>NC_072440.2:15685000-20685000 GCF_028878055.3 Symphalangus syndactylus
GGAGGCTGAGGTAGGAGGATCACTTGAGCCCAGGAGGTCGAGGTTGCAGTGAGCCATGATTACGCCACTGTACTCCAGCCTGGGCAACAGAGCCAGACCCTGCCTCATAAAAAAAAAAAAAAAAAAAAAAAAGTGATGACTGTCTTGTGGGACTGAGCCCTTACCCTGTGGGATCTTGTGCTGTCTGCAGATGGACATTGTTGGAATTGAACTGGACTGGGGGACACCCAGCTGGCGCCACTGCAGAACTGAGTGCCAACTTGCTGGCAGGGAGAACTCCCCAGCCCGTTCATCACAGGAGTCCTCTGTGTTGACCCTTGTGGTGTGACAGAAGAGGAAAGGCAGTTTGATTTTTCCATACAACCCTATCTCCAAATAATGTCCTAGTCACAGTACTGGGGATTAGGATTTCAGCATCTTTTGGGAGTGCTATGTATTGGATATTTGACTCCAAGTATCCAAACCCCGTATTGAAATTCGATCCCGTGTTGGGGGTAGGTCCTGGTGGGGGGTGTGTGGGTCCTGGGGAGGATCCCTCATGGTTTTGTGCCATCCTCATAGTAATGAGTGAGTTTTCGCTCTGTTAGCTCCCTTGAGAGCTGATTGTCCCCCGCGCTTTCTTGCTTCCTCTCTTGCCCTGTAATCTCTGCGCATGTGGCTCCACCGCTCCTTTTGCCAGGAGCAGCAGCCTGCGGCCCTCACCAATGCAGATGCTGTGCCATGCTGCTTGTGCAGCCTGCAGAGCGAGGAAACCTCTTTTCTTTATTAATTACAAGCTTCAGCCGGGCACGGTGGCTCATGCCTGTAATCCCAGCACTTTGAGAGGCCGAGGCCGGCAGTTCATCTGATGTTAGGAGTTTGAGGCTAGACTGGCCAACATGGTGAAACCGTGTCTCTACTAAAAATACAAAAATTAGCTGGGTGTCATGATGCATGCCTGTAATCCCAGCTACTTGGGAGGCTGAGGCAGGAGAATCACCTGAACCCGGCAGGCGGAGGTTGCAGTGAGCCAAGATCATGCCATTGCACTCCAGCCTGGGCAACACAGTAAGACTCCATCTCAAAAAAATAAAAATAAAAATAGGCCAGGCGTGGTGGCTCACGCCTGTAATCCCAGCACTTTGGGAGGCTGAGGCGGGCGGATCACCTGAGGTCAGGAGTTCGAGACCAGCCTGGCCAACATGGTGGAACCCTGTCTCTACTAAAAATACAAAAATTAGCCAGGTGTGGTGGCAGGCGCCTACAATCCCAGCTACTGGGGAGGCTGAGGCAGGAGAATTGCTTGAACCAGGAGGCGGAGGTTGCAGTGAGCCAAGATTATGCCATTGCACTTCAGTCTGGGGGACAAGAGCAAGACTTCATCTCTAAATAAATAAATAATAAAAATAAAAAATTACCAGCTCCAGGAGTTCCTTTATAGCAATGCAAATGGACCAAGATGGGGGCAGCACACAGGTCAACCATAACCATGCCAAGCCCGCCCATGTGGCCTGAGAACCTGGATGAGGAGAACGGGGCGATGGAAGGACTGCCCTCCAGCACCCAGGTCAGGAGTCTGCACTTGATCTTGTGCAAGGAAGGAGGTGGCCATTGAGAGAACTGACCCAGTGTGGAGGACCAAGTGAGGAAACCCCAGAGCCAGAGGCCAATTCGACAAAAGGGGTGCTGAGGCTACACACCCAGGCAGTGTCACAGGGAAGGGGGGAGAGAGAGGAATGAACATTTGGAATTGGGAGCCCCAAAACCTGGAGAATGACTGGATTCCGGGTTAGGGAAGTGAAGGGTGGAAGATCTCAGAGGGTTCTTCCTCATGTGGCCTGCCTTGGATGTCACTAACCAGCAGGGAAGACACAGAAATATCAAGCATGTGGTTAGTTTTTTGTTTTTTGTTTGAGATGGAGTTTCACTCTTGTCGCCCAGGCTGGAGTGCAATGGCAAGATCTCAGCTCACTGCAACCTCCGCCTCCTGGGTTCAAGTGATTCTCCTGCCTCAGCCTCCCAAGTAGTTGGGATTACAGGTGCCCACCACCAAACCCAGCTAATTTTTGTATTTTCAGTAGAGACAGGGTTTCACCATGTTGGCCAGGCTGGTCTCAAACTCCTGACCTCAGGTGATCCACCCGCCTCAGCCTCCCAAAGTGCTGGGAGTATAGGTGTGAGCCACTATGCCTGGCCGAGAATGTGGTTATTGACAACTCAGTGGGACTGTGACACAGCAGGGCTGAACAGAGATCCGGGTGCTCTCTGGATCCTGGGGTGAGACTGTCATCTAGGGCAGGGGTCTCTAGCCTCTTTGAGAATCTGGTGCATGGGACAGACCCTCTAGTCTGGAGAAGCACACACAATGTCACATGTGTGACATGTGACATGCAACACCATTCTGAAACAATAGCCTGCTTCGGAAGGCCCCCTGACACCCCCACTGCCCTTGGCACCCCACGGACCCCCAGTGAAGAGCCTCTAACCAGGAGAGAGCAAGGAGAGAAGAAACCCCAACTGGGAGAGAAAATGGACCAGAGCCATCCTCATGGGGGATGTGAATGGGCAAAAGCTGAGGTCCAGAGGCTGAAGACACAGAGATGCCTCTATGGGGGGTCTGGTGAGTGCCCAGGAAATAATGGATTTTTGAAGCTTTCATCAGTGGTTCCAGCTTGCCAGTGAACACACAGAATTTACAATTTTCATTTGGTTATTGCTAATTTGAACATGGCAGAGATAGTTTGAATATGTCATTACAGTGTGAAAGAACAATGGCCCCATATTTCAAGCAGAACTAGTGACAACCAAGTGGTGCTTAGTTGTAAGAGGAACTGGCTTGGGCTTTGCATTACTGGAGGGTTCCTGGCATTTTATAGAACTAATTTGTATACAGATGGAATCCTATGTTAAATGCAAGCGTGGTACTCACTACTAAGAAATCCCATGTAAATAGGGCCTTCTTGGTAAAGTTTATCATCGTTTACCTTTTGCATTCTCAGACCCAAAGCACTGCATTCATTCACTCAATTTTCCTTGCACCTCTTTGTCTAGAGACTAAGATGATTTATTTCTTATTTAACACTATGAAAAACTAATTTATGGTTAGGGCGGATTACCTCTCACATCTCAAATGGGGAAGTTGGCCAGGTGCGGTGGCTCACGCCTGTAATCCCAGCACTTTGGGAGGCTGAGGCGGGCAGATCACCAGAGGTCAGGAGTTCGAGACCAGCCTGGCCAACATGACGAAACCCCATCTCTACTGAAAATACAAAATTAGCCAGACATGGCAGTGCACACCTGTAATCCCAGCTACTCGGGAGGCTGAGGCAGGAGAATCACTTGAACCCAGGAGGCAGAGGTTGCAGTGAGCTAAGATCACGCCATTGTACTCCAGCCTGGGTGACAAGAGTGAAACTCCATCTCAAAAAAAATAAATAAATAAATAAAATGAAATGAGGAAGTAAAAACAGCCACGGGTCGAACATCCCTAATGAAATGGTTCAAAATCTGAACATTTCTGAGCACTGACATGATGCCAAAAGTGGAAAATTCCACACCTAATTTTGCAGATGTAGTTTGAGAAGGCGGTGTCTGATTTGCATAGGGCACAAAAGATTGGTTGGGTCAGGTGTGCCATTTGTATAAGGCATGAAAAACTGGTTAGAGCTAGGTGTATCATTTGTATAAGGTGTCAAAAGTTGGCTGTCTGCACCCTAATCTTTTTTTTTTTTTTTTTTTTTTGTGAGACAGAGTTTTGCTCTTGTTGTGCAGACTAGAGTGCAGTGGCACAATCTTGGCTCACTGCAACCTCCGTCTCCTGGGTTCAAATGATTATCCTGCTTCAACTCCCAAGTAGCTGGGACTACAGGCGTGCATCATCACCCACAGCTAATTTCTGTATTTTTAGTAGAGATGGGGTTTCACCATGTTGGTCAGGCTGGTCTCGAACTCCTGACCTCAGGTAATCTGCCCACCCCGGCCTCCCAAAGTGCTGGGATTACAGGCATGAGCCACCGCGCCCAGCCCCAATCCTGTGTATTATGTAGATGGATTCTCTGTCTGGCCAGTGTCATGTTGTCCGTTTCTTTATTGTACACGTAGTAACAACAGAAAAGGAACGATGGAGTCTTCATGTTGGGTATGCCTGGCCCCAGGTAGCCCTTTTCTATTGGCACAGCTGTCGGCATTCACCCACGTAAGTTTTTAGCATGTTTATCTATGTTTGCAGCTTGATTTTTCAGGCTGCTCTTTGTTAGAAAAAAATAATTTTGGGGGCTGCTTTTTGTTAGAAGAGAAATCTTGTCAAGGACTCTTTTACCCTCACTATCTGTCTAAATAATTTCTATCTCCTGTATCATTATTAAATGCAGGTTAGAACTTTTTTTTTTTCCATCGTCGTGTCTGGGCCAGGCGCAGTGGCTAACGCCTGTAATCCCAGCAGTTTGGGAGCCGAGTCAGGCCGATCATTTGAGGCCAGGAGTTTGAGACCAGCCTGGGCAACATGGCAAAAACCCATCTCTACTAAAAATACATAAATTAGCTGGGCATGGTGGTGGGCACCTATAATCCCAGCTATTCAGAATGCTGAGGGAGGAGAGTTGCTTGAACCCAAGGGGCGGAGGTTGCAGTGAGCTGAGATGGCACCACTTCATTCCAGCCTGGGCAACAGAGTGAGATTCCGTCTCAAAAAAAAAAAAAAAATTGTTGTGTCTGTTGTAATTTTTTTTTTTTTTTTGTCTTGTATATGCTACAGATGACAATCAAGAACTGGCTTGATGGCTGTGGACTAAGTTGTATTTCTTTTCAAAGTGAGAGGAAGGAAGGACAATGATCAAACTGGAAAAACTTTCCTCCTTCCTGGCCCGGCTCCTGTGGAATTTACATAACTAGCTTTCTCTCTGGGGCAATCTCACTAAAACTACTTTCCAAATTGCTTTGCAGAGCAGCAAACATAAATATTAACTTCAAGATTGGAAAGTGGCACTTTTTAATAAAAAGAGAGAATTTAATGAGATGCAGAAATATGAACTTAGCTCCTTCTCCATCAATGCTGCCTTTGCTTCTCAATATGCTCCCCACATATGCCTCATGCCAGGGCTATGCATACATTGTATATTTGGAGAATAATTATGAAAATCAGATTACATGCAGCTGCCCCTATTAAAGACAACCATTTGGTTTGCTTTTGAACTGTGGCTTCTGAAGAGGCCAGTTCCGTTCCGTATAATCTTAATTAAGGACAAGGAACAAACATTTCCTGAGCTCGTGCTGCACGCACTCTGTGCCCCGTGCTGGGGCCCGCACTGTGTGGTCTCAGTCAACCTCCGTTAACCACACTCTTGCCATGGAGAATCTGGGCCTGCAGAAAGAGGGACCGGACCGGAGTCCAGTGTGTTTGAACAAACAGAAATATTGTTTCTCTGTGTATAGTATCCAAACACACGACCCTTGAACAACACATATTGGAATTGTGCAGGTCCACTTCCATGTGGATCTTTGTCTTGTCTTTTCTTTTTCAAATAGAGATGGGGGTCTTGCTATGTTGCCCGGGTTGGTCTTAAACTGCTGGCCTCAAGCTATCCACCCACATCGGCCTCCCAGAGTGCTGAGAAAATCTTTTTCAATAGAAGTTACACAGAGCCAGGCATGGTGGCTTACACCTGTAATCCCAGCACGTTGGGAGGCCGAGATGGACAGATCACATGAGGTCAGGAGTTCGAGACCAGCTTGGCCAACGTGGCAAAACCCCGTCCCTATTGAAAAAAAAAAAAAAAATTAGCCAGGCGTGGTGGTGCACGCCTGTAGTCCCAACTACTCGGGAGGCTGAGGCAGGAGAATTGCTTAAGCCCAGGAGGCGGAGGTTGCAGCGAGCCAAAATCACGCCACTGCACTCCAGCCTGGGTGACAGAGTGAGACTCCGTCTCAAAACAAAACACGAAAAGTTACACCTAGCGTGTCTGCCTCTCCCACCTCCCCTTCCACCTCCTCTATCTCTTCCACCTCTGCTGCCTCTGACACAGCAAGACCAACCCCTCCTCTTCCTCCTCCTCCTCAGCCTACTCAAAATGAAGATGAGGACGAAAACCTTGATGACGATCCACCTTCCCTTAATGAAGAGTAAATATATGTTCTCTTCCTGATGCTTATCTTGAAACATTTTCTTTCCTCTAGCTGGCTGTATATCATAAGAATATCATATATAATACCTATAACATACGAAATATGTGTTCATCAACCGTTTGTCATTGGTAAGGCTTCCAGTCAACAGTAGGCTATTAGTAGTTAAGTTCTGGAAGAGTCAAAAGTTATACATGGTCAGATGCAGTGGCTCACACCTGTAATCCCAGTCCTCTGGGAGGCCGAGGCAGGAGGATTGTTTGAGGCCAGGAGTTCAAGACCAGCCTAGGCAACATGGTGAGACCTCATCTCCACAAAAAATAAGAAAAATTAGCCAGCGATCGTGGTGCACACCTGTACAGTCCCAGTTACTCGGGAAGCTGAGGCAGGAGGATCAATTGAGTCCAGGAGTTCAAGGCTGCAGTGAGCTGTGATCGCACCACTGCTCTCCAGCCTGGATGACAGAGCAAGACCCTGTCTCTAAAAAAAAAAAAAAGAAAAATAAGTTATATGTGAATTTTCGACTATGCAAGGGGTTGGCACCCCTAACCCCTGCGTGGCTCAAGGGTCCGATCTATAGCAATTCTATTAAAATAGAAAATTCAGTATGGCCGGCTGAAAAACATTAGCAACTTTTACTTGACTCTTGCATGTTGGTAATGTCATAACAACTTCAGCACAGGCAAACCAAACAGGCTTAAAAGCAATGAGGCAGGAAAATGGATAGACCAAGTGGAAAATGCACACAGAGGAATAGAACTGGGCCTGGCGCAGTGGCTCATGCCTGTAATCCCAGCACTTTGGGAGGCTGAGGTGGGCAGATCACTTGAGGTCAGGAGTTTGAGAGCAGCCTGGCCAACATGGCGAAACCCTGTCCCTACCAAAAATACAAAAATTAACTGAACATGGTGGTGGGCGCCTGTAATCCCAGCTACTCGGGAGGCTGAGGCAGGAGAATCGCTTGAACCCGGGAGGTGGAGGTTGCAGTGAGCCGAGATCGCGCCACTGCACTCCAGCCTGGGAGACAGAGTGAGACTTCATCCAAAAAAAAAAAGGAACAATATAATGTACCTCCAAAACATTATGTTGAATGAAAGAGGCCAGACAGATGCCAAAGAGCACAGACTGCATGAATCCACTTATTTGAAGTTCAAGAGCAGGCGACCTCTGTTCTGTGTTGATGGTGGCTTCGCTGGGGTGGTGAGGGGCACTGAGGATCTCCCCTGCATATGGGCACCAGCAGGCTGGCTGGGTGATGTGCAGCCTGATCTGGTGGTAGTGACACAGTGTACACAAACGTGAAAAGTCAACAGACTGTCCACTGAAACGTGTGCATTTCCCTCTATATAAATTAGACTTCAATAAATTCTTGGGGAAAAGAAAGTCAATACGTGATACCCCTGGATGGGATAATTTGGATTCTTTACATGTGTGAGTTTCCTTCTGGATAACATGGCAGCACTCTAAGTGCTTAAAGAGGGTCTTAAAAGCTGCACGCGGCTGGGCATGGTGGCTCACGCCTGTAATCCCAGCACTTTGGGAGGCTGAGGCAGGTGGATCACCTGAAGTCAGGACTTTGAGATCAGCCTGGCCAACGTGGTGAAAACCTGTATCTACTAAAACTACAAAAAAATTAACCGGGCATGGTGGCACATGCCTGTCGTCTTAGCTACGTGGGAGGCTGAGGCACAAGAATCGCCTGAACCTGGGAGGTGGAGGTTGCAGTAAGCTGACATCGTGCAACTGCGCTCCAGCCTGGTTGACAGAGCGAGACTCTGTCTCAAAAAAGTTTAAAAAAAAATTAAAAAAAAAAACAAAGCTGCAAGCTTTATTTCACTTCTCTTTAATAGAACTAAAAAGAAGCTGATATTTCTCAAAATAAATAAATAAATAAAAACCGCCTGTAGCTCTTTGGGAGAGAAAAGGGAACTCATTCCAGGGAATACTAAGACTGTGAAATGTCTTCTTGTGTTGCTCATTTTCAAACCTCCAAGCAATTTTAGGCGAGTTAGAAGTGTGTGGAGAAGTGATGGAGATATTTAATTGATGTGCGCTGGAGAAAATGCCTTATTTCCCCCAGGTTATACTTTGGAGGCAACCTTACTGCACTTTGGGGTAGGATTTTCAAGCACGCTGTAACCATAATTTCTAAACCAGCATTTTGAAATGGTGTTATTTAATCAGTTTGCTAATTTAGTGATCTGGCAAGAGAGTAACCTGTGATGTTCACAGTAAATGCTAAGAGCATGAGGAGATGACCAAACTTGCCTGGAATTTTAAAACTGTGATGGAAACACTTCTGCCCATGCCACATGTGAGCAGAACATGAATCACCGACTACACTGATCAACCGTCTTTCACTCAAATGATTTTGGAAGCATCAGCAAACTCTGAGACAAGGGAAGTTGGATTTTCATTTATTAGCAACTCCTCCGAGTTCTCTTTTTTGCATACCGGGCAGAGTAAACCACATATGCGCTTTGTTCCCTTAAATATTTTATAGATGAAGAAGGAATAAATACCATGGTACCAACTTATGGGTTCCTAGTCTTCCATGGGGGAAAACTGGGAAAGTCCCCAAAGATTATGCCCCCTTTAGAAAAGACTCCCCTCTGACCAGCTATGAGAAAAGGGGGGATGAGCAAGCTCCTTGAAACATGCCAAGACCTCTTAGGTGAGTGGGAGAACAAAGGCTGGGCCTATTAGACATTCACACCTTAGTCTGAATTTCTTTTGCCATTCATTTGCCGTCCAGGTGTCACCTGCTTGCAAAATGAAAGGTTTTATTTTCTCCTCCCACCCAATTTGAGAGCAGTGGGGGGATGAGAGCAGTGTTTTGGGTGAAGGAGAGAATGATGACGAGAGTAGGGGAGAACTGAAATGTAGGGCTTTGCAGGAGAGAGCTTGCTCCAGGATGCTGGAGCTAAGGATGTGACGGCCATAGCACATCATGAGAACATTGCTGTGGCCAGGGAGGACACAGTGGTCTAGGGCAGGGGCGTGTAAGGGGCCAGACTCTGATACAAGGACTCAATTTTTTAAATTTTATTTATTTATTTGTTTATTGAGACAGCATCTCACTCTGTCGCCCAGTCTGGAGTGCAGTGGTGCCATCTTGGCTCACTACAACCTCTGCCTCCCAGGTTCAAGCACCAGCAGGCTTGCAATTTTCTTGCCTCAGACTCCCGAGTAGCTGGGATTACAGGCATGCACCACCATGCCCGGCTAACTTTTGTATTTTTAGCAGAGACAGGGTTTCATCATGTTGGCCAGGCTGGTCTCAAACTCCTGACCTCAAGTGATCCACCTGCCTCAGCCTCCAAAAGTGCTGGGATTATAGGAGTGAGACACCGTGCCTGGCTACAAGGACTCCATTTTGCTATTGTAGCTTGAAAGCAGCCACAGACAATGTGTAAGCAGGCCAGATGCGTGTGGCTCCCACCGTCATCCCAGGACTTTGGGAGGCTGAGGCAGGAGGATCACTTGAGCCCTTGATTTCGAGAACAACCTGGGCAACACAGCAAGACTCCATCTCTATGCAAAATACTTTTAAAAAATTAGGCATGGTGCCTAATTCCAATAAAACTTTTTTTTTAAGAACACAGAAATGTGAATTTCACATAATTTTCATATGTCGTAAAACTTTTTGATTTTTTTGGTCCCAAACATTTAAAATGTAAACTCATCCTTCACACGCAGGCCATACAAAATCAGACACTATGCAGATTTGGGAACAGAGAGCAGCCAAAATTCAATCCCTTTACTGCACATTTTGCCTGAAAGTCCCAATAGTGGTGATGCTGATGGTACCACTAAAAGCCGATGTTTGAAAACAACAGTGATTCAGATTCTGTTGTTCTGAACTCTAAGGGAGCTTCATTAGGAATGCATCAGCACAGTACTTCCAAAACTGGGTCAGTAACAACTCCACTTCTCATCATTTATTCCATGAAAGTTTCTGCACAATTATACAAAGGTATGAGCCCCCTGCAGGATTGCTTGTCATACGGGGGAATGGGGATCACCTAAATGTGCCTGTTTGATTACACAAATTATAGGAGAGTGCAGCCCCCCCAGGGAACATTATGAGACACGCTGGCAGGGGAAAGGGCAGAGTGATCTTAGTGGCACATGATGCCATTCATCACATGGTATTAAGCAGAAAAGCAACTTGTGCTTTCTCCTTTGCACACTCATGGATTCATTCATTCCACAAATACTGAGTGCCAGTTTATGTGGGATTCCAGGCCACGGGGTGCACTCGTGAACAAAATGAACAAGACCTCCTCTGTGGAGCTTACATTCTAATGGGAATTATCTTTGCAATTTTAAAGATTCATATGGGCAAACATCTAGTTTGATTGTTTTTTTTTTTCTCACTCAAGTTCAGAAAAGGTGGAACTTATTTTCTCTGACCAGAGAATGACATGCAGACAGATACACCCTTCTCCATCCTATTCTAGAGGCTTCCACCCCAAGAGCGGGGAAGGGCCAGCACCTGGCAAAGTTCTCCCAACAGAACTAGGGGCTCCCTGGAGAAGGGGAGTGGCCAGCCCTGCAGAAGCCAGGCCCAGCAGTGGCAACTACAGGTCATTTGGAAGGACTGCAGGGAAGGGGACATCGGGGGCAAGGGATGGGCAGACACAGGAGGCTGCGGTACCTCTGGGGCTAAAGAGGAGAGTAAACCTGACTGCATTTGCCAGAAGAGCCACCCGTACAACACCCTGCACCTGGCCCAATGTCCATGCTGGAGGAATGAATAAGCAAACAAAGGAAATCAGAATCCAAAGCCGGCTCCGACTCCTAAACACAGGCTCTTTCCACCCCAAGACGAGGTTTCCTGCTCCCCACCCCTGGAAGAGTGGTTTTCAGACAGACAGGAAAGGCTAGGACCCTGGCCTGGGAGTGTGGGAATGGAAAGAAAGGGTCAGATTCCAGGGAGTCCAGTCCTGGTGTGGCTGCCGCAGCACGTTATAACAGGGCTTAATCTCTCTGGGTTAAGGTTTGGTGATGAATCCTACTTAGCCTTTACTAGATACAGAACATCCCAGGAAATTCCATTCCACCTGATTTCTGCAGTCAAGTGGAATGGATGTCAAGTCAAGATGTCACCTTTCATCCCCAAGGCCACACCACAGTCTCTTTATGATGTTCTGGTATTTCCAGCAGTAGCTCTGCCCGCTCAGTATTTCAGGGAAATTACGTTTAGATGAGCAGTAATTTCTGGCTACGATAATAAGATCAAAGCAATTGTATTTGGGTCTCTGACTCAATACGGGAAGGTCACCTTCTATTTCACAGTGACGGATGGACCCAGGCTGGCTATTATCTCAACCCTGCGAAGTCAGAATATTTTAATTGACCAGCACATCCATCTAGTGACAAATGTAGGGAATGCTTCATCCATTAGAAACTGATTGATTGAAAAGCACAGGGGAAGTACAGGGAAGAAAGGCTGTAATTTTCACAGTTGGTCAAACTTCACAGAATGTCCTTGCTTTTCAAAAATGATGACTGTTTTTCTAACAAGATAATGCTGAATCTCCTTTTGCATGAACGTTTGTTGCTCTTAAAAGTTATCTAATGATTTGGCAAAGGAATCCAGTAATTTACTTGTCAGGAAGACACTACATATAAAGCTACAACTCTGGCACCGAGACGTGTGTGTCGGTGATTACCATTCGCCCCGCTTTAGGGCAAAGCATTTTTCATTCTTGAAAACAGGCCAGCTGGTTTGACCCCAGGAAGGCACGACTGAGACAGCCTCCCACGGTTCACTACTCAAACCGAAATCTGTATGTGTCAATGTAAAAACGGGCCTCAAGTTTAACGCAGAATTTAATGCCAGTCTTTGGTCTTTACAGCGTTCTCCTGTGTACAGCCACGCAGGAAAGACATCCCTCCTACTAGAACCCACTGCGATTGGCAGGTTCTTACCCACCCCATGGAGTGCAGAGACCACGCACCCGCCTCTGCCCCTCCACCAACAGCCACTGCCCCCACCTGCCACTTCTGAGTTCCCACCATGTGCCAGGCACTTTGCTTTTCTCTCGATACTGATAGGCTTGACTACCCCATTTCACAAAGGATCCGTGGCAGGGAGGTGAATATGATTTACATCTGAAAATAAAAGGAGGGTGCTTAAGTCCCGGCTTAGCGCTTACGGGCATTCTCACAATTAGTGTATTGCAGATCACAGGATACTACCTGGGGAGGACCCCGAAAGCTGAAAAAATTAGCTTTGGACAACAATAGATCAGTGGTTCCCAAAGTGTGGTCCACGGCCCCTTGGAGATCCTGAGACTCCTCCAGGGAGTCCATTGGGTTAAAACTATATTTATAATAACGCAAAGACGTTACTTAGTTACTCGGTTCACTGGGTTGACATCTGCACTCACGATGCAAAAGCAGCTGTGGGTAAAAAGTGCCTGCACCCTGGCAGAGAATGGCAGAGGCCACACACCCCTACGGCCATTGTATTCTTCGCCACTGTGCTTGGGGAGGGAAACACAAATGCCAGTTTCGCTCATGAATGAAGCAGCAAAATGCTCCATGTCATTACATCTCAGCGCTTTTCCTCTGTGTTCAAACATCCTAAGCAGAGAACACTTCTGCTGCCCACAGGGGCTTGTATGTCTCAAGGAAAGCCCTGGGTGGTTGGGTCCAGGCGTGAATTGCCGCTGTGTTCATGGAACATTGTTTTTGCCTGGAAGAGCGACTAACAAACTATGGTGATTCACACGTGGGTATCTGGCAGAAATTTCCTTAGAAATGGACGAAGTGAGCTTCAAGGAAGGCAATTGTTTGCTGCCAATGGTAAAATGCGGGCTTCAAGTGAAAACTGGAATTTTTGGAAACTTGGATCCACCACCATGAACTTGGCAGCTTCCCAATACTTCCCTTACTTCTAATGGTCCCACTTCCGATGTACTGACTCTACAACAGTGTGAAGTGGTTGCAATTTCTATGTCATGTGCAGTATTCAACAAACTGCACAAGATCTTCAACACTTTCTTATAAAATAAGTTTTGTTTTAGATTTTTCCCAACTGTAGGCTAATGTAAGTGTTCTGAGCATGTTCCAGG
The DNA here is from genome assembly GCF_028878055.3 of Symphalangus syndactylus. NCBI lineage: Eukaryota > Metazoa > Chordata > Mammalia > Primates > Hylobatidae > Symphalangus > Symphalangus syndactylus. The sequence continues at coordinate 15,698,182 of NC_072440.2, forward strand.
GAGGCTGGGCTAAGCCACGATGTCCAGTAGGTTAGGTGTACTTAATGCATTTTCAATTTACAATATTTTTGAATTACAATGAGTTTATCCAATGTTAAGTCAAGGAGCATCTGTACTTAGATTTTCCTGATCCAATGGGTGCTGATATTAATGAATGTGATCTTTATTTATTTATTTATTTTTCTGTGATGGAGTCTCACTCTGTCACCCAGGCTGGAGTGCAGTGGCGCGATCTCTGCTCCCTGCAAGCTCCGCCTCCTGGTTTCACACCATTCTCCTGCCTCAGCCTCCCAAGTAGCTGGGACTACAGGCACCCACCACCACACCTAGCTAATTTTTTGTATTTTCAGTAGAGACAGGGTTTCACTGTGTTAGCCAGGCTTGTCTCGAACTCCTGACCTCAGGTGATCGGCCCACCTCGGCCTCCCAAAGTGCTGGGATTAGAGGCATGAGCCACTGCACCAAATGTTTTGCATAGTGAACACGTGTTGACATTTGGAAGATTTTCATAATTCAGGGAACCAGTATTTTGCAAATGACTAGCGTATGATGTTACAAAAGCATGCCTGGGTAAATGATCCAATCACAGTGCCGGGTAGACCAGGGGATCTTAACGGAACAGAGTGTGAAAAAGCCACAGACGGGGTTTCAGATTCCACACTGCAACTAACCTTTCAAAACCGTTCATTAGTTGAGTTTTGGTGAAGTATCAAAGAATGTTCACAGTTATGTGAAAAGGCTACTAAAATACTCTCTTTTCCAAATACATACCTATGTGAAAACAGATTTCCTTCATATGCGTCAGTCGAACAACTTCAAATGCAACAAACTGAACGCAGAACCAGATGCAAGAATCCCTCTGGTTTTGAAGACAGATATTGAAAGATCTGCAAAATTTTACAGGCGTGAGCCACCACGCCCGGCCTATTCCATCTGTATTTCTAAAGGTTATTTACTCGGGTTGGCCACTCTCCTCCACCTGGCTTTTCTTCATTGGGAAACAGGGGATTGTGCCTCATATTCACAGTGGCCCATTCATATTTGAACCCACATGAGAACTTGCTCAACGTCATACAGCTGGTCAACCACAGAGCTGGGATTCACCTCCAGTCTGAATCACAATCAAGGAGCCACTGTTCAACTCCTTGTACATAATGTCCCCAGACAGGCAAAACAATCAATCTCTGGTGTTAGAAATCATCTAGCCTTTACCTTGGGGGTAGAAAGCCCTAGAAAGCTCACAAGTGGCATCCACTAAGCATGGAATCTATTGCTGAATACAGCAAGATCTTCTCCTTTAATAGAAGAAAAACCTGAGGAAAGCAGTGAGTGGATTTGGTAAACAGCCCCAACAGGGCAAGAGCCAGGGCCCCTGACGCAGGGCTCACTGCTAGTCCACTTTCTTTCTTTTTGAGACAAGGTCTCGCTTTGTTGCCCCGGCTGGAGTGCAGTGGTGCAATCACGGCCCACTGCAGCCTTAACCTCCTGGGCTCAAGTGATCCTCCCACCTAAGTCTCTCGAGTAGCTGGGACCACAGGTGCATGCCACCACGCTCAGCTGTTCTTTTTTTTTTTTTTTTTTCGTAGAAATGGGGTTCCACTACGTTGTGCAGAGTAGTCTCAAATTCCTGGGCTCAAACAACAATCCTCCCTCCTCAGCCTCCCAAAGTGCTAGGATTACAGATATGAGCCACTGCACCCAGCCCTCATCCACTTTCTGACAGTTTTTCCCCGGAAACTTACCTCCTCCTTGAGCATATTCAGATGTTTCCACTCCTGATCTGTCTGAGCCAGGGAGAAGTGAACCAGCCAGAGAAACCATGAGTGCCTGGGAGCACAGGCCCCGGCTGCAAGGACGCCCACGTCTCAGCTCCAGCCTCCTGCTGCAGGTAGGAATTAACATTTTTTATTTGTCGGATCCAGTTTCTCAAGAGAAGCTAGAAATTTGGACTTGTGAGTACAACCTGATTTTAACAACGTTCGTTTTATTTAAATTGCAGCTCACCAGTTTTTGTTCTCTGGACTAAGGAATCCCTTTTCTCTCCTTTTTGGTGATCTTTAAACATATGGTGCATTTGTGCACATCTAACTGTCCCAAAGGTAAATTTATCTGGTCTTTAAAAAGGGAGAATTCAGAAATTAAAAGGAGTTCTTAGTTTAAGGAGCAGCAGGAGATGGGGAGGACGTCAAAGCGTAGGGCCTTTGCAGGAGTCACCCAACGGGAAAATGTGGCCTGATGGCAGATCCTCACCAGGTGACTGTCCTTTGTCCTAGTAGCGATGGCATTTGGCAGAACAGTCTGCTCCCTCACTGGGTCATAAGACTTGTAGACAGCAGCCAGGTACACAAGAGCCTTGTGGCACAGCGTGGCAGGCACGCCACTACTGAAACCGTTTGTTAAAGGTCACAGTGTGTGTACCGAGAGCACTGCAAATTCGTGATAACAGAGGAGTGATCCATCGTTACAGCTGTTCTTCCAGAAGCATCGTGAAGATTAGGTTCACTAAAATCGATCTCCTTGTTACAAATGGAAGATAACCGAGCCAGCAGGCTTCCGGCACGGACCCGGCAGCATTCTCCAGCGGAAGCAGCATGGCCCATCCCTCGCTGAGTAAAGCAAGAGGTTAATTAAATACCCAGCTCTCTTCCAGTCCAGAACATTGAAGTATTTAAAGAAGAAACGGAGTAACATTAAGATGCAAAGAATCACTAAGCCAAGGGAGGATTTCAAGGGGGATTTTTGTGAGGCTTTCCATCTTTCTTTGCTCTCTGAGCTCTCTAAAATAGCAGCTATGAAATTCCTTCCCACAATGAACGTGCCTTATTTTTGGTCTTTTGTGGAAAGCAATTTATGAAGTGCCTCTGGCTTCACGCTCTAGTCTGCCCACTTACCACCCTCTGAGGATGAACAGAACCCACATTTTCACCCAGGACCTCCACTGTTTTCACTTCACCTGTGGAGGAGCAGCCCATGGAGTCCACCTGCAAATTAAACACGCTGCAGCCGCACGAGAGACAGCTGGCCCTGGTGAGCTTTAATATAGGAGCTGGCGGCAGCGACCTGGGGTACTCCAGACCTGCTTGATTAAACAGGTACCTTTTCACAGGCAACCCTTTCGCCGGGTTCTCCACTGGCGTAGTAGATGATTTCTCAAAGATCATAATGCTGAGTCTGTATTATTCAGATTTCCTTGGTCTAAGTTGACGGTCTGAACATGACAGTGTTGAAACATGGGTTTCTGATTTTGTCAAAGGCATAAACATGAAACTGTAAAGAATACATCATTTGGGGGGAGAAAAGTATACCTTTCCATGTTCCTAACTATTACAAGGAAGGCAAAACTTTTTTTTTTTTTTTTGAGACAGAGTCTTGCTCTGTCGCCCAGGTTAGAGTGCAGTGGCGGATCTCAGCTCACTGCAACCTCCGCCTCCTGCATTCAAGCGATTCTCCTGCCTCAGCCTCCTGAGTAGCTGGGACTACAGGCACCTGCCACCCAGCTAATTTTTCTATTTTTAGTAGAAGTGGGGTTTCGCCATGTTGGCCAGGCTGGTCTTGAACTACTGGCCTCAAATGATCCACCCACCTCGGCCTCCCAAACTGCTGTGATTACAAGCATAAGTCATCATGCCCAGCCAAAACTCTTTCTTTTTATATATTCTCTGCAAAATCCCTGCAGCTTCTGCAGGCAGTGAGGGTGAGACAGTCCTGGGGTGCCCGAGAGTGTGGCCCAGGGATAATATGGGTCCCCGGACTGAGATCCAAATCTTCAGGTCATTTGGCAAAAACATAAACAACAAGTTACGGGGAGGACTGAAAGTGATGGCGACTCAGCCCCAGCTCAGAGAGAGAAAAAATTGGAGAGTAAAGCATGTGTGAAGGCCTGCGGGGCATCACCTGCAACACTAGACATTTCCATACTGCGCCACTTTTTCAATTCAAACGAGGTTTAACGTTCTTCAAAAACCTTTTTTATGTGTGACCAATTTAAGACCATCCCCCAAATATTAGAGATACTAGTTGTGTGAGACAGAATAGTGTCCCGCACTCCCACCCAGCCGAAGATGCACACCTCCTAATCCCTGGATCGCGTAAACGTGACGATAACATGACAAAGGGGCGCTAAGGCTGCAGACGGAATTAAGGACGCTCATCTGCTGACCTAGAAATAAGACCCCTGGATTCCCCGGGCGGGTCCAAGGTCACCACAAGGGTCCTTCAAAGACAGCAGAGATGCAGAGGAGGTAAGAGGGAGAGATGGGGGACACCACATGGCTGGCTTTAAAGATGGAGGTGACGTCGGCCAAGGAATGTGGTGCCTCTAACTGCTGGCGAAGGAGGGGGATTTCCCCTTAGCGCCTCCAGGAGGTCACAACCCAGCAAGACCCATTCTGGACTCTGATCTCCAGACTACAAGAGGATTAATGTGTGTTGTTTTAAGCCCCCAGGTTTGTGGTGACTTAGAGCAGCCCCAGAAAACGCACACTCATTCATGCTGCCATTCGTCTGTAGACACCAGGCTCCCTCTTTGCTTCAGTGTCCCTAATGTTACACGGTTTGGATATTTCTCCCTTGCCACTCACACATTCAACTGGCTCGAGCACTGTGGCTCCGGGCGCCCGCTGCTGTGGGTCTCCTCTGACACCAGCTGGTGCATCGAGGGGAGCGCGCCCTCTCCGTAACAGCAGGGCTGAGTTTCCTCTGGGGCCAAGCCCTCTCCTGCTGCCTGGCTCTGAATACATCATGTCTGGTACATGGGAACCAAACACAGAGACTCGCAGACACTGGGCGGGTGTGTGAGAACACGGGTGGTCCCGGGGAAAGGCCACGCGGGCCATACTGTTGGGTGAAAGCAAACCACATCCATGCGGCCTCGGAGTGTGTCTTTAACATTTATTGACAGGGTTTCCCACAGGGTCTGCAGTCAAAGAATCGCTGAGCCATGTTTCCTCGAGAGACGGTGTGTGGCATGGGCGCCTTGCTGCTGCCCCAGTCCCAGAGCTTCTCCTGTAGGGGTGTCGGCTACAGGAACCTTATCCCAGCTCCAAACTGGACGCCATCACATATCCTAAAAAAAGGGGAGAGATCAGATGCGGTGGCCGCTCCGCCAGCCCTGCCATCTTCACGACTCAGTGAGCATGCGCCTCTCAGAAGATGCCACCTCTGCTTCCTCCTCCTCCTGCTGCCTTCCTGCCTGGCTGGTGGCCTCACCCTCACCGGCCCCGGCTGCTTCCTCCTTTGCTGGTTAAGAACCTTCACCAGCTGGTTAAGCCCTTGGAGAATGGAAAAGGGAAAGAAGGAGAGACCCAAATCCTCCTGCACTGCTCCCTCCTTACCTCCTTCACGTTCCCCTCTCCTGACGGGGAGGACAGAGGGCCGATGAGAGGCAGAGCAGGGAGGGAAGGGGCAGGAAGGACAAGGTGGGTAATGAGGATGGGGGAGAGGCAGGTGGACAGAACTTCAGGTCCGCCCGGCCCCCTTAAGGTCCGCCCGGCCCCCAGAAGGTCCTGGGGCTTAGGAAACCAGCAGTACCCACAGCCCTACAGGGGTTTAGCCTGATCACCTCTTAGACCTGCTCCTGACCCCAGGAAGGAAGGATTCAAAAGTCACATTGGTTGCCATATCTGTTATGAGCTGACCCTCTGCAGGTGTGACTCCACACAGTGGTAAGAACCTGGGGACAAACCACCAGGCCCATTTTCAGAGAGGAGCAAACAGGCCCCAGTCACACGGCTGAGAAGTGGCAGGGCAGGACTCCAGACCTGGCTCAGGGGCACCCACAGGCCTTGCTCTTTCCGACACACTGCCATGCCTCAGCCTGGCTGAGGACGCACAGCTGGGGGGCAGCCTGTCACCCTGACAGCACGCCTGCAGCAGCTCTGTCCACCTGGAGCCTGTGCATGGGGCAAGGCCAATGCTACCCATTTGGGACAAGGTGGGCCTAACCTAGGGACCTCAACTTCTGGGGAAAATCATATTCAGAATGCTACACAGCTGCAGCCAGGGCCAGGGAACACAGCCTTTTTGCAAACTGTGGGCAATTTCTAGAAAAGACCGGCCAGCAAGAATGGCTCCTTTATTCATGACGCCCGTGCCCTCACCCAAGCTGAGGATTTGGAGCACATGAACACTGGCAGCAAGTTTTCCTTTTCCAACCTGACTCTGAGCAAGAAGACACAATATCTGATCCACGAAGAGATTCAAGACAGATACTCATGAATGCTGCGCCCGCCTCCTGTAGGATGAAGGGTGCTTATTAACCAACCCCGGCAGTGCAGTCCTCTCACCAGAAGCCAGGCCTGCGGCCCCTTCGTGATTACAGTAAGCCACATCCATGGCCTTAAAACACCAGAATCCACATCAAAACCCGAGCTGCATTTGTACCATTTAGTTGTGTTCAGATCTGTTTTTATATTGTACACTCTCGGCTCCTTCAAACTAGTCTATACCTACATTTGCTACTTAGAAAAATGCCTGAACATAAGCTAGGAGCTAAAAAGGAAGTCAAGCTCTTGGCATATGTAATTCAGAAAACAAGCAAGCATTCCAATAAAGGCCTGTTCACTCTAAGTACAAACAAACACATTAAACAACTTCACAAGCATAGGTTTATGCTCAGAGACCACACGAACATGTCACAGAACAAAATACCCACTGCAAACATTCAAAGCAGTGCTGCAAAATTCCACCAGACCAGGGGCAAGCCAGCCTTGGCATCCTCCAGACAGCCCCAAACATCCACCTTCTGCTGTGCACCCCATGCTCTCTCCCTCCCTCACGGCCGCTGTCTTGGTCATCTCCCACCTTCTTCTCACCCAGCACTGCCACTGCCAGCACAGGGTCTTGGAGTCTGATGTTCAAAGGCTTCTGATGAACTTGGAATCTGAGGCTGGAGGCCAGGAAGCACCCAGCATGGGGTCTTTAGGAAGGTCATGCCAACAGCACCCTCGGTGCCTTGCACCCCATCTCCCACCACATGCCAGGAGCCTCTCCACCTGGCTCTCACTTCCAACACCAGATGCAGTTCTAGTCATGGGGACCTCAGCAGTGAACAAGGCAGATGAAGTCCTGAGCTCAAGGACCCTGGTATGTACCCAAGGGGAAAAAGGTCAGCAGGGCTGGAAGGCAAAGGCGTGGGAGCTCAGGGCCTGGACCTCCCCACTCCCCCTTCTGTTCCCGTAGGACGCGGTTCTGTCCGGTGCCCACCGACAGTGCACACCTGCACAGCTTTGCTCCTGCCTTTGTTAGCCAGGACCACTGTCCCTGCATGTCTTCTGCAAGCACCTGGCTGGCTGTCCTCCAGGAAGATTCAGCTCAGGGACCTGCTCCAGGGGGCCCTCTCAACTGAGATGATCCACTTTCTCGTCTTCCTGCTGCTAACTGTGAGCTGCTCTCCCAGGCGAGCCTGCCTGATTCAGCCCTGTGTCTCCAGAGACTGGACTCCTAAGACACGAACTGACAGAACGCTGTTAGATCCCAGAGACAGTGGTGCCACAAATCACTTGCGACGTAACAGTTAGCAAACATCTCAAAACTGTTTCCTTCTTTGTGAATGTCTGAAGTCCTATTTACGGTGTGCCCGCCTCAGTTATGGCGGAAACCTGTGGATAATTTCTACACACACGATACCCCATCCTGCCAGCTACCTAATTTTAGAAATGAAGATTAAATCTGGCAACCTCACTCCAACTTCATGAAATTCCAGTATTGATGACCAACCTCAAACAAGGCCTCACACCAAACGAAAATGTCTTCCACACTCGGGGTGCCAGGCTGACCCCGTTCGGAGCTCACTGTCTATAATAAACATCTGCTGAACAGCTGCCACCTGGCCTGGGGGCAGAAGCACTTCTTTATAGCCTGGTCTTTAAATGTCACATGCTTAGTATGCTGCTTCCTCCCAGAATAAACCATATTTTGAAATTAATCTCTGAAATGTATTTTTTAGATTTAACCTGAAGAGACAGAAGTAAAGCTGAAAGGTAAATGTAACCACTTTATATGAAAATTATTTCAGAAAGGGTCAATTCAACAGAGCTCCTAAAAGCCGCGCTGACTTCTCAGGACACACTGACACCCAGTGGCTACAAAGAGCACTGCAATGGTGGTGACGGCAGCGTGGGCTGCTCAGACCTTCCCTGCCCAAGAAGTGCACAGCGGCGTGTCCCAGAGCAGCAGGGACTGTGTCAGAGAGCGGTATCTAAAGCTTCCCTCGCTCCAACGCCCCTCGAGCCCCGGGCCTGCAGTCAACCACTCAAAACCACCCACTTAAGCTAGGTGTTGGTGCAGCAGCGTCACAGCGCCTCTGGGGCGACCTGCAAGGATTCACCTGCAAGGCTTCAAATGAGCAGCTGGCTGTTAGGCCAGGGAGCCCAACACTCCCATCCGCAGAGGGAATAAGGGCTTCGTAGAAAGAAACTTGCAAAACCAGCCTGGTCTGCTGAAGACCATAACGGCGTGGAGTTATCTAATGCAGTCTCGCTCTGGAAAAAGGTGCCAATTTTTTCACTTTATTATCTCCAAAAGCAGGATGCATCATCCCATCTATGGCTTGTCACAAACTGTCTGTTAGGTGGTAGCGGCGCAACAGCTCCCACAGGAACCTGTTCCCTTGTGTGAGGGGCTGGCCACGCCGGGTGTATCAGCAGCAGAGCAGCCCAGGAAAAATAACCACTTCCCGACCCCAGGCCAGGCAGTGCGCCAGGGACTCTGCATGCAGTAACTCACTGAGTTCTCCAAACTGCAACAGTCACCATCATTATCGTCCATCCTCTGGGCATGAAAATGGACACCCAGGCCGGGCGCGGTGGCTCACGCTTGTAATCCCAGCACTTTGGGAGGCCGAGGCGGGCGGATCACGAGGTCAGGAGATGGAGACCACAGTGAAACCCCGTCTCTACTAAAAATACAAAAAATTAGCCGGGCGTGGTGGCGGGTGCCTGTAGTCCCAGCTACTCGGAGAGGCTGAGGCAGGAGAATGGCGTGAACCCGGGAGGCGGAGCTTGCAGTGAGCCGAGATTGCGCCACTGCACTCCAGCCTGGGCGACAGAGCGAGACTCCGTCTCAAAAAAAAAAAAAAAAAAGAAAAGAAAATGGACACCCAGAGAGGTTTTGTGACTCACCCCGGGCCACACAGTCACACAGAGTGGCCAAGCTCGGCCCCAAGCCCGGGTAGCTGGGCCCCCAGGCACACATGCACACAGCCTGTGTGACTGCACCCTTTCCAGCTCGGGCTTTGTGTGGAGAACAGGAGAGGCGTGGAGGGGAATGGGAGCTGGCGGTTGTGGGAGCAGCCACCGCCATCTCTGAAGGCACTGGAACGCCCTGTCATCACTAGGGAGCCGCAGCAGCCTGGCAGCCCCTGCCGTGTCCCCAGACGCAGAGCAGATGCTGAACAGCCTTCTGGCAAGAGCGTAAAGAGCAGATTCCGCTGAAGCAATAACCATAAAAGACCTGAATGACAGACGCAGACTGCACCTGAGAGGCGATGCTCAGAAACACTTGCGAATGTGGCTCCCCTTTACAAAGCACCATCCCCTACATGCTGATGCAGAAGACGGAGAGAGTAAAAATGATACAGCATTTCCTTCAACTAGCACAAACGACAACCTATTTGAAACCGGGTTAAGGCTCCAACAGCACCACCATTTGGTGGCAACATAAAGGTAGACACAAAAATGAAGAGAAAAAACATAGGCTGGGGTGCTGTGAACGCATATACAAAAATAAGAGACAGTATGAACACCGTTGTGGACCAAACATTCATGTCCCCACAAGATTCACATGCTGAAGTCCTAACCCTGACAGGATGGTGTTGATACCTGGAGGCAGGCCTTTGGGAAGTGCTGAGGTGCAGACGAGGTAATGAAGATGGGGCCCTCATGATGGAATTAGGGGCCGCATAAGAAGAGGCAGCGGGGCACTGGCCTGCACTCTTCCTCCTCCAAGTGAGGACACAGTGGCAAGGCTGCCATCTGCGAGCCAAGAAGAGAACCCAACAGCAACCAAATCCGCCAGCACCCCGATCTTGGACTTTGCAACCTCCAGAACTGGCAGAATATGAGCATCTGTTGTTTAAGTCACTCTTAAATACCCCGTGGTATTTTGTGATGGCAGCCTGAGCTGACTAAGATACACTATAATGAAAACACATCTCAATCTCTTAAAATTTACACAATGCAGCTGGGTGCGATGGCTCATACCTGTAATCCCAGTACTTTGGGAGGCCAATGCGGGCAGATGGCGTGAGCCCAGGAATTCAAGACCAGCCTGGGTGGGCAATGTGGTAAAACCCTGTCTCTACAAAAAATTAGCCTGGTGTGTAGTCCCAGCTACTTGAGAGGCTGAGGCAGGGGGATCACTTGAGCCCAGGAGGTCAAGGCTGCAGTGAGCCATGATCAGGCCATTGCACTCCAGCTGGGTGACGGAGAAAGACCCAGTCTCAAAAAAAAAAAAAAAAAAAAAAAATGCCGGGCGCAGTGGCTCACGCCTGTAATCCCAGCACTTTTGGAGGCCAAGGCGGGCAGATCACGAGGTCAGGAGTTTGACACCACCCTGACCAACATGGTGAAACTCCATCTCTACTAAAAATACAAAAAATTAGCCGGGTGTGGTGGTGCATGCCTGTAATCCCAACTACTCAGGAGGCTGAGGCAGGAGAATCGCTTGAACCTGGGAGGCAGAGGTTGCAGTGAGCCAAGATCGTGCTATTGCACTCCAGCCTGGGCGACAGAACGAGAGTCCGTCTCAAAAAAAAAAAATTTTTTTTTACACAATGCATGTAAGAAATAGAATTTGTTTCTATAACTGTGTAAACTAGCCCTATACCATATTCACCCATGTAACATTTAGGGAATCTTTCCTCAATAAAATAAGGGGTGGAGAAAAGCCAAGAAGGTGGGTTCCCCTGCTGTAGAGAGAAGGGTTCTCAAGATTGCATCCTCTGTGGTCAGGAACAAAGCTTCACTCACCCCAACTTTCCTAGAGACCCTGGCCTGCAAAGTCAACTGCTCAAAACACTGCCTTCTGTTTTCAAAACACAGGAAGCGAATCACCTGTCAATTCCTCCAGCCAGACCCTCGCAGGGGCTCCCACTACCCTGGGGACAATAAGCACAAAGTGCCTGAGGGAGGGGGTGGGAACGCCTCACACTTGCTCCTCCCAACTAGATGAAGAAAAACCCAATGGAGGAAAATACATGTGTTTTCATTATTTTGCTATTTAATTTCTCTTAAAATCTTCAAGCTTAAAAGCCACTGATGAAATTAACCACGTCCAAAACAAAATAAAATTACTGGAGAGTGGGATGTGATTGTGGAAAATAATTCCTAACACGTACCTGTCGCCTGTCTGTACTCCCATGGGGATGCAGTAATTAAGTTCCAACCGAGCGATGTTGCCAAGCCTGAGGACAATCCCGGCCCCGTACGACCAGCGGATGCACTCAGCCAGCTTACGAATATGAGCTTTGGGGCCCTCCCCTGAAAAGAGAAAGACGTGTGAGCAACAGTGCGTGCCCGTCCTTCCAAGCTCTCCCAGACAAGCCCTGGCTCCCCCTTGCTGGGCCCTGCAGTTGCTTTTAAAGCCAGGCCTAGAGATTAAGGAGGATGCATAAAGTGAGATTAGGACCCAAGTCAAGAGAGGACTTGGAACCATACTTACTCACATCCAGAAAAAGCCACGCCTTCTCAATTCTTTGGGCCTGGCATATTCTGCTCCCTCTGCTTAGAATGACTTTTCCCCATCCCCTGACCACCTGGGAAGCCCCACTCTGAGTCTCAGCTTGGAGACTTCCATGCCTTCTAGGAAGCTTTCCAGGCACCCCTAGCACCCAGGCATCTGCTGGGAGTCTCTTCTGGACCTAAACTCCCTGAGGAAGGCGCCCAATCCTACTCAGCTCTGTGGCCATCATGACTTGTTTATTAAATAAACAAACAGATTTTTCTTCGTAAAGGCATTAGATTATTATTTTTCTTGTATGCTTCATTCGCTCAACCAACCACTTAATGCTGGGCATTATGTTAGGTGTTGTAAGAATTTTTTTCAAGTAAGGCACAGTCTCTAACTTTAATGACTGTGTAATCTAAAAAGACAGACATGGCCTGGCGCGGTGGCTCACGCCTGTAATCCCAGCACTCAGGGAATCCAAGCGGGGTGGATCACGAGGTCAAGAGATCGAGACCATCCTGGCCAACATGGTGAGACCTTGTCTCTACTAAAAATACAAAAAATTAGCCAGGCATGGTGGCACACGCCTGTAGTCCCAGCTACTCGGGAGGCTGAGGCAGGAGAATCACTTGAACCCAGAAGGTGGAGGTTGCAGTGAGCCAAGATTGCGCCACTGCACTCCAGCCTGGCGATAGAGCGAGACTCCATCTCAAAAAAGAAAAAAAAGACACCTCTTTGTGTACTGTGCTTTGAAACATGAAAACAACTGTACTACAATGGTTTCTTGAATAGCGCAAGTTTTACCATAGTTGAGGTTGCAGAGGTTTCCTGCGTTGAGAAAGAAGTGCGTACGGAAAAGTTCTCCAAAGCCACCCTGGCCTGGCCGGAAAGGTAACGGGGTGTAGAGGTGCAGGCCACCGGCCCAGTACGCTTCTCCACCTAGGTAGTCTCCTAAGCAAGGGAGGGGGTGCAGAACAAAAACAAGGTACGACAAGGTTAACGTCATGTTAACTTTCCACAACTTTTACAGAAGCAAGATTTCTGTCCTGTACACAACGCCACACGGTGCTGGAGTTTGCAAGCAGCTGTTCTTCTCATTCCTGATACTGATGGCCTCATTTTAAATAATCTTTCTTTTTCTCCTGGTTTGTTTCACACCTTGATTTAACTGAGGAGGCAAACAAAGCCAATGTCGTTGAGGAAGGAATGCACTCTGTCATTCATCGTATCTGTGAAATGCTTTGAAGAAATGAGTCTCATGACAATGACTTTATCCACAAATATAGATGACCAAATCACTTCCACCTGCAAATGAAATGCATTATTTTGCCAAATTTTCCAGAGCGCAATAGAGACAAAATGCAGAAAGCGTCTCTGCAGTGTGTGGAGACAGCTGCACACGATTAATCAAAAGGCAGAGGCTGCCTGCCACCCACTGCACAGTGAGACCGGGTTCCAGCTCAGTGTTTCCAGAGAAGAGACGATTCTCAATGGTTCATGACCGCTAGGATTTAGGTTACTTTTGCCAAAGTGTAAGCCTATCCCCTGAGAGCATGTATTTGCATATTTCTAAAAAACGTTCCTGTCCATTCCATTTTAAACTATAAAGCAACAGAAAACCTACAACCCAAAGGTTTATACTTTGTTGCAAAATACCACTTATAAAGTGTCTTACTCTCCTCTAATACAAAATGACAGACCATGAAATGGGAAAATACTGATATCTTCAAGATTAACTTCAAGGAATGAACTGCTGATTCATTTAAAGACTTCAGTTCCTCACAATCCAGATAAAGAAGGGAAAAAAAGACGCCAACATCTCCTTAATCCCTTTCAACACGAGAGCTCTGATGGGAACAGAGAATGAACAAATTGCAGGAGAACAACCTTGTTTTTTGTTTCCCAGAAACCACTCCTCCTCTCTCTTCTTAAATAACTGATTTTATTCCGAACATAAAAGTTAAATATACTCATTGTAGAACATCCGATCAACAGAAAGAAAAAAGTGAAAATATTTTAATTTCTACCATTCAGAAATAAACAGCTAACATCCTGATGTCCTTTCTTCCAGTGGATTATAACGTAAATGTAAAATCAAATAAGCAAGCCAATAAAATGTGGTGCTTGCTCGCTCTCTCTCTCTCTATATATATACACACATATATATACACAGTTTCCAGTCCTACTTTTTTTTCAGTTTTAATATATTGTAAACACTTTCTCGTAACGCTTTATCTTCCCTGAAAATAGGATTTTTATGCCTGAAAAACAACATAGGTGGACCAATATTTAATGATCTATTTCTCTTATATTGTCATACTGGTTTCTAACTCGTTTATCATGGACGTTAACCTATGATGAGTTTCCTAGCACACACATGTATTTTTTTAAGCTTTTATTGTGTATACATATAATAAAGTATACCCATCCTAAGTGTACAGCTCAATGAATTTCTATACGTGAAACACACCTGCCCAGCGAGCACCAGGACCAAGAAACCAAGCACACCCCACACGAGGCCTTGCCTTCCCTTCTAACCACCACCTGCTGCCCATACCACTTGCAGCCACTGCCCCATCCTCTCACAGCACAGGCCACCTCACCTGCCTCCAAGCTTTATAAATGGGATCTTCCAGGAGGCATTCCTCTGGGTCTAGATTCTCCCCCCGAACATGTTTCTGAGATTTACTCATGCCATCATTCAGCCGGTGGCTGTAACTTGTTCTTCCTCATTACAGTGGAAGACACCACTAATTATCTGACCATTTCCTACTGTTGATGGGCATTTCGGTTTCCAGTTTCAAGCTTGGGGCTATCATTAATAGTATTATTAACAATTCTTGAACATACATATTTTAAGGCTCTTGATACATCAAACCACTTTCACAAAAAAATTATAGCAATTTACACCCTTGCCCACGGAGTCTGGCCAACCACACAGAGCTGGTGAGTGGAACACCAGCACGCCTTACTTCTCAGGTAGGTAAAGGCTCAGCTCTCAGAGACTCGGCATATCACACTGGCTTATAATAAACAAATGAAATAAAACCATCAAAAACTTAAGTTCCTTTTCTTAAAAATTACACTCTAATGAAGCACTCTAAACACAAGTGAAAAGAAATAATCTATATTTTGGACAAAAATTTATGCAGAGTGTAGTTATTGCTTATGATGATATAAAAATGGAAGCAACAAAGGTGCTGAAGACTTTAAGAAATCCTGGGCACAGTGGCTTACACCTGTAATCCCAGCACTTTGGGAGGCCGAGGCGGGCAGATCACCTGAGGTCAGGAGTTCAAGACCAGCCTGGCCAACATGGTGAAACCCCGTCTCTATTAAAAATTACAAAAATTAGCTGGGCGTGATGGCAGGCACCTGTAATCCCAGCTACTCGGGAGGTTGAGGCAGGAGGAATCACTTGAACCTGGGAGGCAGAGGTTGCAGTCAGCTGAGATCACACCACTGCACTCCAGCATGGGCAATAGAGCGAGACTCTGTCTCAAAAAAAAAAAAAAAAAAATTTAAGAAAATCAGGGGAGAATGTTTAATAATGGAATAATATGCATCCACTTAAATGATGTTTTAAAGTTCCATAGCATGTGGAGATACCTCTGACAGATGTTGCATGTCAGAGATGGTTCCAGGAGCATAAATGAGACAACCTTCCCAGAAAGCATGATAAAGCCCTAAAAACACTCGAAATCCTTGGATCTGGCAATTTCACATCTAGAATTTCATATTAAAGTAAAACTTGGCCAGGCGTGGTGGCTTATGCCTGTAATCCCAGCACTTTGGGAGGCCAAGACAGGCAAATCACGAGGTCAGGAGTTTGCGACCAGCCTGGCCAACATGGAGAAACCCCGTCTGTAATAAAAATACAAATATAAGCCGGGCATGGTGGTGGGCACCTGTAATCACAGCTACTCAGGAGGCTGAGGCAGGAGAATCGCTTGAACCTGGGAGGTGGAGGTTGCAGTGAGCTGAGATTGCACCACTGTACTCCAGACTGGGCAACAGAGTGAGACTCCATCTCAAAAAAAAAAATAAATAAATGGAAAAAATAAATAAATAAATAAATAAAGTAAAACTTACAGATGAGTACCAAGATTCAGTTAGAAGGTGAATACATTGTTTTATAATCATAAAAGAAAAAAAACCCACAAACTCAATGTCCAAAACTTGGGATTTGGTCTTTAAAAAGATAACAGTGCGTCATAAGACAAAACACGCAGCCATTAAAATGACAAACTTTCTCTCTCTCATTCTCGCTGAGGAAATGCAAAAGCGTGCAGCCACTACGGAAGCTCGCCTGGCAGCTCCTTACGAAGGGGAGGCGTGCTCTTAACGCGTGACCAAACAACTGCGGTCCCCGGCACTGACCCAGCTGATGTGACAACGTATGTCCCAGCAGCTGTCCACAACAACCTTCACATGAATGTTGATAGAAGCTTTACTCATCACTGCCAAACACTAGAAGCAACCAAGCTGTCCTTTGGCAGCTGAATGGACAAACAAACTGTGGTACTTCCAGACAAAGGAATATTATTCAGCAATAAGAAGAAACGAGCTATCAGGTCTCAGAAAGACATGGAGGGACCTTAAGTGCATATTACTATGGAAAATAAGACAACTTGAAAAGGCTACAAACTGTATGATCCCAACTCCCAAACTGTCTGGAAAAGGCAAAACCCCCTGGATAGTTCAAAGACCTGTCGTTTCCAGTGGTCTGGTGGGAGGGATGAAGGGAGCCCAGGATTTTTAGCGCAGTGAAGCCACTTTGTGTGTTCCTGGAATGGTGAACGCAGGACATCATGCATTTGTCAAAGCCCACAGAAGGTACAACACTAAGAGTGAACCCTCATGTAAACTACGGCCTTGAGTTAATAAGGTATCATATTGCTTCACCAATCCTAACCAACGAAGCATCCTAACACAAGGTGCTAACAATAAAGGAAGCTATGGGGGTTATATGGGAACACTGTACTTTTCACCCAACTTTTCTGTAAACCTAAAACTGCTCTAACAAATTAAGCCTATTAACTAAAATATAATTATAGGATGTCAATAATATGAAATATGTAGCTGTTAAAAATGGCATTTACTCTCATAAAAACATACTGTTATATTTTTATAAGAGGTGATGAGAGAAATGGGTTTAAAAATAATACATAGGGGCCGGGCACAGTGGCTCACGTCCGTAATCCCAGCACTTTAGGAGGCCAAGGCGGGTGGATCACGAGGTCAGGGGTTCAAGACCAGTCTGGCCAGCATAGTGAAACCCCGTCTCTACTAAAAATACACAAAAAGTTAGCCAAGCGTGGTGGTGTGCGCCTGTAATCCCAGCTACTCAGGAGGCTGAGGCAGGAGAATTGTGTGAACCCGGGAGGCGGAGGTTGCAGTGAGCCGAGATCATGCCACTGCACTCCAGCCTGGGCGACAGAGCGAGATTCCATCTCAAAATAATAATGATAATATTAATAATAATACATAGGGGTCGGGCACGGTGGCTCACGCCTGTAATCCCAGCACTTTGGGAGGCTGAGGCAGGTGGATCACGAGGTCAGGAGTTTGAGACCAGCCTGGCCAACATGGTAAAACTCCATCTCTACTAAAAATACAAAAATTAGCTGGACGTGGTGGCAGGTGCCTGTAATCCCAGCTACTTGGGAGGCTGAGGCAGGAGAATCATTTGAACCCAGGAGGCGGAGGTTGCAGTGAGCCGAGATCGCGCCAACGCACTCCAGCCTGGGCAACAGGGCGAGACTCCGTCTCAAAAAAAAAAAAAATATGTAAACAAAGGAAGAGTAGGAAGCACATGTCAAACCTGCAGGGAACAGACAACAACATGTTTACACATGTTCTCTCTGGGTAGGACTGCGGGTCATCTTCACAGAGTTTTTGCTCAGATATATTTTCTCATTTTCCTACAATTCTCTGAATAAATGTTCTGCATCTGCTACCTGATAAGTTCTGTGTTAGGTGCTAATTCTACCACCGTGAAAGAGGAATGTCTATTATCGCTGTAAGCTAATAACAGGTACATGGTTTCCAAAGTGAGACACAAGCCTTCTAGCCTTGGCGCCGTGATGGGAAAGGACAGACCTTCACTCTGTGGCCCGATGCTGTGCATGCTGAATCCGCGGACGCTTGTGGGTCCCCCGAGGTAAAACCTAGGACAAAATGGCACGGGTCAGAGGAAAGTCAGGAGGTGAGAAACGACATGACACACGGAACGCGTAGGAAGCACATGTCAGACTCACATTCGATATTAGATTATCGACAGCATTTTCACAAGGCAAAACCTTTGAGAAAGTCCAAGAGGGTGCACACTACAGGGGAATTTCATAAAAATCTCAACACCTAAGGAGACGCTGCAAACTTTGGGGATGCAGGTGAGACACAAGATGCAAAGAAAGACACTAGGAGAGAGGGGCAGGGCAAACTGTCTGTCACAAAGGAACCATCTGCTGTCTGTGAGAATTCATGGCACAGTTCCTTTTCATGGCGGGCCTCCTACTGGCTCACAGTGCGATATTAAGCGAGGAAGAGCAGGATACAAATTATTTAATAGTATAATCCCAATATTACAAAAAGGGGGGCTATAATACTAGAAACAGAACAAAAAAGAATTATTGTTAGGTTTATAATTTTTAAATATGAGCTCCTCTTGTTCCCTAATGAACTGGATTATCACACTCTCACCAACCATATCTGAATAATATGAAAAGCATGAATTAAAAATTAATTACATAAAAACCCATCCACTTTCTGAAAAATTGAACAGCATATTAGAACCCGATTTTAGATTATGATAATTACTAAAAAATGAATTTAAATGACAAGAGAAATTCTGTGTAATCTTTCCAGCCAAGAGGCAGCCAAGGACACAACCCCAGCAGGTGTCCTCAGAGCCCTCTGACCCTTGAGGCCGCGGGAGGCTAAGAACACCCTGCAGGTCTGCAACAGCACAAAGGGAACAGGGCGCGGCTTCTTCTGGTTTTCCTACAACATAAAAGCCTTTATGAATTTTTTCATTTTAATTTGAGTTTTAAAACCTATAAATGTGTCTTTACTACTTGGGATTTCTAAGCAAGGCTTTTCTGAATACCCCATTAACATGAATTGCAAAAACAAACAGCAAGCTTCATTTTTAAAGAAATGATCAATCAGGCCAGGTGCGGTAGCTCGCGCCTGTAATCCCAGCATTTTGGGAGGCCGAGGTGGGTGGATCACTTGAGGTCAGGAGTTAGAGACCAGCCTAGCCAACATGGTAAAACCTCGCCTCTACTAAAAATAGAAAAATTAGCTGGGCGTGATACTGGGTGCCTGTAGTCCCAGCTACTTGGGAGGCTGGGGCAGAATAGCTTGAACCCGGGAGGCAGAGGTTGTAGTAAGTCGAGATCGTGCCACTGCACTCCAGCCTGGGAGACAGAGCAAGACTCTGTCTCAAAAAAAATATAGATAAATAAAATAAAAAAGGCATGATAAATCACACATTTGAATTCAAATGATCCAGGATGCATATAACATAACGAGTGAAACGGTTCTGCCTGCTGCATCCCAGCCTCCGGGGTGCCCACCGTCACTGTTTTGGTGGCTGGCTTCCCAGGCCCTCGGTGCTATACCTGCATGCACGCTAGAAAGGGATCCACTAAACATATTCATGTGCAAAATTTTAACTTATGAACACATATCTCTTTAATAACTACATAGATCTGGAATGGTTGTGCTAGAATTGCATCATTTCCCTACTGGGGAACTTATATAAGGCAGTTTCAAATTCTTTGCTATTTATCAGCAATGCTACAATGGACATCCTTCTACACATAAATCTTTACACACTTAGAAAAGTACTTTTGTAAATTAGATTCATGGAGTTTTGTGAAACTGTTAGGATCTGGAGTTTATAAATCTAAAATTGTTCTACTTCCAAAGCACCATCCAAAAAGGCTGTACCAGTACATTTTAACTAATGCAGGGTTGAAAAAAAGGTTTTTGCCCTAGAGGACAATGATTAGTATTTCGAAGCAACAAGTACAAGTTCATACCCTGCTGGTAGGGGTATAAATTGCTGTAAGCTTCCTAAAAGCAGCACCCAGCAATACTACGAGTTTTACTTTGAGAGAGTAATTCCACAGAAAGTAAAATAAACAACAAATTATCTTAAAAGTTATTATTCACAGTGTTATTTATAAAAATCACAAATTAGAAACAAATAAAATATCAAAAAATACACAGTAGGCTAAAAAGTTATGGTATATGCAAATAATGAAACATACGCCACTACAATGCTGCTTATAAAGAATTTCTCATGACTTGGTGAGTGATTTCTCTAATTTCTTTAAGTGTTTCTCCATTTTTGCATTTCTGCAATGAGTATGAACTGTATTCCTTCATAATCAAAAGGGAACAATACATTTTTAATATAATAACTTCCCCAACAAAAGCAAAAAATATTAAGTATGAGGTATACCCGATATTTTGAAATTAGCTTAAACATAAATACTAAAGGAAAATTTGAAATACTATTCTCTCCTAAATAAACTTCTCTAAAACACCTTATAAAAAAACAACTGAAAAGATCCAAAGGAAAATATGTGCAAATTATCCATTCATTGATTAGTACTTACCTATCAGCAATGCTTGACGGCTTATCACCAATGGGTACCAACATTCCACCCCAGAGAGATGCTGAAAAAACCTGTTCAAATAGAAACAAATGGTTGTTTTCTCCCAGCATTCCTTTCACTCCAGGGAACATCAGAAACTAGCAAACTGGCCACACACTGAACGCTCGTGGCGTGCAGAGCTCCGAGCTGGGGTGCGAGGGCTGCAGGAGGACGCCTGGCTTGTTCTGTTGCAGAGCTACCCTTCGAAGGCCCATGTGGATTCTATTAAAACACGCAATTCCAAAGTCCAAATCAAGACACACCGAAGGCAAGCAGGGCCCGGCTTCCATTCGGACACAGGGCAGGCCCCTGCTCTGCGATGGGAAGTGATGCCCAGCAGCACGAGCCAAGGCCTCACGGAGGAGGGAGCCAGGCCCCCTGCACCTGCTCAGGCCTCTTTGCCGCGGCCTCAAAATGTGGAAGGATTCAGGGCACACAGCATTTTAGGCTGAAAGAATGTACCGGCTGCAAGGCTCCCCCACCACTCTCAAGGACAGAACCCTGTCTGTCGCAGGGCAGCAGGCAGTAGCCAGTCTTGGCTCAGTGAGCCCATCTTCACGCCACAAAACCTTCTCAACAATGTCCTCAACCAGGTGGAGGCTCTCCTGCTCCCCTGCACCCCATGTTTTTGGGCGGCTGGCCGAGCCTCACACACTCTCTGCCTTGCAAATGCCTTTGTCCCTCCAAGCTGCTCAGAAATGGCTTTCTCAGAAGCTTCTGTAAGAAGGACAAGCTTCTGTACCCAAAGCAGCTGGCATTTTCTTCTCAGCCAGGTGTCCGGACTCTGCTCAGAAGGCTCCAGGGCTTCCCTCTCGTGTAGAGTGGAAGCAAGAGCCCACATCCGGCCTCCAAGGCCCTCCTGCCACTACTGCTCTTGGAATTCACGCTCCCACCCGAGGTGTCCCGCTGTCCCACACTTGCTCCCTCACCGTGCTCTGGGCTGTGCTCAGGGGGTGCCTTACTAGCCACCCTCCCTGACCATCCTAACTAGACAGCATCCCCTTCTGGTCACTTTCTACCCCTTAATTCTGCTTTATTTTTCTTCACAACACCTGTCACCACCTCCTCAATTATATATAAAGATATTAGCTTATAGGTTTCCCTCCTCAAGAATGGAAGTTCCTTGAGAGCAGGAATTGGGTTTTGTTCACTGATATATTCTTAGTGCCTGCACAGTGCCTGGCAGCTAGCATACATGTGTTGGACAGGTGGATGGATGGGTGGTGGGTGGGTGGGTGAATGGATGGATGGATGGATAGATGGATGGATGGATGGATGGATGGGTGGATGGGTGGATGGGTGGATGGGTGGATGGATGGATAGGTGTGTGTGTGGGTGGGTGGATGGATGGATGGATAGATGGATGGATGGATGGATGGATGGATGAGTGGATGGGTGGATGCATGGATGGGTGGATGGGTGGATAGGTGGATGGATGGATGGATGGATGGATGGATGGATAGGTGTGTGTGTGGGTGGGTGGGTGGGTGGATGGATGGATGGATGGATGGATGGATGGATGGATGAGTGGATGGGTGGATGCGTGGATGGATGGATAGATGGATGGATGGCTGAGTGGATGGATGGATGGATGGATGGATGGATGGATGGATGGATGGATGGGTGTGTGGGGGGGTAGGTGGGTGGGTGGATGGATGGATGGATGGATGAGTGGATGGGTGGATGCGTGGATGGGTGGATGGATGGATGGATGGATGGATGGATGAGTGGATGGGTGGATGCGTGGATGGATGGATGGATGGATGGATGGATGGATGGATGGATGGCTGAGTGGATGGATGGATGGATGGATGGATGGCTGAGTGGATGGATGGATGGATGGATGGATGGATGGATGGATGGATGGGTGTGTGGGGGGGTAGGTGGGTGGGTGGATGGATGGATGGATGAGTGGATGGGTGGATGCGTGGATGGGTGGATGGATGGGTGGATGGATGGATGGATGGATAGGTGTGTGTGTGGGTGGGTGGGTGGGTGGGTGGGTGGATGGATAGATGGATGGATGGATGGATGGATGGATGGATGGATGGATGGGTGTGTGGGGGGGTAGGTGGGTGGGTGGATGGATGGATGGATGAGTGGATGGGTGGATGCGTGGATGGGTGGATGGATGGGTGGATGGATGGATGGATGGATAGGTGTGTGTGTGGGTGGGTGGGTGGGTGGGTGGGTGGATGGATAGATGGATGGATGGATGGATGGATGGATGGCTGGCTGAGTGGATGGATGGATGGGTGTGTGGGTGGGTAGGTGGGTGGGTGGATGGATGGATGGATGTATAGATGGATGGATGGGTGGATGGGTGGATGGATGAGTGGATGAGTGGATGGGTGGATGGGTGGATAGGTGGATGGATGGATGGATAGATGGATGGATGAGTGGATGGGTGGATGGGTGGATGGATGGATAGGTGTGTGGGTGGGCGGGTGGTCATGGATGGATGGATGGATGGATGGATGGATGGATGGATGAGTGGATGCGTGGATGAGTGGATGGGTGGATGGATGGATAGGTGTGTGTGTGTGTGTGTGTGTGGGTGGGTGGGTGGATGGATGGATAGATGGATGGATGGATGGATGGCTGAGTGGATGGATGGATGGATGGGTATGTGGGTGGGTAGGTGGATGGGTGGATGGGTGGATGGATGGATGGATGGACGGAGGGATGGATGGATGGATGGATGGATGGATGGATGGATGGATGGATAAATGGGTGGGTGGATGGATGGGCACTACCAAAGGATAAGCACAGGAGCTATGGGCACAGTGGAGGAGCCCCCACTTCCATCTAGGAGGTTGAAGAATGCTTGCAGGAGACAACCTACACCAAAGTCTTAAAGGCAGGGAGTGGGAGGCCAAGGAAACAACTGAAAAAAAGGGAGTTACAGCCAGCGGCAGACAGAGTAAATACAAGTGCCTGGGAGTCAGGGCGAGCCAATGCCTTCTGGGAAACAAAAAGTATATCCACAGAGCCGAAGCATGAGACAGGCACAGTGATGAAGCATCAAGGGCTACAGGCACCCTAATAGCACAAGCAGTTTGTGTAGGAAAGCGATACGGTAAGGCTTGTGTTTCAGAAACACTAACATATCTGCAGTGTGGAGAAGGGGAAGGGGAAGGCAGGGAGTGGGAGAGGAGCAGAGACGACTCAGAACGTGACCTCGGTTCAGTGCAGATGGGCAGTGCTGAGGGGAGGAGAGGCAGGGCCCAGTGGGTGGCAGGTGCCTGAGGGGAGGACTGAGAGCAGCCAGGGAGTTAAGTTCAAGGGCAGCCGGGTGCACTGTGCGGGTCAGTGGATGGGGAGCCCAGGTGTGGGTACAGATTTGGGGGGGAAGGCGATGAGCTCTGTTGATGTGCGGTGTCTGTAAGGCAGGGGCTGAGACAGCCAGGAGCACTTGAGTCTGGGCCCAGGAAGGAGGCAGGAGAACGAGAGCTGCTGCGCACAGGCGGCAGCTGCAGCCACAGGGCTGTAGGAGACTATCCCGGAGAGGAGCAGGGTGGGGAGCTGGCTACAGGGATCTAGGGGAAAGCCATGCCTATGAGGCAGAAAGGCCCTGAGAAGAGAAAACTGGGGAGTGGAAGAGCGCAGCAATGATGAGTCAAGAAAACCAGAGAGAGAAAGTGAGAACAGGTGAGCAGGCGACAACATCCAGTGCTGCAGAAGGGAGCAGGACGGGCTCACCGCGCTGGACAACAAGGAGGCCTGTGGTGGCAGGGGCAGAGGAAGGCAGGAACCAAATTCAAAGTGCAGAGTCAAGGGCTGAATCAGGGCAGTAACAAATTATTTTATAATGAGCTCTCTAGAAACAGTCGCGTGCACCATTTCATTAAAACTCAATCCTTCCCCCAAGTTTTAAGGGAGATAAGGACCTAGGGAGCAATGGCAGGGCAGAGCCACCGGGTGCTGGGAAGACGTGAGAAACATGCCAGATGTCCTCCCAGCCTGGGGCTCCTCTGGCGAGACCAGAATCCAGTCACTTACTCCTCACTCCTGAGTGAATCAGGAGAAACTGACACAACAGGACTAAAGATTAAAAAAAAAACAAAACAATTTCTGAAAGCACCCAGAGCCCTGTAGACCCAGCCAAGTGAAGACTCAGAAGGTACGTGGGACAGCATTTCAAGGGCAGGAGACAACCCTCTGTCCTCCAGCCGCCCCTCCTCCAAGGCCCTGAGATGATAAACGGAGAGGGGCTCTCTCATGGTCCTATGTGTAACGATTAGCAGAGGTTTTTTTTTTTTTTTTTTTTTTTTTTGAGAAGGAGTCTCTCTGTCACCCAGGCTGGAGTGCAGTGGTGCGATCTTGGCTCACTGCAAGCTCTGCCTCCGGAGTTCATGCCATTCTCCTGCCTTAGCCTCCCAAGTAGCTGGGACTACAGGTGCCCGCCACCACGCCCAGCTAATTTTTTTAGTAGACAGGGTTTCACCGTGTTAGCCAGGATGGTCTCGATCTCCTGACCTTGTGATCCGCCCACCTTGGCCTCCCAAAGTGCTGGGATTACAGGCGTGAGCCACTGCGCCCAGCCATCAGAAGTTACTTTTAAAAGAAAATAATTATGGCTTCTCCCCAGACTACCTGCAAATCTGGCTAAACCGGAAACATCATAGGTTAAGCATTACTGCTCAGGCTTCCACTCTGTGCTTTAGATATTCAGGAGCTAAGATTCTGTGGTAAGATCCCCAAAGTAAGGGCTGACAGTGCAGGTGCCAGCATCCGTTAGATACTCACTGAATCAAATATGAGTTGCTTGTTCAACTGAAGTTCAAAATCTTCTTTGATGAAGCTCACATCCCCGCCAGTGTAGCCTGCCAGTTCCTGCAGGGAAGGAGCACTCAGGTCAAAGGGAGCAAACAGACTTACTACAGGGGCTACAGAATCATGTTTTCGCATCAGGATTTAATTCTGCCGTTTTGTATTTTTTTAAAGGCAACAGAAAATTCTGTCTCCTAGAAGCCACATCCTAATTGTTGCGGACAGCAACAGCGGACGGACTCGGATGGAGGATCAGCAGATCCAAGCGGTGCGGAGGCTGCCCTCTGGCTGTGTGCAGGGAGCACTGGCAACTTGAGTGTCTGAACAGAGCTCAGCACGGGCAGCTTGGCTCGTTGGCTTCATCGGCGTTTGGGGAAAAACTCAGCTGACCTTTCACAAGGTGGGCTATTTTGTATAAAAATCTGATTTCTAGTTGCTCCTCTGAAACTGAAGGTCAGGCATCCCCGGGCTTTTGCCCTGCTCGACAACACCTAACTACCACTGGCCAGAGCGAGGGTAGCTGCTCAGGGAAGCCTCAAGGTTCAGTGCAGCCCCCGCTGCTCTCACTCTCAAGTCACCAAGGTGGGCTCCTCACTGTGCCTGCACTTTGTAGGTACCTTACGGTAAAGAACTATGCCCCTGCCTCCAACAAGAGGGCAACCCAAAGACAGACTAACAGCCCGCCTCCAACACCAGCAGAGAAGCACACTCCTCTAAGGTGGTGAAGACCATTCCTCCAGCACCTCCTGCTGCCATGATGCACCTGCCCTGCAGCCGTTGAGGGATGATCCCTGCCTTCGGACACTCTCTCCCAGGTAACACCAAGTCACAGCCCTCCTCCTGGCCTATTACAGGCCCTCATCAAGGATGCCACAGCCTTACCCCCACCTTGGGTTCTGTGAAGGCACAAGACTGAACTGCAGGGGGTAGAGAGCAATTTCCGGGCGCGAAGCCCTGAGAGTGGAGCTGGCGACCTTCACAAGCGTTACTGCATGTGCCATTACTCTGTGGGACTGCCCACCCCCAGGGCCACCCAGCCCACTGGGACTTTATCTACTGTCTGAAGCTTGGCTCCCCTCACCCTGCGGGGGTCACAGGTGAAACAACACTACCTGGTTAACTTTCAGCAAAGCACCTCTTCTTGGTAAGATGGAAGAATTCCGAGAATCGATGACCATGGCATGCTGAAAGAAATTTGAATGGGGATATTTTCACTTTAAGAAGTTCTGTTAGATAACCATGAGCACTCACAGCACGTGGCCACACCACGCTAGCACTCTACAACTATCACGTCATTTCGTGTTCACAGAGCCCTTGGAGGAAGTGAGGGTGACTGTCCCTATCTTACATAGGAGGACACTGAGACGTCCACACTGAGACTTGAGCTTCAACTGAATAAACGGTTCCTGCTCACTACACGGGAGGTGAACACCCACCACTGGGTTCATTCTCTCGAGGAGCTCAATGCCCTGGCCTAAGTCGGCTCAGCCAGGTTCCTCCTTCTTTTTGAAAGCTGCAGTTCCACAGTCAGCTCTGAAGCACACCTCTTCCTGTTACCACTGACATTATTCAGAAAGGACAACATGAGGCAGGACCCCACAAGCCCTCGGGGAGTGGGGGCCGCCACTGTGGACACCCCATCTGGGCGACGCTTCTCAATCAGCCCTGAGATTGGCAAAGACTGTTTTCCCAATGCATAGCATGGTTCCATCAACAAAATTATTTACTCCAAGAGAAACTGTTACCGAAAGAGAGGATTTCAGTGAATGTCCGCTTTCTTTTCGAACAGCAAATGACGCCGTCCTGGAGAGGCAGCCCAGTTCTCGCCACACGCCTTCCCACTTGACAGTGTGGCTGGTCTTCCATATGGGAAACTGCAACATGGAGATTAGACATCTTTCCAGACCACATATACTCAGGAAGTTGTTGCAAATCATTTTTTGGAATGAGGCATCATGAAACAATGAACTAAATAGCTAATTTTTTTTAATGATGAAAGAGACGGAGAAGGGGAAGAAGAGAAGAAGGGGAAGAGAAAACCAGAGGGAAGAAGGACAAAGGAAGAAGGGGGGAAAGCTGTGAACGGAATCAAAGGCAGTACTGCTCTAAGTAGCAGGACTGCACCCCAGGTGAGGGACAGGGCTGGTCTGAGGGCTGCAGGCAGCTCTGTCGTCGACAGGTACCATCTCTTTCCCACTTCTTTGTAACGGGTAAGACACCCAAGATGATCTGATGGCGCAAACCCCACCTGGTCCACCCAACCCTGTCTGAAGCCAGGCCTGGCAACCCAGCGACTTGCACTGGCCCAGAGAGAAGGCGGCAGAGATGAGAGTTATGTGGGAGGCGAGGGATCCTTTCTGCAGCAGAGGCCTGAGCCGGGTGAATTCTGGGGTCCAAGCAGGTGGCACCTGCTTCCCAGCCTGACACTCTTTCCTGACACCAGGACAGCTCATCTTAGATTTCTATCTCAGAGAAATGTTTTCTGAACAGTGAATGATGTTTGGTGGCTTTGGGAAGTGGTGGGACAGTGATTTAACTCTCACAAGGAAGCCACGTCACCCCATATTCCCCAGGGGGCGTCCCATGCTGGGCCCTCTCTAGCCCCTAGGCTTGCAATTGAACTCCAGGCCACTGAATGAGTGGGTCACCAACAGGCCCAGAACACTCCATCCCGCCTTCATGGTGAAAGGCACCCACCTCAGCACCCACAGGGCACCATGCCAGGCACTGGGGAGATGGTACAGGAGGGGCAGCCTGCACAGCCGCCATCTCTACACTTAGGGCCACCTGGGATTCAGGCACTTTCCCAAATGCCTACTGGAGGTGTAGAGCTTCCTAAATCATTTCTTCATTCCTTAGAAGGCCTGACGTGGGCCCCAAGGATACCACTGAGTACGATCTGGTCCGTTCCTCTAGGAGCTCAGCTTCTTGGCTGCCAGCGACGAGGTCTCTGCCCTCCCCTTTCCTCCTTCCCTCTACATGCACCCACCCGAAGGCCCAGTCTACACTTTGGTGTCTTTCATCTCTGCTATTTCTTGTGAAAAAATAAGCTATTTCTACTCTCCTAAAAATCTGTTTTTTAAAAAGGCTTAGAAAGAGATGAAGCACGACACCAGGAAGAAGGGTGGCTAAGCTCCCAGGAGCCCGACCCCTGTGGGTGCACACGGGCACCTGGAGACCCGCTGGAGGACGGTGGGCTAGAGAGAGCAGCATGTGCCCCGGGTGTCCCCTCCACGGCCCCACCAGAGGGCATCCAAGGACGGTATCAAAGCAGAAAGGTGAGAAAGGTGTCTGAGGGCTGCTCCCTTCCAGACAAGAAAATCTGGAGAAAAGGAAATGAAAGAGCAAATGTGCCTGGATTTTCCCGTCTCCATCTTGAACCTGGAGTCTACCTAGCCCACCTCTGTGTGCTCTGAGTTCTCACGGCCTTGGTCTGCAGGGACCAGAGGCCCGGGGCACTAACGCACCACAAGCACCTGCACCGCGCCACGCGCCGCATCAGGAGCTTTACCACGCCTCTCATCCAACCCTCACAACAGCCCTGGGAGGCCGCGCGCTCCTGTCCTTCATTTCACAGATGAGTCATTTGCCTGAGGTCGCACAGCCCTAAGGGAGATGGGGGAGTCAAGCCCAGGTGGGCGCCTC
The DNA here is from genome assembly GCF_028878055.3 of Symphalangus syndactylus. NCBI lineage: Eukaryota > Metazoa > Chordata > Mammalia > Primates > Hylobatidae > Symphalangus > Symphalangus syndactylus. The sequence continues at coordinate 15,726,933 of NC_072440.2, forward strand.
CAGGGCTTCTGCTGGGTTCTTGGAGGGAGAGCACACTTGAAGCTTCCTGGGCCCCACTCTCTGTGAGTCGGACTTGGCAGCTCAAGGTGGAGCCCGTGAATGTGCATTTCTAACAAGCCCACAGCTGAGGTCGATGCTGCTGGTCTGAAGACCACACATGGGGAACGACTCTTACGTAGTATTCTATCTCAGGGCTCTCCTCATGAACTAAAGCCCAGAACAGGAGGAGTCAGGAACAGTGGAGAAACGAAGGAGAAAAAAAAAGAGCAGGTTATCATAAAGCCCGAAAAAGGCCAAATGATATGAATTCCAATGGTGGCATTTAATCACACCCTTCTAGGTGTAAACTTAGGTGTGAACCAAAAATGAAACCTTCCAGACCAGGCGCAGTGGCTCACGCCTGTAATCCCAGCACTTTGGGAGGCTGAGACGGGCAGATCACTTAAGGTCAGGAGTTTGAGACCAGCCTGGCCAACATAAGGAAACCCCCATCTCTACTAAAAATACAAAAATTAGCTGGGAATGGTGACGGAGGCTGAGGCAGGAGAATCACTTGAACCCGGGAGGCGGAGGTTGCAGTGAGCCTAGATCGTGCCATTGTACTCTAGCCTGGGCGACAAGAGCGAACCTCTGTCTCAAAAAAAAAAAAAAAAAAAAAAAAAAATTAAACCTTCAGTGATCTGACCAACTCTGCTGACTATGAGAAACTGTCAGTCTCCACACATATGGGGAGAGACAACCGATGATGCCTCAGGTAGTCAGGACCAGGTTGACGAGCTGCTAACACGGGCATCAGTCACTCTCGGGTCCCTGGCAGCCTGTACTCAGCTCGAGAAGAGGCACCCGGCCAGGAGGTAGCTGGTGCAGAGGGCAGAGGGCCTGTGCTCTCCACGCTGCCCTCTTGCTGCCTTTGGGAATCAGTGAAAAAGCCACACTGTTTTCCCCCAAGCCCAGAGGGAAGGACTGAAATGCTACTCACACTGTACTCAGCTGACATTCCTCTGTCCGTCTCCCGCAGTGAGCTCCAAGGGAACTGTCCAGTAACTTTATATAAGTTTACAGAGAAACTAGGAGACAATGGGATAGAGCTTTAAAAGCTGAAACAGTGATTAGAACTTGCACACATTTAAATCAACAGATTTAACATTAGGCCCGTGGGGCTCATCTTCAAGAGGAAATCTAAAGCATGTGGTCACTGCAGAAGTGGCAGCTGATTCTGTCATGGTTCTTTTCACAAATAAGCCACCTATTTTAACTTTTCTATCAGGCCAGTGTACTCAATGATCTGTTGGGCTTCCTACTTTCTTTCGAAGTTTCCGGGCCGTGGTTTGAAGAAGGACAGGCCATACGAAGTTTCTTTTGTTCCATAGGAAAACTGAAAGGTCACCTTTTCTGCACGACCAAGAAGATTGGGGAGCTTGAGGCCAAGTACCTAGGAGGAAAAGAAAAAAATAGCAGTGGTCTAAACTGAAGGAATGAGAACTTTGGATAAAGACTATGCTGGCTAAGGGACTTTCATAAAAACAGAAGGAAAATGCTAACTACAGATCTAGTCTTTCATTTGTAATCACTTTCATTCTTTAAACATTCCGCTGCTGAGTGCTCACATCCTGCATTCAAACCTGATTAATGCAAGGGACAAGCTAACCTTGCCACTCATGAAGCTCAAGAATGTCACAGATTTAGAGTTTAAAGGAATTTGAACAAAAGACTATTAATATGAACATTCTCCAAATCATTCCTAATTACTGACGTTAACATTGTTATCAAACAATCCAAAACATATTATCACCAATTCTACGGTGATTAACGAGATTAACAAATAACAACAGATTAAGGTAAATGAAATGACCGAATTTTGAAACTCATCAGCTTTTAGAATGCGGTCATAGTGTAAAAGTTCCCAACTCAAAGTTCCAATATAAGAAAGTAAAAAGCCTGTAGCATACCATACTGCCTTCATTGTTTCCAACCATGGTGTTATAACTGCCCGTTAATCTCCTCAATTCAGTTACTTCAAAGGTAACGTCTAACCCATTTGGAAGTGCATCATCACCTAAATAAAAAAATTAGACAATAAGACAGCTAGGATGTTATTTTTCTTTGGGTTCCCATTGCTAAAAAAGACAAAAAGCAATCTGAAGGTTCATTCTACTTTACAATCTCCTTTGGAAAATAATATAATCATGAGAATGTTTAAGAACGCTCCAACACAAAATCAAAATACTGCACACCTCTACACCAAAAAATAATGTTTCTAGTTTCTCTGGTAGAATATATCAATAAACAGGGCTGAGCACGGTGACTCAGGCCTGTAATCACAGTGCTTTGAGAGGACAAGATGGAAGGATCACTTTCAGGCCAGGAGTTCAAGACCAGCCCCGGCAACATAGCAAGACCCTGTCTCTACAAAAATTTTAAAAATTAGCCAGATGTGGTGGCGAGCACCTATAGTCTCAACTTTTCGGGAGGCTGAGGTGAGAGGATCACTTGAGCCCAGCAGTTGGAGGCTGCAGTGAGCTATGACTGTGCCACTGCATTCCATCCTGGAAGACAGAGCAAGACCCTGTCTCTAAAAAACAAAAAACAAAAAACAAAAACAATCTACCTTTGCTATAAGGAGATAACTATAAGCAGCATTATTCACTGAAGCACACTTAAGCAAACAATATTTGCTAAAGGAATCCGTCCTCCTATTACAGAGGTCCTTGAAAATATTTGGGGTCTCAATTCAACCAACATGAAAATGTGGAACTCACATGACAATAAGGATGTCAGTAACCCTCGAAGATAAATGTGAGATTGTTTGCTGTGTTACTGTGTGCAAGAGGCACGTCTGTCCTCCCCCGCACCAGGTATGATTTGGGTCTGAGCTGGAAGCAGCCACCTCGTGACCCACCACGGCCCTGGGGTGCCTTGTGCGGAGCAGGCTGGGCTCCGTAGGAGTGAGTGGCCTCTCACAGGAAGGAAAGGCGACTCCTGCCTTGCACACAGCAGGGGCGCTCAGCCCTGGCTGGACATCCAGACGCATCTGGGCAACTGTCAAAATAAGCTGACGCCCAGGCACCGCTCTAGGAACTCAGGTCCAACAGGTCTAGGGTGGAGCCTCAGTACCATCTTTTCTTTTTTTCCAAGATGGAGCCTCGTTCTGTCACCCAGGCTGGAGTACGGTGGGGTGATCTCAGCTCACCACAACCTCCACCTCCCGGGTTCAAGCAATTTTCCTGCCTCAGCCCCCCGAGTAGCTGGGATGACAGGCACCCGCCACCACACTCGGCTAATATTTTTTGTATTTTTAGTAGAGACAGAGTTTCACCATGTTGGCCAGGCTGGTCTCGAACTCCTGACCTCGTGATCCACCCGCCCTGGCCTCCCAAAGTGCTGGGATTACAGGCATGAGCCACCCCGCCTGGCACCATCTTTTCTTTCTTTTTCTTTTTTTTTTTTTAATTTTTTATTTAGTGGACTTTATTTCTTAGAGCAGCTTTAGGCGCACAGAAAGATAAAGAATTGGAGCCAGCAATGGTGGGTTGCAGGAAAAAAAAAAAAAGATAAAGCAGAAAGTACAAAGAGTTTCCATGAACCTCTCCTTACCCCGACACACACTTACTAACACCTCACATGTGTGGTACATTTGTCACAACTGATAAACCAATACACCAATTATTAACTCAAGTCCAGAGTTTACATGAGGGGTCACACGTGCTGCTGCCCGTTACGGTGACACAGATCCACCATCACAGTCCACACGCAGGAGCTTCACTGCCCTAAGCCATCTAAGCTCCAGGTCATCCTAACATGCCGCCTAGGTGGGCAGCCTCTGCAGAGGTGGACCAGCTGACCACCTACAAGGGCACACTTACAACAGGGACAGGAGAGAGTGAAAAGCAAGTGCCTCCAACAAAACTCGCCCCTAGAAAAGCATCCCAGGTAGTGGGTGGGGCCTCGGGTACTGGAAGTGTCTCACTCACTTGTTTGCCCTGGGCAAGTGACAAGACTCTCTGAGCCATGGTTTCACTAGCTGGAAAACACAGGTTGAGTATTCCAAATCCAAAACTTTTTGAGCACCGACATGACACTTACAGGAAATGCTCATTGGGGCATTTTGGATTTCGGATTTTGGGGTTAGGAATGTTCACAGGTACAGTGCAAATATACCAAAATCCAAAAAAATCCAAAATGCAAAACACTTCTGGTCCCAAATATTTCGGATAAGGGACACTCGACCTGTATTTTTTTTTAATCATAATGACACTTCCCCAGGGTTCCGTGGGGATCCAACGGCACCATGCACATAACCACTTCCTGCAGGGCCGCACGGGTACTACTGTTAGTATTCTAGGACTCAGGTGCAGAGAGGTTGTCTCCCGCTATCTCTTCCCTTTCACTAGTCCAGTAGTTCCCCAGCTTCAGCACACGTCGGAACCACATGGCCGGCTCATCTGCCACAGGCCGCTGGCCCCACCCCCACCCCCACCCCCAGAGTTCTTGCTTCGGTGGCATCATATTTCCAACAGGTTCCCAGGTGACGGCAGCACTGCTGGTCCAGGCCCACACTCAGAGAACCCCTGGTTTTTGTTTGTTCGTTTTTGTTTTGAGACAGAGTCTTGCTCTGTCACCCAGGCTGGAGTGCAGTGGCACAATCTCAGCTCACCACAACCTCCACCTCCCAGATTCAAGTGATTCTCCTGCCTCAGCCTCCCAAGTAGCTGGGACTACAGGCATGCGCCACCACACCCGGCTAATTTTTGTATTTTTAGTAGAGACAGAGTTTCAGTATCTTGGCCAGGCTGGTCTTGAACTCCTGACCTCATGATCCACTTGCCTCGGCCTCCCGAAGTGCTGGGATTACAGGCGTGAGCCACCGTGCTCAGGCTGAGAACCCCTGTTTTAATCGTAATTGAATTCTTGATTTTTAGCAGAGTACCTAGCCACCTACGCTTTACTTCCCAGCCTCCCTTGCACCTAGGTGTGGCCAAGTGATTAAGGCCTGGCCAATGGGATGAGAGCAGTGCCATGTACAACACCTAGGACAGGTGCTTAAAGGGAGGGGTAAGCCCTCTCAACCTCCTGTGCTCCTCCAATACTGGAATGAGGACACGGTGCTCAGCCATCAGAGGGACTCAGGGACCCTAGGGATGACAAAGCAACAAGACACCACGGGGGAAAACTACACCAGCCCAGGGTGACCTCAGGAAGCCACATTAGCCCAAGGTGACTTCAGAGAACAAGGCACCACACTAGCCCAAGGTGACCCCAGGGAACCACGGGAAACCACGCCAGCCCAAGGTGACCTCAGGGAACGCAGCACCACACCAGCCCTTGGCAGTCTCCCAGCTGTGTGGAGAGATGGAGACTTCTCTCTTGTCTAAGCCACTGTTCTTTTAGGTCTCTGTTAGTGTTGGCTGCAACTATATTCCAAATAATGAAAATGTCCTTAGTTTATCTAGCACCTTATTTTTCGCAAGCATTTTCCTATATTGTCTTATCTTGGCCTTCTCAAAATTACCCCCCATTCAATTCTGAAGAGTTACTCATTCACAGATTCATTCCAAATATTTATTTTTCAACGGTGTCTGCTGAATTCAGACTAAAGTGGGAACTCTACCGTGCCGTGTTGGGCCCGCCATGGTCTGGGCTCCTGACGGCTTTTCTTCCTTGTCTTCCAGCACTCCATTCCCCCAACCTGCACTCCAGCTCTTCCTACACTTGTGGTCCACCCAGCGAGCCACTCTCCCCTGGCGTGGGCTAGTAAGTGCTATCTCTGTCCCCAGAACATTCTTCACCCCACCTCACTACCAGCCCTTCTCCCCATACTCACTCAGATGCATCTTCTAGGTCTCAGATCAGACATTGCCCCTTCGGGGACACCCTCTCTGATCCCCTTCTCATGCCCTGGCCAGGTGAACTGTTACCTCGTTCAGCCTCTTACAGCACAACATAGCGACTGTGCTGCCATCACTTACTGATCTGCCCCCAACCCAGCCCCACTGACCGAAGCCCCTTCAGGAGGAGACCACGCCCTGTGTGCTGCTGTGTCTCCCTCTGGGGCCTGCACGGGGCTGGCCTCGAAGCAGGTGCTCACTAGCCAAAGAATAAATGTTGAGAGACGTGCCCAATATCACACAGCAACAAGAAAACGGGCAAAAACTAAAATGGAAATTGGATTCCCTCCTCTTTTTAAAGCATACACTGAGATGCTTTAAAAAGTGCTGGGCTGGGCTATGTGAACGAAGCCTGGCCCCCTCCTTCAGAGTCACTCTCAGGCCCCCGTGCAGTCCAGGGCTTTACACAACAGTATCTTCAAAGTTCACCATTCCTCCCCGGCCTCATACAAAAATCTGGGCCCGCACCTGTAATCCCAGCTACTCAGGAGGCTGAGGCAGGAAGATCGCTTGAGCACAGGCGTTCCAGACCAGCCTGGGCAACAGAGCAAGACCCCTCTCCAAAAGCAAACAAAAAATCCAGTCCCTTCCCTGAGATTGCTAACTCAAGGACTACCTGTTGGATCAACTTTCAGGTTCTACACAGCAGGGAGGGGTGCTCTGCTGCCCAGATCTGCATCTGGCCACAAAAACAGCTTTTCTGTGATGGACAGAAAGGGAATTATAAAGATACTACACCACAATATGTACCTTGGCATGTGTCAATCAAAACATCCACTTGTCTAAAGATTCCAAGACGGAGTAATTTTTCACGGGCTTCATGAGATTTCCGCATCACCTATCAAATGGGGAAAAAAACAAGGAATATCTTCTTCTAAGACACAGAAACAGAAAATGGCAGCCACACGGCGAGGCTGGTAGTTTACCATTCGGTGCTAAGTCAGATCACCGAGCAGAGAGCACTACCAAGACCAGCCACACAACAGAAGAGAAAAGCACCACGAGGGCAACAAAAATGCCCATTCACAAGTGCAAAACCAAGCCCTGGCATCAAGAGCATGCATCACATAATCCCCTTCGTATAAACAACAAGATTAACACAGATGCACAAACCTAACACACAGCCTAGACCGTTGTGCTGGAAGAGATCACAATCGTGAATAGTGGTTATGTCTGACAAAAGAAAGACACGTGTGTCTGCATGCCTTTTCGTTTTTTTTTTGTTTTTTTTTTCAGATCTCCCTTTGAGGAAGAAACGCACACCTTCTTGTGCTGTTTCAATTTTCTATTCATTTCTTTACTTTCTTTTTTTTTTTTTTTTTTTTGAGACGGAGTTTCGGTCTGCTGCCCAGGCTGGAGTACAAAGGTGCAATCTCGGCTCACTGCAACCTCTGCCTCCCAGGTTCAAGCCATTCTCCTGCCTCGGCCTTCTGAGTAGCTGGGATTGCAGGCACAGACCACCATGCCAAGCTAATTTTTTTTTGTATGTTTAGTAGACATAGTATTTCACTATGTTGGCCAGGCTGGTCTCGAACTCCTGACCTCAGATGATCCACCCGCCTCGGCCTCCCAAAGTGCTGGGATTACAGGCATGAGCCGCCATGCCTGGCCTTTCTAACCATCTCTAACCACTGTTAGAAATGTTCAACTTTGTGTCCTTTCTTCACTGTAAACAGCAGTTCCTTCTAATGCACGGAGTCCATTCTTATTGGAAGGACAGGTAGAAGTAAGGTAAGGCAGGCGACTGCTGAGGACACAGAGAAGGAAATGCCCTCGTGTGATAAGGAAAGTTGAGATTCCACCCTGCAGGTGAAAGGGAGTCACTGTAGAACTGTCAGCAGGAGAGAGAAAGGATCACATTTCCTTGTGAGAAAGAACGGATCACAAAGATGAATGCAGAATTCTGCCCAGATGGGAGAAGTCTGCAGGTAAAGGATGCAGGGGGTGCTCTGGCAGCAGCCTCAGGGGCTAGGGTGAAGGCAGGCCCAGTTCGGGCCATGGTATTGCAGGGGAGGACAGACCCTGGAGACATTTCACAGGAAGGGGCCAGAGGACACTGCCACTGCCTAGGTAGAGTGCATGAGAAGAAGAAAGTAGCTAAGAAAGAAGCTACTAGAACTGCAGCTCGGGGCTTAGCACTGGGCTAGCACTGAACACCATTACAGAAGTCAGGAATAGAGATGGGAAGACAGGCAGGGCAGACGGATGGAAAAGAGACGACTTCAGGGAGAAGGAGCCAACAATGGAGCCTGACGATGACTGTGATGAGATGGAAAAAGCAACCCAGGAAAATGGTCACCAAAGCCCAGGGAAGAGGCAAGCGCAAGAAGAGGGACAGACACATTCAAAGGCAAATAACAAAGCAGGACAGGTGCATTCAGCAGAGGCTACAAAGCGATCATTTCTTCAGTATGCAAAGAGCTCTTGCAAATCAACAAAAGCTGAGCGACCTAGTGAAAGACAGAAGACATCAGGTTAATTCACAAGAGAGATATGAATGACCAATAAACAGAAAAAAAAAATGCTGGATCTCATTCACAATTAAATAAATGCAATTTAAAACAATGAGATGGTATTTTTCTTCTAACAAGATGGCAAGAATTTAATGTGATAAAACCCAATTTTGGGAAAGAGACCGTCTCGTGGACTGCTGTAAGAGAGTGGACTTGTGGGCCGGGCACGATGGCTCACGCCTGTAATCCCAGCACTCTGGGAGGCTGAGGCAGGCAGATTACCTGAGGTCAGGAGTTCAAGACGAGCCTGGCCATGGTGAAACCCCGTCTCTACTAACAATACAAAAAATTAGCTGGGCGTGGTGGTGCACGTCTGTAATCCCAGCTACTTGGGAGGCTGAAGCCGGAGAATCACTTGAACCCAGGAGGCGGAGGTTGCAGTGAGCCGAGATAGCGCCATTGCACTCCAGCCTAAGCAACAAGAGCGAAACTCCATCTCAAAAAAAAAAAGACAGTGGACTTGTGCAATCTCTTTGTAGAGCAATACAGCTGCATCAATGTACACTGCAGAGTGCACACACTTTGACCCAGGACTCCCACTTCTAGGAATTTATCCCAAAACACAGCCAATGTACACAAAGACACACTAAGATGTTTAGTACAGCACTGTTTGTAGGAGTGAAAATTAATTTAAATGCCCATCAATGGAGAACTGTTTATAATAAAATATAGAGGGCCAGGTGAGGTGGCTCATGCTGTAATCCCAGCACTTTGGAAGGCCACGTTGGGAGAACCACTTGTGCCAGGAGTTCGAGATTGGCCTGGACAACATGGCAAAACCCTGTCTCTACAGAAAAACTTTAAAAATTAGCTAGGCATGTTGATGTGTGCCTGCAGTCCTGGCTACTCAGAGGGCTGAGGTGGGAGGATTGCTTGAACCCAAGAGGTTGAGGTTGCAGTGAGCTGTGTTCACGCCACTGGACTCCAGCCTGAGCAGGACTTGCACCAGAGCAAGACCCTGTCTCAGAAAAAAAAATTAAAAAAAGTTATGAAGTGTGTACAACGAGGTACCACACAGCCAACAGACTGGTATGCACTGATGTGAAAAGATCTCCGTAATTTATGTCAGAAAAGAAAAAAAAATGTAGAGAATGGCATTACTGTCTAAGGAACATACATGTTTATACACTTGCACAACATATCTAAGAAACCGTTAGCCACGTTACCTCTGGAGAGTGGACTGGGATTGGCCGGGGTAGGGAAATGTGTCCTTTTCATTTCAATACCCTTCTGTACCATTTGATTTTCTATGCTTCCTTCTTACCATGCTTACATGGTACTTTACATGTTACTTTAATTTTTTAAAAATACAAATTTGGCCAGGCACAGTGGCTCACGGCTGTAATCTCAGCATTTTGGCAGGCCAAGGCAGGTGGATCACTTGAGGCCAGGAGTTGAAGACCAGCCTGGCCAACGTGGCGAAGCCCCATCTCTACCAAAAATACAACAAAATTAGCCAGGTGTGGTGGCACACACCTGTAATCCCAACTACATGGGAGGCTGAGGCGTGAGAATCCTTTGAACTTAGGAGGCAGAGGTTGCAGTGAGCTGAGATTGTGTCACTGCACTCCAGCCTGTGCAACAGAGTAAGACTCTACCTAAAAAAAAAAAAAAGTTTCTTTTTTTTTTTTTTTAAGTGGGAATGGTCCACAGTGCCAAACACTGCTGAAAGGTCAAGTGAAATGAAGACAAAGGAGCCAGCTGGACCTGGCCACAAAGAAGTTGCTGGTGACCTCTGTTCGGGCCTGTTCAATACGGTCCCACGGGCAGAAAGGCAGAGGAAACCCACAGTGGAGATGAGAAAGGGGTGCAGTGCAGGAAGGAGACTGCTCCACAGACAGAGCCAGGGCCCTGAGGAGACAGGGAGTGTGTTCCAGATGAGCACCCACCCCACAGGGTCAGCAAGGGAGAGTACAATCTCAGGAACTCAGCACGGTGCCTGGGAACGGCTGTGCACTAACCCCATCGGCTCCCATTACGGTGCTGGGAGAGTTATAAGGAATGAAAGAGGACAGACACTTCTTTCTCCAGGATAAGAGAAAGGAGGAAAAGGCAAATGCAAATCCATGGAGTTTGTAGGAGGCACCACAGGAACTCGGGGGGTTCAGCTTGGGGGTGCCAAGGCTCCCTGTGGGGTAGGAGGCAGATCTCCAGCACAGAGGCCAGGGTCAGGGTGCTCTGTGGTTTCACATGGGGATGTTTACAAGTTCTTCAGAAGAGACTGGGAAAGCACATCACATAGAGACCACACCTACCTCAATTAGGTTTTTGGCCTTGAAAACATCTCCAATTTCACAAATGATGATATCATCTTTAGTCCTTCCAAGTCCATCAAAATGAACATGTTGAACAACCACCTAAAAGTCACACAGGGACAGTATTAGGTATGACACAAGGCAAAGAGATTAGGTGTCAAGACTAAAGACAATGTCAAGGTTTAATTAATGTCAAAGTTTTCTTCAAGTTTAATAACCCACACTTCTTACTTCTGGACTTTACTATCTTTCACATCTTTTCAAAAAACTGGTCACTGTGACTTCCCCTTTGCTGGGTCTGTACTTTCTGTGAACAAGAGCTACAAATTCTCTCCAGCCAGATGACCCAGGACCAGGTGAGGCCACAGACAACCCCTCTGTCCCTCCCAACACGCACCCTGAGCACTGGCCTGTGAATGAGTGCTGGCCATGACCCCTGACTTAATAACTGTGTGTAGAAAAATTAGCCGGGTGTGGTGGTGCACGCCTATAGTCCCAGCTACTTGGAAGGCTGGGGCAGGAGAAACACTTGAACCCAAGAGACAGACGTTGCGATGAGCCAAGATTGCGCCACTGCACTCCAGCCTGGGTGACAGAGTGAGACTTCATCTCAAAAAAAAAATTTAAAAAGTAAAAAAAAAAAAAACAAAACTGTATGCATCTTCTAAAGACCCTGCAGGGATTTCAGGAAGGCACAATAAATGCTGACTCCAATTGGCCCTTGCCTCTCAGTCTCACTAGAGAGAAAACCCTTCAAGAACTGGAAAAGTGTATTTAAATTTCAAAGGTAATAAATTTAGGAAAAGTTTCATTTGAGACCCACAGTCTTTTTTCTGGGAGTAGGGAATGGAAATGTAAATTTAAGTATAGTTTGAGTTTGTCCTTGAAATATTTTTGGTTTTTGTCATAAATACAAAAGTGTGTTTGTCTAAACCTTCCACATAAAAATCACCAAGGAAAAGCGACTTCTTTAAAAATAGAAACTGTTTTTCTAAGAGTCATCAGTCTTTCTAGTTGTAGGTGGTTACAAACTCTTCTTTGATAAAGGCATGGAAACAGGTTAATTACTTTACATCTCCCTAGTGGTGTATGGAAGTGAATGTTTCCACTAACAATTATATCAAGACCTTCAACAGAAAACTTACATCTTTGTTTTCAAGAATTTCCTGTTTAGCTTCAGGTTCAACTTCAACAAATTCAGCTTCTTCTCCTAATCCTCCAAAATCAGGTCCACTTGATGGAAGAGGCTCCAGACTCTGAAAGGGAGGGAGCGACCACAGATAAATGACTTTGTCACATATATACACACACTTACCTTTGAGTTTTGTCTTTAGGTGGTGCTCCAGAAAATTCAGTAGTTGTTCCCTTCAAGTAGAGGCAAGGGCAGGAACAGGGACCAGGGAGTACAAAGGTGCTGTCAGCTATTGCTAATGAGCAAGTTCTTGGCTTGGTGGTTAACTCACTGGTGGTCACTAAATAAAAGATAAAAACTAATTAACAGGGAAGGGCAGGGGTACTGTGGTGGCTCATGCCTGTAACCCCAGCACTCTGGGAGGCCAAGGAGAAAGGATCACTTGAGGCTAGGAGCTTGAGACTAGCCTGGGCAACATGGCAAGACCCCATCTCTAAAAAAAAAAAAAATTAACCACAAGGGTCATGCACATATCCATGATGACATGTCATGAACGAAGGATTACAACCAACCTAATTCTGGACACCAGAGGCCCAATGGAAGTTCAAAAATCATTTAAAAATAAAATGCCACAAAGACATTTATCAGGGAAAAAAAGGAAAATAATTTGCTCTCCTGTTGTTACAGAAAGCAGCCTAATTTTTAGAATTAAAATTGTACACATATTAGGATAGCTACCTTAACAAACCAGATTACTAAGAAAACATTTTATGTAGACCCTGACAGGATTTTTCATTTCAGAAAGTCTCATTCACATTAAAGGGAACTGCATATGCTCATAAAATGGACTTGAAAGCAGTCTGTTTCTACAATCTGAATTGACATTACCTCAAAATATTACACCAACTTCTGAATGAGCATTCCGTACACTGTTTCTCATCTAATATTTCCAGGAAGACATTATATCTATTTATCTATCTCTCTATATATATCTATATATAGTCAAGACAGACAGTCTCTGACTTACAATGCTTCAACTTACAGTTTTTTGACTTTACAATGATGCCAAAGTGATATGCGTTGAGGAGGAACTGCGCTCCGAGCACCCACACAGACATTCTGATTTTCACTTACAGTACTCAAGAAACTACATGAGATCTTCAACACTTTATTATAAAACAGGCTTCGTGTTAGATGATTTTGCCCAACTGTAGGCTAATGTATGTGTTGTGAGCACGTTTAAAGTAGGCTAGGCTAAGCTATGATGTTCTGTAGGATATGTGTATTAGATGGATTTTCAACTTACATTTCAACTTATGATGGGTTGATTGGGGTATAGTTGAGAAACATCTACATAAACATAATATTACACACACACACACACACACACACACACACACACACACACACACGTAATCACTTGAGCCTAGGAGTTTGAGACCAGCCTGGGCAATATAGGAGACTTCATCTCTATACTAAAAATAGTAATAATAGTAAAAATAAAACATAAAGAAAGGTCAAGTATGATTACACCTGCAATCCCAGCACTTTCGAGAGGCCCAGACGGGAGGATTGCTTGAGCCCAAGAGTGCAATCCCAGCACTTTTGAGAGGCCCAGACGGGAGGATTGCTTGAGCCCAAGAGTTCAAGATCACGCTGGGCAACATAATGAGGTCTTGTCTCTATCTTAAAATAATAGGCCAGGCACAGTGATTCACACCTTTTTGGGAGGCCAAGGAGGTCAGATCACTTTAGGTCAGTAGTTTGAGACCAGCCTGGCCAACATGGTGAAACTCCATCTCTACTAAACAAATACAAAACTTAGCCGGGTGTGGTGGTGGGTGCCTGTAATCCCAACTACTTGGAAGGACAAGGCAGGAGAATCGCTTGAACCCAGGAGGCAGAGGTTGCAGTGAGCTAAGATCACTCCACTGCACTCTAGCCTAGGTGACAGAGCAAGACTCCATCTCAAAAATAAAAATAAATATACTTATGTGTACATTGTATTATATATACTTACATATTTAACATATACTATTTATTCAATTCTTATTTGTTCCTATGTTTGCTTGACCATAAGTCTCTGGGACACATGCTTAACCACACGAGGATTCTCAGTCACCTCTTAGAGATGGACACAGAAGGTCTAGTGTGGCACCAAGCGATTCTTACAAATCAGCAAGTTTGGAGAAAACTATGTGAACGAATATCTGACTACTTCCTTGCTCCAAGAATTCTCTACAATTAGGCACTTTTAAAGTGTGTGCTTAACATCTGTAAATATGGAGCAGTGGGGCCTCTGGGCTACTATCCACTTTTCCCTGGAAACGTAACTGACCTGCCAGTATCATATTCCCTTTCCAGGCCCTTCCCTAAAAGCCTCTGATGATCCTCAGAAGTACCTACAGGAAGAGCATCCATCTAGATTCCTTAGCAGGGCACAAGGAACTCTGCCGTAAGGCCTGCATCTGCTACTTCAGTTTCCATCTCCACCACCCGCTCCACCCGCACATTCAGGCTTTTGCATAGGTTGCCCCCTCTTCCAGAATAACTTGCCCCTGTGAAGCTTCAAGATCCACCTTAATGTCATCTCCTGCAAGCCATTCCTGGCTTCTTTAGGGAGAATCAGTTCCTCTCTCACAGGGACACCTCTTGATATCTGAAGTCTGTGACCTTCACAGGTACCCCTTCTGTTTCTTTTTTTCTTTTGAGACAGAGTCTTGCTCTGTGGCCCAGGCTGGAGTGTAATGGTGCAATCTCGGCTCACTGCAACCTCTGCCTCCCGGGTTCAAGCCATTCTCCTGTCTCAGCCTCCCAACTAGCTGGGATTACAGGTGCGTGCCACTACACCTGGCTAATTTTTGTATTTTTAGTAGAGACAGGGTTTCGCCATGTTGGTCAGGCTGGTCTTGAACTCCTGACCTCAGATGATCCACCCGCCTCGGCCTCCCAAAGTGCTGGGATTACAGGTGTGAGCCACTGTGCCTGGCCTGTTTCTTATTTTTATCTGCCCTGGCACCTCGGAAGTACTCAATAAATATCTGTGGAATGGGGAATGAATGACTTTTCTGTTCTTTCATTTAACAAATAAGTACTGAAAGCCCACTGTGTGCTGGGCGCTGTACTCAATAAATATTTGTGGAATGGGGAATGAATGACTTTTCCGTTCTTTCATTTAACAAATAAGTACTGAAAGCCCACTGTGTGCTGGGTGCTGGGTTCACGCAGTGACCAAGACCGGGTCCTTGTGGGTGAGGAAGATCATGTTATGCAAAGAATGGATAATTTCCCATCATTATCCTTTCATTTTTGTTGTGCAATATTTTCAAAATGGAATTACTATATTTCTCAAAAATATGAACAAAGTAAGATTATGTGCACATACACATCTTAATCTGAACGCTTAGCAAAAATGCTTTATCTAGGCAAAGGTTTATATCCCATTATGCTGAAAAAATTCCACTGCACTTCCTAAAATCTCCAAGCATGAAACAAGGTTCACCAAAGATCTTTCAGGCCCATCTGTATTCTTTAATCTAAAATCCAGACTTTAAGAGATGATGTCACTGAAGTGTCACAGTTACAACCTCTGACACCTATTCACACATCTTACATCTATTTTTCTATTATCTCTAAACCCTACAGTCATTGGAGGATTAACACCCTGTAAATATACTTTAATCAAAATATTAGTAACTGTGTTACTAATAGAGATTCATTCATTCACCAAATATTAAGATCCTACTATATGACAAGCACTTATAAGAACCTCACCCTCATAGAATCTACATCCCATAAATTCTATGCCTAGAAGAATAGGCATGGGGTGAGTGTTTGGTAAAATGCACTAAAATATATATTTGGGCTAGGCACAGTAGCTCATGTCTGTAATCCTAGCACTGGCACCTTGGGAGGCCAAGGCGGAAGGATCATTTGAGCCCAGGAGTTTGAGATCAGCCTGGGCAACATAGTGAGACCCTGTTTCTATTAAAAAGTGTGTGTGTGTGTGTGTGTGTGTAATATAAAAATAAAATAAAATAAATATTTGGATGTAGTCTTTAACCTTTAAGCAGATCGGTCTACCAGTCAGTCAATAAGTGTGTACTGAGCACCATGTGCAAGGCGGTAGGTATGAGACATGAAAGAAACTGAATGAGTTATGAACAGCATCTTTAAAGTGAGATAGACTAGAATCCAACAGAAAATATAACAATAGGCTGGGCGCAGTGGCTCACACCTGTAATCCCAGCACTTTGGGAGGCTGAGGCAGGCAGATCACCTGAGGTCAGGAGTTCAGGACCAGCCTGGCCTACATGGTGAAACCCCATCTCAAGTAAAAATACAAAAGTTAGCTGGGTGTGGTGGCACCTGTCTGTAATCCCAGCTACTCGGGGTGCTGAGGTAGGAGAATTGCTTGAACCCAGGAGGCAGAAGTTGCAGTGAGCCAAGATCGCACCACTGCACTCCAGCCTGGGAGACAGAGCAAGACTCCATCTCAAAAAAAAAAAAAAAAAGAAAGAAAGAAAGAAAGAAAACTGAAAATATAACAATACATAACACATATTAATGATAAGTATTATTGCACAAAATTTTCTTTGACATAAGCATGAGTACTAGGTGGTAAATGGCAAATGTTTTCTTACTGTTTGAGTCTTGATCAAAAAGTCTGAAAGACACTGGCTAGTGGGATGAAAAGGTCAAGTAAAAGAACTGAAAACATTTTTTCTCAATACACTCATCAAAGGAGCAGCAATTTTAATGTGAAAAGAGCTCCACAGGCTAGGTGCAATGGCTCATGCCTGTAATCCCAGCACTTTGGGAGGCCGAGGCGGGTGGATCACAAGGTCAGGAGATTGAGACCATCCTGGCCAACACGGCAAAACCCCGTCTCTACTAAAAATACAAAAATTAGCCAGGTGTGACGGCACACGCCTGTAGTCCCAGCTACTCCGGAGGCTGAGGCAGGAGAATCACTTGAACCCAGGAGGCAGAGGTTGCAGTGAGCCGAGATGGCGCTACTGCACTCCAGCCTGGGCGACAGAGCAAGACTCCGTCTCAAAAAAAAAAAAAAAAAGAGCTCCATAAAGGCAGCTACTTTTTTCCCTGTATCTCTGGCACCCATCACAGTGCTAGGCACATAGCAGACCATCAATAAATATGAGCTGAATAAATAATGAGTGATTACTTTGTTCAAGATGCCACAGGGGATGCAAGCGAAGAAGATGCAGTTCCTACCATTACATCTAGAAGTTTAGGATCGAAGGATAAGACGAAAATGCAAACAGACCCAAAACAAGGCAAAATGTAAATGGCATCAAAGGAAATGGCACGGAAAGGCGGAAGCCCATCCAAATGCCGGGGAGACAAAGAACTTTCAGAATGGAGTTCTAAAAGATGGGAATATTTTGATGCTGAAGATGGGTGATGGGAGGGGGAATGGAGTGCAACAGTGCGGTCCAAATGAAGCCATCTTCACAGGGCTAACAAGAATTCTGGACAGAGGCCAGGCGTGGTGGCTCACGCCTGTAATCTCAGCACTTTGGGAGGCCGAGACAGGCAGATCACAAGGTCAGGAGATCGAGACCATCCTAGCTAAGATGGTGAAACGCCGTCTCTACTAAAAATACAAAAAATTAGCCAGGCATGGTGGCAGGCGCCTGTGGTCCCAGCTATTCAGGAGGCTGAGGCAGGAGAATGGCGTGAATCTGGGAGGCGGAGCTTGCAGTGAGTGGAGATCGCACCATTGCACTCCAGCCTGGGCAACACAGTGAGACTCTGTCTCAACAACAACAACAACAAAAGAATTCTGGACATCTGGACAGAAATGTAGTTATAATTGGCTGGGCGCAGTGGCTCACACCTGTAATTTCAGCACTTTGGGAGGCCGAGGCGGGAGGATCACTTGAGGTCAGGAGTTCAAGACCAGCCTGGCCAACATGGTGAAAGCCTGTCTCTACTAAAAATACAAAAATTGGCTGGGTGTGGTGGCAGGCGCCTGTAATCCCAGCTACATGGGAGGCTGAGGCAAGAGAATCGCTTGAACCTGGGAGGCGGAGGTTGCAGTGAGTGGAGATCGCACCATTGCACTCCAGCCTGGGCAACACAGTGAGACTCCATCTCAAAAGAAATGTAGTTACAATTAACCATTAATCAAGTTGTCTTTTTTTTTTTTTTTCAAGAGCACAAATCCACATTGATTTATTGACTTTTCATTAGTTTAAATCCTTGAGGGGTACAGCATTACTCGGATTCTGTGTCCAACAGCCTTAGCAGGAAGATTGCTTCAGAATTTGGCACGAATCATGCCACTGTTTCTGTGGGCCCGAGTTACCTTTCCCCAGATTACTCTGGCTTTGTTTGGTTTGCCGCCAGGAGTCACTATGTTGTTCTTTGCTTTGTATACATGAGCCCAAATAGAATTATCTTGCCCAAATAGAATTCTGTTTCATCTCGGGCATAAACACCTCAATTTTAAGAAGAGCTGTGTGCTCCCTTTGGTTCCGGAGACTCCGCTTATAGCCAGCAAAAATGGCCTTGGACCACAGCCTTCCAGACATATTTCCTTTCAGAAGTCCTGCTCCCAGCAGGCCTCCATAGGAGCCAAGATGGCAGGAAGAGCTCAGGTTGCACTCTGACCTACTTGCTTGTAACCAAAAATCACAGATACTATTTGCATCCCCATCGATTTTACAGACAGGATTTCTAAAATTAGAATCATAAGGCTTTTGCTTAAAAGTTGCTTTAGATGTTTTTCAGATCTCGAATTCCAGCAAAACTGATGCTGCCAACCAGTTTGAAGACTCCTTCCCCCAACAGAGGAACAGAATCAGCATGAGAAGTTTCCTCATCTCCCTGTCCCATAACTTCACCCTTCACTCTTCCACCAATCAAGGATCTCCACACTTCAGCAAAAACACGAGGGCCAAACTCCTGAAGGAGATGGATTGGAGGTTTCCTCTCTTTTCCCATCTCCTCGTTCAGCGGCCCTGCAACTGAAACTCTTTCTCTGCTGCAACCCAGTGTCTCAGTGTATTGACTTATCGAGCCCACTGAACAACAGACCTATTACAGTTATACAAAGAGCTGTCAGAAGAGAAACGGTGTTTGATCTGAATGAAAGACATATAAAGGGAAGTTAAGTCCAATTATGGATGCCAGGCTGCGACTTCTACGCTTAATTTTTTTGGAAGTTAATGGGGAACTATTGAAAACGTCTACGCAGGTCAAGTGAAGCAATCAAAGTTGCAGTAGAAAAGTAGTGTTGGGGCTGAGACTCAGGAAATCTGAGGTTTTAGGCCATTTGGAAGAAGTAACTATGTGACCTTGGAGAAGTAACTCATTATCTGGCCCTTATTTAAGATTAGGATAAAGGAGAGGAGTTTGGCAACCAGTACAGTTAGTCAGGTGCCAGGCACCCAAGTATTCACATGCATTGTCTTTTAATTCTCTTTTAAGCCAGGCGAGATAGGTACTATTACTATCTCCACTTTAAAACAGGAAGTAAGGCAGGGAGCGGTTCCGTCTTTTGCACGGCAAACAGGAGAAAAGAGGACCCCCTAGATAGGTTTGAGTTAGAAGACTTCAAAGGATTCTTGTTGCTCTAGGAGCCTACAATGCTTCCAGCAGCGGCTGAGAGGGGAAAGGCTGGAAGGGACCAGTAAAGAGAGAAAACTTAAAATCATGCAAAGAAAGAGCACGTTCACTGCGGTCTAAGACATCACAGAAAGTTCGCAAGTCCTTTGGGCCACCGACTCGCCCAGTGACCTTTATCAAGTCTCATCCCTCCTATCAGGTTCCTGCTCGAAGTTCTGCGAGACTCGCTGGCCCGAGGCGACCTCTTTTCGGCCTCCTCCACCCAGCCCGGCACCCTCGGCACCCTCTCTCCCGGTGAACCCTGGGCGCAGCCACGAGAGCGTCTCCCCGCGGCGCCTGTCTGCCCTGCTGGCCCAGAGGCCTCGCAGCCCGCGGGTCGCTGGGCCTCTTACCCGGGCGTGCACAGTCCCCATGGTTCCCTCTCCAGCCGCTGCCCCGCAGAGCTGCCCGGGCGGGACAGAGCGCCTGCTGCAAAGGGCAGAAGGCGGGTCCGCGGTGGCGGAGCTGCAGGTCAAGGCAACTCCCACAAGCCCCCGGACGCAGAACACTGGGGGCGGCCATGATGCCCCGCCTTCTCCCCGCCCCCTGGCTCGCGGTGCCTTCGCTCATTGGTCCTTATGAGCCTGTGACCCGGATGTTCACACGGGCGCGGAGGACGTCCTGACTGCGCCAGCGGAGACCGTTCACTGACATCCGCGAAGCTGCTGGCGCGTGGACTGTGTGGGGAGGGCGCGTGGAGGGCGCGGTGAAGGTGGGTCTGCGAGAGGGTCCGCTGGGAGGCTGGCGTCTGGCGTTGGCGCCTGAAACAGATCAGGCCAGCTGTTGGGTGTCACGCGAGTGCTGCTGCTCTTAGCCCTCCTGGCACCCCGACCCGAGGGTGCTGTGCTTGTCCCCACGCGCCGGTGAAGCCCCGAGACTCAGCGGGGAGACCCCGGGTCCAGCCACCCCCGGCCTGCAGTAGTCGGGTCTCATCGGCATCTGTTACACAAACCCGGATTGGTGCCCTGGCTCCTTTCCTTCAAGTCATTGGAACCCCCACTCAAAATCGTCAAAATGAAGACGATGGTCATGTCTCCTTCTCGGGGTTGGATTAAAAGGGCCTACTGTGAGAGACGGAAAGCAAAGCTCCCGGCACCGGGCCGGGCACACGGTGGGCACTAGATAATGACCGCTATTCATTCAACTGCAGCCAGTAATTATGGGCGAGAGCCATCTAGGTGCTTGCATGAGAACCAGTCATATCGGTGAAGAAGACGGCTATGGGCTTAGGTTTTGGTGGCAAAACAGCTCCCCTGCCCCAAAAAAGACAGGAGAATAGAAAAAGAAAAAGGCATAATAAATATCAGCCACACATTGTGATAAGTATATTAAAAGAAACGAGATAGAATAGGAAAAGAGGAAGCTTCAGTATCATGTCACGTTGCCACTCCCTCCTGATAACAGAAGCATCTTTTCTTCTCTCCCCTTACTCCCTCCCAGAAACCCTGACACCCTTTCCATTTAAATAGCTAAATATTCAAGTCCACATGTCCCTTCTTGTCTGGAAAGAGACAGAACCCAGCACCAGCCAGGCCCCTGCCCTTCCCTCATTCTGCCAGTTACCTGAGCCTCAATTTCCTTATCTGTAAAATGAGAATGATAGCCTAAGGCATAAGGTCTGAGGACCTCATGAGATCAAACATGGGGCCTGGCACACTGTAAACATCGAATCAACCAGATTTTCTTTGCCCAAACAGCCTTCTTTTCTTACACTTTCTTCCCCGTTATTCTTCTGATTATGCCACTTGTAAAGGATAAGCCATGAGGTTGCCCTGCAGAGTGCAAGACAGTTGCAATATTTGAGAGCCTATTGTGTGTGAGGCCCTGGAGGATGGCAGAGGGAACAGGAGGAAAACAAAGTCACATGCTTTACCCTCAAAGGGCTGTCTGCGATAGTTACAATGTATATATTAAAGGCTATCTGTGATAGTTACAATGTGTATAATATATTAAAGGCTGTCTGTGGTAGTTACAATGTATATATTAAAGGCTATGATAGTTACAATGGATATAATATATTAAAGGCTGTGATAGTTACAATGGATATAATATATTAAAGGCTGTGGTAGTTACAATGTATATAATATATTAAAGGCTGTGATAGTTACAATGTACATAATATATTAACGGCTGTGATAGTTACAATATATATATTAAAGGCTGTCTGTGATGGTTATAATGTATATAATATATTGAAGGCTGTCTGTGATAGTTAAAATGTATATATTAAAGGCTGTCTGTGATAATTATAATGTATATAATATATTAAAGGCTGTCTGTGATAGTTAAAATGTATATATTAAAGGCTGTCTGTGATGGTTACAATGTATATAATATATTAAAGACTGAGAAGTCTCACAGTGCATATACTGGTTTCCTTCTCTTTAACCCGGTATTTCTTGAATTTATTGGGTCATAACAGATTTTTGGTTTTGGAGATTTTTCTGTGGCCTTTGGCAATGCTATTCAACAGTATTTCTTGTGCTCCTCTTTTGGGCACGAGAGGATTGCATCTTCCTGCTCCCATCCATGTGACTTGCTTTGATCAACACATTGTGAGCAGAAGAGATATGTGCCACTCTGGATAAGAACCTTTAAGAACCATATTTCTCTCACTATGCCATGGCAATCAGCGATCCCCCAACGGTGGGGCAGCTACAGGCGGGGTCTGGGAGTGAGGACGACTTAAAATGAAGCCCAGCCACATTTGCTGGGCATACAGCACGAATGAGAAATAAACCTTTTGGGTTTTGCTTGTTAATGCAGCATAACTCAGCCTATCCTATATGATAATACCAGCTAGAAACATCTTCAAGGAAACCAGGATCCCAGAAAACCTGGTTTACAAAGTGCTAATCTGGTCCAATCAGAAGTAGTAGTGCAGTTTAGTGACTAAGCTAGTTTCCTTAATAAAATCCAGGCTGAGTGCAATGGCTCATACCTATAATCTCAGCACTTTGGGAGGCAAAGGCAGGAGGATTGCTTGAGCCCAGGAGTTCAAGATCAGCCTAGGAAACACACCCCATCACTACAAAAAATAAAAATAAAAATAAAATAGCTGGGCATAGTAGCATGCACCTGTAGTCCCAGCTACTCCAGAGGCTGAAGCAAGAGGATTGCTTGAGTCCAGGAGTTCAAGATCAGCCTGGAAAACAGTGAGACCCCATCTCTACAAAAAAAAAAATTTTTTTAATTAGCTTTTATTTAATTAAAACCTCCTCAGGAAGCTGAAGCAGGAGGATTGCTTGAGCCCAGGAGGTCAAGGCTGCAGTGAGCTGTGATTGTGCCACTGCACTCCAGCCTGAGCAACAAAGCAAGACCTTGCCTCAAAAAAAGTAAATAAAAACACCCCAAACTTAATTGGCCATGGGGAGGGGAGACTGGATCTTCCCACTGGAGTCATCCACCTATTAGTTTGGGACACCCCTTGGGGTGCCCTTTTTCGTCACCTTCCCAGGGGCTGAGCACCCTGAGGTGAGGGGCTCATCTCATTGCCTCTATCACCCAGCACCTGACCTCTGAGGAGTGAAGGTGAATCAGTGAGAGGAGCCTGTAAGGGCATTCCCTGGGTGGAGGTCCCCTCGGGAAGCAGGGTGACTCAGGGAAGAGGCTCTGAGCTGCTGGTGGGACTGCAGGAGCTGGAGAGGGTGTGCTGGGAGGAAGTCTGGTGGCAGAGAAAGGCGCTGGGTTTGTGGCAGGGCCTCAGCTTGCCCAGCAGCAACGTGGGTCCACTCAGGAAGCTGGGTGACTCCAGGGAAAGGCTCTGAGCTGCTGACAGGGCTTCAGGGGCTGGAGGGGGTGTACTGGCAGGGGAGGCTTGGAGGCACAGAAAGGTGCTGGGGGTGTGGTGGGGCCTCAGCTTGCCCAGCAGCAACGTGGAGGGCAGATGGGCCCAAGGCTGAAAACAGGCCTCGGCCCCCAGGGGGAAGCTGTTGCAGCAACCCAGGTAGAAAGTACCAGGGCTGACCCTGGCAGCAGTGGGCTGGGGACGAGAGACCAGATTCCAGAGATGACGGCAGAGGCAGTGCTGGGACCAGCTGGAGTTGGGGCGAGGGGGTCTCCCTGAGTCCCCAGTTCCAGGCTGGGGTGGCTTGGGAGCTGCAGAGCTGAGGTGCTGTGAGCTGGAGGGCTTGATGTTGAGGGGCTGCTGGTGTCGAGTGGAGCCAAAAGGTGGGTAGGTGGCCCCGAATCCCCCCAGAGTCAGAGACTGAGGACCCAGGTCCTCAGGGGGAGCACAGCCTTCCCAGAGGTGGCTGTGTACACTCAGCACAGCGGCTGCAGCTGGGCCTTGGTGACAAGCTCAGTGTCCAGGATGGAGACGGGGTGCCTGAGAGTCTGGGGTTGAGGAAGGAGGGGGATTCTAGGAGGGTCTGGTCCGCAGTGCCCAGGAGAGAGCCCCTGGGCTGCGGCAGGGCCATCCAAGGAGTGAGGCTGTAACCCTCTAGGGAGGACTGTCCTAGAGGAGCTTGGCTGTGAGGGAAGCAGGGTACATCGGGGCTCCTTGGAAAGGATGTAGACAGGGAGAGTCCTTTAAGAATCACATTTATTAGGAGTTATTTTCTCACGCTGAAAGTGATGCATACCGTTCACCATAGAAACTTGGGCAACACATATAAACACGACAAATAAAATACAATAACAAACAACAGTCTAATGATAACTGCCGTAAGGGTTTTGATATATATCCTTATAGTCTTTTTTTTTTTTTTTTGAGGTGGAGTCTCACTGCATGTCGGGTCACTGCAACCTCCACCTCCTGGGTTCAAGTGATTCTCCTGCCTCAGCTTCCCTGGTTGCTGGGATTACAGGTGCCCGCCACCATGCCCAGCTAATTTTTGCATTTTTTAGTAGAGATGGGGTTTCACCCAGGCTGGTCTCAAACTCCTGACTTCAAGTGATCCGCCCCCCTCAGCCTCCCAAAGTGCTGGGATTACAGGCATGAGCCACCGTGCCCAGCCCTCTTTCAGTCTTTTTATATACACACACAGATATATATACACACCCACACATATATATATATTTTTTTAACAAAATAAGGCTCATAGTCTGCACTAAGTTTTGCTGTTTACCAAATGAAGAATGTTGGACCAGGCATGGCAGCTCACACCTGTAATCCTAGCACTTTGGAAGGCCAAGGCAGGGGCATCACTTGAGCCCAGGAGTTGGAGATCAGCCTGGGCAACATGGCAAGACCCTGTCTCTACAAAAAAACTAGCTGGGTGTGGTAGCGCACACCTGTGTTTCCAGATACTTGGGAGACTGAGGTGGGAAGATGGCTTGACCCCAGGAAGTTGAGGCTGCAGTGAACTATGATTGCACCACTGTACGCTAGCCTGGATGACAGAGCGAGACCCTGCTTCAAAAAAAAAAAAAAAAATGTTGCCACCTGACATGTAATATACTACATACTGATTATTCCTGAGAGTGGATTCCAAAGCATAAATGTGCCATAAATTAAAGGGAAGGCTTTATTTGATAAGAATAAATAAGAATGCACTCATAGGCTGATAAGAAACTTCCAGAGGTGGTTCAGAAAGAGAGGGAGGCCTAAGCAAAGGGTGCCTTCCGGAGGGGCAGAGAAGGCGGGATTGGGTAGCATCTGAGGCACAGGTGTAGGGGGAGGCCTTGGTCATTTCTATAAGAGTATTACACTTCCTGATTTCCTTATCTTGATACACACTTGGAAAAAATTATAAAACAAATGCTCATTTTAAGAAGGTGGAGGGGCCAGGCATGCCTGTAATCCCAGCACTTTGTGAGGCTAAGGCAGGAAGACTGCTTAAGCCAATGAGTTCAAGACTAGCATGGGTAACACAGCAAGACCCTGTTTCTACTAAAAATAATTTTAGTAATTAAAAAAATAAAAATAAAGAAGATTGAATAATTTATTTTTTATTTTTTATTTTTTTTTTTTTTGAGATGGAATCTCACTCTGTCACCCAGGCTGGGGTGCAGTGGCACGATCTTGGCTCACTGCAACCACCGCCTCCTGGGTTCAAGCGATTCTCCTGCCTCAGCCAACCCACTAGTTAGGATTACAGGCACCTGCCACCACACCTGGCTAATTTTTGTGTTTTTAGTAGAGACGGGGTTTCACCATGTTGGCCAGGCTTGTCCTGAACTCCTGACCTCAGATGATCTGCCCACCTTGGCCTCCCAAACTGCTGGGATTACAGGCATGAGCCACAGCACCTGGCCTGAATAATTTTTAAAAGCAGAAAGAAAATAAGTCCCATGGTATCTTATCAGCCATTTAATATATTTTTTTCCTGATAACAATCACAATACCCATGTATACATCTGTGTATATGGAAATATATTGGCTATTAGAAAATACTGTCGGCTGGGCGCAGTGGCTCACGCCTGGAATCCCAACACTTCGGGAAGCCAAGGCGGGCGGATCATCTGAGGTCAGGAGTTCGAGATCAGCCTGACCAACCTGGAGAAACCCCATCTCTACTAAAAATACAAAAAATTAGCCGGGCGTGGTGGCACATGCCTGTCATTCCATCTAGTTGGGAGGCTGAGGCAGGTGAATCGCTTGAACCAGGGAGGCGGAGGTTGTGGTGAGCTGAGATCATGCCATTGCACTCCAGCCTGGGAAACAAGAGCGAAACTCCATCTCAAAAAAAAAAGAAAAAAATACTATTAAAGTTTAGTTATATCTGCTAATGAGTGAAGATGTGGTGCTAACAGAACAAAGCCTATTGGGAAACTTGGGAAAAGAAACTTGTAACTTTCTTTTCCAACATTGCAAGGGTGGATCCGTCACAAGGAGGCCATGTGGGTGCCAGATGCGGGCTCCTCTACCCCATTCCAGCTCCACAGGGGACAGTGTCTTGCTCTGACACCCGGTGGAGTTGGGGGTGTAAGACCCGGCCACTCACCAGACCTGAGCTCACTGACAGAGCAAGCACTGAACAGAGGCCTTGGGAACTCACTTAGCCCTCAAGATGTAATAAGGCAGGTTCAAACCCCGGAACTCCTGCCCTGAAGGGGGCTCATTAATTTCACAAGTAGCCTCTTTTCTCAGAGTTCCCGGTCTCATCAAGAGAACAGGCTCACATAGAGTTTGTCCTTAGAACCCGTTTCCTTTAAAGGGTCTGTCTTCTCAGTCAAGTGCTTTGTCTGAACTTGCTGGTTCTTCCACTCCAGGGCACTTACACAACATGGGTGAGGGTTGTTACTTTCTTTTCCAACATGTAACAGTTTGAGCATACCATTATTTTTCTTGTATGTACTGTACTCAAATGCATAAATAGAAAAAAAATACACGTTTCACTGTCAGTCATATTACACTGACCTTGCTAATAAATTATCACACCTGGGGAAAAGGTGCGTTCTGGTCTCAAGGGCTTGTCTCTGTCAAGGCTGGCAGAGTAGGGAAGACAGAGAGAGGTTGGGGTGATGAGAGAATGGGAAGATGCAAGGAGAAAAAAAGAACGTAGACCAGAAGCATGTGGAAAATAAGCCAGGTTGAAGTTGTGTGCTCCAGTGGGGAGGAGGCGGAAGCTCCTGCTGTGTTTGGCTCCTGCCTGGAGGGCCGAGGTGAATGCCCTGCACGCTAGATTTTTGTGTTTTTTAATTTTTTTTTTTTTTTTTTGAGGCAGAGTTTCACTCGTGTTGCCCAGGCTGGAGTGAAATGGTGCGATCTCGGCTCACCGCAACCTCTGCCTCCTGGGTTCAAGTGATTCTCCTGCCTCAGCCTCCCGAATAGCTGGGATTACAGGCACGCACCACCACGCTCAGCTAATTTTTGTATTTTTAGTAGAGACAGGGTTTTGCCATGTTGGCCAGACTGGTCTTAAACTCCTGACCTCAGGTGATCTGCCCACCTCGGCCTCCCAAAGTGCTGGGATTACAGGCATGTGCCACAGCGCCCAACCGATTTTTTTTTTTAAGGCTTATTCTACTAACATCTCACTGATTCACATAATACAAAATTCAACAGATAACAACACTTCCTTACATTTTTATACAAAACCCTTTAAACATTATTTTAGCTAGGTGAAAAAGCTGTTCTAAAATGTAAGTAGGTTATCATCTTGTTACCCCCGCCATGGAGACGTTTTCAGTAGTCAAGGTTATCATCTTTGCAGGCCACCTGACAGGCAGTGTCCTTGTTGGGGACTAAATGCACCCCTTCCCACAGCATGGGGAAGTGGGATCATGCTATTCTCTTCCCTCCACCCCACAAGATCACACATGGGCCAGCCCACCCGCCATCACAAGGCCCCTACCCATCCAAACACAAGTCATTCTAAGAACCTCATGCTGGAACAGTCTGACCATTAATTGGGCCACGTAACAGTCAGTAAGGGACCCTCCGCACTAGGCTGCTGGGTGTCATTTCCCAACCAGCTGAACTAACGCACGCTGACGTATTAGACTTAAGTGCTGGACTGCTGTACAGACGAAAGGTTGCTTCCTAGCTTTTCATAAAACCATCTCAGCTCAGAGGCTGGGATCCTCCACGTCACCGGCAGGGGTCACTACACAGCAATGCGGAGGTAGCTGCACAAAGATGGGAAACTTTAGCACCTCTGAAAGAATCTCCTAGACTCGCCTCCTCAAGTGACTCACAAACTCTTCTCTAGTGAAAAGCTGGGAAAGGTGGAGAGCCCCTCAGTACCGGCAGGTACTTTATTGCCCACGAAGAAGTTCAGGCTGGACCTGAGGATGGACCGCGGGGTGGCCTCTGCTTTGGTCTCTGCTGGACAGCCCTCGGGGGAGCAGGGAGTCCAGCAGGGCCAGTCCTGCTCAGGTTTGCATGGGGAGGCCTGTTGGCTGCTCACTGGCATTTGAGACCTGAAACACATGGAGAAAGTTGGCTTAGAGGCCGTTCCCACTGCTGCAGTGTGCAGTCTGAGCTACGATGGACCCACATTGCCGGCCAGTAGAGGGCACCACCAGACACACTCTAGGATGCAGTCACAGCCAGAGACACAGCTTCTTCCAGCCCTCAGTGCTGGGCTGATGTCACCACCTAGGTCTTCCAAGCCTGTGGCCCTCCCAGCTACCTGGACACCTCCCACTGGACATCACAGGTGTCGCCCACCAACAAATCCCTGGAGGCGCCTATCGGTTTCCCCCACACAAACCTGCTTGCCCACCAGGGTGTCCTACCACCGCCTGGCACCACTGACCACCAGTCACCAGGGCTGCCCCCTCTCCTTGGGCTTGGAACCGATGCCTCCTCCTGTCCAAGAGCCTAAGGAAGCCTCTCGGTCTACAGATCGTCCCTGCCTGGGCCCTGGCAGCCCCCCTTGCTGCCTGCTGCCAGCCGGGGCCCAGGATCCACCCTCTACTTGGCCACTACCGCCCTCTTGTCTAGCAAATCGGATCTTTGCGTTCCCCTGCTTTTAAATCCTTCTGTGTCTACCAATAATAACAACAATAGCAAGAGAGGCCATACCTCCTGATGCCAGCATGTGCCAAGTACCATGCTACGCGCTTTCAGGAGCTCACGGAAACCCAATGAGGGGATGGGGATCGCCCCTGTTGGCCAAGTGAGGACACCAAGGCCTGTGATTTTCAGGATAACGCCCAACCCTGGTAATGGGAGCCAGGCCCTGAGTTCCGGCTCAGTTTCCAGAATTCAGGAAGTAGCAGCATCCCCTGGGGCCTGTCAACGTAGACTGCTGGGCTTCAGCCGGGAGACTGTGACTCAGTACAACAGAGGGTGGAGGACAGGGAGCTTGCATTCCCAGGCACCTAGCCACACGCTCCAAGGAGCTCTGCTAGCCCTGCCCCTCCAGGGTCCCATCTCCTTCCTGCACCATGGGCGCCAGAGCTCCTTCGCTTAGGCACCCCAGTGCTATCCGACACTCCCCAGTCCTCATCCCAGCCACTCTGTCTGAAGCACCTTTCCCTGCTTACCCGGGGCCTCTCTGCTCTTCCACCATCAATGCTGCACTCAAAGAGACACATCCGATGGGAAGTCTTCCCAGGCCCCGGTTCAGGTTGGCCTGGGTGACAGCTCTCAGCAGGTGCACCGGGACCTCTGACTGACTCAGCTGCCTCCCATGAGACAGGGTCCCCACACCCAAGGGCAAGCTCCTTGCTTGGCGTTCAGCCAGCTGTTTCTAGAATGTCGTGTGAGGCTTCATCCGATGAGAGAGGTGCCCGTCCGGTCCACACACCCACAGCCAAAGTATTTACCTGGAGGTGGGGAGCAGACACATCAGTGCTCGAGTGAAGACCTGTGAGGTCACCCACTGCAGCCACAGGACATCGTCGGGCATATCCGGAAGCCACGTCACCAGTCTGCAGAGACGAGACCAAGTACACAAACACACATAGGCAGACACAACAGCTTACAACACTACCCTTTGTTTACAAAAGCTGCCAACATCACCTCCAATCTGATGACTTCCCAGAAGGTGGATCTGGGATGCTAGGACAAGGACGAGCCCACCTGAAATCTCTAAAGCAAAATGAGGCCACTTCTGGTTCAAGAAAGCTCAAGGGACTTACAGTGAAATAAAGGAAAAAAAAAACCTTGGCTTTTCAGGGCTCTTCCCAGCTTGGAGAGGAGCTGAGGCCCACGGCGGCGGCTGCAAGGGCTCTCATGGTCAAGACCATCCTCTGCCTCATGGTTTGCTGTGCTTGGCCACATGTGAGCCCAGCAGGGGCACCATGGAGAGGTCTGACCGCTACCTCCTCTAGACTCTCCATCCCCCAGACACACAAAGGACCCCCACCTCAGGGTCTCTGATAAATGCCTGAACACAGACATCCCCCCAGCAGTGGTGGGGTGGGGAGGAGGAGGCTGATCCTGGGGAGTGGAGAATGAATCTAGGAAGGCCAGGGAGAGAAAGGAGCTGGCTTTTGAAGGAGGGACTGGGCATTAAAAGATTAATCAAGGCCAGGCACGGTGGCTCACACCTGTAATCCCAGCACTTTGGGAGGCCGAGGCAGGCAGATCAGGAGGTCAGGAGTTCGAGACCAGGCTGGCCAACGTGCCAAACCCCACCTCTACTAAAAATACAAAAATTAGCCAGGTGTGGTGGCACACGCCTGTAATCCCAGCTACTCAGGAGGCTGAGGCAGGAGAATCTCTTGAGCCCAGGAGGTGGAGGTTGCAGTGAGCTGAGATCGTGACATTGCACTCCAGCCTGGAGGACACAGTGAGACTCCATCTCAAAAAAAAAAAAAAAAAAAAGGATCAAAGGACATGACAGACTAACTTACTAAAAACAAAGTAAACACCCATGCAAATCTTCGTGTAAAGATGTGAGTGAAATAAGTGCTCAGGACTGCAGCATGCAACCACCTCATGTTTCCCAGTGTGGCACAGAGAAAATCCCCAAGTACAAGCGCAGCCTTACAAGAAGTGATAAATCTGCAAGAACAACGAGGAAGGAGCAGGGGCTCACCAATGAGCAAGATATTTCAACAGGTTACTGGACCCCAGGCAGAAGGGGAGGGGGCTGGTGATGAAACAGGCAGAGCACGGGGAGCAGGCGTTCACCACCAGGGCAAAACCCAACAGTTCAACCAGCTCCAGGGAAAGGAAGGGCTTCTAGGAAAGTGGTAACACCCGCAAGTAGACATCCTTCCGGCAGCCTGCCTGTCACTGTCTGGCAGCGCTGCCAGCTGATGCACCTACCCTTTTCTCCCTGAGCTCCAAGTCCTCTGTTGCCATATGGGAAAAAACCCACCAAGCACATGCCCAGAATAAGTCGCATAAAAGAGAAAGACGAAGAAACAGAAAAACTAGCCCAAGAAGAAATGGAGAAGGGATGATCCAGAGGACAGCAAATATTCCAAGAGAACGTTACATCCATAAAACAAGAAAAGAATGCAAAGAAAAAGAACAAGAGAGTACTCTTCGAGATTAAATTATATTTGCTGAAAGTAAAAACTGCAGGATAGGACTAGAAGACAAAATTTGAGGAAATCTGTCAGAGCAGAGGCAAAAAGACAGAGTGGAGTGATGAAAAATATGACAAAGAGAGAAAGTCAGACACAGAGACAGGAATCCAACCCAGGAAGCAAATATCTTCCTAATAAGAGGCCCAGGAAGAGGAAGAAAAAGTCTGAGCAACATAATAAGATCCTGTCTTACAAAAATTTTTTAAAAAATTTGTTGGGTGTGGTGATGTGTGCTTATAGTCCCAGCTACTTAGGAGGTTGAGGCGAGAGGATCACTTGAGTCTGGGAGGTTCAGGCTGCAGTGAACCATGATCATGTCATTGCATTCCAGCCTGGGCACCAGAGTAAGACCCTGTCTCAAAAAAAAAAAAAAAGAAAAGAAAATGGAAGGGAAGGAATAACAGAAATAACAATAGAAGATAATTTCCCAGAGCTGGAGAATGACAGAAGGCTTTGACCGAAGGCGTCCCCAGGACTTGTCCAGCTCAATAAATGAAATAAGGACTTGCACCAAGACATATGACATTTCGGATTATAAGGGATAAAAAGACAGTCCTAAAAGCACTCACCTGCAAAGAAGTGAGAATGTGACTGTCTCAGTCCCAGGCTTCTCACTAACCAATATACTGAGAGGAAATGATTTTCAACCTGCAATTCTAGACATGGCCAACCTATCACTGAGATGTGATAGAAAAAAAGCACATTTCCCAACACATATAAAGTCAAATGTTTTCTTCCTTGAGAGTTTACTAGAGACTCCACTCCAGAAAAACCAGGGAAAAGCCAAGAAAAACGAAGCTACAGATCCATGGATGGCACAGTGGCTCCAGGAAGGAAGATGGCAGGATGTAGCTGTGTAGTGGACAGCCCAGGGCACACACCCAGATGGAAGTGGGGCACGGAGGACCTAGGAGTGGTCCAGGGACAAACAGCAAGACCAGAACTTCTCGATGATCTTAAAAAGCAACTGGGGACGGGCTGGCTCATTCCCTCCCTTTCAGAAGCATTTCAGCAGGAATCTGAATCCTACCCCTTAAAGAACACAGCATCTGAGGTTATTTTAACAGCTCAGGTGTTAAAGTGCCAAGTCCAGGGCCACATCCACAGGAGGCTCAGCAGCCTCTTTGTAGTAGACAGGTCAGCACTCGCACCTCCTCACACCTTCAGGTTCTTTGTTCTCCCTTCCCTGGACTCCCTGCAGGCCCATGCAGCCCCATTCCTGATGCCTGTATCAGCTCAATTTTTTTCTTTCAGTCCAGGGTAATATTCAGACCAGGGTAATTTTTTTTTTTCAATCAAGTGCCCTCCATTGTCAGACAACCCACTGAGGTCGGTTTTCCTATCCATATATTGCAGATGAAACCGCTGAGGCTCAGAGAAGTCGAGTAACTTGCCTGAGGTCACACAGCTTAGAAATTGCAGTGCCCTGGTCTCATGCCCATACCTTTTATCGGTCTCTAATTTTACGATCATCATTATTACCTGAAAAGGGAAATCAGCATCTCTAGCTGGATGCTTACTATGGGATGAGTACTCCTGCACTGTGACTCAGTTACCAGACTGAGTCTCCTGACCACCCTCCGCTCCAGGGGATCTCTCTAGATGGGAAGCTGCAGCACAGAGAGGTGGATTCAGTCATCTGGAGTCACACAGCTGTAGTAAGCAGTGCAGCCAGGATTTGAAGAAGAGCAGTCTGACTGCTGAGCCAAGCTCTGACCATTCTGCTCCCCACCCCCACCCCGCCTTTCAGAGGAAGCCCAATCAAGAAGTTCTGGGAGCGTCACACTGTGTTCTCCTAACTGCTGGCTCTGAATCATATTAACAAACTATGCCTAGAACAAAAGATGGAATTCCCTATGTTCTACTTTCATGTGATTTGATTTTTTGTTGCTGTTGTTGTTTTGTTTTGTTTTGAGTCAGAGTTTCGCTCTGTAGCCCAGGCTAGAGTGCAGTGGCATGATCTCGGCTCACTGCAACCAACCTCTGCCTCCCAGGTCCTGGTTCAAGCAATTCTCCTGCCTTAGCCTCTGGAGTAGCTGGGATTACAGGCACACACCACCATGCCCAGCTAATTTTTGTATTTTTAGTAGAGACGGGGTTTCACCACGTTGGCCAGGCTGGTCTCAAACTCCTGACCTCACATGATCCACCCACCTTGGCCTCCCAAAATGCTGGGATTACGGCCATGAGCCACCGCGCTGGCCTTCATGTGATTTTAAATGGAAACAGCTCAGAGGGGCAGCAAGGATCCTGCTTCTAGGCCTGGCCCTTCTACTAGGCATCTCTGTGACCTCAGAGCGGTGACCCCAAGCTCTCCAGGCCTCAGTTTCCTTGGGCAATCACAAGAGACTGGACCAGCTGCTATGTGAGGCCACTGACAGCTCTAGGAGTCCCCACGGGGAGTTTCTGGGCTTGCACTGAGTTACAGGTGCATGTGTGGCTTGAGGACAGACAGGCAACGTTCAGGGGCATTGCACATAGACTGTGAGCTGTGATCTGCTGCACGACAATCCAGGCCCCAGACTACATGCCACCATGATCTGTCATCTTGTTTCATCCTCATATCAACTCTGTGAGGAAGACACGGAACCACCTAAAATGCTTACCTCTGGACAATCGCAATGGCAGACTCCACAGGCAGGGTACACGGCAGCATTACATAAGACATTATCCTAATGGGTAGCAAGTTGCAAATCTTGCTCATGTATCCACCTTTGTCTTTCATTTCTTCACTCAGTGCTGAAAAAGACAATCTGGAGCTACTATCTCCCACCAGTGTGAAAAAACAAACCACTTTACTCTGTTGGCGCTTAGCATTTCCATGAAATATGCCCGTTCTGGCAGCCAAAGGGTTGGAGGCACTCACAAAGGCCACGAGGTGGGGTGTGCCAGGCTGCTCTTTCTTTTTTTTAGACAGAGTTTTGCTCTTGTTGCCCAGGCTGGAGTGCAATGGCGCAATCTCGGCTCACTGCCACCTCCGCCTCCCGGGTTCAAGCGATTCCTCTGCCTCAGCCTCCCAAGTAGCTGGGATTACAGGCGCCTGCCACCATGCCCAGCTAATTTTTTGTATTTTTAGTAGAGATGGGGTTTCACCATGTTGGCCAGGCTGGTCTCGAACTCCTGACCTCAGGTGATCCACCCACCTCGGCCTCCCAAAGTGCTAGGATTACAGGTGTAAGCCACCGCGTCTGGCCCAGGCTGCTCCCTTCACAGCAAGGGCAGGGTGAAGCTGAAGCGGGGAGCACAGCCAAGAACAGCTAAGAGAGTGCTTACAGGGCATAGGGTCCCCACTCCCAGCTCCTTTAAATTGACAAATATGTTTGGAAGTCGCCACTCCAGAAAGCCCGCTTTTATTTTCCTTGAAAAGACATGTCCATTTCCAATATCATAGCTGAAATTAAATAGAAAATGGTGTGTAAGTCATGAGGCAAAGAATCATCTTGTATTAAGAAATCTGAATATACCCCACAGCAAATAATGTGCACAGAAACAGCTACATCAGGCTGGGCATGGTGGCTCATGCCTGCAATCCCAGCATTTTGGGAGGCCGAAGTTGTTGGATCACTTGAGGTCAGAAGTTCGAGACCCGCCTGGCCAACATGGTGAAACCCTGTCTCTACTGAAAACACAAAAATTAGCCAGGCATGGTGGTGTACGCCTGTAATCCCAGCAACTCAGGAGGCTGAGGCAGGAGGATCATTTGAACCTGGGAGATGGAGGTTCCAGTGAGCCGAGATCACGCCACTGCACACTCCAGCCTAGGCGACGGAGCGAGACTGTCTCAGAAAACAAAACACAAAACAAAAAACAGCTACATCAAACGTCACAGCATCTATGTTCTCCTAGGTACTTCTCAGGCACTACCAGCTTTACAAGCTGGTCCTTGACCCTCTGCTGGATTCCAGAGCCTTCTTCCTGGAGCCCCAGTCTTTTATTCCCTCTCTTTAATGACCTCGTGATGCCTCAATCATATTAATCTGGTCATATGGTTTGGATCTGTGTCCCTGCCCACATCTCACGTCGAATTGTAATTCCCAGTGTTGGAGGTGGAGCCTGATGGGAGGTGATTGGATCGTGGGGGCGGATTTCCCCACTGGTGCTGTTCTCTTGATAGTGAGTGCGTTCTCGTGAGATCTGGTGGTTTAAAAGTGTGTGGCACCCTCCCTCTATTTCCCTCTCTCTCTCACTCCTGCTCCAGCCATGGGATGTGTATGCTTCCCTTTCGCCTTCTGCCATGATTGTAAGTTTCCTGAGGCCTCCCCAGAAGCCGAGCAGATGCCAGCACCATGCTTCCTGTCCAGCCTGTGCAACTGTGAGCCAATTCAACCTCTTTCTTTATGAGTTACCCAGTCTCAGGTATTTTTTTATAGTAATGCGAGAACAAACTAATGCACCTGGGCAGCTGCTGTGTCCCATCTCTTAGGGCACCTCAAGAACAAGGAGTTATGTCTGACTCATTTTTTAATTTCTCCAAATGCCCAACTCTGTAGCTGGTTTGTGGGTTCTTCTGTTTGACTTAGTCCGTGTTCAGGCTATTCTAACAAAATGCCACCAACTGAGTGGCTTATAAAACAACAAACATTGATTTTTCAGAGTTCTAGAGGCTGCGAGGTCCCAGATCAAGGGGCAGCAGACGTGTTGGTGTCTGGTGAGGGCCTGCTTCTTCATAGACACCACCTTCTGTGTCCTCACACGGTAGAAGGGACCTCTCTTGGGTCTGTTTAATAAGGGCACCAATCCCATTCGTGACAGCCCTTTCCTCATGACCTAATCTCCTCCCAAAGGCCCCACCTCCTAAGACCATCATGTTGGGGGTTAGGATTTCAACAGACAAATTCCAGGGGGTACACAATCATTTGGACCATAGCACTGTCTCCATTTGACATTTGATGACATTATAAAATACAGCACCATTCAATGGAGGTTCAAAATTGTGGGTTTAGGGGAAGGGAGAAATTAGGAGAGGCCTCAAGAAAGGAGCCTTGAGGTGGGTGGACAGGTGGAGGGAGGCGGCCGGAAAGGAGCTCCGAGTAATGGGCCAAGTCCCAGATGCAGGACCCCCATCCTTGGGGTCCATGAAATCCAGGATGGCAGGAGCTCAGGTGCCATGTTAGGGAGACAGGGTTGGAAATGGGTACAGAGGGCCCAGCTGCCACAGGCAGGAGCCTATATGGGGAACCCCAAGGGGCTCAGCTGGAGTTTGTTTTCCTCCTGGTCATGACCCCACGGGAAGGGAGACTTGGCAAGGTTCCAGGATTGGGGGGGTTGGGGGCTGTGCTGGCAGTGATGGCAGCAGCCCAGGCTGTACACATGGAAGATGTTCCCAACCACCTGTCATGGTTGTCTCGCCCTGTCGCTCCCATGTGGTAGTACCATCTTCCTCCATAATGCACAAGAAAGAAGACAAGGTGCTGCCCGTGCCCACCCTGAGGAGTGGTACCTGCAGCGAGCCTGGGCGAGAGGGTGTCCAGGATGCTCTCATCCCAGGGCAGGATGTTGAGACGCAGGTGATCTAGCAGCTCGTCTCCCTCTAGCCTCACAGCCAAGGCAGCCGACTCCGGGGAAGAATCCAGACTCATGTTTGCCCAGCTGGGCGCGGCGACCTCAGAATCCATCCCCTCTGAGGATGACTTCAGGCCCGGCTGGGGCCTGTTGCAGATGCCTGTGAAGGGCACGGAAAACAAGCCCATCAGGCGAATGTGGGGAGTGGTGGTCATTACCCACCCATCTACCGAACTTCAGGGAGGCAGGCAGCTGGCCTGTTATTAGCCAAATGCAAGGGGAAGGGGGAAGGGAAGAGAATGAGCACAGGTTTTTGTCACCCGGAGAAAGGGGTATGGGGCTTTAAAGCAGGACACACGTGAGCTTGGCTCCTGCTAGCTTTGTGGGCTCCATCTACACGTCTGGATTCATGAGGTGCAAAGGCGAGGGTTAGTGCTCATTTATAACAACTGAACCATTGTTACACCTGCCTCCCAGGTCCTGAGCTAGGTGCTTCACCATCAGGCCTTACAGCAACCATTATCGTCGTCTCCATTTTTCAGCTGAGAAATCAGAAGCACAGCAAGGTTAAGAGACTTGTCTAAAACCACGCAGCCAGTACGTAGCAGAGCCGGGATTTGAAGCCTGGTCTGATGTCAAAGAGGGTTCTCACTTCCATCACATGGCCTTGGAAGAAGCACCCAGCAGGGAGGATTGGGCACCTGTATGTGCCAGGCCCTGTCCTGGGTGCTGGGACTCAGCCACCAGCATCAGTGAGTGGCCCCTGCTCTTACAGCATTAGCACGCTGGGCTGGGGGAGGGGGGCTTCAGACAACCACAGCTGCACCTGGCTCAACTCTGGCTTCCAACTTCAGACTGAAGAGACCAGGGGCTGCTTCTCAACGTCTGAGCCTTGCCCCCCAAGATAACCTCACATTCATGCTTGCCCCGGCTCTTTCCAGGCCCTATCAGATGCCCTCCTCACCCTCTGAGATGTCACTTTCCCTTAGGAATGTTGCCAGGTATCTGTTCTCAGGGAGATGCTGCTTCCAGCATCTCTGGCACACCAGCTCTTCCTGCCATACCGGCTCCCTCCTAATGTCCTCAACTCTCAACCCATGGGTACATCTCCCCATCTCCCCTTGCCCAACTGCTAAAGCCAGAAGCCGGGACTGCGCTCTTCTGTCTTCCTCTTCCCAAATGTCCCATCGGTCATTTCCAAGTCCTACTCCCCTGGACTCCTTCAAATTGGTTTCCTCCTCATGACCCTCGCAGCCCTGATCCTGGTGGAGCCTCTGGCTGCCTCACTGGCCTCCTAGACACTGGTATCTCCCTTCCTGTCCCGCATCCAGGGGGCTTCCAAAGCTCTCCTCTGATCCCCTCACTCCTACTGCAGCAGCCCTCAATGGCTCCCTACTGCTGCAGGATGCAATCCCCCTGTATCCAAAAGGCCCAGCCTGCCCTCCTCTCCCATTTTTCACCACTCCTGACCCCCTCTTCTCCAGCCATCTCTTAGTGTCCCCACTCCCATGCTTCCAGCCATCTCTTAGTGTCCCCATCCCCACCCCTCCAGCTGCACAGGCCTTCATGCCATCCTCT
Organism: Symphalangus syndactylus; assembly: GCF_028878055.3. Classification (NCBI taxonomy): domain Eukaryota; kingdom Metazoa; phylum Chordata; class Mammalia; order Primates; family Hylobatidae; genus Symphalangus; species Symphalangus syndactylus. Next base: position 15,765,307 of record NC_072440.2, read on the forward strand.
CTGTGTCCTGCAGGCCTCGCATCCATGGGCCCCCATGCCTAAGGCTCTCCTACTTATCCCCAAAGTCTTAATGTGGATTCACGTCCTCCAAGAGGCCCTTCTTCCCCTGGGCCTTGGAGATCCATCCTGCATGAGCCTCCAGCATCCTGTGTCTTCTCCTTGACACCTGTGCCTTCTCATTGGCACCTGTACTTTCCCATAGACACGGCATCACCCTTCTGCTTACTTATCTGCTCACTTCTCTCACAAGGCTGGCAAGGGCCACACCTCTGTGTTCACTGCAGTATCCCTAGCACACAGCAATGAACATTCTCTGAGCAGATAAATACACGTATGTCCTTAAAAATGCAGTCTCCTTGGTCTTGGCCAACGGCAAATTCAGAAGACCAATACATCAACCAACTTTTAGTATTAAAGAAAAATAGCTCCCAACACATCTTTTTGCTTCCACTCTAATATTTCTAGAGCAGAACTCCCCCAGCCCTGACAAGCCAGGATGACTTGAAGGCAGAAATGTGCTCTGGGAAGAACAAACTGGTCTAGTGGGCTTGGAAACACACCTGACTGGAGATGAGAAACCTGATTGCTTCATTTGGGGTCCAAACGCAGAAACTCTTTAACTTCGGCCCTTGTTAAACTAAGAGATCACAAGAGGTCGAGCTGGAAAGAAAAACCGCCTTCAGCCGGGCACGGTGGCTCACGCCTGTAATCCCAGCACTTTGGGAGGCCGAGGCAGGCGGATCACGAGGTCAGGAGATCGAGACCATCCTGGCTAACACAGTGAAACCCCGTCTCTACTAAAAATACAAAAAATTAGCCGGGCGAGGTGGCAGGCGCCTGTAGTCCCAGCTACTCAGGAGGCTGAGGCAGGAGAATGGCATGAACCCCGGGGGTGGAGCCTGCAGTGAGCCGAGATCGTGCCACTGCACTCCAGCCTGGGCGACAGCGAGACTCCGTCTCAAAAAAAAAAAAAAGAAAGAAAAACGGCCTTCAGATAAGGGGACCCTGGGGAGGGAGAGGGCCCTGGAGTCATGACATCCCCGTTCAAATCTCAGCTCTGCCCCTCAGGGAGGGGTGTGTGCGGCTTGGCTCTCCTTTCCAAGCTTCTGTTTCCCCATCTGTAAAATGGGACAGAGATTTCCTATCTCCCGGGCTCATGAGTAGGTTAAGCAACACAGGGAAGGTGTTGGGCACTAAGTGTTAGAACTAAGGCAAATCTCAAGTCTTTACCAAGACCGCTAGTAAATGTTTGTCAAAAGCGCATGGCTGATCCTCCCAGCCCATACATACCCTTCTCTTCCAAGAACCTGAATGCGTCCAAATATCCTCGAAGGCATATCTCTCCCAGCACCTGTGAGCAAAGCAAGCAAGGGGACTACAGCAGGGAGACACCAAGCACCATTTATTTAAGCATCATTGGAAGACCGCAGAGAGCACCAAAGAATCGTGCAAGCTCTGAGTCTGCTGGCTGGGGGGACTGAACCACCTGGGGGCTGAGCAAAGGGCTCTGTGCTCCCAGGAGACAGTTCCCTGCAGGTCTCGGCTTGAATGTCACCCTTCCACGGAGACTTTGCAGGCACCCTAGCAGGCCGGAGCTTCTTTTTTTTTCTTTTTCTTTTCTTTTTTTTTTTTTTTTTTTTAAGGCAGAGTCTTGCTCTGTCGCCCAGGCTGGAGTGCAGTGGCGCGATCTCGGCTCACTGCCACCTCCGCTTCCGAGGTTCAAGCCATTTTCCTGCCTCAGCCTCCCTAGTAGCTGGGATTACAGGTGCCCACCACCATGCCCGGGTAATTTTTGTATTTTTCATAGAGACGGGGTTTCACCATGTTGGCCAGGCTGGTCTCAAACTCCTGACCTCAAGTGATCCACCTGCCTCAGCCTCCCAAAGTGCTGGGATTACAGGCGTGAGTCACTGCGCCTGGCAGGAGCTTGTTTCTTTGGGATCCCTTAGTCCTGGAATAAGCCTCCCCCCTAACAAACTTTGCAGCCTATCCCAGTTGTCACTAGGACAATAACAGCTGTCTCCTCTACTCATCTGCTTATAAAGCGCACAGGAAAACCAATCCTGTTCGACAGCTTTCCCTCTCCCTTGGACTGTGAGCACACATTGCACTGCGTAGCCTTCTTTCTTTCTCCCCAGGAGCACCAAAGGTTGGTGTACACGGTCTGCAAATTTCTTACTATGGTAGAGTGGTAGGGCATACTAAAACAACCACAATCAAAAAAGGTCAAACTACTGAATGCAGTTGTTCCTGACCGTGTTTCCAAATAAGAATCATCTTAGTGGCTGGGTACAGTGGCTCATGCTTGTAATCCCAACACTTTGGGAGGCTGGGGTGGGAGGATCACCTGAGACCAGCCTGAGCAACACTCTACAAAATTTTTACAAATTAGCCAGGTATGGTGGTGCATGCCTGTGGGTCCCTGCTACTTAGGAGGCTGAGGTGGGAGGACTGCTTGAACCCAGAAGTTTGAGGCTTCAGTGAGCTATGATTGCACCACTGCACTCCAGCCTGAGTGGCAGAGCAAGACCCTGTCTCAAAAACAAGCAAAAAAAAAAAATCATCTTTATAACTAAAAAAATTAAAAATCCTAATGCCCATACTGCACCCCCCTGACTATATAACTACAGCCTGGGAAGTGGATCTGAGTTTTAGGTCTGGTTATATGTTCCCAGGTGATTCCCATAATCAGGGTGGTGCCTCACCTGAGCTTCTGGGACACGCGCCTTTTATTTCCGTTAACCAGCAATGACAAGGTCTATTTCTGTTTGATTGTGCAGAGAGCAACTGGCAGCTCCTGGCAATCAGGGAGGCAAAGAAGAGCTGCACTCTAGAACAGCTGCCCCCTCACCACCAACTCACCTTGAGATCCGGGGGGACAAATGCTCTCGAGACAAGGTAGAGGTTCCCTGCGCAGAGGCGTAGGCTGAGCTTGGTGATGTCCACGTGAAGAAAGTTCGTGGACTTGACTTTAGGGCAGATGTCGTACTCCCCATAGAAGGGGGACACGGTGATGGTTGTTTTGGCATCAATGAAGGGTATGCTGTCACTCACTCCTCCATCCACATATCGCTTTGAAAGAAGGGAAAAAAGGACTGGCACTGTCTGAAGCTCTGGGTTAGTGCTTAACTGCTTAACAAGCTTTCACATGTGGGCAGGGCTTCTCAGAGCCGCAAACGGGCTGATATGGAGGGAGGACATTGGCTTTAGAATCACTGCTGTGACAAATCCTTACTGAGCATTCCTGTGCTAGGACAGGCTCTACTCTGGCTCTCAGGGTTGCTGTCTACTGTTGTACAGTGTGTGCACTGCACAAAAGTGCCTGGCAAAGAGGCAGGTGGAGACTGGAGTCCATGTTGTCTTGGCCAAGTCCTAGGGCCAGATGGGCACCCATAGGAGTGCCTGTGTAACGTGCCTAAGGGGGCCATATGAACTAGGGGGTGCTCAGTGCACTGGGGGCAGAGTGTGATAGAAACCCAAAGGAGAAAGATGGTCATGGGTTCAAATCCAGCCCCCTTTGCTGCTTGCAAGGAGGATACACAAATCTGGGACAAGACTTTAACCCATGAGCCTATCTCCCTCCACGCTTTGACAATTAGAACCAAGACCTGGAGGAATTTTTGAGACTTAAATGAAACAATGAACCTGGGACCTCAGAAAATGTCCTCCAACCCACAACACAGCAGCATTTTGGATAAATTATTCTAAGGGTGAGTTTTCCTTCATCTATATCCTTAAACCACCTTATTGCCCACAGCTCAGCTGGGGCAGGCAGCTTTTGCTGCCATTTGGACAGAGCCTGCACCTGTGAAACTTGTGTCTACAATGATTTCCAGCCACAGCTGTCACAGCCAGCCATCAGAGCCAGCCATCAGATGCCCACAGAGACAGGCCTCCAAAAGATTCCAGCTGGGAGGCTCTCCCAGCCCGCCCTTCCACACGGAGGAATTTCAGAGCGGTGTTTGGCCTAAAACAGGTCCAGGAGAGAATCATGAGACATGTTCAGCCACATCTTAGCCATCAAGATTCTTGCCTGGAGTCCAGAAATGATGAGGAGTTTACACAGCAACATTTCCAAAATCGTAGTCACACAATTTCTAGGGCAGATGTAGCAAGGCATCAAAAACCTCACTAGGAGCTGGGCATGGTGGCTCACACCTGTAATCCCAGCACTTTGGAAGGCTGAGGCAGGTGGATCACTTGAGGCCAGGAGTTCGAGACCAGCCTGGGCAACATGGTGAAACCCTGTCTCTACTAAAAATACAAAAATTAGCTGGGCATGGGGGTGCGTGCTTGTAATCTCAGCTGCTTGGGAGGCTGAGGCAGGAGAATTGCTTGAACCCAGGAGCCGAGGGTTGCAGTGAGCTGAGATCACGCCACTGCACTCCAGGCCTAGGCGATACAGTGAGACTCTGTCTCAAAAAACAAACAAAAACCTCACTAGCATAAAGAGACACAGAATGAAATGCCAGGAATCTGGAGTGAAGACCAAGGAGGAAGGCGGCTGGTGGATCATCTTCATTCAAGGGGTAGTCTGAAGCCCAAATATTCTCCTGCCATGTACAACTTTTCCATGCATTTTGAACTTTTTTATAGTAATGTTTTGAATTTAGGAGCTCCAGTGGTGCAATTGATTAGCGCGTGGTATGTACACAGTAATGCTTTGAATTTGCTTGCATTGAATTTCAAGAATAATGGGTTCTAATTGTCAGCAAGATTCCTATGAGCGCACTCAACAGGTGATGATGCAACATCCCGAGCCTCTATACACCGGATGCCAGTGGAGCTCCCCCAGTTTTGTTTTGTTCTTTTTCTGAGACAGAGTCTCGCTTTGTCAAAAAGGCTGGAGTGCAGTGGTAGGATCTCAGCTCACTGAAAGCTCTGCCTCCCGGGTTCATGCCATTCTCCTGCCTCAGCCTCCAGAGTAGCTGGGACTACAGGCGCCCGCCACCACGCCCGGCTGTTTTTTTTTTTGTATGTTTAGTACACTAGGTTTAGGTTTCACTGTGTTAGCCAGGATGGTCTCGATCTCCTGACCTCATGATCCACCTGCCTCGGCCTGGCACTCCCCCAGTTCTGACAACCCAAACTGTCTTCTGATGTGGCCAGACATCCCCAGTGGGGGTTGGGGAAGGATGCAAGACTAGCAAGTGAGCTGGCACAGACCCAGTGCCTAGTCCAGAGCCTGCAGAACAAGCACTCCTGCTTCGGCTTCTCCATCCCCCTGGCATGGCTCAGAAATCAGCCAATGCACATATTCACTGATCTCAGCCAAATCTGAACACTGCCAGCAGCTTCTGACCAAAGCTATGGGCTGAAAAGGACAGAGTAGGACCCAGAGGGCTTGAAACTCTCGACCAGGAAGGAAAGCCAGAACCGTGCACTAGGGAGCCTAAGAGCATCACTACAGTGCTGCTGGGTGCACTCCTGCTGAGTTCCAGGGGAGATGAAATACCCACATACAGCCACCAGCATAACAAGGGGTTGCGGTCGTGCTGATGCCCAACCATGTTATGGCAATGCCGGAAATCCAAAATGTGCTTTGGCCACTCAGTGGCTGGGCACTCCAGTGGCTCCGTGGACCACTATCCTGGACCCCAAACTACAGAGAATGAGAAGAGCCACTCTGCAGTGAACCAAGACATGCCCTGTTCTGAAGGAGGAGCAGAGAGTGATCTGGGCACAAGCTCCCTGGCCGTGCTCCTTGGGCAAGTATGATTCTCAAGTTCCCCACAGCCACACAGGATGAATAATCACATCTCCCCTCAGTTGTGGGGACCCTATAAGATAACACACAGGAGCACATGGCCTGTAATGGGAGGCTCCTAATGCGAGTCCCTCTGCCACGGGGCTCTGCCAGTGCTACATACAGGATTGTGTCAAAGGTTCCGCTGCTGCTCTTTTGAGTTCAAAAATGACCCTAAAAGGCTAGTATTTTACAGCCTAAACTTCCTCCTGTGCATCACAAAGTGGCAAAACAAAACAAAGCACAAATCTAGGCTAGACCAGGCTTACAGATTTTTGTTGTTGTTTAGAACACATATGATTGTTGGCCGGGCGCGGTGGTTCATGCCTGTAATCTCAGCATTTTGGGAGGCCAAGGAGGGCGGATCACCTGAGGTCAGGAGTTGGAGACCAGCCTGGGCAATATGATGAAAGCCTGTCTCTACTAAAAATACCAAAATTAGCTTGGCGTGATGGCAGGCACCTGTAATCCCAGCTACTTGGGAGGCTGAGGCAGGAGAATTGCTTGAACCTGGGAGGTGGAGGCTGCAATGAGCAGAGATCGCACCACTGCACTCCAGCCTAGGCGACAGAGCCACACTCCATCTCAAAAAAAGAAAAAAAGAAAAAAAAAAAATATATATATATATATAGATGACTGTTATAGTTCCCCCTAAGAGTAAAGCTCCACCTTCCAGGGGTAACAGATTCTTCAGCGTCATATACTTTATCTTTTTTTTTTTTTTTTTTGAGATGGAGTACAGTGATGCAATCTCGGCTTACCGCAACTTCCGCTTCCCGAGTTCAAGCAACTCTCCTGCCTCAGCCTCCCGAGCAGCCGGGATTACAGGTGCACACCACCATGCCCAGCTAATTTTTGTATTTTTAGGAGAGATAGGGTTTCACCCTGTTGGCCAGGCTGGTCTCGAACTCCTGACCTCAAGTGATCTACCTGCTTCAGGCTCCCAAAGTGCTGGGATTACAGACACGAGCCACCATGCCCGGCCAACATCATATAGTTTAACTAGGTCACTGAGAAGCTATCTGATGCTTACCGTGCAGATTAAGTGAACCAGCCAGTTTACCTTACAGATAGCCAGATAATTAATTACGCATGCAGTAAGTTTTGCTGCCCGGGTTGCCTGGAAGTAGGGCCAGCTGTGGCTACTCTGTCTGAAAGGCAGCGAGGCATGGGGCTCCACCATGGGACAGACCCTGAGGTGCCTGATACTGGTGTCTTGCAGGCAGGAGATGTGTGAGCATGCCTTAGAGGCCCCCAGGACTCAGCACTAGCAGAGAAAGCCTACTTACCACGCCTCTGAAGGAAGGAGGGATAAGGCCACTGTAGAAAGGGATGAAGCAGGAACATATCAAGGCCTGTGAAAGCAAAAGAGAAGTTATAGGCGAGAGCACCCTCTTAATTTTCTTGATCCTTCATAAGCCTTCTCCAAGTGAGCAGGGCAACAAATCTGAAAATGCCCTTTGCACAGAGTAGGTTAATCCATGGGTCGAAAGAACGGGGAACTAACATACACCCTCAGACTTCAGGCCAATGGGGCTCATCTATTGCATAATCCCCTTAACAACACTGTCAGTGAACTTCAACTTCCTCTCCTTGCTCCCCACGAGAGTCACACTGGGTCACCACAGACAGGACCAAGGGTTGTTGGCTCATGGACTGAAAGGGGCTAGATCGGTGCTGTTCAAATGCCAGTATTCATTAGCATCACCCGAGAGCTTGTGGAACCAGAGATTCTGCGTCCCTCCCCAGAATTCCCATGCAGCAGGTCGGAGGTGGGGCCTGGGGGTCTGCCATTCCAATAAGCTCTCAGGAGCTGCTGCTCTGCTGGTCCCAGGATCACACTTTGCCAAGCGCCGTGCTACAGAGCAGTCAGCAGGCACCACAGTGATTCACTGGGAGAACAGACCCATGCGGGAACAGACAAGTGCTGGCTGTTTAGAGAAAGCTTCTGCAAACAAGGTTAAACAGAGGATGAAACTGGCTGCTGGTTAGACGAGCTGGGCTGCTGGGTTGCACAGATCTGTTAAGTAAAATGGAGTCTTTCATCCAACGGGCGCTTATGAAAGCATCAGCGGAATTTAATGGTGTTTTGCTATTGCAAATTATCTTCTCTCTGCTAGATCCTGAGGATACAGGCAAATAAGGCACGTTCCCACCCTTGTAGGGTTTCCAATGAGAAAGCATCTTCATTATGGAAGATGCATAGAGGAAGCTCAGGAGAGGCACACCTGCAGGACAGGTTCCTTGGACTGGACGGTCATGAGCCAAGTGTTGAAGGAAAGGGAGGAATTATTTGAAATTGTAACTGCCAGGCCGAGGTAGGCAGATTACTTGGGTGCAGGAGTTTGGGACCAGCCTGGGCAACAGGGCAAAACCCTGTCTCTACAAAACGTACAAACATTAGCAGGGTGTGATGGCCTGCGCCGGTAGTCCCAGCTCCTCGGGAGGTTGAGATTGCGCCACTGCACTCCGGCCTGGGAGACAGAGCAAGACTCTGCACCCCGCCCCCCCACCAAAAAAAAAAGAGAAAAAAAGTGAAGAAAATAAACTGCCCTGGAACATTCAGGGTTTACAAACATTATGGACCAAATCACTGGAGGCGTACAGAGTTTATGTCACTCTGGCACGGGGGCCTACGACTGCTTGTGTTCCTTCCAAAACAAAACAGTCTTTTTTTTTTTTTTTTTTTCCAGACTGCATCTCACTGTCACCCGGGCTGGAGTACAGTGGCATGATCCTGACTTACTGCAACCTCCACCTCCCAGGCTCAAGCAATTCTCCTGCCTCAGCCTCCCTAGTAGCTGGGACTAAGGGCCCACAACACCATGCCTAGTTAATTTTTCTGTATTTTTTGTAGAGATTGGGTTTCGCCATGTTGGTCTCGAACTCCTGGGCTCAAGCAACCCACCCGCTTTGGCCTCCCAAAGTGCCGAGATGATAGGCATGAGCCACCGCACCGATCCTAAAACAGCTTTTCTAACTTGACAACATCCAGATAAGCAAACTGCTTACATCCACGACTTCGTCTTTGGACCGAAAGTCAGACACCAGAACGTTTTCCCCATCAGACACTCTGGTGAGTGAGACGCATATTTTGCCAGAGACGAGCTGGTGGATGTTGGCCGGGAGGTAGCTGGAGAGAAGCTGTCGGAGGAACTTGCTCAAGTTGAAGGATGGATGGAAGATGCCAATGTTCCGACTCCTGGCCTTCCGCACAAGATCCGAGAGGACCTGCAGAGTCTGCTCTGGGGGCAGGAGACAAATACATGAAAGAATGTACCACACTGGCATGGCAATACTTTTGGCAAGGCCAGAAACCAGACAGCAAGGATGCCACCAACATTTGTCTAGACCAGTACTGTCTACTATGGGAGCCACATGTGGCTATCACGCCCTTGAAATGTGGCTCGTCTGAACTGAGATGTGTAAGATACAAACTGGATTTCAGCGGCTTAGTATGAAATATCTCATCAGTAAATTTTTATATTGAATAGATGTGAAAATGATATTATTTTGGATATATTGGGCTCAATGAAATTAATTCTCCCTGTGTCTTTTACTTTATTCAACGTGGCTTCTAGAAAATGCACAATGACATCATGGCTTCCAGTATATTCCTACCAGACAGCGCTGCTGTAGGCCTCAGCCACAGGAATGAGCCTCTCACTTCCAGAAGCCTAGGTGAGCAGGCCTCACCTCCGTGCCCCACAAAGTTAGAGGCCAGGAACATATCAGCACCAGAGCTTTGGTGTAGATGGCCTTAATGCTGTCAGGTGCAGGAGATCTGACCTCACCTACTGGCCTGGCCTCTCCGGCTGATCTGCACTCTCCTGGCATGCAAGACCGCCCCTCCCAGCCCAACCCCTGGCCAGCCATAGATCTTGGGATGCACAGGGACAGGCATGCCCCAGCCTGTCCTGACCCAAATCTGATCTTGACTCACAGCTCTCCTTCCCTGAGCGGCCAGAGGGGTGGAATTGCACGTGGCTGGCAGGTTCTGCCTGTCCCTCCTGCCAAGTTAGGCTCAGCTCAGATGCACTGAGGAGCTGTGTCCAGGATGCAGCCTCTGGGACATGCTCAGCAGCCCCCAAGTGCACAGCCCTCTGTGAGACAGGGGGTTAAAGCAGGAACCTGGAGCCCTGGAACCCAGGGAGTGGCTCCTGCCAACGCCTCCAGATCCACCTTCCAGGGACTTGGTGTTTCCCGAGCCTCCCTGTGTCCTGCCGGGGAAAGCCCCAGGCTGCACCTGTCCTCTGCCCAGTAAGGAATCCTGTCTATACCAGAGGGAGTGTACTTTAGGCTCCTGGGACCACTGCATTTGAATTCTGTCCCAATGTAAACATTTGTCCATGTGGGTGTCCACAGGCCACCTTGGGATACAAAAAAGCTGACTTTTATTGTTGCTAAACGCCAGGGTGTGCAAATGATCATGTGGCCGGTCTAATCCTCCTGGAGGCCACATTTCCTGCCCTTTGCTCCTCTCCCCCTGGCTTCGGGGAAGGCAGACAGCCAGGACTGTCTAATCCCTAATCCCCACCTCCCAGTCAGCCCAGGGGCTGCCCACTGCTCCTACCCAATGGCAGGGCTTCCTCTACCAGCTTCCTCACCACTGAACAGTCCCTCCCTGCTGGCTCTGGCAGGCATGGCAAAGAGTCCATTGTTAAGGAAGCCCAGATAAAAGGGGGCTCATGGGGGCATAATCTGCCTGGGGACGTCTGGGTGTCAATAGCTCCACAATGCTACTTGCCCCAGCCCCTGCCTGCTGGCTCACAAACCCCTCCCCGCCTCCAGGACTGGGCACACAAATTCCCAGGAAGCATACCACACCCCAGTACTTCGGGCTAGTGAGAAACAAACCCTCCGTCTGCATCCCCACCACACACACACACAGGTACCCACATGGACAAATATTTCATTAGGACAAGATTCAAATGTACAGAATCTCACTTCCAGGAGTAGTGAGCTGGAGAGGGGAGGGTGGGCCTAAGTCAGTGGAAACTAGAGGAGAGGATGGGATTGGGGGGTGTCCAGGGATGCACTCCAGCCCCCAGGAAGGGTCCCAAACACTGGAGGAGGAGGAGGAAACAACTTTCCTCTTTCAAGGTACCCCTCCCCACCAGACTCCAGTTAGCCTGCCCTGGAGGATGCCTAGGGTTGCCCTTCTGGGAGGCTACCCAGCCCCCAGAAGGCTGGGCTGCGACCCAGAGAGCGCAGGCAGCCGGGCGCAGTGGCTCACGCCTGTAATCCCAGCACTTTGGGAGGCCGAGGTGGGGAGATCATGAGGTCAGGAGATCAAGACCATCCTGGCTAACACGGTGAAACCCTGTCTCTACTAAAAATACAAAAAATTAGCCGGGCGTGGTGGCGGGCGCCTGTAGTCCCAGTTACTCGGGAGGCTGAGGCAGGAGAATGGCTTGAACTCGGCAGGCGGAGCTTGTAGTGAGTTGAGATCACGCCACTGCACTCCAGCCTGGGCGACTGAGCGAGACTCCGTCTCAAAAAAAAAAAAAAAAAAAAAGAAAAGAAAAAAAAAGAAAAGCGCAGGCGCGGGGTGTCTTGAGTCCCTCAATCCCCAGAGGGAAGGAGCCCACCCTGGAGCACCGGCCAAAGCCCCACTCTTTGTCGGGCCCAGGGCAAATCGGCCCCTTGGCAGCTCAGCCCGCCCAGCACCTCCCGAGAGGACACAGGGGACCCGGAGTCCGCAGGGGCCAGCACTACCCTCCGCCCCGGGTCCCGCTCCCTACTCTCCGTCGCTCCGAGACGCTCCGACTCGCAGTCCGGAGGCGAGGGTCTCCCTTCATGCACGGGCGCCTGATGGGGGTAGGGGTGGGGATGCACGAGAGTCCCAGGCTTCGGCCCGGACTGCTCGGGGTTCCAACGCCCCCTTCCCGGGCCCAGGAACAGCGCCCACCTTAGGAAGCATCTGCCCCGGAGGGGACCCTCTGGATGCACCCCGCCGTGTCCGCGTCCGGTGCCCGCTCCTCCCGGGCCCCGCGACCCCTGGGGATCCCCCGCCTCCCGGCCTAGGGGGCGCCCCCTCCGCACGCGGAGCCCGGGCGGCGGCCCCAGACGCACCCAGCGGGATCCCGGAGAGGACGTTGACGCAGTGCAACGCCCCGGCCGAAGCGCCGAACAACATGCGCGCGTCGCGGAGGAGGTGCGGGGCGTGCTCGCTCAGGCAGCGGGTCGCCCCGACGTGGTAGTAGCCCAGGAAGCCGCAGCCCGCGAAGGACAAGCTCCAGCCGCGCTCGGCGTCGTACATGGCGGCAGCGGGGCAGGGGCGCGGGTCCGGATCTGGGTCGGGATCGGGAATCGGCTCGGGTCCTGATCCGCAGCAGCTCCGCCCGGCGCCCGCAAGCGCTCTCTACCCGGCCTCCGTGTCTCCGCCAGGGCATTCCCAGCGCGACGTCAGCCCCGCCCCCCTCGGACCATGCAAATGAGCCGGCGGGAGACCCAATGAGCGGGCAGGACGCCCTCCTGGGCGGGGCTTGGAGGGGGATGGGGGTGGGAACGGGGTCTGGCAGGGGGATGGGGGCGGGGACGGGGTCTGGGAGGGGGATGGGGGCGGGGACGGGGTCTGGGAGGGGGATGTGGCGGCGACCGGGGCTGGGAGGCGGATTGGGGGCGGGGGCTGGGAGGGCGATGGGGGAGGACCTGTGCGGGGGTGGGGGTCCAGCCTGGGAGCTCCCCCCAGTGACTCGAGAGAAAGCATTTTTCCAAAACTCCAACAGACACTGCATGTCCTGGAGAGAAACGGCTTCCTTCTGTTTTCTTTGTCATCCTTTAAGTCGGGGGTGGGAGGGGAGTCGCTTGATCCTTAACATCCCTTTGACACTTTATCACGTCCCTTTTGACCCGGGGAGAGCCAGCCTACAGCAGGCACCACCCCTGAAGAGGCTACTGTCTGCGTTTGCAGGCTTTCTGCATGATTGCCTTCAAATGCTGGGGATTTTTTTAATTGAATGACAGTAACAGGAAGTGTCCATTTCAAAGTTTCCTTTATAAGTAAAAAATGTGAATGACGGGTGCTGGGGCTGGGGTCGGCGCCCTGTAGGAACTGGGGAGTGGGGAGTGGTTTGGGAAGCTGAGGCATAGATGATTCCTGGTGCTCCTTCTTAGTCCCTTAGTCCGTTTAGGTGCGAAAACAAAATACCATAAACGGAGGGGCTTACAAACAAGAGATTTATTTCTCTCTTTTTTCCCCCCCAGGCTGGAGTGCAATGGCGTCATCTTGGCCCACTGCAGCCTCCGCCTCCCGGGTTCAAGCGATTCTCCTGCCTCAGCCTCCCGAGTAGCTGGGATTACAAGCATGCGTCACCACGCCTGACTAATTTTTTGTATTTTTAGTAGAGATGGGGTTTCACCATGTTGGCCAGGCTAGTCTAGAACTCCTGACCTCAAGTGATCGCCCACCTCAGCCTCCCAAAATGCTGGGATTACAGGGGTGAGCCACTTCGCCTGGCTTATTTCTCTGTCTCACAGTTCTGGAGGCTGGAAAGTCCAAGTTCAAGATGCCAGCAGATTTGGTCCCTGGTGACAGGCATGGCTCATAGAAGGTGCCATCTTGCCACATCCTCACCTCTGGGCCTCTTTGATAAGGGCATCAGTCCCATTCCTGAGGGTGCCACCCTCTCATCAAATCACCTTCCAAAGGCCCCCACCTCCAAAGACCATCACCTTAAGGTGTAGGATTTCAATAGATGACGTTTAGTGGGGACACAAACATTTGGATAGTAGCATGCCCTTAGGAGATGCTTAAGAGGCCCCTTGACCTTGACCTACCCCTGGCACTGGGTGGAGAAAGCCCACAGCAGTACATGGGGACAAGTTAGACCTTGGTCCAGAGCTCCTCACTGGAGGACCCTGGTCTGCCAGGCCATAGCGCCCCCAACTGGAATGGACCAGGAATCCCTCCCCCTTCTCTGCGAGACCTGGAGGGAATGCAGAGTATGTGAGCTTTGGGGTCAGGCCTCCACCCTCTCTGTGGCTCAGTGTCCTCAACTGCAGAATGACTGGTGGTGTTGTAAAACAGGTGACATTGCTGTCAGGATTCCAAATGTCACCTGAGAAGCACCTGGACTGGTTGGGTGGTTCCTGTTCAACTGAGCTTCCCCAGTCTGCTGCAGTCCTTGCTTTTGCCTTGCCTGGAGGGGTAGGGGAGCTGGGAGCAGGACTGCCTCCTTTCTCTGGGCAGGAATCCCAGGGCATGGGAGCTTCAGGCCTTAGTGAATACCTGGGCTGACTGCCTCATCACATAGACACTTTGTAGATGGAGGCCCAGAGCAAGGCAGGGTCAGGTCCTAAGTCCCAGGGAAAGTCAGGAGAGCTGAGAAGCAGACGGGGGTCCCATCTGTTCCTGACGTGTTGGCTTTGCTGGAGAGAGGCATTACCTACAGTGCTGCCCTAACTGCCCTCCACCCCCACCTCACGCTCAGGGCTGCGGCGGAACTGAGGCTTCTGGGCTTAAGAACTGAGTCTTCTGGAGGGGACAGCTGGGGTCAGAACCTCTAGCCTCCTGTACCCATCCATCCCTCCTGCATTGCATGACCAGTCTTAGGACTAATGACAGGAGGGCCAGGCCCTGGCACAGGAATTTGAGGCTGTGACTGAAGGCCCGAGATGAGTTACCCTGCACCAGCCACGGGCATTCGTGTTCTCTTCCTGTCCACCGGCATTCATTCTTGGCCAGCCACACTGGACATCTGTCATCCCCAGTGTGACCCAGATGAGGGCAGGACAGGAGCAGGGCTGAGGACTCACCCCCTCTTTGTCACTGCATGTAGATAGCAGCTGGGGGCCCTCCCCACTTTCCAGAGACAAAGAGAGGACCCGGCTGGGCAAGGGTTTCATGGTCCAGCTCTCTCAGCCCCTCATCCAGCCTCCAGTGGGACAGGCACACGATATCATGGTTGAGACTGCAAGCTTTGGCATCAGACAGCCAGTGCACAAGCCTCGCAAGCATTATTTCATCTCTCAGAGCTTCCGTTTTTATATGTGTACCATGGGGGAGAAAACAGTTGTGTAAGGGCATTGTGAAGTTAAATGTGATGAACAGAAAGCACCCAGCACAGTGCCTGGCAGTACTGCCCTTATCCCTGATCCCATCTCTCTCTCTCTCTCTCTGTGTCTCCCACTCTCACTGCTACGCATAGCCCCATCTGCAATTGGGATCCAGCTCCTGGCTGCCAGCACAGAGTTATAAACATTTCTTATCTTGAACTCAGTGTTCAGGCCCCAGGGAGACTTCTTTGTATCTCTTGAACAATTCTCTCGAAAGAAAAGTTACTGCCTTGCCCATGGTACAAAGAGTTGTGGCTGTGCCCTGCTCACATCAGACACAGACACTACTTGGAAGAATGGAGAGGACTGGTGGCTGAGGCACTTGGGAAGGAGGAAAAGTGAACTCGTGTGTCAAAACATCATCAGATGGCATGGATGCTTGCATAGGGAAGTGCTATTTTCCAGGAGTCGTAAATGTCCATTATTTCCTTGTGGTCTTCAAATTCCAGTTCCCAGTACCCGTGAGATGATGTGGGACTGATTGGCAATATCTATAAGTGAACCCTAAGGACCACTTTCCTTTTTTTCTTAGATAGAGTCTCACTCTGTCACCCAGGTTGGAGTGCAGTGGTGCAATCTTGGCTCACTGCAACCCCCGTCTCCTGGGTTCAAGTGATTCTCCTGCCTCAGCCTCCCCAGTAGCTGGGATTACAGGCATACGCCACCATGTCTGGCTAATTTTGTATTTTTAGTAGACATGGGGTTTCACCATGTCGGCCAGGCTGGTCTTGAACCCCTGAACTCAGGTGATCTGCCTGCTTCAGCCTCCCAAAGTGATAGGATTACAGGCATGAGCCACCGCGCCTGTCCAGGACCACTTTTCTATATCAGACTTTGGGAGACCCTGCCTCAGATAAAAACAAAAAGTCCATGCATTAGAGAAGCTCCTTAGGCATGAGTTCTAGTGCTGTTTGCTGTGGGTTCAAGGTTAATGAATCAACAATATACAGGTTATCGGCCGGGCAGAGTGGCTCACGCCTAGAATCCCAGCACTTTGGAAGGCCAAGGCGGGTGGATCACCTGAGGCCAGGAGTTCGAGACCAGCCTGGCCAACATGGTGAAACCCCATCTCTACAAAATAACAAAAACTGGCTGGGCATGATGCCCATAATCCCAGCTACTTGAGAGGCTGGGGTGAGAGAACCACCTGAACCCGGGAGGTGGAGTTTGCAGTGAGCAGAGATTGCACCATTGTACTCCAGCCTGGGCGACAGAGTTACACTCTGTCTCAAAAAAAGAAAACCAAAACAACAACAACAAAAAGTTATCAATTAAGGTGTCTTTAACCAGGAACACACATAAAACAAGGTTATGTATCCATCAGTTGACAAAAATGTGCCCAGAGCCTGGATGGAACCTAACCCCATCCTTCCCCTGGGAGCAATGACTCAGGCTTGGCTGATCCAGTGTCTGTGGAGACTTTATAAATGTAAGCACCATGAATCACAAGAATTGATGCTACGTCACCCCAACATTCACGAAGGGGAGCAAGGAGGTGCTCGAACTCTAGTGTCTATTTCCTCTCTAAAGCTGGAAATACAGATCGTTGCCACCCCTGACCATGCCAGCTCTGTGTGGGCACGCTGCATCCAGACAGTGTCAGCCTGACCTCTTCTCCCTACACCGCTGGGAAAATGAAAGCTGGCATCCCTCACCCAGTTACCAAACCCAGCACCATGAGCACTGACTCTGTGGGAGGTCTCAGCTTCTCTGCCAACCTGCCAGACATCTTGATCTGTTCACAGAGACATTTCTGTCAATGAGAGAACTGGCTAATTCTAGCCATGGGCAAAAAGGGGATAGAAACCAGATTCAGGGTGGGGGACAGAACATACGTGAGAACAGCCCTTTGCCTGCTGCTGTTCTCCTCCCAGTGCCCCAGGCTGCATCTGGACCTTCCACCTCCACACACCTGGCCCAACATTTCCCAACCCACGCTGGCAGCATCAGGCAGGGAACACTGATGGGCCCAGTGCCAGACTCGCCTCACCTCTGCACCTCCATCCTTGGCCCAGTGTCCTGGCTCTGGCTGCAATGAACTCTTTTTTCCTTTTAAAATTGTGGTAAAATATACATGACATAAAATTTGCCATTTTAACCATCTTAAATGTATAGTTCAGTTGCATTAAGTACATTCACATTGTGTGCAAACATCACCAGCATCCATCCCTACAACTTTCTTATCTTTCCAAACTGCAACAACCCCCATTAAACACTAACTCCCCATGCCCCTTCCCCCAGCCCCTGGCAACCACCGTCCTGTCTCTATGAATCTGACTACTCTAGGGCCCCTGTGAGTGGAATCACACAGTATTTGTCCTCTTGTGTCTGGCTTATTGCACGGAGCATCATGTCCTTGAGGTTCACCCATGTTGTAGCAGGGGTTAGAATTTCCTTCCTTTTCAGGGCTGAATAATATTCCACTGTATGTATGGACCCTGTTGGGTCTATCCATTCATGTGGTCCCTTCTTGCATCTGTGAACGAACTCCCCTCCAGCTCCATCCAGGCCTCAGGTCCCCACCCATCAGCACTGGTCCTTGTGGCTGGGATACTTCTCAGGTTGGCTCTGTCCCCAGAATAAAACCAGGGAGTTCCCTGTCTTACACACCTTCCCTCCAACTGTCCTGGTTCTGGGGGAAGAGAATTGCTCATATTAGCAGTGCTGGGAAAGTGTAGAGTCTTGGGTGACCTGAAGGGCTTATTCACCAGGCATGGTGAAGTCAGATGGACACTCCCTGACACACGCCAGAGGCCACATTGCTGGGGCCCAGCATCCTCCTGTCTGTCAATGATGATGGGTTCTCCTCTGCCCAGGCAGCATGGTCCCCAGTAGGCACTGCCTTTTTCATCCCCCCTCAGGATACTCCACACAGATATTGTCCTTTAGCTAGCCCGGGTGATGGAGTCAGTGCTGGCCAAGGCCTGGACTTCATGCCTTCTGTCCACCATGTGACAACGGCCATCTCTAGGTCCAGAGCATCTGTGGCCACAGAGCCGGGTTTAGCAGCCACAGTGGCTGTGCCTGCCAAGCACTTCTGCTGAGTCCTTCCCACTGTTTAATCTAATAGAGCCTGCTGCCCCTGGCTGTCTTCCTGGATGTGCTGTGGCCACGACCGGGTTAACACATCCAGAAACAAACTCAGTATTTTACAACCCCCCTGACAACTTACCCCTGCTTTTTCTGGAATATCTGGAGCCTCCCTACCCCCACTTTAGCAGCTTTGCTCAAAAGTCTTGGGTCTGTGAGTTCACCAGAGTGGAGAGATGGGTTTGGGGGAAGATGGACAAGGGAGGAGGCTATGGAGATAGCCCCCATGGGACCAGCAAGTCGTCGCAGGGGGAAAGGCCCTACAGGGGCCATGTTGGGGCTGTAAGTTCCTCTGGATGTCTCCTGAGCAGAGTGGATCACGGGCCAAGGAAACTGAGGGTCAGCAGGGCAGCTGACCACAGGGCCAAACACGGCAGGAAGCTGGAAATCTCTCTGACACCCACTGAAGCCCAGTAGCGCTGGGCACGTGGATGACTGAGAGGGGAAAGGGAGACCATCAACTTCCTTTTTTTTTTTTTTTTTTTTTTTTTTGAGGAGGAATCTTGCTCTGTCGCCCAGGCTGGAGTGCAGTGGCACGATCTCAGCTCACTGCAACCTCTGCCCCACGGGGTTCAAGCAATTCTGTCTCAGCCTTGCAAGTAGCTGGGATTACAGGCATGCACCACCACACCTGGCTAGTTTTTGTATTTTTTGTAGAGATGCGGTTTCACTGTGTTGACCAGGCTGGTCTCGAACTCCTGATCTGCCTGCCTCCTCGGCCTCCCAGACAGCTGGGATTACAGGCGGGAGCCACCACACCCAGCTAGGAGAGCATCACTTTCTTTCTCCAACCTTCAACTCTCCCATTTTCCCCATCTTAGTAACCCCTCCCCATGTCCTTAAGCCAGTAACCTAAGCACCCTCTTTGGTCCACCTCATTCTCTCCCACCCCACATCCAGCCTGCCATCAGGCCCTGGTGACCACCCTCCTAAAGACCCTCCAAACATTTGCTTCTCCCCACCTCCTCTGCTGCTATCCTCATCTGGATTGGGCCTCCAGGAATTTTGCTCTTGGACCCCAAAAACTCTGGAAAAAAACAGTGTATTCCCTTGTGCGTTTTAAAATCAATATTACAGGGGAGCAGGCCAGGCACAGTGGCTCATGCCTATCATCCCAGCACTTTGGGAAGCCAAGGTGAGCAGATTGCTTGAGGTCAGGAGTTTGAGACCAGCCTGGCCAACATGGTGAAACCCATTCTCTACTAAAAATACAAAAATTAGCTGGGCATGGTGGCATGCGCCTGCAGTCCCAGCTACTGGGGAGGCTGAGACAGGAGAATGGCTTGAACTCAGGAGGCAGAGGTTGCAGTGAGCTGAGATTATGCCACTGCACTCCAGCCTGGGTGACAGAGTGAGACTCCATCTCAAAAAAATTAAATACATAAATATAAAAACTTTCATTGGCAGGGTGTGATGGCTCACACCTGTAATCCCAGCACTTTGGGAGGCCAAAGTGGGTGAATCACTTGAGGTCAGGAGTTTGAGACCAGCCTGGCCAACATGGTGAAACCCCATCTCTACTAAAAACACAAAAATTAGCCAGACATGGTGGCACACACCTGTAATCCTAGCTACTTGGGAGGTTGAGGCAGGAGGATCGCTTGAACCTGGGAGGCAGAGGTTGCAGTGAGCCAAGATCGTGCCACTGCATTCCAGCCTGGGCTACAGAGTGAGACTCCATCTCAAAAAAAAGGGGGGGGGGAGATCATTTTCTTCTAGCCATCTGTCTTTGTCCATTTTGTGCTGCTGTAATTTATAAAGAATTGGGTAATTTGTAAAGAACAAAAATATATTTCTCACAGTCTGGATGCTGGAAAGTCCAGGATCGAGGCACTAGCATCTGGTGTCTGGTGAGGGCCTTCTTGCTGCGCCCTCACATGGATCAAGGTGCCAGCATCTGGTGTCTGGTGAGGCCCCTCTTGCTGTGTCCTCACACGGATCAAGGCACCAGCATCTGGTGTCTGGTGAGGGCATTCTTGCTGTGTCCTCACACTGCAGAAGACAGAAGAGGGAGGGGGGAGTGGGAGGAACACTGTGTCTCACATGGTGGAAGATTGAAAGTGAGCAAACCACTCCCTCGACCTCTTTTTATAGCAACACTAATCCATCCTTGAGGCTCCACCCTCAAGACCTAAACACCCCCATTAGGCCCCACCTCCCAATACCATTGCACTGGGGATTAAGTTTCCACATGAGTTTTGGAGGGACGAAAACCATTCAAACAATAGCACCATCTTAGGTTCCTTGGCTGGGGCCCTGTAGTTTGGACTGATGAAATTTAGATTCACAAGATAAAAACATACCAGTTTATTTACTGTAAGTTTTCCATGACTCGGGAGCCTTCATAAGGAAATAAAGACCCAAAGACACACATAAGCTGAGAGTTCTGATGCCAGGTTTGATGTAGGGTGGAGAGGCATGCGAAACTCAGCGGACAAAGGGGTCTGAGCCAAGGGTGGGAAATGTGAAAGCTTAGCAAGGCCTGTTGGTTTGATTCCTTTGACATCATTCCATCTTCAGAGATGAGGGTGCCCCTTCCCTCTGGGCATAGGAAAGGCCCCTCTCACTGGAGGATCTTATGGCTTCAGGGGAGAAGGAGGAGGTCAGGGGGTCCTTCCTGAACCTGCTGTTTCTCAAATTCCTTCAGCTCAACATATTCAACACGCCCAGGTGCTATATTTTGGGGTGGTGTTTTCTGAACACTGTCAATATCTAATTTCTTTTCTTTCCTTTTCTTTTCTATTACATATGAGGTCTCACTATGTTGCCCAGGCTGGTCTCGAACTCCCAGGCTCAAGCAATCCTTTCACCTCAGCCTCCCAAAGCATTGGGATTACAGGCATGAGCCACTGCATCCAACCTAAAATTTTTCTTTATGAGTGTAAGTGTAAATAGTTGCAAACAATGCAGGTTCGTGTGTGTGTGTGTGTGTGTGTATGTGTGTGTGTAAACTCAATCGCTCTTTTAAATATATCATGTGTTAAATATTCCCCAGTAATTTGAAACCTACTGTATACATTTAAAAATACACAAACAAGCTCACCTTCAACAGCAAAATGTTCTCATCACTCTTTTTTTTGTCCTTGAACTCATTTTGCCATCCACTTCTATTATAGAATTTTATAAATTTTTTATGCTTCAAAGGTTTTTAGAGATCATGGCTCTATAACAAAACTAAATAGAAAAATGTAAATGTTTCGGTGATCAAAAGGTTCTGTTAAAACATTTATTCCTGCTGGACTGAGTTATCATCACAAATATTCTCAATACACAAGCATTACTTATTTACTAGAATGAGACAGAACTCAGTATTAATTCTATTTATAACTTAATGGTTTTTTGTTTTGTTTTGTTTTGAGACGGAGTCTTGCTCTGTCACCCAGGCTGGAATGCAGTGGCGTGATCTCGGCTCACTGCAAGCTCCGCCTCCTGGGTTCACGCTTATAACTTAATTTTTATAAAGCAAATGCTAAGAAGCCACTCACATAAATAAAAGAGTGGGAATGAGAGTCTGTCATAGCAGGGTCACTCATTTATCCAAAAACGACATAGAAATCTGTCTAGAAAAATTATGATGATTATGATTTATTTATTTATTTAGACAAGATCTCACTCTGTTGCCCAGACTGGACTGCAGTGCTGCTATCTCAGTTCACGTCAGCCTCAACCTCCTGGGCTCAAGTGATCCTCCTACCCCAGCATCCCAAGTAGCTGGGACCACAGGTGCGTGCCACCATCCCTGACTACTTTTTTAATATTTTGTAGAGACAGGATCTTGCCATGTTTCCCAGGCTGGTCTTGAACTCCTGGGCTCAAGTGATACTCAAATGGCCAGATTTTTAACGATTTATCAGCTGCAAACTTATTTAGGGTCTCACTCAGCTTTGTGAAAGGTGAAACATTAGAAGTCCTTTAAGTTGCAAAAGGATTTGTTATTCAGGCAACAGAGTCCAACACAACCCTGGTACTTCCATCGTCCTTGTGTTTTGCACCTAAATAGCCACTTCCCTAGCCCATCCCAGCCCCACATTCCCCTGGCAAGACTTTTCTTCTGAGTAGTGGAGAAAAGGGACAACGCTGAGGGAGGGGGAGAAAGAGAACAGACCTCGGGTCTTCTACAGAGGCAGAGTCTCAGGAGGACGGTTTTAGGAAAGAACTCGGGAAATGACTCCCTTAACATTAGCTGTGCCTGTGCACCCCTTGGAAAACCCTACGTAAGCTCAGAGTCATGTGTTCCCCTGCTGCAAGGCCACTGTCCTTGGCAGGTGTCATTTCTTAGAGGTTACTACAGTAACCCCTTAATGAGTTTCCTTGCCTCGAGCTTGCCCACCTCCAACCTGGCCCCTGCTTAATTGATTATGATGCAAGGCGAATATTGTCCCTCCCTACTCCTCTTTCCTCTCAAGGTAAAGTTCAAAGGCCTTTGAAGCCTCTAAGCCCTGTCTGCCCCTGAGACCCAGGTTCCCCAATTTCTGGGTTCTGTAACTTCCCGGGGCCTCAGGTTGTCATCAAATTGCCATTTCCTCAGGGAAGACACTCTGCTGGCCCAGTTACAATTAAAGCTCTTTTGGCCCCTGAACTTTTCTTTCAAGGCACTCATTCACTGGACTCAGATAAAATACGTGAGAAATTGCTTTCTCCAGCTGACTCTCTGCCTGACTGTAAGCTCCAGGAGAATGAAGACCATGTCTGTCTTGCTTGGTACAGAGTCCTCAACTTCTAGCCCTGAATCTAGTCCACAGTAGCTCTCAACAGGTGATGAATGAATGGGTGAATACTAAAATGATACCCTTTCCAGGCCGGGCGTGGTGGCTCATGCCTGTCATCCCAGCACTTTGGGAGGCTGAGGTGCATGGATCACCAGGTCAGGAGATCGAGACCATCTTGGTCAACATGGTGAAACCTCGCCTCTACTAAAAATACAACAATTAGCTGGGCGTGGTGGTGCGTGCCTGTAGTCCCAGCTACTCGGGAGGCTGAGGCAGGAGAATTGCTTGAATCAGGGAGTCGGAGATTGCAGTGAGCCGAGATTGCACCACTGCACTCCAGCCTGGAGACAGAGAGAGACTCCATCTTAAAAAAAAAAAAAATAGGGATTGTGGTAAAAGAATAAAAGACAACAAATGAACAAAATAGTTCTCCAGAAAATTTTGCAAGGTTCCACTGCATTGCACATGGGAATAAGTGAAGAAGCTGGGCTTGTGGCTTTTGAAGAAGGGGCTCTGGGGAGGTGGAACTGGTAGCAGGAGGACCACATAGCAGGTACTGCAGGAGCCCAGAGAGGTGGCAGCTTGGACAAGTGGGGCAGAGCTGGAGATGGTGAGAAGTGGATGGAGTTGAGGCTGTGTTAGGCCATTTGCAAGCCCATAAAGAAATACCTGAGACGGCCGGGCGTGGTGGCTCACGCCTGTAATCCCAGCACTTTGGGAGACCGAGGCGGGTGGATCACCTGAGGTCAGGAGTTGGAGACCAGCCTGGCCAACATGGGGAAACCCCGTCTCTACTAAAAATACAAAAATTGGCTTGGCCTGGTGGCATGAGCCTGTAATCCCAGCTACTTGGGAGGCTGAGGTGGGAGAATCACTTGAACCTGGGAGGTGGAGGTTGCAATGAGCCGAGATCACACCATTGCACTCCAGCCTGCGTGACAGAGCAAGACTCCATCTTAAAAACAAACAAACAAACAAACAACTCGAGACTGGAAAATTTATAAGAAAAAGAGGTTGAATTGGCTCACAGTTCTGCAGGTTGTACAAGCATGGCACTGGTATCTGCTCGACTTCTGGTGAGACCTCAGGAAGCTTTTACTCATGGTGAAGGAGGAGCAGGTGTGTCACATGGTAAAAGCAGGAGCAACAGGCGGAGGGAGGTGCTGCTACTGGAAAGGGGTCCTGATCCAGACCCCAAGAGAGGGTTCTTGGATCTCGCAGAAGAAAGAATTCAGGCCGGGCACAGTGGCTCATGCCTGTAATCCCAGCACTTTGGGAGGCTGAGGCGGGCGGATCACGAGGTCAGGAGATGGAGACCATCCTGGCTAACACAGTGAGACCCTGTCTCTACTAAAAACACAAAAAATTAGCTGGGCATGTTGGCGGGCGCCTGTAGTCCCAGGTACTCGGGAGGCTGAGGCAGGAGAATGGCGTGAACCCGGGAGGCGGAGCTTGCAGTGAGCCGAGATCACGCCACTGCACTCCAGCCTGGGCAACAGAGTGAGACTCCGTCTCACAAAAAAAAAAAAAAAAAAGAAGAAGAAGAAGAAGAAAGAAGAAGAATTCAGGGCGAGTTCATAAGGTGAAAGCAAGTTTATCAGAAAAGTAAAGGAATGAAAGAATGGCTACTCCATAGAGCAGCCCCGAGGG
This sequence comes from Symphalangus syndactylus, assembly GCF_028878055.3. NCBI lineage: Eukaryota > Metazoa > Chordata > Mammalia > Primates > Hylobatidae > Symphalangus > Symphalangus syndactylus. The sequence continues at coordinate 15,789,562 of NC_072440.2, forward strand.
CTGCTGGTTGCCCATTTTTATGTTATTTCTTGATGATATGCTAAACGAGGGGTGGATTATTCATGCCCCCCTTTTTTAGACCATATAGGGTAACTTCCTGATGTTACAATGGCATTTGTAAACTGTCATGGTGCTGGTGGGAGTGTAGCAGTGAGGACAACCAGAGGTCACTCTCACGGCCATCCTGGTTTTGGTGGGTTTTAGCCAGCGTCTTCACTGCAACATGCTTTATCAGCAAGGTCTTTGTGACCTGTATCTTGTGCTGACCTCCTGTCTCATGCTGTGACTTAGAATGCCTTCACCATCTAGGAATGCAGCCCAGGAGGTTTCAGCCTTATTTTACCTAGCCCCTATCCAGGGAGGAGTCGCTCTGGTTCAAAGGCCTCTGACAATCCCACACACTTGAAACAACCAGATCCCGAGAGAAATCACTATCTCGAGGACAGCACCAACCCATGAGGGATCTGCCCCCATGAACCAACCACCTCCCACCAGTCCCTGCCTCCAACACTGGTAGTTACAATTTAACATCAGATTTAGAGGACACAACGTCCAAACTATATCAAGACTTACTTTGGAGGTAGAGAAAACGGAGCTTCTTGGTGGACTGGGGATGATGTGAGGGAAGAGAAGATGCAAGGATGATGGTGACAGAGAAGGCTCAAGAACGGTAGATTTGGAGAGTCACTTAATGTTCTGCTTGGCTACACTGAGCTGGAGACGCCTGTTAGACAGCCAGGTGCAGCGGCCAGGCAGATAGTCGGTGTCCAGGTCTGGAGCTCAGAGAAACCAGAGGAGCAATGTGAGGGTCATGGGTAGAGATGATATTTAAAGCCAGGAGACTGGAAAGTGTGGGAGAGAGAAGCAGAGAAGACAGAGTCTTGGGGCAGCATCCACGGGGAGGTCTGCAAGGGGAGGAGGTGCCAGGAAGCAGGGAGAGAACGCAGCCAGTCGATGCATGGAAGCCCTGAGAGAGCAGCAAGGACAGGTAACTGCCCACTGGCTTTGGCAATACGGACAACACAATCTCAGATTGGGACAAATACCAGTTAGGGATGGGTCAAGCAGAGAATGGGGACTGTCAGTGGCCTGGGCTCTGTTTCCTGTGAAGGGGAAGAGGGAAAGGAGCAGAAGCTGGAGGGAGGGATGGGGTCATTAGAGGGCTTTTTAAAAGGCAGAGGCATTAAAGTGGGTTTGTATGCAGATGGGGAGACCAGGGAGGGATGGGGAGACCTGGGGGAGATGAAGAGCTGGATTATCCAAAACAGAAAGGCTCTTGCTGGCGCCAATCTTTAGGGAAGAGGAGAATGGTGGGAGGAGGAATGTGCCCACGGGCCAGCACCAAGGCCAGGAAGCAATCATCCATTGTGACTGAGAGGGCAGAGGCCTCCTTCTCTCCCTGTCTCCCTCCCTTCTTCCGTCCTTCCTTCCTTCCTTCCCTCTTCCTCTCTTTATTTCTAATAGAGACGAAGCCTCGCCATCTTGCCCAGGCTGGTCTTGAACTCCTGGGCTCAAGCAACCCTACCACCCTGGCCTCCCAAAGTGCTGGGATTACATGTGTGAGCCCCTGCACCCGGCCCACACATCCCTCTGTCAAGGGGCCCCTTGGAAACACCAGCCAAGCTCACGCTGGTAATGTTTTGAGGCAAGGCTTCTCACAGAAAGCCTGTGCACGCTGCGATGGTCAGCTGGCAGCGACAGTGTGGGATTTGTCCTTCTGAGAGGTGCAAACACATCAGGGGACTGAAGTGACAAGAGGAGCCAACTGGTGCATATCCATCTATCTTTTCCCCAAGAAGGAGGGGGACACCTCACTATGTTTCTGATGTCAGGGGCTTGGTGGAGAGGCAGGTGTGTGACTGAGGGTCCCTGTCACCTTAAGTGGAGGATGCAAGTTTGGAGCAATGTGGGGATGGTGATGTATAAGGTCACTGCTCAGCCTCCCGGGCCACACCCAACACCTGCTGTCCTCCGTGGTATTTATAAAGTAATGCCTAGGCCACAAGACCCCCTCCACCTCCCCTGGCAGTCCAGTGCAGACCTGGGGTTGCTAGCGGCTGAATTTTTATTCCTCGGCACAGAACCTGCCCACACATCCAAGCATGCGCCTGTTGAGGGCTGGTTCCAGCTGGAAGCTGTGGTGTCCACCCCTGGATACCACATGCAGCCCATGTCTCCTAAGGCACCCTCCGAAGGTCTCATCCTGGCAGAGCTGCTGGGTCCTGAGATGCCTATGGAGTGGCACTTCTCCCCACCACCCCCCTGCTATTAAGGAGAGGATGGAGCCCCAAAGACCTGGCCCAGGTAGGCTGGGCATCGAGATGCAGAAAGGTCTGCTCATTTCTGTCCTGAGCATGGTGGAGGGAGCCAGGAAGTGTTTTTAACCCTGCCCAGAGCTGTGGCCAAGCAGCAGCCAGGTCCTCATCCTCTCCCCCTGCTTTCCAGGTTGAGCCATGGCCCCCACCCCGGCCCCTTCTCTGGGTCCCTCCCCCAGCCCTCCTCATTCTCCCTCACCAAGTAGGTCTCCAGAAAGGCTCCAGGTGGAATGCCAAGTCCATACCACACTGACTGGCTAATCACAGTTAATCTGGCTGGCTCAGTTTCCGCATCTGCAAAAGGAGACTATGCAGAAGACATGGTCCTAGCTATTCGGTGTTCACCCCTGGGCAGAGGGCAGAGCTGAGCCCATCTACAATAGGAAAATGATGTCGATATCTGAACATTCTGTGGCTTCTTAGGTATCTGAAATTTGTGGGTTTTTTGTTTGTTTGTTTGTTTTTGAGATGGAGTCTTGCTCTCTCACCCAGGCTGGAGTGCAATGGTGAGATCTCAGCTCATTGCAACCTCCGCCTTCCAGGTTCAAGGGATTCTCCTGCTTCAGCCTCCTGAGTAGCTGGGATTACAGGCGCCCACCACTATGCCTGGCTAATTTTTTTGTATCTTTAGTAGAGGCAGGGTTTCGCCATGTTGGCCAGGCTGATCTCGAACTCCTGACCTCAGGGGATCCAACTGTCTTGGCCTCCCAAAGTGCAGGGATTACAGGCGTGGACCACCCACATGGCCTGAAATTTTTTTTAAAGGCACAACGACACCTCATTGCTGACACCCCAACCCCCTGACAAGTGAACCCTTGTGACATCCAGTTGACACACGTTCAACTCAAGAACTCACGCAGGGACAGTCACCGTGGGAATGGGGACACCCTCCATTCAACCATTCTGGACATTTCCCTCTTCAGAAGGGCATCCACTACCATAATCTTCTGTTGGAGAGAGGATTGTCTGAAAAAACAGGAGTCAATTTCACCCAGCGTTCTTTAAACACACCCAGAAGTGTGTCTACTGGGGCGAGGTCCCAGCCACTCACTGCAGACTGGGGTTCTGGGCTGACTTTGGAGACTGGCCCCGCAGGTTCCCCTGGCGCTGTGGTCCCAACATTGTGAGTCGGGACAAATATGCTCCTTCCCACGGAGGCTTTCTTCAAACTCCTACAGGGGTTTGTGACTGCAGCAGGTAGAAATCATATTTCACTAGTCTCAGCCTTGAGGCTGACATGGAGCGGAGACTCTGCGTCGTGTGGAGCCGAGAGAAGTCAGTTCATGGGGACCTGGGGACTCCCCATCCCTGCATCTTCTCCACATCCTGCAGAAATGTCTCTGGTGCCGGCCTTCTGGCAGGGCTCAGAGGCAGCCTGGGTTTTGCTGTGGAGCCCTGGGCCAGCCCCCACAGGAGGCTGAACATGGGGCAGCGTTCTCAGGTACCCCAGGGCCTGACCACATCCCACGTAGGAGCCACAGCTGCTTGGTATGAGTATAGAGAGACCCCACAGCCCACCGCAGGACTCAGATGTCATTTGGGAAGAGGAGGGCCTGGAGCATAACCTGTAGGAAGAAAGAGGGGAGGGGGTCAGCAGGACATGAAACAACTCCATCCCCAACCCTCTGAACCAACAGGCACCCTGGCACCCGAACAGGTTGGCATCCATTGGGGCAGGGTCCAATCACCACTCTGGGGGAAGGGAGGGGACACCAATTAGGGCCCAGACCTCCTCATTAGAGGCCTCCGATCTGGCCCAGACCCACTGTGTGACCTTGGCTGAGCCACACCCTTGCCGCCTTAGTTTCCCCGCCTATAAAGTGGGAATAAGAAGGCCAGAGCTCCAACGTCACAGCTGAGCCACACACAGAGGACCAAATGAAACAGGTGCCTGGGATAGCTCTGCAGAAGCTATCCTCCAAGCCTCATGCTGCCCCAAGCACACTTTCCATTTGCTCTGTGCTCTTGATTCTGGGGTCAGTCTTACTCCACCCCACTGGCCAGTAAGGAGAATTCATCCTCAAAACAGTAGCTTGCTAAAAAGTAAAGGCTTCTGGCTGCTACAGAGGTGAATTTCTTTTTTTCTTTTTTTTGAGATGGAGTCTCGCTTTGTCGCCCAGGCTGGAGTGCAGTGGTGCTATCGCTGCTCACTGCAAGCTCCACCTCCCGGGTTCATGCCATTCTCCTGCCTCAGCCTCCCGAGTAGCTGGGACTACAGGTGCCCGCCACCATACCCAGCTAATTTTTTTGTATTTTTAGTAGAGATGGAGTTTCACTGTGTTAGCCAGGATGGTCTCCATCTCCTGACCTCGTGATCCACCTGCCTTGGCCTCCCAAAATGCTGGGATTACAGGCGTGAGCCACCGTGCCTGGCTGAATTTTTTTTTTAAATGAAACAAAACAAAACAAAACAAAACTGAGGGCCAGGTGTGGTGGCTCTTGCTTGTAATCCCAGCACTTTGGGAGGCCAAGGCCAGAGAGAATCACTTGAGCCCAGGAGCTCGAGACCAGCCTGGGCAATACAGTGAGACCCCCATCTCTTAAAAAAAATTTTTTTTTAATTAGCAGGACATGGAGGCACGCACCTGTAGTCCAAGCTAGTCAGCAAGCTGAGGTGTGAGGATCGCTAGAAGCCTGGAAGTTTGAGGCTGCAGTGAGCCATGACTGCACCTCTCCACTCCAGCCTGCACAACAGAGGAAGACTCTTTCTCAAACATAAAATAAATAAATAAATGATAATTAAGGGCTTAGATTGAGGGAGCCTTGCACATCCGGGCTCTGCTGTTAATTCTTACAACTTAAAGGACACATATTATAGCACATCGCTGTAGACCTGTTGGGAGCATGTTTATCAGGAATTTATCTCAGTTTTCTCATTATGTAAAACACTGGGCTCCCACCCCCAGCCCCCCGCCAAAAAAAACCAATTCTTCCATCCAACACTTTCTGAGTCTCTGCAGCCTCATGGAAGACAGATGGCATGGCGGATGTGGGGATTGGCCACAGGGTCAGATGAAGAAAGCTTAACACCACAGACAGCTCTGTGACCTCGGGCAGGACTGAGAAGTGGGGATGAGACTTCCTCCCTGGAAGGGTCGCTGTGACAATTCCATTAATGTCTCCACAGAACATGCTGGACAGCACCTGGCACGGGGTAGATGTTCAAGAAACAGTAACTGCTAGTGTTACAATCACTATGACTGCTAAGATTATAATCAACACTGTTTTCCAGAGTGATTCATGGTCCCTGCTTTCTGGAAGTTTCTGGGTTGGTGGCCAAAACACATAAATGTATAATCAAAAATAGGAAGAGCTCCAGCAGAGTAGTACAGGGCAGTTGTGGCTTTAATAACTAATTACAATGGCATGTACTGTGACAGCACACTACGTCATAGGCACTGAGGGCAGGAGGTGCACCTGGATTTTGTGTCATGCTCATCATAGTAACTCCATGAGATACGTGGTACTATTACCCCTCTTCTATGGATGAGGAAACTGAGGCCCAGAGCATTGTACCCAGGACCCACAGCTAGCTAAGAGGTGGAACCAGCATTTGAACCCAGGTTGTCAGATTATCTCCTCACAAAGGGAATGGCCACCTCAGATGGGAGGGAGGAAAGGGAGTCAGGGTGGGCTTCTCAGAGGAGGTGACATTGCATGCACCTGCACACACCCCCTGGGGCAGGCCAAGGAGGCTGATGGGTGAGTGCGGGAGGGAAGCATCCCTTCTGGCCCTGGCCTCAGATCCCCCAGTGTCTGGCCCTGCCAGCCTTGTGCCCTCTGCCAGCCTGTCCGGCTTAGCAGCATAACCCATTGTCCTCAATGCCACAGTCCCCTCCCCTGGTGACTGACAAGCCCCTGGGCAGAGCCACTCACCTCTGACCAGGTGGCCAGTGCCGAGACAGGACGTACTGGTAGGAGGTGGCCAGCATGAGCCAGAAGCAACTCTCTGCCCCATGGCTTCCCTCAGGGCTGGATGGGAAGAGACCAGAAATACTTGTTTTTTTGGTTTGTTTTTTTTTTGAGATGGAGTCTCACTCTGTAGTGCAATGATGTGATCTCGGCTCACTACAGCCTCCGTCTCCTGGGTTCAAGCAATTCCCCTGCTTCAGCCTCTCGAGTAGCTGGGATTATAGGCATGCACCACCACACTCGGCTAATTTTTTGTATTTTTAGTAGAGACGGGTTTTCACCATGTTGGCCAGGCTGGTCTCGAACTCCTGGCCTCAGGTGATCGGCCTGCCTTGGCTTCAAGTGCTGAGATTAGAGACGTGAGCCACTGCGTCTGGCCTAGAAATACTTTTAATGAACAGAAGGAGTCCGGCCTGCGAAAACAACTCCTCCTGACCTGGTATCCATACCCAACTCCCACCCCAGCCCTTCCAGTCCCCACCATGTCCCTCGCAAATCAGCCCTGTCTCTCTCCACTGCCTCTGCCCCCGGCTGGCCACCATGATCTCTCAGCCAATCTTTCCTTTCACTGTGCCTCTCCATAAAAGCTGCTTCAGGGCCAGGCACGGTGGCTCACGCCTATAATCCCAGCACTTTGGGAGGCCAAGGCGTGTGGATCACGAGGTCAGGAGATCGAGACCATCCTGGCTAACATGGTGAAACCCCGTTTCTACTAAAAATACCAAAAATTAGCTAGGTGTGGTGGTGGGTGCCTGTAATCCCAGCTACTCAGGAGGATGAGGCAGGAGAATGGTGTGAACCTGGGAGGCAGAGCTGGCAGTGAGCCGAGACCACACCACTGCACTTCCGTCTGGGTGACAGAGCAAGACTCCGTCTCAAAAAAAAAAAAAAAAAAAAAAAAAAAAAAAAAAAAGCTGCTTCAGGGCCTGCTCTCAACCCTCTTCCACCCCAGTGTGTCTGTGGGGCAGGCTGGCTCCCACGGGCTGCAACTGCAGTCCTCAGTAAGGATTGTCAGCTCTGACAGGTGACTGGGCCACGGCTGCGGGGAGGAAGAGGTATTTGAGAATCTGTGTGTGTTGGGTGGGGGTAGCATAGGGAATACGTGGTTTGGGGAAAGTGATTCTAATGCAACCCCACCCTTGAAATCCAATCGTTATAACTGGAACAATTTTAGGCTGGGCACAGTGGCTGCCATGCCTGTAATCCCAGCATTTGGGAGGCTGAGGTGGGAGGATTGCTTGAGCCTAGGGGTTTGAGGCCAGCCTGGACAAAATAGGGAGACCCTTTTCTCTACAAAAAATTTAAAAAACGAGCTGGGTGTGGTGATGCGCACCTGTAGTCCCAGCTATTCCAGAGGCTGAGGTGGGAGGATCACTTGAACCCACAAGGTCAAGGCTGCAGTGAGCCGTGACCATGCCACTGCACTCCAGCCTGGGCAACAGAGCCAGACCCTGTCTCAAAAACAAAACAAAACAAAACAAAACAAAACAAAACAAAACAAAATTGGAACAATTTAAGGCATACCAAAACGACTGGAATTTCTGTTTGCAAAATGTGGATCAGTATGTAGAAACACATGAGTAATCTTTTTACAAAAGTCTTACATTTATTTACTTATTTAACCTCAAACTTTTGGCCTCAAGAGATTCTCCTGCTGCAGCATCCCAAAGTGCTGGGATCGTAGGCATGAGCCACTGGGCTTAGTCTGAAAAGCCTCACATTCATTTAAAGTGACCTGGAATCATTTGTGATGAGCAAAACAGACTCCTCTTAAAGAAACCATGAAGAGGGCCACAGGGCAGCTAGAGACCAGACCAGCTTTAAGGATGCATCCTCCCCTTGAGACCAGGACCCCTGCCACACTGGCAGCAAGCTGGGTGCAATCCAGTGGGGAGCCCTGGACTGCTGCCCAGGCTTTCTGAGGCACTGGCAGAGTGGAAATGGCTGGCCCTCTTTCTGTCAGAAAAGGCAGCACCCGGAAATGAGCATTTAGGCTGAGCCAATGGGCAGGTGCAGATGTGAGATTTCAGGTTATCCCACAGAGCAGGAAACAAGCAGCTGCTCCCAAATAAAGAGCAGCAGGAACTTGAGCCTGCTAGGGGGAATTTCTAGCCTCTAGAAATAGTCCTGAGGTGGGGTAGGGTGCCTGTCACCCAGAGAGGAAGTGGGGCAAGAGATCCAGGTGGCTTGGCTCAGAGCTGGGGCTCCACAGATGCCCAGGACCAGGGAGCAAGGGTCAGCTCCTGAAGGTCATGGGGAATGTGGGCAGCAAGCCACCCAGACGCCAAGGAAAGAGACCGAGGACACGAGCTGTTCCAGTATAATAAAACATAAAACAAGAATAGTTATACCAGATATAGATCTTAGATATGATTATATATGAATATCATTAATCATTAGTTGGTAGTAATTACTCTTTATCCCAATTTTATAATAATCCCTGCTCTATAATCATAACCTAGGAAAAACCAGGCCATACAGAGATAGGAGCTGAGGGGACATAGTGAGGTGTGACCAGAAGACAAAGAGTGCGAGCCTTCTGTTATGCCCGGACAGGGCCACCAGAGGGCTCCTTGGTCTAGCGGTGACGCCAGCGTCTGGGAAGATGCCCATTGCCAGGCAGACCGTGGTCTAGCAGTAGCAAAATGTGTCAAGGAACAACACCCGCTACTTAGCAGACCAGGAAAGGGAGTCTCCTTTTCCCCGGGGAAGTTTAGAGAAGACTCTGCTCCTCCACCTCTTGTGGAGGGCCTGACACCAGTCAGGTTTTCCTGCAGTTATCCGGAGGCCTAACCGTCTCCCTGTGATGCTGTGCTTCAGTGGTCACACTCCTAGTCTGCCTTCATGTTCCATCCTGTACACCTGGCTCTGCCTTCTAGATAGCAGTAGTAAATTAATGAAAGTACTAATAGTCTGTGATATGCAGAAATAATGGTGTAAGCTGTCTTTCTCTTTGTCTCCTCTCTTTCTCTGCCTTGGCTGCCAGGCAGGGAAGGGCCCCCTGTCCAGTAGACATGTGACCCACAGGACCTTACCTATCATTGGAGATGACTCACACTCTTTACCCTGCCCCTTTTGCTTTGTATCCAATAAATAACAGCACGGCCAGACATTTGGGGCCACTACCGGTCTCTGCACATTGGTGGTAGTGGTCCCCCTGGCCCAGCTGCCTTTTCTTTTATCTCTTTGTCTTGTGTCTTTATTTCTACACTCTCTCATCACCGCACATGGGGAGAAGCCCACTGACCCTGTGGGGCTGGTTTCTACAGGGAATCAGAAGCCAGGCTGGGATCCATGCTGCGTTTGTGTGACCTGAGTGCAGTGGTCCTCGTGTGAGAATGAGTGGATACTCTCAGATGAGTTTTTTTCTTAAGAGCACAAGTGAGAACCGGGGTTGCAGGAAACATGAAGGGGCTCCAACCTTTGCCAAGCACTTGGAAGAACACAGAAGCTGAAGGCTGTCCTTGGTGGGCTGGTCCCCAAATAATCCAATGGAGAAATGGGGGAGAGAGGCGGTGGTCCAGTTGGAAGGCTATAGCACCAGCAGGCACTCACGGTGAGAGGGAGGGTGGCTGGACCGTGGAGCAAAGGCTGGGTCAGGATTGAGGAGGGAGAATTGGTGGGAGGTGGCCACCAGCCAAGGGTGAGTGAGAAGGCATCAAGAGCCTCTCTCGGCCAGGCGCAGTGGCTCACACCTGTAATCTCAGCACTTTGGGAGGCTGAGGCAGGTGGATCACTGGAGATCAGGAGGTCAAGACCAGCCTGGCCAACATGGTGAAATCCCATCTGTACCAAAAATACAAAAATTAGTCAGGCATGGTGGCAGGTGCCTGTGATCACTGCTAATTGGGAGGCTGAGGCAGGAGAATCACTTGAACCCAGGAGGTGGAGGTTGCAATGAGCTGAAACCGTGCTACTGCACTCCAGCCTGGGCGACAGAGCAAGACTCTGTCTCAAAAAAAAAGAAAAAAAAAAAGCCCCTCTCAGTTGTCTGTCCCGGTAGGGTGACAGGTCCTCGTGGGCTTGATGACAAGATGATGGCAGGGTGACAAGGCCCTGGTTCCTGCTCCCACTCCTTAGCTGTCTTTGTCTGTCCTGTAGCCTCCTCTGCCTGCTCACTGGGCCACCAAGCCACACTATGGCTTGTCCAGCACCCTGACCAATGCCAGGCTTGGTACCTCCCCCACTGGGTGCCGTGTCTCTTGGCAGCCCAGGTTCCAGGGGTGGTCTGTCCATACAGCCCTTGGCTGGTTACCTGGAGCCCCCCTAAGCCCACCCCTACCCATGATGGGTACCCAGAGAGTGCTGGAGACAAAGCTCCTGGGCAACTTTCTCCCTGACTGTGTTGCTGGCTGGCTCTGGGCCCTGAGAGGGCTCTGCTGGGGGCTCAGTCCCCATCCCCTCCTCCTTGTCTTCCAAGCCAGGAAGCTTGATTTTTCCCCTCCAGGAGGATGGAGCCCAGGCTTTGTGGGGTGCTCCTATCTGAGCTCAGGTTCTGTGAGGGGCCTAGTGGCTTCCAGATCCCTGTGCAGGGGAGTATGGGGCGCACACAGAAAGGAAAGCACGATTCTGGAACCACAGCGCAAGCATGACTGGAGGGTTTCTGACCCCCGCCCCATTCTGATCCTGGCACTGACATTTCCTGGCTGCTGGACCCTGGGTTATTTACGCAAACTTTCTGAGTCTCAGCTCCCTGTTAAGCGGGGGTGCTATGCCTGCCACTCAGCAGGGGTGTCGAGGGTTAAGTGCTCTCTGGAGCTGAGTCCTCAGAAGGCACCAGGAGCTGGTGGCTTGGTTATTGTGATGACTGGCAACTGGAGGTACAGCAACCTGCTGTGGGAAACAGACAGTCACCATCCCCATGTCCTGGGACGTGACGGCCACTGCTGTGCCCAGCACCTTTGGCACATCCCTCATCTCATCCTCACAATTGCTCAGGGAGAGGTGGCCCTGAACACCTCCGTTTCACAGATGGGAGACTGAGTGCTGTCTTAGTCGGTCTTCTGCTGCTATCACAGAAAACCTGAGACTGAATCATTTATAAAGAAAAGGGACTTATTTAGCTCACCGTTCTGGAGGCTGGGAAGTTCAAGATTGAGGGGCCACATCAAGTGAGGGATGTCTGGCTGCGTCATCACATGGCACAGGGAGAGGAAGGGAGAGCGAGACAGGCCAGACCCACAGGATAATGGCTGGAGTGCAATGGTGTGATCTCAGCTCACTGCAACCTCCATCTTCCAGGTTCAAGCAATTGTCCTGCCTCAGCCTCCTAAGCAGCTGGGATTACAGGCACCTGCTGCCACGCCCAGCTAATTGTGTTGTATTTTTAGTAGGGACAGGGTTTTGCCATGTCAGCCAGACTGGTCTCAGACTCCTGACATCAGGTGATTCGCCCAGCTTGGCCTCTCAAAGTGCTAGGATTACAGGTGTGAGCCACCACACCTGGCCCTGATTACCTCTTAAAGGTCTCATGTCTTAATACTGTCACAATGGCAATTAAATTTCAACCTGAGCTTTGGAGGGGACACAGTAGGCACAGGCACAGCAGGGTCAAGTGACTTGTTCAAGGTCTCTGACCTGGTCAGTGGCAGAGCTGAGGTTAGAAACACGTCTGTCAGTTTGCAAAGCCCATGCTGACTGCCTGGCAACACAGCCACCCAAGACAGGCAAGGAGAGGGCTTCCGGGGCCAGGGGAGGGCGACAGCCCACCCAGAGCCCTTGTGCAATGCTTTCTGGCACAACAGGGCCTCCTGAAAGGACAGGTGGCAGCCTGGGGCACAGACTGGAGCCACTCTGCCTGCCGGTTCCCAGCTGGGTTAACCTGGGCAAGTTGCTTCATCTCCCTGGGCCTCAGTGGGAAATGCAGATAATCCAAGCACCTCACCTCCTGAGTTGTCATGAGGTAATCAGCTAATGATCAGAAAGTTACTTCACCTAAGGGCCTGGCGTGGTGGCTCACGCCTGTAATCCCAGCACTTTGGGAGGCCAAGGCGGGCAGATCATGAGGTCAGGAAATCGAGACCATCCTGGCCAACATAGTGAAACCCCATCTCTACTAAAAATACAAAAAAAAAAAAAAAAAAAAAATTAGCCAGGCGTGGTGGTAGGTACCTGTAGTCCCAGCTATATGGGAGGCTGAGGCAGGAGAATCGTTTGAACCCAGGAGGTGGAGGTTGCAGTGAGCCGAGATCACACTACTGCACTCTAGCCTGATGACAGAGAAAGACTCCGTCCCTTGCCCTACAAAAAAAGAAAGTTACTTCATCTCACATCTCACTGTGCCTCTATTTCCCAGTCTGTAAAGCAGGGCTGATGGCAGTGGTTTGCTGCAAGGATTGAAGAAATTAACCCAGGTAAAATGCTTCCAGGGGTGCCTGGGACATGACACACTCAATCTGCATCAGCCGTCATCTCTCCAGCCTGGCCCTCTCCTCCTTATCACACCCCCACACAGGGTCCTGCTTCCCTGAACAGCCAATCTGCTCTAACATCTTTGCTTATGCTGCTTCTGCTGCCTGGCGGAGGCCCTAGCCCCAGATATCCTATTTGTCATTTAGGTCTCAGCTTCAAACACATCACCTCCAAGAAGCCTTCCTGGCCATGAAATACGGAGTAGCTCCCTCTCCATGACGCCTCTGCTACAGCCTTTCTTGCTAGCTCACCCATCTCTTGCTGACTTTTATTTCATTCTCTTCCTTTCATTTCATTTTGGTCAGTTTCACAGGATGGACACCCCATGAGACTAGTGGTCAGTCTGGGTCTCAGCTGTATTCCCAGAAACCAGAGCCACTCTGAGCAGCTCTCCCAGGCAAGGTAAGTCCTCAGTTCCCCAAAAGGCCAGCTCCCAGCTCCACACCCATCACTGGGCTGGCAACAGCTGCCCAGGGCCGTGGGAAGCTGCCCTCCATCCCGATCACAAGGAGGGCCTCTGACCTAAGGCCGTGGCTGCTCCTGGCTTCGTGGCCTGGCTAGCTAGTGTCCTGGTATCTAGGGCACTATGGGCTAGAAGAATGGTTGTCAGACTTGGCAGCATCCTGGAACCGGCTGCCTGCAGTCCTGGACTGGTCAGAGGAGGAGACTGGCAGAAATTCAATGGGGTCAGGAGACATTTGGACTTGAATGTGGGGAAAGGGGTTTGGGCCCCCAGCTCCTGGAGTGAGTGGAGTGGGAGCCGTGACTCAGCCCAAGTGCTGTGCAAGATTCTGTGGCGTCAGCTCCTGCGAGTGTGCAGGGCTGGATCAATACCGATCTGTCAAGGTGAGCTGTGTCAGGCCCTGGGACTTTGCTGCCTCTGTCTACAATGTCTCAGATCCCTCGTCTAGTCCGTAGCTTGCTCTGGGGCTGGCCCAGCTCCCTGGCCCTATGCCCTAAGGCATCAGGGAAAAAGGTGGACAGGGTACAAGGGAGATGAGGTCTTCCCAATCCTGGGGATGGAGGCAGTGAGAGGAGGAGGAGGAACTGGGAGTCTCCACGTTACCTTGACTGAGCAGTTTCCCTCTGCACCTCAGTTTCCCCTCCTGTTAGCTGATGGCTGATCTGGGGCCTCCTGGGCACACCTGACCCCACATTTCACTCCTTGTTCTTATCTTACGAAGTTGACAGCAGTGCCCAGCTCCAGCATCCAGGGCCTTCGGTGCTCACCCACGCCTGTGGCTGTTCTGTGCCCGCCCCCAGCACTGCTCTTACCACCAGGCCCCTGCAGTACCATCCACCCCAAAGCTCCTGCCTTGCCCATCTCTGCTGGAACCCACTTAAAAAAAAATTTTTTTTGGTATTAAACAAACCTATTTAAAAAATGTTAATATCAGGGCCAGGCGCAGTGGCTCACACCTTTAATCCCAGCACTTCGGGAGGCTGAGGCAGGCTGATCATCTGAGGTCAGGAGTTTGAGACCAGCCTGGCCAACATGGTGAAACCCTGTCTCTACTAAAAATACAAAAATTAACCGGGCATGGTGGCACATGCCTGTAGTCCTAGCTACTCAGAAGGCTGAAGCAGGAGAATCATTTGAACCCGGAAGACGGAGGTTGCAATGAGCTGAGATGGAGCCACTGCACTCCAGCCTAGGTGACAGAACAAGACCCTGTACCCCACAAAAACAAACAAACAAAATTAGCTGGACATGGTGGCGTGAGCCCGTAATCCCAGCTACGCTGGAGGCTGAGGCAGGAGAATCGCTTGAACCCGGGAGGCAGAAGTTGCAGTGAGCCAAGAATGTGCCATTGCACTCCAGCCTGAGTGACAGAGTGAGACTCAGTCTCAAAAAAAAATAAATAAATAAAAATGCTAATATCAGGAAATTTTGGCAAACAGTAGCCATGAACACTATACTATTCTCACAACTTTTCTGAAAATGGGAGATTATATCAAAATAAAAAGCACCCAGGCAGGTGCTGTACCTGGGAAGAAAACGGCGGGGGGAGAAGGACTCTCAAAAAAGAAAAGGTGGAGTCCAGGAGTCCAGGAGGCAGAGGAGAGGCTTGGAGAGGACGAACTAGAGCCACGTGGCTGGTGAGAGGAAGGATCTCCCTCCATTGCCCAGGCTGGTCTCAGGAGCGGCCCTTCCCCACCTGACTGTGGCCCCTCATCCTTGTGCCTCTGCTGTCCGGGAAACAGGCCATGGTGCACATGGCCCCTAGTGCCTCCTGGAGGTCACCATGCACACATCAGCCCTCAGTCCTATCACCAAATAATGGATGCCTGGTCACCCTTCCCCGCTTGGTGACACCAAGCACCCACTTTCCCAGACCTGCCCTCAGAAAACCCCGGGTTAGTGGAAGTTGGGTAGCGCCCTGGGCCTCAGCCAGGAGCCAGTGCTGCCCCACGTCCCTCCCGCAACAGGAGCCATTTCAATCCTCCACACCCTCCCCTCACTCTCCAGGGTTGCAGTGCAAACGTGGGTGCCCATTGTCCGCTGGGGCAGAGCAGCAGGTGCTGAGGCCCCTGGCTGATTTTGCACACTAGTCAAACCGGTTATTAGCACCTGTTTCCCAGATTGGAGGAGGGAGCTGTTCTGGGGCTGGGATTGAATCCACTTACCTAAAATTCCCCAGACTTTAGCCAGGCTCCACATTGTCACAGGAATTTAAAAAGAGTAAGTGATAACTAGCACGTACCAGGGACCCTGCTCTGTGTTTTACAGACATCAGTCATCCTTTTCAATCCCAAAGTTAACCCTATGAGGGCCGTCCTGCCACATCTCTACTTGCAGAGGGGAAACTGAGGCGTGTGACACCCAGAGGCCTGTAAGCAATCAGTGAATGTGGCCAGGCCCCAAACATGACATGCTCGGACCGCTGTTCTACTGAGTGGAGTAACGAGGGGCTGAGGCAGGTGTTCTACCTGGGGAGAAAACGCCGGGGCAGAGGGACTCACGGAAAAGAAAGGTGGAGTCCAGGAGGCAGGGGAGGGGGCTTGGAGGGGACAAGCTAGAACCATGTGGCTGGTGGGGAGGGGCTTTTTATTTTTATTTTTCCAAGATGGGGTCTCGCTTTGTTGCCCAGGTGGGAGTGCAGTACTGCAATCACGGCTCACTGCAGCTTCGAACTCCTGGGACCAGGCAACCCTCCCGCCTCAGCCTTTCAAGTAGCTGGGACCACACGTGTGCGCCTGGCTAATTTTTATTTTTGTAGAGATGGGGTCTCGCTTTATTGCTCAGGCTGGTCTGGAACTCCTATTCTTGAGAATTTTCCCTATAGTCATAAGAAATATTGGTTTTTAACTTTCTTTTTTTCTAATGTCTTTGTCTGGTTTGGTATCTGGGTAATACTGGCCTCACAGGATATGTTGGGAAATGTTCCTTCTTCCTCTATTTTTCATAAGAGTTTGTGAGGGATTTGTTGAATTTTTCTTTTTTTCTTTTTTTTTTGCGGGGGGAACAGAGTCTCACTCTGTCACCCAGGCTGGAGTGCAGTGGTGAGATCTCAGCTCACTGCAAACTCTGCTTCCTGGTTCAAGTGATTCTCCTGCCTCAGCCTCCTGAGTAGCTGGGGTTACAGGCACGCACCACCACGCCTGGCTAATTTTTGTATTTTTAGTAGAGATGGGGTTTCGCCATGTTGGCTGGCTGGTCTTGAACTCCCGAACTCAGGTGATCCGCCCACCTCGGCCTCCCAAAGGGCAGGGAGTATAGATGTGAGTCACCATGCCCAGCCCAAGGCTTATTTTTTAAGCTTTATGACATTCACATGGTCAAGTACGTTGATTGTGAATGCAATCACATTCACGTGGGGGTTTTTTTTTGCAGGTAAACAACCACGTAATCAGATCAACCTACGAAGCATTTCCAGCATCCAAGATGCCCCCAGGCCCCTCCCAGTCACCTCTCTCTGTAGCAGGGAGTTTGGGAGACTAATAATGTAAGTGCAGGGCCCTAGGACGGGCCCACCTGTTGCCCCCTATTGCCTTGAAGAACCTGCAAGGGGCCTCCAGTGCTCTGTGGAGGCAAACCCCACTTCCTTTCGGAGACACTTCCGTGCAAGACTGGCCTCAGGGTGGCCCAGTAGGTTTGGTTATGTTTGCTTTGGATTTAGGGAGGTGTAATAGAATTAGCATTATTTCCAAGAATGAGAAGCCCAGAGGCCTGGACAATATGACAAAGGACCGGGTGGACCAGGTGCATCTTCCTTGACACCAGCTCGCCCACAACTGTCCTGTGGATGGCCAGGTCAGGCAGACACAGAGAGGGTAGGAGACTTTCTGAGGGTCACACAGCCAGCAAGCCTGAACTCCCAACATCTTCCCTTGCAGGCTCCTGCCCTTCCTGCTACCTCCCAAGCCACCCCAGAAGTGAGCCTGCCTTGGTTCGGCTGCTGGTTCCAGGGCAGCTGCCCTGAGAATATGGTGCTGCTGGGGAAGGCCGTGCTTCTGGACACTTTCTGCTAGACTTGCCACCAGCCCCATCATTCTGGTGATGCCACCAGCCAGACTGTTTTCCCACTTGATGTTGACTAGTCACCCACCCTGAGCTCTGTGCTGCCTGCTGTCTCTGGGGGGCCTCAGACAGCCCATGCCAAAATGCAAGACCCAATTCCTGAAGCACCAAGTATGCAGAAACTCAGCCTGGCTCCAGGCCCTATGCTTCCTCCCACAGCCCCGCACCACCTGCCCTCACTGCCATGCCTGCTCTCTCCTGCTGGCTGGCTTCTCACTCCCCCCTACTCCTCCCTGCCTGGTGCCTTTGCTCAAACTCTCCCCTCTGTGCCCATCTCCCTTTCTCCCGGTGGTGAACCCTTGATCGACCTCCAAGGCCCTGCTCACACGTTGCTTTTTCTCCAAAACCTCCGGAACACGTCCCCACTGAACTCCCAGCCCCTGAACTCCTCCCTTCCTGAACTCACACTGGTGGTCCACTGTTCCAGGGAGGCTCAGTCTGCCTCCGGCACAGTCACGACTGTGGGCGAAATGTTCCTGGCTGTGCCTGCTGTGACCTGGTTCCCTCCTGGAGCAGAGTCAGCACGTGGCTTCTAATTACCCCCTGCAGCTGGGGCTGGGTCCTTCCCACAATGGAGATAGCCTGGGGTACCTGCCCCCAGGTGGGTGAGTCTGTGCAGGCCCACGGTCTCTGAGGCAAGGATGCTGCCCCTGGTGTGGGATCAGCAAAGCCCGGTATCACCCACCTCTGTGGGAGGGGAGGCTGGGCTGGCCTGTCCCAGGGGTGCCTTCTGCACCCAGTGCCCATGCGCAAGCTGCCCTTCACTCCCAGGTCAAGGAAGAAGTGGGTGTGAAACTAAGAGAAGCAGATCCTCCCACCTCTTCCTCTGAAAATGACTCACCCAGGACATGGGCTGAGCATTCAGTCCACAAACACTGTGCCACACTTCTTCCAGGCACAGATGGAGGACCTGGCCCTCAAGGAGCTCACATGAGAAGGTACTGATATGTGCCATGTGATTAAAGCAGTAACACAGGGATGGGCATAGTGGCTCCTGCCTGTAATCCCAGCACTTTGGGAGGCTGAGGTGGGCAGATCACCTGAGGCCAGGAGTTCGAGACCAGCCTGAGCAGCATGGTGAAACCCTGTCTCTACCGAAAATACAAAAATTAGCCAGGCATGGTGGCACATGCCTGTAGTCCCAGCTACTTGGGAGGCTGAGACAAGATAATTGCTTGAACCTGGGAGGTGGTGGTTGCAGTGAGCCGAGATTGCGCCACTGCACCCCAGCCTGGGTGCAGAGTGAGACTCTGTCTCAAAATTAAATAAATAAATAAATAAATAACATAGTGGTTGCCATTGATTGTGTGCCACTTGATTAAAACAATCACCATAGTAACCATTGTTTGTGTGCTTATCCAGTGCCGGATGCTATTCCAAACACCTTACTTGCATTAACTCTAATCCTTACCGGTCCTACGGAGTAAGTAGTGTTATTATCCCCACTTGATGGATGAGAAAACTGAGGCACGGATCAGTTAAATTAACCAGGCTCACCAGCCAAGACATGCTGGAGCCAGAATTGGAGCCCAGACAGCCCTAATCACTACAAATCCAAGTGCTTGGAGCTTTACAGTTTATAAAACACTTTCCAATTGATTGATCAGGGGAGGAGGGAGGAGGTGGGATGTTTGAGCAGGCTGTAGTGGTAGGTGAGGCTTGGAGAGCGGGTGAGCCAGCAGAAGGTGCAGTGGTGCTGGCTGGAGCGGGGGGATGGTTGCTACAGGTGAGGGAACATTCCAGGTGGGAGCTTCCATGACAATGCTGAAGGTATGTAGTCACGCGGCAGAGACATAGGGAAGATGCGTTGGGGCCTGCGGGAAGGCTTGGCAGCAGCCTCATCCAGGGAGAGAAGTGGAGAGAAGACTTGAGTGACAGCGCGGGGCCAGGATGAGGACGTGCCCAACCTCAGTGGCTTCCCTTTGCCTGGGTCCTGGGTTGCCCCCATGCCCAGATCTGCTGGTGGCTCCTGCAGTTTATTCAATGGGAACTAAGTGGGCACCTGCCTGCATGGGACCAGTCACCTGGCAGGGCACACAGATAGACACTCTCTATCACACTCGTCCCCTCCAGGGCTTTCCCAGGGCTCTATGCTGCCCCTCATCTGGAATCCCCCTCCTCCACGGCCTCCATGCTAATCCCATGGGTCCCCCGTGGAATCCTGGGCATGCCTGGCACGTTCCCACTTCTGTGCCTTGGCTTTCAAACACCCGCATCCAATCTCTGCCTCCTCAATTCCTCCCTTCAAGGCCGTGCCCATACTCTTCCTCCAGGCCACTTTCCCTGACCTGCCTCCAGTGAGCCCCCTCCTCAGAATTCCTGCAGCCTGGGTGCCCTTTCAGGGATGAGCGCAGTGAGGGAAGATCTGGGGTCCCACTCAGGGGGGCATAATGTAGGGAAAGGGCTGGTTCCAGGGCCAGCCTGGGCTTCCTCCAGAGACTGGCAAGTCCCTGAATGGCAGCTCAGTGTCACAGCCCACAAGGTTCCAGCTGAATGTCCCTCCTTCCCTTGGGTCACCCCAGCTGCTGCTCCCTCCGATGTGAAGCTCAGACACCTCTTCTGCCCTAGATTTTTGCTAAGCGTTCAATCCTCTATCTCGGTCTTTTTTTTTAAGCTTTTGTTTTAGGTTTGGGGTACATCTGAAAGTTTGTCACATAGGTAAACTCATGTCATGGAGTTTGTCGTACAGATTATTTCATCACCCAAGTATGAAGCCCAGTACCCAATAGTTATCTTTTCTGCTCCTCTCCCTCCTCCCACCCTCTGAGAGGCCCCAGTGTGTGTTGTTCCCCTCTATGTGTCCATGTGCTCTTACCATTTAGCTCCCACTTATAAGCGAGAGAACATATGGTATTTGGTTTTCTGTTCCTACATTAGTTTGCTAAGGATAATGGCTTCCAGTTGCATCCATGTTCCTGCAAAAGACATGGTCTCATTCTTTTCTATGGCTGCATAGTATTCCATGGTGTATATGTACTACATTTTCTTTATCCGATCCACCATTGATGGACATGTAGATCGGTTCCACGTCTTTGCTGTTGTGAATAGAGCTGCAATTAACATTTGCGGGCATGTGTCTTTATGGTAGAATGTCAGTCTCATTTTTCTACTTTCTCTTGGTCCCTACACAAAAAAGAAATCATGTGAAGGATGTGTTTTGAAGTCCTCTTAAATCCTTTTTAGATCAAGGTAGGGTGTAATAAACAAAGGAAGGATGGAGCATTTGGTCTTGATATTACGATCTATACAATGGACGATTTACTGTCCTCCCAGGGACCCCAGCTCTGGGGTCTTCAGGCTCCTATGACCACAGTTCCCCTTTGTTATGACTTGGGTAGGGGCTGGGGTCATGCCTCGGCTCCTGGCCCCTCTTTGCAGCCAGGCTGGGGCACAGAAGACAAGTCTGTACCCAGCTCTGTAAAGGGAAGTAAGCAGCTGCACCTGGCACCCCAGAGGTGGGTGAGGTCTGGGGGTGGGCATGAAGGCTGGAGCTGAGTCACTGCAGTCAGAGGTCCTCCTCGACAGCTTCAGGACAGCCAGCCTTCTCCTGTCCCTTGACCTCAATCACTGGGACAATTCTCAGGTCCCCCTGGGGCACTGGCTAAACAGATGCTGTTAACAGGGTCACCTGGGGCTTGACTCTCCCCTTTTGTGGCTGAGTCGTGGTGATATCATGAAGAGTTGGTTGCCTCTTCCCCTGGAGAACTGAGCCTGTGTTCCAGGGACAGCCCTGGCCAGGAGGTGTGGTGCCCCGCACCGGCTCAGCCCAAACCAGCCGCCTGGCCCACGGCCTCCCCAGGCTGCAGCGCCCTGTCTATGAATGGGGATAATATCTCACTTCACGGGGCTAGGAGGGGTACATGGGAAAGTCCTTCGCACAGCACCTGGCCCTGGAAGGGTGCCTGATAAGGATCGGCTCCTTTCCAGCCTTGCTCACTTCTTGGGGACAATAACAAGGTTGGACCCAGTGTTCTGAGGGAGGCCTGGAGCTGCCATCCTGGCTCCCGCCTCCCCCTGCCTGCTGAGTGGGCCTCTGTCTGTGTCTCCATTTGCCTCTGTTCCTGACTCTCAGGTGGCCTGTCTGTCTCTCTCTCTCTTGCCCTGTGCTTCCTGCACAGCAGGCCTAGGAACAGACCCGCTTGTCCCTCAAGCTCCATTTGTCCAGAATAACTCCACTCCGGCTGTCTCACGGGCAAAGCCTCTGAGCCGGTGGCCCGAGCCTTTTGATCAACATTCCACAGGAAATTCTTCTCCTTGGCTAATGGAGGTGGGTCTTGGGTGTGCTCCAATTCCAGTGCCCACCTCCCATGGAGATGGACCAGCAGGCAGGCACCCCTCCACCTTCAAAGACCCACAGCTTGCCTGCTTCCTCTCGTGTTAATCTGGACAATTTACTCCTTTCACAAACCCTACAGTGCAGCAGGCTCCGTGCTGGGCACCAGATATGCAGAGGAGAGTCTGTGTTCTAGGTCAATGGAATGCTTTGTGCACACAGGGGTGAATTTTTTTTTCTAGTACTTGCGACTGATCAATTGCTTACCATTTCCCAAGTGTTCCTGAATTCACAGCAGCTCTTAGTCATTCAGGAGTTTCTCAGTCAATGGATGTCAACACGACAACTGTCAAATGGCACCCCTGGGGCATTCTCTGAAACATAGTTTCAGAAACTCTGAAACTATGCTGACATAGTTCAATTTCCCTGACTTACAGGTGGGGGAACTAGAACCCAGACCGACGTAGTGACTTGCCCCAGGCCTCCTGGCAGAGTCCAGGATCCACGTACCCTGGAGTCTGGGGCCCAGGGTGGAGATTAAATCCTGGCGTGTTAGAAGCCAGGTGCAGCCACCAGGATACAGACAGGAGCTATAGGTCAATAGGGAGCAGGTCTGCCTGCTACCAAGGTCTAGGCTATGCCAACCACCTCTTCTTTCTCCTCCTCTTCCTCTCCTTCCTCTTTCTTCTCTGAAGGCCTGGGCCATGTGACTTGTTGACCTCCTTTTGTGTTTAAACCACAGCTTCTCCCCAGATACAAAGATTTCCAGATAACTGTCCTCCTCCACTGCTCCCCACCACACTGGTGGTCCTCCTCGTTGATGGCCAAGGCGACCTGGCCTGCTGGGCTCTTAAAGATCCAGGCCCCAGGCCAGGCGCGGTGGCTCATGCCTGTAATCCAGGCACTTTTGGAGGCTGAGGCAGGTGGATCACCTGAGGTCAGGAGTTTGAGACCAGCCTGGCCAACAGGGTGAAATCCTATCGCTACTCAAAATACAAAATTAGCTGGACACGGTGGTGTGCGTCTGTGGTCCCAGCTACTCAGGAGGCTGAGGCAGGAGAATCGCTTGAACCCGGGAGGTGGAGGTTGCAGTGAGCCGAGGTCATGCCATTGTACTGCAGCCTGTGAAACAAAGCAAGACTCCATCTCAAAAATAAAAATTAAAAAATAAAGAGATCTGGGTCCCAGCTTCAGTGAGGTCCCTCTTCTGTCCCCTCCTGCTCTGGTTTTTCCTCTGACATCTTGTATCTCTGTCCATGGATCCTGTTTCAGCACCTCCTTCTTTTCCTATCTGTCAATGTGGGTCAGTCAGTTTTTCCTATGGGTCAGTCCTGACCTTTCTTTTCTTTTTTCTCTTTCATTTGGATATAATTTCACAGTTGCCGAGAAGTTGCAAGAATGGTGAAAAAAAAAAAAAACACTCAGAATCCCTTTGCCCACATTCTCCAATCATTACCGTTTTGCCATATTTGCTTTCTCCCTGTAGATGTACACATATAGATGGTTATAGATACAAAGATTTTTTTTCTTAATTGTGGTGAATTTGCAGATATCAAGCCTCTTTGCTCCTCAATGGATCAGTGTATTTCCTAAGAGTGAGGGCTTTTCTTACATAATCACAGTACTTTTTTTTTTTTTTTTGAGGCAGAGTCTCACTACATGGCCCAGGCTGGTCTTGAACTCCTGGTCTCAAGTGATCCCCCTGCCTTGGACTCTCAAAGTGCTGGGATTATAGGTGTGAGCCACCATGTCCAGCCAGATGCAGCATTATAATTTAATTCACAGTTCATATTTCAATTTTGCCAGTTGTCCCAATAATGTTATTTATGGCTAGTTCTCTGCACCACCCCTGCCATCCCCAGCTGGGGTTGAATATAGCATCATGTCTTCCATTACGTTGCGGTGTCTCCTCAGTCTCCTTTAATCTGCCTTCCTTTATCTTTCATGGTCTTAATTTTTTATTTTTTGGAGAGTACAGACAGGCAAGTTATTGGTAGAATGTCCCCTAATTTACATTTATATTCCCTCATAATTATATTTGGTTATGCATTTTTGTCAAGAATATTACAGAGGTAATGTTTATTAATTCCATATTGCTGTTGTAACAAATTACCACAAATTTAGTGGCTTAGAACAACACACATTTGTTATCTTACAGTTTGGGAGGTCAGAAGTTCAAAATGGGTTTCACTGGGCTAAAATCAGAGAATGTCAGCAGAACTGCGTTCCTTCTGGAGGCTCAGGGGAAGAACCCATTTCCTTGCCTTTTAGAGGCATTTCGTGTTCCTTGGTATGTGGCCCCTTCTCTGTCTCCAAAGACAGCACAGTGCATCTCTAATCTTTCTCCAAGTGGGACCTTCCACAGACCATCAGAGGGTCTGGGACGTGCAGGCAAATGCAGGACGAGGTTTATTACACACTGGCATTTATGCAAATATTTTAAAAACACTCTCTAAGCTGGGGGCAGCTCACGCCTTTTTTCTTCAAACTTTTTTTTTTTTAGACACTCTCTCTCACTCTGTCACTCAGGCTGGAGTGCAGTGACATAATCATAGCTCACTGCAGCCTCAAACTCTTGGGCTCAAGTGATTCTCCCACTTCAGCCTCCCCAGTAGCTGAGACTACAGGCATGCACCACCATGCCCAGCTAATTATTTTATTTTTTTGTAGAGACAGGGTCTCACTTTGTTGCCCAGGCTGGTCTTGAAGTCCTTGGTTCAAATGATCTTCCCACCTCGGTCTCCCAGAGTGCTGGGGTTACAGGTGTGAGCCACCTCACCCAGCTTCTTCCAACTTTTAAGGACTTTGTGATTATATTGGGTTCACCCAGAAAATCTAGAGTTATTTCCCTATTTTAAGATCCGTAATTTAATCACATCTGCAAAGTCCCCTTTGGCATGTGAAATAACATATCCTCGGGTTCTGAGTAGTAGGATGTGGACATCATTGGAGGGTCATTATTCTGTCTTCCATGTAATGTTTGTCCTCAGGGAGCTCATAATATCCAGTTATTGGTGATGATAACTTTGATTACTGGCTATGGCTCTACAACAGAGTTAATCCACTGAGACCTATATTGACTTTTGTAATTAACAGTAATTTGTGAGGGTGATACTTTGAAACGATGTTAATATCCTGTCCATGCTCCCTACCTGGTTTAGCCTCTGTTGATGAGTCTCTGAATCCTCTTATTACTGAGAATCTTGCAAAATGTTGACTCTCCATTTCCACATTACCTTCTTTTTTTTTTTTTTTTTTTTTTGAGATAGAGTCTTGCTCTGTTGCCCAAGCTGGAGTACAATGGTGCGATCGATCTTGGCTCACTGCAACCTCCGCCTCCTGGGTTTGAGTGATTCTCTTGCCTCAGCCTCCCAAGTAGCTGGGATTATAGGCACATACCACCACGCCCAGCTAGCTTTTGTATTTTTAGTAGAGACAGGGTTTCACCATGTTGGCCAGGCTGGTCTTGAACTCCTGACCTCAGGTGATCCACCTGCCTCGGCCTCCCAAAGTGTTGGGATTACAGGCGTGAGCCACTGCGCCCTGCCTAGAGAGTGTTTTTAAAGTATTTGCATAAATGCCAGTGTGCAGTAAACCTCGTTCTGCATTTACCTGCACGTCCTAGACCCTCTGATGGTCTGTGGAAGACCCCACTGTGTCTCCCTCACCCATTCCCCTCAGGGGGTCGTCTATGACCACCGCTCTGGCAATATCGCCATCAGCCTTCTCTTCTGTGTCACCCTTGTGGATCCGTTGGAGGAGTTCTTGTGGGTACTTAATTTCATCTGTTGCCCTGCTTGATTTCCAGAACAACTATCCAGGTGACAGGGTTGTGGGTGAGTTCTCTCAGAGGCTCTTCCTGGCCGCAGGAGTGCCTTGGCCTCTCCAGCGTTCAGAATCTGCTCCCTGCCACAGGCAGTACACTGGTCCCTACTCACACACCTGGGGGAGTGGGTGGCTGCTGCCAGCCGGGATCCCACTGTCTCTGCTGGAGGGCCCACCCTGGGGCTGGACAGTTGCTGGTGGCTCTGTATTTAAGGTTTGGAGGTGCAGGGTTCCAGGAGAGCAGAAAGGCCTCTGTAGGTTCTCACATCCACGCCTCCTCACATTGGGCTGAAAAAGTGCTGACCCGAGAGAGCCAGGAGCCTGGGAAAACCCACATCATGGAGGCGGGGGCTGGCCCCGAGACCTCCCTTTCCCTCAAGTCCCTCCCTGGAACCAGCACAGCTGCGGACTTAAGCCTGGTTTGACCCCAAAGACCAGGTGTCCTGGGTCCGACTCTGCCACTTCCTGGCTGTCACCATCCTGGGCTGCGCCTCAGTTGCCTCATTTGCATAATGAGGACTGGAATAACACCTGCCCAGACTACCAGAGATCAGGCAAGATTTGGTCCCACTCCCCTGCCGTGTCACCCAGAAACCTATGACCCGATGTGGATCCGGGGCGGGCGCGTGGGGGTGGCGCCAGCGTATACACAGCGCGCGGGCACTTCTGGGGCACACCTGGCGCACAACTGGAATGGGGGCTGATCGCGACCCGGGGACTTCATTGGCTGGGGCGCAGGTGACGCAGCCCGGGGGCGGCGCAGGGAGAACCAGCCCCAGCCCGGCTCCCTCCAGAACCCACATTTGGGCCCAGCCCCGTCCAAGGCTACATCCCGGCCCCAACCCGGGTCGCGGAGTGACCCTTCCTCGTCCCGATCACCCCGCCCGGTCCACCTGCCATGGGCTTCTTAGAGGAGGAGGGCAGCTGGAACCTGTCCTTCTCCGGCGCCGGCTACCTGTGCGCCTACCACGTGGGCGCCACCGAATGCCTGCGCCAGCGCGCCCCGCGCCTCCTCCAGGGCGCCCGCCGCATCTACGGTTCCTCGTCTGGGGCGCTCAACGCAGTCAGCATCGTCTGCGGCGAGTCGGTCGGTGAGTCCCGGACTGCGGGAGCGAAAAGGGGCGGGGACACCTTAACGAAAGCGGACTGAGCCCAGAGACGCTGGTGCCTGGCGCTGTGCTCTGCGCCCTCTACCCCCGGCACAGCCCCATTTAATCCCATGAGAACACCGAGGGCTGGGGACTAGGTGACCCCCATTTGCAGAGGAGGGATCGTGGCTCAGAGCCAGAAACTCTGTTTCCCAGGTCGGCGGGGCAAAAAGTGAAAAGGTGAACGGATCATTTGAATCCAGGGCCGAGCCCAGAATTTCTGAGCTGGAGTGGGGAGGACCCCCCTCCCATTGCACCTAGGAGGGCGGTGGGGGTGTGGAGGGGCTGGCAGGACCCCTGGGCGCTGAGGTCTCCCTTTCCCTGCCCCCACTGCAGACTTCTGCTGCTCCCACCTCCTGGGCATGGTTAGGCAGGTGGAGCGGCTGAGCCTAAGCATCCTGCACCCGGCCTACGCGCCCATCGAGCACATCAAGCGGCAGCTGCAGGACACTCTGCCCCCTGACGCCCACGTCCTGGCCTCCCAGCGGCTGGGCATCTCGCTGACCCGCTGGTCCGACGGCCGCAACTTCTTGGTCACTGACTTCGCCACCCGCGATGAGCTCATCCAGGTGGGCGGGGCGGGGGAGGGCCCAGGGCTTGGCTGGTGGGCGGCAGGTGGGCGGGCTCCATCTAGTCCAGAGTGACATCCAGGTACTTCCCCGGCAGACGTTTCTGCAGGGGCGGAAGGAGGCAGGGCGGGCGGACCTGTTTGTAGGTGAGGAAACTGAGGCCCAGAGAGGGTCGGCAGGGTGGGTCTGGAGACTTTCCAGGTTGCTGCACACAGAAGGGTCTGGCTGGGGAACGGCAGAGTCAGGCTGCTAAGTCAGGGCCCCCACAGGGACTGCTCTTTCCAGAGGGCAGCTGGCTAGCCCCAGCCTCCACTCTACTCCATCCTCCCGCCGCTTTTTGGCGGTGGGCTGACATTTATTGAACACCTATTATGTGCCAGTCACTGTTCTACGCACTGTGACTGTAACAGGGAGCAAAACAAACAGAAACCCTTGCCTCCTGGGGCTTCTATGCTCAGTGGTTCTGGGGGGCAGGCGGTATCGATAATGAATTCATCTCCAAGTAAGGAGGTAAGGAACCATCCAATATCGAAATGAAATAGGATGTCTAAAAAAGATGCTTCACATAGATCCTGACACTATTGACATTTGCCAATAGTGTGCACGTGCACGCTCAAGTGCAGGCACACAGTGTGACAACCAAAAATGTCTCTGACATTGTTAGGTGTCCTGTAGGGGAGAAAATCACTCCTAGTTGAGAACCACCAACCCAGAGCTTGCAAACTTTTGAATATAGGACTTTGTCTCATGGAACCCTTGGAAACACCCCAACTCTCTCTGGGAGGTGCAGAACCCATCCCGGCCCCAACCAGATGGAGATGCAGGTGACAGTTTTGTTCCCACAGACTGATAACAGTGATGGCACCTAATGTGTACTGAGCAGCTACTATGTGCCAGGCCCCATCCCAACTGCTACACAGGCAAGGAGTCTGGGCCACTCTTTGGGGTCCCCGGCTGGCTTCCTCAGGAGCCTGCACCTGGCCTCCTTCCCTGCACACCCACAGAAAGAGGAGGTGGGTGTCAAGACAGAGGTGCTCCAATCCCTGCTTCCCTTGGAGAGCTTGGCTGGGAGGAGATGCCTCAGCTCCCTCATCTGGATGTAGGACTGAGGACACCTCCTTTGCAGGCTGTTGGGATTAGAAACCGTGCCCAGGGGAGGTTCTGAATGCAAGAAGCATGCACAGTTGTGTTCCCACTGACTCTTCTCTTCCTAGGCCTTGGTCTGCACCTTATACGTTCCTTTCTACTGCGGGCTGATCCCCCCCGAGTTCAGAGGGGAGGTGAGTGCACTTTGGAACCCTGTTCTGTGCTCTGGGCAGCCTGGGGTGCACACCGTGGAGAGGTGCTCGGGTGGAGGAAACCAGCGCTCCTTGAGCACCTACTGTGTGCCAGGCTCTCCCCCTGCTCCTCGGGGGCATTCAGCCTCCTGGGCTGGAGTGGCCCTGGTGACTCAGGGACAGCTGGAGGGTCACCGGCTGCAGCCAGTGTGGGAGGCCCTCTGAGAGGGCAGCACCACCCACCTGCCCTCCACAAATTGCAGCGCTACATCGATGGGGCTCTGAGCAACAGCTTGCCCTTTGCGGACTGCCCCTCCACCATCACGGTGTCGCCCTTCCATGGGACAGTGGACATCTGCCCTCAGAGCACCTCCCCCAGCCTGCATGAGCTGAACGCCTTCAACTTCAGCTTCCAAATCTCCACCGAGAACTTCTTCCTGGGGTTCCTATGTCTCATACCCCCCGGCGTCGAGGTAGGTCTGGCCCTGTGGTGGTGTTAGAGGCTTGGCCAAGGTCAAGGGCCCCGTGAGTCAGACTCTGTGTGCTCCTAGCCCCCACTGCCCCCCGAGCCTGAAGGCAGTTACAACACATGTCCCGAGTCTCACGGCCAAACACCTGAATCCTAAGCTTGGGGTTCATTTGTGTCCTTACTGTTCTTGCCGCCTTGAGCCAGTGATGAGTGAGGACTGGCCCCATGTCAATGGGACACACTCGCGCCAACTCTGCTCAGCTGGCCTTTGAGCAGGGCCTTTGCCTGTGCTCCTCTGGGCCAGGGTCTGTAGGCAGGTACCGGTATCATTTCCATTTCTCAGGGGAGGATGCTATGGCTCAGAGAGGTTAAGCAACTTCTTCAAAGTCACACAGCCTGGAAGCAGCAAAACCAGGATTCAGACCTTCAGCTGGCTCAGGCCCATGCTCTTGACCACTGTCCTTGACTGTGGCCAACTTGGCCATCCATTGTGGAGGCAAGGCGCAAATGCAAAGAAAAAAACGAAGGAAGGGTTTTTTTACCCCTTGGTATTTCTGGAAAATAGACAATTCGACAACTATTGAAATATACTCCTCCTGGCCGCGTGTGGTGGCTCATGCCTGTAATCCCAGCACTTTGGGAGGCCAAGGCTGGCAGATCACTTAAGGTCAGGAGTTTAAGACCAACCTGGCCAACATGGTGAAACCCTGTCTCTACTAAAAATACAAAAATTAGCTGGGCGTGGTGGTGCATGCCTGTAATTTCAGCTACTCAGGAAGCTGAAGCAAGAGAATTGCTTGAACCTGGGAGATGGAGATTGCAGTGAGCCGAGATTATGCCATTACGTTCTAGCCTGGGTGACAGAGTGAGACTCCATCTCAAAAAAAAAAAAAAAGGAAAGAAAGAAACACACACACACACACACACACACACACACACACACACACACACACTCTCCTCTGCCCCAACCACATCCTGGCTCTTCCTTGTCCCTTCTACCTCTCAGGTTTGTGTAGTGCTTTCTAAGTCACGAGACAAAGTCATGTTCATTTACCCTGGTACTCCGCACACCCCTGGGTGGGCAGGAAACCCCAGCCCCATTTTCTAGATAAGGAAGCTGAGGCACTCAGAGAGTTGGCACTGCCATGCTGAAGTCTCACAGCAAGGATGTGAGGGGGACAGCACCCTTTGCCACCAGTAGGACTTTAATCAGACAGGCAGGTGGGGCTCCTGGTTCCTCAGCCCACCTCAGTCTGGTACTGGAAGTGAACATCAAAGGGGCAAAGAGAACCCCCATCCACTGCCCTACAAAGGGCCAGACAAAGTCCCAGCCATCCTAGGCCTTGTTATCCCATTTTCCAGAGGCAGAAACTGAGGCAAGAGAAGGGAGGCGCTGGGGCAAGAGCAGCCAGGGTGTCTCAGAGGGGAGATGCAATGGGCCTGCAAGGACAGAACTAGCCAAGCAGATCTACGCTGCCTGCAGGCCTCTGGCCCCTCCTGCCCAGTGCTAAGGTCCCCAGGGGTCCCTGAGCCCTGCTGAATGGTCACTTGGGGAAAATAGGCTGGGCTGGGACTATCTCCAGTTGAAGATAAGTCTCTGGCCTGTGACATCCGCTTGAGGGGCAGGTCCAGGCCTTGCCCATCCCACCCTTGCCCTGTGTGTTGGCAGGTAGTGGCCGACAGCTGCAGACAAGGCTACCTGGATGCCCTGAGGTTCCTGGAGAGACGTGGTAGGTGGCAGTCCACAGTGGCTGGGGATCCTGTCCCACATGGTGCCAGGTGGACCCTGCCTCTTGGGCCTTTGACCTGCTAGGGACCTGGGCTCACTCACTCTCTTCCTCATCCTCAGCTCTGTGCTGGACCTGAGCTGAGTACTGGGGACTCAGAGAAGAATCACATACAAGTTCTACTGCTGGGCAGCCAGCAGCCTGGTGCAGGGGGACAGGCTCAGAGAGAGACAACCCAGGGAGATGGGTGCAGTGACGGAGGGATGCTCAAGGCTGTGGGAGTCCAGAGGAGGCATTGGACTCAGCCTGGGAGTTGGGGATAGGCAAGGAGGGCTTCCTGGAGGTAGTGACAGATAAGCTGGGTTTTGACTAGTTATGAAGACACCAGCAAAACTGAAGATTCCAGCAAAAGAAGAGGGCATTCTAGGCAGAGGGAAAAACAAGAGAGAAGGCACAGAGGCAGGCCCCTTGACGGCACGTAACTCAATATGGCAGGAGGTGTGTGTGTGTGTGTGTGTGTGTGTGTGTTCCTGGGGCAGTGGGTGTGCCAGAGAGGTCTGGGCTGGAGAGCCTGAACATCATCCACAGGACAGTGCTCTTCAAATTGGTGGAGTAGACGTTCAGACGCAGGCCACCTGGCTCCAGAACTCATGTGCTCAAGTCCTACGTTGCAACCATAAACACACAATCAGGAGGCATTTGGCAAGCGCTTAATATGTGCCCAGATGTGAGCTTAACCTTTATGTATTTATCTTGTTTAATTCTCAGAGTAACTGTATAAGGCAGGTCTTACTTTTCCTTTTTTACAGGGCTGGAAACTGAGGCAAAGGGCATTGGGTCACATAGCTTGCAGGTGGTGGAGCCAGAAATCGAACTCTGGATTGTGTCTTTGGGGTCTGGGCTCTGATGAGCCACTCGAAAGTGGGCAGGGAGCAGGGCAGAGCAGGGCCAGGGGAAGGCAGAAGGGAGTCATCCGGAATAAGCCGTGGGTCCGTCCCACAGCACAGTGGATCCCCAGAACTGGGTTTGGGCACTGAGGGATGTGGGCAGCATGGGGCGTCTTGGGGAGGCTCAGATGCCTGACTTATCCTCTCCCTTCCCCTGACCCAGGACTCACCAAGGAACCAGTGCTATGGACACTGGTGTCTAAAGAACCCCCAGCCCCGGCTGATGGAAACTGGGATGGTGGCTGTGACCAATGCCGGAAGGGGGGCCTGTCTCTCAACTGGAAAGTGCCCCATGTGCAAGTCAAGGACGTACCCAACTTTGAGCAGCTCTCGCCAGAGCTGGAGGCTGGTAGGGACTCTTCCTGCATTTGCTCACCTACCAGGGCCCTGCATTCAGGGGCCCGGGCTCAGGGACCCTGCCTTGAAGGCACTTGTGGTCTGGAAGAGGACAGGACTCATTTACTGAGCACCTACTAAATGCCAAGTGTGGTACTATGGGCTTTTTACATGTGGTATCATTCATTCTTCCCCACAACACTGGGCCTAGGCATTATTTGTACCCACTTCACTGATGAGGAAACCAAACCTCAGAGAAAGGAAGGGACTTACCAAGGGCTCAGAGCCTGCAACTAGGGGATTTGAACCCAAGCCTGTGCCTGCGAAAGCCACGTCTTTGCCCACTGCCCCGGAAAGGGTGGGAGTGTTGACAGACATAGGAGAGGCACACACAGAGGGTTCTGGACTTCCCAGATGAAAATGAACTCATTTCATCCTTCTAACAACCATCTGAGGATAGTACAGAATTGTTCTCATTGTACAGATGAGGAAACCATAGCACAGAGAAGTTAAGTGACTTGCCCAAGGTCACACAGTAGCAAATGGCAGAACCAGGAGTTCTACTCAGAACCATTTAGTCTGCTCTCCTGCTGTGTGACTAAATGTCACAACTGCAACAACAGGAAAGTACAGAGTCCCACAGGCACATGTAATGATGGCGGGGGGTGAGTTTGAGCGGCATCTAAGTGAAGCTGGAAAGGAGATGTTGGCCAGGCCAAGAGGCAGGAGAGCATCGGGGAGAGGGCATGGCACGTGCAAAGGTCCTGGGGTTGGGGAGGGAGAGCCAGGAGGTCCCTGTGGCTCCAGCATGAGGGGCAGGCAGCAGAGGTGTGAGCTTGGGAGGCTTGCAGGGTGGGCAGGTGGCCTTGAAAGCTGTGGGAGGAGCGAGTGAGGTGGGCGGGAGGGGGTGGTGGACCCAGCTGGGTGGGAAGAGGCTGAAGGGGTGGGAGGCTGGGAGGAGAGCGATGGCTGTCGAGGCCAGATCAGGGAGTGGGGTGGGCAAGGGGATGAGGAGGGGGCCCCTTTCTATGCCGGAGACCACACGAGGACGTGCAGAAACGGGCATGGACCTGTGCAGAGCCCCTGAGGTCCAAGCTTGGGATTCTGGAACCCGGCAGATTCTGTGTCCCTGCAGCCACACGGGGGCACCAGAGAGCTGCCTCGGGTGGAGCACCAACTCCTGGGCGCTGCGCCCTCCCCAGCTGGGGAGGTGTGAATCTCATCTCTAATCCTCACCTGCCTGCCCAGAAAGGAATGTCCTGCCGGAATCCCCAGTTTACAGAGAAGGAAGCTAGGACTTGTCCTAGGACACTAGGCAGGTGGATGTGGAGCAGGGTCTCTGGCCTGTGCTGTGAATCCTCAAATGCCCTGTCTCCAGAGGGCAGTGGCCAGAGTGGACGTGGTGGCCTGAGCTGTGGCCTGGGCTATGTCTGGAGGCTGGGACTTGGGCTCTGGCTCCGTCCCAGCTCAGATGCTGGTTCCTTCCACTCTGGTCAGGTCAGTGAATAGAGGACCCAGGAAATGGTTGCTGTGGTCACAGATGCAGCTGTGGTTATTAATAACGCTGTCGTGTTACTGTTGCTGAGAGAGTGTGGTGACAGCATCTGTCCCAACCTAGCAGGCCACAGACTTTCCAGAAGGGCAGGAGAGGTAGAAAGAGCTCAGGAGCCTGAGAGTCCTCAAGTCCATCCTGGCCCTGCCACTTCCTGTTGATGGTCCTTAGGCAAGTCACTTCTCCACTCTGAACCTCAGTCTCCTCATCTACAAGAGGGCATACACCTGTCTCATGGACAACGATGAGCGCAGAGCTACCTGCTGGCCTGTGGTGGGGGCTTGCTCAGTGTGGCTTCTTCATCTGCAGAAGGTGGAGGGGGTGCAGTCTCTTACTGTGTGAGATGGGGGGGCTCAGGCTGCCAGCCCACAGGCTCCAGGTGGGCAGGGCCATGCTGGGGCTTCTCTTGCAGCACTGAAGAAAGCATGTACAAGGGATCCCAGCCGGTGGGCCTGCTTCTGGCGCTCAGGGCCTGGACAGGTGCTGACGTACCTGCTGCTACCCTGCACGCTGCCCTTCGAGTACATCTACTTCCGCAGCAGAAGGTAAGGCTCGGCCAGGGGGCCTGGGAAGGGCCTGGCTTATGGCGGAGACTGGTGCCCATGGCAGGGGGGGTGGCTGGCACACTAGGTGGTCAGGGCTGGGCGGGGTGGGGGGAACCCGGCTGGTGTCCCCACACTGTGTGGCATTGGCTGCATGACTCAGAGCCTCTGTGATCTCCTCTGCAAAATGAGACTGGTGGGGAAGTGGCATGGTGGGTACGATTGGAAGCCGGGGGCTTCCTGGTCGGCCTCCTGGGCCCTACACTGTCTCCCTGACCTTGGACCATTGCTCCATCCATCAGAATCTCAGGTTGGCTGTGTGGCTGGGGCCGGGTCTCTTGAGTCTCAGGCTGGCTGTGTGGCTGGGGCCGGGTCTCTTGAGTCTCAGGCTGGCTGTGTGGCTGGGCCTGAGTCTCTTGACCTCTCTGGGCTACAGGTTTCTTTTCTCTTCTCTTTTCTTTCTTTCTTTTTTTTTTTTTTTTTTTTGACGGAGTCTAACTCTATTGCCCAGGCTGGAGTGCAGTGGCGTGATTTCGGCTCACTGCAACCTCCGCCTTCCGGGTTCAAGCAGTTCTCCTGCCTCAGCCTCCTAAGTAGCTGGGACCACAGGCGCACACCGCCACGCCAGGCTAATTTTTTTGTATTTTAAGAGAGACGGGATTTCACCTTATTACCCAGGCTGGTGGGGAACTCCTGAGCTCAGGCAGTCCGCCCGCCTCGCCCTCCCAAAGTGCTGGGATGACAGGCGTGAGCCACCGCTACAGGTTCCTTTTCTGTAAAACAAGCCCCTTCCAAGTCAGGCCGGCTGTGGTTAGGCTCTCAGTAACATTCTAACTTGCTGGTTAATGTGCCCCTCTGCATCAGTTGTTCATTCATTCCACCAGCAGTTTCTGAGGACCTCTCAGGGGCCAAGGCCTGGCTGGGGGCCATGGAAGCAGCCCTGACGCAGACCCAGCTCCTCGCCTGGTGGAGCTCACGACCTACAAATTATCACACACTCACCTGTAACTACAGCTCCACCTAGAGGTTCCCTGGGAGAGGTCTACACTGGCTTCCAGCTGCACAGCTCAATCTAGGGACTCTGGCCAGGGAAGGCTGCCCGGAGGAGATGACTCTTAGACTATAATCGGAAGGATGAGTCAGCATCCACCAGGCAAAGAGGACAAGGAGAACGTTCTCAGCAGATGGCACAGCATGTGTAAAGATCCAGAGGCAGGAGGGAGAAAGGCCCATTCGAGGAGCAGGAAGGGAGGCCAGTAAAGCTGGAGCCTCAGGGAGGCCAGTAAAGCTGGAGCCTCAGGGAGTGTGCCCTACGCGACGCAGGGGAGGCTGGAGAGGCAGATGCACGGAGCTCTGGAGCGAGCCGAGTGTGGTCTTTGTCCGGAGAGTGGTGGAAAGGCTGGGAAGGGTTTAAGCAGGGAGGTGTCATGGGGAGACCTGTATTTTTAAAAATTCTCTGGAAGAAGGTCTATGACGGTGAACCACAGGTCTCTGTCCTGCTTGATGTTGAGTTAATGACTGGGTCAGCCATGCTGTTGAAATTGCCAGTGGCCCAAAGCCAAGAGAGCTTTCTCTATCGACAGATTTTCCTCACACTGAGCTGGTTACGGAAACCACAAGTTGAAATCCAAAAGTATAAATGTAAAGTCCAACCTTTTCAGTTAAAAAAAAAAAAAAACTCATTGTGTGAGCCCCAAAGGGGAGCCTGCCCAGACCACAGGGAAGTTCACTCTTGGTATATTTCACAATACATATGTTCAACACGTAGGTTGCATTAATAGAGGCAGGAGGTCCAGAACAAGGGAGGTGACAGTCCAGCTTATGTCTTGCCATCACACCACACTCTCTGGACTACACGCCTAGTTTGAGCTCTGGTGTAGGGGCCCCTCCAAGGGTGCTGCGGTGCAGGTTGAGGCCCTGCAGTGGCCAGTGTCTGAGGTGTCTGCCAGGGCTTTCTCACACCTGGCCCCACAGGGCTGTGGCCCTGCAGACAGACTCATGCTGTCTCTCCTCTGTGCTGGGATAAGATGCAGTTCCAAGGACCCTGAATCTGGGGCTGGCTCCATCATGGAGGCAGTGGGGAACCACGGGGACATCTTGAGCAAGAGGGGGCTCTGTCAGCTGTGTTTTCGGAGGGCCAGCAGCTTCTGAGAGGAGAGTGGACTAAGGGGCATGGGGTGGGGAGGGCAGGGGCTGGCCTGGAGAGAAGAGAGAGAAAAATGGACGGAGATAAGGAGGACATTAGGAACTATGGGTGAGGTGACTGTCCTCATTTGACTGGTGAAGAAATGGAGGCCCAGACAGGTTCCCTGACCTGTGCAGGTCACCCAGCTGATGGGGAGGGAAGCTGGGCTGTACCCTCAAGCCAGCCTGACCCCAAAGGTCCACCCTCTCCCTCCCTGCGCTTCCTACTTGTTTCCTCTGGAGTCAAGGAACCTAAGGCCTGGCCACATCTGCCAAGTTCAAAGTCCATTTCGGATCATTCCAACCCTGCAGGTGCCCCTGTGGCTCTGACCTGCTCTGCAACAGTGGCCGATGCTGCCGGCACTTCTTCCCTAACCTGGGCAGCCCTCAGGTGCAGGGGCTCCCGGCTCTGCTCTGGGCCTGTGGGGAGGGTGGGCT
Organism: Symphalangus syndactylus; assembly: GCF_028878055.3. Lineage (NCBI taxonomy): Eukaryota > Metazoa > Chordata > Mammalia > Primates > Hylobatidae > Symphalangus > Symphalangus syndactylus. The sequence continues at coordinate 15,826,009 of NC_072440.2, forward strand.
TGGTGAGGCCACACCCCAGGCTCACCTGAACAAAGCTCACCTGCCCCTTCCTCCAGGTTGGTGGCGTGGCTGCCCGATGTGCCGGCGGACTTGTGGTGGATGCAGGGCCTGCTGAGGAGCATGGCCCTCGAGGTTTTCTCCAGGACCAAGGCCCAGCTCCTTGGGCCCGTCAGGTGAGGTGGGCAGAGGGCAGGGATGGAGAGGGGGTGGCTGTGCTGGGGGGAACGCACCAGCTGCTTCCCTGGACCCTGGGCAGGCTGTCCATGCCATCTGCCTGCCCACCTGCTTACCTGCATCCCTCTGGCCTACTCACGCAGCCATTGGCACGTGTATTGGTCACTGCTGTGCACCCGACCTGTGCTAGACGCTCTACGACAGTCACCTCGGTCAGTCTGCATGACCTGCCAGGTGCAGTCACTGGGCCACCCATGGGACAGGCGCCTCTTGCGGCTTCACTAGCTCCCTGCCAGTCCTCCTGCCATTGTTCCAGACGTCCCCACGTGGCCTCGGACGAGGCTGGCCCTGTGTGTGGTCTGGCCTGCGGTAGCCTGGTCCCTCTCCTCTAACCGGCCATCCAGACTTGGGGGGTCCCCTGCGGCCCTCCCCCACCCACTTGACAGCTATCTGTTTAGCAGGGACATCAGTGCAGTTCTCTGGGGAGTGGTCATCCCAGGACCTCCCTGACACTTCCAGCTCAGCCACATTGAGGGCCATAGGTCCTCCCTCAGAGCAGGATTTGGGGGAAGAGTGACCTGGGCTCACTGTGGCTGCGCAGCTGCACCCACGTGATTTCACCTATCCTTCCCGAGACCCAGGCATTTACCCGTGGCTTCTCCTCCCTCCACAGCCCTCCGGCCACTGGCGTCTTGGAAGCAAGCCCCCTCCAACCCCAGATAGCTCCTCATAGGGAGGAGCTCGGGCCCATCCATCAGGCCTGAGGGGGCCGAGCAGGGCCAGCCCTGTGACTGGTGTCCCTTGATTCCTGCTCTGGCCTTTGTCCTGTGTGCCCACATCTGCCCCAGAGGGAGGAGGCCCTGCCAATCTCCATGGAGACCCTGCAGCTTGGAGCTGGTTCCTTGGGGCGCAGCCTGTCAGCATGTCCCCAGTCACTGTGTACCCAGGTAACCTGCCCTCCCTCTTGCACCGTCTCATCAGGGAGAGAAAGGAGGACAGCCACAGAGACACACGTCTTACTTCCAGAATTTCCACGGGGGTACTAGGAGGGCAGCATTGCTGGGGAGAGGGGCTCCTGTTCTGCCGTGGAGCTGCCCACGGAGCACCTCACAGAAGACGGAGAAAGTGCCTGATGCCTGCGTCAGAGACCAGAGGAGCCAATTGAGATGATGGGGTGGGGATGCTCCCCCCAGACTCTTTCTCAGTCCTGCAGTGGCCCTTGGGGATCTACCCCACTCAGGAAACCTTGACTTCTGACTTCCTATCAGGTCCAGAGGGTGGAAAGCCCTGGCAGGAAGCAGGAGGAGGAGACGGGGGGGTCCGGGTCTTTTCAGGATTCCAGCTGTGGGTGCTTCTATTGGGCCCAGTGGCCCCTGCTGCCCCCACAGCCTCATTCCTGCAGAAGGGTTGTGACGTACCTGTGCCTCCACCTGGGGCAGAGAGGATGCCAGGGACACCAGGCCTCTGGCCTCTCCATGAGTCACTGCTCTCCCCATTGGCAGAGCATGACCCATGCTGTGCCCCTGGCCAGGCCCTAAGGAAATGCTCAGCCTCAGTGGAGATGGGGAGGTTGGAGAGATGGAGGCGTGAGTGAGAATGGGAAGCAAAGGAATACACGTGGGAACTAAAGAGAAAATGACCAGCCTGGGCAGCATAGCAAGACCCTGTCTGTAAAAAAAATAATAAAACCTTAGCTGGGCATGGTGGTGCATGCCTGTGGTCCCGGCTACTTGGGAGGCTGAGGCTGGAGGATCATCTGAGCCCAGGAGGTCGAGGCTGCAGTGAACCATGATCATGCCACTGCACCCCAGCCCAGGCAACAAAGTGAGCCCCTGTCTCTAAATAAATAAAGAGACAATGAGCCACTCATTCATTCTTTCATTCATTCATTTATTCAGCTTCTGCTTAGTGAGTTATAGGCCCTGGAAACACAGCCTTGAAGAAACCTTACATTCTGGTGGGCGTGCGGGAGCAGATGCTGAACAGCAAATGGGAAAACGTAAATATGAGATTTTTCCAGGAGTGGTGGGGCCGTGAAGAAAACAAAATCGTGTGAGAGTGGGGCAGGGTGGGGGTGAGAGCAACATTGGCCCAGATGGCCCAGGAAAGCCTTCCTGAGGTGACAGCTGAGCTGAGACTGAGGATGAGAGGCTGGGTTTTGCAGGTGGAGGCAATGGCAGGTGCAAAGGCCCTGGGGTGAGACTGAAGGAGAGAAGGGCCCACAGTGAGTGGGGGTGGGGGGAGCAGGGCAGGCAGGGGCTGGGTCAGGAGGGCACTGTCGGGGCATGGCGAGGAGTTTGGATTTGGGGAGCAAATGTGAGAGAAGGGAGCAAGTGGAGGAAAGGAGGGCCCAGTGCTGCAGTGGGATTGGAAAAGGAGGAGGAAGGGGCAGACAGTGAGCATGCAGGAGGCTGTCCCCTTCCCTCCAGGACCCCCTGGGTCGGAGCAGGACTCTGCCCCTCTGGCCGTCTCCTGGGTGGGGGCAGGTATGGACACTGTCCCTGCAGCAGGAAAAGGCTGTCCCACTTGGAGCCAGGTGGTCCGCGGCTCCCACAACAGTGTCTGCAGAGCTGGGATGCTCTGTGCACTGTCCCCACCCTCAGGAACTGGGTTTGGCATTTCCTCTCCCGGTGGAGAGGGGAGACCCGGCCACCTGGGTCACCAGGCGAAGGATTTAGAGGCCTTTAGGAACATTCTTGCTCCCTGCCCTTTGTCCCTCGTCACGGACACAGGCCTCCAGGCCCAGAGGCACTCTGCCTCCCTTGATCACCCCTCCCTCGTCAGTTCTTTACATAGGGGGGCTTTGACCTGTGCTTTGTCCCCATTGCTTCGCTTTGTGACTTAGACCAGGGAAAGATAGTTGGCCCCTCCTACCTCCCTCTCCATCGCTCTCCTTTGCCAAGCAGTGTGTGGGGAAATGTTTCTGGCTCAGATGGTTGAATATCTCAATTGCTTACAACATTCTGCTCCGAAAACGTCTCTTTGATCTCTATTATTTGTGGCTCATGCGTCAAAGTTATCTGCTGGCAACTAGACAATGGCAGAGTCCATTCACAAGCATCCCTGGCAGGACTTCATTGTTTTTAAGCACTTTCCTCGTTTTTATCTTATTTAACTCTTGGATTTTTGCTCACGTGGTGCTAAAATCCAACTGCCTGTGTCTTCCCCATGGGTCCCAGCTCCGCACCCTGGACTCACAGACTCTGCTTGCTCTGCCTGCCTGGGGAGAGGGGCCGAAGGGTGTTGATCTTCTGAGGTCACTCTTCTCCATGGTGAACAGCTCACACCTTACAACCACTCCTCAGGGACATGGCCAACCCAGTGATGCTGTTCAGGGAGCTCCAGCCCCATAACCCGAGTTTGTTCACAACCTTCTGGGAGCATGGAGTCCAGCAGTGCCCCAGAGGTGATATGACCAGTACGGTTTCTAAATTGTCTTTTACCTCCCACCTCCCGACCACTGCCTCTATTAATGTAGCCTCAGAATGAATGAGCTTGACCTGGCTTACAGAGCCATCATCTACCATTGGTGTGATGCCCTGCCTGGAGCCTAGAGGTGGCCCAGCTGACAGCCTAGGAACTGACCCAGGTCAGAATCCCCAACTTGTTACCAGGATCCTCCTGACACAGCCCCACATTATGGAGCAGAAAAGGGATCCTGGGCTGTGAATTCAGGCTGACCTGGGATTGAGTCCCATCTCTACAAGTCAGCATTGATGTGACCCTGGGAAGTTCCTCACCTCTCAAGGCCTCAGGCCACTCTTGGATAGAATGGAGATGATAACACACGCCTCATGGAATATTTACTTGATAAAATTAAGTGCTCATGGCCGGGCATGGTGGCTCACACCTGTAATCCCAGCACTTTAGGAGTCCAAGGCAGGCAGACCACTTGAGGTCAAGAGATTGAGACCATCCTGGCCAACATGGTGAAACCTCGTCTCTACTAAAAATACCAAAATTAGCCAGGCATGGTGGCGGGCACCTGTAGTCCCAGCTACTTGGGGGGCTGAGGCACGAGAATTTCTTGAACATGGGAGGCGGAGGTTGCAGCAGGCCGAGATCGTGCCACTGCGCTCTAGCCTGAGCAACAGAGTGAGACTCTGTCTAAAAAAAAAAAAAAAAATTAAGTGCTTACTGCAGACTATATCAAATGACGGAGATGACTGCTCAGAAAGGGGCAGTGGGGAGTGAAGGTGTGTTAATTACATTTCATAGTGTGCTGGGCACCAGACTGGGTGTGTCACCCACTGGGGGCCTCCTGTGAGCCTCACATCAGCCCCTGGGTAGAGAGTAGTCCAAGCAAAACACAGAAGAGTTGCCACTGGAGTCCAGACCTGTGCGATGTCAGAGCTCTCTCTGGCCCCTGTATCATGGTCTCCCACCAAGTCTGCTAAAGTTCTGGGTCTTCCACCCTCTTCTTTCCCCTGGTATCCCAGCCAGAAACCTCTCTGAGCCCTAGATCCCTGGAGCAGCTATGGCTCCCATTTGTGGGCCACATTCCTGGGCCGGCTACAAGCCTCCCTGCCTGGCTTTCTGAGCACCGGTTGCGTGCTGGGTGTTTCCTGCTGCCTGAGGCAGATCCCTTCCCCAAGGAGCTCCTATGCCTCTAATGCTATCTCCATGGAGGTAACGGGTAATGCAACCCTTACAAGTACACATCACCTTGCAGTTTACAAAGCCCATCATCTAAATCTCACTGCAACCCTGAGAGGTAGGCATTATCCTCCCCATTTTATGGGTGAGGAAACTGAACCTCAGAGAGGCAAGTGGCTGATCTGGAAATGCCCGTCTGTGCTCCAGGCAGCAGAAAGATCCCCGACTATCACAGCTTCATTGTGCACCTGCTCTAGGACACTGAGCAAGTCTTTTCCTTGATCAGCTCCTCAATTTCTTGTCTTGAAAGTCATGGGTTGGACTAGCTGGTTTCTAAAGAGCCTCCAGCTCCTCTCCAAGCCCATAACACATGTAATAAATGCCACCATGTAAGGGGAAGGAGAAATGATTTCAGGACGGGATTAGCCACAGAGGAACTGGTTTCTGAACTGGGTCTTTATGCATACTAGAATTTGGGTTGGCAGGAAAGTCATTCTGGAAGGGAAGGTGCAAGTGTAAATGTAGGATGGGGGTGACCCATAGTAAATTAAACTGACAAGGAATCTGAGGCTAAGAGAGCTGAGGTTCCTTGTCTCGGGTTATACATTCAATGGTGAAGTTTGCATTCAAGCCCAGGGCAGGCTGTGCTCCCGCTGTCTGGATACTAGAATTCTGGGTCAAAGTACTGATGCTCAGGGCTCTTCTGCAGAGATTCTAATGTAATTAATCTTGACCTAGACCTGTCTTGGCAGGAGTGTGCTTGGGGCCTGTGGTTCCTGAGCGATGGTGTCCTTGGGGACCACCCCATTGGTGTGACCACCTGCCTGAGCCAGTGCCCTGTGCTTCAGACTTGCTCCATGTCATCTGTGGGAAGGGGGCTGTTATATGCCCATCTGTAGCTGGAATCACATGATGCTAGTAAAGTGATCTCTGCCCCAGCCCTATGTCCTGGTGTATTAGTCTGTTCTCATGCCGCTATGAACTGAGACTGGGTAATTTATAAAGGAAAGAGGTTGGCTGGTCGTGGTGGCTCACACCTGTAATCCCAGCACTTTGGGATGCTGAGGTGGGTGGATCACCTGAGGTAAGGAGTTAGAGACCAGCCTGGCCAACATGATGAAATCCTGTCTCTACTTAAAATATAAAAATTAGCTTGGCATGGTGGTGGGCACCTGTAATCCCAGCTACTCAGGAGGCTGAGGCAGGAGACTCGCTTGAACCTGGGAGGCAGAGGTTGCAGTGAGCTAAGATCGCTCCGCTGAACCACTCCAGTCTGGGTGACAGAGCAATTCTCGTCTCAAAAATAAATAAATAAATAAATAAATAAATAAATAAATGAGGTTTAGTTGACTCATAGTTCTGCAGGGTTGGGGAGGCCTCAGGAAACTTATTACAATCATGGCAGAAGGGGAAGCAAACATGTCCTTCTTCACACGGCTTCAGGAAGGAGAAGTGCCGAGCAAAAGGGGGAAAAGCCCCTAACAAAGCCATTAGATCTCATGAGAACTCACTCACTATCATGAGACAGCATGGAGGTAACCACTCCCATGAGTCAATTACCTCCCACCAGGTACCTCCCATGACATGCGTGGATTATGGGAACTATAATTCAAGTTGAGATTTGGGTGGGGACACAGCCAAACCATATCATTCCACCCCTGGCTCCTCTCAAATCTCATGTCCTCACATTTCAAAACGCAATCGTGCCTTCCTAACAGTCCTCCAAAGTCTTAATTCATTCCAGTATTAACCCAAAAGTCCAAGTGCAAAGTCTCATCTGAGACAAGGCAAGTCCCTTCCGCCTATGAGCCTGTAAAATCAAAATCAAGTTAGTTATTTCCTAGATACAATGGGGGTACAGGCATCGGGTAAATACATGCATTCCAAATGGGAGAAATTGGCCAAAACAAAGGGGCTCCAGGCCCCATGCAAGTCGAAAATCCAACAGGGCAGTTATTAAATCTTAAAGTTCCAAAATGATCTTCTTTGACTCTGTGTCTCACATCCAGGGCACACCGATGCAAGAGGTGGCAGCTTTGTATCCCATTGCCTTGTGCAGCTCCACCCCTGTGGCTTTGCAGGGTACAGCCCTGCTCCTTGCTGCTTTCATAGGCTGGTGTTGTGTGTGGCTTTTCCAGGTGCACAGTGCAAGCCATTGGTGGATCTACCATTCTGGGGTCTGGAGGATGGTGGCCCTCTTCCTACAGCTGCACTAAGCAGTGCCCCAGTGGAGACTCTGTGTGGGGGCTCTGACCCCACATTTCCCTACTGCACTGTCCTAGCAGAGGTTCTCCATGAGGACCCCACCCCTGCAGCAGACTTCTGCCTCAACGTCCAGGCCTTTCCATACATCCTCTGAAATCTAGGTGGAGGTTCTCAAACCTCAGTTCTTAACTTCTGTGCACCAGCAGGCCCAACACCATGTGGAAGCTGCCAAGGCTTGGGGCTTGCACTCTCTGAAGCAATGGCCTGAGATGTACATTGGCCCCTTTTAGCCACAGCTGGAGTGGCTAGGACTCAGGGCACCAAGTCCCAAGGCTGCACACAGCAGGGGGGCCCTGAACCTGGCCCAGGAAACCATTTTTCCCTCCTAGGCCTTTGGACCTGTGATGGGAGGGACTGCCATGAAGTTCTCTGACATGTCCTGGAGACATTTTCCTCATTGTCTTGATGACTAACATTTGGCTCCTTGTTACTTTTGCAAATTTCTGTAGCCAGCTTGAATTTCTCCCCAGAAAATGGGGTTTTTCTATCACATCATTAGGCTGCAAATTTTCCAAACCTTTATGCCCTGCTTCCTCTTGAACACTTTGCTGTTTAGAAATTTCTTTCACCAGATACCTTAAATCATCTCTCTCAAGTTCAAAATTCCATAGATCTCTAGGGGAGGGGCAAAATGCCACCAGTCTCTTTGCTAAAGCATGGCAAGAGTCACCTTTGCTCCAGTTCCCATGAAGTTTTTCATCTCCATCTGAGACCACCTCAGCATGGATTTCACTGTCCATATGACTATCAGCATTTTGGCCAAAACCATCCAACAAGTCTCTAGGAAGTTTGAAACTTTCCTACATATTCCTGTCTTCTGGGCCCTCCAGATAGCAGGCTTCAGAGAGAATAGATTGTAAATATTTCCTATCAGATTTAAAGAAGCTTTTCTTCCTTCTGAGAACTGCAACAAGACAAGAATGCCCACTCTTACCACTTCTCTTCAACATAGTACTGGAAGTCCTAGCCAGAGCAATCAGACAAGAGAAAGAAATAAAGGGCATCCAAATCGGTAAAGAGGAAGTCAAACGGTTGCTGTTTGCTGATGTTATGATTGTATACCTATAAAACCCTAAAGACTCCTTCAAAAAGCTCCTAGAACTGATAAAAGAATTCAGCAAAGTTTCCAGATACAAAATTAATGTACACACATCAGTAGCTCTCCTATACACCAACAGCGACCAAGCTGAGAATCAAATCAAGAATTCAACCCCTTTTACAATAGCTGCAAAACAAAACAAAACAAAACAAAAACAAAAACAACTTAGGAATATACCTAACCAAGGAGGTGGAAGACCTCTACAAGGAAAACTACAAAACAATGCTGAAAGAAATCATAGACCACACATGCAAATGGAAATGCATCCCATGTTTGTGGATGGCTAGACTCAACATTGTGAAAATGACCATACTGCCAAAAACAATCTACAAATGCAATGCAATTCCCATCAAAATACCACTATAATTCTTCACAGAACTAGAAAAAACAATTCTAAAATTCATATGGAAACAAAAAAGAGCCCACATAGTCAAATCAAGACTAAGCAAAAAGAACAAATCTGGAGGCATCAGATTACGTGATTTCAAACTATACTATAAGGCCATAGTCACCAAAACAGCATGGTACTGGTATAAAAATAGACACATAGACCAGAAATAAACCCAAATACTTACAGCCAACCAATCTTTGACAAAGCAAACAAAAACATAAGGTGGGGAAAGGACACCCTATTCAACAGTGGTGCTGGGATAATTGGCAAAACACGTAGGAGAATGAAACTGGATCTCTCACCTTATACAAAAATCAACTCAAGATGGATCAAAGACTTAAATCTAAGACCTGAAACTAAAAAATTCTACAAGATAACATCAGACAGACCCTTCTAGACGTTGGCTTAGGCAAGGGTTTCATGACCAAGAACCTAAAAGCAAATAAACGATAAAAACAAAGATAAATAGCTGGGACTTAAAGAGCTTTTTGCATGGCAAAAGGAACAATGAGCAGAGTAAACAGTCAACCCACAGAGTGGGATAAAATCTTCCCAATCTATTCATCTGACAAAGAATAGTATCCAGAATCTACAATGAATGCAAACAAATTAGCAAGAAAAAAACAATCTCATCAAAAAGTGGGCTAAGGACGTGAATAGACAAATCTCAAAAGAAGATACACAAATGGCCAACAAACATACGAAAAAATGTTCATCATCACTAATGATCAGGGAAATGCAAATCAAAACCACAATGCAATAACACCTTACTCCTGCAAGAATGGCCATAATAAAAAAATCAAAAAATCAAAAAATAATAGATGTTGGCATGGATGTGGTGAACAGGGAACCCTTCTACACAGCTGGTGGGAATGTAAACTAGTACAACCACTATGGAAAACAGTGTGCAAAGTCCTTAAAGAACTAAGTCCTTAAAGATCTAGCAATCCCACTACTGGGTGTCTACCCAGAGGAAAAAAAGTCATTATATGAAAAAGATACTTCACATGCATGTTTATAGCAACACAGTTCTCAATTGCAAAAATGTGAAACCAACCCAAATGTCCCATCAATCAATGAGTGGATAAAGAAACTATGGTGTATATATATGATGGAAAGCTACTCAGCCATCAGCCATAAAAAAGAAATGAATTGACGGTATTTGCAGTATTTGCAGCAATATGGATAAGATTGGAGGCTATATTCTTTTTTTTTTTTTTTTTTTTTGAGACAGAGTCTCGCTCTGTCACCCAGGCTGGAGTGCAGTGGCGCGATCTCGGCTCACTGAAAGCTCTGCCGAATGGAGGCTATATTCTAAGTGAAGTAACTCAGAAATGGAAAACCAAACATTGTATGTTCTCACTCATAAGTAAGAGCTAAGCTATGAGGATGCAAACGCATAAGAATGATACAATGGACTTCGGGGACTCAGGAGGAAAGGGTTCTAAGGGGGTGAGGGACAAAAGACTACAAATTGGGTGCAGTGTATACTGCTTAGGTGATGGGTGCACCAAAATCTCACAAATCACCACTAAAGAACTTACTCGTGTAACCAAACACCACCTGTTCCCCAGTTACCTATGGAAATAAAACATTTAAAAAAACTATAGTCCAATATCACAACCAAGATACTGGCATTGATAGATCACTTCCATGTGAAGTGATCTATCAACAAGGGTCCCTCATGTCTTGCTTTCATAGGCACACTCATTTCCCTTTTGCTCCCACCCTCTCCTTAACCCATAACGACCACTCATCTATTCTCTATTTTTGTAATTTTGTTATTTCAAGAATATTATATAAATGGAATAATATAGTATGTAATCTTTGGGGCTTATCTTTTTACATTCAGCATGATTCTCTGGACATTCATTCAGGTTGTTGCATTTATCAATCGTTCATTCCTTTTTTACCGCTAAATAGTATTTCATAGTGTGGATGTACCAGAGTTTGTTTAACCATTTGCTCAATGAATGAATATATTAATACTTTGTTTCCAGTTTTTGCTGTTATGAATAAAGCTACTAGAAATGTCAAAAAAAAGAATATTTTCTATCTGTGATTTCAAAAGGGGGTAGGATATAATGAGGCATGCCCGACCACCACTTCCCATCATAGCCTGAAATAGCTTTTCAGGTTAGCTTTGGAATGTTCTTGACCAAGAGGAGGGGGGTCTGTTCAGGTGGTTTGGGGGATGGGGGGCTTAGAATTTTATTTTTGGTTTACATGCTCTAAAAAAACTAGTCTAGAAACGGACTGCACCAAAGTTAACCTTTGTTTTTCTTCTGTTTCTATAGTGTAAACCAAAAATAAAATTCGAAGTTGCCCCAGTCATCTGAACAGACTCTTTCCTCGGAGCCAAGGGCACTCCAAAGCTAACCTGAAAAAGTAGCTCAAGCCATGATGGGAAGTGGGTGTCAGACATGACTCATTATGCCCTCCTCCCTTTTGGAATTCAAGAAAAGCCAACCAGCATTTAACATCAACAGAGACCTTAAGGCTGAGAAGAAACATTTACAATCTAGTCTCTCTACAGCCTGCTACATGGAGGCTTCATCAGCATGATAAAACTTTGGTCTCCACAACCCCTTATTATAACCCAGACATTTTTTTCTATTGATTCCAGGCCTTCAGATAATAACTTTTTCAACCAACTGCCAATCAGAAAACCTTTAAACCTACCTAAGATCTGGAAGCCCTGATCCACCTCCCCACTCAAGTTGTCCCACCTTTCCAGTTAAAACCAATGTACATCTTACATGTATTGATTGATGCCTTATGTCTCCCTAAAACGTATAAAAGCAAACTGCACCATGACCACCTTGGGCACATGTCCTCAGGAGCTCCTGAGGCTGTGTCATGGATGCGTCCTTAACCTTGGCAAAATAAACTTTCTAAATTGATTAAGACTGTCTCAGATACTTTAAGGTTCACAACAGAAATGTCCCTTATTAGAAATCTGATTGCTGGCCAGGTGCAGTAGCTCACATCTGTAATCCCAGCACTTTGGGAGGCTGAGGCGGGAGGATCACTTGAGCCAAGGAGTTCAAGACCAGCCTGGGTCTTGAACATAGTGAGACCCATACAAAAAAAGGAAAATTAGCTGCATGTAGTGGCACATACCTGTAGTCCCAGCTACTCAGAAGGCTGCGGTGGGATGACTGCTTGAGCCCAGGAGGGTGAGGCTGCAGTGAGCTATGATTGTGCCTCTGCACTTCAGCCTGGGTGACAGAGTGAGACCCTGTCTCAAAATAAAAAGAAAAAAATCTGATTGCCTACATCACATGTAAAGGACTAGCCCATCTTTAAACCCACCTCCTGGAATGAGACCTGGATGTTTAACTGAACTGATCTATTCTCAGGACTAAGATGCTCATTACAGAAGATTTTAGACCATATAGGGTAACTTCCTCATGTTGCCATAGCATCTCTTAGCATGTTAATGCACTACAATTAGTGTAGAATGAGCAATGAGGACGATCAGACGTCACTTTCGTCACCATCTTTGTTTTGGTGGGTTTGGGCCAGCTTTTTTTTTTTGAGACAGAGTCTCGCTCTGTTGCCCAGGCTGGGGTGCAGTGGCACGATCTCGGCTCACTGCAACCTCTGCCTCTTGGGTTCAGGCAATTCTCCTGCCTCAGCCTCCTGAGTAGCTGGGATTACAGGCACACACCACCACATCTGGCCAATTTTTGTATTTTTAGTAGAGACAGGGTTTCGCCATGTTGGTCAGACTGGTCTCAAACTCCTGACGTCAGACAATCCATCCTCCTTGGCCTCCCAAAGTGCTGGGATTACAGGCGTGGTGAGCCACTGCGCCTGGCCCTTTTTATTTTTTTAAATTGAGATGGAATCTCACTCTGTTGCCCAGGCTGGAGTGCAGTGGCATGATCTTGGCTCACTGCAACCTCTGCCTCCCAGGTTCAAGCTATTCTGGTGCCTCAGCCTCCCATGTAGCTGGGATTACAGGCGTGTGCCACAACACCCAGCCAAGTTTTTGTATTTTTAGTAGAGTCAGGGTTTCATTATGTTGGCCAGGCTGGTCTCAAATTTCTGACCTCAAGTGATCCGCCCGCCTTGGCCTCCCAAAGTGCTAAGATTACAGGCATGAGCCACCGCGCCCGGCCTCAAGGGCCAGATTCTTTACTGCATCCTGTTTCATCAGCAAGGTCTTTGTAACCTGTACCTTGTTCTGACCTACTATCTCATTCTGTGACTAAGAATGCCTAGCCCCCTGGGAATGCAGCCTAGTAGGTCTCAGCATTATTTTACCCAGCCCCTATTCAAAAAGGAGTCACTCTGGTTTGAATGCCTCTGACAGTATGGGACGATACATTTCAATTTGCACCTATTTATCCAATTTGTCTTCCCCCCCGCCTTTCTCTACCTCAATCTAACAACCTCTAACCGAAATCTCTCCAAAGCTATCAGCTTGGCTTTTTTTTTTTTTTTTTTCTGTCACCCAGGCTGGAGTGCAGGGACATGATCTCGGCTCACTGCAGCTTTGACCTCCCAGGCTCAAGCAGTCCTCTTGTCTCAGCCTCCTGAGTAGCTGGGCATGTGTGTGCCACCATATCTGGTCAATTTTTTCTATTTTGAAAAAGATGAGGCCGGGCGCGGTGGCTCACGCCTGTAATCCCAGCACTTTGGGAGGCCGAGGCAGGTGGATCACGAGGTCAGGAGATTGAGACCATCCTGGCTAACGTGGTGAAACCCCATCTCTACTAAAAATACAAGAAATTAGCCAGGTGTAGTGGCGGGCACCTGTAGTCCCAGCTACTTGGGAGGCTCAGGCAGGAGAATGATGTGAACCCTGGAGGCAGAGCTTGCAGTGAGCCGAGATCACGCCACTGCACTCCAGCCTGGGCGAAAGAGCGAGACTCCTCTCAAGAAAAAAAAAAAAAAGATGGGGTTTTGCTGTGTTGCCCAGGCTGGTCTCGAACTCCTGGGCTCAAGTGAGCCTCCCACCTCAGCCTCCCAAAGTGCTGTGATTACAGGTGCAAGCCACTGCAGCCATCCTAGCTTGGCTTTTGATATGTGAAATTTGTTTGAAGTTTCAAAGTACGGAATTGAAGGAAATTAAAATATTTTACATCAAAATATATTTCTTTGACATATTTTGAAATGGCTGCCACTTGGTCATCTTGACAGAAGCGGCCTTGCAAAACTGCCTTAAGTGGGGAAATTTGCATCTGTAGAGAATCTCCATGAATGCTGCCATGCCCTTCCCCTCCCCCACCTTTCTATTCTTTCCCCAGATCCAAGAGCAATTGGGACTCTCACATCTTTACCATCTATTCTCTCCAAGGGAGGCTTCATCGCTTCATCCACCTAACAAGGATACCTTTGCTAGTCAAGCTTCTTTCCCCCTCTCATAATCTGTTTTACCAGAATCTAAGCTCCTATTCTTTCTGTAACCTCAAAATGGTATGTAAGATTCTGTAACTCATGGGGAAGCTGGGTCTTCATTCTGAAGGCTCCCGTGTATGCACATTAAATTTGTATGCCTTTTCTCCTATTAAGAAAAAGATAGCACATAGAAATAGGAAAAGATGCCCCAAGATAGAACATAACAAAGGAAAATCAGGGGCATCGGGAGTTGTGGTTACCCAGCGTGCCAGGATGGAAGCGCAGGAGGATAAGGGGGAAGCTGTGCGTTCAGCACCGCGGACAGCGACCTGCCTTCCCTGTTGCCTCAGCAGCCTTGGGAATGGATCTCAGAGGGCTGAGATTTGGAGATCTACTAGATTAACCTCACTGAAGAAGAGCCTCTTCTGGACAAAGCGCTATCCAGCCCCTTCTTATGCCCCTTCTTATGCAGCGGTGAGGTTTTCTCTATTCAAAGGCTCAGGCCTTGATGGACATTTTCGGCTCATGAGAAGTTACTGCTTTCTGCTCTTTAAGGATATCTTGTCAAAAAATAATTGGTTATAGACGTTTGGGTATATTTTTGAGCTTTCTATTCTGTTCCATTTATTTACATGTTTATTCTTATGTCAGTTACATATTGTTTTGATTTACAGTGTTAAGGTAAGCAGCTTTATAATAAGTCTTTAAATCAGGTAGTGTAAGCCCTCAAACTTTGCTATTCTTTTTAAAAATTATTTTGCCTATTCTAGGTTCTTTATTTTTATTATTTATTTATTTATTTAGAGACGGAATCTCGCTCTGTTGCCCAGGCTGGAGTGCAGTGGCACAATCTCGGCTCACTGCAAGTTCCGACTCCCAGGTTCATGCCATTCTCTTGTCTCAGCCTCCCCAGTAGCTGGGACTACAGGCACCCGCCACCGTGCCCGGCTAATTTTTTGTATTTTCAGTCAAGACAGGGTTTCACCATGCTAGCCAGGATGGTCTTGATCTCCTGACCTGGTGATCTGCCTGCCTCGGCCTCCCAAAGTGCTGTGATTACAGGCGTGAGCCACCATGCCCGGCCTATTTTTCTATATAAATTTGAGTCAGCTTGTCAATTTCAACAGCAGAGTCCAGTGGGATTTTGCCTGGAATTGCACCGACTCTATAGATAAATGTGAGGAGGCCAGGCACGGTGGCTCACGCCTGTAATCCCAGCACTTTGGGAGGCCGAGGCAGGCAGATCACGAGGTCAGGAGTTTGAGACTAGCCTGGCCAGCATGGTGAAACCCTGTCTCTACTAAAAATGATACAAAAAAATTAGCTGGGCATGGTGGTGCATGCCCATAATCCCAGCTAGTCAGGAGGCTGAGGCAGGAGAATCGCTTGAACCTGGGAGGCAGAGGTTGCAGTGAGCCGAGATCGCGCCACTGCAATCCAGCCTGGGTGACAGAGCGAGACTGTCTCAAACAAACAAAAAAAAGTGAGAATGGGCAGAATGGGCACCTTAACAATGCTGAATCCATGAACAGGGTATAGCTCTCCATTTCTTTAAGTTTTAAAACATTTCTCTCACTAATGTTTTGTAGGTTTTGCTATACAAATCTTGTGCATATTTTCTTACATATAAGTATTTAATAGTTTTTAATGCTATTAAAAATGGTATTTTTAAAATTTCAATTCCTGATTGTTTGTTGCTAGTATGTATAAATAGGATTGTTTTTATTTGTTGGCCTTGTATCCTATGACCTTGCTAAACTCACTTATTAGTTCTAGCAGCCATTTTGCAAATTCCTAGGGATTTTCTGTTAATAAAGGTTTTTCTTTAGGTTTCTATTCTGAAAAAAAGTTAAACCTATAGAAAAGTTTACTGCAATTGTGGTAGGCAGAATAACAGTCCTCCAAAGATGTCCACATTCCAGTCCTCGGAGCCTGTGAATATGTTATATGTCAAAGGTAAACTAAGGCTATAGATGAAATTAAGGTTGCTGATCAGCTGATGTTAAAATAGGGAGATTATCTTGGATTATTGGGTGGGTCCAATGTAATCACAAGGGTCCTTAAAAGTGGAGGATGGAGGCAGAAGAAAAGTCAACGTAAGAGTGATACAGCCGAGCGCGGTGGCTCACGCCTGTAATCCCAGCACTTTGGGAGGTCGAGGCAGGTGGATCAACTGAGGTTGGGAGTTCAAGACCAGCTTGACCCACACAGAGAAACCCCGTTTCTAATAAAAATACAAAATTGGTTGGGCATGGTGGCGCATGCCTATAATCCAGCTACTCAGGAGGCTGAGGCAGGAGAATCACTTGAACCCGGGAGGCAGAGGTTGCAGTGAGCCGAGATTGTGCCACTGCACTCCAGCCTGGGCAACAAGAGCGAAACTTTGTCTCAAATAAACAAATAAAAAAAAAAGAGTGATACGATGTGAGAAAGACTGTGTCTGCCATTTTGAAGACGGAAAGAGACCATGAGCTAGGAAATGTGGGTGGCTTCTAGAAGCTAAAGAAAGCAAGGAAATAGGTTCTCCCCTGGATCCTCCAGAAAGGAATGCAGCCCTGCTGACACCTTCCTTTTGGTCTAGTGGTACCAGCATCAGATTTCTGACTTACAGAACTGAGTTTGTGGTAATTCATTATAGCAAAATAGAAAATGACTATACAATGAACATATATCATCACCTACATTCACCAGTTGTGGCTTTTCCCACATTTTCTTTCTCGCTCTCAATGTATATACATATATGTGCTTGCATTAGGGTTCTAATTGTCGTTTTATTTTTGTAAAACCATTTGAAAGTAAATGGCAGACATCACGATTCTTCACCCCCAAATACTTCCACATGTACCTCTGAGGCAAATGGACATTTTTACATAACCACAGTGCAGTTTTCAAATTTAGGAAATTTAAAATAGAATATTATCTAATCTAGAGTCTATATTCGAATATTGCAAATTATCCCATTAATGTCCATTATGGCATTTTATTTTTCAGACGGAGTCTCGTGCTGTCACCCAGGCTGGAGTGCAGTGGCACGATCTTGGCTCACCACCTCCGCCTCCCAGGTTCAGGCAATTCTCCTGCCTCGGCCTCCCAAGTAGCTGGAATTACAGGTGCCTACCACTATGCCCAGCTAATTTTCATATTTTTAGTAGAGACGGGGTTTCACCATGTTGGCCAGGCTGGTCTCGAACTCCTGACCTCAGATGATCCACCCGCCTCGGCCTCCCAAAGTGCTGGGATTACAGGCATGAACCATCATGGCTGGCTCATTATGGCTTTAAAGAAATGATCCCATATCGAACCCAGAATCACACGTTGTATTTAGTTGATAATAACTCAGTCTCTTTTATCTGGAACAGTCCTTTCAGCATTTTTTTCTTTTGTCTTTTGTGACACTGACATCTTTGAAGAGTATGAGTCAGTTGTTTTATAAAATGTCCCTTAGTTTTGTATTCATTCCTCATTATTAGATTCAGGATCAGGATAGGAGTTTTTCGTAGGAATACCACGTAAGTGACTCTGTGTCCTTTTCAGTGTATCACAACTGGTGGCTCATGCTGTCAGTTTGCCATGGCATTGGTAACATTTATTTTGATCACCTGGTTAAGGTGGTGTCTTAGGGTTCTCTGGAGAAACAAGACAAATACAAATATATATATATATATATATATATATATATATATGCACTTACTATATATGACCCCTAGTTTCATATATGTTTATAGAAAGAGATATATTATAAGGTATTGGCTCACATGATTGTGGAGGCTGGGAGTGATTTACCCTTTGCAAGCTGGAGACCCAGGAAAGCCGGTGGTATAGTGTGAAGGCCTGAGAGCAGGAGATCTGCTGCTGTAGATGTGATCCAGTTCTGATGGCCGGAGAACCAGGAGCACTGGGGGCAAGAGAAGATCGATGTTCCTATTGAAGTAGTTAGGCAGGCAGCAAATTCAACTTTCCTTTACCTTTTTGTTCTATACAAGCCCTCAACAAATTAACACATTAAATGCTGCCCACTCATATGGGAAGAACAATTTGTTTTTTTTTGTTTGTTTTTTTTTTTAGATGGAGTCTGGAGTCTTGTTCTGTCACCCAGGCTGGAGTGCAGTGGTGCGATCTCGGCTCACTGCAACTTCCATCTCCCAGGTTCAAGCGATCCTCCTGCCTCAGCCTTCTGAGTAGCTGGGATTACAGGTGCACGTCACCACTCCCAGCTAATTTTGACCAGACCTCGCTTACAAAACCAACTCAAAGATAAATGCAACAATTTCAAGATGGTGACCCCAGACCATTAAATTCCAAAGTGTGGGGCTCTTCTGAGCACAGAACCCTGTGTGGCTCCCCTGGTTGCGTATCCGTGAAGCAGGGCCTGCATCTATGTCCATGTCTGTACTTTCATCTATGTCTATATCTTCATGTAACCGCCACTAAGAGCAAGCTATGCTGTTTCCAACACTATGGAGGGTAGGTACCCTTGAGTCTGCTCCCAGTCAACCCTCTTTCCAACGTCCCAGGTTAAGACTATTCTCACCTCTATCACTATAGATCAGTTTTGCTTGGTTTTGACTGTATATAAATAGAATCATATGACATACCATTTTTTGTGCTTGACTTATTTTGTTCATCATTTTGACTGTGACATTCTTCTCAGTTACATTCCTTTTTTAAAAAAATTACTGTGAGTATTCCATTGTATGAATATATCACAATTTATCTATTCTACTGTTGGGTATGTGGGTTGTTTCCCATTTTTGTCTAACATGCTCAAATCGTTTCTGATTTGACCTATGGTAATACTTTCATGCTATACCCTGTGTCCTTCTGACCTATTCCCAACATTTTTGAACTTGCAGGAGTTCAAGACTCAACAAGACGTTTTAGGCTCATCTTGTACTTTCCTTGCCCTGGAGTTGGCTTTTTCTCCAAGAAAACCCAGGTTCATTTGGTGAGGGAAGTATATAGCAAAGATCTGGGCAGTGGGTATGCCTACTATTATTGAGATATCATTGCCTAAAGGCTTTTCCAGCAAATATAAGAAATAGGAATTTAAACATATCATAAACTCATGTCAATACCTCCAATTCCAATCCAATACCATAGAGTTCTTCCCTGCCTTCTCGCATTCCCCACTTACATCTTCCTTCTCTCACAGTGAGAACCGTCACCTGAAACATCAGTGTATTCATTCATTCACTCAATCCCTCTAGCTTTTGGCTAGATGCCCTTTTGCCATTGGCCTAATTATTCTGAATAAAGGCTGGGTGCTCGGAATGTTCTCTTTCTTTTTTGGAAAGACATCCACAAGCTTCCCAAGTCAGGATTAATTGCTGTTTCCTCTCTCTGTCTGCTGTGTACACATGGCCTATGCCTCTCAGCCCATGTGTATGTCTTTGTTGTCAGAATGCACATGTCTCACTCTACAGTAAGGAGAGAGTAGGAATATGTCCCGTCCATCCACTCTGCTCCAGATTCTTGTTGGTGTAAACTCCTTCCATCCTCCTGGCTACACTACTTAGAGGTAGGAATCATTCTTTTCCTTTACACAGCTGATGATGATCGGCTGCAGAGCATGAGAGCAGGCTGTGTTGTTTTCATCTTTGTGCTTCCCCAGGCATGTTAGTAGGTGCTTCATATATGTCTGTTGAGTGCATGACTGGCAAGGGGTTGCACTGAGATCTCTAGAACTCGGTTGCTCTCAAATTATAGTTTGTACAAGAAGTGCCTTACTAAATGTATATTTTTGTAATTTTTCTCCATAGATCTGGGGTCCTGGAGTTTGCAACCCAACACTCCCCTCCCCTACTCATGGGATATTAAGAAGCACTTTTTTGGCCAGGCGAGGTGGCTCACACCTGTAATCCCAGCACTTTGGGAGGCCAAGGCGGGTGGATCACGAGGTCAGGAGATTGAGACCATCCTGGCTAACATGGTGAAACCCCGTCTCTACTAAAACAAAAAAAAATTACAAAAAATTAGCCAGGCATGGTGGCAGGTGCCTGTAGTTCCAGCTACTCGGGAGGCTGAGCCAGGGAATGGCGTGAACCCAGGAGGTGGAGCTTGCGGTGAGCTGAGATCGCGCCCCTGCACTCCAGCCTGGGCGACAGAGCGAGACTCCGTCTCAAAAAAAAAAAAAAAAAAAAAAAAAAAAAAGCACCTTTTTTTTTTTTTTTTTTTTTTTTAGAAGATCTCGTCCTGTTGCCCAGACTGGAGTGCAGTGGTGCAAGCTCATAGCTCACTGCTATTTTTTTTTTTTTTGTATGTTTGTAGAGATGCGGTTTCACCGTTTACACAGGTTGGTCTCGAACTCTTGACCTCAGGAGATCCGCCAGTGCTCGACCTCTCAAAGTGCTGGGATTACAGGCGTGATCCACCGCACCTGGCGAAGACGCATATTTTTAATAGCACCTAACATTTACCTGAAATTATCTTGGTTATTTACCAATGTAAGCTCCAACAGGGCCAGGCTTCTGCTTGCTTCTACCCTGACGCGTGTCGGGGGCCTGGCCCAGTGCCTGGCACAGATCGGGAGCGCGCTTAACACGTGTTGAATGGACGACTACCTTTCAGGGCCTTCCAGCCAGGGTATCTCATGCGTCTGTGTTGAGCGCTTGCTGAGTGACAGAAGCCATGAGCGGAATGAACGCACGCACGACTGAGGAGGATGCGAACCGCGGGCCAGGGTCTCTGTCAGCCCCGGGAGCGGATGGGTGACTGCGGCCGGAGGCGGAGCGGGGAGGACGCGGCTCCGCGGCGCCATGACGTCACGCCCGTGCAGCGCCGCGGCCGCGTGCCGGGGGGCGCCATGACGTCATACCCGCGGATCCTCCGCCGCGCGCCGGGCGGCGCCATGACGTCACGCCTGCGGAGCTGCCGCCGCGCGCCGGTGGGGCGCGAGCGTGTGCGGGGCGCGGGCGCGGGCGCGGGCGCGGACGCGGGCGCGTGCGGGCTGCGAGCCGGGAGGCGGCGGCGACGGCGGCGGCATGGCGGAGAGCGAGGCCGAGACCCCCAGCACCCCAGGGGAGTTCGAGAGCAAGTACTTCGAGTTCCATGGCGTGCGGCTGCCGCCCTTCTGCCGCGGGAAGATGGAGGAGATCGCCAACTTCCCGGTGCGGCCCAGCGACGTGTGGATCGTCACCTACCCCAAGTCCGGTGAGCCCCGCGCCGACCGCGCCCGCCACGCCATGCCCCGGCCCTGCAGCGCGGCCGCGTAGACGCCGCGCCCGCGCCCGGGGTTTCTGCCAGGCCGGGTGGTCGCCCTCGCCGCCGTCCCCGCGCTGCCCACCGCTCTCCCGATGTTCGGATCCCTGCGGGGCGGGGTGGGGTGGGGTGGGGGTAGGAAGGGGCTTGGTTCTCACCTGGGGAAACCAAGGTCAGAGACCTTCGGGAGCGGCCCGTTCCGTGGAGATGGAGCCTATTTGGCCGGCGCTGCAGGAGGATGGGCCCAGGGCCGCCACCCATCCCTGCTTCTCCCTTTACCTGGCTGGCTGTGTGACCTTGGACAGGTCACTCAACCTGTCTGTTCCTGAATCCTGCCCAACCTTTGATGAGTGCAAAGTCTTGGTGTTCACCTGGGAAGGGAGATAACATGGGCGGCAGGGCTTTCAACGTGGAAACGTAACGTCCCTCCTTTCCAGCGTGGGCTCCGGGTGGGGGATGGGACCAGCCCCCGCCTGGAGTGCCTTGCTTGTACATTCTCTTGTTTCAGGGCTGCCTCCATCACCGAGGCAGGACCTGGGGCATTCACATTTCCCAGCATTAACTGACGTCACATTCACAATAACAGCTATGAGCTAGTGGTGGTCATTCCCACTTTACAGTCTAGGCAGAGGCTCAGAGAGGGGAAGAGGCTGGTCCAAGGTCACTCAGCTGGTGAGTGGCTGACCTGGGAATTAAAGCTAGGCTGGTCTGTTTCCAGACCTGAGGTAGGAGATTGTATAGTACCCCATCTGAGGTTTGTAGGGAAAGGAGGTAGCAGCTTTCCTGTTCTCTAAACATGCCCTAGGGATTCCCTTGTTGCCACTGTATTTGAGGCAGACACAGCGTGGTTTAGAAGGTGTCTGGCTCTAAGGTCATGCCGGACCAGCAGTCGGGCAGTTTCAGGAAAAGCTGTAGGCTTGGCTGTTGTAGCTGTATGGAGTTCCAGACACCTGAGGGCAGGTCCCTGACATTCTTCTGAGGAAGATTGGAGTAGGGGCTCTCAGTGGAGAGTGTTGGTGGGAGAACAGAGCGTTCGATGGGCTGCTCTCCTGAGCACATGCCAGTTGCCGCATGGGGTGGGACCTAGAATGCTTTAGGAATGGCTAGCGTGTCGTTGGCTTCTGTGGCCACTCATTAAGTCCTGCGGGCCAAGTGCTCTACCACTGTTAATCTGCGAGGGATTCTTACACCTTTTTTTCAGAGGCTCAGAGAAGGCACAAATTGTTCGGAGTCACACCATTGCTGAGGGACAGAGGTCAGGTCTAGCTAGGTCTCCCGGTCCACAGCCAGCCTCTCCCCTGCCTTACGGGTGCCCCATTGCCCTTGGAAAACCATGAGGGCCCAAGAATGAGGGGGACCCAGCCTTCTTTCTAGTAGGCTTTAAAATGCTGGAAGTCTCAGCCACTTAGGGATTTTGAGGTTTGTGTCACTTCTCTGAGGCCCCTCCAAGTGGACTTCAGGTAGCCCAGTTCATATTTTCTTTTCCTTTCCTTCCATCTGCTACTGGGGATGGATTTGTAGCAGGCATCAGTGCTTACACATTAAGAACCTGGCTTCGGAGTTGGAAGTCCTGGGTTTGAATGCAGTTGCTGCTTACCAGCAGAGTGACCCTGGGCAGATCATAGAATCCCATTGAGCTGTGGTTTCTGCGGAGGGAGAAGAGACCACCTCGGCCCACTGATGTGTGGCTGTGAGGATAAGCAAAATGGCGGGTGAGAGCGCTTAGCCCAGGTCCAGACACATACCGGAAAGGCTCGTGGTTAATGCTGACTTTTAAGCCCTGAACACCTGTTGTGCCCAGATGCTTTGCTGGGGGCTGGGGAGGCCGAGAGAGGCCCCATCTGGTGCCTGTCCTTAGTGAGCTCTCAGTCTGATAGGGGAGACATGGTTGGTGCTGGGGTTGGGGCAAGTAGCCAGGACTAACAGCTGCCCCCTTCACCTGCCATGGCAGGGAACCCAGTGCCCAGGTCTAGGAGATCCTAACGAACTTGCAGGTGGTCAGAGCCAGAAGGGCCTGGTCCCTCTTCAGCCCCGTCCCACCCTCTGCTGATGGAGAAACTGGGGTTCACAGGGATGGTGGGGGCTTTCTGGTGGCTAAGGCAGTGATAGATCCTGGCCTTCGCTTCCTGTTCGGTATTTTTTCCCACAACCCCGTGCTGCTTGCTCGGATTCTTTTTGTGCTTGTGACATTCTAGTTTAGATGGCGGGTTAGGACTGTGCGCTCCAGTGTAGGAGCCTCTGCCCACAGGCGGCTGCTTACATCTAATGAATTAAAATGAAGTAAAAGTGGAAATTCAGTTCCTCAGTAGCATCACCATGTTTCAGCTGCTCAGTAGCCACATGTGGCTAGCGGCTGCCGTATTGGGTGGCACAGATATGGAGTGTTCCCATCACAGCTGAAAGTTCTGCTGGACAGCGCCAGGTAAAACCGTGATCCAGACGGTAGAAGCCCATTGTGTCTTCTGAGAAGGACCTTTTTGTTGATCACTGACTTTGTTCCTATTCATTCTTACAGCGTATTTGGTCCTGGGACAGTGGTTGTATTAAATCCGATTGTGTATGTGAAAACATTTTGTCCCTGTGTGTTGTTGGTTTGATGCAATCACTGCCACTGGTTTTGTCAACAGGTTGATTTGAATCGGGTGCTCGTCCCTGAGGGGGCACAGCCCCAAAGTCATGGAGCTTGGGCTTTGAAATACGGGCCTTGGCTCAGCCAGAGCACCCACTGCCCTGATTTTATTCCCCCCCTGGTTCCAGCCAGTCCTGAAGTGTGTGCGCATTCTCACTGATGCAGACAGAAGCTCCTGGGCCTGGGTGTGGGTGAGCCACCTGGTTTCTTTGAACCTCAGTTTGCTCATTAAAAATGAGAGGATTTGACCAGATTGATTCATTTAAGCCTTAAATTTTCAGACAACTCAGGGGTTGAAGCTGAGGGGAGACTGACTCATGGTGTGCAGGTCCCAGGCTAGATGGATGTCCTAGTTTTCTTGGTGTGTGTGTCACTGTGCCTGGGAGAGACAGGTTTCAGAAGGGCTGGGCATGAGGTGATGGTGACCTTGTGGCACTTGCAGTGACATGGGGAAAGCCAGAATCCTAACGCTGAAAAGTTAACTGACAAGCCAGGGTGGCTGTTCTCAGGGTCAGGTAAATATCCTGGGAATGAGGGTTCTGAAGAGGAGGATCTTGGGAGACTGCATGGAGGAGGAGGCAGGTTGGTTGGATTGCCCATTACAGATGCTGTTTCGCCCTCTACCCACCTTGATCATCAGGATGGCCCTGTGCTCTTGTGATCATTTCCTTTTTATAGACATGAAAATGAGGGCCCAGGGAGGGCAAAGGACTGGGGTAGTGTCAGCACCGAGTGTAGACCCTGGAGAGAAACCACCCACAGGAAGGGGTAAGAGAGGCATGGGGGTGGGAGCTAGCACCTGCTAGCGCTTCCTGGGTTACCAGTTTGTTCTGAGATCAGGGAGCATGCAGAACCCTTTGAGCTTTACCACACAGGGTAACAAAGCGTTTCACAGCAGTGTGGTGAGTTACCTGCATCCTATGAGGGAATGCAGAGGCCTGAAGAATGGAACGTGTGGTTTTGTACCAGAAGAACCTAGAAGTTCCTCTTTCTCCTATCCTTCTCCTCTTGCCCCCTCATCCCTTCCCCTTTGTCTTCCGGCTGTTACACATACTCAGGAGGCTTGACCTGGGGAAGGGGGTGGCAAAGCAAGTGTCCTGGGTCTGCATGGGCACATTTCTCCCCATCACTCAACCAGGCTGGGAGGCGAAAGCCTGCAGAACGACTCTCAGGGTTCAGGTGGAAGGAGATGGGGCTGCTGGGAGCACAACCTCCTGAGTAGTTGGCCCTGGTTGAACAGGAAGAGACCCTGAGTCTGCTTGTCTGAGCTCCAGGGCCTCGTCTTGGATTCCTCCTTTCTCATTCTTCCCAGACAGCAATGACTCCTTCTCCCCCATGCCCTAGTTACTTGGCTTCTACAAGTGGGTGCATCTGCCCCGCAAGCAGCTCTCAGATCTTTTGGCTCCTTCAGCCCCTGCCACAGTCTTAGGATTCTTCCCCTCTCACCTGGAGTGTTGCAGTGGCCTCCTCCTGAGTCACCCTTCGGCTCATCCTTCACTTGGTAGCTAGACTGATTTCCTAGAAACACCAGTCTAACTTGGGGACTCCCAGCTTAGAGTTCTTTACCGGCTCCCATTGCTGCCAGGCAGCATTCACCCCCTTAGCCTGCCCTTCTGTGACCTGGACTCCACCTGTTCCACCTCCTTGCTCGCCAGCCATGGGGAACTGTCTGCTCCTCTTGTCCAGTATGTTGCTCCCCTCCCCTCATGTCTCCTTTCCCCCATGTTGCCCTCTGATTACCTGATGACTTCCCATCTTCAAGTCCACTTGTCTGTTAAATGAGGGGCTAAACATTCTTCCTAGGCCTCCCCTGTAGTATCTTTCAGAACTCTAGAGATGATCCTGCTGTGTCTTCTGGCTTGCATAGTTTCTTTTACTTATTTATCTTTATTTTTATGTTTTTGGAGACAGGGTCTTGCTCTGTCACCCAGGCTGGAGTGCTCATTGTAGCCTCAACCTCCTGGACTCAAGTGATTCTCCCACCTCAGCCTCCCGAGTAGCTGGGACCACAGGCATGAGCCATGATGCCCGGCTAATTTTTTAATTTTTTGTAGGGGTGGGGGTCTTGCCATATTGACCATGTTGGTCTTGAACTCCTGGGCTTAAATAATCCTCCTGCCTTGGCCTCCCAAAGTCCTGGGATTATGGGTGTGAGCCACCATGCCTGGCCATAGTTTCTTTTGCCTTGGCCTCCCAAAGTGCTGGGATTACAGGTGTGAGTCACAGTGCCTGGCCATAGTTTCTTTTTCTTTCTTTCTTTTTTTTTTTTTTTTTGAGACAGGGTCTTACTCTATTGCCCAGGCTGGAGTGCAGTGATGCAATCATAGCTCACTGCAGCCTCGACCTCCTGGGCTCAAGCAATCCTCCTGCTTCAGCCTCCCAAGTAGCTAGGACTACAGGTGTGCGCCACCACACCTGGCAAATTTTTTGTATTTTTGTAGAGATAGGGTCTCACCATGTTGCCTAGGCTAGTCTTGGACTCATGGGCTCAAATGATCCTCTTACCTCAGCCTCCCAAAGTGCTGAGATTACAGGCGTGAGCTGCCATGCCAGGCCTTGGCTTGTTTAGCTTCTGCTGAAATGTTGGCTTGTTCTTTTTTCCACTGGGTAATGTGCCTGTTTTCCTCTGGCTGCCTTCAGTGTTTTCTCTTTGTCTTTGATTTTCAGCACTTTGAATATGATATGTCTAGGGTTTTTGTATGTGTGTGTTAATTCTACTTGGGATTCCTCTAAGCCTCTTGGATCTGTGGTTTGATGCTTTTCATTATTTTGGAAAAATTCTCAGCCATTATCTTAGAAAATGTTTCTTTTACCTCATTCTTTCTTCCTTTGAGATTCCAATTACATATATGTTAGATTGTTTGATGTTGTCCTCCAGCTCTTGGATGTTGTATTCTGTTTTCTTCCCTCTTTTTTCTTTCCTTTTTTTTTTTTTTTTTTTTTTGAGACAGGATCTCACTGTGCTGCTCAGACTGGCCTAGAATTCCTGGGCTTAAGCAGTCCTCCTTCCTCAGCCTCCTGAGTAGCTGGGTCTGCAGGCATACTGCTGCACCTGGCTTCTTTCTTTTTCTCTTTTTGTTCCAGTTTGGGTAATCTCTGTGGGCCAATCTGTGGCTAACTGCTTCTTTCTTCTGCTGTGTCAAGTCTGCTGATGAGCTGTCAAAAGCATTCAATGTTTCTGTTATTTTTTTTCCCTCTAGCATTTCCACTTAGAGTTTCCATTTCTCTGCTGAAATAATCCCATCTGTTCATGTGTGTTGTCCATCTTTTCCTTGGGAACCTTTAACATGTTAATCAGACTTCTTAAAAATTCCATGAGTCTGATTCTGTTGATTGCTTTGTCTCTTGACAGTTTTTGTGTGTGTGTATGTGCCTTTTTTTGTGAATAGTACCTTTTGACTGCTCAACACAGCATATTAGTAGAGACTAAGGTCAGCCATATTTATGCTTGGAAATGAGGCTGGCTTTTTAACTGCTAGGCCATTAGTATAAGGAATTGAGTTAACCCCGCCTCGTTGGTCTGGTTTGGGTTCGGATGTTGATCTGATTACTTTGAGCGACCGCTGGTTTCATATTATTGTAGTGTTAGCTTGCGTTCATTGGAGGGGCTGAGTTTCCAGAGGGTTTTTCTCAGTGTTCCTGCTCCACGTCCAGCTTTTGGTCTTCCTCGTAGGTCTGAACCGTGGAGGAGTTTTGTCTGCACACTCTTGCCCCTGTGCCAGTGATTGACTCTGCTGTTATCTGTTACTTTGGTTTAGTAGCTCGGCAGGGAGGGTCTGGGATTCTCTGTTGTGTGGTCTAGCTGCAGTCTTCTGCAGGCTCCATGTTGCTGGGTCCGGGTGGGGCTTTTTCATTGATCCTGCCCTCCTCTGAGTGGCAGCCAAACTCTACCTGGATGGTAACTCTTGTGCAGGAGTTTCATGTCCCTTCTGTAGCATCGAGAATCTCTAGACAGTTTCCTGCCCCTCCCCCAAGGGCAGAGTCTTGGTTTTTCCTTTTGCCCATCTCCAGCCACATTGGGTCTTCACCAGTGCCCTGGGAGGTGACACGGTTTGCTGCCCCTCTCTCAGTGGCTTAAAGCCTTTTTTCCGTAAGGGAGAAGGGTACAAGTAGGATGTTTTTCTTTTCCTACAGCCATGATACTGAGGAAGGCCCTCTCCAAAGCATGCCGCCCCCCACCCTTTCTCCTGAGCACCTGGCCTAGGTCTGGAGAAGAGCCTGTGTTTGGGTGCCAACTCTCTGCTCAATGTAAGATTCTCTGGCTTCTCTGGCTTCAGAGGTTCTGCGCTGTCACATGGGCTCACCCTTGGCTTTTACCAGCATGGAAACATTTTACCTGAATTCCTCTCGCCACCTGCATGGGCTGGCTTCTCTTCTATCGGGGCCCTGTCTCAAGTGAGCTGGTGCTTGCCTCCTGCCACTCTGTGGAAGGGCCCATCTTGGTTGAGTGAAACTAGGATCTTGTATTTTATCTGACCTCTCCCTGTTAGTGTGGGGGCAGCTCTTTCCAGCATCCTGCATCTAGGGGGAAGTGGCCCTAGTGGTCCCTCCTGATCTCCGACCACTGGATCAGGTGGTGGGCATGTCTGTAGCTCCTGGGATGTGGGACAGGATGTTGTACAGTGTGACTGTGTTGTGGTTAGCAGGGAGCGGGGTCCTAGCGTGGGCTTCTGGAGTGAGCGAGAGGAGAGTGGAGGGCCCATTGACGGGTGGAAGCCTCCCTAAAGCATACTTTGGAGACTTGCTGGCATTTTCTGGAAGCTAAACCAGTCATTTTTGGGGGCTAGTGAGCCAGAGGCCCTGGCTTGGGCTTCAGGACTTGGCTCAGCTTGAAATGAGCCAGACTCTCCTGGGACCTGTTGACCCCACCAGCGGCAGGGGCATTGGACTAGGTGGTTGGCATTTGTCCTGCTCAAGCCTCAGAACGACCAGGGAGGAGAGGGGGTTTCCTGTCTTTGTGCCAAGTACTTTGTTTTATCCTCCCCATCCTCACAACTTTGCCATGAAATAGGCCATTTTTTGGGTAAGGAACAAAGGCCCTGAGAAGAAACTGGCCCAGGCCAGCCCGACCCTGCAGGTGGCATCTCCCTGCGCTGCCACCTCCTTCCAGTGGGCCTGGCTTTGGGTGGTGCCAGCCCCGGGGTCATGAGTGGGGTCACTGCCTCGTCCGCTGTCACTGTCCGCACCATCGTCGCTGCCGCTGATGCCTGGAGGGTGCTCTGTGGGGAATTACATTGAGTTCATCACTGTCCTCGCCTTCCAGGTGAGGAACCCACATAGAGGGGCAGATCTTGTCCAGTGTCCCATCGTCTGGAGGCAGCCGAGCTGGTTCCCAAATCAGGACTCTCAGATCCAGAGTCCTCATGACTGTCGCCTCGCTCAGGGCCTGCCCAGGCATATGAGCAGGTGTGCTTTCGTACTAGAGAGTGGGCCTCCGCTAGTCAGGTGGGAGGTGGTCTCAGAAGGCAAGGGGAGAAGAAGCCAGGAAAGGGGTGCCTCTGTGGAACACTGGGGCTCAGCCTGCCAGGATCCCTTGAGAGACGACATGAACACAGCTAGGAGCCTTCTCTGGCGTGTGGGGGGCAGGCGCCAACTCTTGTCCCTCAGTGGTTGGGGGTGGCTCAGGGCATCAGCTCCCTGCACTTCTGGGCCTGCTCCTCTGTGGCCAGGTGGGAAGCAGTTGCAGGTGCTTGAGGTCAGAAGCCCTCACCAGCGCTGCAGGTGACCTCTAGGACAGCTAAGGGGTGTAGGTGGGCACTGGTAGGCTCTGCTGGAGGAGGGAACCAGTTATAAAGACAGGTCTGAATTTTGATTTTGGGCAAGGCCCTGATTCTTTCCCAGCTGGTCTTGGCCAGACTGTCCCCCGTGTGTGCAGATTGACTAGGGCCCTGCTTCTGGCTGGGCTTGGCAGGGGCAGCTCTGCTCCAGGCACCTCTTTTTCTCTTCCTGGGACTAGCAGGCTAGCCTGGGCCAACAGTGGAAGTGCAGAAGAATAAGCGGAGACATGCAAAGGTCTCTGTTGGCCAAGTCACATGGTTGTGCCCAGAGTCACAGAGCAGGACCTTTATGAGGGGCCGTGAAGTCCATGGCAAAGATGTGCATGGGGCATGTGTTGGGGTCATTGCCCTGTCTGCCATTGTTGTCCGCACCATCGTCACCGCCACTGATGTCTTGAGAGTGCTACATGAGGGCAAACTGGGGCCCTTAATGCCGCTCACCAGAGCCTCCTTTCCTCAAAGCTTCTTACAACTGGTTTTTCCCCACCTCTTTAAGGTCCCATTGCAAAGCCTGTTTTTTTTTTACAAAAGACTTCCCTGACTTTCTCTCATACAAGGGCAGAGTCTCTTCCCCTTGAGGCAGAGCTTCTGCCCCCTGGGGTGGAGCCTCTTCCCCCTGGGGTGGAGCCATGCTCTGCTTGCTGTGCCAGCTCTCTCTGAAGGTGCAGCAGCCTCTTGGTAGCCTCTTGGCAGCCTCGGGGTTGTATACCCGGAACAGAAGAGCTAAAGGCCTAGGAGAAGTCACTTTGACGAAAATGAGGCCCAGAGGAGCAGTGACTTTCAGGCCTCCCAGAGTCACTGGCAGAGCAGGCTGGAAATCTGGGCTCCAGGTTTTCAGAGTCTCATCAGACAGAGGCTGGGGCCAAGCCAGGGTTGCCAGAGCTTCCTGGACTGGGCAGTCCTGACTGTAGAACCCAGCATGCCACAGCTGCCTGGCATCACCCTAGCAGGAGGAGGGGAGTCACGGCCAGTGATGGTGCCTGTTTCCCCTCTGCATCCAGCAGGGGTCTGGCTGTGGACGTGGCCAGAGTGGGCAGGGGTTGGGGGGGCGGGGCGGATGGCTGCAACTCGTTTCCCAGGGTCCCAGGTCCAGAGGTGGGCTGCCACTGTCATGGGTGGGGGTCAGTCCCAGCAACTGCCCCATCTGTTTTGCCCTTGCTTGATTGTAGCTAGGAAATGGTCAGAGATTTAGCCCGCAAGTGAGTACACATGGGACCTGGCCCTGTTTTGCTGCTCACTTGCTTTGTGAGCCTTGGTGCTGTGTGTGTGTAGTGTGTGTGGGTGTATGTGTGTGGTGTGTGTGCATGTGATGTGTGTTTGTCTGGTGTTTGTGTGTGGAGTGAGTGTGAGTGCACATGTGTTGTGTCTGGTGTGTGTGTGCGTGCTGTTTGGAGGAGTGTATGTGGTGTGTGTGTTATGTATGTGGTGTGTATGAGTATACATGTGTGTCTGTGTGTCTGATGTGTGTGTAAAGCACTCTGGTTCTGGAGCGAAAGTTTGAGGTGCTGGGTTCACTGCCCACTGGCCTCTGTGGCCCTGGACAGTTCATCCCTGAGCTTGTGTGGTCCTGTGTGAAGCTGGATGGTAATAGCAGCTCCAGTGAGGTGTGTGAGACCCAAGGGGGAAGTCGTAGTGAGCTCCTGGGTCTTGGTCAGCAAGTCCTCAGCTGGTGCTGTGAGCTGGGCTCCAGAAGTCTTGGTTCCTCATCCAGTTGCCAGCCGGGTGACCAGGAACTCTGCTTTTCCTCTTAGAGCTTCCCGTCCTGCTCTGTGTCGAGGGCATTGTCTTGAGAGCTGAGAGACAGTGTGCGGAAGCACAGGGACAAGGACTGGCCGCAGCAGGTGCTTAACAGACGTCCTTCACCTTTTCCTTTTCCTTTTGGAGGTGGGGAGCATTCTCAGTATCTGTTGGGGGGCAGTTCCCACCCGGATGGGGGCAGGAACCCCCAGGCCCTGGACTGTTGCCTGGCCCTGATGGGTTGCCCCTTTAAAAGTTCAGCTGTGGGCCAGGCGTGGTGGCTCACATTTGTAATCCCAGCATGTCGGGAGGCTGAGGCACGAGAATTGCTTGAGCCCAGGAGTTCAAGACCATCTGGGCAACATAGGGAGACACCTATCTCTACAAAAACAAAACAAAACAAAACAAAAAAAACTAGCCAGGTGTGGTGGCGTGTGCCTGTGGTCCTAGCTGCTTAGGAGGCTGGGGTGGGAGGATCCCTTGGACCCAGGAGGGTAAGGCTGCAGTGAGCCATGTCCAGCCTGAGCCACAGAGCGATACCCTGCCTCCAAAAATAAAAATAAAAAAAGTCCAGCTGTTGCTGTTTCTCAGGGAGCTGGGGGATTCTGGCATCCCTGTGGATATCCTGGGACTCCAGAACCCTGTAGGGGGCTGTGTTTCAGTGGGGCAGACTGAACACACACGCTGGTGTCTGTTTCCTCTTGAAACCTCACTAAAGTGACAACAAAGGGATAGAAAGCTCTGAACTCCCAGAGCAGGAGAGGAGGGCATGGTGGATTAGAAACCCAGAAGATCACAGGCAGGGCTGAGTGCTGGCTCACTGGGCAGGCGGGGAACCTGAATGCCACACTCGGGAGGGTGGCCAGGTGGGAATCAATTCCAGCAGCCCAGCCCAGGAAGCAGCTGAGGTGGTGTCCATGACACGGGGGATGGAAACCAGAGGCTGTCACCAAGACAGTTTTCTTCTTTGGGGACCAGAGAGGCTGTGATGTGAGGGTCCTGTGCACAGCTCAGGGCTGGGACACAGGGCATGTGGGAAGTAGGGTCGCCCACAGACTGCACACTTGGAGGGTGGGATTACCAGCCCCTTCTCTCCTCAGCTCTCAGGATACCTGTGACCTGGTTCCAGTCTCCAGGCTGGGGTTGGAGGCACCCTCTTTTGAGAAATTGACCCCAAAGCAGAGCCCTGTACCTACTCATGGGATCTCCCACCGAAGTGATAGGTCCTCAGCTGTAAAAGCACCGAGGCTGCTCCCCCAGGCACGTGTGGCCCCCAGGGCAGCTCCCGCAGTCTCTCCCTCACCTGTGAGTGGACTCAGGATCACCAGGTAGCGAGTCTCCAACAGGAAGGATGGAGACCTGCAGAGACAAAACACGAAGCAGAAAAAAGGACTCCGAGAAAGCAAAGACCACGTGAGGAGCAGAAGAAAACCTAAAATCCCAGAATAACACCACCTCCACTCATAAGTCTTTGCAGTATCCTCTGAGTGTCAAGACACGTGTTGCTTTCACTGAAAGAACCAGCAGCGAAGACTGGAATAACGAGAGATCATCAGCGACTCCCGGAGATGAAAAGTGTGATGGTGGAGGTTTTAACTGCACAGGTGTGAGGTTTGGGTGGTCAGACTGAGAAAATAGCCCAGGAAGTAGAATAAAAATTTTTACAAAATGATGACAAATAGGAGCAAAAATATAAGAAAAAAGGAAGATTAATCCTGGAGTTCCAGAAAGGGAACAGAGTACGGAAGAGTGAAAATTATTGAAGCTAGAATTTTCAGGATGTTCAGAGCTCAATAAAAGACACCCCCAACCCCTGCCAACTGTCTGGCCTAGTGAATGAGTAAACTGGGGCAAAGAGAAGATCTCAAAGCTCCCACAGAGAGAAAAATGGGCCCCCAGGATCTCAGCGGCACCATCGGCAGCGAGAAGACAGGATGATGGAAAGCGATCTCCAGCCTGGGCTTCTGTACCTGACCAGACTGTCCCTCACATGGGAGGTGGATATGGACATTTGCAGTCACCTCAGTCTCACACGCCCGGGAAGCAGCCAGGGCACCTGCAGTCAGGGGACATGGAGAATGGACCAGTGCACCCAAGGTGGGGGGAGGTGCAGGAAGATCCCGTGCAGCCATGCCAGGCTGCTCACTCAGATGAGGGAGGGAGAGTAGAGGGGGCAGGGGCATGTCCCCGAGCAACAAACGGGATCCAGCGAACAGTCACCCGTGTCTCTGGCCATGTTGAGGCTTGTTAGAGTTGTGGAAGGAATGATTAATAGCAATATAGAAAATGAAATAAGCAAACTAAGGCAGTTACCTACTCTGGGAAAAGTGAAATAGTATACAAAAGAGGAAATGTAATCACTACATGGTGTACTTTGCATTAAAAACCAAATTAAGCCTTGAATTAAATCCAAAATCGTGCTGCGACTGTATCAGCAGGAGGGAAGCTTGTGAGTAAGGGAACTTGGCTAAGTCCTCATCTTTCGTAGTCGAAAATCATTAGCCCATCTAAAATGTGCAGATCATAAAATAATGATATCAGTACACTTTTTGGAAATTTGAGGGTAAAAAGAATCTACCAAAGGTCTCCTTCTGGGGAGTGGGATTAGAGGAGGAGAGAACTGTGGATCTTTGTGCCTTACAGGACTGACTTTTTCAACTAGGTACAGGTGAAGCTGGACATCTCCTGACTCCTTTGCAGGCGGGAGCTGGAGTGCACGAGTGCTGGAGTCAGCTGGCTGCTCTGGCGCCGGCAGGGGGGCAGGGGTGGACTCCACTCGCTCGAACCTCCTGAACTTCCTTCGTTCCACCCTCCAGGGAGGGAGCACGCAGGTGAGCGGGGCGGGAACAAACTTTGTACCAGCCCCGCAGCAGCACCTGGGGTTCAGAGGAAGTGTTCCAGTGCTCTTTTAACCCAGCCGTCGGGGCTTAAGTGTTACCAGCTCAGTGGGCCCTCTGCCTTTTCATGTGACGCGGCTGCCTTCTGCTAGCGAGGGTTAAGGGTCAGTGTGACAGCCTTTTGCACCTGCACTTGTGGCACCCGAGTTCCTGTCTGGCGTCCAGGAGGAATGAGGCTGCATGAACGAATTGAAGATGGTAAATGTGGGGGATTTTATTGCTGATGAAAGTGGCTCTCAGCGGGAAGGGGAGCTGAAAATGGGACGGAGTGGGAAGGTTATCTTCCCCTGGAGTCTGGCCATCCCTGGCCAGACTCTCTGAAGCTACACCATCAGCCTGTTCCTCTGAAGTCACACTGCTTCTGTCCGATGTCCAACCGTAGTCTCTGAGGTCCAGTTACTTTTTCTGTCTCTGCTGGCTGAGTTCTGGGGTTTTTATAAGCACAGGATTGGGGGCAGGGAGTGGTTTTGGAAAAGATAACAGTTGAGCGGGAAAACGGGGATGTAAGCTCTCACTTTGGGCCTTGGTATCAGGCCTTTTGGCTTGAGGGTGGGACCCCCGCTGGGGACCTGCCCTCTTCTGCCCCGTATTTCCCTGCTCCCTGTCCCTATCACAGGTGCGACTGGTGAATCCTGTGAGCGAAAATCAAAGGGGTTTCAGCCACAGGGTCCTAGTGGTTTCCA
The DNA here is from genome assembly GCF_028878055.3 of Symphalangus syndactylus. Classification (NCBI taxonomy): domain Eukaryota; kingdom Metazoa; phylum Chordata; class Mammalia; order Primates; family Hylobatidae; genus Symphalangus; species Symphalangus syndactylus. Next base: position 15,860,803 of record NC_072440.2, read on the forward strand.
GGCTGTTCTGATCAGTTCTGATGCTTTCCGTGAGTTCCGGTGGGAATTTTGATGGGCTCTGTGCCCGGTGTTGAGACAGGCCATGCCCTAGAGTCCTGGGGAGTTCCACCCCAGAACAGCAGTGGCCTCCCGCAGGCCTCGACCCAAGTCCAGGTGTCAGCATGCACTGCTCGCTGCTGCAGGAGGTATTGATCGGTTTGCCACTCAGAAGTGATTGCAGTAGTGTCAGCAGAAGCACTTCTGTGAATTACTGCTTCCAGCCGACTTGCGAAGAGCTGCTAGAGAGCGCGTTTGGCTCGAGTTACTGGCCAGCAGGTGGCCCTGCCCTGTTGGCTCCCCTGGTTTCTGTTTGAAAGCTTGACTCTTCCCCGGTCAGGGTGGATCTGCTGGGGCCTGGGCTGGCTTCCAGCTGCCCAGCTGTGATGAGGAAGATCGGTGCGCTCCCGGGCCCCACCTCGGCAGCGGCATATTTGCCCTCACTGCTCTGCAAGGGGCCCAGCGTGGCCACAGCCCCATGCCCCCTATTTGTCCCGCAGCAACATGACAGGCCTCACTAGGACTCCTCCACCTCTCACTCCTGCCTCAGCCCCACCTGGCCCTGTCGGGAAGCGGCTCCAGCTCCAGGCGTGGCCCCCACTTCCCAGTGCCATGTTTCCCTGTCAGTAAGGGCAGTGCTCATGGACCCTCCTGCTCGAGGCTGGTGGAGGGCACCACAGGGTTGGCTGTGGGTATTGCTTTGCCTGCTCCAGGTGTGTGGCTTCATCGGTAGGTGCCAGGAGGGTCCTGTCCTGTGCTGTGGATGAGGGTTGCCAGGTTTGCTGTGAGACTGTGGCGTGTCCTTGCACATGAGCAGGCGCTGTTGGTGGTGCCCCATCTTGATTTCAAGTTACTGAGTTGACATTTGTTTATATTGATTCTCTTTGGACCTGAGCAAGTCACTTTGTGGCCCTTCTGCGCGTCATCTCCTTTGACCCCAGCAGCCCTGTGAAGAAGGGAGGGGCATCACCACCTCCATTTTATGGAAGGTGGCAGGGATGGTGTCATTCCTGGGACTCCTGGGCCAGCCTGGAGCCTGGCACATAGGGAGCCCTCTGCTGAGTGAATAAAAGCCTCGCTGGGTGGGTGGGGGTACCTGCGCTGGGGTCAGAGTGCCAGGCAGGAATTAGGAGGGCAGTGGCAAGGCGGGTGGAGGAGACAGCAGCAGAAGAGGATTCTCCCTCAGTCTCCAGAAAGGGGCGCAGCCCTGCGCACACCTCGACTTTGGGACTTCTGGCCTCCAGAACTGTGAGAGAATACGTTTCTCTTGTTTTAAGCCACCACGTTTTGGGTGATCTCCAGCAGCACCCCGGGAAACTAAAACAGTGACTAAGACCAGTTCCCTGCCCTCACAGGGCTTGCCCCAGCCAGGCACAGTGTGACAGTGTGCTAGGACAGTGTCCAGGGCTCCGTGGGACCAGGGAGGGGCACCTGATCGAGAGGCGTGTTGTCAGGGAAGGCTTCCTGCAAGCAGTGACCCACAGAGCAAGCCCAAGCTGGCCAGGCAGAGGGCAGCCTGTTGAAGGCCTTGGGCCACTGGGGCGCTGGGCTTGGAAGGGGGTGGGGGGCTGGCCAGAGCAGAGGGGGTGGGTGGAGGGCTGGCAGGGCCGCATCACTGGGACCTCAGGAGCCCCTGGGTGCAGGTGGCCACAGCGAGGGTGGGTGGAGGGGCTGTGCAGGGCTCATGCCCATGCCCAAGGGCACCACCAGGAGCATGGAGAGAGACCACTGGGAGGTGTGCTGGGTGCCACGGCTTGGCGTCTGGCAGAGGGCCTTGCAGAGCTAGGGCTGTCTTGACTCCGAAGCTGGGTTTGATCTTTGGTTCAAAGTGCTTAGAAGTGTGCCTGGAATGGGGTGAGTGACCAGATAGTATGATGACCATTTTTCTTTGATCATATTATCACATCTTGCCGGCTGGCTTTATGCCCTAGGAAGGCCCGGCCTGTTCCCTGAGTGTTTCGTGGTGTGTGTTCTCGCTGCCCCTCCCTCCCTGATGCCCGCGTTGACCTCCTGTTGAATTCTCCTGGAAGCTGGAAAATGTAAGGTCAGGAAGTGTTCAACCAGAAAATGGACGTGACAGGCTGGAGAGAAGGGCCACGGGGACAGGGCTGGGTGGACCTGACGAGTCAAGAGCTTCCTTTGGCTGATACTCTGGCATAAATATTTAATGGGGGTGAGGATGGCACTTGTGGAACTGAAGTGGCCGATATTGATGTAGGAAGACTTTAATGCGCAGAGAACGTCTGTCTGGGTGGTTGGCCTGCGGGGCTGCAGAGGTGGGGAACGTGAAAAATAGGTGATGAAGATGTCACTGGGAGAGGCCCATTTCAGGGACGCTGCCCACAGTCTGATTTCTAAGGACAAAGACCCTCTCACTGCAGCTGTCCCGAGCTGCTGGGTGGATGGTCCTCACCAGGAGGAACAGGCAAGGCAGCCACACCCTGGTTCTATAACCCTTGGCACATTTTGGCCTTAGGAGCCTCGTCTGCCATGAGGATGGTGGTACTTCCTACTCAGGTTGGTGGGAGAGTCCATGGGCTGAGAAATTCTTTGTGTGTATTGAAAAGAGCTTGTTTTCCATCACTAAGCCACACCACTTCCTTCAGTGCCTTTGCTCCAAAGCTCCCTCCTCCAGGAAGTCTTCCTTGATCAAAACATCCCCTTCTGATTACTCAGTGTCTGTGCAGCAACCAGCATTTGTTGGTCCACTCAGGAAATATGAATTGAGCACGGCCACATGCAGGCTTTCCTGGTGCAGCAAAGAACAAGACAGAACAGCCCCTGTCCTTAAGGTGGAGAGAGGAGAGAGCACGTAAAGGAATTTGCACGCTTTTTCTGGGCAGGTAGATAGCACATTGTAATCGCATGACAGGGCAAGGGACGGGAGTTAGTCCCACAGCTAGTGAAGGAGCCTGTGCTGACTGAGCGGCGTCTGAGCAGGCACAGGGAGGAGTCAGGGAGTGAGGAGGCTCCAGGCAGGGACACTGATGCCGGCAGCCTGGGGAAGGGCTGGTTGGGCTCAGAGGCTGGAGGGAGCTCAGGGCAGAGCCAGGTGGTGAGGGAGTGGAACATGGTGAAGGCCTTGTGTTGAATCTGTGGGAGGCGGAGCTGCCCCAGACGGTGGCAGTGGACAGTGGTGGAGTCTGACTTCCATGTTAAAGCCACAGTTTTGGCTGCCGGGTTGAAAACAGGTAGAATAGTGGTCCCCAACCTTTTTGGCACCAGGGAGTGGTTTCGTGGAAGACAGTTTTTCCATGGACCCAGGTGGTAGGGTGATGGGGATGGTTTCAGGATGAAACTGCTCCACCTCAGATCATCGGCGTTTAATTAGATTCTCATGAGGACCACACAGCCCAGATCCCTCGCAGGTGCACTTCACAATAGAGTTCGTGCTCCTATGAGAATCTTATGTTCCCGCTGATCTGACAGGAGGCAGAGCTCAGGCTGGAATGCTTTCCCGCCCACCTCTTGCCTCCTCCTGTGCGTCCGGGTTCCGAAGAGGCCACAGACCCGTGGCCTGGGGGTTGGGGACCCCTAGACTAGAAGGCAGAGTGAGCTGGGTGGCAGCAGAGAGCCAGGGAGGAGCCCTCGTAGGAAGCAGCTCAGGTGTGAGGACGCAGTGTCGCAGGCGGAGGGTCAGCTCTGGACACACCCGATGGCCGGGTCGGCGGGGCTCGCTGAGGCAAGGAGAGAGGAGAGGAGCCGAGTGAGCCGCAGCGAGGCCACCATCCGGCCCGAGCCTCTGTGGGCTGGAGGGGCTGCTTGCTGAGATGGGCTGCGGAGGAGACAGCCTTGGATGCTGCCCCCAGAGCTGGCCGGGTCCCGCTGAGGCGCTGGGCAGCGGGTGAGCTGCTGGAGTTCGTGGGTATGTGCCCCGGAGGCTGATGTGTGGAGCGGTGGACCTGGGTTTGGCCTGGGGGCAGGAGACCAGGGCTGCACTCTGGGCTGTCACCACGTTCAGGGTGGGGAGATGAGGAGCCAGGGGCAGAAACCGGAGCTGCTGATGTGAAGGGACCACAGTGGGTTAAGCTGTGCCCATTTCTTCTGGGAGGTCAGACAAGGTGATGACTGAGGATCACTGGGGACCTGGAGCTGTTTTTGGGCCTGGGGACAGAGGCTGGAGAAAGCGCAGAGGGCCGCCTTTCTCCCTGGGAGTTACCTTTGGTCCCAGCACACTTCTGGTTGGGTGTCCTGCCTGGCCCTAGGGTCCTCGAATGGGACTCTGCACTCAAAGCACTAGTGCATGTGGTCAGCCCCATGTGTGGTCCAGGCGGGGCCCTGCGTCCTCCTGCCTGCACCAGCTGCGGAGCCGGTCACAGTGTCTGCTTCCCTGAGCCGTAGCAGGGAGGAGAGGGCCTGTCCCATGCATCCCAGGGTGTGCACTGTAGGTGATCCCGGCCATCAGAAAAGGCCGACTCGAAGGGGCAGGGGCTCTGAGACAGCTGTGCCTAGGCTGAGGCTGGGAGGAGCATACAGGCCAAGCGGAGAGTGCTGTGGTTGGCCCCGCCCAGGAGGGTGCAGCCTGGACCCCGCATCAGGTGTGCAGAGCTCAGAGGGCCTCAATAAATGGTTGAATGCCTGGGTCTGAGTTTGTGAACAGTGGGAGGCTATGGAAGGGTTTTGGGCTGGAGGCTGTCGGACCTGAGTGTGAAATGTGCTGTTTGTCCCAGAGGGACGGTTCCCAGATTCAGGCAGGAGACCCGGCTAAGCCGTGTGGCTGATTTGTGAGGAGGGAGAATTGGTCCGCAGGTCTGTAGCCCTGTGGGCAGCTGTGGTCCTGTGAGTGCCAGGGTGTCCTCAGCACACACGAGCTCCCCCACAGGCCTCTCCCTGCCTTTAATGGCACGGCACGCTGGGCTTGCCCGCTGGCCGCATCTCCCCACAGTCTTAGGAGAGCAGGTTATGCTGACCAGGCCACTGGCGGGCGGAGGTGATTTTTCTCTTTTTAATTGAATTATATCTTATACGTTCATATGAGTTGGAAAAAAGCCCTCAAACTGCTTTTCCTCTGCTCTCACACAACAGTCAACACAGAGGACTCCTGTGGCGGCCAGGCTGGGGATTTCTCCCCGCCAGCAAGCAGGCACTCAGTCCTGCAGCAGCACCAGCTGGGTGTCCCCCAGTCCAGTTCAATTCCAGCACTGCCCACCTGGAGACAGCACGAGATCCCACGGGGCGAGGGCTCAGTCCCACAAGACTGCCCCCAGTTCCGATGCCAACCGCAAGCCCCAGGTTGTTTTGCTTGTGCGTCTCACCCACTGGCTATAAATTGGGGTTCGCACCCCCCGCCGCCCACATTTGACTAATTTGCCAGAGTGGCTCACAGAACTCAGTGCAGCACTGACATTTCCTGGTTTATCATAAAGGATGTTACAAAGGCTTCTGATGAATACCAGAGGAAGAGACGCCTGTGGAGGATGGAGGAGGGTACGGAGCTTCCACGCCCTCTCTGGGCAAGCCCCCCTCCAGGAACCCCCATGTGTTCAGCTCTTTGGAAGCTCCTCAAAGCCTGTCCTCTTGGGCCTTTTATGGAGCCCTCATTGGCTAGGCATGGTGGAAACATGTAGAAATGGGACTGGACAAAAGGGCTGTGAGCCCAACACTGTCAGTCAGAGTGGGGAGCCCCGGAAGGCCTGCCTGTGCAACATTCCTTCCTCCCCTTCTGAACTGGGGGTCTCATGACCCACACAGTCAGACAAGGCAGGTCAGAGAATTTTTCTTTTAGTTTTTTGAGATAGATTCTCACTCTGTTGCCCAGGCTGGAGTGCAGTGGTGCAGTCACAGCTCACTGCAGCTTCTACCTCCTGGGTTCAAGCGATCCTCCCACCTAAGCCTCCTGAGTAGCTGGCACTACAGATGTACGCCACCATGCCCAGCTAATGTTTTTATTTTTTATTTTTTGTAGGGACAATGTCTTGCTATGTTGCGCAGGCTGGTCTCAAACTTCTGGCCTCAAGCAGTCCTCCCGGTTCGGCCTCCCATAGTGCTGGGATCACAGGCGTGAGTCACTGTGCCCAGCCTAGAGAATTTCTTCATGGGCAGCTCCAAGACAGAAAGGCGGGGGAAGATTCAAGTATATTTTCCATTTGTATGGCCTTCCTTGGGGAGAAAAAGGAGCAGGTGAAAGGGGTGGGGGCAGGAGAAGTTCAGAGAGAGAGAGAGAGAGAGAGACAGATGCTGTTTACTGAGGCCTGCTTCTCAGGCCTGGAGTGGTCCAATGTTATGACAAAAGACTGTAATAAGGGCTGGGGGGATAATGAGCCAGGAGCCACAGATGGAAACCTGCATATGTCATAATGCATGTTTCCATGTAATTCCCACCAGACCCAGTTAATAGCTCTAGACCCCGGAATCGCCTTTGTGTCTTCTCTGAATCAATAACCAACCCAAAATATAAACACTGTTCTCACTTCTGTCACTATAGTTGAGTTTTGCCCATTCTTGAACCTCATGCCAATGGGACATACAGGATTGTACCCCGGAGCGCCTTGGGGTGGACCCTGTCACATCCTGTATGTGGGGCTTGGCCATGCTGTGTCTGCAGTTCCGTCACATACTATCTGTGGGGCTTGGCCGTGCTATGTCTGCAGTTCATTCTTTTTTGTTGCTGTGTAGTACCCCATGGTTATTGTCACAATTTACTCATTCTATTGCTGATGGATATTTGTGTTTCCAAGTGACTTTATGAATGATGTGGCCAAGATTGTTCTAGAACCTGTGTACTGGTGGACAAGCACTGGCTTCCCTTGGGTGTCTCCCCAGGATAGTTCCTGGATCATGGGCTATGTATATATAGCTTCAGTAGATACTGGGCAGACGTCATTTCCTCATCTTGGCTAGCGGGTCATTCCCCCGACCCGTCATTCCTGCGTAAACTGCCAAGTTCAGCCTCAAGTTGGGCTGAGTCACCCACCCGTTCCAGCCCCTGAGCCGCTTCCATAACAGGGGCTGGGTTCTGTTCTGTTCTGTTCTCCTAACAGCCCTGTGAAGCATCCTGGCCCCTCTGAGAATCAGAGCTGACTGTCCCATGACCCAGCACGGGGGATTCAGGCGGAGACCGTGCGGCGTGCGCTCCTCTTCCCAGACTCAGTCACCCCGGGCCCCACCTGGGGCTCTTGAGCCCCTTCTTGGGCAGCAGGTGTTGACCCGAGCACAGGGCTGGGCGCATGGGCTTCCTCTGAGCACCCCACGCTGGGGCTTCTCCCCTCCAGGCACCAGCTTGCTGCAGGAGGTGGTCTACTTGGTGAGCCAGGGCGCTGACCCCGATGAGATCGGCTTGATGAACATCGATGAGCAGCTCCCGGTCCTGGAGTATCCGCAGCCGGGCCTGGACATCATCAAGGTACCCAGGGCCAGCAGCACCTGTCCCAACACCTCTTTAGGGTATTTCTACAGCTACACCCTGATGGTTGACAGTTGCTTCTGAGGGCTCTGTGGATTAGGGGAGAGCAGATAGCCCCAGATAGCCAGGGGAGAAGTTGGCAGGCCTGAGCTGGCAGTGACCTGGAACCTGATGAGGGCGTGGGTGACACATCAGCGTCAGGGAGTCTGTGAGGTGGAAAGGAAGTCAATGCCTGGGGGGCACAGGGCTGAGGGGCCATTTGTGGGGAGCAGGCCCTGGGCCTCCCCTTCACTTTCCCCTGGGGGCCCTCCTCTGAGGGAGCTGGGTAGGATGTGTTTGCATCAAATATTTGGTATCAAGAATGAATAAATGTTACCCCAGAGCCCTGCCCCCCCCACCCCTCAGGCAAACCCACAGGCCCCCCCACCCCATCCGCTGCACCTCTTTAGTTCCAGCCTCACACCTGAATGGGCCAGAACTGCAGCCTCCACCACACCTGTCCTCCTCCCTCTGGAGCAGCATTCCAAAACCCAGCTCTGAGAGTGCCGTCCCACCCCATGTCATGGCACAAGACCCCTGTGGCCCTCCAGGGCCCCTGTCTGCACCCCAGCCTCTCAGGCCTGAACAGCCATTTTGCTCTCCTTGTCCATGCGGAACCGTCTGGGAGTCGTTCCGTACTGCCGTGCTGAGGGCCACCGCGTTCAAGGCACTGCTCTTGGCATTGGGGGCAGCAGTGACTGACAGCATCAGGCCCGGCCTTTCAGCCCAGGAAGCCATAGTAGCTAGATAGCGATCAGTGCTGGGAGGGGAGCAGATCAGGAGGCGACCAGCAGTCTCCTGTGGGGATGTCTGAGGCAGGTCCTGAAAGAGGAGAAGAGCAGAGGGACCGGTGAGCAAAGACCCAACGGCACGAGGGGCCTGGCTTTCCAGAGCAGTAGGCAAGCCTGGGGGTTGCAGGCAACGGTTCCGGGCTCTTTGGCTTCATGAGGGCTGGGCCCATTCCTAGGGCAGCTGGGAAGACGGGCTCTGAGCAGAGGAGCACGGTGCTGACTGGTTTACAGGACCACCCTGGCTGCTGATGGGAAGGCCTGAGGGGCAGGTGGAAGCAGCAAGCGCATCAGGCCAGGTTGCTGTGTGGTCCAGCGCCAGCCTGGCAGCACCCACTGGGCCTGGTGCCTCCTGCTGCCTCTGCTGCCCTCCGACGCCACTCCAAGCCGGGGCAGTATCTCCCAGGCCTCCTGAGCAGACCCTGTGGCTGTGGCTATGATAGGTGAACTCCGCAGGCCAAAGTCAGGGACCCTTGTCTCTACCGCCAGGGTCCAGCCAGGGTGTGCTCATGTCTCAAATGTTTGTCTCAGGTGACAAGGGAGGCTGTCCTGGCTGGGTCCGAGACTCTCTCCGGGAGAGGAGACCAGGGAATGACAGCCTTGCCTCCTCTTGCTCTGACCCCTCCCCACTCCTGGCCTCACCTTTCCCTCTAACCCCTACCCTTGTCCCCTGGCCCCCACCCCTTCCCTTGTCCTCTGGTCCCCATGCTCCTGGCCTTACCTCTCCCCCTGGCCTCACCCCTCCCTCTTACCCTGACGCTCTCCTGACCCCTCCGCTACCCTAGACCCGCCGTTCCCTCTGATAACCCCACTTCCCCTGAACCCCACCCCTTCCTTCCTCCTCTGGCCCCCTTCCCGTTGGCCCCACTCCTCCCCTTGGTCTCACCCCTTCCTCTGACCTGCCTCTCCCTCTGACTCCACGCAGGAACTGACCTCTCCCCGCCTCATCAAGAGCCACCTGCCCTACCGCTTTCTGCCCTCTGACCTCCACAATGGAGACTCCAAGGTAAGCTGGCACCTCCTCTGCCTCCCGAGATGAGTCCCCACCAAGAGGAGCCCAAGGCCCCTGTGCAACACACATGCAGGTCCCTGGCACTTACCTGGCCTTGGGGGCTATCTTCCCAAGGAGCCCACACGTGAAGATCCCTTCTGAGGTCGTCTTGGGTCATGCATCTCTAGCATTTTACCCAAGTTTTTAATGATGGGTTGGTTTTTACCTCACGATCGAACATGGCTGTGGCCAGCCTAATCCAAAGCAGGCCAGTAGGTGAGTACCTGCTTTGGGCTGAATTCTCTTTATTTTTCAATTGCATCAAATGCCAAGGCCTGTGGGGTTTTTTTGTTTGTTTGTTTTTTTGTTTTTGAGACGAAGTCTTCCTCTGTCGTCCAGGCTGGAGTGCAGTGGCACGGTTCACTGCAACCTCTGCCTCCCTGGTTCAGGCGACTCTCCTGCCTCAGCCTCCTGAGTAGCTGGGACTACAGGCATGTGCCACCACACCCGGCTAATTTTTGTATTTTTGGTAGAGACAGGGTTTTACCATGTTGGCCAGGCTGGTCTTGAACTACTGACCTCAGGTGATCTACCCACCTCGACCTCCCAAAGTGCTGGGATTACAGATGCCCGCCACCGCACCCAGCCAGAGGCCTGTGTTCTTACCACCAGGATCAGGGTTGTGAGTTTTCTGTCTTCTGCAGATTTTAAAGTAGTTCTAGAGGACAGAAATAAAATGCTCAAGTAATTTACCTGGCCAGCACTACTGCATGGACAGGGCACCTTTCTGCTGAAACAGCGAAGCAGCAGCAACCAGAGGCCGTGCACATGAGCCCCAACTGGATGCTAGAAGCGGGTGTTGGTTTGTGAGGTGCACCAGCAGGTTCGGGGGTCTGGCCTGTGTTGGGGCAGCCCTGCCTGGGAGGAAAGGAGACATGGACTCACCCTGCTCCTGTCACCCACAGGTCATCTATATGGCTCGCAACCCCAAGGACCTGGTGGTGTCTTATTATCAGTTCCACCGCTCTCTGCGGACCATGAGCTACCGAGGCACCTTTCAAGAATTCTGCCGGAGGTTTATGAATGATAAGCGTGAGTGTTGCAGCCTGGCGGCATGTTAGAACGGGAGCCGCCTGGTGTCGTGGATGGCCTGGCAGGTGCTGGGTGCTTCCCCGGCACGGTCTTCAGTTCTGACAGTGACCACGTAGGTCAGGCCCGCAGTCACTTTACAGATGAAGACACTGAGGCCGAGGGCGTCATGAATGTGGCCGAGATCCTAGAGCTGGTGTGTGTCAGAGCAGGTCCATCGGAACCCAGAGCCCTTCTCTTCTACCACACTGTTGGGGTGTCTGAGAAGTTCCCCAGTTAAAACATCCATCCTTCCTACCTGAGTTTCAAACAGGGAGAGAATGAAAACAGTAAAAATGGAGGCCCAGGTATCACTGCTGTTAGTGACAGGGGCTGGAGTGGAGACTGGAGCTAAGTGTGACAGGCATGGGCTTTGGCTGAACCTCAGGCACAGGCAAGCCACTGGGGCAGGGCACACTTGTGCCCAGTGGGAGGAGGACAGCTGGGCCGAGAGTGCCGGGTGCTATTCTCTGGCCTCCATTCCAGCCACTGCGGAGGAGCGAGGCTGGGTTCCACCCTGCCCTGCTCTCAAGGAAGGCGGGAGCAGGCCCCTTGTCTTGGTCCCACTCGCTCCCAGTCCTTACTCTCTTGCCCCGCTGGGCCACCTGTCCCTTGGGAGTGGTGGCAGGAGCTCCTCAGTGCAGTTCTGTTCCTGCCTTCCTGAGGAGGCTCCCCATGGCCAGCCATAGCTTTGGGAGGTCCTGGGACAGAAAGTGGGCAGTGTAGGGTGTGCAGGCAGAGGAGCTTTGAAATGTGTCATAATAGCTGCACTTTAGTTAAATCTACACTGAGACTCTTTCCTAACCAAGGCTGAAAATACACTTTCTATTTTATTTCCCAACTGAAGTGATGCTGGGCCGCATTGTTCAGTGGGGCTTATCAGGGGTTCTGCAGGGGGCTTATGTGACAAGATTAGAATGAATCATGTAGCAGAGATCCTGGAATGTAATGCCCCCGAGTTTAAGTGGAACTTAGGGCAGTGGACCTGGAGCTGCCGCCAGGCCTGGTTGAAGGGGACCTCTTGGCGGGGCAGTGCAGGGTGCCACAGGCTGACTCTGTTGCTTGCAGTTTGAAAACCCACGAGGGCCTCAAAGCCCTGGGATGATTCTGTTTCCTGCCCTTGAGCCTCTGCTTCCACTGTGCCTGCTGAGAAGCGGCCCTGCCTGCAAGGGGCAGGAGGCCCCAGACCGCACCCTGAAGCCCCATGAGCCTGCTCCAGGCCTTCTGTCCAGCGTCTCTTCCCATGGCCTCCTGGCCCTGGCACCTGCTCTTGTGGTCCACCAGGCATTTGGAGCAACCCACTCATGGACTTCTGAAGCTGTTTCCTAGGGTCCAGCATGGACTCTGCTCTCTGCAGAGCATGGGGACAACACCCACATTCAGACCACCACGTGGAAGAGGTTACAAACATCTTGCTCAGGCCAGGGCAGTTAACGGTTCTCTTAATTTAGGCCTTTCCATGTCACCACAGTCACAGACCCTTCCTCCACTGAGTGCAAGGTCCCACACATATGCCTTGGTCCCAGCAAACCCTGTAGACAGGCCCACTCAGCACCCCCGTGCTCCATCCTTCATTGTCACTCAGTGAGCACGCACATACTGAGGACCGCTGGACCCCCCTGCCTGATGTCCTAAAGACGTTGGAAACTAATATGCACGTGAACCCTGAAAGCACACCATGTCCAGACAGGCTGGGCTCAGAGGCCGCAGCACAGGGTGACAGCAGGAGGGACCTGCATAAACAACCGCGCCTGAGGATGGTGACCAGCTCTGCGAGGCTGGAGGGCAAAGGGCCCTGGAGGCAGGTGACACCTGCAGTGTGAGGATGGCCCGTGACAGGCTTCCTGTGACACCTGCAGTGTGCGGACACTGTGTAGACAGGGTCCCTGTGACACCTGCAGCGTGAGGATACTATGTAGACAGGGTCCCTGTGACGCCTCCAGCGTGCGGACGCTGTGTAGACAGGGTCCCTGTGGCACCTGTAGTGTGGCATGCAGCCCTTGTGTCCATGTCTTCTCTGGGGTGGACAATGAGGTTTTGTTATTCTTCCTTAATATTCCAGATGGATGATTCCCTTCCCTTTCACAGAGCAGCGTGGAGCCCAGGGAAAAGCGTGGAAGGGCCCGACATCCTCCCCTCCTCTCAGGCATTCCGGTGGGAAGGCTCTCTACCCAGCAACCCACAGCTCACTCCTGTCCCCCCTCCTGCTCCGGGGACTCAGTGCACTTGCTCCTCACATCAGCGCAGGACCACACGTGCAGTCCTTCATGCCTTGCTTCTTCCAGAGTCCTCACACTATTTCTCCATGTCACCGGGGTGTCTGTTTTTGACATCTTGGTACATTCTTCCTTGGAATGAAGTGGAGTTTTTCTTTACCTTCCGTGTTCACAGGGCCATTTGACTCTTCCTTCTGCCCCAGGGACTCATCTGCTTGGACTTAGCTCCCCATGATGGGCTGCAGTCAGGCCACTTGGGCTTCCCTGTCTGGGCCCCCATGATTATTGACATGTTGGTGACTTGGGCAAGTCTCTTCCCTTCTCTGGGACTCAGCTTTATTCTGCAGAAAGTGGAGTTTTTGGTGGGGTGTGGGTGCAGCTCCTCCCTGGGAATCCTGCAGGCGGCCTGGGGGCAGGGCCCAGCAGAGGAATCTCTACAGCCAGTGCTCCTCATCCAGCTGGGCTGCTTCCTGCTGCTTAGCGCAGTCAGCCCTGCACTGCCCAGTGATCCTTAACTGACGCCTTGCTCTCTGTCATACGGAGGTCCCCCTTGGAAGAAACCATCACAGTGGTGGGCACGGCATGTGGCAGGCAGGGGAGGATCCACAGCTTTTATAAAGAACACTGCAAAGCAGGCTGGAGACTCCATGAGTTGGTCCCTGCCTGTGTGCCCCACCCCACACCAAGGGCTCTGAGGCAGCGCACGCCACACAGGAAGCACAGGGCCAAGGTCTGGGTGCAGGAAGCGCAGGACCACGGTGTGGGTGCAGGAAGCGCAGGGCCGCGGCATGGGTGCAGGAAGCGCAGGACCACGGCGTGGGTGCAGGAAGTGCAGGACCACCGTGTGGGTGCAGGAAGCGCAGGACCACGGCGTGGGTGCAGGAAGCGCAGGACCACCGTGTGGGTGCAGGAAGCGCAGGACCACCGTGTGGGTGCAGGAAGCGCAGGACCACGGCGTGGGTGCAGGAAGCGCAGGACCACCGTGTGGGTGCAGGAAGCGCAGGGCCGCGGCGTGGGTGCAGGAAGCGCAGGACCGCGGTGTGGGTGCAGGAAGCGCAGGACCACGGCGTGGGTGCAGGAAGCGCAGGACCACCGTGTGGGTGCAGGAAGCGCAGGGCCGCGGCGTGGGTGCAGGAAGCGCAGGACCGCGGTGTGGGTGCAGGAAGCGCAGGACCACCGTGTGGGTGCAGGAAGCGCAGGGCCGTGGTGTGGGTGCAGGAAGCGCAGGACCGTGGTGTGGGTGCAGGAAGCGCAGGACCGCGGTGTGGGTATAGGAGTGCTGGCCTCTTGGAGGTCAGGACAGGACTCCCTGCCCATCTTCAGCTTTCAGGTCCCATGGAGAGTTCCTCGATTTACTGAGGCTACTGCCTGTGGCCCTCTTGCCCAGCAGGGCCCCATGTTCTGGATCTGTCCTACAGCTTCCTATACCCCACCCTGTCCCCACTAGCAACCCTAGCGGCCCCTGTCCCAGTTCCTCTGGGCTTTGTTCCAGGGCTTCCCGGCGACCACTTGTTAAGCGGATAAAGTAATGGGCACTGTTGCAGTCCACTGCCAGGTACCACAGAGATCACCTTCTCAGAGGCTGTCACCCCCATGGTCAGGCCTTCAAGGCGTGCCGAAGGCAGGAGGGCTGGGATGGCTTGAGACGTGAGTGCCTCAGGGGCCTTTGCCAGACTTGTCTGCAGGGATCACGATGTCCTCATCACAGCTGCTGGGTGGCAGGAGGGCAGCCCTGTGGGGTGGGGATGGCCCCATGTGTGCGCTTCTCCTGCCCAGCTGTGTGGCTCACCCTATCCCCTGTCTCCACAGTGGGCTACGGCTCCTGGTTTGAGCATGTGCAGGAGTTCTGGGAGCACCGCATGGACTCGAACGTGCTTTTTCTCAAGTATGAAGACATGCATCGGGTGAGTGCTGCCGAAGCAGCTGTCCTTGGGGTGCCCTGGCCCTCGGCCTGGCAGCTCCTGATGCAGGAGCCCTTTACAGTGGGCGTGTGGGAGGAGGAGGAGGAGGAGGGGTCTGAGGAGGGAAAGAGGAGGGGGTGGGATGGTCTGTGGGCTGGAAGGAGGGTTGGGGGTGTGGGGAGCAGCCTGTCAAAGCCTGAGGTGCGGTGGGGCAGCCATGCTGTGCGAGGCTGAGGGACCCAGGACGGCAGGTGTGGGGAGGGGACTGGGGCCTGGCTTATCAGGGGGGCCTTTAGAGTGCTTTATAGTGGTGGTTGATGGGACGTTGAGGAGAGGCCAGTGTCTGCAGTGAGACACGAGGCAGCTGGTAGCTTGGGGAGCCTGGGTCACCACAAAAGAGACTGGGCATTTTCTAGGTGTTGGGAGAAAGCAGGAGCTGGGGGAGGGGTTGAAAAGAACTAATGGGACAAGGTCTTAGTCCAGGCAGAGGCAGGAGGGCTTGGGGCTGGAGCCTGGGCGGAGGGGCTTCTGGTGGTGGGGGCAGGACAGGCAGGAGACACGTGTGGCCTGGCCCATGGGAAAGAGGAGAGAGGATGGGGTGCAGGTGTGGACCGTGAGGTTGCTCCTGCAGGGCAGAGGCCTGAGTGCCAGCTGGAAACCATGTCGATGTAGGGGACAGACAAGGCCAGGCTGTGGGGCTGCTAGTGTCAGTGGCTAACAGATAAGTAGGTTTAGGTTGAGTAGCAGTGGGTGGGAGCTGGGATGGGGAGGAGGTCTGCTGGGAGACAGACAGGAGAGCTGGGTGTGGGGGAGGGTGAGCCAGTGCTGGAGTTGGAGGTCAGAAGCCCAGGGGTAGGAAGGCCGGCCTTGCACTTCCCCCACACCTGCAGGAAGACTCCAGACCTGGCTGTGAACAGAGCCACACGAGGTCCCCTATGGCGCTGGGGTGGGGGCTGTGCCTTGTGGCCCTGGGGCAGGGGTGTGTGCCTTGTGACCCTGGGGCAGGGGTGGGGGAAGGTGTGCCTTGTGGCCCTGGGGTGGGGGTGTGTGCATTGTGGCCCTGGGGCTGGGGTATGTGCATTGTGATCCTGGGGTGCGGTGTGTGCGTTGTGACCCTGGGGTGGGGGTGTGTGCGTTGTGGCCCTGGGGCGGGGGTGTGTGTGTTGTAGCCCTGGGGTGGGGGTGTGTGCACTGTGATCCTGGGGCGGGGGTGTGTGCGTTGCGTTTGCTGCAGTTACTCTTGGGTTCCTTTGTGCTCACACACCGGGGCCTGTGGTCAGCACGGGCCAGGTCGGCCTTCGCAGGAGCGTGGCCTTTCGGGGCTTGCTCGGTGTGCAGGAAGGACCCCGTCTGCAGGTCTGCTGCCAGCTGGTGCATGCTGTCGGTTCCCCAAATGGGTCCTCACCATGGCTCTGTGTTATGGTGAGGAAAGAGCAAGGTCATGTGGCGGCCCAAGGTCACACGCACCATGGAGCCGACTGCTGGGTAAGCCTGTCTGACTCTACGTGGGCCTCCCACCTGTCTGCCTCTTGTCCACACAGCTTGACACAGAGCCACATATAGGGTCCCTGCTCACGCCCAGAGGACGGTGTAGTAGAGATGAAGGTGTGGCCCAAGCAGGTTGGAACCCTGGTCCTGCCGCTGACCTCTGTGAAGCCGTTGGCCGTGGTTTCCTGTGGTGCTGGGGAACAATGCGGGCTCTGGACACTGGCTGCTCAGGCCAAAGTCCTGACCACCCCAAGCCTCTGTAAAGTGGGGAGGTGACAGCACCCCCTGTCACTGTGTGGCTGGGAGGACTGTGTGAGCATCACCTACGTGCAGGCCTGGCACGGGCCCGCCTGGTATGTACCTTTTTGTGGAGGTGTCATGCACAGTGAGGTGTACTTGGCACACATGTGGGGCTTGACAGCCTTTTACCTGTCACATCTGGGCAGCCACCTTCCAGATCCAGAACATTCCAGCTTCTTGCAGTTGATACTGCAAGAAGTTGATACTGCAAGAAGTTGATACTGCAAGCCCAGAGGCCACCGCGCTTTGATCTCCCTCACTGGAGCTTGGTGTTGCCTCTTCGGAACCTGTCGGGTGTGGAACTCTCCTGGGTTTTGCTGTCTGGCTTCTGCGCAGAGCTCTGTTCTTTCCTGTGCTGTGGTGGTGCTCCATTGCAGCATGAATGTGCCACCGCTTCTTCATCCATCCAGTGTCGCCGGGCGTGGAGGCCGTTTTCATTTTGAGGTGGTCATGAATAAAGCCTCCGTGGACGTTCTTGAGTCTTGGTGGACGTCAGTGCTTGTGCTTATTGGGCCCATACCCAGGAGTGGAATTTCTGGGGCCCTGGGTGTGCATTTGTCATCTGGTCACTATTTTGCCACCAATGACATAGCATTGGACATGCACTGCCTAGGGCCAGTGAGGCCCCAACATGAGAAGGTGAATAGGGAAAGTGCTCAGCTGGCCAGCTGCCCACACATCTGGGGGGCAGCTGCCAGGTCAGCAATTTCTTCCTGGAGCTTCAGTTTCCTCAGCAACGACGGACTGAAGTTTTAAGGTCCAAACACACACTTTACTCCAAGCCCTTAAAGGGAAGTTCATCCTTCTCTGCCTTCCAGGCTCCCCAGTGAAAGTGGTCAGATCTGTTGCTTTCAGTCTGTCAGGGTCAAGGCCACCAGCCCTGCCTGGACCTTTAAGAGCTGCCGGGGTCAGTGCTGGGACTTCATTTTCTATCAAAGCCGGTCTGAGTGACTCAGTGGCATCCCTGGGACAGTCAGCGTTTCGCCTTCTAATTGGCATGGGTTTATTCTTTTTTTAGGAACCTCAGTAATGGCTTGTTTTAATGGAGGTCAAGTCACATTTTTAGGAATTAATATTGTTTACATCTTACTTCAGAAAACTAGCCCCAAGTGAGCATGGTTGTCTCCAGGACTGTGGTGTGGGTCTGTGTGTTCCCACCCCAGGGTTGAGAGGGCATGCTTCCTGCCAGAGCGCTCACTGCCTGCGCTCCACTGCACCGCAATTACAGTGGCCCTTTCCCACGAGCCGGGCACTGTGCCAGGCACCCCTGGTATATCCCCACTTCATCCTCATAGTCATCTTGCAGGGTGTTCTTCACCAGTCATGGGGTGCCCTGACTATAACTGTGTGGCCAGCTAGTACCTGCCCATGTGGAGGCACGACGCAGACACGCTGGCTCTGTGCTGTGGTGTGCAGCCTCTTGCTGTGGCCCCGTCGCTAGTTCCATATGGGGAATGTGCGGCTCAGAGAGGTGAAGTGGGCCGTCCCTGCCGGCTGACCTGGGCGCTCTGCCTGATCCCCGCTGTGTTTCATAACCAGCAAATGTCCTGTGGCATGTTTCTGGACGTAGCCTGGCAGAAACGCCCCTTCCTCTGAGATGGACGTCACGCCGCCATGAGCTGCCCCACAAGGATTCTGCAGACCACTCCAGCAGGCTGACTTTAAGCTGGCTGTGTCCTTCTTGTGGCGTCTCTTCTGAGAGCCAGGTTTCTTCACTCTTTCTCCATTGCTACCCTTTTTCTTTGAAGTGGAGTTCTTGGCGGCAGGGCAAGGGAAAGGGAGCTCTGTATTCCTTGGCTCA
Organism: Symphalangus syndactylus; assembly: GCF_028878055.3. Lineage (NCBI taxonomy): Eukaryota > Metazoa > Chordata > Mammalia > Primates > Hylobatidae > Symphalangus > Symphalangus syndactylus. Next base: position 15,878,833 of record NC_072440.2, read on the forward strand.
GTCTCTGATAACTATTCTTCTGACTCTGAGTCAAGCCCCGCGCCTGGGGTGCACCACACCCCTGCCTGTGGGACGCAGTGCGAGGCCAGAATCAGACCTGCAACTGCTGCAGGAGTCAGCGCACTGTGGGGACCCAGGGAGGAGCTGGCACTCACACCAGCTGACGCCCACACCAGCGGTCAGAGAACATTTTCTTGTAAGGTTTCCGAAGTACTGCATTAAAGAAATTAAATCATCTTTTCACTGTAGGACTTTTTAGAGGCTTGAATATGGGAATTTGCTTTACAAACCTTCCAGAGAGGAAACAGCCTCCAGCATTTTCCTAATGGGACCAAGGCACCTCTAGGTGACAGCTCAGGGCTCTGATTGAGAAGACGAGGAACTTCATCTCCTGGGGAGAAAGTGGTAGGGGTGGGGGGCTGGGGAGAATGGCCCCCTCAAGACTGTTAGCCACATCAGTGACATTCCGCTGTCAGGCGTGGTAAAATAATGGGGCAGGGTATGGCAGGCATGGCAGAATCTTGCCTCTGATGAAGCAGGCTTCCTGCCCAGTGCAGGGCCATCTGGAGACCAGAGGGGCCTCCCTGCGCTCCCAAGGGCCAGCCCAGACGCCAGCTGACGGGCAGCAGGAAGGGAAAGAGGAGCCCATTAGGTCTTGCTCCTCAGAAGAACCATGTTCTGAAATAAGTTTTTTACTTCTTGCTCCTGTTAAAAATTAACCACAGCCTCTATTAAGACCTCATATCTGCAACCCAATTCCCTGGAGGACTAGGGTTTGAATTCAAGATCTCCACTTGAGAGCTGAGCACACTTGGGCAATTTCTTAACCTCTTAGTGTTATTTCCAGACAAGGCTAATGCCAGCCTTGTCGTGAGCATTAAGTAAGGAAGGCCGCGTGTAAAAAGTCCTCAGCGTGTGCCCAGCCTGGAGTCGTGTCCAGTAAAAGGCCCCGCCTCTGATGGGCTGCTCTGCTCTCTGCACTTGTCTTCCAGGACCTGGTGACGATGGTGGAGCAGCTGGCCAGATTCCTGGGGGTGTCCTGTGACAAGGCCCAGCTGGAAGCTCTGACGGAGCACTGTCACCAGCTGGTGGACCAGTGCTGCAACGCTGAGGCCCTGCCCGTGGGCCGGGGTACGTGCCCCACCCTGCGTCCCGCCCAGGCACTCCCCACCCCAGCCAGGCTGCTTTCTCTGCCTGCTTAGGGAGCCGGGTCCGGTCCCTGTTGCCCTCCCTGCTCTCCTTTTACAGCAGTCCGTAGCTGGCCATGGCCTGTGCTCTGTCAGCTGGTGCCTGTGGATGGCACAGTGCTCATGGAGTGGCGGGGTGCCCTGCCCGCTGGTGTTTGCATTGCCTCCAAGCAAACAGTGTTTTGACTTGAAAAAGTGCATTTCAGGCTTTGTGGGCGGGATGTTGCTGAGCAGGGGGTCTGCTCAGATGGCCTGAAATCAAACGCCCCACAGAGCAGATCCAGGGACTGGGTTTGGTGCTATGACATGTCAAAGCGCAAAGCATGCTGATGGGTTTCTCAGTCTCTAACTGACTTGTGGGAGAATTAAATGAAGTGGGCGGGAAGTTAGGAGACACCATTTTTCTTCCTTCACTGAGTGGACGCTGACCAAGCATCTTCTGGGTGCAGGCAACACAGGTGAGGCCTAGCCCCACCTCGGGGCGGTGAGCTTAAGCAGACAGTACCAAGCTAAGCCGCTGCACAGAGGGAGGCCGGTTCCTGCTCTTGGCGGCAAGTGACAGTGGGCATGAGGCAGCTGGAGATGGGGACAGTGTTCCTGACAGGAATCCTTCCCAGATCTACCTGGGTTGCTCCCCCTGTCCTTGAGGGCGTGTGGCATTTGGCCTTGATGATGGAGAGCCCAGGCTCTAAAACCCCTGAATCCCAGGGTGCTGGCCTTGGCCGTAGGAGGCCCCCTCTTGGTAAGTATGAACCTTATGGACACTTGGCATGTTGCGCACTTCCTGGGTTGAGAATGTTTGCAGGGAGGGCCCAGAAATGTGGATGGGTCTCTTCAGCAGCAGCCCCCATAAGATGGAGTGGGAGATGCCTGGGGCGGATGAGAGAGATGCTGGGCTTCAGCTCAGCTCTGCTGCTCTCTGGGAACGCAACATAGGTCAGGCCTTGAGCTTCTGCGGCTTTTTGTTCTTCTCTGAAAAGGGGCTGATCATGGCTAAGGGTGGTTCTGAAGGTCAAGTGCAAAGTGCCGTCTCTATAAAGGCAGAGCAGTGGACTCCTCAGGAGGAAGTGAACTGAACCACAGTCCCTCTCGACTTCTTTCTTGGCTGCATTTTCATAAATATTTGTTATTTAACATTTATTTGCTCTTTTTTAGTTTTGCTTTTGCTGTGTTTTGTTATCCTCGGATGTGACCTTCTCCAAAATACCCCTTTTGGTTCATGTGTGTGGCGAAGCAGCGTCGAGAACATACTGTGTGCCCATATGCTCCTTCCCTCGGGTTTGCTTTATCATGGTTTACCTTGGTTTTGCTTTATTTCAGTTCTTTGATTTGTTTTCTTTTAGCACATTGCCTCTTTGCTCGGAAGATCTTCTTGAGTTGGTGAGAATGCAGGGCCGAGTAGCCAGCTGCATTGCTTAGATTTGATTCATGTCACAGCATAAATTGTCTTGATTCCAAATCCTAAACCAGGTGGGTGACTCCTCTGACGAGCTCTCAGCTGTCTCAGCTGAGAAAAATAATCATGGAAAAATAGTTTGGTTGCTCTAGTAGCTTCTAATTTTGTCCCTTAGGTATCATTAAAGAGTTACAAGAATGATTTTTCTTGTTTTTCTCTCCAACACTGATAATTTTTTGTTACCAAAGAGAAAGTCCGTGTTACGTTGGGTATTTTAGCTCAGCATTTGCAGGGTTGCAGTTTGAAAAACCTGAGGTCCTGCCTGGACAAGGACCACTGTTAATAACGGAGCTAGTGAAGGACATTTGCTGGAGACAGAGCTCTGATCTCAGAGATGCTGACAATGGAAAGAATTCTAAACGAGCAGTTCTCTAAAAGCAGGGAGCCAGTACTTGGGTGACGCGCTCACAGCTCCCATAACCAGGAAGTTCGGAATCCCCGCTGCAGACATCTTCATAGTCACCGTTGCTATTGGACTAGACCAACCTAAGATTTTGTATTAACAAAGACAATGGGAGCAACAACTTCTCTTGTCATGTTGAGCTCTCTGTCTTTTGTTTTTCCAAAGCCTTCATAAACCAGCTTAGACCAGTGCCTGCAGTTTAGCCCACAGCTCAGCCCTCCCTTCTGGCTGCCAGGAAGAGGTCTGGGTTTCTGACCAAGCCTGGGCTAGAGCAGCTGGAGGCTGTGCCCAGACTCACTGTTGACTCAGGGAATTCTCACTGCAGTGCATGTTTTGCATCTAGTCTGTAAAGCTAGCTAATGCTGCAACTATTTTATTCACTTTAAATTCCTCCCCAGGGTTTGCCAGGGCAGGCTCCTTGAAATCTGCATCTTTGGCCCAGTCAGGAGGGCTTCCTACTTAGTATAAAATTTTCTGCACTTTGATTTTTGTTTTCTTTTCAAATTCTCCCAAAGCCAATGACGCCTTGGTGGCACTGTTGAGCTGCGAGTGGATACTGGCATGGGAAGGGCCAGGGCTGCCTGCGATGCCCAGAGCAGTGCACTCCCGCGGCAGATCACACTCGCTGCTGGGATGTTTATTAAACACCTGCCACGTGCCAGGTGCCGTTCTAGGTGCTGGGGGGAGTAGAGTCTCCCTGGTGGGCCCCAACGGGGGGTGCAGAATGGCACCAGGAGGTGGTTGTGGCTCACTGTGCCACAGCCTCAGAGGGAAGCTGGCTCAGGTCATGTTCTGCCGCATCCAGTAGTTTCACAAATGTTAGGGGACCACCTGGTCTGTAGCTCAGACGGCCCTTCCTGCCCCCACAGGCCAAGTTCAGAGGGATCCAGGAATAGATCTGGAATGTTCCAGATCCATTTCCAAGGCTTCCTTTAGTTCAGTAGCTAGCCTGACAGCAGGTGGCCCCAGCAGTTCTCTTGTTTGCGTTGCAGGAAGAGTTGGGCTGTGGAAGGACATCTTCACTGTCTCCATGAATGAGAAGTTTGATTTGGTGTATAAACAGAAGATGGGAAAGTGTGACCTCACGTTTGACTTTTATTTATAATAACAGAAACAAGAACCTGCATGCTCACAATACCCAGACACTCTACTAGCCAAAAGTCCTGTATGCATTCATTTATTCCTTGCTGGACAAACTCTGGAAGCAGCGTGTGAAACAGCGGGGGAAGGGAAGAGCGGCATGAGCGGAGGGAGTGTGATGATTCCCAACCAAAAGCAGCTGTCTCGCCTTTAGAACGTGCAGCCTCTCCATGTCTGATTAGTCTCCACATTGCAGTTCCAATGGCCTGGACCATAAGGATAAAGCCTGTAATATATGCAACTAGAATGTCTGCCTTTTCAACCCCGTATCATTTATTGTATTTTATAGAGCTTTTCACTGGAAATCTACATAAATGTCAGTAAACCAAATAAAAGTTCATTTCCAAGGGGAATCAGGAGCGAGCCACACCCGAATGGTAGAAAGATCTCAGGGTTAACTCTTTATTTTTGTAGTTTTATTATCTAAGGCACAGCCATTCTGTTCTTACTTGGTTCTGAGATAATGGAGAGAACAGAGGATGAATTGGGTCTGTTGGGGGGAATCTGGACACTTGTTTATTCTGACGGAGTTCACTTCTTCAGAACCTTCCTGAAATAAAGCAGAAGTCGTTCACTAGGTCTTCAGAATGGACGTCCCTCTGCCAGAGACTTCCAGTGGGCAGCTCCAAAGGCCCAATACAGAGGAGCCCGTGGAGCATGTGCTGAGGGAAGTCTGCCTGGTGGGGCTGGCAGGTGGGAGTCTAACGCAGTCAGGAGCATTTGCATGCAGTGGGTGGAGAGTCGGCCACCAAAGGACCGAGTTGCACTCGGAATTTGAGCTGAATCCCACAGCCTTACTTTGTTTCCTGAAGTGATAGCCTACTAATGCTGGCAAGCAGATGCTTAATAGTAAATTTCTAAAACCCCCGGGTCTTTATCATTCAGTTTGTTCTGTGCACCTGAGGCGCTCAGCCGTGGAAGGACCATTTTGCGAGTGTAGCCCTGTTTCACTCGGATCAGGTTGGCACGGCCGCCTGCGTGTCTGTCCACCTCGTCCCTCCGTGTATCTGAGGGAGTAAAGGTGAGGTCTTTATTGCTTCACTGCCTAATTTTCTCACCCACATTCGCTGAAGCGATGGAGACTCGGGGGCCAGTAGCCAGCCAACCCCGTGGGGACCGGGGTTGTCTGTCATTTATGTGGCTGGGAAGCACCCAAAGTGGTGGTCAGGAGGGTTGCTGCTGTGGAAGGGGTCTCCGTTCTTGGTGCTGTATTTGAAACGGGTGTAGAGAGACGCTTGTGTTTTTGTTTGTAAAGGGGAGAAGCGTGGCCAGGCAGGTGGCACGTGGCATCGCATGGTGGGCTCGGCAGCACCTTGCCTGTGTTTCTGTGAGGGAGGCTGCTTTCTGTGAAATTTCATTTATATTTTTCTATTTTTAGTACTGTATGGATGTTACTGAGCACTACACATGATCCTTCTGTGCTTGCTTGCATCTTTAATAAAGACATGTTCCTGGCGTTGCGTTAAGCGTTTGTGCTTGTGGGGGTAGAGGGGATCCCTGCAGCGGTGCTGTCGGTCACCTGGACAGGCACGGAATGGGAGAGAGTCCTGGGCAGCCCTCGGCCTAGTCCTTTGTTATTTTACACAACAATCCACAGAACATTCCTGAACGACAGAGCCCTCTAAGCATAAGCCAGTGGTTGCCTGGCATTTTGATTTCACAGACCAATTGTGATTCCAGAAAGTATTTTGGGGACCAACATAGCATTGCCATACACACACACACACACACACACACACACATACACACACACACTTCTTGCCAAGCAAGACCCTCAACTCTCAAATGGTAGCCTTCAGGTGCTGCCCCTGCCCGGGCTGGGCACGCCTTGCTGTCCTCCTGGCTCTGACACCAAGTCATTTGGAGTTCACTTGTTTTCCCTCGACCCCCCGCTCTTCATCTGAAAAGGGATCAGCACAGATTCCACGGTTCTCTGACCTGAAGCAGGTAAGTCAATTCCTCTGGTCCAGTGTCACGATTTACACAGTGGTGATCATCATTGTCCTGCTCACGTCAGAGGATGGTTCTAACAACAGTGACGCTCCTTTGTGAGCATAAATAAAATCATAAATAAAATGAGTCTGTGCTGGCCCCGTCCTCCTGCCGGCCAGCCAGGCTCCCGGGGTGGCCAAGCTGCAGTTGCCAGCGGGTGGTGGGGAGGTGCGTGAGCACTGCTAGGTGGGCATCCACAATGTCTCCAGTACTGCGGAGAGACCCCCTCAGGTACAGGCGCCACCATGTGCAGGCCCTGTCCTGGGAGATCTCAGTGGAGATCGGTTTTTACCCACCTCTCTAGGCCGTGGGGCAATGGTGTTTGTGGTGGAAGGAGGGAGCCTCAGGTGTCCAGTGGCTCTGCCTGGCCAGCTCCGTTCTCCCGTAGAGTTTGGCTCCATTCCTGCCCATTGACATCCTCTTCCACTCTTTACTGTACAACGTGCATTTTAAGACAGGGAGGGCCTCTGGGTCAGGTGGCCCAGCATGACCCAGCTGAGGAACAGCCTCTGTGACATCCCTGACAAGGGACATCTTGTCCCCAATAAGCTCACCAGCTCCTGGGACAGTCCCTCCACTCTGAGCCACCCTCTGCAGCCGCCACCCCAGCCAGGGCCCTCGGAATCATCACTTCCCTCACCTGAGCCGCCCAGCCCTGCCTCCTCTGCTGGGCAAGTGCATCCCCCATGCACCCCAGCGATCCCTGCTTTCCTCACCGCCCCACCTCCGTGTTGTGTGGCTGTCTCCCTCGGAGACAGGGACGTCCTGAGAGTGGGGACTGCACCGTCAGGGCTTTCCTACTGTTCATGCTTGGCCTATGGAGGCTGCGTCTTCCCAAACAAGACGCAGCCTGGGCTCCTGTCTCCTCACCCTGGCCCCCCACTTCCTGCCATTGCCCCCACTTCCTTAGTGACATTTCTTTACTGCCAGTGGCTCAGGTCCCGGTCCTTCCTACAAGTGCAGCCTGGCTCGTGGTCTTCCCCATGTCCAGAACATCCTTTCCGAGGTCACTGGCTTTCCAAATCTAGGTGTAGCTGTGTTTCCGGTGCCCTTCCTTCTGCCCTTCTTTCTCTGTCCCAAGCCCAGAAACGTGGTGCCCACAGAGCTACTGAGACCCTTCTTTGGCACTCCCATCTCTCCCTCTCTTCCTGCGTCTCTTGGGCATTTAGGAGCACCTGCTCTGCAAGGCCCTGTGCTTGGTATTCTCCATCTTCTAATGAAGTTCCCTCCATTCCATTCCCTCCAGGCTCTGCTCTTGGCAATCGCCCACATCCTTATGGAAGGAGGCCTGGCAGGGAGCAGAGGACCTGGGCTCCAAAGTCCCGGCTTTGTCCCTGGCTGGCTGCATGACCCAGCCACGTCCCTTGCCTTCTCTCAGCCTGTCTCAATATCTGTCACGTGGCCTTCCAGGTTTCTTCTAGTTGTCAGAGTCTCCAGTTGATGGCTAAGTGGGCTTTCCTGGTGTCCCTGGCAGCACACTGCTTTGCCCGTTTAAACACACACCTCCATAACAAACGGGCAAACAAAAGGGGCGGGGCGGACAGTAAACACCACAGAGATTCCAAGCGGTGGCTTCAGGGAGGCTGCTTAGTGTGAGAAGTACGCATGAGCTGGGTCTGGAAATGGGGCAGGAGTCAGGGAGGGCACACACCAGGTGGGCAGAAACAGAATACGCCCAAATGAGGACAGAACCCTTCCCTGCCGGGAGTCAGGCGCCAGCTCCAGTGCTGCTCTGTCCCTATTTGTGGGACTGCAGGGAAGTTCCCTTTCATGTCATAATGAAGAGGTCACAGACCAGGTGTCCTAAAATTCCACCCAGCAGAAGCATGCTGTGCCTCTTAAGTATGGTCGCAGTGTTCAGCGACTCAGCTCCAGAGAGGAGCTGATGGGTGTGGGAGATGCCGGCTTTTCAGCTGATGACAGGCCCGGCCGGCAGGAGCAGAGAGAGCCCAAGGCAGAAGCACCTGCCACCCAGCGTGGGCCACGGGCACCGTCTCCAAGGCGTGCTGAGCCTTTGCCAAATCCACACATCAAACGACAATTTGATTCTCACACTTGGATCCCCGAATGCTAGCTGGCACTGACTGTCTGAGCTCCAGCCCTTAAATCTGTCTCCTCACCACTGAGAAAGGAGTCTGTGCTCTATTAAAAGCATTTTTTAAAAACCAGAGAATGCTAAATGTGTTTGAAAAATAAAAATCGACCAAAAAATACATTTTATCCCTCTTTAGAGTTGTTATCTTTACATATATTCGTGGTGCTGGGCACCAGCTGGGAATGCAAGTCTGAAGATTGCATGAGCAAGGCCCCCTCTGCAGAAGCAGAGACTGCATCGGAGCCAGCCAGAGACTCTTCCCCAGTCCACGCATCCCTAGACACTGAAGTGAATGGTTGAGGGCCTTTTCCCTGAGTGTTTCCGTCTCTCAGGTTGACCCTTTACAATCCATAGTACATGCAGTTCCCAGATGGGGAAAGAATCTCTCAGATCCAGTTCGTGGCCTGGCACCCATCTCACTGCCAGAGAACCGCGGCTGTCTGTGCCCTCCGTGTCCCAAGTATGCACTTCCCTCTGCCTGGGTTGCCATTCCCCGACTTGACCCAGCTTACACTGATTCAGTGTGATCCAGGCACGATCTACTCCAAGACGCCCTTGGGCACAGTCCAGGCATGATCTACTCCAAGAAGCCCTCTGCCAAGGGTAGGAGCTCAGAGCTCCACTTTTGGTTAATATTACACCTCCCTTAACATATCCCGGATACATGGCCATCTGCCCGGAAAGCTTCTTGAGGCCAGGGCCGTGTCTCTGTCATTTTCCTTGGCATCAGGAACTTAGCACAGAAGCAGTGCTCTGTGAAGCTTGATGGCTGGGAGCATTCCCAGAGTCCGACGGATCCAGCCTTGCCTTGTCACGTCAGCTGTGTCCAGCTGCCTCCACTGGCTATGCACTTGGAAGGCCGTCTCTGGCCTAGCCACACTGCTCACTCTGAGACCTTGACCTGCACTTCTAACGTTCATTTCCTTAACTGCTATGGACCGTTTGGCCCCTTGGAAAGCCTTCCCCATTATCTGTAAGTGCTGCCAATCCATGTCCACCACATGCCTTGGGCTGGTTTAAAAACGCAATCTCCTGGGGGCTGCCATGAATGAATCCCAGCTCACTGCCATCCAGGACACAACTAGGCCTCAGTTTTTACCAAAGACCTTGGGCGGGGGGCGGTCACCAGATCCGGCAGACAGGCTGATTTTCAATGGGTGTGGCTGCCTCCATCCTGCGTCTCTGTCACGCCCGGACTCTGCAGAGGTAGAGAAGGCCAGACCGTTCCTTAGCCCACAGAAGGAGTGACTGGCATATCCTCACTCCCATCATGAGACGAGATGCAGAAATGCATATCTTTTTTCCTTAGAAGTGTGCCAGCAGTTACAGCCTTGAATTCGGAAAGTGTGATGATTCCCCGTGGTGGTATATTGGTTTGCATTTGCTAACTGCTTTCAAGTTTTCTTTCCTGAGTAGATATTTCTAGTCCAAGTAGGCTGTGAGCAGAGTGTGCCTCATTCATCCCTCTGTTCCCATACTGTGCATTCGTTCCTAACAGGTAATCCATAAATGCTTGTTACCTAACTAAAGGCAAATTAAATGCTAAACAGCACTAATGACAAGCTGTTGCAAGATCCCGGCTCTCAGCAAAGAATTACTTGTGGTTGTCAGGGGCCTGCCTGTTGCCCAGGTGTAGGAAACATGAAACTGTTCTTTCCCAACTGCTTCTCTATTCCAGAGGTAGCGCAGTCTTCTAAGATTGCTGCAATATAATGTTTGGGGGGCAGGTTTCATTAAAATTCTTTTTTGAGACAGAGTCCCACTCTGTCACCCAGGCTGGAGTGCAGTGGCGCGATCTCAGCTCTCCTTAACGTCCACCTCCCAGGGTTCAAGCGATTCTCCTGCCTCAGCCTCCTGAGTAGCCGGGATTACAGGCGCCCGCCACCACGCCTGGTTAGTTTTTGTATCTTTAGGAGAGACAGGGTTTCACCATGTTGACCAGGCTGATCTCGAACTCCTGACCTCAGGTGATCCCCCCGCCTCGGTCTCCAAAGCACTGGGATTACAGGCGTGAGCCACTGCGCCCAGCCAAGGTTCATTAAAATTCTAAATACCAGTGTTCGACACCACGGAATCTTGTTCAGGAGCAACATAAGTGGATTTTATTCTTCTTTCCATCAAAGGAAACAACCAGTAGCTATTAAAGGAAATTAAGAGCTTAATAGTATATCAGTCCCTTAAAGGGAAAGCGAACATGCCTAGGTGCTTTGCTGAGCCTGTGGAGAGCCGCTCTCCATGGAGGATCCTCAAATAGATCCTCAAATGGCCCCCTGTTTACAAGTAATCATCAATTATTTGTAGTGACAACGTTTAACATGTGCAATTTGGTTTCTGGCTGATTGAACTAAAATGAGCAGCTGCGTCATCTGTCAAGGTAAATATTCGAGAGAGAAAGCAGCTATTTTAGTAAAGAAAAAATAACCACAGTAGCTTTTCCAAAAGAGCTACTTATACCTCATTTATTTTTATGTCATATTTTTTTTTCCTCCTCAGGACAGCTGAAGAGAGTCTTGTCTCCATTTTATGAGACTACCAAAAGGACAGCAGTCAGGGAAGCAGATTTCTGAGAGGGAGAGGCTCTCCGCTTCCATGTGGACGCGCTACGCATCCCTGCCACGCACTTGCTCTTCCTCCCTTCTTTATTAATAGACATGGTGGAAAACAGTACTTAACTTCTTCGGGGCTAATCAGCCCCTGCTGTTTCTTTCTCCACATGAAGGCATAATCTGCATTCGTAACATCATCATTGATGCCTGTGAGATAATTACAGTCTCGATCTTACGGCCCAGTCTCTTAGGTGTACAGAATTGTGGTGAAAACCAGCTCCAAGCCCCCAAAATGGGCAGAGGGTGATTGTCACACAGCTCTCCATGATCCCAGAGTTTCTTCTTGAATACTGAGGGAATGAGCCATCTGTTGCATCTAAGTGTAAAGACATTTTCTCCAACGATTCATGGTTTTCTTTTCAAGATTCTCATCAAAGGTCTTGAGCAGCAGACTCATGCCATGGGTGTAAACAGCAGAGATGGTAATGGTTCCTTCCTCAGGAGGTGAGTTTACTGGCTTCAGTGATGCTGAATAGTATCTAGGAAAAGGTAGGACCCTCACCCACCAAATCCAGGCTTCAGCCTGTTGGAAGTGGACCCACTGCAGGGCACCTAAGGGAACCATCAATGTCTTCTGGAAAGTTTTTTTCAGAGTAGACAACAATCTCCTCCTACAAACTGTTCCTTGGTGCCACTGTCACATTATACAACTCTGGTCTATTCCATCAAAGATCGAACCTTATTGAATAGATTTTAGGGGTTCATCTAGATAATAAATGAGGGAAATTTCAGTTTCTGTAAAAATTAAATCTTCACATGGAGGTGAAACGTTTCCTGGAACAAGGAAAACCCTCTGGATTGAAGATGATCTTTAAGGAGAAAAAAAAGAGAATCACATGACAAAACTTCATGACGGACTGATCTAATTAGTCATTTCAACACACAGAAAAATCGTCCTTGGGTTCAAGGAAATCAGCAAGGGTTTTGAGTTTCTGGATTCTTGGCTACATTGATCCAGTTGTACACCACTTATGTGTGCATCACTGTTGTTGTTTTTTTTTTTTTGAGACGGAGTCTCGCTCTGTTGCCCAGGCTGGAGTGCAGTGGCGCAATCTTGGCTCACTGCAACCTCCGCCTCCCTGGTTCAAGCAATTCTCCTGCCTCAGGAGAATCTCAAGTAGCTGAGATTACAGGCGCCCACTACCACGCCTGACTAATCTTTGTAGTTTTAGTAGAGATGGGATTTCACTATGTTGGCCAGGCTGGTCTCGAACTCCTGACCTCAGGTGATCCTCCTGCCACAGCCTCCCAAAGTGCTGGGATTACAGGCGTGAGCCACCATGCCTGGCCTTCTTCACTGTTGAGAGCAGGCCAGTGCAAGAGACATTAAGGTATTCCCTACTAGAATTCCATGTTTGCCCACACAGCCAGACATTGGCCAGGGTTTGTCACCTCAGGTTTTTTTGGATTGAAGATGCTTCCAGGACTGTGAGACAATACATTTCTGTTGTCCAAGCCGCCCAGTCTGCGGAAATTTGTTACCGCAGCCCTATCTAATACAACTCCCTTTCTCAGATTCACTTACTGTGCACGTTTTGCCCCAATTGCTTTATTATTTGCTATCTATCAATACATAATTTTTTCAGAAGCATTTGAAAGTTAAGTTACAGGCTGGGCACAGTGGCTCATGCCTGTAATCCCAGCACTTTGGGAGGCTGAGGCAGGCAGATCACTTGAGATCAGGAGTTTAAGACCAGCCTGGCCAACATGGTGAAACCCTATCTCTACTAAAAATACAAAAATTAGCTGGGCATGGTGGTGTGTGCCTGTAATCCCAGCTACTTGGGAGGCTGAGGCAGCAGCATCGCTTGAACCCAGGAGGTGGAGGGTGCAGTGAGCTGAGATCGCCTCACTACACTCCAGCCTGGGCAACACAGCAAGACTGTCACAAACAAACAAAACACCAAAAACCATTAAAAAAATGGAATTATCTTTATTTTGTTTTTTTTTTTCCTAATGTCTTCTTATGATAGGATTAGGTGATGCATTCCAGATTAGAATACTATAGAAGTTGCTCTTTTCAACGGAGGTTGTCCTTCATATTACATCTGAAGCCACACAATGTCCATGCTCCTTGTTGGCAGTGTTAATTTTTATTATGGTGTCCAAGCATTGTCCATCTTTCTTTTGTATTATGACTACTTTTTCTCTTGTAAGTAATAAGTGATCTGTGGGACTATCCTTTAAAACAATGCAAATATCCTGCTCCCCATCCAAACAACCCTGAGATAAAGCACCCATGAATGATCCTTGCCTGAATCAATCTTCACTCAGTGGTTGCAACATGATGGTTTTTCAGCTCTAGTCCTCCTGCATGACCATTTGTCCCTAGGCCTGCTTTACTGTAAGCATGTGCCCTCCCTTGTCCTGCATTTATTCTATCTGTCCATCCCTCCTTGGCCTGGACTCATGACTCCTATTTCTTTTACTGTCCTTCATTATTATGGCCAGCAAGAGCCCCATTCAAGCTGGCTTCTGGGCTTTGTGACCATAGTGATCCTGGGGGGAGAATGAGGTTATAGGATGGTCACAGTGGCCTTGCATGCTGTTTTAAAGATTTTTATTTTTAGCATAAGAAGGCTTTTAAGGCAAGGTAGTGCAGGGGAACTTGGAGAGAATGGATGAGATTGGTACCATGTACGTATTCTGGCGTTAGAACCAACAGGACTTGCTGAAGCACTAGATGTGGGGTATGAAGTAGTGATCATTGAGGGATAACAACAAGGCTTCCTAGTTTGAGCACTGCCTTGGAATAGGTGAGTGAGGGCAGGCACAGTAGCTCACACCTGTAATCCCAGCACTTTGGGAGGCCGAGGCGGGTGGATCACGAGGTCAGGAGTTCAAGACCAGCCTGGCCAACATGGTGAAACCCCGTCTCTACTAAAAGTACAAAAATTAGCTGGGCGTGGTGGCTCATGCCTGTAATCCCAGCTACTTGGGAGGCTGAGGCAGAGAATTGCTGAAACCTGGGAGGTGGAGGTTGCAGTGAGTCGAGATTGCACCATTGCACTCCAGCCTGGGCGACAGAGCGAGACTCCGTCTCAAAAAAAAAAAAAAAAAAAAAAGTAATAGGTGATTGAGGGAGGTGAGTGGATCAAGGGCGATATGGATGGCTTAAGTCTGAGTGGTCTCCAGTACATTCCAGTAGAGGGGTCAAGGCTGGTGAGAAGTGTAACAGCAGGACCTACGACAGGGTCAGAGGGGCCCTAACATCCAAAGGCCACACAGAGGAGGGAAGTCACCAGTGGGGCCCAAGAATTGCGTAGTTGGTGTGGTATTAGAGAAGCCTGAAGTATTTCAGGCAGAAAGGAGTGATCAACTGGGCTGAATGCTACTGAGAGGTCAAGTAATGTACGGCCAAGTATAGAAGAAATATTTGTGAGAATGCCAGTTACCAGGCAATGAGAGTCACACTTCTGTGAAATTTGGTAACTGAAAGACAGCATGTATAGACAGCTCTACTGAGAAGCAGGTTAAAGAGGAGCAGAGAAATGGGGTGGAAACCAGATCTTTATTTTTTTTTAAAGATGTGACATACTAGAGCATGTTCCAAGAAGGAGGGAAAGAGAGAAAGAGAAAAGAATGAGACTCTTGGCTATCATGAGAGAGGGAACAACCGAAGCCCTTTTGATCTCAGGACCAAACTTTTTGGCCTTAGGATCCATTCACATTCTTAAAAAGTATTGAGGATCCCAAAAAACTTTTATTTATGTTTATATCTATCAATATTTACCATGTTAGAAAATACAATCGATAAAAAATTTAACTCATTAAAAATAATAAACCCATTACATGTTAACGTTCTCTAATGAAAAATTATACTTTCCAAAAAAGTGAAAAGCGGGGCAGTTTTCTATTTTTGCAGATCTGTTTAACATCTGGCTTAATACAAGACCGCTGGATCTCTTATCTTCTTTTGCATTCAATTTGTTGCAATATCACACATCATGTAGCTTCTGGAAAATCCCCCCATATACTTATGAGAGAATAACAATGAAAAAGCAAGTAAAGTCTTAGTGTTTTATGAAAGCAGTTTTTGGCCCCATGGACAGTCTGAAAGGGTCTCAGGATCCCCAGACCACACTTAGAGCACTGCCTATAATAAAGAAGGCAAATGGGGAGGGATCCAGGACACAGTTAGAGGGACTGGCCTCTGTGAGAGACCCTCTTTTGGGACAAGAGCAAAAGGGGATGAATGCCAAAGTGATTGTGAAGGAGTGTATTCCATTCTTATGCATTCCATTTTCTCAGTGGGATAAAACCCATGGTCATCGAGTCAGGTGAGGAAGTAGTGAGTGCGGGAGGTCTGAGACAAGCCATGGGAAAGAATTCTCTTGGTGAACAGGAAAACTAGCTGGCCAGTGAAGTATAGTCAGACTGCCCAGCAGGGACCGCATAGTATCCATCTTTGCAGCACACACCAGGGCACCTATTGACCTGCCGCAGCCATGTGTGCAGGGAATTCCAAGCTGCACACGTCTGCCTGGCTGCTTCTCTCCCACAGTGAGCAGTGTGGCAGGCTGCCTAAGAGCAAGCTCCCTAGGTTCTCTTTCTGCTCCTACCCCAGACTGGCAGCGTGTCCTTGAACAAAATGCTCTGTGTGCCTCAGTTTCCTATCTGAAAAATGGGAATAACCACAGCACCTACCTCACAGGGCTGTTGTGAAGACAAATGAAGATAACAATTACATGTAAAGTACATACCTAGGATGGGTGAGTGCCTGGCAAGGGAAGTGCTCCATAGCGTCAGCGACAACAATTACTATCACTCACATGATTTATGGCGCTTCCACTCTGCCCTCTGTCTTAGTAATAATTCACTCATTTAGCGAACATCAATGGAACGGATGCCTACTGTGGATATGGGCGGAGGCTGAGGCCACAGCGGTGAGCAAAGCAGGCGAGCCCCTGTCCCCACGGGTTGTCTCCTCGAGCAGACAAGCGGACCCAGTGAGACCCGCTACCTGGTGACACAATGCAAGTCCCCATGACTGCTCACCCTAACGAAGGCGCAGGATGCGGTAGGGGCTTTGCGGACTTTACTCTAGCCAATCCTGACTACAGGCCCCAGTGGGCACGCTTAGCCTTTTACAGATGGAGAGTCTGCTTCTCAGAGCAGGGGGCTGACTTCCCCCGGCCACACGGCCCTATGCAGTTCGGTGGGACCGGGCCGACTGCCCAGCTCGCGCTAAAGCCCACGTAACAGAAACCCGCTCCCATGACACGGGTCGCCAAGGTTCCCGCTCACCAGAGAACGGGACTTCCGGCGGAAATTTCTTCCGGGAGCAGAGCCGCGGAACCGACCTGGCCCCGCCCCTCCTCGTTAATCTCCAATTGACCAATCACAGCTCCGCTTCTTGCCAGGCGCGTAGGCTCGTTCTCCAATCAGCGACTGCCGTCGTCTCTCAGGCAACAGCGTCCTAGAGATGCCGAATGGGCAGCCCCTCTGAGACCCCGCGGCTTGGGGGTCGGCGCACGCGGGTGCCGGCTCAGCTAGGCGGAGAATCGAGGAGGGGTCCCCGGTAAGGCTGTGTTCGGGGTGGCCACGCGCGTGCGACAGGCCGAGGAGGGGCCGGGCGGGCAAGCAGCTCTGTGGGTCTCACTGCCCTGAGAAGGCCGGCGCTGCCGCCCACCCCTAGGGACGAAGGGGTGGTGATTCGTTTATTCACCCAGCAGGTGTTCATGGCGCGTCTGCTTGTGCCAGGCATGTTGTAGGCCCTGGGGCCCTGTGGGGAATAGCAGGGCCCCTGTTCCCGTAGCTTACCTGATATGTGGAGAAGAACGATAAACAACGCTGACGGTGGTGACGTCTTCTTCCTCCCTGCATCTCTGTGAGAATCAGCTGGGAAATGTGTGTGGAAACGTCCTAAATCTCTCCAATTTACAACATGTCTCAGATGCCCCTGATTTCATTTGTTCCCACAGCAGTCTTGTGAATATCATGATAGACTCTCTCCTGTAGACAGACGAGGACTTGAAACCTATGGGGTGAAGGGGCTTTTCCAAAGTCACACAACTATCATAGGAAGTTTCTGAGCCAGAATTCAAACTCATTTCTGTCTCACGGCAAAATCTCTGCTCTTTTACACTCTTCTCCCACAGCCTGCACATAAATTACCCCTGCCTCCCTCAGAAATTTTGTTTGGAAGCACTTTGTGAGGTATACATCTGTATAGGGCTTACTTGAAGGTTGTCCAAATCACCCCTCTGTCTACTCCCTTCCTTTCTCTCCAAATCTTTGCCTTTCAGGATGTCTTGCCCCTGTTAAGAGGACTCTTTTCTTTTCTTTTTTCTTTTCTTTTCTTTTTTCTTTTCTCCCTCCCCCCCCCTTCCCTTCCCCTTTCTTTCCTTCCTCCCCTCCTCTCTCCTCCCCTCCCCTGTCCTCGCCTCCCCTTCCGCTCCGCTCCCCTCCGCTCCCCTCCCCTCCCCTCTCCTTTTCTTTCCTGATGGAGTCTTCCTCTGTTACCCAGGCTGGAGTGCAGCTATCCCAGCTCACTGCAACCTCCACCTCCCGGGTTCAAGCGATTCTCGTGCCTCTGTGTCCCAAGTAGCTGGGATTACAGGCGCCTGCCACCACGCCCAGCTAATTTTTGTATTTTTAGTAGAGATGGGATTTCACCATGTTGGCCAGGTTGGTTTCAAACTCCTGACCTCAAGTGATCCACCCGGCTTGGCCTAATTTAATATGTGCTCCTAAATGGGTGGCCTTAACAGAAATGCTGTAAATAAATTCTACTTTCATACACTACAGTTCATATCTTTTATCCATTGCCTTCAATTCAGCAAACGTTTACTTGGCTAAGTTCTAGGGGTATGAAAGTGAGTCAGAAATGGCCCCTTTGATTATATGTGAAGATATTTGCCTCCTATCCAGTCTTATTGCACGATCCTTTGAGGATGAGGATTTTATTTTAGTTATCTGTGCTTTCCCTTTTTCCTCTATGCTCATTTTAATGCTTGGTTCATGATAGGTGATCATGGATATTTATCAAGAAGTGCTTACCTGAGACTGTAATACAATTTCGCTCTCCAGGGAAAAACTGCCCTGTTCCAGCTATCTACTTCCCCTTGTACAGAGATCTCTATAGCACCCATGCTGTGATCTCTGCAGCTGACTGGCACCTGGAGACAGAACCAGCTCCATGAGGATGTTTAGTAGCCTGGTGCCTGCCCAGATCAGGAATCTGGTGGGAGGCCACTGGTTGTTAACAACTGAGACAGGTTTGAAAAGACTGTGAATAGAGATAACATGAATATGATACCCTTTCAGTACTAAAAGCTTCATTTTCTACTTTTAGTTTTGATCTTTCACTGCTATTTTGTTTACTTTGTTTCAGGTACCATTTGTTACTTTTTCTTTCTATCTCTTTGTCCACAGTTTTACTACTTCTATTTCTACTACAGCAAATACTACTACTACTACTACTGGCTAATACTAATTGAACACTTACTATGTGCCAAGCACAGTTTGATCCCTCATACTTTTTAAATTTAGTCCTCACAAGTTGGCTATGAAAAAGTACAAGTTGGGTGTGGTGGCTTATGCCTATAATCCTACCACTTTGGGAGGCTGAGGCAGTAGGATCACTTGAGGCCAGGAGTTCGAGACCGGCCCAGGCAACAAAGTGAGACCCCCCCCATATCTATGGTAGCATGTGCTTGTACTTCCAGCTACTCAGGAGGCCGAGGTGGGAGGATCACTTGGGCCCAAGAGTTTTAGGTTGCAGTGAGCCATGATCATGCCACTGCACTTCAGCCTGGGCGACAGAGTGAGACCCTGTCTCAAAAAACAAAACAGGCTGGGCGCGGTGACTCACGCCTGTAATCCCAGCACTTTGGGAGGCCGAGGCGGTTGGATCACCTGAGGTCAGGAGTTTTGAGACCAGCCTGGCCAACGTGGTGAGATCCCATCTCTACTAATACAAAAAATGAGCCAGGCATGGTGGCAGGCACCTGTAATCCCAGCTACTCCAGAAGCTGAGGCAGGAGAATCTCTTGAACCTGGGAGGCGGAGTTTGCAGGAGCCAAGTTCACAGCATTGCACTGCAGCCTAGACAACAAGAGTAAAACTCCATCTCAAAACAGACAAAACCAAAACCAGACGAAAAACCAAAACAAAAGGCAACAGGGACACAGAGAGTTTAAGGGACTTAACAAAGCTGATAAATGGTAGTGAGTATGGCTCCACCTCCAGGACTGCCTGATAATAACCTATGTTCTTGATGAGTACGCTATCACTCTCAAATATTTATATATTCTACAAGTCCTGCCAAGGCTTTGAGATGACTTGTAAGAATAACTACAATGTGATAAAATAGAAACATGTAAATCAGAATCATTAAAAATATAGACAGAATAGGAAGGTATCAGAAAGGAGGAATACTCAGATGATCTATAATGGTTAATAAAGTTGGGCTGGAAATTTAGCTGGGAGCTTCTTGTCAACTCATGGAAAAATAAAAGTAAAAAAATAGAAGGTAATAAAATTTATTTTTTTTTCCAGGGAAATATGGCCTTTTGATTCATCTGGAAAAATAGGTCTAACCTATTTCTAAAATAAATTTCTCACAGGGCTCATCACAGAGGATTGGAAGGGCCTAGATTACTGCCCAATGACAAAAGTGTGGGCTTAACGTCCTCACTCTTCAGGGAGAGAATGTGGACTCTAGCATTTGAACTGAATATTTGGAATTGAAGATTTCTGAATAGTAAGTTTTCAATAACACCTTCTGAATGTAGTTTTCCCCCTGGGACATTGTAAATGGTGTTATCCTGCATCCTGGGTTGGTTTCAGTCATTTGTTTGCTCATTTACTTAGCAATTATTCATCGAGCACCTGCCATATGCCAACCCCTGCCTAAGCATTGGGGATCCCCGGGCAGTGGTCATCTCACTGCCTTGGCACTCCTGGTGTTTCCATCCTGCCAGTTCTTCCTGCTGGGTTTTTTTCTGGACTCACTTTTTGTTTTTTTCTCTGTTATTTTATTCTGATATTCTGACACCTATAAGTGTATACCTTTTTTATTTTTTTTGGCCAAATGCTCTGTCTGATTTATCTTTCTGTATATCCTCGGGACCTAAAAATAACAGCTACCAAATAGCTAAAGCTCACTGTGTGCCAAGCACTTCACGAATATCACCTGTGATCCATCTACACCTTTAGAGCAGTGGCATTTACCATTTTGGGGTCACCAGCCTTTTGAGAAGTGCTCTAGAAAAATTATCTCACACACAGTTTTGCATCTCAGTAAGTCTGTAGGGCTATAAAAGCACACGCATGGACCGTGATTCCATGTTAAGAATACTTGCTTAAAGGAGAGATATTCCAGTTGTCCCTCAGTATCTGTGGGAGATTCGTTTCAGCACCCACTCGAAGATACCTAGATTCATGGATGTTCAAGTCCCTTATATAAAATGGTGTATTATTTGCATATAAGCTACATAATCCTCCCATATGCTTTAAATTATCTCTAGATTACTTACAATACCTAATACAATGTAAATGCTATGGAAATCATTATACCATATCATTGAGACAAGGAAAAAAATCCATACATATTCAGTACAGACATCAACATCCATATTTTTCCTGAATATTTTCAATCCACTGTTGAATCCGTGGATGTGGAACCCATGGATATGGAAGGCAACTGTATCTCCCTTTTTCAAATGAGGAAACTGAGTCAGGAGGCGGTTAATTAACTTGCAAGTTCTTGTGGTAGATAGTGGAGCCAGTTTGACCCTATGCCTGCTTGATACCAAAGCTTTTGATTTTTCTGCTGTCCAAGAATGTAGATGCTCAGTAAATGACCAATGTATATATGGAAGTGTGTGGAAGGCTATAAAGGGAACTTGATAGTTGATGTGTCCCAAAATATAACAGAACATCCATTTGATATCAGTACAGACAAGAAGATTTTTCTCAAGTGTTTGGATTTAACTGCCAAAACCTTTTGTGTTGCTTACAATTTTTTCCAATTTAGTCGAGTGATAATTTCCACACCCCCCTCCATGATACAGTTCCAGCAATTTTTGCTTCTGGTGCCATTTCTATTTGGCTGTGCACACTTTTTACTCTTGTGTTGAATTATGTTTTCTCTTGATGCCAAGGCAGATGGATGGCACTTTTGTTATGATTCTGATATAAATAGCATGTGTTTAAAACTGGACATCAATACTTCTCTGGCAAATAAACAAATATATCAGTGAGATAGCCTTCTGATTGTGTTTTTCCCCTTGGTTAAGAAGTGTATTTGATGGTCTGTGACTTCATGCTTATTTTGGGGGTATTAATTTTTATGATCCTTGCCAATTTCTACCTCACCAAGTTCTGAAGTAATCACATTCATTAATGTCTCAAAATTCTCTTTATTTTGAAAACCTCAGCTGAGGATGGTGTAAAGTTAGGGGTGAGCTACAGAACTCCTCACAGTGCCTTGGTCGTACTCAGAACCTTGTTTAGCTTTCAAAATCAAGGGTAAAATTAGCCTAAGCTTCTATCCCTTGCAGTCATAGTGTTGATAACTGCGGTCCATCAAGAGCAAAGATTAGTGGGGTGCTTACTGCATGCTATGCCATGTTGAGTGTAAAAAGGTAAGTGGAGTCCACTGGAGGGACTTGTTGTCTAGCAGGGGCCAACATAAAGGTCTGGAAGCAGAGAATCAAAGTGAAAATTGAGGTAGAACTAGAGGAACAGATGGGAAAATATTAGAACTTTTACTTGATATTTTACCCACCACATCTGCAGCCCCATGGCAAAGTGATGGAATTACGAGTGGCTTTTATCTTTTGGTTCTTTTCTTTATTAAATGAAACAGTTAGCAAAGCACACCTATAAGACTTCAGTTCTTTGTAAAGGCATGATTAATTTTGTTTAAGGACAATAGGAAGGTCTCCTGAAGGAAGGGGATATACCCTCAGTTTTGAAAGATTAATTGAAGTGTGCCAGGTGCAGAAGAATGAAGGAAATTCTAGCACAGGCATGAACCAAAGCTCAGAAGTGAGGAACTATGTAGTGTATTGGGAGCACTGGGTAAGAACGTAGCATGCCTGGAGGTCATGGCGTCTGGAAGGATCACCTGAAGCCAGGTGGTTAATTGTATGAATGACCTTCTACCCCACAATTAAGAGTTTGAATTTCAGGCCTGGTGCAGTGGCTCATACCTGTAATCCCAACACTTCGGGAGGCTGAGGTGGGAGGATCACTTGAGCCCAGAAGTTCGAGACCAGCCTGGGTAACATGGCGAAACCCTGCCTCTACAAAAATTAGCCAGATGTGGTGGCATGCACCTGTAGTCCCAGTTATTCAGGAGGCTGAGGCTAAGGTGCAGGGATCACTTGAGCCCTGAAGGTGAGGTTGCAGTGAGCCGAGATTGCACCACTGCATTCCAGCCTGAGACTTCCTCTCAAAAAAAAAAAAAAAAAAAAATTGAATTTCAGTCTTTATGCCCTGGAGAAGCATTGCTTCTTCTCTTTTTTCCCTTCCCTTGCCCTCCTCTCCTCTCCCCTCCCCTCTCCTCTCTTTTCTTTTGAGATAGTCTTACTTGATCACCCAGGCTGGAGTGCAGTGGTGTGATCTCTGCTCACTGCAACCTTCGCCTCCCGGGTTCAAGCGATTCTTGTACCTCAGCCTCCCGAGTAGCTGGGATTACAGGCACCCACCACCATGCCCAGCTAAGTTTTTGTATTTTTAGTAAAGTCAGGATTTTGCCATGTTGGCCAGGCTAGTCTCCAACTCCTGGCCTCAAGTGATCTGCCCACCTAGGCCTCCCAAAATGTTGGGATTACAGGCATGAGCCACCGCTCCCAGCCCTATTTTTCTTTCTTAAAAGAAATTTTATTTATTTTTATTGATGCATAATCCATGTACATAGTTCTAGGGTACATGGGATAATTTAATACATTCATATAATTTGTAAAGATCAAATCAGTATACTTGGGATATCCGTCGCCTGAAATATTTGTCTTTTCTTTATGTTAGAACCATTCAAATTCTTCTCTTCTAGCGATTTTGAAATTTACAATAGGTTATTGTAATCTATAGTCACCTTACTGATCTATCTAACACTAGGTGTTATTTCTTCCATCAGACCATATATTTGTACCCATTAATCAACCTCTCTTCATCCTCTCCTCCCCTCTACCTTTCCTGGCCTGTGCTAACCACCGATTTACTCTATCTTTGTGAAATCCACTTTTTGAGCTCCTCCATATGAGTGAGAATATGCAACAATCTTCTTTTCGGTGCTTGGCTTATCTCATTTTTTAATCAGAATGTCACATAAGGACCTCCAGTTCTATCCATGTTGCTACAAATGGTAGAATTTTATTCTTTTTTATGGCTGGATAATATTCCATTGGGTATATGTACCACATTGCACTGAATCTGTAAATTGCTTTAGGTAGTATTGCCATTTTAACAATATTAATTCTTTCAATCCATGAGCATGAAATACCTTTCCGTTTTGTAGTGTCCTCTTCAATGTCTTTCATCAGTGTTTTATAGTTTTCCTTGTATCAATCTTTCATTTTGTTGGTTAAATTGATTCTTAGGTATTTTCTATTCTTTGTAGCTATTGTAAATGGATTTGCTTCCTTGCTTTCTTTTTCAGTTTGTTTGCTGTTGGTATGTATAAATGCCACCAATTTTTGTATGTTGACTTTGCATTCTGCAACTTTATTGAACTTATCAGTTCTAACAGGTTTTTGGTGGAGTGTTTGGTTTTCTCCTAAATATAAGATCATGTCATCTGTGAACAAGGCTAATTTGACTTCTTCTCTTCCAGCTTGGGTCTTCTCTCTTTTTTTCTTAGTCTAGCCAAAGGTTTGTTGACTTTATCTTTTCAAAAAACCAAATCATGTTTCATTGATTCTCTGTATTTTTTTCTTGTCTCAATTGTGTTTATTTATCCTCTGATTTTTTTTTGAGACAGGACCCTGTTGCCCAGGCTGAAGTGCAGTAGCAGGATCATAGCTCACTGCACCTCAAACTGCTGAGCTCAAGCAATCCTGCCTTAGCTTCCTGAGTAGCTAGGACTACAGGTGCATGCCAGTACCATTTCCAGCTAATTTTTTAAAAAAAGTTTTTGTAGAGATGGGATCTTGCCATATTGCCCAGGCTGGTTTTTAACTCCTGGCTTCAAGCAATCCTCCAACTCAGCCTCCCAAAGTGCTGGGATTACAGGTGTGAGCCTCCGTGTCCAGCCACTGATCTTTATAATATCTTTCCTTCTACTACTTTTGGGTTTGCTTTGTTCTGGCTTTTCTAGCTCCTTGAGGTGCATCGTTAGGTTGTTTTTTTGAAGTCTTTCTATTTTTTTATTTTTTTTGACATAGGCATTTATTATTATAAACTTCCTTCTTAGTACTGCTTTTGCTGTAGCCCATAGACTTTGGTGTGTTGGATTTTCATTTCATTTATTTCAAGAAATTTTAAAATATCCTTCTTAATTTCTTCACTGATTCATTGGTCATTCAGGAGTATGTTGTTTAATTTCCATGTGTTTGTGAGTTTCTGAGGTTCCTTTTGTTATTGATTTATAGTTTTATTCCATTGTGATGATAAAAGATACTTAATATGATTTCTACTTTTTTGAATTTGTTGAGACTTGTTCTGTGGCCTAAGATGTGGTCTATTCTGGAGAATATTCCATGTGCTGATGAAAAGAATATGTATTCTAGCTGGGTACAGTGGTGTGTGTCTATAATCCTAGATACTTGGGAGGCTGAGGGGAAGATCACTTGAGCCCAGGAGTTTTGAGTCCAATCTGGGCAATACAGCAAGACCCCATCTCTAAAGAAAGAAAAAGGAAATGAAATGTGTATTCTGAAGCAGTGGGTGAAATGTTCTGTAAATATCAGTTAGCCCTATTAGGTCTAGTCTGTAGTTTAATGGCAGTGTTTCTTTGTTGACTTTCTATGTGGATAATCTATTCATTACTGAGAGTGAAGTGTTTTGAAGTATCCTAATATGATTGTATTGCAATCTGTCTCTCCTTTTAGATCTAGTAATGTTTAACTTCAGGTCTTTGTGAGCTCTGGCATGGTGTGCATATATATTTATAATTGTTAGATCCTCTTGCTGAATTGATCCCTTTATCATTATATAGTGACCTTCTTTTTCTTTTTTGATAGGTTTTGATTTTTTTCCCAAGCCAAACTGTACCCAGCTTTATTAAAGATATTTTCCATAACCAATCATGGTATTTCAACAGGACATGGGCAGACAATCATTAACAGTATTTAACAACTTTCAAACTCCCTTCTTCAATGGACTACCAAAAATCAGAAAGCCACTATCAAACCCTATGAAGTTTTCATTTGATGCTCTGAACAGGAAAAGTTTAGAGTGAGGGTTGAACAACTTTTCATGAGCCAAGCATGACTTTCAGGAAATGAAATGAAAATGGGAGAATTTATCTAAAGATCCACAACCTAGAAAGAGAACCACTGCTCTTTTGAGGGGCACCATCTCAGTGGTTTCACTGGAAAGTCCAGATTGCCTGAGATGCTGATAAGCAATTATTGAGGGTTAGGTCCCAATAGGTATCACAGTTTAAGGGAGTTAAGTCTATGCTGAAGGTGGAAAGAGAAAAGAGGACATAAAAATAAATTTGTTTTCCCCTCCTTAAGATTTTCATGCTAAAGTGGCTATGTGTGTCAAAGCCAAGAAATCCCTCCTTGTGGGAGCCAAGAGGAAGTCTCTCAAAACTAGAAGAGAAAGGTGTTTTTTCCACATCAGTCTAGTTTTGAAGACATTCTATTAAAAAGACAACAATGAAGTGTGCTAACAATATAGCTTCTGCATTTTTATAAAACATGATTAAAAATAGTATTTCAAACTGTACAGTCATCAGAGGTACACAGTTATTAAAAATGCACACACTTCACTTGGCATCTCCAACACCTTCAGCTTTCTGTGCCTGGTCTGTTTTGGCATCTCCATGTTGTGCAGGCTTATTCTCCTCCTTGCCAATATCAGCTTTTCCCTTTTTCCCTTTGGGTACCTTCTCTCTCTTCTTTGTAGGTGCCCTTTTAGGCTTGGACTCTGGCTTTGGAGGAGCAGGTTTAGCAGACAAGCTTGCAGATCTCTGTGATTTGTGCTTCATCTTGGTTTTATCTTTTTTTTGGGGGGGGGATAGAATCTTGCTCTGTCACCCAGGCTGGAGTGCAGTGGCACGATCTAGGCTCACTGCAACCTCTGCCTCCTGAGTTCAAGCAATTCTCCTGCTTCAGCCTCCCTGAGTAGCTGGGATTACAGGCACTCCCCACTATGCCTGGCTAATTTTTCATAGTTTTAGTAGAGATAGGGTTTTGCCATGTTGGTCAGGCTGGTCTTGAACTCCTGACCTCAGGTGATCCACCCTCCTTGGCCTCCAAAGTGCTGGGATTACAGGTGTGAGTCACTCAGCTGGTTTTATCTTCTTTCATGTCCTATTCAACCTTTCTCTTGGGCATGGTGATGATGGCAGTGGGATGTCAGTGCTGGGTGCAGGATGTAGCAGCACACAGCCTCTTGTCAGTTCAGGGGACATCTCACCTGTTTTTCACACTGCTTGATAATCTTTGATTTGTAGTCTATTTTATCTAATACAAGTAAAGCTATTCCTGCTCTTATTATGGTTTTCATTTGCATGGAATATCCTTTCCATCCCCTGACTTTCAGTCTATGTGAGTCTTTATAGGTGAAGTGGGTTTCTTGTAGGCAGCATATTGTTGGGTGTTGTTTCTTAATCCATTCAGCCACTCTATGCCTTTTAATTGGAGAACCGAGTCAATTAACATTCAGTGTTATTGTTGATGAGTAAGAACTTACTGTTGTTATTTTGTTGCTTTTTTCTGTTTGTTTTAAGTCTTCCCTTCCTTCCTTTCTTACTGTCTTCCCTTGTGGTTAAGTGATTTTCTCTGGTAGTATGTTTTAATCCATTGCTTTTTAGGTTTTTGCATTATAATTACCATGAGGCTTACAGAAACATCTTATAGATATAACAAATTATTTTAAAAAGATGACAGCTCATCTTAGGTCAGAAAAAAGAATATAAACGAACAAAAAATGAAAAAAACTCTACACTAATTCTATCTGTTCCACATTTTGACTTTTAGTTGTCTCAGTTTACATACTTTTTATATTACCTATCTCAACAGGTTGTAGTAGCTATTATTGTTTTTAAGAGATTTCTCTTTTGGGCTTCATGCTAGAGTTATGAATAGATTGCACACCACAATTCCAGTATTAGAGTTTGTCTGTGTACTTAATTTTACCAGCATGTTTTATATCTTTTGTTTTTTTTTTCTGAATGTTAGTGTTTTCTTTTTTTCAGATTGAATTCCTTTGGCATTTCTTGTAAGACAGGTCTGGTGGTGGTGAATTCTCTCAACTTTTGTTTGTCTGGGAAAGACTTTATCTCACCTTCATATATGAAGGATAACTTTGCTGGATATAATATTCTTGGATGACAGTTTTTTTTTTTTCTTTTCTTTTAGAACTTTGAAAATTTGTTCCCTTCCCTCCTGGCCATATGATTTCTGTTAAGAAGTCTGCTGCCAGATGAATGGGAGCTCCTTTATATGTTATTTGTTTTTTTTTTCCTCTTGCTGTTTTTAGGATTCTCTCTTGTTCTTGACTTGGAGTTTATTATATGCCTTGGAATAGTCTTATTTGGGTCAAATCTGTTTGTTGTTCTCTGACCTTCGTGTACCTGGATATTTATATCTTTCTCAAGTCTTGGAAGGTTTTCCGTTATTATTTATTTGAATAAGCTTTGTACCCCTTGCTCTTGCTCAATTCCCTTGAATACCAATAATTTTTTTAAATCTCATCTTTTGAGGAAATTTTCTATATCTTATAGGTGATCTTCATTGCTTTTCATTCTTTTTTTTTTCATTTTTCTCCTCTGAGTGTATTTTCAAATAGCCTGTCTTCAAGTTAACTGATTCTTTCCTTTTCTCGATACATTCTGCTGTTGGTAGCCATTAATGAATTTTTCAGTTCAGCAAATGTATTTCTCAGTTCCAAGATTTCCACTTGATTTTTTTAAAAATTATTTCAATCTCTGCTAAATTTCTCTGATAAAGTTCTGAATCGATTTTCTGTGTTATCTTGGAAATCACAGAGTTTCCTTAAAATTGCTATTTTGAATTCTTGGACAGACAGCTCAAATATCACTATTTCATTAGGATCAGTTACTGATTCCTTGCTTTGTTTGCTTGGGGAAATCATGATTCCCTGTTTGCTGCTGTTTTTTTGTGGATGTACATCTGTGTTTTTGCATTGAAGTTATCTATTCCAGTCTTCTCTGGACTTTTTGCTTTGTTTTCATTGGATATATTTTCTTAGAAGTTCTTTACTGCTAGGTTGCTGCCTCCTTTTCTGCTGTAGTTGTTGGTACCTTGAGCTCAGGTTCACCTTGACTCTAGTAACTGCTTGGAATGCTGACCTTCCTGAATGGGGGAGGTCCCAAAGGGGATGTCCCAGCAGTGTGGGAAGGTTGGCTAGGGTTTGTGTCCAGGCGACCAGCAGGACAAACCTCCTACAGCATGTGACTGCTGAAAATACACTCTGATTTGGTGTCTCCTTTTGTTGAGTTATAGAGCAGAGTTTCAAGAGCTGGAGATGGTAGTCCCACCTCCCCCTCTTTACCTCTGTCTGTCCTCAGGGATGTTTCTCCCTTCAGGCACTTGTGATGGATTAAGGCAGGGATAGGTCTCCTGCCAGGGAACCCAAGATGGTGGAGAAGCTGGTTGTCCACCTCAATCTCACGTTTCCCAGTGTAGAAACAGTGAATTGGGGGGAAATTTCTTGCATGCTTGGTGCCAGGCAGAATCGGGGGAGGGGCGTTGTAGATGTGGAAGTTGAATTCTTTTACTGTCCCCTCATAGCTGTGGCCCCAAGATCTGTTTCATCTTCATATGAGAGTTCTGGGGTATTCCTGGTGATAATGTTGGCACTGTATATTTACATTTGGTTTTCAGGTGAGAGTGAAGCCAGCTTGCTTCTATGCTGCCATTTTGGAACTGGACTATTGCATGTTTTTAAAAAACTTTATTTTGAAATAATTTTAGATTCACATAAAAGTTATAAAATTAGTACTGTGTTCCTGTGTACTTCCAGCATCTCCCAGTGATAATATCTTACAGAATAACTATAATTATTAACTATAATTATTGAAACTGGGAAATTGACACTGGTACCACATCAATTTAACTAAAGTCAATATTAACTAAATACTTTATTCACATTTCACTAGTTTTTAACAGTGTGCATATCTTTTTCCTTGGTGAATAATCCTATGAAATTTTAACACATGTATAATTTGATATTGTACATGTTTTTGTGTGTGTGCGTGTGTGTGGAGACAGATTCTCATTCTGTTACCCAGGCTGGAGTGCAGCAGTGTGATCATAGCTCACTGCAACCTTGAAGTCCTGGGCTCAAGTGATCCTCCCATCTCAGCCTCCTGAGCAGCTGGGACTACAGGCACACCACCCTATCTGGCTAATTAAAAAAATTTTTTTTTTTTTGTAAAGACGAGGTCTCACTGTGTTGCCCATGCTAGTCTTGAACTTTTGGCCTCAAGCAATCGATCCTCCAGCCTTGGCCTCCCAAAGTGCTCTAGTTACAGGTGTGAGCCACTGCTCCCAGCTGCATTGTGTGTTTTTATCAAGGGAGTACCATAATTATGCCTCTGCTGTAGAAAGGTAAATCCTGCAACAGAGGAGGATGAATCAGAGGTGAAGTTGGAGACCCAGAAGTGATCGGAGGCTGTTTCTGTAATCTCAATGAGTGCACATGAACTGGACAGTGACCTCAGGGATGCAGAGAGGCAGAAGATAGATTTAAGAGGTGTTCTCCAAGTAAAATTGACATCACTTGCTGACTGATTAGAGAGAGGACTCCAGGCAGGAGGCCGCAGGCAGGCATTGTCTACCTTGTGTTGTCAAGCTTCAGCAGCTGAAGCAAATCCACTCATGCGTTCATTTTTAATACCTCTGAACACTAGTCACTGGCCTTGGGTCTGGAGACGTAGTGATGATGTCAGTTGCCTTGGCTCTAGGGAACTGAAAGTCTAGTGGGAGACAAGCCTTAATCAAAGACTTCTCCCAATAGCTACATCATTACAAACTGGACTAAGGCTATGAAGGACAACAGAGGTCGTTGTGAAAGCATGGAAGGGAAGCCAGCCTAGCATGAGGTGTCAAGGAAGGCTCCCTAAAGAAGTGGCATTTGAACTGAAATTTAGGGCCTCAATTCTCAGAGTGATGTCCCGCCCAGCAGCACCAGCATCTCCTGGGAACGGGTCAGCAATGCAAATTCTTTTTTTTTTTTTTTTTTTGAGATGGAGTCTTGCTCTGTTGCCCAGGCTGGAGTGCAGTGGCACAATCTTGGCTCACTGCAACCTCCGCCTCCAGGGTTCAAGCAATTCTGTGCCTCAGCCTCCCAAGTAACTGGGATTACGGGCACCTGCCACCACACCTGGCTAATTGTTGTATTTTTAGTAGAGATGGGGTTTCACCATCTTGGCCAGGCTGGTCTTGAACTCCTGACCTCATGATTCACCTGCCTTGGCCTCCCGAAGTGCTGGGATTACAGGTGTGAGCCACCGCACCTGGCCAGCAATGCAAATTCTTAGGCCCCACCCCGACCCAGGACTGGAATGGGAATCTGGAGTGGGCCCAGCAATCTGTTTCGAACAAGCTCTCCAGGTGATCCTGATGTCCACTCAAGTGTGAGAACCATTGATTGTTAGGACAAGGAGGCATTCATTAGTCAGAGAGGGGCACAGAATAGGTGGTCTAAGTAGAGGTTACAGCAGGTGAAGAGAAAAAAACTCTTGCTTGGGAATGAGCACATTTGAGGGACTGCCAGTGTGGTTGAGGCAGAGGGAGCCAGGGGAGGGTGGCAGCAGAGAAGCAGGGGAGGGCCCGTGCTGCAGCCACAAAGACACCAAGGACTTTGGTCTTGGTTCTAAGAGCACTAGGAGGCAATTGGAGTGTTCTAAGTAAGGAAGTAACACAAGGAGATCAGCATTTGAAATGATTATGCTGGTTGTTGTGAGGAAGACAGAAGGGACCACAGTAGGGGTGTGTGTGTGTGTGTGTGTGTGTGTGTGTATTGGATTGAGACATGAGAAGAGAAGTGATGCTTGTACAGTGGTCACATAAAATCTCTCCACCCGAGAATCCTACAATTTAGTGTGAAATTCACGTGATTTGCCTGAGGTTTCCTACATAGTTCTCCAGTAGCTTGCAAATTGTTGGATTGTTTGACAAACCCAAAGGCTCCATTCTTGTAGCTTGCATAGGCCGAATAAGAAAATCTGTCCACCAATCTGTGCTAACCCCATTGCTCTCTTATTTTTCAGCATTCCCAAAGTCAGAAATATTTTATCTTGAAGGGAATGAAACGAAATAGCACCAAAACACCAAAACAATAGCACCAAAACAAATGCTCCCAAAGGCAACAGCACCGTCTCAGGCAGTACCAAAGCCAGGTGAGATGCTCCTCCTCCCTGAGCATCTGGGCTCACCGATACAGCTTTTGCACAGTAGACGGCCAGGTCATTGTGCGGGGCTTCAGGTCTCAAGAGAAAGGTGCTTTAAAAGTTGATCATGTTACCATTGCCACTTCTATCTGGTTTGTGTCCGTCATCCAGGCAACAAGCATTTACTGAGTGCTGACTCCTGTGCCAAAATTTTGTAGGCAGTCTCATATATATCACATCAGCAAGCATTGGCTTATACGTTTTAACAGTGGATGACCTTAATTTGGTGCTCAGCATGAATGGAAATACTAGACAACAAAATGCAGTGAGTTCAGAGAACGATTCCACCCACGTCACTGCGAGACAGCAGGGCCCACTCGACAATCCAGCTTTTCTTGAACCTAGATTCACATTTCCTGCGATAGGTGGCAGCAGCAGCAAGACTTCTAGTTCCTGAACGCTGAAGCTGGGAAACCATTGCAACTTTGCAGGAGCTGAGGACTTGCTTGGACTTGGCTTGACTATAAATAGGATGTGCTCAGCACTCCTTGTCTGCTTATAGGAGCTGGGAGAGAGCGTAATTGTCTCCAGCTCTTACATTTCAAAAGGCTTCGAGTGAAACTGTTTGGAGATGTTTGACAGCACACTTGTGGTCAGTGTTTCTGACACGACTTGTTTTTTCTTGGTTGCCATATCTGTGTCTATCATCACATCAGGCGTGGTGGGTCTGATGATATTCATGAGGTAATAGTGAATTTCTGAGATAGCTCCTGAAATGAGACTTTTATATCCATGATAAAGAGTATTACAAACAAAACACTATAAGCTTTTTTCTTTAGGCTCTGTATTTGGGGCAGCAAGACATTCATGCTAGTGTAAACTAATACAAAACACAATTACTTGATTTAGTTCAACTTAACATTCATCATTTTTTGGAGGATGACGTGCTGAGCACATGATCAAAACCGACCCTGGCCCCCACGGCATTAATATCTGACAGGGAAGACAGACACTGAACAGTCATGGGGTCGAGGGTGTTCGTTAAGGAAACCTGGCTGACACCAGCCACCAGTTCTCAGTAGAGAGATGAGTGAGGAATCGTGGATGGCGTGGAAACTTCTACCTTGAATGGTGGGAAAAAGAGACTCTTCAATAAAATACAGCAGTAGAAGGACATGTGGTGTGCATGTGTGCTACTCTGTGTGTGTGGTGTGTGTCTGTGGGGGGTAAGTGGTCTGTGGTGTGTGTGTTTCTGTGGGGGGTGAGTTGTGTGTGGTGTGTGTGTTTCTGTGGGGGGTGAGCTGCGTGTGGTACATGTGTGTGATGAAGGGGTGTGTGTGTGTGTGTGGTGTATATGTGGTGAGTGTGTATTGTGTGTGGTGACTGTGTATGGTGAGAGTATGTGGTGGGTGTGTAGTGTGTGTGTGTGTTTTGGGAGGCGAGTGCTGTCTGAATGGCAGGGCTGTGGAAACCATTTATTTGTCAGTAATTTGGAGCAGCAGTTGCGTGCTGAGTACTTTGGGGCTGGGGGTAGAGTGGCGTAAACATACCCTTTTGTTTCATGGAGCTTATAATGGAGTTCATAATTTCCCAACTAAAAGTGTAACGCAAAGTTGGGGTATGTGCAGTGCCGGAGTAGTGCAGGCTGTGTGAGAGACTCTACAAGGAAGATGCAGGGTGGTCAGAGAAGCCTCTCCAGAAAGTGACGTTCCAGGAGGTCTCAAGGCCGAGGGACCCATGGGGCCATGAGAGGGGAGATGTGGGCAGGAGCCAGCTCCTGTCCTGCCTAGTGGGCACTGGTAGGCATGATGTCTAGAACATGCCATGACACAGTTATTAAAGAACATTTAACATAAAAGATCAATGTCTCCATCATCCCCAGGTAGCAATTTTTGTCATATCTTCTAGTCCCTGTCCATTTGTGACAATACATTTTCATATCATTGTATTCATAGTGTATGCCCCACTGTACTTGTTCTCTTGATATTGTCCTAAACGTGTTTTGATGTTTCTACATATTTTCTAGTTACCAGTTATAGCAGTGATATCCTACTCCATTAAAATATATTAACTTTCCACAGTTTGTTATGTTTTTCATTTGATTTCTAGGTTTGTGGGGGTGGGTCTTACAGTGTGTGAGGGGAGACTGTCTGTGACGATGAGGTTGGGGCAGGGCAAGGGGCTGTACAGGGCCTGGGGAGCCCCTTGGCGGAGGGAGACTGTGTCCCAAATGCGTGGCCCTAGTGTTGCCTAGCTGTGGAGGCAGGTCAGTTTATAAGCTCAGATTTTTCTGCTAAATTGAATTCAGATGACTGGCTAAATTGTTTTTTGTGATACCCTATCATTTGGAATATATTTGTAAATCAACTTGCATTCTTATAATTCCTGTGTTTAGAACAATAGACTAGGGGTTGCCAGTAGAGTCTGTCTAAGATATTAGGGCAGTATGAGACTGGAATGGGGGAGGCGGGACTGGTCTTCAAATGTTGGTGGCACGAACGCTGGAATCCTCATATTTGATTAGAAATGTATGTAGATGGCTTGCTTTTAATTTTCTACATGTTCTCTTGAGTAGGTTGCAGAATTGTTAAACCGTTTTGCAAACTCAAGTTATCCATTCTTGTGGATTGATACACAGATTTTCTTATTGCCATATCAAATATATGAAAACTTCATTACTCTTATCTGTTTACATATGAATACACACAAATCACTTACATGCATGTAGGCATATGTATACACACATGTACATGCTGGCACAATTGGACAAAAAGCCAAGGATTAAATTCACCGGAGTTTGTGTCGTGGCTTCACTGTTACTGAGTAAATTTGACCTTTTCTCTCTGGCGTTTAATTTTTCCACCTCTAAAAATATGGATAATAGTGTCTAACTCACAAGGTTGTCACATGGTTGATGATTAAATGTGATAGCACCCAGTGCCCAGCAAAATAGATGCTCGGTTATTGCTAGTTGAAGGACCTAAACATAATGTTTGTGGCTGGCTTTTAACTTCATTTTGATATAAAGTGGGAAACTCTACACATGAACCTCTTTAAAGGCAAAAACTATAAACTCATACTTATCAATCAACTTCAGGTTCTTCTAAAGCACTGGTCTCAAGCTTATTAAATACAGATGGCTGGGCCCCATCCCCCAGAGAGTCAGTTTGTCTGGGTGGAGCCTGGAAATGTACATTTCTGAAAAAAGGTCTCAAAGTGCTGGTTCAGGCACCACACTTTTGAGAACCACTGTTTTAAAGCTACGTGCTTGCTTTCACGGCCCTTTTTCAAAAATCCATTTTCAAAAATGGAAAATAAATGCAGTTAAAAACAGTGGTATTAATAACAATAAAAAATCATGTTATTTCTGCTTGAGGAATCTACAAATGGAATAGCTCTTTCTCCCCTTCAGATGAACTGATGGATGGTGTCTGTTGGGAAAAGTCTTTAATCTGACCCTGGAGATAGAGTGATAGAGTTCACACTGTCACCCACTCTAGCCAGACGGGTATCCCACAGAGCAATGCTGAATTTCTCTAGGCTACAGTAGTGTTAGTCTGTAGTCAGACAGGTACCCCACAGAACAATGCTGAATTTCTCCAGGTTACAGTAGTGTTAGTTGGAGATGCTGCAGGGATGCCTTGTTCTTTCCTTTTACAACATATTGCCATTTTCTTTAACATTCTGAGTTAAATGGTGACTAGAGGGTCAGAGTGGGTTATATTTCTTTCTCTTCCTAGACCCTAGCCAATGCGTGGCCTACAGTGTTTGCTGAATAATGGATGGTTGAGAGAATGGTTGCTTAGAAAATGCTTATACCAAGAATGTTTAGGTAGAACACCCAATAGGCTCCATTTTCAGAACGATCCAGATTTGGCCCTTTGGAATCCTCATATTGTAATTGAAGTCTCACTAGCTTTTATGATCCCACAATTGGTAGAAATTAGAACTGGAGGAGACCCAACAGGTCATCCAGACCATTCTCCCGCTGGAAGAGGATTGATTATTCCCTGCAGTGTACTCCGTGGCATTAGGAGGAATTACTTTTCATATGATTTTTTTTTCATGCTGTCTTCAACTAAGTGTTTCTTGAATTGAATCACTTTGTATTCAAGTAATAAAATGCACAACAGGCAGTGCATTTCCGGGTGATTATCTTACTCCTCAGGTGGTGTAATAAGGCATGAGGCCAAAGCCCTGGCATGCCTTATTGTTATTAGGAAGTGAATTTATGGGTAAAATAAAGAGAACGGTTCTGTGCATCAGCAATCACTGCAACAAGGAATGCAGTAACAGTGGATGTTCCCCACGTGCTTAGAGAGCCGGGTAATGCGCGAGATTGAGTGTCCCCGTCACACAACCCTGGGCAGCCAGTGACTTTCGGCTGCTCTTAAGGAACGTGTTATTAATTTTGTAAAAAGAGACAGGAAAGCTTTGGTCATTGACAACCATGTGAACTTGACATCAGGGAAGAGCATGTCTCCTGGTTCCGGAAGAGAGAGGCTTAGTCTCCAGCCTTGGGGCTCCGCAGTCATGTAGCCCAGGGCAAGTCACTGGCCTGCTTTGAACATTAATTTCCTCACCTATGATGTGGGAAGAAGAATAACTGGGTGTGGGAAGAGTTAAATGATAACTATAAGTTTCATAAATATTAAGCACATTTCTTGACTCCGTGAGTTCCCAATAAATAATTGAGTTAGATAATGTATTTGCCTTCTTAAAATTCCTCATCAGGCTGTTTCTTGTCTCTTAATTTCTTCAATCTTGTTTTATTATTTCAGCTACACAGATAATTCCCATCACTCTTGGTGCTCCTTCGTGGCCAAGATGTGCACATCTCCACTTCCCTTGCACACACCCTTGACTTGTGGTATCACACTTGCCTGTCAAAACCCTGGCACAAATTAAACCCAACTTTTTGCCTACCTGTGCTGCTGAACATGGCTGGAGAAAAACACACAACCACAGGTTCGTGTCCATGAACCTCAGATGGCTCTTACAGTTTCCTGGCTGTCACTTCACTTCCCCACTCTCCGACTTGCCTTCTCTTCTAGACAGTGTTTCATTCTGTGTCCTGTGATCTCAATCCTGAGCCTCACTTCTCCCAGCCTCACTCTCTGCTGATGACCTGACTTCCTAGTTCAAGGAGAAAACAGAATCAGAAGGGAGCTGCCACAAGCTCCCATCACCACACCTGAGTCCACATTCTCCAGCTTCTCTTTTGTCACCATGAAGGCTCACCCTGCTACTTGTCCATGGGATCCCATCTCCATTGGCCAACCGTGGGAACCAGCGAGGCTCTTCTTTCTCTCCTGCTGCATTTCTCTTTGCCCTGCTACTACGTTGCTGTCACGAGTGTCCAGACATGCTGCTGATTCTCCCGTCTTGAAGAAATGTCTCCTGAGACCAGTCATCACACTGTCTCTCAGCTCTACTGTTTCTCCCCATTATAGCAGAGTTCTTTGAAACTGCTGTCTCTATTTACTGTCGCTCGTTCAGAGTTCTTTGAAACTGCTGTCTCTATTTACTGTCGCTCGTTCAGAGTTCTTTGAAACTGCTGTCTCTATTTACTGTCGCTCGTTCTCCTCTGAATTGTTCAGGAACTCACTTAGACAGGCTTTCCCCCACCATTCCCCCAACATTGTTACTATCAGGGTCCTCGGTGGTGCCTTAGGGCTCACTCAAACCGAAGCCCTTATTACTGTGGCATTTGACACTCACCATCAACCCTCCTCATTAGAACTTATTGTTCTCATGATTTCTAGGACTGTGGCCTCTGGTCTTTCTCAGTCTCCTCTCCTGGTTCTTCTTCATCCCCTTCAACGGTTAATGTTGGAGGACCCCAAGGCTCAGCCCTTTGACCTTTTCTTTTTTTACACCTACTTTCTTGATGGGACTATCTCATATCATGCCTTTATATAACATGATATTTTGGCAATTCCGAAACTTTTATTTTTTTGAGGCAGTCTCACTTCTATCACCCAGGCTGAAGTGCAGTGGTGTGGTCTTGGCACACTGCAACCTCCACCTGCCAGGTTTAAGTGATCCTCCCACCTCAGCCTCCTGCGTAGCTGGGACTATAGGTGTGCACCACCACACCTGGCTCATTTTTGTATTTTTGTAGTGACAGGGTTTTGCCATATTGCCCAGGCTGGTCTTGAACTCTTGAGCTCGAGCAATCTGCCCACCCTGGCCTCCCAAAGTGCTGGGATTCTCAAACTTTTATCTTCATCCCCAATCTGTCCCCTGAACTCAAACTCATGTATTCAGTGACCTATTCAGTATATCTAGTTGGATACCCAATAGGCATCTTAAACTTGAATGTCCAAAATGGAAGTGTTGATTTTCTGTAAACCTGTTCTACCTGCAGTCTTTCCCATCTCAGGTAACGGTCATTCCATCCAACCTTTCTTTTGCATGCTGAATCAAATCTGCCAGAGTATGATGGACTCCTCCTTCAGAATATGGCTGGAATCTGATCACTTCTCAATACTTTTACAAAAACCACATGGTCTGAGCCGCTGTCTTCTCTTGCATGGATTATTGCAGAAGACTTTTGTCTTCATTTCCTCCCTTGCACCTGTAAGCCTATTCGTGACATACAGCCAGAGGTATTCCTTTAACCCAGAGGCCAGATCATCTCCTCTGTAACCCCCTAGAGGCTTCACATGTCAGGTATCACAGTAAGAGCCAAGCCTCACACTGGCCTGCAAGGCTGTCCTTCATCTGGCCGCCTGTTTCTTCCTTGTCCCCCTAACTGCATGGTTCCCCTCTTGGTCTCCTTTAGATCTTTGCTTAGTGTCTTCTATTCTTTGCTCCACTAGTCTCCGTAGACCTGATTCACTTGTATGATTAATTTGTTTATTGCCTGCCTTCCATTTATACAGTATAAGATCCACAAGGTCCAGGAGTTTACCTATTTTGTTCATTGATCTCCAGACTCCTAGAAAGGAACTGAATAAATATGTGTTGACTGTGTGAACAGATACCAAGCTATGTTTTTCAGTATAATTCTGGAAGTTTACCTCTGTAAAGATTCTATTCAGTTAAATTAATCCAGCCCAAGAAGGATCTGTGTGGGATTGCTGAGGCTCTAGGGCTCCTATGGTATAAGCCATGAGGTGATTCTTACATACAGGACCTGCCACCTGACTGTGGCAAATAAGACAGGTCTCTAGACTGTATAGTGCAAGGCAGAGTTGGTGCCTGCCCAGAGAGGGAAGGCAAAGTACTAGCCAATGTGGATTTCTTGCACATTAAAAAAATTCTTATTCGGCCGGGCGCGGTGGCTCATGCTTGTAATCCCAGCACTTTGGGAGGCCGAGGCGGGCGGATCACGAGGTCAGGAGATCGAGACCACGGTGAAACCCCGTCTCTACTAAAAATACAAAAAATTAGCTGGGCGTGGTGGCGGGCGCCTGTAGTCCCAGCTACTCGGAGAGGCCGAGGCAGGAGAATGGCGTGAACCTGGGAGGCGGAGCTTGCAGTGAGCCGAGATCGCGCACTGCACTCCAGCCTGGGTGACAGAGCGAGACTCCGTCTCAAAAAAAAAAAAAAAAAAAAAAAAAAAAAATCTTATTCATTTCTTCAACTCTGTAAACTTTGCGATTCTTCAAATTGAGGACTTCAGAAGCATCATCTAGTCTGATTCTGTATACTCATATAGTGCCATCCACATCCATCTATTTTTGAATATTAAATAATTTTCACTTGCATTTAATACATGGAACCTGGTAGGAAAACTTTTTTTTTTTTTTTTGTGAGAAGGTTAGCCAACTTAGGAGCCTCAGACAATTATGCTATAAACTTCCTTGTAGAACTGGAGCTTGGCCTTCTTAATTCACGCTTATGTTGAGAGTAGCCAAAAAGGAATGAGTCAGACTAAAATTCCCCTTATTTTCTGAAACACTAATAGGCCAAACTCCTCATTGCCACAGACTGGCAGTATCTCTGAGTTAAAAATCACGAAGGCATGTAACAGTGTGGTGACCGCTGAGCATTAGGTCTGCTGCAGTAGAAGCACAGCCAAGTTAGCTCTGACAGTGGGGGCGTGAGCCTGGCTGATGGTGAGCAGGACACCGCTGTGACTCTCACTGGGGTACATCTGGATGTCTTGCTTTTGCCCTGCTTCCTCTAAGGTCTTTAAATCATAATCTAAATAACTGTCAAGTAAACATATTGCCTTAGAAATTATTGAAAGGGAACTACCTTTGCCAAAGGTGCCCACGGGAGCAACGTCTCCCTTGGCTCACCCAGTGCTGCTGCTGCATCTCTGTCTTCCCCTTCCTCCTCCACCTTCTCCTTCTCTTCCTCCTTTTTTCTAATTGTGATATAATTCATATACCATAAAATTCACATCCTTTTAAAGTGTATTAATTCAGTGTTCTTTTAGTATATTTACAAAGTTGTGCAACTATCACCACTATCTAATCCCAGAACATTTTTGTCACCTCTAAAAGAAACTCTGTATCCATCAGCAGTCCCATTCCTCCCTTCTTCCAGTTCCTGGCAACTGCCAATCTACTTTCTTTTTTTTTTTGCCCCTGCTTCCCCTTCCTTGCCACCCACTAACCTACTTTCTGTCTCTAGATTTGCCTGTTATGGACATTTTATATAAATGGAATGATATAGTATGTGGTTTTGGGGGTTTGCCTTGCATAATGTTTTCAAGGTTGATACATGTTACTGCATGAATCTGGACTTCATTCCTTTTTATGGCTGAATAATAGTCCACTGAACAGATCTACCACTTTTTGTTTATCCACTCACCCACTGATGATGGGAATTTGGGTTGTTTCCACTTCTTGTTTATTGTGAATAATGCTGCTATGAATATTTAAGTACAACTTTTTTTTGGTGGATGTATGTTTTCAGTTCCCTTGGATATATACCTGGGAGTGAAATTGCTTGGCCATATGGCAACTCTATGTTTAACTTTTTGAGAAATTCTCAAATTCTATTCCAAAGTATCTGTACCATTTTACATTCCCACCAGTAATATGAGAATTCCAATATCTCTATAATCTTGCCAATACTTGTTATTCTTTGTTTCTTTTATTATAGCCTTGCTAATGAATGTAAAGTGGTATCTCACTGTGGTTTTGATCTGCATTTTTCTATAACTAGTGATATTGAGTAGCTTTCCATGTACTTACCAGTCATTTGTATATTTTCTTTGAAGAAACGTCTATTCAAATCCCTAGCCCATTTTTCTATTGGGTTATTTGTCCCTTATTATTGAGCTGTAAGAGTTTCTAATATATCCTGCATACTAAATCCTTATCAGATATATGATTGGCAAATAATTTATTCCATTCTGTGGGGTATCTTAGTGCTTTCTTGATAGTATCCTTTGAAGCACAAAA
The DNA here is from genome assembly GCF_028878055.3 of Symphalangus syndactylus. Taxonomy (NCBI): domain Eukaryota; kingdom Metazoa; phylum Chordata; class Mammalia; order Primates; family Hylobatidae; genus Symphalangus; species Symphalangus syndactylus. Next base: position 15,919,556 of record NC_072440.2, read on the forward strand.
GTTTTAAAGTTTGATGAAGTCCAATTAATCTACTTCTTCTTTAGTTGCCTGTGTTTTTGGTATCATATCTAAGATATCATTGTCTAATCCAAAGTCACGAAGATTTATACCTATGCTTTCTTCTAGGAATTCTGTAGTTTTAGTTCTTATATTTAGGGCTTTGATCTATTTTGAGTTAATTTTCGTATATGGTGTGAGGTAGGGGCCCAACTTCACTCTTTTGCGCTATTCATTGAAAAGACTACTTTTTGTTCCATTGAATGGTCTTGGTACCCTTGACAAGTATCAATTAATGATAAATGTAAAAGTTTATTTCTGGTCTCTCAATTCTATTCCATTGATCTATATGTGCATACTTATGCTAGAACCACACTGTCTTGATTACTGTTGCTTCTATTAAGTTTTGAAATCAGGAAGTATAAATCCTCCAACTTTATTTTTATTTTTCATGATTGTCTTGGCTATTCTGGGTCCCTTGCATTTGTATATGAATTTCACTATCAACTTTTCAATTTCTTCAAGAAAGGCAGTTGGGATTTTGGTAAACATAGGGTTGAAGCTATAGATCAGTTTGGAGAGTATTGCCATCTTATCCATGAACATGGGGTATTTTTCCATTTATTCAGGTCTACTTCTTTCAACAATATTGTGTAGTTTTTAGTGCACAAATATTGTACTTTTTGTTTAATTTATTTCTAAGTATTTTATCTTTTTGATGATATTGTAAATAGCATTGTTTCCTTAATTTTATTTTCAGATTGTTCATTGTAGGTATATAGAGATATAACTGAGTTTTGTATATTGATCTTGTATCCTACAACCTTATTGAACTTGTTTATTAGTTCTAAGTGTGTGTGTGTGTGTATGTGCATATGTGTGTATCTGTCTGTCTGCCTATATTCCTTAGGATTTGCTATATATACAACAATGTCATTTGCAAATAGAGGTAGTTTTTCATCTTAGTCTCCAGTATGGGTACCTTTTATTTATTTTTCTTGCCTAACTGCTCTGGCTAGAACCTTCCATATAATGTTTAATAGAAGTAGTGAGAACAGACATTCTTGTCTTCTTTTTGATCTTACGGAGAAAACTTTTGGTCATTCACCATTAAATATGACATTACCTGTGAGTGTTTTTTGGATGCCCTTTATTAAGTCAAGGAAGTTCCCTTCCATTCCTAATTTGTTGAGTGTTTATTTTTTGAATCATTAAAGGATGTAGGATTTTATGAAATGCTTTTTCTGCACTTAGTGAGATTATTATGTGTTTTTTTTCCTTGATTAATAATATGGTCTATTACATTAATTGATTTTTGTTTGGTCAACCTCTCTTGCATTCCTAGCATAAATTTTGCTTGACCGTGCTGTCTGATTTTTAAAACTATGTTGCCGGATTCAGTTTGCTGGATTCTATTTTTGAGAATTTTCCCTATACTCATAAGGAATATTGGTTTTTAGCTTTCTTTTTTTCTTTTCTTTCTTTTTTTTTCTTTCTTTTCTTTTTTTTTTTTTTGGTTGAGTCTCACTCTACCGCCCAGGCTGGAGTGCAGTGGCGCGATCTTGGCTTAGTGCAAACTCTGCCTCCCAGGTTCATGCTGCCTCAGCCTCCTGAGTAGCTGGGATTACAGGCACCCGCCACCACGCCCTGCTAATTTTTTGTATTTTCAGTAGAGACGGGGTTTCACCATGTTAGCCAGGATGGTCTCGATCTCCTGACCTCGTGATCTGCCTGCCTTGGCCTCCCAAAGTGCTGGGATTACAGGCGTGAGCCACTGCACCTGGCCACTTTCTTTTTTTCTAATGTCTTTTCTGATTTTGGTATCAGGGTAATACTGGCGTCATAGGATGTGTTGAGAAATGTTTCTTCTTCTATTTTTCATAAGAATTTGTGAAGGATTAGGTGAATTGATCTCAGCACACTTTAACATCCACCTCCCAAGTTCAAGCGATTCTTCTGCTTCAGCCTCCCGAGTAGCTGGGATAACAAGCATGCACCACCATGCCTGGCTAATTTTTGTATTTTTAGTAGAAACGGGGTTTCGCCACGTTGGCTAGGCTGGTCTTGAACTCTTGACATCAGGTGATCTACCCACCTTGGCCTCCCAAAGTGGTGGGATTACAGGTGTGAGCCACCATGCCCAGCCTTGAATTTTCCTTTAAATGTTTGGTAGAATTTACTAGTGAACTCATCTGGTCCTGGTTCTGGACTTCTTTTGCAGGAAGTTTTTTGGTTATTAATTCAATCTTTTTGTCATAATTCTATCAAAATTTCTGTTTTTTCTTTAGTCAGTTTTAGTATCTTACATCTTCCTAAGAATATTTCCATTGTATCTAGGTTACCTAATTTGTTAGCATACAGTTGTGTATAGTATTCCCTTATAATCATTTTTATTTCTGTAAGGTTAGTGGTAATGTCTCCTTTCATCACTGATTTTAATAATTTGAGTGTTTTCTCATTGTTTTTGGCTAGTCTAGCTAAAAATTTGTCAATTTTGATAATCTTTTAAAGTAACTTTGGTTAGTTTTGTCTATTTTTCTATTCTTGATTTCATTTATTTCTACTCCAATCTTTATTGTTTTCTTCATTCTACTAGCTTTGGCTTTAGTTTACTCTTATTTTTCTAGTTTTTTAAGGAATAAACAGGTTAGTAATTTGAGATTTTCTTCTTTTTAAAATATAGGCATTAGCATCTATAAATTTTCATCTAAGCACTGTTTTAGCTGCATCCTGTAAGTTTTTTGGTAGAGACAGGGTCTTGCTGTGTTGCCCAGGGTGGTCTTGATATCCTGGCCTCAAGCAATTCTCCTGCCTCAGCCTCTCAAAGCACTGAGATTACAGGCATGAGCCACTGCACCTTGCCTTTCCTTTCTGAAGAATTCCTTTTAACATTTCTTGGAAGTAAGTCTGCTGGCAACACATTCTCTCAATTTTTGTTTGCTCAAGAAAGTCTTTATTTCTCATCCACTTTTGAAGAATAATTTCATTGAGTTTGGAATTCTAGGTTGGTGGGGTTTTTATTTCAACACGTTAAATATTTCACTCTACTCTTTTCTTTCTTGCATAGTTTCTGAAAATAAGTATGGACCACACTTCCTTGTTTCTTTGCATATCTCATAAATTTTTGTTGAAAACTGGACTATTTATTTAATTATTTATTTATTTATTTTGAGACAGAGTCTTGCTCTGTTGCCCAGGCTGGAGTGCAGTGGCATAATCACAGCTCACTGTAGCCTCAACCTCTCAGGCTCAACTGCTCTTCCCATCTCAGCCTCCTGGTGGCTGAGACCATGGGTGCATGCCACCATGCCTGGTCAATTTTCTTTATTTTTATTTTTTTGTAGAGACAGAGTCTCAGTATGTTGCCCAGGCTGGTCTTGAACTTCTGGGCTCAAGTCTTGAACTTCCTGCCTCAGCCTCCAAAAATGCTGGGATTACAGAGATGAGCCATCATGCTAGGCCCATGACACTTTAAATAATATAATATAGTAGTTGTGTAAATCATATTCTCATCCCTTTCCATGTTTTGTTGTTACTGCTTGTCGTTCATTTGTTTATTGAGTTTTCTAAAATTTATAAAGTCTGTATTTTTTTGTTATATATGGCCACTAGAGTCTGATTGGTTAGCTTAGTGGTCAGCTCATGGTTGGATAGAAATTTCCGTAAATGCCTGGGAACAGTATCTCCCAATTTTTGCGGAGGGGCTTTTTGTATTGGAGCATTCCTTCAACACTTAGCTAGGCAGTTTATAACTCTGTCTTAGCCTTCATTTCCTGCTTGTGCAGAGCTTGAAGGTCAGTTGGAAGTGAGAGGTTAGGGCCTTCTCAGGTCTTTCCTGAGCACGCACCTCTCCCTGGGAACGGTTCTAGCTCTGTGCACTGAGTGACTTCCTAGACTTCCAAGAATATGTGGGCATTTTTCAAGTCCCTATGGACATCTCATTCCCCAGCTTTTCCGTTGAAGCTTTTTGTTTGCCTATTATTTGCCCCGTTATCCACCTATTCAGGTAGCCATGATTTTAAACAACAATCGCCTCTGATGTCTTCTAACAAATGCCTCTTCATGATAGGCTGTGTTCACTGAGTGAGCTCTGAGTTTAAATAAAGACAGCCTTGGGAGTAGGATCTTTCAGGGAAACATCAGGTCAAATAATGATAATTTCCTGGTAAAGAGGCTTTGACAGAGCTCCAGCCCTGTTCGGTCCACTCCAGTGACTGTCAGCCTGCTGGGCTTTCCCTGTGATTGCAGGCTGATGGTTTTCAAGGCTACATCAGAGCTGGTGGGGCGGGGGGAGGCAGGTGAGGGGGAATGGGAATGAGGCAAATTAAAATGCCATGAGGCGTGTTCTTCATATTGAGATTCAGCCATTTTGGGGGAATAAATGCTCCCCAGATTGCTGTAAGCCTTTGGTTAATTTCCAGAGTTCTGAAAAAAAATTGATTTCGACAATTCTTCCTGGTGTCCCCATTGATTTAAAGGAGGAGAGGATTTTCAGAGGTCCTTACTCCACCAGTTTCGCTCCTGTCATCCCAGCTTTGCCTCTGACTGCATGTTGAATTTATACTGAGGCACTTCAGAAAAGCTCAGAGAATCCAAACTTTCTTCCCCTTACTGCCTACCAAAGAAATGAGTCAGTGATAGTCAAGATGTAGGTGGATTTTTCTATCCAAAAGTCTCTTTATTTTGCCGTTTTTGAAGTTTATTGGATATGCTGAAAACAAGGAGTCCAAAATGATGATTTTTGTGTTCACTTTAAGAATAGTCTGAAACATCAGCAAAGCAGATTATGACTAGCATCATTTTTACACTCTCCAGCTGTCCTTTCAGAAAAGGAATAGATAGGAAATTGGCCACATTTGGAATGTATGCTCTTTAAGGTAACGTAATCTGTTTTCTTTTATATCACAGGGATTTAATGTGCAAAATGGCGATTATACCGGACTGGCTTAGGTTGCATCCTCACACACGAAAATTTACACATTCAAGACCCCATTCTTCACCGTGTAGAGTATATTCAAGGAATGGTTCCCCAAATATGTTCAGATCATCTTCACGTAAGTATTCATGAGCAAATAAGATCACTAACTGTAGATATCACTTATGTGTATTTAATATGTACCAAGCTTAGTTCAACGGATTCACATGACATTTAATCCTCACAATAACTCTATGAATTAGGCTCTATTTTTATCCCTATTTTCTATATGGGGAAATTGGGACACAGATTGATTAAGCTATTTGCCTAAAAGTTACAAGTTTTTAAGTGGTATGTCAGGATTTGAACCTAGGGAGTATGATTCCAGAATTCAGGGGCTTATATAAATAAAAACTCACTCAGTAAATTAGTAGACTTAATTTTTTTTTTTTTTTTAGCAGTTTTAGGTGTACAAAAAAATTGAGTAGAAAACACAGGAAGTTCCCGTACACCCCCTCACTCCCACCCCCAGTTTCCCCATAATTAACATCTCATATTAGTGTGGTACATTTGTTACAATTGATGAACCCATACCGATAACATTATTATTACTTAAAGTTCTTAGTTTACATTAGGGTTCACTCTTGATGGTGTAGATTGTATTAGTTTTAGACAAATGTATAAAATGCCATGTATTGACCAGGCACAGTGGCTCATGCTTGTTAATCCCAGCACTTCGGGAGGTCGAGGCAGGAAGATTGCTTGAGCCCAGGGGTTCCAGAACAAGCTGGGCAACATAGTAAGATCTTGTCTCTACAGGAAATAAATACAAAAAATTAGCCAGGCATAGTGGTACATGCCTAGAGTCCCAGCTACTTGGGAGGCTGAGGTGGGAGGATGGCTTAGGCCCTGGAGGTCAAGGCTTCAGTGAGCCATGATCGTGCCACAGCACTCCAGCCTGGGTGACAGAGTGAGACCTTGTCTCAAAATAATAATAATAATAAATAGACATCTTGGTTGCCTCTGTGTTTTGCAATTATAAGTGAAGCTGCCGTAAGCATTCGTGTACTGGTTTTTATGTGGACATAGGTTTTCAACTCATCTGGAGTTCTTACCAGTTTTAAAAGCAACAGAATTTGACGTTATTATTTTCCAAAAATATATATCCTTTAATTTCATGTATTAGTTCCTTCATTTACTCATTCATTTATCCACATTTTCTGAGCCATAATATGTGACAGGCACCGTAATAGGTGCTGAGAATAAAGAGATGCACCTGAGAGAAGGCCTGCCCTAGACAAGCTCACAGTCTAGAGAGGGAGATAAAGAATTCAAGTAGCGTGAGCCAAATGCCATAAGACGCACTTACAAAGCACTGCATGAACACAGCCTGAGGAATCAGCGGGCCACTGTGAAAGAAGAAGCTGGGTTTATGAAAGAAGTTAGGTTTTGCCTTGTAATTGGGTGAAGCCATCCTAGTCATGCTGGACACTCAGGCTTACTTGCAACTGGCAGGACTTGAACCACCAGGTCCCATGCATCTACAAGGGAGCCTGCAAAATAGAGACTGTTTCCAACAACCGTGTGTCTACCCAAACTCAGGGGTCTATTTCTAAGGAGAAAGAGGAGAGTGGATATCGGGGATTAGTTTAGCAGTTTCTGACATCAAAATACATCATCAGCAATAAATGCATCCCAGTTCAATAGCTCCATGTCTACAATCTAATTTAGATATATCTTTATTTAACCAACTTTCTGATCGTACAAAGAAGACTAGAGTGAGGTGAGATGACTGGGTTAAAAGGTGTTCCTATTTTTTTTTTTTTTTTTTTTGAGCCAGAATCTTACTCTGTCATCCAGGCTGGAGTGTAATGGCATGATCTTGGCTCACTGCAACCTCTGCCTCCCAGGTTCAAGTGATTCTCATGCCTCAGCCTCCTGAGTAGCTGGAATCGTAGGCACGCACCACGACACCTGGCTAATTTTTGTATTTTTAGTAGAGACAGGATTTCACCATGTTGGCCAGGCTGGTCTCAAACTCCAGGCCTCAAATCCCCAAAATGTCGGGATTACAGGCATGAGCCAGCGCACCCAGCCTGTTCCTACTCTTAAGGTTCCTAACGAGTACCACCAGATTACCCTTCAGGAAGCTCACACCTTAGCACATTCGCACTCATGATACTTACAAGTGCTCATTTCTAAGTATCCTAACATAGATTATCTTTTAAGATCTTGCCCATTGGATATGGAAAAATAACATTCCATTGTGAATTTAATATGCATTTCCTGAATAGTAAGGTTAACTGTTATTCTCAAGTTTACCAGGCTTATGCCTTTTGCTTTTGTGAGTTGCCTGTTCATGTCCTTTGCCTGTTTACCTACTTTGGGTTGGTCTTTTTTAGTGACTTGTATGAGCTCTCTGTGTATTAAAAATGTGAACCTTCTATCTGCCTTAGTGCCACAGGTGTTTTTCTTTTTTGTCATTTGCTTTTTATTTCTATTGGTGGTACTTTTTAGTGCACTGGAGTGTTTTTTTTTTTACTTTTTTTCTTGTTGTTTTTTTGAGATGGAGTCTCACCCTGTTGCCCAGGCTGGAGTGCAGTGGTGTGATCTTGGCTCACTGCAAGCTCTGCCTCCTGGGTTCAAGCAATTCTCCTGCCTCAGCCTCCCGAGTAGCTGAGACTACAGGTGCGTGCCACCATGCCCAGCTAATTTTTGTGTTTGTAGTAGAAATGGTGTTTCACCATGTTGGCCAGGATGGTCTCGATCTCTTGACCTTGTGATCCGCCCACCTTGGCCTCCCAAAGTGCTGGGATTACAGGCATGAGCCACCATGCCCGGCGTTTTTTTACTTTTTAAAAATTAAAGATATATTTGCCTCCCAGCACCACTTTCCTCTATAAGAGGGTATCATCAGCAGTTGGGCTGGTCTCTTTTTCATGCATGCACAACATATAACTGTAGATATATATTTGTATAACTCATACATCAAATAAGCAAATAAATATTAGACACACTGTTTCCTTTTTAAGTGTTTTTATCTTTGTGTTTCAGGTTGAATCATTTCTATAAACCTGAGTTCATATTCACGAGTTCTTTTTTCTAGCATGTACACTCTGCTACTAAGCAAAACAAGTGAATTCTTAACTTCTGATATTGTATTTTTAATTTTTAGATTTTTTTTCATGTGCTCTTTAAAAATGCTTTCCATTTCTCTACTGAAATTCGCTATATGTTCACCGTGTTCTCAGCTTTTCCCTTTCATCTTGCCAACATATTTCCCATTCTCAGTTTGAATACCTGATCATTTCTACCTGGTCGTTATTCTTTCTGTGGGTGTTCTTCTGATGACTGTTTTTACCTTGATTAGGTTACCTTTTCTTCTTCACTTGTCTTGCAATTAAAAAAAAAAGTAATGCCAGATACTTGTGTTAAAAACAGCAGAGACAGAAGTCAATAATATTTACCACCAGAAAAGGAAAGCCTCTTCTTCTCTCAGGTTTCTAGCCGGGTGAGCTCAATTTAATCTCTCAGGTGAGCTGTGCCTTGACTTTGTTGCAGTTTTAGTCAAGTTTGGGTTACCCCTGGTTTCACATGCTTGCGTTCAACAGATCTTTGAGATGTGAGCACTGGTGAGACTCCACAGATCTCTCTGCTTTATAGCCCAGCCACCAGCTTCGCATATGGCGGGAAGATCTCTCTCTGCTTTACCGCCTACCTGCCATTTTGGGGGGGTTTCATGGGAGGTCTCTTTGTTGTCGAGCTCTGCCATGGCTTTCTGCACCTGGGAACATCTCTGTCCACCCTGTGGCCCTGATTTAACCTTCAGTGGGCCACTGACACTTAGTGAAGGGCCCATATGCTTCAGAGGGTTCACCTGAGCTCTTGTTCCCTGTATTCAGCCTTTGGTAAATAGCTGCCCCGAACTTGTGCAAAACCTCATGTGCCATGCTGGGGTGGATCACTCAGCTCTCCTGTAGCCCTAGCCTTTGGTACAGTGCTATTTACCTGCACTGGGGGAAGGCCCAAGAGGGTGAGCGCAGACCTGCTCTGTGACAAGGCCCCTGGGAATCTCATCCATCTGTCAGCCTCATCTGGCTGCTAAATACTGGGTTGTTTTCTTCCTACCCTGTCTGTAACGAATTTGCTTTTTACCCACTGTGCCACAGGGCTGGAAGGAGTTATCATTCTTTTTTCTCTGATGAGTGGCTTGTCCTTTCCTGAATTGTAGTTTCTTTGCATCCTCAGATCTCTGGTGGGTTTTAAAACTATATATATATTTTAGCTTATCCTACTTGTTCTCATTGTTAGGGTGACAGTGACAGTCTGTTGTGACTTTCTATATCCTAAGCGGATATGGAAAATTTTGTCAAATTGCCCTCCAGAAAGATTCCATCAATTTGTACTCCCACCAGCAGGTTCTGCAAGCTTGGTTACTGCTTTCATTTTCATCGTCAGACGTTACATTAGGCACATGGAATAAAAAGTTTTCCTTTACATATTTTAAAATAGTCTCAAATCAATGTTTTCTGATTCTTTTAAATTACAATTATTGATTGCAATGGTGGGGCTTCTAAGAAAGCAACTAAAATATATATATGAGAAGTCCAAGAGAGGATTTCAAGACAGAGGTGTACATTAACAAGAGGGATCCCCTTCTGACACTGGGGGCGGGAGGAGGATGTTCAGGCTGGTGGGCAGAGGGAGAAAGAGTGCTCACCGGCTGATACTGAATCACACAGCCGCTGTGTGTGAATCAGCTGCTTCTGAGATTCTGAGTGACAGCCAGAAATGGAGGGGAAGCCCGAGTGCTTCCTGCATTACTGAGTGTTCTTGGAACTCTTGTGGGAGGGTTAAGTTCCTTCTTCCCCCTCAGGGCTATGCTTATTCCTCTGTTCCCTGTCTGCCCTCTCTTAAGTGAGTCATCTGGCTCCAGGTCCTGAAATGCCACCTGTAACCAGAATGATAGCTCCATCCTCACTTCCCCACTAAGCTCCCGATCGTATATCCAGTTGCCTCGTGGATCTTTTTGCGTGCACCGCATCTAACGGGCATCTCAGACCTGAACTGGCTAAACGGGTCTCTTGACTCCCCCGTGTTCTCCATCTCAGCAATGACACTGTCATTTATCTCGTTCCTCATGTCCAGCACCAAGGGATTATCCTTGATTTCTCTATTTTCTTTAACACCCCCCCACGCACCTCCTCAGCCAATCCATCAGCAAAACCTTGTCAGCTACAGATCTGATAGATCATGTCTCCTATCTGTCTACTTTTTGTCTACCTTCAGGGCTACCACCTGGTTCAAGCCACAGTTACCTCCTAGACCTTGAAGCAGCCTCCTCTCTGGTCTCCCTCCCTCATTTTTTGCCCCCTATAATCCATTCTTTACATAGCAGCCAGAACACATTTTTAAAACCCCACACAGAAGCTGTATTAGATAACGTTGCTTCCCTCCCTAAACTCTCCTGAGCCTTTCCATTGCACTTTGAAGAAAACGCCATCCTTTCTGCAGGTGCCTGAAGCCTGTGTGGGCTGGCCCTCTCCTCCCCTGGCCTGAGCTCTCACTGTTCTCCATCCTACCTGCTATGTGCCACACTGTCCACTCTGGCCTTTTTCTTTCCTGGACATATCAAGCTCCTTCTTGCTCAGGGGTTCTTTAGTGGTTGCTATGGTTTCCCTGTTGAAGACATTCTTACTTCAGCTTCTTGATTGGCTGGCTCATTTTTATCGTTCCGGGTTTCAGCTCACAAACCCACTTTGGAGCAGACTTCCTTGACCATCCCCTCTAAAGCAGGCCCCCGCTGTACTCTGCCTCATTGTTTTGTCTTTCTATCTTCATTGCACGTGTCACTGTGCACCACGACCCCATCGTTTGCTTATTTATTTATTGGCTTCTTGTCTGTCGTCTCCCCTCCAGATTGTAAGCTGTACCTGTCTGATTCACTGCAGTACCCTCAGGGCTGAAAATAGTGGTTGAAGTATGATAGTTGTTGACATATGACATTTTTTGAATGAATGAATTCCACTTCCTTACAAGTCAGTGTTTCCCACAGCCCCTTCTGCTCTTCCCATTGGGCCTGTTTCCCTGTGGCCTCCATGCAGGTGGTTCCCACACTTGCATCTCCACTCCAGCCTCTCTAATCTCCAGAGTATGTATTCAACTTTCAGATGGACATCCCACTTAGATATCCCAGGCTGAACTCATTCTCTTTCCATAAGCCTTTTCCTCTTCTGTTCTAGGTATCTATTGCTGTGTGCAACTGCCCTAAACATTGTGGCTTGAAATAGCAACAGTCATTTATTTGGCTCACAGATCCGCAGTTTGGGCAGGTCAGCTTGTCTCTGCTCCACGCAGTCCAGCTGGGGAGGTACAGAGGCTGGGCTGACTTCACATCGGGGGCCAGAGTCCTCGAATGGCTAGCAGTTGACACAGCTGTTGCCTGGAACCTCAGCTAAGGCTGTTGCCCAGAACTCCTATATGTGGCCTGCTGGGGTGGCTCCTTGGCCTCCTCACAGCCAAGTGGTGTCTGTGTGTGAGCATCTAAAGAGGACCAGGCATGGCTGGGTGCGGTGGCTCACGCCTGTAATCCCAGCACTTTGGGAGGCTGAGGAGGGTGGATCACCTGAGGTCAGGAGTTCGAGACCAGCCTGGCCAACATGGTGAAACCCCGTCTCTATTAAAAAATACAAAAATTGTATCATGGCAGGTGTCTGTAGTCACAGCTACTCGGGAGGCTGAGGCAGGAGAATTGCCTGGGCCCAGGAGGTGGAGGTTGCAGTGAGCCAAGATTGCGCCACTGCACTTCAGGCTGGGAGACAGCAAGACTCCATCTCCATAAATAAATAAATAAATAGGACCAGGCAGAGGCCGTAGCAGCTTGCGTGACCTCATCTTGGAGATCATGCATGTCATGTATCATACTGATAGATGTCCATTCTGCCATAGTCATGGGCCCACCGGATTCAACGGGGGAGCATATGCCCACTTTTGCGGGGAGGAGTGTTAACATGATATTGTGTTGGGAGATCTTGCCATTCCCATTTTGGAAAATACCATCTGTTGCATCTTCCCTCTTCCCTTTCTAAGTGAAGGGTGCTGCCCTTGCCCAGCCACCCAGGCCAGATGCAGGTGTTCCATCCTCTCTCCATCCCTCACCTGGCCCCTCCAATCAGGGGAGTCTGTAGACCTCCCCGCTTGACCTTTCTTTTATTCATGCGAAGTCTTTTTGCTCTGTGACCATCATGCTAGTATGGTACTGTGTCACTCCTCTCCTAAGCAGCTGTAGTCACCCAGCCTGTCTCCACCCCATCAGTCTCCTTCCCTTTCGGTTCCTCCTCCACGTGGTACCGGGGGAAGGTGAAGAATGAAAATAGGGTTATGTTCTTTTGATGACAGTCCCACTGTGCCATCTCATAACCCCAGAGCATGAAGCCCAAGGAGAGGCCCTGCTGACTTTTCCCGTCCCATCTCTTGGCCGATGCGCCTCTGCTTGTCCCCACCCCCATCCTCCATTTGCCCAGGCTGGCCACGCCCCACGGCAGCCCCACTTCCAGCTCTGTTCCCTCAGGATCACCAAGTTGCTTTCCACTGAATAGGCTTTCCTGTCACCTTCCATCCTGTCACCTGAAACCCGCCATGCTCTGTTTAGGTCTCCCGTGCTCCCTGCAGATACCTAATGCCTGTCTCCACACTGGACCGCCGCATCCCAGTTACAGAATCACCTCCCTCCCGGAGGCTGTGGGCATCAGGAGTGAGAGTCATCCCCAGCCCCCGGCACAGGCCCTGCTTGCGCTGGGCCCTCAGTGGGTGTCGGGGGAGAATCGCCGATGGCAGCGCAGTCCCTGTGTGGGGTGGAAGTGCCCCCAGAGCCTGCTGTGCTGTGGCTCATGGGGTTAGGGTCTGCAGCTGATCTCCATGGCAGTGTCATTGTGGGGTGCCTGCATGTTGTCTCTTGTATCCCCTCAAGCAGAAGACAGCCCAGCCCACCCTACATCTCTGAGGAAATCCCAGCCTGTCCTCTGGGTGGGTTCAAGTTGGTACACCAAGATCTTTGGAGTCTTTCACCTGCCCAGGTCACCCCAAGACTAAAGCTATCACTGTCCTTATGCCAGAAATGTGCAACAGCTTGATAAGAAATTTTCATTCAAAGGGAAAGAACTGGCATCCTCCCTCCCTAGCTGCTGCTTGTGAATATTATTATAAAGGATGAGGCAATGTGAAAGCCCTTTAACATCCATCTAGGATTTACTGTGTAAGAAAGAGCTACTAAATAAACTATGGCTACCAAGTTTATCTCATAAGTAAGTAGGAGGGATTTACCAACTACCATTATTCTTGGTCTCCTCTTTCCCCAGTCAGTTATAAAATATCAAACTGAACAACAGTGTCTTCACACATACGATACGGATTGGAACCATAAGTTGGTTTGTACTCACCATATTTACTTATGTAATGTCCTACCTATTGTTCCTCTAGTTGTTTTTGTCTTGGAGAGGGGAAGGAGGCCTATGGCGTATCACCTCTCCTTTGCTGACACAGAGAGCTCTGGGACCTAAAATGTTAGTCAAGACATTATTCCTTTCCTTCCAAAAAGTTCAAAACCCAAAAGCTTATTTAGACCGCTCGAAACATTTTTCTTTTTTTTCTGAGACGGAATTTCGCTCTTGTTGCCCAGGCTGGAGTGCAATGGCACAATCCCAGCTCACCACAACCTCAGCCTCCCAGGTTCAAGCTATTCTCCTGCCTCAGCCTCCTGAGTAGCTGGGATTACAGGCATGTGCCACCACACCCAGCTAATTTTGTATTTTTAGTGGAGATGGGGTTTCGCCATGTTGGCCATACTGGTCTCGAACTCCTGACCTCAGGTGATCTGCCCACCTCGGCCTCCCAAAGTGCTGGGATTACAGGCGTGAGCCACCGTGCCCAGCCCTCGGAACATTTTTATATCCACATTTTAGCGTCCATCTCTTCCTTGTCTTTGAAAGGGAAATGGTCTGGGTTTAAGAATTACGTGTTTTTCCCTCAAAAATTGGCAAGGGGATGAAAGGTGAATATGATATTTTAAAGATTTATTTGAATGATATCGACTAAATTTTCTTTCAATATGCATGTTTTTCACTTGTACTGAGCTATGTGCTTTATAGAGAAGATTCTCTTTTTTTTCTTACTAATGTCATTACTGTTATTCTATATTGACCAAGTTTCAGAGTTGAAAGATGACCGAGTAGATTTTTCATTACAGGTCATCTACGGTGATACACGTAAACCTAGGGGTATGGTGAGAGAAATACCATCTAATAAGTTTTCTCGGTTCCGTTCAACAGTGCAAGAGTTTTTGTTTAGTGTCTCGGCTTTAAACATGTTTAATAAATAGCTGTATCTCTTTTATAGCCACAGCTGTTGCAAATCCAACACTGTCCTCCTTAGATGTTAAACGGATTTTATTTCAAAAAATTACCGACAGAGGGGATGAGTTGCAAAAAGCCTTTCAGCTGCTGGATACTGGTCAGAACTTGACTGTGTCAAAAAGTGAACTGAGAAGAATCATCACAGACTTCCTGATGCCGCTCACACGAGAACAGTTTCAGGACGTGTTGGCTCAGGTGCTGTATGTTGTATATACTTAGAATCACTCAATTCCAGACAAGCTGAGGTAGATCAGGGGAGCAGGTAACCTATCCCGCCCTTCCCCCCACTGTTGCCACTGAGCAGTTGAAGTTTTGTTTTTCATAATTCAGTTAATTAAGGCTGATTTAGATGATCACGATCGACAGATACTCGGTCATATTTTGCATGTAGCGCTGCTCCAGCCAGTTTCTTTTCATTTCTTTCTTTCTTTCTTTTTTTTGAGACAGAGTTTTGCTCTTGTCGCCCAGGCTGGAGTGCAATGCTGCGATCTTGGCTCACCGCAACCTCCGCCTCCCAGGTTCAAGCAGTTCTCCTGCCTCAGCCTCCCGAGTAGCTGGGCCCCTGGCTAATTTTGTATTTTTAGTAGAGATGGGGTTTCACCATGTTGCCAGGCTGGTCTCGAACTCCTGACCTCAGGTGATCTGCCCACCTTGGCCTCCCAAAGTGCTGGGATTACAGGCATGAGCCACTGCACCCGGCCTTCTTTTCATTTCTTTTAAGGGTCCATCTAAATGTATTTGGGTCAACTTCTATTTTGGAACTTAGTATTTTGGCATTTTTTCCCTTCATCAAATAGTTATGGAGCACCGGCTATATGCTAGATCCAATGCTAGACACTGCAGTGCAGATAAATCAGACTCAGGCCCTGCCCCTGAGGAGCTCCCAGCCCAGTGAGACACTTATGGAGTGTTGGCAAGTGCTGGGAGAGGGGCCACGACAGGGTGGCTGGGAGTTACAGGAGGGAGAGCTATCTGAAAATGAGGAGAGGTAGTCCAGGAAGGCTTTCTGGAGGAGGGGTATTTAACTTAGTTTTGATGAAGGAGTGAGTATTCTCGAGATGAGAGGGGAAGGAAAGGTCGTTATAGCAGAGGGGACAGCCTGTGTGAAAGCTCAGATGCCCGCATCCGCCTGCCATGCTTACTCAGGGACCTGGGTAGTTCTGTGATTTCTATCGGAAGTGAAGGGATATGGGTCATGTTGTGGCCAGAGGGGCCAATTCAGAAAAGTACTTAGTAAAACAGTTCGACCTTTCTCCTAGAGGCTGCAGGGAGCCAGTGAAGGGTTTGCAGCAGGGGTGATGCAGTTACGTGAGGCTGTAGGGAGCCAGTGAAGGGTTTGCAGCAGGGGTGATGCAGGTATGTGAGGAGGGATGTGGAGGATGAAGGCCCTTGGCCACCTGGTGGTGTGCCACACCAGGGGATGAAAGAAGTAAAAATCTGTGGACTATATCCTTGGGGTCCCTACAAAAGGAATATGAAATGCAGTAGGAATCAAACCTTTTCAAAATCAGTCTGTAATGATCAAAAGTAGAAAATTTGGGCTAGAATATCATTAGTATTCCATTTAACCCAATAATTAAATTTGTACACACATACACATGCATGCACACATGCAGACAAGTATATATATATTTACTCATTCATTATTTTTTTAAAAATTATTTATTTATTTATTTTTTATTTTTTGATGGAGTCTCACTCTGTCATCCATGCTAGAGTGCAGTGACACTATCTTGGCTTACTGCAACCTCCGTCTTCCGAGTTCAAGCTGTTCTCGTGCCTCAGCCTCCCGAGTAGTGGGATTACAGGCATGTGCCACCATGCCCAGCTAATTTTTAAATTTTTAGTAGAGACGGGGTTTCTCCATGTTGGCCAGGCTGGTCTCGAATTCCTGACCTCAAGTGATCAGTCTGCCTTGGCCTCCCAAAGTACTGGGATTACAGGTGTGAGCCACCGTGTCTGGCCTCATTCATTAGTTCTTAATTAGAGTCTGACTTCATGCTACCTCCTAGTAATTTAAAAACTTCTTTTAGAATTTGCTGTATACTACAACCCACTGTGTATACTTCCAACACAGGGGAATGATGTGTTATCAAAACAAATAGCTCAATGAATTTTAGGCATTCCCAAATTCCAGTCTTAACTTCAAAGACTGACTCTCTCTCTCCCTTTTTTTTTCTGACTTAAAATTTTAAAAAAGTACAGTTCTATTTGTTGTTTCTTCTTATGCATACCACGTTCTGTTTCAAAGTTTTCTCTTCCCTTTAATTCTGTCTTTTTTTTGAATTTGTGAAGTTTTGAGCCATAATTTTCTCAAATATTTTTTTCTGTCCCATTCTTTCCTCTCTTAAACATTTTGATATTGTCCCACTGGCCTCTGAGGCTCAGTTCATTAAAAAAAGTTTTATTCTATCATTCAGATTGGATAATGTCTATTGATCTGTCTTTAAGTTCACTGACTCTTATCATCTTCATTCTACTATTAGCCCCATCCCTTGAATTTTTACTTTTAGACATTGTATATTACAGTTGTAGAATTTCCATTTAATTCCTCTTTATGATCTCTTTACCTGCGTAGATTTTCTGTTTTTCTGCAGTTATGAGCACATGTCTTTCAACTCATTGAACATAGTTAAAATAGCTGCTTTAAAGTTCTTGTAATTTTCACGTTAGTCACCTCAAGGTTGACTTGCATTGATGGTCTTTTCTATTGAGAGGGGTCTTATTTCCCTGGCTGTTCATATTTGATTATGTTTGGATAATACTTCAGAACAGAGCTATCCAATAGAAGCACACTGCGAGTAGGTGAGGTGTGGTGGTTCACGCCTGTAATCCCAATGCTTTGGAGGCTGAGGTGGGAGCATCACTTGAGCCAAGAAGTTCAAGACCAGCCTGGGCAATAGAAGAAGACCCCATCTCTACAGAAAATTTAAAAATTAGCTGACCTTGGCTGGGCATGGTAGCTCATGCTTGTAGTCCCAGCACTTTGGGAAGCCGAAGCAGGCGGGTCACCTGAGGTCTGGGGTTCAAGAGCAGCCTGACCAACATGGAGAAACCCCGTCTCTACTAAACATACAAAAATTAGACAGGCATGGTGGCACATGCCTGTAATCCCAGCTACTCGGGAGGCTGAGGCAGGAGAATTGCTTGAACCCGGGAGGCAGAGGTTGTGGTGAGCCGAGATGGTGCCACTGCACTCCAGCCTGGGCAACAAGAGCAAAACTCCATCTAAAAAAAAAAAAAAAAAAATTAGCTGCCCTTGAGCCCAGGTGTTGGAAGTTGCAGTGAGCCAAGATGACGCTAATGCACTGTAGCACCCTCATGGGCACTGACACCCCACTATGATGATGCCCTCCTCACCCCATATCCTCCTCCGGGCTTTGATGGCTCCTCCAACACTGTGATGTCATTTTCCTCTGTCCCATCTAATGACTTTAGGACTGAATTGTTAGAAAAGATAGAAAAGGAGGAGGAAGACAGAACTTTTCTCTTCCCTTAAAAAAAATTTCCCCTTTATTTACTTCTATAATAATGGATAAATAGGGCATTTGATTTTTTCCACATCACCCTTTATTGCTGTCTACATTTTTAATAGCAGCTTTATTAATGTATAATTTATGTATCATAAAATTCACGCTTTAAACATGTATAAATTGGTGTTTTCCATATATTCATAGAATTTCGCAGTCATCACCACTATCTAATTAAAAACCGTTTTCATCATTCTAAAAAGAAACTGCCCTCCTTAGCAGTTACTCTCCATTTCCTTTCCGCTTGTATCTGCAAATACTAATGTACTTTCTGTCGCCATAGATTTGTCACTGTAGATTCTGGATATTTCATATCAATGGAGTCATACAATATATGATCTTTTGTGTCTAGCACATGTTTTTAAGGCTCACCCATGTTACAGCATGAATTAGTACCTCATTCCTTTTTATGGCTGAGTAATAGTCCATTGTATGGATAGACCACATTTTGTTTACCCTTTGATCGGCTGATGGACCTCTGAGTTGTTTCCACGTTTTGACTTTTGTGAATAGCACTGCTGTGAACATTCATATGAAAGGTTTTCGTGTGGACATATGTTTTCAGTTCTCTTGGGTACATACCTAGGGGAGAACTGCCATGTCATACAGTAATGTTCTTTTGCTTTTAAAGAACATTCGTCCTTGTAAACATTCTATCAGTTTCCTCATAAACTTGATTTAACCGATACTTTATGCCAAATGGAGAGTTAAAATATTATTTCCTGCTATGTGTCCTTATAGTCATGATCTAATGTTAATTTAAAATTTTGACAATCTTCCCAAGCTAATCAGTTATGCAGGAAGAGCAAAAGTACAGAAAATATGAAATGTGTATCTGTTTTTAAAAGCTACATCTGTTTTTAAAAGAAGCCACTGAGAACTGTAGAACTTCAAAGACTTTTTAAAAAACAGGTCTTGATAGTCTGTCCTAAATGACAAGCAAGATTCCCAGAACCTTAAGCTCCTGTGACCTGTGTGTCAGTCAAGGAGGCTGCAGTGTGGCACATTACAGGAGGCCAGGGTCATTGGGAATGAAGGGCAGGGCTTCCCTTCTCTATCCACGGACTTCCCAGCATCTGTGGCTTTTCTAGATGGTCGTATGATGAATCCATTTGGTGATACATGCTCTTTCTTTTTTAGTAGTTAATGTAAGCCTAACTGGACACTTACAAAATGAGTAAAAGATTTCATGGTAATTTCCCCTTAAAGTTAGGAAGGAATTTTCCAGTTATAGTCTGAATTTACTTTAGCTTCTATTTTATTTGAAGACCTGTGTCAGGAATGTTTGAGTGTCAGGGTGTTTTAATGACTGACCAGGGCAGGAAGTATGAGGAGGTTTTGCTTGTAATCTGCTCCGTACTTTTGTTTCCATTAAGAGTGATGCAAACTCGGTGTTTTTTTAAAAATGTGGCCTCAGTCCCTGAATATTAATGGAGGCCATTTAAAAGAAGTTGAATTGGTAAATCGATTCCAGAGAAGGAAAACAAAGTTCTGTTTTCATCCCAGTGGTTGTGCCAGGTTGGAGAAAATGTCTTCTTGCAAGATACTTATCACAATGACGGATACTGATTTAAAAACTAGCCTCCTCCAGTCCCACCCTTAAGAATTCGCTTTCGGCCGGGCGCGGTGGCTCACGCTTGTAATCCCAGCACTTTGGGAGGCCGAGGTGGGCGGATCACGAGGTCAGGAGATCGAGACCACGGTGAAACCCCGTCTCTACTAAAAATACAAAAAATTAGCCGGGCGTGGTGGCGGGCGCCTGTAGTCCCAGCTACTCGGAGAGGCTGAGGCAGGAGAATGGCGTGAACCCGGGAGGCGGAGCTTGCAGTGAGCCGAGATCGCGCCATTGCACTCCAGCCTGGGCGACAGACTTTCAGCAATTCGTCTATAGATGATTTTGATTCTTAAAACATTTTGCCGGAATTGTAAACACCAAAAGGCAAGTACTGAGCGCAGCCTCTCCTTTTGGACTAGATTCTTTACTTGTCTAAGGGGCTTGGCTTTGGAGACTGATCATCGCAAGAATTTCTTTATCACATTAGAATTTGTGGTAGACTGTAAGTAGCAATATGAAATGCGATGAAAGCTTGAATAGTTTGACGGACTCTCTTTTTCTTCATGGGCAGGGTGGTTAGTGCAGTGGGATGGACTTGCATACTGGATTCACGGAGATCACTGGCACTCAGGGCGGTGCTGGGCAGGGAGGTCATACCTCTGCTTTGTGAGTTGTAGAAAGTGACACCACCTCTGAGGGTGGTTTTAGGGCTACTCATGTAAAACACTGAAGATAGTGCCTGCATCCACTCAGTGTGAGCTCTGCAGATGTAAGTCTCTTCTCTTCCTCATTTCCTCTTATCACTACCAAAACCAGGAGGGCACCCAACCTTGAACTACATGTTTAATCTGCTCTTGCCCGTATTCTGCAAGGCTAGGGAAACTGAAATGCTTGCTCAAAATTATATCTACTAAAAAATGCATTATCAGAAAAAGAAGTCATGGGCATTCTTTCCGGGAAAAGGCTTTACAGAGGCCCACCCTGTGAGCCCCTCTCCCCTGGTCTCATTTCCTAGTTACACATGTTTTAAATAGTAAAGAGCAGTCCATCATTTGGGGAAGACTGCGATAACCACGCTAGGCTTTGAGGCCAGCATTTTAAGGGCTTAGTAAATAACAGATTTGATTGTGTAGAGTTGGGAGCCATTCAGCTGTGTGGGAAATTGTACTTTGTGTATTTGTATGAAGCTTGATGAAATAGATTTATATTGATTGTATATTTACTTAATGTTTATCTAAATTTTAGATTCATAATGCTTGTTTGGAAATATTTTATTAAATAAAATTTAACTTTTTGCTTAGAAATAATCTCAAACTGAATTGCTTGAACCCAGGAGGCAGAGGTTGCAGTGAGCCGAGATTGTGCCACTGCACTCCAGCCTGGGCGACAGAATGAGACTCCATCTCAAAAAAATTAAAAAAAAAAAAATAAATAAAAATAAATAAATAAAAGGAATAATCTCAAACCTGTAGAAAAGTTGCAAGAATAGGCCAGGCACATTGGCTCATGCCTATAATCCCAGAACTTTGGGAGGCCAGGTGGATGGATCACTTGAGGTCAGGAGTTGGAAACCAGCCTGGTCAACTTGATGAAACCCTGTCTCTACTAAAAATACAAAAATCAGCCAGGTGTGATGTGGACACCTATAGTCCCAGGTTCTCAGGAGGCTGAGGCAGGAGAATTGCTTGAACCCAGGAGGCATAGATTGCAGTGAGCTGAGATCCTGCCACTTTACTCCAGCCTGGGTGACAGAGTGAGACCCTGTCTCAAAAAAAAGAAAAGAAAAGTTGCAAGAATAAGAAAAGTACAAATAGCACTCATATGACCTATTGTGAACATTTTACCTCATTTGTTTCTCCTGTGATCTCTCATTATCTGTGTGTATGTGTATACACACAACATACACAAACAATGTACACATATATATATATATATTTAAAAACACTTGAGTGGGGCCAGGTGTGGTGGCTCATGCCTGTAATCCTAGCACTTTGGGAGGCTGAAGTGGGCATATCATTTGAGGTCAGGAGTTCAAGACCATCCTGGCCAGTGTGGGGAAACCCCATCTCTACTAAAAATACAAAAATTAGCTGGGTGTGATGCGCGCCTGTAGTTCCAGCTGCTCCAGAAGCTGAGGCAGGAGAATCGCATAAACTGGGGAGGCAAAGGTTGCAGTGGGCCGAGATTCCATGACTGCCCTCCAGCCTGCGTGAGAGAGCGAGACTCCATCTCAAAAAACAAAAACAAAAACAAACGAACAAAAAATCTTGAGGGGAAGTTGTTTATATCATAGTTCTTTACCCCAAAAACATCAGTGTACATTTCCTAAGAGCTATTCTTTTACATAATCACAGTGCAGCTATCAATGTCAGCAAATTAAACATTGAGATCATACTTTTATTTAATCTACAGTCTGTATTGACCCACTTGACCCAATGATATCCTTTGTGGAATTTTTAATTCAAAAATGGATTTTTTTCTACCTTAAAACTGTATGTACAAACTCATGTACAAAGTTCATGTGACACTCAGTATAAAATTGTGCTATGGCCTCAGCTTCTAATATGTATTATATGTATAACACATATTAGAGTATATATAGAGTATATTTATGCTAATTTTATTTTTTAGGTGATTTTAAATAATTTTGTGGATAACTCGACTTTCAGTTGAGCACAGACTGGCATTCTAGGGTGCTATTTACACTTTATTTGCTGAGAATGCATGTTCACCCTGACACCTGGGTTAAGCAGTTGTATTTAAATGTTTTAATGGAATGCTTGTCCTGTTAATAGTGTTCTCTATTACATCCTGAGAGCTGTGATTTAGAAATCTGCTTCACCATCTATTGCTTGGATCTTAATTCTCTAACATGTTGTCATTCTTCTCCCTTGACTGTAGATTCCCCTTAGCACCTCTGGTACTGTACCGTACCTTGCCTTTCTGTCCAGGTTTGGTGGAATTGACCTATACATAAATGGTATAAAGAGGTAAGTGTTTGGTTTGCTCGTGTGAAAATGTGAAATTTGAAATGATGCGTAAGAGCTATGACGTGAAGCCATTGGAACTAATCATATCAACAGCTATATGTGGAAGATGAGTTTGTAGAACTTGTCCATATGGAATTTAATGGAATTAATCCAGTCAAGTTTTATTTAGGGAAGATTTTAGCATCTATATAGGATGTATTTCAGGACAAGAGGAATGATACTGTAATAAAATATAAACATAGCAAATTAAAACCAGACAAAAATAGTTTACATGCAATATATTTAAAATTGGAATTAATGGAATTTAATTTTGAAGTAAAATATTAAGATGCCAAATTTAAAATTTGTAGGTTTTTATACATTTTTAATGTTGTTCATTGGAAAGTGATGATGTTTTCGTGGCTAGAAATAATAAAAAAAAATCTTTGCATGAACTACTTGAATATTTCATAGTTTTTGCATAAAGCATGGGACTCTTTTTTTTTTTTGCAACATGAGCAGGTTGGAGTTTGACCTTTAATGTCTCAATCAGCAGTAAAATTATTTATTTTAGTATATGATTTAGGAAATACTGTTTTAGTAATAAAAATATTTACTTATATCTGACTCTAAATGAATAAGCCTCATTTCCTCAGGAGTTGTGTAAACAATTATATATAAGAATTAAATTTGTAGTTCAGCCACTATGAGAAGCAGTTGGAGATTTCTCAAAGAACTTGGAACTATCATTGGACCCAGCAATCCCATTACTAGGTATATACCCAAAGGAAAACAAATCATTCTACCAAAAGACACATGCACTCATATGTTCATCGCAGCACCAGTCACAGTAGCAAAGACATGGAATTAACCAACCTAGGTGCCTACCAATGGTGGATTGAATTTTAAAATGGGGTACATATACACCATGGAATACTATGCAGCCATTAAAAAGAATGAAATCATGTCTTTTGCAGCTGGAGGCCATTATCCTAAGCAAATTAATGCAGGAACAGAAAACCAGTACCACATGTTCTCACTTACAAGTGGGAGCTACACATTGGGTACATGTGGACATAAAGATGAGAACAGCAGACACAGCAGACAACTAGAGGGGGAAAGGATGGGGGCAAGGGTTGAAAAACTATTAGGTACTATGCCCACTACGTGGGTGACAGGATTATTTGTACCCCAAACCTCAGCATTAGGCAATATACCCATGTAACAAACCTGCACATGTACTCCTTAATCTAAAATAAAACTTGAGGCTGGGTGTGGTGGCTCACACTGTAACCGCAGCACTTTGGGAGGCTGAGGCGAGAGGATCACTTGAGCCCAGGAGTTTGAGACCAGCCTGGACGATATAGTGAGATCTCATTTCTACAAAAAATTTAAAAATTAGCTGAGCATGGTGGCATGCCCCAGGTACTCGGGAAGCTAAGGTGGGAGGATCTCTTGAGCCCAGGAGGTGGAGGCTGCAATGAGCCGAGATTGTGCCACTGCACTCCAGCCTGGGTGACAAAGTGAGACTCTGTCTCAAAAAAATAAAAGTAATAAAAAATCAAAGTTGAAATTATAAATACACTATCTAGTTCACTGAAAAAAATCCCACAAAAGCCAATTAACATCAATTGATCAGAGAAAACTATATTTAATATGAACAAAATATGGACAAATCACAGAATGAAGAACTGACCTTCCTAGGGGACAAAAAAATTAAATTTGATCCTGAAATATTAGAAAATTCTGGTATCATGGCTTTTATGATGGTTGCATCACTGATGCAGTTTAGGTGTAAGAATTTGTGTCGTGGGGAGGGGGAGATAGGGAATTTATGTACATGGGTGTAGAGTTTGGTTTTGCAAGATAAAAATGTTCTAGAGATCTTTTGCACAACAATGTGAATATACTCAACACCTACTCAACTACACACTTAAAAATGGTTATGTTATTTGTGCGTGTTTGTCACAATTAAAAAAAAAAATGGCCGGGCATGGTGGCTCATGCCTGTAATCCCAGCACATTGGGAGGCCGAAGTGGGTGGATCACCTGAGGTCAGGAGTTCGAGACTAGCCTAGCCAACATAGCAAAACCCCATCTCTACTAAAAATACAAAAATTAGCCAGGTGTGGTGGTGCGTGCCTGTAATCCCAGTGACTCGGGAGGCTGAGGCAGGAGTATCACTTGAACTCAGGAGGCAGAGGTTGTAGTGAGCCCAGATCGCACCACTGTACTCCAGCCTGGGTGACAGAGTAAGACTTGGTCTCAAAAAAAAGGAATGAGTGCAGCAGCTCCAGCCAGAGTGACACAGTGTCATCCCCTCCATGATTTGGAACTTCTCTGTGCTCTCTTTAGTTAGTGCTAAGTGGGGACTAAGATGATTTCCAGGCTCTTTCAAAAGAATGACAGTTTGTCTTATAGGCTGCATATTCTTGTTCTTGACATAAAACTATCCCAATTTTATGGATAAAGTTCTTGGGTGGACAGTAAACTAATATGAATAGTCTTTGTTGGGAAAGCTGAAGAACTGGAAAAACAAAGCAGGAGAGCCTTTTTTTCCTTATTGTGAAATTTGTCTAATAAATTTGAGATGAAAGAGATCATGAGTTACTCTCTTAAACATAAAAGGCTAAACATTTAAACTAAGTTTGAAAGATTTCTGATTTACTCGTGAAGCAGAATTATCTTTATTGTTGGAGACAATACATTATAACGAACAGAGACTTCTTTTTCTAGCAATACGGTAGGCTATATACCATGAACAACACTTCTACTGAAAATAATTAAAATGCTGGATAAAAGGCAAAATATATACGTACATTTTAATACGTTACTGAGCTGGCCAGAAAGTAAGGAATCTTCAGAGGCCAAACATAGAGTAAAAATTGGGATCTAGAGAAGGGAGCATTCTATAAAGTCAGCTTCTACCCTGAGGGTATTGGCCAAATCCTGGTGAATTTATGTATTCAGTTTTGCCATTTGGAGTATGGAGACAAGAGACAAAGCCTAGAAGGCCTTCCCAAGGTGGAAGGACTTAACAAAGGACCATTGCCTACAAAGTTGGGACCCTACACCCTCAGCAATTACAAATATAAACCTTCATCACAAAAGGGCACGATGAGGAAAACCACCTATTTCAACACTGGTGCTGAGTGAATAAGGGGAAAGTTGTAATTACAAGTTGATTTGCATGAGGATCTGTGCTTGAATTCATGCTATGTGGTCTGAAAAGTTTCAGGCAAGGAACTTTTTTGAGTAATCCCGGATGGGGTGTGCCCTTCCGTGGAAGAATGCATCTTCAACCTATCCCTTAAAGAATTTCCACAGATAAAGTGCCAAGTAACATCAGATCACACACAAAAAATCTTAAAAAACATATGAAGAGACAAAGAATGAGAACTGCAAACCAACAGATGTAATACCCAATAGCATCAGGTCTCCAAACACTCGAAATATTGGAACTACCAAAGAATGAGGACTACAAACCAGTAGATGTAATACCCAATAGAATCTGGTCTCCAAACACTTGAAACATTGGAACTATGAAAGAATGAGAACTGCAAACAAATGGATTTAACACCCAATAGAATCAGATCTCCAAACACTTGAAAAAAAATATATAGAACTATCAAAGAATGAGGACTGCAAACCAATAGATGTAGTAATACCCAATAGAATCAGGTCTCCAAACACTCAAAATATTGGAACTATCAAAGAATGAGAACTGCAAACCAATAGATGTAATATCAGATAGAATCAGGTCTCCAAACACTTGAAATATGAAACTATCAAAGAAGGAGGACTACAAACCAATAGATGTCATATCCAATAGAATCAGGTCTCCAAACACCTGAAATATTGGAACTATCAGATATGTAATCTAAAACCAGTGTTTTAATATGTTTAGAGAAATGAAGAGATTCAAAATAAGAATGCAAAACAGGAAATAAAATGAATATTTGAAGAAGTATAAAATAGAACTTCTGAAAAATCTGATTGTAGATCTAAAATACAGTGGATGGGTAAAAATAGTGGATTAAACACAGCTGAAAAGAACATTTGTGGAATGAGAGAGAGCTCTGAAGAAATTATCTAGAATGCAGTACGGAAAGACAAGAATATACAAAATTAGGAGGACAAGCATAAGAGACATGGAAGACAGGAAGAGGAGGCCTAATATACTTCTAATTGGATTTCCAAAAAGATACCTGTCTTAGTCTGTTTTGTGCTGCTATAACAGAATACCTGAGACTGGGTACTATAGTGTGTAAGAAAAGAAATTTATTTCTCATAGTTCTTGAAGCTGGGCAGTCCAAGATCAAGGCAGCAGTATGTGGTGAGGGCCTCTTTACTGCCTCCTTGCATAGTGGAAGGAGGAAGGGCAAGAGAGTATTGGCGCCCTCCTACAAGCCCTTTTATAAGGGCATCTGAGGCTGGGTGCAGTGGCTCACGCCTGTAATCCCAGGCTGCTGTGACCTGTGTGTCAATCAAGAAGGCTGATCTTTTGTGTCTAGCACATGTTTTTAAGGCTCACCCATGTTACAGCATGAATTAGTACCTCATTCCTTTTTAGGAATGAGCTCAAAATGTTTGGGAGGCCAAGGCGGGTGGATCACTTGAGGTTAGGAGTTCAAGACCAGCTTGGCCAACATGGCAAAACCCCTTCTCTACTAAAAATACAAAAATTAGCCGGGTGGGCCGGGCGCGGTGGCTCACACTTGTAATCCCAGCACTTTGGGAGGCCGAGGCGGGTGGATCGCGAGGTCAGGAGATCAAGACCACGGTGAAACCCCGTCTCTACTAAAAATACAAAAAATTAGCCGGGCGTGGTGGCGGGTGACTGTAGTCCCAGCTACTCGGAGAGGCTGAGGCAGGAGAATGGCGTGAACCCGGGAGGCGGAGCTTGCAGTGAGCCGAGACTGCGCCACTGCACTCCAGCCTGGGCGACAGAGCGAGACTCCGTCTCAAAAAAAAAAAAAAATTAGCCGGGTGTGGTGGCGCGGGCCTGTGGTCCTGGCTACTTGCTTGGGAGGCTGAGACAGGAGAATCACTTGAACCCAGGAGCCAAAGGTTGCAGTGAGTCGAGATTGTGCCACTGCACTCCTGCCTGGGCAACAGGGTGAGACTCCCATCTCAGAAAAAAAAAAAAAAAAAAAAAAGCACCTAATCCCATTCAAGAGGGTGGAACCTTCAGGCCTAACCACGTCTTAATCCTCTCACAGTGGCAACATCTAAATTTTGGAGGAACACCTTCAACCCATAGCAGTATAAGAGAAAAAACAGGGCAGAAATCATATTTGAAAAGATACTGGCTGAGAATCTCAAGCCAGATAAATAAAAAGAAATGCCTGTCTAGACATTATCACAGTGAAACTGCAGACATCAGAACCAAAGAGAAAATACTACAGGCAGTGAGAAGAAAAACAGAATTGACTTCAGAGGAGTGACAATTAGACTGACACCAACTTCTCAACAGTGACAGTGAAGGCTATAAGGTAATGAAATAATCTTTTCAGTGTGCTGACATAAAATATTTGCCATCCCAGAACTCTATATTATATCTGTATTTCTTTTCTTTTTTTTTCTTTTTCTTTTTTTTTTTTTTTTTGAGACAGAGTCTTGCTCTGTCACCCAGGCTGGAGTGCAGTGGTGTGATCTCAGCTCACTGCAACCTCTGCCTCCTGGGTTCAAGCAGTTCTCCCGTCTCAACCTCCCAAGTAGATGGGATTACAGGTGTGTGCCACCACACTGGCTAATTTTTGTACTTTTAGTAGAGATGGGGTTTTGCCATGTTGGCCAGGCTGGTCTCAAACTCCTGACCTCAGGTGATCCACCCGCCTCAGCCTCCCAAAGTGCTGGGATTATAGGCGTGAGTCACCGCATCCGGCCTCTACTATATTTCTAAGAATAAGAGTAAGCTTTTTCTGTGGTAGCCCATGGGACCCTCATCTACTGGTACCGGAGTACTTGGAAAAAGTAGAAACATCTGGCACCTCTGCCTACTGTGTTCAAACAAGATCTCTTTCAACCAGACCTCGTATAATTTCTTCACATCAACTTGCATAAAAATAAGAGGTAGTGATTGCATTATCAAGTCATTACACTGGGGCTGGATTTTGGGACATAGTCAGAGGTGCAATTCAAATTCCCTGGATTTGTGGTGGTGGGATTTAATATTCTGGCCACAGCAATTCCCTTCTGGAAATATGTTTGGGGATATCACTGTTTTTTTTTTTTTTTTTGAGATGGAATTTTGCTCTTGTTGCCCAGGCTGGAGTGCAAGGGGGCAGTCTCGGCTCACCGCAACCTCTGCCTCCCAGGTTCAAGTGATTCTCCTGCCTCAGCCTCCCAAGTAGCTGGGATTACAGGCACCCACCACCATGCCCAGCTAATTTTGGTATTTTTAGTGGAGACAGTGTTTCACCATATTAGCCAGGCTGGTCTTGAACTCCTGACCTCAGGTGATCCACCCACCTCAGCTCCCAAAGTGCTGGGATTACAGGCGTGAGCCACCGCCCCCTGCTGGGATATCACATTTTATACCAGCCAAAACTTAATGCCATTGATAACATACAGTGAACATAACACAGAAAGAGTATGCCATCTCTTCTGTCCTGGCTTTGCCAGAGCTTGTCATGTATCAAAATCATCATATTGAGGAAGTTTCTGAATATCCGATAGTAGTTGGTTAAGTTGGAAGCAGCATGAAGATTAAAAAGGTATGACCTGGAATGATGTTTTAAAAGTCTCTATCTCTGAGTATATGAGAGCTGGTAAGGGCAAAATGTGGAATTATTGTATCGAGCATAGAGGACCTCGTATCATCTATAATAATGGTAGAAACATCATCATCTCTTCAGAAACACCCAATGAATGATTTTGCTTAAAATGATCAGGCTGAACCTTTTGAGATTTGCTTCAGATGGACGTGGAGGACATTTCTACATATGGATGGAGAGGGCCCCTTGCATATTAAATAATCCACATGGCACTTGGTACGATGCTACTTCCATGAAGAATAACTACAATCATTCGTGTATAAAGCAATCATTATAAATCTTAGCAGAAGTGTTTAAAAGCTTTCTGAGCACCACACAAGAAGACTGAGAGTTCTGAAGAAAAATCTCCTAAAGAACCTGAGAATTCTGTTGAAGCTAAATTTATTCACCAATACTGTGTGTTGCAATATTCTTTGGCAGCCTAGGTATCAGAGATTCAGATGGATAAAAGAAACAGCATCAACAGAGCATTAGTTGACAGAGTAGATGTGAAGCTGACTTTAGGCAGGTCTAGCTGACTCTAGCCTGTGGAAGAGAAGAAAGAAATAAGAAAGGCTTTTGGCCAGGCGTGCGCCACCATGCCAGGCTAATTTTTGTATTTTTAGTAGAGACAGGGTTTCAACATGCTGGTCAGGCTGGTGTCGAACTCCTGACCTCAGGTGATCTGCCAGCCTTGGCCGCCCAAAGTGCTGGGATTACAGGCGTGAGCCACCGCACCCAGCCAGAACCTATATATTTTTTAAAAGCCTGTTGTAAAACATCTTGAATTTGTATGCCTCTAAAGGTCAATTCGATTTGGACAGCTTATTTTGAATTTTTGAATATTATAGACATAAAAAGTCAGTGAGAAAACATTTAAAAAATAAAGACTGAGGGTTAAAGACATTTTTCAGACAAAAACTGAGACAGTTAATCTCCTGCAGATCTTGACTGCAAGATCTTGATTCTGCTAAAAGCAGAAGGAAAGTGATCCTAGATGAAAGGTCTGAGATTTTAGGAGTGAAAAGCAAAGAAAGTGGCAAAATATGGGTAAATAGAAGTGATTTTTGGCTATATAAGGTGGTTACAAAAATGTCTATGTGTTAAATAAAAAGTTTAGAGTTAAAACATTAAACAACGATCAGCTGAGTGTGGATAAATTGAGTTACAGTTTTCTAAGATCTATTTGATTGCCAGCAGGAGGATAAATATATTGATTAATTTTATATGTTGAAATGTTATATATGCACATTGTGATTTTTAGGGTAACTGCTAAAGAATAGAAACAAAGTATTTAACTCCCAACATTTGGAAGAAAAAATGAAATGATTTTAAAATACTCAATCCAAAAGAAGGTAAGAAAGGGGAAAAAAATCTACAACAGATACTACAAATAGAGAACAGAAATTTATAGACCTAACCCCCTCTGTATATAACATAACTACATTAAATGCAAAGGATCAAATATTTCGGTTAAAAGACAGAGATTATCAGACTGGTTAAAAATTCCAGTTACTGACTTTTTGAAAATAGAAAGGATTAAAAAGACTAAAGGAAAAAGGGTAGAAAAAATTATGCAATAGAAAAAATAAAAGAAAGTGTAACTACATTAATTTCTGGCAAAATAAATTTTAAGACTTAAGCATTCAATTATAATGTA
This sequence comes from Symphalangus syndactylus, assembly GCF_028878055.3. NCBI lineage: Eukaryota > Metazoa > Chordata > Mammalia > Primates > Hylobatidae > Symphalangus > Symphalangus syndactylus. Next base: position 15,950,350 of record NC_072440.2, read on the forward strand.
GTCCACTTAAAAGACAAAGATTGTCTGTCTAGATTACAAATAGTGAAATCCAGTAAGAGAAAAACCTAAACTGAAACATAAAGATTAAAAGTGAAAAGATTTAAAAAGACATACCATTCAATATTAAAGAGAGCTAGTGTCACTAAGTTAGTATCTGACAATAAATGGTCATAGGCTGTGTTCTCCTGAAGCAGACACTGAGATGGAGTTTGGGGAGCAAGATGTAGATGAGGGTAAACACCTGTAAAGGGAAGCAGGCTGAAGCAAGATTAAGCAGAGGGAGAGGCTCAACAGCAATGCGGACCTGACAAAGCCTTGACCAACTTGGCTTGAACTAGGCAGGAGGATGTGATTGGGAAGGGGGGGCTTCCTAGAGTTCCAAGGCTGTGTTCCATTGCTGCAGCTGGATGGGGGCGGGGGTTGAGTAACAAGCATTTGTTTGATTTTTATTCTTTAATTCCCCTTTTTGTTTGAGATGGAGTTTCGCTGTTGTTGCCCGGGCTGGAGTGCAATGGCGTGATCTCGGCTCACTGCAACCTCTGCTTCCCAGGTTCAAGTGATGCTCTTGCCTCAGCCTCCTAAGTAGTTGGGATTACAGGCGTGCCCTACCATGCCTGGCTAATTCTGTATTTTTAGTAGAGATGGGGTTTCTCCATGTTGGTAAGGCTGGCCTCCAACTCCTGACCTCAGGTGGTCCTCCTGCCTCAGTCACCCGAAGTGCTGGGATTACAGGCATGAGCCACCATGCTTGGCTTATTCTTTAATTCCTAAACATTTTACAAATAGTGTTTTGTATCTATTGAATATATTATTGAAACAGTATTTAAAAGATTACATTTAACGTAGCATTATAGATTTGAATTCCTGATCAGGTCCTATCTTTAACTTGGGAACAGAACCCCTCTGAGACTCAGTTTCCTCCTATGTAAGGAATTCAATCTCTGCTAAGCACTCCAGTGTCTTCCCCTTACCCTTTGAAGTCTAGACTCCTTATCAAGGCCCACAGACTCATGAGCCTGGCATCTGCCTCCATCTGAACATAGCCTGCACACCTTCTCATTGCCCATCCAGCTCTGGTCTCCCTGGCCTCCTTCCTGCTGACCCTGGGATCTGCTGAGCTCCTGCCAGCCAAGGGCTTCATACTAGCTGCCTGTTCCCTTTGCTTTGCCTGGAAGGCTTCATGGCCCTTCACCTTGTGGGCCTGTATCCAAAAGACACTTGGCCAGAGAGACCTTCTGCTACCCACTCCATCCAAAGAGTCATCCCATCTTCCCCCATCTCCAATTTATCTCCCTGCCCATCTTTATTTTATTCATGGCACCTGTTATTATTTCAACTCACATTACTTATTTGCTTATTTCCCATCCGTCACTGTCACCAGTATGGGTGGTGTCTTGCTTAGCACCACGGCCCTAGACCTGGCAGGTAGGAGGCATGGACAGACATTGTAAAGTGGAGGGGCACCAGCTCTGCCTCCTTGTGTTCTCCTCCCACCCTCACCCTACCAGTTTGTCCCAAGGAGGGGCTCTGCAGTGATTTGTAGATACACAGATAATGCAAAATAAAAACCAGTGAATAGGGACAAGCAGATGGAACCCAGGGATGGTACAGATGCATTGACCATGAAGCCCTTCACTAAGCAGCTGAAGGTGGGCCATTAAGGGAACGTAGAGCCCCACAATGGTCAGATCAAAGTGCTGCAGCTGCAGCAGAGGGGTTAGGAGCTGGATCTGAACCCAGAGCACCTGGGTCTGACACTGGCGCCTCCACTTCCTCACATGTGACCTTCATTTTCCTCGTCTATTAAGATCCCCGTCAGTCTCCTCGGTAAAGCAGGGATGATAATGGTCCCAAATCCATAGAGCTGTTGAAAGGCTTAAATGGGATGAGGCTTGTTAAGGCTTGAGACACAGAAAGGTCCTCATTAAGTGTCAGCTGTAAGTATTTAATTTGCACATTACCTTAGGAGGAGTAAATGCTACTATAATTCATTTTACAGATAAGAAAACAGGCCAGGGGAAACAAAGTAATTTGCCCAATTTCATGCTCCTGGCAGACAGTAGCTTGTAAGAAATACCTTGCATTTTAAAATAGATTATTTGGAAATCCTTGTAATTTTGATCCTTGCATATCCAATGTAAACATTTATTTGGTTAAAATGTTTTAATAAAGATTTTTTTTTTTTATTTCTAAGGGGAGGTGGGAATGAAATGAATTGCTGCCGCACATTAAGAGAACTTGAAATCCAAGTGGGAGAAAAGGTAATAGAGATTTTAAAGAAATGATTTCCCCCCACCCCACCCATCGTCAGCAGTAATTGTTAGTGGAGGTAGATGATAGAAAATGAGCCACACCTCATCATCCGAGTTCTCATGTCAACGTTGTCCGACTAAATAGCTCTTCTGATAACAAGCCAGTGCAAAAGCTTGTGTTCTGACTACTTTGACTGTCTTGGATGGCATCTCTTTTGATGAGTGACACCAGCAGAAGTCCTGGAATATTAATTACTTTTGTATTAACTTTAGATCATTATTAGTAGGGCTGCCTTTTCTGTCTTTGTCTAAGTCTGAGCAGGTTTTTCTTTAGAAAGGGAAAACGACTGCTTTGCAGCAGTCAATGCCAATCAAGAGCTGCATAGTAAAAATAACCAGTCAAACTCAAAGTGATATATACTTCAGTATTGAGTAATTTAGCCATGAAAACTACTATATGTTTAGAGAAAGAGCATATAGCATCGTTCCTATTTGCTGATTGTGGTTAGAGCTCACAGCACACAGCTAAGGCGGGGAGGAGATGATAATGTCATTCAAGGGTTGGAATCAGACTCCTTTTTAAAATGCATTTGGGCCTGTCAGTTACATGAGCAGTTTGAGAATCATAGTTTAATTTATTTGATTCAATATGTTGGTTTGAAATGTGACAAATTTTCTTTCTTTTTTGAACTCTTCTGAGACTCATATATTTCATACTCAAAAATAGCCAGAGATCCACAAAATGTTTGTCTCAATTTCCCTGGCTGATACCATTAACACCAGAAAATTCATCTCAATATGATAATTTCTTAGCATTATATGTTTCTAAAAACCTGTTTCACTATAGTTGATATTAGTCGGAACCCAGGTATAATTGTCTGCTGCTTTTGCTGTGACCCATTTGTTATTCTGCAAGAAATTTGTCGTGCAACTGATATTACTTAGGGGTATATGTCTTTTTTCTGTTTAAACTGTGTTCATCATGATATGCTTCTGGAAAAGTCCACTGTTTATGACAATTATCACAGCAGCAGAAACATTGTTAAGGATCAATAATGCAACATGACCTTGAGTGTGGAGATGCAGACAAAGGCCAGGATTGTAAATGGCCCAAAATAAGGCTGTGGTGAGCAAATCTCAGATGGAACTCCATCGCTGTCCATCCTTTCGGTTAATTTTTTTATCCCATCCTCCTCCCCGTGGAACCCCTGCTAAGAGTTGAAACCCAGGCAGTTTTCATTCAGTTGCCTATGAGAACGAACAGGTGAAGGGAAAAGGTAACGCTTAGTACCAGAGTACTGGAGGGTTTTTTTCTGCCGTGTGTTCCAGCCAGCACAGACTGTAGCCCAAATTCTACCTACGACCCCAACCCTGGGCAGGCAGGGGAGGTTGGAGGAGACTGACCCCGGGACCCGGGCAGACCTGGGTTTCCATCCTGGGGCTCTGCCATTTACCAGCCACATGGTCTCAGGCAAGCCCTCATTGTTGGGTTTCCTCACCTGTCATTGGGGATAACAGCCACCACCTTGACGTGCTGCTGTGCGGCTTAAAAATATCCAGAATAAAGCACCTGGAACACTTAATAAATGCCAGCTGTTACTATTATGCTTATCCCTACAGCTTCCTTTGAAGTACAGGTAGGAACACAGATGAATCTCATTCCTTTCCAGCCCCTCCACCTCCAAATAAAGAGAACAAATCAGTACACCCCTCAACCGTGTGCTGTGTGCAGTAGCATGCTTCTAATGAAGACTCTGACCCTTCTAACGGTCACACACTAATGTTGGAGACGGGAGAAGACTTAGGAATGATCTAAGTAAGCCTCTCTTCATACACATGTCATTGCTGGGTGATGGTTACCGTTTGGGAATGAAAGAATGCTAATTATTTTATTTTAAATATGAGCCCACGTGGCTTACTGGAGCCAAGAATGCATGCAGATGTCTCTGAGTTTTTGGAGCCAGACTCTGCTGATGCGTGTGGACTGGCCTTCCTACACCAGCAAATAATTAGCAGTGGGAACCCCAACCCAGCTGAACCCCAGCACTCCTGTCCTAATTGCTTTCTTCTGCATTGAGCTTGGTCTGATGGCTGGTTTGTCAGCCTCTCTCTTCTTCACGGGCCCTCAGACCCTCCAACTGACGCTCAAGTTCATGCTCATTATCCAGTAGAACCCTTGGGCTCTCTGAGCCTCATTGTCTCTATAAGTCAAGGGAGAAGGCCAGATTGGATGACCTCCGGGTCTCGTCTTTCTGCCTTTGGTGACTGTGCCCCATGGCTTCATGGGAAGAGATGCTCTCTGTTTGGTGGAGGAGGCTCTGTAAGCCCAGGGTGGTTCTCAGCGTGTCCTCTTCAGGATCCACGTGGTCCTGGCTCTGGTTTAATCTGCACTCACGTTCCACTCAACAGCCACACTAAGTCCTGGCGCATTCCTCACTTGCTGTCATTCTCCTGGCCCTTGCTTTTCGTTTTGGCCACAACCATGACCCTCTGCTTTCATGTGGCTCCTCTGTGCCTTTGCCTGAGCGTCTCCTGGACTGGCTCTTGAGTTCTCTGGTCTTCAGCTTCTTTGTCTCCATAGTGCCCTAGGAGCCAGAGGGATTTATGGAGAATCAGGTACACCTGGGCTGAAACCCTGCCTCTGTTGCTGGGGGTGGTAGGGTGCCATGGATGGTTTCTCATTTGTTCTGAGTTTCCTCATCTCTAAAGTGGAGACAACTCTAAAGTACCTTTCAGGGTACTAACAAGAATGAATGTAAGCGAAGCCCCTGCCTACAGTAGATAGTAAATGTGAGTCCCTTCCCCTACTGATGAGTGAAGCTGGTTCTCCTTGCTGAACACCACTAAAACCCTTGCTATGGCCATCTTTATCTGCCACCAGCTGGCAACCCCTTGGACAAGAGATGTTTGGTTTTTTTTCCCTTATGAGAAACCAAAGACTCCAACTTAACTATCTTAGAAAATAAGGAGCTTCTTATCTTACCCAAGAAGTCAGGAGGGCGTGGAGGCTAGGGTTGACTAACCCACCTACCTCTCTTTCTGGTCACCAGGAGGTTGCCACCACTCCAGGCAGATACTTTGATGTCAAGTTTTTTTCAGTGGGCACATTTTTCCCAGTATGACTCTAAAAACAAGAGAAAGTCCCTCCCTGTGTCCCACAGCCTGGAATTATGCCCCACACCTAAAGCAATCATGGGCAAGGGAATTGGTTCCTGCCAGCAGCCAGGACCAACCTTGATCACCACCTGCTGTGGCCACTGGGTTCCCTCCTATGAAGCACATGGCCCCCCAAGAAGGGCAGATGTCTGAACAAAATGGAAAATAGAGGGTTTTGTTAAAAAGGAGAAGTGGGCAGCCAGGCATGGTGGCTCAGCCTGTAATCCCAGCACTTTGGGAGGCCGAGGTGGGCGGATCACCTGAGGTCAGGAGTTCAAGACCACCCTGGTCAACATGGTGAAACCTTGTCTCTACTAAAAATACAAAAATTAACTGGGCATGGTGGCACACGCCAGTAGTTCCAGCTACTCAGGAGGCTGAGACAGGAGAATCACTTGGATCCAGGAGGCAGAGGTTGCAGTAAGCCGAGATCATGCCACTGTACTCTAGCCTGGGCAACTGAGGGAGACTCTGTCTCAAAAAAAAAAAAAAAAAAAGAGAACTGGATAGAGGTGAATGCATTTGGGAAGGCAACCAATCCATCTGCTTCAGCTACCTACAGAAGGGACCCCTCTTGGCTGGTGGGGCCCTAATCTTTTGGACACTAATGTAATTTTTCAGATTTTGCCAACTCTAGTAATATTAGCTAGCACTGAGCACGTACTAGGAGCTGTTCTAAGTGCTTTATCGTATTAAGGCATTTAATTCCCAGGTGAACCCCCATGAGGCAGGTGTCGTTGTTATCCCATATTGATATGGAAGGAAGTTGAGAACAGAGGTTAAGCAGGCTTATGTTGATGCTTACTTTGCATTCAGCAAATGTGACAACTTGTTACACCTGTAGTTAGACCCAGTCCATCACAGAGAGAAGTCTTTCTGTTCATCATCACTGCACAAGTCAATGGAGCTTTGTGTTCCAACCACAGAGTTGCCTTTCTGTCCACGGAGCATCTACTTCAAGTGGGCATTTGGGAGTTTTCTTCCCTTTTCTCTGTGGTGTCCTGCCTTTCACTCTCCCTCCACCTGGTTAGTCTTTCATGCACCCTGTCTCCCTGCGGGGCCCCAGCTCCATCCTGGAGCGGTGGCAGCCCCCGAGACCTCAGACAGCTTCCTCACACTCTTCAGGTGAGGACTGCCAGGAGAGAAAGAACTTGAACAAAGATGCAGTGTGTTGCCAGCCTAACGAAGTGTCAGGTTTTTTACTCCATCTATCATTTGTCAACTCCTGACAAGAGGTGAAGATAGGAGTGGCTAAGACAGGAAGAAAATCCCATCTTACCACCTAAGGTGAGGTGAGGGCTCATTGTAAGCCCTGTTGAGGGAAGTACTGAGAAACAGGAAGCTATTCTGACCTGTATGGGAATACAGTGTATGTTCAGAAGGTCGTGACTCTCCCCCTCACAAAAAAATATGTTCTTCATTGAAGACTAGAATTAAAGAATGTATATTCGGTTAAAGAAGTATGAAAAGAAAAAGAAAGCATCCGAAGCCCCAGGCTGTTTGCTCTTGTATCATGTCACTACCCAAGTCAGGGAGCTCTCAGAAGAAAAAAATGCTTGAAGGTTCGGGTGCCATGATGCCAGAACATCTGGTCTACCCAGTCAGCTGTGACAAGCGTGTCTGTTGGACACCGAGTGATCTGACACAGGTTTTTATGGGATTACCCTGGTGCCTTGGAGGTGTGTGGAGATAGTCATTTCAGAAGCAATTAGTAAATAATTATAATTGCTGAGCTGCTGGCTTGCTCTGTAATGTCCTCATGAAGAAGAGACAAAAGTGGTGGGTAGATTCATTCTCTTAAAGAGGTGAATTTTCTTTAAAAAGACATTTAACAATTTAATATTCAAGGGATAAAGAATCAGTTGTTAGAATCACCACCATTTCATAAACACACCTTAATTTTATAACACTACATTAGCATGAATGAATAGACCGGAATGCAGTCTGTTTGCCAAACAAAAAGGCTGTGTCAAGCTCAAAATGAGGCCATTTACTAAAACAAGCAAGCTCTTGGTTAATTCCTAATATTCCCCTAATCCTACTTTCATCAGCTCTACTTGGTATTAATTGCCTGTTGTAGCAGGTATTTGAACACATCTCCTCTTTCATCCGAAGAAAATATTAGCATATCGTAGAGCTGTTGGGACAGATTGTATCTGAGGCACTTTTTCCTCCCCGCAGAAAAGCCTATCAATCATAACTGAATATAGTGATTAATAATGTCACAGCTTTTATTCTTGTGTCTACATGCATCTAAATGAAGAGTAGCACTTATATTTTGATCTAGAGAATCTCACACCACAAAATAATCCGTTGGCATTTTATTAAAAAATTATATTGAGAATACTTCTACCCCAGGACCTATTTTTGGTTGCTGTATCATTAATTTACTAAAGCCTTCATGAATGAACTACAGCAAAGATTCTGAAATATCAGAATTTGCAATTATTTCAGACTAAGTTTTTTGTTTTTTTTTGTCTTCCTGTGTGTGACAAATTAATAGTGCAAACACAAGATTGTAGGGGTAAATGCTTAAAGCAGCATGGTGTGGGGCTACAGTCTGGAGCGCTGGCCTGAGCAAGCCCAAGCATGCATTTGAACACCAACACAGACTCTCTGAGGGATCCTGAGCAAGCGAGTCTTGCCTCTTGCGAGACTTTCCCCATCTGTGAACTGGGTGAACAGTATTGCAAGGTTTTCTCAGTGTTTTTGGGATTCTATGTGAGAATAAATATAAAATGAACTCACCATAGTGCTAGGCCCGTAGAAGTTACTTAACAAAATTAGGAGTTTGTATTTAGAGGACAGAAAGCATGCGAGTTCTTACGTGGGAAGTTAAAGGATGGCATGCGATCATCTAGGGCAGCAGTCCCCATCCCCCAGGCTGCAGACCTGTACTGGTTGGTGGCCTGTCGGGAACCAGAATGCACAGCAGGAGGTGAGCGGTGGGCAAATGAGCATCACCACCTGAGCTCCGCCTCCTGTCAGATCAGCAGCGGCATTAGATTCTCATAGGAGCGCGAACGCTATTGTGAACTGCGCATGCAAGGATCTACGTTGCACGCTCCTTATGAGAATCATCTAACTAGTGTCTGATGATCTGAGGTGGAACAATTTCATCCCGAAACCATACCCCCTCACCCTGGTCCATGGAAAAATTGTCTTCCACAAAACTGGTCCCCAGTGCCAAGAAGGTTAGGGACCACCGCTCTAGGATTGAAAGCTACTAGGGGAAGGATAAGAGGGCTATATGCTGAGGGTGCCCACATTTATATCTCCTCCTGAGGCCCCAGACTCACCAGTGTCCACAGACAAAAACGTAGCTCATGACTGTCCTCCTGCCCCACCCCGAGAAGCCTTCTTCCCAGGTCAGTAAATGGTTCTACCACTCATCATTCATTAAAGCAGAAACAAAGGACCAGTCTTGATTACCTCTCCCTTACCAGTGCCCCTCCCATATCGCGGCCATCAGCAAGTTCTGTCTACTCTATCCTAAACTAGATCCCAAACCCGGACACTTCTGATCCATCCCCACTGCCATCATTATAGCCTAAGCCACCATCGTCGCTGGCCTGTGCTTTGTCAGTGACTCCTTAGCGGGATTTCCCGTTGCCTGTCTTGCCCCTTACAATCTGCATTCCACATGACAGCCAGAGTTATCCGTTCAAAACATAAGCCAGAGCCTTTCAGGCTTCTCTGGTGAACATGTCCATGTCTTTTGCTTGTGCATCCAGTAAACTGCAGTTAAACGCCCCAGCTTTCAGAGCTCTGCACCAGAGAGCTCTCTGGTGAGGTGTCTTTTGACTACCCTGTCTAAAACTGTGCATTTTCCGTAGCACGTGGAACATTCTGAAATGTTGTTTGTTTACTTGTTTATGACTGGGATCTGTGTTCTGTGGGAGCAGGCACCTTTTCTGTCCTGTCCACTGCTGTAACTTTACTGCCTTGAACAGTTCCTGGAGCCTGATATACACTCAGTAAATAATTATTGTATGAATAAAGAAAGTTTTGTAGAAAAGTTCGTATTGCTTGGAATAGCCAGGAACAATTGGATGAGGAAGGTGATATTGGAGCTTGAGTTTGGACCATAGATAGACTTGCAATGCACGTTGAGGATGGGGTAGGGGAAGAGATGTGGGGTAGTTTTCAGAATTGCAACCTGGCATAAGAAAAGAACATGAGGAGAGGGAAGCCGGGATGTGGCCAGAGCACTGAAAGGAGACAAGCCCTGTGGCTATTCTGTAGAGTCATATTTCTCAAGGCAAGTTGGGACAGATCAGTTCTGAAAGGTAGACTGGAGGAAAAGATGCATTTGAAGGCCAGGTTTTAACCCTTAGTCATGGGTCAGGAGGAGGAGGACTGAAGGTTTCTGATAAGGGGGTTATGATGTATTTAGGAGAGTGCTGTCGGCAGCGTCATGGGTACATTTGCTGGGAAAGCAACTGGAGTCAGGGGTACCTGTTATCAGGCTTGGAAGTCATTGGTCACCCTCTTACCATCATCATCTGCATTTGTTGAGCACCTACTGGTGTTGTAGGGACACCATGTGGTTATTGGGGATACAAAGAAGACTAAGGCCTGATTCTTGTCCTCCAGAAACTTAAAATCACCTTGGGAACACAAGCATAAGCAACACATTATGATGGTTCAAAAATGTGTTTATTGGGTGGTATATCACCTAGATCAAGAGGAGTTAGGGAATAAAGTGATACAAGTTGCTCATACTGACAGCTGAGAGATGTGGACAGTAAACTCTCTAAGACTTTGTAAGAGAAAGTCATCCCTATTGGCTACTGGGGAGGTACCCAGGGAGGGTGATTGGTTTGAACCAGGCCTTAGAGGAAGGGTAAGACTTCAGATGGTGTGTACATACCAGGGGCTCATTAAGTCTAGGAATTCATGAATGAACAGAAGAAGGCAGGCAGGAGGGCACAGGGTGGGTGTTCTCCCACCAACTGGACCAATTTGCCAGGAGGAAAGTTGTCTATGGGGGTGAACGGGGAGGACGTAGGCACTCCCAGCTGAGTGTGCACTGAGTGAACTAACAGTCTTCCACCCCAAACCCGCAACATATTCTACATTGTTGATCTCATCCACTCAGGTCACCAAGGCAGAAACTGGGCGCCACTTCGACTTTCCTTTCCCTCACCCTCTACATACAGTTAACCACTAGGTCCTGCTGATTTGCTCCCCTAGAGGCGGCCCCAGCTTCTCCAGTGCTGTTCCCCTAGTCCTTGAGGATTCACAATGTACGTTAGCATAGTGAAGGCTCAGAGGAGGCTGCCGTATAGAAATCTATTGAATGTTGCTGCAGCCAGCCTTTCCGTGCATGTATTTGTTTAGCTCTAGATCCAGAAGAACTTGTGTTTGGAGGAACGCCATTTTGGGAAATGCTGGGGGAGTTGACAGACAAGGTCTTTTTCTACTCTAAAATGTGATTCTGGTCTATTTCTTAGGTGAGGTGGTCTGTGGCTGGCTATGCTCTTGGCAAAGTGCTACAGCCACGTGGCAGTACCCAGCGTTGGCCCAGCCTGGGGAGCTTTTCACATAACCTGAACAGTCTTCTTCGGTTTATCTTTCTCAAAGCAGCATCCTCTCCCATGAGGTCCAGACAAGCAGCAGGATGCTGGGTCAGCATGGTGGCTTCTGATCTTCCAGGCTTGCCCCTGCTGGTGTGCAGCTCTGTCCTATGAGTGAGCTGAGGCCAGGGCTCTTAGGGGCCCCAAGATTCTTGGCCTGTGGCAGCTGAGGTGGAGTACCCATCCTATGAGTGTGGGCTGGGTAAGAAAGAAAGGAAAGAAAGGAAACATTTCTTATAGATCAGCAGCCCTTTTTAAAATTTTAATTTCTAATTTTTTGTAGAGATGGGGTCTTACTATATTGCCCAGGCTAGTCTTGAACTCCTAGCCTCAAGCAATCCTCTTGCCTCAGCCTCCCACAGTGCTGGGGTTACAGGCATGAGCCACCACACCCATCCTGGCACCCTTGTAAGTCCCTCAGTTTATAGACAGGGCACCTATTCATAGCTGTATCATAAGCTCAATGGGTAGCTAGAGTTTCTTAAAAGAAGTCAGTAAGCTATACATTACAGGTAAGCATTTTAAAAATGAAAAATCGAATGTGGGGGAAGGTTTACATGGCCTGTGGACTTTATATAAGCACGAGTTTCCCTCTTCACCTTGGCTGCAAGGAGACCCCGAACCAGAGTTTTGCTTCCTTGTGTCAACTATGACTTGTAGGTTTCTTTAGCTCATTTTTTCAGGGTCAGCTTTCTTTTCTCCATTTTTGTGGATCTTATTTAGATATCTTTTTCAGTAAGCTTGTTCGATTTTTGGTAAAGGCAGGGTATGCCTACGTTCAGTAAAGAAATTTGTAGTCCTTGGCCTGTGAGGGCAACTGCCAGAGCAATGAGAGCATCAGCCCAGAGGCAGGGAGGCGAGGCTTTCGTGAAAGGTGAACGATGCCGCCCCGGCCTTCCCGCTTGTCCCCGGATTGGAAGTTTGTTTTTATGAGGTCCTGAATGTAGCCTAATTTTTTCCTATCTGGTTTGGCGCATCTCTACCAGCTGGTAAATAGGAAATGTTCACGGTAGGAAGCCAATACTCTGCAGAGTGTAAACAGATGGAATCGATATAAAGTGACAAGTTAGACTGTGCTATTGAGAATACAGAGCCAAAACTAAGAACATAACAGTCAAGCTACTTATTTCGTTCCAGTTCATTTAGTCCTGAATAGTGCTTCATATTTGCACAGCTGTGTTGTTCTTTTTTCCCCCTTCCTTTCTTCTGGGTTGATAATGACAATTTCAAAGAAAAACTTTAATTAAAGATTTTATACAAAATAGCCAAAAGTAGAATAATAAGGAAAATGAGCATTGATGTGTTTATTGTAAGAGAAATCCTTTTTCATGGTTTCATTTCAAATCTGTACTTCTTAAATTTAAAATGAATTTAGTGGTGGAGACAGAAAGGTGCCAGACTGACAGCCGTGGGTGCTGAACTCTTCCGCTTGCTGCTGTGCCAAGACGTGGGGGTGCCCGAAGCCCCCTCCCCTTGGGGCTCAGTCTCAGTCTACAGGCAGGCGGGTGGGATGTGGTTCCTGACCCCCTTCTCTTAGAAGCCAAGTGAGAAAAAGTGGCTCCGGGTGAGGAGCTGCACAGAAAACAGCTACACGGAAGCCAATAAGAATGAAATTGTAGAAGGTTTAAGTTTGTCTGCAGGTTATGCTGTGGCATGAAGAAGCTTGGCCTGCCTCCGGGAAGGGCCACATCAGTACCAGGCCTCCAGAGGGATTGTTTTCCAGGCGGAGTTGGAATTCTGGGCTTCAGAGAGGAAACATTCGGCCTTTTCTCATCTTCTTTAAAGCCTGGGTGGTCAGATTTATTTGAGTTCACAGTTTTCCTTCCTGGAGCTCAAAGTGCTATAAAAAGAATTTTAAACAAAGAACTCTGGAGTAATAATAGCATCCATGGTTAGCAGTTTATGGAACCATCTGAACTCAGTGGGGTACAAATATGAAGCAGTTTGATTTCTTAGCTCTCAGTTTTCTCCAACAGAAGCTGCTGAATCTCCCTCTCTTGTCCCATAGGAATATCTTCAGCAGATCTGGTGGCTCTCTGGTCACATTTAGGTCTAAACAGGTCCAGTGCAGGCGAGTTCAGTTTAAACTTCAAGTGTGGGGCTGATTCAGCACGCCCTTCTCAGCTCCTTCCAGCCTGAGGGCCCTGGAGTGGATAGGGCCAGCTCACTGGCTGTACCTCCCTCCCTCTTTCTGCTTCCTCTCTCCCCCAGATCATGGGGTCTGTGATGAGGGCTGGGGAAGGAGAGCATGTCTCTCTCTCCCTTACCTGGGTCCTCTCTGGGAAGCTCTCCTATAGGGCCCATGGGGAGTAATTAGGACAGTGCTTTGGGGGCCTCTGAACTTCCTGGTTTCCTGTTGAGGAGGATCAGCCCTGACTTAGCCCTGTCTGGACTGCCTCAGCTCCCACTCCTGGTGGTCCAGCTCCCTTCCTTTGGCTGCTTGGGTCCCCTCCCCTGATGAGCAGTCCCTTGGGAGCAGGACAGCTCAAGCTTTCTACCTTTTGTTGTGTCCTCTTAACCCATGGAAAATTCACAAGTCCCATCCATACCAAAACAGGTGTTCAGGCTGCTTTCATCTGCTGCTTCTGCCCTGCTCCGCTGTCTCTGTCCGAGTCTCAGTTCCTCTTCCCAGGTAGGTGCAGAGCAGATCACTGAATCCACTGGGAAATGAGATGCCTGTCTACCCTTTTTGCAGGTTCCTGTCCTGTCTCTACAAGGATTGTCTTGGCTTGCAATCTCCCCACCTACCCACCCACTCATCCATCCACCCATCCATCCTTCATCATCCATCCCCACATCCATCTGTCCATAGCCCTTCCATTCATTCGTCATCCATCCATTCATCTATCTACCCATCTATCCATCATCCACCCACCCATCCATCCGTCCATAACCCATCCATTTATTCATTCATTCATCATCCATCCATTCATCCATCCATGCATCCATAACCCATTCATTCATTCATTCATTCATCATTCATCCCTTCTTCCATCCATTCATCCATTTACCTATCCATCATCCACCCACCCATCCATTCACCCACCTGTCCCATTTATTCATCATCCATCCATTCATCCACCCACCCACCCATCCATCCATCCACCCACCCACCCATCCATCCATCCACTCACCCACCCATCCATCCATCCACTCACCCAGCCATCCATCCATCCTCTCACCCACCCATCCATCCATCCACTCACCCAGCCATCCATCCATCCACTCACCCAGCCATCCATCCATCCACTCACCCAGCCATCCATCCATCCACTCACCCAGCCATCCATCCATCCACTCACCCAGCCATCCATCCATCCACTCACCCAGCCATCCATCCATCCACTCACCCAGCCATCCATCCACTCACCCAGCCATCCATCCATCCACTCACCCAGCCATCCATCCATCCACTCACCCAGCCATCCATCCATCCACTCACCCACCCATCCATCCATCCACTCACCCAGCCATCCATCCATCCACTCACCCAGCTATCCGTCCATCCACTCACCCAGCCATCCGTCTGTCCACTCACCCAGCCATCCATCCGTCCACTCACCCACCCATCCGTCCATCCACTCACCCAGCCATCCATCCATCCACTCACCCAGCCATCCATCCATCCACTCACCCAGCCATCCATCCGTCCACTTACCAGTTATTCATTGATCCAGGCCCTACCCTTGGCTCTGGACTCATGCCTATTCAAGACCTTCCTCCATCTCTAGGCTTCTGTTTTCTTAGTCTGGGCAATGGTGCTGTGGAGAGTGAGGAGTGAAGGAGGGACTGGGGTTGGGGAGAGTAATGCCAGTTCAGCCGCTTAATATTCCCTGACATGGGTGTGTGGTTATTTGGATCTCTATTCTTAGCCTTTGATCCCAGTCAGCAATTCTCATTTCACCACCATTTATTGAATGTGTTCCGTGTGTGAAGCACCTGCACACATGAGCTCCTTTCATCTTAAGCACACACCATACACCTATATCCTTATTCATTCTCATTTCACAGGCAAGGAAGCTGAAGTTAGAGGAATCAGGCTGCTTTCCCCAGGTTACCTAAATAACAGGTGCAGAGCTGGGATTTGAAGTCTCATTTCAGAGCCTGTGACTAGTCACTACATCATTCTGCCCTTCAGGTCCCTTGTGGAGAGGAAGGAGGCAAAGAGGTGATTTGATACACTGGGATTGTCCAGTGGGGGTCGCTCCAGCCCAGAGCAATTGTGTGCCTTTCAGTGGGCAAACCACCCTGCCTGGGAGAGGGTTCATTTTCCCCACTCTCCTGCTTTCATCTTAAAGGTCAGACAGTCTCTGCTTCTTGTAGTAACATTTATAATTCTGCCCTTCATCAGTTCACCTAAATCTTTTTAACTGAATATTTTGTCTTGCTATTACTTTTTAGGTAATAATAAAATAAAAATTTATTATTTTTATTTTTAATGATCACTTCCTTCTTTTACTTCACTCCTATGTGACATGGGGCTTCGTTTCCTTGCTTTAAATTCTAGGTAACGGGCTTGGCTTATGCAGCCGCACTTTGAAACTTCAGAGCTTTCTGTCTTGCCTTCCCCAGCCTTGCTCTCCAGGCAAAAGAGCCCAGTGGGTTTGGTCTCATGGTCCTCCCCTAGATCACTTGCTTCAGCCATTATGCCGAGGTCCGAACAGCTACCCAGACCTGGCTCTAAGGACACCTAGAGGGTCAGATACTATCCTGCTCCCAGGCTCTGCAGTGCTGCGGTGGTGGCCGGGCTGCAGTGGAGGGGCTGGGGTGCAGTGGGGGTGCCGGGAGGGCAGCACCTTCTCAGGCACAGGGCTAGCATACGGCCCTGAGCAGGGCTCAGGGAGCCAGGCTGGAATCAGCGCCAGGCTTGGCGGGGGCTGCGCAGGGTGGGGCTGGGACCAGGTCTCTGGCCAGGAGAGGGGCAAGAGGGTTGGGACCAGACTCTGGGACCACGCAGGCCCATTTCCTGGCTCTGAGACTTTAATTTAAGGCATAGTTAGCTGTTGCTTTGGTTTCCTTTTAAAATCTTCAGTGCTTTTCCTCGTGTTTGTGCACAAAGAACTCCCCTGAAACGTCCTCACCCACTCAGATGTAAGTCAGTGAGGACAGTGTGTAGGGTGGGGGAGTGGAATATGGGTCAGTGAACTTTTTCCATAAAAGGCTTAGGAGTAAACATCTTCCCAACTATTCCACTCCGCCCTTGGAGGGGAAAGCAGTCCCTAGACAATATGTAAATGAGTGGGCGTGGCTGTGTGCCAATACAATTTGTGGATACTGAAATTTGAAATTCACATAACTTTCGCATGTCATGAAATATTAGCCTTGTTTTGATTTCTTTTTCAACCATTTAAAAATGTTAAACCATTCTTAGCTTGCAGGTGTATGAAATCAGGTGATGGGTAGTAGTTTGCCACACCTGGAATGAAGGGAGTTAGGTCTCCATGGGTAATGACGTCAGGTGATACTGGGGCAAGATGTTCTTTTCTGAGAAGCATGCTGGTTCGGAGGGAGGCTGCAAGAAGCGGGGACCTTTCCCCTTTTGTTATCGGTGCAGCGGTTTTTCCCTCTCTCGGTGGATTTGGCTCTCTGAGCACTCCTCCCGCCAGGCGCTGGGGATTTGAAGGGTGGAATGGAATGACAGGTGAGCAGAGACCAGGTCTCCCCTGCCCCCAGGGGAAGGAGCTAGTTACCAAGTGCAGGCAGAAATCAAGATCGCAGGGTGGAAGTCAGGGTTCCACCCATGGCTGGACGGAAGGATAATTAGGAAAGCCAGAAGAGAAGATACCGAATCCTGCCCCAGAGTGGACAGTGGCAGGACAGGGAAGGGCCGCAGACATGGCTTGCGAATCCATTCTGCACGTATACTTATGGGCATCTGCTGCATCCGGGCACTATTCTGAGCCCTGAAGATAGGGCAGCAAACAAAACCAACTTCTTGCTTCGTGGAATTTACATTTCAATCGAGGAAGAAAGACAGTAAACAGCTACAGAAATAAATAGGAAATGGTCCAGGTGTTGATGAATGCTAAGAAGAAAAATGAAGCAAGTGGCCAGCACAGGATGAAGGTGCGCTTTCAAATAGGCAAGTGAGGAAGGCCTCAGTGGCGGTGTGGGATGGAGACCTGAACGAAGGCAGGGAGGGAGGCATGAGCAAGCTTGGTGCATGTAAGAAAGAAGGAGGAGGCCCCACAACCGAGGCAGAGTGAGAAGGGGCAGATAAAGCAGGGGTCAGACCATCTATAAATAGGAGCTCACAGTGGGTGAGAAGAGCCCCAATACGATTGTGAATTCAAAGTCAGTCAGCATGGCTGGAGCCCGGAGCCCGGAAACCATGGCTGGGAAAGGAGGGGGTGGGGTGTGCACAGTCACTGTTGTTGGGGGCCTCAGCTTAGCCATTTTATTCCTTCTTCTTACTTTTTTCTTCTCTCCTCCCCTGTGTGGGACAAGTCTTGGACACCACGGCCCTAACTTTGTTGCCTTTGATAAGCCTCACCATCTGCAGCTCAATTCTTCAGCCCTTGCCAAACTTCAGTCTGACAAATGATAAGAGCCTTGGAGACGTTGCTCTGGTGGGTGTGAGCTCGCTGCCAGGTTGCCGCTTCCCGGTGCTCACGCTGGAGATCCATATGGGTTGCTCTGGGGTTTTAAAAAAGCGCATCGCCTCATGTCCTCCATTTTACCAAAGGAGGTAAATCTGGCTTTGGCAGCAGACAAAGTGCAGAGATTTTTATCTGGCCATGAGAGCAGGCGCTGTCAGTGGCTGGGGCCCCCTCTTTTAGACAGAAAGGTGGAGTGGAGGACAGAGGCACCGGGGCCGGCTTTGCTTCTGCTGGTGCCTTCCCCTCTTGGCTGCCGGTGCCTTTCCCTCTCGTCTGCACTCAGTATTCCCGGTTTTGGATACTGAGGCCATGTTAGCCAATGTTCTTTGGTTGTAAGCTGTTCTGTAGTCAGGAGGCTGGTATAGAGTTAAGCATGGGGCTCTGCACATAACAGATATCCGTTCAATTCGTGTTTGTGCGAAGATCATGTTACTGTAATCCTCATGACATTGACACTGAATGTCATCATGACTGCACTCAGGATTGGTCCTGAATGCGTGGGCCAGTCGACTGAGGAGGTATTTGCAGACATATAACACAAGGCTTCTACAGAGTGTGGCTCTTTTCCAGGCAGGTGAGGAGGAGACAAATTCATTCATTCCAACAGATATTCACTGAGTGTCCACACTGTGCCAGATGCTGTCCTAGAGCTGGGGCCATGAGAAAACCTTGCTCTCAGAGGGGGAGACGGACCATAAAAACAAAAGGAGGTGATGCCAGTTGAAGAGGATTTTGGAGAGAAGAGAATTGGGGGTGAGGAGTCCTAATTTGCACGGTGATTAGGGAGGGCCTTTCTGGGCCAAGACCTGAATGAAGCCAGGGAGTGAGCCAGTGAGTATTGGGGGAAGAATGTTCCAGGCAGAAGGAGCAACAAGCGCCAGCGCCTTGAGGCGGGAGGGGCTGAGCAGTCATGGGGAGCAGCGGAGTCTGGTGCGGCCAGAAGGCAGCAGGCGGGGGGCAGGTGGAGGGAGACATGGCCGGGGGTGGCCAGGAGCCAGTCGAGTGTGGCCTGGTGGGTCACAGCGAGTGGAATGGGAGCCCTGGGGGGTTTTGGCCATGGAGGGCATGCTCAGACTCACATTTAAACATAAACTTGGCTGCTTCGTGGAGTCAAGTGTGGAGGCTGGAGGACCAAGTGGGAGGCTTGCACTAGCCCGGAGTGCGGGGAGAAGCGGGATAGGGGTGGTAAGACATGATTGAATTCTGGAAATGGTCTGGAGGGAAGGGCTGATGGGCTTTCCTGGTAGACTGGATATGGGATGTGAGCAAAAAGGAACCCAGTAGAATGGATTTGCCATTTGTTGGGATGGGAGACTGTGGGTAGAGCTGCTTGGGTTTGGTAAACCTGAGATGTCTGTTAAGAGTCTCAAGGTGGACATCAAATGGGCAGTTGGATATTCTAAGCTGGGCTCTGAGAAGAGTCCAGGACTCAAGACAGACATGTGGGAGTCATCAGTGGGACACTGAAGCCACAGGAGTGAACCACCAAGAAGTTAGTGTGGTCAGAGAAGCAGAGAGGGCTGAGGACTGAGTCCTAAAATGCTCCAGGCTTAGAGATGGGAAGAGGAGGAGGAACTAGCAAGGGAGACTGAGAAGGAGACTCCAAGGAGGCTGGAGGAGAAGGAGAGAGAGCGTTGGCTCTGGAAGCTAAGTAGCAAAAGTGCCTCAAGGAAGAAGGTCCAAGCAGCTGTGTCAAAGGTGGCTGCTGGGACAGCAAGATGAGGACTGAGAAGTGGCCCTTGGGTTTGACAAGGTGGAAGTCTTCGGTCATGCCGACAAGAACAGTGTTTGTGCAGTAGTGTGGACAAAAGTGATTGGAGAGGTTTTAAGAGAGGGGGACACATTGGAGATAATCTTGAGGGGATTTCAGTCCAAGGGAATGGGTGACTGGAGGAAGAGGTAAGGCAGGGAGGGAGGTTCTGTTTCTGAGACAGCTCTTCATGGGGTGACCTGAGAGGGAGTAGGACAGGCAGGAGCACTTCCTCGCCTGGGGACAGGGTCAGGGTCATGTGCGTCACATGGCCCCACCTGGCCATAGGTAGGATCACGGAGTTTCATCCCTTGATCCCTTACAACAGGACAGGAGGCACCTGTCTCATGTGGGGATGGAGCCAGGCCAGCTGCAAGTGGGTGTGGGGAATGGGAATGCTGTCTTTTAGTTGTTTCTGTTTTCCCTGTTAAATAAGAAGTAAGATTGTCAGTAAAGCAGGAGGCGGGAGGAGAAATTGGAGGTTAGGAGAGTGGAGAAGGTGGGAATGGCTGTGTGGATGGGGTATGTGCGAGTGTGTGTGTGAGTGATGGTGTGTATGACAGTATATGCAAGTGTGTGTGAATATATGTGCAAGAGAATGTGGGTGTATGTGTGAGTATATGTGTGTGAGTGATGGTGTGTGTGTGATTATATGTACAAGTGTGTGTGCATGTGAGTATATGCACAGGTGTATGTGAATATATGTGTGAGAGTGATGGTGTATGAGTATATGTGCATGTATGTGTGTGAGTATGTGTGTGAGTGATGGTGTATGTGAGTATATGTGCATATGTATGTGAATGTATGTGTGTGAGAGACGTGTGTGTGTGGGTATATGCAGGTGTGTGTGTGAGTACGTGTGTGTGTGTGTGTGAATATATGTGTATGTGATTGATGGTGTGTGTATATGAAGGTGTGTGTGAATATGTGTGTGAGTGATGGTGTCAGTGTGAGTATATGCAGGTGTGTGTATATGTGCATGTGTGTGTGAGTGACTATATGTGTGTGAGTGGTGGTGTGAATGTGTGAGTATATGCACGTGTGTGTGTCAGTATATGCAGGTGTGTGTATATATATGTGTGATTGATAGTGTGAGTATATGCAGGTGTGTGTGAATATATGTATGTGAGTGATGGTATGAGTGTGAGTATATGCAGGTGTGTGTGTATATGTGCATGTGTGCGAGTGAATATATGTGTGTGAGTGATGGTGTGAATGAGTATATGCACATGTGTGTGAGTATATGCAGGTGTGTGTGAATATGTGTGTGAGTGATGGTGTGTGAGTATATGCACAGGTGTGTGTATGAATATATGTGCGTGTGATGGTGTGTGTGCATGTGAGTGTGCATGTATGTGTGTGTGTGAATATATTTGAGTGATGGTGTGAATGTGTGAGTATATGCAGGTTGTGTGTGAGTGTATGTGCATGTGTGTGTGAATATATGTGCGAATATATGTGTGTGAGTGATGGTGTGGGTATGCAAGTATATGCAGGTGTGTGAGTATATGCATGTGTGTGTGATATGTATATGTGAGTGATGGTGTGAGTGTATGCGAGTATATGTGCAGGTATGTGTGTGTGAGATATATGTGTGTGAGTAATGGTGTGAGTGTGTGTGAGTATGCACAGGTGTGTGTATGAATATGTGTGTGAGTGATGGTGTGTGTGCATGTATCTGTGCATGTGTGTGTGAGAATATATGTGTGTGAGTGATGGTGTATGTGTGAGTATATGCACAGATGAGTGTGTGTGTATGAATATGTGTGTGTGAGTGATGGCGTGTGTGCATGTATCTGTGTGAATATACACATGTGAATGATGTGTGTGTGAATATATGCACAGGGGTGTGTGTGTATGAATATGTGTGTGTGAGTGATGGTGTGTATGCATGTATTTGTGCGTATGTGTGTGTGAATATATGTGTGAGTGATGGTGTGTGTATGAGTACATGCACAGGTGTGTGTATGAATATATGTGTGTGTGAGTGATGTGTGTGTGCATGTGAGTATCTGTGCATGTGCGTGTGACAGTGATGATGTATGGGGTGGACCATGTCAGTAAAGAGGGATTACCACGCAACACCCGTCCTGGTGGAGTTAATGGTCTCAAGTTAGGAGAGCCAGGGAGGTGCGCCCATTCTCTTCAGCCACGTCAGGCCATTTGGACAGGTTTGGAAGAGTTGGTGAGTTGGGTTTCCCCTGGTTAGGGTCTCACCAAGAGAGTAGGAGGGGGCAGAGGGGAGGAAGGAGTCAGGCATATAAGCCAAGTGGCAAAGGTGTTGATGGGCGGGTTAGGAAGGAAGTGAGGCTGAGAGGCGTGGAGGAGTGTGGAGGGAGGCCAGAGCTCAGGGGAGGGCCCAGTGGGTCAAGGCTGTGAGCTTTGGGCGCCCAAGGGAGTGAGCTGGAAAGATGGGGGGTGGGCGGCTGCAGCGTGGGGCTGGATTGTGCAGAGTCAGCAGTCCTTGGTAATAACAAGGTGTGGAGTGTGAGCAGGGAGCAGTAAGTTTCCGTATCTAACATTGGGGAAATGGTACCTCCTTCAGAGGGGTTGAAAGGCTTCCATCACACAGCTCTGTGCTGCTTTTCTTTGAGTAGTTTAAGGCCAAGAGCACAACTGGGTGCTCCCTGCAGATCCACAGGGCCTATCCTAATGTTGTGTGTGTCTTTGCGCCCAATAAATATACTGGGTGCTCCCTGCAGATCCACAGGGCCTATCCTAATGTTGTGTGCGTCTGTGAGCCCAATAAATATCCTGGGTGCTCCCTGCAAATCCGCAGGGCTTATCCTAATGTCGTATGCGTCTGTGCACCCAATAAATATCATTTGCTGAATCTGGAGAAGTCTCTACAAAACTTTTCTGTGATATCTTTAAAAAATTTAGAGGGGTTGAAATATACAGTCATATTTTCCAGCTCCTAGTAAAAATAGTTTGCATATGGCTGTGAAAAATAAAAATTGTACAAGTCCAGCCATGCCAGAACTGTAGTTTTTAAGTATCAATTAACAAAGAAGATTTTTTCATATGGCCCTAAAAGGGAATGAATTGTGTATGAGACTTATTGCCTTACATCAGAAAGTGATTTTTTTTTAAATTACTAAGACCATTTACAGAGAAAATTGCCTTGAAAACATTCAATAAATGCAAAGTGTTCTTTTTTCCGTAGACATGTCATTTTTGCAATGCTTATCACTGTGAGTCTTTGAAAACATTTTATTTTATAAACAGTATTAAAAAAAACTTTCACATTTTTATTACCATTTGGTTTCTAACACTAGATCTTTTGACTTTTCCTAAATCACTTTTTATACATAGGTTTTCAAAAACATTAAGACTGTTATGAAAGCCTTTAAGCTCATTGATGTTAACAAGACTGGACTGGTTCAACCGCAGGAGCTAAGAAGGGTTCTGGAGACCTTCTGTTTGAAGTTAAGAGACGAGGAATACGAAAAGTAAGCAAATGAAGGCACGGTGAGAGATTGCTCAGTAGAACTTTTAACCAATTTCAGAATGAGACCTGTTGGGTTCATTGGCTCCATCCATCTCTCATCCTCCCCCCACCTCACACACACACACCTTATTTCTCAAAGAGGCACTCACTGGACATTCTCTCATGTTCCTAAAGCTCCCCATGCATTCTCAAAAATGAGAGCTAATGGTTCTCATTCCTTAAGCACCCTTGGGGTCCGTCCTCTGGCCCGCAGCTTTGAACACATCCAGGTTATTGGAGTAATCCATCACCAATTGTCTCTTTCCCCACTTGGCATTGTGCCCGCTCCCCCATCCCACATATTTCTAGTTCGCTGTTGATTTTTACTCAAAGCCTGGGGTTAGGAGAAGAATGACAAATTTCAGGATTCACGCGTTGTTGCTGTGCTCCCCGTTGGCTCTGCATCCTGATACAATAACGGAGACTTAATTTTCCTTTGAGGACCGTTGTTGCTGAGGTGGAGGAGTGTACGGCAGGAGGATAACGAACAGCAGAACATTTAGCTGCTTCATGGCGTTTGAACACCACCACCACCTGCTCCTGACTCTAAGGGCAGCACACAGAAGCCTGAACGGGCATATTTTTGAGCCTTCTATAAACTCCATATCATTTAGAAGAAGCCAAATGTTTGGCTTCTGTGACTACTTGAGTTTTGAGTGAAAGCCACTGGAAGATGGGCCCATGTCTAGCTTAATTTCTACAGTACCTAGCCGAAAGGTCCATTCCCTCTTCATGCCTTTTCCCAAACACTTTTCTAAATACCCTCCAGACCGTTAACAAAAGCACCAAGCCTCATTTCACCCGGAGCCCAAGCTTTTCGCATTG
The DNA here is from genome assembly GCF_028878055.3 of Symphalangus syndactylus. Classification (NCBI taxonomy): domain Eukaryota; kingdom Metazoa; phylum Chordata; class Mammalia; order Primates; family Hylobatidae; genus Symphalangus; species Symphalangus syndactylus. The sequence continues at coordinate 15,974,001 of NC_072440.2, forward strand.
CACTGGTGTTCTAAGTTGCTATGAAAATGGGTCCCGGTAGCTCCTTGTATCTCATAAAGACAATGTGGCTGCTGCTAGAAGCAGAGTGGAAGAATTTGCCCCTGAGGCAAGGAAGTCCAGAGGGCATGTGACATGTCACTGACGCTGCAGGGCCTGAAAAGCAGGCAGACTTGAAAAAATGGCATCTCCTACTCTTTTGAGTATCTTTTTCTTTTTTTTCTCTTTATAACCCACCTCAGAATATAAAAGACATAATAGATGTTTTAATTTTTACATCTTTTCCGGCTGGGAAAGTGTCCAGAATAAGATCCAAACAAAACAAATTAAATAATTTTGTGCACGCAATTATAGAACAGAGGCAGCACTCTTCTAAAACAGGCAATCAAAAAACAAAACAGTGTTTTATTTGACAATAAACCTTGTGTTTGGCACTGCAGTCTCCAACCTAGTAAATCTATAAAAAATGTTACTGTCTGTTTCCCCATCTCATAAGTATTGAATAATAAAGAACTCCACAAATTTTTATTTGAGATTTTTTTAAGCCTCAAAGACAATGCTATTTTCATGATAAGGCTTGAGAAACTGAACATAATAGAATTGCTTTCTTTTAGACTCAGAAACACAGAAGATCAAAAGTAGACCATTTCTTCAATTGCTTTAATGCTTTTCTTATTGAAGCTCAAGAATATACTCTTTCCTGGAGAAGCTGCTTCAGTATTAACTTTGTCTTTTTTATTTTTGAGCAAGAAACATGATGCATTTTTGAATCCTCTCTTTTATCTAACAGCTTTCTATTTAATATCAACATTCGGCTCTTGGTGTGGTAGAAATGGCCCAGGCTTTGAAGTCAGGCTGCTGGAGGTGAAGTCTGTGCTCTCTCCTCCCTGGTTCTAGGGCCTCAGGGTAGCTCCTGGGCCTTGTCAAGACTCAGTTTTCTCTTAAAGAAATGGGGACTGGACGGGCACGGTGGCTCACGCTTGTAATCCCAGCACTTTGAGACGTTGAGGCAGGTGGATCACGAGGTCAAGAGATTGAGACCGTCCTGGCCAACATGGTGAAACCCCATCTCTACTAAAAGTACAAAAATTAGCCAGGCATGGTGGTGCACACCTGTAGTCCCAGCTACTTGGGAGGCTGAGGCAGGAGAATTGCTTAAACCCGGGAGGCGGAGGTTGCAGTGAGCTGAGATCTCACCACTGCACTCCAGCCTGGCGACAGAGCGAGACTCCATCTTAAAAAAAAAAAGGGAGGACTGAGCAGCCCACCTCTCAGGGCTGGGATGAAGACTCAACATAATGTACACAACATGCCTGTGACGCGCTTGCACATAGTAGGGCTGATTTCACGGTGACCATCTCATCATCATGAAGACTCTGTGAATGCCCTTTACCCTCTGGTGACCTGTTCCATTTAGGCAGCAGACTACTGTCCAACCTACATAAAATAAGAGGCCAGAGATACAATTACCACCAAGCCCCATACTGAATCAGGATATCTCAAAACCCATTGAGTTTTGTGTTTCCCATCTCCCTCCAGCCTACTCTCCACTGCCCTGGAGGCCAGCGTGTTTGATATAGGTGAAATCATTTATGAGCAGCCTTGTAAAACCAGCAGACAAATCACTACAGTTCAGCCTGTTGCCTGAGCAGATGAATGAAACCCAGTTCCAGGTGGTGACGCTGGAGAGGTTTATGAGCTGATTGGAGTCACACCCTTCTCCCCTCAATTGGGCCTTCTGGTTTCTCAAACTTACCACCTCATTTTCACAAGACAGAGACCATAGATGAAAGATGAAGCTGTTTAGGGAGTTTCACTATTAACATCTGGCAGTGATCACACCTAGAGATCATTTATCTTATTAAAACAATAGGCAAGAGTCATCAAAGTGGGAAAAAAAGGTATGCATTGAAATAACTAGATGACATTACTCTTTGTTAAATTTGGAAAACAGAAAAATAACAAATACTTTAAGTGATAATTACTAAATTTTTAGAAAGCAGTATGAGATTAGATAATTATAGAAATCAACACATATGGAGATAATATAACCAAACATTTAAAAACCATCAATTTTTAGAAATGTGATAACACAGAAATGATCGAGAAAACCATTTATCAGGTGGAAGACTTGAATAATAGAAAATTTATTTTAAAAATTCAAACGTCTTATTTATCTTAACTTTAAAAAAAGGTTATCTCAGCTGGGCACAGTGGCTCATGCCTGTAATTCCAGCACTTTAGGAAGCTGAGGTGAGCAGATCACTTGAGGCCAGGAGTTCGAGACCAGCCTGGCCAACATGGCAAAACCCCGTCTCTACTAAAAATATGAAAATTAGCCAGGCGTGGTGGTGCATGGCTGTAATCCCAGCTACTCAGTAGGCTGAGGCACGAGAATCGCTTGAACTGGGAGGTGGAGGTTGCAGTGAGCTGAGATTGCAAGCACCACACTCTAGCCTGGGCAACAGAGCGAGATTCTGCCTAAAAAAAAAAAAAAAAAGTATCTCAGTATGTTTCAGGAATAGACAGTGGTTTGCTGTTTTAAAAAGTCTTGTATGTTACATATAAAAATCACGAAATGCTTCAAGAGAAACTTTGCCTTCTCCACCCATCCCCTGTTTTGAAAGCATATGCCATCTGTGGGCCTCAGTTTCTCTCTAGAGAAAGGATATGCTCAGTGGAGATCATCTCTGCTGGCTCCTCCACCCAGCTCTCCATTTCCCTGCTTATGGAAATTTTGTGCTGGCTGACTCATTTCCCTCCAATTATTAAAGGCAAATGGGACCTGCTTCTGCTGTCGGAGTGGAGAGGCGGCTGCCGTGCAGACTGAGCCCCAGCTCCCCTCCCGCCAGAGCTGGGAGAAATTCCTTAGGTGCTGTCTAGGTCGGGATATTCCTCAACAGGTTCAGCAGCATCTCTGTCTCACTCTAATTTCTATGCATCCATCTGTAGGCTGGAGAAGTGATCTCGAACTAGCTGCATTAAAAAAAAAATTCTGACAGTAACATTTTCTGGGGTTTACTTTTTAATTCCCTCTGTAGCTAGAAACAGACATTAAAATTAAAGCCAGTCCAAGTGTAAAGGATACCTTAGTAACAAACTTGCTTCATTTTAAAGAACGTTTGTATTTTAGGTTTTCGAAACACTACAACATCCACAACGATACTGCAGTAGATTACAATGTGTTTTTGAAGAATCTCAGCATAAATAATGACTTGAACCTTAGATATTGTACGGGAAATCAAGGTGAGTATTTTTAAACTATATAGCTAAAGATTTCAATATCTTTTGGCATGGTAATTCCTGTTCTTTGAATCTTTCCTGAGGAAATACTTTCAAATATAGAAAATGCATTATCTACAAAGCTAGCCGTGGTATCATTATTTATAAGAATAACGTCAATGCCTAAGAATAGGAAAAGGCTAAATGAGTCACAATATAGCCACGTGGTAAGATCTACAGCCAGGAACAAGGATATCCATGAAGAGTTAATAATAATACAGAAGATGTGTATGGAATATCTGTAGTGGATTAGAAAATAGTCCAAAATTCTCAGGTTGTCCTTAAGTGAGATGCCCCTGGCTGTGATGTTGTTCTTTCTGCTGCTTCTATATTTTCAACTTTTTTTTTTTTAATGATGGGAAAAATCTTAACAGAAAAGGGCAAATAGCTGAGTAATTTGCAGTTATGTTAGACAAGCAAAGCCAGGTCATTAGACACAACCTTGAGACGGAACGTGTTTCCTCGTGCGAACAGTCTTTACTCCAGCCTCCTCCATGCGACGCCCAGGGTTGTCGGCCTGCTGGGTAGCTTTGCAAAGAGTCAGGGTCCAGTTCTTTAAGGGTGAATGTATGGCTCATGCAATTGGATCCTCTCCCTTCCCAGCCTTTGGTCATTTTCCTCGCCTTAAATAAGAATTCCCCTCAGTGGTCTGGTGCTTCAGGAGTGACTGCCTGTGAGTGGCTCTCTCAAAATGGGTTGTCACTGTGTGGTTTCAGCTTAATTCAGAGCAGCAGATATTCAGGGACCACCTTCTATGATTCTGAGATCCCTCTCACTAGCAAGCTGAAAAATGACAGATTCTCAGGTTTCAGCCTGGTTCCACTAACCAAGCTTGCTTAGAGCAGACTCCAGTGCTCTAGTTTTCAAAGCCTCCTGTGCCAGGAGCCGTGCAAAGCATGTTCCTGTGTCGCGTCTTTATATTCCCCACGGCCACGTGAGGCAGGTGCCAATGCGACAAGGAAGAGATTGAAGTAAACAATCGAACCAAGCCCACTACCCAGAAATAACCACTGTCCACAGGGTTCTTGGCATCTCTCCATGGCACATATATGTAAAGAAGAGTTAGGCAGAAAGAAATACATTTGTAAAAATGGGTTTATATAGATGCTGTTCTCTGTAAGAATTTACTTTTACCTGAATGTATCAGAAGAATAGAAATTTAAATGAAACTCAAGAAAGTGATGAATACATCCTGGCTCTATATCTTGGATATAATGTCCACAGGTCACATCTTCCCCCTTCAATATGTTGTAGACTTTGGTCCATTGCCCTCTGGTACTGAGTCTGATTGTGGAAGAGTCTGAGGCCTGCTTCATTTTTTCTCTTATGGATGATTTGTTTTCTCTGGCTGATTGCCTAAGAGGCATTTATCCTAGAACTTCATCCCTCCCTCCCTCCCTCCCTCCCTCCCTTCCCTCCTTCCCTTCCTTCCCTTCCTTCACTCCTTCCCTCCCTCCCTTCCCTCCTTCCCTCCCTTCCCTCCCTTCCCTCCTTCCCTCTTCCCCTCCCTCCCTTCCCTCCCTTCCCTCCCTTGCCTCCTTCCCTCCCTTCCCTCCCTTGCCTCCTTCCCTCCCTTCCCTCCCTTCCCTCGTTCTCTCCTCTCCTCCCTCCCTCCCTCCCTCCCTTCCTTCCCTCCCTCCCTCCCTCCCTTCCTTCCCTCCCTCCCTCCCTCCCTTCCTTCCCTCCCTTCCTTCCCTCCCTTCCGTCCCTCCCTCCCTTCCCTCCTTTCCTCCTTCCCTCCCTCCCTCCCTCCTTTCCTCTTTCCCTCCCTCCTTTCCTCCTTCCCTCCCTCCCTCCCTTCCCTCCCTTCCCTCCTCCGCTCCCTCCCTCCCTTCCCTCCCTTCCCTCCTTCCCTCCCTCCCTTCCCTCCTCACCTCCTTCCTCTTCTTTCCCTCCTTCCCTCCTCCCCTCCTTCTCTCCCTTCCCTCCACCCCTCCTTCTCTCCCTTCCCTCCACCCCTCCCTCCCTCCCTTCCCTCCCTTCCTTCCTTCCTCTTCCCTCCCTCCTTCCCTCCTCCCTTCCCTTCCCTCCTCCCCTCCCTCCCTTTCCTCCTTCTCTCCTTCACTCCCTTCCCTCATTCCCTCCCTCCCTCCCTTCCTTCCCTCCTTCCCTCCTTCCCTCCCTCCCTCCCTTCCCTCCTTCCCTCCCTCCCTCCCTTCCCTCCTTCCCTCCCTCCCTCCCTTCCCTCCTTCCCTCACCCCATCCCTTCCCTCCGTCCCTCCCTCTTTTCCTCCCTCCCTCCCTCCTTTCCTCTTTGCCTCCTTCCCTCCTTCCGTCCTTCACTCCTGCCCTCCTCCTCTCCTCTCCTCTCCTCTCCTCTCTTTTTTCTTTCTTATTTCTACAAGGTCTCGCTCGCTCTATTGCCCAGGCTTGAGTGCAGTGGCACAATCATAGCTCACTGCAGCCTCGGCCTCCTGAGCAATTCCGGCACTTTGGGCACAAGCGATCCTCCGACCTCAGCCTCCCAAGTAACTGGGACCACAGGCATGCACCACCATGCCTGGCTAACTTTAAAAAAAAAAATTGTAGAGACAGGGTCTCACTATGTTGCCAGGCTAATCTCCAACTCCTGGGCTCAAGTGATCCTCCTGCCTATACACAGTCCCAAAGAGCTGGGATTACAGGCATATGCCGCCATGCCCAGCACACATTCACAGTGATCGTCTTAGATCTTTTATCTATACCTGTAATTTGATTTTCACCAAGGTCTATCCTATTCTTTGCTGTTTCTAATTTACTTACTAGGTCTCTAATGTTGTTTCTTTAGGTCTACAATATCATTTTCCGTCTTATTTTGTTGGTTTATCATCTTGCCTTTCAACTCTCCTTTTACTGAGTTCACGTTCTTATAGAGAGATTCTGTAAAGTAATTTTGTATCTGAAGTTACGTTTTCCTCCAAGGTGGGATCTCTGCCTTGTGTTCATTATGTTCCTCTCCTTCCTTCACTATCCACTCCTGGAGAGTTTGCGTACTTTCATGAAATTTGGTAAACTGAGTATTTTCTATTCCATTTTACTTCTTCTATTGACTTTTCATTTATTATTAAATTTTTTGGTGCTTGTTCTAGGGTGATATGGTTTGGATATTTGCCTCTTCCAAATCTCATGTTGAAATGTAATCCCCAGGCCAGGCATGGTGGCTCACGCCTGTAATCCCAGCCCTTTGGGAGGCTGAGGCAGGAGGATCACTTGAGGCCAGGAGTCCAAGGACCAGCCTAGGCAACATTAGTGAGACCCTGTCTCTATTTAAAAAAAGAAAGAAATGTGATCCCAAGTGTTGGAGGTTGGACCTGGTGGGAGGTATTTGTGTCATTGGGGTAGATTCCTCGTGAATAGCCTGGTGCCCTCCCCATGGTAATGAGTGAGTTCTTGTTCTGTTAGTTCACACAAGAGCTGGTATTTAAAGGAGACAGGCACCTCCTCCTCTGCCTTGTGCCCTCTCTTGCCAAGTGATGCACTTGCTCCCCTTTCATCTGCCACCACCAGTGAAAAGCTTCTTGAAGGAAAACCTAGGCCAGTACCATTCAGGACATAGGCATGGGCGAAGACTTCATGACTAAAACACAAAATGCAATTGTAATGAAAGCCAAAATTGACAAATGCAATCTAATTAAACTAAAGAGCTTCTGCGCAGCAAAACAAACTATCATCAGAGTAAACAGGCAACCTACAGAATGAGAGAACAATTTTGCAATCTATCCATCTGACAAAGGTCTAATATCCAGAAGCTACAAGGAACTTAAACAAATTTACAAGAAAAAAACAACCCCATCAAAAAGTGGGTGAAGGACATGAACAGACATTTCTCAAAAGAAGACATTTATGTGGCCAACAAACATATGAAAAAAGCTCAGCATCTCTGGTCATTAGAGAAATGCAAGTCAAAACCACATTGAGATACCATCTCATGCCAGTTAGAATGGTGATCATTAAAAAGTCAGGAAACAACAGATGCTGGAGAGGATGAGGAGAAATAGGAACACTTCTACCCTGTTGGTGGGAGTGTAAATTAGTTCAACTATTGTGGAAGTGTGGCAATTTCTCAAGGATCTAAAACCAGAAATACCATTTGACCCAGCAATCCCATTAATGGGTATATACCCAAAGGATTATAAATCATTCTACTATAAAGACATATGCACATGTGTGTTTATTGCAGCACTATTTGCAATAGCAAAGACTTGGAACTAACCCAGATGCCCATCAATGATAGACCGGATAAAGAAAATGTGGGAGATATACACCAGGAGTACTATGCAGCCATAAAAAAGAATGAATTCATGTCATTTGCAGGGACAGGGATGAAGTTGGAAACCATTATTCTCAGCAAACTAACACAGGAACAGAAAACCAAACACTGCATGTTCTCACTCATAGTGAGAGTTGAACAATGAGAACACATGGACATAGGGAGGGGAACATCACACACTGGGGCCTGTCATGGGGTGGGGGGAAAGGGGAGGGATAGCATTAGAAGAAATACCTAATGCGTGTGGGGCTTAAAACCTAGATGACGGGTTGATGGGTGCAGCAAACCACCATGGCACATGTATACCTGTGTAACAAACCTGCATGTTCAGCACATGTATCCCGGAACTTAAAGTATAATTTAAAAAGAAAAAGAAAAAGAAAAACAAAAACTTCTTGAAGCCGAGCAGATGCTGGTGCCATGCTTGTACAGCCTGCAGAACTGTAAGCCAAATGAGCCTCTTTTCTTTATAAATTATCTAGTCTCAGGTATTCCTTGATAGCAATGCAAAGCAGACTAATAAGGTTTATAATATACATCTTTGATTAATCAGAATCTACCTCTAAGTAATATTATAGTGATTCATGTGCAGTGTATGGACCTTACAACAATGTTTTCCCAATTCTTCTCTTTTATCCTTTGTTATATTGCTACCCTACATGTACTTTTACATACACCATAAACACACAATACATTGCTACAGCTCCTGTTGTTCCACTGAGATTTCCTATCTGTTCACTCAATAGAAATATATTTTCTTTTACATTCTCAAACACTGTTATTTTACAATTTTAAGAATCCTTAAAAGTTTTTTTTTTCTTTTTGAGACAGGGTCTTGCTGTGTTGCCTAGGCAGGAGTGCAGTGGTGCAATCATAGCTCACTGCAACCTCAAACCCCTGGGCTCAAGTAACCTTCCACCGCAGCCTCATGAGCAGCTAGCACCACAGGCATGCCACTATGCCTGGCTAATTTTTAAGATTATTTTTTGTAGAGATGGCATCTCACTATCATGCCCAGCCTAGTCTCAAACTCCTAGTGTCAAGTGATCCTCCTGCCTCACTCAGCCTCCCCGGTGCTGGGGTTACAGGCGTGAGCCGCTGCACTTGGCTGCTTTAAACTTTTTTATCTGCTAATTCCAACAACTAGGTCGTCTCAGGGTTTGGGTTTTAAAACTTTTTTTCAACGTTATACCATAAGAAGTAAGGGTTTGGTCTTTATTGATTACCTTTTCTCTTGAATGTGAATCACAGTTTCCTGAGTTTTTTTTTCTGTCTCATAATTTTGAAATTTATTCTGGATATAGTAAATTTCTACAATTTTACATTATAGAAACTATGGATTCTGTTATGTTCTGAAAAGTTGTTTGTTTGTTTGTTTTAGCAGCCAGTTTACTTGGCTGCATTCAAACTCTAAACTTTGTCCTCCCCGCGGTGGGAAATCTTTGTTTTATTATTTTCTCCCTAGAGGGGCAGCTTGGTGTCTTCTCTGCACTTCTATAGTTTAGGAGTTGGCCAGAGATTTGCGCAAAGTTTATTCCCAGATATTGGAGATCCCCCTTTATGCCTCTCTTCTTTTTGGGTTTTCCCTCCTTGCCTTCTGGCCGCTGTGGGAGGCCTGAACTCTGTTTTCCAATTCCTAAAGCTGGTAAGAGCCTGAATTTATATCCAAATTCTAGCCACTTAGCATGATTCCAGCTGGGGCCTGCCCTCAGGCAAAAAGCCAAATCACAAGGAACTCACTGAGTAAGATTTCATTTTTCCAAGTGCCAGCTTCAGTTTGTGTCTGCTTTCAGTTGCTCCCCAGAGCCTCCAGATAGTTTTCTGTTTATATTTTGCCCAGAGTTTTAAATGTTATCTGCTGGGAGGGTTGTATGAGCTAATCCACCAAAATTGGAAGCAAAACTTTCTGTCTACTCATAGTCAGTTTCTTTTTGCTTCAATTTATGCTGGCTTTTTTTTTTTTTTTGGTGAATTTTTACATTTTTTCTTCTGCTTATTTCTTTAGGTATTATAAGAAGGTAAGTTCTAGGATACAATTTCAGTTTTGCTATGGACATCTCTTTTTTGTTTTTGCATTTTATCAATAATTGGCAGCAGATTTTTAATAATGCATTATTTTATGTATCCCCCGACACCTAAATGAAGGCGTCTTTGATTTGATCCAGTATAAGCTATATATCCAGTCATTCTGTATATTCCTGTTTCCGCAGCATTAGCTTACATTCTCATTGCTGCCTCCTAACTGGTACCACAGTCTAAAGCCTATTGGCCTATCCCAGTCTGTCTTCTATCCTGCATTCATCGTAAAATAAAATCTTACTTCCATCTATTTTTCCTATTGAATACTTATCCTATAACTTTTATCATTGAAATTCAAATCCTCCAGTTAGGAGGCAAAACCATTTTGTGGATGTTCTAAAATAAAGATGTAGTAGTTTGGGGTTGTGGGGCATATATAATATTAAATCTCTACGCTAAGGCTGTCAAGACAGAGACCTGTTTATTGGTATGTAGTAGGAAAGGCTGAATTGCTGACACCAGCCCATCGTCTTCCCGGCTGCCATCCTACCAGTTCAAAACCTTTAGCCCCCTAGTGTAAATCTCATGGTGTCAGCATATTCTTTCTGGGTTGGTGTTATGGTTTGAATGTTAGCCCCCTCCAAAACTCATGTTGAAACTTAATGCCCAATGTAACAGTATTGAGAGATAGGGCCTTTAAGAGGTGATGGAGTCATGAGGGCTGCCCCCATGAATGGATTAATGGGTTATCATAACAGTGAGTCTGTTATAAAAGCCAGTTTGGGCCGGGTGCAGTGGCTCACGCCTGTAATCCCAGCACTTTGGAAGTCCGAGGCGGGTGGATCACCTGAGGTCGGGAGTTCAAGACCAGCCTGACCAACATGGAGAACCCCGTCTCTACTAAAAAGTACAAAATTAGCTGGGTGTGGTGGCGCATGCCTGTAATCCCAGCTACACGGGAGGCTGAGGCAGGAGAATTGCTTGAACCCGGTAGGCGGGGGTTACGGTAAACCAAGGTTGCGCCATTGCACTCCAGCCTGGGCAACAAGAATGAAACTCCTTCTGAAAAAAAAAAGCCAGTTTGCCTCTCAATGTGCCTCTCTCTTGCCCTGTGATGCTTTCTTCCGTGTTACAACACAGCATGAGGGCCTCAGAAGCCAGCCAGCTGCAGTCCCTTGACCTTGGACTTTCTAGCTTCCAGAACTGTAGGAAATGTATTTGTTTTCTTTGTAAATTACTTAGTCTCAGGTATATAGTTATAGCAACATAAAAAGGACTAAGATAGAAACTTGATACAGAGCAGTGGGGTTGTTGCCATACAGATAACTGGAAATGTGGAAGCAACTTTGGAACTAGGTAATTGGCAAAGGCTGGAAGTATTTGGAGGAGCAGGCTAGAAAAAGCCTAGATTACCATGAGCAAAGCATTATGGGTGATTCTGGTGAGGGCTTAGAAGAAGTGAAGACAAGAGAAAGTCCAGAGCTTTTTAGAGATTACTTAAGTGGTTGTGACCAGAATGTCGATAGAAATATGGACGGTAGGCAGGGTATGGTGGCTCATGCCTGTAATCCTAGCACTTTGGGAGGCCAAGGCAGGCGGATCATTTGAGGTCAGGAGTTCGAGACAAGCCTGGCCAACATGGTGAAACCCCGTCTCTACTAAAAATACAAAAAAAATTAGCCGAGCATGGTGGCATGTGCCTGTAATCCCAGCTACTTGGGAAGCTGAGGCAGGAGAATCACTTGAACCCAGGAGGTGGAGGTTGCAGTGAGCCAAGATCATGTCACTGCATTCCAGCCTGGGAGACAGAGCAAGACTCCCTCTCAAAAAAAAAAAAAGAAAAAAAAAAGAAATATTGACAGTAAACAGTAAAGACCATTCTGACAAGGTCTGAGATGGAAATGAGGGACAAGGTACTGGAAACTAAAGTAAATGCCATCCTTGTTATACAGTTGCAAACTTGGCTGCATTGTATCCATGCCATAGGGTGGTGTGACAGGCTGAGCTTGAGAGTGCTGAACTAGGATAGCTGGTGAAAGAAATTTCTAAGCAGCAAAGTGTTCAAGGTGCTGCATGGTTACTTTTGGCCACTTGCAGTGAGATTTGGAAGCAAAGGGATGACAAAGATAAAACTTACAATCCTGAAGGAAGTGTAACCTGGCCACATGCAGGATGAAAAAAGCATGTTCATGAGAACAAAATAAGGATGTGGCTGAGTGACTCATTGATAAACAGATTAGTATAAATAGAAAGGACCCTCCTATCACAGACCCAAAGCCATAGGAAGGCAGAATGGTTTTTGACAATTACCCTAAAAGGCCTACTCGATGGGTTTGCTGCCTAGGGCCACCTCTGGACTCTGCCCCCCACGTTCTAGTGCAGGGCTCCTTGGTCGCAGCTGTGGCTTAGATGCCCCTCTGAAACGTACAAGCTGTAAAGCTTGGTGACAGCACACTGTGGCTCAAGTGGGCCCAGATGTGGCTTATGCCATAGCTCTGGAAGGTGCAAGCAGTAAGCCTTGACACTATGAGGTGCTAACCCTGCAGGTGTGCAGAATGTAAGAGCTGTAGAGGCATAGTGGGCTCCACCTTTCTGATACATCTCAGGGTATGTACCAGAAAGGCTGAGGACACAGGCAGACATTTGTTGCAGGGGTGGAGTCACTGCTGAGAGCCCCTACTAGGGCAATGCTGAGTGGAGGTGGGGGGTCAGAGCTACAGCAAGCCTCAAGACTCCAGAACTCTGTAGCCACCAGCAGCATGCAATGTTCATGTAGGAAAGCTGTAGACAACAGTGTGCAGCTCCAACCCATCAGAGCGGAGTCATAGGCTAAGCTTTGCAATGCCACAGGGCAGGTTTGCCCATCGCCTCTGGGGACTGTTCCTGTTCTATTTCTCCACCGTGTTTTGACACAGCACAAGGCCCTCATCAGAAGTCACCAGATGTGGCTGCTCAATCTTGAACTTCCCAGCCTGTGGAACCATAAGCTAAATAAACCTCTTTCCTTGTAAGAGATATTCCTTGTATCAGATATTCTGTTACCACAACACAAAATGGGCTAAGACAGTTGGATTGTGATGGAAATAGTTTTATTTGAACCAGGGATTGGCTACTTTGAATTCCCCTCTTACTAACTTGTTTAGAAAAAGCCAAAAAGCCAATGAATCCAGACAGGCCCCAGGGTATCAACCAAACAAAGAAGAAAATACAGGCATATCTATGTGTCTTCTGACTGCTCCACCAACTGGCCATTCCCCATCTCTCTCATTCCCTTCAGGTCTCTCTTTTCCCTGAGACTCAACAATATTAAAATTTTGCCAATTAACAACCCTACAATTGCCTGTAAGTGTTCAAGTGAAAGGAACTCAGTTTAAGTCAAAAGCTAGAAATGACTAAGCTTGGTAAGGAAGGAATGTCAAAAGCCAAGATAGGTCAAAAGCTAGGCTTCTTGTGCCAAATAATTAGCCAAGTTGTAGATGCAAATAAAAAGTTCTTGAAGGAAATTTAAAGTGCTACTCCAGTGAACACATGAATATTAAGAAAGTGAAACAGCCTTATTGCTGATATGGAGAAAGTTTGAGTGGTCTGTATTGAAGACCAAAGCAGCCACAACATTCCCTTACACCAAAGCCTAATCCAGAGCAAGGCCCTGGCTCTCTTAATTCTATGAAGGCTAAGAGAGGTGAGGAAGCTGTAGAAGAAAAGTTGGAAGCTAGCAGAGGTTGGCTCATGAGGTTTAAGGAAAGAAGCCATCTCCATAACATAAAAGTCCAAGATGAAGCAGCAAGTGCTGATGGAGAAGCTGCAGCAAGTTATCCAGAAGACTTAGTTGAGATCATTGATGAAGGTGGCTGTGCTAAACAGCAGATTTTAAACAAAATAGCTTTATATTGGAAGAAGATGCTAGTTAGGACTTTCTTAAGCTAGAGAGTAGTCAATGCCTGGCTTCAAAGCCTCAAAGAACAGGATGACCATCTTGGGAGTGGCTAATGCAGCTAATGACTTTAGGTTGAAGCCAATGCTCATTTACCATTCTGAGAATTCTAGAGCTGTTAGGAATGATGCTAATTTTACTCTGCCTGTGCTCTGTAAATGGGACAACAAAGCCTAGATGGCAGCACATCTGTTTACTGCATGATTTACTGAATATTTTAAGCTCATTGTTAAGACCCACTGCTCAAAAAAGATTCCTTTAAAAATATTACTGTTCATTAATAATGCATCTGGTCACCCAAGAGATCTGATGGAGATGTACAAGGAGATCAATTTCGTTTACATGCCTGCTAACACAATATCCATTCTGGAGCCCATGGATCAGGGAGTAGTTTCAACTTTCAAGTCCTATTATATAAGAAATACATTTTGTAAGTCTACAGCTGCTATAAATAGTGATTCCTCTGATGAATCTAGGAAGAATATTGAAAACCTTTTGGAAAGGGTTCACCATTTTAGATGCCATTAGAACATTTCTGATTCATAGGAGGAGGTCAAAAATATCAACATGAATAGGAATTTGGACGAAGTTTATTCCAACCCTAATGGATGACTTTAAGGGGTTCAAGACTTCAGTGGAGGAAGTAACTGTGTAAGTAGTGGAAATAGCAAGAGAACTAGAATTAAAAGTGGAGCCTGAAGATGTGACTATATTGCTGTAATCTTTTGTTCAAACTTAAGGGATGAGGAGTTGTTTCTTATGGATGAGCAAAATAAGTGGTCTCTTGAGATGAAATCTACTCCTGGTAAAGATGCTATGAACATTGTTAAAATGACAACAAAAAGTTTGGAATATTACATGATCTTAGTTGATAAAGCAGCAGCAGAGTTTGAGAGGATTGACTCCAATTTTGAAAGAAATTTATTGTGACTAAAATGCTATCAAACAGCATCGCTTGCTACAGAGAAAACTTTCATGAAAGGAAGAGCCAATTGATGCAGCAAACTTTATTGTTCTCTTATTTTTTAAAATGTCCAGTGGCTCATGCCTGTAATCCCAGTACTTTGGGAGGGTAAGGCGGGAAGATTTCTTGAGGTCAGGAGTTTGAGACCATCCTGGGAAACATAGCAAGTGATATCCACAAAAAATAACAAAAAAATTAGTTGGGCATGGTGGTTTGTGCCTGCAGTCCCAGCTACTCAGGAGGCAGAGGCAGGAGGATCACTTGAGCCCAGGGGTTCAAGGCTACAGTGAGCTGTGATGGCACCACTGCACTCCAGCCTGGGTGACAGAGCAATACCCTGTCTCTTAAAAAAAAAAAACTGCCACAGCCATCCCATCTTCAGCAACCACCACCCTGATCAGTCAGCAGCCATTCACATCAAGGGAAGACCCTCTACCAAGAAAAAGGTTATGACTCACTGAAGGCTCAGATGATGATCAGCATTTTGCATCATATTTTAAAATTAAGGCATGTACATTTTTTTTTCAGACATAAGATATTACACTTAATAGACAATATAGTATCATGTAAATGTAACTTTGTATTGGGAAGCCAAAACATTCATGTTGCTTTTTTGTGTTATTCACTTTACCATGATACTCCACAGTATCTCCAAAGGTTGCCTGTGGTGCTGGCCAGAGCAGTTCAAAGGCCATTTCTAGGTTTTGATTTATCTTCTAATTTCTTCTTAAGTCGTGAAGAAGTTGATCTTTCTATCTCACTGACCCAGCTTCCTTGATCATATTTGTTCAGTTGCTTCTCTCCCTCTTATGTTTGTCTTTCCAGTCGTTTTGGTTATTTGAATCATATTTTCTAGTAGATTCCTCAGCAAATCACCATGGAAACGATATTCTTTGGTTTTTTACATAATCGTGTTTGTCTGTGGCCTTAATACTTGAAAAATCCAGGCCGAGTGCAGTGGATCACACCTGTAATCCCAGCACTTTGGGAGGCCAAAGTGGGCAGATGGCTTGAGGCCAGGAGTTCAAAACCAGCCTGGACAACATGGCGAAACCCTGTCTCTACTAAAAATAAAAAAATTAGCCAGGCGTGGTGGTGCACACCTGTAATCCCAGCTACTCAGGAGGCTGAGGCAGGAGAATCTGTTGAACCCAGGAGGTGGAGGTTGCAGTGAGCCCAGATCGTGCCACTTCACTCCAGTCTGGGAGACAGAGCAAGACTGTCTGGAAAAAAAAAAAAAGGAAAAGAAAAATGTATTTTTCTGGATATAAGATCCTTGCCTCAAATTGTCTTTCCTTAAGTATCTTAGATATGCTTGTCCATTGTCTGATGATATAAAAGTTTGTGGAGGAAGAGTTTGATGACAGTCTGATGTTGTTTTCCTTATTCGTAATTTGATCTTTTTGTCTGGATGCCCTGATAATTTAAAAAAATTTAAAACCCAACACATTTTGCTAGACTATGTCATGATCTTAGGTACTCAAGGTTGATTGATTCCCTGAGTACATTGTGTACTATTTAGGTTTTCATCTGAGTCTCTTTTTAAAAAAAAAAATCAACTTTTAGATACAGGGGTACATGTACAGGTTTGTTATACAGGTATATTGCACCCAGGTAATGAGCATAGCACCCAATAGGTAGTTTTTCAATCCACGCCCCCTCCATTTCTCCTCCTCTAGTAGGCCCTGTTGTCTGTTGTTCCCATGCTTATATCCATGTGTGTTCAATGTTTAGCTCCCACTTATAAGTAAGAACATGCAATGTTTGGTTTTCTGTTCCTGTGTTAGTTTGCTTAGAGTTATGGCCTCCAGCTCCATGCATGTTGCTGCAAAGGACATGATTTTATTCTTTTTTATGGCTGTGTAGTATTCTGTGGTATATCCGTACCACATTTTCTTTATCCAATCCACCACTGATAGGCACCTATGTTGATTCTATGTCTTTGCTATGGTGAATAGTGCTACAATGAACATACGAGTGCATGTGTCTTGTTGGCATAATAATCTATTTTCCACTAGATATATGCCCAGTAGTTGGATTGCTGGGTTGAACAGTAGCTCTGTTTTAAATTCTTTGAGAAATCTCCAAACTGCTTTCCACAGTAGCTGAACTGATTTACATTCCCACCAACAATGCCTGAGTGTTCCCTTTTCTCTGCAGCCTTGCCAGCATCTGTTGTTTTTTGACTTTTTTTTTTTTTTTTTTTTTTTTTGAGACAGAGTCTCGCTCTGTCGTCAGGCTGGAGTGCAGTGGCGCGACTCCGGCTCACTGCAACCTCTGCGTCTCGGGTTCAAGCGATTCTTCTGCCTCAGCCTCCCGAGTAACTGGGACTACAGGCACGTGCCACCACACTTAGCTAATTTTAATTTTTTTTTTAAGTAGAGATGGGGTTTCACCATGTTGGCCAGGATGGTCTCGATCTCTTGACCTCGTGATCCATCCACCTTGGCCTCCCAAAGTGCTGGGATTACAGGTGTGAGCCACCATGCCCTGCCTTTTTTGACTTTTTAATAATAGCCAATCTCCTTGTGGCTTCAATTTGCATTTCTCTGATGATTAGTGATTATGATCATTTTTTTATGTTTGTTGGCCGTGTGTATGTCTTCTTCTTTTGAGAAGTGTCGTTCATGTCCTTTGTCCATTTTTTAATGGGGTTATTTGTTTTCTGCTTGTTGATATTGTGTTTAAATTCCTTACAGATTTTAGATATTAGGACTTTGTCAGATGCATACTTTTCAAACATTTTCTCCCATTCTGTAGGTTGTCTATTGATAGTTTCTTTTGCTGTGCAGAAAAGTTCTTTAGTTTAAGAAGGCCCCGCTTATCAATTTTTATTTTTGTTGCAATTGCTTTTGGGGACTTAGCCAAACATTCTTTGCCAAGGCTGATGTTGAGAAGGATATTTCCCAGTTTTTCTTCTAGATTTTTATGCTTCGATGTCTTCCATTTAATTCTTTCATCCATCTTGAGTTAATTTTTATATATAGTGAAAGGTAAGTGTCCGGATTCATTCTTCTGCATATGGCTAGCCTGTTATCCCAATACTATTTACTTAATAGGGAGAACTTTCTCCATTGCTTATTTTTGTCTGCCTTGTCAAAGATCAGATGTTTTAAGTGGGTAGCTTTATTTCTGAGTTTCCTGTTGTGTTCCATTTGCCTGTGTGTCTGTTTTTGTACCAGTGTCATGCTGTTTTGGTTTCTACAGTCTTATAGTATAGTTTGAAGTTGGATAGAGTGATGCCTTTAGCTTTGTTCTTTTTGCTTAGGATTGCTTTGGCTATTTGGGCTTTGGGTTTTGTTTTGTTTTGTTTGTTGTTCCATATGAATGTTAGGATAGCTTTTTCTAATTCTTGAAGATTGACATTGGTAGCTAGATTGGAACTGCATGGAATCTGTTAATTGCTTTGGGCAGTATGGCCATTTTAATGATACTGATTCTTTTAATCCATAAGCATAGAATATTTTTTCCACTTATTTGTGTCATCTCTAGTTTCTTTCAGCAGTGTTTTGTACTTCTCCTTGTAGAGATCTTTCACCTCCTTGGTTAGCTGTATTCTCAGGTATTTTATTTTCTTTGTGGCTATTGCACATGGGATTGTATTCTTGATTTGACTCTCAGCCTGGACATCATTGATGTATAGAAATGCCGCTGATTTTTGTACATTGATTTTGTGTACTGAAATCTTGCTTAAATGATTTATCAGTTCTAGTAGCCTTTTGGCAGAGTCTTCAGGGTTTTCTAGGTATAGAATCATATTGTCAGCAAAGAGAGATAGTTTGACTTCTTCTTTTCCTATATGGATGCCTTTTCTTTCTTTCTCTTGCCTGATTCCTCTGGCTAGGACTTCCTCTTTAATTTCTTGAATTGTGATTTTTAGTATTTTTTCCATTCCATTGTTTGGTTTTCTTCTCAGTGATTCATATCGTGTATTGTATCTTTTGGATCCCCTATTGAAAAGATAGGATCTTTATTTCCCCCTCTCTTCTCTTCTACACCACAACTTCCTCACAAGCCCTTCTTCCTCCCTTTTTTCTTACTTTCTTCTTCCCTCCCTTCCTCTCTCTTTTCCTCCCTTTCTCCCTTCTTTGCTTCCATCCATGATATAACTTTTATTTCACCTTCTATTACTATTGTGTTTATTTGCTCTTGTGTTTTTTTTAGTTTAGTCTTCATTTCTTATTTTATTTTATTTTATTTTTTAGAGACAGGGTCTTGCTCTGTCACCCAGGCTGGAGCACAAGGGCATGATCATAGCTCACTGCAGCCTTGAACTCCTGGGCTCAAGCAGTTCTCCTGCCTCAGCCTCCTGAGTAGCTTGGACCACAGGTACATGCTACTGTGCCTGGCTATTTTTTTTTTTTTTAAATCTTTTGTAGAGACAGGTTCTGCTTTGTTGCCCATGCTGGTCGTGAACTCCTGGCTTCCTGCCTCAGTCTCTCAAAGTGCTGGGATTACGTGTGTAAGTCACTGTGCCCAGCTTAGTCTCCTTTCCTTTCCTTTCTTTGAGCCCGGCCGAGTCTTCATTTCTGAAATGATTTTTATTTCAGCTTTATTGAGGTATAACTGACAAGTTAAAATTGTGTGTATTTAAGATGTACAATGTGGTGATTTGACATACATATACATTGTGAAATGTTTATTACAATAAATTAGTTAACACCTCCATCACCTCACATGGATACCTTTTTTTCTGTGTGGTGAGAACACTTAACATCTATTCTCTTAGCAAATTTCATGGTGGCTATTAGTTAATAATACAACGTTTTATACCTGACATAATTTTTTTTGTAATTTGCTCCTGATTTCTGTCATCTGAGTTCTGAGTTGTCAGACTCTGATTGATACTGCTCTTCCATGACTCCTATCATTGAAATAGTATTATGAATCAATACGTAGCTAGTACCTATTGAGTATCTACCAAGTGCCAGGCATGTACCTCTATCAGCTCATCTAATCTAGGTAGCAATTCCATGACAAAGCTACTGTTTTCTATCTCTTCTTGCAAATAAGGAAACAAAAGCACACCATTGCGTAGCTAGTAAGTGGGAGAGCCAGTCAGCAATTTTTTGGGGGGAAAATATGTTATATAAGAACAAATTACCAAGAGCTGGTTAGAGGCTTGATGCTGTTCTCACCTCTATAAGAGAGTCGCTAGTTCATATATTTGCAGCAACTTTTTATCTCTGACTTTTCTAAGTGTGGAACAATGTATTCTATTAATTTTGCGAACTTCTGTTTTGGTTCCATTTGTGTTCTTAATAAGCCACCACCATCTTGCTTATGAAAAGCACCATCTATTTGGGCACATGAAGAAAGATGCTGGGGAGCAGATTTCCTTTCGCCTGCAGTGAACATAAAACCACACTGTAAGCTTTGGATTGCTTCTCTACCCAGTTTCACATCAGGTAGCATCATCCTTCAGAGGAAATTTTGAGAAAATCAGAAGGTTGTAGGCATTATCAAGCTGCGCTGGAGAATGAAAGCTGGTAGAATTGTGGTGAGAGAGGTGTCACTGAATACACCGTACCGAGTGCTGTCAGCCAGCCCATGAGAGCAGCCACAGGGCGTGTGCACAGACCTGCAGGCCGTGAGCTCCCCAGGGCAAGCCTCACACCCTAATCCCTTCTCCACCCTTCCGAGCCAGACATGTTGTTTAAACAGAGCCCCAGTGGGCTTCCCGAAATGTGCCATGAGAGCACCAGTGTCACAGGTGGACTGAGAACAGGATGAGGTGTCCAAGAGGGGCTGGAGGCCTCTGTGTGCTAGACCACTTCAGGTCCCGCTTCTGTGACACAGCTTCCTCAACTTTCAGCGAGGGCCCTTGCAGCTCAAATGTCCTGAGACATCAGGTTTCAAATGCTCAGCCCACTGTGGCTGTAGAATTCCAGACCAAGACCAAATTTGTTGATATTATTATTATTATTATTACTGTTATTTGAGGTGGAGCTTCTCTCTGTCACCAGGCTGGAGTGCAGTGGCGTGATCTCAGCTCACTACAATCTCCGCCTCCCAGGTTCAAGCAGTTCTCCTGACTCAGCCTCCCGAGGAGCTGGGACTATAGGTGTATGCCGCCATGACCGGCTCATTTTTGTATTTTCAGTAGAGACAGGGTTTCACCATGTTGGCCAGTTTGGTCTCAAACTCCTGACCTCAGGTGATCTGCCCGTCTTGGCCTCCCAAAGTGCTGGGATTACAGGCATGAGCCACTGTGCCTGGACATGACCAAGTTCTAAAGACCAGCTTTGGCTTTTATTGTATAGCCCAGAGGGATCTTTTTTTTCTCCCCTTTCTCTTTTTTGAAGCTAGGAAATGGAATTCCAGTTAACAAACTGCAGCTGAATTAAGTGTGCTTAATTTGGCGGAAGCGTATTTGCATACATTTTAGGAAATAAATCTGGGAAACCATTTGTGATTCTTTGCAGTCAACTTTGAGAAAGAAAATGGCTATATTTTAGATTTATTTCATTCTCTTTTATTGTAAAAATAATACATGCTTGTTTCAAAAAAGCCAGAAAACACAAAAGCACTAAATAACAATCCCATATAATTCTACTACCTGAATCCTACCACTGTATTCTTTTTCGTGTAGTATCCTCTCAGATTTTGTTTCTGATACTTACATGGATGGATGGATGGATGGATGGATGGATGGATGGATGGATGCATAGAAAGATATACAAAATAAGTGTTAAAATGAAATTATGCTAGTTATCCCTTTAAAATCATGAAACAATATATAGCAAAGAACATTTCCCACATCTGTTAATTTAGACATGTATCTTTGTTTTTAAAGTCTGTGTAGTATTTCATAGGCTTGATGGACCATTCATTTATAAAATTCATCTTCTATGAATGGGCATTTAGATTGTTTCTTTTTTTTCTCTTATAAAGAAAAGTGCAGAAAATATCTTTATCCATGTGAATTCGGTGAGTAGCCCTATTATTCCATGAGTACAAAACTCTAGAAAAGGATTTAAGCATATTTCAAGTACCAAGTTTTTATACACAAGCCAGAACTGGTTCTTATTATTCCCTTTACTCCTTGCCTATTTTACCAGTAGAAAAAAATATTAACTTGTTTTAATTAGACTTTAAAAATTATCAGTGAGCTTGAGTGGTCCATACATTTATTGGATGCTTTAAAATTCTTTTTATGTGAATTATCTGTCTATAACCTTAGTCTACTGTTCTATTGGATGTCTATATTTATTTTATTGATTCATAAGAGCCACTCATATATTATGAAAATTGACCTGTATTTCTCATGTATATTAACAGTAGTTCTTCTCCACTCATTATTTTTTCACCAAGTATTTATGTTGTCAGACTTATCCTTTATTTAAATAAATTCTGGCTTTAGTGTTCTCCTTGGCAAGGCTTTCTCACACAAAGATTATATAGTATGTAATAGTCATCTTAATCTTCTTCTATTTTTATGGTTTTATTATTCTATTTAGTGTACATTTCACTCTATCTAGTGTTTATCCTAGAGTAAGATAGTGAGTAGATGATTACTTTTATTTTTTCCAAAATGTTTAGCCAGTTATTTCAACACCATTAATCAGATGGTTCATCATTTTCTTGGTTTATTCAAGCCTTACTTTTTTACCAAACAAGTAATGATTAAAATGAAACAATATTTAAATGTTTAACCTTTGACAGTGTTGATAAGCTGAAGCTATTTGGTTTCAACAGAGGTCTCATTGGAGAATCAACAAGCCAAAAATTCCAAAAAGGAGCGTTTGCTCGGTTCTGCGTCATCTGAAGATATCTGGAGAAACTACTCCTTGGATGAAATTGAGAGGAACTTTTGTCTAGAAGTAAGATGTTTTCCTAAGCCACGGTTACCTACAGAGTAAACACAGCAAAGTAGACAATATGGAAAACTATTAGGTTTACACATTATTTCTAAAATTTGTTTCGATCCTACCTATGTCTCCTCCAATACTGAGACCCCCTCTACCTCCCAATAACAGCAATACATTGATCATCGATAATAGTGATGATGATATGAAATTAATTTTTAAGTACATCCTTTGTGCTACTCACATACTAACTCTAATAAGACATATAAAGAAATAATGCAACGTTACTGAGTAAACGTAAAGGAAAACATGAATAAGTGAAGAGGTCTTTTCTGATTCTTGGATTGGAAGATTTAGTATCAATACCCGTTCTTCCTGTATCAGGATATATATTTTTTCTTCTGAAAAATTACAATAGAGGACTTATTCTACACATATGAAATACTTTATAAAGGCATAATGATTAAGACAGTATGGCACTGGTGCAGCAATGGACATTCAAATGGATTTAAAAGGGTAGTTGGCTAATGAACCACTCTTTATATGTGAACTTAGCCTGTGATGTGAAGCATTTCAATAAAGTGTAGTGAGAGAGGCTTATTTGGTAATTATTATTGAGATAATTTGCTATCCAGCCATTTTGGGGAACGAAGATTATAACCTTCCACTCTTTACCAAAAATAAATTCTATCCTCATCAACAATTTAAATGTAAGTAATGTGGGTAAACATTTATTAATCTTGAAATTTGGAATCTCTTGTAAGCATGAAGTAAAGCCCAAAAGCCTTAAAGAAAAAGACTGATAAAATTTAACTTCAGAAAAATGAACAATCCTTTATACAGCAAAACTTTGTATAAACATATGATAAACTTGGCACAATATGTGCAACATAAATGACAGATGAATAATTCCCAACATTCATAGAACTTTTACATATTATTAATATAAAATGTTCAATAGACAGATGTCAATGCAGGAAGAACTCACAAAGCCAGTGTCGATAAGGGTGTTGGAGAAGTGAGCACTGTCATATTTGTGGGTGATTTGGTTAAATTTGTTTTCTCTAGTGTTGTTAATGACTTTCTTGTTTTCATAAAAACATGACTATTGCAAAAAATGTAAGCAATTCTAAAAAGTACAAAGAAGAAAGTAATAAACTATCCACAATCCACCACCCAGAAAGAATCAAAGGCAACATTTGGTGAACATAATTCTGGACCTCTCTTTATTCGTGTATGGAAGGACGGCTGCATCAGTGGGTAGGTGGAGACATAGATAGAAATAATTTTATAAGAAGAGGATCATACTCCTTTTTAAAAATAAAACGTATTTAATTTAAATTTCCTTGAATTTCCCAGAAGAAAAGGAAATGTCACCATCGCCATCATATTTAACTCTTTTATAGGACGTTCTCTGTGCCAGGCAGTGTTGCCAGTGCTTTGCTGGTGGTCTGTTCAGTCTTCACAGCAACCCCATGAGCAGCGCACTGTGATCATCCCAGCTGAGGACACTGAGGCATGAATAGGTTAAATGAGTCCAGCTAAGTCCTGGGGCCGAGTGTAAACAGCCCACGCAGTGCAGGCGTATCCAGTCCCTGCCCTTAACCCTGCAACACTGTCCTCAAGGCAAAGTGGAGACACTAAGAACTCTGGATGAACATTTCCTTCCCGCAAGATATATTAGGTCCCCAAAGGGACTTTAAGGCGAGAAAAGAGATTTAAAAAGCTATTAAGAGCTGGAGAAACTATGTTTTTGAAGGATGTTTCCATTTCAGACAGTATGGGCTGGCTTTCTGCTATGAAACTCGAAGTGACGGGCACTTGTTTCTTCCTACGCCTCCCTCCCACCTCACCATTTTTGCTCTTTATAGTTTGTCCTTAGCTGAGTTTATAATATTTATATTCTGTTCAGTTGCCATAATTCCCCCTGTTGTTTTGACTTTGTTTTATATTTGCATGAATTTAATGTGCATCACGATAGTGCAGCACTGATCACAGTTTATCCCTCTCAGAGTTCTTTATTTTGATTTATTTTTTGGTTGGCTGGATTTCATTGTCAAGTAATTTCCTTAAGAAAGGCTCATGGGTGCCTTATTCCCTTTGTTTTTTTCGTATGTGAAACTATGTGCCTTTTGCTTTTATATTTGAACAGCAACTTGGCTGGCTATAATCCTTCCATCATGCTTTCTTTTCCTTGTAATGTTGTAAATATTTTTTCCATTGTCTTCCAGCATTGGATGTTGCTGTGAAAATAACCTGGGGTCAATCGGATTTCTTTCCCCATTGTAGGTGATTTCTTTTTTTACCTGGATTCCTGAAGCTTTTTTTTTTTCTTGATCCTTGAAATTAACAAAGCAAAACGAAGCTATATCTCGGCATGGAGCATTTTGACAAAGTTTCCTGGAACACAGTGTGGTGTACAGATTCAATTCTTCCTTTATTTCAGGAAAATCAATGTGGTGGCAAGCAATGGATACTGTGTCATAGTACTAAAATCATCTCCTCTCTCTCCCTTCCTCCTTCTATCCTTCCTTCCACAGTAGTCCCTGTTATCCTTATATTGGATCATCTTTGCCTCTCCTTGATAGCTGTCATCTTCTCTCAAGTTGATTTAATTCTTTTGTCCCTTTCCTCTGCTTCATTGAGATTCTTCCGTGGCACTCCTTTAATACTAAATTTAAATCTCATCCTTGCCTCTTATTCTTGCTGTGTCTAATTTATTAGTTCCTGTAATGATGCTATTTTTATTTTCCATTTTCTTAGCTTTGAAATATTCCTTCTCAATGAAAATTTCTAAAAAGTTATTTTATCATTTTCAAGATTTTCTTTTAATTGATTTTCTAATTTAGTTCCTTTTTGTGGCATGAAATTTTTGCAGGGGATGTGTTCATGTTCTTTTATATTCTGTCTTCTTCCATTCTGGGTTCTTCGTCTTTGCCTGATCCTTCTTTCTCTCTTTCCCCATCATATGTTGGCATAGTTGCAAAATCATTTATTTTCATCCTGTTTGTGCTCAGGATGAGATTCACTCATATTATGGGTATAGCTGTGTTATCATTTTCACTGCTGTACAGTTTCCCTTATCTAAATATTTTGCAAGCTATACATTCTCCTATGGATGGACATTTGGATTGCTTCCTGCTTTATGCCAACCCAAACAGTGCCACCATAAGTGGTTGTAAGCTAGCTTCTGGTCCACAGGTGCCAAGGCTTCTCCGGAAATTACACCTAGGAGTGGAGTTGTGAGCTGGGTTGTAGAGAACACGCCCCTCAGGCTCAATGGGCGGTATCCTATTGCTTGCCACCATATTGATTTACACTCCCACCAGAAGCACGTGAGCACTCCTGCTGTTCCACGTGCCCCTAACACTTGATACTGCTAAGCTTGTACATTTCTGCCAGTCTGATGCAGATGAAATGCTATCTCAGCTATAATTTTTATTTCACTTTTTACTAATGTGTTGAACAGCTTTTTGTATTTTATAACTTTTGTTTAGAACGTTTTTGATAAAAATATATCCACTTTTAATAAATATTTATTCAGTGCCGACTGCATGCCAATAATGTGCTTCATTCTAGGTAATTATTTGTGAACAAAACAGATACGATCTCTGCTTGTATACAGATCACATTACCTTATATCAGGGAGAGAGTTATTAAACAAGTAAAGAGTCATGAATACAAACTTTTTTAGTGGTATGATGAAAAAGTCCAGGATGTTGTGAGAGAGAATAACAACAGGGACCTCATTTAGATTTAAGATCAAGGAAACATTTATAAAAGCTAAACATATGAAGACGGAAAATGGATGTACTGTTGGCTTTTCCATCAAGAATATGATGGTATGTGAAGGTGAGACTACCAGGTATTTTTATTTCCTTTTTTATACTTTGCTGAATTGCTTGCATTTTTTTTAAACAAAGGCTTGTACTTTCTATATAAACAGTCACAATGAAAATTTCTAAAAAGTTATATTTGTCACAAAGACACTATTTTGGTTTCATACCTTACCCTTTTTCTAAAAACTCTTGGTCATCGCAGAAACACTCCTGAAGAAAAAAAAGTATGGAAAACCATATGTCATTAAGACATTAAAAATGGGTTTCATCAATCCAGTAACTGCACCGAGCCCCCGCTCCACACCAGGCTCTTGCCTCTTGCTTCTCTCTCCAGGTCTTCCCCCAGGCAGTGTATCAGATGCAGCCCACCTCCCTGAAAGAGAAATGGACAAATTTAGCTGCACTTTAGGTTAATTTTATGCAATTTTCTAAGAAGCTTAGGTCCTTTCTAATGAACTTAAATCTCTAAATATTTTTATTAAAGATATTTCCCTTTAGATACCAATATTTCTATGCACACTAAGGAAAATTTAGTGATTCTGCTTTTTATTCCTTTAGTGGATCGAGTTTCTTATACATATATTTCCATGTTCCAGCAGCTCTTTAAGAAAATGACCTTTTACACCAAGTTGGTGGTGATTTTGTTTATCTTCTTATCCCAGTTAGCAGGAAAAAATTGAATTCAGACAAAGTGGGATGGTTGAAGATATTGGAGAATATTGTTATTACTCAATAATAAACAGCAGGAAAACCTTTGGAAATAAAACCAGTCTTCACGGTATTTTTATGAGTCATATAAAAATCAGTGGTTAACCTACGTTACTGCATTTTAGAAGCCCCATAAGCAAAGCTCGTTCACTCAGGTTCTTTGTAATTCCTCATTAAAAAAAAGAAAAGAATGATTAAAGAAATGTCCAATGTATATTCTGTTTATGCAGTCCTTATATTAATAATTTTCCTTACTGTAAAAGCTACTTCTATTTTTAATAAAATATTACCAGCTTTTTTGTTTGATTGGCCTGACTTAATCAGGAAAAGCGTAGCGTGGGCTCACAGTAGGGAAAAGCTTGAAAATATATTAAGGAAGATGTATCAAATGAGCAGATCTACCAAGTATTTTTAGCTCTGAAATTTGAGGTGGAGCTTTTCTATGTGCTGTTTTTCCTTGGGAAACGTGTCTGCCTTGTCACTTGAGTAGCTGTGACTGGGAATACTGTTTTGTAGTGAGCTCATCAATTAAACATTTGAAGTTCAGTACATGCCATAGTAACCTTTTTGATCAGTTTTTGGAGAGAAAAATGTGAAGAGGTTTTTGGTAAAAATAAAATGGTTGAATAGCTCCATGAAGTTGATATTTATGAACGCCACACTCTAATTTCAATTTATTGCAGCTTTCGAAGTCCTATGAAAAGATTGAAAAGGCCCTCAGTGCAGGGGACCCCTGTAAAGGTGGCTACGTGTCTTTTAATTATCTAAAGATTGTCCTCGACACCTTTGTATACCAAATACCAAGAAGAATTTTTATCCAGTTAATGAAAAGGTAAGAGTCTCATTGTTTCCTTGACATTTTTTTCCCCAAACGTCAACCGTAAGAATAAGGCACAGCTTCGTTTATTTTTTATTAATGTTTTAGACTTTTTATTACTGAAAATTTAAAATGTATACAGAAGTAAAGACAATAATATAGTGAATCCACGAATGCACCCACTACCCAGCTTCAACAATGGTCAAATCTTGGCCAATTATTTCATTTATATTCCTGTTCATTTTCTTCAACCCCAGATACTTCTGAAACAAATACCAGATAGCATATTTCCCTCTCTCTCTAAAAAATAAGAACTCTTTTTAGAAACAAGGTGAAAATACAGTTTTCACATCTAATAGAGTTATCAATCATATTAATAAATATCCAGTCAAGGTTCAAATCTAACTGCTTGCCTCATGTTTTCTAATTTAAATTTATTTAAATCAGGATCCAAATAAGTCTGTAGTTTCAACTGGTTGATTTTTCACAATTCTTTTTAGAACTGTAGCCCTCCTCTCCATTTCTTAATTTTAGAAGTCATCTGGATTGTTTGTTCTGGGGGCTTTCTTACAATCTGGATTTGACTGCTTGTAACCCACAGTGACATTTAACATGTTTCCCTGTCTCCCTCCCCTGACTCCCTATTCTAAATTGATAGTTAGATATAGATGTACAGACCCATGTTCATTTTGTGGGGGGTGGGGAGACAAAAGTACTTCATAGGTGGTGGCAAACATATATAGTCTGTCTCTCTTTTCGTGATCTTATCAACCATTGTTGATCATACTCAGATCCATCCATTCACTAGAGATTGTAAAATGATGACGTTCTGTGTCTGTCATTTCTTCTTCTCTTACTAGTTGGAGGACTTCCGTAATAACAACTTCCCCTCTCCAACTATTTGGTAACAATAAGACACAGTTAGTATAAGAAAGGCAGGATATCCTTGATTCTTTCCCTGCATTTCCTACTTTCCAAAATAATGAACTGGTTCCCTAGCATCCTCCAAAAGTGAGCAATGAGTGTTTTTTTCTTAATTATTTTTTCTTAATAATGATTAGGAACTCATGACTTTAAACATATTTGTGTCTCAATTCATTACAGCTATTATATTGATACTCAATTTGTTCCATCTTGGCCAGTGGGAGCATTTTCACGTTGGCTCCGACATCCTGTTGCTGTGACCAGATAGTCTTTGACATCTTCCTTGCTTTCTGGTATGACAAACGTTCCAGGCTCTTCTTGTACATCCCTTGCCTAGGACCTGGCATGAGCCATTTCTCCAAGGATCCCTGTTCTTTTCAATTTGAAATGGTATATGTAGACCACAATCTAGGTTAGGAATATTCTCTTTATCTGGTTTTCTGTCCAGGTAAGACAGAGAACCCTTTTTGGGGGGAAATAGAGTAGAAGCTAATGGAAAGATTGTCTTGTCAACCTCTGGGTAATTGATAGGTGCCTTGGGGGTTCCCTAGAAAGGACAGGCATGAGAAAAGGAGATGGAAAATGCGGAATGAAGCTACAGCAGTTGGATCCATTCCCCGCAGCACCCCACTCTCCTTGCCAGCTCCCTATATGTCCAGAGAGAATCACCATGTATGAATACTGTGGCTTTATAGTGAAAGCAAAGTTTGGCCCTAGGAGTAAATGTTTCCATGGCTCAGAAAACAGCTCTTTTGTTCTGTCTACACATGGTGACATTTTTCAGGAATTACTTTCTTGCATCGCTAAAGCTTATGCAGCCATTTCTTCTTATCTCATTTTCAAAATTATGTAAATAATAATTTAATAGCAATAATAAAAATTAAAAGCAGATAGTCACCATCCACCTTACCTAACAAATTTACTATTTTCATTGTTCCACATTCTCTTCCATTTTTGTATTCACATACAAATATAATCTTTACATATTTGTAATCAGAGTGCATCTCAGTTTTATATATTGTGTTTTTTAAAATAGAAATGTGTATTATAGACATTTTTCATATTGGCTTCATAGTCTTCAAAATTATAATTGTAATGAATGCATACAATGTCATTCAGCTAACATTTGTTGAGTGCCTTTCTATATCAGACATGGTGGTAGATGCTAAAAATGAAGAAATAAGGCCAGCTGCAGTGGTTCATGCATGTAATTCCAGCATTTTGGGAGGCCGAGGCAGGCGGATCACCTGAGGTCAGGAGTTTGAGACCAGCCTGGCCAACAAGGTGAAACCCTGTCTCTACTAAAAATGCAAAAATTAGCCGGGCATGGGGGTGGGTGCCTGTAATCCCAGCTATTTGAGAGGCTGAGGCAGGAGAATCACTTGAACCCAGGAGGCAGAGGTTGCAGTGAGCTAAGATTGCACCACTGCACCCCAGCCTGGGCGACAGAGAGAGACTCCGTCTCAAAAAATGAAGAAATAAATAACAAATCGTCCCAAGCCAGAAAGACTTGCCAGAGTGATGATATCTATGAAGAATCTGATGGGTGCATAGAATGCATGTTTTGGAGGTTGAGGGTGGCCAGGGCTGAGATATTCTTATAACTTGTTCTAGCCAGGGACCTAGGGATTTCTGAGTCTCTTTTTTGCATTCAACCCAAATTCCCAGTGGAATAGGTTACTGGAAATCATAGCAGAGTGAACACTCAAGTGCTAATACCATAAATGCTGTATTATATACAATTCTCCTGGTACACATATCTGGAAGTACAGATTTTTCATATGTTCCTGGTCAACTGTTCCCTTTACTATTATATCATAGCCCTTTTATCCCTATGAATGCCTTTCGTGGTCTATCTTACCTGCTATTGAAATATAACAGTTGTAATTAATATTTGTCAGGTATATCTTTTTCCAACTTTTTACTCTTTTATTGTGATATTTTAGGTATTTCTTATTAAATAGCATATATCTATATTTTTTAAAATTCCAAAAGTAACATCTTTGCTTTTTTTTTTGTTTGTTTGTTTGTTTTGTTTTTTTGTTTTGTTTTGTTTTGTTTTGTTTTTTTTTAATTATACTTTAGGGTTTTAGGGTACATGTGCACAATGTGCAGGTTTGTTACATATGTATCCATGTGCCATGTTGATTTCCTGCACCCATTAACTCGTCATTTAGCATTAGGTGTATCTCCTAATGCTGTCCCTCCCCCCTCCCCCCACCCCACAACAGTCCCCGGAGCGTGATGTTCCCCTTCCTGTGTCCATGAGTTCTCATTGTTCAATTCCCACCTATGAGTGAGAACATGCGGTGTTTGGTTTTTTGTCCTTGCGATAGTTTACTGAGAATGATGTTTTCCAGTTTCATCCATGTCCCTACAAAGGACACGAACTCATCATTTTTTATGGCTGCATAGTATTCCATGGTGTATATGTGCCACATTTTCTTAATCCAGTCTATCGTTGTTGGACATTTGGGTTGGTTCCAACTCTTTGCTATTGTGAATAGTGCCGCAATAAACATACGTGTGCGTGTGTCTTTATAGCAGCATGATTTATAGTCCTTTGGGTATATACCCAGTAATGGGATGGCTGGGTCAAATGGTATTTCTAGTTCTAGATCCCTGAGGAATCGCCACACTGACTTCCACAATGGTTGAACTAGTTTACAGTCCCACCAACAGTGTAAAAGTGTTCCTATTTCTCCACATCCTCTCCAGCACCTGTTGTTTCCTGATTTTTTAATGATGGCCATTCTAACTGGTGTGAGATGGTATCTCACTGTGGTTTTGATTTGCATTTCTCTGATGGCCAGTGATGAGGAGCATTTCTTCATGTGTTTTTTGGCTGCATAAATGTCTTCTTTTGAGAAGTGTCTGTTCATGTCCTCTGCCCACTTTTTGATGGGGTTGTTTGTTTTTTTCGTGTAAATTTGTTTGAGTTCATTGTAGATTCTGGATATTAGCCCTTTGTCAGATGAGTAGGTTGCAAAAATTTTCTCCCATTGTGTAGGTTGCCTGTTCACTCTGATGATAGTTTCTTTTGCTGTGCAGAAGCTCTTTAGTTTAATGAGATCCCATTTGTCGATTTTGGCTTTTGTTGCCATTGCTTTTGGTGTTTTAGACATGAAGTCCTTGCCCACGCCTATCCACCATGATCAAGTGGGCTTCATCCCTGGGATGCAAGGCTGGTTCAACATACGCAAATCAATAAATGTAATCCAGCATATAAACAGAACCAAAGACAAAAACCACATGATTATCTCAATAGATGCAGAAAAGGCCTTTGACAAAATTCAACAACCCTTCATGCTAAAAACTCTCAATAAATTAGGTATTGATGGGACGTATCTCAAAATAATAAGAGCTATCTACAACAAACCCACAGCCAATATCATACTGAATGGGCAAAAACTGGAAGCATTCCCTCTGAAAACTGGCACAAGACAGGGATGCCCTCTCTCACCGCTCCTATTCAACATCGTGCTGGAAGTTCTGGCCAGAGCAATCAGGCAGGAGAAGGAAATAAAGGGTATTCAATTAGGAAAAGAGGAAGTCAAATTGTCCCTGTTTGCAGATGACATGATTGTATATCTAGAAAACCCCATTGTCTCAGCCCAAAATCTCCTTAAGCTGATTAGCAACTTCAGCAAAGTCTCAGGATACAAAATTAATGTACAAAAATCGCAAGCATTCATGTACACCAATAACAGACAAACAGAGAGCCAAATCATGAGTGAACTCCCATTCACAATTGCTTCAAAGAGAATAAAATACCTAGGAATCCAACTTACAAGGGATGTGAAGGACCTCTTCAAGGAGAACTACAAACCACTGCTCAATGAAATAAAAGAGGATACAAACAAATGGAAGAACATTCCATGCTCATGGGTTGGAAGAATCAATATCGTGAAAATGGCCATACTGCCCAAGGTAATTTATAGATTCAATGCCATCCCCATCAAGCTACCAATGACTTTCTTCACAGAATTGGAAAAAACTACTTTAAAGTTCATATGGAACCAAAAAAGAGCCCGCATCGCCAAGTCAATCCTAAGCCAAAAGAACAAAGCTGGAGGCATCACGCTACCTGACTTTAAACTATACTACAAGGCTACAGTAACCAAAACAGCATGGTACTGGTACCACAACAGAGACATAGATCAATGGAACAGAACAGAGCCCTCAGAAATGATGCCGCATAGCTACAACTATCTGATCTTTGACAAACCTGACAAAAACAAGAAATGGGGAAAGGATTCCCTATTTAATAAATGGTGCTGGGAAAACTGGCTAGCCATATGTAGAAAGCTGCAACTGGATCCCTTCCTTACACCTTATACAAAAATTAATTCAAGATGGATTAAAGACTTATATGTTAGACCTAAAACCATTAAAATCCTACAAGAAAACCTAGGCAATACCATTCAGGACATAGGCGTGGACATCTTTGCTTTTTTAACTGTCAAGTTTAGTCTGTTTTCATTTATTGTGATTAATATGTTTGGATTCTTCCCCCTACCTCTTATTTTGTATTATTATTTTTTCTGCTCTTTCTTGTTTTTTTCTTTATTCCTCGTCTTTCTTGTTTGGTATTGGCTAAGTTTTCCTTTTTTTCTGAGACAGTCTCACTCTGTCACCCAGCTGGAGTGCAGTGGCGTGATCTCAGCTCACTGCAGCCTCTGCCTCCCGGGTTCAAGCGATTCTCCTGCCTCAGCTTCCCCGGTAGCTGGGATTACAGGCATGCGCCACCATGCCCAGCTAATTTTTGATTTTCAGTAGAGACAGGGTTTCGCCATGTTGGCCAGGCTGGTCTCAAACTCCTGACCTCAGGTGATCTGCCTACCTCAGCCTCCCAAAGTGCTGGGATTATAGGCGTGAGCCACTGTGCCTGGCCAACTTTCTTTCTTTCTTTTTTTTTTTTTTTTAGTTTTCTTTATCACTCTTTTTTTTCACCTTCCACTGTTTTAAGACTTAAATATCTTATTTTATTCTTATAGTGGTTTTCCTTAACATTTTCACGTGTTCTAAACTTATAAAGTCTAAAAATCAGTATTTCTACTGTCTTGAATGAAACAAAGCGCCTTCACCTTCCGTTTTGTCATTGACTTGGGCTTTGCTTCTGCCTTGTTTTGATGGGACCTGCATTCATCACTGTTGTTTTTATGACTCATGCCTGTTTAGGTTTTCCCATGATTACCAGTTTGTTTGCTCATTACTGCCTCACAAACCTCACTCCTTTCTTCTGGAGTCAATTTCCTGAGGTATATCATTTGGTAGTCCGTTTAGCAAGGTCCTGTGTGTGTTTAGTTCAGTTTTTGTTTTCAAAAATATCTTCATTTTGCCCTACTCTTTAATGAAAATGCAGCAGGGAACAGACTTCTTGTCTGCGAATTATCTCCTTTTAGTACCACGAAGGTACTCTTCACGGTCTTCTGGCCTCTGCTGTTGCTGTGAGGTTCTGCTGTTTGTCTGTCATTCCTTTTTAGGTGATTTCTTTTTTAAGATTTTGTTTCTTTTTGTTACTTTACAGTTTCCCTACCATGTATCTTGGTACAGATGTCTATTTAACCTTCCCACACTCCTGCTATTGCAATCTGAGAATTCATATTTTTCAGAGTTTTTGAACGTTCCCAGCTATGATTCTTTGAATATTGTCTCCACCCCATTCTCACTGGTCTTTTCTTCTGGAACTCCTATTACATTACATAAATACTGGGTCTTCCCATTTCATTCTTCATGTCTCTTAAACTGTCTTTTATATTTTTCATGTCTTTATCTCTTGGCTGCATTTTGGCTATTTTTCTAGGATTGATTTTGGTTCGCTGCTGTGCCAAATCTACTCCCAGCCTTGCACAATCCCAAGTCTTCTAACCCCAAATGGGCATTAAAGCCCTGTTGCCTTTGAGCCTACACTAGATTTCAGGGTTGCTGTTAGCACATACGGTTCTGTCTGGGCTTGATAAAGCCCTGGGCTCTTGTTGCAGCAGCTCACGTTCTTACTGTCCTTGACATGGGTCTTTCCTTGCTCCTAATACCTATGGATTTCCCTTTCTTGGTTTCCACTTCAGCTCTGAATTTAAAATCATTTTGTTGATATTTTATTCCAGTCTTTTTACTTATTTATTTA
The DNA here is from genome assembly GCF_028878055.3 of Symphalangus syndactylus. Taxonomy (NCBI): domain Eukaryota; kingdom Metazoa; phylum Chordata; class Mammalia; order Primates; family Hylobatidae; genus Symphalangus; species Symphalangus syndactylus. The sequence continues at coordinate 16,008,669 of NC_072440.2, forward strand.
TTCCACAGGCTGGAAGGAGGTCCAGTGTTGCCAAAGGCTTCCTTTAACGTGTTCATGCTGGCTAGGAAGTTATCAATGCCTCTTATAGTAAACAGAACTGAGATGAACCTTGGAGGGCTAAATAGGAGTTTCTGACATGGACACATTGGAAAAAGGCATTCCATCCAGAGAAAGCAAACAGCACTTTTAAAAGAGCTGGTTTGATTGGATCATGATCAATTGTTTGGGCACTTTATACATCAGACTATTTAACTGTTTGACTGCCATCTGGGCCTTTAGGTTCTTTATAATTTTGCATATGTTTGCCCAGTCAGTCAATAAATAATTCTTGAGCACTTATTATATACCAGGCACTGTGCTGGATACCAAAGACTCATTGGAGAATAAGAAAGACATGATTGCTGCCCTCAAAGAACTGTGCCTGCTGGTGGGGGAGACCAACACAAAGCAAACCTATGAATGATGAGCTAGAATACGCAATGTGATTCGTGCTCTGGAAAGAATCAGCAGGGGACTACAATGGAGAATAACAAAGAGGAACTACTTCTGATTCAGTTTTCTGGAAAGGTTTCTATGAAAAGTTGAGAGGCAGGAGGAGCAGCCACAGGAAGAACTGTGGGAGGAGACTCCCAGGAGCAGGCCTCTGGCTCCAAGGACTGCCCCACGTGGTGTGTTCTGGGGCCTGGCAGAAGCCAGCGTTCCTGGAGCCGAGTTGGCAATTAAAAAATATTTTCTGTTTCTTCATGATTCAGTCTTGGAAGGTTGTATATGTCTAGATTATATTCATTTATTCTAGGTTATTCAATTTTTTGGCATATGGTTGTTCATAATAGTCTCACGATCCTTTGTATTTCTGTGGTATCAATTATAATATCTCCTCTTTCATTTCCTTTTATCTTAGTCTAGGTAAATATTTGTTTAATTTGTTTATCTTTTCAAAAAACCAACCCTTATCTTCGTTGATCTTTTGTTTTTCTAGTCTCTGTGTATCTTATTTCTGCTTTGATCTTTATTATTTCTTTCCTTTTGCTGACACTGGATTAGTTTGCTCTTTTTTTCTCTTTCATTGAGGCATAAGTTTCAGTTGTTTGTTTGGGATCTTCTTGTTTGGTGTAGGCATTTATTGGTATAAACTTTCCTCTTAGAATTGCTTTTGTTGCATCCCACATATTTTAGTATATTGTGCTTCCACTTTCATTTGTCTTAAGATATTTTAAATTTTCCACTTTAATTTCTTTATTGTTTGTTGTTATTTATTATCTATTGGTTGTTCAGGAGCATATTGTTTAATTTCCATGTATTTGTGATTTTTCTTTCAAAATTCCCCATTATTGGTTTCTAGTTTTATATCATTGTGGTCAGAAAAGCTATGTGGTATGATTTCAGTCTTCTTAAATGTGTTAAGACTTGTCTTGTGGCCTGTTATCTGATCTATTTGGAGAATGTTCCGTTTGTGCTTGAGATGAATGTATATTCTGTTGCTGTGAGATAGAATGTTCTATATATTTATTAGATCCCCTTGGTCTAAAGTGTTGTTCAAGTCCAATGTTTCCTTATTAATTTTTTATCTGGATGATCTGTCCACTATTGAAAGTGGGGTATTGAAATCCCCTACTATTTTTATATTGCAATCTGTCCTTCCCTTCAGATCCTTTAATATTTGCTTTATATATTTAGGTGCTCTTATATTAGGTGCATATAAATTTGTAATTGTTAAATAATCTTGATGAAGTGACCCCTTTATCATTGTATAATGTCCTTTGTTTCTTTTTACAATTTTCGACTTAAAATCTATTTTGTCTAGTATAAGCATAGCTATCCTTTCTCTTTTGGTTTCCATTTGCATGGAATATCTTTTTTCATCTCTTTACTTTCAGTCTATGTATGTCCTTAAAAGTGAGGCAAGTCTCCTGTGGGCATCATAGAGTTGGTCACTCTATGTCTTTTTATTGGAGAATTTAATCCATTTACATCCATAGTAATTATTGTTAGGGAAGAACTTATTACTACCATTTTGTTAATTGTTTTCTGGTTGTTTTGTAGGCACTTTCTTTCTTTCTTCCTCTCTTGGTATCTTCCTTTGTGGTTTAATGGCTTTCTGTAATGGTATGCTTTCTATTTTTGTTTTGTGTATCTACTATAGATTTTTGTTTTGTTGTTACCATGAGTCTTGCATAGAAATTTTATACTTACATAGTCCACTTTATGCTGATAACAACTTAACTTTGATTGCATACAGCACATCTACACTTTTATCCCCCTCATTTAATGTTTTTGATGTCAAAATTTACATAATCTTATATATTTCTTGACAATTTATTCTAAGTATAGTTGTTATTAATAGTTCTGTCTTTTAAATTCCTTTTAACATTTGTACTGAAGATACAATCACTTTACACGTCACCATTTCAGTCCTAGAGTATTCTAAACATGACTGCGTAATACTTATACCATTGAGTTTTGTGTTTTTGTAACTTTTATGTTAATAATTAGCAGCCTTTTGTTTCAACTTAAAGAACTCTCTTTAGCAATTCCTGTGAGGCAGGCGTAGTAGTGATTAATTCCCTTAGCTTTTGTATGTCTGGAAAAGTTTTTATTTCTCAATCATCTCTGAAAAACAGCTTTTCTGGGTGAAGTATTCTTGGTTGTCAGGGTTTTTTTCCACATTAGCCCTTTGAATATCATCCCACTCTCTCCTGTTTCTGTGGAAAAATCTGCTGATAGTCATGTTGGGACCTCTTTGTATGTGATATGTTTTTTTATCTCTTGCTAATCTCAGGATTTTTTCTTTGTATTTGATTTTTGATAGTTTATTATGTTGTCTTGGCGACCTCCTCTTTGGGTTGAATTTGGTTAGAGACCTCTGTGCTTCCTGTAACTTGGGGATACTGGTATCTTTTCCCAAATTAGGGAAGTTTTCAGTCATTATTTCTTTAAATATGCTTTCTAGGCTTTTTTTCTTCTGCTTCTTGAATTTCTATTATGTGTATACTAGGTCCCTTGATGGTGTCCCATAATTCCCATAGGTTTTCTTCATCCCTTTTTATTCTTTTTTTCCTTTTGTTCCTCTGATTGGATAATCTCAAATGTTCTGTCTTCAAGCTCATTGATTCCTTCTTCAGCTTGAATGAGCATGCTGTTGAAGCTTTTGGTTGCATTTTTTTTTTTCAGTTCAGTTATTGTATTCTTCATCTCTAGAATTTCTATTTAGGTTTTAAAAAAATTGTTTCTATTTCTTTGTCAAACCTTTAATTTTTTTCATGTATTGCTTTCCAAATTTTATTTTATTTTTTAGTCTATCTATTCTTGTAGCTCACTGAATTTTAAGAGGATTGTTCTGAATTCTTTGTCTATCATTTAATACATCTTCCTTTCTTTAGGGTCCCTTGTTGGAGCTTTGTTAGTTTATTTTAGAAGTGTCATGATTTTTTGAGTCTGTTATCCTTCTGTCATTGTGTTGATATCCATGCATTTGAAAAGACAACCACCTTTTCTGGCTTTTACAGGTGTTCTTTGGCAGAAATAGATATTCATTATTCAGTCTAGCTTGTGATTCTGTATGGGACAGCTGGTAATGACCATGGGCAGACAGAGCTTGCTTTTGGATGTTCTAGATGGCTGGGCTACCACGTTGGCTCTGAGTTCAGGTGGAGCAGCCAAGCTGGGTTCAGTAATCAGGCTGAGCTGCTGGATGGACATTACAGTTGCCTCAGATTGGGCTGGGCCACAGAGTAGATTTCCTGGCCACGTGGTACTGCTATTTCAGTTCAACAGCTGGACAGGGTTGCAGGAGGGGTCCCAAGGTTAGATGGAATTGCTGGTAGGGATGGATGGGAGCTGAAACTTTACTCTAGTAGAAATGCACAGTTCACGTTTGCCTTCCTGCCTATGTGGGTCCTTGAGGTGGGCTTTGAGGCTGGGCTGAACATTGTTTAAACTACTGGGTATGGCATATCTAGCCTCTGCTCTTTGCTGAAATTCAATGTGGTGGTAATTTTCCTGCCTGGATAGGGTCTAAAAGCCCCAGGGTACGGTCTAAGGCTGGTTTTGAAGGCTAGCCATCTATGAATTCAAGCCAAGTGGAACTTCTTTTTATTTCTGGGAGTTACCAGCTCAGCTTTGCAGGTGTGATATGCAGTTAGATGGTACCTCTGATTGGGCACCACTGTTGGTAGGTACACAGAGCTCCCGCTTTGTCTCCTTGCCTTGTTTCTACCTGACTCCAGATGGTCTAGCCATGCCATTTCCCTGTGTTGCCTTTGAGGTGAGATGGGAATTGGCTTCCTGGGAAGCATCTTGGAATGCCAAGAAGCTGGGCGTCCACCTCCAGCTCTCTTTTCCCTCTGTAGAAACTGTTGTTCCTGGGAAACACTTTCTGTGTGGTACTTTATCGACTTAGGGGAATGCGGTTAAAATGAGACCATTTCTTCTACCCTTTTTATGTGGTTTTTATTTTGTTCTGTGAATCACACAGGTGATTCAGGCCTATTTCCAATTTGGGGCATTTCCACCAAGATGTTCCTGTCTGTGAATGGTTGCTAGTTGAACTTTCTGTGAGGGAGTAGTGGAGCCTGGGACCGACAATTCTGTCATCTTGCTGACTTCACCTCTCCCTTTTATTATTTTTTATAAGGACTGTCAAATTGTTCTCTCAAAAGAGTAGTGATTCACATTGCCATCAACATTGTGTGAGTGTTCTACTTTCATATTCTTCCCAGCATTGAATATTAACATTGTTTTAAAATATTGATAACTCATGAGGTGTAAAGTAGTGCCTTGTGATTGTTTTAATTTCTATTTCTCATAGTGTGTGAGGCTGGACCTTCCCATGTACCTGGGCACTGATTGGGTCTCCTCTTCACGTCCTAATTGATTAGTGGGACCCCCCCACATTGGTTAAGTTAATTTTGTCACCTCTTTGTTTAATATTTTAAAATAATTAGATAATGATTAAAAGGTAACCCTTTTCTGTCATAAGTACTGCAGCTATTTTTCTTAGCCTGTTATTTCTCTTTCATTATATGATACCTCACTGTTTTGAAGTTTACATTTTAACATAATCAAATACATGCATCTTCTTCTGAATGTCTTTTATTGCTTAAGATCTGTAAATTCATCATTCTTACCCAGGCTTGATAAGAAATTTGTGACTCTGCTTTTTTTTTTTTTTTTATTGTTTAAAACAAAACTCTTTATCCTAATATAAGGCAGGTATCCAAAATTAAAAAAATTTTTTTCCAAATAGATAATCTATTTTCCCACCATCATTTATTAAATAATATGTTATTTCCCCCATTGTTTTTAGTGTCTGTTTTGCCATATATTAAATTCTTATCAATAATTTGGTCCAATTTGTATTTTTTATTCTGTTTCATCAATCTAAATTTCTGTTGTACATGGGCATTTCTATACAATGCCCTGTCTACAATGGTCCATCCAATTGCCCTTTTATTTTCTTTTATATTTTTACAGAGAACATTGAGTTCCTCATACCTTCAGAGTTACTTGTTTTTAACCTATTTCTTGAGTCTAGATGGTGATTGTTGAGGACTTATGACTAATAATGTCATTTCCTAAGAAGGAAGAATCTGCTGAATTCTACCATGAAATATTGGACTAAGAACAATGAATTAGTGGAGAGGAATAGTGCTGTGCAGTGAGTGGTACTGGGGGTTGCCCTGGCCCACTGGGTAGCACTGTGTTTCTCTTTCTTTTGCCACCCTCTCAAGCCCCAGGGAGAAAGTGGTGGAGTCAGAACACCTGGTATTACCAGAAGACAGCAAATCTACCTTTGCACTCAGAGGATCGCAAAAAACATTCATTCATCTTCCAAATTTAGGTTTCATATTTTGTTGATTTACCAGGGTGAGGCTTTTATTGAGATAGACTCTTTTATTTATCTTTTATTAAATTTCATATATTTTGTATTTTAAAAAATATTTAAGAGTTCATTTAAAAACCCATGCACAAATGTTTATAGTAGCTGTATTCATGATCACTTGAAACTGGAAAAAACTCAAATGTAACTCAGCGGATGAGTTAATAAACAAACTGGTAAAGCTATGCAATGAAATATTTCTCATCAATAAAAAGGAATAAGCCATGTTGATATGCACAACATGGATGAATCTCATCAAAGACATTGTGCTAAGTGAAAGAAATCAGTCTCAAGGTTGCCACAGTAGGATTCTATTTGCAAGACATTCCAGAAAAGGCAAAACAATAAGGATGGAGAAAAGGCCAGTGATTTGCCAGGGTTGGAGGTGAGGGAAGGTGAGTCTCCACAGGTGCGGCATGAGGGGACTGTTCTGTCGTTCTGTCTCCCGAGTGTAGGAATCTTCATGAATCTACACATGTGTTAAACTCTTACAACTGTACACCAAGAGAAAAAGTCAGGCTTACTGCGTTTTAACTTAAGAAGTACAATGTAAATATATGCTATGGGCTTTTTTTTTTCTAAAGGCAAATAATACAAGAAAGAGTAAAGAAGGAAGTAAAATAAAATCTAAAATCTTATGCCTAACAAAATGACTTGAGAGTGCCTATTCTTACCCTCCAATTTAAGAATGGATAGTATAAAAAACAGATATCTTTTTGAGCTTGATATTTTTAAAATATACAGTATCTAGGGCTTAAATTTTAAACCCTAACAGCTTGGTAATGAGACATAAAAATCTAGATCGAAATAATATTTTAGACTTTAAAAGCTGTTTTCCATGTGTGTGTATGTGCATGTGTGTAGTATTTTCTTAATAAAAGGGTAGACTTTAATTGAACTGCTAACTTGACCCTTTGACTAACATGCTGTGCTGACTTGTCACTGTTGATGTTGACCTTGGTCACATGGCTCCAGGTAGTGTCCTTTTACTTTCAACCTATCCAGGTCTTTACATTAAATGTGTCTCTCTTGTGACTGCATAAATTTGGATCTTGTTTTATAAAGAAATCTATTCTGATAATCTCTACCTTTTAATAAAATATTTACTCCTTTAGTTTTAAGTTAAAGTAATTATTGATATGTTTGGGTTTGAGTCTCCCTTTTATCTCCTTGACCCCTGTTTTTTTTGTTTTGTTTTGTTTCTGTTTGATTATTTGTTCATTTTCTCTTGTCTTCTTTTTAGATTATTTGAATATTTTTTAGAATTCCATTTTAATTTTCTTATAGTCTTCTTAGCTATACTTCTTTGTATAATTTTTAATGGTCGCTCTGGGAGTTGTAATATACACCTTTAATTGTTCCCAGTCAACATGCAGTAAATATTGTACCACTTCACATAAAATGAAGAACCTTTGCAAGCATATAGGCCTATATCCTGCTCTCCATGTCCTTTATAAAGTAGTCCCCCCTTATCCATGGGAAATATATTCCAAGACCCCCAGTGAATGATTGAAGCCACAGATAGTACCAAACCCGATTGCTGTCAATTGGAATATGTTTCTGTTCATGTTTTACACCCACAAATTTAATGTTTTTTTTTTGTTTTTTTTTTTTTTTTGAGACAGAGTCTCACTCTGTCTCCCAGGCTGGAGTGCAGTGGTGCGATCTCGGCTTGCTTCAAGCCCCGTCTCCCAGGTTCACACCATTCTCCTGCTTCAGCCTCCCGAGTAGCTGGGACTACAGGCACCCGCCACCATGCCTGGCTAATTTTTTTGTATTTTTTTAGTAGAGACGGGGTTTCACCGTGTTAGCCAGGATGGTCTCAATCTCCTGACCTTGTGATCCGCCTGCCTCCCAAAGTGCTGGGATTACAGGCTTGAGCCACTGCACCCGGTCTTAATGCCTTTTTTAACTAAGCACTTCCCACGTACTGTATCATAACTTTTGCAGTTTGAGGTGTGACCACTAAATTAGCATGAATTTCTTATTTCTTCATAATTTTGTGGAAGGAAGATTCATTCTTACTGTTGAATACAACCTCAGCATACAACTTTTTTCTTTCTTATTAGGTCAAGAACTTTCACCTTTTCCCTTAAAGGAAGCACTTTACAGCTTCTTTGGCATATACAAATTGCCAGCATCATTGCTCTTTGCTTTGGGGCTATTATTAAGTAAACAAGGGTTACCTGAACACAAACACTGCAGTATTACAACAGTTAACCTGACAACCAGAATGGTTACTGAATGACTGACAGGTGTATAGCGTACACAGTGTGGACACACTAAACAAAGGAATGGTTCACATCCCAGGCAGAATGGAGCAGAACCCTGGGATTTCATCACACTACTCAGAATGGTGTACAATTTAAAACTTATGAATTGTTTATTTCTGGAACTTTCCATTTAATATTTTTGGACCTTGGTCGACTATGGGTAGCTGAAACCATGGAATACAGAACTATGGATGAGGTGGGACTACTATGAATACTAGACACTGACCTATGTTACATCTCTCATAAGACAGTGTTGTTATTTTTTCCTTTAAGTATCTATAAAGAGATTAGGAAGAAGAAAGCCTTTTGTATTTTTTTTTTTTCAGAAATTTACCATTTCTGACACTGTTTTCATTCCTTTCTGAAGAGTGAAGGTCTTCATCTGCTAGCATTTTCCTTCAGTCTGAAGAACTTACTTTATTGAGGTATATAGGTGTGCTAATGATGGATTCCCTTAGTTTTATCTTATTTAGAAATATCTTTATTTCTCCTTCATTTTTAAAGGAAGTTCTCTCTGATGAAAAATCTTCGAGTAACTTTTTGCTTTCTTTTGGCACTTTATGACATTGTTCCATATCTTTCCACTTCTGTTGTTTTGAATGAAATGTCATCTATTAAATTGGCATCTTCCTGTATCTAATGAGTCACTTTTCTCTTGTTGCATTCCAGACCTACCCTTTGAATTTGACTTTCAGCTTCGTAACTGTGATGTACCTTGGCAAGGCCTTTTTCATGCATATCATGCTTGATGTTTGTTGTGTATCTTAAATCTGTAAATGTATATCTTTAATCAAACTTGGGAAAATTTTGGCCTTTATTTCTTCAATTATTTTTTTCTGTCCCATTCTGTGTCCTCTCCTTCTGTGACTCCAAGTACATGTATGTCAGACCACCTAGTATAATATAACATGTTTTTAAGTCTACTAATTTGATAAATATATGTGTATTCTGTAGTCTTCATATTGGTTGGGTTCAATTGGTCTATATTTAAGTTCACTCACTGTTTTCTCTATCTTCTCTATTCTTTTGTTAAGTCTATTCAGTAAATTTTTTATTTCAGATAGTATATTTTTCTTTTCTAGAATTTCCATTTAGTTATTTTTATTGTATCTGTTTCTCTGCTGAGATGTCCTATCCTTTGATTTATTGTGGGAATATTTTTATTTATTTTACTGAAGATAGTTACAATCATTGCTTTTTAAAATCCTGTGTGTTAATGCCAATATTTGGGTTATCTCAGTTGATTTTCACTTCTCCTTAGTATGAGTTCAATTTTTTCTGGTTGTTCTTACGTGCTATATTTTTGTAATATATCCTGGACATTTGGAATGTTAAATTGTGGAGACTCTAAATTCAGTTATTTGTTTTCTAATGAATGTTCTTTCTGTTATTTTAGTAGTCAATTATCTTGTTGGACTCAAACTGCATACCCTGTTTCTTGGGTGGCAGCTCTGATCTCAGTTCAGATCTTTTGTGTGTTAGCTTAGCTATTTTGAGTATATATTCTGAGCAGGTGAGGTTCAGGAGCCAGTAAGAATTATGGTGAGTTAGATAGAATTTGGGGATCCCTCTCTGGCTGTTTCTCTTCCAGGATTTCTTCTTTCTCTCTTTTGGCTGGGATTAGTCTAGTTTTCCAGGCCATAAAGGCTACTTATTATAATTTTTTTTAACTGATGTTCCTGCCACCCCTCATGCTGCAGTGCCTCATCCGAGGCAAGCATTGAAAATACCACACCCCCACAGTTCTCCTCTTAGCATGGATTCCCCACAAGATTTTGCCTGCTCTGGTCACAGTACTTTCAAATAGCCACTTTTGATAATTATGTCCAGATTTTATTGTGATTATCTGGAGGAGGGTTGAGCCAGTAGGATCTTATTTTACCATTATTGGAAGAAGTCAAATTTTAGTATTTTCTTATTAATTTGTATAAGCACTTTATGCTTTAAGAATTTTAAGAATTTATTGTATATATTTATAATTTTATTAATCTGTTGTTCGGCTTTTAAATTTTGTTTTGTGTTTATGGTATACAAAAATCTTATATTTTGATATAATTAAATAGGTAAGTTTGAGATTTCTTAAGTTTTGCTTAAAAATTCGTTCTTATTCAAGTACCAGATAAGCACATGCCTAGATTTTTTTCTACTTTTTTTATAGTCATAGTTTTTACATTTAACTTTTTAATCTCTTTTAAATTTATTTTAGTATGTAATACTAAGTGAAGATCTCCTTTGATATTTTCCCCAAAGAGTGAGGCGATTTCCTAAACATAATATATAGAAGCTGATTTTATTTTTCATAGCAGCTGTAGTTTCCATTATAAAAAGTTAATTTTCAATTTGCTGAAATTTAAGATGAACATATATAATATTGACAAACTATGTCAAAGTAATTGGCAAATTTTGGTGAAGAAAGACTCAAATTTGAGTCAGAAAAATGAAAAAAGAATTTATGTGAATAGTAGTACATGAAGCCAAAGTCATGTTCTACTTGTTTAGATGTGGCCATGTGTGCCTAACAAAATCACTTAATCAGTCTCTGTCTCTCTTTCTCATGATCATGTCCACAGTGCTAGCAGCAGAAGTAGAAAGAGGCATTTATCAAGTATTAGCTGCCATAATCATAATCATAGCAAAAGTGCTATAGAAGTATTAGATGCTGTAATAATAATGATATTTAAATAATAAGTGCTATAATGGAAGGATACATAGTGTAATGAGAGTCTAATAGGGAAAACAGCACTGGCTATGGAAATTAGGGAAGGCTTCCTTGAGGAAACAGTTATTGCATTGAGCCCTGAAAGAGGAGTAGAATTAACTAGGAAAGTATGGGAAGTAGGTAATGATGGACGACATGGCAGTTGGCAAAGGAAGCAACAAGCAGAAGGGACCGAGGGCAGGGAAGAGTATAGCTCTTTGGAAGAACAGAGAGACCAATGTGGCTGGAGCTAAGAGAGCCTGGGGAGCATGCCATGGGGCGAGGCTAGGGAGGTGAGCAGGGCCACACCATTGCAGGCTTGTATGTTTCAGAAGGAGTGTCGTTTTTATCCCAAGAGCAGTGGGGAGTCATGGAAAGATTTCAAGCAAGAGAGTAATCTGGTCGGATTTGCATTTTTTTTTTTTTTTTTCTGAAACGGAGTCTTGCTCTGTTGCCCAGGCTGGAGTGCGGTGGCACGATCTCAGCTCACTGCAAGCTCTGCCTCCTGGGTTCAAGCCATTCTCCTGCCTCAGCCTCCTAAGTAGCTGGGATTACAGGCACCCGCCACCATGCCTGGCTAATTTTTTTTTATTTTATTTTTTATTTTTAGTAGAGACAGGGTTTCACCCTGTTAGCCAGGATGGCCTCGATCTCCTGAGCTCGTGATCTGCCCGCCTCCACCTCCCAAAGTGCTGGGATTACAGGCATGAGCCACCGCGCCTGGCCCGGATTTGTATTTTTAAAAGATCAGGCTGGTAGAGGTATGGAAATATATTGGAGGAAGGCAAGAGTAGGTACAAGAAGACCCATTAGGAGATTATTGCAATAATTTAAGTGAAGCTTGGTATATATGTGGATGTATGAATGGATGGATATCTGGCCGGGTGGATATGTAACCTAAGTTGAACTGGGCAGACTCATGGACTGTTATCTTACAGCTACTTAATTTTGTTTCCCACTGCCCCTTTAAATTTACTCAATTGGATTAGTTCTTTTGCCCCTGGATAAAAACGTGAGCAGATCTTGCTTTTCCAGGTTTGTCTTCGATCATAGAAAGAGGCTTAATTTAGTCATGCAACTGCCAGTCTCACACAGCCATCAAAGATGTAAGCTTGATTGAAACGTGAATTGCATTTCCTCCCTGTTAGGGCCTGTTACAGGCACGCACGAGTAGAGGCGGCATGATGGCAGCTTCTCCCTTTCCCACTTTGCACTTCTCTTCTTCCCCCATTTTGTAAACTAAGTTTCAGCCTCCTCTAGGCATTGACATGCACAGAGGAAGGAGAGGAACAAAAGGGGAGGCTGAAAGTTCTCATTTGACTGACACTGCCGTGAGCTTGAAGCTGCGTTCTTGGGGCCGATCAAGTGTTCAAAGGTGCTTGCTTTCATGAGTGCTGTTGATGGGTTTTGAATTTCACATTTGATGAAGGCAGATGCATCTCTAGCCGTGCTGATTGCCTATTTCCTTCTCAGCCGCTGGGAATCTGGGAAGAGAGAAAGCAAGCCTTCTCTATTAAGGCCTGTTCATTTCTCCAGGTGGCTTTCTTGGGCAAGGACGAAGATGCCGCTGTGTGTGTGTGCGTGCACGTGCTCTCCCTCACGTGGCCCACTCTCCCTCACGTGGCCCATGTCTGATCCCCATGAAACTCTCAGCAGTTATTTTTCTGATGACTCTGATAGAGCAAGCCATCCAACCAACCCCCCCGCCCCGCGCCCCCCCGCAAAATTTTTTGTTCTCAATGGCTAGCCATCTCATCTCTCACCTGCAAGGTTTCTAGCTGGGAGTCAGGCACTGATACATCCCACCCCCAATGGCAGGGGACAGGAATCAAACTCCCTGAGTGGAACAAGTCTTCAGGTGAAGAGTAGGCATCCTTCACTCTGTCTTTTGTGCTGGGGTTGGGACTCAAGCATACCAAAAGATTTTCTCCCAAAATTCACTCTTTTATCCTCTATTATCTAGATTTTTTAATACCCTAGATGTAGATAAAGAATTTCTTTGTCTAACCAGTTCGCTCTCAGCCATTAATTTTTAGCAATCAAAACAGGGCAGTCTGTTTCTTGCCCACTTTGAGATCTCATATCAATTATCTAAGGAACTCAGCCCAAACTACTTTTTGCCATCCTGTTAGGGAAGGATAGGTATGGTTTAGTGTGTAAGTCACAGAAGGTGTATGGGACACAGGTCAGTGTATGTGATGGAATGCTTGCTGGTTTTCCAGCCTGCAACCGAGGCTTTTTGACCTATTAGCTCTAATCCTTATCACAACCCTCCCAGTAGGTGGTATTATTCTCATGTTACAGATGAGAGGAATACAGAACCAGCATAGTGAGCGGCGAGTCTGAGGTCACATCAGTAGGAAGTGCAGGAGCAGGTACTCTGGTCTTTCTGAAACCCATGCTCACATCAGGTTGTTCCCGCAGGCATCTTATAACTCTGAAATTATTGGATTCTGAGTCATGGGACCATATTCACTTTGGAAATGTGTTTTTGAACAATTTTCCAATTATTCTTGCTAAGACTTTAAATCTATACTAACTGTCTATTGCTGCCATAACAAAGTACACAAGGCTAGTGGCTTATAACAATACATGTATTATCTTCATGTTTGGTAGGTTAGAAGCCCAACATGGGTCCACTGGGCCCAAGGAATCAGCAGGGCTTTTTTTCTTCTGGGGAATCTGGGGGCAAATTCATTTCTTGCTTTTTCCAGCTTCTAGAGGCCACCTGCATTTGTTGGTTCACAGCCCCTTACTCTGTCTTTCAAAGCCACCAGCGTCACACCTCTGTCCTTCTGTCCTCACGTCTTTTGATGGCTGCAGCTAGGAAAAGCTCTCCAGTTTTAAGAATGTGTGGGATTAGAGCGGGCCCACCTGGATAAATCAGGAGAGTCGCTCCATCTCCAGATCCTCCCTTCACCACATCTACCATGTTTCTTTGCTGGGGCAAGAACGTAGTCACAGAGGCTCAGGATTAGAGGGTGGACCCCATGGGGGCCATTGTCCTCCCTGCCACAACATAGAGGCTCTTCACATGATGAATTTGAAAGAATTATTTTATGGACATTATTATTTTAATCAAGTCCCTTAGATTCTTCCTTCAGTGTATGCTACCATTAACAATATAGAGACATGCAGATCTAATATCAGTTTGATATTTCCTTGCTTTAAAAAATCAATTTGTAGTACTATTTTACTAAATGATTTTGTTTACATTAGATTTGAAACTTCATATAAATGCATTGTTGCCATTTTCAATTCAACATTAAGTACCTAATCCATGCAGTGTTATAGAAAAAGTGTTTAAAGTAATGTTTTTTGTTGTTACTTTTAAATCCAGATTTGGACTTAAAGCCACCACTAAAATCAATTGGAAGCAATTTCTAACATCATTTCATGAGCCTCAGGGGTTGCAAGTTAGCAATAAAGGTCCCGTGACAAAAGGAAATAGGTATGTAAAAAAAAAAGAACAAATTTTAGTTACACATATCATAATATGTAAAAGATCAGAGAATATCTGTTACTTTTTCTGCATTTATTGAATGATCGATTAGTCTCCATTGAATAATTGCCAACTTTTATATAGTGATTTACTGTTTACAAATTTTTCTTATTGAAAACTGCCTTAAACTATAAGGTTGGCATAATTATTATTTCAGTTTCTAGATGAGATGATACAATCTTAACTCCATCACCCACTCAGAGTGTGGTGGAGGCAGCTATGGACCACAAAGGGTCCAGGCACACAGGCTGCCACGGCAAGCACTGCTCCCCAGCTCTAAGCATATTCTTGTAACATTGTATGTAAACGTGTATTTGTTAGGTGTTACATGGAAAGGAACAATATATGTTGATTTGTTTTCCAGCCACTGAGTGGCCCAGATATCATGGGTCATGGAGATTATTTGTCTATCATTATTTCTGTTCTCTTTCTAATATCTATTATAACCTCAGATTTGCAATACCAAATATCTTGTGATGGGGTCCCAAAATGTTTTTTAAAAAATTTAATAATATGAAATTTTAGAATTTAGCTTTTTGCTCCAAGAAGTATTTTATGTTGATGCGTATCCTGTATTCATTGCCCTCTATGAATCTTAAAGAAAAAAACAGGCTTTATAATCTTGGCACGTTCATTGAAAGTGCTGTGCTCTACTGTAAAGTAAAATATACCATGGAGTTAATTCCTATTTCGTGGGTCCTGTCCCTGTCTTGGGGATTTATGAATATTTAATGAACTGCCCCTGTTAACAGCCTTGCAGGTAATCAGAGCGCTCCCTCTCTGCTCCAGAGCTGCCACCTCTGAGTTCATTCCTTATGTGAAGTTACTTCTGTTTCTTTATAATTTTCTTGTCCAATAGCACGTTGTCTAGAGAGGCTGTCAGAATTAAACTTGAAGTTTTATTTACTTTAAAACAGTGGTTCTTAAATGGGGACAATTTTTCCTCCCAGCTCTGGCAATATCATGGACATTTTTGGTTGTCACACTGAGGGTGGGGAAGCTACTGATGGGAGCTGATCATAACCCCAAAAGACACAAACGCCATCATCCTTAAGGTTGAAACCTCAGAAGATCAAAATCATAAAAATATAACTCTGAAAAAACAATTAAAAATTATTTAGGCCGGCACGGTGGCTCACGCCTGTAATCCTAGCACATTGGGAGGCTGAGGTGGGTGGATCTCCTGAGGTCAGGAGTTTGAGACCAGCCTGACCAACATGGAGAAACCCCGTCTCTACTAAAATACAAAATTAGCCAGGCGTGGTGGTGCATGCCTGTAATCCCAGCTACTTGGGAGGCTGAGGCAGGAGAATTGCTTGAACCCGGGATGCGGAGGTTTGCAGTGAGCTGAGATCTCACCATTGCATTCCAGCCTGGGCAACAGGAGCGAAACTTCATCTCAAAAAAAAAAAAATTGTTTTAAAGATATTTATTTACATTGTAAAAGGGGATTTATTTGAGAAACATAAAAACACAATAGAACACTTCAGAGGCCACTTTACACAAAAAATAGGCAAAAATGACACATATTTTTCAAGCATAAACACTCAGATATACTAGTGACCATCACATAGGTGTGACAGATATGAGCAGATGAACCATATTCCTAAAGAAATAGGTCAAAAAGTGAAACATATAAATGCATATCACTATGGTGGGTAATTGCATGCACCCGGTTTCATAACTGCAGTCATTCAGAATACCGTGACAGATAACCTAAGTCTTTTGCAAGATCAGTCAAAATCTGCAATTGGTCACCACTGCCTGTACGGTCACCCGAAGAGCCAAGATCTTGAGAAAATTTATCTTTTACAAATGCAGTGAACAAAAATGACATCTCTTCATATGCTGAGCGAGTTTCAGTGTTTGTACACAACACACACAATGCTCACACACTAAGGCAACGTTGTGATAATGCACTTTCATGGAGTCAAATTTCCGATGTCCAAGGCAGCGACAGAAAATGTCCCAGCTCTGAGAGAGAGCTGTGTTCTCTCTGGGCTCCCAGCTGATTGGATGGTGCTCACCAGCACTGAGGGCACATCTTCCCCCCACCCCCTCCCTGCCCCCTCAGACCCACACACTAATCTCCAGAAATGCCCTCGCAGGCACACCCAACACAGTGCTTTACCAGGTTTCTAGGTATGCCTTCATCCAGTCAAGTTGACACCTGAAAGTAAGTCCACAAATCTACTCTTGGCAACTTGGTACCCATAGGCATCTCCTTAAACCACACTTAATTTCCAAGTAACGACAATAGCAAGGTCATAATTCCACCTAACATGATGCAACTATGCTGTGTACAACTGAAAACACACAAATCCCTTGCCTAGAATTTGGCTTTGGGATTTTAATCTTTCGAGATTGTGCTTTTTGCGATTTTAGGCATTAGGGGCTTTAGAATTTAGAGATTTTGATCTTTTGGGATTTCAACATTTGGGATTATGGCATTTGGAATTGCATCTTTCAGGATTAAGATCCAAACCTGCACTGATCTAGTGGGTGGAGGCCAGGGATGCTGCTCAACACTCTGCAGTGAATACCCACAGCAAAGAGCTCTCCAGCCCCTATGTCAGGGGTACCCGGTGGATAAAATCTGCTGTAAAAGGCATCTGTTCATGCCAGTGCTGGCGGTCTGTAGAAAAACGAGGTTGTAACAAGTCATGTGAGGAACTGAGACTCAGGAAGCCAGCATTTGTTTCTGAAAAGTGGTGGTAGGCGTAGGCTTACTGTTTCTGCACAAACAGAAGAAGCTAAGATGGCTGTAGAGATGCAGCAACAAAAACTCCCAAACAAATCTGAGAATGGTTCCGCAGGTAAACTGACTGCCATTCATTGTTTCGTGGGAAAGGTAGGATGGTCTAGTAGAACATCAGAAAAGAGAAGCACCCAATGGTATATTGTGATGAGATTCTGACAGTCTCCCTTTCTGAGCCAAGTCCACATTGAACTTGGTTTTGGTCTCCAGAGCAGGTAGTCCTGGCCTTCAGGAGCACACATATACACTGACGGGCCCCGAGCTCAGGGATGAAAGAGGCCATAGAGGGAAAGGGGGCTCTGACAACATAGGGGATCATGGTCATTGTCAACGGAAAGGGAGAGGCTGAGAAGGCTGCTGTCCTTGCAGTTCTAAATAGGGAATTTGTGCCCTCAGTTATCATGTGAATGAGACAGCTACAATGTGCTGCACACACAGGAGGGAGGGCTCCCAGCTTCCCAGCCACTGAGGTCTCAGCACTGGTCCTCGGTCCCTTTATTGGTCTTGTTTGAGATCAAAACCACAGGTGTGCAAGATGGCTGATGAGTTGGTCTCATGGGGAGAGGAGATGGTCCAGCAAGGCTCGCCCTGCATTCGTGGTGTCTCTCTGATCACAGTAACTGAGGTTCAGATGAGCCCCACAAGCGCAGCACACTGTCAGGAAAAAGAGCCACCCACAGAGAAAGCTCTATTGTATTGTGATGAGGGTGCTCGTTTCTTGCATTAAGAAAAGAACAAAGTTCAAGAACATAATCTTATTCCTGCTTTTCTCCTAATCCTCTTGTAGCATCAACTCTAGAAATGAATCTCGCAAGGAAAACATCATCACAAAGTTATTTAGATGCACTGAAGATCGCTCTGCATCACTGAAGAAAGCATTACTGATAATCAACAGTGTAAGATTTTGAAAGCCTTCTCTTGTGAAACACTCATTGTTTCTAAGAATGCAAACGCTCAGAACAAGACCAATAACAACTCCATATTCATTCATTTATCCATCCAACAAACACTTCTTGAGCCCCCGTTACATGCTGGGAATTATTCTGAGCACTTAGGGATAGAAGCCCCGACCTCAAGAGTTGAGTCTAGTTGGGAGGACGGACGATGGAAGATTAATTGCAATACAATAACATAAGTGCCAATTGTGATGGGAACAATGTGTGGCAAGACCGTAATGGTTGTAGTGACTCATCATCATTCACTGTTTAATTAACAAACAACCTTCCCCACCCTAACCTAGAGTTGATCAGTTCATAACCAACTTATTGCCCAAAACAGGAGAATTTTCTTAGTGCCAAAATAGCCTACTTAATTTTTTAATTGTACCATAAGGAGAGGCTAATTCATGAATTTGCAACCTGCTTTTTCTCACATTCACCATTAGCTCCTGTCTCACTTTAATATCATTTTAGAAAGCAGCACTTGGATCCTTTTGATAGGCAACGACATTTACTAAGCACATTCGGTACTTGAAGCTCTAGTAAACAGTGAGGAGCAGGGTGAATTACTGTTTCTGAGACTCACACAGGACTGTGTACAAATGATTTCAGAGGCCAAAGGCGTCCCTTAGCTCAGCATCAGCCTCCTAGAACCTGCCGTGGAGGGAGTGTCTGGGAGTGGAGGGTGGTGCCCCAGGGAGAAGCCAACACTGCCTGGGGGTGGCCTCCAGGTTTGCGGTTTGCTGTCTGTGGAGACCCCAGCGCCTGCCTCCGCCGCACTAGAACGCTATTGCATGGGATTTCCAAGCACAATGTGGATTCAGGAACATGGGGTTCTTTGAATGAATCTTTAGGCCTGTAAGACTTGGTCTCTCTGAATGAACAATAATGTTGAGTGCTTACTATGTGCCAGGCACCATCTTAAATGATCCGGCCATATATACACTCACTAAATCCTCTTCACACCTCGGCGAGGCAAACATGATAATTTTTTTTTTGGGGGGGTTTTATTTCATTTTATTTTATTTTTATTATAATTTAGGTTTTAGGGTACATGTGCACAATGTGCAGGTTTGTTACATATGTATCCATGTGCCATGTTGATTTCCTGTACCCATTAACTTGTCATTTAGCTTGGTGGGACTGTAAACTAGTTCAACCATTGTGGAAGTCAGTGTGGCGATTCCTCAGGGATCTAGAACTAGAAATACCATTTGACCTAGCAAACATGATTATTATCTCCATCTGACAGATGAGGAAAGGAGGCCTTTGTGCTAAGTAACCCGCCTGAGGCTACCCAGATAGTGGTGTTGGAGGCCAGCAGGCTCGAGAGCAGCCACACTCCAGCACTGGGCAGGGCTGCCCGGGACCCTGCTGGCTGAGCCGTGTGGGAAAAGATAAACGAGGCATTTGTGTGTTACCCCCCAACTCCGGTTCTAATAGTATACTGAAGAAGTAGTTTAATTAAAAATAGGGAAACCTTCATTTCCTTTAATGGAGGACTATACAATAATGCTAATCACTCCAACTATTAGACTGTTTAAAAGTCATTGTTGTGCTATTCAACTTGAGATCAATAAACAGACAGTGTAGGTTAAGAATTGAGTACGTAGTCCATGCTGGGCCCCCCGTGCTGGGCACTTAGGCTAAGCACGCAGATGATTAATGCTAAGTCCTTGCCGATAAGCTCACACTCTGGAGTATCACATCATGGCATTAACAATCAAATGTCTTACAGTTACATAGTGCGTGGTTTCAGAGTAAGATTCCCCTCCCCTCCCATCCCCCCACCATGCACCCCACCATGGAGGGGACTAGGTAAGAAGGAGAACAAGGGTAGGAGCCAGGAGTGGGCAGGGCTGGGCATTTTGCCTGGCTGCTCAGGGCAGTCATGGAAAACAAATCTCTCTCCTGCTATAGAGAGGGATGCAGAATGTTTAAAAGAATGCTTTAGATCCACGCCCAGGCATACATCCCATTTTCTATATGTGCTGCCTCCAAATGCTGCCACCAACTCTGCAAGTGGACCCAACTGCTGTGATCACTTACATTTAAATCAGGTGTGGCTTGCTTCCTATCAGTCATCCAGAAGTAATTTGCATCCTGCCTTTTTACCTAGTCTTGATGTTGTTATCTGTAGCTGACATGATTTAGTTAATAGAAAGTCCAATAGAATCTTCCCAGAAAACATTAGAATTAATAATAGGATTTAGAAGGTCATTGGATACAAGGTCAATACACAAAGACCAACAATATTTCTATAAACTGCAATAAAGTATTAGAAAAAGATGAAGTTTTAAAATATTATTTCTAATAACATTTTAAAAAATCAAATACATAGAAATATGTCTTACAAAAACATGCAAATTCTCCACATTGAAGACTACAATGATTGCTTACAAAAATCATGCCATTCCTTCACACACTTTCAGAAAATACAGGAGGAAGGAACACTTCCAGACTCATTCTCTGAGGCCAGTATTACCCTGATACCAAAACCAAGCAAAGCCATCACAAGAAAAGAACCAACAGACCAATATCCTTTGTGACTATAGTTGCAAAAATTCTCAACAAAATATTAGCAAACTGAATCCAGCAACACATAACAAGGCTTAAGTGCTGTGACCACATGGGATTCATCCCAGGATTGCAAAGTTGGTTTAACTTCCCCCCAAATCAATTAATATCATATACAACATAAGTAGAGTGAGGAACGGAACTACATGATTATCTCAATAGATGCAAAAACAGTATTTGAAAAATCCAACGCCTGTTTATGATAATAACTTTCCACAAATTAGAACAGAAGAGAAATACCTTCACCTGATAAAGGGAATTTACAACAAACCCATAGCCAGCAGCACAGTTAATGGTAAAAGACTGAACGCCTTCCTCCTAAGATCAGGAACAGCACAAGAATGTCAGCTCTCGCTGCTTCTAGTCAACACTGTGCTAGAGTTCCGGACAGTCCAATCAAGAAAGAAAAAGAAAAGGCATCAAGATTGAAAAGGAAGAAGTAAAACTGTCTTTGTACACAGATGATACAATCTTGTGTATAGAAAATTCTAAGGAATTTGTGCATGTGTGTGTACACATATACTGCTAGAACTAATAAATGAATTTATAAGGTTGCAGAAATGTAAGATTAACATACAAAAATCAGTTATATTTCTATAAACTAGCTATGACAATCTGAAAAGGAACTTCTGAAAGCAATTCCATTCACAATAGCATCAAAAAGAATAAAATACCCAGGAATAAATTTATCAAAAGAAGTGCCAGATTTGTACACTGAAAATTACAAAACATTGTTAAAGGAAAGTAAAGAATGTGTAAATAAATGAAAATACATTCCATATTTATAGATTGGAGACAATATTATTAAGATGACAGTTCTCTCCAAATTGCTTTATAGATTCAGTGCAAACCCTATCAACATCCCAGCTGGCCTTTTTTTTTTCTTTTGAAAAGCTATCTGAAAATTCATATGGAAATACAAAGGTGGAAGAACAGCCAAAATAATCTTGGAAAAGAAGAACAAAGTTAGAATACTTACATTTCCAGAATTTGAATCTTAGTGCAAAACTATAGTAGTAAAGACTGTGTGATACTGGCTTGAAGACCTACATATAGATCAATAGAACAGAGTTGAGAGTTCAAAAATAAACCCTTACATTTATGGTCCATTTATTTTTGACAAGTTCAGTGGGAAAAAGGAAAATATCTGTTAAAATGTTAAGAGGACAATTGGATATCCATATGCAAAAAGATGAATTCAGTCCCTTACCTTACACCATACACAAATAGATGTAAATTTAAAAGCTAAACTCATAAAACTCTTAGAAGAAAAACATATATGAATCTTTGTGACCTTGTGTTAGGCAAACATTTCTTAATGACACCAAAGTATAACCCATAAAAGAAACAAATCGATACATTGGACTTTATCAAAATTAAATTTCATGCTTCAAAAGATACCTTTAAGAAAGTGAAAAGACAAGCCACAGACTGGGATAAGATATATGCAAATCATATATCTGGTAAAGGACTTGTATCTAGAATATACAAGTACTTTTAGAACTCAATAAGAAGACAACCTAATTTTTTAAATGGGTAAAATATATTAATAGACATTTTACCCAAGAAGATCTATAAACAGCCAATAAAATCTTTTATGAACCCATGAAAAGATACTCGACAGTATTGGTCACTAGAGAAACTCAAAGCCACGAGATACCACTTCTCACCCTCTAGGATGGCTATAATCAAAAAGACAGACAATAATAAGTGTTGACAAGAATATGTGGAGATACTGGAACTCTCATATACTGCTAGTGAAAATGCAAAATGGCACAGCCACTGGGAAAACAGCATGGCCGTTTCCATAAAAATTAAATGTGACTTACAGAACCCAGCAATTCCACTCCTAAGTATCTGCCCCAAGAGAATAAAAACATGTCCACACAAAGACTTGTGAGCAAATGTTCATAACAATATTATTCACAATTTCCAAACTGGAAACAATCCAAATGTCCATCAACTTGTAACAAAATAAACAAAATCTGGCAATGTAATGCCCAATTGGGAATAAAAAGGAGCAAAATACTGATACATGCTACAACATGGATGAGCCTCAAAAACACTATGTTAGGAGAAAGAAGCCAGATGCAGGAAACCATGTATTTATGATTCTATTTACATGAAATATCCAGAAAAAGGCAAATATCTAGAGACAGAAAAGGGAGTCATTGCCTTAGGCTGGGGCTAGAAATGGGGAGAGACTGCAAATGTGCACGAGATTTCTTTTGGGGCTGCTGAAAATATTCTAGAATTAGTTGAGATGGTTACACAATGCTTTAAATGTATTAAAGTAACTTAAAATTTAGCTGTCAGTGATTTCTATTTAGGCATTTAAGAATTGATTATGACTCTCAAAAGAAAAGGTAAGCATGCATATATCCCCTAAAGTACTTAATTTACCCCTCAAGAGAGCCTTATGTTCTTTTCAGATTTTGGATCCCCAAATAATAGTTGACATTTGCACACTGCTTTATCACTTACTTAATAAATCCTTTTGTCATGTTAATATTCACTATGTCTCCGTATGTGGTGAGGGTTCTTTATTTACCCTGTGTTTCCAATAAACAGTATCTCTCAATTTTGGTATTCAGTCTACTTATTGATAAATTTTTATTCTGGGGGAATACATTTTTTCTCATGGTATTTTGCTCATAATATGTTTTCTTTATGCAGCATGGCTGAAATTTTTCTAGCAAAGTAGTTGTCCATTTATGTAATGGATGAGACTGTTGGTGGAGAAAACAAGCATAATTTATTCTTACTAAATTGGCAAACTGTAATTGAACTGCTGGGAAGTTTTGTGTCCCATGTGGTTGAACCCCCAGCTCTCAGGTGGGGTAGGGAAGTGAGGAGCTGTTCAAGCCATTCAAGTCCCTGGGGAAAGGAGTCAGCCTGAGTTTGAGAAATGGGCCTCCTTGCTCACCCAAAGCCATGTCCTGATACAGAACATTGTAGGAACTGCACCTGGAAAGTTCTAGCATTCCCCCTACACACACACACACACACACACACACGCACACACACACACACACAGAGTGCTCATGTTATATAAGGATCATCAATCGATGTATTTGCGTTTCCAGTCATAATTCTATTTGGCCAAAGCTCGCTGTTTATTAAATGATGCTAAACATACATAATATTTTTCTTCCTTTTTCTTTTTTCAAAAATTCCCTTAATACACTCTGATGCTCAGAAACCCAATGGACCGATAACAAGAGAAGAATTTCGATATATTCTAAATTGCGTGGCTGTAAAACTAAGCGATTCGGAATTCAAAGAACTAATGCAAACGCTTGACCCTGGGGACACTGGAGTGGTCAACACCAGCATGTTTATTGATCTGATTGAAGAGAACTCTAGGGTGAGTTTTGTGACAACTTCCTGTTTGATTTTCTCTTTATGTTGGGAAATTTCAGTATTCCTAATAAGAGATGCAGGTGAAATATGGTTTAAATAAATTAACGACTTCACAGTTTTCAACTCAATCATTTTAAGTAAGGGTCAAGTGTTTAAGCATTGTTTGCTTTTAACTTTTAGTTTCTGAATCTTAAAAAAGGATGGTAATTGACATTTCTGAAAACCCATCCCTGAACGAGAGCCCTTTATATACAGGATGTAACTGGCGCCACCTCAACAGCACTCCTCTTGCAGCCATGTCTTATTTATTTATTTAATTTTGTTGTTCTTGTTTTTTTGTTGAGATAGAGTCTCTCTCTGTCGAGTCTCTCTCTGTTGCCCAGGCTGGAGTGCAGTGGCATGATCTCGGCTCACTGCAGCCTCCGCCTCCCAGGTTCAAGCAATTCTCCTGCCTCAGCCTCCCAAGTAGCTGGGACTACAGGCACATGCTGCCATGCCCGGGTAATTTTTGTGTTTTTAGTAGAGACAGGGTTTCACCATGTTGGCCAGGCTGGTCTTGATCTCCTGACCTTGTGATCCACTTGCCTCGGCCTCCCAAAGTGCTGGGATTACAGGCATGAGCCACCGTGCCTGGCCACAGCCATGTCTTTGAAAGGAGTGCTTGTGAGTGACTACTCTGGTCCTCATTCATATTTTTAGAGTTTCGTACCCTATGTTGGTTCAACTTTAAAAAAAAACTGCTTATTGCCTCTAGTGACTAGCATTTGCCCTTAGCATTTGCTTCTTTTGACTGAAAAGTTGACAGTTTTATTATTAGAAATGCCTCTATGACTTTAATAGCTATTAGCATTTAAAAAATTTTAAGAACTTTATCAATTTCAGATAGTGCATGCAATAGGCTTTAACAGATTCTTATTGAAATGTTTTTTAAAAAGCTTCTTTTAACAGATACAAATTAGCTTTTAATTTTAGATTTACGACGTTGGCATCCCTATGAATCAAAATCAAACCAGTAATATCACGAGATGCACTATTTCTCTAAAGGTGAAGTTTCTACTGAATGGATCTGAATGGGGTGTCTTGCTTTGGGGAAAGCTTTAAAATGGTTTAGCTGAAGCCAGCTGCATTCTATTCTGATAGTTTCTGTGCAAAATGCAATTTATTCATCATCAATAAATCCTTTCCATCTGTCGTGGTTTTGCATCATGGTCTTGGGAAGAGTTTATGGCATACTTCTTGGTTTAAAATGGGACAGTTTATTGGAGCGAAAGTGTCATATTTAAATTACCTCCTCTTGGTACGTGTAGACATTTTCTACCAACATTTTGGAGGTAATTTTAATAGGCCATAATACGTAACTTATTCAAATGTTTTGTGATTACACAAGTAACAGAAATTCATTGTAGATTAGAAAATGTGCCAAACTACAAAGGTGAAAATAATGATAAAAATCCCAAATCCCAACACTCAGCGATAGTTACACAGTTAATTTGATAAATTTTCTTCCACTCTTTGTGTGTGGGTGGGCATATTTTTTTGTTTACACGGTTGAACTCATTCTTTTTTTTTTTCTTTTTTTTTTTTTTTTGAGACGTAGTCTCGCTCTGTCGCCCAGGCTGGAGTGCAGTGGCACGATCTTGGCTCACTGCAAGCTCCGCCTCCGGGGTTCACGCCATTCTCCTGCCTCAGTCTCCCGAGTAGCTGGGACTACAGGCGACCGCCACCACGCTCGGCTAATTTTTTGTATTTTTAGTAGAGACGGGGTTTCACCATGTTAGCCAGGATGGTCTCGATCTCTTGACCTTGTGATCCACCAGCCTCGGCCTCCCAAGGTGCTGGGATTACAGGCATGAGCCACCGCGCCCAGCCTGAACTCATTTTTTGTATGACTTTGTATATTCCATTTTTTCAGCTTCATGTTATATGATGAGCCTTTCCCCCTCACCCCACATCATTAAAAACTCATCATAAATAAGATTTTCAGTGGTATCTAAGAGTGTTCTGTGCACGTCCTTGTCACTGGGGCAGTTGGGCTGTTTCTCTACTTACTTTCATTGTGCTGGACATCTTTGTGCACAGATCTCCATTCATATCTAAATATTTCCTTAGAATAGATTTTAGGAATAGAAATACTAGCCCAAAACGTGTGGACATTTTTATGTTGCTGGATATATATATATCCAGACATATTGTATATCCAGTTATATTATATTATATTATATACTATATTATATTATACCATACTATATTATATTATATTATAATCCTATATTATATATATCCTATATTATATTATATCATATATTATAGTATACTAATATACTATATTATATAATCATGCTATATAATTATATTATAGCATAATATATTATGTACACATAATATATAATAACATAGCTATATATACATAGTTATATGATATATATAACTATTATATATTATATTATAATATATCATTATATATTATATTATATTATTATATATTATATTATATTATAATATAATATATATATTATATATATATAACTACATATATATATAACTACAGGTGACCGCCACCACGCTCGGCTAATTTTTTGTATTTTTAGTAGAGACAGGGTTTCACCATGTTAGCCAGGATGGTCTCGATCTCTTGACCTTGTGAACTATATATATATATATATAAAACATAATATATATAACTATTATATATTATATTATAATATATCATTATATATTATATTATATTATTATATATTATATTATATTATAATATATAATAGTTATATATATCATATAACTATGTGTATATAGCTATGTTATATATTATGTGTACATAATATATTATGCTATAGTATAATTATATAGCATAATGATTATATAATATAGTATATTAGTATACTATAATATATGATATAATATAATATATAATATAGGATTTAATATAATATAATATAGGATTTATTAAGTAAGCAATAAAGCAGTGTACAAATGTCTATATATATCCAGATATAGTATATATTATATGATAAATGCCATTTTTTTAACTTTTATTTTAAGTTCAGGGGTAGAAGTGTGGGTTTGTTACACAGGTAAACTTGTGTCATGGGGGTTTATTATACAGATTATTTCATCACCCAGGTATTAAGCCTAGTACCCATTAGTTATTATATTTTTCCTGATCCTCTCTCTCCTCCCAACCTCCATCTTCATTCTCCTGAGGGGGAAAATTCTCTTGTTCTCCGATAGGCCCCAGTGTGCATTGTTCTCCTCTATGTGTCCATGAGTTCTCATCATTTAGCTCCCACTTATAAGTGAAAACATATGGTATTTGGTTTTCTGTTCCTGTGTTAGCTTGCTAAGGATAATGGCCTCCAGCTCTGTCTATGTCCCTGCAAAAGACATGATCTCATTCTTTTTATGGCTGCATAGTATTTCAAGTTAAGTGTTATAATCCTTACTTTCAGATGGGTATTAGAGGGCAAGCTCCGTTGTTCAAGGTCTCAAAGCTAATGGCTAATTAGGGACAGAGCTAGGATTCCAGTCCAGGTCCACCTGCCTCCAAAGCTCCTAATGACTTTCATGAGTGGCATTTATTTATATACTTTCTCTTTCCCAATTAGATGAGAAAGACATCTCCCTGTACAGATGCTAAGACACCTTTCCTCCTGGCCTGGGATTCGGTAAGTAACATTTGCCTTCTTTGTGTGGATGCCTTCCTATATGGTTTGAGGTTACTGTTACAAGAGGTTACAGATGTACAGCTTGGAAATATGTTTGTTTTTTACTGTTAGGTGGAAGAAATTGTTCATGATACAATTACTAGGAACCTACAAGCTTTTTATAACATGCTACGCTCATATGACCTTGGAGACACAGGGCTCATTGGCCGAAATAATTTCAAGAAAATCATGCACGTCTTCTGCCCATTTTTAACGAATGCACATTTCATAAAGTAAGTTTTTTTGTAACAAAATTAATTCATGTCTTGTTTTTCATCAGGCCTGTTCCATAATTCTAAATCTTTTCTGTGCGTTTTTGAAATATTAATAGGTAGTATTTATAATAACTGCTATTTACTGAATCCCTGATTAGCACTGGACATTGCTTAAGAGTTTGACATGCATTATATGATATAGTCCTTATCACAGCCACTTAAGGTAGCTAACATTATTCCTTTCTACGGACAATGAAACTGAGGTCTGGAGAAGTTAAATACTCACTCCAACTCACACAGCTGGTGAGTTGTGAGGCCTGAGTTCCCTCTTGGGTCTCTGATTCCTGAGCTCTCTTTTTCCTTCTTTTCTTGTAAGCAAATATCTTTCCTTTGTTTTTTAGTAATATCTTGTAAAGTATTGTTCAAGAAGCAAAGATTTCATCTCAACTCTTGCGGAACTGAGACATTTTGTGTGTGTGAGTTGCAGCAGTTTAATATGTTGCATTCTGATAGAGCAAGAGCTTCATGTAGTTTTAAAACCACAATTTTCAAATATTGATAACTGAGCAATATAATCATACACAATCAACTCATGGAGAAACCCCATCTCTACTAAAAATACAAAATTAAGCCTGGCATGGTGGCACCTGCCTGTAATCCCAGCTACTTGGGAGGCTGAGGCAGGAGAATCGCTTGAACCTGGGAGGCGGAGGTTGCTGTGAGCCGAGATCACCACATCGCACTCCAGCCTGGGCAACTAGAGCAAAACTCCGTCTCAAAACAAAAACCAAAAAAACAAAAACAAAAGCCATCCAACCAAACAAACAAAAAAACCACTTTGCAGTCCCACTGCCATTAGGAACCATGCAGATGGTTCCCAGACCCTCCATGAGCCTCTCACCTCTCAGGAGCTGAGACTGTGCAGCCAGGCTGCCTGGGTTGAATCAGCTCCAAACCTGGGCAAGTGACTTAACCTCTCCGAGCCTCTATTTCTTCATCCAGATATTTCTTACTAGAGTTGTGATAAGGATCAAATGAGATCTTATACACAAAGCCTTCCTACCTCAGGGCCAAGCATATGGTGAGGTCTCAGCCAGTGTTTGCTGCTGCCGCTGCTGCTGCTACTGCTACTGCTGGTCTCAGCTCCAGCTATGTTGACCTGCTTTCCACTCCTTGAAAATGCTGGGCCCTCTCTTGCCCCCGGACTTTTAGACCGTCTTTCCCTGTGTTCCAAGGGAACAGTCTCTCCCAGCTGACCAAAGTTCAGTGAGGTAGGCGTTGTTCTGGTTTGTTCACAGTTGTGGCAACAGTAGTTAGCACAGTGCTTCATACATAGGCACATGAATATCTATGGGAGCGATTATAATACTAGTGAGCACTGATTGGGCAAAGTATGGCTTCAGAGCTCATGCTCAGCCCCCAGCTATATGCAGATCCTCATAACGATACCATAGTGCTGTTATTACAGCTGCGATTTATTAAGCACATATACACAGAGCATGTCAGCCCCAGTGCTAACAGCTTTATGTGGATTCTCCCACTTGATCATTACAGCAGTCCTTGGTACTTTTATTATCTGCATTTCATAGATAAGGAAACTGAGGCACAGCAAAGGTAGGGAATGTGCCCTGGGTCAGTGGTTCTCAGCACTTTTGGTCTCGGGACACTTTTATATTCTGAAGAATTGAACCCCAAAGGTGTTTCTCATATGGAGTATGTCATTATGTACTGTATCAGAAATTAAAACTGAGACATTTTTAAAGTGTCATTGCAGAAACAAGTATACTTGCTGTGCTTTCATATAGGCTCAGGGAAAACTTTGGAATTTCAAAATAGTGGTTTGTTGGACGATAATGAGGTTACAGCAGTTATAGCAAGTGTAACTGAAGGTCTCTAGTAGAGAGCTGGGTAGAAAGGCTATAAAGAAACTGAGTTAATCACTGAAAACCTACCCCTAGTTCCTCATTTACACCCTAAGCCTACAACCTTAAAAATGTTAGAAAACACAATCTATACAAAAATACATTTTATTTGTGGTCAGAGTGAGGACATAATCACACATGTTGCCTCTGATGGACTCGACTCTACGTGCATAGAAGAATCGAGTGAAGAAGGCAAATCACACCTCAGTGTTAATAGAAAACTAGTTCTGGCCTTGCTGATGCTCTGGAAGTGTCCTCGGACCACACTTTGTGAGCCCCTGTCTTCAGTCATATGTTTTTATAATTCTTTTTTTACATTTACTATATCTGCAATTCAGTATACTTTATATACAATAAGCTGCACACATTTAAATGATACAATATGATGAAATTCATCATGTGTCAATATCCATAAAACCATCACAAGATATCAATCAATATATCAAATATTTTCGCCACCCCAAAAATCTTCCATATGCCCTTTAGCAATTCATCATCACTCCCTCCTCCCACTCCACGAAACCACTGATCAGCTCTCTTTCATGATAGATTACTTTGTGTTTTCTAGGACTTTATGTAAATGGAAGCAAACAAGATATTCTCTTTTTTGTCTGGCTTTATTCACCAAGCATAACAATTTTGTGGTTCATTCATTTTGTTTTATATATACCAACAGTTCTTTCCTTTTCACTGCTGAGTAGTATTCCATTGAATGGGTTTACCATAGTTTGTGTATACATTCATCTCTTGATAGGCATATGGTTTGTTTCTAGTTTCTGGCTATTACCAATAAAGCTGTATGTGTAATGTTTGGCTGTTACAAATAAAGCTGTATATATTTGTGTAGACACACATTTTCATTTCTCTTTGGTAAATGCCTAAGAATAGAGTGGTTGTACCATTTTACATTCCCACCAGCAGTGGATGAAAGTTGTAGTTACTTGCATCTTCACCAACACTTGGCAGGGTCAGTCTTTTCTGTTTTCATTACTCTACTGAGTGTGTTTTAATTATTTTTTAAAATTCAGACTCTGCAGTAAGATTCAGGACATTGGTTCAGGAAGAATCCTTTACAAGAAACTTTTGGCACGCATAGGAATTGATGGCCCACCCACTGTCTCTCCAGTTCTTGTTCCAAAGGATCAGCTGTTAAGTGAACATTTACAAAAAGATGAACAGCAGCAGCCAGATCTTTCTGAGAGGTAAAATTAAGCAAAATGAATGCACATATCAAAACCACAGTGTCTGTCATGGAATAGGTATTTAGTAACTATTTGTTGACTGAGTATTTTAATATTTCATTTTATAAATAAGAAAGATGGCACACTAGAAAGACAGTAATTAGAGTCAGGGAATTTTAGAGCAAGCAGAGATCTTAGGAATTATTGAATTTACCTTTTAAATTTAGAAATGAAAACACTGATGTCTGAGAGGTTTGGGGACTTGGCTCACAAACTTAGTGGCTGGCCTGGGTCAAGAATCCGGGACTCCTGACTCCCAGAGACAGTCTGTAACTTCTCTATTACATACCTGCATTCACATTTACTCTCTTCCAGAAACTTAGATTCCTTACCACTATTTAATATTTATTGCAACACACATCCATTAAACCAGTTAACATTTTTTAATATGAATGATAGAATGATTAAACTGATTTCCAAATTGAATTGTAACAATAAAACATACTTAGTAAATCTATAAAAAATTAGCCCGATGAATATTCTAGCTCTTCTTCATTTAAAAAATATAGGTTTAGTTTAATGAAAAGATATTATTTTAACTTGCTCATTCATAGCTTATAATAAATTCATAATGAAAGGTAAAATGTAGAACTATTCAGCAGACTTCACTTTGTCATAGCCCTTTTAAAAAGTTCTTAAGTGAAGATCAATGGGAATATTTTAATGATATGCTAATTAAATTTGAATACCTGGGCTTTTCAGTAGTAGCAGCTTTATAAATGGGCATAAAGATGGTATTTTAAGAGACGGGTTAAATATTCCGTGATAAGATATGTTTGCTTCCTAAAACTGGTGAAAGAAGCAATGGCAATTAAACATTTCATAAAATGTAGCTTTCCCAGAGAGCTCTTAAAAATCAAGAGATGCAGTGGGGAAGGAATAGAAGTCCATTCTCCGTGACTGTCTCAGGGCTTTTTTTTCCTCAAAAATATGGGGCCCAAGAGACTTCCAGAGAGCTGAGGAAATAACTGTCCTCCGAACACCCACGCCCACACGCTCAGACACATCCACGCTGAGACTCACAGAACAGCACATTCAATTTGTATTTTATAAATCAAGTTGATTTATGGAGTAACTGTGGACTTCCCTTCATTTCCATGGATGTTTGATGACTTCCTTGATCTAGTTACCACAAAACAGCCTATTTATTTCATTTAAAGCTTTCTAATGGGCTCTGACTTTAAATTTTTCCACTTCACAAAAAATATCCTTTTTCAACCCTGTGTGCCCGGTCACATGCCACCTTCGGCCAGCTCAAAGCATAATTGAAAATCTCGAGGACCATAATATTCTCTCCCTTCAAGTTCCCGTGTCCCCAGCCTGCCACTGTACACGGGCTTTCACTTGGACACTGTCCTGGGGACCTCCAGTTCTGGCCCTGGAACCTACCAGCCAGGGGAGGGTAAGAAGTCCCTGAGTCTCTCCGCCCTTCCCAGCTAGTGAACCGAGGATGGGAAACCTTACTGTCATGGGTTACATGGGAATGGCTGCAGTCTGGAGGAAGCACCCTGCCTGTGGCAGTTGACACCGGCTCTAAATGCCTGCTTGTGATTTTAGAACCAAGCCCACGGAGGATAAAACCACCCTGACCAAGAAGATGACCACAGAAGAAGTGATTGAAAAATTCAAAAAGTGTATACAGCAGCAGGACCTGGCATTCAAAAAAAGATTTCTTGACTTCAGCAAGGAGCCTAATGGAAAAATTAATGTGCATGACTTTAAGAAGGTAGGAGAATGGGCTTCTCTTCGTTTCTTTCCTGCAGAAGTTCAGTTGTTTTCTTAT
The DNA here is from genome assembly GCF_028878055.3 of Symphalangus syndactylus. Classification (NCBI taxonomy): domain Eukaryota; kingdom Metazoa; phylum Chordata; class Mammalia; order Primates; family Hylobatidae; genus Symphalangus; species Symphalangus syndactylus. The sequence goes on from NC_072440.2 coordinate 16,041,518, forward strand.
ACTAACATACTTTAAAGGACAATGGCTTATCCCAGGACACAGCGGATCCATTTCTAGGCATCTTTCAACAATTTAAAAGGATTTTTTTTTTTGGCCAAAAAATTGTCATTGGCACATTTCTTAGAGAATACTTTCAATATGGATGTGGCCAGCTTTTGATATTTAAACTTTTACATATCAGAAGCATTTTTTGATGCGGTTTGGCTATCTGCTCCATACCTGGCACTGTGCATCATGGGGCAGCCTGTGGGTGGGAGTACAAAGCCACTCCGGCCCCTGCCTGCCAGTGGAGAGTTTCCAATCACAGAGCTGTGGTTTGTTCCTCTAGAATGAAAAAGAAAAAAAAAACAACAATCTGGCAGTGAAATATGGGAAACTCAGAGTGCTGATTTGCATGTGCTTATGGGAACTGGTGAGTTTCTGCCAGAAAGGGCTCAGCTTGAAGGGTTCTGCATAGACTTCTCAGGAATTAATTTAAATGATTGCTTAAAATTCCTATTACGATCCCTCTAGCTAATCATCCTCAGCTATTTTTAAGGAAAGCGTTTCAGTTAATATGTAGCAGTGTCCATGTGGACAAATTTAGAAGAAGGCAATGAAATATATTTCCAAGAAGAGAATAATTACAGTAGTGGCCCCTTCATCCAGTGCCTGCCCCACTGCCGGGCATTGGAATGGGCTTTTTATGGGTCTTATTTCTAAGCCTCCAGAATGCAGCATCACGGAGAAGCATGGACTGGAGGACGGAGCAGGGCTAGAGGCACAGAAATGGGATTAGGTAGCTACTGAAATAGTCCAGACCCTCTCCCCTCCCCAGCCAGAACAAGACAAGACGTGGAGGTCCTTTGTTGTATGAGCATATGGGGAGAGCCAGGAGAATAGATTCAAGAAGGACTCAGAAATAAGGAGTTGAGGATAGGAAGTGAGGGATAGGGCATAAGACATAAGGGAATAGGCTAGGTGCAGTGGCTCATGCCTGTAATCCTAGAACTTTGGGAGGCCAAGGCAGGTGGATCACATGAGGTCAGGAGTTCAAGACCAGCCTAGCCAACGTGGTGAAACCCCATCTCTACTAAAAATACAAAAATTAGCCAGGTGTGGTCACGCATGCCTGTAATCCCAGGTACTCAGGAGGCTGAGGCGGGAGAATTGCTGGAACCCAGGAGGTGGAAGTTGCAGTGAGCTGAGATTGTGCCGCTCCAGCCTGGGTGACAGAGCAAGACTCAGTCTCAAAAAGAAAGAAAGAAGGGAATAAGGCAGAGGAAATGTTTAAAGACAATCCCAGATTTCTGATTTGGGGACCAGGTGGCCGATAACCACTCATTGATGATTTTGATGAGAGCAGTTTCAATGGAGTGAGTGGTAGTTGTGGGAGCTGAATTTCAGGGGCTGAAAACTAAATGAGTGCCAATCTGACTCCCTCCATCCCTGCCCATGCAGGGCCCTTTGTCCTAGATTTTATTTCACCCTGAGCTACGTGGCACGGGTCCTTGCCCATAATGCATAATGAGCTTGAACTCTCACAATGCTCTGCATTCTTGATTCTTAAAGTCGGTTCACAAATTCACGGGAAACTAATAATCCCTAGTCTGCCCCTGGTTTTTCAGAGTGGAAGGTGACTATCTTTGAGAAGTGGCAGTAGATGGTGGTAAGGCAGAGACTAACACCTGTGATCCGAGTCCAAGAGCAGCTCCTTACCTGGCCCATCCTTCTGTCGCCTGAGAACAACTTTGGGTCATCAGCTCAGTTGCAGGTTCTTCTGGCTTCCGGTTGTACCTGCCATTGATAAACCAGCGTCTCCTGAGTTCATGTCCCAGAGCAACTCCTGAATGTCAGTCTCGTGCACCTACCTGTCTACCTGCCTTCTCCATGTGGGCACAGCCAAAGAGGGGCCACTCCGTCCACATCCTTCCTGTTCTCAGTCAAAGACAACAACCTTTTTTTCCCAGTTGCTCAAGCCTAAAATCTAGTCGTCTTTACTGAGTCTCCTCTTCCTCTTGTACCCACATCCAATTCACCAACAAAGCCTGTTGGCTCCCTTCCAGATAGTTCCAGAATAGATGACCCCACTCCACTGCTCCCCCCAGCATCTCCCATGTGATTATCACAGCAGCCCCTTCACTGCCTCCCTGCTACCACCCTGGCCATGCCACAGTTCATTGTCAACCCAGCAGCCAGAGCGACCCCTCACTGGAGCCCACCGAGGGCTCCTCAAACACAAACCAGGGCCCGAGCCTGGCCTAGGAGACCCTGCATGGTCCAACCACCTCCCTGACCTCAGCTCTGGTCATCCTCCCCTTGCTCAAGAAACTCCAGCCACATCAGCTTCCTCTCTTCTCAGACCCAGGCTGGCTCTTCCTTGGCACTGGCCATGCCTTCTGCCAAGATTGCGGCTCCTTGGGTAACTGCATGGCTCTCCCCTCGCCTCCTTCAAGTCTCTGTTCAACTGCTCTTCCTCCACCAAGGTGACCCTGACATTCCCATTGCAAATGCAGTCCACCCTCCTCACCTTCACCTCCTCCATCTTGTTTCCTGTCCACAGCACCTGTGTCGTGTATTGCACGGCACTCACCACATCTCTCATTTGTTTCTGCATTCTGTCTGTTTGCTTGCCCTCCCGTATTATAAAATATGCTCCAAAGGTTGACATTTGATCTCTTTTGTGTAGTGCTGCTCCCCAAGTGCTTTGCACGTAGTAGGGCCCACTGAGCATGTATTGAATGAATGAATGTGAAGAGTACTTGGCATCCCCAGTGCAGCCCTAAATGAATGCCACCCTGAGGACTGATGAACGTGGGCATTCCCACATGTGAAGCTGGTTCCTACACCTGTCTGGGGCAGTGCCCTCCAACCCCCGTGCTCTTCTCTGCCCCATGAATTACTCTGGGTGCTGGCCGACCCCAAAGGTCCATGGTGGCAACCAGCCTGCTCCTACCCCTTCCTCTTGCCTATCTGTGGGCTTCGCGGAGACCTCCCTGCTGCCTGAAGGCATGCCCACAGGGAGGAGAAAGGAAAAGTAGAAACTCAGCAAGGACTTTGCCGTAGCCAGTTTGGGCAGCTTTACCAAAGTACCATGGACTCGGTGGCTTGCAGATCGTGGAAATTTCTCTCTCACAATTCCGGAGGCTGGAAGTCCAGGCTCAGGTGCCAGCATGCTGGGGCTCTGGCAAGGGCCCTCTTCTGGGTGGTACACTGCAGACTTCTCACGGCAGCAAGAGGGCAAGAGAGCTCTCTGGGGTTTCATTTATATGGGCTCTAATCCCATTCACATTGGAAGTTAGGGTCTAAACATATGAATTTGGGGGAGACACAAACATTCAGACCATAACAAACTGATATGTTGTGTTTTATCATGAAAAGTAACAATCAATTTGCTGTGAACACAGTTAGGCCAGTTTGCACTGGTTTTCCTCCTAGTGATTTGTTTGGTTTAACCTTTGGGAAAGTCCTCTTGTCACCATCTTTGAAGATCAAGAACTGTGGGGTGATTTTCAACAGTCAGGCTACTATGGACCTGGGTTTGCACTTCATAAGCTATAAAGTATTATGTAAATATAAATTGTCATCGTTACTGGCAGAGATTGTTTATAGATCAGGGTAAATGGCTTTTTTCTACTACTGGTGAAATCAGAGCTAGAAATATCATGGGCTTATACAGTGGAAAGAAAGGATTTAGGTTAGACCGGATGTAAGGCTTCCAGATGATAAAGGCTTGGGAATGTCGAATTTCAGTGGTGCGGAAGCCTTTGGAATTGACCTCTCAAGAGAGCTTTAAGTATAAAGGACAATAGTAATTTTGTAATGGCAATAACAGCAATAGTAATTACAATGATGATGATCGTCATTGCTGGAATAATAACGATGATGGTGATGTGATAGCTGCACCTACCATGGACTGAGCCCCTCCAATATTCAGGTATGTGGAATTTGCTTTACATATGTTATTTCTGCTCCTCACAGGAAGCCTGTAAGTATAGAGTATATGCATTTCACAAACAAGGAGACCAAAGCTTAGGACCTATGATACTGGCTCAGTGTTGTTCAGCTGTTAAGCTGTTCAAGAACTTGGACTTGAATTCATGTCTGTCTGTGTCAGACTCAGACCCTTGCTGGGTGTAATGTGGGCCTGGCAGGTGTGAGATAGGCTTGCTGGATGTGAACAGGCTTGCAGGATGTACCGCAGGCTTGCTGCGTGTAGTAGAGGCTCACCCGGTGTAATTCTGGCATAATTCTGGCTTGCTGGGTAGACTGGGTTTGCTGAGTAATTGATGGCCGTGTGTTTCAAGGTAGTATCTGGCCTCAGTGTTTAGTGAGAAGGACATTAATTTTAATAACAATGCTTTTTAATTCTTCTTGTCCTTTTGGTCATGGATATACAATGTTCTTGCCCTCCTCTTCCCCTACATCTTGTGTGTAACCCCAATTAGTATAGCAAAATGGTTGTGAAGGTTTGTCCCTGAGGAAGTAGGAGTGAAGGTCTATGTCACAAACTTCAGGTTGCCTGCCTGAGCATGCGTGCTGTTGTTCATCATTTAAACAGAGGCTGCACTTAGATGTTGGCTGGTAACCTCATACTGTAAATTAGAAGTGCTAATTATTTATTCCCACCAGCCATCTCCTTCCCTGTGCCATGGCAGAGAGTGGCTGCCTACTCCAGATCAATTAGGGAGAATGGCAGAAATAGAGTCTGCAGGTAGATGGGGCCCTGTGGGTCCCTAGATCCAAGTCCCTGCATTGTTGCTGCTGAGATCACTGTCATGAGTCCTCACCATTGTGGCCAGAAAGATTCTGTCTACTCTATAAATTATTATTATTATTATTATTATTATTTTGATATGGAGTCTCACTCTGTCACCCAGGCTGGAGTGCAGTGGCGCGATCTTGGCTCACTGCAACCTCTGCCTCCTGGGTTCAAGCAATTTTCCTATCTCAGCCTCCTGAGTAGCTGGGACTACAGGCGCCTGGCTAATTTTTATATTTTTAGTAGACAGGTTTTTACCATATTGGCTAATCATGCCTGGCTAATTTTTGTATTTTTAGTAGAGACTGGTTTTCACCATATTGGTCAGGCTGGTCTCGAACTCCTGACCTCAGGTGATCCACCTGCCTCGGCCTCCCAGAGTGCTGGGATTACAGGCGTGCTGCCGTGCCCAGCCAACTCTATGAACTATATTTATTAACTATCAATAAGACTTTGTCTTCTCCCCTCTTTCCTGTTTACTATAAGACATGGCAGAGCTTCTGATTCGTGTGAATTAGCAGGACAGCATGCTGAGTGGACGCATGCCTCCTGGTGGAGGCAGAGCTCACTAGGGGTGGATGAACACCATGTGCTTTCCATGGTTGGATGTGTGATACCTACCATGAGGAGGGGAAGGAGAAGGGCGCTGTTCTTTCTGGAATTGTCTAGACCTGTTCTGGGTAGTTGGAATCATTTCTCACAGCAACCCTGTGATGCGAATTCCCTCTCCCAGGAAACCCTGTCTCCTTTCGTTGCTCTGACCATTCACCTCATGGTCTGTCCTTTGACACTTAACATAACGATGTTCTGAACTTCTCCACCAAAGAAAATGGCCCTCTTTGACTTTTGCATTTTATTTATTTATTTATTTAGAGGCAAGATCTCACTTTGTCGCCCAGGCTGGAGTGCAGTGGTGCAATCATGCTCACTGCAGCCTCAATCTCCTGGGCTGAAGTGATCCTCCCACTGCAGCCTCCCAAGTAGCTGGAACTACAGTGCACGCCACCAGGCCTGAATAATTTTTAAAAATTTTTTTATAGAGATGAGGTCTCACTATGTTGCCCCGGCCACTCTTGAACTCCTGGGCTCAAGAAATCCTCCTGTGTTGGCTTCCCAAAGTGCTGGGATTACAGATGTGAGCCACTGCACCCAGCTGACTCTGGTATATTTTTAAATGTGTCATTTTATGTAAATATCAAGTAAGAACTGGTGAAGTTGGCAGAAAACTTTAGGGTGATCTGGAACCTTTATATTCTTTCTCTGAATCGTTTCTCTTCCCCTCTCCCTTTTCTTCATATGTTGAATTAGCAGAAAACCCACAAAACAGTGGTTTAAATAAGAGAGGTGTTTATTTTTGTCTCTGAGAACAGGAGTCCAGATATTGCTGCTACAGGGCCAGTGCAGCATGTCATCAGACACCCTGGTTGCTTTTAGCTTTCCACAGCTCCAGGTACATTCTTCATGCATGCAGGCTAGCTGCCAGAGCACCAGCCACTCCAGATGTTTCGGGCACAAAGATGGGGAGAAGTGAAGGGCAAGGCGCTTGAGCCAGCCAGGTCTTTCTTTTTTAAAAGTTCTTTGTTAGATACTCCTCCCGGAAGTTTCCACTCACATTTTATTGACCAGGACTGTGTTATGTGGCCATACCTATCTATAAGGGGGGTTGGAAAAATATATATATAATTATAAGTATATAATTTTATAAATATATAAATGTGTATACTTATTTTATATCTATATACAAAAATTGGGGGCTGGGTGCATTACTAGTATGGAAAAAGCAAGGTTGTGTTTCCATGGGAGAAGGAGGAAATATGTATCAGGTGGACAAATGTAGCTGTCTGCCACCCTGTCTCTCAGTAGGCATTTTGAGGTGCCTATTGTACACTTAGCATGGCACCAGGCACATGGGGAATGGGGATGTAGCAGAAGGTGCAGTTTCTGACACCAGGGGAAATGATTTTGTTGCTTTGGGCCAGTGACCCACGGGGAACATAACATGACAAAATACCCAACGACACATGGGCTAAGATTAGTTTAATTGAGTCATTAGACTAATTGAGCTGTACAATCTATCAGGAATTTGAGGACAGCTTGATCATCCCAGCTTCTTGTAATTGGCTGTGTCTGATTTCTTCATTCTCTGTGAACACATTGGACATTGTTCAGCTCACTGTTGTTCTTAGTACCACCTGTGGAGACCCCACCTCGGCCTCTGGAGACCGACGCGGAGCTGCAGAGCTCATCAGCAAGCTTGCTCAGGGCCCCTGAGACATGCAGTAGGGAGCCGGAGTCTGGAACCGCCCAACCCTGTGTCCCAGATATCAGCTCCTTTCTCCTGTGCCTGCTCTAAGGCAGGGACATCTCACCTGGCTTAGCCCGAGATGTGCTTTCCTTCTTCCTCTGTGCAGAGCACTTCCTCCCTTCGGCTGCTGATGAAACTCACATATCCACAGAATGTGCCTGCTCTTTACTCACTACCATGAATTCCCCTCAAATATTCTTTCCCACCTTGGGGACAGAGACCCAATCTAAAACATGCCCCATGAACACAGTTGGTCAGCTCGTAACTCTTGGTGGGATAAGCAAACTAAATGATTATGGTAACGGAGTGAATTAGATTTTTTTTTTTTTTGAGACAGGGTATCACCCTGTCACCCAGGCTGGAATGCAGTGGCATGATCAGGGCTCACTGCAGCCTCGACCTCCCAGGCTCAAGCAATCCTGCCACCTCAGCCTCCTGAGTAGCTGGGACCACGGGCATGCACCACCACACCCGGATAATTTTTACATTATTTTTTAGAGATGAGGTCTCACTATATTGCCCAGGCTGTTCACAAACACCTGGGCTCAAGTGAGCCACCCACCTCAGCCTCCGAAAGTGCTGGGATTACAGGTGTGAGCCACCATGCCCAGCTGAATTAGATTTTTTTTAAGTCAAATATTAAATATTTGTATTCCTCTGGTTGTAAATCTTCTGTTAGGAACATATAGCTCTGGTAAAGGAAACAAATATTCTCAAAGCTCTTTGTTATGTATCACATCAGTTATGTGAGGGGGAAAAACACAAAAATAAGAGAATAATAAGAGGGACAAACAGTAAGAGTCACAGATACACCCACACAGCACCAGAGACCCAGAGAGAGTGCACAAGAAATCCTCACGGAGTTTTCTCCCGCATGTGCTGGATTAGGGGTACCACAGGCAAGGGCCTCTGACATCCTTGTGTTTTGGCTGCTGTCGGCACAGCGGGAGTTCCTGAGGCTTGCTGTGAGGCCTAGTCAGATTCAGCACACGGAGCAAAGGTTCTCCATCCTTGTTCAGGGGCTGAGGAAACACCTAGAGAAACCGGTGACAGTCTCACATTACTGAGGGCAGCTGGTGTGTGTTGGGGGAGGAGTGAATAGGTTTAGTTCTTGAGCTTCCTGTTCCAAACAGCCTCTTAATTCTGTGTATATTTTAAGGGGATGACCAGCTTTGTGTTGGAGGTCCCTCACATCTTCAGTTTTGTCAGTCCAAGCCCCACACAACCTTCAGAAGTTGTTACTTACTCCTCCATCCTCCAGCAATGCCATTCCGCTGAGGCCATGGCCAGATTCTCTTGGCATCCAGCTGTGGCCCGAAGGGCGCGTTCCCTGAGGGTGAAAGCAGCCGCAGCCTCATCTGACCCCTCCTCTAGGGCTCTCCAGGTGCTCATTTTTGTGTTCTCAGGGCCTTCCTCCCTGGCCTTCAATCCCCTGCGTACCACGAAAGTGTGTGGACTTCCATCCTTGCAGAGTTCGCCTCCTGTCTGCAAAGGGAAACCAGTCATGACTTGGGCCCACTCGGGTCTCCAATTTTGCCACTCCAGGGCCACGTAACTCACAGTGCGGGAGTGGCCTCTGCCTGGACCAACCCAATTTCTCTGTTTAATGTCCACCCCGACAATCACCAGCTGTTCGCACATCCCTAGGTCGCCTCTGAAAGGTTCCCCCGCCTTGGAGTTTTACTCCCTTTAGTCCTCATTGCTCTCTGATGCCTTTTGTTTTATTTTATTTTATTTTATTTTTTGAGATGGAGTTTTGCTCCGTCGCCCAGGCTGGAGTGAAGTGGCATGATCTCTACTCACTGCAAACTCCGCCCCCACCCAGGTTCAAGTGATTCTCTTGCCTCAGCCTCCCAAATAGCTGGGATTACAGGTACCCGCCACCACACCCGGATAATTTTTGTATTTTTAGTAGAGACAGGGTTTCACCATGTTGGCCAGGCTGGTCTCGAACTCCCGACCTCAGGTGATCCACCGGCCTCAGCCTCCCAAAGTGCTGGGATTACAGACATGCGCCACCTCACCTGGCCTTAGATGCCTTTTCAAATATTACTTTTGTAATCAAGTGGGCTTTTCTGGTTGTTTTAATTGGGAGTGTTTGCTTGCTATAAGTTGCTCCATCCTATCCAGAGGCAGACGTCGAGGTCTGTCAGTTTTGTTAGTCTTTTCAAAATCACAACTTTATTTGTGTTGTCATTTTTTTCTGTTGTATATGCGTTTTACATTTCATGAATTTTGCTGTTATATTGATTATTTTCTTCCTTCTACTTAATTTGAATTTAGTTTGCTCTTCTTTTTCTAATTTCTTGAAAATTAGAAATTTAGACCATTGATTTTCAGCCTTTATTTCTCTAGTGTATGAAGTTGTGGCTCTCCATTTCCCTGTAAGTGCTTGAACAGGTTTAGCCACATTAATGTAGGTTTTGGTATACTATCTTTTCAATATCGTTTCATTCAAAATGTTTTATAATTGTCCTTGTGATTGTTTTCTTTTTCTAATGGTTTATTTTTAAAGTGTATTTAATTTCCAAAACAGTTGGGATTTTCTAGGTTTTTTTTTAATGATTGATTTTACAGTTGATTCCATTGTGATCGGAGAATAGATTCTAAAGTCTAAATGACTTCAGTCTATCCTTTGAAATATGCTGAGGTGTGGATTATGACCTAACACGTATAGTCATTTTGGGGGATGGGAGGACAGGATCTCTCTCTGTAACCCAGACCGGAGGGCAGTGGTGCCATCGCAACACACTATAGCCTCCACCTCCGGGGCTGAAGCGATCCTCCCACCTCAGCTTCCTGAGTAGCTGGGACTACAGGTGCATGCCACCACACCTGGCTAACTTGTGTGTGTGTGTGTGTGTGTGTGTGTGTGTTTGTAGAAACAAGGTTTCCCCATGTTGCGCAGGCTGGTCTTGAACTCCTGGGCTCAAGGGATCCGCTTGCCTCAGCCTCCCGCAGTACTGGGATTATAGGTGTGAGCCACCATGCCTGGCCATCAATTTTGAGAAATGTCTCATAAACGCTGGAAAAGAACGTGTGTTCTCCACCACTGGAGTCTCAGTTTCCTACATTCAGTCATATGCGGCTTAATGACAGGGACACATTCTGAGAAACGCATTGTTAGGCGATTTGGTTGTTGTGCAGATATCCTAGAGTGTGGTTACAACAAACCTAGGTGCTATAGCCTCCTACACAGCTAAGCTATGTGGTATAACCTATTGCTTTCAGGCTACTGATCTGTACAGCATGGTATTGTACTGCACAGTGTAGGCCATTGTAATACAATGATAAGTATTTGTGTATCTAAACATAGAAAAGGTACAGAACAAATATGATATAATCTTATGGCATCACTGTGGTATATGGTCCACTGCTGACCAAAATGCCATTATGCGGTCCATAACAGCATGTCAATTGGGTTCATTTTATTAATTGTGTCCTTCAGAACTTCTATATGCTTACCACATTTTTTAAAATTTTCTTTTTTTTTCTTTTCAGACAGCATTTTGCTCTTGTTGCCGAGGCTGGAGTGCAATGGCAGCAATCTCGGCTCACTGCAAATCTCCGCCTCCTGGGTTCAAGCAATTCTCCTGTCTCAGCCTCCCGAGTAGCTGGGATTACAGGCATAGGCCACCACACCCGGCTCATTTTGTAGTTTTAGTAGAGACAGGGTTTCACCATGTTAGTCAGGCTGGTATCAAACTCTTGACGTCAGGTGATCCACCCGCCTCGGCCTCCCAAAGTGCTGAGATTACAGGCGTGAGCCACTGCACCCGGCCCCTTACCACATTTTTGTGGGCTCACTCTATTAAGTGATGAGTGAAGTGTGTTGAGGTCTTCCATCCGAATGTAGGTTTGTCTAGTGAGATCCTTTCTTCATTCTGTTGACTGTTGAATTATTCACTTCGAAGCTAATTACTGGGTACAAATAAATTTAGAATTTATTAAAACTTCCCATGAATTGTTCCCTTTATCATTAGGACATAACTCTCTTGACGCAGAGGAATGCCATTTACCTTCAGACCTATGTCATCTGATAATAATGTAGTCACTTCGGCTTTCTTTTGATGAGTGTTCACATGGCGTACCCTTTTCTATCCTTTTGCTTTCAAACTATCTGTTTACTTATTGAGAGCAAGTCTCTTGTGGACAGCATATAGCCAATTAAAAAAAATACAGTCTGATAGTCTGAGTCTTCCACTTGAAGTATTTGGTCCGTTCTATACGTATTTAATTATCTATATAGTTGGCTTTATATCTATCATTGTAATGTTTTTATTTTTTTCTATTTGACCCGGCTGTCTCATGTTTCTTCTTCTGTCCTTTTTGCCTTCTTTTAGGATTATCCAACTTTTTTTTTTTTTTTTGAGACAAGGTCTCACTCTGTTGTGTTATTTCATTTTCCTCTCTATTAGCTTATGAGTTGATTCATTCTTATATTAGTCTCATGGAAGCTGCATGAGAGACTGTGACACGCAGCCTGCGTTACTGTCGTCAAATATAAATCATTGTTCACCACTTCCCTAACAATGCTAGGTTTTTAAAATACTCCCTTTAGCCCCTCTTCTCTTTTGTGTGATAGTTGTTTTGCATTTTAATTTTACATGTATTTTATTTATTCATTTACTTTTGAGACAGAGTCTTGCTCTGTTGCCCAGGCTGGAATGCAGTGGCATGATCTCAGCTCACTACAACCTCCGCCTCCCAGGTTCAAGCAGTTCTCCTGCCTCAGCCTCCCAAGTAGCTGGGATTACAGGTGCCTGCCACCATGCCCGGCTAATTTTGTATTTTTAGTACAGATAGGGTTTCACTATGTTGGCCAGGCTGGTCTCGAACTCCTGACCTCAGGTGATCTGCCCAGCTCAGCCTCCCAAAGTGCTGAGATTATAGGCGTGAGCCACAGCGCCTGGCCTTACATGTATTTTAAATCTCATGAGGCATTATTATTATTTCATGTGGTAAATAATTTGTCAAATGAATCTACATATTTACTCTTGCTGCTCTTCTTTCCATCTCACATTTTGTGTTTGCACCTGGATTTATTTTTAAATTCTGCCTAAAAACCTCCCTTTTGTACTTTAAATGCAAATGTACTGGCAACACTCTCCAAGTATCCCTGGTTTCTTCACGTTTCCTTACCTCTTCACTTCATGTCCTTTTCCTGTCTAAGATCGTATCTAGGGTATCGCATTCTAGTGAGTCTTCACGTCTCCTGAGGCTCCCCTTGGCTGTGAGAGTTTCCTAGACTTGCCTTGTTTTTGATGGCCTTGACAGTTCTGAGGATTACTGATCAGATATTTTGTAGAGCATCCCTCATTTGGGATTCGTGTGATATTTTTCTCACGATTAGACTGGGTAATGTGTTTTTGGAAGGAAGACCACAGAGGCGGGTGCCCTTCTCATCACGTCTTGTCAAGGGCACCTGCTATTAATATGACTCATCACTGTTGGTGCTGAACCTGTCACTGGCTGAGGTGTGTTCCCTGACTTTGTCACCTGGCAGAGGTTTCACTACTGTCAAGTTATTCCTTTTCTCCCCTCTCTCTTCCATATTGGAAATATTTTCTTCTTTGGAAGAAATCCATGATGCACAGCCCTCAGGGAAGAAGTGGCGAGTTACAATGCTCCAGCTCTTTCAAGCCACAACAACAGGCGTTATTTGGAATCCTTTTGCATGGGATATTTGTCTCTTTTCTTCCACTTACTAACTTATGCAACTATTTATTCATATTAGAATGGACTCATGCCTCATTATCCTTTAAACAGGTATAATATCCGTAATGATTTTTCCCTTTTCTGCTTCTGATTGGTAATTTTAAAATATTTTGTTTGTTTCATGACTTGTCTAGCTAAAGGTTTATCACTTTTATTGATCTTTTTCTAAAACAAGCTGTGGTTTCATTGATTTCCTCTGTTGTTTGCCTATATTCTACTTCACTGATTTTTACTTTTATCTTTATTATTTCTTTATTTCTACTTACTTCTACATACTTTGGCTTTAATTTGCCTGAGTTTGAAACACAAGGGGATTTTTAGGGGATATTCGCCTTGAGAACCTGATGGGACTCCTGGCATGAAAGCCCATGAAAGTGTGCCCTCCCCCTGCCCCTTCCTCCAAAGACAGGGCCGCTAGAAATCACTCCCTCTCAAGCTAATTCACACTCAGCCTCCAGCAATTTGTCAAAATTACCTCTTAGGTATCCCTACCAGTTTCTGGTCTCAGTGGCTTCTGCTCCAGGTAAGCCGATCATGGCTGTGATTCTCTGTCTTCATTTCTCTCTCCAGATTTTATGTTTCTCTGATGGTTCTATGAAACGTCATTAATTTGCAGTTTGTCTTTTTTCTTGTTGTAAGGATGGGAATGATGACTTCCAAGCTGTTTACATGTCAAAGCTGAAAGCAAAAAGTCCACCCTTATTTTAAAAAATATTTTAGCTGGGAAAAACATTCCAGGTTGGCAATCATTTTCTTCTGGCATTTTTAAAGATACCATTCCATGGTCTATGTCTTCTATCAGTTTTGTTGATAAATCAACCATGTATCTTATTGGGTATAATGTGTCTTTTTTTTCTCTAGCAGCTCTTAAGATTTTCCTCTGTCTTTGGATTTCAGCAGCCATACTAGGATGAGTCTCAGTGCAGCTTTCTTTATATGAATCCTGCTGGAGTTTGCAGTTCTTCTTGTATCTGTAGGTTAATGTGTTTTATCAGTTGTGACAAATTCTCAGCCACTGCCTCCTCTCCTGTTGTTTATGCGCATTCTGTCCTCCCTCCCTGGACTCCTTTCCAGGATCCCACATGCCTCTGTCACTCTTTTGTGTAGTTTCCATCTTTTTTTCTTTCAGTGCTTCAGTCCCAGCATTTCCTATTGACCTGCCTTCCAGTTTGCTAATCCCATGTTCTGCATTTTTCAATCTGTGGTTAATTGTACTCACAGAATTCTTAATTTTAGTATTATATTTTTCAGTGGTGGGATGCTCATTAGGTTATTTTTAACATATTTCTTATCTGTGTTTTTTTCTTCTTTTGTCTCAATATACTCCTGTATTCTCTTAAACATATTCATAGCTTTTTTTTCTGGTATTTCCAGTATCTGGATCACCTGTAGATCTGTTTCTATTGTCTTTTTTTTTTTTTCTTTCTGGATATTGGGTTATATGTTTCTGTCTCTTGGAATGCCAGGTAGATTTTTATTGAATATCAAATATTATTTATTAAGAAAATTAAGAGGCTCTGGATAATAGATCATCATCTGCTTTGCTAGGCAGATAGAGTGGGGACTGATAACCATAGTTCAATAAGGGACTGGTGGATTTGAGGCTGGACTGAATTTTGGCAAGGCTGTTAGCATTTGTTTTTTTAACTACTCCTGCTCCTAGGGCATAAAACTTCAAAAGCTCTAACTCAGAGCCTGGGTGTATCAGTCCGTTTTCACACTGCTGATGAAGACATACCCAAGACTGAACAATTTACAAAAGAAAGAGGCTTAATTGGACTTACAGTTCCGCGTGGCTGGGGAAGCCTCACAATCATGGTGGAAGGCGAGAAGGAACAAGTCGCATCTTATGTGGATGGTGGCAGGCAAAAAATGAGAGAGCTTGTGCAGGAGAATGCCTCCTTTTAAAACCATCAGATCTCATGTGACTTATTCACCATCAAGAGAACAGCACAGGAAAGACTTGCCCCCATGATTCAATTACCTCCCACCAGGTCCCTCCCAAACATATCGAATTCAAGATGAGATTTGGGTGGGGACACAGCTAAACCATATCATTCTGCCCCTGGCCGCTTCCAAATCTCATGTCCTCACATTTCAAAACCAATCGTGCCTTCCCAATAGTCCCCCAAAGTCTTAACTCATTTCAGCATTAACTCAAAAGTCCATAGTCCAAAGTCTCATCCAGGACAAGGCAAGTCCCTTCTGCCTATGAACCTGTAAAATCAAAAGCAAGTTAGTTGCTTCCTAGATACAATGAGGGTACAGGCATTGGGTAAATACAGCCATTCAAAATGGGAGAAATTGGCCAAAACAAATGGGCTATAGGCCCCGTGCAAGTCTGAAATCCAGTGGGGCGGTCAAATCTTAAAGCTCCAAAATGATCTCCTTTGACTCCATGTCTCACATCCAGGTCACACTGATGCAAGAGGTGGGTTCCCGTGGTCTTGGGCAGCTCTGCCCTTGTGGCTTTACAGGGCACAGCCTCCCTCCTGGCTGCTTTCATGGGCTGACATTGAGTGTCTGCAGCTTTTCCAGGAGCATGGTCCAGGCTTTCAGTGGATCTACCATTCTGGGGTCTGGAGGATGGTGGCCCTCTTCTCACAGCTCCACTAGGCAGTGCCCCAGTAGGAGCTCATTTGGGGGCCCTGCCCCCACATTTCCCTTCTGCACTGCCCTAGCAGAGGTTGTCTGTGAGAGCCCTGCCCCTGCAGCAAACTTCTGCTTAGACATCCAGGCTTTTCCATAGATCTTCTGAAATCTAGGCAGAGGTTCCCAAACCTCAGTTCTTGACTTCTGTGCACTCACAGGCTCAACACCATGTGGAAGCTGCCAAGGCTTGAGGCTTGGACCCTCTGAAGCTACGGCCCAAGCTCTAAATTGGCCCCTTTCAGCCATGGCTGGAGCTGTTGGGATGCAGGGCACCAAGTCCCTAGGCTGCACACAGCTCAGGGACCCTGGGCCCGGCCTATGAAACTGCTTTTTCCTCCTAGACCTCCAGGCTTGTGATGGGAGAGGTTGCTGTGAAGACCTCTGACATGCCCTGGAGACATTTTCGCCATTGTCTTGGGGATTAATATTCACCTCCTCGTTACTTATGCACATTTCTGCCACCAGCTTGAATTTCTGCTCAGAAAATGGGGTTTTCTTTTCTATCACATTGTCAGGCTGCAAATTTTCTGAAGTTTTATACTCTGCTTCCCTTATATAACTGAATGCTTTTAACAGCACCCAAGTCACCTCTTGAATGCTTTGCTTTTTAGAAATTTCTTCTGCCAGATACCCTAAATCATCTCTCTCAAGTTCAAAGTTCCACAAATCTCTAGGGCAGAGGCAAAATGCCGCCAGTCTTTTTGCTAAAATGTAACGAGTCACCTTTGCTCCAGTTCCCAACAAGTTCCTCATCTCCATCTGAGACCCCCTCAGCCTGGACCTTATTGTTCTATCACTATTAGCATTTTTGTCAAAGCCATTCAACAAGTCTCTAGGAATTTCCAAACTTTCCCACATTTTCCTATCTTCTTATGAGCCCTCCAAACTGTTTCAACCTCTGCCTGTTACCAGCTCCAAAGTCACTTCCACATTTTCAGGTATCTTTTCAGCAATGCCCCACTCTACTGGTACCAATTTACTGTATTAGATCATTTTCATGCTGCTGATAAAGACATACCCAAGACTGAGCAATTTATAAAAGAAAGAAGTTTAACTGGACTTAGAGTTCCATGTGGCTAGGGAAGCCTCACAATCATGGCAGAAGGCAAGGAGGAGCAAGTCTCATCTTACATGGATGGCTGCAGGCAATAAATGAGAGAGAGCTTGTGCAGGGGAATGCCTCTTTTTAAAACTGTCAGATCTCTTGAGACCTATTCAATATCACGAGAACAGCATGGGAAAGACCTCCCCCCATGATTCAATTACCTCCCACCAGGTGCCTCCCAAAACACATGGGAATTCAAGATAAGATTTGGGTGGGGACACAGCCAAACCGTATTACTGGGTTATTCTCTGAGCCCTGCCCCTTCCCCTCCAGGAGGTCCTGAACTCCAGTCCTTGTTTCCTCAGGACCACAAGGTGACCAAAAAATCCCTTTTGCTTCTCAGAGGCTTCCAACCTACTTAGTCTTCTACCCCACACAGCTTAAGAATTCAGCAAATACTTTGAGAGGAAAAGGGGCAGAGTATTGGGCATGTTTCTTCTTTTTCTTTCTCACTAGGAATCCAGTCATTTGGGTCTCTCCTTTTGTTCTCTCCAGTTTTCTGAGCTCCTCACATACCTTACTTGTTTCTCTGCCTGCCTGGGCCATCTGCCCCAGTTCTGAGCCCCTTGCCCTGCTCCCAGATTAGCAAATGGCTCACTCTCCTCCAGCTTCACCCTTCTCTCAGATTTTTGTCCCTCTGGGTTCTGGTTGCCTCCGCAGCTCTCTTATGCTTCAAACAGATGTTTTGATGCATTTTTTTCTGTCTTTTTCATTTGTTCTCAGTGGAAGCATAAATCTGCAAGATATTCCAACAAGCAGAACATTAGCCATTCTCTTTTTCATGGGCATTCATTTCTTTTATTTTTAAAACTTTTTCCTCTTTAAACAATCTTTCTCTATGTGTCCTTACATACTGATGCTTTTATTTGTATGGAATGGATGCCAGGAGTAAGACTCTTGGTTGAAGATTTTTTAAAACATTTTTAAACATGTAATCTATTTGCTTTTTAAAAAATACTGTAATGTTTCACATTTCTAGTGGCTGTGTATGACAGTATCTTTTTCTCTGGACCTTTATAAGCGATAGGCATTATAGCTTTTTAAATTTTTGCTGGTCTTATGGTTTTAAAATGGTAACTCATTTAAACTTTAATTTGCATTTTTTTTCTGACTAGTGAATTTATTATTATTATTTGCCACTGTGATTTGTTCTTCGAGTTGCCTATTTACATCCTTTGCCCTCTTGTCAATTTATAAAACCTATTTGCTTATGATGGACATCGTTATTTATCTCTGCCCTCACAAGAATCCCAGGACTCCCAGTTCCTCCCTCACTTTCTGGGTTCTCAGCCCAGGGACTTTTTTCCCTCTCAGGCTCTGTATCCCTCTTAATCTGACCCTGTCTTCTATTCTTCCACCTCCCAAGGTTCTTCTCTGGGCATTGGCTCGTTCGCACCAACTCAAGCCTGGTTCTCTTGTGAGGACACTCTTTCCCCTGTAGTCACAAGTCACTCCTCACTAACGTGTAAGCTTGGCGGGGATGGGGAGCTTTGTCTTTCTCATCCTCTGCCCTATTTCTAGCATCTAAATCAGTGCCTAGCACATCATAATTGCTCAATAAGTATTTTTCAAATGCATGAATCAATTTGATAAAGTACCATAGTATTATGGCTAAAAATGTTGACTCTGGAGCCAGGCTGCCAGGGCTCAAGAAGCAGATTCTTCTTCTTCATTATTATTATTATTTACAATGATTTCAACATTTAAATTTAGATTCAAAGAATACACATGCTGGTTTGTTATGTGGGTATTTTGCAGAATGCTGAGGTTTGGGACATGAATAATCCCACCACCCAGGTGGTGAGCGTAGTACCCAACAGGTGGTTTTTCAGCCCACACCCCACTTTCTCCCTCCCCACTCTAGTAGTCCCCAGTATCTGTTATTCTCATCATTGTGTCTGTGTACCCAATGCTTAGCTCCCACTCATCAGTGAAAACATGCAGTATTTGGTTTTCTGTTCCTGTGTCAATTCTCTTAGGATAATGGCCTCCAGCTGCATCCACGTTGTGCAAAGGACATGATTTCATTCTTTTTTATGGCTGTGTAGTATTCCATGGTGTGTATGTACCACATTTTCTTAATCCGGTCCACCATCAGTGGGCACCTAGGTTGATTCCACACCTTTGCTGTTGTGAATAGCTCAGCTCTGCTTCTTAATAACTGTGTGCCTGTGGGCACACCCCTCAGCCTCAGCTTCCTTATTCCTAAAATGGAGATAATAGTAGTAGCTACATCATTGGATTGTTAGAAGGATTAAATGAGGATATATATAATATACATATGATACATATTTAGATTTGTTAATATATATATTTATTACAACATATATTTGTTACAACAGCCTTAGGAAACTAATAGTTTCCTAATAGGGTTAGGGTTAGGGAAACTAATAGTTTCCTAGGGCAGTTACAACAAATTACCATACACTGGGTAGCTTAAAACAATAAAAGTGTATTTTTTCACAGTTCTCGAAGCCAGAAGTTTGGAATCAAGGTGTCAGCAGAGCCACGCTCTCATTTGCTGGCTGTGGGGAGCACCCTTCATTGTTTCTCCCAGCTCCCAATGGCTGCCTGCCATCCGGCATTCCTCGGCCTGTAGCTGCGTTACTCCAGCCTCTGCCTCTGGCTCCACGTGGCCTCTTTGGTCTCTTTCTTCTTTGTCTGCATGTCTTCACATCATGCTCTCCTCTCTGTGTGCCTCTGTCCAAATTTCCCTCTTGTTCTAAGGACACCAGTCATTGGGTGAGGAACTACTTTCATCCAGTACAACTTCATCTTAACTTGATTCGAACTGAAAAGACCCCAGCTCCATTAAAGGTTACATTCACTGGAACCAGGATTGAGACCTTATTATATCTTTTGGGGTAAGCAGTTCAACCGACGACAATAATGTATAACCCTTAAAATAGGGCCTGGCACCTGAGGGCTGGGACTTGGCTGTTTTGTTCACTATTGTATTCCCAGTTCCTGGATAGAACCTGTCATAGAGATGCTCAAAACATCTGTAGAATTAATTAATAATTTATCAGCTCTTTGTCTTCTGCAATACAAATATATTTTCCAAATATATCATTTTCTTTTTGTTTTGTTATAGTTCCATATTTTGCCATTAAAATGTTTTCAGTTTTTATACAACCAGATATTTGTATTGTCCTTTTTTTTCCCTAAATAAATTCTAGGTTTGTAGCCATGGTTAATAAGGTGTTATTCCTTCATCCCCCACCCCCACCCCCACCTCAGTCTCCTAGACTTTCTTACAAGAATTTTATTTGTTTTTTTATAGAATGTTTTTAGAGCAGCTTTAGGTTTATAGCAAGATTTAGTGGAAACTACAAAGTTCCCGTATACCCCTGTCCCCACGTGCACAGCCTCCCCCACTAACAACACCTCTCAGCAGAGTGGTAGATTTGTTACAATCTATGAACATGTATTGAAATTATTACAATTTCTTGCTTATAGAACAAGTGAAATTTCTAGGTCAAAAGAATATGCACAGTTAAATGTTTAATGCATATTGCCATATTACATTTCCAACGATTCTATCAAATTCATTCCTAACACAAGTGTTTGGTAGTTACTAATTTCCAAATGTTTGCCAACTTTGAGTATAATAAAAAAGCTTAATATATGCTGACATACCAGTCAGAATTATAGTCATTATTTTAATTTGCATTTCTTTGATTTTAGTTAGCCTGAACTTCTCTTTCCTGTTGTTTTATCGTGAGAATTTATTTTTATTTTTAAATGTAGATGCTTAATCCATGTGGAATTAATTTTTATACTTGATGTAAGATGGGGCTCTTCTTCTATATTTCCTTACTGAATTAGACTATTACCTTTGTCATTTCTGACATTCTCATTATACTAGGGTCTACATCCAAAAATGTTCATACCACTGATTTATACACTATTTCTATATAAATGCAATATGACTCTTTAATTTAGTAAAACAGGTCTTTTCTCAATGTTCTTCCTTTTTGTATTTTCTTGGCTATTCTCAGGCCAGGTTTATATGTTACCATATAGACTTTAAAATCATTTTATTCAATTATCCCTCAGATGCATTATTGGGATCATAACTGGACTTACATTACATTTATATGTTAGAGATGTATCTGCTCTTGAAATCAGCAAGAGAGAACATAAAGGCATGCAGAGACTGAGTGACAGAGAGCCCTGGGATTCTGCAGGGGAAGTGGCTGCTCAGCATCGGCTTTTCCTGTTGCTCCCATTTGTCCTGAGCTTTGAGTTTCCTCCCACTTGCCCTTTGAAAGACAGATCTGATCTCCAGGACCTGAGAACAGCCTCCTCTGAAGTTGAAGTAGGAACGACTTGTCTGCTTTTGTCTGCCATGTTCAAAACCTGTCATTGAAGTACTGAATTAACTGCCCGCAGAACACGCTGAGATTTTACACGTGTATGTAGACCCGAGCTGGGTTCTGGATCTTTGCTTCTAAAATGGACAGGTCTGGTCAGTGCATTAGTTATGCCTGGAATTCCCCTTGACATTGAAAGGCGGTCATGTCGCCTCATCTTTCAGTCTCAGTTTTTGAAGCTTGCACTTAGGTTCAGCATTTTGTCATTCTGTGCCATCTAAACACAATTCTAGTCTTTTAGTTTTTATGGGGATAATATATTTAAAAAACAAAAACAAACCAAACCAACTTATCCTTGTCATCATTTTCATTGTCATGATCATGCCAGCAGCAAAGAAGAAAAGAAAACATGAACATTTTTCGACTTTGTGATTGCCATTAGCAACCCGTCAGTCTGTGCTGAAGGCCTAGAGTCAGGCACTAAGGTTGGAGGAAGGATTGTTTTTGGAAGTGTGGTGCAGTCCCATCCACTATGGATCAAATAGAATTAATGTGGGGACCAGACAGAAGATTTAGCCTAGGGACTACAAATGTCTGGATTTGTGGGAGTGATTTAAATTGTGATCTAATGGTCATAGCATTTTACCAAAGTCAACAGAATCCCAGAGACTCAGAGCTCGAAAGGGCTGCAGAGCTCACCTTACCACTGTTCCCCCTCCCTCCTTGTTCCCCATCATTTACCCCTCAGTGGATGGCGTGTGCTTCCCTGACCACTAATATGTGGCTTTCCTTGACCTGGAACATGCTAAGCCTGTGCACCCATCATCTGCTGCTCAAAGAGCTTGCCTAGGGCAGCTCTGTCCCTTCCGTTTGGTCACCAGAGTGAATCTACATAAAGCAGGTCCAAATCCAACCTGCATTCAGGAGCCAAGCCCAGTCAACCCGCACGCAGCCACGCCTGTAATCTCAGCAATTTGTGAGGCCAAGGCTGGTGGATCACCTGAGGTCAGGAGTTGGAGACCAGCCTGACCAACATGACGAAACCCCGTCTCTACTAAAAATACAAAAATTTGCTGGGCGTCATGGCGGGCGCCTGTAGGCCCAGCTACTCAGGAGGCTGAGGCAGGAGAATGGTGTGAACCTGGGAGGCAGAGCTTGCAGTAGGCCGAGATCATGCTACTGCGCTCCAGCCTGGGTGACAGAGCAAGACTCCCTCTCAAAAAAAAAAAACAAAAACAAATGCTTATTTTGTTGTAAGCCACTGAATTTCAGCTTGTTTGTTGTGTAGTTGCTGACTCATAGACACCCTATCCCTGCTGTAGACCTGTTCCAAACACACAGCACACAACAGTTGGTGAAGAAACAAACCTAGTGTGTCCTCTGCGGACAGTGCCAGGCCAGTCAGCTGATAGGGAGCAACGCGTCTCCCAGGGTGAGGAGCCTGTGCAAAAGGAAGCAGCGTCATGTGCTGTTTGCACAGCCAGAGCCTCAGCTGCACTTCAGCCTTGGCTGCCAGAGCCAGGTTGCAGTCATTGGCTCCCAGGCTTCCCTGGGCAGCAGCACACCCAGCAGAGTCACGTGGGTGGCTCCTTACTGCTCACACGTGAACGTGAGGCAGGCTCTTGCATCTCTGGGCTTTGGGTTTCTCATCAGTAAAGGACAAGGTTGAACCTGACACTGTCTTATCTCTTCCAGTGCTGAGTCTACGAGACAATGTTGTCCCATGGAGTCCGACAGACTCGTGTTCAAATCTTTGCTCTACTTCTTACCACTTGTGTCTTCCTAGAAAATAGTTGGCTTATTTCGCCTTCTTAAATTTTGATCTCCTTATTTAGAACATGGAGTTGGTCATACTTCTGTTGAGGCATTGTTGCAAGGTTTGAATGAGGGATGGAAGTCATTCAGTCCTGGGGCAGCCCCTGGTAGCTCCTCAATCAAACGCTCTTTCGTGGCGATCCTTGTGAAGCTTCCATTCCTATCTGGAGCCAGGAAGGAGGGTTTGTGGCTCAGAAGCCAGTTCTGGCTCTTGGCACTGTGCTGTTCTTGGTGGGCTCTGTGCTTGAGAAGTGTACCTGTAATCGGGCACACCGTGGCTGTCGGTGTTTTCCTGCAAGGGGCTTCTTATCTGAGATGCCCTGCGCCCTGTGACCATTCATGGCGTTCTTCACAGTATTCCTGTTGGTTAAGACTTGAAAAGGAAACCCCATTATTTATCTGCACTCACACCTGGCAACAGCATCCTGAGCCCAATATCCTGCGGCCTGTGTACATGACCATGGCGTCATGATTGCCTGTCACCCCAGTTTGCATCAGCCTTGAAGATTCTGTCTTGCTGGGGCCACATGGACAGTCAGATGTGTGTCTGATGACGCTCGGAAGCATTTGCCAAAAGAGTTTGAATTTTCCGTTCAAGTACAAATTAGACCTATTTTGAAAATTTCATATTATTTTCTAGCCATAGTACTCTTCTCCCTCGTACCTGCTTTGCATGTGATCAGATAACCTTGATGACTGGAACTCTCAGATCATGCCTGCATTCTGGATGACACAGCTCTGCGGTGGCAGGTGGTCCATAGGTGGGGGAGGAGCTGGAAGATGAGGTATCCCTGGGATGGGGGAGGTGGGGAGACAGAGCATGTCTGAAATTCTAGACAAGGCAGACTTTTTTTTTTTTTTGGTACCCGTTTCGTGTTGTCTGTGAATGAGTATGTAAAGAAATAGAAATAATATTACTTATTAAAAATAAAACCCATAACTCTCTTTAGTTTTATCACAAAAGAATTTAGGCCACAGGATTTCCAGGCACGGAGGGATGGCTAAAAAGCCAATCTCAGCCGGGAATGGTGGCTCACGCCTGTAATCCCAGCACTTTGGGAGGGCGAGGCGGGTGGATAACCTGAGGTCGGGAGTTTGAGACCAGCCTGACCAACATGGAGAAACCCCATCTCTACTAAAAATACAAAATTAGCCGGCTGTGGTGTCGCATGCCTGTAATCTCAGCTACTCAGGAGGCTGAGGCCGGAGAATTGCTTGAACCCAAGAGGCAGAGGTTGCGGTGAGCCAAGATTGTGCCATTGCATTTCAGACTGAGCAATAAGAGTGAAACTCCATCTCAAAAAAAAAAGCCAGTCTCCAGATTGTGTGCCCCTGAATCTCCTCAGGGTGCATCCTTTAAATCTCTGGCTTAAATATAAACAGGAATCTCTCCCTTGGCTCCCCTTAACTGATATTTTCAGAAGAGAACTTTGCTAAGTGTAGTATTAAGGGAAGACTGATGAGGATCCCACGCTGGTCCAGCACACACACTGAGATACCCACACTGAAGTCTGCACCACCCGTTGAGGAGCTGGCACCTCATAGTCCCTGTCCCATCTCCCTTTACTCCTGGATCCTTTTGTGTGTCTC
Source organism: Symphalangus syndactylus (assembly GCF_028878055.3). Lineage (NCBI taxonomy): Eukaryota > Metazoa > Chordata > Mammalia > Primates > Hylobatidae > Symphalangus > Symphalangus syndactylus. Next base: position 16,065,760 of record NC_072440.2, read on the forward strand.
ACAAGGAAAGTATCTTTTTGTCTGGCCTCACAGTATTTTTTTTTTTTTTTTTTGAGATGGAGTTTTGCTTTTGTCGCCCAGGCTGGAGTGTAAAGACACGATCTCAGCTCACTGCAACCTCTGCCTCCCAGGTTCAAGCGATCCTCCTGCCTCAGCCTCCCGAGTAGCTGGGATTACAGGGGCCTGCCACCATGCCCAGCTAATTTATGTATTTTCAGTAGAGACGGGGTTTCACCATGTTGGCCAGACTGGTCTTGAACTCCTGACCTCAGGCAATCCACCCACCTCAGCCTCCCAAAGTGCTGGGATTACCGGTGTTAGCCACTGTGCCTGGTCCACAGTATTCTTAATATTCCAACTCCTTCCTCGCCATAACTATGGCGCTCATATCTGCATGAGATAGGTGCTCATATCTGCATAGGCATGGGCTTTCTTAGTCAGACTCAAGATTCAACCAGATACGATAGCAAGAGTCTGATGAGTGTTGCCAGCTGTTCCTTTTGTTGACATCCCATTGTCTTCTTCTCATTCAACTTTTAGTGAACATCTACTATGTGCTCTTGGCATACAGAAGTAAAAAAGAAGTGCTGGTAATTCTCTACACAATAGCACTTTGTTGAGTGCCTGCCATGTGTTAGGTTCTGTGCGAGGGACTATCTATGGAAGTTAAACAGAAGGGATATGGAAGCTTAAGATTTTTTTTCTGGTCACCCAGGCTGGGGAGGACCGAGAAGGCTCTCCCTGAGCTGGTGATACCTGTATCTTAAGGATGTGCTTGCTGTAGCACCCAGAAAATATTCCTGGGAGTTTTGTTTCCAGTTTGGCTATGTAAGCTTCTACTGGACCAGCCCTCCCAGAGATACCAACTATAAACACTGGATGATGTTAAGTAAGTCAGTAAATCAGTAATTTATTAGATAACCAAATGCCTGAAGGTCCTGGAAAATGAAACTAGACTAGGCAAGAAGATTCAGGAGGGTGTCAACTCTTGAAGATGGGAATAGCATGAGTGAGTTCCCATTTTCTACAGCTTTTCACTTGAGGAAACGAATAGCCTTTCTGGCTTGAATAACCAGAGGGAAGAGGTCTGGGTAACTAATGCTACCTGCAAGTAAAGATGGGGATGGAGAAAGGGGGCATTTTGAAAAGGAGAGAGCCAGTTAGATGCTCTAGCTTTTGTGTATAGATTCTTCCTCAACCTCTGGCTGACTCTAAACCACATATGAGCAGAGCAGATTGCAAGTAACCTAGCTAAGGATACAAGAACTGAACTGAAATTTAAACTGCAGCCCAACACACTCAAAACTTTTTCAGTTTGAGTCCAACCAAGCCTACTGCCTGCTCAAACACATGAACCAAATATATAGATTTATATAAAATACATAGATATATAGATTTATAACATATATAGACATAAAACATGTCACTCTTTGGAGAACTACAACAGAATCCAGAGGCCCCACACTATAACCTCCACAATGTCCAGGATATAACCCCAAATTATTCAACATTTGGAGAAACAGAAAAAATGTGATCTTTCTTAAGAGAAGAGACTCTAAGATGACCAGATGTTAGAATTAACACTCAAAAACTTTAAAGTAACCATTATAAAAATGCTCAGTGATAGAAAGGAAAATATACTCATAATGAATGAAAATATATGAAATCTCAGCAGAGAAATAGAAATTATAAGAAGAACCATATGGAAATTCTAGAACTGAAAAATAAGATATCTGAAACAAAAAATTCACCACATAGCTCAACCACAGAATGAAGATGACAGAAGTCAATGAACCTGAGGATAGATTAATAGTTATATAAACTGAAGAGGAGAGAGAAAAATTTTTAAAAAGAGAGAATAGTGTCTAACAATCATATGAACAATATCAAAAGGTCTAACGTAGGTGTAATTGGAATCACAAAAGGAAAAAAGACAGGGACTAGGGAAGAGGACATATGTGAAGAAATAATGGCTAAAATTTCCCAATTTTGGTGAAAGGCCCTAATATAGATTCCAGAAGCTCAGAAAACCCCAAGTAGGATATTACAAAGAAAATAACAGACAAACTGTTGAAAAGCAACATCAAAGAGAGAAATCTTAAAAGCAGCATGAGAAAAATGACACATTACAAATAGGGAAACAACATTTTAAATTACCATTGGCCTCGCACCAGAAACAATGGAGGAGGTGAGAAGATAGTAGAACAGTAACATATGGAAAGTAAAAAGGAAAAAAGCAAAAGCAAAACCAAACGTAAACCTCCCAACCCAGAATTTTATACCTAGCCAAAGTCTCCTTCAAGAATGAAGGTGATGATTTCAAACTGAACAAAACAAAAGCTAAGATAATTCATTGCAAGTGGATCTTCGCTACAAGCAAGGCTAAAAGAAGTTCTCAGGATGAAGGAATTTGATACTAGGAAGACTTGGTTGTCCATGACAGAACAAAGAACATTAGAAATGGTAAATCACTGATTAAATATAGAAGGCTGTTATTTTTCTTCATTTAAAAACCACATAGTAATATTCAAAGCAAAAACCATGGCATTGTCTTGTGGGATTTATAACATATGTAGATGTGAAGCAAATGTCAACTATACCATAAGAACAGGGTGCAGGACAACCCCAGCACTTTGGGAGGCCGAGGTGGGTGGATCACCTGAGGTCAGGAGTTCGAGACCAGCCTGATCAACATGGAGAAACCCCATCTCTACTAAAAATATAAAACTAGCCGGGCATGGTGACACATGTCTGTAATCCCAGCTACACGGGAGGCTGAGGCAGGAGAATAGCATGAACCCGGGAGGCGGAGGTTGTGGTGAGCTGAGATCGCACCATTGCACTCCAGCCTGGGCAACAAGAGCGAAATTCCGTCTCAAAAAAAAAAAAAAAAAAAAAAAAAAAACAGGGTGCAGGAGACCTCGATGAAGTTGCAAGGTCTCTACATTCTATGTGAAGTGGCATAATATTAAGTCTAAATAGACTGTGAAAAGTTCAGAATGTATAGTGTAATCACATAGAAACCACCAAAAAGGTGCTGCAAAGAGACATAGCAAACAAGTGTCACACACAGAAACTGGTGGCTGCTTCTCTCACAGGATGTTGCGCAGGGGCTGCGTTTAGAAAAGGCTGAGTCCTCACTTTCATCATTGGGCATGCTCTCAGGGCGTCTTCCTTCATGGAGAGGGCCCAGCAACAGTTCCCTGAAATGTTGTGAACTCCTGGGGAAGAGTCGGTCTACAATCTAAGGGACGCCCCAGGGAGGGCAGCAGTGACTATCTGGTGAATCAACACATGCCAGACCATTGTTTGTCAGTCTTTGAGCAACTTTCTTAGGGGAATGCCTCCTAGAAAAGACCAAAGGAAATGACTTAAATGGTTAAACATTTAAATCTGTTTTATAAACATTGCTGGTGAGCCTTCCTTCGTACTGTATGTTGCCTCCAAGGGTCATGATAAATCTGGTTGATTTGCTGCTGTGTTCATCTTAGAAATGAAAGTGGTGCAAGGGGAGCCTCGGAAGAGGCATTAGAGGCCTTCGCATCTGTGGCCTGCCCTGAGCCTCTTCTGGGAATAGCACTTGCAGCGTTTGTGTTCTCTGCGGTGCTCCGCTGCTCCGTGCCCCTGGGGATTGCGCCCCTGCAACCGCTGGACAGGCTGCTGAGGGCCTGGGGGATAGTACGAATCTCCCTGGCACCTCACAGCCCTCTAGGCTGGGGAACATTTGCCTGCAGACATTTTCTTACGATCCAGTACATATGGTTTTGTGAAAGAACTGAGCAAGAAGAATTTGCCGTGAATAATTCATGTGCAATTGTTTTCAAAATATAAAGTTTTTTTCAAAGCAAGCAACCAGAGGCTCACCGCAGTTGTGGGTGCTTCTGCGGGGGCCACGGCTTTCTACCTGAACACCAGTGCCATCCTGTGCTGGGACAGGCTCCTCTGCAGAGCTGGGCCGGGGACCATGTGCAGATGGCACAGAACTGTCAGCATTCCCAGTCACGTGCTTCCTGCCCAATTCCACAGGCAGGCCCTGGGGATAGCCTTGTACTCCTGCGTTGCCACCCGCCTCAGTCCCCCGGGCAGCACTGCAACACTTCCATCCCTTCCCTTTTCTCTCAGCTGCTAGCCCAGTACCAGCCACATCACAACCTGTTTACTGTTAACCTCCACACGCAGGAAGCCAAGGCCAGGCCTGACTGATTGGACCAGCGTAGATACAGCACGCACTTTCACAATCAGACTGTCTGTTATTTACATAGACAGCGAAAGGGAGAGTAAGCCACAGGGGCCAGCTCCCTGGTCCTCTTCCCGAATACCAAAAAGGATGACACCAAAACAAAGGAAGCTGATGACTGCGCGGCAAGGTGTGGAGTGCCCTGTTGCCGAGAGCCACATCCAGACTGCAGCCAAGAGGCCTCCTTTCTGCAGCTCTAGTGTGAGGGGCCGGGGCAGAAAGCCCCTCACCCTATCAGAACCTGGAGGCAGGAGAAACTGTCTCCTGACAGCCTTCCTGGAGAGATAGGGAGGCAGGTGGGAGGTGGGCTCAGGGCAGCTCCTTGGAGGCCTCCCGTCCTTTCAGGCTCCACCAAGGCTCAGACTGGCCTTTGCCTATGTGGCCTCTTTGGATACATGGAGGACACCAGGGCTCCATGGCAGAGCTGCTCCCCACTCCCCCTGGGCCATTTCCTCTCCATTTTCATCTCCTCTCTTTTTTGTCCGGGCCCCTGTGACCTTATTCCAACAGTAGATCTCATCACAGTGGTTAATAAGAAGAATGAGGTTTGAGGACGGGCGTGGTGGCTCATGCCTCAGCATTTTGGGAGGCCAAGGCAGGCGGATCACGAGGTCAGGAGATCGAGACCATCCTGGCGAACATGGTGAAACCTTGTCTCTACTAAAAATACAAAAAATTAGCTGGGCGTGGTGGCCGGCGCCTGTAATCCCAGCTACTCGGGAGGCTGAGGCAGGAGAATCGCTTGAGCCCAGGAGGCAAAGGTTACAGTGCACCTAGGTAGCACCACTGCACTCCAGCCTGGGTGACAGAGTGAGACTCTGTCTCAAAAAAAAAAAAGGAAAAGAAAAGAAAGAAAAAAGAAAAGGAAAGAAAAGAAAAGAACTGGGTTTGAACCCCAGGTCTGCTGCTTTCTATTCATATGTCTAAGAAAAGTGACCCAAACTCCCTAAGGCTCAGTTTCCACAGCATTAAAATGAGGTTAGAAAGAGTGCCTTTCTTGAGGCTTCTGTTGAGGGTTAAATGAGATCCGTGTGGAGCCTGTACAGAGCCCCACACAGTGCCTGGCACACACGGGCACTAAGTGGTGCTGCGCAGTGACCATTATGAGGGCGACACTGCAGCACGGCCTCACCTGGTCCCTCCATTCCCTCCCCAGCTGCCTCTTCCGCTGAATGCAGCGAGCACTGCTGTGCTGCTCCTCCACCTGGAACTTACTCTGGCTTCCAGTGACATCTGTTGACTTTGTTGACGATAACCTGTGTATTCCTCACCCCCCAACACACAGTTTCTTCACAACCCATCGGCAAACCCAGTTCTCCTAGAAAGCCTTCTATCCCCTGTTCCGGGTGGGGTTGATCATCCTGAACGTCTTTGGCCCCTTGGCCCATAGATGCATTTAGAACTGTGATTCTGTGTTCTTTTCTGTAGGAAAATCCATGTTTTCCCATTTGGATTGTGAATACTCTGAGATCAGCAGAGGTGGTGCCTTCCATCTGCCTCTATCCACCCAGCATCCCTTCTGTGGGTGGCTCACATCCACGCAGGCAGCTCTGTCTGGGTTTTTGGCCAAAGGGCATCATCTTTTCTGTAATTCCTAGGGAGAGTCATTGAGACGATTCCACTTCAGTATTTGCAAGGCAAGGAAGAGTGTTTTCTTGGGTGCTCCCTCTGCCCCCAACATACCCAAAACCGAAACAGTAGGTCATGTGTTTTGGAGGGAAGGAATCAGGAATAACTTTCAGCAAGTGGACTAGCATATGGAGAAGAAAAAAGAGCATTCATGGATGGCCACCCCCATTTAAAAAAACACAGCCGCTTTTCATGTAATCTGGGATCATAATGAAACTTGAATGAAAACTTCAGTTTTCCCTCCTCAAACTACCTTGCTTGCTTTATTTTGTTTTCTTGAATATACGGGAACATAAACCTAATGTATGAGACTCTAAAGCCATGGCAGTGACAAGTGTGGCTTTGGGTATCTTGGATGGCACGGCTTGGAAAAGTCTGCAGTGGCGCCTGTGGGCCTGAGCACCATGACGACTGTGCCACTTGTCCCTTCGTTCACTCACTTAACCAACAAACGCAAGCCTTGTGCAAGGCCCAGGGACACAGGAGACTCGGTCCCACTCCCTGGCAGCCTGTGGGTGGGGTCAGACAAATAACAATCACGAGCCCTGCTGTGAGCAGCACAGGGGCAGGAGGTGCTCAGGGAGTAGTGACCCGCGGGCCACCTAACGCCTCTCCACCCTCCCCTCTCTCCCTCCTCAGGTACTGGAAGACACTGGGATGCCCATGAACGATGATCAGTATGCCCTGCTGACCGCTAAAATAGGCTTCGAGAAGGAAGGGATGAGCTATCTTGATTTTGCGGCAGGATTTGAAGGTAGCTAACGGCCAAGTCCACACCCTGTGGGATGCGTCCTGGGTGACACCACACGTCTTCGCTAGCAGTGCCACCAGGCCACTCGGGTTGAAGTAGCACAAGCTGAGATGTTGAAATGAGGTGTCTTCCAGGGCTGCAAACAACCATGTTTATTTCATTTTCTCTGACCATGTTCAGAACTGTGAGTGCAGAACTTTGCCTGAAAGAGTCTTCCACAAACTCAGAGCACAAATGGTTCGGAAAGTTTGTGCGCCAAAGCCTGTTTCTTCAATCACACCTCACGGCCTTTAAGATTTTCCCCTAATGTAGTTGCTGGTTATCTGTAGTTAACAATACCACACACAGGTAACACAGGTATTTTTCCTCCCTGTGGACAGAGAAGGATGCAGAGATTCTAAGAGGCCACCCAGCCCCGCCCCCCACCCGATGTTAGGAAACCCATCTTTGTGCAGTGTGCTGGGGCCGCCTTTCCACTCACTGATGCTGCTTTCTCACACGCCAAAGACATTGTGGTGGACAAACAAGCCCTCCAGAGAAGCTGCAGAAATCACACAGATATCTCAATGGAATACTGTTCTCTTTTGCTGTAAATACCCTGCAGGCTGGCCGGGCGGAATGCAGGAGCCCCGTGCATTTTTCGTGTTCCTGGCCTTGGGTCTAGAGGTAACCGTGTGAGGTGGTGAGTTTCCCAGAGACTCGGGCTGGGTCCTCGCCAAGGTCTCCCTAGCCTTGTCAGACTGTCATTTGCCACGCCTTAAACAGAGAGGTCCCACACTCCTGAAAAATGGCATCATGAGAAGCCAGAGCATTTTAGAATTTCAGCACTGTCCCTGGGTAGATGTTTTGATATTTGTTAAGGAAAATAAGAAGGAGAAGGAACTCACCTGCATTTTAGTGAGTGTGTCCCACCTGCCAGGTGTATTCATTTTTCAGGTGAGGAAATTGGGGCCCAGGGTGCGTAGGTCACTTGCCCGAGGTCTCAGTGCTGGCAAGGCCATCACAGCTGGAACTGGACTCCGTCTCTGTCACCTGCTCCCGGCTTCCTGGCTGCCTGTGTTCTCCTCCCTTCACTTCCTGCTTCTCCTCTCCCTGCCCGTCTCCTCCCTGCCCCTCTAAGCTGCTTTCTCACACGTGAAGATTCTAGCAAGGTGGGGAGTGAGGCCCTGCGTGGCCCCTGCTAGGGGTCAGGGGGATGTGGCAGAGGGGTCAGGCGGTGGGGTGGGGGTGTTATCTGCCAGGCAGTAGGGAACCGGAGAGAGGCCACTTGCAGCCTCTGCAGTGAGGCAGGTGAGGCAGAAGCCAGGCTCAAGAGGGGCAGAGGATGCCCACGAGCTTGGGGTGCCCTGTCCCCCATCCATCTGCCCTCCACACCGTGGGGAGGGCACAGGAGCAACAGGTGCAGAGAACCACGTCTGGAACCAAGTCCCTGGTGTGTAGCCTGGCTTTGACACATGTCACACTCAGATGACCCCAGCCTAATGGAAACGGGGTAGACAGGGAAGTTTTTTGTTTGTTTGTTTGTTTTTGTTTTTTTGAGATGGAGTCTCACTCTGTCACCAGGCTGGAGTGCAGTGGTGTGATCTCAGCTCACTGCAACCTCAGCCTCTGGGGTTCAAGCAATTCTCCTGCCCCAGCCTCCCGAGTAGCTGGGGCTACAGGCGTGCACCACCACACCCAGCTAATTTTTGTGTGTTTATTAGATATGGGGTTTCACCATGTTGGCCAGGATGGTCTCGATCTCTTGACCTTGTGATCTGCCTACCTCAGCCTCCCAAAGTGCTGGGATTACAGGTGGGAGCCACCGCACCTGGCCGACATGGAGTTTTTAAGGAGAGGTTACACTTCCTTCCTTAATTTTAGGGGAGTGAGAGGGCATAGGCAGTAGGGAAGCAACTGGGTCCTAGTATCAGACGGCCTGGATTCAGCCGTGCTGTCCACGAGCTCCACCTCCCAGGCGAGCCAGGGACCCCTGAGCCTCGCCGCCCCCTAGGTAAAGTGCACGGGATGATAGGCTTTCTTGTGTGTAAACAAACATGAGGAGCATTGCTGGAAGGACCAAGAAACAGATGAAGGCCTCAGCATCTTACTTAACAGATACATGGTCAGGAAATAGCCACTGAACGAGTGGATGTTGAATGAATTCTATATTCTTGTCTTTAGGACATGATTCCAGGAAACAAAAAAGAGGCAGGAATTCTCATTCTCCTCCTCTGAGAATTGGGAGATGAACAAGAGACACAGGACAAGTAAACATGCCAGGGTGCCAAGTGCGGTCTGTGAGGGTGAAAGGAGGCCCCACAGTCTGGAGCATGGTTCCTCCTGGAAGAGGAGGAAAGTGTCTGAGAAACTGAAGGAAAAGAAAGTAGATAGTAAGAAAGTCAATGCTGTGTTCAACTCACAGGAGGGTACCATATGGGGTTTTAACAGGATTCGGGACAGGCAGAGATAAAGTGTTGATGTAGAAATGAAGCCGGGGGGCCGACGTGGTGACTCACGCCTGTAATCTGAGCACTTTGAGAGGCTGAGGCGGGTGGATCACCTGAGATCAGGAGTTCGAGACCAGCCTGGCCAACATGGTGAAACCCCGTCTGTACTAAAAGTACAAAAATTAGCCAGGCGTGATGGCAGACGCCTATAATCCCAGCTACTCAGGAGGCTGAGGCAGGAGAATCGCTTGAACCCAGGAGGCGGAGGTTGCAGTGAGCTGAGATTGCACCGCTGCACTCCAGCCTGGGCAACAAGAGCGAGACTCCATCTCAAAAAAAGAAAAAGGAATGAAGCTGATGGGCACTAATGGAAACCCTGATCTTTGTCATTGTTCCAGATCCTCCAGTGAGACTGCCGGAAACCACTCCGCCACAGCCTCCAACTCCTTCAAAAAGTTACGTGAACAGCCACTTTATCACCGCAGAAGAATGCCTGAAGCTTTTCCCCAGGAGGCTGAAGAAGTCATTCCGGGTAAACAGACTGTCTGGCGCTGGGCTTCTCTAGGCTTCCCCTGCTCCCAACCACGCAGCCCAAGTGGGTGTGAGTCCTGGTGCAGGTCATGTCCCGGTCAGCCCGAGGGACACAGAGCATTTCCCTCTGCAGACCCAGCATTGGTCAGAGAGAGGCATGTGGGGAGGATGGGGCTTCTTCCCTCCCTGAGGGACCCCTGTGGACGCTTTGCTGGCAGAAGGGTAAGGAGACCCTTTCCACAAGAGTGGGTGTTGGTGGGGAAGAAGCATGACAACCCACGGTACAGTGACTTTGAAACCTGTTCATCCATTCCCTCATTGATTCCCTCATCCATTCAGCCACCAAACAAGTGTTATACACTTACTATGTGCTAGAATCTGTGCTAAATGCTGGGAATGAAAGCTACCAGCCCCACCCCAGGGAGCTCAGTCTAATCTCAGACACAGATGGTAAACAGACAAGTCATATTCATAGTAATTGGCTGTTGTCGAAGGAACTGGAGCATCCTCTGGGTGCACAAGGAAAAGATCCCTTTAAGGAGGACTCCCTGGAAGAGGTGGCCCCCACACTGAATCGTAAGGCCTAAGCATGGGCTGGCCAGGAAAGGAGGGAGCAAGCCATAGATGAGGCAGCCTGAGCCAGGCCAGGACAGACAAGGCATGGGCTCTAGGGAAAAACATGTGGCTTATCATGGCGGAGGTGTGCGTGGCGCGTGCAAGTTGTAACAGACAAAACAGAAGTAGATGGCAGCCGTTCCAACATAGAGGCCGGTACAAGATGATCTGAGCTCTTTCTGTGATGAGAAGTAAAAGGGGGTGAATAAAGTTAGGGAGATCAATTCAATAAGGCGAACCTCAAGACAGGGCTGAGGGTATCAAGGAGTTAGACTGCATCCTCACCCCGTGGGTGGAGGGAACACATCCAGAGGCAGAATGGAGATGGGTGAAGTCCAGAAGGGAAGGGGCGGGCGAGAGACTGGGTATCAGAGCAGTCTGGGGGGCTGTGGGAGGGCAGCACCCCATTTCCTGTGCTCCGAGGCATCCTCCCCAGACTGATCACCCCTGGAGATTCATTTTGGTTACCAGGCTCCCATTTCAACATGCACGTGCATTTGTGATGGCAGTCCACTTTAGACTTTCCAGCAGGGCTCAGATTTTGAACATTCTGTCCAGTTTTCAGAATGTGCATCCTGATTTTTGGTTTGAAAAAATATGATCGCCATATGCATACATGGAGAAGGATTGGTCCTACTGATCTCATCCAGGCTAAGCGGCTGGCCAAGAGGAGCACTCTGGGAACCAATGGCCTGTGGGCTCCAGCGTGGAGGAGGCAGGGGTCATTTAAGTGGGGAGTGCCTGGTCCTCCAAAGGAGAGCTGGGCTGGGTGGGAGGCAGCGGCCGCTGCAGGGAGAGAGAGCAGAAGGGAGGCAAAGGCTCCAGGAGCAGACTCCCTTCTGTGCTGGTTGGCAGGGCCTCCATGGGCACCCTAACTGCAGAGGCCTGGCAGCTGCCTCACTGCACCTTGCCCATTGCAATGCAGGCCCCTCCCTGTTCCCTCTCTCAGGCTCTCTCCTCTCTCCCTCACACACTCCTCACGTCTCCCAGTGGGGACCGTGGGAAGCCCAGCTTCACACCACATCGTTGCTTTCCTATTTTTACGATCAGTGAAGGTTGGCTACAGCCAACGTATATCCTGTGTTTTCCAAAGTGATCTTTATTTTAAATAATTAAATAATGAATTCATTCAACAGACCATCACCGACACCCACTCTATCCCACCAGAGAATTTATCAACTAGTGGGTGAAACAGAGGAGTGAACCCGTAATTGCCAGTTTTTATGTGAGACAGGCTGAATGCAGGTTATGTCCCGGGCTCATGAGGACTTGGCTTGTGTCCTTGCAGGTATATGCAAAGTGGACAAAGCGTGGGTCTCAATTTTTTAATGGGATGGTACAATCACTTTTTTTGAATTTTTTTGTTAGAGACGAAGTCTTGCCACGTTGCCCAGGCTGGTCTCAGACTCCCGGGCTCAAGCGATCCTCCCACCTCAGCCTCCCAAAGTGCTGGGATTACAGGCATGAGCCACTGTCCCTGCCCTCATATATCTTTTAGAAACAAATAGGATTAACCTGTCAACCCACAAATAGGGTCACAGTACACTCAGTTCTCTGCAACTTCACTTTCCACTTCACAATTCATCTTGGACTCCTGGCCCTCGCGGGATGGTCTCATCCACGTGCATCTCTGACCGGAGTGCCCACTGTGCTCTCAGGATACATCCTGCTCCCACCTGGCCGGCCCACAAGACCCCTCACCCCCTCACCCTTTCCTGCCTCTGAGCCTTTGCACATTCTGTTCCTTTGCTTGGATGGCGCCTCCCCTTTGACCAGTGGACTCCTCCCCAACCTTCTGTCCTTCTCAAGCCCTTCACATCAGCTGAGAGGTCAGCCACTGCATGTTCCCCTCTCTCCTCACATCCCTCACAGCACACAGCCCACAGGGTGCTGCAGTTAGATTCACCAGTGAGCCCCAAGCCATTTCTACATCATTCACCACAGTAACCCAGGGGGCTGCCTCTGCCACACTGCATATGACCGATTTGTATTTGCTGACTGAGCACACCACACCTGATGCCGGGCAGCGAACTGGAGGGCCACACACAGGGCTTTGTGTATTCTGACACCCGCAACCACCCTGTCAAGTAGGTTTAATGTTCCCGTGTTATGCTGGAGACCCTGAGGGTCAGAGACGGGGAAAAAGTTACACAAAGCCACACCTCTAGTACATGGCACCGTCAGGAACTGAAATAACACTGGCTCGATTCCAAAGCCTCTGTACTGCACACTAACACTGAGAAAGCTGAAGACTGAGATTGGAGGAATGATTAGTTTATAAACTTGTGAAGATTAGCCATGCATGACCTCATAGCATCTAGATTGTCCCTCGAGTCCAGAATCCAGGCTGGCCCCACCTGGCCCTCACACCTCTGTCCCTGCAGTAATCACACTGGGTTGCTGTGATTTGCGTCCTGTCTTGCTTCCCTAGTAGACAGTGAGGACCTGGGTGTCAGGGGCCGCGTTGCAGTTATGCTGTCTGTGCACCCAGCAGAGTGCTCGGTGCCTAGGAAATGCTCCTCCTTCATGTCCAGCAACCCCATCTCACAGACGTCATGGTGAGCATGGCTCGGGGAGCTGGGGCTGCAACAGGGAACAGATCAGAGCTCAGACTCGTGCTTATGTTCTAGGGGGAAGTGCAGTGGACACAGAAACCTCTACTAGGTCAGGTGGTGACATGTGCCAAAGAGAAAAGTAGAGGATCGTGGGAGGCCACAGGCCTGTCAGGGCTGGTGCCATTGTACAGAGGAGTCAGGAAGTGCCTCTCTGGAGAGGGGACAGTCAGACAGAGTCATGAAACAGCCAGAGTGAGTGCTGCGGACACTGGAGAGGGCTCCCTGAGGCACCCTGAAGCAGGCTTGGCCTGTTCAGAGAACAGCGAGGGGACGGGTGGGATGGAAGTGTAGACGGGCTTGTGGGCCACAGCCAGGCCTTGGCCTTGGACTCTGAGTGAGATGGAGAGTCAAGGGGGTTGAGCAGAGGCGTCTCATGCATGACATCAGCTGTAAGGGATTGCTTGGGGACGATTGCACAGAGTAGAGGCCACGGAGCCGACAGTGGCAGCTGGGAGCCATCGCAAGGTTCCTGCAGGACTCCAGCGACCTTGGGTGGGGGCCGAGGTGGTGGGCCTGAGAGAGGGGGTCCAGTGCTAATGCACTTTGAAGGGACAGCCAGCGGGATGTGTGGGCAGACTGGAGGTAGGTGTGAGAGGAAGCGAGGGCTCAGAAGGGCTCCCAGGTTTGTGTCTGAGTAACTGGGAGGAAAGAGCTCCACTTACTGAGATGGGAAGACTTAGGAGGAGCAGAGTGGGGACAGGGGGTGGAGGTCAAGAGTTTGATTTGGGCCATGTTCAGTTTGACATCCCAGAGAAAATGCCCCCAAACCACTGGAGATGTGAGGCTGTTGCGGGGTGGGGGTGGCAGTGCTTGGGGCTGGCAGTGTAGAGGGAATCAAGAAACAGATAGGCCTGGGCCCCAGGAGGCCCCCTCGGGCAGAGTTAGACATCAGCCTCCCTGCCACACTGTATTGTCTCCCAGAGGCAGGGGCAGTGTCTTTTAAATTGATTTCCACAGTATTTAGCATGGTGATTGCATATATTAGGTGCTGAATAATTTTTGGTGAATGAATACATGAGTGAATACAGAGAGAGCTTTCCATAAAATCCCCACACATTTGCATGAGACACTTGGGTCACAGCAGGTCTTGCTTGATATCCTAAGTAACCTCTGTGGGAGGAGGAGCCTGTAACGAGGGGACAAGAGCAATGCCGCCAGAGCAGCCAGGTAACTCCCATGTGAGGGGCTGCGTCAGGTGCTGATGGAACGAGGTGGGTTGGGGCCACATCAGCAACTTTTCAGGCCTGAGACCCGGGAAGCAGGTGCATGCGGAAAACAGGCATTGGCCCCGGGCAGAGCCTTGCACTTGCTGTATGATCTTAGGCAAATGGCAAGTGCAACAAACAGCCTTTTAAAGTGCCAGGAAAGCCAGGCTCGTTCTAAGTGCTTTGCATCATTAGCAAATTCACTCCTCACAAACAGCCCAAGGAAGAAGGGACTGTCATAGTCCCCATTTTACAGATGAGAAAACAGAAGCACCACAAGGTTAACTATCTCACCCATGGTCGTGTTGCTAGTAAGTGGCAGAGCTGGGGTTTGCAACTGAGCCACCTGCCTGCAGAGTGCACGCTCCATCACACATCAGGGTCTCTAGTCACGGGTTCCCTGGGAACCCTGAGCCTCTGTTTCCTCATCTGCAAGATAGGAATCCCTGTGCCCTCCACCCAGCGCGATGGGCTGAGTGGAAGTCCTTCAGCTGTGGCAGGCTTGTGGATCCCAGACACGGCTGATCTCTATCACGGTCATCGAAACAGAGCCCTGGCCTTCGGGTGGCTCCTTGGCGTGAGATTCAGTGCAGTATTTGTTTGCCTGCAGACAGAAGCGGCCAAACATGATGAAAGTGATATAAAAAATTGCGAGCAGGATGTTCATATGCACCAGAAACCTCCAGCACTTTCTCCTTTCCTTCCTTCCTGGACTAGAAGTATAAGCTCCACAAACCGAGAGTGTGGGAGGAAAAGAAAAGCGACCTGTTCCTTTCCTGATCCTCTTTGAATGCAAAGAGGATCGTTTATATCCCCTGGGTAGCTGGAGAGCTTTATAATTTCTTGGGAAAAGCAAAGCATGGTGAGGATATTCCTGGAACAGCCGAGTCTCTGAAAGCAATAGTTGGAGCCCAGCTAAGCTCCACCTCCTCGCGTGGAGATGAGGCTGTACACGTGGGGGGATGCATGTGTTGCCGTCCGGGGCTCACGGGGAAGGGCTTTGACATGTGTGTTTTGTTTTTAGGACCCCTACTCTGCCTTCTTTAAAACAGATGCTGACAGGGATGGCATCATCAACATGCATGACCTTCACAGATTGCTCCTACACCTACTGCTTCATCTCAAAGACGATGAGTTTGAGCGCTTCCTTGGCCTTCTTGGTTTGAGACTTAGTGTCACTTTAAATTTTCGGGAATTTCGAAATTTGTGTGAGAAGAGACCATGGAGAACAGATGAAGCGCCTCAAAGACTCATTAGGTAAGAAGGCAGCATGGTTCTGTGTCTTTAATATATGCCGGCCCGTGCCACTGTGATGTCCGCCATTTCCATGGCGTCCGCAAAGGGATACAAAGAATGGAGTGATTATTTTTTTCTTTTTCTTGGTTCAGAAAAAGTCATACAAGGAATATGCATTCAGTGTAGAACATCCAGGAAATACAGCCCTGGTCTTAGCACCTGTGAGCATCGTTTTTATATTTTGCTGGGTATCATTTCAGTCTTTTTTCATGTGCATGTACTTACATATGTGTGTGTGACACACATATATAAATATATACATATATACGTGTGTGTCTTTTTTCATTTGCATATACTTACATATATATTCATATGTATATGAAAATATATATATACATATACACACATACATATATATATATACACACACATACATACATATGCTTATTTTTCTATGTATTAATCTGGGTTCAAAAATACATGCTTTTTGCTCAGTCTTTTAAAATTGAAGCTTGGGAGACCTGTGAACACAGCCTGTCCTCTGTCCAAGGCCGGGCCCAATCTCTGCAGGGGCAGGTGGAGGGCCGTGCACCAACTCTGTGCAGATAAATTTTTGTCAAGTGAACACAGTAACCTTCTTCTTCGGGAACTGATGCCTCCTACCTCCTCTTCACCTCCAGATGTTAATCTAGGTGATGGGCGTGAATTTGGGGAATGCATACCATCTTGTAGTAATTGACGGGCACTGAGAAGCTATCTGTGCCAACTGCCTCAGGAGACGCAAGAACCTCCTCCAGCCCCTCCCTGGGCAGTGCTGCCCCCTAGGCCCCTGCCCAGCCCATATGGCCTCACTCTTAGCCAGGAGAATCTCAGTGTCCAGCTGAGCTCCAGCTCAGTGCTGTTTCCTTGGCCTTCTCCCAGGGAGCACGTACACTCCTTGAAGGCACAATGGGGCTACCATCCAACCCCATCCAACAGTGGCAGCAGGGGATCACCCGTCCCCATCGGCTCCCTGCTGAGATCTGCCAAGAGCCGACATGCATGAATGAAGTAGCAAGTCAGCTCCTCCTTGACCAATCATTATTACATGAGTAATTCTGAAATGCTGTGTGCTATGCTAGTACCGAGGTGTGTCTTCCGATGTGATGATACAGCATCATAGTGACACTCACTATGCTGTTTTGCCCTTGAGGCACTCACAGTCCCCAGGGGTTCTAGACAGGTATCGTGTCTACCTAGGCAAGGGCAGCTCCCTGAGAGTGGAACCCCTGGAAGCCACAGCCACTGTGCCAGACTGTTGTGACACTTGGCTAGGCTGCAGAAGGCTCTCTGATCTTGCATGCTGATTTTTTCTCCCTGAATTCATAGGTTTTATTTTGTCTACGCTAAAAAAAATAAAAAAATAAAAAAGCAAGCAAGAAAGAAAATGATGATAGCAAAATGATCATCTAACACGTAAGTTGGACACCTGCTTCCAATGGCTCAGGTTCTCAGGAGCTTTAATATGAGACTTGATTGCCTAACATTGAAACAAAAATCTTCCCAAAAACTTCTCTGGAGAAAGTTCATTTTCCATTCTCTGCAGAACAAACATGGAAAATTTCAACCACAAAGTGCAGTTTTCCCATTCAGATGACTCAGCCTTATTATTTGTATGTATACACTCATTCATCAAATATTTACTAAGGGCCTACTATATGCTAGATATTGTCCCAGGACTAGATGGTACAACAATGAATAAGACCCAGATGCTCCTTTTGAGGGGCTCAGGGTCAAGTATGAGACAGGTACAAAATAGAAGATGACCCAAGTGCCACAGGAACAGAGGGAGGCACCCGTGAGTTGCTCAGGAAAAGGAGGGACATTTGAGCTGGATCTTGAAGTTTGAGTAAGAGTTTTCCAGGTGCAGGCTAGAGGAAAGGTCATTCCAGGCCAGGGAAGAGCATTTACGAGATCACAGAGGCGGGCGGGAGTGTTGAGCACATTTGGGGAATGGGGAAGGATGCATGTGTGGGATCCACCTGCATGGTGGGCCTGGCTGGGGAGGAGGCCAGGAGGGCAGGAGGGCGGGCTGTGAAGGACGTCACCTTCTATCAGTAGGCAGGGGAGGCCATATGCTATGGAGTGAGGGAGTTACACTGTGCTTTAGAAAGATCCTTCTGTACCCTGGAGTGGAGGATGGACACAAAGGAGGAGAGGCTGCAGCCCAGTGAGACCTGGCTTGGTCCCCGGGGTCTGGTGGACCCAAACCAAGGCACGGCTTCAGAAAGCTAAGCCCACCCTGGCCACGCCCTGTGTTGTGTTTCCTGAAGACATGTCCTTTAATACCCCAGCAGCCCTGAAAGGAGGCCTTCCCAGCTGGCTTCACAGATGAAGGAGTGGGGGCTCAGAGAACAGTTAGTGACATGTCTGTAAGGACACAGATAATGAGCAGTGGGGCAGGGATTTGAGCCCAGGAGTCTGTTGGGAGGGGCCACCTCCTCTGCCTGGAGAGCCTGCCCTGTTCCACCTCCACCACCAAGCAGATCTGGATACCACCCCTTTCTTTTCTTTTTTTTTTTTTTGAGAAGGAGTCTCACTCTGTCGCCCAGGCTGGAGTGCAGTGGTGGAATCTCGGCTCACTGCAAGCTCTGCCTCCCGGGTTCATGCCATTCTCCTGCCTCAGCCTCCCGAGTAGCTGGGACTACAGGCACCAACCACAATGCCCGGCTAATTTTTTTTTTTTTTTTTTTGTATTTTTAGTAGAGACGGGGTTTCACCATGTTAGCCAGGATGGTCTCGATCTCCTGACCTCGTGATCCGCCCACCTTGGCCTCCCAAAGTGCTGGGATTACAGGCGTGAGCCACTGTGCCCGGCTGGATACCACCCCTTTCTAAAAGCCTTCCTGCCCTCTTGGTTGGGCTCCTCTGCTCTCTGGGTCTTCACTTTCCACCTGCATCATAAAAACACAATACTTTGGAAAACGTTGAGAGTTCATAACTTTGCTGAAAAGAGGACACTATCTTGTTTGCTTCATAACTGCCAAACATTTTCATTTTCAGATATATAAATACCAAGTAGAATGATTGGTCCAATGACTTACTGCTTTTTTTTCTACTTCTTTGATTCCCTTCCAGTCTTTGCTAAAAACATACTTGCCTTGACCATTTATCCACTTACAGCCTGCATGGAGTACATTTTGATGCACAAACATCTTAAAAGATGAAAGAATATTCTCATGTGTCCTTTTAGCAAAATTAGATAGTCCATCACCAAATACTGCATGATCAGATCCTTCCTGTTGGATGACTAACTGAATGAAAATACCAAATTTCCTTTTTTATCCTTAGAAATATATCATTCAGTCATCAAGCGCTTTGGCTGATACGATCAATGTCACCATCATCTTTGGAATCTAGAGTGCTGTTCTGTCTCCATGCCTTTCTCTTCTGAATCATCTCATAATTGTGAAATCTCTTCCTTTCTCAAATTTTCTTCCCTTAGCCGTTTGGGCATAAAGAAGGAATTCTGAATTTCCAGCTGCATTCAGTGAAATCTAACACAACACCCCAAACATGGTGTCATTGTCTTCTTTTATACATTCTTGAGAAATACTGTAGAACTTTGGGCACTGCAGCAAGAACACTGAAGGGTGATGTCCTAGTGGTGGTTCATTTCAACATGATCTCATCCTGCCAGGTGATTCTATCATTTTGGTTTTGTTGTTATCTCTCTCTCTCTCTCTTTTCTTTCTTTTTTTTTTTTTTTTTTTAGCAAAGTTAGGAACAGTTGAAGAGTAATAATGAAATATTATTTAGGATAATATTTTACTTAGGTTAGATATAGTAAGATTAAAATCAACATCACTAAGACCATATAACGAATGGATCCAGATGATAATTTGCAAAATAGAATGAGTTTGTTTGTTTGTTTTTGTTTGCTTGTTTGTTTTGAGATGGAGTTTCGTGCTTGTCACCCAGGCTGGAGTGCCATGGTGCCATCTTGGCTCCCTGCAACCTCTGCCTCCCAGGTTCAAGCGATTCTCCTACCTCAGACTCCCAAGTAACTGGAACTACAGGTGCACGCCACCACGCCCAGCTAATTTTTTGTATTTTTAGTAGAGACAAGGTTTCACCATGTTGGCCAGGCTGGTATCGAACTCCTGACCTCAGGTGGTCACCCACCTTGGCCTCCCGAAGTGCTGGGATTACAGACGTGAGCCACTGCATGCCAGAATGAGCTTTATTTTATAAAGAAAATAAGTGATTTATTTTGTAAGACATCTAAGAATAATAAAAGTCATGAATACCAGCCCTGATTTTGGTATCATGGCACTGCTAGCTTCATAAAATGAACTGGCAGTATTCCTTTCTATTCTATTTTCTGGATTGTATAGAATGGTTATTCTTTCTTAGATATTTGATTGAATTAACCAGTGAAATCATCAAGTCTTGGAATGTCCTTTGTTGGAAGGTTTTTAACTATAAATCCAGTTAATTTAATAGTTATTGGATTATTCAGAGTTTCTATTTCGTCTCAAGTGAGTTTTGCTAATTTGCATCTTTCAAGATGTTGGTCATCAAGGTTGTCAAGTTCATGGTGTTCTTTTAATTTTTTTAAAGTGTCTGTGATGTATTTAGTGAGATTCCTTATTTCATTTATGACTTTCATAGTTGATCTCTTTTCTCCTTCTTCACCAACTCAGCTAAGGCTTCTCACTTTCACAGATCTTTTAAAAGAACTAGCTTTTGTTTTTATTGATTTTTCTCTATTTTTCTGATTTCAGTTTTATTGATTTTTCATCTTTATTATTTCCTTCTTTCTGCTTGTTTTGGATTCAGTTTATCTTTTATATTTCTTAAATTGGAAACTCATAGTTTTTGAGTCCTTTTTTCTCTCATATAAGCCATTAATGTAATGTATCTTCCTGTAGGCACTGATTTAGCTGTATTTCACAAATTTGGATATGTTGTAGTTTTAATTCTTATTCATTTCAAATTATTTTCTAATTTCCCTTAAGACTTCCTCTTGGATCCATGGATTATTTAGAAGTGTTGTTTAATTTCAAAATATTCGCATAGTGTTCAGGCCAGGGGCGGTGGCTCATGCCTGTAATCCCAGCACTTTGGGAGGCTGAAGTGGGCAGATCACTTGAGATCAGGAGTTCAAGACCAGCCTAGTCAGCATGGCAAAACCCCGTCTCTACTAAAGATACAATAAATAAATAAATAAATAAATAAATAAATAAATAAATAAATAAGCAAGCCAGGTGTGGTGGTGGGTGCCTATAATTTCAGCTACTCAGGAGGCTGAGACAGGAGAATTGCTTGAACCTGGGAGGTGGAAGTTGCAGTGAGCCAAGATCACACCACTGCAGTCCAGCCTGGGTGACAGAGTGAGACTCTGTCTCAAAAAAAAAAAAAAAAAAATGCATAATGTTTAAATATTGTCCTGTTATTGATTCTAGTTTAATTCTGTTGTGGTCAGAGAACATATCTTGTGTGATATTAATTCTTTTCAATTAGTTAAGGTTTGCTTTATGACCCTGGATATGGTCTGTCCTGGTAGATATTCTGTGTATACTTGAAAAGAATGTGTATGCTGGTGCTGTTAGGTGGAGTGTTCTATAAATGTCAGATCAAGTTGGTTATTAGTGTTGTTCAGGTCTTCTATATTCTTGATTATTTTCTGTCTCCTTATTCTATCACTTACTAAGAGAGGAGTGTTAAAGTCTCCAGCAATAGTTTTGAATTTGTCTATTTCTTTTTCTAATACTATTAATTTATGCTTCATGTATTTGAAACTCTGAAAAAAATTGTGTATTATAATTTCCTAGGTATTTACCATTTCTGTTGTTATTCCTCTCTTTCTGAAGTTCTAAGTTTCTCTCAGCTATCATTCTTCTTCCCCTGAAGAACTTCCTATAGGACATTTTTTAGAGCAGGTCTGTTGGAGACAAATTGTCTTAGTTTTCTTCAATTTATAATATCTTTATTTATTATTTATTCTTGAAAGATATTTTTGCTGGATATAGAGTTTGGGGTTGACATTCCTTTTGTTCCAGCACTTTAAAAATGTTGTTCCATGGTCTTCTGGCCTCCATAATCTGTGGCAAGAAGTATGCAAGTATTCTGTTTTCTCATTTTTAATATGCCACTTTTCCCAGGCTTCTTTTGTTTTTTGTTTTCTTTTCTTTTTTTTAACTAGATCTCTTACTCTGTCACCCAGACTGGAGCGTAGCGGTGTGATCACAGCTCACTGCAACCTTAACCTCCCAGGTCCAAGTGATCCACCTCAGCCTCCCAAGTAGCTGCAATCACAGGTGAGCACCATCGTGCCTAAATTTTGTATTTTTTCTAGAGACAGGGTCTTGCCATGTTGCCCATGCTGGTCTCGAACTCCTGAGTTCAAGCGATCCTCCCATCTCAGCCTCCCAAAGGGCTTGGATCACAGGCATGAGCCACTGCGCCAGACCATTCAGGCTACTTTAGAGATTTTTTTTTGATCTTTAGTTTTTCAGACAATTGATTATAATTTATGATTTGACTTGTTTGACCATGAGTTTTTTGGTGGTTTTTGTTTGTTTTGTTTTATTTTGTTTTTGTTTATCCATTTTTGTATTTACTGAGCTTCTTAAATCTCTAAATTTATGTTTTGTACCAAATTTGTGGCATTTTCAGCTATTATTTTTAAAAATACTTTTTCTGTACCCATCTTTTTCTTCTCCTTTTGGTACCTCAATGACATGAAGCTTAGACCTTTTGGTTTTGTATCACAGGTTTTGTATCTCTGAGACTATGTTATTTTTATTTTCTCTTTTGTTCAGTTTGAGAGATTTCTGTTCGTGAGTTTTCAAGTTTGCTGACTCCTCTGTCATTCCATTTTGCCACTGAGCCAATCCAGTAAACGTCATTTCAGTTACTGTATTTTGGTTATTTCCTTTTTCCTTCTTCTTTCTTTCAAGTATGTTTGCTCTTCGTAAATATAATAGCTGCTTTACAATCTGATAATTTCAACTTCTAGTTAATCTTGGGGTTGGTGTCTGTTTTCTTTTACATTGAGCATTATTGAGATTTTTCTGGTATTTTATATCACTTTGGACTGTATCCTAGATATTTTAAGTGTTTTATTATGACACTCTGGTTCTGTTAAAATCCTCTGTAGTGTGTTGATTTTTTTTAGCCATTATTTTAGCAGGCAATCAGCCTAGTTAGTTTTAGACTGCAAGTCCTAATGTGCCTTCTGTGGTTTTAATGTCAATTTTGTTTTCAAAGTCATTGCAGCACTCTTCAGGGAAACCCACGTGTGCACCACCCAGAAGTCAGTCTTAACTACACAGTAATCGTGTTCTCAAAGCCGGTTGCTATGCTGCTTGGGGTCAGTTCCACACCTTTACACATCGGAGATGAACCTGGAACTTCCTGCACAGATGTCCTTTCTTCTAGCTCTCTCTTCTCTATGATCTCCCCCACACTCTGTAGCACCAAGGGCTACTTTTCTGGGTCTTCTGGCTAGAAAACCTTAGGTTTTAGCCTATCTGTGCTGCTCTGCATGTCTCATGGTGAAAGCCGCCTTCAGGGCCCTAGTGAGAGAAGAAAAAAAGAGAGAGAGAGAGAGAAAATTAACATGGATTTCCCAACATCCCTTGAATCACGGGGCCCTTTTTCCCATTTTTTCTGGTTAGAGAAAATTTTAACGTTTTGGCCACTGCTGTCGTTGGCACCATTACAAAAGTGCAGTCTCAGAATTGGGCTGGGAGAGTAAACAGAGACAGAAATGGGAATTCCTGCCACTCTGTCCCAAAGAGGCCCTCCATCCGATCCTAGCTCTTTGGTCAGAAAGGCAGCCTTTCTTTTGGACCTTTTTCTGTTCCCATCTGCTGCACAGTTCCAGAATTAGGACTGCTCTTGACTTGTTAAGCTGGGAACATGGGAGGAAAGCCCCTTGAAACATAACTTTGTCATTCTTCAAGTTTTGATTTCTCCCTCCATCAGCCTCCTATTATTTACCTCGGATAGTTGTGTTTTGTATTCTGTGTAGGATTTTGGGTTGTCATAAGAAGGAGAGAAAGGCTGAAGTGTGCCTACTCCATCTTAACTGGGACCAGAAGCACCTCTCAAGACCCTCGTACTGCCTGGAGTGTGTTCCCTGAGGTCTTCACGCAGCTGTCAAAGAGCCGCTCCCTGGTCTTCCTGACGGAGTCTCCCCTGACCCATCATTCTTGGTCCCATGCAGTATCTGAAGTTATCTGAGTCACTCTTCTTTCTTTCTCTCTCTCTCTTTCTTTCTTTCTTTCTTTCTTTCTTTCTTTCTTTCTTTCTTTCTTTCTTTCTTTCTTTCTTTCTTTCTTCTTTCTTTCTTTCCGTCTTTCCTTCCTTCCTTCCTTCTCTCTGTCTCTTTCTTTCTTTTTTTTTTTTTTTTGTGAGATATTTTTTTTTTTTTTTTGAGATGGAGTCTCACTGTGTCACCCAGGCTGGAGTACAGTGGCACAATCTCAGCTCACTGCAACCTCCGCCTCCCAGATTCCAGTGATTCTCCTGTCTCAGCCTCCCAAGTAGCTGGGATTATAGGCATGCACCACCACGCCCAGCTGATTTTTGTATCTTTAGTAGAGACGGGGTTTCACCATGTTGGCCAGGCTGGTCTCAAACTCCTGACCTCGTGATCTGCCCACCTCAGCCTCTCAAAGTGCTGGGATTAGAGGCGTGAGCCACCTCACCTGGCCGAGTCACTTGTTTTTTTTGTGTGTTTGTTCTAAGTTTCTCCATCACAGTGTAAGCTCCTTGGGAATGTGGACTCTGTCCACATTGCTAGTCATTGTGTCTGCAGGGCCTAGAGCAGCACATAGTGACTGTTCCTATGTATCTGTGACTAACGAGCTGGCTGATAGAAAGGCAGGCTGGATCTGACTGACTGTCAAGATTTAACAAGCTGGGCAATAGGAGAGGAATTAAGTAACCACCAGAAAACCTCCTGATCTCTCGAGAGGGACAAGTATGTAAAATGAGGAAGGGGAAAATGTATGGAAAATCAGTAGGATTCATTGGTTTGCTCATGGATAACTAGGGAAATAATCAAGCCTTATAGCCTAGAAAGGAAATCAGGGTGTGGAAAGCAGGGGACATAGGGCTGTTTGGATATGTGTTTAGACCGTGAGATCACCTGGGGTCCACTGACCTTGCTGAGATAGCACATGCCCCTCAGGGGCTCTCTGACAGCACTTTGGGGAGGTTCAGGTGAGTCCTCTGGTGCAGGTGGAATTTAGGAGGAGTCTAAAAGTGAAGGCAGGGAAATAGACATCATTAGGATTTACAGTCCTTTTTAGCAAAAATTGTAAAAATGCAACATAATTCCATCAATTTTCCAAAGCCTTGCATGGTCAAGTAGTGATAGGGGATTGGCTGGTTGAGCTTTGGATCCCTTTCCACCCTCGAAATTCCATGATTCTTCAGAGTCCGGTAGGCAGTTGGAGAACGATGGCACAGAAAAGCAGGTGAGGTTGTAGTCCAGTGGTGCAGACTTATGGGCAAGCAGCATCAAGGCTGTATTTGTGGACATCGGAAGAGATGACCTCTCAGAAGAGGATGGAGAGAGACAGCACAGTCAAGGGCAGCGGGAGTCAGGTGGAGAAGGAAAATCACAGTGACTGCAGTTTACACTGGCCAGGTGCCAGTGTGGTGTGCACATGGACTTTGCACATTTTCCTCCATTCCTAATTTGTTCTAGTGCATGGAAAGATCTAGGGCATCCCAGCCCCTCCAGCCTCAGCCTTTATTGTGCTTTACTGTGGCCCAACAGGGACCTGTGAGCGCAGGGTCTTTTTTTAAGTGTCCATCCTGTGAGTAAATATGACAGAATTTTGATCATTTTTATTTATTTTTATTTTTGAGATGGAGTCTTATGCTCTCCCCCAGGCTGGAGTGCAGTGGCACGATCTCGGCTCACTGCAACCTCCGCCTCCCAGGTTCAAGCAATGCTCCTGCCTCAGCCTCCTGAGTAGCTGGGATTACAGGCACGTTTCTACCACGTCCAGCTAGTTTTTGTATTTTTAGTAGAGACGGGGTTTCACCATGTTGGCCAGGCTGGTCTCGAACTCCTGACCTCAAGTCATCCACCCACCTTGGCCTCCCAAAGTGCAGGGATTACAGGCGTGAGCCACTGCACCCGGCCCTATCTTTAAATCCTACAAGCCTCACCTTGGAAAATGAGCTGAGACTAAGAAGTTCCCCCAGTGTTTCTCAACCATTTCCTGTAGTCTCCATTATCTCTCCAACTTGCAAATTCAGAAATAAAAGTTTTTAGCTGTTCTCCTCCCAAGACACTTAATGTTATATTGTGTTTTCCCCCTTCTGAGAATAAATGAGCCCTGTTTGTTTTGTGTGCTGAAAAGAAAAAAGTTGAATAGCATTTATCTGAAAATAAACAAGGACTTACAAAATTTAAGAAGACTTCCCTGACATGCAGCTGGAGAAATAAGACTGTATTTTAAGAATTAAGTTAAACCAGATGTGAAATAACAGACTTTAATGGTATCCTTGAAACAAACAGGGGGGATAGGGAAACCCCTTGGGAGATTAATGAGCCCATTAAATTTAAACACAGTTATTTATTATTGTTTTTCTTTTAAGACCAAAACAGAAGTTCGCGGATTCAGAACTAGCTTGTGAACAGGCTCATCAGTATCTTGTTACCAAAGCAAAAAACAGATGGTCAGACTTGTCTAAGGTAAGAAAATGATTATTTCCTTAAAAGGAAAGAAAATCTATTTCAATGTTTCAAGATCAGTGGGATGATGAAGCTGTTCAGATCCAGCTGCTAAGATGGGAAAACAACTCTGTATACCCAGTGTGAGGACTCCTGCTATTCTTAAAAGACTTTTTAAAACTAAATTCTCACATTCAAGGTCAAGTGAGGTTTAGAAAGATAAGGAATTGTTGGAGTTACATGGACCAAAATTCCTGGCATTACTTCAGGCTTGATATGAATTAAAAACTTATTCGGTTGGTGCAAAAGTCATCGCAGTTTTAGCCATTACTTTAACGGAAAAACTGCAATACTTTTGCACCAACCTAATACATGAAAAATGTAAGATGCTGTTGTACTTAATTTTATGCAATATAAACATACATTTTAAAGAGCTGTTTCTTCCTGTCTTGCCAAAATTATAGAAGCACATTTATAAGGTGGATACCCTCCATGTGCAATCATATGAACTGTGATTATGGTATTGAGATGGGGCTGTCTAATCCAACGGGGCCAATGACAGCCAGACCTACAGGATAATAGAACTGCATGTGCAAAACCGAGTTTGTCCTGAAATCTAGGCTGTGAGATCACCACTTTATAATGCAACAAGAATTCAATAGCTTCCCTCTAATAAGTATTTTTTAAAATGCATTATGGAAATATTTTCACATTTTTTTGAAAAATACCTCCACTTTGTTTCATTTGGTCATTTTCTTTCTGTGTTTGCTCTTTCTTGGCCTGTGCCAAATGTGAGATTTTGTCTTTGAAGTCCTGCTGACCTCCTGGGACCGTCTCTACCCAACCTCCTGTCCTGCACAGAGTGGACTGTCTGTGCTGTGGACTCCATAGAGTGGACTGTCTGCTCTGTGGACTCTATGTAGAGGATTTTCTGTTCTGTGGACTCCATAGAGAGAACTGTCTGTGCTGTGGACTCTATAGAGTGGACTGTCTGTGCTGTGGACTCTATAGAGTGGACTGTCGGTGCTGTGGACTCTATAGAGTCAACTGCCTGTGCTGTGGACTCCATAGAGAGGACTTGCTGCACTGTGGACTCCATAGAGAGGACTGTCTGTGCTGTGGACTCTATAGAGAGGTGGAGAGGACTGTCTGTGCTGTGGACTCTATAGAGTGGACTGTGTGTGCTGTGGACTCTATAGAGAGGTAGAGAGGACTGTCTGTGCTGTGGACTCCATAGAGAGGACTTTCTGTGCTGTGGATTCTATAGAGAGGACTGTCTGTGCAGTGGACTCTGTAGAGTGGACTATCTGTGCCGTGGACTCTATAGAGAGGACTGTCTGTGCTGTGGACTCCATAGAGTCAACTGTCTGTATTGTGCACTCTATGGAGTGGACTGTCTACGCTGGCCCACACCAACCAATCCCACAGACTGGAGCTCTGTATGGCCCACTTTCAGACAGCCCTCTAGCTTCAGGGTAAGGGAAGGGTTGGGACTAGAAACTTTCATGGATTGTATCTAACAAGTCACTGCCAAACTCAAGGTCATCTAAATTTTCTCTTATGTCGTCTTACAGGAGTTTTATAGTCTTGTATTTTACAATTATGTTTGTGATCCATTTGAGTTAATTTTTGTGGAGGATATAAGGTCACTGTCTAGATTCATTTATTTAAAGGGTGGGTGTCCAGTTACTCCAGCACCATTTGTTGAAAAGACTGTCTTCACTTTGTTGAATTGCCTTTGCCCCTTTGTCAAAGATATGTTGATTATGTCGGTCTGTTTCTGGACTCTCTATTGTGTTCAATTGGTCTACTTGTCTTTTCTTTAACCAATACCACTGTCATGATTACTGTAGCTTTATAGTAAATCTTGACATCAAGTAGTGTCAGTTCTCCAAGTTTGTTCTTTTTTTTTGCAGTATTGTATTGGCTATTCTGAGTCTTTGCAGCTCCATATAAACTAGAGTAAGTTTATGGATCTCTACAAAACAATTTGCTGGGATTTTGATTTGGATTGAATTGAACCTATATTTGAGGCTATTGAGCCTTCCTATCCATAAACATGGAATATCTCTATTTAGGTTTTGCAAACATTAAACATTTCTCATCAGAGTTTTGTAGTTTTCATTATATAGCTCTTGCATATAAGAGCTCTTATAAATAAGACCAGGCTGGTTTGGAATTCCTGGCTTCAAGCAGTCCTCCTACCTCAGCCTCCCAAGTAGCTGGGATAACAGGTGCATACCACCATTCCTGGCTAATATTTTATTAGATTTATACCTAAGTATTTCATTTTGGGGGGTGCTAATGTAAATGGTATTGTAGTTTTCTTTAACTTTTATTTTAGGTTCAGGGATACGTGTGCAGGTTTGTTATATAAGTAAATTTATGCCATGGGGATTTGTTATACAGATTATTTCATCATCCAGGTACTAAGCTTAATACCCAATAGTTATCTTTCCAAATCCTCCCTCTCCTTTCCCCCTCCACCCTCAGGTAGGTCTCAGTGCCTTTTGTTCCCTTCTTTGTGTCCATGTATTCTCATCATTTAGTTCCCACTTATAAGTGAGAACATGTGGTATTTGGTTTTCTGTTCCTGCATTAGTTTTCAAAGGATGTTAGCCTCCAGCTCCATTCATGTTCCTGCAAAGGACATGATCTCATTCTTTTGTATGACTTTGTAGTATTCTATGATGTATATATTCCCAGTTTCTTTATCCAGTCTACCGTTCATGGGCATTTAGGTTGATTCCATGTCTTTGCTATCATGAATAGTGCTGCAATGAACATACCCGTGCATGTATCTTTATATTTGTATTATATAAATATATGATATGAATATATTTGCTATATAAATATATGATATTAATATATTTCTATAACAAATATATTTCTATAACAAATATATTAATATCATATATTTATGTTATATCAATATATTATATTGATATAAAATATATATGATATTTATATATTTATGTTATATAAATATATTTATATTTATATATTTAGAATGATTTATATTTCTTTGGGCACATACTCAGTAATGGGATTGCTGGGTCGAATGGTAGTTCTGTTCTTAGCTCTTTGAGGAATCGCCACACTGCTTTCCACAGTGGTTGGACTAATTTACACTCCCACCAACAGTATATAAGCGTTCCCTTTTCTCTGCAACTTTGCCAGCATCTGTTATTTTTTTACTATTTTTTTTTTTAATTGAGATGGAGTCTCACTCTGTCTCCCAGGCTGGAGTGCAGTGGCATGATATAGGCTCACTGCAACCTCCACTGCCCAGGTTAAAGTGATCTTCATGCCTCAGCCTCCTGAGTAGCTGGGACTACAGGTGCATGCCACCATGCCTGGCTAATTTTTTTGCATTTTTAGTAGAGACAGGGTTTCACCATGTTGGCCAGGCTGGTCTCGAACTCCTGACCTCAGGTGATCCACCCGCCTCGGCCTCCCAAAGTGCTGGAATTACAGGTGTGAGCCACCACACCTGGCCGACTTTTTAATAATAGCCATTCTGACTGGTGTGAGATAGTATCTTATTGTGGTTTTGATTTGCATTTCTCTAGTGATCACTGATGAGCTTTTTCTCATATGCTTGTTGGCTACATGTATTTCTTCTTTTGAAAAGTATCTGTTCATGTCCTTTACCCATTTTTCAATGGGGTTGTTTAAGTTCCGTATAGACGTTGGATGTTAGACCTTTGTTAGATGCATAGTTTGCAAATTTTCCTCACATTCTGTAGGTTGTCTCTTTATTGATAGTTTTGCTGTGCAGAAGCTGTCAAATCTAATTAGATCCCATTTGCCAATTTTTTCTTTTGTCATGAAATATTTCTCAGTTCCTATGTCCAGAATGGTATTGCTTAGGTTGTCTCCCAGGGTTTTTATAGTTTTTAGTTTGACATTTAAGTGTTTTATTCGTCTTGAGTTTATTTTCTGTTATAAGGAAGGGGTATTTGTTATAAGGAAGGGGCCCGGTTTCAATCTTCTGCATATGGTTAGCCAGTTATCCCAGCACCATTTATTGAATAGGGGAATCCTTTCTCCATTGCTGGTTTTTGTCAGCTTTGTTGAAGATCAGATGGTTGTAGGTGTGCAGTCTTATTTCTGGGCTCTCTATTCTGTTCCACTGGTCTATGTGTCTGTTTTTGTACCAGTACCATACTGTTTGGTTACTGTAGTCCTGTAGTATACTTTAATTGGGTAACTTGATGCTGCTAGCTTTATTCATTTTGCTTAGGATTGCCTTGGCTATTTAGACTCTTTTTTGTTTCCATATGAATTTTATTTTATTTTATTTATTTTGAGACAGGGTCTCACTCTGTCACCCAGGCTGGAGTGCAGTAGTGTGATCTTGGCTCACTGTAACCTCAGCCTACCAGGCTCAAGCCATCCTCCCACCTCCGCCTCCCAAATAGCTGGGACCACAGACATGTGCCACCACACTCAGCTAATTTTTTGTATTTTTTGTAGAGATAGGGTTTCGCCATGTTTCCCAGACTTGTCTTGAACTCCTGGGCTCAAGCGATCTGCCTACCTCAGCCTCCCAAGGTTCTGGGATTATAGGTGTGAGCCACCACGTGTAGTCCCATATGAATTTTAAAATAGCTTTTTCTAGTTCTATGAAGAATGTCATTGGTAGTTCAACAGGAATAGCATTGAATCTGTAAATTGCTTTGGACCGTATGGTCATTTTAATGATATTGATTATTCCAATCCATGAGCATGGAATGTTTTTCCATTTGTTTGTGTCATCACTGATATCTTTGAGCAGTGTTTTGTAATTCTTATTGTAGAAAACTTTCACTTCCATGATTAGCTATATTCCAAGGTATTTTGTTCTTTTTGTGGCAATTGTGAATGGGATTGCATCCCTAATTTTGCTGTCAGTTTGAGACCATACTGTCCAAAGCAATTTACAGATTCAGTGCTATTCCTGTTGAACTATCAATGACATTATCTCTCATGAGAGATGATGGTGTGTAGTTTTCTTTACTTGTAATATCTTTGTCTGGTTTTGGTATTAGGGCAATACTGGTCTCATAGAATAAGTTAGGAATTATTTCCTCCACTTCTATCTTTCTGACATAAGTTCCTGTAAAGTTTTCTGCTTGTGGGTGTCTGTCCCAGTAAGTTGTGATTCTCTGTATTCACCTGTCTGTCTCTCCAGTTTTGGGGACAGTGATTTGGCCTGTAACTTCCCTTGTCTTTTGATTTAAGAAGAGTTGTTGATTTTCCAATTTGTTCAGATTTTTACTTGTTGTTGGGACAGAGTGGCAACTTCCAAGTTTCTTACATGCCAGACCTGCTACGTGTTTTTAAAGGGACTCTGAAATCCTACAGACTCAACTTTTTTTAAAGCATAATTTTTTTTAAGTAATGACTGTACTATGAAGTATATAAAATGCATATATATAGTTTAAATAAGTTTAAAGTAGTCACCATGTAACCACCATTCAGGTGAAGGAAAAGAATATTGCCAATATCTTAGACCAGGAGCCAGCACACTTCTTCTGTAAAGGCCCAGATAGTAAATATTTTTGATTTTCTGTCAAAACTGCTCAACCCTGTAGCACTTGGTACCATCAGACTTCCTAGTTTTTTCCACTCTAGTGGATATGTAATAGTATCTCATTGCAGATTTGTTTGGCATTTTGTTGGTTATTAGTGAGATTGAGTATCTTCACTTGGTCATTTATTGGTCAGGTTTCCTGGATTATGAAGTGCTTGCTCGAGACTTTAAGTCTTCATACTGGTTTGTCTTTTTCTCATTGGTCAACAGAAACTGTGACAATGGTCATAGTATACACCGCTCTGTGGTTCCTGCTCTTTTGTAAGTGGCATGTGGTGCAGCTATCATCTCTCAGTGTGTATTCTGTGTTCTTACCTTTTTTATATGATGTCTTTTGATAAATATAAGTTCTTTTTAATGTAGTCAAATTTACTAACATCTCTCTGTAGGTCTTGTTTAAGAATTCTACTCTGGAGTCATGAAGATATTCTCTCACACGGTCTTATAGGAGCTTGACAGTTTCAACTTTCACATTCAGGTCTTGAAATCTGGACCAGATGTTTCCCAAGTGTTGTGAGGCAGGGACCCGGTCTCATTTCCTCCATATGAAAGTCCAGCTGTCCCAGCACTGCTCATTGTGAAGTCCCCCTTTCCCTGGCCGATCTGAGCATCACCACTGCCTACATCACGGCCGGTGGGTGTTACTGACCTCCTCATTCTTTTCCACTGATCAGCTTGTCTGTGCTGACACCTACATCACATCTTTGTTGTCGCTATAACTTAATGATACATCTTAATTAATTGGTAGGCAACTCCCTCTACCTTGTTCTTCAAGAGTTTTGAATCGCTTTGTCGCGTTCCACAAAGAAAATGACACCTTTACTATTATATTTGAGTTTTCTAATTCATGAACACAGTGTGTCTCCATTTATTTTGATCTTCTTCAATATCTTTCAGTAAAGTTTTGTACTTTTCTGTGTAAAGGCATTTCTCAGATATCACAGATTTATTCCTAGGCCTTTCTATTTTTGATGCCTTTTGTAAATGTTATCTTTTAAAATTTCACTTTCTGTGTCTAATATATAAAAACTGTGATTGAGCCTGTTGATATAGAATCCAGACTGCTTGCTAAATTCACCTCTTATAATAATTCATCTGTGGATTCTTTGTATTCCTATGTATACAGTCATGTCAGTGAATAATAATAATTGTATTTCTTCCTGTCCTATCATTACACCTTTTATCCTTTTTCTTGCCTGATTAAACGGTCTGAGACCCCGCAGTACAATGTAGAATAGCGGGTGATGGAGATATTCTCACTTTGTTCCTAATCTTAAGGGGGATGTTTTGTTCTTTCACTATTAAGTATCATACTCACAGAGAACTCTGTAGATATACCCATTATATCCATGTCATCATGTTGTTATGAAGAAGATTAAATGAGCTATTACTTGGAAACAACCGAAGACATTGCTGAGAACCACATGTGTTAGCTTATTCAAGTCTGTGGTCCTCTGATATGCCTGACAATACCTTCTGTACCCATCAGGGCCATAAAAATGGTACCATATAATCTTGTCATAATAGCTGGAGTCTAATGTCCCTCATTTCCCCTCTTACAGCCAGAGGGCTAAAACCAAACCGTCATTGAGATGAGGATCCTCCATCTCATTTCCTGGGCCCTGGTTGGCCCTTATTTCTAATCACTTTTGAATCCAAGTTGTTGATCAGGAGAAGAATCCAGGTCAAACCCCTGAGGCAACTCAGAAACCACCCCCTTCCAACACCTAATTCTCATTTCCGTTTTGCTCTATCACTTTCCTTCCAGGAATGATGAGGATACCTGGAACGTAGATTAAAAGGTGATTAAGGAGGTGGATGGGGATACAAATGCCTTAGAGTTTCCCAGATATTGACTATTGAACATCTTTTCTGCTGTCATACGCACATTTCACATGTTCCTGAATACCGTCTTCTGATGTTGTAGAATTTTCTAGAAACTGATAATGAGGGCAATGGCATTCTTCGACGCCGGGACATAAAGAACGCACTGTACGGTTTTGATATTCCCCTCACACCAAGAGAGTTTGAAAAGCTTTGGGCAAGGTAAGTGGCACGTGAGCCTGGCTGGTTTCCATTCTTATGGATTAGGTTGCTTGCTGTGGCAAATTCAGCCTAATCTTTCCTACATCAGGGTAACTGGGGGCTGGGAGTATTTTCTCGTAGTTGCATCTGTCTCATCTCCTGTGTCTTTCCTTGTTCCTTGCTCCTTGGTGCTCATAGCAAGCAGCCTTGGTGGATGGGTTGGTCTTCAGTAACACGGAGAACCAGGGTAAATGCTCATCCATACCAGACTTGAGAGGTTTCTATTTCCAAGGACCTGGGAGCTCAAGCCCAAACCTTTACTGTTTTAACAAAACAAGTCACTCTCCAAGGACTTAACTCTAATATAACTCACTCAGCAGATATGCAATGGGTAAAGGGAAAAGCAGTTTCTCCCCATTACCTATAGATGGAAATTAATGTTGCACAACTGTTTTATAGGTAAGTAATTTGTGGGAAGAAAAACCAAACTTTCAGCAACTTGGAGTAGCCTCCCAAGGGTTTCTTAAACTGAAAATTGTATCCGATGTTGATTCCATTTGTCAAATGTATTTTCGATTTAGCTGTTTTGGAATTGGGCCCCCAGTTATGGTCTTCCCTAGATAGACGTCTAACAATGTGGTCTATTTCCAAGTTCCAGGCCCAACTTCAAATTACCTCCTCCTTCATTATATGTCCGTAGTCACCTGCATTCCCCCAGGATGGTATACCAACATCGTACGTCCACTCAGGAGGCAAACTCATGAAACAGTTCATACCATTTCCCAGCTTTTCATCTGTTCAAAGTGGAAGGCTGAAATGTTGACCAAGTTTAGAATTAGGTGGGTTGTTTTGTGTCTAATTTAGAAAAGCAACTGGAAGTTCTTACAAAATGCTGACTTTTTAAGATCAGTTCCAACACAGGGTCCAGTTAGACTCCCTGCCCATTTCTGTTTGAGTAGCCTACATTAGTATTTCCAGCTGGGTACAGGCAGATCTTTGTGGAGCAGGCAAATGCATAGCCCTGCCTTTCAGTTGACCTTTAGGATGATCCAAAGATGACGACATGGTCCCTGTCTTTGGCGAGCTGTCAGGGCACAGAATGCATTCACACAGGTAGCTATGGTACAGCAACAACTGTGCAAAACCCCCGGGCAGAGAGCAAGTCAAGTGGCGTGGGCAGTGAGGCAGGAACATGGGGCTAGCGGGGGCTGGAAGCTGTCATGGGTCCAGATGGAGAAGGAGACATTCTTGTTCGGCAGGCCACCTGTCTGCAGGGAGGCAGGTGTTCTATCAGAAGTGGCATGGGGCTCCCAGGGTCAGAAAGGAAGGGTAGGGCCAATCCCTTACCAGGTCCTTCCATTCTGGTGTTATTGACCAGGCAGTCGGGAGCAATGGAATTTGAGTGTGGTTGTGGGGCGAACAGAGCTGTGGTTTAGGAAGATGAGTCAGGAGGCAGTTCAGGGGAGAGGCTGGCTGGGGGTGCTGGCCCTGGGAGACCACTGCCGTCACCCGGGGGGACAGGACGAACCCCTGAGTGGGGGCTGGCCATGGGGATGAGAGGCATTGGAGTCATGTCCCCCACAAGGGTTCCTATGTGGGAAATGAGAGTGGATGGAGCCTCTTTCTGAGGGTGGGACAGAACTTGTTTCCATTTCCATTGGAGGTGGACACTCACTGTTGGCTTGTGGCTAAAGTTTCTTTATACGTTTATGAACATAATTATGAAACGTGCGGATTTTCACCCTGTGTTGACAACTGCTTGCAGTCAGAATTTTGTCCACTATTGTTTACTTGACCTCATGCCACACATGGTGAGTGGTTAAGAGCAACAGCTCTGCAGCCAGATGCATGGGCATGACTCCTGCCCGCTTCCTGCTGTGTGGCCTCCATCAAGTTACTTGGCTTCTGTGCCGTATACTCTTCATCATCTGCAAAGCAGTAGATGATGTTCCCTGTCACCCAGGGCCACCTGAGGCCTGGGTAAGGAGTCATATTAAGTGCTAGCCCAGGGCGAGGCGTGCAGTAACCACTCAGTAAATTTAACACACCCTCTCTTCATTTGTTCAGCCAGCAAACGCTTCTTAAACACTGGCTCTGCGCCTTTGCAGAAGTTTGCAGGGCTGAGGGTGACCAAGATAAATGAATAATCCAGAGCTCATCGCCTAAGATACTCAAATGCTCTTAAGGAGAGAAAGTCTTGGTAATTAAGTGCTGTGTCCCTGCCAGGACCTCTGAAGGCTCAGAAATCAAGGACTAATAAACTGGGCTTTTAAGCTGAGTTATTTCACATACAAGATTAATTTCTGAGGAAGTGGAAGAGTGATGGTGAATCTGGTTTGCTAGAGAGAGAATACATTTGGAGGCCATAGAAAAGTCCAGTTCTTGGGCTGGTAATTCCTCTACTCCCTCCCTTCAGTGAATCTCTTTTTCCCTCTGGAATTGCCTTTGGGTCGGCACACACATTCACCTGGTGACCCCTCCTGTGTCTGTGTTTTTCATTCTCCCTTAGGTAAATCGTACAGTTCCTAGGACACTTTGTAAATTATAGCACCTATCGTTTTTATTTCACTTCATTAGATGAACTACTTCCTGGAAAGTATTGCATGCAATAGCTACATTTTCAAAATCAAATCAAGTTTTTATTGATTCAAGATTTTCTTCACTGCTATTGTTTTTGTTCTCCACTTTTTTTACTGTGTCAAAATACACATAACACAGTTTACCATCTTCACCAATTTTAAGCACACAGCTCAGTGGTATTCAATACGTTCATCATGTTATGCAGCTGTCACCACCGTCCAGCTCCAGAACTCTTTTCGTCTTGTGAAACTGAGATTTTTTTTTTTTTTTTTTTTTTGACAGAGTCTCACTCTGTCACTGGGCTGGAGTGCAGTGGCGCAATCTCGGCTCACTGCAACCTCCGCCTCCCAGCTTCAAGTGATTCTCCTGCCTCAGCCTCCCTAGTAGCTGGGATTACAGGCGCACACTACCACACCTGGCTAATTTTTTGTATTTTTAGTAGAGATGGGGTTTCACTATGTTGGCCAGGCTGGTCTCAAACTCCTGACCTCAAGCAATCCGCCTGCCTCAGCCTCCCAAAGTGCTGGGATTACAGGCGTGAGCCATGGCACCAGGCCTGAGATTATTATTATTATTTTAACTTTTAAGTTGAGGGTATATGTGCAGGTTTGTTATATTGGTAAGCCCATGTCATGGGGGTTTATTGTACAGATTATTTCATCACCCAGGTATTAAGCCTAATACCCAATAGTTATTTTCCTGACCCTCTCCTTCTTCTCACCCTCCAAAAGGGCCCAGGGATGAACGGGATGGTCACGCAACTAAACAGCCTAGTATGTGCAGAGCACTGCATATATGTGAGCATGAACGTTAGTGGCAAAATGACAATATAGGTTTGAAAAGATCTTCTAGTCATCATATTAATGCACACGCATTTTAGAAGACTCAGAAAATCCATAAGACAACCACAGATGAGCCCTGATGCACTCAGCAGAGGCGATGATCCGTGGCAACTTGATATCGTGGTTTTCTTCTTGCTTTTTCTACTTGTTGATGTGACATCAGTTCATTGTCCTCCGCTCCCCACCCTCCTGGCGTGTTCTCTTCCTCACCCAGTGTTTGCTGTTAGTGACGATTCGCCTCTCCACTGCAGCAGCAGGAGGCACCACGAGCCAGGACGGGTCTCAATGGCCGCCATGGGTTGTCCAGACACCAAGGAGCCTCCTTCAGTTGCCCTAAGAACAGGAAGGAGCCTGGGCCCCGAAACAGCAGCAGAAACAGGCCTGTTCCCCATGGGGCTGTCTCACGGTGTGAGTGAAGCAACCGCACCCCGATGTTCTTGGTGACCAGGGCCTACGGCGAAGTCGGGGAGCGGCGGGGGCCTGCAGGACACATCCCATCAGCTCTGGCAGTCCGGGCAGGTCCAAGTTGACTGTCAGGAGAGGACAGCCCCCAGAAACTGGGCAGACGAAGCAAATAGGAAAATAACATCATGCTTTTCTGAAAACACAAAAGTAGAAAACATGAC
The DNA here is from genome assembly GCF_028878055.3 of Symphalangus syndactylus. Lineage (NCBI taxonomy): Eukaryota > Metazoa > Chordata > Mammalia > Primates > Hylobatidae > Symphalangus > Symphalangus syndactylus. The sequence continues at coordinate 16,103,343 of NC_072440.2, forward strand.
AGATTATAGACAAGGAAAAAAATGTTCAACGTCCATTATTCAGTCAACATTTATTCAAGCACCTATGAAGTGCACTATTTTAGAATTTCAGATCAGTCCAGAGGGCCTGGTTTATGCTACTGAAGTAAATTAATCAGTTGACCCCCAAATCTCTGTGGCTTAGCATGTCTGTGTTTTATTTTCATTCACCCAAAGCCTGCTGTGTGTTTAGTGGCTCCTGCTTCCAACCAGTGACTCGGGGACCTGGCTGGCTTTCAGCTTGTGGTGTCATCCTCTTAGCGGGGGACTCCACCCACCCAGGTGGGACTGCAGAGCTGCAGGATAACACGCGGGTTTTCAGGAGTGACTGCCACACTTCTGCTCAGAGCCCACCCCCCAAGGGCCCCAGCAAACTGCATAGAGGCCGGGGAGGCACAAGGATGCCAAGGGGGATGCTGATGTCCCAGGCTGGCCTGGGGAAGGTTAAAGGGATAAAGCATTGCAAGCCTGGAGGAGGCCATTGTGAAAGGAACCCTGCTCGCCGAAGCTAGGTTAGGAGCTCTACGCACGAGATTTCAGGAGCAATAATTTTGGTTTGACTTTGGAGAGACTGCTAAGGATGCTACAAGAGGGAAGTGCATTCAGCCACTCACTCACCTGACCAACCATTAAGCAGTCATTTTTTTGGACCTTTCTTTGTGCCAGGCCTTGTGCTAGATTCAAAGGTTCCAGAGATGCAAGGCAGCCCCCGCCCGCAGGTTGCTCAGTGACAACAGCCACGAGCCAGAAGGGAGCAGTGGAGGCAGCCACCACAGGAGCTCAAGGAGGAACTCCCAAACACAACACCTGAGTTGAGTCTTAATAAACAGTCATTAGCTGAGAGAGGCAGCCAGAGGTGGGGGACAGGCATCCATGAGCAGAGGCCCAGAGCCTGAGGAGGGTGGGAAGTCCTGGGACAGAGAGGAAAGAGCTGTGCAGAGGACAGGATGCTGCTTATGTCAGAAGAACTGGAGTCTGATGGCCTGTCCTGGTCAGGGTGTAACCGCCCAGCGGGTTCTTCTAGCATGCTGCATAGATAAAGCCAATTCCCTGAGACAGAAGCGCTGCAGAAAAGAAAGAGTTTAATAAACTACAGGGCCAGCCAAGTGGAAGGATAGGAGGTATTTCTCAAATCCACCTCCCCGAGAATTCAGAGGCTAGGGTTTTTCAAGGCTATTTTGATGGGCAAGGGGCTAGGGAGTGGGGAGTGCTGATTTGTTGGGCCGGGGGTGAAATCACAGGGAGTCAAAGCTTGTCTTTTTCACTGACTCAGTTCCCGGGTGGGGGTCACAAGTCCAGATGAGTCGGTTTCTTGGTATGAGCTACCAGTCCAGGTGGCGTCAACTAGCCCATCAAAAAGCAGGTCTGATGGTGCTTCAAACAGCAGTCTTAGGTTTCACAATAGTGATGTTATCTATAGGAACAATTGGGGAGGTACAAGTCTTGTGACCTCCAGCCACATGACTCCTGAGCCATAATTCTAACCTTGTGGAGTTTGTTGTTGTTGTTGTTGTTGTTGTTGTTGAGATGGAGTCTCACTCTGTCACCCAGGATGGAGTGCAATGGCACAATCTCCGCTCACTGCAACCACTGCCTCCTGGGTTCGAGTGATTCTCCTGCCTCAGCCTCCCAAGTAGCTGGGATTACAGGCACGCACCACCATGCCCAGCTAATTTTTGTATTTTTAGTAGAGACAGGGTTTCACCATGTTGGCCAGGATGGTCTTGATCTCTTGACCTCATGATCTGCCCGCCTTGGCCTCCCAAAGTGCTGGGATTACAGGCGTGAGCCACCATGCCTGGCCCCTTGTGGAGTTTTACAAAGGTGGTTTCAGTCCCTGAGCAAGGAAGGGGTCAGTTTTGCAATAGGACCATTATCATCTTTGCTTTAAAGTTAAATTATGGATTAAATTCTTCCCGTAGTTAGCTTGGCCTATGCCCAGGAATGAGCAAGGACAGTTTGTGTGGTTAGAAGCAGGATAGAGTCAGCGACATCAGATTTCTCTCAGTGTCATACTTTTTGCAAAGGTGGTTTCAGTTGGAAGGCCAGGCCCAGGGTGTCGCTCAGTGTTGACCCTGGGCATGGGAGGCACCTCCTTGGGGAGGGCTTGGCATTCCGAGCACCTGCTGTAGCCTCCTTTAACCAGGTAGAATTCAACTCTTTGAATCTAAAACAAACTTTGCTAGAAAACTCTGAAGAGGGAGAGTGTGTGCTCTAAAAACGCACCAAAGGGAAGACCTGAGTAGGAAAAGAAGCAGGCTCGGAAATATCCATGGAGATTGTTGCTTGTTTGAAACTAGCCAGCCAAGCAGACCTGCCAGAAAGTTTGCGAGATAATTAATGCCCAATTTATTCACATTTCTTGATATGGCAGGTGAGTTATATATCGGTATTCAAATATAAACAGAAGAGACTATGAAAAAGCAGCTGTGCCATGTACAGCAACTCGTGTGGACAAAAAAAAAACAAAAACAAAAAACCCATGGTTTTCAGTTCACAAGAAGTGAGGCCATTTCTATTAGCTCAACGAAAGCAGTGCCCAGAGAGAACCTACTCGGTGCCTGGCTGGTGGAACCTCTGGACAGGGAGCCTCAAGATGGGAAAGGGTTTTAAAAGGTTGAGTGAACAAGATCATTAGCTCAGAAATGGGAAGATTTAGTGGGATGTGATGTCAGAGGGTGACTTTTAGAAGCACTGAATACAAAGAAGTTCGACTTGGAGATGTGCTAGCCAGGTAGACTCTAAGCTCAACATGAAGAGCCTCTCAGTGATTAAAGCCATCTGGGACCCCGGCAGGCAGTCCTTGAAGGAAGTGTGGTTCTCATGTCTGGCATGGCTTTGTCTAAGGCTAGCCCCCTTCTTACTGGGGAGTGTAATGGGTGGATTTTGGCTCTTGATGGGTACTGGAGCAGATGGTGTCTGATCTTCTGTGATTTCATCAGAACATACTGAATATGCCCTTTGAGCATGTTCAGCTCCAGCAATTGGACACTATATGAGTCTATTCTCACGCTGCTATAAAGAAATACCTGAGACTGGGTAACGTATAAAGAAAAGAGGTTAAATTGGCTCACGGTTCCACAGGCTGTACAGGAAGCATGATGCTGGCATCTGCTCAGCTTCTGGGAAGGCCTCAGGAAACTTACAATCATGGTGGAAGGAAAAAAAAGGAGCCAGCGCTTCATGTGGCCAGAGCAGGATGAAGGTGGTGGGGGCTGCCACACACTTTCAAACATTCAGATCTCATGAGAACTCACTATCACAAGAATAGCACAATGAGGATTGTGCTAAACCACTCATGAAGGATCCACTCACCTCCCACTAGGCCCCATCTCCAACCTAGGTTGAGATTCACTCAACCTACTGGGGATTACAATTTGACATGAGATTTGGGTGGGGACACAAATCCAAACCATATCAGACACTTTCATTTCTAAAGAGCAGCTGTTTGAGTCATCAGACCTCCCTCCAAGATGGTACCTGAGAGAATTCCTTATGTCCCTAGGTGCATGAGGTGCTGTGTCTGCCTCTGCTGCCTGGCCTAGGCCATCGGCAGGGCTTATACCATACCTCCTCATTCTGCCCTGTAACTCTAGGGACAGTGGCATTTGAAGATACTTCTGAAATGTATGTGAGAATTAAGTGCCTAAACTGAGCATAAAGGACTAAGACATTCTCAGCAAAGCAAACCAATTGATGTGAACATACTCAAATTATGTGTACAACTGAATTGCTGTGTGCACAATAAATGGGCAGAGTAATCTTATTGTATCATAAATTAGTGGCCATCACTGTCCACAAATGTGAGTTTTTATGGGTCCTCTGTTTATGTGCACATTTTTTCCTGGCACATCTATTGCTGAACCATTTGAAAATTCAACCTTTATAGGCAAGTTGGTGTTTTAAAATGTTACACAAAGGGTTATACAATGAAGGGTGAGGTTATGTAAGCTGAATTAGCTCACTTATTAATCACATTCACAACAATATTTTAGTTGCAGTTGTGCAATCTAGTCTTCTGTTCCTTTGGATGAGAATAGAATGTTTATGATATTTATTAATGAAGCAATTAAGAATGCCTTTTCATTCAGTTCAAGTGTCATGATGGAAAGTTTGTTGTCGGTAAGCCCTTGAGCACAGCACACCAGGAGGGCAGTCCTTCCTCAGACATGCACTGCCTTCACTTTTCTTAGCCCAACAGCCGTGAATGCATAACGTAGCTCATGCAAAGTGTGTTGCTGGATGCTGTGAATTTGTAAAAATGATTAAACCATAGTTTCTCTTCAAGAAACCGCCATCTAGTAGGCAGATAAGACATGGACCTAGGAACTGGATGGAGGCAGGATGTGGGAGAAACTTTGGGTGGCATAGAGCAGTAGCAAATGCCAACATGCACTCCCCATGTATTCGCACGTGCACTAACCTGTCCGGTCCTCACCACGCCTTGAGGAGCTCAGAGGAAGTCAGGGTCGTGGTTCTTTTGACTTAGGAGGAGAGAGAGGTTTCCAAAAGAAGTGCACTGCTCCCTGGGGGCTGCTTGTCAGGTGAGTGGGCTGTGGACCGTTCTGTTAGGAACCCTCCTGTCAGAATGAGGAACCCCCTGGGAGCTTTATTCAGAGGGCGTCTTGACCAGAGTTGCATTATTACATTGCCTTGGTGCCATAAGGCTAGTTAGAGTCCTGATGTAGTTCAAGGAGAGAGGCATGGCCCTGGGATCACCCTAGAAGCTCAAGAAATGGCAGCCCTTCTGCCTCCTAGGTATGTCCATGTGAAATTCAACTTCCTCCCTGCAGCCATCTCAGCATCGCCAGCAACAGGGAAGCCCTTGCTGGAGGCGCTTGCTCCTGATGGTGCTGCTGAGACCACAGCTCTTCCACAGCCAAAGGAGAAGCCTCGGGAACTGCAGAGTCCACAGGCTTCTTTCTGAGGGTGTGTTGTCTTGTGGGGTTTTAAAAACAAAATTCACTGAATAAAGGTGGAAGTGTACTTTTCTGGGTCGCAAAATTAAGGTCATCCTCGTAATAGACACCTGAAAAGGTCTGCAGGGGATAAGGAACTGATGGTCTCAGCAGGAGCTGGGCGGGGCACTGTCCTGAGACCACTGTCCCTAGACCAATGTCTAGGACCGCCCATGACAGCTCCCAGCTGAGGAACTGATCCCTGGAGCAGGAAAGGGCCTTGCCAGGTGAAGAGCCGGCGAGCTGGTGTTTACCTAGAGCCCTCTATCTGCACCTGCCTGCAAAGTCGCAGAGGAAGTCGTCCAAGGGGGCTTTTCTTACCTTGTCAGGTGGAGTGTGTGTGGAGAATGGGGCGAATGCTGTGTTGAGGCAGCAGGTGGATGGCAGACATATGGCAGAGGAGCGGGGATCTGCAGGGCACAGAAGGCAAGGGAGCATGGAGAGAGCCCTCATGGGCACCTGCGGGGACAGGCCCACATGGCCTTTGGGAAGGGTGGTGATCTTCCAACTCCTGAGAGCATCTGCAAGTTTTAGCACAAGTGCATGAAGCAACATTTACCCAAACGTCTATCTGCTTTGTCTCCTGCCTGCCACCCCTTCCCCTTGAGGACAGGAACGTTGTCAATAAGAACATTTTCTTTATTGTTCACCCAGCTCAAACAGTCGCACAGGGCTTAGTGTGTCACAGGCAACTGTGGGTTCTGTAGATCCTCCAGGATCTCATCAGTTAATGAGCAGAGCAAAAGGGAGCTCTACCTCTCAAAGGAAAACTGATTGTACTTCTACTCCGTCAGACAAATGCCCAAGCAACATCCTGATGGGAGAATTATGCTGGCAACATTGTTTAAATATAGTCTCATTCCTTGTAACTCTGAGTTCATCTGGGGAAAATCACATCTGCGAATGCCATTTTTATCGATTAGATGAGGACCAAGATCTTTCTGTAAAAATAAATGCTTTCTTTCTTTAAAGAAAATTGGCAATTTGCCTTAAAATTTTTATTGAAGTAATTCTATTCTATTTGAATAACATTGGGAGATAAAAACCCTCCATTATGCCTTTTTTAATGAGTTCTAATTCAGAAAAATCTCAATAATAGAAAATGACATAAAAGGTACATAGCATAATTCTTATCTTGTTTTCCTCACTGGCCTCTCTCATTGGCTGTATGTAATTAGCATCTCTTCAAAGAGAAAATGGGGAATTTTACCATCTTTGAATCAAGTGACATTCACTCATTTGAGTTTTAAGATTGAATATGCTTTTTGAAGAATTTTCTTCTAAACCTTAGCATAATTCCTTTCACAGGTAAGTATTCAATTTAAAAAAACTGCTGAATGGGCGAGGTGCGGCAGCTCACGCCTGTAATCCCAGTACTTTGGGAGGCCGAAGCAGGCGGATCACCTGAGGTCAGGAGTTTGAGACCAGCTTGGCCAACATGTTGAAACCCCGTTTCTACTAAAAATAGAAAAATTAGCCGGGCATGGTGGCCGGCGCTGTAATCCCAGCTACTCGGGAAGCTGAGGCAGGAGAATCACTTGAGCCTCGGAGACAGAGGTTGTAGTGAGCCCAGCTTGCACCACTGTGCTCCAGCCTGGGCCACAGAGTGAGACTCTGCCTCAAAAACAAAACAAAACAAAAAACAACAAAAAAAACCTGCTAAGCATATGGAGGGGTTGACTTCAATTTTCTGTAGTCACAACTGTGTTTCTAATAGAATGACAGGTGAGTGGCTTCGGTTGCTCTCTCTCCTGGCAGGCCATGTGTGGCGTGACCATCCTGAATGCTGATGTGCCTGTAAGTCACCTGGGGTCCTTGTTAACATGCGGATGCAGATCAGATCAGGAGTGAGGCCTGAACTCGCTCATTTCCAGCTCCGCCAGGTAGGGCTGATGCCGCTGGTCCACAGGGCATGCTCCGATTGGTGAGGGATGGAAGACGAAATCCTCATGGATGGTGCAGGCATTTTCCAAACCCTGAGCACCAGCACACTTTACTGGCTACTGAGAAATGCTTTCTGTTTTTGTTTTTGTTTTTTTTAAGATATGACACCGAGGGAAAAGGACATATTACTTACCAGGAATTTTTACAGAAATTGGGTATTAACTATTCACCTGCTGTCCATCGGCCCTGTGCAGAGGATTATTTCAACTTCATGGGTCATTTTACAAAGCCACAGCAGCTACAGGAAGAGATGAAGGAGTTGCAGCAGAGCACAGAGAAGGCCGTGGCAGCCAGGTGAGTGGGGAAGGGTCATGGGGCCATCATCTAGAAGTCCCCTTTTACACCTGGCCTCACAGCACAAGTTATTTTAAAATGGTACTTTCCCATGCTGGCACAAGTTACAGGGAAATGATCATGCTTGTTCACTGCTGTCAATTCTAGAAATTGGTGCGAAGTCAAAGAGTAGTTGAAAAGCTGTAGCCCATTCCATCTTACCTAGTCACAATCTTCTATCATTCATCTTATTTTGTGGGTCACCCTTGACAATGATCCTTTTTAGTTGTGGATGGCATACTGCCTGGCCACTCCCTTGGCCCAACTAGAATGCAGGCTCCATAGGGATGTCTGTCACTTTACTTGGTGTCTAGCACCGAACAGACACCCAGTAATATCTGTTGAATGAATAAAGGAAAGAACCAGACATATCCTTTAACTCACACTTCTACTTTCAGGACTTGATCCCCAAGAAATAATTCAGAATAAGCCAACAGCTTAGCAATGGGAAGGTGTGACCTGCAGTGTGTCTTTTTTTGTTTGTTTGTTTTTGAGATGGAATCTCACTCTGTCTCCCAGGCTGGAGTGCAATGGCGCTGTCTCAGCTCACTGCAACCTCCACCTCCTGGGTTCAAGCGATTCTCCTGACTCGGGCTCCTGAGTAGCTGGGATTACAGGCACACGCCACCACGACCAACTAATTTTTGTATTTTTAGTAGAGGTGAGGCTTCACCATGTTGGCCAGGCTGGTCTCGAACTCCTGACCTCAAGTGATCCACCTGCCTCAGCCTCCCAAAGTGCAGTGTGTCTATAACAGCAAAACAACAACAAAGGAAATACCTTCCAGTCCCAAATTAGTGCACTGGCTTAGCAAAGAGTAGCCTGAAAGAGCATGAAATTGCCCATGCCTGCTGTGGCCTCTGTGGAAGAACACGGAAATGTTTGTGTAAAGGGCTAACAGGCAGTTACGTTTTGGGTAGTATGTGTACCATGAGTGGAACAATATCAAATGTAGGAGCAGGTGCATGGGACCAGAAGATGCTCTGCAGAAGGTACCCCACTGGATTTGGATGGTGGGAGCGTACATGATTCCTTTCCATTTTTAAAACTGATATTTAATAGTTGTACATATTTGGAGGGTATGTGTGATACTTTGATACTTGTATACAATGTGTAATGATCAGGGTAATCGGGATATCCATCATCTCAAACGTTTATCTTTCTACAAATTCTACAAATCTTCTCTTCTAGCTATATATTTTTTAAAATTTGTGGGTACATAGTAGGAGCACATATTTATGGTTACATGAGATAGTTTGATACAGGCATGCAATGTATAATAATCACTTCTGGGTAAATGGGAAATCCGTCACCTCAAGCATTTATCCTTTGTGCTACAAACAATCCAGTTATACTCTTAGATATTTTTAAATATACAATTAAATCTAGCTACTTTGAAATATACAATAAAATTATTGTGTATTTCAATATAACATTTTATTGTTATAAAATTGTATGTAGCAATAAAATTGCTAAGTATAATTTCCCTACTGTACTATTAAATACTAGTGTTTATTCCTTCTATTAAATTGTATTTTTGTACCCCTTATCCAACTTCTCTTATCTTCCCCCTCCTGACCCTTCCCTTCCCAACCTCTGATAACCTCTGGTAAATTAGCCTCTGGTAATTTACTCTTTATCTGTCTGAGATCAACCTTTTTTTTTTTTTTTTTTTTTTGAGACAGTGTCTCACTTTCATCACCCAGGCTGGAGTGCAGTGGCTCCATCATGGCTCACTGCAGCCTCAACTTTCCAGGCTCAGGTGATCCTCCCACCTCAGCCTCCTGAGTAGCTGGGACTACCGGTATACACCACCACACCTAGCTAATTTTTGTATTTTTATTAGAGATGGGACTTCACCATGTTGCCCAGGCTAGTCTCAAACTCCTGAGCTCACTCACCTGCCTCAGCCTCTCAAAGGGCTGGTATTACAGGTGTGAGCCACCACGCCCGGCTGAGATCAACTTTTTAAACTCCCACATATGAATGAGAACGTGTGATAGTTGTCTTTCTGTGCCTGGCTCATTTCACTTCATATAATGATGTCTAGTTCTGTCCATGTTGCTGTGAATGAAGATTTTCTTCTTTTTTATGGCTGAATAATGTTCCATTGTGTATGTGTGCCATATTTTCTTTATTAATCTGTTGATGGAAACTTGGGTTGATTTCATATCTTGGCTATTGTGAGCAGTGCTTCAATAAACATGGAAATGCAGATATACTGATTTCCTTTCTTTTGAATATATACCCAGCAGTATTATAGAATTTCTGGATCATACAGTAGTTGTGTGTTTAGTTTTCTAGGAAATCTCCGTACTGTGTTTCACAGTACTGTACATTACCACCAACAGTGGATGAGTGTTCCACTTTCTCTGCATCTTCACCAGCATTTATATTTTGTCTTTCTGATGATGGCTATTCTAACTGGGATGAGATGATATCTCATTGTGGTTTTAACTTGCGTTTCCCTGATGATCAGTGACCTTGAGCATTTTTCACATACCTCTTGGCCACTTTATATGTCCTCTTTTGAGAAATGTCTATTCAGGTCTTTTGGTCATTTTCGAATCAGGTTATTTCTTTTCATGCTGTTGGGTTGTTAGAGTTCCTTATATATTCTGGTTATTAATCCCTTGTCAGATGGGGAGTTTGTAAACATCTTCTCCCACTCAGTAGGCTGTCTCTTCGCTTTGTTCCCTTCATGGTGCAGTAGCTTTTCAGCTTGATGTAACCCCATTTGTTTGTTTTTCCTTTCGTTGCCTGTGCTTTTGAGGTCTTATCCAAAAAATATTTGCCATGACCAATGTCCTGTAGCATTTCCCCAATGTTTTATTCTAGTAGTTTGATAGATTATGGTCTTACATTTAAGTTTTTAATCCGTTTTGAGTTGATTTCTGTCTGTATTGAAAGATGGGGATCTAGTTTAGTTCCTCTGCATGTGGATATTCATTTTTCCCAGCACCATTTATTAAAGAGACTTTTCTTTCCCCAGTGTGTGTTCTCAGTGCCTTTGACAAAAATGAATTTGCTGTAAGTGCATGGATTTACTTCTGGGTTCTCTACTCTGTTCCATTGGCCTTTGTGTCTGCTTTTATGCCATTACAATGCTATTTTAGTAAATATAACTTTGTAGTATAATTTGAAATCAGGTAGCGTGATGCCTCTAGCTTTTTGCTTAGGATTGCTTTAGCTATTTGGGGTCTTTTGTGGTTCCATATGAATTTTAGGATTGTTTTTTCTATTTCTGTGAAGAATGTCATTTGGTATTTTGGTAGGAATTGCTTGAATTAGTAGATCACTTTGGATAGTATAAACATTTTAACAATATTAATTCTTTCAATCCATGAGCAAGGGATATCATTTCATTTTTGTCTGTGTCCTCTTCAATTTCTTTCATCAGCATTTCATAGTTGTCTTTGTATAGCTCTTTCATTTATTTGGTTCAGCCGATTTTTAGGTATTTTATATTCTTTGTAGATGTTGTAAATGAGATTGCTTTATTTATTTCTTTTTTAGATTGATCACTGTTAACATATAGAAATGCTACTGATTTTTATGTATTGATTTTGTATCCTGAAACTTTACTGAATTTGTTGATCAGTGCTAGGAATTTTTTGGTGGAGTCTTTAGGTTTTTTTAAAATATAAGATCATGTCATCTGCAAACATGGCTCATTTGACTTCTTCCTTTCCAATTTGGATGTGCTTTATTTCTTCCTCTTGCTTAATTGCTCAGGTTAGGACTTCCAGTACTATGTTGAATAGAAGTGGTAAAAGTGGGCATCCTGTCTTATTCCAGATCTTAGTGTAAAGACTTTCAACTTTTCCCTGGTTAATATCATATTAGCTATTGGTTTGTCATATATGGCCTATATTGTGTTCAGGTATTTTGCTTCTATATTCATTGTGAGGAGAGTTTTTATCAAGAAAGGATGTTGAATTTTATAAAATGCTTTTTCAGCATCTGTTGAAATTATCATGTAATTTTGTCCTTCATTCTGTTGATGTGATGTATCACATTTATTAATTTGTATATGTTGAACCATCCTTGCATCCCTGGGATGAATTCCACTTGATCATGGTGAATGGTCCTTTTAATGTGTTGTTGAATTTGGTTTGCTAGTATTTTGTTGAGGATTTCTACATGTATGTTCATCAGGAATTTTGGCCTGTAGTTTTCTTTTTCGTAGTGTTCTTGTCTGGTTTGGGTATCAGGATATTAATGGCCTTATAGAATGAGTTTGCAAGTATTCCCTACTCTTCAATTCTTTTGAAAAAGTTTGGGTAGAGTTGGTATTAGTTCTTCTCTAAATGTTTGGTAGATTTTAGCAGTGAAGCCATCAGGTCCTAGGCTTTTCTTTGATGGGAAACTTTTTATTACTGCGTTGATGTTGTTACTCATTGTTGGTCTGTTCAGATTTTCTACTTTTTCATGGTTCAATCTTGGTAGGAATTTACCCACTTCTAGGTTTTCCCATTTGTCAGCATATAGTTTTTCATAGCAGTCTCTAATGATACTTTCTATTTCTGTCATCTCTAAAGTTGTAATACTTCCTTTTTTATCTCTGATTTAATTCATTTGGGCTTTCTTTTTTTCATAGTCTAGCTAAAAGTTTGTCAATTTTGTTTATCTTTTCAAAAACCAACTTTTAATTTTGTTGATTTTTTGTATTGTTTTAGTCTCAATTTTATTTATTTATGCTCTGATTTTATTTCTTCCTTTCTACTAATTTAGGTTTGGATTTTTCTTGCTCTTCTAGTTTCTTGAGGTGCATTGATAGATTGTTTATGCAAAGTCATTTTTTTTTAATGTAGGCGTTTATTGCTATACATGTCCCTCTCAGCACTGCTTTTGCTGTATCCCATAGATTTTTGGCATGTTGTATTTCCATTTTGATTTGCTTCAATAAATTTTTAATCTTCTTCTTAATTTCTTCATTGACCATTGGTCATTCAGGAGCATGTTGTTTAATTTCTACATATTTGTACAGTTTCCAAAGTTCCTCTTTTTATTGATTTCTAGTTTTATTCCATTTTAGAAAAGATACTTGATATGATGTTGACTTTTTCAAATTGTCCGAGACATGTTTTGTGGCCACATATGATGTATCCTGGAGAATGATCCATGTGCTGATGAAAAGAATCTGCATTCTGCAGCAGTTGGATGACAGGTCCTGTAAGTGTCTGTTAGGTCCGTTAGACCTAGACCATAGTTTAACTTGATGTTTCTTTGTTGATTTCCTGTCTGGATGATCTGCCCGTTGCTGAAAGTGGAGTGTTGTCTGCTACTATTATTGTACTGCAATCTAGCTCTCCTTTTAGATATATTAACATTTGCTTTACATATTTGGGTGCTCTGGTGTTAGGTGAACATATGTTTACTATTGTTATATCCTGTTGCTGAGTTGATTTTTTTGTATTAATAATGACCTTCAGGTCTTTTTAGTTTTTGACTTAAAGTCTATTTTATCTGATATAAGCATAGCTACTCCTGCTCTTCCTTGGTTTCCATTTGCATTGAATACCTTTATCGATTTCTTTACTTTCAGTCTATGTGTGTCTTTATAGGTGAAGTGAGTTTCTTATAGGCAGCATATAGTTGGGTCCTGTTTTTTAATCCATCCAGCAACTCTGTCTACTTTCAAATTTTAAAACTAGTTACTCATGTCTTTCTTTTTTTTTTTTTTTTTTTTTTGAGACAGTTTCGCTCTTGTTGCCCAGGCTGGAGTGCAATGGTGCAATCTCAGCTCTCTGCAACCTCTGCCTCCCAGGTTCAAGCAATTCTCCTGCCTCAGCCTCCTGAGTAGCTGGGATTACAGGCATGTGCCACCACACCTGGCTAATTTTGTATTTTTAGCAGAGACAGGGTTTCTCCATTTTGGTCAGGCTGGTCTCAAACTCCTGACCTCAGGTGATCCGCCCACCTCGGCCTCCCAAAGTGCTGGGATTACAGGCGTGAGGCACTGCGCCCGGCCACTCATGTCATATTTTTAACATTTATAACAGAGAAAAAAATTGGGCTGCATATAATGTGACTACAGCAATGAGACAGATTTTCTTGGCATGGTCTCAATCCTTGGTCTCCCATCCACACTCCCTATACGTGTGGCCCTTACCTGCTGCTCTATAGCTCTGGCTTAGCTGCATCTTGCTCTTACCTGTTTGTGAGTCTGTCTCCTGTCTGTCATTTCAAAAGGCAAGATTCACTCTCTGTCCCACCACCTCCTATAGCACCTGAATGAATGAGTGAATCTCCAAAGGAACTGAGAATGCCAAGGACACAGGGATGAAATGTAATAGCTAAACGGGGTTTAAGAGAAGAGCAGTTCAAACACACCCCTGAATTATGTCTAAGTTACTGAGTTATGAAGCCTGAAAGCAGAGAATTGAGTTTGTGAAATTCGAAGTAAAATATGTGCACGATTGGTATAAATCAAATATGCCATAAAGCTAATGAAAAAGTGGAATTTATCTTTACTAGACAGGGTTGGCATCATTACCCGCTCGTGTCTTCTCTTCTCGTCTTTCCTGCCACTTGTGAGTAATGAGGCTCTAGGAGAGAAACCGTGCATCCTGGGCACTCCCAGTACACTCTTTCTCTGCCTGTGCCTCTGTTCCACATGGAGCATGGGTGTGCAGCTAAAAGACCTGCGAGCTGCCAGACAATGCATTTCAGATCATTGAGCTCAGTTAACTAATTCACTCTCACCCACTCCCCCTTGCCACACCCATGCTCTCTTAGTAAAGAAGACAAATGGATGACCAATTTCTGTTTCCTCAAAAATATCGGCTTGTAAAAATTTCCAAATAACCTTGTCCTTCAGGATGGCCTGTTTTTAAATTTTGCTGTCAGTGGGTCTTTCCAATGAAGATTCAATGTTTCCAGGATGTTTTTTTACCTCCTCATCTATACTGACACTCTAATCAGATTGACAGATTTGAGTCATGTTCCATTAAAGTGACCACAATTTTGTATTTGCCTCTTAAATCTAGGGGAATTCATTTTGTTTGGAGTGCCCTAAATACGTTTTAAAGATTAAGAAAACTCTTTTTTTCTTTTTGCATTTATTTTCCATGCCTTGCTCTTTTTGCTTAAGTCTGAGTTGAAGATTCAGAATCAGAATAGCAACAGTAAATGAGCCACATAACACGGGCTCATTGGAAAACGCAAATTGAGAGGTGTGCAGTTTTTCTGCAGCACCAGAGTGGGGAGGCCATGTATGTGAGGGGCTCTGTGGTCATCCATTGGCCGTAACAGTGCCCCCTTCTGGCCTCTGTCGTGTTGCCCAGACCAGGAACTGGACACAGAGCCAGTGCAGCTTTGTCACTGAGTGTTGGCTGACACTGTTTCTGTTTGGCACTGTGCTGTGATCTGTGCTCTAAACCCTCATTTACTCTGTGCACATATTTACTGTGCAAGGGAAATAATTACTGCCTAGAAACCAGTCCAAGAAATGCTGAATGCTTCAATTTTCTAAAAATATGTATCTCAAAAAAATGTTTGGATTTTTTTTCTACCTTCATTTGCTTTCATTTTGAAGGATTAAGTGGAATACAATAGTTGTGATGACGAGTAATCATTCTGCAACATGGGACTGAATTCAATGTACACCTGTAGGGGAATCCAAAATGCTGCTGTTGGTATACACGCACAGAGAGGTTCCTGCACCTCGTTTGTATCAAGTACTCACATGTCATGGGAGCCAATTCCAAACTGGAGGCCAGCAAGACAAGGGAGCTGATCACCTTGGTGGCTTCAAAGTAAATACCGCTCTCCTTCACTACCCTGATTATTCCCACTGAATCTCGCCTCTCCCAGAGTCCTGACGTTTCTGTTCCTATGGATTATTTTTTCTAGGCATCCTCTCCCACAAATACATACCTCAGGTGGTAGACAATTACCACCAAAGATTTTGCTTCTGGAATTTTTTTTATTTTATTATTATTATACTTTAACACATTCTTTCCCCTGAGGAATAACCCCAAAGCCAAGATCAAGTGTGAGCCCATCACACAGGCATGTTACTCAGTTTGTAAGGAAGACATTTTCAGCGACCTGGGTGAGTTGAAATTACTGAATTTACAGCCAGTCCACCATAGATCAAGCGCAAGATTGTTTCTTCCTAAAGATTTCTGCACTTTTTGAGTTCCTTAACCATAATTTTTTTCAAGTTAGGAGAGAAAATTTCCCAGACTGAAAATTCAGTGTCTCTGAATCACAGAGACTTGAGGTCACACATCCTGCAAGGAAATAATCCCTGAAGCTGGGAGCGACAGAAAGATGCTGTCTCTGTCTCCCTCGCTGTGAGTGAAAGGCCCGGTCTTGTCCTGATTCCGCCCTGGGCTTGCGTGCTGTCCTGTTCCTGTTCTAGAAAGTAGGGCTGATGACACCGCCTGGCAGGGCTGAGAGGTCACATGTGAGTGTGTACTTGAGATGGCAGCATGGCCCTTGATTTTTCCATTGATTCACACCACGTGGTGGCTGTTTCTTTTTTCTTTTTTCTTTTTTTTTTTAAGACAGAGTCTTGCTCTGTTGCCCAGGCTGGAGTACAGTGGCACGATCTCCACTCATTGCAACCTCTGTCTCCCGAGTTGAAGCAATTCTCCTGCCTCAGCCTCTCAAGTAGCTGGGATTACAGGTACCCACCACCACACCTGGCTAATTTTTGTGTTTTTTAGGAGAGACGGGGTTTCACCATGTTGGCCAGGCTGGTCTCGAACTCCTGACCTCGTGATCCACCCACCGCAGCCTCCCAAAGTGTTGGAATTACAGGCGTGAGCCATCCCACCCAGTCAGTGGCTATTTCTTAACAATAAAAACCCTGGTTAAAAAAAAAAAATCCCAGGGGGTCTTTGGCACTTCATGGCCCTTGATTTGTCCACTGATGCACACTACATGATGGCTGTTTCTTAACAATAAACATGCCTGGTTAAAAACAAAACAAAACAAAACAGGGTCTCTGGCACTCCCTTGCCCCATCACCGACAAGGCTCCGTTCCTCTCCACACTCTTGGCTTGCTGCCCTTCTCCTCCTTAGGGCCTTGGCACTGGCTGTTCTCCAGTCCCCAGCTGACTCTTTTGCATCCGTCTTTGCTCAAGAAAAAGAGCCTACAGCCAAAGTGCCTGTAAACCCACTGTCTTTTTTTTTTTTTTTTTTTTGGCATGCAAACCTACTGTCCCACCGTGCTGTACCTCTATCTTCTGTTTGTTGTCTGTCTCCCCACTACTGGAATGGAAATCCTTCTAGGGATGCCTCTTTGATTCACTAGACATGTCCCAACACCTACAGGAGCATCTGGCACGTCATAGGTGCTCAACTAGTGTTTATTGAGAATGAGTGTATTTCACATGTCTATATGTAAAATCACTAGCTTTTTCAATTCTTGGTTCTGTTTTTAAAGTACCAATTCTAGTACAAAGACAAAGTTGTAAGTTCTCTAATGTTGTAATTTTGCTAATGATGGTAATAACAAAATGATAATGATACAGACTTATAATATTTCCAGGATATCTTTTAATGTCAGTGTTACACTGAGGCTGTAAAACATCTTCAAAATTAGTTCTTAGATGAGCCATCAGCTCATTGCATTAGAATAATCATGAAATGTTTGCTTTAAAGGAGTTAGTTGTTTTCCTGATTTTAGGGCATATCTGCAATGTACTCTCTTTCAGGGATAAGCTTATGGACCGCCATCAAGATATCAGCAAAGCATTCACCAAAATTGATAAATCCAAAACCAACTACATATCCATATGCAAGATGCAGAAAGTGCTGGAAGAATGTGGCTGTTCTCTTACAGAGGGGGAGCTGACCCATCTGCTAAACAGGTCTTTTTGGACTAAGTTAAATATGTTTCCCATGGCCCTGAAAAACATACTGGAGAATTGCCTTTGTTTCTTCTGTATGTCCACCCAAACAGCCTTCTGAGATGAAAATATCCTCTATGTCTTCCTGTTGGCTGGGTTACATTAGAATGGGTTTGAGTCCACCCAAAGCAATAAAAGAAAGCCCCCTGACAAATGCATAACTTTTCCTGATGTGTCTTAGCAGCAGTGCCACCATTTCTTAACATTAGTGGGGTTTTTTTGGTTTGCTTGTTTGTTTTGTTTTTTTGAGATGGAGTCTCACTCTGTCACCCAGGCTGGAGTGCAGTGGTACGATCTCAGCTCACTGCAACCTCTGCCTCCTGGGTTCAAGTGATTCTCCTGCCTCAGGCTCCCAAGTAGCTGGGATTACAGTTGTACACCACCACGCCCGGCCAATTTTTGTATTTTTAGTAGAGACGGGGTTTCACCATGTTGGCCAGGCTGGTCTCAAACTCCTGACCTCAGGTGATCCGCCCACCTCAGCCTCCCAAAGTGCTGAGATTATAGGCGTGAGCCACTGTGCCCAGCCAACATTAATTTTTATTTTATCCAAGTTATTCCAGCACTTTGGCAGGAATCACATAGTTCTACGAGGCTGGTTACTAAAACCAGCAGTCCTTTTGCCCTGCTGCAGCCCTTATTTCCCTACCCAAAGTCAACAACTTCCAACCCTGTTGACTGGTGTTTTTTGATAGTGAATGTACCTCTTCTTCTTCTTCTTCCTTTTTCTTTTTTTTTTTTTCTTTTTTTTTGAGATAGAGTCTCCCTCTGTTGCCCAGGCTGGAGGCAGTGGTGTGATCTTGGCTCACTGCAAGCTCTGCCTCCCGGGTTCATGCCATTCTCCTGCCTCAGTCTCCCAAGTAGCTGGGACTACAGGTGCCCACCCCCACTCCCGGCTAATTTTTTGTATTTTTAGTAGAGATGAGGTTTAACCATGTTAGCCAGGATGGTCTCAATCTCCTGACCTCGTGATCTGCCCACCTCAGCCTCCCAAAGTACTGGGATTACAGGCATGAGCCACCGTGCCCAGCCAATGTCCCTACTTCTAAGTGACAGACATCTATTGCTACTTCTTGATTTTTCACTTTTAGGCAGTTTCTATTGACTTACTACCAAGAAAATGTGGGTTTAACTCTTTTCACCCATCGCATGCCACCAACCATCTCACACCCCTCAGCCTCCATTACCTCATGGAGACACACGAAAACTTAACCTCCACATGCCACATGCCTATCGTATTGCTGTGTCAGTTTTGGTTCGCTCCACATTCTGGATCTACATTTGCTGTGACTAGCTCATCACTTTTCTTTTCTACATAGCACTTTTTCCCTGAAGTCAAATTATCCTATTTCTTCTGTTCATTTAGTTTCCTATGTACTTATTCTCCTACTAATTAAATCCCCAACTTAATCTCTTTCCAATCCATTGAGACACATCAGCTAATCTGTCAGCTTCATCTTCTTGAAGATTACCCTTTTCATGTTCTTCAATTCTTAGAAAGTTTCTTGACTTACTTTATTAATGAATTCCTCCCGTGTTCTATTCTTTCTGAAACTCCTATTGTTATTGAATATGGAACTGCCTGGACTGTTCTCTCACATATTTTAAATTTTTTTTCTCCTTTCTCTTTTTCTACCTTCTGGGAGATTTCCTCAATTTTAGCTCCCAGTCCTTCTTTGAGATTTTTGTTTCTGCTACCATACTTATATTTCTAATTACCAGAGCTCATTTTAGTTCTGTATGTGTTCCTTTTTTATAACATCCTACTCTTGTTTCATGGATGCGCTATCTCATTTCTCTGAAGGTATTAACAATAGGCTTTTAAAAAAAGTTTTCTTTACAAAATAAGTCTCTCCTCAGTGTTGCTTTTTAAAACTATTACTCATGTTGGATATTTTCTTCAAAAATATGTCCGTACTAAGAGTGGAGGACGGGGCACTGAGTTGCAGATTAGAAGTTCTACACAGATAGGTGAAGCTTGTTGACTTTGGATTGAACGTATGGTAATCTGGCTTGAAGTTTTCTTGAGGGGCCCCCAGTGTCAATGTCTTTAAAACTTTTTGTTTGGCCTTTTCAGATTTACCAGAGAATAGACTTGCCAGATAAAATACAAGATGCTCAGTTAAATTAGGACTTCAGATAGTCAATAATTTTTAAATATAAGTATGTCTCATGTAATATTTGAGTTATACTAAAAATTTTGTTGTTTATCTGAAATTCTAATTCAACTATGTATCCCTGTAGATTTGGTGTGTTGATTTGTTTATTTGTTTGCTAATTGGGCAACCCAATGAGAGAAGACTCTTTGGTCTCCTGTTGTCAACACTCTAGGAACTGACTGGCACAGAAGGCTGGATATTTCACCAGACACTGTGGTAAGCTGAATCATCCCTCCCAAACATATACAGGTCCTAATTCCTGGAATCTGTGGACATTACCTTATTTGGAAAAAGGATCTTTATAGATACAACTAAGCTAAGGACCTGGAGAAGGGAAGATGAGCCTGGATTATCTGGATGGGCCCTCAATGTCATCACAGGTGTCCTTATAAGAGGGAGGCAGAGGGAGATTTGACATAGACAGACAAAGAGAAGCCCATGTGACCAGGGAGGCAAAGAGTAGAGTGATGTGGCCACAAGCCAGGGACTGCCAACCGCCCCCAGAAGCTGAAAGAGGCAAATAACAGATTCTCTCCTAGAATCTCCAGGGAAAGTACAGTCCTGCCAATAACAGGGAACTCATTTTAGATTCTGGTGTCCAGAACTATAGGAGAATCAATGTGCGTTGCTTTAAGCCAGCAGGTATGTACTATTTTGTTACAAAGCCATAGGAAACTAACAGTCAGTGTATACACTTTTTATTAATCCTCCCCTTTTCATTAAGAACCCTCCCTACCTTGGACTAGGACAGATGCCCTCCTGCCCAGAAACATCTCCAGAGAATATACTTTCAGGTCTTCCATTAGGGTTGGGAGGGACAGGCACCCAGACACGTGAAGTCTGGGGAGAGGTCTGGGATCTGCTTGCTTCCCAGTCTTTTAATCAACCCTATTTTAACTCCTCCTTTAGCTCCACTTCTAGATATACCTGATATCATCAGTTCCGGAGCCTCTGAGGGTATTTGCAGGGCATATCAGATTTTCTCTCTTCCACATTCCCTCTGTTTGTTTTAGGAAGTGATTTCTTGGATTCTGATACATCTATTCCCATTATCCATAGATTCTCCAGCAGCTGTTCTCTTCTTCCACATACTCCTAGTCCTTAGGAGTTTATGCCGGTGGTCCCCAAACTCCAAGCATCAGAACCATTGCAAGGGCTCATTAAAACTCAAGATTGTTGGGTCCCTCCCCCAAAGTTTCTGATTCAGTGGGCCCAGGAGTGTGCATTCATAACAAGGGCTCAGGTGATGCTGATGCTGCTGGACTCTTGCACCCCACCTTAAGAACCACTGTTTTATACCTTTTTAAAACTCCCTTTTCTGTCATTTTAGAAGAGTTTTGAGTGGTAACAGAACTAAATATGTGTGTTCAAGTCACTTTATTTAACTGGAAGTCTTATTCTCATGCACTTTTACCCTGAAACAACTTGAGCTAATTGCCTCCTCTGACTCCCATTTCTATCTACATAATTTAGCTGTGCTGACAGAATGCATGACTCTTATGTCCCTCTCTTTGTAAGGGGAGAATATTAGCACCCCTTTCCTCTTTAAAACGTTTTTTATCCCTTGAGCCCAGGAATTCAAGGCTGCAATGAGCTATGATTGCACCACCGTACTCCAGCCTCACAAAAAAAGCGAGACCACGTCACCAAAAAAAAAAAAAAAAAAAATCAGTGGTTGCCCAAGAGTTTACAGTATACGTTTAGAGCTAGCCTAAGCCCACCTTTAAGTAACATAATACAACTTAATGGGAAGTACCGAAAACTTATAAAAGGGTATTTCCAATTTCTCCCTTCTGTACCTGATAACATGGCTGTCATTCATTTACCCGTGTGCTTTAATCACCCAACACATGGTTGTTATTATTACTCCGTTGATCAACTAAGAGTGAGAAAAAAAAAAAGATGTTATTTTACCATTATTTATTCCTTCTCTGACCCCCTTCTTTTCTTGATGTAGATCTGTATGATTTTCCTTCTCTCTGAAGAATGTCATTTTACATTTCTTGAAGGGTAGGGCTGCTGGTAATGAAGTCTCTCAGTTGTATTTGTCTGAGAAAGTCTTTATTTCTCCTTTATTTCTGACAGAGAATACTGGATTTAGCATTCTAGGTTTAAACTGTTGAAATATTTCAACACTTCAAATATTTCAGTCCACTCTCCTCTTGCTTGCATGATTTCTGGCAAGAAGCCTGATGTGTTATAATTCATTATCTTTGTTCCTCTATAGATAAGGGTGTTTTCTAAGATTTTCTGGCTTATTTTAAGATTTTCTCTTTGTCTTTAGTTTTCTCCAGTTTGAAAATAGTATGTTTAGGTATAGATTTGGGGGGATTTATCCTGCTTGGTGTTCTCTGAACTTCCTGGATATGTAATTTGCTGTCATTAATTTTGGGAATGTTTCTACCATTATTAATTAAAATGAGTTTTTGTTTTTGTTCTTGTTTGTTCTCTTGTTTTGTTTCTTTGTTTGCTTATTTCTCTTTCTCTTTCTGGTATTCCAATGATGCAGGTGTTACACATTTTGAAATTTTCCCAGTCTTTGGATATCTTGTCCTATCCACCCCCTCCCCGTTCTTTTTTTCTTTGCATTTCAGTTTGAGAGGTTTCTACTGACATACTTCAAGCTCACTAATTCTCTCCTCAACCATGTCCAGTCTACTGATGAGCCCATCAAAGCCATTCTTCACTTCTGTTACAGTGTTTTTTTTTTTTTTAATTTCTGGCATTTTCTTTTAATTCTTTCTTAGAGTTTCCATCTCTGATTACATTGCCCACTTGTTCTTGCATGTTGTGTACTTTTTCCATAAGAACACTTTACATATTAACCATAGTTATTTTAAATTCCCTATCTGATAATTTCAAAATATGTGTCATATATGAGTCTGCTTCTGCAGCTTGCTTGGTTTCTTCATACTGTGTCTTTTCTTGACTGTTTATATGCATTGTACTTTCTGTTGTTGTCAAAAGCCAGACAGCAACTGAGGTATATAGGCCTTTAGAGATTTCATGTTCGTTTGGCTAGGAGTTAGGATGTGTTTAATGTTTGCTGTAACTATTGGTGCAAAGGCTCCAATTTCCTCCAGCGTCCTTGTTTATTCCTCTCCTGTTTTTGTGGGTTTCCCTAAGAGCTCCTTCTTAAATAGAGTATGTGTTTTGCAGTTCTTTCAGTTGTAATCCATTATTATTTCACTAGAGCTGAGTTGATGTGGTGGTAAAATATTGGGGAGGGGAAACATTCTATAGTTTTATGATTACATTTCTGTCTTTTAGTGGGCTGAGTCCATGGGCTGCAACCTTTAGAAATGTTTATTGGGTTTTTTTTCCACTTAGGTAAAACATGAATGCTAGAGGGGGCTGGAGTTGGCTGATTGCCCTTCCCCCAAAGCTAAGATAAGGCTCTCAGAAAGTCTTTTCCCTTGGAAAGTTGTTATAGAGAAGGCTGGGGACATATTTCACCAGGATTGCTCTTCCCCTTCCCCTGCCAGAACCCTGAGGGGATCTTTCTCAGATCTTCACTGTGAGAAGCTAGTGAGACTCCTGAAGTTAAAGCCCATGAAAGTGGTGGTGGGGGTGGGGAGGTACGTAAGACTGGGCCCCCAGAATTTCTTACTCTTACACTAGTGCACACTCAGCCTCTACCAATTTGCCAAGATTACCATGTAAGTATTCCTGCCAGCCTGTGACTCCAAAGGCTTTTGCTCCAGGAAAGCAGGCCCCAGATGTGATTCTCCGCATGTGCCTGTCTCTCCAGGTTTCAGGGTGACATTTTGCCCTATGACCTCAATTCTTCTCCTCCTCCCTCTGCCACTTTCCCCACTCATTCCATGTCCAGCTTTTGGCAGCTACACTTTGATTTTTCCTTTGGATAGGTAGTTAAATTTAACCTTCTGTCCCGCAGCCACAAGCAGTTCCTTCCTGCTTGGTTCATAGGTTGATTCTAAAACTTGAAAACTATTAAATACCATTTTATTATTATAACTATGTAAATATTGTTCAGTGTCCAGGTAATGAAGGAAAACTAGCTTGTTTTCCTGTGGTACTATCCCTGAGCCTCTAGCCTTAGTATCAAATAGATTCTCTTGTAGATTACACCAATTGCTGAAAATCATTTCACATTTGTCTCAGTCCCTTTGGGCTGCCATAAAAAAATGTAAACTGTGTGTCTTATAAACAACAGAAATTCATTTCTCACAGTTCTGGAGGCTAAGAAGTCCAGAATTGAGGTACCAGCAGATTTAGTGTCTGCTGAAAATGTCCTGGATCGTAGATGTCTGTCTTTTCACTGTAACCTCATGTGGCAGAAGGGACAAATGTCTCTCTGGGGCCTCTTTTATAAAGGCACTAATCTCATTCATGACAGCTCTGTTTTCATGACCTAATCACCTCCCAAAGGCCCTGCCTGCTAAAAGGTCATTACCTTAGGAGTTAACATTTTAACATATGAATTTTGGGGGGACACAAATAGACCATAGTAATGTTTTAAATTTATTTCATATTGCTACTGTGATTTTATTGGATAGGTTGTTTCCTGGAGTTTAATTTATTCTTTATTTTCTTTATGATATTTGCCTTTGTTTTACCTTGTCAAATAAAGATAAATCCATACTTAAGTAAAAGAGACTTTATCTGAAAAGACTGTTGCAACAGGGAGAGAAAGATTATTACAATGGAGAGAATGCCCCAACCATGAAATCTGTAAGCATCTCAAAGAGCAAGCAGAAGAGGGCTTTTCTTTAATAGGGAAGAGTAAACAAGGATAGAAAGAACCAAGCTTGGGGAGTAAGATGAATAGATGGTGTGACCAGAAAGCTGGGCAAGAAACATCTTTCCTGTGGTCAGAGTCCCTGAGGAGCTATTAGGGAGGGGCTATTCCACATTCTGATACTGGCTTAGGCTGAGGTGGGTCCAAGTTCAAGGTTCTGGAGAAAAGAGAGTAGCTTAACTAAACTGTGGTCAGTTAGGTATTTTGTCCAGATTAGTCAGTGGGAACAAACAGTTCAGCTAATAATTTATGAGACTGAGACTGAGAATTTGGAGGGTCTATGTCCTTGCTATCAGAGGTAAACCTTGGGGCATCTATGAATCTTTTCTAAGTCATATGGGGAAAAGGTAGTTGTTTGCAGTAGCCTTATCCAGGGACATTAAGGTTGGGGTGATTTCTTTAACCATCACTTTTTTCTAGAACAGGGCTCAGATCATGTTCAATATTTTTGACCTTCAGTTTTCCCCAGCATTCTATTCCACTTTCTCCTCTCTTGAATTTTTTTCCCCTGGCATCTCTATCTGAGAACCTGGCCCCCCGTGATCCAAAGAGCATCCTGTGCTGCCTCCACTGTTGTCTAGGTTGGATCTTCTGTCTCCTGTATCCCACATCTCTTTATTTCTTGATTTATATTCTTCTTTTGCTGGAGTACTTCCTGAAGTAATCTCATAAGAAAGGGTGAACAGGAAGTAAATTTTCTGAGTTCTTATTGAACCGAAACTTTTTAAATTCTTTTTCACACACATTGCTGGCTTGTCTGAGCATAGACTCTTAGGAAGAAAATAATTCCCTTAAAAGTTTGAAGACATTGATCCATTGTGTTTGAGCTATGAGAAGTCCAATGCCTGTGTGTATGTGTGTGTGTGTGTGTATGTGTGTGTGTGTGTGTGTATAGAAAGGAAGGACCATTTCATCCTCAAATGCCTATATGTTTTTTTCTTCCTAAAACAGGATCTCCTCTCACTGAATCTATTCCCAGCTGAACAAGAATTCATGTGCATTCAATGAATAAATCATGGAAAAATAGCAGCAGATAAATTAACTAAATGATTATAAGAGATTCTTGTTAAAACATAGTTAGGCTTGATACTTTTGTAAACAACAACAAAAGGACTGGGATTTCTGAAGCCCACCTTTCAATGGGGGTGATCAACTTTTTTATGCATTGAAACCTTAATAAGGATCCATTGCACAGTTGCTTGTTTCTTCTCAAAGACCTCTTGATGATAAACATCTCTGTTATTTGTAATTATATGTAGATTATTCTTTTCTAGATCCAAAATAGACTTTTCTAAATACTACTGAGATTAGCATATGCATATGATTTTATTACTACATTTTAATACCATGTTGGCAATTTATCCCGCTGATGAAATAGTGTTGATTGTCCTTTTCCTTGGTGTCTCCATCATGCAAGCCGACCCGACGCAGAACCTATGCAAGGCAGCTCTGCAGCTGTGGGTCGGAAAAGCTCGGCTCTTGGCTCATCTTCTTTAGAAGCAGATATCTGAGTCCCTGGAAACTTCTCTCTCCGGCTTACCGGCATTCCAAGCTCTTCTACGTTGACACTTGAGCCCAGTCCTGCTGAGAGAAAGTTTAGGTGTTTAAGGGCCAGCAATTCCCCAGGAATTTAAGTTGTAGAAATGTGAACTTTGAATGCAATTAAACTTTATTTTAATTATTTTGCATCTTTAATAGATATGCTGTATGTTCCATGAGACTTTTGGATTTTACCTCACAATTTAGTCTTCCAGAACTTAGGTAATTTCTTCTGTGTCAGAGTCAAGGAGATGAAGGAGCCTCTGCTTCCACAGGGATGTCCTTGCTGAGTCATCGACGCAGGTGGAATTTTTATTTGAGAAAATCCTCAGCTAGATAGGTTTGCAAAATATCTTGAGTGCTTTCAGCTTGACAACTTCATTTCAACCACTCCTGAAAGAGAATTTAATGTATTTCTTACTCAGTTCCTCTTCTTCTTTTCACTGTCTTTGACATGTTTCCTCTTTTTCAAATCCCACTGCCATTTCTAAGTCCAGGCCCTTCTTGGTTAAGGCCTCCATGACCCCAGGAGCCCCCCATCCAGACTGCTGCTCTCCCGCCACTGCCACCACCC
Organism: Symphalangus syndactylus; assembly: GCF_028878055.3. Lineage (NCBI taxonomy): Eukaryota > Metazoa > Chordata > Mammalia > Primates > Hylobatidae > Symphalangus > Symphalangus syndactylus. Next base: position 16,129,497 of record NC_072440.2, read on the forward strand.
CAGTCTCACTTCCAGACTGTCTTGGAGCCACTGTCAGATTTATCTTCCCATGATGCTGCTATGCGAATGTCACATCCCTGCCAACATACTTTGACTTGCTCCTGTCATAGGGCTGGATTCTCAGCAGACACTTCCTTTACTGCCTTCTGCAAAGCCACGAACCCTGATATCCAGCCTTCAAGCCTCAGGTCTTCAGGCCGGGCAGCTGTGGCCCCCCGGCCATCAGCGAACTGCACTCTCCCCTCTCATCACCCTGTGTCCTCGTATTGCAGGATGTGTGTGTCTACCTGAGAGCAGAGCTAACTGCCATGGCTGCACCTACAGGGCGGGGAATCGTATCTTAAAATTACTCATTTTCCCCACATTGCTCTGTGCTCAGCAACTGTTTGTTGAATGAATAAGCAGTAGGATGGCTTTTTAAATGAATATGTTCTTTTCTTCCTTTCCTTTTGGGACAAGTTGGGGAGTCAGCCGGCATGATAATGCTATCAATTACCCTGACTTCCTGAGAGCAGTGGAGAACAGCAAGTCAACAGGAGCTCAACCCAGGGGAAAAGAAGAGAGCATGCCAATCAATTTTGCAACGCTGAATCCACAGGAGGTTGTGAGGAAGATCCAGGAAGTAGTTGAGTCCTCCCAGCTGGCTTTGTCCACGGTATGACAGGCTGAAAGTGCTTTACTGTGAAAACTCATCTTGATTCATGAAAACACCTCTCAGCCCCACCCTGAAACCCCTCCCACCTCTGTTCATTCTCCTTGGGGTGTCTAGTTAACCACAAGCAGAGTTTTTAATGTGGGTAAATGTGTATCCACTCTTCCACCCCATCATGTGCTCTCCGAGGTGGGAGTGCTCAGCATTTAGAAATGCTGAGTCTGGGGTGAGGACATGGGGCTCTGGGCAAAAAAGGCAGAAAACAGAGGCCCTTGGACAAGAGTGGGCTCAGCACATCCTGGGAGCTCTCAACTCAGTCAAGCACTGGGTTCACAGAGATGAAGGACACAAGGTGGCCTTGAAGAGGTTGAACTGGGCCCAGTTGTGGCACAGAGAGTTCATTGTGAAGTCCTCCAGGAGCAAGGGGAGTCACCTGGATAGGCTGACATTCTACAGCTTCCATCTGCATGGTGCTTTAGATGGTGTACGGAATGATGCCTATATGTATGGAACGATGCCTGCGTGTAGGGAATGATGCCTGTGTGAACGGAATGATGCCTGCGTGTAGGGAATGATGCCTGCGTGTAGGGAATGATGCCTGCGTGTAGGGAGTGATGCCTGCGTGTAGGGTGTGATGCCTGCGTGTAGGGAATGATGCCTGTATGTACGGAATGATGCCTGCGTGTACGGAATGATGCCTGCGCGTAGGGAATGATGCCTGCGCGTAGGGAATGATGCCTGCGCGTAGGGAATGATGCCTGCGCGTAGGGAATGATGCCTGCGTGTAGGGTATGATGCTTGCATGTATGGAATGATGCTTGTGTGTGTGGAGTAATGATGCTGTGGACTGTGCTGGTGTCCTTGGATATTGTGCTTGGAACCAGCCTCCTGGTGAGATGGTGCTCCCAGGTGAGTTTCCCTGTGTGTCAGCATCAAGAAGGGAAGATGCTGTCTGCAGAGGGCAGGCATCGGCGATGAACAAGGCAGCATGTCGGAACCATCCTGTGGGAAGCCGGAACCCAGAGCCCAAACAGCCACAGCAACCCAGACTGAAAGATCCACTCAACACCTCTCAATCCCCACAGTGCATATCCCTTCTAACATCACAGAGTCCTGGTTCCACACGCTCTAGAGGGCTTCCCAGGGCGTTGGGGGGCCACAAGCCCTAATGAGAGTTCATGAGTCTTTTTCTCTTTGATCATAACCTTGCAAGGTGGGGCTCCTGATTCCGCTCTACAGGAGGGGAAACTGAGGCTCAGTGTGAATAAACCTGCCCAGGGTCACACAGGGACTATGGAGCAGAGCCCGGAACATGAGGAGGAAGGGGAAATGGACTTGTCGCAGCCCTTGTTTTCCAAATCCAGCTGGTTTGAAGAATTGAAGTCCTGAAGATCTTTACTTGAGATGTGCTGTCTACTGCCCATGACTTCTTCTGAGGATCCACCTTAGTTAGTGTCTTGACTTTTGAAGAAATCAAGGCTAGTGACCCTTTTAGGGTATCAGACTCTTGGAGGTGGGAATCACTCACTCTCCACTCCTGAGATCTATTTTAAACTTTTTTTTGTAAATCACATCCCAATTTCCTTGGTGTAGGGAAGCAAGGTGGGCTCCGGAGTCCCGGTGCGGTGTGAGGGATTAGTGGGGAGGGAAGGGGTGAGGAGGGGCGGCCCAGCCAGCTGAGCTTCGCAGGAGGCTCCTCTTCACACCTGAGCCTGCCGCTGCCGTTGCCCCTGCGGCACAGTTTTCTGTGTTCATTCTTATGATCGTTCTCCTTAACATTTGAGATCCCCACGGGCCAGGTACCTGGATGGGGGCATTTTCCAGTAAACTTAGGAAAACTTATACCTGCCCTCTGAGTTAAGTCCATCTTTACAGTAAAGAAGCTAAAGTTTAGAGAAGTCCAGGACTTATGGTGGGCAGCAGAGCCCAGGTTCCCAGAACAACTCCTGGCTAGGGGATTTCCCATTGTACACAGCTACTTCGTGTTACCACGGACTACACGAACATGTGAAGCTATCTATGTTTTAAGGTTAATTTGATTACACATATGCCATCACCCTGTTGGGCCAATGGGGTGTGCCTAATTAGCCCCGAATGAGAATTAACGACAAGCGTGTGGAGTTTGCAGGCATGCTAAATTCTTCCTTTAAAAAATATCTTAATCTACCCCTGGATGCAGATTTCCTGGTGTAATAAAAATGAATGATTTTATTTCGACAGATGGAAAAAAAATGTGCTTTCTTTTTATAGCACATTTTTGCACTTTTTCAGTTTAACTACTCTACTCTAGGATTTGCAATGTGTGCCCCCGCCGCTCCAGCACAGACCCGGGGCAGCTTCTCATGATACGAGGCCACTCGGGCCCTGGCCGAGACTCAGGAAAGGACAGCAGCCTCAGCACACAAGCCTGGCTGTGAAGGACAGGGGTGGGATCAGGGTGGTCCCCTGATCCCTCCTCCCAGCTGCTCCCAAAGTCAGACTCCTGCCTTGAGACACCAGCCCCGATGCAATGCGGTGGGGTCTCTCCTGAGCCTCCTGTTACAACTAATTAACACTTAAAGGAAGTAGAATGTAAGGGTCAAGAGAGCTAGAGCAAGTTACTCTCTGCTCTGCTCTGCTCTGTAAAACAGGGATCCTGGGAGCAGGGGCGAGGCTTCAATCAGGAAGGTTACGGGTGCTTGGGGCCAGGATTCCTCTTTATTCTCCTTCCTCCTCACATCCAAATAGGAGCAAGTAAGGCAAATTTCCTCTAGAACTCCTAAGCTCCCATACTGCGTTCATATCGTACTTGTCTCAGTCTTTCAATAATGGTGCATTTATTTAGTAATTTAGAATTTACAAGTTACTTTTATATACTAGGCTTCATTTGCATTCAGCAGAAACAGTACTTAAGGAAAGTGTTTTAGAAGTATTCATTTGGCGCATTTGCCATCTTTTTTTCTTTTCTTTCTTTTTAGGCATTTTCTGCATTGGATAAAGAGGATACAGGATTTGTAAAGGCTACAGAATTCGGACAAGTTCTTAAGGATTTCTGTTACAAACTAACAGACAATCGGTATCATTATTTTTTGAGGAAACTAAGAATTCATCTAACCCCCTATATAAACTGGAAATATTTTCTCCAGAACTTTAGCTGTTTCCTTGAGGAGGTAAGAATGTCTGCAGCACATAAGCATCTCTTTGAAAATGAGCTAAAATTAGTTTTTACAAAATGGATAATTGATTAGAACCATATCAGATAAATTGGCAATCACCTCATGTAATTAGCTCATTCTAGATGAAAAACTGGTATAAATTATACACAGAGTATTAGAAGGTGAATATGCATCCTTTACTTTGTTGGAAATTTTTATTTTATTTTATTTTATTTTAATTTTCAAAGAGGTTTGGGAGCTTGTTTTCTCTGGTTGATTTAGAGTTCTAAGGAGTCTTAGATCCCAGAAGATGATCTGGGAAATGAGATTACTAAAGCAAACAGCATGAACATTTTTAAGGTTTCAGGTTAATAATAACAGCAGCAAACACTATAGCATGTCTTCTATGTACCTGCCACTATTTCTAGTCCTTTGTATATATATTAACATGTGTAATCATGTTGAGGTCACTATGAGATACAAGCTGTTACTATCCCCAGTTAAGAGATGAGGCCTCGGCACAGAGACATTAAGTATTATCCACAGTCACCCAGCTAGTGAGTGGTGGGGCTGGTTTGTAAGCCTGACTCCAGGTTCCTAAACACCGTGGTTTTTGTGATTTTTTTTCATCTTTGCTATTTAGATAGATGTTTCTAAACAAAATACACTATTGTGTTGCATGTCTTTAAGCTTTATATAAGTGATATTATATTGAATGTTGTATCTGCACTCATTTTTTCTTACTTACAGTAATGTATTTAAGATTTATCCATGTTAATATGTTGGCTTTAGTTGATGCACTTAAGCTGCTATAAAAAGGTGGTGGCTCATACCTGTAATCCCAGCACTTTGGGAGGCCGAGGTGGGCAGATCACCTGAGGTCAGGAGTTTGAAACCAGCCTGGCCCACGTGGTGAAACCCCATCTCTACTGAAAATACAAAAAAAAAAAAAAAAAAAAAACATAGCCGGATGTGGTGGCTGGTGCCTGTAATCCCAGCTACTCAGGAGGCTGAGGCTGGAGAATCGCTTGAACCCAGGAAGCAGAGGTTGCAGTGAGCAGAGATTGCACCACTACACTCCAGCCTGGGTGACAGAGCAAGACTCTGTCTCAAAACAAACAAACAACAACAACAACAAAAACAGTCTATTAACTGAATATATGATTGTGAATAACATGCTGCCGCTCGGTCATCACCCTCCTGTTAATGAACATGCAGGTTGTTCTCAGTTTCCTTCATTACAAGCAAAGCACCAGTCACCCTTCCGTGCCTGTCTCCTTGTGTGCACACACTGGAGCTACACTGCATGGAATTGCTGATGGGAGGGCGGGTCCACGTTCAGCTTCCCAGAAACGGCCAGCATTCTCCTAAGTGGTTGTACAGTGTACCGCCCCACCAGTGGTACAGGAGAGTTCCTGACACTCCACGTCCCTGCTGTCCCTTGCTATTGTTAAACATTTTAACTTCTACCATCTCATCCTTAGTAAGGTCAAACACATTCATGGGTTGTCAACTATTCAGGTCTCGTTGTCTACAAATGACCTGAAAGGCTTTCAGCCCTTGGTTGTCATGTGGGTCGCAAATACCTTCTGCTGGTCCGTGGCTTGTCTTTGCTCTTGTTTTATAGTGACCTTCGCTATTTTTATGATTATGTGTTTTTTTTGTCATTTTAAAATGGGCCCTTCACGTGCACTTTCTCATCTCACTGTCATGCCCGCTGGGGAAGGCGGCGTAGACAGGCTCCCAGAAGTCACGTAGCCACCTGAGCTCAGCAAGGAGTGGCAAGCTGGAGGGTTCGGCTTCAGAGCTGTTGTTCTTTCTATGCACTACCCTGCCTTAGAGAACTTTTTTTTTCTAATGCATTTTTTTTACATAGTGGAGATGACAGTGTATATATATTCGTGTATCCTACTTTTTTTTTCACTTAATGTTAAATTATACCATGTCACTTAAAGATTTCCCAAACATCAGCTAAAAGGTCTATATAACATTCCACCCACTCCCTTATTTTCAAGCATTTAGGATTTTTTTTTCCAGCTTTTGCCTCTGTGATTCACAGTGAACACTTTCATGTAAATCTCTCTCTACATTTTGGGTTCATTCCTTAGGAAAGTCCCAAGAAATAAAATAACTGGAGTCAAGGGATAGGAATAGTTTTATTGATCTTAAAAGCAGCCCCTTATATATATTTTAAATAATTCTGTCCTATTGGGTTGGACTATCTGAAATTACCATTTTTAAAGTCATAAATGATTGAATATTGACAATTTCATATGATTTAAGCTAACATTCGTAGAAGTTGTTTATGTCCATTATATACTGTTTGGAATATGCTGATACATTTGAAGAAAATAATTAAAATCACCCCTTGGGACAACTAGTATTAATACTTTGGCATGTTTGTGCCCAGTCCGTTTTTTTTTTTTTTTTTTTTTTTTTTGAGACAGACTCTCACTCTTGTTGCCCAGGCTGGAGTGCAATGGCACAATCTCAGCTCACCACAGCCTCCGCCTCCTGGGTTGTGGTGATTCTCCTGCCTCAGCCACCCGAGTAGCTGGGATTACAGGCATGCACCACCATGCCAGGCTAATTTTTGTATTTTTAGTAGAGACGGGGTTTCTCCATGTTGGTCAGGCTGGTCTCGAACTCCTACCTCAGGTGATCCACCAGCCTCAGCCTCCCAAAGTGCTGGGATTACAGGCATAAGCCACCATGCCCAGCCCCTTTTTATTATATGAATGTCCTTTAGGAGTGGGGTTGAGGATAGACCATGTATACTGCTGAGTTTGGGGGTTGTGTTCTGAACTCTTGCAAGTCTTTAACAAACATTTTTCATTTGTATCAAAGTAACATATGCCCATATAGAAATAAAATTGAATTGTTGCAAAAGATTTAAAAACAGAGATCACTTGACTCACCCATTTAACCTCCAGTCCTGCTCCCCAAGAGCAATCACTTTTATTTTGGTTTTTTTTTGCTGTTTCTTCAGCTGCATATGTTCCTGTCTCTCAATAATATTTTTTTTTTTTTTTTTGAGACGGAGTCTTGCTCTTTTACCCAGGCTGGAGTGCAGTGGCGCCATCTCGGCTCACTGCAGGCTCCGCCCCCCCGGGGTTCACACCATTCTCCTGCCTCAGCCTCCCGCGTAGCTGGGACTACAGGCACCTGCCACCTCGCCCGGCTAATTTTTTGTATTTTTAGTAGAGACGGGGTTTCACCATGTTAGCCAGGATGGTCTCAATCTCCTGACCTCGTGATCCGCCTGCCTCGGCCTCCCAAAGTGCTGGGATTACAGGCGTGAGCCACCGCGCCCGGCCCTCAATAATATTCTTACCCTGCCATTTCCTAAATGATCAGTCTTAGGTGTTATCCACTGATGTGCTGATTTGATAGATAAGGGATCCCGCTCTCCTCTTCCAGCTCCACTGGCCTCACCTCTGGGGTCCCCTGGCCTGTTCTCTCCTGCCTTTTCGCCTCCTGTGGTAGCACTGGCATTCTCTGGGGTCTTCATTTTCCTCTAAAGCATGGATTCCATCTAGCATGTGCCATTTCATCGTGTGAGTTCATTCACTCTCTCATGACACGTGTTTCCTGTGGCCCATGTGTGCCAGGTGCTGAGCTGGGTGCCAGGTTTAGCAGCAAACCAAACAGATGCAGTCCCTGCCTCCAGAAGCCCCCATTCTAGCGAGGGGGACAGAGCAGGAGTGAGTGACTCAGTCACATGTCAGGTTCTAGCAGCAGCTGGGAGAAAAATGGAGCAGAGCAGTAGGGAGGGCCTGTTGAGGGGTGACATCCGAGCGACGGGGAGGGGAGGGAGTGAGCAGTGACATCGGGCGAGGGACTGGCCGGCACCGCTAGTGCTATGGCACCCACAGGAAGGGGCCAACTAGTTTGGGGGCAGATGAAGGAGAGGTCTAAGGAGTTGGGGCCAGGGAGCGAAGGAGCCAGGCGGCCGTAGGCTTGGGGTCCTTGTAAAGACTTTGGCTTTGATTCTGAGTGACATGGGGACTGTCTTAGGCTGCTCAGGAGCTATAGCAAAATACCCCTAAAGGACCTGCAAGTGGAGAAGACTGGGCTTGAAGCTCCATGTCTGCTGTCCCCCCTCAGCGAGGCCTGAGTGTCCTCATGCACGAGTCGCAAGGAGCCTCTGCTGATCCTGGAATTGCTGGACCAAGGAGAGAACATTCCTAAAGCTTTATGTACTGTCAGCTTGCCTCACTCAGCATTGGTTAGTTCTGCCCAGTTCGCATCACAAAGAGTCGCCTTCACCTCCAGAAGCACCTGCTCAACGTCCTCATGAGAAAATTGCAGGAAGAGTGAAGAGGAGAAATGTGCTTGAGACACGGATCGACCACGGTGGACTGAGAACTGTGGATGCAGAGGTGGCACTGTCCCTGTGGCACGCATCCCTGCACCGGCCACCTACTGCTCTGTCCCATCAGTTTTCTGGGAATTCAATGGGATCAACCCCCTAAATTGGCCTAGGAGGATGCACCTGGCTGAGAAGCTAACACCTGAGCTCGGACAAATCGGAAAAGCGTGCATTTACCAGGAGGACAAGTAAATCCTTGAGCAAATGATTTCTGGGCTGGAAGGGCAGCGTGAAACTGCAAGGAACATGACATGGCAGGAGGAGAGGGGTGACCGCGGAGCAAGGGGTGACCGCAAGCAGTTCTGGTCATAGTGAATGACAGAGTAGGTGAGAGTTTTCTTTTGTCCTGTTTATTTGCCATCGGGAGCAGGGGGTGGTGGCAGAGACAGACCACCTGGGTCATGCAACATTGGCTGCAGAGTTTAGGTCCCTTTGTCTGAATAAAGAAGAATCGCTGAGGACTCCTGAGCGAGGGAGCCAGCCAGCCTCCTCCAGGGCGGCTGCAGGGGAAGGCAGCCAGGGAAGAACCCCAGACTGCATTCATCATTAACTTCTCCAGTTTAACCCCAGGTTGTTGTGTTTTTCTAATAGAAGGGAAAAGAAGTAACAAATAATAGGAATAGTTAATGCATCATCCTTAAGCTCATTAAATATGATACCAGCCATCCTTTTCCTCTGGGGGATGCACAGGAGGTAAGTAATTAAAAGGAGATTACCAAAATGTAATTAAGACAGTCGGCAACTCTCCCCGCAAAGCAAGTTCACCGTGAGTAATCCCTAGCCAAAGCAATCCATTCTCGGAGAGAGAAAAACTGGAATTGTAGTTAAGACATTCCTTAAGACCTTGAGTAAACTGAAAGCACACAGAGAGTAAAGATGACAATTTTACACCTACTCATAATCCATTTCTTATATTGGGTATGCCATCAAATCTGTCTTCCAAAACTCCTATTATTCTTATGCCTCCTCTGCCTGTCACAGCAGCACATGAAAGTGATCTGAGCTCCTCTCACAGCAAGGGCCGTGGGCTTCCTGCCCCTGCTGTGTGGCTTGACCATGAGTCCTCCCCTGTCCTTGCTCCTTCATTATACTGCTTCGTTAAGCACCCCTCAAATCAGACAGCGCTTCTTAAAGTGCAGGTCCCAGGCCGCTGCTGTGCAGACCAGCCCGCCCCAGGGCTTCATGGTGGGGGAGTCCAGGGGTCTTGCTGTGCAGCAGGCCTGGGGCTCATCCTCCTGGCACTGTCCTGGGCTTGAGAACCAGCCCAGGAGGCACAGAGGCCTGCGAGCTTCCAGGAAGGGAAGGCGACGTGTGTCCTTTCAGACGGGAGCAAGGAGTTGGTCCCATGCGCCTGGAAGCCATCACATCCCCTTTCAAGATGAGAAGCGCTGGCCTAGATGGCATAAAAGAGGAACAAGGCATCGAAGCAAAAATGCTACCCAGTGGCTTGGTGAAAAAGCAGAACAGGAAAAAAAAAAAAAAAAAAAGAGAAGACCTAAACGGCAGTACACGCACCTTCTCATGAGATTCCCACAAACTGGGAAAACATCATCTGGATTTCTCTCCCCAGCAAATACCCGTTCTTCACTTCTAGAAAAACATTTTACATTCCAAGTGCCATGTGCAAAGTGTAGAGTATCACCTTGTTTTTAGAAAATCGTTCCTGTTTAACATTTCCCTTAAATCTTAAAGTGCAATTTCAGTTTCTTCAGTGAGTATAAAAATAACGCTCAGTGCAGAAATAGAATTTTTAAAAGACATAGTAGAAACCCATATAAAATCTTTCTACTTTATTACCATGGAAATAATGGAATTTTTTAACAAAACACATCCTTATTCAATACAGAGTAATTATTTTGTCACATTCTAGCAAGCAGAGAGCCAATGAGATCTTTCCTCACTTTGCGTGGAAATATACGATCTCGAAAGTCATTCAGTTATATGTTAAATAACTTGAAGATGTTTTTTGTTCCAAGAGAGAATTGAAGAATGTAGTTTTCAACCGAAGGGATGGTAAAGTACATCAGAATGTTTGTAATCTTTTATGGGCATCATATTTATATTCGCTGCCAACAGTGTTACTTCAATTTATCTTTCTTTTTATTGTAAATATAATTGTGTCTATGTATTTTTAATGAATATGGTAAAGAATGGGGAAGTTTCCTTTTCAGGAAAGGGCTCCAAGATAATTGTAAATAAATTAAGTAAATTATTAAGATATTAGCATTACTGTTATTTACCCTTGCTCTTGATGGCAAGAAAAGCTAAGTCTTCTTGATGTAATTTCAGTGATTTTAACTATTTCCCTTGAATTTCACTCACTCTCTACTTGCCAATGCAAAATTCATTACCTGCCATCCTGTAGGTGGGTGGCACTGTGGCAAGTCGTGAGGGGTAACTCAGGCTGACTTGGACTCTCAGGGAGGCCTTGGAGACAGGCCAGGGTGCAGGGGCTGCTGGGCCCCCTGTGCCACACTAAGGCAGAAGGAGTATTATCCCAGGCCACCCAGCAGGGCCTACAGGCATCGTCACGTGGTGGTCCAGCGGGAGCCAGGCAAACCCGATGCATCTACTTCTCCTCCTCAGCCTTTGAGCTTGGTAAGCTTGCTGCCCTCCTGGGGGAAGCCCAGGGACCTTGGCATGGGTGATGTCTGCTTCCTCTAGAGCATCTGTGTCTACACGAGTCCTAGCACTGCCCCAGTATCTGCACTAATATGGATCACCTCCTTAAAGCCAGCTATAGTGATAAAAGCAACAGAATGAAAGTCACATCATCACGGAAAGTTGGCAAGGAGGTTGCACAGGCTGCTAAGATTCACTCTCACTTAGCGTGCACAGAGTTATTCTTTTGCTGTTCAAACTTTCTCCCAAGTCCCAATTGGCTGTGGCAATACTGCAGCTCCTCCACGCATGCGTCCTGGGTCTGGCCTGGCTCTGAAGCCTCCCTTTAGAAAGGAGTATGAGTCCACCTCCAACCCCAGTTCCCAGTAGCGTGGACAGGGTAGGAACTCAGCACGTGCCAGGCAAGCTCTGCTGGAAGTAGCACAGGGCCGGCCGCCAAAGGGAGAGAGGCACAGTTTCTGATGCCTCTTGCAGGAATGGGAGGGGGCCACACCAGGCTTTCCCCACCTGGCCCTGTGAAGTGTGGTCACATGGGCCCCCTTCCCCACTGGAGAGGCCCCCTTTCAAACACAGCTGTGTCAGGCAGAAGACAAGGCCATCATGAACCTGTTGGTGAGTTTGGAAGAAGCACATCAGACAGAATTTCTGGTAATCGTTTTAATTTGTGTGGTTGAATTTTCTCAAACCCGGGAGTCCCATGTCCCCAAGAGCAGGGATGAGATCTCATTCTCCCTTGTGCCCCAGTCCTACACAGCGCACCCCGTGGCAGGACCTCAGCCAGGCCCCACGGAAATGCATGGTGCAGGGGGTGCTGCTCACCTCCTCTAGCACCTGCCTTGTGTTAATCACTTGCTCCGGCATCCCCAGAGCACTCCCGCCTCATTCCCCTGAACCCAGATCAGGATTCTTCTTGAATCCTAGGCTCCACGGGAAGCCCTCTATGTGTTCAAACTAAGTGGACAATGGTGCAACCAGCCCAGGCAGGCTCCCCGTTCATTTGGTCCCTCCAGAGCCACAACAACCATTTGTGGATCAATTAAGCATCAGAGTTGAGCCGCACCAGTGATTCTATGAGGTCATGATCCTATCAGGAAGCCAGGCACCAATCCAAGAATGTATTGTCCCAAATAAGTCTTGTGGAGAAAATCCAAAATACAGATGTTACCAGCATCTTAACTATCATCATACACCAAGGAAAGTAACTTGCAGTGTGGCTGCTTATGTTCTGGCTCAGGATGCTGCACTGGACTGGACGAATCTCAACACCCAACACTCAGCAAGTGAGAATGAGAATGTGTGCTTGGCTCTGGGCCAGGCCCTGGGGTTCAGGCTTGTGGTGGGGACAAGTAGCCTCATTTGCAGAGGAGGAAACTGGGTGGGTGTCTCAAAACATCAGCTTCTCCAGGGGTAGGGGTTTGGGTTCACTGCTCTGTTGCTCCTGCCTGGGAGTGTGCCTGGCACGTCATGGGCCCTGGTCAGTGTTGCTGAGTTCGGATTTTCAGGAGGCTTCTGTGTTCTTGCACATGTGGTAGGTGGTTGGACTTGCGGTGAAATCAGAGGAGCATGGCTTTGTAGTCAAACAATCTCCATCTCCAGCACCGGCTGGCAGGAGCTTGGAACCGAGCCCCACTTACTTTGTCTATATAGCAGGGAGAGCCGCGGCTGCCTCTCAGGGTGATGTGAGGACCAGAGAAGATTCTCTGTTGCCCAGCTCAGTGCCTGGGTAAAGGAGTCGCAGGAAGGAAGGCCACTGGTACTCTGGGGTACCAGAGGAGGAAACAGAGAGGTAGAAGCATTCGTTCCCAGCCACACCATTAGAAATGCTAGTGCTGGGATTCGAATGCCAGCCAGTTCCAAGGTCCATGCTCCCCGCTCCCTTCCTAAGCAATAAGAACTGTTTGGTGTGTGCCTCCTAGGCTCATTGTTTGGATTAAGCAAGTGAATGTAGAAAGAGCTTTGCCTGGTACCTAACACAGCAAACACCAAACATTTGCATTCCTTGATATTTTTGTATTCTATCCTATTCCGGTGAGTGCAAGTTTAATGTTCAGTAGTGATGTGATTAAGTGGCATAGACTTTATTTGGGTGGAAGAATTTATTTTAATAGTTTTTATAAATGACTTCACCCTGAATTTATTGAATCTTTAAAGGGTCGAAGGGCAGCTTAAATGTTTCCCTTTTATTTCTTTGCATTGTATGGAAATTCCATGCTACTGGAGGATTTGTGAATCGGTGTCTGCAAAGGTCTCAGCATAGATCCTTTGTGAACGTCAGGCTGTATGGCTGAGGAGGGCACAGACAGCTGGGAGGAGGGGGGGAGGACGAGGAGGATGATGAGGAGGAGGACGACGTAACTCTGAGTTGGGGAAGGATGGGCAGAAATGGCTTTCTGATGAGCTTGCACTGAGTCTGGAAGCTTGAGCTGAGGAGCCAGCCCAGATGGATACCAGGGGATGGGGCTTCCTGGAAGGAGAGTTAGTGCTTCCAGAGCCCAGGGGTTGGGAGGGCACCACACTTTGGGCATGGTCAGGGCAGGGCAGTGGGGGAGGCCCATGGCAAAGGGTTCTGTGAGGAGAGCCGAGGGGCCGTGCTAGTAGGGTGGTCCACTCCACCCTTTCTTGCCTCCCTGGGTGGGTGTCTCAGAACATCAGTTTCTCCAGGGGTAGGGGTTTGGGTTCACTGCTCTGTTGCTCCTGCCTGGGAGTGTGCCTGGCACATCATGAGCCCTGGTCAGTGTTGCTGAGTTTGGATTTTCAGGAGGCTTCTGTGTTCTTGCACATGTGGTAGGTGGTTGGACTTGTGGTGAAATCGGAGGAGCATGGCTTTGTAGTCAAACAATCTCTATCTCCAGCACCAGCTGGCAGGAGCTTGGAACCGAGCCCCACTTACTTTGTCTATACAGCAGGGAGAGCCGTGGCTGTCTCTCAGGGTGATGTGAGGACCAGAGAAGATTCCCTGTTGCCCAGCTCAGTGCCTGGGTAAAGGAGATGCAGGAAGGAAGGCCACTGGTACTCTGGGGTCAGTTTTCAGTAAGCACTGGTTGAATTCACTTGAAGCTTGACTTGACTGATGGCCTTTGCAAAGCAAGTTCTGGAATCTTCGGATTAGCTGTTGTTCATTGCCCAGAAGGAATCCTGGTGTGGTAGGAGATCCCAGGCTTGGGCAGTAGTTATGCCACCAGAAAGCCTGGAACTGCGCCTGGAATTCTGGTGAAACTGCCTCACTTATGCAAACAGCGTGCTGGAGTATCTACTCCCATCAGGCGATAACCTGGGCCCGACCTCCTGATGCAGCAGAGGCTCCCCTCAGGCATGTGCTGAGCCCTTTGGGGGCCAGCGTCCGTTTCTTGATCTGGCAGCGAGGTCTGTAGCAGGCAGCTTCCTCAGAGCTTCCACTTTATTTTCATCTGGATTTTTTAATGTTTTATCTTTTTTTTTTTTTTTTGACAGGCAGTTTTCCTGCTGTTGTTATTTTTAGCATTCATTTATTCACTGTAAATACAAATGAAGATACAGTACAATTAATTTCTTTGCTAATCAAAATATTTGATAAAATGAAGCAATTTTTCAATTCTTAGAAGTAATTACACCATTCTTTAAAAGGAAGTGAGGAATTCTTTACTGAGTGTTTCTAATTAGGAGTTTTTGCTACCTGCTGAGTTCTTATTCTGTGTGAAGTTTCAGGACTTTTTTTTCTCCTGTAAGGAATCATAGAAAAAAACTATATAATTGTCTCTGTAAGTATTCAGAACAAAACTTAGTATATGAATCATACAGTCAGATGAGCTAATTATAACCTTCATAATTACATTAATATGCAGATATATTTCTAGTCTAGCAGCTAGATGGACCTTGCTAACCACTTTGTCACAACCTGTTGTTCTAGGGTGGGTGACCGCCATCTTGGATACCCACCAAGGGCCACAAAGCCCCTTTGCAATATGTCCATTTTGTGGAACACTGACGACTAAAAAGCCATCTGTGCTCAACAGCTTACTTGTCCTGTCTGTATTCTAAGCTCATCCCTTTTTACTTCTTACTCATTAGAAACCCAGAACTGTAGCAGTCAGCTATCACTATGTAACAAGCAACCATAAACCCTCAGGGCCACGAAACAATAACATCCGTTTGTTCAGTTTTCACAGCTATGGGGACTGATCTAGGCAGGGCTAAGCTTTGCCATCTTGGCTGGGATGACTCTGCTCTTCATCTCTCTCATTCTCCTCCTTGGTCCTGTGTGAGGGCCAGAGCCTGTCTTCTAAGTCAATGGCATAGGTGCAAGAGGGCTTGCCCACTTATGCAAATGCTCCTTCATCCTTCCATCACATTGTAATTACCCACAGTCCACTGGCCAAAGCATGACATATGGCGGAATCCAAAGCCAAGGGGCGGGGAAATACTCTCAGCTTCTGTAGTGGGAGCCGCCACAAAGCCCCCCCTGGCAAAGGGCATGCGCACAGGGTGAACAGAAGCAGGGGGGCCATGGAGGCGACAGACCCCAAGAAAGCAAACGCATGTGCACCGCTGCCTCTCCAGCTCTGCGGCTTTAGTTGACAAGTCTACCACCCCCTTCTATGAAGCTCTCTTCCCGATCATCCATAGAAGTCATTCAGGGTACAATTTGGTGGAAAACTGATTTTAAAGCCAGCCAAGAACAAGGCTGGACATACTGACAGGATATTAGAGGGCTCTTTACTGGGGCCACCTCATAGAGCTGCTGAAACAGGAGGACAATAAAACTGAATGTGAACTAACAACATTTCAGGTTCTCTTGACCCTTAGGGAGCCTGCCCTCCCCTCTCTAGCCAGTTCTTGCACTGGGCTTAACTCTCACCTCAGGGCTTGCTCCCGCCCCTGGCTTGGGTTGAGTAAGGAAGCTTCTCTTAGAGCTTTCCCCACCACACAGGTGAGTTCCTTGCAGGACAAAAGTTAATTTGCCTTTATCTCAGACGGCAGGGAGGACAGCACCTTCTTTTTTTTTTTTTTTTTTTCTGAGATGTAGTTTTGCTCTGTCACCCAGGCTGGAGTGCAGTGGCACAGTCTTGGCTCACTGCAACCTCCGCCTCCCAGGTTGAAGTGATTCTCATGTCTCAGCTTGCCAAGTAGCTGAGATTACAGGTGTGAGCCAGCACACCCTGCTGATTTTTGTATTTTTTGTAGAGACGGGGTTTCGCCATGTTGGCCAGGCTGGTCTCAAACTCCTGACCTCAAGCAATCCACCCGTCTTAGCCTCCCAAAGTGCTGGGATTACAGGTGTGAGCCACCGCGCCCGGCCAACAGCTCCTTCCTAAAGTGCGTGGGGGATGTCCTGGAAGATGCCTGTCTTTTTCCAGAGTGACTCTGGCAGGGTAGTTCTAACTGGTGTGGTTATCCCCATTTCTCAGATGGAGGACAGAAGCCCAGAGAGGTGAAATGATTGCTTTAGCGAGTTGCAGCTAGAGGATGGTGGCACTGGGCCCTCGCCTCAGTTCGAGCCGGTGATTCGACCCCCACAGCCCTGCTGCCCAGAGCTCATGGCAGCCAGTCAAGAGACACAGTTCTGTGGCATGGCCACTGTGTGCCTGGGCTCCTATGACCAAGTCTCAGACCTGGCTTTGGCCTTAGAAGTGCCTCCAACTCCTTGGCTGGGTGGTTTGAGCTGCAGGCAGTAATGGGCACCAGGACGCGCCATTCTCTGATCATTCATGATAGCCTGGTGTTAGCCAGTTAGAGACTCAACCCACGTCTGTCTGAGTTCCCAACTCCTGCAGGAATATCTGTAATCAACAGCAGCAGCAGCAGCAGCAGCGCGGCAGGCTCTGGGACACACGCTTTGAGGGTTGTGTTGGTGAAATCTCAGGCCTGCCCATGAGGTGGCTGGTTTGTTTTTGGTTTTGTTTTTGTTTTGAGACAGGGCCTTGCTCTGTCATCAAGGCTGGAGTGCAGTGGCAAGATCAGGCCTCGCCATGGCGTCAGCCTCCCAAGCTTAATTGATCCTCCCACCTCAGCCTCCCAAGTACCACAGGTGCATGCCATGCCCAGCTAATTTTTGTATTTTTTGTGGAGATGGGGTTGTGTCATGTTGCCCAGGCTGGTCTCAAGCTCCTGAGCTCAAGCAGTCCTCCCCTCTTGAACTTTCCAAAGAGGTGGCTGTTTTTATTTCCACTAAATTGGGAGGCCAATTTAGGGGTGCATCTTACCCAAGGTAACAAGATAGGGGCAGCCTGAGCCCTGGGTTTATGATGGGCTGTCCCCACTCTTCGGGCCCAAGCCCGCCTCCTCCAGCCTAGGCTGGCCCTGGCCGCGTTCCTTCTGTCCTGGCAGGCGGCGCTTGGGTTACTGGTGCTGCCTGCTGCTCAGGAGCGCACCCTGTGAGGCGCTGAACAACGGCAGGTCTGGCCCTGGTGCTGGAGGCCAGGACCCGGGCTGGGAATCCCAGCACTGTGCCTGCCTGAAGGGCTCTTCCCAAATAGCAGCAGGTGGCCGTGCTATGCCTACCCGGAGAGACCCTGAGCAGAGCCAAGGACAATAACAGAGACAGCAGGCCGCGCCCCACTGGGCTACTGCCCTCCCACCCCCGACCTGGGCTACTGCCCTCCCACCCCCGACCTGGGCTACTGCCCTCCCACCCCCGACCGGGCTACTGCCCTGCCACCCCCGACCGGGGCTGCCTCCCTCCCACCCCCGACCGGGGCTGCCTCCCTCCCACCCCCGACCGGGCTACTGCCCTCCCACCCCCCACCAGGCTGCCTCCCTCCCACCCCCGACCGGGCTGCCTCCCTCCCACCCCCCACCGGGCTGCCTCCCTCCCACCCCCGACCGGGCTGCCTCCCTCCCACCCCCGACCTGGGCTGCCTCCCTCCCACCCCTGACCGGGCTGCCTCCCTCCCACCCCCCACCGGGCTGCCTCCCTCCCACCCCCGACCGGGCTGCCTCCCTCCCACCCCCCACCGGGCTGCCTGCCTCCCACCCCCCACCGGGCTGCCTCCCTCCCACCCCCCACCGGGCTGCCTCCCTCCCACCCCCCACCGGGCTGCCTCCCTCCCACCCCCGACCGGGCTGCCTCCCTCCCACCCCCCACCGGGCTGCCTCCCTCCCACCCCCCACCGGGCTGCCTGCCTCCCACCCCCCACCGGGCTGCCTCCCTCCCACCCCCCACCGGGCTGCCTCCCTCCCACCCCCGACCGGGCTACTGCCCTCCCACCCCCCACCGGGCTGCCTCCCTCCCACCCCCGACCGGGCTGCCTCCCTCCCACCCCTGACCGGGCTGCCTCCCTCCCACCCCCGACCGGGCTGCCTCCCTCCCACCCCTGACCTGGGCTGCCTCCCTCCCACCCCCCACCGGGCTGCCTCCCTCCCACCCCCGACCGGGCTGCCTCCCTCCCACCCCCCACCGGGCTGCCTCCCTCCCACCCCCCACCGGGCTGCCTCCCTCCCACCCCCCACCGGGCTGCCTGCCTCCCACCCCCCACCGGGCTGCCTGCCTCCCACCCCCCACCGGGCTGCCTCCCTCCCACCCCCCACCGGGCTGCCTCCCTCCCACCCCCGACCGGGCTGCCTCCCTCCCACCCCCCACCGGGCTGCCTCCCTCCCACCCCCGACCGGGCTGCCTCCCTCCCACCCCCGACCTGGGCTGCCTCCCTCCCACCCCCCACCGGGCTGCCTCCCTCCCACCCCCGACCGGGCTGCCTGCCTCCCACCCCCCACCGGGCTGCCTCCCTCCCACCCCCCACCGGGCTGCCTCCCTCCCACCCCCCACCGGGCTGCCTCCCTCCCACCCCCCACCGGGCTGCCTCCCTCCCACCCCCGACCGGGCTGCCTCCCTCCCACCCCCCACCGGGCTGCCTCCCTCCCACCCCCCACCGGGCTGCCTCCCTCCCACCCCCGACCGGGCTGCCTCCCTCCCACCCCCGACCTGGGCTGCCTCCCTCCCACCCCTGACCGGGCTGCCTCCCTCCCACCCCCGACCTGGGCTGCCTCCCTCCCACCCCTGACCTGGGCTGCCTCCCTCCCACCCCCCACCGGGCTGCCTCCCTCCCACCCCCCACCGGGCTGCCTCCCTCCCACCCCTGACCGGGCTGCCTCCCTCCCACCCCCCACCGGGCTGCCTCCCTCCCACCCCCGACCTGGGCTGCCTGCCTCCCACCCCCCACCAGGCTGCCTCCCTCCCACCCCCCACCGGGCTGCCTCCCTCCCACCCCCGACCGGGCTGCCTCCCTCCCACCCCCCACCGGGCTGCCTCCCTCCCACCCCCGACCGGGCTGCCTCCCTCCCACCCCCGACCTGGGCTGCCTCCCTCCCACCCCCGACCTGGGCTGCCTCCCTCCCACCCCCCACCGGGCTGCCTCCCTCCCACCCCTGACCGGGCTGCCTCCCTCCCACCCCCCACCAGGCTGCCTCCCTCCCACCCCCGACCTGGGCTGCCTGCCTCCCACCCCCCACCAGGCTGCCTCCCTCCCACCCCCCACCAGGCTGCCTCCCTCCCACCCCCCACCGGGCTGCCTCCCTCCCACCCCCCACCGGGCTGCCTCCCTCCCACCCCCGACCGGGCTGCCTCCCTCCCACCCCCCACCGGGCTGCCTCCCTCCCACCCCCGACCGGGCTGCCTCCCTCCCACCCCCGACCTGGGCTGCCTCCCTCCCACCCCCCACCGGGCTGCCTCCCTCCCACCCCCGACCTGGGCTGCCTGCCTCCCACCCCCCACCTGGGCTGCCTCCCTCCCACCCCCCACCGGGCTGCCTCCCTCCCACCCCCCACCAGGCTGCCTCCCTCCCACCCCCCACCAGGCTGCCTCCCTCCCACCCCCGACCGGGCTGCCTCCCTCCCACCCCCCACCGGGCTGCCTCCCTCCCACCCCCCACCGGGCTGCCTCCCTCCCACCCCCGACCGGGCTGCCTCCCTCCCACCCCCGACCTGGGCTGCCTCCCTCCCACCCCTGACCGGGCTGCCTCCCTCCCACCCCCGACCTGGGCTGCCTCCCTCCCACCCCTGACCTGGGCTGCCTCCCTCCCACCCCCCACCAGGCTGCCTCCCTCCCACCCCTGACCGGGCTGCCTCCCTCCCACCCCCCACCAGGCTGCCTCCCTCCCACCCCTGACCTGGGCTGCCTCCCTCCCGCCCCCCACAAGGCTGCCTCCCTCCCACCCCCCACCAGGCTGCCTCCCTCCCACCCCTGACCTGGGCTGCTTCCCTCCCGCCCCCCCACCCAGAACTTGTGGCTGTTGGGGCAGCCTCTTGGGTGATTCCCATGTCATGGCAGGAATTTAGAACCAGGGGTTTAGATTCTGAAGCTGTGACTTGCTTTTTACTAACGAGATACATGGATACATTTGAAGCTGAGAAGCACCCCATCAAAGTGGGGTGTGAGTAGCCTCTTTGATGACTGTATACTTCATTGGGACATTATTTCTTGTATGTATTTTGCCAATATTACGGTGTGGTCACAAAGAAAGGGGCCAAGAATTTTCCTTCTGGTAGTGGTGGGCTGTCTTTGCCACATCTAGAAGGGCAATTGTTTGCTCAAACAAGGTCCCACAAATACCCTTGAACACATGAAATAAAACCCCTTGAAAACACGTAAATGGTTCTCTGTTGAGGTCAGACCTAGAGTGCATATGACTGCATTCCATTTTGTTTGTTTGTTTGCTTGTTGAACTTTAAACGTCACCAGAAGCAGCCAGGAGCTTATCTTTGCCAGATAAGCTGGGGAGTGTGAGGTGTTCGGGCCCAGCCGAGCCCCCGCCTTCCCTGCAGCCCTGCTCTTCCTGTTGCAGCTGTGATTTCTGTCCTGAGGGGGCCTTTGATGTAAAGCGCAGTTAATAATGGAACGTGTCATTTGCATCTGAAGATAGTGGTGTCTTTTTTGATTAGGAGAAAAATTTCTTCTAGTTATAGAAAAAGCATTATTTTTTCCCTCATTCAGATATAATGATCACGTGAGAAGTGCCAGGGACACAGAAGCGCCAGACCAAGAGCCATCTGTTCCTCCCTGGCGTCTCCAGTCACTCGAGCGAGGCTGGCGGCGGCTGAGCAGCTTTGCTAAAAAGCGAAATGGGAACCAGAATACGGCGCCTCACAGATTCTCAGCCAAAATGCCCTTGATGGAAAACCCAGGCGCTCTCCCACCAGCAACTGGGGGTGTGGGGGCGGGCCAGTGTGGTTCTCTGGGTGGCAGCATCCGTGGGGCCTGGGGACCCCAGGTCGGTGGTTTCTCCCTTCTGCTCTGAGGCGATGACAGTGGCTGGGGGCAGGGTTTTCAGTGATCATTTTCCCTTTGTGCCTTTTTGTAGTTTCTAAGTTTTCTTTCTTTCTTTCTTTTTTTTTTTTTTTTTTTTTTGAGACAGAGTCGCTCTGTTGCCCAGGCTGGAATGCAGTAGCACGATCTCAGCTCACTGCAACCTCTGCCTCCCGGGTTCAAGCAATTCTTCTGCCTCAGCCCCCTGAGTAGCTGGGACTACAGGCTCCCGCCACCATGCCTGGCTAATTTTTGTATTTTTGGTAGAGACGAGGTTTCACTATATTGGCCAGGCTGGTCTCGAACTCCTGACCTTGTGATCCGCCCACCTCGGCCTCCCAAAGTGCTGAGATTACAGGCGTGAGCCACCGCACCCGGCCTGTAGTTTCTGAGTTTTCTATAGTGAACACGCAATCCTTCCTTTTGCAAGCAGGAAGAGAGTATTTGCACGGGCGGCCAGCCACCTCCATGTAATGGAGGCCGATAGGTGCCCAGCACCCTTCCCCACGCCGCCATGCAGTTGGGCTGCTTCTGCTTCTCCGTGGCAACACCCGTGTCCGTCCCCTGCCTCCCCAGGTGAGAGCGGGGACCCATCACCATGACCTGGACCCTGGCTGCAGCTCTCGGCACGCCTAGGAAAGCATGTGTTTGCAGGCCAGGAGTCTGGGTAGAA
This sequence comes from Symphalangus syndactylus, assembly GCF_028878055.3. Lineage (NCBI taxonomy): Eukaryota > Metazoa > Chordata > Mammalia > Primates > Hylobatidae > Symphalangus > Symphalangus syndactylus. Next base: position 16,151,163 of record NC_072440.2, read on the forward strand.
TCCGGGCGCCACTCTGTTGGTTCTGTGACTTCAGGCATTTCTTGGCCTCCCGGACCTTCACGTCCGTGCTTGTTGAGGAGGATAATGTTACCTCCCACGCTGGGTTTTTAATCCCTTTCCACCTGCACTTCCCGTGGCACCCACCTCAGCCATTTCCTCTTCAAGGAGGCCTGCAGTGGCCACCCCAACCAGGGCCATGTCCCAGCCAGTTGCATCCGTGGCATGGTGTTCCCTCCTGAGAACACAGCTGCCCCTACCCAAGGTTACCTTTACGTTGGCCACACTGTTCTCTAACACTTTTATAATGCTGTAACAAACAAGCCTTATGATGTAAGGCTCAGCCACAGTAGCGACTTAGTTCCTACTCACTGCCAGAGTAGTTGCACATTGATATATTTGTATATTTCTGAACCTAGCTATATTACTCTGATTATATCAAATTCATGGCAACTTTAATATCTGGTGAGTCAAAAACTTCATTCCTATCCTTTTCCAAAAATTTCATGGTAATTCTCACATGTTATTTTTTAATATCAGTGTTGATATCAGTATGTCTAATGATTCTCCCAAATATCCATTGAGATTTTTGTTAGAATTTTATTAAGCTTATTTATAACTTGAGAAAGGCTTTCTCTTTTGAAAGTGAGTCTTTATATCCAGGAACATAATATGTTTATTTATTCCAATCTTGCTTCAGTAACCTTAATATAATATGTATATTATTTATACACATTCTTTATACAGGCATTTTTAAAATTTTACTTTCAGTTCTGGGATACATGTACAGAATGCGCAGGTTTGTTACATAGGTATACATATGCCATGGTGGTTTGCTACACTTATCAACCTGCCATCTAGGTTTTAAGCCCCACATGCATTAGGTATTTGTCCTAATGCTCTCCCTCCCCTTGCCCCCAACCCAACAACAGGCCCTGGTGTGTGATGTTCCCCTCCCTGTGTTCATGTGTTCTCATTGTTCAACTCCCACTTATGAGTGAGAACATGTGGTGTTTCCTTTTCTGTTCCTATGTTAGTTTGCTGAGAATTAAAGCTTCCAGTTTTATCCATATCTCTGCAAAGGACATGAACTCATTCTTTTTTATGGCTGCATAGTATTCCACAGTGTGTATGTGCCACATTTTCTTTATCCAGTCCATCATCGATGGGCATTTGTGTTGGTTCCAAGTCTTTGCTATTGTAAATAGTGCCGCAATAAACATACATGTGTATGTGTCTTTATAGTAGAAGGATTTGTAATCCTTTGGGTATATGCCCAGTAATGGGATTGCTGGTTCAAATGATATTTCTGGTTCTAGATCCTTGAGGAATCACCACACTGTCTTCCACAATGGTTGAACTAATTGATACTCCCACCATCAGTGTAAAAGCATTCCTATTTCTCCACAGCCTCGCCAGCATCTGTTGTTTCCTGACTTTTTAATAATCACCATTCTGACTGGCGTAAGATGGTATCTCATTGTGGTTTTGATTTGCATTTCTCTAATGACCAGTGATGATGAGCTTTTTTTCATATGTTTGTTGGCCACATAAATGTCTTCTTTTGAGACGTGTCTGTTCATATCCTTTGCCCACTTTTTGATGGGGTTGCTTTTTTCTTGTAAATTTGTTTAAGTTCCTTGTAGATTCTGGATATTAGGCCTTTGTCCGATGGGTAGATTGCAAAAATTTTCTCCCATTCTGTAGGTTGCCTGTTCACTCTGATGATAGTTTATTTTGCTATGCAGAAGCTTCTTACTTTGATTAGATCCCATTCGTCAATTTTGGCTTTTGTTGCAATTGCTTTTGGTGTTTTAGTCATGGAGTCTTTTGCCATGTATATGGCATTTCTTTATACAGGCATACCTCAGAGACTTTGCAGGTTTGGTTCCAGACTGTAGCAAAGCAAATATCGCAATAAAATGAGTCAATGAATTTTTTGATTTACTGATGCATATAAAAATTATGTTTACACTATACTGTAGTCTATTAGGTGTGTGACAGCATTATGTCTAAAAAAATTATATAGCTTAATAAAAATACTTTATTGCTAAAATATGCTGGTGATCTTCTGAGCCTTCAGCAAGTAATCTTCTTGTAATCTTTTTGCTAGTGGAGAGTCCCACCTCCATGTCGATGGCTGCTGAAGGCTGGGGTGGCACTGCCAATTCCTTAAAATAAGACATTGAAGTGTGCCACATCGATTGACTGACTCTTTCATGAGCGATTTCTCTGTGACATGGAGACATGATATGAGCACATACTTTGGAAAAATGATGCTGATAGACTTGCTTGACACAGGGTTGCCGCAATCCTTCGGTTTATAAAAAACACAATATCTGAAAAGCACAATAAAGCAAAGTGCAAAAAAAAAAAAATGAGGTATGCCTGTGTCATATATATCTTTCATATGGCATTTATCCAGCGGTATTCAATTGCTTTGTCATTAATGCAATTATGAATTTTTGTCACTTCTCAATCCTGAACTACTTATAGTGACCATAAAAGAATGGCATTGCTTTTTTTGTATTTTTAGCTTGAATCCAGCTACTTTCCTAAATGCCATTGAGATTTTCTACCTGTACAGTCATATCCACAAATAATGATACCAGTTTTCAACATTTACATGTTGATTTTATTTTCTTGTCTTATTTCAAAAGCTGGAACCTCTAAAAATGTGAATAGAAGAAGTGAAAGCATGCTTATTTTGTTCCTGATTTTAATGCTTTAGTAGTTCATCCATTTAATATAATCTTTACAGATAATTTTTGATTAATACTCATGTTTACAATGTTTTATTTCTATATAGTTTATCCATCCCATTCTATTTCTATTTTATACCGTTTTATCAGGAATAGCTGCTGAATTTTGTCAAATGCCTCTGCTATCTGTTGACATGTGGCCGTCACTAAAGTAAGGAATTGAAAGATTTGCCAATTCTTGAATTCTTATCCATGAAATAAACCGTAGTTGATCTTGGTGTGTCATTTTAAAATATGGTGCTCAATATTTCTAATATTTTATTTTAGAATTTTTGTACTAATGGCCATAACTAGATTGACTTTTATTTTTTCTTTTGACATGTTTTCTTTATCATATTTTGGTATTTGTTTAATATACAATAATTGGAATATGACTCTTTCTGTGTTCTGGAATATTTGGACTAATGTAAAAATTATCTATCCCTTAAGGGTTCCATACAGCTTGCCTTTAAAATCATCTGGGCTTAATACCTTTTTAATGATAGGTGGTAGATCTTTTGACAGCCTTTTTCATTTCTTTTGTGGTTACCTGTCTATTCAGGCTTTTCTAATACTTTAAATACTTTCTTTTCTAATTCAATTTAAATTGAATCTTTATTTGCTAATTCAATTAAATTGAATTTTGCTAGAAAACTGTTCAATTTCCTCTGAAGTTTAGAGCATATTAACCTAAGGTTGCACATAATACTTTGTTAGAATTCTTCCACATCTCTTGTTAGACTCATAGTATTTCCAGTTAGTTTCATGCTTTAATACTTTCAGAGAACATTCACATACATCATCTCAGGTGAGCCCTTATTCCTCCTGGATAGATGAGGAAACCGAAGCAAAAAGTGGGTAAGCAACTTATTGGAGGGGCACACAGCCAGGTAGGGGCAGAGTCTAGACTCAGATCCAGGACTCCCATCTTCCCATGCTGGGCTCCATCCACCTGTGTTCCTTCCAGTAATGTTTATGTGAGGCCCTGTCCTCCTCAGGCCCTGAAGGTCTGAAACCGTAAGGATGGACTGAGAGGTATGGCTCTATGTCCAGAAGAGGCTCCTCTACTCTGTTGATGCCAACATCACTTAGGGACCTGCTCATGTATTTGGATCTGAGAAGTGCATTTGCAACTGTTTGAATCCTAAAGATACTCAAAATGCATCAACAATATCACTTTTATTTTCTAAAATAAAAAAGACATTCATTGACTTTGCAGATGGCTCCAAATGAAGATGTATAAAAGCTCCGTTAGCCTTTGCGTGGTGGAGGATGTGGTGGGCTTTGGCTTGAGTGTACGTGTGTAGCTTCAGATTTCTGAGGACATTCCAGCAGCATCCTGTATTTGGTACAATTTCAGAAAGTAAGAAAGACTTTATACATTATGCAGACGTCTCTGTCATAAAGCACAGTAACATCTAACAGATACATTGCTGTGGAGCTGCTTAAAATAAAACATGACCAAGTTTTAATAGGAATTGAGGAGTTAGAAGTGATACTCTGGTGAAACCCTTTGCATGGCACTGAGGTGCACGGTAGGAGCTGGTATCAAAGCTAACAGCCATAGTGGGTTTTGATGTGGGGAAACCCAGTATATCTCAGAATATACCCAGGTACAGGAACAGCTTTCTTGTGTGGTCACCTTGGGAATCTCACCTGTTCCCGACCCCTACGCCTGTCTTCTAGCCCCACCCCTTCCAGGTCAGCATGCTCCACGAGCTGCCCTGTTGATGCAGCAGCCACAGGCCTGGCTTTGGGAGCCTTTCTCTGATTGCAGCAAGTAGATGCATGTCACAGCTGCTTCCCAGGCCCTGCCCATTTCCCCCCATCCCTGACCCCTGCCTCTTTGCAGGAGGCTCAAGACTGCTGCCCCACTCGCTTCATCCCCTGGGCCCGTTTCCCAAGCCTGACTTCAACGTGGAGCCCGGTCTCCCCAGTGCCTCCTCCTGACTGGCCCCAGGATAAGGCCCCTTGCAATTGTCATCATCCGCTGCTGCTCACTGAGTAACTTCCCTTGCTGGCTCTTCCCTCTGTCATGTGTGTCTGCCACAGTGAGCATCCACAGATGCTGAAGGTGGGATGCCGCCCTCCGCGGGCCCCTCCCAGCTCAGCTGGCCACAAGCCCTCTTGCCAGCACATCAGTAAAAGAATCCTTCTGCTGTCCCTCTTTCTCCACAGCCAATTCCTTCTCCTCGCAGGAAATCTCTGAGCCCTGGCTAGGTGCACATCCCTCCTCCGGACTCCTTAGCACCACGCACAGTGTCATGAGGACCTGAACCACGCCCCAACTCCCAGACTTCCAGTGCCCAAGGAGTGGGGTAGAGTGCTAACCCAGGCCTGGGACCTGCGCCCAGTGTGGGGAGGTCGCCCTTAGCAGATGCCACTGCACTTAATTCCCCAGAATTAAGGCCCTGTGGGTCTCACAGAGTTTCAGGCTTCAAGGAACATTTAGCTGTAGTCTGATGGCACAACAGTCATCAAAACCCCCCTTTCAAAATTTTGACCACTGTGAGTAATCAACTAAACTGGCGTCCTGAAATGAAAGCATGTGGGTGCGAATCCCTGTTCATTCCCTGGCCTCTCAGGGAAGGCTCGCACTGTGTTTGTTAATCGAACCCAAAGACAGACTGAAGGCGTGAATAGATGAGAGTAAACAGTGTGCTCTCCCCAGGGCTGGGCTCCGTGCTGGCCGCCCAGCATTCCAGGGCCACTGCTCTGCCCCATGGGGAACTCACTGGATCCTTAAACCCAGGCTTCTAATCAGCAGGGCCTGACCTGGGGCTGGAGGCTGCCTGAACCCACCTCCAGGCTGGAGCTGTCTTCTGGCCTCTCCTCCCCACCATGCTGGGTCTCCCTACGACTTGCCCTGGGTGAGGAGCCCAGAGCAAGAGGTGTTGATTATTTCTCACATGGGTCAATTTCCATTCTGTTTTGTCCAGACAGCTGATGAGTGGGCTCAGAAAATGCCCAAAGGCCCGCCGCCTACCTCTCCCAAGGCCATGGCCGACAGAGACATCCTGGCTCGCCTCCACAAAGCAGTGACTTCCCGTTACCATGCCATCACCCAGGAGTTTGAGAATTTTGACACCATGAAAACGAACACCATCTCCGGAGAGGAGTTTAGGGCCATTTGTAATCGCCACGTCCAAATCCTGACGGACGAACAGGTAAGAAACGCAAGTCAGTCCTCACCCTGCACGCCGTCGGCTGAATGTCAGCCCGGTCCCTGGCCAGAATGTACAGAGTTTAAGACTGTTCTCTATTTTTAAAATGCTTGCAGTTTTGTTATTTTGTTTTTCAATCTTCCTGAAGGTTCACAGGAGCCTTCTGTTTATGTAACAACTATGAATTACACCATTTTCATCAGGGTACAAATAATGTCACTGTTGCCTTTAAAATCAAATTTAACTCTGCTTCGGCTCCCACACTCCTTCTCCCTTCCCTGGAGCATCCCAGAGGTAATGTGGTCTGGGTCTGTTATGGGCAGCAACTATCTGGGGCCAGTGTTGCGCAGGCAGTAAAAAGAATGTATCAAGACAGTTGTAGGTAAAAAAGGCAGATGTCTTAGAAAAAGTATGAAAATATGTTGCAAGGGTGCAAGGGGCAAGTCAGCAAGAGAAAAGCTGACTGCAAAGAGACAAAGGTTTGCTGGAGATTTTATAGGATGGTGCTTGTGCTGGGTGCTGAAGAAGGCTTTGTGCAGTACTGGAAACACCAAGGTTGCAGTGAGCTACCTTGCATTTTCCTATGAGCCGGGGGTCTGGTGATAGCTGGGCGCAGGAAGGTTGTTATTTGTGCAGGAGGACTACGTGTTCTGGACCATGAACAAAGGCAGACTTAGTGGCTTATCTGCTTTTTCATTTTGCTCTCCCCTGTTCCCACCAGCCTGATTCCTTTCCCCTAATTAGGACTCCACATGGTCCAAAGAGGGTGGGCAGTCTGTCCCCACGCCTGGAGGGTCACAGACCTGGCGGGAGGCTGGTGCTCCTCCCGCCACCCCAACCTGCCTTCTCCTTGCTACTACCTGGTGCTGCCGCTGGCAGTGTGGGATGCTCTGGGCTGCTGCTCTAAGCATGCTGGGTACATGCCACCCCTGGCGGGGCTCTCCACTCTGCACAGGCTGGACACAGGCCCTGCCTCCCTAAGATCCTCCTCCCTATCACAGAATCCCCAGAAGGAGGTTCTTCCCAGCCTCCTCCCCTAAGGACTGGACTGAGCTCTTCTGTGGCTCAAAGGCTCCAACAACCTGCTCCCCTGGGCCTCTTTGGCCCTTCATGGCCTTCCAAGGCCAAGAGCACCTCCCAGTGGGATGGCGTCCTCAGAGTCTGCCTTGCCATGGCAGCTGTGGGAGGAAGGAGAGCACCTGCCCAGCCTGCCTCCCGTCCAGAGTCACACTGAACACCAGCACCAGGGGAGCAGTGCCCCAGGTTGCTTTGTTCCTCGCTGTGCCCTAAATGCCAAAGCAGTGCAGGGCACTGAATGGGTGCTCAGTACGTGCTGCTGAATGGACAGCGTCCATATTCCCCGGCCCTTCACTGTCCTCAGCAGCCCCGTGGCTGATCAGCCAAGTAACACAGAGCACCACCGATCCAGTTACAGAAGTAGATTCCCCTTCACTCAGAAAATGCACAGCTACAAGCCCTCTCTAGTTCTCAAATGCATCAATGTCCCATTCCCAGAGAATAATTCAGATTAAAACATAAGATCCCCAAATACTTAACAAAGCAACGCTGCCTCCCTCCTTCCTCCTGGTTCTGCTCAGTCTCAGCCCAGGGAGTTCCCTGCAGACACTGTGTGGAAATGTCACTCTTTCGCCTCCAAAACTGGGCCTTTACAACCTCTTGTCTCATTTTGTCAGAGTTGCAGGGTAAGGCCTTGGAAGTATTCATAGGGAAGCGTGATCATCGCTGTCACCCCTGGCTCTACTCACAGCTCTGAACTCACTGCCCCAAGAATGCATTATGTAAAGACATTAAGAATGTGACTATCAGGTTTAACGTTCCTAAAATATCATCTTTCTCAGGCATTTTGGTGTGATCATTTTTGCTAAGCAAAATTAAATGCTGTTTCCAAATGATCCTGCCCCATCGCATATCAAAGCCCAGCAAGATCTGTATTTGCAAATACTCCTCTTAGCATAAATGAAAATAAGCCTTTGAAATTAATACAGTTGCATTTATTATTCTATGGGGCCAAGTAATCAAGGTTTTACTAATAAAGATTTTTTTATTTCACCTAAATGCGTAAAATTTTACTCTAATTATAGACAGAAATTAATGACATGCTGACATATCTGGCATTCATCACAGAGAATTCGATTTTAATTGTCCACTAAGAAAACTTCACCATCCTCAGCACATCAAGCCCCTTCCCCAGCCAAATTAAGCACTTATTTTTAAACGCGGCTTTCTAAAAATAAGCTGACATGTCTCTTACATGCAGCCAACAAAAATATGAAAAAAAGCTCAATATCACTGAGCATTAGAGAAATGCAAATTAAAACCACAATGAGGTACCATCTCATGCCAGTCAGAATGGCTACTATTTAAAAGTCAAAAAACAACAGATGCTGGTGAGGTTACAGAGAAAAAGGAATGCTTCTACACTGTTGGTAGAAGTTGGGAGTGTCAGTTAGTTTAGCCATTGTGGATGACACTGTGGTGATTTCTCAAAGACCTAGAGGCAGTAATACCATTGACCAAGCCATCCCATTACTGGATATTTACCCCAAGGAATATAAATCATTCTATTATAAAGATACACACACGTATGTACATTGCTTTTTCACAATAGCAAAGACAAGGAAAAAACCTAAATGCCCATCAGTGATAGGCTGGATAAAGAAAATGTGGTACATCTACACCATGGAATACTATGCAGCCATAAAAAGGAATGAGAGGCCAGGCACAGCGGTTCACGCCTGTAATCCCAGCATTTTGGGAGGCTGAGGCGGGTAGATCACGAGGTCAGGAGTTCAAGACCAGCCTGGCCAATATGGTGAAACCCAGTCTCTACTAAAAATACAAAAAAAATAGCTGGGCGCAGTGGCATGCATCTGTAGTTCCAGCTGCTCAGGAGGCTGAGGCAGGAGAATCGCGTAAACCCAGGAGGCAGAGATTGCAGTGAGCTGAGATCGCACCACTGCACTCCAGCCTGGGCAAAAGAGCAAGACTCTGTCTCAAAAAAAAAAAAGGAACAAGGGACGTGGATGGAGTTAGAAGCCATTATCCTCAGCAAACTAACATAGGAACAGAAAACCAAACACTGCATGTTCTCACTTGTAAGTGGGACCTGAATGATGAGAACACATGAACACATGGGGGAGCAACACACACTGGGGCCTGTTGAGGTCCGGGAGGAGGGAGACCATTAGGAAGAATAGCTAATGGGTGCTGGGCTTCATACCTAGGTGATGGGATGATCTGTGCAGCAAACGCCATGCCACACATGTACCTATGGAACAAACCTGCACATGTACCCTTGAAACTAAAATAAAAGTTGACGGAAAAAATTTAAAAAACAAAAATAAGCTGACATGTCTCCAATACAGTCCTCATCAAGAACCTCAAACTCTGGCATGAATATTAGGTTGGTGCTAAAGTAACTGCGGTCTTTGCCATTGAAAGTAAAGACCGTAATTACTTTTGCACCAGTCTAATACGTTGGGGGATGATTAGCAGAGATTGTGTTATACTTGGGGCAAATGCTCCTGGATGGGCTGATCAACAGCAAAAGCCCAGAGCTCCAGGCGTTTCCTCCTTGCATGAGTTACTTTGCTGGGGACCTTCTTGGTCAAAAGTGAGGTTCCTGGTAAAGTGTGACATGGCGGTCATTTGTACTCCTAACATGTCTAGACCCATTATTTGAAAGAGCTCGCAGAAGACGCCAGGACTGTTCAACCATATTAAATTACGCTTAACTCCATATTTCATGACTTGGTTTATCTACATTATAAAAACTTACCTCCTACTTTAAAAAAATCCAACAGTCACGAACGTGAGGGGCCAGCTTTCTTGACTTATCAAGCTCTGTAAGTGAGGGAAGTGACACATCTTTTGAAACCCTTTGGTGCAATTAACCTTTCGGGAAAGGAGAGCAACTTGCAGAGTGCATGAGTTGGAAACGGATGGGTCTTTGTGGCTCTGCAGAAAGCGTGTGATAAAAGGCGGTCGGAACTGGGTCTGCTTGGGTATTGCTTAAGACAATAGACCCACAGCAGGGGCCTCTTTTTGCAAAGCAATTTAGATCAGCCCGCAGTGATTGCTTGAGGACTTTTAATATGCAGATGTATTAGGGAAAGGAACTGCTAAATGTTTCTGAACTTTTTTTTTTTTTTGAGACAGAGTCTCACTGTGTCGTGCAGGTTGGAGTGCAGTGGTGCAAACTCGACTCACTGCAACCTCTGCCTCTCGGGTTCAAGCAATTCTCCTGTCTCAGCCTCTCGAGTAACTGGGACTACAGGTGCCCGCCACCACGCCCAACTAATGTTTGTATTTTTAGTAGAGACAGGGTTTCACCCTATTGGTTAGGCTGGTCTTGAACTCCTGATCTTAGGTGATCCACCCGCCTCGGCCTCCCAAAGTGTTGGGATGACAGGCATGAGCCACCGCGCCCGGCCTTCTGAACATTTTAGACATGGTATTTCTAAAACAGACGCCCCTAGGAAGTGAGAATGATGCTCACAGGAAACAAAATCCTTCAGGCAGGTGGACTTAGGTTTCAGTCCTGCTTCTGCTCTCATCCAGCTGTGTGACCCTGGAGGAGGTGCCCAGCCTCTCTGAGCTTGTGTCCCCCTCTGTGAAGTGGGGATGCACAGTACCCCCCAGGCTCCTCCAGGTGCCCTACACTCCAGCCAGGCTGAACTTCAGCCTTCCCCACCTCAGCTTGCTGCTGCTTCTGCCGGCCCCTGCCTGTGTCTTTCAGTGCCTACTCCTCCTTCCTGACTCCATGCAGAGCAAAGCATTTCCTGACCACACCCCCACGTTGCCCCTCTCACCCTCACTCCTCCTTGACTTCCTGACCTTAAGTCTCCATCATCCAGCCAAGGCCCCTGGGACACTCGTGCACGTTCTTAGGCGCATGACGTCTGTCTTGATGACGCAGACAGCCCGCAAAGGCAGCATGCATACAGGTTTGGGGGGCCCATGGCGCACAGGGTGGTGATGCTGGGCCCTGGGGCACCACGGCGGGTTTGCTCCTTGCCTCCTTTGAGTTCACAGCCAGGGAGGAGGAGACACCCCAAATGCCAGGTGTGCGTTCCTGAGGTCCTGATGCGCTGCTCCCTGCTCTGAAAGGGCGTGCAGTAGACTGAGAGGGCGTAGCAGGGGCCTGGCCCTGACGGAAGGGTCGGGTGGGTTTCCCTGAGGCCAGAGTGTTGGGTCTGTGGGAGTTGTCTCTAAGAGGAGACAGGAGACAGCAGCGCAGGCAGAGGGAACACGGGAAGCAGGAGGCGTGCGTGTGCTGGTTCAAGCTGCTGCCAGCTGCACACGGACAAACCTTTTCCTTGTGGAGCCTCCATTCTTGCAGGGATATTCACACAGGGAACAAAATAGTGAAATGCCTGGTGTGTTTAGGGTCATACATGCCACAGGGGAAATAAGCAGGAAAGGGCGAGGGGATAGCGAGCTAGGGAGGGGTGCGCTTGTGAGTAGGGTTGTCAGGGAAGGCACCCTGAGAAGGTGACATGCAGGGGTAGAGACCTGGCGGCCAGGTAGGGGGAAGTTGGGAGCAGAGGTTCCTGGGCAGAAGGATTGTGCATGGCCAGGTGACGTGGAAGGAGTCTGAGGAATAAGAAGCCAGCGCTGTGGGGGGGGCAGGCAGTGTGGTCTGGGGTCAGAGCAGGGAGCTGGACCAGGTAGGCTGTGAGCCCGAGGGGGGTACTCTCTTTTATTCACAATGACAAGAGGGGCTTGGGGCCCTGAGCACAAGGGCTGTCTGTCAGGGCGATTGACGTCAGCTCTAAACAGCATCACTCTGGCTGCTATGTGAACTGTGGCCTGGAGGTGAGACGAGGGCAGAGCGGGCAGGGAGAGCAGACCCAAGGGGTGACTGGGCTGTGATCCCAGGCAAGGGAAGTGATCAGGAGAGATGGAATCATGAATGTCTCAGAGTTGGAGCCCACAGAATGTGCTCGTGGTGTGGGGTGTGGAAGAGAAAGGGGGAGCAAAGGTGAGAAACTGGCCAGAGAGAGGAGGCAGGCCAGAAGAAGTGAGGATGGAATTGGTGTCGGGCCTGATGGATTGAGAGCACCACAGCTGGGTGTGCAAGGGACGATGTGGAGCGGGCAGTGGGTGGCCAGGGCTGGAGCCCAGAGGAGAGGCCCCTGGAGGTCCCATGCGTGGAGAGTGGCCTGAGCTGGCAGAGGTGCAGCTGGGAGAGGGCTGAGTTCTGGGTCTTCCTGGTGTTGGGAAGTCAAGGAGATGGGGAGAAACCAGAAAAAGCAACTGAGCAGCCACTGATCACGTGGGAGAAGAACCTGGAGCCATCTGAGGCCTGGATCCTTTGTCACTGTGTATGTGCGTCCTTTGTCACTGTGTATGTGCGTCCTTTGTCACCGTGTATGTGCGTCCTTTGTCACTGTGTATGTGCGTCCTTTGTCACTGTGTATGTGCGTCCTTTGATGAAAGAAAAAAACAGCACATTAGTTGAATTCATGTAACCAAGAGATCCTTACCTATCCCACGGTAACAAAAATATTAACCTGGCTGGGCACGATGGCTCACACCTGTAATCCCAGCACTTTGGAAGGCCGAGGCGGGCAAATCATCTGAGGTCAGTTCAAGACCAGCCTTGCCAACATGGCGAAACCCTGTCTCTACTGAAAATACAAAAATTAGCCAGGCTTGGTGGTGCATGCCTCCAATTCCAGCTACTCAGGAGGCTGAGGCAGGAGAATCGCTTGAACCAGGAAGGCAGAGGCTGCAGTGAGCTGAGAATGCACCACTGCACTCCAGCCTGGTTGGCAGAGTGAGACTCCGTCTCAAAGAAAAAAATTAACCTATATCCTCTACTACAGGTTTTTAAATTTTCACTTTATGTTTTAATACACCTGAGATAAATTTTTTTCATTTGTAGAAGGTACAGATCTACAATTGTTTTTGTATGGACAGACAGTTTTCCCAACACTATTTTTTGAATTCTGTGAGTTCCTCACTGACTTGCAACACCCAGGCCGTTGGGTACCCTGTTCCCACATAGACGTGGGGCTTCTTTCTGGACTCCATTCTGTTCCATTGCTCTTTCCATTTCCCCCTGTCCTTGAATTGATACCTCTGTGTCTAAGTTACTTTAGCTTTAAGTGTCTTGATGTTGGTCAGGTTCCTCTTCCTCAGGAGTGTCTGCCTTCATCTTAGCCCTGGCTTACCATGGAAACGTTAGCATTGTCTGGTAAATTTCCACAAAGAACTCTGCTGAAATTTGTATTGGAATTGCATTAAATCATTATATCTCTATGGGGAGAAATAATAACTTCTCGATAGTGAGCCTCCCAACGTGCCAGCATAGTGTCTCTCTCTCTCTCTCAAAATAGGTTTTCTATTAATTTAGTTTTTAAAAAAGTTTGTCTTTAATTTAGTTCTATAATTTTCTGCCTAGCGGTATTTTGCATCCTTAAGTTCCTTATATTTTTATTATGATAAAATGTTTGCAGTGGTATTTTCCTAAGTTACACTTTCTGTTTGTTACTAGTGTATCTACCTTGCTAAATCCTCTTATTAATTCTAATAATGTGTCAGATTCTTTTGAGTGTAAATAATACACTCAAATAATATTTGTGAATTACGGCAGTCAGAGCTTCTTTCCTGATCTCCATACTTCCATTTCTTTTTCTTGCCTTATAGCAGTGTCTAGAACCTACAGCTCCATGTTGAATAGAAACTGTGATAGATAGCTAAAAGATGTTTTGTCCTCGATTTTGACAGAAATGCTTCCAAAATTTCAAGCTTCAATATGTTTTCTCAAGCCATTTTTGTAGATATTCTTTATCAAGTATAAAAGTTCCCTTTTATTCCTATTTGGCTAAGAGCTGTTTACCATGAATAGATGTTGAATTTTATCCAATGCTTCTCCTGTATCTATTGAGATACACAAGTAGTTTTTTGGGTTCAATTTCTCAATATAGCAAATTACATTAACAGACTTTCTAATGTTAAACTAAACTTGAATTCCTGGTATATGCCAAACTTGCTCATGAGGTATTAAAAGTGATTTTGCAGTACAGGATTCAGTTAGCAAGTTTTTATTGTATAATTTGCATTCATGAATTTTCTTTTCTCATACTGTCTTGTCTGGCTTTGGTATCAATATTACACTAGCTTTGGAGATGGCATTTTTAGTTAATCCCCTTTTTCTGTTTTTCCAGAATAATTTGGGTAAGATTGGAGCTGTCCATTTATTGAACATTGAGTAGAAATGCTTGTAAAGCCACCAAGGCCCAGCATTTGCTTTATGGGAAGATTTTTTTAACTGCTAATTTTCTTTCAGGATTATAAAGCCATTCAGGCTATCTTCATTTTGTCAGTTTGGGTGACTTATCTTTTCTACAGGACTCTGTCCATTTTTTCTCCAAGTTTTCAAATTTATTAGCATAAAATTATTAATAGTGTGCTGTTATCTTTTTAATCTCTGCTGAATCTATAGTTATGCCTTATTTTTTCTTTCTAATATTCTTTTTCTCCTGGCTTAATCTTGCCAGAATTTGCCTATTTTGTTAGTCTCTTCAAATTATCAACTTTTCGTTTAGTTGATATTAATTTTCTATTAATTTCTGCTCTTTATTATTCCTTCTGCTTTAGTTTAAGTTAGACAAAGCTTTCTGATTTCTGCTGTTCTTCTTTTCTTAATGAGCATTTAAAAGTATATATTTCCTTCTAATTACCACTTTAGCTGCATCCAAGTTTTGATATGTAGTTTTAAAATTATAATTCAGTTCTCCATAGTTTTTATTTCCATTTTGATTCTTTCTTTGATCCATAAAACATTTAAAAGTGCTCTCTTTTGTTTCCAAATACATAGATGTTTAAAGTTATTAATTTACCAATTAACTCCATTTTAATCAGAAAATATAATCTGACATCAGTTCTTAGAAATATTTTGAGTTCTGATGTGTGGTCTTTTTTTTATAAATGTTCCATTTGTGGATGGATAGTATGCACAGCCTCCAGTGGCTGAGTGAAGGGTTCCACATATGCTGAGTAAAAGCTTGTTATTTATGCCCTTCAAAAACTCGTCCTTTTTGTCTCTTTGGCCCATCCATCACTAAGAGGTATGTTGAAATCACTCACTGTAATAGTAGATGTATCCATTTCTTATTATTCTGTCCATTTTTATTATAATACATATATATGTGTTCAAGGTTCATTCTTGTTTAAATTAAAAACGTATGCATATTCAGAACTCTTATAGCCTCCTACTGCGTTGACCTTTTTTTTTTTTTTTTTTTTTTGAGATGGAGTCTCGCTCTGTCACCCAGACTGGGGTGCAGTGGCTTGATCTTGGCTTACTGCAACCTCTACCTCCCGGGTTCAAGCAATTCTCCTGCCTCAGCCTCCCAAGTAGCTGGGATTACAGGCACATGCCACCACGCCCAGCTAATTTTTGTATTTTAGTAGAGGCACGGTTTCACTGTGTTGGCCAGGCTGGCCTCAAACTCCTGACCTCAAGTGATCTGCCCGCCTCAACCTCCAAAAGTGCTGGGATTACAGGTGTTAGCTACTGCACCCGGCCTTGAATTGACCCTTTAATCATTATCTAATAGCCCTCTTTATGCCTGGAAAATAATTTGTGGCCTAAAGTCTATTTTATATGATATTAGTATAACTACCCCAGTTTTTGTAAATTTAATATTTGCTTGGTATATCTATTTCCAACTTTTAAAAAACTATTTGGCCCTTCTGTAACTTATGTTTTATATGCATGTATTACAAATGGCAACGATCTCAGCTCACTGCAACCTCCACCTCCAGGTTCAAGCGATTCTTCTGCCTCAGCCTCCAGAGTAGCTGGGATTACAGACAAGCACCACCATGCCTGGCTAATTTTTGTATTTTTCGTAGAGACAGGTGTTTCACCATGTTGGGCAAGCTGGTCTCGAACTCCTGACCTCAGGTGATCTGCCCGTCTCGGCCTCCCAAAGTGCTGGGATTATAGGCGTGAGCCATCATGCCCGGCCTGAAAATATCTTTATTTGACCATATTTTCGCAAGGTAACTTTTTTGGGTAGAGAATTTTAAATTGACAGTGATTTCCTCTCAGTTTTTAAAAAATATCATTCCACCATCTTCTGGCTCCCACTGATACTGCTTTTAAGGTCGCGTCTTTGTGTTCTGCCAAACGTGTCTACTGCGTCTGAAACTGTGTGTGTGGGACCCATCAAACCACGTGTTAGCAAGCCCTCCAGGTGGCTCTGATGTGCTTAGGTTTGACGAGGACTGTTGTACTCTATCTTCAGGTTCGTTATCTCTCTCAACTGTGTCTCATCTGTTGCTTAATCTATACATTGTATGTTTAAAATTTATCAATGATTTTTAATTTCAAGGAAGTCTATGTGTTTAAATGAAAAAATATCTGACTTGTCAGTTCTGATATTATCTTGCTCCTTGCTGATTTTTAATACCAGTGTTTACTCCTCTAGCTATTTTATACATTGCCTTTCATTCATTTTAATACACATATCTACTTCTTTAACTATTTTACATATAATCTTATTATATTCTCTAGCTAATATCAAATATCTGAAGTCTAAATCTGTCTTAGCTTGTTTTTGCCAACTCATGTTTGTGGTGACTTGCCTCTTCATGTGTTTAGTGATTTTTATTTCATGAAAGAGCTTATATTTGGCTGAATTTAATCTGGGGGAAATCCTGAGGGGCCTGGACCGAGTATGATTTTCTACGCAGATGATTAGGGTTTGCTTCTTCCAAGTGCCAAAGATGATGCCAGCCCGACGCTGCTTCGGTTCCTCCACCTTGGGGTTCCATGATGGAGAAACCAAAATGGTTTCACAGACTCCAGGCCATGAGCTCCAGGTCTGTGCCCAGCCCGGAGCTCAGAGCCATGCAGGTTCTCCTCACCCAGCCTTGCACTGAAGATACAGCCCATCAGGTAACCTGGTTCATTATGCCAGGATCTCCAGACCTGTGCCTCAGTCTCCCAACCCCTGAGCACCATCAATCCCCAAAACTTTGGCCTCCCAGGATTAGCTTTTGCGAGCTGGCTTTCAGGTTTTTGTTCACCCGTCTTTGGGGTTAGCAGCTTTCCTTGGCCCTTAATGATTTGCTGTACTTCCTTGTGAACTTTGCAATGAATTTAAATATATGTTTTTAAAAATATGTATCCATCAACTGGGTGTTTTGTGAATGGAGGCTTATTAGAATGTCTAGGCTGCCATAGTGCCTAGGATCTCTTTAAACCGCAAACTATTTAGAAGTGAGATTTTCATTTTCCACACATAGGATCTTTTATGATCAGGTTCTATTTGTATTGTATTAGCCTGGCCACTGAAAAAGACACCATTGAAACAGACATAGTCATGTCTGTTTTCATGTCTGAATTCAGACATGATCTGGATATCTTTTTTTTTCTTTTGAGACGGAGTCTCACTCTGTTGCCCAGGCTGGAGCGCAGTGGTGCGATCTCAGCTCACTGCAAGCTCCACCTCCCGGGTTCACGCCATTCTCCTGCCTCAGCTTCCTGAGTAGCTGGGACTACGGGCGCCCGCCACCACGCCCAGCTAATTTTTTATTTTTTTTATTTTTTTTATTTTTAGCAGAGATGGGGTTTCACCATGTTGGCCAGGATGGTCTTGATCTCCTGACCTCATGATCTGCCTGCCTCGGCCTCCCAGAGTGCTGGGATTATAGGCGTGAGCCACTGCACCCGGCCCTGAATATCTTTTTTATCTGATTTCTCTGGAGATTTTTTTGTTGTTTTGTTCACAGTTCTTAGTTGCAGATTGCAGGATCCACACAGGCAAGTTTAAGCAGAAAGAGGGTTTTTTTTTTTTTTTGAAGGATATTAGGATATTACAGAAGCTCTGGAAGGGCTGGAGAACCAGGAAGGATGTCCCCACATCCAAGAACGTGGCAGCCAAGAGAAACCCAACCCCACCAGAAGGCTCTTCCAGAAGAAACCCACTGCCACTGACTCCCAGCAGAGCTCAGCACCTGTGGTGCTAAGGGGATGGGGCCAAACCCCTCTGCCACCAAACGGACCAGAAGAGCTGATCACCACCTGGGCTCATTCCTTCCTTCCACCTTGCAGGCAGTTGTGTCTGTTGTGTCTGCTACAGAGAAAAATGGGCACAGTAGCTTTTAGCTGCCCAGCCTCTGTAGTTCAAGAAGGCAGACCACATCCAGAGACACAAGGAGGGGTGGCCTGGATAGGAGCTGAGACTTCCTCCTGTAGCTGTGGGGCAGGAGCATAGGTACAGTCAATTTGATGTAATGTATATTTTCTCTATGAAATATGGGGTAAGATTATCAGCTGAGAGTGAGGGGACCATAGAGGATATTTAAGAAGAGGAAATGGTGCAGAGGGGTTGCCACAGAGAGCAGCAAGGGACATTTACTGGGGAAGGGTTGTGGGCCTGTCTGGTAGTTACAGCAGGAGCTTCTCCAGTAAGCTCAGGGGGAGGCTGGGGAGGGAGGAGTGAGCGTGAAGAAGTAGCTGTGTGGGGTCTGAGCTTTACTCAGGAGGGAGGTGAGGGCTGGGCAGGATGAAGGATAGGGTAAAACAAAGTGGTGGGTGGATGTAGAGCTGGTCTCAAGGAGGAGGGGTGAAGACATGGAGGTGAAGGTTGGGGAGAGAAATGTCTAGAACTAGGAGAGGCCAGAAGAGAGGCCTGTGGGCTTGGTGTGGGACTGGGGCTGCCAGAGGGTCTTCTCACCATTCCTGCGCCACCCTCGGCTCACATCGGTGCCTGAGAGCGGTCCCTTTCCCTCTCTTGCTGCCTTTGCTGGTGCTGGGCTCCTGACGGGGTGGGGGATCCTGGGCCTCCGGTGAAGCTTTCTCACTGCTCCGGCCCCATCCAGCCCCTCCAGGGCAGCCCTCTCTGCCTCCTGACTCCGGCGGCTACTGGGCTCATCCCCTCAGACCTCTGCTTTGTAGAGGAGCAGACCCTGGGCCCAAGGGGTTGCTGCCCATTCTGCAAGGATGTCGATCCTTCCCCTCCCCCAGAGTCTGGGTGGGGTTCCCAGTGGAGGAAGGAAGGGTTCTTACCCCTGTCCTAGAGGCAGAGAGTTGAGTGGGTTTCCCCAGCAGCTTAAGGCTTCTGCATCCTATAGGGAGGTCTGGAGAAGTGACCCCCCACACACTCTCTCTCACCTTGGGCTTGCAGGTGGATCCAGAGCACCAGCAGAGGCGTGAGGAGAAGGGCTTGGGTCAGGTGTGAGCCGCCCTGGTTCCTGGGTCCCCCAGCTGTCCTAGACTGACACGGCAGCCTGCACGTGGCCTTCAGAATTTGTTCCAAGATGAACTGACTTCTTCCTCCCCTCCTCGGTGACTGCCACCATTTCCTCCCACACTTTGCCAGGGGTGAGAGCTGGTGGCAAGTCTGGCTCTCCTTGGAGCCTGGGGCTCTGGAATTCTGTCCTTCCACTTGGCTCCCTGTGACCCCGCGCTCATGGGCTCAGGGGAAGAACTGTGGCTGCAGGTTGCCTGGCTTGTCCCCGTTGATGGCAAGGAGCCCTCTCTTGCTGCTTTTCTGCATCATAAGCAGAGTCGGAACCCATGGTGGTGTCTTTCTCAGGGTTCAGCTGGTGGCTCAAGGAGACGGGATGATTGAGCACGCGCAGACCTCCCCACGCTGATGTGGAAACTCACTTGCTTTTGATGCTTTCCTAGTCCAGCAGCGTCTTGCCCACGTTTCATGTCAAGCTCACTGGCTGGCACTTTTTCAGAATCCGGTCTCCCCAGTGTCTGTCCAGCCTCGTGGTGCCCTTCAGCCCCCATCCTGGTGCCGTTAGGCCCATTGGTGTTCTAGGTGCCTCCATGGAGACTGGAGGCTACATGCGGGCCCGGGGCTATTTCCTCCAGTGATGCCTCCTCCACTGTCCCATTCTGAGGCTCTTCAGTTAAAATAGGATGAAAATAGGATTCCTGTGGTCCCTCATGGCCTCCTCTGCACCACAGAATTTTTTTTTTTTTGAGATGGAGTCTTGCTCTGTTGCCCAGGCTGAAGTGCAGTGGTGCGATCTTGGCTCACTGCAGCCTCCGCCTCCCAGGTTCAAGCGATTCTCTTGTCTCAGCCTCCTGAGTAGCTGGGCTTACAGGCTTCCGCCACCATGCCCAGCTAATTTTTGTATTTTCAGTAGAGATGGGGTTTCACCATGTTGGCCAAACTGGTCTCAAACACCTGACCTCAGGTGATCCTCCTGTCTCAGCCTCCCAAAGTGGTGGGATTGCAGGCGTGAGCCACCGCACCCAGCCTGCACCATAGAATTTAATTAGGGAGTTGGCCAGCCCCAGCCACCCTGTTAGAAGAGGAGATCCTTAGGTGGGAGTCCTGGGATTGTCTCCTGCCAAGCTTCATTTCCACGGCGTCTGTCAGCACGCACACTGACCTCCCTCGGTGTTTATCCTTATTGCATGATCTTCCGCCGCCTCAGCTCCGAGTCCAGCTCAAACAGGAGGGCGCAAGCCTACTGGGTCCTCCCCTGCGGGGCTTGTCCTCTTCTGCTCCGTGAGAGGGCCTCAGGAGGAGGGGTCAGAACAGGGTTCCACACCCTGTTCCATCACTCTCACCTCGAAGCATCCTTCCCCTGGGTCTGACCCGTCTGACCATGTGAGTCTCTTAGGAACTTCAGCCAATGAGCAAACGTGTATTGAGCACCTGCTGTGTGCCTGCTCCTTTGCCAGATGTTTGACACTTAAAGTTGATTCTCAGAGGACCCTGCAGGGAGCTTCCAGGCCGGGGGAGGTAGGGGGAGAGATTAGCTGCAGAGATGGTTTTGACATCACGTGGGAAGCTGTCGGCGGGGGCTGTCTGCCCAGTGGTTTTGGCCAATGGTCCTGGAGGACACAGAGGTGGCGGAGCTGATTCCTGTCTGGCAGGTTACTGTACTTGGCAGCAGTGAGGTCTGAGATGCCGAAGTCACATCCTCAAGGTACCCTCACTTCTCCACAAAATAGTTTTTCCCCGTTGGTCAGAATGTAATCAACATGAATCTACACCTGTAGTAAAATGACATCAGACCGCACCCACACTGTGCCCACGCCCACCTCCTGGTTTTGGTGTTTTCACTTAAGACAGAGCCTTGGGAGAAACTGCAGGAAGGGTACAGGGATCTCACTGTACTGTCCTTGTCACCTCCTGCAAGTCTATAGTTATTTCTAAATAAAAAGTAAAACGATAAATTGAGAACCTCGTCCCAAACTAAACCTTTTTGCCTTTACACCTCCCAACCCCGACTTCCGTACCTCTTCCTGCTTCTTCTGAGGATTCAAATCAAGCCCAAGACAGTCACTCTAACTTGCTTTGGAAAACCTCAGTGGAGACACAGAAGCAACTCGGTTTCTGGCAGAGCCCAGGCTTCCAGGGGAAAGCGCAGGATGGGAAGGAAGGAACCAGGGTTTGAGCCTCCCCTCGCCTCTCTGGAGGCTGCCTCTCCATCAACTGTGTTGGAGGCTGGGGCTCCGTTGGGCTTTTGGGGCTGTACAAAAATCAAATTGGAAGGAGTTGCCTTTCTTCTTGGCTTTCAGGAAGCCCTCCAGTCACCAAAAGTGGCTCATTTAGGATGCATTGAGTCATTTTTTTTTCTATCTGCATGGTGTGTGGTTTTGATACAGTCTGTGGCATCAGACAGCAAAAATACAAAGCCATAAACTGCTCCCTGGTTTTCCAAATGCCTCCCTTTTCATCTTGTGAGAAGACATTTTTTGCCTTTAGGGTGAAATAAATCATGGATGCAAGTGCAGGGGCTGAGGGCTGCATCACCTGGTGAGCTGTTTGCAGAACTCAGGTGTACCTGGAAGAGTGAGAAATGAGTCTGACTGGGCTTCCCTGGGATGAAGGTGGGTGGGGGCTCTGATTTGTATTTTCTCCCAAATGTTCGAATACACTGCAGCTCAGGCATTGTGACTAATCACAAGATTTAATGGCCTTAAAGTGCTCGCTGAGGGCCCAATTCAATTAAAAAATGTCCTGCAGAAGCCATGAATAATCCTCTTGTCTTTGCTTTTCCAGAGTCTTCCTGAGGCCTCTGCCGAGCGAAGGCCAAATGGGCGTTTTATTTTTTTAATTTTCTTCTTCACCAGTCACGTGAGCGCTCACCTCCTGCGAGGCCAGCCCGTCCCACTTCTCGCTGGCACAGGTGCAACGCTGCCTGTGTTTGCACTGACACCTGGGAAATGACTTCTGCTCCTTCTCCAGTTTGACAGACTCTGGAACGAGATGCCAGTCAATGCCAAGGGGAGGCTGAAATACCCAGACTTCCTGAGCAGGTTCAGTTCCGAGACAGCAGCCACACCAATGGCCACTGGTGACTTGACCGCGGCCCAGAGAGGGAGCAGTGTCCCCAACGTCTCGGAAGGCACCAGATCTGCCCTCTCACTGCCCACTCAGGAGCTGAGACCAGGGTCAAAGTCACGGATTCACCCCTGTGTGAGTTCTCCATCCTGCCAGGTGTCCCAGGCCACCTCATGCCACATCCACAAATCCCACTGGGGGGACTTTGGGGGCCGTAGTATGGCCCAGGGTTGAGTGGCTGAGAAGACGGGTGAGTCTGGGGTGGGGGCACAGGCAAGGAGCCCACTGGCAGGTCCTTAGCATCCATTCCCTGGGAGGGGGCAGACGTGGGGATAGGAACGGTGGAGGAGCGGGATGGAAAGGAGACAAGAGCGGGTGCAAGGTGGGAAAGGGAGCGAGAGGCAGGGCAGGAGGCACCTGTCAGCAGTGCAGTGGTGCTGCCGGCACCTCTGTGCAGAAGGCAAGGCCCTGTGGTCAACTGCGGGCCACTGTCCCTTGAGGCAAGTTATACCCATTTTCCAGTTGAACACAGTGAGGCTCTAAGAGGCATTCTCATGTGATCTTGGTCCCTCAGACGTGGAGCGACCTGATTTTAAGCCCAGGCCTGTCAAATTGCACAGCCTGGAGCCCTGGCTGAGCCACCCCAGGCCTGGGATGGAGGAAGGTGCCCAGGCTCGCCAAGCCTCTTTTCTTGTCTGTAGGAAGGGATGGCAATGTCACCAGGACAGGGTGATTGAGAGAATGCCACACCATGCACATGAAGCCACCATCACTGCGCGTGACCTTGACCTTGGCTAGTCCATTCTCATTAACTCCATGCAAGTTTACTGCACACCTACTGTGTGCTGGGTATTTTCTATAGCCGAGAATGAACTAAGGTTCCTGGTCTTGTGGAGTTTGTGTTCTTTTAGGGGATAATAGGCAAGAGAAGCAGTATGCATAAGTGTTTATTACATTAAAAGCCGGTAAGTAGAGCAGAAGGAAGAGGGGTCAGGAGCACCCCAAAGATGCCTGTGTCCTCATCCTTGGAAGCTGCGACTATGTTGTCTTACATGGCCAGGGAAGTTAAGGTTGCAAACAGAACTGAAGTTGCTAATCAGCTGGTTTTGGGGAGATTATCCTGGAGTACGCAGGTGGACTCAGGGTAATCACATGGGTCTTTAATCCAGAGGCAGAAGGCTCAGGGCTAGAGAGATGCAATCTGAGAAAGATTCCACCTAACGCTGCCGGCTTTGGAGAGAGAGGAACGGGTCACAAGCCAAGGATTGTGGGAAGCCTCTGGAAACTGAAAAGGCAAGAAAATGGATTCTCCCCTTGAGCCTCTGGACACCTTGATTTTAGCTCAGTGAGACCCAGTTCAGACTTCTGACCTCCAGAACTGTAAGATAATATGTTGGTGGTGTTTTAAGCCACTAAATTCATGGAAATCTGTTACAGCAGCAGTAGGAGGCTGGAGGCCTGGAGGCCACGATGAGGACTTTGGCATTCACTCGAGGGGTATGGAGCCTTTGCTTGTTTTTAAGCAGCAAAGTGACATAATCTGAGGGACTCTTTAAAGACCACTCTGGGGCCGGGCACAGGGGCTCACACCTGTAATCCCAGCACTTTGGGAAGCCGAGGCGGGTGGATCACGAGGTCAAGAGATCGATGCCATCCTGGCCAACATGGTGAAACCCTGTCTCTACTAAAAATACAAAAATTAGCCGGGCATGGTGGTGGGCGCCTGTAGTCCCAGCTACTCGGGAGGCTGAGGCAGGAGAATGGCGTGAACCTGGGAAGTGGAGGTTACAGTGAGCCGAGATTGTACCACTGCACTGCAGCCTGGCGACAGAGCAAGACTCCATTTCAAACAAAAACAAAAACCACTCTGGATGCTGAGGGTGTGGGTCAGTGAGGAGGTCTAGCAGAGGCAATGGTGGCGTGGGATGGGGTGCTGGTGAGACTCTGGATGTGTCTTCAAGGTAGAGCCAAAAGGCTTTCCTGAGGGATCAGATGTGGGATGGAGAGGGTGAGGGAGAGTCAAGGAAGACTTCTAAGGGTTCAGGCTGAGCAACTGGAAGAAGGACCTAATTATCAACTGAGATGCAGGAGGCTCGGGGGTTGGGGAGAAAAACCAGGAATCCAGTGGAACTGCATAAGTTACTAATTTAGATAACCACTTGTCAAGGGGGCCTTCAGGAAAAAAACCTGGGCTAGATTAGAGCCATTCCCTTGTTTTTAAATAGAAAATACAATAAAGCAAAGAACAGCCTTGTACTTGGTCCACATAGTGTCAAAATAACAGATATTCTGTGAATGTTTACGGATTGGATGTCTCGTGCCCATGACAAGTAAATCCCTTTCTTGGATAAGACTCTTCCGCTACTGAAAAATTTGCTGTTGTCACTTCACACACACACACACACCAGAAATATGTTTATATCGCATCTGTGTAGATTTGAACCTTGGCTCTTGGCTACATGGCTATTTCCAAAATTATTTTGGTTATCATGGCTTGGCACAAGTGCATATAGCCCACCAATGGAAATAAAAGCTACATTGTAAAATCACCATCTATGTTTTATTCTTCATTTTATTTCTGGGCTAATTCTGCCTCTAAAATTGTGAACCTCAAAACTGGAGGTATTGAGGTCTTTTTGGACTTCTGTTTTAAATCTTAAGTGAAAAGAGCCTTTTCTTTTCTTCCCTGCTAGACTCCAGCAAGCACCACTGTGATCCCGGGCACTCCGCCCTTGCAGAACTGTGATCCCATAGAGAGCAGGCTCCGGAAGAGAATCCAGGGCTGCTGGCGCCAGCTCCTGAAAGAATGCAAGGAGAAGGATGTGGCCAGACAGGGGGACATCAACGCCTCCGATTTCCTGGGTACGTTCAGATTCTATCCGCTTGGTAATATGTGGTCAGCCCCTGTGGCAAGAGGCTGTTCCCACTGGGTACAAAGCCACACCCCAGGTGGAGGCCAGGGAGCAGCAGAACAGGAAACGGGTGGGAACTTCTGGGTAGGCGGCGCAGCTCACTACACAAAGGTCCCCGGGGAGGAGGATTCCGACCACCTGGCCCTCCCAGCAGGGGGCCCATCTGCATGGTAAAGTCAGCGCTGCACTAACTCTGAGCTTCAGAAATCACAGTGGTTGCCATCCTGGGCAGAGTGTGAATGTTCACAGACTCTGACTGCAGAAGGAAATGGAAAAGGTGGAGGAGGGCAGGATGAAGGGGACACTCCTGGGGCCCCATTCCCATCAACATTCACTCTTTGATGTTGTTTCATTTTTCAGCATGTATCACTTTGATAAACTTTTAAAATTAAACCAGTGGGATTTATACTTCCAGTAAATGTTGCATCTTGGTTTTTTGTTTTTTGTTGTTTTGTTTTTTGTCTTTTTGTTTGTTTGTTTTTGAAACAGGGTCTCACTGTCACACAGGCTGGAGTACAGTGGTATGATCTCAGCTCACTGCAGCCTCTGTCTTCCAGGTTCAAGTGATTCTCCCACTTCAGCCTCCCAAATAGCTGGGATTACAGGCATGCATCACCATGCCTGACTGTTTTTGTATTTTTTGGTAGAGACGGGTTTCACCATGTTGGCCAGGCTGGTCTCAAACTCCTGATCTCAAGAGATCTACCCACCTTAGCCTCCCAAAGTGGTAGGATCAGGTGTGACCCAACGCACCCGGCCTGGTTACATCTTGTGTATGCAACATTTTACATTACAGGAAAATATATCTGACCATGTCACTCCTTGGCTTTTTAGCTCCCCCAACACATGACTAATAAAGGAAAATGTTTTCTTTGAGAGCCTCCAATATTAACATAAATTACTTTTATCATAATCATGACTTTAAAATGCACAAATGAAACCAGGTATAAACTCTTTAAGTTACAGCCTATTAAAAAACACTTGTAAATTAAGTATAAAAAATCTGAAATCAGTAATATTCAAATGTTGTTCACTGATTTAATGTAACGTTTTGCTGAAGCCAAAACACGCATGTTGGTTGTCACACACATTGGAGTTCCCCTTTTTTTTAGTTAATTCTTTGATTTTGAGAATGATAAACCTTCACTGTGTTACTGTCCTTATTGCTACTGCTGGCTTTTTCTTTTTAACCATGAACTCATTTAAGTCCCCACTCAGTTATTATGATAGGCTCGTCAGATGTTAGTCATGCATGCAAAATTCAATACTGTAAAAAAAAGCTGATTGCTTTCCAAAAGTCATTCTGTATTTTCTCCTCACTGCTGATGGCCTGCTGTGAGTCAGAGCATCAGAGGCATGTGTGGGCCAGTTCCTTGGGGTTCCGTGGGCCCCCGTTGTGTCCCGACGGGCACCATGACCTGCTGCTGCTTCCCTGTGTGCAAGGGCAAAGAAACCTCTGCTTCTAGAACATGCAGCAGCCTCTCTTGGCCTGGCTTGGCATGCAGGTGTCGTTTGCCTGGAGTCTGCTTCCACTGGTCTTCCTCATTTGCCTCAACAACTCACACAGCATTCCACTCCCTGACTCTCTGTTCTTTCAGGATGTCAAAACAAAGTCTAGTCTATGAAACTTAAACTCAAATCTTATCTTACATAAGCCTCCTTCAATTATGAGTTGTCACTCCCAGAGAAGTGTTGTCTTTACAACTGGCAGGAGAATGCGGCATGAGGATGAGTGCCAAGTGTGGGGCGAGCCTTGCTCTTCAGAGGTTCCGCTGGGCCAGCCTCTTGGCCACTGGCAACACTCCCCATGGAGCATCCACATGAGCCTGATCTGAAAGCTGGACTCAGCTGTTGTCTCCTAAAGGTGGTCCCTGTATCCAGAATAAGTTGTATATATTTTTAGATCATCACTGGAATGGAAACTTACAGCGAGAATTTGCCTGGCATAACAGACACTGGAGAACCTGTCTCTGGTGCCATTAGGAAATACTTGGTCATAGGGCCGAGTCTGAATTCCATCCCCACAGTCCAGCCCCAGCCAGGCTCACTATGAGCTCAGGGAACCTTCCCCTGCTCCTCACACGCCTGGCTCTGCCCTGACTTGGCGGGGAACGCCCCCTTACCTCCCTCTCTGCGTTTTGGTCATAGCTCCCATAGTCTCTGTCCATAAGCTGTGACCATGCTGTGACCATGCAAACCCAGGAGTGTGGGCCAGCGGGACTCAGGGTCCCCCTCCCTGCGGCACTTAGTTTGTCGCATGTCTGTCTCCACATATGTCCAGCCACCAACCGTGAGTTCTTTGATGTGAGGACCAAGCCAGGGCCTGAAGCAGAGAAGGTGCCTCAGCAAGTGTTGAATGAATGAATGAAGAATGAATGAATGAATGAATGAATCGCCACCAATTGAACTGCTATTTTTGTCTGTAGCTCTTGTGGAGAAATTCAACCTGGACATAAGCAAAGAGGAGTGTCAGCAGCTCATTATAAAATACGACTTAAAGAACAACGGGAAATTTGCATACTGTGACTTCATTCAGAGCTGTGTCCTCCTACTAAAAGCAAAGGAAAGCTCACTGATGCGCAGGATGAAGATCCAGAATGCACACAAAATGGTATGTTGCCCACCCGCAGGAAATGTGGGGCCAGGTGGAAAGGGACGCTTTCATTTTTATTTTTTTCAAGACAGAATCTTACTCTATTGCCCCGGCTGGAGAACAGTGGTTCACGGTTCACTGCAGCCTCGAACTCCCAGCTTAGGTGGTCCTCCTGTTTCAGCATCCCAACTAACTAGGACCACAGGCACAAGCCGCCATATCCAGCTAATTTTTGTATTTTTGTGGAGATGGGATGTATTAGTCCATTTTCACACTGCTATAAAGATACTACCTGAGACTGGGTAATTTATAAAAGAAAGAGGTTCAATTGACTCACAGTTCCACATGGCTGGGGAGGCCTCAGGAAACTTACAATCATGGCAGAAGGTGAAGGGGGAGGCAAGCACGTCTTACATGGTGGCAGGTGAGAGAGAGAGTGAAGTGAGAACTGCCAAATACTTTAAAAACCATCAGCTCTCATGAGAACTCACTCTCACAAGAACAGCAAGGGGGAACCTCCCCCATGATCCAATCCCTCCCACCAGGTCCCTCCCTTGACAACTGGTGATTACAATTTGAGATGAGATTTTGGTGGGGACACAGAGTCAAACCATAACACAGAGTTTTGCCATGTTGCCCAGGCTGGTCTCAAACTCCTGGGCTCAAGCAATCCACCCGCCTCAGCTTCCCAAAGTACTGTGATTACAGGCATGAGCCACCACACCCAGCCTCGTTTTGTTAATTCGTTGCACTTGCGGATCACCTAGCTTCACAGAAAAGGTGGACTCAGAGGCTACAGGAGGCCAGAGCCCAGCCCAGTCCTGCTTCCAGCCAGGACTCATCTGTGAAATGTCCCCAGCCTTGCTGCCACCTGCCCATAGACCCTACTCAGATGATTTCTATATGCATGTGATACGTGAGCAATACTTAACCACCCCATTTCCTCCGTTACTTCAAGAGGGCAAGGCAGTTGTCAGGTCAGCATGAGACAGCCAGGGTCTGTCGGCGGGGGCCCAAAGCCCACAGCCTGTGTGCTGGGGGCTCGCACCTGGGAGGCAAGGGCTGCGGTAAAGACAAGGCCTCTACTAGGCTTTGGGGATATTGGAAACAGCTCAGAAATGTACTTTCTTGGAAGTAATTTAAGATTTTCTTCCTCTCCTTTTAGAACCCTATAAGGGTCTGGAGACCCCAGAATGGGAACCAGTAGCCTTGATCCCAGGTTTTCCAACTGTTCAGGTGGCAGACACCTGGTTATGGTGGCTCTTCCCAGGCGTCTGTGTGACCAAGGTCTCATACAGCGCCCTGGAGGCAGTGCCTGGTCAGTTAACCCAAAAGGCAAAGTGAGGGGTGGGGTGAGTCACAGCACTGGTCAACACTGGAACTAAAAGGGTCTTCATCCACCAGCCATTTGAGATGAGCCAGGCCCTTTCCTCTGAGTGTGTGTGGTGGATGGAGTCTCTCGTCATCATTTTTGGCAGAAACTACACCCACCATGCATTGTCTACAGTTTTCTCTTTCTGTTTCTTTGAAGAGGAATGAAAACCTAAAGCCACTTAAAGGGCAGCTGGAGGGTACACAGTTCTT
Organism: Symphalangus syndactylus; assembly: GCF_028878055.3. Classification (NCBI taxonomy): domain Eukaryota; kingdom Metazoa; phylum Chordata; class Mammalia; order Primates; family Hylobatidae; genus Symphalangus; species Symphalangus syndactylus. The sequence continues at coordinate 16,180,452 of NC_072440.2, forward strand.
CTAGATTTTTACCTTTGATTCTCAGCCACTTAACAGTTTCACAATTGAAACCCACACCCAGTACCATCATGGCATCAGCTCCAGCCCTTCCAAAACACGAAGCCAAAAAATGTTTTTAGTACTGAATTAACGTTGAATTGAGTTACGGTGAATTCAATAATAAGTACAAGTACATCTGGTGCTGTCGATTTGGGGAACAAACACAGCTGATTCCGACCACCTTATGACGCAGATGGAGGGACCAGAAGTGTCGGGCTGACAGCCCTGGCTCTGGCCCCACCCCCCACCTGGCCCCACTCCCACTCACCCCACCCAAGGGCCAGACCTGCCTGGGCCACAGTGGTGGGACTCTAGGGAATGGAGAGTGGGTTAAGCCAGCCACAGTTAAGTAGATGCCATGCAGAAAGTTTCTTCACAGCTAGTTTTGCAATTTTGTGCAAAATCAGGTTCCATCTTAGCCTAGCTTCTAGTTTAGACAAACAGGAGCTAGTATTAAAAGCTTAGACCAAGTTTACAAAAAAAAAAAAAAAAAAAGACTTAAGACAGTTCTGCCAGCTCAGTTATTCTGTCCCCATTTCATCTTCATGGGAGCCACGAACGTGGAGAACATGGAGACGCACGGCCTGCCAGGCCTCCGTCAATTCCATCCTTCCTCCACCTCTCTGGGCCTCAGCTTCTCCTTCTGGAGATCTGTGGAGGTTCTAAGGGCTTGCTAGGAGGTGCATGGGCTTCTTCGGAAGAGCACACCAGTGCCCCCTTCTGAGCCCTCCCCAGTGAAAGGGGCTACCCCAGTCCCCAGCTTCCGGCTTCACTGTCTGTCCTCAGCAACCCTGCAAGGCTGGGGTCAGAGTGGGGTCGTGCTCGGTGCTGCGGGTCAGCCCATAGAGACTGTGGCACTCTCCCCCCGCCCCTCCCAAGGCACCACTCTGTGGTTCAGAAGAGCTCTCCTGCCCCCACTCCTCAAATCACTGCCCCGGACCGGAGTGGATTGAGATTGAACGCTTTTCAGGAGAGAGTAGGCCCCTGCACGGTCCTGGTCACAGCCCTTGTCCCATCTGGCAGCTGCCAAGGCCACCACCATGTAAGTGCGGAGGTCAGGTCAAATGTCTCCCTGCAGAGGAGCCAAAAAGGGGACTTCATTTTCTGGTGATTTGGGAGCTTTCTCCACCCCATTAGGCAGCAGAAAGATGTCCTGGGGGGAAGGCAGCTTGGGCGCCGCCCCTCCCTGCAAGGCGGGTCAGAGGTGGGGGCTCTGGCCGGGATGGTGGTCCTGCCCTGTGATGTGTGGTGTGGGAGGTCATGTGAGCCCCACACCCTTTCTTCCCCCCCTGTGGATCAGCTGATTGGGCAAATTGGCAGCTCATGAAGCCGTGGGTACCTGGGGAGCTCACATCATAGGTGCCAAATGATGTAAAAAAAAAATGAAAGCAGCTTAACCCTGTGCTCATCTGTCTTACATAGTGTTATGTTAAAATTCAACTTTCCCAAGACGTGTTACGCATTGTTGCCTACCGTTCACCTTTGTGATAGTCAAACACATTGGGGCTAAATCATGTTCAAATGTCTTGTTTTCAACCTAATAGCACCTAAATGAAGTAATCACAGTGTAGTGTTCTGTCTAATTACTAGATATAATTACCACCTTGTGAATTTTTTTTAACACTGTTCATTATCATAACTTACTAGAAAACTCAGACTGAAATCTCTCTTTTTCCTCAAACTATTTTCAAATTGGCCCGTATCTGCCCGGCCATCTCCTTGCATTCCCTGGGAGGTGGTGTGGCCTGAAGTGTGTTGGGGTCAAAGCCCAAGTCACTTTACCTCCCCGAGTCTCCACTTCCTGGTCTGTGAAGTGGGGATAGAGACCTGCCTTCTTTCCAGGTTGCCGGTGGGGAGGTGTAAATGAGATGGCTGATGTAATACACGTTTTTAAACAGCCCACACAATGGTCAGGGGGTGGGTGCACATCTTTGTGACGAGTTGTGGCAGGCTCCCTCCTAAATTGAGAGCCAGTGGAGCAGGTTGGGAGGTGAAGCCAGAGCAGGGCTGGGCGAGGCAGAGGTGAGGAGGAGCCCACCCCAACCCTCGCATTCAAAAGCTCCCTCCTCACCCCTTCTTGTCTTGTGTCTAGAAAGAAGCCGGTGCTGAGACGTCATCTTTTTACTCTGCTCTGCTGCATATTCAGCCCAAAATTGTGCACTGCTGGAGGCCAATGCGGCGCACGTTCAGAAGCTATGATGAGGCTGGAACGGGGCTGCTAAGCATCGCAGATTTCAGGACGGTGAGCACAGCTCTACGCCCAGTGCCTCTGCAGGGAGCAGCTGCCAAATGCCAGTGGCCAGAAACTTCCCATGGGGAGCCCTCTACTGAAACAGCCTGACCTGGCTGTTTCAGATCTCACTTCCCTGGGACCCCCAAGTTATCCAGGCCTGGGTCCACTCACCTCTCACCTTCAGACCCCGGGTTCTCCTTCCCAGAGGTTTCTGGAGCCCTGCGTGGATGCCCCATACCTCCATCGCCAGCTCCTCAGGGTCAGTGCCTGAACCCAGGTTCCTTAAGGCACTGCCATCACTGCTGCTGCTGCTGCTCCGAGCCCTCTCCCCACATCTGGGCTCTCCTGCAGGCTCTGAAGAGCATCTCTGACCTATGTTGGACCTCCCAAGGGGCCTGCAAAGTGAGCCCCGCCCCTGCAGTACATAGTGGGGTTCCGCCATTGGGCATCTGTACTGATGTCCCTGGGTGCCCTCCATGTCCCACCCCCATAGCCTAACAAACACCCTGCAGTGGTTTTCCAATCCACATTCACGTTCCTCTGTCCTTCAGGATTAAGTATAAATCTCAGTCAGGGATTCTCCCTATCCCCCATGCAGAGAAAGGAAGGAAGTAGGGCAGGTTCTGTTATTCCCTTCCAGCAACTTCCCAGGAATTCAGGCGTGGTGCTGGGAAGGGGGCAAAAGAAACCTTGCCCTCCACAGAGTCACAGATCAGATGGCGTAATCGAGGGGCTGTCTCAGACACCAGGCTCAGCTTCCTTTTCTGCCTTCATCCCATGGGGCCCAGCAGCCAGGCCCGCTGACCTCAGCCCCATAGGACCTCTGGGCCATCTAGCCCTGCTTTCCAGTCTCCCCTAGAAACAAGTTATAATGCAAATGTGGATAGGAAATGTATGGCCTCATCTTTATATATTATGAGGGTCTGTCAGGATTTGTTTCAGCTTCACATAATGGGGAGGGGGTGAAAATAGCAGCTTAAGGTGAAAGTTTATTTCGCTCCCACATAAAAGAAGTCCAGAGGTAGGAAGGTCAGAGCTGGTGTGGTGGCTGGACAATCATCAGGGACCACATTTTTGCTCTGCTGTTCTCAACTCCTGGCTTCCTTCCTCTAGGCCAGCCACCTCATGGTCCAAGGTGGCTGCTGGAGCCCCAGCATCACAGCCATATTCCAGGCAGCAGGCAGAAAAACAGGAGAGAAAAGGGCATGCCCCTCTCTTTTAAAGGAGGCTTCCTGGATGTTCTACATAACATTCTTACTTAGCTTCTCAGGCCAGAACATACCTAGCTGCAAGAGAGGCTGAGACATGTTCCCGGTTAGCTGGACACACAGGAGCCTGGGAGAAAGTCAGGTTCTGTAACTGAAGAGGAAAGGGCAGTCAGTATTGGGTTTACCACCAGCAGGCTGTGCTCCAGGCTGTGTTACGGTCTCATCACAGCAACTCTCTGCACCCACTGGCCCTGCCCTCCCCTGCCTGGGCGCACCCTGAGGCCCCACCCCAAGTTAGGGCCACGTAGTCAGGTCTCCCCTTGAGCCCCCACCTCTCTGACCATCAACCTTGTCTGAACATGTTGACCAGCCTTCAGCCCCTCAGGGAGGCAAAGGTAATTAACCTCCTGTCTGCTCCCGTTTCACAGCCAGATGCACACAGGGCTGCCCTTGGAGGCTGCTTCCTGTTTGGGCAGAGGTTGAGAGGGCATAGAGCGCACAGATGGGAGGCTGACATCGGAAGTGGGGTTGGGGATCAGGTGGACGTGTCCCCCAGCCCCTTCCTGGCAGCCTGCCTCCTTAACCTAGGGCCCCAAACAAACCTCAGAGGCCTCTTTTCTCCGTCTTCTAGGTCCTGAGACAGTACAGCATCAACCTCTCTGAGGAAGAGTTCTTCCATATTCTGGAGTATTACGATAAGACGCTGTCTTCAAAAATCTCCTACAACGACTTCCTCCGGGCGTTCCTCCAGTAGACACCCCTGCCATGCACCCAGCGGGACGACAGCCACAGGGCCTGTTTCAAGACTAATAAAATCCTATAATTTGGGGGTTTCATGAATTTTCAAAAAAGCAAAACCCAAGCCCAAGCCCAGCCCGCCCCTGTCTGGATCAGGGGTAGTAGGCACGGCTGCCCTGGGTTCTGGCGCAGGATGATTGCTCTCCAGGTGCCAGGTGCTACCACTGTCTTGGGCACCCTCACTTGTTAGTCTGGACAAATAGTCTTTGCAAGAATGATTCTTGACACTATGAAAGAATTACTAATGCTAACTTTTTTTTTTTTTACATGGAGTTTGGCTCTTTTGCCCAGGCTGGAGTGAAGTGGCGCTTTCGGCTCGCTGCAACCTCCGCCCCCTGGGTTCAAGCAATTCTCCTGCCTCAGCCTCCCGAGTAGCTGGGATTACAGGCACCCACCACACCCGGCTAATTTTTGTATTTTTAGTAGAGACAGGGTTTCGCCATGTTGGCCAGGCTGGTCTCGAACTCCTGACCTCAGGTGACCCACCCACCTCAGCCTTCCAAAGTGCTGGGATTGCAGGCGTGAGCCTCCGCGCCCGGCCAATGCTAACATTCTTAGAAGCTTGGACTTTCCGGAGGTTTTGTTCATGGCCCCTGCTGGGCGCCTCCTCCAGTCCAGAGCAGTTGGGGCCCTGCACCCCATTACCCAAGGGCTGCTGTCTCCTTTGACCCCCCAGCTTCCTGGGTCCTGGGTCAGAGGACATCTGAGCCCCCTGCTGCAGTCAGGGTGGCCATGTCTCTGCTCCTAGAGGCACAGGCACTGACCACCCCATCCCTGTCTTGCTCAGGGACACTGGCCAGCCTGACTCCATGAAGAGCAACTCATGCCTGAGTGAGACCCCCTGGAGCTTTGGGCCTCCCTCCACCTTCCTGAGCCCAAGCCTAGTGGCCACTGGCTGTAAACCCCACCAGGGACAGTAATGAGAGGGCCCTTCCTTGGAACTGACAGTTTTAACAAGTTTGAAAATCATCACTCCGCTTTCATGGACTGTGACTCAGCTGAGAGACGCAGGCAGCGTTTGCCACCTTCTGGAAGGTTCTCCAAGAAACTGGGGAGCAGCAGGCAGGATATGGGATGTGGGCGGAGCACCTCCCCTCCACCTGGGCCCCAGGCCTTGCCCACCAAAGCCCCCTTCCCTGCCCCTGCACGGGGTCCAAATGAGGCTACACCGTGAGATGAGCAGAGCTCTCCCTGCGAGGCAGAGCTGCGCATTGGATGGGCGTGACTGGGAGGAGAGGCCCCTGTCCGGCCCGCGCAGGCCTTCTATTTCCAGGAAAATGTTTCCTGGGGTCACCTTTGTTTCCATCTGTCCTTAGTTTCCTCCTCATTTCAGACTGGACCGCTGCAGGGAGAACGGGGTGCTCAGGCAGCCCCAAGTTCAGGGAAGGGGAAGGGGACCCTGAGTAGGTGCATCAACAGGGCCATGCGGTGCTACGGGGCAGAGACGCCCTGGACCCCAGGCTGCTCCTCCATGTGACTCTGTACCAGGTCCCATCCCTTCAGCGTCCTCATCTGTAGAAATGGTGGGACCACACTTGTGCCACCTTTGTTGTGGGACCTGGGCATGTGGGCGGCAGATATTCCCATGAGAGAGGCTTCAGTCCAGAATAAGGAAGGCCTGTGAGGGCCAGGGGCACCAGCCTGCGACTCCAGCCAGAGGCAGGGCAGTGTCAGCTCCCGGTGAACACAGGCATGCCAGACTCAGGCTGAGGACAGGCCAGTGCCAGCAGTCAGTGAGCACAGGTGTGCGGGACTCAGGCCTGGACAGGGCAGTATCAGCAGCCAGTGAGCACAGGTGTGCAGGACTTAGGCCGAGACAGGGCAGTGCCAGCGCCCTGTAAGCACAGGTGTGCGGGACTCAGACCCAATGCTTCACACACATCATCATTTAGACTCCTGTGAGCATCCCCATTTGATAGATGAGGAAACTGAGGTACCGGAAGTTTTCCAGAGTCTCACAGCTTGCAGGATTTGGCCCAGACAGTGAGTGACAGCCCAGGCCAGCGTCAGAGGCCCTGAAGGTGGGCGGGCCGGCTCCCCTGCAGGCAGCACCAGGACTCACTCAGCCCTGTGCCCACATCCCTGCCTCCATGCCCTGGCTCCTGCTGGCTCCTCCTTCTGGGACTACTTGTGTTCTCATCTGCACAGCCGCATACTCTTCCTCTGAGGCCCAGCTCCAAACCTCCTGGAACCCTGGGCAGAGGCTGAGCTCCCCGTTCGATGCTGTCACCATTTGGCAGAGAGAGTCCCTCCCTTCTGCACCCAGACTGCAGACTCCACCCATAGGGTGAGAACACTGACCTGCGCCCCCAGCCTGGCACACAGCAGGTGCTTTAATGCTGGCAGGGCACAGCCTCTGGGTCCCTTTCCCAGAAGGAAAGCTGACCAGGCTCTGCAGGGAGTGCTGGCAAGTTGGGGAGCAACTCTGGTGTTGGGGGCTTCTCTGTGGATGGACTCTGTGAGTGCTGGACTCCCCATAGCACTAGGAAGTGGCTGTGGGGTCAGACCCACTTTCTCTTGGCCGCATCTCCCAGCTTCTGGCAAAACAAGTTCTGGATCTTTCCATGCATTTCCCACCAGCACTGCTGGCACCACACTCTGACATAACAGTTTTAAAATGCAGTCTCACCTATAAAAACAAATCAGGTGACACTGAACTTTCAATGAGCTCTGGAAAGAAGGCTTGGCATCTGCCTGTTGTTATTCCAACCCCAGAAATTGAAAGTGTGTCCCCAAATTTGCAAAGTAACCTATTAAAATCCCCACTGTGATGGAGGGTTGGATGCTTAGTGGTGAGGGGCAGATGGATGCCCTGCCCATGTGCCCTGCCTCAGCATTGGAGGCCCCACCTGGGTGCCCAGATCCCATCCTGTGTGCTGGACTTCAGCTTCCCCATGCTGCTTCTTACATAGCGTTGCACTTGGCACCAGCAGTTTCTTCCACCTACTCCTCAGGAAATGCCGGGTATTCCTTCAAAACTCTCAAAGCCACCTCTTCCACGAAGCTCTCCTGACATCCTGAGGCTGAGTCAGTACAATTAGTCTGAACCTGTTCAGCAGCCTTGTGGGTCCATCATTTTTAAGGGTTGAAGAAGGAGGAGGAGAAAGAGGAAGGAAGAAAAGAACAAGAAGTGCAACCGACTGCATGTATGTGGACCTCAAAGCCTAAAATATTTACTATCTGATCCTCCACAGAGCAAGTTTGCTGGGTCCTGCTATACAAATGTCTGGCTTTCAACAAAAAATTTTGAGCTTTACCAAGGGCAATTATAAAAACAGTTTGAGAAGACAAAGCACTCATAAGATCAGACTCAGACATGACACAGATTTTGGAACCATTAGAAAAATGTTTAAAGAACTGGTTTATGTGTTAGAGCTCTAACCAGCCAATTTCAGCAGAGAGATGAAAACTGTAAGAATCAGAAAGGCTAGAAATAAAAAAAAACACAGTAATAAAGATGAAGATTGCCTTTGACAGGCTCATCAGTAGATTCTACATAACCAAGGAAAGAATGAGTGAGCTTGAAGATAGGTCAATAGCATGTATCTAAACCTAAATGCAGAGAGAAAAAGAGTGGGGAAAAATTGCAGAATATATAAGAGCTGTGGGACAGTATAAAATGGTCTAATATGGGGCCGGGCACAGTGGCTCATGCCTGTAATCCCAGCACTTTGGGAGGCCGAGGTGGGCAGATCATGAGGTCAGAAGTTCAAGACCAGCCTGACCAACATGGTGAAACCTCGTCTCTACTAAAAATACAAAAATCAGTGGGGTATGGCAGTGTGTGCCTGTAATCCCAGCTACTCAGGAGACTGAAGCAGGAGAATTGCTTGAACCCAGGAGGCGGAGTTTACAGTGAGCCGAGATCGCACCACTGCACTCCGGCCTGGGTGACAGAGCAGTGAGACTCTGTGTCAAAAAAAAAAAAAGTCTAACATGCACATAATTCAGGAGGAAAAGAAAGAGAACATGGAGCAGAAGAAATATTTGAAGAAATAATGGCTGAGGATTTTCCAAAATTAGTTACAAATGCTAAACGACAGAGAACAGAAGCATATAGAAGCTGGCAGGATACACACACACACACACACACACACACACACACACATGCATGCACCTCTAGGAATATCATATTCGGATTGCTTCAAAAAAAAGACAGAAGAAATTTTGAAGGCAGCTAGAGAAAAAAGATACATGACCTACAGAGGAACAAGGGTAAGAATTACGGCATACTTCTCAGAAACCATGCTAACCAGCAGACAATGGAATAACATTTTCAGAGTGCTGAAAAAAATCATCAAGCTCAAATTTTGTAACCAGCAAAATACCTTTCAAAAATAAAGAGATACATTGGATTTTCTAGGCACACAACAAATGAAGGAACTCAACTGACGGCATACTTACCATAAAATAAATTTTAGGCTGGGTGCGGTGGCTCTGGGAGGCCAAGGTGGGTGGATCACTTGAGGTCAGGAGTTTGAGATGAGCCTGGCCAACATGGTGAAATCCTGTCCCTACTAAAAATACAAAAATTAGCCAGGCATGATGGTGGGCACCTCTACTCCCAGCTACTTGGGAGACTGAGGCAGGAGAATTGCTTGAACCCAGGAGGTGGAGGTTGCAGTGGACCGAGATCGCACCACTGCACTCCAGTCTGGGCGACGGAGCATGACTCTGTCTCAAAAAAAAAAAAAAAAAAAAAAAAAATTAAAGGAAGTTCTACAGGCAGAAGGAATATGATTGAGTCAGAAATTTGGATCTATCAAAGAAATGGAGTATCAGAGTGATATAATCAAAGGTAAAATAAAATATTTTTATACCTGAAATTATTTTAAAAGCCATCTAAAGCAAAATCTGTCACAGTATATTATGTGTTTACACCAGATTTAAAAGTACAACAATAAGCACGAGGGATGGGCAGAAGGAATTCAGAGTGTACTGTTAAAAGGTTCTTATACTGCATGTGAAGCAATATGATATAATTGAAGACAGATTGTTTTATAATGTATTTATAAACCATAGAGCAACCACTAAAAATATACTTTTAAAAATATACTTGCAAAAGGTAAAATTAACAAGTGAACAGAGGAGATAAAAGGGAATTATGAAGGGTTACATCAGCAGAAATGGCAGAGGAAGGCCCTCCAAGAGATCTTTCCTCCAAAACAGCAGCAAGAAAACTGGCAACAATGGTCAGGATCAACTTTTTTTGAGAACTCTAGAAATTATCCAAAGGCTTGCAGGAACCGAAGGGGCACTTATTCAAGAAAAGTAGCTGAGCGTTGGCAAGACTTGTGGCATTTTTCTTTTTTTTTTTGAGACGGAGTCTTGCCCTGTCACCCAGGCTGGAGTGCAGTGGTGCCATCTCAGCTCACTGCAACCTCCACCTCCCGGGTTCAAGCGATTCTCCTGCCTCAGCCTCCCAAGTAGCTGGGACTATGGCACGCGCCATTGTAACCAGCTAGTTTTTGTATTTTTAGTAGAGATGGGGTTTCACTGCATTGGCCAGGCTTGTCTCGAACCCCTGACATGATCCACCTGCCTCAGCCTCCCAAAGTGCTGGGATTACAGGTGTGAGCCGCTGCGCCCAGCCGACTTGTGGCATTTTAACTGCCCTAGTCCAACCAGCCACTCTCCAGGTCCCCAACAGCCTTAGAAAATGACAGCCTGCATTCCCAGTTCGGTGTGATAGTCACCACACAGAGCAGAACAGGGCTGGAGCAACTTCAAAGCCTATTTCACCAAAATATGGTCGCTATTCGGCCTGCATAGTGGTTCCCTGAAAGATGCCCTTTGCAAGGCTGGCTGTTTTGGGCCTAACTCAGAGCTTGCCCAGGTATAAGAAACCTTTTCCCCAGAGTTAAGGAGGGAGTATTTGTAAAAAAAAAAAAAAAAAAAAAACACACACAAGAAAGTGTTTTAACTTGGTGGCCATCTGAGGCAATGGATAACAGCTGGGGTAATCAAAAGGCTACACAGAAAGCTTAAAAGGAAAAGCTGGGAAATAAAATGTCCCGTGGAGGCCTTAAAAAACACCAAGATATTTCTTGAGAATCTAGAAAGCTACAAATGTAGACAGTGCTGTGCATATGCCCGGGGTTGTAAGCATGCTCAGAAAAGACATAAAAAGGCCCTACACTCTCACCTCTGGCTGACTTTCTGCACCAGCAGAAAGTGAAGGCTGATGCAGAGTGGCCAACCACCTGGCTGAATGTTGAAGGTGCGTCCTGACAGGCACTCAGAGCACTTCAGCAGAGACTGGGAAATTTTTTTATTTTATTTTATTTATTTATTTACTTATGCGAGATGGAGTCTCACTCTTTCGCCAGGCTGGAGTGCAGTGGCGTGATCTCGGCTCACTGCAACCTCCCCGGGTTCAAGTGATTCTCCTGCATCAGCCTCCCGAGTAGTGGGACTACAGGCACGTGCCACCACGGCCGGCTAATTTTGGTATTTTTAGTGGAGACGGGGTTTCACCATGTTGGCCAGGATGGTCTACAGGATGGTGATTTGCCCGCCTCAGCCTCTCAAAGTGCTGGGATTACAGGTGTGAGCAGGACTGAAAAATTTATTGGTTCCAAGTGTTTAAGGAAACCTCTGTCTCATCGTCAGCTGACCACTAAGGTAATAATCGAAAGGAAATTTCAGTGGCCACACATGATGGAGAATGCAGACCTTAAAGAATTCACATGGAAGAGTCACTAAACAAACAAAGCCAACTACAACAAGCAGCAGCAACAAATCCTTCAGGGCATTGAAGGGGGAGGAGACAGGGGAGGGGACGGGATCTTCCTTCCAAAGTTGCCAAACTATATTATTTAAAATATTCAGTTTTGGGCCGGGTGCGGTGGCTCACACCTGTAATCTCAGCATTTTGGGAGGCCGAGGCAGGTGGATCACCTGAGGTCAGGAGTTCGAGACCAGCCTGGCCAACATGACGAAACCCCATCTCCATTAAAAATACAAAAATTACAGCCTGACCAATATGGTGAAACCCCATCTCTACTAAAAATACAAAATTAGCTGGACATAGTGGTGCACACCTGTAGTCCCAGCTACTTGGGAGGCTGAAGCAGAAGAATCACTTAAAACTGGGAGGTGGAGGTTGCAGTGAGCTGAGATCATGCCACTGCACTCCAGCCTGTGACAGAGCAAGACTCCGAAAAAACAAAAAGACAAACAAAAGCATTGTAGACCTAAATGTAAAACACAAAACTAAAAAAAGCTCCTAAAAGAAAGCATGAGAGAAAATCCACATGACCTTGGGTTTGGAGATGGGAAATGGATTTTTAGACATGACACCAAAAGCACGAGCTATAAAAGAAGAAATGGATAAATTGAACTATATCAGAATTTTTAAATTTTGCTCTAAGAAAGACACTGTTAAAAGAGTAAAAAGAGAACCCACAGACTGGGAGAAAAAAAAACTTGTATCCAGAATATAAAGAACTCTTAAAACTCAACAGCAAGGAAACAAACAACCTGATTTTTTAAAAAATAGATGAAAGATCTAAACAGACTCCCACAAATGAATAGATGAGAATGATAAGCACAAGAAGGATGTTCAACATCATTAGTCATTAGGAAAATAGAAATTAAAACCATGGAGAAACACCCACATGCACACTCAAATGGCTACAATTTTTAAAAATAAGATCAAATTCTGGTAATGATATGAATCAGCAGGAATACACATTCATGGCTGGTAGGACTGCAAGCTCATACAGCCATTTTGGAAACAGTTTGACTACACAAGGACTGAAAAAGGGGATTTTTAGGGTGACAGAAGAACTGTCCTCCATGATCGTATGATAATAGACACTGGACTCTATGCATTTGTCAAAACCGATAAGACGGTACACGATGAAGAGTGAATGTCACTTTATGCAAATAAGTAATCAGCCAGGAGGTCAGAGGATCCCAGGATGGAATGCAGACCAGGGACAAAATAATCCAACTGTATTACAAACGGGTGACATAGCCACACTGAAAGGCAACGGGGGAGGAACTGACCACTGTAACTTCATAAAGCTGAAAATGAAAAGCCTGCAAGTGGACACTGCACTCTGGTTGGAAACTGTGCTTCTCACAAGGATAAGATGAGCAATAGACCGTAGGTATGTTAGGGGTGAACAAATCCATAAGTAAATTGTAATTGTGGGAGCCAGGCTTCTTACCATCCACTATCAAAGAAAAAAGTTACAAATGAGCAGCAGGGCACAGTGGCTCATGCCTGTAATCCCAGCACTTTAGGAGGCCGAGGCAGATGGATCTCTTGAACCTAGGAGTTTGAGACCAGCCTGGGCAACATGGCGGAACCCCATCTCTACAAAAAATACAAAAATTAGCCAGGCGTAGGTGGCATGCACCTGTAGTCCCAGCTACTTGGGAGGCTGAGGCAGGAGGATCACTTGAGCCCAGGAGGTGTAGGTTGTGGTGAGCTGAGATCACACCACTGCACTCCAGTCTGGGTGACAGAGTGAGACCCTGTCTCAAATAATAATAATAGGTTATAAATGAACAAGGTAGGAAAGCAAGAATCCGTTGCGTTGCTGAGATTGCATTGTTGGGTCAGGATGGGAGGTAGGGCTATCAGTATGAATTAATGTTTATTGATAGAGACAGGGATGGAGAGATGGGGTAGATGATAGATGATAGGTAGTAGGTTGATAGATAGATGGGTTGATGGTTGGATAGAGGTAGAGATAGATAAATACGTGTGCATAAATGGGTTAGTACACTAAATATATTCCTAGCTCTGTCTCTGAGAAGGCCTAGAAGCAGTGATGCCACAAGTTGCAACCAGCACACCTACCACCCAGATCTTTTTTCTTTCTTTCTTTTTTTTTTTTTTTTTTTTTTGAGATGGAGTCTCACTCTGTCACCCAGGCTGGAGTGCAGTGGCACAATCTTGGCTCACTGCAACTTCTGCCTCCCAGGTTCAAGTGATTCTCTCCTGCCTCAGCCTCTTGAGTAGCTGAGATTACGGCGTGTGCCACCACACCTGGCTAATTTTTGTATTTTTAGTAGAGACAGGGTTTCAACATGTTGGCCAGGCTGGTCTCGAACTCCTGACCTGAAGTGATCTGCCCACGTTGGCCTCCCAAAGTGCTGAGATTACAGGCGTGAGCTACCGAACCTGGCCCAAGATCTTAGTTTCTAAGTAAAAAGAGCTAGGGCTCTCTGGACAAATGACTGATTCTAAGGCCAGGGCAAGGTAAATAAGAGAGGAGCCTAGAACATCTTCTGGTGCCTGAAAGTACGGAAGTGAAATTAATAAACAAAAGGAATCAGGAGCTGACTTACCAGAGCTTCCAGCGGACAAAGCTGCAACCATTGAAGCAACAAAATAGATAATGATAGAATCAGTTTCTAACCTAAAGAATGGAATAGAGTTCAGAGCGAGATTAGTGCATAAACAGCAGACAGGGGACAAATCTTCCTTACAGAAGAATTCCAAAGGATGAATGCAGAAGGAATGAGGAAATGGAAAGTCACCATGTGAGCACCACAGTGGCAATTGCTGAAGCCAAGATCGACTGGCGGCTGCTAAAATGAGTGGGCAAAACTTGAAGGAGAAATGGGATATTGGCCTGGCCTCACAATATCTCCCCCAAATACTGATTAATTACCACGCTGGTTCTAACAGATGCCCTCAAATCCTTTGATGTTCCTCCCTCCAGGGGGAGAGGCTTAACTCCTCTCTCCTTGAGTGGAGCTGGACCTAGTGGTTCGCTTCTAACAAATTGAATGTGGATAAAGAAGAACAGTATCTTTACAGTGGAGAAACCCGCAGACATCACTTTAACCGAGGGATCAAGATACACATCGCCAGGAATGCATCCTGCTCCTCTAGCGTTACCCTAGATGGACGGCTTGAGATGGCACCTTCCCCTCCGTGGAATTTTTCTCAAAAATACATAACCCCAGACTAATCATGAGAAAACAGCAAACAAACACAAACTGAAGGACAGTCCGCAAAATACTCATCCAGCACGCCTCAAAACTTCCAAGGTCAGAAAAAGCAAGGAAATACGGAGAAACCATCTTAGACTGGAAGACAGTTGGGAGCCATGATGACTAAATGCAGCTTGGGATCGTGGATTGGATTCCGGAACAGAAAAAGGACGCTAGTCAAAAACTGTTGACATCCAAATAAAGACTGTATTTAACAGTGTTGTACTGGTGTTGATTTCTTAGTTTGGATAAATGTATCATGAATATACAGGGGAGACTGGCTGAAGGGTATGGAGGAACTCCCTCTATTAGCCTTACAACTCTTCCTTGAAAGTAAAAGTATTTCAAAATAAAAAACATTTTGTTTGTTCGTTTGTTTGTTTGAGACAGGGTCTCCCTCTGTTACCCAGGCTGGAGTGAACTGGCATGATCCCAGCTCACTGCAGCCTCAACCTTCCAGACTCAAGCAATCCTCCCACCTCAGCCTCTCAAGTACCTAGGACTACAGGCACATGACACCATGCCCAGCTAATTTTGTTTATTTTTTTGTAGAGGCAGCATTTCGCTATGTTGCCCAGGCTGGTATCAAACCCCTGAGCTCAAGGGACCCTCCTGACTCAGCCTCTCAAAGTGTTGGGATTACGGGCATGAGTCACCATGCCAGGCAAAATACAAAGATTGTTTTTAAAGGAAAAAAAAAAAAGGCTGGGTGCGGTGGTTCACGCCTGTAATCCCAGCACTTTGGGAGGCCAAGGTGGGTGGATCACTTGAGGTCAGGAGTTCCAGACCAGCCTGGCCAACACGGCAAAACCCCGTCTCTACTAAAAATACGAAAATTAGCTGGGCATTGTGGTGCATGCCTGTAATCACAGCTACTCGGGAGGCTGAGAGAATCGCTTGAGCCCAGAGGGCAGGGGTTACAGTGAGCCAAGGTCTCGCCACTGCACTCCAGCCTGAGAGATAAGTGAGACTCTGTCTCAACAAAACAAAACAAACAAACAAAAAACAAAAAAACAAGTGCCTGACTCGACTTGCTCTTGGGCTTGCCCCTTTGTCGTTCATGAAAGCACACCCAGGTGGGTCCATGAAGGGCAGGAGACAAGTGGGTCATAGTCCAGTCACCCAGTCACCCTGGCTGATTCATGCTGTGTCAGGCAACAGCCAGCCAGGCTCAGCAGAGCACCTCACTGACCCCGCGGACCCCAGATGGGGGAGCCCTAAACACATTGATGCCACTGAGACGTGGCTGTCACACAGTTACTGTGGCAGTGGATAACTGAGGCCTCCCTTAAGGGCAGGGACCTTGGGCCATTTGCCTCTCTGTCCCCAGGACCCAGCCTAGGGAGCATCCTTGCCCCTGTCTCTCTGTCCCCAGGACCCAGCCTAGGGAGCATCCTTGCCCCTGTCTCTCTGTCCCCAGGACCCAGCCTAGGGAGCATCCTTGCCCCTGTCTCTCTGTCCCCAGGACCCAGCCTAGGGAGCATCCTTGCCCCTGTGGCCCTCACCCACCCTCCCTCACTCTCTCTGACTCCACCATGCTGGGCTCTGTTCTATTCCTTGGAGAGACTCAGCCCGTTCCTGCCCCAGGGCCTTGGCAACTGCCAGCCCCTCTGCCTGGCACATTCTCTCTATCCTCAGCTCTGAACATGGCTGGCACCCTCTCATCATCTTGGAGTCCTCCTCGGGAAGACTGATCTGACCTGGTCCCCTTCCATGGTCACCCCGTACCCTGTGACTGTTCTGTTGGCCTCGGAACCCTCACTTGGCAGCTCTGAGATGGCTTGGCCCTGGCTTTATTGTCTTTCTCCCCAGGAAGTATAAACTCCACCAGTAGCCCCATGCCTGGAATAGAGCCTGAAAGCAGTGCCCACCATCAGTGTGGAGTGACTGTCAAATGACGAAAGCTTGGGCTCCACCTCAGGATTCACCATCCACTGTTGTGACCTCGGCAAAGCCACTGATCCACATTGTCCACCCCTGCAGAGTGGGGTGATGGTCGCCTCTTTCCAGAGGCTGGCATCGAGGGCCACATGTCGAGGCCACATGTGAAGAGGGGGTTCTCAACGGAGGCATGATAACCACGAACCCCCACCGTGGCTGGAAGCAGCCTGGCCACAGTGAGTGGGCAGGTCCCACCAGCTTCTCTCACCTTCTAGGAGGAGCCACAGGGCCAGGAAGGAAGGTCCCTGTGCTCGCTTGCAGGCCTCTCCCAGGATGCCAGGAGCACCCCCCCACACCCCACTCCCTGAGGGTCCCACCCCCATCTGAACCGTTTCTTACCAGGCAGGAGAAGGGCAGAAGCTGACGGCGAGCAAGAATGAAGGGTGTTTGAAAGGCTGGAAAATACGTCTTATCTCCACCAATCCCGCTTTTCAAATATGCTTCCCTTTCCAAGTGACTGTGTGCATAGCGAAAGCTGTCATGGTGCACCAAGATTGTTATTGCGATTGGGGGCACCCCAAGAAGACGTTTCCACGGCGGCTTTTCTATTATAGCTGGTACTTCAGATATGCAAATATATCTTCCCAAAGCAAGACTCTTGGCAGGTGTTCTCGGCTCAGACGGTGAAGACATCTCCGTGGAGGTGTGAAGGATGAGCTCAGGTGTCTATCCCAGCTCCTTTCCAGGCTGGCCGGCACCCCCCACCCATGCCTCAGGAGGGCGCTCTGGCTGCAACAGGGGCTGAAGGCCTTGCCCAACATCAGACTTGCAGACAGGGCCAACTTCTCAGGCGTGCAACCAGGGCAGCTGCCAGGGGCCAAGCACACAGAAGGAGCCTGCACTTGGGGTTAAGGTTCTGCCATGGTCCCCTTAAATTCTTAATTATATCTTCAACTGACGTTCTGTAAGTGAAGTTGGATGGAACAATGGAGCATGGCACCTTGACTCGTGAGCTGTCCCACCCTCCACCGCACTCCTGCCCCTTCCTGCCTTCCTGGGTCAGGTTCTTTGCCGCCCACTTCCTGCCACTGGTGCCCCAGTGCCACCAGGCTCCCCTCCCCACCTTTGTCCTGTGACCCCCGGCACGCGTCACCCAGGCTGGGGAGCAACCACATCAGCGGGGGAGGCCGGCCTTCCACTGTTGCTTTCTGCCCCACAGGAGCCAGGGCCTGTACCAGCAGGACTAGGATTAGGTACGTGCCTGGGAGTGTCCGGGAGGGAATGAGGAAGGCAGCAGCCATCCCTGCCTGGCTGGCAGTGCCAGGCTGTGCTCAGCAGGTGGCTGAGTGGGGGCCTCTTGCCCACTCCCAATTCTAAGGTTGAGTGTGAGGCCTTGGGGCAACCTGTGGGTTGGGATGGCAGGCCCACAGGAAGGGAGATTCACCTCCCTGCCCCTAGCTGGGGTCTGCAATTTCATTTTGCACCTGGCCCCACATATGACATAGCTGGTCCCATTTGAAGGGCTCTGGGAGGCACCACCCCCAGCCAGCCCCTGCCTAAGCCTCATTGCCCCTCAGCTTTCCCACTCCATCTTCCCAGACCACAAATCAGAGCCTGCTTCCCTGCTTAGACCTCCCCCTTGTCCCCCACCCAGTGCCCACAGGGTCAGTGGGAGCCCCTCACTGAGACCTTCCAGAGTGGCCCCATCTACTCACCTCTGCACACCCTGGCCTCGTCTCTGTGTGCCAGGCACAGACTGCAGTAGGAACTGGGAGGCCAGGCCCTGCCCTCACGGAGCAGCCCCAATGGGGAGTAACAATCCCCTCTCCAGTTTCCCCACTTGAATCCAGCTGTCAGACCCAGAACCATCGCCGGGGGAAGAAGCAGAGCCTGCGTGAACGCCGATCCTGCAATGCCTTGGTCAGCGTGTGAGAAGGGCGCCCCGGGCCTCCCCGCAGGGATCTCTGTCATTCACTTCGGTAACACACGCTGGGGAAAGGAGGTGGAATCCAAGGCTGGAGCTGATGCCGACACCCAGGAAACTGAAACACCCTCATGCCTACTGGGAGAAAATGGGCATGAGGTCAGGGAATCGGGCAGGGGGTCGGGGGGAGTGCAGCCTTCCAGGCCCGCCTTGCTGTGTGTTCACCGACACAAGGCGTGGAGTCAGGGAATCGGGGGGGCAGGTCCCTTCCAGGCCCGCCCCTTGCCATGTGTTCGCTGGGTCCACAAACCCCTGCAATGGTCACTTCTTGCTTCACAAGTGCTTCACTGGAAAGATTGGGCTGTGTGAGCTGGCCACACTGGTTCCTGTGCCTGCAGAGTAAGAACTATTCCAGCAGGAAAGGCTCAGTGAAAGCCTGAGCCAGGTGTCTCTTCCTCTTCTTTTTATTTATTTGTTTGTTTTGGGACAGAGCCTCACTCTGTTGCCCAGGTTGGAGTGCAGTGGCACCATCTCGGCTCACTGCAACTTCTGCCTCCCAGGTTCTAGCGATTCTCCTGCCTCAGCCTCCCAAGTAGCTGGGGTCACAGGCACACGCCAACAAGCCCAGCTGATTTCTTTTGTATTTTTAGTAGAGATGGGGTTTCTCCATGTTGGCCAGGCTGGTCTCAAACTCCTGATCTCAGGTGATCCGCCCACCTCGGCCTCCCAAAGTACTGGGATTACAGATGTGAGCCACTGCGCCCAGCCTATTTTTTTCTTTTTAGAGACAGGGTCTCACTCTGTTGCCAAGGCTAGAGTGCAGTGGTATTCTCGGTTCACTGCAGCCTTGAACCCCTGGGCTCAAACAATCCTCCCACCTCAGCCTCCTGAGTGGCTGGGACTATAGGCATGTGCCACCATGCCCGACTTATTTTTTGAATTTTTGTAGAGACAAGGTCTCATTATATTTCCCAGGCTGGTCTTGAACTCCTGGCTTCAAGGGATCCTCCCACCTTGGCCTCCCAAAGTTCTTCATCTTCTTTTTTCTTCTTCTTTTTTTTTTTTTTCTTTTGAGACAGAGTCTCACTCTGTCACCCAGGCTGGAGTGCAGTGGCGTGAACTTGGCTCACTGCAACCTCCGCCTCCCAGGTTCAAGCGATTCTTCTGCCTCAGCCTCCTGAGTAGCTGGAATTACAGGCATGTGCCACCACGCCTAATTTTTGTATTTTTAGTAGAGATGGAGTTTCACCATATTGGCCAGGCTTGTCTCGAACTCCTGACCCCATGATTCACCTGCCTCAGACTCCCAAAGAGCTGGGATTAGGGGGTAAGCCACCGCGCCCAGCCAGTTCTTCATCTTCTTAAAGGAACACCAGTACTATTAAGGTATAGGGTCCCACCTTATGATCTCATTTAACCTTAATTACTTCCTTGAAGGCCCTTTCTCCAAATACACACCCAGTGGGGATTAGATCTTCAACGTATGGATCTCGGGATGCACAATTCAGGTCATAACACCCCATGCCTCCAGACCCTAAAACTTGAGCCAACGTGGCCGACTCCTGCATCTTTGTGGATATCTCCCACTCTCTAGGGTGCGTGCGTTTTACCCAGGTATCTGGAGAGCATCCCAACCACGTCTTACTGCTCACATCGGATTAACGTGATGCTGTCAATCCTGTGGGCCAGTGTCAGGACGGCCAGAATACCCACCTCTTTGGACCACATTGTGACAGAGAGTGAGACACTTTGCATAGTTTCATGCCAAGGCCGCACACGTCTATCACTGGTCATCCAGTGTGATGCAAACCCATGTTGTTCCTCCTTCCTGATGGGCTTTGAAAAGAACACATTCATCAGATCAGCAGCCACACAGCCCCATATTTAAAACTGTTCATCTGCTGAGTACAGACACCATATTTGGCACAGCAGCTAGAACTGGACTATTTCTTGGCTAAATTTTTGGTGGTCCACTGTCACCTGCTGTGATCATCATTTTCAGGGGGGGCCAGGTGGACAGATGAATTGGAGATGTGTTGGGGGCCAACCTTGAGAGTGGTACTGACCTCTGCACACCCCTTGGGAAGCTATGCTGACTTTGGTTGATTATCTTTTGGGCAGGGTCGGGCGCTCCACCACGGTGGCCCCTGCAGAAATGGGCACTCTGCCTTACAATGCAGCATATACCTTTAGCAGTGGCCTTACCTGCTTCTGGGTCTGTGAAAGATGGAATTAGGGGGTATAGGAATGAAGGGCTGGGGGGAGGTGGCCATGGCCACCATCATAACCAGTGACCAACGTGGGGAATTTATGCCTCTAGTCCCTTGCAGCACAAGCTCTGTAAGTCTAGAGGCCCCGGATTCCAGAGGTTCATGCTTCCACCAAGGCTAACTCAACTGAAAGCTCTGGGTGTCAGCTGGCCCACCTGGGCTCCCTAAGCCAGGAGACAGGCAGCGAAGAACAAAGCCCCCAGCTGGCAGGGGGATGGCCTTGACCATCACCGGGAGAAGGACTACTGCCACGTGAGGGGCAGGGAGATGCGTGCCTGGCACTCGGCGGACTGCTGGGGCATCTCCTGGTGCTCCCACAGCCAGTTCCAGCGGTAAGTGAGCAGGTGCACACACCACAGCCTATCACAGGACGGTAACCAGGGCTTTCGACCCCTAGGGTTGCAGGAGGGTCGCCCTACCAGGTAAGCCCCTGGGCCAGCATGAGTGCTAGGTCAGAGGGAGGGAATCCAGACCAGGTAGGGAGTGTCAGTGACGGACTCAGGACCCATGACAGTAGCACAGTGCCCACCCAGGTTTTCCCAGGAATTCTGACCAACCAGGGAACTGAAGAAGCCTGGATGCAATAAGTGTGAGAAGCACATGGATCTGGGGCTGCAGGAGGTGGACAGTGGTGGATGCTCTGGTCTGCCCAGACCCCAGCTGCTAGGTCTCTCCTCCGCCTCCTCCTGGAGAAAGTTGCCCTTGACTGAGCAGAAGCTGCCTTGCCTGGGATGTAAGACATCCCCCATCTCTGCTCAGGGACGGCCTATAGCCAATCCCTGACTTCCTTAGGGATATAAAAGGCTGGGGTGTGGGTAGGAGACAGTGTGGACCAACTCTGTCCACAGAGTTGGTCAGAGGCATTTCACATCCTGTGACCCCGGAGGTCAGGGGCAATTCACAACCCGTGACCCCGGAGGATCAGGTTGAAGCATGAATTCCAAGCGAATTCCACCCTCACTCTTTCCCTCCTCGCCTGCTCCCCATGTCCCTCCCTCTGGAGCACTTGCCCTGAATGAATCACAAACACCCAGCCCTGTGTTGGGACCTGCTTCTGGAGGAACTAACCTCAGATCCCCACTACCCACCTTCAGAACAGCACCTCCGTTCCTCTCCACGAATGTGAAAATGAGTCCTGGGTCTTGGCAGTGGACAGGCTGTAGGCCGCAGCCACAGATTCCACTGGCAGCTCGGATACTCACTGAGCCGTGGGCGAGTCATGGCCCCTCCGAGGCTCAGCTCCCTCTTCTGTGAAGGTAGGACGGCCCTGCAGGGTTGCTGTGGCTCTTAAATGAGACAGATGCGTTGAGTGCCTGGCACACGGAGGTGGGCATCCCAACCCCTCCATGACTTCCTGCTGTTCGGGGCCTAGCCACGCTTCTTCCTCCAGGAAGCTTCCTCAGTATGCTGAGTTTGATCTTCACCAGGGCCTCCAAGACTGACCCATCTGCCGCTTACTGGGCCCCGATATAAAAGGCCTGAGGGGTTCAGCTTTTCTTCTGGGGTCAGATGAACCTTCCACAGTGCACCGAGAGTTTCCAGATGCCAGGCCTAATCCCCACATCGTGGAGACCTTTTCAGTCGTGCCTTCGAATGGGAAGTGGGCCAGAGCCTCTCAGGTCTGTGTGACAAGGCCCCCAGCTGGCCAGGCAGGTTTGGGCCCAGGTGGGAGTTGTGGCTGGCATCCGGGGAGAGTTGGGTGGAGCCCCTGTTCACAGGGCTTGTCACCTCCGCCAGTTCATTCGGGAATCTGGGGAGTGAGTCTCCTAGAAGAAAAAGTCCTACGAATTTGGTCCTCACGGAGGTCCAAGGATCAGCTCCATGGAAGCAAATTGCAAGACGGAGATGCTGGGGCTGGGGCTGGGGCTCTGGGAGTGGATGCACCATCAGAGAGGAGGCAGGGATGGGAGGCAGCCTGCTGCATTTGCTACTCGACTCCCACTGGCAATGGAGAGCAGTCTCAGGCCCCATGCTGCTCTGTCTCCTGTGCCTCGGGGCTGCCTGGGGAATGATGGCTGCAAGCTTGGGTGAGCGAGAGTGCTGCACCCCCAAGAGCTGAGGCTCCAACACCAGGCACCTCTGCTGTACGATGCCCTCACTGTTGGTGCAGTACCCTGGACAAATTCAGAGCTGTCTACACATCCTGCAAAAGCATGCAGCTCGGCTGCTACTGCATCTCAGCTGGGCCAACAGGACCCTGATGCATTCAGGCACCTACCACATGACAGCACCACCAGTGGCAGCAGCCAGAGTCCCTTCCCTGCCCCTGCTCAGGAGCCCTGCTGGGGTGCATGCTGGCCAAGAGCAGCAGCTGGGGTCCCTTAAACTGAGCAGTTCCTTGTGGCCTGTGGATGGGAAGCCAGGGCCTGGGATGGCTGTTGTACACCCCCGTGAGACCCTGGTGGAGGGCACTCTTGGAGGGGCAGGTGACAGGTGGGGCCGGCCTGAGAACAGGAGAGGGCAATGAAGAGGTGGCACATTGTGATCTGTCCCAGACTGCCCTCTGCCCTGCACACATCCCTAGGAGGTCTCCCCAGCCCCACATCTTTGCTTATGACCCACATCTGGCTCCAGAGACACTGTTTCTCCTGCAGGGCTGTTTATCCACTGAACACCTCCCCTGTGTAGCCCAAAGTCTCTCCCAGCTCATGAGTCCCAAACAGCACTCCATGTCCCTCCTCAGCCCTGTTCTTCCTGCTCCTGTGCCCCTTCTCCATGATAGCACCCAATTTCCACTGCCGTCCTTGGCTGTCCCTCCCCCATGCCCCACATCCATTCCTCACTGCCATCCTACGTCCTAAATCTATTGCCATCACCTCCACTTCCCTAGCCCAAGAAAGACCCATGGGAGGTACTCAGTGGTGTTTATAGATTGGATGGATGGATGGATGGGAGGGAGGGAAGGATGAAGGATGGATGGATGGATGGA
The DNA here is from genome assembly GCF_028878055.3 of Symphalangus syndactylus. Classification (NCBI taxonomy): domain Eukaryota; kingdom Metazoa; phylum Chordata; class Mammalia; order Primates; family Hylobatidae; genus Symphalangus; species Symphalangus syndactylus. The sequence goes on from NC_072440.2 coordinate 16,203,691, forward strand.
TGGAAAGAGGGAGGGAAGGAAGGAGGAAGGGATGGATGGTGGATGAATGGAGGGATGAAGGGATGGATGGATGAGGGAATGGGTGGATGGATGGGGGTAAATGGAGGGATGAATGAAGGGAGGGATGGATGGATGGATAGATGGGGGATGGATAGATGAATGGGGGGGTGGATGGAGGGATGGATGGATGGGGGGATGAATGAAGGGATGGAGGGATGGATGGATGAGAGATGGATGGATAGATGGGGGTGAATAGAGGGATGGAAGGATGAATGAGGGATGGATAAATGGGTGGATGGGGGATGGATGGATAGCTGGGGAATGGATGGACGGAGGGAGGGATGGATGGATGGAGGGAGGGATGGATAGATGGATGGGGGATGGATGGATGGATGATGGATGATAGATGATGGATGGAGGGAGAAATGGATGGACGGATGATGGATGGAGGGAAGGAGGGATGGATGGGTGGGGGATGGATGGTTAGATGGATAGATGGAGGATGAATGGATAGAGGGATGGATGGATGGAGGGAGGGATGGATAGATGGGGATGGATGGATAAGTGGGTGACGGATGGATGGAGGATGGATGGATGGAGGATGGATGGATAGATGGATGGATGGGGGATGGATAGATGGAGGGATGGATGGATGGACAGATGAGGGATGGATGGATAGATGGGGATGGATGGATGGAGGGATGGGGGATGGATGGATGATAGATGGGGATGGATGGATGGATAGATGGGGGATGGATGGATGGGGGATGGATAGATGAAGGGATGGATGGAGGGATGGAGGGAGGGAAGGATGGAAGGATGGGGGATGGATGGATGAATGGATGGATGATGGATGGATGGAGGGAGGGATGGATGGATGATGGATGGATGGAGGGAGGGAGGGATGGATGGATGGGGGATGGATGGATAGATGGGGGATGGATGGAGGGAGGGATGGATGGATGGATGGATGGATGGATAAATGGATGGGGGATGGAAGGATGGATGGATGGGAGATGGATGGATGGATGGGGAATGGATGGATAGATGGATGGATGGGGGATGGATAGATGGAGGGATGGATGGATGGACAGATGGGGATGGATGGATAGATGGGGATGGATGGATGGAGGGATGGGGGATGGATGGATGGATAGATGGGGGATGAATGGAAGAGGAGATGGATGGATGGATAGATGGGGGATGGATGGATAGGGGATGGATAGATGGAAGGATGGATGGATAGAGGGAGGGAGGGAGGGAAGGATGGAAGGATGGGGGATGGATGGATGGATGAATGGATAGATGATGGATGGATGGAGGGAGGGATGGATGGATCATGGATGGATGGAGGGAGGGATGGATGGATGGGGGATGGATGGATAGATGGGGGATGGATGAAGGGAGGGAGGGAGGGATGGACAGATGGATGGATGGATGGATGGATGGATGGAGGGATGGATAGCTGGATGGGGGATGGATGGATGGATGGGGGATGGATGGACGGGAGATGGATGGATGGATGGGAGATGGATGGATAGATGGATGGATAGGGGGATGGATAGATGGAGGGATGGATGGATGGACAGATGGGGGATGGACGGATGACAGAGGGGGGATGGATGAATGGATAGATGGGGGAATGGATGGATGGATGGATGGTGGAAGGAAGGGTAGATGGTATATAGAGGGATGGACGGACAGATGGATAAAAATGACAGAACTTTTGTAGCTTGGGGGCTTTCAGACTAGGGTCATTGTACCTGCCAGTGTTTCTCCTGGGCAATGTCTGGACCCTGTGTTTCACAGCGGCTGGGCTGAACATGCCATTTCCAGGAAGAGTCCAGTGCTAAGGCCTCTGGAGGTGTTCTGTTTTGGGAGACCAGGCAGCCAAGTATTGGTACACAAGAGGACCCAAAACTGCCCACGCCACCACCTCTGGGATCCCCCCGCCCCAGGGGAGGTTAAAGCAAGCAGAGGGACACCGACTGCTGCCACATGGGAGGTCTTCGGCGTCCAAGCTCTGCAAGAGGACACCACGCTGCCCCCACGTGTCCCAGACAACAGCCAGAGATGTGGAAGGAAGAGGCGCCGTGTGGACTTCTCTTTTTACAAAGACTTTATTGTCTGACATGCTTGACAAAAAAAAAAATTACAGCCACAATCAAGTTACGCCAAAATGATTGAGAAGCACGCCGTCATCTTCATACCTCGAGGACTTTTAATGAATTTTCTCTTAAAGTAACAGCTGCCTTCATAACTTTTCTTCTCCACATAAAAATACACCATATTCTGAAGATACCTTAAGAAAAATTTTTTTTAAGTTTATAGTTCTTGGTCCACATAGAAATTGAGTGGAGCTGGCACTGAAAGGGCCTGCTTTTCTCCACCCGCACACATGTCCCACACCTGGGGCATCAGGGACCTCATAAACATCCCTGGCTACAGGAACCCCTTCAGCCAAACAGGAATCCTGGAGCCCTGCACCCCACGGCACTCAGCTTCAGCCAACCCGACACAGTGCTGCTGCCAGGCTTCCAGGGACAACAGCCCCACCCCTCGAGGAGCCCAGCTCAGCGTGGGCAGAAGAGGACTCCCAGGATGCTAGGATGCTGCACCCAGCGTTCAGGACTCCTCAGAGCTCAGACCAGTTTTGAACAGGACCCTTAAAAATAAAAATATAATAAAAAGAGCCTTGGACCATGCATTGCTTTGTAGGGACATAACTTTGGGTCATGGCAAAGTGAGGGCAGTGAGGCCAGAGAACAAGGGTCAGATCCTGCCTCTGCTCCTTTTGTGCTGTGAGCCCCCAGGCAAGTTACCACACCCCTCTGGCCTCAATCGTCTCATCTCTAAAATGGGACTAAAGTACCTACCTTGAAGGACCATCTGAGGATGAAATTAGACTATATCTGCAAAAGGGCTCACGGTAGGCTGGTTCCCAGGGCTGGGACCTGGGTGAGGGAGTGACACCCTTCTCTCAGATGTACAACGTAAAGGGGGTGCAAAAAAAGTCACCAATCAGGGCAAATAATACTACTTTAATGCAATGTTAAAAATCAAAATAAATGCAAAAAAAGTCCATGATGAACAAAATATTAAATAACGACAGAATCTGACCCTGAACTTGCCCATTTCTGCCTGATTGCCTGCCCCTCATCTAGGCCCTACCGGTTCCCACCACTGCCCTGGCCCCACCCCCTCCAGTCTTAATTCAAAGAAGAAAAAGAAGCTGTCCAAGGTGGGGCTGCTGGAGCCTGGGGCCCGCTCGGTCCCTGTGCCACCCTCCCGTTGACAGGGCCGGCTGGTCCTGGGATATGGATTTTGAGCGCTTTAGGCTTCCTCGGCTGCAGGCATGCCAGACAGAATCCTAACGGTGCAAGGGAAGCCACACCAAGGAACAGAACCTCACTGCGGGGCAGAAAAGAGAAACACAGGACTCACTTGGTTCAATTAGGAGGGGTGCGTGCGTGCATGTGTGTCGGTGCGTGCCTGGACATGGGTTCACACCCATGGCAGGCCTGCTGCAGCCTAAGCCTGCAGACCCTCCATCCAGGCTACCGCGTTCGACAGAGCAGTGTGTTCCCCGTGGGACCAAGGGTCATCCCCCTGTGACGGGGAACCCTCTTGCTGGTCCTGGGCACCCATGCCAGTGGCTCATTCTGTAGAACCAGCCCCCATCATCCAGGCTCCGAGTGAATGCCTAGGACACTCAGGTCATTGTTCAAGTCAACAAAAATGCCTACGGGAAGAAAAAGGGGGGAACAATGCCAGGCAAACTGCTGTGGGCCTGGCCAGGTGCGGTCTGAATTCCTGAGATGTCCCTAAATGCTCCCTCGGAGGGCCTCCGCCTTGGGCCTGTCTCCTCCCTCACTTGGGAGGAGAGCAAGGACTGTCTGTGTGCAGCTCACAAATCCTCCCACCCACCCCTAACCCAGGGGCATGCCGCCACACAGACCCGTGGCTAGAGGGAGATTTCGTGTAACTTCCAAAACCCATTCAAGAGCAGCAACTTCCCAAACCAGGAGGGCATCCAAGGGAGAAGAATGAAGATTTAGTCATTTCCCAAACATGACAGGGCCATGAGCTTAGTAGGTCCTTTAACGAAGTACACGCAGGATGTACACGCAGAAAAAGTAAATGAGCACAGAACCCCTGATGGGGATGCGCAGGGTCCCAACTCCAGGTGACAGAGGCTAAAGAGTCGTTCCAAGGCCCTGACCTGCCTGCTAGGCCAGTCCCCGCAGCCAGATGGGTCGTCCAGGCAACTCAGCATGGAAGGAATGGTGGCTGGGCCAGGCCTGTGGAGCTGACACGGACGGGCAGGGCAGGGGCAGTGGGGAGCAGTCAGGAGTTCCGGGGTGTGGGGAGGTCGATGACTATGGGCGGGTTGACGGGCTGGTAGTTCACAGTGCATACGGACGCATTCACATACGTGGTCGTCCCATCTGCCATGACACCATACCCTGGAAAGTAAGCACATGCCCATCAGGCCAGCAGACAGAGCAGTGAGGGTGGTCAGGTGGGTGTGGCAGTCATAGGGCACTCAGCCCCTGTGGGCTGAATGTGTTTGGGGCAAGCTAGTAAACTCTCGAGGTCAGTCCCTTCATCTGTAAAATGGAGATGATAATGATACATGCCACCTCCAAGCCTGCTGTGAGGATTATATGAGATAATTATCTATGTACTGTGCTCGGCCCAGTGCCTGGCACGTGAGAAGCACACAGTGAGTCATCATCATCGACATCATCTTCACTACCATCCTCATCACCATCACCACCACCACTGTACCACCATCATCACCATCAACATCATCATCACCACCACCCTTGTTGTGATCATCACTATTTTTCACCACTACTACCACCATAATCATCATCACTGATATCATCGTCACTATCATGATCAACATCATCATCACCAACACCCTTATCATCATCTTCACCATTACCTCCACCATTACCATCACCATCATCATCATCACTAGTGCCTTCATCATCACTATCACCATGAACATCACCATCATCACTACCCTTATCATCACCACCATTATCACCACTACCACCACTATCACCACCACCACCGCCATCACCAACATCATCAAAAATGCCATCGTCATCACTATCACCATCAACATCATCACCACCCTTATCATCACCACCACCATCATCATCATCTTCACTAATGCCATCATCACTACAATCACCACCACCATCATCCCCATCACCACGACCATCAACATCATCATAACCAACTCCATCACCATCACTATCACAATCAACATCATTACCACTTCTCCTATCATTATCGTCATCATTATCACCACCACCATCACCATCATTATCACCAGTGCTATCATCACTGCCCTTATCGTCATCGTCATCACCATTATCACCACCACCACCATCACTAGTGCCATCAACATCACCAACATGCCACCACCATCACCATCAACATCATCATCACCAATGCCATCATCTTCGCTATCACCATCAACATCATCACCACCACCCTTATAATTACCATTCATCACCACCACCACCATCACCAAGAATGGTGTCATCACCAGTGCCACCATGATCATCATCAGTACCCTTATCGTTATCATCATCACCATTATCACCAGCATACCACCATCATCACTATCATCATCATCATTGTCATCACTGATGATGTCATCATGATCATCACCACCAACACCACTGTCATTACTGTCACCCTCATTATTATTGTATCAGCACTACCAGCATCACCACAATCACCATCATCATCACCATTGTCATCATCACCACCATTGCGTTTATCATTATCATCACCACCATTGTCAACCACTACCACCATCATCAGTATCATCATCATCGACATTATTACTATCACCATCATCACTACGAACACCACTGTGAACATGGCCATCATCTATCATTATTGCCACCACCATCATCATTACTACTATCACTACCATCCTCTCGCCATCATCACTATCATTATCATCATTGTCATGTACTTTCTCTGCCTCCCTCATACCCTCTTCTCACCAACTCTATTTGATAGAATCCCCCTCATCCTTCAGCTCAGGTCATCTCCAAGACAGAAGGAACATTTCCCCTTCCCTATGTGGTGCTGGGGGAGGAAGGGAGTGGTTAGTGGATGGGTGAGGACCTATTCTTTGGAGTCCAGTTGTGCTTGTCCAATTGTGTGGGGGTGTGGTTTGGGTCACAGGCAACTTTGGATCTGATGGAGCTACATGCCCATAGTAGGGCCACAGAAAATGACAGCCATTATTATTATCCCACAGCACGTGAGCTGCTCATCTCTCCCAGGACCTCTCACATCCTGCTTTGATGACTCCTCTGTGCCTAGGGCTCCTCCAGGAGCTACTCCAGGGCCAGGTGAGGTCTGATCACTCCTGCCCCTTGAAAATGAGCTGCAGAGGCCCTCGGGGAATGAATGGTTTGAGGCTTGCTTGCTTTTGAGCTGGAAAACGATCTGATGTGGACCAGGCAATGTGGAGGCCTGGGGTCCCTGGTCCAACCAGACAGAGGTTCAGGAGGCCAGGAGACGCCTCTGGGGGAAACCACGTCAGTCCAGACATCCCACAGCAGCCAATATGCTTCCTGGCAGGGATGTGACAGAGAGGCCTTGGGCACGTGGGATAAATATCCAAAAGGAGCAAACAAAGAGGCATCTGTGCCAAACTGGTGAAATGAGGCTCAGGTGAGGATGGCTGAGATCTACTAGGGAACGCCTGCACACAGCAACAGGCCAGGGCGTGGCTGTGTGGAAGATAGAACCGGAGCTGACATCACCCTCACCATCACAGGTAGTCCCTCCACACTTATTAAGCACCTATTGTATGCCAGGCCCCAGGGATAGAAGCAACAAGACAGGGCCACCAGTTTTAAGGGATTCATAGTGTGCCCACCAAATATAATGCATCCTCCATGTCGTGGCCCAAATGCCCCTTCCTCTGAAAACCCCCTGCCCACTTCCCAATGGCTTCCCAGGCTGGAGGCACAGCAGAGTTGCAGGGCTCCCCGGAAGCAAAATTTACCCCCTAAGTCATGCAGGATGTTGTGATCATCTTCCTATTATTAAACATTTAGCAATAGCTCATTGACAGCCAGGGTGTGTATGGCAGTTAGCAGATACAAAGCGAACAGTAGGAATGGGCTATTTCCCTTCTGGCTGAACGGAGAGGAGGCCCTGCTGGAGGGTCCATTAGGAGCCCCTAGCCCGTGAGGTCCCCGTCTCCACTACGTACTGACCTTCGTGGATGTGGCCAAAGACATGAAGCCGCGGCTGGACGCGCCTCTGCACCGTGTTGAGCAGCTCCACGCAGCCCACCCGCTGCATCTTCTTGGGGACCCAGTCCAGGAAGCCTGGTATGGGGGAGACAACAGGAGACCATGAAGGGGTCTGTCCCAGCCCCTCACCGCCCCACGCCCAGCGGCAGCTTCTGCAGCCTGGAAGAGGCATGGGGCTTCCGGACTCCAGCTTTGCACCACTCTCCCCGAGCAAGCTCTCCGGAACCCTGCCCTGCCTCAGGCTTCAGGGACTGAAACCATCCAGGACCTTGCAGCCTCACCCTCCTCCTCCATAGGGCTGCACTGAGGGCCTCCTTGAAAGAGCTTAGCATGGGCCAGGCACTTGGGGCGGGGTGCTCAGTAACTGCTAGTGCAGTTACCCAGACCATCTGTGCTCGAGTGGCCTCAAAGGTGGCATCCGCCCACCGCAGAGATCAGCAAACGGGGGCTAGAGAGGGACGGGTGAGTCCCAAGGGCAGGCACCCTGGTGGTTAGTTGCAGAGCAGGGCGTCCTAACACACAGCCCAGGAGTGAGATTTCCATGTCAGAAACTTCCTAAACAGCACAGACTCATGAGCAGAAACTTCCTCCGTGGGTGCAGCATTGCTCACGTGGCTGCGCCTGCGCCTGCCCCCGCTGCCAGCCTCCTGGAGCCGCCCAGATGGTGGCTGCTTATTATCCTCACATGGCTACACAAACGGAGAATAATTGATTACTCCAAGCAAACAATTAGGGTTCATGGCGGCCCCTCTCTGTTTGGGTGAGTAGAACAGGTTTCTGCAACTGCCAGGAAGGGGACAGGGAAAGCTTCCACTCAGAGGCCCAAGCGAGCAGCAACAGGCATAAAGAGAAGACACAGACAGAGATAGAGACAAAGATGAGGGAGGAGGAGGAGGGGGAGAAGGACGGAAAAGCAGAGAAAAGAGGCTGGGAATGGGTTGGGCACAGGCTGGGGGCAGACACTGGGGTGAAGTCCCAGGCTCTGCTGCCTACTGGCTGTGTGACCTTGGACAAGCCACTTAACCTCTCTGTGCCTCCATTTCATCCAACAGAGTGCTGGGCTGGGCACTGGGATCCCACCATGCATAAGGCCGGATCCTTCCTCGGTTCTGGAGTGTGTGTTGTGGGAAGGGTCTCCAGCACCTCGGCGCCCTGGTGCACACAGTCCGGAGATGATGCAAGGGCAGCACCACCTGGAGTGCCTGGCACACGGGAAGCCCCCAGACAGGAGCCTCGCGGTGTGTGAAGGGGCCCGGGCGGGGCGTCCGGAGAGCAGGAAGCCAAACGACACCATGTTTGGAGAGATGGATGGATGGAAAGGAGAGAGGGAGAGAAAGAAGGAAGAGGGAGGAGGGGAGGAAAGAAGGAAGAGGGGAGAAGAAAAAAGGAGGAAAAAGGGAGATAGGGAAAGGAGAGAATGAAAAGAGAAGGAAGTGAACAAGACGCCTTTGCTGCTGGGCCTCACTGTCAGTGACCAATGACACCGAATTTTGAAGGGAACCATCCCAGGACTCAGGCGGCTTCGGGTGGGGGTGAAACAAACCCGGCTACAACCTCCCTGTGCTGCTTAAATCACACCAGGGCCCAGGCCTCCGCTTCCACCTGTGAAGGTGAGGCTGACAAAACCTTCCTTTCCTGGACTTTGTGAGGAGGCAGAGGGGTCGCGGGGCACTGGCTGGGTAGGGGCACAAAGTGGTATCAAGGGTTTCTTCCTGAACTGGAGTGTGAGCCAGTGACACTCAAGCTGTACTGCGCCTCACCCCACAGCCTCTCCCATGGCCTCTGCCGGGGACACCCTTCCCCTCCCGTTCTCTACCTCACCCTCCTCCTCCAATTCTGGGATCACAGCTTGTGCAAGTCCCCCACGCAGCCTAACAGCAGTCATCGCTCCTGACTCCTCAAGCTTCCCTCACCCCTGAATGTGTCCCACGGGGCTTGGCTGTTCCTGAACCCTCTACCCTGCAGCCTGGGGGCCCTCCAACCCAGGCACACACTGCAGGGGTTATCCTGGACCAGTGTCACCCAGCACAGGGGCTGGTCCCAGGCACTGAGGGAGTGATGGTGGGTTTCTGGAGGTGGTGGTGGGAGCAAGACACTGATATGGGCCGAACTGCTGGGAGATTCAGAGGACTGAGGGAGCCACAGAGGGTCACAGAGAGGCGGCATGGCACACACAAGGATACAGAGAACTCCCTCCTGCTGATGTAAAGCGAGTGGACTGGAAGGGGCAAGACTTTTGCCTCCACCACCTCTACCACCTCCATCACCACCTCCATCACCACCACTACCACCTCCATCACCACCTCCATCACCACCACTACCACCTCCATCACCATCACCACCACCACCCCCATCACCACCCCCATCACCACCACCACCACCTCAACCACCACCACCACCTCCACCACCACCATCACCACCACCTCCATCACCACCACCACCACCTCCATCACCTCCACCACCAGCACCTCCACCACCACCACCACCACCATCACCACCACCCATCACCACCACCTCCATCACCACCACCACCTCCACTACCACCACCACCTCCATCACTACCTCCACCACCACCCACCATCACCACCACCTCCATCACCACCACCGCCACCTCCATCACCACCTCCATCACCACCACCACCTCCATTACCACCATCACCACCCCCATCACCACCACCACCTCCATTACCTTCACTACCTCCCACCACCACCACCTGCCACGTCACCACCACTTCTATCACCACCACCATCACCTCAATCACCACCCCCATCACCATCGCCACCATCACCACCCCATCCCCACTGCCACCACCTCTATCACCATCACCACCTCCCACCACCACCACCACCTCCACCTCCCACCATCACCTCCGTCACCACTGTCACCTTCATTACCACCACCTTCATCACCTCCACCACCATCACCACCTCCACCACCACCACCTCCACCATCACCACCTCCATCACCACTACCTCCATCACCAGCACCTCCATCACCACTACCTCCATCACCAGCACCTCCACATGACCATGGGAGAGAGAGAGAAGACATTGTCCTGGACTGAGGCGGGGTCAGCAGCTTGAAGAGAAGGGGGAGTGGGAGGCAGTTTGGAGGTGGAATGGGAGGGATGTGGTGATGGCCAGGCTGTGGGAATGAGGAAAGGATCCTTCCTGAGGAAGCCCCCAGATGGGACAGTGGGGGTAGGGGAGGCAGTATGCAGATGAGGGATGACCTCAGTGTGGATTGGGTGGTGGGGTGGGGGCACAGAGGAGAGATGGGAGGTGGTCTACAGGCCCTAGGGATGTTGGGCTGGGTGGGGGTGAGGAAGTGGAGACCCCGGGTTTCTGAGGGAGTGAGGGCTGCCTGGAGGAAGCCCTGTGCAGGGCTCTGGTGATTTTCAGCACCCGGGACTGGGGTCTGCAGAGGCATAAGCCGAAGCTCCAGGGTCCCGCCTGTCAAATGGGCAGGTGATTCTGGCCTCCTGTGCTGTTGTGAGGCGCCCACAAGGTAACAAGTCAAGCCCCCTGCTCTCGGTGGGCACTCAGGAAATAAGACGGACCATGGGGTGACGTGTCCTCAGTGCCCCAGCAAGTGGGACTCAGAGCCCCTCCAGGGCTCCCCTATACAGGCCCAGCCAGCCCCCCATCCCAGAGCCCACCCACCAGCCCAGGTGGGTGAGCTGGAGGGCCGGGCCAGCAAAGCCTTACCCAGTGGCGGTCCATGGGTTATCAGGATGTCTACGCCTTCCGGAATGAGGTTCCATTTCTCTAGCAGGGCTTGGCCTCTCGGGAGGTTGAAGCCCCAGCCGTAGAACCAGGGCTGCCTGTAGAAGAAGTGCAGGTGGTTGAGGGAGGGCGGGTGAAGGTACAGGGCGGTCACAGGGAAGGTGGCGCTCCCCACGGGCCAGGGGGCCCTCAGGACCAGCTCGCTACCTGGAGACCCAGGGAAGGTCTCCACCCAGGGAAGGCAGGGACTCACCAGGACTCTGACCCACTGGCGGGCTGTGGGTCCCCAGGCAATTCTCTTTCCTGTCTCCTGCTTACCTGCAGTTTCTGTTTTTCTGTAAGTATTATTTACATAACCAAAAAAAAAAGAAAGCTAAATACATATACACACACACACACACACACACACATATATATATCATATCAGCTTCTTCCTAAGACCTTTCCTGATATATATATCAGCTTCTTCCTAAGACCTTTCCTGCTCCAAGCGTTTCTAAGAAAATCCACAGGGAACACTATACATTCTCCAATACTCCCACCCCCACCCCCAGGAAGATGCCCCTCCATCCTCCCTCCCCCAGGCGGGATGTGTGGACCCCCAATCAAAAGAGAGCAGATTCCAGGTGCGGGCCGCTCATTCTTGCTTATACTGGAAGCTCTGGCCAGGGAGTCCAGGTAGAGTTGAGTCCATCCCCAGCTGGGAGGGTGGGGCCAGGTGGACCTAGACCATTAAACGCAATCCCAGCCTGGTAGCCTGCTCCCCAGCCAAGACCTGGACCCATCAGTGCCAGATATTCCCCCTAGTCAGTTCAGTGGTTAACACATCACCTAGATCCTTCCAATTGCAGGGAGTCTCTTTTCAAGGAGAAGAAAAGTGGATACTATCATCCCTGTGTATAAACAGTGAGCTTCTAGCCTTGGGAGCTGTTGGCAGCTGTTAAGCTACCCAAGAAACAGCTGGATCAAACTGGACCAGACACCCACCCTACCTCAGCACTTCCCAATTATATGGGCCAACACAAAGCCATTTGAACTGGGTTTTCAGTCATTTGCAACAAAAGCATCAGAATCATCCCTTAGGTTTCACCCATACATGATTCCACAAGAATGGGCCCTTTATGTCAACAAAGTAACCAGCATCACCACCTCCAACACCGCCACCTCCACCTCCACTAGCACTTCTACCATCAACAGCACTTCCACCATGACCTCCATTACTAGTACCTCCTCCTCCACCACCACCATCTCCACCACCACTACCTCCACCACCACCACCTCCACCACCACTACCTCCACCATCACCTCCACCACCACCATCTCCACCACCACTACCTCCACCATCACCATCACCATAACCAGCACTTCCACCACCACCACCTCTACCATCACCAGCACTTCCACCACCACCTCCATTACTACTACCTCCTCCTCCACCACCACCACCTCCACCACCACCATCTCCACCACCACTACCTCCACCACCACCACCTCCACCACCACTACCTCCACCACCAACAGCTCCACCACCACTACCTCCACCATCACCACCACCACCACCACAACTAGCACTTCCACCACCACCATCTCTACCATCACCAGCACTTCCACCACCACTTCCATTACTAGTACCTCCTCCTCCACCACCACCACCTCCATCACCACCTCCATCACTACCACCACCATCACCATCACCTCCATCACTACCACCATCACCACCACCATAACCACCATCACCTCCATCACCACCTCCATCACCACCACCACCTCCATAACTACCTCCATCACCACCACCACCTCCATCACCACCACCACCACCTCCACTTTCTCACCACTTCCATCATCACCACCTCCATCACACCTCTGTCACCACTACCAGCACCTCCATCACCACCACCACCACCTCCTACCACCTCCATCACCACCACTACCTCAATCATTGCTGTGATCTAAATGTTTGCATCCCCCTAAAATTAATATTTTTGAAATCTAATCCCCAAGGGCTATCTAGGAGGTGGGGTCTCTGGGAGGTGATGAGGTCATGAGGGTGGAGCCCTCTCAAATGGGATCAGTGCCTTTATAAGGAGAGGGATGAGAGATCCCTTGCTCCTTCCACTATGTAAGGAAACAGCAAGGAGGTGCCATCTATGAACCAGGAAGTGGGTCCTCACCAGACACGGAATCTGCCAGCACCTTGATCTTGGAATTCTAGCCTCCAGACTGTGAGAAACACACTTCTGTTGTTTAGAATCCACCCAGTCTATGGCATTTTCTTGTAGCAGCCCAAATGGTCTAAGACAGCCACCATCACCACCACCACCACCACCACTGCTGTGAATCAAATTGTGTGCCCCAAAAAGACGTGTTGCCAACCCCTAGGACCTGTGAATATGACCTTATTTATAAAGAGGTTCTTTGTAGATGAAATCAAGCTAAGATGGGGTCATACTGGATTTGTGTAGGTCTTACCTCCAACGACTGGTGTCCTTAAAAGAGGGCCATGTGATAACATAGAGACACCAGCAGAGGGAAGGACACCAGGTGACAACGGAGGTAGAAACTGAAGCGACACTTCCACAAGCTAAAGAACGACCAGGATCACCAGCAACCATCAGAAACCACAACAGTGTGGCCAAGGATCACCAGCAACCATCAGAAGCCATGAGAGTGTGGCCAAGCATGGTGGCTCATGCCTGTAATCCCAGTGCTTTGGGAGGCTGAGGCAGGAGGATTGTTTGAGCCCTCAAGTGCAAGATCAACTTGGGCAACACAGTAAGACACTGTCTCTACAAACATATTTTTAAAAAATTAGTCGGGCATGATGGCGCACACCTGTAGTCCCAGCTACTCAAGAGGATGGGGTGGGAGAGGATTGCTTGAGCCCAGGAGGTCAAGGCTGCAGTGAACTGAGACTGTGCCACTGCACTCCAGCCTGGGCAACAGAGCAAGACTCTGTCTCAAAATAAAGCAGCAGCTAGAAAAGTGGCCAGGAAGAGTTCTCCCTCAGAGCCTCCCAAAAGGAACCAATCTCGCAGAGGCCTCTCCAGGCTTCCGGCCTCCAGAACCATGAGCGAGTGAATTTCCATTGTTTTCGCCACTGGATTTGATCCTCAGTTACACAGCCCTACACAGTAATGCAATTGCCATCCCCGCGTCACCTCCCCACCTGCTGCCCTGGGATGACCTTCACCCCTGCAGCACAGTTGGCCAGACAAGTCTCCTTCTACATGTTTTGTAGATGAGAAAATTGAAGACCAGGGGTTGGAAAATAAAAATAGTCACCAGCATTTCCTGTGCACCTACTGTTCTGCCAGGCCCCAAGTATGTACATTACTGGGATGGGCTTAGCTGTTATAAGAACCCTGTGAAAGAGGGACTAGCATTATTCCCCTTTTACAGATGAGGACACTGAGGCTCCCAGCGGTGAGATGGCACAGGACTTGGGTCCCAGTGTGCCGGCCCCCAACAGGGTTGCTCAGTACCACTCTCCAGCCACCACACGCTGCAAGAGTCGGTGGAGGCTGGGGGAGGGGTGGGCTTTGCCATTGCCAGTGCCTCTATCACCACCTCCATCACCAGCACCAGTGCCCAAGGCTGCCAATTAAATCCCTCCCTGGGCCATGCACTGTTCCGTGGGGTGACTGACACCCCTGGCTGTTAACCCAACATACTACCCTGTTGGCAGGTGCCCAGTGCACCTCCTTGGAACCCTGGGGGTTCCATGGAATCCCATTTGAAAATCCCAGCTTAGTCCTATGCTGGCAGGTCCTGGACTAGAAGACGGAGGTTTGGCGAGGGAACGGAAAGTGCCCAGGTTCACACAGTGGGTCAGTGGAGAAGTCATTCTCAAACCCAGATCTGATGTTCTCTCCCCACTGCCTCACCCTGCCTTCAAGCCTACAGAGCCATTTCCTGGGACACGGGGCTTGTGACAGAGGAGGATGGGTGACCACGCTGGTTATTTGGGGTCAAAGGCCTTTTCATTGTTTCAGCCCAGGAGACACGCAAATCTATGTTTAACCAATGATGGTGGGTGAGAGGGGACTGAATTAATGAATAAATTGTTAACAGGTTGTTGAGCAGGACTTTACCTGTTCTTGGGATTGCAGCCAAAATGCCAAAGCTGAAACTGATCCCCCTCATTTGAAAGAAAAGCCCCAGAACCCCCAGGGGAACGTACTAAAAGCAGGCAGAACACACCAGACCACCACGTCCCCAATCTCCTACCAGCCAAGCTCTGGGCCTTGAGGAAGAGGGCTGTCGCTCCTGCCTGGTTCTTGAGGGAGAAGAAGAAAGGGGGTCTCCTACACCCAGCCATGAGCAGACTCCAGGAGAGCCCCTTGCACAGGTGGGGGCCTGGGGAATGAGACTGGATGTGCTTTCTGGGTTGTGCCTGGGGATCTGCCCCCAGGCCTGTGAGAGGAAAAATTAAGTGTGAGGGGCAGGGCACAGAAAAGCTGCCTGCACCCCTAGTATGGGCTCTCTCAGGGACCCCCACCTACAGGCAGTGCCCAGCAATTAAGGAAACCAGGCAGCTGTGGCTAAGGAACGGCCTCTGGGTGGGCAGCACCAAGGACAGTAGCTAATCCCATTAGTGGGCACCGTCTCCCTCAGACACATCCACACAGGCCTGCAGGAAGCCAAGGTTCTCTCTGCAGAAATATGTATCACCCCCTGACATGCACACACGATTTTACACCCAACTGCGAGTGCATCTTGCAGTTAGACCTCGGTTACAATGGTCCACTTCTTACCACCTGTGTGACCTTGAACAAAGAACTTAACTTCTATGCCCCAATTTCCCATCTGTGAAGTGGGGATAATACTCCATAGGGCTGTTGAAATGATTAAATCAGTTAATCCATGTAAAGTACTTAAAACAGGGCCTGGTACACAGTAAGTGTTCAACACATTGCAAGTTCATCATCCCCATCACCTCCATTATCCCTATAATCACCCCCAGCACCACCTCCATCACCACCACCTCCACCATCTCCATCATCACCAGCATCATCACCACCACCACCTCCATCACCAGCACCTCAATCATTACCACCACCTCCATCATCACCACCTCTATCATGACCACCACCACCAACACCTCCATTACCACCACCTCCATCACCAGCACCTCAATCACCAGCACCTCCATCACCAGCACCTCCATCACCAGCACCTCCATCACCAGCACCTCCATCACCACCACCTCCATCACCAGCACCTCCATCACCACCACCTCCATCACCAGCACCTCAATCACCACCACCTCCATCACCAGCACCTCCATCACCACCACCTCCATCACCAGCACCTCAATCACCACCACCTCAATCACCAGCACCTCAATCATTACCACCACCTCCATCATCACCACCACCACCTCAATCATTACCACCACCTCCATCACCACCATCACTACCACCACCTCCATAACCACCACCTCCATCATCACCACCTCCATCACTACCACCACCACCTCCATCACCACCACCGCCTCCTCTATCACTATCACCATCATCTCCATCACCACCACCATCATCACCATCACCATTATCAACATCAACATCACCATCATCACTCCCATCACCACCATTACCATCATCATCACCATCATCCACCACCATTATCAATATCACCACCATCACCATCACCTCCTATACCACCACTACCATCATTATTGCTACCATCATAATTATCGTGGAGCCCTCCTGAGACTCACCCACAGAGCCTGAATGAAAAACCTCTGGCCTACAGCAGGGTCTTTCAAATTGCATTTTGATGAATGGCAACAGCATTTTTTAAAAAAAGGAACAGAAAACATCAGCTCCCCAAGATTTGAGAGTCCATCGAGCCAGGAAAGGGATACTTCAGTTAAATATATTTCTATTTAAATAGCCACCCACATCCACACGGACTGAGTCACAGAGTAAAATGCTTTCCTTCCGCAGTTCCTAGTGGAAAAGAGCCGACAGCGTCTCACTGGCAGCTCCTAAGGCTGCCCCAGTTCTAACCTGCTGAGCTCACAGCTGGAATTTTCTGATGCGTGGTCCTAGACACATTCGGAGCCCCACTGGCTGAACCAGGCAGGTAGGGGGAGTGGGTAAGGTGCTTCTGGGAAGGACTCAGCAGCTTAGAAGCCACTTAGGGTTCTCCCTGGAGCCCCAACCCCATCAGCCAACAGAAAAACAAGCAACACATTTCTGGTGGTGCCTTCCAAACACAGCCTCCATTTTTCAAAAATCTGATCAAATATTTACAAGGCAGGAGGAAGCCTCATCAGTATGGAGAGAACACGTCTGTTGGTTCCCAAGAGCCACGGCAGCGGGCGGTTATTTGAAGGAAACACTCGGAAACGTATCAGAGACCCTGTGGACCCCCAGGAGCTGGCCCCTGGTAGAGCCGCTGCCTGTCCCACCTTCCCCTCACCCAGCACCAAGGAGCCTTCCTCTAGGGGTGACAGTTTCCTGCCAGCTTCTTGGAAACACATGACCTCAAATCTTGGGGAGCCGGAATCTGCCCTGTTCCCCCACCCCAATGCCCAGAGAGGTTGTTCCACTTCCCAGGGTCATACAGGGAGGCCCAGGCAGAGCTGGGTGAAGAACTAGATCTCAACAGGACAGCAGGTCTGGAATTTGTTCCTTTTTCCCTCCCCATCACACCCTTGCCTATCTGGGGGGCCATGAGAACATCTCCAAATGCATAGAGAGACCAGACTTGCCTGCAGGATCTGGGGACATGGGGGCAGCTGACACCACAACACTGGGTCCAGGGGGCCAGAGGCTGCCTTGTTTTCCTCTACTGGGTAGAAAGGGCACTGAAGTGGGCATCAGACACCCCAGTTCTGCCCCTGGTTGGTCACTGCACCTCTTCCAGCCTCGGTTTCCTCCTGTGTAAAGATGGGGTTAACGATGCCTCTGTCCCCAGTCCTCTTGCTCTCCTCTGTGTCCCACTGCCTGACGGAGGGGAGGAAAGGAGGGAGGAGGAGAGCAGTTAGGAGGATTAGACGGCACCACCACTGTGAAAATGCCTTCTAAATACCCGGGAGCTCCATCAATGGGAAGAGGTGATGTTCCAGCTTTTATTAGAATGTCGGTGGACAGGGGCCAAGTGTAGTGGCTCATGTAATCTCAGCACTTTGGAAGGCCAAGGTGGGTGGATCACTTCAGGTCAGGAGTTCGACACCAGCCTGGCCAATGCGGTGAAACCCCGTCTCTACTAAAAATACAAAAATTAGCTGGGCATAGTGGCACATGCTTTAATCCCAGGTACTCAGGAGGCTGAGGCAGGAAAATCACTTGAACCCAGGAGGCAGAGGTTGCAGTGAGCCGAGATCGCGCCACTGCACTCCAGCCTGGGCGACAGAGCGAGACTCCATCTCAAAAAAAAAAAAAAAAAAAAATATGTGGGGGGACAGGAGGAGTCAAGTCATGCACAAGACATCCAGAAGAGACACTTTCCAGAACAGACTGCTCGCTGCAGGGCACCATCCCCAGGCTGGGAAAGGGGAACTTCTCAAAGGCAGGCAGGAGCAGGTGGGTGGGCATGACTGAGTAGACCCCTTGGGGTGACCTCACTCCCAGAGGCCTCTGAGCCACACATGAGGCCTGGACAGCCCCCGGCCCCATGGAAACCACGGTCAGGCTCTGCCCTGGGCAGAGGAGACAAAAGGAGCAGCCCCTCCTGGAGGCAAACTGCGAAGAGGGCCTCCCCACGTGCTGTGTGTGGGGATGAGATGACCGTCTCCACGTCCAGTGAGATCTGGCAGGTGGGATCAACGACTGTGACCAGCAGGCCAGAAGCCCATGGGGCCCCTGGTGTTTCAGAGGTCAGGGCAGACTGGCTCCAGGGGCCCAGTCAGCCCCGATCCAGCCCACTCCTCACTGCCCACACTGCCACTGGTCTGAGACTCGCGAATGCCTGAGATGCGATGCTGAGATGCCGCAAGAGCCACTATACTGGTTGCCAACACAACCCAGTGCCTGGACCCAACCTCACCACCCTGAGGGTCCAGGATCCCCAATGCCAGCCCCACTGTGCGGGGCACATCACAGAGCCTGAGGAGGGAGGACGGATGCGAATTCCCGCTAAGCCATGGAAGGCGGCTTTATGTCCTGAATTTCTGTCTTTCTGTTCTAAAGTAACCATTGGAATAATTTTCTTACAGAATGATAGTTGCCATGACAACCAGAGCAAATTTTCCTTTTCTGAAACAGATGTCTCATTTAGTTGAAAATTAGAATGTGAACAAACCCATGGGAAAAATTAATTCAAACTTTAACAGAGCGCTGAATACAATGTAATCTCTCAGAGGTTAACCCCTTAACAGCTTTTTTGTGCTCTTATGGTAACCTTCGAGTCCCGTCTAATTAAGCCCGCTTAGCCAATATAAATGACCTCCTCGTGGCCAATCATTAAACAGTCTCCCGCTGAAGCATGAATTCCAGGTTCCTCAGCCGCGAACAGGGAAGCGGGGAGACACTCGTCTGCAGGAAATGGCAGAAGCCGAGCCTGCCCTGCGCAGGTTCTCTGCCTCCTCAGGTAAGGTACACAGCTGCTGGGCAGGTCGTGTGCCCAGGAGTCACTGTAGCACCCTGGAGTACAGCCATCCCTGGCTGTACCCCATTTCCTGGAGTGCTGGGGCCTTGGGGGGCCCTGGGTAGTGCTGAGCACACAGGCACACCCGGGCCCGGGGAATGATGCCGAGGGTGGCGTAGGGGCCGCCCTCAACGGGACACCGAGCAGACACCCACACAGATGCAGTGCCCACGGCCTCTCCAGGGACAGCCAGACTCAATCCTCACCGCCCCCCTCCCCCCAGAGAGGCAGCTGCCACCACAGCCTCCACTCTACAGATGCAGAAACTGAGATGGACAGAGGCACCCACGTGACACAGCCAGGGCTCAAACCCCGAATGCTAGTTCCAGGGCCTATACTCTGTATGTCCATCCCAGAATGATGAAAATGTGACCAGGAATCACCCTCGCGCCACCCGCCCCACCACCCTGCCCACAGCAAATCCCCTTTAGCAGTCGCTGTCACGTCTAGTAGCTCAGTTCATCCTCAGGGCAAAACTATTGGGAGGCCCCCCTGTTTTAGAGACAAGGAAACGGAAGCACAGAGAAGTCAAGCAGTGTGTCCGAGGACACACAGGAAGCCAGAGGGGCATGGGCCAGGGCTCAGGGCTTCTGCATCCTGTGCCCAAACTGGCAGCTGACACACGGACAATTCTTGGGGTGCCAGGCCACAGGGTCTCCCTCTCCCAAGATGACTTTCTGCCTGCTCCTCTGAGCTCCCTGACCCTTGCCAGTTCCCCTCTTAACCCCAACTGGACAGAGGGGAAGAGGCCTGCACCCCTGGCTCCTAGGACCCCACCCACATATTTACTGCATGTCACTCCTCCACTCCAGCGCCTCCCATGGCTCCCTGCTGCTTCCAGGACAAGCCCAGCCCTCAGCCTGGCACATGGGGCTTTAGGATCTGCCCCGCCCACATTCCAGGCCATTCTGTTCAGGCTCCTCACAGAGCTCACCACCCCTGTCAACCTTAACCATCCACTTCCAGCTTCTTAAACACATTCTGGCCTTTCCCTACCTCCAGGTTTTGCTCGTGCTAGTTCAGAAATCTGAAATGCCCTTCGTAGCCTCTCCCATTATCCACGACCCATATTTTATTAAGGACTGGCTCAAAGGCCACCTCTTCCAGGAGTTTCTTCTGATCACCTGCCTCCCCCAGCACAGGTGTCCCCTCTCCACCCTGACTGAGGTCCATCCCTGAACCCCTCCTGCCCAGGCCGGCTTCAGGGAGGGGTTGCTCAAGATGGCCATGAATTAATGAACGAAGAATGAAATGAACAAACAGGTGCTCTACCCGACAGGCAGGTGGGAGGAACTACACGCTAGCCCTCTTCACTCTGCACCCTCCTGCCAGGAGCCCCACCTCAGAGCCCCTGACAGTCAGGAAGCCCCAAGACCTGTATCAGCGATGAAAACAGTCACGAGAACTCTCTGAGACCTCTGCCATCTGCTGAGTGTCCCATTCTCTCTCCCTCCCCCATGAACCTGCACTGGGGACTTACATGGCCATTTTACAGATGAAGCCGCAGAGACGAACCCAGATCCAAGGTGCTCACACCCCTCTGCTGCATCTGGACCCCCAGGAAGGCTCGCCTCCCCTGGGGGCCCTCCCAGCCTCCCCAGGGCCCCCATTTCCCAGGGTGCAGGCTGAGTGCTGGCAACCCTGCTGCCTGCTGGGGTGACCACCACCATGAAAGTCCTGTGGAGGAAGAAGGGCCTCTTACAGGACCTGCCAGCGGCCAGGTATTCCTAGACTCCCTCCTCGTGACAATCCTCTGAGGACAGCTTTGCTGTCTCTACTCTACAGGAGCTGCAGCTTCAAGCAGGGCTGTGACATGTTCCAGCCATGTGGCTGCTGCAGCGGCCCCTGAGCTCTAGGAGTCTGTCCAGGTCCAGGTCCAATCTCCTTCCCCCAAGGCCAAGCACTCTCTGTCCTGATCCCTACCTGTTTGTTCTTCCCACCCCAATACCTCCCCTCCCCAAAGAGGCCGGGCTTTCCAGGGAGCCAGCCATGGCCACAGCCAATATTAAGAGTGTCTCTGGTGAGGATGACATCTGTCGTTGGCCCCGAGTCCTTCCCCAGACACTCCCAGCACCCCAGTGAGGCTGTATTCCCATTCTGCAACAGGGGAAACTGAGGCTTAGAGATGTCAGAGACATGCCTGGTTCCCAAGTGAGGGCATGCCTGCATGGAGACCAGACCGGTGTGTTGACTCCTCACACCACAGGTGGTGTCTGTCTCCTGGGGATGTCCCACTGTCCGAACTTCCTCTGTCATCTGCCCAGTCCTGGTGAGAGGGGTTTGCCCTGACCCCTCCCTCTGCATCTCCTAGGCTGGTGGGCCCAGGCAAAGGCTGGGGGAGATGGACAGCAGGGGTCCAGCTCCACTGCCCTTGGGGCCCGATGGCTGCCCGAGATGGGGCAGAGCAACGTGGAGCTGGCAACGTGTCCCCAAAGCCCGTCAATCACACACCTGGCCGGGGCACACAACCGCGTACGGCAACTCAGCAGCAAGATAAGTGGAACCGAAGAACGGGGTCCTTTGTCATTCCTAATTAATTTCCCCACCCTTCCCATGCACAGAATCATCCATCTTTTGTTTCGCTGGGACTTTGCGGCAGGAAGGAGGCAGATGATTCGTTTCAAACATTAATCTCCTGGAGTAGTGTGCACACGTGTGTTAAGGGGCCTTCTAGAAAGGAAAACAGCCATGTGAAATCAATTTTATCTGGACAAGTGAACGGAAGATGAAGATAGGAAGGGGGCAAAAGAGAGATCGTGGCGGTGTCTGTGTGTGACTCTGTGCGTGAGTGTGAATGTGTGTGTGTGAATGTGTATGACGTGTGCCTCCATGTGTATGTGTGTGACTGTGTGAGTGTGTATGTGGGTATTTGTGACTGTGTATTAGTGTGTGTGAATGTGTGTATGAATATGTGTCAGTGTACATATGTGAATATACACGTATGGGTGAATTCGTATGTGTATGAATGTGTGTGTGTGAATGTGTGTATTCATGTGTATGTGTCTATAAATATGTGTGTGGATGTGGATGTGTGAATGCATGTGTTTGAGTATGTGGATGTGTGTGTGAACGCATGTGTGTATGAGTGTGTGGACATGTATATGAGTATGAATGTGTGTGTAGGTGTATAGGTATGTGTGCGTGTGAATTGTGTGTATATGTGAATGTTGCATGTGAATGTTTCTGTGTGTACATGATATTGTGTGTACATCTGTGAATGTGCATGTGAGTGTGTATGGTATGGGAATGTCTGTGCATGTACATGAATGTGTGTGTGTATGTGAATATGTGTGTGTGAGTGTGTGTCTGTGTGTTTGTAGAAGCAGCACAGCAAGCTACCAGAAACTGAAGAATTTCTTCGCCTCCATCAGAATTTAACTGATGCTGCGCTAAGAAGCCAGCGCAGGAAGGAGAAGGAGGTGGGCGGCCGTGGGATCACTCTGGGTGGGCACTGCTGGCTGCCTTGGGCCCCCTCACCCATGGCACATGCCAGCTGGCTCCCAAGCCCCTCAAGCAGCCATCACAGATGCCCCATTTCCCTGAGAGACTCAGGCGGGGCTCACACCTGCCCTAGACGACAGGCTCTACAGCCACCCCTAAGCAGATGCGGCAATTCCTGACTTGATCTGGGCTCAAGGCAGGGGATGACGGAAGCGCCATGTAGGTCTCCACAATGCCCCAGCCGCATGGCTCTCCGTGCCTCACCCTGTTTCACCATCCAGGGCCCTGTGAGGGGAGAGGGAGAGTCCTCTTTACAGATGCAGGACCCAGTGCTCAGGAGGAATCCGTCACAGAAGGGGACAGGGATCCAGGAGCCCAAAGCTCAGCAGGGACTGCCAGAGGCTGGGCCCCGGGGAAGCCAGGCAGCAGCTGCCAGAGCAAGCTGCCCACTGGACGGCCAAGGCCAGGAGCTGCCCAAGTCTACACACCTGAGGCAGACCCGGGGCTGCCTCTTCCTAGGGCTGAGATCTGGAGGCAGGTGCTAGACCTGCTCAAGCCTTACCTGACCCGTCTGTAAGATGGGAATGAAGACCATCCTGCCTTGCCTGTTGCTAGGCAGATTACATGGGACAATACACGGGGCGGTCGGCCAAATGCGGGTCTCGGGTATGAAGCAGGGGGGAACGTCTTTGCCTCACCTGCCCAAACAAACTGGGGAAGGCCAGCCCTGTGCTGGAACCACCCAGAAATACAAGGTAACATGCAAGCAGCACCGCACCAGGTGCACGGGGACTGCTGGCCCCTGGAACCAGACGGCATAGTCCTAACGGCCATGGGGCCGCAAGAAGGGAGGCCTTGGCCACTTAAGTGGGGAGTTGGACTTGCCCTCCATCCTTGGTACGCTGGGCCCCAGAGGGCTTCAGGAAAACAGCAGAACAGAAAAGGCCCCCACTGGCCACAGGAAGCAGGAGCTGGATCCCCAGGGCTGTCCTCAGGCCAGCAGACCTGTGTGGTCCAGGATGCCCCAAGCCAAGAAACTCACGTAAAGTGGCCCCTGCTGGGTGTGCCCACAGACTGAGGCAGACACAATCCCCCAGGGAGCACCCCCAAACTGGGCTACACCCCCTAAACCAGCCACACCCCAAGCCAGACTGCCCAGGACTCCCCCAGATTGCACCTCTCTGGCCAAGAGCCTGCCATCTAAAATGACAATACCCGTAACACCCCAGAGGGAATTATTGGAGACTAAAACATAAATGTTTTACACAAGATTTAAAAGGGTTCTTAAGAGAAAGGGCGGCCGGGCGCGGTGGCTCACGCTTGTAATCCCAGCACTTTGGGAGGCCGAGGCGGGCGGATCACGAGGTCAGGAGATCGAGACCACGGTGAAACCCTGTCTCTACTAAAAAAAATACAAAAAAATTAGCCAGGCGTGGTGGCGGGCGCCTGTAGTCCCAGCTACTCAGAGAGGCTGAGGCAGGAGAATGGCGTGAACCCGGGAGGCGGAGCTTGCAGTGAGCCGAGATCACGCCACTGCACTCCAGCCTGGGTGACAAAGCGAGACTCCGTCTCCAAAAAAAAAAAAAAAAAAAAAAAAAAAGAGAAAGGGCAAAGGATTCCAGGTCAGAAACTTGGCACTGAGTGCCAGGCCCGCCTGTGTCTCACGCAGAGACAGGAGGAGGCACCGACAGGAGGAGGCGTGGCATGCTGCAGAGAAGCTGGCAGTCCAAACCGACCCCCGGG
The DNA here is from genome assembly GCF_028878055.3 of Symphalangus syndactylus. Taxonomy (NCBI): domain Eukaryota; kingdom Metazoa; phylum Chordata; class Mammalia; order Primates; family Hylobatidae; genus Symphalangus; species Symphalangus syndactylus. Next base: position 16,228,500 of record NC_072440.2, read on the forward strand.
GGGCTTCCTGGGAAGGGTGGCATCACCGGCTGCCTTGAATCCTGGGTGGAGCATGCCATGGGGCAGAGTGGAGACGGGAGAACCAGCCTCACGACTGTCACCCATCAGCAGTGACAGCGGGGGGAGTGGGGGCTGCCTCGGGGCAGGCCAAGCATCCCGCCCACCCTGCCCTCCACTCCCTGGACTCGGCCCCGTTCTGGTGGGAGGCAAGGCGGAAGCTATGGGGCCAGGAGATCATCCTGTCTTATTTTTTTTCTCTAAAATATACATTCATCAAGTTAGAAAGAAGCATTCTGGCAGCTCACTGTGCACACCAGGTGGGGCCTCCATCCTCCCTGCCATGCAGGCCCAGCTCGTTCAGTTCCCGCGGGACCTCACACAAGACACTTCCTTGCTGGGGTCTCAGACCTCTCAGCCATAAAAGGGGGACAAGAGTCTAGGCCTCCCTGACTGTTTCAGAGGACAGGGCCTCCGGGCCAGCAAAAGACAGGGACTGTCACTACAATCACATCAACCCCTGGCCCTGAGCTCTTTCAGGGTACAGATTTCAAGTTTCAGACTGCTCCGTTCTGGCCCCATCCAACTGGCAGGGCTGCTGAGTGCACAAGGGGAAGGGAAGGAACAGAGGTCAAAGGCCAGTGCCACGACCCACCCCAGCCTCGTCCCAGAGGCCACCTGGCTGCAGCTCTGTCCCATGGCTGTGGGCAGTAGAGAAACCACCCATATCACCTCCGTCCCCTAGCCTGGGTGGTCATAAACGTCGAGCAGCAGGCATGTGAATGCCCACCATGTGCCAAGCAGTGCGCACACAGGACCTCCTTCAATCCCGAGGGCAGTTCTGCAAGGGGACTATCCCTCTTGGCATTTCACAGAAAGCCAAGATTCTGACCCAAAGTTAAACAGCTGGGAACCACATACCAGAATGCATATTCCAGAATGGTCTGGAGCAGCCCTGGCTGTTTGAAGAGGGCTGACCCCCAAGGCCGCTGGGTCCCACGGAGAGGTGCAGGGCATCCTGGCACCCCTGCCTGGCCTTGAGGTCCAGCCCTGCCGGGAGACAGTGAAACCCCTGAGCCGAGAATCAGGATCCGAGCGCAGACGCCCAGCAACGGGCCCGGCAGCCACTTCTCGAAGTTTAATGTCTCAGCAGGTTTGGATCCCGTCTTTCAAAATACCAGAAGTAATTAGACCAGATGGACTCGCTGCGTGCCAATTTCACTCTCTCCCTCACTCTTTTTTTTTTAAAATCAAGGCCGTTTTCAGTTAAATGAGAACAAAAAAATGCATCCAAAACCCATAAATGAATACGGTATGTATACGGGATTTTTTTTAACACTTAGGATTTTGTACCAGCTGAGTTCTTCCTCTTCTCCTGCAGTTGGTTCCCGCCCCCTTCTGCTAAGCTGCTCTCAGCGAAGGCCCAACACTGGCTGCACCTGAGGGTCCACAAACGGCCTCCCTGAGCCCTGGAACATCACAGTGCCCTGGGAGGGGGCAGCACAAACACGCCACCCTAATAAGACTTTCATCCCTTCTTGCCTGGACAGACCAAAAGGCTTGGTAAGTGCAGGGCACAGCGGTGGTTATGGCCCTGCCCCCAGTAGTGATGATGCTGTGATGGAACCCCTGCTGGGGAGGGCAGGGCCCAAGATCCAGGGGACACAGGAGGAGGCATCTGGCCTTCAGCTTGAGAGTGAAGGGGATGGTATCAAGGGGGCAACATGGCAAGCCAGCAGGGGGCACAGTTAGGCCTTGCTTTAGAGAGAACAGCAGAAGAGGAAGAAGGAACCAGAGGGGAGGGAGCTGGTGACAGGCCTGGGAGGAACCCCAGAAAGGTTCAGTCGCAGGAGAATAAATCAGGCCTGGATTTTAACTGAGTCCCCACAGCTTGCCATCCATCCATCTGGTCACTCATCCACTCATTCATTCATCCAACAAATACTTATTATGAGGAGCCAGACTCTGTACTGGGCACTGGAGTTAGGCCTATGAGAAAGAGAGATCTGGGTCCCTGTACCTATGAAGCTTCAGACGCTCTAGTAGAATAAAGAGAAGATAAATCAACTGCCAGAGTAATAAAGAAGGGTGGTCCTACACTGAATGGCCCAATGGAGCAGGAGAGAGAAGCCAGACACAGACCCCATGTGTCAGATAAGGGTGATAGGAGTAAAGAGGATAGGCTTTCTACACATGGTGCTGGGCCAGGAGGGTGTCCATGTGGAAAAACCCTGAACAAGATCCCTACCTCACACCATCAACACAATCATTTCCAGTAGATCCAACACCTGAACATAAGAGGCAAAACAGCAAAAGTTCTGGAAGACAATATAGAAACAGGGCCAGGCAAGGTGGATCATGCCTATAATCCTAGCACTCTGGGAGGCCGAGGCAGGTGGATCACTTGAGGTCAGGAGTTTAAGACCAGCTTGGCCAACATGGTGAAACCCTGTCTCTACAAAAATACAAAAATTAGCTGGGCACGATGGCAGCTACCTGTAATCCCAGCTACTCAGGAGGCTGAGGCAGGATAATCACTTGAACCCAGGAGGCAGAGGTTGCAGTGAGCCAAGATCATGCCACTGCACTCTAACCTAGGCGACACAGTGAGACTCCATCTCAAAAAAAAAAAAAAAGAAAGAAGACTTCATTATTCCAGAGAACAGAAGATCTCTGCAATAAGGTACCAAAAGCATTTATCACAAAGAAAAACACGAAGATATTTGACTACACCAAAATTTAAAACTTCCGTTCACCCAATGGCTCTGCAAAGACAGGAGAAAGACAGGTCACAGAGTGGGAAAAGCTATTAGTAACATCACAACTGGGAAAAGGCTCATACTCATAATCAGAATACGTGAAGAATCTCCATGAACCAGTAAGAAAAAGACTAACAACCCAATTATTGTTTTTAATGCACAAAAGACTTGAGCACTTCCATCTAAGTGGCCAATCAACATGGGAAAAGATTCTCAGCCTCACTGGTCATTAGGGGAATGCAAATGAACACCACCCAGAGACGCTGCACCAGCACACACCCATGAGAATCAATCCACTGCAAGAACTGAATGAGAACGTGCAAGCAAGCACTGAGCAGGGGGTCTGGCTAGTGCAAAGGCTGGGTAAGCAGAGGATGCCAACAGTCACAGGCCCCTGCCCCCTATAGTTATAGGCCCTTGGAAAACCAGAGCTCCTGGGAGGCAGACTTGATCCATTTCAGGGTCTCCCGAGCCCTGCACAGAGCCAGGCACATGACAAACCACAGCGGGCCTCAGAGTGTGTGGCTCAACAAACAAGGAAGTCAAAACCATTACGATCTAACCCACTGAGGACTGCTTGAGCCCACGAGTTTGAAATCAGTCTGGGCAACATCATGAGACCCCATCTCTACAAATAATTTTAAAAATCAGCCGGGCATGGTGGTACATACCTGTGGTCCCAGCTACTTGGGAGGCTGAGGTGAGGGGATCACTTGAGCTCAGGCAGTCGAGGCTGTAGTGAGCTGTGACTGTACCACTGTACTCCAGCTAGGGCGACAGAGCAAGACCCCATCTCCAGGGAAAAAGAAAATCTGACCTACCATTCTCCCAAGCAGAGTATCTCTTAGTGGTAACAGAAGAAAAGCCAGTTGCTATAACCATATGTTTGCTTTTTGCTTCCCCTTCCTAGCTTGCTATGTAAAGCCCTCAATATCAAGGCTAGCCTCCAAGTCTAGCAGAGAGAGGACCTCCTGGGAATGGGTCCATGCATCCCTCTGCTTAAGGGGGAATTGCCAGCCACAGGCAGAGGAACTGTGGCCCTGTAAAGGGGAAGAGGCTGGAAGGGCACTAGGCCCACCCATAGCAGACCCCCTGCTCGCATGCCCCTCGTGACGGGCAGCTCACTGCTCGGTAAAGCCACATCACCTCTCCCCTGGGTGCCTGCCTATGGGGGAGGCTTCCTGCACTGGCGAGACTGCCTCCTGTCACTTCCCTCTGTCCTCTGCTGTGCCGTCTACCTCCTAAGGCCACATGGTGAACACGTCTGCCCCTCAGCCTGGTCAGCCCTGCCCACATGTCCAGCTGCAGCAGCTATTAGGTCACTCGTTGCTAGTGTTTATTCCATCCCTGCTCCCTGCCTGCTGGTCTAACTGTGCTTCTAAAGCTGGAGGGAATGCCTCCTGCAGTCCACGTGGTAGCCAATATGTTGAGGGCAGAGGGGAAGAAAAGGAAAATCTGGAACATCTGAACTTCACAATGATCACAAGCAGCTCCGTCACCTGCACCCCCCAAATGAGCTGCCATATGTCCAGGCGGCCGGCGCCAGGGGAGTGGAGGACCCCAGCCAGAACCTCGACAGACAGCTGGGGAGGGGGTGCACAACCCCCCCACACCCCACTCAACACCAGGCAGGATCGGCAGCCAGACCAGGGGGTTCTTCAGCTGTGAATACATTTTTAGGGGCTGGTTAATGCCACTTCCAATTGTGTCGCTTCTAGCATCACCTGGGGATACCGGCAGCTGAGGGTCCCTCTCCACTGAGAGACTCTCACAGGGTGGTGTCCCACGCTCCCTAGATCACGTTATGTCACCTTTCCACTTACTGGGAAGCCCAGGGCTCAGAGAGGCTACCTGACACCCTTAAGGGAGAAGGCCGCCCCGCAAAGTCCTAGCTACCAGCAGCACGGTGGGTGGACAGGGGTATGGCCAGGGACCCAGGGACCTGGGTTCTGGCGGCACCAAACACGATCTGGCTGCCCAGCCTCTGCTCTCTTGCTGTCATCCACCCAGGCCCCCGGAAGCCACACTCAGCTCTGCGGTCCCCAAAATGCCCCAGGCCCTCTCAAGCCTCCTGGCCTTTGCCCAGGCTGTTCCCTCTGCCTGCTATACCCTTTCACCTGCACTTAGCTGCCTGTATCTCTTCAACCTCTGGCTTTCCCCGTGGGAAGCCTGCCCTGACCCCAGCACCCAAGGCCCCTCCTTCATGGCTCTTACTGATGATGGAGTTGGCTGTTGACAGTCTCCCATGAGAACGTAAACCCCATGAAGGTAGCAGCGGTGTCTGTCTGCCCACACCATGTCCCCAGGGTCTCCCTGGCACTCTGTGCATCCTCGATGAATGAATTAACAAGTTTATTCCTGAGGGCATGAGGATATCAGTTCAATCCCCAGGCCTCAATCACCTCAGGGGGCCAAAAAGGCCCGTGTGCGCCCGAAGGCTATTCTGAGGACGGAGACCTGCCACACGGGAGGCGTTCAGAAAGGCCACTGAATGGCCTCCACCCTGGAGCAGGAAGAGCTAGGACTGGAAGCCTGAAGGGCCATCCCGTGGGTGCCCTGGGCAAGCCACATCCCTGCCTGAACCTCTGCCTGCCCTTCTGTAAAATGGGGTAATTGCAGCCCTAGCCCAGCCTTGGGGTTTGTGGAATAAAACTAAATAGTTATCCTCTTCCTCACTCCCCAAGGAGCACCCCAGTAATAATAAATGACCACAGCCACTCTCCAGGGCCTTCCTTTGAGCCAGGCCTTCACCTGGATGGGCCCACACAGACCTCACAACCCCCCAACAAGGCAGGTGGTGTCGTTTCCCCACTACACAGAAAGACCAGAGAGGCTGAGCCACCTGCCCAAAGTCACACAGCTGAAAAGTGGTGGTATCCCAATTTGAACAGCCTCCAGTACCCAAAGGCCCTTGTCTGGGACCTCACTGGCTGCAGGGAAGGTTCACCAAGACCCTGTACATCATGAGGTCCAGAGAGATAACAGCAGGCACCTGCCAAAGCCAGGGAAGATGAGACAGCCCTGCACCTCCTTGCCTTCCCCTCTGCTCCATGAGAAGGCCGTGGCAAGATGAGACCAGGTCCTAAATCTGCCCACAGCCCCCAGCCACCAAGTGGTCACCATGTGGCCCCAACCAGAGCAGCCCAGGGGTTTCCCAGATGCTCTGTGCTGGCAGTAGCTCTCTCTGAAGTCCCTCCACCCAGGCAGGCCTTTTGTGCCTCTAAAGGGCTCCTTAGCCTCGCTGACTGTGCTGCTTCCTGATAGTGCAGCCTCAGGCCACGTTACTCCTCCCTGCCTGTGAATACCCTTCTCTTCCCTCAAGGCTCAGGTTACCCCACCTCCTCCAGGGAGCCTTCCAGGATCAAGCCACACATTTAAGCATATGTGATCTTGCCCTTCCATGTATGAAGCCCACCTCACGCTGCCAGCACTGGGCACCCTGTGGCCGCTCATTCTGTCCACCTATAGAATAGGGATAATAAATCAGTCCTCACAGGGCTGAGGAAGAATTAGAGATAAGGTTTATGGAGCCTTTAGCCTAGGGCCTAGATTACTGTAATTGCTCAGAAATTATTTCCTGCCATCACCATCATCATCATCACCATTGCCTTCTTCATCATCAACATCATCATCATCACCACCACCCCCACCATCATCATCACCATCATTATCACCATCACTACCCCTCACCATTATGATCACACCACCACCACCATCATCATCATCACCATCATCATTCTCACTGCTACCATCATCACCACCATCACTACCACTACCACCATAATCATCCTCATTACCATCATCACATTATCACCATACCACCATCACCACCATCTTCACCATCACCATCATCACCATCAGCATAACCACCATCATCACCATCATCAGCAGCATCGCCATCATCATCACCATCATTATCACCATCGCTACCCTCAACATCATCATCACACCACCATCACCATACTATCATCACCCTCACCCTCATCATCATCGTCGTCATCACCACCACCACCATCACCACCACCATTGCCACAACCATCATCATCATCACCATCATCACCACCATCATCATCATCACCATCACCATCAGCATCACCACCATCAACCCCATCATTATCACCATCACTACCCTCACCATCATCATCACACCATCACCATCATCAGCAGCATTGCTATCATCACCATCATTATCACCATCACTACCCTCACTGTCATCATCACACCACCACCATCACCATACTATCATCACCATCACCCTCATCATCATCGTCATCATCACCACCACCACCATCACCACAACCATCATCATCATCACCATCATCACCATCGCAATCATCATCACCATCACCATTACCACCCTCACTATTATTATCATACCACCACCACCATCACCCTCATCATTGTCATTACCTTACCATCATCATTCCCACCACCATTATCATTACCATCATCACCAACATCATCACCATCACTACCATTATCAACATAACCATAATCACCATCATATCACCACCATCATCACCATCATCATTATCATCACCATCACCATCATCCCATCATCACTATACCATCAGCATCACCATCATCACCATCACCACCATCACCATTATCACCATTATCACCAATATCATCATTATTACCATCATCGTCTCCCCCAGTCCCTGATATATGCATCTTTTTTTGTATGGAGCAGGAAGACAGCATTAGCGAGATTCCTAGCATTATAGAATATTCATTAAAGGCAGGGGTTCTGGAACCAAATTGCTTGGGTTTAATCCCAGCTCTGCCCCTTCCTAGCTGTGTGACCTTTGGCAAGGTCCTCACCCACTCTGGGCCTCAGTTTCCTCACCTATAAAATGGAGATAATAGTACCTGCCTGTAAGTGAGCTAGTACTGCACAGTATAACACAGGTTATAGCTGATAATACTATTTTCAGTGAGATATAGGAACACAGGCCCAGAGAGCAGCAGTGACCTGCCTAGATTCACACAGAGGGTGAGGGGTCAAGATTCAGTCCTGAGCCTCGCATCCGGAGCTCCCTGCTGCTACTCCCATCCCCTACACCCCCTGCACTCAGCCTCAGCTCTGGTCTCGCCAGCAGGCAGGACCAGTACCCAGGCCCACTCACCATGGGGAGCCATAGATCCGGAAGCCCCGCACAGTGACCTCCGAGTCCTGAAGGTAGATGCAGTTGGTCAGCAGCGACTGCACATTCTCATAGTTCTCCGGCTTCAGCTTCGACACAGATGGGAAGTAGTAAAAGTCCTGCTTGATGAGGTCGGCCATGAACTCCTGGTCAAAAGTCAGCTCGTGGTTGCCTGCGATCACGATCTTGTACTCGTAGGGCAGGCTGCCTGCAGGGGTGGACACAGACAGACACACAGCACACAGCTGTCAGCTTTTCCAGAAGCCACAGCATGGCTGAGAGAGGGGCGGGCAGGAGGAAGCTGCTGGAATTGCTGACAGGGGTACCTGCTGCCAGGCCCCCAACAGGTGTCTTCATCAGATCAAAGGAGGCAGCAGCCTGATTACTGTCCCCACGGTCCTGCCCTGCCCAGGCCTCCACTGGCCTTTGGCCCCTGAGATCATTGAGAAGAAGCTGGACAGGTTCCTCCCAGGCCACTGAGCTGCAGAGTGCCTGGCCTCATCCTGGGACTTCTCTGCCTCCGTTTCTTCTGTCTGGACTAGTTTTCTCCTGGAAGAAGACGCCCACCCTGCACCTCCAGCCCTAGCTGTCACCGACCTCATGGTCCCAGGCCCCCACACCCTGGGTATCTTGGACTCTTTATCCTCCACTTTCCAAAAGGAATTGCAAGGTCTTTGCAGAGCCCAGTTCACATGTTTGGAGACCCCACACTCAGGAAATATTATAGTATACCCACCCCTGCTGCCATGGAGATTCAAAGCCAAAACAAAATCCAGATGGAATCAAAACAAAAATGTCTATGTATACAGCCACCGAATTACAATAGTGTCATTCTAGCTTTGCTGTGTGCGAACTTTTGGGTAGTTCTTCCAAGGTACACATCTTTCTCTCTCTGGGGTCCAGTTTTCTGGATGCCCTAGGCAGGAGTGTGCACTGCCACCCAGGAGACTGGCTGGGGGCTGGTTTCTCGGCAGCTGCCCGGCAGGCCTCACCCACCAGGCTGGCTCTATGCAGGTGCAAGACCACTACAGCTCTTCTGTCTCAGTAAACGCCACTCGCCCCTGCCCCCTACTCCATCTGAGCCAGCCTGACCTCAGGCTCGGGCCCCTGACTCTCCACTCCCCACCAGCCTCAGCTGCTGGGCTCTCATGGGCCTGGAGAGTCAAGATAGTACCTGTAAGCCCTGATTTGGATAAAAAATGAAATGTTGAAAGTGCACTTGGAGACCCAAGCCTTTCTCCTGGCCCCTCCTGGGAGGAGAGTGCCCTGGAGGGTCAGGCAAGTAGCGAAGGCGCCGGCACAGCACAGGGGCCTCGAGGGGATGGGGGCCCAGACAGGAAAATGGTGACATTCCATAACCAGTTCACAAAGCAGTAACTGTGGCTAACAAAGACCGACACCTCGTGAGGCATCCCCTCTATCCCTGGGAGACCATGACCTTCACTGCTAAAGCACACTCAAGGCAAGGTACCCGAACACTTGTCTGGCCATCAGGCTCCACTGAGCCCCTCCCCTGACAACACCCCCTTCACTCCTCACCCTCCAGGGGCAATGCCCAGCAGCACGGGCACCGTGGTCTGTCCCCTGGGACAACACAGCAGCCCAGGAACAGCACAGCCTTTTCCACCATGACCAGAAACTCCACCTCTCCCGCTGTGTGAGCATTCCGTGGGGAACCAAATTCCAGAAATGCCTCTGCTCCAAATACTAAGGATTGTTTTTCTTATTGGAAATGGATGCTCGCAATATGGGCTGAGACTCAGAAGATGTGCCATCACACTCAGCTCTCAGGAAGCACTCTAGGAAGAGCCCGCCTCCCCAGCCCCTATGTGAGCTCCAGGGAAGGGCAGAGTGAGGTTTACAGCAGTACATGTCCTATAACTACAGCCATTATTATATCCTAATAGCAATGAAACAGAAGGGTCCAGTGCCCCGTTATAAGCTTCTTCTCTACCCCCAGCCAGATGAGACTTGTGCTGTCTGTCTAACCACGTGCCCTATGGCCACGGCAAATGGCCAGGTCCCAGCCTGGCCAGGGAGGGTGGGCCAGGGCGGTAAGAAACGGAACCCCGAGGCAAGACAGAAGTTTTCTGCAAAACAGGAAGAAAATCCCAATCTACTCATAGCTGACTCACCAACCCAGACTGCTTTACAGGTTTGAGAAAGCACTGCTCTTTCTTCTTTGGGATTTATCAACTCCGGGGCAGGGGGCTACTGGTACATGGGGGACCACTGGTACTTAGCAGGCCACAGAATCTCAGCTCCAGCAGCCTGGATCCCAGACCCACTCTGCCACCAACCAGCTGTATGACTTAGCTTCCCTGTGCCTCAGTTTCCTCACCTGTAAAATGAGAAAAGTAACAGCGACCTTGTAGGACTGTTCTGATATTATAGAAGATAATCAATGGAAATGTACAAAATTTCATGTTCAAAAAAACCAAAGAGCTTCCCTGGGCCAGAGTTTGCAAACTAGAAGCAGGCAGGCCAGACCCATCTACAGACATATTTTGTTTGGCACAACTTTTTTTTAAAACTTGAATTTGTTGCCAACATCAAAAATTTGAGAGATTCCTAATAACATTTCATTACTTCTGTTTTCTAAAAATAAAGAAATAAATACAATTTAACCTCTGGCCATCCTGGTCCAGTCAGGAAGTGCTGAGTGTCTGTGTTCCCTTGGACAGGATGAATGCGTCCAGCTGGCCCCAGTCCCCACCTGTCCCTACCGTCTCACACCTAGTCCGCTTCAATCATTTGAAGGTACTGCCCACTCCTAACAGGCATTTGGGTTTCTGTCCCTGGGGACATGAAGGGAACGGCCTGGCCCTGGCCCGAGGTCCTTCCAATCAGGCTACTGGGATGAGATTCTCCAAGCCCCTTCCACCTCCTCTTGTTCATCAGAGCCCACTCTGATGGACGCTGGGAACTCTGCTTGCTGTGCTCATGGGAGAGCTCCAAGAACTTGGAGGCAGGCATGTCTGCTTCCCCCAGCTCTGTCCCTAGCAGGCCCCAGCAGGAGTCTGGCGAACGAAGCCGCCCACAGCCCCACAGTGTGACCAGGCATGGTACAGAGAAGCCCTCTCCAGTGAGGCTCAGGCTGCAGAGAGGAGGGAGGAGGGCTGCGTGGGCCTGAGCAGCTGGCAATGGGTCCGGGAGGACACAGCAGGAAAGATGGCCACTTCCGGACCCCTGGTGGAGAATTGAGATCTCATTTCCCTAGAGCACCCCCAAGGTACTTGGTTCTATTATCTCCTCTTTGCAGCTGAGCAGAATGAGGCTCAAAGGCCGGGAAACCCGCTCAGGCCCCACGGCTGCGGAGGGGGACGCTGGTCCAGCTGACCCCATACCTCTGGACGGGCACCTCGGACTCCTCCAAGGCCAGCAGACCCCTCATCGAGCCCCTCCCCAAACACACTGCAGCAGGGAGGCAGCCAGAGCTCCCAGCTCGGGTTGGGGGTGGCCACCATCACTACCTTTGGGCTCTGATTCACCACATTTCCACTTCACATCACCCATCCATCCTGCAGCCCAAGCTGGGGGTGCAGAGCCAGTGCTCATGTATTTATGTCATGTCTTTGACTGGGGGTGTTACTTAAGCAAATTAGCAAATTACTCCAACTGTACAGTTTCATTTATTTCTGCAGCTCCCAACTACTGGGGATTGGGCGGGGTGCAGAAGCTGTCAGTTCTCCTCTCTTCTTCTCACCTCAGCAGCTGATGACTGAGGCTTTTTCCCTCCCAGAAAAGAGTGGATGGGGCACAAGGCCCAGCTCCCATACATAAAGCAAGGCAGCAGGGCAGGAGCCACCACCTGCTGGGGTGACACCCTCAAACACTGTCTGCTTCATGGCTTGGAGGCAAAGGGACATCAACTTATGAACACAGAAACTGTCCGGCACCACATCCCTCTGAGTCCAAAGTCACAAGAATGCCTGTGGGTGTCCACCTGGACTTGGCATTCACCAGCTGTGCATAACCTTCACAGACACTTAAGTGTTACTATTCCCAGGTAAACCTGGGGAAACTGAGGCCCAGAGAGAGGTTGCCTAAGATGACACAAATCAATAGCAAAATGACTGACAATTACAGAGGACAATGGACACTTGGTAGACCCTATGGCAGTATCCTGAGGTGTACTCTGTACCATCATGCTACCCCGCCTCTCAGTGGATGGATGGATGGATACATGGATGGATAAATGGTTTATTGAAGGATGGATATATGGATGCACACATGGATAGATGGATGCATGCATGGATGAATGAATGGATGGTTTATAGATGGATGGATACATAGATGCACACATGGATGGGTGGGTACATGGATGGATGGTTTATAGATGGATGGATGGATGAATGGATGGTTTACAGATAGACGGATGGATGAGTGGATGAATGGGTGCTTTGTAGATGGATAGATATATAGATGCATACATGGATGGATGAATGGATAGATGGCTGGTTTGTGGATGAATGAATGGATGAATGAATGGATGGTTTATAGATAGATGAATGGATGGATGAATAGATGAATGGATGCTTTGTAGATGGATGCATATATAGATGCATACATGGATAGATGAATGGATAGATGGATGGTTTATGGATGGATGAATGGATGCCTTATATATGTATGGATATAGAGATGTATATATAGATGGATGAATGAATGGATGGATGGATGGATGGATGAATGGATGGATGATTTATGGATGGATGGATGGATGGGTGGATGGATGGGTGGATGGATGCTTTATATATGTATGGATATATAGATGCATATATAGATGGATGAATGGATGGATGGATGGTTTATAGATGGGTTGGTGGGTGGGTAGATGGATGGATGGTTTGGTGAATGGATGGATGCTTTATATATGTATGAATATATAGATGCATATATAGATGGATGGATGGATAGATGGTTTATAGACAGATGGATACATAGATGCATACATGGATGGGTGGACAGATGAACTGACAGATGGGTGGATGGATGCATTTATCAATCAATCCATCCTTAGCCAGGTCTGACTGTCTGCTTTCCACCAACTGACCTCTGTGTCACCCCTTTTCCTCAAACGTTTCCTCCAACTGTCCCTGGTAGGGCATTTTTTTGACTCACCCTCCTTACCCACAGTCTTGATTGTCCATCTCTGAATCTTCTCCAATTAAACCTGCTCTCTTGCAGGTGGGTATGGGGGACACAGAAAAGAAGTTCCAGCATGGCCTGACCATCACGGAGTGGGGAGGAGGAGTCTCCTCCTCTGTTCTAGGGCTGCCACCTCTGTTGTTAGAGCCTAAGGCTGCATTAGTTTTCCAGTGTTCCCATCACCCTGCAGTTCTGTTTTCCAGTGTTCCCATCACCCTGCAGTTCTGTTTTCCAGTGTTCCCATCACCCTGCAGTTCTGTTTTCCAGTGTTCCCATCACCCTGCAGTTCTGTTTTCCAGTGTTCCCATCACCCTGCAGTTCTGTTTTCCAGTGTTCCCATCACCCTGCAGTTCTGTTTTCCAGTGTTCCCATCACCCTGCAGTTCTGTTTTCCAGTGTTCCCATCACCCTGCAGTTCTGTTTTCCAGTGTTCCCATCACCCTGCAGTTCTGTTTTCCAGTGTTCCCATCACCCTGCAGTTCTGTTTTCCAGTGTTCCCATCACCCTGCAGTTCTTACCAACCCGTACATAGATACAACTCCCAGTGACCAATCGTTAGAGGCTCTCTTGCTTAATTTCATCACAACCCTCCATCTAAACAGTGAATGAGGGGAGTGTTTTGGGGACCTCAACCAACTAATTGATTTGCAGGGGCTTTATGGGGGAAAAATTAGATGAATACAAACTCTTCCACCTAATGCCTGCACTGAACACAGAGGAAATGGATGTTGTTCTCTTTGCCCTTTCCTGCTGCTGTTCCTCCCTGCAGCAGGTAAGACGGCTGACACACGGGGAAGCTTCCCCACTGCCCTGATGGGAGCTGCCTGAGAAGCCACCAGAAGCACCTGAATCCCAGGAAAGCAGCTGTTCTCCAAGCAGGTGTGAAAAGAGATTAGGCAGCACCAACCTTGGAGACCAGAACATAACATGACCCCCTGGACCAAAGATGGGCACAACATGGGAAAGCTGAAAGAAAAAGCCTCTCTGCAGAGCACCCCCGGGCTGGGAACGGTGGACAGTAGTGCAGGTGCTGGGGGCTGTGCTTGCCTTGGTAAGGCTCAGCAAGGGCACAGATGGGTCCAAATGCCTTTTCTTATCCACCTCACCTCATCAACCCAACAGAAGCTAAGAATCCACTGAGCCTATCCTGAATGCCCCTTAGGCTGAATGCCCACCTTCTTCCCTGAAGCTGGACCCACTGCAAAGCCCCCTGCCCTGGTCAGCTCTCCATGAGCCCTGATTAAACGTGAGCCCAATGTTTCTGTGTTCCAGACCCCGGCGAGGCTCCGCTGGGGACACAGTCATGAACCAGACACCACCAAGAGGCCTGTAGCTCTCCTAATCCATGCCACTCATTGGACAGGAGGAAACTGGAGCTCAGAAAGGGGAAGAGACTTGTCCAAGGTCACACAGCGAGACAGTGGAGAGAGCTAGGACTTGAACCCTGGCCTCCTGCCTCAGAGATGTCTGAACAATGACCAGCCTCTGGTAGGACATGCCTGATGACTAGACAGTTTAGGGGACTGGAAGGATATGAGGACATCTGGGAAGAGTGGAGCAGGGACTTGTGGCACCGGTGAAACCCTGAAACTGGAGACAAGCCAGGCAGACTCTGCTAGGTGGGCAAGGACGCTGATCTCCCAGCCTCTGCCACAAGCCCCAGGTCCTTGATGCCAAAACCAGTCCTACCTCCCCTTGCTTTTCTGAGCTGGGGAGCAATTCTACACATTTGTATCTCCATGAAAACATTCAGACCATATTTCCCAAATGCCTCCTTTTGTCCCAGCCAGATCATTCAACGTCCTGGCATTTGCTAGCCATGGATTTCTTGGAGAAAAGATGTTTAAGTATTAACTAGAAGAGCACTAGAGGATGGCCCTATTGTTTTAACTTTTCATTTGCCACATACGTGTATTCAAATAGCTGTGCATCCACACACAGATTCCACATCGCAACAAGAGCAGCTGCCGCACGGGGCAGAGGGGGACGCGCATGGAAGTCTCTGCTTTTTGTGCTTCCGAGATTAATCTCTCTCCAAAAGGTTACAATTCTTTATCGCTAACACTTACCCATCCCATTTAACAGAAAGTGCTGCCTCCAAACTGCATAATCTGTTAAATTCAACAAGATACGTGCAAGCTTCTCCACCATCGATGCCATTCCCGGAGCGAAGTATTGAGCCCGGCGGAGTTTTAGTGTTCTCTAAATGCAGTGACAATCAGGAAAATGCCCACTTATGGCTTCTTCCGCCCATTCCCATCTCGCAGAACACAACAGAGGGGGATGGAATAAAGAGACGGCATAACGATCTCTGATTGCATTTTTAGTATGTCTTTGACAATTCTGTGTTTAAACACTTGCCGATGTCTAGGAGATTCACATTAGCAGACTTCTTGGTATGGCGCATGGTCTAGAAACACACCGGGATGGAGGAAGCTGCGAGAGTCAGCTGTGAGCCACCGTGGGGTCTTGGTGCAGCTTGGTGCATGAACGCCAGGAATGGCATCACACGGCCAAGCACACACAGAGGACTGCGGCTGACCATGCAGAGAAAGGGAATTCTGTGTGTAACCTGAACAGGCGGGAGAGCTCTGGAGTCAGATGTCTGGGCCAACAGCCAAGGCTGAGTTCAGGGGAACACAGTGCAGGGCTGCGCCTGCAGAAGCTGAATTCTGCTACCCTGTACTGAGTGCCCTGTCCAGGCACTGCAACCAGCAACATGCATTCAATGCTTCCAGACACCCCTAGCAGGCACGGGCCATTCTCCCCGTGACAGAGATGAGAGGCAGTGCAGCAGAGTGGGTAGGGGTGCAGGCTGGCTAGCCTGACTTCCATCTCTACCTCCCACTGGCTCTCTGGCCAGAATGAGAACCCTCACTTCCCTGAGCTTTAGTGTCCCCATTTGTAAAACACACGTTTATGCTTCCCCACAGAGTTCTTGCAATGATCAAGCTGATGAAGACACGTGAGCCCCACGCTGTACCTATAATTCTGCATGGATTTGTTTTTAAGCAAGTTTGATAAGACACATGGACGCAGAAATGACTGTCACGAAGGAGGCATACACTCACAGTTCTCTAAAAATGCAAGCCATGCTCCACCATGCCTGGCCAGCGAGGGAAGCACCAGGCACAATTAGGAGGTGGAGGGTGAGGGGGAAACATGGGCAGGAGCCTGTTTCATGGTTTCCAAAGGAAGGGTTGGGCAAAGCAAGGGAAAGAGACTTAGGACTGTCTAGTTCGAATAATTCTGGCAGGCTCTGGGACATGGGGGCTGTCCCTAACTGTCTTGCAGTACCCCTGGGGTGATCAGGGCAGGTGGATAGTGGCCCTATCCACTTCACTGTGCGCTGTGGAGTGGTTGGCTTGTGTAGTTATTTGCTGTATCTAGGAACTGGTTAACCCAGGGAGGGACAATCCCCCTGGTTCAGCAAGGCCCTCAGATGTCATCAGAATGCAGAAAATAAAAGGCAAGGTTAATACAACCTGGATGTTAGCCATTTTCATTGCATTTCGGGGCTATTCAGGAAGATTAATGCCATAATGTATGGCACAGCCCAGAAATGTGAGCTGCAAAGCTGGAGATGAGAACAGAGACCCTACAAGGTCAGGTCACTTGCCTGGGGCCACACAGCAGCTCACTGGGACCCAGGTCTGCCTCCCCAGAGCTCGGTGCCACCACACCCCAGATAGAACAGACATCCTAGGACGGCAGACCCCCCACTGAGCTGCAGAACCCCCTGGCCTCATCCAGCCTCCACAGGTCCTGCATGGGAGGCTGCTGGATTCAAAACTCAGCTCTGGCGCCTGGATTTAAAAGGCAAATGTGATTTTTCTTCTGTTCCATCCTAATAGCCAAAATGTTTAACTTTCAAACATTTGTTTTTCCTGGGAAATGTTTTAAAAACAGGAACATTCAGTCCTAATCATCTTCAACTGCTTGTTTCCACTGCTACTGCAGAGCACATATGACTTCAGGCCGAAAGTTTTCCGTGTTTTCCCCCAAAAATCAAGGCTACCTGTAGCTAGCAGGACTTTGTGGGAACCTCCTCAGAAGTCGCAGTCCGGAAGGACAAACGTGCCCAGAGATGTGCACAAAAGGCCCCTGGTGGCCCCCAGCTTCCCCAGCCAGGGGCTACCGTACTCCCTGCAGTGCTCTGATCTCAGCCCTCCTCCTCCGACCCTGCACCCCTCTGGGTGCTTACGGCCTCCTGGCATCCGCATCTGCTGTTCCACACACTGGGATCCTCTTCCCGCCCTTCCTTCTGAGTCAACTCCAATTCAACTCGCACTTTATCAGCCAACCCAAGGGCCACTTCCTCCAAGACAACTTCCAAGAGCCCCTCTCTTCACTCAACCCTAGCAGGATGATGGGTGCCCCCCAACAAGCACCCAGGGACGTGCTTCTCACAGCCCTGATGACCAAACCAACTGCGAGTTGATTTGTCCGCTTCCCCAGCAGCCTGGGAGCCCCTTCAAGGCCCCCGCCTGGCTCAGCACTCTATCCTCAGCATGGGGCTCGGTGACAAGTACGCACTCAACGCACAGCCACTGAATCCATGAGGTTCTGTCATCCCTTACGACACATGGCAAGGGCCGGGGAGGTCACATGACTCAACAAAGGTCTCCTAAGTGATCGGCTACAGGATGTTCCCAGAGGCCAAATAGCTGGCCCACGGATGGTAACCAACACTGTTAGGATGAGGTGAGCCCATCAGGTGGCAGCCTCCCAACTGTCATGGTCTTCGCTCACTCAGCAGACATCAAGAGTCCATGACATCAAGGCCCATGCCACAGAGCTGCCCCACGAGGCTGTGGGAGAGCCCTGGCCTGAGAGTCAGCTCAGCTCTCTACTATCTCACCATGCGACCTGGGGTAGTGAGACCTTTCCCCTCCTCATGCCTCAGTTTCCCCATCTGTTCCATGAAGACGTGACATAAAGGTCCTGACCTCTGAGAGCCCTTTCAATTCTCTGAGGCCCTCCAGACAGGTGTGTACGTGGTGCCAGGGTGGGGTGCCCATGGAGGGTGTTAACAGGGTCAGATGGTGGGACCCAAAGGGCCCGTGTGTAGGACGGGATTCTGAATGCCCATGTTTGTCTCCAATTGTGGCTGACATCCCATGAAATCGGCAATAAAGGAAGGAAAAGGCATGGCCTGCCAAGGACAGAGGTTTGGAAGCTGGAACGAGATGGATGGGTGGACTGGCTTAGCTGAGCAAAGGAAACAAAAACCAAAGTCCTGGGAGTGGGTATGAGGAATGTGGAGCTACAAGAAGCAAGGTGAGCTGTGGCCAGAGCCCCAGGGGATCTCAGGGACTAGAAGCCCAAGAGCTGCAGTCTGACTTAGAACCTGCATGAGAAGCAGGTGGGACCCAGGCCCCTCCCACCTTGCACCCATCCAGCAGTCATGCCCTTTGCCTCTCATCCCCACAGAAGTGGGGAGCACTACCAGGGGCACACAAAAACTCCAGAGAGCCCCATTTAGGGAACATCGAGGCAAGCGGATGAACCCTGGGGTCCCAGCCTCCAGACCCATTTAGCTATCAAATCTGGAAGCCAGACTTGGAAAGGAAAAACTGGGGAGAAAAACAGGTGCAGGAGGAAAAACCCATAGATACCGATATAGGGGTTGCCCAAAGACATGGCCAGGGCCCCATGATCACATCCCCCTATCCCCACCACACACACACACACACACACACACACAGAGCTAACCAACAGCTTTCAGATGTTCAATTCGTATACACAAATGCAGTGTCATCAGGCCTCTGAGAAAAACCCCACAGTGAAGGCCGGGCGCAGTGGCTCATACCTGTAATCCCAGCACTTTGGGAAGCTGGGCCAGGCGGATCACCTGAGGTCAGGAGTTCAAGACCAGCCTGGTCAACATGGCTAAACTCTGTCTCTACTAAAAATACAAAAATTAGCTGGGAGTGGTGGTATGTGCCTATAAACCCAGCTACTCAGGAGACTGAGGCAGGAGAATCACTTGAACCTGGGAGGTGGAGGTTGCAGTCAGTCGAGATCATGTCACTACACTCCAGCCTGGGCAACAGAGCAAGACTCTGTCTCAAAAAAAAAAAAAAGAAAGAAAGAAAGAAAAGAAAAAATGAAAAATCCACCACAGTGAAAAAAGAGTCAGAGGCCAAATCAAATAAGGAAAGGAAATCAGAGAAAAGAAGGTTGAGGCAGGAAAATGCTTTTTTAAACCATATCATTGACACCCTTGGTGAGATAATAAAATATTGCACCCATGAAGTTTTAGCAGGGTGCTTTTACAAAAGAAATAAAAACATAGCAGGATATTTTTTAATTTGGCCAAAAGTAGGAAGATGAAGTCAAGGCAATCTCCCAGAGACTAAAATAACAAAGACAATGAAGTAAATAACAGGTGAGAAAAGATTTAAAAGTCAGGCTGGCCACAGTGACTCCCATCTGTAATCCCAACACTTTGGGAGGCTGAGGTGGGAGGACAGCTTGAGCCCAGGAATTCAAAGATGCAGTGAGCTGTGACTGCACCACTGCACTCCAGCCTGGGTGACAGAGCAAGATCCTGTCTCAAAAAAAAAAAAAAAGCCCAACATCTGAGTACTACAAGTTGCAGGAAGAGAAATCAGAGGAAGAGATGGATGAAAAAACTGGAAATGAGAAAAGTTTCTGAATTAAAGGACAAAATTTTTCCATTAAGAGAGTGCTCAGAAAAAATAAATGAAAAAAGACCCACATTAAGCACATTCTCCAGAAACCCAATAGGTTATATATAAAGGATGAGAAATCCCAACAGCAGTGGAATTTTCAATAGTGACACTGAAAAAAAAAAAAAGGAAAAATGCCTTCCAAATTCTAGAGGAAAATGATTTGCAACTCAGAATTCTATACCTAGATAAACTATTAGTTAAGACGGGACAGAATAAAGATCTTTTCTAACATGCAAGTCTGCCAGATATTTCTCTTGTGCACTTTCTCAGAAAGCTACTGGAGGGTGTGCTCCACCAAAATGAGGGTGTAAACCAAGGAAAAGTAAACCACTGGATCCCAGAACCAGGGGTTACAAGACAGAAGAAAGGTGAAAGGAAAAGATGGCCATCTGAAGATGGTGACTGTAAGCAGGACTGGAAATCAATCAGTCCCAATGGGAGCAGGGCTTGGAGGTTCCAGGAGGTAAGCCTCCAAGAAAAACGAGAAGACAGATGACCTAGCACATCTCATCACACTACAGAGGGGTGTTTAAAGCTCTGCAGAAGACTTGAGGATGAACTATGATGGGCACATGAAAATACAAGCAAACAAACAAAATAATTAACTACTTTAGAAAAATAATGTCATATAATGAATATTCAACCAAAAATTGGGATAGCAATACTAACAGGTGAAAAGATGCATATGTGAGTGGGGAAGCTAAATCTCTAAATCTTCACTTCCCATTGTAAGAAATCTAAAAGTAATGTCTAAACTGAAAAATCAAAACAGCAATCCTAGGTTGTTCCTTCGAGAAACAAGAGAAGCAGCACTAGAGCTGCACTGGGAGTGGGAACCAGGCCTCAGGAGGGGGCTGCTATCTTGAGCATAAGCCTTGTAGCACTCTGTGACTTACAGTGCACATTTATTACCTGAATGCAAATAAAATGTTGATTAAATAAAAAGAAGCATCTGCAAAGCCAAGTGCTTCTCATCCACTTCCCAACTCTGTCCAGGGCCACCCTGACCTCTCACTTGCTCTGCCTGTTACTCAAAACCTACAACAAAAGCAAACTGGGCCACAATTAAGATTGATGGAAAGACAGAGCAGGTAGAAAATCAAAGCTGGCTGATTCCTCCAAGATTCTGAGGGTCCGAGTGCTGGGACGACTCTGGCACCAGGTTCAGAGGCAGGTGATCCAGCTGAGCAGCTCCTCACCTGGGCAGGTCAGGCAGCTGCTAATGACATCACTGTTGCCACCTGCTGAGAACTTCAGCCACCTCCCTGGTGCCCTATTTCTCATCCTCACAATAGTCCCACAAAACAGGCAATATTATTAATATTTAGCAGATGAAGAAATCGAGGCTAATAAAGTTAAGGAACTCCACAACTGATCAGCGAAGAAGTGGGAATTTGAACCTGGGTGCATCTGAAGCTGAAGCCCATCATTTTCCCCTCAGTCACAACCACTTAGACATATATTCTCAGGTTTTTTCATTAAATATTTCTCAAAAAAAAAAAAAGTAAAAAGAGTGTTGCCATACATTTGAGTCTTAACAATATCTCTCTTGCTATGAGCAGCTCTCAATGACTTTATTTTCAGCAACATAACACTCTGGGCAAGACTTTGTGGCTGCTATAAACAAAGAAGCAATACAGAGAAGCACTTGGAGGATGAGGATTAAGGATCTTTGAGCACATGCTCCTCCACAAAGTCAACAACAACACTGGCAAAAGTTGTCAAAATCTACTTTTTTAAAATTCTGGAAATTAACCAACAATCCAAGGAGCATAGATGGAAGAAAAAGAGCTGAGTTGTGCAGCATTCTAACTTGCCCTCTTCTCAGCCTCCTCTTTGCAAGCCTGTAGTAGCCTGAAAATCAGCAGTCTCAGAACCATTGCAGCTGTGAAAACTACCAGCCTAGCAGCCACTGGAGGGGGAAAAACAGCTTTGAGACTCCCAAGAAAGCCCCTTTCACTATTTGGCATATAAAGCCTCATTTGTAGAACTTGTCTTTTTTTAGCGATGAGGTCTCACTATATTGCCCAGGCTGGTCTCAAACTCCTGGCCTCAAGTGATCCTCCCATCTCAGCCTCCCAAAGTGCTAGGATTATAGGCGTGTGTCACTGCACCCAGCCAGGACTTGTCTTTATTTGACCTGACTCAGAGCTTGCTCAATGAGGAAAGCCCTATCCCCAAAGTATTTGTTAAAAACAATCAGCAGCAGTTGTCTAACATCACAGCTTCCCAAGGAGGCCATACCAGTTAGGGCAAACAAGAGGCCAGCCAAGAAACTTAAAATGAAAATCTGGAGAATGAGGCATCCACAGGGCATCTAGAGGATCATGCTCATGTGCAGGGCTGTGCATGTGCCCAGGAAAGGGGCCCTCATCACTCACCTCAGAATGACCTTGAAGCTCTGCACATGCAAGAAGTGAAGGCTTTTGTAAAGTGCTAGGGTGTTGAGGATGTGCCTCAACACAGTGATTGGGAGTCCCTCAGCAAATGATGGGAGACTTATCAGTTCAAGGCATGTAAGGAAATCTCTGACCAGTCATCAGCTCACAACTAAGCTAACCAAGCAGAGACTTTAGTAGCCACACGTGACAGAGAATACAAACACCACAGAGTTTCCAGGACATTCACTAAATAAACAACAACAAACCTTGGTGCAGAGGGTGGGATCTGATTCCCATAATCAGCAAATTATATGATTTAAAACATCCATAGCCTAAGTGTGTTGGTGCTCGCCTGTGGTCTTAGCTACTCAGGAGGCTGAGGCAGAAGAATCACTTGAACCCAGGAGACAGATATTGCAGTGAGCCAAGATTGCACCACTGCACTCCAACCTGGATGCAGCGAGACAGTGAGACCCTGTCTCGAAAAACAACAACAAACAGACAAACAAAATCCAGTTTTTTTGTTTTGTTTTGCTTTGGGTTTTGGGAGGGGGGTGGGTTTTATTTTATTTATTTATTTATTTATTTTTTTGAGATGGAGTCTCACTCTGTCACCAGGCTGGAGTGCAGTGGTGCAATCTTGGCTCGCTGCAACCTCCGCCTCCCAGGTTCAAGTGATACTCCTGCCTCAGCCTCCTAAGTAGCTGGGACAACAGGCACATGCCACTACACCCAGCTAATTTTTGTATTTTTAATAGAGACAGGGTTTCACCATGTTGGCCAGGATGGTCTCGATCTCTTGACCTCGTGATCCACTCGCCTCAGCCTCCCAGAGTGCTGGGATTACAGGCGTGAGCCACCACGCCCGGCCACAAAAACATCTAGTATTTTTTTAAATGAAACACACAAAGAAACAGGAATGTATGGTCCTTAGACAAAGGAAAGAGCAGTCAATAGAAATTGTCCTTGAGGAAACCCAGATGGTGGACATAACTAAATAATGCCCTTAAATCAGCTATTAGAAATATGTTCAAAGAACTAGAGAACTGTCTAAAGAATTCAAGAACATTATGAGAATGATGTGTTCACAAATAGGCAGCATATCAATAAGGAGATATAACTATAAAAAAGAATCCAATTCTGGAGCTGAAAAGTAAAATACCTGAAATGACATTTTCATTAGAGGGTCTCAACAGCAGTTTCAAGCTGGCAGAAGAAAGAATGAGCAAACCTGAAGACAGATCTGTTGAAATCATCTGGTTTGAGGAACAGAAAGGAAAAAGAATGAAGAAAAATGAACAGAGCCTCAGAGACCTGTGGGACACCATTGGGTGCACTAATGTGTGCGTAAGAGGAGCCACAGAAGGAAAAGTGAGAGGGGACAGAAAGAGTAGTTAAAGAAACAATAGCTGTATTCCCAAACAACAGCTCATGCCTGTAATCCCAGCATTTTGGGAGGCTGAGGTGGGTGGATTACTTGAGGCCAGGAGTTCAAGACCAGCCTGGCAACACCCTATCAATGCAAAACCCCATCTCTACTAAAAATACAAAAATTAGCTGGGCGTCGTGGTGTGCACTGTGCACCTGTAGTCCCAGCTACTTGGGAGGCAGAGACACAAGAATTGCTTGAACCTGGGAGGCAGAGGTTGCAATAAGCCAAGATTGTGCCACTGCAATCCAGCCTGGGTGACAGAGTGAGACTGTCTCAAAAAAAAAGAAAAAAGAAAAAGGAAACAATAGCAAAACCTCCCCAAATTTGATGGAAAACATTAATCTACACATCCAAGAAGTTCAAGTAACTCCAAACGTGATAAACTCAAAGAGGTCCACACCTAAACACATCATAATCAAACTCCAAACGTGATAAACTCAAAGAGGTCCACACCTAAACACATCATAATCAAACTGTCAGAAAGCAGACAATCACTCATCACACACAAATAATCCTCAGTAACAGCTGACTTCTCATCAAGAACCACGATAACCAGAAGGCAGTGGGATACACAAATGCTGGGAAGAAGGACTGTCGACCAGCAATTCTACATCCCGCAAAACTATCCTTTAAAAATAGAGAAATTAAGTCATTCCCAGATAAACAAAAACAAACTGAATCTGTCACTAGCAGACACTCTCTACAAAAAACACTGAATAGACTCTTTCAGACTGAAATGAAAGGGCACCAGACAACAACTCAAATCCATATGAAGAAATAGAGAGTGCTGGTAAAGGTAGCTACATAGGTAAATATAAAGGACAGTACAGGCCAGGCGCGGTGGCTCGCGCCTGTAATCCCAGCACTTTGGAAGTCTGAGGCGGGCAGATCACGAGGTCAGGCGATTGAGACCAGGCTGACCAACATGGTGAAACCCCATCTCTACTAAAAATATAAAAATTAGCTGGGTGTGGTGGTGCTTGCCCATAATTCCAGCTACTCGGAAGGCTGAGGCAGGAGAATCGCTTGAACCAGGGAGTCGGAGGTTGCAGTGAGGCGAGATCACGCCACTGCACTCCAGCCTGGCAACAGAGTGCGACTCTGTCTCAAAAAAAAAAAAAAAAAAAAGACAGTACAATTGTATTTCTGTTTGTAACTCTTTTGTTCTCCTATCCAGTTTAAAAGAACTACACTAAGGAACTAAGGAATACAGTCATGGACTGTTAATGACAGAGATGCATTCTGAGAAACGCACCGTTAGGTGATTTTGATATTGTACAAACAGCAGAGTGTACTTATGCAAACCTAGATCGTACAGCCTACTACATACCAAAGCTATACAGTACAGCCTGTCACTACAGGCTACAAACCTATATGGCATGTTATCGTACTGAATATTCCAGGCAGTTGTAACACAATGGTAAGTATTTGTATATCTAAACATAGAAAAGTAAGTAAAATTACAGTGTAACAATCTTATGGGACCACTGTAGTATATGTGGTCTGTCATTGACAGCAACATCATTACAGAGCACATGACTGTACTTATAAAACTGTGTTAATGAGCTTATAATGCACAAAAATGTAATTTGTATGGCAATAATAGCATAAAGGAGGGGGAGGGCATGGAACTCTACATCAGAGCACAGTTTTTGTATATTTATGAAATTAGGTTGCTATTAATCAAAACTAGATTGTTATAAGGTAAAAAAATTAATTATAATCCCCAGGGCAACAACTAACAAAATTTTTTAATATAGTAAAAGAAATGAAATTAAAACAGTGAACTAGAAAATATCTATTTAGCACAAAAGAAGGCAGTAATAGAAGAAAAGATGGACAAAAAATATATAAGATATATAGAGAACAAAAAGCAAAATGGCAGATATAATTCCTACTTTGTCAGTAGTTATATTAAACATAACATGCTTAAACAGTCCAGTCAAAAGAAGGCAGAGATTAAAATTTTTAATTTTTTAAAAATCCAATTATATGCTGTTTATAAAAGACACACTTTAGATCCAAAGAAACAAGTGGGTTGAAAGTAAAAGAATGAAAAAGATATACAAACAGTATCCAGACGCCAAAAGGGAGCTGTAGTCGCTATACCAGCATCAGAAAAAAATAGATTTGAAGACAAAAATTGTTACTAGAGAAGAGGAAGAATATTTTATAATGATAAAAAGTCCAGCAACAGATGGCTTCACTGGCGATTTGTATCAAACATTTCAAGAATTAACACCAGTCCTTGACAAACTCTTCCAAAACGCAAAAGAGGAGAAAACACTTTCCAGCTCAGTCTAGGAGGCTTTGATACCAAAACCAGACAAAGCTGTCACAAGAAAAGAAAACCACAGACCAATATTCCTTCTGAATATAGGCGCAAAATCCTCAAAAAAAATACTAGCAAGTCAAATCAAGCAACAAAGGATTAGACACCATATAAACAGGTGTTATACACCATCAGCAAATGGGATTGAACTCAGGAATGTAAGGTTGGTTCAACATACAACAATTAATGTAATATACCATAATAACAAGGGGGAAAACACATCTCAACAGGCACAGAAAAGCATTTGACAAAATAAAACATCCTTTCATGATTTAAAAACATACACACACACACACACACACACACACACTTGGCCGGGTGCGGTGGCTCACGCCTGTAATCCTAGCACTTTGGGAGGCTGAGGTGGATGGATCATTTGAGGCCAGGAGTTCAAGACCAGCCTGGCCAACATGGTGAAAACTCTGTCTCTACTAAAAATACAAAAATCAGCCAGGCATGGTGCTGCACATCTGTAATCTCAGCTACTTGGGAGGCTGAGTCACAAGAATCGCTTGAACCTGGGAGGCAGAGGTTGCAGTGAGCCAAAATTGCACCATTGCACTCCAGCCTGGGTGACAGAGCAAGACACTGTCTCTAAACAAAATAAAAAACACGTAACAAACTGGGAATAGAAGAGATCTTCTGAACCTGACAAAGAGCATCTCTAAAGATCCCTCAGTGAGCTGGGCATGGTGGTGCACACCTGCAGTCCTAGCTATTTGGGAGGCTGAGGCAGGAGAACCACCTAAGCCCAGGCACTCAAGGCCAGCCTAGGCAATATAATGAGACCCTGTCTCTAAATAAGCAAATAAATACATACATATTACAAATCCCACAGCTAGCATCATACTTAATAGTGAAGGACTAAAAGTCTTCCTCCTAAGGTCGGTCACAAAACAAGGAGGTCCACTCTTACCATTTCTATTCAACATTATGCTTGAGGTTCTAGCCAGGGCAATGAAGCATGAAAAAGAAATAAAAGCATCCAGAACGGAAGGGAAGAAATAAACCTGTCTCTATTCACAGATAAACATGATCTTGTGGCCACAAATCAAGGAAGCCAAAGATTGCCAACAGCTACCACAAGCTACAAGAGGCAAGGAAGGATTCCATTTCCTCTCCCTCACCAGAGCCTCCAGAAGGAACACAGCCCTGCCGACACCTGAATGTCAGATTTCTGACCCCCAGAGCAGTGAAAGGATACATTTCTGTTATCTTAAACCAAGAAGCTTGTGATAACTTGTTACTGCAGCCTCAGGAAATTAATACAATAGTCAAAGTCCTGGAAACCAAAGACAAGAAACTTTCAAGCAATTGGGGTGGAGGAAAGGACACATTATCTTCAAAGAATCAACAGTAATGCTGATAGCTGATTATTCAACACGGAGCAATTACACCGAGTAGTTATGTTGCTGAGATCATGAATGGGTTTCCATAGCTTCCTGCGACAGATTCAAAAATGCTCTGAAAAGTATGTCGGAAACAGAAAATAGCTCTAGTGATGGCAGTTTCACCTGTTATCAGCTAAAAATTGTCTCCCCCTCCGCAAAATGAACATGTTGAAGTTTTAATCCCTAGTACCTCAGAATGGGATGGCATTTAGAGACAAGACCCTTAGTGAGGTAATCCAGGCAAAATGAGGTCATATGAGTGGGCTCTAATCCAATGACTGGTGTCCCTATAACAAGAGGACATTGGCCTGGTGCAGTGGCTCAGGCCTGTAATCCCAGCATTTTGGGAGGCCGAGATGGGTGGATCACCTGAGATCAGGAGTTTGAGACCAGCTTGGCCAACATGGTGAAACCCCATCTCTACTAAAAATACAAATATTAGCTGGGCGTGATAGTGGGCACCTGTAATCCCAGCTACTCTGGAGACTGAGGCAGAAGAATCGCTTGAACCCCGAGGACAGAGGTTGCTGTGGGCCGAGATCATGCCACTGCACTCCAGTCTGGGTGACAGAGTAAGACTTCGCCTCAAAAAAAAAAAAAAAAGGACATGAAGGCACAGAGAGGCAGAGAAGCTCATATGAGGACACACTGAGAAGACAGCCATCTATCTGCAAGCCAAGGAGAGAGACCTCAAAAGAAACCAACCTGCTAACATCTCAACCTCAGATTCTGGCCTCCAGAACTGGGAGACAATAGGCTTCTGCTGTTTGAGCCTCCCAGTCTCTGGTACATGGTCAGGGAAGCCCTATCCAACCAACACAGTATCAATGCAGAAGATGCACTTGAAGAATCTGAATACAAATGTTTCATAAGATGTGAGAGAACAGAAATACATGTCTCAATCCCAGCACTTTGGGAGGCTGAAGCAAGCGTATCACCTAAGGTCAGGAGTTCCAGACCAGCCTGAGCAATGTGGCAAAACCCCATCTCTACTAAAAATACAAAAATTAGCTAGGTGTGGTGGTGCACACCAGTAGTCCCAGCTATTCAGGAGGCTGCGGTGGGAGGATCACCTGAGCCTGGAAAGTTAAAGCTGCAGTGAACCATGATGGAGCCCTATAACTTAATAGTACCAGTGTTCCTTTAAGATGAAGAATTTTGGGAGGCCAAGGCGGGAGGATCCCTTGAAGCCAGGAGTTCAAGACCAGCCTGGGAAACATAGTGAGACCTTGTCTCTACAAAAATTCAAAAAATAAGCTGGGCATGGTGGCACATGCCTATAGTCCCAGCCACTCAGGAGGCTGAGGTGGGAGGATT
Source organism: Symphalangus syndactylus (assembly GCF_028878055.3). Lineage (NCBI taxonomy): Eukaryota > Metazoa > Chordata > Mammalia > Primates > Hylobatidae > Symphalangus > Symphalangus syndactylus. The sequence continues at coordinate 16,257,104 of NC_072440.2, forward strand.
GCTTGGGCCCAGGAGATCAAGGCTGCAGTGAACCAAGAACACCACTGCACTCCAGCCTTGGCAACAGAGACCTTGTCTCTAAGAAGAAAATAGGCTGGGCGCGGTGGCTCACACCTATAATCCCAGTAGTTTGGGAGGCCAAGGAGGGCGGATCACCTGAGGTCAGGAGTTCGAGCTGCAGTGAGCCTAGATCGTGCCACTGCACTCCAGCCTGGATGACAGAGCGAGACTGTCTCAATAAAGAAATAAAGAAATACATATTTAAATTTTAAAAAGAAAGTAGAATGGTGGATGCCAGAGGCTGGGGAGAGGAGGGAGGAAGAAGTTGTTTAATGGATCGTTTCCATTTGGGAAGACAAAAAATTTCCAGAGAGGAAAGGCAGTGACGTTTGTACAACAATGTGAATGGTCTTAATGACACTGAACTATACACTTTTAAAAGGCTAAAATGATCAATGTCATGTATATTTCACCACAATTTAAATAAATAATCTGGGGAGCCTGGATCCTAGACAACTAGAAGTGTAAACAGGCAGAACTGTAGGCTCTTGGAGCTCTGAGAGTTCTAGCAGTGCAGTTTTTAAAATCTTAGAATCCGGGAAGCCAGTCATTGTCATCTTGGAAATAAACAATTCTAGAATTGTAGAAGTCAATGAGGTTTAGAGATGAAAGAAGAGTAAGTGGTCATCTAGAGTCCTGGCCCACCTCATCCCCCATCATCATCAGAAAATCCCACGGCGAAGCCGCATAACTGGAAGGCTATACCTGGTTCCAACTCACCAGGAAATTCCCAGCAAGGATTCCGCTGGGTTTGGCCAAAGGCCCTGGATTTTAAAGGCATGGCTTCAGGGCCAGATATCTGGCCCTTGTGTCACTGAGTAAAAGGTGTCTTCTGGCTACAGAAAACCCATTTAAAGGGGCGGGGGTGGGGGCGGGGAAACGGCCCATAGAGATGTTCTTTGCAGTAGTAACTGAAGTATTTAAAAATGAGTAAGACTGGCTGGGCACAGTGGCTAGCGCCTGTAATCCCAGCACTTTGGGAGGCCGAAGTGGGCAGATCACGAGGTCAGGAGATCGAGACCATCCTGGCTAACACAGTGAAACCCCGTCTCTACTAAAAAATACAACAAATTAGCCGGGCGTGGTGGCGGGTGCCTGTAGTCCCAGCTACTCGGGAGGCTGAGGCAGGAGAATCACTTGAACCCAGGAGGCAGAGCTTGCAGTGAGCCAAGATTGCACCACTGCACTCCAGCCTGGGCGACAGAGCAAAAAAGAGTAAGACTGAAAGTTCCTGTTTTTAAAATATTTCTGGCTGGGTGTGGTGGCTCATATCCTTAATCCTGGCACTTAGGGAGGTCGAAGAAGGATTGCTTGAGCCCAGGAGTTTGAGACCAACCTGGGAAACATAGGGAAATCTCGTCTCTACAAAAAATAAAAAAATTAGCCAGGCGTGGTGGCATTTGTGCTTGTGGTCCCAGCTACTTGGGAAGCTGAGGTGGGAGGATTGCTGAAGCCCGGGAAGTCAAGGCTGCAATGAGCCGTGATCATGCCACTGCACTCCAGCCTGGGCAACAAAACAAGACTCTGTCTCAAAAAAGAATAAAATATTTATTTGTAAAGCCAAGTGTTTTAAGACTAAATAAACATTTTGAATGTTAGGATACACTAAAATAAAATCATCTTGCCCCCGTCTGTTTATTCATTTCCCAATTCCCCAGTTCTCTTTCTTGGCCCTAATATGTTCTGACTGGCCCCCTACAGTCCCTTCCTCTGTGGCCTAGGGTTGTGGATGGAGACACACACAGGCAGCTGGGGAGCAGCAGTGTGGAGGGTATTGAGTTCTACAGAACCACAGGCAGCAGTGCTGTTTCCTTTCCCTGGCCAGGAGTACGAGAGGTTCCACAAGGTTGATAAAAGGAGGTGATCAGCTGAGCGCAGTGGCTCACGCCTGTAATCCCAGCACTTTGGGAGGCTGAGGCAGGCAGATCACCTAAAGGAGTTTGAGACCAGCCTGGCCAATATGGTGAAACCCCATCTCTACTAAAAATACAAAAATTAGCCAAGCGTCGTGGCGCATGCCTGTAATCTCAGCTACCAGGGAGGCTGAGGCAGGAGAATCGCTTGAACCTGGGAGGCGGAGGTCGCAGTGAGCCGAGATCATGCCACTGCACTCCAGCCTGGGCAACAGAGCAAGACTCCATTTCAAAAAAAAAGAAAGAAAGAAAAAAAGAAAAATATAGGAAGGTGATCACAGAAACTACAGAAACAGGTATCCACAGTGGACAGCAGCTCCCTAGGCAGACAGGATCGGCACTCCGGCAGGAGCAGCCCACACAAGAAAGGCACGGAAGCGGGAAAACATCCAACAATGTGACAACTGCCCTGAAACCTTGGACAGACAAAGGGGAGGGGTGGAGCCAGGCCTAGTAGGGACCGTGGGGTCCCCGCCAGAGGCCTTGACCACAGGAGCAGTGCCAGGACTCACCCAGGACACAGGAGGGAACCTCTGCAGAGTTTTAAGGGGGTGCGGCGCATGGCTGGATCAATGAACAAAAAACTTTCAAACACCAACATGACAAATGTTAGTTTGGAAAGTGACTATTTTGAGAGGTTGGGATGTTACCAAAGAAAGCCTCGCTTTGTCAGCTCGATGCTTCCCCTTCAGTGTCGTGGCTGTCAAACCAGCCCAGAATTAGCTCCAAACGGCCTTCCGCGAGCTCTCGGATCTTCATTTGCATCGTGCACACTCCGAAAGGTGTGAAATCCTTCTTCTTAAGAGAGATCAAAGAAACAAACCTATACACTTTTAAAAATCCGCTTTTCTTTTAAAAACAAATTTCAAAGAACTAAATTCTAACTTTTAAATGCACGATTTTAAAAAGCGGAAGTCCTCTTTGGATGATATTAATAGTAGTAATTAAAGCTACCACCGGCCGGGCGCAATGGCTCACACCTGTAATTGGAGCATTTTGAGAGGCCGAGGCGGGTGGATCACGAGGTCAAGAGATTGAGACCATCCTGGCCAACATCGTGAAACCCAGTCTCTACTAAAAATGCAAAAATTAGCTGGGTGTGGTGGCGCACGCCTGTAGTCCCAGCTACTCGGGAGGCTGAGGCAGGAGGATTGCTTGAACCCGGGAGGCTGAGGTTGCAGTGAACCAAGATGGCCCCACTGCACTCCAGCGAGACTCCATCAAAAAAAAAAAAAAAAAAAAAGCCAGGTGCAGTGGCTCACACCTGTAATCCCACCACTTTGGTAGGCCAAGGTGGGTGGATCACCTGAGGTTGGGAGTTTGAGACCAGCCTGACCAACATGGAGAAACCCCATCTCTACTAAAAATACAAAATTAGCTAGGCATGGTGGCACGTGCCTGTAATCCCAGCTACTCGGGAGGCTGAGGCAGGAGAATCGTCAACCCAGGAGGCAGAGGTTGTGATGAGTCGAGATGGCACCATTGCACTCCAGCCTAGGCAACAAGAATGAAACTCTGTCTCAAAAAAAAAGAAAAAGAAAAAGAAAAAAAAAAGGAGTCTACCATCAACTGAGCCACCTACTTTATGCCAGGCACTTTAGATTTAGATGTGTTCATAAAATCACCTCCACAGCAACAGCTGCGTGTGTTATGCATTTACCCCATTCCAGGCCCTATGATGAGCCCAGATCACCCACTGCCTCACTGAACTCTCCCAATATCAGCTCCCTTTGATAGATGAGAAAACTGAGGCTCAGAGAGCAGACAGACCACGCCCAAGGCCATATGGCTGGGAAGAGCAGAGCCAGGATCCAAACTCGAGAGGTCTCTCAGGACCCACGAGGCTAAGCAGAATCCCAGCTGCAATTACCTTATTCAATCCTCATGACAGCCCTCCAAAGCAAGTGTGTGGCCCCATTTTTTAGGTGAAGACACTGAGGCACAGGGGAGTGATGACCTTCTCAGGGCTGCCCAGCAGCCACGTGGCCAGGAAGGGCTGGGAGGGGATCTGCCCATTCCTTTCCCCTGGCCCCTGTCTCATTCAGGAATTAAACTAGCCCAGGTCCACGGACATGACCACATCACGGCTCCCTCTGAAACCCAGATAAGCCCTGCAATGAGGGAGGCTCCAAAAGCCACAGAGAACACTGAGTGGGAGGGAGGTAACTGACACGTGGGAAGAACGGGGCTGGTCCGACTGAGGACAAGGGTTGGGGGGCCATGCCCTGCATGCCTCCTCCCCAGAGTACTTGCTGGTGTCCCTGGCTCTACAAACCACAGCCACCCGGCTGGGCCCGCCCATTCTGTAGCCTCATCCCTCCAGCTGCCTCCACTGCCTTTCTGCTTCTAGGATGCACCTCGCTCAGGAGGGATGGAAATAATGAAGAGTTTATGCTACATCCACCTGGAGCTTGCACTTCACCTGCATTATCTTGTTCAGGTCTCGCCAAGGCCCTGTGAGAAACATCCCGTTACTTCCCCATTTTCCAAATGATAAAACTGAGGTCCAGGGAGGCTAAGTCACCTGCCCAAGGTCACACATCGAGGAGGCAAGGTGGCCCAGCTCTGGTTTCAGTTCAGAGTCTGAGCTCTCAACCATGTCCCCCCGACGCATGTGTGTGGCCCTCGCCACCCAACTCCCTCCCTCGCTGAGTGGCAGGTGGAAGAGTTCCAGGGTGTGGGGATGGGGCCGAGCAGGGGATCGAGGCAGGTGCAGGCCTAGCGTATCCACAGTCTGCCAGGGCACACACAGGGCCCACATCTGGAACTCAGGGCCATAGGATAAGGAGATGAGTGTTCCTTGACTTAGCCAGTAACAACACTGAGAGCCTACTGGGGGGGTGAGGGGGGGTTGGCACCGTCGGTGGTGCTGAAGATATGGCGGTGTACCCGACGATCCAGATCCCTGCCCTGGAGACCTGCATGACTTCCAGAAACCTCCTCTCTGCACTGGGCCTCAGTCTCCTCATCTGTCAAGTGGGGACAATATACTCAGAGCCCAGGATGTTTGTTGCAAGGGATCAGTGAGAAAACAACGTGAAAGTGCCTGTAAACTGTAAACTTCTGTCCAGAAGTCATTATTGCTGTTAGGCCCCCACGTGACTTGGATACGAGGCTTTGCAGCAAAACGTGTATTTCGAATATGAAACGTAGGATGTAAAAATCCCTGTATCCCATCAGCAGCTGACACAGGACTTTTTTTTAATTAGTCCCAAGCCTATAAAGCATTACTCCTGACCATAAATATCAAAACCGTCTTGGAAACGAAGAATTTGCTTAAAAAAAAAAAAAAAATAAGAGTCAGGGGCTGGCAGGGGATTTTCCAGATACACAAGAGTAGTTCCGATACACAAAAGGTCTCCTTAGCTATTAAAAACAAATAAAAAAATGTAGGGCTGGGCATGGTGGCTCACGCCTGTAATCCCAGCACTTTGGGAGTCCAAGGTGGGTGGATCACCTGAGGTCAGGAGTTCGAGACCAGCTTGGCCAACATGGTGAAACCCCGTCTCTACTAAAAATACAAAAATTAGCTGGGCATGGTGACAGGTGCCTGTAATCCCAGCTACTCAAGAGGCTGAGGTGGCCTATGCCTATAATCCCAACACTTTGGTAGGCCAAGGCAGGTGGACCACCTGAGGTCAGGAGTTCGAGACCTGCGTGGCCAACATGGTGAAACTCCATTTCCACAAAAAATACAAAAATTAGGCGTGGTGGCTGGCTCCTGTAATCCCAGCTACTCAGGAGGCTGAGGCAGGAGAATCATTTGGACCCAGGACAGGGAGGTTGCAGTCAGCAGAGATCGCGCCATTGCACTCTAGCCTGGGTGACAGAGCAAGAATCACTTGAACCCTGGAGGCAGGAGAATCACTTGAACCCTGGAGGCGGATGTTGCAGTGAGCTAAGATCATGCCACTGCATTCCAGCTTGGCGACAGAGCGAGTCTCTGTCTAAATAAATAAATAAATAAATAAATATTGTAAAAGAGCCTAGACCTTGGGTTGGAATCCTGACTCCACTTTTCTTTGCTGTATAACCTTAGGCAAGCTTTCTCCTCCCTGAGCTCAGCTTTTGCATCTGCAAAGCAAGAGACAGCAACAGCAGACACCTCCAGGGATGTCTAGATGTATGGTCCAACGCAGTAGCCATGAACTCCCTGGGGGCATTTAATTTCAAATCAGCTACAATGAAATAAAAATACAAAAGTCAGTTTCTCAGTCGCGCTAACTGAATTTTGAGTGCTCAATACCCACATGGGGGTTCGTGGTTACTGCACTGGACAGCACAGATATACAGCCTCTCCACTGTCTCGGAAAGTTGGACAATGCTGGTGTCGGGCCCTGCTACTCAAAGTGTGATCCCCAGGACAGGCACAGCGGGAGGCCAAGGCAGGTGGATCACTTGAGGTCAAGAGTTCAAGACCAGCCTGACCAACATGGTGAAACCCTGTCTCTAATAAAAATACAAAAATTAGCCAGGCATGGTGGTGGGTGCCTGTAATCCCAGCTACTTGGGAGGCTGAGGCAGGAGAATTGCTTGAACCTGGGAGGCAGAGGTTGTAGTGAGCCGAGATCACACCACTGCACTCCAGCCTGGGCAACAGAGTGAGACCTTGTCTCAAAAAAAAAAAAAAAATCAAAGTGTGCTCCCCAAGAGTCCTCTGGAGAACAGAGAAGCGGCATCCCCTGGGAGCTTGTTAGAAATGCAGAATATCATGCCCTCCCGAGACCTGTGTAATCTGCACTTGAGCACTAAAGTGTGAGATAGGCCAGTTGTGAGGATAAACGAGAGACCAAGAGGGGAGATGCCCCTCTACATGAACAATAACAGCACCTGCTGGTTTCCACTCTCTCTAAGTGGCGATCATATTCTCCAAATGGAACTGGTCCCCGGGCTTCTGACAACGTTTATGCTGAGTGCAGGTGCAGAAGGCAGGCAGGGGCAGGTTGTATAGACAGAGAGATGGTGGAAACTTCCAGACATTTCAGAAGTTTATGTGCACGCGGGGACACAGTATTTTAATTCTGTGCTGGCCAAGATTTTCTGGCTTGTTCATTATTCCTGTTCTGGAATAAAATCCTGTATGAAAATGACATTTTAAAAAATCTACAGGCTTGTTTCATATCCAAACACCTCTCTCCATGTTTGTGAAAAGAGAGAAAAAGCATGTCAGTAAGAAAATCTTGCTTCCACCAACTTCTGAACAACCAACCAGCAATTTCTCCCCAAAGGGTCCACAGCCTTGAATGAGCTGAAGAGAAGCGGCGCAGGAAGAGGAAGACTCACACGAGGCAACCTGGCACAGCCCCAGACTGCACGCTTGGCATACATCATCTCTCATCCGCAGAACCACCAGCAGTGGGGAGGAAGGCACCGCCACCCTCCATTACACAGGAAAGTCACCTGCCCTCTGTCTCACACCTGGGAGACAGGTGAGCTGCAAGCTAAGCCTACATGGTCCAACTTGGTCCCAGGCTACCACTTCCCCCGTCCTGTCTCCATTGTGTCATGGTGTTTTCTTGTTCGTGTGGCTCTCAAGTGGAAGTCTTGCTTGATTTGCTGCCCACAGTATCTCTGGTGTCTGGCACAGGGTGTAAAACAACACAGGGGTGCCACAAATGTTCGTTGAGTGAATGAATGATTGCAAACCAAAGGCAAGTAGCAGCTTCAGCCTTGTGCCCTAGGTTAGCCTCACCCCTTGAGCTGGAAGGTGTGTACTCATACTTCATGTGTCCAAGCACTGCCCAAATGCCCAAGCCGCCTCACTTGCCACCTCCTGCATGAAGCCCCCCAAGCTTCCCCACTGGGTCCCATCCCCCATCTGGTCTCAGCTTCTTCCACTCACTTGCTGAGACTCTCCGTGGAGTTCCAGCCACGTCCTCCCATGTACCGTCAACACCTCCAACTCAGAGTTGCTGCCTCTGCCCAGACATGGGCACGGCTGGCTGCCTCCATTCAGATCTTCATGCAAACGTCACCTCAGCAGAGGGTCCGGCCGTTCCCCATCCCTTCATGTCCCCTCAGCCTGAACACCCCTCATCATATGACAGCTGTTTATCCACAGCCTGTCTTCTCCCCTGACTCACAAAGGCAGGAACTAGTTTTGTTCACTGCTGCATCCCCAGTGCCTAGAATCATGCCCAGTGCAGAAAAAGTGCTCAGAAAACATCTGCTGAGTAAATAATCAAGTGCAACCTGGAAAACAAATAACTAATAACGATGACTCATTTGAGGCAGAGTTAAAATGCATTAAAAGTAAACACCAGGCTGGGTGCAGTGGCTCATGCCTGTAATTCCAGCACTTTGGGAGGCCAAGGCAGGCAGATCGCTTGAGCCCAAGAGTTCGAGACCAGCCTGGGCAACATGATGAAACCCCATCTCTACAAAAAATAGAAAAATCAGCTGGGTGTCGTGGTGCACGCCTGTAGTCCCAGCTACTAGGGGGGCTAAGGTGGGAGATCACCTGATCCCAGGAGGTTGAGGCTGCAGTGAGCCATGATCACACCACTGCACTCCAGCCTAGGACCCTGTCTCAAAAAAAAAAAAAAAACATAAATACCAGGCTAGGTGCAGTGGCTCATGCCTGTAATCCCAGCACTTTGGGAGGCTGAGGTAGGCAGATCCCCTGAGCCCAGGAGTTCGAGACCAGCCCGGGCAAAATGGTAAAACTCCATCTCTAAAAAAAATACAAAAATTAGCCAGGCATGGTGGTGCATGCCTGTAGTCCCAGCTACTCGGGGTGAGGTGGGGGACTAAGATGGGAGGGTTGCTTGAGCCCAGGAGGTCGAGGCTGCAGTAAGCAATGATTGTGCCACTGCACTCCAGACTGGGCAACAGAGTGAGATCCCATCTGCAAAAAAAAGAAAAAAAAAAAAAAGGAAATACCAGACAGCAAAGATACAGATAAGATGGCAGCAAGAGGGGGCAGGGTAGGTGTGTCCCCGGGTTCTTCAGGGAGGAATGGAGATGTTGATTAATTTTAGGCTGTGTTAAGTCTGATACACACATTAAAAATTTACAAGTAACTACTAAACAAATCAAAAAAGAATATAGAATTTCCAAACCAGTAGAGGCGAAAAAAAGAAACTTCAATCAATCAATCCAAAAGAAGGCAGAGGTGGGGGGGATAGAAAGCACAAAATGAATGACAGAAATAGGCATGTTTTATATACCAGGAAACTAAATAAATATTTGTTGTTATTATCCAAATACAAAAGCCTTTACCAAGGTCCTTCCACATAGAAATAAGAAGGACACAGGAATAGGCCTTCAAGGTACTCCCAGTGGAATGAGATGGATGTCAAACATGCTACAGAGGACCAATCAGAGGAGCTGGCACATCTCCCAATAATCAGGACCATTAGTCAAATTACCTTCTTCACTTTGGCCCCCAGGAAGCTCAGACCCTAGTTTCCCACTTACAGCCCACATAGCACTGGGTACTGGAATTCTAGGCCCTCCATCTGAGCTACTCTAACTTTTTTTTCAACCCTGGCTTTTAATTTATCATCAATATTCTACTCATTTTATCATTTTTGTCATTTTTATAAACTATCTCCAATTCTTTGACACAAAATGAGATATAAACAAGCAAACAAAAAATCCAAATGAATAACAAACTACACAAAATTAAGCCACACAAGACCTTTCAGACAGCACAGGACTTTCAGAGAAGTGAATCTCTCTACCCTGCTTAGATTATTTTTTAAGTTTTTAATTTTAAGGCAGAGATACTTAGGATGATGGTCTTCAAAAAAAATAAAGAAAGGGCCAGGCGCAGTGACCTGTGCCTATAATCCCAACACTTTGGTAGGCCAAGGCAGGTGGACCACCTGAGGTCAAGAGTTCGAGACCAGCGTGGCCAACGAACATGGTGAAACCCCGTTTCCACAAAAAATACAAAAATTAGGCGTGGTGGCTGGCTCCTGTAATCCCAGCTACTCAGGAGGCTGAGGCAGGAGAATCATTTGAACCCGGGAGTGGCAGGTTGCAGTGAGCCGAGATTGCGCCATTGCACTGTAGCCTGGGCGACAGGGCGAGACTCCATCTCAAAAAAAAAGAAGAAAAGAAAGAAAGAGAAAGAAAGAAAGAAAGAAAGAAAGAAAGAAAGAAAGAAAGAAAGAAAGAAAGAAAGAAAGAGAAAGAAAGAAAGAAAGAAAGAAAGAAAGAAAGAAAGAAAGAAAGAAAGAGAGAGAAAGACAAACACCACTGCATAACATGTTTGATACACACATACACACACACACACACACACGCACACACCAGTGGGTCTCATTTCATTTCCAAAGCCATTTTGTTGTAAATAGATAATTATCACTTAAGCATACCTTTCAAGGGGTTTATACATTAACATGAAAATACTGTAATTATGGCTGGCCAAAATCACTTGACTACAACTTAGAATTCTAGATTTTTCATCTTTCTTAGAAGTTAATTTTTTTCCTTTTAGCCCCTAAAACACAGCATGGCTTGTGAGGAATTTTTTTGATGAAGAATATAGAAATTAATTTTTTAAATGAAGACCAAACCTCTGCTGCACAAGCCATCCATTTTTCATCTGAGCCTTAATCTCACTCTCCAGGTGGTCACTCAGTTTATCAATCACGCTGGCCACGTGACTACGCAACCAAAATCCCTGGACACCAACAGCTCCCCATCAGAGAGTGCCGGAGGTGACAAGAGGCTCCAGAGTTTAAAAGTAAAATTATTTTTAAAATATTCAATCTCGAGTCTTTGCAAGAATAACAATGTGTGTCTGGAAATGTCTGAATCAGGCTGTCGCACCAGAATCCATTTTAAGTCTGCTGTACACTACATTTTCAGAGAGAATTCTTGTTAGCTCTTTAAAAAAAAAAAAAAAAAAAAGTTGGATTTTTTTTTTATCAAAGTGACCACATCATAAAATTTGTCTTCTCTTTCCTCATTCCTTTAACAAATATTTGTTAAATGCCCACCTCATGCCAGGCTGCCAGGCCCTAAAGATACCAGGTCTGCCATCTCCCCCGCCCCTAACTCCATACCCCACCAGCAAATCCTGTTGATTCCACTTCCAAACCAGAGCCAAGCCTCTACTGCACTCTCCCTGGGCCACCTCCAGGTCCAATCTGAGCTACCCTGGCCTCTCGCAGACACCTGCACCAACCTTTCCTGGTACACTGGCATCCTCTCCTGCCTGCCACGGTCAGGCTCCACCCAGAAGGGTCCTTCAGAAACCTGAATCAGACCTTCTCCTCCCCTGCCTAAGCCCCCCAGTGGCCTCTAGAATAAAATCCATGCCCTCGTCCCAGCTGGTCAGCGGCCCAGGATCACCAGGATCAGGCCCACAGGCCTCCACGGTGCAGCAGGAATTCACAGCTGGGTCCTTCTCCGTGCACGACCCTCCCAGTGTGGTCTTCCCCAGCCATTTTATGTCAAGGAGCTTCCCACCCCAGTCACCACCAGCCTACCCTGTGCATTGATCAACTCTCTTCACTCTGCTTGCTATTTACCACCTATGACTGCATTCGCCCTCAGGCCACCCAGGCAGGGACACTTCTGTGCCATCCATCACTGAATCTCCAGCACTAAAGCAGTGAACACAGTAGCCCCTCATGCTGTGTTGACTGAGATGCGTGACCCCTGCCCTGGTCCCCAGCAGTCACAGCTCCGTGGGAGAGGCGAGAGCTCTACTAACCCATGCTGGGGGCTCTGACGTTGGGAGGTACGTGAACCGGCAGGGCCCTAAGTGCCAGGAGGGGCTGAGTTCACACAGGGTGCACACACGGTCTCATCTGATTCAGGTGGACACTCCATGAGGGAGAAGGGAGGCCAGCTGGCTGGTGAGGCAGAGGCAGAAGTGGCCCCATGTCCCTGACCTCCAGTGCTTGGTGCCCTGCACTAGGGAGAGGCTGCAAGTCCCGACAGAGTCAGTGTGAGGCCTGATGGACTGCCCCTGCAGAGCTTGGCGCCCCATCCCCAGGAAGACGCCAGTCCCACCCGACCGCACCCTCCATGCATACAGAACAGCTCCAACTCCAGGAGGCAGGGGCAGCCCCGCACAGGGGCGGGTGCCCAGGTACCAGCTCTAGGTCCTGATTTATAACAGGGGGTGCCCGCCCAGCACACTCCTCAGCAGTCAGAAGGGGCAGCCACGGGGCACGATCTTGCAGTGCTCGAGTCAGGAAAGGGAGGAAGAGCGAGGTGCACCCAGGCAGGAAGGAGCACGGGAGAGAAGAAGGGAGCTTGTGCATGCTGTTCATTGGGTGGGGAGGTGGGAAAAAGGGAGGAGAAAAATAAAGAACCAAAAGCAGGGACTTGCACAAGCTGCCGGGGCAGAGAGCCATGAACTCTGGGATGGGGACCTTCCCCATCCGCATCCAAGGTTGGTCTCCGCACCCCCAAGAAGAAGAGAGGAGGCCACAGAGTAGACTGGAAGGAACAGACAAATTATGAGAGGGACGTGGAGGGGGGTCAACCACCAGCTTGCGCCAGAAAGTACTTGTTTCCCACACATGATCCTAATTACTGTGCCTGTGAGCTGCCTCCTGCTCCTGCAAGGGGAGGGCGAGTCCCCACCTGCTCCTTTCTGAAGCCCCCACCTCCAATTGGAACCTTGAACAGAGAAGGTGCCCGTTCTGCCGGCAGGCGCCCTGGGATTAAATCACAAAGAGGCAAAACGATTGTGTGTGGCCCATTTCCAGGCAAACCCCCTGCAGCCTTGGGCCTTCCACACAGTGGCAAATGAGGCAAGAACCAAAGAAACTGCCTTGACGTAAATTCTCCATTTCCCTTTCTCCCCCTTCCTCCCTCACGGATTTTAATTAAGGGTTTACTTGCAAAAGACCTAGTTCTATTTCACTAAATCCTTGGACCCCTTTTATATTGTCTCATATATCGTGTTATGCTCAGGCGCCAGTACAAAGTTAATTATAACTTCTAAGTACTCCATTACCAGGCCCTCATCTTCCTCCCCTGCCTGAGTCTGCTAAGGGTAGTGCCACTTAATTCATGGGCTCATCATGTGCTTTACAGACCACGCTTTTACAACAAACACCCCTGGGCACCTCGGTGCCAGGCTGGGCTGGGCTCTGAGGACCTATGCTGACCAGGGCATGGTCTCGGCCCTGGAGAGGCTCACAGAAGCTGCAGGAGGAAGGGGGGCCAGTAGGCTGGCACACAGAGCACCCCCAGCAGCTCAGCAGGTGACACAGTGGGCAGAGGGGACAGTGGGCAGGACAGACGATAGCAGTGTCAGAATCACAATAGATGACTGCAGACGTCAGCCTCAAAGGGAAAGGAGAGAGGACACAGGAGCCCTGACTGACAGGGTCCCAAACGCCACAGTGAAGTGCTTCATCTTACTACGTAGCCTAAGGGGATGGGTCAGAGGTTTGGGAGTTCAGTTTGGGATAGAACTAGTCTAAAACCCTGGCAGACACCCAGGAGGAGGGGTTTTGTAAGAAGACTAGACAATGCAGTGGCTGGATGAGAGAGATAGAGGCATTCTGCAGGTCTGGGTGGAGCGAGAGCTGGGGGGTCTGAGTGGTTAGTTATCATTTGGAAAGAAGGTGGCTGAGAGGCCTAAGGATGGACTCTAGGGGGAGCCCCCTTCGGTGGGCAGGAGGGGAATGAGGAACAAAAGGAGGAGATGGAAAAGGGCCCTGGAGAGGGAGGCCACATGGAGGCTGTGGCAGAACCCACGCTAGAGGAACCTGCATCCAGCATCAGGTGCCACAGAGCTGAGAGGAGGAGAGGCTGGCCAGTACAAAGCCACCTGTGGCCTCTGGCAGTCACTACCGAGGGTGGCGCAGGGTCCTCAGGCTGTGGGGGCTAGGGGTGCAGTGAGGGCTGCAGAGGCTGCAGGCTTCCTGTGGCTGGGGGTGGGGAGGCCAGCCTGGCACCTGCCAGTCACAGAGAGGGAACTTTCTGGCATCTTGCAAATCCCAGCTCAGGAACTGACAGTTCTTGCAGGCATGGCTGTCACTCAGAGACGGCAGCAGAATTTGGACCTGGCATTCTTGCCTTGGGAAAGATGTGGGTGGTGCCAGGGCCTTGGGGTCAGTGGCTGCCTCTGCAGGGCATCCTGGGAGGAGGGTGCTTCTGGGTGCTCAGCCTCCCCTTCTGACCTCAGCACCCTGGCCTCCAGGGGGGCCTGCATGCTAGCACATTTCATCAGGTCCAGAGCACCTGTGGCCCCAGCTTCTAGCCTTGTCCTTGAGACCCCAACTCAACTTACGCTCCCTGAGTCTTCTCAGATCGCTTCCCAAGTCCTGTGTGGCAACAGTGATGGCTCACACTGGTCTGTGTCACAGCTCTGCCATCCTCGAAGCCCCCATTTACTGGTGACCCACCCAGCAGCATTCAGGCATGCCCCTCCCTGCTGGGGTCACCATGGCCAGCTCACAGACAGGGCTGTGTCAGCAGGGTCATCATGCCACTCACAGCTGCACATTCCTCTCTGTCCAGGGCTCCCCTGGCTGGCGCTGGGCATGAAGCCTTGACCCTCCCCTCCAGGGGCTGACGGTGAAGGTGGGAGACACCCCCCAGCTGCAAGGTAAGAGCCACCAGCAGAGCCTAGACCAGGGGCTCTGGGTGTACAGAGGAGGAGGGAACAGCCCTGCCCAGCGGGGTGGGGGAGGCTTCACAAGGGGCAGCTCTGGAGGGGTGAGTGGAGCATGGGCCCAGGACCAGGGAGGGGAGCTTGTTCTACGAGTGAGGAGTCCAGCTGGCCGGTATGGCTGGAGGGAAATGGTGCTGCTGGTGTTGAAGTTGAGGAGTCTGTTTTGCGTGGGGCAAGGATCTGGGAGCGGCAAGTTGTTCACCATGACAGATGTTTCACAATGACAGGGCTCCCGTGGTGCCCGGACTGTGCAAAGCGTTGCACGGGAATACTATTCATCCACCCTCCCCCACCGCCCTAGGGCAAGAAAATAATTCTCCCCGTTCTACAGGTGAGGCACAGAGAGGTTGAGAGACTGGACTGAGGTAACACAGCAAAGAGGAGGAGGAAACGGGTGAAGACAGCTGCCTGGCCTCCAGCCGCCCCACCTCCCTGCACTGACTGATCCATCCAGGCTGTGAGCTCCCTGCGGCTGGTGAGGAGCAAGGAACCACCTGCACATTCTTTGCCATTTTCAGCGAGTTTTGCTTTTGCGTTCACTCTTTATAGCTGGAGAACACGTCCTTATCAATTTTTTAGCTGCTTACTCGACATTTACAAATCAAGCTGCCGCTTCTATTTCATGAATACATTTGGGATATTAATGGCCAAGGGGAAAGAGGGGCTGCTCAGAGGGACTCTTTCATCCCAACCCGTCCCCCTCCAATGAACACAGACCCAGACAGAAGCCTGCAAAGGGGCAACGCATGGACACCAGTCACAGCCGAGCTGAGAGCAACACACCTCGCAGCAAGTTAGAGTCTGCAGGAATTTAGCCACGCAGAGCCCGGTGAGGTGCCTTGTCTTGTCTTACATGGTGGGTCTTTATTAATTTTTTGAATCTCTTCCTGTCTGTCTGGAGGTGGCCCCCAGAATATGATTTCAAATGCTTTCCATGAGATCAATGAACAGGGAAGGAGCAAGTTGTGAATTTCAAATCTAGAACTTTCTCATCCAGGAGAAGGGGCTGAGCCAGTGGGTGGGCGAGGGGGGCAAGGTGATGAGTTGGGTGTGCAAAGGTCTCCCGCCCTGTCGGCTGGGGAAGGGGCTCATGGAGGCCCTTGAGTGGCTGGATGACGCCAGGATTGACCCAAGGCCCAGGGCTGTCACACCCCTCCTGGGACACACTTGGCACCAGACATCCAGGAGAGTTGCCTTTGTTTGAAATTACTAGAAAACCACACTCCTCCCCCATAGAAAATCAGACACAAAGAGAGAGAGACAATCCTAAAGAAGAAGGTAAAACCCCATGACCCCACCACCCAGACATCGACTCTGGAACATTCTGGAGCTTCAGCCTTCGCCGGGTACACTCTGGTTCTACAATCCATCATGGCCTTTGAAAAGTTTTCTAAAGGTCATCCCCATACAAAAACCTTCCCAAAGCTCCGCCTGCCCTTAGGATCAGCCCCACACTCCTGTCCAAGGCCCGGGAGGCCTGTGTGGACCAGTACCTGCCCCACTGCCCTGCTTCTCCCACCTCCCAACACTCCCAGTGCTCTCCACTCCCACCCCAGGGTCGCTGCAGCCTCCGCGTCCTCTGCCTGGAACGGGTCCTGCCCAGAGCTGCACAAGGCCGCCTCATTCTCACCCTCAGGCCTGGCCCAACATCCCCTCCTCAGGGAGGCCTTCCGTGCCCACCCGGCTGAATGGCCATCACCACACGTCCCCAGGTGGGTCCCAGACAGACCCCATAGCTCTCTCTAATGAACGGCTCCTGTGCCGCCCTCATAGCTACGGAGCCACCATCCCCCCGCATCAGGCTGAGTGGGGCCCTGCGTGCTCAGGGTCTACTGTTACCCCAGGGCTTGCGACACACCTGGCACCTCGTGGGCTCTCAATGAGGGTCAGCAACAGGATGACGGAATGTTTCTTTCCAGTCTCTTTTTCTCTGTGTCTGCTGTTGGGAGGGCTGTTGCTAGCTGAGACCACACGTCCATAGCTCTCAGGAACTCCACATGCTGTAACACACGTGTTGTTCCACCGCCTTCCCTGCCAACTCAATCTCAAGGTTCAGGTCCAATGTCTTCCTCCCAACACCCCACCCCTACCCAGGGGAGCCCAGATCTGGTAGACGCCAGTTCACAGGGGCAATCCTAACAGGTACACAGCACTTCACACTTTACAAGGCGATTCTTTCCTCCATTCCAACAGAGCCTCAAAACAACCTTTGGAGGGATGCAAGGCAGGGGAGCCTAATCGCTCCCTTTTAAAATGAGGCCCAGAGGGGCCACGTGGCCGCTGCAGTCACCCGGGCAGGAAGCAGAGCCAGACTCCAAACAGCATCGTCCACACCCTTACTTCCAATTAGGGAGGCTTCACCTCAAGAAGCAGAGGCAACACAGAGCTATACCAAGAGTTCAGCACTGGGGTCCAACTGCCCAGTTCTGCCATTTACAAGCTGTGTGACTTTGGGTAAGCGACTTCACTTCTCTGGGCCTTGGTTTTCTCCTCTGTAAAATGGGAATGACAATAGTTCCTGCCTCATTGTCAGGAGGATTAAATGAGTTACTAATACACACAAAGGGTATAGAACAGTACCCAGCACATACTAAATGCTCAGTAAACTTGAGCTTTATAGAAAAAACGCCCCTGTCCAAATGCACCGAATAGGTGCAAAGCCCATCTCTTAGCCATGATCACCAAACTCTGGGGACCTGACCCACTGGCCAACCAAGGTGTCTCGCTTTGTGCAGTGGGCGAGTTCCCAAAATACCAGCGGCAAATGGGCTTCGATTCACGCTCTCACCCCCATGCAAATGCTCCTCCTCCCTCAGTCTGAAGCCCATTCCTCCTCGAGTGAGGGTCCTGACATCTGCAAACACTTCCAGGCAGCAAAGGGGCGAGGCCCGAGGGAAAGAAGCTTTTGGAAAAGGAAGACCCCTTTACAAGTTGTAAGTTCACACTTTCCACCCATCACGGGCACCTGGAAGGCCAGGCTGTGTGTGAGAGACAGTCCTCACCCTTCAGAACCTCCATTCTCCTCTGTCAAATAGGGACACAAATGGTAGCCACCTCAAGTAGCTGTTCCCACATTCAACAAGGCAGAGGTGGTAGGAGCCCTGCCACCCCGTGCCTGGCACACAGTGGGGGCTTGGCCCACAGCGACTCCAGCCTCTCTGCCTGGGAAACGGCCTCTTGACTCCACCAAGTGGAACCTCCTGTCTTTTGAAACCCACAGCAGATGGGACAAGCATCCTCCCTCGGGGAAAGGGCCCCTCCTGGGGGGCAGCCCAGACCTGGAGCCAGTGTGGGCAAGGGGAGAATCCCAGAGAAGGACTTCAAGAGCCCTATCCACCGGCCTGCACTTCCTGCAGCCCAAATGGGGCCTTTGATTAGAATTTCCCGTTTGAAAAATCAATATTTAAAGCCCTCTGCCTGCCAAACAGAAGGGAAGGCCTTGCTTATAAATATTTGTCTCGCCTGGCAGAGTCGGGCCCCTGGCTCGCCGCGGCTGCCCTGCCTTGCTCCTGGCCCTCTGCTTGCGCAGTCCCAGCCAACTGCACAGCGGGACGCCCCTGGGGAGGCGGAAGGGACCGTCTGGCAGCCACGTGGGGCTGCGCAGGAAGGTGAGCGGCCCCGCACCCACGCCTCCACGGCAGCAGGCCTGGGTGCTGGGCTGCACAGGGGCCGTCCATCTGTCTTCCCCCGGTGGGGACAGAGACGCCTCACTGTGAGGTTTCTCTGGATTCCAAGGCAAGCGAGTTTTCCCAGGGGGTCCCCCAGGTTTAGTTCTTATTTTTGAAAAAAAGCACAAAGACAAAACCCAGGGGATGTGCTTATAAATCATCATCCACCATGGCGCTGAGTGTGCATGGGAAGGGGCTCTGCTGCTGAGACCAGCAGCTGCCCACATCTGGCCCCTGGAGAAACCATCTACATGGCAGTGGGTGACTGAGCTAGGATGAACCAGCTGAGCACCTACCCTGGCACTACTATTCTCCATGTCATTCATTCATTCACCCACTCAGCCATTCATTCATTCATTCATCAGTTTCTTTTCTTTTGAGACAGAGTCTCGCTCTGTTGCCCAGGCTGGAGTGCAGTGGAGTGATCTCGGCTCACTGCAACTTCCGCCTCCCAGGTTCAAGCAATTCTTCTGCCTCAGCCTCCCATGTAGCTGGGATTACAGATGCCCACCACCATACCCAGCTAATTTTTGTATTTTTAGTAGAGACAAGGTTTCACCATGTTGGCCAGGCTGGTCTCAAACTCCTGACCTCGGGTGATCCACCAGCCTCGGCCCCCTAAAGTGCTGGGATTACAGGCATGGGCCGCTGCACCCGGCCTCATTCATCAATTATTTATTGAGGCCCTACCTTTGCCAGGCACTGGGGCCTGGACACACAAATGGACAAAGATATGAGCAGAGTCCCTTTTGGAGGGGGTCTTCCAGGCCAAAAAAAAAAATCCCACAAACAAATGGAAAGTCACAACCGAGACAGATGCTGGAGGAGGAGAGGTCCAAGGTGGATGGGAGAGAAAGGGGCACCTGCTCTGAGAGGTCAAAGAAGGTGACCAGGCAGGCACAGGCCAAGGAGGGGGCCCGGGCAGCGCAGGAGGGAAAGGCAGGGAGGCAGCCTCGGGAGCTGGCGGGAGCCCCCTTCCTGCTCAGCACAGCCACCCGCCTGGGGCAGGAGGGACCTACCTAGCCACTCGTTGAACTTCTTCACCTCGCTCGGGAGCCCCAGCTCAGTGAAGTCCCCAGCGTGGATCAGCACGTCGCCGTACGGCATCTGGATGGGGTCCGTCCTCGAGTGGGTGTCAGAGACGCAGACGAAGCGGGTGTAGCCTGGAGGCTTGGGGGCATCGTGAGGCACCGGGTCCACCCTGCGGGGAGAGATGACACTGCGGGTCAGGAGGCCATGGAGCCGCGAGCCTGCGGGTGGTGCCTCTGCAGCCCCATCCACCACAGCTCACAGCCCCTTCAATCCCGCTCAGATCCACCAGACCAGGGACTGGACGCCCAGCCTTCCCAGGGGTCCACCCCGGCCCGAATCCTGACTTCTCTCATCTTTAGCCAGGCAAAGCATGTTTGGCCCCCAAGCCTCAGTTTCCCTGTCTGTAACATGGAAACGTCGGGTTGGGAGGCTGTTGGGAAGGTTAAAGGGAGTGAGAAGCGGGTGCAGCGAGCATCTGCCCTCCAAGCTGAGGTGCTGCACAGCTTCCAGCCTTTTGTTCGTTATCACCCCCAGAGGGGCCTTTTCAAGATGTCTTTTATTTTCCCCTACTCACTTCCCTCCCATGAAGCTTTAGCATCACAGAGATGCCATATGTGTATTTAGGTACCTCACGTCCACCTCTGCTTTAGACAGAAGAGCAAGACATTTTTTTCACTCCCCAAGCGCCAGATTTTACCCCTTAGGGGCGCTATGGCCCCCACTGAAACCGCATGGGGTAAAGCCTATGGTTGGGCGATGAGGACGCCTGCCCAGGCTGTGCAGGGCACGTCCGCCAACGCAGGACAGCAGCACGGGAGGCGGAGTTTCAGGAGAACGCGTGAAATAAAGACCCTAAAGGAAAGGTATCCATTTTTCAAAACTGTAAGAGAGTGTGATCATTTCTAGACCAAGGGCCTTCCGGGGCTGTATCAGAAAACAGTCCTGGAGTCAGAAGACCGGGCTTTGCACAGCCTGGGTCTGCACATCTGTAAAACGAAGCTACTTCACCGAGCAAAAATAACATTTTAAAAAGCGGCATAAATGTAGGTTCTTGTGCCTCAGGAGCCCATCGTGGCCCTCTCGTTTGACAGACGAGGATGCCAAGATCCAGCTGGGCTGAGCAAGCGGCCCTGGGCACCCCAGTGCAGAAATGTGGACGTGAGCTAAGACCCCGGCTCCCCGTGGACTAAGACCCCAGCTCCCCATCCAGTGCTGTCTCCCCTACACGTTGCCTCCCCAGTTGAATGGTTTTACCAGGCTCAAAACTCTTAAAAACAACGCAATGACATTTCAACAAGCAGCTCTCTCCAAATGAGTATGCCGCTCGAGGAGTTGTGTTTAAATCTAATTATGCGGCAAACCAAAAGCGGTGCCATATCAGTTACATAAATACTTTTAAAGACATCTTTCTAATTATCCTTTTTTTTTTCAGACAATATACTTCGAAGAAATTTAATTAACACCTTACGAGAGACGTGGGTTCAGCATGCTAATGTGCGGGGCGCACTAGCGCGCTCCATCCACCGCAGCCGGAGGCGCCGAGCCAGCCTCCCCACCACCATGCCGCGGCGGGAGCGCGCACCCAGGGCCCCTTCCTGGGGGTTGTTAGGCCTAAGGAGAATCCCAGCAAGTCAGAGCTGGGCTACACTGGGAGGAAAATGAATATGAATCCGATGATGACCAACCAGGGAGGTGCTAGCTTTTCCTCCTCTCCATTCACTCATTCATTGAATACGGCACATCCTGAATGACTACCGTGTGCCAGCCCTGAGCTCAGCGGAGGGCCACAGGGATGAACCAGGCTGACCCCTGCTCACGACCAGCCCAGAGACTGATGGCGGCAGCAGACTTGGCCAGACGATGACAATACAGCCAGCACCTTTGACAGGGCAGCAGAGGGGACAGGGCCCAGAGAAGGCCCTAACCTGGCCTGGGGTCTCCTGGAAGCTTTCCATCAGGGGTAGTGTCTGAGCTGGTCTGGAAACTGAAATCTCCTTCCCAGAAATTCCCACCACTCTTCTGTCCTCTGGGGCCCCCAATGACCCCCAGTCCCCATGACAGACAGCTGGTGTGACCTACATACCCTACCGCCCCCACACACACAGCTGATCAGACCAAGGGCAGCCAATTGCTACTGGGCTACTGGCCTGGCACAGGAATTCAAGTGAGCCAATCAAATTCATTCATTCATATTCTCTCCTTCTCTCTCTCCCTTTCTTCTCTCTCTCTTTCCCTCTTTCTCTCCTCCCTCTCTCTCTCCTCCCTTTCTCTCTCTCTCCCCTCCCTTTCTCTCTCTCTCCTCCCTCTCTCCTCCCTTTCTCTCTCTCTCCTCCCTCTCTCCTCCCTTTCTCTCTCTCTTCCCTTTCTCTCTCTCTTCCCTTTCTCTCTCTCTCCTCCCTCTCTCTCTCCTCCTTTTCTCTCTATCTTTCCCTCCCTCTCTTCCCTTTCTCTCTCTCTGTGTTTGTCTCTCTCTCTCTCTCTGTGTCTCTGAGGTTTTGAAGATGTCATAAGGTGACAAAGACTAAGTCAAAGAGACAAAGAGAGATGAAGAAGGGAGAGACAGGGAGCACAATGCCACCCCCGAGCTGCTGGGGCCCCGACAGTCTACCCTCCCAGGAGCCCCGCCTAGCAGAGGAGCCCTAAGAGGGCCTCAGCTCCCACCCGCCACCAGCCAGCCAAAAGCAGTGCGGTTCTGAGGGCTCTGGTTGGGCTGGGCCTGCTGCTGGAGCCAGAGCTCTTTAATTAACTCCACTCTTATTTCCCTGCACCCCGAGGCTTCTGGAGCACAGCGAAGATGCAGACCTAGTCATCCCCAGAGAAAGAAATAGACTCTCATTTCCCGGCACAGTCCCCCAGCTATTTGGATTGCAACAAAGGCTCAACTTTGAAATAATAACAACAGTAATGATTTCAATGATCCCCACGCATCAAGAGCTCATTATGTGCCGGGCATGTTACAGTCAGTGGCTCTCTTCACCCTCATAATGACCATCTAAGCAGGGTACTATGTGTAGCCCCATTTTACAGGTGAGCAAACTGAGGCTCAGAAAAGGCTGACTCGTCCATGATCTTAGCTACAGGAGCTGGTGCAGCTGAAATTTGAAGCTGGTTTTTGGGTCCAGAACTCACACCAGGCTGGACTATTACCAGGCTGGACTTCGTTTCATTCAATCAACCTATGGACAAATCTTACTGAATGTCTCTAAATGCCAGGGACCTGCTTGGTATAAAGATACATCTGTGGGTAGGACACCCACAGAGGCCACCGGTGTGAAGATCCAGAAACCTGACAATGCTTGCAAGCGAAGGAAAGAGCAAAAAGAGTCAAAATATGGAGAAAGAGGCCAGGCACAATGCCTCACGCCTGTAAACCTAGCACTTTGGGAGGCCAAGGCGGGTGGATCACTTGAGGTCAGGAGTTCAAGACCAGCCTGGCCAACATGGTGAAACATCATCTCTACTAAACATATAAAAAATTAGCTGGGCGTGGTGGCAGGTGCCTGTAGTGCCAGCTGCTCTAGAGGCTGAGACAGGAGAATCGCTTGAACCTGGGAGGCGGAAGTTACAGTGAGCTGAGATCACACCACTGCACTCCAGCCTGGGCAACAGAGTGAGACTCTGTCTAAAAAAAAAAAAAAGAAATTAACAACAACAATAGAAAGAGAGAGAAAGAGACAGTGAACAAGAGGGCATAATTTGAAGATCCAGCTACACCTGAAGCTAGACCCAAACTGGAAATTCTTAATATGGGCCAGTAGACTCCTTTTCATCCTTAAGGCAACTTAAGTTGTGTTTCTGATACTTGCAATGACAGTGAAAAGTTAGTCCATGCCCAAGCTCCCAGCTACTAAGTTAAAGAGTGGAATTTGAACCCAGGGCTTCACAACAGGAATCTGGGCATCTAATCTCAACACTTTGTGACCACAAAAAAAAAAAAAAAAAGTGCAAAGTGGTTCTTTCTCAGTGACATTCCGCAGGGACCAGAGATAAGACGTGGAAGCAAAGGCTTCTTATTTCTTGGAGCCAAACTCAACTTCCCCAAAGCTTCTGCCTACTTGGGTGGCTCTGAGACCTGACACCCATCTCCAGCTCTCCCCAGCCTACACCGATCTTCTTCCCATGGGATTCCTGGCAGCAGGAACAGCACAGAGGAGAGAACACGGCCTCCGACGCCAGACCCCAGGCTGGCACCCCAGCTCAGTAACCACCTCCTCGCTGTGCCCCTGGACCCCACCAGGCTCCAGCTCTGCTCTGTAGGGTGGGGACAAGCCACTCCCTCTTTGTCATGTTGTGAGAACTTTGCCAACCTTCACAGCTGGAGCCCTGATGCCAACACCCCTGCAGTGCGCTCTGGATCCTGCTCTTGGTTCTTTCTCTCCCATAAGCCACTGGTTCTGTGGAAGTGCAGTTCCTGGTGCCAAAAGCCCAGAGAGGCATCAGAAGCAGAGGCTGTTACCCCTTGTAACCCTATTCCTGCAGAAATGGGGTGCTCTGAAGGTCCAGGCAGGGACAGCTTCCAACAACTCATCCAGCCATGTGACTGGGCATCAGCCATGGTGTTTTAGTAGGAAAGGACCTCTAGTCCCTTCCTCTCATTTTACAAATGGGGAAACTGAGGCCTGGGGAGGAGCAATGACTGGCTGGATCAGCATCACACAACAACTGCCCCGACCCCTTGCCCAGTGCTCTTCCCACAAAGCACTGCATCCAAGGGGACCCTGGCCACAGGACCCTCCTGCGTCCCCACACCTGTCCTTCCTTCCTACATCCTGGCCTCTGCTCTTGCTGGTTCCTCTTCCTAAAGTGGCCCACTCCACGGAGGCCACAGTGCAGCTGGTCCTCCACGCCCAGGGATTATGCCACCCCCACCCCCACAGAAAGTTGTCCGTGATCCCTGACACTCCTCCTGAGTCTTGACGCCTGTCCCGTTCTCACTCTCTTCTCTTTCCTGCTTCCTATTCCCTGTGCTAGGCACCAGGCATGCAGCCCCATGCTCGTGGAGGGGAGAGATGCTTGGGAAATCCTCCCACAGATGAATGTGTCAGCACAGACTGAATCAGGTGCCACAAAGCGTGCGCCACAAGGCCCAGGGCTGAGCACCTACAGCTGGAGCAGGAAGGACTTCCCTGAGGTGGTGACACCTGGGTGAGATCTGAAGGAGGAGTCAGTGCTCATAGGGCAAAGAGTTGGGATCAGAGGGAATAGCATGTGCAAAGACCTGAGGCAGGAGGAAGCCTGGAATGTTTGAGAAACTGGAAGCAGCCACCGCATCTGTTGCACAGCAGGACAGGGATGGAGAATGAGGCCTGAGAGCCAGGCAGTGCCGGGTTGTGAGTCCTCCCCACCTGCTTTGCTCCTTGTCCCCCTCCCTGCACTCCAGGCTGAGCTCCATGTCTCCAGGAGCCTCTCAGTGTGTGGACAGGCCAAGGAGCCACACGGCACTGGGTGGGAGTCCCAGCTCCCCATGCTCACCTTCCAAAGCCTCAGCGTCCTCATCTGTAGAGAGGGGGTCCACACCGACCTGGGACAGCAGGAAAGGCCAGGAAGAAGGCACAAAGGGGCTACTCTAGGCCTGGCACGCAGCTGTGGCCTTCCATCCCACTCTGCTGTAGCTTCAAGGACCCGGTGCAGCCTGAGGGGCTCAAAGGTCTTTAAGCAATGACTCAAGTCTCTGCCATAACGCCTTTTAAAGGTCAGAGAGGAGTTGCTGTGCCTGGTGCCGTGGCCCTGGGGACCTACGTGAGAGCTCCAGGATAACCCTGTCCCCCAACACTCACTCTTGACTTCTCACTGACCACCAGGCCAGTGGTCCGCCTACCCACCCAGGACAGAAGGGCTGGGCCTGGAGGAGCCTCCTGCGACCCCCACAGGGTTTCTCAGTCGCCGCGGCAAGGAGTCTTCAGCCTTGTTCACAGCCTAGAGGCCCAGCTCCAGAGATTCCTTACCCAAGCAAAGGCGGCCTCGTCACCAGCAGGGTCTCTGGGGGCAACTGCATAAATCACAGGACTCAACCAGAGGCCATGTTTGGACTGTCACTGTTGTTATTAAATATAAATTGTGGATTTATTAAATAAGGCCCCCTTGCTCCCTCACCCCGGAGACAAAGCCCAGGGTGGTGACAAATCACATGTCGGGAAGTGGCAGCCATCCCCCCACCGCTCCTGGGAGGGAGCAGCTGACTCGCCATGGAAATCCATTCAGCCACCTCCAGCAGCCTGCATGCTTCCGAGCTTGGGGTATGGAGCCTGAATGAAGAGGCAGTGGGAGGCAGCAGCCCCCTCATCCCTGTGCCCACCCTAGCTTTACCCAGCTGTGTACAAAGTTGTGTTTCAAAGCTGGAGCTTGGAGCACACTCTCTCCAGGGCCCCATCCAAACCCCAGCTGCCTCGGAGCCAGCAGGAGCCAGGAACTCTCCCCTCTGCCGGAGGTGGTGGTGCAGAGCAGTCCAGGATGGGGTGGGGCAGGCCAGGTGTGAATCCTTGTGGGGCCTGCTCCAGCTCCCCAGCTAAGCTCCTTCTCCATAGCACTTACCATCGCCAGCATCACACGCTTTCGTGACCATCTGCTAACTGCCTGCCATCCACTGGATGTAAGCTCAGCACAGGCAGGGGTGCCTTCGATCACTACTGGGTCCCAAGCACCTCACCAGGCCTGGCATGTGCTACCAATGCTGAGTGCTTGCTGCCCACTGGGCCTTCTCTACGAGGATTTAACTATTTCATCCCCAGTATTACTGTGCGCAGCATTTTTTTCACCCCCTAAGAACCAGTTTTCACCCCTTGGAGGTGCTGTTTCCTCCACTAAGAATGCATGGACTAGTGTCACGGGGTGTGAGGACCAGCTTTCCGAGCCATGCAGAGCGCATGCGCCATCCAAGGAGGGCGGCATGGCAAGGGGAATTTCAGAGGAACATGTGGTCCCTCGACCTGGAGTAGCCAGCTCCAGGTTGGGGAAACTGAGGCACGAAGCAGCATGAACCCCATCCAAGCAGGCAAGCTCAGCGCCCAAGGTCCTAAACAGTGAGAAACTCAGCAGCTCACAGACATCCCAAATGCGTGAATGAATGACTCAACAACTGAATGAATGGCCCTGGGTTGCTCAGTTAAATGGGGAGATCACCCCCTCTCATTCGGTCATTCACCCTCCCTCAGGACGCAGCCCGGCCTACAGGGGCCTGTGGTGTCTCCTGCACACCCCAACCCCTGCTGCCTGCCCAGCTGGGCCTCCGTATAGTTCTCAGAGACCCCCATCTTCTAGCCACCTGCAGACTCCGACCCTGCCGCCCCTTCTGCCTGGCCCACTTCCTCCTCACACCCTCTCCCAACTTGCTAGGCCTATTCCTCCTGCTCTGGCCTTAACCTAGAAACTACCTAGTTCTCCAGGGGGTCTTTCCTGGATCCCTTGAAACTGGGAAGCACCTCCTCGGCCCCCACTCCCTGTCTTCCCCTTTCCCTGGCTCTGTTCTCTGACTAGGAGCTCCCTAAGTGTGTGCCTGGCCCAGGCAGGGGCGCCGTGATTGACAGCTGTCCATAGTCCCACTGTGTGTGGTGCCGGGACCTTCACAAACCCCACCTGCCCTGGGAAGCCTTGCTGCTCTCTCCCTGCCCACTGGGCAGGAGTTCAGCCTGGCCTCCGGGCACCTCAGGCTCACTCACCTCTGACCCACTCAGATGGAGGATGACCTTCACCAACAAAAGACAAAACCCAGCCCAGGGAAGGCCCTCAGCCCTGCAGCGCCCCCCCCCACCCGCCCCCACCGCCAGGCCTCAAGTCTCACAGACTGAGGAGTGACAAGCCTGAGGCCCGGGGCCTTCCTTCCTTCGCAAACCCACCAATCGGGCCCCAAAAACAGAAAACCAGAGGCAGCAGCCCAGAAAGAAATCTACCAAAAAATAAAGTAGGCAGCCACAGGCAACACTAACCCTGCGGCCCCACATGGAGACAAGAATTTTCCTGGGCAAGTGCCACTGGAAGAGGGCGATCCCCGCCTGGAGCCTGCTGCCCTGCAGAGCCCTTCCCTGCACCTCCCTCCCACAACACAGGCCGGGCCTGAGGGAGGCCGCACAGGGATGGGAGGTCGCACCCTCACACACACCCCACCAGGCCAGGGTTTGGAAACCCCCTCAACTCCTTCTCCGAGTGGTCCGAGGGACAGCGGCTGGGACGCCACAAGCACCGCTGCCCCAAGATGGAGATCACAGCCCCAGAGGTGGCCCAGGGCCTGGACCCTTGTTGGGGCACCAGACCCACTGGCGGTCAGGAGGGCTTCCAGTAGGCCCTACATCACTGGATCAGCCCCTGTCACAGCTACCCCCTCCCTGTGCTGTCACCTCCCTGCTCTGCAGGGGTCATCCCTCATCCAGACCCAGCTTGGGGGCGGGCACCCAGAGTGGCCGGGTGAAGGTACAACAGCCAAGAGGACAACAGCCTCCGCTCTGAGGCAGAAGCATGAACATCCACACACATCACAGCCCAAGGATGCAGGAGGCCCAGCACGGAGAGCCCCGGGCTGGACTCAGGAAGCCCTGGGTTCAAGTCCAGCTCTGGCACCTGCCAGCAGGGGGTGCACCTCATGGGCCTGGACCCCGGTTCCTCACCAGGTAAGCTCTGTCGTGCAGGTCTCATGGGAGGAGCAATGGGGATAAAGGAGGAGGGGGCTCCAGGAACTCCGGGAACCACCCAGAGCAGGGCCACGAGCTCGACTACCCCTGGAGCCACCCCAAGCCACCCACAGCTTTCCAGGTCCTCAGGAAATCCAGAGAGGGAAAGGCTGGCCCTGCACACAGACATCAGGACAAGTCCTCCTGCTGCTCACGGGGGCCTTGAATCTGTGTGCTCCCCAGAGCCTCACTGCTTGAGCACCCCTAGTGCCCCGAGGGGCAGACAACAGAATCCGCCAGTCCTTTTGGAAAAGCATCTCTGCTTTCACAAGAGAAGCACAGGGTCGGGACAAAAGGAAGGGCGGGGAGGGGAAACAAAGAGCCCAAGACTGGTGTCCTAACCTGCCATGGGGCTTGTGGTGAGCCCCTTCCCCTCTGTAGGGCTCGGTCTCCCCATGTGTACAATGAGCAGAGTAAATCAGACAAGGGGTTGCCACCAAAATGCCAAGAAAGGGATCTGGAATGTGGCCCCCGCCAGACGCTGCCAGGAGGACATGTGGGCCTGGGGTTGCCAGGCCTTTGGGTTTTATAAAGTGAAGCCAGAAGTCTGGAGTTTTCTGTGCATCCACCTCATCTTTAAATATTTGTAAAACATGCTCCTGGCCAAGTGAAACAGGACTGCGGCCAGAATCGGCCCACAGGCCATCCATCTGCAACTTCTTGCCGGTTCCTCCCAACTCAGAGCCCCGATGATCCTAGGATCCCAGAATTGTTGCAGTCAACAAACATTCAGTGCTTGTTACAGTGCACCCAGCACCAGGAGGCACCCAAGACCATGCACCCACCCCAGGGGGCCGTCACCACCCCCACCCCCACCTCACTGGTCCCACTTACATCTGCACGTGCGGTGGCTGGAAGCGGCCCTGGTTGATGTTGTAGAAGGTGAAGGCCTGGGTGGGGTTGGAGCTGTACTCGTCCACCTCGATGATGAGCCGGCTGTGCTGGTGCCGCCGAGCGGCCATCACGTGGGACTGGGAGAATGCCATGCCCAGGCCGCAGGGGAGGAGGGCCAGGGCCTCCGCCTTCAGGACGCCGGCATCCCACCTAGAGCGCCACATGGACCTCCGCTGGCCGCCCCGGCATCTCCCACCGCTGCCGCCACCGCAGCCCGGCCCCCCGCCAGACCTGGAAACAGACTGAGGAGACGGAGCAGAACCGTGCGACAGTTAATCTGTTTGGGATTTGCTTTATTTAATGTCAGATGAAGATTTAGAAAGAGGGAGAGGGCGGGGGGAGAGGAAAAAAAACACAGTCGTACAGCTCAAAAACTCATTACAAATCTTTCCAACTCAGCAGTTTGATGAATATACTTTGGTAAAAAGAAAAGGGAAGGGAGGGAGGGGACAAGAAAAAAAAGAAAAAAAAAACCCTCAGCACTGTGGACGGATGCATGCATGGCCCAACGTGTTTAAATACTTAAGACATTTTTTTTTCCTTCAACAAAATCCTCCCGAGCCTACAGGGTGACAGTGATCTGGGGTAAGACAATGGCTGGTATTTTGTAAACAGGTGAGTTAAGTTTTACTTTTCAGAATTGGGGAATAGGAAGCGTTCTCCTACAACCCTCCCCCATCCCCCCACAGACCCCCAAACACACCCACACGGCCCCACGCCCACACCCCTGCAAGCCTGAGCAGGTGGAGACAGCACGGGCGAAAATTCCTCCCTCGACATCAATTTCATCTAAAGATATCTTTTAGTGGTGCCCCGAGAAGGGATTTTCCCAGACATAGATGGTCACATACCCACTGGCTCAGGGGTGGTAGTGCAGGTAGGGGCAGAGATGGTGAGGGAGGAGGAACCTTTTGCAAAAACCTCCTCCGATGCCTCACTACCCTCTCTCTCATAAGAATCTCAGGAACCCTGATGTGCCCCGTCAATCTTTGAATTGCAGCTTGAGAATGCTGCAATATTTTTCAAATCTTTTTCACCGGGAAGTGCAGTTTGCATTTATATTTACTGGGCTTAAATATCCCTCCAACCGACCCCACCTTGGGGTCAGTGTAGAACTCTGTAGAAACTTGGAAATACAGGCCCTGGGTGAGACCCCATCCTACCCCAACACACAGCACTATGGCTGATGCCTCGTTACTCAGACCATCGAGTTGTCTTGTTCGTTTTCATAATTATTTTTTAAACTATGTAAATGGGAAATGCCTTGAAGACTTTTTGTCGTTGTTTTCAGTTTGGGTCATTAAGACCCTCCAATGATTCCTTTTGTGCTGTATTTAACCAAGGAGAAAATAACATCATTTAAACTATTCCTGGACAGTCATATCGCAATCACGTTAAATGAAGAAAAATCCCCTTTGCTTTGCGCTTGGAAGAAGAATTGACACAGTCAGAAAACAAATTAGATTAGGAAAATGACAAAAATTAGAGACTGGAGAACATTTTAATTATGTGCAAAGGAGAAATGGGTTATTAATTTTTTCAAATCTTGATCATCTCCCTAGAAGGTGAAATAAATAGCAATATCCTCCTTCTCCCACTGACCCCTAAAGACACTTCCTGATTCCCAAAACATATCCCTCTTCTCCACCCGCAGAGACAAGGGGGGAAAAAAATCTCCCTTTTCCTGAGGACATACTTGTGCCATTGTTCGGTCCTGTGGGTTGTTTTAAAGCGAATTGGCTCTCCCTGCGGGTGCTATGCAACAGAACTGTAGGTGGGGGAGCAGGGGCCTGCACCCCTCTTGTCTGTAACTGCTGCCCGGCACCCAGAAGCCCTGGGAAAGGCCTCAGGGCACCAGATGCCAAGTTCCAGGACTCTGCATACTCTGAGCCAGGCCTGCCCAGATCTGGATGGGGGTCAAGCCCCAGCATGGCTGACTTGCTGTGTGACCTTAAGCCAACTTCCTAACTTCTCTGAGCCTCCAGCTTCCTCTTCTAGAAGACGGATTTGAGGCCTGGTAGAGTGGCTCACACCTGTAATCCCAGCACTTCGGGAGGCTGAGGCGGGCCGATCACCTGAGGTCAAGAGTTCAAGACCAGCCTGGCCAACATGGTGAAACCCCCTCTCCACTAAAAATACAAAAATTAGCCGGGAACTGAGGTGCACACCTGTAATCCCAGCTACTTGGGAGTGTGAGGCAGGAGAATTGCTTGAACCCAGAAGGCGGAGGTTGCAGTGAGCCAAGACAGTGCCACTGCACTCCAGCCTCGAGACTCTGTCTCATAAAAAAAAAAAAAGAAAGAAAGAAAGAAAAGAAAAGAAAAGATTTGATAGTAGTAATGCCACCTCCCGGGGGTTGTGCAGGTTAAATGAAGAAGTAAGCAGGAATCCTGAGTACAATGCCTGGTGGGTCCCAGGCGCCAGCTCACCTCAGCTGTGATGGTCACAGTCACTATTCTGTTCAATTTGATCCCTGCATATTGAGGAGCTGCTGTCAGCAGGTGCTGCCTGAGTACTGGACACCCTTGGTACGAGGGTGTCAAGTGCGCACCAAGGGGCCAGTTCCAGGAGCTAGGGGTGCCAGACGGGCCCTGGAGAACTCAAATATTTCTCAAATGCAAGCTGACCACATCACATCCCTACTTGAAATCCTTGTGGTAGCTTCTCTGATAAAATCCCTTGACCATAATACCCCGCAGGGTCTGGCCCTATGACTGGTCTGGCCTCTACTCGAGCCACACAGGCCGGCCCCCGGTGGCCTCTTGCACCTGGAGGCCTACAGTTCACAGGGGCCATGCTCTTGTTCAGAGCCACACAAGTCCAACACTTTTCGAGAGTCTTCCTCTGCCAGGCTCACAACTAAGAGGCAGATATTGATGCCCATGTCTCACGTTTGACAAATGATGAAGGGTACATCCCACAGAAGTGGCGTCTCATTGCACAGAGAGTAGGTGGCAGGGCTGAGCCCCCAGACCTAGCTGCCTGGCTTCCGGCTCTGCCCTCCTCTCTCGCTGGCTGAAGCTGACACCCTTCCTCTCAGCAATGCCGGGGTCTCCTCGGAGAGGCCCGGATCTGGGGCCTTCGTTTCAGGGTCCCAGGAGGAGCACGGATGTCCCCTGAGGGCAGGGCCGGACTCCCCCCTTGCGCACCCCATGTGTCAGCTCCGGCCCCCAGCAGCTCTGTGACCCTGAGCAAGCGGCTGAACCTCCAGGGGCTGTTTCCTCTTCTACAAAATGGAAAGAAAAACAGTCCCTACCTTGTAGAGTCATGAATATTCAATGAGGTGACACATGTAAGCTGCTGATCACAGAGCCTAGCACACAGTAAGTGGTCAATAAATGTTAGCTAATATTATTTTTATAACATGATCACCCCATGGCCTATCACAAATACTTCATCAATAGTATTAGTGGATAGATGGAGGCAGGGAGGGAGAAACGGATGGATGGAGGGATGGATGCAGAGACGATGAGGGGACAGAAGGACGTACAGAATGTCTGGAGACTTTGCCTGGTGCCCAGCAGAGGCTTGGCAGAGGGTGGGTGTCAGGAGAACTTAGCTGAAGACCGAAGAGTCACTGGCCCCTCTCCATCTCACCCACCTTGCATATCCAGCAAGGAGGCTGCCAGGCTGGCACAGCCCTTGTGAAAAGGAGTTCCAGGGGCCCCCACCCGTCTTTGCCCCAGAGGAGCAGGCGCCAGCATGCAGACAGCCTGCAGTCGAGGGAGAACCGCTCTGCACCAAAGGGACTCAGCCGGGAAAGGCGGACGACAAGCCTCCCGGAGGCGCTCCGCGGTGAAATGCTGCATTTCACATAAAGGGGGTTCGCAACAGGCCCTGCTCAGAGAAATCCGGGAAACTGGAAACGCAGCGCCTTCTTTTAATGCCCATTTAATATTTATGGAGCCGCAGCAGCACGTCAGCCACCGTGCGAGGAGGCGAGCGTTCTCCGCTGCGCAGCCCATCCACGGAGGAGGCGCAGCATCTCCCAAACAAACAGCTTTGAGCTAGGAAGCGTTTACACCCGGTCCACAAAACAGCACAGCACGCGAGCGATGCAGTGGTGTCCCGGGACCCGCCGCAGGGAGACCGCCTGGGCTCCCAGCCTGGCTCTCAGTCCAGCGGAGTGACCTTAAGCAAGTCATGCATCCTGATGGGGCTGCAGATGCCTCCCCAAAATGGAACTACGGGGGAGGATGGATGGAAGGAATGAATGAATGAACGCATGACTTATTCAACAACCATTAGCCACGGCCCTATATGCTCTCCCTGTTCCAGGTGCCAGGAAGGGCAATGGAAAAGCAAAGACGCTCCTGCCCTGGAGGAATATGGGATGGGGTGGGAGGGGGGACAATAAGGTAAACAAAGAATTAAACAGAAAAGACACTTTCAGCTAATAATCAGTACCTGGAAAAAGACAGAACAGGGTGATGGGGTGATTAAATTGGGTGATCAACAAAGGTCTATCTGGGCTGGGCATGGTGGCTCACACCTGTAATCCCAGCACTTTGGGAGGCCGAGGCAGGAGGATCACCTGAGGTCGGGAGTTCGAGACCAGCCTGACCAACATGGAGAAACCCCATCTCTACTAAAAATACAAACAGCTGGGCATGGTGGCGGGTGCCTGTAATCCCAGCTACTCAGGAGGGTGAGGTAGGAGAATCACTTGAACCCAGGAGGTGGAGGTTGCGTTGAGCTGAGATCGCGCCACTGCACTCCAGCCTGGGTAACAGAGTGAGACTCCATCTCAAAAAAAAAAATAACAAAATGTCTATCTGAAGGGGCGTCACCTCACACACCAATGACAACAGCCATGCCCCCACCTGGGGAATGAGAACCTGGGCAGAGGGAGGGGAAGTGCTAAGTCCCTGAGGCCCGGGCGGCCTGGATAAATGGCCTCACTCTTTCATTGTCATGGGTCACTGGCATGCTTCTGCCATGGAGGACAGCCTGGACTCTGAAGTCAGAGAAAGTGGGGTTCCCATTAAATTCCATCTCAGGCTGCTGAGCACTGGGACACTGGGGAAGTCATTCAACTTCTCTGTTTCCACTTCTTCAGTGGTCCCCTTGAGGGGTTACAGAGGGGCTGGAACGAGCCTTGTACCTGCCCATAAAGGCCCAGTGAACCCAGAACGGGAGACTCCAGGTCCCCCCAGCCCAGCACTCCTTGAAAAATTCCCTCTGGTTCTAAGGGCTGGCTTTTCCAAAGTCTGATTCTCTTATCAGCTTGTTTCTCTTTCGTTTTCCTCTCAGAGACGTTTATTTGTTGTTCCTTGGGTACCGTGAGTCCAGTGAGGCCAGGGTGCTCCAAGGAGAACCTGGGTGTCAGCCAAGACAACAAGGAGCAGGTCCCATTTGACGCCAACTGTATGGAAAGCTGGTGTCTGGGAAAGAGGTCGGACTCCAGGCCCCACCTCTCTGTGCCTCTCTCTGACCGCCCCCCCACCCCCAAACTTGTCTGGTCTCCTGGTGGTCTTGACCCCCCATCACCATGGTCACACCACACCGGCCTCCCGAAGGAATGTCCTAGAACTCACCTCTGCCCGTGCGGTTCCCTCCGGCACACCCAGCACCCCCCAGAGCAGCTGCCGCCCTCAGGTGAAGCTCAGCGCCTCAGGTCAGCTCAGGAAGCTGCACCTGGCCCCAGCCCCACTCCCGCTTCTCAGGCCCAGCTCAGTCATGCAGGCGTTCCCTGGCACGGAGGGGGTCCTGTCTTGAAGCCTCCACGAATGCTATTCCCTCTGCCCAGAAGGCCCTGCACCCAACCCCACCCCTGCGTTCACCCTCGTTTCCTGACACATGCCCACTCAGTCTTAGGAAGGCTCAGAGCCTCAGAAACACCTTCCCTGACCTCCCCTGGCTGGGTCAGGAGCCTCCACCCACAGCCCCCAAGGCTTCCTATATCAACGCTCCCAACACACAGTCGGCTTTTTATCTGAACTGAATGAAACGCCAAAGAATAAAATGATATGTGAATGCATCAATGAATGAATGAATGAGAGAAACTACACAGGCCTTTGAGTCTGACAGCAGGACTCAAAAGCAGCTTTGCCCCCCTTAATCTTAGTTTTTCAATCTACAAACATGTGGATTCTCAAACCTTCTTTCCTGGGCTGCTGGAGCACTGAAGGACACAGGAGATTCAAAAGCCCCTGCCAGGGCCTAGCACACAGGAGGTGCTCGCTCCATGTCTCTTCCCCTCCAGTTAGAAAGTTCTGATGAACTCAGAAGCTCCCTAGGGAAATTTCAAGAATGCAGAAGGGATTTTCAAGCAACCCCTCCTCTCCTGCCTGAAAGCCCATGGTGCCTGACCCCTTCCCTCTCGCCCCGCTGAGTAAGACTCTGAGGCTTTGACTTCCCCAGGAGTTGTGGCTGGACACATCCAATACAACCCACCCTCGACTCGTTTTTCTAGGCAAATTCTTCACCACCACCCCCATCTGGACACTGCTGGGCACTGGTCAGCCCCAACGCACCCGCTGCTGCTCCTGCTCTGGGCCAGATCCCGTTCTGGGAGCCGCAGGACCCAGACACAAAACTAGCCCTCCAAGGGCTCAGACCCGGCGAACCAGCCAGACAGACAACAGACCTCCTCAGAACTCTGTTTTGAGGAGTTGCAGTGGAGGGGGTCTGTGGGCCTCTAAGAAGGCCCCCACCAAACAGCGAGGCCAGCCAGTGTGTGCTGAAGGCCCAGGAAGGAGAGAGAGAGAGAGGCCTTGGCTCAGACAGAGCATCTCAGCAGCAGATGAATTTTTGCAAAAGAGATGCTTGGATCATTCTGGTGGCCCCTCTATGTCCGAAGATGTGTGAGGAAGATCTTGGAGCACTGCACTACCAGAGGAGCTGCTGCCCTGCAGACCAAAGATAGATTTTGCTTTACCGTGTGACTTGAAGCATCACTTCCAGCTGACACAGGCCTCTCAAAGTCAGCGCAGGCCCAGGACAGCCCCGGTTCACGTCTGCTGTCCCTGTGCCACTATGACCAGCATCCTCTCCAGCTCTCGAAAGTGCTCTCGTTTGGAAGGGAAAGGTCACTCTGATCAAAGCCAGTGCCAGGCCGGTAAGGCAGCCATCCCCAGAACCCACCTGTGTTTCTCTTTGCATTCATCGGCAGCTCTTTAACGATCACTGGGGGGCTAACATAATATGGCGCTGTCCTGGGTCCAAAACTCGGATGACAGTCAATGAGCACACAGAAACGACTGTCTTATTAAGCATGAGAAGCTTCCAGAGAAACATCTCCCCCAACAGCCATCCCTGCTGCAGTGTTCTGAGGAACCCCACCTTGAAAAGCTTTCACCAGGATCCTAGACGCACCTTGGCTCCGTCTCCTCTTGGGGCCTTTAACTGAGAATAGGAGCAACTGAATAGCCCCAGCCTCTCTAACGGGTCAGTCCAAAGTGCAGCTGCCTGTCTTCAGGCCGGTGGCTCAGGGCGATGCAGAGAAAAAGCCTGCTTGGCTCAGCAAAGGCAGTGCTTACTAGGGCTTCTGTTGCAATGTGGCGAAATGTCACAGAGAAACCACACTAACTCTTCCTAAGTGGTTTCCCCAAACAAAATGCAGGAGATAATATTTAACAGAAAAGTACCAAGGTGTGGGGGTCTGGGGAGAATTGCTTTACAAGCAACAATTCCCACACAAGCTCAAAAATCACTTTTAAACCGTATTTTCTTTCCTTGTTTTGCCTCTGCTTGAAAATATGCAATTGATGAGCCCATAGTAGAAAATGCCATAAAAGGGGGAAAAAAAAAAAGCAGAGGGACTCAAAGGAAAAGAAGCAAATACCCCAATGGGAGAAAAAAAATCAGACCTCGTCCCACCATGTCCTAAAATGACAGACCTTTGTGTTGGATCTCCTTCCCAATCAAGTGTGGGATCCCAAGAAAAAGAAACACTGGCCACAGCTGGTATTATCAGCTAAGTTGAATAAGCTGATGAGCTCAGTAGATGAAGGAATCCACAAATAAAGTGAAAATTAGCCCCTATTCCTTGAAAAAGGATCAACCACAGTGACTTTAAAGCATTTACCACTTAAAAACCTTTTAGCTGGGCCCATTTTGAATTATGACTACATGATTTTAAATTACACTTTCTAATTCCTCACCACCGCCACCCCCCAGCAGTCTCTGCCGCTTCATTTTCCAATTATGTACTTTTATTTCGGAATATGAAGAGTGCTACTTACTGGATCATGTCCTGTCTGCCACAAATAGCTGCTCACTTATTCCTTTAATTTTAGCTATGAATGCAGTCGGCTCGCTGGGCTTATCTTCAAATTCTGAATATTCTCCATTCCCATTGCACAGAACGAGCCCCGAGACGCAAAGAAACACACAAAGCTTGGGCAGAGAAATATGTTTGTAAACCAGTGCTCCACTCCATAAATTATTATAATTCTTGGTGCTTTCTATATCCATCTAGCAGATCAGCGATCACATAAATAATAGCAAGTGGACTGATTTTTCTTCTGCAAAGTGCTACGTCCTAGTTTTCAAAATAAAGCACTTGGAAAGTCACGTATCTATGGAGTTGAAATGGGAAGCTGTTCAGATCTGTTTCAAACATGCACACAGACATATCCACACACAAAAGGAAATAGGAGGTAAATGTGCAAAACTCAGCATCGTGTCCCCTTCTCACTTATACATCAAGTCACACTCAGCAGGAATGGGGGTTTAGCACATACACGGCTAGGGAGGGGAAGAGGCTAGAGGGCTGTGGTTGCTCAGCGTTCAAATACAGTTTGCAAAGCAAGTAAATGTGGATTTACAGTTCTTGTGGAAATCTATTAAACAGATGTCACTGAAGCATAATCAAATCAGCACTATGGCAATTCTACACTTAAGTCTGATATTGGGGTTTTGCCATTTTTATGATCAGTTCAAGTGTATGTTTTGTGATCGTGCGGCAATTTGCAATTAAGGATGAAACCTCCCAAGTATGATCAATTAACTAATGTGTCTGAATGACAAACTTACAAAAGCAAAACCCCATTCTCACCAGCCCCCAACCACTGCGCTGTGCAGGGAACCCAGGGCAGAATAAGGGTTGGGGGAGAGAACCTTTGCCTTTTCTGTGAACACTCAAACACTAAAAAGCGCTTTGTCAGGAAGAAGGGAAAGGCAGGTTGCAGGAAGGGATTACATTTCTCAGGTAGCCATTGCAACATATTTTGCAGGCTTGCAGACTGCAGTACTGTCCGGAAAATGAAAAAGAATGAAATGAAGGGGAAACGATGAGAGTGTCAGAAATTGGAAGCAGGCATCATTTTCTCCTTGAAGTGATGAAATTAGCATGGGCGATGCCAAAAGTCTCTTCATGTGCATCAACGCTGAGCCTCGCATCCTTCTTGGAAGGAGGAGACGGGAATGCGAAGGTGGGCAACAGACAAGTCACATTTTATAGAAACAAACTTTCAGGTGTAGACTGGGGTGGTGGAAAGAGGAGCCTACTCATCCCTGGCTTTGAAATGGATGCAGAGCAGAGTCAACCAGAAGGGAGAATTTTATTTATTTATTTTTTCCTGCAGCTGCTTCTATTTATGATGACAACCTGGTTCCAACATTAAGCTGGCCAAGTTCAGGTCCAAGAAAATCCCCCAAAGAGTAATTCACGAAAAGGCCTGAAAAGGCCAAAGAACACCTCAAATGACAATTTGATTTCAAAATTAATACCTATAATCTCAATTTGTTATGATTTTTAATGAAATTTGGCTGCCCTCATTGGTCACAGATATTTTAAGTGGAAATAAAGCATAACTAAGTCTTGTCTCATTAGGGGGAAAAAAGTCAAAATAAAGTAAAACATTTGTGTTGGCAGCAGACCTGTCAGGTCACCAGGGAGAATCATGGTGAACCAAATTAACTGAGAAGCAATTTATACCTTTCCTCCAATACTGCCCCCAAAAGGGGGTCTCTTATTTTTTTCCCCTTGGGTTTTTTCTTTCCTTTTTTTTTTTTTTTTTTTTTTTTGCTTTTGACATTTTAGTCACCTCTTCAAACTCAAGTCAGACAACTTCAGTGGCAGTCTGGAAGGGACGCTCACTGGTGGTCTCAGTACATGGGGACATCCACACAGCAAGAACAAGGGCTGCAAGGAATGGCTGAGTGCCCCAGGCTACACTAAATGGTTCTTGCTGTGGGAAACAGTCCCTTCACCCCCTCTTCTCCCTGCCACCCCCAAGTGTTGGACACTTCTGGTCCTAGAGGGTGAGGCACCCAAGCCAGAAGGAAGGCCCCTACCTTTTATGGGAGGTGCTATCGACTTTGATCTGTGGGTACGGAGCGAGCCTGAGAAGCTATTCCCAGGCCTCTGCACCTGGGGAGCCCTTTGCCCCAGGACCCTTGCTCCAGAGGGGCAGGCAGACAAAGGTACTTATTGCTGAACGGAAAGATCTCAGGGAGAAGAAGAATGGAAAGGGGGAATTCGTGAAAAGACCCTTTTTTGTTCCCGGTGAGGGAGGGGCGATGGGAGAGACATGTCACATTGTCACATTAAAGACTTTGACAGACAATCCAGGGATAATGCAGAAATTCCACCCTTAAATGCAGCTTGATGCAACTTGAAAGGCATTAACTAACCTCCACTAATTGCATGCTTTTCTGTGCATAATATTTACTTGTTAAAAGTCTTTGCCTGGCTGATTAATTTCCTCGCCCCGGTATTCATGATCAGTTCACAGGCCTGAAATTGGGAAAATGAAGTCATTTTGATAGATTAGAAGATGATTGCACTTTGGGGAGGGTTTTCTTTTTTTCCAGAAGTCCAGACCTGCACCCAGAATGCTGATTTTTCTCCTTGAATGTGGCTCTTCAGGGAATCTCAGCGACCACCGTCATTCCTCAAACAAGCAGAGAGAGATATGTCCTGTATAAAGTGAGCATACCAAGGCCCATACTGCCTAGATGGGAAGGTAGCAAGTTCAAAGAAGAACAAATGAACTTAAGCCACATTCATTGGATGAAGATTGAAGAGTCTCACGGGTGAGCTGGGAATTTAAAAGCAGGCTTTTCAAGAACGATGATTCCCTACATCAGTCTGTGTATTCCTGACAGTTGGGGCTCAAGTAAAACACCCTAAAATTCTTATTGTTCGCCTAGATCTAAACCTGTCCTATCTGTCCACAGGCACAGCCCACGGGGCATCAGCCAGGGTGGATGTGAGTGATTCTAAGTGTCCAGCGGGGTGGTTACATCAGAGGTACCTCCTCGGCCATGTAGATGACTCTGAACCCATCCACATCACCAGTACAGGGACCTCATTCAATCCAGGTCTTCCGAAATTCCTGGGGCCAAGAAATACATAGGAAGGCAGTCCCACGTTGAAACACTTCCAAACACATGATTAAGCCTCCGTGACTGGATTATCGCCTTTTGACTAGCCATCGCCCAATTAATGTACCTCCAGCGAGTGAACACTAGAATCGATGGAACCATTCCACCGAAATCCATCTCCAGAAAAAGATTTTACAAGTGTTGTGGGGCTGCCACTCGGAAAGCCAATTTGCAAGGAGCCCAGCACGGTGAAGCGCAGTTTATCATGCGTGGTTCCCACACAGAGGGCCCCTGCAGACTGCGCCTGGCTCCAGAATGCCTCCCTAGCACCACCAGCTCAAACGCATTGAGGTTCTCCCCTGCCTCAGCCCGGCCGAATCCATCAGCACCCTCCCCAAACAGTCTCTTAGAGCCTTGGCTCCTGTACACCAAGATCTGGCTTCCGACTGGATGTGGCAGTCAGCTGGTGGCCTCTCCAACATCCCTAAAGCACGGTTAACCCTGTGCCAGGTTTCTCACTAAGTTGGTTTAATTTTTTTTTTTTTTTTTTTTGCGAAGTCCAGTCAGATTATTGACAGTGCCTGTCTGCCTGACCCGCCCCCGCCCCCCAGCGCCGCAGATACCTGCTAACAAGTCTCCCACTGCCATTCAACTCCCGTGAGCCAGCTCCGCCATTCAACAGCCAGCCCACTTTTGTTCCCCCAGTTTAATTTCATAATTGTTTGCCACTTAACAAGCTCTCCTCCGGGCCATTCAATAGAGCAGGGGAAATGGGGAGGGGGAAGGCAAAGAAACTCTGGGAGGGGAGCTGGGAGCCAGGCCAGCCCAGCACTGGGGAAGAGACATCCCAGAGAGGTCAGCTGGACAGGGGTGGGGGCCAGTTCCGGAGTGGAGCCTCCTGACACCAACTGGGCCACCCAGCTTGAGCCCGGAGAGGTGGGAAGGAAAGGAGAAGGGTGAGTCCCGAAGGCCAAGCCGGGGCCTGCCAGACTCCTGGGCACATCAGTGCTCCGAATGAAACGCCTCTGGCCCTGCCCGGGTGAAGGGAGACTGCATGAATTCACGCTCCTGTAACATGCCCCAGAACAAACACACAGGCACACACAGGAGACAGAACTGCTCCTTAGTTTGGGCATCCCATGATCAACATTCCCTTTGAGGGCTGGGACCTGTCTAGGTAGCCACCGAATCCCGCACATAGCAGACAGGAATAAATATGTGTTGAGTGAGTGGATGGATGGATGGATGGATGGATGGAGGGGAGGGAGGGATGAATGGATGGAAGGAAATGGATGAAGTTTCCAGCAATATCTAGCAAAAGTGGCCACTCGGCCAGCGTTCGTCCCTCCTCTCTTCCCCCCCCCAAGTGCCAGCAGGGGCTTGGCAGCGCACACAGTAGGCTCTCTACAAGCAGGGGCTGCTATTGTTACCACCATCATCATCACTGGCACCCCACCAGCCCGCTGCTTCCACCAGCTACTCCGCCAGCAGCCAGCAGCAGCGACTGGCGAGCAAGGGAAAAGTTTCGCTGACCCCGCGGCCCCAGCCTGAGTCCCGCGCCCTGGCGGAGCCCCCTCCCGCCGGGCGCCCGCTCGGCAGGCGGGGCAGCTGGGGTGCCCAGCCCGCTTCCCGCACCCGGCAAAGGCGGCCAAAGTAACTTTGCGGGCGCCCCCGCGCAGCGCCGCGGGCGTCGCCCAGCGCCTGGAGAGGGTCCCGGCCGCGCCCGGCCCCTCGCCCGCGCCCGCCGCGCCCCGCCCGCCCCCGGTCCTACCTGGCCCCGGGCTCCTCTTCGGCGGCCGCGGCGGCTGCGAGCAGCAGCGCGCACCGAGGGAGGCAGGGGCTCCCGGGAGGGAGGCGCGCAGGGGCGGGGGCTCCTCCGGCGGCGGCCGCCTCGCCGCGCGTCCGAGGCTGCAAGTGGGAGCCAGACTCCTCCTTCGGGGGACGGGGGGCTCCCCGCGCCCCCTCCGCCGCCCGCCCGCGCGCCGCGAGGCTCCGAGCCTCCTTGGCTCCCCCCGCCCGCCGCCGCCCGCCGCCGCCCGCCTCCCCACGCCCGCCCTCCCCGCCTCCCCGCGCCCGGCCGCCGGGAGGGGCACGCTCGCGGCCTCCGTCCCGGCACCTGCGCCGCCGCCCGCCGGGGCCCCCGCCAGGCCCGCCAGGCCTCGGCCCTCGGCCCCCGCCCGGGCTCGGAGCCCGCATCCCGCTGCGGAGGGACAGGGAGCGCGGCCGCGGGCCTGGACGCGGGAGGAGGAGCGGGGCCCGCGCTGCGGAAAAGGGAGGGGGCCGCCCCACCGCGCCCGGCGCCCCTCTCCGCGCCCGCCCCCAGCCCCTGGCCGGGCCGCACGCGGGCTGGGCAGCGAGCGGGGCGGGGGCGCTCTCACCTCCGGATCCGTGGCCGCCGCGGCGGGCACCGCGTGCAGGGGCGTGCGCGGCTCCTTCCGGGGCGCCGCAGCCTTTGCCCGAGGCCCGGACCCCCTCCTGGGGCCGCCAGGGCACCCTGCTCTGGGCCCCTCCCGCCCGGGGTCTGGAAGGTCCCCCTCCGGAGACGGAGACACTCCGACCC
Organism: Symphalangus syndactylus; assembly: GCF_028878055.3. Taxonomy (NCBI): domain Eukaryota; kingdom Metazoa; phylum Chordata; class Mammalia; order Primates; family Hylobatidae; genus Symphalangus; species Symphalangus syndactylus. The sequence continues at coordinate 16,299,760 of NC_072440.2, forward strand.
CAGCTCCCAGTCTGAATAGGTCGGGGTCCTCCTCCTGGGCCACCATCTCTTCCGCTCAGGAGTCCCAGGTCGCCAATCCTGGGCACAGCAGGTAGCCTGCAGCGGCCTGAGCCCCAACGGGACGGGTGAACAAGTCAGGAACTCAGAGGGCATGACACCCAGTGTAAAGAGGCCCTGCCTTGCTGGGAAGAACGGAGACCATCGCCCTCAGTGTCGGGGGTCACCCTGGGGAGTTTGAGGCCCTGTAGCTTTCAGCCCCTTGATGTGGGTGGGACGGGGGTCCCAGAGCCTTGTATAGTTAGGATGCAGATCGCTCTGGCCTGGGCCTCCCAGACTGAGAGGAAGATGAGCCCTCTGTGGCCCCTCAGAGGCCCAAGGCCCCTCAACAAATGCTTGTGGGTCTCCCTTCATCAACACACACGTCACACCATCCCCAAGGACACCCTCTGCCGGCCCCTCAGGCCTGTTCTGCCCCTGAGGACAGCTATCTGGTGTGGCTTCCTGGAGGTGGGGACAGCCCAGTTGAATGAGTGTATGCCAGGAGAGAAGGCCTGGAAAAGACATCCAGGCCGAGGGAATGGGGCATGCAAAGGCCTTGGCATGTGAGTTCAGTGGGGCTAGAGACAAAGGAAAAGCAAGAGGAGGGAAGATGAGGTGGCAAAGTTGGGAGTGAGGGAACAGAAGCCAGATCAGGAAGAGCCTTGGACAGACTTTATCAGGGGCAGTGGGAGCCACAGAGGGTTTTTGAGCAGGGCTGTGAGTTGGTCAGGTTTATCTTTTTACAGCTTGTTCTGGAACCTCTAAAGACAGAGGTAGAGCGGGAGAGGCTGGGCTATGGAGGGAGAGGATGGAGGCCTGGGGCCCTCAGGCCAGAGATGGGGGGCAAGGGCTGGCCGAGGGGTCCTGAGGCAGTCACCCCCTCCTGCTTCCTTGTCTTTAGACCCCAATTCTCTCTCAGGGAATCTCAAACTCAACCCGGGAGCCTCTTTCTCCTCCTAGGCTGCAGGCTTCCTGAGCACAGTGACCTCGAGGCAGGTGAAGGAGAAAACTGTCGTGCCTGCCTGGGAAGGCGGCTTGGACTCAGTGTCTCAGCAGACCCCACCTGCCGCCTGCCTGGGACAAAGCCACAGCTTGGCTGTGGCCTCTGGAGATCGCAAAGGACAGCAACAAATGTGCCTTCCTGGTCCCTGGGTCGAGAGCAGAGGTTCCTGTGACACTTGTCTTCCAAGGCCAGCTTCCTCACCACCTCCAGTCCTACCAGAACTACCCTCAAGTCCCAGAACATCGTCTCTTACCTTCCCAGGGTACACATTTACTGAGCACCTACCGTATTCCTGGCACTCGGCACTTCCTTTGAAGCCAAGCGTGAGCTCTTCACCAGAGGGACCTGGTGCTACCTGCACCACCCAGTCCCAGGCACGGAGCTCTCAGCTTGACCCACACTGTCTCATGTAGCCCTCATGCCTCCCCTGGGCCAGGCTGCACCCCAGAGGTCAGCCTCCCCAGGGCCTAGTGCTGCATCCCACAGGGCCTGGCACTCTGTAGGTGCCCAGGGAATGGTCCCTACAAGATGAGGGAATGAGGAGTGTGGGATGGGCAGGATAGACCCACTCCTAAAAGAGCAGCCATTCTGGCAAGCACAGCACACATTCTGCTTTTGGAAAAATTTAATAACACAGTGGCACTTGTTCACGGAGACTAATAGAAACACCACACAGTCCCACACTGCTAAACCAGCCAGGAGATGGCTCGTCCTGCTGGAAAACGTTTCCTAGGCGCCTACTACGTGCTGGAGGCCAAGGCAGAGAAGGAAGAGAAGGAAGGCACTCTGTCCTGGGAGAAGCAGAAGGTCAGCAGATACTCATGACACCGGGGAGAAGAGGGCAGCCCAGGGCAAGGAGAGCGGCACACGCAGCCAGGACACTTTGGAGGAGGCAGTGTGTGCGCTGCAGAAGAATATGGGGATAAATGGGAGAGGGGCAGCCAGGCAGAGGGATCAGCCTGTGCAAAGGCCCAGAGGCTCCAAAGTGCACGTGTGATATTCCCTGGCCAAGAAACTCACCTTCCAGAAAGATGTCCCGAGGCAGTAACTGCAGGCTGTTTATAGCAGCCCAGAAGTGAAAGCAACCTAAATGCCCAGCCAGAGGGGATCCGTTTTTTAAATTCTGCTATGTCTGGGGAGTTTCAAGTAGCCAAGTCCTGTTGCTGAAATGCCACATGGTGGGAAAATGGGCTCCATGCTCACCACCCATCCCGTGAACAAGCGAAGTGGGTTACACCAGAGTGTGCCCCATTCTGTGTTTTGAAAAATGAAGAAACAGAGGGAAAGAGGAGAAAGAAGTCAGGAAGTAAATACAGCAAAATTTCAACCCTGATGGTAAGATTCTGGGTGGGGGTGGGGGCAGTCTACTTTATTTATGGGAATTTTTTGTCTCCTACTTTCCTGCGATCATCAGGATGTCATGAAGGATGATGAGTGTGGGGCATTCAAGGAGCGGTGTGGGGTGTGTGGGGTCCCTGCAGGGCAGGGGTTGGGATGACCTGGAGGCCTAGGTGGCTTCATTGACAGAGTGACCTAAGCTTTTATGCCTTCCTTGGGTCCTTCATGGTGACTGGCTCACAGCCAGCATGCCAGAAAGGTTATTAATCAGCAAATATCCACGTGCACTGTGTTAGGCCCTAGGAATCACTCTGGCAGAGAAGGGCAGAGGAGTTCAGAGGACATGAAAGTCATCATGGGCTGGGGTTTGGGAGAGGCTCCCAAGAGGAGGTGACTCAAGCTGGGTCTTGAAGGATGGAGCCCTAGTTTCATATCCCCACCTCGGCCCCATTAGACCCCAACAAGGTCTCTACCTGCCCCCCAGGTCTGTGTGGATCCTGACACAGCCCAGGGCAGGGTGAATTTCAGTCCAGCTATCTGGCATGGTCCTCATCCTGGGCCTTCCTCTAGGCCTAGAGCCCAAGGTGGAAAAGCCACACCTTATCACGGACCCTGGGCCCTGCTCACCTCCAGCAGGCTCAGGTACAGCCTGCAATGACTACACCTACTGTTAAACCACGCCCTAATCAAATTCTGCTTTTGCCACTTAATAGCTCGTGAGTCTGAACGTCAGTCTCTTCTTCTGTAAAGCTGATGCAATAATCCCTACCTCAAGGGCCGTGCACATGCAAAGTGCAAGGTGCACAGTAAACATTCAGCAAGCAGTGGCAGCTCACAATGTCACAGTTCTAGATACCAGGTCTGGGGATCTGGATTCTAAAACCCAGTTCTGTTACTAATTTGCTTGGGACCTTGGGACATTCTCATGTTTCTCTGAGCCTCAGTTTCCTCAGCTTGAGGAGAAAGGGGATGGGATGGCTCACTCCTGAGCTTGCTCATAGATGAAATGACAAGCTATGGAAAGACCCCAGGAGCTCCCTCCTCCCGCCCCCAGCTAGAGTTCCAATTGGACCACTGGCCAAATGAGACGCCCACCCCACTCTGCAGCATTCCCTGCCACGTGACTCCAGGCCATCACCCAGAAAGCCAGGCAGGAGCTGGATGGACGCCAAGCCCAGGCAGGGCCGGGCTCCTGTGCAGTCTGCAGGAGCCAGGAGGACAAGCTCCCGAGGTGAAGGCTGCTCCTGGTGCCACTCCTGGTCCTCCAGTCACCGCTCCCCAGCCTCCCCTGTGGGTGGCCTGAGCTGACGGTACCTATGGCTCTTGGCCCCTTTGCCAAGGCCCCTTTGTGAGCCCTTTGCTGTGTGAGAGAACTTCTCCAGATGGCTTCTAGCTGGTTTATTTCTCACAACAGCCTGGTTGGGACTTCAGTGAGGGGCAGCCCTCCCTTTGAAGGGAGACTAGAAACCTCATTTTATAGATGAAAAACCCAAGGCTCGAAGAGGTTTTGAGACCTGCCCAGCTGGTATAAAGTTGAGATAACAAGGCCCATCTTCAGACTCTAAGACACCTGCTCTTCCCTCCACCCAGCTCCCCTGCCCCCCACCTGGCGCCAGACCAACTCCTTCAAACCCTGCTGAGGCCCCCAACGCATCTCGGCTACCATTCCAGCACTGCCACAGGCAGATGGGCTCTTCTGAGCTGTCCAGGGTCCTGGCCATGCCCAGCCCTGCCTCAGGGCCTTCTCTGATCCTTCCCTGGCTGCCACCTCTCCGACTTCCTGGATAGCAACAAAAAGTGGGAACATGTGGCTGGGCTTGGAGGCTCATGCCTGTAACCCCAGCACTTTGGGAGGCCGAGATGGGTAGATCGCCTGAGATCAGGAGTTTGAGATCAGCCTGACCAACATGGTGAAACCCCATATCTACTAAAAATACAAAAATTAGCTGGGCATGGTTGTGTATGCCTGTAGTCCCAACTACTCAGGAGGCTGAGAGAGGAGAATCGCTTGAACCCGGGAGGCAGAGGTTGCAGCGAGCCAAGATCGTGCCATTGCACTCCAGCCCGGGCAACAAGAGCAAGACTTCATCTAAAAAAGACAGAAAAAAGAAAAGTGGGTCTATGTGATGCCGGGCCTGGCCCAGGGCTTCCGGTCCTATGCTGCCTGGGTGCCCTTGGACACCACACTTCAACACTCAGGGCCTCAGTTTCCTTTTCTGAAAAATGGGCACAGCGTGGGGCAAGCCAGGAGGTGGTTCAGACTCAGCACACCTCCGCAGTTGTCTCTGCCTCGTCCTCTGGGCCAAGCAAAGCCAGAGACTCAGAGGCATTTGGGCCCAGCCCTGCCCTTGAGCAAGACGTCCAGAGGCTGTGAGGCTTGAGAACACAATGGCTATGCCCTGCCAGGCCGAGGGGCACACGGGCTGGGGAGCACAGTGGGGTCTCCCATCCCTCCTGGGACGCAGAGAGGAGAGGAGCTTGGAGAGTGCCCTTGACAAGGGCAGAGAGGGCATAACGGGCAGAGGGAGCAGAAGCAAAGGCCTAGAGGCAGGAACCAAAGGGGAGCCTTGCTCAGAGAGTGCCTGGGAGGCAGAGGCGGCCCCTCTTCCCTGCACCGTCAGTGGCCACAGAGAAGAACACCAGGGAAGGTGGTCGGGGCCAGGACCCATCCTGGGGAGATCCCTCAGGCAGTGGGCGGAGGCTGAAGACTGAAAGCCAAGTGCAAAGCAGAGGCAGCAATCCGAGGGACAGAGTGTGGGGCGGGGGCAGAGGGATAGCGAGGAGGGGTCCCCCGGAGGTAGAAAGGCCAGAGCTACATGGCTTGTGGCCTCACAGTCTCCACAACACCAGCTGATGCTTGCTAAGCATTTGCTTAGCCCAGGGGCTGTGCTGGGCTCCTCATTCAATCCTCACAACCACCCAACCTGTTCACTGTGGAGTGGTGGCAATGGTGGCATGAACTGGGACACTGTGAGGTCTACAGGCTTCCAGTCACCCCCTCCAGCTGAGCTTCTGATTTGTCTAACATCCCCGAGTTCAGTATCCCCACCCAGAGAGTAAGTTGCAGAGCCTGGGGCATCAGGCTCTGAAAACCAGGTCCTTATCGCTGGGGACATTTTTCCCTACCGCGGGAGTTTGGGTGAGCTCACCAGCTCACGGCGGGTCCTCTGTGTCCTCTTCTCTCTGGGACTGACATCTCCAGAGCTGCCTCTACCGCAGGCTCATTTGTCCATGCCACCCACAGAAGGCCCAGGTGTGGAGGCCAGTAGCAGGAACCCTGGGTTCAAGTCCAGTAGTCTGACCCCAGAGCCGGGTCAACAGTGGTGCCAGAGTCAAATGTGGGGAAAGAAGGAGCCAACAGGGTTTGCTCCTGGGACTCAGGAAAGGGATGAGTGAGGGAGGTCCTGGCTCCGGCCATGAAAGCCCAGACCCAGATCTCTGCCCACCCCCAGCCCCAAACACCACCCCCACCCACACCAGGCAGGTCCATGGGTGGCTCGGATAAGAAAGGGCTCGGGACATGGGCCTGAGTCTTGGCACAAGTGTCCTGGCCAGGACCAAGCAGACCCTGCAGCGAATGTTCAGGGGTGCAGAGGGCTGGAAGATGAAGGCAGGAGGCAGCAGCTCAGAGCGGGCAGCTCCTTCCAGGGCAGTGAGAACCGAAATCTGTGCATCCCCATGCCCTGTCCCCTGTCCCTTACTCCTGCATTGGGCAGTACCCAGGTCCTGTCCCCCTGCTCCCGAATCCGCCTGCAGTCCCTCCGGCCCTCCCCACCCTCAGGCCTCACTGAGCTCCCGGCTCACCCTGCCCAGCATCCTGTTTGGGGAGGGAGTCCTGCCTGTCCTGCCAAAGATACACTCACCCAGGCAACCTCCCCCTCCTGGCCCACCATGGGCTGTAGCTGCTCTGTCCTCGACCTTGGCCCACGGTCAGTGGCAGGGTCTGGGGCTGTGAACCTTGGGTGGAATCAAGAGCAAAGGAGGCAGCTGGACGGGCCTGAGGTCCAGCAGCACACAGCTGAGGCTTCCCGCCACGCAGGCGCCTTCCGGGAGCCCATACCAGCGCCACCCAGAGCCTCACCCCATTCCTCTCCTGCCAGAAGTCCCCCTCCCAGTACCCCTCGCCTGAGAGAGGCAGAGTACTGAGCTGGGGAGAGCACAGCCTGAGGCGTCAGACAAGCCTGGGCCCGCTATGTGGTTGTGGGCAGGGTGCCAGACCTGCTGCCTCACCTGTAACATGAAGGAAAAGATGCTGCCCTGCAAGGTTGTGCCAACGGCATGGAATCAGGACCGTGAACTGCCTAGTGCCAGCTCTGATTCCAGCAAGTACCAATCAGCGGTGGTCCCCAGGGCAGCCAGCAGGCACCTGCCCCAGCCTCCCCAACCACAACAGGTCCCATGCTATGCATTGTGGGACCCTCATCTCCATTCCTACTACCCATAAGACACTCAGTCAACACAGCATGTACCAGGATGTATCAGACAGAGGATCCTGGGAAAGCACCCTAAAACGGGAGCCATTATCCAATGGTGAGAGGCACTCTCCCAAGGAGACAGTGCAGGAGAGCTGGGGAGAGATCGCAGAGCTGGGGGAGGCACAGAGGAGCTGGGGAGGAACAGGAGAGCTGGGGGAGGGACAATTGAGGTGGGGAGAGACAGAGAAGCTGGGGAGGGACAGGAGAGCTGGGGGAGGGACAGTAGGACTGGAGGAGGGACAGGAGAGCTGGGGAGGGACAGTAGAGGTGGGAGAGGGACAGAAGAGGTGGGGGAGGGACAGTAGAGCTGGGGAGGAGGAGCAGTGCTGGGGAAATAGCACAAGACAAACTTTGCAGCTGCCTCCTGCTGCCCTCCTCAGAAAATAGGCCTCTCCCCTGCATTCCTGCAAGGGTCCACCTGCTCCCTGTGCCCACTGCTCTTCCCCTGCCTGGGACCTGTTCTATCTTTGGGAACGTCTACCTGTCAGAAGTTTTTTCTTCTGTTGAGCTTGGAACTTCTCCCTTTGCTTCTCACTCCCCCTCCAGGACTGCACAGCACCCTCAGCTCCCTCCTGGGTTCCCCAGGGAGCCTTGGAGCCATCAGTGGAACTCCCTGAGCCTCTTCCTCCCCAGGCTCCACAGCCCTCTCTGCAGCTGTCTTGGCTCACCTGGCTGCACACCCCTGCCCTTCTCTGGATGAGCCCCAGTCTCTCTTCCCTCTCAAGGTGAGGAAAACAGACCAGCTGAGGCCAAACGCAGCTCTTAGCAGGGTGTGGATGACACAGAACCCAGCTAGGCAGTGTAATGTGTCTGCCATGGCAGTCTTTCACACCCTACTCCAAATGTTTCCAGCTCTTTTCTAACAGCATATTTGAATTAAGGTGCAGTGGCCCACGCCTGTGATCTCAGCACTTTGGAAGACTGAGGTGGGTGGATCACCTGAAGTCAAGAGTTCAAGACCAGCCTGGCCAACATGGTGAAACCCCGTCTCTACTAAAAATACAAAAATTAGCCAGGTGTGGTGGTGGGCACTTGTAATCCCAGCTACTCAGGAGGCTGAGGCATGAGAATCACTTGAACCCAGGAGGCAGAGGTTACAGTGAGCTGAGATCACACCACTGCACTCCAGCCTGGGCAACAGAGTGAGACTCCATCTCAAAAAAAAAAAAAAAAAAAAGAATAAAGTTAGACCTGGTGGGGACCTCAGTGCCCTTTTCCAACCCCACTCTATTCCTCCACTGTACAAATAGGAAAACTGAGACCCATGCTGAAGAAGAAGTGTAGGAGAGGAAATACTGTCTCCTCAGATTCGAGGAAAGGATAAATGGCTCCTGAAGAGGAGGTCAAGGTGTGAGGGCAAGACTAAAAAGAAACTTTTATGTTTTCTGTCCAGGATTGTTAATGCCTATTACCTGAGGCTGCAGAGACTGCTGATAAACTTTACTGTCTAATTCATCAGGAAAGCATCTATTTTGCCAATGAGTCAAGTGAGGTCAGAGGCACTGAATGACTTGGCCAACGGTGCATTGCAACCCTGCCCAGATCTGCATGACCCCAACCTTCACATACTTCCACTCCCTGACACCACTCTGCAGGCAGCAGAGGGAAGGAGAAAGGTGTGTGTGCATGTGCAGTCCCCAGGCCATCACCCAAGGGGACAGCACTCAGCCTCCCTCCTGACTCCCATCCCTACACTCGCCTGACCACCCTGCCCCTGCAAACCACTCACAGAGATGAAAGCTGCTATGTTTGAGCATCCCCCTTGAGCTGGTCACTCTGCACAAATTATGCATTTAATCCTCATAACCACCAGGAAAGATGGCAGTATTATCTCCAGTTTACAGATGACAAAATTGGGCTGGAAGAATGGACTTACCCAAGGTCACACCTTGAGTCTCTGGTAGGGCTGGAGTGGCACCCAGTTCTAGCGCCACTAGCAAAAGAAAGAGGCCAGGCAGGGGCAGTGCAGAAACTACTCAAGCTCTATACCTCCCACTGTGTGTCCACAGCAGACATCACTAATCAATCACAGAACTCTTTCCTATTAAACCAGGATGCAGCAGATAACACTAATCAATCACAGAACTCTTTCCTATTAAACTAGAATCCTTGCACAGGGCTCCAGGCAGCCACTCTGAGGGCTTGGCCCTAGAAACAATATCCACTTGCCACTCCTACCCGGGCCAAGGTCCTCTTGGGGCAGTCTGAACATTCCACTCCTGCCCTTGTGCTCTTATTCAGCTGTGACAGACCAGAAACTGGCCCAGAATCCCAGAGTATTAGACTGGAAGGACCTTTTGGCAATCTTTAGGCTTATAAGTGAACAAAGAGGTGAACTGACCCATGCATACAGCAAACTGGTAAAGCAGCCTCTGCACCAGGCCAGGCCTAGAGTTCCTGCTCCCTGTCCCACCCCAGTGTCCACCACTCAGTTTCCCCAAAATGCAATGGAGCCCTGGGGACTGCCAGCTTTGCAGGGTGCCCCCAGAACCTGTGCCCCACAGGCAAAATGGCAACTGGAAGGTTGGATGATTATCTCAAAGCTTGCCACAGAAGCTGGTATCTCCCTGTGAAAGACCCGCTGGGCTCCCAGAGGCAATTACGTCCCTGCACGGCTGGGTCTGGAGCTGACCAGGGCCACACTGTGGTCCAGCAGGGCTCTGCCACCTCCACACTGCCCTCTCTCCCCAGACCTTCCTCTCCTCACAGCTCCTGGGGTCTCCAGTTCTCTGCCTTGAAGACAAGCATACTTTGTATCTCACTGAACCAAGGAAACTCTCACCAGCCTAAACCCTAAGCTGCAGCCCTTCCTGAAGCTCCTCTCTCCCCTCCAGCCTCTGCCTCCCTGAAGAGCCCTCTACTTGGTACCCCACTTCTCCACACCTTCAGGTACCCCCGGTGCACCCACCCCTCTCCATCTGCATTCATACTTGCTCACATCACCTGACCTAAGAAACAGGCCTCTGTCACTCCCACCTCACCCTCCCACTCCTGCCCCATCTCATCCACCTCCTCAACTGAGTTTCCTTAAACAGCCATTGCAGGTGCCCTCTCTGCTTCCCTGCCTCCTCAGGCCAGGCCAGGGCCACCAACATTCTCCCTGGTGTCTAGTGTGGTCTTGCTCAGACCTCATCCTGCTCACTCCTGGCATATGGGCCCCTCCCTCACTCTCAGCCTCCTGGCCGTGGCCCTCAAGTCTCCATGGTCTGGTCCCAGAGTCCAGCCTCATCCACATGCACTGACCAACTTTCTTCTCCTGCCCTGGGACTCCATGCTGGCTCAGTCCTCTGCACCCTTGATAAACATTCACAGCAGCAATAACAAAGATATTGCTTCTCTAGAATGAACATGTGCCAATCACTGAGCTAAGCATGAATTAGCCAGTTCCATCTTCCATCAAACCTACTGATTTGTTGACTCCAGAAAAATTCAGTGAATCCCTACTCTGTGCCACTCACTACTCTCAGCACTGGGGATACAATAGTGTAATGATGGTATTGTTCCAACTGCACAACTGTGGAAACTGAGGCCCAGAGAGGCTAAGTGACCTGCCTGGGCTCACACAACCACGAGGTGGGTTCCAAATCCTACACCCACACACACACACCCATGCCATGGCCTCCCTGTGGGCCACACACTCCAGAACCCTGCCCCCATCCCCCACTCCTCTGTCGCCCCTGGAGCCCAGCATCCTCAGTGCTTTGTTCTCCCCAGAAGCCCCCTCCCACCACCACCGCCACCACCCGCCGCCAGCCCGGCTGCTGCCTCCCTGGGAGCTGCTGCCAAGCCGTCAGCTCCTGTCATCGCCCCAAGGCAGCCAGAGGGAGCACCAGCAGCAGCTTTGGCACACGCCACCTCCGGCCGCTCCACAGCCACCAGGCCAGCAGGGTGGGCGCCCCTCCCGCAGCCATGCCATGGGAGTATCAGTGCAGGGGGATCCAGCCCTCCCTATTACAAACCAAGAAACTGACGCTGGAAGAAGAAACTCTGAGGTTCAGCCAGGCCTCTGGTGACAGTGGCTAAATTTGTAAAATCAACCCATCGTGGTGATGATCCAAAGTCTCTGGAAGACAGTCCCTCTGCTGGCATAGTCCCCTGTTCAACTTGCCACCAGCCTCTGGGAGCTCAGTGGGGTGGGGCACTTCCTCAGAGGAGGGTTCTGACCTCCGCTCAGGTCAAAGCTCCCTCTCAGGTGCCCATGGCACCCACCCCAGGTGCTCTGCCAATAGTCAGCCCTGGGGTCACCCAGCCCTGAGGTCATCCAGCCCTGAGGTCACCCAGCCTTGAAGTCACCCAGCCCCGGGGGCACCCAGCCCTGAGATCACCCAGCCCTGAGGTCACCCAGCCCTAGGGTCGCCCAGCCGCAGCTCCCAGGTGGCCTCCGTGGAATCACTCCTGTCCCCTCCCCTTCCTCCTGGTCAGGCAGGTGACGGCGGTCGAGGTGTGGACTCAGGTCCTGTCCTTGCCGGCCTTCCTGCTATCCCTCCTGGGGGAGGAAGCCCTGGGAGGGAGGCAGGCGCCCTGGTGGGGCCACACAGGGACCGAGGAGCACACGTGGCCAGGTCCGACCACCACGAGACTGTGTGGGCCGCCTGGGGCTCCCCCGCAGGTGGGGAAGGCACCCCTGGCTGGGTGACTCTCTCGGCTGCCACAGGAACGTCGTCCGAGGAGTTTAAGGAAAAAGGTTGTCCTCTGAGGGGGCCGTAGGTTGAAGGAAGGGGCAAGAAGGCAGCGTGTGGAACAGAGAGGCCCACCCCAAGTCGCTGCCACCTCCAGGCTCCAGGTCTCCTCCCCGGGTTCAGAATCACAGGAGAGAATCCCATTGGGTTTCACTTGGGTCACGTGTCCATCCTGGACCAATCAGCTATGGCAGGGGTGGGCCATCCAGAGGGAGTATGGCCAGTCCCAGGGAAGAAAGAGTCTGTGGGCGGGGCAGTCACCGACACGCAGCTTCCCATTTTACCGGCGGGAGGTGGACAGGCCCCCAAGGAAAGGTCCCTGGGCACTGTGTCCTTGCATCTCTGGATCAACCCAGACAAAGGCCCTGCAGTGGGAGGGAGCCAGGTGTGCCCTGGTGAAGAGGAGGAAGAAGAGGTAGGGTAGGTCCCCAATGGAGGCGTGTACCAGGTGTGCCCTGGTGGAGAGGAAGGAGGAGAGGTAGGGTAATGTCCCAATGGAGAGGACCCCCGAGGCGGCCGACGGACTTCAGTCCATGCAGCAAGACAGATATGAGAGACCCCTGTTTCCAACAATGACTCTGGTAATAAGAGCCCAGAGACGATTGGGAGGAGGGAGGGAGTGGACAGGGAGAGATAGAGGGTGAACAGCTGGACCCAGGCCACTGAGGGCAGGTGGAGGGAGAGGAGTCGCCAGCCTGGGCTCCAGGACACCCAGTGGGGCTCGCTGGGTGAGATGGGGGGATCGAGGGCAGGAAGCCAGCTAGGGGGAGGATGAAGAGTTCAGTTGGAAACATTTCAGCATGAGGTTCTGTAGGGTACACGGGAGAGCTGACTAGAGGGCAGGCGCCACAAGGAGAGAGGCCTGAGCTTTGATCAGGGACTTAGGGGTGACTGGCAGTGACATAGGTGGCCCAGGAGGCCAAAGGAGTAGTCAAGATCTTATAGGAAATGGCCAGAAGAGAGGGGGCCAGGACTGGGTCCTGAGGAACCCAAATCCAGGAGAAGGGTGCAGAGGAAGGAGTGTGGGGAGAACAGGGAGGGGTGAGACCAGGTCCTGTAGGAGAACTTGGACTTAGCAATGGGAGGTCATAGGGGACCTTGAGGAGAGGGTCCCCATGGGGGCTGGGATGATGGTGGTAAGAAGGGGAGACATCCCCCAAAAAAACAAGGCATCTCCCTATGCCTCTGAGTCTCCAGCACTCGGGAGCAATCCTCCATTATGTTGAGAACAATGACCCCAATGTCCATCCGGGGCAGAGGTTTCCTTGGCTAGAAGAGACCACTGTCTGAAATGTGTTGGGAAATGGCTGTGCTGTGTTCCCAGGGCCACCTAGCAAAGCCAAGGTCATCCACATTTGACAGATGGAAAATGAGAGGAAGCAGCTCATCCAAGGGGCACGTCCATGGCAGAGCTGGGACCAGGATCAGAACCTTGGTGTCCAGCCTCTCTTCCTGGCCCTGACCACGTCCCAAGTGCTACTTCCAGTGAATGTCATGGCCATAGTGGGGGAGACTGGTTAGACTTCCTCTCCTCAGGCCTTGGCCCTCCTTCCAGGGACCTAAGCCAGACCTCTGCTTGACCATGATGCCCTCTTTAGCCCGGCCTGGGGAGGCCAGGAAGAGCCCAGCCTGCAGGTGCCCCAGCTCTCACATGGAGGCCTCAGGTGAGGTAAGCCCCTGCCAAGTCCCGGATGTCCTGGGCAGATGCCCGCTCTGGTCACCACCAGCAAATGAACTCCAGAGAACAGCAACCACCCTCACTAGCAAGCCAACACCAGCAACCCCGCACACAGCAACCCCGCACACCAGCAGCCCCGCACACCAGCAGCCCCGCACACCAGCAGCCCCGCACACCGGCAACCCCGCACACCGGCAACCCCGCACACAGCAGCCCCGCACACCAGCAGCCCTGCACACCAGCAATCTCAGGAAAGAGGCAGTGGGCATTTGAGTTCTCAACTAGGGCAATTCCAGGACTACTGTGGGAGCTTTGGCGCTTGTTGGACCAAGATTCCCGTTCTGACTCTGCCACCTGCCACCTGCCCCCTGCACAACCTTGGGCAAGTCTGGACACCATGTCAGAACCTCAGTTTCCTCATCTGCAAAATGGGCTTTCTATGCCCATCTCCCAGGAGGATGAGGATTAAGGGGTTCCCCTTCGGATAGTTGCCTGGAGAGCGAGGGCCCCTGTTTATGTCGGGTATTGAGCTCAGCACCAGCAAAAGAGGCACAGGTGATCCAGTGGAGAGCCCAGCCTCATATCGCTCACTCCAGGGTCCTGATACTTCCTATAAATGTGATCCAGGATTGAGTTCCTGGTTCCCTGCCTTCGTCTGCACCATGCCCTCTGCTTACTGTGCCCACACCATGCCAGTTTTCCAGGCTGTCGCTGGCCCTTGGCCTGTGTCTGCACCCTCCAGGCTGACCAGTCCTAACGTGGTCCCAGCCTTCTCCCTCTCTTTGGCAGCAGTCATTGGTGCCACACAAACAGCCCATCTGAAGCTCACGTTCAAACACAGCCACCCACGGGCCCAGGAGGCTGCAGGAGCAAAATGGATGCCCCTCCCCTTGCACCCCTCGCAGTGAGGGAGGGCTGGCAGGACCGGGCGGCCCGCACAGGAAAGCGGGTGTTTACACTGGAAACAGAGGCTGAGCAGAGATTGTGCCGTGGATTCAGCTTCAGGGAGGTGCAGACACCCAGGTGCCAGGCCTGGTGTTTGCCCCCAGCCCCAGGGGTTCTTGCTGCCACCCGCAGCGCGGAGCATTGCTGAGTTGTATTTGCCCCCAGCGCTCAGCCTGTGCCGTGTGCAGTGGTGGCGGAGTGCGCTGGCTACAGGGCAGCCGCTGGTGCCTGCTCACCCTCCGCAGGCTGCTTCCTCCTGCCTGGGATTCGGCTGCCATGGCGCCTGCTGCTGAGCAGCCTGGCTCTTAACAGAGATGCAGGACCGATCCTGCTTCCTGCCCTAGGCCCTGCCCCAGCCAAGGGCCCACCACCCCCAGCCTCATCAGCTCCCCACTCTCTCTGTCCCCACCTCCCTGCCCGCCGCATCACCCCAGACTCTAATCACTGTGAGCGCCGCCCCAGCAAAGGCCATTCCAGCCCTCCCTCATCCCTTTGACAAGGAGCCCTGGTTTGGGCCTTTCTGCTCCTGCCAGTGGTGGAGGTGAAGGAGCAGCTTCTGCTCAGGGGGAGAAACAGAAGCCTGGAAGAGAGGCCAGGACCGCAGGCTCTGAGCCAGGCGCCCAGCCCCACCACTCAGGGGCCAAGTGGTGACCTCGGGCAATTACTGTGCGGCTCCAGGTCCCTTTCTCCTTCATCTGTAAAATGGGAAGATGCCAATCCTAGTCTCCACCTCGCAGGGCCAGCGTGAGGATTAAATAAGTCAGGGCAGCAGGGCATTTAGAAAAGCGTCCAGCCGGGTGCAGTGGCTCACGCCTGTAATCCCAGCACTTTGGGAGGCCAAGGCAGGCAGATCATGAGGTCAGGAGATCGAGACCATCCTGGCTAACATGGTGAAACCCCGTCTCTACTAAAAATACAAAGAAAAATTAGCTGGGCTTGGTGGCAGACGCCTGTAGTCCCAACTACTCGGTAGGCTGAGGCAGGAGAATGGCGTGAACCCGGGAGGCGCAGCTTGCAGTGAGTCGAGATCGTGCCACTGCACTCCAGCCTGTGTGACAGAGCAAGACTCCGTCTCAAAAAAAAGAAGAAAGAAGAAGAGGAAGAAGAAGAAGAGGAAGAAGAAGAAGAAGGGGAAGAAGAAGAAGAAGAAGAAGAAGAAGAAGAAGAAGAAGAAGAAGAAGAAGAAGAAGAAGAAGAAGAAGAGGAGGAGGAGGAAGAAGAGGAGGAGGAAGGGGAGGGGGAGGGGGAGGGGGAGGTAAAAGTGCCCAGCACAGCCTGTGAACTCCGCAGGTGACAGTTGGTGGTACCTCACTGTCATCACTGTGCTAGGACCAAGGGAGGTGCCAGGAACTGTGGGCCCAGAGGAGGGTGAGGGTGCCTTACACACCTGCCTTCATCCTCACAACCTCTGAGAGATGACCTGTTGCCAGACCCCTGAAATACAAGAGGAAATCGCACCTGAGCCACCAGGCCGGGTAGAGCCTGGATTTGACCCACCAAGCCCGGATGAAAGGAGGAGGGCACAGTGCTTTACTGTGGTAGGGAGGTGGCTTCCCGAGGACCTGCCCGGGGCTCACCAGGGCCGATCCCAATGTCTCTGTCCCTTAGGAGGCCGGCAGCCCTGGGGTCCCATCTCAGGCAGAGCCGGGACAGCCATCCCTCCCACTGGTCCACGTGTCTGGCCCAGCTGTCCCCTCCACTGAGAGGCCTTTGAGTTTCCCAAGGCTTCGGCCCCATCGGACCCCCCACACTGGGCTGGAGCTGTGCTGGGCAGAGCTGGAAACAGGGACAACATCACCAGCCCTTGGCATCCAGGCCCTCCCTTCCAGCCTGGTGAAACTCCATGTCTGTACCAAGGTCACCTCTACCATCCACACTGAGCGGCTGGGGTGGGTGGCAGTCCCAAGGAGCCCCCTCCCAGCATTCTCCTGCCCAGAATTTCCCCAAGACCCATCTCTCGTCTCGACTGCCTTAAGCCCCAGCACTCGGCGGGATGACATATCTTGGAACAAGCAGAAAGAAGAAGGGAGGCAGAGAAAGCCCAGTAGCCTGCTGGCCAAGGCTGCCTGCGATTCAGGAGGAGCTGGGATCCAGCCTCATTCCCTCATCTGTGTGGTGAGAGCCATGGCACCTAGGGGAGGCCTGGCATCCTCCCTGAGCCTCAGTTTCTTCATCTGTAAAATGAGGCTGATAAGATCAGGCCCCATGCCACAGGACTGTGGAAAAAAGTACCCAGGATGGAGTTCTAGGCGCAGCAAGCAGGTGGTAAGTACTCAATGGAAATTAGCTGTGCCTGTTCTCATTGCCCCGTCCAGGTCCCCCACACCAGCTCTTACATGAGAAAGGCTCTGTTGAGTGCTATAGTCATGCAGCTGGGTTATGAAGAAGGGTGGATGTGGCAGCAAAAAGGCCTGTCAAAGTGGGAAGAGCCTGGTGAGGGGGTCAGGCACACATGAGTTCAAGAGCTGACCCCCTGATGTAAGAGCTGGGCCACCTTGGTCATGTTGTTTAACCTCTCTGGACCTCTTTGCAAGAATTAAATGGGAAAAGGTGCATGAAGGGGTCTAGGAGGTGTCGGCACACAGTAGAAGCTTCATTAATGTCAGTCTCATTAGCCCTTCACTCCTTGGATTTGTGAATAGTAGAGAAAAAATGCTCTTACACACCTATGCATTCTCCGTCTCCCTCCATCTCGCTCGAAACCCCGATTTGGCCAGGCACGGTGGCTCATGCCTGTAATCCCAGCACTTTGGGAGGCCAAGGTGGGTGGATCACCTGAGGTCAGGAGTTCGAGACCAGTCTGGCCAACATGGTGAAACCCTGTCTCTACTAAAAATACAAATATTAGCCAGGTGTGGTGGTGCATGCCTGTAGTCCCAGCTACTCAAGAGACTGAGGCAGGAGAATCACTTGAACCCAGGAGGCAGAGGTTGCAGTGAGCTGAGATTATGCCACTGCACTCCAGCCTGGGTGACAGAGCAAGACTCTGTCTCAAAAATAAAAAAATAAAGAAACCCTGATTTGTATCATCTGCCAGTTTCCATGGTATAAATACTCCCACTATGATCGATTTCAAGCTACCACAAGCTACCAACCTAAGCAGCGTTGGGAATAGCTATGCACAGATGACTGTCATGCATGATGAGAGCCAGTTCCATGACAGCACAGCTGTTCATAGCTCCCCTTCTCCACCATCCACCCCTCTTCCCAAACCACTGCTCTCCTGACACACCCACCATGTTTCTGGTCTCACACATACCAGGTGTGTTCCTGCCTCAGGGCCTTTGCACTGAACTGCTATGTCCTCTGCCCAGAACATTCCTCCCCTGGTTGTGACATGACTGCCATGTCTTGCTTCCCAGATCTAACCTCAGATGTCACCTCCTCCAAGAAGATCACCTTGCTAATATTGCTTCCCCACCCCACACACACCCCTACTGCTCTGAGATTTCATGATGTTTTATTTCCTTCACGGCACTCAACTCATCTTGAAAGTCTGGCACACATTTGTCTGTTATGTGTATTTATCTGTTTACTTTCTGTCTTACCCACTAGGGGGTTGGCTCCATCAGTGTAGGGCCCCATCCCTGAGGTCCCTGCTGTGTCCTTGGTGTTTCACACAGTGCCTGACCCATAGTAGGTGCTCAGGCAATATTTACGGCACAGATGAACGAACGAACAATTGAACTAGGAATGTCAGGACCCCCCTGGGCTGATCTTCCCAGGCCCTGCCTGGCCCACAGCCCCTCCCCCGCCACAGAGTCCCCTGCAGCAGCTCTAATTAGCAGAGGTCCCCCCCCAACCCAGTCCAGCCCCCTCGACTACGGCCCCATTGTGGACCCTGTAATTGCAGAGTCTCCTGCCTTTTTCTCCCCCACCCCAATTCTCCCTCTTCAGCAGAAAGAGGCCGGCCCCATTGTGCAGCTCCTGTTGACACAGGGATGACCTCACCGGGGGCCTCCTGAGAGGGGCCCAGCAGGGGAAACGGGAGTGGGGAATAGAGGGGTGGCAGTGGCCCAGCCCAGGTTGGGAAAGGCCTGGAGGCTGAGGCCTGGGACAAAGGGCCACGGCGGGTGAAGCCAAGGGTAGGGGGTGGAGGAAGAAATAGAGAAGGAGAGTTTCCAGGGGTAAGACAAGGGTGCTTTTCATTAGAGGGATACTTGAGGGAGAGAAGATTTCATCCCAAGAAAGCATCCTGTGGGAAGACTGGGCCAGACGGCCATGTTCTTGAGGGGGTTTTGGAGACACAGAAAGACAGACAGACTTAGGCTTAGGACCTGCCTGTCATGGCGGCTTGGAGCAGAGACTCCCTGAGCCTGGATCTTCATCTGTAAAATGGCAGATAATAATACCTTCCACCTGGGACTGTCTTGGGGTCTCTAGTAGATCACGGAGGCCAGGTAAGGACACAGTAAAGGCCTGATGATCATTCCTCCCCACCCGCTGACTCCGGCACACACGTACGTGTGCTCTTGTTCTCTCTCTCTCTCTCCTCCTTTTACAGACTTTACTCATTCCTTGCTGCCTCAAGCTGCCCACAGTTTGGCAAGATCCCTCCCACAGTGGCCCCTGGCTGGGCCTGGGCACCTGCTGTCTCCTGCTCTGGGCTCTTGCACTTGCACCCTCATATGTGAGCCCCCAGCAGGGCCACCTGGTGTCTGTGCCTGGACCTCCGCCCCTAGGCCCCTGGTTATTGCTCCAGCCCTGAGCACCCCACTCCCAATCCCCCTACCTGAGGGGCCGTGGGGAGGGAGCTTCTGCCCCATGACACCCGGGGAGCCCTGGGTTTGCCATCAAGTCCCTCTCCCTGGGAATGGGACAATCCTTGGGTCAGGACAGCTGCCAGATCCCAGGGAGCCCCATGCACTGGAGGGAACGGAGCGGGGCTTGGTGGGGGCAGCGCGTGGGCTCGAGGAAGAATGGGGTGCCTGGCCAGGCCTTCCTCCTTGTCTATGAATCACATTTATTTTATTTTATTTTATTTTTTTGAGAGGGAGTCTCACTCTGTCGCCCAGGCTGGAGTGCAGTGGCACAATCTCAGCTCACTGCAACCTCCGCCTCCTGGGTCCAAGCGATTCTCCTGCCTCAGCCTCCTGAGCAGCTGGGATTACAGGCACCCACCACCACGCCTGGCTAATTTTTGTATTTTTAGTGGAGATGGGGTTTCACCATCTTGGCCAGGCCTGGTCTTGAACTCCTGACTTCAAGTGATCCACCCGCCTCAGCCTCCCAAAGTGCTGGGATTATAGGCGTGAGCCACTGCCCCGGCCACGTTTAATTTTAATCAGAATTTTGTCAGCATTGTACCATTTTCATGAGCAAGTATTTTGCAGATGGAAGCTCCTTACGTGAATTTAGTTCCTTGGCTGGTCTTCTATCGAGTGTATTTCAAACAGTTTCTAACTTACTGTTTGTATGTTCATTTCCATTTCACTGAACTTGTTTTCACTGGCATCCGTATTTCCCCCGGTGACGTTTCCACTGAAGATTTCATCCTCCGAACAGTTTTCAGCCACATCCCAATTTAGCTTCTGCCACCATGGGTTTCCTTTGCTAGCCACAGTTGTCTCCCAAGGTCAGTGTTTCCGAGACAGATGTCGTAAGTGCTAAATTTGGTTAGGAAGGTTTGATTCTAACCAAAATCAAGAGGTTTTCCTGGGTGCAGGTTTGGTTTGAGGTGGATGATTCTCCCAGTGAGATTTCTCCTGCCCTAAAGGACTAGGAGTCCTGCTGAGTCACCGCAGCAAAGAGCGTCACAGGTATAGAGCAACATATCAGGGCTTGGGTCAAAGTGACATCCCCAGGGTCAAAGTGCCCTGAGTCTGGAGAGGGCCCAGGTCCTTGACGGCAGAATCAGGACTGGAAAAAAGTCAACGGAAACCACAACAACCCTGTTCAGGCGGGACTAAGAGCCCAGACTCTTCAGGAATGAAGGTTTGGGTCATCCCACCTGGCAAGGAACCATGACCGGCTCAGGGACCACCTTTTCTTCTGACAAAACTGCTGCCTTGGGCCCCTGGTGATTACTCTGGTAGGCCGAGTCTAAGAGGCCCTCGGCAATCTCTGCCTCCCAGCAGTCACACACTTCCTCTGGAGTGTGGGCACTCGGTTCTAGCCAATGGGGTACACCAAAGGTGATGGGACAATGTCATTTCTGCAATGAGGTGATGTAAACGTATGGCCTCCATCTTGCCAGGAGTGATGAAGCAACTGCCACTGTGAAGAGGCCCATGGGGCCAGGAGCTGAGGTCCTCCAGTCCAACAGCCTGCAGGGAGCTGAATTCTGCCAGAACCATGTGAGTTAGGAAGCAGATCCCTCCCCAGTGGTGCTTTCAAGTGAGACTGCAGACCCCGTTCTCACACCCTGATTGTAGCCTTGTCAACGACCCTAGAGCTTGGCTGGGTGCAGTGGCTCACGCCTGTAATTCCAGCACTTTGGGAGGCTGGGGTGGGCAGATCACATGAGGTCAAGATTTCAAGACCAGCCTGGCCAACATGGTGAAACCCCTGTCTCTACTAAAAATACGAAAATTAGCCAGGCATGGTGGCGTGCACCTGTAATCCCAGCTACTCGGGAGGATGAGACAGGAGAATCACTTGAACCCAGGAGGCAGAGGTTGCAGTGAGCTGAGATCACACCACTGCACTCCAGCCTGGGGGGTGACAGAGCAAGACTCTGTCTCAAAAAAAAAAAAAAAAAACCACCCTAGATAGAGCAAAGGACCCAATGACACAGTACAGCCTCCTGCCCCACAGAGACCAGCAGATCATAAATGTGTTTTGCTGTAAGCCTCCAAGTATTGTGCTAATTTATTTTGCACCAATGGACAATGAATCCACCAGGCAAACAAATAGCAATGACAAGAAGAAGAATTAGTAGTGGTAGTATAGAGATATGTTTGCATATTGAACACCTACTATGTGCCGGGCACTATGTTAAGTACTGCACAGGCTTTGTCTTGTTCATTCCTCACATGAACCATATCCATGCTATGGTCAACTTTGACAGATGAAGAAACTGAGGCTCAGAAAGGTCAAAATGACTGGGAGGCTCCAGAGCAAGGCCCAGAGCCTGGCTCTGATCTAAGTGCTGGTGGGAGAGGCGGGAGGTGGCCCAGGAGCACCCACCCCAGTTTCTGTTTTCTAGATCCACTCTCATCCATATCATTCTCCTCTTTGGGTGCAGACACCCTTCATCTTGTCACACAGTGATCACATGGACACAAATGCACCTGCAATATCTTTAGGCAGACAAACTTCCCAGAAAATAACATCAATTTTACCTGCACTTTTAATAAGCATTTAATTCCTTCAATTGTCTGGTGGTCCATTTGCAGGGGAAACTGAACTACCTGATCATTTCTCACTTCACCTGCCATACGGGAAAGAGATTCAATTAGAAAAATCTATTGCTAATTTGAAAGCTCTGATTCTATAATTTTCTACAGGGAAGACATGTAAATTGCGTGTTATTTAACACCCTTTCATGGCAGGTGAGTTCCGCGGGGGGCAATTATAATCCACTCTCCACTCTTCTTACAGATTCCTGACAAGGGGGGAGGAGGGAGGAGGGAGAAGGAGGAGGAGGGAGAGCAGGAGAGCATTTTGAAGCTGACTCCAAGTGGCTTTAGGAACCCATGAGTTTGAAGGGCTTAAGCAGGGGCAGCCGGTTGGTGCCTGCCGGCTCCCTGGGAACACAGGCCAGATTCCCCCCTCCAACCCCACAACTGCTCCAGCCTTCCCCTAACCATCTGGGAAATCACCATGGCAGGTGGAGGGGCAGGATGCCCTGATCCACGCTCTAGCCTCTGTCACCAGCTGTGTGGCACGTAGCTGTCCCTTAATCTCTCTGACCCTGGTCTCCATCTGTGCCATGGGGAAACGTAACACTCCCCAGCCTGAGCTGCTGGGAGGACAAAAGCCAACTTCAAGTGTAAAACACAAAAGGGGACTTTGCAAACTGCAAAGCACTGTCCCCTGGTGAAGGGCACTAGCACTGGGACCCGGACCCTAAAGAACCCACTCAGTGTCTCCCACCCTACAAACTCCCTAGAAGGTTTTTCTGTAGAAAGACCCGAATCTTTCTGGCTAAGGGGTTTTCAAGATGAAACTATTTCTTCCCACACAATTACAGCAAATGGGCTCTTTGCAGCACCCCCTACACACACACACAGACACACACACACACAAACACACACACCCCTGGGTAGATGCCTCTGGAAGAATGCTTCAGAAGCCAAGGGGTCTCTGGGGTGGGGAGGTGGGGAGGGAGGGAGCAAAGAGACCTAGTTTTTACCGAATGCTTTTTGTACGGCTCAGATTTCTTTCCTCCTTCCTTCCCATCAGGTGCACCAAATTACCCCTCAAAAGCATTCTTTTATACTTTTATACATTTATTCAGTTTTAACAAATGAAACGTGTGACCCATGGCTCCTCCCTCCTTACCCCCACCCTGGACCCCTGGCTTCTTGGCCTCCCCTGCCTCATGCCATCATTCAGGCCCCCATGTTCCAGCACCTGCCCCAGCCAGACCCGGCGCCGGGCTCCAACCAGGGGCTGTCACTTCCACCTGGGCCCCCCTTGAAGCTGTCGACCTGGAGCTGGCTCTAGAGGGAAGAACAAAAGTGCGCTGCTCCTTTCAGGGAGCTGTGAGCAGACACACCCCCAAACACGAATGCACTGGGATGGGGCGCCCTTGACAACACCCAGCTCCCTCCCACCTAGCTGCCCTCCTTGCAGGCCCCACTGGTCGGCGGGCAGGGGCGGGCGCCACCTGCTGGACACAAGTGAGAAGTGCACACTGATGCCCACTCAGCTCCTTGGTCCTTCCAGACTAAGAAGGGCACAGGAGTCTGCAGCCCTGGGCAATGCGTCCCGGGCTCCCGCCGGGGGCGCGACATCCTCCTCTCCACAAGTTTCTCCCAACAGCTGTTTCAGGTGTCTTCCCCAGACGTGACGTTTTTTTACATGTTGGAGGTGTGTCAGACTAAAAATCTCCATTCACTCCCCAAATGTGCACCGGGGCAGCCCAGTGACATGGTGACCAACAAGATATTCATGGTACCTGCAGGCTCTGAAGACTGAAGGCCGAGATTAAACAACTTATTACACAAAGAACCGTTTAATTGCAAGCACAATCACGCTTAGTGGAGAAGGAGAGAATGGAGCATGGTTTAAGATGATCTCCTCACCAGTTCTGCAAGGTAGGATTCATTGCTACATTACAGAGGAGGCCCAGAGAGGCGGAGTGACCCCCCTAACATCACACAGCAAGAGAAGGTGGGGCTCAGATAGGGACCCGGGTCGTCCAGGCCCCAGGAGGCTGGGAAGGTGCAGGGTCCCCGGTAGACCCACTGCCAGTTTGCAGAAATAGCCTCCAACACCCTCCCTCACAAGGGTCCAGGGAGCAGCTGTTTCCCCAAAGGCTGGTTTCAGCAGGTTGCAACCACTGCTAGGGGTTACACCAGGCCCCCTTCAAGAGCTGCAGACTCCCTTGTCTAAAACGACAAGCAGACAGAACGGAGTCCTCAGACACTGTCCCCGAGAAACCACCTTCCTCTCCCTCTGCTCGCCTCCCTTTTCAGCAAACTATCCCACCATCCTTCATGACAGAAGAGGGGCCTGCAGTAAAATGTAGCTTGTCTGGGCCCCCTACAAATTGCCATCTCCTCCCTGGCCTCAGTTTCCCTGCCTGTCTATATAATGAGAGTTCAGACCGGACGGTCTAAAGGTCAAGGTTGATCTAAGCGCTCTAACCCTCCCCACCCACCTCCCTTCATCAGCCAGTGCAGAGACACACATGCCCCTCCATGGTGCTGGATGTCCTCAGTTTTCCCAAAATGACCTGGCTTTGAAAGACCAAGGCCAAAATGGTTTGGCGGTGACTGTGGAGGCCAGCAGGACTCCCTAGCCACATGGTGACTCAAGGAGGCAGCCGGCAGAGCAGCCCTGCCTCCCCTTGGGACAGTGATGCAATCCATGGGCAGCTGGGAGGGCTCCGTGGGCCAGACCCCTGGGCAGGACCCTTCCCTGTCTGAGTTTCGGGCCCTCACTGGAACCTGCAGACCCTCCTTGAGCTAGAATCCAAAGCCCTCCTGTGGGTGAATCCTGCACTTCTCTAAAAGTGGTGGAAAAGACAGGCCAGGTTCGAGTCCAGCTCCCAACCCACCACTGCTGTTTTCAAAGCCTCGTGCCCTTGGGCAGGTCACCTCACTCACCCACTGCTGTCCTGTCTCATTCCCATGTGGATGTCGGTGACACCTGCCTCCCGCCAGCAGAGGGCAGAGTGCCTCAAGGGAATTGGTGCTCACAGAGTTAGCCCTGACGGAGATGGCTGCCCAGGCTGGCCCCTGTCAGCCTCCCCAGACAATGGATGAATAATGGATGGGCAGGCCCGGTGCAGTGGCTCACTCCTGTAATCCCAGCACTTTGGGAGGCTGAGGCAGGTGGATCACCTGAGGTCAGGAGTTCGAGACCAGCCTGACCAACATGCTAAAACCCTGTCTCTACTAAATACAAAAAATTAGCTGGGCATGGTGGTCTGCGACTGTAATCCCAGCTACTTGGGAGGCTGAGGCAGGAGAATCGCTTGAACCCAGGAGGTGGAGTTTGCAGTGAGCTGAGATAGCGCCATTGAACTACAGCCTGGGCAATAAAAATGAAACTCTGAAAAGAAAGAAAGAAGGAAAGAAAGAGAGAGAGAGAGAAAGGAAAGAGAAAGAAAGAAAGAAAGAAGAGAAAGAAAGGAAGAAAGAAAGAAAGAAAGAAAGAAAGAAAGAAAGAAAGAAGAGAAAGAAAGAAAAAAGGAAAGGAAAGGAAGAAAGAAAGAAGAAAGAAAGAAGAAAGAAAGAAAGAAAGAAAGAAAGAAAGAGAAAGAAAGAAAGAAAGAAAGAGAAAGAAAGAAAGAGAAAGAAAGAAAGAGAAAGAAAGACTGGATGGGCAAATTTGGACCGTGCACACACCAATCACCTTGCACAATGCTTGGTACTCTCACATCCGTGACTTCACTTAGCCCCCACAAAACCCCTGCTTCCATCATTTTCCAGCTGGGGAAACTGAGGCCCAGAAAAGAGAAAGACATTCCCAGTGTCACGCAGTGCTAGGTTCCAGCTGGGCAGTGCTGGAATCAAACCTTGGTCAACAGGGAGAGTCAGCTGCAGTTCGTCAGGGGAACAGCCTGAGCCGTGCGGCCGCGTTTCGCCAGAAAATCACTCCCTTCTCATCACAACCGGCACCTCTCCATCTCGGCCACACGGGGGCAGCAGCGCCCCGTCCATCGCAGGGCTTCGCACTGAGGCTTCTCCCATCCCTGCTGAGAACGACTGGCCGGCTGCAGCCAGCAAGGCTCAGAGCAGGAAGGGGCCACGTCGGGGACCTCTAGGGTCTGCGAGGGGCCCAGGCTGGGTCCTGCCGCTTCCGCTGCCTTGGTGCATGAAAGACTCCACTTCTTCTGTGAAATGGAGGCTCGTGCCCCCACCCAGGCAGCCCAGGCTCCGGATAACATCGAGTGCCTCCGCCAGGCTGGGGTGCGGCGAATAATCAAAACGAGCATGGAACCACTGACTGGGTCCAAGTCTCCATTGCACAGAAGAAGTGGAGGCTTCATGGTGTCACTACCTCCGTGCAAATGAAAAGGAGACTCCAGAGGCTGACGCAATTTGCCTGAGGTAGGCGCAAAGTCAGACTCAGAGGCCGTATTGGTTCGTCCCACCGTCTTCCAGAGAGAGTGGGCTGCCTCCTGGAGCCCTGACCCACCCACGACAGCCCCCAGGATGTCCTACAGCCAGTTGCAAACTCAGTTTGTCCAAAGCCATTGCCCTTCCCTCTCTGTCCCCTGCCAGTGGGAGGCACTGCTGCACAGAGCCCCCCAGCCTGAAACCTGGCATCTCCCAAAACTTCTCTGAGCCCCTTAACCCCACATCTCCCACCCACCTCATCACCAAACCCTGAGGATTCCCCCCAGGCCCGTCTTTTAAGATGACAAAAATTGCCTTGAACTACATCTGGGCTGTGCCTTCGGATTGGGGCACACACTCTTCCGTTTGCCACAGGCTTCACTGCCCCCTGCTGCATCCCCAGCTCTGGGGGTCCAGGTCAGCTGCTGTCAAGCACTGGGCTTCACTGATGTGCTTTTTACAGTGAGGGAATATTTCCTTGCGCCATCAAGTGTGCAGGAAAGAAAGCTGGGCAGAGAAGTCTGCCTATTTGAAAAAAAAAATCAGAGACAATTTTCTTCAGGGGAGAGAAGGCAATTTCTAAGGAGCATGCAACCAAAATGCATTATATGTAAAGTGTGTAATAGCTAATATTTTTTACACTCAGCCCACGTTATACATTTTTGCCACCTGTCTGGCCACTGTAGGCTTTGGAGGTTGCAACCCCCAGATTAGAGTAATCACAGAAGATACTTATAATGAGATACTGAGATGGGGGTGGGTGTGGGCAGAGGGAGAGGGAGAGTCAAGCCATTTAGATAACTTAGGTTTCCTCTCCAGGCCCCAAAAAGCAGGAAGGGGGCACGTACAGTACTACCTCCTATCCTATTTTGTCCAAAGCCAGATTCATAATCATTGCCACTTCCATGCACCCCCTTCTCAGTTTCCCACCCAATTCCCGTAGACGGGGCCCCTCCACTATCTCCTGCCCACAGTATAAATTGTAAAGTCACCCAAGCCTCAACGAGGTGAACAATGGTGCCTGATGTCACCCAGGTCCTATTGCAATGATGATGTGTTTTTTCTTTAAGCTGTTAATGGGATGAATTATATTAATTAATTTCCTAATAATAGGAATTGCATTCATAAGATAAACACAACTTCGTCATAATATGCTGGGGTTTTTTTTGTTTGTTTTTGTTTTTTTGAGATGGAGTCTCACTCTGTAGCCCAGGCTGGAGTGCAGTGGCACGATCTCAGCTCACTGCAACCTCTGCCTCCCGGGTCCAAGAGATTCTCCTGCCTCAGCCTCCCAAGTAGCTGGGACTACAGGCGCCCGCCACCACACCTGGCTAATTTTTTGTATTTTTAGTAGGGACGGGTTTTACCATGTTGCCCAGGATGGTCTCAATCTCCTGAGCTCAGGCAATTCACCTGCCTCAGCCTCCCGAAGTGCTGGGATTATAGGCATGAGCCACTGCACCTGGCCTGTACTGTGTTTTTTATTACTATTGCTGAATTCACTGTGCTAATAATTTTCAAGAATTCTCGGAATCTATGTTCATGGGTAAAATTGACTTGAAATTTTTCTTTATTGTACTGTCATCATCTGATTAGCAAGCTTATGCTAACCGAATAAGGTAAACTGTCAAATGTTGATTGTGTTTCTCCACTGTGGAGTAGGAATTTGGGTAAGCTTGAACTTATTTGTTCTTTAAATGTTTAGCCAAATTAGGATTTGGTTCATCCCACCATCTTCCAGAGAAAGCTAGGCTATTAATTTGGTGAATTCCAAATTCACATATCTGGAATTGTCATCTGGGACAGATGTTTTCTTTATAGGAAGATTTTAAACTACTAAATTAATGTATTAAGTGATTATAGGACCTTTCAGGTTTTCTATTTTTTCTTGAGTTAACTTTCATAAATCGTATTTTTCTAGGAATTTGGCAATTTTGTTTAAGCCTTCTCATGTATTGGCATACAGTCACTTATAATAGTCTTGTGATATTTAATATTATTCATTTACTCTATGAAGAATCTAGGATTATGTCCCTTCTTTCATCCCTAGTATCGTTTATCTGTGCTCTCTCTTACATCTTAAACTTGTAAGAGATTTTTATAATATTTTTAGTCCTTTCAAAAAATAATCTTTTGTCTTTGATTCTCTTCCCTACTTAGGTTTGTTTTCCTTTTTTTTTTTTTTTTTTTTGATGGCATCTCACTCTGTTGCCCAAGCTGGAGTACAAGTGGTGCCATCTCGGCTCACTGCAGCCTCCCAACTCCTGGGTTCAAATGATTCTCCCGTCTCAGCCTCCCAAGTAGCTGGGACTACAGGTGCCCACCACCACGCCTGGCTAATTTTTGTATTTTTTAGTAAAGACAGGGTTTTGCCATGTTGGCCAAGCTGGTCTTGAACTCCTGGTCTCAAGTGATCCACCTGCCTCGGCCTCTCAAAGTGCGGAATTACAAGTGTGAGCCACCATGCCCGACCATTTAGGTTTGTTTTCTATGTCATTAATTTCTGTGCTTTTTTTTTTTTTTTTGAGATGGAGTCTCGCTCTGTCACCCAGGCTGGAGTGCAGTGACATGATCTCGGCTAACTGCAAGCTCCACCTCCCAGGTTTACACAATTCTCCTGCCTCAGCCTCCTGAGTAGCTGGGACTACAGGTGCACACCACCACGCCTGACTAATTTTTTTGTATTTTTAGTAGAGATGGGATTTCACCTGTGTTAGCCAGGATGGTCTCAATCTCCTGACCTTGTGATCCGCCCGCCTCAGCCTCCCAAACTGCTGGGATTACAGGTGTGAGCCACCACACCCAGCCCTAATTTCTGTTCTTAACATTTGATTCCTCTTAATATCTTGGGGTTTATTCTGTTGTTCTTGTTTTAACGTTTAAGTCAGATGCTTAGTTCATTCATTTGAAGCATTTCTTTTTTCTTCTTCTTTTGTTTTATTTTTGAGACAGAGTCTTTCTCTTTTGCCCAGGCTGGAGTGCAGTGGCACCATCTCAGCTCACTGTAACTTTAACCTCCTGGGCTCAAGCAATCCTCATGCCTCAGCCTCCAAAGTAACTGGGACTATAGGTGTGCACCACCACGCCCAGCTAATTCTTATATTTTTTGTAGAGACATGGTTTTGCCGGGTTGCCCCAGCTGGTCTCAAACTCCTGGGCTCAAGCAATCCACCCACCTCGGCCTCTCAAAGTGCTGAGATTACAGGCGTAAGCCACCACACCTGGGCCATGAAGCATTTCTTATTTGCCAATACAAGCATTTAAGATTATAAACACTCCTCTAAATACTGCTTTGGTTGGATCTCACAAGTCTTGATGCAAAACATTTTTGTGAATGCTCAATTCTAAGTATTTTCTAATTTTAGTTGTGATTTCGTTTTTGGACCATGGGTTGTTTGGATGTACTGTTTTTCCTAAAGTACAGGCATTTGCTTGTTGTCTTTTTGGTTATTAACATCTAACTTGTTTAGATTGTGATCAGAGAATATAGTCTGTGTACACATTGTGGTGGAAGCTATGACTACAGCACAGCTTCCTCTTCCGGAACGAAGGACTTAGTCCCCCAGCTGCTGGGAGAGCTGCTGGAGGATGGCCCCCAGCTGTCTGCTCTCTTAGGAAGTTATGTGGGCTGAGGAAATTGACTTCCCCAGTCAAGACCATCCTCCTTCAACGAGAAGCCTGCATGCAATGGCTGCTCAGGGTGAGAATGTAAAGGCCTGGTTCCTTACCAACTTAACACCCTTCTGAAGGACCACCCAGCTCCAGCACTCTCCACGGAGCTGGCAGAGGCTTCCGTGGGTATTGCATTGCTGCTCCACCTCTCCATCTGTGCAGACCTGCCTCATCCCATCCATTCCACAGGTGCTGATCCCAGGAGTATTCCCGAATAAAATTCCTGCGCCCCAGTCTCCATCTCAGAGCCTGACTCCCAGGAGATCCAGCCTACCACCCTGATCTTGGACGTGCATTGAGGTTAGCTTTATAGTCTATGATACTTTCCAAATGTCCCATGCATGCTTGAAAAGAATGTGTTTCCTCCCATTTGGGGGTTTCAAATGCTACATGTTGATTATATGAAACTTGTCATTGTGTTCCTCAAATCTTTGATTTCTTCACCAAAATGGCCTAAAAATATCCCATCCTGAAGGTAGAGATATCTATTCTTGTCCCTTCCATTTTTGCTTTATATTTTTTGCAGCTATGATGATATTATATACAAATTGAGAACTGGTATAGCTTCCTGGTGAATTGAGCCTTCCACCATTATCTAGTGACTCTGGATCACTAGATAATGGAGTGCAATGGCATGATCTCAGCTCACTGCAACCTCCACCCCCCGGGTTCAAGCGATTCTCCTGCCTAAGCCTCCCGAGTAGCTGGGATTACAGGTGTGCACCACCACACCTGGCTAATTTTTTGTATCTTTAGTAAAGACAGGGTTTCTCCATGTTTTTTAGGCTGGTCTCGAACTCCCGACCTCAGGTGATCCACCTGCCTCGATCTCCCAAAGTGCTGGGATTACAGGCGTGAGCCACTGTGCCCGGCCACATATTTTTTCTATACTTGGATTTTCAACAGTTCTTGGTTCCTATGTTTGAGGTATGGGATTATGCTCTCTTATAAACAACATAATCTCTGTTTTTAAAATTCATGCAGACAGTCATCTTTTAACTAAAGTATTTAGTCCTTTAATATGAGTTACTGACAACATCAATGTAGATTAATTTCCATGGTCTCATAATGTATTTTCTATTCATTCTACTTTTCCTACCCTCAGCCCCCTTTCTAATCTTCCTTTGTATCATTTGAGATTTTTATCTTCTTTTTCTTAGCCTATTTTTTCTTTCTAATTATTTAGAAGTTATAAGTTCTATGACTAGTTTTTAGTGCTTACTCTAGCTGTCTTAACACTGAGCACCTAACAAAGTCTAAACTTAATATATTTGCCTTCTC
Organism: Symphalangus syndactylus; assembly: GCF_028878055.3. Lineage (NCBI taxonomy): Eukaryota > Metazoa > Chordata > Mammalia > Primates > Hylobatidae > Symphalangus > Symphalangus syndactylus. Next base: position 16,330,545 of record NC_072440.2, read on the forward strand.
CCCAAATAATGGAAAGATATTCACAGCTTGAATTTTGAGCATCCGTCCCATATTATATGGTATTGTCCAGTATTTTAATACTAGCCCGTTTTTCCTACCATAAATTAGGCATTATTATCGTGGAACCCTATGCTCCGTTGCTGTTTAGTTTTCCACCAAATGTTTCCAACATAGGTGCCCATTGTTCCTTCTTGTATGCCTGGCTTTTTCTCTGGAATAATTGTGATTCTGTCTGAACTACACTATATTTAAATGTTTCCTTAGTGAAGATCTTTTGGAGGTAAAATCTCACCGTTTCTATTTGTCTGAATATGTCTTCATTTCACCCTCAGTTCAGAAGGATAGTAAAGAGTTCTAAATTGACCGTTGTTTTTTTCTCAGCACATGAAAAAATATAATTCCACTGTCTTCTGGTTTCCATTGAGGATAGTGATACATCGGCTGTAAATGATTCTTTAGAGTTTGTTTGTTTTGTTTTGTTTGTTTGTTTGTTTGTTTTTCAGACAGAGTTTCACTCTTGTTGCCCAGGCTGGAGTGCAATGGGGTGATCTCGGCTCACTGCAACCTCCGCCACATGGGTTCAAGTGATTCTCCTGCCTCAGCCTTCCCAGTAGCTGGGATTATAAGTGCCCACCACCATGCCAGGCTAATTTTTGTATTTTTAATAGAGACGGTGTTTCACCACGTTGGCCAGTATGGCCTTGGACTCCTGACCTCAGGTGGTCCGCCCACCTCGGCCTCCCAAAGTGCTGGGATTGCAGACATGAGCCACGGCGTCTGGCCAGATGCTTTCAACATCTGTTTTTCTCTGATGTTCCATAGTTTTCTTGGGATGTATGTAGATGTGAATTTCTTTTTATTTATCTTGCTTGGGATTCACTGGTCTTCCTGGATCTCAGATTTGTTATGTATAATTTCACAAAGGTATCAGCCATTACCTCTTCGTGTATTGCCTGTTCTCCTATTCTGTTAGCTCCTTCTAGAACTCTAAATACACGTACATTAGGCCCTGCCACTTAATTTTTCTGGATAATTCCTTTGCTTCTACTAGCTTATTAAACCTCTCTTTGGCTGTGTGTAATCTGCTGCCCGGTCTGCTCATTTCAAATTTCAAATGCTATATTTTTCACTTCTGTACATTTTATTTGATTCTTTTTCAAATCTGGTTGCTCTTTTTTTTTTTTTTTTTTTTTTGAGATGGAATCTTCCTCTGTCTCCCAGGCTGGAATGCAAATGGCATGATCTCGGCTCACTGCAACCTCTGCCTCCCAGGTTCAAGCCATTCTCCTGCCTCAGCTCCCAAGTAGCTGGGATTACAGGCACATGCCACCACGCCCAGCTAATTTTTGTATTTTTAGTAGAGACAGAGTTTCACCAGGTTGACCAGGCTGGTCTCAAACTCCTGATCTCAAGTGATCCACCCACCTCAGCCTCCCAAAGTGTTGGGGTTATGGGCGCGAGCCACCACACTCAGCCCTGGTTGTTCCTTATACTCTCTTATTCCCTGAATTTCTCTTTTAATTGTTTGAAAACATAAAACTAGTTATTTTAAGTGTATATTCTGCATGTGATCATTTCAAACCTGAAAGCTCTAAGGTTCCACTTGTACTGGCTCTTGTTTCTGCTGGTTCTCTTATCTTCCTTGTGAAGTTTATTAATTTTCACTGGGAGCTGCTCATTTTCTTGGGGACTTTGTGGCCATTTCTATAAGGCTGAGATCGTAGCTGAATTCCTCGAGGAAGGTTTAAGGTTTGCTTCTGCAAGCTGATTGCGGGTACTATCAAGCAGGGGCCAGTTTCAATTTTCAACTTGAGTTTTTTTGAACCACACAAGTAGCAGGAATTCAAACTGAAAATCACGTGAGGGCCAGCTTGTGGTTACAGATTCTCAGTGGAGATATGTTTCTCTCAGCCCAATGTCAAGGTCAGGGCAGGCAGGCTTCCTTTCTGTTCTCCTCTGCGGGGTGAGATTTGCTTTTCATTCTTTCTGACACTCTAGACATAGACCTTTTGGACTCGGGCTTTGAAGAGGTCTCCTATTACAGCCCCCCTTGGGGGAAGCCCAGACTTTATCTCCTGTCCCTTGCACCTCACACAGCTATGGAAACACAGGCTCCAAGTCTCCAAGGCATCTACCTTTGCTTCATGTTGGAGATCCATAACTTTCTTGCTTTCATGCTAACTCAGCAATGTGTAAAAAAAACAAAGATTAAAACAATATTTTATCCAGCATTTTGGTTATAATCAGGGGAGTGATTAAAGGTATCGAATCTGGCAGAGTGCCAGAAACAGAAGCTCTCTCTCGGAGAACTTTCCAGAGCGTGCCTTGGCCGTGAGCCCATGCTTTTCTTTTAACACACACAAGAGCATATTCACAGATGTATCTGTGGGTTGTTGTTGCTGTTGTTGCGGTGTGTCCTCTTACGTGGGCTTCTCAAGGGCAGGGAGGAAGGGAAAGTTCGGGGCTCTCAATCTTGATGTGGACATGAAACAATGAAGACTCTGGAGAAATGTATGGAGAAAGTTGAATAACGGAATGATGGCTGTTATATGTGTGCAGCATATTTGCACGTCACCCGTTGTTAATCACAGCTTCCCCTCTGTACCGGGGAATGGATTTCAACCAGGATATGGTCACAGAAAGCTTCAAAACTGACCTGCAAAAAAAAGTTTTCATGCCACAAAATGAAAATACTTCTTGCCAGTTGGAATCACACCAACCAAAGCTGGGCCTGTGGATCTTAGCAGCCCTAACCAGAAGGCCCAACCGACGGGCGTCAAGAGCCTGGCAGGGAAAGCGCTGGACTGTCTGATGGAGCGTGCATGCTTCAACCCTCATCTTTCTTAAAATGGAAGCAATCCTGGTCCCTAAATATACATGGGTCTTTCAAAACCTTGCTCCTTCTCCCACCTACCTTCACACTTCTGACTCAAGGGGGAAAAATAGCCCTCTAGCAATTCATCTTCTTCACGGGCTGACGGCAAGCTTATAATTTTTTTTCACAGCTGAGTTATTTCTGATCTGTGTCCTGGCAAAAAGAAATATAGAGCAACAGTGGCTGGGAGACGTTTGGAAGCTGTGCCAAGCCAAACAGTGTCTAAAAGTCTACATCTGAACCGCCAACCTTGGGAAAGTGTGTTTTAACTCTACAAAAAAAACACCAAAAACCTTAAAACGCTTGTGATGTAAAACGAAGTTAAAATGAGGGTCAGAAAGGAACTCTCATGAGTTATAACGGGAGGCAGCCCCCCAGCCCCTGAACATGTGGCCTCACACACCCCTTCCGAGGGCATCAGAAGAACCACAAAGCATTGTAGCTCAGCAGGTCCCAGAGGCCCCTGGTGACAGCGAAGCTTGGAGGTGACAGACAAGCTTGTGAACCTCACCACACTGGGGTTGACGCCTTCTTCACCTCTTAGCCGGGTGCTCCTGGGCAATGCATTTAACCTGAGCCTTCATTTGCTGAACTGTAAAATTGATGCTAGAAAACTTACCTCATGAGGTCAACATAGCAATCAGATAAAATTATATAGGCAATCATACATAATCACAGCGCTTAGAGAGTGCTAGTGCTTACTAAGTGCTCATGATGACAAATGCCACGTTTGAATTGTTGTACTGATGCTTAGTAGATGATGATGATAATGATGAGGTTGATGATGATAAAGGAGGAGGAGTAGAAGAAATTGAATCTGAGAGAGAGAGAGAGACATGATTAAAGTCATTTTAGGCCGGGAGCAGTGGCTCATGCCTGTAATCCCAGTATTTTGGGAGGCTGAAGTGGGAGGATCGCTGGAGCCCAGGGGTTCAAGACCACCCTGGGTAGCATGGCAAAACCCCGTCTCTACAAAAAAATACAAAAATTATCAGGGCCTGATGGTGTGCACCTGTAGTCCCAGCTACTCCGGAGGCTGAGGTGGGAGGAATGCTTGAGCCCAGGAGGTCAAGATTGCAGTAAGCTGTGATTGTGCCATTTCACTCCAACCTGGACAACAGAGTGAGATTCTGTCTCAAAAAAAAAAAACAAAACATGATTTTTAAAAACAGTCAGTGGCAGACACAGGATTATAGCCTGGCTCTCCTGACTTCCAGTCCTGTATTCTTTCTACCATTACTAACATCGCAGTCATTCTTTTAGTATTACTATTAACCACCAACAGTTCTAAACGGGTCTAATGCTCATTCAGTGCTCCCACACACATCTTCTTGGCACTGTTTTATGTCAACTTTGTGAGGAAATCTGGAGACACCCATTTTGCAGATGAAGAAATTGAGGCAGAGAAATAAAATGATTTGTCCAATTCCAGTAAGCCAATAGCAGAACTGGGGTCTGAACTTGGATCTCTTGGGGGAAAGTCAACCCTGGTTTTGTCTTCTAAAACATCAAACTAGTATTGATTGAGGCTGGGTCCTCTGCTCACTCGGGGGACTTGGACAGGATTTGGAACCATTCCTTGTCCCAAGGACACTCACTGACTAATGGGCCAGACAGACATTAAAAGAAATAAATAGGGGCTTCCAGGCCCGGCACAGTGGCTCATACCTGTAATCCCAGCACATTGGAAGGCCGAGGCAGATGGATCACCTGAGGTCAGAGACCAGCCTGGCCAACATGGTGAAACCCCATCTCTACTAAGAATATAAAAATTAGCTGGGCATGGTGGCGCGTGCCTGTAATCCCAGCTACTTGGGAGGTTGAGGCAGGAGAATCACTTGAACCTGGGAGGCGGAGGTTGCAGTGAGCCAAGATCACGTCACTGCACTCCAGCCTGGGTGACAGAGTAAGACTCTGTCTCAAAGAAAATAATTAAATAACAAAAAATAAAATGAAAAAATAAAATAAAATGAGAGTAGAACTAATTGAACATCTCTTCGAGGATGTTAAAGCCCCAGAGTCTTCTCCCCAACTCCAGGAAGCCATGCAACACAGCTCTCAACCGCTCCCTGGTGGGGACCTGGAGGTTTATACTCTGGAAAGAGTGAGAGAGATCCTCTGGACAGGTGCATATGGAATGCTGAGAATCCTAGGACTTTCCTCCCACCCCTGTCCTAGAACACTAGCAGCCAGTCCTTCACTGTCAGGCAAGAGACTGGAAGAGGTTTCTCCAGTGAATCTTACCAGCCCAGGGAAAATGTCTTTATATAGAGACATTTCCCAAACCAATCCTCCCAGTCAAATGACCTTCAGGAAAGCTCTTATCACCAAGCCCCACTCACACACTCAGAAGGACCAATCCCATGAACAGGCAACCAAGGATTGTTAGACATGGGAAGAAAGCAGCACAGCTGAAACAAATGACTCAGGTAAAAGTAACTTGGAGGAAATAGAAACTATTTTAGGGGAGGAAAACTTTCTTTTTTTTTAGAGATGGGGTCTCACTCTGTTGCCCGGCTGGAGTAGAGTGGCATGTTCATAGCTCATTGTAACCTTGAACTCCTGGGCTCAAGCAATCCTCTCGTCTCAGCCTTCCTAGAATCTAGCACTACAGGCATGCACCACCATGCCCAGCTAATTTTAAAAACAATTTTTTTTGTGCAGATGGAGTCTCTCCATGTTGCCCAGGCTGGTCTCAAACTCCTGGCCTCAAGCAATCTTTGGCTGCCCAAAGCACTGGGGTTATAGGCATGAGCCACCACATACACCCTAGGAAAAAATTTTAAAAGCTGCCATTGGCATTCTTAGAGAAAGAAAAGAAGATATTATACTCGTGAAACAAGAACAGGACACTGCAGAAAATGAATATTCTGAGAATCTAAAAAGAGCACATGGAAACTAAAAACAGCAGAGGTTTTAAACAATTAGTAGAAGAGCTGGAATATAAATTTGAAGAAATATACCAAAAGGACAGAGATGGAAAATAGAAGGTATGATGATTAATTTTATGCATCAATTTGGCTGGATCGTGGGGTGCCCAGGTATTTTGCTAAACATTATTCCAGAATGTGTCTGTTGAGGGTCCTCCCTGAGGAGATCAACATTTGACTCAGTAGCCTGAGTAAACAGATGGCCCTCCCCAATGTGGGCAGGCACCATCCAAACCTTGAGGCCCTGAATAGAACAGAAAGATGGAGGAAGGGCAAATTTGCTCTCTGCCTGACTGCTTGAGCTGGACATGGGTCTTTTTCTGCCCTCAGACTAGGACTGATGGGAACCCCATTAGCCCTTGGGTTCTCCGAACTATACCACCAGCTTTCCTGAGTCTCTAGCTTTCAGACAGCAGATTGCGGGACTTCTCTCATGAGACACACACACACACACACACACACACAGTTGGTTCTGTTTCTCTGGAGAGACTTCATACAGAAGTGGGGAAAAAAAAACAATGGAGCAGTTCAAGGCATCCATTTATTTATTTATATATTTTATTTTATTTTATTATTATAGAGACGGGGTTTCACCATGTTGCCCAGGCTGGTGTCAAACTCCTGGACTCAAGCAATCTGCTCACCTCAGCCTCCCAAAGTGCTAGGATTACGGGAGTGAGCCACTGCACCCGGCCTACATCCAGTTAACAGAAGGTCCAGAAAGACAGACCAGAGAAAGTGGGGGAAGAGATTAATAAATAATTTGGGGAGTTTTTCAAAATTAAAGGACCTAAGTTTTAAAAAGTACAAGGGTCCACCAAGTACTTCTTCAGGCAAGCCATGAAAAGAGAGCCTAATATGACACATCATCATGAAAAATGAGCCTCTAGGACAAAGAGAAGATCCCACAAGCTTCCAGCAGGGATAGCTCTGGACTTCTTGACAGCCAGCAGGTGCAGGAGCAATGCTATGAAATGCTGAAGGAGAAGTGTTTCCAACTTAGGTTTCTTTGGGTTTTGTTGTTGTTGTTGTTGTTGTCGTTGTTTTGAGACAGAGTCTCACTCTTGTCGCCCAGGCCGGAGTGCAGTGGCACAATCTCAGCCCACTGCAACCTCCGCTTCCTGGGTTCAAACTATTCTCCCACCTCAGCCTCCCGAGTAGCTGGGACTACAGGCACGTGCCACCATTCCCGGCTAATTTTTTGTATTTTTAGTGGAGACAGGGTTTTACCATGTTGCCCAGGCTCGTCTCGAACTGCTGACCTCAGGCAATCTGCCCACCTTGGCCTCCCAAAGTGCTAGGGTTACAGGTGTGAGCCACCACGCCTAGCCCCAACCTATATTTCTTTACCCAGCCAAGCTATCAGTCAAATGAAAGGATAGAATGAAGAGATTTTCAGACATGCAAGGTCTTGAAACACATACAGTCAGTCCTCATTATTCTTGGATTCCATATTTTTGAATTCACTTAATCAATAAAATGTATGTGTAACCTCCAAACTAGTATCCACATGGCTTTTGCAGTCGTCTGCAGACATGTGTACAGCAGCAAAAATTTGAGTCACTTGATGTGCATGTTTCCAGCTAAGGTTGAACAAGGTGACCCTCTGCCTTCTTGTTTTGACTCTGATGCTGTAAACAAGTGTCCTTTTTGCAGTCTAGTTAGTGCCATGTTTTTCACGTTTTTTGTGCTTTTTGTTGATGATTTCGCTGGGTTGTTTTTCATTTTGGTTTGGTTTTGCTTTTGGCTTTTTTTTTTTTTTTTTTTGAAATGGAGTCTCGCTTTATCACCCAGGCTGGAGTGCAATGGCGCGATCTCAGCTCGCTGCAACTTCCGCCTCCCAGGTTCAAGCAATTCTCTTGCCTCAGTCTCCCTAGTAGCTGGAGTTGTAGGCATGCGCCCCCACACCTGGCTAATTTCTGTATTTTTAGTAGAGATGAGGGTTTCACCATATTGGCCAGGCTGGTCTTGAGCCACTGTGCCCAGCTGATTTTGCTGTTTTAAATGACCCCCAACCCCAAGCGCAGTGCTGAAGGGCTGTTGATATGGTTTGGCTGTGTCCCCACCCAAATCTCATCTTGAATTCCCACGTGTTGTGGGAGGGACCCAGTGGGAGGTAATTGAATCATGGGGATAGGTCTTTCCCGTGCTGTTCTGGTGATAGTAAGTCTCACGAGATCTGATGGTTATTATAAGGGGAATTTTCCTTTCCGCTTTGTCTGCGACCATCCACGTAAGATGGGACTTGCTCCTCCTTGCCTTCCACCATGATTATGAGGCCTCCCCAGCCACATGGAACTGTAAATCCAATTAAACCTCTTTCTGTTGTAAATTGCCCAGTCTCAGGTAAGTCTTTATCAGCAGCATGAAAATGGACTAATACAGCTGTCTAGTGTTCCTAAGTGCAGGAATTCTAGGGTGTGCCTTACAGAGAAAGCCCACGTTAGAGAAGCTTCGTTCAGGCAGGAGTTAGACTGCTATTGGCCATGAGCTCAGTGTTAATGAGTCAACAATATATATTAAGTAGGGTACCTTTAAACAGAAACATATATAAAACAAAGTTATGTGTTGATCAGTTGGTGACAACACTGTGACCCCAGACTCATAGGAATGGAACCCTGTATTTCCCTCTTGGAGCATTGGCTTAGTATTGGGTAATTCAGCATTTTTGGTGACTTTATAGACCATAACTGGTGTGAACAATGAGAATAGACTGCTTTCCTTCCATGCTTTCTCTGAAGATTACTAGAGAAGATACTGCACTAGAATAAGGGCTAAATCAAGAAAGAGGAAAATATGGGATATGGGAAAAAGAGAAAGGCAAGGGAGATCCCAGGTTGCTGGAGGCAGGAGCCCTATAGGCCTGGGGCACCAGGCTCCAGCTTCCCTAGGCAGATGGGCGTGAAGACCCCAGTGCATCTTGAAGCCCCGCGAGGAAAGGGCAGGACTGAATTAGCAACAATTGTCTAGAGAACAATGCAAAGGAGAAACCACGAAAATGATTTGCTGGAGTGGGGGTAGGGAGTGCCACTGTGCGGAAAAGGTTGACAAAGAGGATGGCCATTGATTTGCTGCTGGAAGCCATTTACATGAATTGACTCATGGAAAGCAAGGCCAGGTCGAAGGCAATCAACCAAGAGGCTGAAGAATTTGTCCAGGATAACACAGCTAAGTGGCAGAAGGAGGACTAGAACCCGGGAAAGTGGCTCAGGACTCCATGCCCTTCACCACTGACAATGCTGGTGTCCTAAGAACAGGTCTGAGGGTGGGGGGCAGGTGCGCACAGTGAATAGGGGCCAGGAGGCAGCGATATCCTCACCTTCCAGAAAAAGAGGTCAACCAATGAGGCTGACAACTAAAAAAAAAAAAAAGAAAATCAAGATGGAGTCTCAGAGGCCAGGCAGAGTGGCTCACGCCTGTAATCCCAGCACTTTGGGAGGCCGAGGCAGGCAGATCACCTGAGGTCAGGAGTTCGAGACCAGCCTGAGCAACATGGCAAAACCCCACCTGTACTAAAAATACAAAAATTAGCCAGGTGTGATGGCGGGCGCCTGTAATCCCAGCTACTCAGGAGGCTGAGGCAGGAAAATCACTTGAACCCAGGAGGAAGAGATTACGGTAAGCTGAGATCATGCCACTGCACTCTAGTCTGGGCGACAGAGCAAGACTGTGTCTCAAAAAAAAAAAAAAAAAAAAAGATGCAGTCTCAGAGGCAAATGACGCAGGGTAAAAACAAAATAATTGGTTAAAGGAGGTGAAATAGTTGCCTCTGGGGAGGGGACAGGAGGGGGTGAAGGACAGGAACAGGGAACTGCTGTTGCTCTTAACAAACCTTGTAGAGCTATTTGCCTGCATAAGTTTCATGAAAATAAAAGCTAAAAATAAAGAGAAGAAATAAACACTGTTCCCTGATCCTAGACAGAGCCTGCAAGCCAGGGCTGCCAGGTGGGGCACCGGGGACGGGGTAGCCATGGCTTTTCCGGTTTGCCCTGGAGACGTTGTCTTTGACCTGGGAGACAGCCTCTGGCCCTCCAACACCAAGCAGGGTTGTTGTTGGGGCGGGGGCAGGGGCTGGGGGGGTTTCCCTGTGTGAGTTACGGCCCCGGATTGGTTGATGATCCCAGCAGGGAGGGAATCGCCTGCCCGTGGAAGACCCCAGCTGCACCAACCTTCCTGCCCATTCAGGGGCTGCTGGGCTTGACCTATGGATGTCGATTGCAAATGAGGGGTCCTCCCACAGCTGCTCAGCCAGCCCCTCATCTGAGACCTGTGCTCCGTAAAAGAAGCTGGGGTGGCAGAGGGCTGTCACCTCACACGCTAATGACATGGGCATGGACACAAGAGGCCCCCAAGAGACACACCAAGCACCTGAGGTCACAGAGACAAAGTAGAATCCACAGAGCAGTGGTGCCCCAGGGAGGCAGGGGACCCTCATCCCATCTCCAATCCCACCCTGGTCCCCATTCGCCAGTCCAGATGGGACTCCCTGCCTCTTTCCCTGATGTCCCCCACACTGACTCACTGTGGGCGACAGCTTTTACGTAAGAGGGCCAGGTGATGGCCCCCACAGCAGATCATCTGAGGCTGAGTATTAGACACCACTGCATACCCACCACCCCCCTCTTTTTCTCTTCCTGTCAAACCCAGTAATGGAGACAATCTCCTTCCTCTGGGAGTTTCAGATACAGAGGCACACTTTTCCCTCTCACAGCTATGATAACTGTGTCGTCTCATCTGGCCCTTAACAATTTTTGAACCCCGGCACATCCAGCTAGTGGAATTAATACTTCTCAGGGTTCCTTCGAGGGCCAAATGAATCATGCAGGCTGGGGTATTTTGGGAAATAAAAGGGTGAGAAATCCAAACAATATTTTGAGAAATGTGAGCAATCAGCCCTCTCAGATGTTCAAATAGATGATTAAGTCTCTGATTAAACAGCAGAGCCGGCATGAATGAAACTGACCAGAGAGCAGAGAAATGTTCTCATGTACATGAATTTAAAACATGACCAAGCTGTCTTCAGTGGGTAAAGAACAATGGAAGGAGTAGCCAATATAAAAGCAGCTTGGGGGCCGGGCGCAGTGGCTCACACCTGTATTCCCAGCACTTTGGGAGGCCGAGGCAGGTGGATCACCTGAGGTCAGGAGTTTGAGACCAGCCTGACCAACATGGAGAAACCCCCCCCCCTACTAAAAATACAAAATTAGCCAGGCGTGGTGGTGCATGCCTGTAATTCCAGCTACTCGGGAGGCTGAGGCAAGAGAATCGCTTGAACCGGGGAGGCAGAGGTTGCAGTGAGCCAAGATCACACCATTGCACTCAGCCTGGGCAAAAAGAGCAAAACTCCATCTCAAAAAAAAAAAAAAATCAGCTTGGATGCCTTCTTCACATCTTTCACAGATGCTGAAAAGAGAAATTATTTATCAAGCAAAGCAAACCCTAGGAGGGCTCGTCGAAAATATAAGTGAATATTGACCAGATCTCAGGAGGAATGGGAAGTCTTCGAGCTTTAAAATCATTAAGGAGATTTTTTTTTGAGGAGAAGCAGAAGTGATTGACGACTATATAAACACAAAAAACAAATTTCCCATACCACAGAAAAAAAACTAATGGGGGTAGAGGGGAACTAAATTGACAACCAAATGAATGGCAAAGGGTTAATATCAATAATCTGTGAAAACACTACACTGGCTGGTAAGAAAAGCCTTAAACCAACAGGGTTTTTATTTTCTTTTATTTTTTTGGAACTTGACGAAATGATACCAAATTTCATCTGGAAAAATAAACATGTGAGACCAGCCAGGGAAATTCTGAGGAAAAACAAAAGTAGTGGAGGAGGGCTGGCTTTAGCAGATGTTAAAACATCTTAGGAAAGTACAATAACTTTTAAAGTTTAGCCCTGGAAAAGAAGTAGACAGTTCCATCCAGACGCGAGTGCAGAAATGGATGGAAATATGTAGGATTTCAGCACATGAATGAGAGAAGGAATTTCACATCAGAGGGGAAAGGTGCGTTGTTCAAAGTAAGGCACAGAGATAAGTGGGTAGGCGGCCATCTGGAAAAAATAAAATGGAATCCCTACCTCACCCCCTACACCCAGATCAGTTCCACATGGGTCCAAAATTTAAACCAAAAAATTGAACTGTAAAAATTCTAAAAGAAACATAGGTGAACTTAACAATCTTTGGAAAGGAAAGATCTTTATAGGCAGGATACAGAACCCAGAAGCCACAACAAAATTCATTTGGGAAAATCAATGGGTGACAAGTCCCAAGAATATTTTGAAAAAGATGGAGAATAAGCCCTCTCTGATATTAAAATACATGATTAATGGGGTGATGAGAAACAGGCTTTCCTCCATAAAACAGTTCAATACGTGATAATGATGTCTTCTCCAGACAATGAACAATGGGAAGAATGTTCAGACTGTGAAGTTGGGACATCATGAAAAGAAACATAAGTTTAAGTCCCTTTTCCACATATACTAAAGAATAAATTATTTATAAAGCAAATCAAATCTTAGGCTGGCCAAAACTATAAAGGAATATTGAACAGGACTCTGAAGGAATGAGAAACTTGCAAGCTTTAAAATAATTGAGGAAATCATAAAGGAAAAGGAGAACTGATTCAACTATTTAGAAAAGACCTTCTGTATCAAAAAATCAAAGTGCAACAATTTTGACTACATAACATTTTTTCATTTCTAGGTGAATAAAAAAGGTATATACCAAGTCAAGACAGAGCTGAACAGGGACTGACATTCACAGAATTAATTGCTTTAATTTAGAACATGTTTATACAAGTAAATGAAAGAAAGACTTAAAACCTAACAGATAATTGACAAAATCTGAATATGAAAAGGCAACTCCCAGAAAAACAAATTCAAGTGAATGGTAGCCATATGAAAAATGTTCACGCTCACTCATTATCAAGAAACAATACAATGCCCTTTGGGGATAGGTTAAAAACCTATCCAATTGGCCAAGATTTTTAAGTTTGAAAATACCCCAAATAGGCCAGGCGCGGTGGCTCACGCTTGTAATCCCAGCACTTTGGGAGGCCGAGGCGGGCGGATCACGAGGTCAGGAGATCGAGACCACAGTGAAACCCCGTCTCTACTAAAAAATACAAAAAATTAGCCGGGCGTGGTGGCAGGCGCCTGTAGTCCCAGCTACTCGGAGAGGCTGAGGCAGGAGAATGGCGTGAACCCGGGAGGCGGAGCTTGCAGGGAGCCGAGATTGCGCCACTGCATTCCAGCCTGGGCGACAGAGCAAGACTCCGTCTCAAAAAAAAAAAAAAAAAAAAAAAGAAAATACCCCAAATATATGGAAAAAATAGCCATTCTCAAACACTGTAGTGGGAGTATGAATTGGTCTATTCCACTCCTTTTCATGGCTGTATAATACTTCATGTGTGGATGTAGCAACATTTATCCAACCAGTCCCCGTTTATGGACATTTAGGGTTTTTTTCCTCCCAGTTTAGAATGAAAAGTGGTATCATGATGAACATCCTTGTACACACATCTTTGCATCCATGTGTAAATACATTTGTAGTAGAAATTCTTGGCAATGGAACTTCGCAGTGAATGCTGGTTTGCTATGAAAATTTTGAAAGATGTTTCCAAACTGCCTCCCGTAAGGTTACAGTCGTTTATACTCTGACCAATTGTATGTGAGCTGTGTTCCTATACCTTCTCTAGCAGCAAAAATGATAGCATTAATATTGTTTTGTTTTCATTGTTAAGTATATTTTTTAAAAAGGGCAGTGGGGGCCGGGTGCGGTGGCTCACACCTGTAATCCCAGCACTTTGGGAGGCCAAGGCGGGCGGATCACGAGGTCAGGAGATCGAGACCATCCTGGCTAACACTGTGAAACCCCGTCTCTACTAAAAATACAAAAATTTAGCTGGGCGTGGTGGCGGGAGCCTGTACTCCCAGCTACCGGGAGGCTGAGGCAGGAGAATGGCAGGAACCCGGGAAGCGGAGCTTGCAGTGAGCCGCGATCACACCACTGCACTCCAGCCTGGGCGACACAGTGAGACTCCATCTCAGAAAAAAAAAAAGGGCAGTGGGGTGGGGTGGGGTGGGGTGGGGTGAGTAGGGGGATTGTCAGGAAATTGCAAGTTGTGGTACAAATGTAAGACATTTTCCTTTCTTCACCTTTGCCACTTACCTGCCACAAGCTCCTCAGCTCATCCCCTTCCCCTCCTGGGCCTCAATTTTCCCATCTGTGAAACAGGAGAATGAAATAAGTTGACATTTTTCAAACTTACTCACCAAATGACAAAGCTGAGTGAGGTGATCTACCTCGGTGTGTCTGGGGTGGGTGGGCGGTCACCCCTGCCCACTCTTCCCTCCTATACACCAGAGAAGCAATCACACATCAGGGGCTCCAGTCTGGCCCAGCCCAAGCATTCAGGACTCTGTTCTCATTCCCAAGCTGCAGCTGAGGAAGGTTAGGAAGCCAATTGTGTGCAAAGATGGTTGCTTTCCTGCCATAAATGATGTTGGACCCCAGGGCTGCCTTTCCTGTGTCTTAGGTGTGAGCCATTCAAACACCAATCTTGCCCTGAACCATCTGTGGCTCCCCATTGCCTAGGGAATTAAGGCTGACTCCGTTCATTGATTCTGGCCTTGAGGCTCCAGATTCTGGCTCCAGCCTCTCTCTCCATGGTCTGGCCAGACACCCAGTTTCTATCTCCTGCAAACCAAGCCTTGACCACATACCTTATCCAGGGGCTCCCCCTCCTGCAGGCCTTTGTTCACCCACAAGGTCTCCCACCCATCTCTAATGACTTCTTTTACCACCAATTGTGTGTGCCCTTCTGCATAATCTATAGTGTGTAATGAGGTGTAGGAATCAGAGGCCATAGGGTTATAACAGGGAAATCTATAAGCCTTCATCAAAGCATACCAGCTTGGTGATTCTTAGAGAATCTAAGACAAAGCAAGCATATTCAAAATAGAGCAAGTATAATTACAATTAAGGTTGGGTAGGTATGCATGGATGAAGAAAAAGACTGGAAGGAAATATACACCAAAATGCCCCAGGTTTTGAGTATCTTCAAGATAATAACATGGATAGGCTGGGCACTGTGCTTCACACCTATAATCCCAGGACTTTGGGAGGCCGAGGTGGGTGGATCACCTGAGGTCAGGAGTTCAAGACCAGCCTGATCAACATGGGGAAACCCCATCTCTACTAAAAATACAAAATTAGCCAGGCATGGTGACGCATGCCTATAATCCCAGCTCCTCAGGAGGCTGAGGCAGGAGGATCGCTTGAACCCAGGAGGCGGAGGTTGCAGTGAGCCGAGATTGTGCCACTGCACTCCAGCCTGGGCAATAAGAGAGAAACTCCGACTCAAAAAAACATTGATAATGGTGATGACGATAGCTTACTCATGTTAAACACACCATGCCAAGGACAACACCAAACGTTTTATATGCTCTCTTTACCTAATTTTATATATTTCAAGCTCTCTGTAATTTACGTGTTTCACTTTCGTCATAAGAAAAATGTGTTGCTTTTGAGCATATTAGAGTTAAATCGTGATGGATGGAGAATTATTTTCATGCAATGAAAGGTGGGTTCTGGATACAGATGGCTAAAGTCAGACTCCTCCCACCTTCCAGATGAGGTCCCTAAGTTTCTTGACCCCCTTCCTCTGCTGCCCCCTCCCTACACACCTGCAGTCTTCCTGAAAACTGGGCCCAACAGCTGGCTCTCATACACATCGTCAGAAGAATGAAGCTAAAACCCCAGATCCCTGGAGTCTCCTCCCCAGACCTGTTTTAGGTGGCCCAAGCTCCCACAGCCACGCAGCAGCAGGGTAGTGGTCAAGAGCCCAGGCTCTGGAAGTCACACCATCCCTGACCCTGCTGTATGCTCCTATGTGAACTTGGCCAAGTGGCCCCTTCCTCTGTGCCTCAGTTTCCCCATCTGTAAAATGGCCGTCATGGCAGAAGCCACCTCCTTTGTAGACCTGGGTGAGAAAGAAACAATATGAGTTAAGAAAAGTGCTGTATCCAAGGCCTGGCACATAGTAGGCCCTCAGTACCCGGGTGCTATCATCATCATCATCATTTGTTTTTGTTTTTTTTTTTGAGACGGAGTCTTGCTCTGTCACCCAGGCTGGAGTGCAGTGGCGCAATCTCGGCTCACTGCAAGCTCCGCCTCCCGGGTTCACGCCATTCTCCTGCCTCAGCCTCTCCGAGTAGCTGGGACTACAGGCGCCCGCCACCACGCCCGGCTAGTTTTTTGTATTTTTAGTAGAGACGGGGTTTCACCGTGGTCTCGATCTCCTGACCTCGTGATCCGCCCGCCTCGGCCTCCCAAAATGCTGGGATTACAAGAGTGAGCCACCGCGCCCAGCCCATCATTTGTTATTAATGTGTTGGAGGAATGCTTAGAGGCAGCAGGCAGACATTCCCCCAAAATAAGCTCTTATGAAGAAGCCCCCTGGACGCAGGCTCGGAAAACCAGAATGTTAAAAAGATAAATAAAGGCTCTCTGTAGCTGGACAAAGTCTGGGCCGACCAGAGCGGGCAGGGGAATTCGCTGCGGAGAAGGATTTAAGCCCTGGACAATGGGCGCCGTCTGAACTAACCGGAGCCGCTTCTTTGAGTCGTGAGAAGAGCTATTTTCTTGTTTAAAGCCTTAAACAGCTATTAAGTTGGGCAAATCACTGGTAAAACAGCTGGAAACCTAAGTAGCAATTTAAACAGCCCATTGCCCTTCCATCCCGACGCAGAATGCCGGCCGCTCGGACAGACCATCTCCAGATCCGACTTTGTCAGGCCTAAGAGGATTGAGTGGGGGACCCTTCCCCAAGCTCTGAATGCAGCCAGGAGCTTTATTTAGCAAATCCACAATTTCCACCCCACCCCCTCCTCTTTTTTTTTTTTAAGTGAGCAGACTGAACTCTAATTTTCCCTCTTTTCTCTCCCCAGTCTCCTTGAATCGGCCCATTCTTTCATTATGTGGAACTAATGAAGGCCTCGCAGAGTCCCTGCTCAGGAATAGGGTCCTTTAATAAAACATGTTTCATTGATCAACTTCAAAAAGTCTTTTAGTGGGGTTGGAGGTGGGAGAGGGAGGAGGTAGTCGGGATGGAGTGGAGCGGGGGAGGGTCTCCCAGGGCACCACTGGGGGAAGCTGAGCCTGGCGAGTGACAGCCTGGGAGCTGGGGCAGGCGTGCATAATGTCTGTTTCTTTCCTCGCGATCCAAAATCCAAATCCACAATCCATTTGTTTGTTTTGTGGGCCGGTGATTCTGCAGGCGCCGGGACAGGCCTGCCTGAAGCCTCCCCATTCACCCACAGTGGACGGGAAGGAGGGTTGGATTGCTTTAAATTTTTTATTTTATTTTTTCTTAATCTACCCACAAATAAAACTTTTGGCCAGCTAAACAGAGCTCTGGACTTAGAGCAGTCCCCCAGGGAAATACGGCCGCCAGCTTTGGGCTTCTCTAACATCCGTTCCAGCAACATCCCTCAGGCACAGTGTGACAGGGGAGGCGCCGCGGCACACAGACGGTGGGACCCCCGCCTGCCATGAATATTAAGTGAGAACCTACTATGTGCCAGGGAGCTCTACGGGTTAATTTTACTTTTATGGTTTTTTTTAAAAATTGTTTGAATTGCAAAAGCAGCGAATGCCAATTACAAAGCCATTCCATGACACCGTGGGGTACACAGTAAAGTAAAATCCCTATGAGGGACTTTTTTTTTTTTTGAGACAGTCTTGCCCTGTTGCCCAGGCTGGAGTGCAGTGGCACCATCTCGGCTCACTGCAACCTCCACCTCCTGGGTTCAAGAGATTCTCCTGCCTCAGCCTCCTGAGTAGCTGGGATTACAGGTGCCTGCCACTGCACCCAGCTAATTTTTTGTATTTTTAGTAGACATGGGGTTTCACCATGTTGGCCATGGTTGGCCAGGCTGGTCTTGAACTCCTCATAGATGATCCACCCACCTCAGCCTCCCAAAATGCTGGGATGACAGGCATGAGCCACCACTCCCAGCCCCTATTAGGGATCTTAATCTCACTCCCAGGAGAAAACCACTATTAACATTCAGATGTGTCGCTTTTTGAGACTTTCTTTATAAAAATACACACATACACTCACATCATACAAACAGGGTTTTTTAGTTCGTTGTGTTTGGCAAACACAGGATCACAGACAAATCCTATTTCAAAACTTGCTTTTGTCACAATGTAGCAGGACTATTTTTTCAAGCCACTCTTTAATGGTTGCATATTAATATTCTATTGTGGCCAGGCGCGGTGGCTTACGCCTGTAATCCCAGCACTTTGGGAGGCCAAGGCCGGTGGATCACCTGAGGTCAGGAGTTCCAGACCAGCCTGGCCAACATGGTGAAACCCCGTCTCTACTAAAACTACAAAAATTAGTTTGGCGTGGTGGTGAGTGCCTGTAGTCCCAGCTACTGGGGAGGCTGAGGCAGGAGAATCGCTTGAACCTGGGAGGCGGAGGTTGCGGTGAGCCGAGATCATGCCACTGCACTCCAGCCTGGGTGACAGAGCATGACTCCGTCTAAAAAAAAAATCTATTGTGTTCGTGCCATAATTTACTCAGCCTTTCCCCTACTGGAATATATTCAGGTTGTTTTCAAGTTTTCCTTGTTATCAGTGATGGTGTCCTGAACACCCTTGAACAGATATCTCTGTCCATGGGTAAGTATTTCTATAGATTCCTGGATGGGCAATTGTTAACTCAAAGGCAGCTGCATTTTGTTTTACTTTTATTTTTATATAACACGTAGAGTATAGTGCATTATGCACTCATCTTAAGTATTTAGCTCAATACATTTTGCACGTGGATATATCTGGGTAATCCCACCCAGACTGAGACAGAGAACACTTTCCTCACCCCCGGAAAGCTCCCTTGGGTGTCTTCCCTGACAGTCCCCCTTCCTGGAGGAAAGGAAAAAGGATTTTCCATTTTGATAGATAAGCCCTCCATAAAGGCTGCTCCATCTTACATCCTGCCCACAGTGTCCAAGAATGCCCATCTCCCAACAGCCTCTCTAGCACTGGCTGTTACTGACCTTTATCTTTTTTGCCAGTTCCACAGGGAAATGTGTGTCTCATGTTGACCTAGTTGACCCCTTGAATGACAGTGAAGCTAAACTTTTGTTTCCAGCAATACTCCACCTTTTATTAATTCCTCCTCTGCAAATTGCTAGTTCACATCCTTTGTCCATTTACTTTAGTCCCCTAAGAATTAAATATGTTGGGCCGGGCACAGTGGCTCATGCCTGTTATCCCAGCACTTTGGGAGGCCAAGGTGGGCGGATCACTTCAGGTCAGGAGTTCCAGACCAGCCTGGCCAACATGGAGAAACCCCATCTCTACTAAAAATACAAAAAATAGCTGGGCGTGGTGGTGCATGCTTGTAATCCCAGCTACTCAGGAGGCTGAGGCAGGAGAATCACTTGAAGCCAGGAGGCAGAGGTTGCAGTGAGCCGAGATTCCACCACTGTACTCCAGCCTGGGCAACAGAGTAAGACTCCATCAAAAAAAAAAAAAAAAGAATTATCTTGGATTAATTATCTTCTTCCCTCATACTTCCAAACTCCTCACCTTGTTAGTTAATGAAAAATTTAAAGATTCTCCTTTGTTGGCTTCTGGGCACCCATCTTTCTGGCCATTTTTACCCTGGAACACCTGGGACAAGTCCCTGAACCTCTCTGCGCCTCAGTTTCTACATCTGTAAAGTTGGGGGGACTCACACCTTCATGGCAAGAGTGTTTTGCCAACAAAGTGAGATTGTGAACAGCTGCCTCATATTAAGAACTTACTTTCACAGTCTTTTCTTGGGTTCCAAAATGAGGAGCCCCTGGAATTGGATTCCTGTTGCCAAAAGGCAAGGAAAGATGAGGAGTTTAGAGGCTCTGGGTCCACCGTGGTGACGGTCCTAAGGCTTACTTCAAAGCAGTTCTTCTCAAACCCTGGCATCTTCTCAACCTTAGATCAGCAGGGTCTAGACTGCCCCTCAAAGAGTGTTCCAAATAAGCTAAACAGCAGCTGCATGATTGAAAGAAAGGGGGCAGGGGTGGTCAAACCAACGCGGGGCTCACCGGGCCAAGCAGACATAGGATATCTCTGCTGCAGGATCGCCCGGAGCCCTTAGTAAGCCAACAGCTAGGGCGGCTCTCCAAGAGGGCGGGGTGTGTGGGGAGTAGTTCCCAAGTGGATATGACCCTGGATTCCCAGAGCAGTGTAAGAAATAGCTTGGGTGTCTGCTCTCAGAAAGCTACCTTCAGAGAAGACTTGGGTGGAGCTAAACAAACACCTTAACCCTATTTGCAGGATCCCCACCCAGGCCAGAGGGTTTTTTTTTTTCTTTTTTTTGAGAGGGAGTCTCACTCTGTTGGCCATGCTGGTCTCAAACTCCTGACCTCACGTGATCCACCCGCTTCGGCCTCCCAAGGTGCTGGGATCACAGGCGTGAGCCTAGAACACAAATCTGCTATGTCATGCCCTTGCCCCAAGCCCTCCTGTGGCTCCTCACCACTGTCAGGATAGAGTGGGAACACCCCCCTCACTCCCCACCCACAGCTTTGCCTCCAGGCCCAACACACTATCTGCCATTTGCTCTGCTTCCCAGGATGTTTCATGTCTATTCCTCTCCTCGGAATGTTCTTAGTCTCCAAGGTACCTGTCGAACTCCTACTCATCCCACAAAATCCCACTTAACCCTCTGGTGAAACTTTATCTTCTAACATGTGCTCCTCTCCACCATGCCTGTCCTGCTGAGTGGATGCCTCCCTCGTTTATCACAAAACTGCACATGGTATGGACCTCAAATCCAGCCCCTATGTCTCCAAGAGTTGACTATCTACTCATTTCTATCCCCTAGTAGACTCTGAGCTCCTGGAGAGCAGAAGCTGTGCCCAGAACAGTGCTTGGCATTTAGTAGGTGCTTGGTTAAATGTTTGTTGAATGACAAAGTGAATATTTCTCTAAAAGAATGTCACCCAAAGAAAAGCACAGAGGTTTGATAATCGTTACTTTCTTTGCACTGAGTTCTGTGAAATTGATTATCCAGAAACCCAAAGAGAAAGTTAAAGCTTGGTCACTGGTTTGTCAAAGAAGGCATTGCCAAAAATGCCATGTCCTTTAGATGCTGGTTGGGTGGCATCCTTCAGCAAGGCCTTCCGGGGTAGGTCAGGATGGCAGAGGACAGCATCCCTTCCCCCATTCCCCAAACCCTTGGGGGTGTGACCTTCTCCCTGCAAGGCCCAGAGCCAATGCCACCTTCTCCAGGAAGCCCTCTTGGAGGCACACAGCAAGTTCTCAACAGGTTTCCTTTTTCTTTTTCTTTTTTTTTTTTTGAGATAGAGTCTCGCTCTGTCACCCAGGCTGGAGTGCAGTGGTGTGATCTCAGCTCACTGCAAGCTCTGCCTTCCAGGTTCAAGGGATTCTCCTGCCTCAGCCTCCCAAGTAGCTGGGATTACAGGCACCCACCACCATGCCCAGCTAATTTTTGTATTTTTAGTAGAGACGGGGTTTCACCGTGTTGGCCAGGCTGGTCTTGAAATCCCGACCTCAGGTAATCCGCCTGCCTTGGCCTCCCAAAGTGTTGTGATTACAGGTGTGAGCCACCGTGCCGGGCCCCTTTCTTCTTTCTTTTTTCCTAGAGTGGGTCCCAGCTGCACCTGCAGCCTGGCCTACAATGCCACTTCTGGCCATGGCGCCTCCACAACCTGCAGTCCAGTGGGCTCATCAGGCAAGGCACCCAAACCACCCTGGCCAAGATGGGCCCACAACTGTGACTCTATCCACTAGACTGCTTCCTAGGAGCCCTAATCTTGACGCAGGGACTCACTCGAGCTGATGTACCCTGGCCCTGGAGACCAGGGCCCCTGGTTCCTGCTGCCTGAATCCCTGAGCTGCCTTGAGTCTGTCCCTTCTGAGGCCCAAGCTTCAGGCTGTGCTTTTGTTTTGTTTTGTTTGTTTGTTTTTTTGTTTGTTTTTTTAAATTCTGAGATGGAGTCTTGCTCTGTCACCCAGGCTGGAGTGCAGTGGCACGATCTCAGCTCACTGCAACCTCTGCCTCCCGGTCTCAAGAGATTCTCCTGCCTTAGCCTCCAGAGTAGCTGGGATTACAGGTGCCTGCCACCACACTTGGTTAATTTTTGTATTTTTAGTGGAGACGGGGTTTCTCCAAGTTGGCCAGGCTGGTCTCAAACTCCTGACCTCAAGTGATCTGCCTGCCTCCGTCTCTCAAACAAGCTGTCCTTTAATCACTGAGGTGTGTACTGCCTTCCAGCAGATTTTGTGTTGCTTCAGTTACCCAGAGTCACAACCAAAGACCTCTGAGCCACTGGCTTATTTCACCCAGGCTGGCACTCCCTACACTCTTCCTCACACGTATGTCTCTGGACTTACTCTATCCTGTCTATAAAGTTTATATCAGTATTTGTTGAGTGCCAGCTGTATGTTAACCACCATGCCAGGAACTTTACATGTGTTATCTCATCTCTCCTTGATGAGCCCCAGTGACGGGAGTTTTTTATTATTATTTTATACATAAGGAAGCCCAAGCTCAGAGAGGCTAAGTAACTTTCCTGAGGACACACAGCTCGTTAAGTTGTTGTGTCCATTCAGGTCCAAAACTAGTGCATGTGGTCAGCTATGGGAGACTTGCAGTCTAGAAAAGATGAACCAGGCCAGGTGCGGTGGCTCATGCCTGTCATCCCAGCACTTTGGGAGGCCGAGGTGTGCGGATCACAAGGTCAGGAAATCGTGACCATCCTGGCTAACAGAGTGAAATCCTGTCTCTACTAAAAATACAAAAAATTAGCGGGTATGGTGGCACGCACCTGTAGTCCCAGCTACTCGGGAGGCTGAGGCGGGGGAAATCACTTGAACCCGGGAGGCGAAGGTTGCAGTGAGCTGAGATCGCTCCATAGCACTCCGGCCTGGGCAACAGAGTGAGACTCTATCTCCAAAAAAAAAAAAAAAAAAGGCTGGACGTGGTGGCTCATACCTGTAATCCCAGCACTTTGGGAGGCCGAGGTGGGTGGATCACCTGAGGTCAGGAGTTCAAGACCAGCCTGACCAATATGGAGAAACCCTGTCTGTACTAAAAATACAAAATTAGCCAGGCGTGGTGGCACATACCTGTAATCGCAGCTACTCGGGAGGCTGAGGCAGGAGAATCGCTTGAACCCGGGAGGCGGAGGTTGCAGTGAGCCAAGATCGCACCATTGCACTCCAGCCTGGGCAACAAGAGTGAAACTCTGTCTCAAAAAAAAAAAAAGAAAGAAAGAAAAACACGAACCAGTCCCCTCCGGCTGGAATCTTGACTACCTGCTGCAGAACTCATTGCTGGAGCCTCCTTCTCCAGACTCAAGCTGATCATGGGCAGGGGCCAGGCACTCTTTCCGTGCCTCCAGTGCCTGCCACAGGGCCTGGAGTTTCTGCTTAGTCAATTTCTTTCTAAATGAAATGAATTTTTTTCCATTTCTGCTGGGTATTATCCAACAACTGAATAATTCTTTTTCTTTCTCTAACGACTTAGGTGGGACCAGCACAGCCTTGGGCTAGGGGGACTTAACTTTTCTTGGCCTCAGTTTCTCTGTCTGCAAAACAAAGGATATGAGATCCCCAACCTCAGCCTTTGACTGTGGGGATCAAACAAGCTGATGGGTGTGACTGAGTCTGGCAAACTGTGAAGTCCTGCACAAAGCCCATTGTCACTGTCACCATGACCTGCCCTAACTACATCACAAGCGCCAAGCTAGTTATCAAAGAGCATAGCTGGCCTTGGGGGCAGAAGAGCTCAAGCCCCTTGGTCAAGCTCTCCCTGACTCCCCCGGCATTCCTCGGAGATAAGGCTGTCAGGCAAGAGGCCATAACGGCTCATTGTGCATGGGATGCTACGCCTGTCTGCAGCCCGGCATGGGCAGCTGTGGGGAGACTTTTATCATGGTGGTACTTGCACCCTCTTCTCCTTGTGCTGGGCACAGACTTAGAATTGAACTACGCCTGGCCAGGCGCAGTGGCTCACGCCTATAATCCCAGCACTTTGGGAGGCCGAGGCGGGTGGGTCACGAGGTCAAGAGTTCGAGACCAGCCTGGCCAACGTGGTGAAACCCCGTCTCTACTAAAAGTACAAAAATTAACCGGGCATGGTGGCGCATGCTTGTAATCCCAGCTACTCAGTAGGCTGAGGCAGGAGGATCACTTGAACCCGGGAGGTGGAGGTTGCAGTGAGCTAAGATCGTGCCACTGCACTCCAGCCTGGGCGACAGAGTGAGACTCTGTCTAAAAAAAAAAAAAAAAAAAAAAAAAAGAAAGAAAGAATTGAACTAGACCTGACCTGGGACCACAGAAGGGTTAGCATCTTCCATTCAAAACAGCAAACTGGGGCAAGGCCCCAGAGGATGGCAAAAGTGAGGATCGCTGGGCTGAGAGCCCTTAACTTCTTCCTGGATCCTGGGAGACCCACCCTGGGATGTCACTGAGCAGCAGCATCGCTTCCTATTTCTATATTGTCACTTCCACTAATTAACCTTAGGGAAACATGTTTAAGGGGAATCCAGGCAAATATCCCCTCTGCTATGCCTGTTTTCAGTACCTTCTCTGTTGGACCACTTGCTGGGTACTAGAGGAAGAAAAGAAGGAAGGGGACTAGTGACCCCCTAATTTACTGATGCCCCCAAATTCATGAGGTCCCCTCTTTGTGCCTAATATGAAGGCTCCTGCCCCCCTCTGCTGCCTCGAAGCCCCTACCTGGTTTCCCAGTGGTGTCACCTCCTTGGAGGACAGTGTTGGTCTTGGGTTTAGAGAGCTGCTTGCAGCCCAGGGGGGTAGCATCCTTGGGCAGGAGCCCCAGGAAGAGTGCTAGATAACGACTCCAAAGGGCAGAGGAAACTGAGGAGGTGGAGAGGACTCCATGGATTTGAGAGTCGCTTTAGAGGTAAAATTGACGGGACTTGATAACGTCTTTTTTTTTTTTTTTTTTTTTTGAAGCAGAGTTTTGCTCTTGTTGCCCAGGCTGGAGTGCGGTGGCACGATCTCGGCTCACGGCAGCCTCCACCTCCCGGTTTCCAGTGATTCTTGTGCCTCAGCCTCCCAGGTAGCTGGGATTACAGGCCCTGCCACCACACCCGGCTAATTTTTATATTTTTAGTAGATACGGGGTTTCACCATGTTGACCAGGCTGATCTCGAACTCCTGATCTCAGGTGACCCGCCCGCCTCAGCCTCCCAAAGTGCTGGGATTACAGGACTGTGCTACCATGCCCAGTTGGTAACATCTTTCTGAGAAGCAAGTTGACAATAGGTCCAAGGAGACAAACACCTGATTCCCTTCCACCCAGTTATTCCACCTCCACAGATTCATTTTAAAGATATGAGAGGTGGGCAAAGATTCAAGAACAAGGATGTTCCACTCAGTGTTGCTTATAACAGCAAAAAGTTGGAATCAAACTAGACTGGTTAAGTAAATTATGGTGTAGTATCCCTGCAATGGAATACTACTGTACATAGCCTGTTTTAAATTTTTATTTTATTTTATTTTGAGACAGAGTGTCGCTCTGGTGCCCAGGCGGGAGTGTAGTGGTGTGATCAGAGCTCTCTGCAGCCTCGACCTCCTGGGTTCATGGGAATCCTCCCACCTTAGTCTCCCAAGAAGCTGGGTCTACAGGCACATGCCACCATGCTGAATTTTTTTTATTTTGTATGTTTTGTAGAGACAGGGTCTCACCATGTTGCCCAGGCGGGTCTCAAACTCCTGGGCTCAAGCAGTCTTCCTGCCTCAGCCTCCTAAAGTGCTGGGATTACAGGCGTGAGCTACCATGTCCGGCCAAAAACCACATTTTAAAAGATTTTATGCTTATAATTCTGAACGAAATGAGAGAAAACAGGTTGCAAAAATGCATCCGTTGAATGAAACTCGAAAAGCATGCTGAACAAAAGCAGCCAGGAAGAAAAGGGTGAATCATTATGTATGATTCCATTCATGCATAAAGTTCTAGAACAGGCAAAATCCATCCGCACTCAAAGACATCAGATCAGTGGTTGCCTGGGTTGGAGGGACTGGGGCAATTGACTGGGAAGGGCAGGTGGAAGTTTTGGGACTTCCATGTTTTCTATCTTGACTGTGGTGGAAATTATACAGGAGTATATGCATTCGTCAAAACTCATTGAGAGGTGCTGCCACCGTGGAAGGCAGCACGGCAGCTTCTCCAAAACTAAAACATGGAACTACTACATGGCCCAGCAATTCCACTTCTAGTTATACCCAATAGAGTTGGCAGCAGGGATTCAAACCAATGTTTGTACAGCAATGTTCATAGCAGCATTATTTGCAACAGTCAACAGGTGGAAACACCCAAATGTTCATCTGCAGATAAATGGATAAACAAAATGTGGCATAAACATACAATGGAATATGACTCAGCCTTAAAAAGAGATAAAATCCTCCAGGTGGGGTGGCTCACGCCTGTAATCCCAGCACTTTGGGAGGCCAAGGCAGGCAGATCACGAGGTCAGGAGATCAAGACCATCCTGGCTAACACAGTGAAACCCCATCTCTACTAAAAATACAACAAAAAATTAGCCGGGCATGTTGGCAGGCACCTGTAGTCCCAGCTACTCAGGAGGCTGAGGCAGGAGAATGGCATGAACCCAGGAGGCGGAGCTTGCAGTGAGCCGAGATCACGCCACTGCACTCAAGCCTGGGCAACAGAGCAAGACTCTGTCTCAAAAAAAAAAAAAAAAAAAAAAAAAAAACAGATAATATCAGCCAGTTGGGGTGGCTCACACTTGTAATCCCAACACTTTGGGAGGCCAAGATGGGCGGATCACCTGAGGTCAGGAGTTCGAGACCAGCCTGGCTTACATGGTGAAACCCCGTCTCTACTAAAAATACAAAAGTTAGCCAGGCGTGGTGGGGTGCACCTGTAGTCCCAGCTACTAGGGAGGCTGAGGCAGGGGAATCGCTTGAACCTGGGAGGTGGAGGTTGCAGCGAGCGAGATCATGCCACTGCACTCCAGCCTGGATGACAGAGCAAGATTCCATCTCAAAAAAAAGAGATAAAATCCCGATACATGCTACATCATGGATGTGCCTTCAAATCATTATGCTATGTGAAATAAGCCAGATATGAAAAGACCAGTATCACATGATTCCACTTATATGAGGTTCCAAATTCATAGAGCCAAAAAGCAGAATAGTGATTACCAGGGGCAGAGGGAGGGGGAACGGGAAGTTACTGTTTAATAGGTACAGAGTTTCAGTTTGGGAAGATTAAAATTCTGAAGATGGACGGTAGTGATAGTTGTACAACGTGAATGTACTTAATACTACTGAACTGTACAGTTAAAATGGTTAAAAAGGTAAATTATGTTATATATATTTTACCATGATAATTTTTTTTTTTCCAGAAACAGGGTCTCTGTCACCCAGGCTGGAATGCAGTGATGCTGTCATAGCTCATTGCAGACTCGAACTCCTAGGCTCTAGAGATCCTCCCACTTCAGCCTTCTGTGAGACTACAGGCACACGCCACCAGGCTCAGCTAATTTTAACATTTTTTGTAGAGATGAGAGTCTTGTTATGTTGCCCCAACTGGTCTGGAACTCCTGGCCTCAAGCAATTTATCCACCTCACCCTCCCAAAGCACTGGCATTATAGGCATGAGCCACCAGGTCTGGCCAAAAAAAAAAAAAAAATTGTTTTAAATTCATCAAACTATGCACTTTTTTTGGTTTTGTTTTTGAGACAGTGTCTTGCTCTGTCACCCAGGCTGGAGTGCAGTGGCACAATCTTGGCTCACTGCAACCTCCACCTCCCGGGTTCAAGCGATTCTCCTGCCTCAGCCTCCCGAGTAGCTGGGATTACAGGCATGCACCACCACGCCTGGCTAATTTTTGTATTTTTAGTAGAGACGGGGTTTCACCATGTTAGTCAGGCTGGTCACAAACTCCTGACCTCAAGTAATCAGCCCGCCTCAGCCTCCCAAAGTGCTGGGATTACAGGCGTGAGCCACCACACCCAGCCTAAACTATGAACTTAAATGGTACATTTTACTCTCTGTAAAGTATGCCTCTATAAATATAATTTAAATAAAATAAATAAACATAGAGGCCAGAAAAATATGCTGTATATGCAATATGATCTTAGTTTTATTTTTTAAAATGTATATGCTCGTGGCAAAAAGACTGGGAGGAAATATAGGAGAATATGAGTTAACAACATCCTTTCTGCGTCATTTCTTTTTCTTTTTTTTTTGAGACAGAATCTTACTCTGTCGCCCAGGCTGGAGTGCAGTGGCACGATTTCAGCTCACTGCAACCTCCGCCTCCCGGGTTCAAGAGATTCTCATGCCTCAGCCTCCCAAGGAGCTGGGACTACAGGCGTCCTCCAGTCATTTCTATATTGAACAGATATGGATTTTTTTTAATTGGAAAAATGTTCCTTTTTGCGTAAAAGGTGTTGTTGCACAAATCAGCATTTGCAGGGGAAACTGGGTGAGTGCACACTTGGACCTGCATCAAAACACACTGCACTCACTCACCCACACCCCCTGCTCTGCTCCCCTCCATGCCCTGGTAGAGGGGGTTTGATGTAAGCTCCACTGTACCATTGATTTTTTTTAGAAAAAAAAAAAAAAGATTCTAAGATAATTTTGAAGATCAAATCTGTAACTCCTTGAGGCAGACTTCCAGCCACTCTCGGCATGCTGGCTCTGTTTGATTTTCAGGTCTGGTACAAGTGTCAGCTCCTGGGAGTGACCTTGGATGACGGACCCCGTCCCACCACACCTCCGTGCTGGATCGCACCAGCCTGCTTCAGTTCTCTGCAAAGCCCTGATCACTGACTTAGTCTTGTCTTGTTTCTCGTTTGTTTCTTGCTGGCTTGTTTGTCTGTCTGCTGTGCCCAGCTGGACTGTAAGCCCCATGAAGGCAGGAATCCTGTTTGGCCCCCTCACTGCTGTATCCCCAACCCAGAAGAGTGTCTGCACAGAGCATCTTTTGAATGAATGGCTGCCTCATGTTCAACGCCTAGGCTGTTTTACAAAAGTGATCTTATGAGAGTTTCATGCCCACACTGCAAGGTTAGCATTCTTAGCTCAGTTTTCGTTTTGTTTTGGTTTTGGTTTTTGAGATGGAGTCTTGCTTTGTTGCCCAGGCTGGAGTTCAGTGGCGTGATTTCAGCTCGCTGCAACCTCCGCCTCCCAGGTTCAAGTGATTCTCCTGCCTCAGCCTCCTGAGTAGCTGGGACTACGGGTGCATGCCACCATGCCCAGCTAATTTTTGTATTTTTAGTAGAGACGGGGTTTCACCATATTGGTCAGGCTGGTGTCTAACTCCTGACCTTAGGTGATCCTCCCGCCTCGGCCTCCTAAAGTGCTGGGACTACAGCCGTGAGCCACTGCGCCCTGCTGCTTAGCTCAGTTTTACAGATGAGTATACAGAGAGGCACAGTGGTTTGCCCAAGGCCACACAGTAAGTGGCAAAGCTTGCATCTGTGTTCTGATCTGCCAGGTTCCTGCCCTTCCTCTTCACCTCTTCATGTAAGTCTTAGATGCTTAGATGGAGCATCTAAGACTGCAGGACAGAAGGAGGATGGAGGAGCCCTGGACAAAGAATTGGGAGCCCACAGCTCCTTCTAATCCCAGGGGTGACTGGCTGGGTGACCCAGGGCAACACTTCTCATTCATTCATTCAACCATTCATTTCATTAGTTAAGGAACTCCACTTCTTACTGTTGTTGGAATAGTCATGGAATTGTCACACCTGGTTAAATAAAATATGAACAAGAAATCATGGGTTTTTTTGTTAGGAAGGAAAGAGTAGGGGCATTTTTTTTTTTTTTTTTGAGATGGAGTCTCACTCTTATTGCCCAGGCTGGAGTGCAATGGCGCGATCTCGGCTCACCACAACCTCTGCCTCGCAGGTTCAAATGATTCTCCTGCCTCAGCCTCCCGAGTAGCTGGGATTACAGGCATGCGCCACCACGCCTGGCTAATATTGTATTTTTAGTAGAGACAGAGTTTCTCCATGTTGGTCAGGCTGGTGTCGAACTCCCGACCTCAGGTGATCCACCCGCCTCGACCTCTCAAAGTGCCAGGATTACAGGCATGAGCCACCATGCCTGGCCAATAGGAGCATTTTTATCGACTATCATGGTTATACCTGTTTGAGTGGCGAAGAGTATGTACTCTGGAGCCGTAGTACCTAAGTTTGACTCCTGGTTCTGCTGTGTGAACTCTCTGTGCCACATTTCCACACCTGTAAATGGGGATAATAGCACCTACCTCAACTAGTGCCTGTAGGGTTGTAATATATGTAAAGTGTTTAGGACAAGGGCTGGCATGTGTGTTATTTGTCAATGGTGTCATTTCACAGAAGCACCCCCACCCCCACACCCCTCCGTGCAATGATTGAGCAGGACTTTTTTGGCTGCAAGTGGCAGAAACCAACATAACTGTCTTAAGAGCAGAAGATATGACTCAACTAGGGCCTCAAACAATGTCGCATTCCTCCTTTCCCTTCCTTGTCTATTTTCTCTCTCTCTCCTCTTTCCCTCCAACTCTCCTCTCTGCCTCTCTCTGACTGGTGGATGCATTCCTCCAGGCAAGCTGTCCACACAATGGTAGGACCACAGTGATGGGCAGCTCTGGACACCAGTTCCTTACTGTTTCATGCCCACACAGGAATGAAGACACCCCACACACACATACCCAGCTCCACCTAGAGAGTCCCAGGGAAGGCATCTCACTGGTGTGGCTCCATTGTGTGTCCCTGTCTATATGGCTGGGAGGTAGATTACAATGAATGGCTCAGCCAGTCACCTGTTCACTTCTGAGGGCTTGGGTTGCCATGTGGAAGGGAAACTAGGTGCCCAGATGTCTAACTAAGCTGTATACTGGGTATACCGCTGCATTTTACCTAAGCAGGAAGGCATCGACCGGCCGATAGGTTCCAGGTTTCAACACTCTCCCGGTGCTCATGGTGGAGGGGCACACCGGGCACAAATGGGGCTCAGCACAGAGGCTGGTGCCCCAAAACAGGGCCCCTGAGCTGAGCCTGAGTCTGTCTTCCAGAGGCAGGGGATGGGGAAGGGCATCACAACAAGAGGGAATGGAGTGAGCTGTGGCTCAGAGGCGTGGGGAAGTTTACCAGACAGCAGGTGAGGATGGAGAGGCCCACAGAGCACCATGTCCGAGGGTCTTGAGTGGATTTTGTCCTACTGGCGGCAAGGACTGGCGAGGTCAGGCAAGCCCTTTGAGAGCTGCCTCTAGCTACTCTGGTGTTATGAGTTTGAGTCTCAGTGGGTGAGAGCTGGTGCCAGTGGGCGAGGGGATAGAGAGGCGAGGTTACGAACACAGTGCTGACAAGGGGTGAGGAGTAGAGAGAGGAGATGAGAGGCATCCTCCAACCCCAGCTGGAAGTCCTGAGAGAAGCAGGCTTGGGCAGGAGGAGCTGAGGGCCCATTTGGTGGACTTTAGGTGCCAGAGGGGGCTCCAAATGGATGTGTCCAAGGGACAGCAGATCTGTGAGGCTGGGCCTCAGTTTCCCCAGCTGACAAATGAAGAGCATAGGCTGGGCTATCTCTAGGATTGATCTGCAGCCTTTCCTGTAAATGTGTCCATGAACTTGCAGCCATGAGGCAATGGGTGGAGGTGTGCCTGGTACACTGTAAGGCTCCACGCGGTGTGGCTACAAGGGAAAAGCCGCTAATCCTCCAGCTCCCGCTGGAAGACTCTAGGAAGTCCTTGTTGGTGTTGTCTCGTCTCTTGTGTCTCCTTGGCATGTGGGAGGGCAGTTCCAACAGATTTGGGGACTGTTAGAAAGATGAGAAAACATAAAACTGAGTCATCCCTAAAACCAACCCTGTGAGTTATGAACTGTTACAATTTGACCACTGTATTCGTCTGTTCTTGCATTGCTAGAAAGAACTACCTGAGACTGGGTAATTTATAAAGAAAAGAGGTTTAATTGACTCACAGTTCTGCAGGCTGTACAGGAAGCATGGCTGGGAAGGCCTCAGGAAACTTACAATCATGGCGGAAGGGGAAGCAGGCTCATCTCACACGGTAGAAGCAGGAGAAAGAGTGCCAGGGGAAAGGTGCTACACACTTTTAAACAACGAGATCTCGTGGTAACTCACTCATTCTCATGAGAATAGCCAGGGGGAAATCTGCCCCCATGATCCAATCACCTCCCATCAGGCCTTTCCTCTTCCCACATTGGGGATTACAACTGGACATGAGATTTGGGTGGTGATCTGGTTTGGCTGTGTCCCCACCCAAATCTCATCTTGAATCGTACTCCCATAATTCCCATGTGTTGCGGGAGGGACCCAGTGGGAGGTAACTGAATCATGGGGGCAGTTCCCCCACGCTGTTCTCATGGTAGTGAATAAGTCTCATGAGATCTGATGGTTTCATTGGGGTTTCCCGCTTTTGCATCTTCCTCATTCTCTTTTTGCCTGCTGCCATCCATGTAAGACGAGACCTGCTCCTCCTTGCCTTACACCGTGATTGTGAGGCTTCCCCAGCCACATGGAATTGTAAGTCCAATTAAACCTCTTTCTTCTGTAAATTGCCCAGTCTCAGGTATGCCTTTATCAGCAGGATGAAAACAGACTAGTAGAGGTGGGAACACAAATTCAAACACTATCAGCCACTATGTGAAAACCACTTTTCTCAATATCTAAACTAAAAAAGTAAAACTTGAAGCATTACAGCCAGGAGTGCCCTACCACCCCCACGCCCCTCAGCCCTTTGAGTCTCTGAGTGTGTTTCATTAAAAAAGAATGGTTAAGAGCGTGCCATGGGGGGGTCACACAGACCTGGGTTCAAATCCCACCTCTGCCACTTGCTAGCTCTGGGATCCTGGGCAGGCAGCCTGAGTCCCCATCTCTGCAGGTGTGAAGCGGAGATGGCTCACAAGCTTAGAAGACGTAACGCCCGGGACATCTCAGCAGAGTGCCTGGTATATATAACGCTCAACACACATCAACTATTGTTACCCCCCCCGGAAGGAGGCAGCAGCAACAGGTCAGAGTATGCTGGGTGACGTAACTCAGGCGGGACATCTCAGAATCTGGAACGTGGGTTCCTGGGAACTAAGACCCTCACTTGACAGGTCAGGCCAAGAAACGGGCCTGTGTGGCCAAAGGTCATTTAGGGATTGCAGAAGTCTACCCTCGAAGGTCTAAGAACGTGTGCAACCACAGGAGGCTATTATGCAATTTCACTTTTAATTAAAAAAAAAAAAAAAAGGATGGCTGGGCGCAGTGGCTCACGCCTGTGGATGGATTGCCTGCGCTCAGGAGTTCGAGACCAGCCTGGCAACGTGGTGAAACCCTGTCTCTACTAAAAATACAAAAAAAAAAAAAAGCTGGGCGTGGTGGTATGTGCCTGTAATCTCAGCTACTCAGGAGGCTGAGGCACAAAAATTACTTGAACCTGGGAGGCGGAGGTCACAGTGAGCCAAGATTGTGCCATTGCACTCCAGCCTGGGTGACAGAGCGAGACTGGGTCTTAAAAAGAGAGAGAGAGAGAGAGAGAGAGAAAGGATGACAAAAGCATTTAAAGGAATCAAGATGAAGGCTTGACATCTATGTAATGACATTTTATGCTGGCAGAGAACTTTATTTTCTGAAAGAACTTCCACAACTGTTATTAAGCAAGAGAATTCTTCATGAGGAAGTTTTTAAATTGTGAAGTGTTCTTAACTGGTTGTATACTACTACCATCTGCTACTATTAGTAACAGTATCAGTACTAGCAGTAGTGATAGTAGTAGTAAGAATAATCATCGCATGTCCTAAGGGCTTTATGTACAAGATCTCACTGAAGCCTCCCCACGGGTGAGTGGAAAACACTAGCTAGCATCACTCTCATTTTAC
This sequence comes from Symphalangus syndactylus, assembly GCF_028878055.3. Classification (NCBI taxonomy): domain Eukaryota; kingdom Metazoa; phylum Chordata; class Mammalia; order Primates; family Hylobatidae; genus Symphalangus; species Symphalangus syndactylus. Next base: position 16,364,248 of record NC_072440.2, read on the forward strand.
TGATGAGAAAACTGAGGTTTGGAGAGCTTCCACACCATTTCTGCTGTTTGAATCTTCCCGACAACTCTAAGAGGTAGGTCACCTATAGAGAGGAGGAACTTGAACCCACAGAGATGTCAGTAGATTTAATTAAGGTTACAGGATGTGGTCTGGGAGCAGACCTGCCGGGTCCAAGGCCTCTGGCTTTCCCAGTGCTGAGGACTGGGGTCGGCCGCTGGGGTTGGGTCCGAGAGGGTGTACCTGGAAGGAAGCAAGAGGGGAGCTCACCTCCTCTCCCTCCTCTTCCACTGAGACCTGTGTGAGGCGTCACCAGGGGGAGCCAAAGGGCCCCAGGTCAGCCACTCTGGGCCCCTGAGGACTGCCATCCTGCTGGCTGGACCAGCTTCCCCACCGGGGCACTGAGGTGGAGGTGGGCAGGACGGAGTAGGCAGTTGGATTCACTCTGAAGACCCCGTCAAATAGCCAAAGATTTGGCTTAAATCCTCCTTGGCTTATTGTTCCTTTTTCCTGGAGCAATAAGAATGATCAGTTAAATGATGTCTGCCTTGTTTCTTTGTTCGTTCATTCACTCATTTAGCAATAATTTCTTAGGCCCCAACTAGGAGCTGTGGCCTCAGATATAGATCAGCTGCAAGCCCTGCCCTTGAGAACCCCCAGTCTAGGAGGAGACAGAGGTAAAACCCAGAGCGAGCCGGGCTCTGATGAGGTAACTCCAGGGGACTGTGGAAGCCCAGAGGAGGCCCCACACCCAGCTGGAGGCAGAGGTCAGGGTATGGGCAGAAGAGGAGGGGTGGGCCCTGTGAAGAAAGGAAACCAAGGGTGCTCCTGGCAGGGGAAAGCGTGCAGGCTCTGGGGTGCGAAAAATAGGACAGCTGTGGGGTTCCCTCTGCAGCAGTTTGGTGAGGCTGGGGACTGTTAGAAAGATGAGAGATCATAAAGCTGAGTCATCCCTTACATCCCAGAGGGGTAAAAGGTGCCTTGTTTGCCACACAGAGAGCTCATAGGTCATTTGGAGGTGACACGAGCCATAGCGTGCTCCCTGCCAAAGTCACTGTGCAATTCAGCAGCCTTTGGCCTCCACTATCCCAGCTTGGCATCCAGAGGTTCCAAGTCATCCCGTGCTGGAGTCCTGGCTATGGGTTCCCACCTGCCAGCCCACCCCAGTGCAAAACAGACTCACCCGTTTCTGCACGCAGCACTCCAGCACATCGCTATCATGTGCATACAGTGCTCTGCAGTTTCTAAGATGCTTCCAGAACATTCTCTGGCTCACTTATTCAGTCCTCACCTTCTCTCATGGACCTTGGCAGACTCTCTATTTGTTCTTCTTGTCCATTAGGCAAATCTCCCCTTTATGTTCTGTGCCCAGCCCAGGTCACCTGTCCTAAGAGGCCTCCCTGATGGCGCCCTAGGGCAGAAGTGACCTCCTCTTTCTCTGCCCCACAGGCCGCCTCCTTTCCTTCACCTGTGAGGGGCTTACAGGTGTGTCTTCTCTCCATTTCCCTCCTCCTCTGCTCGCTGATTCTTCCACATAGACGACAGCCGCCCTGAAGAAACCACTTTCTCTCTGTCTGCACACCTTAGAGGGTGTTAATTCACCAGCAAACTTGACCTGAGCAATCACTTGGGGGCAGGCTGGGAACTACAACTTGGTACAAGGGAGAGCTACCTCTGGGCTGAGGGGTCACGGATTAACCTGCCTCCATTCCTGCCTTGATTTGTGGGGACGGAGCCTGGAAGAAGATTCTCCTGCCGCCATCAAGCTTGAGGGGCACCTGGCCAGGGCTGGGGGGACCCTAATGACCAGGCACATTAAAGGGCATTGTTTCAAGTAGGTCAGAGCCCCCTGGAAGAACCTCCCCCACCACCTCACACTGTTGCCCAATGCACAAGATAATATACGTGGTTCTGAGGGAACTCCCCCCCACCGCCGCCCCACAGAAACTCAAAGCTACACAACTGATGGGGACAAAATAAAGCCTGTCAACAGCATCTCCCAAATTAAACCAGCAGCCTGGAGCAGCCATGCAGACCGAAATGTCTGGAGCAATGGGGTGGGGGCTCAGTGGAGACAACAGGCAGTGCTTCCTTCTTTGGGCATCTCTGGACCCCCCACACCCCCGATCCCCACGTAGAGGACCCCTTGCCTCGGCCACCAGGCACGTGCCACAAGCTGATGTGAAGTCAGATGGGGAGTGAGAGCTGGCTGGACACAGATTTAACCTTCCAGGGCTGAGGAGCTCATCTACAGTAGGTCGGATGAGGGCGTGAAGAAGCATGTGTGAGCGTGTGTGTGCTGGAGGGTGTGAGGGTGTGAGGCTGTGTCTGAGTGATTGCACGTGACAGCATGTGTCTGCATGTGTGACGGTGTGTGTGTGTGTGTTGGGGGCGGGAAAGGGAGCTGGTGTGGAGGGGCTCAAACTGGTGCAGGCAGAGTGGACAAAAAAAGAGAAAAGAGTTGTCTTTGAGTCGGGCCTGGAGAGCAGGAGAAGAAAAAAGAATCTCTTATTGGTGGTTGTCAAGGAGATGGGCCTTGGGGTTTGCTGAACTTTCTTCCCTTAAAGCGTCCTGCCTGGAGCTGAGAGGGGCCATTTATTTCCAGCCGCCCCTCCCTCCCAGGCCTGGTGGGACCAGACCCGAAGCCGACCCTCGCCAGGCGTCAGGTGTGGACCCCAGGCAAGGCCAGAGCAGTTCCTGGGTCTTCGGACCGGGATGCCCGCCCCGCCCCTCCTCCTGGCCCCGCCGGGTCTGTCACTGGGGGAGGCCCCAGCCTCGCATTCCGGGCAGCGAACTTCGCTGGCCGAGGTCAGCCCCATGCGGGGGCCTCGCGCGGGACCGACCACCAAGGGGCATTGTCCGCCCCGGGCGCCCGCCCGTTTCCAGACGCAGGTCCTGCGGCCGCCCCGTGACAAGCACACTGACGGGCCACTGTCCTTTGACGAGTGCTAAAAAGTTCGTTTGTTTTGAACGTCAATTTTCAAGCGATCTTCACGAGGTTTTCCCGCCCGGTTCGCTCGCTGCTGTCTCGCCCGCACTCGACCCCCAGTAGGTGCTCAAGAAACGTCTAGCAAACGGCGGCGCAGGCGGGTCTGCTCTGCGCGCTGGCGCGTTTCACTGCCCACGGATGGCGGGCGACCTCGCGGGACCCCAGGTTAGCAGGATCCCCGCCCCCGAGGCTGCCGCCGGGCCGGGAGGGGCTACCCCAGAGGGGCGTCCACGCTCGACGGCGGGGGCCGGGGCGCCGCGGGCAGGGGAGGGCGCAGCCTCCGAGCAGCCCCAGCCTGGCCGAGACCCCGCGCCTAGCGAGCCGGCCGGCCAGGCCCCCACCCCCCACCTGCCGCCCGCTCCAGGGGAAGGGCCCCCCCACGACGCCCGAGCCCCCCTCTTCCCGAGAGTGCCGGAGGCCGGCGCCCATTGGCCGGCCCTGGGCGACGCCCCGCCCCCCCGACGCCACGGGCCAATGAGCGCGCGCTGTCAGCTCATCAGCCGGGCCGGCAGGGCGGCTCGGGAGCCCGAGCGGTGGCGGAGCGGCGAGCAGCGAGCAGCGCCTGCGGGAGCGGCCGGTCGGTCGGGTCCCCGCGCCCCGCACGCCCGCACGCCCAGCGGGGCCCGCATTGAGCATGGGCGCGGCGGCCGTGCGCTGGCACTTGTGCGTGCTGCTGGCCCTGGGCACGCGCGGGCGGCTGGCCGGGGGCAGCGGGCTCCCAGGTAAGCCCCTGTTCGAGGTGGGGGGCGGCGGGCGCGGGGGACGCGGGAGGCCGAGGCGCAGTCCCGGAGGGCTTCTTCCCCGCCGATCCCGAGCTCGCCCCGCGCGGCCCCGCGCCCCCTGCCTCTTTGCAAAGTAACTTCTGGGGCCGGCCCGAGGCGCCCCCTCCCCGCAGCCCGGGCGGCCGGGGCTCCTGAGCCCGGCGGGGCCGCAGCAGGGGCGGGTGGGCCGGGGCCCCGGGAGGGGAAGGGCGAGCGCGGGAGCGAGGAAGAAAGGCGGCGGTTCCCGGGGGCCCCGCGTGCGGACCGGGGCGGGGCGGGACCCCGAGCGCAGAGGGGCGCTCCTCCGGGGAGAGGGGGCGCGGGGCGGGGCGGGCGGAGGGGGACACGCCAGGAGGTGGACGGCGAAAGGGACGGACCGAGAGACCGGGACGGGGCGGGAGGTGCGGGACAGACGGACAGAAGAGCAGGCGCCGAGGAAGCAGACAAAAGGAAGCCCGGAGAAAAGACAGATGCGGAAGGGTAGAGAGGAAGCCCGCACGGCCCGGGGAAGGAGGAGGAGGCCCGAGGACCAGGAGGAATCAAGAGGGACGGTCCCACCGATGATAAGGGAGAGAGACAGGAGACCGGGGACAGATGGACGCCGGAGAAAAACGGGGTTAGGGGGGGCGGTGAGAGGGAGACCGGGAAAGAGAGAGGGACAGAGATGCCTGGAAAGCCGCAGACGAGGGACCGTCTGACAGGATGGGGAAGAGAGACAGAGGGAAGGAAGGCAGAGGAGACGGAAGGACAGACACAGGGAGGAGAGTCGGTACACGGGACGTCGGTGGAGCAGACCCAGGAAGGGGAGGGGGAGACCCGGAGGCCACAAGCCCAGGCCCGTGGGTTTCACGGGGACCCCCCCCCTCCCACCCCGTCCCCTCCTGCTCTCTGGCTGTCTTCAGGGGCTTCCCGAAAAGCTGGAGTCACATTCTCTCCTCCACATCATCAGGGGCGCTTCCTCCGGTGCTCTGCTTGGAGGGGGAGGCAGGGGGAGGGTCCTGCACATCCTTCCCGGCTCCCTGAGGTCTGGTTTGGGTGGCGTAGGGTCTGTTCCTGGTGGCTCCGCGTGCCCCAAGTGAGGATGCTGGGCCAGTGAGACTCTTCCACAGCAGCACCCCTCCTGGAAGCCTAGCCCTGCTGCCCCATCCCCCTTGGGTCTGTGGGTGTCTCTCCCAAGCTTTGGGGTCCCTCACCTCTGAGTGACTGTTTCTGGGCATGCCTATCCCCACCTATGTCCCTCCTGATGTCTCTCTGTATCTGACTCTGTCTCCTCCCTGACCCCCTCCGCGGAAGCCCTGTGGCTGTGAAACCCCAGCAGCCTGTCACCAGCATAAGCAAACCAGAGTCAAAGGGAGCAGCCTGTGCTGGGAGGGCTGGGTCGCCCTGCAGGGGAGTCTCCAGCCCAGACAGGAGCGGGAGCATGGCAGAGAACCGATGGGGACACTTGGCTTCTCCACCTCTCTCCTCAAACTCCCATGTCCTCTCCCCACACTCCACACCAAGGACACCCAAGTGTTTAAAGGTGTGTTGGGAGATAGCTTCACCCACCCCTCATCAACATCCATCCATTTCCATCCCAATGAAGACACCTGCCTACGTGGGAGATTGGGGGTGAGGGCACAAGGGGCTCCTGCCCCTCATTCCTACATACTGGCCCCTGGGAAGTGGGAAGAGCCATATCTGTGGCCCACTGCCCCTGCTGGTCCTGTCTCAGAAGTGACCCCAGTCCTCCCAAACAGAAGCCTGGAGATGGGCCCTCTCTGGCCTCTGGGTCCCTGCCTTAGAGGCAGTGCCACTCCTGCACAGTGTCCTTCTGTTGCCACTTCCCCAGAAGGCCCTCATGGATGTTCCTGCTGGCCCAGCCATCCAGTTGCCGACTGGGCCCCCTCCAGTCCCTGCCTTCTTGTCCTCTTTCCACTCTTCCCCTGGGCAGCTGTCTAGGACAGGCCGCCCACCTGAGCAGACATAGCCCCCCTGAAAAGCAATGCCACCTGCCATGTGTGTGCACACGCGTGCACGCGTGTGTGTGCAGGGGGGGTCATGCTGTTGTGTTTCTTTTTGATGCCTCTCTTCCTTCAGGGGTGGGCAGAAGACTTAGAGGCTGGGGCAAAGAAGGAGGAGCCCTGGGGGGCACGGATCTCATAGGCCCCACTGGCAGATTTAGAACCCAGATATTATCCAGGGGAGAAATTTAGAGTGGACACTCTTGGGGACCGAGCAATCTAAAGTGAGACCAGAGGCATGAAGAGATGGGGACATTCCGAGCTTACCCCTGGGGTGCTGCCCTCATGGCAGCTGCTGAGAGTTCCTTGCACTGCTGCACTCCTGGGTCCCTTCTGTCTGTCTGTCATGTGTCTGTATTTCATGCATTGCTAGCTAGAAGTCACATGGCACGTAGGAAAGCTCATTCTGTGTCGGAGTCCAGTCTCTGCCCCAGTGAGCCACTGACCCATAACAGATTTCACCTCACTGGGCCTCAGTTTCCTCATCTGTAACCTGAGGAATCAACCTGGATTATAGCTACAGCTCTTATCTGTGCTGAACTGTGCCCGACAAGAGGCAGGTCCTCTCCCTGCCTGAACTGTGTTTGTGTGTGTGTGTGTTTGTGTGTGTGTAAAAGAGACAGGGAGAGAGGCTTGGGGTGTGTAGATGGAACAGATACACAGAATCTATTTTGCACGGTTTGCCCCAGCAGCTGTCCCAGACTGAAGGTGTATATGTGTTGGGGGCGGGAGGTGGAGAGTGTCGGGAGCCCTCAAAGCCTACACTGAACTTGCATTTATAAGTTGGGATATGAAAACCAGGTTCACATGTGCATTTCCGAGGAGGGAGGACCATGGGGGGAGTCAGAACCATGGATGGGCTCAGGTTAGCCCAGCTGAGGGTGTGGTTCTGCCACCAGACACTTTGGTGTGGGGGCGTGGAAGCCAGATGATGAATCTTGTGTTTCCACAGGCTAGGGGCAGGGTGGGATCCCACGTTCAGGTGACCTGCAGGAGCCTCCTGGCATGGCCTTGGTGTCCCCTTCTGGAACCCAAAGGGGCTGCATTTAAACTCCTCCAAGGACCCTCCTGGCTCTAAATTCTAGAATGAGGAGAGTGGGGGGAGGGTTGGAGCTATGCTTGTGGTGAGGTAGAATGAGAGAGTAGGGGAGGATCGGGGCGATGCTTGTGGGGGGATAGAGTGAGGAGAGTAGGGGAGGGTTGGAGCGATGCTTGTGGGGGAATAGAGTGAGGAGAGTAGGGGAGGGTTGGAGCGATGCTTGGTGGGGGGATAGAATGAGGAGAGTGGGGGAGGGTTGGAGCGATGCTTGTGGGGGGATAGAATGAGGAGAGTGGGGGAGGGTTGGAGCAATGCTTGTGGGGGGATAGAGTGAGGAGAGTAGGGGAGGGTTGGAGCAATGCTTGGTGGGGGATGGAATGAGGACAGTGGGGGAGGGTTGGAGCAATGCTTGTAGGGGAAGTAGGACAGACGGAGGAGGAGGTTCTTCTTCACTATCTCCTTAAGCCTCAGTTTTCTCAGTTTTCCCATCTTTTTAGCGGAACAATAGCTCAATGGGATTGTTGCAACAATAAATCAGGCCAAGCGTATTGATAGCATTGTCCCTGCCACAGAGTAGCTGCACTGCACCAAAGATGCTACCAGTTGCCACTTGTCACACCAGATTGTCCTGTGACAGCTGTTATTGCCAATGAACCCACTGATCAATGGACGGGCAAAGGCAAGTGCTCCCCTGCCCTACACCATCGGCCGCCTGCCCCGGGGCCACACCTTACCTCTTGTTCCCCCCACACCCCTACCCACAGGGTCAGTCGACGTGGATGAGTGCTCAGAGGGTACAGATGACTGCCACATCGATGCCATCTGTCAGAACACGCCCAAGTCCTACAAATGCCTCTGCAAGCCAGGCTACAAGGGGGAAGGCAAACAGTGTGAAGGTGAGTCCAGCCCGGCCCTCCCGGCCAGACCCTGAGGCTGTCAGGCTGCTGTAGGTGGCCGATGCCTGCCCCATTCATCACCAGCTGGGGCTGAGCCTCCGGCACCACCACTGTGGTTGCTGACAGCACAGGCTTCTCTCTGCCTCAGGAGGGAGGCAGTGAACTTTTCGGGAATGCTGGCTGCTTCCCTGGAAGGGTGGAGTTAGAGTCATGGGGTGCCTGATTCTCAACTGGGCTTGAAACTTTCTGTTCTTTTTAAGAAATTGGCTGGGTGTGGTGGCTCACGTCTGTAATCCCAGCACTTTGGGAGGCCGAGGCAGGCAGATTACCTGAGGTCAAGAGTTTGAGACCAGCCTGGCCAACATGGCAAAACCCCATCTCTACTAAAAATACAACAAATACAAAAAAAGTTAGCCAGGCGTGGTGGCGCATGCCTATAATCTCAGCTACTCGTGAAGCTGAGGCAGGAGAATCACTTGAACCCAGGAGGCGGAGGTTGCAGTGAGCCGAGAGAGCGCCACTGCACTCCAGCTTGGGCGACATACAAGACTCTGTCTCAAAAAAAAAAAAAAGAAAAAGAAATTAAGATGAAGCATTGAATGAGATATTTGTGCATCTGTCCTTGACTGGCTATATGGGGGTGGAATGCAAAGACCTGGGCTTGCCCCCCGACCCCCAAGGTCCCTAACGTCAAGTTCAAAACCACCCTGTAGGTCTCTGTCTTGAGTTCCAGTGCTTGGACAGACACTGGTGGATTTGTGCCATCTGTCTGTCTATCCAGCCTTTCTGCCCTGCACCTGGGGAGCTGGTTAGACCTCCTGCTATTAAAAACTGCCTCCCCAGCAGGCTAAAAGTTAGAGAGAAAAGAGCAGCTCTGGCTGCGTTTGGTGCCAGGACTCTCCAAGCCCATTGGAACTTTTGGGGTTTTTGTCCATGAGAGTCTGCATGGCCGTCCTCACCCCATGGGTCTGGGGCAGGACTGGGCATCTGGGGGCTGGAAATAGCTCTCTCTGAGACAGACAGACACCCCTGGATGGGATCGCTGATCCCAATCTTCCCTGTCTGCACCCATCGTATAAATGAGGAAAGCTGAGGCTCAGACAGGAGAAGCATCTTTTGCAAGATTCCCATGTTCACAGTGATATGATAAGGACTGAAATCCAGGTCTTGTAACTCCCACTCAATGACTCTGGCAGCTAGTTTTCTTCTCCCTGTGCCCTGCCAGCTGAATTTTTCCAAGTTTGATATTTGTATTAGGAAAGTGACATGTGAGCACAGGATGGGTCCCTGTTCTTTCTGTATAAGGCGTTTACAGGGCTAGAGTTTTGTGGACCAAGCAGCCACGCCTCCCTGGGATGCTGGTGGTGTTTATCCTTCGCATTTGTTGAGCATTTATTTAAGGCTGAGTGCTGGGCAGATGACATTGCCCTGGATCATGCCTAGTTGGGTAATATTCCTGGCACGCTCAGGGCCCAGAACCCAAAGTGGGGAGCTGGTGCCTACCCACAGACCTCTGGAAGGAGGCCAGGCTGGAGGCACACAGAGGAGGCTATGAGTGAGAAGCCTGGTGGGGCGGCTGGCCCAGCTGCTGGCAGGGCCAGAGGTTAGTTCACTGGTTCGAGTGGTACATATGAGGCCGTGCGTGACCGTTTTCCGACCCTCTACTCTGCCTCCCAGACCCAGTGTCCCGGAAAGGCGGGACCATGGTTGACCCCCCATCTCTGCTGGTTTAAACCACTGACTTGGCCTCTTCCTTCCCAAGCCCAGCTCCTCCTTAGGCCCTCTCCTGCTGTCCCCTGCCCGGGAGGCCTTACCTGTTTCCCTAAAATTTTTCGGAGTTCAGCTTTAACTCCCTACTCTGCTTGACCCCCGAGTTAGGAGTCAGACTCTTGTCCCAGGCCCAGCTCTGCTGCTCACTGGCTCTGCAGGCTTCATGTTCTCATCTGCTAGAAAAGGAAATTGTTTTGTCCTGCTGGGTATGAAGATGAGACAAGAGGAGGCTTGTGAATGTGCTTCGGAAACTGCCAGGGGTCTCCTATCTCTCCAGCCAAATTCGGGCCTCCGCCCTTCACATCCTGAAACACTGAACAACACCTCTGTCCTGGTACGTGCGCACACACACACAGACACACACACAGACACACACACACGCACGCACACACACTTGGTTGCTCTATGTTTGTGAGCCCCAGCTCAGATTTTCTGCCTGCCTGGAGCTCCTTACCTTCTTTCTGTATCCTGTCTAAATCTGAAGGCTAATCATTCTTTAGGTTTGCCTCCTCCAGGAAGCCTTCTCTGATACCTCCACTTATATACACATACTTACACATGCACACACATGCATGCTAGACTGCATTGGGTACCTACCCTGCTCCCAGAGGCTTCTGGGCTTCCCTCCACCATCACACTTCTGACTCTGGGTCATAATTACTTGTCTTGGTCCCCCACAGAACTGTGAGCTCATTTATTGAGGGCCCACCATAAGCTTGCTGTAGGGGCCACCATACCGAAGCTGTCAAACTCAGGCCATGCTCCCAGGAGCTCCCAGTGAGCTCCTCAATTAGAGAGGGCTTTTACATTTGTAGCCATGTTCCCAGCTCATGAGGCAGGGCCTGGCACTAGCACGGGTCTGCAGAAAACGTTTAGTCTGAGTTGGCTCTCCTTTGCCCAGACTGGACTTCACATCAGATGAGCAACCTGTAAGATATCCACAGAGGGGAGTGTGGAGCGTGGGGTCTGTGGAAGGGCTCGTTCTGGCCCTGGTGTCATCTTGACCCTGTGCAATGAGAGACAGGAGAGTAGAGACAAGGCTGGTCTCTTCAAGGGGAGCCTGGGTTGCAGCCCACCTCTCATGTGAACATTTGGGTGGTAATTTGCCCTCACTGAGCCTTAGTTTCTCCTTTGGTTGTGCGGGCCAAAAATACTCCCCATCACAGGTCAGCCTGAAGATTGAGTGAGGCACAGTATAGTGCACTGGGGGTTGGCATCCAATACACAGTAGGCACTCATTCCGTAGAGTGTGCTCCATATACAGATGGCAAGGTCTTCACCGTGATCCTGTCATTATCATCATCTGCATTATCACCATCATCATTATCATAATCATCACCATCATCACCATCATCATCATCACCACCATCATCATCACCATCATCATCACGATCATCATTATCATCATCACCATCATCATCACCATCATCATTATCATCATCACCATCATCATTATCATCACCATCATCATCATCACCATCATCATTATCATCATCACCGTCATCATCACCATCATCATTATCATCATCACCGTCATCATCACCATCATCATTATCATCATCACCGTCATCATCACCATCATCATTATCATCATCACCATCATCATCATCATCACCATCATCATCACCATCATCATTATCATCATCACCATCATCATTATCATCATCACCATCATCATCACCATCATCATTATCATCATCATTATCATCATCACCATCATCATTATCATCATCACCATCATCATCACCATCATCATTATCATCATCACCGTCATCATCACCATCACCTGTTCTCACTAGCTGTCAAAGTGGTTTCAGGCTCAAATGAGACTATGAATGGTGAAGACCTTTGAAAATCACTCAGTTATGCATACCTGGGAGGTGACAGTTATGGTGCAACATAGTCCTTGCTCTCCAGGAGCTTGTGGTCTGGTGAGGCTGCATGAGCTGGAAATTCCTGATAACAGACTTAGGGTAGCATGGGTCATGAATCAATGTCTGTTGAGTTGCCATGTTAACAGTATGAGAATAATTGTTAGGAACCAAGAGGAGGACATCGTTTGGTTATGGGCTCCCTAAACCCTTAGTGAGTGAGTGTTGGCATGGATTCTGGAGGCCTGTGTGGACCCTGTCCTTCTAGCACTCTGGTTTTCTCATCCCTGGGGACCTACCTACAGCCATCAATTTGAATCAAGTCAGCCTGCCAGAGTGCTCACATATATACCTCATACCCCCAACACATAAACACGGAGAACCATCAGATCCCTGCTGGCTTCTCTGGGAGGACTGTGGAGAGACAACTGGGGGCTTTGAAATCTGAAGGGGCACCATGTGCAACAGTGGCCCGAGGGAGCTGGGAAACCATCCAGATGTTCACGTCCTCGGTTTACAAATGGAAAAATGGAGGCCCAAGGGAGCTGGGAGACCATCCAGATGTTCACATCCTTGGTTTACAGATGGAAAAATGGAGGCCTGAGGAGGGCAGGGTCTTTCCTGGGCGGGCACTAGAGCCCAGGTTTGGCAGACCTGTTTCTCCACACTGTGTTTCTGCAGATGGTTATTCCTATCTGTGGCTTTCTGTTCTGAGAAGAGGGCGTTAACAGTCTCTATTAAGGTCAGCATAGGGGTTAAAGCATTGACTTTGGTGCCAGATGGCTTGGGTTCAAATCCTGCCCGTGTAGCCTGGGCAAGTTATTTAACCTCCATTTGTTTATCTATAAAATAGGCATAATATTAGTACTTATTTCACACAGATAGTGTGAGAATTAAATGAGTTAATGTATTTAAAGCCTTTGAACATAGCCTGGTAGGATGCTGTATATAAGCACTAGCTGCCCTTACTGTGATGATGATGGTGGTGCTATTGATGATGAGGGTGATGGGGGTGATGATAACGTCGATGGTGATGATAATGTTGGTGGTGGTGATGATAATATTGATGGTGGTGATGATAACGTTGATGGTGCTGTTATGGTGCTGTTGATGAGGGTGATGGTGATATTGTTGATGATGGTGCTGATGAAGATGATGAGGATGATGTATCTGATCATCATCATCGTCACTATGTTGATGTCAATGATCACAATGTTGTTCAAGATGTGAAAGAACTAAAGCTTTGTCTTCAACAATTCCTGGGACCTAAAATGGTTGGGAAATGAGGTGTTCTGGTTCATCGACTGTTCGTATAAACCATATGCATATACCTATATCCCCACAGAGGTGAACGGTCAGGTGTGTCATTCACAGATGGCTGCTTATCGAGAATGTACAATAAAAAATACATAGGAACAAAGACTTTCCTTTGTTCAACTAAGCCTACTTCGGGGATGGCAAATATGCTGTCACCTTCTGCCATAGCAGGCATTAATAATCAATCACTGCACCCTCCAGTCATTTTTGCAGTAGATGAAACTTGCTTTCCCTCCCTGGGCTCCTGCATCTGCAGGTCCTGAGCTGGAGTGGGGTTCTGCCGAGGCTGGGGTTGGAGTCTTGGAGGCAGTGAGCCCCATGTCCTGCAGATCTCACTGACTGTGCTCTTTGCTGTGATAAGCATAGAGGACGGACTCTCAGCAGAGCATGGCCCCAGGACATGGCTGCCACATTCTCCCCAGTTCTTCACCAACATGCTGAGTGTTTGCTTCCAGACATCCTGCTACATGCTCCATGTCCATGATCTCATTTAATCCTCTCAAGAACCCTACCAGATAGGGACTATGCCTTCCATTTTTCAAGTGAGGAAACTGAGGCATGGAGAGGTAAAGTGACTGGCCAAAGGTCACACAGTTGATAGAGGAGAGCTGGAATTTAAGCCCCAAACTGGCAGTTCCCAAAGTCTCTCCTCTTGACCGCTGGGTGATACTGCCTGCTTTTAACTGGCTGTCCCACAGGGACTGTCAGCTCTGTCTTCACCAACTAATCAGTGCCCAAAGCGTACTTTCTCTATCGTTTTCACAACCCGAGCCTGGGTTGTGGGAAGCCCGATGTGAGGCTGACCAAGCCTCTTACCCACTTCACCAGGTCACCTTGAAACTTCTGCTGCTTGCAAAATCCCTGTTAGCAAATCCAGCCCTGGAGGCCATCTGCCCCCGATTCTGGGAATGGTTTCTTTTCCCACCTTCAGGGGCAACTTGCCTCATGGCCAGTGGACATGTGTGATGATGCCATGGCCTCCACGTGTGCAGACATGTTGCATCTGTGTCCAGGAGTGGCCTGGGGCCCCCTGCGGTCAGCCTAATGCCGGTAGAGAGCTTGCTGTAGCCAGACGGGTGAGTGCCTCAGACAGCCAGGAAAGGCTCTGAGCAGGGCTGGGGATAAGGCACTGTTTTCTTGATTGAATCTGAAGTACCTTGAGGCAAACTCATGGCTGTGTGGAGTTGGAAGAAACTTCAAAGGGCGTTGAGGCAGCCCCTGTGAGTGACAGCTGCTGCCCCTCTTTGCAGTCCACCCCAGGTCCATACACACCACCATTTTAGCCCATGCCACATTGCACTTAGGTTTTCCCATGTCTCCTCCTGGAATGTGAGCTCCTCAGAGACCGGATCTGGGACCTGTCAGCTCCCATCCCTGGAACCTAAGGACTGGGCCTGGCACAGGGTGTGGAAGGCATTTGCTAGATGAAAGGGTCACCTCCTCCAGGAAGCCATCTCTGGTCCCCCAGACAGGGGAGTTATCAGCTGTGAGCATCCTCACTCAGTGCTCCTGCCACACTAGATTGTGAGGACCCATGTAACTTCCCTCAGGGCTGGGCCCAGAGCTGGTGTTGGTGGACAGTGAATGACCCTTATCCATGCTGAGAAGACCCAGGAAGGCCTCCCAGAACCTCACAGATTCTGAGGGTTCTACAGATGAGGAAGCAGAGGCTTGCACAGAGAGAGAGCTAGTCTGAGGATAACTGGTGTGGACCAATGGCAGAATTCGCCTGGGGAAACTGGGTCCAGAGAGGTCTGTCTCTAGCCAGGCCTCCCAGCTAAGAGGGAGCAGGGCCTGGGTTTTGTCCCGTATCAGCCAAGGGGTCCCAGCATCTGGCCAAGCCCCCATCAGCCCATGGGAAAGCAGTAGGGGAGGCTCCTTCACTATGGAGGGATCGAGGGGGCTGTACAGCCCCTCTGCTTCTACAGGGACTCGCTCCCTTGCTGCTGCTGGCTGGTCTGAGACAGGACCTGAGAATGGGGCGGTGGGGGGGCTGGAAGCTACCATTTGTGATACCATTATTATTTTGATTTATTTTAGAGTTGGGACCTCGCTGTGTTGGGAGCTATTGTTGTTATTTCTATTTGTTTTTGAGATGAAGTCTTGCTTCGTCACCCAGGCTGGAGTTCAGTGGCTCAATCTCGGCTCACTGCAACCTCTGCCTCCTAGTTTCAAGGGATTCTCACGCCTCAGCCTCCCAAGTACCTGGGACTACAGGTGCGCACCACCATGCCCAGTTAGTTTTTTGTATTTTTAGTAGAGATGGGGTTTCACCATGTTGGCCAGGTTGGTCTCGAACTCCTGACCTCAAGTGATCCTCCTGCCTCAGCCTCCCAAAGTGCTGGGATTATAGGCATGAGCCACCACACCTGGCCATTTTTTATCCATCCCTCCCTACCCAGCCTCACTGTCTTTTTTTAGTTCCTCAAACTTGCCAGCTTGTTCCTACCTCTGGACCTTTGCACACTCCGTTTCATCTTGCCTCTCCATTTAGCTAAGCGTGTGCATCCCCGGCTCATCCGGCCCCTGGGGCATGGGCCTTTCAAAAGCCACCAGGCCAGTCCCGCACTGGCCTCCTGGTCCGAATTAACCAGGCCTGTTTGTGCTTATTCTCCTGAGGGGGCAGGCTGGGGGTGAGGAAGGGGCATTTCACCCCCTTTAAATGCTTCAACTCATTTAACCTTAATTGCCTTGTTTTCATAGACATTTGCTAGGGAAAAGGACCAAATTATAGCTTGAATTGGGTCCTACTAATCTTAATTAAAAGCTCTCGTTTATAATCAGGACCAGGCCCCAAACGAGGAGCAAACCGCCCTCAAATGGCTTGTTTAAATAACTAAGACCCTCCTGATAATCACTGTTTAGTCTGAACCAACAGCACACATCACCCCTTCTATGTGTACTTAATTTTTTAGACCATTTATTCAAGTGGTTTATTCCACTTGCAAGTTCCAACTCGGGCCTTTTCCAAAATGCTATAATTAAAACTCTTGGGGGAAATAACTTTTTTGTTTGGGCCACAGTATATCAAATATATTACTATGTTCCTCTTTTTGTGTGAAAAGGAAAAACATGACAACCTTATGGCTGTCAGAGATCACAAAATTAGCGTGTATGTAATGAATGTAAATAGTCACTTCCTGAATTTTATATCCCCAGGGTCTACTTGTCAATCACTGAAGTTAGGTAGATTACAGAGCATGTTATTAAAGTGTTTTAACAAAATTCCTAATAACATACTCAGTGATCCATTTAGTTTAACATCAGAAAAAAAAAAAATCTTAAAACCAATTTGGCCTTGTTAGGAAATAATGTCCATGACCCTATTAAATCATTTTCATCATCATTATTACACACTTTATTGAAACTCCAGATAAAATTCTGCTTTTTGGGAGGCCAGGAAAGGCAGTAGGAGGTGGGAGGCTTGAGGGGGAGAGAAGGGGAAATTCTTCTCCTTCAAGTCTTAAAACATGCAATTATGCATGCTAACATGTGCGCTGCCGAAGATGAAAGTGCTCAAGTCCAGCAGACCAGCAGGAAGGAAGAAATTGGATGTGACTTAAAATTCCAAGTTGCTGTCAGCTAGCAATTAGGCAATGTTGCTTGCCAGCTCTGCTGCAGAGTTTAGGCCTCTTGCAGAGTTCTTGGAGCCAATGTCCATTTTTAGGAGGAAAAATAAAAAGCTCATGCGACTGCATTTAAACACTGGAGGCAAGTTCACCCCTGAGCCTCAGTTTGCCCATCTGTAAAATGTGTGTGCACTGGACTGGATTCAGTTGAGTATCAAGAATGTTCACAGAGCACCTACTCTGTGCCAAGCTTGGTGCTGGGGCCAAAACATGTTTCCTGCCTTTGACCTGCCTTGTGGGAGACACAGATCGGAAAAGATGTGATCATAATAGGATGTGGAAAGTGCAGCAATGAAAATACAAACGAGACAGGATGAAGTGGAGAAAGTGTATATCTCTGCCCGAGGAGGGGAAGAAATTCAGGAGGGCTTCTTAGAGGAGGTATCCTCTGGGCTAAGTTAGAAAAGCATAGCAGAAGCAGGTCTCTGATGCTCCTTCCAGCTGTGATGGTCAGTGGAAGCATTTGTAGCAAGGATTTAAAGGCCTGCCTTTCGGTCCCTCCTAACTCCGTGAGCCAGTGGTGACTTAACCGTTCTGAGCCCTGGTTTCCTCATCCATCACATGGGAGCCACAACACCTGCCTTAGAATGTGCATTTGAGTAGAGATTTGAGGAGGGAGGGGGCCTCGCTGTCTGTGAGAATGTGTTGAAGGCTGCACTAGTGTCTGCATGTTGAGTTTTTTTTTTTTCTCTAATTCCCCATTTCTCCCAGGGTTAGGGGTCTCTGCCGCCACCTCCCACCCTCCATGTCCTCCAGCTCCCCAGGCAGCAGCCCCTCTCTGCCCCGCCCCCTTCCTCTGGGCCCTCTCGCCTCCTCTTAGCTGCTTCTTATTACAGTGGCTGTATTTGTTTTTCCATCAGAGGAATGCTAACCAGCAAAAACCATTATTTCTAAGAAAATAAACCGTGGACTTGTGTGCCTTTGAATGCTACTGAAATGGATGACGGCCTTCCCTAAAGGCCTTGAGACAAAGAGGGCTCGGGGCCTTGCGTGAACGGGCAAGGTCAGGAGGTCTCAGAGGGTGCTCCGAGACGGGCTTCCAGATGGGCCAGGGCTGCAGCCTCTGGCTAGAAAGAGTGTAAAACCCCAGCCAGCTGGTTGGACGCCTGGCCTAGGTTAACAGCAGCTGCTGGTGTCGATCACTCCCCACTCCCTCCAGGGTCTTCAAGGTGCACCCCTCTCTCCAGGAACCCCCATGTCTTCTGTCTAGACCTCCTGCCTCTCATACAGAGGGGAGTGGAGCTGGGAGCGTGTCCATGGAGACCGGGTTCCAGCCCTGTGTGGCCTGGGCCAAGTCTGTGGGCCTCTCCGGCCTTTGCATCCTGCCATCAGAGTTCAGCGGGGGCAGGAGATCTCAGGCCCCTGGGACCCTCACTGTGGGCAGCTCCTTCCTCAGGGTGCTCCTCGTTTCCATGGCGCCCAATGCTGGCCTCAGTCTGTCAGCTTGAGGGGTGGGCTTCAGTGGGGCTTAGCCAACTGTCCCTTCCCACTGCCAGCCCTGTGGGCAGACCTGGGCCTGGCCGGTCCGTGGCAGGAGCAAATGAGTTTGTGTGCATCTGTATCTGGGTCATTCCCCGCTCCAGGCTGGCAGCCCCTTGTGGCCAGGGCCCAGGCTAAGGGCAAGGGGCCTGGCCCAGGACAGCACTGGCATGGGAGGGAAGAAGGCAGGGAGATGGCCTGATCCTTCACAAGGCCTGCGGGCCCCAGATTCCTGGTTCACAGAGATGCCATCTTCTCTAGACAATTGTGTCAAGGTGAGGAAGGTAGAGTCTGGGACCAGCCTGCCCAGGTTCAAATGTTGCCTTCACCACCTTCTAGCTGGGTGATCTTGGGAAGGACACTTAAGTTTTCTGAGCCTCACTTTCTTTTCCTATGAGTCATGGGAAGTGAAGACCTTTCTGCCTGGCTGTAGGGAGGATCAAGCCAGTTACCATCAAGATGGTGCCTGGTGCGGAGTTGCCACTGCTGTTATTTTTATTACATTGGAGAGGAAGTTCACCCGGGGATTCGGAGAGAAAGGGAACGAAAGCGAATTGCACCAGGCCAGCTCGGGCCCTGCCCACTGCTGGATCCCGAGATGAGAGAAAGAAGCCCGAGCTGAGAACCCTGAGTTCAAGTTGCCGTGAGCCCCCGATCTGCTGAGATTTGTCTTTCAACTCCCTTCTTTGGGCCTCAGTTACACCTTGATAAAATCCGGGGTGCTCTGGGATCCAGCTTACCAATTCTGAGGGCCGGCCCAGGTTTTCAGGCAACTTCCTGTTTGTGATTGTCATCCTGAGCTCCGAGGTGGCTGGGCCTGTGGAGCAGCCCCACAGGGCCTGCAGTTTTTGGGTCTCGGGCCTCTCCTTGGCCTTTCCCTAAGGGGATGGGGGAATGACTGCCTGTAATTGGCAGGAGGGTGGAATAGGGGCCTTGACTGAGGCTGGAAGAACTAGACTCAAGCCTGGAAGCTTCCCTGCGGTCTCTCCTGGCTTCCATCACACACGCGCCAACGGCTCCGTTTTCACTTGACCAGGCTGCCTCAGCGACTGTTAGTCCTGATGCCAGAGCCCAGGAGCAGCCCCCAGCAAGGGCTTCAGGGCGTTTTTGAGGGAGAAAGGAAATAATTAACTGGTCTTTGTCACATCGGTTTGGTGGGAAATCTCCCCTGCTTCTTGGGAGCAACACACCCCACTGTGACCCCAAGCTGGGCAGGTGGCATTTGAGGTCAGTTCAGAGCCAACCTCCTTGTGGTTTCCCTTCATCCAGGCAGAGATCCCTGGAGATGCAACCAGCCCACAGGAGAAGAACACCGACAGCATCAGCTTGTTTGACTTCTATTTTTAAACAGCTTTATCGTGATATAATTCACATACCATACAATTCACTCATTAAAAGTATACAATTCAATGCCTTTAGTATATTCACATTGCCAGTCCATTACCACAGTGTTAGTATCTGTTTTATTTATTTTATTTTATTTTATTTTATTTTATTTTATTTTATTTTATTTTATTTTATTTTATTTTATTTTATTTGAGACAGATTCTTGCTCTGTCATCCAGGCTGGAGTGCAGCAGCACGATCTCGGCTCACTGCAACCTCCGCCTCCCGAGTTCAAGCAATTCTTCTGCCTCAGCCTCCCGAGTAGCTGGGATTACAGCTGTGCACCACCATGCCTGGTTAATTTTTTGTATTTTTAGTAGAGACAGGGTTTCACAATGTTGGCCAGGTTGGTCTCAAACTCCTGACCTCAGGTGATCCACCCCCCTCAGCCTCCCAAAGTGCTAGGATTACAGGCGTGAGCTACCCTGCCCAGTCCAATGTTCGAATCTTTTCATTACTCCAAAAAGAAACCCCATGCTCCTTGACCATCCTCTACCGCCCCCCAAGTCTTCAGCCCCTCCAGTGTTAGGAAACCTCTCATCTGCTTTTTGTCTCAGCAGATTTGGTTTTTCTGAAGACTTGATGTAAATAGAATCATCGACTATGTGATCTTGTGACAGAGACATCACTAACTCTGAAGTCAAGCTGCCTGGCTCCCTTCCCGGCTCCCCTTGCATTTGCCATGTGATCTGAGGCAGGGCAGGCAATGTCTCTGAGCCTTGGTTAGCTGCTGTGAGACAGAGATGGTGGTACCCAGCTCTGGGGGCAGTCCTGTGTGTGGGGCCTGCAGACTGCCTGACGTGTCATGAGAGTCGGTCAGCAAGGCCACCGTCACGATTGTTCATTCATGCAATGCCCAAAGGATTCCTTTGAACATGCTCGGGCTCTGCTCGGTTCTGAGGCTCAAGCTGCACAGGACACGGTTCTCATTCTCATGGATTTGCAGCATCAAAGGACACAGACACAAGCAAGAATAATGCTAGTGCCTGCTTGGGCTGGGGGAGGGGCTAGATCTGTCGAAGATGAGCAAAAGCTTCAGGGAGGAGGTGATGCTGGGGCTTAGGATGCAGAGGTGAGTAGATGCTTGTGGAGGGGAAAGAGCTCCAGGCAGAGGGAACAGCATGAGTCAAACTGTGGAGGCCTGAAGCCACATAAGGGACTGGGAGAGGTCACTGAGCAGCTCCAACCCCACGGTTATCTTGAATCACAGAGTGGGAAGCAGGAGGGAAGCTTCCCACCCTCTGGCTGAGCCATGGTCATTGTGTGCAGTTAGGAATGAAAAAGTATATAGATTTGTGTTAGTTTTACATGCCCTTTGACCTTTCCCGTAATTAACTGCTGGGCCCACTTCTGGCATTGTCTCTGCAGAAAGGAAACCTGATCGATGGATGCCAGGGGCCCTCAGAGAGCGGGTCTCATTACTCAGTCATTACAAACCCAGAGCTTAACCCCGAGCCACCGGAGACAGGGGCTTAATCCTTCCTGCTAGGCAGCCCAAGAAACTACCTTCCCTGGAGCATAATTAGCCAACAAACCGGATTAAGATTTATTCATCAATAAGGACTCAACTTCCTAAGCCATACATCTCTCCCCGAATGGTTGCCTGATCTAAGGAGGGCACGGTTTTTCTTAAAGCCCTCAGACAAAGGAGAGGACGTGCTAGCGCCCAGCCAGGAAAGGGGTCTTTGTTAGAGCGTTTGGTCTCCACTGTTCTTGAGGAATGTCTAGAAAAATGCCAATTTCAGGGGGAAATGAGAAGACATTTTCAGTAATGATCTCTGAGAGTAGAGAGTGGGATGCTTTAAAAATCCTTAATTTTGAGAAGGTTCCTAGTCAGTCCTGATTTTGAGGAAAATGCCCTCAAATAGTATTAAAATAAAATGAAAAGGCTCTCTGATTCATTGCACTAGAATCTTTTAGAATCTAGACACCACAGAATAAATGTATATTTTATGAAGCAGCAAGAATCAATTTTGAATTAAATGATTAAAAAAAAAAAACACCTCACCCTATATGGGTTCCAAACCTGCGTTGCTGGCACGGAAGTACAGCTATGGGGTTGTGTGTGCGCGCACTGCTTTTCAATATACAAAAAGCGGAGCTGGGTGACCTTTCAAAAATTCCATAATGAGCAGTTCTCTATGCTGCATTTCTCTGCTCTATTAGATGCTGGGAGCTGTCTTCTGTTGGGAATTGAGTTTTCATTAAAAAAAAAAAAAAATCCAAGCAGGGGAAGGAACAGGGATGCTTGGAGTGAATTGCTGGACTTCTCATCTCCTGTGCTCAGGGCTCTGAAAGCTGGGCAGGTCTTTCGTCCTGCCCACTTTCTCCATTCATGTGAGCCATCCCTGTCACCAACCCTCCTCAACCTCAAGGGTAGGTACAGATCTTGGAAATAAAAGTAATAATACCCATGACATCTCTTCCCCACTTTTCTCCTTAATGACTTTTTGGATCATTAAACACTTTTTTTTTTTTTTTTTGAGACAGAGTTTTGCTCTTGTTGCCCAGGCTGGAGTGCAGCAGCGCAATCTTGGCTCACCGCAACCTCCACCTCCCGGGTTCAAGTGATTTGCCTGCCTCAGCCTCCTGAGTAGCTGGGATTACAGGCAGGCACCACCACGCCTGGCTAGGAGCATGAAGCACTTTTTTAAAATATTCATCTCACACACCCCAAGGATGTGGCTCCAAATGCGGGAATAGAGCCTGCACTTGAATGCAACCACTGGCTGGGGGCCTGAAGACAAGGTCCTCAGCAATGCTGAGCCTCAGCCTCTTCTGTGTGACAGCAGCTCTTACCCTGGCCTCACACGCAGCTGCCTCACTCCAATCTCTGCCTTCATCATCCCACGGCTGCCTTCTCTCTGTGTGTCTGTGTGTCTTCACATGGTATTCTTCTCCCTATATGTCTGTGTCCAATTTCCCTCTTCTTAGGACAGCAGCATTGTATTAAGGCCCACCCTAATCTAGTATGACCTCATCTGAACTTGATTACATCTGCAAAGACCCTACTTCCAAGTCAGATCACATTCTCTGGTCCTGGGGGTTGGGACCTCAACATATCTTTTTGCGGGGACACAATTTAATCCACAACAGCCCTTTAACAATAAACACCCATAGAGCTGTGCTCTATCCCCTCCATTGCTTTACCATCTCCCCGCTCCACCCGCCTGTTCCTCGTTCTCTGGCTTTCAGTCCTGAAAAAGTGGTCTGAGCCTGATGAGTGTCTTGGAGGTCTGTGGTGCCTCTTCCAGGGGCGGCAACTCCTGGATGTGTTTTTATAATAATAAGTCCACTTGCTTTGGCAGATTTTTTTAGCTGGTGTGTTTGTGTGTTTATCTCTTATGTATTAAAGGAGGAGGCTTACATGATTTTAGAAGAAAAATTCAAGGTACAAACATGGAAAATCAGGGAAGGTTTGGTTTAGGAGCCGACATCCTCCATCCAGAACACTGGGAGATAAAGCTAGCTGCCACAGCAGGCCTGGGGGTTGGAGAGGAACTGGCTGTTCTGAGAGATGCACAATCTGGGAGAACTAATTGGGGATGGATTAAGGAAAGAAATGCAAGCAGCAAATATCCCTGCACTCTCCAGCCCACTGGCAATTACTGTGGCCTACCTTATGGGGAGTCAAAGGCAGGAAATGGCTAGAGTTGTTTTATTGACTATTCAACAATATCTTTATAATGCCTTTTGGGTATGGTGATCAGATAGTTTATCATTTTAATAATGAAAAAGTTAATAACTGCTGTTAATAATTACGCCCCGACAACAGGCATAAACTGGAACCATGCCGGGAAAATTAAAGTGTATGATATTCTCTAACCAGGGGAAGACATTCCCTAACTAGGAGGTCTGAGGTTTCTCAGACCTTACCACCATTAAAATAGCCAGTTGGGTTACATTTTATAGATGCAGCAGCTCTATAACTGATTGTGTTTCTTTCTTTGTCTTGGCATTTAGGAAGCTCACAGCCCACCTTCTGTCATTGTGCTACAATTATCAAACGTGTTTTTGTATATTTTCACCAGCTTTATCTTATTCTTCAACCCTCATTTATTTTTCTTCATCCTGACATCTCATTCTATTTGAAAAAAATTGTTGTATGTATTTTGTAAGCTGTTTGGATGGATATTTGAAGGAATCAGTGAGTTCATAGAAGTTTGGATGGATGGATGGGTAGGTAGGTATTTGAATGTGTGTGTGTGTGTGTGTGTGTGCATGAGCATGAGTGTAGGTGTGTTTGGATAGAAGGGTGGGTATTTGAATCAACGAATATAGAGATGAGTAGCTAAGCACTTGGATGGATGGATGGATGGATGGATGGATGGATGGATGGATGGATGGATGGATGTTTGGATGGGTCAGTGCTTAGATGAATGGAAGGATAGGCATCTGGTTGAATATTTAGACAGATGGATGCATGCATGCATGTTTGGATGTATGGGTGAACATTTGGCTGGATAAATGGATGGGTGAATAGGTGATTGGAGAAATGGAAGGGTGGTCAGCACACTGGATATTTAGATGGATAAATTTTAGCACAAATAGATAAATGGAAGAATGGTTGGGTAGATATTTGAATGGATAGGTTGAGGGTGAGTAAATGGATGGATAGTGAAAGGGTAGATGGGTGTTTGGATGAAAGGATGCATGGCTGGCTGGTTGGTTATTTGGGTAGATAGATAGGCATACACACATGTGTGTATGTGTGTATGTGTATAGACAGATGCAGAACAAGTAGAAGGATAGATGGGTAAATGGGTATTTGGATGATTGGATACTACTTTCTCAGTACACAGTATAAATGTGCCAAGGGTGAAATATTGTATCATGTATAAAGCATTTTGTCAATGACTGGCATGTCACAGGCATTCTAACTTATTAGAAAGGACGTGGGCTTCATAGACCAACAGACCTTTGTTCTGATCTTTGCCCTACCACTTAGTATGTGACCCTGAGCAATTATCTAACTTCTCTGCACTTTAGTTTGTTCAACCATAAAATGGAGTTAAAACACCTACTCCAGAATGTTGCTGTGAGAATTAAAAGGGCTGGTGTATATTTCAGGAGTAGATACCTCCTTCTGAGGTACAAAATGAGAGAAAGTTCTTTTACCCAAGCATGGAATAAAAGTCCTTTTCCTCAGTCTGATTGATCCAACCTAAGTCACCTACCAACCCTGGGACCAATAGCAGTTGCTAGTGGCATGTGCTGTTTGGATAAGACTGATAAGTCTCCACCCCCAGAGTTAGGACCAGGCCAGCTTCCCCCTGAATCACCTGCTTGAAGGAGGAAAGGAGGGAGGGAACAGTTTGGGGGCTGCTGAGTCAAATAGGGTGTGAGGTGATACTCATGCTGACAGGTACTGAAAATAAGTGGCCAGTGGGCAGACTGTAACAATATTAAGGGTGTAGAAAAACCACACTTTGGTAGCTGATTTGATGTTAAGGGAGCAGTGGAAAGAAAACAATATTCACCGGGATGAGGAACCCCAGGTAACTGCAGGTTGATGAGTTAAAGTTGGGCTTTGTTGCCTTTGGAGTACCTTTGGAATACCCAGGGGAAGAGGTGGTTGCATTAGTCTATCTGGGGCTCTGGAGAAAGGGCAGGGCTGCAAACAGAGACTGGGAAGTAATCAGTATCTCTTAGTTTTTTAAAATCTATGCCGGGTGAGGTGGCTCAGGCCTGTAATCCCAGCACTTTGGGGGGCCGAGGTGGGCAGATCACGAGGTCAGGAGATGGAGACCATCCTGGCTGACATTGTGAAACCCCGTCTCTATTAAAAATACAAAAAATTAGCCAGGCATGGTGGCACGCGCCTATAGTCCAGCTACTCGGGAGGCTGAGGCAGGCAAATCGCTTGAACCCGGGAGGTGGAGGTTGCAGTGAGCTGAGATCACACCATTGCACTCCAGCCTGGGCGACAGAGGGAGATGCTGACTCAAAAACAAAAACAAAACAAAAATAAGTAAACAAATAAATAAAATCTATGTGCCTTTTCAATAAACATAAAATATCACATTCTCCCTTAATTTTATTTGCAATTTATAAGTGTATTAAATATCAGAATTAAAAACAGGCACCTCCTGAGATGCACTTCCGGTTCCACTTAGTGCTGCACTTCTGGTTCCGGTTCCAGTTCCCCTGTGGGGGACACTTCCGGCCCTCCTCTCTCCCCAGCGTGTCTCGGAGCCTCTGGAGGTCAGGGTGACTGTAGGTTGAGATGAGTGAGGCCAGAGGGGTCTCAGGGGGATGCCGAAGACCCTGCAGAAGAGCCGGCACCACCAGGCTGGCAAATTCTCGCTGTGCCTGGTGCCCTCCCAATGAGGCCAGCTGTGACCGGGGTTAGGCCCCTTGGGCTCTGAAACCCATGGGTTTGAATCCCTCGGATTCGAATCCCATTTGTGCCACTTCCTAGGTGTGTGACCTTCCATGAGGTTTTAGCCTCACTGTGCCTTGGTGAGAATGGTGCCTGTATCACTGAGTTAGTGTGGGATTGAAGAGGTAATGACATGGCCTTACAAGCAGGACTTGGGCATGGAAGCAGCTCAGACAAGGTTAACTAGGCGTGTTCCTGTCATTCTCCAGGGTCTCTCAAATATCTCTGGAACTCCAGAATTGATAGCCCTTTGACCCCTGATGGGAAATGTTGAAAAAGCCTTAAAACAGCAAAAAGGGTGACCTTTACCAAGGCTTTTGGCCATTGTTTATGAGACAGGAGCCTTTGTTATAGCGAGGAAGCTGGAGCAGTTGAAATGCAGGCATCAGACACTGATGTGGAAAGAAACTGTTTGGAGGAGTTAGTGGACTTTTCTTTCATTCCAAAGATTACACTTTTTGGTGATGTGCAGTTAATTTTACTCAATACCCCCTGCTTCAAGAGAGCTAGTTTTTGGAAATTGTATGCCGGCTCAGTGGAGGCAGAACTAGGTGTGAATCTTGCCTGTTCACTGTGGTAGGAACTGGAAGGCACCCCACACATGATTAGCATTTTTATAATCCTTGAGTCCCCAGCTCCCAGGGAGGACTGAAGTGAATACTTGTTGAATCATCCCCTAGTCACTCATATCCCGGTGGCTTCCATGGTGTTGGGAGAGGGGACCACCAGGCTCTTCTTCTGACACCTCTCATGCCCTTCCTTTTGCAGACATTGACGAGTGTGAGAATGACTACTACAATGGGGGCTGTGTCCACGAGTGCATCAACATCCCGGGGAACTACAGGTGCACCTGCTTTGATGGCTTCATGCTGGCACACGATGGACACAACTGCCTGGGTGAGTGATTCAGCCGCAGCCTACCCTCTGGGCACACGCTGCCTGTTGCTTTGCTCCAGCTTACAGAGTTGGGAGCCATGGGAAGGTTCTCCTTCCTTTGGCTTCCTGTATTAGTTTGCCAGGGTTGTCATAACAAAATACCACAGACTGGGTGGCTTAGACAACAGAAGTTTATTGCCTCACAGTTCTGGAGTCTGGCAGTCCAAGATCGAGGTGTGGGCAGGGTTGGTTTTTTGGAGGCCCCGCTCCTCCGTCAGGCTTGCAGGTGGCCACCTTCTTTCTCCTCGTGTCTTCACATGGTCTTCCCACTGTGCATGCACGTGTCTAGTGTCTCTCTGTGTCCTAATCTCTTCTTTTTTTTTTTTTTTTTTGAGATGGAGTCTTGCTGTGTCACCCAAGCATGCAGTGGTGCGATCTCAGCTCACTGCAACCTCCACCTCCCGGGTTCAAGAGATTCTCCTGCCTCACCCTCCCAAGTAGCTGGGATTACAGGCGTGCCACCACACCTGGCTAATTTTTGTATTTTTAGTAGAGACGGGGTTTTTGCCATGGTGGCCAGGCTGGTCTCGAACTACTGACCTTGTGATCCGCCCTCTTTGGCTTCCCAAAGTGCTGGGATAACAGGCGTGAGCCACTGCCTTACCTCAGGCATTACTTCAGGTGTTTTTATGTGGCCCCTGTTACCACTATTTTTCTAGTTGCCCCATAGTCTGATAAATTACTGATAACCTGTATCAGTTTCCTGGGGCTGCCATGACAAAGTAACAAACTAGGGCTTAAACAACAGAAATGGATTCTCTTGGTTAGGAGTCCAAACTCAAGGTGTAGGCAGGATAATTCCTTCTGAGAGCTGCAAGGGATCATCTGTTCCAGGCCTTTCTCGTAGCTTCTGGTAACGTCAGGGATTCCTTGGCTTGTAGATGGCATTCTCCCTCTGTCTTCACGTTGTCTCAGCTCTATGTGGGTCTGGCTCTGTGTCCAAATTTTCCTCTTTTATAAGGACACCAGTCATGTTGCATCAGGGCCCACCCTAACAATCTCATCTTAACCGGACGTCTGCCAAGACCTTATTTCCAACAAAAGTCACATTCACAAGTACTGGGAGTTGCGAATCCAACATCTTTTGAAGGGACATCATTCAACCTGTAACAGAGGGAATTCAAAGTCTGTCACAGAAGAACAATATCTTGTCATGGGAAACACATGGCTCTCAAAGCAGACGTGTCTGTCCCCGAGGCCCTCTTCTACCACTGGCCGCTGGGTGACCAGGGCACAGCAGCTGGAGCCCAGGGGGTATGGGCATGGATTTGGCAGGAGCATGGCCATAGATACTTTATTGATTGTCTGGGTCTCAGGCCCTTGTTGGTAGAGGGAGGCTGTGAGAAGCAGCTTCCTCACAGGGTTGTCGTGAGCAATGACTGAGATAATGTCCAGATGGCCGAGAAAAAGGCTCGGCACAGGGGACTCTCAGCAGCTGAGAGCTGTTACTATCTACATGGTGTCCGAGCCTCAGTCTTCTCCAGTCTCCAACAGGCATAACTGCGTAATCCACTTCCCAAGATCGCGTGTGAGGATGAGGTGACAGTGTGAAGTGACTAGCCCCTGTTAGGTGCTAAATAGTCAAAAAAAAAAATAGTCAACACAGGCATTACTACTCCAGCTGACTCGGCTGCCTTTCTGTGGTTAGACATTTAGATTGTTTGCTTTTTTGTTTTTTTACCGTAAGAATCCAGAGGTGGTTCTGGGCATAAAACTTTTTTGTCCCCTGTTTTCCCAATTGTTTCCTTAGGAATGCTTCACAAAAGTGGAACCACTGGGTCAAAGGATCATTTGGTTTTCTATGGCTATCTAAAAGGGCTCAGCAAACCTTCTGTTGTGCCAGCTGGTTTGTGGGTGTGTGGTAGAGGACGCTCGGTGTCCTGAGTGCTCTGGAACTTTCCCTCGTAATGGGGTGTTAGCCTTAGACCTGCCTGCCTGTTTTTGTCCAACCCGTGTTGGATGTCAGATAAGTTTGTTGTGGAAGACATCTGTGAGCATGTAATTACACCCCGAATAAATGCCCAAGTGGAAGTCTGAGCAGCAGTTTATTGAAGCCCAGAGGGGCCTGTGAAGAGCTACGCGTGGATGCAGTGAGTGTGGGGGTAGAAGCGGGGCTAACTCCCTGGGGGTCTTCAAAGAGGAGGTAGCATTGAGTGGAACCTCCGAGGTTGGGGATAAGTTTGCTAGGCCAAGGGCAGAGCCTACACAGAGCTGCAGGCAGCCCCTGAGGCTCAGCTCCTGGTACGTGCAGGGAGCAGCAGGCGTGGGGCTGTGGAGGTGAGCAGGGCATTGACTAGATTGTGAAGAACTGGGACCCCACGATGTTGATCGTGCCGGATGCCAGGTGAAGTATCTTCCAAGAGTTATCTCATTTAATCCTCCCAAAACGTAAGTGCTTGGCTTTCTTAGTTGTTTGCTCCATTTTCAA
Organism: Symphalangus syndactylus; assembly: GCF_028878055.3. Classification (NCBI taxonomy): domain Eukaryota; kingdom Metazoa; phylum Chordata; class Mammalia; order Primates; family Hylobatidae; genus Symphalangus; species Symphalangus syndactylus. The sequence goes on from NC_072440.2 coordinate 16,393,131, forward strand.
ATGATAGAGAGAGTATGTTTTGGGCTCTGATCAGTCAGTGAAGACAGAGCTGACAGTCCCTGTGGGACAGCCAGTTAAAAGCAGGCAATATCACCCAGTGGCCAAGAGGAGAGACCTTGGGAACTGCCAGTTTGGGGCTTAAATTCTAGCCCTTCTCTATCAGCTGTGTGACCTTTGGCCAGCCACTTTACCTCTCCATGCCTCAGTTTCCTCACTTGAAAAATGGAAGGCATAGTCCCTATCTGGTAGGGCTCTTGTGAGGATTAAATGAGATCATGGATGTGGAGCATGTAGCAGAGTGTCTGGCACCAAATGCTCAACATGTAACCAGCATTCATGTGGTCATTGGCTTCCAGAGGAGATGTGTTGATGTGGAGTGGTTTGATACCTCCAAGACCTCGTGGGGACCAGTCCCCACCATGTACACTCCCACGGCTGTGCCCGACATGTGGGAGTCTCCTTCCAGCCACTGTACTCTTACCTGTGCAGAACCACCTATTTGTAAATACTCCCAGTGCCCCAGAGCCTGACGCCAGCAGCCTGCAGACTAGCAGTGGGTCTGTGTGGGCCTTTGCCTCAGCAATGTTGTTTTCACAATGGATTATGTTTACACCGATGAATTTAAAAGAACTGGGTAAGGTTCCCCGCTGCCCCACCACCTCCGAGCACAGATTGCAACCTCACGCGGCTCTAACTTGCACACACAGCAGCCAAGAAAAGGCTCTCTCTGTTGCTCCTCTGCCTTCGGCTGAGGGCAGACCCTTCCCAACAGAGTTCTTTCTGTTCAGGCTTTCTCTTTCTCAAGACAAAACTCCAGCTCTAGAGAAGCCAGACCTTGGTTCCAACAGGCTCCAACCCATCCTGACCACGTGACCTCAAGCTAGTTAATTGACTTCTTGGAGTCTCAGCTCCCTCATCCATGAAACGCTGTAAGAACTAGAGTACCTCGTACTCTAGGATCATGGGGCTTAATCAGTGTTGGCAGAAATAAATCATGCTGTAAGAGTCAGCTGGGCTTGGCGTTTGAAGATTTAGGCTCAAATTCAGGTGTCACCGCTCGTGAGTTTTATAGTTTGGGACCTGTTCCTCTAGCCCACCAAGCTTCAGTTCCCCTAACTATGAAATGGGTCAGTAATACCTGTCTCAGAGGGTCAGTGTCATGATTAAATCTGAAAGGAGATTGCGCAGAGCTTGTGTACAGATGTAAATTCTGTGCAGGTGCTGGATATTTTCATCATTTTCCAGCAGAGGCTTCAAGCTGGCAACCCACAGTCCCCATCTGGCCCACAGACATGTTTGGTTTGTCCCCATGGTGGTGTCATTTGTTCTTATTAAATTATTTGTCAACACTTAAAAATTAGGGGTTATCACATAAAAAAATCAATATTTCTAGCATCATTCCATCTCAGCCACAGTTACGCAGCCCCTGACGTTTGCGGGACTTAGGACAGGAGTCCAGATGGAGGCCCCTATCCTACATGGCTAAAATATTAAAGTAATTAATAAGCTCCCAAACAAGAATGACTCTGCCTGTTCTACCTTGACAAATATTCCTAACTAATGACCTAGAGGCCAGGCTGGAATTTAGAAGACTGCTTGGATTTTGCACCAGAAAGTGGTAGCACGGGCAATGCCTGCTCCCTCCCTGCCTTTCCCACTCTTGGCTCCACCCCACACCATGATGAGCCTCAGCACACCCTAACTCAAATGTGCAAGCTTTGGCCATTTACCCCGAAAGCAGCCACCTTTTGCCTAAGTCTTACTCAGGCCTAAGTGTCGTCTGATAGGCTTAGGACCATTTTGAGGGAGTTTTAGGGTCCTAAATACCCAGCATGTCATGTGGAGTGGTAGGCATGTGTTTCAGGTGCTCATGACTCCCCTGTGGACTCCTTACTCCATAGTGGCGGGGGCGAGGGGGTGCTGCTGCAGCCACAGGAGAGGCAGAACAGGGACCCCCAAAGTGTGGGGGCCCAGGGCAACAGCACTCTCACTCACATCTCACTGTGGTGCTGGCAGCAGCTAGAGTGAAATACACCGGAGCTGCCTGCTTCAGAGGGGGTGTGTACTCTCTTGTTTGCCACAGTCTCCACCACTCCCTATTACTTGCATCCAGCTTTGGCCATTTAACTACCTGCTTGAGATTGTGCTGCCTGGAAATGTTTGGAATTCTTTGTGCTGCCTGACAAAGCTTCCTGCACAAGGTTTTGTCCCCAGTGGGCATTTGGTGGCTGTGAGTGACCCACTGACTTGTTGGAAGGTTCTCTGTCTTCGCTGCCTTGTGCATTCTTGACTGCCTCTGGGCAGTCACTGAATGAACCTCACCCCACAGCCCATCGCCCATCAGGAATAGTTAGGCCCGTTCGCACCTCCTCTGTTTTGTCTCAAGAAGTCTGGGTCAAGAGTCTTGTCCAGTTGTAACATTCCTCTCTGAACCACCACTGAATTCCTTAGGGATGGGGGCTGGGATAAAACCCTGATCACCTTAGAAATAAACAGGTCAGTTTGAAAAGTGTTCTGAGCTGATTAGGAGAAATGAGGCTGATGGCTTACAAGTTATTTTCTTGCCTAAGTTTTCACAGTTGAACCTTTTCTTTTCTTTCGAGTAAGCGAGGTTATTTTCCTGTGGAGATGGCCTGCCTGTGACTGTGTCCTGTAGGGTGGCCAAGTCTGTCCTCTGGGGAGCAAAGCCCTCACTCTATTTGACATCTTTATTGAGGAATTTCTCAAATATAACAGAAAATGACACCAGAGGGAATTGAAACCATGATGAGATCTTGCTCAACCCCAAATGGCTGCTTTTAGCTGTGTAATTACTTGAAATAGCAGTAGTTCTGTTTGAAAAATATTATTCCAAACTCCATGCAATTGGACAGCAGAGCAATATTTAGGCTAATAGAATAAGATTTTTTTCATCTTAAATTAAAACCAGCAGTGGATAATTTCTTCCCGTCTCCACAAAGCAAGGCTCCTCTTTCTCTAAAGCCATTAGTTCACTTAGCCAGATGTTTTCTTCGACCCCAATCTTTACCTTGACTTACTGAAAAATACGTCTCTCAAGTTGCTCACAGTTTGAATTTTGGACCTGCCTCTCGGCACTTTTTTTCCCTGATGAAGAGAAGTCATCTGTATCCAGGTTCAGAAGCATTGATTTATTAGCCAGCTCTCTCCATTCCATTAACATTTATTGAGCACCAACCCTATGCCCAGCCTCGTGCTGGGTAGACCCTCCTGCTTGAGTGAGATTCAGGAGCTTTGGTTGAGTCTCCTGTGTGCCTGGATTTGCCCGGGATGCTGTGCTCAGTTCTCTCGTTAGTGCTCACAGCATCCAAAGACATTAGTGTCTTCTTTCTACAAACGAGGAAACTAAGGCGCAGTGAGGGAAAGTGACCTACCCAAGCTCACACAGACAGTAGGTGGTAGAGCAAGGACTAGAGCCCAGGTCTGGGATTTTGCCAATTTAAGCCTGTAAGCCTACCCTGCTGCCCACCCCCTGCCCCATAGTGCCCAAACTGCACCAGTTCCGAGAGGCTGGCCAGGGCCTCCTTGTCGTAGGGTGTTAGATATGCACGCCTGTATCTATCAGTGAGTTTGGGAGTCACTGAGAGCATCCAGAGATCCCAGCACATGCCAGGCCAGGCACAGGCAGGGAGTGTGCTGAAGGGCAAGCGGGCACCCCTTGCTCTAGAGAGCTCACACCAAGGGTGCCTCCACCCCATAGCTCGTTCAGCCTCCTTGGGCCAAGAGCAGAGCTTGTGGCCTTGTTTAGGCACCTCACATCACCCTTGAGCCACCCTCGGGACCTTGTCTTACACCATCCGACTGTACGGAGCCCTCCGCTCCAGCACCCTCCTCTCATGGCCCCCATTGCTTCCACAGTAGCTTGAGGCCCCTCCGGCCAGGGCCCCACCAGCCTCCCCCCCAACCCCATTTCTCACCCACTCGCCCACTGGCCCACTGGCCCAGCCTTCCCTGTACCCGCAGAGTCCTACACAGATCTGTTGACAGGCTGTTCCTCCCCAGCAGGGATCTGGTGAGGTCCTGCTCATCCTTCAAGCCCCAACCAAACCTCCCCTTGCTCAGAGGTCTGCTGTGACCCACACCACACAGTTACATCTCCACTGCAGCTCTGTGTCACGGTCCTCTCTTCTTCCCCTGAAAGCAGAATTTGTCTTGTTTACCTTTCTGTCTGTCTTCTTAGAACCTAGTGCAGTGTCGGCTATATTGTAGGCATTTAGTAAATATTTGTAGAATAAATGAATGAATGGATTTGTCAAAATGCCTTGTAATCTAAAAACCCGCTCACCCAGCAAACCTCTGATTTTGCACCAGAAAGTGGTAGCATGGGCAATGCCTGCTCCCTCCCTGCCTTTCCCATCCCTGGCTCCATCCCACACCATGACGAGCCTCAGCACACCCTAACGCAAATGTGCAAGCTTTGGCCATTTACCCTGAAAGCAGCCACCTTTTGCCTAGGTCTTACTCAGACCTAAGTGTCATCTGATAGGCTTAGGACCATTTGAGGGGAGTTTTAGGGTCCTAAATACCCAGGATATAACGTAGAGTGGTAGGCATAGGGCAGAGGTAAAGATTAATTAGATGAGGTATCTCTCGCAGGGCTCTTAGGTCCATGAGGAAGCCAGAAATATTCACAACTCTAATGAAGGGGAGAAAGTGCTATATTAGGGCCAGGCATGGTAACTCATGCCTGTAATCCCAGCACTTTGAGAGACCGAGGCAGGTAGATCACTTGAGGTCAGGAGTTCGAGACCAGCCTGGCCAACATGGTGAAACACCGTTTCTACTAAAAATACAAAAAAAAAAAAGCCGGATTTGGTGGCAGGCGCCTGTAGTCCCAACTACTTGGGAGACTGAGGCAGGAGAATCACCTGAACCCAGGGGGCAGAGGTTGCAATGAGCTGAGATTACACCACTGCACTCCAGCCTGGGCGACGGAGTGAGACTCTGTCCAAAAAAAAAAAAAAAAAAAAGTGCCACATTAGGAATAATACTAAAGCCTTCCACTTAGTATTCATCCATTTGTTTATTCCAAAAAAATTGTTCTGAGCACCTGCTATATGCCAGACATGGTTTTAAGTGCTTGCTATGGCGGCGAACAAAAGCTACAACATCTCCCTGCTTATGAACTTACATAGAGGAGAAAGACAGTGAACATGTGAACATGTAACTCAGTAACTTCAGCCAGGTCAGAGCCACTGAAAAAATAGTAAAACAAATAATGTGATACAAAGTGATGGGGGGAGGGTGACAGCATTGGGTAGGGTAGGATTCCAGTTACTATTGCTGCATAAGAAACCACTTCAATATGTATCAAGGCCAGGCTTGGTGGCTCACACCTATAATCCCAACACTTTGGGAGGCCAAGGTAGGAGGATCACTTGAGCCCAGGAGTTTGACACCAGTCTGGGCAACATAGCAAGACCCCATCTCTACAAAAATTTAAAAAATTAGCCAGGCATGGAGGTGTGCACCAGTGGCCCCAGCTACTAAGGAGGCTGAGGTGAGAGGATTGCACGAGCCCAGGAGGTTGAGGCTGCAGTGAGTTATGTTTGCACTGCTGCACTCCAGCCTGGGCAACGGAGCAAGATCCTGACTCAGTAAAACTAAAAAAAGTTTTAAAAAATATGTATTGAAAAATCACTATGTACCCCACAAATATGTACAATTATTACATGTCCCTTTTGAAAAATAAAATTACATTTTTTTAAAAACTACCTCACATTTAGTGGCATAAAATACTATTTTGCTCATGAATTCTGTGGCTCAAGAAGTCAGACAGGATCGGCTAGTCTCTGCTCCACGGTGTCTGGGGCCTCAGCTGGGAGACTTGAAAGCTGGGGATGACTTGATAGTCAAGAACTGGAATCATCTGGAAGTGTCTTTGCTCACAGCTGGTGGTGGTGGTTGGCTGTCAGCCAGGACACTATGGGCAGCCTCTTTATGTGGTCTTTCCACATGGGCTGGTAGGAGCTTCCGCACATCATGGCCACTGGGTCCTAAGACGACAGAATCCCATGCTTGGCAGTTTTACAGTCTAGCCTGAGAAGTCACCTCCACCAATGAGGGGAGTAACAGAGGTCTGCCCGGGGTAAGGGGAGGAAGCCTCAGTGAGAGGGAGGAAGTACCACATGAAGGTCTAGGGAAGGTCCTCTGTCCAAGCAGAAGGGGGACAAGTGTGGTAGGAAGTGTTAGGAGTTTGGGGATGGGCCAGGATGCCTAGAGGATCAGGAGCAAGGGACACGGACTGGAGATGAGGCAACGAGGCGGGCTGGGGCTGGGTCATGCAGGGTCATATCGGCTCGAGAAAGGGGTTTGGATTTTATTCTGTTACCTGGGAAGCCGTGGGCTATTTTCACCAGGGATTGACACGTTCCAATGGACATTTTAATTTAAAAAGCGCTTCTGGCTGCTGAGTAGAGAGGCAGAGTGGCTTAAGCAGGGAAACCACTGCAGTGGCCTGGGTCAGAGCGGTTGGTGGCTTCGTTCAGGGTGACAGTGGGAGAAGTGATCGTTGAACTCACAGTGTATTTTGAAAACAGTCAACGGGAGCTGCCAGTGGATGAGATATGAGAGGTATGGGAAAAAGAGAGTCAAAACTGACGATTAGGTTTTCCCAGACTGTCTAGGGGCTTCGCTGCTGTGGCTGAGATGGGGAAGGCTAGGGGGAGGACAGATTGGGTGTGGGGGTGGACACGAAGGTACAGGACTCAGGCGTCTGTTCGTCTGAGTTCTGTTTGAAATGATAAGCAGCCATCGAAATGGAGATGGTGCACAAGCTTAGAAGTCTGTAGTCAAACCCGGGGGAAAACGTGAGGGTTTCTACATGGCGTCTAGATGGCTTTGGAAGCCAGATATTTTAATATTCACACATTTCGCAAAGATTTCACAAGCACCCACCCTATGCTGTGCCTTGCTGGGAGCTCACAATTAGGAGAGGGATGGCCTTATTTCGGGCCCTCAAGGAGCATCAGAAATCAACCTGCCTGGTTTTGAACCCTGGATCCATCACTTACTATGTGACCTTGAGCAAGTAACTCTGCTTCTCTGGGCCTCTGTATACTCCTGCATGAGGTGGGGCTGGTAACAGTGCTTATTTGACAGAAGTGATGCAGAGGCCGACGAGATGAGCTTTGTAAAAAGCATACCACAGTACCTAGCACAGAGAGCAAGGTCTCAACAGATGTGAATGAGCTAATTAACATGTATTCCTAGTGTGCAAAGCCGGAACACAGTTTAGGGAAAATGGATGTATCCTGGAGCTGGTGAAGGTGCAGGGGGCGAGCCTGGGCCTGGGCCGTGTGGGAAGCCCTTTGCCTGGGCCCTGCTCCTCATTCCTTCCAGATGAGCTGCTGCCCACGGTCCACTCCCCACCCGCCAAATGCTCTCCCAGCCTCTTGCGCTGGTTCTTGCACTTACTGTCTGTTGACTGAGGGGTCATGTGACATCACGACTTCATTGCGAACTCTGCTGTGTTCTTATTTTGTAACTTGGGACACATCATCTCATTTCTCAGAGTTGGAGTTTTGGTCTCTGTGAAACGGGGTCGGTCCCTGTCTGTTAGGATCAGATGAGGAGATGGATGTGCAAGTGGCACTTGAGGCTGCCAAGTGGAGGGGTAGAAAAGGAAGAGTAGGAGGGGCCCTCAGGGGACTCCCGATGGGGCCTGGAGCCCAGCTGCACCTGGGGGAGGAAGTCACCGGCGAGTGCCCAGATGCTCCGTGTAGGCGCTGCGCTCCAGCTCTCCCTCCGCTGGGCTGGGCTGGTCCCTGGCCTGATGAAAGGGCCTGCGCCATCCCGGCCTTTTAAAGGAGCCCCTCTCGCCTGGAAGACAGCTGGAGACAACATGTGGCTCCCTGGAACCCCTAACGAAGGCTCGAGTTGCTGCTGTTTATTTGTCTTTATACTTCAACAGCTCAAATACATTTCTTGCTGGGAAAAAAAAGTGCTGATCATCTTAGTGTAAAACTAAACAGCTTTGGACAGTCATATACTTACTCCATAAACATCAATATTTTCTAAAGTAAACTCAAGAGGTTTCTTCCTGTTCTCTTTCGTTATGCCCATCTACTACCCCACCACCTTTTCCCATTCTTGGCCCACTTTCAGGTGCTCTAAACACGCTCAGTTGGAGGGATTTGCTGTCAGAGTACAAGACAGATCCAGGCCCGCCTCTCCTCTCCGCCTTCTACAGCTGTTAATCTGAAAGAAATTATTTGGCCTGAGAGAAGGAGACTCCCTGGACAGTGTTGTACATCTTTATAGACTCACTTCCTTCTTTTCCTAAATTGCTACAAAGAAGGGGAGACCCTAGAGTGGGGTGTAGGGAGGCAGACTGGTTCAGACCTGTGTGTGTTTCGAGGTGGAGTGGCCTTTGACAGCCTCATGCCTATGGCCTGCTTGGGATTGGGTGGGGGGACAGTGGGGTGTTTATTATAGGGGGCCAGATGGTTCTTCCTCCCAGCCCCCATCTGGCCCAGCAATCAGGGCAGAATCAGTGGCCCACAGAGCAGAAGTCAGGCTCCTTAGGCCACTGATTTGCTGGGAGACCTTGGGAAATGCCCTGCCTCAGTTTTCCTGTCATATATGAAATAAAAAGATGGGATTTGATCAGTGGTTTTCAGATGCTGTCGGGTTTATAGCAGCAGAAATCTTTTTTTCCCAAGCAGAATCATGCAGGGGTCTCACATTGTGGCTGAGCGGGAGACAAGACTGGCCACAGTTAGAGCTCTGCCCCCCCACGGAGCCTGTCTCCACCTCTGCAAAGTTCCTGGAGCCCCTAGAACTCAGTTTGGAACCCCCTGGCTGGGATGCTGGGTCAGAGCCCTCCTCCCTCCAGCATCCCATGACCTGGCAGTGTGGTCGTGTGATTTGGCCCCAGGGACAGTGGCAGCTCAGCTCTTTTCTGTGTCCTCCTTGTCCCAGCAGGATGCAGTCCTTGTTTGCGCAGCTCTCGTTGTTTCTCAGAACTGTAACCTCCAGCATGGCGAACACTTTTCCTCTCCCTCACCGTCCCGCCCCTTCCTCCTCCAGGGCGTCCGTACACCTGCTGTTCTGCCCTGAGCACCCTTCCCCAGCCTCCTGATGAACGCTTAGTTTGGCTGGCCCCTACTTGTTCCTCAGGGCTCAGGTGAGGCGTCAACCCCTAGAGATAACCTCTCTGAGCTGCACAGCCTCCCCTAGGCTTCCCTCTGACACGGCCCTGAGCTCCTGGGACTGGCACTCAGGCGTCTCAGGGCAGATCTCCCTTCCTTCCTTGGGAATTCCTCCAGGGCTGAGCTCTGGATTGGCCAAGCTCTTCATCCGAGGCCTGCACAGGCCAGGCCCACAGCAGGCTCATTTGTGTGGTGGAGGATGGGCAGGTGGCAGGGTAATGGGGTAGAATGTTGGATTCTGACCCTCAGGAGGCAAACGACTTGACAGTGGCGAGTGCACAGACCTGCTGCGGGGGTCATCAGCACACTTGGAGCTGGGTAGATGTGCTGGGAAAGTCTCCCTGTCTCCCTTGGCCAGCGATGGCCTGTGACTCCCCAGTCCACTTCTCCGTGCCTGGCTCCTTCTGGTCTCTGCTCTAGACACAGCAAGGGCACGGACTTGGGGATCAGACACTTTGGCCTTGACTCCCACTCCCTTCCTAGCTCTCTGCTCTCGGTTTTCTTTTGTGGAAAGGGGCATGCTGGTGTTCCCAGGACGGGGCTCTGGGGATACAGAGAAGGGTGTATGTGAAGGAAGGCGGCACATGGTGGGCCTCAGGACCCTTCACCTACTCGCCCCTTCCCACTCCCCCTGTGCTTGTACGTTCAGGTCAGGGATTGCATCCCTGTATGAGGCCACCTTCCCCTTGGTAGGAGTGTGTGTTCATGATCCCGTCCTCCTTCCACTGGACTGAAATCTGTTGTCACTGTGCCTGGTGCCAGCCCCAACTTTGTAGGTCTCAATTTGGTGGCCTGAGGAAGAAGCCCCACTCTGTCTCAGAGCAGAGAATACCGAGTCCATAAACAGCAAAGAAAACACTCGCTGCAGACACTTGCCTTCCTCTGTTCCTGTTTGCAGTCCCTGTGCCAAGAGCTTGGTCAGAACTCCGAAAAATTAAAAAAAAAAAAAAACAAGTGTCTTGTGAAGGCTCCTTAAAAATACCTGCCAGCAAAACATATGCCCCCAAACCAGACACGGAGCCGTGGCCCTAAAAGGGGGCATTAGCAACAATTGAGGGCGTCTCAACCCAGTCCAGTACTTCATCTGTCAATAGTCTCGCTTACCTTGGAGCACCCTGGGCCCTGGGTGGCGTTTGGGGTCGCCCTGGACATTTGCTGGGCCTGGCTGCATCGGGGCGGATGCTGCAGTGACCCTCCTCCCCCAGCACCAGGACAGGCTCGAGCTGTTTATAGTGGCCATTAGCTGGCTGCCCCGGCACCCCTCCCTGTCACCCACCTCGTCCCAACCACATACAGCTAGAAATAGACTGCTGGCAGAGACGCCCTGCGCCTGACTGGCACTCTTTATTTGTGGGAAGTGGGCAGCCGTGGCAGCAGCCCAGCTGCTTGGTCTGGGGTCTTTAGTAACCTCCCAGGTGCTACTTTAATGACGGGAAGAGGATCTCACAGGCTTGCCCTCCCCTGGCTCATCTGCTGACCGCCAGGGGGTCAGACACCAGTAGAGTCATTTGGGACCCACCCATGGTGGAGGCCCTGCCGAGTGGGACCCTCCCCGGGACCTGTGTTGCCATTGTGGGGGTCTGGCTTCCTTGGCCTGGCAGCTGGCCTTGCTGACGCTCCAGCCTTTCCGTCTCTCCTTATGCTCCCAGCAAACTATACATTAAGCCTGTCCCCAGGCACCTCATGCCCTCTGGGCCTCTGCACACACCATTCCCCTACCTGGAGGACCTCCTCCCGGCCTGTGCCGGACACCCCAGCTCTTCCTCCTGAGCCTCTTCCCCAGCCTCCCAGGCAGAGGGACCCGCTCCCTGCGTTCTGCTCCCTTGCCCTCCCTGCCAACTCTCAGGCCTGCCAGAAGCAGACCAAGCTGCAAATGTCTGTTTACTTCTCCATCGGCCACACGTGCAATAATGATACAGAAACACTCAGAGAAATCCAGAGAAAAGACAAAATCATTCCCCCATTTCTCACGCCTCCAATAGAGCAAGCGTTTTCATGTCCTGATGCCCATGTTCAGTGTCACCTGGGCGTGGACAGAACTGTGTGTGGTGGCAGTTACCCATCGAGGTTTATGTGCCGCTTCTCCTCTGTATTCCAGCAGGACTCTCTTCACTGTTGGTGCGGAATCACGTCGCCGAGATGTGGGAATGGAATGAAAGCCCGGGACAGTGGGGGCAGCGGGAGTGATTATCTGGTTGGGACAGCAAGAATGCCCCAATGCTCTTCTGTCGGGACATGCCCCGGGTGCCCATATCTGCAGGCAAGGGGCCTCTGAGATCAGTTAGACTGACTCTTGCCCTCAGGAAGCTCCCAGGCCGTGTGCAGAAATACTCCCACTATGGTGTCCTTTGTGTAATTAATACTAGGAGTGTGCAAAGGGGTGGTGTGGAGTGGGTGTGAGTGGAGAGTCCCCTGGTGGGGGTGGAGATGGGGTGAAGGGAGGACATTTTAGGAGGGAGGAGCAGCATGTGCAGGGCCTGGAGGTGGGAAGGGCTCGGCCAGGGAGCAGAGTGGGTTCAGGGCAGGTAGTGGTGGTAAAAAGGCAGTCTCTGTCAAATGAGCCACGTATACCATGTGCTCTCTGGGTTTAAGACCCGGAGATTACACACACACACACACACACACACACACACGACCAACTGCACTTCTCACCACCAAATGCACCTTTCTCTGCACTGGTCCTCAAGTGGCTTAGAGAGACGCTCGCTGCCTAGGTTCAGCCTGCCTGTTCCCGCTTCTCACAGCACACTCTTCTTGTCCTGCAAGGCTCTGACCCACTCTGGTTAATAGACACTGGGCTCCCAGTGTCCTCACCACTTCTCTTTCCTGGAATGGCAGCTCCCTGAGGGCAGGCCTTGGCCTCGTCTTCCCTGTTTACCCATGCACCAGTGTGGTGCCTTGCACCCTTGCCAAGTGACTGAGTGAACAAATACATGTGACTAATCACAGAAGTTCGCTGGAGGTGGATGTGGCCAATAGAAAAGACAGTGGCAGATGAGGCCACCGCAAGTGCAGACGCTGTCCGGCAGGAGAGTCAGTCAGTTGTATGCAGGTTAACAGGGGTCCGCAGGGAGTCATGAGAAACAAAAGCTCACAGTCGTTGACCCAGGAATCCCACTTCTGGGGAGCTCTCTGAAGGCAATAATCCCTTAAATGAAAAGGGCCGTAGCTGCCCAGCTGCGTCCTTCACAGGGGAGTTTATTAACAACTGCACGAGGGTGTGGAAGAGGAGCCCACTGTGGACTGCGCAAAGCAGCAAGTCAGAAGTGGGGGCAAGGGCCAAGCCACAGCACTGAGGGCGCTTTAGCTGAGCTCGCAGTGGCCGTGCGCAGATCGACTCATTACATTTAGGAGAAAATCAGCTCGTGCAAAAAAAACGGAAACAAAATCGATGCTCCTGACTGTGGTTGTGTCTAAAATGTAGGATTGTTGATCAGCTTTTCCACTGTTTCTCAGAATTCCTTATCGGCTCAGAATCTTAAACGATAAAACAGTTTTATTGGTCAAGTGATAGGGAGCCATGCTAGGTTTTTGAGAGGAGGAGAACCATAGACAGAATGTGGCCACAAACTCAGAGACAGGTTGGCCGTGGGGAGGCCTGCGAGCTTGCCAGTGCCTCAGCCAAGCGAGTGCCCCCTTTTCCGTGAAGCTTCCTGGCACCCCCACCCAGCCCTCCGCCACTGCCTTCTGTGGCCTGCTGTCTGCCTTTCTCCCATGTGTCAGCTTTGATGAGACAAAACTATTCTTTAGTCCTGGTTGTTGCTGCCAGGCCCACCCCAGGGCCTGACAGGGAGGGACTGCTGAGTGCAGGAAGGAACAGGCCAACATGTGGCAGGCCCAGCTGGGGTGCTGATGCAGGGCATGGATGGGGCAGGAGGCCAAGCAGCTGGAATCAGGGTATGGCCACAGGCCTGGCGTGTGCCAAGGACGCTCACGCTCAAGGATACCTCGTAGGTGAGGACAGGTGTACACGTGGAGGGTGCTAGCAAGGAGGAGGAAGAGAAAGAACAGCTGCACAGCCGCCTGGCCAATTTCACATAGCTTTGGAGGGTGGAAGAAAATGCGGACTTCCACGGGGAAGAATTAGCCCCTGAAGGTTAGAATTCCGACAGTACCGAGGCTGGGAAATGGATGATGGGAATCAATCAGCTGACTTGGCTGGAGTCTGGCAGGATGAACTGGCCAGAGGACCTGTATCACCTGGGATGTCGTGGGAGCTCCGGGGCCCCTCCTTGGTTCGGGGGAGTTTTGTTTTTCAATAGGAGTGGGACTTGCCCTGCCGCCCCGTCCACCGGCCTGGAGGTAATCACACACAGCTGGGCCTGGAGGTAACCACACGCAGCTGGGCCTGGCTAGGCGCGGAGGTGCTTCATTAAGCGTCCCGTGGGAGCGTTTCCTCTTTCTTTCCTTACAGCTTCTCGCTTTGGTTCCGTGATTTGTTTGTTTGGTTTTCCTCCTTCCCTCTCTCCAGTCCTCCGTTCTTATCCCCATCAAAAGAAATTTTTAAAAACTCCAGTGCCTCCTACAGATGTCCAGCCAGGATCACATTCACAGCTGCACTGTCAGAGGCCTGAGGGGATGAAAGCACCCCATTCCCAGCCTGGCTCTGTCACTCACGTGCTGGGGACTGTGGGCAGGCTGGACACTGCTTGGAGCTCCCAGTTACAAAATAGCTACTGCCCTGGGCTGAGGTTAACTGAGATAACTGTAACGAGAGTGCCTGACTCTGAGCAGGGGCCCCAGCCGCCCCCTGCCCTGCCTGTGATCTAGAGGTTCAAGGAGGAGCTGGCCTTGCCATAGGTGGTCTAGCAAAGTGAGTGAAACGTAGTTCAGTACGGGATCCCACTGTGTCTCCAGACCGCTTCCCTCTGTACTCACTTCCTGAAACTCTGCCCAGTTCAAGCACCTTCTTTAGTGGGAGACTTTGGTCCTCATGTCAGTAAAGGTGCTGACAAAGCAGGAGGAGACGCTGAGCTGCACCCCTCTTCTGAGGCCCCCCAACATGAATCCTGTCATGCACTGAGCACCAAAGCCACAGGCTGGCAATGACTGTGAGGGTACCTGGTTCCCCATTGCGATCTCTGCACAATTTCCCCACTCTCAGGCAAGGCTAAGGCGGCAGATGAACACAGCTCTTCTCTGAGAGCCTTCTCTGGCACCTCCTGATATCAGCCCCTGACCCATCCACCCACCCAGGACCCACTGGCAGCCAGCACCTGCTCCTGTCACTCATCCAGAGCTGCTTCCTTGAGCGGGTCCTGGGGCTGCAGGGCCTCATGGCAGCCCCTCTGCAGCCACACTTTGCAGCATACGGCAGCGAAGGCCACGCAGCTCATCCCTGGTGGGATGGCCTTTAGCCAGGGCCTATGGATGTCCAGGCCAGAAGCGCCGTTTGTTCCCCACCCACACTTTTGGAAGTGCTCAGTCAGTTATCCAGTCCGCAGACATACATCATGTGCCCCGTGCACTGTTCAAAACCCTGGGTTACTGTGATGCTCAAAACAGACATGGTCCCTGTTCTTAGGGGCTCTGTGTTGTCTGGGGGTAGACAGAAACAGTCGCAAAGAAGATTCTAGGTGGGTGGGGGCGTGCTCTGAAAGAAGCAGGGGAGGGACACATTGCAGAGTGGCCTGTCTGCCACTTTAGCTTAGTGGTCAGAGAGAGCATCTCTGGGAAAGTGGCACGTGAGCTGAGGTCTGAAGGAGGAGGAGGAGCCAGCCGTGCCAAGACAAGCAAAGAACATTCCAGGCAGAGGAGCAAATGCCAAGGCCTGGAGATGGGAACAGGACAGCTGGGGTCAAGGGAGAGCAGGAGACAGAAGCCTGGCTGGAGGCGGGTGAGCGAGGAGGAGGCCGGAGAGATGTGGGCAGAGCAGTTCCTGTGGGCTTGGTGGCCGGGAAAGGAGTTCATGTTTATGACACCTTTGTGGGCTTTCAGGCAGGGGGATGGCATGAGGTCCATGAGGGATGGAGGATGGACAGGGGCAGGGTGGAGGCAGGGAGTTCGAAAATCCAGGCCAGAGACGAGGGTGACTGGCCCAGCCATGGCAGCCCCAGAGGGGAGCGAATGTATTGTACTCATGGTGAATTTCACAGGCAGAGTTGAAAGGACTGGACGTGCTAAGGGCTTCAATGTGGGGAGAAAGCGGCATCAAAAATAACTACCAGGTGTTTTGCCTGAAGCGACTGTGGGTTGTGTGACCATTTGCTGAGCTGGGGAAGGCTGAGGGCAGACTGAGCTTTGTCTCATTCTATTCTGCTTTTGTGGGAGGGGGACTTGGGAGTTCAGCATGGGACCCATGAAGTCTGTCACGCCTGCAGGATGTCCACGTGCAGGCACCACGTCAGCTCTTGATGTCTAAGTTGGAGGGTGGTGGAGCAGGCAGGCCTGGGGGTTTGGGGGAAACCTTGGCAGATAGGTAGCCAAAGGACAGTGCGAAACCTCCCGGGAACAGAATGTAGATGGTGTGGGGGTGAAGGCAGAGCCCAAGAGGAGCCCAGGCCCCACTGACCTGCACTGAGCTCCTGAGTACCTAGCGCTGCCTGAGGCTGCTTGAAAGGAGGTGGCGTCCACAGAGTAGGAAAAAGTATTTGCCAATCATATGTCTGGTCAGGGTCTAGTATCCGGGGTATATAAAGAACTCTTACAACTCAAGACAACCCAGTTTAAAAATATGCAAAGGATCTGAATAGACAAAGAAATGGAGACGCCCCGCCCACCTGGGGTCTTTGTGATTGTTTCTGTCTCCCCACAGACAGCATAGAGCCCGTGAGAACAGGGACCGCGTCTGTCTTGAGCGTTGCTGTATCCCAGGGCCATACAAATGGCCACTAAGCATGTGAAAAGTTGTTCAACATCATTAGTCGTTAGAAAAATGAAAATCAAAACCGTAATGAGAAACCACGCCACACCCACTAGGATGGCTGTTAAAAAAAAAAAAAAAAAAGCCCAGAAAGGAACAAGTGTTGGTGAGGATATGGAGAAATTAGAAACCTCATACTTTGCTGGTTGGAAATGTAAAATGGTGTCGCCCGTGGTAAACAGTCATTTCCTCAAAAAGGGCACACTTGGAGTTACCAGATGATGTGATGGTGCCACCCCCAGGTATCCACCCAGGAGAGCTGAAAGCGTATACCCCCACAAAAACTTACACACAGTGTTCCAGCAGCACCGTTCATAACAGCCACAAAGACGGCACAACCCAGATGTCCATCAGCTCATGAAGAGATAAGTGAAATGTGGTCTGTCCATGCAATAGAATACTATTCAGCCGTAAAAGGGAGTGAAGTGCTGAGACACGCTGCGACATGGATGAAGCTAGAAAACATGCTAAGTGAAGGAAGCCAGACACGCAAAGACAAATATTGCGTGACTCTCTTTACATGAAATGTCCAGAATGGGCAAACCCATAGACGGAAAGTAGACGTGGTTTCCGGAGGCGAAGGGGCGGGAATTGGGACTAACCGAAAACGGGCATGGGTCCTCTTTCTGGCGTGATGGAAATATTCTGAAATTAGTAGTGATGGTTGTGCAACACAGTGAATATACTAAAAGCCACTAAGATGTCGGCTGACAGATTGTGAATTATGCTCCATGAGTTCTATCTCAACCAGAAACGGGACTGGAGAAATAGCAGAGGTCGCACGAACATAGCATCGAAAGGCCTGCCCACACCCTCCAAGCAGACCATGTGCACAGCTCTGTCCACTTCTGGGCCAACTATGAGTGCCCCAGTAAGCTGGGGTCCCCAGAGAAGGGTGACCTGGGTGGTGAGTGTGCCAGAAGCTTATTCAGGAGGGAGCAGTGTCAGGAGCCGAGCGGCTTCACTTGGAGACCAGAAGGCCAAGGCAGGTCTGAGTGCTCCCCTCTGATGTGGTTTTGCATTTTGGAAGGGACTTGGCTCTCACCAGAGTACGTTTGTACCTGTGATTCCCTGAAGCATGAACAGTGGCTTTGTGCTGCACCTCCTCACACTCGGTGGTGGTCTGTGTGTGCCAGGCGCTGTGCAGAGTAACTTACCTCCATCACCTCCTTTGACTCCCAAACACCTCAGGGACTTCTATCCCTGTTTTATAGAGAAGGAAACCAAGGCCCAAAATGGTGAAATGACCTGCTCAAGGTCACAGAGCAAGTGACTCACTGAATCTTTTTTTTTTTTTTTTTTTGAGACACAGTCTCACGCTGTTGCCTGGGCTGGAGTGCAGTGGCGCCATCTCGGCTCACTGCAAGCTCCGCCTCCCGGGTTAACGCCATTCTCCTGCCTCAGCCTCCCAAGTAGCTGAGACTACAGGCGCCTGCCACCACGCCCAGCTAATTTTTTGTATTTTTAGTAGAGACGGGGTTTCACCGTGTTAGCCAGGATGGTCTTGATCTCCTGACCTTGTGATCCGCCCGCCTCGGCCTCCCAGAGTGCTGGGATTACAGGCGTGAGCCACCGTGCCCAGCCAACTCACTGAATCTTATACTCTATCTGGTACGACTTGCGGAGCAACAGCCAGGTCCCATGGGCAGTGGTCACAGGGCAGTGTCACGCAGACCCCTGTGAGGACTGGCTGGTGGTCTGCACTGGGCGGCAGACTCCCATCCTTCCCTAGAGATGCACAGATGCACAGAGGGGGCAGCAGGGCAGCAGCTGGGCTGGAAGGCAGGACTCAGGTTGGGGAGAGCAGAGTGAGCAGACCCCAGCGGCCATCAGGCTTCACCACCTCCGCCTCCCCTGGGCTGGCTTGCTGGGTTTGGACATGAGCAGTGAGCTTGCTGGTCTGGAAAGCTGACCTTACCATTCATGCGCCTCATCTCCCACCCTGAGCTTCGACTCAGGCCCAGGCCAAGAGGTTGGCCCTGTGTCTTCTGCACGCAGCCAACCTGCTGGGGCATCAGGAGTCCCAGGGAAGGCCTCAGCTGATGCCCAGACCAGGAAGCAGACAGGTCCTGGGAGACCCCAGGCATACCTCCTGCCTGCCTGTGCCAGCAGCTCTTGACAGCTCGGAGAGTGTTCTGGATCTGGCAGAACCCAGGCCCCAAAGCTCTAAGACCTGTGTGTATTTTCCCCGAAATCTAATCCATCTGGTTCTCATTTATTTACACTTAACTCATCAAATGCAATTTTGCAAGAGCCGCTAGATAGCCAAGAGGCTTTTCTGCCTAAGCCGCCCTTCTGAAAGGAGCCGGCAGGCCCGGGGGGGGCCTCCGCCCCCTGGGACCAGGTGGGAACTCTCAGTGCTGGAGGTGGAGTTGGCTTTTTAAGATGGGCTGGGCACCTCTGCCTCTGTTTCCAGACCCTCAGTGGGAGCTGGGACACCGGAGCAGTGGAGGGCCTGACACACAGTAGGCTCTTGACAGCCATGAAAACATGGGTGGGGTCCAAGCAGAGCACGGAGTCTCTGTTTCAAATCGGGCAGCATTTGCGGGAAACACAAAGAGCCAGAGCTGGATCCAGAAGTAATTTTTAGTTGTTATAAATAACTGTGAACCTGGACTCTTGGTCCAAAGTAGAACAAACAGCCAGCTATTAATGAAAACAAACATCAGCATCTTGGGCCAAAAAGCACACCTCCTGGGGAAACGGGTCCTGCCCGCAGAGGCCTTTCGGAAGCGGGTCAACCTATGGCCTGCTGATGTCAGCTCTGGAAATTCTTCTTGCTGGAAAACAACCATGTCAATCACAGCACAGGGGTCCCCTCCCACACATCACCCTTCAGTGGCTGGCAGCAGGTGGAGGTGGCCTGCGCCTGTGAGGACCGAGTGGAGATGGGCAAGAGTCACAGCTGAGGGCCAGCCACCGCCACCCCAGCCTCCAGAGCTGTGCTCATGCCAGGCACTGCACAGTGAGGAGATGGGACCTGACGCCAGAGACCCTGTGGGACCAAGTTGCCATGTCTTGTTCCAACCAGACTCATCACAGCAGCCACTGACCATGGAGAAGGGAGTGGGAGGAAGAGGCTGGAGGCTGAGAGATCCAGAGAAGTGCGCAGCCTACCCCAAAGAGGAAGCTGAGGTCCAAGCCAGGGCTGTCTCATGGGAGCCAGGGAGACGGACGGGCAAGGTGGCGTGGAAAAAGTCAGCAGCCTTGGCCAGACCCTTGGGAGAGGAGCAGAAGAAAGGGGCTTCGAGAACAACAGGGTCCTCAGGCCTGGTGGCTGGGTGGCGTGAGGGCCAGACCCTGACCAGTGAGGCCCCTCTTTTGTGCTCCAAATGCTCAGCCTTTCTTGACCCCTGTCCTTCCCTTCTCCCACCTCTGCCCTCCCCCAGCTCTGCGGGCTGAAGGAATGAGAGCTCACTGCTCACAGGGAGCAGCCTTCAAGGACGTTCAGGCTCCCTGTCTTTTGTCCCACACCTCACTGGAGTCATCTTTTTCCGAGGGTGTCTCCCAGCCCCACCTGCTGAAGGCCCCTGTGGCACGGCCCACCAAGGTTCAACCCTCTCTTCCTACCAGCTCCCTTGCCTGCCATTTCACCCTTGGCCTGGAAGAGGGAAGGGCTCCAGCAGTTCTGATGGCACAATCACAGATACAGTTGTACATCAAAAGAGGCTGTGGACCAGTGCCTTCCAGCCTCAACCAGGCCGGTCCAGACAGCCGTGAAAGGCTCCTCCCAGAACCAGGCGTCGAGGGCCCACTCTCCACTCTCCCTCCTCCGTCTCTCTCACCAGTTGAAAGGATTTCCTGAAAGGAGCCTCCTGGAGTCTGCCCCAGAGCCCAGGGGACCTCCTGCCTGCTTTGTAGCTAAGTCCCTGTGCTGTGCTGAGGAGCTCCGTGCCTTCTGGGAGCATTCAGCTGTGGTCATAAATAAAGATGAAGGACCATGAGCTGCCAGCAGGATTCAGAGGCGGGATACTCCCACTACCCCTCCTGGAGCCGCCCAGGGATTCTGGACCCCGGATTGGAAACAGGCCCACTCAGGGGCCTCACTACACACAGGCTCAACCCTGGCCCAAGGCCTCAGTGGTTTGGGACATTCTGCATGTCAGGCTGAACAAATGTTTTCTGCAGGGACTATACCCCTGCTAGTTGGACTGATGTGGGGACCCAGACAGGGCTGGGGTTTTTGAGTGCTGTGTGGGGTCGCCAGGGCAGGGTGCAGGCCGCAGAGCAGCCTCGCTCATTCTACATGCCCATGGCCTGGCTCTGCTGTTCCTCTTAGTCCAGCATCCAGGACCCAGTCAGCCACCTTTCCCTGGTTGCTTCCAGAACTCCCCTTCTGTTAGAGAGGCTGCAGGCCCTTGCCCATCTGGGCCCTGCCCTGCCCCTTCCACAAGCCTTTGCTTTCAGAACACCTCCGCCTCCTCCAGGATCCCCAGGCTCAGGTCACTTCTCTCTGCTCTCCTCAAAGCAGCTCGTACTTCGCCTCTTCCAGGAAGCCTCCCATCTCTGTGCTCTGGCCCAGTGCCCTGGAGCTTGGTGTCCCTGGCAGCTCATGGGTAGTGTGGCACAGAGTAGGTGCTTGGTGTTCACGGAGTGAGTGAATGAACAGAGACGTTTCAGGTGGATTCAGAAGGCAAGAAAAACTTCAGTCTGGACAAGGAGGGGAGGCAGTTCCAGGAGGAGGGTGGCATGCATAGTCGGGCAGAGGTGAATGGGGGGGGGTGTGTTCAGAGAGCAGCAGCAGGAGATTCCTAGAGCATGGCTGAAGAAGTGGGCAGGCGATGAGAGCCCCCCTCATGCTTCAGGACAGCACTCTGCCCCCTGGCACTGGTCCCTTGGCGGTAGTGAGCTCCCTGGCACTGGTGTGTGCAAGCACAAACTGTGCCATCCCATCTACCCTCCTGTCACTTAAGCACTCACTCTTGGCCTGACCCGCTGCTAGGAGCAAGGATATAAAGGAGACTCAGATCTGTCCTCACCCCAGGGCAGGGACAGGACAGCCAAGCCCTCTGGTCCAGGGCAGAGGAAGGAAGTAGTGAAGGAAGGCAGGCCTGGCCTGGAAGCCAGGGTGGAGTGAATTATGCTGGGCACCAGAAAGACTACACAGAGAAGGAGGCTGAGCACTGGGCTTTGGAGAGGTGGGCATGGAGGGGCCAGGGAGGCTTGTAAGCATCAACACCTGGGTACCGTCGTCACTACCACCGTCGGGCTTGAGGGGTCCTAATTCACAGCTGAATCCTGGAGGAGGAGAGGGAGGGCTTTGGACTCATGGGGCTTCCAGTTCTCCTTCTGCCTCTTTTAGAGCTTTGAGGAACTCTCTCCCCATCTCCAGGCCCCAATTTTCTCATCTGAGAATCAGGGATAATAAGAATAATGCCCGCGGTGTGGAGCTGTTGTGTGGATTTATTAAGAGAGTGCCTGAGCAGGGGCCTCGCTGGCAGCAGTTGCCGTTATTTATGGTGGTGAGGCTGGCAACCTCACCCAGCCTCAACGCTCACCTCTGTGTGCGGGCTTGGGGGTGGGGTGGGATTCTCACACGGGGCCAGCCACACAGGACCCATCCGTGCACTGACAGTCAGTTCCACGGGGCAGAGAAGGAGGAGGGCTGCACACACCACAGGCATTCCAGGAGCACTTCCCGGAGGACGCGGTCTGCAATCCCTCAAGCTCTGGGAGCACTTCCCAGGGTTAAGGCCTGGGCATCGCCCACAGGCTACAGGGCAAGACAGGGGCAGAACTCAGGGAGCCTGACTCCCAGGCGCAGGTTCCCCTTTTGCCTTGAGGGCAACTCTCATAATAGAGTGTGCTGAATGCTAGGGGACCATGGGGCAGCGTGTGCTGGGCTCACAGCACCCCTTGGAGAGGGCCAAAGGACTGTTTCTCATAGTGCCCTGCCAGGCCTGGCCAGGGCCTCCAGGTGAGTCCAGTCTGTTCTGGGCTCATGGGTGGCATCTTACAGACCCAGCTGCTGCAGTTGGACGCTCTTCAGACCTCAGTGTGGGGCCCACTTGGAGTGCTGGAGACACAGGGGTGCAAGAGGCATGCGTGGGGCCTCAGGCCCTTCCCTAGAGATGCTGGTCATGGCCTCAAGCCACCCAAGAGATTTGGCAGCCATGATTTCCTCCCCTCCTCGGGGGCCGGGGTGAGGCCTGTTTGGACCACAGTGGGAAAAGGGTGCAGAGGGGCAGCCCCCTCTTCCCGCCTGCTTCATCTCAGGACTTTATCACTTGGGAGTGGGGACAAGACATGTTTACATGGCCCTGCATTTGTTTCCCATTATTCATCAGCACTGGCGAGTCATTGTTCCTTACTAGAGTAAACAGCCCTGTCCCAAGCCCCAGCTGCCCTGCCAGGTCACTGAGGGTTTGTAGATGCCTTACGTCAACCACCCTTTGCTTCAAGCTTTCAGTGAGGTGAGGAGTGGCCAGGCCAGACGGTTGCAGATGGGCGGCGCCAGGGAGCTTCCTCGTGACAGGGATGAGGTAGCATTTCTGCACCGGGAACTCAGCATTTGAGGGTCTGTATCTGTTTGGTTTGCTTTACAGTTGGACCTTTAACAGGGCTGGGGAAGCCAAGGCACAGAGCAAGGAATCTGAGAACCATGAGAAGGAAGGTAACGACTGTGACATGAGAGGGGTCTGGACTGAGTCCCAGGGACAGCTGCCCATGTCCAGGTCCCATTGTTAAGTGTATGCCAGCACAGTTCTCTACGGGGTCTTATTGGCCCAGAGATGGGACTAAGCCCAGGAATGCTGGGCCCTTCCCGATGCTCCTCACGGCAAGCTGCATCTGGGGCTGACGTGCATGTGCTCAAGTTGACACGGGACTCCAGCTCGTGTGAGGAGCAGCCGGCTCTTCGCAGCATTAGTCTGAGCACACTCGCTGACGCAGCCAGCTTAGCCTGGGGCCAAAGGCACGTGTTCTGCAGCTAGACCGCAGGGCTGGGTCCCGCCTTCACTCTGGTGTACTGTGTCACTCTACTCAAGCTACTTCAGCTCCCGGAGCCTCCATGTCCTCTTCTGTAAAATGGGGTCAATAACGTGACCTATCACACAGGTAGCTGTGAGGATCGCGTGGGCCTGCGCCTGACGCATAATAAACACTCGAGGGATGTTTGCTTTGTGTTGTTAACAGGATGAGTAGGACATGGGGCCCGGCTAGGTGCTTTTCATGGTCTAGTGCAGGCTGGAGATAGATCCCAGGGGCAGACATGGCTGAGGCGTGGAGGGGAGGGAGGCGACCACTCGCCACACCTAGGGGCTGCCCCCAGCGACGGTGGCATGGGCACTGGGCCCCTAGGGGGTCCTAAGCAAGGCTTTGTTGAATGGAGAAAGGTGCTGAGAATAGTCCCTCTCCCTCCTCCCCAGGCTTCCCCAGTCAGACTGTCGGGCCATGGTGCGATCACCTGGCTCCTCTCAGCAAGGGCCACTTCTACCATTTTAGCTGTAACCGCTGCTGGCTTTTAGAGTTCAGAGCTCTGCCTGCCTCCTCTGACTGCCCACACGGCTGACATTTGAGCTTGCCAAAGAATAATGGCCTCGCTGTCGGCCTCAAAGGCAGCCGCGTGGTGTCTTAGGTGGTAAAGTGGTTTGTTGTCCATGAGTCTAAATAGGACCCAGCTCAAATCGCTCCACAGCTGAGTCCTCTCCCAGTTCAGTGCAGGTCACCAACTCTTTACCTTTTCACATCCTTTTGGTTCCACTAGTAAAAGATGTCTATGTTAAAAGAAGTGTATCAAAAGCTCAATGCCAAAGAGTGTGTGTGTGTGTGTGTGTGTGTGTGTGTGTGTGTGTGTGTGTTGGGGGCTGGGGATTGACTAGAAGCAGCCAGTAGCTCACACCGCCTTTGTGGTTTTATATATTTGCCTATTAAAATGACAATACAGACATGGAACATTAAGGTTTAAGAAGCCCTTCTTTCATTAAACAAACTGACAGAGCAGGGGGTTATGACTCTGGTAATTGAAACACGCTGTTCTGTTCAAGACCAGAACTCCATAAAGACTCTTTTCAGCCAATAGCGCCCTTTGTGCCAGCAGCCTCTGGTCAGAAATGAGTGTCGGCCCTGAGGTCTGCCTCTCCCCGAGAGTGAGAAAGACCACTTGGCAGCCTTCCGCAGCCGTCTTGGCAGCCGGAGGTCAGGGCCTTTTCTTAATAAAAACCTCTCATTCTCAGGGCTTTTGAAATCAGTTGCAGGGCACAGAGCCTTGGGGCTCTGCCCCGTGCTGCAGCCTGTTATCGTGTTGTGCTGCTGATGGTAAGCCTGAGCTGAGTCGAGACAGGGGCTCGTGGGGTTGCAGTTGGCAAAGCTCCGTGTGTTGGGGACAGCTGCTGCAGGCTGCTCTGTCTTCCTAGAGTGGGGAGGAGTCTGGCAATGTCGCCGAGAGCTGAGGTTTCAGGGTCAGACCACCGGATTTGAATCCTGCCTCTGCCACTTAACCATACGTAGGACTTTAGACAAGTGACTTTGCCCCTCCACACCTAAGTACCACTATAGCGCAGCACGATGGGGGCCCACTGTGCCAATGTAGTGCAGCATGATGGAGACCCTCCGTACCACTATAGCACAGAGCGATGGAGACCCACTGTACCACTATAGCACAGAGCGATGGAGACCCACTGTACCACTATAGCACAGAGCGATGGAGACCCTCCGTACCACTATAGCACAGAGCGATGGAGACCCACTGTACCACTATAGCACAGAGCGATGGAGACCCACTGTACCACTATAGCACAGAGCGATGGAGACCCACTGTACCACTATAGCACAGAGCGATGGAGACCCACTGTACCACTATAGCACAGAGCGATGGAGACCCACTGTACCACTATAGCACAGAGCGATGGAGACCCACTGTACCACTATAGCACAGAGCGATGGAGACCCTCCATACCACTATAGCACAGAGCGATGGAGACCCACTGTACCACTATGGCACAGCACAATGGAGGCCCACTGTACAGTATCACCATCATACAGCACCAGGGTGGCCCTCTCTGGAGTCCCTCCCTTCAGGGCCATGTGAGGAAATTCACTGCATCCCTGTCCCGCCAGCCCCTCGTGCCCTGCTTCCAACTCACGTGTGATTTCTGGGCCTCTTCTCTTCCTCTTCTCACAGATGTGGACGAGTGTCAGGACAATAATGGTGGCTGCCAGCAGATCTGCATCAACGCCATGGGCAGCTACGAGTGTCAGTGCCACAGTGGCTTCTTCCTTAGTGACAACCAGCATACCTGCATCCACCGCTCCAATGGTGAGTACGGCCTGTGCTGACCAGGCGTGTCCCCCCGCAGGATGGGCAGCCCCCAGAGTCCCCTTCTCCACATCTCAATTCTGGGGCCCTCAAGGTCAAGGCAGGGAATTTTGGTGGTAGTCTGAATGACTGTTTTGCACGTCTGGTATTGGTTCTGCATGGGCCTTCTTCCAGTTCCTTCCCTCTGCCTGCTACACTAGGGCTGCGGGTGTTTCTTGTGTTTGTATGTGGGGCCGCAAGTGGCACATGTGACCAGAGGAGCTGTTTTCCTTTCTGAGTTGGGGGCTGGCTGTGGCCGGGAAGAGTGGGGCACCATTCTCCATGGGCTCCTTCTCCAAAGGGGGCTTGAGGCTACCCAGGCTGTGTGCCAACTTCCCTGTCTCCATGAGCCTGGCAGCACCAGTGACTCCCTGCTGCATGTTCATTGGGTTTCCCGCCAGGAGAGCGTCCTTGTGGTCGGGAGCCTGCTGTTTAGAGGCCAGGCAGTGTGGCAGGCCAGCCTCGGGAGGTGCAGAGGGCCCCAGGAAGACACCCCACCAGCTGGAGCATTAGGTGGCAGACCCAGGCTGAAGTGGAGCCTGGCCGCCAGCCAAGCCCAGCAGGCAAAGGTACTTGGTGTGAGGGCATCAGTGGTCAGATCCTGGAGGTTGGGCTCAGGGCAGCAGAGCTATGAGGTGGCGGCAGAGCTGTCCAGAAAGCCAGGACACATGTGCTTGGAGGAGAGGGGCTTCCAGGCAGAGAACAGCATTTGCAGAGGCACATCTCTTGCTTAAGATAATGCAAGGTCAGGCATCCTGAGACAGGGCTGTGTGCCAAAGCAGAGTGTGCTGTGAGGGGAGGGCAGGAGCCAAGGTTCCCAGGGCCTGTCTGTCGTGAGCTGTCAAGGGAATAAATGTAAGGAAGAAGGCCAGGACTGCCCCAGCTCAAGTACACCCCCATTGCTGACCCTTAACAAGGGGGAGGCGCTGGAGGCTCGTGGGCATAGAAGGCGTTCCTGGGAAGGTCGCCCCTCTCCAGTACACAGCACCTGCAGAAGGCTCAGAGAGGGGCTTATGCTGAGAGACGGGGAACCAAGGGGCACGCACTGGGTTCCAGGCCAGCCGGACCCTGTGTGAATCCAGCTCCTCCTCTCCCACGCTGGAAGCCCTCCCATGGGCAGCTCTACTGACTGCTCCCCAGCTACCTTGCCTGCAAAATGGGGATGTGGTGTTACCCGGCAGGGCGTTCAGAGATGGAGCAGGATCCTGGGATGAGGTTCCAGCCTCCCGTGAGCAGGCAGGAGGCTGTGAGGTGCGACTCTGCCAGCCCAGGCATGAGTTTCATTAGAAAACAGTTCCTGAGAAAGTGAAAGCAAAAACGTTTAAAAAGTACTCAGGATAATAAAGCGGAAATACTCAAACAGGCTCCTTAGAATTCTTAGTGTTTGTTGCCTCAAAGACAGGACGGGCCGGCTAATCATGGCTCTGTGGTGTCCCCGGAAGAACAGAAAGCCCGAGCTCCGTGGCTCCTGGCACTTGCTGCTGTCACATTGTCCACACTCCACCCAGGTGGCTCCCGGGCATCAGGAGTTTGTTTTGTGCTTTGTAAGACTTCCCAGCTGTGGGCTGTGGGGCCAAGCTGCCCATGATGGAGGTGAACCCTATAAACCGGGACTCTGAGCCCAACAGGTTGTATAAGAAGCAGGTTTATGGGGACAGAGCGAGCAAGTGCGGGGAGGGGCCTCTGCTTCCATCCGGGGAGGGGAGTTCACAGAGTGCCTGCTCTGAGCAGGCTGTAAAGTCCCAGGCCAGGGGACCTGAGCCTCCTTTTCAG
The DNA here is from genome assembly GCF_028878055.3 of Symphalangus syndactylus. NCBI lineage: Eukaryota > Metazoa > Chordata > Mammalia > Primates > Hylobatidae > Symphalangus > Symphalangus syndactylus. The sequence goes on from NC_072440.2 coordinate 16,420,231, forward strand.
CCAGGCGGTGTGTGCTCTGTTCCTTTGAAGCCCGGCTTTCTCCCTAGCAGGACTCCAGGTGGAGCTGAGGCCCCTGGATGAAAGAAGGGTGTGCGGCGGGCAGGTCACACCCGCAGCCACGGCCTGTTTGTTACAGGTTTGGCCTGTAAGCATGTGCTGTGCTGAGGAGGTTACAAACCTTAGCGTCCCCCACAGGACTGGGGTTGGGGAGGGGATGGCGTGGGAGCAGCGATAGTAGAGGGTCTGCTGGGGCCACACGCTGACTCTGAGCCAGGCAAGGGCTTGAGCGCTGCCCAAAGACAAGCTCACTCCACCTTTGCCACTGCCCAGCAAGGCTGAGTTGTGACGCTGAGGAAGCCGAAGCCCAGTGAAGTTAGGGAAGACGCAGAGCCAGGGTCCAAGCCAGGCACACTAGCTATGGGGCCTGCTCCTCGGGAGGTGATGCGGTGGGAGAGGAAAGAAATGGGCGGTGCAGCAGACGGTGCTGGAGCTGATGAGAAAGCCAGGCAGGAAGCTTGTGGGGAATGTGCCAAGCTGGGCATGTGCAAGGGCCCTGGGGTGGGAATGGGCACATGAAAAGCAGAACAAAGGGTAGGATGAAGGAGCAGAGCACGCGAAGTGGGAGGAGCCCAAGGCGGGGAGGTGGGGGCTGGACAACATGGGGCCTGGTGGGCTGCGGCAAGAGTTTGGATTTTGGGCGGAGGGCAGCTGTGGGCAAGCTGGTTGAGCAGAGGCAGGAAGTGATGCTTAGGGGAGAGGCGAGGCCATCTGGGGGAACGCCAACACTTCCAGGGGCTGGCATCATATAAATTGTGCAGTGGCTGGTGTTGGGTGGGACCCTGGGCACACATGGCTCACTCCACCCAGATGCCCCAGGTGGCCAGATCCCGATTTTTAAGGAAGCCAAGAATCCGGGTTTAACCAGAATATGGATTTGGGGGCCTCAGTCTCAATCTGCATTAACCAGTGTGTTGGTTAAAGAAGTGCCTTCTCTCCTTAGGATTTTTGTGTGGCCTCTCCTGATTTTTTAATCTGGGCAATGAAATCAGTCTAAAAAACAACAGATAACTTACCAGATTGCTCTCGAACAACAAGCCGCAGCATTCCAATGGGTTTCCACGGCTGTGTGGAAGTCCTGAAGAGGGCAGAGCAAGCACATAGCACAGTGGCCAGCTGCCTGTGAGTGCCCATGGGGGAGACAGGGACCTGGGGACTGGCCAGGTTGTCTACCTCTCTGAGCCTCAGTCTGTTGTGACAGTTGCCCACCATTAGTGTCAACTGCAATAATGATTGTTATAGCTCAAAATTAGAGCATGTCAGGAGCTAAGACTGAGCTTGTTTTGCACACAAGTGACCTTTGATTCCCATAGCTCCTGGGAGGGCTCATGGAGCCAGAACCATTTGGCAAATTAGATTCCTCTATCACCTGACTCTTCCTCATGCCTGTCCAGCTCTTTGGAGCCTACCCTTGAACAGGGAGAAAAGCACACAGGCTGGTTTTGATTAGATGGAACCAGATGCGTGAGAGGGGTTGGCCCAGGTGGGTCCAGACTCCTGGCTGAGAAACACAGGGCTTTCGAGCAGGCTTCTGAGCAGCCCCGCTTCCTAGGCGCTGGAGCACACCCTGGCCCAAGGCGTGGCTGCGACCCTGGCTAGGCTTGGGAGGATCAGGTTCTCAGCTGCAGCTCTCCATGTGGCCTCTGCACGGTTACTCTTGCCTCTTTGGGCCTTTTCAGCTGTAAAAAGAGCCTAGCCGTCGAATTTTCCCCATCTGCAGAAAAACGCTCTGGTCAATCAAGGGCAGCACCTGTCCTAGGAGTAGCGACTGATGCAGGCAGCTTCTTCAGGTCTTTAGAACACAGGCTTGATTTGGGGGACACACACAGGCTGCTCCTCTGTGCCCACAGTGGGCAGGAGGGAGTCAGAGATGTTGGGATCTGGCCAGGTTCCCTCCACTCAGCACTTCCAAGCACTGCTTCTGGCCCCATGATAGCACCCCCTACCTCCCACTCAGCTCTAGCCCAATAAGTACAGACAATCCCTCCTCTGGCCACAGCCCCAGGGGCCTGCCGGCTGCCCCAATCACACCCTTGCGCCTGGTGTATCTAGAAGGCAGCACCTTCAGGCTCTCTCCCTCTCTCACACTGCTCTTCTTATCTGGAACTTCTGACGGATTGATGCCACAGGAAGAGTTGACCTCTTGGAGGAACTGTCTCCTTTTCTCTCAATGTAGAATTCTTTCTTTCAGTCTGACCAGAATCGATCAGGGAGTGGAAAGGGCTCTGGAAGGCCTCAGTCTTACTAGCTACGTGAGTGAAGGTCGCTTGTATTTACCTGCTCATTCATTCATTCATTCATTCACGTGCCGGGTGCTCTGCCAGCCCCTAGGATCCGAGGCATGGTCCACTGGGAAGCTTTCAGCCTGGAAAGGGGATCACGTGCTAAGTAGGGGTGCTAAGAGTTCCTGCACAGTCATGAGCTGAGGGGAAATGCTCTGCGAATTCTATGGCTTTGGTCTTCTCGTCCCAGCAGCAGAGACGTTTGTGACATGGTCTCCTCCTCCACCTGGTGAGATGTTGCTATTCGGAGGGTCCAGCACTGACACTGGGCCGCGCTGGCTGCCAGCAGCTTTGGGTTTGGGACGCCCCTGGCCCTCCGTGCAGGAGGCTGTCCTGCAGGGCTCTGCTCTGAAGCCTCATCAGACGCCGCCTGTGGGCTGGCCTCAGCCTTGGTGGAAGGCACCAGAATGAGAGGAAACGTCACATTGTCTCCGTCATTGTAGGAAACAGCACAGGCTCACAGGGGAGCTTCAGGCCCAGCGGCCTAGGCTGGAACCCCAGCTCTGCCATGGACCATCTCGTGACCTTGAGCAAGTCACTTGACTTCTCTGTGCCTCATCTGTAAAATGGAGATAGTCGTAATACCTGCTTCGTAGGGTTAAAAAGGTATTGAAAAGACAGTTTCAATAAACACGGGCTCTTACTCCTGTGATTTGTGACAGATGAGGAAATTGAGGCCCTGAGAGGGCAGGGCCTGGCCCAGGGCCCCACAACAAGCCGGCCCCAGAGTCAGGACCGGGGAGCTCTTGGAACGAGGCTCTGCTGACACGTGCCAGGTGCTGCACGGGAGCCTGCTCATTCAGCAGAGGGAGAGGGAGAGGGAGAGGATCAAGAAGCCAGCTTTGTCCTCGAGAAACTAGCAAGCTGGTGGTCCTTGCACCCAGGTTCATCCGTGCACAAGGTAGTACGTGCCAAAACCTGGGGCCCAGCAAGATGGCCATCGTCCCTCGTTCATCGGCTGAGCTCTCGCACCTATTCAGCCTCGGGGCAGCCCTCCAGGGTGCCCAACCACCCATCCTTCCTGCAGAGGTTTGAGTGGTGTCCCTGCTGGGCACAGGTAATCAGGAGTCACAACACAGAGGGAGTGGCAGGGCCCTGCTCCTCACCCCCACCCCCGCCGTCTACTGACGGCTCCCACACTTAGTCCCCTGTGAGAGCATCCCACCCACCGGACAGCCCACTCTGAGCTGAGCCCTCAGGGAAAACTGTTGGGCTCTGCCTCTTCTGTGCCCCAGTGGCCACCTCTGTCCCCCGACCCCTGTTGTTGCTGGCGGCAAGCTCCAGAAAGTGGTCTTCTGCCTCATGGTGCCTGTGTCCCTGCAGCTTAGGAGCTCCCTGTGGGCAGGGACTATGTTCCCCACAGCTCTGAGTCCCGCTGCCAACTTGGGCCTTTGGAAAGGACAGAGGGAGGAAGGAAGAGAGGAAGGTGGGCGTGGGCAGAGCCAGGGTGGGACTGGGAACAAGGCAGGGTGGTGAACAGTTCAGCGTGGACACTGAGGCGCGTCGGAATAGCACTCAGCTCACAGCGCCCTCGGTTCGTGCTGTTAGATATTGGTCAGTGTGGGCTGGTGGACCATGTGGTAGGGCCGGGCAGGGGGCCAGACAATAGGGGTCCTCTATCGATGAGGGCCCACATTTGGGAGAAATGAGGCCACATGCATAGAAAGCCTGCTGTGCAGCTGCTCTGCTGGAGTTTTATGCACTGGAACAGGCCATGGGGCAGCCTGAGGTTCTCCCCACAAGGACTGCATGAGTTTACCCAAGTGCGTTTCACCTTCCGGTTAAAGTTCGGAGTTTGTTTAAACACATGTATAAATACGTGTAGGAAACTGCATTGCCCTCCCTCCACAGGCATTCCTCGTGGGACTCGAGCCCACTGTTCACAAAGCTCAAGACTTGGCATCAAGAGTGATGTTGTCCTACAGCCAGAGTCAGAGGTGGGGACCAGCAGTAGGAAAGCTTGGAGTCTGGAATCAGTCCCTTTGTGTGTAATGTGATGATGATGATGATGATGATGACTGCAAGAGCTGCATCCAATGCATGCTTGTGCATGCCAGGCCCCGCTACCAGGCACTTTCCATGCATTTCCATTCATTGCGTCCTTACAGTGCCCCATTTTCCAGATCAAGAAACTGGGGCACTGAGAGGTTAGGGAACTGCAAGGTTGCCAGTGGCTTCAGGGGATTGGAGGTCTGCCAATCTGGCCCCAGAGCGTGGGCTCCTGACTGCCTGATAGTGAAGACAGCAGCAATGGGGAAGGTTCTGGGACCCCTCTCCGTTGTCGGCCCAAGTGTGGTGAGACTCAGGCGGGGCCTGAGGTTCAACAGAGATGCCTTCATAGCTGGCACCACCTGCAGCTCCAGGTACCAAGTATGCCTCTTTAAGCACCTAGAATTCAAAAGACGTCTTGTGGTAGAAATTTTCTGCAGTGTGGCATGCACTTCCCTTCTCCCTTCACGGGAACAGCCTGAGTCGGCTTGGCCTCTTCCTATAGTTTAGGATTCTTGTTATGAACTCAGTTACGGAGACAGAAAACGGTTGCTAATGTTTATCCCCACACTGAATGTCCCCAGACCTCTGGGCTAAAAGTAAACGCTTTTCTTTCGACACTGCTGTTATTAACTGTTACGTACCACTGTGTTGCTGTGGGTCTTGCTCTGAAGATCACAGCTGTGTGTTTCCATACACAGACCAGGTAAGAGCCTGCGGGCTCGGGCTTGCTGATAGAGTGTGTGAGCTTTAGAGCAGCTGCCGGCCTCATGGGAGTCATTGTCACTCATTTCTGAGTATTTGCTGGATGACCTCTGGTTAAATTAAACCTAGTTATTTTGCTTATAAAACCCATGCATGAAGTATTTTGGGGATCCGTTCATTTTATCTGTAAGTTTACAAGGGCAAATACCTAATGATAACTAGAGTCAAAACAATAGGATTTTTTAGAACTTTTTATTTTGAAATAATTGTAGATTCATAAGAAGCTGCAAAAATAGTGAAGAGTGGTCTCAGATACCCTTCACTCAATTTTCCCCAATGGTGACATCTTACATCACTAGAGTTTAATATCCAAACCAGTAGCTGGACATTGGCACAGTGTGTGAGTGTGGCTCCATGCCATTTATGACATGCGGATCCACATCACAACCACCGCAGTCAATAATTCGCATTTAGTTATAATTGAATAATATCCAAATCAGTAAACTTGTGAGAATGAAAGGAGATACTATTATTAATTATGCCAGGGCTGTGGGTATCAATTGGGACTGTCCCAGGCAAAGCAAGACATTGGGTCACCCTAATACTGCTTCATTTAATCCCTTGAACCCTCAGGTGGGTACTAATATTATCCATTGTAATTCCTTGAACCCTGTGAACTGAGTACTAGCTTCTCCCATGTTGCAGATGTGGGTCAGAAGCTCACAGAGGCAAACAGTGTGTGAAATAGTGGCAGGACTGGAACCCAGGTGGTCTGGGTTCAAATCATGACCCTCTCCCACTGCTGTCTCTCAGTGTTTAAAGGAATCACAGCCACCCACATGAGTCCCCCTTCCTTTTTCAAGTGTGGAAATTGAGTTCTAAGGAGAAGAGGAACCTTCCTGCCCGATATGCTGGTCAGCCTGTGGTCCCCAAATCTACATGTGCCTGGGCAGGGCGTGCTGGATGAGGAGCAGGGCCAGGGGCTTGGCTAGCGGGCTGTTCAAGGCAGAGGAAGCTGAGCTTACGGCTGGAGCCAGTGGGGTATGGAAAGGGGTTGGAGAAGCCCACAAGAGGCTGGGTGTGGTGGCTCATGCCTATAATCCCAGAACTTTGGGAGGCCGAGGCGGGCAGATCACTTGAGGTCAGGAGTTTGAGACCAGCCTGGCCAACATGGAGAAACCCCATCTCTACAAAAAATACAAAAATTAGCCAGGCATGGTGGCATACTCCTGTAATCCCAGCTACTTGGGAAGCTGAGGCAGGAGAATTACTTGAACCTGGGAGGCGGAGGTTGCAGTGAGCTGAGATCGCGCCATTGCACCCGAGCCTGGGTGACAGAGTAAAACTCCATCTCAAAAAAAGAAAAAAAAAAAAAAAAAGAAGCGTGCAAGAGCAGGTGGCTTCTGAGGTGGTGGCCAACTGATGGAGAGAAGGTGGGTGGTCAGCAGACAGAAGGGCCAGAGTGACATAGGCAGGATGTTGTTGGGAGGATTAAGGGGGGAGATTGGGTAGCAGCAGGAGTTTGTGGTAGAAAGAGAAGGCAAGGGGCTGGCAGGGTCATCTGGGCCCAGACGTTGGTGGACAGCAATGGATTGGAGGCAGCTGGCCTTAAAAAACCACTTCAAGTAGGGCCCTGGAGACAGGGAGCCAGAAACCCTGGGGAGAGGCACAGGCCTGTCCTGTCACTTTCCTGGAATGATGTGTGGAGCAGAGAGAGTCCTCAGATGCCATCCACCATCCTGTGCCATCTGACTGCAAGCAATTCTGTGGCTGTCCCAGGTCCACAGCGCCTGGTGGGATGGGTGCCCGTGTCCATCCTGGTGTCTGTTTGTTTCTCTACAGCATGGGCCTCACTGGAGAGTGCTTGAGCCTCTGCCCTGTGCCTGACACTTTTCCTGTGTGGTTGCTTTTGATTCACTTCCAACCTAGCCGAGACCCGGGGCCACTGCCTCTCCCGTCCCCAGCGCCCTTCTCAACTCCCTTCACTGTGTCGACCGTCCAGCTGCTCCCGCTGCCTGGGTCCCTCCTTCAGGCCAGCCTGTCCTTGCCCCATGGCCAGGGGTCCTCTGACACCGAAGATTCCAGCTTGTTCCAGTTGGCCAGAGGAGTCGTCATCCCAGCAGCCGTGGTTACCTATGGGAGACAATGGGCCCAGGAGCCTGAAGCCAGGCCCAAAGCTGGCAGAACTCAGAGGGACGGGACCCTGTCTAGCAGGAATTTGGACTGTGCCGTGACAGTGAAGGGTGCCCTGTCAGCCATGAGGAGAAGGAGAATGAGCCCATCTTAGGAAGATCACACTTGCCTCAGTTGTACAGGTGAAGCAGGGAGCGGGGCCAGAGAGAGCACTGGAAGCCATCAGGGTCTGGAACCCATACGGGGGCAGCAAGGGGAGAGGGCAGGATGGCTGAGGGGGAGGTGACAGGAGGATGGCCAAGGGAGGTGACAGGGTGGCTGAGGCGGAGGTGACAGAAGGGTGGCCAAGGGAGGTAACAGGGTGGCTGAGGAGGTGACAGAAGAGTGGCTGAGGAGGTGACAGGAGGGTGGCTGAGGAGGAGGTGACAGGAGGGTGGCAAAGGAGGTGATAGGGTGGCTGAGGAGGAGGTGACAGGAGGGTGGCCGAGGAGGGAGGTGACAGGAGGGTGGCCGAGAAGGGAGGTGACAGGTGGGTAGCTGAGGGGAAGGTGACAGGAGGGTGGCTGAGGGGGAGGTGACAGGAGGGTGGCTGAGGAGGGAGGTGACAGGAGGGTGGCCAAAGAGGGAGGTGACAGGAAGGTGGCCAAGGGAGGTGACAGGAGGATGGCTGAGGGAGGTGACAGGGTAGCTGAGGAGGAGATGACAGGAGGGTGGCCAAAGAGGGAAGTGATAGGAGGATGGCTGAGGGAGGTGACAGGAGGGTGGCCAAGGGAGGTGACAGGGTAGCTGAGGAGGAGATGACAGGAGGGTGGCCGAGGAGGGAGGTGACAGGAGGGTGGCCGAGGAGGAAGGTGGTGGGGATGTGTGAAAGAAAGGTGACAGAAGGAAGGCTGATAGGGGAAGTTGGCAGAAGCATGGCTGAGAGAGGAGGTAACGGCGTAGCAGGGGGAAGGTAGCAGGAGGATGTCTGCAGGGGGAAGGGACAGGAGGATGGGAGAGGGGAAGGGACAGGAGTATGAGTGAGGGGAAGGGACAGGAGGATGAGTGAGGGGAAGGGACAGCAGGATGGGTGAGGGGAAGGGACAGCAGGATGGGTGAGGGGAAGGGACAGGAGGATGAGTGAGGGGAAGGGACAGGAGGATGAATGAGGGGAAGGGACAGGAGGATGAATGAGGGGAAGGGATAGGGGGATGGGTGAGGGGAAGGGACAGGAGGATGGGTGAGGGGACGGTGAGAGACTTGGTGAGCTGACTCTGGGCAGAGCCCTCTGTCTGCCCCGAGTTTACACTTCAGGGAGCCCTGTTACCCGCGTCACATACATGCGGAATATTTTAGCTTCGGTGGCTCTGGACAAGATGGGGCCTTGTTCTCTTCGTAGCGTGGAACCCTGGAGGTCTGGGAGAGCTGGGGCTCAAGGCAGGGCCCACCAGTCTCTACTTTGGAAGAGGCAGACAGCGCCGAACCCTGCCCAGCACCTTGCTCAGCATCAGATTCATGGGGTCCGGGAAAGCGTTGTGCAGAGGGCCGCTGCCCACCTTCCTCCTCCTGACTGGCTGGCTCGGGCCTGGCCCAGCCTGGGGCTGTAATCAATTGCAGGGACTTGACTGGCTTGAGTGAGGAAAAGCTCAGGATTCAAGGCTTCATTGAGGGTTAGGAGCTTGGGACACTTGTGGAGTTTCAGATCTCCCCAGGGGATTGGGGACATCAGGACTCTTCTGCCGTCTGTACTACACTTTCGTGACCACATGCCCAGGCCCCTGCATTCCACCCCCATGGGAGTACTTGGAAATCCCATTTTTGTGCCAGAGCAGGTCCTTTCGGAACTCACAGGCTGTAGGAGGGTCCAACCTGAGGCAGGTCCCGACCAGACAGTGCGTGGAGGGCTGTGACAGAAGCCGGACAGGGGCTGTGGGAGCCCAGGAGAGCACGCCCTTGCCCACTCCATCAGTCAGCAAAAAAGATTGCATCCTACTTCATTCCTGCCTCTATGACAAAAGAGCTGAGACTGGGTAATTTCTAAAGATAGAAATTTACTTTTCACAGTTCTGGAGGCTGGGAAGTCCAAGATCAAGACTCTGGCAGATTCACTGTCTGGTGAGGACTGCCACAATAAGGGTTCAGTTTCAACATCATTTTGGAGGGGACACAATCATTCAGACCATAGCGCATGCTTACTGTGTGGCGGGCTTAAAAATAAAGGTTTCTTTCCTGCTGGCATTCAGCCTCCTAAGTGGCTGGAGGTGAGGCCCTGCACAGCATACCCACCAAGTCGGCCACTGTCAGAAGCACTGCCAGAGACCAAGCCCACCCTGCCTCTGCGGCCTGAGCCCCCTGTTCCAAGTCCACAGCTGTCTCAGGACTGGCTGGGGGCTTCTTGACAAAGGTTACCTGAGAGTTTTAGGGTACAGGTTTCCTGGGGTTGAGCCAGAGCAGAGACCTAGTGATTCTCCCCAGCAGCATCTGGGGCAGCCTATATCTGAAACCCTTGCCCTGAGCCCTCTTTCCCACCCCAGACTCTAGTCCTGGGCCCTCCCACGAGCCTCCTCCAGGCTGGTCCTCGAGCTTCCTCTTGACTCTGTCTTCCACTCCGCCTCTCCCACTCTGGCTTGTCTGTGGCCTGCAGGCTGACTGGACACTGTCCTTCCCCCAAACCTGTCTCAGCCCATAGGTGTCCTCAGCAGGCCCAGCCCCACCCTCCCGCAGCTCAGGTGTGCTCAGCAGGCCCAGCTCCACCCTCCCGCAGCTTTGCTGTGGTTTCCATACAGGGTCGCCCGATGCTCACAGCCCCCCGTGACATGCTTTGGATGAGTACTAATGTCCCCATCGTGGGAGGGAAAACTGAGCTTCCCTGAGCTGCACTGGGGGGCAGGACTTCAGGATCAGGGGCTGGATTCTGAGGCCAATGCCAGTTCTTTTTACCCTGCACCGTCCACTTGCAGACTCAAAGAAACAAGCCGATGGACAGAGACCCACGGGCCCTCCTGAACCACCTCAGCCACGTATTGACAGGATCCTATCAGTGTGCCGAGCTGTCAGGTTCCTGTTGGCCCCTGGGACGGGATTCCTACAGGATCTGGGCCAGGCCTTGACCTGAGGGACCCTAGCACGGCTCCTGCAGGGCCAGAGACATCCCCTGCCCTGTTCCAAGGCTTTCCATTATGGACTGTGAGTGCTGGGGCAGCACGGCTAGGAACTTCCTATTTAAAGAGAGGGTGTGGCCATGCCTCCGAATCCCATCCCAGCCTCAGCACCTGCCTTCTTCAGCCACTCCTTGGAGAAGAACAGCCAGGCAAGGGCGCCAGGCAGGACATGTGGGGTTGCAGGTTCTCCTTGCTCCCTTGCCTGCTACAGACCAGGTGGACGGGAGAATAAACAGCTCCCTTGCTTACTGGAGAGATTTATGGTGCCACCGGAGGAGGCCTGTCCTGGCCCTGTGCGGTCCGGAATGGCCCTCAAGGCGGGGACAATAAATCCAGCCCATTATTTTTTATGAGCCTCCCACTCCATAAACAACTCTTTTGGCTGGTAAGCCCAGCTTCACGCCCCTCTCCTGGCCTGGCCTTGAGCCGGCGCCAGGGGCACCCCCAGTACTGACTTCACATCAGTGGTGTAAATTTCCCCTAAGCTGCAGAACTTTCAAGTCTCCCAGAGTTGCGGGTGCAGGGCAGGGAGGGCTGCAACCCAGAGGGCTAGACCAACAGGTAGCTTGCCCAGCCCTGGCGTCCTTCTCTGCCACAAGTCCTGGGGCAAACTTTCATATATTTTGTGATAGAATTGTTTACGAGAATTAAAATGAGATCGTATATATAAGACATCGCCTCGTGTAGAGCCCGGTCTGGATCACTAGAACTGTGCAAAGCTGTCATACGCATCATAGCTGAGCATAGTGCCCAGACTCTGACACGAGTCATCAGATCCTGAGAACAGTCTGTGTCATGTAGCTACCCTGTTTTGCAGGTGAGCAAATGGAGGCTGAAAAGCAAAGAGACTTGTCCATAGTGAAGAAGTAGCAAAGGCAAGATTTGCACCCAGGCCCAACCGCCTCCTAAGATCAAAGACACTCAATGAACAAATGGATGGGGGGCCAGGGGCAGGGGTGCTGTGCAGCCCAGATACCCCGTGACACAGGGAGCCCGTCTTGCCATGCTGCCCTCTGCCTAGGGCTGTGCTGCCGTCTTTTGCCTGAGTTAGTGCGGCAGCTGCCTCACAGGTCTCCCCACCCTGCAAGCCTTCTGGTAGCAACCAGAGCCACTGCTCCGCCCAACCCTCTGGCTCTGTCATTCCCCACTCGAGACCTTCCCATGGCTCCCGAGAGGAATGTGGTTCTCTGCAGCCTCTCCTTGCTTGGCATGTCATGAACCAGCCATAGTGAACTTCTCATCCCGGCCTCCACCCACGCAGCTCCCTCTCTCTGGAACTCTCTCTCATCCTGACTGACCATCGCTCACTGAGAACCCTCTACACCTTTTCCCCACACACCTCCTGATCCCCCAGGTGGACCCTACACGTCCCTGCCTCTGTCTCATTCGCGCCCCACCCTCAGCCTCCCTGCCCTGTCTCTCATGTCTCTGCTCCCAGGCCTTTTTCCCCCAAGTGAGGATGTGCCCTTGGACACAAGGACCCGCTGGCCCCCCAGTGTCCAGCCTGGGGTCCGTAGGGAGCAGGCAGTCAGGAAAAGCTGAGGCTGACATGCGTGAGAACCGAAAGCGTGCTGCCCTGGAGGGAAGCTGGCCTGCGTGCTTGTTCTAGAGTGAAGTAGCAGAGGCCCTGGAAACACCATGTGTCCTGTCAGAGGTCACTTAGCATGTTGGTGGCAGAGCTGGAACTTGTCCCAGGCCCCTAGGCTCCAGACCAGCGCCCACCCCCTACACTGTAGCCCACAGCCTGGCTTCCCACCTGGGGTTTGTGGGCACAGGCCCTATGCATGGAAAGTCATGCAGATCTGGAGTGTGGGTTCAGAAACCACCGGGCAGATGCCTGGTTGGCAGAATAGGGAAGCAGCAACGTCATCCTGGGTCATTAGGGAGGGGTGTGAGCCCTCCCTAGCCTCATTAGGGAAAGTGGGTTGTGACTGTGGCCACAAGGCCAATCTCCTGGTGGGACGTCTGCCTGGCCACCCCTGGCCGCAGCATTCCCGAGGGCCTCATCACCCGCCTGAGGCCAGCCAGGTGGGTTTTTGTCTCCCAGCCTGGTGGCTGCTTGGTTATGTCACCGGACTCTTTCAGCATGTACGGCCCACGGGGCTTCTTCCCTTCCTCCTCAGCCGCCGACCCTGGCTCCTCCTTGGCCTCAGCCCTCTCCTAGCTCTCCCCTAAGCTTTTTGAGTCTCCTTGCTGACCAGCAGTGGCCACCTCTCCAGCTCTCACCCCAGTACCAACTGTCCCCTAGACGGGGACCCCAGCTACAGCATTCCCACCTGCCCAAAACCAAACGCAGCATCTTCCCATCCTCTGAGACCTGTGCTTCCCAGCGCATCCCCCATCAGTGGGGCACCAGCACTGGGGTGCTGCCTTGACCCTTCCCCTGTGTGACTCCCACATCCTAGTGTGACCGGATCCCACGTCCGAGCTCTACTCACCTCCCAAACCCAGCCAGCTTCCTCACCCCTGCTGCCCTGCCTTCTTCGAAGGCTGTGGTTGCTAATTGGTGTCCCTACCTCTGCCTCATCCCCCTTCCCTCCTGCCATCCTGCAGCCGGGGCGCTTTCTCCCCCACCCCCGAGTTCCTCCGTTGTCAGGCACTACTGCCTTCCTGCCTCCCAAGGCCTTCCACTGTCCAGTTCCTCTCTCCTGGTTCCTCCCCATCTGCCTGCTGTTCTCCCTGTTACGGCACATGTACGCTTTACTGATGACAACCTTGGTATGTGTCATCCTCTGCCTTTACTGCCATTTCCCATTCCCCTCCCTTCCTGGAGAACTCTTAGTCATCCCTCAAAACCCAGTGCACTTTCACCTCCTCTCTGAAGCTGTCTCTGACTCTTAGGCAGGCGCGCACATCTTCCTCTTGACTTGCACTCAGGTGTTTGAAATGGTTCAGCCCTCTACTGCAGGACCAGTCCATGAGCTCCCAAGAAGGGCAGGGACGTGTTTAAGTCATCCTTGTGTTTCTCACGTCTCACACAGGGCGGGGTGCAGAGGAAAACATGCCGCATGGGAGTGTAGAGGGGATGAGAGCATCTCATGAGGGACTCACGCCCGAAGTGTGTGCATCATCAGTTCACAAAGTGCCTTCACACCCCTCATGCAGAGCAGTGTGCCCAGCCCGCCGCCCAGGAGAGGGACGCCCAGCGCGTCGTCGTTTGCTGGGTCCTGCACTGCTGCCCCGCCTTGCTCCCTTCCGCAGCTGGTCAGCTTGCAGGTCTGCCGGCTTCTCTCCACGAGGCCTCTCCAGCCCCAGTTAGTCTGTGAGAAGCGCAGAGACCCCAGCCTCACTCCCCAGGCCTCTGCGTGAGCTGGTTCCTGCTCCAGAACACCTTTCCCTCCCGCTGCCCAGCCTCGCCTCCTGTGCCCCCAGGGCACATCACAGAGCGCCCACACGTTTCTCTGTTGAGTGCAGCCACAAGTCAGCAGACTAAGTTTGAGTCGGTGGCGGGAATTGGCTTACGTCCTCAAAGTGGCTGTACCTGCCAATGATCCGAACGTACTACTGTGCCCCGAGCCCATGAGCCCCTTTCGTCCTCGAAGGGCCCATGAGAAGTACCTGCTGTTGCCCCTCATGCACAGCTGAGGGAGGGGAAGTGAGCACCACTGCTTGTGACGCAGCCAGGACTCCAGCCCCGGCCTGTGGCTCTGCAGCCCCTGCTCCTTTCCACGGCATGTGGGTGGACGGTGGTGGAGAGTCACTCGCTGGGGCTCGGGGGCACTGCTCACAGCCTTGGAGATTCTCCTGTTTGTGTGTCCACAGTGCTCTTATCACTGTCTCCTTCTGGGCTCCCGGGGCTGCTGTGGGAACACTTTTGGGATGCTACCGCCTTAGCCCCCATGCCTGGGCGCCCTCCATCTCGTCACCTGCTGGAAAGGAAAAACAGACCTTTTCCCTATTCATGGCAGGCCATGGCCCGGGCACCTGCCTGAGCTCTCTGGCAGTAGGAGCTAAGGGATGGCACTAGACAGCCTGTCCATCCGCCATGGCTTCCTTTAGGGTCCCTGTGGAGGGCAGGGCAGGGTTGCCAGATAAAATACAGAGTGCCCATTTAAACTGGGATTTCAGATAAACAAGTAATTTTTTTATTATAAGTATGACCCATGCAACTTTTGAACATACTTATACTCAGGAAGTATTGATTGTCCATCTGAAATTCAGATTGAATGAGGCGTCCTGTGTGTTTATTTGCTAAACCTGGCAACCTGAGGGAGGAAAGAAGGACACTTCCAGCCTCCCGGGCCTTGAAGGAGTAAAGCTCAGGAGGTGAGTGAGTCTCTTGACCAGGCCTTCCCTGGTGCAAGACCCCGGGTCCGTGGGCACAGAAAAACTTGATTGTGGTGACACCTAGTGACCAGCCTGGGAAATTTCAGGAATCAGGGAGCGGAAGGGGAAAGAAACAAGGCAGAGCGGGGCCTCCAGGTGAGGAGCCAGCATGCAGGGGAGAGGGAGCGGGCCAGCCTTGCAGAGCACCCCCTGCAGCTTGAGGGATCTGAGCTGGAGCCCATCACCTCTGTTACTGCCCTTGAACACTCTTACAAAAGAAAGTTTTAAGCTGGGCGTGGTGGCTCACACCTGTAATCCCAGCACTTTGGGAGGCCAAGGTGGGAGGATCACTTGAGCCCAGGAGTTCGAAACCAGCCTGGGCAACATGGTGAAACCTCATCTCTACAAAAAATACATAAATTAGTCAGCTGTGGTAGCGCACACCTGTTGTCACAGCTACTCCAGAGGCTGAGGCAGGAGGATTGCTTGAGCCCTGGAGTTCAAGGCTGCAGTGAGCTGTGATTTGATTACACCACTGCACTCCAGCCCGGACGGCAGAGTGAGACCCTGTCTCAAAAAAAAAAAAAAAAAAAAAGAGGGTTTTAGTCTCCCCACTTTATAAATTAGGCAACAATAAGTTCTAAAACCACATGCCTTAGAAAGGGCTGGGATGGGGACGCAAATCAGAGCTGTTGAATCAACCTGCCCCGCCTCGGTGTTGCCCAGCCCATAGAGCTTTTTGTGGCTCTGCAAATGTTTCTTGGTCCTCCCAACTGTCAGAGACAGAACCACCTCCCATTTCACAGAGGCAGCTTTCTAGGGGTTCCTGGTGCCAGGACTGGTCAAGGCCCTGGGGTGGGGAGAGGGTGCTGAAGGGAGGCTGGCGTCCATCCCGCTTTCTGAGAAGCATGCCAGGAGCCAATCACAGTCCCAGCTCTGTCTGTCTCTCCATCTGTGTACACAGTGCGTGTCTGCCAGTGAACTGCATGGCAGTGACTTGGTCTCAAACTGAGAATGAGCATGTGGGGTTGGACACCCTTCCTCCTCGGTCTCAGCCCAGGGCCTGCACACAGATGGTGCTTAGCAAAGGTTTGTCAATTGAGGGAGTGAAGGAATGCGTGAGCTGAAAGGTCAAGGGCAGCAGTCCTTGTGAGCCACCTCTTGATGTGCCAGAAAGAGTGCTGAGCTTGACTGAAAGTGGGAAGCTGCATGTGAACTCTGCACTGACAGCTGCGTGACCAGGGCAAGTCACAGCCACGTGACCCAGGACAGTCACTGTCTCGTGGGCTTCAGCCTCCTCAGTGGAAACGGAGAGGCTTCACCCAGATGCTCTCCAAGGCCCCTTCCAGTTCTAGCTTTCCAGAAAACCAATCCATTCTGATTTTTGCTTGCGTGTAAACACAAAGCAGGACAATTTCTCTCGGAGCTGTGCCCCATGTCCATGCCTGGTGAGCTCATCAACCAACCACCTTGCAGGTGTTTATTGGTCACCCATTCGGGCTTCACTGTGGTCCGGCCACTAGGAGAGCAGATCAGGAGGTGCAGACAAGGAGCGGGCTGGTTGGTAGAAAGGCCTGCGCCTGCCCGGAATCCTGGGGCTGGAAACCAAGGAGGCACTCCCTAAATATTTGTGGAATGAAGGGGCACATAAGCACGTGAGCAGATGGATGTGGAAGGCGTTGGGAGCCAGATAATACAAGATGTGGGCTCTTGTGACTGGAACAGCTGGGTGGTGAGTGCTGAGCCAAGGCCTGTGCACACCCAGGACGACTAGTCCTCTGGGGCCTGGCAGGAGCCTTTGAACCCTGAAGGAGGACCCAGGGTTGGTGTCAGAGTAGAAGGGATGGTGCTGCAAGCGTGTGGAGTGGGTAGGAAGGGGACCAGGCAGAGTGGGCCAGCCTCTTTGCTAGGTCACACACCCAGCTGGGACCCAGGACCCCAAGAGGCTCTGGGGGATAAACTCTTTCCCCTACATCCAATATGGCGTATTGGCCAAAGCAGAGGGGGCAGTGAGAAGGACGACGAGAGGAGCAGAGTTCCCTCGAGGGGCCATCAAGGCTGCCACTTGGGTACCAGGGCTGATGAGGTTTGAGGTGAGCACTTAATGGAGGGACTAGAACCCCTTTGGGCCCTGCCAGTGGAGTGGCCACCAGGGCGTCAGCTCCCTACTCCCTCACACAAGGTAGGAGACCTGGGGCGGCAAGTCTCTTGACCTCTCTAAGCCTCAGCATCCTCACCTGTCAGGTGAGTGCTGGTTGTACCTGGCACTTGGTCACTGAGATGTTCAATTAGGGAGGTTTGCAAAGAGCCCACCGTGGGGCCTGACACAGGGGAGCTCTGGGGAAGTAGAAGCCCACAGTCTTTGGTCACTTGCATTTCCCAGAGGGGACTACCCCTAGGGATGCTGCCTGGGGGTGGCTAGGCTCGGGGTCAGCTGGGGGTCTAGTCTGGGGCAGCCAGCTGTTGGTGCCCGGCAGGCCTAGATTTGCCCCAGAGAATGTAATCTGGGGGATACAGGGTGAGAGGCAGAGCCTTGTGTTTCTATTGAAGCCGAGGCCACACAGTGAGAGGCTCTCAGTGTGCCACTCCAGGAGCAGATGCTGTTAGTGTGTAATTAGGGGATCAAGGGGAAGCAGAACGGCAGCCAGGTCTGGGCCTGCAGACAAGCATACCGCTGTTGTCTGAGAGTTGGCCCCTGTTCTGACACAGTCCAAATCCAGAGTAGCTGAGCCCAGGCCACTCACCAGTGAGCTTGGGTTCATCAAACGGTTCCTGTGCGTTCACTGGGTGTTAGGCATTGTACAGGGGACAAGGGCAAAGAGGTTACTCAGGTGCGGGCCCTTTTGAGAATCCCCCATCTAGAGGGAGGGAGACAATGTGTAACAGCTACAATTAGTGTGGTGGGTGCTATGAGCAAGGAGGGGGCAGGAGAGCCCCAGGCATGGCCCCAACCCAACCTAGGCACTTGTAGAGAGGGTGGAAACGAGGAGGGCTTCCTGGAAGAGGTGACACAGAAAGAGCATCTCAAGTAACTAGCCAGACGTTGCCATTCAGAGGAGGGCGAGAGCGTGTCCCAGGCAGAGGAAAGCACCTTCTCAAAGGCCTCAGGGTGGGAAAGGAGGGTGGGTTGTGCAGTGCGGCCGGCAGGCTATCCCTCACCCAGGGCTCGAGGAAGGACCGGCAAGCTGGAGAGGCAGGTGGCAGGTGGCAGGTGGCAGGGGTCAGGGAGGACTTTCAGTGCCATACTGAGAACTTTCAGCCTAACCCTTTGGGCACTGGGTGCAGGGGCATTGAAGAGTTGTTTTGTTTGTTTTGCTTGTTTTGTTTACAGTAGGAAGACACAGTCAGATTTATGCACTAGAAAGTTCCCTCTGCAGCTGGAGAAGGGCAGGTCTTCAAGTCAGACAGAGCTGGGTTTCAGTTTCGCCTCTACCTGCCTCCCATGTCCTACTCGGTGACCACAGGCAAATCGCTCCACTTCTCTGAAGAGCTTCTGCTACGTGGGGATAAAGCTACTCACCTTGCAGGGCGATGTTGTAAAGGCTTCTCTGTCTCTGCCAGGCCTTGGCTTTGCAGGGTATGTTCCTGGCCCACAGAGGGCTCTTCATGGATCTGAGGGGACTGGCAGGGCAGGATCAAAATCGGCACCCTGCAAAGCTGTCGTTGGAGACAGCCTTGGTGAGACAGTGTTTTGCAGCTCCGGCTCCATCCGCTGGGTTCAGCCCCCTCACCTTACCTCAGTCACTAACCTCTGTGCGCTCAGTGTTCTCATCTGTTAAGTGGATGTAACACAGGTTGAGCATCCTTTATCCAAAATGCTTGGGACCAGAAGTGTTCCCAGTGTTGGATTTTTTCACATTTGGCAACATTTGCAGATACATAATGAAGTAGCTTGTGGATGGACCCAAGTCTAAAGATGGAACGCATTTGTTTTACATACTCCTTGTACACGTAGCCTGAAGGCAATTTTACATGGCATTTCAATAATTTTGTGCATAAAACAAAGTTAGTGTGAAGTACTTATGTGTAGAATTCTCCACTTGTGGCATCATGTCAATGCCCAAAAAGCTTTGGGTTTTGGAACATTTCAGATTCTGGATTTTCGGATGAGGGATGCTCAGCCTGTGCCGTGGCACGCCCCGTCTTGAGCTTGTCGGGGAATCTGTGAGGTAAGGAGTCTCTGGTGTGTGGCGGGCCTGGTGCACAGGCAGCTCTGACGAACGCGGGAGGCTGCACTGTTGCCATCGTCATCTCTCCCACCAGCCCCGACCCTACAGCTGATCTGCGCCTTCCCCCTGGGCACCACCTTCGCCGGGTTTCCTTCACCCCCCTTCAGCGTTGGTAGGAGCTCGTGTTTGTTTTTCCCTGCATGGCTTGGACAGCTTGCAGAGTCAGGGTTGGGGAAGGCAGCCGCCCTCTCCCCCTGCCACCCCCAAGGCTCCAGCCTCTTTCTTGGCTCCATAATTTTCTTTTTTTTTTTTTTTTTTTTTCCGCGCCCGGCCGGCTCCATAATTTTCTATTGATGAGGCGAAGGGAGGAAAATCCCTTCCTCCCAAGTTGAGGGGGAAGGGCGGAGCAAGGTGATTGTTCTTTTCTTCCTGCTCCGCGGTTCCCAGCTTGCCGTCCCTTCCCATGTATTTAAGGGACATGGATGCAGAAAATGATGGTATTGATGAAGTCGCCATAGCAACGACCCTCAGGAGGCACACATTCCAGCTTTGTTATCCGGCCGTGGCGGCAAGAAAGGCCCCACTCCTAAGTACAAACACACTGGGCTGCGCTGCCCTGTTTGAGATGCATCCGTGAACTTTGCATTGCAGAGGATGTGATGTACCCACTGGCTCGGGGCCAGGCAGACCGTGCCATCGTTTCTCTCTGTGCACACTCTAGTGGAATACCCAAGAATGATTGAAGGCCTTGGGGGAAGATAGGCCCCGGTGGGGAAGGGCTGCCAGGGCCTGTCAGAGTCCAGAGGAGATGGCGACCTGGGGGAGGGCGCATCGGGAGGAAGCACTGGGCACTTGGAGAAGAAGACACAGCCCGGGGCACATCTTCCCCGACGCTGTCCCAACCTCCGTCTGCTTGGCTGGAAGATGGGCACGGTGATGACCGCTCACCAGGCTTGTTGTGAGGGTCCAAGTGAATGAAAATATAGCCAGGGCCCAAGTTCATACATCACTTCTTCCAGAAAACTCAGAAGCAGCTCTTAAATTTGTCCAGTCCAGCCCTCCTCCCAGTCCCTGTAACCACTGCCCTTTCACCGGGCTTTGTCCCTTTCAGAGTGATAGCAACAGCGTCTCCACTGTCCTGGCCTGCGGTCCTGGCCCTCCAGCGCATCTTCCACACAGCCTCCAGAGATCTTTCTGACACACAACCGTGTCGCTCCCCTACTGACAACTCCCCTGTGGCTTCCTTCTGGCCAGGACAAAGTCCCACAACAGCCTATCCGCACCCTTAGCCAGCACCTCACTCACCCAGAGACTGGGGCTGCACATTTAGCACACTCTGGGAGGCAGGCGCTACTATTGTCCAACTCTATATAGGTGGAAACCGAGGTTCAGGGGTGAAGGGCTTGCCCAGGGTCACACAGCAAGTGGCAGCCTGAATGTGGACCTGGCACTGTGGCAGCAGAGCATCTGTCCTCTCCTTGCTCCCTGGCCCATCTTGGGTACCAAGGAGACACTTGGTCTGAGTTTGCAGCATATAATTGGATTTGGGTGGTTAGATCAGATTAGATTCTGGCCAGGCTGCCTGGCCTGACGAGCATCAGGCCTCTGAAGATCAGGATTTCTGGGAATGACTCTGAAATTCTATCTCACTTCCCATCAAGAAGGGGAGACCAGCAGGGCTCTCTGCTGAACTTGCCTCTCCATGGTTCTCCCCATACCTAGGTCAAGGGAGCTGTCCTATGGCTCCCAAGAGCAGACGTGACACAAATCTGGGAGCCACAGGAGGACGGAGTTTGAGCCGGGGCCCTTCCGTCCCTCAGGCTCACAGAAGCCTGCTCTGGGCCTGGGGCTTGGGATTGGGCCTGAGTGGACTCGGCCTCTGCTCTGGAAGAGCTCACAGGCTGGCATCAGTGGACACAGCCTGCAGCTGCCACTGGCTGCATGGACCTGGCTGGCTCAGGGGAGCTGGAGGAGGCCCAGGGGAGTCCTTCCAAGGTCACGGCAGAGGGGGTAGAGTCGCAGACCCAGAGTCCTTTCCCATCTGGAGCCCAGGCCCATCCCTAGAGCAGAAGGGCTTGGAACCCAGCACCTCGCATGCCTCAGGGTTCACCTTTTCCCCTTCAAATCTCGACTTGGCCCTCATGGCCCCAGCTGCCATCCAGAAATACCACCTGCAGGAGGGGATAAGTTGGCATTCCTTCCCGTTAGCTCACTGCCCTCAGATGGCCCCTCTGGGAGAGGGCAGGGAGGGCATGCCACCCGCTCTGCCTCTGAGGTTCAGAGGCACAGAGGATACCACAGGTGCTCCAGTGGGTGGGGCCAGTGCCCTATCCCTGCCCCAGCCTGCCACCCTGGTCCCTGTGTCACTGTTGTTTTGTCTGTCCAGTGAGGAGCTACAATGGGCCACTGTTAGACCCTGCTAGTGCTGGGGTCTCTTCCTGTCCAGCATGCTGTGTTAAGCGAGGGGAAGGGACTGTTCCACAGTGACCGCAGGACTTCTCAGAGCCTTTAACATGTGCTGCGAATTTCCCACATCAGGCATCCAAAGCGCTGTGTTTCTAGCACACGGAGCTAGGGATGCCACAAGAGCATTTTCAAAATTCTAGCCTTGCCTCCTAAAATAACAGACAACCGGCTTCATCTGTTCCACAATAGGGGGCTTTATTTCTCTCTTCTTCCTTCCTTGTTCCCTCCTCTCTCCCTTTCCATTCTCCCCTCTCTTTCCCCACCCATTCTTCCCTTTCCTTCTTTCACCCACTGTCTGCAGATCCCTAACCCTGTGCCAGGCCCTGTGCTGGGTACTTGTGATACTGAAAAGAATAAAGCTCAGGTCTCCCCAACCGGTTACCCACGGTTGGCAGGAAAGAGTGTGACTCGGAAGCAACTACTCCGATTTCCTATGAGGCAGAATGAAGCAAGGGCAGATAGGAGCGCTGTCGTAGCAGCCTTGCCCTACCGAGACCCTCCCTGTCCCTCCCTTGATACTGTTACCTTGTTTCAGCTTCCCAGCAACTCTCAGGGGCAAAGATTATTACATCCCCATTTCACAGCTGAGAAAACAGACATTGTGCAGCAGGGAGCTGAGGCTCCGTCCTCATACTCAGGGCCTGCCAGTGACAGCCGTGGAAGGTCAAAAGAGGAGCCAGGGTATGTGCTTCGTGGAGGGGCTGCTCCGAGAGCTTCAGGGGATGCAGCGTCTGAACTGGCCTTGGATTTCGCTGGGCTCTTAAGTCTGGAAACAGTGGCCAGTAACAGGCACCATGTAGTCGCCCACTCTGCACCAGGTTCCTAATTCTGTTCCCCCAGGAAATGCCTGCTCCCTATTAGCCATCTGGGTCCCACAGGTGTAGCCGAGTGACCCCAAGGTAGGAGCGCTTAGGCTGGAAGCCCAGTGGCCCAGGTTCCAGCCCTGCTGTATGGGCTGGGACATTCATTTCCCATCTCAGGGGCTCATTTTCTGTCTCTATAAGATAGACAGACAAGATGGGCTGCAGGGGAGGGGTCCAACCCTGACCTTCTGTGGTTCCGCCAGCCATGGAGCCTATCTGCTTGTGGCCTCCAGAAGCCAGTGTTGCCCGCGAGTGGAGGTGAAAGCAATGCAGCTGACAGAGGAGCTGATCAGCGCTTCGGAAGCCACAGTCAGCCCCCAGACCAGGCAGTAGCAGCCATCCTTGCAGTGGTTGTAGGGTCATTTTGAAATGTGATAGTGATGCTCCCCCGACCACCCTTCTCGGGGAGGAGGCACCCCAGAAGCACTCAAGCTGAGCAGACTCCAGCCTGACCACAGCGTCACCATGCAGCGGGTGAGCCTGGCTCACACGGGCCTGACTGCTGCACCTCAGGGCACCCTCCTTGTTCTGGAAAATATAGTTTCTAATACAAATATATGACTTGTGCTAACATGTAATACTTTTTTTTTCTTTGAGATGGAGTCTCGCTCTGTCGCCCAGGCTGCAGTGCAGTGGCGCAATCTCAGCTCACTGCAGCCTCCACCTCCTGAGTTCAAGCAATTCTTCTGCCTCAGCCTCCCAAGTAGCTGGGATTACAGGCATGCGCCACTACACCTGGCTAATGTTTGTATTTTTAGTAGAGACGGGGTTTTACCACGTTGGCCAGGCTAATCTTGAACTCCTGACCTCAGGTGATTCCCCCTGCCTCACTCTCCCAAAGTGCTGGGATTACAGGCGTGAGCCACCATGCCCACCCCACATGTAACAAGTTTTTTATCTTGTTTTTAAATAAGTTGGTAAGTAAATGTTAATCTCTCTCTGTAGTATCTAGCCAGTCTTGATAGCTGTAACACATAAACATGTCCATCAAAGCGATTTGGGCTCCTTTATAATTGTCAGGAATGTAAAGAGGTCCTGAAGCCAGTCCCACTAACAATCACTGGCCCGTCCCTTGCCCTCCATTGCAGAGCCAGTGGGGGCTCCCGTGCTGGGGATGCTGGGTGAGAGGCAGCGTGCAGGGGGCCTGCCGTGGGGTGTTGAGTGAGGATGGCTAATCACAGGACCTCGGCTCCACCTCAGGGTCTTTAGGTGGGAGATGAAGGGCTCCGCCGTCTTCCCCAAGTTGTTGAGAGGTACAGTAGAGACCTTTGAGACCAGCTGACTACAGGTGGGGCCTGGGGCTCACCCTTCCCAGCTCTGTGATTCTGTTGCTTAGTGTCTTACTGACTGTGGGTTACTGCAGTCCATAGTCATGCCAGATTACATCCCCAAAATGTCCTTCACCAAGAAAACAACAACATCTTGGCTCAGTGTTAAAGTCTTTAGAGTCTCAAGAAGAAAGGTCACTTGATGGCAAGTCCACGACGAGGGAGAAAACCAAATGACCTCTAGAGCTTAATATTCCATGACCCGGGCTCCGGCATGCGTCAGCTCCCCGGTGACAGATGTATGGTTGGTGATGATTAGCAAGGCTTCTTGTAAACTGTGATTCTTTGGCTGGGAATGGAAATTCAGTCCCCCTTTCTTCATCGTCTGTAAGCCTGAGCCAAACAAGGGCCCTTGGGCCCTTCCCAGCTCGGGAAGAAAGCACACATCTGCTGACAGCATTGATCTCCTGTGCCGGCCATAGGACAGCCCTAGGAAATTCACATGGGTGGTGGCATGGAGAGACACGGGGAGTAGAAGGCAGGAGCGAGGAGGCTTTGTGGAACTGGTGGAGTTTGAGGCAGGCCTAGGATTTCGTTTATGGAGGACAAGAGAGGGTGTCCAGCCCAGGAGGAAGGAGCAGCAAGGGGAGATGGAGCACCCTCAGGGGCTGCCCAGCAGGCACTGTGGGATGGTGAACCGTGGAGTGTGTACAGCTGCGAAGAAGCTGGAACATCAGGGAGCCATGGAAGCCAGATGAACAGGGAGTGAGGGGGGCGACCCTGGACTCAGCCCACCGCTGACAACAGCCGTCAGTAGCGGTCAGGGAGACAGCTTGCTGGCCACCACCCACTGGCCAAACCCCTTACCGGGGCAGGAGGCTCTCAGAAGACCTGATGAGGGACTGAACATGCTTCAGTAGTCTGGGAAGGTTTCTCTACTGAGAGCCGCCTCTCAGGAGGGGCCGCCTGGTCCAGCCAGGCCCCAGGGAGGAGACACGCCGTCTCCAGACCTGCAGGAGAGACACCGGCCTCAGGAGCCAGTGCCCCCACAGACAGACCTCGTCTCTTAGTGCCGGGCATTTCCTGTCTGTAACTGGATTTAATTTGCACAGCTCCTCCGTGAGACAGAGGTGATCGTCTCATTCTAAGATTAGGCTCAGAAAAGGGAAGCAGTTGTCTCCGAGGCCACAGCCAGGAAGGAAGCCAGGTTCACACCTACATCTGCCTGACTTTACAACGACCTTTCTAAGAAAGGGACGTGCTATGGCTGGCTTGTCTCAGCTTGTGAGAGCCAACTGTGCACATTTGTTCCCAACTCTACCCTCGGCGACATCTCCCTGATACCTTGAAATTAGCCATGGCTGGCGTATTTATCCCACGTAAATTGGTAAATACTGCAAATCAGCCTCCACCCCTGCCGGCTGTTAAGCCTTGACCGCACACCACTATCTGTGTGACTCAGGCGCTGATGCTCTTTCGGAATCGAGCCAGTGGAAAGGGTCTTTCCGTGTGAACTTGCAGCTACCGTGCAGGGCAGCAGCATGAAAGCGCTTTCCGTGTTAACTCGTTGCTTAGTTAGACTCTGCGTCACTCCAACAATTTGATTGATTAGTGAGAAAATCAAGGTGAGGAAATATGAGTCGCAAAATCAGGTGAAACCAGGAGTTACAGTGCTGGGCAAAATGCAGGCTTCCTCATTTCCATTTGTTTGTTTGATTTTTAACTTTAGACGTTTTTATCTTTATTACAACTAGCAGGGTGTTTGTGTTTTTAAATCTATTCTGTGTTGCCGCATACCCATATTTAAAGTGGATGGGGTCAGGATTGAGCCAGTCCTCCCTTGGAACAAGAGGCCAGTGTGTCCCGGGGGAAGGAGGTCGCCCTGTGCGTGTTCGCTGTCTGCAGCTTTCACTGCCGCTCCCCGAGCCGGCTTCACTCCTGCCTGAGCTTCCTGTGGGTGGAGGTGGAAGGCAGGTCGCAGAGCCGGTGGGTTGGCAGACAGAGGCTCTTCCCTTTCATCTGCCTTGGCCTCTTGATGGACTTGTGGCCTACAACCTCTCACTTGACCCCTGACCTCATAAATTCTAGAAACGCCTCACAAATCACCGGGAAGATAAACATCAACTGAGGTCAACGGAAGGGGGTATGAGCCACTCCAGGCAGACAGAGAGGGGAGATCCAGTCTGCTGGGTGGGTGGGGGGTACCCTAGAACCATGGGTCGCTCAGGAGAGGGGAGCAAATCACCCTGACACAAAAGTAGTTCTACAGACCACGCCCTGCAATCTGACCTAAAGCAAGAGCTTGGTCTCCGTGGGTCACGAGGTGCCATTTACGGTGCAACTCACAGAGCAAAGCCTGAATCTAGACCCAGGCACCGTGCCTTTGCTTTCTCCCTAAGGGATATCCGTGTAGATGGCTGCTGCATACACGCATATGTGTGTGTGCATGATACATGCAATGACAGCCCATTTGATTGTTACATATCATTGGCTATCCCCTTTCAGCCTGAAATTTTCTCTCTGCCTCTCTGCCTGGTCCCCAACCCGTCTCTTGTCTGTCTCTCTTCCCAGAGGGTATGAACTGCATGAACAAAGACCATGGCTGTGCCCACATCTGCCGGGAGACGCCCAAAGGTGGGGTGGCCTGCGACTGCAGGCCCGGCTTTGACCTTGCCCAAAACCAGAAGGACTGCACACGTAGGTAGAGGGAGACAAATGGGTCAAACGTCCCATGTGCCTCCTGCCATTGCTTTCTGGAGGGTCTGTCCAGTCTGCTGGACTTTGGCCAGGGAGGGTCCCCAGCCCCATGGGGTGGAGAGAAGGGCAGGGCCTGTGGAAGGGGCCTGATAGGGCATAAGGGACAAGGGTTGTAAACCCTTGGGGTTTTCCACACCAAGCATGACACTACCAGTGTAGCCCCAGGAGCTGGGCTGAATCTTATGGCAGCCCCTGAGCCTAAGCTGTCCAGCAGGAATGGCGGGGCCGTGGCACAGAGATCTGTAGGACCAGGTTTCTCGATGGGCCTGGGAAGCCCCTGGTAATGAGTAGTACAATGAAGGAAAAGAGTATGGTTCTGAAGTAGTCCCATTCCAGGCTTGCTGACCTTTTTTCTGGGACCAAAGATCAGAACTCTGTACACCTATAGTCCCAGCTTCTTGGGAGGCAGAAGCCAGAGGATCACTGTAGCCCAACTTTGAGTCCAGCCTGGACAACACAGCAAGACTCCATCTCTAAAATAAAATGTAAAGATCAGAACTCACAATTTGACCCCTGCAAGGCTAACTGCAGATGGCGATACTCTCGGAGATCTGGGCGGAATGAGGCCTCTGGCCAAAGACGCCACTTCAGGATCTGCTTGGTGGTCTGCCTACAGGGCCCACGTGTAGTCCAGCCTCTTAATGGGGACACCCCATTCCCCAGTAGGAGTAGGAGCCAGGAAACCAAGTAGAACGACGGCTGAACTCAGAAGCTTGGGAGCCAGCGCATCCTCCCCACAGCTACGTGGGGAGATGGTGGGATGGGCCTCTCCTCGTGGGAGATGAGGGCACCAGGGATACCCAAAGCGATGTCATATTTGCCCTTTTTTACAAAGAGCCAAAGGAGACTGCCGGAAGCACTTTCCATCTCTGGCAAGAGACAAGTGCCTCATATCAAGCCCACTTTCTAATGCAGAAAAATGTTAGGGAGAAGTGTCCAGTTCCAACTCCCAGTAGAAAAAGGTGGTCCTCACCCTAGCTGTGGAAATGAGAGACTGAGGCTGCCCTGCTGTCATAAAGAAAATGGCCGTTCTGCCACCCATCGTTCTGTGGAGAGGAAGCTGGCCCTTGTTGGTCCATCATCCGTAGTCACTGTTCCTCTCAGTTGTCATCAGCTCTCCTGTGGGTGCCTTGCCACACCTTTCCCAACTCACGGTCTCCTAGAACAGTCACCAAGGCCCTGGGGACCCATGTGCACCAGATGTGATTCATCCATTCTCCAAAGTGAAGGTGCTTCCTTCTGCCCCAGGTATGGTCCGAGAGGCGGACCACCTTTCTCTGTGTTCCAGGCTTTTTCCTGTGGGGTGGCCAAGATAAGCCGGTATACTGTCACCCAGGGCAGGACAAAACAGGGGCAGTCTCGATTGGAAGTGCCAGCCTCCAGCCCCAGGGCTCCATCCAGGCCCCCTCTCCACACCAGATGGATTCCTTTAGCTGCAGAGAAGTCTTCTGTCCCCGGCCACCTCAGAACAGAAGATGCTGACTCCAGCTTTCCCAGTCCCCCCTGTTGTGTGATCTGAGTTTCCTCACGAGAAAAGCCAAGGTCAAAAATGCATGGCATCAGCAGGCTTGTGGATAGCCCTGGCCAGAAGGACAGTGCATTCCCTTAGGCAGAAGACAGGCCGAGGGCCTGCTCAAACTGGGCCCTGAGTCCAGTGCCAGGGAGAGGCTGCAGGTGGCCTGGCTGGGGCCGGCTTGCTCCCTGACCCCATAGTACATCTGAGACAAGCACTGCAAGGAGGAGTTTGCTCAGAGAGCATCTTCTGAGCGCCAGCCTAGTGCGAGAGGTCAGGGACTAGGCAGGGCCCTGTGAGCAGCTAGGACACCCTCCACAACCCTCACCCCAGCTGCCCCCACCAGGAAGGGCTCAACCCTTGCCTGGAATATGTGCTGGCTTAAGAAACAGCAGTCCCACCCTCTCCGTGGGTGGCTGAATATCTCCAAGGTACGGAGAGCCCGATGTGATTTCTGGGGCCTGAGGCCTCCCGTGAAGGGCCTGCACAGGCAGCTGCCCAGCCAGCCCAGCTTTGGCTGCTTCTGTGAAGTTAACGAGACAAGGTTGGTGAGAAGTTAGCTCTGAGTTATTCACTCTAGTCCTTGAAGTCACTTGCGTTCCAGGAAATTCCAGATCTCAAGCTGGGTTGGGGGCTGAGGCCTGGCTTAGCCAACCAGCCTCTGTGGCTCAAGAGGACTGCAGGGCGCTGAACCAAGCTGTCATCCGTCCAGAGCCCAGGACCCACGCCAGGGCCGGGGCCAGAGGAGGTTTTCTCCATCCTTCTGTCCATCTCACCAGAGCTTGAGCTCAGACACCTCTGTGTACAAGCTGTGGACTCTCCGGTACTCGAAGGCTCAATCCTTGGGGGTCTGTGAGATGCACAAATGACTATGTGGAGGGAACAAGGGTCCTTGAGCCTGGATCCCCTTCGAGTTGCCTCAGGCAGGCCTCCATCCTCATTAGAGTCACTTTTGGGGCACAGCCTGTCTCCGGGAGCCTGGAGCTCAAGAAGAACTGCCTTCTCCCCAGCTGCACCCCTGCCCACTCTGAAACGGGAATCTCCTGGGTCCTAGAAAGACACACAACGTCCAGCCCAAAGTGGGTTCCACCTGGGTCTCTCCCCATCGCCTGAGATCTGCGCAGAGCTGCAGCCTCCAGGAATCCCTGGCTTCCCTGGGTTCCTTCCTGGCCATTGAGACGAGCTGTTGAGAGACGAAAGCTGAGCTCTCATCCAGGGTGCCAGCTCCACCCCAGAGAAGAGTCACTCCTGAGGAGAAGGGGCTGGAGGGCTTTGTGCTTGAAGCCCAGTTGTGTTTCTGGAAGCATTTTTCAGGTCCCTGAAATTTCCCCCTAGAAGTCAGCTCCCTCCTCTGGATGATCCTTAGCTCCCTGTGGAAGAGGGAGCAGCCTCTTAGAGCCTCTGGTTGCAGAGGAGAGCATCTGAGGCACTGAGCAGACACCTGTCCCCATATCAAGCCATTTTCTTGACATCCTCCCCACCCGCTGTGGAGACAGCATGTGTCCAAGGCTGAGGTGCCCCATCACTCAGGACAGGTGGGCAGGAAGGCTCTGCTTCGGTTTCTGTGAAAGGAGGAGTGCCGAGAAGTCAGTTCCGAAACGTTTCAGATCCTTCTCTGGGAGTTGCCACCAATTGACTTCCCTCTGGTACCAGCTGTGCTCAGGCGTCAACCGAGTAGAACATAATTCATTCAAACTCTCAGGATTTGGGATTTTTGCCCCCTCTAACCATAGTTGGTCTGAGATTTATTTTTGCATATTTGATCATTAGGGTTTTGCCAAATAAATTAGAGTGTAGCTTGAATTCTGGACAGATGGTTAAAGTATCCAAGAACACGCCCCATACAGAGGCCCTGGTGCACATTTGCGTTCGGATGATGGGCGTGCAGCTGTCTCGCCAGCATCACAAGGCAGGGGCCCTACACCCCCTGGGGAGCACTTGGGTCACCTTGCTCCCCTCTAGCGATCTCTCTCACCCTGGAAATGGACCATGTGTTTAAATAAACTTGAATTTGTAGTTTTTTCTACTTGACTCCTTTTTGTTCTGCCCCCTTTTCAGCCAACGCAGGTTGCTGATGTTGTGAAACATCTTGAGATTCTGGGCTGAAAGGCACCAGATCCTCCAGGCCACAGCATTGAAAACAATGTAATGTGGTTATTATTTAGGTGATTTTCAAAACCGTACCTCAGATGACATTAATTTGCACGAGTCTGTTCGGACATTGCCGAGCTCCCGGAGGATTAGGGCTTTGAGGGGATAGAGTTTGAGGTGGCCCCTGCAACTCTGAGGGGGGACCTCCGTGAAGACATCCACACACCCCAAGACAGGCAGAGGAAGGAAAGTTCTGCCAGAACTAAGGAAATGAGGGTCACCTGGAACCACGGGCCGCCATGTCCCTCCCCCGACAGCTTGACAAGTATGTCCTGGCATTGACAAACATTTGCCCCATCAAGACAGGCGGCTGTAAAGTGTCCTGCAGCCCGAGAAGGATGAAGCTGTCTTCATGTACCACTGTCTGAGCACATCAGCTCTGTGCCTGCTCTGATCAAAGCCCAGACGACCCCAAGTCCATTCTGTCCCACCCCAGTTCAGCTCTAGGGAGTGAGTGACTCCAGGGTCCCTGGAGGGGCTGAAGTGCAGGGAAATGCTCCCCCATTGCCCAGCGAGCCTCATGACCCTACCCACTGATGCCCTTAGGCCTCAGTTTCCCCATACCCTGAAGGCAGCAGCCAACACCGGCAAACTAATCGTTTTTGTTGTTCTGTTTATACACACGTGTGTACACTTGGGGCCTAACTAGTAACCTGTAACTATGGAAACGGAGGCTGCCAGCACAGCTGTGAGGACACAGACACAGGCCCCATGTGTGGTTGCCACCAGAAGTACGCCCTCCACTCAGACGGTCGCACGTGCATCGGTAAGTAGGCACCTCTGCCGCACACCACCCTTGCACCCCCCCGCCCCCCACCCCCCACGCGTTCACCAGCAGGGCCAGCACCCTGCCACGTCTGGGTTCCCCGGAAGGAAGCTTCAGGGAAATAAGGAAAGGCAAGCCTATGGCAATGGTGGAGATGGCCGGCGCCCCTGGGGAGGCTTTCTGGGGAGGCTTCTCTGGGGCCTGCAGCCCCCCGGGACCAGGCTCTTCTGCTTTGTGTTCTCTGGAGACGCCTGACGTGGGCTCCCTAGCAGCAGGGGTTCTGCACGTCCTTGTCCTAGAAGTGAGGGGTGGCCCCAGGCAGGCGGTGTGTGGGGAGAAGGGAGGTGTATGCACCTAAGACCTTCTGTTCCAGAAGCACAGGTGTTTCCTCCCCTAATATGGAAAACAGCCAGATTCAGGTAACTGCACACAGCCACGTTAGTCATGGGAGCTGCCCACAGCTGTCTGGAAAACTAACAGGTTTCCTCAGAACTTGGCTTTGAGTGGTCATTGTCTAAAGTCCAGGGGAGATGGACAGTGTGGGCCCTGCGTGGGTGTGGTGTCTTCACTGCTGTTCTCTCCAAGCTGCCGGGCCCCTGCTGGCCTTTCTCCCCAACCTGAAGTCTGCTCTTCCCGCCGCTGCCCCAGCCCGTCTCTCACCTGTCACATGGAGTCTTGATCTAAGTCTCCGTCACCTCCTTCCCCCTGGTCCCTATTTCCAAAGGGAAGCTCGAATATTTGTGATTATTTCATGCCACAATCACTAGTAGGTTTTTTTCTCCCACTTAAAAATAGCAGCAAATTTTTTAACGGAGAAAGGGTGGAGTTTCAAAGTTGGTGCCAGAGTTCAACCCTTCCTGTGCAGGCAAACTTTAGAAACTCAACACAAGTCAGTTATTTTTTTTAAGCCCCATTTCTTATTGTCAATCTGGAAGATACTTCTTGAGGGAGAGTCAGGGGACAGGACAGGGTTGGTCGGCAGACAGAAGCCCATGAGGCCAGGGTGTGCCCCCGCTCTGTCCCCCAGGATGCTGCTCCCTTGGGTCTCAGGGAGCAGGGCCCAGGTGGGCACCAGGCTGTCACCTCTGTAGTCCGGGGCTGTCATCATGGGTTCTGCTGCCTGCGGTGGCTCTCCCTTCCTCTGTGTGGTCTCTTCTTTCAGACAACCATTTTTTATTTCATTTTTATCTCATTTCTCTTGCTTTTCTGGTGATGGTCCCTGATTGCCTGTCTTGTCTGATAACTGACGTTCATTAATTATTTTCAGAGCCAAAAGCCAAACCAAACCAACCAACCAATTAAAAAAGAATTAAAAGCCAAACCCGGTCTCAGACCAGTGTCTCTATTGCAGCCTGATCCCATCTAGAACCTCCTCTCCTCCGGCCTCTCTCCCTCCGCTGTCCAGCCTGGGGCTCTCCCGGGCCACCCAGCCTCCCTCCTGTCTCGTCTGCTCGAGGTCTTCCGCAGGGTTTGCCACCTCTGTTGGAGCCAGCTCTGTGGCCACGGGGGCAGTGCAAATGGCTGCCAGGCCAGACACACCCAGCCTTTGTCTAACACATCTTGTCTTGTCCACCTGAATCATCCTTTCTTGCTTTTTTATTTTTTGATGTCTACTGCATGCGAAGGCCCCTGCCTGGATCTCCTTTCTAAATTAACTTCCCCAGCCCCACCTTCCCTCTCCTCTCGTTAGAAATCACCTTCCTTACCCAGCCCCTGCTGCTGCTACTTCTACTCCTGGCCAGGAAGAGATGCCTTCACCTGCCTTTGCCCACTGTTCATCCGTGTCCCCCTTGGGAACGAATGTGTCCACATATTTCCTTCTGAGCAAAGAAAGTCAACCCAGCTACCCTCACCTGCCCTCCACAGGAAGCCTCTTGGCATAGCCAGGATGCTCCCTGGCCCGCTCGGGGCTGCCTCTCCTCCGCATGCTCCTAAAATAAGTGATCCCTCTTTGCATCCCCTTGTTGAGCACTTGAATGTTTAGCCCTAGTCCTCTATAGACAAGCAGGCAACCAGCGCTGCCCAAATCGATCCCGTGGTTTTTCTGTGTCTATTCTATTGGATCCATTGTGTGTGTGCGCGTGTGTGTCCTATGTTTTGTTCTTAATTTTGCATGAGTGTTGACACCCCTTCATGTCCCTGTGACAGAGCCTCTGCTGTCTCAGTGCATCCATCACCGGACCTTGTGGCCCTGTCCCCTTGTCCTGTGCCTCGTCCTGTGCCTGCCTCTCCAGCCTGAGCCACGGGGGTCTGTAATCACTTGTGTCTCCGTAAAGCACTGTGGTGGTGCTTTCTGCTTCTGTGGCTCTGTGCGGACGAGTCCCGTCTGCCCTGACCTCAGCCTCCTTCTCTGTTTGCTTGCCCATGGGCCCTGAGTCCCCTCTGTGTCCCAGGTCACTTTGTGGTCATTCCTCCTTTCCTGCACGTCCCCCCGCCCCCGCCCTCGCTGGCTCTCTGCTTTGCCCTGAACACCCCCACCTTGGAGGTTCCTGGGATTAGCCCCTTGGCGAGGATGCCGAGCTGGCCGGCGTGTTGTGTTGGCTTTGCGTGCGCCACGCCGAGAGGCTGACTGTCTTGGGCCGCGGGAAGTGGGCTGTCATTAACCACTGGCTCCATGTTTGTCCCTTACTTGTGTTTTAGAGAAGGATGAGGCTGCAATTGAGCGCTCTCAGTTCAATGCCACGTCAGTAGCTGATGTGGACAAGCGGGTGAAACGGCGGCTACTCATGGGTAACACTTTTCTTCCACTTCCTTTGTCGTACTTGCACTTGTGTGTGTGTGCACATGTGTGTCTTGGGTGTGCGCTGGCATGTGGACATGGGCGTGTGTGTGCTGTGTGTGGGTGTGACGTGCGCATGGGAGCATATGTCTGTGTTGCGGGGTGTGCCCACGTGCGTGCAGTCCTGCGTGTCGTGTGAGTGCGGGGGGCTCCACTCCAGGTGTGAACTCACTTTTTCCTTTTTAAAGTTTTTACCCTCCATCACACACGTTTGTTCTTTGTTTGTGTGTTTGTAGCAAAGAACCCAGGGCTAGTATCCACTGGCCTGTGCACGTAAGGAGACGTGTGTTGTAAAGCTCCCCGACTTGCGTAAACACCCACATTCACAGTTAGGATTCCCAGGATCAGCAAAGCAGCACTGAGACTCAGCCGCAAAAGAGGGCATTTGAGTAGATGGGTCAGGGCAGGAGAGTCCTTACCCATCTCCTCTCCTGGGAGGGAAGCTACCGGCCAGGACCTCCAGGACCTCTCAGGGAAAAAGCCACCTACTTCTCAGAGGCTGCTCAAGGTGTCTTGCGAGGCCTGCTGGCAGGGCTGATCAGGGACTGGTGTGAGGAGAACGAGAAGGAAGAGGGGAAATCACTGCTCTTGGACAGAGCTCAGTGTGCACAGTGGAAAGCAGACTTCCTCGTCTACTCATTCTTCTATATCAGTCGGTTCTGCTGTTTTGCTGGCCTCCGGGCTTTGCCAGCTGCCCAGGACCTCCTGTGCATAGCTGTGGTCGCCTAGGGTTGTCACGACCTTCTTAATGGCTCTCAGATAGCTCACACCAGTGTTTGCAGCTATGGGGTCAGGTAATGCGGTCTCCATTTCTCCGAGGAAGAGACTAAGGTTCGCTGGGGTGCCCTGGCTTGCCCAAGGTCCCACACCACCCTGCAGGGCTGAGCTCTACCGGGAAGTCCTGACCGTGTGGGCTGTCTCAAGCATCAGGGTTGCAGGGCCATGTGAAGGTCAGAGCCTAAAGGTCCCAGAGAGGTGGCTTTGTTTCATGGCCCTCATGCGGACCTCAGGGGGACCCAGGCATCTAGAGAGGCAGCAGGAGGGAGGTCCATGGGCCACAGGGGATATGGCCTTGTGTGCTGCTGAGGAGGCTTCAGGCTGGCCCACTCCTTAGGGGCTTCAAGGAGCTCATGGGTCTGCCTGACGGTGCTCTATGAACCCTAAGTCCATGCTAGACAGGACAGGTGCCGCCCTCTTTCTCAGATAAGAAGAGTAAGGGCCAGAGAGGTCAGAGCATTCACCTCTGGTCACACAGGCAGACAGGGCAAGCTCAGGCTGGAAGCCAGTTCTCCGCAAATTCTCTGGACAGGTCTGTCTTGTTGACTTGGGCAGTCCGGGTTGGCCTGGGAAGAGCTGGAGATGGCAGATTGGGTTGGCTTTGAGCCTCCAGCCTCAGCCCCAGCCAACAGGTATGACCACTGCCCTCCAGGCAGGCATGAGTCAGTGCTGTGGACTGTCTGGAAGGGTGGCTGGAGGCAGGTGGAGGGAGCCCCAGAGTTGTCAGTGTTCTGAGGCCACTCTCAGGTCTCAGGGGGCCCAGGGCCCTCGGTCTCACTTACGAAAAGTGGGCACTACTGTCTGAGGCCAGAGCTCCAGAGCCAGGCAGGACCAGGAGCTGGGCCCCTCAGGTACCCCGCGACCTTCCCAGGAAGAGGATGGGTGGTGGAAGAGGGCCACGCTGAGTTGGCATCACGTAAATGGGTGGTGCAGGGGTGGGGAGGAGGGCCTCTGTGCTTGCATTCAATAATGAGAGTCAGTGGATAAAGGCCCAGAACCAGACCCTGGAGTGGGGTCAGGAGGTGAGGAGGGAGGCCCTGAGAATGCAGGTAGCCTCAGCCTGGGTTTGGGAGGCGGACTGAAGGAACACATCAAGGAGATCTCTGTGCTAGGCATCTGGGTGGGGACCCTCCCCTGTACCCCCACCTTTGTGATTATCAGAATCCTCCCATACCACCCCTTAGAGCTTGTCCTGCCCCAGACAGAAGAGACTTCTCCTCCTCCGGTTTCCTCCAACACGAAGCAAAGGAAGAGCCAGTAGCCAAGACCTCACCCCCTAAACTAGGAACCAGACCCAGGCTTCTGAGAAGGGTCAGTCCGGGGGCCTCAAGTCTAGAGCACAAGTGAGCCCCTCTCTCACGAGCTCATCACCCTTAGCACCATCTCCTCTAAGAACAGCCTATAGGGTAAAGACATAGGATCGTGTTGGATTTCAGGCCCTAACCAGTAGCTCCTGATGAGGTGTGGCTGCCCCCATGTTGTATTAATAGAGGCAAGGTATGGAGAGTAAGGGAGGTGAGCGTTCCCATCCTGCCCCATGCTGGTCAGGCACACCAGAGCATCACATTCAGAGCCGGGCCCTATGTGGGGAGAGCAGCCCAGATGGTGAGGGGCTCAGAACTGGGTCATCCTCATATGTTCATGCTGCCAGGATTGCTGGCCTGTGGCAGAGATCACAGGCAGTTTGTCCCAGTAGATCCTGGGCCTGTGGGCAGCCTGAGCCCCTTTTGGGGTTCCGGGAGGGGAGAAGGGTAGGACAGGCACAGGCAGAAGGAGCCAGCGGTAGATAAGAAAAGTGAGACACTGAGGAGTTTCACAGCAAGGGCAGCCCCTGGACCACGTGGCTTCAGAGTCTGTGCCCTTGACTGCAGCACTGGCCAGCTCCTCACGAGAGCGGCTCAGATCCCCGTCCCCTGGCAGAACCTGCAGGCCAAAGTGGCCATGTCTTAGAAACCACGGAGGGGAGGACACTGCGGCTCAGAGGGGCTAAGGGCTCCAGCCATGCAGCTGGGCAGGACAGAGCCGGGATTCTGGCTCCAGTGAGGGAGGGGAGTGCCCTCAATGGGAGGCGCAGTTGTAAGTCTAGAATGTGGCCAGAGAGAGAGAATACCTCCAGCACAGCGGCCTGGGCCACTGGGTTCTCAGCTGCACCCAGAAATTGCTTTTTGTAATAATCACCCCAGTCCCTGAGCACAGGTGAAGAACAGAGTAAGTATGTTTACTTTAAAGAGGCCCCAAAACGTGTAACCAATTGTAGACTCCCATTACAATCAGTTAAAATTGTTGGATTTGCAGGTTAAAGTGATAAGTTTCAATTATCTGGGAGACTTACATGAAACACCTGAGGACCCAGCGTGGGGTGCAGCATGGGAGCTTACCTCAGGCCCCGGGACCCTGCTTGTGGCAAGGCTGATGGGGTGCTGCACGCCACGCTGGTCAGCTCCAGGTCTTCAATCAAGCCCCCCTCCCTGGAGCATGCTTAGGATAGGTGGAGCATCCGCTCCTCTTGCTGCTGCTAACAGATTCCCGCAATCTCAGTTGCTTAAGACAACGCACGTTTATTGTCTTCTGTAGGTCAGAAATTTGACCTGGGGCTCATTGGGCTAAATTCAAGATGTCGGCAGGGCTGTTTCCTTCTGGAGGCCCCAGGGGCGCATCCCCTTCCTTGCCTTTCCAGCTTCTAGAGCTGCCCACGTTCCTTGTCCCGCGGCCCCTCCTCCACCTTCAGAGCCAGCAGCCTGACCCGCCCCAGTCCTCACAGCTGTTTCTGACCCACCTCTGCGGCCTCCCTCGGTTACTCTCAAGGACCCCTGTGATCACACTGGGCCCCTCCAGGTAATCCAGGATAATTTCGCATCTCACAGTCCTTCAGCACATCTGCAGAGTCCCTTCTGCCAGGTAGGGTCACAGTTTCTGGGGATTAGCATGTGGGCATTTTAAGGGGGCATTATTCTGCCTAAAACAGATGGTTCTGCTGGGGCTGAAGGGACCCTCCGTTAGGGCAGAGCCCACACCTGCCCTTTTCACTGGCTGAGCCCCAGGACCAGGAGCCTCCTCTGAAACCAGTCCTGAAGGTGTGGGATGCACCCCACCCCCTTCATGGAGGCTCCGCTGGCTGCCCCAGCTGTGGGCACCCACTCTTCCTCAGGCAGCCTTGGGGGTGTATCTTCAGCCCATTCCCTCTGCCCTGGCTCTCCCGCCTCACCAGTACCGCTCAACCCCTCTAGAGTTTGCAAGGAACTTTCCAGGCAGCTTTTCCAGCCCCTCCCCCACAGCCCTGGGAGGCAGCTGTCCCCACTTGACAGATGAAGAGCCTGAGGCCCTGAGAAGGGAGGCCACACAGCCCGTGAGCAAAGCCTGGGCCAAAGTCCCAGCCCTGTGGACCCCCAAGTCCAGGGCCCCAGGTTAGGAGCAGAACAGGCCTGAGGGACGCGGCTGTGCAGGCCCAGTAGCATTTCTGGCTGTGACGTTCCTCCTGTGGGCACGACATCAGCAGAACTCACAGCCAGCCCATTCCAGGGGTCCCACCACGCCCATGAGAGCAGTGGGGCCTGAGCTGCAGGCTAGGGACCCCAATCTGAGTTGACCCTCAGCCCGAGCTCCCTCTGGGCCTCGCACTCTGCCCCGTGTTTACCTCAACCTCACAGCCACCCTGAGAGCAGTGCGAGTGTTTTGGAGATGAGGACATGGGGGCACAGAAAGGCAGCTGGGAACTCCTCTCCCCGCACCCCTGAAGCTGCTCCTGCCTGGCTCCCTGAACTGCTCCGCCTCGTCCGATATAGGCCCAACCTTCTCTGCCTCCTCTCTGGATCTGGCCAGGAGTGGGTGCTTGGCGATGCTTATGGAGGTCAAAGAGGAACACTGCCCAAGAAGCAGTGCCTGCCCTGAGGGGACCTTGGGTTCCAGCAGGGACAGGGCGCCCTGAGCCTTCCCTGTCCCTCCATACCATTAGAGCCATCTTCGTAAGTGTTCCCCAGGCCGGTGCTAGACAGAGCCTGGGAGCAGTCGCAGCATCTGTGACCCCCTTGATCAGCAGACACTGCCTGGGCATCTCCCAGGAGACAGGGCCTAGACCTGCAGGAGGCCACAGGCATCCAGAGGAGAGGGAAAAGCTTCGCTCGTGGAGCGAGGCCTGGGTACCAGTTCTGTCCACTCCCTGGAAGCTTTGCTTGCTCAGGCGAGTTTTTAACTTCCCTCAGCCTGTTTCCTTAGCTGTAAAAAGGCGATCATGATAGTGTGTACTTCCTATCGATTTGAGGATGAAATGAGCGACTAAGTAGCAGGTGCTTAGCGTGGCGCCAGGCACGTAGGAAGCACTCACTGTGCGTCAGCTGTGTGACGCAGTTGGGGCACTGAGGTGCAAAGCACCAGAAAGGGAAGCCGCCAGGGACAGATCTGCAGGTGAGCAGGCAGGGCCAGGTGGAGTCCCAGGCTTCCCCTGGCTTTTCCCCACCCTTCTGCCCCTAGACCTGTCTCCCCAGCCATCCCGCCATCTCTGTCCTGCCCATCCCCAGCCAAGCCCTCTGGGCTGCATGGCTGCACTCAGGGCCCACTGTCCTGCTGGCAGGGGGAGAAGGGAGGAGCTTTCCCACTGCAACTCACGGGGCTACAGCCTCATCCCTCTGAGCCCCGGGTTTCCCATCCCCCAAATGGCCATGACCTGCTTCACCCTGCCAGGCTCAAAGGAACTGGAAGTGAGAGAAAAGATGGAAGGGCCCAGCACACAGGCCAGAGCTTGGTAAGGGGCTGCTCATCCTGAAAAAAGCAGGCAGAGAGGCTGGAGAACTGGGAGGCCAGGGAGGACCGAGGAGAGTGGAGGCCACTGTGGAAATGGTGGCTGACACTTAGGGGGCACACGCTGTGTCCCACACTGTCCCCAGCGTCATTTAACTGCATCACCCTGAGCGGCATGGCCAGTGTCACTTCTCATCTGGACATCTGCATTCCTGCTTCTCCCCCCTAGCTCCCCTCCACCCTGCCTGCACCTCCTCTTCTGCAGTGACCATCTCAGGGTCCTGGGTGTCCCTGATTTCACCAATCTATGTCCCAGTCCCCACCCCGCACATTCACCCACTCCTGGAAGCCACCCTCTGCCTGTTCCTCTGGCCCTGCATGCTCAGCCTTTCCTGGACTCCCTGCCTCCAGGGGTCACACCCTCATCTCTCTACCCAGGTGCCATCTTGGGTGGTTCTACCTGGCAAAGGCTGCCTTTTGCTTGTCCAAACCTCACTGGACCTTTCTCCCCTCCCCTGTCCCACCATTCACCCTTCCTCCACCAGCACGCCCTGACTGGGGGCAGCAGCTAGGTCTTTGCCAGCTTGGTGCCTCCCCCTCAGGGCACAGCACAGGGCCTTGCCCAGAGCAGGAGCATGGGTGAGGCTAGTTGGCTCAGCACATGAATGAAGGCTTCCTGGAGGAGGTGCCGGGGGATGGATGGGGCCTCAGTGCCCAGGCAGGCAGGTATCCAGCTCAGAGAGAGGGCAGGCCCCGGAGCCTGGACGTGCTTGGAAGTGGGAAGGGACTCAG
This sequence comes from Symphalangus syndactylus, assembly GCF_028878055.3. Lineage (NCBI taxonomy): Eukaryota > Metazoa > Chordata > Mammalia > Primates > Hylobatidae > Symphalangus > Symphalangus syndactylus. The sequence continues at coordinate 16,459,838 of NC_072440.2, forward strand.
GCAGGTCTGAGTGCTGGTGAGGGAGGCGATGACACGGGGCAGCTCCCCAGGCCCAGTGCTCAGCAGGTGGCCTGGCTGAAGGAAAGCGGGAGCAAGCCCCTCTCAAGTTGTGGCCTCCCTGCCCACTGAGCTCCAGGGACTGGGCTCCTGTTAGAGAAGGATCAGGTGGTCAAGCTACACCTCATTCACTGGACTGGCTCCAAATATGGCTGGTGTCTGGTCAGTTGGGGCCCCCAGCCAGGTTGAGTCCTGGGCCCTGCCCTCAGTTCAGTCCCTCACTGTCTCACACGCACAGCTGGGGCTTGTAGGGGGAGGTAGGTGATGGCGACTCAGCTGTGACGAGGGCTGGAGTGTGGGTGGAGTCGCAGTGCCAGGCAGGGCTTAGTAGAGAAAAGACGAGGGCTCAGAGCATTGCCTGGTCCAGATGGGAGGCTTAAGCCTAGAGGGGATGTGGCCCACCCAAGGCCACCTTGGACGTTGAGCCCTGGCACTCTTGGGTGGCCCTACCCCTTGCCCCCGGCTTCCCTCCCACTGTACTCCATCCCAGTGGAGATGGGGCACACTTGACGCCCATCTGCTCCTTTTGGTCCTCAACTCTCATGTTTAAACATCCAAGACCGCATCTCACTGCCTGCCCTGTTTCCTCTCTCCTGGATTCTGGCCCAGCCTCCCTGTCTCCCAGCCCCACCAGCTGTGAGGCCATGGCCAGAGCCCTCTTTGGCACAAATCTGAACGGGCTCCAGCCCTACCTTAATCCTCCCCTAGGTTTCTTGGCCGCTGGTCTAAGTGGGCCCCAAAGCCCCAAAGCCCTTCAAGATGCAACCTCAGTGCCCTCTGTGACCTCCTGACATTTTTGCTAATCCAGCCCTGACCCCCCTGGCCCCCTGGCCCTGCAGGCCAACATGGCAATACCGATGTCCACTGGAGCTGTAATGGAAGGCGCCCGAGAACAGGGCACCCTCTTCACCTGCATTCTCAGGAGGAGCCCAAGTGTAAAAACAGGCCCGACCAGGCCCCTCTGCCACCCTGCCGCTGGCTCCCTCTCACCCCACCTACCTGGGGGGTGACGGCCTGCTCCTCCTGCGGCCCTCCCCATCCAAGCCACCCTTGCCTCTCTCTAGCTGGATCCAGCTAAGGGCGGGCCAGGTGGTGGCTACAGGCCAAGGTTAGCCCTGACTTGACTGAGGAGTAGCAGGCAGCTCCCAGCAGCTCCCAGCTTCCTGAGGCGAGATTTCCTGGTCTGACCCAAGGACGGTGGGTGGTTTCCAGTTGCTCAGCCAGGCTGTACCATTGCTCCAAATACCATGCATTTGTTCTTAGAGCAGAGAAATCCGTGGCTGGAGCTTCACTCCAGTCAAGCACACAGTGACTCCTTTCTGGTTATCCTAAGCCAGATTCTAGAGTCAGACCCGGGTTCAGTCCTAGCTTCCCCAGTCACTAGCTCTGCCAGCACCCCAGGGCCAGCTCACATCTCACTTACAAAGATGGCTTCCAGTCTCTGGAGAAGCTTAGCTGAGGCACTGGACAGGCTGCACCTGGCCCTGTGTGTGGCCCGTAGCAGGTGGCCCAGCCACTTTCCATCCTTTCCTTCTTCGCCATCACCAGCCATGAGCATGTCAATAGGGCACTCTAGAATGCCAGGGAGGAACAAAAGCTTGATGACAAGTCCCAGACAGAAAAGAAGCCCGGAGCCGGACTGGCCTTGATGGGGTCATAGTGGTGGGCCGTCGGGAGCCCTGGAGACCCAGCAGGATTAACAGCGCCTGGTGCCTATAACCCAGACCCCTCCAGGAGGCCTACACAGCTCCCAGGCTGAAGCTCTAGAGAGGGAGAGGGAGAGAGCATAGACACAGGCTCCAGGTGTCAGCCACTCCCTGCCCCGTCCCCATCCCCACGAAGTCACAGAGTGGGAGGGTGGGAGTGGGGAGTGCACCACTGCTGGAGGCCCACCAGGAAGCAGAGGTTTGTGCTCAGACACTGGGCACTGCCTCCTTTTGCCCCAGGTGGTTGTTTAATCTGTCCTCAGCCACGTCTCCGGGGCAGCCCACAGAGACCTGGAGCAAGGCTTCCCTCTGTTGAGCAGCCTCCAGGCTGGGCTCTTTGTATAACCAGACATGTTCAATGTTCCCGGCAACCTGCAAGGTTTAGTGGTACAGATAAGGAAACCGGAGCTCAGAGAGGTGAAACAGCTCGTCCAGTTCTGTCTACCCCACACCCCTCCCCCTCAAGGGGCAGGCAGGTGATAGCTCTGCCCCCCCAGGCTTTGCACAGGGCCTGGCATGAGCATGCTCAGTGAGTGTGAGCTGCTGTGGATCAGATCCCCAAGCCTCCCTGGGCACACACAGCTGGAGGGGCCACCTGGTGCACAGGAAGAGCACTGGCCCAGCCGCTTCGCAGCTACCTGCCCTCACCAGCTCCTTCCCCTTGCCTCATCTCAATCCCCCAAGCCTCCTGGGGCACGGCTGTGATGCCTCCTGTGGGTGGGCCCCAAGGATCCCACCCACAGGGGAGCCCCCTTGTCTGCCCTAAGCACCCTTCACTGAGGAGCCAGGGTAGAGGCAGGAAGTGAAGGAGGCAGGGCAGGGGGAGACTGGCCGCTGGAGGCCCTGCTCCTGTCACCTGCTTTAATACGAAACCTCCCTGTCCTCCAAGGGCACCCGGGACCCCTCAAACCAAGTGAGGAGACCTCTCCTGAGGTCGGCTTGTCTTGCTCCTGGGTGGGCATCTTCTATATACCTGGTGCCACCAGCCCTCAGGCCTCCCTGCAGCCCCCACGCCACAGTCCTGCAGGGCACTGTCCCTCCATCCCAGTGGCTTCTGCTTTCTGAGCAGGTGTAGGAACCCCCACCCACCCACTAGTCATGAGAGAAGGTGGCTTGCCGTACTCCTAGCACATCCTGGAATTGGGGCCCCGCCTGCTGCCTTGGAAGACAGTGCCACTGACAATAATTCGCCTCCCAAATTGTTCCCCAAGCAGCGCGGTTCTCAGGTGGACGGAGGCCCTGAGGGTGGTGCAGGGCCGGGCTAAAGTTGGCAGAGGGCCAAAATGGGCCTCGGAGTCACGGGGCTGTGTGCTAAAAAGGCAGAGTCCAGGAGACCCCGGGCTGCCTCAGAGGCCTGGGTGGCCCTTGGGGATCACAGGCGTTGGGGCCCCGCAGCCTCAGACGTGAACAGTGCTGGCCCTGGAGGAGCCTGCTGGGGCCTCCCATCCCACGTTCTCCTTGAGAGCTGCTTCCTTGTCAGGGCTGCAGCCCTGGCCTCCGCAGTCGCCCTGCGTCCTGCCACATTGAGCCCCACCCCACCCGCGCCACCACCTGCATGCGCTGTCACCAGCATGTCCCCAGGCAGCCCTGGGGCAGACCTAGCCAGCACCCCCTCAACAGACAGCTCTCAGGATTGACCATTTGCCCAGTGGAGGTAGAGGCAGGCGGGGAGGCGTGGTCAGGACCAGGCGTGGCCCTCTGCTGAGAGTGTCAAGTCCCCTCCACCACCCCCTGCTGACTGTCAGAGGCACGAGGGAGGCCACATTCATGGTGCCCATTACAGCGCTGGCCATAAGCCTGCTGCACAACACTAGTGATGGGCCACAGGGCCCCCCCGGAGTTCAGAGGGCCCCTCGGGAGATAGGCCAGCCAGGGAGACCAGGGCCACTGCGTCAGGGGCTTGCCAGGGAGCATGGCGTGGCTTTTATCCCAAAGCGATGGGAGCCATGGAGGGTTCAGCAGCCAGCTGGGGGAAGATGGTCAGAGGTCAGAGGTCCCCAGATCTGCCGGAAGGGCCATCCAACCCCTCTTCACCGCAGCTTCGGTTGATTCTAGGGACAGAAGGGCAGGTGGCCAGCCCTGATTTAGGGATCAGCAGGTTCTGGCGAGGACCCCAGGCTGCCCCCATCATCAGGGTAGGCCACTGAGGGGCAGGGAGGAAGAAAGGATGGTAGGGCCTTTGTGGGATGCTGGGCCCATGCCAGACCCACTGGATCAGAGCCTCTGCCCTGGTGAAAAGCCTGTCCCTTCTGTCCACCACACAGTGACTGAGACTGTCCTTTAAGGACCTTGTCCCAGACCTGGGGCAGCATAAGCAGGCAGTGCCAACCCAAAGGCCAGCAGTGGCTGCGGCTGTTCCCAGGCATCCTTCTGTCCTCGCCCCGCTTCCCTCTGTCAGAGCGATGTTCAGGCACAACACAGGCGGGAAACCCAGGGTCTAGGGAGGGGAGGGTCCTTTGCCCACAGTCCCCCCATGTGGTGCTGGCACTGAGCCTGGCACCCACGCCCACCTCCCATTGTGTACCACAGAGTGCCCTTGTGCCCTGCACAGTGCAGCACTGCACTGCCTCCTCCACCAAGGGCACGTTCGCCCTTCAGTCCTGCCCACCTCGCGTCCCAGCTCACTCTCCCTTCCAGGTCCAACAGAGGGTAGGGTCCCAGCCCCCTGGCTTGGTTCTGTTTCTCGTGGGGCCTCCAGAGTCCCTGCTCATTAATCTAGTCGTTGAGCACAACTCATTAGGCACCTCTGCCATGCTGGTCACCTTGACACTGCCCTGCCTGGAGAGCGTGTGGTCAGTGGGAGAGGCCTCCACACACATAGATAGCACTGCCCTATGGGGAAGAAGCCCACAGCAAGGCTCGGGACAGCTTTCGGGGAGGCAGGTGGGGCCTGCTGTGTTCTGAGGAGTTGGTTATTCAAGGCCAAGGGGGGTGCCCTGTAGAACCCTGAGGAACTGTGCTGGGGTGTGGCGGGGCATGGGCTGGGAGGTGGGCAGTGTGAGAGGAAGGTGCAGACCCAGGAGAGAAAGGCGAGGTCTGGGCCTTATTTCATGCCCCCTGCCACTCCATAAGCTGTTGACACCTGGGCATGTCACATTCATCTCTGTAGCTCCCCTCTCCCGGCCACCTAGCACAGTGAAATTGACCCGCCTGTGAAGACCAGGGGCTGTGTCCAAGGTGCATCCTAGCAGGGCAGAGAAGTTCAGATAATAATCATTGAATGAATTAGCAACTGCCTGTGGGTGCTGAGTCTTCATAGGCAGAGCTTCCAAGAATGGCACCAACAGTGAGAGTGTGGACCCAATCGCAGAGCAGCTTCCAAAGCACTGTGGCATCCACTGTTCTGCCTGGGCCTTGCGAGAACTGTGTGGTAAATATGATCATCTCCATGTCACCCATCCAGAAGCTGACTTTGAGAAGCCAAGGGACTTGCCCGGGGTCACACAGCCGGCACGTGGAACCCTGTCATTCAGCCTTCATAGCTCCTGTCCCTTCTGTCCACCACATGGTGACAGACTGTCCTTTAAGGACCTTGTCCCAGACCTGGGGCAGTGTAAGCAGGCAGTGCCAACCCAAAGGCCAGCAGTGGCTGCAACTGTTCCCAGGCATCCTTCTGTCCTCGCCCCTGCTTCCCTCTGTCAGAGCGCTGGCAGGCTGCATGCGGGGTCCAGTGGAGCGCCCGGCCTCCCCTGCAGGGCCCAGCCCAAAGCAGGAGCTCCCCAGAGAAAGACCAAAGGGCAGACCTTTTAACTTGTCTGAGATTTTCCCCACACACTTTCGAGCCCCAGCCAGCCCTACGCCTGGCCTTCCTCCTCCTTGGCCACCCTCGCCCTACGGGGTGAGCGCTCTCCCCACCAGCTGGAGGAGGAAGCCAGGGCACCAGGGGGTGCAGACCTCACGGTGAGGATCCCATCAAAGCCCTGATTCTCTGGCCTTGTCCGGCTTACTCATCAGCCTGGAGTGTTGAAGCCCAGAGTTCAAATACTGGCTCCTCCCAATAGCTGCGTGACCTGAACACGGCCAGCTTCTAGGATGTGCGGCGTGTGCGGTGGCCCAGGACCCCGCCCTTAGAAGGGCCCATGATTGGTTTCGTGTTCTGTCTCTGTCTTGAAATTCTTAGCAATTTTTGAACAAGGCCATTCCATTTTTATTTTGCACTGGGTTCCACAAGTGATGTAGCCATTCCTGCCTGGACAGGCAATGTAACTTCTCCATGCCTCCAGGGCCTGCCTTGGCACTTCTGTGTCCCCCGTGGGGCTGCTGTGAGGCCTGCTGAGGCTCATGGGTGACAGGTGCCTTGTCCACTACAAAGGGCTGTATTGTTCCACAATCTCTCCAGGTGGAGAGAGAAAGCCTCTAGACGAGAACTCTGTAGCTCCTGGACGAAGCTCCTGGAGGCTGCGCTGCATCCTCCTCCTCTTCCCAGTCCCAGGCACCTGAGCCACCCTCCACAAGTGTGTTTAGGGGTGGGAGAGATTCCTCATGAGGCCATAATGTCAGCCCCTGGGAGGGGGCAGAGGCCGGGATGGCACCCAGAGAAGGCCCATGGGTGAGGAGGAGGAAGGCCCAGAGCCCACCCCCACCAGGCAGAGATGCCACTGCTGCAGCCTCCGAGCCCTGTTTGCCACTTATATTTGGAGGGGCTCCGTGGTAAAGGTGGCCTGGCCTGCTTTCTTACTGTCTCTGAGACAGCCGTGGCCTAATACCAGGTCTGGTGGCCTCTGGTCCTGAGGAACAGGAGAAGTGAGGCTGTTTTTTGAGGCCCTGAGAGATGGGGGAGCTGGAGCGATGGCCAGGCTAGCCATAGACGGCAGGGGCCTCCTCGGCAGCAGCACGGGAGCCTCTGCTTGGAGACTCCCAGGGACGCGGTGCTCGGCCCCACCAGGTCCGCCTGTCCTGTCATTGTAGACTTCAGTCCCCAGCCCTCACTTCAGCCCAAAGGACCTCGGTCAGTTTCATTGTTGCTCCCTCTACCCGTCTTGCATTTATAGTGAACCTCTAAAAACCTCACAATATGGCTGAGGTGGGCACCGCAGAAATGGCCATCCCTGTGCTGTAGAGGAGGGATGGAGGCCCAGGCAAGAGGCTGCAGCCTGCCCCAGGCCCCGAAGCGGGAAGAGGTGAGGGCGGGCCTAAGGCCAGACTGCTCCCTCCACTTGACCCTCCCTGCCTGCACAGGGCCTGGCAGAGAACGTCCCAGGGACTGCTGGCTCCCAGCGCTCCTACATGAGCCTGACGTGGGCACGTTTCTCTGGCTGCCCAGGATGAGGCAGTGATCTGGAGGAGGGACCATGGGAGGCAGTGACAGTCACAGGAGGACAGCAGTGGCCTGGCCATAGTAAGAGCAGGGGCTAGAGCTGGGAAGTGCTGGGGAAGCAGCAGGCCCAGGCCCTGGGTCCCAGGGGAAGAGGAGGGGGCTCATCGTCTTCGGCTTGGGGCAGGTAGGGGTAGCATCCCTGCAGACAGGGAGCACTGGGGGAGGAGCTGCTAGAGGAGGATGATGAAGAGTCCAGTGGCACATGCTTGGTGGTAGGGCCCTGGAGCTGCCAGGTGGGTCACTGCCCGCGAGGAGCCAAGGGGGTTAGACTCAGATGGAGCAGGTCCCCTCCAGCTCTGCCACTGAGGCTGCACAGCCTTGGGCCGAGTTCCTGATGCTCCGTACGGGATCCTCTTCAGGGAAGTGGAGGGCACAGGAGCCACCAGCCTAGGAGCATGAGAGTGGGAGGCAGAGCAGGGCCCGGCCCATGGTGACCACGTGGCCCCTGCTGTGGAGCGGGGTGGTCAGCACCCAAGAACAGGCCCTAAGGGACTAAGAGCCCCTTGTTCAAAGCCTGATGTTTACATACCAGCCATAGACTGAGGCAACTCGGGAACTCAAGCTGCCTGGTCCAGAGAGCGGGTGACTTTCAGGTGGAGCTTCCAAGTCCCATTAGGGACTTCAGGGAAGAGAAGAGCCTCCAGGATTCTTGGACTCTGTTTGGCCGGGTCCATTGCTCAGGGTCACTGCCCCTAGAGCCTGCACCACACCTCACCTCCCCCTCCGCAGAGACCCAGTGCCCTCAGCCCTGAGTTTTCAGCGGCTGTCTCCCCCCACCCTCTGCACCCTGCCATGTTCCCCCATCTCTCCAAGGCCTGAGCCTTAATTACCTCCACCTGGAAAACAGGCACATTCTCTGCCCGCCTCTCCAGAGGGGGGCTCTCGCACAGGAAAAGCTGAGAAGGCAGGAGGGGAGCCCATTGGCTCCTGGATTCGCGGGTGGGAGGCAGGAGGGGAGCCCATTGGCTCCTGGATTGGGAGTGGGAGGCAGAAGGGGAGCCCATTGGCTCCTGGATTGGGAGTGGGAGGCAGGAGTTCCCTCTCTGGTTGTCAGCCCAGGGAGGAAACTAACAAGCCAGGTGCTTGTAAGCGGGTTGATTTGACCCTCACCTCTGCCCTGGAAGAGAAGGCTCGTCCTTATTTCCAGGTGTAAGTGCGGAGGTGCAGCCCCAAGGGGTGGCTGCCTGGGTGGCCCTGTGAGTGACAGCCAGGACTCATTCCCTGGCCTGCCCACCTCCACTATCCCAGTAGATGGCCCAGAGGGCATAAGCCAGCCAAGTGCCAGTCATACCACCTGTATGAGCCTAAGGGAGGATGACACCTTCCCTCCGTGTCTGCGGTGTCAGGGAGGCTCCTTGCGGAGGTGGGCTCTGAGCCAGGCCTTGAAGGAGGAACAGGAGGGAGGCGTCCAAGCCCTGGGACCAGCACTGTGCCGTGGCAGGAGGTGGGAGGGCAAAAGACTGGTTCATAGAAACCACCCATGCCCAGCTGAGGTCCAGGATTTGAGGAGACACGCAGAGGGCGAGCCAGGAAGAGTGTCAGGGTCAAGACCACCCACCTTCTACTGGCACCCACAGCTCATCCTACGGTGGCGATGGCTCAGCCATGACCGTGAGGAGGACGCCCACCACTGCAGCCCTGCAGAATCTCAGATGCACACTCGCACACACACACAGAGGGGAACATGAGGTTTCCCTTTCCCCCTGCACACCCCTACAAGGTGAAGTTCAAAGGAAAGGCAACATGCATTTAATTTAATTAGCACCAGGGAGTCCTGACAGCTGAGGGTATATATTCATTGATTCCCCCAGCCTGCAGAAACGCAGACCCCACAGCACAGGAACAGAGTAAACCCATTAGGGAGACGCTTAAGGGAGAAGGCACACCAGGGCCAGGAGTCCAGGTGATGCCGAGGCGAAGGCAGGCAGGGGGATCCAGGTTATAAGAGATGGGCGCCCATTGGCTTTCTGCCTCCCAGCAGCAAGGCGAAGAGGGAAGCCCACGCAGCCACAGTTTTCACAAGATAAAAGCCTGCCAGATGCTCAGGAAGAAACCCAGGTGGCAGAGACCCAAGGGCTGGACGAGCCCCCAGCATCCTGGTGTGCCAGCTCTGCCAGCCCCTCCTCCAGGCCTGGGGGGGATCACCCACAGCATGACGGCTTCAGTGACCTTGGTTATGCCCTGAGCCACTCTAGCCCCTTTGAAATTTGGAGAAAAAAAAAAAAGCACTAGACAAGCTTCAAGTGGACAAAAACCAGATGCCTTTGGCGTATCACTCAGTGAGAACAGATGTTGGGCTGAAAGCCTCATCAAGGTGATGGATGGTATGCGAGCCCTCGGAACCTACCCCTCAGCTCCCTGGCCGGGGCCACAAGCCAGTCCGTACTGAGATGCATTTGGGGGCCCCAGTCACCTCCAAGTAACCTCTAGCCTGGACTTCGAGTCTGAGTCCAGGCAGGTCAAAGGTTTAGGAATCCAGCCTTGGGCAGTTAAATACAGCCAGGCCAGTCTGGCCCCAGATGGTAGTTTTGACCCTGTTGGCAGCAGCCTCTGTATAAGCACAGCCCTCTGCAGTTTGCAGACAGTGTACTCATCCCTCACCACACACAGCCCCACAGGAATGGTGGCATTCCCCCATTTCACAGATGGGGAGCTTGAGGCTCAGGCAGCACAGCTTCCCTAGAGTCCCACAGCCAGAGAGTATATCAGAGCCAGAGCTTGAACCCGGGTCTCCTGTCTCATAGAAGATCTCTCCACAGAAGGGGAAAGCCAGTGGCTTCTGTCCAAGGAGACTGAGGTCTCTGTCTCTTTCCCTCCCCAGAGACGTGTGCAGTCAATAACGGAGGCTGCGACCGGACGTGCAAGGACACAGCCACCGGCGTGCGATGCAGCTGCCCCGTTGGATTCACACTGCAGCCGGACGGGAAGACATGCAAAGGTCAGCATGTGGAGCTGTGTGGGCGCCCCCGCCTGTAGTGGCCTGGCCAAGAGCCTCCGTGTGCTTGCATAGCCGGGCCCAGGGCTGGGCTGAACGGGGGCTACGTGCGGCTGTGGGAAAGGACACGTGGCAATCATTTGCATTGCTGTTGGAGAGGCCAGGAAGAGGGAAGGCTGGCCAGCAGCAGGGTCCCCAGCAGAGTTCCAGAGAACGCAGGTCCCACGGCACATCAGCAGGTTCCTGGGCCAAAAAGGCACTGATGTCAGAGAATTTGGCTGCACACTGGGTTAAACAGTTAAGCCAGCGTCTCTGCTGTGGGACTTCCTGGGCCCTCAGTGATAGTGTGGCTTCCCAAGGTGCGTAGAATGTGGTGCGTTTCCGAACCCCTTGACCTTTGGTTGCAGTGGGTCTTGCAGAGCTGGTGGGGACAGTCTGGTACAGGGCCATCTGGGACACGCAGGTCTACTCATGCCAGGAAAAATAAGGACAGTGTGTCACTACTAGGGGGGGCGAGGCTAGGGGGATCCCATCTGAAAAGATAAGGACTCGGCCAGGCACGGTGGCTCACACTTGTAATCCCAGCACTTTGGGAGGCCGAGGCGGGTGGATCACGAGGTCAGGAGATTGAGACCATGGTGAAACCCCGTCTCTACTAAAAATACAAAAAATTAGCTGGGCGTGGTGGCGGGCACCTGTAGTCCCAGCTACTTGGAGAGGCTGAGGCAGGAGAATGGCGTGAACCCGGGAGGCGGAGCTTGCAGTGAGCCAAGATCGCGCCACTGCACTCCAGCCTGGGTGACAGAGCGAGACTCTGTCTCAAAAAAAAAAAAAAGAAAGATAAGGACTCAGGACTTCTGCTTGTCATCAGAAAATGAGGAGTCAGGAAGACCTGAGAGTGACTGTGGTTGAAGGAAGGAGGGACAGGGCTGGGCTGCCGGTAGCTGGCGGTGAGGGAAGGCAGAGGTGTATCCTCCCACTTGTCCCCTGAGTCACCCCACAGAGACTTACTGAGTACCTCCTGGGTTGAGGGGACCCTTGGGAAACAGGAAGCCCAGGGAGCTGGGAGAGGAGAGCTGGATGGGCTCCCGAGACAGCCCTGCAGATGAGGAGGTCCAGCTACCCCCAAAGGACGGACGGAGCCCCAAGAAGCTGTGGGCCCTGGGGCAGGGTGTTAGGCCTGAGTGCCAGAGCCCCCTGTGCAGAAGGGTGAGGGGCAGCGTTCAGTGCCCCCAGCATTGCTCCAGACCACCCTCTAAACGCCCCCACCCCAGCGCTGGGCAGTACTCCCACACTTCGCCAGGAAGGGAGAGCCTAGAGAGCAGGATGTGGAGGGGAGAGGAACTGGAACTTCCAAAGTCCCATCGGGGAAAATATTGAAAGTGGAGGTTAGGGTGACTTAAAATAGCTTGAGGTGGACTTTTTTTAAGCCTGTAAAAATAAATGTCTTTTTGTACAGTGTATGACTTCTTCCTTGCCAACTTGCTGGGAAGAACTGAATGATTATTGACAGAAATAACAGTGCTTCCGCCTGTTTATTTGAAAATAAAGCCCTTCTGTGGCCACTGCTCAGCCTGTTAATAGCCTTGGTGCGTTCCTGGCAGGCAAGTGGGCAGGTGGGTGGCGTCTGAGTCCTCGCCACATGACTCAGTGCCAGGAGTGACTGGCCGAGGAAGCCCAAGGTCTGCGCAGATCTGGGCATCTTCACAGCCCAGCGATGGCACAGCCTGCCAGCATTTGCCTTCGGAGGGCCAGAAGGGCAGGCAGAGCTTAATTCCTCGGGCAAGGCTGGGGCTGCTGGAATGGGGTCTGGAGGCCAGGAGCCACCCTGTCTGGGCCAGAAGGGGGCCTGGTGCAGGGCAGGCATGTGGCCCAAGAGGGGGCTACTGGGATTGGGGCTCCCACTGCTGACCCCTAACCATCCCTCGGTAGCCCAAGGGACACTCGTTTCCTCCTGCTCTGCTTCTGGCTCTGAGGGTAGGGTGGCGCTCAGGAGTGATGTCCACAGCCCCAAGGCGACCCCCCAACGCCCCCCAACCCAACCACATTTCCTTTGCTCTTCAAACAGTCGGGGCCCTTTCACCAGGCTGCCCCACTCAGCCCTTTGGCCAAACCTCCTCCGTGGACGCCCAGCCCTGGGCCTGTGGCTGCACTCAGAGCCCTTAGGGTCCTGGCTCCCACTGGCCAAGGTCAGAGATCATCTCACTCGCTCCCGGAACTGGTATGTTTTCTGGGCTCCTATTGTATGCAGGTTCCAGTGAGACAGGATGAATAAAAGAGACGGTTCCTGCCTCTAAGGGTCCTCTACTGAGTGCGGAAGACAGGTTTTCATTTTTACAATCACTAAGATCATTGAGTATTACAGACTGCTTGGTGTGGGATAGAGAAGTTCAGTATGGCAGGAGGTCGGGGGAGGCCGGGGAGGGCTGAGGGGAAGAGGCGTTTATCAGGCAATGGTGGGCACAGGGGAAGCATTTTCAGCACTGTGACTGTTGCCAGAGGCCTGCGGGTTCAAGGACCTGGGACTGGGAAGGATGCAAAGGAGGCGGGCCAGATGGCGCAAGGCCCAGGGCTACCCTACAAGCTTGGCCAGGTCCCAGTCAGCACTGGGCAGGGGAGGCTCACGCCCAGGTTTTCATTTTGAACTGACCCTGGCCACAGTGGGGTCACAGTAGGGTCTGGAAGAGCAGCCAGGCACAGCTGCTGTCACTCAGGCTCGTGGCAGTGCCAAGGCAGGACTGGCAGCAGACATAGAGAAGGCAGAGACTAGACATGTCTATAGATGCCCACATTTCAGCACCAAGGGACTGGCTAGAACTGCCCACAGGACCACCTCAGGGAGCCTGAGAAACCAGACGGTGGCCTCCAGCCCCAGGGCTGGTGTCGTTGGTGTGTTCCCAGCCCTGGCTGGAGAGGCGCAGGCAGGAGGATTCCCAGCAAATTGAAGGCCCTGGCCCCAGGGTCTGGCTCCTCGGTCAGGTGCACACCCTGATCTTGGCAGGGTCTGGGGAGGATCTCAAAGGAGAGAGTTCAAAGGCTCCATGTTTTCTGAAAGCCAAAATGTCAATGTCAAGCAAGAGGAGTGGCTGGAGAACAAAGGTCACAGCGGGCTTGGACAACCCAAGGCTGCAAACCCCGGGCAGGTGGGGGTCACGTGGGCAGGTGGAGGCAGGGGTGGGAAAGTTGGGAGGTTTTGTCTAAATGTTGGGGACGAGGGGGGCCTGGAAGATGTGCCTAAGCCCTCGTCTCAAGGGCTCCCTGTTGGGTACCGTGCCCGTTTGTGTTGGGAGGCGGTTATCTTGCTAATCGGTCCCTCCAAGAGGAAGGGGATCCTGGGCCTCAAGAATAAGGATGCAGGACTGCTGCTTGCCATTGGCAAGTGAGGAGTTGGGAGGATGGGAAAGTGACTGTAGCTGAAGGAAGCAGGGAAGGGCCGGTGGCTGGCAGTGAGAGAAAGCAGACATGCATCTTCCCTTCCTCAGCGGGAGCCTGCATTTCCCTCAGGGACACCAGCCCCTCTTCTCTCCAGAACAATCTGGGAGAACCCCCTACCTACCACCTGTTTCCTCTCCTCCCTCTGCAGTGATCTGGGCCAGGCAGGCCACAGCCAGGGCTTTTACCCGAGTGGGAGCAATGATGCCCTCGAGTGACCGCCAACTGGCCAGCCCCGCCCAGCAGCTGGCCCTCCCTCCTGGGCACTCCAGGATGATGCCAGCCCATGACCCTGTGCCCTCCCTCTGCTCCCACCCAAAAGCCCTCCCCTACATGGTCCCCCACGTGAGATGGGCAGGAGGGAGCCAGAACCAGTGTCCTGTGCGTCCCTATAGCTCACCCCATCGCCCTGCCCCCATGCACACGCACTGAAGCTCCAACCCTGGCTGATGCACACAAATAGTCCACTCAGTGGCCCAAGACCCCACCCTTCCCTCAACCCTCAGACCCGCTCCATTGTCTGGAGTCACCCTGACCCATTCATTCATTCAGTGAGTGTTCCTAGACACTCACGCTGGGCCCTGGGGCACCAGACAGGAACAGACACCCCCAAGTCTGTGTCCCAAGGCCCTCTCATGCCCCCAAAGGCAGGTCCCGTGAAGAGGGGGCTACTGCCTCTGGAAAAACACTGAGAAAGGCTTTCTGGAAGGGCCGTTTTTCCCAGGGCTCGGGTCAGCAGGTGAGAGGGGGGCTGTGGCTGTACTGGGTGCGGTCGCTGGAGTCCAGGCTGCCAGGGTAGGAGCCAAGCAGGCTGGAGAGAGGAGGCAAGGCCGCCTGGCCGGGCTGGAAGGGAAGCGCTGGGAGCCTCTGCAGAGGGAGGGCCCACATCCTAGCAGACTCAGAATGCTGGCCAGCAGGCGGGGACTCAGCCAGATTTGTGTGTGGAAGGTGGTGCTGGCTGCCTGGCGGGGGGCGGTGGGGTGGGAACCCAGGGAGGAGCAGAAGGGCAGAGAAGCACAGAAGCTGCACCCCAGGGGCCATGAGCCCAGCACCCGCTTCACTATATCCTGAGGTAGTGTGAGGAGGGGGCTTCCCTCCATCCTGACCCCCCAGGCAGCCAGCTACACCAGCCTGGGCCTCAGGCAAACATGCCTCTCTCTGCCTGTCTGGTTGCTATGACAGCCCCTTAGCAGACAGGCCCAGATGGGGCAGGGGATGGGGCTGGGGGTTCTGGAAGGCCTGAGGCTCCACTGAGGAGGCAGGAGTGGTGAGAATGATCACGTGCTTCCCCTGTCTGCTTAGCAGCCTCAGCTCATTTCAGTTTGCTGAGGATTCTGGGAGAGGCGATGCTAGGAGAGGCACCATTTAGCAGCCCGGTTTGCAGATGGGACCCTAAGGCTCAGAGAGGTGCCTTTCCCTGCCCAACATCACACAGCTAACTGAGGCAGAGCCGAGATGGGCCTCTGTTCTTCTACCTGAGACTTCTATCTAGAAATTCCCCATCTGCCTATAATCCCGGGGCTGGGGGGGGAAGGAATGATAGAGATTCCTAAGCCTCCTCCCTGGACCAGCACAGTTGGGCTTCATATCTCTTTCTTGGTGGCTGCAGGGCCAGCGTGACGTGCTGCAGCAGGCCCGTCTTTGGGTTTGGATGGTGCTGGCTGAGACCCGGCTTCTGCGTGTAGTGCCGTGACCTCGTCTGTAAAATGGGAGCCCTGTTGTCTGGGTTGGTTTGAAGGTCACATGAGATGACAGCAGGAAGTACATGGCATGTCCCTCCCCGAGGCTCCCAGAGAGCCACGTGGGCATCTCAGCCCCACACTCCTCTAATATTCTTGACCAGAGATTTGACCTCTAATAGCCTGGTTTTGTCATCATTGGGGGACGTTCCCTGGAAACATTGCTTTAGGACTTTGGGCAGGTAGCAAGTCCAGCCTGTTTGGTTTGAAGAAAAAAAGTGAGAGTGACATGGGCCGGCCTGAGGTCGGAGGAGCAGTGCCAGGAACAAGTTGCCTCTACGGGGCTCAGTGCCATCTGTAAAGTGGGGGCAGGCTTACCTTCCACACAGAGCGGTGCCAGTGACACTGGACAGGGCCTTCAGGTACCTGGCTCAGCAACCATGCCCAGGACGGGCTCTGCAGATGCTGGAATCTGCATCTGGCAGGTCTGCTGAGATGTGGCCAGTGACCAATAGGAGCTGCTCTTCCCATTGTCCTCCCTGGAAGGGCCTCTTCCACTGCCTCCTTTTTGCTTCTCCAAGTCAGGGTGAGACCACCGTCCTGAAAGCCAGCACCGATTATTATTATTTTTTTTTTTTTGAGATGCAGTTTCACTTTTATTGCCCAGGCTGGAATGCAATTGCAAGATCTTGGCTAACCGCAACCTCCACCTCCTGGGTTCAAGCCATTCTCCTGCCTCAGCTTCCCGGGTAGCTGGGATTACAGGCATGCGCCACCACGCCCAGCTAATTTTGTATTTTTAGTAGAGATAGGGTTTCTCCGTGTTGGTCAGGCTGCTCTCGAACTCCCGACCTCAGGTGATCCACCTGCCTCAGCCTTCTAAAGTGCTGGGATTACAGGCATGAGCCACCATGCCCGGCCAGCACTGATTATTTTTTTAAGCTAGCCCACAGTGTAGAAATAAAACCTCTTATTTTTGTTACTCATTGCTGGAGAGAGTCTGGAGGGGGTGGCCAGCATGGGGGCCTGGAGTCCGGGACCCAAGAGGAATTTGGGAGTAGCTGAGACTGTGTCCCTTAGAGAAGAGGCCCCTTGGGGACAGGGACCTCTAACGGCACAGAATGCCAGGCTGGCCCAGGTCCTAAGGGCAAAGCCCAAATGGGCCCAACAAGGGGGCAGAACCCGTGCGAGACAGGGCCCCCAACCCTCTGCACAGCTGGGGAGCCAGCAGCCAGCCTGGGAAGTGGGCACCAGGCAACTCAGGGCAGGAGCATGGGGGCTCACAAGGGTCAGTGCTGTGTTTACGGTGAGGAAGACATCTGTGAGGCATCGGCCAGCAGGCCATGCTGGGAGGGAGAAAGTTCCCTGTCGCTGGAGGCGTGCAAGCAGAGGCTGACTGGCAGAGTTGCTCGGGATGGCATCATTTATTACACGGGATTGGGCCAGGCAACCTTCGGAGCATACCACAACTCGTTTACTGCCAAGCGAAGAAACAGCTCAAACAAACAGGCCGGGAGTCAGGCTGGGAAAGGGGGGAGCGTCAGGCCCGCTGCATAGCCCAGCTCCCCACTTACCTTCTGAAGCCTCCTGAAGCAGGTGCTTTCCCTCTCTAAGCCTCAGTCTACTCCTCAAACAGAGGCAAAAATGCCTACTTTTTGAAAAAGGTTTCTTGAGCGCTGACCAAGCACCGGCACAGTGGAAATGTTTTGTCACCTAGTCCTCGTGATGTCCTTCAAAGTGGGTGCACTTCCTGTCCTCGCTCTGCAGGCAGGAGGCTAAGGCTCAGGGGTCCAGGAGCTTGCGGAGGTCACCAGAAGTGGTGCCTGCCTGCTTCAGCCTCCCTGCTGGCCAGGCGGCCTCCCTGAACCTGCAGATGAGAGGACATGGGAGAGTCGCCGTCCCTGCTTTCTTGCCGGGCACAGCAGCCATCAGTTCCTCTCTACTCAATGTCTCACATCCCAGGCTTGCCAAGTCTCAGGGGAAGTGATGAAGCTTGGGGAGCTGGCCCTTCCCGGTACAACCCAGCCCCAACCCTGACCTGTGCGAGACAGGGCCCCCAACCCTCTGCACAGCTGGGGAGCCAGCAGCCAGCCTGGGAAGTGGGCACCAGGCAAGTCAGGGCAGTGTCATCCCCCGCCGCTAGCCTGTCGTCCCCTCGCTGGTCACACAAGCTGATTCTCCTGGCTCTCACTCCTCCATCCCCCTTGGCTCCCACAGACATCAACGAGTGCCTGGTCAACAACGGAGGCTGCGACCACTTCTGCCGCAACACCGTGGGCAGCTTCGAGTGCGGCTGCCGGAAGGGCTACAAGCTACTCACCGACGAGCGCACCTGCCAGGGTGAGCCCCTGCCATGCCCCGGGTGGCCCTCGGGACCAGCGGGATTGTGCCCCTTCCCCTCCTGGGCTGACACGGGCTCCTAGGAGGGGAGGGGAGTGAGGATGGGGCTGGGCCCGAGGGAACGGGGTCCCTTATGACTCTAGGGGACATGGAGTCCAATCTGTTCCTTTTATTGATGGGACACTGAGGCCCGGGAGGGCTTCAGCACATGTCCCAGGTGGCAGAGGGAGCTGGTGGCCGAGCTCATCAGCTCACCGAGCCCCTCCCTTCCCAGGTGGCCCACGGGCCTCCCAGCATCGAACTCCTCTGGCTTCGGAGGTGGGGTGCTGCCATCTGTTGGAAAGCGTTGCACATTGCAGGCAGGCACTCTCGAACAATCCTCACCTTCTGGGAACAAGGCTAATGAGAAGGAGGGGTCTGGGCAGAAGCCAAGAATCCCGGCCCAGGACAAGTCTAGTGAGATCCAGGATGCAGCGGGAGCCCAGAGGCTGGCAGTGCAGAGCGGGGTCAGGGAAGGCTACGGGGGAGGGCCCGTTGGTGAAATGCTCGAGGGGTGAGTAGGGATTTTCCAGGAGGAGCCAGGGAGGGAAACGCACCCAGGAGATGGCACTGCCAGCCTGAGGAGGTTTAGGGGACCACAGGGAACTTGGTGGGGCCGGATGAGGCCATGAAGAAGGAGACAGGTACCCTGTGGGACCCACACTGGGAGAAAGTGCAGGAGGTGGGGCACCCCATGGAGCAGGGCAGGGGCTCTCCTTCCCTGATGATTATCCAGCTGTGGTCTGGTGGTTTTGTGCCTGCGGGGTACCAGCAGTTGTGGGCAGCATGTGGCCTTGTCTGGGTACTGGGCTGTGCTTCTGCCTGTCACTGCAGCTCAGGGGCTGGCACGGGGCAGGGTGAGGCCCTGAGGAGCGAGGGCTGGGCTCCCACAAGGTCCCTGAGGAATGTAAAAGCAGGAGGCTGGCGAGACTGAGGCCAGGGCCTGCCGTCCTCAGAATCATGTGTGCCCCAGGCCAGCCGCTCCCTTCCCCAGGCTCAGCCTCTTCGTCCCTGGACGGGCATCCTGGCCATGTCTTCTCCTCAGGGCCTGAGGTCTGGTCAGGAGTACAGCGTCTGTCCAGGCCCTATCAGGGTTCCTCTGACTTTGACTTTCCTATTGGCCTTGCCAAGTTCTGCAGAGGGCTGAGGAGAGCCCTTGACCTTGCATCCCAGCTGCCCCCTGAAAGAGGCAGGTGGCTATCGAGGAGGAGGTGAGATTGCTTGTGAGGCCCTGTCCTCACCCGCCCCACCCCTACCTGTATCTTTTTCCACCCCCTTCCAGGCTCATCTTTCTGAGGACTTGGGGCTGTGGGCTCCACAGGTCCAGCAGGGAAGGGTCCATGCTCCTTTGCTTGGCACTCAGGGGACCCCAGACACCCCCCCACCCAGTCCCCCTTGGGCTCCACACAAGTGGACCTGCCAGGGTGGCTCCTGGGAGGGAAGGGGAGTTCAGATGGGGCTGGGCCCAAGGGAACAGGTGCGTCCCCTGGGCACCCCATGCTCTTACCTCCTAGCCACTGCCTGGAGCACCCTTCCTCCACATTCATTCGCTCATTCCAGGCTGGTCCCATCCTTCAGATTTTAGCCCAGGTGCTGCAAGCACCAGGAGATCCCAGATCCTCCCTGGGAGGGAGCACACTCGCCTCTGAGCACCCATGCACAATTTCTTCCTTGTGTTAATGTTTTTATAAATATGCATATATTACAAATATTTGTGAAATTACATGAGCTAATGTTTTCAAAGAATGAACTCTTAATTGCTGTGCCCAAGGAGGGGCAGGTTGGCTTCTGTTTTGCCTTCAGGGGTCCCGATCAACTGTCCCATAACAGCCATTTTCCTCAGAATTTATGGCCAGGACAGACTTGTCTCCAGTCAACATGGTGGTTCATTTTTTCCTTTCCAGGAACAAACACCCCATGACCTTCCCTCTTTCCCTTTTTACTTTGGCTGCCAGGAAGCTCATCATCACATTTCACATTCTATCAGAGCTCCCTTTTTGACCTTTATGGGTGGCATATTTCCTCTTCTCTTGTTACTTGTGTGGTTTTCCTTATTTTCTCAAGAACCATCATGGGGTGATGGGGAAAGATGCTTTGGTCAGCATCCAAGAGGCCTAGATTTATGTCCCAAGTCAGCTGCCCCCCCAGGGCCCTAGGGCCAGCCGCAGTCCATTTCCTGCAGGTGTGGATTCAATGCCTCTCTACCACTCCTAATCAGAGTTGACTGTGAGATAATAAAATGGCAGAGATTCATAATAATCCCTTCCATTCACAATGTTTCTGCCCTGCTCATCTCCAGAAAAGATGTGAGGTGGCTCCCAACCCAGAAACAGAAGGCTAATGGAGACACAATGGAAAATCCAGCAGCAAGAAGGAGTCTCCCATTTCCTGCGGGTCGGTGCTGTGCTGCGCCTCCGCCCAGGGACTGTGTGTCCACAGATGTGCCTTGAGTGACTGAGAGTGACAGGCCGTGCCCACCCACCACTCCCTCAAACTCCTCCCCCAACTTTGTCTCCCTGTGGCCACGCAGACATCGACGAGTGCTCCTTCGAGCGGACCTGTGACCATATCTGCATCAACTCCCCGGGCAGCTTCCAGTGCCTGTGTCACCGCGGCTACATCCTCTACGGGACAACCCACTGCGGAGGTCTGCAGCCTGCCCGCCAGGGCCACCTCCCCCCCGAGGCACGCGCCTGGCCGCACGGCCACCTACACTGCACCCCGCATCCCAACGCTGCCCTCAACCCTGGGGGGCCCGAGGCCTCAGCAAGGACGGGGACTGCTGGGCAGAGGGGCTCAGCCAAGGACAAGTGGGGCAGGGCTGGGGAGACAAGGGGTAGCAGGGAACGGTTAGAGGTGGGTAGCAGGTCTCTGCCAGCGCCAGGCCTTGGCCAGATGGGCACGGAGCTAGAAACCCCATTTACTAGAGAACCCGGGCCAGGAGCAGGGACAGCCAATACATGGAAATTCCAGACAGCTCGTTCCAGGGAGGCTTACAGCAGAGAGGGGCAGAGTAGAGGGGCAATTCGGGATCCTCAAGGGGGAGTGTTTGGCTGGGGGATGGGGAGGCACTCCAGAGGGATCCGCATGAGAAAGCAGTGGACAGAAGGACCGAGAGGCAGCCACAGGGCTGGAGCCCGCAGGAGGGAGCTCAGAGGAAGATGCAGATAGGGGGCGCCATCCCACCATGCAGGCTGCGTGAGCCCGCAGGGGAGTTGGGGGTTTATTCCCAGTCAGATGAGAAGCCTGTGGAGGGTTTAAGCAGGGGTGTGATATGGTCAGGTTGAGGGAACTAGATGCCCCAGTGGCCACGTGGAAAGGAGAGTGGAATCCAGGGTACCACTGGGAAGACAGCTCCAGGCATGGGGGCGTGCACTGCTGGAGCCGGGGCAGGGTGGGCAGGGACAGAACAAAGAGGAAGTTTCTAGATGTATTTAGGAACCAGAGCCAGGCTGCTGGGACTTGGTGTTTATGGGCGTGGTGGGTGAAGATTGGGAAGCCAAGGACGGTCCCCTTGTCTCTTCCTTTTCTGTGACCTGGGGGTAGCCACACTCAGGATGCCAGGCCACTTGAAGATCAGACAGGGTGAGGCAAGAATGTGATCAGGACGCAGCTGGTGCTTGGGCTTCTGGAGGTGGGCTACAGATTCTTCTGGAAAGACTCTCAAAAACCTGGGCACCCCTTCCCTGGGCCTGCCGAGTGCAGGCAGCTCAAGAACTAACAGAATGTGGGGCCCGGCCCCTTCCCCCAGCTCCAGCAGGTGCTTTTGGTCAGAGGAGGAAGGGCCTTAGCGGTGACCTCCTTCACCCTGGTGTCTGTTGTACCACAGGGGACCTGGGGCTAGAAAAGGGCTTGTCCAGAGTCCCACGGTAAAATCAGTTTCACAATCCCTGGAGCAGTGCTCATTCCCTGCGCCACAAAACCTGGCTGGGTTGGAACTTTAATCGTGTGCCACCTCCTCTGCCCCCTAGCCTGGGGTGCAGCTGCTTGAGTTCAGAAAATGACCGAGGTTCCTGGGGGAAGGGACATTGGGGTCTGTGAGGAGCCTTATAAACCCAGGCGTGTGTGCGCCTGTGGCGCGTGCACTGCTCATCTGCATCCCGTGATGCTGTCCAACTCGGTGGGGTCAGGAGACTCTCTCCCTCTTGCACCGGGTGGTCCCTTCCCCTGCCAGCCGCCAGCCTCCCCTCTGCCCTTACGCCCGCTGTGCTTCCAGATGTGGACGAGTGCAGCATGAGCAACGGGAGCTGTGACCAGGGCTGCATCAACACCAAGGGCAGCTACGAGTGCGTCTGTCCCCCGGGGAGGCGGCTCCACTGGAACCGGAAGGACTGCGTGGGTAGGTGGCTGCCCTGTGCTGCTGGTTCCTCCCCTGCACCTGGGCTTGGATGGGAGGGGCAGTGGCTTTTCTGAGGTGGGGGTGAGCAGGACAGCCCCTCCCTTTCCTCTAAGCCTTGCCTTCCCAGGCAGAGGTTCTCTGCTGTTGGGGTATGGTGGAGAATGAGGACTTGCAGAAAAGGAGGGGGTCCCAGGCAGAGCATGCCAGTGTCAGCCAGAGGCACGGCAACAGGGATCTGCGATGGGGAGGAAGGCACAGAGGAGATCTGGGGGTCCGTGTGCAGCCCCAGCCGTGGGGCACAGGGACCCTGCTGATGTCTCCGTAGGGCTGGAAGCTTAGAGGGAGGGGGTGTGGAGGCCTCTCCTCTGGCAGCTTCCCCTTGTCCTGCTGAGGAGGCTGAGGGGGAGGAGAAGGGTCACTCGGGGTGCAGCAGCCTCAGTGGGGCACAGTTGCAGGGGATGTGGCAGTGCCTCCTGGAAAGCCCATGGTCCCTGCACCCTCTGCGGGTGTGCTCGCAGCACTGGGTGCCCCTAGGCTGAGTTCTGGATGGGCCCCTGCGTTCCCTGGTTCCCTGTACACGGGGCCCTGTCTGGGTGCTGGGGCTGTGGGCCTGCCCTCCTGGAGCCTCCACACCGGGTCCTTGCCCGGCCACACTCTGACATCCCCAGGGCAGCCTAAGTGAGCCTTTTAAATTTAAGTTAGAACATCCCTCTGGGCTCAGAACCCTACCATCCCCCCAACCCTCCGCCCCTTCCACCCCCCATAACTCCTCCTTTGACTCTGAATCAAAGCCACAGTGCTTGGAATGGCCCAAAGGCTGCTGCCAGCTGACAGGATTGCCCTCTGCTGTCTCCCTCGCTTGCTTCACGCCAGCCTCACTGACTTTGCAGGGTCTCCACCAGCCCTCAGCCCGAGGCTGTGTGCTTCTCTTGGCCTGGAGGGCCCTCCCCCAGCGCTCCTCACTCCTCCCTTGCTGTGAGGGTCTGTGGGTGAGGCCTGCCCCATCACCCACCCAGAGCCGCAGCCTCGGCCACTTCCGCAGCCATCTGGGCCCCCTTTGCTTCCAGCCTTCTTTCCCTCCCATCACACTCCCAGCCACCAGAAGTAATGTGCACTTTACAGGTTCATGTTGGTTTATGTCTGTCTGTCTGTCCATCTCTCTCTCCTCACTAGAATGTAAGCTTTACACAGTTAAACAGGTCTTCTTGGCCTGTCCCATTCACTGCTACAGCCCCAGCACCTGGAACAGACCCTGCCAATCACAGACACAAAGTAAACATTTGTCAATGAACACATTAACGAATACTGACCATCATTTAATATCTGAGATCAAAAGGCTGAGTTTATCACGTACTTATGGAAGGAATTGCTGTGCTGTTCAGGCAAAATCTCACTGAACAAAGTCAACTGCTGCTCTTCTGTTGAGTTTTGGGAAAGAGCTTGTTTGGGGTTGTCCTGGTGGCAGAGGCAGCATTAGGGGATATCCGTCTTAGAAGCATAGGAAGGATATGGTACCTTCAGATTCTTTGCAGGAAAGCGTTGTTCATTGAGGGTGTTGGGGGTCATCGCTCCTTTGTGAGCAGGTTTACGGAAACCTGCCTCCAAAGGCCAAGGAAACTGAGTGGCAGAAGAAAGAGGCTGACACATTTAGTTTCTCAGCAAGAAACATTTGGCCGGGCACAGTGACTCACGCCTGTAATCCCAGCACTTTGAGAGGCTGAGGTGGGCAGATCACCAGATCACCTAATGTTTGTATTTTTAGTAGAGACGAGGTTTCACCATGTTGGTCAGGCTGGTCTCAACCTCCTGACCTTGTGATCCACCCGCCTCAGCTTCCCAAAGTGCTGGGATTGCAGGTGTGAGCCACCGCGCCTGGCCGCTTCTACTGCTCTTTACCATCTGTTGCTTTTGAACTTTTTCTTCCATCCAAGATCCTAACACTTACGTGAACTCATTGTGATACAGATCTGATCATCCAGGACAGTAACTATCCAGCGATATCCTGAATTCTTAAGCAAATGTTTGTCTGTCTCCTGGAGTTTAGGAAAATTTCCTTCAGCACTCAGCATAGCTCTAGACCTGACTTTACATCCAGCATTAGAGATCTGATTTCTGACTTTCCTGGGATAAACCCTAAGGGGGGAGTTGCTTGTGTAGGAGGTGAGGGGCAGGAGCAGAGAGGGTGGGATGCAATAAGTGGCTGGTGAAGACGGAGCGGGGCAGAGAGAGTGGCAAGTGGATTTCGGAAGGTTTGAGTGGGAGGAAACTGAGGCCAAGGTATACCAGTGGCAAAAGCTGTTAAATGATGGCATTTTGTCTCCTAACATTTTAGAGCTCCTCTTAAATATATTAATGTATTAGTTTTGATGTGTCAGAAGTTCCCACAATGACCAATGTTATTCCAAGCTGGTGGTGGTGGTTGTCGCTGTTTTGGTTTTGTGGTGAGTAGGGGCAGTTTGCCGTTTACCAGGACAAGCACAAGTTAGGATAATAGTCTAAATTCATAAGGATGCAGGAGTTCAGCCGGGGAAGTTGCAGCCTTGGCATAACCAGCCCATGATCATCACTTTCATCAGTCAAAAGTGTGTGCTTAGAATGATGTTCCTGGTTCGCCCAACCAGACACAGGCTGGAAAGGGCCGTGCAGTCAGTGACCTGACAGCTGTGACCCCAGAATATGGAGAAAACAAAGGGGCCTCCTTTCACGTGTTGGCAGAACAGGAGCGCCCTCAGGAAGATTTTAGAAGGGACCCAAGGAAAGCTCTGCCTAGTCGCCTATAGGAATTGGCCCCTAGTACCATAGACCTCTGACCGTTGATCCTGGGGGCCAGCTTGGATTGAGTTGGAAGCATGCAGGGCCTGTGTCGTCATCTGCTCCCCCAAGGAGCACCCTGTTATCTATCCCTCAGACACAAGACAAGTCAGAGCACAGCAAAACTCATAGGATAAACCTTTATCTAATAGTCAAGCAAAAACAAAGTGCCCAGCAGCAGAACACGCAGGTAAATGTGCGTCTCTGAACACAAGCTCTTGCTCCCCAGCCAGAGGCCCACTTGCTAACAAAGCAGTCAGCACGAGACAGCAGCAAAGCAAGTGAGAGCTCAGAGTGTTGTCACACTGTGCCCTCCCAGAAAGCAATCAGCAGGACAGACAAAATGTGGGCCCCGGGGGCTTGACCAAGGACACCTGTGGCCCACAGCACCCAAAGGACACTGGGAAGCAAGGGTTTCTAAAACAATCTCGGAGGAACCTCCAGAATTACCAAAGGATGAGATCAGCCACCGCTCAGTATCTGAAACCAGAAAGCTGAGCTGTCACTTAAGTAAGGGGGAGCTGTGTTGGTCAGGCAGGCTCAGGGAGCAAAGCAAACTGCTGATCTTCCCTGGGGATTTGGGGCAAAGCTTATTCCAGGCAGGTCAGGATTAGGTTGATGGGAGTCTAACAGCATGGCCTGTGTGGGTTACAGAAGGGAGGTGACTTGACTGAGCCTGGAAGCCTGGTTATACTGGAGTAACTCCACACTGATGACTGACCAGAGTGTGAGGCTGTCGCTCATGAGGTGGCTTTCAGAGGCGTGCCACATAAGCCGGTTGTCACCAACCAATTAGCCGTCTGTAAAAGCAGTTCTGGTATTTACCATGGCTGTAGAACCGTCCGTCTTTTCCTAGGAGTCCGGGGGACTTTTTCATCCTCTAACGATAAGTAAGCAAGTGAGAAATTCTGGAGGCTGTTTTGGACATCTCCAGACACCTGATGGCTGTAGCAGGTGCTGCCCCAAAGAGGTGCTTCCGAGCGATCCCTCCCACGGCCCCTCCCAGGAAGCCAGTGTTCATTTACCACCGTTCCTTTCCCTAGTGGGAATGGACGCCTGTCCTGGAGAGCTCAGCCCTGCCCTCAGGGAGTTCCTGATCTGGGGATGGGGACATGAACCTTCTCACAGCCAGGATTAGAGCCTGAGGGGGAGGAGGGACTAAGCCAGCTGTCTGGGCCCAGCATCCCCACACACCCAAGGGACCTGCGATCTCCAGGCGCCTTCCCACCAAACCAGCCCAGCCATGGAAGAAGGGAGTTGGGGGAGTCCCCATTAGGCCATGCCCAGGACCCTCCCGGCTCCAGGAAGCCTCCGCCCTGGCCTCTCTCAGCCCTCTCTCATATCTCCCTTCACAGAGACAGGCAAGTGTCTTTCTCGTGCCAAGACCTCCCCCCAGGCCCAGCTGTCCTGCAGCAAGGTGGGCGGTGTGGAGAGCTGCTTCCTTTCCTGCCCAGCTCACACACTCTTCGTGCCAGGTAACCCGGGCTGTCCCTGAGATGGGATGCTGTGGCAGGGGGGTCTTCCTCCCCGGGGTCCCACCATTGCTCCCAGCTGTCCTCCAGGAAAGAGCCCGACCTAGGAATGAGGGTCTGTCATAACTGAGTGGCCCTAAGGCAGCTGTCTGGTTTTCTGGGGGCCTCACTGTCCTTCTCAGTAAACCCTGTGGGCTCCTTCCTTCTGGCCACTTACCTGTGGTTGTGTATCAGAAACTGGCAGAAGAATCTGTCCTGATCTTCGTCTCACTCCACAATCCCTCTGAGGCCCCAAGAATCTGAGGGCCGTGGGATGGAGGAGCACCAGGCCCACCTCACCCACCGGCTTCTCTGCAGACTCGGAAAACAGCTATGTCCTGAGCTGCGGAGTTCCAGGGCCACAGGGCAAGGCACTGCAGAAACGCAACGGCACCAGCTCTGGCCTCGGGCCCAGCTGCTCAGGTAACCCCTCGGCCTGTCCATGCTGCATGCCACTGGGTGACCTTGACTGCATCCAGCAACATGCTGGCGGGGGAGGAAGGGGCACCGCCCAGGGAAGACCTTCCTGCTCTCGGCCCTGCCCCGTGTGGCCTGGGGTACTGGTGATGAGCCAGGCCCAGGACCTAGAAGCCAGCAGGCTGCAGGCCGAGTTCCAGCCCAGGGTCAGGGGACCATGGGAGGGCCCTTCCAGCTCTGAGGTCACAGCCAGAGTGGTTCAGGGACCCTAACGTGCTGTGAGTGCACAGATCTCAGACTGTATGGGTGGAGCAAGCCACATCTGCTGTGGCTATTAGGTTCTGCCGAGTCGGAGCTGGCCTGGCCGTGCAGAGCGTGCCAAGAAGGGCCGAGGCGCAGCACAGTCCCAGCCCTTTGGGAGCGACCCGCTGGGCTTGGTCAGCATGGCACAGCCAGCCTTAGCTCCTGCCAGCTAAGGAGCTGGGGGTTGTGTCTTCAGCAGCTTTTCTTATTCAGGATGCTGGATTTGATAGATAGGTGCATTTCTGTATGTTTATTTTTATTATTATTTTTTTAAACGGAGTCTCGCTCTGTCACCCGGGCTGGAGTGCAGTGGCGTGATCTCGGCTCACTGCAACCTCCACCTCCCAGGTTCAAGCAATTCTCCTGCCTCAGCCTCCTGAGTAGCTGGGATTACAGGTGCCCATCACCACACCTGGCTAATTTTTGTATTTTTAGTACAGACAGGGTTTCACCATGTTGGTCAGCCTAGTCTCGAACTCCTGACTTCAAGTGATCCGCCTGCCTCGGCCTCCCAGAGTGCTAGGATTGCAGGCGTGAGCCACCGCACCCGGCCCATTTCTATATATTTAATGCATATGTGATTTGATTCTAAGCACCTGTGGCGATAGGCTTCTTTAGTCCAAGGGCTATGATTTGCTCTTGCAAGGAACCGGCAGTCCTGGGATCTGTAGTATTTCAAAGCCCCTTCCCTTCCTTGCTGTCCTATCTCTCTTCTGTTCTGCGCTCTTTCCTAAAGCACAATCATGGCTTGCTGATGGGGAGGAGGTAGGAGGATCCCTTTCCTCCTTCACAGAAGACCCCTGGCAGGTGGCCCCTGGACGTGAGCTTGACCCCACCATTCATGTGTTCACCTGTTTTAGGCCTTGCAGGGAGAGAAATGGGGCAGGAGAGGGTCCCCCACCCCAGGAGAGCTGTCGGGGCACAGGGACTCAGATCAAGCCCCACCCCCAGCTCCAGATGGATTTGTCCCCTGGCAGCCCCCGTCCCCCACCACCTCCTTGCCTGCAGGAGAGGCCATCACCTGGGGGAATTTTGGCTTTCCCCAGATGCCCCCATCACCCCCATCAAACAGAAGGCCCGCTTCAAGATCCGAGATGCCAAGTGCCACCTCCGGCCCCACAGCCAGGCACGAGCAAAGGAGACCGCCAGGCAGCCGCTGCTGGGTGAGTGGGACGCCCTGCTCCTAACCCACACCAACGGGGCTGTAGGAGAGTCCTCATGCCTGGGAGCTGGGGCCCCAGGGTCCAGCGAGTCTGGTTTCCGAGGGTGGAGGTCTCTCACCTGGCAGCTATTTATTGAATGAGAGTTTCCAAGAACATTGCAGGCTGGGGGAACAGCAGAGGGCAAGCTTGGTACGAGGGGCCCTGGAGGAAGGCACCAGCTCTGTCCCCGTGAAGATTCCTCCTCAAACCTAACAGAGCTCTCAGCATGCAGCAGGCTCTGCCCGGAGCCGAGTCCGCACTGGCCAAACCCTCAGCAGGCCCAGAGCTGGGGGCACAGCCTCATTCATGAATATGTATGAGATGCCTCCACCTGCAGCAGCATGATGGACCGGGCGTGAGACCTGGCTCAGCCACCAGCCCCTCCTGAGACCCTGAGCCAGCCCTGGCCTTCTCTAGCATGAGTTTTTCCATCTGCACCACGGACCAGGAGCTCCTTGCCAATGGCACTCTGTGTGCAGGGCTTGGTAGGACCTTCTCCCTGCCCCATGCCGCCTTTGCCACAGTGGTCCTTTCCTTGTCCAGACCACTGCCATGTGACATTCGTGACCCTCAAGTGTGACTCCTCCAAGAAGAGGCGCCGTGGCCGCAAGTCCCCATCCAAGGAGGTGTCCCACATCACAGCAGAGTTTGAGATTGAGACAAAGATGGAAGAGGCCTCAGGTAGGTGAGGGGTTCTCTTGGGGGCTTCTGCAGGCCTGAAAGAGGACAACAGGCTGGTGGCGCTGCCGGGGGCCTGCCAGGCATGAAGCCAGGCTCCCACTGGAGCACAGCTGTGGCTCGGATGGGAGCCCAGCTTCTGGAGACAGAGGCAGGCCCACAAGCAAAGGGAGCTCGCAGGGGTCAACGCCTGCAGCCCAGGATAGAAGAGGCAGCCCAGGGCAATGGGACAGAAGGGCCGAGGTGACCTCAGAAGTCACATGACCCTTATCTGCCCCTCCATACTCCTGCTGGGGCCCGGGAGGACAAATAGGTGCAGCCCCCCTAGAATGGTTGAGCCAAGGATTGTCTCTCCTGGTTCCAGAAGGGGGTTCTAATGCTGGCTCGGGTGTCACAGCAGCACTTTGCTCTTGGCTATATGTGAGTGTCAACTTGTGAGTCGTTGATGTTGAAGAGATGGGATCTGTCAGCAGATAAGTGTGGTATGGGCCTGGCTGTGGGCTTGGGCACTGTGGAAAGAAAAGTCCCCACCAAGGTAACACTCTCAGCCAGAGAGGCACACGCACGTGCAAACCACCCATTGCCAGGTGAGACTCTCAGTAGTGGGGGGCATAAGAACAAACAATGCATAGAACATAGAACTGAGGTCTCTCCCCAGTGAGGGCTTAGGAAATGTCTTAGTCTGGCTGGGTGCGCTGGCTCACGGCTGTAATCCCCGCACTCTGGGAGGCCAAGGTGGGTGGATCACTTGAGATCAGGAGTTCAAGACCAGCCTGGCCAACATGGTGAAACCCTGTCTCTACTAAAAATACAAAAATTAGCCAGGTGTGGTGGCAGGCACCTGTAATCCCAGCTACTCAGGAGGCTGAGGCAGGAGAATCGCTTGAACCTGGGAGGCAGAGGTTGCAGTGAGCTGAGATTGCGCCACTGTACTCCAGCCTGTCGACGGAGTGAGACTCCATCTCAAAAAAAAAAAAAAAAGGAAATGTCTTAGTCTATTTGTGTTGCTAAAAGGAACACCTGAGGCTGGATAATTTATCAGGAAAAGAGCTTATTGGCTCTCGGCTCTGCAGGCTGTCGGAGAACACGGCAGCAGCATCTGCCTGGCGAGGCCTTAGGCTCCTTCTGCTCACGGAGGAAGGTGAAGAGCAGCTGGCATCACATGGCAAGAGGAAAGGAGCAAGAGAGAGGGGAGGGGGTGCCTATGTCTTCAACAGTCACACCTCATGGGGACTAGTAGAGCCAGCAAGAACTGACCACCACGAGGACAGCACCAGGCCATTCATGAGGGACCTACCCCATGTCCCAGACACCTCCTACCAGGCCCCACCCCCAGCATTAGGGATCAGATTTCAACATGAGGTTTGGAAGAGACAAATATTGAAACCATATCAGGAAGCTTTCCCAGAAGAGCTGCCATTTGAATGAGAGCTTAGAATCAAAGCTCACTGGGTGGAAGAGGTGGCAAGGAATGGCATTCAGGCAGAGGGAATAGAATAGGCAAAGGCACAGAGGTCAGAGAGAGGAGGAGGTGTCCAGGAAGCAGTAAGTAGGTCTGGGCGGCTAGACATTGGAATCCACAGGGAGTGTCAGAGTGGAGGGGATGAGGCTGGCAAGGCCAGACAGGGCTGGATCTTGAAGGGCCTTGGATTCAGGGCCAGAGAGCTGGACACTATCCTGGGGACAGTGGCAGTCCCCAAGAGTCTTTGAGTGACAGAAAGGGGTTCTTGCCCCGTGAGTTGTACCCTGGGGGGTGATGTGTTGCAGTGGCAGCTGCCTGGATTGCACTCACATCTGCCGCGTGGCCTTGGGCAGGCCCTGCCTCCCAGGTCGGCAGCCTCCTCACTGTCAGATGGGCGCGACAGTGACCCCTTAGGTCAGGACTGTCGTGAGAATGTGCTGAGGTGTCCGAGCCCAGTGCAGGGCCTGGCACGGGGGAGCCCTCAGCTAAGAAGGCAGCGGCTAGCAGGGTTGCCAGCGATTCATGTTGTCTCTCCTGCCCCTGCAGACACGTGCGAAGCGGACTGCTTGCGGAAGCGAGCAGAACAGAGCCTGCAGGCCGCCATCAAGACCCTGCGCAAGTCCATCGGCCGGCAGCAGTTCTATGTCCAGGTCTCAGGCACTGAGTACGAGGTAGCCCAGAGGCCAGCCAAGGCCCTAGAGGGGCAGGGGGCATGTGGAGCAGGCCAGGTGCTACAGGACAGCAAATGCGGTAAGTCCTTGCCCGTGGTCACTGAGATGCTGACTCTGTCCTTCCTTGCACATGAGCTGGGGTAAACAGTGGTGGGCACGCAGGGGAGACAGACACCTGGGGAGGGGACAGAGAGATGCAGAGGCCTGCCGGGGAGAAGGACTGCAGCCCTCATGGTCATCGCTGTCATTTGAAGAGCACTCCTCTGTGCTAGGCCTCGGGCATGTGATCATAGCCTGAGGAGGGACAAGGAGTGGACAGGACAGTAAGGCCACGGTCGAGGGGCGCGAGGGGCACGGGAACCAGAACAGGCCCTCTCTAGTCTGGGATGTGGTTCAGGGAAGCTTCTTGGAGGAGGAGAAGTCACGTGAGCTGAGACCTCAGGGCTCCAGGAGTTGGGGAGCCTGAGTCAGGGTCGGGGAACAGAGCAGCGATGTCGTGAGGCCTAGGGCCGCCCAGGAGGGCAGCGTCGTGCTGCAGGGAAGCAGGTGAGGCCGGAGGGGAGAGCCTGGAGGTAGGACAGGCAGAACCAGCACACGAGACAGTCCTAGTTCTAGTGGAGCTCGCATGCCTGTGCGGAAGATGGACAGTGGGCCAGTGAACATGCCCACAGGTACAGTGATGCCAGAGGTGATGGGGCCTGGCAGGCCACAGACACCACTCTGAGTTGGATGGGGAGCCATAGGAATGCTTAGAGCAAGGACGCAGGCTCACGCGCTCTGTTATGGGAAGGCTGAGTAGGGGGCGGAGCAAGGACGCAGGCACGCGCACTCTGTTATGAGAAGGCTGAGTAGCGGGGGTAGAGCAAGGACGGGGAGGAGCATGAGATGGAGGGGTCTCCTAGGGAGAGACAGACTTCAAGGACGACGCCAAGGGTTTGGCCAATTGGGCAGAGGTGGTATCGCTTCCTGATGCGGGCCAAATCCCCAAGGATTTGAGGAAGAGTGAGCTGGGGGGATGGGGTGCGCAGGCTGTACATGTTCGGTTTGAGATGCCCACAAGTCATCCACATGGAGATGCTGGATGGGCAGTTGGAGCCACAAGTTCGAAGCCTCAAACAATAGGGTTGGCCAGGGGTGTAAACTGGGAAGCCGGTGGAGAAGAGATGATACCTGGTGGGGGAGGGGGGACGCTGTTGGAGAAGGGGTGACACCTGGCAGGGTGGGGGGGGTTGGGGGAAGCTGTTGGTAAAGAGATGACACCTGGCGGGGTGGGGAAGCTGTTGGTAAAGAGGTGACACCTGGCGGGATGGGGAAAGCTGTTGGTAAAGAGGTGACACCTGGCGGGGTGGGGAAGCTGTTGGTAAAGAGGTGACACCTGGCGGGGTGGGGAAGCTGTTGGTAAAGAGGTGACACCTGGCGGGGTGGGGCAGCTGTTGGTAAAGTGGTGACACCTGGCGGTGGGGGGCAAGCCATTGGAGAAGAGGTGACACCTGGCAGGGGTGGGGGGAAGCTGTTAGAGAAGAGGTGACGGCAGTGGGGGGGAAGCTGTTGGAGAAGAGGTGACACCTGGCGGGGGTGGGGGGAAGCTGTTAGAGAAGAGGTGACGGCAGTGGGGGGGAAGCTGTTGGAGAAGAGGTGACACCTGGCGGCGGGGGGCGGTGGGGGGGAAGCTGTTGGTAAAGAGATGACACCTGCTGGGGGAAGGGCCAGGTTGGGGAAGCTGGGACTCTGGCTCAGACAGTGGAGGGGGACAGCCGTACTGACAAGGGGGGACAAAGGGAGCTTGGTGATATCATTCTTCTACTTTCTTTTTTTTGTTTGTTTTTGTTTTTGAGACAGTCTCGCTCTCTAGCCAGGCTAGAGTGCAATGGTGTAATCTCAGCTCACCGCAACCTCTGCCTCCCAGGTTCAACCTATTCTCCTGCCTCAGCCTCCCAAGTAGCTGGGACTACAGGTGCGCCCGGCCTCTTCTACTTTCAATAACTTATTTTGGGCCGGGCATGGTAGCTCAAGCCTATAATCCCAGCACTTTGGGAGGCCGAGACAGGTGGATCACCTGAGGTCAGGAGTTCGAGACCAGCCTGGCCAACATGGTGAAACCCCCGTCTCTACTAAAGATACAAAAATTAGCTGGGCGTGGTGGTGAGCGCCTGCAATCCTAGCTACTGGGGAGGCTGAGACAGGAGAATCACTTGAACCTGGGAGGCAGAGGTTGCAGTGAGCTGAGATCACGCCACTGCACTCCAGCCTGGGTGACAGAGCGAGACTCCATCTCAAAATAAAAATAAATAACTTATTTTGAAATGTTTTCAAACTTTCAGAGACATTGTCAAGCAGAACAAAAAACTTCCATATTTTCTTCATCCAAATTCCCCAATTGTGCACATTTTACCACATCCGCCCCGTCTCCCACACGTGTATGCATGTGTGTGAGTGTGCATGTGTGAGTGTGTAGTCTTTACCATCCAACCCACACACCCACCCCATTCAGCTCCAGCAATCCTTCCAATAATGTCCCTTTTGTTTTTCTGGTCCCAGCTCCCATCCAGAAAGACATGTCACCCTCCACTGCGTCTTCAGGCTCCTTCAGTCCGGAGCCGCTTCTCCCCTTTCCCTGCCTCTCCTGTCCTTGCCCCAACCTCACCTCCTCTAGGCTAACACTCAGAGCTCCCTCTGGTCTTTCCTGGGGACCTGACTCAGGGCTCAGGGTCCAGCAGGAACCTCAGCTTCGAGGCCTGATCCTGGGCGCCCCATCAGCAGGCACAGGATACCCCCAGCCCACCACAATACCCCCAGCCCACCATAGGATACCCCCAGCCTGCCACTGGCTTCACTTTCACTCGCCATCTTCCCTCTGTGATTGATGAGTGTTTTCTGGGGACATTCTGAGTTTGGACCAATATTCTCCTCCTCATCAAACTTCTGCACAGCTCCCGCCATGTCAGCCACCTCTACCATTCCTTCCACACTCTCCTGTAGGAAAGCAGGTGGCCATGGCCGTTTACCTCTGGGTCTGTATCCCTGTAGACTCAGATTCCCCTTACTCATTGCGTTGTGATCCATTCCTGATGTTACTTAGTTCGGCGCTCACTGTGTCCCCAGGGTAGCCAGGGGTGCCCCACCAAGCTGGCTCTTGGGTCTTTCTGACCTGCCACACACACGCTACGAGCCTCCCCTTCAGATCCAATTGACACTCTCCATCCCCTGGCATCAGCCAAATCCCCAAAGACCCCGGGTTCCTTCGAGAGGAGGATGATGGGTAGAAACCAAAATCTGGGCTATTCATTGCTCCTGGAGTACCACTGCCTCTAGGCCCTCTCATCGGACAGAACTGGAAAGCATAGGTGTGTATACACGTGTACACATAGGCATGCGGATCTATGAGTTCATGCCAGTGCCTCCCGTTCCACAGCTCAGGGTCCTTTCTAACCCTCACTCCCCGTTTCCACGTTTGTAAGCATCTTCTCCAGCACTGAGAAACTCGGCTCCCTTTCTCCTTAATTTACTGATTTACTCAGTTTCCTTACTCATCAGTTGATGTATTTGTTCAGTGTAGCCAACCAGACTGCGCTGTCTTCAGCCCATCATCTCCTCACTACGCCCCTCCCACCTCCCCCGCCAGGCCCTCCTGCCCTTGCCTATTTGAGCCCCAGTCCCTCCCCACTGCCCCTGACTCCTCCACTGAGGAAGGACAGGGGAGCTGTGGGGTGAAATGACTGTAGCATATCCAAGTGGCGACATCCAGGAGGCAGTTTGCTAAAGCTGGAGGGCAGGGTGTAGAGCAGACAGAAGACAGACGTATGGGGGAAATGGGGACCACAGGCTTTTATAAGCGGGTGGAGATGGAGGGGTCCACAGAGGACTCTGAGGTGCAGCAGCCAGAAGGGCCAGGCTTCGTGGCCCTCACAGATGGCTGTCCCCTGGGTCCTGCCCCAGGCTCTTCTGGGATAGGTCAGGGGCCCCTCTGTGTCCTTGGGGCCCCAGGGAACAAGGACTGTGTCTATCAGGAGAGCCTGGGCTTGAGCACACAGGAGACACCCCCCGGCCTCCCCGCCTCTGCCTCCAGCAGCCTCTCCGCTTTGCCTCTGCAGTTGCCTGTGGGCCTGGCACCCACTTCGGCGGCGAGCTCGGCCAGTGTGTGCCATGTATGCCAGGAACATACCAGGACACAGAAGGCCAGCTCAGTTGCACACCGTGCCCCAGCAGCGACGGGCTTGGTCTGGCTGGTGCCCACAACGTGTCGGAATGTGGAGGCGAGTGCGGGCCTACCCTAGAAGGAGAGGTGGGGGTGGGGCTGGGGGTGGGGGGTGGGCGGGGGCTCCTCCTGTCTCTGATGAGGCCCTCCTGTCCAAGGCCCAGGTACCTGGTGTGGCCACAGGGTGTGGTATTTTCTAAAGTTCCTTGTCCTTTCCAAAACCCTTCACGATGTCTGTGCCGTCACCACTTACAAAGGGCATGACAGATCCCAAAGCGTCAGCAGTCCTGGCCTGCACTACAGAGCTGAGCGCTGCACCGCACTCGGTGTGCTCTCAGAATTGCACTGTGCCCTTTGGAAAGGACTTCACAGTGTGCAACTTACGGTTTCTAAGGGAGGCACATAGGTGCCTTATGGTGGACCAGACAGCTTCCATTTTACGGAACATTCCATTACGACTGGAACACTTTGCAGAGTGTATCTTATACTTGAGCAGGAACTTTGCTCCACACAAAGAACTTTATGATGTGCCCCACAGACGGTTTAGAAAGCCCTTTTTCAATTTACCAAATGCAGTTAGGTTTGCAAAGAGCTTTTGCATTTACCTCCCTCTCCCCACTTAACTCCATCTGTGAAGCTAGCTCAGTCTCTCCATGAGCCTTTCTTCCCAGGCCACTGAGTTTCACCCAGGAGAATCCGCGGGGAAGCTTCTCAGCACCCTGAGCAGCACAGTGCCTGTGAGGGTGGGGTAGTGGGGTCCCAGGATACTGGGGACCTCCAGCTTTCTCCCGGTGACGGAAGGGCTCAGAGCCCAGCCCTGGGTCCACGCAGGCTGCCGGCTGCTCTCTGGCCCACTGCCCGCTCCAGGTCTGTGGTCTCCACCCCTGGGGGAGTGGCCACTGGTAGGAGATTCAGTGTTTGGGTGGAAGCTGAGAATCCCAGGGTCTGGGCTGAGAGGATGCTAAACCCGCCCCTCACTCAGTGCCAGAATACTCTCTGCATCCTGAGTCTGCTGGAATGCTAGAACATTCTTTATATGGAGCTGAAATTGGCTTTCCTGTGGTCCCCTCCCTTTCTCTCAGAGGTGCCCTTGAGTACCTCAGAAACCTTCCCCAGACCCGCCTCCCTCTGCTCTGGCCTGGCCCTGCTGGTGGACCAGGCAGCGTCACCCTGAAGCTGAGCAGGTGCTCCTTCTGCGAAGACCCCGGTGCAGCCTGCGCCCCCGGGGAGAGCCCCTCTGAGACACGTGACCCGCCCCTCCACCCGTGGGTCCCCTTCCTAGCTCAGCAGCGAGGCCTCTTGCTCTTCAACCCCCAGGCCTTCTTGCTGGCGGGAGAAGGAAAGCCAGGCTTGACCAAGGCCACACATGAACCGCTGGCAGCATCCGGACCAGGGCCCAGCCTCCTGCACCCCGGCTGCTGCGCTCTCCCCACCCCGTCCCCACCCCAGGCCTCGGGTGCCCGGTATCTTTTCCAGGGCCAGGCAAAGGCCAAGAGCAGGGCCTGAGACCACCCACAGCCTGGGCCCTGTGGTGCCTCCTGCCCGCCTGAGCTGTGACCTCTGACTTCCAGGCCAGTGTTCTCCAGGCTTCTTCTCGGCCGACGGCTTCAAGCCCTGCCAGGCCTGCCCCGTGGGCACGTACCAGCCTGAGCCCGGGCGCACCGGCTGTTTCCCCTGCGGAGGGGGTTTGCTCACCAAACACGAAGGCACCACCTCCTTCCAGGACTGCGAGGCTAAAGGTGAGCATGCCCCCCACCATGCCCGCCCACCCCGAGAGGCTTCCCCGAGCCCCTCTCATCTCCTCCACGTGGCAAACCTCCCAGCTCAGAGGAGGAGCCTGGAGCTGTCAGGCGTGGGCGTGGGTGACCCACTGTGCCCTGCATCAGGACAGGGACATCTTATAGCTGAGAGCTTTCTGAGCTCCAGGAGGACAGCAGCTCCTCAGAGCACTGGGCAGGGCTCTGGGGACAGGAGGCCTTGAGCAGCATGTAGAAGGGAGGTTGAGAGGGTGAGGAGGGGGCAGGAGTGTGGGGACAGGAGCGGGATCAGGGCATCACCTCAACTGCTGTCTGTTCAGGGCATCTGGTCCCACCCAGGTCTGCATCCCATCTTCCCTCACTCACCAACTCCCCCCAAATCCTCCCCATTCTCAGCTGCTGACCCTGCTTCCCCACCGCGCTCCCTCTCAGTGTCTGTCTGTCTGTCCAGGTGGCCTGGCCCTCAGCCCCCTGGAGCCAGCCACATCACCAGATACTGTCCTGCACATACAAACTGTTCCGAATTTGCCCATTTAAAAAAACTGAAGCCAGGTGCAGTGGCTCACACCTATAATCCCAGCACTTTGGGAGGCCAAAGTGGGTGGATCACCTGAGGTCAAAAGTTTGAGGCCAGCCTGGCTAACATGGCAAAACCCCGTCTCTACTTAAAAAAAATACAAAAATAATTAGCCGAGTGTGGCGATGTGCACCTGTAATCCCAGCTACTCAGGAGACTGGGAGGGGAGGATAGCTTGAACCCAGGAGGTGCTGGTTGCAGTGAGCCAAGATGGCGCCACTGCACTCCAGCCTGGGTGACAGAGCGAGCTCCATCTCAAAAAAAAAAAAAAAAAAAAAAGAATTGCCCACCTCTAGCCCCCCGCCCCGCCACCCCTCAGACTCTGGCTGCCTGTCTCTCCTGCCCCAGCAACCTTGTAGAAAGAGGGTTTGGCCTCGCTGGCTCCACCTCCCCTCCTCCCTGTCTTCCCTGCACACCTCCGGTCGCATCATCGCCCCCACTCTCCCTGAAAATTGCTCCCATCAAGGTGGCCTGTGTGATCCCTGTTTTGCTGAAGCCAATATCACATCAATCTGCCATGTGACTCCCACGCCAAGGGCTCTTCCTGGCCATGGCGGAGTGAGGGTGGTGGGAGGTCATGGGGCGGTGGGGAAGAGCCTTGAACTCTGTGCCAAAACAGACCTCGAGGACATGAGAGGTCCTGGGGACAGCTCCCCAATGCTGCCCTTTCCCTGCACCCCTCCACACCCACCACACTGCCTTGTGTCCCCCGGCAGTGCACTGCTCCCCCGGCCACCACTACAACACCACCACCCACCGCTGCATCCGCTGCCCCGTCGGCACCTACCAGCCTGAGTTTGGCCAGAACCACTGCATCACCTGTCCGGGCAACACCAGCACAGACTTCGATGGCTCCACCAACGTCACACACTGCAAAAGTGGGTGCTGCTGCTCTGCCACGGGAAGCTGGGAACACGGGAGGGGCTGGGCAGGTTGTGGGGGCGGGAGGAGACCTGATCTCACACGAGCTCCACGAGGACACTGGACTCCTCCTGCTCCATCCCGTCTGCTCTCGGGTGCCTTGCATCCATCTGGAAGCCTGTGGCACCAAAGGGGCAGCCCTGGCTTGGCCCACTCTACGGAGCCCACAATGGTGCCCATCGTTCATCAGTTCCCACTGCTCACCCAACACAGCCTGAGCCTCTGCCCTGAGCCAGGCCCTGCTCTAGTTTCTGGGTCTGCTGGGGTAGCTGACAGCCTACAGGGGCACTGACGGGGCCGCTAGAGAGGGCAGGGCTCCAGGCCCTCAGTGCCCCTGACAAGGCCCAGCCACAGAGAAATAGGGTGGGCCTGCAGGCATGGCAGCCCAGTAAGAAGAAGCCCCCAGGCTGGGCCTCAGGGAACCACAGGCGTGAACAGGGGACCTGCCCTCCTGCTCTGGGGGCAGCCCAGGCAGGGTCCCCAAGGAGGATGGGCTAAGGGTCCGAGGGCTGGTGTGGGAGGAGACAAGAGCACCTTCCAGCCCTGCCCTAGGCCTCCCAGGTGGTTAGAGGCTTGGCCGGCCAGCGCCCCTGCCCAGCGGAGCCTGATGAGGCCCTCGGGCCACTGTGCCCACAGACCAGCGCTGCGGCGGCGAGCTTGGTGACTACACCGGCTACATCGAGTCCCCCAACTACCCTGGCGACTACCCAGCCAACGCTGAATGCGTCTGGCACATCGCACCTCCCCCAAAGCGCAGGATCCTCATCGTGGTCCCTGAGATCTTCCTGCCCATCGAGGATGAATGCGGCGATGTTCTGGTCATGAGGAAGAGCGGTACGTTGGGGGCGGAGGGGACTAGAGGCAGCCTCAGCCGCGTGTGCACCCCCGTCTCGCTGCGGTTCCGCCAGGCGGGATCGCTGCCTTCACAGGGCAGAGAGGAGGGCCCTGGGGCTCAGGGGACCAGCCCCTCAGAGTCCACCTGGGAGGCAGGGTTGAAACCCACTTGGGTCTAAAAGCTGGCTTTACAGAGTTCTATGGAAAGATCTGGAGAGCTTAGGGTATTCCAAGAGTGGGTGCTGGGACGTGGTCAGGCCTGGTCTCAACTCCGGCCACGAGCCTGGCCCTGAGCCCGGCCCTCATCCCAGTGGCAGGACCAGCCGCAGGGCCCCTTCCCACCGCTTTCTGCTGCACTGCTCAGGGCGAGACCTCAGGCTCCAGCTCCAAGGGTCTCCTCCCGCCCGCTGAGGTTTGGGGGACAACACGGCCGTCCCATGCAACACACAAGATACCAGCTCAGAGAGCCCTCCCCACCCCTCTGTAAGCCCTGGACTCTGGGCCCATCCGCCCCATCAGGGCTCCTCTTGAGACTTCAGGGAGTGAAGGATGGAATGGCATGAGAGAGGACTGGACTCAGCAGTGGGTGTGACCACATGTGTGCCCAGCTGGCCACAGCAGCAGGAATGCCTGGGAGGCCCCTGAGCCCCCCCGCCAGCACCAGCCAAATCCCTGCAGCGCACCTGTCCAGGGGACCTCCCTGCTGTAGGGCTATGGGTGCCCATGTGAGCAAGCTCCATGTCTGAGTGTTAGGGAAGGAAGAGCAGGAACCCAGACACCCACAGACACTGGCCAGAGAACATCTCTGGGTACACAGCGACCACAGAGACCGGCCAGAGGAGGGCGTGGGGAGGGGCCTGAGGTCTGCTCCGGGGCTGCTCCGCCAGAGCTGCGTTATCCTGGGCAGGAGTTGCTCAGCATAGCTAATGAGTAGACAAATGTCAGCAAGGCTGACGCAGCTGACCAGCCAAAAGCCGCAGTGTGCAGATGGGCAGGAGACCGGCCCGGGACCACCTTCCCCGCCTGTTCCCCTCACCCGCTCCCCTGCCCCCAGCATCCCCTCCTTCTATCCCCCACCACAAGGCTGAGCTCAAGTGAAGCCCAGCCTGTCCCCCATGAGGGGCTCCTCGGGAAGGCCCCCAGGGAACCGTGAGGCCTTGCCGAGGAGCCCTTAAGCGGGGAGAGGCTGGGCAGGGCTGGGGTGCTCCCACTGTCACCGCGTCTAAGAAAAGGATGGTTTGCGGAGTTTGGGAAGATTTACCTGCCGGTCACATGCTGTGCCCACGCTGCCGCACTCGGCTCCTGATTTCCTCCTCGGGAGATCAGGGCTCAGTGGGCCTTGCTGGTGCATTTGCTCTCGGGGAGAAGGGACTTCCCAAGTCTGTGCCTCTGGTCCCAGCAGTCAGTGCCAGTTCATCTCCCACGTCCTCCCCCAGCTTCCACTCCCGCCCTGGCCTTGCACCAAGTGCAGGCCTGAGCCCTGTCACTGAGGAGCAGTTAGCTCGAGGGAGATGGAGACCCACTGACAGAGGGCCTGTGATAAGGGGTTCACCAGAGCAGAGCAGGAGCTTGGGAGGGGATGGGGGGGCAATCAGGGAGGCTTCCTGGAAGAGGGGACACAGAGATGGGTCTCAGAAGGACAAGTAGGAACCAGG
This sequence comes from Symphalangus syndactylus, assembly GCF_028878055.3. Classification (NCBI taxonomy): domain Eukaryota; kingdom Metazoa; phylum Chordata; class Mammalia; order Primates; family Hylobatidae; genus Symphalangus; species Symphalangus syndactylus. The sequence continues at coordinate 16,500,676 of NC_072440.2, forward strand.
GTTGAGGGTAGGGAAGTGCCTCAGAGACAGAGGGAACAAGCACATAGACTAAGCTGTTGTGTTTGGGGAACCAGGCGTTCGGTGCAGGTGCTGGGCGGTGGACTGGATGGGAGGCAAGCGGCCTAGGGCAGGAGGAGCTGCCCACCTGGGGCAGCTCAGCAATGATGCTTCACTCACAGCTTCGCCCACGTCCATCACCACCTATGAGACCTGCCAGACCTACGAGAGGCCCATCGCCTTCACCTCCCGCTCCCGGAAGCTCTGGATCCAGTTCAAATCCAATGAAGGCAACAGCGGCAAAGGCTTCCAAGTGCCCTATGTCACCTACGATGGTAAGACCCAACTGTCTTCATGGCCCACTGTGCACGGCTCAGGTGGGGCCCTGGAGACACAGAGATGAGTCGCACGTCCTTGCCCTCAGGGAGCTGCGACCTGGCAGGTACAGACCTGGAAGCAGAACGAACACTGTCAGGGGCCAGAGCCAGATAGGCCGAGGGTGGTACCAGGTGGTACAGGCAAGGCAGCGGTTAGTGGCATCTGCAGGCTTCAGCTGAGGTGCTGCCCAAGCAGGGTTTTGAGGGCTAAATAGGGGGTTCTTAGTGAAACCCCGAGGAGGACAATACAGGTGGAGGGAGCCCCGGGTTCAAAGCCACAGAGGCAGAGCTCCGGAGCCCGTGGCTGGAGCAGGGGAGGGAGGGCAGAGGCTGGAGGTGAAAGGGGAGCACGTGGGTCTCAAGCCCCTCGCCTTCCTCTCCCCCTGCTGCCCCGCTGCCCAGAGGACTACCAGCAACTCATAGAGGACATCGTGCGCGATGGGCGCCTGTACGCCTCGGAGAACCACCAGGAAATTTTGAAAGTGAGTGAGTTTATTGGAAGGGAATCCACGTAACCCTGGGATGGGGCCTGTGATGAGCCAGGACCGCCCCTGCCCCAGCCCTGGCCCCTGGAGGAGCAAGGGAGGATGGGTGGTGATGGGAGAGGAGCAGGAGGCTTGGGGGTCCCAGAGCCCTAATGGTGGGGACTGGGTCCTGCACATCTGTCCCTCCAGACCAGGAGGCCTGAGGGAAGCTGTTTGGTGAGGACGTGGGGACCAGGACCTGGTGATGTGGCCTCAGGCACGCTCCTCACCAGCTCTCAGCCTCACTCGCCTCATCTGTAGAATGAGGGTATTCTAGGGGGTGTCTCAGAATCAGTGGGATCTACCCAGTGCCATTGTCACTTGGAGCCCCCCGTGCCGCTGGGACTGGGCTCCCTCCTCTTCCTGCTTCCAGCCTGGAGAGGCAGGGCCTCCTGGTGTGTCACATGGTGGGTACTGGCCAGAGGTCCAGGGACCCGGGACTCACCCAGCTCAGCCCTGGGCAGCAGCACTGTTAGCCCAGGAGCCCTGGGGTGTGGAGGACAAGGGCAGGGCTGGAGCGCTCCCGCTGTCACCTCTTCTGAGAAAAGGACGGTTTGCAGAGTGCGGGAAGATTCACTTGACTCTCCCCATAGTCTGCCAGTCACATGCTCCCGCCCTCGGCTCCTCATTTCCTCCTCAAGCTGCTTGGGCAGAAGCCAGGGATGCATCCTGGGCTCTTTCCCCCCAATCCCTGTCCCCCTAGCTGTGCCCTGGGAGCATCGCTCCCAAACTGGAACGTCCTGACGCTGCTCTGGGAACACAAACCTCAGCCAGAGGGCTGTCCTCCTCCACAGCGGCTCCCAGCTTCTCACACACCGAGCCTCTCGGCCCATTCTTCTCTCCCCCACCTCTTTACCCCAACCTTCCACCCTCAGCTGGGACATCCTGTCGTCCTCTGGGCGGCCTGCCTGGACCCCCTGACCTGGGCACACCTTTGCAGCCCCTTAGGTCCCGCGTGCCCCTCCTTCCTGGCACCCACCAGCACTCACTTTAGGTTTGTTCTGTGAATATTTAGTCCCTGCCTCGTTTCGGGGGAGGAGCTGCCAGGGTTCATGGTCAACTCCGCCTCCAGCGCCGGCACCACGCCCAGCACCACGCCCAGCACGGAGGGGAGCAGGAGTGTCTGTCTCCAGGGTGGGGGTTCAGGGCACCGTGTGTGTGGAGAGTGTGGGGGAGTGTGCTGTGTGGTGTGTTTGTGGAGGCATGTGTGGTGAGTTTGGAGGTGTTCTGTGTGTGTGGTGACTGTGTAGGGGTGTGTGGTGGGTTTGAGTGTGGGGTGTGAGTGGGTGTAGTGTGTACGTAGGGGTATGTAGGGGTTTGTGTGCTGGGTGTTTAGGGGTGTGTGTTGAGTGGGTGTGTGGGGGTGTAGTGAGTGGGGATGTGGTGGGTGCAGTGTGTGTGGGGGTGTGTGTGGGGGTGTGTGTGGGGGTGTGTGTGGTGGGTGGGGGTGTGGTGGGTGTGTGGTGTTTATGGGGTGTGTGTGGTCAGTGGAGGTGGGGGTGTGTGGTGTTTGTGGGGGAGTGTGGGGTGAATAGAGGTGTGGGGAGATGTGTAGTGAGTGGGTGTGTGGTGTGTATATGGGGTGTGTGTGGTGAGGGGGTGTGGTGGGTGTGTGATATGTATGGGGTGTGTGGTGAATAGAGGTGGGGGTGTGTGGTGTGTATGGGAGTGTGTGTGGTGAGTGGGGGTGGGGGTGTGAATAGAGGTGTGGGGGTATGGTGAGGGGGGTGTGGTGTGTGTAGGGGTGTGTGGTGAGTGGGTGTGTGGTATGGGGTGTGGTGTGTGTGTGGTATGGGGTGTGGTGAGTGTGTGGTATGGGGTGTGGTGAGTGTGTGGTATGGGGTGTGGTGTGTGTGTGGTATGGGGTGTGGTGAGTGTGTGGTATGGGGTGTGGTGTGTGTGTGGTATGGGGTGTGGTGTGGGTGTGGTATGGGGTGTGGTGTGGGTGTGGTATGGGGTGTGGTGAGTGTGTGGTATGGGGTGTAGTGAGTGTGTGGTATGGGGTGTGGTGAGTGTGTGGTATGGGGTGTGGTGTGTGTGTGGTATGGGGTGTGGTGTGTGTGTGGTATGGGGTGTGGTGTGTGTGTGGTATGGGGTGTGGTGTGTGTGTGGTATGGGGTGTGGTGAGTGTGTGGTATGGGGTGTGGTGTGTGTGTGGTATGGGGTGTGGTGAGTGTGTGGTATGGGGTGTGGTGTGTGTGTGGTATGGGGTGTGGTGAGTGTGTGGTATGGGGTGTGGTGTGTGTGTGGTATGGGGTGTGGTGTGGGTGTGGTATGGGGTGTGGTGTGGGTGTGGTATGGGGTGTGGTGAGTGTGTGGTATGGGGTGTAGTGAGTGTGTGGTATGGGGTGTGGTGAGTGTGTGGTATGGGGTGTGGTGTGTGTGTGGTATGGGGTGTGGTGTGTGTGTGGTATGGGGTGTGGTGTGTGTGTGGTATGGGGTGTGGTGTGTGTGTGGTATGGGGTGTGGTGAGTGTGTGGTATGGGGTGTGGTGTGTGTGTGGTATGGGGTGTGGTGAGTGTGTGGTATGGGGTGTGGTGAGTGTGTGGTATGGGGTGTGGTGTGTGTGTGGTATGGGGTGTGGTGTGTGTGTGGTATGGGGTGTGGTGTGTGTGTGGTATGGGGTGTGGTGTGGGTGTGGTATGGGGTGTGGTGAGTGTGTGGTATGGGGTGTGGTGTGTGTGTGGTATGGGGTGTGGTGTGGGTGTGGTATGGGGTGTGGTGTGGGTGTGGTATGGGGTGTGGTGTGGGTGTGGTATGGGGTGTGGTGAGTGTGTGGTATGGGGTGTGGTGTGTGTGTGGTATGGGGTGTGGTGTGTGTGTGGTATGGGGTGTGGTGAGTGTGTGGTATGGGGTGTGGTGAGTGTGTGGTATGGGGTGTGGTGTGGGTGTGGTATGGGGTGTGGTGTGGGTGTGGTATGGGGTGTGGTGAGTGTGTGGTATGGGGTGTGGTGAGTGTGTGGTATGGGGTGTGGTGTGGGTGTGGTATGGGGTGTGGTGTGGGTGTGGTATGGGGTGTGGTGTGGGTGTGGTATGGGGTGTGGTGAGTGTGTGGTATGGGGTGTGGTGTGTGTGTGGTATGGGGTGTGATGAGTGTGTGGTGTGTGTGGGTGTGTGTGGTATGGGGTGTGGTGAGTGTGTGGTGGGTGTGTACGCAAAGAGATGAGTGTGTGCCAGGACAGGTCCACCCCAGACACAGCAGATGCAGCCACAGTCAATGGGGCAAGGAGCTCTCATGCCCCAGCAGGTGGTTGTCGCCATTTGCTGAGCACCTTCCCTGGATCAGGCTCTGGGGACTCTGTCAGGAACCAGACCTCCACCAGGCCTCACCTCTGCTCCATAGTTTCTGCCCAGGGTGGCAGCCAGTGCCCCACTAGAGAGAAGAGACACTGGGGCTCAGCGAGGGCGGGGACGGCGTCTGCCCTCCAGAGACTGCCCCGGAGGACAGCCCCGTTGGCCGCCTAGATCCCTGCAGCAAACCCGCACTGAGCACCGCTGAGGACAGGTTCTCTGTTCACGCCAGCGCGGATCCTTTTCCTCGAAGCCCCAGGAAGAGGCATCATGACCTCTCTGTGCAGGGAAGAATGAAATTCAGAGCAGCAGAGCGATGTCCCCAAGGTCCAGGGGCCAGCGAGCAGGCCTGAAGTGATGATTTGGGATCTGCCAGCTGCAAAGCCTGTGCTCTTGGCTGAGTGTTCTCTGTTTGCAAATGTTGGTTGTGTTGTGTCATTTTGCAGCAGAACCCTTTGTTAATCTTTTTTTTTTTTTTTTTTTTTTTTTGAGACAGTGTCTTGCTCTGTCATCCAGCATGGAGTGCAGTGGCACACTCTCGGCTCACTGCAACCTCTGCCTCCCAGGTTCAAGCAGTTCTCATGTCTCAGCCTCCTGAGTTGCTGGGATTACAGGCAGGCACCAACACGCCCAGCTAATTTTGTATTTTTAGTAGAGATGGGGTTTCCCCATGTTGATCAGGCTGGTCTCAAACTCCTGACCTCAGGTGATCTGCCCGCCTCAGCCTCCCAAAGTGCTAGGATTACAGGTGTGAGCCACCACACCTGGCCTTTAATAAAATCTTATTGGAATCCCAAGAGTTAATGCCAATAGTCTATTTAAAAACCAGTTACAGGCCAGGGGCCGTGGCTCACACCTCTAATCCCAGCACTTTGGGAGGCTGAGGTGGGTGGATCACCTGAGGTCAGGAGTCTGAGACCAACCTGGCCAACATGGTGAAACCGCATCTCTACTGAAAAGACAAAAATTAGCCAGGTGTGGTGGTGCGTGCCTTTAATCCCAGCTACTCGGGAGGCTGAGGCAAGAGAATCACCTGAACTCGGGAGGCAAAGGTGCAGTGACCCAAGATCCCGCCACTGCACTCCAGCCTGGGTGACAGAGCAAGACTCTGTCTCAAAAAAAAAAATAAAAACCAGTTATACTATTAAAACCAAAAGAAGGTCTGTGGGGTCCTGAAACCCACCAGCCAGCCCATCTCTCTCCCCTCCCCCAGCCTGGCAACACCCCACAGACCCTACAGGCCCCAAGCCTCCCCCGCCTCCCACCACTCTTATCTTACAGGACAAGAAACTGATCAAGGCCCTCTTCGACGTGCTGGCCCACCCCCAGAACTACTTCAAGTACACAGCCCAGGAATCCAAGGAGATGTTCCCACGGTCCTTCATCAAACTGCTGCGCTCCAAAGTGTCTCGGTTCCTGCGGCCCTACAAATAACCTGGCGGAGCGGCCCTGCCTGGGGGTGGCCTGGTCCATGGAGGGTGCACCTGCCCTCCCCAGTGGGAGCTGCATGGGCCTCCACGCTGCCTTGGGAACCCCATGGCACTGCCCTTCAGGGAAGCCGACCAGCCCACGGAGACCGAGGCCAGGCACCCTTCGGACCCACTGCCCCTGTAGGAGCCCCCTGCTTCAGGAAGCCTCCCTCCCTCCCTCTGCCTCCCTTCCCCAGGACACCAAGAGCAACCTCTCCTGAGCCCTGGCAGACCGACTGCAGGTAGCAGGATTGCAGGACCCTCCGCCTGGCCTGGCATTTCAGGAGAGAGGGGAAGTGGGGCCTATGCTCTGGGAGGCGTGGTCATCCGAGACAGGAGGCCAGAGGAGAGAGGAGGGGACGAAGGCGCCGTCTGGGGGAGGTCGATGAGCCTGTGCTGGCATCCACGGGCCCCACGCTTTGCCAACTCCTCCAGCCACAGGCAAGGCCATGGCTCCGGGCCGTTGTGTTCTAAGGGTTCTGTGATGGGATGGAACAGAGCTGCTGGGGAGGAGACCGGAGGTTTCTGCATTCCTTCGACAGAACATTTAATGAAGTACTCTATATATATATAAATATAAATATATATATATATACTTCTATTTGTGGGTACTTTAGGAAAATGCCCTTTGGTCACTGTAAATATGAATTGTGACCCCATCCCTTCCCGCATGAGCCCAGTGAGTCCCAGCAGCTATCAGCCTCCCTGAACGATTAAACAGCTCCTCCCAGCATTTGCCCTTTTGTTTCTGTGAGGCCAGCAGCCCTTGGGGCTGGGGAGAGCACAGCTTGCCTTGGACTTGCTTCTGAACACGAATTATTCGAGAACTAGGCTCAGATGCTCTGCTGGAGTGTTGGCCTCACCCCAGTCCCCTTGCCAGCAACATCACTGCCCTTGGACGAGACTCAGTGGAAGACATTTCCCCTTGGACCCGTTCCTAGGAGGTGCAGGGGCCCAGCAATAAACTGCAGAAGGGGCCTTGGCTCTGACCCTGTGGCAGTGACCTTGGGGTCCATACTATGCCCAGGTGTCAGCAGGAAACAAGGTCTTGCTCACAGGAGCACAGGCTGCACCACCACAAGGAGCCTCAGAGCAGCCAGTGAGGAAAGGGTAGAGAGCAGAGCTTGCTGTCAGAGGCCAGGCTCCCAGCGCAGCCTCCTCTTGCTATGCTATGCCACCCCCATTCACAGGGAAACCTCTTTCCTTTCCTATAAAGGAAAGAGGTTGAATTGACTCACATTTCCACATGGCTTGGGAGGCCTCAGGAAACTTACAATCATGGCGGAGGGCAAAGGGGAAGCAAGCACCTTCTTCACAAGGCGGCAGGAGAGAGAAGCAAGCAGGGAAATGTCGGGAGAAAGAGAGTCTGGGCTATGACCGAGCGCATGTGTCCCACCCAGCTGGAAGGCCAGTGCCTGGGATGGAGCCAGCAGAACTCTGCACTGAGGTCCAGGATGCCTTGCCTGCTCTTCATCTGCCTGCGAGCTGCAGCATGGGAAATGGTCTGTATGTTTCAGGTTAACAAATACTGAAAATCCCAAGGAACCTGGGAGAATCTTAAAATGAACTCTGGTCTTCGGCTCGAAGTTGCCTCTAGGGTTCCTCCTGGTCACCCCCGGGCCCAGCCTGGCTGGCGAGAAACAAACACGGTTTGAGAGGCTGTGGCACACTGAGGACCGCACAGATGGAGGCAGCCAAGTGAGGTCCCTGGAGGTTCAGGGCTTGGTGACAAGGTAGGCCGGTCATCACATATTCTACAGCCCAAAAGAGGGCCCGGAGCTCAGCAATTATGCCATCACCTGTGCCCACAGCAGCGGGCTCCGCAGCATGGCTCCTGCTGCCATCAGCTGCCTTCTCTGCTGAAGTCCAACTCAAGTTGGAGAGAGAGTGGAGCCTCTGCACTTGGTGGGTAGGTCAGTGTCAACTAACAAGCCCTGCCAGGGGCCACTGCCCCTCCTCTGGTCACAGTCCACACAGGCCAGCCCTGGTTTCCAGAAAGAGGCCTCCCTCCCTCCCTTTGTGGAGCCGGCAGTCATCCCCAAGATGAGAGGCAAGCATCCTCCCGAGTGAGCCTGCAGCAACCGCTCCTGAGGAAGGTGCCGGGAGGGGTGTCGCCTCTTCACGAGTGTTCTCCAGAGAATCAGAACCCAGAGGATACAGACGTAGATGTGTGAAGGGCTGCATTGTGGGAACTGGCTCACGGATTCTGGAGGCCAACAAGTCCCATGATCTGCTGTCTGCGAGCAGGAGACCAGGAGAAGCCACACTGTAACTCAGTCTGAGTCCAAAGTCCAAGAAGCCAGGGGCCACCCTGTGAGTCCCAGCATCCAAAGCCCCGAGAATGAGGAAGATGGATGTCCCAGCTCCCAAAGGGAGGATTCTCCCTTCCTCCCCCTTCTGTTCTATTGGGGCTCTCAACAGATTGCATGGAGTGGATGTCTTCACTCAGTCTGCCGATTCCCATCCTAACCTCATCTGGAAACACCCTCACGTTTTCGCAGCTAGCTGGGTATCCCTTCACCCAACCAAGACGACCATGCAATCAACCATCACACTTAAGTGTTTTTATTTTGTTTTTTGTTGTTTTTGTTTTGTTTTGTTTTTTGAGATGGAGTCTTGCTCTGTTGCCCAGGCTGGAGTGCAGTGGCGCGATCTTGGCTCACTGCAAGCTCCGCCTCCCGGGTTCACGCCATTCTCCTACCTCAGCCTCTTGAGTAGCTGGGACTACAGGCACCCGCCACCACGCCCGGCTAGTTTTTTTGTATTTTTAGTAGAGACGGGGTTTCACCGTATTAGCCAGGATGGTCTCGATCTCCTAACCTCATGATCCGCCTGCCTCGGCCTCCCAAAGTGTTGGGATTACAGGTATGAGCACCGCTTCCGGCCAGGGTTTTGTTTGTTTTTTAATCCTTTCCAAAAGCAGAAAGAGCTCTTAACCTCTCTTAGCTCTTTCTGCAATTCCTTTGGGCAGTTTTCTGAAAGTTGCCACCCACATACCCACAGATCCACTGCCCGCCTCTCCTCCCCTCATGTTCCAGGACTCACCACCATGGTCAGACCCTGCCCAGTGTGCCCAGGGCAAAGTTGGATGGGCAGGTGCAGACGCGGCCCGGCCTTCATCCTGCTTTCCTCGCAAGCCCTTCTGTAGCTCCCAGCCCACGGGAGAGGCTGTGAGGAGTGCGAGGTCGCCAGCAGCCCCCCTGGGCCTCCCACACCATCTGAGTGACTTGAAGTCCAGGGTTGGGCTCTGTCTTGAGTCTCCACATCAGTCTCACACTGGGGAACTTGGGGGTCCCCCATCTAACTAGAGCTGACCCTGGGCCTCAGGGCGGGATGGTTCCAAGGTGAGCTCCGTGGACAGCAAAGCGCATTTCTTCCAGTTGGCGTGTTGTCGAAGCCAATGGCAGCTGGACTGATGTGAGGTGGCTATTCCACCTGGTTCAAGATGGAGGTGTAGAGAAAAGGGAAGTGGGGAACAAGGACTGGGCCAGGTAGGACGGATCCATGTAACGAGGCCCAAGAAAAGATGGAAGCTGAGGGCAGAGAGTCCAGGAGGCCCCCATGCTGTCTGACGGGGAGGCCGGCATAGTCCCTCCTTGACTGTCGCCTGAACAGCTGATGAGGTCCCCAGCACCCTATGCTGTGCTCCAGGGAGAGAAGCCAAGAAGCAAGCAGGCTGCTGGGAGTCCCTGCACTGCCATCTGGCCAGGACAGAGGCGGCTGCACGGTCTCCAGGCTCCTCTGAGCTTGGGTCAGCTCCTAATGGGGCATCGCACCCCAGCGAACCAGAGGACCTCTGTGAAGACAGGCATGGCAAACCGGGGTGTCTCCCACACAGCTTCCCAGGAGTCAGGTGGGACCCAGGCATCGGGGACCTTTCTGCCCCACATTCCTGGCATTCCCCCCAAGTTTATTTCTACTTTCCAGAAACAAACCACGGGAAGGGAAGGAACCTGCAGCAGGGTTTCGAAGCCAGCCAGGCCCTCCATGAGTGAGGGCTCGTATAGGTGCTGAGGGCAGCCTGCAGCCAGGCAGCCTCACCTGCTGCCCAGAATTAGGCTGTGCCTTTTCCCAGTCCTTCCCCATGCCAGAGCCTCTCCCTGTCCTTCCCTGTGCCAGAGCCTCTCCCCATCCCTCCCCGTGCCAGAGCCTCTCCCCATCCTTCCCCGCACCAGAGCCTCACAGCCACAGCCACACCAACGTCCCTCCTCTCAAGCAGCAGAATCAGCCTACGCTCCCCAGCCTCAGTGCCCCTGCCCCACACAGGTCACGCTGGCCAGGCGGTGATCAGTTTCCCAAACGCTGGATCCCCAAGTGGACAGTGTGGCCCAGTCCTCCCCTGCCTCCATGGTAGCCCAGGCTGCAGGGCCCACGGTGGAGGCCTCAGGCAGCTTTCTCTCCGGCTACCCATTGGCTTGGGACACACAGATAAAGTAGAGCTGAAACACGGGCCAAAGCATCCCCAGACAGGGATGGCACAAGAGGCCAAATTTGAAGGCCTTGGGAGAGAAGCCATTTCCCCCACCTCTAGCGAGCGTAGTTTTCTGTCTGAATGGCCCCCCCCCCCTTTCATGCACGCTCATTCTCAAGAGACGCACTGTCCACAGGCAGCCTCTCAGTGAAGCCTCTCCCCTGGGCTTGTCCACGGCAGGAGGCCCCTGGCCTGTTTAAGCCATACCGATGCTTAATTTACATTTTTGGAGTTGAATATTATTCCGGCACCTCCACCACCCCCAGCAGAAAAAATAAGATACTGAAATCAGTTGAGTCATTTAGCAAACATTTACTGAGCACCTCCTGTGTGCCAGGCTCCTAGAAAGACAGGGAGTTGGTGCCCTGCACAGACGACAAACTGCCCCAGACAGCAGACAGAAAGACAAACTGCCCCCGACAGCAGACAAACAGACAAACTGCCCCGGACAGCAGACAGACAGACACACTGCCCCGGACAGCAGACAAACAAACTGCCCTGGACAGCAGACAGACAAACTTCCCTGGAAAGCAGATAGCAGACAAACTGCCCCAGACAGCAGACAGACAGACACACTTCCCCAGACAGCAGACAGACAGACACTCTGCCCCAGACAGCAGACAAGCTGCCCTGGACAGCCTGCTCACCTTGCCTGCTGCAGTGCATGCCCCGCAGGGAGAAGCCTTCCTTCTCACCCAGGGAGTCCAGCCATCTTCACCTCCCCTGGTCCATGCTCAGGAGTCTGGTCGCCCTGGCAAACTGCACCTGACACTGAGGTCCCTTTTCACCAAAGATGCACAAGGTGTCCGTGCCGAGCCGACATCATTCAGGCCAAGGGCAGAAGATGTAATGAGGGGTGGAGTGAGGATGTGGAGAGAGAGCAAAGAGCTCCTCCTATTCTACCGTAGCTGCCTCTGCCCCCACAGCACCCACAGATCCCTGGCCCTTCCAGGAGTAAGTCCTGGGCAGGCAGAGCTGGGGTTGGCCTGATCCCACCTGCCTTGCTCTTGGAAGGACATCAGGTGTGGGCAAAGCATCCTTGGAGCCCAGACAACACAGGCATGGCCTGCTTGCCCTCCCAGCACCTGCTGCGATGGCCTCAAGGCCTCTCCAGTCCCCTGCTGCACCATGCCACTCAGGGCCCCTCAGTGAGCCCCCTGGAATTGTCTGCACCCCCCAAGTCCCAACAGGAAGAAGGGAAGGGCGGGGAAGCTGACGCTCACTCAGTGCCCACTGGGTGCCAGGCTCTGGGCTCAACCCTGTAATATCCACACATCCCATCCTCCCAGCCCCGTGTGGATGGTGGGGTTAAGACCATTCTTTAGATGTGGAAATGAAGGCTCCGGGAGACCACAGGACATGCCCAAGGCAAAGAGTTGGTAGCTCCTGGATTTGGGAATCAAACTCAAGCCCATCTAATCCCAGGGTAGGAAATGTCTCTAAAACGTTGATGAATCTGAAGCTTACAGACTGGAAACCGGGCCAGGTCAGCCCTGGCGGTGGAGTCCAGAGACAGAGAGAAGGCTGCAGGGAGGGGAGAGAACAGGAGGATCCGGGGCCAGGGAGACTTCAATGACATTCCCTCCCTCCTTCACAAGCACAAAAAACTCGTTCAGAGAAAAGACAGCTTCTGCCTTCCCTACCAGGCAGACAGGGCACTCACTGTGCCAACGTGAGCAGACACAGCCAGAGGCTCACGTGCCCTTGCCGAGTGTCCCCACTGCTCTTGGGGAGGCCCCGACACAGCCCTGCAGAGATGCAAGTAAGAGAGTGCCCAGTGCCCTCGGCAGATGGGTGGCACAAAGCAGGAGGAGGAAGAGGGAGCTGACCGATGCCGGGTGCCTTATTCCGCTGAGATCAGAACCTCCAACGTGCTGAGCAGACCCAGGCCACATTGCTCGGGGAACAGGACACCAGGGCGCTGTGCTAGAGGCCCGCAGACTTCACTTCTGGCTCCTGCAAGGGCACTGTATTGTCCAGACGCTTGGCAATGATTCTGCCTGCAAGAGTGGCAAATATCAGCATAACCACATCTTCCTTTTAGTTGCCACAAATATTCAGTTTTGTTTTATCCATCATGTCCCCCATATGCATGTAATGAAACATTTCTGAAAAATCACTTTAATAATAAACAGGAAATAAACCTAAATATTGCTCTTTTCTCTTATTCAGCAGAAGTCATGAGTTGGGGGGAAATGCTAACTGGAATCCAGAAAAGAAAACATAATGGAAGAAATTTCATGATGCTATTGAGGACTGAAAGTAAGGAGCTACAGTAACCTCTGGAAAATAAAGCAGCGAGCTGGAGATCTACGTACAGAGGCAGGGGGCACCCACATTTAGGGAACAGACATGCTTCTAACTGGCAGAAGGCAAAATGTCCATATTTCAAATCCCATTTGCCCGCATAACTCATGATGAAATGAGAGTTTTTTTTGTTTTGTTTTGTTTTTTCAGACAAGAGTCTCGCCGTTGCCCAGGCTAGAGTAGTGGCGTGATCTCGGCTCACTGCAAGCTCTGCCTCCTGGGCTCACACCATTCTCCTTCCTCAGCCTCCCGAGTAGCTAGGACTACAGGCACCCGCCACCACGCCCGGCTAATTTTTTGTATTTTTAGTAGAGACGGGGTTTCACCGTGTTAGCCAGGATGGTCTCGATCTCTGACCTTGTGATCCGCCCGCCTCAGCCTCCCAAAGTGCTGGGATTACAGGCGTGAGCCACCGTGCCCGGCCAAGAGTTGTTCTTTGACACTGGGGCTTTAATCTGGAAGTCATGGTCACAGTGAGCCTCAGCAAATCTACGACTCATTCAAATTAGGCACACAATGCTGTGTGTGTGTGCGTGTGTGTGTGTGTGTCTGTGTGTGTACGTGTATGCACAGACACACATTTCTATTTCTCTGGGAATATGGCCCACAGCTTTCCTCAGGTTCTAAAAGAAATCTAGGGTCAGGTGCAGTGGCTCACACCTATAATCCCAGCACTTTGGGAGGCCAAGGCAGGAGGATCGCATGTGTCCAGGAGTTCGAGACCAGCCTGGGCGACATGGCGAGACCCCCCCCCATCTCTACAAAAAAAATGAAAAATGAAAAATAAAAAATAAAAACTGACAAGAGACATATACATGCATTTCACAGAAGAAGAAACAGGACAGCCAATTTCCATTTGAAAAGGTGCTCAATCTCATTAATAATAATGGAAATGCAGGCTGCTCTGCCTAGGAGTAACCATGCTTGTGTTTCTTTACTTCTCTAATAAACACAAAAATGGAAACATAAATTAAGACAACAAAAATATACCATGGTAGCACTAGGTTGGCAAAAAAATTATAATAAGTGTGATAAAATCAGAATCAGAGAGGATATGGATCAACTTACTATATACAAATGGGGAATGTCTTTTTTACATATATGTTCCAGGAAATATACAAAAATATTCATAGCCTCATGTTTATTAGAGCAAAAAGCTTAAGATAACCTAAGTCTCTTCATGGAAGACTGCATCATAGTCACGTAATTAAATATTATGTAGCTATGACAATTAATTAACATCCTGCAACAAAAGGGATATATCTTAAAAACATCATGTGCAGGAACAAGACCAGGATGCGTGCCTGCACTGCTCTGCTGGAGGTCTAGCCAGGACAATTAGGCAGGAAAAAAATATAAATAGCATCCAGATTGGAACGGAAACAAAATTATCCGTTTCACATATCCTGATCTTCTGTATGGAAAATACTTAAGGAATCCACAAATAATTACTAGAGCTAATGAAATTCACAAGGTTACAGGACATAAGATCAACATATAAAAATAAGTTGTAGGCTGGGCACAGTGGCTCACCTCTGTAACCCCAGCACTTTGGGAGGCCAAGGTGGGTGGACAGCCTGAGCTCAGGAGTTCGAGACCAACTAGGGCAACATGGCAAAGCCTTGTCTCTACCAAAAATACAAAAAATTAGCCAGGCATGGTGGCACACACCTGTGGTCCTAGCTACTCGGGAGGCTGAGGTGAGAGGATCACTTGAGCCTAGGAGGCAGAGGTTGCAGTGAGCCGAGACCTAGCCACTGCACTCCAGCCCGGGTGACAAAGTAAGACCCCACCTCAACAAAAGAGAAAAGAAATTAAAGAAGATCTGTATTCCTGGGTTGGAAGACAGTATTGTTAAGATGACAGTACTCCCCAAATTGGTCTAGAGACTCAGTGCAATCCCCACCAACATCCTGGCTGGCTTCGTGCACAAACTGACATGTGAATCCTAAAATTCATATAGAAATGCAAGGGACCCATAGTAGCCAAACAGTCTTGAAAAAGAACAAAGTTGGAGGATTCACACTTCTCATTTTTAAAACTTACTACAAGCTTACATTAATCAAGATTGTGTGGTACTAGCAGAAGGACAGACCTACAGATCAATGGAATAGAATTCAGAGTCCAGAAATGAACCCTTAAATTTATCATCCATCAGTTGGTTTTCAACGAGAGTGCCAAGACCATTTAATGGAGAAAAATAGTCTTCTCAACAAATGGTACTAGGACAACTGGATATCTACATGCAAAAGAAGTTGGACCCCTACCTCGTATACAAAAAATCAACTCAAAGTGATCAAGGACTGAAATGTAACAGCTAAAACTATAAAACTCTTAAGAAACTAAGACAGTTTAAGTAAGTCTTTGGAATCTTGATTTAGGCAATGGCTTCTTTTTTTTTTATCTTCAATTTTTTTATTTCTGTTAAGTTTTGGGGGAACAGGTGGTGTGTGGTTACATGAATAAGTTCTTTAGTGGTGATTTCTGAAACCTTGGTGCACCCATCACCTGAGCAGTATACCCTGTACCCGGGCAATGCCTTCTTAAATGTAACACACAAATACTAAGCCACCAAAGAAAAAATATATAAATTGGACTTCACCAAAATTGAAAACTTGTATTTCAAAGGGCTCTATGAAGAAAGTGAAAAGATAACAGAATAGGAAAAAAACCTTTATAAATCATATATCTGATAAGACTCCAGTATCCAGGATATGTAAAGAACTCTTACAACTCAATAATAAGACAAATAACCTAATTTTAAAATGAACAGGCCGGGAGCAGTGGCTGTAATCTCAGCATTTTGGGAGGCCAAGGAAGGCGAATCACCTGAGGTCAGGAGTTTGAGACCAGCCTGACCAACGTGATGAAACCGCATCTCTACTAAAAATACAAAAAATTAACCAGGCATGGTGGCATGCGCCTGTAATCCCAGCTACTTGGGAGGCTGAGGCAGGAGAATCGCTTGAACCCAGGAGGAGGAGGTTGCAGTGAGCCAAGATCGCACCATTACACTCCAACCTGGGCGACAAGAGGGAAACTACATCTCAAAAAAACAACAACAAAAAACAAACAAAAGAACAAAGAAGGCCAGGCACAGAGGCTCATGCCTGTAATCCCAGCACTTTGGGAGGCCAAGATAAGATGATCACTTGAGGCCAGGAATTCAAGACCAGCCTGGACAACAAAGCAAGACCCTGTCTATATCAACAACAAAAAAAAATGGACAAAGAAGCCGGGCACAGTGGCTCACACCTGTAATCCAGCACTCTGGCAAGCCAAAGCCAGCATATCGCTTGAGGTCAGGAATTCAAGACCAGCCTGGCCAAAATGGTGAAACCCCATCTCTACTAAAAATACAAAATTTAGCCATGGGCACCTGTAATCCCAGCTACTAGGGAGGCTGAGGAAAGAGAATCACTTGAACTCAGGAGGCAGAGGTTGCAGTGAGCCGAGATCACGCCACTGCACTCCAGCCTGGGCGACAGAGAATGTTTCAAAAAAAAAAGGGACAAAGAATATGAATAAACATTTCTCCTAAAAAGATATGCAATTGACCAATAAGCACATGAAAAGATGATCGACATCATTAGTCATTAGGGAAAATACAAATGAAAACCATAAGATACCACTTCACAACCACTAGGAGAACTATACTCAAAAGTCAGAGAATAAGAAGTGCTGACAAGAAAACTAGAACCCTCGGCCAGGCACAACGGCTCATGCTCATCCTAATACTTTGAGAGGCGAAGGCAGGAGGATCAGGTGAGGTCAATAATTTGAGACCAGCCTGGGCAATATAGCGAGACCTCATCTCTATTAAAAATAAAACTTAAAAAATTAGCCATGGCCCAGGCACAGTGGCTCACACCTGTAATCCCAGCACTTTGGGAGGTCGACACCTGTGGATCACTTGAGGCCAGGAGTTCAAGACCAGCCTTCACAACATGACGAAACCCCATCTCTACAAAAAATACAAAAATTAGCCAGACGTGGTGGCACATGCCTGTAATTCCAGATACTTGGGAGGCTGAGGCAGGAGAATTGCTTGAACCCAGGTGGCAGAGGTTGCAGTGAGCCAAGATTGCACCACTGCACTCCAGCCTGGGCAACAGAGTGAGACGCCATCTCAAAAAAAAAAAAAAAAAAATATATATATATATATACACACATACACACACATATATATATACACATATGTTTTTTATATATACAAAAAACGTGTGTATATATATATGTGTGTGTGGGTGTATATACATATATATATATATATATATATATATATATACTTACCAGTTTATAAAAAACAGTTGGATCCAAATTATTTTTCTGACAAAATGGGATAAGATTAAACTTTAAGCATTTTTAAAATACGCCACCTTATAAAGGTTCTGAGCCAAATTTTGGGTAACACAGCCTAAGTCAGTTACCAATATACTGGGTTGGACAAAGAATAGTTAACTGTGAAAACATGACTGCATTATGTGAGGAGGCCCAAAAGATAGGAGTGACTCTAACCAGTCTGTACAGTATTCTCTTGGACTCAATTTTTTGTCCTTGAAGAAAAGAGTGTTGCCCTTTCTTTTAGTATAGAGAGGAAGTCTTTCCATGAGAATTTCATCTTTTGCTTTTAAGAAACAGCATGAAGTTCATAATGATTTTCTTTCTGTATCTCCTGGTTGTCAAGTGTTTTTACTTCAATACTCAGTATTCCAGAATAGCCATTTAGAGGATAAAGAGGAGGAACTGTAAGGAGTGGGGAGGCTCCAGAGAGGAACAGTTTCAGCTGGCTTTGATTCTGTTTTGTAGGAAGGCAATCTCTGAGTCCTGAATGGACTTGTTTTTTAGCCTCAAGATATCAATGAGAAATGCATACCTAGAGTGTATGATTTTATAACCATGGTGTTTTGGTTTAAAGAATAAACTGAATGATCCCTATAATGTTCGAATACATTACTAGCTGGAGTCCTAGAAAATTTGGCATGTCTTTGAACTCTGAGACCTCATATTAACTAAATGTATCTAGGTGACTGAGGTTGGTTTTTTCCCTTTTTTTTTTTTTTTTTTAAGTGGCTTGTCCAGCAAGAAAGGTGATTTAGTTTAATGCTGAGTATACAAAGGCCAAAGAAACACAAACAGACAGAAAATAAATGTATGTACTCACCAGGAAGAATAACAGCCATCTTCAAATGCGGGGAAAAAAAATCCCCTCATCCAAACCTCAAGATCCAGACCTCACAACTGAGATCAACAGGAGGAAAATAACCCTCCCTAACAGCAGATATCCCATACAGGAGAGGGAAAGGCACCTCCCCAGCCATTTCCCAAATAAGACAGGAGCTGAAGACAGAGAGACAGGGACTCACAGTGTGAGGGAAAGAGTGTAATGAAAAGAGGCTGGAAAAGTTGGCAGTGCCAGCTGACACCGAGCCTTGGAGCTCACATGAAGAATTGAACCACAAAGGGTTCCAAGTAGGGATCTGATACAACTGGGTTTACATCTGGGGAGAAGCATGTAAAAGAGGCCTGCCCTGTCAGAGCCTCACATTCTCCTGGTCGAAGGGGCTGGGTCAGGAATGTTCACATAATCTGACCAGTATCTGAGACAACTGACACTCAGTCTGCCTTCCCCAGCGGGACCGATACCTAGGAGAATGTGGGCTGGGTGGGAGCTGCTGCAGCTGTCTTATTACCACAAGAGGATAGTCTACTGGAGAGTGAAGCTGAAAGAAAATTATGACAGTGAAGGAGATCTGGCCTGACCAAATTCATCTTGCCTTTAACATCCAAGCTGCCTGTATTAGTCCATTTTCACACTGCTGATAAAGACTGGGCAATTTACAAAAGAAAGGGGTTGAATGGATTACAGCCCCACATGGCTGGGGAGTCCTCACAATCACGGCAGAAGACAAGGAAGAACAAGTCACATCTTATATGAATGGCAGCAGGCAAAGAGGGCTTGTGCAATTTTTATTTTTATTTATTTATTATTTATTTATTATTTTTAGATGGAGTCTCGCTCTACTGCCCAGGCTGGAGTATAGTGGCATGATCTCAGCTCACTGCAACCTCCGCCTCCAAGGTTCAAGCGATTCTCCTGCCTCAGCCTTCCGAGTAGCTGGGATTACTGGTGCCCACCACCACGCCCAGCTAATTTTTATATTTTCAGTAGACAGGGATTTACCATGTTGGCCAGGCTGGTCTTGAACTCCTGATCTCAGGTGATCTACCCCACCTTGGCCTCCCACAGTGCTGAGATTACAGGTGTGAGCCACTGTGCCCAGCCTAAAAATAAAAATTATAAGACTGACAAAACAGACTCCTTGTGGCAATAAGATACCAAATTTCAACCTGACTCTGGCATTGCATCACATGCTCTCTAAGGGCTGCCACCTAAGAAACTTCATCTACATAACAACAGCCTTGGCTTCCACAACCCCTTTATCTTGAGCATTCTTTTCCACTGACTTCTTAAATCTTTAGACAAAGCTTAACTCTGTCAGCCAATTGCCAATCAGGAAATCTCTGAATCCACCTGTGACCTGAAGCCCCCCCCCTCCCCAAGATATCCCACCTTTTTAGATTGAAGCAATGTACACCTTCCAGGTATTGACTTATGTCTTTGCTTGTTAACACCTGTCTCCCTAAAATGTATAAAACCAAACTATAACCTGACCACCTCAGGCACACTTTCTCAGGACCTCTTGAGACTGTACTCTGGGCCATGGTCACTCGTATTGGCCCAGAATAAACCTCTTTAAATATTTTACAGAATTAGCTTTTTCATCAAGTGTCAAAGACAACAGGTTTCAGTTTGTATGGTTGCTGATAATAAAATAATTCTAAGTATGACATATACTATCTATATAGTCATGACTATAAGGCATGAGAAATAATATAGTCAGGCTGGGCGCAGTGGCTCATGCCTGTAATCCTAGCACTTTGGGAGGCCGAGGCAAGTGGATTGCTTGAGGTCAGGAGTTCGAGACCAGCCTGGCCAACATGGTGAAACCCCCGTCACTACTAAATATACAAAAATTAGCCGGGTGTGATGGTACACGCCTGTAGTCCCAGCTACTCGGGAGGCTGAGGCAGGAGAATCACTTGAGCCCAGGAGGTGGAGGCTGCAGTGAGCTGAGATTGCACTGTTGCACTCCAACCTGGTCAACATAGCGAGACTCCATCTCAAAATAAATAAATAATATAGTAAAATAGCATCACAATGCTGGGCATGGGGCATGCTGGCTCACACCTGTAATTCCAGCACTTTGGGAGGCCAACACAGCAGGATCACTTGAAATCAGGAGTTTGAGACCAGCCTGGGCAACAAAGCAAGACCTCGACCCTACAAAAATAAATTTTTAATTAGCCAGGTATAGTGGTACACACCTAGAGCACCTCCCAGCTACTTGGGAGGCTGAGGCAGGAGGATCTCTTGAACCCAGGAGTTCGAGGCTGTAGTGAGCTATGATTGCACCACTGCACTCTAGCCTAGCTGACAGAGGAAAACCCTGATTCAGAAAAAAATATATATATATGTCACCATGATCCAGGGATTTTGCAATGATCAGGTCTATGAAGAAAATACTTTTTACCTAATTGCAATATAATACTGTTATTTACTGAATATTCACAGTGAGATCCTGCTGCCCCTGCCTACTTATGACCTGAGTTGTGCCTGTTCTGTGTCCTGCAAGATACATGTAGCCTTAGGGAAATTATAGGTCAGGTGTAAATGAAATGTGTGGGAAATGGAGGCAATGGTTCCACTCTACATTGTATAGAGAGGGCTGAACACTTTTGCTGCAGTGGTTTTGTCCCCTTTTATGTGGCATAAATCTAGTTTATACATTAATACTTAATATTTTATTTCTTTTGTGCAATAAAACTTTTTCAGGAGCAATAAACTAAAATAAAAACATCCCAGAAACCCATATTTAATTATAAATTAAGTTCTGAATTTCAATTTCTAAAAGTTGATTATGAAGGTGAAACTTCCACAAAATGTCAACCTTTACCTTCCATCATGGAGGTCAAAGATAAATCACCAACCTCAAACAAGATGACACAATTCCGATTCAGAAGCATCACATCTATCAAAAGTTAGTAATTATTTTAAGACTGTGCCTGAAAACAACATGTGGATCTGCAGAAGTGGATTTATATATCATCCCATAAATCATGACTCTCCACTTAGATCAAATTTTTCCTCAGAAAAGTACGTCAGTGTGATAGTATTAATAACACGTTTTTCTGACTGGGCGAGGTGGCTCATGCCTGTAATCCCAGCACTTTGGGAGGCTGAGATGGGCTGATCACTTGAGGCCAGGAGTTTGAGACCAGCCTGGACAACATGGCGCAACTCTGTCCCTACTAAAAATCCAAAAATTAGCCGGGTGTGGTGGTGCATGCCTGTAATCCCAGCTACTTGGGAGTCCGAGGTGGGAGGATCGCTTGAACCCAGGAGAGGGAGGTTGCAGTGAGCCAAGATCGTGTCACTGTACTCCAGCCTGGGCCACAAAGCAAGACGAGACTCCGTTCAAAAAAAAAAAACAAAAAGGCCAGTGCAGTGCCTCACACCTGTAATCCCAGCACTTTGGGAGGCCAAGGAGGGTGGATCACCTGAGGTCAGGAGCTCAAGGCCAGCCTGGACAACATGGTGAAACCCCGTCTCTACTAAAAATACATAAATTAGCTGGGCATGGTGGTGCACGCCTATAGTCCCAGCTACTCAGGAGGCTGCGGCAGAATTGCTTGAACCTGGGAGGTGGAGTTCCAGCATAGGCGACAGAGCAAGACTCCATTTCAAAAAAAAAAAGGCCAGGCGTGATGGCACATGCCTGTCATCCCAGCACTTTGGGAGGTGTGTGGATCACCTGAGGTCAGGAGTTTGAGACCAGCCTGACTAACATGGTGAAACCCCGTCTCTACTGAATACAAAAAATTAGCCAGGCGTGGTGGCACACCCCTGTAACCCCAGCTACTTGGGAGGCTGAGGCAGGAGAATCACTTGAACCCAGGAGGCAGAGGTTGCAGTGAACCGAAACTGCACCATTGCACTCCAGCCTGGGCAACAAGAGCAAAACTCCATCTCTAAATAAATAAATAAAATGTTTTTCTCTGCAGCCCTCGCCAACTTGAGTTTGGAAATTTAAGCCTTTGCAGACCCACCTGCTTCCTACAATGGAATTGAACAAGTCCCTGAACTGGTGCGTTTTATTCAAACTCAGTTCAAAAATGTTATCAAAATAGCATCTGAAGCTCCAAAAAATT
Organism: Symphalangus syndactylus; assembly: GCF_028878055.3. NCBI lineage: Eukaryota > Metazoa > Chordata > Mammalia > Primates > Hylobatidae > Symphalangus > Symphalangus syndactylus. The sequence goes on from NC_072440.2 coordinate 16,522,385, forward strand.
TTCAGCCTTTGTTTTTTAGCAAATTACAATTCTTACAAAATTGCAAACAGGAAGACATTAAAATGTATCCCTACGGAGCAATAAAACTCAGAGTTCAAAAGAGAATGCCTTTTGAAATTCTATAACTGAACTGTTTTTTTTCTTTTAAAGAGGGAGTCTAGCTATGTTGTCGAGGCTAGACTTGAATTCTTGGGCTCAAGCTATCCTCCCGCTTCAGCCTCCCGAGTAAACTGGGACTACAGACGCGGCCACCACGCCCAGCTCAACTGCACTTCGAAACATCCCGACCTGCAGGAGTAAACTCTTCTGACGGGTACACTTGGTCTTAATTGGATCAACTGACATTCCGAGTCCAAATATAAGTAATTGAGAAGGGCCACGATTTTGCAGCATCCAAATCTGGTGACGCACTCACAAGAATCAAGAGTTCCTTACTCCCCCGAGTCAGGTGGCCTGTGAGCGCTGTGTGCCCGGTGCAGGAACAGCAGCGCCGCCTCGCCTTCCGGGCCGTAGGTGGAGCCTTTTCCGGTCCTGACAGCGCCGTACGTAGGCACCCCGCCCTCCCGGCATTCCCCGGGGTCGCCGCGGGCTGAGCGAGAAAAGCTCCGCCACCACGAGGTGCGCGTGCGCACACGGCGACAGCCAAACCGCAGGCGCGGCCGCAGGCGCGCGCCCTCTCCTGGCAAGCTCACGCGCTCTCGCACTCACCCCGCCGACGCGCAGGACCCGCCCGGGGGCCGCGGCAAACTGGGCTGGAGGCGGGCTGGGGGCGGGACGGGGTGGGGGGGGGGCCGAGAGGAGGGCGGGGCGGGGGGGTCGGAGGGGCCGGGAGGTGGCGGGGGTGCGGGGGGGCGGGGGGACTAGGAGGAGGGAGGAGGGCGGGGGGCAGGGGGGCTAGAAGGAGGGCGGGGGGGCGGAGGGCTGGGAGGAGGGCGGGGGGCGGAGGGCTGGGAGGAGGGCGGGGCTGGGGGGGCTGGGAGGAGGGCGGGGCTGGGGGGCTGGGGGGAGGGCGGGGCTGGGGGGAGGGCGGGGCGGGGGGGCTGGGGGAGGGCGGGGCGGGGGGGCTGGGGGAGGGCGGGGCGGGGGGGCTGGGGGAGGGCGGGGCGGGGGGGCTGGGGGGAGGGCGGGGCGGGGGGGCTGGGGGGAGGGCGGGGCGGGGCGGGGGGGCTGGGGGGAGGGCGGGGCGGGGCGGGGGGGCTGGGGGGAGGGCGGGGCGGGGCTGGGGGGAGGGCGGGGCGGAGGCAGGAGGGCGGGGCCGGCGGGCGGCGGCGCTGGAGTCGGCGCGAGTGCAGGCGCCATGGAGGCCGAGCGGGGTCCGGAGCGCCCGCCTGCGGAGCGTAGTAGCCCGGGCCAGACGCCGGAGGAGGACGCGCAGGCCTTGGCCGAGTTCGCGGCGCTGCACGGCCCGGCGCTGCGCGCTTCGGGGGTCCCCGAACGTTACTGGGGCCGCCTCCTGCACAAGCTGGAGCACGAGGTGCGGGGAAGGGCGGCGGGCACGTGCGGCGGCCGGGGTGGGAGCGCGGCGGGAGCCCGCGGCGCGGGATAGGAAAGAGCGCTCCTGGGCGGCGGGAGCCGCGCTGAGCCACCCCGAGCGCGTCCTGGGCAGTTCTGGCGCGGCGTGGAGTTGGGGGCCGAAGAGTGACAGCAGGAGACCGGGGTACCTGCGGCCCTGATCTGCCCGGGCCGGAGGCCGGCTGAGGGCTGCGGTGGGAACTTTAGGTCCTCCACACACCCGAGCCTCACACAGCCCTGCGAGGAGTGAAACTCATCACCCCCACTTCACACATGAGAATACTGCGGCTCCGAGAGTCCCTTCAGAGGGATTCTTTCAGCCGCTGCCTCACAGGGACAACGGGAACCCCGTGAATTTGTGTAGCTGTAACTGTTTGGTTCACAGAATTCAGTGTTTTTTCGTTTGATTTGAGCCTCGGGGTCCCCTCATCTTGCAGGTTAAAGAAAACGGCTGTGAGAGGTGGAAGAGAAATCTAAAGAAAAATGGAAAAGGTTGAGAAGCCTCTAGGTTCTCTCCCTTTTTGTGAGGACGGCCCATCCTGCTCACTTGCCTCCTCCACTCCAAAGCGTTCCCACTGTCCTGGCTGGGGATGAGCCCTGGATTTTTATTGTGTGCCCAGGGGCTGAGGCCACAGCACCTTCCCGGGCTGGCGGGGTGTCTTGTCTTTAGCTGGGACCCGACATCTCCTCCAGGTGCTGCCTCCCGGACTGAGATGAGGCTAGTGGCGCAGGTGATGAAGTGGAACCCCAGAGCCAAGAACAGGGACCCGGGCCGAGAACTAGGAGTCCCTGGGCCCGGCTGCTGGCGAGACCCTACGGTCTCTGAGCCAGTTTTTCTCTATGTAATCCTGGTTGGACTAGGAACCTTCCTGCTGGAATCGTGCAGTGAGTGGCACCTCCTTATGTTACAGTGTAACAGAGTTTCCTCTGCCCCTCACTTCTGCCATATGCTTTCCGAGGACCACTCTGGTCCCAGGCCTGTGCTGGGTGGAAGGGTCCTTGGTTTGTTCATGAGGACAGAAAGGTTCCCATGTGCTGCGTGGAAGGAGCACAGTGGGAATGACCAGCTCCTGCCCAGCCAGCCTCCACGGCAGCACGCCCTCCGTCGGGCAGTCACTCGCCCATCTGAGTCCTGTTCTCCAACCGCGAAGGGGATGGTGAGACACCACCTGGCTCCCACAGTATTGGAGGGATGGGACGTGGCATGAGAAATATGCCCGGCACACAGAGGGTGGTGGCCACCGCGTCACGTCCCCTGCCCAGGCCGCCCTGCCTGCTGTTGCCCTACTAAGGGGCAGCCGGTGTTTTTCCGTGACCCTCCCCAGCCATTAAGGGCAGAGCTGAGTCACTGCTTTACCATTCACAAACTTGCAGCTCTTGCCGAGTGAAGCCTCCTGCTGCTGCTGGCCCACGTGTGGGGGAGGCCGCCAACAGCAGCAGCACCTGCCAGCGCTATGGGCCCTTCCACCCCTGGCCATCAGCCCTCTCCCTCACCTTAGGCCGGCTGCCCTGGAAAGGATGGGGAAACTTGAAGATATATATTTTTTTTCTTTCTTTTTTAAATTGAGACGGAGTCTCGCTCTGTCACCCAGGCTGGAGTGCAGTTGGCATGATCTTGGCTCACTGCAATCTCCCCTCCCGGGTTCAAATGATTCTCCTGCCTCAGCCTCCTGAGTAGCTGGGATTACAGGCGTGCACCACCACACCCAGCTAATTTTTGTATTTTTAGTAGAGATGGGGCTTCGCCATGTTGGTCAGGCTGGTCTTGAACTCCTGACCTCGTGATCCGCCCGCCTAGGCCTCCCAAAGTGTTGGAATTACAGACGTGAGCCACCGCGCCGGGCCGAAGAGATGTTTTTAAAATGTCTACTCTTCTGTCTGCACAAGCTTCCCAGTTGCAAAACCATTCCCCTTATCTCCTGGGGAGTTCTTCCAGTCCTGCCATGAAGGGGTTGTGGTGAAGGAGAAACCCAGCATCCCATTTCACAGCTGGGTTGAAGCCAAGCCAGGCTTGAGGCAGGCTCTCTGTCACTCAGACTCATACTGTCCCCTAGGGATTTGATTTGGAGTACTGGGGTGGAAGCCTGATGTCTGGATTCCAGCCCTCTGAGCCTCCCTCCAGCCCTAAACTGGAGAAGGCAGTAGCCTCCCCAGACCCACCTTGAGGGCTAAAGGAGAACTGGACACCCCTTGTCTCAGGTGCCTTGTCTCTCACGTGACCCCTGGTTTGCTCCACGCTGGGCTATCTGCCTCCAGGCCTTTGCTCTTACTCTTTCCTCTGCCTGGAGTTCCTTTCCATCCTCACCCCGTAGCCTCATGTTTAAATCTCCTTCTTCAAAGCTGGCCTTTGGTTATGGTTCCTCATCCATAAAGTCTTCCCAGGCCCTCCAGGCCCCAGAGCAATTTACCTGATACTCTCAGGTGGCCTAGACCTTACTCAGCCGTGAGCTCCCTGAGCGAGACCATGAGTGATTCATCCTCATGCCACCAAAGTGCAAGTCCTGCCCAGTGTACAAAAGCTGCCTGCACCTGAGTCGTTAGCTAGTTTCCAACTGCCGTTTTTAATCGAGTAGTGGGAAATAGGTTTTAGGGGGGCACTGGCCTTCGTTGAGCCTCCACTGTGCGCCAGGACTTTATGCACGCTGTTTGATTTCATTCCGTCAGTGTCCTGAAAGGTGGATGACACCCCCTCTCACAAGAGAAGAAACAGTCTCAGGAGTGTAACCATGGCACCACGTGCTTATCATTAGCATTTGTTGTGGAGAAGTGTAACAATGGCACTGCGACAGAGCATTTGCTGTGGCACCGCGTGCTTATAGAGCATTTGCTGTGGCCGGGCCCTACTCTGAGTTCTGGGTATGAATCATCTAATCCTCCCAGTAGCCCTCAGAGGAAGGTTATGTTATTCCCATTGTGTGGATGAGGAAACACGCACGGGATAGTTCAGTAACTTGTTCAAGGTCACTTGTCTAGGAAGTGGTGAAACCAAGATTTGAACCCACACAGCCTGGCTCCAGAATCTGCCCAGAAGCCCCCCTTGCCGGCTTGTGGCAGACAGGGCATGAGTGTGGCTGTGCCAGGGACCCCACTGCTCCACGCACACCAGAAGAGGTCACTTGTCTGCTTGACTGGCCACACAAGGCAGGACCAAGGCCCTTATCTTCCCATCCCACCTTGATCTGGGGCCTTGCTTCCTGTTGGCCTGGATTGGGTGGGGCTGGGCTGGAGAAGGCTTCACTGTGAGTTGACTCAGCTGTCCTGGTGTTGAAGGGTTCTTCTGGTGAGGGGGGCATTGGGGTATGCCCCCAGCCACCAAGATCCTGACTCTTCCATTAACCTCCAGTGTAATTGCAGCCACCCTGTCTGCCTTTGGGGCCTCTCTTTCCCTGTAATGTGAGGGGGGTGGACTACAGATACCTCCAGCGAGTCCTCGAGGTCCCATCTCCATGCACAGCATCCCGTGGGACAAGAGGCTCTGGATGACAGCTCAGGTGACGGTGGGGTACATTAGGTCCCTGTTCTGAGCCTGAAATCTCCAGGAGCTTCAATCTCCCCACCCGTAAGACTGTGTGTAGTTGCATTAAACAGGTCCCACACCTCTGAAGGAGACAAGTTTGTCCTTGAGGCCTGGGTGTGGCACCTTGGGTGGCTTTCTGGAGTGGAAGTCCTGGCTGTGGTGAAGGCATTGGGGTGGGGTGTCTTGCCCACACTCCTGCTGACGGGAGCTCTGGCCCCAGGTTTTCGACGCTGGGGAAGTGTTTGGGATCATGCAAGTGGAGGAAGTGGAAGAGGAGGAGGACGAGGCAGCCCGGGAGGTGCGGAAGAAGCTGCCCAACCCGGGGAGCGAGCTGTGCTACAAGGTCATCGTGACCAGGGAGAGCGGGCTCCAGGCAGCCGACCCCAGCAGGTAGGAGCCTGGCCAGAGACACCACCACAACCTTCACTTGGTGAAAGGTGGGAGATGCAGTAATGCAGATTCTCCTGGGCCCTGCACCGCCGCTGGACATCTTCCTCAGGACAGCTTTGTGGCAAGCACATGTGGCCAGCGGTGTGTCCATCAGGGCTTCAGAGTACTGTCCATGGCAACACAGCATTCCTGGGGTGACCGGACGGACCTCGGCCTGAGAGCCTCTCCCAGCGGTCTCATTGTCACGGTGGTCCTGCTACAGGGGATTAGGAGTTCCAGTTTTGCTCGAGGTCACCCTCCAGCTTAAGGGTGCAGGTCAGCCCCACTGCTCCCCGGTCACAGCCCCTCCCTGGTCCTGCTGAATTGGAATCTGGGGTGGGCCCTGGAGCACCTGAGGACCTGAGACCCAGAGCAGGCCTGGCCTTGCCAAGGGCCACGGGGTAGTTAGGGCAGAGCTGAGGCTGTACCTCAGGCTTCCTGCCCCCAGGGACCAAGAGTGGCTATCCCTAGGACAGGCCTGCAGGCCCCTCTGCCAAAGGTTTTGTGGACCCTCGGAGAAAACTTGCTGGGCCCCTGTGTCCACGCACAGCTCTTAGGGCAGGGCTCTGGTCTCTTCTGCAGAGCTTCTCCCGCCTCCTCCTCCAGCTGGGAGTGGGCAGTAGCAAACCACCCTGGAAATACGGACAGCCCAGCACCCCCGCCCATGCGTGCTCAGGCTCACCCTCCCCTTCAGGTTCAGTGAACTGAGTTCTCCTGTGCCGCTCAGGCCCAGGAACAGGTGAATTCAATGCGGTGGCTGCCCTGGGAGCTCCCAGCTCATCGTGCCTCTCCGGCCTACAAGCACATACCCCGCTGCCAGGCGTGTTTTGGGTGTGGGGGAGGCTAGATATCCAGAGTCTTGGATTTGGAGCCTGAGTGTTCATTTCAACCCCACCTGCTTCTGGGCCTTTCTGCTTCCAGGCCTTCATCCCCCTGAGTCTCCCCTGATTGCCAGGCCCCAACAAGCTCTCCATCCTCATCCCCATAGCTATCTTTGTACAGCACCCCTTGTTGCACTTGCCCAGGGTCACCCCGAAGGCCTGGCTCTGCCCTGCATCACGTGGTCACGCACTCTAGCACAAGTGCAAGAGTAAACCCACTTACTTTAGGACGGGCCAGCAAAAGTCATATAAGCACGATAAGATAAATACTCCTGAACTTGCCCCCCAGCCTAAGAACTGGAACGCTGGCTGTCCCTTTCATTTTAAAAGGGGAACAGAGACGAGGGCAAGCTGGAGGCTGCTTTGTCTGTTAGGAACCTGTGTGTGTGTGGTGCATCCTAATCCGGCAGAGCTCTGGGAGGGTTATGGTCAGCCCTGCATCCTACAGGATAGGGACAGTTCATCCTGTGCCACAGCCCCAGCATGCCTCTGTAGCAGCTCAGCTGCAGGGGTCCTGTGTGCGGGGACTGGAAGCCTCTCCCACAAAAAGGCCTTGGTGCTTCCAGAAGACCTGGCTGCGTGGGTGAGGCCTTTGTGGTAGCCCCCATGCCATTTGTGTGCGTTGGCCTCCGGCGTGTAGGGCCTTTGCTTTTGTTGAGCAGCTGTGGTGTGCCAGGCCTTCAGGCAGCAAGACAGGCAGCATGGGCCTGCCCTGCAGTGGCCCAAGGTCCAGTTGAGGACTTCGTGCTAGTGACTGCTGGTGTGTTTATTATAAGTGCTTGGTGGACAGTAGGTGTACCGCATATCTGGTGTCATTTGCTGCTTATGACAGCCAGGTGACAGGCGGTAGAGACCCCTTCTGCCCTGTTTGAGAAGCTTGAAGAGGAGGAGGCGCTCGCCCAGCATCACACAGGGAGTGAGCAGCAGCGCCAGTACCTGGCCCAGGCCCACTGGAGTCCAAAACTGGACATAACTATGGCACCCAGTAGGCCAAATCTTGGGACCCTGGGCCCTGGTCCCAGCACAGCCCTGGGCCTCTTCCTCCCCCCACTTCCCTTTGCCCCATGCCCGCCCGGCAGCCTCACACTGTGGCCTGTGCTCACAGCATCTTCCTCATTGACCACGCCTGGACGTGCCGCGTGGAGCACGCACGCCAGCAGCTGCAGCAGGTGCCCGGGCTGCTGCACCGCATGGCCAACCTGATGGGCATTGAGTTCCACGGTGAGCTGCCCAGTGCGGAGGCTGTGGCCCTGGTGCTGGAGGAGATGTGGAAGTTCAACCAGACCTACCAGCTGGCCCATGGGGTGAGTGGGTAGCTGGGCCCCGGGGACGGGGAGGACAGGCATGGGCACAGACCTCAGCTGCCCTGTGCCATCAGGCTGGGTGAGGGGCCAGCCAGAGCAAGCAACTCACTTTCTCCTATGGCTTCCTAAGGAGAGTGCTATCCTGGGGACTCGGACCCAGCTGACCTCTGAGCCCACAGGACGCAGCCCTCTCAGACTCCTAAACTGAAACGGCCCAGATGACACAGCCGCCTCTTTCCTGGCCCCTCTGATTCTGTCACTCTCTTAAAAGCCCTCAACCGTTCCTCACCCACCCCTGCTGGCCTCTCCGGGGACTCACCCCATGCTCCAGCCCCTCACCACTCTTAGTTTGGGAAAAGACACCTGCTTTGTTTCTCATGATTTTAGCTTAGATACCACCTTCTCCAGGGAGCCTTCCCTGAGCTCAAAGACTATTCCCACCACCCCCCAATTACCCACAAACCCAGATACACCCCTACGGGTGCTGGACTGTGTGCCTTGTTACCAAACGCCCTTTTACCACGAGTGTTCACACTGTGTTACCCAGGCCTGTGTCCTGGTCTGCAAAGGCAGGACTGCTGTCCCGGAGCCCCTAGCTTGGCTAAAGGGCCTGGGATACATGTGAGAGGGCCTCCAAGATCAGAGAAGTGGCTGTGGGCTGGTGGTCGATGTCTGGGTTCTGGAAAGGAGTTCCGGTGGGTGGATGGATGGGCGAGGGGTGCCATATGTGCTCTGTCTGCAGACAGCCGAGGAGAAGATGCCAGTGTGGTATATCATGGATGAGTTCGGTTCGCGGATCCAGCACGCGGATGTGCCCAGCTTCGCCACGGCACCCTTCTTCTACATGCCCCAGCAGGTGGCCTACACGCTGCTGTGGCCCCTGAGGGACCTGGACACTGGCGGTAAGTCCAGCACCTGCCTGCCCTGGAGGAGGGGCCTCAGTCCAGTGTCATGTCACCCCCTCTGATGGGCACACATGTCTTGGCACAGAGGAGGTGACCCGAGACTTTGCCTACGGAGAGACGGACCCCCTGATCCGGAAGTGCATGCTGCTGCCCTGGGCCCCCACCGACATGCTGGACCTCAGCTCCTGCACACCCGAGCCGCCTGCCGAGCACTACCAGGTGCGGCCCTCCTCCACCTCTGGGCCTGTCTGCTTGGTAGCTTCCAGAATGTTCTCTGTGCAGACACCAAATATTATCAAACCCCAGCCGGATGCCAGGCCCTGAGCCAGTTACCGTGGGAGGCATAGAGTTTTGGGAGCCTCTCAGAGATGAGGGGCTCAGAGAGTGAACACAAGCTGCCTGTGGCTGCACGGTTGGGGCTCCAGATCCCAGGGTGCCTGGTGCTGGCGTCCGTCCTCAGGGGGTCCACGCTGCTCCCTCAGGAAGGAGGGAGCTGTGCAGTTGGTCTTGGCTGTGAACCCCACTCAGCCCCCTGTCCTCATCTCACCGAGGCACGGAAACACCCTGTCTTCACACATCGCGTGCCTCCCTTACTCAGCAGGCCTGCAGGTTACCGTCATGGTCACTGTTACTGATAACAAAGGTGCTTTCAGTCTCGGTCAGGGCCCTGAGGGACCCAGCTGGCCCACTCAGAAGTGCCTGGCTGGAGGTAAGAGCTCATCCAGGCCCCATACAAGGAGGCTGGCAGGTTAGGGAGCCAGAATTGGCAAGGCCTCAGTGCTGGGGGTGGAAGAGGAGCCTTTGGGAACGTAGCCACCTCCAGAACCAGTCAGGGCTGGGTAGGAGGTTCCTACCCTGACCCGTCTCCTCCTTCCCCTCCTCTCCCATCTGCTGCTGCTTCTGTAGGCTGGAACCAGCCTACAAGGGAGCCTGTGCTTAGTACTTTGTGGGCGTGTGCCACTCAGTTCCTTACAGTTTTACAGTTCTGTTTTTATCTTCATTTTACTGAGGATGAGGACATTGAGACACAGAGAGGCTAAATCATTTGCCAAGGGTCACACAGCAGGTGGAAGAGCTGGAGTCCAGCTGAGGCTGCAGGCTTGCCCCACGGCGACTAAAGTCGTCCTTTTTGCACACCAGGCGCTCACTAAGTGCCTCGGAGGGTTGCGAGAAGGGTTAGACGAGTTGACTCACGTGAGAGTGGGTGCGTGGAGGCTGGGCGTCGTGGCTCACGCCTGTAATCCCAGCACTTTAGGAGGCTGAGACGGGCAGATCACGAGGTCAGGAGATTGAGACCATCCTGGCCAACAGGGTGAAACCCCATCTCTACTAAAAATACAAAAAATTAGCCGGGCGTGGTGGCGGGCACCTGTTGTCCCAGCTACTCAGGAGGCTGAGGCAGGAGCGTGGTGTGAACCCGGGAGGCAGAGCTTGCAGTCAGCTGAGATCACGCCGCTGCACTCCAGCCTGAGGAACAGAGCGAGACTCCGTCTCAAAAAAAAAAAAAGAGAGTGGGCGCATGGAGTGGTGGCGTGTTTGTGTGGGCGCTGCTGATTGCAGGGGTGGGCTGTGGGGGGGCCTCCTTTCACTTTTGATCTAAGTCAGTGGTGATTGAACCAACCATGCCAAAAACAAGGGGGTCAATCTTATTGGTTCAAAGGGTGCTTACAAGCCTCCCGGAGCCCCTGCACCAGGAAGGTGCTTAGTACACGGTTGTCTGAAAAAGTGAATGCCTTCGTGGATGCAACTGGAGGGACAAACGCTTCCTGGTCTCGGGGTTGTTTGTTAATGGAACATGAACTAAAGTTCGTGTTTTTCCTTGGGAAGCTCTGGGCTGACGAGGAAGAGGAGGAGATACAAGGCCAGGCATCCTTGTTTTTTCCCATTTGACCCTTCACAATCAGGTCTGCTCTGGGCCCAGGGTTGCCTGTGTCGATTAGCTATGGCTGGGTAACAAGTAACTCCAAAACTTAGCACCTTAATACAGTAAACATTTATTATCTCACACGATTTCTGTGGGACAGGAGTTCAGGAGTGGCTCAGCGGGGTGCCTCTGGCCTCAAGTCTCCCTCAAGGTACACAGGCTGCCCGTCGGGCTGCAGACCCGCTTCTGCACGGCATATGTGCATGCCTGCTGTGTTGGTGCTGGCTGTTGGCAGCAGGCCTGGGCTCCCTGCCTTGTGGGCCTCTCCGTAAGAGTGCTCAGGTGTCCTCAGGATGTGGCACCTGATTTCTCCCGGAGCAAGTGATCCAAGGGAGAGAGAAAAGAGGAAGCCTCAAGCTTCATGGCCTTGTTGCAGAAGCAACCCTGTCCCTTCCACCTTTTTCCTGCTCATTAGAAGCAACTCATTAGGCCCATCCCACCCTCAGAGATGGATGCGGCTCTGCCTTTGGAAGAGAGTGTTAAAGAGTTTGTAGGCATGTTTTAATCTTTTTTTTTTTTAATTTTTTAAAAAAGATAGGGTCAGCCGGGCGCGGTGGCTCACGCCTGTAATCCCAGCACTTTGGGAGGCTGAGGCGGGCGGATCACGAGGTCAGGAGATTGAGACCATCCTGGCTAACACGGTGAAACCCCGTCTCTACTAAAAATACAAAAAATTAGCCGGGCGAGGTGGTGGGCACCTGTAGTCCCAGCTACGCGGGAGGCTGAGGCAGGAGAATGGCGTGAACCCCGGGGGACGGAGCCTGCAGTGAGCCGAGATCGCACCACTGCACTCCAGCCTGGGTGAAAGAGCGAGACTCCTTCTCAAAAAAAAAAAAAAAAAAAAAAAGATAGGGTCTTGCTTTTGTCCCGGCTAGAGTACAGTGGCATGATCCTAGCTAACTGCCACCTCCAATTCCTGGGCTCAGGCAGTCCTCCTGCCTCAGCCTCCCGAGTAGCTGGGATTCCAGGCAACTGCCACCAAGCCCCGCTAATTATTTAATTTTTCTGTAGACACAGGGTCTCACTATGTTGCCCAGGCTGGTCCTACACACCTGGGCTCAAGCACTCCTCCACCTCAGCTTCCCAAAGTGCAGGGATTACTGGCTTGAGCCACCGTGTGCAGCCACGTGGGCGTGTTTTAAATCATGACACTGCTGAAGCTCCCGACAGCCCTCCTGGCTCCTAGGATAAAGCGGCTCCGCCCAGGAGGGGCTTGGCACCTTCTCGCCCCCTGTGATTTCAAGGTAGTACTGAGAAGATGTGCAACAACGTTTACCTTGTTCTTTTGACACCAAACTAGGACTGTTCAGCATCCGAGGGGCCTGGAACCCCAGAATCCTGGGGTGAGGGAGTGGTTAGAGGCTTTGGGATGTTGGGAGGGAGGAGCAGCCATGTGCCCCGTGAGGCCATAGAACCTGACACCAGGTGGTGAGGCTTGTGTCCCCTCCCTTTCTTCCTTTTTTTTTTTTTTTGAGTTGTAATCTCACACTCTCTCCCAGGCTGGAGTGCAGTGGCACAATCTTGGCTCACTGCAACCTCCGCCTCCTGGGTTGAAGCGATTCTCCTGCCTCAGCCTCCCGAGTAGCTGGAATTACAGGCACGCGCCACCATGCCCGGCTAATTTTTATATTCTTAGTAGAGTGGGGGTTTTGCCATGTTGGCCAGGCTGGTCTCGAACTCCTGACATCATGTGATCCACTTGCCTCACCCTCTCAAAGTGCTGGGATTATGGACATGAGCCACCACACCCGGCCTTTCCCTCCCTTCCTTGACCTCATCTCTACCTCCGGTGTGTTTCCTCCTAGGCCATTCTGGAGGAAAACAAGGAGAAGCTGCCACTTGACATCAACCCCGTGGTACACCCCCACGACCACATCTTCAAGTGCGTAGCCCCCACTGCTTGGGCTTGGACTTGTCCCCATTCTCCGCCTCCCACGCTTCGTGGTTCCCACAGCCCCAGAGCAGTGCTTGGCACATGGTGCGCAGCAAGTCACCTGTGTCCTGTCTGGGCACAGCAGTGACAAGTGCAGGGAGTGGAGTTCTTGGGACCCCAGAGCAAATGCCGCAGAAAGAGAGTGAGCGGGGCTTTCTGGAGATTTTTTTTTTTTTGAGATGGAGTCTCCCTCTGTCACCCAGGCTGGAATGCAATGGCATGATCTCAGCTCACTGCAACCTCCACCTCCCAGGTTTCACACCTCACCTATGAGGCCAGGCATAGTGGCTCATGCCTGTAATCCCAGCGCTTTGGGAGGCCGAGCCAGACGGATCACCTGAGGTCAGGAGTTCAACACCAGCCTGGCCAGCATGGTGAAACTCCGTCTCTACTAAAAATACAAAAAAAAAAAAAAATTAGTAGGGCACGGTGGCGGGCGCCTGTAATCACAGCTACTCGGGAGGCCAAGGAGGAAGAATCGCTTAAAACCTGGGAGGCAGAGGCTGCAGTGAACTGAGATTGGGCCATTGCGCTCCAGCCTGGGCTACAGAGCAAGACTCCTTAAAAAAAAATAATAAAGTCATCCTTGAAAGTTAAAAATAGGAATAGGCCATGGAAATGCTGGCAGTGGGTAAAGGGCCCCCTGGGCAGAAGCATCGGCCACTGCCAGTCCCCATCCCACCCCTGTCCTCTGGGCACCAAGGGGTCACGTTACCAACCTTGCATGTCATGGGGCTGCTCCGCCTACCTGGATACCATGTTCATCCAGTCCTGGAAACCGACACCAGCCAGGCCTGTGCGTGCCAGCCCTCCCCAAAGCAGGGAGCCTTTGCTGGCCGGGAACATGCTGGGCTCCCACAACAGGCACCCAGGCTGCCAGTAGGGGCCCCTCCCAGGAGGCTGCAGGTGTGGCTGGTGAGTTAAGGAGAGCCAGGCCGGCAGGTCCAGGCGGGACACGGTGCAGAAGCAGGCACAGGTGAGGACCCAGAGATGCAGAGCAGATTCCACCTCAGCCCTCACAGGAGCCCCTCCCTGAGGCTCCCAGCCACTCCCCTTGGCTGCCCAAACCTGGTCCAGCCAGGAACAGGCAGCCTGCTCGACTCTGCCCCTCCACCGGGCCTGAGGGCTTTCCTCCCTGCTGGCCTCTGCCCCAGCTGGGCAGCCCAGGGGCTCTTGCTGAGACGTGAGTCTGGTGGTGACCTGGCCAGGGCCTAAGGTCCCTCCACCTCCTCTGGGGCAGAGGCCTCACAGAGGCACTTGGTGTGTCTATATGAGATTGGTGGCCCCGGCCTCATCCTCTTGTTTTCCATGCAAGAGGAAAGAACTAGCACCTAATAAACACCCAAATTATGCCATTTAATTGTTTTTTTTTTTTTTGAGACGGGGTCTCGCTCTGTTGCCCAGGCTGGAGTGCAGTGGCGCGATCTCGGCTCACTGCAAGCTCCGCCTCCTGGGTTCACGCCATTCTCCTGCCTCAGCCTCTCTGAGTAGCTGGGACTACAGGTGCCCGCCACCACGCCCGGCTAATTTTTTGTATTTTTAGTAGAGATGGGGTTTCACCGTGGTCTCGATCTCCTGACCTCGTGATCCGCCCGCCTCGGCCTCCCAAAGTGCTGGGATTACAAGCGTGAGCCACCGCGCCCGGCCCTATGCCATTTAATTGTAATGACAAATGTGAAGTGGATGGTGTGGTCCAGTCCTGCAGATGGGGAACCAGGGGTCACAAGGGTACGGGTTGCGCCCCTCCCTTGGCAGATCGGAGGGAGCGGGGTCCGAAACCGGGCTGTCCAACATCATGACTCGAACCCAGGACTTGCCTCTGCCTCATTAGCTTCAAAACAGGGAGGGGAGTCCCTGAGCCAGGGCTAGTGCTGGAGTCCCGCTTGGACACTTGGGAGCCAGGATCACCCAGCTCGGGCTCTCCCCACAGGGTCTACACGGACGTGCAGCAGGTGGCCAGCAGCCTTACCCACCCACGCTTCACCCTCACCCAGAGTGAGGCGGACGCCGACATCCTCTTCAACTTCTCACACTTCAAGGACTACAGGTGAGGGCACCTCTGGCCACAGGGGCCCTCCCAGTCAGGGCCTCTAGGCACCGCCGGCCTCCCCTTTAGCTGGCGCACCTGCCTCCGCCCTGCAGGAAACTCAGCCAGGAGAGGCCTGGCGTGCTGCTGAACCAGTTCCCCTGCGAGAACCTGCTGACCGTCAAGGACTGCCTGGCCTCCATCGCGCGCCGGGCGGGGGGCCCCGAGGGCCCACCCTGGCTGCCCCGAACCTTCAACCTGCGCACCGAGCTGCCCCAGTTTGTCAGCTACTTCCAGCAGCGGGAAAGGTGGTAAGTCCCAGACACGGCATCGGCATGCTCCATGGCCCTTTCCCCCGGCCCAGCCTCTGTCCACCTGCTCCTCCATGAGCACCCACTGTGGAAACCGTGATGCGGGAGCCGAGCTGGGGGCCCCGAACGTCACGGCCGGCTTCGTGGACCGCAGGACCTCTCCAGGCTTTTGCTAGGGCTGTCCTCTCCACTGCAGCGCGGCGCCCTGGCCTCTGGCAGACCCCTCGTTTCCCATGCCCCTGCCTCTGACAGCTCCTCCCTGGTGCCCCCTCAGCTCCCAGGGAGAAGCGGGCTGCCCTCTTTTGCCTCTGGGTCCTAGGGTGGCACCATCTGGGAACACAGGCCCCAGGCGCCACCCAGACAGCCCTTCTGCTCCCCAGGGGCGAGGACAACCACTGGATCTGCAAGCCTTGGAACCTGGCGCGCAGCCTGGACACCCACGTCACCAAGAGCCTGCACAGCATCATCCGGCACCGAGAGAGCACCCCCAAGGTGGGCCCCGCAGCCCAGGGGCCCTGGCTGGACAGTGAGAGGTGGGGCAAAGGGCACCGAGTGTCATGGTCCTTATGGACAGGTCCAGGCTGGGCAGGGTGGCTCACACCTGTAATCCCAGCACTGTGGGAAGCAGAGGAGGATCACTTGAGCCCAGAAGTTGGGAACCAGCCTGAGCAACATAGGGAGACCTCGTTTCTACAAGGGAAAAACTTTAAAAATTATCCGGGCGTGTTGGCACACACCTGTAGTCCCAGCTTCTCAGGAGGCTAAGGCAGGAGGATCACTTGAGCCCAAGAGGTGGAGGCTGCAGTGAGCTGTGATCGCATCACCATGCTCCACCCTGGGCGACAGAGCAAGACCCAGTCTTCAAAAAAAGAACTGCCCTGGGTGCATCTAATTGCAAAGTCCCTACCACATAGTGTGCCAGGTATGGCTGCCCAGCACGGGGAGGTGGCTGAGCCTGGACAAGGAGCCTCTCAGAGCCGTGGTAAAGATTCGTAGTGAGGGGACATCCCGAGGGAGGTTTGGGATTGCAGGACACAGGATCTGCCTGGGCTGTATACATAGTCAGAGGCTGGCGGGAAATGCATCATGAGGACGATTATGGTGGAGACTTCAGGCCGTGGGATGGGGGTGGATAGAATTATGGGTGAGAATTTATATTCCATTTCAATTAAAAATGGATATAAAGACTTTGCTTCAGGGTGCGGTGGCTCACACCTGTAATCCCAGCACTTTGGGAGGCCAAGGTGGGCGGATCACCTGAGGTCAGGAGTTCGAAACCAGCCTGGCCAACATGGAGAAACCCCTTCTCTACTACAAAAACAGAAATTAGCTGGGGGTGGTGGCCGACACCCGTAATCCCAGCTACTCGGGAGGCTGAGGCAGGAGAATTGCTTGAACCCGGGAGCCAGAGATTGCAGTGAGCCGAGATTGTGCCACCGCACTCCAGCTTGGGCGACAGAACAAAACTCTGTCTCAAAAAAAAAAAAAAGACTTTGCGGCAACTTAGGCAGGTTTGAAAAGGCAGAAGGAGGAGTAAAGTGCAGCCATGTCTGTGCCCCCTGCATGGCTTCGTATGCTCGGGAGCCCCAGGGGGCTCTGTCCTGGCCCAGCAGAGGAGAGACGAGGGCCACCAGTGAGCTCGCGCCTGTGTCCTCCAGGTTGTGTCCAAGTACATCGAAAGTCCTGTGTTGTTCCTTCGAGAAGACGTCGGAAAGGTCAAGTTTGACATCCGCTACATCGTGCTGCTGCGGTCAGTGAGGCCCCTACGGTTGTTCGTGTATGATGTGTTCTGGCTGCGGTTCTCCAACCGGTAAGTGGAGGGCCGGCCGGGTCCAGGGTCAGGGAGCTGGGTGACCGGGTGGAGGTAGCGGGTGGGTGATGGGCCCTTTTTGGAATCAGAAAGTGTTGTTGGAAGGCACCATCCATCATTCACCCAGTGAGCGGCCCTTGGAGCCCGTCTCCCTTGGTGTTAATTGGCAGTGACTTGCCCTGCCCACCTCAGAGTTCTGGCGTTGCCCACAGTAATGGATGTGAACATTCTTTGTAAGATGGGCACCAACATGAGAACCAGGTGCTGTTTTTATGGACCTGCAGAGACTTCACAGCTAGCACCTCACTCACCTCCACCCCAGCGTGGTGGGGCTGTGGGGCTGCCCAACCCACACAGACAAGGGAACAGGCTCCCGCCTGAGCAGCAGGTGGTCCTGCCCCGAGCCCTGAACCCCTAGCTGGGAAGGCTGAGTGGGTGGCGCCTCCCTCGCAGGGACAAGGCTGGCTCAAGAACCCACGTGTGTCTGCACACTTGTCTTCCAGGGCCTTTGCACTCAACGACCTGGATGACTATGAGAAGCACTTCACGGTCATGAATTACGACCCAGATGTGGTGCTGAAGCAGGTAGGGCCTGAGGGAGGTGCAGAGCAGGTTCACACACAGGCCAGGGCACACCCAGACCCCACCCCGCCCACACTGCCTCCTAGGAGTACTGGCACACGGGCCAGTCCCAGGAGCCGCCTCCTCAGTTCCTGCTATGGAAGGCGATTGTTAGCACTGCCATGATGAGCCGGGCTGGGTTCTGTGTTGTCTCAGGTAAGCCTCCCCACGGCACAGAGGGCCACTCGCTGTGTTTGAGATAATGCAGACACAGGGGGATGGGTCCAGCAGCAGGTTGAAACAGTGTGTTCCCAGCCGGGGCTTACTCCTCACCACCACTTCAACCGGAAAAGCAGACCACCCTGTGAGCGCCAGGGCAGGCGGGGGTGGGGAGGCCCAGAGATGGGTGCGGAGAGGCCCCACCTGGTCCGGCTGGCTGCTGGCCCGTGACCCTGCCCGGGTCTAGGACCCCCTGTCCTCCCTGGTGCACAGTGCTGAGCAGTGACCCGTGCGGTGGGCACTCAGTGAATGGCAGCTGCACCATCTGAGCACCTGGAGCTCAGGGGCATCTGGACAAAGGCCTTTCCAAGGTCAGGGCGAGAAACCAGAGCTGGCCAGCCAGTGCACGCGGACAGGTAGGCACAGCCTGCACAGAAGCGGGAACTGGGTACAGGAAGAAAGAAAGGAAGTCCTGGAAGGCCTCTGTGACCTGGCTGGTTAATGACTGTTTCAGATGCACAGAACACCTACCCCACCCTGCCTGTCGCCAGCCTTGCAGGTGCCGCAGACTCCCCATGCAGCCAGCCCCAACGCTCCCTGACCCCTGAATGTGTGGCTGTCATTCCCAGGCATGTCTTGATTCTTTTCAGCAGGAGTATATTCCTGACCATTCAAGCTGCTGTTTTGCTTACTTAGGTTTTTTGTTTTGTTTTGTTTTTTCGAGAGACAGTGCCTCACACTGTCACCCAGGCTGGAGTGCAGAGGCATGATCTCGGCTCACTGCAACCGCAATCTCCTGGGCCCAAGCCATCCTTCTGCCTCAGCCACCTAAAGTAGCTGGGGCTACGGGCATGTGCCTCCACGCCCAGCTAATTTTTTTGTATTTTTAGTAGAGACCGGGTTTCACCATGTTGCCCAGGCTTGTCTGAAACTCCTGGACTCAAGCGATCTGCCTGCCTCAGCCTCCCAAAGTGCTGGGATTACAGGCGTGAGCCACCACGCCTGGCCTCCTACTTAGGTTTTTATGTAAATATTATCTTATTGAACGGATCCTTCTGCAGCTTGCTTTGTTGGCTGAGTGGCGTGTTTTGAGGTTTCGAGGTTCAGGGTTGTTGCTAAGTGTGGCTGCGGTTGGTTATCTGAGGTCTTCACTAATGATAAGTCATGGCGCGTGAACACGTGTGGAGGCACCTGGCCATGCCCGTGTCCAAGGAGTCCTCTAGGAGGACTTGGAGAAAGGGCCCTGCCATGCCCTGGTGACTGTACCAGCACACACGCCCCACAGGGGCCGAGTGGTCCTGTTGCTTCTGTCCCTCTTATCCTTGCCTGTGCTGAAGCCTACTCCCTAGGACCCAGAGCCCCCAGCAGGGCCCCAGGACATTGGTGGAAGTCGCCCTCAGATTCTGAGCCCCTCCCTTCTGTACTGTGTGGGTCATCCTGAGAGTCCTCTCCTGGAGCCCTGTGCCTGGGGAGGTGCGTCCAGCATGGCATGGATGTCGGATTCCATAGGGGCCTTTCCTGGCTTGTCCTTTTCTGGGAGAAACGAGCCAACTGCCACTTTCCTCAGGTGTGTTTTGAGTAAAGTCTTGAGGCCAAAAAGATCTTGCATCCTTCAAGCACTCTGAGCTGGTGCTGAGCCAGGGCACAGGCAGGCCCCGTGGCGGGGTCTTGAGCCCTGCCTCCTTCGCACTGTACTGGGCTGAGTGTGAGGATGGCGCCAGCTCAGGCCCTGCAGTTTCTGGAGTCCTCGATATTCATTGTCTCATGTGAGCCTCACAGCCGCCTGGCAAAGTCAGTTTACTGGGCAGGGTACATTTTCCCATTTCACAGAGGAGGAAACAGGCTCAGAGAAGTTAATCCATTGGTCCAGAGTCACACAGTAAGACCTGGAGCCCAGACTCCATCTCCTGCCTCCTGTTTGGACCCTGAGGGGCCGGGGCTGGCTGCCTGCTCCTGGAACCCCCACCCAGTGTCAGAAGCTCCTGGTCCAGGCAGTAGCAGGCTGCTTGTTCCTGGCCCAGCGGAGGCCTGTGCAGAGTGTGATGGGCCCTGTGTCTGTTGCAGGTGCACTGTGAAGAGTTCATCCCCGAGTTTGAGAAGCAATACCCAGAATTTCCCTGGACAGATGTCCAGGTAAGTCCTGTCCTGCACACCATCGCAGGCCGGTGGGGCGGGTCCCGGGCTGGGGGCCTGCAGGAGATGCTCCCTTCCCTCTCGGCTGGCATGGGCTGGGAGGGACCTTTGTCCCCTGCAGTTGGTCATTCTCCCCAGAGGCTGGCAAGACAGCATGGGCTTAGGCCGGGCGCGGTGGCTCACGCCTGTAATCCCAGTACTTGGGAGGCCAAGGCGGGCGGATCACAAGGTCAGGAGATCGAGACCATCCTGGCTAACATGGTGAAACCCCGTCTCTACTAAAAAAATACAAAACAATTAGCCAGGCATGGTGGCGGGCGCCTGTAGTCCCAGCCACTCAGGAGGCTGAGGCAGGAGAATGGCGTGAACCCGGGAGGCAGAGCTTGCAGTGAGCCGAGATCACGCCACTGTATTCCAGCCTGGGCGATAGAGCAAGACTCCGTCTCAAAAAAAAAAAAAAAAAACCACAGTGTGGACTCCCCTCCCTTCCACCCTGGGCGTTTGTGGGTGCTCCTGAGAGGGAGGGAGCTGGAGGGGCATGTGGGGTACCCCTGGGACAGCCAGAGGGTGGCAGCATTGCCTGATCCCGGAATCCCAGTCATATGGAGACGTTGGCTGGGCCACCATGTCCAGCAGCGGCATTCTGGGTGCTGTGTTGAGCTCCCTGGGGCAGTGGGGAGCAACAGGGGGTCTGCGGCAGGAGATGGGCAGATTTGCAGAAGGTGGGCGTCAGGAGTAAGAGGGCAGGTGCTGGGCGCATGTGGCCATGGTGAGGTCTAGAGACGTGAAGATGTGGGAGGGGGTGACTTGGGCCATGTGGGGCACGGGGCTTGGGCAGGGGCAGCAAACCCCCTATTGAGAGGCTGTTCTGAGCAGGCCTCGTAACTCAGCCTCCTTGGTCTCCAGGCTGAGATCTTCCGGGCCTTCGCAGAGCTGTTCCAGGTGGCCTGTGCCAAGCCACCACCCCTGGGCCTCTGTGACTACCCCTCATCCCGGGCCATGTATGCCATCGACCTCATGCTGAAGTGGGACAACGGCCCAGATGGTAAGAGGGGCTCCCCATCTCCTGATCCAAACCAGCAGGCGCCCCCTCTACCAGCCAGCCACAGCCTGGAGAAGGCAGGCAGCTGCCCCAGGCTGGCCTCTGGCTTGAATCAGCCAGGAATCTGGGTTGGGGAAAACCCTGGCTTGGCCCACAGGAAGTGCCTGCGGTGCAGAGTCTGGAGGGGAAGGGCTGCGGGTTGGGCCTCTGAGTCGGGGGAGAGCTCTCAGGACAGGAGACCCGTGTGAAAGGCACCCTGACCCCAACCCACACCACCCTGGCAGGCCTTCCCTGTGCCAGAACCCCACACACACCACCGCTGCTGCATGTTTACTCTTTTTTGACTAAACTGAACATCCAAGCTTAAAGGGCCACGCTGTCATCCCTAGGGCTGGAGGCAGCCCTGGCCTCTCCTAGAGAAGCAGATGTCAGGCCAAGCCTCCCCAACAAAGTCAAGAGACCCAAGTTCTAGGCCCAGCCTTGTCCTGCTCATCCCCTGGGAATCAGGGCCCAGGTTCATGGCCTCCCAGCCTTTGCTGGATCCCCAGGCCACTGTCCTGCAGAGTGGAGGCCAACGAACCTTCACACTCTGCTGCGCTCTTTGCCGTCAGGAAAGCGGGTGATGCAGCCGCAGATCCTGGAGGTGAACTTCAACCCCGACTGTGAGCGAGCCTGCAGGTACCACCCCACCTTCTTCAATGACGTCTTCAGCACCTTGTTTCTGGACCAGCCCGGCGGCTGCCACGTTACCTGCCTTGTTTAGGCACTCGCTGTCCCCAAAACCTGTGCTTGGGGCAGGATTCCAACCTCAGTTCTCTGAGCTGCTTCTGCAAAGGCCATGTCCCTCCCCACACCGGCCCTGGGCATAGCCTCAGCCCCAGGCCTCTGTCCTCCCGAGCCATCCTCCCGGCCCCACACTCTGGGAGCACAGCATCCTCCTCTCACCCGTGGGTCAGAGCAGGACAGTGATGGTGTCCCCAGGGCTGACCACCGCCCCAGGCCCTGCCCTCACCCCTCACCCCTCACCACCATCCGTGCACTGATGAGTCTCCAGTTTAGCCAAGGGCTTCGTTCCTGGCATGGAGAATTTGTTCCTGGCTGCTGTGTTTCCAGGGGGTGCGGGGGGAAGGGTTCCGTGGAGTGAGACAAGGTGTCCTCGGGAGCAGGGTT
Source organism: Symphalangus syndactylus (assembly GCF_028878055.3). Lineage (NCBI taxonomy): Eukaryota > Metazoa > Chordata > Mammalia > Primates > Hylobatidae > Symphalangus > Symphalangus syndactylus. Next base: position 16,544,062 of record NC_072440.2, read on the forward strand.
CCACCGGGAAGCGTTTGGGAGCCCTGTGTCACACAGGGCAGGCGGGTTTCTCTTCCGGGGTCTCTGCTCTTATGCATCAGGACAACCCCGGGACGGCTGTGGGGCCCCACACTGCACCCACAGGGCTCTATGCAACAGGGGCCCAGGAACAGCCTGGGGCCACCACCCAGCAAGCCCGCCTTATCACCCATTCCAGCTCACCCAGAACCTTCACCAGCAAACCTCCTGCTGAGGTCCTGGCAGGAGGCCACCGTCTTGTTACCGTTTCCTTTTCCGTTTGCTGAGGGTCACAGACCCCAACAGGGAAATCAGTATCTGTCTTCCCAGTGGTTGCCCTGCTCGCCAGGCACTCCACGGGGTCCCGCCCTGGTCTGAGATGGACCAGGATCCTTCGGCAAGGGGCGCTTGGGGCTGGGGCTGATTGTGGGCTGCAGAGCGCCAGACAGAAAAGGATTCCAATCAGAACTTCAGGTTAAAGTCAGATGCCACCTACCAGGGTCCATAGTCAAAATGTTGGTTTTTTCTTATTTTTTAATGTATGGGAGAAAAGTGTAAAATTCCAGTTCTTTTCTAATTGTGTTTCTGAAATTAGGAGTCAGCTGCCAGCGTTTTTGTGTGGCTGCAGTGTGCCTGGGCCCAGCTCACGGGCAGTGGGTGGGCCTAACTGCCCAGGCAGGTGGGAGCTACTTCCAGAGCCTTCCAGTGCACGGGAGGGCAGGGCGAGGTGTGGAGGTGTCTCCTCTTTGAAATTAAGAACTATCTTGTAGCAAAGCTGCACCTGATGATGCTGCCTCTCCTCTCTGTGTTGTCTGGGCCTCTGTTTACAAGCATGCGTTGCCCTTCCTGAGGGGAGCCATGCTCTAGCCCCTGGAGGGCCTGTTGCAGGGGCAGGGCGGGCCCATCGCCTTTGGCAGCTCCTGGAGAGCTGTTGACATGCAGTCCCCCTCACTCGGTTCGTACTGCAATAAAGGCCATCTTCTCTTACTTCTGCCCTCCTTTCTCTTTGGACCCTGGAGCCACAGGCTCAGCCTGGCCTGTCGCCCCAGCTGTCACTGAAAAGCCCCAGATACCAAAAAGTCACCCACAAAAAGTGGGAGAAGAAATAAGATGGCCTTTAGATCGCAGGCCTCCACCCCAAAGTGTGACTTCCCCATGCTGGATGTTTCCAAGCCGGCGGGGAGCCTCGGTCCTCGCGTGGCCCCGCAACCCTAGTGGCCCTGGAGATAGCGGCCTCCCCACACTTGCTTCCTTGTCCTGGGGTGGGGACGGTGAGAAACCCTGGCTGCTGGGGCATCTGCAGGGCTCCTCGGGCCACTGCTGAGCAGGTGCATGGACACCGTTGGTGGAAGCGGTGCCACATGGTGACCAAGGAGGCAGGCCAGGCATGGTGGCTCACGCCTGTAATCCCAGCATTTTGGGAGTCTGAGGCGGGACAGAGAACAGGTCTCACAAGGTCAAGAGATCGAGACGATCCTGGACAACATGGTAAAACCCTGTCTCTACTAAAAATACAAAAAAAAAAAAAAATTAGCCAGGCGTGGTGGCACGCGCCTGTAGTCCCAGCTACTCGGGAGGCTGAGGCAGAAGAATCACTTGAACCCGGGAGGCGGAGGTTGCAGTGAGCCAAGATCATGCCACTGCACTCCAGCCCGACAGAGTGAGACTCCGTCTCAAAAAAAAAAGACGCGGTAGGCAGAGCGGCCCTGAGGCAGGCTGCCTGGACTGCACTGCTTCTCTCCTGAGCCTCCCTTCCTGGGGAGGTCTCAGGACTGATGCCCACACGGACTCTGTCCAGAAGCTCAACGGCCGGTGCTCTCACTGGTTCCCAGCTCACTTAAAACCTGGTGCCCAGGAGATAGTCCTGCCCAGGGAGCAGCTGGGACAGCCCCAGTATCAAGACCACATGGTCCAGGCTTTCCATGATTGTAGATGGCTGTTCTCTGTCCCCACATGTTCTTGCACCTCTGCTCACTGCAAATGGACACCCCCAAGGAAGGCCGAGAGCCAGAGACTCCATGAGCTGGAAGACCAGCCGGCTCCAGGTGCTGAGGCAATTGCCAGGAGATGTTTATCTCACTAAATACTTCCTGGTACTCATTTGCACCCTCATCACTCTGTTAAGAAGCCATGCAAAGCCGGAATTGCCCAGGCACAGTGGCTCACGCCTGTAATCCCAGCACTGTGGGAGGCCGAGGCGAGCGGATCATTTGAGGTCAGGAGTTCGAGACCAGGCTACCCAATGTGTTGAAATCCCATCCTACTAAAAATACAAAAATTAGCCAGGCATGGTGGTACACACCTGTAATCCCAGCTACTCTGGAAGCTGAGGCAGGAGAATCACTTGAACCTGGGAGGCAGAGGTTGCAGTGAGCCAAGATGGCGCCACTGCACTCCAGCCTGGGCGACAGAGCAAGACCGTCTCAAAAAATAGTAATAAACCCACTCAAAAGCATCAAAACCTTAAGTTCCCAGTGGATGACAGCAGCTTAGAAAAGGAGAGAATGCTGTCTGTTACGAGCAGGGGAAACGTCGCCAGGCTGTTAAAAGGAAGCCAGCAGACGAAATGCTAAATGCGTTCTCTCGCCCGTTTTTCCAGGGCGTTTTTGTGGCAGTGCGTGTTTTGTGGCCAGCAGGAGCTATGTGAGACATTTGTTACAGATGAACAACCCCACGAGTTGCAGAGATGGCAAAGGTCCGGGTTGCACTTTCTCCAGTCCCTAAGTGTCTAGCATGGACTCAGGTGTCCCTTGACACTTCAAAGGATACCCCTGTGCCCTGCGGGGACGGTGCATGCTCACCGGAATGCTGAAGCAGGAGACAGCCTGGCCTGTAAGTTTGTTGCTAGCAAGGACCTCTCTGCCGTCCGCTGCTTGGACTAATGTCTGCACAGAGCTCTGGAGGAATTCAACTCTGAGTGTCTTGGAGAACTTCAGAAATAAGGTAATAAAAAGGATATACAGAGGCACCCCAGCTAGCTTCTCTGCACCGGTGAGCATCAGGAAAGCCATGTGGGCTGAGGGCTCAGCTGAGTGCCGTGGCCGCGAAGTTTTTGGATCCTGCAGAGCGTAATCTGTCAGGCATCAAACTCTGCCAGAGTCAAGGGAGCGGGAGGCTGAGGGTCAGGGTGGAATGGCTCAGCCCCTGGGCGGGAGCCATCCCTTCTGTCAGAAGAATGCAGTCGACTGTCTTTACTCATTTCTCTGAGCTGTTCATTCTTCCACGTGTGTGTGTGTGTGTGTGTGTGTGTGTGTGTGTGTGTGTGGTGTGCATGCACCAGAGTGAATGGTATAGACAGTCTCCCTATGTTGCCCAGGCTGGTCTCAAACACCTGGCCTCAAGCAGTTCTCCCGCCTCAGCCTCCCAAAGTGCTGGGATTACAGGTGTGAGCCACTGTGTCCAAGCTTTTGTGAACGTCTGGTTGCGTCTGAGCGTACGGGTCGGGAGAGGATGCAGGAGTCAGGGAGAAAGGAGAGGAAGCAGCAGCTGCGGGCTGCTGAGTGATGATGAGCTGTCTGTGAACATTTTGCCAATTTGAATGAACTTAGCTGCCAAAAACGAAAAACAAAAAGCCCGGCAGGTCAGGCCTGGCCGAGGGGAGGGAGCCGCAGGCTGTGTTGCTGAGTGCTGCATGGGTGTGGTGACCAAGAGCAGGACGGAGGAGCGCTGCTTGTGGGACTCGGCTCATTAACTCCAAACAGCTGCCTGGAGAGGTCATGGGTCACCCAGTTCGAAGCCGGGGTGAGGGAGTGAGTGGCTGTGACACGTCCAATCCTGGCTGCTCTGGGCCAGCAAGGAGGGCCTGTCTGCTGGAGTCAGGACCTAACCTTTCCTGCCTCTGACTCCCCCTTGAGCCAACTGGGTGTTTGTGGGGCTATCCCTGGTGCCGTGAGGCTGCCATAAGCCTGGGCCCCTGGGGGACAGGGCAGTCAGCACCCGCAACTCTGTCCTGGGTAAAACCAGCTGAGGGCCACGCACTGGGCAGGACCAGGCGTCGGACACTGGTTGTGGGCCCGGCCATTAAAGGGCCCGGGCTGAGCATCCCGGAAGCTGTGGGAAGCGGACAGGACCCCCTCCCTCCGCTGAAGCCCACGGCCCCAGCTGGGTCTGCGCCAGTGTGGGCTCCAGGGTGGCACCCAGGGCTGCTCCGTTCATCTCCTGCAGGGCTTCGGGAGCATCCCAGGAAGCGTGGGGCAGCCCCAGCTGGATCCAGCCCTGTGTGGAGAAGGCAGCCCAGGCAGATCCTGCAGAGACGAGCTCCAGTGCAGCCCCAGCTCCCCCTCTTCCCCGTGGCCAGGGGTCCCACCCAAGCAAAAAGGCCATGGTAAAGGAAGTCAAAAACTTTATTAGGCTTATAACATTCCATGTTCCGAGAACATGCTCTAAGCATGCAGAAAGCGTAGGACGCTGCTTCCGGGTGGGGGCTCAGGTGGGGCCACCTCTGAAGCTCTGCTGACCCCCTGGGCCGAGGCCCTGACAGACTAGCAGACCCAGTGGTCATGAAAGCGTGACGGCCACCACATCACGAGTGTGATGGCACCTGCTGGTGCAGCTGCAGTCCCTGGTGGGCCGGGCACTCACTCTGGCGGTCGGCGTCCGCTACGCCAGCCATGGTTGTCCCGCCATACGCAGTAGTTGAGTGTGGTCGCGAAGGCCAGCCAGGCCAGGTAGGGGTAGAGCAGGCGGGCGGCCAGCGGGCTCACCTGGTACCAGGCCACGGTAGTGGCTGCCGCTGCCCCACTGACCAACAGGAGATCCACCAAGGCCTGCAGAGATTGGGGGAGGGAGGACAGGGAGGCCTGAGGCACCACATTCACCCAAGTGTGTGTCACACTGTCCAACTCCCACTGGATTTGGGAGTCAGGAGCCTCACTCACCCCCACTCCACCCTTGAGTGACCTGGCCAAGCCCCTCCCCCATCTCAGCCTCAGTTTCCTCATCTGTAAAATGGGAACAGTCATCCCGCCTGACCAATGCCTTGTGTGGGGTGCACGTGACATGCCTGAAGTGAACTCGGTTTGTTCAGGGGTGCGGTGGTGGCTTAGGAGGTCTTGCACGTCCCTTCCCCTCTCTGAGGTCAGAGCCTCCACTGAGAGCAGCGCTGACCTCCCAGCATTACTACAAGGCCCAAACAAAAACTTGCTATTTGTCAGGTGCAGTGGTTCACGCTTGTAATCCCAGCACTTTGGGAGGCCGAGACGGGTGGATCTCCTAAGTTCAAGATCTTAGGAGTTCAAGACCAACCTGACCAATATGGTAAAACCCCATCTCTACTAAAAATAAAAAAGTTAGCCAGGCATGGTGGCATGTGCCTGTAGTCCCAGCTACGCAGGAGGCTGAGGCAGGAGAATTGTTTGAACCTGGGAGGTGGAGGTTGCAGTGAGCTGAGATCACGCCACTGCACTCCAGCTGGGCACCAGAGCGAGACTCTGTCTCAAAAAAAAAAAAAAAAAGAAAAGAAAAAATACAGAAAATTAGCCAGACGTGGTGCTGCATGCCTGTAATCCCAGCTACTCGGGAGGCTGAGACAGGAGAATCACTTGAACCTGGGAGGTGGAGTCTGCAGTGAGCCGAGATCATGCCACTGCACTCCAGCCTGGGCAACAGAGTAAGACTCTGTCTCAAAAAAAAAAAAAAAAAAAAAAAAAAAAAGAGGCTGCCAGGCACAGAGACATGACCTGGAGTCCCAGCTACTCAAGAGGTAAAGGCGGGAGAATCAATCGTTTGAGCCCAGGAGGTCGAGTCTGCCCTGGGCAACATAGCGAGTCCTCATCTCTTAAAAAAGTTTAAAACTTTAAAAAAGAAGCAGTCAGCCGGGCGCAGTGGCTTATACCTGTAATCCCAGCACTTTGAGAGGCCAAGGCGGGTAGATCACCTGAGGTCAGGAGTTCAAGACCAGCCTGGCCACCATAGTGAAACCCCATCTCTACTAAAAAAAATAAAAATAAAAATAGAAAAATTAGCCGGAAGTGGTGGTGCACACCTGTAGTCCCAGCTACTTGGGAGGCTGAGGCAAGAGAATTACTTGAATCTGGGAGGTGGAGGTTGCAGTGGGCCGAGATCTCACCACTGCACTCCAGCCTGGGTGAGAGAGTGAGACTCTGTCTCAAACAAAAAAAAAGAAGCTGTCATGCAGAGGGGCCAGTGACCCTGCCCACCCAGTACCAGGCTTCGTGTGGGTTTTCCTACACAGTGGTCCCCAAACCCACCCCTGCAACCCCTTCTGCCTTAATAGCTTCCCTCACTGGAGGAGTCAGTAGAGGGGAGGCTCCAGGGTGTGGGCTGCTTACCCAGTGTCATATGTGATGCCCCATGTCCTCTAAGGGTCGGATCCAGGGATCAGGGACACATGCCATGGCCACACTTACCCAGCCCATTTGTCGGGCACCAAAGAAGATGGGGGGCCACGCCCAGTTCAGGGCCAGCTGCCCGGTGTAGAGGCCCAGGGGAACCACAGCCTCCTCTGTGAAGCCTCCCAGCTCTTTCCAGACCAGGTAGGAGCCATACCTGAAACAGAGGCCACAGTTCAGAGCACCATTAGGAACAAGGCCAGGAGGCTTGCCCACCTCCAAGTGACACAGTGATGGCTCATACATGACCTGACACTGACTGCTGTGTGATCTCAGGGAAGTTGCTTGATCTCTCTGGGCCTTCATTTTTCATAGGGTTGCTGTAGAGAGTCTAATTAGCACATTGGCAGTGCTTCGTGCGATATCCAGCATATAGGACACTCAATAAATACCTGCCATTATTATCACTGTCACTGCTATGAAAGGGAAGCACATGGTGTGAATAGGTAGGGAGGAGGCTCTTAACCTAGCCAGGGCACTGCATAGAGGATGGGACATTTGGGCTGGGCCTTAAAGGATGAATAGGAGTTTTCCAGGGGAGGAAACAGGACATGCAAAGGCTTTGAGACAGATGTGAGACCCTGAGTCAGTCTGTGACTGCAGGGTGAGGTCCAGGGGGAGGCCTGGTCATGGGAGCTGTTAACACAGGGCAACAATAACGCCACCAGTAATAGTAGCCGATGCCCTCCGGCACTCACAGGAGCCAGGCCCTACCACTTCCCGAGCATTCACTCATTTCAGCCTCCTGATGATGCCGTAAGGCAGGCAGTATCAGCACCCCCTTTCAGTGAGGAGACTGAGGCACAGGCGGTGAAGTGACTGAGATCTCTTGGCAGGCCATCAGTGGATAAAGTCTGGTCGGCCAGGGCCAGAGCCCCAGTTCTCTCCTACTAACGAGGGGTTTGCCTTATCCAGAGCCACAGGGAGCCCCAAAAAGTTCCCCCGAAGAGAGACGGACTGGGTGGTGTAGGAAGGCCAAGCGGGGTGCGGACACTGGAGCCAGGAAAGTGCAGGACCCTGGCTGGGCAGGGCCTGGGCCGGGAGGGGTGAGGCCCAGGTGACAACCCAGGTTCCAGGACCTTATTCACATCAGAGCCAGGCACCTGGCCTGGCCTCTGCTATCCGCCCGCTAGAGTGCCTGGCACCTGTGTCCCCAGCCTGCACTGCGCTGGCACAGAACCAGGATGCAGGGAACATTCCAGAAGGCAGTCGATTCCCTGCCTCCTGGGTGCGGTCCCCACTACAGCCACCAAGAGGCGCCCTGCCCCTCCCAGCACGTCCTTTCAGGGTGGAATTCCCCTGGTGTAGTCCCAGGGGACTCAGGCCAGACTGAGCCTGAAGGGGGCTGTGCGGGGTCCACACTTGCAAGCCCTGTGTCCTGGGGAGGCCCTTTATCATGGGGGTCGTTGAATATGAATGAGATGAGCCTGGTGCTGGGCAGGAGTTCAACAAAGGAGCTGCTCTTGGGGCTGTTGCTGCCGTTGTTAATCTTGGAAAGCGTCCATGCCGCTGCCCAAGGCCAACCTTCACACACTACGCCGGCCTCCGCCTGGAGCTGTGAACATGGCGGGGATGCCAGGGTGGGGTGAGCATCTGACCCGTCCCCCCAGGGGCCCAGGAGGAGAAAGTTCTGTTGTGCAATCGACAGGCCCACGGCTTCCCCACCCTGGCTTGTCAAATGGGGCTGGGGAAACCATGCCGTGGCCCATGGCCCGCCTGGAGGAGACCCTCTGTCCTGGGCCAGGCCTCCCCTTGCAAAGCGCCAGGCTCATCCCCAGGCCAGTGCGCGCCCACCTACCCCATGGTCGAGTAGAGCGTGCCCCAGATGGGGCCCAGCACCCAGTGGGGCGGGTGCCACGAGGGCTTCTGCAGGCCGGCGTACCAGCGGAGACCCTCGCCGTGGACAAAGCGGGAGCCCACGAAGCACCCCAGGCTGGGCGCCAGCGTGAAGCCCATGGCGGACACCCAGGGCGGGGCCATGGCTGCTGCAGCTGCTGTTCAGGGGAGCTCTGAAAGAGAAGACAGGGCTGGGTGAGGGCATTCCTGAGGCCATGGGGTCAGGCCTGTGTCTCCTCCAGTGTCCCCGAAAGGCCTGTCACCCACAGATCAACCAGTCAACTGATCAGGAGACGCAGAGATGTGCGGGGTGGGAGTGGCTGAGTGAACGAATTTCCAGCCTTGCTTCTGCCCCAACTGCCTGGCCTCACCTTTGCCCACCCTCACCTCGACCTTGGGTCTCTGGCACTGACCTCTCTCTGCTGCCTCTTCCAAGGCCAGTTTGGGTCCCTTCCACCAAGAAGCCTTCCCAGCCTGCCTCCCTGGGCCAAGTCCCCGCCCTGGGAGCTCTGCCAGGCCAGTGCTTTACATTCACCTTTCACTCACTCACTCATTCATTTGGTGACTGGTATCAGACAGAATTTGGGTCAAATCCCTTTCCTCACTGCCTCACTGTGACCTCAGGCAAATCACATCAACTCAGGGCCTCAGTTTCCCCCTTGGTAGAGTGGGATATCAATGCTCACCTACCTTGAGCACAGCTCAGTACACAGCAGCAAGGAGGGTCTCTACACAGCTGTTTCAGCACCCCACACGGGCCCCAGTAAAACCACCGCCCCTTCCCCATGCACTGGAGACGGAGAGCAGCCTGCCTGGGGCCACACTGCACTCTGGGCCACGCTCTGCCCTGGTGGCAATATGGCTCCCACCTTGACCTCATCAAAAACCGAAGGGCTAAGCTCCCACTCACTCTGATTCTAGGTGGAGAATCAGGGGCCGTCTGCTCTTGTCTGAGACAAGAAGCCACACAACCCGATTCAGTTCTGCCAACTTGCAGCAAGGCCTGCTGGGGCGAGGGCTGGGACCCAGGGAGGCACGGGGCTGGGGAGGCCCTGAGTGGGCACAGACTGGTGCTGAGGGAGCCTGGACCTCAGAAAGGGACCCTCTGACCGGGGACCAGGGAGGAGATGCCACAGGAAGAACAGTGAGCACTTTTGTCCCAAGGGAACGCGAGAGACAAGCAGTCCAGGGGACATGGAGGCAGCCAAGCGGGGGTAGAGGCGTGTCAGCAGAGACTGCTGAACGTGAGCTTTGGCAGGGGCAAAGGGCAAAGCTGGCCCCAGGGAGAAGGGGCAGCTGCTGGCCTGGGATCCATAGAGCTGGGTGAGCACAGAAGCAACCTCAGTGCCCAGCAGCCAGGGACTATTAAAGACTAGCCCCCCACAAACCAAGCTTCTGAAGGCTTTCTAGTAATGAGAAAGTTGTTCTCAACATAACATGAAGAAAGCAGAATATAACATTGACTACAGAATGACCCCAATTTTGGCAAAAAATGGATAACATAGATAGGCGCTTTTTTTGAGACAGAGTCTTGCTCTGTTGCCCAGGCTGGAATACAATGGCGCGATCTCAGCTCACTATAACCTCCGCCTCCCAGGTTCAGGGGATTCTCCCGTCTCAGCCTCCTGCCTCCCAAGTAGCTGGGATTACCGGCACGTGCCACCATGCCGGGCTAATTTTTGTATTGTTAGTAGAGACAGGGTTTCACCATGTTGGCCAGGCTGGTCTCAAACTCTTTACCTCAGATGATCTGCCTGCTTCGGCCTCCTAAAGTGATAGGATTACAGGCATGAGCCACTGCGCCCAGCCTAGATATGCATTTTTTTTTTCAATTGTAACCAATGCATGCATGAAGATGTTAGCCACGGTCCTAATCATAAAGCCAACGTTTCCGGGGGAATGGCTGTATGCCAGGCCAGGCAAGCTTTACCCCAACACTGGCCGTGAACCCTCACCCTGCAAGGAAGCCATGCCACCTTATGGCCATCTGCCAACAAAGACCTGAGCCACAGGGCAGTGGAGATGTCTGCCCAAGGCCCCTCCACAGGCCAGCCACTCGGGATTCCAGAGTCCACCCTTGGCAGCAGGATTTATGATGCTAAGTTCACTATGTTACTTGTTTGCCAAAATATGTATAATGAACATCACTGTATTTTATATTTTAGAGACAGAGTGTCGCTGCTGTCCAGGCTGGAGAGCAGTGGTACCATCACAGCTCACTGAAGCCTTGACCTCCCAGGCTCAGGGGATCCTCCCACCTCAGCCTCCAAAGTAGCTGGAACTACAGGCATGTGCCACCATGCCCAGCTCATTTTTTGTATTTTTTGTAGACAAGGTCTCTCCATGTTGCCCAGGCTAGTCTCGAACTCCTGGGCTCAGGTGATCCTTTTGCTATGTTCTCCCAAAGTGCTGGGATTATAGGCATGACCCACTGTGCCTGGCCAGGGAATTTTTTTTTTTTTTTTTTTTTTTTTTTTTGAGATGGAGTCTCGCTCTGTCACTCAGGCTGGAGTGCACTGGCGAGATCTCAGCTCCCTGCAACTTCCGCCTCCGGGGTTCAAGCGATTCTCCTGCTTCAGCCTTCCAAGTAGCTGGGATTACAGGCGCCCGCCACCACGCCCAGCTAATTTTTATATTTTTTAGTAAAGACAGGGTTTCATCATGTTGGCCCGGCTGGTCTCAAACTCCTGACCTGAGTTGATCTGCCCGCCTCAGCCTCCCAAGGTGCTAGGATTACAGGCGTGAGCCACCGCACCCGGCCTGTTTTAAAGGAACAGAGTGTCAGGCATCCAGCAGATCCTGGTGCTGCCACTTACTATGATTCCCTCCCCTCCCTGCACCTCAGTTTTCTCGCGTGTTGAATGGGGACAGTTACCCCATCCCCCAAGGTCGCTGCACAGATGAGCAGTAAGGATGGACATTCTTGGGGGCTGGGCATGTGACCTAAGTCCCGGCAAGAAATGTTCCTGTGTTCTCCCTCCCCCTCCCCCTACCCCTCCCCCTCCCCCTGCCCCTCCCCCTCCCCTGCCCCTCCCCCTCCCTCCTGCCCCTCCCCTCCCTCCTGCCCCTCCCCTCCCTCCTGCCTCCCTCCCTCCTGCCCCTCCCCTCCCTCCTGCCCCTCCCCTCCCTCCTGCACCTCCCCCTCCCTCATGCCCCTCCCCTCCCTCCTGCCCCTCCTTCCTGCCCTGCCCTCCAGCTTCAAGGGTACACGTGCTTATGGGGTGGGGTTGGGGGTCTGATGTCACCACACATATGAAAGGCCACCTTCCCTGGGGCAGGAGGTGCTGCTGAGCACTGGCCCTGCACCACCGCCAAGTGGATATGGAGCTCTGGACCATAGCCCTGGGACCACCTCCCAGCTCAGCCTCCCACGACATCCTCTCAGGTAAGCCCAGGCCAGCTCAGCCTACGCTCATTTGGGCAACCAAGACACAACCGCTGCTCTGCTGGAGCCTGCGTGAGTCCACAGCTGAGTGACATTGCGGGGGAACCATAAGGAGCCTCATTCAGCCTCCACTGGAAACGAGCCGGACCAGGTGCCTGTACGTGCCTTTTCCCAGGACACCCCCAGCTGAGGCCCAACTGCCCCACACTGATGGCCCGCTCTCACTCACAGGTGTCCCTGTCCAGGCAAGCAAGGTTAATACCACCAGCATAAGACACGTGGACATCCCGAACCCCTTGATATGACATGGAAGCTGGTGCGCTTTCAGTGATGTTCATGCCACAAATGGAAACCCCCAGTGCAGGCATGAGCCACTGTGCCCAGCCTAAAATTAACCATTTTAAAGTGCACAATTCAGCAGCATTTGTATATTCCCAATGTTGTGCAACCACCCTCTGTATTAAGTTCCAAAGCATTTTCAACCCCATCAGCAGTGGCTCCCCTCGCCCTCCCTCCCACCCCTGGCAGCCAGCAATCTGACTTCTCTCTGGGGACTTGCCCATCCTGGACATTTGGTATCAATGGAATCATGCAGTGTGTGGCCCTCGTGTCTGGCTTCCTTCACTGAGCGCCATGTTCTAGAGGTCCTCACCTTGTAGCATGTGGCAGAACTTCTCCCCACGATTGTGTCACCTGGCTCCAGCACCCAGCCAGGGCCAGGCACACACTCGGCCCTCAGGAAATCACAGTGGGACTCCCCCAGTATTCCAGCTGACAGGGCCTTAGAGACCACCATCCAGGTCCCCCGTTGTATAGAACGAATTAAAGTCACAGAGGCATGGTGGCTTTCCCAAGGCCACAGCAAGAGAGCAGGGTCTGGAGCCGGTTCTGAGTCCCGTGCTCACACTCCCACCCCAGGCTGCCCCCTTCTCAGGCCTGGCTGTGGTTATGACCCACAGGGCCAAGGGGCTCAGAGGGTCTGTCCCACCAGAAAACAGGCGGTGAGATGCCCCACAAGGAGAAAGCCTGGTGGGGGGCGGGGAGTTTCCTAGGGCCTCTGGGGAACTGCCCGGCTCCTGAATTGCCCAAATGGGGAACAGGTGGGCAGGGGCGGTACCCCACCATGATGAGTCATGCTGAGCCAGGCTAGGCAGGATCCAGAGATCTGCTCTGGGATGAGCCCAGGGAAAGCTGGGGTGGGCCAGGCCAGGGGGCACACATGGCAGGGACAGGACTCAGGCTCAGGCAGAGGGGTGAAGCCACCTATACACCCTTTGTCTCCTTCAGAAAGTGAATCGAGATCCAGACCTCGGCTCTGCCTCCATCCAAGGCTCGTCTCTGGGCCTGGCTTCCTCCAACGTCAGGTGGGTAAACCGCTGTGTCTGCTTCTTGCGGGGCTGGGGTAGCTCAAGGGAGGAAGGGGTGGGACAACAACGTTTCCCTGAAAACTCCAGAGAAGAGAGGGGTTGTGGGTATCAGTGTGGGGCCACTAGCTCCATTTCCTCCAGGGGAAGACAGGGCCTCAAGGCTTGGACCTAGGACGAGACCCTATCAGCCACGAGAGCCCTGGACACTCCACAGGTGAAAATGCCCTGCACGGAGCAGCGCCGCCAAAACGGGCAAGATCAGGGCAGGGTGGAGGGCACAGGACGTGGAGGCAGGAGAAGGCTCCAGGCCTTGCTCAGCTGTGGTCGTGCACGGGCCTCTGGTAGGCAGGGGCCTGCGTGGTGGAGTCCGTGCTCGTCCCGACGGTCACCGCCTTGTTCAGTCCCCACAGCAGCCACAGGGCACCAGCTGCTTCTCCCTGAGCCACGCGGCCCACTCGGCCTCCACGGTGGCCTCGTGACTGGTCCCATTTTCCAGATGAGGAAACTGAGACATGAGAAGTCACAGAACTTTCTAGGTCTGAGTGACTCCAAAATCCACCCCACCCCTCCCTCTGAGCTGGGTGTCTGCCAGGCTGCTCTGGGCCGCATGGCCACTTGCCAAGAGCTGTGTCACCACCCGTCTCAGCCTCCTTCCTCATCTGAAACAGGGCTCATAAAGCCTGCAGCGCCAGGACTGGACCCACAGGTCCACAGGCCACTCCACCCCACCTCTGAACGGCGCCAGAAGGTTTTCTCAGGGCCAGTAGCATCACTGTCTCCACCTGCCGCGGCAACATCCCAGCCCCCACAGAGCATCAGGCCCCGCAGGATCTGAGCCCTCCCCCACCAAGGGTGGGACCCAGGGTCTCCAGGTCTTGTGAGGCTTCGCTCCTGGCCCGAAGACCCTAGACCCATCGCTGCCCCAAGGTATCTCCTGGGCCTCTGTCCCCATCTATGAGGTGGTGGTCGAGCCAGTGGGTTCCAGGGTGTCTTTCTGTTCTCAGAGACCTCCCTATAGGTGACCCAGAAGGCCAGGCACGCTGGCTCACACCTGTAATCTCAGCACTTTGGGAGGCTGAGGCGGGCAGATCACCTCAGGTCAGGAGTTTGAGACCAGCCTGGCCAACATGGTGAAACCCCGTCTCTACTAAAAATACAAAAACTAGCCAGGTATGGTGGCGCACGTCTGTAATCCCAGCTACTCAGAAGGCTAAGGCAGGAGAATCACTTGAACCCGAGAGGAGGAGGTTGCAGTGAGCCAAGATTATGCCACTGCACTCCAGCCTGGGTGAAGAGCAAGACTCCGACTCAAAAAAAAAAAAAAAAAAAAAAAAAAGAGTTTGAGACCAGCCTGGCCAACATGGTGAAACCCTGTCTCTACTAACAATACAAAAATTAGCCCGGCATGGTGGCACGTGCCGGTAATCCCAGCTACTTGGGAGGCAGGAGGCTGAGACGGGAGAATCCCCTGAACCTGGGAGGCGGAGGTTATAGTGAGCTGAGATCGCGCCATTGTATTCCAGCCTGGGCAACAGAGCACGACTCTGTCTCAAAATAAATAAATAAATAAAGCAAACAAACAAAACAAAAAAAAAGAAGGCGACCCAAAAAGAGAGTAAGGAATGTGTCCCTTCTCTGATCCCCACCCCCACCCCCAGCTGCACCCACTCCCCTGAGCCTTGTCTCTCCAACGAAGCCACCACTGTCCCAGGGACTTGTTTTCAGGCTTTTTAAAAATGATTCATGGCTAATCGTCCTCATCATAACCTTTGTGTGCATTTTGCATTACGAAAGTAACCAGTGGAACAGCCCACAGGTCTGGGAAAATCCACAGCCAACCTGGCCATCGAGTGGCCTGGGAGAGGGTAGGGTGAGGGTGGGGTGTCCAGGGGGATTTGGTTCTGTTAAGAAAGACGACTTCCCTTTCCTTCAAGGTTCGGGGGTTAAACTTTTTTTTAGTAAAAAATAAAGAAACAGCCTGGCCGACATGGTGAAACCCGTCTCTACTAAAAATATAAAAATTAGCCAGGCTGAGGCAGGAGAATCACTTCAACTCAGGATGTGGAGGTTGCAGTGAGCCCAGCTGGAGCCACTGCACTCCAGCCTGGGCAATGGAGTGAGACACTGTCTCAAAAAATATATATATAAATAAAAAAAAGAAATTAAGAATGGCTTCCCTAGTGGTCTAGTGGTTAAAAAAAATAAATAAAAAAGACTACCGTTTTAAACAGAGAGCACATCCAAGCATTGTTTGCACAATCAAAAGTAAAGAAAACACAAATAAGCCAGAAACGGTGGCTCATGCCTATAATCTCAGCACTTTGGGAGGCTGAGGTGGGAGGATTGCTTGAGCCCAGGAGTTCTGCGGGAGACTGCAGTGAGCCGTGATTACATCACTGCACTCCAGCCTTCGTAACAGAGTGAGACCCTGTCTCAAACAAACAAACAAAAACAAGAAAGGAAGGAAGGAAGGAGAGAGAGAGAGAAAGAAAAGAAAGAAAGAAAAAGAAAGAGAAAGAAGAAGGAAGGAAGGAAGGAAGGAAGGAAGGAAGGAAGGAAGGAAGGAAGGCGGAGAGAGAGAGAGAGAGAGAGAGAGCAAGCAGGCAGGCAGGCAAGTGAGCTAGAGTGAAAAGTAGGCTCCCTCTCTGTGAGCCCAAGCCCCTCACCCCACCTGGAGAACCCGCTGTGAATACTTTCTGGATCGTGCCTCATGCCAGGCACAAGTGTGTACAGACGACAGGACACAGCACATGTACACACACACACACACACACACACACTCCCAGGAAAGAAAGTGGTCCTCGGGGCACAGTGGAGAAGGCAGGCTGGGATCAGACTGCACGGGTTCTGGCCCTGGCTCCACCACGCCAGCTGCATGACTCTGGACAAAGGCTTCTTTGGCAAGCCTCAGTTTCCCCCAGTTTCCAGCACTCCCCTGGGGGCCTAGGATTCCCGCGGAGCCTCCCTGTGGGGCTGCCAGCAGCCAGGTGGAGACTCAGGGGCCGCCTTCCCCTGCTGGGCTGAGGCTGGCTCTCCTGCCCTTGCTACATGGCCCCTTTCACCGCCAGTGGAAACCTGCCTCATGCTGCCCTGTCCTGGGCCCCACCAACTCCACAGAGACGCCGGGCCTCGCCCACGTTCTGGCAGCAGGCCTTCATGGGCAGGGCTTGCTGTGTGCCAGGCAAGCTGGGCGGCTGCTTCCTGTACACCACCACCCCTGATATCCTTGCCCTGCCTGGGCCCATTCTGGGACAGCCTCAAGTCCTGTCTCTCCCACCGTCCAGCCCAGGGCACACTGCTGGTATCCCGTAGCGCCGGCCCCTGGCAGGCTGGCCGGAGGGGCTCCAGGCCCACGCCAGGCCATGGCCTCTGGAAGCTGCCCTGGCCAGCAGCGTGTTCACAGCAGGAAGCCCCCGCTTCTCCCACCTGGGCTCCGGCTTCTTTTCAAGGGGCAGGGGAAGCAGACAGGTCCCAGAGGCTGCTTGGCTCACAGTAAGCCCCGTCTAGGCTGCAACGCACCTGAGCCCCGCACTGGGAATCGAGGGCCAGGGGGCCTCTAACCGGCTTTGGGCAAAATAAACTTCCCCGATCTGGGCTGTTCTCCACTATGAAACGGGGTGTCTCGGGGATCAGGAGCCCGAGGTCTCCCAGATATTCTGAGACCCTCAAGGGAGCTCCGCCTAGGATTGCCCATCCGCGGAATGGGCGGGAGAGGGAGCGTTGGCCACTCCTGGGACCGCGCTTCCTGCAGGAGAAGCCGCGCGGCCAGGGGCGGGGCGTGGCAGGGTTGTCCAAGTTTCCCCTCCCGAACCCCCAGCCGGAGGCGGCCCGCGCTGGAACCCCGGCCGCGGAGGCCCAGACTCGGCTGCCCGCCGCCCCCGCCCCTGACCCGGTAGCCGAGCCCCAAGCGCTGCCCCGGGTCGCAGACTGGACTGGGTGTCCAGTCTGCGGCTCCGGCCTCAGTTTCCCTCTGTCCCGCGGCGCTGTCAAGAGTCGCAGCCATGCGGGCCCCCACTGCCCGCTGCCCCCTCCGCGTCCCGTCCTCACTCACCAGCGGCGAGGGCACGCTCCGGGAAGGGCACTGCCTGGCAGGAGTTAGTCCCCGCGTCCGCCCCGCCCCTCCCAGCCGCCAGGCCCCGCCCCTCTCAGCCGCCCGGCCCCGCCCCGCCCCGCCTGGCAGCCCGGGCCCTGGGCCCACTCGCGTCCCCGCGGGACCGGGAGCTCACTCCTCAAAGCCACCTCTCCCGCGGTACGCGCTTCTGCCTCCCCCCGGCCACGAGCGAGTCTTTCGGCTCCTCCTCCCCCTGGTGACCGGTGACGGCTGCTCGGCCAGACCCAGCACCTAAAACGTTGCCGTGTGTCCAGCCAGCGGGTCGTTTGTCGTCTCTTCTAGCCTCACTTTTCCCACCTATAAAACGCGGCAACAAGACCGATCTCCGAGTGGGGAATTACCTCTCCTGAGACCAAGGCCCTGAGCGTCCTGCTGCCCAGCAGCCTTGGCCCCATTTCCGGAGCACCCCAGTTCCTTGAGCTGTTGACCCAGGGCACGGAGGCAGCGCGCTGCACTCTTAGTCCTGGCCCGGCCACTTTCTGACTGGTTCTCTGGGCCTCCATCTCCTCATCTGTAAAATGGGCACAAAGTCGTGGGACTGATGAGGCCGCAACGCGGTGATGCAGACAGGACACCCCTCAGATGCTCGGCTCTCAGTGAGGGGAGGCTGCCATCATCACAGCCCAGAGGTGGCCTCCAGCTGCCCAGGTCCACTCCCATGCAGGGTGTGTCCAGCCCCAGGCCCTTGGCACTGGGGCTGTCTTGCTGCAGTTCAAGGCTGTCCCAGCTCCCTCCGGCCAACTCAGCTTGGCAACACTCCATCAGCCTGAACCAGCCACATTGGCCCAAACGGATCCTGCAGGGGCCAAGGAGAACTGTGGCTACTTCTACCCAGACAGAGAAGCCTCCTTGGGGACCAGCCAGGCTGCCGTATGGCTTTCCTAGGACCTGGCATTTTTGCCTTTGTGAGCCTCTTCCTCTATTAAAAAACAAACATATATAATCTATTTTTGACTGTGTTGGCCTAAAGACAAGGATAACGCAGGCTTGGTTCCATTCTTTTTCTTCTGGGCTTTTTTTTTTTTTTTTTTGAGACGGAGTTTCACTCTTGTCTTCCAGGCTAGAGTGCAATGGCACAATCTCGGCTCACTGCAACCTCTGCCTCCTGGGTTCAAGCGATTCTCTCCTCCCTCAGCCTCCTGGTAGCTGGGATTACAGGTGCCTGCCACCACGCCCAGCTAATTTTTGTATTTTTAGTAGAGATGGGGTTTCACCATGTTGGCCAAGCTGGTCTCGAACTCCTGACCTGAGGTGATCCACTGCCTCGGCCTCCTAAAGCGCTGGGATTACAGGCGTGGGCCACCGCGCCTGGCAGCTTTTTTTTTTTCTTTTTTAAAATTCCTTCTGGCCAGCCGCGGTGGCTCACGCCTGTAATCCCAGCACTTTGGGAAGCCGAGGTGGGTGGATCACTAGGTCAGGAGTTCAAGACCAGCCTGGCCAACATAGTGAAACCCCATCTCTGCTAAAAATACAAAAATTAGCCGGGCATGGTGGTGCATGCCTGTAATCCCAGCTACTTGGGAGGCTAAGGCAGGAGAGTCTCTTGAACCCAGGAGGCAGAGGTTGCAGTGAGCTGAGACGGTGCCACTGCACTCCAGCTTGGCCACAGAGCAAGGCTCCGTCTCAAAAAAAAAAAAAAAATCCCTTCTTAGCTGGGCGTGGTGGCTCGCCTGTAATCCCAGCACTTTGGGAGGCCGAGGCCGGTGGATCACCTGAGGTCAGGAGTTCGCGACCAGCCTAACCAACATGGTGAAACCCAGTCTCTACTAAAAATACAAAAATTAGCTGGGCATGGTGGCAGGTGCCTGTAATCCCAGCTAGTCAGGAGGCTGACACAGGAGAATCGCTTGAACCGGGAGGTGGAGGTTGCAGTGAGCCGAGATCACGCCATTGCACTCCAGCTTGGGTGACACAGTGAGACTCTTTCTCAAAAAACAAAACAAAAAATAAAATAAAATAAAAATAAGACACACATGTGGCTGGGTGCAGTGGCTCACGCCTGTAATCCTAGTACTTTGGGAGGCCGAGGCAGGCAGATCACTTCAAGTCAGGAGTTGGAGACCAACCTGGCCAACATGGTGAAACCCCATCTCTACTAAAAATACAAAAATTAGCTGGGCGTTGTGGCGGGCACCTTTAATCCCAGCTACTCAGGAGGCTGAGGCATGAGAATCACTTTAACCCGGGAGGCGGAGGTTGCAGTGAGTCCCGATCACACCTCTGCACTCCAGCCTGTGTGATAAAGCAAAACTCAATTAAAAAAAAAAAAAAAGAAAACCCACACACGTGTATACATTACAACAATAATACCAGGTGTGCCCATTCCCCAGTTATGACCAGAACATTACCAGCGTCCTAGGAGCACCCTGGTGACCTCCCCACCCCAGAGATCACCCTAACTTTGACTTGGGTTGAACACGCCCTTGCTTTCCTTTAGGGTTTTCTGAATCCCACCTGGGTGTGTTTCCCTGAGTACTATGTGTGCAGAGAGGCAGCACACCCCCGGCTGGGGCAGAACAGGCGCCATGTCCAGGCCAGAAGACTCCCGGGAAGATAAACTCAGCTGAGTGCCTGGGGTACAGGCTGGGCCCAGCCTCTGTGGGCACTGACAAGAGGCCCCTCTGGGGCAGGCAGAGGGCATGGTTGTGGGTGGGGCTCCCCTGTTAGGACGTTGAGCACAGCTGTGGCATGGACATTCAGCAGGAAATGGTCAGGGGCATGAGCTGTTCTGTCTCTTGCTTCTGAGCTCACAGTGCCCTGAGGAGTAGGGTGCTCAGGCCTCAGGAGCAAGGTGAGGCCTGTCAGGTGGGCCATGTGTCCTCAGCAGACCCAGGCAGCAGGGCGAGAACAGGGCTTCCTCAGCCTGATAGGGACCAGTCAGGTGCAGGCAAGAATCTGGGCCAGGGCCAGGCGCAATGGCTCACGCCTGTAATCCCAGCACTTTGGGAGGCCAAGGTGGGCGGATCACGAGGTCAGGAGATCAAGACAATCCTGGCTAACATGGTGAAACCCTGTCTCTACTAAAAATACAAAAAAATAGCAGGGAGTGGTGGTGGGCACCTGTAGTCCCAGCTACTCGGGAGGCTGAGGCAGGAGAATCGCTTGAACCCGGGAGGCGGAGGTTGCAGTGAGCCCAGATTGTGCCACTGCACTCCAGCCTGGGCAACAGAGTGAGACTCTGTCTCAAAAAAAAAAAAAAAAAAAAAAAAGAATCTGGGCCAGGCTCATGGGGCATTCTGTACCTAAATGAGCAGCACAGCAGCAGGGATGTTGGTAATGCCAGCTCTCAACACACCTCAAGTCACGCTGCTCCCCACTGGACGGGCTGCACAGGTCCAGTACACACACCATGCCCAGGTCTTTCTTCACCACCCCCGCCCCCTCCTGCACGGGTCCTTATTTCCTGGATTTCACATCTTCCTCCTTCTTGGTCCCCCCTTGCTTATGTTGAGCCTGTCCTCCAGGAGTTCTTGAGAAAGACTGCCCTGAAGGTAACATTGCTGAATTCTTGCATCCTACCCCATAGATGGCTGACGCTTGGCTGAGCTGGAGATCATTGTCCTTCAGAATCATGAAGAGATGCTGTCGGCCAGCTGCCACACTGCGGTAGAGCAGGCTAAAACCATTCTGTTTCAGAAGCCTTTGGTTGTTTTTTGTTTTGGTTTTATTTTTTTTGTAGACACAGGGTCGCGCTATGTTGCTCAGACAGGTTTCCAACTCCTGGGCTCAAGCAGTCCTGCTCCGGCCACGCTGTGGATCCTTCATATGTAACCGATTTTGTTCTTCCTGGAAAGTTTTTAAGATTTCGGGCCCCAGAGTTCTGCAATTTCACACTGATATTCCCTTATGTGGGCCTAATTTTTTTTTTTTTTCTGAGACAGAGTCTCACTCTGTAATCCAGGCTGGAGTGCAGTGGTACGATCTCGGCTCACCGCAGCCTCTGCCTCCCGGGCTCAAGCAATTCTTCTGCCTCAGCCTCCCGAGTAGCTGGGACTACAGGCGAACTCCAACACACCCAGCTTCGTTTCCTCCACTGTGCCCGCACTCAACAGGCACTTTGCCGCTGGAAGCTCATTCTTTACTTTTCAGAAGTTGGATTATTTCTTTGATTTCCTTCCCTCTATTTTCTCACTTCTCTTTTTCAAATTTGTTGTGCAGCAATCACTTCTCTTTCTGGAACTCCTATTACTCAGAATGTAGGGCCTCTAGGGCTGTTTTTCTAACTTCCTTTTCTCTCTCTCTCTCTTTTTTTTTTTTTTTTTTTTTTTTTTTTTGAGACAGAGTCTCACTCTGTTGCCCAGGCTGGGGGTGGTGCAGTGGCATAATCTCGGCTTACTGCAACCTCTGCCTCCCGAGTTCAAGGGATTCTCCTGCCTCTGCCTCCCGAGTAGCTGGGATTACGGGCATGTGCCATGATGCCTGGCTAATTTTTGTATTTTCATCAGAGACAGGGTTTTGCCATGTTGGCCAGGCTGGTCTCGAACTCCTGAGATCAGGTGATCCACCCGCCTCGGCCTCCTAAAGTGCTGGGATTACAGGTGTGAGCCACTGTGCCCGGCCGTCTTTTTTTTTTTTTTTTTTTTTATAATATCGCTTGTTATTTTAGATATACTATCTAAAATATATGTATATTTGGGGGTATATGTGCAGGTTTATTACATGGGTATACTGTGTGACACTGAAGTTTGAGGTACAATTGATTCTGTCACCCAGATAGTGGCCATAACAGTAGTAGGCAGTTTTTCAACCCTTGCCCCACTCCCTCCCACCTCTAGGAGTTCCCAGTGTCCATTGTTCTCATCTTTATGTCCAGGTATATCAATGTTTAGCTCCCACTTGTAAGTGAGGACATGCAGTATTTGATTTTCTGTTTCTGCATTAATTTGTTTAGGATAATGGCTTCTAGCTGCATCCATGTAACTTCCTTTTCTTGCCGACTTTTCTTTTTTTTTTTTTTGAGATGGAGTCTCGCTCTGTCACCCAGGATGGAGTGCAGTGGCGCGATCTTGGCTCACTGCAACAACCTCCACCTCCACGGTTCAAGTGATTCTCCTGCCCCAGCCTCCTAAGTAGCTGGAACTACAGGTGTGTGCCACCATGCATGGCTCATTTTTTGTATTTTTTAGTAGAGACAGGGTTTCGCCACGTTGGCCAGGATGGTCTCAAACTCCAGACCTCGTGATCTGCCCGCCTCGGCCTCCCAAAGTGCTGGGATTACACGTGTGAGCCACCGCGCCCGGCCCTTTTTTTTTTTTTTTTTTTTGAGATGGAGTCTCGCTCTGTCACCCAGGCTGGAGTGCAGTGGCTTGATCTCTGCTCACTGCAACCTCCACTTCCCGGGTTCAAGCAATTCTCCTGCCTCAGCCTCCCGAGTGGCTAGGATTACAGGCACACGCCGCCACGCCCAGCTAATTTTTTGGATTTTAGTAGAGACGGGGTTTCACCATGTTGCCCAGGCTGGTCTTGAACTCCTGAGCTCAGGCAATCTGCCCGCCTCGGCCTCCAAAAGGGCTGGGATTACAAGCGTGAGCCACCGCGCCCGGCCAGGCCTTTTCTTTTCTTTCTTTTTTCTTCTTTTTGAAACAGAGTCTCACTCTGTCACCCAGGCTGGAGTGCAGTGGTGTGATCTCAGCTCACTGCAACCTCCATTTCACAGGTTCAAACAGTTCTCATGCCTCACCCTCCCAAGTAGCTGGGATTGGAGGCATGTGCCACCACACCTGGCTAATTTTTGTATTTTTAGTAAAGATGGGGTTTTGCCATGTTTGGCCACGCTGGTCTTGAACTCCTGAACTCAGGTGATTCGCCCGCCTTGGCCTCCCAAAGTGCTTGGATTACAGGTGTGAGGCACTGTGCTGGCTTTTTTTTTCTTTTCTTTTTTTCTTTTCTTTCTTTTTTTCAGATAGGGTCTCCCTCTGTCACCCAGGCTGGAGTGCAATAGTTCAGTCATGGCTCACTGCAGCCTCATACTCCTGGGTTCAAGCAGTTCTCCTGACTCAGCCTCCTATGTAGCTGGAACTACACTCACGAGCCACAGTACCTAGCTATTTTTTTTTGCTTTTGTAGAAACAGGGTCTTTCAAGTATCACCTTTTGATGAAGAAAAAAGGAAACAGTCTGACTATGTTGCCCAGGCTGCTCTTGAACTCCTGGCCTCAAGTGATCCTCCTGCCTCGGCCTCCCAAATCACTGGGATTACAGGCCTGAGCCACTGTGTCTGGCCAATAATTTTCTTTTTTTTTAATTTGAGGCAGAGTTTCACACTTGTTGCCCAGGCTGGAGTGCAATGGCGCGATCTCGGCTCACTGCACCCTCTGCCTCCTGGGTTCAAGCAATTCTCCTACCTCAGCCTCCTGAGTAGCTGGGATTACAGGCATGAGTCACCGCGCCCAGCCCAGAGACCCCTTTGTTTGTCCCTTTCCGGTGAAACCCCAGATGGGTCCCAAAGTGGGGGAGGGGCATCACCCAGTGGCTAGGGAGGTGGAGGGGACCTAAAGATCTGTTTCTCAAAGGCACCTCCAAATAATCCTCTTTGTTTTAGCATTCTTTCACTCTTAGATCTAGAAGCAGCAGCAGCTGCTGCCTGTTCTTAAGTGTTTGAGGATTCTGTTGTATGCATAAGGATTGGCTCGCAGCCTTCCCCACTCCTGAGAGGGATTTAGCTGTCTGAGATCAGCTCAGTCAGGTAATACCAGCCTACCTGCTTTCCAGCTTCCAGAGATTCTGCTGCTGGGGGTCCCCTTTCCTGTTCTTCCTGTCCTTGTGGATTTATATCTTTAAATATCTCTTTGTTGTGGATTTATAGGCTTCCAGAGGCAGTGCTCTCTCTACGCGTCTTAACCTGAAAGTGTCCTCTCTGTGTGTGTGTGTGTGTGTGTATATATATATATATATATATATACACATATATATACAGATATATAATATACATATATATACATATATATAAAATATACATATATATACATATATATAAAATATACATATATATACATATATAATATATGTATATATATACATATATATAATATATGTATATATATACATATATATATATATTTTTTTTTTTTGGAGATGGAGTTTCATTCTTGTTGCCCAGGCTGGAGTGCAATGGCGCAGTCTCAGCTCACTGCAACCTCTGCCTCCTGGGTTCAAGCAATTCTCCTGCCTCCGCCTCCCAAGTAGCTATGATTACAGGCATGCGCCACCACCCCCAGCTAATTTTTGTATTTTTTGTAGTGATGGGGTTTCACCACGTTGGCCAGGCTAGTCTTGAACTCCTGACCCCAGGTGATCTGCCCACCTCGGCCTCCCAAAGTGCTGGGATTACAGGCATGAGCCACTGCACCCGGCCTTTTTTTTTTTGAAACAGAGTCTTGCTCTGTCACCCAGGTTGGAGTACAGTGGCGGGATCTCGGCTTACTGCAACCTCTGCTGCCCGGATTTAAGCGATTCTCCTGCCTCAGCCTCCCGAGTAGCCGGGACTATAAGCGCCCGCCACCATGCCCAGCTAATTTTTGTATTTTTAGTAGAAACGGGGTTTCTCGGCCGGGCACGGTGGCTCACGCTCGTAATCCCAGCACTTTGGGAGGCCGCGGCGGGTGGATCACGAGGTCAGGAGATCATGACCACGGTGAAACCCCGTCTCTACTAAAAATACAAAAAATTAGCCGGGCGTGGTGGCGGGCGCCTGTAGTCCCAGCTACTCGGAGAGGCTGAGGCAGGAGAATGGCGTGAACCCGGGAGGCGGAGCTTGCAGTGAGCCGAGATTGCACCACTGCACTCCAGCCTGGGCGACAGAGGGAGACTCCGTCTCAAAAAAAAAAAAAAGAAAAGAAACAGGGTTTCTCCAGGTTGGCCAGGCTGGTCTTTAACTCCTGACCTCAAGTGATCCATCTGCCTCAGCCTCCCAAAGTGCTGGGATTACAGGTGCGAGCCACTGCGCCTGGCCAGGCTGTGTCTCTTGAGTTGCTTTTAGGTTCACATTAGATAATGCCAATTTCCAACCTCCATTCTGTCACTAACCACCGGTCACTCAATCTCTGAGCAACTATCCATTACAGCGTTGCTGTGAGGAATTAAATAAGCTATTATCTGAAACATACTCAAGGCTTTGTTCAATAGCATAAAGATCTATTGGATGCTTATTATGTGCCAGGCACTGTGTGGTTTGTAAGAAAACATTGTAAAAGAGAGCTGTTACCTTGCATAGTTGGGAGCTGGCAACGGATGGTCGGCCATGCCAACTCCTGTGGTTGGGAGAATCATATGCAAGAAATGTGGTTGCTGGCCAGGCGCGGTGGGTCACGCCTGTAATCACAGCACTTTGGGAGGCCGAGGCGGGTGGATCACCTGAGGTCAGTTCAAGACCAGCCTGGCCAACATGGTGAACCCCTGTCCCTACTAAAAATACAAAAAGTAGTCGGGCATGGTGGCGGGCGCCTGCTAATCCCAGCTACTCGGGAAGCTGAAGCAGGACAATCGCTTGAACCTGGGAGGCAGCGGTTGCAGTGAGCAAAGAACACGCCACTGCACTCCAGCCTGGGCGACAGAGCAAGACTCCGTCTCAAAAAACAACAACAAACAACAACAACAACAACAAAAACCATCAATGTGGAAGAGTTTCAAGTGCTCTTCATGTGCCAGGTAGAAAGCGTAAATATTACATTGCTTTGCGTTATGTATTCCATAAATATCTGTTGAGGACCCATTGTGGTGTGGCATCGTGTTCCGTTCAGCAGCTATGGATGTTTAAGTAAACGCATGGGTCCCTCCAGGTCCCCAGAGCGCAGCCCGAAGGGCCTCAGAGCCAGGGCGGAACCAGCGTCTGCGGAACCTTTCTTGCCGCTCCCGGTGCCCCGGGAGCCCCGGCAGGAAATGCGTCAGGGACCACGCTGCGCCGCGCCGCCGCAGTCGGGCCTGGGTCGCCACGGTAACGCGCGCGGTCAGGTGTCTGATCATGAGCGTCCGGGTCGCGCGGGTAGCGTGGGCCCGGGGCTTGGGCGCCAGCTACCGCCGCGGCGCCTCGAGCTTCCCGGTGCCTCCGCCGGGCGCCCAGGGTGTAGCGGAGCTGCTGCGAGATGCGACCGGGGCAGAGGAGGAGGCGCCCTGGGCGGCGACGGAGCGGCGAATGTCGGGCCAGTGCTCCGTGCTGCTCTTCCCCGGCCAGGGCAGCCAGGTGGTGGGCATGGGCCGCGGTCTGCTCAACTACCCGCGCGTCCGCGAACTCTACGCCTCCGCCCGCCGCGTGCTGGGCTACGACCTGCTGGAGCTGAGCCTGCATGGGCCGCAGGAGACCCTGGACCGCACCGTGCACTGCCAGCCCGCGATCTTCGTGGCATCGCTGGCCGCTGTCGAGAAACTACATCACCTGCAGCCGTCGGTGAGGCCCGAGGCCCCGTGACAGGAGGGGGAAGGTGAGCTCTGCCTGAGCTCTTATCACCAGGCTGGTCCTGCCAGAGGCTTCCGCCTGCCATTCCGGGGGGCTCCCACGTCTCACCCATTCGGTCGAGTTTTTTTTTTTTTTTTTTTTTTTGAGACGAAGTTCGCTCTGTCACCCAGGCTAGAGTGCAGTGGCGCGATCTCGGCTCCGCCTCCCGAGTTCACGCCATTCTCCTGCCTCAGCCTCCCAAGTAGCTGGGACTACAGGCGCCCGCCACCATGCTTGGCTAATATTTTGTATTTTTAGTAGAGACGGGGTTTCTCGTGTTAGCCAGGATGGTCTCGATCTCCTGACCTCGTGATCTGCCCGCCTCAGCCTCCCAAAGCGCTGGGATTACAGGCATGAGCCACCGTGCCCGGCCTGTTTTGTTTTTTGAGACAGTCTTGCTCTGTCACCCAGGCTGGAGTGCAATGGCGCGATCTTGGCTCACTGCAACCTCTGCCTCCCAGGTTCAAGCAGTTCTGCCTCAGCCTCCCCAGTAGCTGGGATTACAGGTGCACACCACCACGCCCGGCTAATTTTTTTATTCTTTACTTAAATCCTCCCAGGTTCACCCACCTCAGCCTCCCAAAGTGCTAGGATTACAGGTATGAGCCACTGCACCAGCCTAAATGAAGGAACATTGAGATGAGTTGAGAATGTCACTTCACTTGAAGGTGGTAGATTGATTGCTATTAATATTTAATAAGACGGTAAATGTTAAGCTAGCACCTGAGATCCTTTACCCTATTTCACCTTCACACCACCTTGTGAGGTTAATACTGTTATTTGATGGTTGAGGAATGCAGGCTCGGGGATATTAAAAGAATTAGTTAAGTGGTCCTGTTGAATCGTCATCATAATATTCATTCACTGCTTACCCTAGGCTGGGTCTGTGCTAAGCACTGTATAGACATTGTATTCACATAATTCTCTCAGCCGCCCTTTGGGGTAGGTCCTGTTCTTCCCTCATTTCACAGATGAGATAAAAATGCTCTTGGCCGGGCGAGGTGGCTGACGCCTATAATCCAGCACTTCAGGAGGCCGAGGTGGGTGGATCACGAGGTCAGGAGTTCAAAAGCAGCCTGGCCAACATGGTGAAACCCCGTCTCTACTAAAAATACAAAAATTAGCCGAGCGTGGTAGTGGACACCTGTAATCCCAGCTACTCGAGAGACTGAGGCAGGAGAATTGCTTGAACCTGGGAGGCGGAGGTTGCAGTGGGCCGAGATCACGCCATTGTACTCCAGCCTGGGCAACGAGCAAAACTCCACCTCAAAAAAGAAAAGTCATGCTCTTAACTTGTGCACAACGATATGGCCTGAGAGCCTGCTGCAGGGCCATGGCAAGGGAATCCAGAGCCCTGGGTTAGCATCAGTGTGACCATGGACAGAATTGACTGGACTGTAACTAACCAGGAAAGCTCCTCCTAAATAAAGGGGCAGGACTCAATGATTGTCAAGGTCACTTTTGTGTGTCCTCTTCCAGCTGGTGCACCAAGTTCGTAGAACCTGGCTCACTGAGATGCTGAACACCCTGCCAGCTCTCAGGTACAGAGCCCTGGAACTGGGCTCCCCAGGAGAATGAGGGCTCACGTTCTGCGTCTGTCCCCACAGGTGATTGAGAACTGTGTTGCTGCTGCTGGATTCAGCGTGGGAGAGTTTGCAGCCCTAGTGTTTGCTGGAGCCATGGAATTTGCTGAAGGTACAGGAAGGAGTTTGGTTTTATGCAAGGCTGTGGTCTTGGGCTCATTAGGGGTAAGGGACACTGCCAAAAATGATACTGGACCCACTCAGGTGATGGGAAGGGAGCACGTGGACAGGGGTGACATTGGCGCATGAGGACAGGGTTTTGCTGTGATTCCTTTTCAAGACTGAAGGATTCATTAGGGATTTCCCTTATTTTTGTAATCTCATGAAGTCTGCTTGCTGAACTGTCTCACCCACTATCCTGTGCACTCATACCTGCAGCACCTGCCACACGAGAGTACGTGTTCAGTAGATGTTCGTTGAATTAAAGAGTAAATATTGGATCTGGAGCCATATCAGTTTCACTTCTTAAGATTTTTGCTGGCCAGGAACCATGGCTCATGTCTGTAATCCCAGTGCTTTGGGAGGCCAAGGCAGTAGGATCACTTGAGGCCAGGAGTTCCAGACCATCTTGGGCCACATAGTGAGACCCTCATCTCTGCCCCCAGCAAAAACCAAAAATTACGTTGGGTGCAGTGGTTCACACCTGTAATGCCAGCACTTTGGGAGGCAGAGGCAGATAGATGTTTGAGCCCAGGAGTTTTAGACCAGCCTGGGCAACATGGTGAAAACCCCATCTCTACCGAAAATACAAAAATTAGCCAGGCATGGTGGTGTGCACCTGTAGTCCCAGCTCGAGTACTTGGGAGGATGAGGTGGGAGGATTACCTGAACCCAGGAGGTCAAAGCTGCAGTGAGCTGTGATCGTGCCACTGCATTCCAGCCTGAGTGGCAGAGTGACACCCTGTCACATACATACACACACACACACACACACACACACACACACACAATTAGCTGGGCTTAGTGGCATGCACCTGTAATTCCAGCTACTCAGGAGGCTGAGGGAAGAAGATCACTTGAGCCCCTGAGTCTGAGGCTGCAGTGAGCCATGACTGTGCCACTGCACTGCGGCATGGGTGACAGAGCAAGACCCTGTCTAAAACAAACAAAAAGGAATCTAGTATAGAAACACGAGAGGTTATTGGGACTGGAGAGGGAGAAATGGAGAGTACCTACATAGTGGACATGGAGTGTTTGAAACTAGAGAGAGTTGGTGGTTGTACAACATTATGAATACCCCAAATGCCACTGAATTATACACATTAAAGTGGTTAATTATATTTTATGTGAATTTCACTGCAGTGCTTTTTTTTTAAGCGTTATAGCATTATTAAGGAAAGTTTCATAATTTCACATTTTATGAAACAATTTTATTACATGTATCATTTTATGTGTACATAATGTGCAGAATTAGGCTTGGTGTGGGCTCACGCCTGTAATCCCGGCCCAGCACTTTGGGAGGCCTAGGTGGGTGGATCACCTAAGGCAGGAGTTTGAGACCAGCCTGACCAATGTGGTGAAACCCCATCTCTACTAAAAAGTCAAAAATTATCTGGGTGTGGTGGTATGCATCTGTAATCTTAGCTACCTGGGAGGCTGAGGCACAAGAATCGCTTGAACCAGGAGGCAGAGGTTGCAGTGAGCCGAGATTGTGCCACTGCACTCTAGCTTAGGTTAGAGAATGAGACTCTGTGTCAAAAAAAAAAAGTGTAGAATTATAGCATATTTACAATTTTGTGTTTTCTTTTTCTTTTTCTTTTTTTTTTGAGACAGTATCTTGCTCTGTCACCCCAGCTGCAGTGCAGTGGTGCAGTCGTAGCTCACTGCAGCCTCAGCCTCTTGGCCTCAAGTGATCCTCCCGCTTCAGTCTCCAGACTAACTGGGACTACAGGCTCACACCATCATGCCCAGCTAATTTTAAAATTTTTTGTAGAGATGGGGTCTCGCTGTGTTGCCAGGGCTGGTCTGGAACTCCTGACTCAAGTGATCCTCCAGCTTTAGCCTCCTACAGTGCTGAGGTTCCTTACAGGCGTGAGCCACTGTGCCTGACCTACTTCTTTCCCTTGACATTTTACATAGTTATTGAATGTCTCTGTGGGAGGACTTCTACGTGCTCTCCTCCCTTTTCTTCTATGTTTTCTTCTGCTTCTTGTCACAGGCTCTTGTTCATTTGTTTTTTAAGAGACAGAGTTTTCCTCTGTCTTCCAGGCTTGAGTGCAGTGATGCAACCGTAGCTCACTGCAGCCTCTAACTCCTGATCTCAAGTAGTCCTTCTGCCTTAGCCTCCCAAGTACCTGATGTCACAGGCTCTTCATGTATTTGTCCTACTGTTCTTGTGTAAGGGAGCTAAAAGTCCTGTACATAGAAGTGCTAAGTGAATGAAGGTATGTCAGGATTTGCTCCTTAGATCTCTCTGTTGACCTGTGAAACACTGTGCACGTCCCTTCATCTCTTCTTGGTCTGGTCATCTCTTCTCTCTGCCCAGGAAGCAGGACCAGGGTGTTGGGGGTCTGGTGGTTTCAGGCCATTCTTATGTGTGGCTTTGTAGGGTTTTTTGAGACAGGGTCTCGCTCTGTCACCCAGGCTGGAATACAGTGGCATGAACACAGCTCACTGTAGCCTCGACTTCCTGGGCTCCAGCAATCCTCCCACCTCAGCCTCCCAAGTAGCTGGGACCACAGGCACACACTGCCATGCCCGGCTAATTTTTGTATTTTTGGTAGCGACAGGGTTTTACCATGTTGTCCAGTCTAGTCTCGAACTCCTGAGCTCAAGTGATCTGCCTGCCTCGGCCTCCCAAAGTGCTGGAACTACAGGTGCGAGCCACAGCTACCAGCCCTCAGGCCACTCTTACTATTGGCACAGCCTGCCCTCTCTCCATGCTCTTGAGCCACGCTGAATCAGGAGTCATAGGTTTTCGTTCATCTGCTTTGGCTGCGTCAGGTTCTCCAGCTCTAAGTGGGGACAGTAACACTTGACTTATGACAATTGTGTTACTGAAATTCATGTAGTACAGCAGCTCATGTCTCTGTTGGTTCTTTTCTGTTGTTCTTGTTTTGAGACAGGGTCTTGCTCTGTCACCAGGCTGGTGTGCAGTGGAGCAATCATAGCTTACTACAGCTGCAGCCTCAACCTGCCGGGCACAAGTGATCCTCCCGTCTCAGCCTCCCAAGCATCTGGGACTACAGGCACGCACCACCATGCGTGGCTTTTATTTTTTTTTTTGTAGGGACAAGGTCTCCCTATGTTGCTAAGGCTGGTCTCGAACTCCTTGGGCTCAAGCAGTCCTCCTGCCTCGGCCTCCCAAAGTGCTGGGATTACAGGCATGAGCCACCGCGCCTGGCCTGATCTCTCTTAATAAACTAACTAATAATAATTCCCAGCTTTCACAACAGCCCAGGCAGATTAGATATTATTATCCTCATTTTACTAACTAAAAATTTGAACCTCAAGGAGGTTGTGACTTGGCTAAGGCAATGTGGCTTCCACCCTGTTCCTCTTTACCCTTTACCAGGGTTTCTCAATAGTGGCACTATTTAAAAAAAAAAAAAAAATAGTGGCACTGTTGGGCCAGGTCATTTGTTTTGTGGGGGGGAAGGGAGGGCTGACCTGTGCAGTGCAGCATGTTGAGCAGCATCCCTGGCCTCTACCCGCTAGATGTCAGTAGCACTCTCCCCTAGTCGGAACAACCAGAAAATATTTCCGGACACTGCCCCCGGCCTGTTGAGCACCACTGTCCTACTCCAAACCAGCTTTATGGCAGGAAGCTCCTTGGGTTAGTTTGTATAGTGCCAAGCACAGCAGCATACTTTTGGTGGTGAGCACTTGTGCAGTCGATGGAGGTGTGTGGAATTGTGGCCCTGCGGGCCGGCAGCAGACACCAGTGCCTCTGTCTCTAGTGCAGAGTGGAGCTTGGGCTTTGTTTCTCAGGCCTGGCCTTTTCTCCTTCATTCTGTGCCCTCGCTTTTCCAAATGCGCTTCTCTCTGTACAGGTTTGTATGCAGTGAAAATCCGAGCTGAGGCCATGCAGGAAGCTTCAGAAGCTGTCCCCAGTGGGATGCTGTCTGTCCTCGGCCAGCCTCAGTCCAAGTTCAACTTCGCTTGTTTGGAAGCCCAGGAACACTGCAAGTCTTTAGGCGTGGAGAACCCCGTGTGTGAAGTGTCCAACTACCTCTTTCCAGATTGCAGGGTGATTTCAGGACACCAAGAGGTGGGTGTTGATGGGAGCTGCCTTCATAGACCCCAGTCCGGTACGGAGGGTTGGAGCTGCTCCACACCCGTGGGGCCAAGCACTGTGGCGGGTGCTCTGTCCAGCCTAGTCTTTAGGAATTATTTTGAGACCAGGGCAGTGAGGTAGACCGAGTGCTGCAAAGCAGGCAGGAGCAAGAATGCTGCCCTGCTCCACCATGTGTAGGATGAGGTCTGGAACCAACCAGCCAGCCCATGTCTAAAGTAAAGCGGCAGGGCCAGGTGATCTCCAGGGCCTTCCCGTAGTATATTCTGGGCTTCTGAGGAGCCTCTGATCTGGTTGCTTCCTTAGATAAAAGAGATCTGTTTTCTGCTAGATCGCTCTGCCTGCCCTGCTTTTTTTAGGTGTCTGTTTTTGCACTGGAGTTCATTTCCTTTCCACCGTCTTTCCTTCCATTTGCTACTTTCCCCAAACATTTATCAAGCGCTGGGGACGCACAGACTGATTAGCCAGGGTTCCTGCCGTCAAAGGAAGAGCCCCGTGAATGGATGACTCCAGGCCGAGGGGCGCAGTGAGGGTCTGGCTGACTGCTCATGGGCCTAAGAGCAACCCAGGAGGCAGGGCATGTGTTCGCCAGCAGGGGGCATCCTGAGCAGAGCGGCAGGAGCCCCCTACGGAAAGAGCAGTGGGTGCTGAGTGCCTGGCTCGGGGAATGCTGAGTGAGCGCAGATTGCAGCCCGTGTGAGGGGCTGCTGCCTGGGCCAGGCGTTTCTGTCTTACTTCATGTCCCTCACAGCCCATCCTGTGCTATATGGAAGGAAGGAATTCTTTTTTTTTTTTTTTTTTGAGACAGGGTCTCACTCTGTTGCCTAGGCTGGAGTACGGTGGCACCATCACGGCTCATTGCAGCCTGGACCTCCTGGGCTCAAGTGTTCCTCCCACCTTAGCCTCCTGAGTGGCTTGGATTACAGACACGGGCAACCACACCTGGCTAACTTTTGTATTTTTTTTGTAGAGACGGGATTTCACCACGTTGCCCAAGCTGGTCTTGAACTACTGGGCTCAAGTGATCCCCCCACCTCAGCCTCCCAAGTAGCTGGGACTACAGACACAGGCCACCACACTCAGCTAAAGGAAGGGATTCTTTTTTTTTTTTTTTTTTTTTTTTGAGACAGAGTCTTGCTCTTTCACCCAGGCTGGAGTGCAGTGGCGCGATCTCGGCTCACTGCAGGCTCCGCCCCCTGGGGTTCACGCCATTCTCCTGCCTCAGCCTCCCACGTAGCTGGGACTACAGGCGCCTGCCACCTCGCCCGGCTAATTTTTTGTATTTTTAGTAGAGACGGGGTTTCACCGTGTTAGCCAGGATGGTCTCGATCTCCTGACCTCGTGATCCACCCGCCTCGGCCTCCCAAAGTGCTGGGATTACAGGCGTGAGCCACCGCGCCCGGCCGGAAGGGATTCTTAATCACATTTTCCACACAAGGATGCTGAGGCAGAGAGAGGCAAGTGCTTGGGGATGGTAGAGGCAGAATAGGAACCTGAGTCTGTCTCACTCTGGAGTCTGTTTCCTCCACTTGACTGTGCTTGGCTCCCCTTCTCCTTTGAGGGCTCACCGTGTGCCAGGCGTCCTCAACTGCCTCCTCTGAAGTAGTGAGAGCTGGCAGGAGCCTCTTGTGACTGTTCTGAGATGGTGGGCAGGTCAGGTATGGTGGCCCCAGATCAGTCTTGGAGCTAGTTACGCATTCCCTTTACCAGCCTTGGAAGGAAGCCCACAAGTGGCTCAGGAAGGACCTCCCAGTCAGGGCAGGAGTCTCCCCAACAGGCTACCAGACAGATGCACCCAGTCTAGGTGACAACTCCTAGGTTTGTCCTTTTGGTACTTTTTTTTTTTTTTTTTTTTTGAGACAATGTCTTACTCTGTCATCCAGGCTGGAGTGCAGTGGCACTATCTCAGCTCACTGCAACCTCCACCTCCTGGGTTCAAGTGATTCTCCTGCCTCAGCCTCCCAAGTAGCTGGGACTACAAGTGCATGCCACCACGCCCAGCTAATTGTTTGCATGTTTAGTAGAGATGGGGTTTCACCATGTTGGTCAGGCTGGTCTTGAACCCCTGACCTCAGGTGATCTGCCCACCGCAGCCTCCCAAAGTGCTGGGATTATAGGCCTGAGCCACTGTGCCCAGTTTCCCTTTGGTATTCTTGGTAGTGCCACAGCAAAGAGCTCAGGTGAGGGCAGGGATACCCCTCAGTGGGGAAGCCCCTTTCCAATAACTGATGTGAAAACGCTCCTGGGCCCTGCTCGCCCAATGCCTGGGCCAAGGACTGGCCATTGCAGAGGAGACTGCTGGCCCCTGCGATGGTGACCTTGAGCCCTGTGGCCCTAGCCTGGGACTTGAGAGGGCTCAGCTGTTGAGCCAGAGTCCAGAGACCTTACACGGAAAGCACTTTGAGACCACAGATGCTCCAGGAAGTGCCACTGAGTAGCCATCCCCATACCTGCCAGTCACTCAGACAATCTAGGTGTGGAGGGAGGGGCTTGGGCTACAGAGTCTGGAAGGCCCAGACCAAAGAGGCTCCTGGTTCCTGCGGTCCAGCCCTCAGTGGGATGGAGCCACATAGAGGGTGATGGTGGAGGGGAAGCACGGGTGAGTCAGTACAGGCCAGGTTTTGCTGCAGTGACAAGTATCCCACACCTCAGTGGTCACAGCACACAAGCACAGGTCCCACTCCTGGTCTGTGCTCGCCAGGCTGGGTTCTGCTGGGTGTTTTCAGCCCAGGACTCAGGCTACAGGAACAGTCTCCAGGGAACACTGACAGACTAAAGCAGGTGGACGACTTGAGACCAGCTTGGCCAACATGGTGAAACCTCATCTCTACTAAATATTAGCCAGGCGTGGTGGTACACGCTTAGAGGCCCAGCTACTCAGGAGGCTGAGGCAGGAGCATTGCTTGAACCTGCGAGGTGGAGGTTGCAGTGAGCCAAGATTGCACCTTTGCACTCCAGCCCGGGTGACGGAACAAGACTTCATCTCAAAAAATAATAAAGACCTTTGCAAGTTCTGTTGCTTGCTAACTGTTGCAAGGGTTTGGAGCTATTGACTCGCCTGAGGCCCCTTCTGAGCTCAGATGCCTTCAGGGGAGGTTTTTGGCATCAAGAGGAGAGCTCTTTCCTTCTCCGGAGAAACCCCAGATGAAGGTGACAATATCCTAGACCCTGCATTGTGAAATGGGGCTTGAATTTTAGTTCTGAATTTTTATTTTGAAGATTACGGAATAAAAAGCAAACAGACTGGTCAAAAATTATGAAAGGAGTGATAGAATTCTCATTGAGATCCGGGCACGCTGGCTCATGCCTGTAATCCCAGCACTTTGGGAGGCTGAGGCGGGCGGATCACGAGGTCAGGAGATCGGCTAGTACAAAAAATTACCCGGGCATGGTGGCGGGCACCTGTAGTCCCAGCTACTCAGGAGGCTGAGGCAGAAGAATGGTGTGAACTCAGGAGGCGGAGCTTGCAGTGAGCCAAGATTGCGCCACTGCACTCCAGCCTGGGCCACAGAGCGAGACACCGTCTCAGAAAAAAAAAGAAAGGAATTCTCATTGAGAACTAACACTTCTTAGATAGTGCTTTTTCCTCTACCAGACACTGTTGCATGCCTTGTAGGGTTTGCTCTTCCCGGCAGCGTTGTGAAGGAGATGGAACTGTGCTTATTTGAGGGCTGGGACAGAAGAGATTCTAGGATGTTAAGTGAATTGCCTGGGGATGGTGCTAGGACAGACAGGTCACATGTCCATGTCTAAGAGCTGTGGGTCTCTTTGTGGTCACCCTCCCAGTTTGGCTGTGTGAATGGTCAGATCCCTAAAGGCGGATTTCTGGGACATTGCTCGGCTGAAACTTCCTTCCTTCCCCAGGCTCTACGGTTTCTCCAGAAGAATTCCTCTAAGTTTCATTTCAGACGCACCAGGATGTTGCCGGTTAGTGGTGCATTCCACACCCGCCTCATGGAGCCAGCCGTGGAGCCCCTGACGCAAGTTTTAAAGGCAATCGACATTAAGAGGCCTCTGGTTTCTGTCTACTCCAACGTCCACGGGCATAGATATATGCATCCCAGCCACATCCAGAAGCTGCTGGCCCAGCAGGTGGTCTCCCCGGTGAAGTGGGAGCAGACGATGCATGCCATATACGAGAGGAAAAAGGGCAGGGAGTTCCCCCAAACTTTCGAAGTAGGCCCTGGCAGGCAGCTGGGAGCCATCCTGAAGAGCTGTAACATGCAGGCCTGGAAGTCCTACAGTGCCGTGGATGTGCTACAAACCCTCGAACATGTGGACCTGGACCCTGAGGAGCCCCGGAGATGACTGCAGGGGGCTCAAATGGAATGACCCGCTCTGTCCTGAGGAGAGGCTGTAGGGTGTGCCTGCCACAGCCTCCCTTCCTAACGGCTCCTCCTCTGAGGAGTGAAAGGGATTTGTTTGCAACGTGCTTTGAAGGCCACATAAAAAGCCCTAAAAATGAGTATTTCTTTCCATGACCCAGTCCATTTCTCTCCCTTGGAAAAACGTTGGATGTTGGGAAGAATGATGCCACAGGGCTGGTGTGTGGGGAAGCTGGAAGCCCGGCCCCACCTCTGCCAGCCCTGCACCATAGGCGGGTGTGCCATCTCAGCGGGAAGGGGAGGACTGGCCGCTGCAGCCTGCCCTGCTCTGTGAGTGCTGAGAACATGCTGGTGTGGCCTCAAGTTCGGCCAGTGCCAGGGGAGCCCCTCCACCACCCCCTGCCTCCCCTTCAGGGCTCCTTTGTCACAAATCTGAAAGGTTTTAGAACCCAATTGGCCTTGGCGGTTTTGTTCACCCCCTCACTTGACAACTGGGAGACGGAGTCCCACATTTATTGACATACCCAAGAGATATGTATTGCCTGCTGTGTGCTAGAGAGTGAGTGCGCTCTGTTCTGGTTGAAGGGTCCTTTAGTGAGGTGCGGGGTGTGGGGAGTGCCAGGAAGGGAGGGCGGCTGAGGCCCTGGTCCTAGGGGTGGAGCCATGGAGGAACACCCTGGTCACCCACTGGGACTTCGGGTTTGCGGGGCACCAGAGGCACAGCGCATACCTGCCTCGGAGCTGACCCCTGGCTCCATGCCCCGCCCTCAGAGCAGCTCCTGTGTCAATATTAAGTATGAGACATTCCAAGCTGCTTGGGTGGTTGTTCATTATTCAGAGATAGTGGGAAAACATTATTGGGAATGAACTCTGATTGTCTTAAAATGTTACCGTTGTGTAGACACGTCGAGTCCTGGATAGGGTTTCTCATTTTCTCGTTTTTAGTTCTCTGGTGTTTCTCAGCAGGGCCTGGCTGGCCTTTGGGCAGAACCCTCCTTATATTGGACTGTCCCACTCTTGGGCAGCTGCCCTGGTGCCGGGCCATTACACACCAGCAGCACTTCCAGGCATTGTGACCCCCAAACACCCTGCATGTCTCGAAGCCCTGGCCAGAAACACAAAAGCCGACGCAATGGGACTCCCACTGCAGCCTGCGTGCATGTCCCTGGGAGCGCGATAGTTCTTTGGAAAGAACTATGTCTTAAATCTTTATTGCACAGGGAACTTGGTTATTTTAAGTACTGAGCATGTTTGAAGCTCCTTCCCTGAAAGCTTCAAGCAATGGCAGCCTCAGGAGACCCAGGCTCTCCACGTCCAGGTTCTCTGGCAGCGCTGCAGGAAAAGGATGGCCACGTTCAGCTCTGAGGAACAAAATCCCAAATAAGGGAGGGGTCTGCCTCTCCAGGAGGACAGCAGTAAGGGATGGCAGGCCTTACCACTTGCTCTCTGTGCACTGCCCTTGTCCTCACGGCCTGGGACAAGATCCAAGCCCATGAAGGGGTGAGAGAAATTAGCTGGGCGTGGCAGTGTGCGCCTGTAATCCCATCTACTTGAGAGGCTGAGGCAGGAGAATTGCTTGAACCTGGGAGGCGGAGGTTGCAGTGAGCTTAAGATGGCACCACTGCGCTCCAGCCTGGGTGACAGAGCGAGACTCCGTCGCGAAAAAGAAGTCTGTTCTCCATGGAACAACATTCTGTCCAGATCAGGGCTCAGCCTCTCTTTGCTGAGCACATCCTGGCCTGGCCTGCTGCCTTTACATTTCACTCACAAGCCCACCCACCTCTGGCCAACAAGAGTGGTCTCCAGCCAAGCACGGTGGCTCACACCTGCAATCGCAATACTTTGGGAGGCTGAGGCGGGTGGATTACCTGAAGTCAGGAGTTCAAGACCAGCCTGGCCAATGTGGTGAAACTCCATCTCTACTAAAAATACAAAAATTGGCCAGGCATGGTGGCTCAAGCCTGCAACCCCAGCACTTTGGGAGGCCGAGGTGGGTGGATCACCTGAGGCCAAGAGTCAAGACCAGACTGGCCAACGTGGCAAAACCCATCTCTACTAAAAATACAAAATAAATTAGCCAGGCTTGGTGGCAGATGCCTGTAATCCCAGCTACTCAGGGGGCTGAGGCAGGAGAATCACTTGAACCAGGAGGTGGAGGTTGCAGTGAGCCAAGACCAAGCCACTGGACTCCAACCTGGGCAACCATCGCAAAACTCCCATCTCAAAATAAAAATACAAAAATTAGCTGGGCGTGATGGTGCATGCCTGTAGTCTCAGCTACTCGGGAGGCTGAGGCAGGAGAATCGCTTGAACCCACGAGGCAGAGGTTGCAGTGAGCCGAGATCGCACCAGTGCACTCCAGCCTGGCCAACTCCATCTCAAAAAAAAAACAAAAAAAAAGAAAAACGGGGTGTGAAGTCAGGCCTCAAAGCTGCAAAGGGCTGTGTGCCTGCAGACCCAGCTATTTGGGAGGCTGAGGTGGGAGGACTGCTTGAGCCCAGGAGTTGGTGGCCGACCTGGGCAACACAGGAAAGCCCGGTCTCTTAATTAAAAACAAAAAGGCTGCAAAGGGCCAGGCCTTGGGGAGAGAAGACATAAAGGGGCAGGAAGGCCTATTGGGGGTCCACTTTGGTTTGGAGGCCAGGACGGAGGGAGGAGTGAGCAGGATGCAAGGTCAGCCCAGCTAGCCTGGGAGATATGAACAGCTGCATCTCCCAGCTCTAGGGATGGGGGTGTTGAGGGCTGGAGGATGGTGGCCAGCCTAGCCCAGCTCTGACATTTGGGGTAGAGGGCAGACACAGAGCCCACGTCCTGGGAGGGAGGCCTGGTGGGGTCTACAAATGGTACGAGGCCAAGGCCCAGGGCAGGTACCAAGCCTACAAAGGTACAAAGCAGGGGCCTGGCCCTCCTGCCCCTGGTGCCCCTTGTCCTGCACCCCCATCCCCACCACACCTGTCCCTGTGAGTGGAGCCATGGCTGCATCCCTCTGGCGGGGAGTCTGTGCAGGGAGAGACAGGCATCCCCTAAAGAGGAACTGAAAGCCCAAAGGAAATAACCCCCAACAGTGGATTTTAGGCCACAGACCAGGACAAGGGAGAAGGCAAACTGTCGGGCCAAACCAAGACAGCATTTGGGGTCCCCGTTTGCAGGAAGGATCTGATGAGGAGCACACAGGCCCTGCCCTCCCCACCAACACAGTGTGCCTCCCTGGGGCAAGAGGAAGCCCATGCTGCCAACCCCCCAGAGAGGACCAGAGACTGCTGGAAACCAACATTTTATTGAGCACTCCTGCTCCTCGGAATCTATTCCAGTAGATTCTTTGCCAAGGGCATCACACAGGGGTGTGACCAGCACTCCCCCTGCTACCTGCCGTGTGGGCAGGGGCAGGAGTGAATGGCTCTTCCTGGGCACAGGCCACAGTTAACAGCTAACAATTTCGGAGCCATAGGAATTCATCTCTTAGAAAAAACAAAAATTGGAATAAAAAAAAAACCCAAAAACCTGAGTATAAAACCTCAGCAGTGTTCCAGCACTATCTCAGAGTTTAAATATAAAAAGGCATCATGAGAAAACAGTTAAAAAGACAACAGCAGCAGGCCGCCACCTCCAGGGCAGTGGTCACAGGGGTGGGGCCAGCCCCGCCCTGAGACACCGGGGCCTCAATTGAGCAGCAGGTGCAGGCCCCTGCTGAGCAGCACCAGCAGCAGCAGCAGCAGCGCCAGCATCAGCAGCAGCAGCGCCAGCATCAGCAGCAGCAGCGCCAGCATCACCTGTTCGCGGGACACCTGTGGGAGCAAAGCAGAGGAGTCAGGCTCGGGGCAGGCCCCAGCAATGGGGCCAGACGGGTGACAGCGGAGTGCCAAGGGGAAGCCCAGGGAGGTGGGGACTGGGAAGGAGCTCCAGGGGACCAGAGAAGGAAGGAGTTCAGGAGAGGGGGAAAGTGGCCCTGAGGACATGGCCAGAGAGGCCAGCGTGGCCTGGGCCTGCCAGTCTGCGGGACACAGGCAAAGACACCTGGTGGACACGGGTGAGGGCAGTCAGCTGCCCTGGTGGTGGGCGGTGCAGAGTGGGCACCATGGGACCAGGAAGGCTGCTCAGGGAGGCCCCTGCCCTGGCCAGGAGACGAGAGTCCTGCCTGCCATGTGAAGGCTCTCGGGCCAGAGGGAGACCCAGGACCCTGCATTGGTTTGTGCACTCACAACCAGGAATCTCAAACCCAAAAGCCCATGGGACCAGGCAGATGTGGACACAGGTGACACAGAAGATGACAGGGAGCGGTGGGGACTGTGGGGAGTGGTGGGGACTGTGGCGCCCTGAGGAATGGCTCTGACAGCCCCCACGGGCCGCAGCGCAAGTCAGGATCAGGAATCTCAAGGCTCTTACCCGGGACCCGGGGTTCGGGGATCTCCAGAGCCTTATTATGTTCTCCTTAAAGGTGGTGAAATCGTCCATGAAACTTCTAAGAACATCTCTGATGTCCTCAATCTGGTCATAGATGAAAGCCAGACCCAGGCTACAGACAAAGAGGATGGGGGCACAAAGCCATTACTGCAGGAACAGGTAGGGACAGCCTGTACTTACATGACACCATCACAACTGTGGGGAGCAGGGGCCTGTGCCCTCCCACCCCACAGCCACCCGGGGCCCTTTCCGTGGGCTCCTCCACCTGCAGGGGCCGCGTGGTATGGGCTGTTTGTGGTCAAATTCATTCCAATTTCCTGCTTCCTCCGCCAGCCAGCCGCCCGCCAGCCCACCGGATGTTTGGCCCTGTCTTCCGGAGCTGGCCACATGGAAAATAAACCCGCATTCTACAGGGCCCTCGAAAGCCACTGCCCACTCTGTTCCCCCACTGGAGGCTAGCTGAGAGGCCCAGCCCCCAGGGTCTAGGATCTGAGCTCACGTAGCACCTCCTTTTCAGACCACAGTGGAAATGTACCATCTGGGCTCGAGGAGGACGGCGAGAGAGAAAAGGGCCCTGGGCTCTGCTTTGTTGCCCAGGAATGCCAGGGACAGGTGGCAGGGGGCGAGTGCCAGGAGCTGGGGACTCCCAGGGGAGGTGTGGGAAGCAGCCAAGGGTTTCTGTACAGCCCCAGAGTGTGTCAAGGCACATCCCCCTCAGAGCTTCCTCAGGGCCCAGCCCTATGCTGCGTTCAGGGCCTCCACCCACCGCCCAGGGCCCCTCCCCAGGTGTAGAGGCATAGGGCATAGGCTGGCTACCTGTGCATGGCCACCTCGGAGAGCTGGGCCAGGCGCGGGGCCCTGAGGCTCACGTCCATCT
The DNA here is from genome assembly GCF_028878055.3 of Symphalangus syndactylus. Classification (NCBI taxonomy): domain Eukaryota; kingdom Metazoa; phylum Chordata; class Mammalia; order Primates; family Hylobatidae; genus Symphalangus; species Symphalangus syndactylus. The sequence continues at coordinate 16,585,957 of NC_072440.2, forward strand.
CGTCCCCGATGCAGGCCAGCCGCAGGGCCAACGCGTCACTGCAGGGAGCACACAGATGAGTTAGGGCTGTGGCTGTGCGGTGGAGGCCACATGCACCTGGACCCACCCAGCCGATGGATTGTGTGCAGCTGGGAGTGGCCCGGAGGATAAGAGATGGTGTCAGATTCGGGGCAGGCAGTGAGTGGGCCTCCCTGTATCCCCCTTCCGGCTCCCACTTGGATTCAGAGATACCCGTGATGTCCCATCCGTGGGTGGCCCCAGAGGTGCAAGTTATTTCAAAAAGAATCCTGGGCAGGCCCACCTGTGGGCTTTGGTGGAAACGGTGGACAAGGGGAACGGGCAGGTCTGGGAGTGCTGAGCCCCCGGATGGCTGAGGCTGGCCAAGGGGAACAGGCAGGTCTGGGGGTGCTGAGTCCCCCGGATGGCTGAGCCCCCTTCCCACAGGGGTTGCAGCTTACCTTCCTCTGTGGGAGGTGAGGGGGCTCTAAGACCTGTGTCCTGGTTCCCAATCCTGAAACCAGCCCTGCTGGCACCACCCCTCTCAGAATGGGGGGACTAAGAAGCCCCTAGTGGGCACCCCACTAAACCACATCCTTGATCCTACACCCCACCCGCATCCACTCCCACACAAAGACTAAGACACTCCCCACCCTCCCAGCTTGCTGGTCTGGGCCTCCACCAGGGACCTGTGTGCATTCCATCCCAGTGACTACAGCGGGGGAATTCCCAGGGAAGTGGGACTCCAAGGGGCCCTGAGCTGAGGCCGGGCCTGGGCCCTGGCCCCACCCACCTGACCTGCCAATGCCCTGGGCCTACACTCCCTACTTGGAGGGGATGCAGGTGGGGGGGGTACAGGGGTGGGCTGGCAATCAGGGTTGGGGGCTGTGGTCCTACCTCCTGTTACCCTGGGGAACCTCAGGAAAACACTGCCCCAGGCTTCATGTCCTCCAACCTTGTCCATTAATGGACAGGTGCCTCCAGTTCTAAAATCCCAGCCAGCCCAATCCTTAATGACTAAAAATCCTGAGGCTGAAAAAAAAAAATCCTGAGCAGAAAAGAATCCTGGGGAACCTGGAGCTTGTCCCTGGCCTGTGGGAGGTGCCACATCAGAGCCAGGATTCCCCAGCAGAAAGCAACAGCCCAGGTCAGACCTGACCATTCTCTTCCAGGCTCAGGGTAGAAACTACTGAGGTCAGCTGCTCACGTTCCTCATCTGTACCAGGGGAAGAATGAAAGTGCCAGTCCTGGCTGGGCACGGTGGCTCACGCCTGGAATCCCAGCACTTTTTGGGAGGCCGAGGCAGGCGGATCACGAGGTCAGGAGATCGAGACCATCCTGGCTAACATGATGAAACCCCGTCTCTACTAAAAATACAAAAATTTCGCTGGGTGTGGTGGCGGGTGCCCGTAGTGCCAGCTACTCAGGAGGCTGAGGCAGGAGAATGGCGTAAACCAGGGAGGCGGAGCTTGTGGTGAGCAGCGATCATGCCACTGTTTGTACTCCAGCCTGGGCAACACAGCGAGACTCCGTCTCAAAAAAAAAAAAAAAAAAAAAGCCGGGCATGGTGGTGCACGCCTGCACTCCCAGCTACTCAGGAGGCTGAGGCAGGAAAATCACTTGAACCCGAGAGGTGGAGGTTGCAGTAAGCCAAGATCATGCCACTACACTCCAGCCTGGGTGACAGAGACTCTGTCTCAAAAAAAAAAAAAAAAGGCTGGGAAGGCAGGGTGTGCCTGGACATCTGGGTATGCTGCCATGTGCTGGACATAGCTGGAAGCAGCTGACAAAGTACAAGGGTCAGGTCCTACTAGACCTTGGCCCCTGAAACCCCAAGCAAATCCTGCTGCCTCCAGGGCCCTTGTCAGTCTGAGGAAGATCTCTTCTTCATGCCTCAGTGATTCTTTGAAACCGGGACCAGGAACTGCATGGCCTCCTCAGGCTCTTCCATAGGTTCTGGTTTTCTTTCGTTTTTCTTCCTCTTTCTTTACTTTCTCTTTTTTTGTGAGATGGAGTCTTACTCTGTTGCCCAGGCTGGAGTGCAGTGGCACGATCTCAGGGCTCACTGCAACCTCCACCTCCCGGGTTCAAGTGATTTTCCTGCCTCAGCCTCCTAAGTAGCTGGGACTACAGGCGCCCATTCCCCCCGCCACCCCCACCCCATACCTGAGTAATATTTTTATTTTTAGTAGAGGTTGGGTTTCACCATGTTGGCCAGGCTACTCTCGAACTCCCAACCTCAGGTGATCCGCTCACCTCAGCCTCCCAAAGTGCTGGGATTACAAGCATGAGCCACAGCGTCCCGCCCGGTTCTGGTTTTCTAAAATGAGAGCCGTCAGAGGCAATTGAACCAGAGCGACTCCATCTTGAATAGGGGCTGGGTAACAAAAGGCTGAGACCTACTGGGTTGCATTCCCAGGAGGCTAGGAATTCTAAGTCACAGGATGAGATAGGACATCAGCATAAGATACAGGTTACAAAGACCCTGCTGACAAAACAGGATTCGGCAAAGACGCCAGCCAAAGCCCACCAAAGCCAAGATGGCCACAAAAGTGACCTCCAGTCATCCTCACTATTCATTGTGCACCAACTATATTAGCATGTTGGAGTCACTCCCACCAGTGCCACGACAGTTTACAAATGCCACAGCAACGTCAGGAAGTTGCCCTATATTGTCTAAAAGGAGGAGGAACCCTCAGTTCCGGGAACTGCCCACCCCTTACCCGGAAACTCATGAATAATCCGTCCCTTGTTTAGGATGTAATCAGGAAATAATGAAGTATATTCAGTCGAGCAGCCCATGCCGCTACTCTGCCTACAGAGTCGGTTTTCTTTGTTTGAGATGGAGTCTGGCTCTGTTGCCCAGGCTAGAGTGCATTTTTGCAACCTTGGGTCACTGCAACCTCTGCCTCCTGGGTTCAAGAGATTCTCCTGCCTCAGCCCCCCGAATAGCTGGGACTACAGACATGTGCCACCGGGCCCAGCTACTTTTTGTATTTCTAGTAGAGACAGGGTTTTGCCATGTTGGCCAGGCTGGTCTCGAACTCCTGACGTCAAGTGATCCTCCTGCCTCAGCCTCCCTAAGTGCTGGGATTCCAGGTGCGAGCCACTGCATGTGGCCCAAATTCTTTCTTGCTTGAGATCTAAGAACCCTCTCTTGGGATCTGGATCAGGTCCCCTTTCTGGCAACAGAGCCACCTCCTTCAAGAGGCCTTGATGTACTCAGCAGGTCGCTAAGGGCCTGTCTAGCTCCCTGAGGCCCAAACACTGTGCCATTTTGACAGCCAGTGGCCCCAGGTCCATCTTGGGACTGTGAACATGCTGGCTGTCCAGGGGTCTGTGAGTGGGTGTCAGGGGAGGGTGGGGCAGCAAAGTGAAGCCACTCCCAGGGCAGAAGCCTCCATGCCCACATCCGAGAAATCTTCCTCTCGGAGGCCCACCTGGGAGGCATCTGCAGGTGCTCCCCCACTCACAGAAGGTCTGCTCATCCAGCCCACCCTGAAGTCACTATCAGGCATGGGGTGGGGCAGGCCATGGGGACCTACCTGCCCTCCATGCACTGCAAAGGATCGAAGTCCTCCATAGGGTTCAGGTCCTCTTCAGGGTCAGTCACGCCAAGAACCTCCATGGTCGGGGGTTCCAGGGGCTGCCCATACAGGAGGATCTCCATCACGATGTCTCTGGAGATGGGTCTCCCTTCGGACATTTCTCCTCTGGGGCAAAAAACAGCATATGACTGGACCCCTAAGAACTGAGCAGTCTGGGGGCTCTCTCACAGGATGACCCCCAGTTTGCATAGCCCTACTCACCCGCTCTTTTGATCCGCTAAAGCCGTCAATATCCCCCAACCCCAGCTCCCACGGGCATAAATCCTGCTACATGCTGGCTGTGTGCCTCTGGGCAAGTTGCCCAGCATCTCTGTTTTTGGAAGGGAGGGACTTGAAGATGATTCATAAGGGCCCTTTCTTTCTTTCTTCTTTGTTTTTGGATACTGAGTCTTGCTTTGTCGCCCAGGCTGGAGTGCAGTGGCACAATCTCGCTCACTGCAACCTCCGCCTCCTGGGTTCAAGCAATTCTCCTGCCTCAGCCTCCCGAGTAGCTGGAACTACAGGCATGCGCCACTACACCTGGCTAATTATTTTGTATTTTTAGTAAAGACCATGTTGGCCAGGCTAGTCTTGAACTCCTGACCTCAAAGTGATCCACCCCACCTCGGCCTCCCAACGTGCTGGGATTACAGACGTGAGCCACCACGCCCGGCCTTTTTCTTCTTTGTGAAACAAAATCAGAGTATAATATTAGAAGTTCTCTCCCGACACCAGCCCTCAAGAACCTGTCAAAGCAGAAAACCCAGGCACCTGCTGTCAGCACAGGGGACAGAGGCCAGGCTGCAGGGCGATTCCTCTGTACCACTTAACAGAAGGCTACACCTGTTCTTTGGTGTCTGCTGTTTCTCTTGAGAAGAAAGGCAGAGAGGCAGCATGAGAAAAACGTACCACAAACCCCATTCCCAGAGAGACCATCGCTAATTCTTCTAGTGTTTTTCCTAAACACGAGTGCGCATCACACATTCTTCTTCACAAATGGGATCACCCTATACAGTGTTTTACAGCCTTCTTTACTGGCAGATGCTATTTACCTCTCCAATATCCATTCCACCTGGCTCTTTGCTGATAGAATCCCAGTTTTCTTCGGGGTGGCCCTGCATCCTCATTCATCTAAGCCAACCATGGCCCTCCTCTCCCTCAGCTTCCCAGTATCCCTTGCAGCTGGTGACAACCGTGTAACCCAGTTCTGGTCAATGAGGGCTCAGAGACTGGAGGCAGGGGTTGGATGCCAGGGAGCAGATACAGCCAGGGCAGCTCCTTCAAAGATGGAGCTGCAGGGGCTGGCCAAGAAGAGCAGAGCGGGGAGGCAGAGAGCGGCCAGGCCTGAGGGTGTCGCTGAGCTGTCTCCTCCAACTGTGTGTAAGAAAAATGAACCCAAATGTGTCCTCATCACCATTCACTGAGTTTCCTGTTCTTTGCCACCAAAGGCCTTCCTAACTATGATCACTGCAAATTCCCATGCCAACAAATGTTTCATCATGATGGCAGAGAAGGGTTCTGCGACCTGATTCACCATCATGTACCCCACATTTACCCCACAGGGTACCAAACAGCCTTAGATCTAGATGATGATGACGATGACTGTGGCACGGGAATCTAAGGGCCTAGTTCAAAGCCAGGCTCTGGCAGTTAGCAGCAGTGTGTCAGTTTCTTCATCTGTGAAATGGGTTTCATGGTCTGAGAGCCCCGCCCTGGGCTATTGGGAAGACAAGGAACTCCTTCATGTACTTTGATCAGGGCCTGGCACACTGGGAGGAAGTTGGCACTAACCATTACCTTTATGCTTCAGCTCATTGTTTTCTTACCATAATGCCCTGGGTGTTCTTAATTTTTAATTCCCCATGCCTGCTGATAGAACACTCCGCCCTCCCACCATCTCACTGAACTGTTTGTTCACACAGGACACTGAGGCTTAGAGAAGTTCATGACTAAACCAAGAAGGGACAGAGCTCCAAGTCTCCCTGCCCCTCAGGCGAGAGAGAACTGACGGCAGGCAGGACGCATAGGGCTGCCCTCCCACAGACCTAGGCACAAGCGTGTGCTCACGACTTGCTTTCAGCATTCAAGGGAGATGGATGGGCCAGGTGCGGTGGCTCACGCCTGTAATCCCAGCACTTTGGGAGGCTGAGACGGGCGGATCACCTGAGGTCAGGAGTTTGAGACCAGCCTGGCCAACATGGTAAAACCCCGCCTCTAATAAAAATACAAAATTAGCCAGGCGTGGTGACATATGCCTGTAATCCCAGCTTGAACCTGGGAGGCAGAGCTAGATTCTGACTCAAAAAGAAAAAATAAAATTTCACAGATGAGATGTTTTACATTGTATAGACAGCCAGCCGTGTGCGTGTTAAGGTGGCATTAGAAGAACTGTGTCCAGAACTTCCAGCTGCCTTGGGTGTCTATGCAAATGCCATTTCCCTAGGAAAGCAGCTCCAGCCCTTGTTTGCTTTTCCCCCCTTTCCCTTCCCCTCAAAAAAGGCAGTCTCCTGCTCTATGCTCCCGGAGACCCCAGTACCTCCATGCCCCACAAAGCCAGAGCGACAGTGGAACCTCGCGGCTCACTGTGAGCTGAGCTGTGAGCTGCCCTGAGCCTCGCCTTGACCCACTGTCCCAACAGCCCCCTTACCCAGCAGGCATTCCCAGAATCCTTAGGCGCCAGATAGGAAGAAGGCCCCAGCCACCAGAGTGGGCTACGCTGTCCAGGGTCTGCAGCAGAGTGCAGGTCAGGCCTACCTGAGGAGTCAGTCACCCACGCTCTGCCTGCAAGACCCTTTCAAGCTCCCCACCCCGCCAACCTCCCCATCTGAGTAGGCCCAGGTTCACGTCTCACCTTAGGTTGATACCCTAGCCCAACCCTTCCTGCCCCAGCCTCAGTTTCCCCATCTATTGTGTTTTTGTTGGTGGTAGTGTTTTGTTTTGTTTTGTTTTGTTTTGTTTTGAGACAGAGTCTCACTCTGTTGCCCAGGCTGGAGTGCAGTGGTGTCATCTCAGCTCAGCTGCAACCTCCGCCTCCCAGGTTCAAGTGATTCTCCTGCCTCAGACTCCCAAGTACCTGGGATTACAGGCACATGCCACCACACCAAACTAATTTTTGTATTTTTAGTAGAGACGGGGTTTCGCCATGTTGGCCAGGCTGGTCTCAACTCCTGATCTCAAGTGATCCACCCACCTCAGCCTCCCAAAGTACTGGGATTACAGCACTTTGGATTAACTCATTAAATACCCATTACCCTCTACCACATCAAAGAAGTGACCTAATCTGAGCCTTTAACATCCGGCCTCTGAGCCCAGGCCCTAAGATTGACTTGATAGGAATGGCAAAGATCCCATCACCAACCGGGCCTAGGCTGGCCTTGGGGCCCAGATCTGCATGGGGAAACTCGGTGTGGAGCCAGGGAGTGGAAGGTGGGCGGCCTGCCCAGGAGGGTCCTTACAGCAGCAACCTCCTGCTCTGGTCTCTCTGGTCACCCCACGAGCCCAAGGGAGGCCCAGTCCTGGTCAGCTCCTACCTTGCACCAGCTCTGAATGCCTTACTGGTCTCCAGCCTTCAGTAGCGTTCTCTCCAGCCCAATCTCAAGGTAGCAGCCTCAACCCTGACCCTGTCACTGCTCTGTTCGGCTCCCTAGACCTGGCCTGGTGCGGTGCGGCTCACGCCTGTAATCCCAGCACTTGGAGAGGTAGAGGCAGGTGGATCACCTGAGCTTAGGAGTTTGAGACTAGCCTGGCTAACATGGTGAAATGCCATCTCCACTAAAACTACAAAAATTAGCCAGGTATGGTGGCGCTCACCTATAATCCCAGCTACTTGGGAGGCTGAGGCAGGAGGCAGAAGTTGCAGTGAGCCAAGATTGCGCCACTGCACTCCAGCCTGGGTGACAGAGGAAGACTTGTCTCAAAAAAAAAGTGGGGGGCTTGTGCCACATCAACTAATAGGCCCTCCCGCTGTGGCCCTGCCACCCCAATCTTGGTTCCCGCTCTAACCACACTCAAGTACGCTTTCCATGGATGGTGCCTGGTCCTGCCATGCCTCCAAAGTCTTCAGATGTGCAGAGCTCACCAGCCAACCTCAGACTGGCCCATGCCTATGCCTATTGGTCTTTTTTAAAAAATTAAATTTTATTATTATTATTTTTTCACAGACAGGGTCTCACTCTTTTGCCCAGGCTGGAGTGCAGTGGCCTGATCATGGCTCACTACAGCCTCAAACTCCTGGGCTCAGGCAATCATCCCACCTCAGCCTGCAGGGTAACTGGACAGCTATGTACCACACTGCACCTGGCTCATTTTTATAGAACTGCTGTAGAGATAGGGTCTTGCTTTGTTGCCCAGGCTTGTCTCGGAACTCCTGGCTTCAACTGCCACCTGGGCCTCCTAAAGTACTGAGAGGATGGGTATGAGGCTGGCCTATTCAGGCATCACCTTCTTGGACCCTCAGAGTCTGCTTGGGAGCCTCCTGGGGGTCCTGCAGCCCCTGTCTCTGCTCCCCTCTGGCTCCAGCTGACCACTGCACTCCAGGCTGGGCTACAGGGCAAGACTCCATATCAGAAAAAAAAACAACAAATTAGAATGGAGATACTAGTAACACCCATTGCACAGGACTGTTGTCGGGATGAAATGATCCGGCACAGAGTAAACCGCTAAGAGAGGAGCTGCTGCTCTTATCAGTTTCTGGTTCTCAGCCCAAGGCCTGGCATAGAGCAGACATATGTTTGTTGACTGAAGACATGAAGGCAATCTATTCCCAGAGGACCCACTGTGAGGTCACTGCAGCTGCAGATCCAGGAAACTGGACTGGTTTTTATTATCTTTTTTTTTTTTTACAGAAAACTTGCAAATGAGTAGTTGAAACCCTTCTTTGGTGAAGGAAGACACACCTAGCCATGTGTCCCCACCCAGGCTACAGCCCACACTTAGCCTCCTACACATTCACCAGTGGAAACACCAGGCGCCAGTCAGAAGCCCTATTTTACCCTAAGAGGTTAGGATGCAAATCTAGTATGTGCAGAAAAGAGTGCCACACCCACGGCCTTGAGGGCACCTGCAGGGCTCAGAGTGGGAGGGAGGGCAGGTTCTGGACAGAGCAGCCTGCATTTGGTGAACAGCTCTGCACTCAACAGCTCGCCTGTGGCTCATCTGGGAGATGGGGAAACGCCATTTACCTCCCAAGCCCCTCCCAGTTTGCGCAGAAGCACAAGCAAGTAGCGATGTGCCCTGCACAGCCCTCAGCAGGTGTCCAAGGGCTGAGGCTGCAGGAGTGTCAGAGCGGGGTTGGGGGCAGAGGTGGGTGGGGCTGGACCTGAGGGTAAGGTTGGACTCCTGGTAGGGACCCTCAGACTCTCATGACCTCACCCAGTCCTGTCAAAGCCAAGCAGGCGGGATCTGACACTTTCCATTTCACAGGCAGGCAAACCGAGAGGGTCAGGGGCCACGCTGGGGTCACAGGGAGGGCCAGCTGAGTAGGCCCAGCTAGAAAACCCTGGTCCAGTCTTCTACCTGCAACCCTCCCAGTCACAGCCTGGCCCTGGCCATGTGGGTGGGGGACGCAAAGCCCTTGGAGCACACACAACTCCAGTGCAGCCCAGCAGGAAATGCCCTGAGCCTGCAGCCAGGCTGGACCTCAGTTCCACCCCCTGCTCGGCCCCTGCTGTGTGAGGCAGAACAACCAGCTCACCTCTGAGCCTTGCAGAAACAGCCAGGCCTCCAGGGCTGCTGAAAGGATGAAAAGATACACTACTGCCCATTTTCCACCACCTAGCAGGGGCTCCAGAAAAGCTGGTTAACACAATGAACAGCCTTAGAAGAGAGGAGACCAGAGGCCACTCACAGCTCAGGATGCCACAGTGGACTGCACATGCTGCTGCCTTTCTGGAGGGTAGTGCGACAATCAGCATCCACCAGTCACACATGCACATGACCTTTGATTTCTAGGGATACATCCCACACACACCCTGCATGGACCTGGCAGCCCTGAAAAATTGAAGCCATAGATCGCAGGCACCACTGCGCTGTCATCACAGCCCTTCGGGAGGCCGAAGCGGGCAGGTCGCAGGAGCTTAGTTCAAGACCAAGGGGATCAGGGCCCTTGACGCTGTCATCCCTGAAACGTCAGCTGCAGCAGGGGTAGGGGGCTTGGGCTCTGGGGCCAGCCTGCTCAGCTTCACTCATACATGGGCTACTCTTGGGGAAGCAGCTAGCTTCTCTGTGCCTCAGTTTCCTCCTCAGTAAAATCTACCTCCTGGGGTTGCTGTGAAGATTAAATGAGATAAATCAGGTACAGTAGTCACGAGTGAATGCTCAATAAATATGAGTTATTATTTTCTGGAGGCTCACAAAGAGCCCTTTAGCTCCAAGTATACACTATCACAATCCTGTTTGTTACTCCTTTTACTAAAATAGTTCAAATCAACGTGTTCACCACAGTGTCCAAAAATTCTATTGCTTTTTGTCTCCCCACATCAGAGTGGTTGAATAGGAGGCAGAAACAGGCCGGGAGTACACAGGCTCCCAGCTCTAAACAGCACCAAGGCAGGAAGGAGTGGCCCTGGGTCTCACTATGGCACCTTCTACAGAAAACAGGCATAGCCGCTGGGCCCAGGGACACAAACCAGACATTCCAGTCCATCTCCAAAAAGCAGCACACTTTCCCCCACAGTATGAAAAATAGACACTTCTACCGCACTGCAGACATGCATTTAGTTTTCTTTAAGAAAAAAAAAAAAGCCGGGCGCGGTGGCTCACGCCTATAATCCCAGCACTCTGGGAGGCTGAGGCGGGCGGATCACGAGGTCAGGAGATCGAGACCATCTTGACTAACACGGTGAAACCCTGTCTCTACTAAGAATACAAAAAAAAAATTAGCTAGACGTGGTGGCGGGCACCTGTAGTCCCAGCTACTCGGGAGGCTGAGGCAGGAGAATGGCGTGAACCCGGGTGGCAGAGCTTTCAGTGAGCCGAGATAGCGCCACCGCACTCCAGCCTGGGCAACAGAGCGAGACTGGCTCAAAAAAAAAAAAGAAAAGAAAAAGAAAAGAAAAAAAAAATCCGTAGTGCGTACCTTGTTTCCTCAAGTTTCAAGAAAAAAAAAAAAAAGAAAGTTCACTTTTTTCTCTTTAAACACTGATGTGTAGCTAGTAACTTGGATAAAAAGGTGCCACCCTACAAAATGTGCTCAGTGTGTTCTGATTCCAGGATGGGCTTGGCTGCCTGGGCTGGGCCTGGGAGACCTCCGTCTGTCACAGTGGAAACTGAAGCCAAGTGCCAGCGCCGCATCCGGCTTCAAGATCTAGAATCAGAGCCTTTGAAATGGAAAAGGTGCGTCTGAAACGGCACCCCTGCCTGGGGCTTTCAGAGCTAAGGCTCCAGAATGAAGGGGTCACCTGGCTAGTGACAAGATGGGAGTCACCCTGAGCTGCAGCTCCCCCCAGGATTCCCCTGTGAGAGGCCCAATATGGAGTATTATTATTTTGAGACAGGGTCTCTCTGTCACCCAGGCTGGAGTGCAGTGGCATGAACATGGCCCGCTGTAGTCTCCACCTCCCTGGGCTCAGGCGATCTTTCCACCTCAACTTCCCAAGTACCTGGGACTACAGGTGCACGCCACCACACCCAGATGATTTTGTATTTTTAGTAAAGACGGGGTTTCACCAGGCCGGGCATGGTGGCTCACGCCTGTAATCCCAGCACTTTGGGAGGCCAAGGCGGTGGATCACGAGGTCAGGAGATGGAATCCATCCTGGCTAACATGGTGAAACCCCGTCTCTACTAAAAATACAAAAATTAGCCGGCCGTGGTGGCTGGCGCCTGTAATCCCAGCTACTTGGGAGGCTGAGGCAGGAGAATCACTTGAACCTGGGAGGCAGAGGTTGTAGTGAGCCGAGATTATGCCATTACACTCCAGCCTGGGTGACAAGAACCAAACTGTCTCAAAAAAAAAAAAAAAAAATGCATTTAATACATGTAACCTACCCAACCTCACAGCTTAGCCTTTTGGAGGCTCCTAGCACTTTAAGAGGACAAGGCGAGAGGCTCACTTGAGCCCAGGAGGTTGAGTCTGCAGTGAGCTGTGACTGCGCCACTGCACTCCAGCCTGGGCGACAGAGTAAGACCCTGTATCAAAAAGTTAGGGGAGGAGATTTTATTCTATGTCCTTTCCTGTTCGAACACCTATAAAAATAATCCTAACCGTAGAGGAAGTGTAACAGACTAATAATTCTCTTGACTGATTTTGAAATGACCCCAAAAAGGGGAAGCTTGTGCCTTTTTATCACCATGAAGGAGGCAGAGAATGCCAAGCCACCACCCGGGTCTACAGTTGTTAAGTTTCAAAAGTTCATATTTAAAACAAGTTCTGGGCCAGGGCGCGGTGGCTCCCTCCTGTAATCCCAGCACTTTGGGAGGTCAGGGCAGATGGATCAACTAAGGTCAGGAGTTCAAGACCCCCCTGGTCAACCTGGTGAAACAGTGTCTCTACTAAAAATACCAAAGTGAGCTGGGCGTGGTGGCGGGCACCTGTAGTCCCAGCTACTCGGGAAACTAAGGCAGAAGAATCACTTAAACCTGAGAGACGGAAGTTGCAGTGAGCCAAGATCGTGCCACCACACTCCAACCTGGGCGACAGAGCAAGACTCACTCAAAAAGGAAGGAGAATCACTTGAACCTAGGAGGTGGAGGTTGCAGTGAGCCGAGATCAAGCCACTGCACTCCACCCTGTGCGACGGGAGCGAGGCTCCATCTCAAAAAAATAAATAAACAAATAAAACAAGTTCTGAAACGCTGAAGCTGAAGAATATGAAGACTGCTCACCCTGGCCCTGACCCTGAGGCTTGAGAGGCAGGTACGGCCCCTGGGCCCCGCTTCAGTGTTTGGGTCTCCCCTATGAACTTGCACCCCAGCCCTTTCACACCCCAACTCCTCCTTTACATCTCCCCTCTGTTACCAACATCCCCCAGGCAGGCACGGGGGACTCACTGCTTCCTTGGGGCTCAGGCACAGGTCACTTCCTCCCCACCCTCCCCAGGACACAATTAAATGCTCCTCATCTGCGTTATCCCAGCACCTTGGGTAAACAGACCTGGATTAGGCACTCAGCCCATCAAGGCCTTGTTAAATGTTTACCTGTGTGTCTGCCCTAGCCAGCCGGGAACCTGCATGGCCCCAGAACAGAGCAGGGACCCAGTGAAAGCTGGTGAGAGGATGCAGACAGCCCGAGGAAGGCCTGAGAGTTCACTGCAAAATCCTGAGAATGAGGGAAGGGGTTAATCTGGTGCTGGGCTCACAATGGCAGGCTGTTCCTGGCTGGGACACCTTGGACCGGACAGTATCACCTTCTGTTAAAGGGCAGGAGAGAAAGCCCCGTGGGCAGATGTAGCCCTGAGAAGGAGGTGAAATGCTGCATGCATGGTATACAGTAAGTGCCCACTAAGAGGCAGCTGTGAGCCTGTTGCTCTGCAAGGCGCACAACCGTACTGACCACCTCACAGTCCGAGCTTGGATTTATCTTCATGATGTGCCACTGTCTGCACAGGGAAGTTCGGCTCTTCCTGGAATCAGGCGGCTCTCTTTGCCCTCACATGAAAGGGAGCCTCTAATCTCCAAGATACTGTCACTCATAATAAATGTCATCTCTTGGCCAGGCATGGTGGCTTGCACCTGTAGTCCCAGCACTTTGGGAGGCTGAGGTGGGCGGATCACAAGGTCAGGAGTTCGAGACCAACCTGGCACCTGGCCAACGTGATGAAACCCCATCTCTATTAAAAATACAAAAATTAGCCTGGCATGGTGGCACATGCCTGTAATCTCAGCTACTCGGGAGGCTGAGGCAGGAGAATCACCTGAACCTGGGAGGCAGAGGTTGCACTGAGCCGAGATCACGCCACTGCACTCCAGCCTGGGCAACAGAGCAAGACTCCGTCTCGGGGAGGGGGGGGTCAAGAATACTTAATCTTAAATATCCAAAATGACAAGGACGCTCACTCAAACAAGTGAGCTTTTCTCTCTTTGCTGCACGGCTTTTCAGTCTGGCTAACTGGGTGCCAAGTTCTGTCCCACCCCCAGAAAAACAGGTTTACTATGTAGTGCCTGGCGAGGCCCAGTGGTGTTTTGTATTGTCACATCCTAATATTGACACTAGGAAAATCAGCTGCCCTCTGTGCCCGCCCCTCTCCTGCCTGCCTCGGGGCCAACAAGGAACTTAGGGGCCGGGGACTGATTTGCTCACATTCTATGTTTCTCCCAGGGCCCAGCCCCAACCAACCAGTGGCAGGACAAAGGGAGGCTAGGAAGAGGCCACATGTGTCCAGTTCAGACACACTGCTGGCTTCCTGGTGACCACCAACAGAAAGACTGGTGCGGAGACTTCCTCCATACTGCCCAAACTGTTCTGGGCACAGAGGGTAGCCAAAATCTCATGGGATCTGCTAAGCCTGCAGCAGGGGAAGCAAAAAGCCATTAATTGTCTACACATTTAATAAGTTCGCTAAAAACAGGATGCTTTCCAGGGAGAGGGGAAAATGCCACCAGCAGTGGTGTCAGCTTCAAGACTCACTGGCCAATCAAGCCCTTCCTCAATTACCTCCTTCCGTTGAGATGGGATGAGAAATGGTTTATTTGCAGCTCTGTGACACAAGACGTAATTTATTTTTTTTTTTTTTTGAGATAGAGTCTCATGTTAGCCCAGGCTGAGTGCAGTGGCACCATCTCTGCTCACTGCAATCTCCGCCTCCTGGGTTCAAGCAATTCTCCTGCCTTAGCCTCCCAAAGTGCTGGGATTACAGGCAAGTCAAATGTGTAAGAATCTTGAGCCGGGCGAGGTGGCTCACGCCTGTATTCCCAGCCATTGCACTCCAGCCTGGGCAACAAGAGCAAAGCTCTGTTTCAAACAAAACAAAACAAAACAAAAAAACACCCAAACTGTGCCATTCCTGAGAACTTATTCCAAAGGCGTGCCCAGATTAAGTAGAAATCGGGGTAGTCTTAACTCCAGGGAGGCTACTAACTTGAGTGGGGCTTTCACCTGGCCAGAAACCTCAGGGATACATTTTGCAGAGTGAACAGAACAAACTGAGGTTCAGAGAGATGGAGTAGCCCTTCCGAGGTCACAGGGCTGGAGAGTGGAAAGAGGTTTTGGCTTGGGTTCCATAAAGGGCCCTTGGCTTCTAGCTAGACAGCCCTGGCATTTCTGTGCCTCCTGGGACTGAAATCTCTGTTTCTCCACCTGGAAAATGAGGCCTCCTGCTCCCAGGGGCAGACAGATGTTAAGAACTTCCTGGCGCTAGTGCCCACCAGACTGCGCCTCTCCTAATGTGGGGACATGAGGCTGACACAAACCCTCCCTGGGAAGCTCGGGCTCCCAGGCCACAGTAAACACTGCGTTAAAACAGCAACAAAAATGTTACAATAGTAAGAGCAACAACATCAACAACCACATCCTACCCCACGAGTGGCTCATTCTAGCAAAACTGACAATCAAGGGCTTGAAAGCGATCGCATTTAGGAGGCCAGAGCCCAGAGGACGACCAGCTCCGAACCCCACAAGCCTTGTCCTGACCGCGCCCCGCAGGCGGGGGACCCCTCTCGGGTCACCCGCAGGGACGCACCCCCAATTTACCAAACAAGGTCGCACGCCCCTGCCGGGCTCTAGTCCCCGCCCAGTCTGGGGCGCACCTGTGCAGGGCGCGTGGGCAAGTGAGGGCGGGCTGCTGCGCGCCGCTCCGTGTGCACGTTCCTGTTCCGGACTTTCTGGGCGTCCCGTTACGAAGCCTTTCCTTGGCCCTTCCTCAGGTGCGCAGCGCCTCCGGGGGCCGGTCCCGGCGGCACCGGGCACGACGCCATCTTCCCTCTTTTAAGGGCACCGGGGCTGTGCGGCCACGGCCGTGGGCTGGCGGTGCCGCGCTGCGCTCTGGCCGGGTCCGCACGACCCCAGAGATCGGAGCCCGGTGCCCGGAAGCCGCACTCGAGGACGGTGCGGCGGCGATGGGGCGTCCCGCCGTCGCGGCGAGACGCAGAGGTACCACCCCATTGCACAGGCGCGGAGACTGAGGTCCGCAGGGGCCGCGCCTGGCACGATCGCACGTCGGGGACCTGGAGCCCCGGGCAGAAAGGGGACGTTTCGGAGCCGGAGCCCCGAGACGTCGCCCCGCCAGCGACTTGCTGGAGCTGAAAAACCTGGGCACGGGTCCCCACACTTCCAGCCGCTCGGCACCCGGGCCGCGACCTGGGCGCTAACCGCCGGGCTCGAGCTGGGCGGAGCGGCGGGCGGCAGCAGGGTCGGGGGCACTCACCTGGCGGCGGCGATGCTGGCAGAGTCTGTGAGCCACCCGGGAGGCTTCGTGTCTGCGGCCCGGCTGCCGGCGCGGGACCTAATAGGCCCGGGCGCTCCGCCCCTCCCGCCCCGCCTGGGTCCCGCCCGGGTCCCGCCCCGCCCCCAGAGCGGCCTCTCGCACCCCGAGCGCGGAATCCTGGACTGGGGTCTAAATGGCATTGGCAACAGAACCGCTACAAGTGCCGGCCGTTGGCTTGTTTAAAGCCTCTCCGCCCCCTGCTGTTCTGCAAGCTTGTTTTGTCCCGTGCGTCGCTGTTTGCCCTGCGCCCAGCACGGGCGTGCACTCAGGGGTTTCCATCAATATTGGGGGAATCGATCCATTGACAGAATCTGGCCCTTCATACGGATGGCCTCCCTTCGAGCTCAAAGTACTCCTCGGTGCTTTTCTTCACGATCATTTTACCCACGTGGAAACCGAGGCTCCAAGAGGAGGAAATGACTTAAATGACAGCGTGAAGCCAGCGTTCAAAAACATGTGCTCCTTAGGCTGGCAGCTTTGGGACTTAGGTGTTTTTAAGCCTATTTCACGAATCTGAAAATCGAGGTTCACATTTGCTTAGCAGCAGCATCCAGTGATCCATACCCGAAGCCAGGGGGCTGCCCCTCCACTGCCGCCGGTCCGCAGCCTTCCAGCTGCATCACACACCCACCGCCTTCCCCCTCCCGTCGGGGCTCCGGGTCCGCAAGAGGCGGGCGGGACTGGGAGGGATTGGGGGCAGGGGGCTCACGTGCAGACCTGGTGAGACGGACCCCACAGCCCCCGGGGTGGGGGGGTGGGAACAGAGAAATCAGAAAGGTTCCAGGCGGGGTGGGCGGGTGGGCAGCCTGCCACGTGGGGATGGGTAGGACCTAACTCCAGCCCTGGGGTATATTGGAGGTGGGAGAAGGCAGAGCGCTCCTGGAATAACAAAGTAACAATTGTCCTGGGCACAGCAAAGCTTGTTTACCTCTGTCTTGATCCCCTCAGAGATTAGGGGAGGGGCAGGGGCCGGGGTTCCCCTCCCCCAGCTCTGTCATTTGCTACCTGTTGGGTACCCTCACTCTGTTCTTCCCACCTCTAGGGGTAATTACTTCCCCCTCAGTGTTCTCATCTGTGAAATGGACAACAGCACCTACCAAGAGCTGGGCTGTTGGGAGGAACAGAGGAGGTAAACCATAATAAAGTCTTCAGAGGCCGGGCGCGGTGGCTCACGCCTGTAATCCCAGCACTTTGGGAGGCCAAGGCGGGTGGATCACGAGGTCAGGAGATCGAGATCACAGTGAAACCCCGTCTCTACTAAAAAAATACAAAAAATTAGCCGGGCGCGGTGGCGGGTGCCTGTAGTCCCAGCTACTCCGAAGGCTGAGGCAGGAGAATGGGGTGAACCCGGGAGGCGGAGCTTGCAGTGAGCCCAGATCGCGCCACTGCACTCCAGCCTGGGCGACAGAGCCAGACTCCGTCTCAAAAAAAAAAAAAAAAAAAGTCTTCAGAGCCCCTCCCTCTTTCCAGGCCCTGGACCTTCTTTGCTTTTGTAGTTTTGTTTGTTTTTGTTTTTGTTTTTTTTGAGACAGAATCTAGCCCTGTTGCCCAGGCTGGAGTGCAGTGGCACAATCTCAGCTCACTGCAATGTCCGTCTCCCAGGTTCAAGCAATCCTCCCACCTCAGGCCCCCTAGTAGCTGGGATTACAGGCGTGCGCCACCATGCCCGGCTAATTTTTGTATTTTTAGTAGAGACTGGGTTTTGCCATGTTGGCCAGGCTGGTCTCGAACTCCTGACCTCAGGTGATCCACCGGCCTCGGCCTCCCAAAGTGCTGGGATTACAGGCATGAGCCACCGCTCCTGGCCCTGTAGTCTTTTCTTCTAGGGCCTCCAAACTACATTAACTCCAACCCCTACAAAGCAGCTCACCGTGACTGTGGCTAACAGCCACAGGGTGCCTTACAGTCAGGAGTGGGGAACCCTTCATAATGGGGGCTTCCCTCTGAATGCATCTTGCAGATGAAGAAATTGAGACTCAGGGAGGTAAAGCAATGACATGGGGTCTCATGGGTCCAAAAGACCTGATATGTGTGAGATGCTTGCAGAGGGGTCTTGAGGCTGGAGGCACAGTGCCAGGCACGTAGGAGATGTTCAGTAAACATTAGCAGAAAAGATGGAGAAAGAAGGACCGTTTGGGGACACTGGATGATTCAAGGGCAGAGTGGGTGAAAATACAGTACTTATTTACTTGGCAAAATCCCAAGACAATATGCTGATCAAAAGGAGGAAGAGATGGCTGGGCATGGTGGCTCATGCCTATAACCCCAGCACTTTGGGAAGCCAAGGCAGGTGGATCACCTGAGGTCAGGTGTTTGAGACCAGCCTGGCCAACATGACAAAACCCCATCTCTACTAAAAATTAAAAAACTAGGCCAGGCACGGTGGCTTGCGCCTGTAATCTCAGCACTTTGGGAGGACAAGGCAGGCAGATCATCTGAGGTCAGGAGTTTGAGACCAGCCTGACCAACATGAAGAAACCCTGTCTCTATTAAAAATACAAAATTAGCCAGGCGTGGTGGCGCATGCCTGTAATCCCAGCTACTCGGGAAGGTTGAGGCAGGAGAATTAAGGAGGCAGAGGTTGCAGTGAGCTAAGACCACGCCATTGTACTCCAGCCTGGGCAACAAGAGTGAAACTCCATCACACACACACACACACACACACACACACACACACACAAGTAGCTGGTGTGATGGCACTCACCTGTAGTCCCAGCTACTTGGGAGGCTGAGGCAGAGAATTGCTTGAACCTGGGAGGCGGAGATTGCAGTGAGCCAAGATCGCGCCACTGCACTGCAGCCTGGGCAACACAGCAAGATTCTTCTGTCTAAAAAAAAAAAAAAAGCTCACAAAGGAAACTGTCTTGGAGATGCGTGATCGCATGATCTATTGAATGAAATGGCATGCTCTATAAATCACTGTGTCCATTAGAATCCTATATTCTTTAAAAATCCATGTATGAAAGTCTGGAAGGAAATACAGCACAGCAAAATGGGAATAGTAGTCATCTCTGGGCATCATGAAGTTCATTACCAGGCACACCTAATCTATGGCGCTAGAGGTGAGATTGGTGGCTCCCTCTCCAGGGTGAAGATGGGTATTGGCTGGGAAGGGGCATGATGGAACTTTCTGGGGTGACACAGATGGTGGTTGCAGGGGTGCATATGTATGCAAACAGCTGAATGCTGAAGAACTGTGCACTTTTTGGTATGTCAATTAAACTCAATACTAATACAGGTGTATTCAGTTTTTGTTTGTTCGTTTTTGTTTTGTTTTGTTTTTGAGATGGAGTCTCACTGTCACCCAGGCTGCAGTGCAGTGATGCGATCTCAGCTCACTGCAACCTCCGCCTCCTGTGTTCAAGAGATTCTCCTGTCTCAGCCTCCAGAGTAGCTGGGACTACAGGCACGCGCCACCACGCCTGGCTACTTTTTTCTTTCTTTTTGTATTTTTAGTGGAGACGGGATTTCACCCTGTTGGCCAGGCTGGTCTTGAACTCCTGACCTCAGGGAATCTGCCCACCTTGGCCTCCCAAAGTGCTGGGATTACAGGTGTGAGCCACCATGCCCGGTCCTATTACTTTGTTTTTGTTTTGGAGACAGCATCTCAGTTTGTCATCCAAGTTGGAGTGCAGTGCAGTGGTGTGATCTTGGCTCACTGCAACCCCTGTCTCCTGGGCTCAAGTGATTCTTGTGCCTCAGCTTCCTGAGTAGCTGGGATTATAGGCGTGCACCACCACACCCAGCTCATTTTTGTATTTTTAGTAGAGACAGGGTTTCACGACGTTGGCCAGGCTGGCCTGGAACTCCTGGGCTCAAGGGATGCCCACCTTGGCCTCCCAAAGTGCTGGTGAGAGGTGACAGCATGCTGGCAGTCCTCACAGCCCTTGCTCGCTCTCGGCACCTCCTCTGCCTGGGCTCCCACTTTGGCGGCACTTGAGGAGCCCTTCAGCCCACCGCTGCACTGTGGGAGCCCCTTTCTGGGCTGGCCAAGGCCGGAGCCGACTCCCTCAGCTTGCGGGGAGGTGTGGAGGGAGAGGCGTGAGCGGGAACCGGGGCTGCGTGCGGCGCTTGCGGGCCAGCTGGAGTTCCCAGTGGGCGTGGGCTTGGCAGGCCCCGCACTCCGAGCAGCCAGCTGGCCCTGCAGGCCCGGGCAATGAGGGGTTTAGCACCCGGGCCAGCAGCTGCAGAGGGTGTACTGGGTCCCCCAGCAGTGCCAGCCCACCGGGGCTGTGCTCCATTTCTCACCAGGCCTTAGCTCGCGGGGCAGGGCTCGGGACCTGCAGCCCGCCATACCTGAGCTTTCCCCCGCCTCCGTGGGCTCCTGTGCGGCCCGAGCCTCCCAGACGAGCGCCACCCACTGCTCCACGGCTCCCAGTCCCATCGACCACCCAAGGGCTGAGGAGTGCAGGCGCACGGCGCCGGACTGGCAGGCAGCTCCACCTGCAGCCCAGGTGCGGGATCCACTGGGTGAAGCCAGCTGGGCTCCTGAGTCCGGTGGGGACTCAGAGAACCTTTATGTCTAGCTCAGGGATTGTAAATACACCAATTGGCACTCTATATCTAGCTCAAGGTTTGTAAACACACCAATCAGCACCCTGTGTCTAGCTCAGGGTTTGTGAATGCACCAATGGACACTCTTTATCTAGCTACTCTGGTGGCGCCTTGGAAAACCTTTGTGTCCATACTCTTGTGTCTAACTAATCTGGTGGGGACGTGGAGAACCTTTGTGTCTAGCTCAGGGATTGTAAATGCACCAATCAGTGCCCTGCCAAAACAGACCACTCCGCTCTACCAATCAGCAGGACGTGGGTGGGGCCAGAGAAGAGAATAAAAGCAGGCTGCCCGAGCCAGCAGTGGCAACCCACTCAGGTCCTCTTCCACGCTGTGGAAGCTTTGTTCTTTTGTTCTTTGCAATGACTCTAGCTACCGGTTACTCTTTGGGTCCACACTGCTTTTATGAGCTGTAACACTCACCGCGAAGGTCTGCAGCTTCACTCCTGAAGCCAGCGAAACCATGAGCCCACCGGGAAGAACCAACAACTCCAGACGCGCCACCTTAAGAGTTGTAACACTCACCACGAAGGTCTGCAGCTTCACTCGCTGAGCCAGCGAGACCAGGAACCCACCAGAAGGAAGAAACTCCGAACACATCCGAACATCAGAAGGAACGAACAACTCCAGACGCGCCGCCTTAAGAGCTGTAACACTCACCACGAGGGTCCTCGGCTTCTTTCTCGAAGTCAGTGAGACCAAGAACCCACCAATTCCAGACATACTGGGATTACAGGTATGAGCCACCACTCCCAGCTGTGGTTTAGTTTTCTGCCTTGTTTTCATGTATTTTCCGGATTTTCTAGATAGATGTGCAAAAACATTATCTTTTTTTAGAAGAGGAAGAAAACTATGTTTGGTCTTAACTGAAGCCAGAGCCAAGCCAGAGACAATGCCAAATGCCTACCTTCAAATCAGTGGCAATGCAGGGACAGACAGAAAGTGACTGTGGCCTCAAGCAAGGGAAAACTAAGCGCCAGGCTCCCACAGAGGACACAAATATATCAGAGAAAGCTTCATGGAGGAGGAGATTTTTGAGGGGAATTCAAAGAAGGGACTGGATTCCAACCACAATACAAAGGTGAACGTGGCCTAATTATCCTGTTGGTACTGGGGAGCTATGGAGGGACACAGCTGGAAAGGAAGGAGAGGTTAAGGAATTGGAATCCAGCAGCCATGGGCAGGGGTATTGGAGGGAAAGTAATGGCCATTGTCTCCGAGAGTGTCCAGGGCTCCTAAATAGAGGTATTGCAGCCTCCGTCCAACTGATTGGAGTACCCAGGCTGCTCCCCGACCCACAGCTGGCCAGCAGTATGTCCGTCAGCTGGCATTCTGCACACCCAGCCTGGACTCAGCTCTGAAGCTATGAGGCCCTCCGTGGACAGAGCTGTTGTACATCCTCTGAAAACTTTTTTTTTTTTTTTTAAACCGAGTCTCGCATTATTGCCTCAGCTAGAGTGTCATGGCGCGATCTCAGCTCATTGCAACCTCCACCTCCCAGGTTCTAGCAATTCTCCTGCCTCAGCCTCCCAAGTAGCTGGGATTACAAGCACCTGCCACCACGCCCGGCTAATTTTTTGTAGAGATGGGGTTTCACCATGTTGGCCAGACTGATCTCGAAATCCTGACCTCGTGATTCACCCACCTTGGCCTCCCAAAGTGCGGGGATTATGGGCGTGAGCCACCGTGCCCAGCCCCCCCCCCTTTTCTTTTTTTTGAGACATAGTCTCACTCTGTCGCCCAGGCTGGAGTGCAGTGGTGCAATCTTAACTCACTGCAACCTCCGCCTCCCAGGTTCAAGCGATTCTCCTGCCTCAGCCTCCCAAGGCTCTGAGATTATAGGCACGCACCTCACGCCCGGCTAATTTTTGTATTTTTTAGTAGAGATGGGGTTTCACTGTGTTGGCCAGGCTGGTTGGTCTTGGACTCCTGGCCTCAAGTGATCCGCCCACCGCCGCCTCCCAAAGTGCCGGGATTACAGGTGTGAGCCACCATGCCCAGCCTCGGAAACTTTATTACATTCCCACTTTATCGGTGAGGAGACTGAGGCTCTGAGAGGCCAACAGAGCTGTAGGGTGGAGGGGTATAGACACTGCACCTGACATGAGGGGTGGAGGCTGCTGTTCACAGCTCTGTGAGCTTGAGCACAGCCTCGTGCATCAGAGCCTGTCTTTCCTGCACTCTCTGGGAAATGGAGATTGCAATACCCAACTCATAAGGATGTTGGCAGGATGTCAGACCCAATGCCAAGTGATCTTCGCTATTGTCCGAGGCTGGTGGTGGGGCTCCTGCTTCACTTCTTCTCCTGCTTGTTTTACTTTCTTCCACAGCACCTTCTGCTCTCTTACATATTTATTCAGCTATTTGTTTATTGTCTGACTCCCATCCCCCACTAGAGTCTAAAACAGACTCATCCTGTGCCACTCATATAGTAGGTGCTTAGTAAATAGCTGGGGTTTTTTTTGTTGTTTTTTTGTTTGTTTGTTTTTTGTTTTTGAAACAGAGTTTCCCTCTTGTCACCCAGGCTGGAGTGCAATGGTGCAATCTCAGCTCACTGCAACCTCCACTTCCCAGGTTCAAGCAATTCTTCTGCCTCAGCCTCCCGAGTAGCTGGGATTACAGGCGTGCACCACCAAGCCTGCTAATTTTTGTACTTTTATTTTTTTATTTATTTATTTTTTTTTTTTTTTGAGACGGAGTCTTGCTGTCACCCAGGCTGGAGTGCAGTGGCGCGATCTCGGCTCACTGCAAGCTCCGCCTCCCGGGTTCACGCCATTCTCCTGCCTCAGCCTCCTGAGTAGTTGGGACTACAGGCGCCCACCACCATGCCCGGCTAATTTTTGTATTTTTAGTAGAGACAGGGTTTCACCGTGTTAGCCAGGATGGTCTCGATCTCCTGACCTCGTGATCCGCCCGCCTCGGCCTCCCAAAGTGCTGGGATTACAGGCGTGAGCCACCGCGCCCAGCCAATTTTTGTAGTTTTAGTAGAGACAGGGTTTTGCCATGTTGGCTAGGCTGGTCTCGAACCCCTGACCTTAGGTGATCTGCCTGCCTTGGCCTCCCAAAGTGTGAGCAGAAAGCCACCCAGGTGCAGAGGCAAGAGACTGAAGGCACAAGCTGTTCCAATATAATAAAGAAAATAGTTAGGATAAGAGAAAGTTATATTAGAAATACGATATAGAGATGATTATATATGGATATTATCAATCATTAGTTTCTAGTATTAATCTTTGTATTATAACAGAGGCAAAACCAGGCCATACAGAGTCAGGAGCTGAAGGGACACTGAGAGGTGACCAGAAGACAAGAGTGTGAGCCCTCTGTCATGCCCAGATAAGGGCTGCTTGAGGGCTCCTTGGTCTAGCGGTAGCGCCAGTGCCTGGGAAGGCATCCGTTACTTAGCAGACCGGGAAAAGGAGTTTCCCCTTCCCTGGGGGGCGTTAGAGAACACTGCTCCACCAGCTCTTGTGGGAGGCCTGACATTACCCAGGCCTGCCCACAGTCATCCGGAGGCTTAAACGTCTCCCTGTGGTGCTGTACTTCAGTGGTCACGCTCCTTGTTCATTTCATGTTCCACCTGTACACCTGGTGCCTCTTTTAAGTTCCTAGAAGATAGCAGTAGCAGAATTAGTGAAAGTATTAAAGTCTTTGATCTCTCTGATAAGTGCATAGAAAAAACGCTGACGTCTGCTATCCTCCCTCTGCTTCGGCTACCACAAACGGAAAGGCCCCCTGTCACGCGGACATGTGACTTGCTTGACCTTATCAATCACTTGGGATGACTCACTCTCCTTACCCTGCCCCCTTGCCTCGTATACAATAAATAGCAGTGCGTCCAGGCATTCGGGACCACTACCGGACTCCGTGCATTGGTGGTAGTGGCCCCCTGGGCCCAGCTGTCCTTCATACTCTCTCTTACTCTCGTGTCTTTCTATGTCTCCGCAGACGAACAGAAAACCCACAAGGCCCAGTAGGGCTGGACCATATGCCAAAGTGCTAGGGTTACAGGCGTGAGCCACCATGCCCAGCTGTATAGCTGTTGAAGAAATGCATGCATGTTGTGTGCATTAGGGCCAAAGAGGCACATCTATTTTTGGGTGATTTCCTCCCTCTGTCCCTCTCTTGGTTCTTCCCCCCATAGGCTTCTCCTTGAACAACAGTTAAGAACAGCTTCTGGGCCGGGTGCCGTAGCTCACGCCTGTAATCCCAACACTTTGGGAGTCGGAGGCGGGCAGATCACCTGAGCTCAGGACTTTGACACCAGCCTGGGCTACGTGGTGAAACCCCATCTCTACTAAAAATACAAAAAATTAGCCAGTCATGGCAGCATGCACCTGTAGTCCCAGCTATTTGGGAGGCTAAGGCAGAAGAATTGGTTGAACCCAGGAGGTAGAGGCTGCAGTGAGCCAGGATCGTGCCACTGCGTTCCAGCCTGGGTGACAGGGTGAGACTCCAGCTCAAAAGCAAACAAACACAAAACAACAGCTTCTGCTGAGGCTTCACAGCTTCTCTATCTAATTTTTTTTTTTTTTTTTTTTTTTTTTTGAAACAGAGTCTCGCCTCGCTCTGTCACCCAGGCTGGAGTGCCGTGGCGTGATCTCGGCTCAATGTAACCTCTGCCTCCCCACTTCAAGCAACTCTCCTTCCTCAGCCTCCTGAGTAGCTGGGATTACAGGCACCCACCACCACACCTGGATAGTTTTTGTATTTTTATACTTTTTTTTTTTTTTTTTTTTTTTTTTTGGAGACAGAGTCTCACTTTGTCTCCCAGGCTGGAGTGCAGTGGCGCATTCTCGGCTCACTGCAACTTCCACCTCCTGGGTTCAAGCCATTCTCCTGCCTCAGCCTCCCAAGTAGCTGGGACTACAGGCATGTGTCACCATCCCTGGCTAATTTTTTGTATGTTTAGTAGAGAAGAGGTTTCACTGTGTTAGCCAGGATGGTCTCAATCTCCTGACCTTATCTTCTGACCTTGTGATCCACCTGCCTTGGCCCCCCAAAGTGCTGGGATTACAGGCGTGAGCCACTGTGCTCTCTGTTTTTAAGAGAACAGGTAGAGAGGGGGGATGCTGCTCCATATACAACCCAAGAAGGGGGTGCGTTGTCACATGTTGTCCGCGGAGCTGTTCCGGGTGAGGTGGAGACATTCACAAGAACTGTGGGGGTTGGTGCCCCTTGGAGTCCGGTGGCATGGTGGTCTTGGTGGGGAGTTGAGCCTTCTGTGTGGTGGAATTTCTGCTGGAGAATGGGTCCAGGGATGGGAGTCAGGCCAGACCTGCCTAGAACAGCTGCCTGACAGGTGTGGGCAGACTACACAGTTGCAACAGGGTTATGTGACCTGTGCATGCCTGGGGGCCCCAGGCTGTGTGACAGTTGATGGAGCTTGGCTTCTCTGAGCTCTCTCAAGGGGCTGTGGGGTGGCAGAGATCAACTGAGAGGACCAATAGCCAGAGCCCGTGTTGGGGGATGTTTAAAGGGGGATGCTGGAGTTGGGAAATCGGGCAGAGTCACTGTGCACCCAGAGCCTGGCACCAGCTGCTTCTCCAGGCCCTAGGGAGGCCTTCCAGGACAAGAATCGGTAGAAACAAGATTATTTTTGAAAGTCAAGGCCAAGCGCGGTGGCTCACGCCTGTAATCCCAGTACTTTGGGAGGCTGAGGCTGGTGGATCATGAGATCATGAGATCAAGACCGTCCTGGCTAACACGGTGAAAACCCGTCTCTACTAAAAAATAGAAAAAATTAGCTGGGCTTGGTGGCAGGCACCTATAGTCCCAGCTACTCAGGAGGCTGAGGCAGAAGAATGGTGTGAACCTGGGAGGCAGAGCTTGCAGTGAGCCGAGATCATGCCACTGCACTCCAGCCTGGGTGACAGAGTGAGACTCCATCTCAAAAAAAAAAAAAGGGAAGAAAGAAAGGAAGGAAGGAAGGAAGAAAGCTCTCAAAAAAAAAAAAAAAAAGTCGAGGCTGGTTCTTAGTGGCTTATATAACATTTTTTTTTTTTTTTTTTTTTTTGAGATGGAGTTTTTGCTCTTGTTGCCCAGGCTGGAGAGCAATGGCGCTATCTCGGCTCACTGTGGCTTCTGCCTCCCAAGTTCAAGTGATTCTCCTGCCTCAGCCTCCCAAGGTGCTGGGATTACAGGCATGTGCCACCACACCCAGCTAATTTTGTATTTTTAGTAGAGACGGGGTTTCACAATGTTGGCCAAGCTGGCCCTGACCTCAGGTGATCCACCCACCTCAGCTTCCCAAAGTGCTGGGATTACAGCTGTGAGCCACCATGCCCGGCCTTAAGTAACATCTTCAAAGCACAGAGAGGCTGGGTTCCTCACTCAGGCTTCTGTTTCCCTCAAGTCTCTCCCAAGGCTGCTGGCCAGAGCTCCCTCGCAGCCATGGATATGCAGAAGGCCTCCTGCCCTTTGGCCTCTTAGACTCCTTCACCTGCTGCAAACCAAGCCAGCATGGTGGTTCGAGCTATAATCCCAGCACTTTGGAAGGCCAAGGCAGGAGGATCACATTTGCCCAGGAGTTCAAGACCAGCCCAGCAAACATAGTGAGATCCCGTCTCTGCAAAAAATAAAAATAAATTTAAAAAGTAGCCGGGTGTAGTGGTACACACCTGTAGTCCAGCTACTCAGGAGGCTGAGGCAGGAGGATCACTTAAGCCCAGGAAGTAGAGAATGCAGTAAGCCATGATTCTGCCACTACACTCCAGTCTGGGTGACTGAGGAAGACTTGTCTCTTTAAAAAAGTAATTAAAGGGGCTGGGCACAGTGGCTCATGCTTGTAATCCCAGCACTTTGGGTGGCCGAGGCAGGCGGATCATCAGGTCAGGAGATTGAGACCATCCTGGCCAACATGGTGAAACTCCATCTCTACTAAAATACAAAAATTAGCTGGGCATGGTGACGCACGCCTGTAATCCCATCTACTCGGGAGGCTGAGGTATGAGAATCACTTGAACCTGAGAGGCAGAGTTTGCAGTGAGCCAAGATTACGCCACTGCACTCCAGCCTGGCGACAGAGTGAGACTCCGTCTCAAAAGAAAATAACAATAATAATAATAATAACTAAAGGTTGGGCCAGGTGGCTCACACCAATAATCCCAGCACTTTGGGAAGCTGAGGCAACCAGATCAGTTGCAGCCGGGGGCTCCAGACCAGCCTGGCCAACATGGAGAAACCCTGTCTCTAATAAAAATACAAAAATTAGGCCAGGCGCGGTGGCTCACGCCTGTAATCCCAGCACTTTGGGAGGCCAAAGGCGGGGGGATCACCTGAGGTCAGGAGTTCAAGACCAGCCTGACTAACATGGAGAAACCCTGTCTGTACTAAAAATACACAATTAGCTGGGCATAGTGGCACATGCCTGTAATCCCAGCTACTAAGGAGGCTGAAGCAGGAAAATCGCTTGAACCCGGGAGGCAGAGGTTGCTGTGAGCTGAGATTGCACATTGCACTCCAGCCTGGGCAACAAGAGTGAAGCTCCGTCTCAAGAAAAAAAAAAAATACAAAAATTAGTCAGGCATGGCGTCAGGCACCTGTAATCCCAGCTACTTGGGAGGCTGAGACAGGAAAACTGCTTGAACTCGGGAGGCGGAGATTACAGTGAGCTGAGATCGTGCCACTGCACTGCAGCCTGGGCTACAGAGAGAGACTCCATCTCAAAATAAATAATAATTTAAACAAGAAAAAACAGCAGCAATGAGCAGGGCCCACAGCCTCCCAGCTGCCCACCTCCTGGGTAACAGAGGCCCTAGGCCCATCCCAGCCTCCTGCCAGCTCTGCCAAACCAGGACCTGAGAGTGGAGAGTTGGCATGGGCACCTGCTGCAGGGCTGAGAGCTCCTGACCAAGACCGTGGTCCACTGAGCACTGGGACAAAGCTGTCTAAATGCAGATGGCCAGGTCCACCGGGAAAGTGGGTGACAAGACAGGTGGGCAGCTGTCTTCAAAGGAGCTCCTTGATATCTCCCTGCAAGATGCTCTTCGGTGTCACACTGAACTCCCAGTCTCCCCCAAACTCACCTCTTCTCTAACTTCCCATCTCAGCCGGTGGCAGCTCTGTCCTTCAAGAGGCTCAGGCCAGAGACCTCAGAGTTGTATTTCACTGTTTCTCATACCCCTCACCTTGAATGCGGACCACACCTGGGACCTGCAGCTAATGAGTCTAACAAAATAATGCTATGGAACTTCTGGGCCCCCTCAGAAAAGAACAGTTCCCACCTGGCCCTTGTTTTCTGGGGAGGCCAGCCACCAAGTCCTGAGGGCACTGAAGAAGGTTGATGGAGAGCCCTGTGTGGGAGGAACAGGGAACAGAGGCCTCCTGCCCACACCCCACAGCATGTGAGTGAGCCACCTAGAACTGGGTCCTCCATCCCCCACCTGAGACTTAGATGGTGGCAGCCCTGGCTGGTGTCTTGACTGCAGCCTCACAAGAGACCACCTAGCTAAGCTATTCCTAAATTCCTTTTTTATTTTTTTTTTAGACAAGAGTTTTTGCTCTTGTTGCCCAGGCTGGAGTACAATGGCGCGATCTCGGCCCACTGCAACCTCTGCCTCCCGGGATCAAGTGATTCTCCTGCCTCAGCCTCCTGAGTATGTGGGATTACAGGCACCTGCCACCATGCCCGGCTAATTTTTGTATTATTAGTTTTTTTATTTTTTTGAGACGGAGTCTCGCTCTGTCGCCTACGCTGGAGTGCAAGGTCGCGATCTCAGCCTACTGCAAGCTCCGCCTCCCGGGTTCACGCCATTCTCCTGCTTTAGCATCCCCAGCAGCTGGAACTACAGGCGCCCACCTCCACACCCGGCTAATTTTTTTGTATTTTTAGTAGAGACGGGGTTTCATCATGTTAGCCAGGATGGTCTCCTGACCTTGTGATCCGCCCACCTCGGCCTCCCAAAGTGCTGGGATTACAGGCATGAGCCACCATGCCCGGCTTATATTATTATTTTTTGAAACAGAGTCTTGCTCTGTCTCCCAGGCTGGAGTGAAATGGCATGATCTCGGCTCACTGCAAGCTCTGCCTTCTGGGTTCACGCCATTCTCCTGCCTCAGGCTCCGGAATAGCTGGGACTACAGGCGCCCGCCACCATGCCCGGCTAATTTTTTGTATTTTTAGTAGAGACAGGGTTTCACCATGTTGATGGCTCGATCTCATGACCTCGTGATCCACCCGCCTCAGCCTCCCAAAATGCTGGGATTACAGGCGTGAGCCACTGCCCGGCCAATTTTCGTATTTTTTTTTCCTTTTTTTTTTTTTTGAGACGGAGTCTTGCTCTGTTGCCCAGGCTGGAGTGCAGTGGCACAATCTCGGCTCACTGCAAGCTCCGCCTCCCGGGTTCATGCCATTCTCCTGCCTCAGCCTCCCAAGTAGCTGGGACTACAGGCGCCTGCCACCACGCCCAGCTAATTTTTTTGTATTTTTATTAGAGACGGGGTTTCACCGTAGTCTCGATCTTCTGACCTCGTGATCCGCCCGCCTCGGCCTCCCAAAGTGCTGGGATTACAAGTGTGAGCCACCGCACCCGGCCTATATTTTTTTTTTTAGTAGAGACAAGGATTCACCATGTCGGTCAGGCTGGTCTTGAACTCCTAACCTCAAGTGATCTGCCCACCTTGATCTCCCAAAGTGCTGGGATTACAGGTGTGAGCCACTGCGCCCAGCCCTATTCCTGAATTCCTGACCCACAGAAACTGTGAGAGATAATAAATGTTTATTATTGGCAGAGTGCAATGGCTCACGCCTGTAATCCCAGCACTTTGGGAGGCCAAGGCTGGCGGATCACCTGAGGTCAGGAGTTCGAGACTAGCCTGGACAACATGGCAAACCCCCATCTCTACTGAAAATACAAAAATTAACTGGGCGTGGTGGTGGGCACCTGTAATCCCAGCTACTCAGGAGGCTGAGGCAAGAAAATCGCTTGAACCTGGGAGGCGGAGGTTGCAGTGATCTGAGATGGCACGACTGCACTCCAGCCTGGGCAACAGAGCAAGACTCTGTCTTCAGAATAATAATAATAATAATATTTCAATTCCCACGTAACACTGCAATCCCTGGCTCCCCTGCATGTATCACCTGCCCACACTCCATGGTGCTTCTATTTATTTTGCTTACCTTCTGTCTCTCCCAGCTGGCATGTCAGCTCCACAAGTGCAGGGATCTTTGTCCGCTTTTTTCTTTTTGCTGTTATATACCCAGAGCCTAGGACAATGCCTGACATATAGTAGGTAGTTAAAGAAAGTAATAAAGTACAAATGGCTAGGAAAATGAATCAGATGATTTTCATCTTGAGGGGTAATTACAGAAATGTAATCGAAAACGTTGATGAGCTGTCCCTTTTCATCCAATGGGAAAGGTGTCAAAGGCGCATGCTAGCTGAGGGCAGGCAGATGGGAAGTGGCCTTGGGCCTCCCTCCCCGGGAGTGTGCTGTGCTTCCCCAGGACACAGACCTACCGTTCATTGCTGTATCCCTGGCCCCCGGGACAGTGCCTGGCAGAGAGTAGGTGCTCAATAAAAATTGGCAGAATAAATACATGAGAAAATAAATTTTGGCCAGGCGCAGTGGCTCACACTTAGAATCCCTGCACTTTGGGAAGCCAAGGCAGGAGGATCACTTGAGCCCAGTAGTTTGAGGCCAGCCTGGGCAACAGCAAGACCCCTGTCTCTAATTAAAAATAATGGGCTGGGCGAGGTGGCTCACGCCTGTAATCCCAACACTTTGGGAGACCGAGGTGGTTGGATCACAAGGTCAGGAGATTGAGACCATCCTGGCTAACATGGTGAAACCCCGTCTCTACTAAAAATACAAAAATTAGCCGGACATGGTGGCGGGCGCCTGTAGTCCCAGCTACTTGGGAGGCTGAGGAAGGAGAATGGCGTGAACCCGGGAGGTGGAGGTTGCAGTGAGCCAAGATCCGGCCGCTGCACTCCAGCCTGGGCAACAGAGTGAGACTCCATCTCAAAAAAAAAATTTTAAAAATAATAATGATAATAAAGTGGTTAATAGGTGGATATGATTCAGTGGTCTTTTCTTTCTCTTGAACATTATTTATAATTTTTGCATTTTTTTTTTTTTTGAGACAGAGTCTCACTCTGTTGCCCAGGCTGGAATGCAGTGCTGCCATCTCAGCTCACTGCAACCTCCACTTCCTGGGTTCAAGCAATTCCTATGCCTCAGCCTCCCGAGTAGCTTGGACTACGGGTGTGCACCACCACGACCAGCTAATGTTTTTGTATTTTTAGTAGAGACGGCGTTTCACCATGTTGGTCAGGCTGGTCTCAAACTCCTGACTTCAAATGATCTGACCACCTCAGCCTCCCAAAGTGCTGGGATTATAGTCGTGAGCCACTGCATCCGGGGCCAGACTTAACTTTTTTTACAGACATTATGTTGAGTGAAAGAAACCAGACACAAGGCCGGGTGCAGTGGCTCACACCTGTAATCTAGCACTTCGGGAATCCAAGGTAGGTGGATCACCTGAGGCCAGGAATTTGAAACCGGCCTGGCCAACCCTGTCTCTACTAAACACACAAAAATTAGCCGGGTGTGGTGGTGCATGCCTGTAATCCCAGCTACTCGGGAGGCTGAGGCAGGAGAATTGCTTGAACCAGGGAGGTGGAGGTTGCAGTAAGCCAAGATCGTGCCACTGCACTCCAGCCTGGACAACAAGAGCGAAACACCATCTCAAAAAAAAAAAAAAAAAAAAAAACAACCCGGACACAAGATAAAGCATGCTGTAATTCCATTGCTATGATGTTCATAACTAGGCATAACTAGGCACAACTAATCTATGGCATTAGATGTGAGGTTGGTGACTCCCTCTCCAGGGTGGGGATGAGTATTGGCTGGGAAGGGGCATGACGGAAGCTTCTGGGGTAACACAGATGGTGGCTGCAGGGGTACGTATGTATGCAAACACATTGAACTGAATGCTTAGGATCTGTGCACTTTTGGGTATATCAATTAAAACTCAATACTAAAAAGTAAAAGCAAAGCAAAGCCCAGTGGATCAAACTTGAAATAGTCAAGATCAAGGATTTTAATCCAGATCTAGATTCACAGCTGCCAGGGTGCTTGGTAGGCCAAGGCCATGGTGAGATCTGAGAGGCTAGCTTTGCAGGTGACAAGAATAATGTAACTGAAAACAGGACCAGTGCATTTCGGAGCAAATTATGGAGGCTTAACCTGCCAGGCCTCTCAGCTCAGTGCCACAGCCATGTAACAGACACACGTTTGGGCCAGATATCCAAATGGCTAGTGTGACCAACATAATCTATTGTGGCCTGTCAGGGGGATGGAGAACAGGCCTCCATTCTGTAAGACAATTCCAGGAATTCAGGGTCAGAAAAGAGGTGATCTCAGCTCCCGGAGCATTGCAGAGGCCTTGGGCAGCAGGCCGGGGACGTCCTACAGTGATGGCCACTGCTGTCCCTGCCAGGAGCAGGCTCGAGGCCCCAGGTTATCACTCAAGCCGGGTCTGACGGGAGGGGCTAGGCCCATGTGGTGTAAGCAGGAAGGACCTCCAGTCCTGCGGAATCTCCTTTCACCCAGAAATAACATCCCTTCTGACAGCTGAGCTTATCAGAGTGATAGCAGATATTTTCAAAACAATAGCAGCCCTAGCAGCTCCTGGGGTTCAACCTGCACCATCAATGAGGATGGGGTGGCCATGGAATTGGCAGTGGCCACGACCCACACCTCCGCTCTCAGGGCACCCTGGGAAGGACCTCTTCATCTCCTTTTTTTTTTTTTTTTTTTTTTTGGAGACAGACTTTCCCTCTTGTTGCCCGGGCTGGAGTGCAATGGTGCGATCTTAGCTCACCGCAACCTCTGCCTCCTGGGTTCAAGTCATTCTCCTGCCTCAGCCTCCTGAATAGCTGGGATTACATGTGCCCGCCACCATGCCTGGCTAATATTTTTGTATTTTTAGTAGAGACGAGATTTCACCATGTTGGCCAGGCTGGTCTCGAACTCCTGACCTCAGGTGATCTACCCGCCTCAACCTCCCAAAGTGCTGAGATGACAGGCCTGAGCCACCGTGCCCGGCTGGAAAGAATCTCTTCTAGCCAACCCTCCCCTGGTCTTCAGCCCCAAGAGGGCAGGGTCCATGGACACGGGCCTGTGTACATTTTTGCTCCTCTGCACCCCAAAAAGCGGACGCTCAGTAGATATCTGTTGCACAAATGAGTGGGTTTTTCCATCGCTTTTCATCTCCACAACAACCTTACGAGACAATTTCTGCTGTTGCCACTTTACAGGGGAGGAAACTGGGACCAGACAGGCAAAATGATGCCCTGAGGTCTTGTTGGCCATGGGAGGACCCAGTTTCTCATTCCAGGCCCACAGGTCTCCTGGTTTCACCACTCTGTCCAACTTTCCTTCTCCTGCCTCGAAGAATGAGGAAGACTCAGGAGATATAGCACGCTGGGATTTTCCTCTCTCGTGAGTAACCATTTCTTTTAAAGTTCTGTATAATAGTCATATCTTTTTTGCCCCCAGGAAGTTTATGTTACTATGTCCCCATGAATCATGAAAGAGGTGCAAAGAAAAGCAGCAACGATGCTCTCAGCATTTCATCCTTTGATGGCCTGTCAGACAGGCAGGAGCCTGGCCGTCTTGTCAGCCTGTGCTGGGAATACACATGGACACACCCTCTTAGGAGGGCAGTCTGGTGAATACCTCAAAACATCTAAAATGTGGGGCAGGGCCAGGCACCGTGGCTCACACCTGTTATCCCAGCACTTTGGGAGGCTGAGGCAGGTGGATCACAAGGTCAGAAGATCAAGACCATCCTGGCCAACATGGTGAAACCCCATCTCTACTAAAAATACAAAAATCAGCTGGGCATGGTATCATGCGCCTCTAGTCCCAGCTACTCAGGAGGCTGAGGCAGGAGAATTGCTTGAACCTGGGAGGCGGAGGTTGCACTGAGCCAAGATTGAGCCATTGTGCTCCAGCCTGGGTGACAAGAGTGAGACTATGTCTCAAAAAAAAAAAAAAAAAAATGCATGGTTGGGCCTGGCATGGTAGGTCACACCTGTAATCCCAGCACTTTGGGAAGCCAAAGCATGCGGATCACTTGAGGTCAGGAGTTCGAGAACAGCCTGGCCAACATGGTGAAACCCTCTCTTCACTAAAAATACAAAAATTAGCCAGGCATGGTGGTGCACGCTTGTAATCCCAGCTTCTCTGGAGGCTGAGGCACGAGAATCGCTTGAATCCAAGAGGTGGAGGTTGCCAAGACTGCACCACTGTACTCCAGCCTGGGCGACAGAGTGAAACTGTGTCTCAAAAAAAAAAAAAAAAAAAAAAAAAAGACCAGCCTGGCCAACATGACAAAACGCCATCTCCACTAAAAATACAAAAATTAGCCAGGCATGGTGGCGGGCGCCTGTATTCCCAGCTACTCGGGAGGCTGAGGCAGGAGAATCACTTGAACCTGGGAGGTGGAGGCTGCAGTGAGCCAAGACTGCGCCACTGCACTCCAGCCTGGACAACAGAGTGAGGCCCTGTCTCAAAAAAAAAAAAAAAAAAAAAATGACCCAGATGTGTATTTCATTTAGGACATTCTAGATAGAAGGACTCCTGTGAGCCAGCCAAGGTGAGGAAGACAAAGTCTGAGTGTTGACATGTAGCAGCAAAAGCTAGCCTGGCTCTTTGCCTCGGAAGGAAGGGAGCTACCAGCCAAGTTGGCTGCAAGGGGTAAGGCCGGGAACTGCAGGGGCTAGAGAATTCCAGACAGGAGGCCCCAGTGGGAACCTGGAACCTGGAGGTGGGTGGAAGCCCTTGTCTCAGCTGCCTGTGAAGCATTTGCAGAGTTAGTGTTATTTCTGCTTCTCTCTAACCTGGTGAAGTGTGTATCATGAGCCCATTTCACAGACGCAGAAGCTGACTTCAGCCAGGGTCAGCCCTCCTGCACAGCCGCAGGACTTGGACACACTCAGGTGTGTCCAAGTCCCAATTTCTTTCTTTTTTTTTTTTTTTTTGAGACGGAGTTTCGCTCTTGTTGCCCAGGCTGGAGTGAAGTGGCATGATCTCGGCTCACTGCAACCTCCGCCTCCCAGGTTCAAGCAATTCTCCTGCCTCAGCCTCCTGAGTAGCTGGGATTACAGGCACACACCACCATGCCCAGCTAATTTTTGTATTTTTAGTAGAGACAGGGTTTCACCATGTTGGCCAGAATGGTCTTGATCTCCTGACCTCGTGATCCACTCACCTCGGCCTCCCAAAGTGCTGGGATTACAGGTATAAGCCACCGTGCCTGGCTGGACCAGGCAGATATTCTATAGGATCCGGGCCAGGGCTGTGTTGGCCCCAGACAAGCTCTGGGCCTGGGCCAGCCTCTACATGTCTGTGAGCCTCAGGTTCCTTCTGTGCTAAACAGGGAAAACCTAAAAGGGACTGCTGTGGGGTCAAGTGGACGTCCTGATGTAAACCAGACCTTAGTTCTCATTTTCCTGCCTTTCCTGTTGGGGCTGGGAGCTTAATTGATTGACAGAAACTTTTTTTTTTTTTTTTTTTTTTTTTTTTGAGACAGAGTCTCGCTCTGTGGCTCAGGCTGGAGAGCAGTGGTGCCATTATAGCTCATTGCAGCCTCCAACTACTGGGCTTAAGCAATCGTCCCGCCTCAGCCTCCAAAAATGTTGGGACTACATAAGCCCAGCAGGAACTCTTCTGCCCTCTCTCGCCATCACCACCCTGCCTTCCTGTTGCCCCATTGCCCTTCCCTGGCTCCCTCAGCTGTGAGTACTGCCTCCAGTGCTGTCTGGGGATGAGGTGTGCAGTGTGCCTGACGGAGGGAGCAAGGAGGGCTCATTGAAGTCAAGACCCACATTCCTGGCACAGTTTGCTGTCTTCAATTCTGCCTCCTCAACAGCACTGCAAGGCTGCATGGCTCCTTTTTTCTTTTTTGAGACGGAGTCTCCCTCTGTCGCCCAGGCTGGAGTGCAGTGGCGCAATCTCGGCTCACTGCAAGCTCCGCCTCCGGGTTCACGCCATTCTCCTGCTTCAGCTTCTCTGGGTAGCTGGGACTACAAGCGCCCTCCACCACGCCCAGCTAATTTTTTTGTATTTTTAGTAGAGACGGGGTTTCACCGTGGTCTCAATCTCCTGACCTCGTGGTCCGCCCGCCTCGGCCTGTCAAAGTGCTGGGATTACAAGCGTGAGCCACCGCGCCCGGCCAACATGGCTACTTCTTGATGGAGAAACCAAGGCCCAGGGACCTGGAGGGCCGAGCTTAGGTCCAGTGAAGAGGATCAGAGGTTCAGCTCTCTTCTTCTTCTTCTTTTATTTATTTATTTATTGAGACAGAGTTTCGCTCTTGTTGCCCAGGCTGGAGTACAATGGCACAATCTCGGTTCACTGCAGCCTCCACCTCCTGGGTTCAAGTGATTCTCCTGCCTCAGCCTCCCGAGTAGCTGGGACTACAGGCATGTGCCACCACACCCAGCTCACTTTGTATTTTTAGTAGAGATGAAGTTTCTCCATGTTGGTCCGGCTGGTCTTGACCTCCCAACCTCAGGTGATCTCCCTGCCTTGGCCTCCCAAAGTGCTGGGATTATAGGCGTGAGACACCGCGCCTGGCTCAGATCTCTTCTGAGGCAGTCTTGCTGCATCCCAGGAGGACCCAGGGCTGAGAGAAGTTTGGGGGTCCTAGCTGCCTGCTCGTTATAGGGTGCAGTTCTTACCTCCATCCTTCACAGGCCTTACTGGTCATCTTTCAAGGCCAGGCCCATGTAGGTCTCTGGGGTACAGAGTAGAGCCTCTCCAGGCAGGTGAGAGCAGCAGACCGGTGACTGGTCAGCCCCGTAAGATGGGCTCTGTGCTGCCTGGGCTCCCTGAGCCTCCCTTACCTGCATCTGACCTCCCAGGCTCCACTATCCACAACCCCTCACCCACACACCTCTGCCTTCCCCCTCCACCATCCAGCTGATACAAAAGAAAGAGCACCAAACACAGAGGCCTCCAGACCTGGGCTCAGATCCCCTCTGGAAGCCGCTGGCTCCTGGCTTCCAGGGGTCCAACCCCAGGCAATTTGGAGGAAGACGGAGAAAGGATTGGTTTCTGTGTCTCACTGGGCCGTGGGAGAGCATGCAGGACCCAGCTCCTGGGAGGATCAGCCCCATCTTCCTCAGCTGGGGCCTCTGCCGTCTGTGCTGGGTGCTGCTTAGCAGGGGGTCGGGGAGGAGCTCTAGTCCCTTCCAGCTTCAAGCCCCTTATCCCAACCCTCCCCACCAACCTCGGGTCCTGCTGTGGTTGGGGTGAACACACACATACACACACAGTCACTCACACGTGTTGGGAATGAAGTTTTTGGTGTCACAAAAAAAAAAAACGCAGGAACAAATGATCTCTCAGCAAGGCGAGCTTTACTTTCTGCAGAAAGGGTGCCACTCAATGGCTGCTCAGCCACGAGCACACACTGAACAAAGGAGACAGTTACTTACAACCTAATGCGTCTACCCTACTGCTGTGTCCAGTTTCCATTGGCTGGAATAGGACTTCACATTTTACACTTCACTCGATTGGCTATTAGTTTAAAACGTTTTAATTGGGTAAGGGGGACAGAACAAAGAAAGAAAAGGAAGTTGCACAGGGATCGTCAAGGAAGCATCTCCAAATAAGGAATGGGATGCACTGTGAGCTGGGGCTTGTCTAGTTCTGTCCAGGCATATGCCAGAGCAAGCTAGGACAGCTGATTTGGAATATATATATAGTGGATAGCAATCTTACAGTAAGAAATTGTGACTTTTTATAATCTTTGAAGAAGAACTTTCCCAGTTCTCACACACACCACACACATACACTCACACTCACACAAACACACTCCTTCACACACACAATAACACTCATTGACACAGACAACACACATACACTCACACACAGCACACACACGCTCACACTCACTCTCTCACACTCTGGGCATGCGGCCTTCTCTGAGCAGCCTCCCCTTGACTGATCATGAACAGTCTTCCTAGGAGCTGCCCTCTGTGCGGGCTGCATGCCGAGCACGGTCACCCGCATGGTCTCATCTGATCGTCACAGCTGCCCCGGGAAGCTGGTTCTGTTGTTAACTCCATTGTAAAGAGCAGGAGCGAGCAGTGGTTAAGCACTCGAAGTCCACTTGTGGGGAGACTCTCCCGGGGTACCAGTCGGTACTTTTATTATTGTCCTTTACCCTGCCCTGACTGGACATCTCCTTGGCTTTACCTGGGTGGACACTTGGGTCCCCAGGACTGGGGAACTGGGGCATGGGGGACTTGGCTGCCCAGCAGGAGGGCAAAGGGGTGGAAATGGATGAGAAGGGAAGGGGGAGAGAAGGAGGGAATGGAAAGCCAGGCCCCCCACGGGAAACAAACAGCCACCCTGTGGGCGGTTCTTGGAGGAATAACAGGTGAGGAGCGGCCCTCGTCTCCCACCAGCTCTGGGGATTGAAGATTTTGAAGATTATTTTCTTTTCTTTTCTTTTCTTTTTTTTTTTGAGACTGAGTCTCCCTCTGTTGCCCAGGCTGGAGTGCAATGACGCACTCTCAGCATGCTGCAACCTCCGCCTCCCAGGTTCAAGCAATTCTCGTGCTTCAGCCTCCAGAGTAGCTGGGATTACAGGCACGTGCCACCACGCCTCGCTAATTTTTTGTATTTTTGGTAGAGACAGGGTTTTGTCATGTTAGCCAGGCTGATCTCGAACTCTTGGCCTCAAGTAATCCACCTGTCTCAGCATCCCACAGTGCTGGGATTAGAGGCGTGAGCCACGGCACCCGGCTGGCTTTCTTATTGTTCTCTGAGCCCCCAGGGACTCCACTCTTTGGTCCCAGGCCAGGAGGCCTGCCCTCTGGGCCTCAGCCCCTTGGGGCTAGAAAAGGACCTGACAAAGCCAGAGCCTGAGGCCCAGCTGTCTAGCCTCTCCCTAATCCTTCTAGGTGCTCAGGCAAATGGGCAATGAGGATAAGGAGAGATCCCTAGAGCACCTGGTTCTTTCACCTGGAGAAGAGGCAGCCTTCCCACCTCCATGCTGCAAGGGGGAGGGAAGAGGGGACAGAGACCCTGGGAAGTCAGGGCCTGCGGTGGGAAGTGGGGGAGAAGGGGGCAAGGCTGCTGGAGGCTGAGGGTGGGGCAGCATGGGGAGGAGCATGGCCAGGTCTGTGCAGGTTCAGGACCAGCTGGCTGGCCAGGGGGCTGCAGTAGCATGGGGCCCGCCCGAGGGCTCCTGTTGGCCTCAGGGAGCCTCAGACTGGAGCGAAGGCGAAGTCCTTGTGTGTGCTGTTGGCTGGCACTGTGACAGTGGCGAGCCGGCCTCCTGGTGGCAGTGTGAGTGGGGCTGATGTGTTGAGACATCTGCCCAGTGACGATGACTGCTGTAGTGATTGCTGTAGTGATGGCTGCCTGGCCTTGGGCAAGTTACTCACCACCTTCTAGCTTCAGTTCCCATATTTACAAGGCGGGGAGGATGTCACACCCGTTAGAATAACTGCTATCAAAAAATAGAAGATAACAGGGATTGTCCAGGATGTGGAGGAATTGGAACTCTGGCACTGTTGGTGGGAATGTGAAATGGTGCAGCTGCTGCGGAAAACCTTATGGAGAGTCCTCGGAAAGTTCAATATAGAATTCCTACATGATCTAGCAGTCTCACACTGGGTACATACCCCAAATAACTGAAAGCAAGGAGGCTGGGGTAGTGGTTCGTGCCTGTAATCCCAGCACTTTGGAAGGCCAAGGCAGGCGGATCACTTGAGCCCAGAAGTTGGAGACAGCCTAGGCAACATAGTGAGACCTCATCTCAATTATTATTATTATTTTATTTATTTTATTTTTTTGAGACGGAGTTTTTCTCTTGTTGCCCAGGCTGGAGTGCAATGGCGCAATGTCGGCTCACCACAACCTCCGCCACCCAGGTTCAAGCAATTCTCCCGCCCCAGCCTCCCGAGTAGCTGGGATTACAGGCATGCGCCATCACGCCTGACTAATTTTTTTTTGTATTTTTAGTAGAGACGGGGTTTCTCCATGTTGGTCAGGCTGGTCTCAAACTCCTGACCTCAGGTGATCTGCCTGCCTTGTCCTCCCAAAGTGCTGGGATTACAGGCATGAGCCACCACACCCGGCCATCATCTGAATTATTAAGAAAAAAAAAAAAGAATTGAAACCAGGGTCTCAGATATACACCGTGTTCATAGTAGCATTAATCACAATAGCCAAAAGGTAGAAACTGATGAATGGAATTTTTTTTTTTTTGAGGCAGGGGTCTTGCTCTATCCCCCAGGCTGGAGTGCAGTGGCATGATTTCGGCTCACTGCAATCTCCACCTCCCGGGTTCAAGTGATTCTCCTGTCTCAGCCTCCCGAGTGGCTGGGATTACAGGCGCCCGCCACCACGCCCGGCTAATTTTTGTATTTTTAGTAGAGACGGGGTTTTGCCACGTTGGCCAGGCTGGTCTCGAACTCCTGACTTCAGGTGATCTGCCTGCCTGGGCCTCCCAAAGAGCTGGGATTATAGGCATGAGCCACCAAGCCCGGCCCTGGATTTTTTTTTTTTTATTATACTTTTAAGTTTTAGGGTACATGTGCACAATGTGCAGGTTTGTTACATATGTATACATGTGCCATGTTGGTGTGCTGCACCCATTAAATCGTCATTTACATTAGGTATATCTCCTAATGCTATCCCTCCCCACTGCCCCCCGCCCTGGATTTTTTTAAATGCCTTAAAAACATAAAATGAGGCTGGGCGCGGTGGCTCACGCTTGTAATCCCAGCACTTTGGGAGGCCGAGGCGGGCGGATCACGAGGTCAGGAGATCGAGACCACAGTGAAACCCCGTCTCTACTAAAAATACAAAAAAATTAGCCGGGCGTGGTGGCGGGCGCCTGTAGTCCCAGCTACTCGGAGAGGCTGAGGCAGGAGAATGGCGTGAATCTGGGAGGCGGAGCTTGCAGTGAGCCGAGATCGGGCCACTGCACTCCAGCCTGGGTGACAGAGCAAGACTCCATCTCAAAAAAAAAAAAAAAAAAAAAAAAAAAAAAAATACAATGAAATGTTTTCAGCCTTAAACAAAAAAAAAAGGAAATCCATACTACAACAGGGATGAACCTGAGGGCATTATGCTACGTGGAATAAGCCAGTCACAAAAAGACAAAAATTAGCTGGGTTTGGTGGCACATGCCTGTAGTCCTAATTGCTCTAGAGGCTGAGGAAGGAGGATCACTTGAGGTCCAGAGCTCAAGGTTACAGTGAGCTATGATCCTGCCACTGCACCCAGCATGGGCCACAGAGCAAGACCTCCTCTCTAAAAATAAATAAATAACAAATACTGTATGATTCTACTTTCTTCTTTTTCTTTTTCTTTTTTTTTTAAGAGATGGAGTCTCACTCTGTCGCCCAGGCTGGAGTGCAGTGGCATGATCTTGGCTCACTGCAACCTCCACCTCCTGGGTTCAAGCGATCCTCCTGCCTCAGCCCCCCTAGTGGCTGGGACTACAAGTACGTGCCACCATGCCCTGCTAGGTTTTGTATTTTTAGTAGAGACGGGGTTTCGCCATGTTGGCCAGGCTGGTCTCGAACTCCTGAGCTCAGGTGATCCACCCACCTCAGCCTCCCAAAGTGCTGGGATTATAGGCGTGAGCCACCGTGACCGGCCTCTTTTTTTGATTTAATAAAGTTTTACTTTTGCAAATGTACAGTTGGTTGGACCTGTTCATGTATCGTCACCAGCAGCTATAACATCTCCACCCTTGGTGTTTCTGATGTAAATTACTTGAGCTCTGTGCTTTGAAACCAGTTTGTTAAATCCTTTACTAAGGCTCTCCTGAAGGGCTGCCCTGGCCAGGGAGCCTCGAATCTGCAGTCTCTCAGAGACCACAGCAGGGCTTATAAGTTTATGGGTGGGAACTTCCTTACAGAGTTTGTCATAGGTAGGTTTGTCAAACACGACTCAGTTATTGAGCTTGTCCCGGACTTTGCCTTTGGACCACTTCTTCTTTTGGGCCCTGCCCTCAGATTTGTTCACTGAATCTTTGTCTTTCTTAGCGACTTTCCGGTGTCTTCCTTCTTCTTGTCATCCTTGGATGGCACTACGAAGCTCAAAGAGCAGCGGCGAACCCTTTCTTTCCTCCCTCCCTCCCTCCCTCCCTTCCTTCCTTCTCTTTCTTCTTCTTCTTCTTTTTTTTTTTTTTTTGCAGAGACGAGTTCCCCCTATGTTGCCCAGGCTGGTCTCAAACTCCTGGGCTCAGGCAGTCCTCTTGCCTCGGGCTCCCAAAATGCTGGGATTACAGGAGTGAGCCACTGTGCCTGGCCCAGATTCCACTTAGATGAGGTACTTAGGGAGTCTAATTCATTAAGACAGAAAGTAGAAAGGTAGTTACCAGGGGTTGGGGAAGGAAGGATGGGGAATTGTGTTCAATGGGTAAAGAGTTTTAGTTTTGCAAGATGATAAAGTCCTAGAGATTGGTTGCACAACAATGTGAATATATTTAACATCACTGAAGTGTACATTTAAAAATGGCTAAGATGATTAAGTTTTATGTTATATGTATTTTACCACTTTTTCTTTTTTTTAGATGGAGTCTCGCTCTATTGCTAGGCTGAAGTGCAGTGGTGTGATCTCGGCTCACTGCAACCTCTGCCTGCCAGGTTCAAGCGATTCTCCTGCCTCAGCTCCCTGAGTAGCTGGGACTACAGGGGCGTGCCACCATGCCCGGCTAATTTTTTTATTTTTAGTAGAGATGGGTTTTCACCATGTTGGCCAGAATGGTCTCGATCTCTTGACCTCATGATCCGCCCACCTTGGCCTCCCAAAGTGCTGAGATTACAGGCGTGAGCCACTGCGCCCGGCCAATTTACCACTATTTTTTAAAAAGTGGTGATAACACCATTAACTCAGCAGAGTTCTTGTGGGGATTCATTGAGGGGAGCTGTGGCCAGCTTCTTAGGGTAGGGCCAGCCTCATGGGCCTGTGACCTGTACAGACCCATAGGACCCCGTGCTCAGACAAGCCCTGCAGTTAGTTTAATGCTGCTGTCACCATCTTAAAGTTCTTTTTTTTTTTTAAGAGTCTCACCCTGTTGCCCAGGCTGGAGTGCAATAGTGCAATCTCGGCTCACTGTAACCTCTGTCTCCCAGGTTCAAGCAATTCTCCTGCCTCAGCCTCCCAAGTAGCTGGGATTACAAGTGCGCACCACCATGCCCGGCAAATTTTTGTATTTTTAGTAGAGACGGGGTTTCACCATGTTGGTC
The DNA here is from genome assembly GCF_028878055.3 of Symphalangus syndactylus. Classification (NCBI taxonomy): domain Eukaryota; kingdom Metazoa; phylum Chordata; class Mammalia; order Primates; family Hylobatidae; genus Symphalangus; species Symphalangus syndactylus. The sequence continues at coordinate 16,629,685 of NC_072440.2, forward strand.
AGGCTGGTCTTGAACTCCTGACCTTAGGTGATCCACCCACCTCGGCCTCCCAAAGTGCTGGGATTACAGGCGTAAGGCACCATGGCCTGCCTTAAAATTCTTTTTTTTTTTTTTTTAACCTTTTTTCTCTAAGAGACAGGGTCTTGTTTTGTTGGCCAGGCTGGAGTGTAGTGGCGGGATCATAGCTCACTGCAGCCTCAATCTCCTAGGCTCAAGTGATCCACCTCAGCCTCCTGAGTAGCTGAGTAGGACTGCTGGCATATGCCCCCATACCTGGCTGATTAAAAAGATTTTTTTTTTTTAGTAATGGGGTCTTGCTATATTGGCCAGGCTGGTCTGGAACTCCTGACCTCAAGCGATCCTCCCATCTTGGCCTCCCAAAGTACAGGGATTGCAGGCATGAGGCAACATGCTGGAAGGCTACAATGTTTATTGAACACTTTACTATGCCAGGCCCTAAGCACATCTTGCAAGCCTTCACTCATCTCCTGGGTTTAAGGTGAGAACACTGTAGCCAGAAGCCTTGGGACTTCTCAAGGCCTCACACCCAGATGGCAGCTGAAGGGTATGAATTGGCAATTTGGACTCCAGATTAGTGTTGGTTCCACTAGGTGGTGCCAAAAGTAAATGATGATGGGCTGAATGTGCTCTGGGCCTGGGAGGCCGTTGTGTTGGGAGATTATAGGAAGTGATGTTAGCAAAGCTCCAATCATCACTAAGAAAGCACGCCACCACCCCTCCTGAGAGGCAGCAGCATGAATGGTCAGATGTCCTGGGTTCAAAGCCAGACTCTGGCACTTACAAGTTGCACAAGTTTGCATAACTCTTTAAACTGATGAAATTAAAAATGAATAATTATATAGAAAATTCGAGGTTAACACAGGTCTATAACGAGAATAATAAACTTCTTTTTTTTTTTTTTTTTTTTTTTTTTTTTTGAGACGGAGTCTTGTTCTGTTGCCCAGGCTTGAGTGCAGTGGCACGATCTTGGCTAACTGCAACCTCTGCCTCCCGGGTTCAAGCGATTCTCTTGCCTCAGCCTAGCCAGGATGGTCTCGATCTCCTGACCTTGTGATCCACCCGCCTCTGCCTCCCAAAGTGCTGGGATTACAGGCGTGAGCCACCGCGCCTGGCCCAGATAAATACTTTTTTAAAAAAATTATTTTATTTTATTTTATTTTATTTATTTTTTTTTTATTAATTTTTTTTTGCATACAAAAACAATAAACATTTTCTAAAAATACATACAAACAAAAAGATGCGTATCAAACATATTAGGAAGGTTGCACATGGGAAGTCGGGGAATAGAAATGGGGGTGGGAGTTAAAATAAATGAGAGAGGGACTTTATATGGATCAGTGATAATAACTCAATCCTCTATTTGACAAAGAAGAGGGAGAAGGAAGAGGAAGAAAAAGAAAGTGGGATAAAGGATCAGAAAGGGAGGAAAATAGAAAAAATTAGAGTATGACTCCAGGGTGGACCTGTTTTGTTGTCATTGAGTTGGTTGGTTGGTTTGTCTGTTGTATTCTTCATGTTTCGCCAAGTTGGCCAGACTGGTCTCGAACTCCTAGCCCGAAGTGATCAACCCGCCTCGCCCCCCAGAGTGCCGGGACCACAGGCGTGAGCCACCACGTCCAGCCCCCACATTGCTTCTGGTCTCCATGGTAGACCTCCCAGACGGAGCGGCCAGGCAGAGGAGCTCCTCACTTCTACCCAGACACGGGGCGGCCGGGCAGAGGGGGTCCTCACTTCCCAGACGGGGCGGCCAGGCAGAGACGCTCCTCACTTCTTCCCAGACGATAGGTGGCCGGGCAGAGGCGCTCCTCACTTCCCAGACGATGGGTGGCCGGGCAGAGGCGCTCCTCACTTCCCAGACGGTGGGTGGCCGGGCAGAGGCGCTCCTCACTTCCCAGACCGTGGGTGGCCGGGCAGAGGCGCTCCTCACTTCCCAGACGATGGGCGGCCGGGCAGAGGCGCTCCTCATCTCCCAGACGATGGGTGTCCGGGCAGAGGCACTCCTCACTTCCCAGATGGGGCAGCCGGGCAGAGGCGCTCCTCACTTTCCAGATGATGGGTGGCCGGGCAGAGGCGCTCCTCACCTCCCAGACGATGGGTGGCCGGGCAGAGGCGCTCCTCACCTCCCAGACGATGGGTGGCCGGGCAGAGGCGCTCCTCACCTCCCAGACGGGGCGGCCGGGCAGAGGCGCTCCTCACTTCTTCCCGGACGGGGCGGCCGGGCAGAGGCGCTCCTCACTTCTTCCCGGACGGGGCGGCCGGGCAGAGGCGCTCCTCACTTCTTCCCGGTCGGGGCGGCCGGGCAGAGGCGCTCCTCACTTCTTCCCGGACGGGGCGGCCGGGCAGAGGCGCTCCTCACTTCTTCCCGGACGGGGCGCCCGGGCAGAGGCGCTCCTCACTTCTTCCCGGACGGGGCGGCCGGGCAGAGGCGCTCCTCACTTCTTCCCGGACGGGGCGGCCGGGCAGAGGCGCTCCTCACTTCTTCCCGGACGGGGCGGCCGGGCAGAGGCGCTGCTCACTTCCCAGACGGGGCGGCCGGGCAGAGGCGCTCCTCACTTCCCAGACGGGGCGGCCGGGCAGAGGCGCTCCTCACTTCCCAGACGGTGGGTGGCCGGGCAGAGGCGCTCCTCACTTCCCAGACGATGGGTGACCGGGCAGAGGCGCTCCTCACTTCTTCCCGGATGGGGCGGCCGGGCAGAGGCGCTCCTCACTTCTTCCCGGATGGGGCGGCCGGGCAGAGGCGCTCCTCACTTCTTCCCGGATGGGGCGCCCGGGCAGAGGCGCTCCTCACTTCTTCCCGGACGGGGCGGCCGGGCAGAGGCGCTCCTCACTTCCCAGACAGGGCGGCCGGGCAGAGGCGCTCCTCACTTCTTCCCGGACGGGGGCGGCCGGGCAGAGGCGTATTTTATTATTATTATTATTATTATTATTTGAGATGGAGTCTCGCTGTATCGCCCAGGCTGGAGTGCCGTGGCACAACATCACCATTTCTTCAGATAAGGAAGCAGAGGTAGAAGGGGTAAGAGAGGCTAAACAGCGGATTAAGACCGAACCTAGGATTCGGACCTAATCATCATACCGCTCTACTTTTCTTTTTAGACTTAATCCCGTGCTCCAGACCCTTCTCAATCTCCTTTCTGGGCCCCGAGGTGGGGAGGGTGGACGGCCTGGCATTTCCTAGGATCCAAGCCCTGGGCATAGCGGCCGTACGAGGTAGGGACCCCAGAGGAGCCCCAGGCAAGTCTGACTCCGGAAGTAGTCGCTGCGCCGGCGGTCGCGCCCTGGGTTGCCGGGGCGCCGCCCTGGAAGTAGAGTGCAGCGTGGGGCGGGGCGGGCCGGTGAGCCTGGCAGCAGGCTGCGTCCTCCTGCGAGCGCCGGAGAGGGGCTGGAGGCGGGGCGGGGGCGCGGCTCGAGGCATTCCTGCAGGGCGCTCCTCCGAGTCTCTCGGCGCTCTGAGTCCACAGGTGAGGTCCTGTCCCCCAGGCCGCCGCCTCCCGTACACCGAGGGTGTGGCTGCGCGCGGGCTGGCGAGTGCGCATGGGTGAGAGAGTGTGGGCGCCAGTGTCTACGCGGCTGCGAAAATGCGGTTCAGATGCTGCTTGCCGGATCCGCGTCCTCCAGGAAGCCCGCGCTAACCACCGTGCCTTTCTCTTTCCGCTGAGTTCCTTTGACTTACCTCGTGCTGTCCGATTGTTGTAATTGCATCATTATGTTTATTATTTGTTATTCCAGACTTTCATTGTTCCTACACGTTTCCCATTCGTTTGCAATCTGTGTTGTTTCTGTTGGCATCTTTTGCAGGGCGCAGTGTACCTGTGGAGAGAACTCAGGGCAGGAGACCAGAGCCTTGTGTCTTCCCTCTAGGTGACTGGACCAGGACATTTCCCCTCTCTGATTCCCCATCAGCTAAGAGGGCAGGGCGGGGTAGTCATCCTTTCCATAGAGTAGCTGGGGCATTAGAGGGGATTAATTCTGGAAGTGAAAGTATCTTATCGTTGTTAGCCCTTTTGGCATTTGCAAAGCAGGTTCTTTGCTCAGGAAACGTTTGATGAGCACATTATGGTTCCGGGTTGTGGCGGTACAAAAAGATGGGCCCCGGTCGGGCACGGTGGCTCACGCTTGTAATCCCAGCACTTTGGGAGGCCGAGGCGGGAGGATCACGAGGTCAGGAGATGGAGACCATCCTGGCTAACACGGTGAAACCCCGTCTCTACTAAAAATACAAGAAAAAAATTAGCCGGGCGTGGTGGCTGGCGCCTGTAGTCCCAGCTACTCGGGAGGCTGAGGCAGGAGAATGGCGTGAACCTGGGAGGCGGAGCTTGTAGTGAGCCGAGATAGTGCCACTGCACTCCAGCCTGGGCGACAGAGCGAGATTCTGTCTCAAAAAAACAAAGAAACAAACAAAAATATGGACCCTGCTCTCCCCTCAAATTACAGACACTGGTAAGCAGTCACTGTGGAGCATGGTACTGTCACCCAGTGCGAGCGTGGAGATGGACAGTGACAATACCGCCGTGAACAAATGCACTGCTCAACGTGAAGTCATCATTGACATTGTTATTACTTGATTGATTGATTTATTTATTTGAAGACAGAGTCTCACTCTGTTGCCATGCTGGAGTGCGGTCGCTCTCGGCTCACTGCAAACTCTGCCTCCTGGGTTCAAGCAATTCCCCTGCCTCAGCCTGCCGTGTAGCTATGATTACAGGCATGCGCCACCATGCCCGGCTAATTTTTTAAATTTTAGTAGAGATGGGGTTTCGCCATGTTGGCCAGGCTGGTCTTGAGCTTCGGACCTCAGGTGATCTGCTCACCTTGGCCTCCCAAAGTGCTGGGATTACAAGCGTGAGCCACTGTGCCTGGCCATATTCTTGGTTTTTTTTTTTTTTTTTTTTTTTTTTTTTGGAGACCGCCTTTCTCTGTCACCCAGGCTGGAGTATGCAGTGGTGCGATCTTGGCTCACTGCAACCTCTGCCTCCCAGGTTCAAGCAATCCTCGCACCTCAGCCTCCCAGATAGCTAGGATTACAGGTGCCCACCACCATGCCCGGCTGATATTTGTATTTTTAGTAGAGACAGGATTTCACCATGTTGGCCAGGCTGGTATTGAATTCCTGACCTCAGGTGATCCACCCACCTTGGCCTCTCAAAGTGTTGGGATTACAGGCGTGAGCCACCGTGCCCTGCTAATAATCTGTATTTCTTTTGTTTTGTTTTTTGAGATGGAGTCTCACTCTGTTGCCCGGGCTGGAGTGCAGTGGCGCGATGCCAGCTCACTGCAACCTCCACCTCCCAGGTTCAAGTGATTCTCCTGCATCAGCCTTCTGAGTAGCTGGGATTACAGATGTGCACCACCACGCGCAGCCAATTTTGTGTTTTTAGTAGACGGGTTTCACCATGTTAGCCAGGCTGGTCTCAAACTCCCAACCTCAGGTGATCCACCTGCCTTGGCCTCCCAAAGAATCTGTATTTCTAACAAGCTCCAGGTGCTGCTCACCTATGGGCCATGCTTTGAGTAGCACTGGACTAAATGATTGCTTACAACCCAAGTGCCATGGAGAAAATAAAGTGACAATGTGGTGGAGTCAGGAGGATTGAGATTCAGTGGTTGGGGAAAGCCACTCTGAGCAGTTGACTTTTGAGAAGGGACAGATCTGGAGGAAGAGCAAAGGCTTAAGACAAAATGCAGCTTGTGGGGTGTCAGGAGCTGAAAGAAGGCCAGGGGCTAAAGAGGGTTGGTGAGAGACAGGGCCTGAGAGGTGATGGTCCAGATCTGCAGGGCTGGCCTCGTAGGCCATGGAGGACCACTAGCTTCGTTCTGAATGCAGTACGAAGCTACTGTAGGGTAGTGAGCAGGGTGACTTGGTTAGTGTTGTGTGTGTCACACATTGGTCCGCTGCTGGGTGGGAAATGGGTTGTCGTGGAGTGAGGAGAGTAGCATGGGACAGTGGGGCCTGCTGCAGTTGCCCAGGAGAGAGGGGCCATTATGGGAGTTGAGGATGGATTTGGAATCTTCTGGAGTGGAGCTGACCTGATTTGCTGCTGGATCAAATTAACCATCCCTTCCTTCCCCGGCCACAGTTGAAGTGTGACGTGTTGTTGAAGCCCTTTGCTGCAGGCAGGCCTTACAGCTTGTTAAATGTGTCTCCTGCGCTCCCCGCCCCCATCTGGGCTCTCAGTTTAATGTCTCTCTGTTACAGGCCTGGCACTGAGTGGCTGTCAGGGCTGTGTGGATGGATGAGAAGTTAGACTGTCAATGGCCCTGATACCCAGGGTGTTCGTGGGAAACCTTCCCTTCGAGCTCATGACGACCCTACCCGGTTGCCCCAGGAGCGAGCCCCAGGTTGTCTTCTGAAAATAACCAGCAGCTGTCTGGTTTCAGGATGGCTTTCTGTGGTTGATGCACCTCAGGTGGTGACAGCCCCAACTCCAATTTTAAGTTGCATTCAACATAAAAGGTCAATTTGTCACTCTCTGTTTTTCCTGGTTAGGTTTTTATGATGCTCAGTTTAGACAGTGGCATAAAATTCAGATGCATCAATTCATGTGAACCAGGAGAGATAATAACACATTACTCGGTACCCTTAACCCCACTTCCGTTTTCTGTTTTAGGAGGAAGCAACAATAAAACAATCTGATACCAGGTATTTATTTACTTTTCTAAGGAAAACGGCTTAGTATTGCTCAGGGTTGGGAAGGAATCACCCATTCTTCCACACTGTGGGGCGTGGCCCGGTGGATCACTTGTCTACACACGATTTTGGAGCCCCACACCAGGCCTGGCTGGCTGCGTGCCCGACATGAGAACAGACACGAGTCAGCCCACTCCTGAGGCAGCCCACTGTGCTGCCCCACAGGAGGTTGCTATCTGATGTGGGAGGCACATACGAAACAACAGTTGCCATCTGGTGTGGGAGGGAAGCGTGTAGGCTGTCCACAGGCTGCACTCTTTCCTCTTTTTATTCTCTGGCCCCCATTTTCCTCATCTGTAAAATGGGGAGAATTCCTGCTGTATTAGTCTGTTCTCATGCTGCTGCTAATGAAGACATACCCAAAACTGGGTAATTAATAAAAGGAAGAGGTTTAATTGACTCACAGTCACAATCATGGCGGAAGGTGAAGGAAGAGCAAAGGCACATTATACATGGTGGCAGGCAAGAGAGCTTGTGCAGGGGAACTCGCATTTATAAAACCATCAGATCTCACAGGATTTATTCACTACCACGAGAAAAGTACAGGGGAACCACTCCCATGATTCGTTTATCTCCACCTTGCCCTGCCCTTGACTCATGGGCATTGTTACAACTCAAGGTGAGATTGGGATACAGACAAACCACACCATCTGCCTTTGGGCATCACATTAGACGATAATATACACAGTGGAGAAGAATATTCATAAACTACCCCACCCAGTGCCTGACACATGCTAGAGCTTAATAAGTGGTAGCTTTTGCCAGGCGCAGTGGCTCACACCTGTAATCCCAGCACTTTGGGAGGCCGAGGCAGGCGGATCATGAGGCCAAGAGATAGAGACCATCTTGGCTGACACAGTGAAACCTCGTCTCTATTAAAAATACAAAAAATTAGCCGGGCATGGTGGCAGGCGCCTGTAGTCCCAGCTACTTGGGAGGCTGAGGCAGGAGAATCGCTTGAACCTGGGAGGCGGAGTTTGCAGTGAGCCGAAATCACGCCACTGCACTCCAGCCTGGGTGACAGAGCTAGATGCAGACTCAAAAAAAAAAAAGGCCAGGCGTGGTGGCTCACGCCTGTAATCCCAGCACGAGGTCAGGAGATCGAGACCATCCTGGCTAACACAGTGAAATCTTGTCTCTACTAAAAATACAAAAAATTAGCCGGGCAAGGTGGTGGGCGCCTGTAGTCCCAGCTACTTGGGAGGCTGAGGCAAGAGGATGGTGTGAACCCTGGGGGCGGAGCCTGCAGTGAACCGAGATCGCGCCACTGCACTCCAGCCTGGGCAACAGCGAGACTCTGTCTCAAAAAAAAAAAAAAACGGTGGTAGCTTTTGTCCTTAATGATGATATAAATATGTCATTCCTTACTCTGTGCAGGCATGGTTGAGCTCCAGTGCCCAGCCGGGGTCCTGGCTAGAATTACTCCAACCTAACCACCTGATGATAAGAGATTGGAAGCTTGTGGTTGAAACCTAGAAAAAGCAGGTGGGGAGCCTGCAAAGAAAGAAAGAAAAAGATGTCAGCTGGGCACAGTAGCTCGAGCCACCTGTAATCCCAACACTTTGGCAGGCTGAGGTTAGGAGTTCAAGACCAGCCTGGACAACATGGTGAAACTTTACCTCTACTAAAAATACAAAATTAGCTGGGCATTGTGGCGGGTGCCTGTAATCCCAGCTACTCAGGAGGCTGAGGCAGAAGAATTGCTTGAACCAGGGAGGTGGAGGTTGCAGTGAGCCAAGATTGCGCCACTGCACTCTAGCCTGGGCAGCAGAGCTAGACTCCATCTCAAAAAAGAAAAAAAATATGTTTAGAGTTTTTTCAGAAGATAGGAACTCTGTTTCTGTCTTCCTTGGCATCCCTTTTGATGAGAATAAGGATTTAGTTTATTTTTTTTAATTTTTTTTATTTTTTTTTTTTGAGACGGAGTCTTGCTCTGTCTCCCAGGCAGGAGTGCAATGGCGCGATCTCGGCTCACTGCAAGCTCCGCCTCCCGGGTTCATGCCATTCTCCTGCCTCAGCCTCCCGAGTAGCTGGGACTACAGGCGCCCGCCAACACGTCCGGCTAATTTTTTGTATTTTTAGTAGAGATGGGGTTTCACTGTGTTAGCCAGGATGGTCTCGATCTCCTGACCTCGTGATCCTCCCGCCTCGGCCTCCCAAAGTGCTGGGATTACAGGCTTGAGCCACCGCGCCCGGCCTAGTTTATTTTAATGCCATGATATTGTTAGGTAAAATGGTTAGTAGAAAGTATGACACAAAGTTGCAATTTGGTAAGCATTAGTAAATAATGTCAAGGAAATTAACCAAACTGCTGTGAGAGTCTCAACTTGTTAAATCTCAGTTGCCTCAGTTGATCTGTCAAGACGCTTGTAGCTGACACATACCCTTTTTTCATTTTTTTCTTGGTTAATTAAATCAAGAATTTTGCTCAGGGAAGGTGGTCATATCCCCAACTCAGGAATAAATCCTAATTAGCCTAAGCCAGTTTGATACACTCATTCCCTTGCCAGTGGGTTTTTGTTGTTGTGGTGGTGGTGGTGGTGGTTGTTTTTGAGATGGAGTTTGCTCTTGTTGCCCAGGCTGCAGTGCAATGGTGTGATCCTGGCTCACTGCTGTCTCCGCCTCCTGGGTTCAAGCAGTTCTCATGCCTCAGCCTCCCGAGTAGCTGGGATTACAGGCATGCACCACCACACCCAGCTAATTTTGTATTTTTAGTAGAGACGGGGTTTCTGTTGGTCCAGCTGGCCTCAAACTCGTGACCTAAGGTGATCCGCCCATCTTGGCCTTCCAGAGTGCTGGGATTACAGGTGTAAGCCATGCCACTTGGCCAGCCTATGTTTGTTTTAGGAATTGGTGGGTGATACAATTTTGGCCAGTGAGAGAGCTATATATGTTTTTTGTTTGTTTGTCTGAGACGGAGTCTCACTCTGTCGCCCAGGCTGGACTGCAGTGGTGCAATCTTGGCTCACTGCAAGCTCTGCCTCCCAGGTTCATGCCATTCTCCTGCCTCAGCCTCCTGAGTAGCTGGGACTACAGGCGCCCGCCACCATGTCCAGCTAATTTTTTGTAGATTTTTAGTAGAGAAGAGTTTTCACCATGTTAGCCAGGATGATCTCGATCTCCTGACCTCGTGATCCGCCTGCCTCGGCCTCCCAGAGTGCTAGGATTACAGGCGTGAGCCGCTGCGCCCAGCCTATATATGTATTTTTAAAAAGGAGTATTGTTGGTCTTTGTTAGTATTATTATTATTACTGTTTTTGAGACGGAGTTTTGTTCTTGTCACCCAGGCTGGAGTGCAATGGCATGATCTCCGCTCATTGCAACCTCTGCCTCCTGGGTTCAAGCTATTCTCCTGCCTTAGCCTCCCAAGTAGCTGGGATTACAGGCGCCCACCACCATGCCCAGCTAATTTTTGTATTTTTATTAGAGACGGGGTTTTGCCATGTTGGCCAGGCTGGTCTCAAACTCCTGACCTCAGGTGATCCACCCACCTTGGCCTCTCAAAATGCTGGGATTACAGGCGTGAGCCACTGCGTGCAGCCTATTTTTTATTATTTTTGATATGGAGTCTCATCCTGTTGCCCAGGCTGGAGTGCAGTGGTACAATCTTGGCCCACTGCAAACTCCGCCTCCTGGGTTCAAGCAATTCTCCTGCCTCAGCCTCCCGAGTAGCTGGGATCACAGGCGCGTGCCACCATGCCCGGCTAATTTTTGTACTTTTAGTAGAGATGGTATTTCACCATGTTGGTCAGGCTGGTCTTGAACTCCTGACCTTAGGTGATCCACCCACCTCAGCCTTCCAAAGTGCTGGGATTACAGGCATGAGCCACTACGCCACACGCCCTGTCTGGCCTTTATTTTTTTTCCAAAAGATTTTCTCACATAAAAAGAAACTCTGAAAAGGAAACAGGCTTTTCCTCTCCTGGAAATGTAGCTGTCTTGACTGGGCTTGACTGAGGACAGAGCCAATTTTCTGAGGATGGGAAAATGGAAAATGGGAAGAACTCAAGCTATTGGTGATGATATCAAGCCCAGAAATTACCAGCTCTGGAGCCTTTGTAGATATTATTAATGTGATGTAATCAATTATCTGTGTTGTTTAAAAAAAAAAATGGAAGGGGTCCAGGTGCGGTGGCTCACACCTGTAATCTCAGCACTTTGGGAGGCAGAAGGGGATGGATCACTTGAGGTCAGGAGTTTGAGACTAGCCTGGTAAACATGTTGAAAACCTGTCTGTACTAAAAATACAAAACCTAGCCAGGCGTGGGGGCACGTACCTGTAATCCCAGCCACTTGGGAGGCTGAGGCAGGAGAATCGCTTGAACCCAGGAGGCGGAGGTTGCAGTGAGCCAAGATGGTGCCACTGCACTCCAGCCTGAGTGACAGAGCAAGACTCTGACTCAAAAAAAAAAAAAAAAAAAAATATAGGCCAGGTGTGGTGGCTCACGCCTATAATCCCAGCACTTTGGGAGGCCGAAGCGGGTGGATCATGAGGTCAGGAGTTCAAGACCAACCTGTCCAACATGGTGAAACCCCCATCTCTACTAAAAATACAAAAATTAGCTGGGTGTGGTGGCAGGTACCTGTAGTCCCAGCTACTTGGGAGGCTGAGGCAGAGAATGCTTGAACCCAGGAGGCAGAGGTTGCAGTGAGCTGAGATCGCGCCATTGCACTCCAGCCTGGGTGACTGAGCAAGACTCTGTCTCAAAAAACTAAAAAAAATAAATAAAATAAATGGAAGGGGTGTGTGGGGAGCTTTGGAGCAAAGCTCTTTCTGCTGCATGTACTTGTTTCAGACAAGTTAGGACTTCCCCATAAATTTGTGGGGAAACTGCTTAACCCGTAACACATCTCTGTGGGAGCGACTGTCAAAAGCAGAGTCAGGTTCAAGGGACTCACCTGGAGGGTTTACCCACTCCCTCCCTTATGCACTGAATATTTACTGTGGGCCTTGCCTGTGCCTGGGCTTGTGCTAGAGATGTTCAGGTCAGGCAGGATGGACGGTGGGCTTTGATGCACATGCCCACACCACAGCCTGGAAAGATCCTGTGTAGCCAGGCACAGTGGCTCATGCTTGTCATCCCAGCACTTTGAGAGGCCGAAGCAGATGGATCACCTGAGGTCAGGAGTTTGAGACCAGCCTGGCCAACAAGGTGAAACCCCGTCTCTACTAAAAATACAAAAATTAACCAGGCGTGGTGATGGGCGCCTGTAATCCCAGCTACTTGGGAGGCTGAGGCAGAAGAATTGCTTGAGCCCAGGAGGCAGAGATTGCAGTGAGCCAAGATCGCTCCAGCCTGGGCGACAGAGTGAGACTCTGTCTCACAAAAAAAAAAAAAAAAAAAAAAAAAAAGAATTGCATGAACCCAGGAGGCAGAGGTTGTAGTGAGCCAAGATGTGCCACTGCACTCCAGCGTAGGCAACAGAGCAAGACTTTGTCTAAAAAAAAAAAAAGAAAAAAAAAGTCATGCAAAAGTGGGAACAGGTGACTCAGAGTCCCACCCTCCTGTGTTTATAGAAGGAATATACTTAAAGGGCTGAAATGCAAGGTAGGCAGTTCTGAGTGCCGACAAGGATGGTAGGAGAGGAGACAGAGGGTCTGGGGAGGGCAGCTTAGCTCCATCCAGCTAAGGCTGAGAATGGCTGTCTGTGGAGGGAGTGGCCTTTGAACTGTACTTTGCATGACTGGTAGGAGTTGGAGAAGAGGCAGTGCAGAGGGGCCATTCCAGGTGGGGCACAGGGTGCACACAGGCTTGCAGGCGGGAGGAAAGGGTCGGGCAGGTGTGGGAAGGGGCTGAGCTCAGCTGGAGCAAGGGGTGTGTGCCATGAAGGGTGGTGTGGCAGCTTGAGAAGGCCAGCTAGAGCCAGCAAGTAATACAGTTCAGAAATTCTTACTGTAATGGAAAGACTCTTAAGAGCATCTTTTGGTGTACATTTGTTAAAAAAGATGCCAGCCACTGAATATGCTGGCTAGTTACGGTTTTGTTATAGTATTCTTAAAATGGTTAAAGAGGCCAGGCGCGATGGCTCACGCCTATAAATCCAGCACTTTGGGAGGCTGAGGTGGGCAGATCGCTAGAGCCTGGGAGTTTGAGACCAGCCTGGCCAACGTGGGGAAACCCTGTCTCTACAAAAAATACAAAAATTAGCCGGGTGTGGTGGCACTCGCTTGTAGTCGCAGCTGCTCAGGAGGCTCAGGCAGGAGAATCACTTGAACCCGGGAGGCGGAGATTGCAGGGAGCCGAGATCATACCACTGCACTTCAGCCTGGGTGAGCAGAGTGAGAACTTGTCTCAAAAAAACAAAAACAAACAAAAAATGGTTAAAGAGTGTCTTCTTAATGTGTGTGATGTACATTTCATCTGTGTGTTAACTTTTAGGGAAGAAGGAGGGGCCGGCATCAGTGACGTCAGCGAGACCGAGGTGAGCGTGGGCGTTGCCAGTGGTGCTCCATCAGTGCCTATGGTAGGTACAGCCTGAGATGGCCCCTTAGGGACCATTTGTCCACACAGTGGGAGAGAGAGCACAGGGGCCTGGGAGGGACACCTGATGGTCTGGCTAAAGCACCTGCCCCACTTGCTTAGTGAAATGTGGATGAGGATGTTTGGCCCGTCTGCCTCGCTGGGTTTGGGGTCTCACACCTGGAAGCGTTGAGGCCTGGGGAAGCACTGTGTGAGAATCACACACAGCCTTCCTGGTCTCCAGTCACTACTCTTCTGTCACCTCCAGGTAGATGTCAGTGGCTGGTGTGAGGTCACCCACTAAGATGCTTGCTTTAAGTACAATGTGTGAACCATGCAGCCTGGATGGCGGTGGTTGGGGGGGTCCCCAGGCTGCAAGCAGGATTCATCAGGAAATCACAGCTGTGGAGGCTGAAATCCCATAGTGAAAATGAAAAGTCCCCTGAGCCATTGGCGTGGCCCCCGTGTCTGCGGGTGTGAAGGGTGTGGGATGGGCTCACACTCTGGGGTGCGGCTCCCGTGGCCCCCGTGTCTGCGGGTGTGAAGGGTATGGGATGGGCTCACACTCTGGGGTGCGGCTCCCGTGGCCCCCGTGTCTGTGGGTGTGAAGGGTGTGGGATGGGCTCACACTCTGGGGTGCGGCTCCCGTGGCCCCCGTGTCTGCGGGTGTGAAGGGTGTGGGATGGGCTCACACTCTGGGGTGCGGCTCCCGTGGCCCCCATGTCTGCGGGTGTGAAGGGTGTGGGATGGGCTCACACTCTGGGGTGCGGCTCCCGTGGCCCCCGTGTCTGCGGGTGTGAAGGGTGTGGGATGGGCTCACACTCTGGGGTGCGGCTCCCGTGGCCCCCATGTCTGCGGGTGTGAGGGGTGTGGGATCGGCTCACGCTCTGGGGTGCGGCTCCCATGACCCCTGTGTCTGTGAGTGTGAGGGATGTGGGATCGGCTCGCGTTCTGGGGTGTAGCTCCTGTGGCCACCGTGTCTGCGGGTGTGGGGGTGTGGGATGGGCTTGCGCTCTGGGGTGCGGCTCCTGTGGCCCCTGTGTCTGCAGGTATGAGGGGTGTGGGATGGGCTCATGCTCTGGGGTGCAGGTCCCATGGTCCCCATGTCTGTGGGTGTGAGGGGTGTGGGATGGGCTCATGCTCTGGGGTGCAGGTCCCATGGTCCCCATGTCTGTAGGTGTGAGGGGTGGAGGATGGGCTCATGCTCTGGGGTGCGGCTCCTGTGCTTTTACTGTCATCTTGGCGTGACTGCTGAGGTTCCACATGCACCATGTCGGATCACCTAACAGCAGTCCTTTATACAGCACCTTGTAGCTTGCAGAGAGCGGTTCTGTTTATTGCTCATTGACCCTGTGACCTGGGTGTTGTCATCATCCTGCCAAAGGCCAGGTTCACGAGGGAAGTGATGGGCTGTATGGAAAGAGGCGGCACTTTAGAGTAGTATCACACTGGCTTTGAATCAGGGCACCAGGACTCCCTTGAGTCTGGTTCTTTTTATTCTCTTCTCTTCTCTTCTCTTTTTTTTTCTTTTCCTTCCTTTTCTTTTTTCTTTTCCTTTCTGACAGAGTCTTGCTGTGTCGCCCAGGCTAGAGTGCAATGGTGCGATCTTGGCTCACTATGACCTCCGCCTCTCGGGTTCAAGCGATTCTCCTGCCTCAGCCTCCTGAGTAGCTGGGATTACAGGCACATGCCACCACGCCCAGCTAGTTTTTGTATTTTTAGTAGAGACGGGGTTTCGCCATGTTGGCCAGGCTGGTCTTGAACTCCTGACTTCAGGTGATCTGCCCGCCTCAGCCTCCCAAAGTGCTAGGATTGTAGACATGAGTCACTGCACCCAGCTGAGTATGGTTCTGACACAGGCTCTTAATTATTGCGCCTCAGCTTCTTCATTGGTGAAGTGGGGATAATGATGATGATAGTGAATGTCTCTTGAGTGCTTTATTTTTTTTTTTTTTTTTTTTTAAGACAGGGTCTCACTCTGTCCCCCAGGTTGGAGTGCAGTGGCGTCATCCTGGCTCACAGCAGCTTGACCTCCCAGATTCAAGTGATCCTTCTGCCTCAGCCTCCCAAGTAGCTGGGACTATTGGTGCATGCCACCACATGCAACTAATTTTTGTATTTTTTTGTAGAGATGGGGTTTTGCCATGTTGCCCAGGCTGGTCTCAAACTCTTGGGCTCAAGCGATCCGCCTGCCTCAGCCTCTCAAAGTGCTGGGATTACAGGCGTCAGCCACCATGCCTGGCCAGAAGATCGTCTTAATTACATGTGAATCGTACAGGCCAGGTGCCTGTGGTGTGGGGGTCGCCAGGGTGGGGAGGCAGCCTCCTGTACCCTTCCTGGTCGGAGCTGGGTTGGGACCTTGAATCTTGGGCTGCCTGAGCAGTTTGCAAACCAGACTTTTCAGAGCAAACCGAGGTCCAGAGTCCTCTTGTAACTATGATAGCTCTGAGTCCCACAGTGGCACTGACAGGCCTGGAACTGCAGCCAGTTTCTCCGTCTGAACTGAGCATCCCTCACGTGCCAGGCACGGAGCTGGGCCCTGGGCACATAGCAGTGAAGAAGAAAGCAAGCCAGCTCCCTGGCCCCCAGCAGGGACTGCAGGTGCTCGATACAGAGCTCCAGGGGTGCCAAGGGGTCCAGCACCTGGTTTGGAGGGTCAGGGAGGCTTTGTGGAGCAAGCGACATTGGTTTATGCTGGCAGATGAGCGGGAGGCGGCTTTGCCAGGCAGAGAGCGAGGGCAGCATGCCGCAGGCGGAGGGGCCCAGTGTGTGCAAGGCCTGCGGCAGGAGAGAGAATGGGCGGAGAAGGCCAGCATGGCAGAACAGAGGGTAAAGGAGAAGGTGGTGTGAGGTGGACCTGGAGAAGCAGGTGAGGGCCAGGGGTCTGTGTGTTTAAGTACCCTGGGGAGTCATGGAGGTTATTAAATGGGAGTGATGTGGTCAGATAAACAATTTTTTTTTTTTTGAAGTGGAGTCTCACTCTGTCGCCCAGGCTGGAGTGCAGTGGCGCGATCTCAGCCTATTGCAAGCTCCACCTCCCGGGTTCACGCCATTCTCCTGCCTCAGCCTCCCGAGTAGCTGGGACTACCCGCCACTGCACCCGGCTAATTTTTTGTATTTTTAATAGAGATGGGGTTTCCCTGTGTTAGCCACGACGGTCTCGATCTCCTGACCTCGTGATCCACCTGCCTCAGCCTCCCAAAGTGCTGGGATTACAGGCGTGAGCCACTGTGCCTGGCCCAGATAAACACTTTTTAAAAAAATTATTTTATTTTTATTTTATTCATTATTATTATTATTTTGAGTTGCAGTCTCGCTCTATCGCCCAAGCTGGAGTGCAGTGGCGCAATCTCTGCCCACTGCAACCTCCACCTCCCAGGTTCAAGTGATTCTCCTGCCTCAGCCTCCCGAGTAGCTGGGACTATAGGCACCCGCCACCATGCCCGGCTAATTTTTTGTATTTCTAGTAGAGATAGGGTTTCACCGTGTTAGCCAGGATGGTCTCGATCTCCTGACCTCGTGATCTGCCCGCCTCAGCATCCCAAAGTGTTGGGATTACGGGCGTGAGCCACCGCACCCGGCCTATTTTTATTTTTTGAGATGGAGTCTCTCTCTGTCACCCAGACTGGAGGGCAGTAGCCTGATCTCAGCTCACTGCAACCTCTGCCTCCCGGGTTCAAGCGATTCTCCTGCCTCAACCTCTTGAGTAGTTGGGATTATGGGTGTGTACCACACAACAGGCTAATTTTTGTATTTTTAGTAGAGATGGGGTTTCACCACGTTGGCCACGCTGGTCTTGAACTCCCGACCTCAGGCCATCCGCCTGCCTCAGCCTCCCAAAGTGCTAGGATTACAGGCGTAAGCCACCACGTCCAGTCCATATAAACACTTTTGGTCAGTCCACAGTTACAGAGGGTAGGACTTGAAGTAGGGAGACAGGCAGTGCTTGGAGGGATGTGGGACAGGCATGCCGATCACCACTCACCCATCGGAAATCGGCCCGAGGGTCCCCTTCTCAGGGTGGCCCTCCCCAGCTGCCCTGTCTCTGGCTTTCAGAGCCCCATATGCCCCTCCTTTGTGGCTCCTGGCACACTTGCAATTGAACACTCCCGGGTGGTGACTTGGTAGCTGCCTGTATCTCCCACCAGACCAGGGTTTCTCAGCCTTGGTACAGTTGACGTTTGGGGCTGGATAATTGGTTGTGAGGGGTCATGTGTGCAGTCGGATGTTGAGCGGCATCCCTGGCCTGCACATGCCCGATGCCAGAGGCATCCCCCGGTCGTGACAACCAGACTCTCTAGACGTCGCCAGGTGTCCCCTGGGAGATGGAATCGTCCCTGGTTGAGAACCATTGCCGGGGTAAGATCGAGTTTGGGGTAGTCATGCTGTTTAGAGGATTCCTTGGGTTTAAAGGGAAGTGAGCTGTTGAAGTTTCGTAGCTCTAATATTTTGATCTCTTCCAGGATTATGGCAGGAAAAGTAAAATGGGTCACTGATATCGAGAAGTCAGTGCTGATCAATAACTTTGAAAAGAGAGGATGGGTCCAAGTGACAGAAAACGAGGACTGGAATTTTTACTGGTAAGCGTACACAGCAGGGCTGGGTTGTTTCTCTGAGGCTTACGTATCGGTTTTACTGATTCTAGTGCCTTGCAGAGAGTGGCCTCAGAGCCAGTGTCTCCTGTCATTGTGCCGTCTCCCGGCACACATTTTTCCTTAAGGTTCTTTGTGAGAGTGTGTGTTGTGGTGTGTTCCCACGTCACCGTGTTCAGCCTGGAGTATGAAGTCTGTGATGTTTCAGCGCAGCAACCCTGTGGGGAGTTTGGGTGAGAAACAAGAGCCTCAGCCCTCCCCTTCCAGTGAGCATGCGTTATAGCTGGGCCAGAGGACAGGACAGAGTCTTGCTCTGTCACCCAGGCTGGAGTGCAATGGTGCGATCTCAGCTCACTGCAATCTCCGCCTCCTGGGTTCAAGCGATTCTCCTGCCTCAGGCTCCCAAGTACCTGGGATTACAGGCGCCACCACACCTGGCTAATTTTTTTGTATTTTTAGTAGAGGCGGGGTTTCACCATGTTGGCCAGGCTGGTCTTGAACTCCTGACTTTGTGATTCACCCGCCTCGGCCTCCCAAAGTGCTGGGATTACAGACGTAAGCCACGGCGCCTGGCCGCATTTTTTTCTTTATAGAGGCAGCGTCTTGCTATGTTGCCCAGGCTGGTCTTGAACTCCTGGTCTCAAGGGATCTTCCCATCTCGGCCTCCCAAGTGCTGGGATTACAGGCATGAGCCACCATGTCCGGCCATAAATAAGAAGCAGTTTGGAGTTATTCTTTTTTTTTTTTTTTGGTAATAAAGCTGGTATTTATTTATTTATTTATTCATTCATTCATTCATTCATTCATTCATTTATTTATTTATTTCAGAGACAGAGTCTCCCCATGTTGCCCAGGCTGGTCTCAAACTCCTGGACTCAAGTGATCTTCCCGCTTCAGCCTCCCAAAGTGTTGGGATTACAGGCTTGAGCCACTGTACCCAGCCTTCGGAGCTATTCTCAACAACAGCAAAAAATGGAATGAGATAAAGAAGGGAAAAGCTAAACAGTGTAATAGCCTTGGCTCCTTTATATATATATATGTATATATACACACATATAGTTTTTTTTTTTTTTTTTTTTTTGAGACGGAGTTTCACTCCTGTCACCCAGACTGGAGTGCAATGGGGTAATCTCGGCTCATTGCAACCTCCACCTCCCAGGTTCAAGCGATTCTCCTGCCTCAGCCTCCCTTGTAGCTGGGATTACAGGCATGTGCCACCACGCCTGGCTTATTTTGTATTTTTAGTAGAGACGGGGGTTTCTATCTGTGTGCCCGGCCAAGCTAATTGATATTTTGAGAGCTCTTGTTCTGGCCATGCACGGTGGCTCGTGCCTGTAATCCCAGCACTGTGGGAGGCCAAGGCCGGTGGATCACTTGAGGCCGGGAGTTCGAGACCAGCATGGCCAACATGACAAAACCTCGTCTCTACTAAAAATAAAAAAAACTAGCTGGGTGTGGTGGTGCCTGCCTGTAATCCCAGCTACTCGGGAGGCTGAGGCAGGAGAATCGCTTGAACCCGGGAGGCAGAGGTTGCAGTGAGCTGAGATGGCGCCACTTCACTCCAGCCTGGGTGACAATGAGACTCTGTCTCAAAAAAAAGTAAAAAAATAAAAATGAAGAGCTTCTGTTCTAAGCACTAAATGTACTATCAGGTTTACAGAAAAATTGGTTAGGGTAAAATACTGGAAACAACTCAGTGTTAAACAGTGTGGGGGGTGGGGTAAGTACTTTGAGTGGATTATGGTGCAGCCGTTAAAATAATTATGATGGGCTGGGCACAGTGGCTCATGCCTGTAATTCCAGCACTTTGGGAGGAGTTTGAGACCAGCCTGGGCAATATACTGAGACCCTGTCTCAAAACAATTAGCTGGGTGGTGGGGTGTCTGGGTGCAGTGACTCATGCCTATAATCGCAGCCTTTTGGGAGGTAGAGGCGGACAGATCTCTTGAGCCCAGGAGTTTGACACCAGCCTGTGCAAATGGTGAAATCTCATCTCTACAAACAAATATGAAAATTATCCAGGCATAGTGGTTCGTGCCTGTAGCCCCAGCTACTTGAGAGGCTGAGATGGGAGGCTTGCTTGAGCCCAGGAGGTCAAGACTACAGTGAGCCTTGATTGTGCTACTGCACTCCAGCCTGGGCAACAGAGCGAGACCCTGTCTCTAAAAGAAAGAAAGAAAGAGAGAAAATAAAGATGGCTACAAACTTCTTGCCACTACTTCACTCTAAAGTTGAGGTCTTTGTCCTTTCCTCGTGAAAGACTCTTTGACCACGTTGACCAGTGGAATACAGTAAAAATCATACATGCCTGGGCCTAGGCCGGTTCCTCTATTGGAAACATGCGGGTGCCCTGAGCTGTCCTGTGAGAAGGTGCCATCCTGAAGCCCTCGTGCCACAGCGGCCACAGGTAGGTGTTGTACATGGCAGTGCAGCTGTGCCCGCCTTCCAGCCTCCAGCTAGGCCTGTCAAGGTGTTAGACATGAAGAAAGCCTTCTGGGACCCCCAGCTCATCCCATCGGCTGGCTCTAAGCTTCTGAATGACCTCAGTGAGTGCCACAAGGAGGAGTAGAATTGCTCAGCTGAGCCCTGCCCCAATTCTCAGGCTTCCAAAGTGCTGGATTATAGGCCGGCACGTTAGCTCATGCCTCTAATCCTAGCACTGTGGGAAGCCAAGTCAGGCAGATCACCTGAGGTCAGGAGTTTGAGACCAGCCTGGCCAACATGGCAAAACCCCGTCTCTACCAAAAATATAAAAATTAGCGGGGTGTGGTGGTTCATGCCTGTAATCCCAGCTACTCGGGAGGCTGAGGCAGGAGAATGGCTCGAATCTGCGAGGCAGAGGTTGCGGTGAGCCAAGTTCGTGCCACTGCACTCCAGCCTGGGCAATAGAGTAAAACTCTTATCTCCAAATAAACAAAACAAAACAAACGTGCTAGATTACAGACGTGAGCCACTGCGCCCGACCAGCTCTTTATTTTGAAAAGCTGATAAAGGGAAAGAATCAAGCACTGATTCTGTGTTTTATGTATGAACTGTTCTTGAGGCATCTAGATCATTGATGAAGGGAAGCTTGTCCCTATAGAAGTATTCCTGCCGTTGCCAAGCACGGTGGCTCACACCTGTAACTGCAGCACTTTGGGAGGCTGAGGCGGGAGAATCAGTTGAATCCAGGAGTTTGAGACCAGCCTGGGCAACATGGCAAAACCCTGTCTCTACAAAAAAAATTATAAAAGTTTAGCTGGACACAGTGGCCCCTTCCTGTGGTCCCAGCTACTTGGGAGGCTGAGGTAGGAGGATCGCTTGAGCCTGGGAGGCAGAGGTTGCAGTGCGCCAAGATCAAGTCATGACACCCCGGCCTGGGCAACAGAGCGAGACCCTGTCTCAAAAATAAATAAATACATACATACATAAATATTGCTTTTTTAGTTCTGATAATTATATAAAATAGGATATCACATGATAGAACATGGAGTCTTGAACCGTTAGAGAATCTTACAGAAATGCTTTGGATGATATAATATGATGTCTGGGAATTGGTTCAGAACATGCCAGTGCTGAGGTGGGTGGAGGTTCAGACTAAATGAGACTGGCCACGTGTCGTTAACTGGTGAAGTGGGGCAATGGGGGTCACTTAATACTTTCTCCTTCTGAGTGTGATGGAGGTTTTCCATAATAAGTCAAAAAAGATTCCCTTTATTCTAGCCATCCTGGAATCCACAGCAACCCTTCAGGGGCTCCAGGCACCCTCTCTAGGGTGGTGCTGTGGGGTGGGGGTAGGCTGGGGGCACGGGGACCACAGTGCAAGAGGCTGGGGCCACTTGCCATGTTTTGTGACTCTGGCTCTGAGTGGGGGCCAGCCCTTCCTCCGTACCCCTTTCCTGCTTCTCGGGGGGTTGGTGAGGACAGGCGTGTGGTGGGGAGACCGTGGCTTTCTCAGAGGCTCGGAAGGAATCTATTTCTCTTTCAACTCTGTTGTCCCCAACTTGCCCCTTCAGCAGACTCTCCAAGAACATCAAGTACTGACTCAGGGCTCTTAAATAACCCGTGTGATTTTGTTTTTAAAGGGTCCTTGACCTTCCTGAATTTTGGTACAGATCCTGTTTAAATGAGTTTCCCGACTTCAGAGTCTGAAAAGAGTATATCTTTTATTTGTTGACAGTGTTATCATTAATCTGTGTTATCACTAATCAATAAACATCTATTGAGTGCCTGCTCCGGGCCAGAGAGGGAAACAGCTCAGAATCAGCACAGCTCCTGGCCCTCACACCGCTTGGGTCCCGGCCTGTCCCTGGGCACCCGTTCTCTGCTGCTGTGGGCTGGGCAGCCCCTGGCTCAGGTGCTGGGGGATGTGGGAGTAGTGGGGAAGGGTGCTGAGGGTTCACGGTGTTTGCGGGGACGGGAACAAGGACTTCTGCCACATAGACATCACTGCCAAGTGTCCCTCCTGCTCATCTCATTCAGGATGAGTGTGCAAACCATCCGAAATGTGTTCAGCGTTGAAGCTGGATATCGGCTCTCAGACGACCAAATAGTCAACCATTTTCCAAACCACTATGAACTGACCCGGAAGGACCTGATGGTGAAGAACATCAAAAGATACAGGAAGGAGCTGGAGAAAGAAGGGAGTCCTCTGGCAGAAAAAGATGAAAATGGAAAATACCTCTATCTGGGTTTGTGCCTTTTCCACCAGCTCATGTTTTCAGTAAACAGCTGAATTTTTTCTTTGGGGCGCGAGGCGCTGAGGTGGTGACTGTTGGCTTTGATGCATGAGCATGTCCACGCGAGTTGTGGCACGTGTTTCATTTCAGGTGTCTCCAGAATGAGGGAGAAGGAGGGGCCTGAGTTTGGCATCCTAGTTTCTGTGAGTACCTTGGGAATTGCCTGGCATGGAGTTTTTTTTTTTTTTGAGACGGAATCTCACTCTGTCATCCAGGGTGGAGTGCAGTGGTGTGATCTCAGCTCACTGCAACCTCCGCCTCCCGGGTTCAAGCAATTCTCCTGCCTCAGCCTCCCAAGTAGCTGGGATTACAGGTGCCCGCTACCATGCCCGGCTAATTTTTTTTTTTTTTTTTTTGTATTTTTAGTAGAGACGGGATTTCACCATATTGGCCAGGCTGGTCTCGAACTCCTGACCTTGTGATCCACCCACTTCTGCCTCCCAAAGTTCTGGGGTTATAGACGTGAGCCACCGCGCCCAGCCAGCATGGACTTTGTGTAAGCCAGAGGATGCCCTCAGCGCTTGGCCTGGGGAAATACTTCTTGGGCCACAGGCTGCCACGAGGGCTCATGACTGTGTCTGGCTATACCCAGGGAAGACAGTGTGTCCCTGTCCAGTCCGGGATAAAAGCTATACTGAATAGTTTCAGATTCCTTCACAAACCTGGGCAGAATTCTCTGTCTGATATCCCTGGGCCTCAGTTTCCTCATCTGCTAAATGGGAATTATTACAGGGTTTACAGTAGCTCCCAGGTGGCTGTGGGGATTGAAAAATACAGGTTTGTAGGGTGCTTAGGTAGGCTCTGTAAATGTAACTTGTCAGTGTTGCCCAGGGATTGTGCAGCAGAGGCCCTTGTTCTGTTAGCTGCTGGGTTGCGGTGGGGGGCACTAAGCCCACAGGCCCTGGAAAGGCAGGGGCAAGATCTTTCTGTTCATGGCCACTGTTGGGCTGGCCGCTTACCAGTGCTGGGTGTCTTTGCCTTGCAGACTTTGTTCCGGTCACCTATATGCTGCCCGCTGACTACAACCTGTTTGTAGAGGAGTTCCGGAAGAGCCCGTCCAGCACGTGGATCATGAAGCCTTGTGGCAAGGCCCAGGGAAAGGGCATCTTCCTTATCAACAAGCTCTCACAGATCAAAAAGTGGTCCCGGGACAGCAAGACGTCTTCGTAAGTGTGGGCAGCCACCCACTTTGTGTGCCAGGTCCCAGTTCACCGTTTTATGCTGTTCTGCAGTCTTTGTGGTTGTTTGTTTGTTTGTTTGTTTTGACAGAGTCTTCTTCTGTCGCCCAGGCAGGAGTACAGTGGCACAATCTCAGCTCACTGCAACCTCCGCCTTCTGGGTTCAAGCGATTCTCCTGCTTCAGCCTCCCGAGTAGCTGGGATTACAGGCATGCGTCACTACACCCAGCTAATTTTTGTATTTTTTTAATAGAGTTTTTTTTTTTTTTTTTTTAATAGAGATGGAGTTTTGCGGCCTGGCACGGTGGCTCATGCCTGTAATCCCAGCCCTTTGGGAGGCCGAGGTGGGTGGATCACGAGGTCAAGAGATCAAGACCAGCCTGGCCAAGATGGCGAAACTCCATCTCTACTAAAAATACAAAAAAAAAAAAAATTAGCCAGGCAAGGTGGCAGGTGCCTGCAATCCCAGCTACTCAGGCGGCTGAGGCAGGAGAATCGCTTGAACCCAGAAGGCGGAGGTTGCAGTGAGCTGAGATCGTGCCAGGCACTCCAGCCTGGGTGACAGAGTGAGACTCTGTCTAAAAAAAAAAAGAAAAAAAAGAGAGAGGTGGGGTTTTGCCCTGTTAGCCAGGCTGGTCTCAAACTCCTGACCTCAGGGTGATCCACCCACCTTGGCCTCCCAAATGCTGGGATTACAGGCGTGAGCCACCGTTCCTGGCCTGTTCCGTGGTCTTTGGCCATGAGCCACACAGCCCATGCTTGCTTTTGGCGTTCGTCATCTGTCACATGGCGTCACAGTGGGGCTCTGTGGCTGTCTTCGTGTGATTAGTCCCAGACTCTGCCCAAGGCAGGCCATGAAGAAGGGTGTAGGTCATGGGCCAGGGCCTGCAGCCGCTTTGCGATTACAGGCTGGTGTGAGAACCACTCAGTCGTGGTGGTTCTGAGGCAGCGAGGCACCTGCCAAAGTCCTGGGACTTGCAGCCCTAGGGTCCTGGGTTTGAAGCCCAGTCTCACACGAAGTGGCTGAGCGTATTTTGTTCTTCAGACGCTCCACGTCTTACATTCTCCATCTGAGTAAACCAGGGACACCAGCAGCACCACCACCACGGGGTCATGGTGGGGATGGAACGAGTTAATACACGTGAAGCATGAAGCATCTGAGAGGAGCCGATGGGCACAGCCGAGCAAGTGGTGGGGCAGTGGCCTCGTGGCAAGCCCAGGGGCCTGCGTCTGCTGGCTCCTCTTTGTCTTTGTTTTTTCTCAGCTTCTCAGAAGGGCCTGGGGCCCACTGGGGCAAAGCTTCCATCTGATCCTTTTCCAGTGGGAAGATGACTCACTTGTCAGGAGTTCCCAGGGTGACAGGAGACACCTTCTCATTTTATAACATGTTTACTTTTTTTTTTTCTTTTGAGATAGAGTCTCACTCTGTCGCCCAGGCTGGAGTACAGTGGTACAATCTCAGCTCACTGCAACCTCACGCCTCCCAGGTTTGAGCGATCTGCCTACCTCAGCCTCCCAAGTAGCTGGGATCACAGGCGCCCACCACCATGCCTGGCTAATTTTTTTATTTTTAGTAGAGATGGGGTTTTACCTTGTTGGCCAGTCTGGTCTCTAACTCCTGACCTCAGGTGATCCACCCACCTTGGCCTCCCAAAGTGCTAGGATTACAGAAGGTGAGCCACTGTGTGCAGCCTAAAAACAAAACTTTTTTTTTTTTTTAAGATGGGATCATGGCTCACTGCAACCTCAACCTCCTGGGCCCAAGCGATCCTCCCGCCTCAGCCTCCTGAGTAGCTGAGACTATAGGTACACACCACACCGGGCTAATTTTTCTTTTTTGTAGAGGCAGGGTTTCACCATGTTGCCCAAGCTGATCTCAAATTCCTGGGCTCAAGTGATCTGCCTGCCTCAGCCTCCCAAAGTGCTGGGACTACAGGTGTCAGCCACCATGCCCGGCCATGCTTAAATCTAATTACACTTTGCCAGCCCCCAGATGGCCAGGCCCAAGGAGCATTTCCCTGAGTGGACTCCTGGGGACTGTCCTGCAGCTGCTTGCACTGTCCCCTGGGGCAGGGGGTGTGTCCTCCATGGATACACCGCACCCCCATTTCCTTCCTGATGACCCAGCCCCTCACAGTGAGAGGCCGGGAGCATGTTGCCAGCTGACTAAATACACCTTTGGTCTTTACCATCCATTTTTTTTCTAGTAACTTGATTTTTTTTTTTTTTTTTTGAGACAGTGTCTCACTCTGTCGCCCAGGCTGGACTGCAGTGGCACGATCTCAGCTCACTGCAACCTCCACGTCCCAGGTTCAAGCGATTCTCCTGCCTTAGCCTCCTGAGTAGCTGGGACTACAGGCACCCGCCACCACGCCTGGCTAATTTTTGTATTTTTAGTAGAGACAGGGTTTCACCATGTTGGTTAGGCTGGTCTTGAACTCCTGACCTCGTGATCCTCAACTCCTGACCTCGTGATCCTCCCGCCTCGGCTTGCCAAAGTGCTGGGATTACAGGCGTGAGCCACCACGCCCAGCCTCCAGTAGCTTGATTTTTTTTAGAGCAGTTTTAGGTTTACTGCACAATTGAAGAAGATACAGAGATTTTTTTTTTCCTATACCCCTTCCCCGACACATGCACGGCCTCCCCCCTTATCAGCATCCCCCACCAGAATGGAACATTTGTTAAAATTGGCAAA
Organism: Symphalangus syndactylus; assembly: GCF_028878055.3. Taxonomy (NCBI): domain Eukaryota; kingdom Metazoa; phylum Chordata; class Mammalia; order Primates; family Hylobatidae; genus Symphalangus; species Symphalangus syndactylus. The sequence goes on from NC_072440.2 coordinate 16,656,038, forward strand.
CCGATTAGCTGGGGTGTCGTGGCGCATGCCTGTAGTCTCAACTACTCGCCAGGCTGAGGTGAGACTATCACTTGAGCCCAGGAGACTGCAGTGAGCTGTGTCCACACCTCCAGCCTGGGCAACACAGCAAGACCATCTCAAAAAAAAAAAAAAAAAATTTGGCCATGTGTGGTGGCACAGGCATGTAATCCCAGCACTTTGGGAGGCCAGGGCAGGCGGATCACTTGAGGTCAGGAGTTTGAGACCAGCCTGGCCGACATGGCAAAACCCTGTCTCTACTAAAAATACAAAAATTAGCCAGGCATGGTGGCTGGCGTCTGTAATCCCAGCTACTCGGGAGGCTGAGGCAGGAGAATCATTTTAACCCAGGAGGTGGAGGTTGCAGTGAGCCGAGATCACGCCAATGCACTCCAGCCTGGGTGACAGAGGAAGACTCTGTCTCAAAAAAAAAAAAAAAAAAAAAAATATATATATATATATAAATTGGCAGACTGACACCAACCCATCATCACCCAAAGGCCATAGTTCACATTAGGGTTTACTCTTAGTGTAGTCCATTTTGGGAGCTTAGACAAATGTATAGTGACATGGATCCACCATTATTTTATTTATTTATTTTTTGAGATGGAGTCTCGCTCTGTTGCCCAGGCTGGAGTGCAGTGGCAGGATCTTGGTTCACGGCAAACTCTGCCTCCCGGTTTCAAGCGATTCTCCTGCCTCAGCCTCTCAAGTAGCTGGAATTACAGGTGCCCACCCCCATGCCTGGCTATTTTTGTATTTTTAGTAGAGACAGGGTTTCACCATGTTGGCCACGCTGGTCTCGAACTCCTGACCTCAGGTGATCCACCCGCCTCGGCCTCCCAAAGTGCTGGGATTACAGGCGTGAGCCACCAAGCTCGGCCAGATCCACCATCATAGTAACATACGGAGTAGTTTCACTGCCGTCAAAATCCTCTGTGCTCTGCCTGTTTATCCCTAGTCTGTAGCAACCACAGATCTTTTTACTGTCTTTATTTATTTATTTATTTACTTACTTATTTATTTATTTGAGATGGAGTCTTGCTCTGTCGCCCAGGCTGGAGTGCAGTGGTGCAATCTCGGCTTACTGCAACCTCCACCTCTTGAGTTCAAGTGATTCTCCTGCCTCAGCCTCCTGAGTATCTGGGACTACAGGCACACACCACCACACCAGGCTAATTTTTTTTCTTTTTAGCAGAGACGGGGTTTCACCATGTTGACCAGGCTTGTCTTGAACTCCCGACCTGAAGTGATCCACCTGCCTCGGCCTCCCAAAGTGCTGGGATTACAGGCGTGAGCCACCGTGCCTGGCCAAAACTCTTTAATTTTTTAATTTTAATGAAGTCCAGCTTGTCAGTTATTCCTTTCATGGATTGTGTCTTTGTTATTGCATCTTTTACCATCTAATTTTTACTTTCTCTGCCATGTTTAGGTTTGTGTCTCAATCTAATAAAGAAGCCTACGTGATTTCTCTCTATATTAACAACCCATTACTAATTGGCGGGAGGAAGTTCGACCTGCGCTTGTACGTTCTGGTGTCCACATACCGTCCGCTGCGCTGTTACATGTAAGCGTCCCTAAGGTTTTGGTTCCCTCTTGATTGTGTTTTCACCCAAAACGTCTTTCTTCTTAGCACCATTGTGAGGTTTCGTAGAACAGCGCTTGTGCGGTGCCTGGCATGGGGCAGGGATTGAGGGAAGTAAGAGCAGTCAGGCCCGATGCGGATGTGAGTCATGTAAATCACACACACAAAAGCAGCTCTTTTTAGAGAATGAAGTGGTGTCTTTTCTTTGTGCTTCTCCTCAGAGTTTGAATTAATGTACATTCCCTCCTAGGTACAAGCTTGGGTTTTGCCGGTTCTGCACAGTGAAATACACCCCGAGTACCAGTGAGCTGGACAACATGTTCGTTCATCTCACCAACGTCGCCATCCAGAAACACGGGGTGAGTGTGTCCTTTCATTTGTGCTTACAGAAATGGACTGACTTTCAGGCCGGGTGCAGTGGCTCATGCCTGTAATCCTAGCACTTTGGGAGGCTGAGGTGGGTGGATCACCTGAGGTCAGGAGTTCAAGACCAGCCTGACCAACACGATGAAACCCTGTCTCTACTAAAAAAAAAATACAGAAATTACCATGGTGGCTGGCGCCTATAATTCTAGCTACTCGGGAGGCTGAGGCAGGAGAATTGCTTGAACCGGAAGGCAGAGGTTGCAGTGAGCTGAGATCGCACCATTGCACTCCAGCCTGGACAACTGAGCGAGACTCTGTCTCAAAAAAAAAAAAAAAAAAAACAAAGGTCCGATTTTGTAGGTTTCTTTCTTCTATTTCTGCAAGAACAGCGTGGGTATAGGAGTGATACTCAAAGAGTATCCTGTTCTAAGGTCTGGCACTGATGGGACTGGGGGGCTCTAGGCATCAGGCAGGCTGGCCTGGGGCACATCAGCTGAATGCCGGGGCTGGGTGGGGGAACCTGGAGAAAGAAGGCAGCAGGCTCAAGCCCTGCCTTTCTAGTTCTGTGGCCTTGGGCAAGTCAGTGTAACTCTCAGAGCCTCAGTTTCTCCATTTATAAAAGGAGATCATAGTATTACCTGGCGGGACTGTGGGAGGATGTCATGAGGTGACTTCTGCTTAGAGCGTCCCTGAGGTACCCTGCCTCAACTTACAATTTTTCAAGCTTCCAGTGGTATGAAAGCGACATGCATTCAGTAGGAACCGTACTTCAAGTACACATGCAACCATTTGGTTTTTTACTTTGAGTACAGTAGTCAATAAATTATGTGAGGTATTTCACACTTTATTATAAAACAGGCTTTGCCTTAGATGATTTTGCCCAACTTCAGGCTATTGTAAGTGTTCTGAGCATGTCTTAGATAGGCAAGGCTATGATATTCAGTAGGTTAGGTATATAAAATGCACTTTTTTTTTCTTTTTGAGGCAGAGTCTCGCTCTGTTGCCCCAGCTAGAGTGCAGTGGCATGATCTCAGCTCACCACAACCTCTGACTCCCAGGCTCAAGTGATTCTCCTGCCTCAGTCTCCTGAGGAGCTGAGACTATAGGCATGTGCCACCATGCCTAGCTAATTTTTATATTTTAGTAGAGACAGGGTTTCACCATGTTGGCCAGGCTGGTCTTGAACTCTTTATCTCAAGTGATCCGCCCACCTCAACCTCCCAAAGTGCTGGGATTACAGGCGTGCGCCACTGTGCCTGGCATTAAATAATGCAGTTTCTTTTCCTTTTTTTTTTTTTTTTTTGAGAGATGGAGTCTCGCTCTGTTGCCAGGCTGAAGTGCAGTGGCGTGATCTCAGCTCACTGCAACCTCCGCCTCCCAGGTTCAAGTGATTCTCCTGCCTCAGCCTCCCGAGTAGCTGGGATTACAGGCGTGAGCCACCATGCCCAGCTAATTTTTGTATTTTTAGTAGAGATGGGATTTCCCCATGTTGGCCAGAATGGTCTTGATCTCTTGACCTCGTGATCCACCCGCCTTGGCCTCCCAAAGTGCTGGGATTAGGGGCGTGAGCCACTGCGCCCGGCCAAATACACTTTCAACTTACAATATTTTCAACTTGCTATGGATTCATCTGGACATAGCCCCATCGGAGAGGCATCTGTACCCATTGAGTACCTATGTGAGTTGGTCCCCTTCTGAGTGCCCAGGACACAGCGATAGGCAAAGTCTACCTTAGTACCTACTCTCATGGATCCCAGAGCTTCCAGGGGAGATAGTCACCATACAATCACCCTGATGAACATGAAATTACAAACCGAGCTGCTTGCTCTGAAAGTGAGGGACACACGTCTAGAAGAGCATGGAACAAAAGAAGCCCCTCATCCAGTGGTTGGAGAAGGCTTCCCTGCAAAGCGCTGCTGGAGCCGAGATCTGAAGCATGAGTAGGGATAATCCAGAGGAGGTAGGGAAGGTTCCATAGTAGTAGGTACAGCGTGTGCTGAGGCCCTATTGCCAGCGGGAGCATTAGAGGGGCTGAAAGGACGCCAGGGTAGCAGGAGCCCCTGGCTTGAGGGCAGTGGATGGGGAGGGACTGGAGAGGCCAGCAAAGGCAGACACACAGGGCTTCGTGGGCCCGGTTCAGGTTTGGGGCTCTAATTTCACCCCAACACAAACCAAAGGTCTCGTTTCTTTATGAAAGACTCCTTCTTTGATTTGAATCTTCTTTGAATGGAAGCCTTGAATGCTCTGGTCTTTTTTCTAATTTGAGGAGAAAGAGTGAGTATTGGTATGAAATATGCATTTCTGAAGAACCTGCTGAAGAGTTTGGTCAGACGAGGCTGGACTCGGTCCTCCGCCCATCACTTACCTCTGTGACTTGGGCAGCTCACCAGCCCTCCGGGCCCCACAGCTGCCAACAGGAGCCAGGGGTTCACCTTGCTGGTCTTGGGATGACGATGGCCACCGCTTACGGAGGCCAAGTGGCTTCCACATGTGGCTGGCCTAACTCACTTCCCCTTCAGGTCTTCCTCAGAGCAAACCAAGCAAGCGTCAGTTTTACAAATTTTATTTTTTATTTATGTATTTATGATTATTAGTTTTTTTAGACAGAGTCTTGCTCTGTCACCCAGGCTGGAGTACAGTGGTGGGATCTTGGCTCACTGCAACCTCCACCTTCCGGGTTCAAGCGATTCTTCTGCCTCAGCCCCCACCCTCCCCTGAGTAACTGGGGTTACAGGTGCACGCCACCACACCTGGCTGGGGTTTTTAGTAGAGACGAGGTTTCACCATGTTGACTAGGCTGGTCTCGAACTCCTGACCTCAGGTGATCCTCTCATCTTGGTTTCCCAAAGTGCTGGGATTACAGGCGTGAGCCACTGTGCCTGGACTTTCTTTTAAAATATGGTTAATTCTCCTTTTATCTGCTTTGAGTCAGTGGTGTTTGCTCGAAGAGTTAGTAGGCTGGTTTTGTTTTAGTTCATGGTTCTCACTTTATACTTAGAAAATGAAACTGCAGTCTCCTAACAATGTAATACATTTGGGTATTTTCTAGCTCTTTGCCTTCAAAGGCAAGCAGTGTATGGAGAATTAATTTTCAGGGGTGGCAAAACAGGAAGAGCTCAGAACTGGCATCAGAACATTTGGGCTGGGAGCCCAGCCCCATCCCAGCCCAGGAGGAAAGCTTGGCCAAGTAACAGCTTCTCTGAGCCCGGCCTCCCCTGTGAAATGGGATGATAATGGCGACTTCTCAAGGTTGTTGGAGAGTTATGGGTGTGGTGCTTTTAAACTGCAGTGTGCAGCCCAGGCGTGTCTTAGGCTTCCCCAGGAAAGACTCTGAGGTAGAAGTCAGCAAGCTGATGTTGCTGCAGTGGAGACCTCTGCCCACCGTGGGGCGCTGTGGAGCGGGGGTGGCCCTGCAGAGCTGTCCTGGAGGGAGCATGGGCTGACACCTGGCATCAGCCAGACATGATATGCTGTTGCCTTGGGGAGGGCTTTCACCCTGGATTAGGCAGCTCCCTCAAGCCAAGGGCACTCCCAGTGAGGGTGGGTCTCAGCTAGAAGAATGAGTGCCTTGGTCTTGAAGGGTATCCTGGCAGCATTCCACAGCCTGTGCTGTGAGGCATAAATGATTAAGCCTGAGAGTATTAGGGAGATGAGCATTTTAAAATACCCACGGAAGGTCAAGCGCGGTGGCTCACAGTGCAGTAAGCCGAGATCGTGCCATTGCACTCCAGCCTGGGCGACAAAGTGAGACTCTGTCTCAAAAAAACAAAAATAAAAACAAAAAAACCCCACATAATAGGAGGCCCAGGTGGCCGGGCACAGTGGCTCATGCCTGTAATCCCAACATTTTGGGAGGCCAAGGCAGGAGGATCGCTTGAGGCCAGGAGTTCAAGACCAGTCTGGGCAACATAGTGAGACCTCTTCTCTACAAAAAATTTTAAAATTAGCCAGGCATAGTGGCACATGCCTGTAGTCCCAGTTACTTGGGAGGCTGAGGTGGGAGGATCGCTTGAGCTCAAGAGGTCAAGGCTGCAGTGCACCAAAGTCATGCCACCGCACTCCAGCTTGGGGGACAGAGTGAGACCCTGTCTTAAAACGGAAACTAGCCAGCCCAGATCTCCCTGGGGCAGGGGTCTAGATGTTTGCCTTGTTGCTGGATGCCCACACCCAGGGGCACTCCAGAAATGCTTGGGGGATGCAACGGTTCCACTGGGTTCCTCTGGGGTGCATAGCCTGAGGGATGCGTGCCCGCTTTCCCGTCCCCAGGAGGACTACAACCACATCCATGGGGGCAAGTGGACAGTGAGCAACCTGCGGCTGTACCTGGAGAGCACCCGCGGCAAGGAGGTGACCAGCAAGCTGTTCGACGAGATCCACTGGATCATCGTGCAGTCCCTGAAGGCCGTGGCGGTGAGTTTGGTGCGGGCGGGGGAGCCGGCTCCCAGGGCCCATTTGGGAGTAGGGGGGCTTGCTGTCTTTCTGTTAAAAATACCTGTTTTCATCCGTGCGCGATGGCTCACGCCTGTAATCCCAGCACTTTGGGAGGCTGGGGTGGGCAGATCACCTGAGGTCAGAAGTTTGAGACTAGCCTGGCCCACATACATGGTGAAACCCTGTTTCTACTAAAAATACAAAAATTAGCCGGGCGTGGTGGCATGCACATATAATCCCAGCTACTTGGGAGGCTGAGACAAGAGAATCGCTTGAACCCGGGAGGCGGAGGTTGCAGTGAGTGGAGATCACACCATTGCACTCCAGCCTGGGTGACAGAGTGAGACTGTCTCAAAAAAAAAAAAAAAAAAAACAGGCCGGGCGCGTTGGCTCATGCCTGTAATCCCAGCACTCTGGGAGGCCGAGGCGGGTGGATCACCTGAGGTCAGAAGTTCAAGACCAGCCTGGACATGCTGAAGCCCCATCTCTACTAAAAATACAAAAATTAGCTGGGCGTGGTGGTGCGCACCTGTAATCCCAGCTACTCAGGAGGCTGAGGCAGGAGAATTGCTTGAACCCGGGAGGCGGAGGTTGCAGTGAGCTGAGATCACACCATTGTGCTCCAGCCTGGGCAACAAGAGCGAAACTCCATCTCAAAAAAAAAAAAAAAAAAAAAAAGCCTGTTTTCATGTTCTTGCCACCTGCATGTCTGCCAGACGCTACAGTGTTTTCAGGAAGGGAAAGGGGCTATCTTCCAGCCCAGTGCTGTCCCGGGGTGAGCCAGGCTAGCCTCTCAGGTGTAGCCACAGGCCCTGGCCCCTTCACCCCTCTTATACCCACTAAATCAATAATAACTATTTTGGCATAAACTGATATATTGGAGATGGACTTCCAGCAGCCTCTTGTCTGTAGAGGTCCTGACTTTAGTATTTCATAGATATTTCGGGCTGGAAATGGCATGCCTCTTCTTTTTTTATCTTCACATTTTATGTTTATTTGCTGGTTTTCAGTTGGCATTCGTGTTTTGTTTTACAGTGTTAAAGCAGGTGCACATCTATTTTTAAGGGAAAGGAGAGAAAGGAACATCGGAGCACCAGCAAGCTGGCTACTATTAATATTTCCGGGGCCGGGCGCTGTGGCTCAGGCCTGTAATCCCAGCATTTTGGGAGGCCAAAGTGGGCAGATCACGAGGTCAGGAGATTGAGACCATCCTGGCTAACACGGTGAAACCCCCTCTCTACTAAAACTACAGAAAAATTTGCCAGGCGTGGTGGCGGGCGCCTGTAGTCCCAGCTACTCAGGAACCTGAGGCAGGAGAATGGTGTGAACCTGGGAGGCGGAGCTTGCAGTGAGCCGAGATTGCGCCACTGCACTCCAACCTGGCGACAGAGTGAGACTGTCTGGAAAAAATATATTTCCAGTGCTCCCCCAGCGGGTGTCTTGAGGGTGTTTTGTTACCCGCATATGACTCCTGGGAAAACGGAGGCCAAGGCCCCAGGGCTGGGAAGTAGAGCAGGTTTCTGGCCCAAAGCCCATGAAATCTCCCCGTCTCACCTATGAGGGAGGGGCAGGAAAGCAACCCGCCCACCCTCCCCAGCCCACTCCAGGAGCCCAGTCTCTCCTGTCAGTTTTGTGGTCTTTTGTTTTTTTCTCTGAGGGCAAGTATGGTCTGTCCTTCTACCTTTTGAGGTGGCCCCTGAGAGACCCAACTACTCAGACGTGGGCCCAGAGAGTGGGTGCCACATCACCGTGGAGTGTGTGTGTGGTGGGATACTTCCCATTCTTTTAACAAAGGTGCTTTACGAAACTCCCAAAGTTCAAAGAATCACCACCATGTCAAAGAGCAAAAGTAACCATGGCCAGACTGTGGTATGTGTCCCCCACATTGGCGTCAAGAGGCTGTGAGAAAGAGCTTCGCTCCACAGTCGGAAATGTGTGAAATTGGCTGGGCACAGTGGCTCACGCCTGTAATCCCAGCACTTTGAGAGGCCAAGGTGGAGGATCACTTAAGCCCAAAAGTTTGGGACTTGAGGGTAACAAAGCAAGACCCTGCTTTTTTTTTTTTTTTTTTTTTTGAGACGGAATCTCATTCTGTCGACCAGGCTGGAGTGCAGTGGCACAATCTCGGCCCACTGCAGCCGCCGATCCCTGGTTCAAACAATTCTCCTGCCTCAGCCTCCCGAGTAGCTGGGATTACAGACTTGCACCACAACGCACAACTAATTTTTGTATTTTTAGTACAGACAGAGTTTCACTGTGTTGGCCAGGCTGGTCTGGATCTCCTGACCTTGTGATCCACCCACCTCGGCCTCCCAAGGTGCTGGGATTACAGATGTGAGCCACCACGCCTGGCCAAGACCTTGCTTCTAAAAATAAAAAATAAATTAGCCGGGCATGGTGGCATATACTTGTGATCCCAGCTAGTCAGGAGGGTGAGGTGGGAGGATCGCTTGAGTCCAGGAGTTTGAGGGTACAGTGAGCCATGATCGTGCCAATGCACTCCAGTCTGGGTGACAACGAGGCCCTGTCTCTTTAATGTTTTTGTTTTGTTTTGTTTTTGAGACAGAGTCTCACTCTGTCACCCAGGCTGGAGTGCAGTGGCACAATCTGGGCTCCCAGCAACCTTCACCTCCCGGGTTCAAGAGATTCTCTTGCTTCAGCCTCCCAAGTAGCTGGGACTACAGGTGCACGTCACCATACCTGGCTAATTTTTGTATTTTTAAGTAGAGACGGGGTTTCGCCATGTTGCCCAGGCTAGTCTCAAACTCTTGACCTGAGGTGATCCACCCACCTGGACCTCCCAAAGTGCTGGGATTACAGGCGTGAGCTACTGCACCCAGCCAGCCCTGTCTCTTTAAAAAAAAAAAAAAAAAAAGGACAAAGAAGAAGAAAGAAAGAAATGTGTGAAACTGCTGTTCTGGAGAAAGTGTGATGGCATCAAGGTTGATGTGTGAACATATTTTTTGTTTTCAATTTTTTTTTGAGACAGAGTCTCATTGTGTCACCAGGCTGGAGTGCAGTGATGCGATCTCGACTCACTGCAACCTCCGCCTCCCAGGTTCAAGCAATTCTCTTGCCTCAGCCTCCTGAGTAGCTGGGACTACAAGTGCGTGCCACCACGCCCAGCTAATTTTTGTATTTTTAGTAGAGACAAGGTTTTACCATGTTGGCCAGGATGGTCTCGATCTCTTGACCTTGTGATCTGCCTGCCTCGGACTCCCAAAGTGCTGGGATTATAGGCAGGAGCCACTGTGCCTGGCTGTATGAACATATTTATATAAAACACTCTCTGTGGAGGCCAGATGTGTTGGCTCACACCTGTAATCCCAGCGCTTAGGGAGGCAGAGGCAGGACGATAGCTTGAACTCAGGAGTTCGAGACCTGCCTGGGCAATATAGCGAGACCTCCTTCTCCACAAAAAGGAAAAAAAAGACAAAAAAAAAAAAAAAAAGAAATATTCTCTGTGGAAAATTAAGGCATTGTCTTCTACTTTTACCTGTAAACATATCCACTTATATTGAGCCTCTTTGAAGTGAAAGGCTTCAGTGAAACAACCACGAAAATTAAGATGCTGGGCATGGTGGCTCATGCTTGTAATCTCAGCACTTTGGGAGACTGAGACAGGAGGATTGCTTGAGGCCAGGAGTTCAAGACCAGCCTGGACCACATAGCAAGATGCTGTCTCTACAAAAAAAAAATTTTTTTTTTAACTAGCCAAATGTGTTGGTGCTCACCTGTTGTCCCAGCCCTTTGGGAGGTCGAGGTGGGCAGATTGCTTGACCCAGGAATTTGAGACCAGCCTGGGCAACATGTGATACCCTGTCTCTACAAAAAATACAAAAATTAGCCAGGCATGGTGGTGCATGCCTATAGTCCCAGCTACTGGGCAGGCTGACCTGGGAAGATCACTTGAGCCTGGAAGATTGAGGCTACAGGGAGCCGTGATCACGCCACTGCACTCTAGCCTGGGCGACAGAGTGAGACCTTGTCTCAAAAAAAAAAAGAAAGAAAGAAAAAGAAAAAAGAAAACTATAGACAGAGGTGGCCAGGCACAGTGGCTCATGCCTGTAATCCCAGCACTTTGAGAGGCTGAGGTGGGCGGATCACTTGAGGCCAGGAGTTCAAGACCAGCCTGGATAACATGACGAAACCCCATCTCTACTAAAAATACAAAAATTAGCCAGGCGTGATGGCACACACCCATAATCCCAGCTACTCGGGAGGCTGACGCAGGACAATCGCTTGAACCCGGGAGGTAGAGGTTGCAGTGAGCGGAGACCACACCACTGCACCCCAGCCTGGGTGACAGACTAAGATTCTGTCTCAAAAAATGAAAAGAAGGGGCTGGCTGTGGTGGCTCACACCTGTAATCCCAGCACTTTGGGAGACCAAGGCGGGCGGATCACAAGGTCAGAAGATCAAGACCATCCTGGCTAACATGGTGAAACCCCGTCTCTACTAAAAATACAAAAAATTAGCTGGGCATGGTGGCAGGCACCTGTAGTCCCAGCTGCTCGGGAGGCTGAGGCAGGAGAATGGTGTGAACCCGGGAGGCGGAGATTGCAGTGAGCCAAGATTGCGCCACTGCACTCGCAGCCTGGGCCACAGAGCAAGACTCCGTCTCAAAAAAAAAAAAAGAAAAAAAGGCCCGGTGCGGTGGCTCACGCTTGTAATCCTAGTACTTTGGGAGGGCAAGGTGGGTGGATCACCTGAGGTCAGGAGTTTGAGACCAGCCTGGCCAACATGGTGAAATCCTATCGCTACTAAAAATACAAAATTAGCTGGGTGTGGTGGTGCACGCCTGTGATCCCAGCTATTTGGGAGCCTGAAGCAAGAGAATCGCTTGAACCTGGGAGGTGGAATTTGCAGTAAGCCAAGACCGTGCCATCGCACTCCAGCCTGGGCAACAAGAGCAAAACTCCATCTCAAAAAAAAAAAAAAAAAAAGAAAGAGATGATGTCGGGTGGGTGCCTTGACTTTCTGCACTTTGAGTGTAGCTCTTCCTGCTTTCAAAGTGGTGCATGAGCATGGTGTGTGGGTTCGTTCTGTGTCTTTGGCTCACAGTGAGGATTCGACAGAAAAAACTCAGGACCTAGTTCATTGCTGGAGATACATCTTAGGGGCAGAGTGCCCCATCTCTTGTCCCACTGAAGCTCCTTATACCTTGGTGGCTTGGGTTGCAGCTTGGGTGGCAGGTAACAAGTGTGGAGTTCAGATCTGATTCCATGCCAGGCCCCACCATATCCCGACAGGGGACTTTGCTCAAGAGCCCACTCTTGCTGGGCCTCAGATGCCTCATCTGTGAAACCTTGACCCTGACAGCAGTGTCACGGCGTATACGTGAACAGTGCTCTGCAGAGACTGACTTCATGATTGGGAAGAGTTAAATTCCGCTAATCTGTTAACACATGATTGTGTGAATTCTAATACCAGATTAACCCGCCCTTTGTTCTCTCTCCCTCCCCAGCCCATTTTGGTAGAGCTTTGAGAAAAAGTTAGCTGTTTAATCAAGGAAACCTGTATTCCTTCAAGCCTGGCCCTCTGGCAGGTGCCTCAGAACGACTCCTTCTGGGCCTCAGTTTCCTGAACTGAAAAGCTGTTATGATAGATTTCTAAGGCTCTGCGAGCCTTTGGGAGCAGGAATTTATTTATTCAGTTTTTATTCACTTAGCAAATATTTCATCACCTGGTTTTTACCAGGCATGTTGTCCTCAGAGTGCGGCAGACAAGGAAACAGGCACATGGGAGGGGCCTGGTGCAGGACGGGAGGTGGCTCTGAGACCCCTCGAGGAACCCAAACCTGCAGCATGAGACTGGACAGAGATGCTGAGAGCTACGCGATGCAGGCAGCCTGCTCAGGGCTGGAGGCAGAGCGGGGTTTGGAGAATGACAGTCAGGCTAATGACTTCCTGCCTTACATTTTCTGGGACAGTCATCTGGGCACTGGCCTGGATGAGTATACCAGGCTTTTAGTTTAAATGTAATTCCACTAACTTACATGAGGAGGCAGCCAACCAGAGCCTCCGTTTCCCTCAGTGAGTGAGGAGGGTGGACCGGGCTCTCTCCTTCCCAGAGTTTCTAGCTTCAAGTGTTTTGTTGAAGGGGAGTCTGATGCCCTCTATCGTGTGACAAGACCTCCCTACCCCATCTCTGTGCTTCACTGACTATAGGGTGCACAAGTCTCTCTGTTTTTTTTTTTTTTTTCTGAGACAAGAGTCTCACTCTGTCGCCCAGGCTGGAGTGCAGTGGTGTGATCTTAGCTCACTGCAAGCTCCGCCTCCTGGATTCACGCCGTTCTCCTGCCTCAGCCTCCCGAGTAGCTGGGACTACAGGCGCCCGCCGCCACGCCTGGCTAATTTTTTGTATTTTTAGTAGAGATGGGGTTTCACCGTGTTAGCCAGGATGGTCTCGATCTCCTGACCTCGTGATCTACCCGCCTCAGACTCCCAAAGTGCTGGGATTATAGGTGTGAGCCACCGCGCCCGGCCAGGTTGCACAAGTCTCTGAGGAGCCTGTAAAACTGTGGTGCGTCTCCAGAGGTTGAATCCAGGCAGGCTGGGGAGGGCCCAGGAATCTGCATCATAAGCAGCTGGCTTTGGGGGGCTCTTTTGTGTTGTTTTTTTTTTTTTTTTTGAGACGGAGTTTCACTCTTGTTGCCCAGGCTGGAGTGCAGTGGCGCAGTCTCGGCTCACTGCAACCTCCGCCTTCTGTGTTCAAGTGATTCTCCTGTCTCAGCCTCCCAAGCAGCTGGAATTACAGGCACCCACCACCACGGCCCACTAATTTTTTGTATTTTTAGTAAGACAGGGTTTCACCATGTTGGCCAGGCTGGTCTCGAACTCCCGACCTCAGGTGATCCACCCACCTCCACCTCCCAAAGTGCTGGGATTACAGACATCAGCCACTGCGCCCAGCCAGTTTTCTTTTTTTTGTTTGTTTGCTTTTAAGTGACAGGTTCTTGCCCTGTCACCCAGGCTGGAGTGCAGTGGCATGATCATGGCTCACTGTACTCCAGCACTCTCCTCTTCCTCCAAGCCTCCAGCCGTCCTGAGTAGCTGGGACTACTGGCACATACCACCACACCCAGCTAAATTTTTTATTTTTTGTACAGGCGGGGGTCTCGCTGTGTTGCTCAGGCTGGTCTCAAGCTCCTGGGCTCAAGTGATCCTCCCACCTTGGCCTCCCAAAGTGCTGGGATTACAGGCATGAGCCACTGCACCCAGCCTCAGGTGGTGTTATTTATGTATCTGGAGAACAGTTAATCTAAGGTGTATCTAAGTGAAATGGAATTGAAAATTACAAAGGAAATTCAAAAATTTGTATTTAAATGGATTTACTGTTGTCACAGGGAACAGAGGTTAATAGTCTGGCACCCGGATCCCTAAGGGCCTGGGAAGGGGTGACGGGCAGCCTGGTGGACAGTTTGTGTTTGTCTGTAATAAGGCTGCACAGACCTTCACTGCAGGTTCTGGGCTTGGAGCTGGACATCTGTCCACTCTGATGACAGTCTCACGCCGACAGAGGGGTTGGGTGCTAGTCAAGCCTCTGATGAGTGAGATGCAGAGATGCTCGTTACGGCTTCATCAGTTCCCTCTATCAGGCTAAGGAAAGTGCCCAATCTCTGAGCTCTGCGGGAGGAAGAGGGAGAGGAGGGAGGAAGCGTTTGTGGTGGAGGGTGGGAACCCCTGCTGTGGGAGGTCGGGACCGTGGGACGACCCTGCTTGTCTCTGTGGCGTTGGTCTCGGCTGCGCCCTTCGATGCTGGCCATGTCACCCACTGGTCACTCTCTCTCCAGCCGGTGATGAACAATGACAAGCACTGCTTTGAATGCTATGGCTACGACATCATCATCGACGACAAGCTGAAGCCCTGGCTGATCGAGGTAACTGCGGGAGCACCTGCACCTGGTCACCACACACAGCCCCCGACACGCTTCTGCCCCAATTCGGGCCCAGCAGTCCCCCAGGCCCCAGATGTTTCTCAGGCCAGGCAGGAAGGGGACTGATGCTCAGGTTTGATTGTTTGCTGATGATTAAGGTATAAGCACATTCCTGCCTTGCTCCCCTCCCAGAGCCCAGCCTACGACAGGGAGCTGTGGCCCATCTCACATGAACCTGGTGGCTACGACACCTCCAGGGTGCGTCTGGGCTAGTCCGTCCTCCCTCAGTCCTGCACCCTGTCCCCCAGGCCCTCCGCTGTCCTCATGGGTGACAGTGTTCCCATCTAGGAAAGCAGCTCACAACCTCGGCAGCCCTTGGCCAGCAGGAGCACACTCTCCTGAGGGAAGGAACGCCCCTGCTGTTCTTCGGCATATATGAAGGTAGAGTTTGGAAGTGGATTCCTCTGCCTCTTTCAATGGGTAGAGAGGATGTCGTGGTGGCTATCTGTTTAGCGCTGCCTCCTGACACCAAGCCTGGCTGGTGCGACCTCAGCCACAGTGGGCGCTGGCGCACTTCTCAGAGGCCCCAGCTTCAAACCCACCTCGCCCACCCGTTGTTCTGGAGCCAGGAGGAGGAGCTTCAGGCCTCCAAGGGGACAAAAGAACTCCAGCTCTATTGGTTCATCTCCCTGCACGCCCTCCCAACCAAGTTCATTCGCCAGTGGATGGCTTGGGCCCTTCATCTCGGTCACATTTTGAGCCAGGACACCCAAGTCCACAATAGCAGGTTGTAGGGACTAGTTCCCTGTGGGTAGAGTCATGAGAACCCCTGCAGGAAGCTGCTGAAGAGCCAAGTGAGCTGGTTCCATCATGGCATCTTCCAGGCATATCCTTCTGCCACCAAAGCTGGGTGTAGACAGCCAGTGTTTGTACTTTCTTGTCCTCCATGTTAAACAGAATAACGAGGCCGGGCATGGTGGCTCACTCCTGTAATCCCAGCACTTTGGAAGGCCAAGGCGGGTGGATCACCTGAGGTCAGGAATTCAAGACCAGCCTGGCCAACATGGCAAAACCCCGCCTCTACTAAAAATAAAAAAATTGGCCAGGTGTGGTGGTGTGCACCTGTAATCCCAGCTACTGGGGAGGCCGAGGCAGAAGAATGGCTCGAACTGGGGAGGCTGAGGTTGCAGTGAGCTGAGATCGCGCCACTGCATTCCAACCTTGGGTGACAGAGGGGAGACTTTGTCTCAAAAACAAACAAAAAAAACAAAAACAGAGTGACTTGAATGGAAGTCTCTCCTGGATGAACTAGGATCTTAATTGTGAACTTTTTTTTTTTTTTTTTTTTTTTTGAGACGGAGTCTTGCTCTGTCACCGAGGCTGGAGTACAATGGCACAATCTCGGCTCACTGCAACCTCCGCCTCCCGGGTTTAAGCAATTCTCCTGCCTCAGCCTCCTGAGTAGCTGGGATTACAGGTAACTGCCACCACGCCTGGCTAATTTTTGTATTTTTAGTAGAGATGGGGTTTTACCATGTTGGTCAGGCTGGTCTTGAACCCCGGACCTCAAGTGATCTGCCCACTGCAGCTTCCCAAAGTGCTGGGATTACAGGCTTGAGCCACCATGCCTGGCCTGGGTTTTTTTTTTTAAGAGACCAAGTCTCGCTCTGTGTTCCAGGCTGGAGTGCAATGTCACCATCGTTGCTCGGCGCAACTTCAACTCCTGGGCTCGAGTGATCTTTCTCACCTCAGCCTTCTGTGTAGCTGGGACAATAGGTGTCTGCCACTCTTCCCAGATAATTTTTTTTTTTTTTTTTGGTAGAGATGGAGTCTCGCTGTGTTGCCTAGGCTAGCCTCGAACTCCTAGCTTCAAGTGATCCCTCCACCTTGGCCTCCCAAAGTGCTGGGGTTATAGGTGTGAGCCACTGCACACAGCCTAAAACAATTCTTTTTTTTTTTTGGAGACAGAGTCTCACTCTGTGACCCAGGCTGGAGTGCGGTGGCGTGATCTCAGCTCACTGCAACCTCCGCCTCCTGGGTTCAAGCGATTCTCCTGTCTCAGCCTCCCAAGTAGCTGGGATTATAGGTGCCCGCCACCACTCTTGGCTAATTTTATTTTTAGTAGAGACAGGGTTTCACCATGTTGGCCAAGCTGGTCTCGAGCTCTTGACCTCATGATCCACCCGCCTCAGCATCCCAAAGTACTAGGATTACAGGCATGAGCCACCGTGCCCGGCCCCTAATAATAATTCTTAATCTTCATGTATTCATAATAAGAATTATAGTATTATGGTATACTACAGTGGTCATTTTTGGGACAATGAGATCTGTGCAATTCTTTGGCACAGTACATATTCAATGCCCTGCTAGCAGCACAGACAGGCAGTCTGACTGGGAGAAACCTGAACAGCTTACAAATTTGCTCCCTCTAATCCCCCATGGCCTGAAACAGCTAACCACGGTCATTAGAACAGTGCCTAAAATATAAGTAAATAAGTAGTGACTGGCCGGGCACGGTGGCTCACACCTGTAACCCCAGCACTTTCGGAGGCCGAGGCGGGCAGATCCCCTGAGGTCAGGGGTTCAAGACCGGCCTGACCAACATGGTGAAACCCTGTCTCTACTAAAAATACAAGTATTAGCCAGGCGTGGTGGTGCGTGCCTGTAATCCCAGCTACTCGGGAGGCTGAGGCAGGAGAATTGCTTGAACGTGGGAGGCAGAGGTCGCAGTGAGCCGAGATCGCACCACTGCACTCCAGCCTGGGTGACAGAGCAAGCCTCTGTCTCAAAAAAAAAAGTAGTGACTGAGAGCCTATGGGACTCTCCACAGAACAAAGCAAATGTTGTCATTTTAATGTGCGGATTTTGTGACATTGCTTAGCTTCTCAGAGGCCTTATGGGACCACCTTTCCATGTGTTGGAAGGATTCATCATTTGAGTGAGAATGCTGCTTTATTGATGAGATATTACTCTCTTAGCAAAAAGGGAGCCCATTGTCTTTCACTTAAACCCACACTGCTGCTTGGGCAGGGTCATTTGGGTCACTGATTCTAACAAACCCCTGTGGGGCTCTTGGTTCTTAGGACAGAACCAGTCACACAGGTAGGCACTGATAATATGTTTGTGACATACACTAGCCCAAAATGTTTGTGTGATCTCTGATTTGTAGATCCTAATTCTAATCCTACCTTTAAGTATTACTTACGTTTCATTGAACAGCTAATAAAAGTGGATCACAAAGTGCTTCCTATCTAAGGTGCTCTGACGGTATTAGATAGTAGCAATATTAAATAACCATTTGCCAGGCGCGGTGGCTCACACCTGTAATCCCAGCACTTTGGGAGGCCGAGGTGGGAGGATCACCTGAGGTCAGGAGTTCAAGACCAGCCTGGTCAACGTGGTGAAACCTCATCTCTAATAAAAATACAAAAAATAGCTGGGCGTGGTGGTGTGCGCCTGTAGTCCCAGCTACTCCGGAGGCTGAGGCAGGAGAATCGCTGGAGCCCGGGAGGCAGAGGTTGCAGTGAACTGAGATCGCGCCACTGCACTCCAGCCTGGGCAACAAGAGCGAAACTCCATCTCAAAAAAAAGAAAAAAAAAAAAAGACTTGACAAGTGGGTAACAGCCAGCATCTCCTTCTGCAGTGCACGTTTTCACTCCAAAAGAGCGAGAGACACAGGTGAGGAACGTGGATCTTTCGTCTCACAGGTGAACGCGTCCCCGTCTCTCACGTCCAGCACTGCCAACGACCGAATCCTCAAGTACAACCTGATTAACGACACCCTCAACATCGCCGTCCCGAATGGCGAAATCCCAGACTGCAAATGGAACAAGTCGCCCCCAAAGGAAGTCCTCGGCAATTACGAGATTCTGTAAGTTTGCGTGCGACTGTGCGCTTGTCCTTCTGTGTTTCCGAATGGCGTGTGCCATAGCCCAGCTTGGATTTCTGGGCATATGAGGATTCTCCTTATTTGGGCAGAGTGTTTCATTTACTAATGACATGATGGGATAGATCGTGTTGTAGCAGAAAAGCAATTTGTTTATTTTATTATTATTATTATTTTGAGAGAGTCTCACTCTGTCACCAAGGCTGGAGTGCAGTGGCACGATCTCGGCTCACTGCAACCTCCGCCTCCTGGGTTCAAGCAGTTCTCCTGCCTCAGCCTCCCAAGTAGCTGGGATTATAGGCATGTGTTACCACTGCTGGCTAATTTTTGTGTTTTTAGTATAGACAGGGTTTCACCATGTTGGCCAGGCTGGTCTTGAACTCCTGACCTCAAGTGATTCTCCCACCTCAGCCTCCCAAAGTGCTGAGATTACAAGTGTGAGCTACTGCACCCAGCCCAGAAAAGCAGTTTGGGTGCTAAACTTGATCATCGTGTATGCTCCTACTCACAACATATGTGTGCTGCACTGATCACGTGCCAGGCTCCCCCGTTGGCCTCCGGGATAGCTGGAGCAGGCTGGGTGGAGTGCATGTTTCTCACAGGTCACCTGGGCTTATTCCCTGGCTTTGCCACATAGAGCTGGGTGACAGGGAGGAACTCAGTGCAACTGTTTGAGCCTCAGTTTGTCCACCTTTAAATGGGTATAATAGACCAGGTGCAGTGGCTCACGCCTGTAATCCCAGCATTTTGGGAGGCTGAGGCAGGCTGATCACCTGAGGTCAGGAGTTCGAGACCAGGCTGGCAAACATCGCGAAAACCCATCTCTACAAAAAAAAAAAAAAAAAAATGGGTATAATAAGATCTATCTTACAGAGTGGGAAGGAAATAGCTAACTTTCGAGGGCTTGTCATGTGTCAGAAACTGTGCAGAGTGCTTTACACACAGTATCAATTCCTTTCCCCAGTAATATTTTGAAGTAGGTAAGACTATTAGCTCCATTTCACAGGTGTGGAAACAAAGGCTTAGAGCGGTTCCATGGCATATACTTGTAGTGACGAAAGTGGGAACAAAGTGAGAGCCCATCAGGAGCGTGGAGGCTGAACACAGTATGGTTCATTCATTCTGTGGTCTATTAAGTGGCCTTTAAAAAGATTGACCCGGCTGGGCGCAGTGGCTCACGCCTGTAATCCCAGCACTTTAGGAGGCCAAGGCGGGTGGATCACGAGCTCAGGAGTTCGAGACCAGCCTGACCAACATGGTGAAACTGTATCTCTACTAAAAATACAAAAATTAGGCCGGGCGCGGTGGCTCACGCCTGTAATCCCAGCACTTTGGGAGGCCGAGGTGGGCGGATCACGAGGTCGAGAGATCGAGACCACCCTGGCCAACATGGTGAAACCCCGTCTCTACTAAAAATACAAAAAAAGCCAGGCATGATGGTAGGCGCCTGTAATCCCAGCTACTTGGGAGGCTGAGGCAGGAGAATCGCTTGAACCCGGGAGGCAGAGGTTGCAGTGAGCCGAGATCGTGCCATTACACTCCAGCCTGGGCAAAAAGAGTGAAACTCTGTCTCAAAAAAAAAAAAAAAAAAAATTAGCTGGGTGTGGTAGTGCGCGCTTGTAATCTCAGCTACTCAGGAGACTGAGGCAGGAGAATCGCTTGAACCCGGGAGGCGGAGGTTGCAGTGAGCCCAAATTGCACCACTGCACTCCAGCCTGGGCGACAGAGTGAGACTCTGTCTCCAAAAAAAAAAAAAAGATTGACCCAGAGCTACACCATGGGGCCTGGGAGGTTGCCTGGGAAAAACACACTGCAGAAAAGGGTGTATAATGTAATCCTTGTAAAACATTGGCCTCAGAATCCCCTGTGTGTACATAAAGTGACATGTGCAGTGGCTTACATGCGAATGCATGAGCAGGGAAACGTGGAAGGACACACATCATGTTGTTGGCATCGATACTGCGGTCGAGTGGGCATGGAGAAGAGGGGGAAGGAGACGGCAGTAAAAGGCAGGGGAGTAGGTGTGTTAGGTTCACAGTTACATGCTTCTGTCAAAGCAAAAATGTGCGTTTCATTTAAATTTTTAAAAAACGAAGAAATATTTAGTGAAATTTACACACAACACACACAGATGTCAGGCTTGTAGCTGGTAGGCGCTGCTGGTGGGAGGATCTGAACACGGGTCCAGGACTCTGGAGCCCACGCTCAGCTGCCTCTTGCCCTTGCTGTGGGTGATTTGTGGTGTGGATGCGCATGTTACAGCTCATTGTCTGGAACAGGATGAGCAGGTGGAAGGGGAGTTTAGATGGAAGTATGCTGGGCTTGCCGGCAACCTCGGGGCCTCTACAGGGTAGTGGCTGTGAACTTAAGGGGCGACCAGTCAGTGTGTGTGGTTGGTTGTTCCCTCCCTCCATGGTCAGCTGCCCAGGCTAGGTACAGAGAAGGCAGAGGGTTGGGAGGGACCAGGATTGGGAGCTTGCGATGGCAAGAGAGAGGGCAGCGGGGACAGGGAGAAGGCGGGGGTGGGTGGCAGTCCCGCAGGGAGGTGGGTTGTTGGAGTCGGGCACTAGGGAAGTGGGCTGGGAGGAGAAGGGGCAGTGGTCAGGGAGTGAGCACTCGCCGTGGAGATAATGCGAGGGGTGACGAGGCTTGGGGACTCCCTGGGGATGGGACTGAGATGGAGTAGAGGACAGGGTCACCAGAGGTCAGGGAGTTGGGGGTTTCATCTGTTTGGTCATTGCCATCACCTGCCACCATGAACTAGGACCCTGGCTCTCCAAGGGATCTGGGGTGGTGGCCTGGAGGACTGGAGGTGACGGCGCAAGGACGAAGGTAACTGTGGTGACCAGGCCTGGAAAGAGCTGGGGGCTTTAGAGAGGAGGCCCCCTCCAACCAGGAGTATGGTAGGTGGGAGAGAAAGCAGCCTCCACACCAGGGGCTGCAGGGGAAGCAGCGTCTCGCAGGAGTCTGTTAGAGCAGGAAGGGGAAGCGGAGATTGAAGGACAAGCGGAGGGCATGGTCGGTGCGATGATGGGCAGAGAGTTCCGGAGCCCACAGAAGGTGAGTCTGGGGATGGGGTCAGACTGGGATTGGCAGCCTGGGAAGTGAAGGGTGAGATCAGGGTTGGGGATGGCAACTGCGATGGCGGCCTTGGGGGCTGGGTCCTGATGGCCCCTGTGCTGGAGGACTGAGGGGGCCTGTGAGGGTGTACGGGTTGGGGACCATTGCAGGGAGACTTGTCAGTAGCATGAGGACCTTGGGGGATTCTCTTCAGTCCAGTTGAGGGTGGTGGAGAGGCTGGCTTGTTGGGAGTGTGTGGAGCCTCTGCCCCGTCCAGCCCGTGGCCTTCTTGAGGGAGTGGGCCAGACTCGCCATTTCCAGGCTAAGAAGCAGAGGCCAGGCTGGGCATGGTGGCTCATACCTGTAATCCCAGCAGTTTGGGAGGCCAAGGCAGGTGGCTCACCTGAGGTCATGAGTTCAAGACCAGCCTGGCCAACATGGTGAAACCCCGTCTCTACTAAAAATACAAAAATTAGCCGGGCGTGGTGGTGGGCACCTGTAATCCCAGCTACTTGGGAGGCTGAGGGCAGGAGAATGGCTTGAACCCAGGAGGCGGAGGTTGCAGTGAGCTGAGATCGTGCCACTGCACTCCAGCCTGGGCGACAGAGCAAAACTCTGCCTCAAAAAAAAAAGCAGCAGCAGCAGAGGCCAGAGCCTCACTGCTTTTAGTTGAAGAGACAACAGGTGACCCCGCTCCCTGATCCAGCCGTCCTCTCCCGGCTCCTGAGGAGTAATGGAAGGCTCTTGTGTGGAGCTGATGGCCTCTAAACGCTTCTAGTCGGGCCTTGCTTCCCTTAGGCATTCAGCTGATCAAAGAACCCCAGCTCCGTTTTCAGGTGCAGCCACCTGCAGCAGTAGCAGTTGGTGCTGACTGGGAGGGCCACGCCATCTGAGCGGCGCTGCGCGTCCATGCCAGGTGCTCTGCGTGCCCACAGCAACCCCTCAGAGCCCAGCAGCATCTAGCAGAGGACACTGGCCACATGAGATCACGTGCCCCAGGCCACACCATTGGCTGTGGCCCCACAAGGCCTGGCACTTTGCATCTGCCACCTCCAGGACCCTGTTCTGAAGTTGCTGACTGTACTTTTACAGCCTTTAAAAAACCCTAACAGTGACTAGATTCTTTCTGTGAAAACCCAGAAGAAAAGCCTGCTAGAACAGGAACTTTGAAGAACCATCTTGGCTCTGATTCTCCTCTGGGTTGGCTCGGTAGGTGGCCAGACCACCCCTGGGAACAGCGCATCCCGGTGCCAGCTGCTTGCCAAATGCTCCTTTCTGTTTGTTTTGTTTTTTGAGCCACACATATCAGCACAAGTGCTCCGTGAAACGGGTCACCATATGTGATCCTTTTCTCCATTCATTCAGTAGATTCCTATCCACCAGACCTTGAGCAAGCTGCTGGGGGCAGCCACGAACCAGACAGGCAGTCACTGCAGCCCCCTGGCCAGTGAAGCAAACAGAGGGGCAGTGGAGTGAAGACATTTATGAATGTGGAGTCCCCAGGGGGGAGGGGTATCTCATCCTGTGGAGAGGGGCCAGGGAGGCTTCCTGGAGGACCCCCCACCCAGGCAGATTCCAGAGTTCCGGGGGTGTCCTGTCTGGCTTCCTTGTGTCATAAGGACTGTGGCTGTGTCTCTCCTTCGAGAGGCAGAGAGGAAGCAGGCCCCCGTGTCATCGTCCTGACAGCCGCACCCTGGTGCAGAGCCTGGATCCCTGTGGTGTCTGCTTCACAGACAGAAGTCAGAAAATGCGGCCAGGCACAGTGGCTCACACCTGTAATCCCAGCACTTTGGGAGACCGAGGCAGGAAGATGGCTTGAGCTCAGGGGTTCGAGACCAGCCTGGGCAACATGGTAAAACCCCATCTCTACCAAAAATACAAAAAATTAGCCAGGCATGGTGGCATGCACCTGTAATCCCAGCCACTTGGGAGGCTGAGGCATGAGAATCTCTTGAACCCAGGAGGCAGAGGTTGCAGTGAGCCAAGATCGCGCGCCACTACACTCCAGTCTGGGTGACCGTTTTAAAAAAAAAAAAAAGGAATCCGAAAATGCTTTCTTCCCACCTCCTCTTTCAGTCCCACTTTGCCACCAGAAGCACAATGCAGAAAATACATTCTTTAACCTCAGAAGTTTCTAACTCACACTACATTCAACCTGCAGACTCTGGTTTTGGTAATAAGCTTATCACAGAAATCCACCCTTTTCCAGAAGTCCGCAAGATTAGCACTCAGCATCTGGGTACCTTTCGTGTTTGACATAAATACCTACATACAACCGAGGGTCCTAGTCAGGATGGCCAGTGCAGCACACCGACGGATGTGCTTTAACTGGGGAAAGATGCTTTCCACACTCCTCAGCTCTGCTGGACAAAAAACTCTTGAATTAGAAATCAGAAATCCTAAAGGTTAATCTTACCTCTGCCACGGACTGGCTGTGGGACCCTAGGCCCTGAGCAAACCTCTAGAACCCCAGTTTCCCCCCAGAGGAAGCAAGTCCTGGTGCTGCCGCCCGAGTTGGGAGGGTAATGTGAGTCACTGTGGAGGGGGCGGCCCCATTCCCCCAGCCTGCTCCCTGCCACAGCCTGCAATAGGTGCAGGCAGCAATGACCATGCTCCGGGACCCCGTGAGAGAAGGGCCCCGTCACTGTGGGAAGGACCCAGGACTTGCCCAGATGCTGTGACCACCCCGTCTGGGGAGCTGCAGCTGGCATCCAGCTCTTCCAGACGCGAAAATTCAGGCTGTTTCCTGCACTATTGCCTCCTTAGCGTATGCGGCCTTAGGATGCGTGAACTTTAACTGGGAAACAGGCAGTTAAAGAAAATGGGGGCTGGGCACGGTGGCCCACGCCTGTCATCCCAGCACTTTGGGAGGCCGAACGGGCAGATCACCTGAGGTCAGGAGTTCGAGACCAGCCTGGCCAACATGGGGAAACCCCGTCTCCACTAAAAATACAAAAATTTGCTGGGTGTGGTGGTGGGCACCTATAATCCCAGCTACCCGAGAGGCTGAGGCAGGAGAATCGCTTGAACCTGGGAGGTGAAGGTTGTAGTGAGCCAAGATTGTGCCACTGTATACCAGCCTGGGTGATAGAGCGAAACTCCATCTCAAAAAAAAAAAAAAGAAAAAGAAAAAGAAAATGGGGAGGGATGGCGTGGGTCACGGTGGCAGAGTATGCACTGTGGGGCCTCTCTGCCCTGGCCTCCACTGGCCGGTGCTCATGTGCCGCTCCCATCTGGAATGGGGTTAGTCCCCCCCAGCCTGCAGATGCCTTGTGTGAAGCATTTCCAGCCAGGCAGTCTCACCTCACTTACCCTGGGCTGGCTCTGTGTCACCTCATTCATGTTGCCTTTGGAGTCATTGCCAAATTTGACCTGGTGACCTGTATAAAATGTCAGCTTCCGAGGGGAGAGCACTGTCCACAATAACAACTTAACAGGGTTGTCCACAGAGGCAGGCTGGCCTTGGGGAGCGTTTGCTGGGCTGCGAAAGCCACCTGGCGGGTAGGTGGGCTGGAGCCAGGTGGGAGGTGGGCGGGAGCCAGCAGGAGTTGCGGGGTGGGGCCCCCTCAGGCCGCTTCTCTGGGTGATGTTTTTGCCACACAGCAGCCTGGTGGCCCTGCTTGTTGCCTTCGAAAGAGAGCCTGCCGTGATCCTGGCTGTTTCTGTCTCCAGGTATGATGAAGAACTGGCCCAGGGTGACGGGGCTGACCGGGAGCTGAGAAGCCGTCAGGGTCAGTCTCTGGGGCCCAGAGCAGGCCGATCGAGAGACTCGGGGAGAACCGTCCTCACCACCTGGAAGTGACTCCCACCCGGACCTTATCAAAACTACTCACTCCACCTGGGCCCCTGCTGAAGCCCTATTTTGAAATTTCCCTTTTGTAGAGCTTTTTTCCTTTCCTAAGCCCTGTAAATAAATGAAGGCACTTCTTTGGAAGGTTATGGAGTCTGTTTGACAGTACTAAAGGAAACAATTCACGCAGATGTATAAAACTCGCTTTTTTTTTTTTAACCTAAGCAGAATTTTCATATTAAAAACTCACTTTTTTGACAGAAAGTAACAGCTTCAAGCATGTAATTTGATGTGTCACAAGGTTTAAACATTTAAAAACTTTACACTAAATTAAAAACAAAACAAATCTTATAGACTAGTCCTGCCATGAGAGAGGAATGTATTTAACTGACGGCTCTTTTAGTTGTGTTTCTTTTTACTTGACTGCGATTTTTTTTTTTTTTTTCCGAGACAGAGTTTTGCTCTGTCGCCCAGGCTGGAGTGCCCTGGCACAATCTCGGCTCACTGCAGCCTCTGCATCCTGGGTAGTAATTCTCCCACCTCAGGCTCCCAAGTAGCTGGGATTACAGGTGTGTGCCACCACACCCAGCTAATTTTTGTATTTTTAGTAGAGATGGGGTTTCGACCGTGTTGGGCAGGCTGGTCTCAAACTCCTGACCTCAGGTGATCTGCCCACCTTGACCTCCCAAAATGCTGGGATTACAGACGTGAGCCACCATGCCCAGCTTACTTGACTGTGATTTTGAAGAAAACAGGCAACTAGAAATATTCGTCAGTCTAGGTGTCTAGGTGCTCCCTGGAAGACCTGGTTTCTTTCCTTCTCTTTTCTTTTTTCTTTTCAGACGGGATCTCGCCCTGTCACCCAGGCTGGAGTGCTGTGGTGCGATCATGGCTCAACTTCCTGGGCTCAAGTGATCCACCCGCCTCAGCCTTCCGACTAGCTGGGACCACACAGGCACACACCACCACCCCCAGCTACTTTTTAAAGTTTTTTTTTTTGTAGAGACAGAGTTGCACCATGTTGGCCAGGCTGGTCTCGAACTCCTGGGCTCAAGTGATCCTCCTGCCTAAGCCTCCCAAAGTGTTGGGATTACAGGCATGAGCCACCACGCCCGGCTTCAAAAAGACCTGTTCCTACCACTTCGGTTTTGTGGATGAGTCAGTTGTAAATTGAAGCAGATGAGCACAGACAGGTCCAGCTGTGTGCCTTTTATGACGTCAGCAGCTGAGTTTGCTGCAGGGAAGCGCCGCGGGCAGCCAGGAGCTGTGGGAGGAGCGATGGCTGTGGGACAGGCTGCACAAGCATGGTGTTCCCACGCAGTCTCCCGGTAGCCCGGTGACTTACAGGAGTGTATGGAGAGGACCTGAGTTGGTGGGTAGATGGACAGATGCATTTGAGTAATAACTCATGAGTTACAGTGCTGTTCTTAGGAAGGGTCTTTTTTTTTTTTTTTTTGAGGTGGAGTTTCACTCTTGACACCCAGGCTGGAGTACAATGGCACAATCTAGGCTCACTGCAACCTCCACCTCCTGGGTTCAGGCGATTCTCCTGCCTCAGCCTCCCAAGGAGGTGGGATTACAGGCACCTGCCACCACGCCCAACTAATTTTTGTATTTTTAGTGGAGACGGGGGTTTCACTATGTTGGCCAGGCTGGTCTCGAACTCCTGACCTCAAGTGATCCTCCCGCCTCGGCCTCCCACAGTGCTGAAATTACAGGCGTGAGCCACCGCGCCTGGCCAGGAAGGGCCTTTTATTCATGGTCGTATTCACACATATTTGCTGAAGTTTCACTCTCTGTCTTGAGTTTATCTTTAAAGCTTGCCACCTGTTTTTGTTGCAATGCTAGTAACAGGAGTTTGTTCTCCCAAATGGCACCAAGGGTATGTCCTTCAGATAAGGGTCTTCCCTGACTTGCGCAAGCTCTCTCAGTACCCATGCATGGATGTGTGTCAAGTGTACATGCCATATTGTGTGTGTGTATATGTGTACATATATTTGATGATGTTTCCCTGCCAATTAGGGAAAAATAGGTCTTTTCAACACGTATGGTAGAATAGAAAGTAAGAGAAACATTATACAAATGGTACTTGGTTAGACTCCAAATAAACTGCTCTTGGTGGACTTTTCAGCCGTTCCTTCTTCATGATCTTATTGGTATGTGCGTTGTGTGTGTTCCCTGGTGTTTAAGTTTTGTTTTTTGTTTTGTTTTTGAGACAGAGTCTCGCTTTGTCGCCCAGCAGGCTGGAGTGCAGTGGCGCGACCTCAGCTCACTGCAATCTCTGTCTCCCAGGTTGAAGTGATTCTCGTGCCTCAGCTTCCCAAGTAGCTGGGATTACAGATGTACACCACCATGCCTGGCTAATTTTTGTATTTTTAGTAGAGATGGGGCTTCACCATGTTGGCCAGGCTGGTCTGAAACTCCCAACCTTAGGTGATCCGCCTGCCTCAGCCTCCCAGAGTGCTGGGAATGCAGGTGTGAGCCACTGCGCCCAGCCGTGGGGTTTAGTTTTAATGTGTTTGCTGTTGATGGCGGGTGTGGGATGGAGATCCCTGAGTCAGACTTGGCCTTGTGGGCTGGCTCTGCTGTTTATTAGCTGTTTCCCAAGCCTGTCCCTGGGGTTGTTGCACCTTTGTTTCCCACTGTATAAAATGGGGAGCTCTGTGGCCGGGCGCGGTGGCTCATGCCTGTAATCCCAGCACTTTGGGAGGCTGAGGAGGGTGGATCATCTGAGGTCAGGAGTTTGAGACCAGCTTGGCCAACATGGTGAAACCTCATCTCTACTAAAAATACAAAAATTAGCCTAGAGGCTGAGGCAGGAGAATTGCTTGAACCCAGGAGGCGGAGGTTGCGGAGAGCCGAGATGGCGCCATTACACTCAAGCCTGGGCAATAAGAGTGAAACTCCATCTCAAAAAAAAAAAAAGGCGGGGGAGTTCTGTTTGCCACAGAAACAACCAGTGCCACCGCACAGGGACCCTGCCCTCCCGCCTTGCTGGCTCTGGTGAGCCCTCTTACCCCCCAGGAGGGGGTGTCCTCTGCACAGCTGGAGGCTCCACCTTGGCTCCTACACACAGAGGTGAAAGACACCCTGTTAACTGTTCCCAGCTCTTCCATCGGTTTTTACAACCCGGTTCTCAGTTACATTGTGTTGTTTTTGCCTCTCTCTGGGAGAAGGGTGGAGTCCCTGGTTGGGAACGTTGGCCTCTGAGGCTCTGGGGCCACGTAGTCCTAACGGAGGAGTCACACCAAGTGGTTAGTTTGCTGGTGACCCAGTTGCTAGGTGAAGGTGAGGCTCTGCTAAGTGGATTTATGTCATATAGTGACTGTCTCATTAGTGATGTCATGTTCTGGGCAGATGTTTCCTCTGAGCACTTCCAGGACACGGGTGGGAAGGGTGCGGTGTTGGCAGCTGGCCTCGGGAGGCTGTCGGGCCAGGAACAGCCCCATTCAGCGCCAGGCCGGGCCTGAGCAGTGAGCCCTGCTGGGAGCTGTCCGGGAGCCGTTGCTGTTTTCTTGTCAGCCCCCACACACTTGATGGGGTGGGTCCCAGGCCAGAAGGTTGCATCCTGTGGTCGTTTTCACCAAGTTTGATAGGCTTGGTTTTTCCCAATATAAACCCATCCTCGACTGGGCACAGTAGCTCACACCTGTAGTCCCAGCACTTTGGGAGGCTGAGGTGGGTGGATCACCTGAGGTCAGGAGTTTGAGACCAGCCTGGCCAACATGGTGAAACCCTGTCTCTACTAAAAATACAAAAATTAGCTGGGCTTGGTGGTTCATGCCTGTAATCCCACCTACTTGGGAGGCTGAGGCAGAAGAATCACTTGAACCCAGGAGGCGGAGGTTGCAGTGAGCCGGGATAGCACCATTGCACTCCAGTCTGGACAATGGAGCAAGACTCCATCTCACACAAAACAAAACAAAACCACCATCCTTCACCTCCTTTGCACACGGGCTGCTCCCCGGGTATTAGTGAGGGCCTGGTGAGAACCTTCTCACTGTCTCCCTTCTCCTCCTCCGCCTCCCACCTGGGCTTCCATGGAGACCCCATCAGTCTGGACCCGCATCTGGTTGCGCTCCACTGGCTGCTAGGACTTTCCTCACAGGGGCCATTTCCCCTCCACACAGTGGTTCTTCAGGGCGCTCCATAAAGCTTCCTATGCTTGCCGCCCATTGGCCTGTTGGCTCGCACTGCCACACACCACGTCCACCAGCGCCAAACCCATGCAACTCCTCCCTGAGTCCCCCCAGGGGCCAGCACACTCTCCACCCTCCCCTCTGGAGCCATTCCCAGCTGTGCTGTGGCCGCCTGGCCCTCTCCCCGCAGCAGCCCTGCAGCCGCTGTGGTCTGGGGAGGCCAAGATCTCCTGCAGGGCCCTGCCTGCCTGTAACAGCACAGCGACTGGGGCTGCTCAGCGACTGGGCACCCTCAGGCTGTTTGTGTGTCGCCTAATGTGAACTGTGCCCCAGCGGAGGGCCCTGGGGCACATGAGGACCCTTTGTGAGCAGGTGGGAGCACATCCACCTTTGATTCCAGTCCCTCATTGTGGAAGATGAGGGATTTTGATCTTCACTGATTAGCCCCAGCCTGAACCATATTAGATCTCACATCCTGTGAACAATGGCGGCCTCCTGCTTTTGTCCTGAGAAGTATTCAGAGCGCTCCTCCAGTGACAGATGCAAACCCACCTTGCTCATGCTCCTTCCCAGCCGCTGGCGCTCTGTCAGCAGGAACAAGTCTAGGGGCCCACGATGTTCCCCCAGGCCCAGGCCCACCCTGCCTGCCACTTGGCCAACATTTCCCGGCACCTCCAGTTTAACTCACCTAATCTCCCCTCCCCTTCCCACCCCTCCCCTCCCCTCTCCTGCCCCTCTCCTTTCTTTCCTCTTTTTTTTTTTTTTTTTTTTTTGAAACGGAGTCTCACTCTGTTGCCCAGGCTAGTGGCACAATCTCAACTCACAGCAACCTTTGCCTCCCGGGTTCAAGTCATTCTCATGCCTCAACCTCCCAAGTAGCTGGGATTACAGGCATGCGCCACCATGCCCAGCTAGTTTTGTTTTGTTTTATTTTGAGACGGAGTCTCACTCTGTCACCCAGGCTGGAGTGCAGTGGCTTGATCTCAGCTCACTGCAAGCTCCGCCTCCCAGGTTCATGCTATTCTCCTGCCTCAGTCTCCTGAGTAGCTGGGACTACAGTAGGCGCCCGCCACCATGTCCGGCTAATTTTTTGTATTATTAATAGAGACGGGGTTTCACCGTGTTAGCCAGGATGGTCTTGATCTCCTGACCTTGTGATCCGTCTGCCTCGGCCTCCCAAAGTGCTGGGATTACAGGCATCAGCCACCGCGCCCGGCCTAGTTTTGTATTTTTAGTAGAGACGGGGTTTCACCACGTTGGCCAGGCTGGTCTTGAACTCCAGACCTCAAGTGATCCGCCGGCCTCCATCTCCCAAAGTGCTGGGATTATAGGCATGAGCTACCGTGCCCGGCTTCCAACCAAATGTTTTTGAGTGATGGCATTAGTGTTCTTAGAGATGTGCCTCTGGGGCACATCAGAGGATGATGGAGCTGGTGAGAGGCTAGAGGGAGATCTGGCAGTGCAGGCCAGAATGTGAACTCAGGTGGGGCCCTAGGGACGGGAGGAGGGGAGTTGCGCACGGGGAGCCTGCACACCGGGTGGAAGCGGACCTGCAGAGACAAGCAGTTCTCAGTGGCCCAGTAGGGGGCGTGTGTTAAACGGGGTTTGAGCCCTGAATGTGGAAGGAGGTAAACTGCAAAGCTGCAGTAACAAACGTGCTTTTCAGAAGCTGTTCAGAAAGGCCACGCTACTCATGGTTATGAATAATGCTGCCTCGAGGCCATGGCTGAATAGCAAGAACGTCACCAGGCAGCTTCCCTTCCTGTATCTTGTACTAGTTAAAATGAAATCAGAACTTTCTGTTTTTTTGAGACAGAGTCTTGCTCTGTTGCCCAGGCTGGAGTGCAATGGCGTAATCTCGGTTCACTGCAAACTCCACCTCCCGGGTTCCAGTGATTCTCCTGTCTCAGCCGGGATTATAGGCACCCGCCACCATGCCCGGCTAATTTTTGTATTTTTAGTAGAGACAGGGTTTCACTGTCTTGGCCAGGCTGGTCTTGAACTCCTGACCTGGTGATCCACCCGCCTCGGCCTCCGAAAGTGCTGGGATTACAGGTGTGAGCCACCACGCCCAGCCTGATAGCTCTTTTTTTTTGAGACAGGGTCTCGCTGTGTCGTCCAGGCTGGAGCACAGTGGTATGATCACAGCTCACTGCAGCCTTGACCTCCTGGGGTGATCCTCCCACCTCAGCCTCCCAAGTAGCTGGGATTACAGGTGCATGCCGCCACACCCTGCTAATTTTTATTTATTTTATTTTATTTTATTTTTTGAAACAGTCTCACTCTGTCACCCAGGCTGGAGTGCAATGGTGTGGTCTTGGCTCACTGCAACTTCTGCCTTCTGGGTTCAATCGATTGTCCCGCCTCAGCCTCCTGAGTAGTTGGGATTACAGGCACATGCCACCACATGTGGCTACCTTTTGTATTTTTAGTAGAGACAGAGTTTCACTATGTTGGCCAGGCTGGTCTCGAACTCCTGACCTCGTGCTCCACCCGCCTCGGCCTCCCAAAGTGCTGGGATTATAGGCATGAGCCACCGTGCCCAGCTGCTAATTTTTTATTTTTTTGTAGTGACAGGGTCTGACCATGTTGCCCAGGCTGGTCTTGAACTCCTGGCCTCAAGCAATTGGCCTGCCTTGGCCTCCCAAAGTGCTGGGATTACAAATGTGAACCACTGCTCACCTGAAATGGTATCTCATTATAGTTTTGATTTGCATTTTTTCTGACAGCTAATGATGTCGAGTATCTTTTCATGTCCTTTTTGGCCATTCGTATACCTTCCTGGGAGAAACCATTTTGATTTTTTTTTTTTTTTCTTGAGACAGGGTCTTACTCCATCACCTAGGCTGGAGTGCAGTGGCACAATCACAGCTCACTACAGCCTCAACCTCCGAGGCTCAGGTGATCCTCCCACTTCAGCCTCCTGAGTAGCTAGAACTACAGGCATGTGCCACCATGCTTGGCTAATTTTTTTGTAGAGATGGGGTTTTGCCATGTTGCCCAGGCTGGTTTCAAACTCCTGGGCTCGGCCGGGCGCGGTGGCTCACACCTGTAATCCCAGCATTTTGGGAGGCCGAGGCGGATGGATCACGAGATCGAGACCATCCTGGCTAACACGGTGAAACCCCGTCTCTACGAAAAATACAAAAAATTAGCCCGGCGTGGTGGCGGGCGCCTGTAGTCCCAGCTACTCGGGAGGCTGAAGCAGGAGAATGGCGTGAACCTGGGAGGCAGAGCTTGCAGTGAGCTGAGATCGTGCCACTGCACTCCAGCCTGGGCATCAGAGCAAGACTCTGTCTCAAAAAAAAAAAAAAAAACAAACTCCTGGGCTCACATGATCCACCCACCTTGGCCTCCCAAAGGATTATAAGCAGGGGCCACTATGCCCAGCCAGATTTTTAAAGGGGTGATTTTTGTACTGCTCACAGGAAATCATGACTCCTTTCTAATTCTGGGGTAGAAGGCATCATTGCCTCTTCCATGTAGCCTTTCCTGGTGACTCTAGTCTCTACTGGTCTCTCTTTTCTCTTACATTTTATTATTATTTAAAAAAATATTAGAGATGGGGGTCTTGTTATGTTGCCCAGGGTGGTCTGGAACTCCTGGGCTCCAGGGATCCTCCCATCTCAGCCTCCCAAAGTGCTGGGATTACAGGCATGAGTCACCACGCCCAGCCTCTCTTGCATTTTAAAGCATAAATCAGATTCTGTCAGAGCCCTAATGCCCTCCAAAAGCCTCCCCTGGAACATAAATAAACTCAAGTTCCTCGCCTCTCTGGCCTCCCCCTCCACCCCCTCCCTTCTGCCTTTGCTGGTTTTGCTGGAGACACAGCAATCTTCAAGAGTCATGCCCCTCCCTGCCTCAGGGCCTTTGCACGGCAGGCCCCTCTACTAGAATTCTCTTCCCCCATCTCTGCAGGCCTGGCTCCTTTCATCACTTGGAGCAGCCTATCCTGTCTGCCACCTTCCCAGAGAGGCTCTCTTTTTTTTTTTTTTTTTTTTGAGACTGAGTCTCATTCTATCACCCAGGCTGGAGTGCAGTGGCATGATCTTGTCTCACTGCAACCTCTGCCTGCCGGGTTCAAGCAATTCTCCTGTCTCAGCCTCCTGAGTAGCTGGGACTACAGGCACCCACCACCACGCCTGGCTAATTTTAGTATTTCTAGTAGAAACAGGGTTTTACCATGTTGGTCAGGCCAGTCTCGAACTCCTGACCTCAGGTGATCCACCTGCCCTCAGCCTCCCAAAGTGCTGGGATTACAGGCGTGAGCCACCGTGCCCGGTCCCAGAGAGGCTCTCCTGGTGGTCCCTCTAGCCCCACTTTCTTACCACCTTCTTCCGTTTTCTCCAAAGTACTCATATCCCTGAGATGATCCGGGTCAGGCATGTGCCTCTGTGCTTTCTCCCCGGCACAGCCTCCAGCTCCGTGTGCCCCTGCCTGGCCCCAGCCTGACACACGCGTGCAGCAATGATATGTGATGGCTGGACGACTGTGGGAACCAGGCCGTCTACTCATTTGGGATTGTCCTTGTCCTCCTGCTATGTCGCTCTTATTGCCTGGGTCTTTGCTATCCACCCCCAGACTGAGATAAGGAGGAACTGGAGGGCAAGGGCTGAGTTCTGTCCTCCACGCCCAGGCAACACTGGTCATTTGTCGAAGCATTTATGGACAATGTCAGAGCAGCAAAAACGGAGGGAGAGCAGCAGGCGGGCGAGGGATGATGGGGAAGTCAAAGACATTTAGTCTCAAGAAGGGATGATTTAGGTGTAACACTAAGGATTTCAGGGGCTGTTAGGTGACGAGGGGCAATTCGTGATGTGCATGTATTTCTGGAGGCCAAGGTGAGGAGCAGAGCACAGAAGGAATGGGCGAGGGGCGCTGGCTCCACGGAGGGAGGGAGTGCTAGAGACAGGGAAGCCCCTTTGGCCTTTTGGGGTCTTTCCAGCACAGCCGCAGAAATCACACTCAGAGAGGTGTAGGTGAAGGGCTCAGTTACACTCACGGGCCCCAGAGAGGAAGGCCAGCCCCCATGTAGGGGGCTGGATGGGAGGAGCCCACAGGGAGCAGGCCCACCTAGCAGGTGCGGGCCAAGAGAGCCTGAGGGCCTGAGGACCCGCATGCAGGTGCATTTCCTGGGGGTCAGGGCAGAGGGCACTAGCCAGAGACGTGA
The DNA here is from genome assembly GCF_028878055.3 of Symphalangus syndactylus. NCBI lineage: Eukaryota > Metazoa > Chordata > Mammalia > Primates > Hylobatidae > Symphalangus > Symphalangus syndactylus. Next base: position 16,690,363 of record NC_072440.2, read on the forward strand.
GCAGATCTCATTGGTGTGTTTCAAAGTGACTGAGTGACCCTCAGGGGAAGGCTGGAAGGGAACCTGGGGCAGGGACCAGGCTTATTCCACGGGGCTACCTGGCTGCCAGAGTGGAGTGTTCTCAGCCTGTGTGTGGGCATGTTGAGGTGTCAGGGCAATAGGAAGGGTTAAAAATGGGCTAATCTCTTGCTGGGCGCGGTGGCTGACGCCTGTAATCCCAGCACTTTGGGAGGCCGAGGTGGGTGGATCACGAGGTCAGGAGATCGAGACCATCCTGGCTAACATGATGAAACCCCGTCTCTACTAAAAATACAAAAAAGTTAGCTGGGCGTGGAGGTGTGTGCCTGTAGTTCCAGCTGCTGGGGGGGCTAAGGCAGGAGAATGGCATGAAACCGGGAGGCGGAGCTTGCAGTGAGCCAAGATCACGCCACTGCACTCCAGCCTGGGCGACAGAGCAAGACTCCGTCTCAAAAAAAAAAAAAAAAAGGGCTAATCTCGGCCGGGTGCAGTGGCTCATGCCTGTAATCCCAACACTTTGGGGGGCTGAGGCGGGTGGATCACCTGAGGTTAGGAGTTCAAGAAGAGCCTGACCAAGATGGAAAAACCCCGTCTCTACTAAAAATACAAAATTAGTCAGGCGTGGTGCCGCTTGCCTGTAATCCCAGCTACTCGGGAGGCTGAGGCAGGAGAATCACTTGAACCCGGGAGGCAGAGGTTATAGTGAGCCAGGATCACACCATTGAATTCCAGCCTGGGCAACAAGAGCAAAACTCCGTCTCAAAATAAAAAATAATAATAAAAAAAAGGCTAATCTCGAACTCCTGGACTCAAGCGAATCCTCCCACCTCAACCTCCCAATATGCTGAGATTACAGGCATAAGCCACCATGCTTAGCCGAATGTTAGGGGCCAGGGGATGTCTCCATTAGCGTTGCCTGGGTATAGAATGGTTCATCTTGTGAGGTAATGAGTCTCCTGTCAAGGGCAAGTTCAAGCAGAGGCCGGATTCCTCCGGGGGTGCGTAGAAGGGACACATGGGGCCCGGCGCGGTGGCTCACGCCTGTAATCCCAGCACTTTGGGAGGCCGAGATGGGCGGATCATGAAGTCAGGAGATTGAGACCATCCTGGCTAATACGGTGAAACCCCGTCTCTACTAAAAATACAAAAAATTAGCCGGGCGCGGTGGCAGGCGCCTGTAGTCCCAGCTACTTGGGAAGCTGAAGCAGGAGAATGGTGTGAACCCGGGAGGCGGAGCTTGCAGTGAGCCGAGGTCGCACCACTGCACTCCAGCCTGGGCGACAGAACGAGACTCCATCTCAAAAAAAAAAAAAAAAGAAGGGACACATGGAAAAGATGTCCTTTGTGCCTCTGAGTGCCCTCAGCTGAAGGCATGTGCTGCACTGACCCAGCTTTCAGGGGAGACCCAGATTTTGCCCTGGGACTTCTGGGATGGGGAAAGAGCCACTTCAGGGGCAGGGAGGAAAGACAGCACCAGCCTGGGAACTGAACGGCACGGAGAAGCCAGGGCGAGGACAGGCCGAGCTCCATGGCCCTGAGAAAGAATTTCTGCTCACTTGTTGCTTTGTTGAATGTTTCTCCCCGCAGAGCAGGGCTGCCCCATGAGGGCAGGAGCTTGTCATCACAGTCCCCTCAGTAGCCCCAGTGTGCAGAACGGTGCTGGACACCTCCAGCTAAAAAGCCTGGGCTCTGGAATTAGGAGTCCGTGGAGGCACTCCCTGCCCACCTACTGGCTGTGTGAGCTCAGGTTGGCTCCTTCACCTCTCTGAGTCTATTTCCTTGCAGATGGTGACATGAGGGTAATGGCTATTCCTACCTCCCAGGTGGCTAAGCTTGTGCAACTGTGCCTGGGTCTGGTTGCTTTCCTGCTATTGTTAGCAGCCATGAAGGCATACCTGCTGTTGGGTGCTGCCCCTCCCCTCCCATGGGTCCCCGGGCAGGCAGTTTTCAGACCTTGCCCACCACCTGCCAGCTTGTGGAGAACAGCGCATTTGGTGGAGCTGGAACATGGGCCAGTGCCAAGGGAGGGTGAGCTTGGGGCTGGCAGAACCCTGGGCTGGAAGAAGGCTGAGTCACAGCCATAAGGTCGGGGTGTGTCATGGTGACAGGACATCCACTTCCAGCCTGGAGGGTGCCATGTCTCACATTTGGCACATTTAGGCAAGTGAGCCCAAGCAGAAAGGCTTTGGCAAAGAAAGGAGACAGGAGGGCAGCTGGAAAATTTTGACTAATGGCTGTCCAGGAATCCCTTCATCGTGGGAGAGTCTTTGGAGTATCAGCCCCCAATCTATACCTGGCCCGGCCCCATCGCTCAGCCTGGAGTGGCCTTCCCAGCTACAGGCACTGAACCTTCAGGCATCCCCGTGCTCCTCACCATCTTACCCCAGGGCCACAGCTCATGCCATACCTGTTCCTGGTATGTGGGTCCCCTCCCCATTCCCTCACCTGCTGAACTCCTGCTCATTCCTGAGACCCAGTTAAAACACATTTCTGGCCAGGCTCGGTGGCTCACACCCGTAATCCCAGCACTTTGGGAGGCCAAGGCGGGCAGATCACGAGGTCAGGAGATTGAGATCATCCTGGCTAACACGGTGAAACCACATCTCTACTAAAAATACAAAAAAATTAGCTGGGCGTGGTGGCGGGCACCCGTAATCCCAACTACTTGGGAGGCTGAGGCAGGAGAATGGCGTGAACCCGCGCGGCGGAGCCTGCAGTGAGCCGAGATTGTGCCACTAGCCTGGGCGACAGAGCGAGACTCCATCTCAAAAAAAAAAAAAAAAAAAAAAACATTTCCCTGAGGCTTTCAGCCATCTTCTGACGTAGCCCCTGCCACTGTCCTCTGCCTGCCCTTCACATTTCAGGCTTTGGATAGCACCCAGGCTGGATAGGCCAGCCTGGCCAACATGGTGAAACTCTGTCTCTACAAAAAATACAAAAATTAGCCCGACGTGGCGGTGCGTGCCTGTAGTTCCAGCTACTTGTGGGGCTGGGGAGGGAGGATTGCTTTAGTCCAGGGGTTCCAGGCTGCAGTGAGCCAAGATCGCACCCCTGCACTCCAGCCTGGGTGATAGAGCAAGATCCTGTCTCAAAAAAAGAAAAGAACGATCAAGCTGTGAAAAGACATGGAGGAAGCTGGGCACTGTGGCTCAAGCCTATAATCCTGGCATTTTGGGAGGGCGAGGCAAGCCGATCATTTGAGGTCAGGGGTTCGAGACCAGCCTGGCCAACATGGTAAAACACCATCTCTACTAAAAATACAAAAACTAGGTCAGGTGTGGTGGCTCACGCCTGTAATCCCAGCACTTTGGGAGGCTGAGGCGGGCCGATCATTTGAGGTCAGGGGTTTGAGACGAGCCTGGCCAACATGGTAAAACCCCATACTAAAAATACAAAAATTAGGCCGGGCGCAGTGGTCCATGCCTGTAATCCCAACACTTTGGGAGGCCGAGGTGGGCAAATCACCTGAGGTCAGGAGTTCGAGACCAGCCTGGCTAACATGGTGAAACATCCACTCAACACTAAAAATACAAAAAGTAGCTGGGTGCTGTGGTGCATGCCTGTAATCACAGCTACTTGGGAGGCTGAGGCAGGAGAATCACTTGAACTTGGAAGGTGGAGGTTGCAGTGAGCCAAGATTGCGCCACTGCACTCCAGCCTGGGCGACAGAGCGAGACTCCGTCTCAAAAAAAAAGGCCAGGTGCAGTGGCTCATGTTTGTAATCCCAGCACTTTGGGAGGCCGAGGCAGGCAGATCACAAGATCAGGAGATCGAGACCATGGTGAAACCCCGTCTCTACTAAAAATACAATAAAAAAATTAGCCGGGCCTGGTGGCAGGCACCTGTAGTCCCAGCTACTTGGAGAGGCTGAGGCAGGAGAATGGCGTGAACCCGGGAGGCGGAGGTTGCAGTGAGCCGAGATCGTGCCACTGCACTCCAGCCTGGGCGACAGAGCGAGACTCCGTCTCAAAAAAAAAAAAAAAGCAAAGCTACCTAACTGCAGTTTGACAAAGACAGCAGGTCATGGGGTGCCCGTGCTCCCGTGCTCCTCAGAAAGGGGTGCTGCGTTTAGGGATCTCCAGGAAGGAGCACCATCTGCCAGAGTGGGCATGCTGGCAGGTGGTGGGAGCTGCAGGAACCGAAACACAGAGACGGAGAGGGCATGGGGGCTCAATGGGCAAGGGCATCACAGAGCAAGCCCTGGCAACACGCTGCTGACATCCAGCCTGGCTCCAAGGCCAGTGCTCAGAGGAGTGAGAAGGGCATGGCTTTGCAGCCACACGAGACCTACATAACCTTTACCTCTTTGAGTCTCAGTTTCCCTAACTGCAAAGTGGGGAGATTGTGAGGAAACCTGAGGTGCCGTGTATAGAACACTGAGCATGTGGCCGGCCACTGTGGAGGGAATTAGTTGGGTGGCAGTCAGTGGGACCCTCCCCGCGTGCCCAGCACAGGGTCTGCCCCCACAGGCAATTGACTAACCCACCAGCTGTGCAAATGAGTGGAGGGTGGCTGTGTCATAGGCCTGGTCCTAGCCTGGCCGCCCACTGTCTGGGCACACAGCAGGAATGCCGTGACCTGTAATTAACCTAGTCCAGGCTTGGCAGGCAGGCAGGCTCTCCCCGGTGCCCACATGATACTGCCATCAGCCTTAATGAGTGCACGTGCTGCAATCTGAAACCTCAGCCAGGGACTGGAACCAGTTGCACAGAGAATAGAATTGTCACAACAGGAAGGGTGTGTTCAGAGCCTGCTGGAGGAGCGGCAGGAGGGGCCTGGGCCTGCTCTCCCGCACCTCATGCCACCCAGAGGCTGCCAGGACCCCGATGCCTAGAGAATGGCTGCTGGCTGCTGGGGGAGTGCCCAGGGCTGGGTACTTGATTCAGGCCCAAAGTACTGATTTCAGGTGCTTTGGGAGGCCGAGGCAGGCAGATCACGAGGTCAGGAGATTGAGACCATCCTGGCTAACACGGTGAAACCCTGTCTTTACTAAAAATACAACAACAACAAAAAAAGCCAGGTGTGGTGGCGGGCGCCTGTAGTCCCAGCTACTGGGGAGGCTGAGGCAGGAGAATGGCGTGAACCCGGGAGGCGGAGCTTGCAGTGAGCCGAGATTGCGCCACTGCACTCCAGCCTGGGTGAAAGAGCGAGACTCTGTCTCAAAAAAAAAAAAAAAAAAAAAAAAAGAGGTTGTTTTCCCACAGCCTTCGGGAGCCTGTGCTCCAGCCCTCTGCTCCCAGTGTCCCCAGCACCTTTCCTTCCACTGTGCCCTGCTTATCTTCAGGACCTGCTCAAACTCCTCCTCCCAGAAGCCTCCCAGGGCCCACCCTGTGCGGCTCCAGTCCCTCTGGAACACTGCTTGTGACCTCTCCTCTGGTCCCCCATCTAGCACGAGTTGCTTCAAGGTGGGCAGTATTTTTCATTCACGCCCAGCATGGTAGCTCGCATCATGTGCCCACTGAATTAAATAGAGGGAGAGATGGGGTTGGTAAAGAATACAGGAGCAGAACCGGGCATGGTGGCTCAGCCTGTAATTCCAGCACTTTGGGAGGGTGAAGCGGGCAGATCACTTGAGGTCAGGAGATCGAGACCAGCCTGGCCAACATGGTGAAACCCTATCTCTACCAAAAATATAAAAAATGAGCTGGGTGTGGTGGCAGGTACCTGTAATCCCAGCTACCCAGGAGGCTGAAGCAGGAGAATTGCTTGAATCCAAGAGATGGAGGTTGCAGTGAGCTGAGATTGTGCCACTGCACTCCAGCCTGGGTGACAGAGAGAGACTTTGTCTCAAAAAAAAAAAAAAAAAAAAAAAAGAGAGAATACTGGAGCAGGAGCCAGAAGGCCTGAGTTTGATTGGAGAGGGGTCTCTGACTCCTAATGGCTGGCAGACCTCGGGCCACTCGCCTGACTTCCCTGGGCCTCAGCTTCCTTCGCCTTAGGAGGCTAGGATTCACCTTTGGGGGTCTTCTGGCTTAGAAGTTCTGCGGTCCCAAATGCTGCACAGGCTGCCCCCTGCCCTGTCTCCCACCTGCCCACTCCCTGCCCCATACTGAGCTGTGAGGTGAAGCCACCCCCCAGGCCTGTTCACCTTCTGACTGCCCATGTGGTCGGCTCTCCATCCTTCGTGCACCTGCGGGGAAAGGGAAGATTCCTTCCTCGCACACTTCCAGCATCTGCCTCGTGCTGTGCACAGCTCTGGGCCAGACGACTTACAACCATCAGTCACCCATGCCAGCTTGGACCTGCCATCTGTGGCCCACACCCAGAGAGAACTTGATGCAGAGTTGGCCTCACCCACCCCTGCCTCCACAGGGGCTGCCTGGATTGGAGTGTGGGTTCCCATGGGCCTCAGACCTGGTTGGAGGCTCAGCAGAAGAAGGGGGGACAGGGAGACAGGTAGGGGTGGGAATGGGGGCTGGCAGGTGCAGAACGCTGTGGGAGTGGAATGCAGGCAGCAGGTGCCGCCCTGCAGGTTGGGGAGATGGGGCCTCATTCTTCTGTGGGTGATAACGCTGGTAGGCTGGGTGCTAGCTGGAGCCGAAAGTCAGCTCCCCAGAGACACGTCCATTCCTGGGAGGCAGAACCCCTTGGCTCCACTCCCCTTGGGGCAGGGAGTGTGAGTGAGAGGGAGCTGGGGCCTGCCACACACCTCAGCGGCTTGCTGTCCTCTTTCGCAGACTAGGAGGCGGCTCTGGGTTAGGGCCATGATAGCCCGGGCCAGGAACCAGCACTGGTGGAGCTGGTAACTTACTGTGTGCCGTGACGGGCATTCGCACTGAGCGCTTTCCCCATGTGATTGCACTGAGTTCCAGCAGCACCCCATGAAGCAGGGGTGAGCTATCGCTCCCTGTCCAGATGAGGACATTGAGGCTGAGAAGTGAGTGGCTTGCCCAAAGCTGTGTGGCTTATTAAGGATGTGTGTGTGTGTGTGTGTGTGTGTGTGTGTGTGTGTGTGTGTGTGTGTGTGTGGCGGGGGCGTGGGGGCGGTGGCATTCCAATTCCTCTCTGTCTTTGTCCCAGGATGACGGGAGGGGATGTCCTTTAAGCTCTTGGGCACAGGTTTATGGAACAGCTTGCTGTTTGTGTCTTTCTTTCTTTTCCTTCCTTCCTTCCTTCCTTCCTTCCTTCCTTCCTTCATTCCTTCCTTCCTTCCTTCTTTCTTTCTTCCTTCCTTCCTTCCTTCCTTCATTCCTTCCTTCTTTCCTTCTTTCTTTCTTTCTGATGCAGTTTTATTCTTGTCACCCAGGCTGGAGTGAACTGGCGTGATCTCGGCTCACTGCAACCTCTGGCTCCTGAGTAGCTGGGATTATAGGCACGCACCACCATGCCCAGCTAATTTTTTTGTATTTTTAGTAGAGGTGGGGTTTCACCATGTTGGCAAGGCTGGTCTCAAACTCCTGACCTCATGATCCACCCGCCTTGGCCTCCCAAAGTGATGAGATTACAGGTGTGAGCCACTGCACCCGGCCTTTTTTTGTTTGTTTGTTTTTCAGATGGAGTCTCGCTCTGCCCCAAAGCTGAAGTGGAGTGGTGCAATCTCGGCTCACTGCATCACTGCAACCTCTGCCTCCCAGGTTCAAGTGATTCTCATGCCTCAGCCAGGATTACAGGCGTGCATCACCACGCCCAGCTAATTTTTGTGTTTTTAGTAGAGACACGGTTTCACCATGTTGGCCAGGCTGCTTTTTTTTTTTTTTTTTGAGACCGAGTCTCATTCTGTCGCCCAGGCTGGAGTGCAGTGGCACGATCTCAACTCACTGCAAGCTCCACCTCCTGGGTTCACGCCATTCTTCTGCCTCAGCCTCCCAAGTAGCTGGGACCACAGGCACCTGTCACCACGCCCAGCTAATTTTTTTTATTTGTAGTGGACACAGGGTTTCACCGTGTTAGCTAGGATGGTCTCAATCTCCTGACCTCGTAATCCGCCTGCCTTGGCCTCCCAAAGTGCTGGGATTACAGGCATGAGCCACCGCGCCCGGCCTCAAGGCTGGTCTTGAACTTCTGACCTCAAGTGATCCACCCTCCTAGGCCTCCCAAAGTGCTGGGATTACAGGCATGAGCCACTGTGCCTGGCAGGTATTTTATTTTTATTGGTATACAACTTATAATGTATGTATTGGTGTACAGGTTATTTTACAAGTTCAAGTTAATAACATTTATTTGTTATAGGGCTGGGTGCCATGGCTTTTGCCTGTAATCTCAGCACCTAGCACTTTTTTTTTTTTTTTTTGGCAGAGTCTTGCTCTGTCGCCCAGGCTGGAGTGCAGTGGCATGATCTCAGCGCACTACAACCTCCACCTCCTGGGTTTAAGTGATTCTCATTCCTCAGCCTCTCAAGTGGCTGGGACTACAGGCGCCCACCACCACACTCGGCTAAAATTTGTATTTTTAGTACAGATGCAGTTTCGCCATATTGTCCAGGCTTGTCTCGAACTCCTGGCCTCAAGTGATCTGCCTGCCTCGGCCTCCCAGAGTGCTGAGGTTACAGGCATGAGCCACTGCGTTTGGCCAATCTCAGCACTTTCAAAAGCTGATGTGGGAGGATCGCTTAAGACCAGGAGTTCAAGATTAGTCTGGGCAACATAGTGAGACCCCATCTCTGCAAAAAATATTTAAACCATTAGCCAGGTGTGGTGGGACATGCCTGTAGTCCCAGCTATTTGGGAGGCTGAGGCTGCAGTGAGGTATGATCACACCACTGCACTGCAGTCTGGGTGACAAAGCAAGAGTCTGTCTCAAAAGAAAAAGAAAAAATAAATAAATAAATAGAATGTAAGGCACATATGTAATCTTGTACCCACATTTAAAAAGTATAAAAATTCTTGGCATGGTAGTGCCTGCCTATAGCACCAGCTACTCAGGAGGGCTGAGGTGGGAGGATCACTTGAGCCTAGGAGTTTGAATCCAGCCTGGGCTAACATAGCAAGACCCTGTCTCTCTCCAAAAAGTATAAAGAAACGGTAAATTTATTTTAAAAATTAGGAATGTAAAAGATTTATGAAAAAAACATTAAAAAAGAGAAAATATTTGTTATAAAGTTAATCGGGAAGGGCAATGTTACTTTTTTGATGCATTCACATTTTGAGACTGCTGCAGTGTTTTAAAAAGTAGCCTCATTCACGCCAGTAATCCCAGCACTTTGGGAGGCTGAGGCAGGTGGATCACGAGGTCAGGAGATCGAGACCATCCTGGCTAACACAGTGAAACCCGTCTCTACTAAAAAAATATAAAAAATTAGCCAGGCGTGGTGGCAGGTGCCTGTAGTCCCAGCTACTCTGGAGGCTGAGGCAGGAGAATCACTGGAACCTGAGAGGCGGAGCTTGCAGTGAGCCGAGATCACGCCACTGCACTCCAGCCTAGGCAACACAGCGAGAATCTGTCTCAAAAAAAAAAAAAAGTAGCCTCAGTATCTCATTTTACTTTATACTAAGGCAATCTGGATTCACAGCAGTTGCATCCAATAACTTTAAAAAAATTTAGTTTTACAATTACAGGATGTCTTTTAATTTATCTAATTAGGAGCTGGCAAAAGGTAAGATGATTGGCTGGATTCAGAATGGAATCTGTTGGCTTCTGAGACCTCCTCATGCTCCTGCATAGCAAGGACCCAAGGAGGGACTATTGCCGGAGTTTATATCTTCATCCCAGAGTAGAAAATACTTTAAAATGTATCACATAAAGTCTGGGCATTGTTAGGTTTTCATTCCAAATTTTAAAACAGTTACTTTGAAATTGTTGCCACTGGCCCACTTTGGTACAAATGGTAACACTGTAAACCCCAACCCTCCCAATGAGCTTTTCCACTAAGTAAAATAAGATAGAAGTAGAACCAATTGAAGAACTTGCAAAAAAAATTGAGTGATCCCGTGGCCGGGCGTGGTGGCTCACGCCTGGAATCCCAGCGCTTTGGGAGGCCGAGGCGGGTGGATCACGAGGTCAGGAGATCGAGACCATCCTGGCTAACACGATGAAACCCCATCTCTACTAAAAAAATACAAAAAATTAGCTGGGCGCAGTGGCACGCGCTTGTAGTCCCAGCTACTCAGGAGGCTGAGGCAGGAGAATGGCGTGAACCCGGGAGGTGGAGCTTGCAGTGAGCCAAGATTGCGCCACTGTACTCTAGCCTCGGCAACTGAGTGAGACTCCGTCTCAAAAAAAAAAAAAAAAAAGAATGGAGTGATCCCAATTCAGGGCACCTAGGCAGTGCCCACTTGGGAAGCCCTGTTCGTATGCTGCTCCATACCTACCTTTGTCTGGGAGCAGGCTCGGCTCCAGTCGGGCATGGCAGGAGTGGAACGTTGTACTTGCTGGTACAATTTTACGTGAGCAGACATGTGCAGGCCAGAATGGAACAAAACAAAACAAAGCCAGGAAGATTGGGGTAATTGCCACCTAATCAATGACACATTTACAAGGAATTCAGATCTTTACACATACTTGGCAGGGGAGCACGTCATTCAGAGGTGTGTCCAGAAGTGTGTTCCTCCAGCCGCCAGTTAGCGCTTTGATATGGCCAAAATATTAACAGTTTGTGCACAGCACGTGTTCTTAGGTTTGTTTTCCATTTATTGATTGATTGATTGATTGATTGAGACAGGGTCTTGCTCTGTCGCCCAGGCTGGAGTATAGTGGTGCGATCTCAGTTCACTGCAGCCTCAACCTCCTGGGCTCAAGTGATCCTCCCACCTCAGCCTCCTGAGTACCTGGGACTACAGGCCTGCACCACCATGTCTGTCACATTTTTTTTTTTTTTTTTTAATATATATATATATTTTTTTATTATACTTTAGGGTTTTAGGGTACATGTGCACAATGTGCGGGTTTGTTACATATGTATCCATGTGCCATGTTGATTTCCTGCACCCATTAACTCGTCATTTAGCATTAGGTGTATCTCCTAATGCTGTCCCTCCCCCCTCCCCCCACCCCACAACAGTCCCCAGAGCGTGATGTTCCCGTGTCCTTTGTAGGGACATGGATGAAACTGGAAAACATCATTCTCAGTAAACTATCGCAAGGACAAAAAACCAAACACCGCATGTTCTCACTCATAGGTGGGAATTGAACAATTTTTTTTTTTTTTGAGACCAGGATCTCATGATGTTGCCCAGGCTGGTCTCCAACTCTTGGACTCAAGTGATGCTCCTGCCTTGGCCTCCCAAAGTACTGGGATTTTAGGCATGAGCCACCATGCCCAGGCTTTTCTTTTAGACAAAATTTAAAAAAAAAAAGTGAATATACCCTGAAGCACTTTCACAAAATCAGGGGCCCTTGAAAACACTGAACAATGACCTGTGCCAGGCCCCATGCTGAATATTGCAGAGCGAACTCACAAATCCTCACAGATTCTCTAAGCTGAAAATCACTAGGTTTTGTGATTATCCCCATTTTACAGTAGGGAGAACCAAGGGCTGGAGTAGCGAAGTCACTTGCCAGGGCCGCACAGCTCCTTGCCGCGTGGCTGCCTTACTGCCTTGTTCCCCGGCTTCTCCTTGTGCCTGCAGTGCTCCACCCAAGTGGAACCCTCCTCTCTTCCTGGACAGGAGGATTTCTTGCCTCCTGATCTTTGCTCTCTGTAATCTTCCACTCATCTTGGCTCAGGTAAACAGCACTGTTTGCAATACCACTGCATCCTATTCTGTTTTTTTTTTTGAGACGGAGTCTCGCTCTGTCCCCTAGGCTGGAGTGCAGTGGCACGATCTCGGCTCACTGCAACCTCTGCCTCCCGGGTTCACGCCATTCTCCTGCCTCAGCCTCTCCGAGTAGCTGGGACTACAGGCGCCTGCCACCACACCCGGCTAATTTTTTGTATTTTTAGTAGAGACGGGGTTTCACCATGGTCTCGATCTCCTGACCTCGTGATCCGCCCGCCTCGGCCTCCCAAAGTGCTGGGATTACAAGCGTGAGCCACCGCGCGCAGCCTGTTCTAAACTCTTATGACCTTGCCGGATCTTTCCAGGAACATCAGCAGGACCCAGGTCCACCCCGAGCCACCTTCCCTGCCTGGCACATTCTAAATATTGGAATTATTGAGTGAGTGAATGTCTGTAACAGATTTTGATTTTTTTTTCTTGAAACACATGTATCACTGTACAATCCATAAATCACTGTACTTATCACACTGGAAATACACATATCACTGTATTTTCAGCAATACAACTATATCTGGATGTTTTAAATTTTTTGAGACTATGATATTCTCCGTGCAAGTATGTTTTAGCCCAGACTGTCTGTTTATCCAGGCTGCTTAGTGGGAAGTGGTTAACAAAGGACTAAACTAAAGCCGGTCAGTCTCAGTCCCAGGCACTCTGTGGCAATGGTCACATTTTGGGGGAAGGAAGGAGCAGCTGACAAGGCATGACCACATGTCCACCGTTCAGACACAGCATTCACAGCCGTGTGCCCGGAACAGCTCTCCATGCTTTGACTCCGTACCATAACCCTGTTGCTCTTCCTAATCCCCATGTCACGGAGGGGATACAGAGGTGCAGAAAGCTGCAGTGACTGGCCCAAGGCCCCTTGGCTGAAAAGCAGTGGAGGTAGGATTGGGCTCCAGGCCTGTTCGAATATGACTGAAGGAGGAGGCTGGATGGAATGTTGTGAAATGTTTGTGGAGAACAAAGCTGGGGTGCTCACATGTGGCAAAGGGGAGCTATCTTTGGAAAAATACCCTGATAAGCGGCCAGGACAGAAGGTATAAGGCCCAAAGAGTTCAGGCAATGATGTCAAGCTGCTAGGTACAAGACAAAGAAGGAATTTTGTGTTTGTCTTGAGAAGGAGGAGGAGAGAAAAGAAGAGGGGGAGAGTGAAGAAAACCAAAGGCATGTGAAGTGGCCAGAGTGTGGCATGGGTCACATGACCAGGTGGTGACTCTTGGGGCCAGGTGGCCAAAAAGGCTCACGAGGCATCCTGTCTTCTTGCTGGGCAGTGCCAGGCTTGATGCCTCTCTCCAGCTTCCGGTCTCCAGGAACCCCTGCTAGACTCAGCAGTGCTTGGAGTGCAGGGGGATTCGTGCAACTGGATAAGGGGATGATGGTGAGTCCAGTGAGCATGTGGTGTGTGGAAGAGCAGGAGGCCTGATGACAGACATTTGTTCAGAAACCTTGGGAGAAGCTGCGTACAGTGGCTCATGCCTGTAATCCCAGCACTTTGGAAGGATGAGGCAGGAGGATTGCTTGAGCCCAGGAGTTCAAGACCAGCCTGGGCAACATGGCGAGATTCTGTCTCTACAAAGATTTTAAAAAATAATTAACTGGGGCCGGGCGCGGTGGCTCACGCTTGTAATCCCAGCACTTTGGGAGGCCGAGGCGGGTGGATCACGAGGTCAGGAGATCGAGACCACGGTGAAACCCCGTCTCTACTAAAAATACAAAAAAAATTAGCCAGGCGTGGTGGCGGGCGCCTGTAGTCCCAGCTACTTGGAGAGGCTGAGGCAGGAGAATGGCGTGAACCCGGGAGGCGGAGCTTGCAGTGAGCCGAGATTGCGCCACTGCACTCCAGCCTGGGCGACGGAGCGAGACTCTGTCTCAAAAAAAATAAATAAATAAAGTAAGATAAAAAAAAAATAATTAACTGGGCATGGTGGTGTGCACCAGTGGTCGCAGCTACTTAGGAGGCTGAGGTAGGAGGATGGCTTGAGCCCAGGAGGTCAAGGCCTCAGTAAGCCATGATTGTGCCACTGCATTCCAGCCTGGGCATCAGAGTGAGACCCTGTCTCAAACAAACCAAAACAAAACCCCCAAAAAACTTGGGAGAGGCTCTGGTTTATTTTTTTATTTTTTGAGACAGAGTCCCACTCTGTCGCCCGGGCTGGAGTGCAGTGGTGCGATATCAGCTCACTGCAAGCTCCGCCTCCTGGGTTCACGCCATTCTCCTGCCTCAGCCTCCCGAGTAGCTGGGACTACAGGCAACCACCACCACGCCTGGCTAATTTTTTGTACTTTTAGTAGAGATGAGGTTTCACCATGTTAGCCAGAATGGTCTTGATCTCCTGACCTCGTGATCCGCCTGTCTCGGCCTCCCAAAGTGCTAGGATTACAGGCGTGAGCCACAGCACCCAGCAAGGCTCTGTATTTTTATAGGGCATGGAATTGCGATGTAAGCGGAACTTACCCAGATATGAAGGTGCTGAGAGCTGATGGCTGAGTTCTATCTATACAAATGGTCCAGAGGTATCATGGGTGGCAAAGAGGTCCCTGCTGGCTCAGTCCTGGAGAATGAGGAGAGACTTCTTGGCAGTGGCTTGTCCTGGCACTGTGTATTGGTTCTTTTTTTTTGAGACGGAGTCTCGCACTGTCGCCGGGGCTGGAGTACAGTGGCGCGATCTTGGCTCACTGCAACCTCCGCCTCCCAGGTTCAAGTGATTCTCTTGCCTCAGACTCCCAAGTAGCTGGGATTACAGGCGCCTGCCACCAAGCCCAGCTAATTTTTTGTATTTTTAGCAGAGACAGGCTTTCACTATGTTGGCCAGGCTGGTCTCAAACTCCTGACCTTGTGATCTGCCCGCCTCGGCCTCCCAGAGTGCTGGGATTCCAGGCATGAGCCACTGCACCTGACCGATTCTTTTGTTTCATTCTCAATTATTGTCATAAGGACAATGCCACAGGGCAGTCTAAAAAGTAAACAACCACTAGATTTCTTTGTGGCTCATTTCTCATCCCTATCTATATGTAGCAGCAATTCTACAGTTTCTACCATTTTGTATCTAGCTTTTTCTTTTATTATTATTTTCTTTTATTTTACTTTTTAGAGAACTGGGTCTTGCTATGTGGCCCAGGTTGGCCTCAAACTCCTGGGCTGAAGCGATCCTCCTGCCTCGGCGTCCCAAGAAGCTGGGATTCCAGGTGCATGTCACCATGCCTGGCTGTATCTGGCTTTTTCTTTTAACGTTTTAGTTTAAGCATTTTCCCATACTGCTACACAGTCATCATTATTATTCTCAAGGGTTGGGCTGACCTGGGTTTCTAACCCTGGCTCTGCCATTTACTCTCTTTACTCCACATCACCCCCAGCAAGTTACCTGGCTAACCCCTCACCAGGGGGTCCTCTCACCGTCCTCTCCACCTGGATGACATGAAGCAGTGCTTGGACAGCGCCTAGGACAGTGCTCAGGAAGTGCTCTCCATTTTCCTTCAGGAGTATTTCCCTCTGCAGAACAGGACTAATACCCTATCATGCAAGGTGATTGTGAGAGTTGGAAAGAATGCGTGTACATTGCCTGGTGCCTTGCCATCCAAATGTATTTTATTAGAGCAGCAACATACGCCCCCCCAACCCCCCTTTTAAACGAAGCGGGTCCACGTGGAATGACGCTTATGGCGCAAGTCGGAGGAGCTCCTAATGACATTAGCTTCTTTGAGTCCCTTGGGAGAGGAAACTTTCTGAAAGACTGTAGGATTACCTTCCCTGAACTTCCGGTCAGGTGCGGTGCTGCCCTGCCGCGCCCTCTACCCCTGGGTGCCGACGAAACCGCAAAACTCCAGCCCCGGGAAGCGACTCTCAGGGACCACCACCAGCAAGCGGCTCTGGGAGAGTAACCTGCGCCACCCTCGCAGCCCATTAAATAGGCACTCCCCCTTTGATTGACAGGAGAAGTCACCAATGCGCGTCCTGGGGCTCCCCCTGTTCTCACGCGGGGTGAGCAGCCTCTCTACTCATCTGGCCCAATCGGGGGCGCCGGGGAGGCTGTGGGGCGGGGCTCGGTGTCCGGTAGCCAATGGGCAGAGCCCAGCGGGAGCGGCGAGGGCGGTGCGGTCGCGGCTGGCGGCAGAAGCGGCCGCAGGGGGCCTGGGCAGGGCTAGGCAGTGCTGCTGGAGCAAAAGCGGGAGCGGGAGCCGGGCTGGAGCTGGGGCTGGAGACGCCGTCGCAGCCTGAACGGAGTTTGCGACGGATTGGGAGGTGAGTGGCCGCCGAGGTCAGGGGTCGCCGCGACGGTTGGGGCGCCGCTGGCGGGACGCGGGGGCGCTGGTCCGCGGCCGGGCCCGCGCCCGGTCAGGGCCGCCGCGCGGAGCTCCGCGCCCTGAGGGAAGCGGGTCGGGCCGCGCGGAACTTCCTGTCTTTGTGGGAGGGGGCGAGTGCTCGGGGCCCAGGGGGCGCCTGGAGAAGACATCTTGGGAAGGACGAGGGCCAGTGGGGTCGGCTCGGGGAAGGGGCGGGGGCCCATGGGGGCGGCGCTGTGGGAGCGGGGCAGTTTTCCGGGGTCCGAGGCCTGCCGGAAAGAGAAGTGCAGGAGCAGGGCCGTCGGGGGTTAAGGGCTGCTGATGGAGTGGGGGAGGTGTAGACAGCTGCAGAAGGGGGAGCTGGGGCGACTTTTGGAGGGACGCGATTTGGGAGAAAGCTGGGAATCCGAGACGTGCAGAGGTTAGGCGAGGGTGCCGGAGCAGCTCTGGAGGGGAGGCGTGGCTGGGACGCGCCGGTGAGAGGGCAGGGCTTGGTCCTGGGGTGGTCTGGGGGGCGACGCAGGACACGCAGATGCGCTGATTTGGGGCGCTTTGATGAGCGGCCTCCATTTCCTTCCTTCCCACCCTCCCTGTCCCGGCTCTGTGTGTGTGTGTGTCTGGGGAGGGCGGGGGGAGCAAAGCCCTTACCGCAGCACGTCCTAGAGCTGGGGCCGAGCAGGAGAGGCCGGGGAGGTTTGCCTGTGACCCTCCTCGGAGTTTCCCCAGACTCACTGAATCAGAAATCCGAACTCCCTTACTCTAGGGCTTTCAAGCCTGGCCAGGCATCCTGAGAGGTCCGCGATTGGAGAGGTAGTGATTGCTGCTGCTGTTGAATTTCATTGATTCATTGGGTTTCGGCTCCATCAGAGAAGGTCGATTTTCTTTTCAGAAAGAGTTGGTTGGTCAGGGGAGCAAGCTGTGCTATTGCTTTGGGGCCCACACGGCTGCAGCCTTTGACGTATAACAGGACCTGGGGATACCACTCTTGGCTTGGGTGCCTGAGGGAAGGTGGCCTTTGGCTGGGTGTGTGCACCATTCTTGGATCCTGTCTTCTCTTTTTCCCTCCGCCTGTCCCGTGTTTTTGTGGTTAAGGGGGTAGGCTGCTCAGAGTCTCCAGGGCTACTTGGTACACTGTTTACCAAATACTGCCTGGCTGTCTTGATGAAAATCAAGAAACCAGCTCAAAGAGTTTGAACCTCAGCTGCAGATGGTGAGCTCACTACCTTCTTCCTTCCCTCCTTTTCGGTGCCTTCCTCTGCAGTTATTCCCGTGTGCTGAAGCTCCGTTTTAACCCTCCTGGGAGTGCCAGGTTGGAGCCCAGGGCAAGGGAACCCACCGGGTGGGCAGTGTTGAATGCCAGCCCTCCTGTTGTTGCCCAAGATGTTGTCATTCCACTTGATTCATGAGCCTGCCTGCATGCAGCCTGCTCATAGAGACGTTGAAGCTGTGCCAGTGCAACTTGGGTCTCTCTTAATTCACCTGGAAAACGTTCACTTATGTGGACTTAAACTTAATTCTAGAGTTTGGCAGCCTCCTTGGTGAGGTTATGCTGGTTGAGATATGAGGCCACTACATCAAAAACATTGGTGTGTTTTTCTTTTGACAATAGTCTTAAAGCTTTAAAGAAAGTGGCCATTAGGCTGGTGATATTTATTACTTGAGAAAGTAACATAACACAAAGAAGTAGATGGGTGATTAGGTCTGCACTCTTTATCCACTTTTTGGGAGAAGAATAACAACTCATTTGAATGGAAATAGTATCCTTAGCTCGTGCTGCCTTGGGACTTGGAACTTTATCACTTTTAATCTCAAATATATATGAAGCTGTGATGTGATATTTAAATAATCTAGGCTGGGCGGGGTGGCTCACGCCTGGGATCCCAGCACTTTGGAAGGCCGAGGCAGGCAGATCACCTGAGGTCAGAACTTAGAGACCAGCCTGGCCAACATGGTGAAACCCCGTCTCTGCCAAAGATACAAAAATTAAGGCCGGGCATGGTGGCTCACGCCTGTAATCCCAGCACTTTGGGAGGCCGAGGCAGGCGGATCACCTGAGGTTGGGAGTTCGAGACCAGCCTGACCAACATGGAGAAACTCTGTGTCTACTAAAAATACAAAATTAACTGGGAGTGATGGTGCTCTTACGTGTAATCCCAGCTACTCGGGAGGCTGAGGAAGGGGAATTGCTTGAACCCAGGAGGCGGAGGTTGTGGTGAGCCAAGATCGGGCCGTTGCACTCCAGCCTAGGCAACAAGAGCAAAACTCCGTTTCAAAAAAAAAAAAAAAAAATTAGTCTGGCGTAGTGGTGCACACGTGTAACCTCAATCTCTGCTACTTGGGAGGCTGTGCTATGACAATTGCTTGAACCCGGGAGATGGAAGTTGCAGTGAGCCGAGATCGCGCCACTGCACTCTAGCCTGGGTGACAGAGTGAGACTGTCTAAAAATAAATAAATCTAAAAGTATGCATATATTTAAAAAAAAATCTGGATTTCCACCGAAACATAGCGTTTTGCAGGGAGATAACATCAACTTTTCCCTAATCCTGGATACCTATCCACATCTCTGATGGCCAGGCATTTCTGGAGTGGGAGCAGAGGGGCATTTGTCTTTTTTTTTTTTTTTGAGACAGAGTCTCTGCCCAGGTTCAAACGATTCCTCTGCCTCAGCCTCCTCAGTAGCTGGGATTACAGGTGCCTGCCACCTTGCCCGGCTAGTTTTTGTATGTATGTATGTATGTATGTATGTATTTATTTATTTATTTTGAGACGGAATCTCGCTCTGTTGCCCGGGCTGGAGTGCAGTGGCGCGATCTCAGCTCACTGTAACCTCCACCTCCCAGGTTCAAGTGATTCCCCTGCCTTAGCCTCCGGAGTAGCTGGGACTACAGCCATCCACCACCATGCCTGGCTAATTTTTGTATTTATAGTAGAGACGGGATTTCACCGTGTTGGCCAGGATGGTCTCGATCTCCTGACCTCGTGATCCGCCTGCCTCAGCCTCCCAAAGTGCTGGGATTACAGGCACCTGCCACCTTGCCCGGCTAGTTTTTGTATTTTTATTTATTTTATTTTTTTATTTTTTGAGATGGAGTCTTGCTCTGTCGCCCAGGCTGGAGTGCAGTGGTGCTATCTTGGCTCACTGCAAGCTCCACCTCCCGCGTTCATACCATTCTCCTGCCTCAGCCTCTTGAGTAGCTGGGATTACAGGCGCCCGCCACCACACCCGGCTAATTTTTTGTATTTTTAGTAGAGACGGGGTTTCACCGTATTAGCCAAGATGCTCTTGATCTCCTGACCTCGTGATCCGCCCGCTTCGGCCTCCCAAAGTGCTGGGATTACAGGCGTGAGCCATCGTGCCCGGCCTATCTAGTTTTTGTATTTTTAATAGAAATGGGGTTTCACTGTGTTGGCCAGGCTGTTTCGAAACTCCTGACCTCAGGTGATCTGCCCGCCTCGGCCTCCCAAAGTGCTGGGATTACAGGCACCTGCCACCTTGCCTAGTTAGTTTTTGTATTTTTAATAGAGATGGGGTTTCACCGTGTTGGCCAGGCTGATCTGGAACTCCTGACCTCAAGTGATCCACCCACCTCGGCCTCGCAGATGTCCTTGCCTTTTGTTTCTTCTCTATACCTTGAAAGTCCGTGCTGTGTTAAGGGCGTCATGCTCAGGCTTACTGATTCTGAAGGGGTTATCAGTGGATGATTCCGGATGTTGTGGAATATCAAACAGATCGAAAAGTTTCTTTAATAATAGTGATGGCACGTTGTGTTTAGAGTTTGCAGTGGCATTTACCAGATGCTCTCTGGCCACCTTCATGTGAACCTCCCGGCTGACTCGGGCCTGCTTTATCTGCCATCAGATTGTAATGGCAGCCTTGTGGAGGCCACCCTGTAGATTATGCGATTAATGACCACATTCATGTGAGCGATAGTGCTGGCTTAGTTTTTTTCCAGTTAGGTTGTTTGGAATGGTAGCTGCATACCTGAGGGCAGTGCAGCAATGCCTTAGTTACGAAGTCAGTTTGCATTCCACAGGTAGAGTCTTTCCTTATGGCCAGGGCACTGATCCCTCACACACCAGAAAGTATCATTCGTTCCTGCCCCGGACAGACTCCAGATGCGTCCCACTGGTGGTTCTTGGGATAGTTTTGTAGGAATTTCTGCAGAATTTTAGTATTCAGATGAGTATGCACTGTCTGTGGATTGGAGACAGGCTTCAAAGAATTCTCAAATTATTCTGCACCATGCATCATTTTTTGGTATCTCTGCAGTTCCAAAGTAACTACTTGAGGGACAGTGGCCACCAAAGAGCACAAGTTTTGACATTTTGATGAAAAGCACACATAAAACAAATAAAAACCACCTTTCCTTAAGTTACCTATTGAATTGTGTTTATTCCCATAATTGCATGTTCATCTGTTTGCTTAATAAAACTTAAAGCATCATAGAGTCTTTCTTGTTTCCTAGAATAAGGTCTTTTTTCTTTTCCTTTCTTTTCTTTTCTTTTCTTTTTTTTTTTTTTTTTTTTTTTTTTTTGTTGAGACAGAGTCTCGATTTGTTGCCCAGGCTGGAGTGCAGTGTGGCGCGATCTCGGCTTACTGCAATCTCTGCCTCCCAGGTTCATGCCATTCTCCTGCCTCAGCCTCCCAAGTAGCTGGGACTACAGGCGCCCGCTGCCACGCCTGGCTAATTTTTTGTATTTTTAGTAGAGACAGGGTTTCACCATGTTAGCCAGGATGGTCTTGATCTCCTGACCTTCGTGATCCGCCCGCCTCGACCTCCCAAAGTTCTGGAATTACAGGCGTGAGCCACCGTGCCTGGCCGGTCTTTTTTATTTTCAATTAAAAAAATATATATATATGTGTGTGTGTGTGTGTATGTGTGTGTGTGCGTGTGTGTTTTTAAACAGAGATGGGATTTCGCTATGTTTGCCAGGCTGGTCTCAAACCCCTGGCCTCAAGTGATCCTCCCATCTCGGGTTCCTAAAGTGCTAGGATTACAGATGTGAGCTACCGCACCCGGCCTATTTTCAATCCTAAAAAAATCATTTGCCTGTTTCTTGATTTCAGGCACTGAACTAGACAGAGATGAGAATATAGAAATAATAAAATGGGGCTGGGCGCTGTGGCTCACGCCTGTAATCCCAGCACCATGGGAAGTCGAGGCAGGCAGATCACTTGAGGTCAGGAGTTCGAGGCCAGCCTGGCCAACATGGTGAAATCCTGTCTCTGCTAAAAATACAAAAATTAGTCGAGTATGGTGGCGGGTGCCTATAATCCCAGCTACTCGGGAGGCTGAGGCAGGAGAATCACTAGAACCCGGGAGGCAGAGGCTGCAGTGAGCCGAGATTGTGCCACTGCACTCCAGCCTTGGGTGACAGAGCAAAACTCTGTCTCAAAAAAAAAAGAAAAAATAAAATGATGTCTCAACTATCAAAGACCTCTCAAGAAGCCTTAAAAACGATAAATAAGGCTAGAGATTTTGCTGTACCTTTGGAAAGTGCATTTGTAGTGGTTTATAGAACATATTCTGTGGCCAGATAAAATTTATGTGATTATTTTTCCTCCCAAGAATATGGGATGACATATGGGGAGGAGCATGGATGGAGACTAGGAGCCTTGGGCTCTTGTCCAGCCTTTCCCTGACCAACCCTGAGGTCAGGGACAATCAGCACAGAACTCCAGGTCTCAGTTTTCACATTTGTAAAATGAAGGACTTAGAGGACCTTCACGTTTTGCAAATCTGATAGCAACTGTGACCCCTTCCCACGAAGGGGGACAGCTTCATAGGCCTGGACTTAGATTAAGAACTGGATCATTCCATCTCTCAGCTCCCTCTCACCTGTGATATTCTGTAATCCTATTTTCCTGGTCATCTTTGAGCTAATAATGATGACTTGTATTTATAGAAGATGCACATTCCAAAGCACTTTCACCTCTCATCCTTTTGTCCTCAAAACATTTCTGAGTGGTATGGGTGGCAATAGATATTCCTTCCTGTGATGAAGAAAGTGGGCCAGGCTTGGTCAGCACGTTGATGGAGCACACAGCCAGAGGCCATCCTGGGACCAGAACTGGGGCTCCTGGTTGCCATCCTGGGGCTTTTCCATTAGGCTTTGCTTCCTTGGTGGTTGTCATTATGAGTTATGTTTGGCAGCTCAAATATCCCAGAATGTGTCACTCATAGAGGAAACTATTTGTTCATCTGCCGAAAAGGACTGTTTTTCTCTCTGAATTTGGATCACTAAACACCTTTCTGTATGTGAAAAGGCTACTTAGTTGTTTTTGTTATTTTTTCTTGCCATATTTTTCACCGGGACAGTTTGTAGGGCTTGAGTATTTTGAGCAGACTTATTTAATGCTTATTGATGAAAGAGTACATTAAAATGACTACATCTCAGTTGCTTAGCACTTGAGAAAGTTGTGAAATAAATGTTAAGTAAAAATTCCAAATGTCTGACTTGTCCATCCAAGTATGTCCTCACAGATGAGATGCTTTCTGCAGTCTAGGAGGCCCCTCCCAGGGCCCAGAGCCGCTGGGTGGGTTTGAAAGTTGGGTGTGGATCGTGCCAGTGGCCAGGACTGTCCAACAGTGGCTTCTTGTGGCCTTCTGGCTAGATTCCTAACATTTTATGGGCTAATTTTTTCGGTTTATTGAAAGAGTACACATTCTCAGCTATATAAAGAGCTCATATATGTAAAAGAACACTGAACTTAGGCTGGGCGTGGTGGCTCACGCCTGTAATTCCAGCACTTTGGGAAGCCGAGGTGGGCGGATCACAAGGTCAGGAGTTTGAGACCAGCCTGGCCAATATGGTGAAACCCCATCTCTACTAAAAATACAAAAACTAGCTGGTTGTGGTGGTACGTGCCTGTAATCCCAGCTATTGGGGAGGCTGAGGCAGGCGAATGGCTTGAACCCAGGAGGCGGAGGTTGCAGTGAGCCGAGATCGTGCCACTGCACTCCAGCCTGGGCGACAGAGTGAGACTCCGTCTCAAAAAAAAAAAGACCACTGAACTTTAGAGCCTCACAGATGTTAGCTGGCTTATTTCTGATGAAAATAATCATAATAATGATGTTTTTTATTTTTATTTTTTAAAAGAATACTTCTGATGTATTTCTGAAAGATGTTTTGAATACTCAGACATGGAAGCTGATAGTACTGCACACACAGCAGGCATCACTCAATGTGGAGTGTTTGTGGAGAATCCCCCTGTCTTCCTGTTATGTCACGTGTGATGTGACTATTGATAGAGTTGCAGCCAGCTGGGGCATTCCATTAAGCTGCCCGTGGAAGTACCTGCTTTTTATTTTCATTTCACTCTCTGGGCCGAGAGTGTTTGGAGGATATCTCAGTGGCTCCTGTGGAGGGAGCATCTGTGGGTGGAAGGCAGCAGGCAGGGTGGGTCAGAGGGAGTGGTCCTGGCCACTGCGTGTCTGGTGCCCCTGGCTCTGCCTGCAGCTTGGAATCCTGAGATAAAGATGATGGCTGCTCTGTAAAGGCAGCTCAGTATAGGCAGCAGGCCTGGAAACTTCTCATTTCATTGTGGCAGTACCAGATAGTAGTGTGTACAAAGCACTGCACGACAGAGGAGGGCGAGTCTGACTGTCCTCAGGACACTGCAGAGAGCTGACCTTCAGGGAAGTGACTTGGAAGGGATTGTGTCAGAGCCACAGGTGCTCTCCAGGTGGGGCTGATGTGAAGGACCATTCTGGGCAGAGCTGCAGAGCTCTGAAGAACAAGGAGTGGCTGGGAGAGAGGGCTCACGCCTGTAATCCCAACGCTTTGGGAAGCTGAGGTGGGCGGATCACTTGAGGCCAGGAGTTTGAGACCAGCCTGGCCAACATAGCAAAACCCTGTCTCTACTAAAAGTACAAAAATTAGCTGGGCGTGGTTTGTGACTGTGATCCCAGGTACTCCGGAGGCTGAGGCAGGAGAATCGCTTGAACCTGGGGGCAGAGATTGCAGTGAGCCAAGATAGTGCCACTGCATTCCAGCCTGGGTGACAGAGCGAGACTGTCTCAAAAAAAAAAAAAAAAAAAAAAGAACAAGGGGACAAGGGGTGTGTGTGAGAGGGGCTGCTAGGGGCAGGGAAGGCTCCAGGTTGTGACCTGCCTTATATTCTCCTGGAGGACAGTTCACTGGGGAGCAGTTTGTGGATATTTAAAATACTGGGATGAAGATCTTCAGAGAAGCAAGATGTCAGTTGAGAAGTCAGGGATGCAGATGGGGGAGGGGTGATTCAGGTGACTCAGTTTCACAAAGGTCACCTCTGTCCCTGGGAGTCTCAAGGATTGCCATCTGTGTTCCTAGGAGGCAGTGGCTCCACTCTAATGAGAAAGGCTTTTCAAGTGGGAATGGCCTCAGCCTTGACTCATTCTCTTAACCTGCATTTACGTGTTTGGTTGGGAGTGCAGTAGCTGTGTGGGTTCTGCTTCTCTTCCTTTTTTCTTTTTTGAAACGGAATTTTGCTCTTGTCGCCCAGGCTGGAGTGCAGTGGTGTGATCTTGGCTCACTGCAACTTCCACCTTCTGGGTTCCAGTGATTCTCCTGCCTCAGCCTCCCAAGTAGCTGTGATTATAGGCATGCACCATCACGCTGGGCTAATTTTTGTATTTTTGGTAGAGATGGGGTTTTACCATGTTGGCCAGGCTGGTCTCAAACTCCTGACCTCAAATGGCCCGCCTGCCTCGGCCTCCCAAAGTGCCGGGATTTCAGGCATGAGCCACCGCGCCTGGCTGTTTCTCTTTCCATGTAGTTTATGCTTATAGATCCTTGAGGTTAGTATGTCACTTTCACTGTTAGTTCCTGCAGAAGAAAGGTAATTTTGCAATAAGGTATTGGAGGTTAGGAACATGTTTTTGGAGTCATACAGCCCTTGGGTGTGGGTTCGAGCTTCATCACTAGGTGACTGTGTGGCTTTTGGCCAAATGCTTCAATGTCTCCAAAACTTGAGTGTCTTAGTCAGTTGGGGCTGCTATAACAAAGATGCAGTGGCTTGTAAACAACAGAAATTTCTTTCTTACAGTTCTGTAGGCTGCAAGTCTGAGATCAGGGTACCAGCATGGTTGGGTTCTGAGGAGGGTCCTTTTTCATGTTGCGGATTGCTGACTTCTTATAGCTTCACATGGCAGAAAGAAGGCGAGAGAGCTGTCAGATACTTTTTATAAAGGCACGAGTGGCCGGGTACAGTGGCTTATACCTGTAATCTCAACACTTTTGGAGGCTGAGGCAGGAGGATCACTTGATGCCAGGAGTTCATGGCCAGCCTGGGTAACATAGTGAGACCCTATCTCAACAAAAACTAAAAAAAAAAAAAAAAAAAAAAAAAATTCTAAGGACACTAGTCTCATTCATGAAGGCCCTGCCTAATTAGCTTCCAAAGGCCCTACATCCTAATGCCATCAGACTGAGGGGTAGAATTTCAACATATGAATTTTGAGGGGATCCGTACATGCAGTCCTTTGCACCAGGATACTGAGAGCCCTTCCTCATAGGATTTTGGCGGGGCAGCATGAGGTGATGGACCCCAGGAGCCCAGCATGTGTGCCTGGTCACAGTGCTCATTCAGTGACTCTGCTATCACTCTACGTAAGTGAATTTGCCACCAAAGTTTACCTTTAAAGTGCCCAAAGTGATTTTATCCAGTTCTATTTAAAAATCCTTCCAGAACTTTTTGGACCTTTCCTTGGTGACTCGGGGTCACGGGTGTGTAGTCGCGGGTCATTGGTGTGGGTGAGGCCTCCTGCCCTGCATGGACTCCCCTCATATCCTGGCACTTACAGGGCCTGTCTTTCTCCCCACCATCTTTTGTAAGCTGCTGTTGGCACCTGGCCCCTTTGTTGGGGTAAGGGCCTGATGACGGTCATATCCTCCCTGGGTTTTGAGGGCAGTCTTGCCGTACAGAGGCCTTGCTCTCTTCTGGGTTGGTGATTCTCTGCCTGAGTTTAATGTGATGGGTTCTAGAAAGCCCGACCCTGGGGTGAAGGAATGTTGCTTGACTACACGTAGTGACTCAGGATTGGAAGGGAATACTGGTGATGATAGCTTATCCCTAGGTGATGGGAAATAGGACTTAGAAAGCAAATGATAAAGCTGTGAGCACTGCTCACCTGTGTGAAATTGTATTAAGATAACATGCAGCAGTGATAGTTAAGGTTTTAGAATTATGGGAAGCTTCTCCTTGTTTTCCAAACTGTACCATTGCCCTTTTACTTTTAGATTAATGTTTAAGTAATAAGTTTGTAATTAAAATAAGTATAAATAAAAAGATCTTGGTTGTCAAGGCATTTGCATTTTACCAAGAAGCTTTCCATAGCCCTCATTTTGTTTTCAGAACAGCCTTGTTGATTTGTTTCCCTCTTCGTCGTTTAGGGGAGAAAGAGAGGCAGAGCTAAAGGGGTCAGTGGTTTTGCCTGAGGCCACCTGCCAGGACCCCATATGGGCCTCTGAGCCCAAGCCCAGAGCTCCCAGGGAGGCCTGTGACGGGGCCTGTGCCTGGACCTGCAGGGTGGTCTTTCGATAGGATCAACCGTGGCTAGTATTTTGAAGTTTCCTATTGAATTAAATGAAATCTTCTTATTGTAAAGTGATACCCAAACCGTAGTTTGTGAACATTTTCATATTTTAAACTGCATTTGTCTTTCATTATATTAAATTATGTTGTCGCCAACCGAGCGTGCCAAGATCGTGAATTGTGGTCTTCAGAGGAACCACAGAGCAGGCAGTGCTCCCTGTACAGACCTCCAAGCCTGCTATTAGTGGGTTCTGTAGCTGTCTGATTGGCTGGAGCTGGCTGCCTGCTTGCCACTTAGCTTGCATGTGGTGATGCTTTAATTAAGCAATTGCGACCTTTGCTCCTGCAAATATGTCATCAGATAAGGAGTCTGGGCATGTGCCGTCAAGGAGGATGTGTGTGGGGCTGCAGAGTCAGTGGTGAGGGGCTGTCTGCACAGGCCCCCGTGTTCTGAAGTTTCTGAGGGACCATTCAAGAAGCTTTCCATTCCTGCCCATTTAATTCTTGCAACAAGGTAGTGTTCTCTCCACTTGATGCATCAGTAAACCAAAGCTCAGAGAGATTAAGTGGCCTTCAGAGGGTCACCATCAGAGCTGGTGCTCTGCCTACCGAAGCCCACACTCATTTCACCTCCTCTGGCTGGCTGGAATAAGTAAGTTGTGAATCACTCTCAGATGTGAACATCTTTAAAAGATAATCTTTCTCCTCCACCTCTGAGAAACATAGACATGAGGCAGATTGTGTGCGTCTTTTGCTTAAGACGGGATCTATGTCTGTAACTAGCTTGGTTTCAATAATCTGAAAGTTTACAGCCATTTACACAGCGGGGAGATAAGGGCAGAAAAGGGAGAGCTGCTGGGGTGCGGTCAAGGCCGTGGGTGACTCGCTGATGCACCCACCCCATGAGGCATCCCATGTGGGACAGGAGGAAGATTCCAGAGGCCCTGGCTTAGGAGTGCCTCATCTTCGGCAGATGCATTCTAAAAGGCATCTTATGCTGTTAAAGAGCAGGTAGACAAGGGAGAAAAAATTGTGTTTCTGTAGAGCACTGCACTTTGTAAAACTGCGAAAGGTCTTCACAGTTTGTCAACATTGTGATATCATATAAGAGCATTCGCTCAGGTATATTAGAGCAGATATTTGTGGGGTTTTTTTTGTTTTTTTTTTTTTTTTTTTTTTGAGACGGAGTCTCGCTCTGTCACCCAGGCTGGAGTGCAGTGGCGCGATCTCGGCTCACTGCAAGCTCTGCCTCCTGGGTTCATGCCATTCTCCTGCCTCAGCCTCCCAAGTAGCTGAGACTACAGGTGCCCACCACCACGCCCAGCTAATTTTTTGTATTTTTAGTAGAGACAGGGTTTCACCGTGTTAGCCAGGATGGTCTCGATCTCCTGACCTCGTGATCCGCCTGCCATGGCCTCCCCAAGTGCTGGGATTACAGGCATGAGCCACCATGCCCAGCTGATATTTGTTTTTGTGCTTGGGATAATCATCACTTTTGTGTCAAATGACTTCTTTTTTGCTTTCTTTAAATCTTTTAAAAATTGAAAGTTCAACATAGAAAACAATGTTCTGAATAAAAAACTCTCTTTGTAGTTTACCTTCCACACGGGAAGCGGTTTTTGTGTATCTTGATCAAGTAACCTATTCCCTGCTGACTTTGTACCAAGCTTCAGAAGAGGCAGGAGAGGTACATTGTCTCTGTCCTGCCTCAAGGCAACACTTCGAGGTTGTTAGTTTGAATGTGAGGAAGCTGTAGGTAGTGAGATCAGGTGCCTAGTTCAAGGCCATCCAGTTTGTAGATGGGAGAGATCTGAAGCTTGAACTGACCTCACTGTTTCCTTTTCAATAACTGACATTGTTATGAGTGTATTATTCAGATTCACTTTAATATTTTCTCAAGTATTTTCCGTGTTTTACCTTCATCTTCAAAAAGATTATTAATGGTTATATTATCCTGTTGACGTAATGAGATTAAAACATTTCCTAGTGCTGGACATTTTAGGTTATTTCCACTTTTTTGCTAATGTAGATGAATTTGCAGTTTATAATTTCATCCTTTTTTCATCTGTGTAATTATTAGTTCCTGGGGATAAATTCCCGAGAATAGAAATCTTGTATTAAAGGGTATGAACACTTTAAGAGTGTTTTGAAAGCCTGTCTTGCTGCTTTTAAGTTTATGTTTCTGATTTTTTTGGTGAAAAAATGGGGATTCTTTCTCTTTAAGGTGCCTGCCTTCGCCTTTAGAACTTCCAAGTATCTGTGAGATAAGAAAGTTCTGTGAGGGTTTCTTAAATGAGTCACATTTCCTTCCTAAGTTTCTGGATATCATTTTACTTGAATTGGTTGCCTTACTTTGATGAGCAAGGAACGATGTTGTAGAAAATCCTTAGTACTTGATTATTAATCCTTGGAGCTAATGTTCCACATTCCCAAGGTCGTGAGTGCTTATGGTCGCACTCCTCCATCAGCTCAGCCATCGTGGTAGGTATCTCACAGACCTTCTCTAGCTTTCTTTTCCTCACTTAGGAGGATGCATATTGGAAAGACTCTGCAGGGTTCTTTCTGCCAGGCAGCCTTGGGGTCGTGTGGTCCTTTAGAGTTCGTCTCTAGCTTGTAGATGCTGCTCTCATGGGGGTTCCTGGCCCTGTTCATCTCCAGAGACAAGCATGTCAAAGGGAACATGGGAAGTTTATAGCACTGGTGCTTGCTCGCCTTGTTTGCTTGTTTGTTTTTCTGTTCTGGTCTGCTATGGAACTTGTCACCATGTCCCCTCCCCATGGACTGACTTTCTTACCCTCCACTGTCCCTTAGGTATTCACTCTCAGACTGAGCGGTGTCCTGTTTTCCTGGTGGCTCATTTGCCAGGGTCTGCAAAGGACAAGGTGCTTAGCAGGGACAGAGAGGGGCTCCAGGTGGGGAGCAGTGGTCGGGCCAGCCGACCTTAGTGCTTACCCCTGGGTCCCCTCCCTTGAATTCCTGCGATGCCTCCACCATGTCTACCCTCTCTCCCCAGGGGCTGTTTCCCTTTTAGTTCTCTTGCCTTACTGCGGGCAAAAGCTTACTCTTCTTGGTTCCTCTTATCCCAGCTAAGAAAAGCTGATGTTCACAACAAAATGAAGAGACTTGACTACACAGGAAGGTAGACATAAGAGGAAGCAGTCACAGACAGCACAGGCATACAAGAGTCTTGCTTCCCAAGCACAGGCAGGTTTTTGTGCCCACACTCCAGGGCTCGTCTGACTGCACTGGCTCTGCCAGGCGCTGCCCAGCTTCCTGCTTCCCCTCCCCGTCCTGCTTCTTCTGTCAGTAAAACAAAATTTTAGAGTGATGCTTTGCTTGATGCTTCGGGGGCTGCATTTTTATCACAAGTGTGGAAATTGTACTTTGTCCTGGTTTCTACAGATGCCTAAACATGTCTAGGTTGCTGTTGCCTTGGCAACTGGCTGAGCTGTTGGTTGTATATGTGAAGGTTCTGGCAGGGGCTGGATGGAAGCCCCAGGTCATCCTTAGAGCTTTTCAGCCAAGCTGGCGGTTACTCCCAAGCCCAGAGCCATATGCTCTTAGCTCCCCTTTGTCGTTTGGAGCTTCCCATTTTATTTCCCTGAGAAATCCCTGCTCAGCTGCCCTAGACTTGGGTGGGTGGTATGGCATGGCATGGCATGCACTGATAGGGCTGATTTACTTCGAGACTGGAATTTTTGGTAACACAAGACGTGATTCCTTAGCAGCCCTTGGCCTAAGCTTTATTTGAGGTCAGACAGGGCCCAAGGGCTGCTTGTGCTCTCCGTTCAGGTGCCTTCTGCTTTTTAGGCCTGGGGTGCTTGTTGGGTCCAGGAGCCGGGCCTTGCCTGAGAGTCCCGCAAAAGCAGGGCCTTCCAGTGCTCCAGAGGGGTACTCCTGACCACCTGTAAGCCATGGGAAGAAAGTTAATGTGATTGAGTCACGGCAGTGCCACACAGTATGTCTCCTTTTATGAAGACTGAGTGAAAGGGTTGATATAATCAATTCAAGTTTTATCCTTTGTTATTTTCTTTAATGCTTCTTGTATTTCCTTTTGGATTTATTTCTTTTCTTCTCAGTCTTGCAAATGTGAGTCTGAAGTTGCTGATGTGGGGGTTGGGGCTGACTCATCACCTCCCCTTATAGCTCAGACAAGTCACCTTCCTTAAAGTTTTTTGGATGTACGCTCATTTCCAGAATTGCTATTTTGGACCCATGCTTTTCTCTCTGCTGCCTCTACTAGGAACTTTCAGGTTCACGAAATTTAGAAATAGTTTAACATAACATGAGCTCTTACTAGTAAGTAAAGAGGTGAGTAGAGAGAGAAACCTCCTGCAATCCTCCAAACCCTCCAGAAGCCTCTTGTTAGCAGTGTGATTGGTGGAGGTGGAGACGAACTCAGTCCATTGGGAACTCGTGGGGACACCAGGTGGGAGAGGGGAGTTCTCTCCTTGGGGTAGAGTTGGCGGATTGCCAGTCCCCACAAAGGCTGCAAAGCCCTGCTCCCCACTCCCTGTGCATCCTGCTGTCCAGGATGGCTGGCTTTTGGGGCCCTGACCTGGAACCCGGGTTGCTTTTCCCCAATAGGAGGACCTCTGTCTGGAGCAGAGGTCCAGGGACAAGCCTCTGGCGTGTTTTGGTCTTGGGCTGGCCCAGTCCAGTGGGGCTACAAGTGCCTGTGGTGAGCTGTTGTTAGTAAAGAGCTCCGCAGCCAGATTGCCTGGGCTTGAATCCCAGCTCTGAGATTGGTTGTGATACCTACCTCACCTTTGAAATGGGGATCATGATAGGATTGTTGTGCAGATGGGATGCATGAACGTGTGCCCTGCACTTGGGATGGCATTGCCCTTAGAGAACTCCATTGTAGCACAGCCATCGGTGCCTCTGAGCCTGCCAACCATCTTGCCTTGGGACTCTCTGATTCCCACTTTACAGTTGAGGAAATAGGCTCAGAGAAGCTTAATATATCTTCGGATCTGGGTCTACCTCAGGGTTCTCTCTTCAAAGCACTGGTGGTCCCCCACAGTGGCCCTGTCTCCCCAGCAAGTTAGGGAGTGACTGCGAGGGGACTGCTCCATCAGTGCTGTGCCCACCAGGCATAGTCTATAGACATAATTTTTTTTTTTTTTTTGAGACGGAGTTTCATTCTTGTTGCCCAGGCCAGAGTGCAATGGCGTGATCTTGTCTCACTGCAACCTCCGCCTCCCGGGTTCAAGCGATTCTCTTCTTCAGCCTCTCGAGTAGCTGGGATTACAGGCATGCACCACCACGCTGGACTAATTTTGTATTTTTAGTAGAGACAGGGTTTCTCCATCTTGGTCAGGCTGGTCTTGAACTCCCAACCTCAGGTCATCCACTTGCCTCAGCCTCCCAAAGTGCTGGGATTAGAGGCATGAGCCACCACGCCTGGCCTGTAGACAGATTTTTTAATGCCTCCATACACACACATACACACACACATCAGACATATGTTACTGAAATTGGAGAGTTCCCTGGACCCCTTCGAGGTACTTGGGACAGGGGTGTGGCTGGTTTGCTCAAACCACTTACGGGAGGGGGAGCATGCAGGTGAGCAAGTACAGGGGCCGAGGCAAGTACTTTTGGGCTGCAGCCCCACAGCAGTGTCTAGGGTTGTTACAATGCTCTTTTAGCTCTCCTGTCTGAGGACGGCTTAAGTGTCAAACGGCTTAAGAGTCAGTGTGACAGCCTTTTTGGGTTCAGCATCCCGAATGGTCTGGCGTCCAGGAAGAATCAGGTCACGTGGACTTGAAGGATGGTGAATGCAGGATTTTATTGAGTGATGGAGGTGGCTCTCAGCAGGATGGGGAGCTGGAGATGGGATGGAGTGGGAAGGTGATCTTTTCCTGGAGTTTGACCATTCTGCAGCCAATCTCCTCTCCAAATGCCCCCAGCTGAACTCCTCTCGACTTCCTCTCTTCTCTCCTCTGCCACTCTTCTGCTCCTGGAGTCTGGGGTTTGGGGTTTGTATGGGCACAGGATGATGGGGGGCATGGTGGGCTGAAAGGCAACATTTGGGTGCGAAAACAGGAACGCTTGTTCTCGTTTAGGGCCTTGGGTCCAGGCTTGAGGGTGGGGCTCTCACCAGGGGCCCTGCCCTTCTGCCTCCTGTTTGTATCATTACTATATATAAATGATGCTGTGATTATGATTAACAAAATACCAGTTTACTTTAAAACTTGTATTTACAGTAGCCTTTTGTCATCTGGATTTTCTAAATCATTGAATGTGAAAAATATTATTTAGGGATCTAGCAACCTTGTTGATCTTTAAAAGGCTTAAGTTCAGAAAAAGTTTATTGTTGCCCTTTTCTTGCTCTGTGTTTTGGTGTCTGCCCTTCTGTCTATCTGGCCTCTGTGCGAGTCATGCGTCAGGGCATATTGGGGAGATAGAGGCCAGTGTGGCTGGGTTGAGTTATAAACTAGAAGCAAGGTTGGGAGCCCAGAATCCAAACCAGGTTCAGACTGGGAGAATATCTGAAATCCCTGCAGCAGCAAAGAAGGTTCCTATATCCACAGTCCCTGAAGGAATTTTGCTGGGTCCTCAGGTTCTCTGGGAGCATTGATGTGTCTCACTGTCATGGCACCAAAGACTTTCTGTTTTTATTCATCAACTTCCTGTATTTCCTTCTGCTCCCTCCTTAACCTGGGGTTGGCTCTAGTTTCAAAGTTAATTCTCAAATCCAAACCCCAGACTTAAAGGCTGGTAACTGCCCTTGGATATGTTTGGGGCTGGCTCCTGAGAAACCTCTTTTCCGGGAAAGCTCTGGCCTGTTAGACTTTGCTCTGTAATTTTGCTGCCTTGCTCACCTAACAGTGGTCCTTGGTGTCCTGAGACACGTGGGTGGAACTCAGCAGTGTTTCTTCACCTATATTTTTGTTTGTTTGTTTTTTGAGACAGAGTCTTGCCCTGTCGCCCAGGCTGGGGTGCAGTGGTGTGATCTCAGCTCACTGCATCCTCCACCTCATGGGTTCAGATGATTCTCCTGCCTCACTCTGCCTCCTGAGTGAAGTAATAGCTGGGACCACAGGCATGCGCCACCATGCCTGGCTAATTTTTGTTGACCTGTATTTGGATCTTATATTTACATCAGAATTTCATGCAAATAGATTCTTTCCCCCTAGAAATAGACTGAGACATTTTTGCATGCAATTCAATGTATTCATAAATCCCCATTCATTTTTATTTATTTATTTATTATTTATTTATTTATTTATTTTTTGAGATGGAGTCTCGCTGTTGCCCAGGCTGGAGTGCAGTGGCGCCATCTCGACTCACTGCAACCTCTGCCTCCCGGGTTCAAGCAATTCTCCTGCCTCAGCCTCCCAGGTAGCTGGGACTACAGGCGCCTGCCGCCACGCCTGGCTAATTTTTTCTATTTTTAGTAGAGACGGGGTTTTACCGTGTTAGCCAGGATGGTCTCAATCTCCTGACCTCATGATCTGCCCGTCTCTGCCTCCCAAAGTCGTGGGATTACAGGCGTGAGCCACTGCGCCTGGCCAAATCCCCATTTATGTATTCAGCAAATATTTGAACGCCTACCGTGTGCTAGGCACGGTTCTAGGCACTAGAGTTACAACAGGAACAACGTAGTCCATGATCTTACATTCTGGTCGGAGGAGGCAGAGCGCAGTTAAACACCCCCAGCCTGGTGTGGAGGGAAGGCCAGCCTCAGTGGGCGGGAGGGTCCAGGCTCTGCTTGTTGCCAACCTCCCAGCCCCCTTTTAGCCTTCACTTCTCTGAACTGGTGTCTGACTTCACAATCATTATCAGAATTATTTTTTAAAATTTAATGTTTATTGAGGCTCATTTTGTGCCAGGTGTCCTATTTTTCCTTGCATGATTACACTTATTTTCATTACAACTTTGTTTTGCAAGTGAGAAAGCTGGGCCTAGGCCCCATACCTGGGAAATGTGATGTGTGGTTTTGATCAGCATGCAACTTGAGGCTGTAGAACTCAGTAAGTCAGGCCTGAGGACACCATCAGAAATACCAACAAAAAATTCAGTGTGTCCATTTTGGCCAGGACTGTCTCTATTTTCTGCTTTTTTTCCCACCGATTGAGGTAGGACCTCACTCTGTCACCCAGGCTGGAATGCAGTGGTGTGATTGTGGCCCACTGCAGCCTCCAACTCCAGGGCTTAATGATCCTCTCACCTCAGCCTCCCAAACTACAAGTGTGTGCCATCATACCTGGCCAATTTTTTTTTTTTTTTTTTTTTTTTTTTGAGATGGAGTCTTGCTCTGTCACCCAGGCTGGAGTGCAGTGGCTCGATCTTGGCTCACTGCAACCTCTGCCACCCGGGTTCAAGCGATTCTCCTGACTCAGCCTTCCGAGTAGCTGGGATTACAGGCGTGTGCCACCATGCCCAGCCAATTTTTGTATTTTTAGTAGAGACGGGGTTTCAGCATCTTGGCCAGGCTAGTCTTGAACTCCTGACCTCATGATCCACCCATCTCAGCCTCCCAAAGTGTTAGGATTACAGGCGTGAGCCACCGCACCCGGCCTCATACCTGGCCAATTTTTTTTTTTTTTTTTTTGAGACGGAGTCTCGTTCTGTCACCCAGGCTGGAGTGCAGTGGTGTGATCTCGGCTCACTGCAAGCTCCGCCTCCTGAGTTCAAACCGTTCTCCTACCTCAGCCTCCCAAGTAGCTGGGACTACAGGCGCCCGCCACCAAGCCCAGCTAATTTTTTGTATTTTCAGTAAAGACGGGGTTTCACGATGTTAGCCAGGATGGTCTCGATCTCCTGACCTTGTGATCCGCGCTCCTCGGCCTCCCAAAGTGCTGGGATTACAGGCGTGAGCCACCGTGCCCGGCCAATACCTGGCTAATTTTTAAATTTTTCTGGAGACCGGGGAAGGGGGCAGGTCTCACTGTGTTGCCGAGGCTGGTCTTGAACTCCTGGCTTCAAGTGATCCTCCTGTCCCGGCTTTCCAGAGTGCTGGGATTACACGTGTGGGTCACTGTGCCTGGCCACTGTTTCTTTTAACAATCAAATTGCCTTTCTCAAGGAGGAAAACGTGGGTGGAATGTGCTTTAAGGCCTCTGTCTGGTGGACATTATAGGCACTTGAAGTTACCAAGTCTGTATATTTACTTTTGGCAAAATTGCATGATCGCATCCTTATTTCCAAATAATTGCTGCGTGAATGACATTTGAAATGCACATTTAGTTCTTGACTGAGTAGATGTATACGCATTCTGATTTTTCCACACCAGACACTTGCTCTCTTGTTGTAACTTTTAAGGTCCTGCCCAATGGACAGAGTAACTTCCTGAAAAGTTGCTTTAAAAAACCTTGTCTACTCAGTGGCCGGAGGGTGCAATGAAACAGCATTTGTGATCCTGACTCAGTCCCAACCAAGCAGAACCTTTATTCTGACTGGAGGTTTGCAAGCTGCCATCCTCCTGGCACCAAAAGCAGCCTGTTGTTTAAATATTTGCATTGAATAACTTTGTAGCTCTGCTTCCTTCTAAGGCTTGCCACACTTCATGTCAGAAGCAGAGCTCCTCCTCTGGAGTTATTATGAAACATGACTGAATGCCAGGGTGCAGTTTCTCTGCAGTCAGCTCACTTTATAGAGGAAGAACTGGGCTGCTTCAGCTCAGTGTGAGTTAAACGTTGCAGTGTCCAGTCTTGCTTCCTGGCAGTTGGGGCCCGGAGCAGCCCCGAGGCTGGGAGGGGGGACATTGTCCCCTTTGACTTTGTGATTGTTGGAAGCAGGGTCCTGAGAGGGAGTCCAGGAGGCAGCCTAAATGGAATTTCCAGTCTAAAGGGGCAAGGCACAGTTGCGGGAGTCCTGGTCTAAAGTTCAGTGAGACGGAGACTGGGGCTTGGGGTGGGGTGGGGATTGCTGACAGGAGAGAAGGATCCCTGGGCCAGGGAAGAGGCAGCTGCATTCACTGGCTGTGAGGCTGTGGCTCTAGGTGTGGATATGCTAGGGTGCTCCCCGCAGCCCCCAGACCTTTCATATGTCAGCATTCCCGTCGATGGGGCATGTGGGACCCCTGCCCTGGGCCTTTTTTTCAGTGTGACTGTCCCTATAGGGTGAGGAATCTGAAGTGTCAAGAAGTGGTATCTCCCTAAAACTTGTGCCTCTCCCTTTAGGCTATGCACAGGGACAGAGACCCTGGAATTCCCTGCCCCAGTAACCCCCAGCCCCCTTACATGGCCTGCATGGGCCGCCTCCCTGGCGCGTCCTGCTGAGGGTAGGCTGTGTACTGTGTGCGCGTGCCTCCAGCCAAAGGTGGCTGAATGGTGGCCATGGGCAGGGTGTGTGTGGACAGAGCTTGGGTGTGCAGGCTGGGGTGTCCCCACAAGCACGCCCGAGGATCTTTGTGGCGCAGGACACGGCTCTGGATTCGTGTGTGTGCTTGGTTTCTTGAATAGTAAAGTTCATGCTTATTTTCTGGGTGTGCTTGGGGGTGTCCCTCCCTATCTGACACATGGGGCTTGGGGCCATGCCTGGAGCCCCAGTTGCATGGGGAGGTGGGGCTAAGAGCAGGCCTGTCCCCCTGCTCAGCCGTTCTTACCACCAAACCAGCCACACTTGAGCAGGAGCGCACTGCACTGTCATTTTACCCAAAGTTTCCCTCTAGGGCTTTGCTGATGACATCTCTTGGCTTTTGTTAGTATTCTGGCGCAATATCAGAAGGATTCCAGTCTACATCGTGGTCTTCTTGAGAGCTCATATTTGATTTCCGCTTTAGCTCAGTGGACTTTAGCCTGGAGGAATCCCACTGAAGAGTTTTTAATGTTGACTTATGGAACTTGTCCCAGCAGCAAGCCACAGATACTGTGGCTTGGGAGTGAGCAGCTCTTGTGGAAACAAGGCGCTTCCCTTCTTCAGCTGCGTAGGAGTGGTTCAGGAACCTTTTGGGCCACGTTGTTCTTGTGATTTCTTGACTTCTGGGAGGGCAGGGAAGTGATGTCTGGGTCCCACAGTGCACATGGCTGTCCCTGGTGCCGCCCTTCCAGGAGGAACTGCCAGGTCGGACGTGGAGATGAACCCGGAGAGCTTCTTTCAGGTCTGGTCGGCCTTCAGGGGCATTCCTGCCAGTCTCAGAAGATGACAGTCTGCAATTGTGCTATCACCAACGTGGAAAAAATAAGGGCAGTGCAGTTTTCATGTGTGTAAGGTTAGCAGCTGCCCTTTCTTGGGAAGGGCTCTTTCTGTATAAAATTTTGACCATTGTATCTTTTACATTTTAAAATGTCCTATCTTTCCATGTTGATGAAAAGAGCTGGTAGTTTCTAAAGGATATTCTTACTTGGCAAAATAAGAAGTAAGCAGTCTTATGTTATTCTGCCTTCAAATTTGAAACAGTTTTATTGAGCTATAATGAATAGGCCATAAGTTTTGGCATATGAATACAGTTAAGCCATCATCGCAAACAAGATAGTGAGAAGTCCACCCTCTGAGGGTTCCTGTTGCTACTTGCCGTCCCTCTGCTCCCACTTCTTCCCGGCCACCACTGCTCTGCTCTTTGCCACTCTGGAATCATTTGCATTTTCTAAAATTTTATGTAAATGGAATCGTACAGTGTGTTTTCTATATATTCTTCTTCTTTTTTTTTTTTTTTTTGAGATGGAGTCTCTCTCTGTTACTAGGCTGGAGTGCAGTGGTGTGATCTCCACTCACTGCAACCTCTGCCTCCCGGGTTGAAGTGATTCTCCTGCCTTAGCCTCCCGTGTATTATTATTTTTTTTTTTTCTGGAGACAGAGTCTCACTCTGTCACCCAGGCTGGAGTGCAGTGGCACGATCTCCGCTCACTGCAACCTCCGCCTCCCGGGTTCAAGCAATTCTCCTGCTTCAGCCTCCTGAGTAGCTGGGACTATAAGTGCATGCTGCCATGCCCGGCCAATTTTTTTGTATTTTTAGTAGAGACGGGCTTCACTGTGTTGCCCAGGCTGGTCTCAAACTCCTGAGCTCAGGCAATCCACCCGCCTCAGCCTCCCAGAGTGCCAGGATTACAGGTGTGAGCCACTGCTTCCGGCCAGTATGTATTCTTTTTACAGTATGTGTTATTTTTAGTCTGGCTTCTTTCACTCAGTAAAATTACTTTGAGATTGTTGTAGCATTTATCAGTTAGTTTCATTTTTTAAAAAATCCAATGCATGGGCATGCTACAATTTGTTCATTCACCTATTGATGGACGTTTGGGCTGTTTCCACTTGGTGTAATCACAAATGAAGATGCTATGTTGTGAAAAGATGTTACAGAAAAATAAGGTGCCATCAACATTTGTATGCCAGTCTCTGTGGGGACATCTGCTTTCTTTTTATCAAAAATTTAATGGAGACAGGGTCTCCCTATGTTGCCCAGACTGATCTTGAACTCCTGGGCTCAAATGATCCTCCTGCCTCAGTCTACTAAAGTGCTGGGATTACAGGTGTAAACCACTGCACTCGGCCAACATCTGCTTCCACTTGCCTGGGGTAAATACCTAGAGTGGAATGGCTAGGTGCTTTGGTGGGTGTACGTTTAACATGTCCAGACACTGCCAAACTTTTCCAAAGTGCTTTGGCACACATCACCAGCACTGGATTCTAGTTCCCCCACATCCTCACCAACACTTGGTATGTGTAGTCTTTTTAATTTTTGCCATTCTGGTAGGTTTAATTTGCATTTCCCTAGTGATTAAGGGTGGTGACTCTCTTCCTGAACCTTTTTGCTGTCTGTGTATCTCCCTCAGTGAAGTATCTCTTTAAATCACTTGCCTGTTGAAAAAGTTGAGTTTTTTTATTAACTTAGTTTTGAAATTTTTAAAATAT
The DNA here is from genome assembly GCF_028878055.3 of Symphalangus syndactylus. Lineage (NCBI taxonomy): Eukaryota > Metazoa > Chordata > Mammalia > Primates > Hylobatidae > Symphalangus > Symphalangus syndactylus. The sequence goes on from NC_072440.2 coordinate 16,729,634, forward strand.
ATTTTGGATACAATTCCTTGATCAATTAGGTAATTTGCAAATATTGATCCCTGTCTGAGGCTGTCTTTTCATTCTTTTAACAGTATCTTTTGAAGAACAGAAGTTTTAAACATTTGCTGAAGTCAATTTGTTCTTTTATGGCTTGTGCTTTTTTGGTTGGTGTCACAGCTAAAATCTTTGCCTAATCCCAGGTCACAAATGTTTTCTCATGTCTCGTCTAGAAATTTTATAGTTTTATGTTTTACATTTAGGCCTGTGATCCATTTTGAACTTTTAAAATGTGGTGCGGTATGTGAATTGAAGGTTTTGTTTTTTTTTTTTTTGTCTGTGGATAGCCAGTTGTTTCAGTACCATTTGTTGAAAAGTCCCCAAAATTTGGGGGGAAAATTTCTAATTGGTGAAACCCAGAGGTCTGGGAATTGTGGTTCTGGGCCCTTGGATCTCTTCATGACTGTTTACTGTTCTCAGCTTCGTATGGCATGGCTTTCTCTTTATCCCACCTGGGAGTCCCCGGCTCCTGACAGCAGGGGCTCTATTATTGGATAGGGCTGGGAAAGGGACTGGGCGATGCCCGCTGGATTCCCGCACAGTCTCTCTCCTTCTTCTCTGGGCCATACAGAGGCTTCTGGTTGGTGAGTTCTGGGCACTGTCTCATTTCCAGTGGTGACTAGAGGCTTGCCAGGACAGAGAGGTGGAGGGACAAGAAGCCTTCTGTGCCTGGATGGGTGGGGTGGGGCTCAGGCTGAGAAAGGTGGGAGGGGCTGTTCCCCATTCTGCGAGGAGGGCTGACAGTCTTGAGACCTGCAGCCAGCTGAGACTGAGGGAACCGGGCTCTGCTCTGGGCCACTGCTTCTCCTTGACCAGCTTTATGACTGGCAGGGATGGGGGTGGGAGGGGTTAACGTGAGTTCATTCTTTTCCCTTCAGTCACAAAGTGGCTCTGAGCAGTCTCCAAGTCTATACCATTGTATAGCAGCTTCCTAGGAGGTGGTAAAGTCTCCATCTGCTTTTTGATCTGGGGGCAGTGGGTTCTGACTCATAAACTGCTGGTAGTGCTAGTCCTAGCACTAGTAGTTCCACCACCACCTAGTAGTGATGGGGCTTTCTTCTGCTGTAAGCACTTTGTGTATAGAACCCATTGAGTCCTCACAACAGCGTTGTGAGGTGGCTGCTGTCCATTTTACAGATGAGGAAACTGAGGCACAGAGAAGATGACCATCTGGAAGAAGTCGTTGGGCTGTGCTTTTTGTTATTGAACATTGAAGGATAGATATGGTTTAGCATTTTTCATTAGCTCTTAAGCCAAATAGAGTGGTTTCCATGGCCCTCTTCCACATCTTCATGTTCTTACTGGCAACGGGGAGGGGTCGGACTGTCTGAGATTAAAATTCTTGAGTGGTTCTCTGTTGTTATCACAATAAAATCCAAACTTGTGGTCCAACCCCTGCTTACCCCTTGAGTCTCATCTCTTGCCACACTCCTGAACTTCTTGCATTTCTCCCTGTGCAAATCTTGTCTCTACTGCAAATGCCATTCTTCCCGTCTTTGCCTGCCGAACTCATCCTTCAAAGCTTGGCTCTAGTTTCACCTTCCCCTCCCTCCAGGTGTTTTGCCCCTGGGCCTGCAGAGTGGATGGTCCACCCCCATCCCCATACTCCTCATGTATGGTATGACTGACCTGTTTGTCTTCTGTGGGGCTAGGAGCGCTGGGTAGGCAGAGGGCAGGGGACTGCTTTTTGTATTGGAGTGCGCAGTTCTCAGCTCTGAAATGGCACATCATAGGCAAGCAGGCTCTGTGGGATGAACAATGCAGGCATGAGTGACATGAGGATCTGCAGTCCTAAGACTGATTCATTCTTTGGGAGGAGTATCCTTTCTTACCCAAAGCCAGTTGGTTTGTGGCCGTCTGTGATTCCAAGTGCCCAGGGCTGCCCTCATGTGGAAAGTCACATTGACTGACTGCAGAAATTAGCTGTGTTTAAAAAGCATTCATTTTTTTAAACCTGTTTAAATGCTTGAACTAACTTACATCTTACATATACATATATATGTGTGTATATATATGTGTGTATATATGTGTGTATATATATGTGTGTATATATGTGTGTATATATATATTTTTTCCCCCTCCAAGAGCATGAGTTTTCTTTTCTTTTTTTTCTTTCTTTCTTTTTTTTTTTTTTTGAGACAGAGTCTCACTGTTTCGCCCAGGCTGGAATGCGGTGGCGTGATCTCAGCTCACTGCTGCAATCTCCGCCTCCCAGGTTTAAACAATTCTCCTACCTCAGCCTCCCAAGTAGCTGGGACTACAGGCACCTGCCACCATACCCAGCTAATTTTTTTTGTATTTTTAGTGGAGACAGGGTTTCACTATGTTGGCCAGGCTGGTCTTGAACTCGTGACCTCATGATCCACCTGCCTTGGCCTCCCAAGGTGCTGGGATTACAGGTGTGAGCCACCGCACCTGGCCTTTTTTTTTTTTTTTTTTTTTTGAGATGGAGTTTCACTGTTGTTGCCCAGGCTGGAGTGCAATGGTGTGATCTCGGCTCACTGCAACCTCTACCTCCTGGGTTCAAGCGATTCTCCTGCCTCAGCCTCCTGAGTAGCTGGGATTACAGGCATCCACCACCACACCCAGCTAATTTTTTGTAATTTTAGTAGAGATGGGGTTTCATTGTGTTGGCCAGGCTGGTCTGACCTCTTGACCTCAGGTAATCCACCCGCCTCGCCTCCCAAAGTGCTGGGATTATAGGCTTGAGCCACTGCGCCCGGCCGAGAATTGAGTTTTCTATTGTATTAAGAAACGAACTAGACCAGGTGCAGTGGCTCACACCTGTAATCCCAGCACTTTGGGAGGTCAAGGCAGGAGGATTTTGTGAGCCTAGGAGTTTGAGACCAGCCTGGGCAACATAGTGAGACCCTGTGTCTACAGAAAATTTAAAACTAGCCAGGTGTCATGGTATGTGCCTGTGGTCCCAGCTATTCAGGAGGCTGAGGTGGGAGGGTCGCTTGAGCCTAGGAAGTCAAGGCTGCAGTGAGCCATGATTGTGCCACCGCACTCCAGTCTGGATGACAGACTCACTCCCAAAAACAACAAAAAAAATTCCTTTGACCATCCTTCAGAACATGGATTTAAGTTTCTACATTTTTTCCCAAATGCATGTGATGTCATTGTAAATTTTATGGTAAGCTAAAAAAAATTTGAGTTTTTGAAAATGTTTCTTTGGAATGTGTGGGCCGGGGCCAACATGAATTAGATTGGATCAAGTTTGGTATCTCTTTTTGAAAGAAAAGGAAGTTTGGAGAGCAATGTTAACTGAACTGCATTTGGTACAGAGAGCTATTTAGAAATGTTTTGCTACATTTCACTGAAATCTTCATACCTGTGGCTACATTATTTTCTTCCCGAGCTGCTGTAGTTAGGAGCAGTTTACTTTTGGCCAGTGGACCCTAAGCCTGGACTTTTACGGGTTGCTGAATTTGAACCAGATTTTCAGTTCATTGCATAACGTATTTTTTTCTTTAATTACAAGGAGGCAGGATTAACCAATCTTGGGAAGTAGAAGGTTGAGTTGTACCTTGATGAAGATGAGTTTAAGCTCTATTTGGTTGTGGTCCTCTCCTGCTCCGGCCATGACGTGCCCCCCACCCCTCACTCACACATCCCACCCCTCGCTCACACACCCCACAGCTGTCCGTGTCCTCGTGGGCTCTGTAACTGTGAGGGTCCTAGCAGTGGCTGCGAATGAAAAGTGTTCAGAGACTATCTTCTCCTTGTCCTTGGTGCCTGGGACAAACCTACATTTTCTAAAGTTTTGCTTTTGTGTTCTCTGGAACAGGCATTTATGTATTTATTTATTTTGTTTTTGAGCCACAGTCTCGTTATGTTGCCCAGGCTGGAGTGCAGTGGTGTGGTCTCAGCTCACAGCAACCTCCACCTCCCAAGTTCAAGTGATTCGCCTCAGCCTTCCGAGTAGCTGGGACTACAGGGATGTGCCACCACACCTGGCTAATTTTTGTATCTTTAGTAGAGATGGGGTTTCACCATGTTGGCCAGGCTGGTCTTGAACTCCTGACCTCAAGTGATCTGCCCGCCTCAGCCTCCCAAAGTGCTGGGATTACAGAATAAACCACTACGTACAGCCTGGAACAGGCATCTTAAAATGTGTTCTGGAGATTTTATGGCTCATTCCTGTAATCCCAGCACTTTGGGAGGCCGAGGTGGGTAGATCATGAGGTCAGGAGATTGAGACCATCCTGGCTAACACAGTGATTAAACCCTGTCTCTGCTAAAAATACAAAAACTTAGCTGGGTGTGGTGGTGCGCACCTGTAGTCCCAGCTACTCGGGAGGCTGAGGCAGGAGAATCACTTGAGCCTGGGAGGCAGAGGTTGCAGTGAGCTGAGATTGCGCCGCTGCACTCCAGCCTGGGCAACAGAGTGAGACTCCGTCTCAAAAAAAAAAAAAAAAAAAATGAACATACCAGTCTTCTGAACATGGTGCCGTGTGTGTGTGTGTGTGTGTGTGTGTGTGTGTGTGTGTGTGTGTGGTGGTTGCTCCTGGACTCAGGATGGGGTGTCTCAAACCACATGGTGGGTGGCCAGTGAGGTCCCTCAGGGGCAGAGCCACCTGCATGTAGGGGTGTCATCTTATCTAGGGGCTGGAGATGAAATTTTTATCTGTGGGAAGCTAAGCAGCCCATATAATAACAGTGATGATCAGTATTGGGGCACCCAAGGTTAGTGCTATTATCACTTTTTCACACATAAATGAAATGGAAGCTCAGAGAGATAGTTAAGATATTTGTTCAGGGACACATGGGTGGTAAGTGACAGAGTCAGGGTTTGAATCCAGGTCAGTCTTGGTGTTTTGTGTATAGATTCAGACACACCCCGCAGCAAGTCATCAAAAATGTCCTCTCATTGACTACACATCAAGGGTGGGTGGAGTGGACTCTACAGGCTGTCTGAGGGGTGTTGTTAGTCAGGAAAGGTGTAGTAGGAGTGGAGTATCTATGTATGTGTGCGTGTAGGTATGTGTGATTTACATCCAATAAGCTTTACTCAAGAAGGGGATCTTAGGGGCTTTATTATATAGGCAGTGGGAATCAAAGGCTTTTAAGCAGAAGAGAAAGGTGAGACCACATCTAGGTTTCTGGAAGGTTTTTTTAGAATGGGTAGAAAAGGATAGAGATTAGATGTAGAGAGACAAGTGTTGATGCAGTAGCTGCTGCCCCTTCTTAGGGTCTTTGCACATCATGTTCCCACTTCCTGGAATGTTCTTTGTCTTCAGGTCATAGCACAAAAGCCCCCCCTCAGTGGTCACTGATGTTGCTCTCTGCCCTGAAGTAGCCCTCTGCTGTGTCTGAAGTCATTGTGTTCCCATGTGGATTTTAGTGTGTATCTTCACCCCCCATTAGAGTGTCACTGTCATGCACGTGCACTCAGCAGAGTGCAGGGCCCCAAAAGGCCTCCGTGAACTGTAGAGGAATGAGCCCCTGAAGTGGCAGGTGGTGAGATCGAGCCTGTCTGCTGGTAGCTGTGCTGGGAAGGGGTTGTGGAGGGAGAGGGGAACCAAGGTCATTTCTTTTAGGTGTTTAATTTCGTTTGGCCGGATGAATGCTGCCCTTGATTGATACTCACGAGTGTTTTTGTTGGGGGCCGCTGCGCTTTTCCAGACAGCCAGGGTGCTTACCAGACTCGCTGACCACGCTGCAGCCCAGCGTCGTGGCTGACGCAGTGGCATGGTTTTGCTTAGCTTGAATTGCTTTTCCTTTTCTGTTGGGCAAGTTCTCTTTTGTTAGTGATCGTTTCCCTCTTTTAAATCTCTTAGCATACTTCCTGGTCTTCCTTTTCTTGTTTTTCCCTTGCCTAATGCTTACTTTTTCTGTGTTAATTCTGGGAACAGGGAAATCACCTTGAGGGTGCTTGGCTAAAACTACAGAGCAAGGGGATCGTTGTTTGGAAAGTCAAGCGTGAGCCTCCTGACTTGGGGCATTGGCCCAATCAAGAAGACCTCGATGTTTCTTTGTTCTGGGGGTGTGGGGTGAAGCCAGGTGGCCGGTGGCTCTATAGTGGCCCTGTAATGGACATCAGACCTGCAGTCAGCAAGGGGTGGGCAGGGTGGGCATGGGAGGGTGGAGAATCGCTTCAGTTGGAGATGAGACTGTGGAGAACCTGGGTTTTGCCCAGTGATTCCTGGATGGGGAGGGGTTAGGCATCTGGGAGACTTATCAGATTTCCAGACATTTTTAGACCTTAGCCCTCCCTCTGAATATAATGTGGTGAAGAGGCAGACAGAAGGTTAAAAACCAGCTGGAGCTGGATGACACGTGAATGTGTCTGTGTGTGTGTCTGTTGGAGGGGCTGTTCTTTGTCCTGTTATCTTTATGTTTTGCAAATGTTTCAAAACCAGGTGGGTCCTTCTCAGGGGTTGGCCGAGCGAGGGCTGGAGGCAATGTCTTCGGTTGCACCTAGATGCCGTAAAGGTGATACTCCTGGACCTGGACCTGGGCCTGCATGTAGAGAGAAGTGAGGCCAGTGGGGGGCCACAACAGATCCTTGGAGTGTGCCCATCTGCTGCCCTTGTGGGCAGAATGTGGAGCCCATCAGGAATGGCTTGTGGGAGACAGCCAGTCTCTGGGGTGAGCACCCCATCCAGAGAAGTGCACAGCTGATGGAGTCTCGCTCTGTCGCTGAAGCTGGAGTGCTGGAGTGCGGTGATGCGATCTCGGCTCACTGCAACCTCTGCCTCCCGGGTTTAAGCAGTTCTTCTGCCTCAGCCCCCAAGTAGCTGGGATTTACAGGCATGTGCCACCACTCCTGGCTGAGTTTTGTATTTTTAGCAGAGATGGGGTTTCACATGTTGGCCAGGCTGGTCTTGAACCCCTGACCTCAAGTGATCCTCTCACCTTGGCCTCCCAAAGTGCTAGGATTACAGGCGTGAGCCACCGCACCCAGCCCATACACACTTACTGATTTCGTTTCTTTATAGAAAGCAGTCAGAAACCTCTGCCCTCTGGGTTCAAGTGATCCTTCTGCCTCAGCCTCCCAAGTAGCTGGGATTACAAGTGTGTGCCACCACACCCACCTTTGGTTGCCAAACAGGACAAGCAAATCCACATATATCCATCTCTGGGGTTTAGTTTAGAATAAGAAAAGCTAGGGGCGGGGCCCACTTTTGTTTTCCAGCCTCTCCCCAGCTGCTTTTTCCAGGTAAGTAGTTGCCTCTTTTGGGGTCTCATTGTTACTAAGCTGGGTGTTGATGTGCTGAGAAGGAAGACCTGTGCTCTTTGTCTTGGGGATGTTTTCTGCCCTCCTGGTGTTAAGATAATCTTGTAAGTGTCAAAGGCCACAGCGCTGCAGCCTTTTGGCACAGGTGAGGTAAGAGAAATTTCATTTTCGTTTCCTTCTGGTTTACCCTGCTCCTTATTCCCAGATGCCCTGCAGCACCGATTAAAGGGGTAGTTTTTGCACCAGGACCCTTTGCAGCAGGTGTAGTCAACCTGCTGGCCTGGGTCAGGGCAGTGCAGATCACAGTCATGCTTTTCTCCTGGCCACGTGGGTTTTCACCTGATCTCCAGATCCAGTTTGGGGAGATGCAAGATGGGACCAGTGTTTTACTAGGTTCACATATCAACATCAGGGAAGCTTCAGGGAGGCCTGGGGCCTAGAGCATTTCTTTCCGGTGGGAAATTGAGAATTCTGAATTCTGTACTCTTATTAACTTTTCCTGGTCTTTAAACAAATTATATAGTTGTTTCTTTTCATTGAGGGCGGGAAGAATTTTATTTAAAAAGTGCTAAGTGCTAGGCAGTGCGTGGTAGCTCACACCTGTAATCCCGGCACTGTGGGAGGCTGGGACAGGCAGATTACTTGAGTTTGGGAGTTCGAAACCAACCTGAGCAACATGGCGAAACTCTGTCTCTACCAAAAAACACAAAAATTAGCCAGGTGTGGTGGTGCACACCTATGGTCCCAGCCGCTCAGGAGGCTGAAGTGGGAGGATTGCTTGAGCCCGGGAGGTTGAGGCTGCAGTGAGCCAAGATTTCATGGTTGCACTCCAGCCTCGGTGACAGAGCCAGACCCTGTCTCAAAAAAAAAAAAAAAAAAAAGTGCTGAGTGCTGAGCCCATAGCCTGTGCATAGCTTCTTCAGCCCAGGTTTACGCTAGTTTATTTCCTGACCTGACATGACATCTGATCAGTGGTCATTAAGTATCTGTCTCATGAGATGGGGACTGACCACCAGTCAGTTAACTGAAGAACAAAGACAAAGATTCTTAAAAAACAATACATAGTTTAGCAATGTAAAAAAATGATGGTGTGCTCCTATAGTCCCAGCTACTCAGGAGGCTGAGGTGGGAGGATGGCTTGAGCCCAGGAGTTCAAGACTAGCCTGGGCAACATAGCAAGACCCTATCTCTTAAAAACAAAAAATTGATATATTCTCATATGTCAATCTTTTATGGTCCTTTTCTTTTACTTTCAGTTTACTAATCAGAACTGCTGGTTATTTTTTTGCATATGCCACACCAGTAATTTATTGTCTTCAATATCTGTTTTCTTTTTCTTTGAGGAGGAGTCTTGCTCTGTTACCCAGGCTGGAGTGCAGTGGCACAATTTTGGCTCACTGCAACCTCCGCCCTCTGGGTTCAAGTGATCCTCCTGCCTCAGCCTCCCAAGTAGCTGGGATTATAAGTGTGTGCCACCACACCCAGCTAGTTTTTTTTTTTTTTTTTTTTGAGATGGAGTCTCTCTCTGTTGCCCGGGCTGGAATGCAGTGGCACAATCTCGACTCACTGCAGCCTCCAACTCCTGGATTTGAGCAGTTCTCCAGCCTCAGCCTCCTGAATAGCTGAGACTACAGGTGTGCGCCACCACAGCCGGCTAATTTTTGTATTTTCAGTAGAGACGGGGTTTCACCATGTTGGCCAGGCTGGTCTCAAACTCCTGACTTCAGGTGATCCACCCGCCTCAGCTTCCCAAAGTGCTGGAATTACAGTTGTAAGCCACTGTGCCCGGCCTAATTTTCGTATTTTTAGTAGAGATGGGGTTTCACCATGTTGGCCAGGCTGGTCTTGAACTCAAGTGATCTGCCTGCCTAAGTCTCCCAAAGTGCTGGGATTACAGGTGTGAACCACTGCTCCCAGCCTTGTTGTTTGTTTTTTTGAGGCAGGGTCTCTCTCTGTCACCCAGGCTGGAGTGTTGTGGTGTGATCATGCAGCCTTGACCTCCTAATGACCATGACAAGCTAGTTTTTGATTTTTAGTAGAGACAAGGTCCTGCCCATGTTGCCCAGGCTGTTCTTGAACTCTTGGGCTCAGGCAGTCCTCTTGCCTTGGCCTCTCAAAGTGATGGGATTATAGGCATGAGCCATTGTGCATGGCCATTAATTAATTTAATTAGTTTTCTTTTTTTTTTTTTTGAGACGGAGTCTCGCTCTGTCGCCCAGGCTGGAGTGCAGTGGCGCGATCTCGGCTCACTGCAAGCTCCAGCTCCCGGGTTCACGCCATTCTCCTGCCTCAGCCTCCCAAGTGGGACTACAGGCGCCCGCCAACACGCCCGGCTAATTTTTTGTATTTTTAGTAGAGACGGGGTTTCACCGTGTTAGCCAGGATGGTCTCGATCTCCTGACCTCGTGATCCACCCGCCTCGGCCTCCCAAAGTGCTGGGATTACAGGCTTGAGCCACCGCGCCCGGCCTAATTAATTTTCTTAATGACAATTGAGAACTTAGAAGCAACATGAATGTGGAATTATAGATTTTACAAATTTTCACCCAATCCTATATACTTGTTTTGCCATACCTGTAATTTAGTTAGCAGGTGGTTTCTTTCTTTTTTTCTTTCTTTTTATTTTTTAAATTAACAACTTGTTTTAATAGAAACTTGTTTTAATAGTTTTAATGGAAACAACGATGTGCTTATTTCATAGGTTTATATAGTTAAGTGCGTGTATATATATTTATACTATACGTGTATTTTATGTATGTATGTATGTATGTATGTGTAATAAATGTGTGTATGTAAATTTACAATAACAAGTACAGTTGGCATAAGCAGGGGTTTGCAGATAAACGTGTTTCAGCACACTGGGCAACACATGAGTCTGTCGCATGTGGTCAGGATGCCAGGGGGATCCATTCATCCATTAATAATTTAGGGATTTTGTCCTCAGGAATCTCCCAGCCTAGAGGAGGCAATGTCTGTGTTTAAATAACTATAACCCAAGATAGAAAGTGGCAGGTGCCTTAAGAGAGAGCATATACTCCCAAAAGGAAGGAGGCAGAGAATTCATAGAGAAGGAGGTATTTGACCTGGGCCAATTACTTCTTTGTTTTTTGACTGTTTTTATATTTAGTTAAATATCTGTGTATTTCTTTTTTCTTTTCTTTTCTTTTTTTGAGAGGGAGTCTTGCTTTGTTGCCCAGGCTGGAGTGCAGTGGCACGATCTCAGCTCACTGCAACCTCCACTTCCCGTGTTCAAGCGATTCTCATGCCTCAGCCTCTGGAGTAGCTGGGATTACAGACGCCTGCTACCACGCCTGGCTAATTTTTGTATTTTTAGTAGAGATGGGGTTTCACCATGTTGACAAGGCTGGTCTCAAACTCCTGATCTCAGGTGATCCACCTGCCTCTGCCTCCCAAAGTGCTGGGATTACAGGCATGAGCCATGGCACCTGGCCAAATATCTCTATATTTCTATAAATCTATAAATAAAAACACAAACAGATGAACCATCATTGGGCCTTGGGCAGTGGTATGGACATTTGAGTTGTTTTTGACGTTTCTATGTCTCAGCCAGTACAGGTGCTGGCTGTTTCTTCTAAGCAATGGAGCTTTGTAGTACCCCTATTGTCTGTGCTATACTGCAGGGGGATTGGTCAACAGGATGCATTCCTTTCTGTCACAGCTCATTATACTGGTCAGAGTTCTGTGGTCACCAGCTAACCCGAGCATAATCAGTTCCTTGGAAGACATTGGGTGGAGTGACCTCATAGACTCATAGGAAACCTGAAAAGAAGCCAGGGGAGAAACCATTGTTTTGAAGGAGTAGGGAGATTTCCCAAAGCCCAGCTGGAATGCTGTTGCCAGGAGGAGGAACCAGTTATGGGGCAGGGACCAGCCTTTTTGGAAATGCTTTGTAGAATGCCCTCGGGAAGAGGAAATACATAAATCAAGGGCCAGGATGCGAACATACTTTTGAATATGTCTCAGATCTGAGTCCACCTGAACGTCTGCAGGCCAAAAAGCATAGCACATCATTCATAGGAACTCCAGAAATGTTGCCCGACTGCCTCCCACAACTTACCGTCAGTGCGGGCATGGAAACCTTCCTGCTTTCTGCTCTTTGTGGGTGGGTGAATGTGAGGAGAAACACTGTCATCTGGGAGTGCAGAGCCCAGCTTTGCAGTCATTCAGCAGGATGAGGGTGGACTTTTGGCTCTGCCACCAACGCAGTATGGGCCCTGTGCTCTTCTTGTGTTGTGTGTAAACAAAGACTGTGATATTTTCTGTTAGATTTCTCAGCGTTATAGGTTATTGCATTTGTTACTGTGTGCTCGTGCCAAGAGAAACAGAAGATGTATAAACAGCTAGGTGGTCATCAGCTCTTGACTGCTTGTTGTAGCAGAGCCTTCCACAGCTTTCTCCTGACTCTCACAAATGCATGTTTTAAAAAAAGGGAGGAACCTATTGTAGGCATTATTCAGCAACTTGTTATTTTCACATTTCTTGAGCTTACACACCCCTGAATTTAAGCTCTTTTGATAACAAATAATTGAAAAAAGTGCATGGCAGGTTGTAGGTGCTCATTGTGGAATGAATGAATGAACGAGCCAGTGAGTGAATGTTGTACTCTGGATCTCTCTCCAGGTCAGTAGTTTTTAGTAGTTATGCCACATTGAATTGCTCTAGTCTTTTTGCAGACTTGTACTAGCAATGTGTGAGTACCTCTGTATTAGTTCGTTCTCACATTGCTGTAAAGAACTACCTGAGACTGGGTAATTTATGAAGAAAAGAGGTTTAATTGACTCAGTTTCACAGGCTTAGCAGGAAGCATGGCTAGGAAGCTTCAGGAAACTACAATCATGGTGGAAGGTGAAGGGGAAGCAAGCATGTCTTACCATGGCAGAGCAGGAGAGAGACAGAGAGCATGAGGGGGGAAGTGCCACACACTTCATATCTCCGAGAACACACTTACTGTCATGAGAATAGCAAGGGGGAAATCCGCCCCCATGATCTAATCACCTCCCATCAGGTCCTTCCCCTGCCACATGGGGGTTACAATTTGCCATGAGATTTGGGTGAGGACACAGAGGCTAACCATATCAACCCCTTTTACTGGGTATTTCCACCAGTGCTAGATGTATTGTTTTTGCTAATCTCATGGCTGAAAATGGTATTCCAGTCTTAATTATTTTTAACTAAAAATTGTTTTTCACCATTCTACTGTTTCTTTGGAGCATTTTTATTTTAATTTGTGTTTTCCTGGGTACTGGTGAGGTTGAGCATCATTTCATGTGTTGATTGGTCATTTGTTATTTTTTCTTCTGTGAATTCCATACCCATATCCTTTCTCCGTTTTTCCGTCTACTGGATTGTTTTGAATTTTTAGGAGCTCTTTGTATATTAGGGCTATAAATTATTTGTTGTGTGCATTGCAAATGTGTCCCCAGCTATTGTTTCTATAATTTGTTTTTACATTGTTTAGGTGTGTTTTGCCATCAAATTTTAAGATTTTTATGCAAATTTCTATTTCTATTTCTTTGTAAAAATGTTTGTTTCTTCTTCCATTCATGGTCTAGATAAAATTACAGATCAGTCTCATATGAATGTAATATGTGTCTGTTAATGCATATATATGTTTATATATATTTGCAACATTTTAAAGTAGGTTTCTAAATCAAATAATGATTTGAATACAGTAGTGTATTAAAAGATTAATTTTTCACGACCAAACAAGATTTACTCTAGCAATGCAAGGATAGCATAACATGAGGTATTGTGTTGGCTAGAGAAACTTCTGGCTCAGGGATTAGAGCATGGTTTGCCCCAGCCCTGCCATTTACTAATTCTCTGACGTTAGCCAAATTAGTTAATCTCCCTGAGCTTCAGTCTCCTCATCTATAAAATTGGCGGGACAATTACAATACTGCTGTATAGGGTTGATAGAAGGACAAAATGGGATATCTGTGAAATGATTAAACCTGGGCTTGGTGCATAAGTGCTCAGTTAATGTTATACATCACAATTCACTGTATCACGTTAAAAAGAAAACCCATGTGGTTATATTAACATATTTAAAAGGCATGTAATACAATTCTGCCGCTAATCTTAATGAAAATCTAAAACAGTCATAGAATCTACATAAATATAGAAATAGGTGCCAACACCCAGCAGCAAGCCTATTAAGTGGCCATTCTGTGACACTCCAGGCATGACAGGGAGGCCTGCATTTAGCACTGTTGCCTCAAATCTGTAAACCCCCAGATGATCCTGTGGACTTGTCAGGCTTGTGGGGAGAGGAGCCAGTCTGTCGCCTGGGCTGGCCGGTGTTGCCTCTGCTCTGTCTGGAGCAAGTGTGCATTAAGGCCTGCACTTGCCAGTGGCTGTTCACCAGGGTGTAGCTTCTGGCCTTGCTCTACAGGAACCAGGAATTCCTGGGGTTGGGCTGGGAAGAGGATTGTTAAAGTAATAAGCCTGGAGGCATTTTGAGAACTACCTGTGACATTTAGAGTGAGGAGGGTCAGTAGTGGGTGGGTTAGCCTGGCAGGTGCCAAGGTTATGTACTCCCTCTAGGTGAAGAATTAGCACAGGCATGGTTTCTAGCCCCCTGTTCCTCTCCTACGTGCGAAATAAGAAGACGAATGTTCTCCAAATGAGAGAGGTGGGGAAGGCCTCAATGCTCTAAACTGTAGGGTTTCAGCTCAGATTGGACCCTCCAGACTGGCCTGGAAAGCTATGGGGGCCAGGGTGTCTCAGCATTGGCCCGCTTTTGGCCTGGTATTTGTTGAACATCTATCAGTGGGTCTTTTCCTTGTGTCTGTCTTACAGCATTTCTCTCATCTACCCCTAGTTTAGAAATGTTTTCCTAGATAACTTAAAATTCATGTAAAACAAGAGGTGATGGATATGTAAGTTTTGGAACATACTAATAAATGCCTGGGAGCCAACCACCTGCTGGAGAACTAAACCACTGTGCATCACAGTGGGTAAAGGCATTCTAGAATAGTTCATCATTCCTGCACTTTTTTTTTTTTTTTTAAAGAAGATTGACAAGGCTCTGGTTAGAAAAAGGAGGAAAAAAAGAATACTTATACACATGTATCTGTAAATAATATATTCTATTTTTGTTTATGAATTTTATAAAAAGACTCACAAGTAATCTGCAAATTTCATTTTTCATTCATTTTTACTGCTGGATAATTTTTCCTTGTATGCATGCTATATATATATATTTGTATATATTTTTTATTTTTGTAGAGACAGGGTCTCGCCCTAACTCCTGAGCTCAAGCAATTCTCCTGCCTCAGCCTCCCAAAGTGCTGGGATTATAGGCATGAGCCACCATGCCCAGCCCCCTTTCTACCTTTTAATAGCTATATTTTAGTTTTATTTGTCTTATGAGTAAACCACAAGAATGGGGACTTTGTCTAATGGATTTCTGTGTCCTGTAAAAGCACTAAAACTTGTGGTGAATATGGTGGGAGCTTCCTCAGTGCTAATAATTGAATATTGGCATTGGGTTTAAGGGAGTCAGTAGGTTAAACTGATACAGATCGGACCTTGGAGAGGGTGATGTGAGTGTCAGAACAAGACCAAAATGCCACCCTTGTTACAATGTAGTGGAAGTGGTGGACTAGAGCTCATCTGCGGTGCAGGCAGGTGGGCTTGCTGACTCTCCCTGACCCACATTCTAGGCCCTGGCACAGTCTACTCAAAGGTCAGCTGGGTCTGCAGAGCATATATACTTGCTCCAGCTGGCTGCCTTGCATCAATCTGGGATGGAGAGGAAAGGAAAAGAGGACTAATTCCCAATGCTTATGTTGTTGTTGTTCCTCCTCCTCCTCTTCTTCTTTCTCTTTTCTTCCTCTCCTCCTCCTCCTCCTTCTCTTTTCTTCCTCTTCTTCTTTTTTTTTTTTTTTTTTAGACAAGATCTCACTGTGTTGCCCAAGCTGGAGTGCAGTGGCACAATCTCAACTCACTGCAACCTCCACCTCCCAGGTTTAAGCAGTTATGGTGCCTCAGCCACCCAAGTAGCTGGGATTACAGGCACACACCACCATGCCCGGCTAATTTTGGTATTTTTAGTAGAGGCAGGGTTTCACCATGTTGGCCATGGCCGGTGCTTATGATCTTTTAATGGATGGTCTCTACCCAGACAAGAAGCCTGTCCGTGGTACCTGCCTTCTGCCCCTACTCACCAGGAAGAACACTCTCCTCTTCTGTTCTCCGGTGAGGAGGAGTTAGGCATGGCTTAGACCAGGAGCATTGAGGGAATGGAAGTCAGTGGCAAAGGGGAGCTGGCATCCTTTCCTACTGTTTAGAAGTAGATCATATCTAATTAACAGGTGAATGCTCTGGGTATGGCACCTGCTATTTGGTGCTCATGGGAAAGGGCTGTGGGTAGACGGTTCAGGCGCCAGCCCCTTGGTGGAACTGGCTTTTGTTTTTCATTGTACCTAGTCGTGGTACACTGGATGGCAGATAACTGGAAGCAGAGTCGACATAGGGATTCGGAGGGAAGGAGACTTACATAGATTTCAGGACAACAGTGAGCTGCCAGGCACCAGGCCAGGAGCTTTATCTCGTGTAATCCTCTTGGTAACCTGTGAGGTGAGAGATGCTGGTCCTTTTTATACAGTTGAGGAAACTGAGGCTCTGAGGTAAATTGACTTGTGATTCCACAGCTCGTGGGCTGTGAGCTGGCATTTGTATCAGGCTACAAGTTAAGGCTACACTTCCGTTCTTGATACTTGGCATCCACACCTGAGCTATGTGTCCCCAAAGATGAGACTGCCATTTCTCTCATGGGCTTTTCTCTTTTCCTCTTTTAACATATGCTTGCCCCTAGACGCTAAGCCCTGTGCTAGATGCCAAGGAAACAAGGGAAATGAGGGATGATGGAGACAGGAGTGGGGGATGGGCCCAGGCCTAAGACTGCAGTGTAGCAGGCCTGTTTCTGTGTCTGTTACAGGGGACAGCAGCCAACCCACTCTGGGTTTATGGGGCAGGGGGCCATGCCTGGCACAAGTGTGGGGCTTGCCACACTTGGGCGGAGACAGGCAGGCATGTTGGCTGGAGAGCTTGTCTGCAAGCTTTGCAGCTATCAAATGTGTAAATTCCAAAGTGTGTATGTAGAGTTTCCGATTGAATGAAACATTTGAAAAATGAATGGGGAAAGCATCTGGAGTCTTTTTCTCAATGAGAAGTTAAAGGAGGAAGCTGCAGTGGAACCTTGTTGACAAAAACAGTGTGGTACAGATTCCCAGTTGCATAATTCAGAGCACTGGGGAAGTTTTGACCTGTGTTTTGCAAGATGCTCATCAATTCCTGAGCAAGTGGAAATAATGAAGTTGCTCAGGAGGGATTGCCTTGTGGGCGAGACCTGTGACAGAGTCTGTCATTTCAAACCTTCTGTTCTGGAAATACTTTTTACAGTGTCTTCTGCCTTTTTTCTTTTTAGAGATTGTTTTAAAAACACCACTTCTCTCTTTCTCTCCTTATCTTTCAGTAATTTGTTGCAGGGCATTTTGGATAGGAATATTTCACAGAAATTCTTGTTTAAGCTGACGTCATGTCCCAGATGTGTTTGCTGCAGTATGTGAGCAGATATATGACTGCCCTGTCAAAGGTCTTACTTCCGCATTGACCCCAGCCATAAAAGTCATGATAAATCTGGTTCACAATGAACAATCCTTGCATGCTGTTCATAATTAGAAAATCCAGGTGTGTGCTTTTATTTCTAGAATTTTGTCCTGTCTGAAATGTAGGAAGATGCTGTTATAAAGAAGCACATTCAAAGCCATTTAAAAGCACGGTTGAGCTGGGTGCCAGTGGCATGCATCTGTAATCCGGGGACACAGGAGGCTGAGGCGGGAGCATGGCTTCAGCCCAGGAGTTGAAGTCCAGCCTGGGCAACATAAGAAAAAAAAAGTAACAGCATGGCTGACTTTTCTTAGAGTGAGGCAGTAGGCTGTGTGCTTCCAGGCGTGGTCTCCAGGTCAGAAAGCCCAGAGGTGGAATTCTCCTTTGGCCACTTTGGGCCCATCCTGGTGCAGAGCTACAACTTCAGGTTTCCTAGTGCACAGTTCTGATCATATCTTTTTTTTCTAGATATATAAGGAACTATTTTTGTAAAATGGTGGTGGTTTAAAATATTTTTATCATGGTGGTTTGTAATGCCACCTCCTTTCATTGTTTTTAGCTTAGCGTTAGCCTGCAGACCCTCAGAAACTGCTGAGTGGTGAGAGGTGGTGCAGGGGTAGGCTGGAGTGGAGAGGCTGGGGACAGGGCAGGGTGGTGCAGGGAGACTGGCTCGCTGTCTGACTGCACAGCTGTGGGTGGCGTGGGGAGGCGCTGCAGGCCAGCCTCCCATCTCATGGTCAGCACTGCTTGTTATCACAAGCACTCTGTATCTGGTGGTGCACTGCCGTGGAGCACCTCGGGTGACGTCAGCTTACACAGGGCCCTGCCTTCATTTCAGGTGCTTGCTTACTTCAAGATTTTAACAAATCATTTGATTTCTTTAGGCTTCATCTTCCTTGGCTAAATTTTAAAAAGAAGACCACATTGTCCCTGACTCCTTTTTGCAAAGGATGTAATGAATGTTCGTTAAACTTTTGTATTATTATTTCTATAATAAACTTTTTGTTTACAAGAATTCTATATATGTAGAAAAGTTGCAAAACTAATAGAGTTCCTGTCTACCTTTTGCCTGACTTTCTCTAATGTTAACATTTTATGTAACCACAGCTCATTTTTTTTGAAATTAACATTGATGCAGTATTACTGAATAAACTGTGGACTTTCTTTGGATTTCACCAGTTTTCCCACTGATGTTTTCTTGCAGTTCTAGGATCCCATCCAGGTCCTTGATGATTTTTCCTAGTATTAGATTGGCGGATGAATTTGGGGAGAGTCCCACAGAGGTGAAGTGCCCTTTTCATTACGTCATCTCAGGAGGCACCTGATACTGCCATGACTCATCAACGTGATGTTAACCTTGCGGGTTTACTTTAGTCGTTCTCTGTTTTAAATGTGATTCAGGTGGCACTGGTTCCCCACAAGATTGCTGATCCCTTCAGGCCAGGGCCCTGCTCTGCTTGCTTTGTGCCTCTTCCCAGCGTGAGGACTTGGGCTGTGGGTGCCAGTGTCAAAGGGGACATGCCAGGTCAGGTGGAGATGCATTTGGGTTGTGTGATTTTGTGAGCATTCTACAGTTTTCACATCACAGGTGAAACAGGATTGGCCATGTGTTGATACTTGTTGAAACGGGGGGTCATTCTAGTTTCTTTTCTTTTTTTTCTTTTTCTTTTTTTTAAGGGCCAGCATCTCACCCTGTCACTCAGGCTAGAGTGCAGTGGTGGGATCATGATTCATTGCAGCCTCACCCTCCTGATAGCTGGGACCACAGCTGTGCACTATCAAGCCCAGCTAATTTTTAAAAATTTTTCGTAGAGGTGGGTTCTCTCCGTGTTGCCCAGGCTGGTCTCGAACACGTGGACTTGAGTGATCCTCATGCCTCGGCTTCTCAGAGTGCTGGAATCACAGGCATGAACCACTGTGCCTGACCTAGTTTCTACTTTCTACGTAGAAACTACGTAGGAAAAGAGAAAACTATTTCCAATCTACAGTGATAATCAATCCCATATTGCTTGGATAATGCAGGTGTTACAATGGTCATCGTTGCCAGAGTTATCGAGGTGGGAGGATTACTCATCTTAAATGTATTTGGTTCTTCCCCAAGGCCTCCATAAGAAGAAAAACTTGCATCTAAACCAATGTTAAGTGATACTGCTAGTAACAGTGTAATAATAATATTCCTTAACATCTTTTAGGGAGAAAAATCACTGGTGTGCCATCAGAAAAGAATTCCAATTGAAATGAGGTTACAGATTAGTTGGAATACATTTATAGAATACAAAGAAAGTCTACCATGTAATGTCACGATCATTTGTTGAAAAGAAATTTGTAAAATGAGATACACTTTTAAGTTTATAGTTGGTATTCTATTTATAATTATCTCCATATTTCAAACTGAGAATGGAAGCTTTTGGAAGTTAGTGACCATGTCTTTTGTGTTGTATTTATGTAACACTTGCCAGCACCTAGAGGCTTTAGATGTATACTTACTACATGGCTGTATTAGTCAGAGCCAATAGGGTGGATGGATGGATGGATGGATGGATGGAGATAGATAAGAAGCAGTTTATTAGGGGAATTGGCTCACATGGTTGTAGAGTCTGAGAAATTCTATGACAGGCTGCCTGCAAGCTGGAGACTCTGGGATGCCGGTAGTGTGGCTCAGTCCACATTTGAGGGCCCCAGAACCAGAGAAGCCAGTCATGTAGCTCTCAGTCCAGTGCTGAAGGCCTAAGAACCCAGGGGCCGCTGGTATAAGTCCAGGAGTCCAAAGGCTGGCAAGCTTGGGGTTCCGTGGCCCAAGGCAGGAGGTGAGTGCATCCCAGCTCCAGGACGTTGATAGACACATTTGCCCTTTTCCTGTTTTTGTTCTCTTCAGGCCCCTGGCAGATTGGATGGTGCCTGCCCTTATTGATGGTGGCTCTTCCCCACCTCATCCACTCACACTGATGTGCTAGTCTCTTCTGGAGACAGCCCCATGGACACACCCCAAAATCAGGCTTTACTAGGTTTCTAGGTTTTCCAGTCAAGTTGACACCTAAAACTCTAAAACTAACCATGACACATGCCAAGTATTGAAAATCTCGAATAAGGGTTCAAATGCTACCTATTTCTTTTCCCATCTTACCCATTTTCTTTTTCCCCAGCACTGATCCAAAATATAGAAAGAGAAGGGAGAAGATAATGGTAGCGTCCTGGAATGCTTGGCACCACGATTTCATTTTCTTACATATTTATACCCTTCCTGGTTTCACTAAGGGTTTGAGTTGGTTATTAGGGACTATGAAAAAAAAGGTGGCAGACTTGAACTCTTCCTTTGCCTTCCCCAAAGCAACAACAGTGAAACAGATGTTTAGTTCTGGGAAGAGCTGCTGCAATCACCCACAGCTCTCTTGCAGTGTCACGCTGTTTGTGGAGGTCCAGGACACACTCGGCTGTCAGAGGGAGCCAGGGTTGCAGCTTCCCGTGCCGCCATTGCTGTGCAACTGTGGGCAAGCCACTTCCCCAAACCTGTAGTTTTCTCATCTGAAAACTGGCGCAGTACTCCCACCTTGCAAGGTTATCATGAGTGTATATCCTGAGTATATCATTGTATATAAAGATCTGAGGAGTATGTATAAAATGTCAGAAAATATGCACTCAGTAAAGTACCTAATTTGATCATCCATTTGCAGGGTTTCTTCCTTTTTTTTTTTTTTGAGACGGAGTCTCGCTCTGTGGCCCAGGCTGGAGTGCAGTGGTGTGATTTCGGCTCACTGCAAACTCTGCCTCCCGGGTTCATGCCATTCTCCTGCCTCAGCCTCCCAAGTAGCTGGGACTACAGGCGCCCACCCCCACGCCCGGCTAATTTTTTGTATTTTTAGTAGAGATGGGGTTTCACCATGTTAGTCAGGATGGTCTTGATCTCCTGACCTCGTGATCCACCCGCCTCGGCCTCCCAAAGTGCTGGGATTACAGGCGTGAACCACCGTGCCTGGCCCATGTGCAGGGTTTCTAAACACCAACTCACAATGCCAGTTTCACTATGGTGCTAGACAGTGAAACACCAACAATATAATTATTCTGTTACAAAGTTAAAGATCTTTAGTTTAAGGCTTTTCATTGATTCTGGGGTTGTATTACCCATCTTTTGGTGTTAAAATGTCTTTAATGAAATAATGGGAGTGATAGGTCTTTTTCTTTTTTAAATGTCCTTAGGGGGCAAAATAAAGTCGGCGGCCTTGTGTCGGCTGCCTTTCCTGCCCTCAGGAAAAAGCCCTGATCAGTAACGTTGGGATCTTCTATCTGGTCTCTGTTCTCCTTTGAGGGAGGAGGAAGCCCCAGCCAAAGAGGGGAGGCCACAGCCAGAGGTGCAGCAGGACATGGCCCTTGTTTACGTGATTCAGCTCAGAGTCCAGCTTTCCTGGGCATCTTCCCACATCTCTTCCTGGCTCCCTGCCCCAGCCCCACCTTCCGCATTCCCTGCCTGGTCTGTTATGGAGCACCTGTCACCCTGCATGGTCCTCTGGGTACTCGTCTGTCTACCCTACCAGACTTGAAGCTGCTTACGGACAAGTTCGTTTAAGTGAATTATTTAGTTTGTAACTTCCAGAGCCTGGACAGTGCTGAAAAATGTTTGTCAGATGGCTGAATTAAACTATAAATAGATGAGGGGGAAAAAATCACACCAATAAAACATTAACGTATCTTGCCCCTAACTTTATTCCTGAAAATACCCACAAATTCACCAGGAACCTTGCTCACATTCCTTTTGAATTTCAGATCTTTCTTGGATCATCTTCCATTTTTAATGTGTTGCCCAGAGAAGGCTCGAGCTATTCCCAGGACCATGAGGCTGTGTGACATCTTAACTGAAATGTGCTAGAAATCTAGATGTTGCTTCTCCTGTGGCATTTGGGGATTCTATAAAATGCATAAGAAAAAAAATTAACATGTTCCCTCTATCATGTTGGTGCTTTAAAGTTTTTCCTCAATTGGACTGTCTCCATTAGTTAGTCTCGCTTCACTGTTAAAGAAAATCTTTGGACAAGTGCCAGAGAAGCAAGCTTATGTAAAGTGTTTTAACATTTTTTCCCTTGCCAAAGATAGAACTGATACTTTGCTTTGCTTTGTCCTAGCACCTTCTTCTTTGATAGAGAATGTTAGACATTTGGCTTGGTTTATTCCTTTTTATGTACACATGTGGGATGAGTAAAGACAAGATGGCTCTTTTTTTTTTAGATGGAGTCTCACTCTGTCACCAGGCTGGAGTGCAGGGGCACGATCTCACTGCAACCTCCGCCTCCCAGGTTCAAGCAATTCTCTTGCCTCAGCCTCCCAAGTAGCTGGGACTACAGGTGCACACCACCACACCCAGCTAATTTTTGTATTTTTCATAGAGACGGGGTTTCACCGTGCTGGCCAAGATGGTCTTGATCTCTTGACCTCGTGATCCGCCTGCCTCGGCCTCCCAAAGTGCTGGGATTACAGGAGTGAGCCACCGCGCCCAGCCCAAGATGGCTCTATTACATCTTGGTTCATGAAACATATGAAGGGCTAACAAGTAGGATTTGCAAATAGCCACTACCCTGTTCTCAGCCAAAAGAAAAATATGAAAAAGATTGACCTATCACATTTTCACGTAATTTATTTATGAGTATTTATTTATTTATGATTATATATTTATTTATGATTATAGTAGGTTTCTAGAATTTAAGATTTACTTATTTGAAGAGAGAGAAAAACTAATGCCTTAAATTATCATATTAAATTTTACTGGTTTACTGTCTAGCAGCCATTGAAACCTGTCGCTGACACCTGCCACTTCCAGGTCACTGAACTATCATTGTCATGCTTTTCATCGTAGTGCTAGTGGGAAGAACCCAAGCTAGCCTGGTTAGAAAGTGGACCATTTGGATCCTCTACCAAAGTCATTGGTAGAGGATCAGTTATTCTAAGAATTGATGCCCAAGAAATACACTTGGGCTAAAATGACACAGAACTTACTTTAATCTTTTGAATCTGAGGCACTTCATGGTTCTTGGTTAATGTCAGTCACCATTGTATTGCAGATGCAGACGCTGGGTAGGAAGGAAGCTCTGTTACTAGACTTCTGCCAGGGCCTTTTCTTCCTTTTCTCCTGTTTTCTCACCTTTTCCCCTCCTTCTCCCCCCTTCTTCCTCTTTATTGAGGTATTAGTTTACATACAATTGAGTGCATCCTTTTAGGAGCTTTGACAAGTGGAAACACCTGTGTGACTCAGTCAAGACAATATTTCCATTGCTCCAAAATTTCCTTGTGTCCCTTTGAAGTCAGTCCCTGACCCTGCCCCCTGGCCCTGGCAAACATTAATCTGTCCCTGTAGATTGGTTTTGCTTGGTTTCGAATTTCATCCACGTAGACACACACAGTGGGTGCTATTTTGCATCTGGCTGCTTTGCTCAGCATGATGTTTTTGTGATTCATCCATGTTACATCTGTCAGTAGCTCATTCCTTTTTATTGCCGAGTGGTTTTCAGCTGTGCGCCGATGCCACACACAGTTGGGTTTTGATGTCCTGTATAGAGATGTGTGACAGAAACCTAGGTGCTACAGGAGTGTGCGCATGCCCTCCCCATCTTTCAGCAGCATGTGAGGAAGGCAGAGGGAACTAGCAAATAAATGAACCAGATTTGAGGGAATCTTCTTTTTATCCAAGCCATGGGTCTTGCTAGTCCTTGACTAGTTTGGCTTCTCAGAACAACACTATTCTAGTTACCCCTGGCTTGGGCCAGCCTGTAGGATCTCGGTGTTTGCCTTTCTGGAGATAGGGAGTTATAAATTCCTAATGGAAAAGGCCTGTGGTCAGAGCAGCTCCTTTTGGTCTTTTGTCTAACTTTGTCGTCCCTGCTGCCGATGGATCACCTGGCTCTGTGTTTGGGGCATGCTAAGTTCAGGGACCCAGGTACATAGGAACTGTAGTGCCTGCCCCGTGCCAGGCTGCCAGGTACCCCACCTCCTATGCCAGCCACCTGCCACTGAGGTCTCCTGCCTTGCCCTTGCCCTGTCCTGGCTCAGCTGTTAGTTTTAGCCTGCTAGGGAAAGACTGAGGCGAGCACAGAACTGCGATCTGCGGTATTCTATTAACAACCCAATTACTGTGTGCCCATGATCACTTTAAGAATCACCTTTTTTTTTTTGAGACAGAGTCTTGCTCTGTCGCCCAGGCTGGAGTATAATGGCACAATCTTGGCTCACTACAACCTCCACCTCCTGGGTTCAAGCAATTCTCCTGCCTCAGCCTCTCGAGTAGCTGAGATTACAGGCGTGTGCCACCATGCCCAGCTAATTTTTGTACTTTTAGTGGAGACAGAGTTTCACTATGTTGGCCAGGCTGGTCTCCAACTCCTGACCTCAAGTGATCTGCGCACCTTGGCCCCACAAAGTGCTGGGATTACAGGCGTGGGCCACCGTGCCCAGCCAAGAATCACCTTGTAAAACACAATGACTGCTGCGGGCTGGGGAAAGGGTTGGGAATAGAGGGATGATAGCTAAAGGGTACAGGGTTTCTCTTTGAGGTAATGAAAATGTCCTACCCTTGACGGTGGTGATGGTTGCACACACCTGTGAATATACTAAATAACACTGAATTGTGCCCTTGAAATGGGTGAACTGTGTGACATGTAAATTATATCTCAATAAAGCTGTTTGGTTTTTTTTTTTTTTTTTTTTGAGACGGAGTCTCGCTCTGTCACCCAGGCTGGAGTGCAGTGGCGCAATCTCAGCTCACTGCAAGCTCCGCCTCCTGGGTTCATGCCATTCTCCTGCCTCAGCCTCTCTGAGTAGCTGGAACTACAGGCACCCGCCACCACGCCAGGCTAATTTTTTGTATTTTCAGTAGAGACGGGATTTCACTGTGGTCTCGCTCTCCTGACCTCATGATCTGCCCGCCTTGGCCTCCCAAAGTGCTGGGATTACAAGCGTGAGCCACCGCGCCCGGCTGCTGTTTTTTTTTTTTTTTAAGGCAGTATAGTATTAGAGCAGTGACAGACCAGTAGAGAAGTGGTGAAAAAAAATTGTAGAAATTTCATTGTTTCCAAATGACACGACCTTTTGCCAAATATCCTGATTTTCATAGCAGGTCCCGTTCCATGGGAGGCACGGGTGTGGTAGAGAGAGGAGGGGCTTTGTATCAAATGGACCTGACTGAATCTCATTCTGCCCTTATTAGCTGGGTGACCTTGGGCAGATTGCTTATGTTCTGTGGTGGTTTCCCTCCCTATAAATCAGGGCTAGGAGTACCTATCTTACAGTGTTTCAAAAGAGCGTGGTAAATGTGGTAAAAGCAGTCATTTTTACCATGCGACAATCATATAACAAAAGGCCTCAGACAGAAGCAGCAGCCCTGCTGGATCCTGGTCTGTCTTTGAGTCCTGCTAGGCTGATGAATTGGCCTGCTGGAGCTGCACTGACCGCTGGGCGAAAGAATCCCCCTAGGAAGTGCTGCCCTGCGTGTTGTTTGCCGCCCCTGCAGGGGGCCTCAGCTGATGGATGGCGCTGCTGGTCTTTAGTTAACTTGGTGGACTCTGTTTCTGAATTTTCTTCCGCCCTAATCCGCATGGTTTGAGTGGGCTGGTTGCACACTCTTGGAGAACCAGCACAAGACGTCCCTCATTTTATTTATTTGCACTTCTGCTCAGCCTGTACATTGTGGGCCAGGGCAAGGACCTTGGCTGCTTTGACTGTGGGACCCTAAGCACTGTGCCTGGCATTAATGGTTGTTGAATGAATGTCCAGTGGTTTCCAGTCTTTGATGACAGAAGCCAGATCAGAACTGGAATTCCAGCTTAGGCTCTGCATGCCAGAGGCCAGCAGGTTGAGCTTCCCTGAGCGGCGTTTCTGTCCCAGCATCACCTAGAGGGTGGTCGGGCAGCTGTATCACTGCCCGGGACAGGAGAGCTGCCTGAGTCAGTCTTGTCTTCTGCCATAGTCCACGTTTCCTGCCTGGAGTCCACTAGTGAGGTGTGGCTGACATGGGCAGGGAGAGGGTGTCTTTAGCCACACTGGAGATCTGGTCTGATGACTTCCTAGTCCCACTACTATTCAGTTCAAAGTCAGTTTTCTTTTTCTGCGCCCCCCCCCCACCCCCCCCCACCCTTGCTCTGGTAACTGGGTACTTGGGGCAGGACTCACAATGCCTCCACCCACCCCAGGCATCCAGGCTGCACTTTGCCTGAGGGCATGTGAGGGTGGCCCTGTGGCTTGGACTGTGAATGGCTGCTGCTGGGCTGGCCTTCCCTTGCCCTGAGCTTGATGTGGCCCTCACCCCCTACCCCAGACCTCACCCTCCACCCCCCAACCCCAGTTCTGCCTTGGGCCTCTTCTCCTTTTCTAAGTTCAGCTTTTTATTAAGCAGAAACTATATCCAAGACCCAGTTCTGATCCTTGAGGGAAGTCCAGATGGAGGGGCAGTGTCG
Organism: Symphalangus syndactylus; assembly: GCF_028878055.3. Taxonomy (NCBI): domain Eukaryota; kingdom Metazoa; phylum Chordata; class Mammalia; order Primates; family Hylobatidae; genus Symphalangus; species Symphalangus syndactylus. The sequence continues at coordinate 16,755,931 of NC_072440.2, forward strand.
TGTAGCTAGGACTCTGGAGGCTGGCTGGCTACCTGGGCTCACAGGCTGGCCTCCTTGCACCAGCGGTGGGACACTTAGCAGGTTGCATAACCTCTCATCTGGGAAATGAAGGTAACAGTGCTTACCCCCATAGAGCTATTTTCATGATTAGCCAGAAATAAAGTAAGTGCTGTGTAAATGTTTATTGAGCAGCCTGTGTTTGTTGGATTTTAAAAAAGAGAGTGAGTCTCAAACAAAAAGCCCTCCTATAACCAGCAGCCCTCAGTGGGGCTCTGGGACAAAAAAAAAAGTTTTCTGGTATCCTGGCTTGGGGGAGGGAACAGGTAGACAGTTTTTGTATTTTTTAGTAGAGACGGGGTTTCACCGTGTTGGCCAGGCTGGTCTCAAACTCGCTTCCCCAGAACTCAGGTGCTGCTTCTGTCTTAGTGGAGTGAGTGCTTGCCAGCTGTGGCGGGCATGGCACTGTGGTGTTCATCTTCTGTGATGGTGCCGTGGATTTAACTAAGCCGACTACAGGATATAGTGAAATATGTGTTGACTTCTCTGCTTTTTTGGTGAAGGGCTGTGTGGGGAGGGGTGGTAAATTTCTCAAGTAGTGTAAATTATTATCATATGTCAAGTAATAGAGTCTCATGTTATGTGGTCTTTGCTTTTATTGGTATTTTTCCACTAAGGAATTTCTTTTTCTCTTTTTTTGAGACAGGATCTCGCCCTGTCACCCAGGCTAGAGTGCAGTGGTGTGATCTCAGCTCGCTGCAACCTCTGCTCCCTGGGGTCAAGCGATTCTCGTGCCTCAGCCTCCTGAGTAGCTGGGATTACAGGCAGGCGCCACCACACCTGGCCAATTTTTGTATTTTTTAGTAGAGATGAGGTTTCACCATATTGGCTAGGCTGGTCTCAAACTCCTGGCTTCAAGCAATCCATTCGCCTCAGCCTACCAAAGTGCTGGGACTACAAGTGTGAGCCACCGGCCCAGCCTAAGGAATTTCTAAACACAAGATTTTCAAAAGAGATTTTTAACCTACTTTGTTTTGTGTTATAAGGTAAGACTAGATGGCTGTTTTTAACTGAACATTTTTGAATGAATGTGAGTAGCAAGAACACTGGTAAATAGTGTATATCCACTTAGCACAGTTTCCCCTTGCAGTATGTTCTTTTGCCAATTATGTATTTTCCCATCCCTACATACACCCGCTTGGGCCATGTTGAAAGGAGGAACCGCCCTGAACTGGCCCTGCCCTGGCCATTACCACTTAGATCCTGGCTTGCCAAGGGGAATGGGGGAGTGTGCATGTGTATCTTCTAGGAGGGCACCTAGGGGAAATTGATCCCTTGAGATATTTGTTTCCTGTCTGTTTTTGCAGATTAGTTTCCATATCTACTCTTTCCTGTAGTGTCTGTATTTTGTGATATTGTATGAGACTTTAAAAAGTTTGATTGAATAATATGCATACCTAAAGTGCACAGATCTCAAGTGTACATATCAGTGAATTTTCACAAGCGCAGCACACCCATAGCCAGTTTAAGAGCCACAGCACAGCTCCAAAACCCTCCTGGCGCCCCTGCCTGCCTGCCTCCTCTCTCTCTTCCCTGTCCTGGCTTCAAAGGGTGTAGATTAGTTACGCCTTTTCTTGTGCTGGATCCAAAGGGAATCATATAGTATGTATTCTTGTAGGCACAAGCATTTTAAAATCTTTCTCTCCTCACCTGAAGTTTTATTTATTTTTTTTTCACTTTAAATTCTTTGTAAAAATTGAAGAAGCGAGGTATTTTTATTTCCGTGTAATCACACTTGCGTATTTGAGTGTCCTAGTTCTTAGGAGACAGTCGTGCTGCTGAGAGACCATGGGGTCCCCTGCCTGTCTCCAGGGGACTCCGTGTCCCCAGTCCCGTCTCCTGCATGAGGCTTCCTGTTCATCTGCTGACAGGCATTGCCTTGTTGTGTGTAGTCACAGAAGGAAGTTGAGTTCCACATGTGGGGACAATGTAACATTATCCTGTGCAAGCAAGTCCCTGTCCCACTGACTGCTGTGACGCCCCTCAGATGCAGAGCATGCTGTCTTTTTTCTCTTGTAAGCAGGAGGATCCCAAATACAAGAAGATATTAGAAGACTCTCGTGTATGGTGTAAGTTAGTTTGTATATAATTTGATTTTTTGTGTGTGGGGGAGGGGGTTGTATGAATTTTGTTCTCAGACCTCTTCTCCCTGATTTTCCGTGGAAATACTGAAATTTCTCTTTGGCCACTTTCTGAAAAGAGAGCTCTTCTGTGATGGCCACAGCAGGCAGGAGCGTGCAGTCTGGGAACCTGGGACTGTACAGTGAATGCAGCAGTGTAGGGGAATGACCTTATCTCGGCAGCCAACAGGAAATGATGAAATGTGCTGGGAGAATTCAGCTGAGAGACAGAGGTCAGACATGCCAGCAGGGTTGGAAAGAGGCAGGTACGGAAGCTGAGCTGCAGAGTTAGCCGGCATCTGACAGAAAAATGTGAATGTGCTGTGGAAGGCTTGCATTTCCTTTAAGGTAGACCTCTTTGAAAGTAGAATTTTCACGGAATTGTTTTCTTTCTCACTGAGTGACTGATTTAACAGAACTCTCACCTTCTATGCAAGCGCACCTAGTTTTAGAGCTCCTTGATGGAAATGTTCAATTAGTTCATTATTAACTGAGCAATGCAGAATGCTTTATCCAGGGTGCTTGGAGAAAATGTCAGAGTAAGTGTTTGATTTTCTTGGAGAATAGATTTCGGCTTAAACAAATGAAGGATTGTGTTTTGTAATTTTTGACTCTGGCTTTAGAACATACGTGCATGCTTCCTTTCAAAATAGATGCAATAACTTTGCACCTTTGCTTTGGCATGTTTTAGAGTAGCTGACATACTTTAGCTGTATTTTTTTTCTTACCGAGTAACTAAATGAGTTACTTGAGTTAGCTGTTAGTAGAGGGCTTTTCCCCCTACTTTAAGGCGTTAATGTTTATTACATGCTGCCATTTTCTTTCTTTACAGCCAAATCTAATCTACAAACACGTAAGTGGGACTTGAGAGAGAAAAAGCAGATTATCTTTTCCAGGAGACTGTAATTGCTGTTTCATGACTGTCTGCTACAGACTCTCTGAATCACCTGCCACCGTTCCAGGACCCCTCCCGACCACCTTCCCATCCTCCCCCTCAGTTCTTCTCATTTCTCATCCCAGCTGGACTCTGTGCCCTTGTCCCACTCTGAGGGCTGTCACTAGACACTGTTTATATTTTTGTCGGGTAACAAAATGTAAAAATCTTATTGTTTTAATAACTGAGCAGCCTTATGTACGTATTTAATTGTTTCTTAGAAGTCATATTCTGGAATTTTTTAAAAACAGTGGCTCCCCTTTATTGCTGTGGTGCTGTAATTCTAATGAGATTTTTAAAATCCTGATACTTAAGTGATCCATCACTCAGTGAATTACACTTACTGGATTACTGATTGCCGTTAAAAAGGCAGCATCCTCTTTCCGTTCTCCAGAAAATACTGTGCTGGTGCAGCCTATGCCTCACAGAAAAGCATGCTTTCTTGTTAGAATGTTACCTACTGTGAAGTGTGTGTTTCGAATACTTTTAAGATTGCACAGGAAAGGTTTCTAGAAACCCCCAAGGTATATAGTATGTCTGTTCGACCTTAATCGGGCCCATCAGTTTTGTCTTTGCTCTTGTAGCTCTGAATATCTCTTTCTTCAGATCCCTTCTTATCAGTAAAACATCCTACTGAATTCTAGATGAATTTTAAATGTTGTATTTATGAAAACAGCAAAGAGGTTTCATAACTTCAAACCAAAGCATGTTTTACAGGTATGAGATTTATGCCAATAAGTAAAAATACGCCTTCCTTTTTTCTTTTTAAACAGTGTTAGTCCTTTGAGACCCATTTGCCCACCCACACAATTCTGTTATTCATTTGGCGGCATAATGCAGAAGGTGGGAACGCAGTATTTAGAGCTGTAATGGCTCTTTGAGTTAATATTCCAGGCTCCTCGCTTTACCAAAGGACTTGAGATCCAGAGGTGACGACTTGTCCAAGGTCACTCATCTCCTTGGTAGCCAAGTGAGTCTGAAACTCTGGTCTCATGACCAGGGTCATTACTCTTTCCATTACAGTAATCTGCTTTCTTCACATTATTATCTTAAGATGAATATCACTTAGCTAAGAGTGTTTTTTTTTTCTGCTGATGAGTCCATTTATATTTGTTTCACTTTCAAACACTCAGCTTTTATTCAATAACTTTTTTGCTGTAAGTACCATTTGGCATAGATGTATAATGAATTACCTCAAGTACAAAGAGCATTGACATTTCTTAAAAATCAACAATTCTCTATATTATAAAGTTTTGCTTGCCTCTCCCCTAGCTCAGGGGAGAGACAGTCAGTTGTTACTGATAGAAGCGGGCCTCACGATGGGATAGCTTGCCAGATGAGAATGCCGAACTTAATACAATCACAACTGATACAAGAAACAGACAAGCACTCAATTCTTCTTTGAAAGAGGATTCTTCAGGGTGTGAAAGGGAAACCCCAAACATTTAGCATTTCTGCCTTTCAGCCCCTATAAGGGAATACTGACAGCTCTGTCTTGAGCTGAACTGAAGAGGTATTGGAATATGAAAGACTTTAAAATAATACAACATAATATAAATAAAGGAGAAAATGATTTAATTTATAAAAATGGAATTTACTCACAATTTTCCAGAATCATTAAAAATGGTCTCTGCTAAAAATTGAATTTGAATCCTCTGAAATTCAGGTGTGGGAGTTAGTTATAAACAGGTATGCTGAGAACAGTGGGTGACTGTTCCTAGACCTCGGTGTGGCCATCACTGTCTGTCCAAAGTCACCTTGAAATACCTTGGGGAGGTTCACAGGATAGCACTTATTTGTATTTTCTAAAGTATTTCGAATATATGCCTTGAAGGATTTCTGAAACAAAAGCACTTCAGGAAAACAGGCACTTTCATAAATATATTAATTGTATTTGAAGTTGAATTTAATAACTTTACAACTATTTTAATTTATAAAACTGAAGAATGAAGTGGGATACATAAGCAATATTTTTATGCAGTGTGTCAGAACCGTCTTCCTTCCTGGTGTTCTAGTGGGCACTTTCTGTCAGTCTCCTTGAAGAGGTGCTGCTTTCATTTAGTGAGCCAGGTGACATTATCCTGGGACCTGGAGAAGAAGTGAGGCTGCAGGCTCAGGAGCTGCAGTGGCTTAGTTCGCTTCTCCCATAATTTAGTTACCTTTGTTCCCCAATTAGCATTTTATACTTACTATTATATTTTCAGTATATATTAAGTATAGAATATTCCAATCGGCTTCCTTTTGTTAGTGTATAATTGACCTTCTTATCTTCTGCAGTCTATAAGTAACATTTGATATGCTTCCCTCCCTGGCCTCTAGCTTCTGCCTACATTAGTATAAATGCTGCTGTGCTTGTGAGATTTAAAGATGAGAAAGGGATACCAGACTGTTGCAGTGCTGGCATTGCTCCAAACTGAGAAGGGGTTAAACGGCAGCCCCCCTGGGGCTGCTGTTGGCTTAGAAATCTCAGAGTTTGTGTTGTTGGTGTTTGGGCCTTTTTCGTGTCCACCTCTGCCCAGGGCAGCTCTCCAGACCAGATTCTAGAGGTGGCCTCAGAACTTTCTCTAAGACTATGAAGAAACGTCCCCCAGTATCCTAGACCCTTAGAGTTTGGTAAAGAGGAGCATGTATGTGTATGTCAGTGTGGTGAGATAGTAATCAGACAAGGGTTATTGATTTGAATGAATGAATGAATGACATTGTTTGCCTTTCCATAGTGATTACTTTTGAAGGCACTGTAGTCACATTTCACTAGGCTGGTCTAAATATATTTGCGTGTCACAGTTCTGCCTTGACACCAAGTAACAGGTTGTGTCTACCTGACGTCTCCTCCAGCCCTGGGGCTCTGGCCTAAATTTTTTCTTTTTAGACTCTGTCATATATGAGTCATAAGACATAAATCTTTATGTGGGCTCATGGTACATATTTTATTTTGAGAAACTTAATCTAATAGGAAGTTAGAATTAATTTGAAATGTGTGCCAATGGTCATCACAATAGTACAGGATTTAGATTATCTTTTTGTTAATGTGAAGGGTGCTATGAATTTCATACTCAGTCATGTTTCCCATCAGGATTTGTTCTACAGTGGAGTCCTTGAAGGAGAACAAGGAAGAATGATTTTGCTGGAAAATGCTTACTTGACAAAATGTTGATGTAATTAACAGGACAAAATGTTGAACTTCCCAATTTGGAATTCTCTCTTTGACTGTTAAATTCCTAACATAGATTGGTAGTGTTAGTTTAACAAAATAAATGAAGCACATGACAGTTTTGGGGATAATGAAGTGACTTCTCTATCTTCTCTGCTATGAACTGACACATAAAGAAAAAATAGCACAGGGCATAGTAGACTGATCACCGGTATCTATTGATTTGGAAGACAGAAACATTTGCTACTACTTTCCCATCTATAGGGACGGTCACCTCAGGTTCACTTAGTCAGATCCTACCATTACTGTGCAGGAAGAATGTTAGAAAGCAAGACCATAAAGCCATGAAGGAAAGCGGCAAGACCACTTTTGGAGGATAAATCTTTCATATTTCACATTGAACTCAAAGACATTAAATTGAATCTTAGGTGTACCCAGTGAACTTCTGAGGTTGAAGAGTTTGCATTTGGGATGGTGGAGGTTGTCATGATGATGAAAAGTCATGATGTGAGGCTATGTAAACTGTACTTGTCCCAGCACCTGACAGCCTTTTTTTTTTTTTCCCCCCTGATGCTATCTCCAGGTATGACAGCTTTTATTGGTAGACATGCAGGCACCTGTGTGAGCTCTGGGCTTATTTCCAGCCATCCGTTCGATCACTACCTGGAGGGACAGTTCACCTGGATGCTGGCTGGCTGGATCAGTTGATTTGTTTGTTCGTTCATTCGTTCGTTCGTTTGTTCATTCATTCATTCAGTTTACCTTCTTGGTCTCTTGTCCACGCCGTTCACATCAGGCACTGTGCTAGACTCTAGGGATCCATAGACAGTTAGGATTGAATTCTGGTCTCCGAGGACCTCACAGTCCAGCAAGGTAAAGAGACTTCTCAGCAGCAGGGTGATGAGTCTTAAAGAGCTATTGGGACCTTATTCTGCCATGAAGAATGGAGGAGATTGGGGGAAACTCCAGTTTGATGATGAGTTTTAGGGGGAGTGGTTTGTTAGGTACCCAAGAGAAGCAGAGGGAGCACTATATGCAAAGGCAAGGAGGTCAGAATCTGCCAGACTTGGGAGCTTGATGTGGCTGGAGTGCCGTTTATATGTGGACATGCTTCAGGAACATTATATTTATCAGATCCAAACCAGTTATTTTTCATCCCAAACCAGTTTGTTCTTAATTCTATTTTTCTCTTTGTGGCATTATCACCTACCATGTCTCCAAAATTTGTAACTTTGAATCCCTGCCCCCGTCCCCCATTCCCTGGCATTATCCATCACTATATCGTGTCTGTTTTTCCTCTTGGATATATTCCTCTTTCCTGGTCTTCTAACCATTTCCCTTTCTCCAGACTTGAACCTCCAGAACTGTGCTGTCCAGTGTGGTAGCCACTAACCACATGTGACTGTTTACATTAAAATTAACTAAAATTAAAAAGTCATTGAGACAAGTCTGGGCAACATAGTGAGTCCTCTGTCTCCATAAAAAATAAAAAATTAGCCAGGTGCAGTGGCGCATACTCGTAGTCCAAGCTTCAGAAGGCTTAGGTGGGAGGATTACTTACACCCAGGAGGTTGAGGCTGCAATGAGCTGTGATAGTGCCACTGCACTCCAGCCTGAATGACAGAGTGACACCCTGTCTCAAAAAAAAAAAAAGTCAGTTTCTCACTTGGACTAACTACATTTTAAGTGTTAATAGCTGGTGGCTGCCATACTGGACAGCCCAAGACTAGAGGCTCGATGGGCTGTTCTCTACTCTCTGTCCAAGAGAACCTTCCTTTATGTGCTTTTTGCTTTCAAGATAGGGTCTTGCCCAGTCGCCTAGGCTGGAGTGCAGTGGCATGATCTCTGCTCACTGCAACCTCCGCCTCCCAGGTTCAAGTGATTCTCATGCCTCAGCCTCCCAAGTAGCCGGAGCTATAGGCACATGTCACCATGCCCGGCTAATTTTTTGAGTTTTTTGCTAGAGGCGGGGTTTCACTATGTTGGCTAGGCTGGTTTCGAGCTCCTGACCTCAAGTGATTTGCCTACCTCGGCCTCCCAAAGTGCTAGAATTACAGGCATGAGCCACCGCACCCAGCCTCATGCCTTTTAACCTTTGTACGTGCTGTCCTTATTCTCTCCAGAATACCATTCTTGCTCTAAGCATTCCCCCTCTTCCCTGGCTTTCCTTAGGTGAATTTCATCTCTTTTTTCCTCCAGTGTCCTTGTAATCACACAATCACGCTTGCCTCTGAGAGGGCACATAAATGTTTATCATGTGTCGAGACATCATAGTATAGTAAAGCCTTGGGGACAGATTGTCTTAATTTCAAAACTAGCCGCTTACTTGCCAGGTGGCTTTGAACAAATTATTATTATTATTATTTTTTGAGATGGACTCTCGCTCTGTTGCCCAGGCTGGAGTGCAGTGGCGCAATCTCAGCTCACTGCAACCTCCAACTCCCGGGTTCAAGCAATTCTCCCTGCCTCAGCCTCCCGACTAGCTAGGATTACAGGCACACACCACCATGCCCGGCTAATTTTTCAATTTTTAGTAGAGACGGGGTTTCACCATGTTGGCCAGGCTGGTCTCGAACTCCTGACCTCAGGTGATCCACCCACCTCAGCCTCCCAAAGTGCTGGGATTACAGGTGTGAGCCACCACACCCGGCTGAACAAATTATTTAACCTCTCTGAGTTTTAGTTTCTTCAGCTATAAAATGAAGACAATGGTTTTTTCTTCACGTTGAATGAAACCCTTAGCACTGCATTTAAACATATAGCTCTCAAATTGTAGCTGAGAGCTCTCATTCTAGATAAATTCCCTTCTTCTGTTCGTCAGCCATGCTAAAACCATATAATGGTTTATTAATGCTAATAATGCTGTTATGTTTCTTCTTTTCTGATTGTTACACCTTTTATTTTTCTTATTGCAGTGGCTAGGCCCTTCAATGCAATTTGCATAGACATGCAATTTTTTCTTATTCTTGTAATTTCTATTGGCTATAGTCTTCTGGTGAGATTTTTATTCTCCCTTTTGTTTTGATTGCATTTCATCGTGCCCACTTTCCATTGCATTTTTTTCACTCTTAGTTTAGAAATTAAATTCTCAGCCTGCTCCTTTAGTGGTTATCCTAGATATTTTTGTGTACTTAACAAAGTCTAAAGTAATATCTTTACCCTTCTCTTGAACAATGGAAGGATAGAAAACATTTTAACTCCATATGCCCTCTCAACTTGTCCAGTTTTTTTTTCTGATTTTTTAAATCCTGCAAATTTGCCATTGTCTTTTGTACAGTTAATGCTATTTAGATTTATCCAATATATTTATCTGCATATTCACTTACCATTCCTTCTTGTGCTTCGGGGCTTTCTGTCTGAAATAATTTCCTTCTTTTAAAAATATATCCTTTAAGGGCTGGGCATGGTGGTTCACGCCTGTAATCCCAACACTTTGGGAGGCCGAGGCCAGTGGATCACTTGAGGTCAGGAGTTCAAGACCAGCCTGTCCAACATGGAGAAACCCCTTCTCTACTAAAAAACGCAAAAAAATTAGCTGGGCCTGGTGGCACACACCTGTAATCCCAGCTACTCGGGAAGCTGAGGCAGGAGAATTGCTTGAACCTGGGAGGCACAGATTGTAGTAAGCCGAGATCGCTCCACTGCACTCCAGCCTGGGCAACAGAGTGAGACTCCATCTCAAAATAAATAAATAAATAAATAAATAAATAAATAGGCTGGGTGCGGTGGCTCAACGCCTCTAATCCCAGCACTTTGGGAGGCCAAGGCAGGCGGATCACGAGATCAGGAGATTGTGACCCTCCTGGCCAATGTGGTGAAAACCCGTCTCTACTAAAAATACAAAACAAATTAGCCAGGCATGGTAGTGCGCGCCTGTAGTCCCAGCTAATCAGGAGGCTGAGGCAGGAGAATCGCTTGAACCAAGGAGGCAGAGGCTGTTGCAGTGAGCCAAGATCGTGCCACTGCACTCCAGCCTGGACGACAGAATGAGACTCTGTCTCAAAAAAATAAAAATAAAAATAAAAATAATAAATAAATTAAATAAAATAATAAATAAATAAATAAATTTCTTCAACAGGAGAGTCATTAAGATACCTGGTTTGCTGTGCTGCTGAAAACAGAATTATGCTCTGTCATTCCTTGACTCATTCATTCCAGTTGTGTTTATTATGTGCCTGTTACGTGTCAGTGGTAGGAACACGGACAAACAAGGCAAAATCCTGGTGCATAAGGAACTTACATTCTCGTGAGTGGAGATAGAAAATATATAATTTGGCAGGTGAGATTGAGTGTTAAGAAAACAAAACAGAGTTAGGGCTGGAGTATCAGGGCTGGGGAAGGCCTTCTCAAGAAGAGGGTAATGTTTGAGCAAATATCTGATGCTGGGAGGCAGCAGATCCTACAGACGTGGGAGGCAGGTATTCCCAGCAGAGAGGAGGCAGGTGCAAAGGTAAGCCGAGTCTGGTGCATCTGGAGAACCATATGGAGGTCACTGTAGCCAGAGTCCAGGGTGGGGATTGGAAGGAGCGAGACTGGCGCTGGAAGCAGGGGCTAGAATCACATGGGACCTTGTAATCAGGGCGGGGAGTGTCAATAACTGTGACAGTTGACAATAGCTGTTGGCAAGTTTTGAGTTTAGTAGATTGAACCAGGGTAACTGAGACAGAGGTGGTATGAAGCGGCCACATTCTGGCTCTGTTTTGAGGTAGAGGTGATGTTATGTGGACATGAGAGGAGGAGAGGAGTCAGGGATGACACTGGGGCATTTGTCTTGAGCAGCTGTGTCCTGGAGGAGCCCAACTGGGGGATGCAGGAGCAAGAGGTGGGTTTCGGCCAGTATGTCGGAGAGGCCTGTGAGCCTCCCAGGGGGAGATGCTGAGCCAGCAGCTCGGGCCATGCCGGATCTGGAGCTCAGGGAGAGGCTGAGTGAGGAGACATCAGCACGTGGATGGGATTTTAGGTCACAGGAGGGAGAGGGTCACCCAGGAAACTAGTGTGCACAGAGAAGAGGAGGCTGAGCTCTGGGCCCCACAGGTGTGCACAGGGTGATAAGGACACCGATTGGGTGCTTTGCAGGACTGTCCAGAAGTACTTGTCTTGGGAGAATGCAATTAATACTGCAGGCCAGTTATCGTGTCTAGAAGATAAGGCTCATGGATTCCTTTACCGGAAAAGCTTGGATTTCATGCTTACATAAAGGGAAGGTGCCTACATGCTGCCTTATTTTCCTTTCGAATTTTCAAAAGCAACTCAATCAGTATATTCTTATGGCAGAACAATTAAGTGATACAGATATGCAAAAGCCCAGACTTTCATGTTCCGCCACCCAGAGATGTTCATTCAAGACTCAGGACAACCTTCCCTGACCACCATCTGTCCAGGTAGACCCTGTCACTCTCTGTCCCCCACTTGTCTTCATGCTTTGCTCCAGCCCTTAATGCTGTCTGCCGCTACATTACCCACTGGTGTGGCTTTGAAATCCCCTGACCCCTACTGGAATATATACAGGGACCTTGTCACTTCTACCCATCCCGGGACCCCACAGGCCCAGCGAGGTGCCTGGCATACGGTAAGTAAGGCTGCGTTACATTTCATTGAATAGAAGAATTCACATTTTTGGTACATAGCCATCTGGACTTTTTTTCTAGGTAATCACCCACTCTTAAACATATATTTTTAGATAAAGCCCAAGTGTTCAGCTTTTTAGACGTAAGAATGCTACTTAGGGTTTTGAATGTTACTGTAAGCTAACTTTGCACTAGTTGGCTGTAGGCTGCTGTTTTCAGTCAGTTTCAGCAATGGTGGCTGCACAGGCCTTCAGAGCCCTTCCTGAGCCTGTGCCTGGACAGCAGCGTCAATCGTCAGTCCACCTCATGCTGGCTCCTAGGAGGCTGTGCAGCTGCAGGCCTTTCCTCATCCAAACTGCTGTGCCTGCCCACCTGCCCACTCCCTTCCCTCCCCTACTCCCCTCCCCTCCTCTCCCCTCCCCACCTGGTCCCCTCTCTTCCTCTCTCATTCCCTCCTTCCCTCTCAGCCTAATTAGGCATGACTTTGTCTTATCTTTCCTAGTATTTAGACAGTTTGTTCCTCTGTATCTTGGAGGATTGTTCCAGGACCCTCCAAAGGATACCAAAATCCGTGGATGCTCATCTCTGATATAAAAGTGTTGTATTTGCATATAACCTATGTACACTCTTCAGTATTCTTTAAATCATCTCTAGATTACTTATGATACCTAATAGAATATAAATACAATGTAAATAGTTATACATATTGTTTAGGGAATAATGACAAGCAAAAAAAAGTCTGTACATGTTTAGTAGAGATGCAGCTACCCACTTCTTTCCCCCATATAGTTTCAATTCCTGACTGGTTGAATCCACAGATGTGGAACCCTTGGGTATGAAGGGCTGAGTGTGCTGTGAGCTCCTGGACCGCAGAGCCTGCATGGTGTTATTCACTTATTTTCACTTCCATCCCCTAGCTCTTAGCAAGGTTTCTGGAACTCAGAAAGTAAATGTTTTTAGAATATTGGGAGAGATATATGTAAAATAATTTTTAAAATCAATTTCCTTGGCTTGATATTTACTCAGTTTATTAGAATAAATTAAACATTTTATTGAAAATATTTAAGAATTTGGGACACAGGCTATGTCTTGAGACAGCCAAACTGACAAATTTTTCTGAAGGATAGGCTCTTTCTGCCTGTGTGTGTGTGTGTATGTGTGAGAGAGTGTGTGTGTGTGTGTGTGTGTGTGTGTGTAGTGGGGGTATTGGGTATTGTAATGAAGTCAAGAGTAACCAAGACATTTTCTTCAGGGCTTCTCAGACAATATTATTGTATATTGTAATTCGGCATTTTATCATAAATAAGAGTTGTCATTAATTTTTCCCCTTTATAAGTGGTCACTGGAAATGTTTATTAGGCAGGTATTATCACAAAATGTGTGTGTGTGTGCGCGCGCACGTGCTCTTGTGTGTGTATGAGGATTAACGTTGAAGATCTTTGTTTTGTGTTTCTAGAGTTCTCAGTGGCACAGCTGAGAATGGGTGCGTAAGTCCTGCTTGCTGAAGCCACGAAGCCATATCCTCCCTGTGGGGGGTGGGAGTTGCCAGAGAGGCCAGGAGGAGTCATACTAGGAGCAAGAAGGCTGGGAAGGCGGGAGACTGACATTTGCAGGCACTCACATACAATGTGTCATTTAAATTCCTGCTCTGTGTAGGTCAGCCACCTTTATTCCCATTTTGCTGGTAAGAAGGTAGCTTAGAAGTTAAAATGTTCACCTGTCACAGCTGGTTTAAACCCTATTCTCTTCTACTCTCCTTTTTTTTTTTTTTTTTTTTTTTTTTTTTTTTTTTTTTTTACTATTTAAGGAATGTTTTGTCCTTCTTATAGAGACAGGATCCCACCATGTTGCTCAGGCTGGTTTCTAACTCCCAGGCTCAAGCAATCCTTCCACCTCCGCCTCCCAAAGTGCTGGGATTACAGGCGTGAGCCACTATGCCTGGCCCACTCTCCTTGTTTAAGGGAAACTTTTGCTATTAATTTTATGCTTGATTTAAGCCTATTAGTTTCAGATTGTTGCTTGACAATTGAGTTCCCTGTTTGTTTTTCCAAATTACTGGCTGGTTCATTTTATGTGACCTTTTTTTAGAAATAAAAGCACTGTCAAGTGAGAATTCATTTATCAGTTTGTCACACCAAACTGGCTCTGTATTCTTCTCTACAGTAGAGTGCTTTGGCTCTAGCTGATACCTTTGAATGAAATAGAATATTTTCTTGAGAAAGCGGCACCATAGTTGAGTGCATAGATGCCCAGAAAATATTTGAAAACCAAATCCTCTCGTGGTTTGTACTTAAAATTTTTTTTTAGAGATGGGATCTCACTGTGTTGCCCAGGCTGGAGTACAGTGGCTACTCACAGGCACTATCATAGCTCACTGCAGCCTCAAACTCTTGGGCTCAAGTGATCTTCCTGCCTCAGCCTCCCAAGTAGCTGGGACTATAGATAGGCATGTGCCACCACCCCCAGCTCGTGTGGCTTTTTAAATTTCAAAGGCACATATTTATAGTACTGGTTGAGAAGGTATTTAGGCGGTTCATTTCTAGATGGTGCTTCTGATGGGTGTGACCTCTTCTTGTCCATGCTTACCTAGCATTCTCGTGGTGGGCTTTTATCAGGACATTCTACTTGTTGCTGGTAGGTAAAGGCAGCAGAAGTCACTCTTGTGGTGGAGTAACTAGTGACTTGGGCTGGTGTCTGATCTTCAGCACCCTGCCATTTGTAAGTCCCCTCTCCCCTCCTTCACAGCCTCAGCAGCTTCCCAGGGTTTGCCCTCCAGGACCAGTGTGACCCTGCACTGGGCTGGTTTCTAACTCCCCTTTGTCACATAGGTTCTTCTACCTGGCGTGCCTTTCCTTGCTGCTCCGGCTGAAGAATTCCCACTGAAACATCAGCCCTGGGCACGCTTTCTGGACCCTCTGTGTGTCCCCGTAGCATGTTGTGCAGAACTGTTTCCTAGCTCTTGGCCACTGTGTTGGAGGAGGTTGTTCAAGTGTCCATCAACCCTGTGAGAATGGAGTGCACAAATGTGGGGGCACCTGGCTTACTGGCTCAGGAGCTGGGCTGCTGTGGAGCCTGGCCCCAGTCACCTTCTCCCTGGCTGATGCTTGTGGAAGGTCCCCATACTCCAGGCACTGTGCCAGGTCCCAGCTGGATGCCATTTGATCCATGCAACCTGTCAGGCAGATTGGATTCCATTTTACCGATGAGCAGTGTCAGGCACAGAGCTCTTAGGTATTTTGCCTGAGGCAGCTGGATCATTGAGAGGTCCCCCCCACCCCCAGGGTCTTGTGAAGACTCATAGTTGCAGATTTCAGAGACCTTCTAGATTTGTGCATCCAGGCTAGCATGTTCTTTGGTGTTGTCCCCTCTTGCTGTCTGTCATTTTCAGCTTGTTCAGACCAGGGCTTCAGCTCCTCTTGAGGATTCCGCTCATCAGACTGTTGGGTAGGGAAGAGCCTCCGAAACTGCCGCCTCCAAGCATGGGAAGAGGCCGCTCCTCTTTTGTGGACAAAGGGCCACAGAGGCCCTTTGTGTGACAGGAAGTCCTGCTTCTAGAAGGGGCTGCCTGAAAGTGGAGGGGTTGAAAGAAGCTGAAGCGTTGACCTGGGGCCACTCTGACTCATGCATGTTGTCAATAATGCCTTTTGTCTGTCTTGGGAACCTGCCACAGCAGACCTCGAAGGGTGACCTGGAGCATTCCTCTTCTCCCTCCTTCCTGCTCACTCTGCCCCCTGTGAATGCCCCTATTTTCTGACCTGAGCAAAGGGCAGCCTCCTGACCCATTCTATATTTTTTCCTTCTACTTACGCCAGGAGAATCTTTCTGTCTTATCTGGGCCTGTGTGAGTTTTCTTTTTTAGGATTTAAGTGCGTCTCTTGAGTTGGAAAACTTGCAGCTTAAGGGAGAGCTGTCCCACTGGGCAGGTGCCTCTGACTGAGAGGAGGCGTCACCAGGAAGTATGTGGCCATGGCTGTTCTGGCATGATCCTGAAGACTGGCATGAAGGGGAATGGAGCCGCACAGAGAATTTCAGGCATCAGAGGGGAAACGCGGGCACCCGGACCCACAGCCCAGCTCCCTGCAACGTGGTCCACACGTCTCCTGTATTTGTGGCCATCTGTCAGTTGTTAAATACCGCGGTTAGGATGTGAGGACACCAGAAGCGAGGGCAGTGGTGGCAGAGATGAGCTGACGCGTCCTCATGTGCTCTCAAGTCCTGATCCCCAGCTGGACGAGAGAGGATCATGTGTGCGCGCGTGCCTGTTTGAAGGGATCCTAAGATTATGCTCGAATAACACTGCATCAGTCCTGGGCAGGCAGCTTTATGTGTTGTGTAACTGGGGCTTCTTGCTGTGGGGACTTGGTGGCAAATCAGCGAGCACTTGTTCTTTTTGTTTTTTTGAGACAGAGTTTTGCTCTGTCTCCCAGGCTGGAGTGCAGTGGTGCGATCTCACTGCAACCTCCATCACCTGGGTTCAAGTGATTCTTGTGCCTCAGCCCCCCAAGTAGTGGGTGAGCCCATGGTGCATTGCTGCTCTCGCCAGGCTCAGAGGCCAATGTGTGCCTCCTTCCTGGATGCAGTGGCACTCAGTGAGTGCTTCCACTCCTGTCCCCAGGGACAAATCCTTTGGCTTTATTAGCTTTGTCCTTACTTCCCCCTTAGACTGTGGTGGGTTTTGGGTATCCATACTTCTGGAGACCCTACCCTGGATTATATTAGGTATGTTATGCTCACATGCAGTTTAAACACTTCTTTATGTTGTAAAAGTAATTGGAAGGATTCTTATAATTTTGCTTTTGAAACTATTTGGCTATGAGAAGTTGATTTCTCCTCCACCTCCTCTAATTCATTTGTGCATTTGTTCAGAGGGAACAGTGTACGTGAAGGGGTGGAGCTGATAGGAGTGTGGTGCTTGTGTTGGGAGACACAGGTTGTTAACGGTGGCCAGAGCGTGTACAGTGTGGCCAGGAGTGTGGTGTGAGTGGTGAGGCTGGATGAGCAGTAGTTACAGCCTGGAGGCCCTGCTGGCTTCGGGAGGAAGTAGGGGGAGGAGTTTGAGTAGAGGCAAAACCTGATCTTTCCAGAAGACATTCCAACCACCGTGGTAGAGTCACAGTAATGTCATGGAGAATGAAGGGAGTCGGGGACTAAACAAGTGGCTGCAGGTCAGTTAGGACGTTGTTAAGGATTAGGCAGGAGGCAATGGTGGCCTTAGCAAAGGTAGCTATCATCGTGGGGACAGAGCCAAGTGGGAGGATTCAAGAGATACTGAAGAGCTGCTGTAGTCTGGTCTTGGAAGCTGATTGAATGTGGTAGTGGTGAGGGGGTTGGGTGTGGGAAGAAGAGGAGTTTCTGGCTTGAGAAGCTGGGTGAATGAATGGTGGGACCATTTCTGATGTAGAAAACCCAGGAACAGGAGCGGGCTCATAGAGAAGGGGATAGTTTGCAAGGACTGTGTGATGGCCAAGTGGAGGCATCTAGTAGGCAGAGATGCGGGTCTGGGCCAGACAGCAGATGAGGGGCTTGAGGTTAAAGGTGGTTTGGTGTGTGGGAACAGAAGAGGTGAGAGACAGGGCCTGGGACAGAACCTGGGGAGCGCCAGCAGCCAAGGAACAGGCAGAGGAGGTTGGGAGAAGGCACACTGCAGCCACTACAGAAATGAGCTGGTGAGTGTCAGCTGTTTCCCCAGAGACTCCTCTTGCCCTCGTCCCCCACTGATTTGCTTCTGTCAGCTTGATAATTGCCGGTGCGGACATCCAGTCACTGTGCAGACATCCAGTCACTGTGCAGACATTTGAGCATCTACCTCATGCTAAGTGCTGGGGATACGGAGATGACACAGCCCTTGCCTCTTTTTTTTGAGACGAGTCTTGCGCTGTCGCCCATGCTGGAGTACAGTGGTGTGATCTTGGCTCACCGCAACCTCTGCCTCCCGGGTTCAAGTGATTCTCCTGCCTCAGCCTCCTGAGTAGCTGAAACTACAGGGGCGCACCACCACACCTGGCTAATTTTTGTATTTTTAGTAGAGATAGGGTTTCACTATGTTGACCCAGCTGGTCTTGAACTCCTGACCTCAGGTGATCCGCCCATCTTGGCCTCCCCAAGTGCTGAGATTACAGGCGTGAGCCACTGTGCCCGACTACAGTCCTCGCCTTACAAGTTGATGTGTAGTGGATGCGCTGTGCCACTCTGCCTTTTTTGCTTATACCCAATTTCGGATGGAAAATAGCTCACCTGCTAGTCCTCTGTAATGGATGCGTGGTGTCCTTTCTGTCAACTCGCCATTGTTTTCTTAGCTTTGAGCAGCTGACTTGTTTCCAATTTTTGCTGTTATAAATATTGCAGTGATGAACATTTTGTCCAAGCTATTTTTTCTTTGAGTTTATTTGCTTGGGGCATGTTCCCCAGAGTGGGACTTAAGGGTCAGAGTTTGGTAACTGTTATCTGCCTTGTTCTGTATTTTCAGATTTTTCCATGAAGCCTATTAGCAATGTTAGAGTACATTTCTGTTTTCCTATAGCCCCACCAAAACTGGCATTGTCATATTAATTTTCCTTATTTTGCAAGTTATTTCCGTATTTTAAAGGAAGTTGTGCTTTTTTTCCTGCATGGGAATTTGTTGTATTATATTTAGCTAGGTTACATTGCAGTAACAAGCAAACCCCAAGTCTCAGAGACTTAACCTAACACAAATGTCTTTCTCGCTTGGTCTGTGTGTCCCTTGTAGGATGGCTGGGGGTGCGGTTCCACAGAGTCCCTCAGGCCAGGCTGATTCAGGAGACAGCACTCTCTGAGAGCTGCCACTCGAGGCCTGCTCAGTGGACAACACAGTAGACAGGAGAGGCTAGGGGCTTTGTGTGGACTTTTCACTACTGATGTGGCCAGGACTACCGACACAGTCTGGCTTAGCAGGTGGAGCTTAGTGAGCATTCCTGTCTTGCCCAGCCATCTCTTCTTCTGTTTGTTCCTCTCCAGCAACTTCTTTGTCCAGTAGAATTGGATCCTCAGTCTTTGTATCGGCTCTTAATGTATTTTAGGTAATAAGATTTTTATCAATTGTGTCTTTTTCTTTCTTTGCCTTCCATATTGTATTGTGCAAAAGTTTAACGTAAGTTTTGGCCACATTCATGTTTTCCTCTGATACCTTGTTTATTATCACGAATTTATCTTTTCTCAAAGCCAGAGAATAAGCTGTTTTTCTTTGGGTTGCTTAAAATGGATTTTATTTAGCTCCTTATGACACTTGAAATTCATCAAGATATGTAATGTCAGGTGGTTTTAATCTAAGTTAACTTAGGTCCTTGGTGATGCCTGTTCTGCAATATTAAAACAAAACAAAAGAAACAAAAAACATCCAACCCCAAGCAACACCTCTTCATGACAGAAACACTCAACAAACCAGGAACAGAAGGGAACTTGACTGGATAAAGGGTATTAATCAAAACTTCCAGGGCTGGCAGTGAAAGACTGAAATCTTTCTTCCTACAATCCGGAAGAATAGGACCTTGATGTCTGTTCTCACTCCTTCTGCTCAATATTGTACTGGAGGGTCTAACCAGGAACTTCGAAGTTAGACAAGAAAACAAAAGGCATACAGATTGGAAAGGAAAAGGTAAAACACTCTCTGTTCAAAGATGACATGATCTTATATAAAGAAAATCATAAGGAATCCACCAGAAAAACTCTTAGAATTAATATACAGGTTCAGCAAGGTTGTAGGATACAAGATCAATATACAAAAATAACGATATTTTCTATAATCTAGCAAGGAATAATTCAAAAAATGGAATTAAGAAAACAGTTTCATTTATTATAGTATATAAAGAATAAAATAGGAGTAAATTTATCAAGAGAAGTGTAAGACTTATCTTCTGAAAACTACAAAACATTGTTGAAATAAATTTAAAAGGACCTGAATAAATGGAAAGAGATCCTACATCCATGGACTGGAAGACTTCACATAGTTCAGATGGCAGTACTCCTCAAATTGAGCTACAGAGTCACAGCAGTCCCTTTCAAAATCCCAAATCAACAAGCCAATTCCTGTGGAAAAAAATCCCTGTGGAAATGCAAGGGACCAAGAATAGTCAGAACAGTTTTGAAAAGTCAGAGAACAAAGTTGGAGGGCTCACACTTCCCAATTTACAAAAATGTATAAATCTACAGTATTCAAGAAACAGTGTGGTGCGGGCATAAGGATAGACATGGAAAAATGAGATAGAGTCAAGAAAACAAAACTAAACCCCTACATTTATGGTCATTTGACTTTGGACAAGGATGCTAAGCCAGTTCAATGGGGGAAAGAAAAATCTTTTCAACAAGTGATGCTGGGACAACTGGATATCTACATGCAGAAGCATGAATGTGGATCTCTGCCTCATGCCACATATAAAACTTAACTCCAGATGGATCAGAGACCTAAATGTAAGAGCTAAATCTGTAAAACTTTTTTAATTAAAAAAACTTAAAAAAATTAGTCATAATAAGTGATGTAAAACTCTTAAAACATAGCATAAGTCTTTGTCACCTTGGATTAGGCAATGTTTTCCTAGATATGACACCAAAACAAACAACAAAAGAAAAAAGTGGGTAAATTGGACTTCATAAAAATTAAGAACTTTTGTGCTTCAGAGGATGTTATCAAGAAAGTAAAAAGACAACTCAGAATGGAAGAAAATAGTTTCAAATCATATATCTGATAAAGATACCTTGAATACATAAAGAACTCTTGGCTGGGTGCATTGGCTCACATCTGTAATCCCATTACTTTGGAGGATCACTTGAGGCCAAGAGTTTGAGACCAGCCTGAGCAACATGAGACCCTTTCTCTACCAAAAAAATTGAAAGAATTAAAAAAAAAAGAACTCTTAAAATTCAATAATAAAGGCCAGGCACAGTGGCTCACACCTGTAATCCCAGCACTTCGGGAGGCAGAGGTGGGCAGATCACCTGAGGTCAAGAGTTCGAGACCAGCCTGGCCAACATGGTGAAACCTTGTCTCTACTAAAAATACAAAAATTAGCTGGGCGTGGTGGCCCATGCCTGTAATCCCAGCTACTCAGGAGGCTGAGGCAGGAGAATCGCTTGAACCCAGGAGGCGGAGATTGCAGTGAGCCAAGATTGTGCCACTGCATTCCAGCCTGGGTGACAGAGTGACAGAGTGAGAATCTGTCTCAAACAAAACAAAACAAAAACCCCAAACTCAACAATAAAAAGACACACCAATTTAAAAAATGAGCAAAGGATCTAAACCGACATTTCTTCAAAGATAATATACAAATGGCCAATAAGCACATGAAAAGTTACCTAACATCATTAGTCATTAGGGAAACACGAATCAAAATCACAATGAGATATCACTTCCCACCCACTGAGATGGTTACAATAAAAAAGACAACATGTGTTGGTGAGGATATGGAGAAATTGGAACCGTCACACACTGCTGGTGGGAACGTCAAATGATGCATCTGCTTTGGAAAGCAGTCTGGCTGAATGTTTGAAACTCCTGACTTTGGAAGTTTCTCATTATGACCCAGCAGTTCTACTCCTAGGTATCTACTCAAAAGTAATGAAAACATCTGTCCATACAAAGGCTTGTACACAAATGGTAATAGCAGCACTATTAATAGCTGAGAAGTGGCAAACAACCCACATGTCCAGTCACTTGGTAATGGGCAAACAAACTGTGGTATATTCATACAGTGGAATATTACTTAGCAACAAAAAGGAATGAAATACTGACACATGCTGCAACGTGGACAAACCTTGAAGACATTCTGGAAAAAGTGAAGGAAGCCAATCACCAGAACCACATGTTATGATCCCATTTACCTGAAATGTCCAGCATAGGCACATCCATAGAGACAGAAAGTAGATTAGTGATTGCCAGGATTGGGAGTAGAGGAGGTGGGGGATGACTGGGGAAGGGTGTGGGGTTTCTTTTTGGGGTGATGAAAATGTTCTAAAATGATTGTCATGATGTGGCACAACTCTGTGAACACACTAAAAATCATTGTGTACATTTTAGATGGGTGAACTGTGTGAATTATTATCTTAATAAAGCTGTTAGAAAAATAGCAAGAATCTCAAGTACTTCACCCATCATCCCTCCCACAGCCTCTCCTGGTAAATAATCCCATCCCTTTGGCTATTCTTGACAGACACGTTTGGGTCTTTTCAATTTGTATACCCAGAATTTTATTTTTTGAGCCTCCTAAATTGTGACTTCCAGGATTAAACACAAAGTCCCAAGGTAGGGGAGGAGGTGGTGGCGGTGGCGGTGGCAGGGGCTTCACCAGCTTGAAGAGAAGCAGCTGGGTATAGGGAAACCCAGGACCTGGGGTGGCCCCTCTCCAGCATGCTAGTGAGGGCTCTGTGCCCTGTCCCAGGGCGGGGCTCACATTCTGGTGGCACTGCTTCCGGTGTAACTGGCTGACCTTGGAGACTGGGCTTCTTTCCCCCTCCCTTTCCACGAAGTAAAAGGAGGAGTGGATTGAGGAGGAAGTTTGAGAGCTACCTGGTGTAACCCGTATTCCTGTTGACAGGAACAGTGTTACTCATTCAGCAAACACATGCTGACCCCCTGCTTTGCACAGCGTCTGAGATTCAGAGATGAAGACAGCATAAGGTCACGATCTAATGACTCACTCTTCACTGCATTTCTTTCCTTCTATTGTATAAAATAGAAAAATCTATTTTTGGTGTAAAATGACATCCTAATTACTGAGTAGTTAAGGAGTTTGAGTTTTTAAGCCCATGCGTGCTTTCCACTTGGTTTTACTGTTTGTTCTCTAAGGCGCTGACTGTGTAGGAGTAGTACTAGGTAACATCTGTGGAGCTGATAGTAAGCATTGTCCCGCTCCTGCCCACAGCCTTCGGAGGAGCTTCACTGCAGCAGGCTGCTGGATGCAGGGGACTGGGGGAATAACTCCATTTTAGAAACCCAGTAATTGTGTCTGGTGCTAGGTAGAGTTTTCCTTCATTCAGTAGTTTATTGAAGGCCAGGTAGACGCCAATTGCCACTAACATGCAGTCTCTAGAAGTCAGGGACTTTATCTTGCACACTGCCATCGCCTGTTCCTGGAACATCGCAGGTGCTCAAGATGTATTAATTAGCGAAGAAGCAGATGACTAGAGGATGCCAGTGATAATGACCTTTCATTCACCCTGAGGACTAGGCTGGCCAGGGAGTGTCTCTCCGTCTTGTAGGTAAGGAAACAGACTGGCAGGAAGTCACTGCATAGAGTTAGGCGGACTGTAAAAGCCAGAGCAGGCACAAGAATCCAGGTCTCCTGACTCCATCCTTCCATTGTGTGTTCTAGTCCCACCAACTTTGAAAGCAAAAGTTGTTATATATTTCTCTTAAAAACGTTGCCCTGTGGGAGTGCTTCCCATTCCCGCTGTGGGGTTGGCTCCACTGGAACGGGGAGGAGAGGAGCTGTGGAGTTGCATGCTCTAACTGCGTCACTTCTAATCATTTTTCTTTCAAATCTTTAGACTCTTGGCCGGGCGCGGTGGCTCACGCTTGAAATCCCAGCACTTTGGGAGGCCGAGGCGGGCGGATCACGAGGTCAGAAGATCGAGACCACGGTGAAACCCCATCTCTACTAAAAATACAAAAAAAATTAGCCGGGCGTGGTGGCGGGCACCTGTAGTCCCAGCTACTCGGAGAGGCTGAGGCAGGAGAATGGCGTGAACCCGGGAGGCGGAGCTTGCAGTGAGCCGAGATTGCGCCACTGCACTCCAGCCTGGGTGACAGAGCGAGACTCCGTCTCAAAAAAAAAAAAAAAAAAAAAAGTTTAGACTCTTGTACATCTTCTTACACTCCTGTTTGAATTCGCATGTTAATATCAAATGTGAAAAAGTGTCATTTTTGTCCTTTTTAAAGTAAGTTTTTCTATTTTAAACCTGTGGAACATCAACTGAGTATTTAGGTTGGGGAAGTGTTCAGCCTCCATCTCCACATTCTCAGGGTGCTTACCAACCAGAGGCTAAAAAAATATTGCTGTAAAAATCAGTCCAAGGCAAGTCTGGATCTGTCAGCTGATGTGTTCCCATTGCATAAGATAAATGAGTTTGGGGGACACATCTAATAACACGCTGTTAGCTCCAGCTCTTCATTAAGTTGCATAGGTGAGCTAAGAGCTGATGGGCTGAACTGGGACGGGTGACCTTGGGGCCTGTCCTACCTTTGCTGCTGATTCTGGTAGCCCAGGTTGTTGTCAGCTGGAGCAAGTGGTCTGAATGCCACCAGGATGGCTGGTCATCAGCTTGTTTCCTTTGACCTGTAAAGATGTTGGGGGAAACATGGTTATTTTAAGGGTTACTATGTGAATCTGCATATAGGATTTTTAAAAAATACGAATTTGTCACAGACAACATTTTTACCTTCTCCACCTCGGGATCCAGCACAAGCAGCACCTCCTCTCTTCCCTTCCCCTTGTCTTCCTGTCTTGTTTCTTGAGCACTTGCTTTGGGTTAGATAAAAAGGGTCAAGCCCTTCCCTCCTGGAGCCTCAGGTGGAGTAGGAGAAAGACAGGCTCTTCACCAGCCGGGCACGGGTAGCACACCGGAATGCCACTGTGCCAGGCTGTTGAGAGGGAGATGGTGCAAGCTAAATGGTCCTGCGGAACATGCAGTTGGCCTGTGCAGAGGCATTCTTGTTTGGACACCCTCTGCTTGCTGTGGTCCTTGGCATACAGCACACACCTGGTGAGCTCTTCCCGTAGAAAAAGATTCCCTACCTGCTTCTGAGCCACTGCTGCTGTGACCTTCCATTCCTCTAAGGTCATGGGAAAGGGAGAAGGTCAGGCTTCTTTCTGACGCCTCCTGTGTGTTCCAGAGGGGAGGCTTCCTTATGCAGTTTCTACATCAGGGGCTTCCCTCTCTTCTTCAGGCCAACTTTAAGAATAAGATTAACTGGCATATCTTTCTGTGGGATCTTCAGAACCGTCTGTGTTTTCATCCTCGGGTTTTAGTAATTCA
Organism: Symphalangus syndactylus; assembly: GCF_028878055.3. NCBI lineage: Eukaryota > Metazoa > Chordata > Mammalia > Primates > Hylobatidae > Symphalangus > Symphalangus syndactylus. The sequence goes on from NC_072440.2 coordinate 16,780,744, forward strand.
CTGCCTAACATTCTCCATTCATACCTTCTGCTGCTTCGTGAGCCCAGGAAACAACTTGGACACTGGATCTCCAGTGGAGAGAGTGATTGATTTCAAAAGACTTCCCCAAACTTACCTCAAGTGATTGCTTGGTTTGTTTCAAAAACATTTTAAATTTTGCCCAACTTAAATGACAGTCGTTTTTAGGGCTGTCATCTAGAATCTAGTATTTAACATGATGATTTTGTTTTACTCTGTACAACTGTGGGTAGAGGGCAGGGAGCAAGTTAGCTGGGAAAAATCAACCAGGCAGGCGCAAGTGAGACTTCTACCCCTGTCATTCCAGGGTTCTCCAGTGGGAGATTGAAGCCTTCTGGAGATGGGAGTCCAGACTACTCGAGCCAGGAGAAGGGTCCCCCTGCGGGGCTCCTTATTTGTGTGGCTGGTCTTCAGATCGTGTGACCCCCCTAGGGATGCTGGACTTTGCTGTTCTTGGAGCTGCATGGGTGCAGTGGAAAGGGCTGGGAGCCAGTGTCCCTGCTCCTCACCCACAGTGGGGCCTTGGCCGAGTCTGAGGGAGAGCCGAGTTAGGGGAAGTGCAGGATTTGCGGCCAGGCAAAGGGTGTGGTAAGTGAAAGCACCTCGGGTGCTGACTCACATGCCTGACTGCTTGCACAGGGCTCCTTGAGAATGAGGCCATGTGGAGATTCAGTGTGTGGTAGTCACTGCACACAACCTTGGTGATCGAGCCGTGACATCTAGGCAGGGGCTCAGAGGTGAACTTTGGTGGTGGGGCTAGAAGTTGAACAAAGAGGTCATTTTGTTTTGTCTCCGGTGCCCATTTAAGCTCATGCATTGTCATTTCTACTGCCGCCTGCCTGGGTTCACCCACAGCCATCTCACCAGGAACTGCTGCCACAGCTGTCTTTCTGTGCCTCAGACATGCCAGGCGGGCCTCTCTTGCCTTTTGCTGGGGCTGCCTGTGCTCTGGGGGCCCACATGGCTTACTTCTTCCCATGTTGTCTCAGGTGTCACCTTCTTTGGGGACCTTCTCTGGTCACTCTGTTTAGAAGCAGTCTCTGTCTCCTCCCTGTCTCATCCTCGCTTATTTCTCTGCATAGCACCTGCTGGGTCAGTCACCTGTGCCAGAACACAGACCCACGAGGGCAGGAGTTTTGGTCTGTTCTGTCCCCTGTTAGATTCCCAGCATTCAGAACACCGTGTGGCTGCACAGGCACTCAATATACAGGTGTTGAAAGAATGGAAAGTAGGCATTGGTGGGTAGATTACTAATGCATTCACAATGGGTGTAAATAGGTATATGCTAATTTAATTTATTGCCCCTGCCCCCGCCCCTTTTTTGAGGCAGAGTCTTGCTGCGTTGCCCAGGCTGGAGTGCTATGGCATGATCTTGGCTCACTGCAACCTCCGTCTCACGGGTTCAGGTGATTCTCTTGCCTCAGTCTCCTGAGTAGCTGGAATTGCAGATGTGTGCTGCCACACCTGGCTAATTTTTGTAGTTTTAGTGGAGATGGGGTTTCACCATGTTGGCCAGGCTGGTCTCGAACCCCTGATCTTAGGTGATCCACTCACTTGGACCTTCCAGAGTGCTGAGATTACAGGCGTGAGCCACCATGCCCAGCCATAACCCCATCTTTATTTCTGCTTTGATATATGTAAAAATATTTTTTCTTTTTTTGCTTTGATACAAAATGCATACTACGTATTTTCACTTAAATCAGTCCATCCTTTGCCTTTGCCTATGCTTCATGTCCCCTTAGAATGTTTGAGTCTTCATAGGACTTAAAGATCACCTGCTCTATGAACAAGGGAACTGAAGGTCAGAGGGGAGGAGTCTTGTGCTAAGTCTGGGGTCATTCTGCTCCATCTCCTTCCACTGATACTGGAGCCAGGGAAGGGAACCAACATGGATTGTTTGCCAGATGAGAGACAGGTATTTCCCCGCATGATCTAAGTGAATCCTCAGAAGTCACAGGGTGTGCATTGTCATGCCTGTTTCATGAGCGGAATTCTGTAAGTTTTTTTTTTTTTTTTTTTTTTTTTTGAGGTGGAGTCTCGCTCTGCCGCCCAGGCTGGAGTGCAGTAGCACGATCTTGGCTCACTGCAAGCTCTGCCTCCCGGGTTCACGCCATTCTCCTGCCTCTGCCTCCCGAGTAGCTGGGACTACAGGCACCCGCCACCATGCTCGGCTAATTTTTTGTATTTTTTTTAGTAGAGACGGGGTTTCACTGTATTAGCCAGGATGGTCTCAATCTCCTGACCTTGTGATCCACCCGCCTCAGCCTCCCAGAGTGCTGGGATTACAGGCGTGAGCCACTGTGCCCGGCTGGAATTCTGTAGTTTTCAACAGGAAGAATGAAGTGATCGAGTGTACCTGGGTAACGTGGCTGGTTAAGACTTGATGGCTAGGTCATCTCTCAGGGGTGCCATGGAGCCCCTGGGATGCCTGGGACTCTCTGAGCTCTCCAGGTCTCATGCTTTCTGAGGGTGCTGCTTGTGGGGGCCACCTGTGTTCCCTTGGGACCAGTGTGTTTCAGTGTCTGGCCCGTGAACCTGTTCTCAGGCTGACCTTGTCTCTGTGGAAACACTTTTTCCTTGAATTCAGTATTTGGGATTTTGGTAACAAGCCAAATTGAAATCTCAGTGATTACAGGACTTGATGAATAATTTGTGTTCAGAAGATTGAAAAATCATCCCTCACGAAGTCCATTTTCAGTGTTGCCTAAGTACAGTTACTTCATTGAAACTGCTCACCAGCTGGTGGCAAAGCTTATGTGGAAACAAGATTTTCTGGTGCTCTGACTCTAGACAAGACCATGAGTCTGTGTCCACAGTAGGTCTCCGCACATGTGGAAGAGGGGCAGTCTGTGCAGGAGAGTCTTCTTTTTTTCTCCCCCTCCATGGGAAAAGGAGAGAAATGGTAAGTTAGGGCAGGGGAAAGGGGAACAGGGAGGAGGCAGGTCCTGGATAATCAGGAATATGGCACAGACACTGCTGGACTCTGAGGTTTCCTAAAAAATCCGTGCCCTGGGCTGGGCATGGTGGCTCACGCCTGTAATGCCAGCACTTTGGGAGGCCAAGACGGGCAGATCACGAGGTCAGGAGATCGAGACCATCCTGGCTAACACAGTGAAACTCCGACTCTACTGAAAATACAAAAAAAAAAAAAAAAAAAATTAGCCGGGCGCGATGGCTTGCACCTGTAGTCCCAGCTACTCAGGAGGCTGAGGAAGGAGAATGGCGTGAACCTGGGCGGTGGAGCTTGCAGTGAGCCAAGATTGTGCCACTGCACTCCAGCCTGGGCGATAAAGCGAAACTCTGTCTCAAAAAAAAGAAAAAGAAAAAAAGGAAGGTAAGGAAAGGGAAAGGGAAAAGGAAAGGAAAAAAGAAAGGAAAGGAAAGAAAAGAAAGAGGAAAAAAAAGAAAAGAAATCCATGCCCTGGCTCCATTTTTTCTTTCAGTGATCCTCACTGAGGAGCTGTGGGTACCCTGATAGGCACTAGGGAAGGCAGGTGACTCGAGTATGATCTGATCTACCAGGGTTAACAACTTGGTTGGGGACAGAGGAATGGGGGCCAAATAATGGCACCATAGAGGAACTATAATGGGACAGTGGCGGGCAAAGGGTCACTAGAATGGTGGGGGGCTTCTTGGAGGAGGTGACACTCAAACTGGGCCTTGCAGAGTAGGTGGGAGTTGACCAGGAAGGCAGCAGTCTCAGGTGGCAGTGTGCTGCACGTGTGGCTATCAGGGCCAGCCCATGAGGGGCAAGGCTGCTGGGCAGGCTGGGAAGCCAGAGTGGGGAGGCCCCAGGAGGTGTTCCGTGTGCAGCTGCCACATTGAAAGGTGTGTAAGTGTAGTTGGAGGATGTGCAGCTGAGGCAGGGCCCAAAGAAGGGGGTGTACACACAAGCCAAGAAGGGAAAAGGCGATCTGCACACACACAGTGCCTTGAAGGTCTTGCGTTTCCCATAGAAACTGTGCTGTAGCTCTTTACCAAATTGACTGATATTTGGGCACACAGTTGAGCACACTCTGAGCCTCGGTTGTATGTTTTTAATTTAGTGTGGTTTTTATTCAAAGCCTCAGTGCTCTCTGCACGTTTCCATACTCCCATCTCAACTCTAAAACATATAAGTTCTTATTCAGATCAACTTGCTGGTAAAATTAGAGAAAATTTCAAAGCTTCTTTTTACTCTCTTTGTCTCACATTTCTCCAATGGGGAAAAAGCCTGGAAGACAAGTGTGTTAAAGAACTGGCTGTTCTTGTGAGTATTTGAGGAGAACAGTGTGAGTCATTATAGCTTTTCACTGGTATTTGAGTATCCGGTTTATTTTTAAACAGTTCTGTGAACTGGAGTTTCTTCCATGGTTTCTGTTACCATGGCGCCATAATATTTCCTCGTCTGCTTGTTCATACTTTCACACACTTCAGCATCACATTTACAATTCCTTACAATCAGAATATCTTATTCATAATCTCCAAGAATGTTTCTCCAGCTGCAATAGCATTTTTCTCCAAATGGGAAAAGTCCGTTGTTTCTGCCACTTGCAGATGCTGGGAAGAGAGAGGATCTGGTTCTGTGAAGGACAGTGCAGTGGATGTGGGGGCTGCGAGGGCCCCTATCGGGGTTTGAGTGGGTGGACCGATGTCATCTGTGTGGAGCCACTTCCCCTTTAGGCGCCACGGTTGAGAGTATAGGATGGACAGGCTGCTCCTTTTGCTTAGGAGGAGTTGGTGTTGTACGTTTTGGTCTAGACATCTAACAGACCACCCTTGGTTCTTTGGTCCCCTCAAACATGAAGATGGGTGTGTTCTGTTGCTCTTATTTATTTTGTCATTTATTTTTGGACTTGAATTGAGGCTTCCACTTTGGGCAGGTCTCTTGTTTTGAGAATCTGCAGTCCAGAGAAAAACAATGCTGGGCTTGGCAGTCACTGGCGAAGTCGGCTTTGCCTGCCCTCCAGGCATGCAGGATTATTCAGAGAGGTACCTTTCTACATCTCATTGCTTTGAGAAATATATATTTCTTAAAGAGTTGTTCAGGATTTAAGGAAAGTTGGGGAGGTATATGGAACCATAGAGATAGTTTGTTTCCAATCTCTTAAAGTCTTAGACCTCAACTTTTCAGGGATAACAAGGTTTTCCTCTGACACATAAAGATAATGATAGACTAGGTTCTGAATATGTGCTTTGGACTTAATTGTGGGAACTTGGCTTTGCCAGGTGTTTTCAAATTCTACTGTAAATATAAATGCTGATTCAATGATACAGCAACTCTTGATAACTTGAGAATTTAAAGTGCTGCGTAACTGACTAGACCTTTTGTCTCCTAACACAGTTGGTTCCTCTGATTCAGAGAGGACCCCTTTTTGAAGATCAAAAGCAAAATAAAAGTGTGGACTTCTAGTGGCATGTGGACAGAGGGGTGTCCTGGGGGCTGCCCAGGAGGCTCCAGGTGGGAAGTGCTTCTGACTTAGTGGCTCTACAAGCTGGCCATTGTGAAAGAATTGGCTTTTTCCTTTTTTTTTTTTTTTAGAATTGACTTTTTAAGAATCATCAAAAAATTGTTTTGCTCTCAGCTCAATAAACATTTGTAGTTAATAATCCGAGTAACTAATCTTTATTCTCTCCTGTGTAATCCAAGATATGTCAGTATATGGTCTTCGTGAGTAAAATTGATAACAATAGTACATTATCCTAAAGGTCTTATTTGATATCCTTTTATCAAGTCAACACTTTACTCTCCCACCATTTCACTTGTAAAGATCCCCAAGTGTGTCGCTGTCAATTTCAACAAATATTAGAAAGCACCTGTTGTCATATGTGAGACACGCCTGTGGAATTTACTGTCTAGAGGGGAAAGCAGACTGTACACAGGTAAAAACTGAGGTAGTGGTATGTGCTTTGAGGAAATATAAAAGAGTTAGAATAGAAGGTAACAGGCTAGAGTTGGTGGTGGTGGGAGGTGTGGCTAGATTCTCTAAGGGATGCCCCACATGGTGTGAGGGAGTCGGCCATACGCTTGTCTCAGGGAAGGACATTCCTGGCAGAGGGAACAGCATGTGCAAAGGCTCTGAGGCAGGGATGAGCTTATTGTGTTGAAGAAACAGAGAGAAGATCCTGTGCTGGGACAGAGAAGGGCCAGCAGGTAAAGGATAGTGGGGCAATGGGTGGAATGGCAGGCAGGGGCCGGGTCATGACGGGATTTGCAGTACAGCAGAGGAGTTAGGGTTGAAGTGATGTGATAGTGTAGAGAAGGGAAGTGACATGATTTGAGTATTTACAAAGATTGCCCTGAAGAGGCTAGAAACTGGAAGTGAGGGTAGATTCTCTGTTCTCTTTCACGTTGAGTTTCCATGGGAAAACATTAAACGTTTTCATTTTAGCTTTGAAAATTTAGAGTTATTAATATCACCTGTGTTCCTTACAATTGGGGGGTTTGTGACATTTTCTGGGCTGTTTTGGAAGAGAGGGATTGTGTAAGTGAATATACCCTGGTTGTTAACCGTAATAATAACAACGTGATCTCTGCATGGCTCTGTTAAATTAAAAAATGTAACTATTAATAGTGTGTAAAATAGTTCTCAGCCTAGCCAGCAGCTGGAAGATTACACATTATGAGAAACTCATCACGTTTAAACCACATGGGGATTTCTGTGTAGAAATATATCAGTTCCTCCTTCCTTCCTCGCTGTTCTTGTTTCAGGGCAGGCATCGGCTTTGTGGAGCCCTCTGAACGCTGGCTGGTCCCACTGACACTGACTTTGTTCCTCCACTACCCTCCCATCACCTAAGGTCTCTTCTGTCTTGGACACCTCCTGCCTCTCCCACTCTGCACCTGCCCCATTCCCATCTAAGGTTCACCTTGGTGTCGCTGGCTTGGAAGCCATTTCCTCACTTCCCTGGGTGGAAAGCAGCTACTTCAATCCTCCAACAATCCCAAGGAGTGGTAGGCAGTGTTAGTTTTGTTTTCTAGATGAGGAAACTAAGGTTCTGGAAGGTTAAGTAACATGCCCCTGGTTACCCAGCTGGTTTGCAGCAAGGCTAGGATTCATTCATTGCTGCTTCTCACATTTCATTGCCTCGTGTAAGCCAGGTGCTGTGCCCAGCCGTGGGATACAACTGTGAACAAGGCAGGTGTGAGTTATGTGCCTGCCTCTCTCAACACCTTGAGCTGCTTGAGCAGGAAGGCTTCTGGAATGGGCATGCAGTGAACACCGAGTGAATGAGTGTGTGAATGAAAGAATTCCTGTCAACATTCTACTCTTGTTGGACCCGGGTTGGCATGCTGCCTCCCTTAGCATCCAGCCTGTCACTATTCAGAGTCACCCACATGTGACTTGCCTCTGCCTTTCCTTGGTGCCTTTTGTTGCCTGTGTCTCATGCAGGAGGCAGCACGGCCTGGTGGCTCAGGGAGGCTCTGGAGCACCTGGTGTAGGTTTGAATCCTAGCTCTGCCACTTACTAGTTGTGTGACTTGGGCAAGTTATTTAAACACTCTTATGCCTCTGTTTCTTCATCTATAAATTTACTTTTGAACTTGAACTGTCAAAAACTTTCATTTTTTAATTCTTAAATTTTCCCACTGACCCAAACCAGATTGAGAAATTGGATAACCAAAACCGTGGAGGTATTTTTGCTTTTTATGAGAGTGCCTTTTGTTATTTCAAAATGACCTACTTTCATACTTCCAAATGCATTTTAGAAACATTTCGATTAATTTAAAAAACAATCATTTTCAAAATTCGTTTATTGAATAATGTTTTCCCTCGTTTATGTGGTGTGAACGTGGGTATCCATGTACTTCTTGGGTCAGGATTGAGTGTTGCCTCATCCATGCTAGGCTCTGCGTGAGACATGAGGACAGGAGGGTCCAGAGAAGGTCTGAGAGCTGAGACAAAGGTGCTGAGTGTGTCCAGGGCCCAAACCCAGAGGTCCTGGTGCTGCTGCATGTTCTGGCTGTGGAATTGGGGCAGAGAGCACGGGTAGCAGGAAAGTGTATGAGTTAGGCTGCAAGTCACAGAGACCCTCAAAATAATAGTGGCTTAAAGAGAAGTTTATTCCTCTCATCTGCAGAGTCCAGAGGTGGCATGGCTGGTGGGCACACCACACTGTCAGAGACCCAGACTTCCTCTGTCTCGTTTTGTGCATGGCTCTGTTCCCAAGTCACCTCATGGTTCACGATGAGAAAAGCATGGCATTCATATTTAACACAGCGAACTTTGTGCTAGGATTGGGACACAAAAATAAACTCCATGTGGTTCCTGCCCTCAAGGATCTTAGTTCTCTTGGGAGAGCAGATGCCTGGATGACCGCCCTCCATCTGAGGTTGAAGGGAAGGAGCCCTGTGTGAGAGGAACACAGGCAGGCCAGGCAGCAGAGCTGACATTTGGGAATAAAGGAAGGCTTTATGAAAGAGGTGGCATCTGATCTTGATCTTAAAGAATAATTAGTATCTCGACAGTCATCTGGGAGGCTGTTTGAGGGAGAAGGATACTGTGAAGGGAGGTATGAAGACTTGAAAGGGCAGGGCTCTGTTTGGAGCCCCGGATGGCAGGTCACTCTCCTGCCTTGTCCGAGTTGAAGTAGACCATCATTCTAGAGCAGACGTCACACAATTGGAAAGATGTCCCCAGCTGTGTGATGAGTATGACATCCATTCTAAAAGGTGAACAAAAGAACCTGGAAAGAAACCAGACAGGATCGTTTTGGAGTTCTGAGATACTCATTCTTTTGCCTGTACTTTGGAAGCAGGATCAAGCCGTTCGTAGGCACGCCACTCCCACTGAATATTTCACAGTCCACTGAGCCCAGTGCTGTCACTGTGTTTCAATTCTCAGAAGCCACTGACAGCGTCTTCAGTGAGAAGTCCTGGGACCCAGAGTCAGAGCACTTTTTACTGGTTTTGCAAGATACAAATATTAATTGCTGTTGACTTTTCCTTTAAATTTTAGCCTCTGTGTATGGGCAGGACTTGTAGCATAGATGAGACCTTGTGTTACCAACATTGTAAGTAATTTATGTGATGTGGATGTGCTTGGGAAGCATGGACTTTCTTTATGCTGACTGTGGCTTGTTTCACAGTGAGACCCTGATAATGAGCTCAAACCTGGACATTGGGGTCCTGGTGAGTGTATAGTTGTACAGGGCGGCCATCAGGCCTGGATCTGATGAAGTAGGGAGGATCTTTGCAGCCATGCTCACTGCACATACCCACTCTTAAAATTACTCGTCTTTAATTCACGTATATTCTTCCATAATCTCCTGCTTATAGGAGGCTCTCTTAAAACATTTTAAACTCAGAGAACTCTAAGAGCTTGTTCAATCCCACTCTCTTCTTTTCATGTGAAAGCAGTTGGATGCTGAGAAGATAAGGGACTTGCCCAATGTCCCATTGCTGCTTAATGGCAAATTTGGGATGAGGCTTCTAAATTTTGGCACTGAGAGCCCTTTGTAAGTGTAAAAAATGACTTCAGAATTATCAAAAATGAAATGTTCAGTGTAGCTTTATTGATTTTGTTTGTGTAGAGGTATATGTATTTGTGTGTATTTTTCCTTAAATTTGATGTTCCAGGTAGGGTATACCCAGTGATTCCCTTCACCAGCCTGATTACCTGCAAGTGCCTCCACCACCATTTTGGGGTGTACTTCATTGTCTTCAGACATTAACACCATCTACTGAGTTTAATGAGCATCAGTCCATCAGGACCGATGAAACACTCTGACAACTTATATATTAAAGGAGTTTCACATCTAAAATTTCACAAATGAGGCTTATGTATTTGAAGTTTCTTAAAAATAAAAACAAAACCCACCTGATTTCTGTACTCTGATGCGTGAAATTAGAAGCTATGTGAGGCTCACCTGCCTCCACAACAACTGAAGTCTTGTTTTATGTGAACGCCTTCTTTTCTTTCCTTCTTCTGTCCATTTCTGCTGCATGTGTAAGATGTCAGGTGATATTTCATCACCTACAGCACTCTCAGATTCAGCACGTGAAGAGACAGTGAATCACTTTAAGGACTTCAGAGGCAGCAACATTTTTTAGCCAAGGTGTTTCTTTGGGCCGTTTTCCCCCTATACCTCTCTGGGTGTGTTCCTGTCCTTTCTCAAGGGTTTATGGTTTGCCCCTTAAGTGTAGATTGAGGACATCAGATTGAAATCTTGCTCTTTAAACTGTATCCAGAGGTTCATCAACTCTCTTTGGAATGTGTGAGCTAGAGAGCCCCAAGGAAACAGTGGGACAGAAGTGGAAACTGCATATGCCATGACATCCCCAACCTGGGCTCCGCCTGGGGACTACCTGAAAACCCAAACATCTGGACATGAGGGCTCGGCTCAGTGGAGTATGGGACCATGACATGATGTTTTACAGCCATTAAAAATGACTGGGGCCGGGCATGGTGGCTCACGCCTGTAATCACAGCACTTTGGGAGGCCGAGGCAGGCAGATCACCTGAGGTCGGGAATTCGAGACCAGCCTGACCAACATGGCGAAACCCCATCTCTACTAAAAACACAAAATTAGCCAGGTGTGGTGGCGCATGCTTGTAATCCCAGCTACTTGGGAGGCTGAGGCAGGAGAATCGCTTGAACCTGGGAGGCGGAGGTTGCAGTGAGCCAAGATCACACCATTGCGCTCCAACCTAGGCAAGAAGAGCAAAACTCAGTCTCAAAAATAACTAACTAAATAACAATAACAATAATAAAAAAAGACTGGGGCCAGGCACAGTAGCTCACGCCTGTAATCCCAGCACTTTGGGAGGCCAAGATGGGTGGATCACTTGAGGCCAGAAGTTCAAGACCAGCCTGGCCAACATGGCAAAACCCTGTCTCTACTAAAAATATTTTTAAAAATTAGCTGGGCATGGTGGTGGGCACCTGTAGTCCCAGCTATTTGGGAAGCTGAGACATGAAAGTTGCTTGAACTCAGGGGGGCAGAGGTTGCAGTTAGCTAAGATCGTGCCACTGCACTCCAGTCTGGGCAACAGAGCGAGACTCTGTCTCAAAAAAAAAAAAAAAAAAAAAAAAAAGTGACTGGAAGATGCCCACACAACAGGGAGAAATGCTGCTTATGCAGCTGAGGAAAGCAGACCACAGGATGGCTTGTTGGCTGCAAGGACAGTGAAATCAGGCCATAGATGACGGGAGAAGCAAGGGCTAAAGGAGGAGAGCAGAGGCTGGTGGGACAGAACTGACCATGAGGAGCCCCTGTTGGCCTTGACAGCTCTGTGCTAGCCAACATTTGGACTTAAAATCATCATGGGTTTGGCAGTGTGGGGAGGGTGGAAAGAGCAGAGCCAGAGATTCTCCTGAACAGGAATCGTGAGCTTCAGAGCTGCCGAGGAGCCCAGCCAGGTGTGGTAAGCAGAAGAACTGCACTGGGGTTGCTCTGTTGTTTGTTTTTCGTTAACCTCCTCCAAGCGTTTTTTTTAAGAGGTAGGGTCTCTCTGTGTTGCCCAGGCAGGAGTGCAGTGGCTGTTCACAGGCGTGATCATAGCTGACTGCAGCCTGGGACTCCTAGGCTCAAGCAGTCCTCCCACCTCAGCCTCCTGAGGAGCTGGGACCACAGGTGCACTCAGCTCCAGGATGATTTTTCTTTTCCTGTGGGAAGAAGAGGGCTGGTCTGTCGTGTTGAGTGAAACAAGATGTGTTTTCCCCCCTTTTTCTCTTTTCTTCTTAACAGAGATATTGGAGAGTCTGTGCTGTGTTACTTTGAAGTGGTTCTGTGTCCTAGCGGAGTTCCTAAGATTCCCCTTCCTCCCACTGTTTTTCTTCAGTTTGCAGTGGATAGTTCTGTGCCATGAGGTGGTTTGAAATCCTCTGGTTTTCAGGTGATGGTTTCTATAGCAACAGTGAGTTGTGTCTGCCTGGAGATGCTGGCTGTTTTCTTAATCTCTGGAAGCACCTTTGAGTGTGTTCTGCCCCACCCTGCCCAGGCCGATGGGTGCTTCCGGAGGGCCTAGGACCTGCTGAGCTCTAGGCCTCAGTGTGATTCCCTTGAGGGAGGGGCCAGCCTTTAAGTCCAAGCATCTTGCAGTGCACAAGCTGTTTTCTCTTGTTGAATCCAATGTACTACACCATGTTCCAGAGAGATACAAGTCACTTTATTTGCTGATCTCTTATCTCTTCCTTTGAGGAATGTTCACTTTTCCAGATGAAATCATTGGAAACAAAATGAGCTGTGCCAGATAGTTGAGCTCTTAAAAAAGTCCCAGCTTTGCTAATGGTGCAAGGCACTGTCTTAATGTGGGCCTTACTGCCTGAGCACCCAGTGGCTTATAGGGGGTGACCTGGGTGGTAGAGACAAGCAGGAGACCCCATTCTTCCAGGAGACTGACTGGACATACATGAATAGCCCGAGATGAGCCAAGGCTGGCAACATAGAGGGCCCAGGGGCCCACAGGCCCCAGCTGGGTTGTCAGGCAGCAGGAGGGCCTCCCGTGAGGCTGGTGGTAGACAGGCAGGGTTGAACCACACCCCCCCAACCGTGGTTGCTAAACCCATGTGTGGTTTAGATTAACATGTGCAGTAGTGTTTACAAAAGAATTCTAACCATTAGAGTTATAGCACCTTCATATAAATGCTCTCATTATTTTCCATCTTTGAATCCTCAGTCTCCATGAATCAAAATTACCCAGGCTCTTCGACTTTTCTTGTCCTGAATTCATCCAGCAATTTACAGAGTGACTGCTTTGTGTTTGACACTGGATGCTGGGGCTATAGCAGTGATCACAACCGACAAATGTCCCTGCCCTCCTAGAGCTGATACTTTTTTTTTTTTTTTAAAGACAGTCTTGCTCTGTCGCCCAGGCTGGAGTGCTATGGCGCGATCTCGGCTCACTGCAACCTCTCCCTCCCAGGTTCAAGTGATTCTCATGCCTCAGCTTCCCAAGTAGCTGGAACTACAGGCATGCGCCACCATACACAGCTAATTTTTGTATTTTTAGTAGAAATGGGGTTTCACCATGTTGGCCAGGCTGGTCTCAAACTCCTGACCTCAAGTGATCTGCCCGCCTCGGCCTCCCAAAGTGCTGGGATTACAGACATGAGCCACCGCCCTGGCCCTAGAGCTGACTTTTTAGAGGGTCAGACAGACAAGAAATAAAACAGTTAAGTAAATTATGTAGCTTGTCAGGAGGTGGTAAGTGCTTGGGAGAGAAAAATAAAGCAGGGAGGGGGTCTGAGGGGGCTGGGGCAGGGTTAGAAAAGACCTCACTGGGGCCGGGCGTGGTGGCTCACGCCTGTAATCCCAGCACTTTGGGAGGCCAAGGCGGGCGGATCACAAGGTCAGGAGAGCGAGAGCATCCTGGCTAACACAGGTGAAACCCCGTCTCTACCAAAAATATAAAAAATTAGCTGGGCGTAGTGGCAGGCACCTGTAGTTCCAGCTATTCAGGAGGCTGAGGCAGGAGAATGGCATGTACCCAGGAGGCAGAGCTTGCAGTGAGCTGAGATTGCGCCACTGCGCTCCAGCCTGGGCGACAGAGCTAGACTCTGTGTCAAAAAAAAAAGAAAAAGAAAAAGAAAAAAACCTCACTGGGGTGGGGGCTGATACAGGCCTGTGGGGTAGGAGGGAGACCATTTCAGGGAGGAGATGAGCACATTCACTGTGCCTGGCAGTGCCCGGACCAGCAGAGGAGCCGAGTGGAGCTTGGTGTAGGGTGGACAGCAGTGGTGGTGGGTTGGAGAGCAGGGTCTGAGGATGAAGTAGCTCAGTGGAAGTGAGCAGATGCAGGCTGGGAGGACCTGGGCTTTTGCTCTGCATGGGGGGCTTAAGAGCAGCAGTGTGGTCTGCCTTGCATTTTGAGAGGGTCACTGTGTTCAGAGTGGACTGAAGTCAGATTGTTAAATATATCATGCATTGAGAAGGCATGCAACAGTGCATACAGCTACAGTTCTATGTACAAGTATGAAATTAATGTGTTCTAATTTTTAAAAACAGTAGCACAGATACAAAACACTGAGTTACTGTGGGAAGCTGGGAGCCCTGTTAGGGGGAAGACGACTGCAGCCACACAAAGAGGTGATAGTGGCACTGACGGTGGAGAGATGCAGGGGGTCTGGTCATCTCCTTGGCTTTTTGGAGGCAAGGCCGGTCCAGGAGGTGCTCATGGACCTCCCCCGCTCCCTAAAGCTGGGGGTGGGGGGTCTTGTGGGAACCTCCCTTCCTTCCAGTATGGGGCCATTCATGAAACAAAGTCGGGTATTCTCCAGGGGTTTTTTTTTTTTTTAAAGAGACCAGGTCTCACTTTAGTCACCCAGATTGAAGTGCAGTGGCACAATCATAACTCACTGCTGCCTCAAATTCCTGGGCTCAAGCAGTCCTCCTGCCTCAGCCCCCTGTGTAGCTGGGACTACAGGTATGCACTGCCACACCTGGCTAATTTTATTTTTTAATTTATTTTAGAGATGGGATCTCACCATCTTGCCTAGGCTGGTCTTGAATTCTTGGCTTCAAGCAGACCTCCCGCCTCAGCTTCTCAAAGTGCTAGGATTACAGGCATGAGCCACCATGCCCAGTCAAGATAAACTTTTAGAAGAAATAGTTGAGGCCAGGCGCAGTGGCTCACGCCTGTAATCCCAGCACTTTGGTAGGCCGAGGCGGGCGGATCACGAGGTCAGGAGATCGAGACCATCCTGGCTGACATGGTGAAACCCCGTCTCTACTAAAAATACAAAAAATTAGCTGGGCGTGGTGGCGGGCGCCTGTAGTCCCAGCTACTCGGAAGGCTGAGGCAGGAGAATGGCGTGAACCTGGGAGGCGGAGCCTGCAGTGAGCCGAGATCGCGCCACTGCACTCTAGCCTGGGCAACAGAGCAAAACTCTGTCTCAGAAGAAATAGTTGAAGACGAAGTAGCTTAGTGGAGGTGAGCAGATGCAGGCCTGTGGGCCAGGAAGACCTGGGCTTTTACTCTGCACAAGGGGCTTAAAACCAGCAATGTGGTCTGCCTTGCATTTTGAGAGGGTCACCGTGTTGAGAATAGACTGAAGTCGGATTGTTAAATATATCATGCATTGAGAAGGCATGCAGCAATACATACAGCTACAGTTCTGTGGCCAATTATGAAATGAATATGTTCTCATTTTTAAAACCAGTAGCACGGGTACAAAACTCCTAGTTACCATGCAGCTTATCTATGATGCCAGATTAGTCCTTTCTAAAGTGCACCCTGCCCCACAGAAGCATGTGAGCTTCCGCTTTGTTGGGTGCTGGGACAGCCACAACACTCACCCCCTCTGCCTCTGCCGGAAAGACCCCTCCCCTGTCCTTCTCATGCCCGCTGTCCATCTTCATGCAGCCCTCAGGTCGCATTCTGTCTCAGTAAGCCCGCCCCCACCCCCAGGTCTTTTAGAGTGCCCTACTTCTCTGTGTCCTGGTGCTTTTCACACCATATAGCTGTTTTTACTTTGCTGTGTGCCAGTCTGCCCTAGTAAGATGTCAGCCTCAGGAGGGCAGGGACCCAGTCTGCCTTGTTCACTGCCCCTCCCTGAGCTTAGAAGAGTGCCTGGCACATGGTAGATGTTCAAATGGTAAATATGTCCCTTGTCAAAGAATCCTCTCACCTTGGGCCCAAACAGTGGCTTAGAATAAATCATCATTTCCCAACCACTGAAGAATCTCCCCCCAGAAAATGAAGAGGAAACGAGCTGCAGGTCAGCCTGTGCTCAGCGCAAGGCCTGTGGAGCAGCCAGAACCCGGCCAGCCGCGTGTGCTCGGGCTGTGGCAGTGAGGATGTCCACCTTTGCCTACCTCTGCAGTTAGAGGATTAGAGCGGGGCAGGGGGGCTTTCTCCCAAGGCCAGCTTTCAGGAGAGATGAGCAACATGGTCTTTTTACTCAGAATGTTCTTGCTTTATGAAAATAGCCATTTGGCCTAAAAAATGACCTGTTCTTTTGTCTAGTTGTGGAATAAATTAAGGGTATTAAGGGGGAGCTGGGTGTCCTTATGTAATACATCATTTGTTTACCTGATAGCTGTTATCAAGCCCAAAGGGGAGGAAGGAGGTTATGCCACCTTCCAGCCTGTGCCACGGGCACCTTGGCAACCTCTGTTAACCTCTGAGACTCTGCACACCATCTAAGGAATGGCTCTGACTCACTGTACTTACATACATTGTTGGCAGAAGTCACTGGAATCTGAGATCTGGAACCGTTTCAATACCTCAGTCATTCCCAGATTTCCAGATTCCTGAGAAGTGCCCCTTAGAACAAAAGGGTTTGGTGGCTCACACCTGTAATCCCAGCACTTTGGGAGGCTGAGGCAGGTGGATCACCTGAGTTCAGGAGTTGGAGACCAGCCTGGCCAACATGGGAAACCCCGTCTCTACTAAAAATACAAAAATTAGCCCGGCATCGTGGTGGGCGCCTGTAATCCCAGCTACTCGGGAGGCTGAGGCAGGAGAATTGCCTGAACCCAGGAGACAGAGGTTGCAGTGAGCTGAGATTGCACCATTGTACTCCAGCCTGGGCAATGACAGAGTGAGACTCTGTCTCAAAAAAAAAAAAAAAAAAAAAAGCTTCTAAATGAAGTTTCCAAAAGTTAGAAAAGCTATTTTCTGGTTCCTGATTGCTCCCTTTTCATAGCAGCCTGTTTGTGTTTTACGGGTACATAACCCTTGAGTGTCTCCAAGAATTCTCATCAGATTTCATTAGAATTTCTCTCTTGTTCCCTCAAGTATTTGTTTTCCCCTGATGTCAGTTTGAATTTTATGAAAGGACAGGGCTGATGGCATAGAAAGCTGAGCTGGTTCCCTCTTGGCCCTTCCCCTAAATGGGAGAGTGGCCACATCTCTGTAAGAGGCTGGGCAATGCCCCAGGTGGGTTTCCCTGAAAGTCATCTGTACTTGATGGCTTGGCTCCAAATGCAGCTTTTTTTTTTGTTTTTGAGACAGAGTCTCACCCTGTTGCCCAGGCTGGAGTGCAGTGACGCCATCTCGGCTCACTGCAATCTCCGCCTCCTGGGTTCAAATGATTCTCCTGCCTCAGCCTCCCGAGCAGCTAGAACTACAGGCACGTGCCACCACGCCCGGCGAACTTTTTGTATTTTTAGTAGAGATGGGGTTTCACCGTGTTAGCCAGGATGGTCTCTATCTCCTGACCTTGTGATCTGCCCTTCTGGGCCTCCCAAAGTGCTGGGATTACAGGCGTGAGCCACCGCATCTGGCCCAAATACATTTTTAAAAATGACCCTGGGCCAGGCACAGTGGATCACAGGAGTTCAAGACCAGCTTGGGCAATATGCCGAAACCCCGTCTGTTCTGGAAATACAAAAATTAGCTGGGCATGGTAGCGCTTGCCTGTGGTTCTAGCTACTGGGGAGGCCGAGGTGGGAGGATCACTTGAGCCGAGGAGGTTGAGGCTGCAGTGAGCTGTGATCACACCACTGCACTTCAGCCTGGGCAGCAGACTGAGACTCTGTCTCAAAAAAAAAAAAAAAAAAAGACTGTGATAATTCATGATAATTGACCCTCACCCCTGCCACTCACAACTTTGATTTCTCAACCCGGAGTTTGGTGTTCCTACCCTGCCAAGGCCTGTCTCCAGCACTGGCGTTTTTAGGTGGTTTTCTTCTCCCGATGCATACCTGGCTGCTCTCTTCCAGCATGTCCTCCACCATGGGCAGCGCGGCCTTGTTTCTGCGTTGTTACAGCTTCCACCTCTTAATTCAGCGGGCCTTTGGGAGGAAGGAGAAGGAGGTATGTTTGCCTCCCTTGAATTTGTTTCTTTCCAAAAAAAAGACACTAAAATAGCCATGCTGTAATGTCATTATTTTGGGAAAGAAACAAATTCAGAGGAACTACATGGGAAACATATTTTCTTACATGTTTTTGCCATTGTGATGGGAAAGAATCCAGAATAACTCAGCACACACCACCCCATCCTGAAAGTTTATTCCAAAATCACTTGTTGGAATTCGGATGGCATGCTTCTGATTCATCTTGCATGGCACCCAGGGTAGCCCGTGAGAGTGAGTTCAGGTCTGGAGTGTGTGCAGGAACAGTCTCCCTCATATGTAGCCCTTGTTCAGAGTTCACAGAACTCATTCAGCATTGAATTCCGGTATTGGAGCTCAGTTTCTTTTTTTCTTTTTTAGATTTTTTCTTATTTTTAATTTTTAAAGTTCTTTTAGAGACCAGGTCTCACTCTGTCGCCCAGCCTGGAGTGCAGCAGTATGATCGTAGCTCACTGCAGCCTCCAGCTCCTGGGCTCAAGTGATCCTCCCACCTCAGCTTCTTGAGTGGCTGGGACTACAGGTGTGTACCACTACCCCTGGCTAATTTTTCTTTTTTCTTTTTCTTTTTTTTTTTTTTTTTTAAGAGATGGTGGTCTCACTGTGTTGCCCAGGCTGGCCTCAAGTGATCCACCTGCTTTGGCCTTTCAAAGTGTTGAGATTTCCAGGCGTGAACCACTGTGCCTGGCTGAGCTCAGTTTCTTTTTCTTTTTCTTTCTTTTTTTTTTTTTTTTTTTTTTGAGACGGATTCTTGCTCTGTCACCCAGGCTGGAGTACAGTGGTGTAATCTTGGCTCACTGCAACCTCAACTTCCCGGGTTCAAGTGATTCTCCTGCCTCAGCCTCCTGAGTAGCTGAGATTACAGGCATGTGCTACCACACCCAGCTAATTTTTGTATTTTTAGTAGAGACACAGTTTCACCATGTTGGCCAGGCTGGTCTTGAACTCCTGACCTTGTGATCTGCCTGCCTCAGCCTTCCGAAGTGCTGGAATTACAGGCGTGAGCCACTGCGCTCAGCCTGAGTTCAGTTTCTTTAGGAAGAAATAATCAGTCAACCACTGGGTGCCAGACAGTCTGAAATATACAAAAGAAGTGCCAGATGAGTCCCTGTCGTTGGAAAGACCAGGGATGACTCATTTGTCTGTCACTTTGCACTTTCTCAAAATTATTTCACAGCTGTCGCCCGGAGCGTCTTAATACCCTGGGAGGTAATGAGAGCCCATGTTGTACTGCCTTACAGACAAGGACAGTGGCTCTCAGAGGGGACAAATAGCTGAATTACAGAGGTAGAGCTGAGACTCATTTTCAACTCAATATCACACTCTCTTCCCAGGAACTTTACCTTCCAGATGAGAAGCCCCCAATTAATTATTAAATACACATTTTATATATTTTTTGCATTAATTGATTTCCAAAGGCTCCAGCACTGTTTGGCATTAGAGAGCAGCTTGTCCCATACTTGTGCACAGGTATGGTAAAGGTCATTGTAGTCGGCTCAATCTGGAAGAATGAATGAAGCAGAGCCAGGAAACATGCCCTACCTGACCTCCTTTTGAAGAAACAATCGCTCTCAGAAGCCTCTCAGTCTCCTCAGCTTATGTGTTTCTTCAGCTGAGAGGGTGCTGCAAGCAGATTCATTTTTATGGTTAAGGACGTGTGTGTCAAAAAAAAATTCTGAGTAGTACTTCCTGACAGGCCCAGCGCCTTTGGGGATGTGGTAGAGATTGGGGTCAGTGCGGAAGCCCTGAGGCTCCAGGCTGCCTGGCAGGTGGTGGGACTCTGGATAATCCTCCTGCCCTTTCTTCTGTTCGCTGCCAGGGATTGCCGGATTCTGGAAATGCCTGGTAGCTGGGCATGTGGTGTCTTGTTGGAGTTGGGCAGCGTGGAGTCCAATGGTCTGGGTTGAGTCCCAGCCTAGCACTTAGGAGCTGTGGGTCTTTGACCAGTGATTTGAGTTATCTGTATCTTGGTTGCCTTTTCATCAAATGGAGACAATAATACATCTTTTATAGGATTTTTGAGGTACAAAAATAATATATCTGACGCTTACCTAACCCACCTGTTGGTGCTAAGAGGTACTGAGAAGCTGGTAGCTGCTTGGATGGTGGTTTATCCCACCTATAGAAAATTCGTAGCCTGGACTCCCGGGTGGAGTGGCAGAACTGCATCTGGGTAAAGCAGTCTTGCTTGATTTGATGCAAACACGGCAGACTCCAGGCAAGAGAGGTGTCTTTGGGGGAGGTAATTCAGTCGTCAAATAGCTTTTGAACACTGCATGGTGCCATGAGGCAGCGCTTCTAGCTCCTTGGACTCCCTGTGAGGTTAAGCATGGCTGTTCTAGGGTGTGGCCTATCTGCAGTGGCCCTGGTCTGCAGCTGGTTCCTACTCAGGATGGGGTCATGCCCACCGTAGCAACTGATACCTGCAAAGGACATTTTTACTTTACAAAGCATTTTCACATCCTTCTCAGTTGACCCTCACCACAATTCTGCCAGGCAAGTGGGGGTAGTATTGGTACAGTAAACATTATATTTAAATACAGTTGCTATGGGACTGAGTGTTCCCATGCAACAAATGGCACCATTAAGGCATAAAAAGATAGGGCACAGCCAGGCAGTGGCACGCACCCTGTAGTCCTAGCTACTTGGGAGGCTGAGGCAGGAGGATCCCTTGAGCCCAGGAGTTCAAGGCCAGTCTGGGCGACATAGTGAGATCCCATCTCTTAAAAAGAAAAGGGCACAGAGCACCAATCAGTGAGGGAAATGCAGATTAAACCACCGTGGCTTACTAACACCACCTGAAAGGCCAAGATCGACAGACTGTGCCTGGAAATAGGACTGTAGCAGTAGTTCATCACAGCACAGCGCAGAGCAGTGCATGTTCACTTTTTTTTGTTTGGCTGGTTTTTTTGAGATAGGGTCTTGCTCTGTTGCCCAGGCAGGAGTGCTGTGGCACAATAATAGCTCACTGCAGCCTTGACCTGCTGGGCTCAAGCAATCCTCTCACCTCAGCCTCCCGAGTAGCTGGGACCACAGGTGCGTGCCACCATGCTTGGCTAATTTTTTTTATTTTCTACTTTTTGTAGAGATGGGATCTCACTGTGTTGCCCAGGCTGGTCTTGAGCTCCTGGGCTTAGGCATTCCTCCTGCCTTGGCCTCTCAAAGTGCTGGAATTACAGGCATGAGCCACCATGTCTGACCCATATTTAGTTTTTCATGTTGTATGTTCTGGAAGATTTGAATTCAGCACTGAGGTGGTTAAGATCAGTGGTTAAGAGCATGACTGCTGTCGGCCTGCCTTTATTAAGGTCTCAACTCCTCTGCTCGGGTAAGCTCCTAACCCTTTCTATGCCCCAGGTTCCTTGCTTTGACAATACCCATGGCAAAACCGCTACCCCATAGAGTTGTTAGGACTAAATGGAGTGCACGCGTGTAGCGCATGGGGCGCAGTGTCTGGCACATGAGGAGTCACCATAGGGGTGGGTATGACTGGTTTCTTTGCTGTTGAAGAAGGGAGGGCTGGTGGCAAGGTCACAGTGGTAGGTGGCAGCCTCACCAAAAGTGCTTATCCCAGTAGCAACAATGACAGGAAAACAAAAATCAAACCCAGCCCCAGTCACCAACATTTCCCAGTACCTTTGGGTGGCTTGCTGTGGCGATTCTCGGAACAATGGCTATCACTTTTAGGGTGTCAGGTGTATGCCAGGTGACTTCGTCACTGCTGGGCCTTCTCCATGCCTGGGAAGAAATCGCCTTCTTATTGGGCTGAGAGGTTGCCTCTTGAGAGCTGCTGGTGTGTCCCTGCACATGGATGACGTTTGAGGTCATGGGAGTTCCAGAGATCAGTGCTGGGAGGGATGGGAGGAGCCATAGAGCGGACTGCCAGGTGTGCAAGCGGTTGGGGGAGGAAAGGGAGGCTCATCAGGGTGAGAGCAGGGAGCCAGGAGAGTCCCATACGCCGAGGCTGGTGCGGGGCGCCGTGGGAGGGGTGAGGCGGTTGGACAGGGCCCCTGCTGCTCATGTCCCGGAGCAGGGTCAGGAGAGCGGGGACTTAGGAGTTGTCATTGAGAACTCAGCTCGGTGCCTGCACTCAAGGCACCCCCTTCCCCACCCCCCACCCCCACCCCCACCCCAGGTTGTTGCTCTGTGAACATCAGAAATGAGTTCTCAGATTGGCCACGGTTGTACTATCATTTGGGTTTTCTTTGTGGTACAGATTCTTGTCCCCCAGGCCCTCCCCTTTACCTGCATTCCTTGTGACTGTGGAGCTGAAGGAAGTAGCAAGGACACTTTGAAGCCCAGGGTGCAGGCCAAGAACAATGCTCCCATTGAGGTAGGCTGTGCCATGGCCTGTGACCTGGGGGCACTGAGACCTTCATCTCATTTAACCTTCACTGAAACCTGGTAAAGCACAGCTCAGGAACTGGGGTTCAGAGAAATGACATGGCTTTCTGCAGTCACGCAGCTGGCCAGTGGTAGAGCTCGGATTTCCCGCCTTCCACCGTCCCAGGCCTTCCCCATAGGCACCTTGTCTGTATTACCTCACTGACTCTTTGGGCAGGAGACTTTCATTTCTTCCCCTCACAGTCTCTGTCTCTTTGGGTTTTCTATACCTTGCCTCAGTGTCCCCTTAGGGCTTCGGATATCTTTGCTAGATTCTCACTGCGCAGTTCAATGAGACCTTGTATAAGATGTGCTTAGAGGGTTCAGATGAAAGTGTAGTTGATTGTGAATTATTCCAGCTCAAGAACTGAAGTGGTGGTGCAGAGCTTCCTAAAGTCATTTGTGTTGGGTCTGAAATGCCTTGTGCATTTTATAAAAAGAGATTTGTCTTCCTAATTCTGTTTTACTTAAATTAATAAAGATGTGTATAATCTTGAAGAATGTCTAAGTTGGAAGGTGACAGATTTGTGGCAGGGAGCAGCTGGCTGAGCATTAAGATGAACTCTTAAGTAATGCACATGGGGATAGTTGAGCTGATGTCATTACAGATAGAGCTGTGGCCACAGGGGATGCCCATGGGGTACGCTTGTCCCTCATTGCACCTGAAGGCATTCTACAGGATGTCACTGTTGCTGAGTGCAGTGCTATGATGAGATCCTGGTCCCAGACAGAAGGAAAGTGAATAAGTATGGGCCTTTCCCAGCTCTGCCACCATGTGACCGGAGAATGTCTCTTCCCCTTGCTGGTTGCTCCTTGTTCCTTTTGGTCAGCTAAGAGCATATGTCCTGTCTGATGCCCTTGGCAGACCCAGAATCTTGGTTATATTACCTCTCTCCTCAGTGATTCAGGCTCTTACTCCTGAAGGCTGCCCACTGTGCTGAGCCTCTCCTTGGCTCCTGGCACTTAGTGGGCTCTTAAATCTTAGGCCCGATGTGGTGGCTCATACATGTAATCTCAGCAATTTGGGAGGCCAAGACAGGAGGATTGCTTGAGCCCAGGAGTTTGAGACCAGCCTGGGCAACAGTGAGACCCCAGTTGCCACATAAAAAAATTTTTTTTAACTAGCTGGGCCTGGCAGCACGTGCCTATAGTCCCAGCTACTCAGGAGGAGGAGGAGAGGATCCATGAGTTGGAGGCTGCACTGAGCTGTGATCATGCCACTGCACTCCAGCTTGGATGACAGACAAGACACTTTGTCAATCAGCCAACTACCAGTCAGTCAATCAATCAATCTTGTGCAGCACTGTGTCAAGACCACAGCTGCATCCAGACAGAATCTGAATTCTTCTGCCCAAGTGGCTCAGGTGTCAAGCTGCCTCTCAGTCCGGAGCAGGGGCCTGCTCTTCCCTGCAGCTGCTCCCATGGCTGGCCAGGCAGCCCAGCTGGCGGCTTGATTGGGCCACTTTGAGACTCACCTGAGCCCAAAGCCCTGCTATTCCCTGAGAAGCCTAGAGCAGAGACCAGCTGCTCTGGGTAGAAAACTTTCTCCTGCTGAAACATGGGGTGAGGCGACTCCAGGAGGGCCCTGGCTAGTAGCATAGGATTCCGTAGAAAAAAGGCTCACACCTGTAATCCCACCTGTAATCAGGAGGGCAGGATGGGTGGATCACTTGAGGTCAGGAGTTTGAGACCAGCCTGGCCAACATGGTGGAAACCCCATCTCTACTAAAAAATACAAAAATTAGCTGAGCATGGTGCCACATGCCTGTAATCCCAGCTACTGGGGAGGCTGAGGCACTAGAGTTGCTTGAACCTGGGAAGCAGAGGTTTCAGTGAGCTGAGATTGCACTACTGCACTCCAGCCCGGGCAACAGAGCCAGATTCCACCTAAAGAAAAAAAAAAAAAAAAAAAAAAGAATTGCTGCGAGAGGTGGCATCAGGGCCCAGGCCAGGTGGCCTGTCCAGCCTCTGTGAATCCTAGTGGTTCAAATGACACGCTGCCCCTATGATTATGGAGCAGAGCCCTAACCAGCGTGGGAGAACTCCTCGCTGGAGTTCTCTCCGTGAGAGCCTGGTTAGGAGCGTGCATGCATCTTAGTCCTGCAACTGTCTCCTCACAGCGGCAATGTCTTTGGAGGACTTGGCTTTGAAGTACCGTTATCTGTTGTGGACTTTGTCTCTGTTGCTGCACAGCAGTGTGTTTACCTTTAGGAGCTCTGCAATCCACCACATTAAGCCCTTTTAATTAGCAATCCAATTTTAGGTTGTAGGAAGCCTGATTTACTTAACTTTGAGATTGGTTTTGGAAAACATCTTGGTGTAATGGAGAGAATATTACCCTACCAAGCAGGCAGCGCTGGTGTCAAATACTAGTCTCCACCAGCCATTACTTGGACAACTGTGGGCAAATTACTGAACATCAATTTTCTTGACTTTAAAATAGAGACAGAAGTAATGATAGTAATGATAATTACTATGTAATAATAATAGTGGCAGCAATAATTCATTATTTACCATGTTCGTAGCACTTACTAAGGGTATATAACAGTACCTAGTAAGTTCGTAGCACTTACTAAGGGCCAAGTATTGTTCTAAGCTCTTGTATATATTTGACTTGCAGCAATTCTGTGTTGTAGGTTCCATTAGTGTGTCTCTTTTTTTTTTTTTTTTGAGACAGTTTTGCTCTTGTTGCCCAGGCTGGAGTGCAATGGCACGATCTTGGCTCACCGCAACCTCCACCTCCCAGGTTCAAGCGATTCTTCTGCCTCAGCCTCCTGAGCAGCTGGGATTACAGGCACGTGCCACCACGCTTGGCTAATTTTGTATTTTTAGTAGAGATGGAGTTTCTCCGTCTTGGTCAGGCTGGTCTTGAACTCCTGACCTCAGGTGATCCGCCCGCCCTGGCCTCCCAAAGTGCTGGCATTACAGGCATGAGCCACGGTGCCTGGCCTATTGTCTCTCTTTTACAGATAAGGCAAGCGAGGCACAGAGAGGATAGGTAACTTGCCCACTGTTGCCCAGCTCATAAGTAATGGGTCTGGGATTCAAGCCTAGGCAGTCTGACTCTGGAGTCTGTGTTTCTTGCTCCAATTCCAGGCTGTCTCACAGAGAATCATGAAGATTCATGTGATAACATATGGAAGAGGACCTAGAACAAAGTCTTGCACCTTGTTGGTGCTCAAAACAAGTTGGCCACTCTGTCTCACCCCTTCCTGTTGCTAAGCTAAGGCTTTAGACTGTTGACTGTGGCAGTGAAGAAGGTCTTGGATCTCTGGCTGTGTGATCTGAACACAGGGTAAGGTAAAGAAAGGTGGGGTCACCTTTTTACCAAAAATTCAGACTGTTTCATCTCGACTGTGGACAGGTCGTCACACTAGCAAGGTGTGGTTTGTGCTTATGGGAGTCCTTCAGTTTCTTCCCTCCAACAGGGGAAATAATTGCCGCCTTTACCCTTGCCTGGATTGTAGATTGCTGAATCTGTTACTCAGAAGTGATCCATTTAGCTTTCCAGCTGAGCCACACACAGACAGTGGCAGAACAAACTGGTCTGAATTTGGGGCTTCAGTGGCTGAGTCAGTAAAGGTGCAGTTGAGTGGGGACAGTGCTCAACACAAGTGGAATATGGTAGACACTCTGGAGAGGGGAGTTGGGTGTCAAAGGTGCGATTACCTCTACTCACGTTTCATCCCAGGTCCTAGCCCTACCGGTTAGGTAGAGTAGGCCAAGATGGGCAAGCCCAGAGATCCAGGGACTCTGCCTGCTTTTATGCACATGCACCGCCCCCCCCTCCCCACCACCCACCATTCACACACACAGATGTACACATATGCACCCAGAATTGGTTAGAGTCTACTGGCTTTCTGCCACTTAAAGGAAATGTTATAGACTGCCCCGTACTGAAGGCAGTGATTAGAAACGGGAAGTTGTGAAATAGAGATGACTTGTTTCTTTACCTTGGAAATTTAAAAACCACATGATATATGTTTTTCTTTTATAGGTTTGTCTACAGATTTTGAGCGTTCGAAGTTGACCCCTGACTAAGTATACTTTGCTGCTCCCGCAGCCTTTGAAGAAATGTCTGTCACGTATGATGATTCCGTTGGAGTAGAAGTGTCCAGCGACAGCTTCTGGGAGGTAATGCACCTGCTTTCTTCTAGTGAATGAAGTGGCCAGGCCAATAGTGTCTGGCAGCCCCTTTGGTTTTTTTGATGGAGGTTGGGAAATGAGGTGAACATACTCCCAAACCAGCTACTCATTTGTAGTCAGACCTAGATAGCAGCAGAAAAGGTGTGGACACTTGTTTTTATGCAGTTCAGGTATGCCTTAGCCATCATCGAAGGCAGTGAACTTACCTTGCCAGGAAAGGCTGATACTTAAAGAGGTTAGGGATGTTTATGAAAGGTCTTGGCGATCACCTTTTTATGTTTGCCATGGTGTGAGTGGGAGAGACAGACACTAATTGCTCAGCTTATCCTACGAGGCACTTTACTGTTGAGTTTTATGTAGAAACAAGGAGGGCTGTGATTTGACATCATGCTGGACAGCACAGGTAAGTGGCCAGAGGGCCAAATGCCTTCAAACTTGTTGGAGCATCTGCCGCCAGTCTGTACCCGTGAGTGGCCCTCTTCCTGATTAGATTATTTTTGTTTTTTTTGTGGGGGCGGAGGGCATTGTTCCTGAGTCCCACTTACTTTTCCTGCCCACTAATTAATGGAAAGTCCATCTGTTTTTTTTTTGTTTGTTTTTTTTTTTTAACAGTTGAGGTCTCGCGAGCGCAGGCTGGAGTGCAGTGGCACCATCATGGCTCACTGAAGCCTTGATCTCCTGGGCGCAAGCCATCCTCCCACCTCAGCCTACTGAGTAGCTGAGACTATAGGAAGTCAATTTTTGGTGTAATGTTGTCCTTGTGGCAAAACCCCTGGAGCTTTCCTGGCCTTCATGGAAAGAGGCTTTGCATAGCCGGGCGCAGTGGCTCATGTCTGTAACCCCAGCACTTTGGGAGGCCAAGGCGGGTGGATTATGAGGTCAGGAGTTCAAGACCAGCCTGGCCAACATGGTGAAACCCCATCTCTACTAAAAATACGAAAAATTAGCTGGGCGTGGTGGTAGGCACCTGTAACCCCAGCTATTTGGGAGGCTGAGGCAGGGGAATTGCTTGAACCTGGGAGGTGGAGGTTGCAGTGATCTGAGACCACGCCACTGCACTCCAGCCTGGGCAACAGAGCAAGACTCTGTCTCAAAAAAGAAAAAAAAGAGAGAGGCTTTGCAGTTAGAAAACTCTGAGCTCTGAGCCGGTCGTGGTGGCTTATGCCTGTAATGCCAGTACTTTGGGAGGCTGAGGCGGGCGGATCACCTGAGGTTGGGAGTTCAAGACCAGCCTGACCAACATGGAGAAACCCTGTCTCTACTAAAAATACAAAAAATTAGCCGGGCATGGTGGTGCATGCCTGTAATCCCAGCTACTTGGGAGGCTGAGGCAGGAGAATCACTAGAACCCAGGAGGCGGAGGTTGCAGTGAGCCGGGATCGCACCATTGCACTCCAGCCTGGGCAACAAGAGCGAAACTCCGTCTCAAAAAAAAAAAAAAAAAAACCGAAAACTCTGAGCTCTGATCCCAGCTGTGCTGTTGCTAGCTGTGTGACCTTGGGCAAGTTGCTCAACTGATCTGGGCCTCGTGATCTTCATCTGTGAAGTAGGGGATACTGTTGACCTCTAAGGGGGGCTGCCAGGATAAGATAAGAACATGGATGGCAGCACCCATATGGGTGCTTCTGTGACACAGGAGGCTCCAGTGGTAGAAGAGATGAGGGTGATGCCCTGGTGTTTGCTGGGGACTAGCATGAAGTCATTTTATAAACAAATGATCACAGTGATACATATTGTGATATAGACAAGTGATCACAGGTACCCAAGTTTAAAAGAAAGATGGGCAAGGAGCTCAAAATTCTATCAACACACTTTTCCCCTATGTATTGGACAAAACATCATCGAATTTTAGCTGAATACCGTTTGTTAAAATTATGTGTTGGCCGGGCGCAGTGGGTCACGCCTGTAATCCCAGCACTTTGGGAGGCCGAGGCGGGTGGATCACGAGGTCAGGAGATGGAGACCATCCTGGATAACACGGTGAAACCCCGTCTCTCCTAAAAAATACAAAAAATTAGCCGGGCGTGGTGGCGAGCACCTGTAGTCCCAGCTACTCGGGAGGCTGAGGCAGGAGAATGGCGTGAACCCAGGAGGCGGAGCTTGCAGTGAGCCGAGATAGCGCCTCTGCACTCCAGCCTGGGCGACAGAGCGAGACCCTGTCTCAAAGAAAAAAAAATTATGTGTTAACTGAGTACCTATAGTGTGCTAGGCAAGGGATGTGACAGACTGAGTCCCTGCCCTCCAGGAGCTGGCTTCTGCCACAGCAGAAGTAAATGTGGAAAGGCACAGAGCATGCAGGTCCTCTCTGCTGCCACCCCTCGGCTGGCATCCTTCTGGAGGGGTGAGGGGGGCACCTAGCTCAAATTTCAGCAGCCAGAGAGGCACATCTGCCTGGGAAATATTTCACATAAGACAGCAAGAGTGACAGGAGCAGTGACAGTCAAACAGGTCACCAGCCACATCTCACAGCATGGCAGGAGGTTGGCTGTGAAACTAGATGAAGCAGGACCAGCAGTTACACGACGTGGTTTGAAGGTGCCCCTGGAACACTGCTAGAATTCAGGACTGCCTCTGCCCCCACTCGCAGGTACAGGTTCACAGTAATCAGGTCCCGCTGGCTGGCCCCCCCAGAGAGGCTGTGGCCTCATTAGTGCAGGAGCACTCATGGAGCCTGCAGCAGCTGTGAGAGCCTTCCTGTGAGCTCTCCACGCTTTAGAAGTGCAGGCCCTTGTTCTCAACACTGAACCAAAACTATAGATAGAAACCTTTCCAGTTATGGGGAGCCTCTTTTTTTTTTTTTTTTTTTTTGAGACGGAGTCTTGCTCTGTCGCCTAGGCTGGAGTGCAGTGGCGCAATCTCGGCTCACTGCAAGCTCCGCCTCCCAGGTTCACGCCATTCTCCTGCCTCAGCCTCCCGAGTAGCTGGGACTACAGGCGCCCGCCACTACGCCTGGCTAATTTTTTGTATTTTTAGTAGAGACGGGGTTTCACTGTAGTCTCAATCTCCTGACCTTGTGATCCGCCCACCTCGGCCTCCCAAAGTGTTGCGATTACAGGCGTGAGCCACCGCGCCCGGCCTGGGGAGCTTCTTTTTTGTAACTGTAGTGACATTGCTGGCTGGCATCAATCATTCCCTGCCTTGAGCTTGGTGGTGATGGTGCAGACAGGACAAGCACACTCAAAAGGCCCTTCCTTGTGAGGGATAGGCCGGAAGAGGCAATGGGGACAGGGGAATACATTGCTCTGGAGCCAGGAGGTCTGGGTTTGACTGCTGGCCTGATCACTTACTCCTGTGTATGGCTTTGGGCAAGTTACTGATTTTTCTTTGCCTTCATTTCCCAATCTATAAGATGGGAGTAATAACGGTACCCATATCCTAGTATTGTGAGGGTTAAAAGAATGAATAAATGTTAAATGTTTTAGGGCGTCAGGGCAAGGCTGGTGGGGGCCCTTCCCTCTGACATGGGAGCTGAGGGAGTCGGTGTGCACAATGTCTGCTCCTGCAGTGCCCTTGGTGGCATTGTCTTCATTACCCACTTGGTGGTAGAAACTGCTGGGAAAATTACGTAGCTAGATATAGTGCTATTACAGAAGTCTTCGGCTGCTTGTTAAAAAACATTTAGGTGAACGTTGCCAGTGTATATTGTCAGCATATATTAAATCAACTAGCTTTAACAAGTCCAGTAATTAAGCTCTTATGCTCCCTGTTAAATTCTCAACCGCAATAATGTCAGTAGACAAGAACATCTCCTTTTGCCTGAAAATGCTTAGGCGGGCTCTGCTCAGCTTGTGATGCTGTCCCCGAAATTACACTCCAGCTGGTATCAACTCCGCAGTGCTGTGGTCGTCCGCCTCCTCCATGACGGATGTTCACTGAGTGGCAGAGCGACTGCTCAGTGATGGCCTGCTGGGATCTGAGAGACTCAGGTGCACACTGCCAACTGCACAGCTTCCCAGGCAGGTGGCAAGTTCCTCTTTCCCATGGAAGGACACTTTTCCAAAGAAAGCCTCGTGGTCTTGAGGTGGAAAAGTTTTTGGTGTTTAATTTTACTCCTTCCCACCAAAAGATACTAACTGGAATATGTCATTCCAGAGCCATCTTCTGTGTGGCCCTGTCCTCCAGGAGCCTTTGGCTGTGACATTTGGAGGAATAAAGTAGACACTAGGCAGGTCAGCATGCCAGGTGCTGTAGGATTTGCTGGGTTTGCCCTGGGGGAAGGGCAGGAAAGGCAGCATGGGACAGGGACATTGCTGCACTCGGATGCTTGCTGGACGAATGAAGGAACCCATACTGACCTGTGGGAGGAGAGGTTACCCACAGGGACATGATACTGAATAGAGCTATTTAATGCATATTCGGAAGGAGTACCTCCTGCATTCCCCAACCCTGTAGATATAGGGGGAAAATAAAAAGAGGAAGAGGGAAGAGGGGATCCAGTTCCCACAAAGAAGATGCTGATGGAGTATGAGAGCAGGAGGGACCACCCCCAGCTCTGCCTCTCAGTAACATGGTCTGCTGGGCAGGGTCAGCAGAGGAGGCCTGTGGCTGAGTAGGGTTGGGCCAAGAATTGGGAACAAGTAGACGGGATGGCATTCCAGGTTGGAACCAAGTCTGGAGCCTGAAGGAGTGTGGTCTTAAAGAGTGCTGAGGACCTTGACCTTTTTGGAGCTAAGGGCCAGTTTTGGAGCAAGATGGGAAGTCGTGTGGAATTACAGTGGCGGGGGCCAGGTGGAGGCAGTTCCCCACGTGGGTCGCTCCCTCAGCAAGTCAGAGCCTGGTCTGGCCTGCTCACAGGTTTCACAGCAGGGCATGGGGCAGCTTGGCTGCTTCTGGCAAGTTTTCCTGACTTGTTGCAGGAGCCCAGGGGCCCTCCTCCTGCCCCTCTGCTTCTGGGCACTGCTTCCAGGCCTTCTCTTTGGTTCTGGGAGCTGGTGTACAAAGGGCCTGGGCTGTGAGCCGTGGGGCTTTTCAAGTGTCACCAGTGCTTCCTGGCCTCCCTTACCTTCAGTAGGCTCTGGGAACCGGATGGCAGGTCTGTCCCTAGCAGGGCTGAGAGCCGCTGCCTGCATCTCAGGGCTCCTTGGGGGCCAGGCTAGGAGGGCAGACGCCACTTATTTTAGGAACTGGAGCCTGAGTCTGCCTCAACAAAAGCTCCCCGGAGGCGTGATTTCTGCACAGCTGTCAGCTGTCTGTGCGTTTAGAGCTCAGATCTTCTGGATGAACCCAGGCTGAGTCTGACCTCTGTGCACTATCTTGTGGGTACAAAGAGCCCCTGAGAAGAATATTTGGGGAGATGAAGAGAACATAAGTATCTTGTGTCAAATATTCTGGGAATGTTAGCCCTGAAGAGTTGGCACGTGACTCTCAACATTTACTGTTCCCTGCCAGGAAGGCGCTCCCTGTAGGTTGTTGTAACTTGCTCTGAGTTGGGCTGGTTTCTCTCAGACTCTAGCACTGCAGGACAGCTCATCACGTGAGAATGCCTTCATATTCATCATCCATGTGGAGTGATACTTTCCCCATCCTTCCATACCAATTTTATAGGACACATATTTAGAAGCTGCCGTGACCCAGGCCCTGGGCTACGTCCTGGGCACCCCATATGAGAGCACGGCCTCGGGCCTTCTAGAGCCACTGTTGTATGGAGAGCAGTTAGGAGGCGGCAGAGCAGTGCCCTGAGCGCAAGTGTGAAGCGAGCAAATGTCAGTACCACCTCATGCTCAGCAGCAGTGACCGGCTCTGTCTGCTGCCCAGCCACCTCCATGCACGCCAACCCCAACGGGCTTTTCCGTGTGATGGCCTGCCTGTGTCAGCCTTGCGGGAGCAGCGTGCCCACATCCACGGGCTCCTCGGGACAGGGTGCGCATCAGCTTAATTATCACCCCACCGTGCTCACACATGGCTCCTAGAAGGTTAGTGGCCCACCTTAGTTTCACTAAAGTTTCTAAAAATTACCATTAATTCTTTCTTTTCACCGAACTAGTATCTGCTGAACCATGAGCAAGGATTAAGGCATCAACTCCTCAGCCTCCACCCCACGGCCAGATAGCCCATCTAGAAAAGCAGATTGGACGGCTCCCTGCCCTGCTGGGAAGCTTCAGTTTTCTGCATCACCTTCAAAATAGAAACATACTCTTTAGCATGGCCAAGACATGAGCATGTGTTGACAGCCAGCTGGACTCCCTGGCTCTTCCTGAGAAGCTCTGCCCTGGGCTCCAGCCAAGCTGAGCCACCCCAGGCTCCCATCCACAAAGATCTGTGACCCTACCTGGTGTGGCTTAGAGGATTCTTTCCTCCATCCAGACTTCCATCTCCTTCCTAGGGAGCTGCTCTGGGAAAGGAAGAGCCTTCTCTGACTGCTCTGGACAGGCTTGGGCAGTCTTCCTCTGTGCTCTCCAGCATTTCCTAGGCTGTAACATGGCATTGCTAATTTCCTCCTTCCAGGATGGTTGTAAGAATTACAGAGAACACCCACAAAGAGGCTAAAATTGTGTGTGGTACTTTTTTTCTCTTTTGGCAAAAACTCTTTTTCCTAACCCGATGTTACACACAAAATGTAGACATGGTATATATTGCATAATCTTCGTTTAAGGTTCTTATCCTTATTTTGGGGAGAGTTGTGTTTCTGATGGTATTTGGCCGTTCTGGGATTTCTGAACAGGCTGCTGCAGCCCGCTCTTCAGACCACTGTATACCTACCTTTTTCAGAAATGAGTTATATTCATGTGAATTTCTTCTAAGCCAGTGAGAAAATAGTTTTCCTAAGATCCTGCCCTTCTTTGGTGGGTGACCCTCCCCCTGAGCTATAGTGGACATTTCCATTACGATTCAGATAGACTTTGTCGTCCTATGGGGCAGATCAGGGCCCTCGATGTGTGGGCTGCCTTTGTCTTGGCCAAGTTTGGCTGACCCTGAATCTCATGACTCTTCAGAATTACGTGTTTTTGAATGGGTGGTTTTCACAGTTTAGAATACACAACCTAAGCAATGCTTGGACGCTTATGAAAACAGACAGAAGTCAACATTGGACAGACTTTGACGTTGAGATTAGAGCAGAAAGCAGCCTTTGCTGCCCAATCTCTACCCAGTAATGGAGGTTTTTCTCATGATGTGATGGGTTTTAACCAAGCTGTCCTTTGTCCCCCTTGGTCAGTCAGGCTCATGCCTGGCCTGAGCTTGGGGTTGGGACACAGAGATGAGTGTGACAGGGACAGTCCCTTGTCCTCTTGGAGCTCACAGGCCAGCAGCAGCACAAGACAGTTCCACAAGTGACTGCCATTTCCCTTGGACAGTTTTCAGCACTGCTGCCATCCCTGTCCATGGCTACTGTCCCCTAGCTCAGCAGGAGCAGGGAGACCCTGCTTGGCTAGTGTTGCCAGGGCCTGGTGCCATGCACAGCACATGGGAGGGACTTACATACTTGAAGGAGTGGGTGGCGGTGGGTGGTCAGGTAGATATGACTGAAGGTCTCACAGGAGCCTCTCCCGCTGGGTTCCAGCAGCTGCAGAACTGGCCTGGTCCCCACAGGCGGCTTCCTGCTTTTAGGGCAAACAGGGCAGGGACCAGCCCCGACCAGCACCGATCCCCTTTACCCATCCACCCAGGAGCACTGCAGGGAGCCAGCCGGGCAATTTATTTTGGCTGGCTGCTGCAGTCCGTCGAATCTGTCATTTTGTTTTCAGCTCTTTCATGCCCTTTGGTGTACGACATCTACAACATTGTCTTTGGCCTGCGTGCTCAGCCATTCCCGATACTGGGAAAAATCAAGTTCCACTTTTAGTGGAGGAAGAGAAAGCAGAATTTGGGGTGCACCGTCGCAGATCAGGCTCAACCAGCAGTGATGGCCTGCTGCTGTTCTGTGATGGGCTGCCCAGGCCAGGGACAGCACTTTCTGGTAGTTGGGCACTGGGCCAGCGGCACCACTGAGCCTGTTGACACCCAGACCTTGTCTGAGGTCACAGGACACCTGCATGGCAAGGCCAAGTCTAAATGACTCCCGAGCCCAAGTGGTCTCTGAGTGTCCTCTCTACACTTACCATTTCTGCAGCCACACGCGGGAGCATCGCACACGCGGAGACAGGAAAAGGTGGATGAATGAGGCCACCTTTCCTTCTGTCGTGCAGACAGACCTGTCTTCCCCCCGTCTAAATGCCATCATTCTGAATGCAGAGAAAGAGTTCTTTGGTTTTTGCATTGAGACAATTTAGCACTTCGGGGTTTTGTGCTGTCAAGAAGCTTGTCTTCTGAAGACAAAATTTTTTAAATTTTTTTTATGCATTTCTGTAAATGAAGATAAAATTTTATTTTCTTACTTGATTTCAGTGATGTCGGAATAACTTTTTAAAACTGTTGAAGAGACATATTTTTCCTTTCTACTCAGTAACAAATCTCCTTTCATTTTAGAGCAGGTGGGGTCCGTAATGCTCATTAGACTGTGGTGGGCTTAGCTCCATGGAGACATTTGTGGATAAACGATTGTTTGAGCTGGGCACAGTGCAGGGGGGCGGAGCTGGGGTGCCTAGGTACAGAGATGGGGAGAGGAGCCCACATTCCAGTAGCGGGGACTGGTAGGGTAACAGGAGTCATAAAGTAAACCAGGATTCGGGTGCAGGGGGCTAGGGCCAGGGTGGAGGTAGACTGGAGTGCAGTATGGGGGGCTGTGGAAGCACCAAACTGGGAAGAGGAGGGAACGGAAGGAGGCGGGGAGGCTTCCTGGAAGAATTGATCCTCCAGCTTTTCCCAGCTGGCCTTTCCCCACTAGATCATCGGCTTTGGACCTTAGGGGTCAAGCCAGTTTTGGATGTCTCTTACACTGCCCGTCAGTCAGGGGGTGCCTCGGGAATTCTGCCAAAAGCCTCAGGTCTTCAGCGAGCTTAGGGACCAGGCAGGTGACCTCGCCGTGGCAGCTCTTCCAGCAAGGTGATGCCTGCATCAGTGGGGGCGCCTCCCTGAGGAGTGAGGGAGAGCAAAAACGGCAGCCACGTACCAAATTCCTGCCACTTGCTGGGTGCTTGGCTGAAGGCGAGTGAGCAGTGCATGTCTTCCCAGAGACCCAGGGCTCCAGGATGGGGTCTTGGGGGCGATGGCACACAGGGCGGCATATGCTGTGCATGTGAACACCATGTAGGGTGTCGGGGGGCCTTCTTGACATCTGTGTAACACGCACCAAGGGAGCAGAGCATGGGGAGCCTGGCCGACGGCCTTGAGGAAGAGCTAGTTCAACACAGCTTTGCGTAAACACATCCTTTCTCTCTATGTTGTTTATTTTATGTGTTCTGCCTTTGGAGTTAGGATCTGAAAATTGCAATTTCTGGGTTTCTGTGTCATCTATTTTTTATTTTGTCATTTTGAACATTTCAGTTAAAGATTCGTAACTCAATGGGTCTTTAAGGTTGTTGAAATCTGGGATTCATGCTTTTAAATGATCAGACAGCGAGGGGTGCTTTCAGGGTAGTGAGCTCCATTTTCTTCACCTTCGTACTTAAGGATACAGGTTTCAGGGACAGAGGATATGGCCAGTCAGTGTTGGGAGCAAGAACTGAAAACCCCAAGTTGAGACAGAAGTGAGGCCCCAAGGAAAGGACAGGACTAGTGCTGGGTCAGAATTGAGCCTGGATTGCAGATCAGACTCAAGGCGATTCTGAATCTCTAACCCTCTTGGGCCCTGCAAGGTAAATAGTATCACCTCATTTGCAGATGGGGAGCCCCAGTGAGGTTAGGTGTTAGTCTGAGCTTGTGGTTCAAGGTAGCACCGAAGTGTGGAACTCGTAGGGCCTACATTCCAGGGCTGAGACAAGTTGGGAGCCCAGTGGTGGACAAGCTCGTAGGAAGTTTGGGGACCAGGATGAGTGGAATCCCATAGAAATGAAGATATGGAAATTGCAGTTTGGCACCTGAAAGCAAGGCACGGACTAGATGGTTTTTCAAGGACACTTGTTACTCTTTGGTGTTTTCAAACACACATCACAGATTTCACAACCCTAATATCAACAGTCATCCCCGTTTGGCAAGGAAGATTCAGTATAGGGGTTAGGATAGGTTGGAAGAAAGTTGCCTGAAGCTGTCACCATGGGGACGCCTGGCAGGTGTGTACTGGATACAACATCTGCCAGGCACACGCACACCCTCCCCAGGGAAGGTGGGTGAGAGGTAGTGACTCTGCAGGGCACAGTCCTGAGGAGAAGGGACTCAGTCCTGGAGCCCCCCCTAGCTGCCTGGGACACGGGGTGGCTTAGGGACAAACTAACTCAGGCCCTGGGTTTCCCTGAAAGTTTTGTAGCTGCAGTGAAGGCCCGGTGAGGCCCTGCAGCTGGCTGTGCTTACGTGACTCTCTCAGGAATGTGGCAGAAGCGCCGGGAGTTGCTCTTCTGCGGGCCATGAAGTTACTGGCTGATGACGTGCTAAGAGTTGATTCCTTTTAGCTACTATGGAGAGAGCTCATGTGACTCGCAGGATTAAGAACTGATAAATAGGCCAGGCGCGGTGGCTCACACCTGTATTCGCAACACTTTGGGAGGCTGAGATGGGTGGATCACTTGAGGTCAGGAGTTCAAGACCAGCCTGGCCAACATGGCGAAGCCCTGTCTGTACTAAAAATACAAAAATTAGCCGGGCATGGTGGCGCACTCCTGTAATCCCAGCTACTTGGGAGGCTGAGGCAGGAGAATCGCTTAAACCCAGGAGGCAGAGTTTGCAGTGAGCCAAGATGCGCCACTGCCGAGTTGCGCCACTGTCCACCCTGGACGACAGAGTGAGACTCCATCTCAAAAAAAAAAAAAGAACTAATAAAGGATCATGAGTTGTTTGGTTGGCCATGCCTCTGAGATCTCAGCAACTTCTCAGTCCCTTCCTTTCCAGGGGGAATGGAAATCCCAGCTCCCAGCACTATTTGGGCTCTGAGAAGATAGAGTGTCCTCTCTCTGCCTGGCATGGACGATGGAGACATATAGAGGCATAGTAATTGCCCTCAGAACTCACTATTTTGATGCATTTTGGCATGCGACAGCACATGTCCACCAGGGGGAGGGGTGATCTGTGGGGGAAGTGTCCCGGGGCAGCAGAGCCCCCAGCTCACTCTCCGTGGGCCTCATGGCATTTTCCTCAGCTGTGAGAAAGCAGCCTCGCCTCAGAGCTGCCTTCAGCTACCGCCTCAAACGTCGCTTCCTCCAGGCAGCCCTGACCACCCAGAGTGTTCCTTCTCAGAATGTGTCACTGTCTCATTGCATTATTTTTTCTGGCCATAAGTTCCATGAGGGACAGTCCCATGGCAGTTTGTTCACCACTATATCTGTAGGGCCTCGTGGCCCTTCACACACAGTGGATGTTCCTTAAATACCTCTCAGTGGCAAGAGAGTGTTGCCAGACACTCAGAAATGGAGTGATGAATGCTTCAGTCGGGAGCCAGCCAGCTGGTGGCATCGGCGGACTGGAAACTGCTCCCTCTGCACCCTGGAGAGGAAGGGCCAGGGGTGAGCCAGCTGGTCCGAGCTAAGCCACGGAAGGAAGACGCCCTGGTGGTGCCCCTGCAGGCAAAACCCATGGAACCAGAGTCAAATGTTTGACCCAGAGCTGATCAGGTATGCCAGGAAGCACGAACATCATCTTCAATCAGAAACCCTGGAGTCGTGAAGGCTCACCTCACCCCCCACCCCGACCCCCAGACAGGGTGAAGAAATGGCTTAGCAAGAAGTTAAGTCTTGTCAGGCAATCGCCGTGGCAGGTGGAGAGCACAGCTGGCTGAGAAGAAACCTACCCTGCAGTGTAAACCCCTCCTATCCTGGGCCATTTGGTCCTCACAGGAATAGCTCTGACTCTGCCTGACAACTGAAAGGACAGAAATATACGGAGAGGGATTTGTACAAAGTTACACATTTCGGGGAGGGCCAGATCTTGTGCTGCTCCCCTCGTGAGAGCAGGTGAAGGGAAGGAGGTCTTGTTAGGGCTGGGAAATCCAATGGATTTGAACAAGATATCGAAAGTATTTTGCCCGTCTTGTTGCCAACTGCAGAATTGGAATTAAGGAATTCCTAAAGAGTTGCCTCATCCTTGTCTGCCAGGCTGACAGAGGAGATGCTAGAGCTTCTTGGCATACTTGGTCGGCTTTGGATAAAACATTTGACTCTGGTTCCATGGGCTTGCCTGGCGAGGGGTACCACCAGGAGCTCTTCTGTAGGTCAGCTTGGCACAGCTGACTCACCCTTGACCCTTCCTTTCCAGGGTGCAGAGGGAGCAGTTGTGGTGCTTGGGCCTTCAGGGCCACAGATTAAAGGGGAAGATCATCCTGAGGTTAAAATCAAGGTCATCCTTGGCAGCCGGTCCTAGAAGTTTACAGGCTTGGGGTTCCTGGAACTTCGTTGGCATATGGTGGGGACAGGAGCAGGGTCTGTGTGCTGCTTGGAGTCTGGAATTCTGTTTGTGACTTGCTGGAGCCCACAGGGCTGGCTGGAAGCACACGCACCATCTCATGTTGACTTGGTAAGTCTCAGTTTACACCAGCTCTGATCCTGGCCCGAGGGAGGTTTGGGCAGGTGGCCTCTCTTTCTGTTGCATGACCATGAGTGACTGCATCTCTTCAAACTTCAGTTTCCTTTTCTCTAAAATAGGGACAGTAGGTCGGGTGTGGTGGCTCATGCCTGTAATCCCAGCACTTTGGGAGGCCAAGTTGGGAGGATTGCTTGAGCCTAGGAGTTTGAAATCAGCCCTGGCAACATAGTAAGAACCTGTCTCTACAAAAAATATAAAAAATTAGCCAGGTGTAGTGGTACATACCTGTGGTCCCAGCTACTCGGAGGCTGAGGCGGGAGGATCGCTTTAGACAGGAAGGTCGCGCCTCTGTGATTGTGCCACTGCACTCCAGCCTGGGCAATAGAGTGAGACCCTTCTTGCAAATAAAATAATAAAATTTAATTTAATTTTTAAAAATAGACATTAATAGTATTCCCTGGCTAGCACTGTCACAAGATTAAGTGGGGTGACAGTAAAACTGTCAGTACCCTGCCTGGCCAAGTGTGGGCATGCTCTATTATGATGCCATCACTAGTGAAAATCACTCAGTGTGTGGTACCTGTTGCTGGGAGGCTTGCAGTCTAGCTAGGGAAGTGAGGCTAATGTGCTTGAGGCAATTTTGAGATGAACTGTGACCCGAGGGGCATGGGGGCGGTGTTCGGAAGGGCCATCATGGTCCCCAGCTGGACCAGATGGCAGGAGTCTTCAGATGAGTCTCCCGTCTGTGGGTGCAGGTGCTGTAGACTGGGCCGGTGCTCCATGCTGGTGCTCCAGCAAGGACGGGCTGCATTAGGGAAGCCTGCGTGGGGAAAAGGAGCCAAGACTTCACAGAGAGCTGGGATGGGGGCAGGTAGGAGGGGGACTCGCTCATCAATAACCGTTCCTGTCTCTCTTTCTCCACCTGCAGTTGATACCTAGGCCCCCTCCCCATTTCTAATGTCACAGCTTTTGTTAGCATCTGCTCTCATAAACTTCGTACCCCTACTTCATGTGCACACATTCTTAATTGATATAAATGGCATCATACCCCACCTCATTCTGTTTCTGTTCTGGGTCAGTGCGTTGGTGTAGTCGTGCACATCCTTCCTCCCGCTGCACTGCTGGGCCCCATGCTTACCTGTGCATTCCCCAGGGAGAGGACCCCTACCTGTCCTGGGACCAAAGGGAACACTTCTGTGGGGACCTAAGCCCAGAATGAAGCTGCTGGGTCATCGTAGGGCACTTGCATGCTTCATGACTTAATGACTGCCTAGTTGTGCACAGAGGCCTGCCCAGTCTGTTTGCACCAGTATATCCAGTAAAGGGTGCTGTACACTCACCTCTGCCCACACTTGGCCTTTCCCGCTCCCTGGTGCCAGTCCACAGCCGTAGAGCTGCCTTGCTGTTCTCAGGCGCATCCCTCTGGGCACCCACATACAGAGGCGTCTCTGTGTGCTCTGCGTGCTGTCATCCCAGCTGCTCGGGAGGCTGAGGCAGGAAAATCGCTTAAACCCGGGAGGCAGAAGTTGCAGTGAGCCGAGATCGCACGACTGCACTTCAGCTTGGGCAACAGAGCTAGACTCCATCTCAAAAAAAAAAAAAAGAAAAAGAAAAATTTTGTTTAAGGAGCCCTACCCTAAGTCACAAAGGTATTCGTGTACATTTTCTTCTGGTCATGTTATGGTTTTACCTCACATTTTTATGGGGTGCCTGCTGTGCGGTAGACCCTGTGGAAAGCAATGGAGAAAGAGTGGTGGATTAGAAAGACACAGGTCCACACCCTCTTAGGGCCCAGAGTCTGAAGGTATTAGGGGTTGGGAGCACCACAGAGCTTGGCATGGTCCTGTGTCTGCACAGCAGACCTTCTCCAGCGTTCTTGTGAAAGGCACCTCTGGACTGTTTACAACAGATGCATGCAGGATGGAGGAGGAGCCGATGTGGCCTCTTCGGATAGTCCCCCCAGCACGCCTGTGACGATAAGCCACTGGGTTTCAGGTAGAGCCCCTTTCTCTGCTCCTGATTGCACGGATGTTTCTGCACAGGGATGGTTGAGATTCCAGCCACCACCTCATCCTAGCCGACTTTAAAACTGAGGCTTGGCTGACACTGGGTTCTCAGAGGAACAATTAGAAGCCTGGCTCACTGAGAGGGAGTGAGTGCAGCCTGGAGGAGGGCAGACGGCAGGGCGAGTCCTGGGCTTGGGGAAGGGCATGGGGAAGGGAGTGGATTCCCTGGAGGCAGAGCTTGATTGTAAGGGATGTGGCCCCCAAGGTCCATCCCTGGGAGGCAGGAGAGCAGCCTCCGGAGGACCCTGGAAAGGAGGTTCTCAGCCGGGCACAGTGGCTCACGCCTGTAATCCCAGTACTTTGGGAGGCTGAGGTGGGCAGATCACCTGAGGTCGGGAGTTTGAGACCAGCCTGACCAACATGCAGAAAACCCGTCTCTGCCAAAAATACAAAATTAGCCAGGCATGGTGGCGCATGTCTGTAATCCCAGCTACTCGGGAGGCTGAGGCAAGAGAATCGCTTGAACCGAGGAGGCAGAGGTTGTGGTGAGCCGAGATCGCACCATTGCACTCCAGCCTGGACAACGAGAGCGAAACTGTCTCAAAAAAAAAAGAAAAAGAAAAAGAAAAAAAAGAAAGAAAAGGAAGGAGGTTCTCTTTCCCAAGGTGGGCACAGCCTGGAGAAGGTGGGGGTGCTGTATGCAGAGAAACCTGTCTGGGAGCCAGGGATCCCATGACCTCTGTCCCCACATCCTCCACCTGGAGGATGGGCAGCTCCCTTTTTCGGCTCGCCTGCCCTGGGTTCCACTGAGCAGCCCCGTTCTCTGGAGGCTGCTCTCAATTCTTCCTTCCAGGATGTCCCCACCCCCACCAGCCTTCTGAGCCCCACCAATCCCCAAGCCTGACACCCTTCCGGATGCAGGCCTAGCCTTCCCAGTTTCTCAGCATCTGCCCTTCCTCATTGCCAGTCGCTCCCTGTGTTCTGTGTTCCATTCCCAGCTGACTTCTCTCAGGGCCCCAGGGTCACCATGTGGACACACCTTCCTTTTGCCGGTGCTGTTCCCTGTGCCTGGAATTATTTCCGTGGCCTCACCTTTAATCTGGCCAGCCTCCTACCTGTCCTTGAAGATGCCCTTTGGATATTGCCTTCAGGATACCTCTCACCCCCTCCTCCCAGTGCCCCAGTTCCAGTGCCCTGTGCCCAAGCGCTGAGTCCCTCAGTAGGTACATGCTTGGCCCTCTGTCTGCCAGGCAGTCCCTCAGGGGAGTGAAGGGATGTCCAGGCACATGTATGCTGAGCATTTGTCTTTGGCAGCTTAGTTTCTGAGTGGAGTGAGCCTGAATTTAGAGGAAGTTAGGAACATAGCTTCATACCTGGTTCAAAAACGAGGATTTTGTGAATGAAGCAATTAATATGTTTGGA
The DNA here is from genome assembly GCF_028878055.3 of Symphalangus syndactylus. Lineage (NCBI taxonomy): Eukaryota > Metazoa > Chordata > Mammalia > Primates > Hylobatidae > Symphalangus > Symphalangus syndactylus. The sequence goes on from NC_072440.2 coordinate 16,822,920, forward strand.
GGAAAGCATGCTTATATTCAGTTTCTACCTAAAGTTTTCTGCCGTTTGGCTATCCCAAAACAAGCTCATGTTTTGAAAAAGTAGAAGAGAGGTTTTTAATTACAAAACTGATAGAGCAGAAATAGTTAACTATATATGTGCTGATTTTAATGTATGATCGATTTGTCAAATATTTGAAAATTAATTTTCTTGCATTTTAAAAACTAGTCATTATTATACCTTTGATTTTTAAAAAAATGTATTAAAAAGGGAAGAGGCCAGGTGCTGTGGCTTATACATGTAATCCCAACACTTTGGGAGGCCAAGGTGGGAGGATCGCTTGAGCCCAGAAATTCAAGACCAGCCTAAGCAACATGGCAAAACCCCGTCTCTGCAAAAAATACAAAAATTAGCCAGGTGTGGTGGTGCCCACCTGTAGTTCCAGCTACTCTGGAGGCTGAGGTGGGAGGCTCACTTGAGCCTGGGAGGTTAAGGCCTCAGTGAGCCATGATTGTGGCACTGCACTCTAGCCTGGGCAACAAAGCAAGACCCTGTCTCAAAAAAAAAAAAAGGAAAAAACTTTACTCAAGAAGGCATATAGATGGCAAATAGTCATAAGAAAAGATTTTCAGTATTAGACTTTAGAAAGATGCAAATTAAAATCACAATGCCGTATTGCTACACTAAGTAGAATGGCTAAAAATAACAAAACAGAACAAAACACCCGACAAGACTAAGTGCTGGGAGCATGCAGGACAGGGAAGTCTCATATGTTGCTGATGGCAATGCACAGCGGTACATTCACTTTGGATAGCAGTTCGGCAGTTTTGTTAAACGTACACGTGCCATGTAACATTTCCACTCCTAGGTATTCACCCAAGAGACATGAAAGCTTGTGTCCCCACGAAAGACCAATAGATGAACGTTATAGCTTCTTTATTCATAATTCCCCCAAACTGAAAATGACCCAAGCAACCTTCAGCAGGAAGACTATGGATAAACAAAAGAGTAGCATAACTACACAATTGAATACTACTTAGCAGTAAGAAAGAGTGACCTTCTGACGTAGACAGCAACGTGGATCAGTCTCAGAAGCATTATGGTGGGTGACAGAAGCGAGTCTCAAAAGCCAGGCTGCATACTGTGTATTCCATATATCCTTGCCATCCTGGAAAAGGGGCAGAAATCATGTCTGTGGTTGCTGGGGGCTGTGTGGGGAGGGGATGGGCTGCAAGGGGGCACAAAGGCACTTCATAAGAGATGGAAGTGTCCTGTTCCTTGCTATGGAGGCAGTAGACAGCGGTATATGTTTGTCCACACTCATCTAAGTGTACCCTGTAGTGGGCAGTTTTGCCTGTGTGTAGATTCCATCTCAACTTAGAGAAACAGCCAGCAGTAGCTCTGCTTCTGGGACGACTGCAGTGCTTTGCCCAGGGAAGTAGGAAGGCCACATTGCTCTGTCCCTGGTGGTTTATGGCGATAGAGACTTCCAGTGATGGCCTATCATGAGCCACCACACAGCCGTTTCATTAACGGGACAGCAGGGCCGATGTTGCTGGGGTGCGTCGATCCCAACTGTTTGGCATACTCCCCTTCTCCCGTTGGCTCTGTGCTCAGCCAGCTTGCCTCTTGTCCCCAGCAGTGGTCACAGGACCAGCACAGGCTCCTCTGCAGCCTCTAGGACCAACTGGGAGCTTACTTGGAAACCTGAAATGTGAACTTATGGAAACACTCTTCCTGTATTCATCGCGGCTTTCCAGATTTCAAGAGTTGTCATGTAAATGTGTATTGCAGCTCCTATGTGTGCCGATGGATGGTACCAACATGTGACTTGTTAAGAAATATCCTTTTCTTTTCCCTAAACCTTTAACCAACGATTCTGAAAATCAGAGAGGTAAGCAGGTTTCAAGAGAGCCAAAATACATGATTTGATGGTAATTACCAATTTGAATACCGTTGGTAATAGGCAGATGAAAACCAGCTCTGGGTCGTGGCTTCATGTCGACTGTCAAGGCTAAGTTAGGGCTGTGTTACCTCAGCTCCTCCTACCACCAGCTCAGCGATACTGAGTTGCTTGTTGGGTATTTTTTTCGTCCTGCTGTAAATTTCAAAATGACAGTAAGGCCTCATTTTAAGGGAAACGACCACATAATGTCACTTCCAGTGAGCTGTGAAAATGCTCACTTTCGACTTCCTCACGGGAGCTGCTCGAGTTTGGAGTGGACGCTCAGGTTCAGCTCATGTTTTGACGAGCTGCCGAGCTGCCAGCCTTGCTGGGGGAGGCCTTTGGAGGGAATGAGCAGAGCCAGAAGTCTCATCTGCCTCTGGAGAAGGCTGCCCAGGCTAACCGCCTTCCAGGGGTCTTTGCTTTTCACCAGGATTCTGGTTCTCATAGGAGTGGAGTCATCTCAGCCCATGTAGCTCAGCCTCAGGGACAGCCCTTCCTCCAGGTGCTGCAGCCCCCTTCCCTCCCCTTGCCCATCTCTGTGCAGGGCCAGGCAAAGAGATTTTAGAAAAGGTAAAACTGACAAGGGGTTGACTAAGATGTTTGAAGGCAATGGGAGAAAAAAGGCTGAAAAGAGATCGTTTTTCTGTCATATTTCCTCTGGGTGCTCAAGTTATCAGCGACTGTATGCTTTCAAGCCAGCAGCTCAAAGAGTGAAACATATCGAACATTTTCATTTTCACCCCAAATTAGCCATTAACATTTCCTCAGTTACTCTTTTATTACTTATAACTTAGATGAACTAGTTTTTCTTTTCATATACGAAAAAAGGCAGTCAAAACTCAGCTTAGCCCTGACAAAGCTTTGCCATCAAGACAGTCCTACCTGGAACCCTTTGAAAAACTGCCTTTGGGCTGGGCGCGGTGCCTCACACCTCTAATCCCAGCACTTTGGTAGGGTGATGCGAGCGGATCACAAGGTCAGGAGATTGAGACCATCCTGGCCAACATGGTGAAACCCTGTCTCCACTAAAAATACAAAAACTAGCTGGGTGTGATGGTGTCCGTGCCTGTAGTCCCAGCTACTCAGGAGGCTGAGGCAGAAGAATCGCTTGAACCTGGGAGGCGGAGGTTTCAGTGAGCCGAGATCGTGCCACTGCACTCCAGCCTGACGACAGCGAGACTGTGTCTCAAAAAAAAAAAAAAAAAAAAACTGCCTTCAGCTCCAGCCTAGCCACTGTGGCTGCAGGATCTTGACAAACCACGTAACTTCTCTAAGCCTTTGCTTCCTTATCTGTAAAATGGGGACACTTATTCCTACTAGGTAGGGGAGACAGTATTTGGAGGTGTAAAACACCTAGCAGGTCGCCTGGCACATGGTAGGTGCTCAGGAAGTGGAAAAGTTTTTACAGCTATGATTAGGAAGTAATAACCCAGCACGTGATGGATGACATCAAAGCAGAAGGCTTTGGTTAGATGTCACCTACTCCAGGAAGCTGGCCCCAGCCCCTCAATCTGTGTGAGGTGCCCTTCTAGGCATCCTCAGCCCTGCCCCTTCCTCCATGGTAGCCCTTCCTGAGCCAGTCAGCCTCCCTTCCTGACCCACAGCCCAGTTTCTACTTAGTACCCAATCTAAAGAACATTGAGAAGCCCCCGTGCACTGATGTGTATGATCTTATTAATAATCAAAAGAGAGAGGCTCATTATCTAACTACACGGGGTGCCTTTCAAACTCTGGGAGAGGGGTGTGGTAAACATGACCCCAGGGGTGCATCAGGGCCTGGTTGGCATGGAGGCCATTTGTGCCGCAGCCAAGGACAGGTTGCCCCAAGCCCCCTGCCTCCCAGCTGGTTCTCTCTCCTAGGTCGGGAACTACAAGCGGACTGTGAAGCGGATCGATGATGGCCACCGCCTGTGCAGCGACCTCATGAACTGCCTGCATGAGCGGGCGCGCATCGAGAAGGCGTACGCGCAGCAGCTCACTGAGTGGGCCCGGCGCTGGAGGCAGCTCGTGGAGAAGGGTAGGGAGGCCCTGGCACAGGTCCTGTGGCCTGGAGGCAGCTACACCCCAGCTAGGGTCTCTGGGCATGTTGTGACCTTCTCTATGCCAGTTTTCTGTCTTTTAAGATTGGGGCAAGAGTCGGGCGCGGTGGCTCACGCTTGTAATCCCAGCACTTTGGGAGGCCGAGGCGGGCGGATCACGAGGTCAGGAGATCAAGACCACGGTGAAACCCCGTCTCTACTAAAAATACAAAAAAAGTTAGCCGGGCGTGGTGGCGGGCGCCTGTAGTCCCAGCTACTTGGAGAGGCTGAGGCAGGAGAATGGCATGAATCCAGGAGGCGGAGCTTGCAGTGAGCCGAGATTGCGCCACTGCACTCCAGCCTGGGCGACAGAGCGAGACTCCGTCTCAAAAAAAAAAAAAAAAGATTGGGGCAAGAGTGCATTTCCCAGTTCCAGAGCAGGGTGTGATTTTTATGGGGAGCATTAGTGCCCATCACCAGCAGGCACAGGCTCCGTGAGCTTTTGTCCGCTTTCCTTGGGGACACAGGACTACAGCCCTTGGCATCCATAGGACACACTTGCACTTGCCGAGTTAACTCAGAACTCGGGTAAGTTCCTATCACGTGGAAGGCCTTGCTGCTCTGCACCTTAGTTTCTAACACTGAGAGCTGTTTATTTTTAAACTTGGCCATGTAGCAGGTCAGATAAGACTAGCTGGCAACACCTGGCAGTCTTTCGGAGTCTAAATTTTAAGGGAATAATTACAGGTGTTGTATGGCAGAGGTTTCACCCCCTTTTGTCCCCACTGAAAAGCTCAGAAGATTCTGCAGCTTTATTAGTGCCACTGTTGTGTGGACAGGGGCCATGCTTAGAACACACTTCCCAGCAGTGAAGGGGGAACTTGACTGATTACAGCCTTTCCGGTGCAGAAGCAGAGCACCGTGGGTTTCTCAAGGTGTGTTTTGGGGCAGGCTTTCCTGTGCTGACCAGCTGTCCTCAGCCAATCAGGGGAGCCAGGTCCCACGCGAGCCAGGTCTAGTCCAGCTGCCTGTCTTTTCCCGTGGTGATGACATGGGTTGTATCTGTGGGCTTAGCACAGTTCTTAGGGCAGGGTATGTGCCCAGGCTGTGGAGCAGGCACGTGGCAGAGGAGGGGCCTAGGATAGGTCAGCTCCCTTGGTTGATGGCACTGTCGTCATTTCATTTCCACCTGCTGCAGCCCCTCTCCCAGGATCCAGCTGTCAGTCAGAGCTTGAGGTTTACAGAGCACCCTTACCACCCTCACCTTGTGGGTCTGGCTGTGACGTGGACAGGACAGGAGTGTGCTCATTTTGTAGACACGAAGGCACAGAGAGGTCCAACTTCCGGGGCTGTTCTCTGTTGTCTCCAAGCCCCAGAGTCACATGTCTCCTTCTGGGTTCTCACAGCCCGCCCTCCCCTCAGCCCACCTCTGTCATGACTCAGCGCACTTGGTCACTGTCCCTGTGACTGCCTTGAGGACCAGCCATGGATCTTCTCGATTTCTACCCCAGCTCTGTTGTGGCTCTCCCTCCCTCCAGCCTCACGCCACCCCACCCTACCCCCTGAATAGAAATGGCAGCCTGGATTAGGGCTTCCTTCCTGAGCCTCGGGGACTGAGAACAGTGAGTAGGGAGAGGTGACTCAGCCCCTCCTGCCATACTGGTCCAGAGCAGGCTCCTGTTTCCTCCTCTCCTTCCTCCTGCAGGATGGGCTTCCATTCTGCTGAGGGGACAGTCCTCATTCCACAGTGTTCTCGAGCTTGTGCTCAGAGCCAGGCTCTTTCTGGGAGTGAATGAACACGGTCCTGCAGAGGAAGGCAGTGCAGGGCTAGCCAGGGGCCAAGCAGGGCTGATAGCCACGCCAGGAGAAGCGTTGGCATGGGGTAGAAGCGTCTGCTCACTTCAGAAAGTCCCCCCTTCTCTGGCCACCTTTAAGTAAATTAAGACTTCTACGATGTGGAAATTTGAGTTTTTATAGAGTTCAGTGGCTTTAAATAAAGGAAAGGCATGGCCGGGCGCGGTGGCTCACGCCTGTAATCCCTGCACTTTGGGAGGCCGAGGCGAGTGGATCATCTGAGGTCAGGAGTTCGAGATCAGCCAGCCTGGCTAACATGGTGAAACCTCGCCTCTACTGAAAATACAAAAATTTAGCCAGGTGTGGTGGCAGGCGCCTGTAATCCCAGCTACTCAGGAGGCTGATGCAGGAGAATCGCTTGAACCCGGGAGACAGAGTTTGCAGTGAGCCAAGATCGCGTCTCTGCACTCCAGCTGGGACAATAAGAGCGAAACTCTATCTCAAAAATAAAAATAAAGGAAAGGCATGTAATCCCCCAATTTTCCTAACATGAGGGGCAGAGCAAATTCAGCTTCAGGAACTGAAAAAGGCACAGAGTCCCTGAGAGAAAAATATTTGAAACCCCGAAAGGAAACCCTCTGTGGTCTAAATGCCCACAGTGAACAGCCGAGGTGTGAGCAGAGGAGACCCCACCATGGCCGGCGCTGAGTGACCCGCAGCTTCTCTCCCCTGCACAGGGCCCCAGTACGGGACTGTGGAGAAGGCCTGGATGGCCTTCATGTCTGAGGCAGAGAGGGTGAGCGAGCTGCACCTCGAGGTGAAGGCCTCACTGATGAACGATGACTTCGAGAAGATCAAGAACTGGCAGAAGGAAGCCTTTCATAAGCAGATGATGGGCGGCTTCAAGGAGACCAAGGAAGCCGAGGACGGCTTTCGGAAGGCACAGAAGCCCTGGGCCAAGAAGCTGAAAGAGGTACATCCGTCCTGCAGGCTTCCCTGCCCGGCCTCGCTCTGCCTGGCACCCCACTAGCAGCACCCCCTCCTGCACCTGGGACTTCCTGCCACTGGCTATAGGCACAGGAGGCCAGACCTGGTAGAGATAAAGCCACTCCTCAGGCTAGAAGCCCATGGTGGCTGACATTTACCCAGGTTGAAGATGCTGAATGCTCTATGTGCATTCTTTAAATTTTTTGAGACGGAGTCTCACTCTCTCTCCCAGGCTGGAGTGCAGTGGTGCAATCTCAGCTCACTGCAACCTCTGCCTCCCGGGTTCAAGCAATTCTCCTGCCTCAGCCTTCCGAGTAGCTGGGACTACTGGCGCATGCCACCACATCTTGCTAATTTTTGTATTTTTAGTAGAGACTGGGGTTCACCATGTTGGCCAGGCTGGTCTCGAACTCTTGACCTCAGGTGATCCACCCACCTTGGCCTCCGAAAGTGCTCGAATTACAGGGCATTCTTTAAATTTGATCCTACAAACCCATTTTACAGATTTCGTAACTGAGGATCAGAACCATACATTGGTGGTAGAGCTCAAAGCCCAAGCTCTTAACCACTAACAGTACTTCTCCCAACCCTGGGGAAGTGTCTGCTGGAGACTTAAAAGTCCTGGCTGGGCGCGGTGGCTCACACCTGTAATCCCAGCACTTTGGGAGGCTGAGGCAGGCGGATCACGAGGTCAGGAGACTGAGACCATCCTGGCCAACATGATGAAACCCCATCTCTACTAAAAGTACAAAAATTAGCAGGGCGTGGTGGCAGGCACCTGTAGTCCCAGCTACTCAGGAGGCTGAGGCAGGAGAATCACTTGAACCTGGGAGATGGAAGTTGCAGTGAGCCGAGATCGCGCCACTGCACTCCAGCCTGGTGACAGAGGGAGACTACATCTCAAAAAAAAAAAAAAAAAAAAAAAAAGTCCCTTTGGCCACTCTGCGTGTGGAGTAGTCTTTCTTTATTCCTTTACTTTCTTAATAAAGTTGCTTTCACCATATTTTTTTTTCAAGTCCCTTTGATGATAGAAAGAACTAGTTTACATTTTTCTTTCTCTTGCATGGGTTTTTCTCCCAAAATTTCAAATAACATTGATAACCTGTTTTTCTAAAAGTAGCGACCAAAGCCATTGAGTTTTGTCCAGCCTTGGCTAGTTGGAGGCTGTCATCTGTCCACCCCAGCCCTCAGCTTGTGTGCCCCGCCCCTGCCTGCAGCCTCACCCTCCATTCCTTGCTGGAATGGACTCGATGGTAGATATGCTACCCCCAACACCCAGCTGTTCTCTGGCCCTGCACTGCCTTCCTCCTCCTCCTCAGAATCATCCAGAACATGCCTCTGTCCTTCCGGATGGTTTTCTCTGTGTCTCCTTTTCTCTGTGTCTTAGCTTTTGTCTCATCTCCTTTCTCTTCTGTTTTGTCCCTGGCCCCATTCATAATGAGACTGTCTGTGTCTCACGAAGCCTTTGCTATAAACTCCTCCTTCCCTCTAGAATGAAATTTGTAGCTTTGGCTCAAATAAGGAAGGATCTGTTAAGAGTGTGTGTGTGTGTGTGTGTGTGTGTGTGTGTGTGTGTGTAAAAGCCATTAAAACCAGTGGAAATGTGGCCGATCGCCCTGCCCCCCCCAGTGTGGTCCTCTCTCTCATGCTATGTTCCTCCTTGGAACTGTCTTTGTATTTGCCGATCCAGCGGCCTGGCATGGTCTTCCTGGGATGCCCATAACCCCTCCATGTGCGTGTTCCATGTCATCTCAGGGGCTTTCTCCACCCACCCCATGCTCCGTCTCTGTTGTCCTCCCCCACACTTAATGCCCTCTAATTGACTCCGGCATGTAACTTTTCCTATACTGTATGTATCTGCCTCCTGCAACTCAAATGAAAGCTTCACAAAGGCCTTGTGTTTCTTGCTGTGTTCCTGGTGCCTCGAACCACGCACGGGGCAAGCAAGTACTCCGTGAACATGTGTTGAGTGCGTTCCTGTTGTGACTAGTTGCTGTGATAGTATAGATGCAATTTTGTACCTGCCTTTTCCTCCCCTCTTGGTAGCACAAGCATTTCCATGGTCTGTGTGACCTCTAGTGAAGATCCTGAACTCCCAGCGACATGGCATTCAGGAACTCATTCTCCCTGTAGGTAGAAGCAGCAAAGAAAGCCCACCATGCAGCGTGCAAAGAGGAGAAGCTGGCGATCTCACGAGAAGCCAACAGCAAGGCAGACCCATCCCTCAACCCTGAACAGCTCAAGAAATTGCAAGACAAGATAGAAAAGTGCAAGCAAGATGTTCTTAAGGTAAATTGTGCACTCGTTTTTACACGTCAAGTGTCACCGTGTCAGTTGTTCACGTGTCTGGCACATAGCCTTCTGTAACTGCTTGGGTGAATGGGTAGATAGAGGGATAAATAGCCAATAAAACACACCCCTGTCCTCAAGAAGGCCACAGGTGAGTGCCCTAGCACCTCACCTCACCATAGCCACTGTACCTGCTCAGTCAAGGGGCAGAGCCAGGCTCTGGGCAAGCCGGGGGTAAGAGACAGCTCTTGGTGCTCAGAGACACAAGGACAGCTGGGATTGCTGCAGGGAGCTGCTTGTGCCAACATGGGCGTGGCCAGTGGTGGGTGTGAATGGGTGTGGCTGGTGGCAGGTGTGAATAGTTGTGGCCAGTGGTGGGTGTGAATGGGTGTGGCTGGTGGCAGGTGTGAATGGTTGTGGCCAGTGGTGGGTGTGAATGGGTGTGGTGTGAGCTGGTATGGAGGATTATGAGGACCAAATCACCAGTGGCCTGGACAGCCGGGCTGAGTAAGGAGCTTAGGATGCTGCTGACCAGGAGCCACTGAGGAAGGCCTGAGCCTGGGTGGGGTCAGGGAGGAGGTGAGGAGGGTGAGATGGTTTAGAAGGATTGCTCTGCTTGTGTAGGGAGAGGAGCTGGGGGCAGATACCTGGGGGAGGGACTGCAGGCTGGGAGCGCTTGTCTGGGGGAGCCAGGTGGGAGGGGTATGGAGGGGCCCCGCAGTCTCCACAGTGACAGGCCCCAAAAGTGAGGCAGAGGCTGTGGAGCCAGGGGTGGCAGAAGGGTGGTCTTTGGCCAAGGAGAGACCGTGACCAGGCACTGTGGCATCCTGGTGCCCTTCCATTTCTGTTGTGAAGGGGAGATTTTCTGCCCCATGGGTTAATGAGAAATCATTGTGTAAACTATTATGTGCTCCACAGGTGTAGATAAGTGATTCTGCCTGGAAGGTCCTGGAGTCACAGGACTTAAGACTAGACAGCGTCATCGTCTTGTGATTTAAAAGTTCACAGGAAGGGAGGGGCTCAGCCCTCGGCCCCACCTCCCCTCCTTTGCTCAGCCATAAGGGGTGAGGGCTGGGGGGTGTCATTGCCGAGGGCCTGCCCTGCCTCAGTGTTTGGAGAAGAGATTCCCAACCAGGATTTGCAGAGAGAGACGGAATGAGGTAGAGAGAGGCTGCATTCCAGGAAGAGGACATGGGCAGAGGGGAGGCAGAAGGCCTAAGCTGGTTTCACTACCCACCAACCTTTCCTGGCCCCTGTCAGTTAGGTGGTGGCATCCCTGTTTTGTGAATGAGGAAACCAAGATCAGAGAGGTTAAGTCATGTGCCATCCAGCAGGTGAGAGCAGGAACTTCTGACCTCAAGCCCATACATACGCCCTTTCTCCACTGTTCCTCACTGCTATGCCATCGGCGTAGCAAGGGGAACACGTCATCTATATGAGAGTTCGTCACTCAGACCAAGTGTCAGAATCCTCTGGGAAACCCCTCTCACTCCCATTGCTGGAGCCAGGAATCTGGGCTTTTGAAGCAGCCCAGGTGCCTCCACGGTGGGATCAGGTGAGGAGCCTGGAACCAACTACTGAGTGGGGGGCACCTGGGCTCAAGAAGCACAAGGTCCCGGAGAACTCTCGGGCCTTTGCCAGAATCCCAGGGAATCAGGTGCCCAAAAAGGTGCGTAGAGGAAAGATGAGGCTTCTCCATGTTGGGCAGGGGCGTGCCTGTGTGAGAGAAAGGGAGACGGAGATGGAGAGGAAGAGAGGCCTTTCATGTTTGACTGCCACCCAGAACATCAACTCAGGCTTTTGCAGAACAGGCCCAGGGCGCGAGGTTGGACGTAAGTGTCTGGCAGGATGACTGGGACACTTTATAGTGGGTTCCCTCCTGGGACCCTCCCTGCCTCTGTGGTCTGGCCAGTGACTGCAGGATGTGAGAGGTCCTTGTGGGCCTAGAGCTCTGGAGAGGAGGCCAGTCCTGCCCCACCACCCTTCTTGATGCAGTTTCCAAAATCCAGCACACAGACTGGGTAACATAGTGAGACCTCATCTCTACAAAAAATTAAAAAATTTGGTTGGGTGTGGTAGCATGTGCCTGTAGTCCCAGCTACTTCGGAGGCTGAGGCGGGAGTATTGCCTGAGCCCAGGAGTTCAAGGCTGCTGCAAGCTGTGGTCACACCACTGCACTCCAGCCTGGGTGACAGAGTGAGACCTCATCTCTAAAGCAGGTAGGTAGGTAGGTACATACATACCTACATACATACATAGATACATACCACTGCTGACTGGTTGCACATGTACTCTCATGTTTCTTACCAGCCATCAACTACATCTTGTAGCATCCATCAGAAAAGAACTTTTTGCATTTAGTGCTAAAATACTACAATCCACCTAAGGGTGAAGGCCACCTCTTGTTTTACTCCATGGGTGTTCGCTGAGAACTTTCTATGCCCTGCAAGGGGATTTCCAGAACAGTGATGACCTTGCTCAGTACCTGGCCTGTGCTGGGGGCAGGACTTGGGGCTAACAGGGTCGGCACAGGCTGAGGGCAGGGGCAGCCCAGAGGTGGAGCATCTTGTTGCCACTGAGTACCCTGAGAGCTCCCGGGAGGCTATTGTGTCTTGAAGGCTTCTGAGATGGGGCTGCTCTGTGTCACTTCAGCAGTATCCTCCGGATGCTGGGTGCCGAACCCACAGCTATGTGTCTTGGGCTGCTGAGCTAGGCTCCCATGCAGGGCTGCCAGGTAGTGGGCACGGGCAGTGTGGATGGCGGTGGGGAATAGGAGAATAGCCACAGAGCTGTGGAGCTCTCTCCCTGCTGGGCATGCCCCAGCCCTGGCAGGGGTGGCCTTTTCCTGTAGGCACAGAGGACCCAAGCCCAGCCATCTTAGGAGGCTGAGAAGCAGAGCAAGGACCTGGATACTAGGAGAGGAGAAAGGGGCAGGAGTCAGGGCCCTAGAGGGCGGGGTGGGACCTGGTCTCACGAGGCTGGGGAAGGCTTCAAGAAGAGGAGTTGCTTTGGAGCCTGAAGCAGAGTCTCCCAGGGCTCTGAGCCACATGAGTCAGAGGAGAGCATCTGGGAGGGGAGCCACATGGGCAGGGTAGACTCAGTCCCAGCTGGGGGCAGAGAGGGTGCCCCATAGGCCTGCAGTGTCTCGGGAAGTGCTCCATCCTTCCTCAGAAGGCCCTGCACATGTTGTTAGGGACAGCAAAGCTTAGACCTGAGTGGAGCCCTGTGACTACCCCCATAGTAGAAAGAATTGCAATAAATAGGTGGCCCCAGCCCTGCTATCTCTCACCCACCCCAGGGGGCCAACACGACCATGATCCCACCAACTAACAAAACCACCTGGCCACCAAACTGGTGGCCCTGCACGCCGAGATGAGGGGGTGCGGGGAAGTGTGTACCAGTGTGAGGTCATTGACCTCGAGGCACATCCCTACCAGATCAATGTGCCCACTTTAGCCATGTCTTAGGAATTTTACACATTTTCTAGCTACCCCTAGATATTCTTGAGATAGGCCACACCTGCTTTTAACATTTCCTGCCTTGTAAAACCCCTTTTTGGGACAATCTGGGAGGGAGCAGCTGTGTGAGGGGGACGGAGTGGGCTGAAGGACAAGGGAAGGAGGACTTTTTTTGAATGCCTTCTTCCTGCAGCCCATCATTACATATCAGAACACTGTGAAGGAGAGATGTCGTCATCTAATAAAGGACAGTGAGGCTGCAAGAGAGCTACAGGATTCAGCCCCAGCACCAACTTTGCTGTGGGCCAGATCTGAGGCTTGAGGGTAGCCAGGCACAGCCCTTCCCCACAGGGAGAAGAGGACATGGGCGTGTGGCACGCTGAAGGCCACACACACTGAGCTCTGGGGAGACTGCCCTTTGCCAGTATCTACCTGTCTGGGCCTTGCTCCAGCTGAGAGACAGGGCAGATGGCAGGAGTGTGATTTACCTTGTAGGAGTGGAGGGACTGGGACTTGAACTTGAAGTCTGTCAGAATCTAGAGCTCCTGTTTTTTCTTTGCATTTGGAATCTGGGGAGGCCTGAGACACTCCAGGGGCAGGGTGAGCCAAGGGCTGAATGGAAATGAACCTTTGTCTTGTGCCTGGATTTTCCTTTAGACCAAAGAGAAGTATGAGAAGTCCCTGAAGGAGCTCGACCAGGGCACGCCCCAGTACATGGAGAACATGGAGCAGGTGTTTGAGCAGTGCCAGCAGTTCGAGGAGAAACGCCTTCGTTTCTTCCGGGAGGTTCTGCTGGAGGTTCAGAAGCACCTAGACCTGTCCAATGTGACTGGGTAAGTTTCCTTTGAGCTAAAACACACACATCATTGAAGTCAACGGAAAGTGCTTTTGAAGCAAACTCAGATGCTGCTCCCAGTTGGGGATGGCGCGTTCGTCAGGAGGTCTCCTCACTGCCCTCAGGGCCTCCTACTTCTCTGTAATCTGGATGGCAGGGAGGGCCCCTCTGCTGAGTGTTTCTGCAGCTGCAGGCATGGCTGGCTGGACCTCTGGAAAGCCTGGCTGACCCAGCCAATTGCTGGCCCAAGCAGATAAGGCCGGGCCCACTCTGCCAGCTCCACGTACAGGTCTGGGTAGGAAGGGAGATTGCCCATTCTGGGGCCACAGCTAGGGCCAATGCAGCTGGCATATCTTTCCTTTTCTTTTTGAGACGGAGTCTTGCTCTGTCACCAGGCTGGAGTGCAGTGGCATGATCTCAGTTCACTGCAACCTCCTCCGCCTTCCGGGTTCAAGCGATTCTCCTGCCTCAGCCTCCCGAGTAGCTGGGATTACAGGCATGCACCACCGCGCCCAGCTAATTTCTGTATTTTTAGTAGAGACGGGGTTTCACCATGTTGTCCAGGATGGTCTCGATCTCTTGACCTTGTGATCCGCCCACCTCGGCCTCCCAAAGTGCTGAGATTACAGGCGTGAGCCACCGCGCCCAGCCGCAGCTGGCATATCTAAGATCCGCTGGGGGTGAATCTGGCATTCCTGGGCTGGTTGTGCCTGGGACAGTCTTTCTTTGAGGCCTTTTGTGATCAGCTGACTGCTTAGTGGCTCTCAGCCCCCAGGACAGCACATACCCTCTGAGACTTGGTTCTGAATTGTGATATGGAAGCTGTGCTATTTCTTCTGTGCTTTCCTCGTCTTTGGTTCTGTGATGCCTTCACCAGGGCAGAGGTCCTGGCTCTGGTCAAGAACGTGGATTACTGTCATCCATCTAGCAGAACTGTGTAGGGACACATCACAGGTCAAGGCTTGCTGTTAATAGGAGACACATTCCATTTGTCTCCCTCTGTATAAAAATCATCAAAAGCAACAGTTACTGCACCGCTGCTGCTCTGCCACCATTCCATTTTTATGACAGTCTTGTAAAGTGGGTGGTACTGACCCCATCTTATTGACGAGGAAGCTGAGGCTGGGTGAGATTAAATGACTTGCCCGAGGCTGCTCTGCTGGTAGGAGCAGGGTGGGGCTGGCCTGTGTCAGGCTCTTCTGCATGTGGAGTGACTTCCATCGTGTGGATGCTTGTCTGTCTCTGTGTCTGGATTTCCCCCTTTTAATACAGGCACCAGTCATATGGATTAGGGCCCCTGCTAGTGACCTCATTTTACCTTGATTACCTCTATAAAGACCTTATTTCTGAATAAGGCCACATTCCAAGGCACTAGGGTTTGGACTCCAGCATGTCTCCTATGAAGGACACAACTCAACCCTTGATGGAAAGGATCATGGCCACTCAACAGAGGAGGAAACCGAGGCCCAGAGAAAGTACATGACTTAGCAGCCATAAAGATTCTAAGTGAAAATATCAGGTCCAGTGGTGATCCATACTCTTCCCCTGCAGGGCAGCCTCCTAGGAAGGTGAGCCGATCATGGCTGCCAGCCGGAAGGCGGCCCCCACCCTGTCTTGGTGGTGGGTGTCTTCAGCACCGGGTCATCTTCACACTCTGCATTTGCAAGTCTGGGTATAAAGCTTTTCTGACAGAGATGAGGAAGGAGGGGTACTTTCTAACACGCTCCAGTTTTCTCTTCCTCAACTCTGGGCCTGGTTAAATGGGACCACACAGAGTGGTGGCCCACACAGCCCACCTGCTAGTGCCTTTTGCATATGTGATGCAGAGCAGGGCTCATTCATTGCCACCTGCTTTGCTGGTTTGATTTAAAGCTCATTTGTCAGAAGCCATCTGTGCACGTGGCAGCCCGTGATCTTCCACCTAGCCAAGGGAGGAGTGTTCTGGCTCTGTCTGTGAAACCAACTCACAGAGGGCAGAGACCGCGGGACCTGCTGTGGCTGGCACTGGGCTGGGACAAATGGTAGCTGGCCCCTGCCTTCTAAAAGAGCCATGTTTCTCTCTGATTTAGCTACAAAGCCATTTACCATGACCTGGAGCAGAGCATCAGAGCGGCTGATGCAGTGGAGGACCTGAGGTGGTTCCGAGCCAATCACGGGCCAGGCATGGCCATGAACTGGCCGCAGTTTGAGGTAAGGGGAGGGTATGCCCATGACCTCATCAGCGTGGAAGACGACCTGGGCCCACAGAGTTGCTAGACGATGTCTTTCTCATTCTAGACTCTTATGTTGGTGTTTGCCCTGTTTATCAGGCAGCCTTTAGGCATAGCTATAGTACAGACCAAGTTCTGGCATAGAGTCCTGGGTGGGGGCCACAGGCATTACCGAAGGCCTTCTGAACCTCTCGTGAAGTCGCAGTTATGTCCTCTCTAGTTGGGAATGTTTGACTGTCACTTTTGGCCACTGGCATTCCCTTCCTTCCTAGTCAGTCCCAGGAGCCGCAGGCACACGGGACCCACCCGTGGGATGGCCAGGAAGGGAGCAGCCGCAGTGCCCCCCTCACAGTGGGCCAGGGGAGGGGAGGCGGTCCCAGTGGGCAGCCTCCTTACCCTTCCAACAAAGGACTTTTCCCTACTCCAGGCAGTAAACGCAGTGAATCCTGATTCAAAATGAATGTTCTTCTTTTCTCATCATGTGGGTCTAAGCTTTCATTATCTTTACATTCGAAATGCAAGGGCCTGGGGATCTCAGCTCTCACCTAGCTCTAGGATTGGTCACCAGGCCCCACCTGGCACCCTGAAGGCAGTGGGCAAAGGTCCTGCTGCCCCTGAGGCTGAAGCACGTGGCGTCAACTGCCCCAGCGGGGATGCTGAGGGCGACTACCTCTGCCACGGGCGTGGGCCTCGTGGCTTCCCCAACTCAGCAGCGGCCAGAGCCCGGGCTGCATTCAGATTCTGCTCACCTCTGACCACCTGTGGGAAGCTGAGCAAACTATTCGCCCTTTTTGTGACTTAGTTTTCCCACGTGTGGAATGGGAATGACAGGAGCACCCATGTCCTGTCGGGGGCTTTTGGGGAACATGGTGACTTTGTCCATGCAGGGCTATTGACCCAGGCCCACCACTCAGAAACCTCCTGGGTGCCTCGTAGCCTGCAGTTTTGTCAGTCCTTACTCCTGCACTTCTTTTGTGGCCCTTAACAGGAAGGTTTCTCCAAATGACAGCGTGGGCCCTGCCGCCGAGCACTCCCCTGCGCCAGCCCCAGGACTTGCTCCCGGTAGGAGGTGGCAGAGCAGCTGTGCCCCTTCCACAGAGGCACTGAGAGAGCATGGAGGGCCAGAGCCTTCCGGAGTGGAAGTGGCCCTAGAGGGGACAGCACAAGGCCCAGCCTCTCCCCTGGAGCCACACACCAGGAAGTCTTGGCTGATGTGTTTTATGCACAGCTGGGGTTTCAGACACAGCGAGGATTTGCTGCTCCCAGAGTGGCACAGGAAACCACCTGTGAAATTCGCTTGGGTCCCTTAGAGGTGCCCATTATACTCAGAGGGGGGCACAGTGGGGAGGACTATTTGACAGTCTGTCTCCTGGAGGGTGTCCCAGCCGGAGCCCAGGGGGCCCTTCTCTCTGTGGGTCCATGGGCTGGGAACCAGCCCCTGTGCGTTCGTTCTGCGCACGTTTGCAGCTGTTACGGGACCATGTCTTTCTCTAATGCAATTCTTTGTTTTTATTTTTCACGCCACAAGGATGAAGTAAGTGTCTGCGTTCGGCTAACTGATAGAGTGCCATACGCCGTGCAGGGTGTCTGTGGCCCGCATGGGTGTGTGTGCTGCCCCCGCCAGGCTCCTAGCAGTTCAGCTGAGGCTGCGCTGCTGTCAGGGATATTGAGAGCCGGCCCTTCCCTTCAGCGCTGGCATGGTGTTGATCCCATTGGCCTTTGGAAGCCACCCAATCAGGATGAATTTATATTCAGAGGTCACTGTGGAGAACTCTGAGGTTCCAATTGAGTTCTCAGTCAACCTATTTTGGTCAGAAAATAATTAATGGACGAAAAGGTAACCCAGATTTGGGGTCAGGGGCCCAGGTCTACCACCCACGCTGCGTGGGCAAGTCATGTTGCCTTTCTGGGCCTCAGTTTCCTCATCTGACAAATGGACAGGTTAGACAGGATGCTTCTAAGTTGGCTTCCAACCCGAAAGTTCTGTAAGTATGTGTGAGCAGAGCTGTGGACTCAGCCACACCAAGTTTTTTTTTTTTTTTTTTTTTTTTTTTTGAGACGGAGTCTCGCTCTGTCGCCCAGGCTGGAGTGCAGTGGCGCTATCTCGGCTCACTGCAAGCTCTGCCTCCCGGGTTCACGCCATTCTCCTGCCTCAGCCTCTCCGAGTAGCTGGGACTACAGGCGCCCGCCACCACGCCCGGCTAATTTTTTTGTATTTTTTAGTAGAGACGGGGTTTCACCGTGGTCTCGATCTCCTGACCTCGTGATCCGCCCGCCTCGGCCTCCCAAAGTGCTGGGATTACAAGCGTGAGCCACCGCGCCCGGCCTAGCCACACCAAGTTTTAATCAGAGTTGTCTGGTAACTGGTGGAGATGTGGGGAAAGGAGAGCTCATTAAACGCCTGCAGGCATGCAGTCAGACACACGGGCATGCACAGACTCTTCTAGAAAATCAAGACACAGTCTCCTTTCATGGTTTTGCCCTAGTCCATTTTCAGTGCAGTTGGTGAAGCCCATTCGCCACCAGGAACTCGTGAGGCTTCCGGGAGGAGTGTACTCTGCTTTGCTTCGTTAGGCCCAGCATGTGCTCAGATCACAGAGGAAAAGTCCCAGGGCAGCAAAACACAGGGGAGGGCCCTGCTCTTTGGAGACTGAGAGTCCGCTTGCCTGCCCCTCTGTCAGCTGGTAGCCACCTAGCCCTGGTTTTATTTGCAGTCCAGGGCCCATTTTTCCGCATGGCAGGCTTGCTCAGGTCTCCGAAGCCAACTGTCTTGACCCTGTGGCCCAGGGACAATTTAGGGCATCGATGCAAAGGATCTTCAGCACTTCAGGACAGGTGCCTCAGAGGCTGGCTCCTGTCTGCTTTGGGAGGCTCAGCAGACATCTGGGGAGGCCACAGGGGCCCATGCTGGCCTGAGGGGGCTGGGCTGAGAACCTTGGTGGGCGGGGTCAGGAACGGGAGGCTCCAGACCTTGCCCTGGTCCTCACCACCCCCGCTGGTCCTCTGGGAGGCGGGCAGCATGGCCTGGGGGTGGTTGTAGAGGTGCCAGCCTCCAGACCCCCGATGAGCCCCTGCTTTGAACAGTGAGGAGGGGCTCAGGTCGTTTGGGTTCATAAGTGGGGCATGGGGAGCCTGAGGTCTTCTGGGAAACCAGGGAGAGCAGAGGCCCAAGTCTACACATCAGACGCACAGAGCCAACTGCAGGCTCGCTGGGTAGGAACTGAGGACAGACGTGGCTTCCAGCAAGTGAACCTTCGGTTTCTCTTCCTCGGCACCTGTTGCCTAGGAGTGGTCCGCAGACCTGAATCGAACCCTCAGCCGGAGAGAGAAGAAGAAGGCCACTGACGGCGTCACCCTGACGGGCATCAACCAGACAGGCGACCAGTCTCTGCCGAATAAGCCCAGCAGGTGAGTGGGCACCACCTCCATCCAAAAGAGGCCGTCCCATGGGGGGGCCCCCGGGCAATCTGCATGGTCCAGGGCAGCCCCAGCCTGGACACCTGGGAGGTTCCTGGGCTCCTGAGCTCTGTGGGCCGTGGCCCAGGGGCATCTCTGGGGAAGGTCATCTTCCTGCCTGGTGCCAGAGCTGCCAACAGATCCAGAGAGGGAGCCTTGGCCCTGAGCTTCAGACCCGAACGGGGAGGAGCTGATGACAGGGCTGGCATTCATGTCCCCAGGGATAGCACCGCCCTGCCCGGACACTGGTGGAGGTGCCACCCTGGTTCCCTCGGGCAGCTGAGGTCCTGCCAAGGTTCATGCTCACTCTGTATTGTGTGCAGGTGCCAGTCGAGGGGGGGACAGGAGAGGACTGCCAGGCATCTCCTTTCCAAATTACCTCTTCACTAGGAGCATTGGTTATTTCTCACTTAGTCATTGGTTGAAAATGAGAGATATAAGGGTGGCACTGTGGTCATTAGAACCTTCTGTAAAGTGTGTGCTAGAGGAGGTCTTCCTACAGGACCTGCCCAGAGGCCTCCATGTGACACTTAGTAATAGTCATTTCATACTGGGGCTTCCTAAGAAGGCTCGGCCCATGTTCCCATGGCCTTCCTGCAACCCCAGACACTGAAGCCCCCACCCGGGCTCCCCAGCAGGTGTGGCTGTCGTCATTCCGCTGTTGTGCACACTGTCTGGGCGGGTGGGCTCGGCAGTAAGTGCCTGTCCCAGGGATCAGGCCGGCACCTGTATGCTTGGGGGTGGGAATGGGAAAGAAGAAACACTGCCTCAGAGGAGACCCTGGGGGCCCTGGGCTGGCCAGAGTTGCTGCACAATCCAACCGCCCCCACCAGTGCCGTCTCACAACAGTCTGCTAGAGAAAGGTGCCAAGGAGGGAGGAGGGCCGGTGAGCTCAGACATGTGGCCTGGATATTGGCCTCCAGCAGGCCTAGGTCCAGTACCCCTTGCCAGGCTGAAGTGGATGAGGCAGTTACTGGCCGCTCAGGATCACTCTGGTGGCATTGGAGGCATGTCCTCGCCTCCCTTCCTTGGTTCTGGGGTGGTGGGTGCTCAGGCTGAGCAGTCCATCCAGTGCTTTGGGGGCCTGTGCCCTGAGGCCCTGGTCTTGGAAGTAGAAGGTGCTGCTGGCCAGGGTATCCCAGTCCTAGGATCAGTTACTTGGTGGGTGCCAGGGCCCTTGGTGCCTGATTGCTTGACGGTCTCCCTATGGTCTTTGTAGTGCGTAACTCAGCTCCTGGCTCCCAGCCCTCAGGCAGAGCTTGGCCCAGATCTCTCTGATTCCCACACTGGGCCTGGCACACAGTAGGCAGTTGCACGACTGGATTTTCCTCTGGAGCACCAAAGGAATCCTTCTTTCTATCTAGAAAAGACTGCAGCAGGCCCTGATTTTTTTTTTTTTTTTTGAGACGGAGTCTCGCTCTGTCGCCCAGGCTGGAGTGCAGTGGCGCAATCTCGGCTCACTGCAAGCTCCGCCTCCCGGGTTCACGCCATTCTCCTGCCTCAGCCTCTCCGAGTAGCTGGGACTACAGGCGCCTGCCACCACGCCCGGCTAATTTTTTTGTATTTTTAATAGAGACGGGGTTTCACCGTGGTCTCGATCTCCTGACCTCGTGATCCGCCCGCCTCGGCCTCCCAAAGTGCTGGGATTACAAGCGTGAGCCACCGCGCCCGGCAGCAGGCCCTGATTTTGAAAGCTCCAGCCCCACAGAGCAGAAGAGTGAGCCCTGAACCCCTTAGTCGTCAGGAGGAGGCCATGTGGTCTGAAGAGTTCAGAGCCCTCTCCCACTCATCCATGGGAGCCGGCCCCTCCCAGATTGTCACTCTCAGAGGAGACCCTAAGGGGCTTTTTGACCCCCCAGCTCACAGTGGTGGGAGCCAGGACAGGGGAGAAGCCCTGAACCTGGAAACCACTTTTGCTCCAGCTGTGGCTTGTCACCCGCCACCCCAGAGCCCCTGTTCTGGACAGACTGTCTCCAGGTGCAAGGAAGGAACAGGGAAACCAAGTCCTCTCCTAGGCTCCTGGACCGTGTTTCACAGCTGAAGTATTGCCTGCATTCTGCCATAGTAACCTTTCTGTTGAAACACCACGGTCCACTCTAGTCACAGGAGGAGCTGATTTGTCTCTTGAGATCCTGCAGCTAGGAGTTGCCAGGACCCTCACAGGCCCCTGCAGAGCTGGGATCCCCTGAAAGCTCTCTCTCTCCATAGCACCCTTAATGTCCCGAGCAACCCCGCCCAGTCTGCGCAGTCACAGTCCAGCTACAACCCCTTCGAGGATGAGGACGACACGGGCAGCACCGTCAGTGAGAAGGAGGACACTAAGGCCAAAAAGTTGGTGAACAAACGCTTCCTCTGGTCCCACCTCGCTCGCTCTGTCTCTCTTCCTCTCTCTCTGTCCAGGGGTCTCACCCCTCGGCACTCAGCAATGCACGAAGCTCTGCAGGAAGTAGGCACCTGGTGTGCTGCACCCTGGCCCACCGCCTGCTGATGCACAGGCTCTCTGGTACCCCCATTCCTCGGGGAGGGCACAGCTAACAATCTTCAGTTGCTTTTTCTCTGTCCTCTGTTAACCCTTCAAGGCCCTAGCAGCATGACAGGAAAACAGACCACACGCAGTCTGTGCTGGGGACTAGAGAGCGAGGCCCCAGGTTGGCCTCTGCTGTGGGCATCTCCAGCCGCCTGCCCCTGGAAAGCCTGTTGGTGGCTCAGGATGAGTGTGGATGGCATGAACTCGCACTAGCACTGGCTCCACCTATGCTCCTTCGGAAGGAGCCCTGAGCCCCAAGGCTCCAGTGCCCTCCCCTTGCGGGGGCGGGGGCCTCACACCCTCTGCCAGCCCTGTGCTGAGGGCCCTGTGGCCTCCCCTTTCTTGCAGTGTGAGCAGCTACGAGAAGACCCAGAGCTATCCCACCGACTGGTCAGACGATGAGTCTAACAACCCCTTCTCCTCCACGGATGCCAATGGGGACTCGAATCCATTCGATGACGATGCCACCTCAGGGACGGAAGTGCGAGTCCGGGCCCTGTATGACTATGAGGGGCAGGAGCACGATGAGCTGAGCTTCAAGGCTGGTAGGTGGGCTCCCCAGCATCCAGGGGAGGAGGGCTTCCAACCTGCAGGTTGGGGGGTCTTTTTTGTTTTTTAAGTCTGGAAAAGTTCTTGCTAGTTTCACTTGTGAATCACTGCAGGCCCTTCCCCAGTGCCCTGGCTTCATTGTCAAAAGCAGCCAATTGGCTGGATGTGGTGGCTCATGCCTGTAGTCCCAGAGCTTTGGGAGGCCGAGGTGGAAGGATCGCTTGAGCCCAAGAGTTTGAGACCAGCCTGGGCAAAATGGCGAAACCTGTCTCTACAAAAAATACAAAAAATTAGGCCAAGCATGGTGGCTCATGCCTGTAATCCCAGCACTTCGGGAGGCTGAAGCAGGCAGATCACTTGAGGTCAGGAGTTCGAGACCAGCCTAACCAACATGGTGAAACCCTGTCTCTACTAAAAATACAAACATGAGCCAGGCGTGTGGCGGGACGCCTATAATCTCAGCTACTCAGGAGGCTGCGGCAGGAGAATCACTTGAACCTGGGAGGTGGAGGTTGCAGTGAGCCGAGATTGCACCACTACACCCTAGCCTGGGTGACAGAGCAAGACTTTGTCTCAAAAAAAAAAAAAATTGCCTGGGCTAATTTTAGTGGCACATGCCTGTAGTCCCAGCTATCTGGGAGGCTGAGGTGAGAGGATCACCTGAGCCCAGTAGATTGAGGTTACAATGAATCATGATTATACCACTATACTCCAACCTGGGCAACAGAGCGAGACCCTGTCGCAAACAAACAGACCCTGTCTCAAATAAATAAACAAACAAACAAAATTAGCATATTAGCTGGGCGTGGTGTTGCATACCTATAGTCCCAGCTGCTTGGGAGGCTGAGGCAGGAGGATCACTTAAACCCAAGACGACGCAGTGAGCCATGTTCATACCACTGTACTCTAGCCTAGAAGAGAGAGCAAGACCCGATCTCTTAAAAAAAAAAAAAAAAAAAAAAAAAGTAGGCTGGGTGTGGTGGCTCACGCCTGTAATCCCAGCACTTTGGGAGGTTGAGGCACACAGATCACGAGGTCAGGAGATGGAGACCATCCTGGCTAAGAGAGTGAAACCCCGTCTCTACTAAAAATACAAAAAATTAGCAGGGCGTGGTGGCGGCTGCCTATAGTCCCAGCTGCTCAGGAGGCTGAGGCAGGAGAATCGCTTGAACCGGGGAGGCGGAACTTGCAGTGAGCCAAGATCACGCCACTGCACTCCAGCCTGGGTGACAGAGCGAGACTCTGTCTCAAAAAAAAAAAAAGTAGCGGATGCATAGTGGCAAGACTCAGAAATAGTGAGGTGCCCCCAAGCCAGTGCCCAGACTCCTCCCCTTGCTGGGCCAAGGCTGTGAATTGCAGGGCACTGGCTAGTCACACAGAAGGGCATCTGGAGAAGCTGTTGGCCAGGACCACCAGGTTCCCCCAGTTGTACTCTGGGAGCTGCTAGCCCTGCAGGTCCCTGAGAGAAGCCTTTCTCTAGGGGTCCCCAACTGCCAGAGAAGCCCTCAGGAGAGCCACAGCTTTGCCCAGACCCCAGAGTAGCACTTGGCATGCCCCTGGGCCAGGTGGGGCCTTGTCTCAGGCAGCAACTTATGTGTGTGCACACCTACCTGCCCACACCTACCATGCACACACTAACCCACACACATACCTGTGTTGCTAGGAGCAGAAACCATAGTTTTATAAAACAGCCTGGATCCTGATTACATGTGCTCTGCCTGTGAAGACTTTCTGTCCAATGTCTTTTTCTTCTTTGAATGGTCTTCAATGATTATCTTTTTTTTTTTTTTTTAATAGAGACACGGTGCCAAGCTGGGGTACAGTGGTGCGATCATAGCTCACAGCAGCTGCAG
Organism: Symphalangus syndactylus; assembly: GCF_028878055.3. Classification (NCBI taxonomy): domain Eukaryota; kingdom Metazoa; phylum Chordata; class Mammalia; order Primates; family Hylobatidae; genus Symphalangus; species Symphalangus syndactylus. Next base: position 16,846,823 of record NC_072440.2, read on the forward strand.
CCTTGATCTCCTGGGCTCAAGCAGTCCTCCCACCTCAGCCTCCTGCATAGCTGGGACCACAGATGTGCGCTACCACCCTACCCAACTAGGAATCTTTTTTAATGCATTTGCAGTTTACCAAAATGGCTTTTCACATCTTCAATTTGAAAAGTGTTATCTTGGCCGGGCACGATGGCTCACACCTGTAATCCCAGAACTTTGAGAGGCCAAGGCCGAAGGATCACTTGAGGTCAGGAGTTTGAGACCAGCCTGGCCAACATGGTGAAACCCTGCCTCTACTAAAAAAAAAATAAAATTATTCAGGCCTGGTGGCGCGCGCCTGTAATCCCAGCTACTGGGGAGGCCAAGAGAATCCCTTGAACCTGGGAGGTGGAGGTTGCAGTGAGTTGAGTTGAGATCATACCACTGCACTTCAGCCTGGGTGATGGAGTGACCCTCCGTCTCAAAAAAAAAAAAAAAAAGAAAAAGAAAACTGCTATCTTAGCACCTAAGGAAGCTGGAGTGGCCTAGGGCCAAAACAGACCCACAGCAACCCAGATTCTTCCCTCTCTCTTGCCCTCTTTGTGAAGCTCCCCCAAAAGCAGCATCTACCACTCCAAGAGGGAAGCTGGGCCAGAACTCAACCCACACAGGCTGGAGTGTGCCCTTGTCCCTAGGCTACACTTGTGGGAAAGGCGGCCTTACCACCACCACCCAACCCCCCACTCAGCAGGGAAGCCAGGGCCTGGGGGCTGTGCCCAATGGCCTAGCTTCTAACCAGCCTTCAGCCTTCTCCCCTCAGCACCCAGAGTGTCAGCCTGCTGTCCCCAGACACTCATCCCTTGGGCTGGTTATCAGCTGCCTCTGCCAAGTTTGAGAAGTTGGGTTTTTTTGGTTTTTTGGATTTTTTTTTGATGTGCCTTTAAGCCATCTTCATCCAGTTTCTGATATCTTTGGTTGGGGTTGTTACCCCTGACTTTGTTGGTTTATTTGTTTATAATTTCTGACGCCTTTTCAATCCTTCCTATTGGGTTTGACAGTAATTTTGTAGATTTAAAATGTTTCTTCCAGATCCAAGTAAATTGTCAAAAGCAAACTGTTTGAAATGAAACTTGTAATCACCAGTTCACATTTGCACAACGTGAAAGCTTTCCTGTCCGTTCTGTTTTCTGTGTTATCCTGCTTTTTAACAATGCAAAATTAGCTCCCAGCCAATGTGGCTTGACTTCAGTCTCTTGCGGTGCTCTGGCTGTTTGCCACGTGGTAGTGTGGGGTTACAGGCAGTGATCCTCGGTAGCCTGGATGCAGGCCTGTGAGAGCACAGCAACCCAATGAAGGCGGGACAAAAGAAACGCCAGGGGCCCGAGGCACGAAGCAGTGGGAAGAGATGGTGGTTCATTGTGGCTGCTGCCCTGTGGCCCCTGCATCTGCTCCTGATGTCTCTGGGTCAGATCTGCAGGAGCGCTGGTCTGGCAGAAGCAGCAGGACAGTGGGAGGTGGAGCCAGTGCTTAGGCATGTCCCGCCCTCCCAGAGTTCTTTACACTTCATCTACACAGCACCCGCAGTCCACAGATGAGGGCCACAGGCCCAGGGAGTGGAGGCAGTTGGTCCAGGTCTCCCAGCCAGTGAGTGGTGGCTGTGGGATTTGAGCCCAGGCAGTCCAGGGAGCACTGGAAGCCCCAGGTATTAGCTCTGCAGGCATCTTGACCAGCATTGCTGCCATACAAAATCCAAAGCATCAGGGAAATGCTAAACCAGGGGGAAAACTGCATCTAATTCTGAAAAATGGACCAAAAAATGCCAAAGAGAGTTACAAAACTACAAACTTAACAATAAAGGCAAAACAGCACTGGGGCTATTTCTTTCCCACCAATTGCTTGCCCCTGACGAGGTCCGAGCCAGCAGGCCCAGCTCGCCTTCCCTGCAGTGAGTTACCAGCCAGAAGCGCACAGGCCCTTGCCTACCCCTGGGCTCTGAGCTGCTCTGCTTCCCTAACCTGGCAAATGCCAGACCTGGGGCTCCACCCTAGTGCCACCTCCCCCTCACCACCCTAGTCTGCCTCCTTGAGACCAGGATCCATCAGTTCCTCTCATCTCTGTGTCTCCTCCTCTACCCAAGGCCTGGCCAGAAGTAGGAGGTCCATCGGGTTGGAACAAACAAAAGATAAATGGAACCATGTTAATACATTAGAGCCACAGGGAGATTCCAGAACAGCGCCAGGGGCTCCTTCTCAGGGTGTCAGGAAGGGTGGACACATGGCACCGGGCACAAGTCCTCAGCCAGGTGCTGGGGATAGAATGACAGGTATGACTGTCAGACATGGTGTCTTCCCCTCTCGCAGCCTGGAAGTTGCAGAGGAGAGGGATTAGCAAAGGCAGAGAGACCCCAGAGACAGCTGCTGGGAGAAAGGCGGCCGGGGCCCTGGTGGGGAGGACAGAAGAGGCCCAACGTGAGGGAGGGGCACGACCGAGGGAGGATTCCTGCCACCTGGCCAGGGTGGTGAGGCAGGCACAGCCCTACGGAGCTCAACGCCGCAGTCTCAGTGGGAGCCACTGTGGCAGCTGAGAGCAGCTTGCTCTAAATTACTGTGTGAGACTGTCATCTCTAGATCTGTCAGAGGCCTGTGACCAAAGAGGCAACTTAAAATGCATTTAGTAGAGAAATGACCAGGCCCTTGGCCTGCCCGCCACAGAATGCCTGGCCCTCCACCCTCTGTGGGCCCAAAGCTCGTGAATGCGGCTCTGTAGCCCACCGTCAGTGTCACACGCTCTCATGGAGACGGCTCCCACTTTGTCTTGCAGGGGACGAGCTGACCAAGATGGAGGACGAGGATGAGCAGGGCTGGTGCAAGGGACGCTTGGACAACGGGCAAGTTGGCCTATACCCAGCAAATTATGTGGAGGCGATCCAGTGATAAGCCAGGGGACAGGCCAGCGGGGGGACGGAGGTGGCAGGCCCAGGAGCCTCAGCCAGCCATGTGGGCATCCACTCCTTTTCCTGCAAGAGATGATGGTTCCATTGCTCTTGGCTTCATGGTGTTCCTGGAAGGCAGATGAGCTGGTCATTTCGCCTGGGACTTGGCATCTTTCCGAGTGCAGCTGGAGGGATCTGAGTGCAGGAAGACGCAGAACAACAGAAATAGCCACCCCTCCCCGCCCACTGTGCCTGTTGGCCTATCATAGATCTCTATGTTCTTGACTTTGTCTCTCCTTTCCAAGTCAATGGTGGGTTACACTGATCTTGTTCCACTGATTACTCTCTGACGAGTCCATCACCTGCAACTTAAATGAACAAGCTTACATCCCATTTTCTGAGTGAAGATTTTGAGGTTTTTAATTTAAAGGCTGTGTACAGTTATACTTTTTTATATACCTGTTCTGTTCATTTCTACTTAAATTATGGCACAGATTGATGCACACCAGTCTTGAGGAAACGATCTCCCTATTCCCATGCCCTGTGTAGGCTTAGCCTCAGGTGGCAGATAATGTTTGAGGAAAGGAATTATGGCAGGAGGGTGGGACCGGGTTATGGTCGGGTTTCTATTGGGAATGCTCTTCGTGCTTTTGGGCATCTGAATGGAAGCTTTAGATAGAATCTTAGGTAGAACTCCCCCAAATCGCCATATTTAAAAATTATTTTCACTCTATTCTTGCTTAAAACTGTACTCTTTTGCAAATTAACAATTTTATCAGTGATTCAGAGTTAAAAAGAAGACTTAACTTTTCAAGCAAATGCATCTGTAGATAAAGATGCTTTATATTAGACTGTCATGTCTCAGTGTATATCTGTATATATTATTTGATATTCAGAGAATCTAAAGCACTTGTCTACTGTTTTAATGAGACTTAACAGCTTTTAACAGTGAGTTTCGTTTGTAAACTGCTTGAAGTCTGTGGCATTCAGGCACACGTCTGGCTGGCCGGCTGGGTCTCCTCCCGGGCTCAGTGGGCCTGGGGCCTCCCTGACATGGTGCCTGCTGGAGGGAGGCTTGTCACTGGCTGACTGCTGGTCCGGCTTCTGACGGGCCTTTGTCCTGGTTCCGTAGCAGAACACTGTAAAAGTGCCTGCATCTTTGCAGTCGTTGCAGATTTCAGTCGTCGTATTACTTGTACACAAACAAAAGCTGGGTCTTACCCACAGCACAAGTCTCTGCGGCTGCCCAGAGTCGCCAGGGAGCAGGTACTGCAGCCAGAGCTACACTGTGGTCACATGGGGCAGGTGGGGGTGGGGGAGAACCTGTATTTTATGTAACTCAGCAGTGCCCGCCGCCATCACGAGCTATGCATTTACTCCGTTTCCAGTGAGCAGATGTCTTGCTTGGAAAGTGGACCTGTGTCTGTGTCTGTGTCTGTCATGAGAACTTACCAGCAGAAATCCTCATTTCTGTGCTACAGATTTACCAAAAATTGTCAAGTCTTTTCAGTTTAAGAGTTCCTTTAAATGTATAGTATTTTAGGAAAAAATCAATAAACAGTTGATCTCGTGCATATGGAAGTCCCTTTGCCATCATCTGTCTTCACGCCCACTTCATTGGTGGGGGTGGCCTCCCTGGGGCTTACTAGCTTTGGAGCTGGGCAAGATCCAGGGCACAGGACCCCTGCCCAAAAGGCCATGGCCCACTGCCCCTGCCAAACTGGAGGTTGGGGATTTGAGGCACCTAAGCCCCTTGGGGTTCCCTTCTCCCCAAGACCTGCTGTGGCTTGACCTGGGCTTCCCCACGGTGCGGGCATCAGCTGGCGCCTATTGCCCCAGCCCAAACAGCAGGACAAGACTGGCATCACCCATAACTCTCCTCTGAGCACATCTTCCTGAGCACCTACTGTGTGCTGTCCACTTTTTACTTACATTATCTGCATCTCCAAACATCTCCACAGGGTATGGGCAAGTCTCCCCATTTCCATTCTACAGAGGAGGAAACAGAGGCTCCAAGAGCCAGCCAGGTTTCTTGAAGAGTCTCAGCCAGCCCAAAGCACTGAGCGAAATCCCTGAGGAACCACCCCTGTCTTGCTGGAGAAACTGAGGAGGAGGCTTGGCTTGGCAGCTTGACTGGCTTGAAGACGGGAGAGAAGCAAGACATGAGGGCGGCTGTGGCCACGCTCACCGAGCCCTGGGAAGGCTGCCCAGAAAAGCACTCCAGCTAGGCATGGGGCCTCACAGAGCACCTGGGAGGAGCAAGGCAGGCAGCTGCCCCTGCAGTGTGGCTTTGTCCCAGCTCAGTAAGGGTAGGGGACAGATCCTTGTCACCCAGCCTCCTTGTCTGAGGGGTGGCGGGTCCCCTGCTCCCAGCTTCTGAGGAGTTGGAGGCCTGCAGTGCAGGGCGGACACCCGGCTCGGCCCACAGCCCCAGGCTGCAGAGAAACAGGCAGAACGGGGTTGGGAGGGAAGGTGGGGGGTCAGAAGCAGGCTCCTGGTGCCCCTGGCCTCAGTCACTGCCCAAACACCGTGGCAAGACCACGGTCCCCGCTGAGCTGGACGAAGCAACCTCCACTCTGAGGCCGGATCACCCTGTCCCCCCGTGAGGGATCTGGCAGGGCCTCTAACTGCCCACCTCCCCTCTCCTGCCCTGCCCTCAGGGGCCAGCTTGGAAACGTCACCTTGTCTCTAGGCCTCAGTTTCCCCAAGTAGAAGTGATACTTTTCCAGTTGGAGAGTTAGAGCAAGAAGAAAAGGTGGCCTGGGCAACATAGCGAGACCCTGTCTCTACAAAAAGTTTAAAAATTGGTCGAGTGTGGTGGTGCATACATCTAGTCCCAACTACTTGGGAGGCTGAGGCAGGAGGATTGCTTGAGCCCAGGAATTTGAGGCTGCAGTGAGCCATGATTGCACCACAGCACTCCAGCCTGGGCGACAGAGCTCTTGAGACAGTCCCAAAAAAAGAAAAAGGCTGGGCACGGTCGCTCACACCTGTAATCCCAGCACTTTGGGAGGCCGAGGCGGGTGGATCACGAGGTCAGGAGATCGAGACCATCCCGGCTAACACGATGAAACCCCGTCTCTACTAAAAATACAAAAAATTAGCTGGGCATGATGCCTAGCACCTGTAGTCCCAGCTACTCAGGAGGCTGAGGCAGGAGAATGGCATGAACCCAGGAGGTGGAGCTTGCAGTGAGCCGAGATCGCGCCACTGCACTCCAGCCTGGGCGACAGAGCGAGACTCCATCTCAAAAAAGAAAAAAAAAGAAAAAGGCCACAGGCACTCAGGAGCCCGTCATTGTCACGATTATGAGTGACACCATAGGCAGGGTCCCAGGGTTCTCTGCTGTCCATTGCTGCCCTTCCCTCCTCCCACAGCCACCACCCTGGATCAGTGCTCCCACCACCTGTCCACACCTCTTCGGGTCCCCAAGGCCCCTGAGTTGACACTAGGGGGAGCGTTAGCCCCAGAGCCCTCTTCTGGGCCAAAGCTCCCTGGAGCTCAGGACGGGAGTATTTCATCATCTCTCTCCATCCTTCTCACACCCCAGAAATGTCGGGAGGGTGAGCAAGTGCTGCCAAGTGACCGGAGTAGGGATCTGGCTTTGCTGCAGCCTGAGCTAAAACTGGGCCTTCGGAGGTCCCTGCAGATGGAGAACAGGGCTGGCCTCTGCTCTGGGCTCTGATGCCAGATCCTGGCCCACTCAGAAACATGTAGTGAAGGCCCGACTGGGCAGCCTGGGCTGCGCCAAGGCCTCAGCACTGGATAGGCCTGGAGGGAACCCACTCACAAGCCATCGGGATAGGGATGGGGGAGGCTGGGAAGGTGTGTGGACCACCTGACCAACCCCCTCGTAGTTCATGGGGAAACAGGACAAGTGAGAGGAAGCAGTGACTTCCCCGTGGGCACAGACCACGTGGTTCGGAAAGCTGAGCAAGGCCTGACCCCTTAATGGCCCAACCAGGTGGGGGATCAGCTGGCTGTCCTTATGTATCCATTGGGCAATCATTCACTCACCATGCATCTATTGAGCACATACTGTGTGTGAGACTCAGCGGTGCCAGGACAAACAAGAGAAGCCAATCTTGCCCTTGGGAAACTCTGGTAGGCTCAGAGAAGGACCTGCGTTATTCTGACACCACGATGGGATAGCCAGAGACAAAGGGCCTGAGCTGTCTTCTGAGAATGTGTGGTGGGTTTTAGAAGTCTCAGGCCTCCCAACCCAGGCTCCAAGGCCTCAGAGATCAGAGCACTGCTCAATCCTTGAGCCGTTCCCCAACTTCCTGTAGGAAGTGTCCCTGAGTCCCCACCTGGGCGGGAGGCTGGACCACAGACAAACGGAAAATGCCTGGGTTTCATTTGCTGAAAAGTAGGAATGACTGGCAGGCACAGTGGCTCATGCCTGTAATCCCAGCAGTTTGGGAGGCTGAGGCGGGTGGATCACCTGAGATCAGGAGTTCGAGACCAGCCTGGCCAACATGGTGAAACCCCGTTTCTACTAAAAATACAAAAAATTAGCTGGGCGTGGTGGTGGGCACCTGTAATCACAGCTACTTGGGAGGCTGAGGCAGGAGAATCGCGTGAACCCGGGAGGCAGAGGTTGCAGTAAGTCAAGATCGCGCCATTGCACTCCAGCCTGGGAAATAAGAGCAAAACTCTCTCAAAACAACAACAACAAAAACAGGGATGATCAAGTGAGGATAACTTAAGGGGTGCTCAGAAGCCAAAGACCCTGCCAGGTGGGCACCCCAGCCTGTGGGTGCCCTGTAAGCTTTCCTTCCCCAACCCCTTTTCACAGTCCAAGGTCTCCCCAGAGTGATGGCTGCCCGCTCTGCTCCCCTCCCTTGCCCACCCTTCCCTAAGCCTCCTCTGAGGCAGGGAAGGTCTGCGCCCCTCCCCAGCCCTTCTTCCCCAGACACCTGTGGAAGACACAGGCCACTCTCTGGGCCTTGGTTTTCCAAACCCAGAATGCCTTAGGGTTAGGGTTAGGGTACGAGGACCTAAAAGATCCTGAGCTCAACAGCATTCGGATCACCAAGGCAGCCGCCTCAGGGCACGTGAACTATATACAGTCACTGGCCGCTTCTGGGCAAAGACAGCCGGGTGGCCCTGCCCCTTTATAGTATTTTCCAATAGCAATCTTAATTATTTTTTCCTGATTGTAAAAGGAACAAAGGCTCAGATGAAAATTTGGAAATTTAGTAAAGGTATTGAGAAAAACATTAGTTATCTGTGATCCTGACTTCCAGAGGTTACATTGCTAACATTGGGGTGTATTTTTTTCTAGTCTTTTTCCTAACATATATATGCACATGTGCCGTTTTCTTTTTCTTTTCTTTTCTTGGGGTGGAATTTCACTCTTGTTGCCCAGGCTGGAGTGCAATGGCGTGATGTCAGCTCCCTGTGCCCTCCACCTCTCAGGTTCGACAATTCTCCTGCCTCAGCCTCCCGAGTAGCTGGGATTACAGGCATGAGCCACCACGCCCAGCCACACGTGCTGTTTTCTTATCATCATCTTCAATGTGTATGTGGCTTACAAAATTGGGATCGTACTGTAAATATAGTTTTGTACCCTACTTCTTTCTCCTACCATTTGATCATGAGCATTTTCTCATATTCCTAAATATACTTCAATTAAAAATTGGCCGGGCGCGGTGGCTCACGCTTGTAATCCCAGCACTTTGGGAGGCCGAGGCGGGCGGATCACAAGGTCAGGAGATCGAGACCACGGTGAAACCCCGTCTCTACTAAAAAAAAAAATACAAAAAATTAGCCGGGCGTGGTGGCGGGCGCCTGTAGTCCCAGCTACTCGGAGAGGCTGAGGCAGGAGAATGGCGTGAACCCGGGACGCGGAGCTTGCAGTGAGCCGAGATTGCGCCACTGCACTCCAGCCTGGGCGAAAGAGCAAGACTCCGTCTCAAAAAAAAAAAAAATAATAAAATAAAATAAAAAAAAAATAAACACCAGACACAGTGGCTCATACCTGTAATGCCAGCACTTTGGGAGGCCAAGGTGGGAGGATCACTTGAGCCTAGGAGTTAGAATCCAGCTTGGGTAACATAGGGACACCCTGTCTCTACCAAAAATTAAAAAAAATTAGCCAGGCATGGTAGCGCACACCTGTAGTCCCAGCTACTCAGGAGGCTGAGATGGGAGGATCGCTATAGCCTGAGAGGTCGAGGCTGCAGTGAGCCATGATTGCACCACCGCACTCCAGCCTGGGAAACAGAGCAAGACCCTGTCTCAAAAAAAGAAGTGAAAGAAGTAGAGGAGGTGGAAGGGGCAACAGGAAAGGCTGGCACACTCAAGTGTAACTTTTATTGAAAAAAATCTGGCTGGGCATGGTGGGTCATACCTGTAATCCCAGCACTTTGGGAGGCCAAGGTGGGAGGATGAGGTCAGGAGTTCGAGACCAGCCTAGCCAACATGGTGAAACCCCGTCTCTACTGAAAATAACAAAAATTAGCCAGGCATGGTGGCACACACCTGTAATCCCAGCTACTCGGGAGGCTGAGGCAGAATTGCTTGAACCTGGGAGGTGGAGGTTGTAGTGAGCTGAGTTAATTGCCACCACGCTCCAGCCTGGGTGACAGAGCAAGACTCCATCTCAGAAAAAAAAAAGAAAAGAAAAAAATCCACATGTAAGTGGACCCAGGTAGTTCAAGCCCAACTTGTTCATGCGTGAAGTGTACTGTTTAGTGGCTGAATGATACTCACGCTGTAAGTCCCATGTTGCTAAGCATTTGCTTTGTTTCCCATTTTTCTCAGTTCTTAAGGTATAATTTATATATGCTTTTTTTTTTTTTTTTTTTTTTTTTTTTTGAGATGGAGTCTCCCTCTGTTGCCCAGGCTGGAGTATAGTAGCGCCATCTTGGCTCACTGCAACCTCCGCCTCCTGGGTTCAAGCAATTCTCCTGTCTCAGCCTCTTGAGTAGCAGGGACTACAGGCGCCCACCACCACACCCAGCTAATTTTTGTATTTTCAGTAGAGAGGGGGTTTCACCATGTTGGTCAGGCTGGTCTGGAACTCCTGACCTCGTGATACACCCACCTCAGCCTCCCAAAATGCTGGGATTACAGGCGTGAGCCACTGCGCCAGGCCAAATACACTCCTTTTAGTGTACAGTTCTTGAAGTTTTGATGAATGTATACAGTTATGTAATGTACTAGTCCATTCTCACGCTGCCATAAAGAACTGCTCAAGACTGGGTAATTTATAAAGGAAAAGGTTTAATTGACTCACACATCTGCATGGCTGGGGAAGCCTCAGGAAGCTTATAATCATGGCAGAAGGGGCAGCAAACACGTCTTTCTTCACATGGCAGCAGGAAAGAGACATGCTGAGCAAAGAGGGGAAAACCCCTTATAACCCCTTATAAAACCGTAAGAACTCATGAGAATTTACTCACTATCATGAGAATAGTATGGGGGTGACTGCCCCCATGATTCAGTTACCTCCCACCAGGTTCCTTTCATGACACATGAGGATTATGGGAACTACAATTCAAGATGAGATTTGAGTGGGACACAGCCAAACCGTATCACATAACCCATCACCACAATCAAGATACAGAACTCTTCCATCACCTCCCCAACAGGTGGATCTCCCCTCTTTACACCCCCCAGTCCCTAGAAATAACTTATATGTTTTCTGTTTCTACCTTTTCCAGAATGCCATATGAATGGAACCATGCAATATGTAGCCTTATCTTTTTTCACTTCACATGACTCATCTGACATTCATCTGTGTGGTTTCATATGTCACTATTTTGTTTCTTCTTCTTCTCCTTCTTCTTCTTCTCTTCTTCTCTTCTTCTCTTCTTCTCTTCTTCTTCTTCTTCTTCTTTCTTCTTTCTTCTTCTTTCCTCCTCCTCCTTTCTTCTTCTTCTTTTTTTTTTTTGAGACAGGGTCTCCCTCTGTCACCCAGGATGGAGTGCAGTGGTGCAATCTCTCCTCACTGCAACCTCTGCCTCCCGGGTTCATGCAATGCTCATGCCTCAGCTACCTGAGTAGCTGGAATTACAGCCACACGCCACCACCCCCGGCTAATTTTTGTATTTTTAGTAGAGACGGGGTTCTCCCGTGTTGGCCAGGCTGGTCTCAAACTCCTGGCTTCAAGTGATCCGCCCACTTTGGTCTCCCAAAGTGCTGGGATTCCAGGTGTAAGCCACTGTGCCTGGCCTTCTTTTTTATTATTTTTTTATTTTTTTACTGACAGTGTCTCGTTCTGTCACCCAGGCTGGAGTGCAGTGATGCAATCCTAGCTCACTGCAGCCTTGAACTCCTGGACTCAAGTGATTCTCCTGCCTCAGCCTCCCGAGTAGCTGGGACTACAGGCGCCCGCCACCACACCCCGCTAATTTTTTAATTTTTTGTAGAGGTAGGATCTTGCTATGTTGCCCAGGGTGGTCTCAAACTCCTGGCCAGAAGCCATCCTTCTGCCTCAGCCTCCCAAAGTGCTGAGATTACAGGCATGAGCCACCACGCCCGGCCCCAGTAAGTTCATTTCAAATGTATCTGGCCTATACAGAAAGAACATGTCAAAGAGATAGCGTTCACTTGTTTTCGTCTGGCACTAAGCAAAGTCCACAGGTGTTGTCTTCCAGGGGCAAGGGACAGGATCTGTGCGTATTCTCACTTGTGATTCATCATATGACTATGTAGCCATGTCTGGTTTCTCTTTAGGGTGGGATTTGGCTTTCAGCAAGCTCCTATTAAACAGTAAATGAACTAAATAAACACGATGCTGCTTCACTTGGCCATAGCTATGCTAGGATCTCTTCATGAAAGACGAACAGCAAAGAGAGTTAGAATGCAAATACTCTACAAAACGGACAATACTGGGCCGGGTGGTGGCTCACCCCTGTAATCCCAGCACAGTGGGAGGCTGAGGCAGGCAGATCACTTGAGGTCAGGAGTTTGAGACCAGCCTGGGCAACACGGTGATACCCCATCTCTACTAAAAATACAAAAATCAGCTGGGTGTGGTGGCGGGTACCTGTAATCCCAGCTACTTGGGAGGCTGAGGCAGGAAAATTGCTTGAAGCCGGGAGGCAGAGGTTGCAGTGAGCCGAGATCACACCACTGCACTGGGTGACAGAGCCAGACTCCGTCTCGAGAAAAAAAAAAAAAATGTGTAGCCCAGGATGCTCAAGGGTGGGGCTTTCTCAACATTCCCATCATCCTCATGGCAAAGCCCTGGATTGTAGAGGGATTCTGCTTCTCTTTCCCCTCCTTTTTTGCATTTGAATTTGGATTACTGGGTTGTGTTTCTACCCCTCCCCTGGCAGCAACAGATCTTTGCCCATTCCCTGAGACAGAGAGAATTTACTGCTCTGCTTTTGCTTTTTTTCTTTCTCTTTTCTTTTTTTTTTTTTTTTTTTTTTTTTGCGACGAGTCTCCCTCTGTCGCCCAGGCTGGAGTGCACTGGCTTGATCCTGGCTCACTGCAGCCTTCGCCTCCCGGGTTCAAGCAATTCTCCTGCCTCAGCCCCCAAGTAGCTGGGACTACAGATGTGCGCCACCACACCGAGCTAATTTTGTATTTTTAGTAGAGACAGAGTTTCACCATGTTGGCCAGGCTGGTCTCGAATTCCTGACCTCAGATGATCTGCCCGCCTTGGCCTCCCAAAGTGCTGGGATGACAGCCATAAGCCACTGAGCCGGGTCTGCTTTTTTAGAAGAGAAGAGTCCAGAGGAACCAGGTGGGGTCTGTGCCTGTTCCTCAGCAGCTGGATGCCTACCCCACAGAGAGGTCTCTCCCCGGGCTCTTTGCCAGTCCCCATCTTCCTTTTGAAGTACGGTTTCTGGTGGAGGTTTATTAAAAAGGGCTTATGAATGAATGTGAACTCCCTCTGTATCTGAGGCCCCCAGCTAGTCCAAACTCACATGCCAACCTACACTTGGCCTTTAAGACTTAATTAAAATTATAGCTGATTTCCTGTTGCCAACTAGTTTGGCAATAACCTCTTTCTCCTGCACTCTGCCGAAGGTGAAGGGGTTCTTATGTTCCGTCTTTGGAGAGGCTTCTGTTGTCTCTCTTTGGCGCTGAGGTTACTTGGTTGCCTTGCAACCTCAGCTTTCTGATGGGCTCAACAGAAGTTACAATTTGGTAGATTATCCAGCTTTTCTCATTATGATATTGGGAGTGATAGCCTTTGTAGCTTTCTACATTCTAAGCCCATTCCACAAATCTTTATTGAATGCATACTATGTGCCAGGCATTATTCCAGGTGCTGGGGATAAAGTAGAAAAAACAGGCTGAGCACAGTGGCTCACACCTGTAATCGCAGCACACTGGGAGGCCAAGGTGGGCAGATCACTTGAAGGAGTTTGACACCAGCCTGGCCAACATGGTAAAACCCCACCTCTACTAAAAATACAAAAATTAGTCAGGCGTGGCGGCAGGTGCCTGTAGTTCCAGCTACTCGGGAGGCTGAGGCAGGATAATTGCTTGAATCCAGGAGGCAGAGGTTGCAGTGAGCTGAGATTGCGCCTCTGCCCTCCAGCCTGGGTGACAAAGCGAGACTCTGTCTCCAAAAAAAAAAAGAAGTAGAAAAAATACATCTGATTTCAAGAAATTTATATTCAATTGAGGAGAGGCAGATACAGATAGATACAATATTATATATTATAATATTAGATGCTAATAAGTTCTATGAAAAACACTTAAGCAACTGATAGATAAGACAACCATAGTGTATTGGCCAGGTGCGGTGGCTCACGCCTCTAATCCCAGCTCTTTGGGAGGCCGAGGTGGGCAGACCACCTGAGGTCAGGAGTTCAAGACCAGCCTGGACAACATGGTGAAACTCCGTCTCTACTAAAAATACAAAAATTAGCCAGGTGTGGTGGTATGCGCCTGTAATCCCAGCTACTCGGGAGGATGAGGCAGGAGAATCACTTGAACCCAGGAGGCAGAGGTTGCAGCGAGCCGAGATCACGCCATTGCACTCCAGCCTGGATGACGAGCGAAACTCCATCTCAAAAAAAAAAAAAAAAAATTAGCCAGGCATGGTTGCAGGCGTCTATAATCCCAGCTACTCAGGCGGCTGAGGCAGGAGACTAGCCTGAACCCAGGAGGCAGAGGTTGCAGTGTGCCAGGATTGCACCACTGCACTCCAGCGAGGCTCCTCAAAAAAAAAAAAAAAAAAAAGGAGAAAAAATATTTGATTTCAAGAAATATATATATATATATATATATATATTTTTTTTTTTGAGTCTCGCTCTGTCGCCTAGGCTGGAGTGCAGTGGTGTGATCTCAGCTCACTGCAACCTCTGCCTCCGGGGTTCAAGCGATTCTCCTGCCTTAGCCTCCTGAGTAGTTGGGATTACAGGTGCCCACCACCACGCCTGGCTAATTTTTGTATTTTTAGTAGAGACGGGGTTTCACCATGTTGGTCAGGCTGGTCTCAAACTCCTGACCTTGTGATCCACCCACCTCAGCTTCCCAAAGTGCTGGGATTACAGGTGTGAGGCACCGCCCCCGGCCAGAAATATATATTTTTGTATTCAATTAGAGCCAGATACAGATAGATAGATTATATATTATAGTATTAGATGCTAAGTTCTATGAAGAACACTTAAGCAACCATAGTGTATAAATGGTACCTCCTACCCCTTCCTCCCCTATGCGTGTAGATACTGTCTATAATTTACTGCTTTTTTTTCCTTCTCCTCAATCTCTATGGTGGAGAATGGGCTAGACTGCCCTACTCTGATAATATGACTTAGTAAGATTTCAGCTCCAAGTAGTGAATGGGACCATCATTCCCATTCCCATTCCCATCAGGAAGGATAGGACTGCTGCTCATAAACATGCCAGGTATTCTGCATAAGGCCAAACTAGTACCCGGTGGACACAAAGCACAGGTGTTATACTTCGACTCAATACAGGAAGAACTTTTAAACCATCAGAGCTGCCTGCAAAAGTAATGTACTTTTCTGGAAAGTGATCAATTTCCCTTTCTTGGAAAATTTGCAGCTTTGGGTTTATAAGTTACATTGTCTGCAAGCTCCCAGCTGCCCCCGAGGGTATGGAAGCAGATAGGTGGAGTGTACATTTCCTGACTTCTAACAGTAGAAAGGCTCCACCAAAGGCTCTTCAGGATATCCCTAGGAAGCTGCTCGCCTGTGCTACTCAGCACTGATTCTTTAATTTCTTTGTACAGATGAATAAACCATGGTTTATTTTATTTTACTTTTTGAGACAGGGTCTTGCTCTGTCGCCCATGCTGGAGTGCAGAGGTGCGATCTTGGCTCACTGCAGCTTCAACCTCCTGGGCTAAAGTGATCCTCCCACCTCAGCCTCCCGAGTAGTTAGGACTACAGGCCCATGCCAGCATGCCCGGCTAATTTTTGCATTTTTTGTAGAGACGGGGTTTCACCATATTATCCAGTCTGGTCTTGAACTCCTGAGCTTAAGTGATCCTCCCGCCTCAGCCTCCCACAGTGCTGGGATCACAGGCATGAGCCACTGAGACTGCAAATAAACCATGCTTTAGAGAAGGTAAGTGTCTTGACCAAAGCCACAGAGCTAGGAAGCAGTTGGCTGAACTGGGATTGAGGCCAAGGTAGTGCCTTTGATGCCAAAACCTGCTATCCTTCCTCACTATCACTCAACCTCTTTCCAGGGGCTCCACACCCATTGTGGTGACAGAAGCACCTTCTGCTGAGTGTAAACCCTTCTGGCTGGAATTGTTTCCCGGAGGGTAGGGTGCAGCCCCGAGGGCTGGGGTTAAAGTCAAGCTTCTCATCTGGACTCATCAGTTCTGACTGAGCACTTCTGCCTCAACCCCCACTGCCATCTCTCCATGAACGTGACACAAAAACCCTTGGTTTCAGCCAGTTTCCGGGCAAAGAAAGCTTTCCACCCAGGGCCTGGCGTGAGCTGAGGGCAAGAATAAAAAAAGAGTCGGGCGCGGCGGCTCATGTCTGTAATCTCAGCAATTTGGAAGGCCGAGGTGGGTGGATCACCTGAAGTTAGGAGCTCGAGACCAGCCTAGGCAACATGGTGAAACCCTCGTCTCTACTAAAAATACAAAAATTAGCCGGGCGTGGTGGTGTGCACTTGTAATCCCATCTACTCGGGAGGCTGAGGCAGGAGAGTCGCTTGAACCAGGGAGGTTGCAGGGCGCCGCAATCGCGCCATTACACTCCAGCCTGGGGGACTGAGCGAGGCTCCGTCTCAAAAAAAAAAAAAAAAAAAAAGCTAAGGTCCGGCGTCGAGGCGCTGGCCCTCCGTCCGTCTCGTGCTGAAGGAGGGCGCATGGGCCCCTTCCCCTGCCTCTGATCTTTCCTTGGAAGCAGCCCGTTAGACGAAATGGCGATCGACCAGGCGAAAGGTTGGTGGATCCTATGGCAGTGCGCGTGGCAGCCAGCCACACCCGGGCCCGGCTTCGCCCAGCGATAGGGGCGTGGAGCCGCGCCGCAAATGGCGCGCGAGCCTTCTGCGCACGCGCGTGCAGCGTCCAGGGTCCGGCCAGCGGCGCGGCTGAAGCGAGGGCGGGGAGGGAAAGCGAGAGGCGCCTGCGCTCCGGCGGTGGGCGGGCCCGGAGGTGGGCGGGGCTTGGGGCGGAGCCTGACCGTCACGCGCAGCCCCGCCCCCGCAGCCTTGTCGCTCCTGCTGAGGCGGTAACCGCTCTTCGTCGGCTCTTACCGGTTGGCTGGGCCAGCTGCGCCGCGGCTCACAGCTGACGATGGGGGATCCCAGCAAGCAGGACATCTTGACCATCTTCAAGCGCCTCCGCTCGGTGCCCACTAACAAGGTAGCGGCCGCGGGCGAGTGCGGGCCTGCCTAGCATCCCTGCGGGAACCGGCGGGAGGCCCCTGCGGGCGCCAGTGGCCGTGGCGTGGGAGGCGGGGCCGGCGCGGCCTGTGACACGTCGCACTGTGGGGCCGCGGCAGCCTGGCCGGGACGGGGCGGGCGGGGCCGGGCAGCTGGGAGGCCCAGGCGGGACGCCGGAGTGCGGGGGTCCTCACGCGGGCCGGGGAGCGTTCCCGGGGGCGGCGGCGCGGGCACACCCCCCCCAGCGAGCTCTTGGGGCGGGGGGCGAGCATCGGGGGCTCTGAGCGGGGGCGGGGGCGGGGGCATCCTCGGGGGCGCTGCGAGGAGGGAGCTCCCGGCTCGGAAACCCGGCTGATGGCGCCGGAAGCGGGGAAAGCGCGGCTCCCCCAGCGCCACCCTGGAGCTCGACCCCGCCTGTTGGAGCCGGCTTGGCTCCTCGGGCCTTGCGGTGCCTGCCTCAGTTTCTCTTCTGATAAAGTTTGCCGAGTAGTCTCCGCTCTGGCTTCCAGCTTTTGTCGCGTTGGCCAAGGAGGCTCACCACAGCCTCCTCCCTCCCCTCAGCTCTCTTTGGAGATAGAGGTTTCCTTTTTTTTTTTTTTTGTCTCCGGAGGCTGTTCTCTCCCTGGAACTTTTACAGCTTTGCGCAGCTGGCTGGAGGTGTTGGGGTGACGCAGGGGGCTAAGGTGACACGTCGGGTCGGAGAGGGACCTGGAGAGTGCAAAGGGCTGTCGCGTCAGCGTGAACTCTCCCCGCCCCTCCTGTGACACGAGTTTTGTCTGGTCCCCACTGTCACTTCCCGAAGGGAACAGCTGTTACTGAGCATGGTCATGAACCTCGACATGCTGGCATAGAAAGTTCCCAAGTGTTACAAAATAGGTATTTCTGTTGGTTTTAATTCTTGATGGTACAGGGGAGCCCATATTTTTTCCGGCCTAGGTGAGAAAGGAAACAGTTTATTGGAGGTGATGTCTGATGGATGTGGGAAAGTTAAGAGGCTCCAGGAATTCCCCAGTGCCCATTTCTTTACTGTTTTCTTGATTTTCACATTTTTATTTATTTATTTTTTTTAAAGACAGGGTCTCACCCCGTCATCCAGGCTGAAGTGTAGTGCCTTGATCCTAGCTCACTGCAGCCTTGACCTACCCAGCCCAAGCCATCCTTCCTTCCCAGCCTCCTGATGAGGCTGACACCACAGGGCTGCACCACCATGCCCAGCTAATTGTTATTATTAATTAATTTATTTATTTATTTTTGTAGAGACAGGGTCTTGCTATGTTGCCCAGGCTGGTCTCAAATTCCTGGGCTCAAGCAGTCCTCCTGCCTCCTCCTGCCTTGGCCTCCCAGAGTGCTAGGATTACAGGCATGAGTCACCATGCTGGCCTTAATGTTCTTTCTTTTTTTTTTTTTTAACGTTTTAATTTTAATTTTTTTGAGACAGAGCCTTGCTCTGTCGCCCAGGCTGGAGTGCAGTGGTGCGACCCCAGCTCACTGCAACCTCTGCCTCCTGGGTTCGAGCAATTCTGCCTCAGCCTGCTGAGTCGCCAGGATTACAGGCATCCACCACTACACTCAGGTAATTTTTATGTTTTTAGTAGAGACGAGGTTTCACCATGTCAGCCAGTCTGGTCTCAAACTCCTGGCCTCAAGTGATCCACCCGCCTCGGCCTCCTAAAGTGCTGGGATTACAAGCGTGAGCCACCGCGCCCAGCCTTGATTTTTAAATTTACATTGATGTGTTTATAAAGAGTGGGTCCTGTATAACTAGTCAAGATAAGAATCTGCGGTTAGCAGTTGTAAACTATATTTTTTTGTCACCTTTATCTCAGAATCATCAATATGTATTCTCTTTGATTTAATTCAAAGATAATTTTAAATAAGAAATCAATGTCTTTATATCAAGAGGCTTTTGAGAGACAGGCTTGTATTGTCCAGACTGCTACTTTCTAGGTATGTCACCCTTGGACAGGTTACTTGACCACTTTGTCCCTTTTTTCCTCGTCTGAAAATGGGGCATGAACTGGACCTGACTCAGAGGGTTATTGTGAAGATTAAATGGAATAATCCAAGAAAAACACTTAGAATAGTAACTGCATATAATAGTCTTCAATAAATGGCAGCTGTTTTTATTATGAAGAACACACCTGTGAAAAATTTTATATTCTGTAGTAAGATTAATAAAAGCAATGAACAAAAATGTTTTCTGGTAATGTTTCACAGTAATGTGCTATATTTCTTGGTTGAGACCTTTTATTTGATCATTGGTTTGAAACCCTTACCTAAACAAAGATAATAGCATTTTAAAATTGGGGTCATAAAAGAGAGCTCTAAGCTCTCTTTTGAGAGAGGGAAGGTAAGGGTGAGGAAAGGTAATCAAAAACAAGTCAGCTTACTTTTAGAACATGGTATCCAATTTCTTCCTCTCATGTATGATGACTTACTCTGGATCAAAGGTCATCAGGGTCAATTCTCTTTTTTCTTTTTCTTTTTTTTTCTTTTTTTTTTTTTGAGATTATCTAGCTCTGTTGTCCAGTCTGGAGTGCAGTGGTGCGATCTTGGCACACTGCAACCTTCTCCTCCCAGGTTCAAGCAATTCTCTTGCATCAGCCTCCTGAGTAGCTGGGTCTGCAGGCATGTGCCATCACGCATGGCTAATTTTCATATTTTTAGTAGTAATGGAGTTTCACCATATTGGCTAGGCTGGTCTCAAACTCCTGACTTAAAGTGATCCGCCTGTCTCAGCCTCCCAAAGTGCTGTGATTACAGGCGTGAGCCACCACACCTGGCCAAGGGTGAATTTTCTTGTTTGTGAAATCCTTCTTTGTTGCTATACCATTCCTTCCTTTTATATAAATCGGGTTATTCATTCAACAAGTATTCATTAAGCACCTATGGTGTGCTGGGCACTGTGTAAAGCATTAAAGGTATGTACACTGATGGTATGTTCCTGTCCTCAGGGAACTTATAGTCTAGTGGACAGATGAAGGGCAGATGCAGGACAGCAGGTGGTATGTTTTCTGCTCTGAAGCACAGTGTGGTGGAGCGGGAAGAGTGGCTCTGGGAACAGACTGCGTGGGATCCAGTCCCCATTGTGGACATTTCCACTAAGGAATTACTAAGAAGTGGCCACTTCTTATCTGTCACACTTAATTCAGTAATTCCTTAGTTTTCTTTAAAATGGAGATCAAGATTTACCGCCACCATCCCACGCCCGGAAGGACTTCTCATGCTTTCTGCAGCATGGTGCTTCTGTCACTTAAAGAACAACTTGCCTTTGATGATTTTCAAGAGAGTTGTGCTGTGAGGTGGCAAAAGTATCCAGGAAGCAGGATGCCAGTGCCTCAAGGAAAAAATGGTCCTTTTCGGCAATGTGTTCGGTACTGGGGGCTTGGCCCTTGTGTATTATCTCATACAAAAGACGTTTTCCAGGGCTTTGTGTTACCAGTTGGCATTGGAGCAGGTGCATAGCCATCCCAAGGCACAGGGAGCTCTGGGCCCTCCTCTCAACATTCACTGTCTCAAACTCACCAACAAGCACAACTTTGTGGACATTGCTGATGCCAAGTTGAAGATTCCTAGCTCTGGATCCAAGTCAGAGGGCCATCTCCACGTCAGCTCATCCAGAAGTGCCCCTTTCAGAGGTGGCACCTTGATGAGGTCTTCCTAGAGCCCAAGGATGGCCAGCAGATTCCCGTGTTCAAGCTCAGTGGGGAGAATGGTGAAGAAGTGAAAAAGGAGTAGAGACGATCCAAAAGACCCAGCTTTCTTCTAGTCTGGCCTTCCCTTATCTCCACCATGTGCCCACCAGGGGTGATGGCCTATCTGAGTGACAGACACTCCCGTAAGCCAATTTTCCAGCCACCAGTGGAATGATTGTATGTGCTGGCATATGGTAATTTCGGTATAATTCTAACTTGAGCACAACGAATGCTATTGTCATTTTTAAAATGAATCAGAAAGAAACTCTTATTATAAGATAATTTATGTGAAAGTTCTTTGTATAAGAAAGCACATGATAAAAGGAATCAGAATTAAGAAAACGTTCGTTGATTTAAAAAACAAATAAATAGGCCGCGTGGTGGCTCAAACCTGTAATCCCAGCACCTTGGGAGGCCGAGGCGGGTGGATCACCTGAGGTCAGGAGTTCAAGACCAGCCTGGCCAACATGATGAAACCCCGTCTCTACAAAAATACAAAAATTAGCTGGGCATGATGGCGAGTGCCTGTAATCTCAGCTGTTCGGGAGGCTGAGGCAGGAGAATTGCTTCAACCCAGGAAGCAGAGGTTGCAGTGAACCAAGATCATGCCACTGCACTCCAGCCTGGGCGACAGGGAGCGACTCCATCTCACACACACACAAAAGTAAAATAAAATTAAATAAATAAAAATAAATAAATAAAATGGAGATCAAGACTAGCTACATAATTTGTGAAATGTACAAAATGAAAATGCAGGGCCCTTGTTTGAACAGTATTAAGAATTTCGGCCGGACACAGTGGCCCACGCCTGTAATCCTAGCACTTTGGGAGGCCGAGGTGGGTGGATCATCTGAGCTCAGGAGTTCGAGACCAGCCTGGGCAACATGGTGAAACCCCGTCTCTACTAAAAATACAAAAAATTAGCTGGGCGTGGTGGCGTGTGCCTGTAATCCCAACTACTCGGGAGGCTGAGACAGGACAGTTGCTTGAACCCAGGAGGCGGAGGTTGCAGTGAACCAAGATCACACCACTGCACTCAAGCATGGGCGACAGAGTGAGACCCTATCTAAAAAAAAAAAGAATTTCAAGATGAGGCTGGGCGTGGTGGCGCCTATAATCCCAGCACTTTGGGAGGCTGAGGCAGATGAATAGCTTGAGCTCAGGAGTTTGACACCAGCCTGGGCAACATGGTGAAATCCCATCTCTACCAAAAAAAAAAAAAAAATTAGGCATGCGTGGTGGCTCATGCCTGTGGTCCCAGCTGCTCGGGAGGCTGAGGTGGAAGGATTGCTTGAGCTCGGGAGGCAGAGGTTGAAGTGAGTCGAGATGATATCATATACTCCAGCATGAGACCCTGTCTCAAAAAAAAAAAAAAAAAAAAAAGAATTTCAAGATGAGACAGCAGAGCATTAAGCCAATCACACACTCTTTTATTCTAAGTGTGGGGCCCGCTGTGACTGCATAGATCACACACACGCCCAGGAAGCTGGCCCTGATGGGGATGATCATAGTACCTTCTACTAGTACCCTACTAACGAAAGCGTTGTTAGGAAGATGGAATTGGCTAAAGTGCCAACAACAGTGCCTGACTTAAACACTCAATATTAGCTGTTATTATTTGTATACTAATTATTCTCATCATTAAACAAAACAAATTGTCAGTCAAAAGCTATTTCTTATTCATCACCATAAGAACTGATGTTCTGCTTCAAAAGCCACATCTTGACTTTGGTTTGGGATTGCATATCAAATCAAAGCGCAGTCCCTGCTTCCAGAGCATAGCCTCCTGGTATAGCAGGAGGATCAAGGCAGCATTTATGGGAGCCAGACCTGTATTTCTCACAACTTCTGACCTCCACACGTCCCAGTCTCCACTTGTTAGCTCCTCTACCCCTATAAACTGCTCCACCATGTGCATTCGCATTTAGTGAGCACCTGTGTTGTGCCAGGCATGGTGCCAAGCTCAGGTGAATAAGGTAGACATGGCCCCCCCTCATGGGGCTACATTTTAGCAATCCGTTAGCTTAGGTGATGGATCAGGAGGATGTCAAAGCTGCCTCCCTCATTAGGAACCTCACTGCTCTCTTCTTGTAGCGAGTCTGGTGACCACCTCAGAAGTGATTCTCAAACTTGGCCTGCTCTGGGCTGTGTACCCAAGCTCTCTGCCATCACCTCTACCAAAAACCCTTTGCATCCTGTCCTTGCTTACTAGGAAACAATCTTATAACTAATTGTCTTGCCCACTGGACTGCTAGACTGTGGGCTCCATGTGGGCAGACTTCCTGAACCACGCTGGTATGTCCACTTGGTATGTGCCAGGTACACTTGATAGTAAGTGCACAGCAACTGGTAGTTGAGTGACTAGGTGAGAAATTATAAACAGCCTGACAGGGAAGAACAGCACCTTTTGGCAGAGTCTGTCGTTTTGTTTGATGCCCCACAGAAGAGGGTTCCCCTAATGGCCATCACCACAGGGCATTTGAATTTGCATGTCTGTCTTCCCCACTTCTCAGTGAGCTTTTTAAAGACTAGCACCAATAAGAGTTCAGCTAGTGTTTGTGCTGCTACTTTTTCATACCTCATCACTTGTCACATGTCTGACATACAGCAGGTGATCAGCAAACACCGAAGCGAATCCCCGGCCTCTTTTTGTGTCAGTTGTCACTCCACCCCCATTTTTCAGTGTGCGATCAGTGTGAGCGTATTGTGGTGAGGGGCTTTAGAAAACCCACTTGTGTTTCCTGTCTTGTATTACCCTCAAAAGACCAGAAGCCAGATCTTGCTTGATAATGATAGGTTGGACAACCTTCACATAAGTGGTTCTGCCTATAAAGTATATCTTTTTTTTTTTTTTTTTTTTAATAGCAGGGTCTCACTGTTGCTGAGGCTGGAGTGCAGTGGAGTGGTCTCCACTCATTGCATCCTCCACCTCCCAGGCTCAAGCGATCCTCTCACCTCAAACTCCTGAGTAGCTGGGACTACAGGCACGTTCCACCACACCGGCTAATTTTTTTTATTTTTTGGTAGAGACATGTTGCCCAGGCATGGTCTCAAACATTTCGCTGTGTTGCCCAGGCTGGTCTCAAACTCCTGAGCTCAAGCGATCTACCTGCCTTGGCATCCCAAAGTGCTAGGATTACAGGTGTGACCCACTGCACCCAGCCTATTTATCTAATATGTATTTTTTTTCCTGCAAAAAGATTAAGAACAATTCTATTAGAGGAATTTTTTTTCCTATTTGGAGTTTAGTGAGTTATAAATACTGCTTTCCACAACAAGCACTGTGTATTTTATGGGCCCAGCACACTTCCGATGCGTGACTTTGCTAGTTAGCACTGTGTATTTTAAAGTACTTTTATGCTCCCGTTGATGAAGAATGTTGGGCTTCAGTGTCAGTGTTGAAGGGGCTAGTAATAATTTTTGAGCTGGCAATACGTTTTTAAAGTTATTCTTTTGATTAACAAATATTTACTGAATGATTACCATGGGTAAGCCTATTTTTCAGGCTGTGTGTGAGATTAAAAAGTACACAACTATTCAGCAAACACTTATTGTGCATTTACCATGTGCACATTCTGTGCTAGTGGACAGGAAAGCAAGGTGACAGGAGCCAGGCGTGGTGCCTCTCACCTGTAATCCTAGCATTTTGGGAGGCTGAGAGGGCCCAAATTGCTTGAGCCCAGGAGTTCAGGACCAGCTTAGGCAACATAGCAAGACCCCCGTCTCTACAAAAGAAAAAAAAATTATCTGGGCACGGTGGTGTACACTCGTCCTAACTGCTTAGGAGGCTGAGGGGGGGGAGGATGGCTTAGCTCAAGAGTTAGAGACTGCAGTGAGCTAGGACCGTGCCACTGCACTCCAGCCTAGGTGAGAGCCAGACCTTGTCTCTTTAAAAAAAAAAAAAGCCATAAAGATTGGCAAAAGGGAACAATTTTACCCCTGTAAGAACTCTCAGTGCCTTCAGTGGGCAGGGGACATAGTCCTCGGTTATGAATGTGCATCTAAGATTTATCAAAGTGACCTGGACAGAGTGAGGCGGTGGAGGTAGAGAAGGGCGCAGCATTTCATAAAGGAATATCTCTCTGTATTAGTTATCTATTGCTGTGTATCAGATCACCCCCAACTTGGCATCGTAAAACAACAGATAGTTCTGAGGGTCAGGAATTTGGGGGTGACTTAGCTGGCTGCTTCTGACCCAGGGTCTTTCATGAGGCTGCAGTCAAGCTGTTGGCCAGGGCTGAGGTCATCTGGGAGCTTACTCACATGGTGGTTGGCAGCCCTCCTCTCCTCGCTGGCAGTTGGACTGAAGGCCTCAGTTCCTCAGCACTTCACCCTCTCCACAGGGTAACCTGAGTGTCCTCAAGACATGGCACCTGGCTTCCCCTAGAGCTAGTGATCCAAGGTGGGGAGGGAGAGAGGGGGAGAGAGAAAAGAGAGTTGGGGAGAGGAAAAAGCCATAGTGTCATTTGTAACCCAGTCTCAAAAATGACTTGGTCATTTCTGCCATACACACACAGACACACAGATCACCTTGGTAAAATGAGGGTGGAGATTACACGGGATGCAAATACCCGGAGGTGGGTTTCACTGGGGCCATCTTGGAGTCTGGCTGCCACAACCTCTTCCTCTGGCTGGGGAGAGAAGCAATATGCGTGACAGGCTGCCATCTGGTATAGCCACTGCCAGGAAGGATGGTAGGGCTGGAGTGGTTCCAGGCAGGGCTGCTTCCCTCACTAGCATTCCTTTACATGACCGGTAGGATCCCTGCTGATGCTTCAAGGATAAGGCATGTTTGAGATGGTACACAAACCTAAACTCTCTTCACTGTGTATAGTGTGCATTGTTAAAATATATACATGATAGCCCAGGCGTGGTGGCTCACGCCTGTAATCCCAGCACTTTGGGAGGCCAGGGCGGGTGGATCACGAGGTCAGGAGATCGAGACTATCCTGGCTAACACGGTGAAACCCCGTCTCTACTAAAAATACAAAAAAATTAGCTGGGCGTGGTGGCGGGCGCCTGTAGTCCCAGCTACTCAGGAGACTGAGGCAGGAGAATAGCATGAACCGGGGAGGCGGAGCTTGCAGTGAGCCGAAATCGTGCCGCTGCACTCCAGCCTGGGTGACAGAGCGAGACTCCATCTCAAAAATAAATATATATATATATATGAAATAATCTGTAATATACTATATAAATCATATAGTAAACTGGGCACAGTGGCTCGTGCCTGTAATCCCAGCACTATGGGAGGCCGAGGCTGTCGGATCACCTGAGGTCAGGAGTTCGAGACCAGCCTGTCCAACATGGTAAAACCCCGTCTCTACTAAAAATACTAAATTAGTTGGGTATAGTGGTGTGAGCCAGTAGTCCCAGCTACTCCGGAGGCTGAGGCAGAAGAATCAATTGAACCCGGAAAGCGGAGGTGACAGTGAGCCGAGATCGCACCATTGCACTCCAGCGTGGGTGATAGAGCAAGACTCTGTCTTAAAATAAAAAAATACATAATATAGTAATTAACTATACTAATTTATAATTAATATAATTATATATAATATAATAATAAAAGAGCATGAAATTTGAGGCTTTTAAAAAAACCTAGATGAGATATTTTCTCATAATATTACAATCCCAAAGTTTACGTTATAAAGGTTAAACAGTTTTCAAGCTAAGTCATTTACTGTATCTTATAGGATAATTTATTTGGCTAACATAAATTAGTAACTGAATTTAACATTTTTTTTCAGGTGTGTTTTGATTGTGGTGCCAAAAATCCCAGCTGGGCAAGCATAACCTATGGAGTGTTCCTTTGCATTGATTGCTCAGGGTCCCACCGGTCACTTGGTGTTCACTTGAGTTTTATTCGGTAAGTGAATCTTCTCTCATTGGGGCGAGATTGATTACATTGTTACATGGGTGTTTTTTTTCCCTTTTTTCTTTTCTTTTTTTGAGACAGGGTCTTGCCTTGTCACCTGTCACCTTGGCTGCAGTAGTGCCATCATAGCTCACTGGGCTCAAGCGAACTCAGCCTCTACAAAAAATAAAAAATGTTGTGGTGTGATGATGTATAACTCTAGTCCTAGCTACTCAGGAGGCTGAAATGGGAGGATCACTTAAGCCCAGGAGTCAAGGCTGCAGGAACTATGATCTTTTTTTTTTTTTTTTTTGAGACGGAGTCTCGCTCTGTCGCCCAGGCTGGAGTGCAGTGGCGCGATCTCGGCTCACTGCAAGCTCCGCCTCCCGGGTTCACGCCATTCTCCTGCCTCAGCCTCTCCAAGTAGCTGGGACTACAGGCGCCCGCCACCACGCCCGGCTCATTTTTTGTATTTTTAGTAGAGACGGGGTTTCACCGTGGTCTCGATCTCCTGACCTCGTGATCTGCCCACCTCGGCCTCCCAAAGTGCTGGGATTACAAGCGTGAGCCACCGCGCCCGGCCAGGAACTATGATCTTGCCACTGCATTCCAGCCTGGGCAACAGAGTAAGACCCTGTCTGTTAAAAAAAAAAAAAAAAAAAGAAATTTGATTTTCAGTGTTGCCATACAATATTAAAAGGTGAGGCCTTTAAGAAGTGATTGAGCCCTCATTGGAATGGATTAGTGGGGTATCATGTGAGCGGCTTTATAGGAAGAGGAGGAGAGACCTGAGCTAGCACACTCAGTGTTCTCACTAGGCGATGCCCTGTGCTGCCTCTGGACTCTACAGAGTCCAACCAGTAAGAAGGTTCTTACCAGATGTAGTCCCTTGACCTTGGACTTCTCAGCCTCCTTAACTGTAGAAATCAACTTCTTTTCTTTATAAAGTACCCAGTTTCAGGAATTCTGTTACAAGGAATGAAAAACCGATTTATGACAATCATCTAATAATTCAGCAGTACAAAGTACAGACTCATGGGAGAAGGGCAATCAGGTGCTGTGGGTCTGTCCTATGTCCACCAAAGTGGAGAGTTTATGTCAGTGATGAGACACTCTCCTTGTATCAGGGCTTCACTTCCAGCGTAATCTTATAGCTCTGGCTTCCGAGGACACTAATATCACAAAGACTGAGTGAATGATTTTTAGTGGCAGTTTCAAATGTTTGTAACGTGAAGATCTTTTTTCTCCTTTTATCTGAAGACTTGGGCTGCAATGGCCCCTCTGGTGAGTAAACCGTCTTCTACTTCTGATACTCTATGGCAATAGCCCATATGGGGCTTTTTGCATCAGAAGAAGACACCACCTTTGGACTGACAGTCTGATGGGATAACCCCACAGTCCAGTGGGAGGCAGGACTATTTGTGAAGTGAAGTAAATTGAAATAATAAAAGAAATAATGGAAAGATCCCCAGGGCTTGGAAGCCAAGCAAGGCCTGCATGTCAGCTGCCACAGGCCCTTGCCAGGACAACTTCTGCAGGGCACCCTCAAACAGCCATGTCTTAGTCATTGCTGCCTCCCCCAGACAATTTCCAGAGATTTCCCTACTGCATCTTTTCTAGGGAAGGAACCAGCTAGGCTGCCCATTTGGAATTGTGGCAAGCAATCTTATATTATGACTTAAGGAATATTGAAATATTGATAGAACGTGATTATTAAAAAGGAGCATTTGTTTCTATAGGATAAAATCTATTATAATTCTTTGTCTTTTTTTTTTTTTTTTTTTTTTTTTTTTGAGTTGGAGTTTTGCTCTTGTCACCCAAGCTGGAGTGCAATGGCGCAATCTCGGCTCACTGCAACCTCCACCTCCTGGGTTCAAGCGATTCTCCTGCCTCAGCCTCCTGAGTAGGTGGGATTACAAGCACATGCCACCACACCCAGCTAATTTTTGTATTTTTAGTAGAGATGGGCTTTCACCTTGTTGGCCAGGATGGTCTTGATCTCCTGAACTTGTGATCCACCCCCCTCGTCCTCCCAAAGTGTTGGGATTACAGGCGTGAGCCACTGTGCCTGGCCCTGCCTTCTGTTTTCTTCTAAGAGTTTTACAGTTTTAGGTCTTACCTTTAAGTCTTTGATTCATTTTGAATTAATTTTTATTCATGACGTCAGATAAGAGTTCAACTCCATTCTTTTGTATGCGGATACCTAGTTTTTCCATCACCATTTGTTGGAAAGACTGTCTTTTCCCCATTGAATCAAACTTGGGTTTTTTTGTTGTTGTTTTGGGTTTGTTTGTTTGTTTTTTTTTGAGGCGGAGTCTTGCTTTGTCACCCAGGCTGGGGTGCAGTGGCACGATCTTGGCTCACCTCAACCTCCGCCTCCCAGATTCAAGTGATTCTCCTGCCCTCAGTCTCCTAAGTAGCTGGGATTACAGGCATGTGCCACTGCGTCCAGCTAATTTTTGTATTTTTAGTAGAGACAGAGTTTCGCCATGTTGGCCAGGTTGGTCTCGAACTCCTGACCTCAGGTGATCCACCCGCCTCAGCCTCCCAAAGTGCTGGGATTACCCCAGCTAAAGCTTGTTTTTAATGTACTTTGTTTTCCAGATTGATCATTACCAGTTAACTTATGGTAACCTACCCTGCCCAGAGCAGATGAAGACTAGACTCAAGGCAATACCTAGTTGCTTCTCTTCCTTCTGTCTTTACTGTGTTCTTTTCCTCTTTCTTTCTGCTAAGTCTCGCTTATTATGACCTGGCTCTCCTTCCTCATCGCTAAAGAATACTTCCAGTTTAAGCCATTCCAGGAAATCGGGTGGTTTTATGATGTGTTCCTCCCTGAGGGAAGGGCTGACCTAGAGCCTGAGGGGCGGTACAGCAGGATCTGTTTGGGCCATTGCAAGTTTAATCACTGACCTTTTAAAAGTCAGATAAATAGAACTGTATGAATCACAATGCTTGTAAATGATTCAAAAACAACAATTAAAATTCATGATACAACCTTAGGGCAGGAGTCTAGGATTTGGGCAAGAGAAAGTCAAGGATGAGAAGGTACTCAGTATTGTTTTTGTTGTTATTTTTAAGGCAGAGAAGAGCTATTCTTTAAGCATTTTTATTTCTTAAAAAAAATTGGGGGGCTGGACACAGTGGTTCAAACCTGTAATCCCAGCACTTTGGGAGGCCAAGGTGGAAAGATCACTTGAGCTTGGGAGTTTTTTGGGTTTTTTATTTGCTTTTTTTTTTTTTTCTTTGAGACGGAGTCTCACTCTATCCCCTCAGCTGGAGTGCAATGGCATGATCTCAGCTCACTGCAACCTCCGCCTCCCGGGTTCAAGCGATTCTCCTGCTTCAGCCTCCCAAGTAGCTGGGATTACAGGTGTGTGCCACCACACCCACCTAATTTTTGTATTTCCAATAGAGACGGGGTTTCACCATGTTGGCCAGGCTGGTCTTGAACTCCTGACCTCATGTGATCCACCCACCTCAGCTTCCCAAAGTACTGGGATTACAGGCATGAGCCACAGCACCTGGCCGAGCCTGGGAGTTTGAGGCTACAGTGAGCTATGATCTCACCACTTCACTTCAGTCTGGGTGACAGGACAAAGACCCTGACTCAAAAAACAACAACAACAACCAAAAAAAAAAAACAAAAAAAAAACCACTAGCTAATTGGGAAAAAATCCAAGCAGTCCCAAAATATATAAAGTCTCTCCTCTAGAATACTTTTCCCCCTCTTCTTCCCCTCCCGCTGCCAGACACACACACACACACACACACACACACACACACACACACACACACAGAGTTTCCTGTGTGGCATGGGTGGTGTGCATATTTAACTGGAGTTTTTTTTCTTTAACTAGAGTTTCAAGTCAATAAATTTACAGAGGAAAGATAATTTATAAGTTATGGCTTTTGCCAAGCAAAAGGGGGAAGGCAGATTAAGAGTGTATGGAGAGGGCAAGCTGCATTGGTTGCTGACTGCTCCCAGAGTGGACCTGATTGAACTGACCTCTGCCCCTTTTCACCTCCATTGCCGGGATCTCCATGTTTCCGGCTGCTGCTCCCCTCTAGCTCTGTTTCTTCTCAAGTTTGCCGTTATGTATTTCATGAACTTATTAAAGGTGAATGGGATCCCTGCATCGATCTTGTTGGCCTGGGATTAGGGACAGGCTTAAATACAATGTACATAAGAAGACAGACTGCAAAGTTATGCATGAGAGATAGAAACTAAGTCCTGTGCCCACTTCTGCTTGGAAAATAAGGCAAAGTTTAAAAGAGGTAACGTTTGCAATGAACTTGGAAGGTTTGGTGAGGTTTTGATAATGGAGACAAGGCCGGGCATGGTGGCTTGCGCCTATAATCCCAGCACTTGGGAGGCCGAGGTGGGAGGATAGCTTGAGCCCAAGAGTTTAAGACCAGCCTGGGCAACATAGTGAGGCCTCATCTCTACAACAACAACAAAAAAATAATGGAGACAAAGGAGGGAAAATTGGGTCAGCACTCGGACCTTCAGATATAAAAGCAGGAAAAAGTGAAATGCTTTGTAGCGAGTTTTTGTATGCATAGGAAAATAAAGAGAAGTAAGGGTGAAAGGAGAGGATCTGTGTCATATTGTGGAGTGCTTTAGCTGCCAGGCTGGGAGCTAATAGTTCACTCCTGAGGCCCTGGAGGGGTGAGGCATGTGGGGAGGCTGACTCAGCCTGGGTAGAGCAGGAGACAGCATCAGGAAGAGGTGAGGACTGAGGCTGAGGATGCAGGAGCGGGGATGCGGTGGGGAGGTCGGTGGGGAGGCAAATCTGAGCTGTCCTTTCCTGGCCTTGGGTGTGTTCCTTACCTC
This sequence comes from Symphalangus syndactylus, assembly GCF_028878055.3. Lineage (NCBI taxonomy): Eukaryota > Metazoa > Chordata > Mammalia > Primates > Hylobatidae > Symphalangus > Symphalangus syndactylus. The sequence goes on from NC_072440.2 coordinate 16,877,884, forward strand.
TGAATGTCTTACTTTCCTTCTATTGAAAGTGAGGGTGAGAATACTAGGACCTGCTGTATAGGGTGTTGGCAGGAGCGAGCAAGAGAGCCCCATATAGCCTGGCACATAGTGAGCCCTAGAACATGTTGATGATGATCAGGGCAGAATCTGGGCTCCTGCTCGGTGGACATGGGGGAGAACCTTTTTGTGATGTCAGTGTAGAAAGGCAACGCTTTTCATGACCTTATAGAGGTAATCAAACAAGTTATAAACAAAGGGCTGCTGGGAAGTTGTTACTGAGATTGTCTATAAGTAAAACTCTAGATTAATAGTGGTATGCACTTTGGGAGGCTGAGATGAGGGGATTGCTTGAGGCCAGGAGTTGGAGACTAGCCTGGCCAACATGGCAAAACCCCATCTCTACTAAAATTACGAAAATTAGCCAGGTGTGGTTCTGCACGCCTCTAATCCCAGCTACCTCTGGAGGCTGGGGCACAAGAATTACTTGAATACAGAAGGCAGAGGTTACCATGAGCTGGGATTGCATAACTGCACTCTAGCCTGGGCAACAGAACGAGGCTGTGTCTCAAAAAAAAAAAAAAACAGGTGTGGTTCACTGGGCATGGTGGCTCACACCTGTAATCCCAGCACTGAGAGGCTGAGGTGGGAGGATTGCTTGAGCCCAGGAGTTCTAGACCAGCTTGGGCAACATAACAAGACCCTATCTCTATTTAAAAGAAAAAAAAAAGGGCCAGGCATGGTGGCTTATGCCTGTAATCACAGTACTTTGGGAGGCCAAGGTGGGTGGATCACCTAAGGTCAGGAGTTTGAGACCAACCTGACCAACGTGGAGAAACCCTGTCTCTGCTAAAAACACAAAAATTAGCCGGGCGTGGTGACACATGCCTGTTATCCCAGCTACCCAGGATGCTGAGGCAGGAGAATCACTTGAACCCAGGAGGCGGAGGTTGCAGTGAGCCAAGATCGCACCATTGCACTCCAGCCTGGGCAACAAGAGCAAAACTCCATCTCAAAAAAAAAAAAAAAAAAAAAGCCCGGCATGGTGGCTACCATCTGCTTGGGAGGCTGAGACAGGAGGATTGCTTGAGCAATCCTGGTTGAGGCTGCAATGAGCTGTGATCACACCACTCCATTCCTGGGTGATGGCGTGAGACCCTGTCTTAAAAAAAGAAAAGAAATTAGTAAACATAAGGGCAGCACAAAGGAAAGTTTTGGTGGACCTGAAGCTTCTTTTCTTTTCTTTGTTCCTTGCCCATTTTGTAAAAGGTATTCTGCCTATACCCATTCTAAAATATCCACATTCCTTTACAGTTAGTGTAGGGCAAGCTATTACTGAATAACAGCCTCTGCTTTTTGCTCATTTCTGTGGCTTCAGTATAAAGATTCTAACATTGTTGCTTTACCGTCGACCCCTTGGTCAATGTGCGTTGTTGAGGCTGTACTCACTGCCTTTACTTGTTTCAGATTTGATCTTACAGTGGAGAGAAGTCAGGCATAAGGTGTGGAAGGGGCAGGAAGGTCTTGTAGCTTTCACTTCAGGAGCATGAAATCTTGTGTTTTTTCCTCTCCCTGCTGGTCACGATGTTGGGTAGGTCTCTTCTACCTTGTGATAAGAGAATGAGCGTCCTCCAAGCTTCTGGTAGGGATCAAACTGGACAAGTAGATCACCGACCTGAAAACATCCAAACAGTGCATCTGTTTCGAGTAGAGACACATTACCAAATTTTAAATCATATCCAACCAAGGATGGGAGGCAAAGAGTTGGTGTTGTTCCAGCAGCCCAGTGACACTTGTCATGTCCCCGTGCCCTGCATTCCAGGAAGGATGAGAGGAGCCAGGGGTTGCTCGCACCAACCGTCATCCACTCTGGAGTCCTGGCATCCCAAAAGTGTGGGTCCTTGTTGACACAAACTTAGAATTCTTTAGGATCCTAAAGCCTAAGGAAACCTTGTTCTCAAAAGCTCACTGATTTTGATCCTGGGGATAAAAAATATTAACATTTAGTAATATTCTTTCCATTTAGATCTACAGAGTTGGATTCTAACTGGTCATGGTTTCAGTTGCGTTGCATGCAAGTTGGAGGAAACGCTAATGCAGTAAGTTCATCTCAAACTCATCATTTTCCTTCTTGTTTAAATATTTGTTATGCTATAATAGTAAAGAAGCTCAGGCTAGGTGCAGTGGCTCATGCCTGTAATCTCAGCCGTTTGGGAGGCCGAAATTACAGGCGTTTGGGAGGATCACTGGAGCCCAGGAGTTCAAGACCACCTGGGCAACATGGCAAGATCCTCTATTTATAAAAAACAAACAGGTCGGGTACGGTTGCTCATGCCTGTAATCCCAACACTTTGGGAGGCTGAGGCAAGAAGATCACTTGAGTCCAGGAGTGTAAGACCAGCCTGGGCAACATAGTGAGACCTCGTCATACAAAAGACTTAAAAATTAGCAAGGCATTATGGAACCTGCCTATAGCCTCAGCTACTCAGTAGGCTGAGGTGGGAGGATCACTTGAGCCCAGGAGTTCAAGGCTGCAGTGAGCTGTGATCATGCCATTACACTCCAGCCTGGGTGACAGAGCAAGACCCTGTCTCAAAAAAAAAATATATATATATATATTTAAATAGTTAAAGTCAGAGGTCTAAAATAGCAGTTTCCAAAATGGTAGTTTCTCAATCTTTTTTCTTAGTTGACTTAAGCATAAAAATCAATTAATTAGTTAATTTTCCATTTAAATTGGATCCAGTGTTTCCCTAATGAGATAAATTAAATACTAAGGAATACAATTTTGTCAGGTAGAGGTGACTTTTGGAAGGCCATAAATCATTGTAATAACTAAGATTTTTTTTTTACTTTTCAAGAAACAATTTTTGCCCCTCTTAATTAAAAATATATGCCTGGCCAGGCATGGTCACTCCCACCTGTAATCCCAGAACTTTGGGAGGCTGAGGCAGGAGGACCACTTGAGCCCATGAGTTCAAGACCTGCCTGGACAACAAAGTCTACAAAAAAAAAAATTTAAATTAGCCAGGCATAATGGTGCATGCCTGTAGTCCCAGCCACTTGGGAGTCTGAGGCAGAAGAATCACTTGAGTCCAGGAGGTTGACGCTACAGTGAGCAGCGTTCACCGTGCCACTGCACTCCAGCCTGGGTAATCAAGCAAGACCGTCTCAAAAAAATATATATAGATATATGCCTTAGATGTTTCAAGTTTTTTTTTTTTTTTTTTTGAGATAGAGTCTCACTCCTGTTGCCTAGGCTGGAGTGCAGTGGCAAAATCATAGCTCACTGCAGCATCAACTTCCTGGGCTCAGGTGATTCTCTCACTCAGCCTCCCAAGTAGCTGGGACTACAGGCAAGTACCACCACGCACAACAAGTTTTTTACATTTTTGGTAGAGACAGGGTTTTGCCATGTTGCCAGGCTGGTCTCGAACTCCTAGGCTAAAGTGATCTGCCCACCTCTGCCACTCAAAATGCTGGGATTGCAGGCATGAGCCTCCGGGCCCAGCCAGTGTTTCTTATTAATTTTTTATTAATTTTCTGTTTTTTTGTAGAGGCGTGGTCTCACTTTGGTTCCCAGGTTGGTCTCAAATTCCTGGCCTCAAGCAATCCTCCTGCTTTGACTTCCCAAAGTGCTAGGATTACAGGCATGAGCCACTGTGCCCAGCCTCAAGCATCTTTTTAGAAACCTTTGCCCATTATCATGATGTTCACAAACTTGTTCCTAAACTTAGCACTGTTGGTTTGACTTACCTGTTCTTATTTCTAAGCCTTCCCAAGGTTGCAGAGTCACCCTCCAAACTCCAGAAAGGAGCTTTCTCATCTCAAGCCAGCAGGGGTCGGGGGACATGGGGAGGGAAGGTTCAGATGAGTGGTCATTCAGTTTACCCAGTGGAGCTGTGAGTTATGTGCTTGGAACCATCCTTTTTGTATTTGAATCCTAACCCTTTCCCTTGCTACCCATGTGACCTGGGGCACATTGTTGAACCTCTCTGTGCTTCATTTTCCCTATCTGTAAAGCGTAGACAGCAGTAGTGACTGTCTGATAGTGTTGCTATGACAGTTGAATGAGATGATGCCCATGAAGCACTCACAACAGGATCCGGAACATGTGGGTGACCAATATTATCAGTCGAATTAGGTTCATCAAAGGATCACTTGTATAGGTTTTTAGAAGACCTGTTTTAATTAAGATATAAATTCTATAATTCATATCTATACATGGATCCTCATGAAGTGGGTAAAAGCAGTTTCTTTTAATTGTTTAAATACTTGTTTTATCATCTTACCTATATTGTAGTCTCTGTTAATGATAAAATAGTGCTGAACGAGGTAAATGTTAATGTAGCTCCTCACTAATTTGTCAAAAATTCTGATTTACTGGACTCCATTTTGAGATTGATTGTGGACGAGGTGTAGTGGTTCACACTTCTAATCCCAGCACTTTGGGAAGCCACAGTGAGAGGACTGCTTGAATCCAGGAGTTGGAGGCTGCAGTGAGCCATGATCATGCCACACTACACTCCAGCCTGGGTGACAGAGTCAGACCATCTCAAAAAAAGAAAAGGACGAGGAGCGGTGGCTCACGCCTGTAATTCAGCACTTTGTGAGGCCAAGGCAAGTGGATTCCTTGAGCTCAGGAGTTCAAGACTGGCATAACAAGACCCCATCTCTACAAAAAATACCAAAATTAGCCAGGCATGGTGGCACACACCTGTAGTCCCAGCTACTTGGGAGGCTGAGGTGGTGGGATCACTTGAGTCCAGGAGGTGGAAGTTGCAGTGAACCGAGATGGAGCCACTGCATTCCAGCCGGAGCCACTGCATTCCAGCCTGGGTAATAGAGCAAGACTCTCTCTTAAAAAAAAAAAAAAGAAAAGAAAGAAAGAAAGAAAAAAGAAAAAAAAAGATGAAGTGGATTGCTCATAAGTCCTGAGTAGAAAGCTTCTCCCCAAATAAAGTTCACAATGACAGAGATGGTTTAATGGACAAATGAGGACTAGTTATTTCATTTTGTAATGCAAGTCTCATAGCTAGTTTTTGTTGTTGTTGTTTTGAGATGGAGTCTTGCCCTGTCGCCCAGGCTGGAGTGCAGTGGCACGATCTCAGCTCACTGCAAGCTCCGCCTCCTGGGTTCGCCATTCTCCTGCCTCAGCCTCCCAAGTAGCTGGGATTACAGGCGCCCGCCACCACGCCTGGCTTACTTTTTCTATTTTTAGTAAAGGCAGGGTTTCACCGTGTTAGCCAGGATGGTCTCGATCTCCCGACCTCGTGATCTGCCCACCTCGGCCTCCCAGAGTGCTGGGATTACAGGCATGAGCCACTGCACCTGGCCATAGGTAGTTTTACCAAAATATTAATCTGCATGCTTTTCTCTGTAGTCTTCCTTTTTTCATCAACATGGGTGTTCCACCAACGACACCAATGCCAAGTACAACAGTCGTGCTGCTCAGCTCTATAGGGAGAAAATCAAATCGCTCGCCTCTCAAGCAACACGGAAGCATGGCACTGATGTAAGTCACTGGAGGCTGGATTGTTTCCTTTAGATACATGTTCACTTAGTAGAAAAAGTGATTTTTATCCTGAATAGTAAAACTTTTCTACCTGAGTTGTCTTATAAGGAATTAGTGTACGGTAGATTGTTACTATTTGAAGTAGTTATGTTCTGTAAATTCATCATGAGTACTGGATTAGTGAATACTAAAACATTGCTCCTAGGAGAAGTACAGGATTAGGTTCCTATAAGCTCTGGTCTCATTTTCATCAACTGATCAATACATAACCTTATTTAACATGTGTTTCTATTTAAAGACACCTTTTTAAATATACACTGATGGCTCATTAATATTGAACTCACAGCCAAGGACTATAACTCAGCCCTGAATGAAGCTTATTTAATGCCTGGATTTTCTCCATGAGGCACATCACAGCCTTCATGTGCTTCAGAACATTAGATAGCCCTTCAGTACTGCACTTGAGAGGCATCTTAAAAAATGACATCCTCAATAAAAAGCATGGGAATATGAAGAACGTAGCATGAAATAAACTACAGAAAGGACATTTTTTATGAGAACTGAAACAAGAAGGCAGAGTAGTGTGTCTTGTTCTACCTCAGCTGAGAACGTGCTTCTCGGGCAACTAATTTTTTGCTGCACTATTCTCCAAATGACTGAAAACACCACAAGGACTGATTTTGGGTTCAAAGTAAATTTTAGCAAGTAGGTAAATTCATAAATATGGAATCCATGAATAATGAGGATTGATTATCGTTTGGAACCTGCATTTAGATATGAAGTCTTTGATCTTTCCTTTTCAGAAATTGTTTACGTGTTTGAGGTACTTGACTTCCTCAAGGTTTGGAAGCAAAATTTACTGGATGATAGATTACTAAAGTGTACTCAGAGGTCCTCTGTAGGGATGTTACTGATTTTGTAAGAATGGAAAGCACCAATCTTTAGGAAACAGGTCTCTATAAGGGAAGTGAAGGGTATCAAATAAAATCCTTTACAGGCCGGATGAAATGCTCAGCCCCACGTTGTTTTTTTGTTCTAGCTGTGGCTTGATAGTTGTGTGGTTCCACCTTTGTCCCCTCCACCAAAGGAGGAAGATTTTTTTGCCTCTCACGTTTCTCCTGAGGTATGTATTATACTTCACATCATTTTAAAGTGTGCTTACTCTGACAGTTAACAAAAAGTGCATATTTAAAATGTTAGGATGTAGGCTAAGCTCTTGTAACAAGAAGTCCTGAAACATAACTACTGAAGAGAGAAATGACATTATCAACAGTTCCAAGGTTAGGCTATCTGCCGTTGACTGATGGGCTTACTTTGCTGTTCTCAACATGTTTCTTCCATCTCAGGGTCTAAAGCAGCTGCTCCAGTTTAAGACTCTCCCAGCTTAAGAGAAGAGGACAAGCATCCTTGAGAGCTAATGCCCTATTCTTTTATTTATTTATTTCTGGGGGGACCGAATCTGGCTCTGTTGCCCAGGCTGGAGTGCAATGGCACAGTCTCAGCTCATTACAACCTCTGCCTCCTGGGTTCAAGCAATTCTCCAGCCTCAGCCTCCCGAGTAGCTGGGACTACAGGTGCGCACCAACACACGCAGCTAATTTTTTTTTTGAGATGGAGTTTCGCTCTTGTCACCTAGGGTGGAGTGCAATGGCGTGATCTTTGCTCACTGCAATCTCCGCCTCCTGGGTTCAAGCAATTCTCTTGCCTCAGCCTCCTGAGTAGCTGGGACTATAGGTGCACACCACCATACCTGGCTAATTTTTGTACTTGTAGTAGAGATGAGGTTTCACCATATTGGCCAGGCTGGTCTCGAACTCCTGACCTCAGGTGATCCACCTGCCTTAGCCACCCAAAGTTCTGGGATTATAAGTGTGAGGCACCGTACCCCACCACAAATGCCCTATTCTTTTACAGAAAAAGTCTAGAGGGAGCTCCCATACCTTCTACTTATGTCCTATGAGCTGGAATTTAGTTGCATGTCTTATCTAGCTGCCAGGGAGAACTGAGAATTTATTACTAGTAGTGTGCCACAGTTCAGTTCAGAGCTCTGAAACTGACAAAAAATGAAGACATTTTTAATAGGGGTTTCATTCTCAGTGCCTCAGTTTTGCTGTTTATGTAGTATATATCTCAAAGCTATTGGATGAGTTAATGCAGGTAAAAGTACTTAGTACCTGGCACAAAGTAAGCCTTCAATAAGTGCTCTAAATATCACTGTCTTCATCTTTGTGACCTGATAGCAACAGTGACAGCAATCCATAGTACTTCTGTGGCGTCTCCTCAGATCACTTAGATCTAGGGAAAGTAAAGCCTAAAAAGCCGCAATATTTACTATTTGGCCCTTTCTTTTCTTTCTTCCTTTCTTCTTTTTTTTTTTTTTTTTTTTTAAGACTTGAGTTTTCGCTCTTGTCGCCCAGGCTGTAGCACAGTGGCGCGATGTCGGCTCACTGCAACATCCGCCTCCCGGGTTCAAGCTATTCTCCTGCTTCAGCCTCCCAAGTAACTGGGATTATAGGCATGCGCCACCACACCTGGCTAATTTTGTATTAGTAGAGACGGGGTTTCGCCATGTTGGTCAGGCTTGTCTCGAACTCCTCACCTCAGGTGATCCATCTGCTTCGGCTTCCTAAAGTGCTGGGATTGTAGGCGTGAGCCACCGCACCCGGCCTACTATTTAGCCCTTTAAGGTAACATGTGCCTACCTCTGTCTTGGAGTGTCATTTGTTCTGCTGGCTACCCTAGCTCCACCTAGTCCCACTGGGTAAGGAGCACGATTTGTTGAACTCTTGCTCAATCTGTTCTTTAATTTTCGTTTTCTTTTTTTTTTTTTTTTTTTTTTTTTTTGAGATGGAGTCTTTCTCTGTCACCCAGGCTGGAATGCAGTGACACAATCTCGGCTCACTGCAACCTCTGCCTCCCAGGTTCAGGTGATTCTCCTGCCTCAGCCTCCCAAGTAGTTGGGATTATAGGCCCGCGCCACCACACCCAGCTAATTTTTTTGTAATTTTAGTAGAGACAGCGTTTCACCATATTGACCAGTCTGGTCTCAAACTCCTGACCTCAGGTGATCTGCCTGCCTCAGCCTCCCAAAGTGCTGGGATTACAGATGTGAGCCACTGTGCCCAGCTTATTCTTTAATTTTCATTTAAAACTATGTAAAGTTGTACGAGTTGTTAAAGCTTGTTTTTTTTTTTTTTTTGCTATTATAATTTGCACATAATTATTAGCATTGTCACAGTCAGTAGTTACCAAAAATGGTTATCAAGAAAGAGGAGAACAGGCCAGGCATAGTGGCTCATGCCTGTAATCTCAGCAGTTTGGGAGGCCGAGGTGGGAGGATAGCTTGAGCCCAGGAGTTTGAGACGAGCCTGGGCAGCATAGTGAGACCCCTTCTCTACAAAAAATTTAAACTTTAGCTGGGCGTGGTGGCACATGCCTGCAGTCTCAGCTACTCAGGAGGCTGAGGTGGAAGCATTGCTTGAGACTGGGAGGTCAAGGCTGCAGTGAGCTATGATTGTGCTTCTGCACTCTAGCCTGGGCAACAGAGCAAGACCCCGTCTCTAAAAAAAAAAGAAAGCAAGAAAAACATAGATATGCATTCCTTTCCATTAACAGGGACTCAGAATGTGGCTGTTTAAATTGTTAGGTTTTTCCCATGCTTTGATTTGTTTTTTATGGCTGTTTTCTTGCTTTGTCTGCTAATGACTTTTCTCACCTTGTTTCAGGTGAGTGACACAGCGTGGGCATCAGCAATAGCAGAACCATCTTCTTTAACATCAAGGCCTGTGGAAACCACTTTGGAAAATAATGAAGGTGGAGTCCTTAGAACTGTCATGTAATACTATTCTATGGTTCAGTGGCATGCTATTAAACAAAAATTAAGATGGGCCAGGCACAGTGGCTCATGCCTGTAATCCCAGCACTTTGCGAGGCTGAGGCGGGAGGATCGCCTGAGCCCAGGAGTCAGAGACCAGTGTGGGCAACATAGTCCCCATCTCTACCAAAAAAAAAAAGACCTGAAACCTAAAAATATTAAAATGTAGACCTTTCTGTCTTTTTTTTTTTGAAACAAAGTCTTGCTCTGTCTCCCAGGCTGGAGTGCAATGGTATGATCTCGGCTCACTGCAACCTCCGCCTCCTGGGTTTGAACAATTCTCCAGCCTCAGCCTCCCTAGAAGCTGAGACTACAGACGTGCACCCCACATCTGGCTAATTTTTGCAACATGGTTTCACCATGTTGGCCTTGCTGGTGTCGAACTCCTGACCTCAGGTGATCTACCTGCCTTGGCACCCCAAAGTGCTGGGATTACAGGCGTGAGCCACCACACCTGGCCGACCCTTCTGTCTTAACAGGAAGAAATATTCATAATAGACTATAAAGTGGGGGAACAATATTACTGAACATGGAATATAATAATCATTTTTGTAAAAAAAGAAAAACATACCAAAAACATTCTGGAAAGCACATAGCAAGTTGTTAAATAGAGAGTAAAATTACTGAGGATTTTGAGTTCTTGCTTGATACAGTGTTGAAGTGTCTGAACTTTTATAATGAGTATGGGTTACGTTTATCATCAAAAACAAAATTTCAATTTAAAAACTGTTATAAAAATAGTTGATACATAATGATTCACATTTGGTGACTTTCTTATAGGATTACATTTATTGTAAATATATCAGTTGCTTATGTATTAAAAATCACTTGTGACATGAGTAGTCAGCTCTTTCTGTTTTAAAATTGTGCATCCTTTGTTAGGCCAGAATGTTAGTGTAAATTAACAACAAAAATGTAACTTTGGATAACTAAGCAGTGAGTTCATGGGTTATGATACCATAAGAAGTGCTGGCTTATATAAACTGAGCCTTAAACAACTCTAAGGAACATAGCATAACAGGAAAGACGAAGCAGTCACCAACTGCGGGTTGGGTGATAGTATTGAGAAAATTTCTGGCAAGGATTTTGCTGGAGGGTAGGAGAGTAAGTGGTATTTATCAAGAAAGTAGTCCTAGGAGAGAGAGGCACTCCACTCTGTCCCAGAGTGGAGGCGGAGGTTGCAGTGAGCCAAGTTCGCACCACTACACTCCAGCCTGGGCAACAGAACAGGACTCTGTCTCAGAAGTCCCAGAGTGGAGTCATGTTGTAAAGAAAAAGAGTCGCATAGCCAGGCATGGTCGTGCACGCCTGTGATCCCAGCTACTAGCGAGACTGAGGCAGGCAGATCTCTTAAGCCTATGAGTTTGAGGCTGCAGTGAGCTATGATTGCACCACTGCACTCTCCAGCCTGGGTGACAGAGAGCGACCCTGACTCTAAAAAAAAAAAATAAGAAAAAGAAAGAAAAGGAGTCACTTCCTTTGTATTGAGTTATAGGTATAATGGTGGGAATGTCTGAGATTTCCACCAAACAGTAGAATGCTGATTTTTCATTTTACTGGTATAGGAGTAGACATATCAGTGAATGAGGATAAGAACATTTCATATCCTAGGTAACAGTGGGTTATTTGATGAATGGAATTTGGACAAGTGTCTGGCATTTTAGAAACAAATAATAAAACAAAATAGAATTTCTTCTTTACTCTTTACACCAGGCTAAATTCAGGTAGTTCAAAGATGTACATGAAAATATGATTATCCTAGAAGAAAACATGGGTAAAGCTTTTTTATTATCCTGAATTGGGGAAGCCCTTCTATGCATATTCAAATCTCATAAAAGGAAAAGGTTAATAAATCTGATGACATAAAAATGTAACATTTCTGTTTTGAAAAAGTACTTTAAAGTGAAAACAAATGATAAACATTTGCAATTCATATGTAGACAAAAACGGCTTGTTTCCTTACTATGCAAAGAACTCTGATGTCTTTGTTTTGTGGATGATTTGCACCCTGTGATTTTTTTTTCCACATTCTTTTTTTAGGCATATGACCATAGATGCCTGCAAAGAAGACATTTTATTTATACACCTCTAACTGGAGTTTTTTTATTTCTTAGCCTTGCACTATACTGCAGCCACATTTGCCCTTGGGTGTTTTTCTGCCTGCGTTTGCTTTTTGTTTGCGTGGAGTGTGGCTCTGCCTTGAATGGCATGGGCTGCCTCTTTATTGGGGTTCAGCTTTAAGACCAGCCAGTGAGCACTCCCAGTCGCATCTGCATTTGTGTATTTTTTCTTCCTCATAGCATAGCAAACACCAGTTCTGGAAATTACTGCGTCTCTTAGTTTGCATGTCCACTGTGTGTCCCCTCTGCTGAGCTGTGACCTCCTCCAGAGAGAGATTGTTTTTTAAGATGAGAAATCTACCTGAGCCATTGATTGATTTACTGTTATCAATCAGAGAGGAGAATTCCCACAATCTCCTAACTAACAGGAACAGTGCGTTATATATCTTTTGTGAAAGTACAGATGATAATTTAACTATTTTCACTATTATAATTTATTAGCATAAAAGGGCTTTGAGGCCAGGCGCAGTGGCTCACGCCTATAATCCCAACACTTTGGATGGCTGAGGCGGGTGGATCACTAGAGGCCAGGGGTTCAAGGCCAGCCTGGCCAACATTGCAGAACCCTATCTCTACTAAAAATACAAAAATTAGCCAGGCATGGTGGTGCATGCCTGTAATCCCAGCTACTCGGGAGGCTGAGGCAGGAGAATCCCCTGAACCTGGGAGGCGGAGGTTGCAGTGAGCCAAGTTCGCACCACTACACTCCAGCCTGGGCAACAGAACAGGACTCTGTCTCAAAAAAAAAAAAAAAAAGGCCAGGGGCTTTGAGATTGAGGGTTAGCCACAGGAGATATGTGTAACCTCTAAAGTCCAGATGTCTCAGTTTGTTTTAACAGAAACCCCAGTAACTAACACAGAACAAGAATTTTTTTTTTTTTTTTTTTTTTTTTTTTTTTTTTTTTTTGTGACAGAGTTTCACTCTTGTTGCCCAGGCTAGAGTGCAATGGTGTGATCTCGGGTTACCACAACCTCCGCCTCCTGGGTTCAAGCGATTCTCCTGCCTCAGCCTCCCAAGTAGCTGGGATTACAGGCATGTGCCACCACACCTGGCTAATTTTTTGTATTTTTAGTAGAGACAGGATTTCACCATGTTGGCCAGGCTGGTCTTGGACTCCTGACCACTAGTGATCCACCCGCCTTGGCCTCCCAAAGTGCTGGGATTGCACGTGTGAGCCACCATGCCCAGTGAGAACAGGATTTTTGAAACTTTAAAAAAAATTTTTATAGGGATGGGGCCGCACTGTGTTGCCCAGGCTGGCCTCAAAGTCCTGGCCTCAAGCAATTCTCCTGCCTCGGCTTAAGATTTTTTTTTATTGTAATCGTCATTCATAGCTGAAGAGTTAGTTTATAAAGGTTTATTATTTAGAATTTCATTTCCTTTTGCACTTGCAACAGTACTTTCATCTTCTGTGCCCAGAATTTTTTTAAGCAATCAGGAAGACCTGTTGCCTGAGGTCAGGAGTTCAAGACCAGCCTGACCAACATGGAGAAACCCCATCTCTACTAAACATACAAAATTAGCCGGGCATGGTGGCTCATGCCTGTAATCCCAGCTACTCTGGTGGCTGAGGCAGGATAATGGCTTGAACCTGGGAGACGGAGGTTGCAGTGAGCCGAGATCGTGCCATTGCACTCCAGCTCGGGTAAGAAGAGTGAAATTCTGTCTCCAAAAGAAAAACAAAAACAAAAACAAGGATTTCCACATATTAACATACATTGGGTATGTATAGTCCACAGAGGTACTAAGTATCTTTTGACAGGTCACATTAAATCACCAGATCATAAGGTAGAATTTTGAATCATATTAGTTGAAGAGACCACTAACATTTTTATTTGATAAAGCCAGTGGATTAAAAATACACTTCTACTTTAATGGACTTTTAAGTCAAAATTCTTGTAACGTTAAAATAGAATATACAGGCCGGGCGCAGTGGCTCAAGCCTGTAATCCCAGCACTTTGGGAGGCTGAGGCGGGCGGATCACGAGGTCAGGAGATCGAGACCATCCTGGCTAACACAGTGAAACCCCATCTCTACTAAAAATACAAAAAATTAGCCGGGCGTTATGGCGGGCGCCTGTAGTCCCAGCTGCTTGGGAGGCTGAGGCAGGAGAATGGCGTGAACCCGGGAGGCGGAGCTTGTAGTGAGCCGAGATCGCGCCACTGCACTCCAGCCTGGGGGACAGAGAAAGACTCCGTCTCAAAAAAAAAAAAAAAAATAGAATATACAGCTAAAAAGGTAGGTAATCATTGTCATTGACAAAATTGGATAAGATATGTAGCGCTGAGCAAGTTGAATTATTATACATTCAAAAGCAAGTTAGCTGAGTATATTTTCTGCACTAATATCAATGTTTTGAATTTTCAGGTGGACAAGAGCAAGGACCAAGTGTGGAAGGTCTTAATGTACCAACAAAGGCTACTTTAGGTAATATGCTTAAAATCCTACATTCTGATTTAAAGTGTATGACTCATTAAGAAAAAAAATAAATCCTCTTGCATTTGGCCTAGGCGTCTCACCTGATGGAGTAATATAATCATGACCGAATCTGTTAATAAGATTTTATTAAGCAAAAGATGCTATATTCATCTCTCAAGCTTCCAACAAAGATGTTACATTTTAACCAGCTTGGTAATATAAAATGCAGCATTGTGGCTGGGGGCAGTGACACACACCTGTAATCCTAACGCTTTATGAAGCCGAGGTGGTCGGATTGCTTGAGCCCAGGAGTTCGAGACCAGCTTGGGCAACATAGCGAAACCTTGTCTCTACAAAAAAAAAAAAAATTAGCTGAGTGTGGTGGCACACACCTGTAGTCCCAGCTACTTGGGAGACTGAGGCAGGAGGATCACTTGAGCCTGGGAGGTTGAGGCTGCAGTGAGCCATAATCACACCACTGCACTCCGGCCTGGGTGACAGAGTGATACCTTGTCTCAAAAAAAAAACAGCAATGTGTACATTTAGTCAATATGGCTGCTGATGGTTTTGATTGGTGGGTTTATGTTGGGCTGGCTCACCTTGCCTAAATAAGCAGTGGTCAGAACATCTACACCATTCCTTTTTCCTCAAGAACTCATTTTCTTCTCTTTCTAATTTTATTATAGGTGAACTTAATCTTAAATTTTTCATTATCAAGGAATTGTAATTTGTAATTGTTACGTATTCCATCGCATTAGTCGGAAAGCAGCTGCTTTGGTGAACAATAACTAAACTGTTAGAAATGTTCCTGACATTTTCATCATGTATTAGACTTGTCAGAGTTTGGGAGCAGGTTATGTGACTACTACAATATAGATTTGTATGATACAATACAAATCTAAAAGAAAGTGATGAAAAGGAAAACTCCCACAAGCATCTTTTTCACACTTGAAATGTAATGACGTTATTCTCTACTCATGGCTAAAGATTGTAATCTTTTGCTCTTTGTGGCTTTATGCTATCTTTTCCTATCAAAGCACATTCTTATCTTTATATGAAAAAATTAAGAATTTAATTTTGCTGGGTTTCTTAAACGTAATTCTAAAGACAATATATAACCTATAAGTAAAATGTACTTAGAAAATGATTTTTAAGAAACTTTCTCTAAAAGTATTTTTGTGCAATTTAGAAAGTACTGTTATTAAAATAAGAGAATGCATTATGTTTCTTTTTTTTTTTTTTTTTTTTTTTTTGGAGACAGAGTCTCACTCTGTCACCCAGGCTAGAGTACAGTGGCACGATCTCAGCTCACTACAACCTCCGCCTCCTGGAGCCTGCTGGGTTAAAGCGATTCTCGTGCCTCAGCCTCCCAAGTAGCTGGGATTACAGGTGTGCGCCACCATGCCCAGAAAACTGTTTGTATTTTTAGTGGAGACGGGGTTTCACCATATTGTCCAGGCTGTTCTCAAACTCCTGACCTCAGGTGATCTGCCCGCCTTGGCCTCCCAAAGTGCTGGGATTACAGGCATGAGCCACCATGCCTGGCCGAGGATGCTTTATATTTATTTTGGCTAATATAAAATCTGTATATAAGCCAAGGTGAAAAAGCACGTCACTGGCTGCTTTAGTTGTATACATAATGCCTAGCTAACTTTGTTTTTATTACTGTTATTACTTTTTTTAGATAGAGTCTCACTTTATTGCCCATGCTGGAGTGCAGTGGGTGCAATCACAGTTCACTGCAGCCTGGCCCAAGGGATTCTCCCACCTCAGCCTCCCAAGTAGCTGGGACCACAGGTGCATGCCATCACATTGGGCTAATTTTTTTTTTGTTTGTTTGTTTGTGGAGATGGAGTCTCCCTATGTTGTCCAGGCTGCTAACTTTATATTTTCAAATAAGTTTTATGCAGCCATAAAAAAGAACAGTCATGTCCTTTGCAGCAACATGGCTGGAGGCCATTATCCTAAACAAACTAATGCAGAAACAGAAAACCAAATATCACATGTTTTCACTTATAAGCGGGGGCTGAATCTTGGGTTCATACGAACATAAAGATGGGAAGAGTAGACACTGAGGACTCCAAAAGGAGGGAGGGAGAGAGGGGAGCAAGAGCTGAAACACTTCCTGTTGGATACTGTGCTCACTATCTGGGTGATGGGATCAAGAGAAGCCCAAACCTCAGCACCACACAATATACCCTTGTAACAAAACTGCACATGTACTCCCTGAATCTAAAATAAAAATGGAAAATTATAATGATTTTTAAAGTTTTTGGGCTGGGCATGATAGTTCATACCTGTAATCCCAGCACTTTAGAAAGCCAAGGCAGGAGGATCACTTGAGGCCAGGAGTTCGAGACCAGACCGGGCAACATAGTGAGATACCCCAATCTCTACAAAAAAAAAAAAGAAAGAAAACCAGGCATGGTGGCATATGCCTGTAGTCCCAGCTACTAGGGAGGCCGAGACGAGAGGATCACTTGAGTACAGGAGTTCAATGCTGCAGTGAGCTCTGATCACACTACTACACTCCAGCCTAGGTAATGGAGTGAGACCATCTCTAAAAAATTGTTAGATTTTTAAAAGTATTTTAAAGTTTTTGAAGAGTAGCACTTAATAAAAGAGTTGTGGCGTGGTGGCTCATACTCATAATTTCAGCACTTTAAGAGGCTGAGGCAGGAGCATCACTTGAGCTCAGGAGTCCAAGACCAGTCTGGGCAACATAGCGAGACCCCCATCTCTAAAAAAAAAAAAAAATTGCCATATGTGGTGGTGTGCATCTGTGATCCCAACTACTCAGGAGGCTGAAGTGGAAGGCTCCCTTGATCTGGGAGGTAATGCCACTGCACTCAGCTTAGGCGACAGAGCGAGACCCTGTCTCAAAAAAAAAAAAAAAAAGTTGTTATAATGTATTTTTTAAAATGCTCCTGAAGAAGGTACTGAGTGGGGCAAGCTCAGGCTCTATCTCTCTTCATTGTACTGTTAAAAAAAAATGCATTTTCTCTGAGTTTGGAGACTGCATGGAAATACTGAGGACTCCATTTTGATGAAGCTCTGTCAATCTAAAATATGCTTATCAACTTGAGTCTTCTGGATGACAAACTAATGTGGAAAATGTTATCTTCTCTTAAATAATAAAGTACAGTGTCTTAGAATTTTAAAAGACACACATAAAAAGAAATATTATTTCTCGTGGTCTTACCTTTTAATTTTTATTTTTTGGCAGAGGTTTCCTCTATCATAAAAAAGAAACCAAATCAAGCTAAAAAAGGCGTGAGTATTATGTACTTTATATATAAAAATCTGGTAGTTAAGCTTTAAAACTAAAAAGCCACTTTGTCATTTTAGTTTTATTCTTTTGGACCATCTTGTAATAAATGTGGCTTTGATGTAAGGAGTCTATATTTTGTTCGAAGAGATTAATGTTATACTTACTGAATTTTTTCTAGAATGATTAACATTTTTTCTATCTATGACAAAATTAACAAAGGTCCCCTAGGAATTTCTCTCCTGCTTGCGTAGATCAATAAGCAATGACATATTGTGAGGCTTGGAGGGTAGTCATCTGGTGAGCTTTCAGATACAGCGACGCATTGCAGAGCACCGGCTCTGGAGGCAGGTGCAAGGTTTGAATCCTGGCCTTGCCATTTATTGGCTGTGTGATCTTGGCCACACTGCTTAACTTGTATGAGCTTTACTTTCCTCAGCCCTCTGTATCCAGGGGTTCTGCATCCATGGATTCAACCAACTGCAGATCAAAAATATTTGGGGGGAAAAAAAAAACAATAGGCCAGGCGTAGTGACTCACGCCTGTAATCCCAGCACTTTGGGAGGCCAAGGCAGGTGGATCACTTGAGCCCCAGAGTTCAAGACCAGCCTGGGCAAAATGGTGAAATCCCGTCTCTTCAAAAAATACAAAAAGTAGCTGGATTTGGTGGCCCGTGCCTATAGTCCCAGCTACGCGGGATACTAAGGTGGGAGGATCACTTTACCCCAGGAGGCAGAGGTTGCAGTGAGCTGAGATGGTGCCACTGTACTCCAGCCTGGTCAACAGCGTGACACCCTATCTCAAAAAAAGTAAAAAAAAAGTAAGAATACAACAGTAAAAACAATACAAATAAAAACACAGAATTAGTAACTATTTTCATAGCATTTACATTATTTAGGTATAGTAAGTAATCTACAGATGATTGAAAGTATACTGGAGGCTATGCATGGGTTAAATGCAGATACTATGTCATTTTATGTAAGAGACTTGATCATCGCAGATTTTGTTATCCACAGGGTCGTGAATCGAATTCCCCCATGCTGAGGGACTCCTGGAATAATACTAACTTCACAGAGTTGTGAGGACTAAGCCAGAGAACAAATGTAAAGTGCTTGTCACAGTGCCTGGCAGGTCCTAACCCTTATGAAATGTTAGCTGTAGTCACAAAAGCTTTCAAACAGCTTGTATAGACTATAGTCTTATATATCTTCTAGCTTGGAGCCAAAAAAGGAAGTTTGGGAGCTCAGAAACTGGCAAATACATGCTTTAATGAAATTGAAAAACAAGCTCAAGCTGCGGATAAAATGAAGGAGCAGGAAGACCTGGCCAAGGCGGCACCTAAAGAAGAATCAATGTAAGTTTAATTTCATTATATTAATACATTTTCAGGGAATAAAACTATTAACTCCAAGATTTGCTTTCCAAATGCCATGTATTTTTGTGTGGGGGGGAGCGGAGGGTACTGCAAAATTTAGTTTTATGAAAACTGATATTGCATTGGCATGTGGATTGGAAGGGAAAGAGAGGATGGGGGCAGCAACACTTTCTGCTGAGGCTGTAAGGGCAAGACTGGAGTGGCGTCAGTGAGAAGGGAAAGACAGAGATGCATCGAGGTATTTACACATGAAACATGCTTCACATTATTAGAGTTAGGGAAATGCAAATCAAAGCCACAATAAGATACCACTGTGTACTCTCTAGGGAAGCTATAATAAAAAAATCATTAACAAGTGTTGGTTAGGATGTGGAGCAATTTGAACCCTTGTACATTGCTGATGGCAGTGTGAAATGGTGCCACTATTGTGAAAAACAGTTTGGCAGTGCTTCAGAAAGTTAAACTTAAAGTTTGTATGTGACCCAGCAAATCTACTGCTAAGTATATACTCAAGAGAAATTAAAACTGACATCTATGCGACCACCCACAAACTCGTGCATGAATGTTCATAGTGGCGTTAATCCTAATAGCCAAAAAGTAGAAATAACCTAAATGTCTACCAACTGATAAATGAGAAAGAAAATGTGGTATGTCCATACAATGGACTATTACTCAGCCACGAAAAGGAATATAGTCCTGATATGTGCCACAACACGGATAAACCTTGAAAAGTTTGTGCTAAGAAAGAAGCCAGTCATAAAAGATCACATGACATGATTCTGTCTATATGCAGTGTCCAGAATAGGCAAATATGTAGAGACAGAAAGCAACTTACTGGTTGCCAGGGCCTGGGGGGAGGAGAGAATGGAGAGTGGCTGCTAATGGTCCAGGCCTGCTTTTTGGACTGCTGAAAATGTTCTGGAGTTAGTGGTGATGATGGTACAACTTTGTGAATGTGCTAAAACCACTGAATCATGGACTTTAACAGGGTGAGTTTTACGGTATGTGAATTATATCTCCGTAATGAAAAAAGTATTTATAATCTGAAGCCCTGTTGGACTCTGTGACTAAATTCTAAATACATGATGGAAGACTGTGGCTCTGGTGGTGTCTCCAGAGGTTCTGAGCCTGGATCTTGGAGAGGGAGAAGGAAGAGTTTCAGAGAATGAAGAAGGTGGAATGATCGTGTGTGTCGGGGGCCTGCCTGAAGTGGAGGAGTTGGAACAATAATGTGGAGCACCTTAAAGTCAGGCTGTGGTTGTCCACTTACCCGAGAGAAACAGCTCCTTCAGCAGTGCTGTGATGAAGGGGCGTCTCGGGAAAGTGAGTTCGGTAGTGATACCCAGGCCAGGAAGAGGGGAGGAAACTGGAAGCCAGGAGGCAAGTGAAGAGACCGGTTTTCCATAGACATTTGTAAGACTCTTGAGAGGTTTTCATTTGTGTTGAAATCAGAAGAGAAAGATGGCCTTCTGGAAACTGACTGTGTACCAAAGATGAGGAGAGAAGAAGGGCGGGGGGTGCACGCCACACAGAAAGGAAAAGTAACCTGGATCCCTAGTTTTTATGCGTGTGTTTTTTAAAGGTGTTTTCTCTTACTTTCATGTGTATTTTGTCTGTTTTAGCTTGAGTTACTATAGACTGTGTGATGAAGAAAATACACCTATTTTATGAGGTGGTTTTAAGGATTAGTTTAATAGCTTAAATGCTCATTGAAGTGCATCAAACAGTACCTGGCACATAGTAGGTGCTCAATAAATGCAACTGCTTTTCATACTGTTCATACTACTTTTCATACTGTTCATACTGACAGTTCGCTAAGATGGAGTTTATAAGGTAAACCCAAATAATTTGAAGTTGATAGTTGTTTCTCCTTGTCATTTAATTCACAGAACATAGGGGGCAGCACTGAGCTGTATTTAGGTCGAATATGGTTTGAAATGCTTTGTGTAAAAATTTACGTTGACTTGTCACAGAGTTTAATTTCTCATACTAAGCTAAGTTTTTGATCCTGGCAAAGGGAAAGGTTAGATTTGAGTGTTTCGATGGCTTCTCTTAGTATTTGGGAGTAGGCTCTGTCCAGATTGCTCATGCTTGAGGTTTTCCCAGAGCGTGTGTAAAACCGGGCCCTGATCAGCTCCCTCCTGCAAGTAAGCTGGATGGAGAAGCGGCAGGTAAGCTGGATGGAGTGAAGTCTGGTTGTTACTTCTAATATTAACATGCTAATCTTCCTGAAAACAGGAAGCAACAACCAGCCTTCACTTGTATCTTTCATTAGGCGTGTTTAATACATCACAAAAACAAAGATGCAGATCGGAAGATTTATGAATTTGATTTGAGAAGCCAGTTTGGCAACTTTCATGGCCTTGTTCAGAACAACCACACCACTGTGCCTTAATGACCACCACTGCCACTCAAACCCATAGAAAGTACAGGTGTTTTATCCTTAATACATGAGTGTTATTTTGCAAGTTAGTTTTTTTAATGGCTGTAAATAAAGTTATTTCAGCTCAGTAAACTGTCAGAATGGTGTCCTTTCTTGTACTGTCAGAGTGTGAAACTAAACGGCCCATGAAGTGTCCTGGTCTCCTTCTAGCAGTTTCCCAGCCCGTCCTCAGAGGCTCTCTGTGTGCCCACTTGGTAGGACGGAAGGAAGAGGCAGAGCTGCCTCGAGCTGCTCCTCTTGTTTGATCTGTGTCCTGCAGTCCTCCCTTGAGCCAGTACCCATAAGCACTCCTGAAGTTCTGAGAAACACAGTGTTCTGACTTCTTAACTCTGCTGGTGCTTCCAGAGAGATGTTCTCGTAAGCTTGGATATCAAAGTGCATGCTTTTAGTGAGTGACCCAGTCCCATGTCAGATTACCTAGGAAGGAAAACTTTTCCATCTCTTATCTTTCTAGTAGAACCTAGAACCTTTTCATCCCCATGCATCTTCTCCAGAAGAATCTGTTGCTATAATTATATGTATTCATGATTTTAAACAGAGCTATTGTTTTCCTCCAAAAGAAAGAGTAGTATTTATTTGTTAAGGAATAAAATAGCCATAACCTGTTCTGTAGGAAGAGTAAGGAAAACCAACTGCCATGCGAAAACCAAAGAAATCTTGCTTGACTCATTAAAGAACAGAAACAGCAAAAGCAAGATTACTTTTTCCTAATGAGAAATTCTGCACCGGGCGCGGTGTCTCACGCCTGTAATCCCAGGACTCTTTGAGGCAGAGGCGGGCAGATCACCTGAGGTCAGGAGTTCGAGACCAGCCTGGCCAACATGGTGAACCCTCGTCTCTACTAAAAATACAAAAATTAGCTGGATATGGTGGCAGGTGCCTGTAATCCCAGCTACTCAGGAGGCTGAGGCAGGAGAATCGCTTGAACCTGGTGGGTGGAGGTTGCAGTGAGCCGAGATTGCACCACTGCACTCCAGCCTGGGCGACAGAGCAAGACTCCATCTCAAAAAACAGAAAGAAATTCTGTTGTCTTTCCCTGTTACTATGAGAAATTAATTTATATTACTAGGAATTTATACAATGCCTCTTTTGCCAGGAATTCATGATATTTTACGTGTTTTTATAAAGTGGATGATAACTTAGAAATCCTTGTAAGTTAAATAGATCAGTTTTCAGGGCCCTGAAATGTTGTGCTGTCTCACTAAAATACGATGCAAACTGCTGTTCTTGCTATATATAGGCATAGTTTTCTTTATGAAAAATTAAGTCATTATTGCGTTTTTAGAAATCTGAGAGCAAGGACAATGTTTTGTAAACCTTTTTACCCCTTTAGTGTCCTGCTTGTAGCAGATATTTGATTTTAAATAGAAGAGTGGTATATGACTGACTAGTAGTGCTAAAGAGTCTATTAGCTGATGAGTGACTATCCCATTTTAAATGCTCTCAGAAGCCTGATTGCATAGAGATGTATCTACAAGAAATTATTTTGTAAATGGAAGGATCCTTTTACAATTAAGTAATAGCCCCTTAGTTGATCTATTTGTAAAGTCAAATTTATTTATTTATTTATTTATCTTAAATCAAGATAGACTAGTGAGACTAACCTCATGCTTTGTTATGTAATGTGGAAGTGTAATAAAATAAAATATTAATCCAAGTAAGAAATCCTGCTTTTCACTATCCCATATAGAAGTGATTTGGGTATACATTATGTTATTATACAATAATAGGTAATGTGAACTAAACTTGACAAGTGGTATAGGTTGAGCAGCAATGAGAAAGTGGCTGTAAGCTCATTCAAATTTTCTTAAACGTCTATTCGAAAAAGGCAGGTAGAAAAAACGCCAACTTGCCTTCATAATTGTTAATTATGGAAAGAATCATGAAGCTAAAAGTATAAATTACATGTTTAATTTTGCTTGCTATTTTAATATAAGAACAAAGGATTAAAGCTAAATTAAGGAGTATTTGGTTTTTCTGGCAGTGTTTCATCATTACGATTAGCCTATAAGGATCTTGAAATTCAAATGAAGAAAGATGAAAAGATGAACATTAGTGGCAAAAAAAATGTTGACTCAGACAGACTCGGCATGGGATTTGGAAATTGCAGAAGGTATGTGAGACTGCTTTCTTGGAGTTAGAATTTAAAACAGTGTGCCAATCATCAGTGGATTTTTCTTGGACTGTGTTAGTTTCAACTTTAGAGGTTTTTTTTTGTTATTCATTAACTTCTCTAATTATTTTTGCTTTGCTCTGGTATTCAGTATAACATGAAAAATTTCAAATTTGGCTCTTTAAAAGAAAGAAAAAGGTCTGGCTCTTCATGAAGCACCTACCAGAGAGGAAGCCACGGACATAACCAATGTTTGTGACTGTATTTTGTGTAGACACAGTCCGCACAAAATTTTAACATTTTTGAAAGCTCACACCAGAAAAAAAAAATTGTTTTATTGCTTATGTTTTTAACCCCTCTAATACATTTGTCCTTGTTCAAAATATAAATTAAAGCTTTGTTTATTTTGGTGAAACAAAAGTTTGTGAACTTACTGATATATACTTTTTTCTGTTTTCTCAAGTGGTATTTCACATTCAGTGACTTCAGATATGCAGACCATAGAGCAGGAATCACCCATCATGGCAAAACCAAGAAGAAAGTATAATGATGACAGTGACGATTCATATTTTACTTCCAGCTCAAGGTACTCTATTACAAATCATTGTTAAAGTGTCATTTTGAAAAGCAGTGACTAGTATGAATTTATTAGTTTATTTTCATTAGGAGAAATTACAAATCAATTTACTTCACTGTTTTTAAAAGCTTTGGCTGGAGCCAAAGCTATTCTTTGGAGTAAAAATTAGAGAAACGTTTGTAAAAGGACAATGTGGGCTAATATTAAAATGTTTGGCAATAAAACAACTGTGAGTTAAAATTAGAGGTAGGAGAGATGCGTTTATTTAAATTATGAAATTGGAGAAAACTGCAAAATCCTGAAGGTATGTGTTTAGTCCAGCAGTGGGAATATTTCACAGCTCTTTCTCAGGGCTTCAGCAGATTTCTGTGCTTCAGAATGCCAGCTTCAGAAAACTCCAATTGGTACAATAGTGCATTAAATAAACTCTATGAGTGTGTGTATTTATTAATGAGGAACATGATTGCACTTTGAGGGGATCCCAGAGTAAAGCCTAGGTTTCTCTCCTTCAGCACTCACTATCTGATTGAGACAAAATGCATAACTCTAGTGTGAAGCTGACTGTGGAGAGCAGTGCACGGTCAAGTGGCCTGCCAGAGCAAAGAGAACAAGTTTAAACTTGAGTCACTTCACTTTGTAAGGACCTGCTCGGCCCAGGGAGAGGTCTGCTAAAAAGGCACCAAATGAACCTGTGATTTCACTGGAGAGGGCACAGCTCAGGAACAGAGGGGTAAGAATATGGGCCCAGGGGCCAGATGGCATGGATTTGAATCCTGGCTTTCACTTACGTGTCACCTGGGACAAGTTATTTAACTTCTTTGTGCTATAGCTTCCTCATCTGTAAATTAGGGACCCTAGTAGTACCTACCCGATAGGGTTGTGTGAGGATCAGATGAGATACTGTGAATACTATAGCACGTTTAGAATGATGCTTGGCTCTTACTATGTTTAGCTGCTATATGATAATATAGAAACTCAGTTTGAGACATGTGATTCAGTCTAAATGTTTTTTCTTTGTTTGTTTATGAGATAGAGTCTCACTGTCACCCAGGCTGGAGTACAGTAGCATGATCTCGGCTCACTGCAACCTCCACCTCCCAAGTTCAAGCGATTCTTGTGCCTCAGCCTCCTGAGTAGCTGGGACTACAGGCGTGTGCCACCATACATGGCTAATTTTTTGTATTTTTAGTAGAGATGGAGTTTCGCCATGTTGGCCAGGCTGGTCTCAAACCCCTGACTTCAAGTGATCTGCTGGCCTCAGCCTCCCAAAGTGCTGAGATTATAGGCATGAGCCTCCACACCCAGCCTAAATGATGACTATTGTTAGGTAGTTAAACTAACCACATTGAGGACCACCTTTGGGTTAGCAGTTCATGAAAACTGAAGGAGTTCCTGTCAGTAATGAGCGGTGCTTACTGGAAGGCTCCATCACTTATGTCTCGGAGGGCATTAGAGTTGTCTGGCAATTTATAGGTTTGAAGCATTTTCGTATGTATAAAATATATATATGTGTGTGTGTATATACACACACACGCACTTCATATATAGAACAGATAGATTACCTAGGATCTAATTGTGAAATTGTATATTTTCCTATCAATGTTTATAGACAAGGAATTGTATAAAGAATACTACCCTTAAAAATGTCTCTAAGTATAGCTCTAAATTATTTCAAGTCCAGGGATTTTACCAAAAAAAAAAAAAAGTAGTTTAGTCGTGTTCCATGGTGGTATTTTCAGAGACTTGGGTGGTTTTATATTTGCCTATCCTTTGTAGCCTCTGTAATGCATCAAGTTTCACTTTACTCAGAAGTGATACCCAAATCATGCCTTTTAAAGGTATGTAAATAGATTTTACACAGAATAAAATGAAATGTGTAATTTGATTTGGAAACTGCATGTCAGATCATTTCAGATATGAATATTAAATGATGGACTAAGTCTGGGTCAGAGGAAACTCTTGGCAGTACGGGTCTGTATTTGCCTGTGTGGCTTCTCACAACATCTTTGATTATTTCACTGCTTATTAGCAACTTCTGCAGATGATAGTGTAGGAAGGTAAAGAAAGTTTAGGCTGGGCACGGTAGCTCACACCTATAATCCCAGCACTTTGGGAAGCCAAGGCAGGAGGATCATTCGAGCCCAGGAATTCAAGACCAGACTGGGAAATATAGTGAGACCTCATCTTTACAAAAAATTTCAAAAATATTAGCCTAGCATGGTGGGCATGCCTGTAGTCCCAGCTACTTGGGAGGCTGAGGTGGAGGATCACTTGAGCCTGGGAGGCAGAGGCTGCAGTGAGATTAGATTGCACCACTGCACTCCAGCCTGGGCAACAGAGCAAGAAGACCCTCTCTCAAAAAAAAGAGAAAGTTTCAGTTAAATCAGTACTGTTGCTTGGTAGCCGGGTTGGTAAGAGAGCTCTAAGTGAGGTTGCCTAATGGGAACTTCAGAGACCCTCACTGGCTCCAGGTCACTGACAGGCCCCTGTGGGGCCTTTCTGCCTTGTAAAGGCTTCAGGGATCTTTCAGACTTCCCCTTCTTCAAAGGCTTAATCAAAAGAGTTAGCCCCAGAAGCCACTGTTGCTATGAAACTGTTACTTACGGTTTGAAACCTGGGAGCAGATGGCGTATTTATATAGACCATGCCTCCTGGACTCTTGCCAGAGAGACCTTGGTGTATTGTCTATCATGACCTGCAGATTGTCTAATAGGAACATAAATGCCTTCTCTAGTCCTCCTTGGTAGGGTGACCACCATTAGTAGAACGAGGGTACTATTAGGTACTTTGGTAACTGAGGTAAAATAAACATGGACTCTGAAAGCAAATATATTAGTTCGATGAAGAGCTCTTATTGCTTTCAAATTATTCATTAGCCCATTAGAACTTGAACATTATGAATTATGAAAGAGTTCTGTTTCTGTTAAAAATAAGATAAAACCTGTCCTTGTTTTTTTTTTTTTTCTTATTATTGAGTTCCATTATTTCTAGGATATAAACAGTATAATTATATATTGAGTACAAGATAATGAAACTAGAACAATTTGCTCAGCCTTATAAAGCTAGCATGGCCTTAACTAGAATAGACAACTGTCTATAGCTCTAAATCAGAGCAAATGTGATATTAGGGTGCTCTTATCAAGGGATTTTAAGGAATGTTTTTAAGATTGGGTAAAGACAGAGTGGGAGGGGAAAAATATAAGTAAAAAAGCATTGAGAGCTATACAATCAAAACATTAAAAAGCCAATAAAGGTTTGGAGATGATGAAGGAAAGTCTATGTGTTTCTGAGCAGGGACTAGTGGCCGTTAGTCGTCCCACTCACCCCATCCTTCCAAAGATCAGCTGGAGGCCTGGCTGGTGGTCTGTCGGTCTCTTAGTGAGTTGCCGGTCCTCCTACTGAGTTGCTCCTGCTTAGCATGGGCACAGAGAGCCTCTCGTGGGTGACTGGAAGACAGAGAAGGCACCACCCAGCCCCTGCACGGACTGCTGCCTCAGGCTCATGCTGGTCAGGGGGACCCAAGCCGATGGCTGTCTCTCTTCTTTGACTTCTGAATAGTTCAGTCACTTAAAAGTAATCTGATTCCTCTACATTTCAGGATAAGTACATTGGCTTATAAGAATGAAGAATGTTATTTCCTTAGAGTGTTGCTAAATCTACAAAATTTAGTATCACAGAGTCGTGAAGAACCTGGAAGTTCCAACCCACCCTCACCTTGCACCAGTCCAGTGCTGACCCCCCCTCTTCCCACTCCAGGGCAGTCCACCCTCTACTGCACCCTTCCTTCTCCTCAAGACAGCCATTTGGTCCCAGGGCGGCTCCGTGAGAAACTCTGCCTTTCATTAACACAGCTTCTGAGGCTTCTGCATTCAAGTCAGCCTCCCTTCCATAAGCCAGTTCACAAGCCTCATGAGGGCAGGAGCTGAATGTGTCTTCTTGCCCTGTGTCTTCCCCTAGCAGAGTGCCTGACTCCTCATAGGTGCTTATCAAGTAGTTTTAAAATTCCTCACTGAATTGATCTTAGTTCTTTTATGGTGCCTTAAAATAAGCCCCGCAAACATGTGAATATCACCTTCCAGGCCAGCACACATCCCACATCTTTTGAACCTTCCTCTGATGTAACTTCCGGTTCCTTCAGTGTCCTGATCTCTCTTCTCTGAAAGGGGATCGGTCATCTCTCTTCCTCCAGGCAGAGCCTGGGTGCAGTACAGATCCACTCATCTGCCATAGGGAGAGCCTGGTCGATTTCTAGCTGAAATCCAGATACACTTTGAACACCGCGTTTTCCTTCCTAAGGAGAAGATGCTAGTGTCATGAGATTTGTTCTTAATGACCTTCTTGCCAGAGAAGGCAGAAGCCACATTTAGAAATTTTACTTTCTGTCTGTTAAGGATGTAATATCATACCATCTGCTCCAACAGCAGTTTATCCTCTGTCCCTTTTTTGTTTTTTGTTTTGTTTTGTTTTGTTTTGTTTTTTCTGCCAAGAAAGAATAAATTTGTTCTTAGCATTTCCCCCACCCAGATCTTAGCTCACTGAGGTCCCTGGCCTCTTTGCTCTTATGGGTTCTTGCTTCCCTCTTATATTGGCCTTTGGTTACTGGCCCCTCTGACCTCCTATGGTCTCCATCTTCTGTGCAACTCCTTATAGCACGGAGCTTGGTGCACATCTTATTTCCAGTGTGCTTCCTGTCCTGACTCTCTGGAGAAAACCTGGATGGTGTCTGTTAAGGCCTCTGTATTCTCTTCTGTCACCCTTCCTTTCCTAAGACCTCCCTGGGATCTGCCTCTCTCCTCTGAACTTCTTGAATTGCCTTAATGAGGTGTGTATATCTGGCCAGACTGCTTTTCCATCCTAAGCTGTCGTGAATTCTGGCATGGCACAGTCACTTTTTTTTTTTTTGAGACAGTATGCCTCTCTATCACCCAGGCTGGAGTGCAGTGGCATGATCACGGCTCACTGCAGTCTCGGCTTCCCAGGCTTAGGTGAGCCTCCCAAGTAGCTGGGACTATAGGCGTGCCACCATGCTCCATTAATTTTTTTCTTTTAATCCCCGGAGATGGTCAGGAAACAGTTATTTTATTTGTTTATTTATTTTTTATTTTGCATTTTTTGTAGAGATGAGGCTTTGCCATGTTGCCAGGCTGGTCTGGAACTCCCAGGCTCAAGCAATCCACCTGCCTTGGCCTCCCAAAGTGCTGGGATTACAGGTGTGAGCCACCGTGCCTGGTTGGTCGATGGTCACTTTTTCTCAAGGCTTTAGCACATCCACCTCGCCTGTCAGTCTCTCCTGTTCCAGGCAGACCTTGTTGCTCTTGGTCAAAGATTATTCTTTAATCACACAGAACCAAAAGCCAACACTGAGTGCTGCTCTCTGAGCAATGCCCTGCTCAGTGACAATTGGCTAATTAAAGTGTAAACTGATCCGAAGGCCAGGCTCTCCTGGGATGCTTGCAAATCAGATCAAGTTTACTGCAGGCTCCAGACTGAAAGACTATCCACAGAATGGCCCAGTGATCAATGATCCATAGCTTTGTATCCAACTCCAGGAGGAGGTTAATTAGCATCATTTACATCATTTTCATTGAATGCGCTTAACACGGAAGGGATTGCCAACAAGAAGCTCCTTGTATGGAGTCAGTTCTCTAGGCCCAGCAGTGTTGTTTGTGACTGCCTAACCAGGCGGAATGAGACCTAAAGACAGTGAAATGTATAACCTGTGGTCGATAACATTTAAAGATGCCATGTGTTGTCTGGATAGGCCAGGTTATACTAAGATTACAAACATCCCCCAGATCTCAAGGGCTGAACACAATGGCAATTGATTTCTTTTTCACATAAAGTCAGCTGAGGGTTCAGGTGGTTCTCTAGAGTACCTCTGTCCTCCATATGTCACCTTGATTGTCCAGACTGATGGAGGTTTCACCTACCTGAGACTGTAGCACCTTGGAACACAATCTCTTCCATGTAGCTTGGGAAGAGAGGACGGGGCAAGGTTGAACACAGGTACTTGAAAGGCTTTGGAAATGACACACCTCGTGTCTGCTCCTGTCTCATTGGCTAGACCTAGTTATGTGACTGCCATTAACTTCAAGGAGGCATCCCCCACATCCGTGGAAGTGAGAGATCCCAGGACGAGTGTCAGCAAGGACCTCCAAAGTCACTGTTGTACTCTTGCTCATACAGGTACTTTGACGAGCCAGTGGAGTTAAGGAGCAGTTCTTTCTCTAGCTGGGATGACAGTTCAGATTCCTATTGGAAAAAAGAGACCAGCAAAGATACTGAAACAGTTCTGAAAACTACAGGCTATTCAGACGGGTATGAATGCAAAACTGTGGGGTTGTAGTAGTGAATCCATGCATTTCTGGGAAAAAAATTGCTGATAACATGATGACATGAAAACCTTTGTAAGGGGCTGGGCACGGCGGCTCATTCCCATAATCCCAGCACTGTAAGAGGCCAAGGTCGAAGGATCACTTGAGCTCAGGAGTACAAGGCTGCAGGGAGCTGTGATCGCGCCAGTGTACTCCAGCCTGGTCAACAGAGTAAGACCTTGTCCCCCTCAAAAAGGAAAACCTTTTGAAACCTTTTGTAAGACTAGTAAATGATTTTGTTCTACTATTTCAGGAATATTGTTTTGGTTTTGTTGTTTTTTTTTTTGAGACAGAGTCTCACTCTGTTGCCCAGGCTGAAGTGCAGTGGTGCAATCTCAGCTTACTGCAGCTTCCGCCTCCCAGGTTCAAGCGATTCTGCTGCCTCAGCCTCCCGAGTAGCTGGGACTGCAGGTGCACACCATCATGCCAGGCTAATTTTTGTATTTTCAGTAGAGACGGTGGTCTCACCAGCCAGGCTGGTCTCCAACTCCTGACCTCAAATGATCCGCCTGCCTCTGCCTGCGAAAGTGCTGGGATTACAGGTGTGAGCCACCGTGCCCAGCCTGTTTTGATTTTAAATTACTGATTCTAAATAGGAAGTGCACATCAGAATCCTCTGTGGACCTTGAAAGAAATGTGTGTGTGGAGGCCTCTTCCCTGAAGATTCTGATTCATGGGTCAGGGATGGCCTAGGTCAGGAAGGTTTCACCTTTTCCCCCCCCTTTTTTTTTTTTTTTTTTTTTTAGATGGAGTCTTACTCTGTCACCCAGGCTGGAGTGCAGTGGTGCAATCTTGGCTCACTGCAAGCTCTGCCTCCTGGGTTCACACCATTCTCCTGCCTCAGCCTCCCGAGTAGCTGGGACTACAGGCGCCCGCCACCATGCCCGGCTAATTTTTTTGTATTTTTAGTAGAAACGGGGTTTCACCGTGTTAGCCAGGATGGTCTCGATCTCCTGACCTCATGATCCCCCCCCCGTCTTGGCCTCCCACAGTGCCGGGATTACAGGCGTGAGCCACTGCACCCAGCCTTTTTTCCCCCAATTTTAAGGTATTATTTACATATAGTAAAATTTGTCTTTTTAAACTTACAGTTCTTTTTTTTTTTTTTTTTTTTGAGACGGAGTCTCGCTCTGTCATCCAGGCTGGAGTGCAGTGGCTGGATCTCGGCTCACTGCAAGCTCCGCCTCCCGGGTTCACGCCATTCTCCTGCCTCAGCCTCTCTGAGTAGCTGGGACTACAGGCACCCGCCACCACGCCCGGCTAATTTTTTTTGTATTTTTAGTAGAGACGGAGTTTCACCGTGGTCTCAATCTCCTGACCTCGTGATCTGCCCGCCTCGGCCTCCCAAAGTGCTGGCATTACAAGCATGAGCCACCGCGCCCTGCCCTAAACTTACAGTTCTTTTTTTTTTTTTTTTTTTTTTTTGAGACGGAGTCTCGCTCCGTCGCCCAGGCTGGAGTGCAGTGGCGCGATTTCGGCTCACTGCAAGCTCCGCCTCCCGGGTTCACGCCATTCTCCTGCCTCAGCCTCTCCGAGTAGCTGGGACTACAGGCGCCCGCCACCACGCCCGGCTAATTTTTTGTATTTTTAGTAGAGACGGGGTTTCACCGTGGTCTCGATCTCCTGACCTCGTGATCCGCCCGCCTCGGCCTCCCAAAGTGCTGGGATTACAAGCGTGAGCCACCGCGCCCGGCCTCTAAACTTACAGTTCTAACAAGCACATACATTCATGTAATTACCACCAAAACCAAGAAACAGAACAGTTCCCATCACCCCCAAATTTTCCCCGTGCCCTTTGTAGTCCCCCCTCCCCTGCCCCGGCCCCTGGTCACTGACCCCAGGTCTGTTTTCTGGCCTTACAATTTTGCCTTTCCCAGATATCATATAAATGGAGTCATGTAGCAATTAGCCTTCCTACTCTGGTTTAACTTTTCTTAGTACACTTGGTCAAGACTAATTCATTCTTGTGTTCATTTCTCTTACTTGCCAAGTTTATCCATTCACCTACTGAAGGACTGTCTCCAGTTTTTGGTGGTTATGAATGAATTTATTTTCCAACCAGAGAACTTCTGAGAGTGCAAGGGGGCACTACTAATATGTTGGGACAACAGGTGTGACTTGAAATTGTCCCAGGTAACTGGGACATTATATATCCTATACAATATAGAGAGAGCAGTGTCCTATGGACATTCCAAACAATGTATTCAGTGTTTACCCAGTTGATCTGAAATGTGAAATAACATATTTGAACTGAAATGTGAAATAACAGACCCCATTTTAAACAGAAATTCCTTCAAATGTTGTATCATTTGGATATTTATTCTTTTTTTTTTAATTAGAATTTTCAGGCTTTTAAAAATGGCCTAAAATCCTTTTACAAAATTTTCTGCTATTGGCACTTTAAAAAATAAAATGAGTATGAAACACATTTGCTTCACCTCAAATTAGTTTAACCTAATTTGGCTGTTTTTAATTGCAGACCTACTGCTCGCCGCAAGCCAGATTATGAGCCAGTTGAAAATACAGATGAGGCCCAGAAGAAGTTTGGCAATGTCAAGGCCATTTCTTCAGATATGTATTTTGGAAGACAAGCCCAAGCTGATGTAAGGGTCTGGAGAGTTTCTTTGGGTGCCTCATAATGCAGGAAGGAAGTGTGGTGTGGGCATTGTCAGGGAGGATATCCTGAGTGAGCTGGGCTCAGGCTGCCAGATGCCCTCTGGCCTGAAAGTGCTGGAGTCAGGACTTGAACCAGGTCTATATAACTGATCATGTGCTTGCTGCCTCAGCAAGAGGAGTGTTTACAAGACAAGGACTTATCTCACAGTTCTCTTATTCCTCTCTTGGTGTTTTGAATAGCCATTATCCAGTATCTTTTGAATATATTTCAATTGTTGATGCAGCTGTAATTTACTTAATAACTTTTAAACAGAGTGAAATGAAGTACATAGATATGTTTCTTTTTTTTTTTTTTTTGAGGCAGAGCCTCCCTCTGTCACCCAGGCTGGAGTGCAGTGGCACGATTTCAGCTTACTGCAACCTCCACCTCCCAGGTTTAAGCGATTCTCCTGCCTCAGCCTCCCAAGTAGCGGGGACTACAGCCGTGTACCATTATACCTGGCTAATTTTTGTATTTTTAGTAGAGATGAGGTTTCACCATATTGGCTAAGCTGGTCTTGAACTCCTGACCACAGGTGATCTGGCTGCCTCAGCCTCCCAAAGTGCTGGTATTAGAGGCATGAGCCACCACGCCCAGCCAGATATGTTTCTGAGGAGTGCATATATTTATTTTCAGGTTGTTGGCTTTTCTCAGAAATGTTAATGAACTTGGCCAGGCACTGTGGCTCACACTTATAATCCTAGCACTTTGGGAGTCTGAGGCAGGTGGATCACTTGAGGCCAGGAGTTCGAGACCAGCCTGGCCAACATGATGAAACTCCATCTCTACAAAAAATACAAAAATTAGCTCGGTATGGTGGTACGCGCTTGTAGTCCAGCTACTTGGAAGGCTGAGGCAGAGAATCGCTTGAACCCAGAAGCAGAGTGAGACTCTGTCTCAAAAAAAAAAAAAAAAAAGGAAGAAAGAAATGTTAATGAACTCATAGTGAAGTCTTGCTAAGCTGTAAGACTCAAGTGGAAGTGGGGAGGTCTGCGTCTTCCCTCTCATGCTGAACTGCTACTGTGCCTCTGACTATTCAAGTGGAAGTGGGGAGGTTTGCATCTTCCCTCTCATGCTGAGCTGCCGCTGTGCCTCTGACTGTTTGGATGGTGGTTTCCTAAAATGTGCTGAGTGTATTTTGCAGGAGTTTAAACTTCTGCAAGTGTAACAATACGCCATCATTTCGAAAGTAAAATTGCCCCTTGCTGTTCTCACGGTCCATAAAATCTGCCTCGCTTCCAAGTTGACATTCAAGTTCAGTTTTAAAATAGTGTCATGGGGCTTGGAAAAGAGACTCTTAGAGTGGCCTTTGCTGACAGCTGGCTAGAAGCAGCACCAGGAGAGAGATGCTGCTCTCCCTCCCTCCCTCCGACTATCTTGGCTGAGGTTGTATGTTGATCAGCCTGCCTGTGACCTGCCTCCCATGCAGAACATGAGCTTTGTGCTGTCCCGCAGGACCCGGCCTTGACAGTGGCATTCAGTAATGGAAAGAAAGAGCCTGGGGGGCAAACACTTTCAAATGACAGCTCTTCAGTGATTCTTTTTGCAAAACTGCCCACGATCTTTGGAGCCTAATGTTTCCTTTTCCTTGTCTTCTCTAGTATGAGACCAGGGCCCGCCTAGAGAGGCTGTCGGCAAGTTCCTCCATAAGCTCGGCTGATCTGTTCGAGGAGCAGAGGAAGCAGGCAGCAGGTAGGGGGCACTGAACAAGAGCTGGTCTCTGTCATGTCTACGGTATGAACACATTTCTTTTTTTTTTTTTTTTTCGAGACAGTCTCGCTGTCGCCCAGGCTAGAGTGCAGTGGCGCGATCTCGGCTCACTGCAGGCTCCGCCCCCCGGGGTTCACACCATTCTCCTGCCTCAGCCTCCCGAGTAGCTGGGACTACAGCTAATTTTTTTGTATTTTTAGTAGAGACGGGGTTTCACTGTGTTAGCCAGGATGGTCTCGATCTCCTGACCTCGTGATCCGCCCGCCTCGGCCTCCCAAAGTGCTGGGATTATAGGCGTGAGCCACCGCGCCCGGCCGAACACGTTTCATCTGGATAGGACTGTTTCCTTTTCCAAGATATTTTAGCAACCATTATTCGATGCTCTGATCTCTGCTATAAGTCAGGTAGAGCAGAAGTTACTATTCCAGGCTTCACACATAAGGAGACCAAGTCATGAAATTAAAGCAACATCCCCATCATTGCCTGGCAAGTCATCCTTCTAAACACTGTCATAGAGGAATGTTTTCTAGCTGAGTGCTGATGTGCTGTGATATACCACGTGGTATCTTAGCCTTAGAGGTGGACAGCCCCGGGCCCCCATGTGATCCTAACCACCCTCTAGCTGTGAGCCCTTGAGTGTGTCACGGTGTCTTTAGCCTCAGTCTCCTCCTCTGTAACGTGGGTGGATAAAACCACCTCACAAGGTTGTCATGAGGCTTAAATGAGAAATGTGAAGTGCCACCAAGTGTCTGGCACACAGCAAGCCCCAGGGGTGGGCAGAGGCAGATAGAAACATGTGGCTCTAACAGCATCTGTCTTCCAGGGAAGACAGAACACAGCTTTGGGAGTGAGCAGATGGAGAGGAATTGCCCGTCTCCTATATCCCTCTTCAGGGTTCAGACCCCAGCGAAGAGGTGTCTGGTCCTCCCAGGGCTGGGATGGCCTAGGATGGGGTGGCCTGTGAGCCCAGTGGTGGGCCTCAGAGCGCCGGCCCCTTTGCTTCGACTTCCGCATCCCCCTGACTGAGGGACGCCTTTCGAGAGTACCCTACAAAGGCCTCTGCCAGGCCACAGTGGGAAGGAGGGGGCCCTGTGGTTAACATGAAAGGGACAGTGTCCTCTGAGGTCATTTCAGGAACCCATTTCTCAGCAGGAGAGCCAAGGGGAGGGACGACTCTCAGGACCCAGGCATTCCAGGCCTGCCACCCTCAGCACCCCTCATTTCTAGGCCTAGAGGAGCTGGGTGTGGCTCTGAGTGACCAACCTGGGCGACCACTCGGCCTTACAGCCACAGAGAACAGCTGTTTTCAGAGTCCAAAGAGAAACAGCTCGAGAGAGGTCTGAGTGTCGGACATTCTGGGTTGTGGTTTGGGGATGTTATAGAGATACACTGTGGCCCTTGGGGTGCAGTGGGCACTGCCAAGTTGCTGTGCTGCAGTGGAGGGAGAGTCCTAGCCAGGTGGCAGCAAGTGAACCAAGGGTTGTGCTGGCAGAGCAGCTGGCAGAGAGCCAGGCAGCCCAAGGAGCCAGAGGCCGGGGCCAGAGTGGACAAGCCCTGGCACATCCGCTGCCAGTGAGGGTGTGGGGGTGCCTGGGGGTGTGCAGCCAGGGCCATGGCTCCCCTGAGCCACTCTCTGGGCAGGAGCACACCCTGTGCCTCACCCCAGACTTGAGCAGAGGGGCCTCGTTTCCCTTGGGCAGTCAGTTACTTGCTGACTGGGCATTTCCTGGCAGTGAGTCTTGGTGGGGGCAGGTGAGGCTCATTGGCTTGTTCCATCTCCAAACTTTCAGTGTCCTGGCCTTTTGTCAGGGCAACTTCCTTTTGTGACCACCCCTGGCAGAGAGGCACTCCGGCCACCTTTGGAGACCTCCAGCAGCCCCACAGGTCAGTGCTGGGTCGCCTTGTAGGGGCCCTGGCACAGCCAGCAGGCCAGTCCAGAGACCTGCATTGTTCAGTCCCCCGACTCCCTGCAATGGATGCCTTTGTAATTTAAATCAATAGACATTTTACTGTGAAGCATTGTTTGTTTTTTAAAAAAAATATTTGGAGATCAAATGAGAGCAGCCTTTCCAGTTACTGAACGAAAATAGTGGCAGCCTGTGTTTACCTTCCTGTTCCCTTTCAGAGAACAAAGATCCATTAAATTTTTTTGACCCTGTGTGGGTGCCAAACCAACCCTGGTTCCTGGCACCTCGTGGTCATTGTAAGGTGCACCCTGGGGTGAGAGGCCACCCAGAAACTTTCACTCCCCTGCCCCCGCTGGGGTCTCACTGTGTTGCCCAGGCTGGTCTCAAACTCCGGGCCTTGAGCAAACCTCCCTCCTCAGCCTCCCAAGAAGCTAGGATTACAGGCACCAGCAACTTTTATTAAATATTTACTTTTTATTATTTAGAGCATATTTCAACAGAGAGCTTTATGTGTTCTGCCTCCATAAAGCTTGTTTTCTTTTATAAATTTTTTCTTTTATTTTGTCTTTAATACTTTCCTATTGAAGTAAAAGCTTGTTTTAAGAAAACAAGTTCTTAAAACTTGTTCTGGGCAAGGCACGGTGACTCACACCTGTAATCCCAGCACTTTGGGAGGCCAAGGTAGGCGGATCACCTGAGGTTGGGAGTTCAAGAGCAGCCTGGCTAACATGGTGAAACCCCATCCCTTCTAAAAATACAAAAATTAGGCCGGGCACAGTGGCTCACGCCTGTAATCCCAGCACTTTGGGAGGCCGAGGTGGGTGGATTACGAGGTCAAGAGATCGAGACCAGCCTGCCCAACATGGTGAAACCCCATCTCTACTAAAAATACAGAAATTTGGCCAGGCACAGTGGCTCACGCCTGTAATCCCAGCACTTTGGAAGGCCGAGGAGAGTGGATCACGAGGTCGGGAGATCGAGACCATCCTGGCTAACACGGTGAAACCCCGTCTCTACTAAAAATACAAAAAATTCTCCGGGCATGGTGGCAGGCGCCTGTAGTCCCAGCTACTCCGGAGGCTGAGGCAGGAGAATGGCGTGAGCCCGGGAGGCGGAGCTTGCAGCGAGCGGAGATCGCAACGCTGCACTCCAGCCTGGGTGACAGAGCGAGACTCCGTCTCAAAAAAAAAAAAAAAATACAAAAATTAGCTGGGCATGGTGGCATGTGCCTGTAGTTCTAGCTACTCCGGAGGCTGAGGCAGGAGTATCGCTTGAACCTGGGAGGCGGGGGTTGCAGTGTGCCGAGATCACGCCGCTGCGCTCGAGCCTGGAGACAGAGCGAGACTCCGTCTCAAAAAAAAAAAAAAAATTAGCCGGGCGTGGTGGTGGGTGCCTGTAATCCCAGCTACTCAGGAGGCTGAGGCACAAGAATTGCTTGAACCTGGGAGGGGGAAGTTGCAGTGGCCGAGATCACACCACTGCACTCCAGCCTGGGCAATAGAATGAGATTCTGTTTCAAAACCAAAAAAAAAGCAAAAAAAGAAACTATTCTGCGTGGTGGCTCACCCCTATAATCCAGCACTTTGGGAGGCTGAGGAGGACTTATCGCTTGAGCTCAGGAGTTCCAGACCAGCCTGGGCAACGTGGCAAAACCGTGTCTCTACAAAAAATACAAAAATTAGCCAGGCGTGGTGGTGCACGCCTGTAGTCCCAGCTACTCCGGAGGCTAAGGTGGGAGGATGACTTGAGCCCAGGAGGCAGAGGTTGCAGTGATCTGAGATCGTGCCACTACACTCCAGCCTGGGCAATAGAGCCAGGCCTTGTATCACAAAAAAAAAAAAAAGGAGGGAGGGAGGGAAGGAAGGAAGGAAGGAAGGAAACAAACAAACAAACAATCAGTTCTGTGTTCCTTATCTTGATTTCCAAATTTGAAATGCTTCTGGTGAGGTAAGCTGCTTTCTGGGGGTGTTTCTAGCCCAGGAGCCCTGCGGCCCTTCTTACAGGCACTCTCTTTCACTGTAGCTGAAGGCTTGAGTGGGAAGCGCATGTAAGTGCCCGCAGCCACCCTGACCTGGCACAGCAGCAGCCCCTGTGGTCACACCCATGGGACAGGGTCATTGGAGCTGGGGGGCTGCCATCAACTGGGCACTGCCTCAGGCAGGCGTGAGGCACTCAGACACCAGATGACAGAGCGGAGGCCGCTGTGTGAGAGCCAGGATACAACAAAAAGCTTAAAACCCAGCTTCCCCCTCAGCATGTTTCCTTCCAGAAAGCCAGTTCTGATTGTTTGAATGAGAACACGTCTGCATGGGAGTGCAGACACCTGCACCCCTTCCTTGTGTGCATCGTGGGGTCAAGTGGTAGGTTGTTTGTGGGGTCCCTTGACCACTGTCTCCTTTTCTCCTTGCTCCGGCCCAGGGTCTAGGAGTGTGGCCTCGAAAGCACTGCCCTCAGTCTGCGGCAGTCTAGTATAGTTATTGCCACGTGTGCTTGTCAGACAGTATAACTGTGCAGTGGCATTGCCAACAGAGATTCAGTTAAAAAACCAGAGTGGCATGTATTTAGCAAATTGGCATCTGTGACACCTGTCTGAGAAGTAGCCATTGGAGCAATTTTTGTTGTTAAACTGGTTGTTTGGCTAGGCACAGTGATAGACACCTGTAATCCCAACACTTTGGGAGGCCAAAGTAGGAGGATTACTTGAGCCCAGGAGTTCCAGACCAGCCTGGACAACATAGTGGGACCCCCATCTCTACAAAAAATTTAAAAAATAAAAAAATTAGCTAGGTGCGATGGCTAACGCCTGTAGTCCCAATTACTCGGGAGGCTAAGGCAGGAGGATCACTTGAGCCCGAAAGATTGAGGCTGCAGTCAGCCGTGATCACACCACTGTACTCCAGCCTGGGCGACAAAGTGAGTCCCTGTCTCAAACAAACAAACAGTGCCCAAACTTGTTCTTATAATCTTGGAAATACTTTTTCTCTTCATTTGTCTACACGAAGCAGAGAAATTAAAACATGGTATTCTATTAAAAATTCTTATTTTGGGCCAGGCGCAGTGGCTCTCGCCTGTAACCCCAGCACTTTGGGAGGCTGAGGCAGGTGGATCACAAGGTCAGGAGATTGAGACCATCCTGGCTAACACAGTGAAACCCCGTCTCTACTAAAAAATACAAAAAAAAAAAAAAAAAAAAAATTAGCCAGGCATGGTGGTGGGCACCTGTAGTCCCAGCTACTCGGGAGGCTGAGGCAGGAGAATGGCGTGAACCTGGGAGGTGGAGCTTGCAGTGAGCTAAGATCGCGCCACTGCATTCCAGTCTGGTCGACAGAGTGAGACTGTCTCAAAAAAAAAAAAAAAAAAATTCTTATTTTGAGGAGCCTGGGAGTTGTCCTGGAACCTTCCACCTCCCTCGTCACACCATAGACCCATATGATCGGAGTCTCTCCTGGGTGACTCCAGACCTGAAGCGTGGCTGCAACCCCCTGCTTGGTCCTCCTGCCTCCAGTCTTGGCTTGCTCACCCCTCTCCTCACTCCTCCCACAGGGATCTTTCAAAACACAGTCATCCATGCTGAAAATCCTGCCCTCAGCTTGAAGCACAGCTCCCCACCCAATGCCCACCTCCAGGACCATGGTTCCCATTGGCCTTTCCAGCCTCATTTCTCATGATTCACTGTTGTGGCTCACTCCAGCTGTGTTGAGCCTGTGGAGCCCCCAGCCCAGAATGCTCTTCTTCTCCATTCCCCCAGACAGCCCCCCAGACTGTATTTACCCGGGGGCCCCCTGCACCACTCTTGTGCCTTACACTGAGGGCAAGACCGTGCGAAGACCGTCTCCCCCAGTGGACCGTCAGTTCTCATTTCTGTGTCCTTGGCACCAACAGAGCCTGGCAGAGGAAGCCCTCTGCAGGTATTTGAGGATGAATGGGTGGAGGGGTGTGAATGACCCCAGGAGCTTGCTGAGCCTGAGCACCTGCCCACCGGTCAACATTAGGCTGGAACACACCTCCCCCTACCTCCCATGTCCCATGGCCAGTGCCAGGCTGCAGTGGCGATGTGTTCTGCCTCCAGCCCAAGCCTTAAGAGCTGCGTGCATGTTGCCATGTTTCTTTCCCTGTCATAGTAGGCAAGGAAGCTGGAATTAAGAGGTGGCCCCATGGGCTTGGACCGCAAGTGACTGTGATGCACAGAACCCCCTGCCCACCTGCACTGGGCACAGCGAACATCAGTTGTGGGTGGTTGTCAGCTCAGAGTCACCTGGCCTGTCCTGACTCATCCAGGGCATTTGCCCCAACCACAGACCACTGTGTAGCTCAGTGTCCCCTCTGTCTCAGAGAGGGGAGCCGCTGTCTTCTTCCTAGCTGCTGAAGCAGAAACTTGGGAAACGTCCTTAATCTGCCTGCCTCCCAGCCTGCCTTGGCCAGTCAGTCAGTGTGCCTCTTGACACCTGCCTCCTGAGGACGCTCAGCCTGTTCCCTCCCGATCCCCACTGCCGCCTGCTCAGGCTCAGCCATCTCCCAGCTGTCCACCTGAGTTTGCTCTGTGTCCCCTCCAGATGACACAGGTCACACTTTAGTGATGTTACCAGTTAATTGTCTGCTTTTCCCAGTAGGTGGTGAGCTGTGGAAAAGCAGGTCTGTGGCGGTGTCCTCAGTACACACTGTGGGTGTTCTGGGAACAGATAGGGAGGAGAGATTCCCTGGGTCAAGGATGCTCTTCCTGAGCAGGTGGCTGGAGCTGTCATTTCCTGGAGCTCATTGTGTAACCGGAGCACACTAGGGCTGTCTTTGACCATGGCCACCTGGCCCCTCCAGCCTGCCCAGGCAGCCCTCAGAGGAGACACAGCACCCCAGTCCCGTCACTGTGTTGGAATTCCACTCTGTGGAATTGGTGAAGGCCTGCAAGATTTTACACAGTCAGCTGGAGGTGGAGATGGGAGGACCCGCATCTGTGGTGGGCATGGGAACAGTGCTGTGGGCAAATGCAGTGTCTCTTCCAAGGGGCACATTGCAGGGTAACTTGTCAGTTCTGTTTTGTTCTCAGAGAGGGACTTGACCAAGGCTTTCTGTTTTGTTTTTGTTTTTGAGATGGGGTCTCGCTCTGTCACCCAGGCTGGAGTAGGGTGGCACAATCTTGGCTCACTGCAACCTCCACCTCCCAGGTTCAAGTGATTCTCCTGCCTCAGCCTCCCGAGTAGCTAGGGTTACAGGTGTGTGCCACCATGCCCAGCTAATTTTTTTTTGTTTTTTTTGTTTTTTTTGTTTTTTTGAGACAGAGTCTCACTCTGTCGCCCAGGCTGGAGTGCAGTGGCGCGATCTCGGCTCACTGCAAGCTCCGCCTCCCGGGTTTGCACCATTCTCCTGCCTCAGCCTCCTGAGTAGCTGGGACTACAGGCGCCCGCCACCACGTCCGGCTGATTTTTTGTATTTTTAGTAGAGATAGGGTTTCACCATGTTGGCCAGGATGGTCTTGAACTCCTGACCTTAAGTGATCCTCCCACCTCAGCTTCCCAAAGTGCTGGGATTACAGCCGTGAGCCACTGCGTCTGGTGGGTTTCTGTTTTGTAAGGAGCATGTGGGGCTTAGGGAGTAGCTGGGCGTGGCTACTCCTGCGTTGAGCTCACTGAGCCCCTCCAGCGTCTTATTACAATTGTGACACAGAAGTTTATGAACCCCTGATTGTCAGCTCTAGGAGTGTGGTCAGACCTCCTTTATGTGTGATAACCCTGATGAACTTCACCCACATTGGTAGCAATTATGGTGATGTTTACGTCAGGGCAACCAAAACTTAAGCAACAGTAACCCGCTAACACCGGCCCTAGCAAAGAGGGTGGAAATGTGAACTTCTGTACCTGGGAAGACTGGCAGTGGAGCTTGGCTTCTAAGTCACAGTCAGACAGCATCAGTGATGCATCCATTTGGCTCACCTCCTTGGGGGAGGTAACAAGCTTCCTCCATACCCCAAGCGACTGGGAGAGGCAGTCGTAGTCACAGATGGCTGCTGCTTTGCTTTGTCCCTGCCAATAACCCCAGAGCAAGCAAATGGCTCCCCTCATTTGAGGATACATGAATCCCAGGGAGGGCTCGGATTGGTCAGGCCTGGGTCATGTGCCCATGCCTGTGGACAGGGTAGAAGGGAGAGGTGGTTCCCGGAGGAGGGGAGGAGCACTGTTACCAAAAGAGGGAGGAGGTGACGCAAAACAGGCCATCCGTGTTGGCCCATCTGCCTTTTGCTGG
Organism: Symphalangus syndactylus; assembly: GCF_028878055.3. Lineage (NCBI taxonomy): Eukaryota > Metazoa > Chordata > Mammalia > Primates > Hylobatidae > Symphalangus > Symphalangus syndactylus. The sequence goes on from NC_072440.2 coordinate 16,920,467, forward strand.
GTACTTACCTGCCAGGGCTATGTTAAGCACCTTTAGGAAATGGGCCCAGAGAGAGCAAGGAACTTCTCTAGAGGCACACAGCCTAGCAGTGACAGTGCCAGGATTTGAACTCATAGTGGTGTTAAGTCCCCCATACTACATTTTCTGTCACGTGGATTCTCTCGTGGATCATGGCAGGGCTGCCACTTCAGCCCGAGTCTCCATCCCACTGCTGGGCCCCTTGTGAGGCAGCAGGAGGGGAGGGATCTGGGTTCTCTGGAGCCGTTGAGCACTCCGGGCACTGGGTTTGCCACAGCCGTGGCCAGGGCAGTGATGAGCCAGCGTCTGCTGTGTGTGTGCAGGGAACTACAGCCTGTCCAGCGTGCTGCCCAACGCCCCCGACATGGCGCAGTTCAAACAGGGAGTGAGGTCCGTTGCTGGAAAACTCTCCGTCTTTGCTAATGGAGTCGTGACTTCAATTCAGGTCAGTGGAATGGGGCAGTGCTCACTGGCTATGACGACAGGTTCAGCAGTTTATAAATGAGACCTGCTTCAATCTTCAACTGCTGGAAAATTCAATTATATATTATTGGATTGATATGTTTGGTACACTATAACCCAGGACATTATGAAAACCAGAAGTTATAATTTTCTATTTAATATTTTCTAATGTGTGACTCCAGGGGAATTGTTAGAGGAATTGTCATGACCATTGTCCAGTTTTTTTCCTAGATTGGAACAGAGAAGTATTAAGAAGAAAATTGAAATTATCTGTAATGCTACATCACAGGGATAACCTCTGTTAATATTTTGGTATATTTTTAGCTCTAGATTTCTAAGGATATTTTTCTATACATAGATAAAAAAGATATACATATCTTTTTAAAATTAAAAAGGGATTATATTAGAGGGTTTTATATCTTGCTTTTTCTCTGTGATGCTAGGAGCATTTCCTTGTAATGAAAAGTTTTCCTAAAATCATATTCTATTGAGTGAAAACATAAGCCAAGGATGGCGCATACTTGCGCCTAAGAGTCGAGGCCATCTCTGACGATGTGAATGGCTCGTTTCTTTGCACCTTCTTGTTGATGTCAGGCTATTGAAGGATTCTGTTAATGTAAAACGCTGCTAAAGGAAGTAGGACTGAAACTGTGTGGACTCTGGTGCCTCTAAAGGAGGTTCCTGACCCCCAGGCAGACGCTGCTCTGGCTGCAGGTTAAGGAGGGCATGGAGGTGCCTCCCATTCTGGAGAGTTCCCTTAGCCCCAGGACTCTGGATGTAGCCGTTTTCATGCTGTGAATAGCACAGTCTTCCCTTTCATTTGGCGCTGAAGTTAAAATGCATAGAGTTCTTTCATGTCCCTTAGGTCAGCTAAGCCCACATCAGTGTCCAAATAGGTGCATCTCTATTTTATAGATGGTCATCCCCATTTTAGAGATGACTCCCTTTTATATCCCCATTTTACAGGTGAAGGAATTGAGGCACAGAAGGTTAGGTCACTTCTGCAAGATGACCAGCTGAACCAAAATTTCAGGGCTTCAAACACCAAATGTGTTCCTCTGTCCTCCCTATCCCACTTGCTTCCCAGAGGGCTTGCCAAGTAGCCTCTGGCCCACTGAGCATCCTTCCGCCCACTTTGCTTCCTGCCTCCTGATCCCAGGACTGGCCGTGGATGCCAGAGGCAGGATGTGAATCCTGTTGGCTTCTGAAGCCCACACCTGCCTTCAGCCTTGAAGCTGCGGCAATGGCTGCTTCCAGATGAGCATACTCTCTGGGTGCAGTGTCCATGTCACATGCCTGACACAGGCTGCAGTGTCAATTTTGGTGATGCTGAATATTCAGGGCGCGGGAGTCAGGGATCGCTGCTGAATGGTCGTAAACTTGCATTTTGGTTCTCTCTTCAGGATCGCTACGGTTCTTAATACTGAAGTCATGATGTGTATTTCCTGGAGAAATTCCTCTTTAAATGGACAAGTGACCACATCTCAGGCGGCAGTGAAGACCAGACAGTTTTGCAGATTGTTTTGCTACTTTTTCATATAGTATATGTTTCTGATTTTTAATTTCTTCTGAGAAATTCTGAGTTCTAATGTAATAGGAGCTTTACTGTGATTTGTTTCGCGTTCCCTCCTGTCACACCCTCCTTTTGGCGTCTCCGTGTATATCCTTGCTTTATTTTCTTGGAAACTTTGGTTTCAACACTGAGGGCCTGGAGACATGGGCTCCTCCTGCTCCTGAACCAGGAGCCTTCGTGTGGGGGAGGAGGAGAGGTCTCCATGTGACACATGGGCTCAGGGCTGCCAGAATCAGCGGATGCGGGATGGGCCTGCAGAAACAACACTCACCACACACACTTCCTTCAAAAGACCAAAAGTGACTGGTGTCTCATGTGACAGATTGCTTCATTTGTTTCGTTTCTACATAGTAAGGTGACTGCCAAAAAAATTTGAAGTCATCTGTCTCTTTGTAAATTATTTTATATGACCTATAAATTTAAAAATATTTTTCAGTGAGTGCTTTTAACAAACTTAAGCTTCTGCCCTGCCAAGGGAATTAATGTTATCTTGTGAAAGGTGTTGCTGTTTGAATTGATGAGAAATGGAAGATGAGAACTCCCTAAGGGTTCTCATAATAAATCATCTCATCATAAATCAATATGGTATACAGAGTTAAAATGGAATGAGGTAAGAAGATACAGTACAGAAAATAGTTCCGTGTATGGGAGAACAGTCATTGTAATTGGGTAGTTTTGTTAATATTTTTAAACCTTGCTTTTCAAAAATTACAGAATGTGTATAAACGAATAAAGAAAAATAACTTAGCTGTGTTTTAGACAGCGTTAGAATATATTAGAATATATTAGAATATACTGTTCAGCACAGTAAAATATATTTGAAATTTGATAAGCCAAAACTGTGGTTTTGAATGAATATTTTGTGAATCTTTCTTAAAGGCTCAAATTTGTAGACTTCTAAATAGAATAAACACTTGCAGCAGATGGCGTTGCCTACATTTTTCCCTGAAAGCTTTTGTAATAAGTCATTGTAAGTCGAGGTTTTTGGTGTAACATTGATGGACATTTGAATTGTGGTAACTGTAGATGGGCGTGGATTTAATGTGCGTGTGGGGCCTGCTGTGCAGTTGTGATGAATTGGGATGTTGCTCGTAGCACAGGAGCAAGGTGGGGTGTCCTGGTTGAAAATGAGGATGTTGGGCCAGGTGCGGCAGCTCACACCTGTAATCCTAGCACCTTGGGAGGCTGGGGCGGGAGGATTGCCTGAACCCAGGAGTTTGAAACCAGCCTGGACAACGTAGCAAGACCCTGCCTCTACCAAAAAAGAAAAAATTCAGCTGGGTGCAGTGGCATGTCCTGTAATTCCAGCTACTCGGGAAGCTGCAGCAGGAGGATCCCTTGAGCCCAGGAGGTCAAGGCTGCGATAAGCTATGATCTCGACACTGCACTGCAGCCTGGATGACAGAGCAAGACCCTGTCTCAAAAAAAAAAAAAAAAAAAAAGGGAGGGAAGGGATTGACTCCCCACTCCCAGAGCCTTAGCTGAAGGTGCCTGTCATGTGCCTTCCATGCCCCTCCCCACTGCCCCTCGGTCTCCCCGCTGCCCCTCAGTCCCCCCATCCCCCTCCTTCCCACCCCAGTCTCCCCCCCTGCCTCTTGATCTCCCCTACCCCGTCTCTTAGTCCTCCCCTTTTCCCCTCAGTCCTCCCATCTTTGACACTCAGTGTCCTCAGGGTCTCAGAATTAGGAATCTGAGATAGAGACATTTGAGCATTCCTTAAAATGCTATTAAGATGGCAAAATGGAAACTGGGGAACTCAGCAGATACCTTCCAGAGCTAGAAAACCCATTTCATCTACTACCGGTGTCTTTAAATAGACGTGAAGACTGGCAGATATGTTGGAAGCACCAGACATTTTGGGAGTCGTTTTTCAGCAAATTGGCGGCTTCACAGGCGGACCAGTGAAGAGTGTATGCAGTAGGCGGTCCCCGTGGGGGCTGGAACAGACAGGGGTTATTGTCGCAGGTAGGAAGTCCCAGGTGTACCATCCAAGCTGGCAGGACTGGAGCTGACTCGCCCTCAGCCGCACTGTCCTTGCCACACCAGCCCTCCCCTCCTGCTTGTCACAGATGGCGTCCTCCCTTCTAGGCCTCTGGGCAAGAACAAGGAGAGGAGAAAGGGCCGACTCCCAGCGAGGGACTTATGCCTTTTTCTCCCCAGCCAGAACTGTGTCCCAGACCCCCCTAGTTGCAAGAGAGTGGCAATGGGGCGTGTTTTCAGCAGGTCCCATGGCTGCCTTGAACAAAATCAGAATCTGTTGGTGAGGAAAGAGGGGGACGGGAGTGGGAATGGCAGCTTGGGGGAGGGACAACTTATTTTAGGACCACAGGGGGAGCAGAGAAGACAGAGCCACCAGCAGAGGGGGTCCTGCGGCTGGGCCTGGACAGGCAGTATGGAAGTGAGTGTCCGAGGTGAGGAGCGTGGCCATGCAGAGGCCCCGGGGTGGGCAGTGGCAGAGGGAGTGAAGGACAGGAGCAGTGGCGAGACTGGTGCCAGGGGTAGGGAGCGAGGGCTGCCCCTTGATGCATTTTCTTGTCCAGGCTTTTCCTGAGCCTGCTGGGAAGGGTGTGGACGGTAGGACAGCCTTGATGCCATGGTTGGGTTTGCAGGCTAGCAGCAGCTGGCACTTGCTGAGCTCTGAGGATGTGCGTGGCACAGGCTGAGCCTGCACATGTAAGAGCACACGCAGTCCTCACACCAGCGCTTAGAGGCAGGCAGGATTGTTGCTCCCACTTCACAGAGGAGGACACTGAGGTTCAGAGAGGCCAAATGAGCCGCCCAAGGCCTCTCAGTCAGGAAGCAAGAGGGTCTGGGCACCCAACCCACTAAACTGCCACACGCTGCCACCCTCCAGGGGCAGTCAGAGGGGAGGCTACATTGGAGAGGAAAGGGGTGAGGGCCAGGAGGACAGCGAGGAGGAGGTGGTGGAGGCCTGCCTTTCTCCTGACACAGGCAGTGAGGCGCTGTTCTGGGAGGGTTCTGGCAGAACGGGTGTCTTTGGGTCTTGGGTGGTGGGCACCTGGGTGCCAGGCCCAAATGGATCCCCATGGCCCCTAGGTGTGCAGAGGCAGAGTGTGTACTGCTCGGAGTGGCAGGCAGAGCCGCTGGACGATGAGCACTGTGATGCCCTGGCCCAGGGATGGCGGCCAGAGGGGGCAGCGAGGAGTCCTGCCCTGCCGGGTGAACCCACCCTGACCACACCCCCACCAACTCTGCACCCCTAGGCATCCTGGGTCTGCCACAGGCCCCTACATCTGGGTCCCCGGAGGTCCCAGGGAGGAGCAGAGGGAGCCTGGCTTTCACTGTCTTCCTAAGGCTGAAGCCCCAGCCCCAGGTTGCCGCTCACCCCAGCCTGGGCCAGCCCAGACACCTGTGCTCCTCTTTGGGTCCCTGGATGTGTAAATAGGCCTCTGGTCACCCTCATTTCCCCTGAGGGGAGGGTTGTGGGAGTGGAGGGGCTGGGCCATGGAACCAGGCTTTGGGGGCGGGACACCCACCTGGTCTTGGAGCTCTGGAGAATCGTCCACCGGCCTCGGTCCCGGCTCTGCCCAAATCCTGAGAGTCGGGGAGCCCCGCCTGGCCCTCCCTGCTGGTCAGCCTGCCGATGCCACCCATCTGACACCACGCTGATGCCACCTGTGTGCCCTCACCAGGTGGTGGGCAGGGGCCTGGGGGCCTCTCCCGCTGGGCAGTGCTCTGCATCCCAGCGTGGGACTGGATGAGCAGAGCCCCCTGGAGCGGCCCGCCTGTGAACACCATCCCTGGTCCCCTGCTGGAACCCCTTGCAACTGCCATGTGCCCCGTCCATCCACCTGGGCTGAGGGGAACTGGTCTCAGGATGGAAAGGGGCCCACCTCTAGCTCCACCCTTGGTCTTAGGCTGCAGGGAGGTAGACAGTCTTCCGGGAGCCCTTATTGCCTGGTACCATGGGTGGGAGGGAGCCTAGGGGATTCCAGGGTCCAGACCCTGACTCCAAAGCCTCAGGGATCAGGAATCCCCTGGCAAGCTGTGGCCACAGCCATGGCCTTGAGCTGGGCATGGCCAAAGAGGGCTGGCTGGGGTCTCTGCCACTCTGACATCGGGCAGTTGACAGGCTACCCAGCCTTGTCCCAGCATCACCTGGCAGCCTGCCACCGAGCCTGAGCCTCTCCCCTGGCTTCCCTGCAGTGCTCAGTGACATGCAGGGAGGGCACTCAGCACCGAAGTGTCCTCTGCACCGATGATACCAGTGTCCCTGTGACGAGGCCCAACAGCCAGCCAGCACAGTCACCTGCACTCTGCCACCCTGTTGGCAGCTCCTGGACACACTGGGCCCTGAAGGCTCAGGCAGCACCTCCTCCAGCCATGAGCTCTTCAATGAGGCTAACTTCATCCCATGCCTCCCGGCCCCACGCCCTTCACCTGCCTCATCACCCGCACCAGCCAGCATGGCAATGCCATTGAGGAGGAGACCCGGGAGCTGGGCCTGCTGGGGCGCGTGTTTGTAGACGACTTCCGCTATGACTACAATTTCATTCATCTCCACGAGGATCTGTGCTATGGGCCCTTCGAGGGGCCTGACGTAGACCTGGCAGGGACGGGATCAGATGCCCCCACTGCGCAGCCGTCCTGCTGCGCTCTCCACTGGCAGCCCCATGCCTGCCACAGGCCACCTGCAGCCGAGGAGGAGGGGGTACCGGGACCCTGGCCCACTGGCCCTTGGCCCAGCCAGACCAGCCACTCCCCACCCCCACCTTCAGAGCAGACCCCTGGGAACCCTGTGGTCAATTTCCTGCCTGAGGAAGACGCCCCCACAGAGGCCCCAGACCTTGGGCTCTCCAGCCCGCCCTGGCCCCGGCCCCTTGCCCTAGGCCTCAGTGACAGCCTCCCTTGCCTAGAGCTCCATGCCTCCTTCCCCAGCCTCAGCTCTCACAGACTTCTTCCCACCATTTGAACTGTAGGCCACAGACTGGTGCAAACGCAGAGGGAGGCCAACCACCATCTGCTAAGTGTGCGACATGCCTAATGCTTTCCACGTATTATCCCATTTAATCCTCAGCACCTCTGCGAGGAAGATGCTAACTTCCTTTTTAAGCTAATGAAACTGAGACTTAGAGATTGCAAAGTAGTTGAATGGTGACCAGTGGAGCCGAGGCCAGGATCCAGTTTGAATCTAAGGAGCCTCTTATACCACTGTCTCTTTCCCTATAACTGGACAGCTCCATGCCTCTATTCAGTATGATGATGTCCAGACCCGGGGCTACCCGCCTCTAAAAGTCAGAGGGCAGGAAGCAAGAAACAGTCACAGGACTGCCCTGGAGGGTGCTGGGGTCACTGTCCCCCACGCTGGAGCTGCCCCTAGCCTCACACCTCCCCCCTACCAGGGGCTGGTACCCACCTTCCAGCCCTGCTTGGATGGGGCAGGGTTACCGTCTCCTTCAGCCCAGCTTCTCCTGCAGCTCCGACTGCGGTGGACTGGCTATCTCCATGTTCTCCTTGTTCTGGACAGAGAGAAGCAATCAGTGGCCACCCACTGCAGCTGGAGACCCCAGAAATTGGTGTCTGCCTTCTGCCTCCCATGGCACCAAGAAGGGTGGAGGCAGGTTAGAGAAAAACCATCCCCCCTCCCCCACAGCCATCGGAGCAGGGCTCTGGCTCACAGATGCCTTCAGAAGTACCATTTCACGTGAGGGCTACAACGCCCTATTTCACAGGTGGGGAAACAAAGACCCAGAGGGCTAGGGAGAAGGGGAGGCTCCCCAGGTGGGGCGGAGCACCAGCTCCTTGAAGCCGCTCTGCAGCTCGGCCAGCTGCTCCTCGAGCTCGTGGTTCTAGGAGAGCGCACAGCTGACGGTGGTGAGCTCGGTCTGCGTGGCCTCCAGGGTTTGCACGCGCGCCTTCACCTGCTCCCCCCAGAGCTCGGCCTTATGCCCAGCTCCTACAGCCTCTCCTCCGCCTCCTGCGTCTTCTCCTGCTCCCACAGCCTCTCATCCTGAGGTGCATGCAGAGAGGAGGAGGTGGAGGGGGACTGTGGGAACAGGTAGAGCAATCATTAGGGCTGGGGGTTGTGTGGGCTGTCTCAGCTGGCAGTGGGGCACCCAGCCCCCGCTGTGGGAGGAGGTTGGAGGGCTGGGCTGCAGGGACACTGGGCCACGGACCCGGAACTCTCACCTCCAGATCCTTCAGGTTAGCAGATGATGCAGGGCCTCCCCTTTGACAAATGTTGACTACGAGACAGGAGATGGCGCCTGAGATGTTCTGTCCCCCGGTGTCTAAGCCCTCTGACTTCCTTTCTTCCCCATCAACTGGCAACATTTTCTTTTCTGCCTAACTTGGACCCTTCGTCCCGTAACCCCTTTGTGCCAGCGTCTCTCATGGTTCTTATCTCCCCACCATCCCTCCCTCCCGAGCAACTCTGATCCGGTGCTTCTGCGGCAGCATAAAATGATGCAAACAGTCACGGGGTCCAACTCCTCCCTGGGAACAGCTTCCAGGGAGAAGGCTCAGGGAAGAGGCGACTTCCTCAACACTGCCCAGCAAATCGGCTGGTCCCAGGATCTCCCCTCTCTCTCGTGAATCCCTGCCTCAGTTTCTGTCATACTTTCCTTCCCCCCGCACCCCCCTCAATTCCTGAGGTACCTCACGAACAAGACTAGTGAGTTGTTGGGAGAGTTGTCGCAGGCTCTCGGTCGATGAGAAAGTCCTGGAGGTGGAGACGCAGGGCTGAGGGGTGCAGGTGGCCATGGGCAGTGGCTTCCCTGACTCCCTTGGCCTAGGGACTGCTGCCCTGATAGGAGACACTTGGTTTCATCCATGAGATGGAGGCCAGTGTCAGCATCATGAATCTGTGTGGGAAGAAACGTATGAGACGGTCATTCAATTTCTGGTAAGAATCACCCAGGACAGGGTGAGCCAAGCTCCCAAGCTCATTCCCACAATCTTCCATCTCCCCAGACCACAAGGAGAAGCCCAGTCTGAACCTTCCACCAGCCGGGTCCCAGGAAGAGCACTTGGCGCTAGGGAACAAGCTTCCTGTGAAAGGAGAGGAGAATCCATAGTAAGTACAGGAGGGCAGTGGGAAGATGGGGAGGAGGCACCCACCTGAGGTGCCGCCATGCTACTGAGACTGGCACCAGGGGAATGGACACTGCCAGGTAACATGGTGTCATCAGATGGCTGCAGAGAAGCAGCATGGTCTTTGGGCATCTGTCATATGACAGAGCAGGGGGTTAGGGGGCCATGCAGGAGAGAAGGTGCCTCAGTGCCATGGACGCAAGCGTTTCTCCTGCCTCAGCCTCCCGAGTAGCTGAGATTACAGGCACCTGCCACCATGCCCGGCTAATTTTTGTATTTTTAGTAGAGACGGGGTTTCGCCATATTATCCAGGCTGGCCTTGAACTCCTGACCTTAGGTGATCTGCTTGCCTTGGCCTCCCAAAGTGCTGGGATTACAGGAGTGAGCCACTGCACTCGGCCTGAGTATGAGTCTTAAGAAAAGGAATCGGACATGGCAGGCAGGATATTCCAGGCAAGGCAAATACCACACTAGAAAAGCTAAAGGGTAGAGAAGCAAGTCAGTCACGGCGTGAGTCCACACCCAGGTTTAACAGGACCAGATCACTGTTATTAAGCTAAGGGTGGGAGAGGCAACAGAGGAAAAGCTGCAAACACAAGCCTAAGCTGTTCCCAGTTGACATCTGAAGCCCAATGAATGTGATCAAAATGAAGCACTTCAGTTTTGTTTGGATTTGCTGCCGCTAGTACACGGTATAAAGGCAGATACTCACATTCATACTATTTTCTGCATTCTTCAGTATCTGTCACTGTGTTTAAGTACTTTTTTTTTTTTTTTGAGATGGAGACTCGCTGTGTCGCCCAGGCTGGAGTGTAGTGGCGTGATCTTGGCTCACCACAAGCTCTGCCTCCCGGGTTCACACCATTCTCCTGCCTCAGCCTACCGAGTAGCTGGGACTACAGGCGCCCGCCACCACGCCTGGCTTGTTTTCTTGTATTTTTAGTAGAGACGAGGTTTTGCCGTGTTAGCTAGGATGGTCTCGATCCTCTGACCTCGTGATCCACCCGCCTCGGCCTCCCAAAGGGCTGGGATTTCAGGTGTGAGCCACCGCGCCCAGCCTGTTTTTGTTTTTTGAGACACAGTCTCACTCTGTCACCCAGACTGGAGTGCAGTGGCGTGATCTTGGCTCACTGCAACTTCTGCCTCCTGGGTTCAAGAGATTCTTGTGCCTCAGCCTCCCAAGTAACTGGAACTACAGGTGTGAGCCACCACAACTGGCTAATTTTTGTATTTTTAGTAGAGACAGGGCTTTGCCATGTTGGTCAGGCTGGTCTTGAACTCCTGACCTCAGGTGATCCACCCGCCTCAGCCTCCGACCTCACCCGGCCATGTTTAAGTGCTTTTAATATACAACTTTTTAAAAAGTCAAGACACACTATGAGAAACTTTTTCCGAAGAAAATGATCCAAGAAGCAGAGTGTGAGTCAATGCATGGAGATAGGCAGTGTAGAAGTGGTTTTCTAGGCTGGGCGCGGCAGCTCATGCCCATAATCCCAGCACTTTGGGAGGCTGAGGCGGGCAGATCATGAGGTCAGGAGATCGAGACCGTCCTGGCTAACATGGTGAAACCCCGTCTCTACTAAAAATACAAAAAATTAGCCGGGCGTGGTTGCAGGCACCTGTAGTCTCAGCTACTCGGGAGGCTGAGGCAAGAGAATGGCGTGAACCTGGGAAGCGGAGCTTGCAGTGAGCTGAGATTGCGCCACTGCACTCCAGCCTGGGCAACAGAGCGAGACTCCAACTCAAAAAAAAAAAAAAAAAAGAAGTCGTTTTCTATTCCCTCCTTCTGCACCAGGGAAAAAGAATATTAATGTGTTTTCACAACAATCTATATGGAGGAGAACAATTTAAATTCCTGTCAAGGATGAATTTGAAATAATCTTTTCATGGACTCTCATTTTTTATTTTCTGGGTTTTTTGTTTTTGTTTTTTGTTTGTTTGTTTGTTTTTGAGACAGTGTCTCACTCTGTCGCCCAAGCTGGAATGGATAGGGGTCACGTCACACTTCTCTAGCTGTAAGGACTCTAGGACAGCAAATATCTGCTCTTTTTGGCTTCCTTATTTGGAGGCAGAACCTGTTTTTTTTTTGCCAAAAGTCATGCAATGGGCTGGGTGCGGTGGTTCACGCCTGTAATCCTAGCACCTTGGGAGGCCGAGGTAGGTGGAGCACCTGAGGTCGGGAGTTCGAGACCAGCCTGACCAACATGGTGAAACCCCGTCTCCACTAAAAATACAAAAATTAGCCAGGAGTGGTGGCGGTGCTTGAACCCAGGAGATGGAGGTTGCAGTGGGCCGAGATCACACCATTGCATTCCAGCCTGGGCAACAGTGAAACTCAGTCTCAAAAAAAAAAAAAAGCGGGGGGGGGGCATGCAATGGAGCCTTCCCCAATGTATTCGTCAGTTCTTGAACTGCTATAAAGAAATACCTGAGACTGGGTAATTTATAAGGAAAAGAGCTTTAATTGGCTCATGGTTCTGCAGGCTGTACACAAAGCATAGTGGCTTCTGCTGCTGGGGAGGCCTCAAGGAGCTTCAAAGCAGAAGGCAGAAGGCAAGTGGGAGCATGAGTCTTCCATGGCAGGCGCAGGACTGAGAGAGAGACAGGAGGTGTTATCCACTTTTAAACAGCCAGATCTTGTGAGATCTCACTATCCAGTACCAAGAGAGATGGTACTAATCCATTCACGAGAACTATGCCCCATGATCCAGTGGCCTTCCCCTGAGCCCTACCTCCAATACTGGGGATTACAACGGATCATGAGACTTGGGTGGGGATACAGATCTAATCCATATCACCCAGACAAAATGTTTACTTTATCATTAACTATTAGGCAGCCATGCATGTGCAGAACCTCAGAGGTCATGACTAGTCTGAAGGATGTTTAAGAAATGGCCACGCCGGGCGCGGTGGCTCACGCTTGTAATCCCAACACTTTGGGAGGCCGAGGCGGGCGGATCACGAGGTCAGGAGATCGAGACCACAGTGAAACCCTATCTCTACTAAAAATACAAAAAATTAGCCGGGCATGGTGGCGGGCACCTGTAGTCCCAGCTACTCGGAGAGGCTGAGGCAGGAGAATGGCGTGAACCCGGGAGGCAGAGCTTGCAGTGAGCCAAGATGGCGCCACTGCACTCCAGCCTGGGCAACAGAGCAAGACTCTGTCTCAAAAAAAAAAAAAAAAAGAAAAGAAAAAGAAATGGCTAGTATATCAGTCAGGATACGATACATTATGCTGCAGTAACAAATGACTCCAAAGTCTCAGCAGCTTACAGAGATAAAGGTTTACTTCTCATTCAGGTCCACTGTAGATGGCCAATATTTTCACTTTGGGACCCAAGCTGATGAAACAGCCTCTAGAACATGACTGATCTCATAGCAGGGAAAAAGAAAAACCAAAAACCCCACAGCAAGTCACATTCTGGCTCTTGAAGCTTCTGCTTGGAAGCGACAAACATAACTTCTGCCCATATACTATTGGCTAAAACAAATTATGTCTCCAAACCTGATTTCTGTGGAGCAGGAAGTGTGATATTACCCCAGGGATGGGCAATTAATATTTTGAAAAAGAATAGGAATATTTTGAATAGAATGCTTCACTAGGCCGGGTGTGGTGGCTCACGCATATAATCCCAGCACTTTGGGAGGCTGAGGCAGGTGGATCACCTGAGGTCAGGGGTTCGAGACCAGCCTTACCAACATGAAGAAACTCTGTCTCTACTAAAAATACAAAATTAGGTAGGCTTAGTAGCACACGCCTGCAATCCCAGCTACTTGGGAGGCTGAAGCAGGAGAATCACTTGAACCCGGGAGGCAGAGGTTGCAGTGAGCCAAGATCATGCCAATGCACTCCAGCCTGGGCAACAGAGCTAGACTTTGTCTCAAAAAATAAATTAAAAAAATAAATATAATAAAAAAGAGAAAAGTTAAACAGCACAGATATTATATGAAATAATTAAAAATAAGACATTAAAATGTATATTCTTCAGAAAAAGACTGTTAACACAGTATCAGAGATAGAAGATATTGCTAAGAAATTGAATAATGTAAGTGGCTAGGGAAGACAGCAACGCTCAGAGATGTTGCCCCTGGGGCAACATGGTTCCACAGCGGATATGGCTGTTGGGATCCAGATTACAGCATTCTTGTGAGGCTCTAATCCCTAGTGCCCAGCCCCTTCCTCCAGTGATCCATCAGAGGTAAAAGAGAAAGGCAGCAATATAACAGAAGACAATACATACGATAAAGTACTTGAAAGTCAGTAAGCACCATCTAGTGGCAAGGGGATGATTTTTCCCATTTTGTATGTGTTGTCTTTTTTTTTTTTTTTTTTTTTTTTTTTGAGACGGGGTCTCGCTCTGTCGCCCAGGCTGGACTGCAGTGGCGCGATCTCGGCTCACTGCAAGCTCCGCCTCCTGGGTTCACGCCATTCTCCTGCCTCAGCCTCTCCGAGTAGCTGGGACTACAGGCGCCCGCCACCAAGCCTGGCTAATTTTTTGTATTTTTAGTAGAGACGGGGTTTCACCGTGGTCTCGATCTCCTGACCTCGTGATCCGCCCGCCTCGGCCTCCCAAAGTGCTGGGATTACAAGCGTGAGCCACCGCGCCCGGCCTTGTATGTGTTGTCAAATTCAAAGTGCGTAGGAAAATTTGCACTCCTATCAGCAGGGTGGGAGAGTTGCCAATGTTTTTGTTTTTTGTGGGTTTTTTTTTGTTTTGTTTTGATTTTTGAGATGCAGTTTCACTCTTGTCGCCCAGGCTGCAGTGCAGTGGCGTGATCTCGGCTCACTGCAACCTCTGCTTCCAGGTTCAAGCGATTCTCCTGCCTCAGCCTCCCGAGTAGCTGGGATTATAGGCACCCACCACCACGCCCAGCTAATTTTTGTATTTTTTTTTTTTTTTTTTTTTTTTTTTTTGAGACGGAGTCTTGCTCTGTCCCCCAGGCTGGAGTGCAGTGGCGCATCTCGGCTCACTGCAAGCTCCGCCTCCTGGGTTCACGCCACTCTCCTGCCTCAGCCTCCCGAGTAGCTGGGACTACAGGCTCCCGCCAACACGCCCGGCTAATTTTTTTGTATTTTTAGTAGAGACAGGGTTTCACTGTGTTAGCCAGGATGGTCTCGATCTCCTGACCTCATGATCCGCCCTCCTCGGCCTCCCAAAGTGCTGGGATTACAGGCTTGAGCCACCGCACCCGGCCTAATTTTTGTATTTTTAGTAGAGATGGTGTTTCACCATGTTGGCCAGGCTGGTTTCAAACTCCTGACCTCAGGTGATCCTCCTGCCTCGGCCCCCCAAAGTGCTGGGATTACAGGTGTGAGCAACCATGCCTGGCAGAGTTTACAGTATTCTACCTTATCACTAAGCTTGCTAAGGTCAGACTCACTAAGTTTTCTCATTTTAATAAATACAGAATAGTATATCTGATAAACTGATAGTAAGATTAGAGGCTTGTTGCTGGGCATGGTGGCTCACACCTGTAATCCCAGCACTTTGGGAGGCCAAGGCGGGCGGATCACATGAGGTTGGGAGTTTGAGACCAGCCCGACTAACATGGAGAAACCCGTCTCTGCTAAAAATACAAAATTAGCTGGGTGTTGTGGCGCATGCCTGTAATCCCAGCTACTTGAGAGGCTGAGGCAGGAGAATCGCTGGAACCCAGGAAACAGATGTTGCGGTGAGCTGAAATCACACCATTGCACTCCAGCATGGGCAGCAAGAGCAAAATTCCATCTCAAAAAAAAAAAAGAGATTTAGAGGCTTGCTTCTGATTCCGTTTTTAAAATGTATTTATTTAGGCCGGGCGCAGTGGCTCACACCTGTAATCCCAGCACTTTAGGAGGCTGAGGAGGGCGGATCACCTGAGGTCGGGAGTTCGAGACCAGCCTGACCAACACGGTAAAACCTCGTCTCTACTAAAAATACAAAAATTAGCCGGGCGTGGTGGCAGGCGCCTGTAATCCCAAGTACTTGGGAGACTGAGGCAGGAGAATTGCTTGAACCTGGCAGGCAGAGGTTGTGGCGAGCTAAGATCGCACCACTGCACTCCAGCCTGGGCAAAAAGAGTGAAAACTCCGTCTCAAAAAAAAAAATTGTTTATTTAGGTAAGGATATTTTATATGTGTATACTGTATTTTTTTTTTTTTGATACGAGTCTCGTTCTTTTGCCCAGGCTGGAGTCCAATGGCACGATCTCGGCTCACTGCAAACTCTGCCTCCCAGATTCAAGTGATTCTCCTGAGTAGCTGGGACTACAGGCGTGCATCACCACCCCCAGCTAATTTTTTTTTTTTTTTTTTTTTGAGACGGAGTCTCGCTCTGTCACCCAGGCTGGAGTGCAGTGACGCGATCTCAGCTCACTGCAAACTCCGCCTCCCGGGTTCACGCCATTCTCCTGCCTCAGCCTCTCCAAGTAGCTGGGACTACAGGCACCCACCACCACACCCGGCTAATTTTTTGTATTTTTTAGTAGAGACGGGGTTTCACCGTGGTCTCGATCTCCTGACCTCGTGATCCGCCCGCCTCGGCCTCCCAAAGTGCTGGGATTACAAGCATGAGCCACTGCGCCCGGCCTGCCTGAGTTCTTGTCCTGTGTCCAGGAAGAATGAGGTACACAGACAAGTGGAGGGTGAGCAAGACAAAGAAAAGCTTTATTGAATCTTAGGACAGCTTGGAGGAGACCCGCAGTGGTCAGCTCCTCTCTGTAAGCAGGTCATCTCCTCCAGCGTTCAGCTCTCCATAGGGAGGAGGCCCTGGAGTGGGTGGCTCCACTCTGCAGGCAGGTCCCTGTTGACTTCCCAGCTCTCAGCAGAGAAGGTAGCTCCTCTCTGCAGCTGGTCATCCAGTCTCCAGTTGTTTCTCCATCCTCTGCCTTGCTCTGGCTGAGCCTGGGGTGTTCATGGACCTCAGAGAGGAGGAAATGCATGCCAGTTGGTGCATGGGCACCCAAAAGAGGTACCACAGGTCCCCACTCTGGTCTGTGGATCTGACAGCCCGGCCTTCAGCCTTCAGGCCCTCCCTGGTCTGAAAGTGGGGTCTTATCGGGTACCCCCCTGCTTCTGCCCAGGAATCTGCCTCCCACTGCCATTCATGGCCCCTGCTCAGCCCAACTTTACTCTGAGATCAGAGTGGGTGTTGACAGCCAACAGTAGGGAGAAGCCAGGCAGTGGGGGCAGGTACTTTTGAGCCTACGAGGGCAGGGGGAGCCTTCCCAGGCCCCCAAGAGTGGAGGGATGCCTGAAGCTGCAGCCACCAGTTTGGGTGGCTGCAGGTGCATCCAGAGGAGGCAGGGCTCCTGGCTGTTCTCTGGAGCAGGAGGCCCAGGTCTGCAGCCACAGTTTGGGTGGCTGCAGCGGCACCCAGGAGAACAGGGCTCCTACCTGCTTGCCCCGAAAGAGCACAGGAAGGCTCAGATCTGCAGCCACAACTTGGGTGGCTGCAGAAGTTGCAGGCTTGCAACTCAGAAGGGGCAGGGCTCCTGCCAGCTCCATGGAGCGTGTAGCCCTGGTGGCACCTCCCTGCTGCAGCAGTGGCAGGCTGTCTGGAGCAGCTACTGCCATGAACTAGAGGAATGATATTAAGAAGGCAGTTTTTGAGGCCGGGCGCGGTGGCTCACGCCTGTAATCCCAGCACTTTGGGAGGCCGAGGCGGGCGGATCACGAGTTCAGGAGATCGAGACCATCCTGGCTAACACGGTGAAACCCCGTCTCTACTAAAAATACAAAAAAAAATTAGCCGGGCGAGGTGGCGGGCGCCTGTAGTCCCAGCTACGCGGGAGGCTGAGGCAGGAGAATGGCGTGAACCCCGGGGGGCGGAGCCTGCAGTGAGCTGAGATCGCGCCACTGCATTCCAGCTGGGTGAAAGAGCGAGACTCCATCTCAAAAAAAAAAAAAAGCCGGGGGCGGTGGCTCACGCTTGTAATCCCAACACTTTGGGAGGCCGAGGCGGGCGGATCACGAGGTCAGGAGATCGAGACCACGGTGAAACCCCGTCTCTACTAAAAATACAAAAAATTAGCCGGGCGTGGTGGCGGGCGCCTGTAGTCCCAGCTACTCGGAGAGGCTGAGGCAGGAGAATGGCGTGAACCCGGGAGGCGGAGCTTGCAGTGAGCCGAGATTGCGCCACTGCACTCCAGCCTGGGCGACACAGCGAGACTCCGTCTCAAAAAAAAAAAAAAAAAAAAAAAAAAAAAAAGAAGGCAGTTTTTGAACAGAAGTATGTTTTTGCATTATAATATAAACATTTGAGAATTGTTATTTCTAAAATTTCTAGTCTGAAACTATAATATAAATTAGAAAATATTTGGATAAACTCATGGATAGTTGAACATTGATTCACTTTTTTTTTTTTTTTTTTTTTTGAGATGGAGTTTCACCCTGTCGCCCAGGCTGGAGTGCAATGGCGCAACCTCGGTTCACTGCAACCTCCGCCTCCCGGGTTCAAATGATTCTCCTGCCTCAGCTCCTGAGTAGCTGGGATTACAGGCACATGCCACACACCCTGCTAATTTTGTATTTTTAGTAGAGACGGGGTTTCTCTGTGTTGGTCAGGCTGGTCTCGAACTCCTGACCACAGGTGATCCACCGCCTTGGCCTCCCAAAATGCTGGGATTGCAGGCATGAGCCACCGTGCGCGCCCAGCCCAATGATGGATTTTTAAAGTTGCAGTTAAGTCAATATAATTATTTCACTAACACTTTTTCACGAACTGGATTCATGGTAAATTTTAGATAGCCTAATAATCTGATCCCAAATTATTATATTCTATTGGCCTTACATTCACTCATTCAACATATATGAGTGCTTACCTGTGCCAGAAATTTAGAAATTTCTTGTCTTTTTTTAATAAACAATCTTCCATTAGCAATTTCATATTCTACATAGCAAGTTCAGAATTTTATGATGCCTGAATTAGAAGCAAATACAGAGAGTATTAAACATTGGATATTTGTGGAGACAAATATTTTTTTTTTTTTTTTTTTTTTTTTTTTTGAGACGGAGTCTCGCTGTGTCGCCCAGGCTGGAGTGCAGTGGCGCAATCTCGGCTCACTGCAAGCTCCGCCTCCCGGGTTCACGCCATTCTCCTGCCTCAGCCTCTCCGAGTAGCTGGGACTACAGGCGCCCGCCACCACGCCCGGCTAATTTTTTGTATTTTTAGTAGAGACGGGGTTTCACCGTGGTCTCGATCTCCTGACCTCGTGATCCGCCCACCTCGGCCTCCCAAAGTGCTGGGATTACAAGCGTGAGCCACCGCGCCCGGCCCAAGTGGAGACAAATATGTTTGATGAATGACCTTGGAGGCCCAGAAACGAGAATGGCTAGAACTGGGGATTCCAGCAGGGGCAGCAGCCGCAATAGCCACGCCCGAGGGCCGCAGAGTGAGGCAGCGGCAGAAGCAGGTGCCTGCTGGGCTTAGGCTGCCCTCCCCAGGATCCCCCCACCTCTGTGCTTCCTGCCTCGTGGTATTGTGTCTGGGCAGACTTGTCTTCACCACACTGCATCAGCAGGAGTGTGTAGTGGACACAGACGGTGCCTGCTCGTGTCTGCCCGGTTCACCGCCGCTGCCAGGCCATGCCAGCAGGAGTAGATAAGGGTGTGACAGAGGCTGGGGCCAGCCCTGCGGGGGGTGGGGGGACAGGGGACAGGCACGGCTGCCCCGGGATTCCCTCCCAGAGGAGGGGCTGCTCTCCAGACCTCGTCCTTCCACAGAGATCCGAGGTCTCTGCCTGGGTGGGGTCATCGGAGACTCTGTTGTATCAGCTGTGATGTCATGTTCTCCAGATCCTCGTCGGGCCGGACTCAGGGTCTAGGCTCAGGGACAGAGGCTGCAGGGATGGACAGCAGGGCCACATGAGGGCTTGGCGGTCCAGGAGGCCTTCTGAGGGCAGGGCCCTGGGGTTGCATTTTTGGGGAGACGCTGCCACAATAGAGCAGGAGGAGCGGGGATGGGGGCGGCAGCGTGTGCAAAGGCCCGGCACTGGGGGTAGGGCTGTTGTTCAGCCAGTTGGAGTACCCAGGAGATGAGATGAGAGGGGCAGACAGGCCTCTGCTGATGGACTGGGGGTGGAGGATCAGCTGAGCCAAGCGGGGAGCCTGGAGTTCTCCTACAATTGTAGGGCCCTGTGCCTACTCCCACCTCTGCTCCTCTCTCAGCCCCACTGAGGCCTCTCCAGGGGATCTCACAGGCTGCTCCCACTCGCCCCATCCTCCTGTCTCATCTCTAGCCTCGGGTAGCCTGTGCCTGGAGAGGAGAGGAGAGGGGAGGAGAAGGGAAGGAAGGGGAGGGGAGAGGAGAGTAGAGGGGAGGGGATGGGGAGTGGAGGTGAAGGGAGAGGAGGAGAAGGGAGGGGAGGGGAGGTGAAGGCAGATGAGAGGAGGGGAGGGGAGGAGAGGGGAGGGAAGGGGAGGAGAGGGGAATGGAGGAGAGGGGAGTGGAGGGGAGGGGACATGAGAGGAGGGGAGTGGAGGGGAGGGGACATGAGAGGAGGGGAGTGGAGGGGAGGGGAGAGGAGGGGAGGGGAGTGGAGGGGAGGGGACATGAGAGGAGGGGAGGGGAGAGGAGGGGAGAGGAGAGGAGGGGAGAGGAGGGGAGGGGAGGGGGAGATGTGCAGGTCAGTCTCCGGGAGGGGAGGCTGCTATGACAAGATCCCACAACTGGGGCTTCAGCAACAGACTTTTATTTTCTCCGGGTTCCGGAGGCTGAAGTCCAAGATGAAGGCGCCATCACGGTTGGTTTCTGGTGAGGCCTCTCTTCCTGGCTTGTAGGTGGCCCCCCTCCCACATGGCCTTCCTCTGTGTGTGCAGAGGGGAAGAGAGAGCTCTCCGGTATCTGTTCCTCTTCCTGTGGAAGGGCCCTCCCCTGTGGTCTTCTAACGCCTTGTCGCCAATACAGTCACTCAGGGGATAGGAATATTGAAGATGGGGTTGGTGATGTCACAGTTCCATCTGTAGCAGTGTCCATAGGAAATTCCCACACTGGGGCCAGGCACAGTGGCTCACACCTGTAATCCCAGCACTTTGGGAGGCTGGGGCAGGCGGATCGCTTGAGCCCAGGAGTTCAAGACCAGCCTGGGCAACATAGCAAGACCTTGTCTCTACAAAAAATGCAAATACTAGCTGGGCATGGTGGCACGTGCCTGTGGTCCCAGTTACGTGGGAGGCTGAGGTGGGAGAATCACTTGAGCACAGGAAGGCAGAGGTTGCAGTGAGCTGTGATTGTGCCATTGCACTCCAACCTGGGCAACAGAGCGAGACCCTGTCTCAGAAAAAAACATCAACGAACTTCCCACACTGGGAGAGCCTGCTCCAGGCTGGGGCCTGGACTCGGCCAGTTGCTGTGTGGTCATTCCCTCTTCCAGAAACCCTCCCAGCAGGTTATGTTCCCATTTCACACAGAGGGTGAGTGAAAGGCAGCCCTAGGTGGCTCCCTCTAACTCCGAACGTGTGAACGTGGGTTTCCCCAGCACCGTCCAACCCCAGGCCTCACTGGGACTCCTTCCCGAGCTTTCCATCTGATGCTTTTAGGGCCCAGCAGCCACAGGTGTCTCAGGGAGGACGCTGGGCCCAGGGCTCGACCCTGCCGGCAGGCTCCCTCAGCCGCAGGGCGGGTGGCCAGTCCTGTCTGGTGTGCCCATTCCCCCTGCCTGAGTGCGCAGATGTGTGTGTGTGAGTTTAGTGTGTGTTCTCAGCGCATTCATCCTTCAGCTTTTGTGTTTTATTATGTAATCATTTTGCATGAGTGCTTTGTATATGAAAGATGTTAGTTAATATTTGTTTAACAAAACACATTTTGGATCTATTGATTAAAAAAGAAAATGGTGATAACGACAATCCAAGACCAGGTGGAAACCGGTGGAGGCTGGACTGAGGGCTCAGGCGGTGGTGTGGAAAATGTGCTTATTGTACTTTTGTTCTTGAGATGAAGCCAGTGAGTGCCAGGGGATGTTTCCGAACCTTTGCGCCAAGAGGAATCGGGTCAGCAAAGAGAGAGGAGTGGAAGACGGGGGTTTGTCTTACACACACAGCCTTTCCCAGGAACAAATTCTCTCTTAAAATGCAGCATTAGGAAATCACCTCAGAGCCAGGCGCGGTGGCTCACGCCTGTAACCCCAGCACTTTGGGAGGCCGAGGCAGGGGGATCGCTTGAGCTCAGGAGTTTGAGACCAGCATGGGCCACATGGTGAAACCTTGTCTCTACTAAAAATACAAAAATTAGCCAGGCATGGTGGTGGGTGCCTATAATCTCAGCTACTCGGGAGGCTGAGGCACGAGAATCGCTTGAACCCAGGAGGTGGAAGTTGCAGTGAGCCGAGATCATACTCTAGCCTGGGCGACGGAGTGAAACTCCATCTCAAAAAGATAAAGATAAAAATAAAAATTGCAACCCTCCCCAGCTGAGCATGGTAACTCATGCTTGTAATCCCAGCACTTTGGGAAGCCAAGGCAGGAGGATCTCTTAAGCCTGGAAGTCTAAGACCAGCCTGGGCAACATAGTAAGACCCCATCTCTACAAAAAACTGGGGGAAAAAAATTAGGTGGGCATGAAAGCATGCACCTATAGTCCCAACTACTCAGGAGGCTGAAGCCAGAGGATTGCTTGAGCCTAGCAGGTCGAGACTGCAGTGAGCTGTGATTGTAACTCTGCACTCCATCCTGGGCAAGAGGGCGAGACCCTGTCTCAAAAATAAATAACTGCGACCCTCCCCCACACAGCTGCTGCTTGGCTCAGGAAGGCGCTAACTCTCCCCACTGATCCCGGAACGTCCCGCTCTCTGTGGTTACGTGGGCGGGCTCAGAGACCGTTGTTTGCACTGCGTCCTGGGATGGATTTACACAGGACCACGTGCCTTCTGCTCCCTCCCACTCCCGTCCGCGTTCCCTGTTTGTGGTTCTTATCATTCTGCTCGCCTGAGTCATTGGTCTCGCCGAAAACGAGCACAGTGGAGGTCACACCAGCTGCAGCCCAGCACGGACAGACAGACGACGGCAGCCAGACATCAGGGGCTCCTCGGCTTCCCTCTGCCTGACATGTATGCTGGTCCCACCGGGGTGGCGGGGTCCTGCAGGGGCGCTGGGCAGAGAGGGTGCCGCCCAGCCAGGCTGAGAACCCACCTGTGCCCTGTGCCCTGAGGCCCGCTCCTGGGCTGTTGGGGCCCCGTTTGCCCCCGCACCAGACATGACCTCTCCCACAAGCTCTCACTTCCTCTCCGCAGCCCTGTGGCTGCCCTTGTCTACACCACGACGCCCTGCCTGGGAAGGCCCCTGTTGGTCCAGGCACCCAGGGCTGGAGCCAGGCACAAGGCATCACTGCCTGGATGCCTGAGTCCAGTGGATGCTCCTGTGGGACCCATGTCCCTCAAACGGGCCCCTGCAGCTCAACACTCCAGCTGCCTCCCCCATCACCTCCTCACCTCACCCCGGGCCCGCCCAGCCCCTGCGGCACCCACCAAGCTGCTCAGGCCACTCTGGAGGCCCTCACCTTCCACCCGCAGCCAGTGAGCCTGCAGACCCTCCCGATCCCGGACGCCTGAGCATCCCAAGCCCACGGTCTCCACATGACTCGAGCCACCCCTTCCCTGGCTGGGAGCCCTGAGGGTCCCTTCTTCCTGCCACAGGGGCTTCTACCTCTCCGCAGCGCAGACCCTCCCAGGTGAAGCCCTGAACCCTTCAGAATGGCCCAAGGGGCCCTGTCCACCCTGCCGTCCTCCACCCTCTGCCCCTCAGGGCCTGGGGCAGCCAGGCTCTATGACCTTTCCAAGGGTTTGCTGGAAGGAGCCTGGGGTTGGGAGCCACTCCTGGAGGTGAACAGACTCGTGGGCCATGACAGTCCCCTCGCTTCCTCCCTCACACAGAGGAGAGCAGCATCCACCGGGTCACCTGTGGGAGAGTTGCAGCCACTGGAAACGCAGGGCTCAGGGTACCCAGCACACAGTGGGCCTGCAGGTGGGCACGGTCGGCCCCTCACAGAGCAAGCGGCTGAGGCACTGCCTGTGCTTGCGGGGCGCTCAAGTCACACCCCAGTAAACAGTGGGGGAGGGAGCTGCCTCCACCCCACCACGCACCCACCCACCCTCATCCATTCAGGTTCTCACACACACGCCCATCACCGTCGGCCAGCGCCCCAGCCGGTTCCATGGCCCTCCCAGTTCCCTGAACGGCATCACCTCTCAGGCCTCTGTCCTGCCACTGGCCAGGTCACTCGGACTGTGGAGGGGAGGGTCTGACAGGCCCAAGCCCAGCCCTGTGTCCCTCTCTGGCTGCAGCCCCGCATGCCCGAGGGTGGCTGGAGGGGCCCGGTGCCTGCTGGGTGGGTGTCCTTTCTGGAGCTCTGCAAGTGAGTTGCCTTCTGAGTCCATGCAGGTGGTTGGTGGGATCTGGTTTCTGTGGCTGTAGGACTGAAGTCATTGGTCTCGCCGAAAACGAGCACAGTGGAGGTCACACCAGCTGCAGCCCAGCACGGACAGACAGACGACGGCAGCCAGACATCAGGGGCTCCTCGGCTTCCCTCTGCCTGACATGTATGCTGGTCCCACCGGGGTGGCGGGGTCCTGCAGGGGCGCTGGGCAGAGAGGGTGCCGCCCAGCCAGGGCCCAGCCTTAGCAAGTAGAGGCCTGTCTCTGTCCTTGCCCGTGGGCCCCCGTCTCAGAGCCGGCAGCGGCCTGTCCAGTCCTCACACTTGGAAACTCTCTGGCTTCCCATTCGTCCTGGTCTCTCTTCTGCTTCCAGCCAGAGAAAGTCCTCTGCTCTTACAGCTCATGGGACTAGACCAGACCCACTATCCATGTCTAGGATAATCTCCCTCCCTATTTTAAGGTTCGTAACCTTAATTACACCTGCAGATTTCCTTTTGTGTTGTAACATAACATCTTCCCAGCTACCAGGGATAAGGGCTGGGACATCTTTGGGGGCCACCTCGCCTTCCACCAGACCTGGTCTGCCCCCTCAGCTGCCCTCTGTACGGCCTTGTAACATCCTTTTCCAATAATCCAAGCAACTCAAGAGAAAAGACCCGGCCGGGCGCGGTGGCTCACGCTTGTAATCCCAGCACTTTGGGAGGCCGAGGCGGGCGGATCACGAGGTCAGGAGATCGAGACCACGGTGAAACCCCGTCTCTACTAAAAATACAAAAAATTAGCCGGGCGTGGTGGCGGGCGCCTGTAGTCCCAGCTACTCGGAGAGGCTGAGGCAGGAGAATGGCGTGAACCCGGGAGGCGGAGCTTGCAGTGAGCCGAGATCGCGCCACTGCACTCCAGCCTGGGTGACAGAGCGAGACTCCGTCTCAAAAAAAAAAAAAAAAAAGGGAAAAGACCCAAAGATAGTGACATCAGCAGTTCCCCCAGGAAAACCATCCTGCTGGTCCTCTTATGTGAGTCCCACACGGATGAACCCTGCACGTGGCACAGGGTGTCTAAGCCACTGTTTGCTGCCCCTTTCTTAAATAGGAGTAGATGGCTGGGCACAGTGGCTCATGCCTGTGATCCCAGCACTTTGGGAGGCTGAGGTGGGCAGATCGCTTGAGGTCAGGAGTTCAAGACTAGCCTGGCCAACATGGTGAAACACTGTCTCCACTAAAAATGCGAAAAAATTAGCTAGGCGTGGTGGCACACCCCTGTAGTCCCAGCTACTCAGGAGGCTGAGGCAAGAGAATTGCTTGACCCTGGGAGGTGGAGGTTGCAGTGAGCCGAGATCTCACCACTGCACTCTAGAGCCTGGGCGACAGCAAGACTCTGTCTCCAAAATAATTAATTAAAAAGAAGGCCATGGAGGGAAACATGTTCCCAAGACCTCTTGGAACTGTGCCATGGGCAAAAAACAACAAAAAAAAAAACCACACACACACACATATATATATATATACTTTTTTTTTTTTTTTTTTTTTGAGACAGAGTCTCTCTCTGTCTCCCAGGCTGGAATGCAATGGCACGATCTCGGCTCACCGCAACCTCTGCCTCCCAGGCGTGAGTAAAATGAGGGGCAGCCACATAGAGGAAGTTGGGGCCCAGGCAGCAGGAGCCAACTGAGAGGAGAGAGTGGGTGCCAGATGACAGAGGCCAGGGCACCACACCACAGGGGATGGTCAGGAGGCTCTGGGAGGAAACTGTTCTGATGTGTCTGAACACGTGGAGAGGCGGCTTACACAGCAGAAGGAGAGTGCAGAGGTGAAGTCATAGCCCCAGGAAGAAGCTGGGCCACAGGCGGCCTGGGAACCAGATGACCTCCAGAGAAAACGAGGAACCGCAGGCTGCTGCACGGCTCAGCATGAGCTGCACCCACATAGTAACATAGACACTGGATGTCTGTCTCACCAAAATTATTTTGGGGGTGGGGACAGTTGGGGGGTTCTTGTGTGAGAGAGAATTAAATCCTTCACCTCCAGGGTGGAGAATCAGGAGACATTGTCCAACACTGAGAAGCTGAGAAGTGTCCAGCTAAGCACAGTGTAATTATTTTGGGTAGAGATGAGGTCTTGCTGTGTTGCCCACGGTGGTCTCCAACTCCTGGGCTCAAGAGATCCTCCTGCCTCAGCCCCCTAAAGTACTGGGATGATAGACATGAGCCTTCATGTCCGGCCTAAGTACGTTATTTTTTATTTATTTATTTTTATTTATTTATTTTTGAGATGGAGTCTTGCTCTGTCACCCAGGCTGGAGTGCAGTGGCTCGATCTCAGCCCACTGCAAACTCTGCATCCTGGGTTCAAGCTAT
Source organism: Symphalangus syndactylus (assembly GCF_028878055.3). NCBI lineage: Eukaryota > Metazoa > Chordata > Mammalia > Primates > Hylobatidae > Symphalangus > Symphalangus syndactylus. The sequence goes on from NC_072440.2 coordinate 16,946,271, forward strand.
TCTCATGCCTCAGCCTCCCAAGTTGCTGGGATTACAGGTGTGTGCCAACACACCCAGCTAATTTTTGTACTTTTGGTAGAGATGGGGTTTCACCATGTTGGCCAGGCTGGTCTCGAACTCCTGACCACCGCATCTGGTATTTTTTATTTTTTTTTTGAGATGGAGTCGCACTCTGTTGCCCAGGCTGGAGTGCAGTGGTGCCATCTCAGCTCACTGCAACCTCTGCCTCCCTGGCTGAAGCGATACTCCCACCTCAGCCTCCCAAGTAGCTGGAATGACAAGCATTCCCCCCTGCGTCTGGCTAATTTTTGTATTTTTAGTAGAGACGGGGTTTCACCATGTTGGCCAGGCTGGTCTCGAACTCCTGACCTCAAGTGATCCACGCACCTCGGTCTCCCAAAGTGCTGGGATGACAGGTGTGAGTCACCATGCGTGGCCTCCTAAGCACATTATTTAAGGATAAAAAGGCAGACATGAAAAGACTGACCTGAAACATAAACGCTGGGAAAATAAACACAAGGGCATGGGAGCCTTGTGGACGCACAATGTGCAGAGAGGGGTGGGGACTGTTTTTATAACAGATGCATAAACCACTTGCGTCCTCAAGTCACACGCATGGGTCATTGGTTGACAGAGAGAATGGGGTGGGAGGAGACCTCACACAAGAGTCCCACCGGGAGGGGCTGGGCCTTGTAGGGGACACAGGGAAGGATCCCTGGGCTCCACCTGGGGTGTGGGCAGGGTGAGGGAGCCCCTCCCTCCAGGGGGGAAGGGAGGAAATTCCACCGCAGGGACGCAGGAGCCAGAGCCAGAGAACAGCAAGCCCACTCCTGGTACAGTGGGAATTCAGGGGTGGAGAGGAGGGACGGCGGCGGGGCCGGTGCTATCTCTCTGCTGACTGGGACCCCCCACGCCCAGCTGTCGGTCCCACGGATATGCCACCTTCCGCGGCACACTGCTTCTTTTTTTTTTTTTTTTTTTTTTTGAGACGGAGTCTTGCTCTCTCACCCAGGCTGGAGTGCAGTGGCGCGATCTCGGCTCACTGCAAGCTCCGCCTCCCGGGTTCACGCCATTCTCCTGCCTCAGCCTCTCCGAGTAGCTGGGACTACAGGCGCCCGCCACCACGCCCGGCTAATTTTTTGTATTTTTAGTAGAGACAGGGTTTCACCGTGGTCTCGATCTCCTGACCTCATGATCCGCCCGCCTCGGCCTCCCAAAGTGCTGGGATTACAAGCGTGAGCCACCGCGCCCGGCCATGGCACACTGCTTCAAGACTCTGGATCATTGCTTGTCTTCCTGCGGATGACAGGAGGAAAGATGAAGGCATGAGAGAGATGGCACTTTATAAGGGGTCAGAGAAGGGCCTCTCTGATGAGGCAACACTGGGGCAGAGACTCAGGACCTGAGGCACGTGGATAACGGGGCTCCCAGCTATTAAGGAGCCAGCTCGCGGTCACACAAGGATGACCTCCTTGCCCACCCAGGTTCTGCCTTGACCAATCCAGAAGCCATGAGGCCTCTGTGCGACTCCCTCCTCTTCTCCCAGGCCGGGGGCTGGGGCATGGGCTCGGGCCATGGGCCACTGTTTCTTGGAGTCTCCAACCAGAACTGAGCTCTTCAGGGGACCTGGATGACGCACTGTTTGGGTGGTTGTGTTTGGGGTGTGATGCAGCCACCCTGGAAAGCCCCGGCCTGTCAGCTCTGATCTGCTTCCCTGGGGTTCACCTCCCACCTCCGTGTCAGAACCTCTTCCTGCCCTTTCCTGAGGACTGGGGGGGATCTGAGTGCCTCCCTCCATGTTTCATGAACTGAAACTGAAGCTGGAGAAGATAGGGCTTATCTGGGGTCAAAAGGAGCCCAGGTCCCTGGCTTTTGTGGGGAAATTTGTTCTGGGGGCTGAGTCAGCCTGGCCAGGTTATATGGGCGTCGGGGATGAAGGGCAGGAGAGGAGTTTGGGGTCATCCCATGAGTGATCAGAGGCCCTTGGGGCCTTGGGTGGGAGCATCAGAGATGGGAGGTGCCAGAGCCTTTCTCTGTCTTCAGAAGGAAGATGAGTGAGGAGATGCGAGGGGAAGAGGAGACTGAACAGAGAAAGAAATTCAAGAGGAGAGCTCTGGAGAGAGAGGCAGCTGCCGATGGAGGAGCTGGCCCATGGGACGGTGGGTGGGTGAGTGGAACACGGTCCTCCCCACATCTGTCCACAAAACCTTCCAAAAAGTCCCATCTCTTTGCAGAGTAGGTAATAAGAGCAGCTCCCAGACACCCCTATGTATTTACCAAGCTTTACAGAGCACCAGCCATCACTGGTCCAGTCCATCCTCACAGCTGCTCTGTGGGACAGGTACATTATTCCCTGCTTTCATAAATGGGGAAACCGAGGCACAGGGAGGTGCCTAAGGTCAAGCACTGGAAGGTGGTGGCGGAGCTGGGAGCAGGCAGAGTGACTCAGGGCCCACTCCCACCTCCCCACCTGCCCTGGGTCTCTGGGTTGTAGGGAGTGAGTCCTGCAGCCAGGTGTGGGGGTGGGGGGCGGGGTCCACACCAGCGAGGCTGGCCGGGCCCGGGTGACAGGGTTGATGGGGTTTTTCAGCTCATGGGCAGTACCCACCTGCATCGTGGATTGAATCAGGCCCTGGGTTCTGAGCCAACACAAACTCTTCCAGTGACTGCCAATGAGGTGGCAACGGAGCCCACGTGACCCTGAGGGCCTGGCACGCTCTCCATTGCCCAGGGAAGCCAGCCCCAGCCTGCAGGGCCACCTCCAGACAAGACACCGCTGGAGACGATGGGTGGCATTCTCAAGGCCTCTTTGTGGAGAAAAATAGGAAACTATGATTATAAAATTAGGCATAAAAGTGAATATTAAGAGTAAATAGAGCCGGGCACGGTGGCTTACGCCTGTAATCTCAGCACTTTGGGAGGCCGAGACGGGCAGATCACCCGAGGTCGGAAGTATGAGACCAGACTGGACAACATAGCAAAACCCTCTCTCTACTAAAAATACAAAAATTAGCCGAATGTGGTGGCTGCCGCCTGTAATCCCAGCTACTCAGGAGGCAGGAGAATCGCTTGAACCCAGGAGGCAGAGGTTGCAGTGAGCCAAGATCGTGATTCTAGCCTGGGCGACAGAGTGAGACTCCGTCACAAAAAAAAAAAAAAAGAAGAAGAAGAAGAGTAAATAGGCCACGCACAGTGGCTCACAACTGTAATCCCAGCACTTTGGGAATCTGAGGTGGGAGGATTACTTGAGCCCAGGAGTTCAAGACCAGGCTGGGCCACAGTGTGAGACCCCATCTCTATTTTTAAAAAAGTAAATAAATCACAGCAAACTGCAAAAATGTAAAAAGCCAATAAGCAGCATAAGCATAATATCCAATAAATTAACATAATATTTATCTTAGAGAACTGCCTGATGCACCCCTGAAGTACGTTGTGTTTGTCTGTTTTTTTGAGACAGAGTATCGGTCTGTCACCCAGGCTGGAGTACAGTGGTGTGATCTTGGCTCACTGCAACCTCCACCTCCCGGGTTCAAGCAATTCTTCTGCCTCAGCCTCCCAAGTAGCTAGCCGCCACCATGCCCAGCTAATTTTTGTATTTTTAGTAGAGACAGGATTTCACCACGTTGGCCAGGCTGGTCTCAAACTCCTGACCTCACGTGATCCACCCGCCTCGGCCTCCCAAAGTGCTGGGATTACAGGCTTGAGGCACCTGGCCAAGATGGTGAAACCTTGTCTCTACTAAAAATACCAAAAAATTAGCCGAGCGTGGTGGCACGCACCTGTAATCCCAGCTACTCAGGAGGCTGAGGCACAAGAATCGCTTGAACTTTGGAGGCGGAGGCTGCAGTGAGCCGAGACTGCACCACTTCACTCCAGCCTGGGTGACAGAGAGAGACTCCAAGACTCCATCTCAGACAAAAAAATAATAATAAAATAAGGAAGCCTGGGGGGCTGGCATCTATGGGGACTCAAAGTCACGAAGTCCCTGTCCCTGGGGCCCATTGCCCAGCAGCCCCCGCAAGGGCCACACCAGTGTCAGGAGAGTCACTGGGATTCATGGACTTCTGTCAGACCAGAGAAACTTCTGCACCAAGCCCCACAGCATGACTAGGGGAGAACCGGGCCAGGCGGGAGGTGGCTGGGGGAGCAGCTGGGGGAGCAGCTGGGAGAGCAGCCTCTCCAGGAAACTGTGGAGGCCCAGCAGCCTCCCCACTCCTCAGCTTCCCTTGCTGATGATGCTAACACAAGAAAAGAAAGTGAGAGGCCGGGCATGGTGGCTCACGCCTGTAATCCCAGCACTTTGGGAGGCCGAGGTGGGTGGATCAAGAGGTCAGGAGATCGAGACCATCCTGGCTAACACGGTGAAACCCCGCCTCTACTAAAAATACAAAAAATTAGCCAGGCGCCATAGTCCCAGCTACTCAGGAGGCTGAGGCAGGAGAATGGCGTGAACCCGGAAGCAGAGCTTGCAGTGAGCTGAGATCGCGCCAGGCACTCCAGCCTGGATGACAGAGCAAAACTCTGTCTCAAAAAAAAAAAAAAAAAAAAAAAAAAAAAAAAGTGAGAGGCAGTCAGCTGTCCCTGAGGACAAAACTGCATTATCCGGGTGTGGCTGAGGTGGCCTTGGGTGGCACTGAGCAGGTTTAGGCCTAGAGACTGGTCCCCACCCATCAACATCTCAGAGACAGCTGGACCAGTGTTTGAGGCCGCGCACCTGCATCCTTTCCCACAGAGAGGGTTTGGCCACAGCGGGCCACCCAGGAGCCACCTGGCGAGCCATCACAGGCCCCGGCTTTCAGAAGATTCATTCAGAGGCAGAAACAGCCTGGAGGTCTGAGGTGAGGGCACCACCCTGTTCCATTCATGATGAGGCAGGGCATTCCCTAAGAGGCCTCCTCCCGTCGGAAACAAAATCCTCGGCAAAAACACCAACTTTCTCACCTTTCAGGAACCAGGAGGTTGACCCGAATGAGGTCCCAGGCAGCCACGATGTGGGGTCCAAGACACGAGTGGGACTGACTCCAACTGCATTTGACCCCAACAGAAGTAAACACCTCAGCCCCAGGGGTGCGGGCAGTCCCCTCCGGCCATGGGCCTTCCCCAGCCAGGCCCAGCCAAAAGCTACGGCCCTAGACATTGGGAGCAGGGCTGGGCCTCAGATCAGAGAAGGTCCCAGTGTCCCCAGGAGCACTGCACAGCCCCTCTGGGTGAGGCCTCCCAAATTCCCCCAGTGTTGGGTGTCAGGGGAATAGAGACCCCCAGGTACGTACCCGTTTGCGGAAAAACAAGTGACCACTTCTGGGGGATTCTGGACTTGGTTTTGTGGGGGGTTTTTTTGTTGTTTTTTTGTTTTTTTGGTTTTTTTTGAGTCAGAGTCTCGCTCTGTTGCCCAGGCTGGAGTGCAGTGGTGCGATCTCGGCTCACTGCAACCTCCACCTCCCGGGTTCAAGCGATTCTCCTGCCTCAGCTTCCCGAGTAGCTGGGATTATAGGCGCCTGCCACCACGCCTGGCTAATTTTTGTATTTTTAGTAGAGACGGGGTTTCACCGTGCTGACCAGGCATGGATCACAGGCATGAGCCACTGCGCCCGGCCCATGGTTTTGTGGTTTTGTGAAGCTAAATTCCTCCACATTGAAAGAGGAGACAATTTTAACATGAATTTGGAGGGTAAGAAAAAAACTTAAACATTTTTGGCCAGGTGAGGTGGCTCACGCCTCTAATCCCAGCACTTTGGGAGGCCAAGGCCAGTGGATCACTTGAGGTCAGGAGTTCAAGACCAGCCTGGCCAACATGGTGAAACCCCATCTCTACTAAAAATACAAAAATTAGCTGGCCATGATGGCGTGTGCCTGTAATCCCAGCTACTCAGGAGGCTATGGTAGGAGAATCACTTGAACCCAGGAGGCAGAGGTTGCAGGGAGCTGAGATCATGCCACTGCACCCCAGCCTGGGTGACAGAGTCACAAAAAAGAAATTTTTTTTTTGGAAAAAAAGAGGAGACATTGAACCCTGGCACGGTGGCTCATGCCAGTAATCCCAACACTTTGGGAGGCTTAGGTAGGAGGACCTCTTGAGGCCATGAGTTTGAGACCAGTGGTCTGGTGTGGATGAGGGGGTGGAGCAGGGTATCTTAGAGTAAGTAAGAAAAGAAGAAATTGGGGCCGGGCGCAGTGGCTCACATCTGTAATCCCAGCATTTTGGGAGGCCGAGGCAGGCGGATCACCTGAGGTTGGGAGTTTGAGACCAGCCTGACCAACACGGAGAAACCCCGTCTCTAATAAAAATACAAAACTAGCCGGGCATGGTGACGCATGCCTATGATCCCAGCTACTTGGGAGGCTGAGGCGGGAGAATCACTTGTACCTCGGAGGTGGAGGTTGCGGTGAGCTGAGATTGTGCCATTGCACTCCAGCCTGCGCAAGAAGAGCGAAACTCTGTCTCAAAAAAAAAAAAAAGAAAGAAAAGAAAAGAAAAGAGAAAAGAAGAAATTGGAGACTCACCAAAGCTTTTGACGTGTTTTGTTTTGTCTATGGGAGTGGAGAGGAAGATGGGAGAAATGCTGAGGGCAGCCTCCAGGTGGGCAGGGGGGCAGACGCTGCCATGAGGGTCCTGCTAGACTCTGTGCCGCTGCACAGGGAAACTGTCACCGAGGGTGGGCAGGCATGCAGCCTTGGAGACCGCCCGAAGCAGCACCGCTAACACCCACGGCACCTGCTCCCCACCTCCTGGCTTCTTCCTCTTCCACTCTAGATGGCTTTCTAGCAGGGGAGCAGGGATGCTGACCCTTCCAGCTCCCTCTGCCTGAGCCTCTGAGCGCTGACTCGAGGTTAACTAAAATCCCAGGAAAGGATTCTTGATTGGCACTGGTCAGGGCCTGCCCCCTGACCAATTAAGAGTGGCCAAGCGGTGATATCACATAACAATGGTTGCTCCTGGGGGTGTCCCACAGTTGGGGAGCAGTTTGGGGAGGGGTGGGGAGGGTTCAGGACAGGCAGAATAGCAGAGGGAGGGGCGCACTGCCCAAGGGACTTTGCGTCTCTGCACCCTGCAAAGTATATTTATCCTCAACTCACAGATGAGGAGGCCGCGGCCAGAGAGGGTCTGTGATGACAGCTGCTGAATGGAGAAGTCACGGGTGCCAGTTCCCGAACTCACCTCCTGCAGCACTGCCTGGCCTTGGATCCTGTCTATTCTAGGTGCTCACGTCTTCTTGCAAGATTTTTTTTTTTTTAGACAGACTTTCACTCTTGTCACCCAGGCTGGAGTGTAATGATGGGATCTTGGCTCACTGCAACCTCCACCTCCCGGGTTCAAGTGGTTCTCCTGCCTTAGCCTCCCAAGTAGCTGGGATTACAGGTGCCTGCCACCACGCCCGGCTAATTTTTTGTCTTTTTAGTAGAGATGGTTTCGCCATGTCGGCCAGGCTGGTCTCAAACTCCTGACCTCAGGTGATCCTCCTGCCTTGGCCTCCCAAAGTGCTGGGATTACAGGCGTGAGCCACTGCACCTGGCCTGTCCTTGCCAGATCTTAAGGCCTTGAAGGCAGAAACCACACCGGATCTTTTCTCCCATCCCCAGAGCTCATTTCTCCAGGCTGGATCTGGGTAGTCCCTGGCTGCTACCAAGGGGTCCTCCGCGGAGTCTGCAGTGATGGAGAAGGAGCCACAAACCCATTTGTCACCTAAATTTCCCAAACGTGCAATGTCAGAGTGGTCCTGATGATTCACAGAAATCTCTCCATGTTCTTTTATTTTTTGTTTTTGTTTTTAGAGACATATCTCACTCTGTCACCCAGGCTAGAGGGCAGTGGTATGATAATGTCTCACTGCAGCCTCGAACTCCTGGGCTCAAGTAATCCTCCCAACTCAGCCTTCAGAGTAGCTGTGACTATAGGCATGCATCATCACACCTGACTTTTTAGATTTTTTTTTTTTTTTTGTAGAGACAGGGTCTCATTATGTTGCCCAGGCTGGTCTCAATCTCCTGGTTTCAAGTGATCCTCCCACCTCCCAAAGTGCTGGAATTACAGGGGTGAGCCCGACTTAGCCCCATGTTCTTTTTTTTTTTTTTTTTTTTTTTTTTTTTTTTTTTTTTTTTTTGAGACGGAGTCTTGCTCTGTCACCCAGGCTGGAGTGCAGTGGCGCAATCTCGGCTCACTGCAAGCTCCGCCTCCCGGGTTCACGCCATTCTCCTGCCTCAGCCTCTCTGAGTAGCTGGGACTACAGGCGCCCGCCACCACGCCCGGCTAATTTTTTTTTTGTATTTTTAGTAGAGACGGGGTTTCACCGTGGTCTCGATCTCCTGACCTCGTGATCCACCCGCCTCAGCCTCCCAAAGTGCTGGGATTACAGGCGTGAGCCACCGCGCCCGGCTGGCCCCATGTTCTTAACAATCCTTACATCCTCAGGGGCTGAGCCTGAGCCCCAGCACTGCGCCAGCCGGCTCACCTTGGCTGCGGTGTTTGCATCTGATTTGCCGGTTAAAGTCTCCATATGTTAAATTTGCATTTCCCTTGTTATTACGGTATTAGGTTTTATTCCCAAGACTCAGAGCTAGAATACATGGCTCAAAGTGATTCACGGAGGCATGTAGGAGTCATGTGGATCCCACCACGTGGAACGATCTTGTAAACATAAACAAGGGGCAGGGGAGCCATGCAAATGCAGAGAGGGTCCCGTGCCAGCTAATCCGCAGGTGCAACTGGAAAGAGCAAGCAGGCAGGACAGCCAGGAGCCTGACTGGACAGGCAGGACAGCAGGGACTGACCGGCCCCCACCTAACCCCAGCTCCTGGCAGTGGCTGTGATGCAGCCGTGAGTGCAGAAAAGGCCAGGAGCTCTTTTTTTTTTTTTTTCTTTTGAGACAGAGTCTCGCTCTGTTGCCCAGGCTGGAGTGCAATGGCGCGATCTTGGCTCACTGCAACCTCTGCTTCCTGGGTTCAAGTGATTCTCTTGCCTCAGCCTCCTGAGTAGCTGGGATTACAGGCATGTGACACCATGCCCGGGTAATTTTTGTATTTTTAGTAGAGACAGGGTTTCACCATGTTGGTCAGGCTGGTCTCGAACTCCTGACCTCATAATCCACCTGCGTTGGCCTCCCTAAGTGCTGGGATTACAGGAGTGAGCCACCGCGCCCGGCCAGGAGCTCTTTTTCGAAGTGGGCACTTTGTCTTCTCTAAATCCATAGGGTTTGTTTTTTTTTTTTCCAGAGCAAGCAAAAAATAATTATTTGCAGCAGAAAACGGATTAATTTTTACACTAAAGGCAGAGGTGTCCAAATTATAGAGACACCATTCAATGTCCCCTTCCCTCTGGCAAGAAAAGAGAAACAGGTCACACTGTGCTGAGAAGGCAGGAAAACGTGCTTGTTGTGACTGAATTATGTCCCTCCAGATCCACTGGCTGAAACCCTAACTCCCAGTACCTCAGAATGGGACTGTATTTGGAGAGAGGGTAAAGGGGTATTTAAGTTCAAATAAGGTCATATGGGTGGGTATTTAAGTTTTTTTAAAAAAAGCCATACTATCCTTATGAGAAGAGATTAGGCTGGGCATGGTGGCTTACTCCTGTAGTCCCAGCACTTTGAGAGGCCAAGGCAGGCATATCACTTGAGCCAGGACCACATCATGGGCAGCCTCCTGAGGAAACATCACCAGCTTCTGAGGCCAGGTTTTACCCAAACACCCAGAAGGGTCCCATCTTAGCCCATTTGGGCAGGTGTGACAAATACCCCAGGACTAGGAGGCTTCTAAACAACAGACACTTCGTTCTCAAAGTTCTAGAGGCCGGAAAGTCCCGAAGTCAAGGCACTGGCAGATTCTCTGTCCCGTTCAGAATTAGTCATTCTATTTATTTATTTATTTTTAGGCCAGGCATAGTGGCTCACGCCTGTAATCCCAGCACTTTGGGAGGCCAAGGTGGGCAGATCGCTTGAGCCCAGGAGTTCAAGACTAGTCTGAGTAACATAGTAAGACCTCATCTCCACAAAAAATCAAAAAAATTAGCCAGGCATGGTGGCATGTGCCTGTAGTCCCAGCTACTTGGAAGGCTGAGGTGGGAAGATCACCTGAGCCCGGGAGGTTGAGGCTGCAGTGAGCCATGATTGCAACACTGCACTCTAGCCAGGGCAACAGAGGGAGACCCTGTCTCAAAAAAATATGTAAAGAAAGGCCAGGCGCGGTGGCTCACGCCTGTAATCCCAGCACTTTGGGTGGCCGAGGTGGGCGGATCACTTGAGGTCAGGAGTTCGAGACCAATCTGGTCAACATGGTGAAACCTTGTCTCTACTAAAAATAAAAAAAATTAGCTGGGCGCGGTGGCATGTGCCTGTAATCCTAGCTGCTGGGGAGGCTGAGGCAGGAGAATCACTTGAACCCGGGAGGCAGAGGTTGCAGGGAGCCGAGATCGCGCCACTGCACTCCAGTCTGTGAGACAGACTGAGATCCTGTCTTTAAAAAAAAAAAAAAATGTAAAGAAAAAAAAAACCCCAAAAAATCCCCTGTCAGTCCAGAACCCCCGAGCCATGCATCATGGGGCTGTGGCTGATTTTTAATCTGCTGGTCTTGTGCGTTTGCAGAGGGACTTTGCCAGAACTGGAGTAATTTGGTGAAGGCCAAAGCTGAGTGGACACAGACAGCTTGTCCTGGGTCCTGGGAGGGTGGCAGGAGGAGGCCGAAGGTTCCCAGAACCACAGCCCTCACAGCTGGAGGGGGATTCGGAGAGACCCCCTCCCTGCACAGCCCCTAGTAACCACTGTGTCACCCCAAGCCTGGGAGGGAAGGATGATTACTCTTCCTAGTTTACAGATGAGGAAACTGAGGCTCTGGACGGCCCACGGTCTCGCAAAGAATGAGCAGCTGAAAGATGCTAACCAGGCCTGTTGGAGTCCACAGCCTCGTCTGCCTCTCGGGACAGGTGCTGCCACTGAACGAGGTGGCTGAGCTGATGCGGGGTGCCCTCTCCCCAATACCCCTTTCCCATGGGCCCCTTGCATGCCAGGAAGCTCCCTTTCCAGAGCCAGCCTTTGGAGTCAGGCAAAGCATCTGCCCAGGTCACTTCCTGGGGACTTGCCTTAGCTGACCCCTCAGCTGGACAGCAGGGAGGGGGCTTGGGAAATGTCGAGGAGGAAGACCATGGGGTTGGGGGAGTCTTCATGGCCTCCGCCCCTCTCCTCACTTCCCCTTCCAGCCTGGCCCTGGCCTTTCCGCCCCTCCTTCTGCTCCCCATGGGCACCCAGGGACAGATGTGGCCTGTTAGTGATATCCGAGAGCTGTGGGGGATGCCTGTCACCTGGGTCCATGACTCAAGGGACAATTCAAAGTCCTCTCTCAGCTCCCAAAAGGCTGACCCCACCCTGGGCAGCACGGTCCTTTGTCCCGCTTTCCTGGGGGAACCACTTGTAAGTTGATTTGGGAACTCGTCCTAGCTCCAGATTGTTTTGCTTTATTTCAAATAACAAGTGAAGGAAGCTTGAACGGGGGCGTGGGAGGAAGTCAGAGGCAATCCGGGGGCAGCGGCCCTGCAGGGCGGCCCCCCACCCTGAGGTCTCCCACAGACTGGCTAGGTTTCAGAGCCATCTGAGAACATGGCTGGGACAGGCCCCCACCCCACGTCACCTGGCCTTGCACTGTGTTTCAGCGTCTGGGGTGGGGGTGTTCCATGGGCAGATACGAAGTCTCAGCGTTTCCTAACGGGAAATGCGGGGCGTGGAGGACTCCTTCGGGTCCCAGTCCACTGGGGTTAAGAAGAAGGGCTTGGGGCCAGGCGCAGTGGTTCATGCTTGTAATCCCAGCACTCCGGGAGGCCAAGGTGGGCAGATCATTTGAGGTCAGGAGTTCAAGACCAGCCTGATCAACATGGTGAAACCATGTCTCTACTAAAATTACAAAAAAAATTAGCCGGGCGTGGCCAGGCTCGGTGGTTCACGCCTGTGATACCAGCACTTTGGGAGGCAGAGGCAGGAGGATCACGAGGTCAGGAGTTCAAGACCAGCATGACCAACATGGTGAAACCCCATCTCTGCTAAAAATACAAAAATTAGCAGGGTGTAGCCGGGCACAGTGGCTCACGCCTGTAATCCCAGCACTTTGGGAAGCCAAGGCAGGTGGATCACTTGAGGTCGGGGTTCGAGACCAGCCTGGCCAACATGGTGAAACCCCGACTCTACTAAAAAAATACAAAAATTAGCTGGGCATGGTGGTGTGCGCCTGTAATCCCAGCTACTCAGGAGGCTGAGGCAGGAGAATCAGTTGAACACGGGAGGTGGAGGTTGCAGTGAGCCAAGATCATGCCACTGCACTCCAGCCTGGGTGACAGAGTGAGACTCCATCACACAAACACATACACACACACACACGCACACACACACAATTAGCCAAGCATGGTGGCGGGCACCTGTAATCCCAGCTACTCAGGAGGCTGAGGCAGGAGAATTGCTTGAACCCAGGAGGCGGAGCTTGCAGTGAGCCGAGATCGCGCCACTGCACTCCAGCCTGGGCAATAGAGCGAGACTCTGTCTCAAAAGAAAAAAAAAAAAAGAAGAAGAAGAAGAATGGCTTGGCCCTTGGCTTCCACATAGAGCCTTGGGGTCCCAGCGCCCTGCTCCCCAGCCCTACCCTGGACCCCGAGGCCTGCAGCCCCACTGCCTCCAGGGCCACGCGGCCCAGGCCCCAAGTCATCGCCTATGAATGGAGATAGCACCCCGCCCACCTGGCCACACAGGGAGAGGGCAAAACAACCCGGTCATCATACTCCCCCAGTGTCACCTTCCTGGCTTCCCCTCCCAGAGACTCTTCCACTCATTGAACAAACACAGAGGCCTTGGTCTTGGCAGGGAGCCAGTCCCTGTGGGTGGGCAGCGCCAACAGCCATCACTGGGAGTGGCATGGGAGGAGGGCACAGGGGTCGCTGAGCAGAGTGGCAAGGGGCCAGCTCTCTGGGCAACTGGCTGAAGTCAGCAGTCATTGGCCATGGGCCTACACCCTCGAGAAGCCTGGCCGGGTCTGTGCCCACCCTCTGATGGGGGCAATCGGGCACCAGAAGAGACCACCCCAGTCAGACAGACACACTGGGACACACTCTTCTTCCCAAAGAGAAACGACAAGCTGTCTCGAGAGAAGGACTGGATGCGACACTGGCAGGAACAAGGATGGGGCAGGAACACGGGCCGGATGTTCACCATTGGCCCTTGCCTGAGGCCACCTCTACATGGGGGACCCAAACGTGATAACCACGGTGAAGGCTTGGGGTCACCCTTGAGCTGTACAAGAAGATCCTGTTTCATCTTAAGAACAACTCGGCCAAGGCCGAGTGCGGTGGCTGGCGCCTGTAATCCCAGCACTTTGGGAGGCCTAGGTGGGCAGATCACCTGAGTTCAGGAGTTCAAGACCAGCCTGGCCAACATGGTGAAACCCTGCCTCTCCTAAAATACGAAAATTAGCTGGGCGTGGTGGTGTGCACCTGTAATCCCAGCTACTCGGGAGGATGAGGCAGGAGAATCGCTTGAACCTGGGAGGCAGAGGTTGCAGTGAGCCGAGTTTGTGCCACTGCACTCTAGCCTGAGTGACAGAGCGAGACTCCATCAAAAAAAAAAAAAAAACAAAAAACCAACTCTATGAGGCCCACACTGTAAGGAAGCATAGAAGTAGCAAAGGCTTTGCTGAATATCGGGAACCTAACCTGGGCAACAAGCTCAGGCATGCCTGGGAAGAAGCTGTGCCCAACAATGATGCTTTTTTTTTTGAAAGGCATGTGCCACCCTGCCTGGCTAATTTTGTATTTTTAATAGAGACCGGGATTCTCCATGTTGGCCAGGCTAGTCTTGAACTCCTAACCTCAGGTGATCCACCTGCCTCGGCCTCCCAAAATGCTGGTATTACAGGTGTGAGCCACCGTGCCCGGCCAGTGATGCTTACTTTTTCTGCCAATGGTGAGGCTGGGAACACAGGGACCATAGGAGTGGGACCAGCCAGCCTGAGGACGGACAGTAGTGCAGGGGCACCCCACCTGGCATGGGAGGTTAAGAGCCAGCCACCGGGCCTACATGGCTGGGGAGGGTGGATCCGTAGCTGCCAGGAGAGGGTGGTGCCACTGGGGAAGCCACAGAATGTCCTCTTCGAGTCCCTCAGCCTGCATCCTGCAGGCTGCAAAGCGCAGTCGCCTGGAGTGGCCGGTGCCGACTGGGATAATAACCAAACGCTTCTCATTGCTGGGGGGGCATCTCTCTTTCCCATCCCAACAAAGAGGCCAGGCCCTCCGCTCGCTTGTCTCTGGGAAAGCAGACAGAGCGGGCAACCAGATCACAGCCTCCCTGGCCAGCACCCACACACCCTGGGGTGGCAGAAACTGGGTCTCCCTGAGAGGACTAGGCTGGGGCAAGCAGGAGGGCAGTGGGTTAGAGGCAGGTGCAGGTGGAGGGGAGGGGTTGGCAGCCTCCCCACCTAAGCCTGGGAAAGGATGAGGCCCCTCCTAGCCTCAGATGACAGGACCCTGGGAAGGTGGCTGCAGGGGAGCCCAGGACAGCCAAACCCTGGAGACAGGGGTCCCAGGGAAACTCCTTATAAATTGTATAAAGTTAATCAGGGGCTGGGTGCAGTGGCTCATACCTGTCATCCCAGCACTTTGGGAGGCTGAGGCAGGCAAATCACTTGAGGTTAGGAGTTTGAGACCAGCCTGGTCAACATGGCGAAACCCTGTCTCTACTGAAAACACAAAAATTAGCTGGGCGTGGTGATGGGCACCTGTAATTGCAGCTACTCAGGAGGCTGAGGAAGGAGAATCGCTTCAACCGAGAGGCGGAGGTTGCAGTGAGCTGAGATTGTGCCACTGCACTCCAGCCTGGGCGACAAGAACGAGACTCCATCTCAAAAAAAAAAAAAAAAAGTAATCAGGGAAGAGGAGGGAAAATGGAAACAAACCAAGCTTGCAAGCTACTCAGCACAGCTGTGAGAGCAGCCTGCTCTCTGACCAGCTGCCTCATAGCCATGCAGTGCCTGTGGCCTCAGAATCACACAGACCCTGTCGCAGGATGCTAACACCCCTTAACTGCTCTGTAGACAGCCACTTGTACATCATGAAATGTTCACTTTTGCATTTGAGATATTCTTTCAGGTCCTGCATCCGGATGAAACTACTGACGCCAGCTAGTCTGAAAGATCCCACAAAGAACTGACTCACAAAAAAAAAAAAAAAAAGCCATTTCCACATCCTGACGAATTCATCTCCCTGCCCCCACCAATCAATAACTCCAGTTTTTCCCGTAAAAGCCCCAGCCCGGAACTCCTCTGGAGGTGGATTTGAGGGTCTCCTCCCAATTCCTTGCTCTGTGCTCTGCAATCATTAAACCCTTTCTTTGCTGCAAACCCTGCTGTCTCAGTGTCCTGGTCTGCTACTGAGCAATGGGCATGCAAACATGTCGGTCCTATGACACCAGCCTTAGCCAAACCCTAGGCCCAGGAGAGTCACACCCTAGAGGTCTAGACAAGAAGAGTGTCAGCAGGGACCATTTTGCATTGTAGACTACAGGCCCAGCTAATTTTTGTACTGTTAGTAGAGATGGGGTTTCACCATGTTGGCCAGGCTGGTCTCTGGTCTCAAACCCCTGACCTCAGGTGACCCGCCTGTCTTAGCCTCCCAAAGTGCTGGGGTTACAGGCCCGCAAGTTCCTTTTAATGAATATAATAAATTCTTCACATCTTGTTTTTTGGAAAATGCTATATTTCAGCTTTGTTCTTAAGAGACTGTTTTCCTTGGTACACATTACAAATTAATAGTTATTTTCTCTTCACATTTTGGAAATATTATTCCACTGTCTTCCAGCTTCCATTGTCACTGGAAGCCTCCCTATTGTCCTCTAGGTTTGGTGGTTTAAAAAAAAAAAAATTGGCCAGGCA
This sequence comes from Symphalangus syndactylus, assembly GCF_028878055.3. Classification (NCBI taxonomy): domain Eukaryota; kingdom Metazoa; phylum Chordata; class Mammalia; order Primates; family Hylobatidae; genus Symphalangus; species Symphalangus syndactylus. The sequence continues at coordinate 16,962,159 of NC_072440.2, forward strand.
CGGTGGCTCACGCCTGTAATCCCAGCACTTTGGGTGGCCAAAGTGGGTAGATCGCGAGGTCAGGAGTTTGAGACCAGCCTGGCCAACATGGTGAAACCTGTCTACTAAAAAACACAAAAATTAGCCGGGCGCGGTGGCAGGTGCCTGTAATCCCAGCTACTCAGGAAGCTGAGGCAGCAGAATTGCTTGAACCTGGGAGGCGGAGATTGCAGTGAAACGAGATCACGCCACTGCACTCTAGCCTGGGCGACAGAGCAAGACTCCATCTCAAGACTCCAGCTGCGGTGGCTCATGCCTGTAATGCCAACACTTTGGGAGGCCAAGGCTGGCAGATTGCTTGAGTTCAGGAATTCAAGACCAGCCTGGGCAACGTGGTGAAACCCCCTTATCAGCGGCGGAGGTTCTTGGCATCTTGAACAAAGAACTGGACAAAATGCACAAACAAAGGAAGGAAGGAATAAAGGAATTTATTGAGAATGAAAATACACTCTGCAGTGTGGGAGCTGGCCTGAGCATAGGGGCTCAAGGGCCCTGTTACAGAATTTTTGGGAATTTAAATACCCTCTAGAGGATTCCATTGGTTAGTTAGGGTATGCCCTATGTAAATGAAGAGGATGAAGTAAAGTTACAAGGTTATTTACATGGCCTATGCCCTGTGGAGAGGATATTTCCTGTCATAGCTGAAGCGTGAATTGGCCTTATGTGCCCTGCCTCCGGACCCTATTTTCCTGCCTCACTGTCTCCACTAAAAGTACAAAAGAATTAGCCAAGTGTGGTGGCGGCACGTGCCTGTAGTCCCAGCTACCGGCAAGGCTGAAGTGGGAGGATTGCTGGAGCCCCGGAGGCAGAGGCTGCAGTAAGTGGAAATCACACCATTGTACACCAGCCTGGGCTACAGAGCCTGTTTAAAAAAAAAAAAGTCTCCCGTTCATCTCGCTGCCATGATCTGCAGCTTTCCAAAAGCATACCTAGGTTTAGATCCTTTTTATTTATCCTGCTCAATATATGTTGTGACTCTATGTTTATAGATTCCTGACTTGCACTATTTCTAGAAAATTCTCAGTCATTAGAGTTTTTTTGTTTTGTTTTGTTTTTGAGATAGAGTCTGGCTCTGTTGCCCAGGCTGGAGTGCAATGGTGAGATCTCTGCTCACCGCAACCCCCGCCTCCTGGGTTCAAGCGATTCTCCTACCTCAGCCTCCTGAGTAGCTGGGACTACAGGCACCTGCCACCACGCCCGGCTAATTTTTGTATTTTTAGTAGAGATGGGGGTTTCACCATATTGGCCAGGCTGGTCTCGAACTCCTGACCTTGTGATCCGCCCGCCTCAGCCTCCCAAAGTGCTGAAATTACAGGCATGAGCCACCACCCCTTTTTTTTTTTTTTTTTTGGAGAGGGAGTTTAACTCTTGTTGCCTAGGGTTCAAGCGATTCTCCTGCCCCAACCTCCCAAGTAGCTGGGATTACAGGCATGTGCCACTATACTGGCTACTTTTGGTTTTTTATTTTTCATTTTTTGAGACCGTGTCTCCCTCTGTTGCTCAGGCTGGAGTGCAGTGGTGCGATCTCAACCCACTGCAACCTCTGCCTCCTGGGTTTGAGCGATTCTCCTGCCCCAGCCTCCCAAGTAGCTGGGATTACAGACGCCTGCTACCAGGCTGGTTAATTTTTTATTTTTAGTAGAGATGGGGTTTCACCATGTTGGCCAGGCTGGTCTCAAACTCCTGACCTCAGGCGATCCTCCTGCCTCAGCCTCCCAAAGTGCTGGTATTACAGACGTGAGCCACCACACCCGGCCATTAGCTCTTTATTTGCTGCCTCTCCTCCCTCAGCTCCTGGGACTCAAGATTAGACTCTGTGAATGTCCCCTGGTGGGTGGTGGGCAGGTCTAGACAAACCTGCCCCCAAAGTCTGAGGAAGCTAAGAGGCTGAAAAAAGAGGCTGACAAATCTGGCTTCTCAGAAAACATTTAAGAGGGCCTTATGAACAGAAGCCATGGTCTGTATGTAAGGCAGCGAGACAAGAGGTAGATCCCCACACTCTCACTCCCAGACCCAGGGCTTATATAGCCTGGGAAAGGGTGAGTCAGAGAGACGAGCAGGCCACTTAAAGTATGATAACGTTAAGGTTGTTTGACCTTAGGGCAGGATTTACAGTAAGTGTGTGTTCTTACACAAGGAACAATAGAGAAACTGGAAATCTTTTTGTTTTTGAGTCGAAGTCTCACTTTATCGCCCCCGCTGGAGTGCAGTGACAGGGTCTCGGCTCACTGCAACCTCTGCCACCCGGTTTCAAGGGATTCTCCTGCCTCAGCCTCTTGAGTAGCAGGCACAGCCCACCACGCTCGGCTTATTTTTGTATTTTTAGTAGAGACGGGGTTTCACCATGTTGCCCAGGATGGTGTCCAACTCCTGACCTCAGGTGATCCACCCGCCTCAGCCTCTCAAATTAAAGGTTCTCGTATCGGTTCGAACCCCGAGAGCGCGCCAACAGACAACACGAGGCAATGTGGAGCAACGCGCTGTTTTAATGAACGATTGCGTGCAGGCGGGCTGAGGCCTAAAATGGCGTCGGCACCAAATGAAGATGGAGCAGGGGTTTTACAGTCTCCTGTAAACAGGAAGTGTCCCAGTCTGACGTGACTGCTACATAGTACCCGGACGGCCTCCCTCTCGATCTTCAGCGAGTATGTGTCTTCCGGCCAGGGTAAGTGTTTTCCTCCGGGCTCTCTTCCTACTTCTGCCATGCTGCTGGCGCAAGTAGCCTCGCGCCTTGGGACTGGGCCTGAGAAGGGAGGAGTTACCCGTCCCTTCAAGCTTTCAGGCCCCAGGGAGAATCACCAAAGTGCTGGGATTACAGGAGTGAGCCACCGCGCCCGGCCAAACTGGAAATCTTAGAGGCCTCCCAGAGCTGGGATTATTCAGAAGTCAACATGGCAGATTAGTGCCCAAGATGGAGATGCTTTGACAGCCTCGATCTCCCCAGCTCAAGTGATCCTCCCACTGGGACTACAGGCATGCACCACCGTGCCCATCTAATTTTTTATTTTATTTTAAATTTTTATTTATTTATCTTTTTTGAGATGGAGTCTTGCTCTGTTGCCCAGGCTGGAGTGCAGTGGCGCAATCTCGGCTCACTGCAACCTCCGCCTCCCAGGTTCAAGCAATTCTCCTGCCTCAGCCTCCGGAGTAGCTAGGACTACAGGTGCCTGCTGCCACTCCCGGCTAATTTTTTGTATTTTAATAGAGACGGGGTTTCACCATGTTGGTCAGGATGGTCTTGATCTCCTGACCTCATGATCCGCCCGCCTTGGCCTCCCAAAGTGCTGGGATTACAGGCGTGAGTCACCGCGCCTGGCCTTTATTTTTTAATTTTTTTAGAGACAAAGTCTCATTATGTTGCTCAGGCTGGTCTCAAACTTCTGGCCTCAAGTGATCCTCCCGCCCGGCCTCCCAAAGTGCAAGGATAACAGGCATCAGCCAGGGCGCCCAGCCTCTGTGTCTCTTTATTGCTATTAATATTTCATCCTCTTTCCTTCTGCACGTCCTCCCCGCCACTTCCTGGCTTCCCTCTCACGCTCCAGGCCTTGCCAGGGCCCCACCCGGCCTCCAGGGATGTTCCAAGGCCCAGCCTGCCAGGCTGAAGTGAGTGTTCTCTGGGTTCAGCTGAGATCAGCTGGAATCTCCCCCAAAGCAAATTTCCTAGGTAACTTTAGGGCAAACAGAGGCTAAACAATGGAAAGAATAGAGGCCCCCAGAGGGAGAGGCCAAAGGGGCCGCCATGGGCTGTCCCCGGGGCTGGGCCTGGGCTCTGCTCCAAATGCCTGCCCTCCTCCCCAACAGAGTCTTCCTGCCTCAGGCTCTGAAGATTCAAGCACTAGGGGGCCCCCAGAGGCTCTTTCTCCCCACCCCCACACACTACTGATCCCCTGGCGGAGAAGGTGAGAGGGCGCAGGTCGGGGGCAGGGCTGGAACCCCCCTAAGCCACAGACAAAACTGAAGAATGAAGTGTCTGTCCTCTGGGGGTAGGAGTTGGAACCCGTGACAGAGGGTGCTCAGGCCCCCAGCCCAGTCCAAGTCCAGTCTGAATGTCCCCTGCCCCAGCCCTCACAGCTTTTCAATCTCCTGCCACCCAGGATGGCCACTGCTGGGCCTGCAGGGTTCTCCCAGGACCCTAAGAGAGAGAGGATGCTCTGATCCACATAGCACTTTGCTACCCAGGACATGCAGGAGCCCCTACCCAGAGGGCGAGGGCAGCAGACCCAGGTGGACCAGTCCGAGTCCAGATCGGGGATTTTGCTACCTTGTACCCAGCTGATTGGCTCAAGGAGAACCAATCAGAACCCAGAGTTGGGATTTTGCGAACAAAATGCAGAAGAGAACTTTGTCTTCCCAGTCCCACGGAGAGCCAGTCTGTTAAGAACAGAGATGAGGAGTGGACAGGAAGGGAGTGGTGGGAGCATTGGAGCACTAGGCTTGGGGAGTTCCTGCTTGTCCCACTATTCGGTTTGGAATCTTCCCAATTCCACAAGCCAGTGAATCCTCTTTGTGGCTGAGTGAATGTGAAGTGGATTTCTGAAATTTGCAACTAAGAGAATCCTGATTAATTCAGTGTTCAAGTATATTTACACCTGGAAACAAAACAAACAGCAAAAACCTGGGCCCCATCACCCTGGGCTCCAAGCCATGCGAGCTTCTCAGGAGAGTGGTCTACACCTGCTATCTCTCCTTCCGAGGTCTGATCTCTCCATGCTGCCCACTGAAACCGCCCCCACCACTACCCCCACAAGGACGCCAAAGACCTACGAGTCCCCAAGCCTGAGGGACACACTCAGCTATCGTCTTCCTAAAACCTGCCAGGGCCTCATGCTGCCGGATACTTTCCTCTCCCTCAAGACTCTGTCCTGGCCTCTCACCCCTTCTCTTCCTCTCCTCCTCTGGGGGCCTCACAGGCCAATCACAGCCACCTAAATCCTTGTCACTGGCCCAGCCCTCTGCCTGGAGGTTGCTCAAGGCACCTTAGTACGACATGTCAAAATCAAACTCATCATCTTTCCCTGCATGGCTGCTCCTACCCCCTGGCCTTTGTACAAAATGTTCCCTCTGCCCGGTGTGCCCCCTCCACCCTGATCCACTATGAACCAATTGCCTTTCCGGCTTCCGGACTCCCTGGCATCAGCCCACCCCCTGCAAAGCTTATTGCCCAAGCTGGAAGAGCCAGGTAGGGGGAGGGTCTGAGTTGTGACATCCCCACTGAAGGAAATCAAAATATCACACCCCAAAATATGACTCCCTGCTATAATGAGCATTTGAATTAAAAACCCTTAGGCCGGGCGCCGTGGCTCACGCCTGTAATCTCACCACTTTGGGAGGCTGAGGCAGGTGGATCAACTGAGGTCAAGAGTTCGAGACCAGCCTGACCAAGATGGTGAAACCCCCGTCTCTACTAAAAATACAAAAATTAGCTGAGTGGCCAGGTGCGGTGGCTCACGCCTGTAATACCAGCACTTTGGGAGGCTGAGGCGGGCAGATCACGAGGTCAGGAGATCAAGACCATCCTGGCTAACACGGTGAAACCCTGTCTCTACTAAAAAATTACAAAAAAATTAGCTGGGCGTGGTGGTGGGCGCCTGTAGTCCCAGCTACTCGGGAGGCTGAGGCAGGAGAATCACTTGAACCCTGGAGGTGGAGGTTGCAGTGAGCTGAGATCATACCATTGCACTCCAACCTGGCAACAAAAGTGAAACTCCGTCTCAAAAAAATAAAAATAAAAATAATGGCCGGGCGAGGTGGCTCACACCTGTAATCCCAGCTCTTTGGCAGGCTGAGGCAGGCGGATCACAAGGTCAGGAGGTCGAGACCATCCTGGCTAATATGGTGAAACCCTGTCTCTACTAAAAATGCAAAAAATTATCCGGGTGAGGTGACGGGCACTTGTAGTCACAGCTACTCGGCGGGGACTGAGGCGGAAGAATGGCGTGAATCCGGGAGGCGGAGCTTGCAGTGAGCCGAGATCGCGCCACTGCACTCCAGACTGCGCGATAGAGCGAGACTCGTAATAAATAAATAAATAAATAAATAAAATTAACAACCCTGGGAGATCGGCGATGCAGGCAGACTTCCCCCCCACCCCGCCCCGTCTACCTAAAGATGGGACTCACCCGCCAAGAACAGCTGTTCTTTTTGTCATGCGCATCCCTGTTAAGAGACCACAAAACAAACAGGCTTTTGTGTGAGCAACAAGGTTGTTTATTTCATATTTCACCTGGATGCAGGCGGGCTGAGTCCGAAAAGAGAGTCAGCAAAGGGTGGTGGATTATCATTAGTTCTTACAGGTTTTGGGATAGGCGGTGGAGTTAGGAGCAATGTTTTGCAGGCAGGGGGTGGATCTCACAAAGTACATTCTCAAGAGTGGGGAGAATTACAAAGAACCTTCTTAAGTAAGGGTGGGGAGATTACAAAGAACCTTCTTAAGGGTGGGGAGATTACAAAGAACCTTCTTAAGGGTGGAGAGATTACAAAGAACCTTCTTAAGGGTGGGGAGATTACAAAGAACCTTCTTAAGGGTGGGGAGATTACAAAGAACCTTCTTAAGGGTGTGGAGATTACAAAGTACATTGATCAGTTAGAGTGGGGCAGAAACCACAATGGTGGAATGTCAGCAGTTAAGGCTATTTTCACTTCTTTTGTGAATCTTCAGGCCATCTGGATGTATACCTGCAGGTTACAGGGGATATGACGGCTTAGCTTGGGCTCAGAGGCCTGACATTTTTCCCTCCCTGTTATGTCATTATCCAAAAATGCAGCCACACCTGCATTTTTTTTTTTTTTTTTGAGACCGAGTTTCGCCCTGTCACCTAGGCTGGAGTGCAGTGGCTGGATCTCAGCGTACTGCAACTTCAGCCTCCCAGGTTCAAGCGATTCTCCTGCCTCAGCCTCCTGAGTAGCTGAGATTACAGGCACATGCCACCACGGCTGGCTAATTTTTGTTATTTTTAGTAGAGACGGGGTTTCACCATGTTGGCCAGGCTGGTCTTGAACTCCTGACCTCGTTATCTGCCTGCCTCGGCCTCCCAAAGTGCTGGGATTACAGGCGTGAGCCACCTCGCCCGCCCCCTGAACACATTCTTTCCAAGACAATAACTGTCTCCAGAGGTTGTTTAAATTCCAAAGAGAACAATTTAGAAATTAATCTCTGAGGCCGGGCTCGGTGCCTGTAATCCCAGCACTTTGGGAGGCTGAGGTGGGCAGATCACGAGGTCAGCCGATTGAGACCATCCTGGCCAACATGGTGAAACTCCATCTCTACTAATATGCAAAAAAAAAAAAAAAAAAGTTAATATTCGTTCCCCATTTAATCCTTCTCCCTGGCAGTCATTTATTGCCCCACAACAGAATTCCTCTCTTCTCCTCCCTTCCCGTTTTACCAGGATCTAAGCCCCCATTCTTTCTGCAACGTCAAGGTGGTTTGGAAGTTTCTGCACCGCATTGGGAGGTTGGGTCTTCATTGTGAAGGCTCCCATGCATGCACCTCTGATAAACCTGTGTGCCTTTTGTGCTGTGAATCAATCTGCCTCACATCAGTGATTACAGCTCTTGACCCCCCAACCCCCCTGACTCCAATCCCTTCATCTGTGGACCAGGAACAGTAACCAGCTCACCTGCTTCAAGGGTTGAACTAAGCTCAAATGAGAACTAGACCCTGAATGTTTCATGTGGGGAGCCTGGTCCGGTTTAAGAGACCAAAAAGGGGGTTGAAACTGTTAACAGGATTGGCTGGGCGCGGTGGCTCAAGCCTGTAATCCCAGCACTTTGGGAGCCGAGGCTGGCGGATCAAAAGGTCAGGAGATCTAGACCATCCTGGCTAACACAGTGAAACCCCGTCTCTACTAAAAAATACAAAAAATTAGCCGGGCGTGGTGGCGAGCGCCTGTAGTCCCAGCTACTCAGGAGGCTGAGGCAGGAGAATGGTGTGAACCTGGGAGGCGGAGCTTGCAGTGAGCAGAAATTGCACCGCTGCACTCCAGCCTGGGCGACCGAGCAAGACTCCGTCTCAAAAAAAAAAAAAAGAAACTGTTAACAGGAAAGGGGTCCGGATCCAGACACAAGAGAAGGTTCTTGGATCTCCCAGAAGAAAGAATTCAAGGCGAGTCCATAAAGTGAAAGCAAGTTTATTAAGAAAGTAAAGGAGCTGAGCACAATGGCTCACACCTGTAATCCCTGCACTTTGGGAGGCTGTGGCTGGCGGATCACTTGTGGTCAGGAGTTTGAGACCAGCCTGGCCAACGTGGTGAAACCACATCTCTAGTGAAAATACAAAAATGAACCAGGCATGGTGATGCACGCTTGTAATCCCAGCTACTCAGGAGGCTGAGGCAGGAGAACTGCTTGAACCTGGGAGGCAGAGGTTGCAGTGAGCCGAGATCTCTCCACTGCACTCTAGCCTGGGGCAACAGAGTGAGACTCCTCAAGAAAAAAAAAAAAAAGTAAAGGAATAAAGAATGGCTAGTCCATAGACGGAACAGCCCCAAGGGCTGCTGGTTGCCCATTTGTATGTTTTTTTTTTTCTTTCTTTCTTTTTTTGAGATGGAGTCTCACTCTGCTGCCCAGGCTGGAGTGCAATGGTGTGATCTCAGATCACTGCAGCCTCCGTCTCCTGGGTTCAAACAATTCTCCTGCCTCAGCTTCCCGAGTAGCTGGTACTACAGGCACCTGCCACCACACCCGGCTAAGTTTTGTATTTTTAGTAAAGATGGGGTTTCACCATTTTGGCCAGACTGGTCTCGAAATCCTGACCACAAGTGATCCACCAGCCTCGGCCTTCCAAAGTGCTGGGATTATAGGCATGAGCCACCATGCCCAGCTGGTTATGTCTTAATTATATGCTAAACAAGGGGTTGGTTATTCATGCCTCCCCTTTTTAGACCATATAGGGTAACTCCTGACGTTGCCATTGCATTTGTAAACTGTTACGGAGTTGGTGGGAGTGCAGTCGTGAGGATGACCAGAGGTCACTCTCATTGCCATCTTGGTTTTGGTGGGGTGTTTTTGTTTGTTTGTTTGTTTTGGTTTGGTTTTTTTGAGACAGAGTCTCGCTCTGTCGCCCAGACTGGAGTGCAGTGGCGAGATCTCGGCTCACTGCAAGCTCCACCTCCCGGGTTCATACCATTCTCCTGCCTCAGCCTCCCGAGTAGCTGGGACTACAGGCACCTGCCACCACGCCCAGCTAATTTTTTGTATTTTTAGTAGAGATGGGGTTTCACCGTGTTAGCCAGGATGGTCTCAATCTCCTGACTTTGTGATCCACCGGCCTCCGCCTCCCAAAGTGCTGGGATTACAGGCTTGAGCCACCGCGCCCGGCGGTTTTGGTGGGTTTTGACTGGCTTCTTTACTGCAACCTGCTTAATCAGCAAGGTCTTTATGATCTGTATCTTGTGCTGAACTCCTGTCTCACCCTGTGACTTAGAATCCCTTAACCATCTGGGAATGCAGCCCAGTAAGTAGGTCTCAGCCTCGTTTTACCCAGGTGCTATTAAAGATGGGAGTTGCTCTGGCTTCCATGCCTCTGACGAAACTACTTAGAGGTAGAAAGCCACATGTGAGCTGACTGTTGAAGAAGGCTGACTTCATTTGTAACCAAACACAGGTCTGGATGCCCACAGAGTCCAATTTACAAGAGTGAGAGTTCTGGTAGAAAGAGATTTTGGCCAGGCACGATGGCTCATGCCTATAATCCTAGCACTTTGGGAGGCCGAGGCAGGTGGATCACCTGCGGTCAGGGGTTCGAAACCAGCCTGGCCAACGTGGCAAAACCCTGTCTCTACTAAAAATACAAAATTACCTGGGTTTGGTGGCGCATGCCTGTAATCCCAGCTACTTGCGAGGCTGAGACAGGAGAATCGCTTGAACCTGGGAGGCAGAGGTTGCAGTGAACTGAGATCCCGCCATTGCATTCCAGCCTGGGCAACAAGAGTGAAACTCTGTCTCAAAAAAAAGGGAAGAAAGTGATCTTGTTACTCAGAACTCCCAAAACTAGTAATGGAGAAGTGGCCAGACTCCCATCCAAAGCAACCACTTCAAATTTGGAAGGGGAGATCAAGGGTTTAGAAAGGGAAAACTGGCCAGGGGTTTTCCCTTGGCCAGTAATCCCAGCACTTTGGGAGGCTGAGGTGGGCGAATCGCTTGAGCTCAGGCGTTCGAGACCAGCCTGGGCAACATGGAGAGACCCTGTCTCTACAAAAATACAAAAAAATTAGCAAGATGTGGTGGTGCACACATGTAGTCCCAGCTACTTGGAGTAGGTGAGGCAGGAGGGTCATCACTTGAGCCCAGGAGGTGGAGGCTGCAGTGAGCAGAGATCACGCCACTGCACTCCAGCCTGGGCAATACGGTGAGACCCCATCTCAAAAAAAAAAAAGAAAAGAGAAAACTTGATAAGGAAGGTATATGCAGGAAGGTGCTGAGCACGACGTCTGTGTGTCCTATTCCTGAGGCTATCTCGGGTCCCAGTCCACCTGGAGCATGGGCTGGCAACATCTCAAGAACGGGCGGGTTGTTAATTAGCCATCTTCAGGTCGTCTCTGGAATTTTGCAGCTGTGTCTCCAGGCTTGGTCTGCCTGTCTCAAGATCAGCCCTGGAGCTTCTAAGAAGGCTGATAATCAGATACTAACATGCAGTTAGGTAAATGTGAGGGGAGTATAGATGGCGGAAAGGGGAGAGACCTGGAGTCTGTTTCAAGGCTAAAGGAAAACAGTCTTCTGCGATTTGTTACAAGGTTACATCTTGAAACCCAAGAGAAAGATAAAGAAAATTTAAAAATGCATTTTGGTGTGGGGCGCAGTGGCTCACGCACCTATAATCTCAGCTACTTGGGAGGCTGTGGCAGGAGAATCACTTGAACCTGGGAGGTGGAGGTTGCAGTGAGCTGAGATCGCGCCACTGCCCTCCAGCCTGGCGACAGAGCAACACTCCATCTCAAAAACAAACAAAATATAAAAATAAATGCATTTTGAAGTTAATTATAACTAGGCAGTTAAAAATAACTGCCTAGTTAGACATTCACTCACTCACTCATTCATTCATTAATTCATCAAACACCGAGTACCTAGTATCTTCCAGGTCCTGGGCTTGAATGGAACCCCAGCCTGCCCTCCAGGAACTCCTGGTCAGTGGGGCTGAGAGGCAAAAACAAGCCATGCCCCTGTCATATGATCAAGTCATGATGGAGGGCAGGGAATGGTGGGACAGAGCAGACAGACAGAGCCTATGGGCTGAGATGGAAGTTGAGGCTGACCCATTGCTGTCCCTGTATCAGAAGGGGCACACTGGAAGGCAAACCCAAGTTTCAGCATTCCAACCCTGGCTGTCCCAGGGTTAGGACAGACTGGGATTCAGGGGCTCCCAGAATTAAGACAGATTGGGAGTAAGGCCTTTGGTCTCCATTCTGTGGGAGAGGTATCCCCATCAAGGAGCAGCCTGATGGAGTAAAAACAAAGGCTGCTAACTCTCTGCTGATCTCTCCCACTCTCTCACAGTCCACGTAGGCTGGGGGTGGTTATAAGGACAGAGTCCAACAGTGCCCAGTGCCAGGCTGGCTCACCCTGCTGCACACCAGAAAGTCCTAGCTAGTGGTTCTCTTTTTTTTTTTTTTTTGAGACGGAGTCTCGCTCTGTCACCCAGGCTGGAGTGCAGTGGCGCGATTTCGACTCACTGCAAGCTCCGCCTCCCGGGTTCACGCCATTCTCCTGCCTCAGCCTCTCCGAGTAGCTAGGACTACAGGTGCCCGCCACCACGCCCGGCTAATTTTTTGTATTTTTAGTAGAGACGGGGTTTCACCGTGGTCTCGATCTCCTGACTTCGTGATCCACCCGCCTCGGCCTCCCAAAGTGCTGGGATTACAAGCGTGAGCCACCTCGCCCGGCCTAAGCTAGTGGTTCTCAAAGTGACGTTGCCCAGCCCAGCAGCACCGGCATTAACTAGGCACTGTCAGAAATGCAAATTCTCAGCCAGATGTGGTGGCTCATGCCTGTAATCCCAGCACTTTGGGAGGCCGAGGCGAGTGGATTACTTGAGGTCAGGAGTTCAAGACCAGCCTGGCCAACATGGTGAAACCCCATCTCTACAAAAATACAAAAGATTAGCCGGCCGTGGTGGCACATGCCTGTAATCCCACCTGCTCGGGAGGCTGAGGCAGGAGAATTGCTTGAACCCGGGAGGGGGAGGTTGCAGTGAGCTGAGATCACGCCACTGCACTCCAGCCTGGGCAACAGTGTGAGACTCCTTCTCAAAAAAAAAAAAAAAGAAAAAAAAAAGTGGCCGGGCGCAGTGGCTCACGCCTGTAATCCCAGCACTTTGGGAGGCCAAGGGGGGCGGATCACAAGGTCAGGAGATGGAGACCATCCTGGTTAACACGGTGAAACCCCGTCTCTACTAAAAATACAAAAATTTAGCCGGGCGTGGTGGCAGGCGCCTGCAGTCCCAGCTACTCGGGAGGCTGAGGCAGGAGAATGGCGTGAACCCGGGAGGTGGAGGTTGCAGTGAGCCGAGATCTCGCCACTGCACTCCAGCCTGGGCAACAGAGTGAGACTCCGTCTCAAAAAAAAAACCACAGGCCAAGCACCATGGCTCGCTCCTGTAATCCCAGCACTTTGGGAGGCCGAGGTGGGCAGATCACCTGAGGTCAGAAGTTCAAGACCAGCTTGGCCAACATGGTGGAACCCCCGTCTGTACTAAAAACACAAAACTTAGCCAGGCATGGTGTCGGGCGCCTGTAATCCCAGCTACTTGGGAGGCTGAGGCAAGAGAATCTCTTGAACCCAGAAGGCGGAGGTTGCAGTGAGCCAAGATTGCGCCATTGCACTTTAGCCTGGGCGACAGAGCAAGACTCCATTTCAAAAAAAAAAAAAAAGAAAGAAAAAGAAAGAAAAGAAATGCAAATTCTCAGGCTCCACCGCAGACCTGAATCAGAAGCCCCAGGGATGGCACCCAGCCATCTGTGTGCTAACAAGCCCTCCTGGAAGACCCTGATGCACGCCAGAGCCTAAGCCACCATCCTAGAGTTCCGAGGACCGTCTAAGAAGACAATAATGGAAGTCACATATGTGCTGGGTGCTTTGCGTCATCTCAGGCAATGCTTCCAACAGTGCATGCAGCAGGGGCCCGCATCATCCTTCCAGGCTCAAGAGAGTCACAGGCTTAGCCCCGAGCTGGATCAGCATCCAACCCCAGGTCACTGTGACCCCAAGGCCTGGGCTTCGGTTATCAAGCAGAATCTGTGCCGTAGTCAACACCCACGCAGCACTTGGTGGTTGCAAAACGCCTCCTCATACCTGTTGTCATTGTTTAGTATATCTCCCAGGGGCTCCAGCAAGGCACAGCGGCTGCACACTTTGCTGGGCTGAACAGCCAATGAGTTACAGCCAGGGCCTGCCGAGCAAACTAGAGAGAAAGGAGAGGCAGGTAGACTCAGTGCCAAGTCACACGACGTCACATGGGGTCAGGCAATCTCTCCAGAGTTCAGTTTCTTCATCTGTAGAATGGAACAATAATCCCTCCCACACAGCCAGCAGAGACGGAGGTCAGATACGAAGCAGCCACCTCCACTTTCTCCCAAAATTCCGCCAAAATGACACAAAAGAGATGTCTTTATTTTAGAGACGGAGTCTGGCTCTGTCACCCAGGCTAGAGTGCAGTGGTGCGATCTCAGCTCACTGCAACCTCCGCCTCCTGGGTTGAAGTGATTCTCCTGCCTCAGCCTCTGCAGGTGCCCACCACCACGCCTGGCTAATTTTTGTATTTTAGTAGAGATGGGGTTTCACCATGTTGGTCAGGCTGGTCTCCAACTCCTGACCTCAGGTGATTCACCTGCCTCAGCCTTCCAAAGTTCTGCAATTACAGGCATGAGCCACTACATAATTTTTTTTTTTTTTTTTTGGAGATGGAGTTTCACTCTTGTTGCCTAGGCTGGAGTGCAGTGGCATGATCTTGGCTCACTGCAACCTTCGCCTCCTGGGTTCAAGTGATTCTCCTGCCTCAGCCTCCCAAGTAGCTGAGATTACAAGCGCCCGCCACCATGCCCAGCTAATTTTTATTTTTAGTAGAGATGGGGTTTCACCATGTTGGCCAGGCTGATCTCGAACTCCTGACCTCAGGTGTTCCATCCCCCACCCCCAGCTTCCCAAAGTGCTGGGATTATAGGAGTGAGCCACCGAGCCTGGCCTGTTATTCTTTTTTATGGCTGCATAGTATTCCATGGTGTATACATACTATATTTTCTTTTCTTTTTTTTAGACAGAGTCTCCCTCTGTCGCCAGGCTGGAGTGCTGTGGCGTGATCTCAGCTCACTGCAATCTCCGCCTCCAGGGTTCAAGTGATTCTCCTAACTCAGCATCCTGAGTAGCTGGGACTACAGACGCACGCCACCATGCCCAGCTAATTTATGTATTTTTAGTAGAGACGGGTTTCACCATGTTGGCCAGGATGGTCTCGATCTCTTGACCTCGTGATCTGTCCACCTTGGACTCCTAAAGTGCTGGGATTACAGGCATGAGCCACCACGCCCAGCCACCACATTTTCTTTATCCAGTTTATCACAGATGGGCATTTGAGTTGGTTCCATGTCTTTTTTTTTTTTTTTTTTTTTGAGACGGAGTTTTGCCCTTGTTGCCCAGGCTGGAGTGCAATGGGCGATGTTGGCTCACCACAACCTCCATTTCCCAGGTTCAAGCAATTCTCCTGCCTCAGCCTCCCAAGTAGCTGGGATTACAGGCATGCACCACCACACTCAGCTAATTTTGGATTTAGTAGAGACAGGGTTTGTCCACGTTGGTCAGGCTGGTCTTGAACTCCCGACCTCAGGTGAACCACCAGCCTTGTCCTCCCAAAGTGCTGGGATTACAGGCATGAACCACCACACCCAGCCCCAAATGGAAGCCTGGTTCCACATCTTTGCTATTGTAAATAGTTCTGCAATAAACACACGTGTGCATGCATCTTTATAGTATATTGATTTATATTCTTTTGGGTATATACTCAGTGTATATACCCAGCCTGATCTTTCCAAAACTGGAGAAAAAAAAAAAAAGTCTAGGCGCAGTGGCTCAAGCCTGTAATCCCAGCGCTTTGGGAGGCCAAGTTGGGCAGATCACAAGGTCAGGATTTCGAGACCAGTCTGGCTAACATGGTGAAACCCCGTCTCTACTAACAAAATACAAAAAAATTAGCCGGGCATGGTGGCGTGAGCCTGTAATCCCAGCTACTAGGGTGGCTGAGGGAGGAGAATCTCTTGAACCAAGGAGTCGAAGGTTGCAGTGAGCGGAGATAGTGTCACTGCACTCCAGCCTGGCGACAGAGTGAGACTCAGTCTCAAAAATAAAAATAAAAAGTCAAGCAGACCATGGCTCTGGGCACCAGCAGCTCCTTTGTGGGCTGGACTAGGGCTCAGCTTTGGAAGGAGGCCAAGGTGGGATGGGGGCCAGGCCACCTACGTAGGTGACCACCTGGGAAATGTGAGGCAAGGAGAGAGGGGGCTGGCAAAGGGCCGGGGCTCCAGCATGGGAAGGGTGGGTTGACAGGAGTCCTCGACCAGTCAGAGAGGCAGGAGGCCAAGGACACAGAATTCATGACCAACTGTCAAATACACGAGAAGGTCAGAGGGACAGCCTGTGAACCACCATTGCATTTGCTGATGGAGTTGTTGCTATCGAGAGCTCTCAGGCCAGGCGTGGTGGCTCAAGCCTATAATCCTAGCACTGTGTGAGGCTGAAGCAGGAGAATCAGTTGAGGCCAGGGATTTGAGCCCACTATTTGGGCAACATAGTGAAACCCCATCTCTGAAAAAAAAAAAAAAAAAAAGGTATGGTGGTGCACACCCATAGTCCCAGCTACTTGGGAGGCTGAGGTGGGAAGATCACTTAGCCCAGGAGTGCAAGGCTGCAGTGAGCTGTGATCATGTTACTGTACTCCAGCCTGGGCTGGAGTGAGACCTTGTCTCAAAAAAACAAGAGTATAATTTGCTTTTACCAAGAAAATGTATCCACTTATTTGTGTCATAAAAAACAACTGCTGGGTACAGTGGTTCGTGCCTGTAGTCCCATCTACTTAGGAGACCGAGGCAGGAATTCCTTGAGGGCAGGAGTTTGAGAGCAGCCTGGACAACATAGTGAGATTCAGTCTCTTAAAAACAAACAAACAAAAACCTTCTGAATCATACAAGACAAAGAACAAAACAAACCAATAACCACAACAAAAACACCAATAAACCAACAACAACCTTTTTTTTTTTTGAGATAGGGTCTTGCTCTGTTGCCCAGGCTGGAGTGCAGTGGGGTAAGATCATGAATCACTGCAGCCTTGACCTCTAGAGCTCAAACAATCCTCCTACCTCAGCCTCCCAAGCACCTGGGACTACAGGGGTGCACCATCAGACCTGGCTAATTTAAAAAAAATTTTTTTTTTTTTTTTTGAGGCAGAGTCTTGCTCTGTCGCCCAGGCTGGAGTGCAGTGGCGCAATCTCGGCTCACTGCAAGCTCCGCCTCCCAGGTTCATGCCATTCTGCCTCAGCCTCTCCGAGTAGCTGGGACTACAGGCGCCCGCCACCATGCCCGGCTAATTTTTTGTATTTTTAGTAGAGACAGGGTTTCACTGTGGTCTCGATCTCCTGACCTCATGATCTGCCCGCCTCGACCTCCCAAAGTGCTGGGATTACAAGCGTGAGCCACCGCGCCTGGCCTAAAAATTTTTTTATAGAGACAGGGACTCATCATGTTGCCCGGGCTGGTTTCGAACTTCTGACCTCAAGTGATCCTCCCACCTTAGCCTCCCAAAGTCTTGAGATTATAAACTTGAGCCACTGTAACCGGCTGGGCTCTTCTATCTCAAAAGCAAAACTTCGAAATCCAATTTCTTGAGTATTCCAACCTTGATTACAAACTTAATTAACTAAACTCCCATACACAATCTAAACTGCAATGACAGATTTCGTATGGCTGACTTCCATAACAATGTTTTTACACTTAACACTCTTCTGAAACATCAAGGCCTGGGGGTCATTCAGTGCTTCCTCACTTCTTTTTTTTTTTTTTTCTGAGACGGAGTCTCGCTCTGTCGCCCAGGCTGGAGTGCAGTGGCACGATCTCGGTTCACTGCAATCTTTGCCTCTCAGGTTCAAGCAATTCTCCTGCCTCAGCCTCCCAAGTAGCTGAGATTACAGGCGCCTGCCACCATGCCCAGCTAATTTTTGTATTTTTAATAGAGTTGGGGTTTCACCATGTTGGTCAGGCTGGTCTCGAACTCGTGACCTCGTGATCTGCCAGTCTTGGCCACCCAAAGTGCTGGGATTACAGGCGTGAGCCACCGCACCCAGCCAATGCTTTCTCATTTCTATCCTTTTTTTTTTTGAGACAGAGTCTCGCTCTGTCGCCCAGGCTGGAGTGCAGTGGCGCGATCTCAGCTCACTGCAAGCTCCGCCTCCCGGGTTCACGCCATTCTCCTGCCTCAGCCTCTCCAAGTAGCTGGGACTACAGGCGCCCGCCACCACGCCCGGCTAATTTTTTGTATTTTTAGTAGAGACGGGGTTTCACCGTGGTCTCGATCTCCTGACCTCGTGATCCGCCCGCCTCGGCCTCCCACAGTGCTGGGATTACAAGCGTGAGCCACCGCGCCCGGCCTCTCATTTCTATCCTTGCTTTTATCTTCTTAGGGATCTTTTGATTTCTCCCTAGGACTTTGGTGATGGGAGTTTGTTTGTTTATTTATTTATTTATTTATTTATTTATTTATTTATTGGATACAGGGTCTTGCTTTGTCATTCAAGCTGGAATGCAATGGCTAACAGCTCACTGTAGCCTCAACCTCCTGGGCTGAAGCGATCCTCCCATCTCAACCTCCCAAGAAGCTGAGACTACAAGCACACACCACCACACCTGGCTAAAATTTTTATATTTTGTAGAGGCAGGGGTCTTGCTATGTTGCCCAGGCTGGTCTTGAACTCTTGGGCTCGAGCGATCCTCCTGCCTCAGCTTTCCAAAGTGCTAGAATTACAGGGTGAGCTACCCTGCCTGACCAGTGATGGGATGTTGGTATCTTCCCATGTTTGGAATAATTTTCCAAGACAAGCTGAGGTCACTGGATCTGGATGTTTGACTGTTGGTCCTTGGCTAGAACATAGGACTTGACTGCCTCTGCTGGGATTGCAATGGCCTATTTAGTCATTTTGGACATTCTCTGTTGAATCCTCCTTGTCCTTGAAAACTAGGGGTGGCCCCTCTCCTGAATACCTGGCAGAGCCTTGTCTGCCTGGTAGTTGTATGCAGCTACCAGTGCCCGTGAGTCTGTGCTTGCTTTCCTTCGTACAGTTTCTGCCTCTCCAGGGCTCCAGCCCAGAGTTCTGTGTTTATTCTTTTCTGATTATACCGATAGAAAGCAAACAAATCAGGCTGGGCGTGGTGGCTCACGCCTGTAATCCCAGCACTTTGGGAGGCCGAGGCGGGTGGATCATGAGATCAGGAGTTCAAGACTAGCCTGACAAACGATGTGAAACCCCATCTCTACTAAAAAAAAAAAATACAAAAAAATTAGCCGGGCGTGGTGACGCGTGTCTGTAATCCCAGCTACTTGGGAGGCTGAGGCAGAAGAATCGCTTGAACCCAGGAGGCAGAGGTTGCAGTGAGCTGAGAATGCGCCACTGCACTCCAGCCTGGCAACAGAGCGAGACTCCTTCTCAAAAAAAAAAAAAAAAAAAAGAAAGCAAACAGATCTCTTTACTGTTTTGTTTGTTTGTTTTTGTTTGTTTTTTTTTTTGGATGGAGTTTCGCTCTTGTCGCCCAGGCTGGAGTGCAATGGCGTGATCTTAGCTCACTGCAACCTCTGCTTCCTAGGTTCAAGCGATTCTCCTGCCTCCTTGGGATTATAAGCTTGAGCCTCCCGAGTAGCTGGGATTACAGGCATGCACCACCATGCCTGGTTAATTTTGTATTTTTAGTAGACACGGGGTTTCTCCATGTTGGTCAAGCTGGTCTCGAACTCCCGACGTCAGGTGATCTGCCCGCTCAGTCTCCCAAAGTGCTAAAATTACAGGCGTGAGCCACCGCATCCGGCCTAATATGTTAACAATAATAAAAGAAACAAAATGCACAGACTAACACACCCACACATATTAAGCTCAGTAAAAATTCAAATCATATGACAATCATCTTTCATATTTATTTTTTTCCATTCCTAGTCCTGCAGACATCTTTCTTATATTACAACTTTTTTTTTTCTTTTTGAGATGAAGTCTCTGTTGTGCCAGGTTGCAGTGCAGTGGCGTGATCTCAGCTCACTGCAACCTCCGCCTCCTGGGTTCAAACAGTTCTGCTGCCTCAGCTTCCCGAGTAGCTGAGATTACAGGTGCATGCCACCGCACCGGGCTAAATTTTGTATTTTTAGTAGAGACGGGTTTTCACCATGTTGGTCAGGCTGGTCTCGATCTCCTGACCTCAATTGTGATGCACCCACCTCGGCCCCCCAAAGTGCTGGGATTACAGGTGTGAGCCACTGTGCCTGGCTTTTTTTTTTTTTTTTTCTGTAGAGGTAGGGTCTCACTATGCTCCCCAGGCTGGTCTCGAATTCCTGGGCTCAAACGATCCTCCTGCCTCAGCCTCCCAAAGTGTTGGGATTATAGGCGTGAGCCACTGCGCCTGGCCAGGGAATAATTTTTCATGCTCATATTATCACAGCTTGGCTGATGCTGGGGAGACTTTGGTTGTTTCCATTGCCTGTCCCATATTCACCTAACATGTGTGAGTATGGCCTTCCTTTCTGGCCACCCCAGGCCATTCTGGGCCATTCTAATTTTTTTTTTTTTGAGTCGGAGTCTCACTCTGTTGCCCAGGCTGGAGTGCAGTGGCAGGATCTCACCTCACTGCAAGCTCCGCCTTCCTGGGTTCACGACATTCTCTTGCCTCAGCCTCCTGAGTAGCTGGGACTACAGGCACCTGCCACCATGCCTGGCTAATTTTTTTGTATTTTTAGTAGAGATGGGGTTTCACCATGTTCGCCAGGATGGTCTCGATCTTCTGACCTTGCGATCCTCCCGCCTCAGCCTCCCCAAGTGCTGGGATTACAGGCGTGAGCCACTGTGCCCGGCCTAATTTTTTTTTTTTAATACGCTGCAAGGGATCCTGGTTTCCTTTAGTGGATAAGGGTCTAAGAGACTTATATCTGGGTACCAAGGTGCCCATGAGCCTGGGGGTGGACAAGGAGCTATTGTGGCTTTCAGGCAACTCTTGTCAAAAACAAAGCCAGAGGCCAGGCGCGGTGGCTCACGTCTGTAACCCTAGCATTTTGGGAGGCCAAGGTGGGTGGATTGCCTGAGCTCAGGAGTTCGAGACCAGCCTGGGCAACATGGTGAAACCCTGTCTCTACTAAAAATGCAAAAAATTAGCCAGGCGTGGTGGTGCATGCCTGTAATCACAGCTACTCAGGAGGCTGAGGCAGGAGAATTGCTTGAACCCAGGAGGCGGAGGTTGCAGTGAGCCAAGATTGCATCACTGCACTGCAGCCTGGGCGACACAGCGAGACTCTGTCTCAAGAAAAAAAAAAAAAAAAAAAGAAAAGAAAAGAAAAAACACACAAAAAAAACCAAAGCCGGGCCGGGCGCGGTGGCTCACGCTTGTAATCCCAGCACTTTGGGAGGCCGAGGCGGGCGGATCACGAGGTCAGGAGATCGAGACCATCCTGGCTAACACGGTGAAACCCCGTCTCTACTAAAAATACAAAAAAAAATTAGCCGGGCGTGGTGGCGGGCGCCTGTAGTCCCAGCCACTCGGAGAGGCTGAGGCAGGAGAATGGCGTGAACCCGGGAGGCGGAGCTTGCAGTGAGCCGAGATCGCGCCACTGCACTCCAGCCTGGGTGACAGAGCGAGACTCTGTCTCAAAAAAAAAAAAAAAAAAAAAACCAAAGCCGGAAATAACTCTTGTACTTTTAAGGTCATAAATTGACAGTAAATTCCTTCAGTCTGCGGTTTTGTTAACAGACATTAATAACACTGTTATTGTTAATTCTGTATTGACAGCCTTCCTTTCTCTCTCTCTCTCTCTTTCTTTTCTTCCCTCTGTTGCCCGGGCTGGAGTATACTCGGCACGCCGCCGACTGACTCCCTGCCTCCGGCTCCCGTGATTCTCCTGCCTCGGCCTGCGGGCTGCCTGGGATTGCGGGCGCGCGCCACCACCCCTACCTGGTTTTTCTCCTTTTTTTTTTTTTTTTTTTTTTTTTTGAGACGGAGTCTCGCTCTGTCACCCAGGCTGGAGTGCAGTGGCGCAATCTCGGCTCACTGCAAGCTCCGCCTCCCGGGTTCACGCCATTCTCCTGCCTCAGCCTCTCCGAGTAGCTGGGACTACAGGCGCCCGCCACCACGCCCGGCTAACTTTTTGTATTTTTAGTAGAGACGGGGTTTCACTGTGGTCTCGATCTCCTGACCTCGTGATCCGCCCGCCTCGGCCTCTCAAAGTGCTGGGATTACAAGCGTGAGCCACCGCGCCCGGCCTGGTTTTTCTCCTTTGGCTGGAGGCGCGGTTTCGCCATGTCCGCCAGGCTGGTCTCCAGCTCCTGACCTCGAGTGCTCTGCCCGCCTCGGCCTCCCGAGGTGCTGGGACTGCAGACGGAGTCTCGCTTACTTGGTGCTGGGTGTTGCCCGGGCTGGAGTGCGGTGGCGTGGTCTTGGCTCGCTGCAGCCTCCGCCTCCCAGCCGCCTGCCTTGGCCTCCCAGGGTGCTGGGATTGCAGCCTCTGCCCGGCCGCCGCCCCGTCTGGGAGGTGGGGAGCGTCTCTGCCTGGCCACCCATCGTCTGGGATGTGAGGAGTGCCTCTGCCCGGCCACCCCGTCTGGGAAGAAGTGAGGAGCGTCTCTGCCTGGCCGCCCCGTCTGGGAGGTGAGGAGCGCCTCTGCCCGGCCGCCCCGTCTGGGAGGTGAGGAGCACCTCTGCCCAGCTGCCCCGTCTGGGAAGTGAGGAGCGCCTCTGCCCGGCCGCCCATCGTCTGGGATGTGAGGAGCGCCTCTGCCCGGCCGCCCATCGTCCGGCATGTGAGGAGCACCTCTGCCTGGCTGCCCCGTCTGGGAAATGAGGAGCACCTCTGCCTGGCCACCCCGTCTGGGAAGAAGTGAGGAGCGTCTCTGCCCGGCCGCACCATCTGGGATGTGGGGAGCGCCTCTGCCCGGCCGCCCCGTCTAGGAGGTCTACCACGGAGGCCAGACGCAATGTAGGGGCTGGACGTGGTGGCTCACGCCTGTAGTCCCAGCACTCTGGGAGGCCGAGGCGGGTTGATCAGTTGAGGCTGGGAGTTCCAGACCAGCCTGGCCAACATGGCGAAACATATGAAAAATACAACAGACAAACCAGCCAACCAACTCAGCGACAACAAAACAGGTCTACCCTGGAGTCATGCTCTAATTTCTTCTATTTTCCTCCCTTTCTGATCCTTTATCCCACTTGCTTTTTCTTCCTCTTCCTTCTCCTTCTTTGTCAAATAGAGGATTGAGTTATTATCATTGATCCATACAAAGGCCCTCTCTCATTTATTTTCTTTAATTCCCACCCCCCATTTCTATTCCCCGTCTTCCCATGTGCAACCTTCCTAATATGTTTGATATGCATCTTTTTGTTTGTATGTATTTTTAGAAAATGTTCATTGTTTTGTGTGCAAAAAAAAATTAATAAAATTCCTTCTAGTCCTAAAAAAAAAAAAAAAATTCTGTATTGACAGGGGCGAGCCACAGCAGTCACTGTGACACTGGCTGGCTCAGCAGGGGACAGGAAGCAGAGAAGAAGGGGATGAAGAAGACAGGGAAGGAAGGGTCAGAAACAGCGAGTGGAGGTGATTCGTTTGAGAAATCTGGCTGACAGGAGGAGAGAGCTGGCAGTCACAAGGTGGAGGGAGGAGTGTTTGCTTTACTTTTTGTTTTCTTGTCCTTTTCTTGGGATAGGAGAGGCTCAAGCTTGCTCATGGGTGGAGTGGAAAGTGCCAGTACCCATAAGAGTGTATCAATCAAAATTCCTGCTTGTACAAGGGAAAGTAAGCCGGGTGTGTAATGCCCACACTTTGGGAGGCCAAGATGGGCGGATCACCTAAGGTCCAGGGTTGGAGACATGGCGAAACCCTGTGTCTTCTAAAAATACAAAAACTAGCTGGATGTGATGTGCGCCTTTAGTCCTAGCTACTAGGGAGGCAGAGGCTCGAGAATCTCTTGAACCCAGGAGGCCGAGGTTGCAGTGAGCCGAGATCGTGCTACTGCATTCCAGCCTGGGCGACAGAGGCAGACTCTGTCTAAAAAAAAAGTGAAAGAATCCAGCTCATCTGGTTAAACCAAACCATGTAACAGGGAAGCCCAGGTGGGGGTGGAAGCAGGGAGATCACCAGGTCAGGCCCAGCTGAACATTGAAAGGGGCTGGGCGGAGACCAAACTACACCGGTCGCGGTCAAGAGATCTTTTTTTTTTTTTTTTTTTTTTGAGACGGAGTCTTGCTCTGTCGCCCAGGCTGGAGTGCAGTGGCGCTATCTTGGCTCACTGCAAGCTCCGCCTCCCGGGTTCACGCCATTCTCCTGCCTCAGCCTCTCCGAGTAGCTGGGACTACAGGCGCCTGCCACCACACCCGGCTAATTTTTTGTATTTTTAGTAGAGACGGGGTTTCACCATGGTCTCGATCTCCTGACCTCGTGATCCGCCTGCCTCGGCCTCCCAAAGTGCTGGGATTACAAGCGTGAGCCACCGCGCCCAGCCAAGAGATCTTTATTGTAGGTATCGAGCGGCACCACGCAAGGAGAAGGAAGAGAAGAGAGAGAGGGCTGCTGATGTGCTGGGTTTTATATCCCTTGGGCCTACGTGGATTGGGCTAGGGGCTGGCCCAAGGGAAGGCGGGAGATGCTTCTTTCTGATTGGCCCTCCATTGGCAAGTTCAGACAGTGCCCGGTCAAGGAAGGGAGAAGAACCTGGAACCGGCCCCATCTTAAGGTACGGCGCCATTTTAAGGTACCCCATGTTACCTAACATTCCTCCATTTTGTTTTCTTAAATGGGGGAAAATGGGCGTCGTGGTTCATCTGACTGCTTCCTGCTGAGTGGGGGCGCCGTGGGGAGGGGGCACAGGGAGAACTGTCAGGGTTGTGCATGGGGTACAGTAAGAGTATTAGGCCAAGCAATAGGGTGCTATACATGAAGACTTCGTTAGACGTGAAGTCCATGAATATTCCTTGTAGGTATAGATCCTCCAGTGCCGTGAGCCAGTTGAGGGGCAGGGATGGGTTGGCAATGAGCCAGCTGTCTGAGCGAAGGGTGTTTAAGAATTGGTAGAATCGGCATGCTGTAGCCATCTGGGATACTAGGGGTAGAGTTTGGTCTGTCCGAAGAGAAAAGAAGATGGTAGTTAATTTAGGGTGCGAGGGCAGGCCTACCCCCTCCCCCCCCAATCCTGGGTATCTGTTGCCGGTCATTGGCCATTTAAGAGGTCAGCAGGGTGTGAGACTATCTCTGGAGTCTGCTGTGTCTTCACAAGTTGCTAGGAGCTGGTAGTTTCTGAGGAGAAGCTGGTTAAAGGTTTGGTTAGAGATGGATAGTTGGATATGCCCAGGCATTGCTGGGATATATGCCTCCTGTAACTGACTGGCCCCAGACTGGGTCGGCGGGGTTGTCGATATGTATGGCTCAGGAAGAGGCATTGTTTTTAGTGGTATAATATAGGAAGGGGGTGTGTTTGTTGATGTGGGAGCCAGACGGCGAAGTGGAACATGTGGAAGAGAGGGTCCCAGTCGTTTTCTATCATAGTGAGCCTGGGAAGGGGAAGATCCACCGTGGGGCTGATGTAGTTGGTGTGTGTCCTCCTGTGAATGTTGTCTTTAACTGTGAAGAGATAATAGGGTTGGGAAGAGGGCTTGCCGGCGGGGGAAAGTGTAAAGATGTGAGAGGCAGAAAGCCAGAGAAGAAGACTTAGGAGATGCATGAGAGTGGGGCGTAAGCAGTTTGGTTCTTCGTGTGGTCCGGGTTGGTAGCCGGTTTCAACCTGGAAATGTGAAGCCAAGGAGTTAGACGTCCTGGTGATTCTTTTTTTTTTTTTTTTTGAGACGGAGTCTCGCTCTGTCGCCCAGGCTGGAGTGCAGTGGCGTGATCTCGGCTCACTGCAAGCTCCGCCTCCCGGGTTCATGCCATTCTCCTGCCTCAGCCTCTCCGAGTAGCTGGGACTACAGGCGCCCGCCACCACGCCCGGCTAATTTTTTGTATTTTTAGTAGAGACGGGGTTTCACTGTGGTCTCGATCTCCTGACCTCGTGATCCGCCCGCCTCGGCCTCCCAAAGTGCTGGGATTACAAGCGTGAGCCACCGCGCCTGGCCCGTCCTGGTGATTCTTGGAGTCTAGTGGCCGTGGGAGTGCAGAGTATAATTTGGAGAGGCCCTTTCCACTTAGGGACTAGGGAGACAGATATAATAGGGCTGGGTGGAGAGTAAAACACCCACTCCCCTGGTTTAAGGGGAAAGGACTGGTGACTGTGGGTAGTATCGGGCAATAGGCACTCCTGTCGCTTCCACAGCTCACACCGGATGAAGGACAGGAGGGGATAGCTAATGTGTTGTGGGGCTGTCCAAGAGGTGGGACTGATACCTGGTGGGAATGCAGGTCGGCCATACATGATCTCAAAGGGAGACAGAAGGGTGGGCTTTTTTGGGAGCACCCGGAATTTGAACAGGGCTGTAGGTAGTAATTTTACCCAGTCTAGGTGTAATTCTAGGGTGAGTTTGGTTAGGGTTTCTTTTTTTTTTTTTTTTTTTGAGATGGAGTCTCGCTCTCTCACCCAGGCTGGAGTGCAGTGGTGCAATCTCGGCTCACTGCAAGCTCTGCCTCCCGGGTTCACGCCATTCTCCTGCCTCAGCCTCTCCGAGTAGCTGGGACTACAGGCGCCCGCCACCACGCCCGGCTAATTTTTTGTATTTTTAGTAGAGACAGGGTTTCACCGTGGTCTCGATCTCCTGACCTCATGATCCGCCCGCCTCGGCCTCCCAAAGTGCTGGGATTACAAGCGTGAGCCACCGCGCCTGGCGGTTAGGGTTTCTTTAAGGGTACGGTTAGTCCGCTCGACTTTTCCACAGGATTGAGGGTGGTAGGGGATGTGGAAGTGCCAAGGAACATTGAGGGCAGTTGCTATGTTTTGAGAGATTTGGGAGGTGAACTCGGGGCCATTGTCAGTTTGGAGGGAAGAGGGGATTCCGAACCATGGGATAATTTCAGATGGTAGGATGGAAGCAACTGTACTTGCCCTCTTGTTGGTAGTTGGGAAGGCTTCAACCTATCCGGAAAAGGTGTCAACTAGGACTAGAAGGTAGTTGAGTTTCTTGACTGAGGGCATATGAGTGAAGTCAAGTTGCTAATCGCTCTCTGGGGTGTGACCCTTAGCCTGGTGAGTTGGGAAAGGCCTTGGCCTAAAAGGGGTTTGTGGATTTATACGCTGACAGATGGCACATGTGGCTGTGAGTTGCTGGAGAAAGTGTAGGTCAGAGGAGCTTAGAGTGAAGAAGGAACTGAGGAACGTTTTTAGTGCTTGAGGGCTGGTATGGAAGATGGAGTGGAGGTACGTGAAAAGAGCGTGTCTTGATGGATCGGATGGTTGTATGGGCGGTGGCTGGGGGGGCTGTGAGGAGTTTGGTAACTTTTTAGCAGCAAGCATTATAGTGAGAGGCAGAGTTGACAGTGCCGCTTGTCTGGCCTCTTGGTCTGCCTTGTTATTGCCCTGTGCTATTGGAGAGGAGTTAAGTTGGTGGACTTGCAGTGAGTGACCTCAATCCTGGTGGGAAGTAAAGAGGCTTGGAGGAGGTGGGTAATGAGAGTAGCATTGGTGATAGAAGTCCCCTTTGTTGTCAGTAGTCTCCTTTCTTTCCAGATGGCTGAGTGAGAAAGGAGGATGTGGAAAACATATTTGGAGTCTGTGTAAAGTGTAAGTGAAGTGTCTGCTGCTAGCTCGAAAGCCTGGATGGCTGCTATGAGTTCTGCCTGTTGATTTGTGGTATTAGGCGGTAGGGATTTTGCTTCTATGGTTTGGGTTAGGGAGACTATGGCATAGCCTGCGAGGTGCTGTCCTTGTAATATAAAAGAGCTGCCATCTGTAAACCACGTATGGTCAGGGCAATCTAAGGGTCCTTCAGTGATGTGGGTCAGACAGGGCAGGAGGGATTCCAGGATTTCAATACAATTGTGTTGAGGGGGATGATGAGCGATTGGCAAGAGAGTAGCAGGGTTGAGAGGAGCGCACGATTGAAAGGAGATTGTGGGGTCGTGTAGAAATGAGACTAGGAGTGACAGTATGCGGCAGGGGGGAAGGGTCTGCAGGCTCTTATATGTGAGGAGGTCTTTAAGTTGATGGGGAGAGGTGATGGCAATGTTTGCCCCAAAAGTGAGTTTTTTTGATTCCAGTAGTAAGAGGTAAGCTGCTGCTAAGGCCCGGAGTCAGGGAGCCTATCCTCACACAGTAGGGTCTAGTTGTTTGGATAAGTATGCTATTGCAGCAAACGTGGGTCACTGCATTTGTCCCAGGACTCCTAGAGCTAGGCCGTGGTGTTCATGAACGTAGAGGATGAAAGGTTTTTGAAGGTTTGGCAGGTGTAGGGCTGGAGCCTTCAGTAGGGCTCGTTGGAGTGCATGAAAGGGTTGTTGGATGGTGGTGTCTAGGGGCTCAGATGGGGCTCCTCGGGAGAGCTCATAAAGTGGTCTCGCTAGGAGGGAGTAATTGGGAATCCACGTTCTGAAATAACCTGCAAGCCCTAAGAACGAAAGAAGTTCTTGTTTGGTTTTGGGGATGGGGAGGCTTCGGATAAAGCACTTTCGGTCTAAGGTGATGGCCTTTGAGTTGTGGGAGAGGAGGACTCCTAAATAGGTAACCTGTGTTGAGGAGAGTTGGACTTTAAGGGGGGACACTCGGTACCCTTTATCCACAAGGAAGTTGAGAAGGGAAGCGGTGTCAGTTTGGGAGACAGCCAGAGAAGGGCTGCACAGGAGAAGATCATCTACGTATTGTAAAAGGGTGGAATGGGGAAGGCAGAGCTGTTTTAGATCTGAGGCGAGGGTTTGACCAAAGATATGGGGGCTGTCTCGAAACCCCTGAGGGAGGACTGTCCACGTTAGTTGCTGTGATTGTTGAGTATCCGGGTCTGTCCAAGTGAAGGCAAAGAGGTCTTGCGATTGAGGGGAAAGGGGAATGGTGAAAAAGGCATCTTTAAGGTCTACAACCGAAAAGTGAGTAGCGTCGGGTGGAATAGAGGAGAGGAGAGTGTAGGGGTTAGGGACTAAAGGATGGATCGGCTTTACGGCCTCATTAATAAGTCTAAGGTCTTGGACAAGACGGAACTTGCCATTAGGTTTCTTAATAGCTAGAATGGGGGTATTAAATGGAGAGTGGGTTGGCCTGAGGAATCCCTTCCTTAAAAGGTCTGAGATTATGGGTTGTACTCCTCGTAGGCTTGAGGCAGGAAGAGGGTATTGAGGCTGGCAGGGGAAGTGGTTGGGGTTTTTGAGGAGGATTTGTATGGGAGTACACTGTGCCAATGAGGGGATGGTGGTATCCCAAACCGAGGGGTTGACGCATAGTGGGAGTGGAGTTGGAACGGGAGCGGAAGTCTGGTTGATGGAACTAGCTACCAGAGCAATGAGGGATGTGGAGTTTGAGGAGGTTATAGGGTGGAAGGTGATTGAGGTTTTGAACTTGGAGAGGATGTCCCTTCCCAATAAAGGGAGGGGGCATTGAGGCAAGACAAGGAAACTGTGAGAAAAAATGTGGCCTGAGAGGGAGCAAGATAAGGGAGGAGTGGCTCTGGGGCGAATGGTTTGACCTCCAACCCCGACTATAGGAGATCCAAAAAGGGAAGTGGCACCCCAAAACTCTCACAAGACCGAGAAAGTAGCCCTGGTATCAAGTAGGAAGATGACGGGATGCCCATCCACCGATAGAGAGACCCTGGGCTCCTGTGAAGTGATGATCTGAGTCGGGAAAGGAGTCCCAAGGCCCCATCAGTCTTCAATGGCCAGTCCTACAAGATCGGGGTTTGGGCTGAGGGTGGACCCGGCCCCCCTTCGGGGACTGGGGCAATCCACAGCCCAATGGCCAGGCTGGTGGCATTTTGGACAGGGCCGGCTGGGGGCCTGGGATTTGGGCACTCTCGGACCCAATGTCCTTCCTTACCACATTTAAAACAGGGCCCAGGTGGCTGACATTGAGGGTGGGCGGAGGGCGATTTATGGCCGTGTGACCCTGTGGTGGACTGAGGAGAGGCTTGGAGAGCTTGGGCCAACATTTGGTACTTTTGCCTCCTGGCCTTCTCATCTCGGTTGTGATAAACCTTGAATGCTGTTGCTAAGATCTCGGTCTGTGGAGTGAAGGGGCCTCTGTCTAACTTTTCAAGTTTGGCCCTGATGTCAGGAAAGCTCTGTGGAAAAAAATGAGACACGAGGAGCTGCCTGCCATCAGAGGCCTCTGGGTCTATGTTGGTGTATTGTTGGAGCGCCCATGTAAGGCGGTCAAGGAAGGCAGACGGGTTTTCATGTTTTTCTTGTACTATTTCATGGAGTTTTTCAAAATTAACAGACTTTTGGGCTGCCTTGCGCAGTCCAGTTATTAGGCAGGTGGCGAAGTGGTCTCTGGCGGCAATGCCGTTTGGGGTGTTATAGTCCCAATTAGGCTCTTGTTCAGGGACTGCCTGTGCACCTAGTGGTAGGGCGGGGGTTGTCTGATGGACCTCATCTGCATAGGTGCGGGCCTGCTCCCAGACCCGCTGGCACTCTTCAGGGAGAAGGGTGTTAGGATCATGTAGATATCGTGGAAAGTGAGACTATAAGCTTGTAGGAGATATTGAAACTCTTTGATGTAGGAGGCGGAGTTAGAGGTATAAGAGCCTAAGCGTTTTTCAATTTGAGACAAATCAGTCATAGAGAAAGGAACATGGACACGGACAATGCCCTCTGTCCCCACAACCTCCCTGAGGGGGGCAAGGACGGGAAGGTGTGACCTGGAACGGGTAGTGGGAGGGCTAAAAGATGGGGAGGAAGAGGTTGAGGGCGAAGGCAGTAGGGGGGGAGGTACCGGAAGAGGGGGCAGGGGCGTGGGGGGCGTTGGGCAGCTACTGGTTGAGTGGTGACCGGAAGATGAGGTGGAGGGTGGTGGTATGGGGGGGTTCATCGGCCGGATCAAAGTCGGGAGCGGAAGGAGAGGTTGGTAGCTTGAGAGCAGCGATAAGGTGTTGCGGCTTGCAAGGGAGGCAGAGGTTGGGTTTGTCCCGTAGGAGAAAGATCCATGAACATAGGGGATCTCTGCCCATTTTCCTGCTCGCTCACAATAGTTGTAGAGATCCCAGAGAAGGTTGGGATCACAGGACCCATAAGTGGGCCATTTGTTTTGGTTGTCTAGGGGGTAGGTGGGCCAGTTTTGAGTGCACAATTTAATGAGGCGTGTAGGTTTGAGATCAGCAGCCAAACCAAGGGCTGATAAGTTATTTAAAAGGCATTGTAAGGGAGAGTCGGCCGGCAGGGATGCAGAGGCTCCCATTATGAGAAGAGGGGGTTTATGGAAATATATGGCAAAGGGCTGGGCAGGGCGTCCCTTACCTGCCGATGACCATGCTGTGAGTCAGACCCTTTGAGTCGGTCGTCACCGAAACAAAAGGACTGAGGGCCTCTAGGAGGCCGAGGGCCATGGGCCACCTGGTACCAGGATTTTCGGAGCGAGAAAGGGGAAGGGGCCCAGGCCTGGCGAGTGAGGAGGAAAAGGAGGGAACCCTGCTCCCTGGAGGCCGAGTCTAAAATAGGATTTACGGCAGCCGTGTGGGCGGCCGAGGCGGGAGCCCGTCGACTGGTGTCGGACACCGGAAGGGGAGACTTACAGAGATGAGGCCGGTGTTGGGCGTAGGGGTCGGCGAACAGGAAAATGAACAAAGACTGGCCGGGGTCTGGACTGAGCCCGAAAGGGATCGGGGTCCCACCGAGCGGGGTGGGGAGTCCCGATCCGAGTCACAGCACCAGTGAAAGGGGCCGGGCGGAGACCAAACTACACCGGTCGAGGTCAAGAGATCTTTATTGTAGGTATCGAGCGGTACCACGCAAGGAGAAGGAAGAGAAGAGAGAGAGGGCTGCTGGTGTGCTGGGTTTTGTATCCCTTGGGCCTAGGTGGATTGGGCTGGGGCGGGCCCAAGGGAAGGCGGGAGATGCTTCTTTCTGATTGGCCCTCCTTTGGCGGGTTCAGACAGTGCCCAGTCAAGGAGGGGAGAAGAACCCGGAACCGGCCCCATCTTAAGGTATGGCACCATTTTAAGGTACCCCATGTTACCTAACAAACATGGCTCCAGGGATGCCCTGACTCAGTTCTGAGTGTATAACCAGCTCCATTTATGGGGGACTGGGCTCTATTCTGAGATGGGCCCTCCCCTCATGTGGCAATGAGATACCACCGAGTCCAAAAAAAGACAACACACCTAGAAGCCATCCAGAAGAGGACACACCTCTGTCCCAGACTTCTATCATTAAGACCATGTGGGTCACATCATCTCTGGACCAGTCTCTGGCTGGGTGTTGTGACCAGTCCACGATCAGAGATAACCAGGCCCATGTTTGTGTCTTTCTACAATGTCAGGATTTTAGCAGATTTTCTGTGTTTCAATAACAAAAGCCATGAGCTCCATGGCGTTCCCAAGGAGGCATTCTCATTGCTTCCCATTAACTCGGTAGTCAGAGCCACAGGCACACAGGCTCAAGCCACTCCACAAGTCAGTCAATACTGCAAACCATGCATAGTACTGTGCTTAGTGTATATATAAATGTTACAGATTAAACATTCCACAACAAAGTCACACTTAACATCAAGAGGAAAGAGAGGCTGGGCGCGGTGGCTCATATCTGTAATCCCAGCACTTTGGGAGACTGAGACAGGCAGACTGCCTGAGGTCAGGAGTTCGAGACCAGCCTGGCCAACAGGATGAAACCCTGTCTCTACTAAAAATACCAAAAAAAAAAAAAAAAAAAAAGCCAGGCATGGTGACAAGTGCCCGTAATCCCAGCTACTTGGGAGGCTGAGGCACTAGAATCGCTTGAGCCTGGGAGGCAGAGCTCACAGCAGTGAAGACAGAGCAAGACCCTGTCTCAAAAAAAAAAAGATGGAGTTACTTATGTCAAGTGAGCCACTGCCTTAAACTGGCTCACAGGCCTGCCTTCCAGCTGGGGACAGGTCAACCACACCAAACCCAGGTGGAATTCCTCAGGAAGTATTTAGTGTGCTATTACCAGACAGTTGGCAGACAGAAGAAAGAAAGATCCCTGTCCACCAGAAAGTTGGAGCCAGAGGCCAGAGAGGGGGTGATCAATGAGAGCAGGTACAGAGGGGATGAGAGGAGACGGGCCCTGTGCCTTGCCTCTGCCTGTGCTGTTCCTTCTGCCAGGAGAGCCTTATGGAGTAATTCACAGAACCTCCCCTCCCACGTAAGTAGTGATCTAGATGTTGACATCCTGCCTTTCTTTTCTAGGGCCCAGGAAATGCCTGTTGAAATAAATTGCTGGAAAGCCACCACACCACAAACCATGCAAATTGTCAGACTGTTCTTTCCCATGTGGATATGAAATCTGCTTTGGAGCATGGGCCCAGTGGGGCTGCAGGGAGCCCACCACCTTCCAGGACCACTGTCTTAGTCAGGACTAAGAGTTGTGGACTGAGACCTATTAACTGAGGGCCCTTAGGCAAGGCTGTGCCTGGCTTCTAAGCCCCAGGGTCCTCCTGGGTAAGGGGTGCCCCTCGAAAGGGCTTAGCAAGTGGTGGGAGTTCACCCCAACAGTAACTATGCCAGTGCTTTATCCTTCCCTTATTGCAGGTAGACCAAAGTGGCCACAGGCTTTCTATTCAACATTCACAACCAGATGACCAGCTCCAGTTTACTGATGGGAGAGAAACCCATTGGTTCAAAGAGTTTAAGAGTTTCAGCCTAGCTGGGCACAGTGGCTCACACCTGTAATCCCAGCACTTTGGGAGGCCGAGGCGGGCGGATCACAAGGTCAGGAGTTCGAGATCAGTCTGGCCAACACAGCGAAACCCCATCTCTACTAAAAATACAAAAAAAGAAAAATTAGCCGGGCGTGGTGGCGGGTGCCTGTAGTCCCAGCTACTTGGGAGGCTGAGGCAGGAAAATGGCATGAACCTGGGAGGCAGAGCTTGCAGTGAGCTGAGATCGCGCCACTGCACTGCACTTCAGCCTGGGCAACAGACGAGACTCCGTCTCAAAAAAAAAAAATGAATTTCAGCCTAGAAGCTGGGCGTGGTGGCTGACACCTGTAATCCCAGCACTTTGGGAGGCCAAAGCGGGAGGATCATTAGAGGTCAGGAGATCAAGACCAGCCTGGGCAACATAGGGAGCCACTGTCTCTTCAAAATATATATTTTTTAAAAAGCCAGGTGTGGTAGCTCACGTCTGTAATCCCAGCACTTTGGGAGGCCAAGGTGGGTGGATCATCTGAGGTCAGGAGTTCAAGACCAGCCTGACCAATGTGGTGAAACCCTGTGTCTACTAAAAATACAAAAAAATTAGCCAAGTGTGGTGGTGGGCGCCTGTAATCCCAGCTACTCATGAGGCTGAGGCAGGAGAATCACTTGAACCCAGGAGGCAGAGGTTGCAGTGAGCCGAGATTGAGCCATTGCACTCCAGCCTGGGTGACAAGAGCAAAACTCCATCTCAAAAAAAAAAAAAAAAAAAGCCAGGCATTGTGGTGCACACCTGTGATCCCAGCTACCCAGGAGGCTGAGGCAGGAAGATCATTTGTGCCTGGGAGGTCAAGGCTGCAGTCAGTTGCGATCACATCACTGCACTCCATCCTGGGCAACAGAGTGAGACCCTGTCTCTACATAGTAATAATAATAATAATGAATCCCAGCCTGGGTAAGAGTGTCTCAAAAAAAGAAAGAAAAAAAATATGCCCACACCCACCCTGCTAAGAGAGGCAGATTCAACCCCAGGCAGATCACTCTCTTCTTTCACAAGCGTCCCAGGGCTATCCATCTCCAACCAGAAAGCCAGCCACGAGCCATGCCTTCCCTTCCTCTCAGAGCCCGTGTGCTCAACCTTAGGAGGAAAGGGACCTGCCAGGGTGCTAGTAGGGAGGGAAGAGGGGAGCACGGGGCTCAGAGGCGGAGGGGGTGCTCCGGGGGTCAGGAGAGCCCAGGGCAACATGGGCCAGGCTGTGCTTCCAGGGCAGGGTTTCACAGATGAGTGAACTAAGGCCAGGGCAGGTCAGACACGTAGGCTCTTTTGTCTCCTGCTTCCTCCTTCATGCCCTGGTCTCTGAAGCTCTCCCTACAGTCGGGACAGGTCAGGCTGGAAAATAATTTGGCTTCAAAGGCTGCTGGGGCTTTGGGGGTCAGGCAAATTTGAATTCCAACCTCTGCTTGTCTTTTTCTTTCTTACCTTGATTTTGAGATAGGATCATTCTTTTTTTTTTTTTTTTTTTTTTTTGAGACGGAGTCTCGCTATGTCACCCAGCCTGGAGTGCAGTGGCGCGATCTCGGCTCATTACAAGCTCTGCCTCCCGGGTTCACGCCATTCTCCTGCCTCAGCCTCCCAAGTAGCTGGGACTACAGGCGCCCGCCACCCCGCCCAGCTAATTTTTTGTATTTTTAGTAGAGGTGGGGTTTCACCATGGTCTCGATCTCCTGACATCGAGATCCGCCCGCCTCGGCCTCCCAAAGTGCTGGGATTACAAGCGTGAGCCGCCGCGCCCGGCCTTTTTTTTTTTTTTTTTTTTTTGAGACAGAGTCTCTCTCTGTCGCCCAGCCTGGAGTGCAGTGGCGCGATCTCGGCTCATTGCAAGCTCCGCCTCCTGGGTTCATGCCATTCTCCTGTGAAAGCCTCCCAAGTAGCTGGGACTACAGGCACCCACCACCACGCCTGGCTAATTTTTTTTTTTTGTATTTTTAGTAGAGATGGGCTTTCACCATGTTAGCCAGGATGGTCTCGATCTCCTGACCTTGTGATCCGTCTACCTCGGCCTCCAAAAGTGCTGGGATTACAGGTGTGAGCCACTGCACCCGGCCGAGATAGGATCATTCTATGTTGCCCAGGCTGGTCTTGAACTCCTGGGTTCAAATGATCCTACTGCCTCAGCCTCTGTGAGCTTAGGTTAATTTCCATCTTGGGCTCAGTATTTTTCTTTTTTCTAAGACGGGGTCTCGCTCTCACCTAGGCTGGAGTGCAGTGGCATGATCTCGGCTCACTGCAACCTCTGCCTCCCAGTTTCAAGCAATTCTCCTGCCTCAGCCTCCTGAGTAGCAGGGATGACAGGCAGGCACGACCACATCTGTCTAATTTTTGTACTTTTAGTAGAGATGGGTTTTCGCCATGTTGGCCAGGCTGGTCTTGAACACCCAAGCTTAGGTGATCCGCCTGCCTCGGCCATCCAAGTGCTGGGATTATAGGCTTAAACCACCGCACCCAGCCAACAGCCTCCGTTTTTTTTGTTTGTTTTTGAGATGAAGTCTCGCTCTGTTGCCATGCTGGAGTGCAGTGGCACGATCTCAGCTCACTGCAACCTCTGCCTCCCGGGTTCAAGTGATTCTCCTGCCTCAGCCTCTCCGAGTAGCTGGGACTACAGGCGCCCACCACCACGCCCAGCTAATTTTTTGTATTTTCAGTAGAGACGGGGTCTCACCGTGGTCTCGATCTCCTGACCTCGTGATCCGCCCACCTCGGCCTCCCAAAGTGATGGGATTACAAGCGTGAGCCACCGCGCTCGGCCTCCATGTTTTTCATCTGTAAAATGGGGATAACAGGGTGACCTCAGAGGGTCGTGAGATTAACAAGCTGCAAGGAGGCCGCTTCCCCAGGCATAGCCAGGAAGAGCTTGTGGGTCTGGGCACAGCTCCAGCGATGGCTATTATAAGAAAGCCATTCCCTTCTCAATTCTCTTTTAATCCCTTTGCTTAAGTCCAGAGGCAAGTCTTTGCTGGATGCTGGCCTGCCTTGAATATCTCTCTACGCCTTTTGAATCTTCCTTTTTTTTTTGAGATCGAGTCTCACTCTGTCGCCCAGGCTGGAGTGCAGTGGCGCCATCTCAGCTCACTGCAAGCTCCGCCTCCCGGGTTCACACCATTCTGCTGCCTCAGCCTCCCAAGTAGCTGGGACTACAGGCGCCTGCCACACACCTGGCTAATTTTTTTGTATTTTTAGTAGAGACGGGGTTTCACCTTGTTAGCCAGGATGGTCTCGATCTCCTGACCTTGTGATCCGCCTGCCTTGGCCTCCCAAAGTGCTGGGATGAATCTTCCTTTTAACAAGGAGAGGGCAGGAGGAGCTCAGCTCTTGGAGAGGCAACAGGACCTACCCGGGCTTTATAACATTGTTTTAGTTTTACTTTTACTGTTGCCTTCTAGTCTCTGAGATACTGGGGTTCCATTTAGGGTAGCAATACAAAGTTTCCCTGAAAAATAGATTTGTGATCATGGAAAAGCCAACATAAAGCAAAAGCATTAAAAGTATTACAAGTGGGCCAGGTGCGGTGGCTCACACCTGTAATCACCACATTGTGGGAGGCTGAGGCGGGTGAATCACTTGAGGTCAGGAGTTCAAGACCAGGCTGGCCAACATGGTGAAACCCTGTCTCTACTAAAAATACAAAAATTAGGCCGGGCGCGGTGGCTCACACTTGTAATCCCAGCACTTTGGGAGGCCGAGGCGGGTGGATCACGAGGTCAGGAGATCGAGACCACGGTGAAACCCCGTCTCTACTAAAAAATACAAAAAAATTAGCCGGGCGTGGTGGCGGGCGCCTGTAGTCCCAGCTACTCGGAGAGGCTGAGGCAGGAGAATGGCGGGAACCCGGGAGGCGGAGCTTGCAGTGAGCCGAGATTGCGCCACTGCACTCCAGCCTGGGCGACAGAGCGAGACTCCGTCTCAAAAAAAAAAAAAAAAAAAAAAAAATACAAAAATTAGCCATGGCTGTGCACGCCTGTAGTCCCAGCTACTCAGGAGGCTGAGGCAGGAGAATCACTTGAAACCAGGAGACAGAGGTTGCAGTGAGCTGAGACAGTGTCACTGCACTCCAGCCTAGGCAACAGAGCGAGTCTCTTCTCAAAAAAAAAAAAAAAAAAAAAAAAAAAAAAAAAAAAAAGAATATTACCAGTGGAGAAAGGGTCCACAAGGGTCCACATTCATTCATTTTTTTTTTTTTTTTTGAGACAGAGTCTGGCCCTTGTCACCCAGGCTGGAGTGCAGTGGCATGATCTAGGCTCACTGAAACCTCCGCCTCCTGGGTTCAAGTGAGCATGTCCAGCTAATTTTTGTATTTTGTAGAGATGGAGTTTCACCATGTTGGCCAGGCTGGTCTTGAACTTCTGATCTCAGGTGATCTGCTTGCTTTGGCCTCCCAAAGTGCTGGGATTACAGCCGTGAGTGCTTGCCCGGCCTCTTGTTTCCGTTTTAAGATGGGAGAAGTAACAGCCTGTGATGGGAATGACCCAGGGAGAGCGGAGAGAGGGCAGGGTTTCGGGATCAGAGTTGGCTTGAAGGGTCGGGATCTTCTGGAGGGGGTGGTGGTGGCCAGGAGCTGGACGGGTTCAGCCCGGTCCCAGGAGGGAAGGGAGTGGGTGCTACCTCAGCGGGTGGGTGGGGGAGCTGGTGGGAATTTTCTACTGATTCCTTCATTCGAAGTGTATTTATTGGGCACCCATTGAGTGCCAGGCTCTTTCTCAGGGCTACGATAGGGGTTCCATTTTCTCAGTGGCTTGAGCACCGGGTCATCAGCCGAGTGAGAGGATGGGCGTCAGCACTCCAGAAGTCACCCAATGGTTTCATTTTTTGCAGTCTTTGTTGTCCCAGAGGAGTAAGAATTAAAAGCACTAGGGCTGTGACATGCTGGAAATATGGCATGTTCCAAAGAGAATAAAATACAGTTTTATGATACACGAATTGTGTGTGATACATTCCAATTCTTCACATTGAACAAATTACCAATAGCAATATGCTGTGAAGATGGGCGAGGTGAGAGTGAGGAAGAGAAGGAGTAGAGAAAGGACGGGGCGGCGTTAAGGATACAGCAAATAACTGGAATTCCGCAAACACTGGGGTGATGCAGGCAACGCCCTTAGCACGGTCCCGGCAGGAGGCGGTGGGATCAGGCCGACCCGGGTCCCAGGGGTGACAGCGTCCCTTCTCCACTGCAGAACATCGAGGTACTCAACCTTCTGAACCTCAGTTTTCTCATCAGTTCAATGGGGAAAACAGGATGGTAACCCGTAATACTGGCGGCGCGGAGGCCGGGGAGCGCTCCCTACCTGTTGGCCGGCGGGCTGGGGACGGTCCGCACCCGCCCCGGGGAGGAGCGGGGGCGCGCGGGCGGGGTGGCGGGGACCCAGCAGGGGCTCTGGGGACCGGGACCCGCAGGGCAGGGCGGGACGGGCGGGGCGGGGCGGCGCTGGCCCCGCCCCGGGCCGGAGGGGCGGTGCTGCCTCCCGCCGGGCCCCGGGCACTGCCCTCCGGCCGCCGCGCCGCCCGCCCGCCGGAGCCCCGCTGTCCGCCGCCCGCCGCCGCGGGAGCCAGAGGTACGAGGGGCCGCGCCGAAGGTGCGGGGTACGGGGGCTCCAGGCGGATCCTGCGGCTCCCAGTGGGGAGGAGGCGCCTCGGGAAGGCAGGGGCAGGGGCGGAGGGGCTGGGCCGCCGCCCTTGCCCGGTCCACCTGTTCTGGAGGCGACATTTGTGCGCGCACGAACCCCGCGCGGCGGTCCCGGCCACCGCCTCCACCCCAACTGCGCCCCGAAGTGGAGCACGGCGGCTGGACCCGGAGCCTCGGCCCTCGCGGGCAGGACGCGCCTGGCTCCGGAGCCCTCGAGGGCAGCCCCACCCGGTTGGGTCCCGGGGCTGGAGAGGGGGCGTCGGGGAGAAGCCAGGTTCGAGGCAGGGTCTGCCCGGCCACCGTGGGCGAGTCGCGCCCCTCCGTCCGGGGGAGGCCTGGGCGTCGGGCTGTGCTCGCCCCGGAGCGGATGCGACTGGGGACGGGATGGAGAGCGGCCCGCAGGAGGGGGCTCTGCCGAGCTGGAAGCGTCGGCGCCGGCCTTAGGGAGGGTGAGGATTTGGACCTGCCCAAAAGCGGGAAGGGCCCTCCCCGTGCGGGAAACGGCCTGGGTACGAGCTGGGCACGGGGCGAGCCAATTGGAGTCTCCCAGCCTCCGGGCTCGCCTCGGATCCGCAGGCGCCCCTCCCTCCTCTCCAGCTGGGGAAGGTAGAGGGCTGAGCAGGAGCGGAACTGGGCTTGGGAGAGGCTCTGCTGGGGCACCTGGTCCCAGCGCCCATCCCGTTTCACTGCCAGGGCGAGTCCCCTTCCCTCAGTTTCATCACCTGTCATCCGGAGAGACAAGTTCCCACCTGGATAGTCTCAGCTGAGCTTCTGGCCCTGAGTGGGTTAAAGCGCCATCTCCCCTGCACCCACCTTTCCCTCACGACACCCTCTCTGCGGCTTCCTCCCCTCCGCCAACGTGGAGTGATTGACTGTTCCGCGAAGGCCCCTTGGGGTCACTTACCCTGCACTCAGCAAATAACCCCGAGCACCTGGTGTGTCTCAGGCCAGGTCTGGCCTTCCCCTTCCCGCCACCAGCTGCCCAAAGACTTCCCCTTTGTCACCTCCTCCCAAAGAATGGGGGAGCCACCCTGCCCAGGGTCCCATAGCAGAGTGCAGATGGAGCCAGGCCTCCCTCAATATTTCCCACAGCCCTCTCCAGCCTCAAACCTTCTGCAGAACCTGAAACCCTGCTACACTGTTTCCATAGCTGAAACCCCCAAAAAGAGGGTCCCCAAATCAAAGGAATACAAAGGAAAACAAAATATAAAGGAAAAGAAAGGAAGAGGAGAGATGGAATCCTCTCTATCATTAGTTTTCTGTTTGTTTTTTAGGGTCTCCCTCTGTCACCCAGGCTGGAGTGGCAGCTCACTGCAGCCTCAAACTGCTAGGCTCAAGCGATCCTCCCACCCCAGCTTCCCTAGTGGCTGAGACTGCAGGCACACACCACTACACCCAATGTTGTCATTAGTTTTTCTCTCAAACATTTTTCTAATGCCTTGGGTGCCTGTCGTTTCTTGTCTGCTAGGACAGCTCAGTATTAGAGGATAAACTCCGAAATGGACAGCCGTCTACAAAATGTGTTTTGTTTCCTTGTACTAATTGAAGCCCTCTAGCTGCTAGGTTAATGGGTCCATTAATTTCCAGTTCCTGTGATGGGCCCTGGGACCCCAATGTGGGGCAGGATTGGCAGAATCTCTAGGTGGTTTGTGTGGAACACCAGGAGTTTGTGAACTACCACATCAGCCCCAGCTAGCAACTCCCAAGCCCACCTGGCCATGGGGCCACTGGGTTCAGACCTCCAAGGATGCAGCTCAGCTGGGGATGCAGGTCCTGGAAGGTGGTGGCAGGTGGACTGCTCCACCACTAAGCTGGCCATCTGAGTTCTGAAGTGCACCTCTTCTCACTCTCCCCAGCTGCCTCCTTCTTTGGGGACCTCCTAGGTGTGCTCACGAACTCCGGTTGTTTTTTTTTTGTTCTTTTTGAAATAGAGTTTCGCTCTTGTTGCCCAGGCTGGAGTGCAATGGCACGATCTCGGCTCACCACAACCTCTGCCTCCCAGATTCAAGCAATTATCCTACCTCAGCCTTCCGAGTAGCTGGGATTACAGGCATGCACCACCACGCCCGGCTAATTTTGTATTTTTAGTAGAGATGGGGTTTCTCCATGTTGAGGCTGGTCTCGAACTCCTGACCTCAGGTGATCCGCCCACCTCGGCCTCCCAAAGTGCTGGGATTACAGGCGTGAGCCGCCACGCCCAGCCTCACGAACTCCTGTTGATCACCCTGCATTTTCATTGGCTCACCGCATCCTTCCCTCCAGATTGGAAGCTCCTGGAGGGAAGGACCCTTGTACAGATCCCAGATCCCAGAGCCTAGTGCCAGGCCTGGCACCTAGCAGGTGCTTCCTGAATATTGTTTGAATGAATTAACCGAAAGAAGTAGGAAAAACCATTCCTGTTTGCATACTTGTAGATAACTATTGTTAACATTTGCCCTTTTTTTTGCCAGACCTTTAAAAACACGTTTTTCTAGCTGGGCACGGTGGCTCACGCCTGTAATCCCAGCACTTTGGGAGGCTGAGGCAGGTGGATCACTTGAAGTCAGGAGTTTGAGACCAGCCTGGCCAACATGGTGAAACCCCATCTCCACTAAAAATACAATAAATTAATCGGGCATGGTGACACGTGCCTGTAATCCCAGCTACTCAGGAGGCTGAGGCAGGAGAATCGCTTGAACCTGGGAGGCGGAGGTTGCAGTGAGCTGAGATGGCGCCACTGCACTTTAGCCTGAGCAACAGAGCGAGACTCCGTCTCCAAAAAAAAAAATAAATAAAATAAAAATAATAAAATAACACGTTTTTCCATATTTGCATATCTTGTCTATATAAAATATTTTTCCATTAGTATAATTTCATGAGCATTCCTCATCACATTTTTTATATTTTTCAATGCTTGCATTTTGCTACATGTTGAGTTATTGGATCTCTTTTGACTTTTTAAAAATATATTTGGCTCTTTTTGATAATGTTACATTGAATTAGGCCGGGCGCGGTGGCTCACGCTTGTAATCCCAGCACTTTGGGAGACCGAGGCAGGCGGATCACAAGGTCAGGAGATCGAGACCACGGTGAAACCCCATCTCTACTAAAAATATATTAAAAAAAAATTAGCCGGGCGTGGTGGCGGGCGCCTGTAGTCCCAGCTACTCGGAGAGGCTGAGGCAGAAGAATGGCGAGAACCGGGGAGGCGGAGCTTGCAGTGAGCCGAGATCGCGCCACTGCACTCCAGCCTGGGTGACAGAGCGAGACTCCGCCTCAAAAAAAAAAAAATGTTACATTGAATTTCTGCATACATTTATACATGGCCAGATCTTTCCTGGGAAGGAATTAACCTGGTAATCAGTGTGTATGAACTTCTAGAATGGCTGTATCTAGACCCAGCTAGATATTTCTTCGTATTTCCTAGAAATGAAATTCCTGGGTCAGAGTATGAGCAGCCAGGTTGTGTGTTGCTTATTGATTGGTTTGAGCTCATCAGTAAGGTTTTACCCCTTGTCTGGTCTCTGTGTGGCAAGGATCTTTCCCCAGTTTATCATTTGGCTCTTATTTGTGGGTGTGTTTGTGTGTGTGTGGGTGTGTGTGTGTGGGTGTATGTCTGTGAGAGAGAGAGATAGAGAGGAGCAGCAAGTTTTTTTATTTTACTTTATCTGTGTGTGTGCTTTCTGATGAGGGAGACTTGGCTGCATTTATGAGCTGATGGGAAAGCTAGAAGAGAGCGCTCAGCTCCCTCAGTCCCAGGAGAAGGAGGGACAGGTTGATAGGCTGAGGTCTCCAAGGACTGAGGAGGTGGGAGGATGCAGTGCTGCTCCCAAGGATCCTCCTGGGCTGGTGAGGACAGGAGGCAAGAGGGAGGGGCTGGGGGGACACTTGATGAATTGCCTTTGATCTTCCCCGGAGGGAGTTGGAAGTCCTCGGTGCTTCCTCCCTGGGAGGGAGCAGGTGTGAACACTCCCATTGATGACTACGCAGGGAGGTGAGAGCCTAGTTCAGGGTAAGTCCATGCAGGGCCAGGTTCAAAGCAGGCTCTCCACATACCAACCACATGCCCTTGGGAATTGCTCTTCTCTCCAAGGCTCCCTTTCTTGTAGCTGTCAGGAAGTGGCAGCTCTTTGAATAAGTGCCTTTTCCTCTCCCATCTGCTGCCTTTGTCTTCCCTCTGGACAGATCTTGGGGTTGCAGGAGCTTCCAGCTGTGCCGTTGGCCACAGGACTAGGGGAGCCCCCTTCCCTTCCAGACCAGTGTCCGCATACCCTCCCCTGTGCCCACACACCTTCCCCTGTGCCCGCACTCTCACCCACCACAAGCCTACTCCAGCAGGAGCACCACAGCCTTCTGTGGTCACGCTGTGCAGTCTGAGCTGGCAGACGGGGAGCCAGGTGGACCAGCACATGAGAGCGAAACAGGAAGAGTGTCTGTCTTCATCTTTGCTGTTTGAAAGTCATTGTCCCAGATATAGGTACAGGACCCAGAGAGCCCCAATCATCTGTGACCATCATTTGCTCCTTCCCCTTCAGTTGGGGGTAGGCCTCTCTCCACTAAGCCAGACACTGTTACCTGACCTTACCAGACCCTCTCAGCCACCATGCTGTTATTCCCACTTTACAGACAAGGAGACTGAGTCTCGGAGTCAAGCGCCTCCTCTTGGCCGCAGTGAGATTGAGCCGCTAGCCCTGGTGCAGCCCCAGGCAAATGAGGCTGGGCCACAGGTAGACCCCTTTCCCCCAGCAAAGGGTGTTCGAACCCCGCTCTGCCTCTGCCCAGCAGGTCTTGGTTTCCTCCGCGCTTACACTGTAGTTAATCATAAGAGGACCTGCCACACAGGATGGTGAGGGATTAAACAAGTCAAAGCAGAAAACCACCTTGACCAACGGCTGCACATGGTCAGTGCTCAGAAAACACACGCCATTGTTATTATGAAACCACACAGCTCCAGGCCTGACAGTGAGCTTTTAATAAACGTTAACTCAACACTGGAGAAGCCTTCTCACCCAGTCAGCAGTGCAAACAGAAACAACAGTGAGATCACATTTGCCACTCACCCCAGTGGTGGAAAGGATGGTCATGCACCCCACTCGCCCTCCTATGCCCTGGGAGAGCCTGTGGTGAGGCAAGTGTGCCCTGAGCCTGGAGTAGGAGTGGGAGAGAGCAGGTTAGGGTTCCATATCTGAAGCTTTATATTTCTGAGGCCGGGCGCGGTGGCTTACGCCTGCAAACCCAGCACTTTGGGAGGCCGAGGCGGGCGTATCACCTGAGGTCGGGAGTTTGAGACCAGCCTGACCAACATGGAGAAACCCTTATCTCTACTAAAAATACAAAATTAGCTGGGTGTGGTGGTGCATGCCTGTAATCCCAGCTACTCAGGAGGCTGAGGCAGGAGAATCGCTTGAACCTGGGAAGCGGAGTTTGCAGTGAGCTGAGATTGCACCATTGCACTCCAGCCTGGGCAACAAGAGCGAAACTCCATCTCAAAAAAAAAAAAGTTGTATCTCTCCGGCCAGGTGTGGTGGCTCACACCTGTAATTCTAGCACTTTAGGAGGCTGAAGGGGGTGGATCACTTGAGTCCAGGAGTTACCTTTTTTTTTTAATATAATTTTTGAGATACGTTCTTGCTCTATTGTCTAGGCTGGAGTGCACTGGTGCAATCATGGCTCACTACAGCCTCAACCTCCTGGGCTCAAGCGATCCTCCCACCTCAGCCTCCTGAGTAGCTGCGACCACAGGCACCCTCCACCATTCC
The DNA here is from genome assembly GCF_028878055.3 of Symphalangus syndactylus. NCBI lineage: Eukaryota > Metazoa > Chordata > Mammalia > Primates > Hylobatidae > Symphalangus > Symphalangus syndactylus. Next base: position 17,006,535 of record NC_072440.2, read on the forward strand.
CTGCTAATTTTTTTATTTGATTTTTTGCAGAGAAGGAGTCTTGTTATGTTGCCCAGGCTGGTCTGGAGCTCCTGGGCTCAAGTGATCCTCACACCTCCGCCTCCCAAAGTGCTGGGATTAGAGGCATGAGCCACCTTGCCCAGCCCTAAATTACATTTCCTTTGACCCAGAGGGCTCACTTCTAGGAACCAATCCTATAGAAGTAATTAAGGACATGCTCAAAGAAGTAAGTGATGATTACCATGGTGTAAGCGATTCTCCTGTCTCAGCCTCCCGAGTGGCTGGGATTACAGGTGCCAGCCACCATGCGTGGCTAATTTTTGTATTTTTAGTAGAGACGGCGTTTCACCGTGTTGGCTAGGTTGATCTTTTTTTTTTTTTTTTTTTTTTTGAGACAGGACCTTGCTCTGTTGCCCAAGCTGGTGTGCAGTTATGAAACCCTGGCTCAGTCTTCTGGGCACAAACCATCCTCCCACCTCAGCCTCCCGAGTAGCTCAGACTACAGGCACATGCTAATTTTTGTATTTTTTGAAGAAACGGGGTTTCACTATGTTGCCCAGGCTGGTCTCGGACTCCTGGGCTCAAGTGATGCTCCCGCCTTGGCCTTCCAAAATTCTGGAATTACAGGAGGGAACCACCATGCCTGCCATTTTTTTTTTTTTTTTGAGACAGAGTCTTGCTCTGTTGCCCAGGCTGGAGTGTGGGGTATGAGCATAGCTCACGGCAGCCTCAGCCTTCTGGGCTCACGCAGTCCTCCTACCTCAGCTTCCTGAGTAGCTGGGACTACCACGCCTGGCTAATTGTTTTATTTTTATTTTTGGTAGTGATGTGGTCTCCCTATGTTGCCCACGCAAGTCTTGGCCTCAAGATTCTCCTGCCTCAGCCTCCCAAAGTACTGGGATTACAGGTGTGAGCCACCTCGCCCAGCCAGCACCTGATGTCTGTCTGTCTGTCTTTCTTTCTTTCTTTTTTTTGACGGAGTTTCGCTCTTGTTGCCCAGGCTGGAGTGCAATGGCAGGGTCTTGGCTCACTGCAACCTCCACCTCCCAGGTCCAAGCAATTCTCCTGCCTCAGCCTCCCAAGTAGCTGAGATTACAGGCGTCCGCCACCACGCCCAGCTAATTTTTGTATTTTTAGTAGAGATGGGGTTTCACGCTGTTGGCCAGCCTGGTCTTGAACTTCTGGCCTCAAGCGATCCACCCACCTCAGCCTCTCAAAGTGCTGGGATTACAGGTGTGAGTCACCACACTCGGCCTTGCTGCTGGTTATTTTTAATCTTTAAGACAATACAACAGGTGAAAGTGAAACAACATGGAAACTTTCTTTCAAATCGAACGAACTCAGGACTCTTCTAACTCAGACCGAGATTTCTAGATGCCCTTTCCATGGGCATTGCATTTGCCAGGCACGATTTCTCTGTGAAGAGCTTTCCCTGTGACTTGCATCTCTGGGATCTCTGTGCATAGCAAGTGACCAAGTCAGAAAACGTATCCACATCCAGGCAGCCTGGCGCGACAGGATATCCCCACGTGTGCATGTGCGTGTGTCCAGAGTGAAGGTGTAGAAGCCCAGATTCAAGGTCACTGAGTGCTTTCTGAACTGAGATAAAAGCCTGTGGAGGGGTTGCGGGGAATTTCACTCTGCCCCTGAGAAGCCAGCCCCACCCAGCCAGATCCAGCCTCCTGTGCAGAGCTAGAGTGACCCTGGGAGGGAAGGGTGGCCTCAGGGAAGGAAGAAAGGCGCTCTTGGGACTGGCAAGTAGTCGGGTACTTTACCATGAAGAGCTAAAGGCATGTGACTTGATTTGTACCTTCAAATAATGAGGCAGCTGTAATTTGCATCTGCGTAGAGTTTATAGTTTGCAAAGGGCATTTCCCAGGATTAGTTATCACATTTGATCCTGGCTTTGTGGGCAAGACTGGTATCATTTACTCATCCTTTCAAAAAATATGTACTGAGACCAGTCACGGTGGCTCACACCTGTAATCGTAGCCCTTTGGAAGGCCGAGGTGGGTGGATCACTTGAGGTCAGGAGTTCAAGACCAGCCCGGCCAACATGGTAAAACTAAAAATACAAAAATTAGCCAGGCATGGTGGCGCGCATCTGTAGTCCCAGCTACCCGGGAGGCTGAGGCAGGAGAATCTCTTCAACCCAGGAAGTGGAGGTTGTAGTGAGCCAAGATCATGCCACTGCACTCCAGCCTGGGCAACAGAGCGAGACTCGGCGGTGGAAAAAAAAACAAAAAACAAAATACAGAAAATATGTATTGAGCACTTACTATGTGGTAGGATCTGTGCTGGCCCCAGGGGAGATGACAGTGAGTAAAAGCAGCATTGGTCTCTTCCCATTTCCATGCTATCATTATGTCATTGTTTATTTAATCAGCCTCTTCAAGAAAGACCTTGGGTTGTTTCTAATCTTTTGCAGCTGCAAACCTGTGACCTTGTGCAAATGTCATTCACCTGTAGGATAAAGCCCCAGAGTGAGATAGATGTTGTTAAATTGGGGCTGAGCACTGTTTGCGTGTCCACTGGCTGTGTATGAGCATGCCTGTTTGCTCACAGCCTTGCCAGAAGAATGTGTCAAGTGTTTTGGATTTTTGCTAATCTGATAGGTGAGAGATGCTATCTGAGTATGTCCATTTGCATTTCTCTTACTTATAAAAAGATCATTGCTCTAGCTTACTTGTTTAGAGGTCATATTTTGTATGTGTGTGAATTGTCTTTGGCCCATTTTGTTTTGGGGCGTTGGTCTTATTGATTTCTGGGAGCTCTTTTTTTTTTTTTTTTTTTTTTTTTTTTTTTTTTTTTTTTTTTTTTGAGACGGAGTCTCGCTCTGTTGCCCAGGCTGGAGTGCAGTGGCGCAATCTCGGCTCACTGCAAGCTCCGCCTCCCAGGTTCACGCCATTCTCCTGCCTCAGCCTCTCCGAGTAGCTGGGACTACAGGCACCCGCCACCACGCCCGGCTAATTTTTTTGTATTTTTAGTAGAGACGGGGTTTCACCGTGGTCTCGATCTCCTGACCTCGTGATCCGCCCGCCTCGGCCTCCCAAAGTGCTGGGATTACAAGCGTGAGCCACCGCGCCCGGCCGGAGCTCTTTATATGTTAGAAAAATTCGACTTATGCGATGTGAGTTGCATTTAAGTTGTCCCAGGTTGTCACTTCTTTTTTTTTTTTTTTTTTTGAGACAGAGTCCTGCTGTGTCATCCACACTGGAGTGCAGTGCAGTAGTGTGATCTTGGCTCACTGCAACCTCCATCTCTCAGGTTCAAGCAATTCTGCCTCAGCCTCCTGAGTAGCTAGGGTTACAGGTGTGCACCACCACACTTGGCTAATTTTTTTGTATTTTTAGTAGAGATAGGGTTTTGCCATGTTGCCCGGGCTGGTCTCAAACTCCTGAGCTCAAGCCATTCACCAGCCTCGGCCTCTCAAAGTGCTAGGATTATAGGCATGAGCCACAAGGCTGCATTGTTTTTATTTATTTATTTCGAGCTGGAGTCTTGCTCTCTTGCCCAGGCTGGAGTGAGATGGCACCACCTTGGCTCGCTGCAGCCTCCCCCTCCTGGGCTCAAACTATCCTCCCACCTCAGCCTCTCAAGTATCTGGGACCACAGGTGCATACCACCATGCTCCACTAATTTTTGTATTTTTTTGTGGAGATGAGGTTTCACCATGTCGTCTAGGCTGGTCTTGAACTCCTGGGCTCAAGCAATCTGCCTACCTCAACCTCCTAAAGTGCTGGGATTACAGGTGTGGGCCACTGCACCCGGCCTCACATAGACGTTTAATATCTTTTGTTAAGTTTAACCCTGAGTGTTGTGGCTGTTGTAAGCGAGGTCTTCTCTTTTACCATACCTTCTAGTGACTTGTTATTTATATTTTGTGTGTGTGTTTATACTACCATCTTCCAGTATGCTTTAGTTTTACTTTTTCAATTATTTATCTTGACTTTTCCAGGTATACAATAATATCATATGAAAATAGCAATAGTTTTAACTATTTCTACTGGGTTTTCTTTCCCTTCTCAGATTCCTCTGATGAATACACCCAGTGTAGTGATGGTGGTGGCAGCATCTGTGTCTTCCCTGAGCTTAGTATTAGTGCCCATGTATGAAACTGTGTATTCGTACTCTCTGGAGTATGAAACTGGTTCCTGGCTTCTGTGTTAATCTATATAATTTTGTTAAGGAAGTGTCCATTGATTCATAATTTACTAAGTGTTGGCTATTTTGTTAAATGTTTTTTGGTGTCACTGGGGATGATGATTTTTCTGCTTAGATCTATTTAATATATGATGAATTATATTCATGATTTCCTAATTATATTGAACCATCCTTGCATTCTTTGAATAAACCCCACTTGCATTCCTGAATCACCCCCATTTTAAAATTTTTTTTTATTTTTTGAGGCAGAGTCTCACTGTGCCACCCAGGCTGGAATGCAGTGGTGCAGTCTTTTTTTTTTTTTTTTTTTTTTGAGACGGAGTCTCGCTCTGTCACCCAGACTGGAGTGCAGTGGTGCGATCTCAGCTCACTGCAAGCTCCGCCTCCCGGGTTCACGCCATTCTCCTGCCTCAGCCTCCCGCGTAGCTGGGACTACAGGCGCCCGCCACCTCGCCCGGCTAATTTTTTGTATGTTTTAGTAGAGACGGGGTTTCGCTGTGTTAGCCAGGATGGTCTCGATCTCCTGACCTTGTGATCCGCCTGCCTCAGCCTCCCAAAGTGCTGGGATTACAGGTGTGAGCCACCGTGCCCGGCCAGTGGTGCAGTCTTGGCTCACTGCAACCTGTGCCTTGTAAGCTCAAGCGATTCTCATGCCTCAGCCTCCTGAGTAGCTGGGATTACAGTCGTGTCCCACCACACTGGGCTAATTTTTGTATTTTTAGTAGAGATGGGTTTTTGCCATGTTGGCCAGGCTGGTCTCAAACTCCTGGCATCAAGTGATCCACCTGCCTCAGCCTCCCAAACTGCTGGGATTACAGGCATGAGCCACCGTACTTGGCCTCCATTTAATTTTAATGTGCTGCTGAATTCTATTTGCTTATATTTTATTTTGGATTTTTACAATAATATTCGTAAGTGAAATTGGTCAGAAGGATATTCTGTGAAGCCGTTGTCAGGTTTTGGTTTAAGTATTTGCTTTACTTAAATTTTTTTTTTTTTGCCTGGCACAGTGGCTCATGCCTGTAGTTCCAGCATTTGGGGAGGCCAAGGCAGGTGGGAGCCTAGGAATTAAAGACCAGCCTAGGTAACATGGTGAAACCCCATCTCTACTAAAAATGAACGTGGTATGGTGGCATGTGCCTGTAGTCCCAGCTACTCAGGAGGCTGAGGTGGGAGGATCATGTACTTGAGCCTGGAAAGTAGAGGCTGTAGTGAGCCACGATCGTGCCACTGCATTCCAGCCTGGGTGACAGCAGACCCTGTCTTTAAAAAAAAAAAAAAAATTTTAATTTTCCTTTCTATATGTTGCTGTTTAACAGTTTAAATATTATCTGTTATTTCAGAGTTTTCCAGGATTCCCTCCCAAAATGTTTTGCCTTGGTGCTTTTGTTTTGTAATGGTAGTCCTTTTATAATTCTGTTTCTAATGTGGAAGTTGTCCTGTGTAGATTAGCTATGTCTTCTGGGATCCATTTGATTTATTATTTTTGTCCAGAAATTATTTTATTGAGGTTTTAAATTTTATTTGCTAAGTACTATCTTATTTTTTAAAACAATTATCTGCTTATTTGGTTATTTTCCCATTTGGCTTTCCTAGTTTGTATGGGAAGCTTTCTCCCCACCCTCTTGATTAGGTTAGTTGGTGGTTGTATATTTTATTGGCTTTTTTCCAACGAGCCAGCTTTTTACCTTATTTATTAGTTCTCCTGCTTATTTCTTCCCTAATTTATTTCTTATTTCCTTCCTTCCTTCCTTCCTTCCTTCCTTCCTTCCTTCCTTCCTTCCTTCCTTCCTTCTTTCCTTCCTTCCTGTCTTTCTCTCTCTCTCTCTTCTCTTCTCGAAACAGGGTCTTGCCGTGTCATACAGACTGGAGTGCAGTGGCACCATCATGGCTCACTGCAGTCTTAACTTCCCAGGCTCAGGTGATCCTCCTGAGTAGCTGGCACTGCAGGTACACACCACCACACCTGGCTAAATTTTTTTATTTTTTGAGAGGGAGTTTTGCTTTTGTTGCCCAGGCTAGAATGCAATGGCGCAATCTCGGCTCACTGCAACCTCTGTCTCCTGGGTTATCCTGCCTCAGCCTCCCCAGTAGCTGGGATTACAGGTATGTGCCACCACACCTGGCTAATTTTGTATTTTTAGTAGAGATGGGGTTTCTCCATGTTGGTCAGGCTGGTCTCGAACTCCCAACCTCAGGTGATCTGCCCGGCTCAGCCTCCCAAAGTGCTGGGATTACAGGCGTGAGCCACCTTGCCCAGCCTTTTTTTTTTTTTTTTTTGTAGTGACGGTCTCACTGTGGTGCCCAGGCTGGTTTCAAACGATCCTCCCACCCCAGCCTCCCAAAATGCTCTGAGATTTACAGACAGGAGCCACCATGACCAGCCATTGTTTCTGTGTTTTATTTTGTGGTTCTTTTTCTAACATTTTTAAACTGGTGCTTTATTTTTATCTCTTCTGTTTTAATTGTTACATACACTGGTGGCTAAAAATATTCTGATCATTGCTGTAGCTGTTTCCTGTAGATATGGATACTTGGTGTTTTGATATTTGTTGTTGTTGGTGGTGGTGGTATATTTTGAGAAAGAGTCTCAGTCGCTCAGGGTAGAAAATGATGATGCAATTTCGGCTCACTGCAACCTCTGCCTCCCATTCAGGCAATTCTCGTGCCTCAGCCTCCCGAGGTAGCTGGGACTACATGCCTGTGCCACCATGCCTGCCTAATTTGTTGTATTTTTAGTAGAGACTGGGTTTCACCATGTTGGCCAGGCTGATCTCAAACTCCTGTTCTTAACTGATTCATCTGCCTTGGCCTCTCAAAGTGATGGGATTACAAGCGTGAGCCACCACGCCCAGTCTGGTGTTTTTATTATTTTTATTTGCTAGGAATCCCATAGATACAATTTTTAAAAAATTTCCTGATTTTTAAATTAATTTCTAGTCATATTGCTTCATAATCTTAAATTTTTAAAATATTTTTTTATTGTTATTGACATTTTCTTTGGACTGAATATGGTCAGATTTCATGACTGTTCCATCAGCTCAGCTCTTGAAAAGAAAGCACAGTCTCTATCGCTAGGGTAGAGAGTTTGAAATATTTTTTTTTTTTTTTTTTTTTTTTTTTTTTTTTTTGAGACGGAGTCTTGCTCTGTCGCCCAGGCTGGAGTGCAGTGGCACAATCTCGGCTCACTGCAAGCTCCGTGTCCCGGGTTCACGCCATTCTCCTGCCTCAGCCTCTCCGAGTAGCTGGGACTACAGGCGCCCGCCACCACGCCCGGCTAATTTTTTGTATTTTTTAGTAGAGACGGGGTTTCACCGTGGTCTCGATCTCCTGACCTTGTGATCCGCCCACCTCGGCCTCCCAAAGTGCTGGGATTACAAGCGTGAGCCACTGCGCCCGGCCGAGAGTTTGAAATATTATAGTACCTTACTGATTATCTTATTTGGGTCTTCTGAATTCTTATTTCTGTTTATGCTACTTAACGTTTCTTGGACTGAAAGTGGTAAATTAAAATCTCTTATTAGTGTTTTGGTATATTTATCCTAGTATCTGTAATTTTTCTATTCTGAAAATTGCTGCAGTATTATTCGATGCATTATGAATTATACGGTTAGCATAATAAATTGCCCTTCTTTGGCTCATTTAGTGAGGTTTGTTGTGATTTTGCATCATTTTGTATTAAGATTATTGCCCCAGCATTTTGTTTGCATTTGCTTTTATATCTTTGCTTGTTTTTTTTTTTTTTTTTTGAGACGGAGTCTCGCTTTTTCACCCAGGCTGGAGTGCAGTGGCGCAATCTCGGCTCACTGCAAGCTCCGCCTCCTGGGTTCACCCTATTCTCCTGCCTCAGCCTCTCCGAGTAGCTGGGACTACAGGCGCCCGCCACCACGCCCAGCTAATTTTTTGTATTTTTAGTAGAGACGGGGTTTCGCCGTGGTCTCGATCTCCTGACCTCGTGATCCACTCGCCTCGGCCTCCCAAAGTGCTGAGATTACAGGTGTGAGCCACTGTGCCCGGCCAACTTTTTTTTTTTTTTTTGAGATGTAGTCTGTGTCACCCAGGCTGGAGTGCAGTGGTGCGATCTGGGCTCATTGCAACCTCCACTTCCCAGGTTCAAGCGATTCTCGTGCCTCAGCCTCCCGAGTAGCTGGGATGACAGGCACACACCACCATGCCTGGTTAATTTTTGTATTTTCAGTAGATACAGGGTTTCACCATATTAGTCAGGCTGTAATTTTTGTATTTTTAATGGAGATGGGGTTTCACCTTGTTGGCCAGGCTGGTCTCCAACTCCAGACCTCAAATGATCTGCCTGCCTTGGCCTCTCAAAGTGCTGGGATTACAGGTGTGAGCCACCACACCTGGCCTGGAATTACTTTTTAAAGTGTTTTTATTTTTAAATTCATGCTGTAATTTTGGATTCGAATTTGTATTTGTCTTATGCCAGTATTTTCTTTTTCTTTTTCTTTTTTTTTTTTTGAGACAGAATCTCTGTCGCCAGGCTAGAGTGCAGTGGTATGATCTCGGCTCACCGCAACCTCTACCTCCTGGGTTCAAATGATTCTCCTGCCTTAGCCTCCCAAGTAGCTGGGACTACAGGCGCGCGCCACCATGCCCAGCTAATTTTTTGGGTTTTCAGTAGAGAGAGGGTTTCACCCTATCGGCCAGGCTGGTCTCTCGAACTCCTGACCTCAAGTGATCCACCCACCTCGGCCTCCCAAAGTGAGCCATTGCACCCAGCCTTGTAGCAATATTTTCATAGTGAATTTTCTTTATATATAAGCGAGTATTTGTGCTCCTCACCCCTGTTTCCATTTTGTTTTATACCTTTAAATTTTTTTCCATATTTGAATTAGTTGAATTTTCCTGGAGTGGCAATTAACAGGAGGTTTTGGTGGAAATTGGGAAAGAAGCCAGGAGAGTTCTCTGGGTTTCTCTGGTGAAAGCCTCCCTCCTCTGTTGCCACGGTAATGGGTTGTGCTTTTAAAATATGGCCTTTCTCTGCATCCACTCCTCTTTCATCTCCAGAACTTAACCTGTCTCAAGAGGTCACCTGCCTCCAGCCCTGAGTACTACCAGTTCATTCTGGCCGTAGCTCCTGCCTTCTGCCGTCTCCCTTTTAGAAGTGGCCTTTTCTGGGGTCTTCCACTCCTGAGCCCTCCCCACCCCTCCTGCCCCCCCACCCATTGCCATGTCTGCCGCTCGCAGGTGCTTTGGGCCACACTCACTTGTGGTTGGGAGTTTGCAAGTTTTCCCTGCCTCTTAGTTTCTCTCGTTTGTCTTTACCCATGTTGCTTTGTATAATTTGGTAGATGAGGGAAAATTCAGAACTAAGCTGCTGCCTTATTCCTCCTGGAATGAAGTCCACCTCCCTGAGTTTTCTGTTTGTAACGTCCACTCAGAGAGCAAGACCGCCTGCTTGATTCCTGGCTTCTGAGGCGTTAAAGGCCTGGGAGGAAGAATATTTTGTAACCTCTGCTCTGAAAAGAGCCCTCTGCCCTTCTTACAAACAGCCCTTCTTTTTTTTTTTTTTGAGTCCAGAGTCTCACTTTGTTGCCCAGGCTGGAGTGCAGTGGTGCAACCTCGGCTCACTGCAATCTCCTCCTCCCAGGTTTAAGCAATTCTCCTGCCTTAGCCTCCTGAGCAGCTAGGACTACAGGTGTGCACCACCACACCCGGCTAATTTTTTTTTCTTTTTTTGAGACAAAGCTTTTTTTTGCTCTTGTTGCCCAGGCTGGAGTGCAATGGCGCAATCTCGGCTCATCACAACCTCCATGCCTCCAGGATTCAAGTGGTTCTCCTGCCTCAGCCTCCTGAGTAGCTGGGATTACAGGCATGCGCCACTATGCCCAGTTAATTTAATTTTTGTATTTTTAGTAGACATGGGGTTTCACCATATTGGACAGGCTAGTCTTGAACTCCTGACCTCATGATCTGCCCACCTTGGCCTCCCAAAGTGCTGGGATCACAAGCATGAGCCACTGCACCTAGCCACAAACAGTCCTTCTTATGCCAATTACTTCCTCCTAAAAACTGTCATTCTTACTTCTTGGGTAGAAATATTATATTTATTTGTGCCCTGAAAGATGGTGGGGGCTAGGGATGAGGAACAGGACACTGGGTCCTCCAAGCAGGGTTTGAAAGCTCTGGACATGGAGTTTTCACACCAAGGGGGGTCTGAGTTCCAAGACCAAGGAGCCCACCCCCTCCTTTGATGGACAAAGCAGTGAAGGCCCAGGGAGGGGCAGAGGTGGGTCCAAGGTCACATTGCCAAATCTTAGCAGGTGCAGAAGCTGTCAGTCAGGGCCTGGATTTGAATTCTGTACTCGGTGCTGTTTCTTGGCTCTGTGGCCTTCTGCCCCGGATCCCTTAGGGTTCTTGGCGCCTCAGGTCTGTGCTAAGGTGTTACTTATCACATGCAGTTAGCAGCAGGTGCCCACGCGTCCCCTCAAGGTTAGAGCATTTGGTTAGCCTGCACCCTCCCTCCCCTGCACTGTGCAGAAGGGAATCTGAGGCCCAAAAAGGAAAGTGACCTGTCTAAGTTCACACGGCAAGTCATCTTCCCGACATCACTGGTGAGTGGGTCAAGGACAGCTTCCTAGTTCTGCACTTTCAGAGTTTTCAAAACACTCTTTATTGCAGGCTGGGCACAGTGGCTCACACCTGTAATCCCAGCACTTTGGGAGGCCGAGGCCTGTGGATCACGAGGTCAGGAGTTCAAGACCAGCCTGGCCAAGATGGTGAAACCCCGTCTCTACTAAAAATACAAAAATTAGCCAGGCGTGGTGGCAGGTGCCCGTAATCCCAGCTACTCGGGAGGCTGGGGCAGGACAATCACTTGAACCCGGGTGGCAGAGGTTGCAGTGAGCTGAGATTGTGCCACTGCACTCCAGCCTCGGCAATAGAGTGAGACTCTGTCTCAAAAAAAAAAAAAAACAAAAACAAACAACAAAAAAAAGCCCACTACTTATTTATTTAATACATGTGGCTGAGCCCTAGGCTGGGCTAGTCTCTGCCCCCAAGGCATTCACAGCCTGGTGGGGACAACACACACACACACACACACACACACACACACACACACACACACAGAGCAGGGCAGCAATGTGCCAGCTGAGGCTGCAGTTTGGAGAGCAGGGGTGCTGTGGCCAGCAGACCACACTGTGATGTACCCCAGCCCGAGTGCCACTGTGGCCCCTTTACTTTTCTGAAAGTTAAACAGGGGAGCAGGGACTGGGATTGGCTGGAGTAATCCCCGCATCCCTCACTGGGGGTCAGGCTGAGCTAAGACAACCTGCCGACCCCATTGTTTGGGCCAGGACCGCCTGACTCCACCAGTGCGTCCTCAGCAAGTGGAGGAACCCGGTGGGCGTTCCACCTTATCTGCATGAAGCCTCCTGACCCTTTATCTCCCACTACGTCCCCTCCCCAAAACCACCCAGTTCCAGTGAGTCCAGGTGTCCTCTTCCCAGCAAGGGGGCTCCCATGCCGGTTGGGGGTAAAGAGTGTGTTTCAGTCGGACACAGCGGCTCACGCCTGTAATCCCAGCACTTTGGGAGGCCGAGGTGGGCGGATCACCTGAGGTCAGGAGCTCCAGAACATCCTGTCCAACATGGCGAAACCCCATCTGTACTAAAAATACAAAACAATTAGCCGGACATGGTGGCGCACTCCTGTAGTACTTGGGAGGCTGAGGCAAAAGAATCGCTTGAACCCGGGTGGTGGAAGTTGGCAGTGAGCCGAGATTGCACCACTGCACTCCAGCCTGGGCGACAGGGCAAGACTCCATCTCTGAAAAAAAAAAAAAGAGTGTGTTCCTCTGGCGGGGGAGCCCCTTTTTCCGGTGGGGGACACAAGTCCTCAACAGCAGCTGCGCATCTAGGTGCCTTCAGTCCTGTGAGCCTGGCCCTGACCCTCTCTGTCTCCTGCCATTGCAGCCCCGCCCCTGATATGACGTTGTGGGGTCAGGGACCAAGAAGCGCATCCTGGTGTCTGCTGAGGGGGATGAGGAGGGAGAAAGGAGAGAGAGAGAAAGAGAGAGACCAACCTGGAGTGGCAGGAGTGAGAGAAAGAGGGGAGGGACAAGGAGCCCTAGGGAGAAAAAGCAGGAAGGAGACGATGATCAGGAGGATGAGACATTTGTTGATGGATTGAGGAGGTCATCAGAAGGTTCCGTCATTGACTTCTGGGCTCTCCTTTCCTCTTGTGTGGGCTATGTAGGGTGGGATCCACGTGTCATGACAGTGTCGCGTGGGTCTCTGTCTCCTTCCCTTGGCTCTGCTTGCCTCAGGGCTGGCTTCATTCCCCCTGCCCTGACAGTTCCTGGCTCACACCTAGTGACCCCATGGGAAGCACATATCTCTGCTTGGCCCAGACTGGGTTCTGTGTGCCTCAGCCTGACCGCTGCGGCCAGGGGAATGTGGTACTATCATTAGCCGGACCTGAGTCAGTACTTACGGCAACAGCCAGGGAGCAGGGCCCACAGGCAGGGGTGGCTCCCCACAGGACAGCAGGTGTTCTCAGGAGGATGAATGGGTGCAGGGTAGGTAAACCTAGACGACCCCTCTGCCTCCATTGCAGAACAGCAGTGCATGTGACTTTTCTCCTTTTTATCCTGCTGCGGCGGGAGCATTCTCTATGGAGCTGCCATGTTAGTGATGTTCAAAGCCACGTGTGACCTTAGGGTCATGGGGACTCTGGAGAAGGTAGTGGGAGAAGTTTCCTTTCTACCTCACCCTGGCCAGGGGTCCACCTCAGGCTCCTGTCTGAGTCTGGGACCCAGCTGAGCCCTGACCACACTTAATCCCCACAGCAGCCTGTGGCCTGGGTGCTGGTGTTACCCCGTCCACAGACGAACCAAGGTTCAGAGAGGTGGCCTGTCTTGTGGGCACATGGCAGGGCCAGGAAGGAAGCTCAGGTATGCTGGTGTGGGCCGTTGTCCTCCAGGCCTGGCCACATAAAGTCCTGCTCAGGAAGGAAACCGTGAGGCAATGGCTGGGAGACCCTGGGGGTGAAGTCCATCTTGGTCCCTGTCTGAATAGGCAAGGGTGGAGGTGGGTGGGGAGGGGACCCGATTTGGCTCCACTAGAAGCAAGTATGACCATGGGACAGGGATGGCAGGCTCTGACCATCCAGTTGGTGACAGCTGTGGGACTGGGAGCGTGGTAAAGAGCATGCTACGTCCTGGCTGCATGTCCCTGCTTCCTGACCTTAAACACTACCCTGAGTGGTCCTTCCCTTCTAGCCCCATCAGAGACTTCTGCACACAGATACCCACCAGTTCCCCTGCCGGAGGAAAGGCCTATGACGCGATGGCCGTGGCCACATCTGCTGAGGGCCTGTTCTGTGGGCTGGGCCCTGGGGATGCATTGCCTCCTTCCATCCCTCCAAAGTGGAGTTAATCCCATTTTGTGGACAGAGAGACTGAGGCTCAGAGGAGGAGCATGGCCTGACTGTGGTCACATGGCTGGTGACGCGGTGGGAGCCCCCATGTGACCCTGGCGCTAGTGTCTTACACCTCAGGGGTCTGGGGTCACAATCACAAGTCAGCAGGGGTGGCCACACCCCAGCCTGGCCATGCACAGGGGCCAGCTCCTTATCTGGAGGCTTGGAAGCCACAGCAGGATCCAGCCATGGTCACTGATGCTCCCCCCTTGGCCACTGCTGGGCCTGTTTCTTCCCATATCCCACCTTTGAATGAGCTGCTGGTCTCCCACCACCCGACCGTGGCTTTGCTCCTGGAGTTCCATTTCCTGGGTCCTCTTGTTGAGACCCCAAGAAGATGAGAAGAGTGGAAATAGCCTCAGGCTCTCCTGGAGGGCCATTCCTCATCTCATCAGCATCTGTTGAGCTCCTGCTGTCGGCTGAACCTGCGTTAGCACCAGGAACAGAACGAGAGCGAGGAGCCACTGCCCCTTAGGACTGAGACAACAGAAAACACATACAATCATTTCCAGGGGACGAGGGCTGTGCTGGGCGTGGTGGCTCCATCTGGTCCCACCATTGAGCCCTGGAGCCCCCGTCTCCTGGGTGGATTGCCCCCTACCTCAGGAGCAGCCCATCCCCAGTGACCCACTGCGGGCCAATGTTGGTGTAGGCCCTTGGGTTAGTCAGGGCTCTCCAAAGAAACAGAACCAGTCGATGAGAAGATGAAACAAGACGTCTCAGCTCAGCACTGAGGCAGGAAAACAGGGGCAAATTCCTCCGTCCTCAGCCTTTCCTTCTACTCAGGCCCTCGAGGGTTGGGGGCCCACCCACACTGGGGGCCATCTGCTTCCTGCGTCCGCCATTCGAATGGTAATCTCATCCGGAAACACCCCCAGACACACCCAGGAGTAACGTTTAATTGGGGCACCCTGTGGCCTGGTCAAGTTGACACATGAAATTAACCATTATACCCCCCACTCTGGTTTGGAACAAACATCTCTGAAGGCCACCCCAACTGCAGAGCTCCTATGGGACTGGCCGAGGCCTCTGTGGCAATGACAGTCTCACAGCTCAACCTCTCCCTCTGCGCAGTCTTGTGTCCCTGGCCCTCACAGGGACCCAGAGCCCTCCCCTTGCCCTGCATGGGGCTCTCCAAGTCCTCAGTCAGCTCCCTGGGTCAGGCCCATGACCAAGGGCATTGAAGGAAATGTCAAGTGACGTGACCGAGAGTGACAGGAGGGTCGTGGTCACTCACACCAAGGGGCAAGAATTCAGGGCGAGTCCACAGTGCAAAGTGAAAGCAAGTTTATTAAGATTGTAAAGGAGCTGGGTGCAGTGTCTCATGCCTGTAATCCCAGCACTTTGGGAGGCTGAGGTGGGAGGATCACTTGAGGTCAGGAGTTCAAGACTAGCCTGGCGAGCTTGGTGAAACCCCATCTCTACTAAAAATACAAAAAATCAGCCGGGCATGGTGGCGCACGCCTGTAATCCCACCTACTCAGGAGGCTGAGGCAGGAGAATTGCTTGAAGCCAGTAGGAAGAGGTTTTAGTGAACTGAGATCGGGCCATTACACTCCAGCCTGGGCGACAGAGCAAGACTCTGTCATAAAAAAAAAAAAAAAGGTAAAGGAATAAAAGAATGGCTACTCCATAGAGCAGCCCCTAGGGCTGCTGATTACCCATTTTTATGGTTATTTCTTGATGATATGCTAAACAAGGGGTGGATTATTCATGTCTGCCCTTTTTAGACCACATAAGGTAACTTCCTGACATTGCCATGGCATTTGTAAACTCACAGTGCTGGTGGGAGTGTAGCAGAGAGGACGACCAGAGGTCACTCTCATGGCCATTTTGGTTTTGGTGGGTTTTGGCCGGCTTCTCTACTGCAACCTGTTTTATCAGCAAGGTCTTTATGACCTGTATTTTGTGCTGAACTCCTATCTCACCCTGTGACTTAGAACGCCTTAGCCGTCTGGGAATGCAGCCCAGTAGGTGTCAGCCTTATTTTACTCAGCTCCTATTTAAGGTGGTGTTGGTCTGGCTCACATGCCTCTGACACCTTTGCCTCTGGGGCCTCTGTGTTCCCATCAGGACATCGGAATCTCCAAGGGCACAACCCTGGCGCTCTGGGAGCCTCTGTGTCAACACTCAGCCTGGATGGAGGGCTCAGTGCAGATTCCGTTTTGTTGGGTCATGGTTGGCCAGTGCTAGGCTGAGCTGGGCTGGACACAGGGCTGGAGGGGTAGCGCCCTTACTGTAGGGACAGGTGGGGGTGCAATTCGTGTAGGGATGAAAAGCACCAGCTTGGAGGGCCTTTTCTAGGCCCTTGGGCCTGGCCCCTGATGCTGATGCCCCTAGTTGGGGCCTGCAGAGCTGGTGCCAAGAACCTGGCCAGAGGGCCTTTGGCCCTCTGTTTCCATTGCCCTGCACCTCTCGATTTTTTTCTTTTTTTGAGATGGAGTGTTGCTCTATTGCCAGGCTAGAGTGCAGTGGTGCGATCTCAGCTCACTGCAACCTCCGCCTCCCGAGTTCAAGCGATTCTTCTGCCTCAGCCTCCCGAATAGCTGAGACTACAGGCGCGCACCATCACGCCAGCTAATTTTTGTATTTTTAGTAGAGACGGGGTTTCACCATGTTGGCCAGGATGGTCTTAATCTCTTGACTTCATGATCCGCCCGCCTCAGCCTCCCAAAGTGCCGGGATTACAGGCGTGAGCCACCGCACCCGGCCATGCCCTGCACCTCTCCTCTCTCCTCACTTCCTGCCTAAGATGAGTCATTGGGGATCCTGGCGATGGGAGCCATGGAAGGGCTTAGAGCAGGGGAGTGGCCACAGTAACAGGCTAACTGGGAATAGCTCCCTGGTGACAGGGCGGGAAGTGGTGAGCCTGGAGGCAGGGGCAGGCAGCAGGGGTGTGCCAGGCCCAGCTGACAAGGCCCAGGACATAGGCTGAAACTGCGAGGCCCATCTCGGGGGCCAGGAGCATGCTTTGGGCCTGAGGTCACCCGGATATTGGGCTGTAGCCAACTTGGCCCCATACACAGTTTCTATTCCTGGGTCTTCGCTCTGACACCAAATATGGCGTGGCCTGAGTCTGGCACCCCCAACTGTGGTCCGGCGACATATCCTGCCCCTCCAAGTGGGCCCAGACCCCGCCCACACCATGGAGTCAGATCATGCCAGCACTCGGGGCCCCCAAGTGGGCAGAGGCTCCTGCTGCTGCTAGTGGCCCTCCAACTGTCCACCCGTCTGCATGGTTCACATGGGGTTAAAAGTACTCAGGACCAAAATAGCCCCTCTCCCTGCAGAAGAAAGACAGGCACAGGGGGCACCATGTCTTGGTTTATGCCACAGCCCTGTCCTTGCTGCCCGTATCCCAGGGAGCTCACCCGGCCTCTGCCCCTCACCTTTCGCACTGGCCCACTTGGTCACACAGCGATCTACACACTCATTGGTTCACTCTTACTGGTCACTCACTCGTTCACTCATTCATTCATTTACTGATCATTCATTAATTCACTCATTGGTTAACTCATGGAATCACTGACTATTTATTGACCACATGCTAAGAGCTGGACACTGTTCTACCATTCCAGAGCTGAACAAAACACAAAACATACCTATCCTCATGGGGTTATGTTCTAGACAGACAACTAAAGCAAATAAGTAGGATGTACCGTGTGTTAGAATAAATGCAAGGATGAGGAAACGAGGGGGCTCTGAGGTGATGGGGGGAGTTGGAATTTCAGGGGGTCCAGGGAGGACCTGGTGGGAAGGGGACTTTTGAGTGGGCATCTGAGAGAAGAACCTTCCAAGCAGAAGAACAGCAGGTGCCAAGGCCCTAGCAACCGTGTGAGGCCTGAGAAACAGGCGGCCAGGTGTGGCTGGGGCACAGGTGGCGGGGAGAGAAGCAGCACACGAGGTCAGGGGTATGGGGGACACACGGGGCCCAGTGGATCAGGGCCTCACATCATTCAGGGTCTGAGCTGAGAATGACGTGGCCGATGTACTTGTAAAGCATCCTGCTGGCTGTTGAGTGAATGGGTCAGAGTGAGCCGTTTTCCCATGTGCCTGCTGCGTGCTGGGAACCTAGCTGGGTGCTGGGGAGAGAAGATGCAGGTGAACACTAGATGCTTGTTCCCATGGTGCTTGCAGAGGTCTGGAGCCACCACTGTCTCCTCCGTCTGACGTTCTCATCCTTGGTGCTTAACCATGTGTCACCTCCCCGAGGGAGTCACCATCTTTGTCTGTTTCCTTTTTTCTTTTTTTTTCCTTTTTGAAACTGAGTTTTGCTCTTGATGTCGAGGCTGGAGTGCAGTGGTGTGATCTCTGCTCATAAGAGTCTGGCTCTGTCACCCAGGCTGGAGTGCAGTGGCACAACTTGGCTCACTGCAACCTCCACCTCCCTGGTTCAAGCGATTCTCCTGCCTCAGTCTCCTGAGTAGCTGGGATTACAGGCGCACACCACTGCACCTGGCTAATTTTTGTATTTTTAGTACAGACGAGGTTTCACCATGTTGGCCAGGCTGGTCTTGAACCCCTGATCTCAAGTGATCCACCCGCCTCGGCCTCCCAAAGTGCTAGAATTATAGGGGTGAGCCACCACACCTGGCCTCTTTGTTTCTAAATGATGCCCCCACCAGACTGAGAACTCCTTCAGGGAAAGGCTGTGTCTGATTCTCCCCTTCTCCCGGGTACCAGTGCAGGGCCTGCCCCTATTCCAAGTGTCCCCTGAGAGGTGGAGCAAGTGAATAAATCAGTGAACACATCAGCCCCAGGCCTGACCTGCCTGTGGGGCCAGGGGGACGAGGCCTCTGAGAGCCGGCGACCTATTTCACTCTCTTCTTGCCATCTTTTGCAGATGGATTTTCAGCCGCTGCAAGTGTGTGGCAGGGCCGTGTTCGTGTTGACAAAGAAGGTCGGCTGCTGAGCCAGGGCATGTCTCCCGGAGGCCTGTGGGCTGCCAGGATCCCCACCTCTCTGCAATGGGCTGCCCAGGCTGGTCAGTTACCAGCCAGTGACATCATCAAGGTCCCCTGCTCTCTACCCTGGGAAGGGCCCAGCCTAAGTTACCAAGCCCCAGGCTCCCAGTACCACCCTCAGCCTGTGTGGGTTGCCACCCCACCTTTTGCCTGTCCTTGGGAGGGGACTGATTCTCAGCTCCCCTTAGCAACCAGGTTGCACCCAGTCCCTTGACTTTGTGCTCGGGTTTCCTGGCACCTAAAGTAGAAACGATGCAACTGCCCCCTGGGCTCGCTGAGGGCCAGAGGGGGTGTGACTTTGTCACGGAGCGTAGAAGTCACTGAGTCGATGGTGATCCCGCTGGCTGTTTTTTTTTTTTTTTTTTTTTTTTTTTTTTTTTTTTTTTGAGACGGAGTCTCACTGTCTTCCAGGCTGGAGTGCAGTGGCGCGATCTCTGCTCATTGCAAGCTCCGCCTCCCGGGTTCACGTCATTCTCCTGCCTCAGCCTCCCGAGTAGCTGGGACTACAGGCGCCCGCCAACACGCCCGGCTAATTTTTTGTATTTTTAGTAGAGACGGGGTTTCACCGTGTTAGCCAGGATGGTCTCGATCTCCTGACCTCATGATCCACCCGCCTCGACCTCCCAAAGTGCTGGGATTACAGGCGTGAGCCACCGCGCCCGGCCCCCGCTGGCTGTTAACATCGATACAGTTCAGGTCAGCACACACCAAGTTCCTCCAACACACCAGGGACATCGGCTAGCCACCTCTCCCAGGCAGGGCGGTGCAGTGGTGAGAGCAGGGCCCCTGGCCAGGTGACCTGGGACCTAACCCCTGCACTGTCACTGCTGACTGTGGGACTCTGCACAAGGTACTGCAGCTCTGGGCCTCAATTTCCTCATCTGTAAGGTGGGAGTGGTTATAAGGGGCCACACATGTTCCTATGTGTGAGATGCTGAGAAAGTCACCTGGCATGGACAGGATGGACAGCCAGTATTTATGGAATTATGAATGAATGAATGTTACCCTTTAGTGGGTTCCAGCGTCCTGTCCTGTTGGTGGGAAGACTGAGGCTCAGAGAGCTCCGTAACTTGCCCCAGGTCTCACAGCTGGTTCAGGCAGAGTTGAGGTCTCCTGCCTCCCAGGTGTTTACAGTCTTTCCCCCAGGAGCAGGGTCCAAGCCTGCTGCTCCCCCAACCACCTGCGAGGCACTTGGGCATGTTCCTGGCCACCGGCCAAGTGGCATCACCAGGAAAGAGAGGTCTAAGGGCAGTAGTACCAGTCAGCGTCATGTGCCTGGAGCGAGCGCCCTGTGAGTGCACCTGCCGGGCCAGCCCTTAGCAAGCCAGCGCCCGGGCCTGCTGGAGCCCCAGACCTCATGCTGAACATCCTCAGGGCCCCTCAGTGGCCTGTCCTTGGACGAGCCCCAGGCCTGGTTCATGGAGCTGAGGCGGGCATGAGCTGGGCCTCAAATCCCAGGCTGCCAATCCTAACAGAGCCCTGTGTGTCACATGGCGAAGCCATCACTTCTGACAGTCCTTACGCGGACCAGACTCTGGCCTGGGCCTGTAATGGTTACACACCATGGGTGGCACTGGCCTGGTCCTTGGGGGAGCTCACAGGTGTGTCACAGAGAGTGGAAGGGACCCTGCTCAGACCCCAGTCCATGGCCCACTGTGCTCCCATTTCGTAGGTGGGCAGCCAGCAGGCTGGGGTTCAAGCCTTGGCCCCTGTGGGCCCAGGAGCCCACGGGCTTGGAAGCCAGCCTTGGCTCTGGCTGATGTTCACAGGAAGCGTTTTCCTTGTGGATGGGGAATGCCAACGGTCTCCCTGATGGCAGCTGCTCATCTCTTGCAGACCAGCCGGTTCCTGCTGGAAGCTCCTGGTCTGATCTGGGGATACCATGTCCAAGCCCCCCGACCTCCTGCTGCGGCTGCTCCGGGGTGCCCCAAGGCAGCGGGTCTGCACCCTGTTTATCATCGGCTTCAAGTTCACGTTTTTCGTCTCCATCATGATCTACTGGCACGTTGTGGGAGAGCCCAAGGAGAAAGGGCAGCTCTATAACCTGCCAGCAGATATCCCCTGCCCCGCCTTGGCACCCCCCACCCCACCCTCCCACGGCCCCACTCCAGGCAACATCTTCTTCCTGGAGACTTCAGACCGGACCAACCCCAACTTCCTGTTCATGTGCTCGGTGGAGTCGGCCGCCAGAACTCACCCCGAATCCCACGTGCTGGTCCTGATGAAAGGGCTTCCGGGTGGCAACGCCTCCCTGCCCCGGCACCTGGGCATCTCACTTCTGAGCTGCTTCCCGAATGTCCAGATGCTCCCGCTGGACCTGCAGGAGCTGTTCCGGGACACACCCCTGGCTGACTGGTACGTGGCCGTGCAGGGGCGCTGGGAACCCTACCTGCTGCCCGTGCTCTCCGACGCCTCCAGGATCGCGCTCATGTGGAAGTTCGGTGGCATCTACCTGGACACGGACTTTATTGTTCTCAAGAACCTGAGGAACCTGACCAACGTGCTGGGCACCCAGTCCCGCTACGTCCTCAACGGCGCCTTCCTGGCCTTCGAGCGCCGGCACGAGTTCATGGCGCTGTGCATGCGGGACTTCGTGGACCACTACAACGGCTGGATCTGGGGTCACCAGGGCCCACAGCTGCTCACACGGGTCTTCAAGAAGTGGTGTTCCATCCGCAGCCTGGCCGAGAGCCGCGCCTGCCGCGGCGTCACCACCCTGCCCCCCGAGGCCTTCTACCCCATCCCCTGGCAGGACTGGAAGAAGTACTTTGAGGACATCAACCCGGAGGAGCTGCCGCGGCTGCTCAATGCCACCTATGCTGTCCACGTGTGGAACAAGAAGAGCCAGGGCACGCAGTTCGAGGCCACGTCCAGGGCGCTGCTGGCCCAGCTCCATGCCCGCTACTGCCCCACAACGCACGAGGCCATGAAGATGTATTTGTGAGGGGTCCGCCAGGTCACCTCCCCAACCCGCTCCTGATGGAGGGGGCACTGGGCCGCCCTTCCTGGGGAGGCAAGATTGGGGGCCCGGGAAAGGGAGGCCCGAGCTGCCACCAGGCTTAGGCAGGCTGTTGAGGAGCTGTGGGAGCAGGCCCGATGGGAGGCTATGGACACCCCCAAGACAGTGTCCTGTCTCGAGGCAGGGCTGACACGTGGTGCCATGGACAGCGGAGCGAGCTCAGTGAGTGCCCCAGGCCTTCTAGACAACAGGCAGGAAGGATGAACCTCAGGGCACCCCCAGGTGGCGCAGGAAGCCAGGCAGTTGGGACAGAGGTGCCCATGAGGGCAGAGGCTGGTGGCGCCCCAGGCCTTCTAGACAACAGGCAGGAAGGATGAACCTCAGGGCACCCCTGGGTGGCGGGGGAAGCCGGGCAGTTGGGACAGAGGTGCCCACGAGGGCAGAGGCTGGTGCTAAGGGGATGGGGAAGAAGGGACGAGATTCCCAGAGAGGAGAGGAGGCTGTTGGTAGGAAAGCGGCAAGGCTGGGGGAGACCCAGCCCCAAGGGTCTGGGGTGGAGAATGCTTTGCTCTTTTCTGGTTTTGGTTCCTCTTTCGGGGGGGTCAACAGGGACTGGGTGAGGCAGAGGCCCAGCAGTGCCAGCCTGGGGAGCCCTTTAGGGGTAGCCCGTCCTGCCCATCCCATCCTTCCTCCTCTCCAGAGATGCCAGGGGGCCATGTATGCTCTGCCCCTTCCCTCAGATGGGGGCTGGGTGGGGAGGCTCTTTAGGCTCAGGAGAAGCATTTTAAAGAAACCCCCACCCCGCCGCACACATTATAAACGCAGGAGAATAATCAATAGAATAAAAGTGACCAACTGTCACTTTGGGCCTTGTGATTGGTGAAGCGCGTTCAGGCTCACAGCCTCCTCCGCTCCATTCTTCTGACGGGGAATCCACTGGGTGGATTGGTGGTGACTTTGCCGAGATCTGACAACCTGCCCAGCACGGAAGGGCTCGGGACCTCGCTCATAGCCCCAGTGTCCCTGGTGATGGAGAGCCCCCGCGGTGGGGAATGGGGGGAGCCTGTTTTTCCCTCCTCCTTTTTCAAGGCTCGCAGACACCCAAGGTTGGGTCCCACCAGCGCAACTCCCGCCATGACAAGCCTGAATCTGTTTAACATAAATGGGACCAAATGTGGACACGGAGGAGCCCACTGCTGGAGCAGGGCTGAGCCGCCATCCATCCAGGGAGGGGTCCCAGTGAGGGAGCTGTGAGGGCCTGTGGCTGAAATCCCAGGAGGGACCTGAAGTGCCTTGTGGGCGGACAGAGTCTTGCTCTGTCCCCCAGGCTGGAGTACAGTGGCCCTATCTCGGCTCACTGCAACCTCCGTCTCCCGGGTTCAAGTGATTCTCCTGCCTCAGCCTCCTGAGTAGCTGGGATGACAGGCACATGCCACCGTGTCGGCTAACTTTTTTGTATTTTTAGTAGAGACGGTGTTTCGCCATGTTGGCCAGGCTGGTCTTGAACTCCTGACCTCAGGTGAGCCACTGCACCTGGCCCAGGTTTTGTTTTTGATGAATACAAAGGATTGTCAAGTCAGTGATTTCTCCAGCCACAGCAGCATTTCAAATGAGCAGGTTTTACTTAAATAATACAAATCCTATACTAACTATATATGTATGTGAACAAGCGAGATGACCTTTCAGAGTCCAGCATTGTTTAGTCATTTGAGCATCATACAGTGAGTGCCTACTTGGTGCCAGCATGAGGTCAGGAGTTCAAGACCAGCATGGCCAACATGGTGAAATCCCGTCTCAACTAAAAATACAAAAATTAGCCAGGCGTGGTGGCAGGCGCCTGTAATCCCAGCTACTCAGGAGACTGAGGCAGGCGAATCGTTTGAACCTGGGAAGCAGGGGTTGTGGTGAGCCAAGATCGCACCACTGTGCTCCATCCTGGGTGACAAGACCGAGACTCCGTCTCAAAAAAAAAAAAAAAAAAAAAAAGCCAGGCACGGTGGCTCACGCCTGTAATCCCAGCACTTTGGGAGGCTGAAGCAGGCAGATCATAAGGTCAGGAGTTCAAGACCAGCCTGGCCAATATGGTGAAACCCCATCTCTACTAAAAATACAAAAACTAGCCGGGCATGATGGGGGGCACCTATAGTCCCAGCTACTCCGGAGACAGAGGCAGAATTGCTTGAACCTGGGAGGCGGAGTTTGCAGTGAGCCAAGATCGCACCACTGCACTCCAGCCTGGGTGACAGACCGAGATTTCATCTCAAAAAAAGGAAATTATGTGCATAAATGTCTGCTTAGGGCAGAGAGGTGGGTAGGAAGTGCCAGTTCCCAGGGAGGATGCTGTTGACTCCTTATCCACCGCCATTCTCCTCCGCCTTCTTTCTTGCTAAGGAAACCCCAAGTTTCTTCAACCCTCAGGTAGCTTAGGGCTATAGAGGAAGTGGGCCCTCCCTAGGCCTGGGGGTGAATCTCTTTTGGTCTAAGCCAGTCCTAGTCATTCCAGCCCCTTCCTAGTAATTTGAGTGGAAATGGGCATATAATGCTATTCTGGCCAATGAGAGGGCAAGTCAGCTGGAAAACGAGGCTCTGAGAAAATTTTCATAGACAAGAAAGCAACATTTCTGCATTTGGTATAAGGGTGTAATGCTCCAAGCAATGGCAGCCATCTTGAGGCCATGAGGGCACAAGTCTGAGATCAAACGTCACCGCACTGCATCCTTGAAGACATGAAGACCTCAACGAGCTGCTGAATTAACCCTGGAAGCGCCCTATCCCGACTCCTTGCCTCGTGTGTTAGATGCTATTTACCACCCTCAAGTGTCTGTTCTTCTTGTGGTCCTTAGAAAAAGAACACAGCGAGTTCTAGGCAGACAAATCACCTCCCCTTGGCAGCGGGCTGTGACTAAGTCCAGGCCAATGGGATGTGAACAGGAGTGATGCGGGCAACTCACGGATGATCTTAAAGACATTTGCTTTGGGCACTCTTCCCCGCTTCCCACTGGCTGGAGCATGGCAGCAACTGGAGTGCTTTGCAGGGCACATTTTGGGGGTGGCAGAGTGGCCCCAGTGGCCTTGGAGCACTCACCTTGGGACTGTAATGTGAGACAGGAACAATTTTCTGTTTTTTTGTTTGTTTTTGTTTTTTGTTTTTGTTTTTTTGAGACAGAATTTGACTCTTGTTGCCCAGGCTAGAGTGCAATGGCATGATCTCAGCTCACCGCAACCTCCGCCTCCCCGGATCAAGCGATTCTCCTGCCTCAGCCTCCCAAGTAGCTGGGATTACAGGTGTGCGTCACTACACCCAGCTAATTTTGTATTTCTAGCAGAGACAGAGTTTCTCCATGTTGGTCAGTCAGGCTGGTCTCAAACTCCCAACCTCAGGTGATCAGCCCGCCTCGGCCTCCCAAAGTTCTGGGATTATAGGCATGAGCCACCGCACCTGGCCTAATTTTTGTATTTTTAGTAGAGACGGGATTTCACTGTATTGGCCAGGCCGGTCTCGAACTCCTGACCTCAGGTGATCTGCCCACCTTGACCCCCCAAAGTGCTGGGATTACAGGCATGAGCCACCGCGCCTGGCCTAGTAGTCTCTTTTCTCTCCTTGGAAGTTGGTGGGGGCCGGGGCCGGGTTCTGATTTTTGGCAGTGAACTAGAGCTGGGAGGAATGTCTAACGTCTCACCTCCCTTTGGTTTCCTGCTGCTGCTGCTGCACCCGCCCTGAAAGGGGATGCTCCTCCTCCCCGACCCCCCACCGCAGCACACATCACACCTGAGTCCAGGGCCTGTTGTCAGGGCCTGAAGCCTGGTCCCACCCTGACCCCCAACCTCACAGCAGAATTCCGAGCACGCCTTGCACTGGGCTAGTCCAAGTTAGAACAAGCAGAGATTTAGGAACAAGTGAACCATGAAACCGGACTTCCAGGAACACGGGGACTCACTCATCCTCGATCTCTGTTGGGCACTCAGATAGAGGACATTACAATTTAATATTTAAACAAGAAGTTGAATATTGATACACCAGCAAGGGGGAATTATTTTCCTTCCCCTAGAGCTGCTGGGAAAACAACTCCCTGATTGCCTGTGCCTGGCCAGCTGGGCAGATTCTTAAATAACCCGACAGGATGCCGGCCCCAGGCCACACAGTGCCCCCCTCCGCCAGTAAAGGATGGGCCCATATCTTTCTCAGTCCTGGCCAAAAACGTCTGTGAACACACCCACTAGAAACAAGCCAGGAACAAACCGCTGCTCTGAGGATCTGATTACACTTCCCCAGGGCAGGTTTCCACCAGAGCGAGCGCCCCTCCCTCCTCCTTTCCCAGAACTCAGTTGCCAAACAACTGTTCCGGCTCCTGCTTCTGAAGCGGGGGCAGCCTGAGGAAACCAGCGCCTCAGGCGACAGCCAGCTCTGTTAGGCAGGGGCAGGACAAAGTGCAAGGTCCCTCTGGAATCCCCCAAGGCAGAGGGCAGGAGCTAGACTCCTCCGGTAGCTGTGGGGGCTCGGAAGGGGACATTAGACTCTGGTCTGTGGCTGTTGGCGCAGGGAGGTGAAGAGTGGTAGCTGCCACCTGAGGCAGGCACTGGACCCCTTCTCAGCTCCCCAGCCAGCCTCCTTCCTACCCTGTGCACAGAACAGTGAAGGTCTGGGTTCAAATCCCAGCACCGCCACCTACTTGCTGAGCTTCTGTTTCTCCGCGTGGAAAGTGGAGGTGTGATGATAACACCACTCTGTGCTGTAGAGAATGTGCTCTGTGCCAGGGGCTGGGCTGGCTCATTTGATCATTACAACCATGCTGGGAGGGGGCACCACCCATCTTTCTGCAAAAGAGGAGACGCACAACTCTGACCAGGGGTCGGAGGCCAGGAGGCAGGAACAGAGGATCTTCGGGACCCCTGCCCTGCCCCAATGAGGCCCGTTGCTCCCAGCCCAGAGGTGCAAGAACACAGCACTGTGATAGGCAGAGGCTGGGGTCCTCACCTGGCCGGGTGGTGTGGTGGCAGCGGGCATCTTCTGGCCTTCCAGCCTTTCTGCTGTTACCCATGCCCTGCCTGTGCCTGTCCTCACTGTCTCTGTGTTCTCCAGGATGCTACTTTTATTTCTGGCCAGCTGGATCCTGACCCATTTACAGCAGTTGCATTAAGAGGCTGGGCTGAGGCCAGGTGCGGTGGCTCACACCTGTAATCTCAGCACTTTGGGAGGCCGAGGCAGGCGGATCACTTGAGGTCAGGAATTCAAGACCAACCTGGCAAACATGGTGAAACTCCATCTCTACTAAAAATACAAAAATCAGCTGGGCGTGGTGGCGCATATCTGTAATTCCAGCTACTTGGGAGGCTGAGGCACAAGAATCGCTTGAACCAAGGAAGTAGAGGTAGCAGTGAGCCGAGATGGTGCCGCCACTGCACCACCACCCAGGTTGGAGTGCGGTGGTGCAATCATGGCTCTCTGCAGCCTCAATTTCCTGGGCTCAAGAGATCCTCCCACCTCAGCCTCTCAAGTAGCTGAGACTACAGGCATGGGCCACCATGCCCGCCCAGCTAATTTTTAACTTTATTTGTAGAGTCAGGGTTTCACCATGTTGCCTGGGCTGGTCTCAAATTCCTGGCCTCAAGGGATCCACCTGCCTTGGCCTCCCAAAGTGCTAAGATTACAGGTATGAGCCACCGCGCCCGGGCTGGTTGTTGTTTCGTGATCTGGTGCTGGTTAAGTGGTGTGTAATTTGGTGAAAATTCACTGATTTTAGATTTGGAGTTTGTGGACTTCAAGAACATTTACATGAACAAGAAGACAGAGGCCGTGAGGGTGGAGGAGAGGGCGGTTGGAGAGGCACTTGGGCCAGGGAACAGGGCTGGATGTTGGGAATTTAGGGTGCAGCCTGGCTTCTGGCCAAGTGGCTGGAGAGATGGGAGGATGAGCAGATGAGACACTCAGCTGAGACTGAATGCGAGGGGTCCCCCAGAGATGTGGCTCCCAGGGACCCAGATTGAGGAGCTGACTGACCTTAAGGTGATGGGAATTGGTGCCGTAGGAAGGAGGGCTGGTTCTGGGTGAGGGAGCTGAATGAGGGGCATAGAACCTGAGCACCCATTCTAGGGGCTGCCTGCCCCCAGAGAGTGGGTTCTGGAGGAGGGCCTAGGGGAGATGGGGAGAGGACCAGAGCCAGCAGCGTCCAAGGAGTGAGCAGGGTAGCATGGAGAAGTTCTGGAGCTGCTGCTGACACGTGGCCTCAGGAAAGCGAACCAAAAGCTGGGGCCCTCAGAGCCCCCTATGTCAGCAGCGCCAGGCACCCTGGTCTGGGACAAAGGCAAGTGGCCACACCCACCTATTTATAGAAGGCGGCTGGCAGGGGATGATGAAGGCTCTGCCAGGTCTCTGCCAGCCCCACCCATACCCTCAGAGCAGAGGCCAGGCCAGAGTGCAAGGAGATCTGGGACAGATGTGGGCCGACTGCACCCTGCAGGCACAGCTGGGCCCAAGGAGCAGGGGCTTGTGTCCGTCTGTGCTCTGTGGGGTGAGGGAGCTTTTTCTTCTGTGGCCTTGCTGTCCTTTCCTGTGGTATAGGAGACCCCGGTTGTCTATGCCATGAGACCACGTACTCCTCCTGGAGCCCAGGGTGGGGTTCCCTCTTGGCCCCAGCCCAGTCCAGGGTTGGACAGGACATGCCTGCTTACTGAAGAATGAATAAATGAGAAACTGACATCCCCAGAGGCTGAGGGAACTGCACAAACCCCAGGCCTTCTCCTGGCCACTCACACCCCTCTGATGTTGCCCTAAAGACCTCAGGGCCTCCAGGTGCAGAGGCTCACACCTGTAGCCTCAGCACTTTGGGAGGCCAAGGTGGGTGGATCACTTAAAGCCAGGAGTTCAAGACCAACCTGGCCAACATGGCAAAACCCCATCTCTCCTAGAAATACAAAAATTAGCCAGTCATGGTGGCAGGCACCTATAATCCCAGCTACTCAGGAGGCCGAGGCAGGAGAATTGCTTAAACTCAGGAGGCTGAAGTTGCAGTGAGCCAAGATCATGCCACTGCATACACCAGCCTGGGCGACAAAAAAAAAAAAAGCCTCAGTGCCCCCAACAGCAGGGGCTGCTGATAGGGTGAGTTAGGCCTCCAGACCAGGGAGTGGGGAGGGGCCAGGCTGGGCCTTGGAACTTAGAGCCTTGGGGCCCCTGGGAAATTCACCTCAAAAATTATGTTAGAAATTCAAGAGAGGGCCAGGCGCAGTGGCCCACGCCTGTAATCCCAGCATTTTGGGAGCCTGAGGCAGGTGGATCACCTGAGGTCAGGAGTTTGAAACCAGCCTGGCCAACATGGTCAGACCCCGTCTCTACTAAAAATACAAAAATTAGCATGGTGGCGTGGTGGCGAGTGCCTGTAATCCCAGCTACTCGGGAGGCTGAGGCAGAGACTTGCTTGAACCCAGGAGGTGGAGGTTGCAGTGAGCTGAGATCGCACCACTGCACTCCAGCCTGGGCGACAAAGCAAGAAACCGCCTCAAAAAAAAAAATTAGCTGGGCGTGTGGTGGGCGCCTGTAATCCCAGCTACTTGGGAGGCTGAGCCAGGAGAATCGCCTAAACCTAGGAGGCAGAGGTTGCCGTGAGCCAAGATCATGACATTGCACTCCAGCCTGGGCAAAAAGAGCGAAACTCCGTCAAAGAAAAGAAAAGAAACTGAAGAGCCAGTTAATTGAGGATGTGCAAACCACGCTTGAGAGATCCCTTGGAGGGCTGCCTTGCAGTGTCATGGACAGAATGTTTTTCTAGCAGCTGATAGAACCTGCCACAAACTCCCTGTGAGATCTGAGCAAGTTACATCTTCTTGGAGCCTCAGTTTCTTCATCTGCAAAGCTGGGCAGGGAACCGGGGAGCCTTTACCCAGTTTCTGGCCCTAAAATTCCTGATTGGATGAAGATCTTCAGGGGTCTCGGGGTAAGAGCTGGAATGTGGCCATAGGCCCTTTGTGAGGCATGGGTGGGATCTGGGATTGGGGGTTTGGACCCAGCTACCTTGGAAGCTGCCTGTGTCAGGGCTTGGGAGGAATGGTCCAGATGCAGCCCGCAGAGCCACGAGAGGGTATCCATGCCAGGAGGCCACATCCCAAAGTCCAGGGGCAGTGGAGGCCCACGTGATGTCCCTGGATGGCAGGCATGGTCCAGGGGAAAGTGCCCACCACATGCTACCTCACCCAGCCCTCTGACATGGGTATCATGATTGTCATTTTGCCAAAGAGGAAATGGGTGCCCAGAGAGGGCAAGTGTATCTTCAGAGTCACACAGCTGTGTCTAGGGCATCTTCAGCTCATGCCATCCAGAACGGCGGCAGCAGCTTAATCTTGAGCCCAGAATGACTCCTACCTCCAGCCTGGCCCTATGGTCCTCTTCTGTCCTCTATCCTAGACCCTGTGTCCATAGAGCACCTCTGTCTTCCTGCAGGCTGTAAGCATCTCAAGGACAATACCAGGTTGTAGAATAACCCCTTTCACCGGCTACAGGATTTTACCTTTCACAAAGCAATCCCTCTCCCTCTTCTGCACAGAACTCTGAAAGGCAGATATGAGCCCCGTGTGACCCAGGAGAACTCCGAGGCCCTGAGAAGTTGGAGGCCTTGCCCGAAGTTCACAGCTCCTAGGAGGCAGGGCCACAGTCCAGGTCTGTCTGACCAAAGCCTGGGCTTATGTTGTGCTCCACCTCAGATAAACCCAAGAAGGGCCAACTTGCTAATGGGGAAATGCAGGTGGGGCCACAAGACCACCCCTGTTTCCACACAGTCACATTGCAAGCCACAGTCAGGTCCATTCCGTCAGGGAAAGTGCAGACTGTTAGAAGCCAAGAGACTGACTGTAACGTGGGCATCCAGGCGGAGTGAAGCCCTGGGGAGTAAGTTCCCCTAGCTTGCCCTGCTGCTGGCAACCATGCCCAGTGCCTGGCTCAGCCTCCCTGGCTGCTCTGAGAGGCCTGGCCCTGGCTCTGCAGGCGCTGGAGCCAGCGGAGGCATCTGGATCCCATAAGCTTGTCATGAGCTGGTTTGAGCAGAACGGCCTCAACAGCCCCCGGAGAGCCCCCCTCACCCCTGGCTGCGCTGATGCAACTCCCATCTGTCCCCAGCCCGCAGCAGCTCCCAGGGCTGGAGAGTGTGAATCCTTAGGGAGCGTTGTCTAGAGGTCCTGGGCTGGACGGGGATCCCATGCTGACCCGTGGACCCCATGCTGACTGGTGGACACGGCCCCGAATCCCCCTGCACTGCACTTGCTGCTCTGTTTTGCCTGTAAGCATCTCCCCTGTCAGACTGAGCTCCTCCAGGATAAGAACTGTGTCTGATTTATCTGTGAGCTGCCAGCGTCGCCCTGCCTGGGACCTGGCACAAAGGAAATGTCAGGTGACTGCTAAATCAATGAGCGAAGGAATGAATGGATGAAGCATCGTCTCCATGGATCAGCCAGGGTCCAGTTAAGAAAACAGGAACCTTATTTTACCATAAAGTATTTAATGTGTAGGGAGTTAGCTAAAGAGGCATTGATAAAGCCATAAAGAGAACCCTGAAGGCAGCAGAGAAGGCCACCTCCAAGAAGCAGCTACCACACCAGAGGAGGCGAGACGAAGAGGTGGGAGCTACTAGAGCCTAGAAGCTTGGAGGGGGTGCCTGGGGCTAGAAGTCACACCTCTAGGCAGGTCACAGTGGCTCACAGCTGTGATTCCAGCATTTTGGGAGGCTGAAGCAGGTGGATCACTTGGGGCCAGGAGTTTGAGACCAGCCTGGCTAACATGGCAAAACCCCATCTTTACTTAAAAAAATACAAAAAATTAGCTGGGCATGGTGGCGGGCGCCTGTAGTCTCAGCTACTCGGGAGGCTGAGGCAGGAGAATCGCTTGAACCTGGGAGACAGAGGTTGCGGTGAGCTGAGATAGCACCACTGCACTCCAGCTTAGGTGACAGAGTGAGACTCTGGCTCAAAAAAGAAGTCACACCTCTGAGGAGGAGGAGAGGCTGCCCAGCCCTCAGGATCTTGGAGAAGGGAACCCCCCTGAGGCAGCACCCAGGCCTCAAAGGAGGGAGTGCCAGAGCCTCTGAGCAGCTGGTTCTCGGAGCATGGAGAGAACTTTGAAACTGGAACTGCATGCCGCTGCTGACTGAAGAGCCATCAGCAGGGTGATTTTGGCAGCACACTGAGCAAATAAGGAATAAGTCCTTCCTTTCTCCTCCAGCCTTCCAGTCTCTCTCTAGTCCCTCCTGTTGGCAGAGCACAACAGGCTGCCAGATGGCAAAGGAGACACGCAGTGTGCAGAGGCTCCCACCCAAGCAGGAGGCCGGGAGCCCAGCCCCAGAGCATGGGCGGCCCCACTAACACAGGTGCACCTCCATCAACAGCAACAAGCATGTCATGCTTCTGCTTCGAGTGAGGGATCTTCTCTTCCTAGAAAGATATTTTCACCCCCTTCCCCCAAAGGAGACACAAAGTCCCAAGGATCACTGTATCCATCTTTGGGAAAGGTTAATTACTCTTCGAAGTCAACCACAACCTCACCTGTGTGTTCTGCAATCTAAAGAATACAGTTGCCGGGCGCGGTGGCTCACGCTTGTAATCCCAGCATTTTGGGAGGCCGAGGCGGGCGGATCACGAGGTCAGGAGATCGAGACCATAGTGAAACCCTGTCTCTACTAAAAATACAAAAAAATTAGCCGGGCGTGGTGGCGGGCGCCTGTAGTCCCAGCTACTCGGAGAGGCTGAGGCAGGAGAATGGCGTGAACCCGGGAGGCAGAGCTTGCAGTGAGCCGTGATCGGGCCACTGCACTCCAGCCTGGGTGACAGAGCAAGACTCCGTCTCAAAAAAAAAAAAAAA
The DNA here is from genome assembly GCF_028878055.3 of Symphalangus syndactylus. Taxonomy (NCBI): domain Eukaryota; kingdom Metazoa; phylum Chordata; class Mammalia; order Primates; family Hylobatidae; genus Symphalangus; species Symphalangus syndactylus. Next base: position 17,038,906 of record NC_072440.2, read on the forward strand.
AAAAAAAGAATACAGTTTAGGCTGGGCGTGGTGTGGCTCATGCCTGTAATCTCAGCACTTTGGGAAGCCGAGGCAGGAAGATCACTTGAGCCCAGGAGTTTGAGACCAGCCTGGGCAACATGACAAAACCCCATCTCAACAAAAAATACAAAAATTAGCTGGGCATGGTGGCGCATGCCTGTAATCCCAGCCATTCAGGTGGCTGAGGCATGAGAATTGCTTGAACCAGAAGGCGGAGGTTGCTGTGAGCTGAGATCACATCACTGCATTCCAGCCTGGGTGACAGAGTGAGACTCCATCTCAAAAATAAAAATAGAGAGAGAGAGAGAGAGAGAGAGAAGGGAGGGAGGGAGGGAAAAGGAAGGAGGGAAGGAAGGGAGGGACGGAGGGAGGGAAAGAAAAGAAGAAAAAAAGAAAGAGAAGAAGGAAAGAAGAAAGCAAAAGAAAAGAAAGAAGAAAGAAAAGAAAGAAAAAGAAGGAAAGAAGGAAGGAAGGAAGGAAGGGCGAGCCGGGCGCGGTGGCTCACGCCTGTAATCCCAGCACTTTGGGAGGCCGAGGCAGGTGGATCATGAGGTCAGGAGATCGAGACCATCCTGGCTAACATGGTGAAACCCCGCCTCTACTAAAAATACAAAAAATTAGCTGGGAGTGGTGGCAGGCGCCTGTAGTCCCAGCTACTTGGGAGGCTGAGGCAGGAGAATGGCGTGAACCCGGGAGGCAGAGCTTGCAGTGAGTGGAGATCACGCCACTGCACTCCAGCCTGGGCGACAGAGCGAGACTCCAGAAAAAAAAAAAGAGAGAGAGAGAGAGAAGGAGGGAGGGAGGGAGGAAGGAAGGAAGGAAAAGAAAGAGAAAGAAAGAAAGAAGGAAAGAAAAAAGAAAGAGAAAGAAAGAAAGAAAAAGCAAGCAAGCAAGCAAAGCAAAGAAAATGTATAGATGTATAGGCCAGGCATGGTGGCTCATGCCTATAATCCTAGCACTTTGGGAGGCCAAAGCAGGCAGATCCCTTGAGCTCAAGAGTTCGAGACCAGCCCAGGCAACATGGCAAAACCCTGTCTCAAAAAAAAAAATAATTAGTTAAATATATATAAAATATTTATATAATACATTTAAAACTCAATCACCAACATCAATGCTGAAATAAATCAGGGGAAGGAGGAAGAGAGGAGAAGATAATAGGAAGTCAGACAGGAGGGGAGAAGAGTGAGGAGGAGGAAAAGAAGAAATGTATGTATGTATGTGTAAAATACATATATGTGTGTGTGTGTGCATGCATTATTTTCTTTTGTGTGTGTGTGCATGCATTATTTTCTTTCGTGTGTGTGTGCATGCGTTTTTGGTTCAGTGGATAAGCAGCCTAACATGGCCAGGTGGCAATCTCAGCTTCCGACTAAGTGGAACCATTGTTGTCTGCTGGTAGAAACACTCCTCTCTTGGGGACCAAGACCTTTACCCCAGCAGAGCTCCAAGTTTCAAGAACCGGAAATGACAATTCTGTGGGTGATGACTCAGTGCAGTCATGATTCCTGGCTCTGTGTTCTGTCATGGAATGTGCGGGTCTCTGAGTCACCACACACTGTATCCTACAAGACAGAGCCTCATCTTTTCAGTGTGTTGCCTCCCAACTGGGGTTGTACCTGAGCCTTCAGGAGGTCATGCCACCACCATGCTGCTGGACAAGCTGTTTCTGGGTGGAGGGGTATGTCAGAGACAATAAGGGCTTACTGTACCCTGGAAGGTCCTCCACTAGGTCATGGAGGAAGCCCACCCAGCAGTCCTCTCCCGTGCTGCTGAGCCAGGCTGGGGGCTGAAGGCAAAGGGTGGGGGTTGGGTGGTGGAACATCACCTTTGACCCCAGCTTGGTCTAAAGTTCCCAAATGTGATCCCCTCCAGGCTAAAATATCAGCGGGAGTTCATTCTATTTGAGTCTGGGAGGAAACAACAGGGATTGCTCACAGTGAAGGCTCAGTGAGAAACAAGAAACGTACACCTCCACAACCCTGCAGGGTAATATTCAAAATAAAGAGGATGATGCCCCACAACAACGTGAATGCACTGAACACTCCTGAACTGTACACTTACCCGTGGCCAGAAGGATCGATTTTTATGTTGTGTATCTTTTACCACAATTTTTTTGTTTTGAGACAGGGTCTCACTCTGTCACCCAGGCTGGAGTGCAGTGGCTCAAAATGCCTCCCAGAATGCTGAAATTCAGGCATAAGCCACTGCACCCGGTCTTATTATTTTTCAATAGAGACAGGGTCTTGCTATGTTGCTGAGGCTGGTCTCTAACTCCTGGCCTCAACCAATCCTCCGGCATCAGCCTCTCAAAGTGTAGAAATTACAGAAGTGAGCCACTGCACCAGGCTTGTTTTACCATAATTAAATTAAAATAATAATAATGAGATGGGAAGTGTGAGGTGAGGTCAGTGTATTACTCCATTTTCACACTGCTATGAAGAAATACCCTAGACTGGGTAATTTATCAGATGAGATTGTGCATATTCAGGGTGGTACAGCCATCCACGAGACTGGGTAATTTATAAAGAAAAGAGGTTTAATTGACTCACAGTTCTGCATGGCTGGAGATGCCTCAGGAAACTTACAACCATGGCAGAAGGCACCCCTTCACAAGGTGGCAGGAGAGAGAATGAGCACTAGCAGGGGAAATACCAGACACATAAAACCATCAGATCTCATAAGACACACTCATTGTCATGAGAACAGCATGGGAGAAACTGCCCTCCATGATCCAGTTACTTCCATCTGGTCCCACCCTTGACATGTGGGGATTATTACAATTCAAGGTGAGATTTGAGTGGGGATACAGAGCCAAACCATATCATGCTGCATCTAGCTCCTCCCAGATCTCATCTCCTCACATTTCAAGACACAATCATGCCCTTCCAACAGTCCCCCAGAGTCTAAACATACTCCAGTATTAACCCAAAAGTCCAAGTCCAAAGCCTCATCTGAGACAAGGCAAGTCCCTTCTGCCCATGAGCCTGTAAAATCAAAAGCAGGTTAGTTATTTCCTTCCTAACACAATGCAGGTACAGGCATTGGGTAAATTCACCCATTCAAATGGGAGAAACTGGCCAAAATAAAGGGGCTATAGGCCCCATGGAAGTCTGAAATTCAATAGGGAAGTCACTGAACCTTTAAGTTCCAAAATGATCTTCTTTGACTCCATGTCTTGCATCCAGGTCATGCTGATGCAAGAGGTGAGCTCCCATGGCCTTGGGCCGCTCCACCCCTGTGTCTTTGCAGCATATAGCTCTCCTTCCTGGCTGCTTTCACAGGTTAGTGTTGAGTGTTTGTGACTTTTTCAGGCACACAGTGCAAGCTGTTGGTGTATCTACCATTTTGGGGTCTGGAGGATGGTGGCCCTTTTCTCACAGCTGCTCTATGCAGTGCCCCAGTGGGGACTCTGCGTGGGGGCTCCAATCCTACATTTCCCTTCTGCACTGCCCTAGCAGAGGTTCTCCATGAGGGCTCCGCCCTTGCAACAAACTTCTGCCTGGACATCCAAGCATTTCTATACATCCTCTGAAATCTAGGCAGAGGTTCTCCAACCTTAATTCTTGACTTCTGTGTACCTGCAGGCCCAACACTTCGTGTAAGCCACCAAGGCTTGGGGCTTGCACCCTCTGAAGCAATGGCCTGACCCCTTTTAGCCATGGCAAGAGCTAAAACAGCTGGGACACAGGGCACTATGTCCCAAGGTGGCATAGAGCAGTGGGACCCTGGGCCCAGCCTAGGAAACCATTTTTCTCTCCTAGACCTCAGGTCCTGTGATGAGAAGGGGAGCCATGAAGGTCTCTCACATGCCCTGGAGACATTTTCCCCATTGTCTTGGTGGTTAACATTCAGCTCTTCATTAGGCAAATTTCTGCAGGCAGCTTGAATTTCTCCCCAGAAAATGGGTTTTTCTTTTCTATTGCATTGTCAGGCTGCAAATTTCCCAAACTTTTATGCTCTGCTTCCTCTTGAACACTTTGCCGCTTAGAAACTTCTTCTGCCAGATACCCCAAGTCATCTTTCTCAAGTTCAAAGTTCCACAGATCTCTAGGGCAGGGGCAAAATGCTGCCAATCTCTTTGCTAAAGCATAGCAAGAATGACCTTTACCCCAGTTCCCAACAAGTTCTTCATCTCCATCTGAGATCACTTCAGCCTGGACTTCATTGTTCATACCACAATCAGCATTTTGGGCAAAGGCATTCAGCTAGTCTCTAGGAAGTTCCAAACATTCCCACATCTTCCTGTCTTTTGAGCCCTCCAAGTCTCTAGGAAGTTCGAAACTTTTCCACATTTTCCTGTCGTCTTCTGAGCCCTCCAAACTGTTCCAACCTCTGCCTGTTACCCAGTTCCAAAGTTGCTTCCACATTTTCAGTTATGCTTATAGCAGCACCCAACTCCTGCTACCAATTTACTGTACTGGTCTGTTCTCACGCTGCTATGAAGAAATACCCAAGACATTGGGTTTTGTTTTGTTTTGTTTTATTTTATTTTTTGTTTGTTTGTTTTTGAGAGGGAGTCTCGCTCTGTCACCCAGGCTGGAATGCAGTGGTGTGATCTTGGCTCACTGCAACCTCTACCTCCAGGTTTAAACAATTCTTCTGCCTCAGCCTCATGAGTAGCTGGAGTTACAAGCACCTGCCACCACCTCTGGCCAATTTTTGTATTTTAGTAGAGATGAGGTTTTGCCATGTTGGCCAGGCTGGTCTCAAACTCCTAACTCAAGTGATCTGCCCGCCCTGGCCTCCCAAAGTGGTGGGCTTACAGGCATGAGCCACTGCACCGGGCCAAGACTGGGTAGTTTATAAAGAGGTTTAATTGACTCACAGTTTCACATAGCTAGGGAGGCCTCAGGAAACAGAATCATAACAGAAGGCACCTCTTCACAGGGTGGCAGGAGAGAGAATGAGTGCCAGCAGGGCAAATGTCAAACGCTTATAAAACAATCAGAGCTCATGAGACTCACTCATTATCATGAAAACAGCATGGGGAAACCGGTCCCATAATCCAATTACTGCCACCTGGTCCTACCCTTGACATGTGGGGATTATCACAATTCAAGGTGAGATCTGGGTGGAGACACAGGGCCAAACCATATCAGCTAGGGACCACTATGACAAAATCCGTGTCTGAACTTGAAACCCATCCAACAAATATGTGTCAACACTAATTGTGCTTAAAAAACACAAATGCCAACGCTAAAGTTCCTCAAATTTCAGGAGAATCTCAGCACCTTCCTTCTTTGCCTTTAGCAATTCAATATTTTAATAGCAGTGTGAAACTTCCTCATGACGAAACCTTTTTTTTTTTTCGAGACAGGGTTTCGCTCTTGTTGCCCAGGCTGGAGTGCAACGGCGCAATCTCGGCTCACCACAACCTCCGCCTCCCAGGTTCAAGCGATTCTCCTGCCTCAGCCTCCCGAGTAGCTGGGATTACAGGCGTGCGCCACCACCCCGGCTAATTTTGTATTTTTAGTAGAGACAGGGTTTCTTCATGTTGGTCAGGCTGGTCTTGAACTCCTGACATCAGGTGATCCACCCACCTCAGCCTCCCAAAGTGCTGGGATTACAGGCATGAGCCACTGCACCTGGCCGACAAAACCTTTCTTGGTCAAGAAAAACCAACTCCAGTGAATAGTTGCCTACAAGTACAGGCCACCATCCCTGGCTAAATTTTTTTATTTTTAGTATAGATGATCTCCCTATGTTGCCCAGGCTGGTCTCAAACTCCTGGGCTCAAACAATCTGCCCACTTTGGGCTCCCAAAGTGCCTGAGTTATAGGCGTGAGCCACCATGTCCAGCCAAGTCTAAAAGATCAAGGACCACCTTCCAAGTCAGGGTGATTCACTTGTGGTCAATGTCATTTTGATGTTGGCCTTTAACCAATTTTCTCTTCTTCCAGGTTTGGCCAGCCCAACTCCTCTGGGTGCTGTGTACTGGGACCCCCTGGACAGGAGCGCCTCATCTGAGAGATGGGCTGGTCTTAGGAGCTGTGCCCCTGGAAACAGCTACCTGTCTTCCCAGGATCAGATCTCTATTCTTGGCCAATACTGCTGGGTGCTGGGTCACCTCCTCCATTTCTCTCTCTTTTTTTTTTTTTTTTTTTTTTTTTTTTTGAGACAGAGTCTTGCCAGGCTGGAGTGCAGTGGTAGGATCTTGGCTCACTGCAAACTCCACCTCCTGGGTTCAAGCAAGTTTCTGCCTCAGCCTCCTGAGTAGCCGGGATTATAGACACACGCCACCATGCCTGGCTAATTTTTGTATTTTTGGTAGAGATGGGGTTTCACCATATTGGCCAGGCTGGTCTTGAACTCCTGACCTCAGGTGATCTGCCTGCCTTGGCCTCCCAAAGTGCTAGGCATGAGCCACTGCACCCAGCCCATTTCTCTTCTTTTCTTTCTCTCTCTCTTTTTTTTTTTCTTTTGGAAGATTTGAGCAAGACTTTGAGGTCTTGCTCTGTCACCAGGCCGGAGCGCAGTGGCACAATCATGGCTCATTGCAACCTTGACCTCCCGGGCTCAAGCCATCCTCCCACCTCAGCCTCCCGAGTGGCTGGGACCAGGCACATGCCATCATGCCCAGCTAATTTTTGTATTTTTTTGTAGAGATGGGATTTCACCATGTTGTCTAGACTGGTCTTGAACTCCTGGGCTCAAGCAATCCGCCTGTCTCAGCCTCCCAAAGTGTTGTGATTGTAGGCGTGAGCCACCGTGCCTGGCCCCCTCCTCCATTTCTGCCCCTGCCTTGAGCCTCTCCAGGGTTTGGGCTTGAGCCCCACCCACTCCTGCCCCAGAAACCCCTCCCCATTTCAGTTCTACTTTTGTAAACTCCAGCCTCTGCGCCCCCTCATCCTGTTCCCTGTCCCAGGGAAGTCCCCCACCTGCCTAACAGGCTTCAGAGCCAAATCAACCCAAATATTTCTTCAACAGGAAACTCAACATCCCAGCCATGCTGGGAAAACAAGGCTTAAAAAAAAATGAGAGGCAATAAAAATCCCCAAATGACTCTGTTGTGTTTTGACAGAAGGGGAAAAAAAAAAACAGGATTTCACAAACTGGATTTTTGGCATTGCAAAATGGTCATCAACCCTCCCAACTTCCCAGAGAGACTGAAAGGAAAATTCCCAAACAGCTTCTTACTTTCTTATTTTCCATTAAGTGCAGTCCATTTCCTAGTTCAATTACAGAAGATCAGAACTGAGGTTGAGGGAAAAGAGTTCACATGAAAAAAGGAAGGAGAGAAAACATCAGGCTGGGTGTGATGGTTCACGCCTGTAATCCCAACACTTCGGGAGGCCAAGGCTGGTGGATCAATTGAGCCCAAGAGTTAGAAACAAGCCTGGGCAATACGGCAAAACCCCGTCTCTACAACAAATACAAAAAAATTAGCTGAGCGCCTGTAATCCCAGCTACTCAAAAGGGTGAGGCAGGAGGATCACTTGAGCCCAGGAGTTTGAGACCAGCCTGGGCAACATAGCAAGATCTGTCTGTACTTAAAAATCTATATATATTAGCTGGCATGGTGGCATAAGCCTGTAGTCCCAGCAACACAGGAGGCTGAGGCGGGAGGATCACCTGAGCCTGGGAGATCAAGGCTGTGATGAACAATGATGCCACTGCACTCCAGCATGAGCAATAGAGTGAGACCCTGTCTAAAAGCAAAGGAAGGAAAGGAAAACTCAGAATCCAGTCCAGAGCCTTGAAACTTTGGGGGTCCTCAGCCTAACCGAAACCTGTCCCATCCTATAACCACAGAATTTCAAGACTGGGAGGGGCTGGGCTCGGTGGCTCACACCTGTAATCCCAGCACTTTGGGAGGCCAAGGTGGGTGGATCACTTGAGGTCAGAAGTTTGAGACCAGCCTGGCCAACATGGTGAAACCCTGTCTCTCCTACAAATACAAAAATTAGCCAGGCATGGTGGCAGGTGCCTGTAATCCCAGCTACTCGGGAGGCTGAGACAGGAGAATTGCTTGAACCCAGGAGGTGGAGGGTGCAGTGAGCCAAGATGGTGCCATTGCACTCTAGCCTGGGAGATAGAGCGAGACTCCGTCTAAAACAACAACAACAACAACAAACAGAAACAAAAAACAAACAAACAAAAAAACTGTGAGGGACCATAGACCATAGAGATCTACTGGTCCATCTGGCACATCCCTAGAGAAGCACACATCTCCCACCTTAAGACAATCTGGGCCAGGCACGGTGGCTCACGCCTGTAATCCCAGCACTTTGGGAGGCCAAAGCGGGCAGATCATGAGGTGAGGAGATCCAGACCATCCTGGCTAACACGGTGAAACCCCATCTCTACTAAAAAAATTTAGCTGGGCGTGGTGGCACGCTCCTGTAGTCCCAGCTACTCAGGAGGCTGAGACAGGAGAATTGCTTGAACCCAGGATGTGGAGGTTGCAGTGAGCCAAGATCATGCCATTGCACTCTAGCCTGGGGGAGAGAGCGAGACTGTCTCAAAAAAAAAAAAAGACAATCTGTAAGTTACCACACAGTACCATACAGAATACCCAGGAGACCCACACAGGGTGGCAAACACCCTCCAGTAATAATGGCCTAAAGGGCCGGGCTCGGTGGCTCACGCCTGTAATCCCCGCTCTTTGGGAGGCGGAGGCGAGAGGATCACGAGGTCAGGAGATTGAGACCATCCTGGCTAACACGGTGAAACCCCGTCTCTACTAAATATACAAAAAATTAGCCGGGCGTGGTGGCCCAGTTACTCAGGCTGAGGCAGGAGAATGGTGTGAACCCAGTGGGTGGAGCTTGCAGTGAGCCGAGATGGCGCCACTGCACTCCAGCCTGGGCGACAGGGCGAGACTCTGTCTCAAAAAAGAAAAAAAAAAAGGAAAAAAAAGAAACCTCATTTCTACTAAAATATAAAAATTATCCGGGCATGGTGGTGAGTGCCTGTAATCCCAGTTACTTGAGAGGCTGAGGCAGGAGAATCACTTGAAACCTGGAAATGAAGGTTGCAGTGAGCCGAGATCGTGCCACTGCACTCCAGCCTGGGTGACACAGCGAGACTCATCTCAGAAAAAAAAAAGGGGTGAGGTGCCCCCTGGTTTCGTGGTGTATGTGATTGGCTTGTTTGTATAATTCCATGGGCTGGCAGGGAACTGAAACCAGCTACTCAGGGGGAAGCAGGGTACAATTGTACCCGGTCCACTTGATAAGGAGGATTGCTTGGCACTTGGCTAGAGTATGTTATGTTGAAATGTTGAAAATGCCAGCTATTTTCTTTCTTTCTTTTTTTTTTTTTTTTTTTGAGACGAAGTCTCACTCTTGTCCCCCAGGCTAGAGTGCGATGGCGCGATCTCGGCTCATTGCAACTTCTGCCTCCCGGGTTCAAGCGATTCTCCTGCCTCAGCCTCCTGAGTAGCTGGGATTACAGGCGCCTGCCACCACCAGCTAATTTTTGTATCTTTAGTAGAGACGGGGGTTTCACCATGTTGCCCTGGCTGGTCTTGAACTCCTGACCTCAGCCTCCCAAAGTGCTGGGATTACAGGCATAAGCCACCATGCCCGGCCAACCAACTATTTTCTTTTAGCTGCTTATGATAAAATTCAAGATTATAACGAGTGAAAAGGGAAGGATTCAGGTCTCAGGTAGAATTAAGAGGGCATATAAAGGAGCCAGGATTTGCTGGTTTCAAACATATAAACTACATGTAATTTCTCTTTCTTTCTTTCTTTCTTTCTTTCTTTCTTTCTTTCTTTCTTTCTTTTTCTTTCTTCTCTCTCTCTTTCTTTCTTTTCTTTCTTTCTTTTTCTTTCTTCCTTTTCTTTCTTCTTTCTTTCTTTCTTTCTTTCTTTCTTTCTTTCTTTCTTTCCTTCTTTCCTTCTTTCCTTCTTCGTTTCTTTTTTTTTTTTTTCTGAGATAGGTTCCAGCTCTGCCACCCAGGCTGGAGTGCAGTGGCACAATCTTGGTTTAGTGCAACCTCTGCCTCCCCGGCTCAAGTCATCCTCCCACCTCAGCCTCCTGAGTAGCTGGGTGCAAACTACCATGCCCGGCCAATTTTTGTATTTTTAGTAGAGATGGGGTTTCACCCTGTTGCCCAGGATGGAATCCAGCTCCGGGTTCAAGCGATCCTCCTGCCTCAGACTCCCAAAGTGCTATGATTACGGGCGTGAGCCACTGCACCCCACCTAATTTCAGTTTTTGTTTGTTTGTTCCTTTTTTTTTTTGAGACGGAGTCTCACTCTGTTGCCCAGGCTAGAGTGCAGTGGCGCGATCTCGGCTCACTGCATCCTCCGCCTCCCGGGTTCAAGCAATTCTCCTGTTTGAGCCTCTCGAGGAGCTGAGATTACAGGCACCCACCACCATGCCTGACTAATTTTTGTATTTTTAGTAGAGATGGGGTTTCACCATGTGGGCTAGACCGGTCTAGAACTCCTGACCTCAAGTGATCCACCTGCCTCAGTCTCCCAAGGTGCTGGGATTACAGGCATGAGCCACCACCGCGCCTGGCCCTAATTTCATTTTTTAAACAATGAGGTTAGTTTCTTTTATAATAAGCCTCGCAGTAAAAGATTTTAAAAAATATCTTGGCAGTCTTTGCGCCTAGGACAGAACCTGGCATGGTGCTTATCCACACTGACATCTGAACAAATACAGTCTGAGGCCTGTTATTCCTGTATTCTCAAGTTCCTGCCTACAAACGGACGGACAAGAATCTGTTACCTCGAAGAGAGCAAGGGCAGAGCATGTGACTCCAGCAAAAAGTAGGGCATCTGGGGAGCTGAGATGACTGAAAGCCACCAGGAAGGTACTTTCCAGGCAGTTAAATTTTTTCTTCTGCTATCCCCCACCTCCCTCCATCAGCCACAGATTGCTCCCTAGAAGAGGTGATCTGTGATGCCAAGTCAGTGATGCCCAGGGCTGGGTACTGTGATCTTCCTCCAGGTGTCAAGGAACTTGCAGGAAATGGTCAGGCCAATTCGGGCTGCTACGACGAAGCAGGTGAGGCTCAGAAAAGTAGTCACCCAGCCAAGATTTGAACTGTGGTCTCTCTGAGGATAAACTCATGCTCTGTCAACTACATCAGGGGGTTTCAAGCTTTCTCCCAAAGCCCTTGCCCTCTGAATACCAGGAAACCCATAAAAGTCCCAGATCTCAGATGAGGATAAAAATACATGCCATCATTTTCACGTTACAGTGCAAAACCTGTGGTACTCACCTGCTTCAGCAAGCAGGATGGTGTGTGGATGCCCTCAGACCACTCCAGTCTAACCTGGATACATTGGAGCAGCTGTGCTGGACCTCCACTCTACAGGCACTTTTGCGGTGTCATTCATTCAACCGTTATTTATTGAGGGCCACCATGCTCCAGACCCTGGAACAGTGGACTGTATGCAGGGAGGTAGCCTGGGCACAGGGAGGCAGCCTCGGTAGAGGGAGGCAGCCTGGGTAGAGGGAGGCAGCCTGGGTAGAGGGAGGCAGCCAGTGAGGCTAGACTGCCTGCATCTGCAGCACGTTCAGCTGTGTGATGCTGAGTGTGTGAATTACTGGTCTGTTTTCTCTTCTGTGGGATGGCAGTAATATAGACTTTCTCCTCCCAGGGTGACCAGGAGAAATGGATGAGTTAAGGCATGTACATAGTGCCAGGCATATAGCAAGCAGTCTCATTTCTTTTTCTTTTTTTTTTTTTTTTTGAGACAGGGTCTGGCTCTGTCACCCAGACTGGCGTGCAGCGGTGTGATCTTGGCTCACTGCAACCTCCGCCTCCCAGGCTCAAGCCATTCTCCCACCTCAGCTTCCCACGTAGCTAGGACTACAGGCATACACCACCGTGCCCGGTTAGTTTTTTTATTTTTTTTTGGAGAGATGGGGTTTCACCATGTTACCCAGGCTGGTCTCAAGCTCCTGGGCTCAAGGGATCCACCTGCCTCAGCCTCCCAAAGTGCTGGGATTACAGGCGTGAGCCACCGCGCCCAGCCTCTCATTTCTTTATTACTATTATTTGATAACTGATGGATGGATTTATTTACAAAATTGTAAGATACACAGGAAAGGCCATCGTTAAGACCATTTTACAGATGAGAACAATTGAGGCTTGGGGCCATTGAAAAAGGTTGCCAGGAATAGAGTAGGTAGAATTATTCCCACTTTATGGACAAGTAGACTGAGGCTCAGGGAGTTAAGTCACCAGCTCAAGGTCAGTATCAGTGTCAGAGCCCAGGCCCAGGGCCCTCTGGCCTCAGTAACAGCTCCCTCTTTGAACTCTGAACTAATGGGGCAGTGTTTCACAGAAGGCACAGGTGGCCTCAGTGACAGGAAAGGCCCAGGACAGGTGGCCTGAGATAGCTGAGGTCCTGCAGCAGTATGTACTCCTCCAGCTGAATTGGCCTGGGCCTCGCCTCCATGGTCCTCACCTGCTCAGACTCTGCAGGAAGCCTCCTGGGAAACGGCTCAATCCAGAGTTTGTGCTCAGGAAACCCATCCTCCCAGGGCCACTGGGCCCAGCACCTAGGCCTGGCTCCATGGCTGACAGGGATTTATTTATTTATTTATTTATTTATTTATTTATTTATTTGAGACAGAGTCTCGCTCTGTCAGCCAGGCTGGAGTGCAGTGGCACAATCTCGGCTCACTGCAACCTCCACCTCCTGAGCTCAAGCGATTCTCCTGCCTCGGCCTCCTGAGTAGCTGGGATTACAAGCATGTGCCACCATGCCCAGCTAATTTTTGTATTTTTGTGGAGACGGGGGTTTCACCATGTTGGCCAGGCTGGTCTCATACTCCTGACCTCAGGTGATCTGCCCACTTCGGCCTCCCAAAGTGCTGGGATTACAGGTGTGAGCCACCGCGCCCGGCACTAATAGGGATTTAAACCTGTAGACCCCCAGCAGCCCTTCCTCACCCGGCAGCTCCCAGAGCAGCCCCTGGCTCCTGGCTGGATTAGAGGCACCTGGCACTGTGCCTGAAATCAACACTTCCTTTGGGTTTTGGGTTCTCATTAGCCAGAACTTTCTCATGAAATAGAAATGATACCCTGAGGGAAAACTATTAAAAGTTTGTAATTGGCTGGGTGCGGTGGCTCATGCCTGTAATCCCTGAACTTTGGGGAGGCCAAGGCAGGCAGATCACCTGAGGTCAGGAGACCAAGACCAGCCTGACCAACATGGTGAAACCCTGTCTCTACTAAAAATACAAAAGTTAGCCGGGGCATGGTAGCGGGCGCCTGTAATCTCAGCTACTCGGGAAGCTGAGGCAGGAGAATCGCTTGAACCCAGGAGGCAGAGGTTGCACTGAGCCAAGATGGTGCCACTGCACTCCAGCCTGGGCAACAGAGAAAGACTCCGTCTAAAAAAAAAAAAGTTTGAGCCGGGCGCGGTGGCTCACGCCTGTAATCCCAGCACTTTGGGAGGCCGAGACGGGCGGATCACGAGGTCAGGAGATCGAGACCATCTTGGCTAACACGGTGAAACCCCGTTTCTACTAAAAATACAAAAAATTAGCCGGGCATGTTGGCGGGAGCCTGTAGTCCCAGCTACTCGGGAGGCTGAGGCAGGAGAATGGCGTGAACCCAGGAGACGGAGCTTGCAGTGAGCTGAGATCGCGCCACTGCATTCCAGCCTGGGGGACACAGCGGGACTCTGTCTCAAAAACAAAAACAAAAACAAAAACAAAAAAAAAAAAGTTTGTAATTATAGAAGAAGGGGAGGAGCTCCTGTCTTTCCTTTCCTTTTTTTTTTTTTTTTTTTGAGACGGAGTCTCGCTCTGTCACCTGGCTGAAGTGCAGTGGCACCATCTCAGTCGACTGCAACCTCCGCTTCCAGGGTTCAAGCGATTCTCCTGCCTCAGCCTCCCGAGTAGCTGGGACTACAGGCGTGCGCCACCATGCCCAGTTAGTTTTTGTAGTTTTAGTAGAGACAGGGTTTCACCATGTTGGCCAGGATGGTCTCGATCTCTTGACCTCGTGATCTGCCTGCCCCAGCCTCCCAGAGTGCTGGGATTACAGGCGTGAGCCACCGAGCCCGGCCAAAAGGACGCGGAGTCTGTTTTGAAGGAGGTGGAAAGGGATGGAAGAAACTTCCAGAGCGTGCCGTTTTCTTTGTGACAGGCTCTGCCCTCGGCAGGGGCAGGCGTGACCTCTCTGAGCCCATGAGCGGGAACTGTTTTTGCCCTGGACACCCTGGGATGTGCCCTCAAGGCGCTGGGCATCCCCTGCCCCGCTGCCCTCTCGGCCTCCATTCAGGAGCTTCACATCCCCCTCCCCTCACCCCCACCCCTGGGGCGCTGGAGTCCTGGGGGACCAGCTGGGAGCTCTGCGGGGAGTAACCCCACGAGGGCAAGGGAGGGGAGGGCGCCGCCCAGGGCCCAGTGGGGCTTCCGCCTCCTCGAGGCAGCCCGGGATCCAGAGGGCGCCTGGACAAGGTAGGGCCCCCATCCCGCCCCCGGCTCCGCGTAAGAATCTCCGACGTCACCTCCTCCCGCTCCCGGGCCTCCCCGGCAGCCCCCACGACAGTCCACCCGGGCCCGGCCCGGCCCGGGCTCCCGCTCTCTCGGCCGCTCTCCGCGGAGCCCGAGGGGCAGCACCCAACCCGGGGACCGCGGCCTCTCTTCCCCATCGAGGCGTCTGCAGGGCTCCCCGTAGCGGCGCGGGGCTCGGGGACACGGACGCGAAGGAACCTGAACATCTCCAGAGCGTGGAGGTTGTGGGGGATGAGCCCCAAGAGGCGCACCCCTCCCAGGCTGCCGGGACCTAAGGTAGGCACGGGCTGGGTCCAAGGAAGGGGTAGAGGAGGCAGGATTTGGGGCTAGGTTGGCGCAGAGCAGCAGCAGAACCCCCAGCCAAAGCCGGTGGGAGTGGAGATTTCGGACGCAGCCCGCTGGACCCGCGCCCCGGCGCCGGGAGCCTTTTCCTGGCTCGGGCGCGCCCCCCTGGAGGCTGGAACCTGACATCAAGCGCACCCAAATTGCTGGGATTACAGACCGGGTCACTGCACCCAGCCCGTCCTCCTCAACTGCAAATGCCCCCTTTTACACTTAGGTGTCTTTCTGGACTGAGGTCTATTCTGCATTGGTTGGACAGAACCAATTTTCTTCATCTTCAGATAATAATAGTACTCTTTTTTTTTTTTTTTTTTTTGAGACAGTCTGGCTCTGCTGCCCAGGCTGGAGTGCAGTGGCATAATCTCCACTCCCTGTAGCCTCCGCCTCCCGGGTTCAAGCAATCTGGGATTATAGGCATGCGCCGCCACTCCAGGCTAATTTTTGTATTTTTAGTAGAGACAGGGATTTCACCATGTTGGCCAGGCTGGTCTCGAACTCCTGATCTCAGGTGATCCTCCCCCCCTCGGCCTCCCAAAGTGCTGGGATTACAGGGGTGAGCCACCACACCCAGCCAAGTTAATTCAATTTTTAAAAATAAATAATTTTTTTTCTGAGACAGAGCTTCGCTCTTGTTGCCCAGGCTGGAGTACAGTGATGCGATCTCTGCTCACTACAACCTCTGCCTCCTGAGTTCAAGCAATTCACCTGCCTCAGCCTCCTGAGTAGCTGGGATTACAGGCGTGCACCACCACATCCAGCTAATTTTGTATTTTTAGTAGAGATGGGATTTCGTTATGTTGGTCAGGCTGGTCTCGAACTCCTGACCTCAGGGGATACACCCGCCTCGGCCTCCCAAAGTGGTGGGATTACAGGCGTGTACCACTGCACCCAGCCAAAAAAATAAATTTAAAAATATGTAAATTAATAATATATATTATTAAATATAATAAATAAAAATATATAGAAATAAATAGGCCAGGCGCAGTGGCTCATGCCTGTAATCCTAGCACTTTGGGAGGCCAAGGCGGGCGGATCGCATGAGGTCAGGAGTTCGAGACCAGCCTGGCCAACATGATGAAACCCGTCGCTACTAAAAATACAAAAATTAGCTGGACGTGGTGGCAGGCACCTGTAATTCCAGCTACTCGGGAGGCTGAGGCAGGTGAATCACTTGAACCCAGGAGGCAGAGGTTGCAGTGAGCCAAAATCACGCCATTGCACCCCAGCCTGGGCAACAAGAGCAAGACTCCGTCTTAAAAAAGAAAAAAAGAAAAGAAAAGAAAAAAAAGAAAGAAATAATGGATGGGGTTGGGAGAGCTTCTGGACAGCTGAACACTTGCTGGTGCCTGGAGGGTGGTATGCCTGGAGAGCCCATGGAGGTGCCACGCACTTCCCCTTCCCTTGCCCTATGGATCTCTTCCATCTAGTTGTTCTTCTGTATCCTTCTGAATATCCTTTTATTTTATTTTATTTTATTTTTATTTATTTTTTTTTTTTTTTGAGACGGAGTCTCGCTCTGTCGCCCAGGCTGGAGTGCAGTGGCGCAATCTCGGCTTGCTGCAAGCTCTGCCTCCCGGGTTCACGCCATTCTCCTGCCTCAGCATCTCCCAGTAGCTGGGACTACAGGCGCCCGCCACCATGCCCGGCTAATTTTTTGTATTTTTAGTAGAGACGGGGTTTCACCGTGGTCTCGATCTCCTGACCTCGTGATCTGCCCACCTCGGCCTCCCAAAGTGCTGGGATTACAAGCGTGAGCCACTGTGCCCGGCCTATTTTATTTTATTTTATTTTTGAGATGGGGTCTCAGTCTGTCGCCCAGGCTGGAGTGCAGTGGCACCATCTTGGATCACTGCAACCTCCACCTCCCAGGCTCAAGTGGTCCTCCTGTCTCAGCCTCTCAAGTAGCTGGGACTACAGGTACACACCACTATGCCCAGCTAATTTTTTGTATTTTTGGTAGAGATGGGGCTTTGCCATGTTGCCTAGGCTGGACTTGAACTCCTGAGCTCAAGCAATCCACCTGCCTCAGCCTCCCAGAGTGCTGGGATTACAGGCATGAGCCATCACACTCGGCCCCTGAATATCCTTTATGATAAACCTGTAAATGTTAGTGTTTCTCTGAGTTCTGTGAGCCATGCTACCAAATTAATCAAACGTTAAGTGGGGAGTCTTGGGAACTCCAACTTACAGCTGAATAGTCAGAAGTGTTACCAGCACACTGGGTTCTTGTAATCTTCCAGGATAGAAATCAAGAGAGATCACCAGACATAGCAGCAAAAAGAAAGTTTATTTTAGTTTGTGCACAAGGAAGCCAGCATTGAGAAAGGAAAAGGAACGGGCTGCTCCCCAGGGGTGTTGTGTGGGTGAGTTTTATAGCAGTGGTCCCCAGCCTTTTTGGCACCAGGGACCAGTTTTGTGGAAAACAACATTTCCACGGATGGGGGCGCTGAGGGGGTGGTTTCAGGATGATTCAAGCACATGACATTTATTTGCACTTTATTTCTATTATTATTACATTGTAATATATAATGAAATAATTATACAACTCACCATCATGTAGAATCGGTGGGACTCCTGAGCTTGTTTTCCTGCAACTAGATGGCCCCATTTGGGGGTGATGGGAGACAGTGACAGATCATCAGGCATTAGATTCTCATAAAGAGTATGGAACCTAGATCCCTCACATGCACCGTTCACAATAGGGTTCACGATAGGATTCTCCTATGAGAATCTAATGCTGCTGCTGATCCGACAGAAGGCGAGCTCAGATGGTAATGCAAGCAGTGGGGAGCGGCTATAAATACAGATGAAGCTTTACTTACTCGCCCCCCACTCACCTCTTGCTGTGCAGTCCAGTTCCTAAAGGCCATAAACTGGTATCAGTCCATGGCCTGGGGTTTGGGGACTCCTGTTTCATAGGGTTGTGAAAGGAGAATAGGGCCAGGCACGGTGGCTCACACCTGTAATCCCAACACTTTGGGGAGCTGAGGCAGGCAGATCACCTGAGGTCAGGAGTTTGAGACCAGCTTGGCCAACATGGTGAAACCCTGTCTCTGCTAAAAATACAAAAAATTAGCCAGGCGTGGTGGCGCACACCTGTAATCCCAGCTACTCGGGAGGCTGAGGCAGGAGAATCACTTGAACCCAGGAGGTGGAGGTTGCAGTGAGCAGAGATCACACCATTGCTCTCCAGCCTGGGTGACAGAACAAGACTCTGTCTCAAAAAATTAAAGTAAGAAAAGAAAAGAAAGGACAGGGGAGGGGAGGGGAGGAGAGGAGAGGAGAGGGGAGGAGAGGAGTCTCAAGACCCTTAAAATCACTAAGCCAAAGGGAAAAGCCAAGCTAGGAACTGCATCAGGCAAACCTGCCTCCCATTTTATTCTGTTTTTGTTGTTTGTTTTTGTTTTCTGAGATGCAGTCTCTCTCTGTCACCCAGGCTGGAGTACAGTGGTGCAATCTAGGCTCACTGCAACCTCCGCCTCCCAGTTTCAAGCAATTGTTCTGCCTCAGCCTCCTGAGTAGCTGGGACTATAGGCGTGCCCCATCACACTCGGCTAATTTTTGTATTTTTAGCAGCGACGGGATTTCACCATATTGGCCAGGCTGGTCTAGAACTCCTGGCCTCGTGATCCTCCTGCCTCAGCCTCCCAAAGTGCTGGGATTACAGGCATGAGTCACCTTGCACAGCCCATATTATTCTTAAATAAGATAGCTACAGATATTTAAAAAAAAAAAAACCTACATACCTGCCTCACAATTTGCCCACAGGGAAATTACATGTAGGCCCCAAGATCTTTACCTTAAAATAATTTTGTTGAATTTCACCCTGGCAATGTAAATTGATAGCTGATCTTCACAGGTGTGGGACAAAGCACAGAACTCAAAGTCAACCCTCTGCTCACCTGAGACAAATGCCTATCTGATTGCTTCCTCTGCCCCACTGTTTATGCTATAGCTAATGTAAAATGCAGATCCACTGAGCCAGACTAAGGCATCAGTGACTACTCCTCTACCCCACTCCCACATGGAAATTGTGTATTCAGTGAAAGGCTGATCAGACTCAAAAGGATGCAACTATTTGTTTCTTTTTTTTTTTTTTTTTTTTTTTTTTTGAGACGGAGTCTCGCTCTGTCATCCAGGCTGGAGTGCAGTGGCGCAATCTCGGCTCACTGCAAGCTCCACCTCCCGGGTTAACGCCATTCTCCTGCCTCAGCCTCTCTGAGTAGCTGGGACTACAGGCGCCCGCCACCACGCCCGGCTAATTTTTTTTTGTATTTTTTAGTAGAGACGGGGTTTCACTGTGGTCTCGATCTCCTGACCTCGTGATCCGCCCGCCTCGGCCTCCCAAAGTGCTGGGATTACAAGCGTGAGCCACCGCGCCCGGCCTATTTGTTTCTTATCTACCCACACACTTTTAAAATTTCTTCCTCTTCCCTCAATATCCACCCTTTCCCCTTTAAATATTGAAGCTCAAGCACAAGTCCTTAACCTTTGCAAAATAAACTTTCTAAATTGACTGAGACCTGTCTCAGATACTTCTGGCTTATAGTGTCTTTCTATAGGAAGGATTATGTCAGGGCATCTATGGGAAGGGATTGTCTAGCTCTTGCGTGGTCGTTCAACATACTTCTTCATACATCATGTGTAGCATTAGCATTTTAAATCTCTACCCCTGGAAATGATTTTTAGATTAAAATGAAGAAAGGGGGCCAGGTGCTGTGGCTTACGCCTATAATCCTAGCACTTTGGGAGGCCAAGCCAAAGTGCTGGATACTTGAGGTCAGGATCACCTGAGGTCAGGAGTTCCAGACCAGCCCGGCCAACATAGCAAAACCCCGTCTATACTAAAAATACAAAAATTAGCTAGGTGTGGTGGCACATGCCTGTATTTCCAGCTACTTGGGAGGCTGAGGCAGGAGAATCGCTTGAGCCCGGGAGGCGGAGGTTGCAGTGAGCAGAGATCATGCCACTGCACCCCAGCCTGGGTGACAGTGAGACTAAGTCCCCTCGCCTCAAAAAAAAATTATGGCAGGGGCCTGACTTTTGGTAAGACGTTTTCCTTTCTCTCTGACCTTTTCCTCTCCTTCACATGGTTGCATGCAGGCAGTCATTTCCATAAGCAGTAGTCACTAATAATTCATTGTCTTCCTGTCCTAACCACCCCCTGCAACCCTGGCAGGCTGCCTGCAAGATTAATAAACTTGTTTTTTCTTTTAAAGAACAATGGGACGCCAGTAGAAAAAAGAAAAATAAATAAAAATAAAGAGCAATGATCCTTAGATAACACAGACCCCTTTGATGGCTTCTAGGAGTTGGGACTGGCCAAGGGGGCACTCAGGCAGCTTTGACCACAGGGGTCTCACCTCCTGCATTCTGCTATGCTGTAAGCAGAGTTAAACGACAACCCCGGCTGGGTGCATGGTTCACTCCTGTAATCCCAGCACTTTGGGAGGCTGAGGGATCACTTGAGCCCTAGAGTTTGAGACCAGAGTGGGCAATACGATGAGACCCTGTGTCTACAAAAAATTTTAAAATTAGGCCGGGCGCAGTGGCTCACGCCTGTAATCCCAGCACTTTGGGAGGCCGAGGTGGGCGGATCACCTGAGGTTGGGAGTTCGAGACCAGCCTGACTAACATGGAGAAACCTCATCTCTACTAAAAATACAAAATTAGCCGGGCGTGGTGGTGCGTGCCTGTAATCCCAGCTTCTCGGGGGGCTGAGGCAGGAGAATCGCTTGAACCCGGGAGGCGGAGGTTGCGGTGAGCCGAGATCGTGCCATTGCACTCCAGCCTGGGCAACAAGAGCAAAACTCTGTCTCAAAAAAATAAAAATAAAATAAAAAATTTTAAAATTAGCTCGGAGTAGTGGCATGCACCTGTACTCCCACCTGCTCCTGAGGCGAGGCCCACTTGAGCGTACGAGGTCAAGGCTGCAGTGAGTTGTGATCACACCACTGTACTCCAGCTTGGACAACAGGGCAAGACCCTGTCTCAAAAAAAAAAAAAAAGAAAAGAAAAGAAAAATAAAAGGCCGGGCGCTGTGGCTCACGCCTGTAATCCCAGCACTTTGGGAGGCCGAGGCAGGCAGATCATGAGGTCAGGAGATTGAGACCATCCTGGCTAATGCGGTGAAACCCCATCTCTACAAAAAATACAAAAAATTAGCCAGGCGTGGTGGCGGGCGCCTGTAGTCCCAGCTACTCGGGAGGCTGAGGCAGGAGAATGGCGTGAACCTGGGAGGCAGAGCTTGCAGTGAGCCAAGATCAGGCCACTGCAATCTGGCCTGGGCAACAGAGTGAGACTCCGTTTCACGAAAGAAAAAAATATATATATATTTTTTGGGAGTAAACTATTTTTATTTCCTTCAAAGCCACACAGGAAATAGCTAGAATGTTCACCAAATCGTGTTAAACAAGTGAGGCTCTAATAGTAAAATGGGACAGGAGGTGGCTAAAACAAGGACAGGGCAGTGCCACGGTCTAGAGAGCCTGCCCAGTACAGGGAAGTGAGGGAGCGCAAGGGCTGAAGAAAGCAGAAGTAAGGAACGAAAAGCAGACTGGTCGTTTCCATCTGACCTTCCTTACAGGGTAAAACAGAGAGGACTTCCTCACAGGTAAAGTGGGCCCGGCATGCTACCATTCATGGGTGGAACATGCACCCCTGGAGAGGGGAGCAGAGAAGACTCGCTCCTCCCCTCATAATCTTTTTCGTTTCAATCAATTTCCTGAAGTACAAAGAACTTTTTCCCCCTGGGAACCATGTGAGCTTAAGTTGAAACATCAACCCCAAACATTTCCTACAAAGATATTCTCCACAAAAGCACAATCAGGAGTTAATATTGACCCATCAATGATCTATACATCAAGTTCAATTGGCCGTAATTTTTTTTTTTTATTTGAGATGGAGTCTCGCTGTTTGGTTCAGGCTGGAGTGCAGTGGTGTGATCTTGGCTCACTGCAACCTCCGCCTCCCGGGTTCAGGCAATTCTGCTGCCTCAGCCTCCCGATTAGCTGGGATTACAGGCACTTGCCACCATGCCTGGCTAATTTTTTGTATTTTTAGTAGAAACCAGGGTTTCACCATTTTGGTCAGGCTGGTCTCGAACTCATGACCTCAGGTGATCGCCTGCCTTAGCCTCCCAAAGTGCTGGGATTACAGGCATGAGCCACTGTGCCCGGCCCAAATTGGCCATTATTTTGGACAGAGCTCTTGCCCTAGGCCCCAACAGACCAGACCAAACTGGAATTGAATCACTTGTGCTAGGTGCCACATAATCAAGCCAAACTTTGAAATGGGCCAGTTGTCCAAAAAAATAGAAGATTCACACCAACCAACCAAAAGATGCCCAGTTTATCTGAGCTCAAGAGTTCAGGGTTGTAGTGTGCTATGATCGCACCTAGGAACAGCCACTGCACTCCAGCCTGGGCAACATAGCAAGACCTCATCTCTCTCTCTCAAAAAAAAAAAAAAAAAAAACAAACCAATTAGCTCTTCAAACTAATTTTGTTGAAATTTTGTCTTTTGACATAGTGACCCATTTGTGACTTATGAGTGAAGTTCAGTCAGAACACAGCCAAGTTCATGTGTTTACATTTGGTCTATAGCTGTTTGGTTTTGTTTGGCAGAACTGAGTAGTTTCATCAGAAACTATATGGCGTGGCTGCGTGCAGTGGCTCATACCTGTAATCCCAGCACTTCGGGAGGCCAAGGCAAGAGGATTGCTTGAGGCCAGGAGTTCAAGACCAGCCTGGGCAACATAGTGAGACTGTCTCTACAAAAAATAAAAAAAAGGCTGGATGGGGTGGCTCATACCTGTAATCCCAGCACTTTGGGAGGCCAAGGTGGGTGGATCACCTGAGGTCAGGAGTTCGAGACCAGCCTGGCCAACATGGTGAAACCCCGTCTCTACTAAAAATGCAAAAATTAGCTGGGCATGGTGGTGCACGCCTGTAATCTCAGCTACTCGGGAGGCTGAGGCAGGAGAATTGCTTGAACCTGGGAGGCAGAGGTTGCAGTGAGCCAAGATTGCGCCACTGCACTCCAGCCTAGACCAGACAGCGAGACTCCATCTCAAAATAAATACATTAATTAATAAAATAAAAAATAAAAAAGATTTTCCAGGCATGGTAGCACACACCTATGGTTCTAGCTACTCAGGAGGCTGAGGCAGGAGAATCACTTGATTCTCCTGGGAGGTCGGGGCTGCAGTGAGCTATGATGGCACCACTGCACTCCAGACTGGGCAATGGAGCAAGACCCCATCTCTGAAAAAACAAACAAACAAAACCATGTGGCCCACAAAGCCTAAAACATTTACTACCTGGCCAACCTCTGTGGCAGAATATCCCTCAGTTCAGGTTTGTCTGGCATTTCCTGATGATTCGATCCAGGTTATGCAACTTGGCAGGGAGATCTCAGAAGGGATGGTACATTCTGATTGCGTCTTAGCAGGTAGCATGATTTCAATTTGTCCTGTTGCTGCTGATGGTCACCGGGATCACTTGGTTAAGGTGGCATCTGCCAGGCCTCTCCACTATGAAGTTACTCTCGTCCCTTCTGTAATCAATAGGTATTTTGTAGGCAGTTACTTTGAGACTATATAAACATCTCATTCCTGGTTACACTTCCAATGTATTAATTCATTTATGTCCATATGGACAAATGGATCTCTCCTCATTTTGTTCAACAGGTTATAATGTGTCACTAGTATTTATTTGGAAGCTCAGGTGTCCCTGATTTGGCCAATGGAGTCCACTCAAGGCAAAGGGAAAGAGAGAGGAAAACAAATTGTGTAGCCTTCTGGACTGTTGGGGTTTCTTTCTTTCTTTCTTTCTTTTTAATGGAGACGGGGTCTTGCTATGTTGCCCAGGCTGGTGTTGAACTCCTGAGCTCAAGTGATCGCTCCATCTTGGCTTCTGAAAGTGCTGGGAGTAGAGGCGTGAGCCACAGGACCCGGCCTATTGGGATTTCTTTACGATGTGAATATATTACTCCTTCAAAAGGAAACCTTATGATGTATTTGAGTGTTTCCAGTGGCAGAAACGTGGGCAGGCAGAGTCAGAGATGGCTGGGGACACCCAGGGGAGCATCCTGGAGACCCTGGACACACAAGTCTGTGGTGGGGACACAGAGAAGCACCATTAACCTGCTCTGCTCTCAGAGGAAAAGTGGAAGAAAAAAATTCTAGATGCTTGATGCTTGGCAAGGTCTTTCTTTTCTTTTTTTTTTTTTGGAGACGGAGTCTTGCTCTGTCACCCAGGCTGGAGTACAGTGATATGATCTCGGCTCACTGCAACCTAGGACTCCTGGGTTCAAGCAATTCTCCTGCGTCAGCTTCCCGAGTAGCTGGGATTACAGGTACACACCACCACACTCAGCTAATTTTTATATTTTTAGTAGAGGCAAGGTTTCACTATGTTGGCCAGGTTCGTCTTGAACTCCTGACCTCAAGTGATCCACCTGCCTCAGCCTCCCAAAGTGCTGGGATTACAGGCGTGAGCCACCGCGCCAAGCATTTTTTTTTTTTTTTCGAGATGGAGTCTCTGTTGCCCAGGCTGGAATGCAGGTAGTGGCTCGATCTTGGCTCACTGCAACCTCTGCCTACTGGGTTCAAGTGATTCTCCTGCCTCAGCCTCTCAAGTAGCTGGGACTACAGGCACGCACCACGGTGCCCGGCTAATTTTTGTATTTTTAGTAGATATGCGGTTTCACCATATTGGCCAGGCTAGTCTTGAACTCCTGACTCAGGTGAACCACTCACCTTGGCCTCCCAAAGTGCTGAGATTATGCGCGTGAGCCACTGCGCCTGGCTGGCAAGGTCTTTATATCTACCGTCTCTCTGGCCAAGATTTATTAAGGGCAACAGGACTATTGGGGTAGGGGAGGCAGGACTCATCCAGGCTCCCGAGTATGTGGCTTGCTGCTCCAGAAGCACCCTGCTGCAATCTCAAGGGGGTGGCAAGGAGAAGCCCTCAAACCAGGCTTGATGGAAGAGAGATGAGCATATACGGCCTCAGGGTGGAGGCATGGTTGCAAAGGGGTGGATCTAAGGTGGGCATGACGGGAGGCCAGGTTCTAGTGCGTCTGGGCTCAGATGAAACTGAAACGGTTGAGGCTGGGCATGGTGGCTCATGCCTATAATCCCAGCACTTCGGGTGGCCAAGGTGGGTGGATCACCTGAGGTCAGGAGTTTGAGACCAGCCTGGCCAACATGGTGAAATCCCGTCTCTACTAAAAATACAAAAATTAGCTGGGCATGGTGGCATGTGCCTGTAATCCCATTTACTTGGGAGGCTGAGGCAGGAGAATCCATTGAACCCAGGAGGCGGAGGTTGTAGTGAGCCGAGATCACATCATTTCGCTCCAGCCTGGGCAACAAGAGCAAAACTCCATCTCAAAAAAAAAAAAAAGGCCAGGCGCGGTGGCTCACGCTTGTAATCCCAGCACTTTGGGAGGCCGAGGCGGGCGGATCACGAGGTCAGGAGATCGAGACCACGGTGAGACCCCGTCTCTAATAAAAATACAAAAAAAAATTAGCCGGGCGTGGTGGCGGGCGCCTGTAGTCCCAGCTACTTGGAGAGGCTGAGGCAGGAGAATGGCGGGAACCTGGGAGGCGGAGCTTGCAGTGAGCCGAGATTGCGCCACTGTACTCCAGCCCGGGCGACAGAGCGAGACTCTGTCTCAAAAAAAAAAAAAAGGAAAAGAAAAAAAGAAAAGAAAATGAAACGGCTTTTGCAAAAATTGTAACAGTGAGAAAATTATAACAGAGAAAGAGATCTGACCTAACCGACTCCATTTTGCCTCTAACCTCCAAGGTGTCATTGTTCATTCCTGGGTGTAGGCTGAACTAACTTGGGGAGGAACTTAATTTATAGTTTAACTTTGGGGGTTTTGTTTTTTGTCTTTTTTGAAACAGGGTCTCACTGCATCACCCAGGCTGAGAACATTGGCGCAGTCATGGCTCACTGCAGCCTCTGCCTTCTGGGCTCAAGGGATCCTCCTGCCTCAGTAGCTGGGACCGAAGGTATGTGCCACCATGCCTGGCTACTTTTTTATGTTTAGACATGGGGTCTATATCGCCAGCCTGGCCTCAAACTCCTGGGCTCAAGTGATCCTTCCACCTAGGCCTCCTAAAGCTGAGATTACAGGCGCGAGCCACTGCATCCAGCTTCTGAGATCGTATAGGTCACCGTGTGGCTGTGTTATCCTGTCACCAGTTGGCCATGCCAGTGAAAAACAAATGGTGTAGGGGATGGGGAGGCACCTACAATCATCTGAGGTCCTTCTAGGATTGAACCCCATTTTATTTTATGATTATTATTTTTTGAAACAGGGTCTTGCTCTGTTGCCCAGGCTGGAGTGCCGTGGTGAGATCATAGCTCCCTGCAGCCTCCAACTCCTAGGCTCAAGAGATCCTCCTACCTCAGCCTCACAAGTAGCTGAGACTACAGGCATGCGACACCACCCCTGGCTAATTTTTCTTGAATTTTTGTTGAGATGGGGTCTCACTATGTTGCCCAGGCTGGACTCGAACTCCTGAGCTCAAGCGATCCTCACACCTCGGCCTCCCAAATTGCTGCACCTGGCCTAAATCCCGAGGTCCTGGAGCAGGTAAGGGCTGGAAGCCAGATTCCACTAAGTTGTCAGAGGCTGCCTGGCAAGGTGACTTCAGCCCCCTATCCGGGAAGTAGGAGCTCCTTTCTCCTTTTTCAGTGTTTTCAGTCATTCTCAAATTAACCACCTGAGGGCGCTGGTGGCCTCTGGCCGCTCTTGCAGCAAGGAGACCAGGGCTGCCGCTGGCTAAGGAGGCTGTGGTCAGAGCTCTGCAGAGAGACCTCTGGCCTGGCCAGCCTGGATGTCTTCTCTAAGGGCCCCACGGCCCCCTCCTGCCTCCCAGAGCCAAACTCACAGCCTTCTCCACCTACACCTCCTCCACACCCACCCAGGCCTGGGCAGACCACCACCTAGGTACCATCTTTGGCTCGTCTCCCCAACCCATGCCAGCTTTAGCCCTGGACGGCCTAGCATCCCAACTTTGCTGGCATCTCAGCTGGCCAGCCAGGCCCCAGCCATGCCCACCTCGCCTCTTCCATCTCTGGAACTCCTCCTTGGACGCTGTCTTCTCTCTGAACCTGGCCCAGTGGCCTCATGGGGTGCTCCCTCCTTGTTGCCCCCACTGCCCATCTGTCCTATCATCACTGCTTCTGGGCCTGAGTCCCAGGATCTTCAGCTCCCTGAGGGCAGGCCCTGAATGGTCTCCAGGGCAGTCTCTGTGCAGGGCGTGGAGTGAGTGAACAGCAGACGGCTTCCGTGGGGGCAGAGGGAGAGTGTTCAGACATGTCAGGGCTCTGGGGGATGGGGACGCTGTGGTTGGGTCTTCTGTGCCAGCATTCTCAGCATTAGGTGGCCACAGGACTGGCTTTCTGCTAACCAGACTCCAAAAACTGGCCAAGAACCCACAGTGACGAGGTCCTAATCTACCCAGATGGACGTACCTGGGGGGGTGACCTGGCCGAGCCGCAGGGGGCCGGGGAGCCCTTAGGCCACAAGCCCAGCAAGCCCTGCATCAGGGACTTCCGGGTTCACCAAGCAAGGCTTTCCCACCCCCATGGTGTAGGTATGGCCTGGGGCTGGGCCTTGAAAATTCTTGCCTTTGCAAGTCTCTTTCCAGCCTTTAGACCCGGGGAAGAGAAGGCCCAGGCTTAGTCCTCTGGCCAGCAATAGACTGGGGTCTGGCTAGAATTGAATTACATTATTTCTGTCATGCTTATCTTTATGGTTCCTTTCTATTTCTGTCAAGTAATATTTGTTTTCCACTGTGAGGATGCCTTAACACAGCCCTGTGCAGTGCTCCCTCCGTGCGGGAGGGAACTGAGATCCAAAGGAATAGGTATCATGATCTCCACACTGCCGATGGGGAAAGAGACTCCAGCAGCGTGCTGTGCCCAAGGCCACACAGCTAGAGGGTAGGAGGGCTGGGATTGGAACCCAGGCCCGTCTCACACCAGAGCCTGTGTTCATTCGTTTGTTCTTTATTTTTTTATTTTATTTTTTTATTTTTGACGGAGTCTCGCTCTGTCGTCCAGGCTGGAGTGGTGCAGTGGCTTGATCTCGGCTCACTACAACCTCCGCCTCCCGAGTTCAAGTGATTCTCCTGCCTCAGCCTCCCAAAGTGCTAGGACTACCAGCCTGAGCCACTGCACCTGACCATTTTTGTATTTTTAATAGAGACGGGATTTCACCATGTCGGCCAGGCTGGTCTTGAGCTCCCGACCACACGTAATCTGCCCACCTCGGCCTCCCAAAGTGCTGGGATTACAGACCTGAGCCACAGCGCCCAACTGAGCCTATGTTTTTGTAGTTGTTGTTTTGTTTTTGTTTTTGTTTTTTTTTCTTGAGACGGAGTCTTGCTCTTGTCCCCCAGGCTGGAATGCAATGGTGCGATCTCAGCTCACTGCAACCTCCATCTCCAGGGTTCAAGCAATTCTCCTGCCTCAGCCTCCCAAGTAGCTGGGATTACAGGTGCCCGCCACCACGCCTGGCTAATTTTTGTATTTTTAGTAGAAACAAGGTTTCGCCATATTGGCCAGGCTGGCCTCGAACTCCTGACCTCATGATCTGCCTGCCCTGGCCTCCCAAAATGCTGGGATTACAGGTATGAGCCATCTGGCCAACATTTTGTCTCTTATTTACCTATGACCTGGAAGCCACCATTTTGAGTTGTGCCACCTTTCTGGACTGAACCAATGTACAGCTTACACATGTTGACTGACGTCTCATGTCTCCCATAGGTACATGAAACCAAGCTGTGCCCTGACCACCTTGGGCACATTTCGTCAGGACCTCCTGTGTCATGGGTGCCTCCTTAACCTTGGCAAAACAAACTTTCTTTTTTTTTTTTTTTTGAAACAGAGTCTTGCTCTGTTACCCAAGCTGGAGTGCAGTGGCGTAATCTCTGCTCACTGCAACCTCCGCCTCCTGGCTTCAAATGATTCTCCTGCCTCAGCCTCCCGAGTAGCTGGGATTACAGGCACCTGCCACCACGCCTGGCTAATTTTTGTATTTTTAGTAGAGACGGGGTTTCACTATGTTGGCCAGGCTGTTCTTGAACTCCTGACCTCAGGTAATCCGTTCGCCTCGGCCTCCCAAAGTCCGGGAATTACAGGTGTGAGCCACCGCGCCCAGCAGCAAAACAAACTTTCTAAATTGATTGAGACCTGTCTCAGATACTTTTGGGTTCACGAGACAAACCTCCTGTGAATTCCAAATTATGAATATTGATACTCCACCCTCGAGCAAGTGAAGCCCAGCTCCCCAGTCCTTAAATGTGGGCTGTGCATGGTAATTTCCTTCCGAACAGAACCTCTGACGGGATCCTTTGAAGAACTCCATTAGATGCACACCATGATTATCCCCATTTTACAGATGAAGAAGCTGAGCCTCATGGAGGACAAGCTCTAGGGTGACTGTCCCAGGTCCCACAGCTAATAAGTAGGGAGCTTTTCGACTCCTTGAGAGTAGTCCACTCTGTTCCTCATCTAGCCGGTTCCCCCACTGTATGCCCCAGGATCTAACAAGGTGTGACACTTAATAAAATTGTGGAATGAGTGAAAGTAGGAATGAGCAGGGAGGAGAGGACAGCAGGGGAGAGAGATCAAGTTGGAGATGGGGTGCGACCTGGTGCCACTGCTGTGAGGCTATGTGGCTCTAGGCAGCCTCCTCGACCTCTCTGTGTCAGTCTCATATGCCTCATCTATAAGATGGGGACAGGCTTTCCTACCTCACAGGGTTGATGTGAGAATGAAATGAGGCCACTAGTGTGTGCTGGCTATGAATTTCACTCCATGTACATGGTTGTGTAAGAAAAGTTTTCTGTTTTCGGCCGGGTGCGGTGTTTTTGGGAGGCTGAGACAGGAGAATTGCTTGAACCCAGGAGGCAGAGGTTGCAGTGAGTTGAGATCGTGCCATTGCATTCCACCCTGGACAACAAGTGAAACTATGTCTCAAAAAAAAAAAAAAAAAGAAAGAAAAGTTTTCTGTTTTCTAAAAGGCATTTCCACAGCCGGGCACGGTACCTCACACCTGTAATGCCAGCACTTTGGGAGGCCGAGGTGGGAAGATCACGAGGTCAAGAGTTCGAGACCAGCTTGGCCAATATGGTGAAACTCTGTCTCTATTAAGAATACAAAGATTCACTGGGCATGGTGGCCTGTGCCTATAATCCTAGCTACTCGGGAGGCTGAGGCAGGAGAATCTGTTGAACCTGGGAGGCAGAGGTTGCAGTGAGCTGAGATCTTGCTGCTGTATTCCAGCCTAGGCAACAGAGCAAGACTCCATCTCAACAACAACAAAAAAAGGCATTTCCAGGCCAGGTGTCAACTCCTGTAATCACAGCATTTTGTAGAGGCCGAGGCAGGCGGATCACCTGAGGTCAGGAGTTCGAGACCATCCTGACCAACATGGAGAAACCCCATCTCTACTAAAAATACAAAAAAAAAAATACAAAAATTAGCCAGGTGTGGTGGCGGGTGCCTGTAGTACCAGCTACTCGGGAGGCTGAGGCAGGAGAATCGCTTGAACCTGGGAGACAGAGGTTGTAGTGAGCTGAGATCACGCCACTACACTCCAGAGTGGGCGAACGAGTGAGACTTGGTCTCAATAAATAAATAAATAAATAAAAATAAAAATAAAGGCAATTCCGTCTTGAAGCCCCTTCTCAGCCAGGCTGGCAGGAAACATGACTTCAGTTCTAGAGGCTCAGGAGTTTCAAGGGGAAGGACAAGGTGGGACGGGTTCTTGGTCACTGGTCCTCCCAAGTTTCTGCAGGGCTGCCCATCTTCACAAATCAGCTTGGGACAGCTCCCCACTGTCCTCCCATCCCCCTGGATCCTAACAGCCCATATATACCAGGAAGACCCCCGCTGTCTTTCAGCATTGCCCCACCTAGGAAACAAGTGCAGCAAAAATCTTTCTCTTATTGCACAAGAACCCATAGAGGTAGGGAGTAGAGCTTGAAACAGTGTGACTACGTCAGGCCCAGGGAACAGAGGGGCGGAAGGGGGCAGTCCCCCAGAGAGGGCACCTTTCTCTAATTGCAGAAAGGTATGCTACAGGCCAGTAGGAAACCATTCATCTCTGGTTTCCCAGTCTAGCCCTGGGCACGCTGTTGACCCTCAGTTAATGATACCTCGTGTGTGTGTGTGTGTGTGTGTGTGTGTGTTTGTGTGTGTGTGGTTTTATTTGAGTCATAACTACATCTCCCACGTGGCATGGTTGGGAGGGCCCCTGGACTCCAGGATCTATAGACCTCCCTTAGCCTCCCCCCACTTGCCCCAGTCCTGGTAAGACGGCCTTTTTGAAAATTGTAACAGTGAAGGCCGGGTGTGGTGGCTCGTGCCTGTAATCCCAGCATTTTGGGAGGCTGAGGTGGGTGGATCACCTGAGGACAGGAGTTTGAGATCAGCCTGAACAACATGGCGAAACCCCGTCTCTATTAAAAATAGAAAAATCTTGGCCTGGCGCGGTGGCTCACGCTTGTAATCCCAGCACTTTGGGAGGCTGAGGCAGGCGGATCACAAGGTCAAGAGATCGAGACCATCCTGGCTAACATGGTGAAACCCCATCTCTACTAAAAATACAAAAATTAGCCGGGCGTGGTGGTGGGCGCCTGTAGTCCCAGCTACTAGGGAGGCTGAGGCAGGAGAATCGCTTGAACCCAGGAGGCGGAGGTTGCAGTGAGCCGAGATCGTGCCACTGCATTCCAGCCTGGGCAACAGAGCGAAACTCCATCTCAAAAAAAAAAAAGAAAAAAAAAAACTTTATGAATTTGTGTTGGGCCACATCCAAAGCCATTCTGGGCCACCTGCGACCCACAGGCCAAGGGTTGGACAAGCTTGGTTTAAATGATCATAGCTTTTCCCCAGAACTGAACCACCTTTGTAAAGCGAATGAAAGACCCACCAGGTTAAGAGGATGAGGAGCCTGAATTTTGCTAACGTGTAGACGTAAATCATTACCAGCCATTATTCCAGAGGCCACAAGACTTGCAACTCCCCCAGTTATTTCTGCAGATAACATCCCTACTGCAGAACCTAAGATCTGGCCTTTCAAGATGTCTTCTCAGGCTTTTGCGTTTCTCGTGACCGATGACTCCGCCCAGACCCTGACGCCCACAGACTAGTTCCATGGCCACACTCAGAAGTTGACTCCCTGACTGGGCAATCCTTGAAAAACCCTAGTCTCTGAATTTTCAGAGAGATTGCTTTGAGTCATAACTACATCTCCCATGTGGCATGGTTGGTTTGGTATGGGTTCAAGCAATTCTCCTGCCTCAGCCTCCCGAGTAGCCGGGATTACAGGCATCCACCACTATGCCCAGCTATTTTTTTTGTATTTTCAGTAGAGACAGGGTTTCACCATATTGGCCAGGCTGGTCTCGAACTCCTGACCTTGTGATCACCCACCTCAGCTTCCCAAAGTGCTGAGATTACAGGCGTGTGCCACCGTGCCTGGCCTAAACTCTCTCTTTATTGCAATGCCCTACTCTCAGTGAATTGGTTTTGCCTGTTCAGTGGGCAGCAAGAATCCACTGAGGGGTCATCTGGTCAGAGCTGGGAGCCCTTCTTCCTCCACGTGTCCTCAAGGAGCTCTGCCCAGGCCAGGCAACTTTCTCTGGCTCACTCCTGGCAGGCTGCAGCTTTCTGCCCCACCATGCCATTTCCCTGGGGCAGCAAACACAGGGAAAGGGAAGAGGAAAATACAGGGGAAAACAGAGAGAACATCACGATCCTATCTCTCCACACAGGCAAAGCACCTGGCACCTGTCAGAAGCTCCATGTAGCTCATCACAGGGCGCCGCCCTTCCTCCATCGTTTGCATAAAATCACACAGCGTGTTAGGTCCTCAGAGCTCAGATGTCACCTCCCTTGATTTCACCCGTCAGTGAAGAGCCTGGTGTTCCTACCCACCGTTTTCAGCTTGGTGTCTGTCTCTGGGGACTGAGCCTCATTCATCTCTGGTTTCCCAGTCTAGCCCTGGGCACACTGTTGACCCTCAGTTAATGATACCTCTTGTGTGTGTGTGTGTATGGGCGGCGGGGGCGGGGGGGAGTTTTATTTATTTATTTATGAGACAGGGTCTTGCTCAGTCTCCCAGGCTGGAGTGTAGTGGTGCTCTCAGCTCACTGCAACCTTTGCCTCCCAGGTTCAAGACATTCTCCTGCCTCAGCCTCCCGAGTAGCTGAGACCACAGATGCGCTCCACCATACCCAGCTAATTTTTAGTAGAGACAGGGTTTCACCGTGTTTACCAGGCTGGTCTCGAACTCCTGACCTCAGGTGATCCACCCGCCTCGGCCTCCCAAAGTGCTGGGATTACTGCCACCGCGCCCGGCCCTGTTTTTGTTTTGTTTTGTTTTGTTTGAGACAGGGTCTTGCTCTGTCGCCCGGGATTGAGTGCAGCGGCTTGATCTCAGCTCACCGCAACCTCCACCTCCCAGGTTCAAGCGATTCTCCTACCTCAGCCTCCCGAGTAGCTGGGATTACAGGCATGCACCACCACACCTGGCTAATTTTTTGTATTTTTAATACAGACTGAGTTTCTCCATGCTGGTCAGGCTGGTCTCGAACTCCGGACCTCAGGTGATCCACCTGCCTCGGCCTCCCAAAGTGCTGGCATTACAGGCCTGAACCACTGCGCCTGGCCGTGCCCGGTGTTTTTATTCACTCAATCTGGCAATCTAGTTCCTGCACCCCTAACAGTGACTTAGGGGACTGCCTGGGTAGTACAGCTCCAACCCAGGCCCAAAACTCTGCCCTTGCATCTGCCTAGGAGCCTCCTTCCCAAACTCCCCCTCTTGGCCATGGAAGGGGTGGAGCTCAGAGATTCCTAGGGGAGTTGCTCCACTACCCTCCTGATTCTCTGCTCTCTCTAGGCCTCCTTTCCTCCTCTAGAAAATGACTGTTTCTCTGCCCCGCCTACCTGCCAGCCTTTCTCAGGGATCAAACTCCTGAGCGGGATGGGTCAGGGATCCTCAGCTAACATGCCCGAAGGAAAAGGGGTTTGTAGGGAGTTTCTGTTCTTTGAATCACAGCAGGACTTTGAGGGAATAGGACAAGGGTCTTTTTTTTTTTCTCCCCCGAAGCAGTTTGTAAACCAGTTAAACCACTCAATGATGATTGACTCAGGCCAGGATCCTGGATAGATGCAGAAACCATTATATGAAGTTTATTGGGGATCAGGGCATTCACAGGGTATCAAAGCAAAAGGTTATCTTACATCAGGGAGGCCTGGCAGGCGCCACCAACAATGGGACAAGCTGACATCACATATCTGTACCTCCCGATCCCATCGGTCTCCAGATTAAAGGAGACTAAAGAGACTTTCCAAGTAAATGCAATGCTTGACCTGGGATTAGAGCCTGGGTCAGAAAAAAAAAAAATAGCTAGAAAGGACTTTATGGGGTAATTGGGAATATGGACAGATAATAGCATCGGGTCAATGTTAAGTTTCCTGAATTTGATAATCACACAATGTAGGAGAGAGACCCTGTTCTTGGGAGAAGCGTGGGGAAGTGTTTAGGGGTAAAGGGTCAAGTATCTGCAACTAATTGTCACATGGTTCACCAAAACCAAATAGAGAGATAGGGAGATAGAGAGAAAAGCAGGGAGAAAGAGAAAGAGCTGAAATGATAACCACTGGTGAATCTGATTGTTGTATTTACACTATTCTTGCAACTTTTCTGTATATTAAATATTTTTCCCAAACAAAAGTCTGAGGGAGAATAAACATAAAATATCAGAAGCAGAAGGAGCTTTAAAGACCTCGAGGTCTGCCCGCCCTCTCTCAGACAAGGGCCCTGAGAAGGAAAGGTCTTGGCCTGCGGTCACTCCATGAGCCATAGCAGAGCTGGCCAGACCCAACCTTGCTAGCTGCAAACACGAGGCCCCAGCCCAGGGTCTGAGAGCTCCCAAGAACAGCAGGCGAGCATCTAGTCAATGTCATTCCTGTTTCGTCTCCCTGCTCCCCGGGGCTGCCTCACAGTCAGCACCTTGCAGTAGGTGAGCAGCCCCCATGAGCTTCAGGGGAGAAACCTACCCTTCTCTTTCCAAAGAAACTGGACCCCCAACTTCCCTCAGCCTGCTCTGCTGACCACACTGGGGAGACATCCCTACCTCCCTGGGTGCAGGCAGGATTAGATCTCAGGGTAAAAAGGAGGGCTCAGAGAAAAAACGATATGTTATTTTATTTTATTTTTTTAATTTTATTTTTTGAGACAGAGTCTTGCCCTGTCACCCAGGCTGGAGTGCAGTGGTGCGATCTCGGCTCACGGCAACCTCCAACTCTCAGGTTCAAGCAATTCTCCTGCCTCAGCGTCCTGAGTAGCTGGGAATACAGGCGCCCTCCACCATGCCCGGCTAATTTTTCTATTTTTAGTAGGGACGGGGTTTCACCATGTTGGACCAGGCTGGTCTCGAACTCCCCAGGTGATCTGGCTGCCTTGGCCTCCCAAAGTGCTGGGATTACAGGTGTGAGCCACCACGCTTGGCAAAAAAAAGGACATTTTAACAGTGTCCCCTGGAAAGCAGCAAGTTCTGGGGCCTCTCCTGGCTGTTGCAAGCAGATCCAAACCCCAGAAAGGAAATGTGTTGGGAGCTGAGGCCCAGATCAATAAAAGGGCAAAATAAACACCCTTGGCACAGTCCCGTGCCAGGTTGGGGGCAGCCAGAGGACAGGATTGCTGGAACTGGGGACCAAGGCAGCTGGAGGGTATGGATGGTGAGGGGTCTCCAGTGACCCCATCTTCATAGCTCAGAGGTCACAGCAACTGTACTGAGCACATGAGTGCTCCAAGCAGACAAAATCTGCTCCCCACTTTTGGCTTCAGCTTCAGCCTTTATCTGCTTCTGCATCAGGTCTGCCTAGAACTCACATAGCTAGTTAGGAGCCAACGCCAGTTCAAGGCCAGGTGTGGCACAGGGGTCACTCTCTTGGGGAGCTTTAGGTGTAACCAGGAGTGAAATTTCCTCTTGTGCTTTACATATTGAAATTGTGTCCAGGGGTTGAGGTATAAATGCAGAGAGAATTTATCACAGGAGGAGCAAAGTGCTTCAATAATATATGTTGACTGTGAATGATGTTAATTTTATGTACAGAAACAATCACGAAGGGGTTCAAACAGACCGTCAACTGAAAAGAAACCCAGAGAGATAGGATCTCCAGAACAAATGATTTTATTTGAGAATAGCAGGAGGATTGCAATCCAGGGTATGCAAGCTATGGTGGGCCATAGGGTATTTGTTAGCTTTTCTTTTGGGAAGCAGAGGTGGGTGGATCACGAGGTCAAGAAATTGAGACCATTCTGGCCAACACGGTGAAACCCCGTCTCTACTAAAAATACAAAAATTAGTTGGGCATGCCTGGCATGGTGGCTCAGGCCTATAATCCCAGCACTTTGGGAGGCCGAGGCAGGCAGATCACCTGAGGTCAGGAGTTCGAGAACAGCCTGACCAACATGGAGAAACCCTGTCTCTCCTAAAAATACAAAATTAGCTGGGCGTGGTGGCGCATGCCTGTAATCCCCGCTACTTGGGAGGCTGAGGCAGGAGAATCACTTGAACCTGAGAGGCGGAGGTTGTGATGAGCCAAGATCACACCATTGCACTCCAGTCTGGGCAACAAAAACGAAACTCTGTCTCAAAAAATATAATAATAATAATAATAATTAGCTGGGCATGGTGGCATGCACCTGTAGTCCCAGCTACTCGGGTAGCTGAGGCAGGAGAATCGCTTGAACCCCGGAGGCGGAGGTTGCAGTGAGCCTCGATTGCAGTGAGCCTGGCAACAGAGCAAGACTCCGTCTCAAAAAACAACAACAACAACAAAACAAACAAACAAAAAAAACAGTAGGTCAGGTGGGTGGGTAGGCAGACAGGCATGGTGACTCATGCCTGTAATCCCAGTGCTCTGGGAGGCTGTGGTGGGAGGATGGCTTGAGCTGCAGTGAGCTGTGACTGCATCACTACACTCCAGCCTGGGCATCAGAGTGAGATCTCTTCTCTGGGTAAATAAACCCAGTAAGTCACTCCCTCACCTACCTAGATCCTGCAAGGCTCCCCATTCTCCTTGACATTCCAGTTCTTTCCACCCGGGGCTCCACATTGCCTCCCCAACGTCACATCGCACCCCAGCTCGGCTGTATCAACCTCTCTAACCTTGCCCATCAGGCTTCTGTTCACCTGTCTCCACCTCCAGGCCCTGCCAGCAAGGCGCTTCTCCCTTTCTCTGTCTGGTCTATGCCACGTTGCCTGAACACACAGCCCACCCAATCCCCTCAGAGCACCAGGAGCTCACATCTGGGTCCAAGACACCTACCAGGACAGCAAGGTGAGAGAATGACGCTAAGGCCCAGAATGAGCCTACACAGAGAAGGTGACCACTGTCTGTCGAATTCATCCATTCAACAAGTATTTAGGCTGCTCA
The DNA here is from genome assembly GCF_028878055.3 of Symphalangus syndactylus. Classification (NCBI taxonomy): domain Eukaryota; kingdom Metazoa; phylum Chordata; class Mammalia; order Primates; family Hylobatidae; genus Symphalangus; species Symphalangus syndactylus. Next base: position 17,076,186 of record NC_072440.2, read on the forward strand.
TGGTGGCTCATGCCTATAATCCCAGCACTTTGGGAGGCCAAGGTGGGAGGATGGCTTGAACCCAGGAGTTCCGGACCAGCATGGGCAACAGTGAAACCCGTCTCTACAAAAAATACAAAAATGGCCGGGCGCGGTAGTTCACGCCTGTAATTCCAGCACTTTAGGAAGCCGAGGCAGGTGGATCACCTGAGGTCGGAAGTTCGAGACCAGCCTCACCAACATGTTGAAACCCCGTCTCTACTAAAAATACAAAATTAGGCCGGGCGCGTTGGCTCACGCCTGTAATCCCAGCACTTTGGCAGGCCGAGGTGGGCGGATCACGAGGTCAGGAGATCGAGACCATCCTCGCTAACACGGTGAAACCCCGTCGCTACTAAAAATACAAGAAATTAGCCGGGCGCAGTGGGGCGCCTGTAGTCCCAGCCACTCGGGAGGCTGAGAATAGCGTGAACCCTGGAGGCGGAGCTTGCAGTGAGCCGAAATGGTGCCACTGCATTCCAGCCTGGGGGACTGAGCGAGACTCCGTCTCAAAAAAAAAAAAAAAAAATTAGCCGGTTAGCCGGAGGTGGTGGCACATGCCTGTAATTTCGGGAGGCTGAGGCAGGAGGATCTGTTGAACCCTGGAGGTGGAGTTTGCAGTGAGCCGAGATCGCGTCATTGCGTACCAGCCTGGGCAACAAGAGAGAAACTCCGTCTCAAAAAAAAAAAAAAAAAAAAAAAAAAAATTAGCCGGACGTGGTGGCATGTGCCCAGCTACTCAGGAGGCTGAGGCAGGAGAAACGCTTGAGCCTGGGAGGTTGAGGCTAAAGTGAGCTGTGATCAGGCTCCTGCATTCCAGTCTGGGCAAGAGTGAGACCCCGCTTTACAAAAAAAAAAAAAAAAGGTATTTATTGAGCACCTACTATATGCTAGACTCTGCGTGTGCTAAGCTCTGGGGATGTACGGGACTTCAAACCAGACAGGGCCTTGCCCTCCGGGAGCCCACAGTACACTGGGATGGGGTGGGAGTGGGGGAAACACGCAGGAGGCCTTCAGCTAAGTGGGACAAAAACCACTCCACAGTGGGACAATGGCGTGGGGAGGGGAGGCGCCGCCGGGGAGGAGGCTCCGGGCGGGCCGTGCTGAGACCGCAGCATTTGACCTGGGACGTGAGCAATCAGAACGGCACGGCCCGAGGCAGCTGGGAACAGTGCTGCCCAGGGAACTGCAAGTTCAAAGGCCTGGGGAAGGGCCGCGCTGAGCAGCTGCGAACACAGGCCCAGGCCAGGCCAGGCAGGACCAGCCCCTTCAGGTTCGGAGTCCCACCGCAGATTCCGCCTCTTATTCTCGCTCCCATCCGGGGGGCGCCATCTTGCTTCCTTTATGGCGGCGAACGAGGCCCAGAGAGGCCACCGTCCCGCGCGGGGCCGCACAGCGGCGGGAGAGCTCCGAGCGCAGAGGGGAGCATCCCCAGTTCCCAGTCTCCAGTCCCCGGCAGAAGTAGGCGGAGCGACCCGGTCCCCGCCCCCGCGCCCGCCTCGCGCGCCCGCCTGGCCCCCTCGGCCCCGCCCCTGCTCCGGGGTGACGCGGGCCGGGGCGCGACGGTCTCGGCGGCGGCAGCGGAGGAGTGAGCATAGCGCGGGGCCACCATGGGGGCCCAGCTCAGCACGGTAGGCGGGGAGGGGGCGCCGGGGCCGCGGGGCGTCGCGAGGGACGGGGACCCGGCGGCGAGGGGGCGGGCTGGCCTGCGGGAGGGGACGCGGGACCCGGGCCGCACCCGGCCGCACCCACTTCGCCCGCCCAGCCCGCCGCGCCCCACCCCACCCCACCCCACCCCACCCCACCCCACCCCACCCCGGCCTGGGCGAGCTACGTGGTGACCGCGACTCACGCCCTGGCAGTCTGCAGCGAGGACCCAGCCCTTCTGCCCGGGGGGCGCGCCAGAGCCCAGCACCCGGGGGCACCTGGGCCCTGCCCTGGCCGCCGTGGGGCCTTGGCTGCTGGAGGGACCCGTGGTTGTGAGCGTGTGTGCCGCTGAGTGTGAGTGTGTGAGCGACCGTGTGAGTGGCTTGAGAGTGAATGTGTGTGTGAGTGTGACCGTGGGTGTGAAGGGCGGGCATGGAAACGTGTGATGGGGTGTGTGTGTGTATAGGAGTATGTGAATGGGCGATGTCACTGACGGCGACTGAACGTGTGTGTGTGCGATGTCACTGAGTCAGAGGGTTTTGCACGTTTAGCAACAAGGAACAGAACCCGCATGACACTGGGGCATCCTTCCAATGCTCAGTGGGCCAGGCTCCCAGCAAGGCCAGGCTCTCACTGACCCTGCAAGCTGTGCTGGGGACCTCACACTTTGTGGTGTCAGCGCTGTTTGCCCCATTTCACAGATGGGGAAATGCAAACTAGTCTTGGCCACCATCCCACAACGCCGCCGCCCGAGGGAGCCTGCTATGGGGTTTCAAAGTCCACTCTGCTGCTGTCACTCCTGGGCTGGCCTGGAGCCACCTTCCCTTCCCCTCAGGCCACCTCCTCTCCCCAGTTTCTCAAAAGTTGACCATGGTGAGGCTGGAGGCTTGAGTCTGTGTGGACATGTGGAGGCTGTGGCTGCAGAGGGCAGCTCTCCTGTCAACTGTGACCCGCTAGGCATGGGGAGGCTGGCACAGGAGGAATCAGCCCAGCGCCCCTCCACCTCCACCTCTATGCCTGGCATCTGCCACTTGGAGGGCACCTGGGTCCTCCCTCTGGCGCTGGAGTCTCCTCCTTGGAGAACCAGGCAAAAGGCCTCTTGGCTTGGGCGGTTGCTCAGGAAAGTGTGGCCCAACCCAGAACTTGGGGATGTTCAGACCCCTGGCAACCTTGGCCAGGGTGAACCTGTGGGCATCACCCCAGCCTCCAGCAACACCCGGCCCATTTTTCCCCAGAAAGCACCCGCCTCCTTTATTGTTGAAATGTCCTGCCTGTGTCTCTAAAGCTTCCTCTGGTCTCCACCCAACCCTTCCCTGCTGTTTTTAGTGGTGCTCCTTACCTTCCAGCTGGTGGTTGGATTTATGGCCACGTCCCCTACACCTGGCTGCTCCATACATTTCTTTTTCTTTCTTTTTTTCTTTTTTGAGACAGAGTCTCTCACCCAGACAGTAGTGCAGTGGCGCAATCATAGCTCACTGCAGCCTCAATCTCTTGGGCACAAGTGATCCTTCTACCTCAGTGTCCTGAGTACAGGCACGTGCCAATATGCCTGGCTAATTTTTTTTTTTTTTTGAAACGGAGTCTCTCTCTGTCACCCAGGTTGGCGTGATCTCAGCTCACTGCAACCTCCACTTCCTGGGCTCCGGCAATTCTCCTGCCTCAGCCTCCCAAGTACCTGGGATTACAGGCACTCACCATCACAGCTGGCTATTTTTTGTACTTTTAGTACAGACAGGGCTTCGCCATCTTGGCCACGCTGGTCCCGAACTCCTGACCTCAGATGGTCCACCTGCCTCAGCCTCCCAAAGTGCTGGGATTACAGGAGTGAGCCACTGTGCCTGGCCTAATTTTTTGTATTTTTAATGGAGACAACGTCTTGCTATGTTGCCCAGGCTGGTCACAAACTTCTGAGCTCAAGTGATCCTCCTGTCCCAGCTCCTCAAAGTGCTGGGATTACAGGTGTGAACTGCCGTTCCTGGCCTCATTCCATATATTTCTGTTGAATGGCTGAGCAGTCCTCTGTAAGGGGCAGAGCACTGCCTGGAAGTCGGGAGACCTTCACCAACCCTCCCCCCACCAGCCCCATCTCTCCAAGGGTGGGTGGGGATTACCCTTTGTGGGTGCTGCTGGGATCCCCGCTTGGCCCAGAATGTCTCCAGCACATTCTGAGCCAGGCCTCCTAGCTTAAGGGCTCCCCACAGTCTGCAGGAGGCTGGCTGGGGGCCTGGTGCTCTAGGTGTCTTATCAAAGACATGCAGGCCCCATGGGAGGCCTCTCCCAACACTTTGGGGGATCCAGGCCAGGGGTTGGCCCTGGAGTCTGCCAGCCACACTGGGAGAACGTTGGAGCTTGGCCTGCCATCCTGAACTGTGGTTCCCCTGCCTCCCAGCCCGGCTGTGAGTGCTCAGCGACCCTGACAGGTTGACAGGTAGAGTCTCCTGGGTTTTCCTACTGTCCCTGGCAGCCCCATGCTTAGTCTGTGGCCCAGATCCCAGCTCTGTGTCCACCTGTTCCTCCTCCTGGGTTCCCTTCCCCCACAGTTCCCAGCCAAGCCAGAGCCCCCCGCTGCAGAACTTCCTCCACACCCTCCCACTTCCTCCCGGTTAGAACAGCACCAGGAGGGAGGTGCCGCTCAGATTCTGGCGGGACTGCTCGTGGGCAGGCAGGGGAGAGGTAAGCAGGTCACCCGACTGGCTTGTCTAAGCTCTAGGGCAGGGAGCTGGCACCTGGGGAGGACCGGGCCTGCCCGGTCGGGGGCCCTGGCAGTTCTCTCTGCCTACCCCAAACCTGGCCTGGGCAGAGTGGAGGCCAGGGTCCCAGTGGGGAATTCCAGGGGTGGGCAGCTGAGCAGGGCATTCTATGCGTGGGGAGCAGAGCTACGCAGCCCCTCAGCTATGGTGCGTGAGCTGGGGGCTCCCTGGGACTCTGGCACCCTGTGTCCCTCTTCCCCTCTGTGTTATTAGAGGCAAGGAGAGGTGGGTGGTGGGTTCCCTGTTGGGGCAGAGCATGGCCTGTGGGCATTAGGTCAGGGTCTGGGAGGCAGCTGTCCCCTGGGCCCCCAGGTGGCTGGGGTGAGGTGTGTGTGTGTGTGTGTAAGTGTGCACGCAGCACAGCTGAGGAGGCACAGGGGTGGGACCTTGGCCTCAGCCATCTGCCTCCTGTTTACTTGGCCCACTGCTGGTGGGGGTGGGGGTGGTGCTGTGGACGAGGATGGGGCAGAGCCTGTTCTAACCGGTGTGGGTAGGAAGAGAATGCACCCCACCATGTGAGTCTGGTAGGGCCTCTAGCTTTCTGGAGGTGAAACCTTCGCCCCTCCACTGCTCCTGGCTGTGGTGCGCCCTCTCTGCCGGTGTCTGTCTCCCCGTCTGGCTTGAACTCAGGTGGGGCCTCCTGGCCTGTGTCCCCCGCATTGCACATGGGACATGCCACCTTAGTGCCCACTGGGGTTTGCGGACTAAATGACTGACAGACGGTGATGGTCTGCCTGTGGCTGCCTCCCCAGATAAGAACTTTTACCTATAAAAAGCCCCTCCCCTTCTCTTTAGTGGCCAGAAGGTGTCCCCAGGCTCAAGTCTGTCCCCTGAGGCTTGGTTTCCTCACCTGAAGTGAGAGGAGTCATGAACAGGCTTGAGGACTGAATGAGGTGGCGTGAGCAAAAGCTGCCCGCCTGGCTCCGGGCAGCCCCTGTTGTTGGGAGCGGACACTGGAAGGAAGGCCCCTGACTCTCATCTGCTGCCCACGGCGAGCCCGGCCTTCTGAGCAGTGCCTGACTCCCAGCTCGGCCCCGGGAGCTGCGTGTATCCTCTCTGAGTGTGGAACAGGCGTGGAGACAGCCTGGAGCCGGATCCTAAGCCCACCTCTGAGGCCTGTGCTCTTGGAGGACAAGCGGGCTTTTCTGACAAACAGGACGGCTGTGCCCCGCCCTCACCCAGGAGTCTGGGCTCTTGTCCTGGTTCTGGAAACTTCTAGGCAAAATAAAAAGACTGGGAGGGTGGGAGCCTGTTGTCCCTTCACTAATTCATTCCACAAATATTTGTTGAGTGCTTTCTGTATGGAGTGTTGGAGATACAGTGGTGACGACAGACACAGATCCTAGAGTCTGCTCCAGGGCCACTTCCGGAGCCTTGTGGGGAGCCGGCACCTGGGGTTGGGAAGGTCTGTGTGACGGTTGAGGCCAGCATTCGGAGACTTGCCATCGGAGCCACTAATACGTGGGTGTCTTTTTCTTGGCCCGGCGCCCACCCAGGCTCATGTCCGTGGGTTTAGGTTTAGGGCAAGGGAGGGAAGTGGGAAAGCAACAGAAAATCAGAAACCAACGCCCAGGCTCCACCCTGGGCCTCCTTGAGCTACATTTGTCCCCTCATTGTCACACGGGGAGCATGGTTGTTCCCACCTTGCACCACTGTGGGAGGGCCAGGGAGGAAATGGGGGAAGGTGCCTTGCAGCCCGTGAAGCCAGCTGCCCGCAGAGGGGCCTTAAGCTAGGCTGTGCACTGACACAGCTGTGCTGGAAAAACAGAACTCCAGGGAGCACCAAGCACAACTCCAGCTCCTAATGTCATTCAAGTTCATTGCCAGGGCCCCCAACAATGGTGGTTTCCTGTGAATGTAACTTAAGCCAACTTTTCCCCTGGACTCTATTCCCCATGGGCGTGGTTTCTGTGACTGGGAGAGGTTGATGGCAGAGGAATAGTCCTTGCCCCAGGGAGTTTCCAGAGGGGACCAGAGGCTGTGAAAAGTCTACCAAGGGCCTGATTAGCTAGGGAAGGGCTCATCAGGGAAGATTTGATGTTTGAGCTGGGGTCTGAGGAATAAATAGGAGTTCGCTAGTTGGATGCGTGCAGAAGAAGGACATTTAGGGCAGAGAGGAGAGCATATGCAAACGCCTGAAGCAAGATGGGCCCGATGTTGAAAGAGCAGAGAGCTGGGAGGTGAGTCCAGAGTTGGGGCCATAGAGAGGGTGCCTTCAGGTAGGCAGTGGGGAGCTATGGTGGGTATTTGAGGAGGGGGTGGAGCCGCCTGTTGGTTTGGGCCCCTGGGGCTGGGGGCAGGTGCTCAGACCTCACTGTGGGAGGCAGGATGTCAGATTTGGGCTGTGAGTATTGTGACTGAAGCAGAGAGAGTGCCCCTGTCCTGGGAGGTGGCTCAGGAAGAGCAGCACTTTGGGCTGGACATTGGGAGTCCAATCCCGGCCCACCCCGAATGGCTACATGACCTTGGCAGGTCACTTCATCTATCTGAGGGACAGGTAACAGTGTCATGTGGTGAGCGATGCTTGGAGGGCTGGCTTTGGTGTACTCGGGGCAGGTCACCCCCCTTTCCTGGCCTCGGTTTCCTCACGTGCTGGGATGATCACAGTGCCCGAAGCCTAGGGTTGAGGTGGGGAATATCCCAGGAAACCCGCGGCCCCTACTCGGAACAGTACCAGCTCAAGGGCATTGACCGCTGTGTGCCTTCTTCCTCCCCACCCTCCCCATCCTCCAGGTAGGGCCCGGGGAAGTGAAGCGACTCTCCTGCTGTCCTTGGCTGGGACTCAAACCCTGGTCTCTGGGATCCAAGTCCACAGCTGCCAACTGGGGCCTTAAAGGAGGCCGGGGATGAGTGAAACACCTGGGCCATGCTGATTAAATGGGTGGTGGCCACAGACCCCAGCTGGGTGGCCCTGGGCATGGATGAGGGGTGGGCTAGGCATCCACAGCCCTTCCTTTAGACCCATGGGTCAAATACCAAGGGCCCCATGGAGCGAGGCCGCAGCTGCACCCGGCATGGAGGCCCTGCCTGGGAGAGAGGCATTTTGTTTTAAGCCCAACAAAGGGCCTGTAACTGTAGCCGGGCAGCTTGGAGCTGCTGGGCCGGTAGGGAGGGGGGGTAGGGGCCAGGCCTGGTGTGAGGTTGTAGCACCCTGCCCTTCCTTCACTTGGCTATTCCACACCTCTCAGTTGGTAGTGGCCCCATGAGGGTGGCAGGAAAAGCTCCTGTGTATGAGCCGGGACTTTCCAGGTTATAGACCCCTACGTGACCTGGGCCCCCGCTCAACTCATCTCACATCTCTTCAGGGAGATAGGCCAGGCAGTGGCCCTCGCCTTCTACAGACAGGACATGTGGCTCCACCAGAGCGCCCTCCTCAAATTGTTGGAGAGTAGGGACTCCTGGTAGGGTTTCCAGAAGGGGAGGGGCAATGGGGCTAGGCCTTGAGAGGTTAGGAGCATCTTACCTGGCCCCGGATAGAGCAGAGGCACTTGTCTGTGTTCTGCAGAATACACTACCTCAAGGGGCCCGTAGCAGATCCCACAAAGGAAGTAGAGAGGCCTGCATGCATGCAAGGAACTTGTTTCTCAGCTTCCTGGCACTCAAGGTGAAAAGGGAACTTGCAGGGTAACGATAAGAGAACACACATGCACATTTGCTGAGAGAACTACAGTCAGGGAGGTATATGGGGAGGGTGTATAAACAACCTCTGAAACAGGTTTCTTGAGAGCCAGTGTTTTATATGAACTTTGGCTTCTCAGCCTCTCTAGTTGAACTACCAGTATGGGCTTCACACTTTATTTTGAAATAATTTCAAAGTTACTGGCCGGGCGCAGTGGCTCACGCCTATAATCCCAGCACTTTGGGAGGCTGAGGTGGGCGGATCACCAGGTCAGGAGATCGAGACCATCCTGGCTAACACGGTGAAACCCCGTCTCTACTAAAAATACAAAAAATTAGCCGGGCTTGGTGGCGGGCGCCTCTAGTCCCAGCTACTCGGGAGGCTGAGGCAGGAGAATGGCGTGAACCCAGGAGGCAGAGCTTGCAGTGAGCCAAGATCGTGCCACTGCACTCCAGCCTGGGCAACAGAGCGAGACTCCATCTCAAAAAGAAAAAAAATTTCAAAGTCACTGTAAAAGAGCATTTATGGGCTGGACGCGGTGGCTTATACCTGCAATCCTAGCACTTGGAAGGCTGAGGCTGGCTGTTTGCTTGAGCTCAGAAGTTTGAGATTAGCCTGGGCAACATGGTGAAACTGCATCTCTACAAAAAATACAAAAAAATTACCAAGGCCTGGTGGTACGTGCCTGTAGCCCCAGTTACTTCGGGGACTGAGGTGGGAGGATTGCTTGGGTATAAGAGGTCAAGGCTACAGTGAGCTGAGATCACGCCACTGCATTCCAGCCTGGGTGATAAAGTGAAACCCTGTCTCAAAAAAAAAAAAAAAAGAGCTCTTATGTACTCTTCACCCAGATGTACCTAATGTTATTATTTGCTACATTTGCTGTATTTCTCTCTATACAGTATATATCTAATGTATATTAAATATATTAGATACTACATGTTTGCATATCCATACAGTGGACCCTTGAATGGCATGGGGGTTAGGGGCTGACCTGTATAGTTGACAGTCCATGTATAGGCTGGGTGCGGTGGCTCATGCCTGTAATCCCAGCACTGTGGGAGGCTGAGGCGGGTGGATCACTTGAGGTCAGGAGTTCGATGAGACCAGCCTGGCCAACGACGCAAAACCCCGGCTCTACTAAAAATACAAAAATTGGCCAGGCGCAGTGGCTCATGTCTGTAATCCCAGCACTTTGGGAGGCCGAGGCAGGCAGATCACCTGAGGTCAGAAGTTCGAGACCAGCCTGGCCAACATGGTGAAAACCTGTCTCTACTAATGATACAAAAATTAACTGGGTGTGGTGGTGGGTGCCTGTAATCCCAGCCACTTGGGACGCTGAGGCAGGAGAATCGATTGAACCCGGGAGGTGGAGGTTGCAGTGAGTTGAGATCTCACCACGGCACTCCAGCCTGGACGACAGAGCCAGACTCCGTCTCCAAAAAACAGAACAGAAAATAAAAATTAGCTGGGTGTGGTGGCGTGCGCCTGTAATCCCAGCTACTTGGGAGGTTGAGGCAGGAGAATCGCTGGAGCCCAGAAGGCGGAGGTTGCAGTGAGCCAAGATCGCGCCAATGCACTCCAGCCTGGGCCAGACCTGTCTTAAAAAGAAAAAAAAAAGAAAATCCATGTATAACTTCTGGTTCCCCCAAAACTTTCCTACTAGTATACTATTGACTAGAAGCCTTACCAATAACATATTTGTATACCGTATGTATTATATACTATATTTTTACAGTAAAGTAAGCTAGAGACAACTGTTATTTTAAAAATCATAAGGGGCCGGGCATGGTGGCTCACGCCTGTAACCCAGCACTTTGGGAGGCCAAGGCAGGAGGATCACGAGGTCAGGAGTTCAAGACCAGCCTGGCCAACAGTGGTGAAACCCCGTCTCTACTAAAAATACAAAAATAAGCCAGGAGTGGTGATGCGCGCCTGTAGTCCCAGCTACTCGGGAGGCTGAGACAGAAGAATTGCTTCAACCTGGGAGGTGGAGGTTGCAGTGAGCTGAGACCGTGCCACTGCACTCCAGCCTGGGTGACAGCAAGACTCCATCTCAAAAAATAAATAAAGAGGCCGGGCGCGGTGGCTCACGCTTGTAATCCCAGCACTTTGGGAGGCCGAGGCGGGCGGATCACGAGGTCAGGAGATCGAGACCACGGTGAAACCCCGTCTCTACTAAAAATACAAAAAAATTAGCCGGGCGTGGTGGTGGGCGCCTGTAGTCCCAGCTACTCGGAGAGGCTGAGGCAGGAGAATGGCGTGAACCCGGGAGGTGGAGCTTGCAGTGAGCCGAGATCGCGCCACTGCACTCCAGCCTGGGTGACAGAGCGAGACTCCGTCTCAAAAAAAAAAATAAAAATAAAAATAAATAAATAAAGAGAAAAAAAGTCATAAGGAAGAGAAAACATATTTACTATTCATTAAGAGGAAGTGGATCATCATAAAGATCTTCATCCTTGTTCTCACGTTGAGAAGGCCGAGGAGGAGGCAGGGGGTAGTCTTGCTGTCTTGGGTGACAGAAGCGGAAGAAGATCCTTGTATAAGTGAACCACCCAGGGTCCTGACCATGTGCGATGGCTCACGCCTGTAATCCCAGCACTTTGGGAGGCCGAGGTGGGTGAATCATGAGGTCAGGAGTTCGAGACCAGCCTGGCCAACATGGTGAAACCCTGTCTCTACTAAAAGTACAAAAATTAGCCAGACGTGGTGGTGGTCACCTGTAATCCCAGCTACTCAGGAGGCTGAGGCAGGAAAATCACTTGAACCGGGGAGGCAGAGGTCACAGTTAGCCAAGATCACACCACTGTACTCCAGCCTGGGTGATAGAGTGAGACTCCATCTCAAATAAATAAATAAATAAAAATAAGTGAACCACTCAGGGTCCTTCCGGGGGGTGACCTTCAGGTGGCCATTCGGGATGATGGACTTTCTATCCCAGAACCATGGCTCCATTTGTCCGTAACCTTGTGGAGAAGACCCCAGCACTGGTGAATGCTGCTGTGACTTACTCGAAGCCTCGATTGGCCACATTTTGGGACTACACCACGGTTGAGCTGGTTCCTCCCACCCCTGCTGAGATCCCTAGAGCTATTCAGAGCCTGAAAAAAATAGTCAATAGTGCTCAGACTGGTAGCTTCAAACAGCTCACAGTTAAGGAAGCTTTGCTGAATGGTTTGGTGGCCACTGAGGCGTCGATGTGGTTTTATGTAGAGAGATCATAGGCAAGCATGGCATCATTGGCTAGAATGTTTGAAGACTAGTCTTTAACATCTGATTATATTTGATTTATTATTTGAGTGTTGTTGGACCAGGTGTGATCAGACTGCTATCTGAATAAAATAAGATTTGTCAAAAATTCCAAAAAAAAAAGTGAACCAAGCAGTTCCAACCCATGTTCAAGGGTCAACTGTGTCTATATTTTGAACCATTTAAGAGTAAGTTGCCCCTTTGCCCCTAAATATTTCAGTGTGTATCTCCTAAGAACAAGGACATTCTTTTGTGTAACCACAGAATAATTACAGGAAAGTAACATTGGTACAACACTATTATCTAATCCACAAGCCTTATTCAATTTTTTTTTTTTTTTTGAGATGCAGTCTTGGCTCTTGTCACCCAGGCTGGAGTCCAGTGGCATGATCTCAGCTCACTGCAACCTCTGCCTCCTGGGTTCAAGCAATTCTTCTGCCTCAGCCCCCAAAGTAGCTGGGATTACAGGCACTCACCACCACACCCAGCTAATTTTTGTAGTTTTAGTGGAGATGGGGTTTCACCATGTTGGCCAGGCTGGCCAGATTTCATCAATTGTCTCAGTATTGTCCTTTGTAACAATTTTTTCCTGGCCCAGTGCTAATCTAAAACCACATGCTGGAGTTAGTCCTTCTGTCTCTTTGGCCTCTGTACTAGTTTACCAGGGCTGCCATAACAAATTTTCTGCAAACCAGGCAGCTGAAGACAACAGAACCTTATTCTCTTACAGTTCTGGAGGCCAGAAGTCTGAGATCCAGGTGTCCGCAGGGCAGGGTCGTGCTCCCTCTGAGGTGTAGGGGAGGATCCTTCTACCTCCTTCAGCTCTTGGAGGCTGTCAGCAGTTTTTGTTCTTTAATTTTTTGTGTTTTTTTTTTGAGAGAGAGTCTTGCTCTGTCACCCAGGCTGGAGTGAAGTGGCATGATCTCAGCTCACTGCAACCTCCGCCTCCCGGGTTCAAGTGATTCTCATGCCTCAGCCTCCCTAGTAGCTGAGATTGCAGACGCCCACCACCACAACCGGCTAATTTTTGTATTTTTGGTAGAGACGCGGTTTTTCCATGTTGGCCAGGCTGGTCTCCAACTCCTGACCGCAGGTGATCCACCTGCCTCGGCCTCCCAAAGTGTTGGGATTACAGGCGTGAGCCACCGTGCTCGGCCCCCCTCCCCCCCTTTTTTTTTTAAACAGTCTCGCTCTGTCACCCAGGCTGGAGTGCAGTGGCACGATCTCAGCTCACTGCTACCTCTGCCTCCCAGGTTCAGACGATTCTCCTGCTCCAGCTTCCCGAGTAGCTGGGGTAGCCCGCCACCACACCCAGCTAATTTTTGGTAGAGACGGGGTTTCACCATGTTGGCCAGGCTGTTCTTGAACTTCTTTTTTTTTTTTTTTTGAGACGGAGTCTCACTCTGTCACCCAGGCTGGAGTGCAGTGGCGCGATCTCGGCTCACTGCAAGCTCCGCCTCCCGGGTTCACGCCATTCTCCTGCCTCAGCCTCTCCGAGTAGCTGGGACTACAGGCACCCGCCACCACGCCCGGCTAAATTTTTTGTATTTCTAGTAGAGACGGGGTTTCACTGTGGTCTCGATCTCCTGACCTCGTGATCCGCCCGCCTCGGCCTCCCAAAGTGCTGGGATTACAAGCGTGAGCCACCGCGCCCGGCCGCTGGTCTTGAACTTCTGACCTCAAGTGATCTGCCTGCCTTGGCCTCCCGAAGTGCTGGGATTACAAGTGTGAGCTACCGCGCCTGGCCTTTTTTTTTTTTTTTTTTTTTGAGATGGAGTTTCGCTCTTGTTGCCCAAGCTGGAGTGCAATGGCATGATCTCGGCTTACTGCAACCTCCATCTCCTGGGTTCAAGCATTTCTCCTGCTTCAGTTTCCTGAGTAGCTGGGATTACAGGCATGCGCCACCACACCCAGCTAAGTTTTTGTATTTTTAGTAGAAACTGGGTTTCACGATGTTAGCCAGGCTGGTCTGGAACTCTTGACCTCAGATGATCCACCCGCCTCAGCCTCCCAAAGTGCTGGGATTACAGGCGTGAGCCACCGCACCCGGCCTTTTTTTTTTTTTTTTTTTTTTTTTTTTTGGTATGGAGTCTTGCTCCGTCTCCCAGGCTGGAGTGTTGTGGTGCAATCTCGGCTCACTGCAACCTCCTCCACAGACAACCTCCTGCCTCAGCCTCCTGAGTAGCTGGGATTACAGGCATGCACCGCTGTGCCCGGCCAGGGATTCAGGTTTTCTAACCAACTTTTAGGGTCTTTTTTTTTTTTTTCAATAGAGACAGGGTTTTGCTGTGTTGCCCAGGCTGGTCTCTAACTCCTGGGCTCAAGCAGTCTTCTACTCTGCCATCGAGTAGCCAGGACCATGGGCGTGTGACACCACAACCAGCTAACTTTTTTTTTTTTTTTTTTTGAGATGGAGTCTCACTCTTGTTGCCTAGGCTGGAGTGCAGTGGCACAATCTTGGCTCACTGCATCCTCCACCTCCCAGGTTCGGACAATTCTCCTGCTCCAGCTTCCCGAGTAGCTGGGGTAGCCCGCCACCACACCCAGCTAATTTTTGTATTTTTGGTAGAGACGGGGTTTCACCATGTTGGCCAGGCTGGTCTTGCACTTCTGACCTCAAGTGATCTGCCTGCCTTGGCCTCCCAAAGTGCTGGGATTACAAGTGTGAGCTACCGCGCCTGGCCTTTTTTTTTTTTTTGAGATGGAGTTTTGCTGTTGTTGCCCAGGCTGGAGTGCAGTGGCACGATCTTGGCTCACTGCAACCTCCACCTCCCAGGTTCAAGCGATTCTCCTGCCTCACCCTCCCAAGTAGCTGGGATTACAGGCACCCACCACCATGCCCGGCTAATTTTTGTATTTTTAGTAGAGATGGGGTTTTCACCATGTTGCCCAGGCTGGTCTCGAACTCCTGACCTCAGGTTATCCACCCGCCTCGGCCTCCCAAAGTGCTGGGATTACAGGCATGAGCCACTGCGCCTGGCCTACAACCAGCTAACTTTTTATATTTTTTGTAGAGACGGAGTTTCACCATGTTGCCCAGGCTGGTCTTGAACTCCTGGACTCAAACTGTTCACCTGCCTCCGCCTCTCAGAGTGTTGGGATTACAGGCTTGAGCCACTATGCCCGGCCCCCTTTCAGGGCCTTTCTGAGGCTGAGATGTCAGGGGCAGGGGCTGGGAAGGAACAGCCCCTCAGGGCCATGTGACAGGGTCTGCTTGGGCCTGAGGTATTCCAGTGTGGTATAAGGGGATGGGTGGACTCTGGGTCAGCTCCCCACCTGCCAGCTGTGTGACTGGGTGAGTCGCTTTGCCTTTCTGGGCTGTTTCCTCATCTGCGAAATGGTGATGGTGACAGTGCCTACTGCACGGGATTGCTCTGAGGGCCGTGCCTGTGTGGTACCTGACGTGGCCCTGGGATCCCAGAGGCTGTTGGCCTTGGTGATCTGAGCAGTAGGGTCTCAGCTCTGGGGGCCTTGCAGATCACCTGGTCCACTCTGGTTGAGAGGGGAAGGGACTTTCTCAGGGTCACACAGCCAGTGACCTTCCCAGTGCCTGGCTCAGTGCTTTGCTTCCCCTTACACCTGATGGCAGAACCCCAGGTCTCAGGGACACTCATGGATGTCATTTGGGGGAAGTGGCTCAGTTTACCCAGCTTCACTGGCTTGTTCTAGTGTGCTCTGTGGGAGAGCAAAGAGGAGAGCATCAATCCCAGTGGCCCCAAGGGACTGGATTTAAAGGTGCCGTAGAGCCATTTGGTCAGTGTAGGCCTTTCAGATAGATTCTGAGTTGGGGTTATTATTTGTCTGTTTGTCTAAATCAAGCTAGAACTTGACATCACTTAATAAGACCAGGGAAGTTGACTAAAGGAAGGAAGAGAAGGAAGGAGCACAAATACATTATGCTGAAGTCCAGTTTTACTCTGAGCTTCCTAGTAGCCAAAGTGAAAAAGGATATGTGCTTAGACCCACAGGTCTTTTTGGTCGTGGCTCTTCAGAGGAAATGGAGCTTTTTCTCATGGTACTGAGCATAGAAGCCTGGGTAATGCTTAATGACAGGTGTCATGAGGCTGGTCTTTATAGCTTCTCCTAGTGGGCACCAAAATGGATGATGAAGCTCTCTGGATGAGGGTGGTGGGGAGAGGGTGCTCCTGGCAGAGGGGGCAGCATGAGCAGAGGCCTGGGAGTGTGGACAAGCTGGTGTGTTTAGGGAAAGGCAGGCTCCTGCACTGACCCCACGGGTCCTGTCGTTTCAGTTGGGCCATGTGGTGCTCTCCCCAGTCTGGTTCCTGTACAGTCTGCTCATGAAGCTGTTCCAGCGCTCCACGCCAGCCATCACCCTCGAGAGCCCGGACATCAAGTACCCGCTGCGGCTCATCGACCGGGAGGTGAGTGCCAGCCGCTGCCACTGCCTCGTCAGCATCACAGCATTGCCCAGCACCTACTCTGTGCTCAGGGCATGGTCCTGCTCTGAAGTAGATACTGTTGTCCACCCATTTTACAGATGGAGAAAGCAAGGTGATGTCCCTTGCTAAGGCCACCAGGAAGTAGCAGAGGGACTTAAACCCTAGTCTGTCTGTCCACAGAGCCCGTTCTCTGAACCACACTCACTGCCTCATGGAAGGTCAGAGTGGAAGGAACCCCTCAGAACTTTTAGGTCCAATCCCCCATTTATGGGGTAGGAATGCAGGGGGTGAGAGATTTGAAGATACGGTCTCCTCCCTCCTCCCCCTCCCCCAGCGTCATTCCCCACAGCCTGGTACTGCTGGACCTGGACACCTTTCACATCTGTGCACATTCCCTGGGTGCTCTGAGCTGTGTGGGCTTCCTCTGCCCTTTTTGATTCTTACTTTCTTTCATTAGTTAGTTCATACTTTTTTCTTTTGAGACGGAGTCTTGCCCTGTGTCCCAGGCTGGAGTGCAGTGGTGCGATCTTGGCTCACTGCAACCTCTGCATCCCCAGGCTCAAGTGATTCTCCTACCTCAACCCCCTGAGTAGCTGTGATTACAGGCGTGAGCCACCTCGCCCAGCCTAATTTTTGTATTTTTTGTAGAGGTGGGGTTTCGTCCTGTTGCCCAGGCTGGTCTCAAACTCCTGGACTCTAGTGATCCCCGCACCTCCACCTCCCAAAGTGTTGGGATTACAGGCATGAGCCATAGTGCCCAACCTGACTCCTTTTTTTCAAAGCTCTGATTATGATTTAAAACCATCCTCTCCCTCTTTTGCCTTGCTGCCCAGTAAAGGCTGCTTCCCTCGGTCACTTACCCTCTTCAGAGCCCCTCCCTTGCTCTATTTCTGGCCACCCCCAGCAGGCACAGGAGGGGTGTGGCTGGGAAAACTGAGTCACAGCAGAGAACATCATCTGCCAGGGCCCAAGTCTCCACCCTCGGCTTGTGCCTGGTGCCTCTGACTCAGGCTTCACAGGAATCTCAGGCTTCCATGGCACAGAGCTGGCTGCTTCCTGTAACTGTTGGGGCAAGTGTCTGTAATTGTTCCAGGAGCTCACAGAGAAGCTGACAACCAGAGAGAAGCAAAAAAATACAAAATGAAAAGTAAATTACCAGCCAGGCATGGTGGCTCATGCCTGTAATCCCAGCACTTTGAGAGGCGGAGGCCGGTGGATCACCTGAGGTCGGGAGTTCAAGACCAGCCTGGCCAACATAGTGAAACCCCATCTCTACTAACAATACAAAAATTAGGTCGAGCGTGGTGGCTCACGCCTGTAATCCCAGCACTTTGGGAGGCCGAGGCGGGTGGATCACGAGGTCAGGAGATTGAGACCATCCCGGCTAACACGGTGAAACTCCATCTCTACTAAAAATGCAAAAAATTAGCTGGGTGTGGCTGGACTCACACCTGTAATCCCAGCACTTTGGGAGGCCGAGGTGGGCAGATCACAAGGTCAGGAGATCGAGACCATCCCGGCTAACATGGTGAAACCCTGTCTCTACTAAAAATACAAAAAAATTAGCTGGGCATGGCGGCGGGCACCTGTAGTCCCAGCTGCTGGCGAGGCTGAGGCAGGAGAATGACGTGAACCTGGGAGGCGGAGCTTGCAGTGAGCTGAGATTGCGCCACTGCACTCCAGCCTGGGTGACAGAGCAAGACTCCGTCTCAAAAAACAACAAAAAAAATTAGCCGGGCGTGGTGGTGGGCACCTGTAGTCCCAGCTACTCCGGAGGCTGAAGCAGGAGAATGGCGTGAACCTGGGAGGTGGAGCTTGCAGTGAGCCGAGATCGTGTCACTGCACTCCAGCCTGGGCTACAGAGCAAGACTCTGTCTCAATCAATCAATCAATCAATCAATCGATAAATACGAAAATTAGCCGAGCATGGTGGCAGATGCCTATAATCCCAGCTACTTGAGAGGCTGAGGCAGGAGAATCGCTTGAACCTGGGAGACGGAGGTTGTGGTGAGTCGAGATCATACCACTGTACTCTACCCTGGCAACAGA
Organism: Symphalangus syndactylus; assembly: GCF_028878055.3. Lineage (NCBI taxonomy): Eukaryota > Metazoa > Chordata > Mammalia > Primates > Hylobatidae > Symphalangus > Symphalangus syndactylus. Next base: position 17,093,918 of record NC_072440.2, read on the forward strand.
GCGAGACTCCGTCTCAAAAAAATAAAACATAAAAAGCAAAAAAAATAAATCACCACCTCCCAAATGAGACCACACTTACCCTTGCGATATGATTTTTTGTTTGTTTGTTTGTTTGTTTTTGAGATGGAGTTTCACTCTCGTTGCCCAGGCTGTAGTGCAATGGCGTGATCTCGGCTCACTGCAATCTCTGCCTCCCAGGTTCAAGCGATTCTCCTGCTTCAGCCTCCCAAGTAGCTAGGATTACAGGTGCCCACCACCACGCCCTGCTAATTTTTTTTTGTATTTTTAGTAGAGTTGGGGTTTCAACATGTTGGCCAGGCTGGTCTCGAACTCCTGACCTCAGGTGATCCACCCAACTTGGCCTCTCAAAGTGCTGGAATTACAGGCGTGAGCCACCGTGCCTGGCCCTGTGATATGTTTTATACTTATGTAAGCAGGCACACATGTTTTTTTCTTACCCAAATGAAATAATAACATTTTGAAACCTGTTTTTTAACATTATTTTCCCTTGTTATTGTTATTGGTGGGTTGTTTTGTTTTTGTTTGTGTTTTTTTAGAACAAGGTCTCGCTCTGTCACCCAGGCTGCTTGCTGCAACCTCAAACTCCTGGGCACAAGCCTTCTGAGTAGCTGGGACCGTGTGCATGCACCACTATGCCCGGCTCTGTTACTGTCATTCCTTTTTTTTTTTTTTTTTTTGAGATGGAGTTTCACTCTTGTTGCCCAGGCTGGAGTGCAATGGCACAATCTCGACTCACCACAACCTCCGCCTCCCAGGTTCAAGCTATTCTTCTGCCTCAGCCTCCCAGGTAGCTGGGATTACAGGCATGCGCCACCACGCCCAGCTAATTCTGTATTTTTAGTAGAGACGGGGTTTCTCCATGTTGATCAGGCTGGTCTCCAACTTCAACCTCAGGTGATCCGCCCGCCTTGGCCTCCCAAAGTGCTGGGATTACAGGCGTGAGCCACCGCGTCCGGCCCTACTGTTTCTTAATTCCAGAAATAACGTATGATTTATATGTGCTCACAGTAAAAACTCTGTGAGGTATGACCTCCACCCCTGCCCCATTGCCGCATCCCAGGGCCCCGTGCAGAGGGCCCAGGTCACAGCTCAGCGTGAGCCTGCCAGACCCTATGTGGGTATCACGTTCATACACGGGTGTGTGGAGGTGCGGGTGTGTGCACACTCAGTTTCTTTTTTTGATAACCTGGTTTTTTAGCCAGCCATACAACATGGATCCTTTTAGTATTTCATCATAGGGATGTTACACAAGAGAGCATGTGGCAGATGTCCTAGGATTGCAGCTTTGCCCCCTCATTGTGCCCATGGTGGCTTTGCGGGGTCTGCAGTGGGCCTGCTCTGGGTGCTCTGTGCTTTTCCCCACCCGGCTGCCCTACTAGAGGTTGGCCAGCATCATAATTTTTCGTCTTTTGTCCTCATTTCTATTCTTTTTTTTGAGACAGAGTTTCACTCTTGTTGCCCAGGCTGGAGTACAGTGGTGCGATCTCGGCTCACTGCAACCTTGCCTCCCGGGTTCAAGTGATTCTCCTGCCTCAGCCTCCTGAGTAGCTGGGATTACAGGCATGCGCCACCACGCCCGGCTAATTTTGTAGTTTTAGTAGAGATGGGATTTCTCCATGTTGTTCAGACTGGTCTCGAACTTCCGACCTCAGGTGATCCGCCCGCCTCGGCCTCCCGAAGTGCTGGGATTACAGGCATGAGCCACCGTGCCTGGCCATCTCATTTCTATTCTTCCTCCAAATATTTTCTGGTACATGAGTGTCTGACCTTGACCCTTAGGACCAGTTGATAGTCCTGGAATCCACTTCCAGAAGGCCTTGGTGCTCTGTTTGCCCCTAGTGCAGAAGCTTCTGGTAGAGGCAGCTTTGAGGCCTGGGCTGCCTGGCAGAGGTTGGTGGGCCCCCTGCACACCTGATCCTGAGTGGCGTTTGCACTGTCTTTCCTGCGATTTGCCTCTGCTCACACGTGTAGGGACAGGTCTCTCCTTGAGGCAGTTGCTCTGTGCTGGAACACTGCTCAGGTCAGAGAGTTCTTGTACTGAGCCGAGATGGGCATCTGTGATGTCCTGCCCTGTTGGAGAGGTCTGTTGTCCCCCTCTAAATGATGACACCATCCACATGTGGACTTTGCCACATTTGGACGTAAGCACCTCTGCAGCGCCCACCTTCCGCATGGCTTCTTCACACTCCCTCTCCTGGCCATGCTGGGTACTGGGGACCCCACAGGGAGTGCACTCTCGGGCACTGGGTTTTGTTCCACCTCCGACTGGAACTGGTTTTGTGATTGTCCCTGGCCTGAGCGTAAGACCCACTTAACAAGACCTCAGGGGTTTTAGTCTCAGCTCCTTCCCTGGCCCAATCTGGTTCTTAGCCAGCCCCCCTTCTCCTCTGCCACTGTCCCAGCCACTGACCATGCCCTGGGTGCCCACCCCATGCAGGGTGGAAGCCTGGCTTTGGGCTCTTGGAGTTCCTGGGCAGGGAAGGCTCCCACTTTCTGCCCTGTGAAGCCCACCTCAGTTTTGGCTGCCCCATTTCCCAAGGGGCTCTCAGGTGCAGTGGCTTTTGCAGCCCCTCTCTTGGGATGCAGGCCTGGGCACGTGCAGCCTTGTCTAGCTCTGCCCCAGTTTGCCCATCCAGCCCGAGTTCTTCCTGCCCCTTCAGGCCACTGCTTGAGCTGATGGCAGAGATGGATTCCTCCCTCCCCGTCCTGGAAGTTTTTAGGGCTGTCTGGCATCCTCCCTTTGGGACCCTGGATTCATTCCCTGCTCTGGCCACCTTGTTTGTGGCCCCTCTAGGCCAGCAAGACAGACACACCCAGCGTGCGCCTGGCCTCAGCACCTCACACGCAGAGTGCATGCATGTGCATCTGCGCTTGGCATCGGTGTCACTTCTTACAAGGACAATCAGGCACTGGGGAAGGGTAGGGACACAAAGGAGGAATGGGATGGGGGCTCCAAGGCCTGGGAGCCCCCCTGGGAGGCCTCTGCCCTGGGGACCGTTCAGCAGCTTTGGGCCTCTCTCCAGATCATCAGCCATGACACCCGGCGCTTCCGCTTTGCCCTGCCGTCACCCCAGCACATCCTGGGCCTCCCTGTCGGTGAGTCACGCCCCTGCCGGGCCCACTCAGGGCCTAGCAGGCAGCTGAGGCACTAGATCAGAGAGATGGGAGCTTCACATTTCCACCAGAGAGAGCGGGAAGCCTTCAGGAGGCGATGACAGCTGCCCTGGGCCTTTGAGGGCAAGTCTGTTGGAATGAGAGTGGGAAGGCCCAGGGTCCCTGGCAGTGGCACCAGCAGGAGTGAAGGCGTGGAGGCAGGAAGCTGGGACGTGAGGGGAATCCCCGGGAGGGGTGGGAGGGGGCCGTGGGAGCTGAGGCCAGGCCAGGCTTTGAATGCCGAGTGAGGTGCAGGGGAGTGGGTTGACAAGACCCAGGGGTCACGCACAGGATGATCTCTGGCCCAGAGTGACCCTATTCTGCCCTGCAGGCCAGCACATCTACCTCTCGGCTCGAATTGATGGAAACCTGGTCATCCGGCCCTATACACCCGTCTCCAGTGATGATGACAAGGGCTTCGTGGACCTGGTCATCAAGGTGAAGCCTCTGGGTCATGACTGTGGAGGTGGTGTGGGTGGGTGGCCATGGCAACAGCCCATGTGGATCCCCTGGACAGGGAAGTCTCCCGCTCCTGCCCTGTGCAGCCCAGCCTTGGTCATGGCTGCCCCGCTTCCCCAGGGGCTTGCAGGGGCAGTGGCTTCTAGAGCCCCTCTCAAGTCCACGTGCCCCCACAGCCTGGACTCTAAAGACCCAGTGCTCCCTTGTGCCTGGTTTCTGAGTAAATAGCACATCATCGTTTACCAACAAAAGCCAAAGAAGGGGGTCTTGGCAGAGAACGGGGGCCAGGGTTCAAGGCAAGCGCCCTTAAACAAGGACAGGTACCTGCAGCAGAGGCTCCAGGAAGGCCGGCTGGCGGTGCAGACGCCCCTGCTGCGAGGTGTGCAGTCCCATCCCTGCTCTCACGCTGGGAGATCCCTGGGAGTTGGGTCCCGAGTGTGCGGGGTGAGGCAGCCACTCCACCGTGGTCAGTGGCCGGGCCTCTATGACATGCAGGCCCTGTTCTTACTCGTTTCCCTAAGAAATGTCCCTCAGGCCTGCTAGGGAAATGTGAGGGGCTCGTGAGGTGTTGTCTGGGAGCTGGGGTGATGGGCTTTCTGGGGTCTCTTGCGGGGTTCGAGGTGGAGGTTCACAGGAGAAGATGCAGCCGTTAGGGGCAGCAGCTCGGAACCCGAAACACACATGCCAAGTGGGAAGTAAGAGGCAGCATGATGGCCCTAGCAGGGACATTTTTATGAAAATTAGAAATACAAGCTTTTAGCCAGGCACAGTGGCTCACGCCTGTAAGCCACTTTGGGAGGCCAAGGCGGGTGGATCACCTGAGGTCAGGAGTTCGAGACCAGCCTGACCAACATGGAGAAACCCCGTCTCTACTAAAAATACAAAAAAATTAGCTGGGCATGGTGGCAGACACTTGTAATCCCAGCTACTTGGGAGGCTGAGGCAGGAGAATCGCTTAAACCTGGGAGGCAGAGGTTGCAGTAAGCCAAGATCATGCCACTGCACTCCAGCCTGGGCAATAGAATGAGAGCCAGTCAAAAAAAAGAAATACAAGCTTTCCTGCAGAACAGAAGCAGCCTAGACCAGTGGGAATGTGGGGTGTTGGAAACCCTTCCCAATCGAGGCCAAAGCCCTGTAGCCTCCCCAGCCCAGCACCCTCAGGTACCCCTGGAGCCCCCTTACTGGGCTGCAGCTGAGGCCCAGAATCTTGCCAGATCTAGGGGCAGGCACTGGATCTCCAGGGTGGAAGGGGCCCTGGCCTGGGCTCCTTCCTTGCTGGGGCACCCAGGCCTGGCCTCAGGAGCCTGTCTTTGGCTGGAGGACGGACACTGGGCACGTGGTCATGGGGAAGCCAGTGCTCCCTGCAGGGGACGGGTACCTGCGACCGAGCTTCCAGAAAGGCCACCAGAGATAGGTGGGGTTGGCTGGTGAGAGTGGCTCCCTAGCAGGTGACAGTGAAGGTGAGATCTGGGGCTGAGTAGGCACTGACCAGGTGAAGAGGGAAGAAAAGGAGCTTCAGGTGCAAAGGCCCTGAAGTCAGCAGCAGGCTCGAGGATTGAAGTGGCTGGAGGGTTGGGGCAAAGGGTGGGAGAGGTCAGTGGGGCCAGACAGGGCCTTGGAGGCCCCAGTAAGGTTTGGGGCTTTGTCCAGAAGCACAGAGGAGGTGATGAGGGCTCAAGCATCTGTTCACGTTGAAGTCTCTCTGGCCAAATGTGGAGAACCTATTAGGAGGATTCAAATTGAGGATGAAAAACTCACAGGTGACCAGGCCTCCCCTGGCTTGGAGACCTCGTTGGCTCCCTTGGTCCTTGATAAAGGTTAGAGTCCTGGCCTGGCACCCAGGGCCCAGGACAATGTGCTCTGCCTGCCTGTCCCTGGCCCTCCACTCCCCTCTGCCTCTACGCCCTGTAGCCACCCTCTGTGCTGAAGCCACAACAGGCTCCCCTCCCTGAGGCCCTGTGTATACACTGTCACTCCCCCAGCCACCTTCCCCTTCTCCATCCATCAGACTCCCTCGGCAGGGTGAGCCGCTTCTCCTCTGTCTCCCCATCTCTTTGTAGGTGTCAGATCGAGGCCCTTCTCTTTCCCAAGACAGTAATCCTAGAGAGTGCAGGGCAGGAAGTAGTTCCAAGAGTGAGCGAGCTTTTTTTTTTTTTTTTTTTGAGACGGAGTCTCGCTCTGTCGCCCAGGCTGGAGTGCAGTGGCGCAATCTCGGCTCACTGCAAGCTCCGCCTCCCGGGTTCACGCCATTCTCCTGCCTCAGCCTCTCCGAGTAGCTGGGACTACAGGCGCCCGCCACCACGCCCGGCTAATTTTTTGTATTTTTAGTAGAGACGGGGTTTCACTGTGGTCTCGATCTCCTGACCTCGTGATCCGCCCGCCTCGGCCTCCCAAAGTGCTGGGATTACAAGCGTGAGCCACCGCGCCCGGCCGTGAGCGAGCTTTTTAACGACAGCACAAAACGGAAGGGACTGAGTGTCCACCAGGAGGAGTGTGGCTGACTGGGCCTCCCAGAGCCTTGAATTTGCTGAAGGGTGTCAGTGTTTCCCGTTGGGAGGGGGCCCCGGAGACAGTTGGTAAAATGTGAGTGCATCCAGCCCTGGAGTTGGTTGGCCTAGTACACGAGGCTGGTGCTTTGCTTTCCCCGGATATGTCAGGTGGAGGCTGACTCCTGGGAGGACGGGGTGAAGGATGGGGTGCAGGACAGGTATGATTTGACGGCTGGGTGGATGGGGCTCCACAGGAGGCGGCCATGTGTGGGCCTCAGAAGAGCTGCAGAAGAGGCACTTGTCTCCCGCTGTGGGCAAGAGCTCGCCCCTGTGACCTGGAGCCAGGGACTGAGGGCTGCAGGGGTGTCTTGCAGGTTTACTTCAAGGACACCCATCCCAAGTTTCCCGCCGGAGGGAAGATGTCTCAGTACCTGGAGAGCATGCAGATTGGAGACACCATTGAGTTCCGGGGCCCCAACGGGCTGCTGGTCTACCAGGGCAAAGGTGATTCGGGTCGGAATCCCTTGATTACAGAGCAGGCTTAGAGAATTGGAGAGCTTGGGGGTGCTGGGTGCGGGGTGCAGGCCCCTGGCTCTGTGTGGATGGGTGACTCTCGTCGGGCCAGCTGTCCCTCTCTGGGAACTGAGTCTCCCTGGCTGTAACGGGGATAAGTTGCTGGCACAGGTGTTGCAGACAGGCCGCTCCTGGGGGCCATGTCTCACCCACTGCCAGCCTCCGTTTGGCTTTCTCAGCATCTGAAACAAGCAAGCAAGAGGACAGAGCTGAGCCTCCGGGTTCCCAGCCTCTCCACTGCTCCTGCACCTTCCTAATGGCTGGCGTAGAATGGCAGCCGCCTCCACCTCGGACCTCACGGTGGGGGCAGGTTCTCCAGCCTCTCCAGCCCCCGCGCATGGCATGTTTGACTGCCAGGCCTCACGCCTTCTCTCTCCCCAGGGAAGTTTGCCATCCGACCTGACAAAAAGTCCAACCCCGTCATCAAGACAGTGAAGTCTGTGGGCATGATCGCGGGAGGGACAGGTATGTGGAACCCCCTACTGAGGCGTCCGGCGGCTCATGTTAAGGGTGGGGTTGGGGTGTGGGTGAGGCGCAAGTTCTGAGTGCCTGGGAGCTACTGGAGGTCAGGGGCCCAGGCCCAGTGGTCCTGGCCCCTCTCCCCCAGTACACCTGGGTGGGGCGGTGCCTGTGAGCAGGCCTCACTCAGCACGTGCAAGGCCCGGCTGGCTATTTTGCAGGCATCACCCCGATGCTGCAGGTGATCCGCGCCATCATGAAGGACCCTGATGACCACACTGTGTGCCACCTGCTCTTTGCCAACCAGGTCAGTGGGCATCCCCATGATGGGCAAACTCAGCTTCCCCTGAGAGGGGACTTAGGGCCTGGTCAGGGGCTGTTCAGGGGTCTGCACAGCTCTGCTGAGATTCTGGGGATGACCGGGATGGGGGGGCTCTGAATGTTCTGTGCACTGGCGGCCTTGGCAGCAGCATGGCAGGCAAGCTTTGTGGTGCAGTGCCTGTGTCTGGCTGAGGGTGCTGCCTTGTGGGGAGCTCCCTGAGCACCCCCTCCCCTGGCTGCTTCCTCCAAAACTCAGAACTCCCTTCACCATGAGCACGGTTTGGAACCCACTGGTGCAGTGGGAAGAATGCTGGCCTGGGCCGGCCTGGACGTGGAGGGGCCCATTTTACAAATGACCAGACGTTTGCACGAAGCCCCCGAGCTACAGGGTGTCAGGGCAGGATTTGAATGTTGGTGTCTCTGGCTTCTGATTCATATCCTTGTCCACGAGCCCACTGCCTGCCTGCCCTGGCCTGCTGTGTGGCCTTGGACGAGCTACTTTCCCTCTCTGAGCTTCACTCCCTCATCTGTAGAATGAGCTGATGAAACTGGGTTGTTGCAAGGTCTTTTCAGGTTAGTGTTTTGTGACCGATGACATAGATTTGGGGGAGAAGATACTTGCCTGAGGTCCTTGGATGTGGGTCCTTGCCCCACCCTGCCTCCCCACAGCTGCAGAAAACTGCCCCAAGGCAAACCGAGATGGCCTTGCTAGGCCCAGGGGAGAAAGAGCCAGAAATTCTAAGCTGGCTGGTGTGGAGGGAGGGAGGGCAGCAGTGAGACCTGGTGGTGCTGGTTCACAGTCTGTGGAGGCCGTCAGACCATCTGTCACCTGTACAGGCCATCTTTGCAGCTGGTAGCGAGGGCAGTGTGGTCACCTCATCTCGTACCTCCGGACACAGGCTCTGGGAGGGGCTTGACTGTGCATGTCTCATGGGAAGTGCTGAAACCAGGACTCAAATCAGGGCATATTTTTATTTTTATTTTTATTTTTATTTATTTATTTATTTTTTTGAGAAAAAGTCTCACTCTTGTCCCCCAGGCTGGAGTGCAATGGCGCAATCTTGGCTCACTGCAACCTCCACCTCCTGGGTTCAAGTGATTCTCCTGCCTCAGCCTCCCGAGTAGCTGGGATTACAGGGTGCCCGCCACCACGCCCGGCTAATTTTTATATTTTCAGTAGAGACAGGGTTTCACCATGTTGGCCAGGCTGGTCTCGAACTCCTGACCTCAGGTGATCCACCTGCCTCAGCCTCCCAAAGTGTTGGGATTACAGGCGTGAGCCACCGTACCCAGCCTATTTTTATTTTTATTTTATTTTATTTTTTGAGATGGAGTCTCGCTGTCACCCAGGCTGGAGTGCAGTGGCGCGATCTCGGCTCACTGCAGGCTCCACCCCCCGGGGTTCACGCCATTCTCCTGCCTCAGCCTCCCGAGTAGCTGGGACTACAGGCGCCTGCCACCACGCCCGGCTAATTTTTTGTATTTTTAGTAGAGACGGGGTTTCACCGTGTTAGCCAGGATGGTCTCGATCTCCTGACCTCGTGATCCGCCTGCCTTGGGCCTATTTTTATTTTTAAAAAACTACATTTTAGAAAACATCATTTTGTTTTACATTTTTGCAAACCTTGGAATGTCTGGCTTCATAGGACAGCTGGATTCCTGTGTTTGTTTCTGCATCCCATCTGTGTGATGTTGCCAGTCATGCAGCCTCTGGAAAGTGGCCCCATCTACTCCTGAGAGAGGAAGAGTGAAAAATACCAGTGTCTCAGTATTATATGAAAACCATTTGGCCTCAGGGATCCTCTCCAGGGTCCCAACCCCAGGGGTCCCCACGCTACACTCTGCCGTGCCAGTTGGGTCATTGCTGCTCATTTCCTCCTTCCTCCATGACCTCAGTGCCTGGTTTTGAGCTGGGAGCCCCCTACCCTCAAGTAGCAGCCCCCCAAGGTTCCATCCCTCTGTTCATCTGTCAGGTGGTTCGCGTCGGTGGCCACCTCACAGGATGGCGGTGAGGATTAAAGCATGAGACACACTTTAGCTCAGAGAGGAAGACATAACTTTTTTTAAAAAAATTGAGACGGAATTTCACTCGTATTGCCCAGGCTGGAGTGCAATGGCGTGAATCTCGGCTCACTGCAACCTCCGCCTCCCGGGTTCAAGCGATTCTCCTGCCTCAGCTTCCTGAGTAGCTGTGATTACAGGTGCCCACTACCACGTCCAGCTAATTCTTTATATTTTTAGTAGAGACGGGGTTTCACCATGTTGGCCAGGCTGGTCTCCAACTCCTGACCTCAAGTGATCCGCCCACCTCAGCCTCCCAAAGTGCTGGGATTACAGGCATGAGCCACCGTGCCTGGCCTAAAAAGAAAGTTAGACATAGTTAATAGAAAAAAAAAAGTGAAAAGATGCACACAAAAATCCCAACAGTCATTATTTCTGAAGGGTTTCAGGTACTTTTTCTTTTTTCCTTTTTTTTTTTTTTTTTTGAGACAGAGTCTGGCTCTGTCCCCCAGGCTTGAGTGCAGTGGCACCATCTCGGCTCACTGCAAGCTCCGCCTCCCGGGTTCACGCCATTCTCCTGCTTCAGCCTCCAGAGTAGCTGGGACTACAGGCGCCCACCACCACGCCCTGCAAATTTTTTTGTGTTTTTAGTAGAGACGGGGTTTCACTATGTTGGCCAGGATGGTCTCGAACTCCTGACCTCGTGATCCGCCCACCTCGGCCTCCCAAAGTGCTAGGATTACAGGCTTGAGCCACCGCGCCCGGCGCAGGTACTTTTTCTTCCATATTTTCTGCATTTTTTTCCTCGAGTTCGTCTAGCCCAAAGCCTGTCCCTGTCCCTGTCCTCACCTCATTAGAGCAGAAAGGGCCCTCAGCCTCCTACCCTCAGAAACTGGAAAAACTGTTCAACACCCCATGTTCCCTGGGATGTGTTGAGGCTCATGCCCCTCACACAGCTCATCTGCTGGAGGGGAGCACCGAGGAGCTGGACCTGCGATCCCCGACCCTGGCGATTCCCGTATTCAGGCGCCCTTGGGCTACGAAGAGGGTGGGTGTGGTTCCTCAGCCCTGGGAACAGAGGAGTCACATCTGTGGCTGCCTCCTGGGGAGAGTCAACCCCGCCCTTGCCCAGCCTGGGAGCTCAGTAGTGATTTGTTAGTGGGCAGCCCTTTCTGGGTGGCAGCGCTCTTTGGTCCCCGGTTTCTTTGAGTCCCATGAGGTCAGGGACACTGCACACTGGCCTAAGGAGCCCCCTCTGTCCCTGTGTGACCTGCAAATGCTGGGCAACAGCCTGTGATGTGATTAGAAGTGGAACAGGGGTTGGGGGGGGCGGGGAGTCAGGTGGGGGATTCAGGGGGAGATCCCTGATAGCCCCTGGAGGGTCCAGGAAGCTTTCCTGGAAGGGATGATGCTGGACTGAGTTCTGTAGGGCTCTGTGACAGCCAGTGGGGGTGGGGGAGCCGCAGGTCAGCCAGGGGGATGGGTGTGTTCACCCCCCACCCCGAGGGGGCCAGGTGGGGTGGGGAGTGGTGTCTGTACTTCCTGGTTTCTGGAGGTACAACCTGAATGAGATCCCAGAACGCAAAAAGACTTGGTGGAGGGCTGAGGGTGCAAACCCTGAGCCTTCTCATGAGGCCATTGCTTATTGTGTGTGTTACACCCGCTCCCGGGCTGACCGCCTGGAGTATCCAGGCGCATTTCCCGTCTCTTCCCTGTTTTCTGTCGCGCAGCTCGGCCGCCTTTAGTTTTTTCCATTTTTCCCACTCCAAGGACATTGAGCCCATTTCCCCACAACAGCAGAAGCAGTTGACACACTGAGTTTCTGGCGAACGCCTTCGCCCCTTCGGCAGCAGCTTTGAGGGACTCCTTAGGCTAGACAAGGAGAGAGGAGTGCCGGGGTGATCTCTGGCCGAGTCCCCTCCTGGAAGCTCCGCAAGCATGTGGCCCGCAGGCAGGCGCAATGACCAGGCGCGTCTCTGTTGAGTGTCTCCAGGGGCAGTCTGCCACCCATCCTTCCTGACCGCCTGGCCCTGTCCCCTGCAGACCGAGAAGGACATCCTGCTGCGACCTGAGCTGGAGGAACTCAGGAACGAACATTCTGCACGCTTCAAGCTCTGGTACACGCTGGACAGAGCCCCTGAAGGTGAGCGAGGGAGGCCCCTCACTGGGTGGGGGGGAGGTGCCAGCCCACAGTTCACCTTTGCCCAGCCGTTTGTGGCATTGAGCCTTTGGACGACGTCTGGCACTCACTATGACCCTGTGGGAGGCAGATGGTGTGGCCCCGTCTCACAGATGAGGAACGAGGGCTCACTGAAGCCACACAGCTGGAAACCACCACAGCCCAGCCTGGAACCCAGGTCCTTGCCTCCAGAGGCAGAGTCCTCTCCCGGGCGCACTGCACTGCCCGGCTGGGCAGAGAAGGCCGGCATCCCCTCCCTGGTCGGGGCTCACTTCGGGGCAAGTCTCGGGGCAGCGGTGGCGGCTGCTGCTTCCACGTCCCAGCGTGCATACTCTCAGGTGCTGCCGAGTACACCAAGGCCATCTTCTCTCCCATTGTCAGTCCTGGGGAGTGGGCTGGGCCGACGTTGGGGTTACCCTTGTTCCACCAGTGGCTAAGCTGCTTGCCAAGGGAGTTGGGGGAGAGCCAAGCTGGAGGCAGCGAGGGAGGGCCGCCCCACGCCCACCACTTGCAGTGAGGTTGCCTCTGGGAGTTAAAGCGCCCTTCGCTTTTCGGCTTCAGATAGAGATGTAGGTCTAAGTAATATCTCAGTTTCTTCTTTGCTGTAAGAAAAGCAAAGCTCAGCCTTCCCTAGGAATCATTCTGGTGATGCTTAGCCTCAGGGCTGAGAGACTGGGGAGTGGCGGGGACTGCGGTAAATTGGAGCGCACCTGCCTGGTCTGGAGGACACAGCCCCATCTGCCGTGGGCAGTCCTGCTGTGGAGTGTAGCCCTGTGTGGCTAGGGCCTCTGCTTTTCAAGAGAAGCTGGGGACCTGCATTTTCTGGGAAATTTCTAAGCGTTGGAAGCACCATTTTTGAACATCCATGTGAGCGCCAGTTTGGGGTCTCATGTCCTGCTATCTGCTCCTGCTTTGCCTCCGGCACCTCCTATGGCCCCACAGTTTCCCCAGGACTAATCCACGGTGGGGGGCGCACACCCTCTGCTGATGATCCACAGCTGGGGGTGCATACCCTCTGTTGATGAGGGAGCTCTGTCCACACCACCCTCCGCTCCTCCCAGAAAGGAGCACGTGGGCTCCAGGACTTGCACCACCTGGCTGGCACCTAGGAGCTAGGTCACCTGGGCCCATCCCTGAGGGAGGAGCCGTCCTTCTCAGATGACCAGCTTGGGTTCCAGGCCTCCAGGCTGAGAGAGCCAGGCCTGGAGGGGGCGGTGGATATGTGGGTTGTCACTGTGTCCGACCTTCTGCTGGACCTGCTGTCCTGGGTCAGCCCACCCCCTCCAGGTCGGCGGCTCCACCTGGTGTGCTCAGGAAGCCAACCTGACCCCGCAGCTGACCTTCCAGTGGGGGAGGCAGAGGACTAACAGGAAGCAGGTTTCTTAGTAAATTATAGCGCGGTTATGGTGGCGGGGTTCCTGTGATTCGGGGGGCCAAGCAGAGCCAGGCAGCGCCCGGAGCGGAGGTCGGCCAGGGCACTGGCTCTGGGAGTCTAGCTGCTGTTTCTCTTCTACTAACGAAAGGAGCAGGCCAAGCGTGGTGGCTCACGCCTGTAATCCCAGCACTTTGGGAGGCCGAGTCAGGCGGATCATGAGGTCAAGAGATCAAGACCATCCTGGCCAACATGGTGAAACTCCACCTCTACTAAAAATACAAAAATCAGCCGGGCTTGGTGGCTGGCGCCTACTGTAGTCCCAGCTACTCGGAGGCTGAGGCAGGAGAATTGCTTGAACCCGGGAGGCAGAGGTTGCAGTGAGCTGAGATGGCGCCACTGCACTCCAGCCTGGTGACAGAGCAAGACTCCGTCTCAAAAAAAAAAAAAGGAGCATTTTATCCTGTATCCATGTGTCAGTCTAAAGGGAGGAAGTGATAGGCAGCTTTGCTCCCTTCTGACTGCAGTTTCTAATAGCATGGGCAGAGCCAGCTTGCTTCCAGGCAGGGTTTAGCCCCATCCCGATTCCAGATGAGTGATCCAGATCCCTGGTGTATGCAGGAGCCCCTGCCTTGTGGCCAGAGCAAGCCCTGGTCCCCTAGGGAGGGGCCAATGCTGACCCCTGGTGGCAACAGGCAGCAGCACCTGCACCACCACCTAGGGACAGTTAGTTACCTGCCAATGAGAGGAATAGTTGAGTGATCTCCTAGCATTTTTCATGTACATTTGTTGCCACTGTGACCCACAATTCAAGACTAGTTGAGGTACTGCTGTAGCATTAGATGTAAGCTGAAATTCCAGAGATTGAGAAAGAAAGTGGTAACAGGCCAGTCTGGCTGTACCGTAGCTAAGCCAAGGATGAGGAGGGCCCCAAAGACTCCAGGCAGGGGCAGTGACTGTTTCCCCCACAGAGCCACTTCCAGGACAGGTACAGAGAAAAATACACCAAGCCATGCACGGTGGCATGCACCTGTAGTCCCAGCTACTCAAAGCTAAGGCAGGAGGATCACGTGAGCCCAGGAGCTCCAGGCTGGAGGGCATTATGACCACACCTGTGAATAGCCACTGCCTGCCAGCTGGAGCAACATAGCCAATTCCCGTCTCTTAAACACACACACACACACACACACTAAAAAGAAATCGCTGTGAAATAGAAAGGTGTCTTACATACCTGCACATTTTGTACACTAGCAAATACAGTTTATGTCCATGCAGTTTTTACAAAGTACTTTCAGATCCACTTCAGATCCATTGCCCAGCTACAAAAATATTTTGTGTGCCTCACCTTGTTCCAGAGGGATTTTAGGAGGCTTACAAAGACTCATCTGGTGAGTCAGAGTGGCACAAATGGAAAGTGGGAGTGAAAGAAAAACAAGTGCAGGGCTATAAAATGAATGGAATCAGGACTGGGGTTTGTACAAAAACGGACTATAATGCACGCTTGCTGTGAATGGGCCATGCGTATCACTCCAGGCTTCCCAGCAGCCAAGGTGGACAGGGAAATGGGGTCAGTTACTTAGCTCATGGTGTCCGTGAGATAAAGAGGACCCCCTTGCTCAGCACGGTAGACTCTTCCTGGTTCCAGGGCAAGCTGGGACTGTTTGGTCCCTCCCCATCAGGACCTTCATAGCATGGACTGTATGCTGTAAACTTTGGCCGTCTAGGCAGGGTGTCTGTGTCAGCCAGTGCCAGCCCTCCTGGCCTGAGGCTTCAGCAGCTTTTCTCTTGGTGTTGAGGGCTGTGGGGTGGCTGTTGCTGGTTGCTAAGGATAGAGACCAGCCATATCATCGTGGGTGCTCAGGGCTTGAGGGGGCAGGACACACAGCTGTGGATGAGACTCGGCTCCTCATGGGCCGACATTCTTGGGGAGTCACAGTGGGCTCATGGAGGTGGGGGCAGTTAGAGACTGTCACCCTGACCAGCCTGGGGCAGAGCACCAGCCTGGGGACCTCTGGATCCTGGAAGGTACATCTCAGTCATGTCCCTGCCTCATTGTGTGACCTTGAGTGACTCAACTCTGGGTCCTCTGGGCCTCAGTTGCCACATCCGCAAAATGGGATTCATATTCCCCGCCCTGTCTACCCACTGGGTTGTTCCAAGGGCCATATGGGAGGCCACATGGAAGCAAAAGGCTTTGCAAACTGTAAAGTGCAGTCAGGGGAACCATGATGGGCTTTGTACACTGGTTTCAGGCTGCAGGGCCTGAGGCCATAGGCCTGAGTCAGGGTTGGGGGCAGGGGGTCCTGGTGACAGTTGGCTGGGATCAGCCTCTCCATTCTTCAGCATTTAAGGAATTCACCGCCTAGGGTTGGTCAGTCAGCAGGTTGGTGACCACACAGCCACATGTCAGCTTACCTGGTCTCTCACCCCACAGCCTGGGACTACAGCCAGGGCTTCGTGAATGAGGAGATGATCCGGGACCACCTTCCGCCCCCAGAGGAGGAGCCGCTGGTGCTGATGTGTGGCCCCCCACCCATGATCCAGTATGCCTGCCTTCCCAACCTGGACCGCGTGGGCCACCCCAAGGAGCGCTGCTTCGCCTTCTGAGGGCCGGGCACGGTCACATGGCCACCCTCCCCGCGCACCCCACGCCCTGTTCACGCTCACCCGGTCACCTCCCCACATCGCACACTGGGGCCCCGGGTTCAGCCTGGCCTGCCCGTGCCCTGGTGAATCACCTGGCTGAGCAGGCCCCCTGGGGCCCCTTCGGGAGCAGGGCTGTGTCCCAGGTGGGCCACGGCTGAGCCTTCAGAGTAGGTCCTGCCTGGCACTTACTGGTCCTTACCAGAGACGCCCAGCCCCATCCCTGTCCTCATGACCCCTCGTCCACCCCACACACACTACAAGGCTGAGGGCTGCCAGCAGCCCAGTCTGCCCACCATTCCCGGCTGTGGACCACAGTCAGGATGTCAGCAGACACACATGGGCAGCCCAAAGCTGCAGGTGCCAGGGCCCGCCCCAGCCTCGCCTGTCACCCCCCACTCCCACCTCAGGGCCAGGCCCAGGCCTCACCACCTGACACTGCGTGAGACATTGACACCAGAAAGCCCTCTTGGGGGCGCTGCTCCCTACCCCAGGGCCTTGGCCAGCCAGGAGCTTGGCTCTCCTCTGGCTAGAGTGGGAAGAGGGGGCTGGCCACGGGGCCCTCCCAGAACCTCAGCATTTCCTTCTAGCCCATCCGAACACTGAGGCAGCCTTGGGGAACCCCAAGCTGGGGGGTCAGCAGCCGGCTGCACCGCCTCAGGGTTTTGGGGTCCTGGGCTGGGGCCACCATCCCTGATGGCAGAACTCCCACAACCACATGTATTTATTCCTCTGTCCTAAACCGTCCCCTCCTTCCCTCACCCCCAGCACAGTGCCTCTCGTCTGAGGGACATATCGGTGACCTCGACGTTGCCTTTAGACTACAGTTGTGTTAGCCTCTTGCATATCGGCTTTTTCAGTCATTTATGAGCAGAAAAAAAAAAAAGAAGTAAAACTTTGCTAATATTAACCCTTCTCTAGCTCCTCCAGGGTCTGTGACCTACATCACAAGGGGTGGGGGGGTCAGGAAAGGGCTGGAGAAGACCTAGCATTTTGTTATTTTTCTTTTCTTTTCTTTTCTTTTTTTGAGATGGAGTCTCCCTCAGTCACCCAGGCTGGAGTGCAGTGGCATGATCTCAGCTCACTACAACCTCCGCCTCTCAGGTTCAAGCGATTCTCCTGCCTCAGCCTCCCGAGTAGCTGGGACTAAAGGTGCCCGCCACCACACCCAGCTAGTTTTTGTATTTTTAGTAGAGACAGGGTTTTGCCATGTTAGGCTGGTCTCGAACTCCTGACCTCAAGTGATCCACTCACCTCGGCGTCCCAAAGTGCTGGGATTACAGGCGTGAGCCACTGTGCCCAGCTCCAGCATTTATTTTTGATGTATCTTTGTGGTAGAAAATTTGGAAAGTGCAGAGAAGTATACACAGGAAGAAAAATTCCCAACCCCCAAAGACAAACCAGCTGAAACCACGCAACCCCAGTCACCTCAAGTGCTGCCTCCTGTCAGGGTCAGATGAGCCTCAAGGCTCAGAGAAGTCAGAGGATGCCATCTGCACAGTGGTAAATTACAGAGGTGATGAGGCAAGGTGGGTGTAGGGCTGTTCTTAAAATGGGGCATCAGGAAGGCCCCAAGGAGATGGATTTGGGCTGGGACAGGAAGAGAGAACTGGCCCTGCTGGGGTGGGTGGGTGTTCAAATGGTGGAAAGGGCAGACGCAAAGGCCCTGCCGTTGGAACCAGCTTGTGGAATAAACTTTCAGAAACAGAGCAAAGAAGGTGGGTGGCTGGAGAGAGCAGCGACCATGAGGCTGGAGAGGGAGGTGGGGCTAGGCTGGTGCTCCGGGGACTTGTTGGGTGGCCCCAGGAGCACAGTGAGGCCAGTGTGGCTGGAGGGGAGTGGGGAAGAAGAGGTGTCGGGGCAGGTTCACAGGAAGGAGGGCCCAAGACCAACCCTGGGGACTAGGAGAGCCCTGTCTCCTCTCACTTCGCATTTTCCATTCTGTCTCTGGCCACCTCACTACCAACAGGGGCAGGAAAAGGAATCTCAGACCCAAAATGGTCTTCACACTGTGGCGGGGGACTGCTAGCAATGGACACGCGTTAGGTTTCATCCTCATTTCTGTCCCTGTCTGAGGCTGAAAGGCACAGGATTTGAACACAGGCCTGCCTGCGCCCACAAGAGGCTGCCTCCGGGACCTGGGAAAAGGGAATTAATTGGACCCGATTCCCACCCTTTCCAGGTCTGTTTCCCCATTCAGAAAATGGGAGAGGGTCTAGGGCAGCGATTCTCCATTCAGACTCGACACATTTATTATTTTTGAGACGGAGTCTCGCTCTGTCTCCCAGGCTGGAGTGCAGTGACATGATCTCGGCTCCCTGCAACCTCTGCCTCCCGGATTCAAGCGATTCTTTTGCCTCAGTCTCTGGAATACCTGGGATTACAGGAGTGCACCACCACACCGGCTAATTTTTTTGTATTTTTAGTAGAGATGGGGTTTCACCATGTTGGTCAGGCTGGTCTGAAACTCCTGACCTCAGGTGACCCACCCTCCTCGGCCTCCCAAAGTGCTGGGATCACAGGCGTGAACGCCACCATGCCCCGCCAACACCTTTAAAATAACAGTTGTAACAGGCCCTTTACGCACCAGAATTCACAGGCAGTGTCACCTACCTATGTGAAGAATTTTAAAAATCAACACAGCTCTAAATGAGTTTATAAAAGAGCAAGAAAGGAGGCTGGGTGTGGTGGCTCATGCTTGTAATCCCAGCACTTTGGGAGGCGGAAGCGGGTGGATCACCTGAGGTCAGGAGTTTGAGACCAGCCTCGCCAACATGGTGAAACCCCATCTCTACTAAAAATACAAAAATTAGCAGGGCATGGTGGCGCGTGCCTGTAATCCCAGCTACTGGGGGTGCTGACGCAGGAGGATCGCTTGAACCTGGGAGGCGGAGCTTGCAGTGAGCCGAGATCAAGCCACTGCACTCCAGCCTGGGCAACAGAGCGAGACTCCGTCTCAAAAAAAAAAAAGGAAAGGACTCTAGTGAAACGATTACTATTTTCCGCACGCAAACGCTAAGCCGGTCCCCGGGACACGTGGGGCAGGCGCAGAATCCCCGGAATCGCGGCCGCAGACGCTGCCAGGCTCTGCCGACTGGGGCGCGGCTTCCCAGGTGGGACCCGAATTCTTTCTGCTGCGGCGCAGCTCCTCTGCTAGAAACTCCGTTTGTTCCCACTGGGCAAAAAGTCCCGCGAGTCCACGGAAGACAGGGAGTGGGGCCCTGGCTGGGAGGTCCGCAAGGGGCTTCACTCCGGGGATGCCTGGGGACGTTGGGAGGGCCGGGGCCCCTCCGGTCCCCACCTCCACGTGCCCGCCATCCCTGTCTTTGGGACCAAACGTCCAAACAAAGCTCTGAAATGCCCCGGGGGAGGGGCCATCCCAGATTTAGATTACCTGTTTATGACTCAGTTGTGCTGGCTTTAAAAAAAAAGTCGGCCAGGCACGGTGGCTCACGCATGTTATCCTAGCACTTTGGGAGACCCAGGCGGGCAGATCGCCTGAGGTCAGTAGTTTGGGACCAGCCTGGCCAACATGGTGAAACCCCCGTCTCTACTAAAAATACAAAAATTAGCCGGGCGTGGTGGCACGCGCCCGTAATCCCAGCTACTCGGGAGGCTGAGACAGGAGAATCGCTTGAACCCGGGAGGCGGAGGCTGCAGTGAGCTGAGATCGTGCCACTGCACTCCAGCCTGGGCGACAGAGCGAGACGTTGTCTCAATAATAAAAATAAAAATAAAATCGTCCTCCGCATCTGCCGTACACCCAGCTGACCCCACTGGCCAGCCTGTCCTCCTCTCACCTCTCGCGCGTTCCTCCTGGCACGCCTGGAAGAGGGGAAAGGCTTAATGGTCCTGTTTTATGGGTGAGGAAAAGAGGCCTGGGAAGGAGCCCGGCGTGGTGGGGCGGGCCTGTAATCCCAGCTACTCGGGAGGCTGAGGCAGGAGGATTGCAGGATCGCTCTTACCCAGTTTCTTTTTCTTTCTTTCTTTCTTTCTTTCTTTCTTTCTTTCTTTCTTTCTTTCTCTTTTTTTTTTTTTTTTTTGAAACAGAGTCTTGCTCTGTCTCCTAGGCTGGAGTGCAATGGCGCGATCTCAGCTCACTGCAACCTCCGCCTCCCGAGTTCAAGCGATTCTTCTGCCTCAGCCTCCTGGGTAGGTGGGATTTCAGGCCGCGCCCCCGCGCCTGGCTAATTTTTTTTTTTTT
The DNA here is from genome assembly GCF_028878055.3 of Symphalangus syndactylus. NCBI lineage: Eukaryota > Metazoa > Chordata > Mammalia > Primates > Hylobatidae > Symphalangus > Symphalangus syndactylus. The sequence continues at coordinate 17,113,792 of NC_072440.2, forward strand.
TTTTTTTCAGTAGAGACGGGGTTTCTCCTTGTTGGCCAGGCTGGTCTCGACCTCCTGACCTCAGATGATCCACCCGCCTTGGCTTCCCAAAGTGCTGGGATTATAGACATGAGCCACCGCTCCTGGGCTCTTACCCAGTTTCTGCACGGAGCTCCTGATGCCTGATGGCCAAGAGGACATAACCCGACCTGTTCCAAGGGCATGGAGTGTATTTTTAGATTGGACAAAATATGTGCCGAACACCTACCTCAGGGCTGGCGCATGCTGGAGGCTGGGGTTATATCAATGCAAAAGCCATCCCCTGTATTTAACACGTAAATGAATTAGTCTCTTTAACTCTCCCAACACCCTATAAATTATTTGCTCTATTTTACATATTAAACGCTGTCACGAACTGAACTGCTGTGTGAGACCGGGGCCGGACGTATCTTTCTCAAGTACAGAGAACCGGTTATACACGGAAGTTTGGAAGAACTGGGTAAGGCCGCACATATGGAAAGTGCCAGTTCCGTGGGTCACAAAGTCCACATTGCGGACAACCTTAGAATGGCTTAATGCGCAGTTGAGAACAGTGGCGAACTGCACAGCGTCCCCAGCCAGCAGAGAGACCGCCTAGGAACTAGCAGGGTCGGCAAAAAATAAAGCACGAAAACAGTAGGCACCCACTCACCCCCATCTACTTTTTGAATATAAAGGTAATCGGGCAGATCGCAACTCCTAGGCATCCCGCAAAGTAGGCGGGTCACCTTAGGGGCAACCTTTACCCGCTCAAAAATTCGTCTCACATTAGTAGTGAGGATTCGGGCGTCACCCCGAATCGTTATTTTCCTTACTCATAAGTTTAAGGCATAACGGCGTACGGGGCTTATTTCCCAGGTAATGAATTCTATTCTCATTTGGCGTATGATGAGTATCGTAGTTGACTGTTGAGGTCATGATCCAGTTCCATTGAAGCTCGTCTTACGTGTTAATAATGTATTTGGTTGCTTTTCATTTAATTTTTTTTCGTCGGGGAAAATAAATAATTCATAATATGCCGACCTTCCGTATGCAGATAAGCAGCCAGCACCGCGAAGGCTCACGGGGAACGTCCCCGCCCCTTCCGGTTCTTTTGCCTGCTTTGAGCTGGCTATCGCGAGAGTTGGTCAGCGGACGCCGGAAGTAGTTCGTCGCTCCGTAGCGGCCGAAGGGGCGGGCTCGCGGGCTGGGGGTGTCTCGACTGCTTTCGGCTTGCTCGGCGGAGCAAGATGGCGGACATCTCCCTGGACGAACTCATCAGGAAGCGCGGGGCGGCGGCAAAAGGACGGTGAGATGCCTTTCCTTTCTTCGGGGTTTAAGGTCCGCGGCCTAGTGGAGCTTGAGGCGGGGGAGGTAGCAGCCCGGGAGCGACGCGGAGGACCGGGTGCGCCCGCCCCCAACCGTAGCCGCGCTCCTCATTGGCCGGCCGCCGCCGTCCCCGCCGCGGCCTCGACCGCCCGCCCACTGGCCGAGGCGCACTCCCTCCGGCTGGCTTGGGAGGCCGACGGGGCCGCGGCGGTGATGGGGTTCCGCCTCGTGGACCTGAGGGGCTGCTCCCTGGGGCCCCCGCGTTCCGGGGTCCTGGGGTCTCGGCGGCGCAGCCCCCTCGCCTGTCTGGACTGGCATTTGGGCCCCGCTCCGTGATCTCGGCGCTGCGTGGTCTCCACCCATTTTAGAGTTGAGACAGCCGAAGTTTAGTAGCAGGGAAGTGATTTGCTCCGACGGCCGAAGCTGAGGCGCAAGGCCAAATTCCCCTCCACGCGGCCTCTGTTAACACTCCCTTTGTGCGGCGTTTTAAGTTTTCTGAGCCTGTTCATATACACGATGCCTCATTTGATCTTTTACAGTCCTGTTGTCTGCTAGCTATTCATATTAACCCCCTTTTACTGATGGGGAACTTGAGGCTGGAAGTGGTAGAGTGACTTGCCCGAGGCCGCGGAGAACTGAGCGGCAGGCTGAGCGCGATTTAATTGCTGGCTGAGTTGGCCTTCTACGTGGGCTTGAAAAACTGGTGGGTTGGGCAGGAGATTGGTTATTTCCTTAGGGAGAAGAAAGTGCTTGAGCTGGGTGAGGAACCATGGAGGTGATTTGCAGTCATGTCTCCCAAACTTCCCCTAGACCCTTAAATGTTATTAGTCATTTCAAGCCTTTATGAGCTGAGTTCACCTGTATGAAGAAGTGAGAACTTTGCCCAATAGTTTCCCAACACACATTAAGTTTAAATGTCTTTATAAATAGCCAGGATGTAAATATGTTAGATATTGTTTTCTCAGACATTTGTTCTCTCAGCAGATGTTTATTTATTTATTTATTTTTTATTTTTTGAGACGGAGTCTCGCTCTGTCGCCCAGACTGGAGTGCAGTGGCGCGATCTCGGCTTACTGCAACCTCCACCTCCCAGGTTCACGCCATTCTCCTGCCTTAGCCTCCTGAGCAGCTGGGACTACAGGCGCCCGCCACCACGCCCGGCTAATTTTTTGTATTTTTAGTAGAGACGGGGTTTCGCTGTGTTAGCCAGGATGATCTCGATCTCCTGACCTCGTGATCCACCCGCCTCGGCCTCCCAAAGTGCTGGAATTACAGGCGTGAGCCACCGCGCCCGGCTTACTAGCAGATGTTTATTTTTATTTTTACTTTTCTTTGAGACGGAGTGTTGCTCTGTCGCCCAGGCTGGAGTGCAGTGGTGCGATCTCGGCTCACTGCATCCTCCGCCTCCCCGGTTCCAAGTGATTCTCCTGCCTCAGCCTCCCAAGTAGCAGGGACTACAGGTGTGCACCACCACGCCCGGCTAATTTTTTTATTTTTAGTAGAGACGGAAGTTTCACTATGTTGGTCAGACTGGTTTCGAACTCCTGACCTCAGGTGATCCTCCCGCCTCGGCCTCCTAAAGTGCTGGGATTACAGGCGTGAGCCACCGGCCTGGCCATTCAGCAGATGTTTATTAATACCACCCGTATACCTGTGGCTAGGTTTTTCTCTTGATGTCTGAAATGTATCCCTCACCTCCTTCCCCATCCTGGACACTTGTATCGACTACAACTGCCACCACCACCTCATAATTCACAGCCAGCACTTACCTGGCTTCTGGTTCATAACGGGCACACATTAGTATTTGTTTCCTCAACTACTGACTGTGAAAGCTCTCTCAGCTCTCCATCTAGTGACTGATGTGAAGTTGGTGCTGGCTCCTCCAGCAGGTTTTGTAGGTGCTCCTCCATCCAGGTTTTGTAGGTGCCTTTGGAAACGACAGAATGATCCACACCAGGTTCTTCTCTCTCTGAGGTCACTCCCCCAGTTTCTGACTGCAGGTGGACTGCTCTGTACTCTATTTGATCTGTATGTTTTTGGCTTTAGTGTGTGCAGAGTTTTGTGTTGGGCAGTAGGTGGGGCTGCAGGAATGGGGTGGAGGGTATGTGTGGATCCACAGGAACAGGGGCCTTGCAGCTGGATACACTTGGCACTTGCCACTGTTGGGTTCTGTTTCCCTGGCCAGGGGACTTCTGAACTAGGCAGTTTCCTCACTTGTAATGGTGATTCCTGGTTGAGGGGGATTAAATGTGAGAAGGGTTTTTTTTTTTGTTTTTTTTGAGATGGAGTCTCACTGTATTGCCCAGGCTGGAGTGCAGTGGCACAGCCTTGGCACACTGCAACCTCTGCCTCTTGGGTTTAAGCGATTCTCCTGTCTCAGCCTCCCAAGTAGTTGGGATTACAGGTGCCCGACACCACGACTGTCTAATTTTTGTATTTTTAGTAGAGATGGGGTTTCACCATGTTGGCCAGGCTGGTCTCGAACTCCTCACCTCAGGTGATCCACCCCCTTCGGCCTCCCAAAGTCCTGGGATTACAGGCATGAATCACTGCGCCGGGCCAGAAGGTATGTTTTAAAGTTTGTGCCATGTGGCAAGTGTTCAGCAAAGGCTGGTAATTATCTTGGACCTTTCCTTAAAGGAACAGAAGCACACAATGCCCCTGGAGCATAGGTGAGCACTGGGACTCTAGAGTCAGACCGCCAAGGTTCCAATCCCTGCTTCTCCCACTTTCCTTAGAACTGTCTGCAAGTTACTTAACCATTCCTTGCCTCTCTTTCCTTATCTATAAAACATGGGTAATATCTACTTTATTAGGTATTGTTAGGACTAAGTGAATTAATATACCTAAAGTGCATTGAAAAGTTCCTGACAACAGGCACTTAAGTGCTTGATAGACGTTAGCTTTCGTTATGTCATTGAAGGCTTCTTAAAGTAAAGGAGTAACATGATTCAATTTTTAGCATGAAAATATTTCTTTGCCATTACGTGAGGATCGGATCGGGGCAAAGAGTGCAGGCAGAGAGACTAGCATGGAAGAACCTGGAGTGCATGCTGAGTTTGAGTTAAATCTTCTGGAAACTCCATTTTTATCTCACTTGCACAGCCAACAAAGAAAAACTAGATCCAGAGGTCTCTGTTAAGATAATGTGAAAGATCTGAACAAATTCAATGAACAGATGTCATTTCCTGCAGTAAGTTTACTTTTGTTTTATTTATTTATTTTTTTTGAGATGGAGTGTTGCCCAGGCTGGAGTGCAGTGGCACGATCTCAGCTTACCGCAACCCCTGGCTTCCGGGTTCAAGCGATTCTCCTGCCTCAGCCTCCCAAGTAGGTGAGACCATAGGCATGCGCCACCACACCTGGTTAATTTTTTTGTATTTTTAGTAGAGATGGGGTTTCACCATGTTGGTCAGGCTGGTCTTGAATTCCTGACCTCAAATGATCCACCCATCTCAGCCTCCCAAAGTGCCACCGTGCCTGGCCATACGTTCTGTTTTACATACTGCCTAGAAGAAATCTGCATACTTGGAACTTTGGTTTTAATGTTGCATGGATATTCCAGGAAGAATTTTGTTGTTTAAGAAAGCTTTTTTCCTCTTAGTAGAAATAGCCAAAGATCCAGCTTGCGGAAGTGTAAATAACCTCTTTCCCCACTACTCTGCTCACTTTGTTTCCTGTGATCCCAAGGATCACATTTGTGGAATGTGCTTGTTCTCAAAAGCAGCCATTCTGTTTTTTTTTTTTTTTTTTTTTTTTTTGAGACGGAGTCTTGCTCTGTCGCCCAGGCTGGAATGCAGTGGCGCAATCTCGGCTCACTGCAAGCTCCGCCTCCCGGGTTCATGCCATTCTCCTGCCTCAGCCTCTCCGAGTAGCTGGGACTACAGGCGCCCGCCACCACGCCCGGCTAATTTTTTTGTATTTTTAGTAGAGACGGGATTTCACTGTGGTCTCGATCTCCTGACCTCGTGATCCGCCCGCCTCGGCCTCCCAAAGTACTGGGATTACAAGCGTGAGCCACCGCGCCCAGCCAGAAGCAGCCATTCTGTTTTGTGTTCCTCACACCTTGTGAGTCAAGAAAAGGGTCATAGCTGGATGCAGTGGTTGCTCCTGCCTGTAACTGCAGCTGTGTGGGAGGCTAAGGCAGGAGGATTGCCGGAGTTCAAGGCTGCAGTGAGCCATGCTTGCACCACTGCACCCCAGCCTGGTTGATGGAGCAAGACCTCATCTCTTTAAAAAAGAAAGAAAAGAGTCATTACCGTTATTATTACCTAGGCCTCCAATTAATTATTAAAAGATTCCTTGACTAATGGGAAATGATTGAACCAGAAGCGGGTGGTTTTGAGTGATACCTTCCTCCATGGTGAGGTGCTATCTTTCCTCACCACAGCACATCTCCAGTGACGTTAGTTGTGAAAGATCCGTAGAGAGTCTCCTCAGGATAGCATTAGGCACCAGTTGCAGTGCTGGCCTGACCCTCAGGTTGGTTTTTTCCTTTATTTATTTGAGACAGGATCTTGCTCTGTCATCCAGGCTGGAGTGCAGTGGAGAGATCACGGCTCACTCCAACCTCTGCCTCCTGGGCTTAAGCAGTCTTCCTGCCTCAGCCTACCAGGTAGCTGGGACCACAGGCATATGCCATCATGCCTGGCTAATTATTTTTACATTTTCTGTAGAGACAAGGTCTCGCCATGTTGCCCAGGCTGGTTTCGAACTCCTGGACTCAAGCAGTCCTCCTGCCTCTGCCTCACAAAGTGCTGGGGTTACAGGTGTGAGCCACTGTGCCCAGCAGTTTCTTCCTTTAGATATGAGGGCATCCCCAGTGAAGTCAGTTGACATGTCCCCTCTTGTTAGTTTGATGAGTTTAACCCTCAGCGGATAGCTTTCTGTCTGCTGCCTCCAAGCAGTTCAGTGTGGCAGCCTTGAGTGTGCTGGAGGCTGGAGTTGAGCAGCTCACTGGGCCAGACTCGTCATCTGGGGAGTCCTTGGAGCTGGAAGTGGGAGGTTGTGGGGGGGGGACAGGGTGGATTGTAAACTTTGCAGTTCAGCCCAGGACTCTGGTCCTGGTACTGATTGCTTGTTTCCTTGTTGAAATAAGATAAAGGAAATAAAGACCTAAACACAAAAGGGAGGAAATGAGTTATTACATAACTCTAGGCAAAGAATTATGTTTTAAAATGAAACATCTGCACAAGACTCTTGGGTAAGGGGATAGTATTTTATTTTATTTTATTTGTTTATTTTTGAGACGGAGTTTTGCTCTTGCTGCCCAGGCTGGAGTGCAATGGCGCGATCTCAGCTCACCGAAACCTCCACCTCCTGGATTCAAACGATTCTCCTGCCTCAGCCTCCTGAGTAGCTGGGACTACAGGCGTGCGCCACTACACCTGGCTAATTTTTTTGTATTTTTAATAGAGACGGGGTTTCACCATGTTGGCCAGGCTGGTCTCAAACTCCTGACCTCAAGTGATCCGCCCACCTCGGCCTCCCAAAGTGTTGGGATTACAGGCGTGAGCCACTGCGCCCAGCAGGGGATAGTATTTTAGTGTCTTGTTTTTCTTTGTGTCTCCTAACACCTAATTCAGAGTTGACCCTCAGTCATAGTTAGATTTAAGCTGTTTTCTTTCTATAAAAATGACCTAAACACACACACCCCCTAACCCAGAAGTTTTTTTTTGTTTGTTTTTATAAGACGGTGTCTTGCTCTGTCACTCAGGCTGGAGTGCAGTGGTGCGATCTTGGCTCACGGCAACCTCCGCCTCCTGTAACCCAGAGGATTTTAAACCCATGGGTTAAAATCTGCTTTGTAATAATCCAGGGCCCCACTTCATGGGCCTGAATCCTTTGGACTGGACATCTGTCCAGAACGGGCTGTAGCCCTGCCCTCCCCGACAGAGCCAGGGGGGTGAAATATTCCTTTAGCCCAGACAGACCCTCCCTGGTCATCACATGTATGCCAGGTTCCCGTTGGGGGTATAGGGGAGAGAATTTGGGGTCCAGGGAACATTTGCCTTCTCACCTGCCAGCAGCGCTCTTGCCAGGACCTCGCGGAATACCTGGTGAAGCCCTGGAAGCAGTTGCAGAGCTGTGGTTTCGGTGCGATGGAGGTGGGGCATTACGAGGACTCGTTCAAAACCTTCCTCCTTCCCCCTCCCAAACATTTACTGAGGATAAAAGTGCAGGATGTGTTTTGGGAACGTCAGTAGTCACTACAGTGGGGAGTAAGGCTGCAGCCATAAGCTGGAGCCAGAGCCGAGGCTCCCCCCAGGGGCTGGGCTTTGTTAAGGAGCCCTCAGCAGTTCTAGAAGCGGGAGGGTAACATAATTGAGTCTATGTTTTAGAGACCTACCCCTGGCAGGAGTGTTGATTTGAAAAATTTCCGATGACTAATGCCTGCCTGAAACCAGTACTGCTGCCTGCTGGGATGAATAGCTGTCTTTTCATGCAGGAAGAGCAGCTGTGATTATAAAAAGCCTGAACACTGAAGCCCCCTCAAGCTGTTCACGAAAGAAGTTGAAAGCACTGGTGGAACCGGGGAACTGAGTGCATCAGATTGAGGAGAAATAGCTTACTCCCTCCCACCGTGAGGAGCTCCTGCTACATCCTCAACTACCGTTACCTCCCACCCCTAAATGTGCCTTTTAGGCTGTTCAAACAGATAAAAATGCCAGCACAAAGCATCTTGGTGGTCCTTCCTGCCAGTCAGGCACTGTGGTATGTGAGTTCTCAGTGCGTGCACCACCTGCTCGCCTGGCTGCTTGTGCTCACCCTTTGGTCGCTAGAGAGTGCTCCGTATCCCTGGGCATGACCGGAGTCCTAAGATTTCTTCAGCCTGGGTACAATGTTCATCCTTCCTTTATATATGTATAAATTTTTAAGGGTTTAACAACATATTGAAACTGAAATACCAGACAATAATAAAAAGGAAGATTGTTTCTTTTTGTTTTGGTGGTGGTATTTTTTTGTTTTGTTTTTTTTTTTTTTTGGTTTTGTTTTGATTTTTGAGACAGGGTCTTGTTCTGTCTCCCAGGCTGGAGTCCAGTGGCGTGATCTCAGCTCACTGCAGCCTGGACCTCCTGGGCTTAGTTGATCCTCCTGCCTTGGCCTCCTGAGTAGCTGGGACTTCAGGTGTGCATCATCACTTGCAGCTAATTTTTTTGTATCTTTCGTAGAGACAGAGTTTTGCCATGTTGTCCAGGCTGGTCTTGAACACCTGGGCTCAAGCGATCTGCCCGCTTTGGCCTCCCAGAGTGTTGGGATTACAGGCATGAGCTACTGCTCCTGGCGTTTTTTATTTTTTAAAGTTTTTTTTCTTAACCCTTCCAACTCTGGTGTTTACTCTTGACCCATGCTTATTTAATTGATGCTTGAACCAGGTACAGTGAAGTTCAAGTCCATTCCTCACCCCTTAGTAGCTCTTGGGATAGTCAATCTCCTTGGTTCTGAGTTTCCTCATTTATAAAATGTGAACAATAACCTAATTCACGGGGTTCTAACATTTAAAGGATGTCTAAAGCTGGGCATGGTGGCTCCAGACTTAGAAGGCTGAGGCAGGCTGGGCATGGTGGCTCACGCTTGTAATCCCAGCACTTTGGGAGGCCGAGGCGGGCGGATCACGAGGTCAAGAGATTGAGACCATGGTGAAACCCTGTCTCTACTAAAAATGCAAAAAATAAGCCGGGCGTGGTGGCGGGCGCCTGTAGTCCCAGCTACTCGGAGAGGCTGAGGCAGGAGAATGGCATGAACCCGGGAGGCGGAGCTTGCAGTGAGCCGAGATTGCGCCACTGCATTCCAGCCTGGGCGACAGAGCAAGACTCCGTCTCAAAAAAAATTAAATAAAAGAAGGCTGAGGCAGGAGGTCAAGGCTGTAGTGAGCTATGATCACTGCACTCCAGCCTGGGCAACAGAATGAGATTCTGTCCTTTTAAATTTTTTAAAATATATTTTTGAGACAGGGTCTTGCTCTGTTGTCCAGCCTGGAGGACAGTTATCACGATCCTGGCTCATGGCAACATCGCAGTCTAGGGCTCAAGTGATCTCCCTGCTTCAGCCTCTGGAGTAGACTCATGCTGCCATGCCCAGATAATTTTCTGCTTTCATTTTTATAGAGATGGAGTCTCACTATGTTGCCCAGGCTGGTCCTGAACTCCTGGGCTCAAGCTGTCCTCCTGCCTCAGCCTTCCAAAGTGCTGAGATTACAGGTGTGAGCCGCCATGCCCAGGGAGTCTCGCTATGTTGCCCGTGCTGTTCTCGATCTCCTGGGCTCAAGCCATCCTCCCATTTGGCCTCTCAAAGTGCAGAGATTACAGTCATGAGCCACTGTGCCCAGCCTTGTCTCTTAAAAAAAAAAAAAAAAAAAGAAAAGTCTTTGCCAAAAATTGTCAACCTGTAGTGAGTAATACTCAAAAGTTTTCATTGATCATGTCCTTTATTTTTTTAGAAACAGAGTCTTGCTCTGTCGCCCAGGCTGGAGTGCAGTGGTGTGATCTTGGCTTGCTGTAACCTCCATCTCCTGGGTTCAAGTGATTCTCCTGCCTCAGCCTTCTGAGTAGCTGGGATTATAGGCGCGTGCCATCACGTCTGGCTAATTTTTGTATTTTTAGTAGGGACGGGGTTTCACCATATTGGCCAGGCAGGTCTTGAACACCTGACCTCAAGTGATCCACCAGCCTCGGCCTCCCAAAGTGCTGAGATTACAGGTGTGAGTTACTGCACCTGGCCTAGCTGCAAGTTTCTGAGGTCACCCCAAAGCATAGCAGTTTGTCTATGGCTTTGTAGGCCGTAGAACATGAAGCCTAGGGTAGCCCAGTCCTAGGGAGGGTGGATGCCATCTACCACATACAACCATTTCTTTCTAATCGTGCATGCCGGCCCCCTGAACACCCCCTTCCTTTGGCTTTGCTTTCTCTGGTGCCTCCATCTCCCAGAGTCCTCACATTAAAAAAATAGGGCAGGGATGGGCAAGTAAACCTTAAGCCTTATCTGATTAATTGTATAAATGACCCTTCTACCCAGAACCCACTGGAAAATCTTTAAATCTGAATTTGCCACTTTCCAAAGAGAAAAATGATAGCGTGCATCACTGTCTGTTTTAGTCCGTTTAGGCTACTATAAGAAAATACCTTAAGCTGGGTAACCTATGAAAAACAGAAACTGCTGGGCATGGTGGCTCACGCCTGTAATCGTAGCACTTTGGGAGGCCAAGGCAGGTGGATCACGAGGTCAGGAGATGGAGACCATCCTGGCTAACACTGTGAAACCCCGTCTCTACTAAAAATACAAAAAATTAGCCGGCCGTGGTGGTGGGCACCTGTAGTCCCAGCTACTCGGGAGGCTGAGGCAGGAGAATGGCGTGAACCCGGGAGGCAGAGCTTGCAATGAGCCGAGATTGTGCCACTGCGCTCCAGCCTGGATGACAGAGCGATACTCCGTCTCAAAACAAAACAAAACTAAAAAACAGAAACTTCCTTGTCACAGAGTCTGGGAAGTCCAGGATCAGGATGCGGGCAGATTCCATGTCTGATGAGGGCCTGCCTGCATCCTGGTTCTAGATGGTCTTTTTGCTGAGTCCGCACATGGTGGAAGGGGCCGGGAGCCTTCTGGGTCTTCTTCCTTATAAAGGGTACTAATCCCGTTCACGAAGTCTCTGTCCTGATGACTTAATCACTTCCCAAAGGCCACTACCTCCTACCACTATCACATTGCAGATTAGGTTTCAACAGAGGAATTTTGGGGGACACAGAGGTTCAGTGTGTATTACCGCCTTAGGTTTGGTACTGGCATATTGGAGCCAGCCGGTGTTTTTCCATTATTTGAGGGATAACAAGATGAAGGTCCAGGTTTGCTTTTATTGGTACCAGGTAGACTCACCTTTGGCTGCACTTCTGGTATTTATTAGCAGAGGAACTGACAGCCAATCTCACTCCAGCCACTTGAATGCAGCAGTGGGAGAGTGCCAGTGACTGACCCAGTATGAGAGATGCCTCCTGGGAGGTCCAGGCAGTGAAGTGGGAGGCAGTACAGGAACTCGTTTATGCAGCAGAGTTTACCCTCTAACAGCAGGTCAGAGATCCTCAACATGGCTCTTCTCCAGAATCACCCATGGAGTTAAAAATGCAGATGGCCAGGCCTCTCCCCAGATTTTGGATTCAGTATCTAGGGTGGGATCTGGACAGCTCTGTATTTAAGAAGCTCCACAGGAGTTTCTGACACTCAGCCAGGGCTCGATGCTGCTTAGGAGGTGCTGAGCCCTGCAAAAGGACTGAATCCTACTGTCCTCCCCCAGCCCCACCCAGGGCAGGGAGAGAAAAAAGGAAACAAGCAGGTGTAATAATAGGCACAGAGGAGAGTTGGCCTGGAGAAATCCAGGAGGGTTTCTCAAAGAGCACCCCTTGACATAGGAGTCCGCAGGCGGAGCGTCTGCCACATGAGTGGCCGTTGAGGGTAGCTGTTGTAGAGAGGCCTGAGGGTGGGAGGCGACAGAAGAAGCCCAAAGACCTTGGGGAGGATCTCCAGCGCTGTGCTCAGGAGGGTCTTCTGTTCACTTTCAAGCCACTGTAGGCCAACAGAGGAACCCAAGAAAGAGACCGGGGCCTGTTTATGGAGTTTCATTCATTTCCAATTAAAAAAAAATTTTTATTTTAAATTCAGAGGATACGTGTACATGTTTGTTCCATGGATTATATTGCATACTGGTGAGGATTAGGCTTCTAGTGTACCCATTACCCAAAGAGTGAACCCTATACCTGATCGTTTCCAATTTCAGTGGTTTCTGTATTTGATATTTTTGCTGTTGCAACTTTTTCTTTCTTTCCTACCAAGTCTTTGTGTTTTCTGTTTTCCTCTAGCTCTAAGCCAGACCCATATGTTTGCTCTCTTGGTCTTAGCCCAGTAGATGGTGTCTGCCTTCCTTAGAGACACTCTTGGTTAGTCATTGAGCCTCTGCAAACCTGCTTCTCCCACTGTAAAGTGGGCATAGTAAGTACTTCTCAGGGTGCTGAGAGGGCTGACTGAGAACATGGATGGGGGTGGGCCTTGGAAACTAAAGTTACTCCTCAGATGAGTGGGATTAGATTTGGTGGATGTTTATTTTATTTGACTGGCATTGTTGGGAAGTTATCATCCATGTTGGTGTCTCAAGACACGTGGTCTAGGAAGCAAAACAGTCTTAACTAGGGATAAAACTTGCCAGCTCCTCTCTCTTAATTTTGCTTAAAATGCAAAGTTAAAAGCTATCATGAAACCAGGAAAGGAGTCATCATGTAGGCATAATTGTTTACTCAGGCACAGGCAAGGAGCCGCTTTCTGATTCTCCAGGGCCTCCTCTGTCCCCAGTGTTACCACAGTTCCACTTTCATAGACTGCTGTCGATATCCAGATCAACTTAATATTGACTGCAATTTATATTTACAGTCTTAATGCCAGACTGGGAGTTGGAGGTGTCCGATCTCGAGTTGGGATCCAGCAAGGCCTTCTCAGCCAGTCAACACGCACAGCCACCTTCCAGCAGAGATTTGATGCCCGGCAGAAGATTGGCCTCTCAGATGCCCGGCTCAAACTGGGAGTCAAGGATGCCCGGGAGAAGCTTTTGCAGAAAGATGCCCGATTTCGAATCAAAGGGAAAGTGCAGGATGCCAGAGAGATGTTGAACTCTCGCAAGCAGCAGACCACGGTGCCCCAGAAGCCCCGCCAGGTCGCTGATGCCCGGGAGAAGATCAGCTTGAAGAGGAGTTCCCCTGCTGCATTCATAAACCCACCCATTGGGACGGTGACCCCTGCTCTGAAGCTCACCAAAACCATCCAGGTAACTTGTGGCTTTTGTCATGAATTCCTAGAAAGCTAGTAACAAAGGTAGATTTAGAGGCAAGGTGCCAGGAATGATTGGGCAAAAATACTATCCTCTCAAGTGCTGGTATAATACGCACTTTGCTCCTTACAGAGGCTTTAAGTACGTTATAGCCAAGGAACTATACAAGGAAGGAAAGATATTATCTCAGTTCTATATAAAAGAAAGAGGAGGCCCATAGAAATTTAGTGACTTTCCCAGGTGAGATACTTGTGGAAGAAAGAGAGAGGAAAGGACAAAAGATTTATTGAGCACATGCTATGTGGCAAGCACTTAACATGTATGACCTTACAGTCCTCACTCCACCCCCAGGCCCAGTGGGATTTGGCCCCTAGTCCAGGGCCCTGGCCACCCTTCACAGCTGCCACCACAGAGGGAAAGGAAACAATGTCATTTAACCTTCATAGCAGCTTTGGTAATAGGAACAGCAGCGGCCACAGCAAACATTTACTGAGCCAAGTCCATTAAGCCCTACGTGTGCGTTACCGGCATGGTCTCTGGATTGATGATTCTTCTGTTACTTCCTACTGTGGGGGATGAGGCCCTCTGTAGTGCCTTTTACCAAAGACCAAAGCTGCATGCCCACCATGTATCAAGTTCAGTAACCCCCTTCTTCTAGAGAATGCATGTGGACCCTGTGGGGGTGGATTCTGACTACTGAGTGTTTCCAGGTTCCACAGCAGAAAGCCATGGCACCACTTCATCCCCATCCTGCTGGAATGAGAATCAATGTTGTCAATAACCACCAGGCCAAACAGGTAGAGTGAGTGAGAGAGAGAGAGAGAGAGAATGTGTGTGTACATCTTGAACATGTAGGTGTGCACGTGTTTTGATGAGGCCTACTTGGGTGGATGGACTGAGGCTTGTTCCCAAGGTTCCCAGTTGGTAGTATTGGAGGCAGGGTTACAGCAAACTTTTTGCAATTTGAGTTTAAAGAAGAAATTTTTTTTTTTTTTTTTTTGAGACGGAGTCTCGCTCTGTCGCTAGGCTGGAGTGCAGTGGCACGATCTTGGCTCACTGCAACCTCTGCCTCCCAGGTTCAAGTGATTCTCCTGCCTCAGCCTCCTGAGTATCTGGGACTGCAGGCGCATACCACCACACCCAGCTAATTTTTGTATTTTTAGTAGAAATGGGGTTTCACCATGTTGGCTAGGATGGTCTTGATTTCTTGACCTCGTGATCTGCCCGCCTCAGCCTCCCAAAGTGCTGGGATTACAGGCGTGAGCCACCCGCACCCAGCCAAGAAGAAACTTCTTAATAGAGGAAGGGAGGCATAGGGGGCAGAGAGGCTAAAAAAATTTTTGTTTGTTTGTTTTAATTTTTTTAATAAAAGTTCTATGTGCTTAATACAGAAAACTTGCCAAAAAGTCCCTCAAGTTCCTATTCTCCAAAGCCAATCACTGTTGAAATTTTGCCATAGCTTCTTTTTTTTTGAGACAGGGTCTCACTCTGTCCCCCAGGCTGGAATGCAGTGGTGCAGTCATGGCTCACTGCAGCCTTGTGTTTCTGGGCTCAAATGATCCTCACACCTCAGCCTCCTGAGTAGCTGGGATCACAGGTGCATACCACCACATCTTGCTAATTTTTATAGAGATGGAGTCTTGTCACGTTTTGCCCAGGCTGGTCTCGAACTCCTGGGTTCAATGGATCCTCCTGCCTCGGCCTCCCAAGTAGCTGGGATTACAGGTATGAGTCACCACGCCTGGCTAATTTTGTATTTATAGTAGAGACGGTGTTTCTCCATGTTGGTCAGGCTGATCTCGAACTCCTGACCTCAGGTAATTCGCCCACCTTGGCCTCCCAAAGTGCTGGGATTATAGGCGTGAGCCACTGTGCCCAGCCCCAGTCTGTTTTTTGTGTTTTACTTATAGTTGTGGTTGTGGTTATATATTCTTCTTTTTTTTTTGAGACCAAGTCTCGCTCTGTCACTCAGACTGGAGTGCAGTGGCGCGATCTCGGCTCACTGCAAGCTCTGCCTCCCGGGTTCACACCATTCTCCTGCCTCAGCCTCCCGAGTAGCTGGGACTACAGGCGCGTGCCACCATGCCTGACTCATTGTTTGTATTTTTCGTAGAGATGGGGTTTCACCATGTTAGCCAGGATGATCTCAATCTCCAGACCTCGTAATCCGCCCTACTCGGCCTCCCAAAGTGCTGGGATGAGAGGCATGAGCCACTGAGCCCAGCCATGGTTATATTCTTATCCAATTTTGTATCATTCTTTTTTCACTTTGTAACTCAAGCGTTTCTCTGTGACATTTCACATTTACTGTACATGTTTTAGTAACTGCAAAATCCATATAGTTGGCATTCTAGTTTTATTTAAACCATTTTCCTGTCATTTTCACTGTTAGAAATCCTTCTGCTATGAACATCTTTGTAAATAAAGCTCTTTCTAGGGTTTGGATTTATTTCTGTAGGTCATATTAACAAGGATGGACTTTCCAAGCCAAAGGATATAAAGAAACATTTTAGGGACTCTTGGTAGATACTGCCCACTGGGAAAAAGGGACTTCTGATGTATCTGGAAGTTGTAGGACCTTCACTGGGCCCTTGTTGACAGGGAGTTAGCCTGTGAAGACTTGGGCCCCAGTCTTTCCAGGCACCATCACCCCTGTGCCCACTTCTCCTTGGTCCCTTTCTTTCACTAGCAGCCATTTCCTTGCCATTCCTGTTCCAGATGTCTGTTGAGGGCCCAGATGCCACATTTGCTTATATTTCTTTATGTTATATTCTCAGAATTTATATGACCTGGATGAAGATGATGATGGTATAGCTTCCATTCCTACTAAACAGATGAAGTTGGCAGCTTCAGGCGGCTTTCTCCACCACATGGTATGGCATTTCATGTTTTCTTACACTGTGTGTCTGATCAGGCAGGTGGGAGAGGTTGTGTTGAATAGAGCCTGTTGTTTTTGTTTTTTTTTTTTTTTTTTTTTTTGAGACGAAGTCTCGCTCTTTTCCCCTAGGCTGCTGGAGTGCCATGGTGCAATCTTGGCTCACTGCAACCTCCGTCTCCTGGGTTCAAGCTATTCTCCTGCCTCAACCTCCCTAGTAGCTGGGATTACAGGCACCTGCCACCACACCCGGCTAATTTTTGTATTTTTAGTAGAGATGAGGTTTCACCATGTTGGCCAGGCTGGTCTCAAACTCCTGACCTCAGGTGATCCGTACGCCTCGGCCTCCCAAGGTGCTGGGATTACAGGCGTAAGTCACTGCGCGCGGCATGAATAGAGCCTTTCAATGCAGAAATATTTCTTTGTTTGGGCCATAAGATTTTCAGAGCTGGAACTAGTCCAATCCCTTAGTTTTATAAATGCTGAGACACTGGGGTGCCTTCTGATTTGTTCAAGGTCCCACAGCAAGTGAAGTGCAGGGCTGCAGCTCCTAGGTGCTGTGTTTGAGACACTATAGGGAAAATGTGAGTGATCCCACAGTGGGGAGTCTGTGTTCTTTCCTTGGTGGCTGGCCATTCTGCATGGTTTGTAACCCTCTGTGGTCAGCAGCTCTGGCGCGCTGCTCTTGGAGTCTGGATTCCTTTGGTTGACATTAGCAGGAATACATCTCACCTGATCTGTGGGCTCTACCAGGTGCAGCCTGCATGCAGGGAAGGCTTGCTAGGCTAGAGTGTTGATCAGACATCATGCAGAGAAAGAAAGAAAACAACATCTGGGAGCATCAGGGAGGTCCATGCTGCTCAGCTCAGTGGTACAGCCAAGTGTCAGACAGGGAGGCCAGTGGGCTGCCCAGGTGGGTCCTTGTGGCAGGCACCTCCTTTGTTTTTCCTTCAGACGCTCAAAGACTCAGTTTTGGTTACTGTCCTGAGTATGTGGACCAGCCTCCTGGTTAGTAAGAGAAACGTGGGCCAGGTGCGGTGGCTCACGCCTGTAATCCCAACACTTTGGGTGGCAGAGGCAGGCAGATCACACGGTCAGGAGATGGAGACCATCCTGGCTAACACGCTGAAACCCCGTCTCTACTAAAAAATACAAAAAAGTTTGGACGTGGTGGCTCATGCCTGTAATCCCAGCACTTTCTTTCGGAGGCTGAGGTGGGCGGATCACGAAGTCAGGAGATCGAGACCATCCTGGCAAACACGGTGAAACCCCGTCTCTACTAAAAATACAAAAAAATTAGCCAGGCGTGGTGGTGTGTGCCTGTAGTCCCAGCTACTCTGGAGGCTGAGGCAGGAGAAT
The DNA here is from genome assembly GCF_028878055.3 of Symphalangus syndactylus. Taxonomy (NCBI): domain Eukaryota; kingdom Metazoa; phylum Chordata; class Mammalia; order Primates; family Hylobatidae; genus Symphalangus; species Symphalangus syndactylus. The sequence goes on from NC_072440.2 coordinate 17,131,158, forward strand.
GGCATAAACCCAAGAGGCAGAGCTTGCAGTGAGCCGAGAGGCGCCACTGCACTCTAGCCTGGGCAACAGAGTGAGACTCTGTCTCAAAAAAAAAAAAAAAAAAAATTATCCGGGGTGTGGTGGCGGGCACAGCTACTCGGGAGGCTGAGGCAGGAGAATGGTGTGAACCTGGGAGGCAGAGCTTGCAGTGAGCCAAGATTGCACCACTGCACTCCAGCCTGGGTGACAGAGTGAGACTCCATCTCAAAAAAAAAAAAAAAAAAAAAAAAAAAAAACGTGAAGCTGGCTCGGCATAGTGGCTCACGCCTGTAATCCCAGCACTCTGGGAGGCTGAGGTGGGCAGATTACCTGAGGTCAGGAGTTGGAGACCAGCTTGGCAACATTGTGAAACCCCGTCTCTACTAAAAATACAAAAATTAGCTGGGCATGATGGCACGTGCCTGTAATCCCAGCTGCTTGGGAGGCTGAGGCAGGAGAATTGTTTGAACCCTAAGGTGGAGGATGCAGTGAGCCGAGACTGCACCACTGCACTCCAGCCTGGGTGACAGGGCGAAACTCCGTCTCAAAAAAAAAAAAAAAAAGAGATAGGTCGTGAAGCTGAATGATGCCAGTTTGTTTCTTTACAAAGGGACCAGGCCTTTCCAGTAATTAGACTGCTCAAGTCTGCTATCAAGGGAACTATCAGCTTGCTCAGTGAGTCTCTATCCCTATTTGATACCCTAATTGAATAAATGCCATATTTATACTAATGCGTTTTGTACCCTGTGAGATGGGTGCTGTTGATTACCCTCGTTTATGGATGAGGAACAGGCGTGGAGAGGTGAAATAAGCCTGTTCAACATCACCCAGCTGATGAGAAGCAGTGGATCTAGGAATGGAGCCTGAGCAGTCTCACTCTCAGGGCCCTGTGTGTGGTCACTGTGCTGTCCGGGCTCTAGAGACTCAGAATTCCATGTGAGGAATGTGGAATTCAGCATGGGAATGATGCTGCTTCACCCAGACTTGGAGAAGCATGGTGAATTGCCCCTGCCCATGCTCTGATGTGCCTCTCTGGCTGCTGCGTTCCTCCTTTCTTCCTGGGCCAGTGCCTGTAAACACTGCCCTAAATCAGCAGGGCCCCCGTCACTTCTGCTTTATGCACCTTTTTCCTCAGATACATTAATACAGGGGAGTTTTGTTTCCAAGGGACCACATCCGGATGGGAGGGGCTGTTTTTGGTGATCTGCACTGCCAAATGCCCGAGTGTCCCTGACAGTCTGGGAGCTGATGAGGCCGAGGCTGTGTGTGGTTCCTCTGGATGGCCAGAAGAGGAACCAAAAAACTGAATTCTGGCCCTTCTTAAGAGTGGTGATCAGCACATTGTGATAGAAGCATATCTGGGAATGAACTTGGCCTCAAGCTTTTGGCCTTTTAATTTTTTTTTTTTTGGTTTTTTTTGGTAAGCAAAAGCAGCTTTATTAAGAAAACAAAGGAATAAAAGAATGGCTACTCCATAGGCAGAGCAGCTCTTTTACATTTTTTGTAGAGATGAGGTCTCACTGTGTTGCCCAGGTTGGTCTTGAACTCCTGGCCTCAAGCAGTCCTCTCACCTCAGCCTCCCAAAGTGGTGGGATGGCAGATGTGATCCACTATGCCTGGCCAAGCTTTTGGCCTTCTGACCAGCCTCATATTGTAGAATTTTTAGAAAGTCTAAGTGGTGTGGGTGAGCCTGTGGCTCCTGGGTAATTTTCCAGGTTAGGGCTGTGTGGAAGCTTCCTGCCAAGAGCTTCTAGCACTGTGGGGAGTGGCTTCTGTGAGTGCGCGCTCAGGCTGTGTGTTTTTCTCTCCCCCTGCCCCTTCCCTATGGGATGTCACTGGCAGCCGGCAGCTTTTTTGGCTCCAGACCTCTAATAGAATTGGAGAGCTGGGAGGCATCGAGGGTTCATCCTCTCAGCAAGTTGTCAACCTCTTGGGGCTTCTTTAGAACATTCCAGGTCTGGCTTCTCAGATTCTTTTCTGTCTCTTCGTTTAGGCTGGGCTAAGCAGTTCCAAGCTTTCCATGTCCAAGGCCCTCCCTCTCACCAAAGTGGTTCAGAATGATGCATACACAGCTCCTGCTCTCCCTTCCTCTATTCGAACAAAAGCCTTGACCAACATGTCCCGGACACTGGTGAACAAGGAAGAACCCCCCAAAGAGCTGCCACCTGCTGAGGTGAGGTGACGGTGGTGACCACAGCAGTTGGGGTCAGGAGGGCTGTATGCTTATATGTATCTCATTGTGTTCCCCACGCCTTTGTGAGGTGGGCATTGCCACCCCCATTCTACAGATGAGCAAACCAAGACCTAGGGACTCTCACCCTCAAAGACCTTGCAGGCTAGTGGGGACAGCAGACCTGCTGAGAGATTGCGATATCTGGTGATATGTTAGACTCTCCCAGAAGAAAGCTGTTAGGAGGGCTGAGGACAGATTATCTCATTCCAGTTGAGAAGTCTGGGAAGAAGGGCCCTTTTAGCTGAGTGGGTCTGGAAGCATGAGTAGCCTTCCAGGTAGAGGCTCAGGGCCTGAGAGGCTTGCGTATTTGGGAGATGGGAGAGGGTCCATGCTTTTAGCATAGAGTGGTGGGGGGTGTAGTGGACACTGAAGTTCAGGGGGCCCAGTTGTGGTAACTCTCCATGGAGCTTTCCTCTAGGCCTTCCTAGTCACGTGCCTGGAGGAATTTCTGTTGTGGGAATGCTTATCAGCTATCTGGCTTGTGGTAACACTCCTGTCTGTGTGGCAGCCTGTTCTCAGCCCATTGGAAGGCACCAAGATGACTGTGAATAATCTGCACCCTCGAGTCACTGAGGAGGACATTGTTGTAAGTACTGTGACCTACCAAACATTTAAATCTCAAACCGCCTCTGTGGCAAAGGTCTCTTAAGACCCACCCTCAGGTTTGATGACTGCTAGGACTCACCAGACTCATGTCACGCTCAGGGCTGAGAGTAATGACAGCAAAAGGATGCAGAGCAAATGGCTCATGGGGTGAAGTCGGGGGGAAACGAGGCACAAGCCTCCAGAGGCCCCTCCCAGCAGAGTTGCACAGGATGCTGGGCGCAACTCGCACCAAGTTGTGACAACACATGTGACACCAGGGAAGCTCATTAAAGACTCACTACCCAAAGGTTTTACTGGGGACTGGTCACTTCGGCATTTTCTATGTAGCATGTACCAAAATTCCAGACACCCAGAGGGAAAGCAGCTGTTGAGTAGAAACCATGTTGTTTGCACAGTCCAGGCACAGTGAACTGTGGGGTGGCAGGAGCCCTCCTGAGATCCGAGTTCCCAGATGCCAGCCAAGGGCCACCTCTGGAATCGGACCTTTCAAACAATAGCAGTCAGCCCAGCTGCTTCACTCTTCTGCACAGCTTCTAACCAAGGCCAGGTGCCTGGCCTGAGTCTCAGAGTCAGGGGATATCTATGCTATAATGGGTCCTAAATGGGATCCTTTAGTCCCACTGGGCAGTATCCAGTAGTTGTGTTTTCCTTTGTCCTTTAGAGGTATTACAAGATGATTCCAAAGTGAAAGAAGTGAGATGGATTGGTGGTATCCACCTTCCTGGTCCATCCTGTCCCACCCATGGCAGTCATGGGCAAAACCTGTCAAATGCCTGTGAGTGGGGTTCTGGATGCAACTAGGACTTTTCAACATCATTTTCATTCAGGCACCCAAAAGAGCCATTAGTTTAGAAATCCAGACATCCTTTGAACTGTCAGATCACAAAATGAATACGTTTGGAGAATCCAGCCTCTCCCTGCAGTTGAGTCCCAGACTAGCAGACTGCACTGGTCACTACATTTGTTAAATCTCTTTGTTTTGTTTTGTTTTTGAGATGGAGTCTCACTCTGTCACCCAAGCTAGAGTGTAGTAGTGTGATCTCGGTTCACTGCAACCGCTGCCTCCCAGACTCTAGCAATTCTCCTGCCTCAGCCTCCCGAGTAGCTGGGATTAGAGGTGCCTGCCATTACGCCTGGCTAATTTCAGTAGAGACAGGGTTTCACCATGTTGGCCAGGCTGGTCTCGAACTCCTGACCTCACATGAGCCAACTGCCTCGATTTTTTTTTTTTAAGATGGAGTCTTGCTCTGTCGCCCAGGCTGGAGTGCAGTGGTACGATCTTGGCTCACTGCAACTTCCGCCTCCTGGGTTCAAGCGATTCTTATGCCTCAGCCTCCCTGGTAGCTGGAATTACAGGCGTGTGCCACCACACCTGGCTAATTTTTGTATTTTTCAGTAGAGACGGGGTTTCACCATGTTGGCCATGTTGGTCTTGAACCCCTGACCTCATGATCTGCCTGCCTTGGCTGCCCAAAGTGCTGGTATTACAGGTGTGAGCCACTGCGCCCAGCTGAGGTTAAATCTTAATTGTGAAACACAAACATGCTGTGAGATGGGTCACTCGTATGCCCTTCTCCTTTAGCAGGGACAGTGCTGTGAATGGTACACATGAGGATGGAAATTGTAGCCTATTTTGTGTAATACTTGACAAGTCATTAAGAATTAAAGCTGATTGCCGGGTGCAGTGGCTCACGCCTGTAATCCCAGCACTTTGGGAGACCGAGGCTGGTGGATCACCTGAGGTCAGGAGTTCAAGACCAGCCTGGCCAACATGGCAAAACCCCATCTCTACTAAAAATAGAAAAATTCGCCAGGCGTGGTGGCGCATGCCTATAGTCCCAGCTACTCAGGACACTGAGGCAGTAGAATCACTTAGAACCTGGGAGGTGGAGGTTGCAGAGAGCCAAGGTCACGCCATTGCACTCCAGCCTGGGTGACAGAGGGAGACTGTCTCAAAAAAAGAAAAGAATTAAAGCTGTTAATAAGCGTAATAACAACTGCCATTTACTGAGTACTTGCTGTGTGCCAGTCACTTTAGGCAGACTCTTGGAAGATACATAATGGTGGAAAAGTAAACACCAGTCATGATCAGTGCTCAGGGGAAATTGCCAGTAATAATCACCCTCGCTTCTCTTCTACCCAAATAAGCAATGTTAAAAGGACAATGGTAATAAAAATGGAATTACACCTACTATTTATAGTTGGCCCTCCATATCTGTCGGTTCTGCATCTGTGGATTTAGCCCACCACTGAATGAAAATACTCAAAATTTAAAAAATAACAGTATGATGAGAAATAATACAAATTTTAGAAATACAGTATAACTATTTATATAGCATTTACATTGTATTCGGTATTATAAGTAATCTAGAGATGATTTAAAGTGTAGTGGATGATGTGCATAGGTTATATGTAAATACTACAGCATTTTATAGCAGGGACTTGAGCATCTACAGATTTTAGTATCTGCGAGCGGTTTTGGAACCAGTCTTCCGCAGGTGCAGAGGGGCATCTTGTTTTGATATTTACCATTAAAAACAAATCATGTCAAGGACCTTTTCATAAACCTTTGGCCCTCACAGCAACCTTGTGAAGGCAGTTGCAGGTGAAGAAATGGCGTGAGTGCTAGTCAGCCTCTGTCCATCTTCACATTTTGCTCCCTCTCTGGCCTTAGTCGTCTTGTCTGTAAAATGAGGTGGGGATCGGAGTCAATGATGTGTGCAAAGCACTGCCTTAAGAATTATCTCAGTTGAGCTTTCCTGTAACCCTGGGAAGTAAGCTAGTCCTTTTTATTTTCAGAGGAGGAAACAGGCTCAGAGAAGTTAAGTAACTTGCTAGACGTCTCATAGCAGATAGGAAGCAGAGCCTGGGGGATCAAACTCAGGTCTGACTTAGAGTGACCAACTGTCCCTGTTTTTCTAGGGACTCTCCTGGTTTCATCACTCAAAGTCTCATGTCCAGGGAAACCCTTTAGTCCAGCCAAACTGGGACTCTGGGTAGAACTCCAGAATTTGTATTTCTAACAGATTCTCAGGTGACAAATTAGCAGCTGTCTTTCTCTGTATACATGTATTCTAATGACAGGGCTCTCTGAGAAACTTTTCATAACTGTTTTATCCCTGTTGAGGTGGGCACTGAAGACTTTGGTGGTGGCTTGCTGGGAGATCCCAGGTGATCCAAGGCTTGTAAGCCCAGCCCCTTTCCCACTGCTGACCTCATCTGGTGCTGTGTTGAGGCCTGTGGATGTCTCAAGAGCACCACCCAACGTGGAGCCTCCCTGCAGTCTCAGGCACAGGGGTGTATTTAGCTGCAGCAGAGCCACCACACCCCAGGGCCTTCAGAGTGTGTGAGTGGCAGGTGGTGAGAAATCCTTCCCCAATCCCAACCCCTCTTGTTGTGTGCAGGAGCTTTTCTGTGTGTGTGGGGCCCTCAAGCGAGCTCGACTGGTCCATCCTGGGGTAGCAGAGGTGGTGTTTGTGAAAAAGGATGATGCCATCACCGCATATAAGAAGTACAACAACCGGTGTCTGGACGGTAAGTTAGGGAGAAAGCAGTCCCCTGACCCTCCCACTCATCTCTACTTGCTGTCAGGTAGCAGGCCTTCCAGGGGAAGTCTCTCTGAGATGGGTGGAACCTATCTCTGGGGCCTCGTCTGCACCAGGAACTGCTATGCAGTCTCTGAGTAGTCCTGAGCTGTGGGTTACACAGGGCCCTGGATTTTCACCCAGCCCTTAGGCTTTTGAGCCCAGCAAAAAGGAAAACAGCATTTCTCCATGGATGGTTCTCTTAAGGGGTCTTGCCAGGGAAGCCAAGAGGCACAGCTGTTGCCTCCCAGATGTTGATCTGCTTAGTGCTAGGGCAGAAGTTCTTCCAAGCCCTGGAGTTTTGTCTGAATGCTGGCACCTGGGTGAGAGCTGCTCCTGGTGGGTAAACAACAGACTTTATTGACTTGAGGTTCATATTTTTCATCTCCAGATAGCCTGTAGAGAAGAATTCTGTCTGCCATGCTCCTTTTCCACTCATTTGTTCTTTCAGTATGTATTGAGTGCCTACTGTGGACCAAGGCCCTGTGCTAGAAGTGGAGAAGCAGAGACTAATAAAACAATACAACAATAAAAAAATTACAAATAAAAGACCTGGAGCCTTGGCTAAATCTTGGCACCTGGGTGAACTCCCCTGGGTGAGTCAGTGGAGTTCTGATTTGCATTTCCCCATGGCTAATGATGTTGAGCACCTTTTCATGTGCTTATTGGCCATTTGTATGTCATTAAAAAAAATTATTTTTATTTTGAATTTTAAATTTCTGTTCTTTTTTTTGTTTTTTCTTATTTTTTGTCATATGTTTGGATGTGGAAAGATACTTATTTTCCTTTTTCTTTTTTTTTTTTTTTTTTTTTTTTTTGAGTTTCCCTCTGTTGCCCAGGCTGGGGTGCAGTGGCGTGATCTCAGCTCACTGCAACTTCCACCTCCCCGGTTCAAGTGGTATTCCTGCCTCAGCCTCCCAAGTAGCTGGGACCACAGGAGCGTGCCACCACGCCCAGCTAATTTTTTTGTATTTTTAGTAGAGATAAGGTTTCACCATGTTGGCCAGGCTGGTCTCAAACTCCTGACCTCAGATGATCTGCCCACCTCGGCCTCCCAAAGTGCTAGGATTATAGGCATGAGCCACTGTGCCCAGCTATCTTTGGAGAAATGCCTGTACAGAATCTTCGTCTGCTTTTTAATTAGGTTCTTTTTTATTATTGAGTTGTAAAAGTACTTTACGTATTCTTAAGTCCCTCATCAGATAAGTGATTTACCAATATTTTCTCTCATTCTGTAGGTTTTTTTACTTCTGCTTTTTAATGTATTCATATGCAGTATAAGGACTTTTTGGTTAACAGCAGACCACATATATGACAGTAGGCCTATAACATTATAATACCATATTTTTACTGTATTTTTTCTATGTTTAGATGTACAAATACAGTTGCCTACTGTACTCAGTAGAATAACATGCCGTACAGCCAGATGTGGTGGCTCAAGCCTGTAATTCCAGCACTTTGGGAGGCTGAGGCAGGAGGATCGCTTGAGCCTAGAAACTTGAGACCAACCTGTGCAATATGGCAAGACCCTGTCTCAAAAAATAAATTAGCTGGGCGTGGTGGCGTGTGCCTGTAGTCCCAGATGCTAGGAAGGCTGAGGTGGGAGGATCACCTGAGCCTGGGAAGTTGAGGCTGTAGTGAGCTGTGATCATGCCACTGCACTCTGGAATGTATTCCCATGGTTAAATGGTACATGACTGTATGTGCGTTTACAGCTATATATTCTAAGCATTGCTTTAACTGCATTCCATGTTTTGGTATATCATGGCTTCATTTTCATTCATCTTGAATTATTTTCTAATTTCCCTTGTGATTTCTCCTTTGACCCATTGGTTATTTAGGATTGTTTCAATTTCCATATATTCATGAATTTTCCAGATTTTCTTTTCTTCTATGAGTGTTTAAGGAAAATAGGGATTTTCTTGTTATTAGGTAGAATGTTCTGTACATGTCTATTATGGCTTGTTGCTTTGTAATGTTTAAGTGCTGTTTCATTGTTGATCTGCTTGGTTCTATCTAGTATTGAAAGTGAAATACTGAGGTTTTTTTTTGTTTGTTTTGTTTTTTTTTTTTTTTTTTTTTTTTTTTTTTTTTTTTTTTTTTGAGACGGAGTCTCCCTCTGTCACCCAGGCTGGAGTGCAGTGGCATGATCTCGGCTCACTGCAACCTCCGCCTCCCAGGTTCAAGCAATTCTCCTGCCTCAGCCTCCCAAGTAGCTGGGGTTATAGGTGCCCACTGTCACACCCAGCTAATTTTTTGTATTTTTGGTAGAGATGAGGTTTCACTGTGTCAGCCAGGATGGTCTTGATTTCCTGACCTCGTGTTGGCCAGGCTGGTTTTGAAGTCCTGACCTCAAGTGATCCGTCCACCTAGGCCTCCCAAAGTGCTGGGATTAGAGATGTGAGCCACCACGCCCGGCGAGATCTTTATTACTGTTTATCTGTTCCTTTCACTTGTGTGTATTTTTATTTTATATATTTGAGGTTCTGTTGTTACTTGCATATATGTTTGATTGTTTTCTTCCTGATGAATTGACCCTTCATTCAAATTTAAATCTCTCTTTACCTCTAGTCACTTTTTTTGTTGTTTTAAAGTCTATTTCAGTTTATATTACTAACAGCTAATAAGTAAAAGACCAGCTTTCTTAGGGTTGGTATTTGAGTGATATATCTTTGTTCACTTTTTTTTTTTTTTTTTTTTTTTTTTTTTTGAGACAGAGTCTCGCTCTGTCGCCCAGGCTAGAATGCAGTGGCGTGATCTTGGCTCACTGCAACATCTTCCTCCCAGGTTCAAGCGATTCTTGTGCCTCAGCCTCTTGAGTGGCTGAGACTACAGGTGTGCACCACCACACTCGGCTAATTTTTAGTATTTTTAGTAGAAATGGGGTTTCTGCCATGTTGGCCAGGCTGCTCTCAAACTCCTGGCTTCAAGTGATCTGCCCATCTCAGCCTTGCAAAGTGCTGGGATTACAGGCATGAGCCACCATGCCTGGCCCACTCTTACTTTCAATCTTTTTCTCTCATCGACTGTAAAAATGTGTTTCCTAGGCTGGGCGCAGTGGCTCACGCATGTAATCCGCCAGGCGGATCACCTGATTGGGAGTTCGAGACCAGCTTGACCAATATGAGGAAACCCCATCTCCACTAAAAATACAAAATTAGCCAGGCGTGGTGGTACATGCCTGTGATCCCAGTTACTTGGGCGGCTGAAGCAGGATAATCGCTTGAACCCAGGAGGCGGAGGTTGCCATGAGCTGAGATGGTGCCATTGCACTCCAGCCTGGGCAACAAGAGCGAAACTCCATCTCAAAAAAAAAAAAGAAAGAAAAATATGTCACCTATAGAGAGTGTATAGTTAGATCTTACTGGTTATTTTTTTATTTGAATTCAATCTGACAATCTGTCTTTGGATTGGATTATTTAATGCATTCATATTTAATATTGATAATTAGGTTTATTTCTTCCATTTTACTTTTTTTTTTTTTTTGAGACGTAGTCTCTCTCTGTTGCCCAGGCTGGAGTGCAGTGGCGCGGTCTCTGCTCACTGCAAGCTCCACCTCCCAGGTTCACACCATTCTCCTGCCTCAGCCTCCTGAGTAGCTGGGACGACAGGCGCCCACCACCACACTCAGCTAATTTTTTGTATTTTTAGTAGAGACAGGGTTTCACCGTGTTAGCCAGGATGGTCTCGATCTCCTGACCTCGTGATCCACCCGCCTCGGCCTCTCAAAGTGGCTGGGATTACAGGCGTGAGCCACCGCGCCCGGCCCTATTTTAATTTTTTGTTCCTCTTCAGTGGCTTTTCTTTCACATTTTTTTCCTAATATTTTAATTCCTTTAATGATGTATGCACTAACTTTACTCGAGTAAGATATGGAAATGTTACTCCCACATGGCCCTGTTCCTTCTTCCTCTTTTTTGTGCTATTACCATTACACATCTTATGCTTGGTATACAGTGGGAGTGTGGTCTTCCCATCGTTTGTAGACAGAGTAGAAGCCTGTACGTAATGCTTTTGATCATCTTTTCACTGAATTTGATAGCATAAACGTTTTCCCTTACTACTTGGATGGCTTCACATTGAGTCTCGTTTCTCCCTCACTTCCCACTCATCTCTTCCTGTATGAAGCAAGGTTTGTGGCCACTTTGCCTCTTGGTGCTCCACTGCTGAGGTTTCCTCACGCCCTGGGATTTTCTTAGTGTTTGGCTTGACTGGAACCTAGCAGCCCCATCTCCATCTGTGGAGCCGGAACTGCCAGTGGTGGGTGTTTTGACCATTGATAATGGAGGTACAGCCCTTGTCCTCTTGTGTGAGGAGCTGAGGTCTCATAGCAGAGCCTTTTTCTTTCTTTGGTTTTTCAGGGCAGCCGATGAAGTGCAACCTTCACATGAATGGGAATGTTATCACCTCAGACCAGCCCATCCTGCTGTGAGTTCCAAAGGCGGGGTGCTAGGGAGAGGGAGCTCCGTCCATCTCTTTTTATTCTAATGGGTAAACTGCCTGCATCACAGCTCCCCTTCATCCCCCCATTCCGTTTCCTCTGTTCTAGTGGCAGCTGGTCGTTTCAAATGCTTAAACTTGACCAAAATGGTTTGCTTTGTCATTTCCCCAGGGGTTGACCCTATAGGGGGGCTAGCATTATGATCTCGTTCTCAGCCTTCTGATTTAGAAACATCTGAGTGAAAGGTGGAGGGGGAGGCTGCTTGGGTCTCCTAGCTGTGTGCATCATCCCGGGAACACAGAACTCCACTTCATGATTGGCTGTGATGGAGACAGTGCCAGATGCTACCCCTTATTTTGTTCCCCAATGAGGTTTTTTGTTTGTTTGTTTTTTTGTTTTGTTTTGTTTTTTCAGTTATTTTGAGAGTCTCATTGTGTTGCCCAGGTTGGTTTCCAAACTCCTGGGGTCAAGCAACCCTCTTGCCTCAGCCTCCTGAGGACCTGGGACTACAGGCGCACACCGTCACGCCCAGCTGGATTTGGCTTTAAGTACAATGGGAAGCCATTGAAGGCTTTTGTTACACACAGCTGAATATACATGCCTGGCCCAGGACTGAGGGATGTTTTGAAGCCTGAGATGCATAAAATGTTGAGACTGTGAGGACTTCACGTTCTAGATAAGGAAGCAGATACCAGGGAGGAGGTTAGACTTGTCAGGGTGAGTGGGATAGTGTGGGGCAGGCCTGAAATAGACTTTGGTTTAAGAAGACTAGGATTTGAACCCTGGGTAATGAATTATGTGATTTGGATAAGTTCTTAAACTGTGTTCTAGGAATAAGAAATATTTCTTAGGGTTTTGTAACCTAATAAGTTTGGGAAGCACTGGGCTAAACAGAATTACATCTGTTTCACTTTTGGGCTTCTCAGATTGTGTAATATGCTAATATATGTTACCATCCAGAAGGAACATGCAGTGTTTCCTAAACTTAAAACCACAATTAGCCAGGTGTGGTGGCATGCACCTATAGTCCCAGTTACTTGGGGGGCTGAGGTGGGAGGATCGCTTGAGCCTGGAAGATCGAGACTGTAGTGAGCCATCATCATGCCACTGCACTTCAGCCTGGGTGACAGAGTGAGATTCTGTCTCAAAAAAAACCCCACAAAACCCTAGAACATACAGCACTGCCTGCGTCTCCATTTTCTCATCAGTAAATAGGAAAAACGCAGCCTGGGCCACATAGCGAGACCTGGTCTCTGCAAATAATTTTTAAAAATTAGCCAGGCATGGTGGTACACGCCTATCGTCCTAGCTCCTCAGGAGGCTGAGGCAGGAGAACTACTTGAGCCTAGGAGATGGAGGCTACTGTGAGCTGTGATTGAGTTTGCTGCAAGATGGAATGAGATGAAGGGGTATGGAAAGTGTTACACCCAGTGCCTAGCTCATGACAGATGCCCAGTAAATGATGGGTCCCCTCCCCATCTAAGGAAAAACTGACAAGAATTTTTGACCCTTCTCTGCTCTCCACAGGCGGCTGAGTGACAGCCCATCAGTGAAAAAGGAGAGCGAGCTGCCTCGCAGGGTGAACTCTGCCTCCTCCTCCAACCCCCCTGCCGAAGTGGACCCTGACACTATCCTGAAGGCACTCTTCAAGTCCTCAGGGGCCTCTGTGACCACGCAGCCCACAGAATTCAAAATCAAGCTTTGAGCAGGGGAGTGAGGCAGCCAGAAGTGGGGGCAGAGGAGGGTGGCTCTGTTTCCCCAAGGCAAAGCTTATGACCATTGGGCCATCGGACTGGAGACCCCTGATTGTGGGAAGGGTTGCCAGGGGTAAAGAGCTTCCTCACTGGATGGGACCCGCCTTTCTGTGTTGTGTTCTGCCCTGTGCTCTTCTCTCTACGTTAACGTTTCCTGTAGTATGTTTCTTCTCCATCTCATCGCCAAGGTAGGCTTGTGTTTTTCAGTGTGTGCCTCCCCCAGCCTCAGCCCCAAGCTGATTTCTTATCTGGAAATGGTACACTGAATTCTCTGGGTGGCTTTCTTGTGGCCCCATGGGATGCAGCGCGGGGGCTGTCTGAAGGACCCTGCTTTTTCCAGGAGCCGGGGGGCTGCCTTTCCTTTGTGTGTATTAAGCTTTTCAAACAACAGAGGGTATGGAAAGCCGTGGTGTCCTGACAGGAGCCAGGTCGGCCTGAGAGCTGTGCCTTTCCTGTCTTGTCAGTGGAGGTGCCTAGGTGGGGAGCAGGTCTCAGGCCTCTTGTCCTCTCCCCAGTGGCTCCAGACCTCACTAGTGGCAAGGGCAGGATGAGGCTGCACTGCTGGGAAGAGTCTAAGCTCTTGGCTTGGAGTCCCGTGTCATCTCCGCCCAGAGGAAGTTCTCCAGAGTTCACCTTTCCCTTTTTCTTGAGTTGTGCTGAATGCCCCACTCCAGCTAGCTCTCTTTCCCTTCTGGGTGTCTCTGCTGGGAGGGGGCTGTGTTGTGAGCCCTCCCGGTTCTCACCTCGCCTGGCACCACATGCTGGTTTTGTGTAGCCGCCAGCTCTCTTCTGGTTGAGCTTTTGAAAGGCTCAGCCTCCCATTCTGCAATGCTGTGGGTTTGGAGCTTATTTGAATGGAAGAGGTCAGTTTGCTCCTGGCTCTCCATTTCTGGCCTCAGTTGTCTACAGGACAGTGGTCAGGGATGCCTGGAGGCATATATCCGGCTGCCACCAAGGGGCACTGTTTGTTCCCACTTATGTGAGTGACCCATCTATCCATGACCAGAGGATTATTTTCCTGCCTTGGCAGAGGAGGAGTCAAGGGAGCAGGGCAGCTCTACCAGGCAAGCTGTTTCCCCAGCATAGGCGCAGGCAGTTGGGACAAAACTTTAGAGCCCAGGGGCAGTCCCTGAATGACCTAGCTAGTGTTGTCCCTGGTGTCACTGAGTGGTCCCCTGCTGGTTGGGAGTGAAGGGAATCCAGGCTGGCAGAGCTGGAGCCAGTTGGGGAGCACGGTTCTGGGAGCTCTGCAAAATCAGTAGCAAGTGCTGGGAAAGGCGCGTGCCGGAGACACTCAGAGCTCCCAAGATTTGCTTGAGGCTAGCCCAGTGAAGAAAAACCAGACTCATGTTTCCAGAGGTCAGTCTGTCAGGCAGGAAGGACCCAGGGTTTGAACCCAGCTTCAGTGTGCAGGCTCTGAGGCTGCCCAGTCCGGGAAAGTCCAAGGAAGGGGCCTGGTGGTGCTCCACTTCAGTTCTTTAAAGAATGCTGCTTTTTATTCTCCTAACCCTTTCAAGTGGGTGCAGACTTCTCGTTAGCAGCTGGAAGACATTCCTCCCACACTTTACCCTTCCTGGCCCAAGAGAGCATCCAGAAGGCAGTAAGACCGGGTTTTTCAGGTACTGGGAGCAGGGGCTCACTGCTTGCACTCTGCTTAGGGTAGGGACGGTAAATATCCTGCCTGCATGGCTTTATCCTCCCTCTCATCCCAAAGCAGGTATCTTCTGGTTGTCACAGAGTTTCATTGAGTCCAGCTACAGCCACTTGGCCATCTGGAGCTGGTGCTATAGGTGACCATCTGGTACATTGAGGGGACCTGTTTGCCTCCTCCGCTCTATAAGCAGTCATCTTGGGAGACTGGGAAGAGAAGGTAGTGGGCTAGTCCTGTGTCCTCCTCCACTTCCCATGCCTCTATGTTACCCATCTGTGTCTCCTGTGCAGGAGGAGAGGAAGGGGCATTAAGAGATGAAGGGTGATTATGTAGTACTTAACCATTTCTGAATAAACATTTGTTATTCCTACCTTTGAGTTATTTATTTATTTTTTTTTTTTGAGACAAAGTCTCTGTTGCCGAGGCTGGAGTGCAGTGGCACTATCTCGGCTCATTGCAACCTCCGCAGCCAGACTCAAATAATCCTCCCACCTCAGCCTCCCAGTTAGCTGGGACTACAGGCGAGCATCACCATGCCTGGCTAATTTTTGTAGAGATGAGGTTTCACCATGTTGCACAGGCTGGTCTTGAAATCCTGACCTCAGGTGGTCTGCCTGCCTCGGCCTCCCAAAGTTGGAATTACAGGCGTGGGCCACCATGCCCAGCCAAGGGTTTTAATCTTGCAGGGATTTCAACATTTGGGGTGCAACTTAATTATTTAAAAAATAGAGACAGATTCTTGCTATGATACCCAAGATGGTCTCAAACTCCTGGGCCCAAGTGATCCTCCTGCTTCAGCCTCTCAAAGTGTTGGAGTTACAGGCGTGAGCCACTGCTCCCTGCCAGGGATGCAAATTACTTGATACTCCTCTCTTCAGAAGGTGGGCTCCTGTGGCCCTCCTGAACCCAAGTGTACTCTGTTACTACTTTAACCAGATGTGACTCTGCCATTTCTGGGCCTAGGCTTTTAAAGATGGCCACTTCTCCATTTCCTGTGCCTGGAACATTCTCTGGGATCCTTGACACCACATTTGAAGTTGCCTATTGGGGCCGGCATGGTGGCTCATGCCTGTAATCCCAGCACTTCAGAAGGCCGAGGCAGACAGATCACATGAAGTCAGGAGTTTGAGACCAGCCTAACCAACGTGGTAAAACCCTGTCTCTACTAAAAATTACAAAAATTAGAGGGGTGTGGTGGTGGGCGCTTGTAATCCCAGCTACTCAGGAAGCTGGGGCAGGAGAATCACTTGAACCCGGGAGGCGGAGGTTGCAGTGAGGTGAAGTCACGCCACTGCACTCCAGCCTGTGCAACAGAGCGAGGCTGTGTCTCGAAAGAAAAAAAATAGCTATCGGTTCGGCATGGTGGCTCATGCCTCTAGTCCCAGCACTTCGGGATGCTGAGGCAGGAAGATTACTGGAGCTCAGGAGTTCGAGACCAGCTTGGGCAATATAGTGAAGGCCTATCTTTACAAAAACGAAAAATTAGCTCAGCTACTCAGGAGCCTGAAGTGGAGGATCATTTGCGCCCAGGAGGCAGAGGTGGCAGTGAGCTGTGATCATGCCACTGTACTCCATCCTGGGCAACACAGTGAGACGGCAGAAAAAAAAAATAGTTGACTACTGAGTCTTTATTGTCAGTGCCCACCTGACATCTCCCCTGAGTGGCCTAATGAGCATCTCACCACGGCCCACAGAGAACTGATCTCGATTTTCCCTAAGCTGGCCCCTCTCCTGCAGTCTTCCCATTTCAGTCAATGGCAACACCATCCTCTTAGTTGCTCAGACTGAAAACCTAGCAGCCATCCTGGATTTCTCTCACACTGCCTATTCAACGTGTGAATGCATGAGTGGAAAGCTGAGTTCGCACTCGTGACTGGTCGGGATCAACTCTGACATTCGCTCCCACTTTCGCGCGCTGATTTGTCTCAGCGGATGAAGGTTGGGCCCTGGCGGGCCGGGCTTGGGAGGCGGGCTTGGAGCGAAGGGGGCGGGGCAGGCACCACGGAAACGCGCTCGCGCCGGCGCCGAACCACAATTCCCGGCGGCCCCCCGCGCTCCCTGGTGGCAAGATGGCGGCGCGCAGGAGGAAGCTCGCGGCGCGGGACCCGGAGGACCGTACCCCGAGCCCACCGTGCTACGCAGGTGAGCGGCTCCGGAACGCGAGACCGGGGGCGGCCAACATCGCCGGGAGGTGTTTGGGGGCGGGCGGCGGCCGGGGTTCCCCAGGAGCGGCCGCGCAGTTGGGTGTGAGCCCAGGTGGCCCCTGGCCCCAGGCTCGGCAGGTCTTGAGGCTCCGGGGCCCGGAGGACCCACGCAGCTTCCTTCTGTCTGCCCGCTCTCCCGGGCGAGCCCATCTTGGTCCACGCTTCCCTTGGGTGAGCCCACCTCTGTCCACACTCTCACCCAGGGCAAACCCATTTCCGTCCACACCCGCTTGTCCAGGTGAGCTCATCCGCTTCTAATCGCCTCTGCTCCTAGTCCAGCCCCCATCAGCTCTTACCCGGGCTGTTATAGGCCCTCCTACTCAGTTGCCCTCCTCCTCCTCTTGCCCCTGCTTCTGTTCTCCACCCACGTGCCAGAATGTTCTTTTTAAGGCTATTTACATTAGATCATGTCTGACACGCCCACGATAGGCCCCACACCCACTGCATTCCCTCCAGTGGCTTTATCAGGTAGCTTCTAAAACAAAAACCAGACTTCTTAACCTGTGTGGGCCACGTGGTCTGGCTGGTGCTGACCTAAAGCTCTTTCTGTTCCTCTGAGGCAATATGCTTTTTCCCGCTCTGGGTTTTTGCACGTGCTGTGCCGGTTTGTTGCACACTGGCGTTTCTGGTCTGAGCTTTAATGTTGCTTCCTCAAAGAGGCCATCTGTGATGGCTTATGGAAAGAAGACCTCTGCCACCCCATCACCCTGTAATGTTTGTTTCATAACTGATATAAGTTTGCTGTATGCTTACTTGTTAATTGTCTTCTCCGTTATTGCAACTGAGCTTCCTGAGTTCAGGGACCGCAGCTCTATGCCAACCGGTACTCTGACGGGGGTGTGAGAAAAATAGCAGCCGTTCCTAGCTTTATGAGAATTACAGTCACGGGTGTGCCAGCGATTAACCAAAGAATCTCATCAATATAGCCTACAGACTGTTAGGAGAAGCTGTGAAGGCACAGGCAGTGGGGTCTGACCTGGCAGGAGGGGCTGGGGGTGATGCTGAGGCTCTCCTGAAGAAGCGAGGTTTGAGCTAAACCTGAAGGTTAGCGGGAGGGAAGAGGGTGACACGCCAGGTAGAGAGGCGAGCATTGTTAGGTAACAAGAGCACCCTAATGGCTCTGGTTCCGGGTTCTTCTTCCTCAATGTAAACCCGCCAAAGGAAAAACCAGTCAGAGAGAGGTGTTTTCCCGCCTCGCTCTCAGCCCCACCCCAACCCACGCAGCCCTCCTGGGCATAAAAGAAGCAAACCCCCACCGCTCTCTCTCTCTGTCTCCTGCCCAGCATAGCCTGCTGCCTCCAATAAAGATCTCTTGGCCGAACCAGTGTAGCGTGGTCTGAGTCTGAGCCTACAGAGTCACTCTTTCAAGCATGTGTGAGGCCCTGGTGTACTCGGGGGAACAGGGAGAATCCAAAGTGCTGGGGGAAGATGGTATGAGAAGAGGTCACAGTGGCAGGCAGGGTCTTACGGGGCTTTCAGCCATGGTTAGGATTTTGGTGTTGACTCCCAAGAGCTGCAGGGTTCGAGCTTCCCTCTCACTGCGCCCCCATCTGTAATCATTTCCCATTTAGCTTCTCTCTCCCTGCACCGCCTTGGGAGGCCCTCCTGGGCAGACTCTTAGAGCCCGCACAGGCTTTGCCAAAAGGTAGGGTGGGGGGCGGTTGGTGAAGGGATGGATGGATCGATGAACAGATAGGACTAGACAGGGATGTGGAGAAAGGAAGTTGTGTGAGTGTCTCACTGGCCTCAGCTCAGGGTAGCCTGGCCATCCCTCCCCTCCCATTTCCTTTCCAGCTATTCCAATCAAGTTCTCTGAAAAGCAACAGGCTTCTCACTACCTCTATGTGAGAGCACACGGCGTTCGACAAGGCACCAAGTCCACCTGATCTCAGAAGAGGACTCTTTTTGTCCTCAATGTGCTCCCATACTGCACAGAGGTGAGCTAGTGTCTGGGAGACCTGTGGGCTCAAGGTAGGGGCTCCCATGGCCTCCACCAAGTCCTTGGTGGTGAGACGGACACAGCTAATAGGAGCCCCAGAGGAGAGTGTCAAGAGGGCTACCTTGATCTCCAGTCAGGAAACTGGCTTTTTAAAGATGTCTTTAAAAGTATAATCATCCTGCCAGGCACAGTGGCTCATGCCTGTAATCCCAGCACTTTGGGAGGCTGAGGCGGGCGGATCACCTGAAGTGAGGAGTTCAAGACCAGCCTGGCCAACATGGTGAAACCCCGTCTCTACTAAAAAACACAAAAAATGAACCAGGCATGATGGCGTACACAGGTAGTCCTGGCTACTCGGGAAGCTAAGGCATGAGAATCCCTTGAACCTGGAAGGCAGAGGTTGCAGTGAGCCGAGATTGCGCCACTGCACTCCAGCCTGGGTGACAGAGTGAGACTCCATCTCAAAACAACCCAAAAAGCCCCCAAAATTAGCCGGACGTGGTGACGCACGCCTGTAATCCTAACTACTTGGGAGACTGTGCCACAAGAATTGCTTGAACCTGGTAGGCGGAAGTTGCAGTGAGTGAAGATCGTGCCACTGCACTCCAGCCTGGGCAACAGAGTGAGACTCTTTCTCAAAAAAAAGGAAAAAAAAAGTATAATCCTAAGTAGCCCAAGGCATTTTTACATATTACCCAAAGTTGTTTGAATTACGTGTTTTCTTCCAGATTGTACATGTCCATAATTTAAAAGTAGGAAAGTATAAGAAAATAAAAAGTGCCTCTAATTCTATTCAAACACAACTGTTAATTTTTTTTTTTTTTTAACAGAAACTAAGGGAATTGCTGGATTTTTTTTTCTTTTCTTTTTTTCTTTTTTTTTTTTTTTTTAAGACAGTTTCTCTCTGTTGCTCAGGCTGGAGCGCAGTGATCACAGCTCACTGCAACCTCCGCTTCCCAGGTTCAAGCGATTATCCTGCTGCAGCCTCCCGAGCAGCTGGAATTACAGGAGCCCACCACCATGCCCGGCTCATTTTTGTATTGTTAGTATACACAAGGTTTCACCGTGTTGGCCAGGCTGGTCTTGAACTCCTGACCTGAAGTAATCCGCCCCCTTCAGCCTCCCAAAGTGCTGGGATTACATGCGTGGGCCACCGCCCCTGGCCAAGGAAATTGCTGGATTTGTTTTCAAAAAAGAAACCCTAATTTGTAAAAGATTCCTCTAAACTTAGAGAAAAAAAGAAGCATGTAGAAGAGGGGGTGTGAGTTCTGACGCTTTTTGAAGTGCAGCATGTGTGCCAGGAAGGGCCCCAGTGGCAGGTGTCCAGCTCGCTGCATCCCAGAGACAGAACATACCTGTGTAGTCAGTACCCAGGTGGAGACACAGCAGCACATCCCAGAACCCCCGCTGCCTCCACCACAGACAACCACCATCCGGACTGTCACAGCATAGGTGAAGGGGTGGGTTGCCCCTCCACACCTGTGGGTGTTTCTTGTTAGGTGGAACGAGAGACTTGGAAAAGAAAAAGACACAGAGACAAAGTATAGAGAAAGAAATAAGGGGGCCCAGGGACCAGCATTCCGCATATGGAGGATCCCGCGGCCTCTGAGTTCCCTTAGTATTTATTGATCATTCTTGGGTGTTTCTTGGAGAGGGGGATGTGGCAGGGTCATAGGATAATAGTGGAGACAAGGTCAGTAGATAAACATGTGAACAAAGGTCTCTGCATCATAGACAAGGTGAAGAATTAAGTGCTGTGCTTTAGATATGCATACACATAAACATCTCAATGCCTTACAGAGCAGTATTGCTGCTCGCATGTCCCACCTCCAGCCCTAAGGCGGCTTTCCCCTATCTCAGTAGATGGAACATACAATCGGGTTTTATACCGAGACATTCCATTGCCCAGGGACGGGCAGGAGACAGATGCCTTCCTCTTGTCTCAACTGCAAAGAGGCGTTCCTTCCTCTTATACTAATCCTCCTCAGCACAGACTCTTTACGGGTGTCGGGCTTGGGGACGGTCAGGTCTTTCCCTTCCCACGAAGCCATATTTCAGACTATCACATGGGGAGAAACCTTGGACAATACCTGGCTTTCCTAGGCAGAGGTCCCTGCGGCCTTCCGCAGTGTTTGTGTCTCTGAGTACTTGAAATTAGGGAGTGGTGATGACTCTTAACGAGCATGCTGCCTTCAAGCATCTGTTTAACAAAGCACATCTTGCACAGCCGTTAATCCATTTAATCCTGAATTTGACATAGCACATGTTTCAGAGAGCGCGGTGTTGGGGGTAAGGTTACAGATTAAGAGCATCTCAAGGCAGAAGAATTTTTCTTAGTTTCATGCGCGTCCGTGTGAAGAGACCACCAAACAGGCTTTGTGTGAGCAACATGGCTGTTTACTTCACCTGGGTGCAGGTGGGCTGAGTCTAAAAAGAGAGTCAGCAAAGGGTGGTGGATTATCATTAGTTCTTATAGGTTTGGGGATAGGCGGTGGAGTTAGGAGCAATGTTTTGGGGGCAGGGGGTGGATCTCTCAAAGTACATTCTCAGGGGTAGGGAGAATGACAACCTTCTTAAGGGTGGGGGAGATCACAAAGTACCTTCTTAAGGGTTGGGGAGATCACAAAGTACATAGATCAGTTAGGGTGGGGCAGCAACAAATCACAATGGTGGAATGTCATCAGTTAAGGCTATTTTTACTTCTTTTGTGGATCTTCAGTTCAGGCCATCTGGATGTATATGTGCAAGTCACAGGATGAGATGGCTTGGCTTGGGCTCAGAGGCCTGACATTCCTGCCTTCTTATATTAACAAGAAAAATAAAACAAAATAGTGAAGTCTTGGGGCGGTGAAAATTTTTGGGGGGTGGTATGGAGAGAGAATGGGCGATGTTTCTCAGGGCTGCTTCAAGCGGGATTAGGGGCGGCGCGGGAACCTAGAGGGGGAGAGATTAAGCTGAAGGAAGATTTTGTGGTAAGGGGTGATAATGTGGGGTTGTTAGAAGAAACATTTGTCGTGTAGAATTATTGGTGATGGCCTGGATACGGTTTTGTATGAATTGAAAAACTAAATGGAATAAGAGAAGGAGAAAAACGGGTATAAAAGGTCTAAGAATTGGGAGAACCTAGGACATCTGATTAGAGAGTGCCTAAGGAGATTCAGCATAGTCCTGCCAGCAAAGATTATTTATTTGCTTCAAGAGTTTAGAGTGGCAGTTTGGGGATAGCACCAGGAGATTATCAGCTGTGATGGCTTGGAGAAACAGTGTAAACTGGCAGTGTAAACAAGCGCAGGGCATGTATGAGTAGTTGAGAACGGTGAATAGGAGTATGACTAGACAGAAGATAGTAGGGATGACAAGTTTTTTTGGGGCACAGTCTAAGTTGGTCTGGTGTCTGGAATGAGACTGGGGCCTAATAAAAAGGAGCGTCTGTACAGGAGCTTAAATGGGCTGTACCTTGTAGCATTCTGAGGACAGGTCTGACTTCTGAGAAGGAAAAGTGGTAAAAGTATTGTCCAGTCCTTTTTAAGTTGGTGGCTGAGCTTGGTGAGGTGTGTTTTTAAGACCTTTAGTCCGTTCTACTTTTCTTGAAGACAGAGGACCGTAAGGGATATAAAGGTTTCACTGAATACTAGGAGCCTGAAAAACTGCTTGGCTGATTTGACTAATGAAGGCTGGTCTGTTATCAGACTGTATAGAGGTGGGAAGGCTAAACTGAGGAATTATGTCTGATGGAAGGGAAGAAGTGACTGCGGTGGCCTTCTCAGACCCTGTAGGAAAGGCCTCTACTTATCTAGTGAAAGTGTCTACTTAGACTAAGAGGTATTTTAGTTATCTGACTCAGGGCATGTTGAGTAAAGCTAATTTGCCAGTCCTGGGTGGGGGCAAATCTTCAAGCTTGATGCGTAGGGAAGGGAGGGGGCCTGAATAATCCCTGAGGAGTAGTAGAATAGCAGATGGAACACTGAGAAGTGATCTCCTTGAGGATAGATTTCCATGATGGAAAGGAAATGAGAGGCTCTAAGAGACGGGCTAGTGGCTTGTACTATAGCATAGCCTGCCTTTGCTGGTGTGTGGCGATTAGGCCTGGGGGAACTGCCATCAATAAACCAAGTGTGATCAGGGGGAGAAACAGGGAAGAAGGAAATGTGGGGAAATGGGGTGAACGTCAGGTGGATCAGAGAGACACAGTCATGGGGGTCAGGTATGGTATCAGGAATAATGTGGGAGGCCAGATTGAGGTCCGGGCCAGGAACAATGGTAATTGTGGGACTTAACAAAGAGTGAGTACAGCTGAAGGAGCCGGGGAGCAGGAAGTATATGCGTCAGGTATGAGGAAAGAAAATAGATTTTGGAAGTTATGAGAAATGTAGAGTGAGTTGAGCATAGTTTGTGATTTTTAGGGCCTCTAAAAGTATTAAAGCAGCGGCAGCCGCTGCACGCAGACATGAGGGCTAGGCTAAAACAGTAAGGTCAAGTTGTTTGGACAGAAAGGCTACAGGGTGCCGTCCTGGCTCTTGTGTAAGAATTCTGACCGCACTAACCATGCCTAGGAAGGAAAGGAGTTGTTTTATAAGGGATTGAGGTTTGGGAGATTAATCGGCACGATCAGCAGGGAGAGCTCGTGTGTTTTTATGAGAATTATGCCGAGATAGGTAACAGATGAGGATGAAATTTGGGCTTGACTGAAGTAATGGGGGCTGTCTGTGAAGCCTTACGGCAGTACAGCCCAGGTAATTTGCTGAGCCTAATGGGTGTCAGGGTCAGTCTAAGTGAAAGCAAAGAGAGGCTGGGACGAGGGGTGCAGGGGAATAGTGAAAAAAGCATCTTTAAGATCAAGCACGGAATAGTGAGTTGTGGAGGAAGGTATTGAGGACAAAAGAGTGTACGGGTTGGGCACCACAGGGTGGATAGGCAAAACAATTTGGTTGATAAGGCGCAGATCCTGAACTAATCTGTAAGACTTGTGCGGTTTTTGGACAGGTAAAATGGGGGAATTGTAAGAGTTTATAGGTTTTAGAAGCCCATGCTGTAGCAGGCGAGTGATAACAGGCTTTAATCCTTTTAAAGCGTGCTGTGGGATGGGATATTGGCGTTGAGCAGGGTAAAGGTGATTAGGTTTTAATGGGATGGTAATAGGCATGTGATTGGTTGCCAGGGAAGGAGTAGAGATGTCCTATACTTGTGGGTTAAGGTGGGGGGATATGAGAGGAAGACGCAAAGGAGGCTTTGGGTTGGGGAGAAGGGCGGCAATGAGATGTGGCTGTAGTCCAGGAATAGTCAGGGAAGCAGATAATTTAATTAAAGTGTCTCGGCCTAATAAGGGAACTGGGCAGGTGGGGATAACTAAAAAGGAGTGCTTAAAAGAGTATTGTCTAAGTTGGCACCAGAGTTGGGGAGTTTTAAGAGGTTTAGAAGCCTGGCCATCAATACCCACAAGTTACAGAGGCAAGGGAAACAGGCCCTTGAAAAGAAGGTAATGTGGAGTGGGTAGCCTCCATATTGATTAAGAAGGGAATGGGCTTACCTTCCACTGTGAGAGTTACCCGAAGCTTGGCGTCTGTGATGGTCTAGGGGGCTTCCGAGGCAGTCAGGCAGCATCAGTCTTCAGCCGCTAAGCCAGGAAGATCTGGGAAGGAGTCAGCCTTGGGCCAGAGTTCCAGGGGCTCTGGGAGTGGCTGCCAGGTGAGTTGTACAGTCTGATTTCCAGTGGGGTCCCGCACAGATGGGACGCAGCTTAGGAGGAATCCGGGGCTGCAGGCATTCCTTGGCCCGGTGGCCAGATTTCTGGCACTTGTAGCAAGCTCCTGGGGGAGGAGGTTCTGGAGGAACGCCTGGCTGCTGCGGTTCAGGCGTTTGGAAGTTCTTGGGTGCTGGAGATGTGGCTGGGGTTTGTCTCACAGTGGAGGCAAGGAATTGCAACTTTTTTCTATTATTGTACACCTTGAAGGTGAGGTTAATTAAGTCCTGTTGTGGGGTTTGAGGGCCAGATTCTAATTTTTGGAGTTTTATTTAATGTCGGGGAGCAGATTGGGTAATAAAATGTATATTGAGAATAAGACGGCCTTTTGACCTTTTAGGGTCTAGGGCTGTAAAGTGTCTCAGGGTTGCTGCCAAACAAGCCATGAACTGGGCTGGATTTTTATATTTGATGAAAAAGAGCCTAAATGCTATCTGATTTGGGATAAAGAAAAAGGAGCATTAACCTTGACTGCCTTTAGCTCCAGCCACCTTTTTTAGAAGAAATTGCTGGGCAGGTGGGGGAGGGCTAGTCACGGAACAAAACTGGAAGCCAGACGGGGTGTGAGGAGGGGAGGTGATAAAAGGATTATAGGGTGGAGGAGCGGAGGCTGAGGAAGAATCGGGACCTAGCTCGGCCTGGCGAGGAGGGGAGAGGTCAGATGGGTCTGTAGAAAAGGAAGATTAGAAAGACTCAGTGACGCTTGGGGTTGGGACGGAGGGGACAGGCAGGAGGGAAAGAAGATTTGGGATGAGGTGCATTGGGCACAGAGAAGAGGAAGGGAGTGATGTGTAAAAGAATGCCTGGATGTCGGGCACCTCAGACCGTTTGCCTATTTTACGACAAGAATTACTTAGATCTTGCAGGATGGAAAAATTCAAAGTGCCGTATTCTGGCTATTTGGAACTACTGTTGAGTTTGTATTGGGGTCAGGCAGCATTGCAGAAGAAAATAAGGCATTTAGGTTTTAGGTCAGGTGTGAGTTGAAGAGGTTTTAAGTTCTTGAGAACACAGGCTAAGGGAGAAGAAGGAGGAATGGAGGGTGGAAGGTTGCCTACAGTGAAGGAGGCAAGCCCAGAGAAAAGAGCGTAGAGACATGGAGGGAAGGGGTTTGGGGGTTCTTACCTTCCAGAAAAGCAGGAAAGGGGTTGGGGCACGGAAATAAGGGATTGGGAGTTCTTGCCCCTTAGAGAAGTGGGACTTGCCGCTAAGGGTGAAGGAGAAGGGGTTGAGGGGTTCTTGCCCCTGCCCCAGAAAATCAGAGAAGGGGTAGAGACATGGAGAGAAGGGGTTGGGGTACTTGCCCCTCCCCCAGAAAAGCGGGACTTGCTGCTAAGGGTGAAGGACCAAGGCAGGCGTCCCTGCGTGGTCTGACACCTCTGAAACCTGGGTGAATAATCAGAGAGGTGTCCCTGCAATGATTAAACACCAAGGGAAGTCTGCCTTCCCTAGTCCGTGACCAGCACGGAGTTTTGGGTCCACGGATAAAACATGTCTCCTTTGTCTCTACCAGAAAAGGAAAGGAATTGAAATTAAGAGAAGGGAGAGATTGAAGTGTGGCGCCAAGATTGAAAGGAGAAAGAGGTTGAGGGATAGTGAGGGAAGTTGGAGAAGAGAGTAAAAAGAGGCCGCTTACGGGATTTGAAATTGCTGAGATGTTTCTTGGGCTGGTCGGTCTGAGGACCTGAGGTCGTAGGTGGATCTTTCTTACGGAGCAAAGAGCAGGAGGACAGGGGATTGATCTTCCAAGGGAGGTCCCCGATCAGAGTCACAGCACCAAATTTCATGCCTGTCCCTGTGAAGAGACCACCAAACAGGCTTTGTGTGAGCACCATGGCTGTTTATTTCACCTGGGTGCAGGTGGGCTGAGTCCGAAAAGAGAGTCAGCAAAGGGTGGTGGATTATTATTAGTTCTTATAGGTTTCAGGATAGGCGGTTGAGTTAGGAGCAATGTTTTGGGGGCAGGGGGTGGATCTCTCAAAGTACATTCTCAGGGGTAGGGAGAATTACAAAGAACCTTCTTAAGGGTGGGGGAGATCACAAAGTACCTTCTTAAGGGTTGGGGAGATCACAAAGTACATTGATCAGTTAGGGTGGGGCAGCAACAAATCACAATGGTAGAATGTCATCAGTTAAGGCTATTTTTACTTCTTTTGTGGATCTTCAATTACTTCAGGCCATCTGGATGTATACATGCAAGTCACAGGGGATGCGATGGCTTGGCTTGGGCTCAAAGGCCTGACACTTAGTACAGAACAAAATGGAGTCTCCTATGTCTACTTCTTTCTACACAGACACAGTAACAATCTGATCTCTCTTTCTTTTCCCCACACATAGGGTCACTACTGCTGATTCAGGTAGTAAAACTTGTCATAGGAAATCAGAATAAGAGCAAGAATGTCCCCACCTGTCTCCAATGAGAGAGAGTGGGAATATGCCAGGCACAGTGACTCACGCCTGTAATCCCAGCATTTTGGGAGGCCGAGGCGGGCAGATCACCTGAGGTCAGGAGTTCAAGACCAGCCTGGCCAACATGGCAGAACCCTGCCTCTACTCAAAATACAAAAATTAGCCGGGTGTGGTGGTGGGTGCCTGTAATCCCGGCTGCTCGGCAGACTGAGGCACGAGAATCACTTGAAACCCAGAGATAGAGGTTGCAGTGAGCCAAGATCACTCTATAGCACTCCAGCCTGGGCTACAGAGCAATACTCCAACTCAAAAAAATAAAAAAAAAAAAAAGAGAGCAGGAATTCTGACCTCCATATTGTCCCTGGGGAACAGGTCAGAGGCCATGGTGCCCACAGGATCCCGGCTTAGGCAGATGTGGCTGTGGCTCTTAGTCCTTCAGCAGCACTGGACCCCTGGCAGCGCCACCTGTGGTGGAGGGAGGCTTTGGGATGGCCCTGCGGATGCTCACACTTGGCTTCCCTCTCCCTGAGGCAGGAGAGCCTGTCCCGCCCCCTGTCCACCTGTGGCCTCGTCCAGTCTGTAGAGTTGCAGGACAAGCTGGAGCTGGCTGGGAGTCAAGGTCGAAGTTTTTTCGTCAGAGCATTCTCTGGTCCTGAGCCCATCCTCACCGCGTGTGGTGTAGGAGACTGTCCGGGTGACAGAGCCTGCAATTCCTTCCCAGATTTGCCACGTCCTTGCACCTCCTGCCTGGCTTTTTCCGTCCCGTGTTAAAGCTCAGGGACCGTCTCTGCTGGCCGCCTGCAGGGCCTTCCCTGGCTCCCCTCTTGCTTCCCCACTGTGGGAGCTCCTTCCCCAGGCTTGGGGGCCGGGTCTCCAGGAGCACAGTTCTTCACAGCTTTCCCAGTGGCCCTGGAGCCCACACCTCCTCCCCACACAGTGGCATCTGGCATGGTGTGTGGGCCCAGGCCTGGCCTCCAAAAACCTGCCCTGGCCCAGGGCGACCCCTGCGTTTCACCGCATCCCTCCCATGACTGGAAGAAAGGAAGCCTGTGTATCCCCTCTTCCTGGGGAGTAGGGAACAGCTGTCACTTCCCACAGAAGCAGGATCACTGGAAGTGTGGCTGCCCCTGACCTGGATTACGGGATGGCCCGTGGTTCTCTTCATGACTCAGGAATAGCCTAGCACCATCTCCCCTGGTGTAGCCACTGGCTAGGCTGAGGGCAGGCCTGGAGACCTTGTGTCAGACGTGGGAAGGAGCCCCCAACCTATATGACACCTCTCTCTCTCTTCAGGGCTTCCAGGTAGCCTACGTGGTGTTCCAGAATCCAAGTGGGGTGTCAGCGGCCTTGGCCCTGAAGGGCCCCCTGCTGGTGTCCACAGAGAGCCACCCTGTGAAGAGTGGCATTCACAGTACTGCAGGAGGTGTCTGGCACCTCCTTTCTGGGCTCCAGGTTGGCAGGACACTCCATGGGGACAGTGTCCGAATGTCACAAGCCAAGTCCATGCTCCCTGAGAGCAGTGTGTGGAGGCCTGGGCAGGAGGACCATGGGGCTGTGTTTGGGTCTCCAGGGGAGTCGTTAGCCTGAGCCCCTGGCACAGAGCGGCACAGGCATCTGGGCAGGCAGAGCGAGGGCCCAGCTTGTAGCCCCTGGGATTTCTTTAGCACCTGTGCCCCGGGCCCTGTGTGAAAAGGTCCCAATTTGCCTGGCAGGCCCTGGGGGGGGGCCCAAATGCCAGGCCTGAGGAAGCCCCATTTCCTGGCTCCCTTTTCTTCAGAGTGGATCAGTGACTACGCAGACTCTGTGCCCGACCCTGAGGCCCTGAGGGTGGAAGTGGACACGTTCACGGAGGCGTTTGACCAGCAGATCCGCTGAGGTAGAGGCCCCGCAGGGTCGGCCGAGCACCGCCTCGCCCGTGTGGCTGTGGGAAGGTGGCGCCCCAGAGGGAGGGCGGTGGCGGCCTGTCCTGGGCCACTCTGTAGAGGCCAGACTCCCTGTTTCCCTGCTGGATTCTGGGCTGCCTGGCTGGGTGACACATGTAGTCTCCACATGGTCTATAGTGGAGAAGGAGGCAGCGCCGGCAGGTCCGTGCCCTCCCCACCACCCTTAGCCCCAACACTGTGCTGGGAGGAGGGGAGCAGCCCTCCCCTGCGGGGCTCAGGGCGGTTCTGACTTTGGGAGGAGGGCGTGGAGGGCACGCTGCTGGAGGCTGCAGGAGGTCCCAGGCGCCCACCGCATGACGGGATCACCTTCCTTGCAGGAAGAAGCGAAGGCCAAGGAGGAGGAGGGGGTCCCTGACGAGGAGGGCTGGGTGAAGGTGACCTGCCGGGGCCGGCGGCCTGTGCTCCCCCAGACTGAAGCAGCCAGCTTGCGGGTGCTGGAGAGGGAGAGACGGAAGTGCACCCGAAAAGAGCTGCTCAACTTCTACGCCTGGCAGCACCGAGAGCAAGATGGAGCGTAAGCCACCCCCAGCCCATCCTCAGACCCCTCGGCCTTGGCCCCATCAGCATCGATGAGGGCTGTGGCCAGTGCTCCTGAGGGCGGGCACTGGACCTCAGGGACAGGGAGGGAGGGCGGGCATCCCTAAGCACAGGGCTCGCACCAGACTCTGTGGAAAGAGGCCCAGCCTGACAGCACCCTGTGTGGTGGTCCCCGATCACCTACCCCCCCAGGCAGATGCCTTTGCTCAGTGGGTGGGGACCCTAGGTCATCAGTGCCCACCTCTGGGCCCCTGTGCACTTAGTGCTGGCACTCGTCAGCCTCCAGTTAACAAGGAGTTCAAGTGCAGAGGAGGCTTCTGAGCCCACTGTGGGTGCAGAGAAGGTGCTGCAGAGTATGTGTGTTGGGTTGTTGGTGGTGGGTGTGTGTTGTTTGTGTGTGTGTGTGTGTGTTTGTTTTGTGTGTGTGTCAGGTGGCCCTGCACAGGACCCTCCCATGGCTGTGCGCCCAATCGACTCTGGCCCACTCCTGGTGCTGTGGCTGAGCCTCCTGCCCCACTGCCTGGTGTCCCTGTCTATAGTACAGCTTCCCTGTGGGCCCAGGGGAGGGTTCTCCTGGCCCTGGCTAGGGCACAGGGACGGGCTCTGCGGCAGGCCCTGAGCCACCCGCCCAGTCACTGGTGCTTTCCCTGCCTTGCTGGCCCTCCTGGCTTCCACTCGTGCTCGCTCTAGACCCTCAGCTTCCCTCTCAATGCCATCAGCCTCCCACTGACCTGGGCCACCCGGTGACCAGAGTTGCCATCTGTATTCACCGGCACAAGGGCTTGGGTCTCTTTACTGATTCTCAGGGTTCCTCCAGGCCGAGCGGTCAGGACTCCTTCCTTCCCCCTTGTGCAGGGGTGGGGGTGGGGGCGGGTACCTTTGCTTTGTCGCTAGGGCTTCATCTCCAGGCTGGGGGTGCCAGCATCTCCCACTTTGGCCTTGCCCTTGAACTGGGCCTGCCCTTGTGTTCCGTTTCCTGACAAGATCCAGACCCTGCCCCCACAGCAGAGCTGGGAGGGGGATGGGCTGGTCGGGGAGACATAGCCCCACCCCCACAGTAACTGGGAGGAGGGGTAGGGCATGAGCAAGCCGGCTCCCCCTGGGGCGCGCTGTCTGACCCTGCCCCGCGCCTCCTCTCACCCCCAGATCTAGCGCAGCTGCGCAAGAAGTTTGAGGAGGACAAGCAGAGGATTGAACTGCTGCGGGCCCAGCGCAAATTCCGACCCTACTGAGCCGCGAGAGCCGCAGTGGATGGCTGGAGGTGCAGGGCCAGGAGGAACATGAGGTGAGGCAGGGCCTGCAGCTGTCGCCGAGAGGCCGCGCTCTGGGAAATGGGCCCCAGGTTAAAGGCCACCGCGTCCAACAGCCCCATCAGAGTCCACACAGGCCAGGAGTGAAGGACCAGGCCACCCCTCGGGTCTTGTGCTTCAGCAGTCCTGGGGACCCAGGCGTGCCCAGAGGAGGACTTGCCCTTTCTGCCTCCTGCCTGCACACCCTCCTCTCAAGGACCCTGGATGAATCTGTTCTGTTCTCCCTTTTCCCTCAATGGAAAAGCCCTTGCTGGCAACGAAACCGCCTCAAGAGCAGTGAGAATACAAGAACCTTTTATTTTCCATCCAGTTGGGCAGCAGGGAAAGGCTAGGTAGGCCCAGCCCGCCCTTCCTTCCTCCAGCTGGCTGGAGATTATTAGCCAGGAGACAGCAGCCCTCGAACCCAGACTCTGTCTCCCCATTGAGGCCACAGATGTTGAAGTTGGAATCTCGCTCCTTCCCCTGACTACCATCCTGGGCTGGGCCTGAAGACCAGTGAGGCCTGTCCCCACCACCCCTGGCCTTGTTGTGGGGCTGAGGAACTCAGAGTCCCAGTGTTGAGTCTGGGAGCACTAGGTCTTCACAGTTCCAGGCCCAGAGCTGCAGCTGGGCTGGGAGTGTGTGTGTGCGCTGTAAGAAGGAGCTGATGATACTGGCCACGTGCTGGGGTTCGCTCATGTGGACACAGTGATTGCCTGGGACCTCCACAAACTGGAACCGCTGGAGAGGGGAGGGGGTGGGTGGTGAGGTGTGGCCAGAAGAGCTTTAGGGAGCTCCATGGGCCCTGGGGTCAGGACCCTCCCACAGCCTTCCAGCTCCCTGCAGGTCAGGAGCGCCTCCCACAGTGAGTTTCCCCCATACTCAGCTCCTTGGAGCCCTGACAGTCCATAGCACCCCAGTAGGTGTGTAACTCTAGGGACTTGGAGGCCTCCCGGGGGTCTAGGCCAGCTGAGTTGTGAAGTTGCATGGCAGGTACAGGGCGGGGCTGAGGCCAGGGTTGCTGTGACAGTATCAGAGGAGGTCTCCATGAGAAAAGATAATGAGATGACATGAGCAGCCTGCAGACTTCTGCCTGCCTTCAAGAAGCCAGACAGTGCCGGGCGCGGTGGCTCACGCCTGTATTCCCATCACTTTGGGAGGCCGA
This sequence comes from Symphalangus syndactylus, assembly GCF_028878055.3. NCBI lineage: Eukaryota > Metazoa > Chordata > Mammalia > Primates > Hylobatidae > Symphalangus > Symphalangus syndactylus. The sequence continues at coordinate 17,162,671 of NC_072440.2, forward strand.
GGCGGGCGGATCACGAGGTCAGGAGATCGTGACCATCCTGGCTGACAAGGTGAAAACCCTGTCTCTACTAAAAATACAAAAATTAGCCGGGCATGGTGGTGGGTGCCTATAGTCCCAGTTACTGGGGAGGCTGAGGCAGGAGAATGGCGTGAACCAGGGAGGCGGAACTTGGAATGAGCTGAGATCGGGCCACTGCAACTCCAGCCTGGGCAGCCGAGCGAGAATCCATCTCAAAAAAAAAAAAAAAAAAAAAAAAAAAAAGCCAGACGGGAAGGCCCTGCCTGCCTTCGTTCTGACCTGGCGGCTGGTCAGCCACAGGTGGGCTTCTTCCCTTTGTGGTGACAACGCCAAGAAACCTGCAGAGGCCCCAGGGTCAGGTGTTTGTGGGTAGGTGACCATAAAACACCAGGTGCTCCCAGGAACCTGGGCAAAGGCCACCCCCACGTACAGCCAGCACGCCCACTGGCGTGATGGGTGCAGAGGGATGAGGCAGCCAGGTGTTCTGCTGTGGTTTGGGAGCCTATAAAATGTGAGACTAGGCCGGGCATGGTGGCTCCCGTCTGCAAAACCAGCACTTTGGGAGGCCAAGGTGTGCGGATCACCTGAGGTCAGGAGTTTGAGACCAGCCTGGCCAACATGGTGAAACACCATCTCTTAAAAAATTAAAGATTAGCTGGGCATGGTGGCAGGTGCCTGTAATCCCAGAACTCAGGAGGCTGAGGCACGAGAGTTGCTTGGACCCGGCAGGGGTTCCCCACCAAAGGTCTGTTTCCTTAATTCTGATTACTTGTGTCCCCAAGGCCTCTAGGGACTGACCACTGGTGCATGAGGCCTGATAGATCCTGGTGGTCACTTGTTGGGCCTGGGGGCAGACTAGGGTTCTTCCCAGTGCAAGAGATGGGTGAGGTGGGACCAGAGTGGACGACAGTGGCTGGACACCAGCTGCCTGAGCCCTGCCTTACCTCTTTCAGGGTGGATTTCATCGTGTGTATCATGAACGGCAGGGACTTCTTCTCAGAGTAATTCTCTCTTGAATCAAAATATCCGTGGACTGCTCTGGAAAGTGAGGAGTTGAGGTTGTTGGGGTTCATCTTAGAACTGCCTCCCAGCACTGCCCCCATCCTGCCTTGGGTTCAGGCCTCTGAGGAAAAACCAAAGCCTGGGCTACCCCAACTCCTACAGCTGGGTCCCTTGACCCTGGGTTGGATTTGAGGCTCAGTTAATCTCACGCTCAGCTGGCACAAGCCAGGTACAAGCGAGTGCTGAAGGCACAGCCTTGCTGGGGCGCAGGGAGTTCAGGACTTGGCCACAGTCAGCCCTGATCAGCAGAGCTGGGATGTGAACAGGCTCTGGAGCCCACACTTGCTCTGAGAAAGAATTTACATCTTAACAATCCTCCCACTGAAAGTCTACAATCCCTTCCGGGCGCAGTGGCTCAAACCTGTAATCCCAGCACTTTGGGAGGGTGAGGTGGGTGGATCATGAGGTCAGGAGATCGAGACCATCCTGGCTAACACGGTGAAACCCCGTCTCTACTAAAAATACAAAAATTAGCCAGGCATGGTGGCAGGTGCCTGTAGTCCCAGCAACTGGGGAGGCTGAGGCAGGAGAATGGTGTGAACCCGGGAGGCGGACCTTGCAGGGAGCTGAGATTGCACCACTGCACTCCAGCCTGGATGACAGAGCCAGACTCCATCTCAAAAAAAAAAAAAAAAAAAAAGTCTACAATCCCGTGGTTTTTAATACATTGAGTTGTGAGACCATCGTCACAATTACAGAACATTTTCATCAACCTCAAAGAAATCCCGAACCTCTGAACTTTCACACACACACCCCACAGGCTTCTGGTCCTGAGCAAACATGACCTGGCTTTGTCTCTGTGGTGTGCCCTATTTGGACTTGAACGTGAATGCAGTCATACAACACGTAGACGGTTGTGTCTGACTTCGTCCACTTAGCACAATGTTTTCAAGGTTCATCCAGGCTGGAGCCCGTGGCAGTGCTTCGTTTCTTTTTATGGCTTAAAAATCGTCTATGGTGGGCCAGGCACAGTGGCTCACGCCTGTAATCCCAACACTTTGGGAGGCCGAGGCGGGCGGATCATGAGGTCAGGAGATGGAGAGCAGCCTGGCCAACATGGTGAAACCTCGTCTCTACTAAAAATACAAAAATAAGCCAGGCGTGGTTGCGGGCGCCTGTAGTCCCAGCTACTCGGGAGGCTGAGGCAGGAGAATCGTTTGAATCCAGGAGGCAGAGGTTGCAGTGAGCTGAGATTGGGCTCACTGGTTATGGAGCCTTACCTGGGCATGCCCCCCGCTGACACCTGTGGAAAGGCATGGGCCAGCCCTGGCCCATCCCCTGGGGCCCATCCCCTGGTGCCTGAGCCCTCCCCTCCTCTGACCTTCCTCCTTACATGACCCTGCTGCCAGGGGTGCTCCCCAAAAAAGATCTTGAGCCTCAGTGGTGTGGTCAACACGCACAGAACTTAGAACCTCATGCCAGGGCTCCCTCCCGGAGATTCCTGGTGCCCATGTCTCCTTGGGGGTGACTGAAGGGGATGGGTCCAGACTTGATGAATAGCACGTGGGCCTGCAGCTTCCCGATGGAATGTGCATACAGCTCCCTGCTGATGAAGTCAATGCTGTTCTCTACCTGCACAGACAAAAACGGTGAAGTCACAAGGCACAGGCACTCTCGTGGGCACGAAACCCATCTCTGTTGGGGTGGCTAAGCCCTGGCGAGGGCACCTTAGCCACCCACCCTGGGTCTGAGCCCAGGACCCCGCCACATCACCGCCTCATCGAAGGCTCTTTAACCCCTGATGGCCTGAGACTCCTGCCCTCTATAAGTCTGTTCTCCCCTCTTCCTGGGCTCATGGCTACCCAGCCTGACTACATTTCCCATACTCCTTTGCTACCGGGTATGGCTGTGTGATTAAAGGCAGAGAAGTGAGTTGGGCCACTTCTAGGCCTGGATTTTAGGACTTAGGTGTGGCCCTTTCACACCCCTTTCCCAGTCCATAGGCTGCAACTCACACTGTCCCCTGCCAGCCTGGGACAGGCTTCTTGCCAGGAGGAACAAACTTGCTGGGACCACAGTGCAGGATGGGCACTCCATGATGGCCCCTGCCGGCCTCCTTCGTGGCCCTGCCTGCCGTGTCTTGTGACTGTTTCACGTCTGGATGGTGGGGATGTGGCCAGCTCCAGTGAGATGTGCTGTAGGTATGACACAAAGCTGGATTTGGAAAACAGCATGCAAAATAATGCAATCAAGCTTTATATTGATTACATCTTAAATCGCATTGTGGATATTAAATAAAAGTATGAGAAGAATTTATAGCGCCTTTTCTTTTTCTTTTTTTGCTCTTGTTGCCCAGACTGGAGTGCAATGGCGTGATCTCAGCTCACCGCAACCTCTGCCTCCTGAGTTCAAGCAATTCTCCTGCTTCAGCCTCCCGAGTAATGGGGGTTACAGGCATGCACCACCACGCCCAGCTAATTTTGTATTTTTAGTAGAGACAAGGTTTCACCATGTTGGTCAGGCTGGTCTTGAACTCCTGACCTCAGGTTATCTGCCCGCCTTGGCCTCCCAAAGTGCTGGGATTACAGGTGTGAGCCACCACACCCGGCCTTGGGCCTGTTTTAATATAGCTGCTAGACATATGTCAAGTTCCGTGAGGCTGTGCTTCCATTGGACTGTGCTCTGATCTGGGGACTCTTAAGGGCAGGAGCTCTCAGCCTTTTCTCTATCCCTAGTTGTCAGCACACGGAGTGCAGAGGAGAAGCCTCATAAATGCAGCTGAGTGGATTAATTCCGGGAAGCTCCCGTAAGGACCAGCTCCATCAAGTCACACCCAATACTCCTCCACCTCCACCATTGTGAATATAAAATTGCTATGAACACACACACCCGTGAAAACTCACTGCCCTGGTTCCACCCTGGCCTTCCAGCTATTTTCTGCTTCTCAGACTAAAATGACCTGAAGTGCCTTCCCTGAAACGGGTTCCCGTACTGTTCCCAAGGCCTGCCTGCTCTCATATGTCAGCTGCCACATCTCACAGCGGGGTGTGACCAAGCCTTTCGGGCCTGCACACAGGAGGGGCTTCCTGGGCACAAGGTGAACAGGCAAACTTGACCCTGTCTCTACTAAAAATACAAAAATTAGACTAGGCACAATGACTCACGCCTGTAATCCCAACACTTTGGGAAGCTGAGAAGGGTGAATTGCCTGAGGTCAGAAGTTCGAGACCAGTCTGGTAAACCTGGTGTAACCCTATCTCTACTAAAATTACAAAACATTAGCTGGGTGTGGTGTCAGGCGCCTGTAATCGCAGTTACTCAGGAGGCTGAGGCAGGAGAATTGCTTGAACCTGGGAGGCAGAAGTTGCAGGGAGCCAAACTCGGGCCACCGCACTCCACCCTGGATGACAGAGTAAGACTCGGTCTCGAAATAAATAAATAGAATGTAGGTGCTTTGCTTCAGCAGCAATAGGAACAACACAGAGATGATTAGCGTGGCCCCTGTGCAAGCATGATACGAAAATTTGTGAAATGTTCCTTTGCAAGAAAAAAAAAATTCAGATCACCTGAGGTGTCAGGAGTTCTAAACCAGCCTGCCCAACATGGCAAAACCCTGTCTCTACCAAAAATACAAAAAATTAACCCACCGTGCTGGAGGGCGTCTGTAATCTCAGCTACTTAGGAGGCTCAGGCAGGAGAATCGCTTGATCCCAGGAGGCGGAGGTTGCAGTGAGCTGAGATCGCACCACTGCACTCCGGCTTGGGTGACACAGTGAGACTCCGTCTCAAAAAAAAAAAAAATTTATGAAGTTTTTTTTTTTTTTTTTTTTTTGACACAGGGTCTCACTGTCTCCCAGTGCTGGAGTGTAGTAGTGCGATGTCGGCTCACTGCAATCTCCGCCTCCTGGATTAAAGCGATTCTCCTGCCTCAGGCTCCTAAGTAGCTGGGACTACAGGTGTGTGCCATCACTCCCGGCTAATTTTTGTATTTTTTTGGTACAGACAGGGTTTCACCATGTTGGCCAGGCTGGTCTTGAACTCCTGGCCTCAAGTTATCTGCCCGCCTTGGCGTCCCAAAGTGCTGGGATTACAGGCGTGAGCAACTGCAGAAACTTAAACTTAGCTGGCCAGAAACTTAAAAAAGAGAATTTTGGATCAGCCCCATCTTGGAATGTGTATCTCGTGCAATTTAGTTTATGTCCTAACGAAGTCTTTCCATCCCTGGGAAGCCTCCTCCTTCCAGCATTATGGGTGACCACAGCTCCCACTACAGAACAGGTCACATAAGCCATGGTCCCTAAGGACAGGGAAAGGGGGCATCTCCAAAAGCCAGATTGACTAGGATCTGGCAGATAAACTCCCATCACGAAGGTCAGCACACACAAGGGACAAACCAGCAGTGAGTGGGCCTCGGTGGGTAGGGAGGATCACCCAACAGCTGGTAATGGAATAACTAGCTGTTCATCTAGAAAAACAATTACAATGGCTGGGTGCAGTGGCTCACACCTGTAATCCCAGTACTCTGGGAAACTGAGGTGGGAGGATAGCTTGAGCCCAGGCATTCAAGACCAGCCTGGGCAACATGGCAAGACCCTGTCTCTACAAAAGTGAAAAACTTAGCTGGGTGTGGTAGTGCACACCTGTAGTCCTAGCTACTCGGGAGGCTGAGGTGAGAAGATCACTTCAGCCCAGGAGTTTGAGGCTGCGTGAGCCATGATTGAGCCATGGCACTCCAGTCTGGGTGACAGAGGGAGACCCTGTTTCCAAAAATAAATAGACCAAACACACTGGCTCATGCCTGTAATCCCAGCACTTTGGGAGGTTGAGGCAGGCGGGTCACCTGAGGTCCGGAGTTCGATACCAGCCTGGCTAACATGGTGAAACCCCATCTCTACTAAAAATACAAAAATTAGCCAGGTGTGGTGGTGGGTGCCTGTAATCCCAGCTGCTTGGGGGCTGAGGCAGGAGGATCGCTCGAACCTGGGAGGCGAAGTTTGCAGTGAGCTGAGATAGTGCCATTGCACTCCAGCCTTTGTGACAAGAGCAAGACTCTGTATCAATAATAATAATAATAAAATTAAAGAAAACGAATCACTACCTGACACCATGCTCAAGAACAAATCCCACAGGGATCAAAGACAAACACATTAACATTCCAAGACCATTGGCTGTGCCCTGGTCCAAAAGCCTCATCTCTTAGAAGCCTCATCTCTTGGCCTGGGCAGCAGCTCTCAGCGGTCTCCCTGCAGTTAGAGCGTCCCCACCTCTAATGACAGTGTCTCACATGTGTCCAGTGTTCTACCATTTTTTTTACTTTTTTTTTTTTTTTTTGAGATGGAGTCTGGCTCTGTCACCCGAGCTGACTTCGAGCTTTTCCCTGTGTAGCAGCCAGTGCCTGGAATGTCTCCCTCCTCTCCTCACCTCCATCGACTGTATTTAATGCCACTGAAGTGCATACTTACAAATGGTTAAACTGACCATCATTATGTATTATGTTAGCTATGTAATTTTTTTTTTTTTTTTTTTTTTTTTTTTTTTTTTTGAGATGGAGTCTCGCTCTGTCGCCCAGGCTGCAGTGCAGTGGTGCTATCTCGGCTCACTGCAACCTCTGCCTCCCATTCATTCAAGCGATTCTCCTGCCTCAGCCTCCTGAGTAGCTGGGATTACAGGCATGTGTCACCACACCTGGCCTGTAATTTTCAAAAACAACAAAGACGCTAACAGGCAAACCTTGGCGGGGGACCCGGAGGCAGCAGTACTCACCCAGGAGAGCCTCTGGTCTCTGTTCAGAACCAGACCTGGAGGCGGAAGCACAAAGATAGTGGCGTCAATGCTGTCTCTCAGGGTCAGGGGATGCTCTGTGACTTTGCTGGGACCCCCCAGGCCTTTCTAGCCAGGGCCCATTTCTCCCACCTGCCCCTGACGTCCTCAGCTGCCCAGGACTCCCTGTCCTGGGGTCCAGCTGGAGCAGGGCTCGACCATGGCCACCTGGCCATGGACCTCAGCCCACATGGGCCCTCACCGGCCACCCCAAAGGGCCGGTGCAGAATGAGGGCAGGAGCTTAGGCTAACAGCCACGTGGACAGTGGAGCTCTTCGTCTCTGAGAAACTCATTCATTCCTTTAGTCACTAGGAAGAAGCAAATAAGTACCAATGGTGTCATTGGTTGTGGTGAGCTGAGATCGTGCCACTGCATTCCAGCCTAGGCGACAGAGCAAGACTCTGTCTCAAAAAATGAAACAAAAAACACTAAAAAACCATACATATATGATATACCAACAAGATTTTTTGGGGGGGGGTGGGCTAAGCCACCTGATTCTAAAGTTCACGTGGGAAAATTACACAGGCAAGAACAGCAGGAGATCAGGCACCTGTAATTCCAGCACTTTGGGAGGCTGAAGTGGGAGGATTGCTTGAGACCAGCATGGGCAATGGGAGCAGGACCCCATCTCTACACAAAAAAAACTAAAAAATTAGCCAAGGACGGGCATGGTGGCTCAAGCCTCTATTCCCAGCACTTTGGAGGCCGAGGCAGGCGAATCACGAGGTCAGGAGTTCAAGACCAGCCTGGCCAATATGGTGAAACCCGGTATCTACTAAAAATACAAAAAATTAGCTGGGCGTAGTGGCGGGTGCCTGTAGTCCCAGCTACTCGGGAGGCTGAGGCAGGAGAATCGCTTGAACCCAGGAGGCAGAGGTTGCAGTGAGCCGAGATCAAGCCACTGCATTCCAGCCCAGGTAACAGAGTGAGACTCCGTCTCAAAAAAAAAAAAAAAAAAAAAGCGAAGCATGGTGGCGCACTCCTGAAGTCCCAGCTACTGGGAAGACTAAGTGGGAGGGTTGTTTGAGACCGGGAGGCAGAGGTTGCAGTGAGCCAAGATCCTGCCACTGCAATCCAGCCTGGCCAACACAGCAAGACCCTGTCTCAAAAAGGAAAAGAAAAAAAGACTAGTAGAAAAACTCGTAAAAGAGCCATGAAGGGAGACGGTCCCGTCAGATATGAAAATCCTCAGGCCGGGTGCGGTGGCTCACGCCTAAAATCCCAATACTTTGGGAGGCCCGAGGCAGGTGGATCACCTGAGGTCAGGAGTTCGAGACCAGCCTGGCCAACATGGTGAACCCCCATCTCTACTAAAAATACAAAAATTAGCCAGGCGTGGTAGTGGGCACCTGTAATCCCAACTACTTGGGAGGCTGAGGCAGGAGAATTACTTGAACCCGGGAGGTGGAGGTTGCGGTGAGCCGAGATTGTGCCGTTATACTCCAGCTTGGATGACAAAAGCAAGACTCCGTCTCAAAAAAAAAAAAAAAGAAAGAAAATCCTGTGTCAGGCCTCAGTTTAAAACGTGTGGTACAGTAAGATCAGAGACAGGCAGGCAGAGACAGAGCCAAGTACAGATGCGCATTCAGTGTCTGACCAAGGCAGCCCCTTACATGAACAGGGTAAAGATAGACTTGCCTAAAAATGGCATTAGGCAGCTGAGGAGCCATCTGGAAAAAGATGAAGACAGATTCAAACCTCACTCTGTATACTAGATAAGGATCCAGTGTAGTAAATATTTAAATGCAAGTGCCAGACCCAAAATAATATTAGTATCAAGCATGACCTTTTAACTATGACTCAAATTCCAGAAGCCATACAAAAGACATTTTTTCTTTTTTTTTTTTTTTTTTTTTTGAGACGAAGTTTTGCTCTTGTTGCCCAGGCTAGAATGCAATGGTGTGATCTCAGCTCACCGCAACCTCCACCTCCCGGGTTCAAGTGATTCTCTTGCCTCCGCCTCCCCAGTAGCTGGGATTACAGGCATGCGCCATCACACCCAGCGAATTTTGTATTTTTAGTAGAGATGGGGATTCTCCATGTTGGTCAGGGTGGTCTCAAACTCCGAACCTCAAGTGATTCACCCACCTCAGCCTCACAAAGTGCTGGGATTACAGGCGTGAGCTGTGGTGGGAAGTCAGGGACCCCAAACGGATGGACCGGCTGAAGCCATGGCAGAAGAACGTGGATCGTGAAGATTTTATGGACATTTATTAGTTCCCCAAATTAATACTTTTGTAATTTCTTATGCCTGTCTTTACTGGAATCTCTAAACATAAATTGTAAAGATTTCATGGACACTTATCACTTCCCCAATCAATACCCTTGTGATTTCCTATGCTTTTTTTTTTTTTTTTTTGCAGATGGAGTTTCACTCTTGTTGTCCAGGCTGGAGTGCAATGGCACGATCTCGGCTCACCGCAACCTCCGCCTCCCAGGTTCAAGCAATTCTCCTACCTCAGCCTCCCGAATAGCTGGGATTACAGGCATGCACCACCACACCCAGCTAATTTTGTATTTTTAGTAGAGACGGAGTTTCTCCATGTTGAGGCTGGTCTTGAACTCCTGACCTCAGGTGATCCGCCTACCTCGGCCTCCCAAAGTGCTGGGATTACAGGCATGAGCCACCGTGCCCGGCACCTGTCTTTAATTTAATCTCTTAACCTGTCAGTTGAGGAGAATGTGTATCGTCTCAGGACCCTGTAATAATTGCGTTAACTACACAAATTGTACAGCATGTCTGTTTGAGCAATATGAAATGTGGGCACCCTGAAAAAAGAACAGGGTAACAGCAGTTGTTCAGGGAATAAGAGAGATAACCTTAAACTCTGACTGTTGGTGAGCGGGGCAGAACAGAGCCATATTTCTCTTCTTTCAAAAGCAAATGGGAGAAATATCGCTGAATTCTTTTTCTCAGCGTGAGATATCCCTGAGAAAGAGAATGCACACCTAGGGGTAGGTCTCTGAACTGGCTCCCCCGGGGCGTACCTGTCTCTTATGGTCGACACTGCAGGGGTGAAATAAACCCCAGTCTCCCATAGCGCTCCCAGGCTTATTAGGAAGAGGAAATTCCCGCCTAATAAATTTTGGTCAGACCAGTTGATCTCAAAACCCTGTCTCCTGATAAGATGTTATCAATGACAATGGTGCCCGAAACTTCATTAACAATTTTAATTTCGCTTCGATCCTGTGATCTCGCCCTGCCTCCACTTGCCCTGTGATATTCTATTACCCTGGTTAGGTACTTGATATCTGTCACCCACACCTATTTGCACACTCCCTCCCCTTTTGAAAATCCCTAATAAAAACTTGCTGGTTTTTTTTTTTTTTTTTTTTTTTTTTTTGAGATGGAGTCTCACTCTGTCGCCCAGGCTGGAGTGCAGTGGCGCAATCTCGGCTCACTGCAAGCTCCGCCTCCCGGGTTCACGCCATTCTCCTGCCTCAGCCTCTCCGAGTAGCTGGGACTACAGGCGCCCGCCACCACGCCCGGCTAATTTTTTTTTTGTATTTTTAGTAGAGACGGGGTTTCACCGTGGTCTCGATCTCCTGACCTCGTGATCCGCCCGCCTCGGCCTCCCAAAGTGCTGGGATTACAAGCGTGAGCCACCGCGCCCGGCAAACTTGCTGGTTTTTGTGGCTTGTGAGGCATCACGGATCCTACCGACATGTGATGTCTGCCCTGGATGCCCAGCTTTAAAATTTCTCTCTTTTGTACTCTGTCCCTTTATTTCTCAAACCAGCCGATGCTTAGGAAAATAGAAAACAACCTACCTGATTTTCGGGGCAGGTTCCCCGAAGGTGAGCCACTGTGCCTGGCCTAGAAATCTGTATTTTCACATAAAATCTTTCTATTTAAATAATAGCCCTTGTGCTCTGGCCCTTGAGCCCTTCCTCCAAAAAATAAAAATAGTATAATAAAAAATAAATAAAATTTGGGCAATCTATTCAAAATGCCTCCCATGCCAAATGTTTTTGTTTCAACTGCACAAGTTAAACAAATCGTACCTGCAACCTGAATGCAGCCCAGCTTGTGATGAAGATTTGAGCCCCACCACAGCACGGGGCTTCAGGGGCCAGATATTTTTGTTTTGTTTTTAAGACAGGGTTGGCTGGGCATGGTGGCTCACACCTGTAATCCCACCATTTTGGGAGGTCGAGGCAGTAAGATCGCTTGAGTTCAGGAGTTCGAGACCAGCCTTGGCAACATGGCGAAACCCCATCTCTACAAAAAAATACAAAAATTAGCCAGGTGTGGTGCTGCACACCTGTGGTCCCAGCTACTCAAGAGGCTGAGGTAGGAGGATCGCCTGAGCCCATGAGGCCAAGGCTGCAGTGAGCCATGGTCACACCACTGCATTCTAGCCTGAGTGACAGAGCAAGACCCTGTTTAAAAAACAACAACAACAAAATAAACAGAAAAAGACAGGGTCTTGCTAGACTGCAGTGGCACAATCATGGTTCACTGCAGCCTCCGACTCCTGGGCTCATGTGAGTCTCCCACTTCAGCCTCCCAAGTAGCTAGGACCACAGGTGTGTCACCATGCCATTTATTTTTGAATTTTTTGTAGAGATAGGGGTGTCTCCCTATATTGCCCAGGCTGGTCTTGAACTCCTGGCCTCAAGCAATCCTCCCACCTGGCCTCCCAAAGTGCTAGGATTACAGGCATGTGTGAATATGCTTAGCCAGGAGCCAGATATTGACACAGACTGTCCCTCTGTCCTTAGGGCACCCCAGGCAGAGTGGGCTCCTCCCTCCTTCATGGGAACACCTCAAGATGGTTTCCAGAAAGCCAGTATTGTGGAGCTTGAACTCAGATGAGAAGATAAAGACTTCATCTCTGCTGCTCTCTCCCCATCCTGCACCACCAGCTCACACCTCCAGGCCTGTCCTGCCAGCTCCTCTCTCCTCCTGGAGTCCATGGGAGCAGCTCCCGCACCTCCACTGCTTTGCTCAAAAGTCACCTTCTCATGAGGCCCACCCAGACCCTCCTATTCAAAGGAGGAAGTGGAGCTGCAGCCTCTCCAACAATGCTCGCTGCCCTCCCCACTGTGCGTCCTCCACGAGCCCTCCCCATCTCACGCACTCTGTAACCCACCCGGAAGACCTCACACACAAGCCAATGGGCTCCTGAGGCTCCCAGCAGCCGGAGAAGCGGGAACAGATTCTCCCTCACAGCTTCAGAAGGAACCAGCCCTGCCGAGGCCTTGACCTTGGACCCTGAACTCCGGAACTGTGGGGGAATGTGTCTTGGTTGTTTAAGCATCAGATTCTGGAGAGATCAGGTTGGATGTTGGAAATGGGAGAGGGAGGTTATCCCAGTTGTCTGCCCAGCTGCAGAATAGAATGTGAACTTTCAGGTGCTCTGGGGCTGGAGGGAAGCATTTGGGAGGAACCTACATTATCCTTAAGGCACTGGGTGGGGGGTTCTGGCTGGGTACTGTCTTCTTTTAGGTTAATGCTGGGTCCCAAAAGGCCACAACTGCTGCAGAGGGCTTATCCACACACAGTGTTCCAGCCAGCTGACTACTTCCCCAGACCCGGGGGTCACCTCCTTCTCAGCCCTCCCTCTTGCCTGTTCCCTCACCCCCCTGACACCCACATAGGGGTGCCTGGTCAGCATCCTGCATTCACTATTTCCTGTGACCTGGGACTAATCGAATTCCCTGGCCTCATTCCAGATAGCTCACTTCTGTGCCTGAGGCTCCCTAGGTCAGCCATCTGTGAGGCATGTCCAGGAAGCCTGGGCCCGGGGTCCTTGACCTCCCCTCCCCATCATGGGTTTCCAGGGAGGAAAGATAAAGGTTCAAAGATGATCACGAAGACCCAACGGGTCCCAAACTGGGGACCCGAGGCCCAAACAGCCCACAGGTGGCGCTTAGACCCTCAAGGGATGCTGTCCATTTCTAGACTCATGACACCTAAAAATACACACCTCAGCAGATCAACTGCAGAGCTGAGCAATTGGCAATTCTGGCCACAGGAGACTGAATTCCCACTTGATTAGCACCGGCCCAGCTGCCTACCAGGGTGGGCTGGCTTCAGCTCCAAAGTCCCTGCGCATCCCATAGCCTTCCTCCAGGCCGGCACGGTGAACTCCACAACATGCCCCCGCCCCCACCCCCAGGTGCTGGAGTTTCTGACCCCTGCCTCACTCAGAACTTTATAAAGGGAAGGCACAGGCCCACCTCGCCTGGTCCGATGAGCGCAAAAAACCCAAGACCTTGTTTGTCACCTGAGCAAACAAGGGGAGTCTAAAAGGGAAGGGACTGTCCCAAGATCACTGAGCTGGCAGTGTCAGGAAGCCGGGTTGTTTTGCCCAACTTAGCACATTTTCCATCCGACGACACCATCTCCCTCCAGCTGTTCCTTCACCTGGGGAGAGCTACCTCCTGGACCACCCCTCTGGAGCAGGCCCCGCCACAAGTCTGTTCTAGAGCACTGTGTATTTCCTTTGTTACATCTAGAGAATGTCTAACCGCTCATGTGCCTGTTCACCTGTTGATCATCTGCTTCAGGGGGCGCCATCTGTGTGCAGCAGCCCCTGGAGTTGTGATGCTGGAGGTCTGGCCCCACTGAGAGAGGGACAGTCGGCTCTCGCTCACTGCAGCCTCACTGAGCCGGGCCTGTAGCGGACCCTTAGAAAAGATTTCCTGGGCCAGGCACAGTGGCTCTCACCTGTAGTCCCAGCTACTCAGGAGGCTGAGGTGGGAGGATCTCTAGAGCCGGGAGGTGGAGGCTGCAGTGAGCCATGATGGTGCCACCGCACTCCAGCCCAGGTGACAGAGTGAGACCTTGTCTCAAAAAGAAAGAAGAAGAAAGAAAGAAAAAAAAAATTCCTGGGTAAAAAGCAAAGTACAGAAATCGCTTATGCCAGAAGCTGCTCTGAAACCAACACACCAGCTCCACCTCTCCATTGTGGAAAGCCTCTCCCAAGTCACTCAGCCCCTGGGACGTCCTCACAGCCTGCCCCTGGCGCTGGGCACCCACCCCAGGTCCAGCAGAGCATGGCCGCGACATTCACCAACATTTAGTCCAAGACACCTGACCAAACTCTCCCAGAGCGTGGCTTCTGGGATGTGCAGTAGCTGTATGGCCTCACCCGGGTTGCTCGGCAATGCTGAGCCTTGGTTTCTCCTGCTGTAAATGGGATGAGGGTGAGGCAGGAGGGGGATTCAGTGAGATGCTGTTTGCAAAGCGCTTAATATCCTGCCTGGTCTAGGGCAAGTCCTTGACATCCTCGGTAAGAATAGTGACAAACATAAAATGGCCTTGGACAGCAGAGTCCCTCACCTGTGGCCACCTTCTTGGTTCCTCTTTGCAGGAGGAGCTCCCCGCACTCCTCGCTCAAGTGGCTATTGCTCTTCAGTAACCTGGGGGAGACAGAAGGATGCTGGGGGCCAACGAAAAGGAGGTCAGATAAAAAGGCAAGGAGGGCTGGGGACGGTGGCTCATGCCTGTAATCCCAGCACTTTGGAAGGCCAAGATGGGTGGATCACCTGAGGTCAAGAGTTCGAGACCAGCCTGGGCAACATGGTAAAACCTCATCTCTGCTAAACATACAAAACTTAGCTGGACATGGTGGCGTGTGTCTGTAATCCCAACTACTTGGGAAGCTGAGGCATGAGAATCACTTGAACCCAGGAGGCAGAGGTTGCAGTGAGCTGAGATGGTGCCACTGTACTCTAGCCTGGGGAACAGAGCGAGATTTGGTCTCTAAAAACAAAACAAAAAAAATGGAGACAAGGGCAGCGAAAGGGAGGTCACCCACAAAGCGTGCACGTATCCCGTGATTTTTTTTTTTTCGTGAGAGTCTTGCTCTGTTGCCCAGGCTGGAGTACAGTGGCGCGATCTGGGTTCACTGCAAGCTCTGCCTCCCGGGTTCACACCATTCTTCGTTACATCTAGAGAATGTCTAACCCCTCTTCTGGATAGACATTCAGGCGCCCGCCACCACCACGCCCGGCTAATTTTTTGTATTTTTTAGTAGACACGGGGTTTCACCATGTTAGCCAGGATGGTCTCAATCTCCTGACCTCGTGATCTGCCCGCCTCGGCCTCCCAAAGTGCTGGGATTACAGGCATAAGCCAGCGTGCCCGGCCCTTGTATTCAATTGAGACAGGGTCTCACTGTCACCCAGACTGGAGTGCAGTGGCATGATCGTGGCTCTCTGCAGCCTCGACCTCCTGGGGCTAAGCAATCCTCCCAAATAAGGCTGCCAAGTAGCTCGGACCACAGGCGTGTGCCACCATGACCAGCTAATTTATTTTTATTTTTTATTTTTTATACAGGGTCTCGCTCTGTTGCCCAGGCTGGTCTCTAACTCCCGGGCTCAAGCTATCTTCCCACTTCAGCTTCACAATGTGCTGGGATTACAGGTGTGAGCCACTGCGCCTGGACTGTGTCCTGTGTTTCAATGGCATGTTTACAGCGGCAGGGTGTGTGTGTGTGTGCGCGCGCGTGCATATGGTGGGGCAGTGGAGGGCTTCTCCTCCTTCAAACAACAAATATGTGTGGAGCTGCGACCTACCAGGCCCACCGCCAGATGCAGGAGGCACAAACATGACCAAATCAGCCATAGTGGGGGTTGCGGGGCTCACAGGCCTCGGGAAACGGGAGTCAGTAAGCTCTTCTTGGACGGTGTAGTTACCTGCAGGGCAGGGAAGGACAGCTCGCCTGAGGGTGGCAAGGCAGGGTTCCCAGCTGAGGCCCCAAGGAGTGGGGAAGCCAGTGAGCAAGCACAGGGGAGAATTCCAGGTAAGGGAGCCCAGGCTGGAGTCCCAGAGGGGAGAGAAGGCGTGGAAGCAGCATGTGCTTGGGGGAGAGGCGGGTGCGTGAGAGGTGTGGGGAGGGTATTGAAGTAAGGGGCATGGCTGGAGCAGGGGCAGAGAGAAAGGAGATAACGTCCCTGAAGACCCTGGGAAGCCTGGTGCTCAGCGTGACCCCAGGGAGAAACAGGCTTGTTGGGTGAGAGGGAGACCCTTCCCCATGTCTCATGGGGTGTCCTCCCCTGGATTCCGCAAACTCCCTCTCCACACTGGGCACCCACCTCTGCAGCAGCTGCTTCAGGCTGAATGTGCGCGAGGGCTCCTGGGAGGCCTCTAACCGCAGCACATGTTCTATGGCTTTCCGCTTGTATCTCAGCAAGTTCTCCATTTCCTAAGGAGGCACAGTTGGCTGGGTGGGCAGGGATCCAGGCTGCAGATGAGGCCTCCGCCTCTCCCAGCCCTGCCCTCTGCTCTCAGCTGAGCCCCTCTGGGCAAAGGGGAACACAGCCCCAGCCCTAGCTAGTCAGCCCTACAATTCTGAACGAGTCTTTACTTCGTCTCAGTCACAGCCAGCCTGGTCTTGCCTGCGGCAAGGGACAGTTGAAGAGATCAGGTGGGATGATGGCGAGGAAGGGGAATCTCTGTCAACTGCCAAGTGCTTTGCAAAAGCATGAAATTAGGGTCTGGAGGCCACGAACCATCTGAGGTTGGCGATTTCATCTGGTTCAAGGAATGCCATCATTCTCAGTGGCAGAAAGGGACTGGCAGAAAGGGCACAGTTCTGGGGCTTCCAAGCTCCCCCACGATGTGTGGCTCACTCTGTGAGGACAGCCTCAGGCCCACTGCCTAGGGCTGCAGAGAGGGGCAACTCCCATCTACCCACCCCTGAGAATGGAGGACAAGAGGACTAAATGCCCCTCTTCACTCGCCCAGGAGGAAGCCCCTGGGGGCACTGCGCTTGTCAATTCAGTGGGTGAAATGCAGAAAGAAGGGAGTGTCTGCTGTCTGCCATCTGTGAACTGGATCCTTACAATAGCCCCTGAGCTAGCTGAGCTCATACAAGGAACATTTACTGAGCCCTTACTAGGTGCCAGGATTGGGGATGTGGTGATGAAGAGATGGACATGATTCTGGCCCTTATGGGATCTGTGGTCATCCTTTTTTTTTTTTTTTGGAGACGGAGTTTCACTCTTGTTGCCCAGGCTGGAGTGCAATGGCATGACCTCGGCAACCTCCGCCTCCTGGGTTCAAGCGATTCTCCTGCCTCTGCCTCCCGAGTAGCTGGGAGGACAGGCATGCACCACCACCCCCAGCTAATTTTGTATTTTCAGTAGAAACAGGGTTTCTCCATGTTGGTCAGGCTGGTCTCGAAATCCTGACCTCAGGTGATCCGCCTGCCTCGGCCTCCCAAAGTGCTGGAATTACAGGCTTGAGCCACCACGTCCGGCCGATCTGTGGTCATTCTATGGACAAGAAAACTGAAACTGATGAGAGTTGTGTCACAATTGAGAGGCTGAGACCTTGGCAAGAAAATGACAGGATGTCAGAGCTGGCCAGGTCATTGAGCCCAACCTCATTTTACACGTGCGGGAACTAAGGCCCAGAGGGGCAAAGTAACTTGCCAACGGTCACCCAGCAGGTAAACCAGGCCGGGACTCAGATGCAGGGACAGTACTGGTTATGGGTAGTGGTGGCCAGAGGGGTCAGTACTTGTTCCATCAGTTCACATTTAGGGCTGTCATGTGTGGTGGTGCAATGTGTACACAGTGCAAAGGCATTCGACTGGGTGTGAGTGCAGTGTGCCAGCCCAGCTGTGTGCCCTAGAACATCTTCCACCCCATGGCTGCTGCCCTCTTCCACCATCTGCCACTGCATGATCAGCCTGGCATTCTGTAGATCCCAAGCCACACATCCAATTTCCAAGGGGTCCCCCACACCCCTTCTCCTGACCACTGCTAGGGGTATAAGCAGCAGAAGGCTGTCCTCTGTTGGGGAGCGTGTCCCTGACTCCCCTTTCTCACCCTCTGCCACCTCCTCCTGCTTCCCTAGTGTCCACCAAAGGAGACAAGGCTGGGAGCACTGCCCGGGGCCCAGGTCCTCCCTAATGACAGCATGCACGAAAGCCCGCTTCTCACATTTGATTCCAGGAGAAATAGCGGCGCGTCCAGCAAGATAAGTTTATCCACCATCTCGGGGAAGGTACAGGAAAACTGTGAGGATGCCAAAAGGGGAGGACGAATAGGATGAAGAAGGAAAGGGCACTCCCGCCTTTCCCTGGGGACCCTGGAGTTCCCCAAAACATCTTTTAGGCTGGGGGGAGGCTGCTGACCAAGAGGCCAGAGGAGAATCTTCTATCCTATGGTGTGCCTTCCCCCACCACCCCTAAGTCTGCACCCAGCACTGAGCTCCAGACCCTGGTGATGGCTGGACTCCAGGGTGCTGTGGGACCGGGTATGGGGGCGTGGAAACATTAACTGTACCAGAAGTCTCCACCGTTTACACCAACTTCCTGGTATAACGACTATCCCTGTGACAGGAGGAGGCACCTTCTGTCCCAGGTACCTTCTCCTTCCTCCTCTGTGCTCCCCTCCCCACCCCACCCAAGGGAGCCCCAGTTGGCCAGACAAAGCCATCTACTCACCGTTGCGCCCACGACGCCACCTGGGGGACAGAAGAGCTGTGGGTGACCTTCCCTCACTCCCTCCCCAATTGCATAGCCTAAAGCTTCTTCCCACCAGTGGTGGAGAGAGTGGGGGGCACCATATGGGTGGCTGGGGGCTCAGCACTGGGCCGTGATGGCCCCTTCATCAGACCTGACCACTCAAAGGACCACATTTCCCTCATCCCTGTGTCCCTTGCAGCAGTTGCCTGAGGTCAGAGGGTACAGTGGTCAATCGCTGACTGACCCTCTCATCTCTCTTTGCAGGGGAAAGGGATGGGGCAGCAGCGCCTATCCTTCCCTCCCAGCCCTACTCCCGGCCCGGTCAGCTCCTGGCCAGAGCCCAGGCCCCACTCCCAGGCCAGCTCTGCTTCCTGGATCCTACCCCGACTCCAGTGATAAGAGGGGGTGCCCTAGAGCACCCCCCACACCGCCGAAAAATACACACTCTGCTTCTTACCTGCCACAACCCTTCGGATCTCACTCACAAAAGTCTGGAGGTAATATGGGACACCTGGGCCGTAATGGGACGAGAGCCCATGACCTCCGAAATCCATGGCAACGTAATAAAAGTCTGAAACAGAAGCGGGTTGGAGGGTAGGAAGAGGTGTCTATGCCAGCTGTCTCCCCGCCCTCATTCCCCTGCAGACCTCCCCCCTTACCTTCTTGCCCACTTTCCCCCTGGACTTCCCTTCAGCCCCAGCCTCACACCTTGCGGGAGAAGAGGGATGAGTCTGTCGAAGGAGTTGGCATTGTCCAGCCAGCCGTGCAGGCAGAGAACTGGAGGGCCCTGCAGGGAGCCCCAGGCTTTGGCTGCGATGTGGCCCCAGGGCACAGCCAGCTTCAGCTCTGAGATCAGACCTGAAAGCCAGAGCCGGGTCTTTCATTCCTTCAGTCATTCATCCATGAAGCTAGTGCTCACTGAGCCCCTTATCTCTGCCTGATGTACTTGAGCCAGGGACTCATGCCCAGAGAGTCAGAACCTTAGATGCCCCCAGAAGGTTATGGGGAGAGAAAGCCATACATGGGTGCGGAGACTCCCAGAGGAGGGAAAGACAAGCTAAGCCAGAAAAACCTGGGACAGACCTCACAGCATGCATCCCATTTAAACTGGGGCAGAACCTTCTAGAATGTGCTGGGGCGGGGGCGCTGGTCAGGCCTGGACCCTACCACTTGCTGGCTGGGTAACCTTGGAGAAGTTACTAAAACGTCTTGAGCCTGTTTCCTTTCCTGTAAAACCGGAGTAAACAGAGTAAACAGCCAGTTTCCTAAGCCTTTCCCAAAGGCCAGAGCGGTGCCAAACCCTCACACATGCAGCAGGTGGGACCACTGTCACTCTCCCTCCACAGAGCAGAAAACTGAGGCACTGGGAGCTGCAGTACATGCCCAAGGCCATGTCACACTGGGCGACAAGGGCAGAGTGGAAATTTAGGGCAGGCAGTGGGACTCCAGGACCCACTGCCGCCCCCACAGCAGGCAGCCTCCTCTGTCCCTGCCAGGCGGGAGACCTGCGCACCCCCGACAGCCACGCGCATCCTCAGCTAACTCAGGGGCTCCTGGAACCCTGCAAGGCCACCTGCGGCCGTGTCCCGGGGCCCCCACCTCCCGGCCGGTCGCGCTCTCACGCCCCGGGACTGCCGAGGAAGGAGCTGCGACACCCAGGAGGGCGACGCGGTCGGCGAACCCTCCACTCCATCCCGCCCTCCTCTACAGACCCAACCAGGTGGGTGGAAGCGGGGTACTCCCGCGAGGCCTCCCGGTCCCATCTAAGTCCAAGGCGACCTGGCGAGTCTAAGGCGACCTGGTGCGCGTTCTCAGCCATCGCTGTCGTCCTGCGAATGCGCGGCTGCCACTCCCTCACGCCTGGCTAGGTCGCAGGAGCAGAGTGACGCCCGCAGTTCCGGGCCCTATCTCTAAGCTGTCCTGTCCTGTCCTGCCCCGCCCCGCCCCGCCCCGCCCCAGGCAGGCCACTTCTCCACCCCTCACACCCTGCCTTCACCCTGCCCTCCCTGTGCCCTGGCAGGTCCTGCTCCCACGGCCGCGGGCCTCACCCCTAGGCCGCCCTGCCCCACCCCAGGCAGGCCCTGCAACTCCAGCAGTCCCCGCCCCCACTCAGAAGGCCCCGACTTCCCACCACACTGCCCGATCCCCGGCGGGCCCTGCTCCCACAGCCGCCCGCTCCGCCCCAAGAAGGCCCTCCCCCACCCGCCAGGCCCCGCCTTCCAGCCACCCTGTCCGCGCCCACCGGCTGGAACCCAGCAGGGCTCCAACCCCCGGGCAGTCCTTATGGCCGCCCCCACGTCCGCGCGGGACCAGGCCCGGGTAGCAGCCACAGCGAGTTGGGCCTCTGAGTGCTCGCTGGCCCGCGCCGCAGGGCTGAAGGCTACTCTGTTTAGTGGCTTACTAGCCCCCTTGACAGACAGCCTGCGTCCACGGTGTCCCCACCACGTCCTGGGGTCCTCAGCAGAGCCTGGCACAAGCCAGTCTTAATGATTGTTGTACAGGCCGGGCCCGGTGGCTCACGCCTGTAATCCCAGCACTTTGGGAGGCCGAGGCAGGCAGATTACGAGGTCAGGAGATCTAGACCATCCTGGCTAACACGGTGAAACCTCGTCTCTACTAAAAATATAAAAAATTGCTGGGCGCGGTGGCTCACGCTCGTAATCCCAGCACTTTGGGAGGCCGAGGCGGGAGGATCACGAGGTCAGGAGATCGAGACCACGGTGAAACCCCGTCTCTACTAAAAATACAAAAAAATTAGCCGGGCGTGGTGGCGGGCGCCTTGTAGTCCCAGCTACTCGGGGAGGCTGAGGCAGGAGAATGGCGTGAACCCGGGAGGCGGAGCTTGCAGCGAGCCGAGATCGCGCCACTGCACTCCAGCCTGGGCGACAGAGCGAGACTCCGTCTCAAAAAATAATAAAAATAAAAATAAATAATAAAAATACAAAAAATTAGCCGGGCGTGGTGGCGGGCGCCTGTAGTCCCAGCTACTCTGGAGGCTGAGGCAGGAGAATGGCGTGAACCCGGGGGGCGGAGCCTGCAGTGAGCGGAGATTGCGCCACTGCACTCCAGCCTGGGCGACAGCGAGACTCTGTCTCAAAAAAAAAAAAAAAAAAAAAAAAATTGTTGTACAGGTGAACAAACGAATGTATAAATTGGGGACGTGGAAGAACCCTCCAGGTGAGGGATTATAAACCATATCTGCCTGGAAAGGATCGAAAACCCCAAGTTCTGAAGAGGATGTTTGGGGTGAGCAGATTCATGCACTAAATTCTACAATGAAAGAGGGAAAGTGTATCCTTTGAGTCTGAAACAGTGGCAAGTCTAGGACAAATAGGAACAAGTACTGGTAGTGAATTCTTTTTTTTTTTTTTTGAAATGGAGTCTCCCTCTGTCGCCCAGGCTGGAGTGCAGTGGCGCGATCTCGGCTCACTACAACCTCAGCCTCCTGGGTTCACGCCATTCTCCTGCCTCAGCCTCCCGAGTAGCTGGGACTACAGGTGCCCGCCACCATGCCCGGCTAATTTTTTTTTTTGTATTTTTTAGTAGAGACGGCGTTTCACCGTGTTAGCCAGGATGGTCTCGATCTCCTGACTTCGTGATCTGTCCGCCTCGGCCTCCCAAAGTGCTGGGATTATAGGCGTGAGGTGAGCCACCACGCACGGCCAAGTACTGGTAGTGAATTCTTTTTTTTTCTTTTTTTTCTTTTTGAGACGGAGTCTTGCTCTGTCGCCCAGACTGGAGTGCAGTGGCGCGATCTCGGCTCACTGCAGGCTCCACCTCCCGGGTTCACGCCATTCTCCTGCTTCAGCCTCCAGAGGAGCTGGGACTACAGGCGCCCGCCACTACGCCCGGCTAATTTTTTGTATTTTTAGTTGAGACGGGGTTTCACCGCGTTAGCCAGGATGGTCTCCATCTCCTGACCTTGTGATCCGCCTGCCTCGGCCTCCCAAAGTGCTGGGATTACAGGCGTGAGCCACTGCGCCCGGCTGGTAGTGAATTCTTATAATTTTATGTTGCCTTGGCATCCATTTTGATAAGATTTAAATTTTTCCTACCAGAAACAGGGTTCAGTCTGTGGGCGGCAAGCCACCCAGGTGCCGAGGCAAGAGACCCAGGGCACGAGCTGTTCCAGTATAATAAAATATGTAAAATAAGAATAGTTATACTAGATATAGATCATAGATACGATTATATATGAATATAATTAATCATTAGTTTGTAGCAATTACTCTTTATTCCAATATTATAATAATCCTCGCTCTACAATCATAACCTAGGAAAAACCAGGCCATACAGGGATAGGAGCTGAGGGGACGTAGCGAGAAGTGACTAGAAGACAGGTGTGCGAGCCTTCTGTTATGCCCGGACAGGGCCACCAGAGGGCTCCTTGGTCTAGCGGTAACGCCAGCGTCTGGGAAGACGCAGGTTGTCAGTGTCAAGAAAAAACCCCCGCTACTTAGCGGACCAGGAAAGGGAGTTTCCCTTTCCCTGAGGGAGTTTAGAGAAGACTCTACTCCTCCACCTCTTGTGGAGAGCCTGCCTAAACATTAGTCAGGTCCGCCTGCAGTTATCCAGAGGCCTAACCGTCTCCCTGTGATGCTGTGCTTCAGTGGTCACGCTCCTAGTCCGCCTTCATGTTCCATCCTGTACACCTGGCTCTGCCTTTTAGATAGCAGTAGCAAATTAGTGAAAGTACTAAAAGTCTCTGATATGCAGAAATAATGGCATAAGCTGTCTCTCCTCTCTCTCTGCCTTGGCTGCCAGGAAGGGAAGGGCCCCCTGTCCCATGGACACGTGACCCACGTGACCTTATCGATCACTGGAGATGGCTCACACTCCTTACCCTACCCCTTTGTCTTGTATCCAATAAATATCAGCACAGCCTGGCATTCGGGGCTACTACTGGTCTCCGTGTCTTGGTGGTAGTGGTCCCCCGGGCCCAGCTGTCTTTTATCTCTTTGTCTTGTCTTTATTTCTACGATCTCTCATCTCCGCACACGGGGAGAAAAACCCACTGACCCTGTGTTGGCTGGTCCCTACACAGTCACCCTTGGCAGTTTCCAGGTCTACACTACACCCAAACGACTACAGAGATAAGTTAGAGGCCTGACAGGGTGGGAATAGGCTCAGGCCTGTAATCCAAGGTAGGAAGATCGCTTGAGGCCAGGAGTTCGAGACCAGGGCTGGGCAACATGGTGAGACCCCCCACCCCGCCACCACCACCATGACCACTAAAAAATAAAATAACACTTAGAGGCATCTCTTCTGCCTAGCAGACTGTGCTCCTGCTTTCCTGGTGCTTCCTTTAAAAAGAAGAGTCAGGCATTTGGCCAGCAAACTTACTGACCCATGACCATTCCCTTCTATCTGCTGTTAGTTGCCACGCGCTCTTTCTGCCCGACTCTTCGCTCCTGCCTCCTGTAACCAGGGACGAGGACTTCCCTCCAGTCTCATTACACTTTCCTTGCCCAGGTTCTGTATTAAAAATCTTTGGACTTGTTTCCTCGTGCGGCGGTGGGGTGAATTTTCACTTTCCATCAGAACAACCAGGGGCTGCCCGAGGCCGGGCTCCCGGTGCCAGAGCGATGGTCAGGCTGGACATGGGTCTCACCAGAGCCACAAGGGCCTTTCCCATGTGAGGGACCCCTGGTCATAGGTCAGACACTAGGCATGAGGTCGTCCACTAGTTACAAGAAGTATCCTGTGAAAGGTGCACTGCACACATCCACATCTAGCCCCCTACCTTTCTACTTAGGGTAGGTTGCTGGCTGCTCTGGTACTGGAACCCCAGTTTAGCTGGGGGCTCTCAAAACAGGACTTCCTGTTCCTTCACTACCATTTGCTAGTTGGAAGCTCTGGGAGTAAATGGGATGTGGTCCCTCGGGCTCCAGTCCAGCAGCGCTCCTGAGTGGGGAGCTAGAGTCCAGCACGCTAAGGTGGGGAAGGATCTGTACAGCGAGTTCTCCCTGGAACGGGACACGGGAGCCAACCCCTGGACACAGAGAAGACCTTGGGCTGCAGAAGTTAAAGGAGCTTCCCAGTGGAGCCACAATGCAGGGAAGGTTGTCAATGGCTAGAAAAAGTGGGCAAGGGCGGGCGATGGACTAGAGCTTGGGGTGGCATTAGGTTACGACGGGCCTCGCATGTGGGGCCGAGGAGCTTGGCCCTTATTCTGAGTGGAGGGGCCCTGGGGAGGCTAGGGGCTGGGAGATGATGAGACTGCTTCTAGAAAGGTCCATGCACGGTACAGTCCATCAGCTCAGTAAACAGTTTGGCTTTCTATGGGCCTGGACCCTTTTACAAGTCACGCAAAGGGTCAAAGACCCTGGAGTGACAGAGGCATTGAGGACATGAGCCCTATGAGATGGGTTGGTCTCTTTCATCTTCTGCCCTGAGGACCCATTGGCACACCCTCTTCACTTATGACACCAAATTTATGCCTGGGCACCAGGCTCCAGCCTGACCCTGGGGTGGGGACCTGATGTCCATCTCAATCTGCTGTGGTTCCACTAGCCCCTTCAACACAGACGCACCCACCCTCTCCTCTGTCCAGCAGATTCGTGGCCTCAGTCCCCCACTTCCACCCCCCCGCCCCCATCCTCATCTTCACACTCACATCCTATTATCACACCTCAGCCTTTCCCCATCTGCCTCTCTTCACTTTCATTCCTGTGACCCTCCCCGCCTCCCACCCCCTGGGCTGGCTAGCTCGTCGTCACCCCAAGAAGACAAGAGAAATCACTTTGCGCCATGCCACCAGCTCCCCCCTGGAGCTCAGCTGTAGCTTCGATCTTACTTCCCTGTGTGGGAGTCTCCAGTGCTTCTCACCGCCTGCTGGAGGGAGGCAGATTCCTGCCCCGGCGTAGAAAGTCTTCTCTGCGGCCCCTCTCTCCTTTATACCACATTCAACTCCAGGAATGTTGGGCTGCCCATTCTATGCACCTGCCCCCAATTTTCACACTTCTGTATCTTTGCTTACGCTTTTCCTTCAGCCCAGAACAATCGTACCCTTCTTTTAAGGCATAGTTCAGAATCACCTGCTCCAGGAAGCGCTCTACGATCCTCCCAGGTGAAATGCATCTCCCCATCTCCATTACTGCTGCTGCTGCCACCTGCCTCTCACCCCTACGTGGTGTTGCAATCTATTGGGTCTGGCTGCCTCTCGGGCTGGATGTCTGCCCGAAAAAGTGGAAAAAGGTCTCATTCAACTTTGTTTTTCCCCATAGCGTCTACCAGAGGACCGTGCACACAGTAGGGCCTCAATCAATGTCTGCAGGGTGAATTGGCTGAGAACTGCTAAGAACATCCTCTCCCAGTCTCCATAAAAGGGCTCACAAAAGCAGCAGCAAGCGGGGGTGGGGGAGGGCATGGATTCTGGCAGGAATTCTGAAGATCTCATCTTCTCACCCCTTTTTTATGTTAACATAGTAGCCACATCCAGAGACATAGGAGTGTATGAAGTGTTCACGTAACCATTTGTGAGAGACAAATGTGTCCCAAGAGTTCCTCCATCAGCAAGACAAGGCCCCCAAGCTAAGTCGGTGAAGTAAAAACTGACACTAAATGCAGTGCGATATTCTGGACTGGACCCTGGAACAGACATGGCCAAGAACATTAGGTTTATTTATTTTTTTTGGTGAGACGGACATTTACTGTTGTTGCCCAGGTTTGAGTGCAAGGGCGCGATCTTGCTCACTGCATCCTCCGCCTCCCAGGTTCAAGCGATTCTCCTGCCTTGGCCTCCCAAGTAGCTGGGATTACGGGGATGTGCCACCACGCCCGGCTAATTTAGTAGAGACAGGTTTTCACCGTGAAGAACATTAGATTTAAAGACAAACATACACGGGGGGTTAGCAAATATGTGTACTGTGAAATGTACAGTCATTTATTTTTTGAGATGTAGTCTCACTCTGTCGCCCAGGTTGGAGTGCAGTGGCGCGATCTCGGCTCACTGCAACCTCCACCTCCCAGGTTCCAGTGATTTTCCTGCCTCAGCCTCCCGAGTAGCTGGGATTACAGGCACCCCGCACCACGCCCAGCTAATGTTTGTATTTTTAGGAGAGATGGGGTTTCGCCATATTGGCCAGGCTGGTCTCAAACTCCTGACCTCAGGTGATCCGCCTGCCTCGGCCTCCCAAATTGCTGGGATTACAGGCGTGAGCCACCGCCCCCAGCCAAAACGTGGAATGCCCAACCTTGTTTTTTCCTTATTCACCTGGCCTTGTTTCTCCCTCAGCTAAGAGAACCAGACAGACTCCATCTTGGCTCTTTCACCGGCAGCCCCTTCTTCAAGGACTTAACTTGTGCCAGCTGACCCCCAGCACATCCAAGAATGCAATTAACTGATAAGATACTGTGGCAAGCTATATCAGCAGTCCCCAAGAATCCGTCTGATTGATAACGCCCAAAGCCCCGAGTCTATCACCTTGTAATAGTCTTAAAGCCCCTGCACCTGGAACTGTTTACTTTCCTGTAACCATTTATCCTTTTAACTTTTTGACTACTTCTGTAAAATTGTTTTAACTAGACCCCCCCTTATATAACTAGACCCCCCCTTATATAACCTTATATAACTAGATCCCCCCTTATATAACCAAGATATCAAAGTTAAACAAGCCCCTTCCTCAGGGCGGAGAGAATTTTGAGCGTTAGCCGTCTCTCGGTCGCCGGCTAATAAAGGACTCTTAATTCTTTTCTTTTTCTTTTGAGACAGGGTCTCATTCCGTTGCCCAGGCTGACTGCAGTGGCACAATAACGGCTCACTGTAGCTTTGACCTCCTGGGCTCAAATGATCCTCCTACTTCAGCCATCCAAGTAGCTGAGACTACAGGCATGCACCACCATGCCTGGCTAACTTTTGACTTTTTTGTAGAGACTGAGTCTTGAACTGCGGGCTGAAGCAATCCCCCCACTTTAGCCTCTCAGAGTGCTGGGATTACAGGAATGAGCCACCACACGAGCCTAATGCTCTAACTTTCTCAAAAAATTTGTAGTTGTGTTCCATATAATTTGACATGTTATATTTGCATTTTCATTGAGTCATTTTATTTTATTTTATTTTATTATTTTTGAGACAGAGTTTGGCTCTGTTGCCCAGGCTGGAGTGCAGTGGTGTGATTGTGGCTCACTGCAACCTCCACCTCTCAGGTTCAAGCAATTCTCCTGCCTCAGCCTCCCAAGTAGCTGGGATTACAGGTGGGTGCCACCAGGCCTGGCTAATTTTTGTATTTTTAGTAGAGACGAGGTTTCACCCGGTTGGCCAGGCTTGTCTTGATCTCCTGATCTCAAGTGATCCGCCCGTCTCCACTTCCCTAAGTGTTGGGATTACAGGTGTGAGCCACTGTGCCTGGCCTAATTTTTGTATTTTTGGTAGAGACAGGGTTTTACCATGTTGCCCAGGCTGGTCTCAAAGTCCTGAGCTCAAGTGATCTGCCCACCTCAGCCTCCCAAAGTGCTGGGATTACGGGCAGGAGCCACCGCGCCCAACAGGGCTACTTTGTTTTTACCCTGTCCCTGCCCACCCTATTTTCACCACGTGCTTTAAGAAACTTCCCGTTTGGCCGGATGTGGGGGTTCACACCTGTAATCCAGCACTTTGGGAGGCCAAGGCAGGCGGATCACCTGAGGTCAGGGGTTCAAGACCAGCCTGGCCAACATGGCAAAACCCTGTCTCTACTAAAAAATACAAAAATTAGCGGCCGGGCGCGGTGGCTCAAGCCTGTAATCCCAGCACTTTGGGAGGCCGAGGCGGGCGGATCACAAGGTCAGGAGATCGAGACCATCCTGGCTAACACAGTGAAACCCCATCTCTACTAAAAATACAAAAAATTAGCCGGACGTGTTGGCAGGCGCCTGTAGTCCCAGCTACTCGGGAGGCTGAGGCAGGAGAATGGCATGAACCCGGGAGGCGGAGCTTGCAGTGAGCCGAGATCGCGCCATTGCACTCCCGCCTGGGAGACAGAGCAAGACTCCGTCTCAAAAAAAAAAAAAAAAAAAAAAAAATACAAAAATTAGCCGGGTGTAGTGGCGCATGCCTGTAATCCCAGCTACTCAGGAGGCTGAGGCAGGAGAATGGCGTGAACCCGGGAGGCGGAGCTTGCAGTGAGCCGAGATTGCGCCACTGCACTCCAGCCTGGGTGACACAGCGAGACTCCGTCTCAAAAAAAAAAAAAAAAAAAAAAAAAAAGGAGGTTGGCTGTGTACGCTGTTCTGCACCTTAGCACCATATTCCTGAGCTTCTCCTATATTTGTCAAAAAAAAATCACAAAGCTGCCTCATTCTTTTTTATACTTGTGATATCTTCTGCTGGGTGACTATTCCACGGTTGTATTTGTCTACCCTCTACAGAGAGAATATTGGAATCTTTCCCATGTTTTGCTTTACAGACAATGCTCCAATGACTAGCATGGTCAGAGATAACCGTGAGAGAACTTCCCAGAGGCAGGAGAGCCAGGGCAAAGGCTAAACACATTTGTCATTTTCTAGATGTTTCCACATCACCAGAGTGTCTTATTCTGCTTCCCTCCTGCACTAGACAAGCCTGCCTCCTTCCCTATGGCCTTGACAGATGACAGTATCCAGCTTTTGAAATTGTGTCAATTTGATAGGTGAGAAATTGTATCTTACAGTGCTTAGAATTTTTTTTCTTTTTATAAATTGGCTTAATCATCTTTTTATATACCTAAGGATCAGCTGTATTTTCTTATTTTTTATTTTTTAATTTTTATTTATTTATTTATTTATTTATTTTTGGAGACAGAGTCTCACTGTGTTGCCCAGGCTGGAGTGCAGTGGAGCGATCTCGGCTCACTGCAAGCTCCACCTCCTGGGTTCACACCATTCTCCTGCCTCAGCCTCCCGAGTAGCTGGGACTACAAGCGCCCGCCACCATGCCTGGCTAATTTTTTTGTTCTTGTTTTTTCAGTAGAGACAGGGTTTCACTGTGTTAGCCAGGATGGTCTCGATCTCCTGACCTCGTGATCTGCCCACCTCGGCCTCCTAAAGTGCTGGGATTACAGGCGTGAGCCACTGCACCTGGCCCAGGATCTGCTGTATTTTTAATGTCCTTTCCCTACTTTTTCTTTTTTTTCCCCCCTGGATTTCTTAGAACCTTTTTTTTTTTTTTTTTTTTGAGACAAGGTCTCGCTTTGTAGCTGAGGCTGGAGTGCAGTGGCACAATCTCAGCTCACTGGAAACTCCGCCTGTAATCCCAGCACTTTGGGAGGCTGAGACAGGTGGATCACCTGAGGTCAGGAGTTCAAGACCAGCCTGGCCAACATGGTAAAACCCTGCCTCTAGTAAAAATAGAAAAAAATCAACCAGGTGTGGTGGCGCATGCCTGTAATCCCATCTACTTGGGAGGCTGAGACAGGAGAATTGCTTGAACCTGGGAGGTGGAGGTCGCAGTGAGCCAAGATTGCACCATTGCACTCTAGCCTGGGTGACAAGAGTGAAACTCTGTCTCAAAAATAAATAAATAAATAAATAAAAATTGAAAACAGAAAACAAAAAACAAAACAAAAAAAAAAGCCAAGCTCACTATTCGTGTTGCTGGAGTGGAGCCCATACCTTCCTTTTGGTTTGGTGCTTTGTGATTCATGAGTTTGTTCTTTGCTCAAATAAACTGTTACATTTATTTTGTCTAAAGTTCTTCTTTTAAGATTGTGAAGGTATTTGATAGCTTTGATCAAAGTTTCCAATCAATAGACATTAAGTAGAGATGACCCTTCATAACATGGTGGGCTTTATCCAGTGAGGTGAAGACCTTAGGAACAGGGCCGAGTGCAGTGGCTTACACCTGTAATCCCAACACTTTGGGAGGCCAAGGTGGGTGGATCACTTGAGCCAAGGGGTTCAAGACCAGCCTGGACAACATAGTGAGACACTGTCACTACAAAAAAATACAATATTAGCTGGCATGGTGGTGCACACCTGTAGTCCCAGCTACTCAGGAAGCTGAGGTGGGAGGATCACTTGAGCCTGGGAGATCTAGGTTGCACTGAGCCATGATTGCACCACTGCACTCCAGCCTGGGTGACAGAGTGACACCCTGTGTCCGAAAAAAAAAGAGAGAGAACAAAAAGCACAGGTTCTTGGAGAAGAAGAAATTCTGCTTCAAGTCTGTTCAAGACTGTGACATAGACATCTTGCCTGAGTGTCCAGCCTGCAGCCTGCCTACAGATTTCAGACTTGCCAGACCCCACAATCTGTGAGCCAGTTCCTCAAAATAAATCTCAATCTCTGTCTCTCTCTTTGTGTATATATATATAATATATATATTTTATACATATAATACACACACACACACACACACACACTATTGGTTCTGTTTCTCTGGAGAACCTGGAATGATACAGTTATCTAGTCATCTTGCCATCTAGATCAAATGGCATATAATAAGGAAAAATGGCCATTCAAGGTTTTCATAGGGCTATGGACTGAATTGTGTGTGTCCCCCTACCCCCCAAATTCAGGTGTTGAAGCCCTATTCCCCAATGTGATTGTATCTGGAGACTCGGTCTTTAGGAGGTAATTAAGGTTAATCATGGTCATCATGGTGGGGCCCTAATCCAATAGGACTGTGGCTTTATAGGAAGAAGAAGATCTCTGTCTCTCCTCACCTCCCCCATGTGGAGAAACAGCAAGAAGGCAGCAGTCTGCAAGCCAGGGAAAGAGTCCTCACCTGAACCTGACCCTGCTGGCACCTTGATCTTGGACCTACCATCTTTAGAACTGTGAGAAATTAAATTTGGGGTTTTTAAAATCTGCTCATTCCAGGGTATTCTTTATGGCAACCGGAACTGACAGAGACACACAGAAATACCTTCTGTCAGAAAAAACTGGAATAATACATTTAGGATACTCAAGGCAAACATGCCGGGCGCGGTGGCTCAAGCCTGTAATCCCAGCACTTTGGGAGGCCGAGGCGCGCGGATCACGAGGTCAGGAGATCGAGACCATCCTGGCTAACATGGTGAAACCCCGTCTCTACTAAAAATACAAAAAAATTAGCCGGGCGTGTTGGCGGGCGCCTGTAGTCCCAGCTACTCGGGAGGCTGAGGCAGGAGAATGGCGTGAACCCGGGAGGCGGAGCTTGCAGTGGGCCGAGATCGCGCCACTGCACTCCAGCCTGGGGGACAGAGAAAGACTCTGTCTCAAAAAAAAAAAAAAAAAAAAAAGGCAAACACAAACTGAGCCAGGATTTTATATCTGGTCAAACTAACTTTTTATTTATTTATTTATTTATTTATTTATTTATTTATTTATTTATTTATTTATTTTGAGACGGAGTTTCTCTCTTGTCACCCAGCCTAGAGTACAATGGCGTGATCTTGGCTCACCACAACCTCTGCCTCCCAGGTTCAAGCGATTCTCCTGCCTCGGCCTCCCGAGTAGCTAAGATTATAGGCATGTGCCACCATGCCCAGTTTTGTATTTTTAGTAGAGACGGGGTTTCTCCATGTTGGTCAGGCTGGTCTCGAACTTCCGACGTCAGGTGGTCAGCCTGCCTTGGCCTCCCAAAGTGCTTGGATTACAGGCATAAGCCACCGCATCCGGCCTGGTCAAACTAACTTTTAAGTATAAAAATAGCAGTTGTCGGCCGGGCACGGTGGCTCACACCTGTAATCCCAGCACTTTGGGAGGCCGAGGTGGGCGGATCACAAGGTCAGGAGATCGAGACCATCCTGGCTAACACAGTGAAACCCTGTCTCTACTAAAAATACAAAAAATTAGCCAGGCATGGTGGCAGGCGCCTGTAGTCCCAGCTACTCAGGAGGCTGAGGCAGGAGAATGGCGTGAACCCAGGAGGCGGAGCTTGCAGTGAGCCGAGATCCTGCCACTGCACTCCAGCCTGGGCGACAGAGCCAGACTCTGTCTCAAAAAAAAAAAAAAAAAATAGCAGTTGTCAAGCCAGATGCAGTGACTCATGCCTGTAATTCCAGTACTTTGGGAGGCTAAGGCAGGCGGATCACTTGAGGTCAGGAGTTCAAGACCAGGCTGGCCAACATGGCTAAACCACGTCTGTACTAAAAACACAAAAACAGCTGGGTGTGGTGGCGCATGCTTGTAATTTTAGCTACTCAGGGGGCTGAGGCAGGAGAATTGCTTGAACTTGGGGGGTGGAGGTTGCAGTGAGCCCAAATCGCACCACAGCCTGGGTAACAAAGTTAAAAAGAAAAAAAAAATAGCAGATTGTCACCAATGTGCAGGAACCCAGAGAATATTGTTCCCAAAGCCTTTCCTGAGGAATTACTAGAAAATAAGCTTCAGGCCGGGCGCGGTGGCTCACGCTTGTAATCCCAGCACTTTGGGAGGCCGAGGGGGGCGGATCACAAGGTCAGGAGATCGAGACCACGGTGAAACCCCGTCTCTACTAAAAAAAAAAATACAAAAAATTAGCCGGGCGTGGTGGCGGGCGCCTGTAGTCCCAGCTACTCGGAGAGGCTGAGGCAGGAGAATGGCGTGAACCCGGGAGGCGGAGATTGCAGTGAGCCGAGATTGCGCCACTGCACTTCAGCCTGGGCGAAAGAGCAAGACTTCGTCTCAAAAAAAAAAAAAAGAAAAAAAAGAAAATAAGCTTCAGACAACCAAAGAGACTAAAAAGACATTGACATCAGCCTGGTGTGAACATTAAAGATACATTTACGTGGAGAACCAAGAGAAGATGAGGAGTAAAAGGGAGAGTATGGAGTGTAATGGTTACATTCGCCAACAACTTTAGACGAAGTACAGCCATAAATTGGGGGAGAAAATGGTGTGGCCATATCTTTAAAATGTTTTTTTTTTTTTTGGCCAGGCATGGTGGCTCAGGCCTGTAATCTCAGCACTTTGGGAGGCCGAGGCGAGTGGATGGC
The DNA here is from genome assembly GCF_028878055.3 of Symphalangus syndactylus. Taxonomy (NCBI): domain Eukaryota; kingdom Metazoa; phylum Chordata; class Mammalia; order Primates; family Hylobatidae; genus Symphalangus; species Symphalangus syndactylus. The sequence goes on from NC_072440.2 coordinate 17,195,796, forward strand.
TTGAGGTCAGGAGTTCGAGACCAGCCTGGCCAACATGGCGCAACTTCATCTCTACTAAAATACAAAAATTAGCTGGGTGTGGTGGTTGGTGCCTCTAATCCCAGCTACTTGGGAGGCTGGGGCAGGAGAATCACTTGAACCCAGGAGGTAGAGGTTGCAGTGAGCCAAGATCACACCATTGCACTCCAGCCTGGGTGACAGAGCAAGACTCCGTCTCAATAATAATAATAATAATAATAATACTAAAATAAAAATTTTTGGAACTGTTTTTAGTGATCATATGTACTGGTAATGTTATATTTTTATTCTAAGAATGTTTTCGAACATGGGACAAAGCAATTAGTAATTATATGATATTCAAATTCTATCATCCCCAGTGGCCAGAGAACTGAATTCTTGGTGTAGGGAAAAGGAGTTACAGATGTGAAATACAAGAGAATGAGTAACATCTTCTCTCCTGAATTTGAATCAGAAGTATCAGTATGTTTCAGGAGGCATATCATCTTAAAAATATATACAAATTCACATACACACGCACACAAACACCTTGTAGCTGTGTACTTTGAAAGAGTCTTAACAAAAACATAAAAGCCGAATCTGACTAACACTCTAGATGCAATGATCAATTTACAGGAAAAAAAAAAAGAAACTTGTTAACCTATACCACAGGAATGTAACCAGCAAAATCCAGACTATGGGAAGAGATACAAATTAACCATCCCAAATTTTTCAATAAAAAATTGAGAGAGAATAAAGAGATGCAGGGGGAATCTATAGATTGAAAGAGACTCTTAAAAGCAGGCATTACTAACTATAATATTTAGGGAGACTATATTAATTTTCTATGCTATGCAACAAATTACTACAAATTTAGCAGCTTTTTTTTTTTTTTTTTTGAGACAGAGCCTCACTCTGTTGCCAGGCTAGAGTGCAGTGGTGCGATCCTGGCTCACTGCAACCTCTGCCTCCCGGGTTCAAGTGATTCTCCTGCCTCAGCCTCCTGAGTAGCTGGGATGACAGGCATGCACCACCACGTCCAGCTAATTTTGTATATTAAGTAGAGACAGGGTTTCACCATGTTAGCCAGGCTGATCTCGAACTCCCGACCTTAGGTGATCAGCCCGCCTTGGTCTCCCAAAGTGCTGGGATTACAGGCGCGAGCCACTGCGCCCGGCCCTTTTCTTTTTCTTTTTTTTTTTTTTGAGACGGAGTTTCACTTTTGTTGCCCAGGCTGGAATGCAGTGGTGCAATCTCAGCTCACTGCAACCTCTGCCTTCTGGTTTTCAAGCCATTCTCCTGCCTCAGCCTCCTGAGTAGCTGGGATTACAGGTGCCCACCACCACACCCAGCTAATTTTTTGTATTTTTAGTAGAGACGGGGTTTCATCATGTTGGCCAGGCTGGTTTCAAACTCCTGATCTCAAGTGATCCACCCTCCTCGGCCCCTCAAAGTACTGGGATTACAGGGGTGAACCACATTGCCGGACCCAGAATCCGTTTTGAAGTGGAGCCAACAGGATTTGCTGCTGGGTGTTGTGAGAGTGGGAGGAGTCAGGGATGACCCATGGGTGTTGGCCCGAGCAGCTGGAGGAAGTCAGTTGCCATGAGCTATGGGCACAGCCAGAGCTGGCTTTGTTGACTGTTAGATTTATCTGATGCTGACCAGACACTGACCTACTCTTCCTACAGATACATTGAGACTATCACACCGAGGGCCCACGGGCTTCTCTGGTCTGAGACCAAGTGCCCTTTCTCTTGAAGTGTTTGCATAATCTCTGCTTCAATGCACTGTAGGTGGTGTGCACTGTAGAGTTTCACTCTCGGGAGGAAATTTATTCCACAACTGTAGCTGCACATGTCTACCCAAAGATATTAACTTGCTGTGTTACCGACTCCTAGCATTCCTTACGACTGTATGGCCTTGAACTTCATCTGAGGCTTCCACACTCTGTGGCTTTGACTTGGCCCTCCTCTGCTACCTTTGGTGATTCTCAGAAGCTGGTACAATTTCTTTTTTTTGTTTGTTTTATTTTTTTGAGATAGAGGCCTGCTCTGTTGCCCAGGCTGGAGTGCAATGGTGTGTGATCTTGGCTTACTGCAACCTCTGCCTCCCGGGTTCAATCGAGTCTCATGCCTCAGCCTCCTGACTAGCTGGGATTACAAGTACCCGCCACCATGCCCGGCTAATTTTTTTTTTGTATTTTTAATAGAGATGGGGTTTCACCATGTTGGCCAGTCTGGTCTCTAACTCCTGATCTCAGGTGATCTGCCTTCCTCGGCCTCCCTAAGTGCTGTGATTACAAGCATGAGCCACTGCACCTGGCCTCTCTCTGTGTTTTCACATCATCTTTCCTCTGTGCATGTGTCTCTGTGTCCAAATTTCCCCTTTTTGTAAGGACACCAGTCATACTGGATTAAGGCCCACCCTAATAACTTCATTTTAACTTGATGACCTCTGTCAAACTTTCATTTCCAGGCTGGGTGTGGTGGCTCACACCTGTAATCCCAGCAAGTTGGGAGGCCCAGGCAGGCGGATCACCTGAGGTCAGGAGTTCAAGACCAGCCTGGCCACCACAGCAAAACCCCATCTCTACTAAAAATACAAAAATTAGGCCGGGTGCGGTGGCTCACACCTGTAATTCTAGCACTTTGTGAGGTCGAGGCAGGCAGATCACGAGGTCAGGAGATCGAGACCATCCTGGCTAACACGTGAAACCCCCATCTCTACTAAAAATACAAAAATTAGGCTGGGCGCGGTGGCTCACACCTGTAATTCCAGCACTTTGGGAGGCCGAGGCGGGTGGATCACGAGGTCAGGAGATCGAGACCATCCTGGCTAACATGGTGAAACCCTGTCTCTACTAAAAATACAAAAAATTAGCCAGGCGTGGTGGTGGGCGCCTGTAGCTCAGTGAGCCAAGATCGTGCCACTGCACTTGAGCCTGGGCAACACAGCAAGACTCCGTCTCAAAAAAAAAAAAAAACACAAAAATTAGCCAGGCATGGTGGCACGCGCCTGTAGTCCCAGCTACTGGGAGGCTGAGGCACGAGAATCACTTGAACCCGGGAGGTGGAGGCTGCAGCAAGCTGAGATCGCCCCACTGCACACCAGCCCAGGAGACAGTGTGAGACTTCATCTCAAGAAAAAAAATACTTCAGCATGTCTCTTGGGGAGCACAATTCAACCTCTACATTCAGTAAGACTCTCTTAGACAGGGCAGGGCAACCTGGCCCTGCACTCCTTGGCCATCCTCTGCTGTCACCCCCAGACCTCGGCAGGGTGGTCCCTCGCTCTCCCCTGTCTCTTCTCTCCGGGCCTCTGAAGTCACCAGTTCTCCATGCCCAGCCGTGGCCTGTGGGAGGCAGCTGGGGGGCTGAGCTGGAGCTGCCACTTAGCAGCAGAGTCACAAACTCACCGTTCCTAATGAAGCCCGTCGCTTCTCCCTCCTCCTCCTCCCAGCAAGCAGGAAAAAAAAAAGTTGACTACTGAGACCACATGCTAGGAAATCCATGGGTGGGTGCTCTAGTTGACAAGTCCCACTTGAATCCAGCCATATTAGGCCATTCTTGCACTGCTATGAAGAAAGAAATACCTGAGACTGGGGAATTTATAAAGCCAAGACTTTTTTTTTTTTTTTTTTTTTTTTTTTTTTTTTGAGACGGAGTCTCGCTCTGTCGTCCAGGCTGGAGTGCAGTGGCGCAATCTCGGCTCACTGCAAGCTCCGCCTCCCGGGTTCACGCCATTCTCCTGCCTCAGCCTCTCCGAGTAGCTGGGACTACAGGCGCCCGCCACCACGCCCGGCTAACTTTTTTTTTGTATTTTTAGTAGAGACGGGGTTTCGCCGTGGTCTCGATCTCCTGACCTCGTGATCCGCCTGCCTCGGCCTCCCAAAGTGCTGGGATTACAAGCGTGAGCCACCGCGCCCGGCCAAAGCCAAGACGTTGAATTGGTTCTGCAGGCTGTACAGGAAGCATGGCTGCATCTGCTTCTGGGGAGGCCTCAGGGAGCTTTGACCCATGGTGGAAGGCGAAGTGCGAGGGGTCACTGCACATGGTGAAAGCCTGAGCAACAAAGCGGGGGGTGAAGCAGCCACCCATTTTTAAACAAACAGATCTCGCGAGAACTCGCGATGGCAAAGACGGCGCCAAGCCATGAGGCCCCCATGATCCAAACACTTCCCACCAGGCCCCACCTCTAGCACTGGGGATTACAATTTAACATGCGATTTGGGTGGAGACAAATACTCAAATTCTATCACCAGCCATCTCTGCTGAGATGTCGGACTCATCTGCTGAGATGCTGAGATGTGAGTGAAGTGACTTGGAACCTTTAGTGCAGCCCATATGCCGGCTGAATACCATCAAATGGCCTCAGTCAGTGCCACAGGGAGCAACAGAATCTCCTAGCAGAGCATTGCGCAAATTCCTGATCCATGAAATACATGGGCAGTGGTAATTATAAAGAAAGTGGAGTTAAGTGATCGAGTGGCATCAGTGGGCTGAAGGAAGAAAACAACAGGCCTCAGGACAGCCATTTATCAACTTATGGCCCAAGGTGAAAATCAGGAGGGGCTTCCAGGGACGTGTTTAAAGACAGGTCACATTGTGCTGATAAAGGCCTAGAACCTAATGAGAACTGTGGAGTTTGAATCCGGGCAGATGAACGGCTGTGCTAAATTCTGTGCTCCAGTCAAGGAGCACAGAAGTGAAGGAGCGGACACTGCCACCTAGGGCAGGGACGTCTGGATAGATGGGCTCAAGAGTCTTGAAATCTAGGCTGGGTGCAGTGGCTCACGCCTGTAATCTCAGCACTTTGGGAGGCCGAGGTGGGCGGATCATCTGAGGTCAGGAGATCGAGACCAGCCTGGCCAACATGGTGAAACCCTGTCTCTACTAAAAATACAAAAAATTAGCTGGGCTTGGTGGCACATGCCTGTAATCCCAGCTACTTAGGAGGCTGAGGCAGGAGAATCACTTGAACCTGGGAGGTGGAGGTTGCAGTAAGCTGAGATGGCAGCACTGCACTCCAGCCTGGGTGTCAGCAGAGCGAGACTCCATCTCCAAAAAAAAAAAAAAAAAAAAAAAAAAAAAGGCTTATGCCTGTAATCCCAGCACTTTGGGAAGCCAAAGTGGGCGGATCACAAGGCCAAGAGATCGAGACTATCCTGGCCAATATGGTGAAGCTCTGTCTCTATTAAAAATAAGAAATTTAACTGGGCATGGTGGTGCACACCTGTAATCCCAGCTACTCAGGAGGCTGATGCAGGAGAATTGCTTGAACCCAGGAGGCAGAGGTTGCAGTGAGCGGAGATCGCGCCACTGCACTCTAGCCTGGCGACACGGCGAGACTCTGTCTCAAAAAAAAAAAAAACGTGATGTTGTGGCCAGTCCTGATATCCCACCGAGATGGCTCCTTGAAGCATGGAAGCAATACATGAGAGGGAGATAACAGGACGATCATGGCAGGGCACTGAGAAGGAGCCAAAGGCCTCGGGGAGGGGGATGTGCTGGCACAGATTTATTATGCAACATCTGAGAAGCCAGCTGACCGTATTTCTGGAGGGTTCACCAGAGACTGCTTTGACTAGTGAGGGGTCTAGGCATCACTGGGCAATCAGCATAGCCGTCCTCTGAGGCCAGGGTGGAAGAGGGCAAATAGGACTGGAGCTGGGCTCGGAAAGGTCAGCAGGAGATAGGATTCCAGAGAGCAGAGGTTCGGTTGATGTGACTGTCAGAACAGGAGCAAGGCCAGAGTGGCTGCCAGGGATCCTGGGCGCACAGGGGTCTCTGGTGAAGGCTAGTAGACCACAGTATTCCCAGGGGCCATGGAAGCCCCAACACTGCTTGACTGCGCTAAGCAAAGAAAGATCAAAAACAAAAAACGAGTGAACAGGACAGTAATGGCAACGGCTGATGGAAAATCCCAACCCCTCACCCAGTTTCCAGGCCTAAGCTAGGCCTCAGAACCAGAGGTCACTGACTGAAAGGGAGGCTGAGTCCCCTCCAGACCACAAATATTTGCAGTAGTAGTCTCCTAATCTGTCCCCAAAGGGGCCCACAGCATTTCCAAGAAGCAACTGTACACTGGGAAAAGAGAAATAGTAGATACATCAAGGGCTGGTGGGTACATGGTCTGAGAGGCCCTTTGGAGTCCAGATAAGTGGAGTCCTTGGACTTCATTTCTCCCCTATCTACACTTGCTCCCTTGGCGATCACACCCTCTCATAACTTTCTTTTTTTTTTTCTCTTTCTTTTTTTTTTGAGACAGAGTCTCTCTCTGTTGCCCAGGCTGAAGTGCAGTGGAGTGATCTTGGCTAACTGTAATCTCCGCCTCCCGGGTTCAAGCGATTCTCCTGCCTCAGCCTCCCCAGTAGCTGGAATTACAGGCATGCGCTACCATGCCCGGCTAATTTTTGTACCTAGTAGAGACAGGGTTTCACCATGTTGGCCAGGCTGGTCTGGAACTCCTGACCTCAAGTGATCCGCCCCCCTCAGCCTCCCAAATTGCTGAGATTACAGGCATGAGTCACCGCACCCGGCTCCTCTCGTAACTTTCAATAACCTGTCCATGGCCAGTCTCGTGTGTATTGCTCCAGGCCTGACATCTCCTGATGTTCAATCTGTTCAGTCTCATGTCCAAGTGCTCACCTGACATCTCCCCTGAGTGGCCTAATGGGCATCTCAGCACGGCCCACAGAGAACTGAAATTTTCACCCCCAAGCTGGCCCCTCTCCTGCAGTCTTCCCATCTCAGTCAAGGGCAACACCATCCTCTTAGGTGCTCAGACTGAAAACCTAGCAGCCATCCTGGATTTCTCTTACACTGCCTATTCAACGTGTGAATGCATGAGTGGAAAGCTGAGTTCGCACTCGTGACTGGCCAGGGTCAACTCTGACATTCGCTCCCACTTTCGCGCGCTGATTTGTATCTGAGCGGATGAAGGTTGGCCCCTGGCGGGCGGGGCCGGGGAAGCGGGCCTGGAGCGAGGGGGCGGGGCAGGCACCACGGAAACGCGCTCGCGCCGGCGCCGAACCACAACTCCCGGCAGCCCCCGCGCTCCCGGGTGGCAAGATGGTGGCGCGCAGGAGGAAGCGCGCGGCGCGGCACCCGGAGGACTGTATCCCCAGCCCACTGGGCTACGCAGGTGAGGGGCTCCGGGACGCGAGACCGGCGGCGGCCAGGCATCGCCGGGAGGTGTTTGGGGATTGGCGGCGGCCGGGGGTCCCCAGGGGCGGCCGCACGGTTGGGTGTGAGCCCCGGTGGCCCGTGGCCCCAGGCTCGGCAAGTTTTGAGGTTCTGGGGTCCCGAGGACCGACTCGGCGCTTTTCTGCGTGCTCACTCTCCTGGAGCGAGCCCAACTTGGTCCATGCTTTCCTTGGGTGAGCCCACCTCTGTCCACCTCTCTCACCCAGGGCAAACCCATTTCCGTCTCCACCCGCTCGTCCACGTGAGCCCATCCCCTTCTCATCGCCTCTGCTCCTAGTCCAGCCCCCATCAGCTCTTACCTGGGCTGTTATAAGCCCTCCTACTCGGTTGCCCTCCTTCTCCTCTTGCCCCTGTTTCTCTTCTCCACCCACGTGCTAGAACGTTCTTTTTAAGGCCATTTAGATTAGATCATGTCTGACACGCCCACGATAGGCCCCACACCCACTGCATTCCCTCCAGTGGCTTTATCAGGTAGCTTCTAAAACAAAACCCAGACTGCTTAACCTGTGTGGGCCACGTGGTCTGGCTGGTGCTGACCTAAAGCTCTTTCTGTTCCTCTGAGGCAATATGCTTTTTCCCGCTCTGGGTTTTTTTGCACGTGCTGTGCCGGTTTGTTGCACACTGGCGTTTCTGGTCTGAGATTTAATGTTGCTTCCTCAAAGAGGCCATCTGTGATGGCTTATGGAAAGAAGACCTCTGCCACCCCATCACCCTGTAATGTTTGTTTCATAACTGATATAAGTTTGCTGTATGCTTACTTGTTAATTGTCTTCTCCGTTATTGCAACTGAGCTTCCTGAGTTCAGGGACTGCAGCTCTATGCCTCTATACGGAGGTGTGAGAAAAATAGCACCAGTTCCTAGCTTCATGAGGATTACAGTCACGGGTGTGCCAACGATTAACCAAAGAATCTCATCAATATAGCCTACAGACTGTTAAGAGAAGTTGTGAAGGCACAGGCAGTGGGATCTGACCTGGCAGGAGGGGCTGGGGGTGATGCTAAGGCTCTCCTGAGGAAGTCATGTTTGAACTAAACCTGAAATTAGCGGGAGGGAAGAGGGTGACACGCCAGGTAGAGAGGGCAGCATGTGTGAGGCCCTGGTGTACCCGCGGGAACAGGGAGAATCCAAGGTGCTGGGGGAAGATGGTACGAGAAGAGGTCACAGTGGCAGGCAGGGTCTTACGGGGCTTTCAGCCATGGTTAGGATTTTGGTGTGGACTCCAAGAGCTGCAGGGTTCGAGCTTCCCTCTCATTGTGCCCCCATCTGTAATCATTGCCCATTTAGCTTCTCTCTCCCTGCACCGCCTTGGGAGGCCCTCCTGGGCAGACTCTTAGAGCCCGCACAGGCTTTGCCAAAAGGTAGGGTGGGGGGCGGTTGGTGAAGGGATGGATGGATGGATCGATGAACAGATAGGACTAGATAGGGATGTGGAGAAAGGAAGTTGTGTGAGTGTCTCGCTGGCCTCAGCTCAGAGTAGCCTGGCCATCCCTTCCCTCCCATTTCCTTTCCAGCTATTCCAATCAAGTTCTCTGAAAAGCAACAGGCTTCTCACTACCTTTATGTGAGAGCACACGACGTTCGGCAAGGCACCAAGTCTACCTGGCCTCAGAAGAGGACTCTTTTTGTCCTCAATGTGCCCCCATACTGCACAGAGGTGAGCTAGTGTCTGGGAGACCTGTGGGCTCAAGGTGGGGGCTCCCATGGCCTCCACCAAGTCCTTGGTGGTGAGACGGACACAGCTAATGGGAGCCCCAGAGGAGAGTTGTTTGAATTATGTGTTTTCTTCCAGATTGTACATGTCCATAATTTAAAAGTAGGAAAGTATAAGAAAATAAAAAGTGCCTCTAATTCTATCCAAACACAACTGTTAATTTTTTTTTTTTTTTTAAACAAAAACTAAGCTAAGGGAATTGCTGGATTGTTTATTTATTTATTTATTTATTTTTTTGAGACAGAGTCTCCCTCTGTTGCTCAGGCTGGAGCACAGTGATCACGACTCACTGCAACCTCCGCTTGCCGGGTTCAAGTGATTCTCCTGCCGCAGCCTCCCAAGCAGCTGGAATTACAGGCGCCCACCACCATGCCCGGCTCATTTTTGTATTGTTCGTATACACAAGGTTTCACCATGTTGGCCAGGCTGGTCTCGAACTCCTGACCTGAAGTAATCCGCTCCCTTCAGCCTCCCAAAGTGCTGGGATTACATTTGTGAGCCACCGTCCCTGGCCAAGGGAATTGCTGGATTTGTTTTCAAAAAAGAAACTCTAATTTGTAAAAGATTCCTCTAAACTTAGAGAAAAAAAGCAGCATGTAGAAGAGGGGGTGTGAGTTCTGACCCTTTTTGAAGTGCAGCATGTGTGCTGGGAAGGGCCCCAGTGGCAGGTGTCCAGCTCGCTGCATTCCACAGACAGAACATACCTGTGTAGTCAGTACCCAGGTGGAGACACAGCAGCACATCCCAGAACCCCTGCTGCTTCCACCACAGACAACCACCATCCTGACTGTCACAGCATAGGGTCACTACTGCTGATTCAGGTAGTAAAACTTGTCATAGGAAATCAGAATAACAGCAAGAATGTCCCCACCTGTCTCCAATGAGAGAGCAGGAATATGCTGCCGGGCACAGTGGCTCACGCCTGTAATCCCAGCATTTTGGGAGGCCGAGGCAGGTGGATCACCTGAGGTCAGGAGTTCAAGACCAGCCTGGCCAACATGGCAGAACCCTGTCTTTACTCAGACTACAAAAATTAGCCGGGTGTGGTGGTGGGTGCCTGTAATCCCGGCTGCTGGAGAGACTGAGGCACAAGAATCACTTGCATCCCAAAGGTGGAGGTTGCAGGACTCCAGCCTGGGCTACAGAGCAGTACTCCAACTCAAAAAAAAAAAAAAAGGAATATCCACCTCCATGCTGTCCCTGGGGAACAGGTCGGAGGCCATGGTGCCCACAGGCTCCTGGCTTGGGCAGATGTGGCTGTGGCTGTCAGTCCTTCAGCAGCGTTGGACCCCTGGCAGCGCCACCTGTGGTGGAGGGAGGCTTTGGGATGGCCCTGCGGATGCTCACACTTGGCTTCCCTCTCCCTGTGGCAGGAGAGCCTGTCCCGCCTCCTGTCCTCCTGTGGCCTCGTCCAGTCTGTAGAGTTGCAGGAGAAGCCGGACCTGGCCGAGAGCCCAAAGGAGTCAAGGTCGAAGTTTTTTCATCCCAAGCCAGTTCCGGTGAGCCGCCAAGCACCGGGTACCACTAGAGTGAGGGGGGTGGGGCATTGTCCCCAGTGTGTTGGGGGAGCTGGCAGTGGGCCGTCAGAGCATTCTCTGGTCCTGAGCCCATCCTCACCGTGTGTGGTGTAGGAGACTGTCCGGGTGACAAAGCCTGCGATTCCTTCCCAGATTTGCCACATCCTTGCACCTCCTGCCTGGCTTTTTCCGTCCCGTGTTAAAGCTCAGGGACCGTCTCTGCTGGCCGCCTGCAGGGCCTTCCCCGGCTCCCCTCCTGCTTCCCCACTGTGGGAGCTCCTTCCCCAGGCTTGGGGGCCGGGTCTCCAGGAGGAGCACTGTTCTTCACAGCTTTCCCAGTGGCCCTGGAGCCCACACCTCCTCCCCACACAGTGGCATCTGGCATGGTGTGTGGGCCCAGGCCTGGCCTCCAAAAACCTGCCCTGGCCCAGGGCGACCCCTGCGTTTCACTGCATCCCTCCCGTGACTGGAAGAAAGGAAGCCTGTGTATCCCCTCTTCCTGGGGAGGAGTAGGGAACAGCTGTCACTTCCCACAGAAGCAGGATCACTGGAAGTGTGGCTGCCCCTGACCTGGATTATGGGATGGCTTATGGTTCTCTTCATGACTCAGGAATAGCCTAGCACCATCTCCCCTGCTGTAGCCACCGGCTAGGCTGAGGGCAGGCCTGGAGACCTTGCGTCAGACGTGGGAAGGAGCCCCCAACCTATATGACATCTCTCTCTCTCTTCAGGGCTTCCAGGTAGCCTACGTGGTGTTCCAGAAGCCAAGTGGGGTGTCAGCGGCCTTGGCCCTGAAGGGCCCCCTGCTGGTGTCCACAGAGAGCCACCCTGTGAAGAGTGGCATTCACAGTTAGTACTGCAGGAGGTGTCTGGCACCTCCTTTCTGGGCTCCGGGTTGGCAGGACACTCTATGGGGACAGTGTCCGAATGTCACAAGCCAAGTCCATGCTCCCTGAGAGCGGCGTGTGGAGGCCTGGGCAGGAGGACCATGGGGCTGTGTTTGGGTCTCCAGGGGAGTCGTTAGCCTGAGCCCCTGGCACAGAGCGGCACAGGCATCTGGGCAGGCAGAGCGAGGGCCCAGCTTGTAGCCCCTGGGATTTCCTTAGCACCTGTGCCCCGGGCCCTGTGTGAAGGTCCCAATTTGCCTGGCAGGCCCTGGGGGGGGCCCAAATGCCAGGCCTGAGGAAGCCCCATTTCCTGGCTCCCTTTTTCTTCAGAGTGGATCAGTGACTACGCAGACTCTGTGCCCGACCCTGAGGCCCTGAGGGTGGAAGTGGACACATTCATGGAGGCATATGACCAGAAGATCGCTGAGGTAGAGGCCCCGCAGGGTCAGCCGAGCACCGCCTCGCCCGTGTAGCTGTGGGAAGGTGGCGCCCCAGAGGGAGGGCGGTGGCGGCCTGTCCTGGGCCACTCTGTAGAGGCCAGACTCCCTGTTTCCCTGCTGGATCCTGGGCTGCCTGGCTGGGTGACACATGTAGTCTCCACATGGTCTATAGTGGAGAAGGAGGCAGCGCCGGCAGGTCCGTGCCCTCCCCACCACCCTTAGCCCCAACACTGTGCTGGGAGGAGGGGAGCAGCCCTCCCCTGCGGGGCTCAGGGCGGTTCTGACTTTGGGAGGAGGGCGTGGAGGGCACGCTGCTGGAGGCTGCAGGAGGTCCCAGGCACCCACCGCATGACGGGATCACCTTCCTTGCAGGAAGAAGCGAAGGCCAAGGAGGAGGAGGGGGTCCCTGACGAGGAGGGCTGGGTGAAGGTGACCCGCCGGGGCCGGCGGCCTGTGCTCCCCCGGACTGAAGCAGCCAGCTTGCGGGTGCTGGAGAGGGAGAGACGGAAGCGCACCCGAAAAGAGCTGCTCAACTTCTACGCCTGGCAGCACCGAGAGAGCAAGATGGAGCGTAAGCCACCCCCAGCCCATCCTCAGACCCCTCGGCCTTGGCCCCATCAGCATCGATGAGGGCTGTGGCCAGTGCTCCTGAGGGCGGGCACTAGACTTGGTGGTCGAGGAGGGAGGGCGTCCCTAAGCACAGGGCTTGCACCAGACTCAGTGGAAAGAGGCCCAGCCTGGAGCACCCTGTGTGGTGGTCCCCGATCACCTACCCGCCCACCCCCCAGGCAGATGCCTTTGCTCAGTGGGTGGGGACCCTAGGTCATCAGTGCCCACCTCTGGGCCCCTGTGCACTTAGTGCTGGCACTCGTCAGCTTCCAGTTAACAAGGAGTTCAAGTGCAGAGGAGGCTTCTGAGCCCACTGTGGGTGCAGAGAAGGTGCTGCAGAGTATGTGTGTTGGGTTGTTGGTGGTGGGTGTGTGTTTGTGTGTTTGTGTGTGTGTGTGTGTGTTTGTTTTGTGTGTGTGTCAGGTGGCCCTGCACAGGACCCTCCCATGGCTGTGCGCCCGATCGCCTGTGGCCCACTCCTGGTGCTGCGGCTGAGCCTCCTGCTCCACTGCCTGGTGTCCCTGTCTACAGTACAGCTTCCCTGTGGGCCCAGGGGAGGGTTCTCCTGGCCCTGGCTAGGGCACAGGGACGGGCTCTGCGGCAGGCCCTGAGCCACCCGCCCAGTCACTGGTGCTTTCCCTGCCTTGCTGGCCCTCTTGGCTTCCACTCGTGCTCGCTCTAGACCCTCAGCTTCCCTCTCAATGCCATCAGCCTCCCACTGACCTGGGCCACCCGGTGACCAGAGTTGCCATCTGCATTCACCGGCACAAGGGCTGGAGTCCCTTTACTGATTCTCAGGGTTCCTCCAGGCCGAGCCGTCTGGACTCCTTCCTTCCGCCTTGTGCAGGGGTGGGGGTGGGGGCGGGTGCCTTTGCTTTGTCGCTAGGGCTTCATCTCTAGGCTGGGGGTGCCAGCATCTCCCACTTTGGCCTTGCCCTTGGACTCTGCCTGCCCTTGTGTTCCGTTTCCTGACAAGATCCAGACCCTGCCCCCACAGCAGAGCTGGGAGGGGGATGGGCTGGTGGGGGAGACATAGCCCCACCCCCACAGTAACTGGGAGGAGGGGTAGGGCATGAGCAAGCCGGCTCCCCCTGGGGCGCCCTGTCTGACCCTGCCCCGTGCCTCCTCTCACCCCCAGATCTAGCGCAGCTGCGCAAGAAGTTTGAGGAGGACAAGCAGAGGATTGAACTGCTGCGGGCCCAGCGCAAATTCCGACCCTACTGAGCCGCGAGAGCCGCAGTGGATGGCTGGAGGTGCAGGGCCAGGAGGAACATGAGGTGAGGCAGGGCCTGCAGCTGTCGCCAAGAGGCCGAGCTCTGGCGAACCGGCCCCAGGTTGAAGGCCACCACATCGAACAGCCCCATCAGAGTCCACACAGGCCAGGAGTGAAGGACCAGGCCACCCCTCAGGTCTTGTGCTTCAGCAGTCCTGGGGACCCAGGCGTGCCCAGAGGAGAACTTGCCCTTTCCGCCTCCTGCCTCCACCCCCTCCTCTCAAAGACCCTGGATGAATGCGTTCTGTTCTCCCTTTTCCCTCAATGGAAAAGCCCTTGCTGGCAACGAAACCGCGTCAAAAGCAGTGAGAATACAAGAACCTTTTATTTTCCATCCAGTTGGGCAGCAGGGAAAGGCTAGGTGGGCCCAGCCCGCCCTTCCTTCCTCCAGCTGGCTGGAGATTATTAGCCAGGAGACAGCAGCCCTCGAACCCAGACTCTGTCTCCCCATTGAGGCCACAGATGTTGAAGTTGGAATCTCGCTCCTTCCCCTGACTACCATCCTGGGCTGGGCCTGAAGACCAGTGAGGCCTGTCCCTACCACCCCTGGCCTTGTTGTGGGGCTGAGGAACTCAGAGTCCCAGTGTTGAGTCTGGGAGCACTAGCTCTTCATAGTTCCAGGCCCAGAGCTGCAGCTGGGCTGGGAGTGTGTGTGTGCGCTGTAAGAAGGAGCTGATGATACTGGCCACGTGCTGGGGTTCGCTCATGTGGACACAGTGATTGCCTGGGACCTCCACAAACTGGAACCGCTGGAGAGGGGAGGGGGTGGGTGGTGAGGTGTGGCCAGAAGAGCTTAGGGAGCTCCATGGGCCCTGGGGTCAGGACCCTCCCACAGCCTTCCAGCTCCCTGCAGGTCAGGAGCGCCTCCCACAGTGAGTTTCCCCCATACTCAGCTCCTTGGAGCCCTGACAGTCCATAGCACCCCAGTAGGTGTGTAACTCTAGGGACTTGGAGGCTTCCCAGGGGTCTAGGCCAGCTGAGTTGTGAAGTTGCATGGCAGGGACAGGGCGGGGCCGAGGCCAGGGTTGCTGTGATTGTATCAGAAGAGGTCCCCGTAAGAAAAGATAATGAGATGACGTGAGCAGCCTGCAGACTTGTGTCTGCCTTCAAGAAGCCAGACGGGAAGGCCCTGCCTGCCTTCGTTCTGACCTGGCGGCCGGCCAGCCACAGGTGGGCTTCTTCCCTTTGTGGTGACAACGCCAAGAAACCTGCAGAGGCCCCAGGGTGAGGTGTTTGTGGGTAGGTGACCATAAAACACCAGGTGCTCCCAGGAACCTGGGCAAAGGCCACCCCCACCTACAGCCAGCACGCCCACTGGCGTGATGGGTGCAGAGGGATGAGGCAGCCAGGTGTTCTGCTGTGGTTTGGGAGCCTATAAAATGTGAGACTAGGCCGGGCATGGTGGCTCCCGTCTGCAAAACCAGCACTTCGGGAGGCCAAGGTGTGCGGATCACCTGAGGTCAGGAGTTTGAGACCAGCCTGGCCAACATGGTGAAACCCCATGTCTTCAAAATACAAAAGTTAGCTGGGCATGGTGGCAGGTGCCTGTAATCCCAGCTACTCAGGAGGCTGAGGCATGAGAGTCACTTGAACCCAGGAGGTGGAGGTTACAGTGAGCCAAGATCTTCCTACTGCACTCCAGCCTGAGCAACAGAGTGAGACTCCGTCTCAAAAAAAAAAAAAAAAAAAACTGGGACTATTAGCTGGGCATGATGGCATGCCCCTGTAGTCCCAGCTACTCACGTGGCTGAGGTGGGGAGGATCATTTGAGCCCAGGAGTTTGAGGCTGCAGTGAGCTACGATTGAGCCACTGCACTCCAGCCTGAGCAACAGAATGAAACCCTGTCTCTCAAAAAATAAAAAATGTGGGACTTTCTCTGGCAGTTGGGTCACCTAATTATGCCTGGCACCAAGAAGGAGGGGTGGGTATTTGAGGATGATAAAAGAACCTCCCCACCAAAGGTCTCTGTTTCCTTAATTCTGATTACTTGTGTCCCCAAGGCCTCTAGGGACTGACTACTGGTGCGTGAGGCCTGATAGATCCTGGTGGTCACTTGTTGGGCCTGGGGGCAGACTAGGGTTCTTCCCAGTGCAAGAGAAGAGATGGGTGAGGTGGGACCAGAGTGGGCGACAGTGGCCGGACACTAACTGCCTGAGCCCCGCCTTACCTCTTTCAGGGTGGATTTCATCGTGTCTATCATGAACGGCAGGGACTTCTCAGAGTAATTCTCTCTTGACTCAAAATATCCGTGGACTGCTCTGGAAAGTGAGGAGTTGGGGTTGTTGGGGTTCATCTTAGAACCGCCTCCCAGCACTGCCCCCATCCTGCCCTGGGTTCAGGCCTCTGAGGAGAAACCAAAGCCTGGGCTACCCCAACTCCCGCAGCTGGGTCCCTTGACCCTGGGTTGGATTTGAGGCTCAGTTAATCTCACGCTCAGCTGGCACAAGCCAGGTACAAGCGAGTGCTGAAGGCACAGCCTTGCTGGGGCGCAGGGAGTTCAGGACTTGGCCACAGTCAGCCCTGATCAGCAGAGCTGGGATCTGAACAGGCTCTGGAGCCCACACTTGCTCTGAGAGAGAATTTACATCTTAACAATCCTCCCACTGAAAGTCTACAATCCCTTCCGGGCGCAGTGGCTCAAACCTGTAATCCCAGCACTTTGGGAGGCTGGGGCAGGCGGATCACGAGGTCAGGAGATCGAGACCATCTTGGCTAACACGGTGAAACCCCGTCTCTACTAAAAATACAAAAATTAGCCAGGCATGGTGGCGGGTGCCTGTAGTCCCAGCTACTGGGGAGCCTGAAGCAGGAGAATGGCATGAACCTGGGAGGCGCACCTTGCAGTGAGCTGAGATTGCACCACTGCACTCCAGCCTGGGTGACAGAGCCAGACTCCATCTCAAAAAAAAAAAAAAAAGTCTACAGTCCCATGGTTTTTAATACATTGAGTTGTGAGACCATCGTCACAATTACAGAACATTTTCATCACCCCCAAAGAAATCCCGAACCTCTGAGCTTTCACACACACACCCCACAGGCTTCTGGTCCTGAGCAAACATGACCTGGCTTTGTCTCTGTGGTGTGCCCTATTTGGACTTGAACGTGAATGCAGTCATACAACACGTAGACGGTTGTGTCTGACTTCGTCCACTTAGCACAATGTTTTCAAGGTTCATCCAGGCTGGAGCCCGTGTCAGTGCTTCGTTTCTTTTTATGGCTTAAAAATCGTCTATGGTGGGCCAGGCACAGTGGCTCACGCCTGTAATCCCAACACTTTGGGAGGCCGAGGCGGGCGGATCATGAGGTCAGGAGATGGAGAGCAGCCTGGCCAACATGGTGAAACCTCGTCTCTACTAAAAATACAAAAATAAGCCAGGCGTGGTTGCGGGCGCCTGTAGTCCCAGCTACTCGGGAGGCTGAGGCAGGAGAATCATTTGAATCCAGGAGGCAGAGGTTGCAGTGAGCTGAGATTGGGCTCACTGGTTATGGAGCCTTACCTGGGCATGCCCCCAGCTGACACCTGTGGAAAGGCATGGGCCAGCCCTGGCCCATCCTCTGGTGCCTGAGCCCTCCCCTGCTCTGACCTACCTCCTTCCATGACCCTGCTGCCAGGGGGGCTTCCCAAAAAAGATCTTGAGCCTCAGTGGTGTGGTCAACACGCAGAGAACTTGGAACCTCATGCCAGGGCTCCCTCCCGGAGATTCCTGGTGCCCATGTCTCCTTGGGGGTGACTGAAAAGGATGAGTCCAGACTCACTTGATGAACAGCACGTGGGCCTGCAGCTTCCCGATGGAATGCGCATACAGCTCCCTGCTGATGAAGTCAATGCTGTTCTCTACCTGCACAGACAAAAACGGTGAATTCACAACGGTGAAGTCACAAGGCACAGGCACTCTTGTGGGCACGAAACCCATCTCTGTTGGGGTGGCTAAGCCCTGGCGAGGGCACCTTAGCCACCCACCCTGGGTCTGAGCCCAGGACCCCACCACATCACCGCCTCATCGAAGGCTCTTTAACCGCTGGTGGCCTGAGACTCCTGCCGTCTCCAAGTCTGTTCTCCCCTCTTCCTGGGCTCGTGGCTACCCAGCCTGACTCCATTTCCCATACTCCTTTGCCACCAGGTATGGCTGTGTGATTAAAGGCTGAGAAGTGAGTTAGGCCACTTCTGGGCCTGGATTTTAGGACTTAGGTGTGGCCCTTTCACACCCCTTTCCCAGTCCATAGGCTGCACCTCACACTGTCCCCCGCCAGCCTGGGACAGGCTTCTTGCCAGGAGGAAGAAACTTGCTGGGACCACAGTGCAGGATGGGCACTCCATGGTGGCCCCTGCCAGCCTCCTCCGCGGCCCTGCCTGCCCTGTCTTGTGACTGTTTCACGTCTGGATGGCGGGGATGTGGCCAGCTCAAGTGAGATGTGCTGTAGGTGTGACATGAAGCTGGATTTGGAAAACAGCATGCAAAATAATGCAATCAAGCTTTATGTTGATTACATCTTAAATCACATTGTGGATGTTAAATAAAAATATGAGGAGAATTTATAGAGCCTTTTTTTTTTTTCTATTTTTTGCTCTTGTTGCCTAGGCTGGAGTGCAATGGCGTGATCTCAGCTCACCGCAACCTCCGCCTCCTGGGTTCAAGCGATTCTCCTGTGTCAGCCTCCTGAGTAGCTGGGATTATAGGCATGCACCACCACGCCCAGCTAATTTTGTATTTTTAGTAGAGACAAGGTTTCACCATGTTGGTCAGGCTGGTCTTGAACTCCCGACCTCAGGTGATCTGCCCGCCTCGGCCTCCCAAAGTGATGGGATTACGGCGTGAGCCACCGAGCCTGGCCTTGGGCCTCTTTTAATATAGCTGCTAGACAATGTCAGGTTCCACGAGGCTCACACTCTGCTTCCCTTGGACTGTGCTGCTCTGATCTGGGGACTCTAAGGGCAGGAGCGCTCAGCATTTTCTCTATCCCTAGTTCTCAGCACACGGAGCACAGAGGAGAAGCTTCATAAATGCAGCTGAGTGGATTAATTCCAGGAAGCTCCGGTAAGGACCAGCTCCATTAAGTCACACCGGAGGCCGGGCGCGGTGGCTCACCCAGCACTTTGGGAGGCCGAGGCGGGCAGATCATGAAGTCAGGAGATCGAGACTATCCTGGCTAACATGGTGAAACCCCGTCTCTACTAAAAAATACAAAAAATTAGCTGGGTGTGGTGGCAGGCGCCTGTAGTCCCAGCTACTCAGGAGGCTGAGGCAGGAGAATGGCGTGAACCCAGGAGGCGGAGCTTGCAGTGAGCCGAGATCTCACCACTGCACTCCAGCCTGGGTGACAGAGTGAGACTCCGTCTCAAAAAAAAAAAAAAAAAAAAAAAAAAAAAAAATCACACCCAATACTCCTCCACCTCCACCATCGTGAATATAAAATTGCTATGAACACACACATACACCCGTGAAAACTCACTGCCCTGGTTTCAACCCTGGCCCTTCAGCTATTTTCTGCTTCTCAGACCAAAATGACCTGAGGTGCCTTCCCTGAAACAGGGGTTCCCGTACTGTTCCCAAGGCTTGCGTGCTCTCTTATGTCAGCTGCCACATCTCACAGTGGGGTGTGTCTAAGCCTTTCGGGCTGGCACACAGGAGGGGCTTCCTGGCCACAAGGTGAACAGGTAAACTTGACCCTGTCTGTAGTAAAAATACAAAAATTAGGCTAGGCACAGTGGCTCACGCCTGTAATCCTAGCACTTTGGGAGGCCGAGGTGGGCAGAGCGCCTGAGGTCAGAAGTTCGAGACCAGCCTGGCATGAGCCACAGTGTTCGGTCTATTTTAATTTTAGAGACAGGGTCCCCCTCTGTCACCCAGACTGGAGTGCCATGGCTCAGTCATGGCTCTCGCAGCCTCAAACTCCTGGGCTGAAGTGATCTTCCCACCTCAGCCTCCCGAGTGGCTGGGACTACAGGTGTGTGTCACCACTCCCGGCTAATTTTTGTATTTTTTGGTAGAGACAGGGTTTCACCATGTTGGCCAGGCTGGTCTTTTACTCCTGGCCTCAAGTGATCTGCCTGCCTCGGCCTCCTAAAGTGCTGGGATTATAGGCGTGAGCCACTGCACCTGGCCAGAAATTTAAAAAATAAAAAAAGAATTTTGGACCAGCCCCATCTTGGAATGTATATCTCCTGCAATTTAGTTTATGTCCTAACGAAGTCTTTCCATCCCTGGGAAGCCTCCTCCTTCCAGCATTATGGGTGACCATAGCTCCCACTACAGAACAGGTCACATAAGCCATGGTCCTTAAGGGCAGGGAAAGGGGGCATCTCCAAAAGCCAGATTGACTAGGATCTGGCAGATAAACTCCCACCACGACGGTCAGCACACACAAGGGACAAACCAGCAGTGAGTGAGCCTCGGTGGGTAGGGAGGACCACCCAACAGCTGGTATTGGAATAACTAGCCGTTCATCTAGAAAAACAATTACAATGGCTGGGTGCAGTGGCTCACACCTGTAATCCCAGTACTCTGGGAAACTGAGGCGGGAGGATAGCTTGAGCCCAGGCATTCAAAACCAGCCTGGGCAACATGGCAAGACCCTGTCCGTACAAAAGTAAAAAACTTAGCTGGGTGTGGTAGTGCATACCTGTAGTCCTAGCTACTCGGGAGGCTGAGGTGAGAAGATCACTTCAGCCCAGGAGTTTGAGGCTGAGCTATGATTGAGCCATGGCACTCCAGTCTGGGTGACAGAGGGAGACCCTGTCTCTAAAATTAAAATAAATAGACCCAACACTGTGGCTCATGCCTGTAATCCCAGCACTTTGGGAGGCTGAGGCAGGTAGATCGCCTGAGGTCAGGAGTTCGAGACCAGCCTGGCTAACATGGTGAAACCCCATCTCTACTAAAAATACAAAAATTAGCCAGGTGTGGTGCTGGGTGCCTGTAATCCCAGCTACTTGGGGGCTGAGACAGGAGAATCGCTTGAACCTGGGAGGTGAACGTTGCAGTGAGCTGAGATGGTGCCATTGCACTCCAGCCTGGGTGACAAGAGCAAGACTCCATATCAATAATAGTAATAATAAAATTAAAGAAAACTAGAACTTTTAAAACATGAAGAAAAAAAAAAAGAAAACGAATCACTACCTGACACCATGCTCAAGAACAAATCCCACATGGATCAAAGACAAGCATGTTAACATTCCCAGACCATTGGCTGACGCCATGGTCCAAAAGCCTCATCTCTTAGCCTGGGCCTGGGCAGCAGCTCTCAGCGGTCTCCCTGCAGTTAGAGTGTCCCCACCTCTAATGACAGTGTCTCACATGTGTCCAGTGTTCTACCATTTTTTAACAATCACAAAATAGCACAGGCCATGAGCACCTGAAGCGACAGCACTGTGCGAGGCCACTCAACACACATGAGCTCACCTAGTCTCGACAACAACCCTTCAAAGGCAGGCCCAGGGCTTGACTCCCCGAGCCAAGCTGCTCATAAACCAGCTGAGTGAATGAAAGCACTTTCTTTTTGCATGTGAGACAACCAAGGCTCAGAGGGTAAGCACCTTGCCCAAAGTCCTACAGCCCCTCAGTGGCAGAGATGGCCAAGTTTCTATTAATACAAGTGCTCCAGTGACACACTTCCAGGCCTCCAGATGGGATGCTGTTTTTGAGAACCTTTGTCATCCTGCCCCTCCCCTCTTTAATCTTCACAGCCTCTACCAGGAATCCCCCTCTCAACAGATGCACCGAGCTGACTTCGAGCTTCTCCCTGTGCAGCAGCCAGTGCCTGGAATGTCTCCCTCTTCTCCTCACCTCCATCGACTGTATTTAATGCCACTGAAGTGCATACTTACAAATGGTTAAATTGACAATTATTATGTATTATGTTAGCTATGTAATTTCTTTTTTTTTTTTGAGATGGAGTCTCGCTCTGTCACCCAGGCTGCAGTGCAGTGGTGCTATCTCGGCTCACTGCAACCTCTGCCTACCATTCAAGCGATTCTCCTGCCTCAGCCTCCTGAGTAGCTGGGATTACAGGCGTGAGCCACCACACCTGGCCTGGAATTTTCAAAAACGACAAAGACGCTAACAGGCAAACCTTGGCGGGGTACCCAGAGGCAGTGGTACTCACCCAGGAGAGCCTCTGGTCTCTGTTCAGAACCAGACTTGGAGGCGGAAGCACAAAGACAGTGGCGTCAATGCTGTCTCTCAGGGTCAGGGGACGCTCCGTGACTTTGCTGGGACTCCCCAGGCCTTTCCAGCCAGGGCCCATTTCTCCCACCTGCCCCCAACATCCTCAACTGCCCAGGACTCCCTGTCCTGGGGTCCAGCTGGAGCAGGGCTTGACCATGGCCACCTGACCACGGACCTGTCAGCCCACATGGGACCTCACCGGCCACCCCAAAGGGCGTGGATGGTGGAGCTCTCGTCTCTGAGAAACTCACTCATTCATTCCTTTAGCCACTAGGAAGAAGCAAATAAGTACCAATGGTGTCATCGTTTGTTGAGAAGACATTGAATGAAAAAAGAAACATGAGCGGAGTTGTGAGGCCTGGGTGTGCCCAGCTTCAGCTTTGGGCGCTGACGTGGTTCTTTGCCCCCATCCCGATGGTACCAACAACTCGGCCTCAACTGCAAACTGAACACCCAGCAGTTCCTTCCCGAGCAATGTCCCCTCAAGAACGGCCTGCATGGGAGTGTCCAGAAGGGGCAGAGGGTCCACTGTGGCCCTGATGGTAATCGCAAGCTGGAAGCTGCCGGCAGTCAGAAGGTATGGAGACGTGAACTGAGGGGTGTTTGTATGGGACCCGTCCAGCCGGACACATGGGGACTAGAGCTGCAGGTGTCCACATGGGTAAGAGGCAGGGCTGCTCCCTCCCCCATATAAATCTTTCTCAAATACCTTCATGGCCAGGCCTCCCCACCACCCCTTCTTATTTTACTCCATAGCACTCTCTCTTTTTTGAGACAGAGTTTCCCTCTGTCGCTCAGGCTGGAGTGCAGTGGTGTGATCTCGGCTCACTGCAACCTCAGCCTCTCGGGTTCAAGCAATTCTCCTGCCTCAAACTCCAGAGTGGCTGCGACTACACGCGCCCAACACCACGCGCAGCTAATTTTGTATTTTTAGTAGAGACAGGGTTTTGCCATGTTGGCCAGGCTGGTCTCAAACTCCTGACCTCAAATGATCTGCCTACCTCCTAAAGTGCTGGGATTACAGGTGTGAGCCATCATGCCCAGCCTCCATAGCACTTTCTAAGTCACTTGATCCTTTGTCTATTGACTGCTTCTCTCCTCTGCTAGAGTTCAGCTTCCACGAGGACAGAGAGTTTGGTCTGTCTTGTTCACAGCTGTATCCTCAGGACCAAGAACTGTGCCTGCCACATAGGAGGGGCTCACAAAGTGCTTGCTGAATGAATAAACAGGTGTTTACCTCTGGGTGGGGTCCAGGAGGGGCTGGAGAGGGTTCAAAGGAACAGGTGCTGTGCCATTGTTTTAGCTGTGTGATGGGTACACAGGTTACTGTTATTACTATTATTAACATTATTATTTTATTATTTAAACATACATATATGGGCTGGGCACCATATTTTGCGCCTGTAATCCCTGCACTCTGGGAGGCCCATGCGGGTGGATCACTTGAAGCCAGGAGTTGGAGACCAGCCTGACCAACATGGTGAAACCCCATCTCTACTAAAAGTACAAAAAAATTAGCCAGGTGTCATGGCGGGCGCCTGTAGTCCCAGCTACTCGGGAGGCTGAGGCATGAGAATTGCCTAAACCCGGGAGGCGGAGGTTGTGGTGAGCTGAGATCGTGCCACTGCACTCTAGCCTGGGTGACAGAGCAAGACTCTGTGTCAAAAAATCAAACAAACAAATAATAAAACACTAAAAAAA
Organism: Symphalangus syndactylus; assembly: GCF_028878055.3. Classification (NCBI taxonomy): domain Eukaryota; kingdom Metazoa; phylum Chordata; class Mammalia; order Primates; family Hylobatidae; genus Symphalangus; species Symphalangus syndactylus. The sequence goes on from NC_072440.2 coordinate 17,219,306, forward strand.
CTATACATATATGATATACCAACAAGATTTTTTTGGGGGGGCCTAAGCCACCTGATTCTAAAGTTCACGTGGAAAAATTACACAGGCAAGAATAGCAGGAGGTCAGGCACCTGTAATTCCAGCACTTTGGGAGGCCGAAGTGGGAGGATCACTTGAGACCAGCCTGGGCAATGGAGCAAGACTCCATCTCTACACAAAAAAACTAAAAGATTAGCCGAGCATGGTGGCACACACCTGTAGTCCCAGCTACTGGGAAGATTGAAGTGGGAGGGTTGAGCCAGGGAGGCAGAGGCTGCAGTGAGCCGAGATCCTGCCACTGCAATCCAGCCTGAGCAACACAGCAAGACCCTGTCTCAAAAAGGAAAAGAAAAAAAGACTAGTAGAAAAACTCTGTAAAACAGCAATGAAGGGAGACGGTCCCGTCAGATATGAAAATCCTCAGGCCGGGCACAGTGGCTCATGCCTGTAATCCCAGTACTTTGGGAGGCCAAGGCAGGTGGATCACCTGAGGTCAGGAGTTCGAGACCAGCTTGGTCAACATGGTGAAACCCCATCTCCACTAAAAATACAAAAATTAGCCAGGCCTGGTAGTGGGCACCTGTAATCCCAACTACTTGGGAGGCTGAGGCAGGAGAATTACTTGAACCCGGGAGGTGGAGGTTGCGGTGAGCCGAGATTGTGCCATTATACTCCAGCTTGGATGACAAAAGCAAGACTTCGTCATCTGAGTCGGGCCTCAGTTTAAAACGTGTGGTACAGTAAGATCAGAGACAGGCAGGCAGAGACAGAGCCAAGTACAGATGCGCATTCAGTGTCTGACCAAGGCAGCCCCTTACATGAACAGGGTAAAGATAGACTTGCCTAAAAATGGCATTAGGCAGCTGAGGAGCCATCTGGAAAAAGATGAAGACAGATTCAAACCTCACTCTGTACACTAGATAAGGATCCAGTATAGTAAATATTTAAATGCAAGTGCCAGACCCAAAATAATATTAGTATCAAGCATGACCTTTTAACTATGACTCAAATTCCAGAAGCCATACAAAAGACATATTTTCTTTCTTTCTTTCTTTCTTTTTTTGAGACGAAGTTTCGCTCTTGTTGTCCAGGCTGGAGTGCAATGGTGTGATCTCAGCTCACCACAACCTCCACCTCCCGGGTTCAAGCAATTCTCTTGCCTCCGCCTCCCGAGTAGCTGGGATTACAGGCATGCGCCATCACGCTCGGCTAATTTTGTATTTTTAGTAGAGACGGGGTTTTTCCATGTTGGTCAGGGTGGGCTTGAACTCCCAATCTCAGGTGATTCGCCCACCTCAGCCTCCCAAAGTGCTGGGATTACAGGCGTGAGCCACTGTGCCTGGACTAGAAATCTGTATTTTTACATAAAATCTTTCTATTTAAAATAATAGCCCTTGTGCTCTGGCCCTTGTGCCCTTCCTCCAAAAAATAAAAAGGATACAATAAAAAATAAATAAAATATGGGCAATCTATTCAAAATTCCCCCCATGCCAAATGTTTTTGTTTCAACTGCACAAGTTAAACAAATCGTACCTGCAACCTGAATGCAGCCCAGCTTATGATGAAGATTTGAGTCCCCCCACAGCACGGGGCTTCAGGGGCCAGATATTTTTGTTTTGTCTTTAAGACAGGGTTGGCTGGGCATGGTGGCTCACACCTGTAATCCCAGCACTTTGGGAGGTCGAGGCAGTAGGATCGCTTGAGTTCAGGAGTTCGAGACCAGCCTGGGCAACATGGCGAAACCCCATCTCTACAAAAAAAAAACAAAAATCAACCAGGTGTGGTGCTGCACACCTGTGGTCCCAGCTACTCAAGAGGCTGCGGTAGGAAGATCGCCTGAGCCCATGAGGCCGAGGTTTCAATGAGCCAAGGTCACACCACTGCATTCCAGCCTGAGTGACAGAGCAAGACCCTGTTTTTTTTTTTTTTAAAAAAAAAAAAAAAAAAAAAACACACAGGAAAAAGACAGGGTCTTGCTAGAGTGCAGTGGCACAATCATGGTTCACTGCAGCCTGGGACTCCTGGGCTCATGTGAGTCTCCCACTTCAGCCTCCTAAGTAGCTAGGACCACAGGTGTGTCACCATGCCATTTATTTTTGAATTTTTTGTAGAGATGGGGGTGTCTCCCTGTATTGCCCAGGCTGGTCTTGAACTCTGGGCCTCAAGCGATCCTCCCACCTGGCCTCCCAAAGTGCTAGGATTACAGGCATGTGTGAATATGCTTGGCCAGGGGCCAGATACTGACACAGACTGTCCCTCTGTCCTTAGGGCACCCCAGGCAGAGTGGGCTCCTCCCTCCTTCATGGGAACACCTCAAGATGGTTTCCAGAAAGCCAGTATTGTGGGGCTTGAACTTAGATGAGAAGATAAAGACTTCATCTCTGCTGCTCTCTCCCCATCCTGCACCACCAGCTCACACCTCCAGGCCTGTCCTGCCAGCTCCTTTCTCCTCCTGGAGTCCATGGGAGCAGCTCCCGCACCTCCACTGCTTTGCTCAAAAGTCACCTTCTCATGAGGCCCACCCAGACCCTCCTATTCAAAAGAGGAAGTGAAGCTGCAGCCTCTCCAACAATGCTCGCTGCCCTCCCCACTGTGCGTCCTCCACGAGCCCTCCCCTCCTCACGCACTCTGTAACCCATCCAGAGAACCTCACACACAAGCCAATGGGCTCCTGAGGCTCCCAGCAGCCGGAGAAGCGGGAACAGATTCTCCCTCACAGCCTCAGAAGGAACCAGCCCTGCCGAGGCCTTGACCTTGGACCCTGAACTCCGGAACTGGGGGAATGTGTCTTGGTTGTTTAAGCATCAGATTCTCGAGGGATCAGGTTGGATGATGGAAATGGGAGAGGGAGGTTATCCCAGTTGTCTGCCCAGCTGCAGAATAGAATGTGAACTCTCAGGTGCTCTGGGGCTGGAGGGAAGCATTTGGGAGGAATCTACATTATCCTTGAGGCACTGGGTGGGGGGTTCTGGCTGGGTACTGTCTTCTTTTAGGTTAACGCTGGGTCCCAAAAGGCCACAACTGCTGCAAAGGGCTTATCCGCACACAATGTTCCAGCCAGCGGACTACTTCCCCAGACCCGGGGGTCACCTCCTTCTCAGCCCTCCCTCTTGCCTGTTCCCTCACTCCCCTGACACCCACATAGGGGTGCCTGGTCAGCATCCTGCATTCACTATTTCCTGTGACCTGGGCCTAATCGAATTCCCCGGCCTCATTCCAGATTAGCTCACTTCTGTGCCTGGGGCTCCCTAGGTCAGCCATCTGTGAGGCATGTCCAGGAAGCCTGGGCCTGGGGTCCTTGACCTCCCCTCCCCATGATGGGTTTCCAGGGAGGCAAGATAAAGGTTCAAGATGATCACGAAGACCCAACGGGTCCCAAACTGGGGACCCGAGGCCAAAACAGCCCACAGGTGGCGCTCCTTAGACCCTGAGGGGATGCTGTCCATTTCTGGACTCATGACACCTAAAAATACACACCTCAGCAGATCAACTGCAGAGCTGAGCAATTGGCAATTCTGGTCACACAAGACTGAATTCCCACTTGATTAGCACCAGCCCAGCTGCCTACCAGGGTGGGCTGGCTTCAGCTCCAAAGTCCCTACGCATCCCATAGCCTCCCTCCCAGCCTGCACCCTCAACTCCACAATATGACCCCACCCCCGCCCCCACCCTCACCCCCACCCCCACCCCCAGGTGCTGGAGTTTCTGACCCCTGCCTCACTCAGCACTTTATAAAGGGAAGGCACAGGCCCACCTCGCCTGGTCCGATGAGCGCAAAAAACCCAAGACCTTATTTGTCACCTGAGCAAACAAGGGGAGTCTAAAAGGGAAAGGACTGTCCTAAGATCACCGAGCTGGCAGTGTCAGGAAGCCGGGTTGTTTTGCCCAACTTAGCACATTTTCCATCCGACGACACCATCTCCCTCCAGCTGTTCCCTCACCTTGGGAGAGCTGCCTCCTGGACCACCCCTCTGGAGCAGGCCCCGCCACAAGTCTGTTCTAGAGCACTGTGTATTTCCTTTGTTACATCTAGAGAATGTCTAACCGCTCATGTGCCTGTTCACCTGTTGATCATCTGCTTCAGGGGGCGCCATCTGTGTGCAGCAGCCCCTGGAGTTGTGATGCTGGAGGTCTGGCCCCACTGAGAGAGGGACAGTCGGCTCTCGCTCACTGCAGCCTCACTGAGCCGGGCCTGTAGCGGACCCTTAGAAAAGATTTCCTGGGCCAGGCACAGTGGCTCTCACCTGTAGTCCCAGCTACTCAGGAGGCTGAGGTGGGAGGATCTCTAGAGCCGGGAGGTGGAGGCTGCAGTGAGCCATGATGGTGCCACCGCACTCCAGCCCAGGTGACAGAGTGAGACCTTGTCTCAAAAAGAAAGAAGAAGAAAGAAAGAAAAAAAAATTCCTGGGTAAAAAGCAAAGTACAGAAATCGCTTATGCCAGAAGCTGCTCTGAAACCAACACACCAGCTCCACCTCTCCATTGTGGAAAGCCTCTCCCAAGTCACTCAGCCCCTGGGACATCCTCACAGCCTGCCCCTGGCGCTGGGCACCCACCCCAGGTCCAGCAGAGCATGGCCGCGACATTCACCAACATTTAGTCCAAGACACCTGACCAAACTCTCCCAGAGCGTGGCTTTCTGGGATGTGCAGTAGCTGTATGGCCTCACCCGGCTTGCTCGGCAATGCTGAGCCTTGGTTTCTCCTGCTGTAAATGGGATGAGGGTGAGGCAGGAGGGGGATTCAGTGAGATGCTGTTTGCAAAGCGCTTAATATCCTGCCTGGTCTAGGGCAAGTCCTTGACATCCTCGGTAAGAATAGTGACAAACATAAAATGGCCTTGGACAGCAGAGTCCCTCACCTGTGGCCACCTTCTTGGTTCCTCTTTGCAGGAGGAGCTCCCCGCACTCCTCGCTCAAGTGGCTATTGCTCTTCAGTAACCTGGGGGAGACAGAAGGATGCTGGGGGCCTGGGGGCCAACGAAAAGGAGGTCAGATAAAAAGGCAAGGAGGGCTGGGGACGGTGGCTCATGCCTGTAATCCCAGCACTTTGGGAGGCCGAGATGGGCGGATCACCTGGGGTCAGGAGTTCGATACCAGCCGGGCCAACATGGTAAAACCCCATTTCTACTAAGAATCCAAAGTTAGCTGGACGTGGTGGCATGTGCTTGTAATCCCACCTACTTGGGAAGCTGAGGCATGAGAATCACTTGAACCCAGGAGGCAGAGGTTGCAGTGAGCTGAGATTGTGCCACCGCACTCTAGCCTGGGGAACAGAGCGAGATTTGGTCTCCAGAAAAAAAAAAAAGAAGGGCAGCAAAAGGGAGGTCACCTACAAAGGGTGCATGTGTCCCGTGATTTTTTTTTTTTTTGTGAGACAGTCTCACTCTGTCGCCCAGGCTGGAGTGCAGTGGCATGATCGTGGCTCTCTGCAGCCTCGACCTCCTGGGGCTAAGCAATCCTCCCAACTAAGGCTGCCGAGTAGCTCGGACCACAGGCGTGTGCCACCATGACCAGCTAATTTTTTTTTTTTTTTTTTTTTTTTGATACAGGGTCTCGCTCTGTCGCTCAGGCTGGTCTCTAACTCCTGGGCACAAGTTATCTTCCCACCTCAGCTTCCCAATGTGCTGGGATTACAGGTGTGAGCCACTGCGCCTGGACTGTGTCCCGTGTTTCAATGGCATGTTTACAGCGGCAGGGTGTGTGTGTGTGTGCGCGTGTGCATGTGGTGGGGCAGTGGAGGGCTTCTCCTCCTTCAGACAACAAATATGTGTGGAGCCGCAACCTACCAGGCCCACCGCCAGATGCAGGACACACAAACATGACCAAATCAGCCATAGTGGGAGTTGCGGGGTTCACACGCCTCGGGAAACAGGGGATTCAATAGGCTATTATTGGACAGTGTGGTTACCTGCAGGGCAGGGAGGGACAGCTCGCCTGGGGTGTCAGGGCAGGGTTCCCAGCTGAGGCCCCAAGGAGTGGGGAAGCCAGTGAGCAAGCACAGGGGAGAATTCCAGGTAAAGGAGCCCAGGCTGGAGTCCCAGAGGGGAGAGAAGGCGTGGAAGCAGCATGTGCTTGGGGGAGAGGCGGGTGCATGAGAGGTGTGGGGAGGGTATTGAAGTAAGGGGCATGGCTGGAGCCGGGGCAGAGGGAAAGGAGATAACGTCCCTGAAGACCCTGGGAAGCCTGGTGCTCAGCGTGACCCCAGGGAGAAACAGGCTTGTTGGGTGAGAGGGAGACCCTTCCCCATGTCTCATGGGGTATCCTCCCCTGGATCCCGCAAACTCCGTCTCCACACTGGGCACCCACCTCTGCAGCAGCTGCTTCAGGCTGAACGTGCGCGAGGGCTCCTGGGAGGCCTCTACCTGCAGCACATGCTCTATGGCTTTCCGCTTGTATCTCAGCAAGTTCTCCATTTCCTAAGGAGGCACAGTTGGCTGGGTGGGCAGGGATCCAGGCTGCAGATGAGGCCTCCGCCTCTCCCAGCCCTGCCCTCTGCTCTCAGCTGAGCCCCTCTGGGCAAAGGGGGACACAGCCCCAGCCCTGGCCAGTCAGCCCTACAATTCTGAACGAGTCTTTACTTCGTCTCAGTCACAGCCAGCCTGGTCTTGCCTGTGGCCAGGGACAGTTGAAGAGATCAGGTGGGATGATGGCGAGGAAGGGGAATCTCTGTCAACTGCCAAGTGCTTTGCAAAGGCATGAAATTAGGGTCCGGAGGCCACGAACCATCTGGGGTTGGCGATTTCATCTGGTTCAAGGAATGCCATCATTCTCAGTGGCAGAAAGGGACTGGCAGAAAGGGCGCAGTTCTGGGGCTTCCAAGCTCCCCCACGATGTGTGGCTCACTCTGTGAGGACAGCCTCAGGCCCACTGCCTAGGGCTGCAGAGAGGGGCAACTCCCATCTACCCACCCCTGAGAATGGAGGACAAGAGGACTAAATGCCCCTCTTCACTCGCCCAGGAGGAAGCCCCTGGGGGCACTGCGCTTGTCAATTCAGTGGGTGAAATGCAGAAAGAAGGGAGTGTCTGCTGTCTGCCATCTGTGAACTGGATCCTTACAATGAGCTAGCTGAGCTCATGCAAGGAACATTTACTGAGCCCTTACTAGGTGCCAGGATTGGGGATGTGGTGACGAAGAGACGGACATGATTCTGGCCCTTATGGGATCTGCGGTCATTGTTTTTTTTTTTTTTTTTGGAGACGGAGTTTCACTCTTGTTGCCCAGGCTGGAGTGCAATGGCCTGAACTCAGCTCACTGCAACCTCTGCCTCCTGGGTTCAAGCGATTCTCCTGCCTCTGCCTCCCGAGTAGCTGGGAGGACAGGCATGCGCCACCACGCACAGCTTATTTTGTATTTTCAGTAGAAATGGGGTTTCTCCATGTTGGTCAGGTGATCCGCCTGCCTCGGCCTCCCAAAGTGCTGGGATTACAGGCTTGAGCCACCACGTTCGGCCGATCTGTGGTCATTCTATGGATAAGAAAACTGAAACTGATGAGAGTTGTGTCACAATTGAGAGGCTGAGACCTTGGCAAGAAAATGACAGGATGTCAGAGCTGGCCAGGTCATTGAGCCCAACCTCATTTTACACGTGCGGGAACTAAGGCCCAGAGAGGCAAAGTAACTTGCCAACGGTCACCCAGCAGGTAAACCAGGCCCGGACTCAGATGCAGGGACAGTACTGGTTATGGGTAGTGGTGGCCAGAGGGGTCAGTACTTGTTCCATCAGTTCACATTTAGGGCTGTCATGTGTGGTGGTGCAATGTGTACACAGTGCAAAGGCATTCGACTGGATGTGAGTGCAGTGTGCCAGCCCAGCTGTGTGCCCTAGAACATCTTCCACCCCATGGCTGCTGCCCTCTTCCACCATCTGCCACTGCATGATCAGCCTGGCATTCTGTAGATCCCAAGCCACACATCCAGTTTCCAAGGGGTCCCCCACACCCCTTCTCCTGACCACTGCTAGGGGTATAAGCAGCAGAAGCCTGTCCTCTGTTGGGGAGTGTGTCCCTGACTCCCCTTTCTCACCCTCTGCCACCTCCTCCTGCTTCCCTAGTGTCCACCAAAGCAGACAGGGCTGGGAGCACTGCCCGGGGCCCAGGTCCTCCCTAATGACAGCATGCACAAAAGCCCTGTTCTCACATTTGATTCCAGGAGAAATAGCGGCGCGTCCAGCACGATAAGTTTATCCACCATCTCGGGGAAGGTACAGGAAAACTGTGAGGATGCCAAAAGGGGAGAACGAATAGGATGAAGAAGGAAAGGGCACTCCCGCCTTTCCCTGGGGACCCTGGAGTTCCCCGAAACATCTTTTAGGCTGGGGGGAGGGTACTGACCAAGAGGCCAGAGGAGAATCTTCTATCCTATGGTGTGCCTTCCCCCACCACCCCTAAGTCTGCACCCAGCACTGAGCTCCAGACCCTGGTGATGGCTGGACTCCAGGGTGCTGTGGGACCGGGTATGGGGGCGTGGAAACATTAACTGTACCAGGAGTCTCCACCGTTTACACCAACTTCCTGGTATAACGACTATCCCTGTGACAGGAGGAGGCACCTTCTGTCCCAGGTACCTTCTCCTTCCTCCTCTGTGCTCCCCTCCCCACCCCACCCAAGGGAGCCCCAGTTGGCCAGACAAAGCCATCTACTCACCGTTGCGCCCACGACGCCACCTGGGGGACAGAAGAGCTGTGGGTGACCTTCCCTCACTCCCTCCCCAATTGCATAGCCTAAAGCTTCTTCCCACCAGTGGTGGAGAGAGTGGGGGGCACCATATGGGTGGCTGGGGCCTCAGCACTGGGCCGTGATGGCCCCTTCATCAGACCTGACCACTCAAAGGACCACATTTCCCTCATCCCTGTGTCCCTTGCAGCAGTTGCCTGAGGTCAGAGGGTACAGTGGTCAATCTCTGACTGACCCTCTCATCTCTCTTTGCAGGGGAAAGGGGTGGGGCAGCAGCTTCTATCCTTCCCTCCTAGCCCTAGTCCAGGCCCGGTCAGCTCCTGGCCAGTGTACTCACCGAAGCTGTGGCCCAGAATGGAGAATCGATTCCATTTCAAGGCTGGAAATGCAAGGAGCCAGAAGGTCCGGCTGGGCACAGGCTCAGACCGCGATCTCGCTTCTAGTCCCCGGGCTCAGGAAATCCCTTCCCAGCATCTGGGGTGTCCACCCAGGAGACTAGCTTGGGGGACCCACTGGAGGAAGCGAACTCTTCAACTTTCCCAAGATCTCCCGTGAATTCCTGGCAGACTCGGGGCCAGAGCCCAGGCCCCACTCCCAGGCCAGCGCTGCTTCCTGGATCCTACCCCGACTCCAGTGATAAGAGGGGGTGCCCTAGGGCACCCCCCACACTGCCGAAAAATACACACTCTGCTTCTTACCTGCCACAACTCTTCGGATCTCACTCACAAAAGTCTGGAGGTAATATGGGACACCTGGGCCGTAATGGGACGAGAGCCCATGACCTCCGAAATCCATGGCAACGTAATAAAAGTCTGAAACAGAGAGAAGCGGGTTGGAGGGTAGGAAGAGGTGTCTATGCCAGCTGTCTCCCCGCCCTCCTCATTCCCCTGCAGACCTCCCCCCTCACCTTCTTGCCCACTTTCTCCCCTGGACTTCCCTTCAGCCCCAGCCTCACACCTTGCGGGAGAAGAGGGATGAGTCTGTCGAAGGAGTTGGCATTGTCCAGCCAGCCGTGCAGGCAGAGAACTGGAGGGCCCTGCAGGGAGCCCCAGGCTTTGGCTGCGATGTGGCCCCAGGGCACAGCCAGCTTCAGCTCTGAGATCAGACCTGAAAGCCAGAGCCGGGTCTTTCATTCCTTCAGTCATTCATACATGAAGCTGGTGCTCCCTGAGCCCCTTATCTCTGCCTGATGTGCTTGAGCCAGGGACTCATGCCCAGAGTGACTCAGACCCTTAGTTGCCCCCAGAAGGTTATGGGGAGAGAGTCAGACATGGGTGTGGAGACTCCCAGAGGAGGGAAAGACAAGCTAAGCCAGAAAAACCTGGGACAGGCCTCATAGCATGCACCCCATTTAAACTGGGGCAGAACCTTCTAGAATGTGCTGGAGGGGGGGCGCTGGTCAGGCCTGGACCCCATCACTTGCTGGCTGGGTGACCTTGGACAAGTTACTAAAACGTCTTGAGCCTCAGTTTCCTTTCCTGTAAAACCGGAGTAAATGGCCAGTTTCCTAAGCCTTTCCCAAGGGCCAGAGGGGTGCCAAACCCTCACACAAGCAGCAGGTGGGACCACTGTCATTCTCACTCCACAGAGCAGGAAACTGAGGCACTGGGAGCTGCAGTACATGCCCAAGGTCACACTGGGCAACAGGGGAGGAGTGGAAATTTAGGGCAGGCAGTGGGACTCCAGGACCCACCGCCGCCCCCCACAGCGGGCAGCCTCCGCCGTCCCTGTCGGGCTGGAGACTGCGCGCCCCCGACACCCACGCGCACGCTCGGCTAACTCAGGGGCTCCTAGAACCCTGCGAGGCCACGTGCGGCCGTGTCCCGGGGCCCCCACCTCCCGGCTGGTCGCGCTCTCACGCCCCGGGACTGCCGAGGAAGGAGCTGCGACACCCAGAAGGGCGACGCGGTCGGTGAACCCTCCACTCCATCCCGCTCTCCTCCACGGTCCCAACCAGGTGGGTGGGCAGTGGGGCGCTCGCGCGAGGCCTCCCCGTCCCATCTAAGTCTAAGGCGACCTGGTGACTCTAAGGTGACCTGGTGTGGCGTTCTCACTCATCGCTCTCGTCTGGCGAATGCGCGGCCGTCACTCCCTCACGCCTGGCTAGCTTGCAGGAGGGGAGTGAATCCTGCAATTCCAGGCCCTACTTCTAGGCTGTTCCGCCCCGCCCCGCCCCAGTCAGGCCACACCTCCACGGCTCACGCCCCGCCTTCGCCCCGCGTTCCCACCGCCCTCTCTGCGTCCTGGCAGGACCCGCTCCCACGGCCGCCGGCCCCACCCCTAGGCCGCCCCGCCCCGCCCCACCCCAGGCAAGCCCCGCAACTCCAGCAGTCCCTGCAACTCCAGCCGTCCCCGCAACTCCAGCCGTCCCCGCAACTCCAGCCGTCCCCGCAACTCCAGCCGTCCCCGCCCCCATTCAGAAGGCCCCGCCTTCCCACCACCCCACCCGCTCCCATTGGCTGGAACGCAGCAGGGTCCCGACCACTGGGCAGTCCTGTATTTACAGGCACGCGCGACCACGCCTAACTAATTTTGTATTTTTAGTAGAGACAGGGTTTCTCCATGTTGGTCAGGCTGGTCTCGAACTCTCGACATCAGGTGGTCAGCCCCCCCCAGGCCTCCCAAAGTGCTGGGATTACAGGCGTGAGCCACCGCACCCGGCCTGGTCAAACTAACTTTTAAGTATAAAAATAGCAGATTGTTAGGCCGGATGCAGTGGCTCACGCCTGTAATTCCAGCACTTTGGAAGGCCAAGGCAGGCGGATCACTTGAGGTTAGGAGTTGAAGACCAGCCTGGCCAACATGGCTAAACCACGTCTCTACTAAAAATACAAAAACAGCTGGGTGTGGTGGCGCACGCTTGCAATTTCAGCTACTCAGGAGGCTGAGGCAGGAGAATCGCTCGAACTTGTGGGGTGGAGGTTGCAGTGAGCCCAGATCGCGGCACTGCTCTCCAGCCTGGGTGACAGAGTGAGTTAAAAAGAAAAAAAAAAAAATAGCAGATTGTCACCAATGTGCAGGAACCCAGAGAATATTGTTCCCAAAGCCTTTCCTGAGGAATTACTAGAAAATAAGCTTCAGACAACCAAAGAGACTAAGAAGACATTGACATTAGCCTGGTGTGAACATTAAAGATACATTTATGTGGAGAACCAAGAGAAGATGAGGAGTAAAAGGGAGAGTATGGAGTGTAATGGTTACATTCGCCAACAACATAGACGAAGTACAGCCATAAATTGGGGGAGAAAATGGTGTGGGCATGTCTTTAAAATGTTTTTTTTTTTTTTTTTTTGGCCAGGCATGGTGGCTCAGGCCTGTAATCTCAGCACTTTGGGAGGCCGAGGCGAGTGGATGGCTTGAGGTCAGGAGTTCGAGACCAGCCTGGCCAACATGGCGCAACTTCATCTCTACTAAAATACAAAAATTAGCTGGGTGTGGTGGTTGGTGCCTCTAATCCCAGCTACTTGGGAGGCTGGGGCAGGAGAATCACTTAAACCCAGGAGGTAGAGGTTGCAGTGAGCCAAGATCCCGCCATTGCACTCCAGCCTGGGTGACAGAGTACGATTTCGTCTCAAAAAAAACCAAAAGTAATAATAATAATGCTAAAGTAAAATAAAATGTTTTGGAACTTTTTTTAGTGATAATATGTACTGGTAATGTTGTATTTTTATTCTAAGAATGTTTTCGAACATGGGACAAAGCAATTAGTAATTATGTGATATTCAAATTCTATCATCCCCAGTGGCCAGAGAACTGAATTCTTGGTGTAGGGAAAAGGAGTTACAGATGTGAAATACAAGAGAATGAGTAACCTCCTGTCTCCTGAATTTGAATCAGAAATATCAGTATGTTTCATGAGGCATCTTATCTTAAAAAAAATACACAAATTCACATATACACGCACACATACAAACACCTGTAGCCGTGTACTTCAAAAGAGTCTTAACAAAAACATAAAAAGCTTAATCTGATTAGCACTCTAGATGCAATGATCAATTTACAGGAAAAAAAAAAGAAACTTGTTAACCTATACCACAGGAATGTAACCAGCAAAATCCAGACTATGGGAAGAGATACAAATTAACCATCCCAAATTTTTCAATAAAAAATTGAGAGAGAATAAAGAGATGCAGGGGGAATCTATAGATTGAAAGAGTGTTAAAAGCAGGCAGTACTAACTATAATATTTAGGGAGACTATATTAATTTTCTATGCTGTGCAGCAAATTACTACAAATTTAGCAGATTTTTTTTTTTTTTTTTTTTTTTTTTTTTTTTTTTTTTTTTTTTGAGATGGAGCCTCATTCTGTTGCCAGGCTGGAGTGCAGTGGCGCAATCTTGACTCACTGCAACCTCTGCCTCCCGGGTTCAAGCGATTCTCCTGCCTTAGCCTCCCAAGTAGCTTGGGATGACAGGCATGTGCCACCACGTCCAGCTAATTTTGTATATTTAATAGAGACAGGGTTTCACCATGTTAGCCAGGCTGATCTCGAACTCCTGACTTAAGGTGATCAGCCCGCCTTGGTCTCCCAAAGTGCTGGGATTACAGATGCAAACCACTGCGCCCGGCCCTTTTTTTTTTTTGAGACAGAGTTTCACCCTTGTTGCCCAGGCTAGAGTGCAGTGGTGGGATCTTGGCTCACTGCAACCTCCGCCTTCTGGTTTTCACGCGATTCTTCTGCCTCAGCCTCCCGAGTAGCTGGGATTACAGGCGCCCACCACCACGCCTGACTAATTTTTTTGTATTTTTTAGTAGAGACGGGGCTTCATCATGTTGGCCAGGCTGGTCTTGAACTCCTGACCTCGTGATCTGCCTGCCTTGGCCTCCAAAGTGCTGGGATTACAGGCATGAGCCACCATGCCCGGCTTTTTTTTTTTTTTTTCTTTTTCTTTCTTCCTTTTCTTTCTTTCTTTTTTTTTTTTTTTTAAAGAGACAAGATCACCCAGGCTAGGGTGCCGTGGAGCAGTCATAGCTCACTGCAGCCTTGAACTCCTGGGCTCAAGCCATCCTCTTGCCTCAGCCTCCTGAGTAGCTGGGACTACAGGCACACACCATTACACCAAATTCAGTAGCTTAAAATAACACTCATTGTTAACTCACAATTGGGTAGGACTGTAATGGATTGAATTGTGACTTGTTCTCCCCACTACATTCACATGTTGAAGTTCCAACTCCTACTACCTCAGAATGTCATCTTATTTGGGGATAGGTTCTTCTCAGAGGTGAACAAGTTAAAATTAAGACATCGGGCTGGGCCATATTCCAATATGACAGATGTCCTTAGGAAAAAGGGAAATTGGCATATACACAACCAGAGAGAACATCAAATAGAAATGATGTGGTTATTTATTTATTGAGCCTGAGTTTCGCTCTTGTTGCCCAGTGTGGAGTGCAATGGCACGATCTCAGCTCACTGCAACCTGCACCTCCCGGGTTCAAGCCATTCTTCTGCCTCAGCTTCCCGAGTAGCTGGGATTACAGGCGCCCACCACCACACCCAGCTAATTTTTTGTATTTTTAGTAGAGACGGGGTTTCATCATGTTGGCCAGGCTGGCTTCAAACTCCTGACCTCAAGTGATCCACCCTCCTCGGCCCCTCAAAGTACTGGTATTACAGGGGTGAACCACATTGCCGGACCCAGAATCCATTTTGAAGTGGAGCCAACAGGATTTGCTGCTGGGTGTTGTGAGAGTGGGAGGAGTCAGGGATGACCCATGGGTGTTGGCCCGAACAGCTGGAGGAAGTAAGTTGCCATGAGGTATGGGCACAGCCAGAGCTGGCTTTGTTGACTGTTAGATTTATCTGATGCTGACCAGACACTGACCTACTCTTCCTACAGATACATTAAGACTGTCACACCGAGGGCCCACGGGCTTCTCTGGTCTGAGACCAAGTGCCCTTTCTCTTGAAGTGTTTGCATAATCTCTGCTTCAATGCACTGTAGGTGGTGTGCACTGTAGAGTTTCACTCTCGAGAGGAAATTTATTCCACAACTGTAGCTGCACATGTCTACCCAAAGATATTAACTTGCTGTGTTACCGACTCCTAGCATTCCTTACGACTGTATGGCTTTGAACTTCATCTGAGGCTTCTACACTCTGTGGCTTTGACTTGGCCCTCCTCTGCTATCTCTGGTGATTCTTAGGGGCTGGTACAATTATTATTATTATCTTTTTTTTGAGACAGAGTCTTGCTCTGTTGCCCGGGCTGGAGTGCAATGGCGTGTGATCTTGGCTCACTGCAACCTCTGCCTCCCAGGTTCAAGCAAGTCTCACCTCAGCCTCCCGAGTAGCTTGGATTACAGGCACCTGCCACCATGCCCGGCTAATTTTTGTATTTTTAGTAGAGATGGGGTTTCACCACGTTGGCCAGTCTGGTCTCGAACTACTGACCTCGCGATCCACACGCCACAGCCTCCCAAAGTGCTAGGATTACAGGTGTGAGCCACTGCACTTGGCTGGTACGATTCTTTACTTCTCTCTTCATACCCCCTTTTGTTTTGAGACAGAGTCTTGCTCTGTTACCCAGGCTGGAGTGCAGTGGCGCAATCTCAGCTCACTGCAAACTCTGCCTCCTAGTCTCAGATCAGCAAAGCCCATGGGCCCTTGGTATGATAGTTCCCAGGTTCAAGTGAGTCTCATGCCTCATCCTCCCAAGTAGCTGGGATTACAGGCATATGCCACCATGCCTGGCTAAATGTTTTTGTATTTTTAGTAGAGATGGGTTTTCGCCATGTTGGCTAGGCTGGTCTCAAACTCCTGGCCTCAAGTGATCTGCCTGCCTTGGTCTCCCAAAGTGCTGGGATTACAGGTGTGAGCCACCATGTCTGGCCCATACCCCGTTTTATCACACATGCATTCCCGTGCATGCGCGTCCACACGCACGCACACACACACACTACTCTGCAGGTGACCTTGCCTATACCCTAGGCAGGTCACCAGAGTCCTCAGTCCTCCAAAGTCTGGCTGCTGGCCCCACCAATCTGTTAACATACTCCTATTAATACCACCTGTCTTGGCAAATGCCATCCCCAAACTTACAGCTGCAAATTATTTCTAGATAGTCCCAATTTACAACATTCTGCGGCAGCTCTGTTCAACAGAAATACAATGTAAGCCACATATGCAATTAAAAATTTTCTAGGACCCTCATTTAAAAACATAAAAAGAAACAGGTGAAAGTAATTGTAATAATGTATGCATTTTGGCCGGGCGCAGTGGCTCACACTTGTAATCCCAGCACTTTGGGAGGCAGAGGCGGGCGGATCACGAGGTCAGGAGATTGAGACCACGGTGAAACCCCGTCTCTACTAAAAAATACAAAAAATTAGCCAGGCGTGGTGGTGGGTGCCTGTAGTCCCAGCTACTCAGAGAGGCTGAGGCAGGAGAATGGCGTGAACCCAGGAGGCGGAGCTTGCAGTGAGCCGAGATTGTGCCACTGCACTCCAGCCTGGGTGACAGAGCGAGACTCCGTCTCAAAAAAAAAAAAAAAAAATTTTTCTAGGACCCTCATTTAAAAACATAAAAAGAAACAGGTGAAAGTAATTTTAATAATGTATGCATTTTACTTTACCCAACCTACTCAAAACATTTTTTTTTTTTTTTTTTTTTGAAACGGAGTCTCTCTCAGCTGCCCAGGCTGGAGTGCAGTAACATGATCTCGGCTCACTGCAACCACTGTCTCCCGGGTTCAAGCAATTCTCCCATCTCAGCCTCCCGAGTAGCTGGAATTACAGGCACCCGCCATCATGCCCAGCTAATTTTTGTATGTTAGTAGAGACAGGGTTTCTCCATGTTGGCCAGGCTTGTCTTGAACTCCTGACCTCAGGTGATCTGCCCGCCTCCAAAACATTATTTTTTTTTTTTTTAAGACGGAGTCTTGCTCTGTTGCCAGTCTGGAGTGCAGTGGCAGGATCTTGGCTCACTGCAACCTCTGCCTCCTGGGTTCAAGCGATTCTCCTGGCTCAGCCTCCCAAATAACTGAGACCACAGGTGCACACCACCACACCTAGCTAATTTTTGTATTTTTAATAGAGACGGGGTTTTACCATGTTGGCCAGGATGGTCTCATTCTCTTGACCTTGTGATCCACTCACTTTGGCCTCCCAAAGTGCTGGGATTACAGATGTGAGCCACCGTGCCCAGCAAAAAATTTATCTTTTTAACATGCAATCAATATAAAAAGTATTGGAATGCTTTACATCCTTTTTTCCCCTTCACGTCAAGTCTTCAAAATCTGGTATTTTATGTTTACAGCACATTTCCGTTCGGACAAACCACATTTCACAGCTTAATGGCCACACATGGCTAACTGCCACTGTTTTGCACAGTGCAGTTCCAGGTACTTAACTATCCCCACAGTGGTCAGGCAAAATCAGCATCTCTCTCAGCTGGAAGCTTGTTTGTAATGCAGAATCCCAGACCCACTCAGTCAGAATCTGTCTTTTAAGGAGATGCTCAAGTAATTTACATACACATTCCAGTGTGAGACTCATGGGTGGATGGCCATTGTTTTGGTTTGTTCTGGAAAGTATACTTGCATTTTTCAGACTAGATGCCTTAATTTTGGTTCTGAAAGCACAATCACTTCGCCCATGATGGCATCTGTATTAGGGTCCTCCAGAGAAACAGAACCAATAAAATAGATATAGAGAAAAATAGACAGATTTATTTATTTATTGAGACATGGTCTTGCTCTGTTGCCCAGGCTGGAGTGCAGTGGGGCAATCATGGCTCACTCCAGCCTCGACCTCCCAGGCTCAGGCAATTGTCCTGCCTCAGCCTCCTGAGTAGCTGAGACCATGGGTATGTGCCACCATGCCCAGCTAATTTTTAAAAATTATTTGTAGGCCAGGCGCAGTGGCTCACACCTGTAATCCCAGCGCTTTGGGAGACCAAGGCAGGTGGATCACGAGGTCAGGAGATCGAGACCATCCTGGCTAACATGGTGAAACCCCGTCTCTACTAAAAATACAAAAAATTAGCCAGGCGCGGTGGTGGGCGCCTGTAGTCCCAGCTACTCGGGAGGCTGAGGGAGGAGAATGGCGTGAACCCGGGACACGGAGCTTGCAGTGAGCCGAGATAGTGCCACTGCAGTCCGGCCTGGGCAAAAGAGAGAGACTCTGTCTCAAAAAAAAAAAAAAAATTATTTGTAGAGACAGGGTTTTCCTATGTTACCCAAGCTGGTCCAAACTCCTGGGCTCAAGCAATCCTCCTGCCTTGGCCTCCTGGGATTACAGGCATGAGCTATCAGCCCGGCCACCTAAATGATAGTCAAATAAAGTTTAAAGACAAGGCAAAGAACTCCCCAGAATATGCATCCTATGCTCCAAAAACAATTCCCAAAAGTTTGGTCACTGGCATTGCCGCTGACATCACCGCAAAGCCTCCCGGGGCTACTTGGAAGGACCAGGCCTGTGCAGATGTGCACGCCAGCACCTCTTGGTAGTTGGCCCACGGCCTGTGGTGTCCACTGTTCTGCAAGCCTGGGAGAGTTGTGGCGCCCTCTGTATTGAGCACAGATACACCCGTGTTTAGGGCCGCTGCATCCTTGGACAAATGGTGATGCGAGATGCTCAAGGGAGGTGTGTTGGGGGCCGGCATGAGTCCCATCGCGCCCCCAGGCCTTCGCCCAGCGTCCCACACATTGGGACTCCTACTGTGGTCAATGCCACTGCCACCGCGACTGCCCGCTAGCTCGAGTGTGTGGCGCCGTCACCCCCATCTCTGATTTCCTTCAGCTGCTTCTGGCTGAAGAGCATTCTCAGACTTCATGGGGAGGCTTCTGGAAAGGATTGCAAAAGCAACAGAGCAGCTCTGTCCACTGAGATGGCGGCATGGGTGAGCACCAGGCCTGCCATGGCCAGAGCTTCAGGAGGACAAGAGGCCAGAGCTTCAGGAGGACAAGAGGCAGGACGGGTTGGGGCCTTTCAGCTGTGTGGGAGAAAGAGACCTGCTGACAACAGGACTGGCACCCATTTGTGACACTGGCTACCAGCCAGGGAATGGGCACTGCTGAGATGTGAGTTTTTGTGTCAGCAATCAATGCAAGGTGGTAGCATCCTACCTAAGTGCCCCTTCTAGAATGCCTGGACCAACCTTGATGTTGGTTATTTTTATTTATTTATTTATTTTTGTAGAGATGGGGTCTTGCTATGTTGCCCAGGCTGGTCTTGAACTCCTGGCCTCAAGAAATCCTCCCACCTTGGCCTCCCAAAGTGCCGGGATTACTGACATGAGTCACAACACCTGGCCTGTTATTGTTATTATTTTATTATTTTATTTTATTTTACTTTTTTGAAATGGAGTCTCACTCTGTCACCCAGGCTGGAGTGCAGTGGTGTGATCTCAGCTCACGGCAACCTCTGCCTCCCAGGTTCAAGCGATTCTCCTGCCTCAGTCTCCCGAATAACTGGGATCACAGGCATGCGCCACTACACCCAGCTAATTTTTGTATTTTTAGTAGAGACAGGGTTTTGCCATGTTGGCCAGGCTGGTCTCAAACTCCTGACCATGGGTGATCCTCCCACCTCGGCCTCCCAAAGTGGTGGGATTACAGGCATGAACCACCACACCCAGCCTGTTATTGTTATTTTTTTAAATGGTTGTTGTCCATATAAAGTTTTTTTTTTTTTTTTTTTTTTGAGACAGAGTCTCTCTCTGTCGCCCACTCTCAGGCTGGAGTGCAGTGGTGTGATCTCGGCTCACTGCAAGCTCTGCCTCCCGGGTTCACGCCATTCTCCTGCCTCAGCCTCCTGAGTAGCTGGGACTACAGGCGCCCGCCACCACGCCCGGGTAATTTTTTGTATTTTTAGTAGAGACGGGGCTTCACCGTGTTAGCCAGGATGGTCTCAATCTCCTGACCTCGTGATCTGCCCGCCTTGGCCTCCCAAAGTGCTGGGATTACAGGCGTGAGCCACCGCCCCTGGCCCATATAAAGTTTTAGAAGGAAGCCTGAAGGCATCTGTTTGAACCTAAATAGATCATCCTGTTCCCCTACTGCTGTCCCTGTGGAGGGTTTGTGACTCTGCTTTCAACATAATTAATTCCTTTCCCGCTTTACAGCTTTTGAAAGGGCACAGTGGGGGCTGCTAGTATGTTCTCCTAAAAGACACCTACAAACTCAGACACAGACCAGAAACAATGGGGAGTGAACTTTTATTTAAGACTTGCTCAGTGGTTGGCATACTTCCTTTTCCTATTAAGGACGGCTCCTCATGTGCCTCCCTTAGGCATCCAGTACAAGTGTGGACTTTATAATCCCTGTGGCCAGCCAAGGTTGGACCCGGGGTGCTGGTTTCACAACAAGCCTAGGTGTCAGTAGAGGCACATACATAGATAGCAGGTTGGGCTTTTTCCTCTCTCCTTTGCTGCTAGAAAACTCTGCCTCAGCTCCAAATAGGATATTACAAACTATATTAATAGGTAAATAGAAGATAGGAAAGCTGAGTGCGGCAGCTCATGCCTGTAATCCCAGCACTTTGGGAGGCTGAGGCAGGTGGATCTTTTGAGGTCAGGAGTTTGCGAACAGCCTGGCCAACATGGTGAAACTCTGCGTCCACAAAAAATACAAAAATTAGCTGGGCTTGGTGGTGGGCGCCTGTAACTCCACTTACTAGCGAGGCTGAGGCAGGAGAATCGCTTGAACCTGGGAGGTGGAGGTTGCAGTGAGCCGACATCACGCCACTGTAATCCCGCCTGGGCGACAGAGGGAGACTCTGTCTCAAAAAAAAAAAAAAAAAAAAAAGGGAAAGGCGAACCACTGTCAACATCTGACTAACGTTCTCTTTAATAGTAGTGCCAGCCAGGCGCAGTGGTTCACAGCCGTCATCCAGCGCTTTGGAAGACTGAGGGGGAAGATCGCTTGAGCCCAGGATTTTGAGGCTGCAGTGAGCCATGACTGCACCACTGTACTCCAGTCTGGGTGACAGAACAAGACCCTATCTCTAAAAAAGAAAGAAAGAAAGAACAGGTAGATACCTATTCAGGATGATGCCTGTCGATGGCACTAATCACACCTTGTGTCAGGATTACGAGTTCTCAGTTCCCATTCTCAGTAGCTTTCTTTTTTTCTTTTTTTTTTTTTTTGAGACAGAGTCTTGCTCTGTCGCCCAGGCTGGAGTGCAGTGGCGCGATCTCGGCTCACTGCAAGCTCTACCTCCCGGGTTCACACCATTCTCCTGCCTCAGCCTCTCCGAGTAGCTGGGACTACAGGCGCCCGCCACCACGCCCGGCTAATTTTTTGATACTTTTAGTAGAGACGGGGTTTCACCGTGGTCTCGATCTCCTGACCTCGTGATCCACCCGCCTCTGCCTCCCAAAGTGCTGGGATTACAAGCGTGAACCACCACGCCTGGCCAGTAGCTTTCATCTTTCCATCTTTCTTCACACCACCACGCTAGCCTATCGGTCTTTTTTTTTTTTTTTTTTTTTTTTTTTTTTTTTTTTTTGAGTCGGAGTTTTGCTCTTGTTGCCCAGGCTGGAGTGCAATGGCGTGATCTCGGCTCACCACAACCTCTACCTCCCGGGTTCAGGAGATTCTCCTGCCTCAGCCTCCCGAGTAGCTGGGATTACAGGTGCCTGCAACCATGCCCGGCTAATTTTTGCATTTTTAGTAGAGATGGGGTTTCACCATCTTGGTCACATTGGTCTCAAACTCCTGGACCTCAGGTGATCTGCCCGCCTCGGCCTCCCAAAATGCTGGCATTACAGGCGTGAGCCACCGTGCCTGGCCATAGTCATTTGTATGTTTATTATTTTTCTTTTAATTTTTAGAGACAGGGTCTTGCTACATTGCCCAGGTTGGAGTGCAGGGGCTATTCATAGGTGCGATCCCAGCCCACTGCAGCCTCAGACTCCTGGCGTTGAGTCATCCCCCCACCTCAGCCTCCCAAGTAGCTGGGACTACAGGCACATGCCACTGTGCCCAGCTTGTATGTGTTTTCTGGGGTCATCCATTTCTTTAGCAAAAATGTGTTGAGCACCAGTGGAGCAGCAGTGCACCCGCCCAGGAGGCCCGTGGCATGAGGCCGAGTCTAAACAGAAAGGGAGAGTGATTTCCTGGACTTTTACAAAGTGAGGCCCAAGGTTTGAACAGAATGCCCTGGTGAAAGGTTAGCGCATAGACCCCGGTGTGAGTTGAACTCTTAACCTTATAGAGCAATAGATGAAGGCCTCCAGATATGAAATCATTTGCTCGGTGTCTTCTGCCTGCAACCTGTACATTTTTCTTCTAGACCATGCCTATTGTATTCTTGATTTTTTAAAAAAGACTATTTTGAGGAAACAATTTTAGGTTCACAGCATAATTGAGAGGAAGGTACATTTATATGGTTTTTAAACCTTGGAGGAAGAGGATTTTTTTTTTTTTTTTAAGAGAGTCTTGCTCTGTCACACAGGCTGGAATGCAGTGGCATGATCCCAGCTTACTGCAACCTCCGCCTCCCGGGTTCCAGTGATTCTCCTGCCTTAGCCTCCCAAGTAGCTGGGACTACAGGCGCACACCACCACACCCAGCTAATTTTTGTATTTTTAGTAGAGACAGGGTTTCACCATGTTGGTCAGGCTGGTCTTGAGCTCCTGACTTCGTGATCCACCCACCTCGGCTTCCCAAAGTGCTGAGATTACAGGCGTGAGCCACCTCGCCTGGCCGAAGGTAATAATTTGAAATTATTGAAAGTTGCCCCACATTTTCTGTAATTACAGTTATTAGGCACAAGCATTCTGGAAAATGTTTCTTTTGCATGTGAACATTTTTAAAAAATTAAAAACCACATATACCTTGTATAGGTTGTTCACTGTGCATGACATCAGTGGGCTTAATGGTTTTCTCTCAAAGGTGCTTAGCAAATATTTCACAACTAATAGTGGGAAGCTCAGTTAGCCTTGGTGAGGGTCCTGGTCTTAATTCAGGCCTGACTCTGCCCTGACAAACCTGCAGAACTCTTGAATCGCACAAGTTAGGTCCAGATTTAAACATTCCCAGAAAGTCCTAGCTGCAAAGGAGATGAGGAAGACATGGTTACAGTGATTTTTCTAGAGTTAGAAACCTTATATTCTGGTTTTGGGAGGACACTTGGCTTCTAAATAGTTTTCTTTACCATTGGTCCTCTTTTCATAGATCTTACTATTTTATAAGTTTAGTTAATGAAAGAAAAGCTTTTCTTTTTCTTTCTTTCTTGTTTTTTTTTTTTGAGATGGAGTCTGGCTCTGTCGCCCAAGCTAGAGTGTAGTGGTGTGATCTCAGCTCACTGCAACCTCCGCCTCTTGGGTTCGAGCGATTCTCCTGCCTCAGCCTCCCACGTAATTGGGATTACAGGTGCCCACCACCATGCCCGACTAATGTTTGTATTTTCAGTAGAGACAGGATTTTGCCATGTTGGCCAAGCTGGTCTCAAACTCCTGACCTCCGGTGATCCGCCCACTTCGGCCTCCCAAACTGCTGGGATTACAGGCGTGAGCCACCGTGCCCTACCTCTCTTTCTTTTTTTTTTTTTTGAGACGGAGTTTCACTCTTGTTGACCAAGCTGGAGTGCAATGGCACAATCTCAGCTCACTGCAGCTTCCGTCTCCTAGGTCTGAGCAATTCTCTTGCCTCAGCCTCCCATCCTGCCTCAGCATCCCAAGTAGCTGGGATTACAGGCATGCGCCACCAGGCCCAGCTAATTTTGTATTTTTAGTAGATATGCGGTTTCACTCTGTTGGTCACGCTGGTCTCGAACTCCTGACCTCAGGAGATCCACCCACCTCAGCCTACCAAAGTGCTGGGATTATAGGTGTGAGCCACTACGCCCAGCCACTTGTTTTTGTTTTTGTTTTTTTTTTTTTTGAGGCAGTGTCTTGGTTTTTTGCCTAGGCTGAAGTGCAGTGGTGTGATCACAGCTCACTGCTACCTCTACCTCTTGGGCTCAAGTGATCCTCCTGCCTTAGCCTCCTGAGTAGCTGATTCTACAGGCACTGCCACCACACTAGGCTAATTTTTCAAAAAATTTTAAATCAATAAAATGTTTTTACATAGAGACATAGTCTCACTATGTCGCCTAGGCTGGTCTTGAAATCCCAGGCTCAATCAATCCACCCGCCTTAGCCTCCCAAAGTGCTAGGATTACAGGTGTGAGCCACCGCACCTGGCCTTTTTTTTTAAAAAAACAAAACAAAACAAAACAAAACAGGGTCTCACCTTACACAGTTCACTGCAGCCTCAACCTCCCGGGCTCAGGTGATCCTCCCATCTCAGTCTCTCAAGTAGCTGGGACTACAGGCACACACCACCATGCCTGGCTAATTTTTTGTATTTTTTGTAGAGATGAGTTTTTGACATGTTGCCCAGGCTGGTCTCTAACTCCTGGAATCAAGTGATCCACCCACCTCAGTCTCCCAAAGTGCTGGGATTACAAGCATGAGCCATCGTGCCTGGCCAAAAAGTTTTTCTTCACTTGAGTGTCTGATAATAAATACTTCATCTTCATTCCTCCTGGGTGGTGATAGAAGTAAAAATTATTTACTTTGGTTTCCAATTATATATATAATATATAGTAATAATAATAATTTTTTTGAGACAGAGTCTTGCTCTGTCACCCAGACTGGAGTGCAGTGGCTCGATCTCGGCTCACTGCAAGCTCCGCCTCCTGGGTTCACGCCATTCTCCTGCCTCAGCCTCTCAAGCAGCTGGACTACAGGTGAGTGCCACCATGTCCGGCTAATTTTTTGCAATTTTTAGTAGAGACGGGGTTTCACCATGTTAGCCAGGATGGTCTCGATCTCCTGACCTCAAGTGATCCGCCCGCCTTGGCTTCCCAAAGTGTTGGGATTACAGGCGTGAGCCACCGTGCCTGGCCAGTCTCCAATTATATTTATAGTAAAAGTCAAAATAATATTTCATTCAATTCTGGTAGACAAGGACCTGCCCCAAATTTATCTTTTTTTTTTTTTTTTTTGAGGCAGAGTTTTGCTTCTTCGCCATGGCGGGAGTGCAATGGCACCATCTTGGCTCTCTGCAACCTCCACCTCTCAGGTTCAAGGAATTCTCTTGCCTCAGCCTCCCAAGTAGCTGGGATTACAGGCATGTGCCAGCATGCCTGGCTAATTTTTGTATTTTTAGTAGAGACAGAGTTTCACCATGTTGGCCAGGCTGGTCTTGAACTCCTGACCTCAAGTGATCCTCCCTCCTTGACCTCCCAAAATGCTGGGATTACAGGTGTGAGTCACCACGCCTGGCCCCAAATTTATCTTAATAAAAACTTTTCTTTATAGTATGCAATAGTTTAAAAGAACATTGTAAAAATACTTTAAAGTTACATTTTATTAGTTTGTTTAATTCAGGCTTGTCACTGACTGAGTCTAGCTTTCTGCCAAATGGTCCAAATTGGCTCAATTTTCTGTCACTGTTGTCACCTGCCCGGTGCACTAGGCCGGGCATTGACTCCTGATCCAGGTGGGTTGCAGATCAGTCATCCGAATGACCCTGCTGGCTTAGCAAGAAGTTCAGAGCAAGTAATTCAAGCTCTCCACCTCTGAAGAAGTTCAGAGCAAGCAATTCAAGCTCTCCACCTCTGAAGAAGTTCAGAGCAAGTAATTCAAGCTCTCTACCTCTGAAGTCCCTGCTGATCGGACTCTTTGGTGACCTCTGTTCCCTTGGGGGCTTCATGCTGAAGACAGCATAGGTATCCACCCCTCAAGCACTGGCGAGGGTTGCCAATGCTGTGCCCTAAAGTTATGACAGAGCCTTAAGGACCTACCCAGTGAGGACAAAAGAAAAGTGAGGGACAGAGCTCTCAGAGCTTTGTGATTGTGTCCATCCTCTGTGAAGTCCAGGTTCAATAGGAATAAACAGAGGCGCCTTTAAAACAGAAAGGGAGGTCAGGCGTGGTGGCGCACGCCTGTAATCCCAGCACTTTGGGAGGCTAAGGAAGGTGGATCAACCGAGGTCAGGCGTTCAAGACCAGCCTGGGCAACATGGCGAAACCCCATCTCTACTAAAAATACATAACTTACCTGATGTGGTGGTCACCTGTAATCCCAGCTACTAGGGGGGCTGAGGCATGAGAATTGCTTGAACCCAGGAGGCAGAGGTTGCAATGAGCCCAGATTGTGCCATTGCACTCCAGCCTGGGCTATGGAGCAAGACTCTGTCTCAAAAAAGAAAAAAAAAAAAAAAAAAAAGCAAACCCAGAAAGGAAAATGAGCTATTGCAGAGAACAACTGTGTTTTGTGAGCAGGTCCCAACAATGCCACCACCGGGAGCGGGTGCCGCCTGCTCGGCCCCTGCAGAGCCGGGGACCTCAGAGGAAGGGGTACATGTGGCAGGGAGGGCCAGGCTGCAGATGCGGGGCCTCATTTTCTTTCCTTGTAAAGTGAATTCCCCAAAGGGTTCTGATGCTTTTGCTTGGCAGAGCAAGGGAAAATAAGACATTTTAAATGGATTCCATTGTCTTTCCTGGTGACAGAGCAGCCTCCCCAGCATGTTTCCATGTCTCTGTAGCCCTGTGAGAGCAGTTGCTCCCTTCTCATCTTAAAACGTGGCAATAATGAGTCGGAAGAAAAAGTGCTTGTTGCCAAAGGCTGATTATTATAGGTCTCCGAGCATTCTGCATCCACCTGCTGAGGAAATCATGGCTTTGAGTGTGCAGAGACTTATTGCCATGCAAGTTCATTTGCGAGTTTAGAAGACAGGAACAGACTAATATTGAACTACAGAGGCAAAGATGGTAGAGTGTTTGAAGGGGTGCAACATAATTTTAAGATCCAGCCAATTCTCCCCCTCATCTCTCCTTCCCATCCCGAGGGCAATAACATCCCGTATCCCCGGGGCCACGCCCTGCATAGCTCTATGTAGCTGGCACATTTTCTAGGACTTGAGCTAACTGGAGCTTGGGGTCCTTGGCGATGACAAGCATGACATGCAGGGCAGCTCTCATCTCACAAGACCAGCTGGTAGGAAGCCCTTCCAAGACGTGGGTGGCCCTGAGCTTGAGCTTAGCTGAGGCAAAGTGGTAGATTGGAAAGAGAAGTGGAGGCAGGCTGGCCATCTTCCTTTTCTCACACACCTGCTGTGGCCTTGAGGAAGTTCTGTAAACTTTCAGGGACCCAACTACCTCCTTTTCCAAATGGCTAGTGGCCTCCTTGGGCTCCTTGAGTAGGGCCACAGGCCACAGCAGTGAGAGTCCGCTGGGGGGTGATGAAGTTTTAGGGAGCCCAAAGCAAAGCAGTACATAGTGTGAGATACCATTTCATAGCATGAGCTTGTGTGTATGCCAATTAGTTGGTATAAAGATCAAGACCAGCCTGGCCAACATGGTGAAACACCATCTCTACAAAAGAAAAAAACAAAAACTTAGCCGAGCATGGTGGTGCATGCCTGTAGCCCCAGCTATTTAGGAGGCTGAGGCAGGAGGATCACTTGAGCCAAGGAGGTCAAGGCTGTAGAGTGAGCCATGATCACACCACTGCACTCGAGCCTGGGTGTCAGAGTAAGACTCTGTGTCAAAAAAAAAAAAAAAAAAAAAGATCAAACTCAGATTCTACCCAGGGTTTCAAAGATGAACACTTAGAGAGGGATGTGGACCTGAAAGGAAGTATCTGGAGGATTTTAACTGCATTCAGTATGCTTTGAGATTGTGTATGGGTAAAAATGGCTCCAGTTGCCATCACAGGTTGGGGTAGAGCTGGCAGGTGATGGGGAGGAGGGCAGCTCGCATGCAGAACCATGATCAAGCAAAGGGGATCTGAGAAGGTGGCTCCGGGTTCATGGAGCTCAAAGACAGCGGGTGAGGGTGGGTAGGGGAGGCTGGGCCAGGAAGGAGGCCTAGGGAATGGCAGGTGCTCTGAGTTGGAAAGTGCCCCCAAGAAATTCATGGCTACCTGGTACCCGTGAATGTGACCTTGTCTGGAAATAACGGTCTTTGCAGTTGTAATCAAGTTCAGATGAGGTCACACCCTCATCCAATGACTGGCATCCTTAGAAGAGGAACATTTTGACACAGAGATACTGCCCCAGAGGGGCAATGGCCACATGAAGACGGAAGCAGAGGTCAGAGCGACGCTTCCACAAGCCCGGCAATGGCAGTGACTGCAGGTGTCTTCGTCTGCTGTGGCTGCTAAAGATGTGGTAGACTGGGAGGCTCAAACAACAGACATTCGTTTCTCACAGTTCTGGAAACTGGAAAGTTAGAGATCAAGGTACTGGAAGATTTGGTTCAATCTGGTGAGGGCCTCTTCCTGGTTTTAAGGATGGCTGCCTTCCTACTTCAGACCTCACATGGCAGAGTGGGGTGAAGAACGAGACAGGAGGGCGCGAGAGAGCACGCGATCCCCTGTCTCTTTTTTCTTTTTTTGGAGATAGAGTTTCACTCTGGCTGGAGTGCAGTGATTTGATCTCAGCTAACTGCAGCCTCTGCCTCCCAGGTTCAAATGATTCTCCCCCCTCAGACTCCTGAGTAGCTGGGATTACAGGCTCCCCCCACCACACCTGGCTCAGTTTTGTATTTTAGTAGAGATGGGGTTTTGCCATGTTGGTCAGGCTGGTCTCGAACTCCTGACCTCAAGTTATCCACCCGCTTCTGCCTCCCACAGTGTTGGGATTACAGATGTGAGCCACCGCACCCGGCATCCTCCATCTCTTCTTATAAGGGCACTCATCCCATCATGGCATCAGGGGGCTCTACCCCCATGACATCATCTAACCCTAATTACCTCCCAAAGATGTCACCTCCGAATACCATACCGAACTGGGGATTCGAGTTTCAACAGATGAATTTTGGGGGACACATACACTAGGTTCATAACAGCCAGGAACCACCAGAAGCTAGAAGAGGTGAGGAAGGATCCCTTCCTTGATGTGACACCTTCATTTTAGACTTCTGGCCTCTGGAACTGTGAGAGAATAAAATCTGTTGTTTTAAGCCACCCAGTTCATGGTTATTTTACTTTAGCTGTGGTAGAAAGCCCAGGAAAAAGTCTCCAGAGTGAGCTGGGGGACACACCTGCCCCTCACACCCTTGGCCATGGTCACCCAAGGGTCTCCTTTCCTCCTCATGCCTCTTCCCTCTTCCACCAGGGGCATGGGTACCATCCAAGTGCAGCCTCTGCAGGCAGAGGAGACTCCTGCACGGACTTCCTGCAGAGTCAGTTCTGCAGTAGACACCAGCTGGGGGTCCTCTGCTTCCACGCAGTCCCAATACTGTCTACCTGGAGATGTCCTTAGGTCCCACAGGTTGAGGACTTGGTCCCACAAGACCTGAGCCTCACTCCCAAAGCTGATCCCAAGCCCAGGTTATTTTGAGTTTGCTGCTTCTTCTTTATTTATTTATTTAGTTTTTTGAGACAGGGTCTCACTGTGTTGCCCAGGCTGGAGTGCAGTGGTGAGATCTTGGCTCACTGCAGCCTCCACCTCCCGGGTTCAAGCGAATCTTCTGCCTCAGCCTCCCCAGTAGCTGGGACTATGGGCCTGCGCCACCATGCCACACCAATTTTTGTATTTTTAGTAGAGATGGTGTTTCACCAGGTTGGCCAGGCTGGTCTTGAACTCCTGACCTCAAGGGGTCCACCCACCTCAGCCTCCCAAAGTGCTAGGATTATAAGTGTGAGACACCGTGCCTAGCCTATTTTGTGTTTGCTTCTGACCAACCAGCCATAAATTGGGGTTCCCACAGCCCTCTCTTTGGGTTCAATTCACTTGCTAGAGAGGCTCCGAACTCAGGGGAACACTTACTCAGGTTTACTGTGTAGGGGTGAAGGGAAAACTTCCCCTTCACCCTCTGAAGTTTCACGGAAAATTAACTCACAAAAGGCAGATGAATAGGAGAAAGGGATGCGCATTTATTTGATTATAGTTTTACCTGTCACAGGAGCCTTCAGAATGAAGACCCAAAGATACAGGGGAAATTGTCCATTTTCGTGCTGAGGTTCAACACAGTATGGGCAGCTGTGGAGACATAAGATTGGACAAAAGCGATCTGATCTAATGCTAGCAGATGGAGTGGGGAACCCAGCGGGGCCTGTCCGGCTAGATTCCTCTTGGTCTCTCTGAGCAGAGTTCCTTCTGGGTGTGGGGAGGACCCTCTCTGGAATGGGGGTCTTATTATTTTTTTTGAGACAGAGTCTTGCTCTGTTGTTCAGGCTGGAGTACAGTGGCGTGATCTCGGCTCATTGCAACCTCCACCTCCTGGGTTCAAGCGATTCTCCTGCCTCAGCCTCCTGAGTAGCTGGGATTACAGGTGCATACCACCACACCTGGCTAATTTTTGTGTTTTTAGTAGAGATGGGGTTTCACCATGTTGGCCTAGCTGGTCTTGAACTCCTGACCTCAGGTGATCTACCCACCTCAGCCTCCCAAAGTGCTGGGATTACAGGCATGAGCCACCGCGCCTGGCCTGGAATGGAGGTCTTATGGTCTACAGTCAAACAAAGTAGGCCAGAGAATTTCTTCATGGCCGGTTTTTACACAGATAGGGCAGAGGGGAAGTTAGAGTCATACTTTAGGTTGTATGGCTGGTTTGGGGGAAAGGGGTTCTGGTTTCTATGACCCACCCTGAGGAAGAGGGATTCTGCCTCAGGGCAGAATGAGGGGCCAGAGACAGGAGGGCAGGAGAAGGTCAGAGAGAAACTTTTGCTTCTGAGGCTGCTGCTGAGGCCTTCATTTTGGGGCATCATTTTCTGAGCCCCAAATCTCTTTAGCATAAAGGAGCCAGCCTTGGCAACATAGCAAGACCCTGTCTCAATCAATCAATCAATAATCCAGGCGTGGTGGCACACACCTGTGGTCCCAACTACCCGGGAGCCTGAGGCAGAAAGATCGTTTGAGCCCAGGAAGTTGAGGCTGCAATGAACCGTGAACATGCTACCGCACTCCAGCCTGGGCCTCAAAAAAATATATTTGGCCGGGCGCGGTGGCTCACGCCTGTAATCCTAGCACTTTGGGAGGCCGAGGTGGGTCAGGAGATCGAGACCATCCTGGCTAACACAGTGAAACCCCGTCTCTACTAAAAATACAAAAAATTAGCCGGGCGAGGTGGCGGACGCCTGTAGTCCCAGCTACTCGGGAGGCTGAGGCAGGAGAATGGCGTCAACCCCGGGCGGCGGAGCCTGCAGTGAGCTGAGATCGCGCCACCACACTCCAGCCTGGGCGACAGCGAGACGCTGCACAGGCGAAGGTCTGGAAGGGCCCTGAGCGCAGGAGTTCCTGTCCCCGTGGAGTTGGGTGGGCCACCCCCAGCATGTGGATGTGTTCCTGTTCACTTTCCTGGAAGCCTTCGTATGTCTGGCTGCCTGTAAGCTCTCCGAATCCAGTCCTGTTGGGGTTTTATGGACGCTTCATTATGTAGGCATGATTGATTAAATCAGTGGCCATTGATAATCAACTCAAACTTCAGCCCCTCTCCCTCCGGGGAGATTGAAGAATGGGGCTCAAAGTCCTAATTCTCTAATCTTGTCTCTGTCTTCCCGGTAACCAGGCCCCCTCCAGAAACCACTGGGGGTTGCCAGTCACCAGCCAATCATTAGCATACAAAAAGACACTGTCGTTTTGGAGATTCCAAGGATTTTAGAAGTTATCAGGAAACCAGGTAGAAGACTGAATACATATGTCGCTGTGTCTGTATTAGTCTGTTTGCACGCTGCTGATAAAGACAAAGCCAAGACTGGAAAAGAAGTTTAATAGACTCATGGTTCCACGTGGCTGCGGAGGCCTCACAATCGTGGCAGAAGGCGAAAGGTGGTGGCAAGAGAGAAATGAGAGCCAAGCAAAAGGGGTTTCCTGTTATAAAACCATCAGATCTCGTGAGATTATTCACTACCACGAGAACTGCCCCATGATTCAATTATCGCCCACAACACGTGGGAATGATGGGAGCTACAATTCAAGATGAGATTTGGGTGAGGACGCAGCCAAACCATATCAATATCACTACTCCCCTTTCACTCACCCCACTTCCTGTTTGATGACAACCTCGATTTCCTTTTTTAACTTTTATTTTTTACTTTTTTTTTTTTTTTTTTTTTGAGACAGAGTCTCGCTCTTTCACCCAGGCTGGAGTGCAGTGGCGCGATCTCGGCTCACTGCAGGCTCTGCCCCCCGGGGTTCACGCCATTCTCCTGCCTCAGCCTCCCTTGTAGCTGGGACTACAGGCGCCTGCCACCTCGCCCGGCTAATTTTTTGTATTTTTAGTAGAGACGGGGTTTCACCGTGTTAGCCAGGATGGTCTCGATCTCCTGACCTTGTGATCCGCCCGCCTCGGCCTCCCAAAGTGCTGGGATTACAGGTGTGAGCCACCGCGCCCGGCCCATTTTTTACTTTTTTGGATGGAGTCTCACTCTGTCACCCAGGCTGGAGTGCAATGATGTGATCTCGGCTCACCGCAACCTCTGCCACCCTGGTTCACATGATTCTCCTGCCTCAGCCTCCTGAGTAGCTGGGACTACAGGTGTGTGCTTCCATGCCTGGTTCATTTTTTGTATTTTTAGTAGAGATGGGGTTTCACCATGTTGGCCAGGCTGATCTCAAACTCCTGATCTCAGGTGATCCACCCCCTTTGGCCTCCAAAAGTACTGGGATTACAGGCCTGAGCCACTGCACCTGGCTGTCAACCTCGATTTCTCGAGTCTACCAAGCAAGGTCCTTGGGGGTCCTAGGAGCCCTCAGAGGCTTCCCTGCCTCTGCCTTCTTGCCCTTCGGTTTGGTTCCTCCCACACCAGCTAGGGCAATCCTTTAAAAACCCTCAGACCGCTGGGAGGAGGTTACTGAATGTTCCCAGCACAGTGACATGATAGATATGATCAAGAAGATGGATATGCTAATTATCTTGATCTGATCACTACACACTATATGTATCAAAACATCACTGTGTGCTCTATAAATATGTACAATTATTCTATGCTAATTAAAAAATAAGATAAAATAATATTCTCATTTTTTTTTTTTTTTTGAGATGGAGTCTTGCTCTGTCACCCAGGCTGGAGTGCAGTGGCACGATCTCAGCTCCCTGCATTCTCCGCCTCCCGGGTTCAAGCGATTCTCCTGCCTCAGCCTCCAGAGTAGCTGGGACTACAGGTGTGCACCACCACGCCCGGCTAATTTTTGTATTTTTAGTAGAGACAGGGTTTCACCATGTTGGCCAGGATGGTCTCGATTTCTTGACCTCATGATCCGTCCTCCTCAGCCTCCCAAAGTGCTGGGATTACAGGCGTGAGCCACCGCACCCGGCCCTGATTTTTTTTAAGTAAGCCCAATTACATTATTCTGTTTAAAACTCCCTCATGGAGCTCCCCTAGCGTAAAAGCCAATGTTCTTGCCATGGCCTGTAAGGTCAAACCAAACCTGCTGCCTTCCTTCTGTCAGGCCTTATCCTTATCCCCCCATTTACTGTGATCCAGCCACTTGTCCCTGCTGCTTGGGGATCCTGCTGTTGAGAGGTGACCTGTGTCCAGGCTGGTGTCTGCTGGTAAAGCACAGTTTTTTGTTTTTTGTTTTTGTTTTTTGTTTTTTGAGACAGAGTCTCACTCTGTCACTCAGGCTGGAGTGCTGTGGTGTGATCTTAGTTCACTGTAACCTCTTCCTCCAGGATTCAAGCAGTTGTCATGCCTCAGCCTCCAAGTAGCTGAGATTATAGGCGCCCGCCACCATACCCAGCTAATTCTTGTATTTTTAGTAGAGACGAGGTTTCACCATGTTGGCCAGGCTGGTCTCAAACTCCTGACCTCAAGTGATCTGCCCTCCTCGGCCTCCCAAAGTTCTGGGATTACAGGTGTGAGCCACCACGCTCGGCCCAGCATAGTTCTTAATAGTGCCATTTTCACTCCTGAATGGCCCTGGTTTGTATGCATCAACCTAAAGAAACTGAGGTAAAATTAATACAGGTAGAGAGTTTATTTTGGGCCAAAGTTGAGGACTACGGCCTCAGACACACTGGGAAGCACCCTGGAGAACAAAGGAGAGACTGGAGTTTTTAAAGAAAAAAGGATCGGGCCGGACGTGGTGCCTCACACCTGTAATCCTAGCATTTTGGGAGGCCGAGGTGGGAGGATCGCTTGAGATCAGGAGTTCAAGACCAGCCTGGCCAAACATGGTGAAACCCTGTCTCTACTAAAAATACAAAAATTAGCTGGGCATGGTGGCACGTGCCTGTAATCCCAGCTACTCAGGAGGCTGAGGCAAGAGAATTGCTTCAATCTGGGAAGCGGAGGTTGCAGTTAGCCAAGATTATGCCATTGCACTCCAGCCTGGGGGACAAGAATAAAACTCTGTCTCAAAAAAAAAAAAAAAAAAAAAAGAAAGAAAGAAAGGATGAATCAGGCTGAGCACAGTGGCTCACACCTGTAATCCCAGAATTTTTGGGAGGCTGAGGTGGGAGGATTGCTAGAACTCAGGAGTTGGAGACCAGCCTGGGCAACACAGTGAGATCCCTATCTCTATTTAAAAAAAAATCAGCCGGGCATGGTGGTGTGTGCCTATAGTCCCAGCTACTTGGGAGGCTGAGGCAGGAAGATCGCTTGAGCCTGGGAGGTGGGGGCTGCAGTAAGCCACAATCACATCACTGCACTTTAGCCTGGGCGATAGAGCAGGAACCTGTCTCAAGAAAAAAAAAAAAAAGTATGAAACAGGAGAGAAGCGATTACAGAAGTTATGTTACAGGAATTCTCATTGGTTTATTGAAATCACATTGATTAGGGCATGAGTTATGCTATCCAGCAAATGGCATCGTTAGGTTAATTTATGGCTGTTGGTGTTGACAGTCAGTCTAGGGTCCCAATAGCAGGCGGCTTTGGGGTTGGGTGGGGGAGGGGACTTGTAACTGCCATCACATTTCAATGCCTCTCTGGGCCTGATTATTTAAAGGCGGCTCTTGGCAGGGCACAGTGGCTCACACTTGTAATCCCAGTACTTTGGGAGGCCGAGGTAGCGGGGGATCACCTGAGGTCGGGAGTTTGAGACCAGCCTGGCCAATATGGCGAAACCCCGTCTCTACCAAAAAATACAAAAATTAGCCAGGCCTGGTGGCGAGCACCTGTAACCCCAGCTACTCAGGAGGCTGAGGCAGGAGAATTGCTTGAACCTGGGAGGCAGAGGTTGCAGTGAGCTGAGATTGCGCTACTGCACTCCAGTCTGGGTGACAGAGTGAGACTCCTTCGCAAAAAAACTACAATATAATAAAACAAAGTCAGCTAATTAGCAAACTTCGTTTCATCTTCGACCTTCATTCCCTCTTGCCAGGTAACATAACATATTCACAGGTTCCAGGGATTAGGACATGGACATCTTGGGGGAGGTATCATCCTGCTATCACAGTGAGGGTGCTACTTTGAACAGGGTGGTCAGGGAGGGCTTCTCTGAGTAGCTGGCATTGAAAGGAAGATCTGAAGCATAAAAAGGAGCTGATCACATCAAATGGCAGAAGAGCTTCTCAGGCAGAGGGAGTGCCACGTGCAAAGGCCCCGGGGCAGAGAAGAGATGGGTGTGTTTAGGAGCAGGTGGGATCTAGAGTGGCTACAGCGCACTAAGGGGAAGAGTGACCCCAGGTGAGGCTCAGGGAGGCTGGGATCAGAGTGCAGGTGCGCTGGTTTTCTCTCCCAGCGTAGGTCATCATAATTAGTGTGATTTCCATGCCATTGTCAAACACAAGCTTGATTCTGTGTGTGAGGTGGCTGTATTTTAACAATGTGTGATTCTTGTAGATTTGTTCACGAAGCTATTTGAAACCTGGCTGTAAGACACAGGCGATTGCTACTCACTCATAAGGTCACTTTTTTTTTTTTTTTTTGAGACAGAGTCTCACTCTGTTGGAGTGACTGGCGCGATCTCGGCTCACTGCAACCTCCACTTCGCGGGTTCAAGCGATTCTCCTGCAACAGCCTCCAGAGTAGCTGGGATTACAGTTGTGCACCACCACACTCGGCTAATTTTTGTATTATTAGTAGAGATGGGGTTTCACCATGTTGGTCATACTGGACCTCAGGTGATCCATCTGCCTCAGCCTCCCACAGTGCTGGAATTACAGATGTGAGCCACCATGCCCAGCCCCAGTCACCTTTTAAATTTACTGAATGGACTGATTTATCCTGCGAAGAGAAGGGATAGCCAGGTGCAGTGGCTCACACCTGTAATCCCAGCACTTTGGGAGTCTGAAGTGGGTGGATCTCTCGAGCCCAGGAGTTTGAGAACAGCCTGGGCAACATGGTGAAATCCTGTCTCTACAAAAAATTAGCTGGACGTGGCTGGGCACGGTGGCTCACGCCTGTAATCCCAGCACTTTGGGAGGCCCAGGAGGGCAGATCACGAGGTCAGGTGATCGAGACCATCCTGGCTAACACGGTGAAACCCCATCTCTACTAAAAAAAAAAAATACAAAAAGTTAGCTGGGCATGGTGGCAGGCACCTGTAGTCCCAGCTATTTGGGAGGCTGAGGCAGGAGAATGGCATGAACCCAGGAGGCAGAGCTTGCCGTGAGCCGAGATATAGCCACTGCACTCCAGCCTGGGCGATAGAGCGAGAATCTGGCTCAAAAAAAAAAAAAAATTATCTGGACGTGGTGGTGCATGCCTGTAGTCCCAGCTTCTCGGGAGGCTGAGGCAGGAGAATCACTTGAACCCAGGAGGCAGAGGTTGCAGTGAGCTGAGATCGTGTCACTACACAGAGCGCAACTCTGTCTCAAAAATAAATAAATAAATAAATAAATAAATAAATAAATAAAATGGTAATATAACCCTAGTTTGCATAACAGTTTTGAGCTATGAACCTGGACTTAAAGGGAATACATTGAATAAATCGAATGACCATGGAGAACTAGATGAGACCTGTTGTAACCAAGTGGCTTGTTTTCTTATTTTGTGTATTTGGGTCTCAACTTCCCCAAAGAAATTTATCCAGGTGTGGCATGTAGTATTAACAATAGCACAGACATTTCCTTATCCAACCAATAAATAATATAGAGCAAATTCATCATCTAGTATCCCATGACTGGGATGAATTAAAGCCGAGTGAACAACAGTTCTATTAGGGATGTTGCCAAAGTTACCCACTAGGTGGCCTAAAGGATCTCTTAGGTCAGGTTCTGTCAAGTTACCAGCAGAAGCTACTGATTGTGAAGTTTCAATTGCATCATTGTCCTGCCAAGTGGAAAAAATTGGCATAAGCAGGGAAAAATTAAGAGAGACAAGAGGCTCATGATGGGGACTCTTGTTCTGTTGTCTTGGGAAAAGCCACCCACAGCATGAAGCCATCAACTTCTTGTCCTGGTTTGCAGTTAGAATGTCTCTGCTCATGGCATGGGGCAGTCCAGTGAACGTTCTAAGTGGTCCATAGATCACACACAAGACTCATCCCTTAAAATTCATTTAGTTTCAGCTTATAGTGCCTTAGGAACAGAGCAATTTCCATTCTTAGTATTCTATGGAAGAAAGTTGGATTGGAGGAACCAAAAAGAATTTAGGGTCAGGTGGGCACGGTGGATCACACCTGTAATCCCAGCATGCCTCAACCGGGGTAAAAATCTTTATGCTGTATGCAGGGAGATATGCACAGAAATAGAACTAAAAATGGTCTATAACTGATTCCCTTGAGCTTGCAAGTCCCCACTCTTGCTAATGGAAAAAGACAGAAAGGAAATAACACCAGGAACATGTTCATCAGAGCTAACTCAGCCTCTTCAGTCTTCAAAAACTCCCTTCCTCATTAATGTGTCAAGATTGAAGTTCAAGTTCAGGTTCAAGTTCCCATCAAGTGTCTCTCCCTGCTCCTTTCTGAGATACTGCTGGGGTGCAGGGGAACTAAGGCACCCTCCTGGCTCCTGCCTCTCAGCCACGGCCAGGGCGGTTCCTGGGCCTTCCGTCCTGATGTCCACGAGGTGATACCATCATGCATTATTCTCAGGCTCCAGCCCAGGGCTCACAGCCTGGCCTCTGTAACCCAGCCTCAGTCTTCTGATTCATCAGGGCCTGGGCTGCTTTTCCCACTCCACACTAGAGGGTGTAGGATCTGTGAGGCTGCCTTCCAGGCCACCCTCCTAGACCCTTTCCTGGCCATTTCCAAACCACGCCTGAGCAGCCTGTGTCGTTCTGCTGCCATGCTCACCGCAGGCCTTGCCACCACTGTGTTAACCTTGAGGAGGGAATCAGGACGCTGACATCTGATCTCCTGTGTCTTCCTACTGATGAGAACCTCCCTAAGTCACACCTTCTGACCCTGTGCACTGCTTATAATCCAAGTCCAGTATTCTGTTCTTCACGTCTTAAAGCAGAGCCTTTGGAATTTAGAAAATCTCTTTTTTCTCTGAAAGCTCAGTTGCAAGACTAACGAATCACATGCACTTGGAGTCAGTCTTAACTTAAAAGTGAAAGGGTCTTTCTCATCACCTACCTA
The DNA here is from genome assembly GCF_028878055.3 of Symphalangus syndactylus. Classification (NCBI taxonomy): domain Eukaryota; kingdom Metazoa; phylum Chordata; class Mammalia; order Primates; family Hylobatidae; genus Symphalangus; species Symphalangus syndactylus. The sequence continues at coordinate 17,257,344 of NC_072440.2, forward strand.
CTATGAAAATCATAATTATCCTTGAGGCCAACAGAAGCTTCTGATTGAATAAGAGAAGGAAAAAATATTAATACATCTAAGATAGTATCTGGCCAGGTGCGGTGGCTCATGCCTGTAATCCCAGCACTTTGGGAGGCTGAGGTGGGCGGATCATCTGAGATCAGGAGTTCCAGGCCAGCCTGGCCAACATAGTGAAACCCTGTCTCTACTAAAAATACCAAAAAAAAAAAAAAAAAAAAAAAAGAGCCTGGTATGGTGGCGCACGCCTGTAATCCCAGCTACTTGGGAGGCTGAGGCACGAGAGTCACTTGAACCCAGGAGATGGAGGTTGCAGTGAGCCAAGATTGCACCACTGCACTCCCGCCTGGGTTACAGAGTGAAACTCTGTCTCAAAAAAAAAAAAAAAGATAGTATCCCTCTTACTTGTAGCATAGCACTTATCACAAACGTACTAGAATTGTTCCATATCTGTCATCCTAAATAGAGAGGAATTACTTAAAGGAAGAGCACAAGTCTTACTCACTTTTTATGTCAACTGCCTAAATATTGTGCCTGGCACTTTATACGCTCTCAGAAACTATTGGATAGATGGATAGGTGGATGAGTGGGTGGATGGGTGAGTGGATGGTGGATGGATGGATGGATGGATATGTGGGTGGGTGGATGGATGGGTGGAAGGATGGGTGGATGGGTGAAGGGATGGGTAGGTGGGTAAGTGGATAGGTGGGTAGGTGGGTAAATGGTTGGTGGATGAATGGATGGGTGGATGAGTGAGTTGTTGGCTAGATGGGTGAGTGGATGGATGGATGGGTGTGTGGATGGATGGGTGGGTAGATGGGTAGTGGATGAGTACATGGGTGGATAAATCAAAAATAAAATGGGGATAAAAGGGATTGGAGATAGGCAAAGGAAGAGGTCATATTTTTTTCCTTGATGCCAACAATAAAAACTCTTAAAGCATCTTACATGTACCATGACTTGCATCCAGACCACAGGAGATTTCTTGCCAACAGCCACGTGAGTAAACCTCCTTGGAAGAAGATCCTCCAGACCTAGTCAAGCCTTCGGATGACTGCAGCCCCAGTGGACACCTTGACTGCAACCTCATTAAGATCTTGAACCAGAACTACCCAGATAAGCCACTCCCAAATTCTTGACCCACAAAAATTGTGAGATAATAAAAACATCCATTGCTTTAAACCACTAAGTTTTGGGATACTTTGATATGCATCGATAATTAATAAACCTAGCAAACTTCAGCCTGTATCCCATTGTCCAAAACTGTGTCACTTGGCCACCCTGAGATACAGAGGGAGCTGGGAATATAATACGATAGTTGTAGTCATTTTAAAAGGACCATATTAGAACAAAATCGTGGTTCTATTCTTAAGGAAGTGGGGCAGAATGGATACTGGCTATGCTCTTGGCAGTAACAGCCAAAGGAGGTTGCATTTTAGCCAAACCTCACAGGGTGCAAAGGAGAGGAAGGGCATTTGGAGCTGAGAAAACAGCCTAATCAAAGATATAGAGGCAAGAGAGTTCCTAACGAGAGCAGGGAATGGCTCCTAGTAAGTTCTGGGTAAATGCTAGCCCATGACTATTAATATACATAAGCAGAGGATTCTGTAGAAAGGATTTGTATTTTAACCTAAACTGTAAATAAGTATTGCATTATAGAATGAGGCATGAAACTGACTCATAAATATGAACTATCGTTATTTCTGACTCTCTGCTTTAGCTGTGTTCAGTTCCTTGGGTTCGTTCCTAACAAGCCCGTGCTTTCTCTTGCGTTTGCTCTGCTGCTCTTGCCAGAGGTCTGCCTATTTCATGAATCTTAAAGATCCAGCTGCAGTTTTGTGTATCCTCTATTCATTTTTTCTTTGATTAATTTCTGTTTTTATCTTTATGATTTTCTTGTTTCCTTCCTTCTACTTTTGTTTTTGTTGTTTTATTCTACTCTTTTTCTTACTTTTAGCGTTGGACACTTAGCTCATGAATTGGGAATCTTCTTATTCTTTTTTGTTTGTTTGTTTTTTGAGATACAGTTTCATTCTGTCACCCAGGCTGGAGTGCAGTGGCGTGATCTCAGCTCACTGCAACCTCTGACTCCCAGGTTCAAGCCATTCTCCTGCCTCAGCCTCCTGAGTAGGTGGGGTTACAGGCAAGTGCCACCACACCTGGCTAATTTTTGTATTTTTAGCAGAGACGGGGTTTCACCATGTTGGCCAGGCTGGTCTTGAACTCCTGACCTCAAGTGATCCACCTACTTCGGCCTCCCCAAGTGCTGGGATTACAGGTGTGAGCCACCACACCCAGTCTTTTTTTTTTTTTTTTTTTTTTTTGAGACAGGGTCTCACTCTGTCCACCCAGGCTAGAGTGCAGTGGCACAAACACAGCGCACTGCAGCCTCAACCTCCTGGGCTCAAATGATCCTCCTGCCTCAGCCTCCCAAGTAGCTGGGACTACAGGTGCCCACCACCATGCCCGGCTAATTTTTGTAAAGATGGGGTTTCGCCATGTTGCCCAGGCTGGCCTTGAACTCCCAAGCTCAAGCAGTCTACCTATCTTGGCCTCCCAAAGTGTTGGGATCACAGGCATGAGCCACAACGCCTGGCTGAATCTTCTTCTTTTCTAACGTGTGCAGTTAAGGCTATAAATTTCCCTCTGCATACTCCTTTAGTGGTATCCTTCGAGATTTATCACACAGTGACTTAATTATCTTTCAGTTCTAAATATTTTCTGATTTCCCTTATGATATCTTCTTTAGCTTTTATGTTAGGCAATCCATGAATTTAAATTTTAAAACATATGAGTTTAGAAAATCATTTTATAATTTCTTTCTAACCTGATTGCATTGTAGCCAAATACCAATTTATTGTACGTGTTGAGCATGACATTGTGACCTGCTATACACGCAGTCTAAAAAAACTTTTTTTTTCATTTCAGTCTTAAAATTAATTCTTCAAAGACAACATGTACAATTTTTGTAAAAGTACTATGTGTGTTTGGAAAGATATAGTCTCTAATTCTTGGGTATAGGAGTCTCTTATTGCCCATTCATCTTTAGGAGAATATCTCCATTTTTGCCTGCTTGGTCTATCAATTCCTGAGAGATGGATAGGATGCAGATTATGACTTTCTATTGTAATATTACATGTGGTGGCCATGGACTTACACTGCTCAGATTCCCCTTCAAAGGGACCTGCTGCAGGGAGTGTGATAGGCCAGCAGCCTTCAGACCACTGTGACATTCAAGCCAAAACCACATTCCTGTCCCTCCGACCCCAGTTGCTCCCAGGCAATGACTAATCACCAAGGGGGTGCTGGAGCCCAAACGCATTTGCCTGGTTCAAGACTCCTCTAACGAGCAGTCATTGCTTGGAGACTCATCATCTGCCTGGCCGAGCTTGCTCAGGGTCCTGCTGCAGCCTGAGGCTTCCTTCTTCCCTCCCTCTTTTATACGTCAGACCTACCTCTGTGGCCTGAAGGCTCTCCTGCTACTTCTCTGCTTCTTTTTTTTGAGACAGAGTCTCACTCTGTCTCCCAGCCTGGAGAGCAATGGCATGATCACTGCTCACTGCAGCCTCAACTTCCAGGGCTCAATGAGATCCTCCTGCCTCAGCCTCCCAAGTAGCTGGGACCACAGGCATGTGCCTCGATGCCTAATTATTTCATTTTTCATACAGATGGGGTCTCCCTATGTTGCCCAGGCTGGTCTCAACCCCCTGGCCTCGAGCAATCCTCCTTCCTTGGCCTCCCAAAGTGCTGGGATTACAGGCGTGAACCACCATGCCCAGCCCCTAGGCTGCTTCTGCACTCTCTCCCCTTCATCCTTGGCCAAATCTCTTGTGTATCTAATGCCATCTTGGTGTTTATTTCTTGAAATCCAAACTGGCACAGGGCATTTGTCCATTTCTCCTTGTAATTCTGACAATTCTTGACATATTTTGGGGTACATGAAAGTTCAACTTCTTATATATTCTTGATGAATTGTTCCTATTATTGTATATGATAATCCTAATTCTTAATAGCACACTTTATTAAGTGTCTATGCCCCTGAACAATACATAGTATTGTTCTATATTTTTTTCAACTTTAAAGTTGTTTTGAAGTATTCCTCTCCAATTTATGTTTTTGAGGTTTATTCATGTAGATATATGTAGTTGCAGTTTATTTTTACTGCTTTACATTAATCTGTTATGTGAATAAAATACAATCTATTTATCTCCTCTGTTACTGAAGGACACTTAGCTTATTTCCAGATTTTCTCTATTGCACATAAGGCTGCTGTAGACTATCTTTTCTTTTCTTTTTTCTTTTTTTTGAGATGGAGTTTCGCTCTTGTTGCCCAGGCTGGAGTGCAATGGCGTGATCTTGGCTCACTGCAACCTCTGCCTCCCGGTTTCAAGTGATTCTCCTGCCTCAGCCTCCCGAGTAGCTGGGATTACAAGCATGCACCCCAACCCGCATGCTCACCTTCCACATGCGCCCTGCTAATTTTGTATTTTTAGTAGAGATGGGGTTTCTCCATGTTGGTCAGGCTGGTCACGAACTCCCGACCTCAGGTGATCTGCCCGCCTCAGCCTCCCAAAGTGCTGGGATTACAGGCGTGAGCCACTGCACCCAGCCTGCTGTAAACATTCTTACGCGTAGAACATGGTGTTCATATACGAAATTTTCCTTAGGATATTTGCCTGGCAATAAAACTCCTAGGTCATAGCACATGTACATCTTCAACAGAAAAAAATGTCCAGTTGCTCTCTGCAGTGATTGTCCTTATTTACACACAACTAGCACAGCTATGGGTTTTCTTGTCTCCATATCTTTGCCTGTACTTGGTATTTTTAAGTTCTGATATTTTTGACAATCTGATACTATCTTATTGTGGCTTTTTATGTGTGTATGTATGTATGCATGTATGCATGTATGTATGTATGCATGTATGTATGTATGTATTTGAAATGGAGCTTTGCTCTTGTCATTCAGGCTACAGTGCAATGGCACGATCTCAGCTCACTGCAACCTCCGCCTCCCAGGTTCAAGTGGTTCTCCTGCCTCAGCCTCCCAAGTAGCTGGAATTACAGGTGTGTGCCACCATGCCTGGATAATTTTTGTATTTTTAGTAGAGATGGGGTTTCACCATGTTGGCCAGGCTGGTCTTGAACTCCTGACCTCAGGTAATCTGCCCGCCTTGACCTTCCAAAGTGCTGGGATTACAGATGTGAGCCACTGCATCAGGCCAGCTTATTATTATTATTATTATTATTATTATTATTATTATTAGAGACAGAGTCTCACGGTATCACTCAGGCTGGAGTGCAATGGCATGATCACGGCTCACTGCAGACTTGACATCCCAGGCTCAAGCAATCCTCCCACCTCAGCCTCCCAAGTAGCTGTGACTGCAGGCATGCATCATGCCCAGGTAATTTTATTCTATTTTTGTAGAGACTGGGTCTCGCCATGTTGCCGAGGTTGGTCTCAAACTCATGAGCTCAAGCAATCTGCCTGCCTTGGCCTCCCAAAGTGCTGGGATTACAGGTGTGAGCCATGGTGCCCAACCTGTTTGTTGTAGCTTAAATGTTCATTTCCCCTAATATCAATGCAGTTGATGGCACCAGTGGCCCATCTAGAGCAGCCACTGCCATGACACCGGCCGCAGTGGGGGAAGCACGGCCAGAGCTGCATGCTCAATGGAACCGGCAGGAGTTGGGAATGGATGGAAGCCCCACCCCCTTCTGAGTTGGCAGGCCGGGAGCCTTGTGCTCCCTGGGCACAGTTGCAGCTGTTCAAGCCACAGCTGTGGACCTGGGCATCCCTGTGCTCTTGGGGGCTGGGAGCAGGCAGGAGTCCCACCCTTCCAGGCACAGCTGAGGCCACCCAGCTGTGGCTGCTGATCCAGGCATCTCTGCACTCTTGGGGCTCAGAAAGACTTCCCCTGTCCCTGCAGGCTTGGAGGTGCCTGCTCCCGCTGCCTGGTCTCTCCCTGTTTCCAGTACCCGCTCAAGTCTTAGAGTGGAATTGAGTCCAAGCCTAGAGGCTGTCGCAACCAGCCAGGTGTGCACATGCTCGGGGCATCACTTACACACCAGCCCCCTGCCACCTTGGCCCCTTCCAGACTTTGGGCACCAACGAGCATGAGAGGGAGGCCGAGCAGGGTGCTGAGGGCAGCAGGGTGCTGAAGCGTGTCTCATCACAAACAGCCTGGGTGATGGCAGGAGGCAGACAGGCTTCTAGGCAGAAAGGGGAGGGTCCCCTGTGAAGCCCCACCTTCAAGCCAGGGATGGCCTGAAGTCTGGGGGCTGGGCTGATGGACCAGAATGGGAACTTACGATGCTTTTTCCAGGCCTGCCTAGAGCCGCCCATGGACCAATCAGCATGCACTTCCTCCCCTCTGAAGCCCATAAAAAACCCCAGACTCAGCCAGACTCCAGGAGACAACAGGAAGACCTACCTGCAGAGAGGGGTTACTCACTCCAAGGTCTCCTCTCTGCTGAGAGCTGAATGCTCATTAGGACATCCTGGCTGCAGAAGGGAGCTACCCACAGCAAGCCTCCTCTGAGCTGTTCTATTGGTCAATAAAGCTCCTGTTCATCTTGCTCACCCTCCACTTGTCTGCATACCTCATTCTTCCTGGGCATGGGACAAGAACTTGGGACCTGCCAAATGGTGGGGCTGAAAGAGCTATAACAGGGCTGAAACACGACCCTTGCTCATCATGTTGTGGATGACAGAAAAGAGAGAAGAGCTGTAGCACTTCAGGGAGCCCAGACCTAGGAGCTCACCAAGCCAGGGCTGTGACACTCTCTTTGGGGCTCTGTGGTTCTTGACATCACCAAGCTTCCAGGTGCCACTGCTTTCCCCAGTGTCAGCTGTGGAAGCTGCTTGCGGTATGCCTGGTCCAGCTGCAGCCTCTCAGGAAGTGGGCACCCATGCCAACACTTGGAACTGCCTGCCTCACCACAGCCAGAATGCCTAGTTGTGCACAGTGGCTGGACTCCACACTTGTCTGCTCTCACACCCCTTGGCAAGCGTGGGATCCAGGCCAGTAGCACGAGCTTAGTGCAGCCTGCCAGGCCGAGTGCACCCAGCAGGCCTGAGCAAAACTTGGCCAGAGGCACCACTGGCCATGGAGGTTTCTGGCCAGTGAAGTGACCCCCCTGGGGTCCCGTAACACAGTGGAACATCTTTTCATCTTCTCATTAACCATGTAAGATTTCCTTCCTGTAATTAGGCATTTGTTGTCCTGTGCCTATTTTTCTAATAAACTGTTTGACTTTTTATTTCTGTGAATTCTTTGTGTATATTGAAAATGAATTCCTTGGTCAGGCACGGTGGCTCACGCCTGTAATCCCAGCACTTTGGGAGGCTGAGGCGGGCGGATCACGAGGTCAGGAGATCAAGACCATTCTGGCTAACACGGTGAAATCCCGTCTTTACTAAAAACACAAAAACAAAATTAGCCAGGCGTGGTGGCGGGCACCTGCAGTCCCAGCTACTCTGGAGGCTGAGGCGGGAGAATGGCGTGAACCTGGGAGGCGGAGCTTGCAGTGAGCCAAGATCGCGCCACTGCACTCCAGCCTGGGTGACAGAGCAAGACTCCTTCTCAAAAAAAAAAGAAAAGAAAAAAAGAAAAAAAAAGAAAATGAATTCCTTGTCTGTTATATATGTGTTCTATCTTCTCCTAATCTATGGTTTGTTAAATTTATCTTGTAATTGAGGCAGAAAGGTTTTTTAAATGTAAATATAGTCAGATTTTTCCCTCATTTAATTTACACCTTGTGCTTTTAGTGTCTTCTTTAAGAAATCTTTTGCTCCTTCAAGGTTGTAAAAATTTATCCTGGCCAGGCATGGTGGCTCTTGCCTGTAATCCCAGCAATTTGAGTGGCTGAGGATCACTTAAGCCTAGGAGTTCAAGACCAGCCTGGGCAACATAGTGAAACCCCATCTCCACAAAAATAGAATAAAATTACCTGGGCATGGTGGTGCACACCTGTAGTCCCAGCTACTCAGGAGGCTGATGCAGGAGGATCGCTTGAGCCCAGGAGGTTGAAGTGGAAATGAGCCTTGATTGTGCCACTGTGCTCCAGCCTGGGCAACAGAGCAAGACCCTGTCTCAAAAAGAAAAAAAAGATTGATCACATTTGGGCCTCTGATGTTTTTATGTATGTGGTATGAAGTAGGAATCCAATTTTATTTTCTCCCATTTGTAAAACAAACAGTCCCAATATCATTTACTGAATACTGCCATGGTTTTCAGACCCTAATTGTTATTGCTAGTATTGTTTGATGGGGTCAGTGGTTGTTTGGGTCCATTCACCTTTTTTCAGTGTCTTTGCTCACTGCAATTTCCATTTGGGTATTCCTTTTCAACATTTTTTCACAAATTTATATTTTTTCAAATGCTGAAACCCAAGAAAAATAAGTTGAGAAATTGGGGGAAAGGATTAGAAAACCCTATGAGAATTAAGGCTTAATCAAAATAGAAATGTTTCTGGTTCAGGCTGGGTGCAGTGGCTCATGCCTGTAATCCCAGCACTTTGGGAGGCCGAGGCGGGAGGATCACCTGAAGTCAGGAGTTCAAGACCAGCCTGGCCAACATGGTGAAACCCCATCTCTACTAAAAATACGAAAATTAGCCGGGCGCAGTGGCTCATGCCTGTAATCCCAGCACTTTGGGAGGCCGAGGCGGGCAGATCACGAGGTCAGGAGATCGAGACCATCCTGGCTAACACAGTGAAACCCCGTCTCTACTAAAAATACAAAAAATTAGCCGGGCGTGGTGGTGGGCAACTGTAGTCCCAGCTACTCGGGAGGCTGAGGCAGGAGAATGGCGTGAACCCGGGAGGCGGAGCTTGCAGTGAGCCGAGATTGCACCACTGCACTCCAGCCTGGGCAAGAAAGCGAGACTCTGCCTCAAAAAAAAAAACAAAAAAACCAAAAAAACCAAAAACTAACATTAGCCAGGTGTAGTGGTTGGCGCCTGTAATCCCAGCCACTTAGGAGGTTGAGGCAGGAGAATCACTTGAACCTAGGAGGTAGAGGTTGTAGTGAGCCAAGATCATGCCACTGCACTCCAGCCTGGGCAACAGAGTGAGACTCTGTCTCAAAAAACAAAAACAAAAACAAAACAAATTGCCCGGGCCCAGTGGTTCACACCTGTAATCCCAGGACTTTGGGAGGCCGAGGTGGGTGGATCACCTGAGGTCAAGAGTTCAAGACCAGCCTAGCCAGCATGGCAAAACCCCATCTCTACTAAAAATACAGAAAAATTAGCCAGGTATGGTGGCGCATGCCTGTAGTCCCAGCTACTTGGGAGGCTAAGGCAGGAGAAGCGCCTGAACCTGGAAGGCGGCGGTTGCAGTGAGCCAAGATCGTGCCATTGCACTCAAGCCTGGGCGACAGAGTGAGAATCTGTCTTGGAAAAAAAAAAAAGAAGGCATCTTGCTCCCAGCTATTCCATGTTGTGACCATGGATGGCCCTGTCTGCTGCTGCAAGTCATTCTTGCAAATAAAATAATTATTAACTTGTCTACATGCATAATATACTTTATAAAAACTCTATCATATCAGTGGTGTTCCAAGAACAAATTTGGGAATCAAAATAAGTCTTAAAATTGGCAATTTTGACACATGAAGTGTTATTTGCAGTGACACATGAAGTACTATTAACCTTGCTAGGAAATCCAAATATTACATTACTTGAATATCACCCAGTAATGGTCATTGATTTTTCCCGTGTTGTAATATGCCCTATAGGCTACAGTTCTTTATAAATAGTATTGCTTAATGTTTTTTATTTGTTAAATATGTTTTTAGGTGATTGGGTTAAGATTATGAATCATGTTGGAAACATTTTAGGAAAAAATTATGATTTGGGGAATTCCCAGGAATTCTTGGGAATTCTGATTTCTTATTCCTGAATCTTAAACTTTAATATCTGTCAGAATTTGGAAACGGTTTTACTCATTGAGGCAATATTGCTTACTTGAAAAGCACACCATTGCTTCTATTAAAAAATTTTTTTTCTGTCAAAAGAGAGCAGGAGTAATGTCATAATTTTTTGAGACAGGGTCTCAATGTGTTGGCCAGGCTGGAGTGCAGTGGCACAATCATGGCTCACTGCATCCTCAACCTCCCAGGCTCAGGGGAGCCTCCTGACTCAGCCTTCTGAGTAGCTGGGACTACAGGTGCACACCACCACGCTCGGCTAATTTTCAAATTTTCTGTAGGGATGGGGTCTCACTATGTTGTGCAGGCTAGTCTTGGAACTCCTGGCCTCAAGCGATCCTCCTGCCTCAGCCTCCCAAAGTGCTGGGATTACAAGCATGAGACATGACACCTGGCTCTCCATTACCACTTCTTGAGTTGGTAGAGCATAATGTTTAAGATTGTGGACTTTTGTAGCCAAACCTTGACCTGTGACCAGGGGAAGTTTAAAAAAAACAAAACAAAACAAACAAACAAACAACAACAACAAAAAACCCTCTGTGACTCAGTTTCCCCATCTGTAAAGGGAGTATGATAGTAATCACACCCAGTTCTGAGGGTTAACATGAGAATTAAATAAATAAGAGGCCGGGCATAGCGGCTCACACCTGTAATCCCAGCATTTTGGGAGGCCGAGGGGGGCAGATCACTTGAGGTCAAGAGTTCAAGACCAGCCTGGCCAAGATGGTGAAACCTCGTCTCTACTAAAAATACAAAAATTAGCTGGTTGCGATGGTGAGCACCTGTAATCCCAGCTACTCAGGGAGCTGAGGCAGAAGAATCACTTGAACCTGGGAGGCAGAGTTTGCAGTGAGCTGAGATTGCACCATTGCCCTCCAGCCTGGGCAACAGAGCAAGACTCTGTTTTGAAAAAAAAAAAAAAGAATTAAATAAATAAGGAAAGGTAAACACCACCACACTCAGCTAATTTTTAAATTTTTTGTAGAGAAAATCCTTAGAACAGTGCCCGGTATACAACAACCACTCAATAAACAAGACATTATTGTTTCCAAGTCTTTTCTTCCTCTGGGTTGACTTTTCTCTTTCATAAAGTACATTTTTACTAGTACAGCACTTCCAGTGAGTGTGGCAAACAGCCTCTGTCTTCATTCTAAAATATACATATTTTTGCCCTCATCCTAGAACAATAATTAAGCTAAGCATAGGATTCTAGGTTGACAATTCCTTTGAAAACGCTGCTTAGCTGCCTTCAGAGATTTTGGTTGCTGTTGAGAAGTCTTCTGTCAGCAGAATTGTTGCCCGTAGGTGAGGTGCCTTTTTTTTCTAGTTGTTCCTATGGTTGTCTTTGTGTCTTCTGTAGCTTACAGTTTCTCTATAGCGTGCCGAGGTGTAAATTTATTCTTACTTATTGCTCAGAGCCGTTTCTGCTTCTTGAGCCCAACGAGTTAGGTCTTCTACCAATTCTCAAAAAACTGTCCGTTACGATTTCTTTGAATCTCACCTCTCCCTTTCTTCTTTTTTTTTTTTTTTATTTTTTGAGACAGAGTTTCGCTCTTGTTGCCGAGGCTGTAGTGCAATGGTGTGGTCCTGGCTTACTGCAACCTCTGCCTCCCCAGTTCAAGCGATTCTCCTGCCTCAGCCTCCAGAGGAGCTGGGATTACAGGCATGCACCACCACGCCCGGCTAATTTTTTTGTATTTTTAGTAGAGACGAGGTTTCACCATGTTGGCCAGGCTGGTCTTGAACTCCTGACCTGAGGTGATCCTCCCGCCTCAGCCTCCTAAAGTGCTGGGATTACAGGCATAAGCCACTGCACCTGTCCCCTTTTCTTTTAGAATTCCTATTAAATGAGCAGCATGCCTTTCAATTTATTCCCTGTGTCTCTTAATCTCTCTTGATGTATTTTTTTTTTTTTTGTATATTTCTCTCTCCACTCTGCATTCTGGATTTTTTTTTTCTTTTTCTTTTTTGAGACAGAGTTTCACTCTTGTTGCCCAGGCTGGAGTGCAATAGCACGATCTTGGCTCACCACAACCTCTGCCTCCCGGGTTCAGGTGATTCTCCTGCCTCAGCCTCCCAAGTAGCTGGGACTACAGGCATGCGCCACCACGCCCAGTTAATTTTGTATTTTTAGTAGAGACAGGGTTTCTCCATGTTAGTCAGGCTGGTCTTGAACTCCCGACCTCAGGTGATCCACCCACCTCAGCCTCCCAAAGTGCTGGGATTACAGGCGTGAGCCACTGCGCCCAGCCTAGATATTTTTTTTTCGTATCTTCTAGTTTATCAATTTTCTCTTCTTCTGTGTCCAATCTGCCATTAAGCCTGTCCTAAGTGTTAAATTTCATTATTGATATTGTTCATTTCTAGAAGCTCTATTTGGAGCTTTACGTTTTGTTTCATAATTTTTATTATAGAAAATTCAGGCTGGGCGCGGTGGCTCACACCTGTAATCCCAGCACTTTGGGAGGCCGAGGCGGGCGGATCACGAGGTCAGGAGATCAAGACCATCCTGGCTGACGTGGTGAAACCCCGTCTCTACTAAAAATACAAAAAAAAATTAGCCGGGCGAGGTGGCGGGCGCCTATAGTCCCAGCTACGCAGGAGGCTGAGGCAGGAGAATGGAGTGAACCCCAGGGGGCGGAGCTTGCAGTGAGCCGAGATCGCGCCACTGCACTCCAGCCTGGGTAACAGCGAGACTCCGTTTCAAAAAAAAAAAAAAATTCAAATGTATATAAAATTAGAGACAATGGAATAAACCTCTGTACTTATTAACCTTTTTTTTATTTACTCATTTTTTTTTATAGAGATGGCATCTCACTATGTTGCCCAGGCTGGTCTCGAACTGCTGGGCTCAAGCAATCCTCCCACCTTGGCCTTCCAAAGCACTGGGATTACAGGTGTGAGTCATGGTGCCTGGCCCTGTGTAGTTATTATTCACCTTCAACAAGATCGACCCATATCTCATATTGTTTCATCCATGATCCTTCCTATAGCTCCTCACTCTGAGATTAGTTTGAGGCAAATCTCAGACACCATATCATTTCATCCATACATATTGTTCAAATCTGTCTATTCTAGCCAGGTGCGGTGGCTCACGCCTGTAATCCCAGCATTTTGGGAGGCTGAGGTGGATGGACTGCTTGAGCTCAGGAGTTCAAGACCAGCCTGGGCAAAATGACAAAACTCTGTCTCTAGAAAAAATACAAAAATTAGCCTGGTGTTGGTAGCTTGCACCTGTAGTCCCAACTACTTGGGAAGCTGAGGTGGGAGGATCGCTTGAGCCCAGGAGGCAGAGGTTACAGTGAGTTGAGATCGAACCACCGCACTCCAGCCTGGGTGACGGATTGAGATTTTATCTCAAAAATAAATAAATAAAATTAGCTGGGCATGGTGGCATGCACCTGTAGTCCCAGCTGCTCGGGAGGCTGAGGTGGGAGGATCTCTTGAGCCCAGGAGGCAGAGGTTGCAGTGAGTTGAGATTGCACCACTGCACTCCAGCCTGGGTGACAGAGCAAGACCCTATCTCAAAAAAAGAAAAAAAAAATCAGTCTATTCTTGGTGACATGATGTCTCACTAACTTCTTGAGAATTTGAATCTTTTATTTTGGCCTTTAATCATCACAAACATTCTTATTTGGTATTCTCTTTTGGCCTGCTATTCTGTTATCTCAGAGTCTCGGCCTCTATTCCTTCTGTGTGTAGCATCTGTCCATGTGCTCCAGGTGACCCCTTTGTGTGTACTGAGATTTGATTGTGAGCTCATCTTCAGTGGAGCATGTTTTTCGCGTGGGAATTTCCTGCTGCTGGAGTTGTAAAAATGACCCTCCAGAGCCATTTTGCAGCTGCTGCACCAGGTGGCCCAGAGTTAACATCAGCCTGGTACCAACTTTCTTCTCTTGGCATAAGAATCCCAGGCCATGCATGAAGTACGAATTTGGACCTCAAACCCCCTCAGAGCACAGATATGAGCCTTGGATTTTTCGAGGGATTTTTTTGTAGCATGTCCCCCAGGCCCCCACTGCTCTATGCCCCTGCTATGATAAACAAGCTTTCTTGTTATCTCCCTGTGCCAGAGGGTAGGTTTTTTCTAGCCCATCTTTCACTGAGAGATCTGCCCTCAGAGGAGTCTGGCATAGTTTCAACTCTCTACTTCTGTCAGCTGAAGATCTTATCTCCAGTCTCAACACAGCCACCAGAACCAAGGCCCCTGGTTCCTGGCTCTGATAACACTTGCCTTCTCTTACGTGCCTCCTGGAGGCAGCTGTGGGACAGAACCCTGTGCTTACCATTCTGGCTTTTCTCTCTTTGTTTCTGTCCCCTGGGGATATTCCTTTCTTGCTTGCTAACTCAGCCACACACTGGCATTTTATTTATTTACTTAGATTTTATCACGAATTTCTATGTTTTTGTAGGGAGAGGTTTTTCCCATGACCCTAGTCAAATATGATGTCAGACTGGAGTTCCTTTCATTGGTAAAGCCAGTTTAATTTGGTTTTATTTTTTCCTTGCAATTTAAAAAACCTAACTGATCAATGATCACAGCAACAGGCTCAGATCAGACCCACCCGACAGCAAAGCTGCTGCAGAGGTGCACCTGTCTCTGAGAATTTTCTCACTAAGGAGCCTGCACCTGCACTGGACAGAGGTCGGCCTGCTCACAACCCAGGATTCACAGGTGACTCAGCACTTCAGTCTGAATGCAGCCCCCTGCAGAGCCTTTGAGGACAGAGCCTGTGCCCTTTATTTGGTCCAGATCAGCTGCGGTTTTTGTCGCAGGAAACTTGCTGGACAGCGCTCTGTCACGCTCCCATTTTGCAGAAACTTCAGCATTCTGGATTTCGCTGTGATATAGCCGCTCTGTCGTTTTTTTCTTTGTAAATAAGCAACATCATCCATAATACTGATTTGTAGAACTGCCACTAAATAGCTAGCCAGCAAAAAATGACCTGCGTCTTCATAACCTAGTTCTTTTCCTGGCAAAGAAGAATCTAAGAGATGGAGTGTATTTCCCCCTGTCATTGCTATAAATCTTTAGCCCTTGTGCACAATCACTGCTGTGCCGTTGCTCCTGTTCTTGGCTCGATGAGGGCCCACACTTGTCCCCTCCAAGCCCATCTCTGCTCTGCTGCCAAACTGATGAGAGACATAATTTGGGCAGGCCATGACCCTGTCAAAAACCCTCTTCAAAAGGGCTTTTCTGTGGAATGTCCTAAAGTTAGTTATGGTGACACAACTCTGTCAATATACTAAAACCCATTGACTTGCATACTTTAAGCAGGTGCATTTTACAGTATGTAAATTCAACCTCAATAAAGCTGTTTGTTGGTTTTGAGACGGAGTCTCACTCTGTCAACCAGGCTGGAGTGCAGTGGCGCGATCTCAGCTCACTGCAACCTCCGCTCCCGGGTTCAAGCAGTCCTTGTGCTTCGGCCTCCCAAGTAGCTGGGATGACAGGTGCACACCACTACACCCAGCTAATTTTTGTATTTTTAGTAGAGCCAAGGTTTCATCATGACCAGCCTAGTCTCGAACTCCTGATCTCAGGTGATCTTCCCACCTCGGCCTCCCAAAGTGCTGGGATTAGAGGGGTGAGCTACTGCGCTTGGTCTGTTTGTTTGCTTTTTAAGTGTATGAGAATTATAGGGAGAAAACCTGCAGGGCACCCAAGCCCTGCTGGAGCTGGTCCTCCACGTGACCTTAATCTCTAGCCATAGCAAACTTCTTAACTGCTCCTCTCAGGCACCACCATGCTCCACGGCGCCCATGACCTTCCACAAGCTGTCTCTTCTACCTGGGATGTTACTGCCACCACCATCTCCCAGCCAACTCCTAGTTATCGTACAAAGCCTAGCTCTAATTTCGCTTTCTCCAGGAAGTTTCTGTGACCCTCGGTGAGTCCCGCAGTATCTTGGTTTACCTTTGTCACTGCTCCCATCACATCAAACTGACAGTTTGTCCCATAGGACTGTCAAAGGGTCTTAGTCACCTCCGCATCTCTAGGACCTGTCTTGGTGCCTGGTACCTCCGAGATGTCAATGTTTGCTCAACTGGCCCCAGCTGATCTCGTGGGTCTCCTTATTGAATATTGAGCCCGCTACAGAAAGCAGGTGCTGCATCCGAGGAGCATTTAGGCAGCGGCAACTCGCCTCAAGCTACAGAAACATGTGGTCTTAATTCCTTCCTCCCCCTCCTCTTTAGCTTATTCTTAACCTCTGATTTCACAGTTACCAATTAGCAATTTAGCAAGAAACACCTTCCTTGTCTTTCTGAAATGCGTCTCTACTAAGGTACCTTTCCCTTGGGGTAAAAAAATAAGGGACGGGATGTACTAAGTGAATGGGGGAGGGGAGCCAATTAACATTCAGCTAAGAAAGAAAATTATTTCTCCCATCAGCAGTAAAAACTGACAGCTCTATCAGAAAATGAGCCGGGGGAGCCACAGAGCCTGGCAAGGCAGGGTGGGGAGGGAAGGCGTCTGCAGCCCTAATCAGGAGTGATAAAGATGGCTGAGGGCAGAGTCCGCTGCTGGGAGCCAGGGAATCGCTCAGGCGTCCAAAGGAATCACCTCGGGAGGTGGAACCGTTGCCTTCCACCTCCTCCCTCCTGTCTGATCCGGCCCCAGGCAAGAGGACTGGTACTATTCAGGTTTCACACCTGAAACTTACAGCTCCGACTCTCCTAACGGCCTCTCCCTATGCACTCATTTCCTCTGACCTTATCATAAAAGGAGGCCACGTGCTGTCTATTCATGGTAGCAGGATGGTCTGGGGAGAGGAGGCTCCGTGCGCGAATTCTAGGGTTGATGAAATTGCTCTGGCCCTCTGGATCTCTCCCCGCCATGAATGAATAAACGGGTTTGGGGGCAGGGTGGTGAAATCAAACTCTAGTGTTATCTGACATACAAGTTCCTTCTTGAGTGCCACGTAGGTAATTTGTTATAAATCAGAGCTTAAACACCAGATCGGATTTCACAGAGCTCAATTCCATCGCTTTAAGATAAGAAGACGTGCAGAGAAGGATGGGAGGAACCACCCCCATTCGGCCCGGCAGAGAAGATATTTAGCGTTTTAAAATGTAACCATTGATCTTCTGCTTGAAATATAAGTGCATTTTGCTAAAAAAGAGGATGTCAGTGAGATTGAGACAGGAAGTGATGGAGAGAAACCAAAGACTCGAGCAGGTTGTTTAATTGGAAAGAGCGAGAGGCAGTTTTCGGTCACGTTTTGTGTGCAGTTCCAGGCCACGCTCCCTCTCTCATATAGGATCATGAAACATAAAGACATGAGAACAAGTTCAGTGCCTGAGAGCATCGACGCCTCCCTTGAGGCATCCGTGTGCCCATCACCAGGATATAGGGAAAAGGAATAGTCTCAGCCTGTGTACAGACTGGGATTTCTGCAGACGCTAGTTTTCAGCAGACACTAATTGGGGAATGCAGAGAGGTCCAGGCCCCGCATCTTCAGAGACAATAGCTCCGGGACTGTGGTTTTCTGAATCACTCCCAAATACTTTTGAACTGGGTATTTTTTTTTTTTTTTAATTAGGTTTCTTGTCTAAAATGTTCTACTTTTTTACTGTTCTTAGTACAGGAGGTGTAACAAGGCAGTTAAGCATTTAATACTCAAGAATTGGGCTGGGCGCAGTGGCTCCAACCTGTCATCCCAGCACTTTGGGAGGCCAAGGCAGGTGGATCACCTGAGGTCAGGAGTTCGAGACCAGCCTGGCCAACATGGTGAAACTCTGTCTCTACTAAAAATACAAAAATTAGCTGGGCGTGGTGATGGGCGCCTGTAATACCAGCTACTCTGGAGGCCGAGGCAGGAGAATCGCTTGAACCTGGCCGGCAGAGGTTGCAGTGAGCCGAGATTGCATCACTGCACTCCAGCTTGGGCAACAGAGCGAGACTCCGTCTCAATTAAAAAGAGAAGAAGAATGTCTTTCAAGATACACTGATGATTTTTGAGGTTAACAGCAAGGAAATGCTAGCTGTTGTAATAAATAAGTCCCCTAATATAAATCCCCAAATATCAACATCTTAACCCAAAAGACATGTGTTTCTCACTCACATAACTGACCAGTGTGAGTGTTTGTGGTTGATGAGGGAGTTTTCCCCCATACAGTGATTCCGGGGCACATCACCTTCCATCTCCTCTTCCTAAGGCTTCATCATCATTGCCTGCCTCAGTCAGTGGGAAGGGAGAGGGGGTAGAGAGAGAATAACTACTACTTTTTTTTTTTTTGAGACAGAGTCTTGCACTGTTGCCCAGGCTGGAGTGCAGTGGTGTGATCTTGGCTCACTGCAACCTCCGCCTCCCGGGTTCAAGCCATTCTCCTGCCTCAGCCTCCTGAGTAGCAGACACACGCTACAATGCCTGACTAGTTTTTTGTATTTTTAGTAGAGACGGGGTTTCACCATGTTGGCCAGGCTGGTTTTGAACTCCTGACCTCCAGTGATCCACCCGCCTCGGCCTCCCAAAGTCTTGGAATTACAGGCATGAGCCACGGTGCCCAGCCTAAGAATAACTACATCTTGATTGCATTGGCAGTGTGCAAAGCTGACTCAATATTCAAAAATTAATTAGGCAGGGCACGGTGGCTCACACCTGCAATCCCAGCACTTTGGGAGGCCAAGGCGGGTGGATGGCTTGAGATCAGGAGTTTGAGACCACCCTGGGCAACATGGTAAAACCCCGTCTCTACTAAAACACAAAAAATTAGCTGGGCATGGTGGCGTGCACCTGTAGTCCCAGCTTCTCGGGAGGCTGAGGCATGAGAATAGCTTGAGCCCAAGCCCCGGAGGCGGAGGTCGCAGTGAGCTGACCACTGCATGCCACTGCACTTCAGCTTGGGCTACAGAGTGAGACTCTGTCTCATAAAACAAAAACACAAAAAAGTTAATGCAATTTAGCATACCAACAGGATAAAGAAGAAAATCATATCATATCAATTGATGCAAGAAAAGCTTTTAACAAAAATCCAACACCCATTCATGATTAAAAAAAAAAAAAAAATGGCCAGTCACGGTGGCTCACGCCTGTAATCCCAGCACTTTGGGAGGCTGAGGCGGGCAGATCACGAGGTCAGGAAATTGAGACCATCTTGGCTAACACGGTGAAACCTCGTCTCTACTAAAAATACAAAAAATTAGCCAGGCGTGGTGGCAGGTGCCTGTAGACCCAGCTACTCGGGAGGCTGAGGCAGGAGAATGGCGTGAACCCAGGAGGCGGAGCTTGCAGTGAGCCGAGATCGCGCCACTGCACTCCAGCCTGGGTGACACAGCGAGACTCTGTCTCAAAAAAAAAAAAAAATTCCCAGCAAACTGAGAATAGAGAACTTCTTCAATTTGATAAAGAGCATCCACAAAGAAACTTTCAGCTAATAATACCACACAACTTGGTATGTTGGGTTTTCCTTTTCAGTCAGCTCAAAATACTTTCTGACTTCTCTTTTGACTTCTTTTTTGACCTGTGGATTATTTAGAAGTGTATTATTTCGTTTTCAAGTTATTTGGGCATTTTCAGAGTTCTTTCTGTTATCAATTTCTAATTTAATTCCATCATAAGAGAGCATACTTTGAATGACTTGAGTCCCTTTAAATGTACTAAGACTTGTTTAATGTCTCAGAATATTGTCTATGTTGGTAAATATTCTGCGTGAACTTGAGAGGGAGGTGTATTCTGCTGTTGTTGGGTAAAGTGTTTTATAAATGTCCATTGGATCAAGTTGGTTGATAATGTTGTTCAGATCTTCTATATACTTACTGGTTTTCTGTCTATTCATTCTATCAATTTCTATTTATTTATTCAGAGGTGGGATCTCACTATGTTGTCCAGACTAGCCTCAAGTCCTGGGCTAAAGTGCACCTCCTGCCACAGCCTCCTGAGTAGCTGGGACTACAGGTGATACACGGCTACACCCAGCTATTCTATCAATTCTATCAATTATTGAAAGCAGGGTATTGACATCTTCAACTATGATTGTCAACTTTTCCATTTCTCTTTGGTGTTCTATAAGTTTTTTTTTTTTTTTTTTTTTTTTTTTTTGAGACAGAGTCTCGCTCTGTCACCCAGGCTGGAGTGCAGTGGCGCGATCTCGGCTCACTGCAAGCTCTGCCTCCTGGGTTCACGCCATTCTCCTGCCTCAGCCTCCCGAGTAGCTGGGACTACAGGCGCCCGCCACCATGCCTGGCTAATTTTTTGTATTTTTAGTAGAGACGGGGTTTCACCGTGGTCTCGATCTCCTGACCTCGTGATCCGCCCGTCTTGGCCTCCCAAAGTGCTGGGATTACAGGCGTGAGCCACTGCACCCGGCCTGGTGTTCTATAAGTTTTTGCTTCAAGTATTTTGAAGCTCTGTTATTGGGTACATAAATGTTTAGAATTGTTATGTCCTCTGGAATAACTGACCCCTTAATCATTATTAAATTAACCTCTTTATCCCTGGTAATATCTTCTGCTATACAATCTACTTGATCTGATATTAATAAGCCACGCTAGCTTTTTTTTGGATTAGTGATAGCATGGTAGGTACGTCTTTTTCCATCCTTCTACTTTTAACCTATTTGTGTCTTTATATTTGAAGTGTGTTTCTTATAAACAGGATACTGAATCTTTTTTTAATCCAATCTGACAATCTCTCCCTTTAAATTTGGACATTTTCTTTTCTTTTCTTTCCTTTTTTTTTAGAAAGGGTCTCACTCTGTCACTCAGGCTGGAGTGTAGTGGTGTGCAATTGTGGCTCACTGCAGCCTTCACTTCCTGGGCTCAAGTGATCCTCCTGCCTCAGCCTCCCCAGTAGCTGGGACTACAGGTGCACACCACCACACCCTGCTAAATATTGTATTTTTTGTAGAGATAGGGTTTCACCATGTTGGCCAAGCCTAGACCATTTACTTTTTATTTTATTATTTATTTTATTTATTTATTTATTTTTTGAGACAGAATCTCACTCTGTCACCCAGGCTGGAGTGCAGTGGCATGATCCACCAGCCTATGCCACCCAAGGTGCAGGGATTACAGTCATAAGCCACTGCGTCCAGCCTGAACTCATTGTATTTATTGTAGTTTCTTAAATAGATGGTGGAGTGTGTATGTGGAGAATCAGAAATACACTACTTTTAGGTTCTTTTTTTTGGGAGGGTGGGGGGTGGGGATAGGGTCTTGCTCTATTGCCCAGGCTGGAGTGCAGTGGCACAATCATGGCTCACTGCAGCCTTGACTTCCTGGGCTCAAGTGATCCCAAGTAGCTGGGACTACAGGCATGTACCACCATACCCAGCTAATATTTTATATATTTTTGTAGAGATGGGGTGTCACTGGTCTCAAACTTGTGGGTTCAAGCAATCTACCCTCCTCAGCCTCCCAAAGTGCTGGGATTACAGGCATAAGCCACCGCACCTGGCCAGTGTTCTTATGCTTTATATTAAGTAGTATATTGGGCCAGGCACGGTGTCTCATGCCTGTAATTCCAGCACTTTGGGAGGCTGAGGCAGGCGGATCACAAGGTCAGGAGATTGAGACCATCCTGGCTAACACGGTGAAACCCTGTCTCTACTAAAAATACAAAAAATTAGCCAGGCATGGTGGCAGGCACCTGTAGTCCCAGCTACTTGGCAGGCTGAGACAGGAGAATGGCGTGAACCCGGGAGGCAGAGCTTGCAGTGAGCCAAGATTGCGCCACTGCACTCCAGCCTGAGGGACAGAGCGAGACTCTGTCTAAAAAAAAAAAAAAAAAAAAAAAGTAGTATATTATCACTTCAAGGTAGATTGTGATTGGCAGGGCACGGTGGCTCACGCCTGTAATCCCAGCATTTTGGGAGCCCGCGGTGGGTGGATCATGAGGTCAGGAGTTCGAGACCAGCCTGACCAACATGGTGAAACCCCGTCTCTACTAAAAGTACAAAATTTAGCCAGGTGTGGTGGTGCATGCCTGTAATCTCAACTACTCAGGAGGCTGAGGCAGGAGAATCGCTTGAACCCGGGAGACAGAGGTTGCAGTTCACACCATTGCACTCCATCCTGGGCGACAGACCGAGACTCTGTCTCAAAAAAAAAAAAAGAAGGTAGATTATGATTAGTTGAAGTTGAACAAAAGTCAACTGGGAAATACTTTTTTTTTTTTTTTTTTTTTGAGACAGGGCCTCACTCTGTCACCTAGGCTGGAGCGCAGTGGTGCAATCTCAACTCACTGCAAACTCCGCCTCTCAGGCCCAGGTGATCCTCCCACCTCAGCCTCCCAAGTAGCCTCCAAGCACCTGTGCACCACAGGTGCATACCACCACATCTGGCTAATTTTGTATTTTTTGTAGAGATGGGGTTTTGTCATATTGCCCAGGCTGGTCTCAAATTCTTCGGCTTAGTTGACCTGCCCACCTCAGCCTTCCAAAGTGCTGAGATCGCAGGTGTGAGCCACTGCCCTGGCCTGGGAATTTTTTTTTTCAATTTAAATTTGATTTAGAACTAAATAAAGCATTTACATGATGGCAAAGTCAAAACCGAAGAACAAGGTGTATTAAAGAGGTCTGCTTCCATCCCCTCTTCGCTGTTACTGATTTTTTTCCTTGGTGTCGTCTTATTTTTTAGATTTTAGGTTCAAGAGATTCTCCTGCCTCAGCCTCCAGAGGAGCTGGGATTACAGGTGCATGCCACCATGCCTGGCTAATTTTTTGTATTTTTTAGTAGACACGAAGTTTCACCATGTTGGCCAGGCTGGTCTCGAACTCCTGACCTCAGGTGATCCACCTGCCTCGGCCTCCCAAAGTGCTAGGATTACAGGTGTAAGCCACAGCACCCGGTCCCTCTTCCAGACTCTTAACATTGATGCTGCTCTTCTTCTATGACATTATGAGGTGGCAAAAGACACAGGTTCATTCTGAAGAGTTATGTTGACAGCCTGGTAACTAGGCTTATATGCTTAGATTTCCTGAGTATTTTGAGTTCCCCTGGTGTATACAGAAGGGTCGCTGTGGTCAGTAACTGATGCTTGCCACGCGCCAGCACCGTGCTGAGTATTTTATAGATGTCTATGACTGTGTAACAGGCCAGGCACGGTGGCTTATGCCTGTAATCCCAGCACTCTGGGAGGCCAAGGTGGGCAGATCTCTTGAGCTCAGGAGTTTGAGACCAGCTGGCCAACATGGTGAATCCCTGTCTCTCCTAAAAATACAAAAAAATTAGACGGGCATGGTGGCAGATGCCTGTAACCCCAGCTACTTGGGAGGGTGAGGCACAAGAATCGCTTAAACCTGGGAGGTGGATGTTACAGTGAGCTGAGATCGTGCCACTGCACTCCAGCCTGGGTGACAGAGTGAGACTCCATCTCAAAAAACAACAACAACAAAAAACGATGTCGATGACTGTGTAACAAATTAGCCCGAATCTCAGCTTAAGCAGTACATGTTTCTCATCTCACAGTTTCCGTGGGTCAGGAGCCTGGGTGCACCTTAGCAGGGTCCTCGGGCTGCTATCTCTCACCAGGCTGCAGTCAAGGTGTCAGCCAGGGCTGCAGTCACCGCGAGGCTGGACTGGGGAAAGAGCCACTTCCACCCTCACTCGTGTTGCTGGGTGCCTTTGGTTCTTTGCCACGGGGCCTCTCTCTAGGGCAGCTCTTGATATAGTATTAGGGTGAGCAAGTCAGCAGGAGAGAGCGGAGGAAAGAGTCAGAGACAGAGAGACCCAGCCAGTCCCGGTCTTGATCACCTAGTCTCAGAAGCAACCCCCATCAGCTGTGCCCTGTTCTCTTGGGTGGAAGCAGGCAGTGAGTCCAGCCCACACACAGCTCAGGGGGTTCCACAAGGCTGTGAAGGCCAGGAGGCAGGGGATCTTGGAGAGCCGTTTTGGAAGCTGCCTAACACCGATATGTTACCTCATTTCACAGCCCTAGCTGCCCCATGAGAGAGATGTTACCATCCCCACCTCACAGGTGAAGAGATTAAAGCACAGAGAGGGTGGGCATCTCCCCAGGGCTCCAGAGCTAGCCAACTGTAGAGCCGCGAGTCCACCCAGCAGCCTGGCTCCACGCCCCGCTCTCAGCCCCAGCATGGGAGGAGGAGGAGGAGTGGCAGGTGGCGCTGGGGCCTGAGCGGGTGCAGCTGAGCCCTGCCACCTGCCGAAGCATCACAGGATTCCCTAGGCCGTGCATCAGTTCAGGCAGAGGTGGCCATGTCAGGACCATAGTTGACTTCCATGAAAACCAAAATGCAAACTTGAGCAGCGTCAAGATGACATTCGGAAAAGCAGTCTGAGAGCAGGGGCCCCGTCTACCTCGCTCAGCCCTGTCCACCCCGGCCAGGCAGGGCCTGGCCACAGAAGGTAAACATTCGCTGGCGGCTAGTCAGGACAGTCCCCAACCCTGTCAGGCAGCTCCAGAGCTGGATTTCTTCTTTCTTTTTCTTTTTTTTTTTTTTTCTTGAGACAGGGTCTCACTCTGTTGCCCAGGCTGGAGTGCAATGGCACGATCATGGCTCACTGCAGCCTCCACCTCCCGAGCTAGAGTGATCCTTCCACTTGGGATCCTCAGCTTCCTGAGTGGCTGGGGCTACAGGCATGTGGCATCACACTCGGCTAATTTTTTAAGTTTTTTGTGGAGACGAGGTCTCACGATATTGCCTAGGCTAGACAGCTGGGTTTCTAAAGCCCAGATCTGACCACATCCATCCTTGCTCTACAATGCTGACTCCTCCCTGCCTAGGACCCAGTCTGAGCTCTGCCAGTCTGCCCCACCTCGTCACCCAGGTCCCCATCCTTGCCCGTTTTGTGCCTCCGGTGCACCCCAGCTCACCTTTACATCAGCCCCACTCTGTTTACTCTGCCTCCATGGCCAACAGTGGCCCCTTCAGCCCAGGGACTCTGTCTTATTCAGCTTTATGTTTCGGGGACTGGGGACCTGAGTGTGGAGCCTGAAGCTCCCATAGCATCCATACAGAATGGGGAATGAAAGGAAGAGGGGCCTCTGCTGCAGGGGATGGTGTGGGGAGCCACTGCTCATCCTCTGTACCTAGAAGAGGGAGGAGGGAGGAAGAGAGGGAAGAGGAGGAGGGAGGAGGAGGAGGGAGGAGGAGGAGGGAGGAGGAGGAGGGAGGAGGAGGAGGGAGGAGGAGGAAGGGAAGGAGGTGGAGGCTTTGCTAAAGCTACCAGGCCATGAGGTGGCTGCACTGAGGGGATCTAAATCTTGGATTTTTTTTTTTTTTTTTTTTTTTTGAGACGGAGTTTTGCTCTTGTTGCCCAGGCTGGAGAGCAATGGCATGATCTAGGCTCACTGCAACCTCTGCCTCCCACGTTCAAGCGATTCTCCTGCCTCAGCCTCCTGAGTAGCTGGGATTACAGGTGCATGCCACCACACGCAGCTAATTTTTTTGTATTTTTAGTAGAGACAGGGTTTCACCATGTTGGCCAGGCTGGTCTCAAACTCCTGACCTCAAGTGATCCACCCGCCTTGGCCTCCCAAAATGCTGGGATTACAGGCGTGAGCCACAGTGCCAGCCCTAAATCCTGGGTTTTTCTCGAAATCTGGAAATCAGCTCTGGGGTAAGACGCCTGGAACCCTGGAAAGAAACACTGCAGATTATGAGTAATGACCCTAGAAATGCCCTCAGCACAGGTTCTGCTGTGTGCAAAAGCCACTGAATGCAAATATCTTGGAATCCCTCCGCTCCCCACTCAGATTATAGATCTCAAAATACCTGAGTCAGCTTAGCTCCAACTCAAGTCTGCCTTTTTCTGTGACTTATGTTCACGTCTAGATTTCCATCAGGAAGCATCAGTCGCCACCGGCAGCAACAATGGTGCAGAGAATCAGAGCTGATGGTGTTTTCTGAAGGTCTAATTTCTGAGTTAATCCAAAAAGACAAAGCCCTGCACTTCCAGAGGTAACCTGCAGAGATGCAAGTATTGAAAAATTTCTAGTTATT
Organism: Symphalangus syndactylus; assembly: GCF_028878055.3. Lineage (NCBI taxonomy): Eukaryota > Metazoa > Chordata > Mammalia > Primates > Hylobatidae > Symphalangus > Symphalangus syndactylus. The sequence continues at coordinate 17,283,201 of NC_072440.2, forward strand.
TACATTAAATTCTATTTATTTATTTATTTAATTTATTTATTTAGAGACAGACTCTCACTCTGCCACCCAGGCTGGAGTGCAATGGTGCAGTCTCAGCTCACTGAAACCTCCACTTCTCGTGTTCAAGCAAGGGGTCACTCTGGCTTTCCCCATGGCAAAGAAACTTCCCATGGGTACCTGCACACACCCCAGGCCTCCTCTCTGCCAAGGCAGGGATTTCTGTGCCACCTGCTGGGGAGGGCAGCCCAGCAAATGAGCCAGCTGCATGGGTGGGAGTTGGTGACTGTTCTTTGTTTTCTGCAATGGTTCATTTTTTGTATCAACTTGTTGGAGCCATGAGGTACCCAGTATTTGGTTCAACGTGATTCTGGGTCTGTCTGTGAAGGTGTTTCCAGAAGAGATAAGCATTTGCATCAGTCCCCAGTGTAGATGCGCCTCGTTCAATCCATCGAAAGCCTGAAGAGAACAAAAGACAGAGTGAGCCGAGTGTGGTGACGCATGCTGGTAGTCCCAACTACGCAGGAGGCAGGAGAATCGCTTGAACCCAGAAGTTCGAGACCAGCCTGGGCGACACGGCGAGACCTCATCTCTACAAAAAATTAAAAAAAAAAAAAATAAGCCAGGCATGGCACACTTGTAGTCCCAGCTACTCAGGAGGCTGAGGCAAGAGGATCATTTGAGCCCAGGAAATCGAAGCTGCAGTGAGCCACGTTCACACCACTGCACCCTAGCCTGGACAACAGGGCAAGAGCCTGTCTCAGAAAAAAAAAAAAAAAAAAAAAGGCCAGGTGCGGTGGCTCACTTCTGTAATCCCAGCACTTTGGGAGGCCAAGGCGGGTGGATCACCTGAGGTCAGGAGTTCAAGACCAGCCTGGCCAACATGGTGAAACCCCGTCTCTACTAAAAATACAAAAATTAGCTAGGTGTGGTGGCATGTGCCTGTAATCCCAGCTACTCAGGAAGTTGAGGCAGGGAGAATTGCTTGAACCTGGGAGGTGGAGGTTGCAGTGAGTAGAGATTGTACCACTGCACTCCAGCCTGGGTGACAGAGTGAGACTCCATCTCAAAAAAAAACAAAAGGTAAGATAGAATTCGCTCTGTCTGCCTGACTGTGAGCTGAGCTGGGACACTGGTCTTCTCCTCCCTTTGAACTTGGACTTAGCCTGCAATGACACTGTTGGCTCTTCTGGTTTTCTTCTGCGTGGTGACTGCAGATCCTGGGACTTCTCAGCCTGAGCTGGGCCAGGACTGCATTTAGGTAGAAGAAGGGCTCAGGGTAATTAGATGGGGCAGCTGGGATTCCCCAGCAGCAATTTTGGGGCAAGTCAAGCTAAGACACCTCCTTGAGAATTGCTCTGCAGAGGACTGCCCGACCCCAGGCAGTAAGAGGTGAAGCTGCCACGCCTTTGCCTAATTCAGGAGCAGTCTTTGCCTTTAGAAATTCCCTCTGCTGGGCTGGGCGTGGTGGCTCACACTTGTAATCCCAGCACTTTGGGAGGTCAAGGTGGGCGGATCACGAGATCAGGAGATCAAGACCATCCTGGCTAACATGGTGAAACCCCGTCTCTACTAAAAATACAAAAAAATTAGCCAGGCATGGTGGCACATGACTGTAGTCCCAGCTACTCGGGAGGCTGAGGCAGGAGAATGGTGTGAACCCAGGAGGTGGAGCTTGCAGTGAGCCAAGATTGCACCACTGCACTCCAGCCTGGGTGACAGAGCGAGACTCTGTCTCAAAAAAAAAAAAAGAAAGAAATTCCCTCTGCTGTTATGTTCAGGGTGGGATGGAAGTAAATATAATGTTTCATGCAAAGCAAAAATATAGGATATAATAAGGATTTTGGGCTGGGCTGAGTGGCTCACACCTGTAATCTCAGCACTTTAGGAGGCCAAGGTATGAGGATTGGGTGAGCCTGGGAGTTTGAGACTAGCCTGGGCAACATAGTGAGACCCCATCTCTTTAAAAAAAAAAAAAGAAGACTTTTTAAAAGTCTTACTTTGGCCATTACTGTTGATTCCCAATTATTCGGGATTTGATCATCCAGTTTCAGGATCACTGAAGCCTTTTCTAGGCTGTTTTGACTCATCTTTTCATTCTTTCACTAATCTTGGCATTTCCTAATATTAATGAAAATAAAAGGAAATGAGAGTGAAACAACAGGTTTACTTTCCTCTATTAGCTTCTGAGGGAAAAGGAACGGACAAGAGCAGGTTGGGCGACTGGTTGGCATTTGCCCTTCTGTCGGGTGACCTCGACATCCCCGCATTGCAGAAAGGACCCTGAGAGCTGACCTGGCCTGTGTGCGTCTCCCCAACCAAATCTCTTAGCAAGTCTGACTTGCTAGACCACTAGAAACCCGATCGGGACCCAGAGACCCCACTCCCAGGTATTCACCCAAGAGAAGAGAAAACTTCCATTCATACAAATGCTTGTGCGTGAATGTTACGGCAGCTTATTCATAATCGTCGAAACCTGGAAATCGCCCACATCCTTTACCTGGTGAATAGATAAATAGACCACAGTCCATCCAGACAGTGGAACACCTCTCAGCGATGAAAACGAACCGTACAACAATGTGGGTGAACCTCAAATCACGATGCTCAGCGAAAGAACCTGGACTCGCATGATTCCACTTCTACCGCTCGCTGGAAAAGCAACGGGAGAACAGAGCAATGGTTGCCAGGGGCAGCATGGGGAGTCCCGGGAGTGATGGGATGTTCCCTATCTTGACTGTGGTCATGGTGATAGGACTCTATGCATTTGAACTATATACCAAAAGAAGTGAATTTTACTGTGTGTACATTTGAAAGTTTTTTTTTAACCATTAAAAAAGAAAAATCAAGGCTGGGCACAGTGGCTTATGCCTGTAATACCAGCACTTTGGGAGGCTGAGGCAGGCGGATCACTTGAGGTCAGGAGTTCGAGACCAGCCTGGCCAAGACGGTGAAACCTCATCTCTACTAAAAATACAAAAATTAGCTGGGTGCCGTGGTAGGCGCCTGTAATCCCAGCTACTCAGGAGGCTGAGGCAGGAGAATCGCTTGAACCTCAGAGGTGGAGGTTGCAGTGAGCCGAGATTGCGCCAGTGCACTCCAGCCTGTGCGACAAGAGTGAGACTATGTCTCAAAAAAAAAAAAGTGACTTCAATTTTTCCTCCTCCTCCTCTTGGCTTGTAAAAGGGTTGCCCCTGTGTGGCTTCAGAGTGTTTAAAATCGCTTACCTCCTCCTGAGGAGGTTCAACATTCTTTCTTTTTTTTTTGAGACAGAGTCTTGCTCTGTCGCCCAGGCTGGAGTGCAATGGCACAATCTCGGCTCACTGCCACCTCCACCTCCCAGGTTCAAGGGATTCTCTTGCCTCAGCCTCCGGAGTAGCCGGGATTACAGGTGTGTGTCACCACACCCGGCCAATTTTTGTATTTTTGTTGCCCAGGCTGGTCTCAAACTCCTGGACTGAAACAATCCACCCGCCTCAGCCTCCCAAAATGCTGAGATTATAGGTGTGAGCCACTGCGCCAGCCCTCAATATTCTTTCTAATAAGCTCACGTGGGTTCTTATTCAGTGTATTCCTTTTCCCAGGCTGCTGTAACAAAGTAACATAAACTGGGTGGCTTAAGACAACAGAAATTGATTTCTGGAGGTGAGAAGTCCAACACCAAGGTGTTGGCAGGACTGTGCTCCCTCTGAAGGTCCTAGGGAAGAATCCTCCCTCACTTCCTCCGGTGTCCAGTGGCCACAGGCATCCCTTGGCTTGTAGCCTCACCACTGCCATCTCTGCCTCCATCTTCCTAGGGCCCTCTTTCCTCTGTGTCTCCTCTGCTTCTTCTTCTTTTTTTTTTTTTTTTGAGACGGAGTCTCGCTCTGTTGCCCAGGCTGGAGTGCAGTGGTGCGATCTAGGGCTCACTGCAAGCTCTGCCTCCCAGGTTCACGCCATTCTCCTGCCTCAGCCTCTCAAGTAGCTGGGACTACAGGCACCTGCCACCACGCCTGGCTAATTTTTTGTATTTTTTAGTAGAGATGGAGTTTCACTGTGTTAGCCAGGATGGTCTCAATCTCCTGCCCTCATGATCTGCCTACCTCAGCCTCCCAGAATGCTGGGATTACAGGCGTGCGCCACCACGCCTAGCCGTCTCCTCTGCTTCTTATAAGGACACCAGCTGTTGGACATAGGGCCCACCCTAAATCCAAGATTATTTTATTTTGAGTTGAAAGGACCTGATTACATCTGAAAAGACTCTGTTTCCAAATTCAGGTCACAGTCACAGGAATGGAAGAGTCGGGGGGAGGGAGAGGTTAATACGTGAACATATCTCTTGGAGAGCACAATTCAACCCCTACATTCAGTAAGACTCTCTTAGAGAGGGCAGGGCAACCTGACCATGCACTCCTTGGCCGTCCTCTGCTGTCACCCTCAGACCTCAGGAAGGGCGGCCCCTCACTCTCCCCCGTCTCCTCTGTCCAGGCCTCTGAAGTCACCAGTTCTGCATGCCCAGCCGTGGCCTGTGGAAGGGAGCTAGGGGGGCTGAGCTGGAGCTGCCACTTAGCAGCAGAGTCACAAACTCACCATTCCTAATGAAGCCTGTTGCTTCTCCCTCCTCTTCCTCCCAGCAATGTCCCCAGTGGTGCCTGCGATGAAAGAAGCTGACCCAAGACATAGGAGGGAGGTGATTATGGGTTTAGAAAAGTCTTGACAAAAACATAACCTTTTATGATTGGGGTGGCTGTCAGGCTCTGTTGGCCCAGCATCCTCCCCACAGCCCACACCAGCCCGAGGAACAGCCTCCTGATTTTCCTGTGGGGACTCCCGTCCTCTCAAGGTCATTTAGTTGAGCAGGGTTGTCCCTACCCCCAGTTCCCTGTCCCTCTGTCTTCTTTCCACTGCAGGCCAGCCAGCAGAACCCTGCTTTTCTGCAGACCCTGAACAGGAGCTGCAGCCCCTCCTGGCCCTGTAGCTGCAACTGGCCCCGTCTCTTGATTCCGCTTACCTGTCCGGCCCAGGCTGGAGCTACTCCACAGCTGCCAGGGCTGGGTCCTCCGGGCCATCTGCCCATGAGCCAGCCAGGTGAGCACAAAGCATGTTTCCCCCACCCCCTGTCTTGGGTCTGTAGGGACAATAAAATGCCTGCCAGTGAAAAGGGCACAGTGAGGCCGGGTGCTGTGGCTTGTGCCTGTAATCCCAGCATTTTGGGAGGCCGAGGCAGGCAGATCATTTGAGGTCAGGAGTTCAAGACCAGCCTGGCCAACATGGTGAAACACTGTCTCTACTAAAAATAACAAAAATTAGCCAGGCGTGGTGTCTTACACCTGCAGTCCCAGCTCCTCAGGAGGCTGAGGCAGGAGAATCGCTTGAACCCAGGAGGCAGAGGTTGCAGTGAGCCAAGATCACGACACTGCACTCCAGCCTGGGCAACAGAGCGAGACTCCGTCTCAAAAAGAAAAAAAAAAAAAAAAGAAAAGGGCGCAGTGCTGAGCCATGGATTTAAGATATCCTATTTCAGGAAAAACAAACAAGTCCACATTCTCTTGGCTGTGGCTCCATGCTTTATATGTTTGCAGAATCAGAAGAGTGAGTGACAAAGGTTACAGGTGAGCCTGCAGGAGTAGACACTTTGGGGGAGAGATTGGAGGAAATGATTAGCTTTTTCTGTATAGATTTTTGGATTATTTCACCTTGTGAACTCTGATATTTGTTCTGACGCCAGCCACCCTCACTGGGTCCTTGGCTCTGCCCTGTTCTGTTCCGCCCCCTTCTTTGTCTGTGGGGCTTCTGGGTTTCTATCCTGAGCACTGAGCCAGGGTCCAACCCAGCAACCTGCGGCCCTGAGGCCCGTAGGTCCCCACGTGGGCACTCTTGACCTCCTAGGCTTCACTGACCCGCAGGCCTCCTCGCCGGTGACTCATGAACTTGGCTGAGGCACAGCTTTTCAGATCCCGGGGGGGGCCCCCTCTCTTTTCTCCCATGGGGTTCTTATGAAGCTCAAGGGAGAAAATGGTTGACAAACGGTTTTTCCAAACTAGGATCGGTTACCCAATGGGGAAGCTTATTACTGAAGACGCTGATGAGGAACATTCGAGCAGCGCCCCATCAATCTCCTCTGCTGTCAGGAAGGCTGGGGGAGGGGCGGTGGGACCCAGGCCATCAGGAGCAGGACGCCACCCAGTTCTCAAAGACCTTGTCCGCCCTGGCCCTTCCTGTCCGACCTCCAGGGGGCACCAGATCTCCACCCAGTGCGTGACACCCCCCTCCCCACCAATCCCTCAGCGAGATTCTAGCAGAGGGGAGAGAGCCAGGGGCCGTGGGGACCCAGGGGTGAGAAAGGGGCTGGCAGAGAGCAGGGAGTCCACCCAGGGTCAGGTTCAGGGCTGCATTGATGTGTGGCCAGGGTGCGACACAGAATTCTGCAAGATTCAGAACATCTCTCAATCACTACATTTTCAGAAAATGGATGAAAAGCTGATCAAACAGACGTTTGATGCCAGGATGAAGAGAAGCTGGATCTTGCACCATTGAGCTGGAGGCAAAGTGCGGGCTGGAGTTCCCCACAGCTGGAGCAGGAGTCCTCTGTCATCCATCAAGTCTGAAGTGGGAAATGCAAGAAGGCTCATCGGTGCCTCCTCCCGAGAGCCCGGCTGCTGAGACCCCGGGGTGTGCAGGGGCGGGTTCAGGCCAGGGCAGCGGGACTCTGGGAGCTGGGCTTGCTGGTCCAAGAAACTTGGAGCACAGTCAGGTTTGCAGTTCAGCTCAGAATCCTGATTCAGAAACACCACCCCTTCTCCATGCCTGGGGAGATAGGTGAACTCCCAAACTGGGCTCCCCGGGCCACCCCAGCAAAACCCTAAATGACAGAATTGCCCAGATAGGGCCGAGTGTGGTGGCTCACGCCTGTAATCCCAGCACTTTGGGAGGCCGAGGCGGGCAGATCACGAGGTCAGGAGATCGAGACCATCCTGGCTAACACAGTGAAACCCCGTCTCTACTAAAAAAATACAAAAAATTAGCCGGGCGAGGTGGCAGGCGCCTGTAGTCCCAGCTACTCGGGAGGCTGAGGCAGGAGAATGGCGTGAACCCCGGGGGGCGGAGCCTGCAGTGAGCCGAGATCGCGCCACTGCACTCCAGCCTGGGCGACAGCGAGACTCTGTCTCAAAAAAAAAAAAAAAAAAAAAGAATTGCCCAGATAGAAGCTGGCTGATCTGTTAGCGAGACTAACTAACCTCATACTTGCCCATGCCCTCTTCTAGTTCACAGGGCACTTTTGTGGCAGGGGAATATGAACTATTCTTGCTAATGAGGATGGTGAAGCTCACAGGACCTGCACTTGTCCAAGGCCCCACAGTTAGGAAACAGCAGAGCTGGGCCTTTAACCCAGATCCCCTGCCTCCAAGTCCTGGAACAGCTGTTTCAGAGGCTGAGCCTTCTGAGATGATAAAACTAACAGGAGTCTGGCTGCTGAATCCTCTTTGGGGCACTTTCTCTAGAACAGCCAAAAAGTGGTCCCCAGACTCCACTTGCTTGTATGTACCTGGTAAGTCAGTGCCATTCAGTAAAAAGAAAGTATTTTTTTTTTCTGCTGAATTGCAATATGTAATTGCAATGTGTTCCTATGTCATACGTTTCTGTAAAGTTTGCAAAGGTGAGACATCAGTTAGTCACACCAAGCCAGCTTGGTGGCACAGCACATGCTTGTAGTCCCAGCTACTCATGGGGCTGAGGTAGGAGGATGGCTTGAGCCCTGGAGTTCAAGGCTGTGATGAGCAAAGATTGCACCACTGCACTCCAGCCGGGGTTAGAGTGAGACCTGTCTCTAAAAAAAGAAAAAAAGAATCAAACCTGGGCAACATAGTGATAGACTATCTCTAAATATACACGTATGTCTATGAATAAGGTTTTTAAAAATAATAAAAATAACTCAGTTAAGTCTCTTTCCACTCTGATTCCCCGCCTTCCCCACTCCCATCCAGTTGGATGGTGTTGGACTGGCTGTGGGTATTTTGGGAGAAGTTGATATGGAAATAGTTCAGAATTCAGGGGTATTTTTTGTGGTTCACGGTTCTATCCATGTGTAGCTCAGTTGTTGCTGGCTGTCCGAGGGTACAGATGGCTTCCAGGAACACGCTCACCAATGAATGAAGGAGGATAAATACAATGATCATGATGAAAAAAGATTTAAATTTCTTGCTGATTTGGCATAAAATATTGACACCAACAAAGACAACATAAAACTCAGAACAGCTCCCTGTGATGAGAACATCAAAGCCTCGCTTGGTAACCAGTGTGGTCCATCCAAGGAGCATTTAAGGTCAGGTCCCACATGAGAAAACTTGACACAGCCATGCCCTGAGCTCTTCCTGCTACCATATCAAAGAAATTTGATCAAAGTTTGTGTTTTCTCTATAGAATATGGCATTACAAAATCCTTATTGTACAAGGAAGCGATCAGGGTATAGAAAAACATACGGAAGCCAGGTGTGGTGGCTGAAGCCTGTGATCCCAGGCCTTTGGGAAGCCGAGGCAGGCAGATAACCTGAGGTCAGGAGTTCGAGACCAGCCTGGCCAATGTGGTGAAACCCTGTCTCTACTAAAAATACAAAAGTTAGCCGGGCATGGTGTGGGCACCTGTAATCCTAGTTACTCGGGAGGCTGAGGCAAAAGAACCACTTGAACCCTGGAGGCGGAGGTTGCAGTGAGCCGAGATGGCACCACTGCACTTCAGCCTGGGCTACAAGAATGAAACTTTGTCTCAAAAAAAAAAAAGGGAAAGAAAAAGAAAAACATAGGGAATGCATTGTAGAGGTGGTCAAGTCGTTGATACAAAATGCCCTGTTATGTTTCCGAGTGGCTTGATGTTTATGATATTTACCAACCTTCTAAAAATTGTAGTGTGATTTGTATTTGTCTTAGAATGGGCAGTTAAAATTCACTGTTGGCTGGGTGTGATGGCTCACGCCTGTAATCCCAGCACTTTGGGGGGCCGAGACGGGCGGATCACGAGGTCAGGAGATCGAGACCATCCTGGCTAACACCGTGAAACCCCGTCTCTACTAAAAATACAAAAAAATTAGCCGGGCGTGATGGCGGGCGCCTGTAGTCCCAGCTACTCGGGAGGCTGAGGCAGGAGAATGGCGTGAACCCGGGAGGTGGAGCTTGCAATAAGCCGAGATGGCGCCACTGCACTCCAGCCTGGGTGACAGAGCAAGACTCTGTCTCAAAAAAATGAAAAATAAAAAATAAAATAAATAAATAAAAAAATTCACTGTCATGCCTAATTTTGGTTTTGTAATTGTGTTTTTTTTGTTTTTTTTGTTTTTTGTTTTTTTTTAAATGAGAGTCGTCTTGAAATTGTATAAGCTTCAGATACCATAAACCCAGCTCGGCCCCATGACCAACTCTCTCTGTGCTGTAAACAGGTGGTTTATAGAAAAGAGGAGGCTTGAGAGCCAGAGATGTCTGGGTCCGAATCCTGGTTCGGCCTCCTCCTCACCCTGAGAATCCTGGGTGACTTGCTTCTTGCAGACTCAAGTTCTTTCCCTATAAAATGGGGATAACCTTCCTGACCAACATGGAGAAACCCTGTCTCTACTAAAAATACGAAATTAGCTGGGCGTGGTGGCACATGCCTGTAATCCCAGCTACTCAGGAGGCTGAGGCAGGAGAATCGCTTGAACCCGGGAGGCAGAGGTTGTGGTGAGAGGAGATCACACTATTGCACTCCAGCCTGGGCAACAAGAGCGAAACTCCATCTCAAAAAAAAAAAAAAAAAAAGGGGGATAATCTGAGCTCCACAGGGGGCTGTGAGGTCTGGTGTGTGTGCAGCACCTGGAGGACTCTGGATTCCTTCACCTCTGCCATTCTTTGCCCCTTCCCTCAATCTTTCCTGCTCGGTGGCCCACCCTGTGGTCTCCATGCCTTCTGCTCAGTGCAGGGCTATTACCCTGGCCAGGCATCCTTAAGGAGAGTAGATCCCAGAACCTGATCATGTCTTTTTCTAAATCAAAATGACGAGTGTACAATCTCAGCCACTGAGCAAGGTCCTGGAATGAGGATGGGACAGAGGAGAAGGGCAGTCAAGGGGTCTTCCAAAACAGCTCCCTCCCTAAGGGCCACCTCGAATGGGTCCCTGCGAGGAAGGAAGGGCCTCGCCATGAGGGAGGCCCAGGTGGTTCAGCATCACCAGGCATCCACAAGACAAGCATGTGGGGACGGCGCCCTCATCCCGAGAGGAAGGAAGGGCCTCCTGGGGCCCAGAAGGGGCACAGCAGAGGGTATCCTGCAGCTGGCTGGCCCTGACCCCAGCTGGAAGGAAATGGGGGACCCGAAAGGAGCCGGGGGTCTCCCAGGAGCCATATGTCCATGGTGAGGGGACCACAGTTCCACCAAACTCCATCCTAGTCAGACCCCATCTGAACTGGAAATGCAGGCTGGGGTCCTCCACGGAGAAGGGTCTGGAAGCCGTGTTGGGAGGGCAAACAGGACCAGAGATGTCTTGACCTGGAGAAGGGGAGGCTGCATAGCCACAAACCCCCATCCACACCTACCGGAGATGCTGGGGAGAAATTCCCGGGGAAAGGGCTGTTCACCAGGCCAGGCTGCGGGCAGTGGGGGAACAGAGTAGAGGGGGTGGGCAGGGGACTGAGCCACGAGGCCTCGGGCTAACCAGGGACCCGGTGGGGAGGGGCTGGCGACCCAGGAAACCCCTCCTTCCCCAGCCCGCCTCCCGGGCTTCCGGGCCTGCGTCCAGGTGGCTGGGCCTCGCCTGTACAACCCGAAGCAAGGGGAGAGGAGGGTCCAGCGGGGTGTTCTCTTTCCAGGTGCTCTCAGCGCTTGCCCAGACCGCCGTGGGGCTCCCTTAACACCCATGGAGTTGAACGAAAGAGAGACCCCAGATCCGAAGCCACCTGCCCTCTTTCCTCTGCCCCCTAGCCAGCTCCTTCCTACCTAGGGCCAAATGCAGCCTCTCAGATTCTGACCTCCACTTTCCATAAGCCGGTGTGACCCAGGTCCTACTTATCTTCTATTAAATTTGGTAGAATCCACCGAGGTGTCCTTTTCACCTGCGCATTGAGGGAAAGGGCTCCACCTTCATGCGTTCATTCAAGAGATTCCTGGGCTTCGGCCTAAGCACTTGCAGAGAGCAAGCAGGGCCTGAAGCAGGGCCGGGGAAAAAGTGAGGGACTGCAGCGAGCTCTGGTCTAGCTGGGAAGCACAGACACCTCTAGAGGTTATCTCCAGGCAGTGTGCCTGATCCTAGGATTCGAACCCCAGCCCCACCTCCACTGGCCACGTCGCCTTAAAACTGCGACTTCCCTTCTCTGAGCCACAGTTTCCTCATCCGCAAAATGCAGACAGAATAGCACCTGCCTTGCAGCATGGCTTAGAGAACGGACTCAGCCAAGCGTCTGGCAAGTAATCCTTTCCCACCTTGTGCCACCTCTTCCTCATCTTGCCCTCACCCTCACTCACTAGCCATGCACAGCAGCTGGTGGCCCAGTGCCCAGAAGGGGGTCTGAAGGCTGTGGCCACCTGGAGCCAGGCCCTGGGGTGGGTGACCAAGGGCCTCCCGCCCACTCTTAGGCCAGCTGCTCCTGGCAAGTGCCCAAGTCCCCGTCCCACGAGCAGCTCAGAGTTGGCCTGGCCCCATGCTCCCTGTTTGACACAAAATCAGCAGACACCGGGAGGAAAGAAAAGGGAAGCTCGAGAGAAACAGTGACTCAGGCACAGGCTCCCTGCCAGGCAGACGAAAAAGCCCCAAACACTTTCCTTTTGCCCCAGGGGAGTTTCCTGGGGAGGGGGCTTCTGACAAGTGAAGCCCTCGGTCACCTGTGACCTGCTAGAAAGATCATGGTCCAGAGATCCAAAGGCGGATTTTCCCTTCCTCATTCTATTCCGACGATGGAGGGCAGGCTGGGATTATTGTTGATCTGCACACCCCTGGGAGATTTCTGGTCCTAAAACAGCATCTCGCCTGTAGTCCCAGCTACTCAGGAGGCTGAGGCAGGAGAATCACTTGAACCCGGGAGGCGGAGGTTGCTGCGAGCCGAGATCGCACCATTGCACTCCAGCCTGGGCAACAGGAGTAAAACTCCGTCTCTAAAAAACAAACAAACAAACAAACAAACAAAAACAAAACAGCATCTCTTCAGTATTGCGGGGCATTTTGTACAGAATGGACCTTCGAGTTCAGTAAGTGCAGGAAGTCTCTAACTTCCCAAGGAGCTGTCTCCCAGAGAAAGCCGTTCCCACTCAGAAACCGGATTATAAATGATGTCGGGCTTCCAGGAACCACCCGAAAGCTGCTGAACTCTGAACGCAGCTGAAAATCTGTACATGTGAAATGAAAAGAGTAGAAATCAATACTAGTTGCAATACCAGTAATTTCCGAACAGAAAAAATAAATGGTTTTATGCATCTGACTGTAGATGCTGGAGAGAGAAGGTAGTTTTCATCAGAGGAGGCCTAGGGGAGGAGGGAGGCTTCTCATTCCACTTCCTCTGCGTCTCTCTCCAGCCTCGGCCTCTCAGCCTGGAAGGAACACCCCAGTCCCTCCTGCGAGCCCTCCTGTCTACTCCTGGAAGCTTCTTTTTTTTTGAGACAAAGTTTCACTCTTGTTGCCCAGGCTGGAGTGCAATGGCGTGATCTCGGCTCACTGCAACCTCCACCTCCCCGCTCAAGCGATTCTCCTGCCTCAGCCTCCCGAGTAGCTGGGATTACAGGCGTGCGCCACCACGCCCGGCTAATTTTGTATTTTTAGTGGAGACGGTGTTTCTCCATGTTGGTCAGGCTGGTCTCAAACTCCTGACCTCAGGTGATCCACCTGCCACAACCTCCCAAAGTGCTGGGATTACAGGCATGAGCCACCGCGCCTGGCCTAAAACTACTCTTCTATCAACGTCTCACTGTTTGCAGAGTGCTCTCACTTCGATTACTTCCATTGCTCTTCACTAAACCCTGACAAAGTGGGTATTTCATCCCCATTTGGTGGATGCAGTAACTGCCCCCCACTTCAACGCCTGAGGAGACAAGGCTGGGATGCAAGCTGAGCTCACGCCAGAGCCCCTGCCCTTCCCAGGACGCGGCGCTGACCCTCCAAGGAGGGAGAGGGGAGGGAGTGGGGAGGGGAGAAAGGTTGTCGGAAGGAGGAGGAAGGAAGGGAGGGAGGGCAGGTGGGGGGCAGAAGGGGTGGGGAGGAGGGAGGAAGTGGGAAGGAGGGCGAAGAAGGGAGAAGTGGGGGAACGGAGAGGGGGAGGGAGTATCAAACCTGTCCCATATTTGAGAGGTGCTTCTAGCAGTTTCCGAAGTGTGAGAGCCAGGGTCTGTTGAAATGCAGATTTCCTGGCCCTGCAACTCTCTGGGATGGAGCCAGCGTCTGCAGATTAGTGGCAGCCACACACACCCTCTGCTCACGGGAGACTGAGGCTCTGGTCTCACAGAACCTGGGAACTGTGGGTGAGGAAGCATGAATAGCCTCAAGGGAGGCTAATTGCTTCCTTAATTAGCTGAACCCGCGCTGGGGAGCCCTGGCCGGAAAGTCCCAGTTGCTGGGAAGGATGGGACTGGCTTGCCTGGCAGCCAATAACCGTCTCTGCTGGCGGCTGCCCTAGAGGAGATTGTGCGTCGTTTCCAGCAGAAACAGCACGAGGGGAAAGGGCCGGGCCACCGGGGTGCCCAGGAAGGGATTTAAAGAGGCGAGCTGAGGTCCTGCAGCCGCCACGCCCTGCACCCCGTACCCACAGCCCTCCGCCGGCACATTCCTGGTTCTGCCTGCACCGGACCCCCCTGGAACCCCCACTGCCCTATCCCACTGCCGCTCAAGCCCTATCTTGATCTTGCTAGGCGGTGGCCTCAGGGCAGCCCAGGACCCCTAGAGGGGGAAAAAGGGTCACGGAGAGATCTTAGGTGAGGGCGTTCCCATGTCTACCACCAGGTGGCACCATCAGCACAGGCCAACCCTGGGACTGTCCTGCGTGGCCAGGAGGGGAAGTGGGTGGCACCGTTAGTGGGGGACTTGGTGGCTCTGGCGTCTGTTGTCTGAGGGCCTCCTGGTTCTGTGCTCCTCTCTTTCAGGGACATGGTTGTGTCAAGGGCCCGAGCCTCCCAGAACCTTGGCACATGGTGGACGCGGAAGAAATGTAGAACATTGTGGCTGGGTATGGTAGGTCACACCTGTAATCCTAGCACTTTGGGAGGCTGAGGCGGGCGGATCACTTGAGGTCAGGAGTTCGAGATCAGCCTGGCCAACATGGTAAAACCCCATCTCTACTAAAAAATACAAACAGTAGCTGGGTATGGTGGTGGGCGCCTATAATCCCAGCTACTTGGGAGGCTGAGGCAGGAGAATCACTTGAACCTGAGAGAAGGAGGTTGCAGTGAGCCAAGATCGCACCACTGCACTCCAGCCTGGGTGACAGAGCGAGACTCCATCTCAAAAAAAAAAAAAAAAAAAAAGAGAAAAAGAAAAAATCATGCCACTTTTGTTTTTTGTTTCTTCCAGATCTTGAAGATTCCTTTTGGTGTGGCGGGGTTGGGGAGTGGACACTAGCTCCTTGCTGCCTCCTGGAAACCGAGCATAGCAGGGGGACCATGATATGTGTCCAGTAGGAAAGCCCGGGTCCCCTCTGTGACCGCAAGCAGGTAAGTCACTCTGTTTTTCTCCCTCACTAAATATGTCAGCTGAGGCGTATAATATCTGCCCTGATTAAAGGACCAGGTGAATTGCAGGAGTGCGCAGTGGTTAAAGCCAGGTCCCGGGAGCTGGAGCCCTTGTTCCACTGTGTCCTCGCTGTGTCCTTGCCCACTGTGTCCTTGGGCAAGTGGCTTGTGTTCTCTGAACTCCAGTTTCCTCATCTGCGAAGCAGGGGCAGTCATAACACCTCCCATACAAGGTTTCTGTGAGGGCCGAAGTACAAGAAAAGCCTTTAGAACTGTGTCTGGCATCAAACAAATGCTTAAGAGCCAAAAATACAAGCAGCTGGAACTGAGAGGGGATTCTGGAGACAAGCCAGGCCGGGCTTCCAGCCCAGGCAGCCTGCGGGCAGATGGCCTCCAGGTGGGTCTGCCTGCCTCTGGTGGGGTCAGCGCCACCCAGCTGCAGGGCCACTGCGAGGCACAAGACGGCCCCAGAGGTAAACCCGGCTGCTCCTAGGATGGAGGCAGCCCTTTTTGATAGGGTGTTTGAGAGAGAGGAGGGATCAGCCCCTGAGTACCCCGGAACCCTTTTTGCCTCAGCGAAGCCAGCTCAGAGGGTCATTCTGAGGGGTCCCTCCTGCTGGTCGGCTCGGCTCCTCTTGGTGCTGGAGTCTTTGGGGAGGAAGGAAGTGATTTCTGCAGCTGCAGCGGGGAGCAGAGGGATCCCCTTCCCACGGCACTTCTGCTTCCTGTGCAGAAAGGAAACATGAAGAGCTCAGGACCTCACTGTGTCCCAGCTGGAGGCCCCTCAGCCGCCACTTGCTCGCTGGGGCATTTGAAAATCCTGGATTGAGGCCAGGTGCGGTGGCTCACGCGTGTAGTCCCAGCACTTTGGGAGGCCAAGGCGGGCAGATCACCTGAGGTCAGGAGTTAGAGACCAGCCTGGCTAACATGGTGAAACCTCATCTCTACTAAAAATACAAAAATTAGCCAGGTGTGGTGGCACGCACCTGTAATCCCAGCTACTCAGGAGACTGAGGCGGGAGAATCACTTGAACCTGGGAGGCAGAGATTTCAGTGAGCTGAGATCACGCCACTGCACTCCAGCCTAGTGAAGTCTTTTTTGAGCCTGTCTCAAAAAAAAAAAAAAGAAAAAGAAAAAATCTTGGAGGTGGTTGTGGGTAGGGGTTCTGTTCTTCTCCCTAGACAGGGAGTGCCTTGAGGGCAAAACCATGACTTATGTGTTGTCTGCCCAATGCCTGGCACGCAGTAGGCACATAATAAGTGTTTGTGGAACTAAACTGAAAACAGAGACCAGCTGGGCAAAGTGGCTCACACCTATAATCCCAGCACTTTGGGAGGTTGAGGCGGGCGGATCACCTGAGGTTGGGAGTTCGGGACCAGCCTGACCAACATGAAGAAATGCCATCTCTACTAAAAATACAAAATTAGCCGGGCGTGTTGGCACATGCCTGTAATCCCAGCTACTTGGTAGGCTGAGGCAGGAGAATCACTTGAACCCAGGAGGCAGAGGTTGCAGTGAGCCGAGATCGTGCCATTGCACTCCAGCCTGGGCAACAAGAGCAAAATTCTGTCTCAAAAAAAAAAAAAAGAAAAGAAAAGAAAAAACAGAGGCTAGTAATTGTGGTCTCATTTGGAAAGCTTTAGTCTTAGTGTTGAGGAGGCCCCTGGGGACTGCAGGGGACACCTGGGCTCCCCCATTTCCCCACCCAGCTTCCACCTCCTTCAGGGCTGCCACCTCCTCCATGAAGCCCTCCTGGGCAGCCACTCAGAAATTACTTTAACTTCCCTGTTCCTCAGTTTCCTCATCTGTAAATTGGAGGTGATTAGAGTGCCTGCCCCATAGGGCTGCAGTGAGGATTAAACTGGCGAGGAGAGCAGGTCCCCTGGAGCAGTGTCAGGCACTTGGAAGCTGCCCGGAACTGCTCTATTATTGCTTCACTCTGCTGAGGTTTCTGTGCCCCTAGGCTTCCCAGGGAGGCTGGGCTCTTTCACTTCTACAGCCTCTGTGAGGCCAGGGCCCAGGGCAGGGCAGGCGTTCAGTATACTGTGAGGCATAGATGCACGGATAAACGGGGGATGGACGGAGGCCTGGGCAAAAGCCAGTGGCTGAGAGGTGTGGTCCCCCAGGGACCTCACCTGCAAATTCAGCTGCCAAGGCCTAGCTCGAGGGCTGTGCCACTGCAGCCGCCCCTGGGACACCCACAGAGCCTCCTCCCATTCCTCTGCTCCGCCTTCAGCCTTTGGGGCCTTTACTGTTTATTCACAGCTCTGGCTGAGGGCACAGGAGAGGAAGCACATGAGAGGTGCTAGAAAGTGTTGGTAGAAATGAGGCTCCTGGATGCGCTGCGGTTTTATTTCTATCCCCCGGCTCCTGAGGAGGATCAGGGCCAGACAAGAGGCCCCGACAGCGCAGCCAAGGCTGCTGGGCTCCTTGCCACGGCCCGTCCCTGCCTCTCCCCAGCAGGCTGCGTGGCTGCAGAGCGTCTCAGAAACTGGGCAATGAGCTGGGACCCTCAGCTGCTTGTTGTCCAGTCATGTCTGCGCTCTGCAGCCCAGGGCCTGCCTGGGGAGTGTGCACGCCTCCTCCCACCCTGCCTCCCAGAGCCTACCCCTTCCCTTGAGGCCTCCTGTGCACCAGTGTGGTGTTGGGCACCTGCCTTCACATCAAGCCTGGAGGAAGGCTTCTCCCTGCCTTATGCTCACCCATCAGTCCGTTCATGTACCCCCTGGGCCGGGCTCAAGAAGGAGAGGGGAGGAAGACAGGCAGCTCAGGCAGGCGAGCGTGGAAACCAGGTGTGCAGCAGGCTAGACCCAGACTCAGAGGCGGCAGAACTCCTGGGAGTCCGGGGTACAGAGCTGGGGTGTGTGGGGCACCGTGACAGGCTGAGGGGCTTGTCGTCTGAGAGGCAGGGGCAGTGAGCTGGCACAGGGGCAGGAGCAGAGGCGGCACCGGGGTTGGAAGAGCAGGCTCCCTTGTTCTGAGGCAGTTTGGCATTCGGCTGCCTCCCAGTGCCAAGTCGTAATGAGACTTGTGGAGGCACAGACCGATGCTTTTCCAATGCTCCCCGTGTGCCCTGAGGCATTGACACGAGGTCTATCACCATGGCATCAAGGTGCTTAGACAACCTGCTACCCCCAGGAGCTGGGAATAGCATGAAGCAGCGGATCTGCATCTCACTGTGACATATGCGAGCATGTATCACTGTGATGGATCAACAGTCAATACCACTGGGGTCCCCGCCTGCCCCCTGCGCCATAGGAAACATCTCCTGTTCATACGTCTTCCTCCCCCGGTGGGCGGCCCCTGCTCGTGCCAGCCTCCCAGTGCTCGTGGCATTGGTGGAAACGTCTTTAGGCTTTCACTGTTCATGTTTGGAGCAGCCCAGGGAAAAGCATGTGTGCAAAGAACTGAAATGGACCTCATGATGCCGTCACCGGGGGCTGCAGCTGGACACACCTGAGCAGACAGCAATGGGGTGGGAGAAGGCTCGGACATCACACCGCTGGCAGTTCAAATGCCTGCCTCAAGGACCTACCCTGATCCTGGGCATGTTGTTTTGCCTCCTGGTGCCGAGGTCTTCTCTTTTGTACAACTGGGATCATCATATTTATCTGGTGAGTGAAGGGACACCTGCAGAGAAGGGAGGTAAGCGCTCAGCATGCGCTGAAACTCAGCCACCTTCCCGCCTGCATCTTCCACGTACCAGGTGCCTCCAGCTCCACCAGCCATCGCCACACCCCAGCCCCTTTCCTCTGCTACTTCAGACATGCAGGCAGACGTGTGGGTGCCAAGGGTGAGAGGCTTCCAGTCTGCCGGGGAAGGGGGTCCCGGCAGCAAACAATTCCGGTCCCAAGCTGATGCTGCTAGAAGTGAGAGCAGGGGCTGTGACTTGCAGCTAGTGGGGAAGCAGTTCCAGGGTCTCACAGTTGGGAGGCTGAGTGAGTTAAGCTTTAGGGAAGCCACAGGGAGGAGCTGACGTTAGAGATGGACCAGAGAGGAGGCGTCTCCTGAGCCTCTGCAGGGGACCCACAGAGGCTCTCGCTGGGTGAATGATGGGCAGCCTGCCTTTCACCTGCCCTGGGTGTTTGGCCCTCTTTAGGGCTGGGAACATGAGGCTCTTGCCCTTCACCCCAGCCTCCCTACCACCCCCCACCAAAAAACCTACGTTTGGTAAACACATTATCAAGGGATTCTCGGAATATTTTAGAGAAGTTTGTGTGAATATGCTTGTGGTCGTTTTAAAAGTGTTTCAGAAGTGAGAGGCTAAACCAAGGCCCGAAGTTACTCATGGAAATCCCATGACCCGTCTGCACGGTTACCAGTGTCTCCTGGATGGGGCCTTTGCTGGAAAGGGGCCGAGACGGAGTGAAGCCCACCAGGGGTTGGACTGGGGAGGCTTGGGTCCCGTCTCCAGCTCTTCTTCTGGTCGTGTGGCCTGGACCAGTCTCAGTTGCCAGGTTCCTCATCTGGCGGCCACCCTGCTGGGCTGTTCCAGCTTTGCTTCTGAGCGGAAGGTCAGGGGCTGCCAGGGAGGAGCTTCGTGGGGAAAGCAAAGGGGAAGCTGTCAGTGCAGGCCATCCCCTCCTGTGAACTAAAGAGTCGCCGCGGACAAGCAGGCCCCCAGATGGGGAGCCAGCCTCTGAGGTGGCGGGCCCTGCCCGGCCTCCCATGCCCTCCTGGGCCCCCCACAGCCCCCTGGCTCCTCCTTGGCCTGCTGCTGCTGCCCGGGACCCTGCGACTGGCAGGTAGTGTCTGTCCTCCTCCTTCTCTCTACTCTCTCGCTCCAGAACATCAGAGCGGCTTTCATCCCGCCCGGCGCAGCTAATTCCCAGGGACCTGTCTCTGGGGATTTGCTGGTTGTCTTTTGAACGCTGCAGACTTCACAGGGGAAGCCTTCGGGGACCGAGAAGATGTTTAGCTAATGCCTTGCTAAGGTGGCTTTTGCAAGGGAGGGGGGACAGCGCTCTCTCCCTCGCTGCTGTGACAGCTTCCCCCCAGCAGTCTGGCCTCCTGGCCTTTAAACAAGGAGGGTGGGCACTGTGTGGCTGGGGTCGGGGGCGGGGCAAGGGGGAGGGACAGCTCCCTACCCGAGGAACCTCACGTGGCTGCTGTCAGGGAGCCTGCGTTGAACCTGGCAAGTGGTGGGGCTACCCTCTGGGTTGTTGCTGGCATTGGCCAGGGAGAGAGGGGGGACACCAGGGCCAGCCACAGGGCGCTGCGCCCAGAGGCACAAAACTGTCAGTCACCAGAAAGGGTCGCACCTCCCAGTTCCTGAAATACAACCAGAGGCCAAGTGTTTTAGGACGCAAGTGTGTCTTTCCACGCCAGCGGCGCTCCTTTCCTGGTCCCAGGCTTTCTTGGAAGCTGGGTGGCCGGGCTCCGAGCCAGGCTGTGGGGTAGGTGGCCTCAGGGCCAGTTCATCAGGCCAGGGAAGGCCCAGGAGGGTCCCATTCCAGGGCTGCCAGCACGAGGGCTCAGTGAGTTCTGCCAGATTCTCTCCGCCCCTCCTTGGCCGGGCAGCAGCCAAGCCTCCCTCTGGCCAAAGGGGTGGCCTCCACTGTGGAGACCGGGTGCCTTCCTTTCTATTCTCTTAGAGTTTATGGGGCTTCCAAGAGCTGTCCCCACCCTGTCCTGCTGCACCCCCTCTCATGACCACGAATTAGGCTTTATGGAGCCCTTCGCAGGGCACGCACTGGCCACCCTCACAGCATCCCTTGGGGCCCCTATTGTCCTCACCTGCACCATTTTAAGGACAGGGAAAAGGAGGCCCAGGGAAGCCAGTTCATTTGCTCAAGACCTAGCCGGTAAGTAGAGGCCAGGCTCAGCCCCAGGCCAGCCTCAGCCCCGAGCTGGGCCCCTCGGCCAGTAGGCTCAGAGGCTCCTCTTACTTGTAAAGAATGTTCTTCACCGGAAACTTACCCTGGGGAGGCAAAGGCTGACCTGTGTGTATCTCCCCAGGCTGGAGCCCAGAGCCCTAGGACCCCATCTCCTTTAATCCTGTGCACGCCTCCCCCCACACCCCAGACAGTTGGTGCAAACATGGCCAGACCCCGGAAATGCAGCCTGTTAGTGTCAATCTGTCTCAACTCACAGTCATTTTTAACTTAATTTCCCCCAATTCCCATTCTTTCCCTTTGTGTGGTTCCTCCTCCCCAAAAGACACCCAGCACACCCTGGTAACCGAGCAGTAAGAGGTTTTCTGGGGTGCTGCTACCAAGGAAAAGCTCTTTTGTAACAGTCTCAACTACAACAAAACATTCCCAGCGCCACCCTCTCCCACCCGGTATTGCAACAAACATTACATAAAAGAGAAACTGTTCTTTCACAAGAGGTGAAAACACCCTTATGGTGTCCTAGAGTCCCTTGGAGCAGCAGACAAACCCCCACCCACCACCCACGCTTTTTTTTTTTTTTTTTTTTTTTTGAGAGTTTCACTCTTGTCACCCTGGCTGGAGTGCAGTGGCACCATCTTGGCTCACGGCAACCTCTGCCTCCTGGGTTCAAGTGATTCTCCTGCCTCAGCCTCACGAGTAGCTGGCACTACAGGCGCCCACCACCATACCCAGCTAATTTTTGTATTTTTAGTAGAGACAGGGTTTTGCCATGTTGGCCAGGCTGGTCTTGAACTCCTGACCACAGGTGATCCATCCACCTCAGCCTTCCAAAGTGCTGGGATTACAGGCGTGAGCCACTGTGCCTGTCCTGTTTTTATTTTTTTGAGACAAGGTCTCGCTCCGTCCACCAGGCTGGAGTGCAGCGGTGCAATCTCAGCTCACTACAACCTCTGCCTCCCTCACTCAAATGATCCTCCCACCTCAGCCTCCCGAGTAACTGGAACCACAGGCATGTGCCACCACACCCAGCTATTTTTTAAATTTTTTTGTAGAGATAGGGACTGGCAGTGTTGCCCAGGCTGGTCTCGAACGCCTGACCTCAGGTGATCCACCCACCTTGGCCTCCCAAAGTGCCGGGATTACAGGCGTGAGCCACTGTGCCCAACCCCCAACCTGCTCTTTGTCTTACCCCTGTGCATCCCCCTTCATCTATCTGTCACTCCACGTCACACCCCTGCCTTCTCGTCTCAGAGCTTTGAGGGTTTGCTCGAAGGAATCTTGCCCCTCCCACATCTTCCAAACCTCCCCTGACCATAACCATCAGCCTGGTGCAACCAGCTCTGCCACCTATCAGTACCAACCCAGCTTGCATCCCTCAGCTGCGTCCACAGGGGTGTCACTGAAGGCCAGCATCCCTGATTCTGCGCCGTATCCCTGAACTTGCGATAGGATGCTGGCTTAGGAGTACAGGCCAGGGGCATTCATCTTCAGTTTGATTTTTCATTTATTTATTTATTTTGAGACAGAATCTTGCTCTGTTGCCCAGGCTGGAGTGCTGTGGCACCATCTCGGCTCACTGCAACCTCCGCCTCCCAGGTTCAAGTGATTCTCCTGCCTCAGCCTCCTGAGTAGCTGGGATTGCAGGCACCCACCACGATGCCTGGCTAATTTCTGTATTTTTAGTAGAGTCAGGTTTTCACCGTGGTGGCCAGGCTGGTCTCGAACTCCTGACCTCAGGTGATCCACCCACCTTGGCCTCCCAAAGTGCTGGGATTACAGGCGTGAGCCACCATGCCCGGCCCAGTTTGAATCTGAGCTCTGCTACTTGCCCAGGCACCCTGGGCAGATTACTTCTATCGCTATGCCTCAATTGTCTCCTCTGTTAAATGGTTGTGATAACACTGCCGCCTAAACACATCCTGAGGACTGAGTGCCCAGCATGTCATTAGCCCTCCCTCAGTGAGTGTCAGCCGCCTGCCAGCCTCGCCAGAGCCATGGAAACTTGAGGTGCAGCTGGTGACCCCACGGCCTCCAGCTCATCCTGGGTGCCCGCTCCTGCTCCCAGCCGCCCTCCTCCTCCCACTTAAGCCGGGACTTGGGCGTGCCCTCTGGCTTCTTGACCCCTCTGCAAAGCCTGCTTTTCTCAAAGGTGGTCTCCCCAGACGGGAATTGTTGGGGGCTTGGCTTTTCCAGGAGCAGCTGCAACTCAGCTTCCACGGGCCTCAGTCCTCCCCAAGGACTTCGGGGCTGGACAGACCTGAGTTCCAGGCCTGCCTTCTTCTGGTGACAGCTGTGTGACCTCAGGCAATTACTTAACCTCTCTGCACCTTAGTGTCCTCTGCAAATGTCAGTCCCCTCTCTCTTTGCGGCCTTTCCAGAACTCTGGGCTGTATTTATTTCTCACATATCCATTGAGAAGGACCGGTTCTAGGCACCAGAGGGACCCTGAGGTGAACAAGCCATAGGCCCCACTCTCAGCCTGGTGGGACCGTGAGCCTCGGCGGGAGTTACCAGACAGGTTTGTTCTGGATCCAGGTGGTGCGCGCCTGTAATCCCAGCTACTCAGGAGGCTGAGGCAGGAGAATTGCTTGAACCTGGGAGGCAGAGGTTGCATTGAGCTGAGATCGTGCCACTGAACTCCAGCCTGGGTGACAGAGCAGGACTCTGCCTCAAAAAAGTAATAATAATAAAAAAGGACGTTCAGGAGCCCCTGCCTGCTCCAGGCTGAGACCTCCTGCCTCCCTTCCCGCCGCTCTGGACCTCGTCAGGAGTAGCCTCTGTTTTTCATCTTTGTCTAATCCCAATAAAGGACTTTCGAGGCACAGGCAGAGGTGGGCGGGGAGAGGCAGGGGACTGCTGGAAAGGCTGCCCGCTGAGTGGGGACAGAGCGGGAGGTGGCTGAGGGAATGAGGGCTGAGAGCCCAAAAGGCAGGGCCAGCAGGGCCAGGAGAGGCTCAGCTTGACCACAGGGGAAGTCTGACACAGCAGTGGGATGCAGATTGTTGTTGGGTGGATCACAAATGCCCCTCAGGTAGGGGTCCGGGCACACTCCCAGCGGGTCCTGTGTCACTGCCGTCTCCTCTGTCATGGTGAACTATCACACACAAAAGCACTAGAAAACAAAGTCCTGTGTGACTCCCACCAGGTCAAGAATGAGAACATCCCAGTGCCTCAGGGCCCCTTCTACTCCCCTCGCCCCACAGACACCGCCCCACCCCATGCCCCACCAAAGGTACCCCCATCCCAGCTTGTGGGGAGATCACTTACTGGCATTTCTTTGTAGTTTTATCATTAGTACACATCCCGAAACCATATGGACTAGCTTCGCCTGTTTGTGAACTTTGTATAATTGAAGGATACTGTGTGTATTCTCCTGCGACCCGCTTCTTTCACTGAGCGTTGTGTTTTTTACGATAGATCCAGTCCACGATATGGCTGAAGTTCGTTTTGTTGCTATAGATAGAGCAAGAGTTGAAACCACGGCCGGTGGGCTAAACCCAGCCCACTGCCTCTTGTATGGCCTGTGAGTTATGAATGGTTTTTATATTTTTAAGTGGTTGAAAAAATCAAAAGGTACTGTGCGGACTCATGTGGCTTCTAATCCTTGACTCCCAGCACGGGGCTGGCACCCAGCGGATGCTCAGGAAATGGTGACAATCAAGGATGAATTAAGCTCTGAGCAGGGTGGAGACGCGATGCCACAGGAGGGGCGCCTGGGGGAGGAGATGGAAGGGCTGGGTAGTCATCTTCTGCCCTCCCTCTGCCCTCCCTGAGCCCTGGCTCCTCTCCAGCATTGGTAGGGTAATGAGACCCCCTGTGTAGTGAATGGGAGAGAGGACATCCTGGGGAAATGTGGACCCAGAGGCAGGATCTGACCCTCTGCTTGCTCCTCATGGATCTAAGCAAGGCCGTACCCTAGTGGGGACATGGGCAACAGGACCCAGATGGGGCTGAAACCAGAGAAAGGGACGGGGTAAGCCTGGTGAGAGGGAGGGGAGGGATATGGACATGAAATTGGCAAGTGGGGCACCTGGGCTCCCGGTGAGGTCTGAGCAGCCTGGATTTGGGTCCTGGGAGCCTTTGGCCAAGTCTCCGGAGCACGCTGAACCTCCACGAGCCCCCCTGCCTGGGTGCTCAGCATCCTCCCAGACAGCAATAGGAAGGCACATCCAGCACCATGATGGCCTCAGGGTGTGGCACCTGGGACCCCTCAGGGAGGGTCTGTGAGGCTTTGGCCCTAGGGACAGGGCTCGAGGGCACAGTGAGGGAGGGGACTCAGTGCTCACCTTCGGTCGTGGGTCATGGGTCGTGGGTCGTGAGGGTCCTGCCCACCAGGCTTCTGTGGGCCCAGCCACCGGCCCCACCTATTCCTCTGCACCCCGAGACTCAGGTCCTCGCAGGCCAAGGGGCTCACCATGGCCTCCCCAGTCCTCCTGCAGGCAGGGGTGATTCACTGTCCCAGGACACACTCAGGCCAGAGCCCTGATGGCACCTTTGCCAAAACAGAGGGCCTGGAGGGCCAGGCCCCACCTGAGCCGGTTCTCTGAGGCTGAGTCCAGCACCAGGCCGGCACAGAGGAGGGGCTGCAGAGTCTTGGCTGGGACTTGGATGTACTTGGCTGCTGAGGGTCTATTTGATGAGTGGCTGTACCTGGGGACTTCATTCTAGGGCTTGGGGGCTGTGCAGGGTGCGGAGAAGAGCCAGAAGAGGCGGAATGCTGACCCTGGCTGTTTCTGCTCCCCACGCACCCCACTGCGGGTGCTGAGGTGGAGGAAGGGCAGGGCCTGGGCCAGATCTTTGCTTGCTGCTGGTGGGCCAGGGGCCAGGGGTCCACAGAGCATAACCGCAAACAGCCTCACTGCCATCAGCAGGCCCCTAACCCTGGTGCATTCAGATAAGACCCTCCCCATCCCTGGGCCACCCCCCTTCTTCCTGGGTGCCTGCTCCTTATGGCCACTCCCACCTTTGAGGTTGGCTGGAGGCAGAGGAGTCCCGTCCCCTGAAGAAGCCAGCCACACCCACTCCCCTGAACCTTTGCTTCTACACTGCTCCCTGGGTCTGGAGGGTATCCTCTCACTTGCCCACCTGGTGACATCCAAACTGTCTGTCAAGGTCAAACTCATAGGCTCTTCTGTAGTACCCCCTCTGGCTCCTTCCCCACCCTGAACAAACCCAGTCCCCCTCCCTCTCCCTCAAGGTGTTCACCTGTGATCCCGAGCACACAGGCGCTCAGAGGCATGTGGGGCATGACTGAGCTCGCCTGAGGCACATGAGGCTGTGGGCAGAGCCAAGGAACAAGCATCCAACTTTAAAGGCAGGCTGTGTGAGAAAAGCCAGGGACAGTGCAGAGAGAGTACGCAGGCTCAGGAAGCCTGGGGGTGGAGGGGAAGAGGAGGGAAGGTCAAAGAGAGAGGTCTGCAGGGTCATGGTCAAGGCCAGAAGCCTCAGGACCCACCAGCATCTTTGCTGACCTCCTTGGTGGCAGCAGAGCCAGCCAGCTGAAAGCATCCCGTGGTGGGCAGGAGGCGGTGGACAGGGAGGGAAGGAGGGAGCTGGCAGGGTGGAGGAAGTAGAAGGGCAGGGAGGGGAGGACAGAGGGAAGGACGGAGGCCTGGAGAGGTTGTGTGCCTGGAGCGTGAGGGATCTTGTGGGAGGTGGAGATTTAGGAGAAGTCAGGATAAAAGTGAGATAGCCAAGTTGTCCAGGGGAAGGAGTTAGTGTGTTAGCAGCCAGAAGCATATATATTTTAGAAGCAGGCTGAGGGCGAGAGTGCAGCAGATCCCACAGAAGGAATCACTAATGCAAGGCAGGGTTTCAAAGGCTGAGGGAGACTGGAATTCTAGTATGTCTCTTGTCCTTGTTCTAAAATGCAAATATGGGCCAGGCACAGTGGCTCACACCTGTAATCCCAGCACTTTGGGAGGCCGAGGTGGGTGGATCACCTGAGGTCAGGTTCGAGACCAGCCTGGCCAACATGGTGAAACCCCTTCTTTAGCAAAAATACAAAAAAATTAGCCAGGCATGGTGGCACGCACCTGTAGTCCCAGCTACTGGGGAGGATGAGGCAGGAGAATTGTTTGAATCTGGGAGGTAGAGTTTGCTGTGAGACAGGATTGCACCACTGCACTCCAGCCTGGGCAATAGAGCAAGACTCCATCTCAGAAAATAAATAAATAAATAAATAAATACGAAAAGAAAGAAAGGAAAGAAAGAGAGAGAGGGAGGGAGGGAGGAAGGAAGGAAGGAAGGAAGGAAGGAAGGAAGGAAGGAAGAAAGAGGGAGGGAGGAAGGAAGGGAGGGAGGAAGGAAGAAGGAAGGAAGGAAGGAAGAAAGAAAGATAGATGATCATGTCACTTTCCAATTTAAAAGCCCTCAGAGGTTCCACTAGGTTTCCAGGGCAGTGTTCAAGCTGCTCCCCACCCCTGAGGCATCCCCTTGTACCCCCCCCTCCCAGACACAAATCATTCCTTCCAACTCCACCAAGGCGCAGTGCCCATTTCAAAGAATTTGAGAAGCTTTACCCGAGAACTTTCTTGGGTTTAAAACCTCTCTCCACACCCCTCCCCCAACTGTCTGCCTCCTGCTCTTCTCTTCCTTCCAAGTTCAGCTTCGTCAAGTGATGGGAAGAAAGATAGCAAGATGCTCACAGCTGTGAGGTCGGGTGGCAGAACTGTTCAGCTGAACAAGTTCAGCTTGCTTCTTGAGATTTTGTTGTCATTTCTAGAATTTCTTTTTCTTGTTGTTTGTATGTTTTTTGTGTTTTTTTGTTGTTGTTTTTGTTTTTTTTTGAGACGGAGTCTTGCTCTGTCCCCTAGACTGGAGTGCAGTGGCGCAATCTCGGCTCACCGCAAGCTCCGCCTCCCGGGTTCACGCCATTCTCCTGCCTCAGCCTCCCGAGTAGCTGGGACTACAGGCGCCCACCACCACGCCCGTCTAATTTTTTGTATTTTTAGTAAAGGTGAAGTTTCACCGTGTTAGCCAGGATGGTCTCAATCTCCTGACCTTGTGATCTGCCCGCCTCGGCCTTCCAAAGTGCTGGGATTACAGGCGTGAGCCACCGTGCCGGCCGTATGTTTGTTTTTTTTTTAAGAGATGGGGTCTCAGTCAGTGTGATGGCTCACACCTGTAATCCCAGCACTTTGGGAGGCCAAGTCAGGCAGATCACTGCCTCAGTGAACAGGAGTTTGAGACCAGCCTGGCCAACATGGTGAGGTCATGAGGTCAGGAGTTTGAGACCAGCCTGGCCAACATGGTGAGGTCATGAGGTCAGGAGTTTGAGACCAGCCTGGCCAACATGGTGAGGTCATGAGGTCAGGAGTTTGAGACCAGCCTGGCCAACATGGTGAGGTCATGAGGTCGGGAGTTCAAGACCAGCCTGGCCAACCTGGTGAAACCCTGCCTCCGTTAAAATACAAAAACTAGCTGGGTGTGGTGGCACATGCCTGTAATCCCAGCAACTCAGGAGGCTGAGGCAGGAGAATCTCTTGAACCTGGGAGGCAGAGATTGCAGTGAGCTAAGATCATGCCACTGCACTCCAGCCTGGGCAACAAGGTGAGACTCCATCTCAAAAAAAAAAAAAAAAAAAAAAGAGGGATGGGGTTTCATACTGTCACCCAGGCTGGACTGAGGTGCTGCAGTCATGGCTCACTGCAGCCTCAAACTCCTGAGCTCAAGTGGTCCTCCCACCTCAGCTTCCAGAGTAGCTGGAACTGCAGGCACTGCTACCTTGCCCAGCTAATTTTATTTATTTATTTATTTCAGAAATGGGGTCTTGCTGTGTTGCCCAGGCTGGCCTTGAATTCCTGAGCTCAAGTAATCCTCCCACCTTGGCCTCCAAAAATGCTGGGCATTTTTAGAATTTCTACAGTGAACATGTTTCACTTTGTTACTGGGAGGTGGTAGGGGTACCTAAAGAATTCTAATTTAAAAACCAAATAATGACCCACACTCCAAGAGTTGCCTTCCCAGGAACCCTTTGCCCCTCCCAGGCTGAGATGGGCCCCCCTCTCTGGACTCCTGCAGCCCACAGTCTTTCCTTTCTCCCACCTCTTTCTGTCTCCATCTGTCAGCTCCCTTCCTGGCGGCAGGGCCTGGCCCTCCTTGGTGAGACTTTGGGTGAACACACACTCCCTGCTGAAGGAGGCACTCTGGGGGGTCTGTTCCCCTCACTTCATTTCCTTTTTTTTTTTTTTTTTTTGAGATAGAGTCTTGCTCTGTCACCTAGCCTGGAGTGCAGTGGCGAGATCTTGGCTCACTGCAATCTCTGCCTCGCGGGTTCAAGTGATTCTCATGCCTCAGCCTCCCAAGTAGCTGGGATTACAGGGGCCCACCACCGCGCGCAGCTAATTTTTGTATTTTTAGTAGAGACAGGGTTTCACCATCTTGACCACGCTGGTCTCAGACTCTTGACCTCGTGATCCACCCGCCTCGGCCTCCCAAAGTGCTAAGATTACAGGCGTGAGCCACCGCGCCCAGCCTGTTCCCCTCACTTCATTTTGCCCACTCCAAATCAGAGACAAGAAGCAGACCCCAACCTCACCCTTTTGGCCCTATTGCCACCTTCCACACCATCCTGATGCCCCTTTGAGGGTAGAGAGGTGGCTATAAAAGGAGAGGCTGAGTCCCCTGATGACGCAGACCACACTCTCAAATGAGCTCCAAAGTTGGAGGGACTTGACCTTTTTTTGACCTTCTTTTTTTGTTTGTTTTTGTTTTGAGACAGAGTCTCACTCTGTCACCCAGGCTGGAGTGTAGTGGCACGGTCTCGGCTCACCTTCCACCTCCCAGGTTCAAGCGATTCTCCTGCCCAGCCTCCTGAGTAGCTGGGGCTACAGGCGTGTGCCACTACGCCCAGCTAAGTTTTGTATTTTTAGTAGAGATGGGGTTTCACCATGTTGGCCAGGCTGGTCTCGAACTACTGACCTCAGATAATCCCCCCGCCTCAGCTTCCCAAAGTGCTGGGATTACAGGCGTGAACACCTGCGCCCGGCCTTGACTTTCAAAACAGGCAAAAACGAGGCAACTGCTATAAAGACACTGATTGACCCTTGTGAGGCTTATTCCCGATTCAAACCTTGGACATTCTGCACTTGGTTTGTGTCCCTGAGCGGCCACCGTACACCCTGGTTCAGGGGTCTACAGGCATGAAAATGAGCCGTGGATGGGCTGTGGAAATGGCCACGTCTTGATGCATCTTTGTAATTTGGAGGTGTTGAAAGATGTGACAACCTGTCCGATGGCGCTATTCCAAAGGCAATGGTGCTAAAAGCTCCGAAATAGTCTCTGTTCAAAGGTTGCCTTCCAAGTCCTGCAAAATGCCCCTCCCTTGCCAGCCACTTGGTCACACACCTTTGCATTTGATGCCTGTGTCCTGCCCACCTGCTCATCTGTGGCATCCTGGGATTTGTGCTCAGGCATATGGCTGGGGCTCTGAGATAAAACCAACAGCCCCGATCGCAGCCTTTCAGATGGGCCTTTAAAAAGGCACAGCTCTGAGAGATGCCAGAATTAAATTGGAGGGCAAACCCCATGCCTAAAATAAAGACCGTGGGAACTGCTTTCTTCTGTAGCTGGGGAATCAAAGTGTTTTCCTTTAAAATCGACCTAACTTGGGATGGATACCTTTGATCAGCGTTGTCTGGGTCCTCACGCCCTTGGCTGACAATGCGCGCTTGATGCCATAGAAGGGATTGAGTTCCATGCAGCAGGGAGCCGGGACCAAAGCCCTGGCCCATGACTTGGTGGTGAGAGGAGCCTCAGCAGCTGGAGCAGAGTGTGAGGGATGGGGGAGATTGTGGGTGGCAGATTCTGGGGGTGAGAGGAAGCCACAGAAGCATTTTCTTCTTCTTTTTTTTTTTTTTTTGAGACAGAGTTTCACTCTTATTGCCCAGGCTGGAGTGCAATGATGCGATCTCGGCTCACTGCAGCCTCTGCCTCCCAGGTTCAAGCGATTCTCCTGCCTCAGCCTCCCAAGTAGCTGGGATTACAGGCGCCCACCACCACGCCTGGCTAATTTTTGTATTTTTAATAGAGATGGGGTTTCACCATGTTGGCCAGGCTGGTCTCAAACTCCTGACCTCAGGAGATCCACCCACCTTACGCTCCCATAGTGCTGGGATTACAGGCGTGAGCCACTGCGCCTGGCCCATGGGAGCATTTTCAATAAGAGCATACCAAGTTTTCCACGGTGCATTCCTTCCCCAAAACATCCGCCCCTGCTGCAGAACAGGGATGCCATCTGGCCCTTTGCAGCACTGGCCTTGTCACAGGGCCAGCCTGTAGAGGGCTCGGGGGTCACTTCTGTTTTGGGAGCCACAGGCTCTGCTTGAGCTGAGGTGACAATAACAGTCCCCTAGTGCTGCAGGGCCATTTCTGACTACCATTGTTCCCAGGCCCCTACCTATTGCTGGCCCTACCTATTACATGACCCAAATTTAAGGAAACAGCCTGTGAATTTTTGACTCCCTTTAAAGAAGTATATTTCTTTCCTTTGAGAATGTTTTCTTTTGCTTGCTTTGAGGAGTTTGTTTGTTTGTTTGTTTGTGACGGAGTCTCGCTCTGTCACACAGGCTGGAGTGCAGTGGCGTGCGCGATCTCGGCTCACTGCAACCTCTGCCTTCTGGGTTCAAGCGATTCTCTTGCCTCAGCCTCCCGAGTAGCTGGGATCACAGGCTCCTGCCACCACACCCGGCTAATTTTTGTATTTTTAGTACAGACAGTGTTTCACCGTGTTGGCCAGGCTGGTCTTGAACTCCTGACCTCTGGTGATCCACCTGCCTTGGCCTCCCAAAGTGCTGGGATTACAGGCATGACCCACTGCACCCAGCCTGTTTGTTTTTTGAGAGAGGGTCTCTCTCTGTCACCCAGGCTGGAGTGCAGTGGCATGATCATAACTCATTGCAGCTTCGAACTCCCAGGCTCAAGTGATCCTCCTGCCTTAGCCTCCTGAGTAGCTAGGACTACAGGCATGCCATCATGCCTGGCTAACTTATTTATTTATTGAGTAGAGACGGGGTCTCGCTATATTCCGCAGGCTGATCTTAAAGTCCTGAGCTCAAGAGATCACCCAAGGTCAGGAGTTCGAGACTAGCCTGGCCAACATGGTGAAACCCCACCTGTACTAAAAATACAAAATTAGCCAGGCGAGGTGGCGCATGCCTGTAATCCTAGCAACTCGGGAGGCTGAGGCAGGAGAATCGCTCGAACCAGGGAGGTGGAGGTTGTAGTGAGCCGAGATCGTGCCATTTCACTCGAGCCTGGGTAACAAGAGCAAAATTCTGCCTCAAAAAAAACAAAAACAAAAACAAAAACCAAGAGTGGGATTATAGACTCAAGGGACCCACCTTAAAATCCCATGTCTACCACCGCAATTTGGGCAAACCTCTTGCCTTCTCTGAGCCTCAGTTTTGTCATCTGCAAAAGGTGAAACCAAACCCAGGGGACATTGGTCTTCTGATCACATGGCTTAACAGTGATGCCTGAGAGTCTGTGCAGTGTGGGGCAGCCAGACACCCAGGAGTGGCTCAGGGAGGAAGTGAGCACGTCCTGGAGACAGAGAGGGGGACCCCAAAGCCCAGGAGAGGAAGGAATGGGTAGGACATTCCACGCAGCTGGAACAGCACGGGCGAAGGCGCCGGAGTGTGGCAGGCTGATGTCTACGCAGGAGTGGGCGAGTGAGGGCCAGAGAGCAGCTGAGCGGGGCTATGCGGGTCTTGGGAGGCAAGAACTGGATCCTCCAAGCCAGGGACTTTCCATTTTTTTAGCAGTGGCCCAAAGTTAAGAGATGCATGTTTTAGCGTGACCCTGTCTGAACCCAATTGTATGAATATAACTGAAACTAGAAGGTCGCAAACAGTGCCCTTACACGCATGAAATGCTTCATGTTCTTTTTTTTTTAAATTGCTTGTCTTGACCCCGTAAATTGATTCCAGACTCCTTCCTGGGTCTCCTCCAGCAGGGAGCCCCTGCTGGTTCAGGCAGGGCAGGAGCAGGATTGAGTTTGTGGATCGCTGGGGGCTCAGAGCCACAGCGACAGCGCTGGTTGGGTAGGAGAGGGGACTGGATGGGAGCTGTTGAGTTGGAGGGATGGGGGTATTGTGCAGGTGGTGGGCAGGTCTGATTCTGAACATCAGTGATCCACAGGAAAGCTGCCAGGTGGGCACACCAACACGTGGGGGCACACTCCGCCAGGGACTCACTCAGCATGGGGTCCCCGCGCCAGGTGTGGGAGGATGGCAACCCCGCCCAGCTCCCAAACTCCAAGTTCAAGCAGCCACAGACTCCTAAGATGAACCGGAAAAGGAAGGACTCAGGCACCCACGGGTGGCTGACAAACTCTTTCCCAATAAGGGTGGGAGAAGAGCAGCTGGAGGCTGAAGGCAGAGGGCTGTTCGTGCCCCCAGCCCTGCACACACCACACCCCTGAGGAGCCTTCAGCCAGGCCAGGCCAGCGCCTGGGACAGGGACGGTGCCCAACTCTGGGTCAGGGAAAGACCCCTGGGGGTCCTTCTGCACCTGGACCATCAGGGCCTACGTGCCCTGCGCTGAGGGCGTGTCATTTAACCCGGCAGAAGGATATAGGGCTGGCATTTGCCTTTTTTTTAAAAAAAAAAAACAGACAGCTCTTGTCACCCAGGCTGGAGTGCAGCATTGCGATCTCGGCTCACTGCAACCTCCGCCTCCTGGGTTCAAGCGATTCTCCTGCCTCACCCTCCCAAGTGTCTGAGACTATGGGCTTGTGCCATTACACCCAGATAATTTTTTGTATTTTTAGTAGAGAAGGGGTTTCACCATGTTGGCCAGGCTGGTCTTGAGCTTCTGACCTCATGTAATCCGCCTGCCTCGGCCTCCCAAAGTGCTGAGATTAATAGGCATGAGCCACCACACCTGGCTGGGATTTGCCTTTGTAGATCCCCAAGGAGGACTCCCTGTCTCATTCTTGTCACTGGGGAAAGGCAGCCTGGCCCGTGGCAAGTAGCTGGGTTCCAAGTCTCAATTAATCCCACCACAACCCCTTAAGGCTGGCATTGTTGCTCTCCCTGTGTTGCGGGGAGACGCTGAGGTCAGAGAAGTAAAGCCAGCTGCCCAAGTTGCACAGCCTTGAAGTGGCAGAGCCAGGAGCCGCGTCCAGGCCTGTTGCCTCCAGAACCTGGGCTTTTCCCAAACGCCCCCGCTCATCACCCCTATTTCTGGCCAGGCCCAAGGCTTCCTCACAGTGTGGGAGGGACTTCCCTGGAACTGCAGAGAAGTGAGGGATGGAGGGTGTGTCACCCCCGAAAACACAGTCTCCTGTAAAGCGGGGTGGGCAGTCTAAGCAGGGATCCGCGGCGCTGCCCAGATGAGATGTCTGTGCTTGCAGTTCTGTGGGGGTGGGGAGGCACAGGAGAGGAGTTGAAGACTCAAAACAAACAGCCAAGCCCGGGGATGGGGCGGGGGCCCTCCCAGACACCGTGTGGCAGCCCTGCCTCTGATGGCCCTGCTGCCCTCCTGCTCCACCCCTCCTCCCCCATGGTCCTCACTACGGGTGCCCTCTCCCCTCTCCCTGCACCATCCTATCCACATTCACCAGGCTCAAGACGCTCCTGTTCAGGAAACTCCCCCTGGGCCAAACTCCTTGCCTGTGCAGCCTTCCCTCCTGGCAGGGCAGGCCAGGCAGGAGAGTTCAGGTCCTCACCAGCCCCTCCTCACTCTCTGCCCCAACTTTGCCCTCCCTGAGCCTCAGGGGTGCTCCTTGCAGCCACCTCCAGGCCCCACTCTCCACAGGGCGAATCTCAAATCCTCCTAAATTCTCTAAATGGAAGGGAAGTTCTCAAATCCGTTCCCTGCACAGAAAACACCTGGGGCTCCTTGAGACGTTTCCTCTCTGCGCCCCAGGACCTGTTCCAGCTCTGCCTGCCCCAGATCCCATGGGACCTGGAGAATGACCAGAAAAGCAGCTGGGAGCAGCTCCTGGGCCCTCTAGACCCCTTAGTGTCGGGGGATTTCTCCCGGCAAAACTCAGCTCCTCTGGTCACTCTAAGTCAAAGTTCTATGGTCACTGAAAGTCACAAATGCGTCCCAGTTCTTCACATCTCTAACCCTGTATAACAGACAAAACTTCAAATTCTAAGGCTGAAGTGGTTCCCCAGCCACCTGGGGCCTGTGTGAGGGTGAGGGGTGAGGTCCCTCTTCTCTTTCCCACCCAGACGCCCTCGTCTGTCCCCACCGGTCAACCTGGGTGGAGGCAGAGAAGACCTGCCTTGTCAGGTGCGGGGGGGGGGGCTGGCCCTGGGCTGTGGGTGCTTGGCGTGGAGTCCGTTGGGGCCCCCATGGAAGTGGGGGAGTGCTAACTGGAATTCTGCGGCTCTCACTCCTCAGCCCCCAGGAGTCTGGTATCCACCCTGGTCTTCTTCGCCAGGCCGTGGGCCCTTCTAGGCAGCTGCATGAGCCAGTCTACAAGGACACTCAGCCAGCTCACTGCCTCAGACCACGTTATCCCATGGGGACACACTGCCTTTGCCAGAAAAGGGACAAACCATGATGCAGCCACACCATGCCCTGGCATGAGACAGACAGCGGCCGAGTCCCCTCACTCAGGGGATAGTGCTCAAGTTCAGCCAGGGTCCCGCTAAAGCCCCTCTCAGCCTGGGGTGAGAAGCAGGCACCCCCAGGGCAGGCCAGATGCCCTGCAGCTCTCCCCAGCCCCCTCTACACCCACCTTCTGTGACCCTGTGGTCTCCACGTGATCTTGGAGCCAAGTAGCCACTTGTTGGCCATCTGGAGGTGAAAATTTGTGAGGCCCACCAGGGTTCTGACAAACCTCTTGTTAGCATCTGATGGCTACTGTACCCAGTGCCACCATGAGCACCCCCTGCCATATCTGATGGCAGCTTCCCAGCCCGGGTGCTGGCTCTTCTTCCTCAACATAGCCAGACCAACTGGGATCCAAAGCCTGGCCCCACCACTCGTGATCTCTGTGGTTTGGGGCCTTTAAGATCCTCTGCTTTTTGGTTTTGGTTTTGGTTTTGAGATGGGGTTTCACTATGTGCTCAGGCTGGTCTCAAACTCCTGGGCTCAAGCGATCCTCCTGCTTCGACCTCCTGAGTAGCTGGAACTACAGGCGTGCGCCACCACTCCTAGCTAGACCCACTACAGAACGCAGTTGCAATAGTTGCCTCCTAGGATCGTCATGGTGTTTAATTGACACAGGACCTGTGTCACACCAAGCCAGGATACGATTTCTGTACTTTTTCTTTTCCTTCTGTCTGTGGGTTCCTGCTTCTGGGTCATGGACGCCCTCTAGACCCCCGGGCCACCAACCCTGCACCCCAACCCCATCCCAGGCAAACTCAATGCTCCCCATACCAGCCCTTCTGCCTCAGGCTCCTTCTGCTCCTTCCCTTTTGGACTGGGTGTGTTGCCAGGGCAGGGAGCCCCTCCTGGTCTGGGACAGGGCCTGTGACCTAACCGGTAGCCCTCCCATGTTTGTGGGAGGCACAAACAAATGACAGCTGAAAAGAATTTGTGGACTTGGAAATGACCGTGAAACCTGTCAGCACTGTGCCTTCACGGGGGACTGCTTCTAGTCGGCAGCCAACTAGGGCCTAGACCTCTACAGCCTACACCCCTGAAGGGGCCTCTGGGAAGCACGGGTCCAGGAGATGGGGTGGGAGCTGGGCAGTTGCAGGGGTCCAGCTCTGAGGTGCTGATGCCCCATTGAAAGGAAGGTGCAGGCTGAGCGCGGTGGCTCACGCCTGTAATCCCAGCACTTTGGGAGGCTGAGGCGGGCGGATCATGAGGTCAGGAGATTGAGACCATTCTGGCTAAACACGGTGAAACCCCGTCTCTACTAAAAATACAAAAAATTAGCCAGGCGTGGTGGCGGGCGCCTGTGGTCCCAGCTACTCGGGAGGCTGAGGCAGGAGAATGGCGTGAACCCAGGAGGCGGAGCTTTCAGTGAGCTGAGATCACGCCACTGCACTCCAGCCTGGGCGACAGAGTGAGACTCCATCTCAAAAGAAAAAAAAAAAAAAGAGGAAGGTGCAGGTGCAGGGGAGGTGGTGAGCTACATTCACAGGCTAGAATCCAGAGGCCTTGGCTGCAACTGCAGACCTCCTCTCCCTCCCCGAGTGTTTTGGCCTAACGTCTCCAGACTGGCTGTTATTGACTGAGCTTGTCAGAGACGGCCTCCTCTCTTTACTTTTTGGACACAGTAGTTTCATCAGAGGTCTGAGGTTCTCACTTCGAAGCCTCTCCTCGCTGTGGCAGATCTGAGCCAGAGCTGTGCACTGTCATGAACCTAACCCAGTGACCTTAAAGAAATGAATCCCAAAAGAATATAGAACAATGGACGTCTGTTTTTATAGATTTCCCTGGAATTGTAAAGATCGGCTTAATTGCAGTAGCAGAGTTCATCATTTTCTAGAAGGATACCTCAGACAGGGAGAATTTTTAAAGAAATTGGTCTGAAGTCTTCCTGCCCAGGACAAACAGGAAGGTTTCATGGTGCTGACAGTGTATCTGCCCTCCCCCTGGAGTGGCCTCTTAGATACCCTGTGAGGAGGAGCAGGAGGCCCCTGGTGAGGAGATGGAGGTCACAGGTCAAGGGGGCCACAGGGTAGGTCCACAGGGCAGTGGCCTGTGAGTGCTGTGCAGGGCTGCTGGGCAGGGTCGGTGGTGATGTCATTTGTGGTTCACCCTACCCCTCTTGTCTCTAAAAAAATTTTTTTTTAATCAAAAAAAAAAAATTGATTCCCAGGCTGGCCTTGAACTCCTGGCCTCAAGAGGTCCTTCTGCTTTGGCTCCTGAGTAGCTGGGATTACAGACACGCGCCACCATCCCAGCCCACCTGGGTCCCTGGGGGACAATATAACAGCCCCCACCTCTATATGCCTACCCTGCCCCTGCCCCATCCCGGATAAGTCCCTGCCCTGAAGCGAGGCTCTTAGTTTTATGACAAAACAAATGTAATGTTATCACTAAACAGCAGCAATCCTGCAGTAGAGTCCAGAGATACAAAGTCCAGGGTAAAATCCCTCCTGCTCCGTCCACCAGAGGGGAGCCCTGGAGGGGGCCCAAGTGCCAGCTCCCTGGAATGACATTTCACAAGTGAGCGTCGTTATATCAATTACGAGTCAAACCCACTGTGACTGCCAGACATGTGAGTCGATTCCCTGGAACTGTCAGTGCCTTTAGTTCTTTGAGTGGGGGTGTCTCTCTTTTTCTTTCTTTTTTTTTTTTTTTTTTTTGAGACGGAGTCTTGCTCTGTCATTCAGGCTGGAGTGCAGTGGGGCGATCTTGGCTCACTGCAACCTCCATCTCCCAGATTCAAGCAATTTTCCTGCCTCAGCCTCCTGAGTAGCTGGGATTACAGGTGCCCACCACCACACCTGGCTAATATTTTTATTTTTAGTAGAGATGGGGTTTTGCCATGTTGGCCAGGCTGGTCTCGAACTCCTGACCTCAAGAGATCTGCCCACCTTGGCTTCCCAAAGTGCTGGGATTACGGGCATGAGCCACCAGGCCTGGCCAAATTTTTGTTATTGTTGTTATTGTTGTTATATAGATGAGGGCTTTCTGTGTTGTCCAGGCTGGTCTCAAATGCTTGGCCTTGCCTTCTTATGTGACAGAACAACAGGCCTGAGCCACCGCGGCTCCTGATTTTTTTTGTTTTTTTTTAAATATTTTTAATAGAGGCGGGGTTTCACCATGTTAGCCAGGCTGGTCTCGAACTCCTGGCCTCAAGCAATCCACCCGCCTCAGCCTCCCAAAGTGCTAGGATTACAGGCATGAGCCACCCTGCCCAGCCTGGGGGTGTCTCTTTAGTGGCTCAACAGGAACCTCAAAATATCAGCATTGCCAGAGTTTTGAGGGATTAACTGAAGCACAGGGCCAACTCCATCTCTGTTCCTGCATCTTCCAGAAGGCTGGCCTCCCTTTGGGACCCCCTTCCCAGAGCTCTGGCTCAGAGCTGAACTGAAGAGACCTGGGAGGAGATCAGCCTGGCCTCACTCCAGCCCCACACCACAGGCAGGGCCCACGCCTCACTTTCCCCAATAAAATAAATCTTGTGGCTCCTCTGAGCATCTCAAACACGTGATCTTCTCCCGATTAACAACCCGGCCTGCGTGTTCTTGGCTGCTGGCTGCCGACCTCAATTTAGAACTGTCTGCTGCTCAGCTGCTGGAGAAGGAGGGGCCTGGAGAACCTAGGAGCGCTAAAGCCGAGGGGCCTGTGCAGCTGAAGTCTGGGGCGGTGGGGGGCGGCTGCTGCCCCCCAGCCCAGGATCCAAACAGCATCTCAGAGGACTGCAGCAGGGGTTAGAGCCCCCCCAGGCAGGGCTGCTGCTTTGGGAATTTTCAAACTGTTTTCTGAGGTGCCGCTGATGAGTGGGGGGAGGGGTGGCTCCTGCAAAACTGGCTTTGTCATGGTCATTGACATCGTGATCACAGCCGAAATGGCCCCACGTGGAGCACGTCTGCGTTGTAGGAAAAACCGCTCTCAGGATGTTGCCTGTTATACTATATAAAAAGCTGACAAATCCTCTCCGAGCCCAGAGTCCGGGAGAGGTTTGTGTCTCCCGCTGCCTGCAAGCCTCCTTACTTTGGCACGGGGAGAACTGTGGGCAGACCTGCCTCCCTCTCTGTCTACCGCCAGGAAACGCTTGGGTTTCTTTATTTTGTTTTCCTGCCTCCTTCTTTATTTCTCATCCATCACCAGCCTGTGCTTTGATCCCAGGTGGCCTCTTGGCCTTTGGGAAGAAGGAGAGTTGGGAGCGCAGGCTCTGCTATGCCCCAGCCCTGGATGGGGTTGTAGCTCCACTCTCTACCTGCTGAGGGATCCGGAGCTAAGTGCTTCAACTCCCTGACCCTCAGACTCTTCTTCTTCATAAAACAGGGGCTCTCACTTTGCCTTGGGGTCTATTAGGAGAGGTAGAGTGGTCTGCGTAATATGCTTGGCACAACTCCGGCACACAGCAAGTGCAGGAGAGGCAGGGGCTGCACCTGCAGAGGTAAGCTCACAGGATGCACGAGACTTGTCTTTCTTTCTTTCTTTTTTATTTTTTTGAGATGGAATCTTGCTCTTGTCGCCCAGGCTAGAGTGCAGTGGCATGATCTCTGCTCACTGCAACCTCAGCCTCCCAGGTTCAAGTGATTCTCCTGCCTCAGTCTCCCGAGTAGCTGAGATTACAGGCATACACTACCACACCTGGCTAATCTTTGTATTTTTAATAGAGACAGGTTTTGCCATGTTGGCCAGGCGGGTCTCAAACTCCTGACCTCAGGTGATCGGCCCACCTCAGCCTCCTGAAGTGCTGGGGTTATGGGCATAAAAAAGTTAGCCCGGCTAATTTTTGTATTTTT
This sequence comes from Symphalangus syndactylus, assembly GCF_028878055.3. Taxonomy (NCBI): domain Eukaryota; kingdom Metazoa; phylum Chordata; class Mammalia; order Primates; family Hylobatidae; genus Symphalangus; species Symphalangus syndactylus. Next base: position 17,323,020 of record NC_072440.2, read on the forward strand.
AATAGAGATGGGGTTTCACCATGTTGGCCAGGCTAGTCTCTGTTGTATAGTATAACAGGCTAGGCTGTTATATTATATAAAAACCTGACAAATCCTCTCCTAGCCCAGAGTCCGGGAGAGGTTTGTGTCTCCCGCTGCCTGCATGCCTCCTTACTTTGGCACGGGGAGAACTGTGGGCAGACCTGCCTCCCTCTCTGTCTACCGCCAGGAAACGCTTGGGTTTCTTTATTTTGTTTTCCTGCCTCCTTCTTTATGTCTCATCCATCACCAGCTTTCTCTCTTCTCAGGCCTGTGCTTTGATCCCAGGTGGCCTCTTGGCCTGAGGAGTCTCGAACTCCTGACCTCCGGTGATTCGCCTGCCTCAGCCTCCCAAAATGTTGGAATTACAGGTGTGAGCCACCGCGCCCGGCCGTGAGCCTTAACAGGCAAGTGGGTGGGATTGAGGCAGCCTCAAGTGACCTGTCGCTCTCTCCCTTTGCTTCCCCTCCAGGAGGACAGTCAGTGACCCACACTGGCCTGCCCATCGTGGCCTCCCTGGCCAACACAGCTGTCTCCTTCAGCTGCAGGATCACCTATCCATACACTCCCCAATTCAAGGTTTTCACAGTCAGCTACTTTCATGAAGATCTCCAGGGACAAAGGAGCCCTAAGAAGCCGACCAACTGCCACCCTGGACTGGGCACAGAGAACCAGAACCACACCCTGGACTGCCAGGTCACCCTTGTGCTGCCGGGTGCATCAGCCACTGGCACCTACTACTGCTCTGTCCGCTGGCCACACTCCACGGTGAGAGGCAGCGGCACCTTCATCCTGGTCAGAGGTAAGGCTTCCTCTGTGGCTTTTCCAGGGCAAAGGACACAGAGGTTTCAAATGGCAGTTTGGGACTTTGGATCGGAAATAGAGAATGGAGCCAGGCGCGGTGGCTCACACATCCCAGCACTTTGGGAGGCCGAGGCGGGTGTATCAGCTGAGGTCAGGGATTCGAGAACAGCCTGGCCAACATGGTGAAAACCCGTCTCTACTAAAAACACAAAAATTAGCTGGGCATGGTGGCAGGTGCCTGTAATCCCAGCTACTGAGGAGGCTGAGGCATGAGAATCGCTTGAACCCAGGATGGGAAGTTGCAGTGAGCCTAGATCGCACCATTGCACTCCAGCCTGGGTGACAAGAGCAAAACTCCATCTCAAAAAAAAAAAAAAAAAAAAAAGAAAAGAAATAGAGAATGGTTTGCCTTGTCTGCCAGTGTTGGCAAAGCAGGCAGAGCCACTTCAGGGAGCCCCGGCCTGTGGCTGTGCCAGGGCTCCACCTGGGTGTGGAAAGGGCAGGGCCGGGCATGCAGATCTGCCCCTAAACGCTGCTGGCAGGTTACCTAAAAGAGCTCACTTGGGCCCTTGGTCTCAGTGTGCCATGGCCATCATGGTGGGGGAACTTCTGCAGAACTAGGTATGTGCATGTATGTATTTGTGGGGGCCTCGTGTATGTGAGCACTTGGCTCATGTATAATTCACCTTTCCAGGGACAGATCTTTAGTTTTCATCACATTCTCTTTTTTTTTTTTTGAGACAGAGTCTCACTCTGTCGCCCAGGCTGAAGTGCACTGGCACAATCTTGGCTCACTGCAATCTCTGCCTCCCGGGTTCAAGCGATTCTCATGCCTCAGCCTCCCAAGTACCTGGGATTACAGATGTGCACCACCACATCCGGCTAATTTTTGTATTTTTAATAGAGACAAGATTTCGCCATGTTGGCCAGGCTGGTCTCGAATCCTGACCTCAAGTGATCCGCCCACCTCGGCCTCCAAAAGTGTTGGGATTACAGGCATGAGACAGCACACCCAGCCAGTTTTCATCACATTCTCAAAGGAGTGATGATCCCAAAAGTTAGGAGTGAGCCATCACCAAAGCCCTGATTCTCTGACCTACTTCTGCGATCCCCTGGAAGGAGCTGGTGGCTTCGGAATCCCATAGACCTGGGTTTGAGCCTCTGTCCTGCTGCTTGCCCGATGTGATCTTGGGCCTGGTCTTCATGGCGATCCTCTGCCTTCCAAAGACTTGGATGAGGTTGAAGGAGATGGTGCCCATATGGGCTGGTGGCTGACAATAGGCAGTGTTGGGGAAATCATGCTCATGTGGCTGGCACGTGGTTGGCACTCCGTGTGTTTTTGCCAGCCAGATGGATGGATGGATGGGGGGAGGGGAAGGAGGACTGGATGCCAGCAGGAGGGACCAGGGGATGGCATGGGGTGGGAAGGCTGGGCCTCACCTAGCCTGAGTGCAGCCCCCTGTCAGTCCCAGGATAAACCCGCCTCCTTCAGCCCTAGCCACATCTACCCGTATTATCACCACCTCACACAGGGAAAAGAAGAGGCCCCGAGAGGGGAGACATCTCGCTCAGGGCCCTACAAGCAGCCTGCAGGGGAGCCAGGTCACTGGGGCAGGGGCACCGGAAGAGCAAATGGTCCCTGTCTTTACAGAGAATCAAGGCAGTGAACATGAAAAGGAGTGAGGGGGACAGTGAAGGCCCGAACCCTGGCTCCCAGGGGGCCTAGTGGGGTGTGGAGCGTGTTGGCGGGGTAGCATTGAAAACAGAGTCCTGAGTGAGGGAGAACATCAGGTGTGTGTGCCCCGCTTTCTCCTGGGTCACTGACCCCTCTGCTCCCCTGCACTTCCTCCTAGACGCAGGGTACCGAGAGCCCCCGCAGAGTCCACAGAAGCTCCTGCTCTTTGGCTTCACCGGCCTCCTGAGTGTCCTGAGTGTAGTGGGCACGGCCCTGCTGCTCTGGAAGAAGGTACGGGATCAATGCTCACAGCCACGCAGCCCCTCCACCCGACACGCCACGGGCTGGGGGTGCCTCCCGGGGGCAGACAGGCTGCGTGCCTGCCCTCTGCAGGGCGTCTGGTGGGCCCTGGTGAGGTAACATCCACACCTGTAACAGGTGGCCCTTGTGGCCCCTTGCACCGGGGCTGGGGGCACCCCTCCTGTGCCGCTCCCTGTGCTGCCATGGGGCACCTTTTGATCTCGTTGCAAGAAACCAGGGCTCTGCAGGCTTTCCCAGGTCCCACGTCCCTCTGAGAACCTGGGAGAGGCTGCAGGCCCTCCTGCCTACCATTTCTAGCTCCCCAGATTAGGGAATCCCTGCTCAGGTTTTCTTGATCCCAGCAGGCTGGAAGGGATGAAGGGGCTACCAGCCACTCGCACAGGTGCCCTCCCACACACCCTCCCACACACCCTCCCACACACCCTCCCACTCACCCTCCCACACACCCTCCCACACACCCTCCCACTCACCCTCCCACACACCCTCCCACTCACCCTCCCACACGCCCTCCAGCAATCCTCCCACACACCCTCCCACTCACCCTCCCACTCCCCTTCCCACACACCCTCCCACTCGCCCTCCCACTCGCCCTCCCACTCGCCCTCCCACTCGCCCTCCCACACACCCTCCCACACGCCCTCCCACACACCCTCCCACACGCCCTCCCACTCGCCCTCCCACTCGCCCTCCCACACACCCTCCCACTCGCCCTCCCACTCCCCTTCCCACACACCCTCCCACACACCCTCCCACTCGCCCTCCCACACACCCTCCCACTCGCCCTCCCACTCGCCCTCCCACTCGCCCTCCCACACACCCTCCCACACACCCTCCCACACGCCCTCCCACTCGCCCTCCCACTCGCCCTCCCACACACCCTCCCACACACCCTCCCACTCGCCCTCCCACTTGCCCTCCCACACACCCTCCCACTCGCCCTCCCACACACCCTCCCAGACACCCTCCACCATAACTCCATGAGGAGGCTTTTTCCCATTTCACAGCTCTGGAAGGTCAGGCTCAGAGACATTGTCATTTGCCCAGGGCGGCATAGTTAAGTGTACTGCAGTCAGGGCTAGAGTGCAGGATGAGGCAGCTTGGTGCATTTCCTCACCTGGACGGCTCCTACTCACGCTATGGGTGGCACCTGCCTGGGGAGGGAGCCTCTCTGCTGGGGCTCCCCTCACGCTCATTGTCACCTAGCCCTATGGATTCCTATTCGATGCCGGCCCACCCTCCCTGCCTGGCAGCAAGTGCCAGGGGGCCAGAGGCCGAGGCAGTCTTGCTCACGGGCTCCTTGCCTAGCACATGACAGTGCTCAGACGGCATGCTGAGTGAAAGGATGCAGTGCCCAGCGGGTACCAGGTTCTCCCAGGCTCAGGGGTGCAAAGGTGATGGGTCAGGGCTCGTCAGAGGCTGCTGTTAGCAGCTCAGGCTACTGCTCCACCCTCCGGGGACCTTCAGGGCCAAGCCTGGGGGCAGCTGAGTCAGCGACAGCCCTGGGTGTGAAGGGTGAACACCGGCACCATCACCGGGGTCTCCCTGCATCCAAAGGCCGAGACCCTACCCACACCCAGAGAAGAGCTCTCTTTCACAGGAATTTATGTGTTCATTCATTCAACAAACACTGAAAACCTACAACATTCCAGGCCCTGTTCTAGGCACCAGGGATACAGCAATGACCAAATTGAAATCAAGAAATCTCTCTCTGAGGCCAAGCGCGGTGGCTCATGCCTGTAATCCCAGCACTTTGGGAGGCCAAGGTTGGTGAATCACTGGAGGTCAGGAGTTCGAGACCAACCTGGCCAACATGGCAAAATCCCGTCTCTACTAAAAATACAAAAATTAGCTGGACGCATTGACAGGTGCCTGTAATCCCAGAGGCTGAGGCAGGAGAATTGCTTGAACCTGGGAGGTGGAGGTTGTAGTGAGATTACACTACTGCACTTCAGCCTGGGTGACAAAGCAAGACTAAGTCTCAAAAAAAAAAAAGAAATCTCTGTCTGCCAGGTATGGTGGCTCACACCTGTAATTCCAGCACTTTAGAAGACTGAGGCAGGAGGATTTCCTGAGCTTAGGAGTTCAATATCAGCGTGGGTAACAGAGAGAGACCCCATCTCTACAAAACATTTTAAAAAATTAGCCAGGCATGGTGGCATGCACCTGTGGTCCTGGGCTACTTGGAAGGCTGAGGTGGAAGGATCGCTTGAGCCCAGGAGGTCAAAGCTGCAGTGAGCTGTGATCACACCACTGCACTCCAGTCTGAGCGACAGAGGGAGACCATCTCAAAAAGAAAGAAAGTTTGAGACCAGCCTGACCCCCGGGGTGAAACCCCGTCTCTACTAAAAATACAAAAACATTAGCCAGGTGTGGTGGTAGGCGCTTGTAATCCCAGCTACTTGGGAGGCCGAAGTGGGAGAATCGCTTGAACCCGGGAGGTGGAGGTTGCAGTGAGCTGAGATCACGCCAGTGCACTCCAGCCTGGGCGACAGTCTCAAAAAAATAAAAATAAAGAGGCTGGGTGCGGTGGCTCATGCTTGTAATCCTAGCACTTGGGGAGGCTGAGACACTTGAGGCCGGGAGTTCAAGACTAGCTTGGCCAACATAGCAAAACGCCATCTCTACTAAAAATACAAAAACTAGCTGGGTATTGTGGCACGTGCTTGTCATCTCATCTACTCAGGAGGCTGAGGCAGGAGAATAGCTTGAACCCAGGAGGCAGAGATTTCAGTGAGTTGAGATGGCGCCACTGCACTCCAGCCCCTGGGCGACAGAGCGAGACTCCATCTAAAAAAAAAAAAAGAAGGAAGGTCTGGGTGCAGTGGCTCATGCCTGTAGTCCCAGCACTTTGGGAGGCCGAGGCAGGCAGATCACAAGGTCAGGAGATTGAGACCATCCTGGCTAACACTGTGAAACCCTGTCTCTACTAAAAATACAAAAAATTAGCCGGGTGTGGTGGCCACACGCCTGTAGTCCCAGTTACTTAGAAGCCTGAGGCAAGAGAATCACCTAAACCTGGAAGGCGGAGGTTGCAGTGAGCCGAGATGGCACCCCACTGCCTGGGCGACAGAGTGAGACTCTTTCTCAAAAAAAAAAAAAAGGAAAAAGAAAAGAAAGGAAATCTGTTTTCATTAAACTGGCGTTCCTGTTGAGGCAAGACAGACGATGAACCATCCAGTGAGTAGGTCGTATATATCAGATGGGATAATTATTGGGGGAAACTCAGCAATATGAAGGGAGGTCAGCATGGGAATGGAGAAGCGCCTGGAATGAGGGAGGCAGGTGCACATCAGGGCTGGGCGTGCCAGTGGGAAAATAGTGGCTGCAGGTGCTCTCAGGCAGGAGCGGGCATGGGGTGTCCCAGGAGCTGCATGGGGGCCCATGTGGCTGGTGTAGCCTGAGCGCACAGAGAGTGACGGATGGGAAGTGGAAGGAGATGCAGCCAGGTAGGGGGCACTGAAAGGAGTTTAGCCCTTACTCTATGTGATACAAGGGAGGGGGTGAGATCAGACCTAGATTCTGATAGACCCTCTGTCTGGGTGAGGGACACCCAGTGAGGAGCTACTGCAAAGTCCAGGCAGAGGTGACAGGAGCCAGGACCAGGGTGGCCTCAGGGAAGTGGTGAGCAAAGTGGGTGAAAGGCTGGAAGCGGACCCAAAGGGACTCGTGCGAGCGGTTTGCTCTGCTCCCTCGGGGAGTAAGGCCTGAGCCTGGGGGTGTTTGGATCTGGGCCTGCCAGGCAGGTGTCAGGTGAGCTGTGGACTGGAAGAGCAGGCGAGGAAGCTGAAGGTCAGAGCAAGTGGCAGGCCTGGGTCTGGAGCCTGTGCCTTAGTTTCCCATCCTTGTCTTAAGGCTGGGGATGTCATGGCTTCTCCAAGAAGGCTCTGAGGTGCTAAAAAAAACATGAGCTTGGCCCCTTTTCCCCCCGGGAGCCCCAGGGGCTGCATTTCCTGCCTTCTGTGAGCCGGTGGCTGGGTCAGGGCCTCAGTGACGATGCTGGCTCCCCTCCTTCCTATGGGTCTGACACTGGTGCTAATGGTCCTACTTTGACCTTGCCCTGTTAATGAGCTTCAGGGTGAAGCAAGTCGCAGGCCCTGGGTGCCACTGTGAAGCCCAGGAGGGCTCTGTGCTCCGCCTTGACTCCAGCCCAGTCAGAGGGACGAGCTGAGCCAAGAAGACCCGAGATGGGTGGGAAACACTTCCTTCAGCTTCCATGAACCCAGGGTTAGGATGGAGACCTGCCGGCTTCAGGCCGCCTCCCTCCTCAAGCCAGCACGAGTGTGCACCTGCCATGTGCCCAGCCTGGGCCTTTCTTGCACACCCAACTCTCGCCCTCAATATATGCCCTCCCTCCCCGCTTCTGCTTTTCCCATGATGATAGCAAGTAGGGTATCTCTCGATTTGTTCACTACCGAGCAGCCCCCAGGCACTCAAAACGAGGCCAGGGGAGGAGCTGGGGCGTGGACACAGAAACTGGGCTTCCGGCACAGGTGACAAGGGACTTCCCACCGCCTGCGGACCCCCACCCAGGCTTACAGGAGTAACCCACACAAGTGCCCTCTGTGTACATGAAACACAGTGGGCAAGGAACACAACGGGGCCAGGCGAGATCTTAACCTTGAGCCCCGCATTTGCTGAGCAACCCCAGCTCCTGCCTTACAAAGATGGGACCAGACCATAGAGACTGGATCACAGTATCAGTAAAGGAGGGGACAAAGCTCAGAGCCCAAGGCTTGAGTTCTGGTCACTGCTCCCTCCCCTCCAGGATGGCCTCAGTGACTCCTGCCTTCCTCTTCCTCCTCTCACCACCCTGCCTGTGCTTCCAGGAATGTCTGCAAAGTGTCATCACTAGGCTGAGTGCCAACAGGGTGAAAGCAAGCCCTCTTGTCAAGTATGGATCCTCTCTGAGCCTCAGTTTCCTCCTCTGGAAAAGGGGTAAGGAGGATAGACCCTGCCCACTAAGTGAACGTGGAAGGAGAGCACTTTTTTTTTTTTTTTTTTTGAGATGGAGTTTCACTCTTTGCCTAGGCTGGAGTGCAATGGTGTGATCTCGACTCACTGCAACCTCCGCCTCTCAGATTCAGGTGATTCTCCTGCCTCAGCCTCCCAAGTAGCTGGGATTACAGACGTGCGACACCACGCCCGGCTAATTTTGTATTTTTAGTAGAGACCCAGTTTCACCATGTTGGCCAGGCTGGTCTCAAACTCCTGACCTCAGGTGATCTGCAGGAGAGCACTTCTGAGGCACCAGTTGGGTGCCTGACACACAGTAGAAGCTTCCTGCTGCCCACACACCCTCTGTACCTGGGGAGGATAGCTGATGTGAGAGCCTGGGCTGGTAGGGAAAGAGAACCCGGAGGCCAGAGCAGCTGCTGCGTTTGCATTGCTAAAGCAGCCCTGGGAGCCCCTGGTTCACTGTGGATGCCCCTGATGGCAGCAGCAGGATGGGGTAAGGAGAGAGTCCAGTAGAAAGAGGCTCCCTCCTGGCACAGAGGACCCGGGAGCACCTGCGGTGGTGGATAAATGAATTGAAGCTGGAAACTACCAACCAGAAGTGGCAGAGGGTGGACCCGAACCGCAGTTGGCAGCTTTGGGGACAGTGAGGACAAAGCGCAGAGTGTGCGACTCCACTGGGGCGAGTCTGGAAGAATGGCATTGCCTCCCGGGGCAATGCCTGCACCTGACTTCTGCAAAGGCCGGCAGGGAGGGCACGGAGCTCATACCCCCGGGAAGGTGGGAGCTGAAGGGTGGCAAGAACTGGAGATGCATGAAGTCTGCCCGGAGGGGCTGGGGCAGCAGGGATGGGGGTAGAGCCCAGGAATGGATGACCCGCAGGTGGCACAGTCAGCCCTGCCCGCAGGCCCTTCAACAGCAGAGGCTTCCCAGGCCCTCCTTGTTCTCTGTGTTCCGGCACGTGGGATCCCTCCCAGAGATCTCCTTCTTTGCTTTCTGGATCCAGCTTCCATGTACCCAGCTCAGAGAGGCCCTCTCTGACCCCATGGCTTTCTTCCCTGACACCTCCTTTGCCTCTGCCCTCGTCATCTGTAGGTTCCCTGAGCTTACTCCATTTCTTCCTCAAGGCCAGCTCTGTGAGTCTGGGTACCTCTCGGCCTGTTGCCTGCCCAAGCCCCAGCCTCTAGCACAGGCCCCCCAACATACTAGGCCCTCAATAAACATTTGCTGAAGGGCTTACCATTTATAGGGCCCTTTCACACCTGTCATTAAATTCATTCATTTAGGCTGGGTACGGTGGCTCACGCCTATAATCCCAGCACTTTGGGAGGCTCAGGTTGGCTGATCACCTGAGGTCGGGAGTTCAAGACCAGCCTGGCCAACATGGCAAACCCCCACCTCTACTAAAAATACAAATTAGCTGAGAGGCAGAGGTTGCAATGAGCCAAGATTGCGCCACTGCACTCCAGCCTGGGCGACAGAGCTGAGCACCTACTATGTGTCAGGCCCTGTACAGAGGCTGGGAACACAGCAAGCTAAACTCTTAGCTGGGCAGATCAGCTGTTATGCTGTCATGACCTGTTCAGGAAGGAAGGAAGTAGAAACCAGCAGGGGGCTTAAAAGCACAGACTTGGGCCTTCGTTCTGTTCCAGCTCTGCCACTTACTAACTTCTGCGAGCTTGAGCTGGGCGGTCCGGGCTTCAGTTTCCCCAGTGGGGATGCCAAACAGAGGAGCTGTGTCATGGGGTTGTAGAAGGCACAGAGGGGGCCGGGCGTGGTGGCTCACAACTGTAATCCTGGCACTTTGGGAGGCCGAGGTAGGTGGATCATGAGGTCAGGAGTTCAAGATCAGCCTGGCCAAGATGGTGAAACCCCGTCTCTACTAAAAATACAAAAAAAAAAAAATTAGCCGAGCATGGTGGTGGGCCCCTGTAATCCCAGTTACTCGGGAGGCTGAGGCAGAGAATTGCTTAAACCCGGGAGGCGGAGGATGCAGTGAGCCTAGATTGCGCTACTGCACTCCAGCCTGGGTGACAGAGCAAAACTCCATCTCAAAAAAAAAAAAAAAAAAAAAAAAAAAAAAAGAAGGCACAGAGGGACCAGTGTGGGTCTGAGGCGCTTTGAGTACTAGGAGAGGTCTCTCTCTTGAGAAGGCAGCGATCACCATGATTCCTGCTGTGAGAGTAGGTCTTGGGGCTCCCGCCTGGCTTGAGGGGTCAAGGTGGTCTTCCCAGAGCAAGCTCTCCCTGCGGCTGGCCCGTCCTCACCCTCATCCTCTCATGGCATTGGACACAGCAGGCCTCCCGCCTCACAGCACACTCCTCCTCTTGGTTCCAGGACGCCATGCCCTCCTGGTTCTGTTCCACCCCATAGGCAGCTTTGCTGGGTCACCCCCCTCTTGGTGACCTCTAAATTCTGACTCTAAATCCCAGGCCCCTTCCTCTGAGCCCTTCTGTGCTCTGTCTGTGCTCCTGCAGCGAAGGTTCTGCTCTGCAGGTGGCATTCCCTGTCCACAGATGCTGCTGCTCAGACCTCTCCCCAAGCTCCAGACCATGGTCCACAGCCCCACGTGGGGGCCTGAGGGCGCCGCCACCTCGTGCGTCCAGAGCAGTGCTCAGTCCCCAAGTCCTCTGCGTCCCAGCACACGTGCTCCAGATGCTCAGGCTCTTCTCTCTCCCCACATCCATCCCTCAGCAAGCCCTGCACTCAGTCTGTCCCGCATCCAGCCCCTTCCCCGGGGCTTCCTAGGCGTCCCAGGCTGGGCTCCATCACCCTCTCCTGGAATATGGGTCTCTGCTGCCACACCCTGGCTTCCGTCACACCCTGGCATCTGTCTTTATGCTGTCTGTCCTGCCAAAGCATAGCCCCTGCAGGTGGGGGACTTAGTGTCCCCAGCACCTGGGGGGAGCCTGGCACACAGTGTATGCTTGTGGAAGGAATGACAGGATAAATGCATGCAAGGACCTGGAAGACAAGGCAGAAGTGGCCAGGGTGTGAGGTGGGCAAGGCCCCATTATCGCTCCCATTTTACAGAGGAGGAAACTGAGGCCCAACAGGCTTCCTGAGCTGCTGATGGCAGCACCCCTGGTGTGCAGAGCTGGATCTCAGCCCAGGCCTGGTGACTCCCTGTCCCACCACCGTCTACTAGGGAGGGGAGACTTGGGCCACAGAGAGCTGGGCGCGGTGAGAGAAGCCACACTAGTGATTCATCTGAAAATCACAGTTGAAAGGCAAGTGTTGGCCCCGAGGACAGAGCGCTCGGTGGGCAGGGAGCAAAGCAGCCCCACCCCCGTAGTGTAATGTGGGTTTTCAAGAAGGCTGCCTCCCTGTTCCACGGGACCCCTTGCCCCGACCCAGCACCCCCAGGAGGCCTCTCTCCTGGAGATTCTGCCTCCTCCCCTTGCCAGCCCCAACCTACAGTCCACCCCGCATCTGTGGCAGCAGAGAGAGGTTTATACAATGCAACTGCGGCCACTTCCCTGCCCTGGTGGCCCCCACTGCCCTTCGGGTAGACACCATGGCATTTGGCCTTTCGTGGCCCCACCCGTGCCAGCCTGTGGCTCATCTCCTCCTTTCCGTCTAACTGTCCATTCTTCTGTGCATCCATGACACTCCTGCCCCTGAGCTGTTCGAAATGCCTAAGACACCTTCTTAGACTGGGAGAGCTTTGAAGTTCCTCCCGTGTCTTCAGAAGACAGCGCAAGATGGCCCTGAGACGTCCGCTTCAGTCCCCTGCAGTCTTGGGGCTCCTTCCTGGGACCCCCAGTGGCACTCACTTCTCTGGCAACCCCATCAGTCTCACTAACAGAGCCTCGAGGCCAGGCGTGGGTCTTGCTCACCACAGGGTCCTCCATGCCCAGCCCAGGCCCAGCGCGTAGGAGGGCCAGGGAGGGACACCAAGAGCTAACTGAGCTCCAGGGACCTTGCTTTCCAGTCCCGGTAGGTCCAAAGAGCTGAGCCCAGGTCAGCCTCCTGGGAGACCCCCTGCCCATGAGCTCACATCCTCAGCCCTGGTGGTGTCCAGGCCGGCCAGCTCAGCAAAGAGACAGACACTAGGTCCCTAGCTGCCTTGACAAGAGGAGGCACCGAGGTGCACTGGGAGGACCACAGCCTCTGACTGTGACGGTGCCGTCAAGAAGCAGGTGGTGGAGGGGAGGCGGCCCCGGATTTCAGGACACACATCTGGGTTTGCTCCAAGGACAGCCTTTTACCAGCTGGACAAGCCTCAGCTTCCCCCTTCTGTTTTTGTTTTGTTTTGTTTTGTTTTTGAGATGGAGTCTCACTCTTTTTGCCCAGGCTGGAGTGCAATGGCCCAATCTCAGCTCACTGCAACCTCCACCTCCCAGGTTCAAGCAATTCTCCGCCTCAGCCTCCCAAGTAGGTGGGACTACAGGTGCTCACCACCACACGTGGCTAATTTTTGTACTTTTAGTAGAGACGGGGTTTCACTATGTCGGCCAGGCTGGTCTCGAACTCCTGACCTCAAGTGATCCACCCACCTTGGCTTCCCAAAGTGCTAGTATTACAGACATGAACCACTGCACCTGGCTCCCTGTCTGTTAAATGGGCAATTCCATGCCCACCTCCTCTGGCTGTTATGAGAATTAAGTGAAAATAAGGACAAGTCCCAGCAGACTTCATAAACTGTCAGCTGGCTACACAGATGCCAGCACTGCTCTGTGTCTGTGAGGCTTACACATTCTAACTAAGCAGAGGAGTCAAAACTCCAGCTCCTGTCTCGTCAATATCTTGGTGAAACACAGACCCGGATTCAAATCTTGCCTCTGCCACTTCCTGGCTGCATGGCCTCAGCAAGTCACCTGCCCTCTCTGAGCCTTCACTCCCTCATGTACAGAACACAGAGGATGGAAAGATTCACCTGCGGTTTGTGGAGGGTGTGTGAGAGAAGGCAGGTCAGGTGTTGAGAGCCCTACCTGGCTCCGTGCTCTGAGCCATTATGTGCTGTGACTAGGGGTGGCTCCGGCTTCTGCCTGCGAGTCAAGTAGCTCTCAGCAGCTAATCCGACAGTAAATGGGCTGGGGTTTGGCAGGAGGCCAGGGTTTTTAATTAGCTTCTGCCCTGAGATGAGGCAGTTGTGGCTCCACTGTCAGCAGTGGCAGTGTGGTGCCTGCAATGAAGGGGGATGTCCAGGCCACCTCCTTCTGCCTCCGGAGGGCTGCCTGTACCGCCTCCTGACTCCCCAGCCTTCACCTTCCCAGCAGGCCCGGCCCAGCCTCCACCACGACCACCGGGAGCTTTGTCCAGCACAGCTCTGACCCTGGCGCTCCCACTTCCAGCCCTCAGATGTTTCCTATGCTCTTCAGGCAGCCTGCACGGCCATGCCACGCCTGCCCCTCCCAGGCAGGCTCCCCTCTCTGGCCACACACTGACCTTCTCTCTCTCTCTCTTTTCCTTTCTTTTTTTTTTTTTTGAGGGGGGGCACGGATGGTATCTTGCTCTTTCACCCAGGCTGGAGTGCAATGGTATGATCTTGATTTACTGCAACCTCCGCCCCCTGGGTTCAAGCGATTCTCCTGCCTCACCCTCCCAAGTAGCTGGGATTATAGGCGCCCACCACCACGCCCAGCTAGTTTTCATATTTTTAGTAGAGACACGGTTTTGCCATGTTGGCCAGGCTGGTCTCAAACTCTTGATCTCAGGTGATCCACCTGACTCGGCTTCCGAGTCCCAAAGTGCCGGGATTACAGGCATGAGCCACCACGCCCGGCCTATGCTGACCTTCTCTAAGTGCCTGGAGACCTCCAGGCCTTGGCACCTGCTGTTCCCTCTACCTGGGGCTCCCTCCTCCCTCTTTTGCTAAATGAACTTCTTGCCCTCAGGATTTCACCTTTAATATCGCTTCTGCCCAGTGGGGCATTGGTTTCCTCCTTGTGTGCCAGAGGCTCTGTGCCTGGCGATCAACCCACATGCCATGTTTTGGCAAAACCACTGGTTCATCCTTCATCTTTTCACTGGTCCCTAAACTCCAGGAGGGTAGGGACAGTGCCCACCTCCTCACACTGCCTGGCTTGCCAGTGCCATCAAGTGTGTGTTGGTTGACCAAGGGCCTTCTAAGCACCACCTCCTAAGCACCAGGCACCTACTCCTTGTGCCTTCTTTGTAACTTTGCAACAATCTCACAAAGGAGGGTTATTGCTGAAGAAACCAAGACCCATGGCCGGGCGCGGTGGCTCACGCCTGTAATCCCAGCATTTCGGGAGGCCAAGGCGGTGGATCACCTGAGGTCAGGAGTTTGAGACCAGCCTGTCCAACATGACGAAATCTCGTCTCTACTAAAAATACAAAATTAGCCAGGCGTGGTGGCACACATGCCTGTAGTCCCAGCTGCTCAGGAGCCTGAGGTGGGAGAATCGCTTGAACCCGGGAGGCAGAGGTTGCAGTGAGCTGAGATCGCACCATTGCACCCCAGCCTAGGCAACAGAGTGAGACTCCATCTCAAATAATAATAATAATAATAAAAAAATAAATAAATAAACCAAGGTCCAGAGAGGGGAACTGGCTCACTCAAGGCCAGAGCCAGTGACAGCACAGGAGGACTGGACACTGGACCTGGCTGGCACCACTAGGGGCCCACCCATGGCTGCTGGCTCGGTCCCTGGGGCCCTGCCCCACTGGCACTGGTCCCAGTAGCTTGTGTCCCTACCAGCCAGGTGCTCTGTCCAGGGACAACACCTCGTGTGGGCCTTTTCCATTACCTGTGTCTCCAGGAATGGCCCGATGCAGGTCTTGTAGGCATTTGCCATGTTTCCCTGGAGAGGGTGAGTGGGAGAGACTGAGTGATGAATCTCTGTGTGACCTCATGACAATCTGCCATCCTTTCCCCTGGTGGGGTCTGTGCGGGGAGGAAGACGAAAGCCACTCATCCCTGGCCCTGACGACTTTCTCCTTACAGAAGCGGATGCGGGGTCCAGGGAAGGACCCCACCAGGAAGTGCCCAGATCCAAGATCTGCCAGCAGCGCCAAGCAGCATCCTTCAGAATCTGTCTACACAGTGAGTCCTGGGGCCCCCGGCTCCCTCCACCTCTTTCAGGCCTTAGGCAGAGTCTGTCTTGTACCAGGGTCTGTCTGGCTCAGTCTTGTACCAGCTGTGTGGCCTCTCTTAGCCTCAAGTTCCTCATTTGTAAAATGGGGATAACAATTCTCACCTCGTGGAATTTCTATGAAGCTGAAAATAGATGACACGTGCAGGGCTCCTGGAAGGCATACAAATGTCAGGTGCCCCCCATGCCCTGTTCCCCTCCTTGGCATGGATCCTCATTCTGGGACAAGGGGTAGTGACAGCACAAGTTGGTGAAGAATGAAGAAGGCGCCTTCATCTGACCAAACAGCTGTTACCACTTCCTCCTGTTTTTATTGTATAAACAACAAAAATCACAAAAAGAGGAAGAGGTCAGGCGCCATCCTACGCCCTTAACACATCAGTGATTTTTAATTATTTGCTCTCTGCCCTCCTGACACATGCAGATATTGTCTTACATGGTCACAATCACAGCAGAGACACGCGTTGGGACCCTGTTTGTTCCACTCTCTGCTGTGTTGTAGGCATTTTCTGAAACAATCTTCCTGGAGGTGTGGGCGTATCTCCAGGAAGTGGAAGGTGGGTGCAGCGTAGGGGCCGAGGAGGCCAGGCTGCCCCAGCCCGGCCAGCGAGCCAGCCCTCTGCCCAGGGGCTGGGGCCCGGGAGGGCTGGGAACACTCTTTTTGCTACGTTCCTTTCGGCTCCACGAACAACATATGCTCCAAGTAGAGCAAGTGAAGAACAAATGCCACCCAGTGCCAGCTGGGGTCCCCATCTCGTGAGATCCGGCACCGCCAGGTGGGCTCCCCACTCCACGCCTGGAAGGCACACAGCCCTTCTGGGGCCCTGCAGGTTCCCCAGGTGCACGCTCCCCAGGTGCACGCCCCCTGGCTGCGTTGGCGCTTGGGTTCTGCTCCTACATGCTGCCGTTTCTGTTTCCACAACATTGACACTCTAATAATGCCACAAAACGCCACACAGAGGACGTCCAGGATATGGCCTTGTCTGCTGAGGATGGGGCGGGTGGCAGCGAGGCCAAGGAAATGTGCCTGTGGGGCAGTGCCAACGATTCCAAGTGGAATGTGACGGTTCTCAAAGGGCTTTTAGCTTCCCCATCCCGGGGAGTTTCCGTCAGCCACGGTTTTGCACGTGGCCGGAGACTTCCTCGTGCTCTCTCCTGTCTCCCAGCATCTCATAGTGGTATTTTCCCTACCAGGGATTCTGGTGTCAACTGTTAGATGAAAATATTTCTCTCTCTCGCTCTCACTCTCACTTTCCCTCTCCCCCAACATACACATATGTGAGATATATATATATATATATATAAAAGAAGAAAATAACCAGCATCCTAATCCCATCTTCTTCCAGGATAAATACTAAGAACATTGACTAATATGCCGGGCGCGGTGGCTCACGCTTGTAATCCCAGCACTTTGGGAGGCTGAGGCGGGCAGATCACGAGGTCAGGAGATCGAGACCATGGTGAAACCCCGTCTCTACTAAAAAATACAAAAAATTAGCCGGGCGTGGTGGCGGGCGCCTGTGGTCCCAGCTACTCGGAGAGGCTGAGGCAGGAGAATGGCGTGAACCCGGGAGGCGGAGCTTGCAGTGAGCCGAGATTGCGCCACTGCACTCCAGCCTGGGCGACAGAGCGAGACTCCGTCTCAAAAAAAAAAAAAAAAAGAACATTGACTAATATATTTTCCAGTATTTTTTCTATAAATATATACAGAGAAACCCATACACAATCACACATACTTCTTTTTTAATTGGAGTAATACAGCTATTTTTTTCATGAACATCTCATGAACATCTTTCCACATGAATAAATATCTTTCTATGAGATTATTTTTAATGGAAGAGCTCTTTTGAGCAGAGCTTCTTTTTTGCCTGGGTTTCGAAGCCTCTAGGATGCAGGCTGACTTCTCTGGAGTGAGGTGAAGAGACCTAACTGCCTGCAGAGTTGCAAGGCAACTTGGAGAGTAGAGGTCATAGAACTTTGCCAAGCCCTTGACATAAGGGTCTACTAGCTGGGATTGGGCCTGGGCGGAGAAGACTGACAGTCACAACAATGATAATGGTATCAAGAGCCATTTGTTGTATACCTACTATGTGCCAGGGATCATGGTAGGACTTTACACCTGTTATATTTTATCAATCCTCTTGATAAGGTTTTAGGGTAAAGGTTTTGTCCCCATTTTCACTTTCTTTTCTTTTCTTTCTTTTTCTTTTTTTTTTTGAGCAGAGTCTCTCTCTGTCACCCAGGCTGGAGTGCAGTGGCACGATCTCGGCTCACTGCAAGCTCCACCTCCCAGGTTCATGCCATTCTCCTGCCTCAGCCTCCCAAGTAGCTGGTACTACAGGCATCCACCACCACGCCTGGCTAATCTTTTTGTATTTTTAGTAGAGACGGGGTCTCACTGTGTTAGCCAGGATGGTCTGGATCTCCTGACCTCGTGATCCACCTGCCTCAGCCTCCCAAAGTGCTGGGATTACAGGCGTGAGCCACCGTGCCCGGCCTTCCTTTGGATTTTCTATGAACCCAGTCATGTCATCTATGAATAATGCAAGTTTTACTTTTTCCTTTCCAATCCTCATTATTTTGTTTTATTTTTATTATTTATATTTATTATTATTATTTTTTGAGACAGAGTCTTGCTTTTGTCGCCCAGGCTGGAGTGCAATGGTGCAATCTTGGCTTACTTCAACCTCTGTCTCCCGTGTTCAAGCGATTCTCCTGCCTCAGCCTCCTGAGTAGCTGGGATTACAGGTGACCACCACCATACCCGGCTAATTTTTTTGTATTTTTAGTAGAGACGGGGTTTCGCCATGTTGGCGAGGCTGGTCTCGAACTCCTGACTTCAGGTGATCCACCCACCTCGGCCTCCCAAAGTGCTGGGATTACAGGCGTGAGCCACCACACATGGCCTGTTTTATTTTTTTTGAGACAGGGTCTTTCTCTGTCACTCAGGCTGGAGCGTAGTGGTGTGATCTCGGCTCACTTCAACCTCCACCTCCTGGTCTCCAGTGATCTTCCCACCTCAGCCTCCCGGGAGGCTGGGACTATGGGTGTGAGACACCGCACTTGGCTAATTTTTTAATTTTTTGTAGAGACGAGGTCTCACTATATTGCCCAGGATGGTTTTGAGTTCCTGGGCTCAAGTGATCCTCCCACCTTGGCCTCTCAAAGTGCTGGGATTACAGGCGTGAGCCACAGCACCTGGCCCAATCCTTACATCTTATTTTTTTCCACTTTACTGCACTGCCTGAGGCCTCTGATATAATGATGGTGAATAGAGGTGGTGATAGCAGGCATCCTTGTCTTGTTTCCCAGTCTCCGGGGAAGGTTTTTTTTTTAAATATATTCTTCCTTCTTTGGGTGGATACTTAAATAATTTCCTATCTTTCTTCTTTTCTAATTTGTGCACTTATAGTATGAACTTCCCTTTAATATGGCTTTAGCTGCATCCCACAAGTTTTGATATGTCATGTTTTCATTATCTTTCAGTTTAAAATTTCCATTGAGAATTCTTCCTTGCCTCACTGGTTACTTAAATGTCATTTGCTTAATGTGATGTGGTGGCACACGCCTATAATCCCAGCTACTTGGGAGGCTGAGGTGGGAGGATTGCTTGAGCCCAGGAGTTTGAGACCAGTCTTGGCAACATAGCAAGACCCCGTTAAAAAAATTTTTTTTAATTAATAAGGATCAATAAGGATATGGAGGGCTGAGCGCAGTGGCTTACCCCTGTAATCCCAGCACTTTGGGAGGCAGAGGCTGGTGGATCACCTGAGGTGGAGAGTTCGAGACCAGCCTGACCAACATGGAGAAACCCTATCTCTACTAAAAATACAAAAAAATTAGCCAGGCATGGTGGCGCATGCCTGTAATCCCAGCTACTTGGGAGGCTGAGGCAGGAGAATCGCTTGAACCCGGAAGGCGGAGGTTGTGGTGAACCAAGATCGCGCCATTGCACTCCAGCCTGGGCAGCAAGAGTGAAACTCTGTCTCAAAAATAAATTAAAAAATAAAAATAAGGATATGGAATATTTTATCAACATGATCAACAAATTTGGCCTAATTGACGTATATAGAATACTCATTGTACCAGGCATGGTACATGTTATTTTCAAGTGCACACAGAATATAAACTGAGCCATAAAGCAAGTCTCAAAAAATTCAAAAGCATTAAAAACCATACAGAACATAATCTCTGATCACCGTGGAATTAGGTTAAAATAAAAACACCACATAGCCATAATATAATTAGACATTCAAAACTGTTGAATGAGTACTCTCATTCATTAAGGATTAACAATTGATCCTTACTAATTAAACTTTTTTTTTTTTTTTTTGGCTTGGTGCAGTGGCTCATGCCTGTAATCCCAGCACTTTGGGAAGATGAGGTGGGCAGATCATGAGGTCAAGAGATCGAGACCATCCTGGCCAACATGCTGAAACCCCGTCTCTACTAAAAATACACACACACACAAAAAAATTAGCCAGGCGTGGTGGCAGGCGCCTGTAGTCCCAGCTACTCAGGAGGCTGAGGCAGGAGAATCGCTTGAACCTGGGAGGCAGAGGTTGCCATGAGCCGAGATTGTGCCACTGCACTCCAGCCTGGGCCACAGAGCAAGACTCTGACTCAAAAAACAATGAATAAATAAATAAATAAATAATTTCTTTCATGAGGTCTCACTATGTGGCCCAGCTGGTCTTGAACTCCTGGGTTCAAGTGCTCTTTCTACCACAACTTCCCGATTAGCTGGGATTACAGGTGCATACCACCACATCTGGTTCTTACTGATTTTTTTGGCCTGTTTTCTCAATTTTTAACAGAAGTGAGTT
Source organism: Symphalangus syndactylus (assembly GCF_028878055.3). Taxonomy (NCBI): domain Eukaryota; kingdom Metazoa; phylum Chordata; class Mammalia; order Primates; family Hylobatidae; genus Symphalangus; species Symphalangus syndactylus. The sequence goes on from NC_072440.2 coordinate 17,342,678, forward strand.
AAAATCTGCCAGTATGATTGTGGATTTGTCTATTTCTTCTTTTAATTATGTCAATTCTTGCTTTTTATTCATGTGGAAGAGTGCTCATGGCATATTATGACATGAAAAAAAAAAAGCTGTACTACTTCAATTTGTTTTAAAAAAAACTTGATCTATTCTTTGGGAGGCCGAGGTGGGCGAGTCACCTGAGGTCAGGAGTTCAAGACCAGCCTGGCCAACATGATGAAACCCCCTCTCTACTAAAAATACAAAAATTAGCCAGGCGTGGTGGTGCATACCTGTAGTCTCAGCTACTTGGGAGGCTGAGGCAAGAGAATCACTTGAACCCAGGAGGCAGAAGTTGCAGTGAGCCGAGATCATGCCACTGCACTCCAGCCTGGGTGACAGAGTGAGACTCTGTCTTAAAATAAATAAAATAAATTTAAAAAGAAAAGAAAAAACTTGACATATTAAAAGCATGAATTTGGGGTGGGTCAGACAAACCCACCAAAACCCCCATCCGAGCCTTGTTCTTCTGCTTACTGGGTCTGCTACTTAAACTTTCTGAGTCTTAGTTCCATAATCCGCAAAATAGGGTTAACAGTACAATATTGGTTTACAGCTTGCAAACATGCTGTGATTTCTTCCATCTGGAATTCCTTGAGGCCGCATCCCCCTCCAGCTCCCTGCCCTTTCTCCACAGCACCTTAGAACAGAGTTCCTCCAGCGTTGACAGAGCCCTCTCACCTTCAGCCCCTCTCCCTCTCCTTTCTGTTTCTCTCTGTAGACTTGCAGCCCTCCTCTTCGCCAGAACCTTCCTTCTCAGGGTCATCATTGACTCCACATTGTTAAACCAATGGGCACTTCTCGGTCCTCACCTTTGTTGATGAATCAGCAGCATCTGACACCCTCGAGCTCTCCCTCCTTCTCAACACACTTTCTTCACTTGCTTCCAGAACATTCCACATTCTCCTGATCCTCCCCAGCCTCACCACCACGCCTCCTCAGCCCCTTTCACTTGTTCTTCTTCCAGAACCAGTGGAACCCTGAACTGTAAAGATTGGAGTAAATGTTGGAGCCCATCCTGGGACCCCTTTTCTTCTTCACTCCCTTCACTGGGTGATCTCATTTAGCCACAAGGTTCTGAAGACCATCTATATCCTGACAACTCCCATTCTAGCCCAGACATCTCCTCTGAACACCAGAGTCAACCCCACTTGAATGTCTAAGCGGCATCTCTCTCAAACCAAACTCCGATTTTTTTTTTTTTTTTTTTTTTGAGACAGAGTCTCGCTCTTGTCGCCCAGGCTGGAGTGCAGTAGCACGATCTCGGCTCACTGCAACCTCCGCCTCCCAGGTTCAAGTGATTCTCTTGCCTCAGCCTCCTGAGTAGCTCGGATTACAGGTGTGCACTACCACACCTTGCTAGTTTTTGTATTTTTAGTAGAGATGGGATTTCAACATGTTGGCCAGGCTGGTCTCGAACTCCTGACCTCAAATGATCCGCCCGCCTCAGCCTCCCAAAGTGCTAGGATTGCAGATGTGAGCCACCGCGCCCAGCCTCGAACTCCAATTTTTTTACCCCTCTGAGTGCCTCTTACCCCCGTCTCCTCGTCGCTGCTCCATCCTTCCCGTTGTTCAGGCTGGAAATGTTGAAGTTGTTCTCTCCATCTGTCTTTCAATCACTGCCCATGTCTGATCTATCAACAAATCTTGCTTCAAAACGTATCCAGAATCCAGCCCTTCTCACTGCCCCAGCACTAACACTGGTGGGAGCCACTCCTGTTTCTTGCCTGGAGTCCTGCAGTTGGTCTCTCAGCAGCTGGTCTATTTTTATCCTTTCCCCTTCCTGTGTCCCCCTATCCCCACCCCCAAGACCCCTGTTCGTTTTTCACCTGGCAGCAGCCAGTGATCCTGGTAAGCCATCGACAGATCACGGCCCTCTGCTCAGAGCCCTCTGAGACTGAGACACCAAGATGGGCTTAGGTGAGCAAGGGTTTTACTGGAGAAACCCTCTGCGAGAGAAAATGAGGAAGGGACTGGGGAAGACTGGGAGAGCAGCCCCTCCGTGGAGCAGGTCTGATCCCAAGGGAAGGTAGCCCCTAAACCGTCACACTGCCTAGGGGTGTGAGGAGTGCCCAGGTCAGAGGCATGTGGCCTCCATGCAAATGTGGTGACAGGTTTCAGGGCCCAGCAGCTGGGTGGTTTTGAGCCCTTGGTCGGTTCTGATCCCTCGAAGCGGAGGTCTGTGAAGCAGTTCTCACGACCGCCACCGTCCCGCAGAGGTTCCCCTCTCACCAAGGGTCAAGGTCAGTGCCCTGGGCCTCTGTGCTGGCTGTTCCCTCTGCCCCAGGGTGGCCTTCCTGACACTGGCCACGGCCGCTCCCTTTTTTTTTTTTCTGAGACGGAGTCTCACTCTGTTGCCCAGGCTCGAGTGCGGTGGCACAATCTTGGCTCACTGCAACCTCTACCTCCCGGGTTCAAGCGATTCTCCTGCCTCAGCCTCCTGAGTATCTGGGACTATAGGCACCCGCCACCACGCCCGGCTAATTTTTGTATTTTTAGTAAAGATGGGGTTTTGCCATGTTGGCTGGGCTGGTCTTGAACTCCTGACCTCAGGTGATCTGCCCTCCTCAGCCTCCCAAAGTGCTGAGATTACAGATATGAGCCACCACACCCGGCCCGCTCCCTCATTCTTTCAGCTCTCTGCCCTCATGGGACCTTTCAGTGCAGCCTTTTCCTGACTTCCCTTTCAAAATTGCAGCCTCTCCCCTTTCCTGTCCCATCCCAACCTCCCTATCTTCCTTCTCTGAGTCTCTCCAGTGCCTTCATGACCACCTTTTACTGTGATTATTGTCAATCTAGAGCCTCCTGGTGCCCAGCACACAGTAAGTGCTCAGGGGTCACCTACTATATGATGGGCAGAAGCCTGTTCTTACCTCCCAGGGTGTCCGGGGTTCCATGGGGCCCAGCACAGGGAGCGGGGGACACTGAGTAGCAAATGTGAGGCGTCAGGATGTGATCTGCATCCTCGTTCAGCAGCAGTACTCAGAACCCCCACCTGCCCAGCGGCTCTGTCCCAGCCCAGCCTGGCCCAGCATCCTCGATCTTGCTGTCAGCCTCCAGTCCCTCCTGCTCCCGTTCCTGCTCCGAGCTGCTGCTGGAGGGACCTTTCTAACACACAACTCTGATGCCTGGTGAGGAAAGCCTTCAGGGGCTCCCCATTGCCAGTGCCTGGTCTAGAGCTGAATTGCTTCTCCACAGAGTGTGTTCCTTCCTGAACAACACCCCCAGATCTCACCCATCACCCCTAATGTCCAGGACTCTCAGACTAGGTCCAGGCCCAGGGACGCTAACTTCAGCTCTGGCCTCAGGCTGCCTGGAGAAGGCCTCGGCATTGATTTCACACCTCTGCCAGTCGGATGACCACTGGGGTCAGCACCATTGCCCACTGGGCAGCAGGAGGCAAAGGGCCTGGAGGGCCTGGATCCCAGACAAACAGCTGCAGCCCAGCCCAGCCCCCAGCCCAGCCCAGCCCAGCCCTCCAGCCCCCAACACCCAGCCCAGCCACAGCCCAGCACCCTCCCAGCCCCCAGCCCCCAACCCCCAGCGCAGCCCAGCCCAGCCCCAGCCCCACAAGTGGCCCACTCCAAGGCCTGTGCAATCTCCCAGCAGGCATACCTAAGGGAGGGCCAGGAGGGGATGGTTCAGGAGCTCAAAGAGTGTCCTGTTGCCAAAGCTGCACCCTGCATTTCACAGCCTGGTTATGCAGGTCATACCCTGCATATAAATGCACCCAGCGGGTCAGGACTTGTCAAAGGCCTCACTCAGCAGCTGCTAATTGGTGGCCACCTCCGCAGCCTCCCCTGCCCTCAGCCCCGCAGATGCTCCTGCTCTGCCCACTGCTCCACCACCCACTCGCCTATTCCCCGACCCCCCCACTGTATGGGTTGAGGGCCTGCAGCATCCCAGGGCAGGCTAGTCTTCTCTGGCCCTCATCACCTGCCCTCTCTGGGCTCATGTGTTCTGGGCAGCCCGGCTGAGCTGGGCAGGAGGGAGAGGGAACCCCAGATCTGCTCCCCTGCTGAGACATGGGCAAAGAGGCTGCTCCCCTCCCTTCTCTCTGTGACCAGAATCATCTAGCTCAGAGAGACTGTCAGATCTGTGAGACTTCGAAGGGGTCTGGGCCTGGGTGGGTGGAGGGTTGGGAGCACAGGACCACAGAGGAACATTCCCATCCTGGGTGCCAGGCCAGCCGGGGTGGTTGGTGCTCCGGGCAGGCACGAAGGCCGCACAAGGCAGGGCAGGCCTTGGAAGTTTCCCTCCATTGGAAATGAGGCTTCTTCCTGGGGCAGCCCTGGTCCCTTTCCTACAAGGAAGCAGGTTGGAAGCCCCTCTCCCCAGACCCAGCCTGTTTCTGGCTCAGAGACCCCTTGAACTCGTCCCCAGGGCCGCCCCACCATCCCCGTGTCTGATGCCCTTGAAGTGAGGGTCTCCCAAGCACCAAATGGTTTATTACTTGGATTTTCATGCCCAGCTGCCTCTTGGCGCCTGCCTCCCTCCCTCCTTCCCTCCTGCCTCCCGCCCTTCTCCTGCCTCTGAGCACCACCTGTCTCTCCAGCCTGCCTCAGCAACCCCTGCTTGCCTGTTGCCAGGGAAACCGCCTCCTTGGCAACCAGCCGGCATCCATATGACACGTACACTCAGGAAGGAAAGGCTTCTGCTCTTGCTTAGGCTGTTGGTGGGCTCTGCTCCGGAGTCCAACAGGTTCTGAGGGAGGGTCCGGTCTGTGATCCCAGAGAGGGGAGGTGGGCAGGCCTCATGCCTCTCTTGACCATTCAACAGCAGCTTATTAAGCACCTACTACTTCCCTGACTATGTGTGTGGCCCTTTGTGCACAGTATCTCATTTAATCATGCATTGAACCTGCAAAATAGATGTGATTATTCCCATTTTACAGACATGGAAACTGAGGCATGGAGAGGTTAAGGGGTTGCCTTTGGCTGGCCAAAGTCAGAGCCAAGATTCGAACCTACTCTTGTCTGACTTTAAAGCCCTGGTTCTTTCTACCATCTTGAGGTCTCTGGCTAGGCCTCTCTTAGCTGGGCCAAGAGTGAGTGGGCCTAGGACACACCCAAGTGACCAGGAAGTCCCCTCACCATAGCTCATTTGGTGCTGCTCCCTTTGTGCCAAGTACAGCTATAGAATCAGAAACCCAGAGATAGACTAGGCATTGTCCCTGCCCTCAAGGGGTTCCCAGTCTGGTGAGATGCTGGTGGGAGCAGGACTCTGACATGACCCAGTGCAGGAGCCATGAGGCCAGGGGCAGGGCCTCCAAGCCCAGATGAACTCAACACTGACTCGGGCTTCCTGGGAGGAGGCTTGGGCTATGGGGGGGCCATGGTCAGAGAGTGGGTGGCAGGAGCTTGAGACCTCCAAGGAGGCGCATATGGGTGATGACGGCAGCCCAGGTGGCCCGGGAGGGGTGGCTGAGGGGAATGAAAGGAAAGTGACAGGCAAGGGGGATGAGGGGTGTGCTGAGAACCAGGACTGGACTCTGGATCCCCCAGAAGGGCACAGGCTCGATGGCCAGGGAGTGTGACCCCAGTAGGTTCCTGGGTTATCCTTGAATACAGGCTGGGGTGGGGGTTGGGGAGAGCTAGAGGGTACGGGTGGGTGGGAGGACCCTCACAGGGGCTGGGTCTTTGGAACAGGGCGGGTGAAGGCAGAGGTCATGGGGGCATCCTGTTGGAGCAGTGGCCACAGATATCATGCAGGGGGCTGCTGGCTGCCAGGCCCTTAAGAGCCTAGGGACAGGCAGGGACAGCAGGAGGAGGCCTGGCCCTTCCTCTTGCCAGCCAGGTGGAAGCCTGGATAGAACCCTCCAGGTGGAATACGAGGCTCTACTGGAGGTCCTTAAGGGGGGTTAGGGAGGTGGCCGAGAACAGAGAGGGGTCAGCCCTGTACCGGCAGGGAAGGGGCAAGGTGACTCTGGGAAAGGGGGTGGCAGGTGCAAAGGTGTGGCTGGGCTTCACCCTCCCCTGGGCTCTCACGGTGGGGTGTGTAACAGGCAGGGGGCTGGCTGCTGGGGCCAGGGACTGCCCCTCTACACACTTGCCCCTGATCCTGGCACCCCGTCTCCTGCAGGCTCTGCAGCGCCACGAGACCGAGGTCTATGCCTGCATCGAGAGTGAGGATGGCAGCCCACCCGCCGCCAAGCAGAGCCCCCTCTCCCAGGTACACAGGTGCTGGGGCACCAAGCCTGGCTTCTCACTCCATCTGACCCTCCCATCACCGGTGAAGTGGGGGGGCAAATGGGACATGGAAGTGAGCCACCTGCTGTGGAATCCCAGCCCTCTCCTTGTGGCAGCTGGCCTGCTGGTTAAGAGGACTGGTGGGTTTGAGTTCCTGTTCTGTCCCTTAACCACTGTGCAGCCCTGGCTGAGGTGTCTGACTTCTCTGTGTCTGAATCTCCTTGTGTGCAGATTGAGCAACCGAGCAGTACCCACCTCATAGATGTTCAGTGAGGGTAGAATGTTGTAGTGAGAGAGCTGCCTGGGACCCAGCTGTGCCCATGCACTGTGAGCCATTGTAACTACCACGGGGCACGGTGTCCACACTGCTCAATCAGACAGGGGTGTGAGGCTTCCAGCTGCCCCCAGGTTGGTGTTGGCTAAAGTCTGGAGCTAGAGTGTGAGCTGTTAGAAGCTGGGCTGGCCTGGTCAGCATTCTGTGATTGTCATGATAGGGCCTCAGGCATATTACCCAATCATACTTTCTCTCTTTTGTGTGTGTGTGTGTGTGTGTGTTTTGTTTTTGTTTTTGTTTTTGTTTTGAGACAGCGTCTTGCTCCATCACCCAGGCTAGAGTGCAGTGGCGCGATCTCAGCTCACTGCAACCTCCACCTCTCAGGTTCAAGCAATTCTACTGCCTCAGCCTCCTGAGTAGCTGGGATTACAGGCGCCCGCCGCTGTGCCCAGCTAATTTTTTGTGTTTTTAGTACAGACAGGGTTTCACTGTGTTGGCCAGGCTGGTCTCGAACTCCTGACCTCGTGATTCACCCGCCTCAGCCTCCCAAAGTGCTGGGATTAAAGGTGTGAGCCACCGCGCCTGGCCCATACTTTCTCTCTTAAACCTGTTTGCTCATCTGTAAAGTGGATGAGCAGTGTTTTCCTGCAATACCAACTGCCTCTGAATTCAGATGTGTTCCAAACTGAATAACATCTGCACCAGAGCTTCCAGCACTGTAAAGTGTGAGGCGTTGTTCAGCCAGAACAGGAGCCCACAGGCCTCTTGGAGCATCTGTCAGGGAGTGTGGGCGGCTGGCACTTGGCCTTCTCTGGCCCAGGCTGGCACTATTTGTTAAATCGCCTATTCTCAAAGCCCTTTCTATACTCAGCCCTCAACTAGACCCCAAGTGAAAGCAGGGCTTCCCCAACCCTGGGATCTCCAGGGATGTCTGGGACATCTCAGGCAGTGCCCACCCTGTGCCAGGCCCTGGGGCGCTGGACAGGAGAACTAGGCATGTCCCTACCCTCTGGGAGCCATATTCTGCAGGAATAGGTCACTGACCCCATGGACACACAGAGGCATTTGTAGCCCTGTTGTGAGGGGTGGTCTTCTGGGAGGGACCAGCCAGGATGGGAAGGGAGGGGGGGGGTCCCTGGGACCCTGTGATGAGCCCGCAGGCAGGGTGAGTAGGAGGCAGTCATGGAACAGGTGTGTCTGTGAGAGGAGGCGCATCCCACACAGAGGGCAGAAGGCAGAGGGCAGAGCTGTGGGGGAGGCTCTGAGGCTGGAAGGGCAGGCCCATGTGGCTGGAGGGCAATGAGCAGGGGTGGGGGCAGCATGGTGGGGGAAGAGGCTGGGGAGGTGGGCTTGGAGACAGAGGGCAGGCCCCCCATCAAAGCTACACAGGAAGTGATCTGTTGCCCTCTGGCTAAAACTAAATTTGTGTAAGTTCATTCTTTTCCTACTTAATGGTCATTCTCTCTTTCTCTCCCTCCCTCCCTTTCTTCTTTTCTATCCAGGAGAGACTGTATAGATTCGAAGATGCTGGCGAACTTAACCTGGTCTATGAAAATCTCTAGGCTGGGCTGCACTGTTCATAGAGCTTGCCCTGGGTCAGAGGACCGGGGCAGCCCCTGCCACCAAAGGACTTGACCTGAGTTGGGAGTAAGGCCCCCAGGGACACCCCATCATTTCACCCTCACATTCAAGGCCCTTCCTGCCTTGGCCGGCTCCACTGCCCCCCATTCTATGCCCCAGCCGCCAAGGCTTTCCCATCTTGGGGCCTTTGCCCAGGCTGTTCCTTCTGCCAGGCAGGCCCTTCCTCCCTTGGCCCAACCAGCAAAGTGCCCCTCAGTCTTCAAGGGCTTTCCTGGATGCCACCCTTGCCCACAGCCCTGCTCACTGCCGCATGCTGACGGAGCAGCATGCTCTCTTGGCTCTCTTGGCACCAGCCTGCACCTCAGCCAGCAGGGCAGCCTCTGAGTTGAGGGAGGACCCTGCAAGGGCACCTAGCACTGCTGTGTGGGGAGCCGAGGTATGGAGGAGCTGGGGAGCAGCTATGCAAATCCCTACCTGCCCAGCTGGGCCAGAGGCATGAGGCAGCCAGGCAGGGTGGGAGCAGGGGCTGGCGTGAGAGGTCTGGGGGACAGACAAGGATGATGGACCCCGCAGAGGAAAGACTGGGATCAGGGACAGATCTGGAGGCCCAGGACATGGCTGAGAGGTGGTCAGCGGGCTGGGGGCATGGAGCAGAGAGGGCTTGGGTACAAGCCAGTGAGGAAGGAGACTCTGGCATGTTTGGGGTGTGGGCAGAGGGACAGATGAGGGGAGGAGGGTGCTGGCTAAACAGGAGCTGAATGAATGGCCTGAAGCTCCCCCTCCCAGGGGTTCCCACTCCTATTGGCCTGGCCCTGTACAGGCACTGTGTCACCTCCTTGGTCACCCTCTGCTCCAGGACTTCTCCACCGCAGGACCTCAGCTGTCCCTCCTTCTACCCAAGGTGGAGTCCCCCAAAGTCCCTTCTGTCTGGCCTATCCTGTGCCCACCACCTGTGGCTTCATCCAGCCCTCCTCCTCTATCTTTATCTGCCATAGGCCCCAGCCCTGGCCCCCTGTGGATTGAGGTCCCAAGCGGTCCAGCTGTGGGGTTTGGTGCTGGGACCCTCAATGGCAGCCGGAAGGTCCCTCTGAGGCAGAAGCTCAGGCCCTATGGGGACAGTGGCTCCCCAGTGCCTGGCCCTGAGCCATTTCCGCTGTTTCGAGTGCCCACATCACCCTCATTTCCTCCTCACAGCAGCTCTGCACTGTGGCCAGAAACCCATCCACAGGCAGGCAGTGGCTGGGGTCCGGGTGGCCCCGGGCTGTTGGGCTCTGCTTCCTCCCTCTGCTCCCCCATGTCTCCCTGAATTCTCCTACCTTTGCTCATTTGTAAAATGGGCAGGTCAATCTTCCCACCCCACCGTGTGGGCTGCCCCAACCCCAAATGTGCCCAGGGAGGGTGGGGAACCCAAGGCACAGGCCCCACCCCTGCCCCAAGCAGCACTGGGCTACCGGCTCGCAGAGGTACCTTTGGTTCTGCGGGTCATGCCCCTCCCTGCAGGGAAGGGAAAGCTGGTGGTGGAGGCTGAGCACAGACTGACCTCCAGAAGAAGTCCCTCGGCCCTGCTAGGGTGGCGCCAGACTTCTCTGGTTCCACAGGACAGCCAGTGGCCTCCCAGCTTGGTTCTGGGCCCCCACCTGCAGGCACACAGGGCAAGGAGGGCTTTAGCAGGCTGGAATAACCGAGTGGCAAGGCCCCTGCTCCCAGAGGCTGGATTTGAATGAACTCCGGGCCTGTTTGGGGAGGTGAAGCTGCCAGGTGTGCACAGGGGCCTCCTAGGCTCCTGGCTCCACCAGCCTGAGGTGGGGGCAAGGGTCAGGGCAATGGGGGACAATGCCGCTCAGGGTGCAGTGAGCTCCCCTGGGAAAACCGAAGCCAGCAAGACCAGGAGAGGGCCACCTCACTGGGCCTGCCTCCCCCACCTCCTGGGCCTCTCTGACCTCAACTCCTGGACCCTGGACCCTCTGGCTGGGACTCAGCATTTTCCAGTCTTTTTCAGGGGTAGAGAGGGGAGCCTGGATTAAACTTTACCACTGTGCCCTGGCCCTGGCATCACCAACACGGCCTCCCTGCAGCTGCCCTGCCCCCGACAGACCCCCGATTAAACCCACACCTGGCCTTGGCCTCCCCTGCTCCATACCTTGCATGGTTTTTGCCTCACCTGGAATAAAATTCCAACTCCTCCCTGTGGCCTAGGAGGTTCTTGGGGACTGACCCATCATCCCTCTGGTGGACGTAGACATTGCCAGAGTGGTGGTCGTCTGTGCTTGGTTCAGGGCAAGGCTGGGAGGCAGTGGGTGCTGGGGTCTTCAGTGAGCAAGGAGAGAGGCAGGGAGGAGGAGGAGATCACAGCATGGAAGATGGGACCCTAAAGGGCTTTGGCCCAAGGGAGGGTGGGGCAAGAACGTTCTGAGACTTCTGTGGGCAGCAAAGAGGACTGAGCACCTGTTCCCCAGCCCCCAGGACTGAGAGCCTGCAGAGACAAGCTGGCGCAGGGTGAGGGGTGGCAGGGAACTTCAGGGTGGGAGGTGCATGGGGCAGGCGGGAGGAGGAAGAACAGAGAGGGGACAGACAGGGTATGAATGGGAGCTCCCGGGGTGCAGGCTTGCTTTCCACTATGAATGGGTGGAGAAGGGAAGAGAAGAAAATTGCTTTTGAGAGCCATGCAGGCTGGGTGGCCCCAGGGCCTCCCTTGAATCCCTGCTCCACCTCCCACAGCCTTGTGGACTTGGGCAAGTCACTGGCCACCTGAGCCTCAGTTTGCAGTGACAGTCAAGACAGCTCAGGCTGGGCGTAGTGGCTCATGCCTGTAATCCCAGCACTTTGGGAGGCCGAGGTGGGTGGATTACTTGAGGCCAGGAGTTTGAGACAAGCCTGGCCAACGTGGTGAAACCCCATCTCTACTAAAAATACAAAAATTAGTCTGGTGTGGTGGCACGCACCTGTAGTCCCAGCTACTCGAGAGGCTAAGGCAGGAGAATCTCTTGAACCTGGGAGACAGAGGTTGCAGTGAGCTGAAGTGGCACCACTGCACACCAGCCTGAGCTACAGAGCACGCTCTGTCCAAACAAACAAACAAACACCACTCAGTGTCTCAGAAAGGACAGAAGGGGACTCCCTGGCTCAGGCAGAAGCTCAGTGGGTGTGCATTTCCTTCAAGACTCATCCTTCCGAAGAAATAGGCTTCTGGGGCAGTACAGAGGGGTCTAAGTGAGAGGCAGGCCTCCCTGGGAGCTGGGCCCAGGCTGTCTGCAGCCATGCGTTTAAGGAGTGCCTGTGGGGTAGCACGATTAGATGGACAGGCCAGGGCTGCCCAGAGCTGGGGGTGGGAGCAAGGTAAGCAGAGAGGTGAGGGGAGGAGGATGCTGGCTTAGCAGGAGTTGAATGAATGGGCCTGGAGGGGAAAAGCTAAGGGGGATGGGGTGGCTTGAGTGGAGTAGGTGAAGGGGAGCTGTGGACCTTCCAGGACGGACGGATGTGAGCAGTCTTGAGTGGGGACTGGGGTTAGGGCGGGGAACGGAAGCCCCAGGCAGCCCCTGCAGGCCCCTGCCCCTGGGCCCTACCGCAGCAGGGCAGCCGTGTCCCTGGGTCTCAGCTGATGCTTCCCTCTGCCCACTGGCCCCTGACCTGGTGGGATTTCTCACCATCTCTCCCAGCCCAGCCTGCCCTGCCCTCCTAGGTCTTCCCAACCTCCCCTCTGCAGAAACATCTCGGCCACGTCTGGCACCCCCAGGCATCCCTGCCTTCCTCTGGGAAATTGACCCCTTCAATGGGTTTCAGCCTCCAACCCCATGCCCGCTTGACTCCTGCTCTGTCAGCACTTGCTTGAGAAAATCATCCTGGCAAACCAGCCTCTGGGAGCAGGGGCCTTGCCACTTGGTTCTGCCAGCCTGCTGAAGCCCTCCTTGCCATGTGTGCTTGCAGGGGGGGGTGCCCAGAACCAAGCTAGGAGGCCACTGGCTGTCCTGTGGGACCAGGGAAGTCTGGTGCCACCCTAGCAGAGGGCCCATGGACTTCTTCTGGAGGTCAGTCTGTCCCCAGCCTCTACCACCAGTCCAGAACTTGCAGTGGGTGCGGTAAGCGGTGGCCCCTCCTCAGCAAACATTTTCAGGGGATTCTGGCAGCAGAGTTTCCATGGGAACATGTGCTGGTTCTGCGCTGAAACCGGTGGGGCTGGGGTTCCCTTCACAGCCGATATTGCAGGAACTGAGCCTGGTGGCCTCGGCCAGGTTAGGCAGTGCTCTTTGGCACCCAGTGTCACAAACCTGAACTCAAGTTACAGGCAAAATCTGCTTTTCCTTTTTTCTTTCTCTTTCTTTTTTCTTTTGTTAAAGCACATTCTAATTTAAAGTCCATGCTCCATTCTAAAGATGCCTCTGGGATTTCAGGGATGGATTTTTATGTAGTTCAATAGTTTTCTTGGCAGACAGCTTATGCAGGAGAGGTGGGCCGTTGGCTCAGTCCAGCCAGGCTGAGTGGCGTCACTCCGTTCCTTGCAATGCCAGGGGATGTCATTTGCCCACCTGAGGGGGCTTCCCCCGTCTCCCTTCCCTGACCTGTGGTCAGAATGATGGCCTCAGCCTTGACTGAGCGCGGGTCAGGCCAGACTCTCTGAACTTGGTGTTGGCGTGTGTTTTGTGTGTGTCTGGAGGTGACATATGTGGGTGACAGAAGCATATGTTACAGTGAAACATTAAAACTACAGCAAAGTGAAACTCGTCTGATGCACCTGCCACCTCCCAGCCTCCATACCCATCCCCTCCCCAGTAGTAACCAATCGGGTCATTTGGGAGTGTTTTCTTCGTCACTGCTTTTATGGCATCTAGATGCCTACCTGTGAACATGTAACATATAGAGCGCCGTGTGGGCTTCCGAACAGCTGCGATGCATTCATTTTGTAGCCGTTGTTTGCACTTGCTTTGTTGATGCAGCCCCACATGGTGGGATCTGCCAGAGACAGCACACAGGAGCTGCCGGACTCCAATTACAGCAAAGGATCCTGCAGGACAGATGGATCCTAATTTAATCAGGCCCCCTATCGAAGGCCTTTTCAGTTGTTTATGATTTTTCAACCTCACATAAGGGGCTGCAGGGAACACCCTTGTACACACACACATCTGCAAAACTTTCTTTATGGGAAATGAGGAGGGATTCCTGGGACCCAGTGCATAGAAGTTCACTGTTCTAACAGTCACCACCAAATCGCCAGGCCCCGAGGCTGGACTGATTTCTATTCCTCGGACTCTTTATCTAGAATATTTTATTTAATCCTGAAAATAGGTCTGTGATGGTGGGCAGGGGTTATCTCCCCATTTTACCGAAGCAGAAGCTACCACTCAGAAAAGCTGACTGGCTCCAGGTCACACAGCCCAGGAGGAGCAACTCTGGGCTGCCTCTGCCTGTGTGCAGTCCTGCTGTCCCCAAGGGCGTGTGTGCAGTCCTGCTGTCCCCAAGGCCAGATGACGGAGGTGATGGGGGAGGCAGAAAGAGTCATGGAGGGATGTGGTGCCCCCAGGACTAGGGAAGCCCACAGAAGAACAGGTTTCCTTCAGAGATGGGCTGGCAGCCTCACATTCCTCATACCCAATTTCTCAGAAGTGTGTGTGCGTGTGTGAAGCTGGGGGGTCCTCCTGCCTCCCGGTATTCTATCTCTTTGGGGAAATGGAGGCAGGTCCATAGAGCCCCAGGGGTTGGGCCTCCCCAGCAGCCCACGCCCGCTGTGAGTCCTGGATCCTGGCAGCCTGGATGCTCTGATCCCAAGTCTACCCTGGAAATTCCCAGGCACAGCATGCCTGGAGGTGTGAGCTGCCTCTTAGAAGCTTTATAATCCCGGATAATGCTGCTGTAATTGGCATTGTTTTTCCATTACAATCCTCTCATTACCTGAAAACTGACTTTGCAAATGGCTATATCTGGAGTGGGTTTTATTTTACCACTTTGAGGACCTCGAGGGGCCGAAGAGTGGGGGCATTTTCTCTGTCTCTCCCTTGACTGCCCCATCTCCATCCCCCAGTGAGTTCCACAGGCCCAAGTGGGCCAGATCCTGTCCTTGACTCAGGACATAGCCCTGTACCTTGCTCCCCACCATGGGCTGATCCAGGGATGTCTGTTCTCCCCAGATGCCCCTTCTGTCCCCCTGCCATCAAGTCCACCCATAAGATCCTCCCTCCAACCCCTCCTCCTCCCAGCCATTCCCAGTCCAAACAAGTCTCACCTGATCTTTCTATAGCACATATCTGACCACATCATTCCTCTCTCAAAAGCCTGCCATACCTTACGGTAATGGTCAATTCATTCCAACAAGGGGGCCACCATCATTCAATGGGGAACAGTCTTTTCAACAATTGGTGCTGGGAAAGCCAAACCTGCACATGACCCCTACCTCACACCCTATACCAAACCTCACAGTGGTTTCCACTGTCCACAGGATTGGGGCTCAACCCCTTAGTCTCACATTCAGGGCTCTTACCACTCCTACCACTCCTTCACTCTTTTTTTTTCCTTTTCTTTCTTTTTTTTTTTTTGAGATGGAGTCTCTCTGTGAGGCCCAGGCTGGAGTGCAGTGGTGTGATCTGGGCACACTGCAATCTCCACCTCCTGGGTTCAATCAATTCTTCTGCCCCAGCCTCCTGAGTAGCTGAGACTACAGGCACGTGCCACCAGGCCCAGCTAATTTTTTTTGTATTTTTAGTAGAGACGGGGTTTCACCATATTGGCCAGGCTGGTTTCAAACTCCTGACTTCAAGAAATCCACCTACCTCGGCCTCCCAAAATGCTGGGATTACAGGTGTGAGCCACTATGCTCGGCTTTTTTTTTTTTTTTTTTTTTTGAGACAGGATTTCCCTCCTATCACCCAGGCTGGAGTGCAGTGGCACAATCTCGGCTCACTGCAACCTCTGTCTCCCAGGTTCAAGCAATTCTCCTGCCTCAGCTTCCCAAGTAGCTGGGATCACAGATGTTTGCCACCACGCCTGGCTAATTTTTTGTATTTTTAGTAGAGACAGGGTTTCACAACGTTGGCCAGGATGGTCTCAAACTCCTGACCTCAAGTGATCCGCCTGCCTCAGCCTCCCAAATTGCTGGGATTACAGGTGTGAGCCACCACACCTGACCATCCCTTCATTCTTTTAACAACATTTTTCCTGCTCCAACTATGTGTCAAGCCCAGTGCTGTGGCTGGAATAAGAAATGGGCAGTCCTGTCTTCATGGAGTCCACCAGCTCATTTCTGACTGGCTTCTACTGGCCCAAAGTCACCCCAGCTCCATTCATGCTTCCATCTATGGCTGCGGTTCCCCAAGATGCTGAGGTCCCCACCTCTGAGTCTGGGCTCCTACCATTCTCCCTGCCCTGAGGCCCTGCACCCTATTCTTTGCCTGAGGAATTCCTGCTCAAATGCTACCTCCAGCCGGGCACAGTGGCTCACGCCTACAATCCCACCACTTTGGGAGGCCAAGGCAGGCGGATCACCTCACATCAGGAGTTCGAGACCAGCCTAGCCAACATGGCAAAACCCCATCTCTACTAACAATACAAAAATTAGCCGGGTGTGGTGGCACATACCACAGATATCAGCCACAGAGTAAAACTCTGTCTCAAAAAAAAAAATGCTACCTCACCCGTGAAGTCTTCCTTAAAGCCCCCTCCCACACCAAGCAGTTTACTGAATCCTCTTATTTCTTTGACCTCTTCGAACTGAATCAGTTCACACACATCCATCTCCCCCCAGAATTCCCGAGTTTCCCAAGCACGGCAAACACCTCATTTGTCTCTCTTTGTCTGTGCCTGACTCACAGTAGGGGCTTAGGAACTGTTTGTTCAAAAAATAAAGGAGTCTTTTCCTTTGCTGTTGATTCAACACCTGTTCTTAGTGAAAAAGGGATAATTTTTTTTTTCAATTTCCAGGAAGTGATCTTTAATTAGTATATGACCCATTTTACATGTGTGAAAATTGAGACAGACTGCTGCTGCACCCACAACACCAGGAGAAGCAAGGCAATAAAAAGTGCAGGCTCTGGAAGGCCAGCCGCCTCCGCCTAATGGGGAGGGCGGGGGAGGCTCTGTGCTGAGCTGTTGGAGGCGAGGCCGGGCACAGGGGAAAGGCCGACATTCCCCTCCCCCACCTCCTTTCAATTCCTGGCTGCCAAGGCTGTCAAGAGGCTCTGAGGACACGTGCCTGCGTCAGGGGCCATGAGCCCTGTTAGGGTGGTTCTGCTAATTGCTCCCAGAAGCCCTTGTGACTGCCAGGGGATGCCTCAGCGGACTCAGCAATGTCCTGACCGCTACCTCTCGCCTCACCAGATGGCCTCCCTCCTGCCTCAGCTGCCTCTAGGCTAGGCCACATGTCCCTGATCATTCAGGGCCTGAGACTCTCCCAAGTAGCCAGCAGAACTGAGCCCGGCCAGGGGTGGTGGCGGGGGTGTGTGGGAAGCACTGGAGAAGCTCCTTTTTTTCTCTCTCTCTCTCTGGCTGATTGGATGGTTTTCCAAAAAGAAAAATTGTAATGTGTTTTCGGTTTTTTTTTTTTTTTTTTTTTTTTGAGACAGGGTCTCACTCTGTCATCCAGGCTGGAGTGCAGTGGTGTGATCACAGCTCACTGCAGCCTCAACCTCCTGTGCTCAAGCAGTCCTCTGCCTCAGCCTCCAGAGTAGCTGGCACTACAGGTGCGCACCATCACACCTGGCTAATTTTTTGTATTTTTCATAGAGACCGGGTTTTGCCATGTTGCCCAGGCTGGTCTCAAACTCCTGAGCTAAAGCGATCCTGCCACCTTGGCCTCCCAAATGCTGGGATTACCGGCATAAGCCATTGCTGCTTAGCCAGCACTCAGCCTCAAATGCCCCCACAACTTCCTCCAGCAGCCCCACAATCTCCTGCCCCTTATGGGTGGGGAACCCTGGCATGTCATGTGATGGGGGTGCAGCCAGGAGAGCTGCTGTCCTTCCTGACCCATTGGGACAAGTCTGTGCAGCTGAGTCCCAGGGAAAAGGGCAGGACCCACAGCCATGTGTCCAGTTCCAGAAATATAGATGGTCATTGTGGTGTTCAAGGCACCCCTGTCTTCTTCCTGTGTTCAAGCCTGGAGCTCAAGATTAGAGTTCAAGATTGCAGAGAGCTTTAGAACTGCTAATGGGGGCCAGGCGCAGTGGCCCACGCCTGGCCAACATGGTGAAACCCTATCTCAACTAAAAATACAAAAATTAGCCAGACGGCTGGAGACGGTGGCTCACACCTGTAATCCTAGCACTTTGAGAGGCCGAGGCAGGTGGATCACCGAGGTCAGGAGTTCAAGACCAGCCTGGCCAACATGGTGAAACCCTATCTCTACTAAAAATATAAAAATTAGCTGGGCGTGATGGTGGGTGCCTGTAATCCCAGCTACTCAGGAGGCTGAGGCAGGAGAATTGCTTGAACCCAGGAGACTGAGGTCGCAGTGAGCCGACACGGTGCCACTGCCCTCCAGCCTGGGTGACAGAGTGAGAGTCCATCTCAAAAAAAAAAAAAAACTGCTGGCCGGGCACAGTGGCTCACACCTGTAATCAGAACTTTGGGAGGCCGAGGTGGGCGGATCATGAGGTCAGGAGATCGAGACCATCCTGGCTAACACAGTGAAACCCCATCTCTACTAAAAATACAAAAAATTAGCCGGGCGTGGTGGCGGGTGCGTGTAGTTCCAGCTACTCGGGAGGCTGAGGCAGGAGAATGGCGTGAACCCAGGAGACAGAGCTTGCAGTGAGCCGAGATCACGCCGCTGCACTCCAGCCTGGGCAACAGAGCAAGACTCTGTATCAAAAAAAAAAAAAAAAAAAAAAAAGAACTGCTAATGGATATGGGGATTTTTTATGAGGTAATGGAAATGTTCTGGAATGCAACAGCAGTGATGGTTACACAACCTCGTGAATATGCTAAAATCCATTGAATTGTACACTTTAAAAGGGTAAATTTATAATATGTGAATTACATTTCAATAACACAAAACAAAAATAAACCAAAAAAAATTGCCCTACTTAAACACTTTCTGTTGTCCCCTGTTCATTACCCTTAGGACAGAGCACACACACACTTCCCTGGGACGTGGTTCAGCTTCTTCCTCCACCCAGCCTGCCCTGCCCATCCCCTTTCCTGCCCTTCCTCCTTTCCTCCTACAGAAGGGCTCTACTGGGGCCTCTTTCAAGGTCCAGGCTCTGGCACATGAAACTCCCTCTACCTGTCAGACGGTTAAATGCCTATTCAGTTTTTATCTGTGGCGATAGGTAGGCATTGATCTCATTTCACAGATGAGGAAACTGAGCCTTAGAAAGATATAACAACTCGCCCAAAGTCACGTAGCTGGCAGATGGTGCCGTTGAGATTCAGGCCCCAGCAGTGGCTTCAGAATCCATGATCTGAACCACTTTGGTTGGTGGCCTTCTGTGGTAGACTGAAGAATCCCACCCTCGCCAAGATATCCACATCCTAATCCCTGGAACCTGCGAATGTTACCTTATATGACAAAGGCGCTGCAGATGTGATTACGGATCTGGAGATGAGGAGATTATCCTGGATCATTACAATCACAAATGCCCTTATAAAGAGGGATGCAGAGGGAGATTACAGACCAAAGGCAGAAGGTGGTGTGATGATGGAAGCAGAGAAAGAGGTCTGAAGATGGTACGCCGCTGGTTTTGAAGATGGAAGAAGACGCCACAGCCAGGGAACAGAGCCTCAGAAGCAGGAGAGGGCAAGGAAACGGATACTCCTCAAAGCTTCTGGAGGGAACGTGGCCCTGTGAACACCCTGGTTTCTGCCTGTTGAAACTGATTCTGAATTTCTGGTCTTGAGAACTGTAAGAAAATAAATGTGTGTCGTGTTGTGGGTTTTTAAAAAATAATTTTTTTTTCTTTTTTCTCCCAGCTTTTCAATAGGGATAACGTGTTGTTTTCAGTCACCAGGTTTGTGGTGATTAGTTACAGCAGCCATAGAAAATGAAGACACTGGCCAGGCACGGTGGCTCACGTCTGTAATCCCAGCACTTTGGGAGGCTGAGGGCAGGTGGATCACCTGAAGTCAGGAGTTTGAGACCAGCCTGGCCAACATGATGAAACCTGTCTCTACTAAAAATACAAAAATTAGCTGGGTGTGGTGGTGCATGCCTGTAGTCCCAGCTACTCAGGAGGCTGAGGCAGGAGAATCGCTTGAACCTGGGAGATGGCGGTTGCAATGAGCCAAGATTGCGCCATTGTACTCCAGCCTGGGCGACAGAGCAAGACTCTGTCTCAAGGAAAAAAAAAAGAAAAGAAAATGTAGACACTTTCCCTCCTAGAAGAGCCTATTCCGCCTCCCAGGCTGGGCCCCTCTCTGAGAGGCTCTCCTGCCCCAAGGTCAGTGGCCCACCCTGTTTTGTGCTCCCTGGGGATGCTTCCTGTGACCTTTGACCCTGGAGCTTGCCTCGATCATGACCTCCGTGCTCACCCTGACCTTGGGCCTCTTCTACGGCTCCCAGCACTGACCTCACCAGGCTGGAGTCATCTTCCAGCTGCCCAGGGCAGGCACCAGCTCTGGGGCAGTGTGGAAGAGGAAAGTGAGGCTTGGAGGGGGCACCGAATGCTCAAGGTCACTCATCTGGCAAGAGGCAGAGCCGCTGAATGTGTGGCCAAGAGATGACCAGGGCACCCAAGCTGAAGGGTTCATGAGGAAAGAGGCCACACTGACTGCCCACTGCCCCTAGGTTCCAATCCCGGCACCCATCTGGGCCCACAGAGAATTGGACCATTCCTGGTGGGCTTGGCTTTAGGAAAACCTGATAGCAAATTCCAAACCAATAAGAGCAAATAAATCAGGGGTGATTACCGACAATAAGAGAGGATACACTGCAGGGTGCCTCCAAATCGCATCTCCTCCAGTATGTTTTAAGTGCTTTATAGGTCATTAACTACTTGACAGAGAGAGCCTGACACTTAAAGCAAAGAATTTGGTACCTCTGCCAGGGAAAATCAATCAGAAATGAAGCTAGAGCATCAGAGGCGTTAAGATGTACCGGGCGGGCCAACGGGATTCAATTGACACAGAATTTTAAGACCCTCTCCACTGTGTAAAGTAAGGCACACTGGTATTTGAAGCCATTTATAAATCCCAAACTAGAATTTAGAAACACTTAACCTCTCCCCTGCCATTTGTGTGTGTGTGTGTGTGGATGTTAATGAAATATTTCAAAGACATGGAAAAGTACAGAGATAAGCTTAAGCATCTAAGTCCCCCATCTGACTCTGTCAAATGAAATATTGCAGCTATGTGCAGCTATGATTGAAGCACCCACTTTTTTTTTTCTTTTTGACATGGAGTCTCCCTCTCTCACCCAGGCTGGAGTGCAATGGTGTGATCTTGGCTCACTGCAACTGCAGCCTCCCAGGTTCAAGTGATTCTCTTGCCTCAGCCTCTCAAGTAGCTGGGACTACAGGTGCGTGCCACCATACCCAGCTAATTTTTGTTTTTTTAGTAGAGACAGGGTTTCACCATGTTGGCCAGGCTGGTCTCGAACTCCTAAGCTCAGGTGATCCACCAACCTCGGCCTCCCAGAGCACTGGGATTACAGATGTGAGCCACTGTGCGCAGCCAACAGGTGCACCTTTAGAAAGAGGGTGCTTTGGATGGGCACAGTGGCTCATGTCTGTGGTCCCAGCACTTTGGGAGGCCGAGGCGGGAGGATCACCTGAGGTCAGGAGCTCAAGACCAGCCTGGCCAACTTGGTGAAACCCTGTCTCTACTAAAAATACAAAAATGAGCTGGGCATGGTGGTGCATGCCTGTAGTCCCAGCTACTTGGGAGGCTGAGGCAGGAGAATTGCTTGAACCCAGGAGGTGGAGGTTGCAGTGAGCGGAGATCGTGCCACTGCACTCTAGCCCGGCAACAGAGTGAGACTCCGTCTAAAAAAAAAAAAAATGGTGAGGCGTGGTGGCTTGCACCTGTAGTGGTGCATGATTGTGTAGTGCAAGATTGCGCCACTGCACTCTGGCCTGAGAGACAGAGCAAGACTCTGTTTCAAAAAAAAAAAAAAAAAAAAAGTGCACCTGTTTTTTTCTTCCTGGCTTTTCAAATCCTTTCTGTCTTCTGGCTCTGCCTTGTCAGGGATACCTAAGCTGACCACCCACCCCTGCCCAAGACATCATTCCTTCCTCTGAAATCAGAGTGCAATTACTGCCTCTTTAATTAACTTGGCAATTAATCACCAGCTGCTTATGAAACAGCTCTTATTGTCCTTGTCCATCTTGGGATGTGGGTGGGAATGAGGACCAGGCAGGAAGAGGGAAGGGGGCAGGCAGGCAGGGCCCTGCCCTGGCACCAGGCTGGGCAGGGTCAGCTGAAAAGGCCTGATGTCCAGAGGGTTGGCTGCCTCCCAACTCTGTTTCCACAGCTGCCAGGCACCAGGATCTGTGGAATCCCAAGAGAACAGTGGGCAGTGACAGGGACATCCACCTTGTGCAGCCCTGGGGCCTCTGCTCTCGATGTTCCCTACTAATCAAAATGTTCTTTCCTCATTGAGCCTTGTTGAATTGTGTCCCCCAGAAAGATATATTGAAGTCCTGACCGCCGATACCTGTGAATGCAACCTGATTGGGAAATAGGGTCTTTGCAGATGTAATCATCTTAAGATGAGGTCATACCGGATTAGGATGGGGCCTAAATCTAATGACTGATGTCCCTATGAGAAGGCCATGTGAAGACAGATGCGGGGAGCACTCATTCACCACACCATCAAGCCAGCTCCTCCTCTTCATTCCTCAATCTGGCTGCCTATGGAAGACAGGCTCTCAGCATTTTTCTAGTTGATTAACCCTTCCCTGCCCAACTCCGGGAGAAGCTTCTATACCTTCCTTTGTCAGAGGAAGCCCTCTCCCCCATCTCATCTCATACATCATCTCTCAATCAAAACGATCTACTTGGGGGGCATCCCAAGGACCCCCTCCCCATCAGCGAACAGCAGCCGGGAAGTCAGTCTGCTTCACGATCCTCCCCATGACTTCCACAGGAAAATCCACCCCAAAGGCCCCAAACTGTCAGAGTGGGCAATGCAGCCTGGTTTGAGCAGAGTGCTTCCAACTTCCCCTGTGATGGGGGTGCAGAGGGGGGTAAGGGGGTGGATTCCCAGGAAGGGAAAGAGCCCAGCAGGTTACCAGGAATTTAAGATGGAAACAGAGGCTGTGTCATTCATACTGCCAAGCACAGTGCTGGGTATAGCGTGTTCAAGCATGTTCATTTAAATGACACTTTTTATATTTGAGACAGAGTTTTGCTCTTATTGCCCAGGCTGGAGTGCCAGTGACATGATCTCAGCTCACTACAACCTCTGCCTCCTGGGTTTAAGTGATTCTCCTGCCCCAGCCTCCCAAGTAGCTGGGATTACAGGCACCCACCAGCATGCTCAGCTAATTTTTGTATTTTTTAGTAGAGATGCGGGTTTCACGATGTTGGCCACGCTGGTCTCGAACTCCTGACCTCAGGTGATCCACCCACCTCGGCTTCCCAAAGTGCTGGGATTACAGGCGTGAGCCACTGTGCCCGGCCAAAGTAAGTTTTTTTTGTTTTGTTTTGTTTTGTTTTGAGATGGAGTCTCACTCTGTCGCCCAGGCTAGAGTGTAGTGGTGCCATCTCGGCTTACTGCAAGCTCTGCCTCCCGGGTTCAGGCCATTCTCTTACCTCAGCTTCCCGAGTAGCTAGCTGGGACTACAGGTGCCCTCCACCACGCCCGGCTAATTTTTTGTATTTTTAGTAGAGACGGGTTTTTTTTTGTTGTTTTTTTCTGTCACCCAGGCTGGAGTGCAAGTGGTACAATCATAACACTGCAGCCTCCAACTCCTGGGCTCAAGTGATCCTTCCACCTCAGCCTCCCAAGTAGCTGGGACTACAGGTGCACACCACCACGCCCAGAAAACTTCTTAATTTTTTTTTGTAGAGACGGGGTTTCGCCATGTTGCCTAGGCTGGTCTCGAACTCCTGGGCGCAAGCGCTCCTCCCACCCTGGCCTCCCAAAGTGCTGGAATTATAGGCGTGAGCCACAGGGCCTGGCAGTAATAACCCGTCTTCTAACCTATCTTGTGCTCTAACACAACACTCTTGATAGACGGAAAACAGCTCTGACACTGCACAGGGCATCGCTGTGTAGAGGATCCGCGATCCAGTAATGTAAGCATGTCCCAGCATCAGCTCAGCCATTCATCCCCAGGTGACCGAATTTCTCTGCACCTCGGTTTCCTCATCCTCGGGAGAGAATAGTAATATCATCTCCTAGGGATGTTGCCAACATTAAAGATAGCTCTAAACACCTGTATGCATATTTTCCACTAATTCATTCAACCAACCGTTTTGAGCACGTACTGTGTGCTAGGCCCTGGGGAGACAGTGGTGAGCAGCACGAAGCCCATGTCCCTATCTCCAGGTGCTGTGTGGTAGAGAAGGACAAGTAAATGCAGGTGGCGTTATGATAGGGAGCACGGAAGCAGAGAGGAAAAGGCCGCAGAGTTCAGGAAGGTCCGAAAGAGCAGCGGCCACCCCCGGAGCGAAAAGGCAAAGAATGAAATCCACAAACCCCCACCCCCACGGCCTTAGTCCCTTCTTTGTCTCAGCCAATCAGATGTCAGCATTGCTGGCCGACCGACCAATCAAGAGCTGGAACAGGAGCCCTAGTCTCAGGCCGGGTTTCCCGGCGGAGGGCGGCCGGAACCAGCACGCCCCGCCCCTGCCCCGACCACGCCCCGCCCGCCCCGGTCCGGCCCCTCCCCAGACCACGCCCCGCTGCGGCCAGCCTCGCCCGCCTAGAGCCCCGTGGCCAGCGGCCGGCCGCGGGGCGGTTTTGTCCTGAGGGCCAGAGAAAGGGAGAAGAGGATGGGGGGACAGCCACGTGGCCGCAGGAGGATTTACAACATTTTCTTTCGCCTTCGATGATATCGCAAAATGTGTGAGAGAGGCGGCTGCGCAGCCCGGACGGGAGCGTGAGGGCGCGGGCCAGGTAAGCAGCCCCGGCGGTTTCGCCGCGGACGGGACCGGGGGGGGGGCGACCGCGGGCACCAGCCACGCGCAGCGGCTCCGCGGGGTCTCGGCCGGGTCCGCGCTCTGAAGGGTCTCGAGAGCCATGGGTGGTGCAGGCGGGACCCTCGAGCCGAAGCATCTCCGGTGACCCGGGGTTGCCGAGGAGGTGTAGACCAGCACAGGTGGTCCGGCCCGGTCGCCTCCGAATCCGGGGGTGGTCAAGACGGATCCCCAAGGCTGAGGTCGGCAGTCCCGGGGATTCGCAGCTGCTGAGCCTGTGGAGACGCGGACCCGTGACCGAGACACCCTTCAGCAACCCGGGGGCAGGTGAGACCGTGTAGACGTGCGCTTGCGGTTGAACCGCGAGCAGGTGTAGACGCGGGCGGGTTCTGGACGCGGAAAGTTTGCCAGAGCGCGCTGAGCGGGCTGGCGGGGAGGAAGGGTCTGGGCGTAGGCGGAGCCGCGCCTCCGAGGGGCCAGGTGCACATCTGGGGCGGGGACGGGACCCACCTGTCGGGTCTCAGCCTCCTCCCAAGGCGGAAGCTCCTTGGGTGAACTCCAAACTCCAGCCTCAGCGGCTGGAATTCGGGTGCCCCACTTCCTCGGGAGCTGCAGAAGCTGCAGCTGAGGCGGGAGAGGGATTTGGGGCGACAGAGCGAGACCAGAGGGGGCTCATTTTGAGACTTTTAGACGGGATCATCAAGCGCTCACTCTGTCCCTGGCTCCGGGGAAGCCTGATGAGTCTCCACCTCACTCGTGAGGAAGCTGAGGGGCGGAGAGGCCAATTTGGCACCCGTCCCACGCTGGTAATCAGACCCGGGGACTCAAACCCCATTTGTCCTGGCTCCTCTTCTTCCACCTCCGCCTCAGTGAGGAGAAAGGGTGCTAGCCATGGGGGTAGTGCAGGTGAGACCTGGGGCTGGGATGCAGGGAAGCCCTGGATTGAGACCCTCGGATCTGCTGGGGGTAGATCCCACGCCCTCTCTGGGGCTCCAGGTGGCCCCGCAGCACTGCGTGAGAGAATGAACACAGGAGGGAAGCTGGTGGCAGAGTACTGGGCAGGGGGTGCTAGTGCCCACCTGCTTTGTGCCCAGGGGTGCTGTGCCTGGAGCGCTTCGGGTGGGGCAGCGTATTTATGCGACACTCTCTCCTCTAGGGTAAGAAAGACACCCTACCACAGTCTCTGCCACAGGGGAAGGGCAGAAGGGTTTCCCTTGGCTGGAGGAGATACCTGCATTTCTAGGGAGGTTCTTGGGGAGGCACAGCCTCACCTCCCATCACCTTCCGTCCCTTTGCCCCCGTTCCTACTCCCACATCCCCCTGTCCTGGGATTTCTCCTACTACAAAGCCTTTTGCACATGTCGTTTATTCTTTTGATCAGCAAATAGTCACAAATAGGCAGTGTAGACCACCACGGGTGGTCCGGCACACCTACTAAGTGCTGGGCATGTGCAATTCAGCAGTGACTAAGACAGGCCTGGCCTCTGCCCTCATAGGGCTTCCAGACCAGGGCAGGGATATAGATGAACAACAGTCAAGAAGGGGACCAGGGTATGGGGAGGGGAGGCGACCTTAGGAGGATATCAGACAGGGACTCTGCAAGGATGACAGTGAGTCAGAGCAATTAACACTCCTCATCTTTTGGGCCCCAGCACCAATGTCACCTCCTCCAGGAAGCCTTCCCTGACCTCCCTGACTTGATGATTCCACTATGATGGACTCTCATAGCATGGGACCACCCCCTCCATGAACACTTTTATGCCATTAATTGGTCAATGTTTATCTCCCCCTGTCGATTGTAAGTGCCATGAGGGCAGGACCCACATCTTTTCTGGCTGGATGGTAGGCAAAGCAAATAAAAGATGGGTAGGATTTCCCCAGAAAAACAGGAGCGGCTCAGCCAGGTCAGGCATCCAGATGGCAGAAACTTTTCTTTCCCCTTCCCTGGCCCGAGTCCTGGGCTCCACACCCCATTTGCCGTTCACAGAAACAAAGTAAAAGAAACCAGCAGGCCTTGTGAAGGGAGAGGCCTGGCACAGCCTGGCCACTGCAGTGCCAAGGCTGGCCGGCTGCAGGGAGAGTGGACCTGCCAGGGGAGGCCCAGGGCAGGCGCTAGTCCTGTTCCCTGAGCTCAGACCGACCTGTCTCCTGTTTCTTCTGTCCCATCTCTTGGAGACTTGTCTCCTTCAAGTGCTGCTCTGGGAGAAGGTGGTGGCTGACAGGGCCCCCAGAGTAGCTGGGATATAGGACCACAGTGACTGCCTGGCCTCCCCCATCCTGGTGGGCAGGGCCCTGGGCAGCACCGCTCTGACCCAGAGTCAGGTCTCTGGGCCAGCAATTGCTGCTTAGTTGACCCATGGCTCATTGATACTCTCACTTGGAAATTAGGAACCCGGCTCAGGGGGACTGACTTTTTTGTTTTTGCATGGTTTCTATACACAGTGAATCCTCCCTCCCCTGGCTACATCGGACCCGCGTGCCTGGCAGTTTTCCTGGGGCAGATGAAGCCCTCGCAGATGCCTAACAAAGCTTTTCTCCAGTCTCCCACACCCCGCACTGCCCCACTTCAGGAGCTTTGAGTAGCCGCCACGCACAGCTAGAGAGACAGTCAACTTGCTTTATTCAGGCTCTGGCGGGGACAGAATAAAAGCAGCCTCCCCACCCACCCACCTGGCCAGCAAGCCTCCTGTGTGGAATGTCTTTAAAAATATTAATTCACAACGATTTGCTCCCTTCTGTTCTGTGGGGATCACCAGCATTTTAAATATGTATTTAGATCAGATTCACAACTCCCAGTTAAACCTCAACTGCCTCTCCCAACCTGGCAGAAAGAACACAGGATTCAGAATCAGGTGACTAGAAGTTCAGGCCAAGTTCTGCTAATGATGAGCTGTGTGGCCTTGGGCAAATTACTTAAGCTCTCTGCGCCTCCACTGGCTCCTCTGGAAACTGAGGTTAAGGATAATCCCTCCCTCACAGAGTGCTGCGAGGATTAAATTAGATAAATTCAGGGAAGACCTGTGCCGTGCCAGACCTGTGTTTCTTTTCCCTTGTACTGACTGTCCTGCTAATTAGCCTGGTGACCCTGGGCAGGCCACTCAGCCACCCCTGGTCTCAATGTCCTCATCTGTAAAGGCTGGGGGTGGGGATTGTGGTAGGAGATGAGGGCACAAATACCCCACCCTCAGCCCCTTCTGCACCCCCACTTCCTCCTGCCCTCACCAGAGACGATACTGTCCCCCTCAACCACTTCTTTCTTGTTATGTGAGCACTGGGTTTTAATTGGCGATGGCCCCTCCCCAGCTGCCTCTCCTCCCGGCTCCCTGTGAAGTCTCAGGCTTGCAGCCCTGAGGGGCCTGCAGTTCCTGGCTCATTGTCAGGGGCAATTAGCTGTGATGTCACAAGCCTAGGTGGTGACCTCCGTGGGGCAGATGCTTAGCCAGGCCACCAGGAGGCCAGGACCCTGCTCCATCTGTGACCTGCGGGGCTCCCCCAGGCTCCAGGGGTCCCCATTACCAGTCGCAGGGAGGCAGGGCTTCTAGGCAAAGCCATTTCCATTTCTGCACTTGATGGCTCCTTGAAGCCCAGCCTGCGTGTAAATGAGTTCTACCCTGTGCTTTTGTTGGCAACTGTCGGCTCCCTGGAAGCGAGGGGCTTTGTCAGGAAGAACAAAGCTGTGCGGTGTTTTTCTGATTTGGGGGGAAGCGTGCTCCAGGGGGAGGGCTCAGCGCTTCTCCGTGTCGGTCTCCAGCCCTGGTTCTCAGACTTGCTGGTTTTGTTTTGGGTTTTTAAGTCCTATGGCTTAAGAGTCACATATGTTTGTGTGTGTGTTGGCTGAGGGTTTTTTTTTTTTTTCCTCCTTTTTGGCTTACATAGCGTTCCAGAGACTGAACTTCTCAAATCACTGCTTCAACAGCTTTTAAAAATCTGGACCTAGTTACTCCTGTCATCCATGTGTAAAGATTTAGAAAAAAAATCCCAAACCCAAGGGTGGGCAGCCGCGAGGATGTACAGCTCCTGGCAGTGTGCGCTCACCGGAGACCTGAGGTCAAAGCCCAATTGCTGAGCACCTCCTGGGAGGCGGGAGCATGGTGCCAGACATCTGGATATTGAGAAAACATCTGGGTAGCTGGGGTTTTCAGGTTTCTGCCTGACATTTAATATCACAAACATTGAGCCTGCTCCTGTCCCCCGCCAGCCACGCGGCTTTTCCTCCCAAACATATCCAGCCCCTTCCCCTGCCTTCCTGACGGGTAAGAAACATCCATTCTTTCCAATTCCCCAGCGTTTTCCCCCTACCGGAAATCTGATGGGCTTATGACATCATGGCTGGCTGCTGAGCGATGAAGTGGATGCCACAAAGAAATCCGACATATCAGATAGATTCTGAAATCGGTTTCCCTCCAGCTGTAGTAACAGGCGTGAAGTCAGGAGAATTTGAGCTTTGTTTAAAAAATAAATAAATAAATAAACAAACCATAACAAAGTCTTGCCCTGTATTAAATGCAATTTTCTTAAAAACAAGCAAACCTTTTGGACATCATTTTATTTTGATAGAAATGCTGAGTTTTATGAAACTAAAGTGGCTAATAAATCAGACCTGAAGCTTTGTGTGAGCGTTCCGTTTCTGTTGAGTGTTTGTGTCCTTATTCACTAATAAAAGAGGAGCTAGGAATGGTTTATCTCTCTTCATTATTCAAATGAGATAGCTTTTTTTTTTTTTTTTTAGGCCAATAAAATTCACAGGGTAAATTGCTGGTTTATGTTTTTCCAGGAATCCATTTTTATGGAGCGACCCTGGACCTCACCGGTCTGCAGACACTATATTCCCCTTTGCTGGTTTTCCTGGCTGTGAAGCCCTTAAGAGAATGCAGTAAAGCTTTTCAGTCTCCTGGCTGGGCTCAGGGGATGATCGGCTGTCTGCAGGGCAGGACCAAGACCGGTGGGCCAGGCGCTTCTTGGGATGAGAAGCCTCTTTGAAAGGAGAGAGTCAAGAGAGGAACAGAAGTAAAGGGACCTGGGGCTGGGCGCGGTGGCTCATGCCTATAGTCCCAGCAATTTGGGAGGCCAAGGAGGGCAGATCACCTGAGGTCAGGAGTTCAAGACCAGCCTGGCCAACATGGCGAAACCCCATCTCTACTAAAAATACAAAAAATTAGCCAGGAGTGGTGGTGCACACCTGTAACCCCAGCTACTTGGGAGGCTGAGATAGGAGAATTGCTTGAACACGGGAGGCAGAGGTTCCAGTTAGCCGGATCATGCCACTGCACTCCAGCCTGGGTGACAGAGCAAGACTCCATCTCAAAAAAAAAAAAAAAGAAGAAGAAGAAGAAAAAGTAAAGGGACCTGGGACATGAAGCCTAGGGGCCTGGGAGGGGGAATCCATTTTCTTCCTCCTCAAAAGACAGCAAGGACCTCAGAAATAACTCCAGGCTGAGAGGGCCTCAGTATTCACCTCGGAAATAGGCTTGGGTGCAAGACTGCATGTGTTGTGCCTGCCAAGCACCCAGCACAGGGACGTCCCAGACCTGGGCTGAGGTCCCAGCTTCTCCAGAGGCAAGCTTCCGGGCCCTGAGCAAGTCACACCACCTTTCAGCTTCTTTCCCTGAAAGTGGGCACAATGGCTCCCACCCTGCCTGTTGGGAGAACAGTAGTGCTGGATGTGTCACACGATGCCCAGCTCTAAGGGCACCCGAGGCTCTGAGGGCACCTCAAAGGACTCCGAGGCCATTCTCATAGCTGGGAGAGGCCAGTGTGGATTCTGGAGTTGAATCCCCAGCCTGGGCTTGACTCCTGGCTCTGTCACCTGCTATCTGCAAGACGACATTGATCTGTGTGACATTCGCTGTGCCTTGGTGTCCTCACTTGTCAAACAATAATAATAATAGGACCGGCCTCACGTGAGGCTGCTGTGAGGATGAACAGCCTCAGAAGGCCTGGACTTAACAAGCATTAGCCACATGAGTGTGTCCTGGGCCCAGGAGGCAGGTTGCTGGCTAGGACCCTCCGGCCTAGGACGGGAGGGAGTGTACCAAGCCGAGAACAGGCGGAGGCTAATCAAGGACTGACAGGTACATCTACTCCTTTCTCTGCAGAACTTCCCATGACTCCAATCGTCCAAAGGGAATAAAATCCCCTCGTTTTCTGGGCCCCAGGCTCCTGTCCCCCAGGCCTCCTGTGCTGTTCCCCTCTCCCTCCCCGTGCTCTGTCCCTCCTCCCACGCAGCTTTGGATGCAATGCTAACAGGCAGGTGATGTTTACTGAGCACCTGCCGTCATGTTGTTCGCCACAGTTTCCATGGATTAATTCATTTGATCCCCACACAGACCCATGAAAGGGACAGTTAGCATTCCTGTCAGCAATGGAGACCTCAGAAGTTAAGTGTCTTGCTCACAGTCCCAGAGCCCAAACTGAAACCAGGGTTCGGCTCCTGCACCGTCCACTTAACCTCGGCTCCACTGGGCCTTCCTCCTCCACTTTCTCGCCTTCCCAGAACACCCATCTCCATCTGCCAAGATTTCCACCACCTCGCCCAAGAGGTCTTCCCAGCTCCCCCTCCACAGTGCCACCCGAGAAATGCTGGTGGTGCCCCACGTGCCCCTCAGGGTGTGGCTCTGTATGATTGGCCCTGGGCCCCTTGTCCACCTCTCCTGGAGGCTGGGAGCTGGGCTGTGGCCAGTAATGTGTCCCCTGCAGGCCCAATGAGCAGGCATTTACTGAGGACCTACTATGTGCAGGACACAGGGAGTCATACAGCAGGTGCCCGCACCGCCTGGCCTTCTCTCCCAAAACCTAGACCTATCCAGCCAACAGCTTGTGCCACCTCTCCACGTGGATGGCCAGTGGGCAGCTCTGCGTCAGCCAGTCACAAACCTCTCACCTCCATTTTCCCTTCACTTGCTCAGGCCAAAAGCCTTGGGATTATTCCTGACCCTTAACTCCTCCTCTGTCTCTATCTCAGCAATCCACCCTTCCTTCCACCTCCACCGCACCACTGGCATTGCCTGCCTGGATGGCGCAGCAGCCTCCTCGTGGGTCTCCCTGCCTCCTCTGCCTTCTGGAATTCATTCTTCACATAGTAGCAGAGTGGTCCTGTTAGAACTTCAGTCAGCTCCTGCATGCCTCTGCCCAGAGCTCTGCAATGACTCTCATGCATTCAGGGTCAGGGAGGGCCCTGTCAGTCGCCCCAGCTTGTTCCCTCCCAGACCTCAGCTCCAGCCCCCAAACTCGCTCCTGGATCTTACTATTCCTCCAACATGCCATGTGTGGTCCTGCCCCAGGGCCTTTGCACGTGCTGCTTCCTCTCCCCAGTATACTCTTTCCTCTGATATTTCCATCACTCCCGCATTCACTTCCTCCAGTGCTCTGATCAAATGTTACCTGTGGCCGGGCATCATGGCTCATACCTGTAATCCCAGCATTTTGGGAGACGAGGGCAGGAGGATCCCTTGAGCTCAGAAGTTTGAGACCAGCCTGAGCAACATGATGAGACCCCTCTCTACAAAAAATAAAAATCAGCTGGGCGTGGTGGTGTGCACTTATAGACCCAGCTACTCTGGAGGCTGAGGTAGGAGGATCACTTGAGCCCCAGCCTAGGTGACAGAGCAAATATCCTGTCTCTAAAAAAAAAAAAAAAGGCAGGCCAGGTGCGGTGGCTCACACCTGTAATCCCAGCACTTTGAGAGGCTGAGGTGGGCAGATCACCTGAGGTCAGGAGTTCGAGACCAGCCTGGCCAATATTGTGAAACCCCATCTCTACTAATAAAAAGACAAATACAAAAATTAGCCAGGCAGGGTGGCACATGCCTGTAGTCCCAGCTACTCGGGAGGCTGAGGCAGAAGAATCACTTGAACCCGGGAGGCGAAGGTTGCAGTGAGCCAAGATTGTGCCACTGCACTCCAGCCTCAACAACAGAGAGAGACTCCAGCTCAAAAAAAAAAAAAAAAAAAAAAAGACCTGCCCAGAGAGACCTTCCCTTATGACCCTCCATCCTCCCCCGCCCCCCTTTTTTTTTTTGAGACAGTCTCACTCTGTCGCCCAGGCTGGAGTGCAGTGGTGAGGTCTCCGCTCACTGCAGCCTCCGCCTCCCGGATTCAAGTAATTCTCATGCCTCAGCCTCCTGAGTAGCTGGGATTACGGGCACCTGCCACCATGCCCAGCTAACTTTTGTATTTTTTAGTAGAAACCCTGTTTCACCATGACTCCTGACCTCAGGTGATCTGCCTGCCTCAGCCAAAGTGCTGAGATTACAGGACTGAGCCACCAGGCCTGGCCCTTCCCCCACTCTTTGCTCTCTAGCATCTATGCCACTGGCCCTTGGCTTAGACAAGTGCATACATGTCACTAGAATGTCACCTGAGTCAGAGCAGGGCCCTGCCTGTTTTCCCACTGCTGTATCCCAGGTCTCCAACACAGGGCAGGTGCTCAA
Organism: Symphalangus syndactylus; assembly: GCF_028878055.3. Taxonomy (NCBI): domain Eukaryota; kingdom Metazoa; phylum Chordata; class Mammalia; order Primates; family Hylobatidae; genus Symphalangus; species Symphalangus syndactylus. The sequence continues at coordinate 17,375,197 of NC_072440.2, forward strand.
TAAACATTTGCTGAATGAAACGATAGCTGGGTGGGTGCCTTGCAGGGACAGCCGGTATCGAACACCTGGTCTGTGCCAGGATCTGTGTTGGGTACTGAGGCAACATGTGTAAACAAGTGCCCTGAGAGCCCTTATCTGGGGAGGGAGAGAGACTCTGAGCTAGAAATCACAAAGCGGGTGGAGTGGGGTGGCCTCCAGGAATGGGCTCAGAAGAGCAGGTGGTCTAGCCGATCAGAGGGTGCTCCCCCAAGGAGGGGCATCCCCAGGTGAGCTGAAAGGTGAAGAGGAATTGGATGGGGAGGCGAGTTGGGTAGACAGTGTGCTCCAGGGGCTAAGGACAGGGCTGGGAGGACGGCAAGAGTAGGGGCCTTAAAGGTCAGTAAGATCCAGCTGGGCAGAGAGATGGCACCGTAACCCCAGATCAGGATTATGGAGTGGGCAAAGGCCCCGAGGTGGGGATGTGCTGGGCATGTGTGTGGGGATGGATTGGGGAAGGGCTTAAGTGCCAGGAAGAGCAGCAGAGGCCTGGGGTGGAATCTCAGCTCTCATCCTCCAGCTGCGTGATCCTGCACACATCGCTCCCTCTCTCTGGGCCTCAGTTGCCCCATCATTGTACTCCTGATCACGTACGTGCTTCCCCGCTGCAGTGCCCTGCCTCACAAAGAGGGAGAGACTTAAGCCTGGAAGGCCCCAGGGGAGAGAGAAGTCTGCCAGGAACAGCATGGTGAGCAGGGGGAACAGAATGTGCCAAGACGTGGGGTCCTTCTCCTGAGCTGCGCTCCTCCAGCCCCTCCCTCAGGGCAGGGAGAACCGTGATGGGATGGCCTGGCTGTCCCCAGCGGGGCCCAGGTCTGGGGTGTGCTTGGCTCTGCACTTGAGGGGCCACTCTGCTTTGGGCCTCACATACTGTTGGACACCACAGCCCCGGGAGACAGGGCCTTCCTCCAAGCTGCAGACGCCAGGCTGAGAGCGGTGAGGTAACCAACAGCTACACCGAACACGTGGCTGGTAAATGGCAGACAAAGGACTTGAACCCAGCCCTGCCTGGCCCTGATTCCTGCTGTCCTTTAGCAAGACTGAGCCATGTCCTCTGGGAGGGCCAGGTCTGGGAAGAGGCAGTAGAGTGCAGGTGAAATGCCCGCTCGCCACGGGCTCCCCACTCCGTCCCTCCCCTGGGCTGCCCTGATCACGGCCACTTCCTCCTTTGGGGAGGGTGAGTTGGGTCCCTGGAAGGCCCTCTGAGCCTCTCCTCTTGGCTGCAGCTTCTCTGAGGACTCGGGATGCTCCTGGAATATTCTAGGTTTATCAACACCCTAAAGCCTCACAACCATCCCTTGAGTCAGGGACTGTTGTAACCCTGTTTTGCAGCTGCGGGAACTAAGGCTCAGAGAGGAGCTGCCCAGGGGAGGCATACTGGCTTACTGGGGTGTCCTGCTGTGCTCAAGCTCTGAAGGCTGTTTTGGGGACAGAGTGCTCAGCCCTTGGGTGGGAGTTTCAGGAGGCCAATTTCCGTCTCCACTGAGAAGAGTTTTCTTTTCTTTTTTTTACACTTGATCTTAGCCAAAAGGCCGAGAAGCGATATCTTTTTTTTTTTTTTTTTTTTGAGACGGAGTCTCGCTCTGTCGCCCAGGCTGGAGCGCAGTGGCTCGATCTCGGCTCACCGCAAGCTCCGCCTCCCGGGTTCACGCCATTCTCCTGCCTCAGCCTCTCCGAGTAGCTGGGACTACAGGCACCTGCCACCACGCCCGGCTAATTTTTTTTTTTTTGTATTTTTAGTAGAGACGGGGTTTCACCGTGGTCTCGATCTCCTGACCTCGTGATCCGCCCGCCTCGGCCACCCAAAGTGCTGGGATTACAAGCGTGAGCCACCGTGCCCGGCCGAGAAGAGTTTTCTTTCATGCATGCCCAAAGGTGGGATCTCGGCGGGAGTGAGCTTCCCATCACTAGAATTCAAACAACCTCTGCATGTGGGACGAGGGGAGATTAAGGTCAGAGGTGCTGTTGGACTAAGGAGTCCAGGTATCTTTGACCTCTCCAAGCCTCAGTTTCCTTATCTGTGAAATGGGGATTTTTTAAAAATTTTTCTTTTTTTTTTAATTTTAATTTTTTTTTTTTGAAACGGAGTTTCACTCTGTTCCCTAGGCTGGGGTGCAGTGGTATGATCTCAGCTCACTGCAACCTCCACCTCTGGGAATCAAGTGATTCTCCTGCCTCAGTCTCCCGAGTAGCTGGGATTACAGGCGCCTGCCACCATACCCACCTAATTTTTTTTGTTTTTTTTTTGTTTGTTTGTTTTTTGAGACAAACTCTCACTCTGTCGCCCAGGCTGGAGTGCAGTGGCGCGATCTCAGCTCACTGCAACCTCCGCCTCTCAGTTTCAAGTGATTCTCCTGCCTCAGCCTCCCGAGTAGCTAGGATTACAGGCACCCGCCACCACACCCAGCTACTTTTTGTATTTTTAGTAGAGACAGGGTTTCACCATGTTTGCCAGGCTGATCTCAAACTCCTGACCTCAAGTGATCTGCCCACCTCGGCCTCCCAAAGTGCTGGGATTACAGGCGTGAGCCACCATGCCAGGCAAAAATGCGGATATTAATACCCAGCTGTCAGAGGCTCTGTAAAGCACCCAGCCTCTTTCTGGCCCAAAGAGTGTCCAGTAAGTACCACTGTCACCTCCTGGGCCTCTGAGTGTCCCCTCTAATAGGCTCTCAGAGCAGAGTGGGAAGGGGCCACCTCCAATAGCCCTGCCTAGGAAGAGCAGCCCCATGGACCCCCACTGCCTCCTTGTGTGTGGACGGTGGTGTCCAGGCTGAGGGTCAACCAGCCCCAGACACCTGCCTCCTGTGTCCGCTGGGCTGGGCCGTGGCCAGCTCCTTGAGTAACTGGGATGGCTACAGTGAGTTACTGGAGAGCAGGGCTCTCGCCCCCACCGATACTGGCCCCAGGAAAGGCAAGGCTCACTCAGTAACTCTCATTGCAACACCACCTAGCTAAGCCCAGAGCCTTCCTGCCCTGCAGAGCCTGCTGGCTCCCTGGCTAGGAAACGGCACCATGCCAGGACAGAGTGGGATCTGTCCGGAGGCTCCAGTCCACTGGTATTTGCCGGGCACCTACTCTGTGCCAGGAAATTTCCTTAATTATTCTTGAGGTGGCCGGGCGCGGTGGCTCACGCTTGTAATCCCAGCACTTTGGGAGGCCGAGGCGGGCGGATCATGAGGTCAGGAGATCGAGACCACGGTGAAACCCCGTCTCTACTAAAAATACAAAAAATTAGCTGGGCGTGGTGGCGGGCGCCTGTAGTCCCAGCTACTCGGAGAGGCTGAGGCAGGAGAATGGCGTGAACCCGGGAGGCGGAGCTTGCAGTGAGCTGAGATTGCGCCACTGCACTCCAGCCTGGGCGACAGAGCGAGACTCCGTCTCAAAAAAAAAAAGAAAAAAAAAAAATTATTCTTGAGGTACAGTCCCATTCACAGGAGAGAAAGCCAAGGTTCAGGGAGTGGAAGCAACTTGGCTAGAGCGATATGAGGGCCAGGGCTCTAACCCAGGGCTGTGGGACTCCGAAGTCAGTAAGTCATTCTCTATCTATATCTTGCCATCCCCCAGGCAGGCCAGGGGAAGGAGCACTGGCTTTGGAGCCCTGGAGTGTGAGAGGTGGACCCCAGGCTGGGCAGGAAGACAGACCCAGGCACAGTCCTGACTCTGCCCTCACATGTTGCCACATTCTGTTCCCCCTGCTCACCATGCTCATCCTGGCAGACTCAACCCTCGGTCCCGCCAGGTGTAAGTCGCTCTCTCTCTGTGATGCAGGGCACTGCATCAGGAAAGGCACATGTCTGGTAGTCCCATAGGCCTGTTTTCAAATCCTGTTCTGTCACCCAACTACTGAGCCTGGAGCAGAGGATAAAAAGGGGAACAGCATGCAAACAGGGAACAGCATAGGCAAAGGCTGGAGGGTAAGAGGCCTTCGAGAACCACAGCAGCGAGGAGCGGAGCCAGGATCCAGGCAGGGGGAGGGGACCTGGGTTGAGCTGCCTGTCCCCTGCTCTGGGCCTCTGTCCAGGCTGTCATCCCTGCCTGGCCCGCCCTTCCTCTTCTCCTGTCCAAGCCTTCATGCCTCTAAGTCCCTGCTCACTAGCGTCCCCTGTGAGTCCCTTCCTGAACTCCCCTTAAGCTGCTCCTTCCCCAGTGCTCCGACAGCCCCAAGTGCTACCTTGATTTGAGCAGTTAATGACCCGGGTTGTGCAGGTTTCTGTCCTGCGTGAGCGTGGGGGTGAGATCTTTGTTTCAGATCCTGGCTCTGGACCTTGTCCACTGGATGACCCTGAACAAGTTCCTTCACCTCTCTGTTTCTTCATCAGCAAGATGATGGTAGCAGCCCCCAATGCGTAGTATTCGCTCGGGGATTCAATGACTTTGTGCTTATAAAGCGGCAAACCACACGGCCTCGGAAAGGCAGGCAGCTGGGACACACACATTCATGCATATCGTTATTATAACTATGATGTGTGAGTCCCTTGAGGGCAAGGCCTCCTGTCTGGTTCCCAGCTCATAGTAAGGCTGGATCAGGGCTCAGGGAGCACTGAGTGATTCTACAATGAACGGACAGCCCATTCTAGCAACAAACTAAATAGTGATCATTTATTGAGTGTGCACTGCATCTTGTTTTGTTTTGCTTTGTTTTTTTGAGTCAGAGTCTTGCTCTGTTGCCCAGGCTGGAGTGCAGTGGTGCAATTTCGGCTCACTGCAACCTCTGCCTCCCAGGTTCAAGCGATTCTCCTGCCTCAGCCTCCCGAGTAGCTGGGACTACAGGTGCTTGCCACCATATCTGGCTAATTTTTGTATTTTTAGTAGAAACGGGGTTTCACCATGTTAGCCAGGCTGGTCTCGAACTCCTGACCTCAGATGATCTGCCCACCTCAGCCTCCCAAAGTACTGGGATTACAGGAGTGAGGCCCTGCGCCCAACCTGAATCTTTTTTTATTCTGACCACCCTGTGACATGGGAATTATTAGGCCCATTTTGCAGATAATATAATTGAAGCTTAGCGAGACTAGGCCGCCTGCCTAAACTGCAGTGAGTACTTGAGCAGTGGGTTTTGCACCTGGATCGGGCTGACTTTTCTGTTCCATACACTGGTTAAGATCCTGTTCTGTGATGCCCCTTGTTGAATGGTCCAGAAACCCCCTTCTCTCCCTCCTGGGTGCCCTTCCTATTTCCAGGCTACCCCTTGGAGTTGCTGGGGTGAGGGGCGTGGATTTGGGGACCCCATGGTGATCTGTCACTTCATGAGTCCTGCGCCCTATAATACACACATGTACATGCATGTGCGCACACACAAGCACACATGCACACACCTACAACACCTACACACACACACACTCACCACCTCTGCAGCTGACAAGCTCCTCCAGGTCTCCAGGCCTCCAGGCCTCCAGGTCCTCCACATCCACGGCCCTGCATGAAGTCCCTGTGCAGTGCTGCAGTGGGGCTGCCTTTGGCCTCAGTCTCCCAGCTGTCAGCATCCATGGGGTGGGATGGGGCTTGAGGACTCCCCATGCCCACACAGTGTCCTGGCCAGCCAGCACGCCCGATCCAACTTCATCAGGCAGGGGCATGGGGTGGGGAGAGTAGGGGAGGACTTGGGCAACCCATGTGACTTCTCAGCTCCTTTCCTCATTTGTGCAATGGCCCCCATGACCCTGTTGTGCCCACTCTGTCTATCTGGCCAGGCTGGATTTGAGGCTCAAGTAGGAAATGAGTATGGAGAAGTAAAGGGGGGAAGAAACGCAAAGTGGTGGTCCGGTGCCTGGACTCCTCTGACGCTAGGAGTGGCGGTCAGAGGAGTCCAGGCACTGGGGTGCACCTGGGCCTGCTGGAGAAGGTGCTGTGTAATGGTTCTGAACCCAGTGGAGATGGGCCAGCCGTGGATCATCTTCTGTTGAACTCAACTCAACTTTCGGTGCTTCCCGTGGCTGTGCCTGTCTGGCAGCCTTCAGTAGGGGCAGTAAAGTGGCACGTAGCAGGCTAGAGCAGCGGGGGACCAAGGCAGCAGGTGGGACTGCATGGGGCCTAGGGCAGGCCAGACCAGGAGGAACAAGCCTGGAACTCAGAGAGATTTGTTTTTTTTGTTTTTGTTTTTGTTATTTTACTTATTTATTTATTTTGAGATGGAGTCTCACTCAGTCACCCAGGCTGGAGTGCAGTGGCACGATCTTGGCTCACTGCAACCTCCGCCTCCTGGGTTCAAGCGATTCTTATGCCTCAACCTCTGGAGTAGCTGGGATTACAGGCATGCGCCACCACGCCCAGCTAATTTTTGTATTTTTAGTAGAGACGGGGTTTCACCATGTTTGCCAGGCTGGTCTCAAACTCCTGACCTCGTGATCTGCGTGCCTCGGCCTCCCAAAGTGCTGGGATTACAGGTGTGAGCCACTGTGCCCGGCCGAGGTTCGTTTATTCATTCACTCATTCATTCATACTGCACATGTCTTTGGAGCATCTAATGTGAGCCCTATAGGCCCCATGCTCTGTGCTGGGGACACAACAGTGGACAAGACAGACAACACCCCTGCCCCCCTGTAGATCACATTCCAGTGGACAGAAACAGACAAAAAACATAATAAGGAAACAACATATATTGTGATCAAGAATGCTAAGTGCTAAGGAGAAAAATAAAACAGGGAAGGGCAGAAAGGGGATACTTTTTTTTTTTTCAATTATAAATAGGTGTTCATGGAAGGTCTCATTGAGAAAGCGGCATCTGAGCAAAGACAGGAAGTGGGTGAGGAGGTGAGAAGGTAGCTCTGGGGGAAGAGCATTCCTTCCAGGCAGAGAGCAAAGGCCCTGAGCGGGGAGTGTGCCTGGCACAGTCGGTGAGTAACAGGAGCCAATGTGGCTGCAGGGAAGTGGCGGGGAGGAGGTGGCAGATGAGCTCAGAGAGGAAATGGGGGCCAGATGGTGAGGCCTCCTGGACGCACCATTTAAAAGGATCCCTCTGGCTGCTGAGTTGGGAATAGACTGGGGGAGGGGCCAGGGTAGGACAGGGAGACAGAGAGGAGGCTCTGAAAATAATCTAACAGGATTTGCTGATGGATTGGATGCAGGAGAGAGGGAGTGAGCAGAGGCGTCAAGGATGATTCCCGAGAGATCTGGTCAATTTGGCTGGAAGGCCGGCCGGGCCTACAGGCTCAGCTGAGGCCCTTAGGGAGGCTGGAGGACAAGGACGCCAAATGGTCAGACGCCCATGGCCAAGCGGAGGTTCCAGCTTGGCAACCCTGTGGATCGGAGAGCTGGGGACCTCTGCACCCCAGCAGTTCATGGGACTATGTGGATCCCATCCTGGCCTCTCTGAGCTCTGGACTAGGGGCTGGGCCTAAAGTGGCCCATGGGTGGCTGGGCGAGGTGGCTCATGCCTCTAATCCCAGCACTTTAAGAGGCCGAGGCCGGCGGATCACTTCGGGTCAGGAGTTCGAGACCAGCCTGGCCAACATGGTGAAACCCTGTCTCTACTAAAAATACAAAAATTAGGCAGGTGTAGTGGCAGGCACCTGTAATCCCAGCTACTTGGGAGGCTGAGGCAGGCAGGAGAATCGCTTGAATCTAGGAGACGGAGGTTGCAGTGAGCTGAGATTGCGTCACTGCACTCCAGCATGGGCAACAGAGCGAGATTCTGTCTCAAAAAAAAAAAAAAAAAAAAAGTGGCCCATAGTCTGGTATGAACCCCCCCAACACTCATCCCCCCACCCACCCACTCACCCCCCAATATCTCCCACCCTCCTTCCTGTCCTCCCTCCTTCCTTCCCTACTCTCCATGCCCATCCCTCTTCTCACCCTTCCCCCTACTCCACCTTGGCACCCAGACAAGTGATCCCAGGTGCTGGGACCACATCCATGAACTTGACAGACAGGGTCCCTGTTTTCCAGGACTTTGACATTGTGTGTCTGAGCCTGGGACAACTTCTGGACAAGGCACGCAATACAATCTTTCTAATTTAAGGTCTTTTTTTAAATTATTAAATAAAATTGTTTTAAGAAACAGGGTCTTGCTCTGTCACCCAGGTTGAAGTGCAGTGGTGCGATCACAGCTCACTGCAGCCTTGTACTCCTGGGCTCACAGGATCCTCCCACCTCAGCCTCCTTAGTAGCTGGGACTACAGGTGTGCACCACCATGTCCCACTATGATTGTTACATATTTCTATGTCATTTAAAATAAAGTCACTATCAGGAAAAACTGGCCAACCACAGTGGCTCATGCCTGTAATCCTATCACTTTGGGAGGCTGAGGCGGGAGGATCACTTGAGCTCAGGAGTTCAAGACCAGCCTGGGTGACATACGGAGAGCCCGTGTCTATAAATAATTTAAAAATTAGCCAGGTGTGGTGGTGTGCACCTGTAGTCCCAGCTATTCAGGAGGCTAAGGCGGCCAGGAGTTTGAGGTTGCAGTGAGCTATGATTGCAGCGCTGCACTCCAGCCTGGGCAACAGAGAGAGAACCTGTGTCTAAAAAGTTTCTTTTTAATTTTTTTTTAAATTAAATGAACAAAAAGAAAAAATTCCTGGTCCGGCCACATCCCCTGGTTTGGGTTCCAGCAAAGACTACTAGAGTGGAGGCTCCCTGTTACTGAGGCTCACTCGGGGAAGGGAGCAAGGGGCAGGGCATCTGGGGTGGGAAGTGCGGCAGGAGGAAAGGCACAGAACAGAGGAGAGTGTGCGGGGTGGGCGGGCGCAGGGGAGGCTGCAAAGCCAAGTGGGCCGGCCCTGGAGGGTCTCATGGGCCTGGTTGGAGCATCTGGACTTTGTTCAGAGAGCAGTAGGGAGCAATCAAAGGTTTCTGAGCTGGAGAATGACCAAGCTGTGCTGATTTTAACTGTTGGCACCGTGGAGGACAAATGAGAAAAGGCACCTGGTTTGACGGCAGGAGGCCAGAGGCTTTGACCAGGTACGGGCTGTGGAGACCTGACCTCGGCAATTGGATGTCAAGGGAGATGGACATGGGAAGTGTCATGGGGTACGAGGATAGACTTAATAAGTGGGGGTGGCACTGCTTACTGAGGTCTCAGAGTCAGCCTCTCAGGGTCAGCCACACCAGATGTGCTCCTCCTACAGTGCTCCCAAACTCAGAAATGTCCCCATCCTCACCTCGCCCTTCACACCACCAGAACCTGGTGCCACCCTGGGCTTCCTCTCCCTCACATTGTTGCCATCCCCAAGTCACTTTGATTTTGGCTCCCAAATGTCTCTGAAGTGTGCCCCGCCCCTCCTCCAGTGCATCCTCTGCCTAAGGCCGGGCCCTGCCTAAGGCCATGGCCTCCATCCGGCCTCATGTCTCCAGCCTGGTACTGCTGGTCCATCCCCTGCAGAACAACCAAAGGGATCATTCTAGAATCTGATCCAGCTCGCCCCCTCCTCATCCTCGTGGCTTCCTGATTCGTGGGGTGGATGTCCACTCCCCCAACAACTCACCCCTCCTAAACACCATCAACCTCTCACTGAACTACTTGCCCCTGCTTCACACATGACCTTGACTGTGCATCCGCTTCGCACTGGCCCCATGATTGTGTCAAACGTTGGGAACTGGGAGAGGACTGAGACTGAGAATCAGTTACAAGGGTGTAGGGTCAGGCAAGGCCCCTCTGCAGACCAGCACACTGAGCTGAGCTCTGGAGGATGAGCAGGACAAAGGGAAGAGTATTGCAGGAAGAAGGAACAGCCAGAGCGAAAGGCCCAAGGCAGGAGGCAGCTGGACCCAGTGGAGGAAGCCTTGACCACCTCAGCACATCTGCTCCTGGCATCCCTGCCCCCATTGTGTCTCATTGTCCCAGGATGGTGGCTTCGGAGGGGCAGGGACTGAGCCTGGGCAGGGAGCAGGGCTGGCTCCCAGGGCCCTGTGGAATACACTGAGGTGTGGGGACCCTATTTTTTTAAAAAACAGTTTTATTGGCCAGGCATGGTGCCTCACATCTGTAATCACAGCACTGTGGGAGGCCAAGGTGGGAGGCTTCCTTGAGCTCAGGAGTTTGAGACAGGCTTGGGCAACATAGTGAGAACTCTTCTCTACTAAAAATTTTAAAAATTAGCCAGGTGTAATGATGCATGCCTGTAGTCCCAGCTGCTCACGAGGCTGAGGCAAGAGGATCACTTAAGCCCAAGAGTTCGAGGCTGCAGTGAGCCGTGATCGCAATGCTGCACTGCAGCCTGGGGGACGGAACGAGACTGTCTCTAAATAAATAAATAATAAACAGTTTTATTAAGATAAAACTCACATACCATGTAATTCATCCTTTTAAGGCATATAATTCAGTGGTTTTTCATCATCACCACTGTCTAATTCCAGAACATTTTAATAATCTCCAAAAGAAACTCCATATCCATTAGAAATCACTGTCCAACACCCCCTCTTCTCCAGCCCCTGGCAACCGCTAGTCTACTTTCTGTCTGTATGGATTTGCCAATTTTGGACATTTTAAATGAATGGAATCCAGACAATATGTGTCTGGCTTCCTTCACTTAGCATAATGTATTTTAAGATTCATCATGTAGTAGCATGAATGGGTACTTCACTCCTTTTTATGGCTGAATAATATTCCCCTGTATGGATATGCCACATCTTGTTTATCCATTCATCCGTGAGTGGACATATGGGTTGTTTCTACTTTATGGAGATCACGAATAATGCTTCTGGTGCCAGGCATGGTGGTTCACGCCTGTAATATCAGCACTTTGGGAGGCCAAGGCAGGTGCATCCCCTAAGGTCGGGAGTTCGAGACCAGCCTGACCAACATGGCGAAACCTCGTCTCTACTAAAAATACAAAAATTAGCTGGGCGTGGTGGCACATGCCTGTAATGCCAGCTACTAGGGAGGCTGAGGCAGGAGAATCACTTGAACCTGGGAGGCAGGGGTTGCAGTGAGCTGAGATCACGCCATTGCACTCCAGCCTGGGCAACAAGACTGAAACTCCATCTCAGGAAAAAAAAAAAAAAAATGCTGCTGGAAACATTTGTGTTCAGGTTTTCATGTGGACATATACTTTCCCTTCTTTTGGGTGTGTATACCTAGGAGTGAAGCTGCTAGGTCATAGAATAACTCATTTTTTAATGTTTTGCTAAATGGCTAGATGGTTTTCACAGTGGCTGCACGATTTTATATCCCCACCAGCAAAGCACACGTATTCCAATTTCTGCAAATATTCACCAACACGTGTTATTGCTTGTCTTTTTGATATCCCAGTGGGTATTAAATAGCATCTCATTGTGATTTTGACTAGTGACTAATGATGTCAAGCTTTTTTTTTTTTTTTTTTGAGACAGGGCTTCACTCTGTCACCCAGGAAGTGATGTGATCTCGGCTCACTGCAACCTCCACCTCCTGGGTTCAAGTGATTCTCCTGCCTCAGCCTCCCAAGTAGCTGGGATTACAGGCACCCACCACCACACCCAACTAATCTTTGTATTTTTAGTAGAGACAGGGTTTCACCATGTTGGCTAGGCTGAGCTCAAACTCCTGACCTCAGGTGATCCGCCCACCTTGGCCTCCCAAAGTGCTGGGATTACAGGCGTGAACCACTGCACCTGGCCATTTGAATATCTTCTTTGGAGAAATTCTATTCCAATCTTTTGCCCATTAAAAAATTGGTCTATTTGGGCTGGGCGTGGTGGCTCACCCCTGACCTCGGCAATTGGATGTCAAGGGAGATGGACATGGGAAGTGTCATGGGGTACGAGGATAGACTTAATAAGTGGGGGTGGCACTGCTTGCTGAGGTCTCAGAGTCAGCCACACCAGATGTGCTCCTCCTACAGTGCTCCCAAACTCAGAAATGTCCCCATCCTCACCTCGCCCTTCACACCACCAGAACCTGGTGCCATCCTGGGCTTCCTCTCCCTCACATTGTTGCCATCCCCAAGTCACTTTGATTTTGGCTCCCAAAATCCCAGCACTTTGGGAGGCCAAGGCGGGTGGATCCCAAGGTCAGGAGTTCGAGTGAAACCCTGTCTCTACTAAAGATACAAAAAATTAGCCAGGTGTGGTGGTGCGCACCTGTAATCCCAGCTACTCAGGAGGCTGAGGCAGAGAATTGCTTGAAGCTGGGAGGTAGAGGTTGCAGTGAGCCGAGACCGCGCCACTGCACTCCAGCCTGGGCAACAGGGTGAGACTCAGTCTCAAAAAAAAAAAAAAAAATTGGTCTACTTGTCCTTTGACTGTTACATTGTAAGAATTCTTGGTGCTTCTGGATACAAGTCCCTTCTTGGGGGAAGGTGCTGGGATACCAGGCCAAGGAGCCAGGCCCTGGGGCTGCCTGGGCTCTGCTCTCCCAGTCCTCTGGCTGTGGGCTCAGGGGCCTCACGGAGGGGGTCCAGTGTCCCCTGGGAGGGAAGACATCTGCCCCATGCGTCACCTCCCACCTCCAGTTCCCCCACTCCCTCTGCCTCTATCGGGCTTCAGACACCACAGCGTGAACACTTCACAGGGCCTATGGTGCCCCCTGACCCCCGACCAAGGCTCAGGTCTGGCAGCTGGTTTTGATAACCAGGGAAAGCAGAAATGCTAGATCCTTTCATAGGTGACCACAGAGAAGCTGCCACCTGCTTCACGCCTGCTGTGACACTGCCACAACCGCCACTGTGAGAGATCAGCCACCTCTGCGGCCCAGAGGTCCAGCCCAAGGCTTACGGGGCAGGCTGTGGGAGGGAAGCCTGCCAGGGCAGCCACCGCCCGCTTACACCAGGGCCTCCTTCGCCCTGCTTATTTAAACTTCTTGAACTTTCCATAGTTTGTAAGTTGAGCTCCTATAACTTTGAGAATCAAGGGAAATGTGAAAAAACAAAACCCAACCGCAGCCGCTGGCTGATTCAGCTCAGACATTTGGGGAATCTTTCTCTGGGGCTGCCCAAGGCCAGTGGCTGGGCTGCAAACACAGGAGCGGTGCTGGCTGTGTCTGTCACATGGGGTCTCACCTCCTCCTACAAGCCTGAGGCCTCATATCATTGCCGTGTCACTGTCCTTCACAGGCACCCCTTCTGCATGCGGGGGCTCTGGGCCATTGCAAAGGCAGCACGATACAGCCCCTGTCCTGGGGCATGAGGTACAAAGTGGTAAAGGGACTTGTGACAGTTAAGGGAGGGGAACCCAGGTGCAGCTCTGGGGCCCAAGTGTGGCTTCCAGAAGCTGGGGAGGGATCTCCAGGTGAGAGAGTTCTCAATTTCCCTTCAAGGAAGGTTAGGACTTCAACACAGCGGTAAGGATCTTGCAGACAAAAAGAACGGCCAAGTGCGCAAAGGCTTGGCACGTGGGGAGCCCTGCCTCGGGAACCCATAGCCAGGGGGCCCGCGTTGGTGGAGGGCTGTTATCTAGGAATGAAGAGGAGCAGAGTGGGAGAAGCCAGCTGGGCTGACTGTCCCTGGGCCCCAAGTGCTGGACTGAGAACCATGTTTACCTCCCTAGCTACACCTCCTCAATGATGCTACTAAGTACTAAGGAGCACTTGGCCCCTTCCTAGACTTTGCCCCGCCCCTGAATCCCCATCACCTCCCCTCAAGACCTGCTGGTCCCATCTTCGAGGAGACATTCTGTGTTGCGACAGCATTTTTTGATTTTGTCTCTGCAGGATTGGGCCTCCGGCAGGCTCCTCACTCCCGCAGCGCCCCAGCTGGGCCTGCCACCCGCCACCTGCCACCCGCCCACGTGGAGCCCCCTCTGCCCCTGCTGGCGCTGCATCGGCTTTGGCAGGCTCTGGGCCCTGAGGCCTCTCTGCTCACTGATTACGCAGCAGCCGGTGGGCTCGGGAGCCAGAGCGAGAGATTTATTGTGGTTTTTAGGGGGCGTTTAGGAGTCGACGTGATAGTGTCTGTGAACGCACTTCGTAAACTGTAACGGGGGAGTGCTGTGCACACGTGAGGGGCTGGGGCTGGGGCTGGGGACGGGAGCCCAGCCCCTGGATGACATCCTGGGGCTCAGTCGGCAAGCCCCTTCAGTCCCAGTGGGTGGCACGAGGGTGGGAATCCCAGGCTGCATCTGCTGGAGCAGGGCCTCCCTGGGCCTGCGGGGGCTGGGACGTCTGTGTCACCAGGCAGCTCTGGCATGAGCTGTGAGCCAGAAAATTGCCCAGGTCCCTCCCTCGCCCAAGAAACCCAGTTGCACTGCAGTGAAAGTGACATGCTTCCTGGCTGTAGATGGGACCAACTCCAGGCCTCCTCACCCCTGCCATGGGGAGATGGAGAGAAGGAGGGGACCACAGCTGGACGGGGCTGTCTCCCAGGAAGGGGAGCTACACACAGGCAGGGGCTCCGCCATCCCAGCCTTCTAGCTAAGCGTTACCATCTGAGAATCCTTATTCAGTGGCATATATTTGTTGAGCACCTACTATGTGCTTTGCACTGTTCTAGATGCTAGAGGTCTAGCAGGGATCAAGACAGATGAAAATCCCCACACTCATGGACCCTGGGTGAGGGAGGGCAAAGACAGACAACTCACAGGTGAAGAAGGATGACTTTAGATAATGGTCGTTACCATAGAAACAGGAAAACTGGGAATGACTGAAGCTAGGGGGTCAGGAAAGGCCTCTCTGAGGGGCCCTCATCCCTCTCTCCAGGTGGGACCCGTCCATGGCTTCTGGAACAATCTGGGCCCTGAGAGGCTCAGCTGGTCCCCCAGCCACCTGCCTAGGCAGCCCTGGGGCTCTCAGACATGTGGACAAGGGGCTGCTCTGGGTCCGGTGCCCCATCTGGCCACTGTTGGGGCTGTGGTCAGGGTCCCCAACTGAGCTGTCTTCATTTCACTGGAAAGCTGGTGAGGGGCAATGGAACGTTGAGGCTCAGGCGTAGCTGGAGAGCAGCTGTGGTAGGTGCTGTGCCCCCATTTCACAGCTGAGGAAACTGAGGCCTGCCTAGAGGTGCCAGCTGGCAGAGGTAGAATTTGAACGTAGGTCGGTCTGATTATTTTCTGAATGAAAAATCAGGTCCACGGTCTCCTGGGGACAGCAGGAGCATCTCCTTGAGCTTGGGACTGGTTGCCTTTATCATCTCGAGAGTAATGAGAAGCAAACTAATGCTGTTTGAGTGTTACTGGTGCCAGGTGCTGTTCTAAGTACAGAACCTGAGTTATCTAATTTAAGCCCCAGCACAACCTGATAAGGTGAGAACTGTCATTAATATCCCCACTTTACAGACAGAGCAACTAAGGCCAGTAAGGTTAGGTAACTTGCCCAAGGCCACACAGGCTGATACAGCAGAGCTGGATGTGAACCCTCCAGGGTCTGTGTGTTTAGCTGCTCCTTTTTCCTGTTTCCCTCTTCAAGGTCACAGGTCTTAGGCCTTGGGATTGTCAGATTGTGCTGAGGTCCCGACCATGCATGGTCCTGTCAGCTTCATTATAGTCTCTTGAGTCTGTTGGTTTTATAATCCCCCCTACTGTTTTTACAGATGAGGAAACTGAGGCCTCGAGCAGGTGAGTCACAGCTAGGTGATCGGGAAGTCAGGATGTGAACCCAGACCAGCTCAGAGCTGGAGCATTAACTCCCTGGTTCTCCCTCTTCCTTGCCCATCATCAGCTGTCTTGTTTGCCCCTGCTCCCCCATAAAAGCCCATAGAGGCTGGGGGTGTTCCCCCACATGACAGATGGGCACACTGAGGCCCAGGAAGGTAGACTGTGGCTCGTGTGTGGTTGCTGGCTGTTGAGCTAGGCCTGCTTTCCTGCCCCCTCAGTGACGAGGGCAACTGGCCAGGCCACTGTGGCAAGGGAGTAGCTGAGGTGGTGAGGACCGGTCCTGGGCATCTGCCCAGGTTGTGCAAGGCTCCGGGAGGGAGACCTGTCTGGAGCCAGCTCTGGGATGCAGGTGCCTGCCTCTCCTGCACTGCAGACCAGTCCCACCTCCTGGACTTAGCTCTGGATCTAACCCTGAGGGGGGTCTTGCTTCCCTTCACGGTAGGGACACTTTGGGGGGTGCATAAGCTCCTGGCTTAGTGCCCTGTCAGCCTTGTGACCTTGGCAAGGTCACCCACTCTGAACCTGCTTCTTCTCTGTAAAATGGGATACTGGTGTCTGGCTGGGTTGGTGACACAGATTTTTAGTAAAACCTGAGATGCATCTGGTGGCTGGGAAGGGGCAGCTCTTGTCCAACTCCCCCTTGTCCTCTGCTCAGGAAGCAGCAGCATGAAGGGGTACCCCAGCACCTGCCCAGGGAGTCAGTAGAGCTGTGTGGGCCCTGGGGGGCTGTCTAAGCTAATCTGTCCCTCTCTCCTGCCCCCAGGGACACTGGCCAGCTGCTGCCCTCAGATCCTGTGGCCCTGAGACCTGGCTGTGGCCTCACAGGTGCCAGGGTGGCACAGCTGGACCCTGCGGGCCCTCCTGGACAGTCCCCAGGCAGACTGCACCTTCTGGAGGGATCTGATCCCAGTGTGAGGGCAGCAGCAACAGAGGCCTGGAAGCCTTGGCAGTGGGATTAAGGTGGAGAAAAATGAGCTTGGAAATCATTAGCTTCCTTGGTTGGCGAGAGCCACCCCGAATGAACATTCGGGGCTTTTAAAATGAACATCAGCTGCAGGGACCGGTGCCCTGTGCCTGCCATGGCCCAGGCTGCCTTGTGGAATCCCAATCCCGGCCTTTCTTCTTTGGTTGCTGCTCAGCCAACACTTACTGAGCGCCTACTGTGGGCCAGGCCCAGAGCCAGGACGGAGGGAGAATCCAGACAGAGAGCAGCAGCCCTGTGGCGAGAGCGCAGCCGCAGAGGCCGTGGTGCCAGCCAGGGAGGACTCAGGCGGGGCGGAGCAGGCGCCACCACCTCCACGGGGGCTGTGGCTGCACAGAGGGACTGGGTGGCCACTCGGGGGGCAGTCCCGGGAAGCTTCCCAGAAGAGGGGCCTTAGGGGATGGGGGTGGCCATCCACAGAGGGGGACCTGCAGAGGCACTGGGGTATGGCAGGCTTGGGCGGGAGAACTCGCGCGCCTCCCAGGCCAGGCAGGTGGGCCTGGTGGGGACTGAGGCCAGCTGCAGGCCCGCGTCTTGACAGACGGCTGGCAAGCGGAATGCACGAGAGGGAGGCTGCTGCCCAGGCCTTCTCTTCTCCAAACCGAGCTGATCGGTGGATTTTTATGAGAAAATTCCCGATTTTTAAACGATGAGAATTAATTCCAATTAAAAACAAAAAATACTATGGTGTCACGCAAGCCTGGCTTCAGGCTGGATTGGGACCGTGGGCCTAGAGTTTCTGATCTCTAGTGGCCGTGGGGATGCGGGTGGGGGTGACGCAGGCCGGTTAGAAGGGGTGTCGGTGAGGGAGGGACGGTGGGCGGGGGGGGCTGGTGGGGGTTTTCTGAAGGCGTAGGGTGGGGAGAGCCGGTGGAGTGGGGGCTGGCCTCACCCCCAGCAGCGGCGCCGTGCGTGGGGGGCTGGGCGCGGGTGGGCGGGGGCTGGAGGCAGGGCCCCCCCCTACCCCAGCCCGGCGCGCCGCGGCCGCCCGCCGCCTCCATCCGGGCCTCTCCCCACCTCCCGCCCGCCCGCCCCCGCCCGCGCCCCTCCCCCGCCGGCGCGCACGGCTCCCGCCGCCCCTCCTCCGCCCGCCCGCCCTCCGCCCGCTCTCCCCGGCTCCCTCCCGGTCTCTCTTAAGTGCCATCGAGGGGCGCCGGGAATTGCAGCCAGTAAATCGCGTCCCACCACTCAGCGGCGGGGCCACCGCAGCGGCGCCGCCCGCGCCCGCCGGGAGCCCGCGCCGCCCGGGCGCCTCTCCAGGGCCCGCGAGGCCCGCCCCCCACCCGGCGCGGCGCTGCGCAGGGCCTGCCCCCGGGCCGGCCGGGGCGCGCGGGGCCCGCGCTGGAGGCGAGGACGCGGCGGCCGCGGGGCGCACGGCCCGGAGCGCGCGGCCCGCGCCCCCGCGCGCCCTGCCCGCGCCCGCGCCCCGCGCTCCGGAGCCCGGCCCCGCTGCCCGGGCTCTCCTGCGGGACCGATGCCGGCCCTCCGGCCGCCAGGGTAAGGGGACAGCGCGGGCGCGGCAGGGGGCGGGGGGTGGGCGCCAGCCCCGGGGGACCGATGCCCACCCAGCATCCGCGTCTGGCACGTGGGGGCGTCTCAAGTTCCCTCTGGAGGCCAGACAGGTGGCGAGGACGCGGGGGTGTGATGCTCAAAGGCTGGCACTTATTGCGCGCCTACTGTGCGCCAGCCGTGACCGTTCCTCTGAAGTAGGGGGTGTTTGTCCCCATTGTACAGATGAGAAAACGGAGGCTAAGAGTGGGCAAATGGCTCGCTCAAGGTCCCCGGCTAGCAAGTGGCCAGCCAGAATTTGCCCCTGGGGCTGCTTGACTCTACAGTGGGAGCTCACCCCTCCATGACACTCACAGCGACAGAGTAAGCCTATGAATATTTCATTGTAGAAAAGAAGAAAAAAAAAATCATCCATTGTCCCACCACCATAATGCAGCCACTGTAAGCGCTTGCGTTTTTTATTTCAGCCTTGTTCTTTTTCCTCCTTTCCTTAAGAGTGTGTGCTTCGGGGTCAGTTGGACCCTGGTTCCCTCCTGACTAGCGCCTAGAAGCTGAGAGGTTTTAAACAAGGCCCCTTAGCTCCCTGGACTTGGGTGTCCAGCCTAGGGAAAAGGAGACACCCCCACGGTGCCCGAGGGGATTAGATGAGACCTGGTAGGTAGCCCTGAAGGACGGGGAGGAAATGGGGAGGGTCCAGGGCCTAGAGGAAGGGTCATCCATTCAGCTGGGATTCTAGGAGCACCAATTTAATGCTGAAGTAGGGTTGGGCTCTGGGACTGGGTGAGATGGGGGCAGCCTGGTCCACATGCTTCCGGCCCGAGGGCTCTGTCCAGCATGGTGGGGCTGCCTAGCCACACACCCGGCCCTTGGCAGGCCCCTGCCTCCTCCCCTAGTGTCTAGCAAGGGGGCAGCCCCCTGGCTTCACCTCTGCCCAATGAGATGAACTACCTCCAGGAGGTAGTCTAGTGCTGCTCAGAATTTTGAACCTGGGCCAACATTTGGGTCCTGGCCTCTCCCAGCCCTGGGCTTTGGGGCCTGCCAAGACCTTCCCAAGCTCACAAGCTTAGCATCAGGCCCTAGTCTTTATCCTACCCCAGGGCTGTGGCATCACTTCCACCCAGTACCCACACCAGAGACTCCAGGCCTGTGGCCTTCCTACCTGCCTGTCCATCCAGTCAGCCCTCCCGTCGTTTCTCCCCCCATTCCCCCTCTGCCCTGGACGTACCGGCCCCTCCTCCCCATCCATGACTGTCCATTGGGACGCCATTGCCAAAGCTGTCATTTTAAATGCAGCTCTGAGCTTCCAAACTCTTCAGCTGTCCACAAACCTAAAGTAGGCCAACCTCCTGAGCCACTTTTCGAGGCTGGACCTCTCCTCTGAGCGGTCTCCCCTGCCCACCTCTCTGGCCTCACCCCAGGGAAGTGGATGTACCCTGGTCTTAGACACCCTAAGCACTGGGTCTTCCCTGCCTGAGATGGTCTCTTCCCCACACATCCCCTCCCCCAAGTCTTCCAGCCTCCAGAACTGCTCATCCTCAAGGCCCAGCTACATCCCCTCCTCCCTGTGGTCCTCCCAGACTCCCACCTCCTTCTGAGGTGGGTGAAGTGAAGGCCTTTTCCCATGGGTGCCCCCAGCTCTTGGCAAATCCTTCCATTATTGCTCTCAATGTGGTAGGACGCTTACATCTTGCCCCCCAACCCCGCTGACCCAGACTGGGAGAGCTGGGGCCCGGGTTGGTGTGTCCCCAGGGTCCAGCACAGGGCCAGCCCCTGTGTGGCCAGCTCACAGGTCTTTGAGGAATGAACACTGGGGAGGCTGGCAGAAGCGGAAGGGTCCCTTACAGGGCTCTCCGAATCCCCTTGAGGCTGACAAGGAGCAGATGTCAGAAGCCTCCTGCTTCCTTGGGGGTCTTCTGCCTGTGAGCAGGATGCCCTTGATTGAGAAGCTGAGGATTGACCCTCTGCCTTTGAGTTCAGGGACCCAGGTCCTTACCCACCTGGATTCGCTGTGATGGTAATGGTGGGTGCTCAGGCAGAGGGTCCCTCCCTGTCCTGTCTCGGGGGTCTCCAGCCTCCCTTGCCCCATCTAGCCCACCCCCGATGCCCTCCCGGGGAACAGGGAGAGTTATGTCAGGCCCTCTGGCCGAGCGCCAGGGCTCCCCATGGAACTATAAATTGACCTGTCGGGAGAGGGAAGAGATTAATGTCGGCCATCTTCATTAGCGTGTCCCCCGGGGTGACGGCGTCTGCCCTGAGCTGGCTGATTGGAGAGAGTGTGAGTGAGTATGGGGGACTGGGGGGTTTACATCCCCCCCTAGAAAGGCAAGGAGCAGAGGCCAGGGCCTGCCAGAGAGCCACGGCCTCCTCCCGCTGCTAGCAGGGCCGTCCCTCCGGCCTCTGCTCCTGGCAGCCGGCGCGCGCTTTGATGGAGGACCTGTGTGCTAATTGGGAGCAGAGCTGCGCGCCCCGCAGCTCCGCGGGGCTCCCAGGCTGACACCGCCAGCTTCACGGCATCTGCAGGGCCTTCATTAGAGGCTTTCTCCCTGACCAGAAAGGAGCCGGCTGCGGGCTGGTCGGGGGGGGGGGGGGGGGGGGGCCTTCCCTCCTCTCCTTTCCCCTCCCCTTTCCCCTCCCCCTCCCCCTCCCGCTTCCCTTCTTTATTGCGTTGATGGGGAAGGAGGCAGCTTTGGCGTGTGGAAGAGATGATGAGGGATGGAGGCAGCCATTTGAGTTTGAGACCTTGCTGTGCGTCCTGATGACTCTGTGACCTTGGGTTAGGCCCTCGACTGCTCTGCACCTGAATGTCCTTGTCCCAGGAATGGGCATGGTTGTGCCCTCAGGGTGGGGTGAAGTGGGGTGGGCCAGGTGAGTGTTGTGTACTTGTCTTTGGAAATGAAGGCTGGGCAGATCCTGAGGCTAACGCACAGACTGAGTCCATCTGTCTGGGGTTGAATCCTGGTGCTGCCCTGGGCCCCCTGAGCCTCAGTTTTCTTGTCTGGTGATGGCTGAGGGCCCAGGGCTGGTCTCATGCAGTGGAGGTCCCTTTCAATGGACAGAAACAGTGATCGTGCTGGGTGCAGGCTACCGCGGGAAGGGACTGCAGGTTGGGTGGCATTGGTTTGTTCCATCATTTATTCACTCACTCATTCATTCATCCAGAACAGCCTCTTGCACAAGGGTCTTGTACCCACAGAGGTGGTTCAAATGTGACCTTGCCCTCTGACAGCCCCCCTGGGGAAACAGACCTGGGAACAGATGGGGACAGGCCTGCATGAGCTGCTGGGCCCCTGGAAAGGCGTCTCCCTTGGGCCTGGGAATGTCTGGACGGCTCTAAGGGGGCCAGTGAGGCAGAAAGGTAAGGAAAGGTTCGTCTTTTCCTTACAGACCTTGTTTGTACCAGGTCTCGATATGGCAGGAGCCCAGCTAGTCACTGGGGTTCTGGCCTACTCCCCTGACCCCCTGACCCAGCTGTTGACCAGGTCAGGAGCAGGGGGAGCTTTGCTGAGTATGCAGGGACTGAGGCCGCCTTCCCAGGCCCATTCTTGTCTCCCACCCTAAAACTCTTTCATGCATTCTGGGATGGTGGGAGAGAGATGGGCCCCACTGGATACCTGAGGTTCTGGCCTGAGTCTGCGCATCAGGCTGGCTCCGTGAGCACCTGGCTGGCTCCGTGAGCACCTGGCTGGCCAAGTGCCTGCCCCAGGCTTGGGATAGGCAGCAGTTGGGGCAGGGCCACGCCCTGGGATGATTGAATCTCACTGTGGCTGTGCCACTCGCTAGCTGAGGGTCACTGTCTAAGGCATGTGGTTCTCTTTCTGCAAGCCTCAGTTTCCTCCTTTGGACAATGGGAATCCCGCGGTGATAGTTGTCCAGCACATGCTGACGCAGAGTGGGTGCAGAGTGAGCGCCGTTTTTGTGGTCATTTCTGGCTCCACCAGCTGCCCCAACTCCTTACTCAGCCTTCCCTGCAGTTTGCTGCCCAGAGAATGCTGGTTTAGTTGCTATGGGCTTCTCTATGGCCCCAGATCTCTCCTTCAACAAGCCAGGGGGTACCAGGTACCCACTGTGCCCTGCAGAATGTTTGAAGAAAAAGTGTGTAGTTTTGGATTCTGAAATCCCAGCCCTGAGTCCTGGCTCTAGATCTGTCCAGCTGTGTGGCCTTGGATATATCACTTAGTCTCTGTGTGCCTCTGTTTTCTTGCCTGGAGCTGCAGTGAGATGTAAACTGGAAACCACAGTGTAGATTGCAGTGACCAGTAAGTGCCCACCTTGTGTGAGGACGAGCACTGGGCCAGGAGTCTGAGCCTTGGGTGCAGCGACTGCCCCTGTGGCTTCACTGTGTGTCTCTGGTCCAGACTCTTTAGGGGCACCTGTTAAGGGGGGCCGTGGCATCTGCCTGCCTCACAGAGCTTTTCTGAGACTGGAAAGACCCAGGGGTGGGGGGGGAGAGGGGCTGCTCATGGGAGGGCTTTAAAGGGCTGGATGCCTTCTGGAACAACCCTGTCTCCCTGGATGTAGATGACCGCCTATCTGAAAAATGGGACCAGACACCCTGCTCACCCCCATCCTTAGATCTCTGTGATTATGACTTTAATCAGAATTTTAGCCTTTATATTTATAATGCATCTGAAGGGACTCCAGCCCAATTTAATACGAGATGTGTTGAAATATACTGTCATCTGGACTTTGATATATTAAGATTGCCCTTTGAAAGTCACGTGTTGAGAGGCAGATGATGAAGAGGTGCCTATTGTTGCCGCCTCGTGCCGTGCCCAGTCCGTCCCGCCTGGCAGCCTCCGTCGCAGGAGCTGGCAACATGGCTGTCTGCCTCCGCCTTTCCCGAGCAGGCAGGAATCACTAACGCGTTAGCAGTTTCATTAAGCCTCTCGCCAGCCTCCCCGCCTCCCTCCCGGGCCTCCTCGGTAATTATTTTCCCAGCCTTTCCACTCGCAGCCCCTGAGCGAGCTCTTCGGGATTGGCCTAGTGGCCCCCCCAGGCCGGGCTGCCGGGAGGGACGGGGCTCTGCTGAGGCCCCCCTGGGCACCCCCCTCCCAACTCTGTGCTGCCATTTAAGCTTTGTGTCCCCCTGAGGCCTCCGTGAAAATGCAGATCTGCTGCCTGCCAGGGGTGATGGTTAACCCGTTATTACACACCCAGCACGTGTAGTTTCCTCTGTGCAACCAACCTCCATTCAGACGAAAAGTTTCTCCGGCCCTCTTCTGGGGCTGTCACGGAGCGGGCACTGGGGACCCAGCTGCGAGGGGATTTCTCGTGCTGCAGAACTGTGAACATCCAGGGCTGTGGGGGGTCTCAGGGGACGCGTGGAGACCGAGGCGGGATTTGTGTACAGAGTAGGACCTGGGCCCAGAGGGTTTTCTTTCTGGGACCCATGCCCCCACTTCCCAGGGTAAGCACTGGACCCAGGAGGGGCCCAGTACCCCCTCCCTCTGGCAACAGTGACTGGTGGAGAAAGGGGCATGTGGCCCATCTGAGCCAGTCAAAGGCTTCCCTGGAACTGTGACTCAGGGTTGAGTATGCAGGGCCTGAGACCCCTTCCCAGGCCCATTCTGGCTTTGGACTCGGCTGTGATTGTTGAAACTGAAGGGTGTGAATATGAGGCCACCGGCCACCCTCTTCCGCAGCTGCATTTAGGATGGAGGATTGCGGATAAGGTCATCACATGGAAGGAGGCAGAGCCTAGATGTGGATGGATAGATGACTTAATTTGGGCCTCTAGATCCAGAATGCCTGAAACTACCCCTGGAATATTTAGTTATATAAACCAACATTTTCTCTTTTTTGCTCAAGCTATTTTGAGTTGTGTTTCTTTCTCTTGCAACCAGTAATGTCCTGACTAATGCAGGAGAAGGATCAGGCAGGATTTTACAAAAGAGGAGACATTTTGAGTTGGGCCTTGCAGGATGAATAAGAGCTCATCCAGCTGAGAAGAGGGGGAAGAGCACTTAGGCAGAGGGAATAGCAGGGGTCTAAGGCTTGGAGGTACAAAAGCAAAGGATGAGGGGGACACCAAGCATTGGCAGTGGCACCAGGGCTTGTAAGCAGAAGTGACAGGCATGGAGGTGGGGGATGGGAAGCTGAATGCCAGGCTGTGAATGCCAGGGTAAGGAGGGATGGGAGCTGAAGGTACTGAAGACTGGGGGAGCGACAGGCAGGAGGAGGAGGTGTGGGCTTGGGCAGGTCAGAGGAGGTGCCAGGGAGAGGATAAGGGGAAAAGGAGGGGCAGGGAGGGCATGGTGGCAGCGTGGGTTTGGGAATCAGTGAGAGGAGGCACCCCAGTGTCAGGGCTAGAGAAGTAGCCAGGGCTAGACCACAGGGACCTTGGACATGAGGCAGCAGCATCTGGAGGGCCCAGGAGCCCCTGATGTGGTCAGATCTGACTGCGCCATGGAGACTGGGAGTCCACACACTTATTCAGTGAACAGATGTGTGGAGTGCTGTGTGCCAGGCCTGAGGGCACAGCAGTGACTCTTCATGCACAGCCGCTGTGTTGTGCAACTCCCAGGCTGATGGGGAGACAGATAGTGAGCGAGGAAGAAGATACATGGCAATGGGAAGCAGTTCTGTGCTGTGTGGTGGTGATCAGGGTGGGGTGCACATGTGGATACCGCTGGCCAGGGTCCTCTGGAGAGGTCTCTTCAAGAGGAAATGTTTGAGTTGAGGCCTGAAGAGCGAGGAGTACCAGCTGTGAGGGAGGTCAGGGGGAAGAGCACACTAGTCAGGGGCCCATGCAAAGGTCCTGTGGCAGGTCTGAGTTTGTCTGGGTGTGGGGCAGAAAGGAGGCCATTGTGGCTGGAGTATGGTGGATAGGTGTGTGTGTGGAGGGGGTTTAGGGGCCAGACTGTGCCATGTGGGCCAGTGGGGCCCAGGACATGCCTGGGATTTTATTCTAAAGGTGGCGGGCACCCTTTAGAGGGTCTCAGTAGCAAGTCTGGAGGCAGAGATGGGTGAAGGAGGGAGATGGCAGTGGGGCTGGAGCTGGGAGAGTCCACGTGGCGTGGGGAGGTGGGGAGGGAAGAGCCCGGATAGGATGCCTGGGATGCATGCAGGAGAAGGGATCCTGAAGCAGGCCTGAGCAGGGGACCTCTGGCTGGAGTGCTCCGGGGGCATCCAGAGCTGAGGTCATCCAAGGGGAGAGGGGGCGGGAGCTGAGGCCCAGCCTGAGGCCTGGAGAGAGAGAGGCTGTCTGGGGTGGGTTTTCCAACCTGGCTACCTGAGCCATGCCAGGTCAGTCCAGCCTGGGTGTGAGAGCTGTTTGCTGCCCTGGACACACCCAATTCTTGCCACCACCACCCCTCCCCCACAGATCCCGGCTGGAGCGTATAGGTGATGTTGCCTGCCGCCTGCAGCCGTGCCATCCTCTGCAATGAGGAGTTCACCCAAACTGCTCTGTTTTTTGGCGCCAGCTGGTTTGCTTGACTGGAGGAGGCCACGCTAATGGGGCCAAGGTCACAGGTTGCAGCCTGCATGGTGGCAGGTTGGCTCCCAGACTTGTGGGTGGGTGCCAGGACTGTATTCCTGGTGTCTGTGGGCAGAGGAGGAGTGATGGGACCCCGGGCCCTGTCGCTAGGTTGTTGGCAGACTCATGAGAAAATGATATTAAAGGGCTGTGAGGACAGTTGAGCCTACAAATTGTTGGTGAGGTTGCCACCAGTCTGATTTCCCAACCAAACCCCAGATTGGGTTGACCACCACAGGTGGTCTCGGGGGTAAAGCTGGGCTAGGGGCCAGGCTGGTTGCTGGTTTGGGCAGGGCTGGGGGAGTGATCTGAGTGCTGGGGCACCCCCACCCCAGAGCTGGCACCCTGAAGGGCTCCCTGTCACCCCCTTGCCACCCTGCTGGCTTTCTAGTCTAACGTCCTGTGCTTCTGCCGCACTCAGAAGCTGCACTTAGAGGTCCCCAGAGCCCAGTTCTTTCTTGCCCTCAGGCCTCTGCCCCTGCTATGCCTTCTGCCTGGGACACTTCCCTGCTCTCTGCCCCGCTGCTGTCTGCTCGGAGTCAAGAGTAACAGATGCATGCACTGTGTTTTCGCATTCTCTCTGCCAGTCAGTATTCATTCAGCAAATGTAGTCACTTAATAAGGATATTGCAGCCCTACTATGCACCAGATGCGGTACTGATTGGGGGTGGGATGGAGAGAGCTACGTTTGTGAATAAAGCAGACCAGGTCCTGACCCTCGAGGAGCTCACAGTGGAGTAGGAGTGACAGACAGCAAACAGGTGAAAACGTGGCTGGTGGTGCTGGCCTGTGGGCAGAGCTGTGTGGAAAAGCTGAGTGGTGCCAGAGAGAGAGTGGGAAGTGCAGGGGGTGCTGATAGAGGGAGGGTGGCCAGGGAGCCTTTATCAGAGGGAGGAGAAGGTGCCAGCCATGGGAGGTATGCGGGGAGAGCATCCCAAGTGGGACTCTTTGCTTTCTTGTCTGTTTCCCCACCCCTCATACCTGGTGGGGGCCAGCACAAAACTTTGATCTTTGCTGGGGCTGAGCTGATGTGGGCAGGGCCCCGGGAGCAGGAATGGTCTCGGATGTCTCCGTGGAACCCAGGTCCCAGGAGCGTAGGCAGAACCAAAGTCAGGCTGGGCTCCGGGCCCAGGGGGTGTACAGCTCTGGGTACTGTAGGCATCCAGGGCCTGAGACACGGGATGGGGTGTGGAGTCTTGGGTCCTGGTTCATCCTGAGGCCCTGCTAGATCCATCCATTGCTGAGGTCCAGAGCAAGGTTCCCTTCCGACAACTCACACAAAGGACTAAAAGTCCCATGGGACAGACGGACAGGACTGAGGAGCCCACGTGCCTGGGGTCAGATCCTTCCCCACTTAGACTAGGCTGTGAGACTACACTCAGGCAAGGCCCTGAATGTGAGCCTCAGCGTCCTCATCTGTAAAATGGGGATGACTGTTCCACCCTTGTGAGGCTGCTTAGAGAATTAGATGTGATAATCTCAGTGCAGCGCCTGGCTCAGGACAGGCGCCAGTGTGTCTGCCACACTGTTATTCTTGGCATTTGCCGAGTGTGTAAAGGCTGGAGCAGTTGTTGACTCGGAACCACCTCCCTGCAGCCTGTCCCCCGCTCTGCCTCCACCTCCTAGAACAGTGGCTGCAGCACACAGTCACTGTTTGTTGACTGACTGAGTGAACTGGCTGCTTGAGGGAGCAGCCCCCAGGTGATGGGGAGGACAGGGCACAGGGGACTGAGCTGTGCCCAGTGGGCTGACCATGGGCAACCAGCCATCTAGCTGCTTCTTGACTCCTCATTGGAGTACCCCAGGACACCAAACCTCCTAGAGCCTCAGTGTACTCCTCTGTGAAATGGAGCCAATGATGATTCTGACCCCGGGCCCTGTCCCTAGATTGTTGGCAGACTCATGAGAAAATGATATTAAAGGGCTGTGAGGACAGCTGAGCCTACAAATTGTTGGTGAGGTTGCCACCAGTCTGATTTCCCAAGGCCACCGAAGGTCCCAGGGAAGAGGGTGAGATGTTCAGGCTCTGGACAGGGAATCAGGCCTCTCCCTGCTTCCAGCTGCCCATGGTGTGAGGGGCACCTGGCCATGCACCCCCTCTGACACTGAGGGTACCATTATGTTGAGTCACCTTTATCTGGTGGCTCATCTGGAACCTTGTGAGCCTGTTCCCACAGGAGTCTGCTAAACTCCAGCCCCAGGCAGGGGCCACCCGTTGGCCTGGGTTCCCACTGCGCTTGAGCCTATGGTCCTGTATCCCAGTGGCACCTGGAGGAGCCATCGTGGTGGGCCGGTGCTCCTCCTGGAGGGAAGCCCTAGGCCAGGCCTGGCACATAGTGGGTGAGCAGGTTGGGCACCTGGAAGCTTGGGCTAGGCCTGGCTTCTGTCACCGTCCTCTGTGTGTGGCTGTAGGCAGTGCATTACAGGCTTAGTACCTACTGCGTGGAGCAGTAGGCATACTGTGTGATCTGGTCTCTGAATTGCTCTCCACTTTGTGGCGAGCCACTATCAGGCTGGCTCACAGGGGCTGATATGAGGGTTTTTACACCTTTACCCCTTTGCCTCTGAGGCAGGTGGGGACCACTGGTTCCTTACAGAAACTGAGGCCCAAAGAGGGCCAAGGTGTGGTGGAAGCCAGATGCTTTTCTGCTTCTGTGTGACTTGCATTCATGGTGCAGTGGCTGTCAGCCAGGCTTGTGCACAGCCTGGTGCACCATCTTCTAAAGCCTCTGCACAGCGAGGCAACTCCTGCCACTGTCTACACACAGCCCTGATGCACCATCCTCTAAAGCTTCTGCACAGCGAGGCAGCTCCTGCCACTGTCTACACACAGCCCTGGTGCACCATCCTCTAAAGCTTCTGCACAGCGAGGCAGCTCCTGCCACTGCACGCAGACTGGGTGCACCATCCTCTAAAGCTTCTGCACAGTGAGGCAGTTCCTGCCACAGTCTACACATAGCCTGGGTGCACCATCCTCTAAAGCTTCTGCACAGCGAGGCAGCTCCTGCCACTGCACACAGACTGGGTGCACCATCCTCTAAAGCCTCTGCACAGTGGGGCAGCTCCTGCCACTGCATTTTGCCAATGCAAAAACAGAGATTAAGAGAGGCAGAGTGACGCAGCCAGGCTTTTGTTTTTACTTTTTCTTGGAGGTATAACTTAATACAGAAAAGTGCACACTTCTTAAGTGTACAGCTATAGGTAGCTGTGTAGCCTCCATCCAGATCCAGACCTAGAACATCCCCAGTGCCCCTGGAGGCTCCCCCGTGCTCCTCCCAGTCAACCCCCCACCTGCTGCCAGCAGCTGCCCCCACTCCTGGCATCTGACAGTAGAGGCTGGCCTTGCCCATCTCTGCACTTTATGGAAACAGAGCCGCACAGCATGGCCCCTTTCCTGTAGCATCTTGTTTGCCCATGCAGTTGCTTTATCAGAAATTGGCTGTGCGGGGCACGGTGGTTCATGCCTGTAATTCCAGCACTTTGGGAGGCTGAGGCAGGTGGATCATTTGAGGTCAGGAGTTTGAGACCAGCCTGGCCAATATGGTGAAACCCCATCTCTACTAAAATTGCAAAAATTAGCAGAGAGGCTGAGACAGGAGAATTGCTTGAGCTCGGGAGGCGGAGGTTGCAGCGAGCCGAGATTGTTCCACTGCACTCCAGCCTAGGCAACAACAGAGCGAGACTCTGCCTCAAAAAAAGAAAGAAAGAAAGAAATTGGCTGAACTGGGATTTGAACTCTTCCGCTCACTCTCCCTGTAGGACCCAGAGTGCTGCCCTTGCTTACATTCCCATCACCCTTGGAATGAGACCGAGATCCTCCCCCTGGCTGCTCCTGCTCCAGCTCCTGCACTCGTCACTACCCTCCAGCCACATAGAGAGACCTTTTGTTCTCAAAAGCCCTGAGCTCCTTCCTACCTCAGGGCCTTTGCACTTGCTGTTCCGACCTCCCAAGCTTCTTGCCTGGCTAATACCCTCAGAGCCCAGCTGGAGTGTCACCTCCTCTGCCAGGCAGGGCCTTCCTGGTGCATGTTATCAGGCTAGTTCACAGTGCCCATGTCATTTGTAATAGTTATCTGTTATGCATCTGCTCACCCTAGACAGTAAACTCCAGGAGGCAGGGATGGTGTCTGCTGAGTTCATGGCTGGTCCCCGGTGCCTTTCGTTGGTTCACTCACTCTTCCTTCCTGTCATCTGTTCCTTCAGCAAGTCCTGAGCACCTGACATGTGATAGCATCTTGCTAGTATTTGTTGAGCGGATGAGTGGATGAAGGAATATCCATCTGTCTCTAAAGCCTGTACTCTTTCCACTACATTCCATCATGTCTGACACCCCTCTCTTGGCCCCACTTTCCCCAGTTGTCAGATGAAGGAACCAGACCTTCCCCTCCTGGCTAAGTTCAGATTCTGAGGATGTAAAAGGCAAGTGGGCTGCTTACAGCCCAGCTGCGCAGGGTAGTGACCATAGACTACAAGGCAGGTTCTGCACCACCCCCAGTGCCTGGCAGAGTGCTTTCCACACCTGCACCATCAGAGCCCCCAGGCTTCTGTTGGGGTGCAGGGCTCAAGGCCTAGACCTGTCAAGGGACTTGCTGAGGCCACACATCTGACCACAACCTCAGAGCTCCAAGCTCAGCCTGTTGGGCCTCAAGGGCAGGAAGAGGCAAGGTTGCCCGGGTCTGGGAGGCACTGGGAATAGGGCTGGTGATGGGGGTCCCTGGTGGACCTGGGTTCCTGCCTGACTTAACTCCACATGGCTGTGTGGCTTTGGTAAGTCAGTTTCTCTTGTGGGCTATAGAAATGGGAGTGACTGTTGTGATTGTCCCTCCCTGATAGGGCCTCTGAGGCTCACGAGATCTCAGGGAGCACACAGTAGGTCTCTGTGAGGCCAGCTGTCTCCAGGGCGTGCGGTGGGACTGGGTGGCTCGTGGCTTAGCGGCTTGTCAGCCAGGCGGGCGGGTGTCCTGGGGCCGGGTTTGATTAGTTCAGGTTGACAGTTGCGCTCCGCGGCGCTGCCGGGAGGGGAGCCCGTGATTACCCTAATGAAGCTTGAACGCAGTTTGTCATCCAAACAGCTGGTTCGTAGCTGTGCTGCTGCCAGCTGCCCGACTCAGCAGTGCAACTGCATGCCCAGGACCGCCCCAGCCCTGAGCAGCCCTGCCACCTGCTCGATGGATGACCAGGGCAGGGGGTGGCGGCCCTGGGTGGGCTGTGGGGCAGCCCCAGGGGAATGAGATGGGTCACTCAGGGGTGGGAGACTTGGCAGAGCCTTAGACCAGCGAAGCAGGGCAGCTTCTCAGGACATTCACGGGCAGCCCCTGATCCTAGGCCTCAGTTTCCCCATCTGTAAAGTAGGTATTGGTGACCTTGCACCTTCAGGTTTCTGAAGTCAGGCTGAACTGTTGCCTCCTCTGGGAACACTTCCCGGACTCTGTGGGCTGGATCAGGAGCTCGCATGGGTGCCCACAGCCCTCAAGGCAGGCCCTGCCACCCCGATGGCCCTGTGTTGTCACTGAAGGTCGAGAGTTGTCATGTCTCACTCATCCACTCATTTATTTATTCATTTAATAAATAGTAAGAACACACAGCAGTGAGCAAGACAGTCCCTGTTCTTCATTCATGGAGTTTTCAGTCTGGTTTGGGGGAGACTTGTGGGGCTGTGACCTCATCTAGGGGCTAGAAAAGGCTTCCTGGAGGATATAGCATCTGAGCCGAGAACAACCAGCAGGGGAGAGACACAGAGAAGAGTGTTGCAGGCAGGAGGAACAGCGTGTACAAAGGCCCTGAGGTGCGGGGGAGGGAGCGAGGTGTTTGGAGGGATGTTGGGCACCCGGGGACACTCTGCGAACGTCAGTGCCTCAGGGACTTATTCCTGCCCTGTGCTCAGCAAGTTCACTGTGACGCCCTCTCATTGACCCTTTCTGATGGCCCTGGAAGGAAGGATCACTGTTTCATGCTGCAGATGAGGAAATTGAGACCCACAGCGTAGAAGGCAGTGCCCTCCAGGCCTCTGCAGCCTCCAGCCTGCCTGGTGGCCCCCTGAGAGGCCCTGGCCAGGGGTTGTCTGCTCAGCCTGGAGTGGAATCTGCAGGGGCACTCAGATGGGGTGGCAGTGGGCCTGGGTCCCTGTTGAGGCCTTAAGCTCTTGCCTGGCGGAGGAGGCCAAGGGAAGGGGCCCACAGGCAGCCCAGGGCCTCTGCTAGATGGCTGGGTGGGTTTCCTATTACTCTGGGCCAGGACCTACCTGTATTTGAACTTGGTGGCCCCTGGTGAGTTCATATTCCCTCCACCTCCCACTGAGCCCACAGCCAGTTCGGGGCCACACTTTCCCACTTGGCTTTGCTTGGGGATGGGGCAGGCAGGCAGGGGGAGGAAGGGGACTTAAGGGGGGAGTGGCAAGGGAGTGGGCACTGGCCTGCAGCCCCAAGAGCCTCTGGCCTCCCCCATGGCCAGCCCTGAGCTGCTTCCCGGTTTCTCTGCCACCGTCTATGGCTAGGCCACCCTCTCAGCCCTCCTGCATCCCTGCAGTGGCCTCCTGGGTGGCGATCCAGCATGTGTCTACTATGGTCATCCTGACCCCACCTCCCCTCCCATCTCCTTGCTTTTTCCACCCCACACCGTCCATAGCTACCTGTTACCACTGCACAAAGCCCACGTTCTGGCTCGGCATTCATGGCCTCCCAGCCTCGAGCCCCACTTCTCTCCTCCTTGAGCCTGCTCGCCCTCCTCACTTTGCTCCTGAATATCCATGGTCTCTTCCTCCTGCAGAGGCGAGTGTGAGGCCCTGAGTCCTCCATGGCCATCTGTCCTGTGGCCATTCTCCTGGCAGGTGCGTTCAGGCTGGGTGCCAGACTCGCCAGGTGCTCACCCCCACAGCTGGGCCGACGGAAGCAGCCCTTGGCAGCCTGTGCGCTGGGGATGAGGATGGTTTATGGCCTTGCTGCAGGAAGAGAGGAATTCCCACCGCTCTTCTGCCTCCTTATCACTACTTGGTGTGACTGCGCTGCCGCCTGCCCACGAAGGTGCTGGCCCTGGAAGAGAATGGTTTATCAGATCCACCCGCCTCTCCCGGGCTCTTGGTGACCCCACCAGTCTCTGTCCTGGCTCAGAGAGGGAGTGGGGAAATGAAATTAACAAACGGGGCTGCAGAGTGAGCTGGAGGGTACTGGGAGACCCATGTGGACAGAGCAGGCTCCAGCTGGCCTGGTCCTGGGGTCATGTGGTTCAGGTGTTTCAGGCTTCCCACACAGTGGGCAGGGAGGCACGAGGCTGGAGAGAGCACCAGGATGCTTGTGGCTTGTCCCGCCCCAGCCTGTGACTTTCACCTGGGATGCCCTTCCCTGGGTAAGACCTGGGGTGGGGGCTTTCCCTCCGTCTGGGGCAAGCTTTAGCAAAGGGGTTTAGTGAACCAGTGAACACTGACAATCGCAAAGGGGTGCTGAGCCCTGACCGTGTGCCAGCACCTGGATTAAGCATTTCACATATATGATCCCTTTGACTCTACCCACAACCCCGTGACCAGGAAACGGAGGCACAGAGAGGTTAAGTGACTTGCTCAGGGCGTGGGTGAGTGGGAGGTGAGCCAGGGAGTAGGTGAGCTGGCATTTGATCCTGGGTGATCTGAAGCTAGAGCCTGGACGTGCAACCAAGAGATGAAGGTGGGAAGGGGGCTGGATAGGGGACCAGGCCAGGTTCACGGGGGGCTGCGGATGGGAGCTGTGCCTGAGCCCTGTGGGACTGGGTACTGCTAGAGCCTTAGAGCTGAGCTGCCTCCACATACGCCCTCAGTGGGCCTAGACCTTGGAGCCACATGCCTGGACCCTGAGGGCACCCATCCCCTCTTGCCTCAGGGGAGCCCACAAGATGCCCCACAGGGCTGCTCATTTGCTGAAAATATGTTCCGGGGAGCTGGGCCCTGCAGGGTCTGTGTCCAGTCTGGCTGGAGCAGACTTGTGGGCAGAACAGCTAGAGACGTGTGGTTCTCCCACGTAGAGAGCAGCTCACGCCCCTTGCATGGCTGAGCCTGGGAGGGTGGGTGGAGAAGGTGCATTCATTCAGTTGAGAGAAGACAAGGCCTGACCCAACAATAGTAATGGCAAATCAGATGTTCACAGAAGTGAAAGTAACATTGCAGCTGACATAGGGCTGTGAAGACTGAAGGAAGTCAGGGAGGCTTCCTGGAGGGGGGGGCCCAGAGCTATGATGGGAAGGAGGTAGGAATTAAATGAGTAAGCAGGAAACAGTGTGCAAGGCTAAGAGAAAGCCTGTGCAAAGGCCCTACGGTAGGGAGTGCTAT
Source organism: Symphalangus syndactylus (assembly GCF_028878055.3). Taxonomy (NCBI): domain Eukaryota; kingdom Metazoa; phylum Chordata; class Mammalia; order Primates; family Hylobatidae; genus Symphalangus; species Symphalangus syndactylus. The sequence goes on from NC_072440.2 coordinate 17,408,939, forward strand.
ACTTTGAGGCCGGGGAAGGCAACCTGTGTTTTTTGAGCAAGAGGATCTGAGGGCAGGGGTGCGGTGCCTGATGAGCTGGGCCCTCTGGGAGCAGTCACATGAGATGTCAGACATGGACTTTTGGATTTCTGTGAATCTGGAATGTCCTTAGAGCCCCAGGCCTAGAAGTCTCAGGGTTCACAGCCCAGCTCCACCTCTTCCTCTGCATTCAGTCTCGGGTAAGGAGGGTGCCATCTCTGAGCCTCGGTTTTCTCATCTATAAAATGGGCTCATTGTCCCATCGAAGCCTGCATGTGAGGACTTATTGTGGGAATGTGTGTGAAGTGTCTGTGCGAGGTGCCCTGGCCCGAAGGTTCCACACAGGAAATGAGTGAGCCGTGCCTCCTGTCCCATTTCCTGGGGTTCCTACTCACCCTTTGGGCCCAGCTGCGGGTTGGTGGAGAGGCCTGTGCCCTGCACCTCTGGCTTCTATCTCATTGGCAGGTTGGGGGAGGGGGAGATCGTGGTCAAGGTCAGAGGTGCCTTCCCTCAGCAGGGTCTTCTGAGGGCCATGGCAGGTGCCCACCACTCCACCTTCTGTTCCTTCAGCACGAGGCCTCTCCCCACCTGGGGATGTCTTCAGGAAGGGTTACATCTAGCAGCATTCTTAGCTCCTGTGCCAAGGGCATTGCCGTGGCCCCTCTACATCAGTGCCAGCCTCCAGAGTCAGCCCGGGGTAAACCCTGGCTTAGCTCTGTGGGCATCCAGTGCCTCTGCCCCCTCCCCTCCAGGCTGGGATATAGCACCTCACCTCATGGTTGCCGCGAGGGTTAGAGTCTCTTGGAGAAGTGCCTGGCACGCAGTCATCATTGAATACGTGATCGTTCCTCTTCTCCTTCCTGATCTGCTGCCAGATCGCGTCATGTTGTGGAAAAAGATCTGCCCTTTCCTCACTATAAAAGGCATTCCAGAAATGCTTGGTAAAGGATTGAGTGAGTGGCCGCTGCAGAGCAGGGTGCTTGTGCCCAGCGCTCCGGCTCTGGAATCATCTGGCTGTGTGGCATCGGGCAGGCGTGCCCCTCTCTGGGCTCTTCGGTTGAAGATTAGCAAGGTTGATGCTGCTCTGGTGGAGCCCCCTAAGAGAGGGGACATGGCAGCTCTTTGCCAATATCAAGGTTCTGTCCAGACTACAGTTATGGTTTTACAGATGAGGAAACTGAGGCCCAGAGGGGTGATGTGCTGGCCTTGGGTGGCCTGGCTAAACGGCAGGGCTGAGCCTGCTACCTGGCTCCGTGAGGCTTTGAGTCCAGGGCTCTCGCTGGTGGCCCCCATCCTTACCCAGAACCTGGCATCCATCAGCTGGGCACAAATGCCTGCCCTAGATTGAAGAGCGGGGAGTTGGAAGCATGTCACAGGGTCTGTCCAAGGTGCTGCTGGCAGCATAGCAGGCGACGGTGCTGTGTCTCATTTCTGTGAGGGATTTGGTGCACGGCTCTTGGGCCCCAGCCGAGATGGGAAGGGGCATTGTCACAGGGCAGCTTCACCAGAATCAGAATCCAGGGTGTCCTGGGAGAGGTTTACTGGGGAACACTCTTAATAACAACCCCTGTTGGGGGCAGAGGGTGAGGTTGGGCTGCAGTGCAATAGAAACAGAGGCCTCAGGTGATCTCACGGACACTTGGGAGCAGGGGTGGTCCCGCTTAGTTCCAGACCAAGGCAGGGGCTCAGCCATTACATCCTGCGTTGACTGGTCAGTGGTCAGCTGTCCCCAGGAGAGCACGGCTCCTTCCTCTCCTGGGGGAGTTGGCTCCTTCACCAAAGGGACCCTCAGCAGCTGGCACCCCTGGCAGCCAGAGAAGCCTGTGTTTTGGTCTTGAAAGGGGGCCTTAGGTGGTGCACAGGCCAGATGTCCTGTGACAACAACCAGAGCAAGACAGATGCTGGTGCCCAGGAGAAGCCATGGCTTACTCACCTGAGGACAGCAATAATAGCAGTGCCTGTGCCTCTGAACCCTGCTAACCCTGCGAGCTAGGGCCCTGATCCCCACTTTCGACATGAGAGGCTGAACCTCAGAGAGGCGCGCTGGCTCCAGGCAAGTCGGCTGCAGAATTGGGGCTGGGAAACGCAGTGCCTTGCTCCCCACGGCCTCCACTTCCCAGCTCTGGCAGGTGATGGTTCCCTGTCCTTTGTAGCCTCAGGGTGCCGTCCTTGGGTGCGGCCCAGCTTCTACCCTGTTTTGGACTGTGAGCTCCTTGAGGGCCTCCCTTTGTCCTGCCTACCTGGGATGCCTGGCAGGATGCCCAGGCCGAAGGGCTCACTACACAGACGTGGGCAGAATTGAATGAAGTCTCATGCCCTCCCCTCCCCCTGAGCTGGTGTGACTTGCCACCATGTGCATGAGTACTGCTTGGGCTGGTGCCAGCCCTGCCTCTTGGGGGAGGAAATCAGGGTTTACTGGGCAGGAAAGGGTGGTCTTGCTGCGACAGTCACGTGGGCCTGGCCCCAAGGGCCCCACCTGTTGAGGTGAGGAGAGGCTGAGTGGGGGCCACCGGGCAGAGGTACTTTTCCTGGAGGTTTTGCCTCTCAGAGCCAGCCTGGGAGTGGCTGCTGCTGCCCTGGGCTTCCCAGGGAGGAACATTTCCTTGCCTGGCCCCGCCCAGAACATCCAGGGGAGCACAGAGTGGTGGCTCCGGGAGCACAGAGTGGTGGCTCCAGCACCACAGAGTATCCGAGTGCCCAGTCGGGAGGAGGCCCAGAGGAGCAGGGCTCTGGTTAGGGGGGCGCTGGGCCAGAAGCCTGAGCACAGAGAGGCATCTGGAGTTGGGGCTTCCGGCAGAGAGCTCAGCATCCTCCCACCTGCCCATGCGTTCAGCGGTTTCCTGAGTCCCAGCAGGGCGAGAAGACAAAGAGGGAGCAGCCGGGTCTGCACCCTCAGGCACCAGGCTAGGGCCAAGGGGAGAACCCAGTTCTGGGATGAGGCATCCGAGCCTGGCTTCTTCTGGCCTCTCCTCATCCCCAGACCTGAGGCAGGCCATATTCCCCATGTGCCTTGTATTCCCTCAGGGCCTCTGGGTCCTCACCTGCAGGATGGAGATAATGAGGCTCCCCAGGCTGCTGGGAGATCGCCTGAGACAGTGGCTGTAAAAGGACATTAGCAAACCACACGATTCAGAACAAATGGTGGAGGTTATTTTCTCAGATGGTGGAGATTATTTTCTTGAATGGTGGATATTATTTTCTCGAATGGTGGAGATTATCTTCTAGGATGGTGGAGATTATTTTCTCAGATGGTGGAGATTATTTTCTCAGCTGGTGGAGATTATTTTCTCGGATGGTGGAGATTATTTTCTGGAATGGTGGAGGTTATTTTCTGCTATCACTACTTCTGTTTGTCACCCAGTTTCCATTTCTCTCAAGTCTTATCAGGCCTAGTGAAATTAATTAATGTTTACCTTTTACTCTCACTGGTTTATTCGTCTCTCCTCCCTCCCACACCCTCTTTCCTTTGATCCGTTCCCCTTCCAATAATAATAACCACCACCATCACCATCATCATCACCACCTCCACCAGAACCTCCATCACCACCACCTCCACCAGAACCTCCATCACCACCACCTCCACCAGAACCTCCATCACCACAACCTCCACCAGAACCTCCATCACCACCACCCCCACCAGAACCTCCATCACCACCACCACCACCACCACCTCCACCAGAACCTCCATCACCACCACCCCCACCAGAACCTCCATCACCACCACCACCACCACCACCACCTCCACCAGAACCTCCATCACCACCACCACCACCAGAACCTCCATCACCACCACCTCCACCAGAACCTCCATCACCACCACCCCCACCAGAACCTCCATCACCACCACCTCCACCAGAACCTCCATCACCACCACCCCCACCAGAACCTCCATCACCACCACCACCACCACCTCCACCAGAACCTCCATCACCACCACCCCCACCAGAACCTCCATCACCACCACCACCACCACCACCACCACCTCCACCAGAACCTCCATCACCACCACCACCACCAGAACCTCCATCGCCACCACCTCCACCAGAACCTCCATCACCACCACCTCCACCAGAACCTCCATCACCACTAACCCCACCATCACCACCACCTCCACCAGAACCTCCATCACCACCACCACCACCGCAACAGCTCACGCTCCCATTTAATCCTCACAGCCTTGGAAAGTAGGTACAGTTGTCATCCCTGTTTTACAGATGAGGAAATAGAGGCTTCTCGGCTTTTCCTGCATTCCTGCCTCTGGGAGGAAGGTGTGGGTGCACTCAGCCATCCATGGCCAGAGTCTGGTTCCTGCCCTCCAAGCCTGCTTCCCGCTTCTCCTCCCTCCCGTCTGCACTTCCTGCTTCCAGTCTTTGCAGTTGCTATATCCCCTCCTGAATGCTCTCGCTCTGAAGCCCTGCGTGGCTCAAGTCGGCTGCCACCTCCTCCCAGAGGCCACCCCTGGCTGAGAGTAGCACTCCCAACTCTCCCACCGTCCTCCTGTTCCCTCAGCTGACAGGTGCCCCCTTCCCTGTGATGCTAATGACCTCTGAGGGCATTCCTGCTCCAATGTCCTCAGAATCCAGTCGCTGCTGTCTGAGTGGCCCCTCCACGCTGGCCCTTGCTGCCCCTGGCTGCCACTGCCACCCTGCCGTCCCACCCACCCTTCCACGAGGCTCAGACCCTTCTGGACTTGGGTTCTGGAGTGGGTTATCCAGTGGGGGCTTTGGCCTCTGAACAAGAGGCCAAAGAAAACAGCCAGGTGGGCTGGGCGCGGTGGCTCACGCCTGTAATCTCAACACTTTGGGAGGCTGAGGTGGGCCACCTGAGGTTGGGAGTTTGAGACCAGCCTGACCAACATGGAGAAACCCCATCTGTACTAAAAATACAAAATCAGCCAGGCGTGGTGGCAGGTGCCTATAATCCCAGCTACTCGGGAGGCTGAGGCAGGAGGATCACTTGAACCTGGGAGGCGGAGGTTGCAGTGAGCTGAGATCATGCCATTGCACTCCAGCCTGGGCAACAAGAGTGAAACTCCATCTCAAAAAAAAAAAAAAAAAAAGAAAACGAAAACAGCCAGGTGAGTGATCCAGATCTGAGCCTGGGGATGGCGAGCCTCCCCACTGCCAGGAGGCACGTTCATTCCCTCAGACACTCATTCATTCCCTCAGACACTCATTCATTCCCTCAGACACTCATTCATTCCCTCAGACACTCACTCATTCCCTCAGACACTCACTCATTCCCTCAGACACTCACTCATTCCCTCAGACACTCACTCATTCCCTCAGACACTCACTCATTCCCTCAGACACTCACTCATTCCCTCAGACACTCACTCATTCCCTCAGACACTCACTCATTCCCTCAGACACTCACTCATTCCCTCAGACACTCACTCATTCCCTCAGACACTCACTCATTCCCTCAGACACTCACTCATTCCCTCAGACACTCACTCATTCCCTCAGACATTCACTCATTCCCTCAGACACTCACTCATTCCCTCAGACACTCACTCATTCCCTCAGACACTCACTCATTCCCTCAGACACTCATTCATTCCCTCAGACACTCATTCATTCCCTCAGACACTCATTCATTCCCTCAGACACTCATTCATTCCCTCAGACATTCATTCATTCCCTTAGGTGCTCACTCACTCAGGTGCTCACTCACTCAGGCGCTTGCTCGCTCACTCACTCACTTACTCACTCATTTGGTCACTCAGCACTGATGTGTTAGGAACCTTCCCGCTGGCCACACACTCCATGCCTAACAAATGCTGAGCCAGTGAATGAACGAACGTCCTTCCTCTCCTCTGCCCAACCTTTCTCAGCCCAGTTCAGGCCCTGCCTCCTCCACGTGAGCTCCTCCCCAGGGAGACCCTGGATCTTCACTGCTGACGTGTGATCTCGAGGAAGGGCCCTGTGTGGCTCTGACAACTTCCAGCAGACCCCCTTCTCCTCTCTCTGACGGCTGCCGGGAAGCCTGAGCCAGATTGGCAGCCAGCCTCTGAAAGGCCCTTATGGTGCATGCTGGGCTCACTCCCCAGGGTCCTCTTATACATCTTCTGAGTGTTCACAGCTGCCCCTCCAGGCCTGCACAGCAAGCCCTCAGTAAATCTTTACCAAGTGAACGAATGAATGAATTCTTTATTCTCTGCCTCCCTTAAGTGCCACTGCCTGTTTTGTGTTTCCTCAGATTTTTTTTGAATGAGAAAGGAAAAACAAGAACAATAGCAATATTAGTAACAGCAGCCGTAATACCTGCTCATATTTATTGAGCAATTGCTGAGTGCTGGGCCTTGTTCCAAATATTTTACATGTGTGAATTCATCTCATTGTCCCAGGCCTGTGAGGTAGGTGTTAGTCTCCCTACTTCTTAACTTTTATTATCTTTTTTTTTTTTTTTTTTTTTTTTTTTTTGAGATGGAGTCTTGCTCTGTCACCCAGGCTGGAGTGCAGCCCGGCTAATTTTTGTGTTTTTAGTAGAGACGGGATTTCACCATGTTGGCCAGGCTGGACTCAACCTCTTGACCTCAGGTGATCGGCCCACCTCCGCCTTCCAAAGTGCTAGGATTACAGGTGTGAGTCACCGCGCCCAGCCTGGTCCACCTATTGTACATGAAGAAGCTAAGCACCCAGCAAACCAGCAATTTGCTAGTTGTAGGTTGCAAGGCTCCTGAGCGTGGAGTTGGGGTGTGAACACAACAGAGAATTATAATGGTAATTGTAAAAAGGAGTCCATTTTGTTGAAGAGAGGACAAGAGCCCTGGAAAGCTTCCCCGTGGGCCATGCCTCTGCAGAAGTGTGGACAGGGGTGTAGAGCTGCATATGGGGTCCTGGGCCCTTAGGGTGACCTGGCCAGAGGAGCCGGGAAGTGGGCGTGTGAGTGGAGCTGGGGCCTAGCTCACAGAGCTGGCCATGGGACAGGCTTCTTCCTTCCAGTCCCTGCTGGGACCACCCTTGTGTTCCCCAGAGGGGCCATGTCCAGTGAGCCACATGGCCTGCGTTGCCCATCCCTGGTACCAGGCATTCCCTCATGCCCTGAAGTGCCGCCTGTCTGGAGCCTCTGTCCGTCACTGAGAGGTCAGGGTATGGCAGCCCCCAGGTCTACCTCTGGCCAAGAAGGCCTTAAATCTGCTCCCAGCCCTTGCTCCTGAATTGCTTGCGTGCAGCTTTTACAGTTGCTTGGGGAACTGTAAGTCTGCGTTGCCTGACTCCTGTGTATTTAAATTCTCAGCCATAATGTTATATTAACTCATTTTTTGCAGTTTCCTGGGAGACTGTGTGTACATTACTGGGCGGTGGTGGAGTGGGAATGGCCATGCCTGTGGACAAACACAGCTGTGAGTGTGCCTGGTGCTGGTTGCTGATCTGGGGGCCCCCACCTCTGGTGGGTCCCTCATGAGAGGCATTTCCTGCCAGCCAGGTATTCACAGTACCTGAGTCCCCTCTGCCACCCCTGGCAAAGTTGCGGATGTAGCCATTTGGCTGATAAATGGGGATTCCCAGCTTGGGATGGCTCTGGAGCTCCAGGGAGGCCTGTGGGTCACGTGTCTTTTGTTCATTTATACACAGCCAGGTGCATTCATCCCCACATCAATCCCCACACACGTGTTGAGCACCTGCTGTGTACACAGCCTGGAGATACAGCAGGAATGCAACTGACTGTGCTCTATTCTCCTGGAGATGAAGTGCTAGGGGAGAGGGATGTTCACTGGATGGACAAATAAATCCACAGTGCAGGCTGGGGGCTGGGACGGCCGTTGGAGGAAGGGCTGGCAGTGGGGGTTGAGGTGGAGGAAGGGCACATTGAGTCAGAGACCTGAAGGAGGGAAGGAGCTGGTGTCCAACCCCTGTGTGTGAACTCACACAACAAGGCCATGAGGGTCATCGTACCCATTTCACCGGTGGTGCCTAAGGTCCACAGCTGCAAAGTGGCAATGCATCAGACCCAGGCTGTACAGCTCCATCCTGCCTGCTCTCACTGCTGCATTCCATGGCTCTCTGGGAAGGGCATTTTAGGTGGGCAGAACAGAACTTGCAAGGGTCCAGAGGCCCAAAGGAGGCTGGTAAGTTTGAGAAACAGCCAGAAGGCAGGTGACTGGAGCAGAGTGAGCAGGGGTGAGAATGGAAGCGGAGAAGGCGGAGAGGTCAGGGGGGCCAGTCTCGAAAGTGAAAGTAGGGGCTTGCTGTGCTTCTTCATCTTACTCCTGAACCGAGATGGCAGTGGTGGGAATGGAGGGAAGATGGGAAACAGCAGAGCAGAGCCTTGGGGTAGAGCCTGGAGTAGAGCAGTGGGGCAGGATCCGGTGGCTCAGGGCTGGGAGAGCCCAGGTGCTGGGGTGGGAGGGAGAAGGAGACTTCCTGGGAAAAGCCCTGCAGGTGGGGGTAAGGGGATCCAGACACAGCTATGGCATAGCCCTGCTCCGGGGTGGGAAACCCAGGACTCCCAGCTGGCTTCCCCGGCCTCCTCGCCTGTCCACCGTGGAGTTCATCCAGGCCGCTGCAGGGTGTGAAGAAGGGCTCAGAGTCAGCCCTGACACTTTGTTTAGTTGTTCATTTGTCCTCAGTTTCTCCATCTGGGAAATGGGGATCCTGATACTCATCGGGAGTTAGGAATCATGGTTGCAAAGTTCCAGCGCTGGTAGAAGTGAAAACCCTGCCCGTTGACTACTTGCTTCCTCATTTGATTCTGTGGGCTCAAATAATGTCCTATTTTACTGGGAGGGAACTGAAGGTCCGAAAGGGAAATGGCTTGCCCAGAGCCCCGCTGGCCAGGCTCAGGAGGCAGGGGAGGTCTGGGGAGAGAAGCCTGGGATGAGGTCCCCTGTCTCCCCAACACACACGATGAGAGCCCCCATGGCCTTCCGTGGCTGCCCAGGCAGGAGCGGGGCCAGGGTTGCTTGGAGCACTTGGGGAGTTTAGAGCAGTGGCAGGTGGCCTGGCCCCCAGATCCCCATGCCTGTGGAGTGGAAGGCCAGGGCCAGAGGATTACTCTTCCCCATGCTGTATGTGCTACTTGGAATGTCCTCCCTCAGCCCCCAGCCAAGTCTTCACCCTTCAAGCCTTAGCTCTGGCCAGCACCTCCTCCAGGAAATCTTCCTAGACTTTACCTGTGACGGTCACATACCTCCTTAGTGTCCCTATAGCACCATATCTGCCCTCCCACGGCCAGCCTGAATGTTCCCTGCATGTGGGGCTGTGTCTGAGTCCTCTCATGCCCCCCCTCCCAGTACCCCTTTCAAGGTGTGGCAGGGAGCAGGTGTCAGAGAATGCTTTTAGAACACAGCTGGAGTGATCTCAGGTCAGGGCAGTGCCAGGGCCCTAAGCTCCATTGGGCAGGTGCCTCCACTGGCTGATTTCATGGCCCCAGGCCTCAGCTGGCCACAGGGTCAATCAGGAGCACCCCGCACACCCAGGCATTGAGGTGGCCAGTGCCCCCCACCACCATACTGGGACCTGCTTATGAACAGCAGGTCTTGATGGCATCCCTGTGTCTGGAAGTACCAGAGCAGTGGCAGCTGAGACAGCAGTGCCCTCATAAGCCCTGGGCTTCCACAGGTCACCTGCAGCCTGGTGGCTGGGGGCCTGGAGTCATCCCTCACTCGTGGTCCCTGATGAAGGCTTGGCTGGGCAGTGCTAGGGCTCACTGGGCAGAGGGCGGCATCCTGACTCCTGCCTGGCCCGGGTCTGCTCCCTGGAATCATCCCTGAGTGCCAGCCTGTGTTCTTCGTCTTAATGAGGAAAGCTCTTCTCTCCTCCCTGCCATCCCCCCTTCTTCCAAAATGAATTTACCGTTCCGCTGCACCTCACTCCTCCCTCCTCCTCCTCCCCTCTCCTCTCACAGGCCGCGAGGGAAGTGGAGGGTGTTATTGTATATTTTAGCCAATTGTTCCCTGTACGCCCCAGTCTCTTTGGGGTGGGGCTGGGGGGATGGGGAAGTAAGTAAATTATATATTGAACTCCTAACTGGAGCTGAGGCCTTGTGGTTTCCATGGCAACTGGGCTGGAAATAGCTCGGCGTGACATCAGCATGGTACAGGTATAGCCAGATCCAGCCGTTCCCCAAACAAGCTGGCTCCAAGGGGAGCAAGAGATGTGCGGCTAATTAGCATATGCAAATCATACCTGGCGAGCAGGGCGGGGCCTGGGGTGCCCCAGTGGGGCCTGTGGCCATGGCCAGGGCCTCTGGCAGGTAAGCGGGCCGGGGGTGCTTGTGGGGTCAAGGCCCAGGCTGCCCCGGGCACACGCCCCTGTGCAGGGGCTTGTCTGGGCCTGGGCCTGCCTGCCCTGTAGGGCTCTGGGAGTGTGGCCAATGGGGCTGCCAGGGGATGGACAGGCACGCACGGCAGGCAGCCAGGAGGGTGCCCTGCCTGGGCTCCAGTGGGATCTGGCTCTTATTGGCTCATGGGTGCCTTTGAAGCTGGCTACCTAATTGGGCCCTGCTGGCTGCCTGCCATTTTTCTCTGTAGCGTTGTGAGGGAGGGATCGCCCTGTGCCCACCTCGGCTCCCTTCCTCCACCCTCTCCACTGCTGGACCGTGGGAAAGGCCCACAGAACCCCTACCCTCCCACTGTCCTGCGGCTGAGTCTACACCCCTTTCCCCCCCAGGGGTGACGCAGGAGCAGAGCCCTCCTCTGAGGGTGCTGTCTTGGGCCAGTCACTTGGCCTCTCTGAGCCTCAGTTTCCACCTTGGTGAGATGGGGGTATTTTTCCTTGCCCATGTACCAGGTAGTGAGTGGGTAATGAGGTGACACTGGGGAAGGGCCAAGGTGGGCTTGGTGGGCCAGACATAGTGGGAGGAGAAGGAGGTTTTCCGTCATCTGTGTTTAAATCGAAGCTCCGTCACCCAGCGCCGCCCCTCCTTCCCCACCACACACATAAACACGCGCTCTGGGGAGACTTGAGAACTTGCAGTAAATTTCTGGGCGAGGTGAAATATTGCCACCTTCAGTGTGGTGATTTCCACGCTAGGGCTCTTGGCTGAACCTCCGACATTCAAGCTGGGAGTGCTCTGCGGCTAAATGAGATAATTTATTCATTTCAGCAAATGTTGAGGGTGTGCCGAGTGAGGGCGGGCGGGGAAGGTGGGGTGAGTCAGACGTGGCCAAGCACACAGAGCGCTCAGTCTGCAGGGGAGGCAGACGGATAGTGTCGCCAGTGCTCTCTGGGGGATTTGGGGTGTCTGGGAAGAGTGTTGAGGACATGGGACCATTGAAGATGCCTTAAGGGCATGCCAGAGTCCACTTGGCAGCAAAGGGGTAAGGAAGGGCGTTCCAGGAAGAGAAAAGGAGCGGGCACAGATGGGAAAAGACGTCTGGCACTTGGGGAAAGGGCGACGCTTGGCTGGAGTGAAGTGGTGGAGATGAGACCAGAAAGTTGTGCCAGTGTCAGCTTCAGAGGTGCTGGAGGCCAAAGAGTTTGATTGTGATCCAGGAGGCAGTGGGAGCTATTGACGGCCCTTGAGCAGGGAAGTGATGTGTTCGGATCCTGGCTTCAGAAAGAAAAGGTGGGCCAGCGGGGCGCAGTGGCTCATGCCTGTAATCCTAGCACTTTGGGAGGCCGAGGAAGGCGGATCACTTGAAGTCAGGAGTTCAAGACCAGCCTGGCCAACATGGTGAAACCCTGTCTCTACTAAAAATACAAAAATCAGCCGGGCGTGGTGGCGCATGCCTGTAGTCCCAGCTACTCAGGAGGCTGAGACAGGAGAATCGCGTGAACCTGGCAGGTGGAGGAGGAGCCTGTGCCTACCTCGCCCTTCTCTGACACTCCCGGCTCTGACATATTAACTTGTGGGCCAGTCTGTCTCCTTGAGTATGTGTGATGTGCCCCTGCTGCGTGGGTGCAGTGAAGGCCCAGGGACTGAACTGAGCAGAGACTCCCATGCTAGTGCTCTTTTGGGTGTCACATTTTCAGAGGGTCAGTGTTTGGGAGCATCTTCTCATCACCACTCTGGCCCTGGAAGCCTGCAGGCACTTTGCAATCTTTATTCCATTTGTGCCTGGTGACTTTCCTAGCCTGCAAACCTGCCTGGGTCCCTTCTTCCTTGGAAGCTGCCAGGGCTCCCTGGTGCTCGGATAAAGTCCACATCCTGCCTTGATGTGGCCCTCTTGTCTTTCAATCTTTTTTTTTTTTTTTTTTTTTTTTGAGACAGAGTCTTGTTCTGTCACTCAGACTGGAGTGCAGTGGTGCGATCTCAGCTCACTACAACCTCCGCCTCCTGGGTTCAAGCGATTCTCCTGACACTGAGTAACCTGGATTACAGGCACGCACCACCACGCCCAGCTAATTTTTTGTATTTTTAATAGAGACGGGATTTCACCATGTTGGCCAGGATGGTCTCAAACTCCTGACCTCAAGTGATCCACCCACTTCGGCCTCCCAAAGTGCTGGGATTACAGTCATGAGCCACCACGCCCAGCCGTGTCTTTATATCTTTGCTCCTGCTGTTCCCTCTGCCTGGATGCCTTTCTTGTCTCCTCCACCTGGGGCTACTTCTGGTTCATCTGCCACTCTAATGATGCCTCCTCTGGGGAGTCCTCTCTGACCAGCCCTGTCCCAGGATGGTAGATGTCTTATGTGCCCCCCTCTCTGGCCCCCTAGGCTTCCCTCATTCATGGCACTGCCCACACCTTCCTGAAGCCGCCAGCTTCAGTGAGGAAGTCTCACTCAGTGTTGGCCCCATGGCCAGCCCAGGACCTTGCCCAGAGGTAGAACCAGTGAAAGTTTGTTGAGTGAATAGGCAAGGGAGTGGATGTTGCTCTTCCTGCCTATGTCCAGCCCATTCCACCTGCCTGGGCTGCCCTCCTTTCCTCTCTTACCCTGTGCACCTGGCCTGGATACCCCAGCTTCAAGCTGCCTGCCCTTCAGAGAGTCCTTCCTCTCTGAGCCTGTCCTCACCTGCAGCCCACCTGCCACGAGGACCCCAGATGGAGCCCACTGGGGTGCCTCTCCTGCACCCCCAGCATGGTGTGTGAGCACCCTGGGGCCCCCACTGGCTTCTCCCATTTTTCATTGCTTCAGGCCCCCATTAGGTGGCTGGTGATTGCTGACAGACTGAACTGTTCCAGATCCTTCCCTGTCAGGACTGCCTTGGGGAAATCTCTAGAGGTGTCCGCAGCCTCCTGTCTGCCCCCTCCCTGTTGGGTCTCCTCAGAGCACTCTTTGATTCCAGGTTTCTGAAAAATTGTGTGACAACTGGCTTTGTGTCATCAGATCCAGTTTCCTGCCACCTCTTACTTTTAAAGGAGGCAGGGCCAGTTTAAAACAAAGACATCCTGCTGTGGTGTGAGCTGAAGACTTTGGGCCAGGAGGCTGGGCTGTGAGGGCCTTCCACTCTGCCATCTCCCTGCATTCAGCCGCTCCCCTCCTTCCTGGGTCAGGGCTGGAGGGATGGGCTCTGGAGCCCAGGTTTTTGTGCCCCTGCCCTCTTTATCGTTGTTGAAATCCCCTCTCCAGATGCTGCTCCGGAATCCTCTCTGAAGTTTCTAGAGTTCATTCTTCCTTCCTTCATTCAGCAGACATCCACCGGGTGCTTGCACTGTGCCAGTCAGCACTGGGCTTGTGGGCACAGAGCAGACAGGAGGGGTGCAGGGCAGGACCCCCTGTTCTCCCTGGGAGAGGCAGGCTCCCTGCTAGCCCTCAGCCCTTGGCTCGGGCCTCCTGGGTGCAGGACCTGCAGGTTCCTCTTCCGCCTGCTAATTGTTAGCTCCCTGGCTCTGGGAAGCAGCTGGGTCAGGTGTGGGCTGCCTCCCCGCATGCCTGGCCGCCCACCCGCCTGCTGCAGGAGGCATCGCTGCCTGGGATTCAAGCTCCTCCGAGGGCCTGCGACGTGGCCATGGGGAAATCATTTTCTGACAACGGCCATCAATTTCGCTGAGAGCCCATCGGCGCTCTGGCAGCCTGTCCCTCGGCAGCGGCAGCTGGTCCGTGTCAAGCCCCTGGTGTCCTGATGACAGAAGCGATTCGCATTAGGCATCTGCCCCAGAGCGCACATCCGGAAGAGACGGATTCTGGCCAGTTCCAGACATGCACCACATCACCTGCAAGTGTATCTTCGGGTCCTTGGGTTAGTGGAGATGTCTCCTCTCTGCCCTGGAGTGGCCACAAGGGGCCCCTATAGGGCACCCCCGGCCTCAGGAACGGGGCTCCCTGCTGAGCCGGTATCTGCCTTGTTGCAGGCGCTGTCTAGGCACAAAGGTCGCAGCTCTGAACACAGCAGACAGAGCACCTGCCATTGCACTGAGAAGGGAAGGACAGGAAGGAGGCAGTCATGCACAGATCTTGGGAAAGTGCATTCCAGGCAGTGGGAACAGCTGGGGCAAAGGTGTTCCCTGACTCGGGGAATTCTGTTGGCCAGGCACGGTGACTCAGGCCTCTAACCCCAGCACTTTGGGAGGCCGAGGCGGGCAGATCACTTGAAGTCAGGAGTTTGAGACCAGTCTGGCCAGCTTGGCGAAACCATGTCTCTACTAAAAATACAAAAGTGAGCCGGGCGTGGTGGCACACATCTGTAATCCCAGCTACTCGGGAGGCTAAGGCAGAACTGCTTGAACACACAGGAGGCGGAGGTTGCAGTGAGCCAAGATCGTGCCCCTGCACTCCAGCTGGGGCGACAAAGCGAGACTCCGTCTCAAAAAAAAAAAAAAAAAAAAGAAAGGAAAGAGTTCTGTTGAGGCTGCAGTGAGCCTCAGGTGTCTTGGGGACATCCAGGGTCCTAACAGAACCCCAGAGGTGTCCACAGGAAAGTGAGTTGCGTTCTGGCAGATGATCAAGGCACCCCCTGGAGGAGGTGGTGTGAGGCAGAAAGCAATGTGAAGGAAGGCTGAGAGGGTAATGGGAGAGTGCAGCGGGCAGGGCTCTGCTCGCAGCTGCAGGGGCCTTTCCTGACTTGTGGAGAGGATGCTGTATTGCACGAGGCAGGTCTAGGCACCTCTGGCTCTCAGAGGCCTTTGAGAACCTCGCCTTGTCCATGCTATGGGGTCAGCAGGATTGGGTTGGGACCCTACTGTGCACCGGGGGTTCGCCTGCATCCTAGCAGCTGTCTCCATTTATTGCAGGCCTACTGAGTTCAGGCACTGAAGAAGCTCTTGGCCTATGATGTGACACAGCCCACAGGTGGGCATTAGCACCTGCACTCCCAGGTGGGGAAGGTGAGGCCCAGAAAAGTCCGGAGGCTTGTCCAGGGTCCACAGCATGGTGATAGTGTGACTCAGGCTGGGGAGCCTGAGCTGGGAAGATTGCAAGAAGCTGGTTGTCCTGAACATTCCTGGACAGGAAACAGTGAGCCACCCCCAGTACTGGAGCTGGCTCCCCAGGACCCAGCTTCGTCCTCAAGGCACCTTTCCCCTGGGCTCTGCAGATGTGGGCCTTGAGGCCTGGGCTTTGGGCATGCAGGGCACGGGCTTGGGACCACAGCCTGGGTGCCCCATGCTTTCACCTGTGGCTCAGACAATGGGGAGAGGAGGGAGATACTCTATGAGCTTCCAGGGACTTGCAGCTCCTGGCTCTTCATGAAGGGATGACCAGTCACATCTTGCAGATGAGGAGCCTGAGGCTCAGCAGGGGTGGGGGGTGACCGGGACCTGACAGCAATGGGATTGCCGGTCCAGGGTGGCAACAGGTCTGTCTGTCCCCACAGCCCACTCCACACCCTGGGGAATGGGTGATAATAGAGGTGGCTATGAACGTGGGTCATCACCTTGGGCTTTGGTCCCCATGGTGGTTTTGTGGGTAGTGTGGATTCTAGAATCCAAGCTCCCCCAACCCTCATTCCCCCAGGCCCGCCTCCATAGCTCCTTTTGTATATTTCTCTGAGGCCTGGGGCCCCACCTGGCCTGGCTCCATCAGCCCCCCTCAATAAGGTCAAGTCCAGCCAGGGAACCCATTTATTCCACCAGCTGCACCCATGGGGATCTCATTCCCAGCAGCTGCTGGTCTAGACAAGGCCGGGCCATGTCTGTGTGGGCTGTCCTGGTACCAGGCAGGTGGCCCACTGACTACTGGGGGACCAGTCAGGAGGGGCAGTGGCAGAGTCCTTGATGCTGTGATTCCCACAGCTGCTTACTCATTCACTCATCCATGATGGCACCTTCTCGGCATTGGAGAGTGCCCTTGTTCTGTAGCTCCTGCACCTGGTGTAATGTTGGCCGTATAGTACATGCCCTGTCACTACTGCCTGTCTCTGCAAGGTGATTTCTAAGTCCTAGGAGGAACCTTCCCCATCCTCCATGTCTTCCTCCTTCTCTGTTGCCTTTTGGCAGAAATCTTACCATTTGTGATTCATTCCTTTGGCATAACTGTTGCCCTAAATTCTTCTAAAATGCAGACCCCTAGAGTCTCACTACCCCTTCTAGGAAGGAGACCCTTTGGAGTCCCAGCTTCTGGGTAACCTATGTGCCTAGGAGAACTGGGCTGTCTTGAATATGCAGGGCTCTGGTGCAGGGGTCTGTGGAGGAGACAGGGAAATCAGAGTTGGGAGGACACGCAGCAGCTCCTGTGTGCCTGCAGGGTGCCTGGGATTGCACTATTATTGCTCTTTTCAGCCCTACAGCCCTGGGCTTGGGATGTTTTCATCCCCGTTTTGCAGGGGAGGGGACTGAGGCACCGCTAGCAGGTTTCCCAGCTAGGAGGGCCAGGCCTGGGGTCTGCATGATTCCTGTCCATACCCTTCAACTGCACCTTGCTCCTGCCCACAACATGGGTGTACGATGGTGGTGTGGCTCCTGCAGGGCACCAAGGGCAGCCCCTCTGGTTTGCAGCTGCTGTGAGAGGGCCCAATCCTCACAGCCTTTTGTACTTTAGGAAAGGTGATCACTTCCAGAGGCTGATTTGAGCCCCATACCACCCTGAGGCAAAAATGTCCTTGTTTCTCTTATGAGGAAACTGAGGCACAGGGAGTACCTACTCTATGACACACCATTCAGTGCCCCTCCTGCCATTCCCCCCAGTCCCCTTGGGAAAGGCCTTGGGCCTGGTCCTGGTGCCAGGAGATGAAGCACTTAGGCAGCCCCCTTCTGCCTCCCTGACTGCAGGTCCCAGTTGCCAGCCCTGTGGGGACCCCTGCCCAGAGCCTGCCGCAGGTGGGAGGGCTGGCATGCAGGTCCTTGCAGGGAGGCAGGCTGTGTATGAGCCGCAGTTTGGGAGCCTGGCCACCCCCCCCCCGCCCGCCGTCCCCGGATTCCTGCACTCATATGTGCACCTTCTGAGGGGGGCGATCCCTGGATGCCACCGGGCCAGCCTTGGGCCAGCCATACGGTTCCTAAGTGTTCCACTCTCCAGGCCGTATTTTCTTGGGTATTGATGAGCCAGTGTCATCCAAGATGCAGCCAGAAGCTGAGCTAAACTCAAGACAGATTGGGCCTCCGCCTCATCAATCTGCCTGCCGCTGCTCTGCTGGGGAGAAAAGAGGGCGGGCAGGCGGGCGGCCCAGGCTCTGCAGGGCCCTCCTGGGCTCTCAGAGCGGCCTCCTTAAACCACAGAGCCACGTGTTGGGGCTGGCTTGTCACTCTCTGTCCAGGAATTTGCAACTTTCCAGGCTCAGGCTCCTAGCCTGGCCACCCATTGCGTGGGGGCTAAAATCCACCCTGCTCACGTGCCCCACAGGCCGTTTCCTTGCACTCCATTGCCACGCCAGTCCTCTCCACTGTGTTCCAGCCATGCGGGCCGCCACTTCCACGAGCCATACTCCTTTCCTCCTCAGGGCTCTGCCTGGAATGTTCTCTGCATGCCTCCTCGTCTAGCCTGGCTGAAACACTGCTTCCTCTGAGCCCACGCACCCCCCAGGCTGGATTCCTGTTATTGTCGACAGTCTCTTAGCACCACTTACTCCCCCCCCGCACAACCCCCCAGAGAGCTGGCATCAATGGGTTATTTGTGAGAGTCTCTCACTGTCTGTCTCCCCCAATGGAACATGGGCTCTGTAGCCCCAGGGACTGTTCATCTTGTTTCCACTAGATCCCCAGGACCTGGCGCATAGTAGGCCCTTGGCAAGTGTTTGATGAATGTGCCAACATATGATTGTCATTGCCCTAATTAAAAACCTTCCCTTTCCTACTGCCCCTGGGATGAAATTTAAACTCCTCAGTGTGGCAGTTAAGGCCTGCAAGGTCCAACAGAAACAATTCCCTCTGCCTAGAGTTTCCTCCTCATTTTTTCCTCCTCATCTGCCCCTTTATGAACTCCTACACATCCTTCAAAGTCCACCTTTTCTGGGAAAACTTCCTGGCTGCCCCAGGCAGTTGGCTGTTCTGCCCTCTGATTCAGCAGTGCCTGGGCACCAGGCCCTGTGCAGGGCACTGGAGAGACAGGGCTGGCAGGGTTAAGATCAGGGCCAGTGTGGGGTTAGTTAGCCTTGTGGACACAACCTCAGAGCATCCTCATGGCGATGATGACAGAAGCAGCTTCCCAGGCAGTTTCCTTGTGTTTTTCTTACTTCATCCTCACCACAACACTGTGAGGTGCTGGTGTCACCCCTATTCTGCAGACAAGGACAGCAAGGGTCAGAGAGGTGACAACTTGCAGCTGACAGGAAAAGCCAGACAGGGCAGTCCAGAGGCACTTTGAGAGGAAACAAGTCTGAGCTGAGAGTGGAAGGAAGAATACAGGTTTTCTAGGCAGGTGGGGAGTTGCAGGGGCGTTGCTGGCATTGGGGACTGTGTGGGCAGAGGTGTGGAGGGCCGCGGGCAGGGCTGGGGTGTGCAGCAGCCGTAGATGGGTAGGGAACTCCTGAATGTGTGTGTGTGGGGGGGAAGCTCAGGAGCCTGGGGCAGCGGGGGCGAGGTGGGCAGAAGGGGAGCAATAAAGGAGGAGGCTGGGGAGATGGGTCAGGCCAGAGCGCGGAGGCCCAAGCTGGGGAGGCCCAAGCTAGGGAGGGAGGCCCAGGGCACTGGGGCCTGGTGGGGTCTGGGTGACAGGTTGAGGATCCTGGCATGTGGCAGTTCTCAGGCTTTGTAGTCCCCTGTCCTGCTTGTCTAGTCTACCCTGTTCCCTTAGCAATGTCCCCTCCCAGCTGACAGGGCAGGCGGGGGCTCCTGGCATTTGTCCCCTGGTGGAGGCCTTGGGGAGCACTTGCTGTCTGTAAATCTTTGGGGAAGAACATGAAAACAAGCCCAGTGACTGTCCCACAGGGGTTGCCGGCCCCGCTCTTGTCTGTCTCCTCATTTGCAGAGTGGGCATGGTCCACCACCTCCTGCCCCTTCCAGGCCAGCCTCTCTCTGGCTGGCCGGCCATGCTTCTCTCAGCCTCCCCAGCCAGTGTGTCCTGTGAGGCCTCTGCACCAGGCAGCAGGCACCAGCGTGTTCCCTGGGTGTTCAGTGCCCCTCTGCTCTCAGTAAGCTCTACGCTCAGGGCCTGTGGGCAATCCCAGCCCATTTCACCCATCCCTGGGTCTAGCAAGGCAGGTGCCACCTAACATTTCTGTAGAGATGGAAACTGAGGCTCAGAGAGATTAAGTAACAGCATGTGATCACCTGGCCAGTGACAGGGAGCCAGGATTGAGACCTAGGGCCAGCTGCCTCTGTGGTCCTGCTCCTGGCCTAGCTGGGAGGATCTCCCTCCCCTGTCCTCACTTCATCTCTGCTCACCAAAATCCAGCCATCCCCCAAGGACCCACTTGAAGGGACCAGACTCACTTCTGGCCGTAGGGGAGGCTCAGTGTTCCTTCTTTCATTCCCAGATATCTTGTGCCTGCCATGGCCCTGGGCACCCTTCTAAGACCCCAGGGACGTTGTGCAGAGGTAAAGCCCAGACTCTGGGGTTGGATTCATGGCCTTACCTAGGGTGCTTTGGGGCCTTCATTACCTCCTTGCGACTCTGTTCATTTGTAAAATGGGGGTGACATTAGCGCCTGCCCCCAAAGATAGGGAGGACTAAGTGAGTCTGTAAAGTGCTGAGAACACTACCTGGCATCTAGTAGCCCTCTGTCTGAGTCACATGTTACTGTCTCCACCTCTAGTGTTTGTGGGCCCCCTCCAGGAAGCGCCTCCAAACCTCTAGGCTGGTGAACATTTTCCTCCTTGAGCTCTCTCTCTCACTTGCTTCATGTCCCAGGGGTTGAGGGTCAGGTGGGTCCCCCGCCTCACTATAGGCACCTTGGGGGCCAGGGCTTCCGTCACCCCTGTAGCCCCCTCTCCCCACCCCAGCTACCAGACCAGGGCTCCACACATAATAGACACTTAATACATGTTTATGGAATTGAATTAACGATAAAACGAGATAATGGCCTGGAAGGAGCCTGAGCTGTTAGGAGGGAATGCATAGCGTAAAAACCAGGCATATTTTTTTAAGCAGATTAATCTGGTCTTAACTCATTCTAATAGCCTGCGCCCCTATTGGCCACGGCCATTATAATAATATATGTCCAGGGCCGTGTTGCTGGGAGATAGCAGTGCCTCGAAGTTCGTCTTCCGAAGGATACCACAGGAGGCTGGTGTCCAGCTGGCTGTCCAAGCTGGAGCTCAGAGAGTCTGAGGGACCTGACTGGAGTCACACAGCTGGGTAGGGGAGAGTGTGAAGAGACCAAGGCTCAGAGAGCCATGGGGCTTACCTGCAGACATGTAGCCCAAGGGGTGTGAGTGACAAGGAGGCCTCGTCTTCCACTGCGATGGTTGCATTATCTTGTGTTCCATGCCTGTGCTGGGTCAGAGCTTCTAGATTCCCATCCCAGGGGACGCTTCACTTAGCTCCTCACCTCTGTGAGTCACCATCATCACAGTTGGGATGTCAAGTTTAGTGCTTCAGAATGTACATGCCTTTGGCGGGGAGAGAGAGAGATGAAGCTGGTATCAGTCATTCACACCTTAGTCTGAATTCACATCCTGCGAGGGCAGAGATCAGAGGGAGCTAGGGATCAGTGGACTGTTGGAAAGGAAGGAATAGTCTAGCTCCAGTCAGAGTAGGTGGGGCAGGGGGAATCAGAGCAGTGGCTCCAAAGTCACCCTTCCCAGCTGTCTGCCACTCTGGGCCTAAGTGCAGATGGAAGGCAGGGAATGAAGGAACTTGGCTTGATTGGTGACCAGACAAGGTCCCACCCTCACATTCCGGGGCGAGGATGCTTTTAAAGAATGGCCCTGACCTGACCACTGTGCACTGCTGGTCAAATGCTGGTTGTAGCTACTGCAGCCGGTGTCCTCTGCTGCTGCCTCCCTTGGTGCATCTCAGGGGCAACCCCATGCTGTTGTCAGAGCCCACTGTTGCCACCAGATGGCTTGGGTTGGTGCCCGGCCCTGGCTGCCCCTCCTCTCAGTCTTTCTTTTTTTTTTTTTAAGACAGAGTCTTGCTCTGTCACCCAGGGTGGAGTGCAGTGGCATGATCTCGGGTCCCTGCAACCTCCGCTCCCCAGGGTCAAGCGATTCTTGTGCCTCAGCGTCCCGAGTAGCTGGGATTACAGGAGTATGCCACCATGCCTGGCATGTATTTTTAATAGAGACAGAGTTTCACCATGTTGTCCAGGCTGGTCTCGAACTCCTGACCTCAGGTGATCCGCCCACCTTGACCTCCCAAAGTGCTGGGATTACAGGTGTGAGCCACTGCGCCTGGACGCTCCTCTCAGACTTCAACAAGTGTTGCCCTCCTGAGCATCCATTTCCTGCTCGGTAAAATGCCTACGGCAGCTCCATCCCAGTAGCATCGGGGCTCCCGAGGCGAAGGCACCCAGCACAGCCCCAGGCACAGATGAAGCCCCATTAGTGCTGTTTCCCTAATTCTCCCACCCGCCTGGAGGAGGTGGGCCCATGGGTGCCCTGTAAGCCATGGGTTGCACGGGCACAGTGGAGGCCCACTGCCTGCCTGTCAAGTAGAGGTAATGGAGGGCAAAGGAAGTTTCTCCTGGAGGCTTCCCCAGTTTAGAAGTCCCTGGGCAGGGCTGCCTGAGCCTAGGGCTCCCCTAGCAGCATCCCCCACCCACATTGCTTGCCACCTGCTCCTGGCAGGAGGATGAAGTCCTCAGCTGCTGGCCCAGCCCGGCAGGGCGGCTGCAGCCCTCATCAGCCCTCGCGCCACTTTCCTTGGAAGGAGAATTGCAGGTGGCAACTCCTAATTTCCCAGGCTTCTGCCTTTCATTAATTTCTCCCTGCAAAATGGAGGCTTTCTGCGAGGCAGGGAGCTGGCAGCCGTGCGCGCGGCGGCTCCGTCTCCGGCTTAGCCATGCGCTCAGCTTGAGGCGGGGGCGGCGAGGCCGCAGCAGCCACTAAGTCCACGCTGCCTGCGGTGCCCCCTCGCAGAGGCGGGAGGTTTTTCCCATGTTCAGATGGGCTCATCAAGCCTCACCAGGTCTGGGAGATTGCTCAGTGGGGAGGGGAGGCAAGGAGGCTCAGCCAGTGCCAGCCTTCGCTGGACCATGAAGGGAGCAGAGGTCTCCGAGCCCCCAGGAGCACCCCTGCCCTCCACGGCTGCCAGTCCCTCCCTCCTGAGGGGCTTTTCCTGCCCTCCAGCATTGAGAGCCTCTGAGGGCCAGGCCTGCATGAGGATGGAGATGGGGTGGGGAGGGCCAGATCTGGGGTGGGGGGTCCAGGGATCTCCCAGCCACGGGGGAGGCAGGTGGCACACTGATCATGACACCCAGCCAGGGGCCACTGTCAGGCCAGGGGTGTGGAGACCAGGGAAGGCAATCTGGGGAGGCCAGGGTCTGGAAGGACGAATGGGAGGTGGCTGGGAAAGTGGTCCCCCATCCTGGAACAGCACAGTGCATTTCAAGGAACCGCACCTTCGTCCATCCATTTGTCCTGTAGATGTTGACTTAGCAGCTGTTCGGGAGATAACACAGCAGGTTCTGGTGGGGTGAGCCAGGTGTCCAGGGCCAGGAGTCTGGTCTCCCCTGGGGACTGGGAGAGACTTGGTCAGATGTGCAGTTTAGAGAGACCCATGGAGTGGCCAGTGTGGAGTGTTTGGGAGGCAGTTATAGGAGAACCAAGAAGGATGCTGGGGGTTAAGGGGTGGGATGGCCCCATGTTTCTGGCCCCAGGTGGATGGCAGTGCCATTCCCTGAGGGGGGCAGGGAGCTGGTCCTCATTAATAGGAAGTAGTCAATCACTGCCTAGTATGAATTAGGGGATTGGGCCAGCTCTTGAACTGATTCTTACCAGCAGCCTTGGGGGCCAGGAGGCAGCGCTGGAGCTGGAGTGTGGGTCCGACATTTGCTCAGGTTGTGTTTGCAGTGCTGTAGGACTGCATGGGGAGGGGCTCCAGGGGGGTATTTGGTTCAGGTCCTGCTTTCTCTCTCCCATGGGCAACCAGGGAGAGGGTCTGCTGTGTGCTCAAACACCCCACAGGCTGTGCATTCCCTGGGGATCTCTAAGCCTATTTCCTGGTTTGGAAAGAGCGCAAGCTGTAGAGACAAACCCCCAAGAATATGGGGCCCCTGGTAGAAACTGGGGCCAGGTTAAGCTGGAGGTCACGGGACTCCAATCTTCAGCCTGGAACAGGCCCCAGCGCCCGACCTTAGCTGTACAACTGACACCTGGTTCACATCCCACCAACAGCGCCCCTGGAGTGGGGACCTCCCCCAGTATAAGTCTAGCACTTCAGTATAGAGGAGTGGACACCAGGAAGCTAAAACTTGCAGCTTCTCACCACCCTGGGCAGGTCACTTCACTCCTCTCTGCCTCAGTTTCCCCAGCTATGGAATTATATGATTCTGCCCACCTCATAGGGTTGCTGTGAGAGTTAGATGTTCATCAGAGTGCCTGCCTGGCACAACGGGTGTAGACTTGCTACCCTGCACCTCCCAGGACCAGGCAGGGGGATCTCTGCGCGGCAGTGCATGGACACAGCGTGCAACAGGCTTTGTAAGCCCAGGGGAAGGTGCTGAGTCCTCTCAGTGAGTTGGGAGGGCTCTGCGGGGAGAGGCTGGGGGATGTGGGGCTGGCTCCCCAGGGCTGTCTCCCAACACCCCCAGCATGCATCCAGGAGTCCCTTCCTGCATCCAGCCCAGCCTCCCCACCTCCCTGTGGTCACCACCCTGTTGGGCTCTACCTGCCTCTCCTCCAATCTGTGCTCTATTTATGGAATTTCTAGGCGGGAATCTAGCACAGCTTTGATCTTTTCCGTGGAACGGGCAGCTAAGGCGGGGCGGGGGTGCTGCTGGCTGTATATTTTCTCCCTTAATGGGGTATTAAGTAGACAGCCCAGATGGGAATCTCCCAGTGGGAGGGGGTGGGGCACAGCCTGCTTCATATCAGCCTGAAATATGGCCCCATCACCGCCAAACCTCAAAGGACGCTACCTTTGGGCTGGCTGGGACCCAGCTTTGATGTTCTTGCAGCAGGGGGGTGGGGCAGATCTTCCCTGGCACAGACGGGCTGCAGCCTTGGCCCCAGCTAGACTGGAATGTGGTCTGCCAGGCACCTGGGAGAGAGTGGCCCCTCTTCACTCTTTCTCCTGCCTCTCCTTCCCCTGTCTCCTTTCTCTCTTCTCTCTCTCCCCCCTCCCCTTTTCTTTCCCTCCTCCCCTCCTCTCCACATTCCCCTCTCCCTTCCTCCCTGTCCCTAGCTCCCTGCCCCTCCTCCTCTCACCTCTCTGCTTCCTTTTCTCCCACAGTCCTCTTCCTCCTCCCTTTGGCCTGAGCCTTTTCCAAGCAGTGCACTCCCCTGCCATCCACAGACCCATCTCCTCTAATCCGCAAGGGTCCCCTGGTGAATGTGTGGGCAGGGCACAGCTGAGGGTGGGAGTCTGGCTCCTTCACCTGGCTGGCCATCATGGGAGGAGATAGTTAAAGGTGGGGCCAGACAGTCCAGAATCCATTCCCAGTTCATGTGCTTATCAGGCAAGTTACTTCAGTTCTCTGCATACTCATGCCCTTGGCTGGAAAACGGTGTAATAGCTGCCCACGGGGTGTTGTGCAGGTTACACGAGCTCGACTGCAGAGTGCCTGGATCCCTGCCCTGCACCGAGAGAACGCTCGGAGTGTCCGCTAAGATGAGCTGTTTCTGTCTGATCTGGGGCAAGGGCCTGAGCCAGACCTCTCTGAGCCTCAGTCTCCTCCTCTGCACGATAGCGTGGATACCCCTCAGCTCCTCGGTGCGCGTGGTGAAGACTAAACACGATGATGCATGGCAGAACCTGGCACAAGGGGACATCCAATAGATGGCTGCTTGGCCCGGCATGGTGGCTCACGCCTGTAATCCCAGCACTTTGGAAGGTCGAGGCAGGTAGATCACATGAGGTCAGGAGTTTGAGACCAGCCTGGCCAACGGTGAAACCTCGTCTCTACTAAAAATACAAAAATTATCCAGGGTTGTGTTGGGCACCTGTAATCCCAGCTACTCGGGAGACTGAGGCAGGAGAATTGCTTGAACCCGGGAGGCGGAGGTTGCAGTGAGCGGAGATTGCGCCACTGCACTCCAGCCTGGGCAACGGAGTGAGGCTCTGTCTCAAAAAAACAATAGATGGCTGTGGTGGTGGTTTCCATGAATAGTCACCCCAGTGTCTATTAAACCCGTGCTGTGTGCCAGGGCTGGAGGCTCTGGTTGAACCTGACGGGGTCCCAGCCTGAAGTTGCACCCAGGCGTGGGGCACATATTTGGGTGAAGAAATTGTTTTGGAACTATAGGATGGGAGGTGCTGGGTGGTCTGTGATTTGAGTGTAGTGGGTGGGAGGTTCTGGATAAGTCCTGCAGGGCAGGGTCAGGACCAGTGCCTGTTTCTGTTCTTCCTTCTTTCTTTCCTCCTTCTCCCTGCCCTGGCCCCACCATGTGAGACATCCAGGAATCCCACCAGGCAAGGACAGGGATGAAAGAGGCCGGTCTCTGTCTGTGCCTTCCACTGGCTGGTGACCTTGGCAAAGCCTCCTCTCCTGGCCTTGGTTTCTTCCTCTGTGAAAGGGGCATGGCTAGTGGCCTCCCTGCATGGCTTGGAGGCCAGTGGATGGGGTGGGAGCTCTTTGAGGGTAGAGAAACAGGCCTCTCACCTCCCCCACCAAGGCTGCCTCTCGACCCTCAGCCCCCGCTCTTTGCTGTCCTTGGCTGGAATTGAGAGAGAAGACTGCCCACTCTCTGGGTCCCCACAAAGACCTTCTCCTTTGTCCTAGAGACCCCCAGCTGCAGCCACCACCAGCCTGAGTGCCATCTAGTGTCAGTCCTGACTGTTGTGGGAGCCCCGGTCTCAGTTTCCCCATCTGGAGAAGGCGACTCAACACCTGATAGTGCCCTTAAGGCAGCATCAAGGCACCTGCTCGGTGAGGGGCCCCTCAGCTCTCCCAGACTGGCCCCTTTCCCTCCTGTCCCATTAGCTGTCCCTCCTTTGCCGGCTCTGGCTCTGGGCTAAGAGGTGGGTCTATGCCATGCAGACCCATCACGGGGCTCTCTCCCAGCTCCTCCACAGAGGCCTTTCCTCTGGGGGCTTAGGTTGAGGGACCTGCCTGAGGTTGTCCAGCTGTAGTTGCGAGCCCTGGGCCCGGAATCCAGGCCTGCCGGCCCTGAGTCTTGCTCACACCGGCCCCCGTGGCCATCCAGCCAAGCGGCTGTGCACTGGAGTGCTCCTCCTCGGAGAACTGAAATCTACCAGGGAATGGCTGCCCATCTGCTCAGGTTTTGCCCGCTGGCAGTGAGAAAGGGAGTCCGCTGTTCCCCACGACAGCCTTCAGGGAGCCAAGGGATGCAGCCAGGTCTCCCCAGCCTGCAAGCATTGCTTCCTACCTTCCCTCCCTCGCTGCTCCCAGACCCCTCCCAAAGGTTCCCATTGCCCTGGAGCTACGCCAGGGAGCTCTGTCACCTTTGGCATGGCTCTCGCAGACACCTCCGCCTGTTGAATCACTTTGACTTAGGAAAACCCTGCTTTCTCCACCTCTGGGCCTGTGTGCATGCCACCTCCTTGGCTGTGAACAGTGTCCCCTCCTGTCCTCACCTTGCAGGTGGATTCCTCTTTGGAGGGACCAGGCCACTTGCCTTACCCAGTCCAGCCCCCACCATAGCCCCCTCACCGTGTGGTGGTGTCTGTGTGGTCACATCTGCCTCCCCAAGGTGCGCACCTTGTCTCTCTGGCTCTCCTCTGTCTCCCTGGGGCGTGGCACAGAGTAAGAGCTCAGCAAACACTTGTTGAACCTATGAATGACTCCATCCTCACCTTGTCCTGACAGCCCCATAGTGAAGATCTGAGCCGACCTCTCTCTTGCTCACACACCTCCAACGGCTCCCTAGTGCCTGCAAGATAAACTTCTGCATTTCTGAACCCCCACATCCACCTCCTCCCAGCCTTGCCTCTGGCTTCCAGCAGCCATTTACACCTCCACCCTGGTAAGTGCAGATGCCATGCTCTGCCCTAGGACCTTCCTTTGGGGAGACTCCCCTACCGCCACCCTACAGAGGTAGCTGCTTCCTCCTTGGAGGCCACACCTCTCTATCCTAAACACCCTCCTCTGTCCTGGCCTCTGAACGTGGGGCTAAGGCTGACTCAGGGCCTTGGGGAGCAACAGAAGAATGAATGGTTGAATGCATGGTGCATTCTGCAGGTGGGGCTCAGGGGAGGGGAAGCTACCCAGGTCTTGGCAGGGGGAGGAGGGAATGTCAGGAGTGGATAGGGAGGATGGGCTGAGCAGAGGCAAAGGCAGAGAGGCAGGCCCGGGTTAGTCATCAGGGTGATGAGTGGGGCTGAGTGGTCGTGTGTTGGCCCTGGGCTGGACGAGGGGGGTTTCTGAGACCCTCCCCTGCCACTGACCTCCCTATGCTTCCCTTTCCCAGCAGCCACAGCCCTGCCCCTTGGGCTGCTGACCGCAGGAGGCTTCAGGCATGGGAGTCCTGAGACCCCAAACCTTAGCCCGCACCCCTTGAGCACTCACTGTGTGTGTCCCTGAACAAGCCCCTTTCCCTTCCTGGGCCTCAGTGCCCCCTGGGAAACAAAGGGGTTGCTGCCCACCATCAGAAGTGGGAGGTGGCCAAGGTCCTGGGCCCCAGTCAGGACATGCTCTATTTGGCTCATGTGGTGCTTTTTTTTTTTTAGTTTGAGCCAAAATTAAAACAGGGAAGCTTTCACATACAAATCTAGATTTCTGGCATCTGTTGATATCTGGGCTGGCCCAGCCACGAGCTCTCACCGGCAGGAGTAGCTGGGTGGTCTTCACTCTTGGCCACCTGCCCAGCCGCCTAGCAGAGGCCCCAAAGCCCTGCCGCTCTCCTTGGGGGAACAGGTTTCAAAACCTGCCTCCCCTTACCCTGCCTTGAGATAAAACCGCATTCCCCCAACCCCCCGATATTCCCGACAATCTGCCTCATTTTAAAATTCCTTCAGCAGCCCCAGGCCCAGCGGCTTCTACCAGCGAAGGAACGAAAGGAACCAGGCCGCACGTGACTGCTCTGCGGCTGGGGAAGGCTTTGATGTTGCGGGTGATTTCAGCTCGCCCCTCCCCCTCCCCACCCTTCCTTCCCCTCCTCTCCTTTCTTCCTCTGCTCCCTTTCCCCCTCCTCCTCCACCCCCTCCAAGCTTCCCTTCTACCCCTTTCTGTCTTCTCCCTCCTCCCTCCTCCCCTCCGCTTCTTTCTCCCCCTTCTCTCTTCCCCTCCCCCATCCCCACCACTTCCTCCTCCTCTGCTATTCTCTCTTCCCGACCCCACTCCAGGTACCTGCTAATTGCCCTCCCCTCCTGCTATTAGTTACCTGGCCTAGTAAGACCCCAGCCAGGTCACTCCTGGGAGGTCTTGAAGTGTTGGGGTACGGGCAGGGGGGCCTGCGTTGGGGGAGAGGTACAGAGATTGGAGAGCTGCTAGCTGGGACAGAAAGGCAAGAGGGACTGGTGACCAATGGGACATATGATCCCCCTCCACCCCCATTCCAGTTCCTCGGGGTTCCTGGGTGACCCACCACTGCCAGCATGTTCTGTTCATGAGGCCTTGAGGCCCTTTTGTCCTGGGGGAAACTGAGGCCCCAGGGCATTGGAGGCTGGCTAGGAGTGGGGAGAGGAGATGGGAGAGAGAGTCCATGGGGAGGGAGAGCAAGGTAAGGACTGTGTGAGCGGCAGATGGAGAGAGTGCCAGAGCAAGGTGCTGGATGTGGGGAGAGGGGCTGGGAAGGACCCTCAGTTCCTGTGCCCCCAGCCAGACAGGGCCTCACCTACCTGCTGCCATCCTCCCTGTGATTGTCCTCTGGGCTCTCTGGTTGCTCTTGCTGTCTGCCTACCGCCCCCTTGCCCCTGTGCTCCCGTGCCTTCTAAAGGCCAGAGGAGCCTGCAGGGCCGAGTCCAGATTTTTGGGAGTACCCCTCCAGGTCTCCATTCCCCTCCACAGCAGGGGTCTGGGCAGGCGGTGGGTGTGGGAACCCTTGGAGCGCACCCATCACTGCCATGGTAATTCTCTGTTCCAGTCGGTCCACAGCTTCTAAGACTGAGGACACACCAGTGGGTGCCTCCTCTGTGCTGGCTGTGGTGCCCAGCCCCTCCCAGCCCTGGGCCCTCTTATCCTCCCCCGACTGGAGGCAGGGATGGCTCCTGGAGTCCGGGGCATTGGGCACGCTGGTTCCGGACTATCCTGGGGAAGGCCTGGTGGGGAGGGGACTGTCTGCTGCTCTGGCCTCCAGGCTCCAGCCCATCCATGCTGTGGTTTCTGTGGTCAAATTTGTCGTCTGGGTGGGTATCCCCACAAAAGGCAAGTGCAGAGACAGATGAAATTAGGGCGAATTTGCGACCATGCCAGCTGGTAGGCCTACTATGTGCCCAGATATCCACAGGGGACGTAAGAGTGTTGCCTGTCCCGCTGCCCCCTCCCCCAGCACCATCCGTGC
The DNA here is from genome assembly GCF_028878055.3 of Symphalangus syndactylus. Classification (NCBI taxonomy): domain Eukaryota; kingdom Metazoa; phylum Chordata; class Mammalia; order Primates; family Hylobatidae; genus Symphalangus; species Symphalangus syndactylus. Next base: position 17,438,664 of record NC_072440.2, read on the forward strand.
AAGGATGAAGAGCCCAGGCTCGGGGAAGTGCTGAGACTTGGCAGCAGGGCTGGGACCCAGGCCTTCTGCTTCGGGGTTCTGGGCAGGATGGTCTTCAGTGACAGCCAAGGAGGCTTCGGCCCTGGAGTCACCACCCTGGCATGTGCCCCGTTTTCCTCCTTGAAACCTTAGTGACACTACTCCTGTCTCCCTAGGATAACTTCTCAGCGGCAGCTGCTGTCGCCTTCCACACCCAATGGGTGCCCCAACAACAGTCGGCCCGTTGGGTCAATCGCCCACGTGCCCACCTTCACCTACCCTCTCTCCAGGAGCACCTCCGCTGATGTCAAACCCTGCCTGTCCTCACCCATCCCCTGCTCCCTCTCAGCTCCTGGATGAGTTGCTGGAAGCTGAGCCTTGTCTCTGGCTGAGGGCTCAACCCTACCCCAGGCTAGGGAATCTGGTGACAGGAGCACCAGGGCCCTGGGATTTGTGCCCTGGTCAGCTGCGTGACCTTGGGCAAGTCACTGGCCCTCTCAGGACATGTGAGAAGTGGAGACAGTGGTGATGCCTTCTCTCCCATGGGTTTGCTTTGAGTCGACTGAGAAGACAGATGCTGAAAAGCCCCACCACTTTGTACAGATGTGAGCAGCTGGGCTGAGCGGTCACCTTTGCACCCCCAGGCCCAGCCCTGAAACCAGCACATGTTCATCCGTGCCTGCTCTGCATGGGTGCCAGAGAGGAGCCCTGCCGTGAACCCTCCATGTGTCCTTCCCACCCTGGGTCTCAGCTCCTCACCATCACTCAGGAATGCTGGGCCCTGCCTGACAGGGGCCCCAGCTGGTGGGGGGATGCGACCCGAGCCCTTCTGTTGTGGTCTGTGGGGCAAGAGGGGAGTCCACACACATTTGTCTGAACTGTGTGGCTCAAGATTCTCTCTGGCCAGTACTTCCTAAGTCAGCCTGGTCTGGGTTGGGAGAAGAGGTTATGAAGGGGAAGCTCTTGGAGGCTGAGCTCGAGGCTCAGGGATCGTGGGCTTTCATGGCTGACCCTGTGAACTGCCCCTGCCCAGTGCCTGGCCCCTCCAGCCCAGCCATGGGGCTCACCCAGCTGTGCCCTTGGAGGGTGCTCAGGAGGCAGTGGGGGATGGGAGAAGGTTGGGAGGGGCTCTGATGAGTTCTTGTTGCTGGTAAAAAGAAGGCACAACCAGTGTCTTTAGATTTACTGTCTGATGCAAATGAGGACCCACTCCTCATACTTGCCGCTCCATGAATATGACCAATCCTTAACCCAGCTGGGGAGCTTGACCTCTGCTCAGGCCTGGCAGGGGACAGGAAGTAGCTCCTCTCTGATCATGCCCATTTTCCAGATGGGCGGCCTCCTTGTCCAAGGCCGCCCAGAAAGGCCATCCATTGTGGGTATGGGCACTGAGGCGTGCCTGAACCAGTAGTGCATAGGGGTTGGGACACAGGTTCTGGGGCCCAAGTTTAAACTGACTTCTCCAGTTTGCTGTGTGGTTCTGGGTGGGTTACTGCACCTCTCTGAACTCAGTTGCCACGTCTGTAGAGTGGGTTTAACTATAGCACCTTCCTTTGGAGAGATGTCAGTGCCGGAGTGCATGGAGCACCTGGCGTGGAGTGAGTGCTTGCTGAGTGTCAGCTGTAGTTGCTGCTGTTTTTATTGTTATTTGACTTGAAAATCTCCCCCTGCTCCTCGTGCTGCTTTCTAATTCGTGAAAAGCTGAGCTGAATAAATGGCGATGGGGCCTCTTGGGTCCCCCTGCAACGTGATTACATCCCTGAGCCCTGCTTGGGGCTGGCATCAGCAGGGCCCCCTTGTGGCTTGGGTGGTGAGGAGAAACTTGGCCCTGTCCCACTGCCTGGCTGGAGCCCTGTTTGGGGGTGGGGGTCTCAGCCCTGTCTGGCCTGCCTCCCGGCTGACAGCTCGGGCACCGTGAGCTGGCTGCCAGCCAAGCTGCTTCCTCTCTGGCTGGCTGGCATCCCGGGCCCAATGCCAGGGGGCCGGCTGGTGGGCAGCAGCTCGAACGCCACAGGACTGTGATCCCGGCCAGGAGACTCCAGGCAGGGCTGGGTGTTGGGGCCTGCAACTGCCCCTCATGGCCGTTAGGGAGCCAGGAACAGCTGCACTGGCTCTCGGCACCACCCCCCCAAGTTGGCGCCGTTGCAGGTTTGCAAAGCAGCAGCAAAGAGTGCAGCCAGGGCAGTGGGAGCCATTCACACCCTCAGGCCTGTCTCACAGTGTCAGATACTGAGCCAGCACTTGCTGAGTGTCTGTGTGTCCAGGGCCTGTGCTGGGGGTCAAGGACGCAGCATCCCGTTCGCTGAGGCCTGGCTCGGGGAGGCCAGGCTGCTGCTGAAGATGATGACAGTGGTCATGATGGTGACCCTGCACTGCCAAGCACTCACATGCCAGGCAGGGGTCTAAGTCCTGACACATCTTCACTCGGTAGTCCTCACAAAACTCAGATGGGCTAAGGACTGTTCTTACCCCCATTTTACGGGTGAGGAGACAGATCCACCTATAGCTAGAAAACGGGGAAGGCAAGATTGGAACCCCAGCTTGCTGGCGTCAGAGTCCACGCCCTTGGTGATGCCCAGGGTCTTGCAGAGGGCAGCCTGTACCATGTGGGACCTGGTCACGCGGCGTGGAAAGCCTGCCTGGAGGAGGAGGGGATGGGTGTATGGGTTGGGGCTGAAGGCTGCACAGGATTTCTGCTGCTGAGGTGGGGAGTTCAAGGAGGGCTTCTCTGAGGAGGTGTCATTTAGGCTTTGGCCTGAGGGACATGAGCTGGTTGTGTGAAAACATAAGGGAGTAGGCCGGGCGTGGTGGCTCACGCCTGTAATCCCAGCACTTTGGGAGGCCGAGGTGGGCGGATCACTTGAGGTCAGGGGTTCGAGACTAGCCTCAACATGGAGAAACCCCAACTCTACTAAAAATACAAAATTAGCTGGGCGTGGTAGTGCCTGCCTGTAATCCCAGCTACTCAGGAGGCTGAGGTAGGAGAATTGCTTGAACCTGGGAGGCAGAGGTTGCAGTGAGCCGAGATTGTGCCACTGCACTCCAGCCTGGGCAACAAGAGCGAAACTCCGTCTCAAAAAAAAAAAAAAGAAAAGAAAACATAAGGGAGGAGCATCTCAGGGAGGGGGACAGCCAGGGCAGCAGCAGGCTTGCCAGGTGGGAAGGACCAGAAGGCAGGCAGCCCAGCGGTGGGGAGTGTGGAGTGAATGGGGCTGACAGGGTAGGGCCAGCTCACAGAGGGTGGGGAGGCTGCAGCAAAAGAGGAGTTTGGGGTGGCTGTGGCACAGGGACAGCTGTATGCTTCACCTCAAATGTTACTGTCTTCTCTCTCCATCAAGGAGGAAGGGCTCAGGCTGGGGTTAGGAGGCTTAGGGACCAGACTGTGTCACCCTCTCTCCTGCTGTGCCCCGCCCCCCACGCTGTCATCTCCCTCAGTGGCAGTGGGAGTTCACCACTCGCTCTTCAGGTCCCTTGCCCATGGCTGGTGGTGTTCCAGGTGGGCCCAACCAGGCGGCCCCTGCCTCTAGGCAGCGCGTAGGTTTCCTTGGGCAGCCTCAATCCTGCCAGCGCCAGCATGTCTCCCTGCACAGAAGCCATCAAGCACCTTTGGATCCTATCTGAGGGTCATCCCTGTCCCCCAGGGCCCTCCACCCAACCACAGCACCGGTGTGTATTCCCCTCTGCAGGCTGCCAGGCACTCCGCCTGCACCTGCTGCAGTTGGACAGTCCAGGTTTGGTGTGTGACCACAGCAAGCCACTGCCCACCTCTGAGCCTCATTGTCCTCATCTACAGAGTTGGGACATCGGCGTCTACTTTGTGGTTGGCTGTGAGCCTTAAATGAGATAATCTCCATCAAGTCCCTGCCAGGAGCCTAGCCTGGCCTCCATCAGTGGCCGCTGTTGAAAATGTGAGTCCTAAATCCTTGTGACCGCTGGGCCCAGCACCCTGGACAGCAACAGCCTGGCCCTGCCCTCTCCCGGAGCTGGGAGGGAGGGCCCTTTCCCAACCTGCTCGCCTGGGAGCAATGCCTGCCAGTGACTTCCCTGCCTCTGCTACGCCGACCCCCAGCAGCTTCCCCTGTCCTCCCTCCCGCCCCTGGAGTCTTTAGTCTTCAGCACAGTCTGGTAATTAAAAACCTTCAAGGGGGACTTTATTGAGTTAGCATTAGTTATTTTGTCAGGCTGGGAGAGCAAGAGAATTATCTGTCCTCCGGGAGAGGGGGCCGGGGCGGGGTCGTGGGCTGAGATTGGCAGGTGCCTGCCAGTGCAGTGCATGCAGCGTTTGTGCTCTATTAATGCACCACACTGCAGGCGCAGTGGCGGGATGTGACCGGGGTGGAGCGGGCTGGCGGGTGTGTGTGTGGGGAGGGAGGATTCCCCACTGTGAGGCTGGCCCTGCGGGGATGTTCCCACTTCCCAGGCTCTTCCTGGCTCCTGTCCTAGGGCTCTATCAGTTCCTGGCTTTCAAAACAAACCCCTGCCAGAGCCCAGATGGAGAGATGGGCAGCCGAGAGCGTTCTTTGAGACGAAGTCTCCCTCTGTTGCCCAGGGTGGAGTGCTGTGGTATGGTTTTGCCTCACTGCAACCTCCGGCTCCTGGGTTCAAGCGATTCTCCTGCCTCAGCCTCCTGAGTAGCTGGGATTACAGGCACGCACCACCACACCCAGCTAATTTTTGTAATTTTAGTAGAGACAGGGTTTCTCCATGTTGGTCAAGCTGGTCTCAAACTCCTGGCCTTGTGCTCTGCCCGCCTTGGCCTCCCAAAGTGCTGAGATTACAGGTCTGAGCCACTGCGCCCAGCCTGAGGGCATTCTTTTCTTACTCCAAGCTGGGGGCTACGCCTCTTGCCTCCCTAGGCCTGCCCTTAGGCTAGGGTTGGCCAGTGGGCTGGTTAAGGTGCCCCAGGCCTCCTCCCTACCCTCCCCTTCCCATAGCCTGAAGACATCCCCTTACAGAGTCAGGCAGGGACATCTGAGATTGGGAGCTCTGTGACCTTGGCTGAGCCTCCTCACCCCACTGTCCTCAGACTCTCATTTGTGGAATGAGAACCACCCTCCCAGGTAGTCATGCAGGATAAAGGAGGTCAAATGGGAATTCCCACCTCCAGGAAAGCACCTGGTTTTATTCCCCTGGGTCTGTCTGAATGCCTAGCCCTAGGGAATGAGCTGCCCTTTGCCCTTTTTGTTTGGCACCCACCTAGGGACAATACTGTGAATCCTGGCAATAACCTTGCAAGACAGGTGTGTCCAGCTCTTGTTTCAGATGAGCACACTGAGGCTGCAGCAGGGTGGCAGTTTGCTCAGAGTCAGCCAGGAGTGGAGAAGCTGGGTCTGACCTCGGATCTTCCCTCTGTTCGAGGGGCTGGGGGGCCAACACTACACTATTGAATCTTTTAGGGAAGGTGCCAAGGAAGGACACCTGGCCTCCTCCTGGGCTTGGGCCTGGCCAGGAGGCCTCCTGCCGGGAGCTGGCCCCAGGGCTTTGTATCCTGCCCTGCCTTGCCCCAGAGCTGGGCCCCACTCTGGCCTTTCTGCCCTGCCTATAAGGCCCAGCTTCTGAAATTCAAACCCCACCACTCCTGGTGGGCAGGACAGAGTGGGAGGGGGATGTGGGATCTAGAATCCAGCGCTGGGGACAGTGGAAGGGTCACACCAGCCATGTGTCTGTGCCGCTCAAGCTGAGACCCGGTCATTCAGTAGACTCTCCTGGGCCTGGGCTAGTGCTCGGCTGGCCCTGGAGGCACAGAGGGGCTGGCCGGCAGCAGAGAGGCCTGAGAGTCCAATCTGAGCCTTGTCTTCCTAGCCGTGGGGTCCTGTGTCCCAAGTGTGTGCTGCTTTCCAGCTCAAACAGGCCTCCTTGTCCTCCAAGTTCCTGCTTAAACACCCCCTCTTCTGGGATGCCTTCTGGAATTTATCCAGGCCACCGTGCTGCCCACTCTTCTGGCATCTCACAACCTACTGTGGTTACAGTTGACACGCAGGATGTTACCTCACTGAGGGCCAGGCTGAGCCCTAGTTATGTCCCTAACCTCAGCGTATCTGCTGAGTCCCAGCTCTGCCTCGGATTCCTCATCTGGCAAGTGAGTCCAGGGCACAGAACCGTGCTTGGGGACTGCAGGGCAGGATGAGGCCAGAAAGGGCTCCTTCTGTGGCATCCTTGACCTGGTGCATGTGGCCTGACTTTAGCACTGGGGCCTCAGTGGATCAGGACACAGAACACGCAGGCCCAACCCTGGGAACTGTAAGGTATTGCCTACTACCGCCATGGGACCTGGGTGAGCTTTCTTCTTGCAAAATGGGGGTGCTGACCCTCATCCATACCCTGTGAGACTATGGGCAGAGAGCCCAGCATGACGGGAGGGTCTATGGATGCTGTGCTAAGTTTCTTTATCTAAGAAATGGGAGTGAGGCCCCATTAGTGCTCATGGGACTCATACGAGGGGTGGTATGTGAGAGGTGCCTGCTTTTACCCAGGTCAGACACCTCAGGTCCACAGGGGCAGGAGACAATAGGTGCTGGCTGTTGTCAGGGAGGGTCATGGAGCCAGGGGCCTGACCTTCCTCGCTGACATCTGTGGTTTCAACTTGGATGCTCTTAATCTGTGCTGGAAAGGAATTGGGTAGGGCCCCACACCCTCACTATAGCCCTTCTGCTTGCTTCTTTAGGCTGGGCTGCCTTTGTGTGTATCTGTGCTCTGGACCAGAATCAGGAGACCCTGGCTCCACCTGGATCCACAGCAGCCCTGCCCAGCGCCCCGTCTGTTCCCCTCTCAGCCACACCCTTCTTGCTCTCCTCTGATTCCCCATGCAGGGGCTGCCTTTGCTGCATGCACCATCAGGAAAACTGCTCTCTTGGCAGATGACATCTCCCAGAGGTGGTCCCAGCACAGGCACTGCTGCTGCTGCCCCAGGGCTCATAGTCCAGATGGTCCAGCTGCTTTGCTGAGGGGCAGCCCTGAGGCCTATGACCTCCAGCGGGCTCAGGACACACATCTGTCTACTCTGGTCGAGAGTCTAGTATGGAGATCCCCTTCCTTTGTGCCTCCACACACTGCCCTCTCCTCAGGGAACGCCTCCTCCTGGAAGCCCTGTCTAACCCCAAGGCTGTGGGGAGGGCCCCTCCCCTGGGGCTCAGGCTGGACCGCGGTTGTTGGTTTACTTACTTTCCACCAGACTGTGAGCTTCTTGAGTAACATCGTGCATTTCTGGATCCCTGGCACACAGGAGGCACTCAATAAATGCTTGTGTTTGTTGGACAGTTTGTGGCGACTGGGAGGACCTTAAAATGTTCAGAGAAGAGGAGATGGAGTCCCAGAGACTGGAAGGATGGGGCATGGAGTGAGGCTCCACTGTCCAGAGGAGAGGGCCCTGGGTTCCGATCCTGGCAGCCTGGGGACAGATCTGGCTGGACCACTTACTTCACCTCTCCATGCCTCAGTTTCCTTATTTGTAAATGGGCATCTTCAAGCTGCCTCTCATGGTTGTACTGAGGTTGTACCGAGGTAAGGTAAGAGGGGGTGCTTTGCAAAGCCCCTGAAGATGTGAGTCCTCCCAGCACTGTTCTAGGGGCTTCAGTGGGCCAGGATGGGCAGCAGGCCTGCCCCAAGGCCCCTGTGTGCTCTGGGAGGCTGACCTCGTACTTGAATTGCCTTGAATTGTCCTTGAGGCCAGCACCTCATCCCAGCCTCATCCCCAGGCCTAGTGTTAGCCCAGCGACCAATGCTGAAGGGGGCAGGCCCAGCAGTGTATGCTGCAGCCAGAGCCAGTGGGCTCAGGGGCATGCGCTCCTTCTCCTCTGGTACCCTCCAGAAACCAGAAGCCTTTCCCTCCCAGCCTGCCTTTGGCTCTAATATCACAGGCCACACTGTGGGGAGAGGGTCCCCTGCCTGTGCTAAGCAAAGGTCAGGAGCAGAGGCCTCCCACGTGCCCCCAGCCTGCCTGCTCCGTGGCCTGGTCGTACCCACAGCTGACCCAGCCTCCCTTCACTGGGGTTTTTATATTTTGAGCAGATGAAAGATTCTGAAAGATTCTGATTCCGTGTGTTTTGGCTGGGATTAGCTAGCCCCTGGCTGCCAGTTCCTTGGAGCTCTGCTGTGTTGAGAGGACATCAGACGGCCTGTGCTGGGCCGCTTCTCGGGGGCTCCGAGCCTCCTGCACATCCTAGGGCAGGGTACTGGGGGTCAGGACTGGGAGAAGAGACAGAAGGGGGCAGGCCCTGCTGCAGGCTCTGGCCCACCTCTGGCCCCGGCCCCCAGCAAGGGTTGGGGCCCAGCCCTGCCTCCTGCTGGCCCCTGTCCCCCTGGCTGACCCCCGCTCCCCAAGCAGCAGCCGGCAGTGCAGGGGGCGCATGCGTGCGGCGGGAGTGAGCCGGCTGTGGAGAATTAATATTCCTGGAACATCGCCCCGGCCGCCTGCACACGCCGAGGAGAATATTACGGCGATTAGCGGTGGGAGTTCGGCCTGCACGCAATATCTGGATGGAGAATTCGGTGTGATTAATCTGGCGCTAAGTAGCAGCCTCCGGGGTCCGCAGGGCTCTGGCATGTTTGGAATGGGAAAAAGCTCGGGGGCGGGGCAATCCTTTGGGGCGCTCTTTGGGGGTCTGCCAGGGTGGCAGCTGTGCCCGGGGCAGGCTGCAGGCTCCTGGTGGCCTCAGGTGGGCAGATCATCCCTTATTTGCAGCCATCGGCAGACTGCCAGCAGATAAAAGTGTGTGTGGTTCAGAATCTCAGCCCATCTGACACCTCTCTCAGGCCTTTCTCTCCCTTTCGCCGCCTAAGTTCAGGGTCACAGACCCACACTGGAGTTGTAGTTTCACCGCACACTTTACACCACCTTTCGGGGCCTCAGTTTTTTCATCTGTAGAACAGGATGCATCATTCCTACCCTGCCGTCTCAGGGGAAAGTCTATTATTTTTCCCATTTCATGGAGGAGAAAACAGGCTGTGAGCATTTTGCACAGCCAGGAGTGGCTCTGTGCTATGCAGATGTTAAAGATTATTGTTAATAATTCTACTAAGAAACTAAGTTCAGCAGCCACCAGTTCCTCTTGCTTTGTCTCTGCTCTTTGGGCAATGGCAGATCTGGTGTTCGAAACCTCCCAGAGTGTGTCGGTGGGATGTGGTAGCAGGGAGAGAGCACTGGTGGCCCCATCTGTAAAATGGGGATAAAAATACTTCACTTCCCTGAACTAGAGGTCCAAGTGAGAAAAGCCGGTGCCTGTTTTAAGATCTGCTGTTCTGGGGCTGTTCTGTAGTCTAACTTAAGGCAACAGTGGAGACCAGGTGAAACTGGTGGTGATGTGGGTCGGGGAATATCTGTTGGTCTGGTCTTCCTCCCAGTCATGGGCCCCCGCCTGACTGCTTCACTGGATGGACGCACTGAATGCCAGGGCTGGAAAGGAGCCTCCTGATCTTCCCTAGTGTCTTCACTTAAGGGCAAGGAAACTGAGGCGCAGAGAAGGAATGAGGCCTGCCCAGGCTTGCACCAAAGTGGCGGTGTGTAGGGAGGATTGTGGTCTTTGGAGCCAGCGAGGCCTGCACTGCCCTTGGGCAAGTCTTCCTTTCTCTGGACCTCAGTTTTCTTATCTGTAGAATGGGAACGTTGTGCCAGCCTTTGGGGGTGGAACAGTGTAATGGGCAAGGAACAGAGCAGACACTCTGCTCTCTCTCTTTTTTTTTTTTTTTTTTGATACAGGGTCTCAAAAATACAGCCTGTTGCCCAGACTGGAGTACAGTGGCATGATCTCGGCTCACTGCAACCTCTGCCTCCCTCCCAGGTTCAAGTGATTGTCCCACCTCAATCTCACGAGTAGCTGGGACTACAGGCGCATGCCACCATGCCCGGCTATTTTTTTTTTTTTTTTTCTGAGATGGAGTCTTGCTCTGTCGCTAGGTTAGAGTACAGTGGCATGCAACCTCCACCTCCTGGGTTTAAGTGATTCTCCTGCTTCAGCCTCCTGAGTAGCTGGGACTACAGGCACATGCCACCATGCCTGGCTAATTTTTTGTATTTTAATAGAGACAGGATTTCACTGTGTTGGCCAGGATGGTCTCAATTTCCTGACCTCGTGATCTGCCTGCCTCGGCCTCCCAACGTTCTGGGATTACAGGCGTGAGCCACCACGCCTGGCCATGCCTGGCTCATTTTTGTATTTTTAGTAGACGGGGTTTTACCGTGTTGGCCAGGCTGGTCTTGAACTCCTGGCCTCAATTCATCCACGTTGGCCTCCCAGAGTGCTGGGATTACAGGAGTGAGCCACCACGCCAGGCCAGCACTCTGATCTCTCTCTTTTTTTTCTTTTTTTTTTTTGAGACGGAGTCTCGCTCTGTCACCCAGGCTGGAGTGCAGTGGCGCAATCTCGGCTCACTGCAAGCTCCGCCTCCCGGGTTCATGCCATTCTCCTGCCTCAGCCTCTCTGAGTAGCTGGGACTACAGGCGCCCGCCACCACGCCCGGCTAATTTTTTTTTTGTATCTTTTAGTAGAGACGGAGTTTCACCCTGGTCTCGATCTCCTGACCTCGTGATCCGCCTGCCTCGGCCTCCCAAAGTGCTGGGATTACAAGCGTGAGCCACCGCGCCCGGCCCACTCTGATCTCTTAGTAGGAAAAGATCCCATTCTCCTGGGAGTCCAAGAGGGCTTTCTGAAGGGTGCCCAGCACATACAACTGGCCTGCCTCCTCTCTGCCTCCAAGGGTGCTGGACTTGCCGAAAGCTCTTATGGTGAAGGAATTGAACCATTGCACTTTTTCGCTCAATTGCTTCACTCCCTGTGGGTTGAACATTTCCAAATCTGATTTGTGGGACTTTTTTTTTTTTTTTTGGCTAGTGAAGCTTTAGACATCCATGCAACTCAGCATGCCCAGAAATGGATCTGGATCAATTGTCTTTACTCCCCCTTTCCCATGCAAGCAATGTAATGGCCTTTGAAAGGGGACTGGTTTGTGGTTTTCCAGCAGTAGAATGGTCTGTGGTCTTGAGCAGCTAAATTTGAAACCGGGCTTTTCAGGAGGATCAACTGAGCTCTGAAACAGCTGGGCACAGTGCAAGGTGGCAGGGGTCAGGGAGAGGCAGGTGGGGCTCCTTGGGCTTGGCTGTGCTTTCACTGCTGACTCCTCAGTGCCGGGAACAGTAAGAGCTCACACAGCCCTGCTTGAATGAATGCATGCATCCATGATGGGATGGATCTGTGCTATGATGAGATGCAGTAGAGTATGTTGGTTAAAAGCCTAGGCTCTACAACTAGACAGCCTGGAGTGGAACTCTAGCTCTGCTCTTTGTTAGTGGTGTGACTGGGTAACTCAGTTCAGTTCTCTGGGCCTCAGTTTGCTCATCTGTGAAATGGTTGAACTAGATGATTCCAGCATTCCTCCCAGCTCAGACATTCTGGTTTCTTTGTTGACCTTCATCCCCAACAATAATGTGCCCAGAACAAAGGTGTGGTGCTCCCTGAGCCCTCTAGCTCAGCCACCATGCTCCCAAAAACGTGTGCTCCCAAATAGAGGCAACGTGTCCTCTCTATCCAAATGTACCTGGGAGTTGCCGCCTTGGAAATGTGCTTTTTTGCTTCTGGGGTTGGGTGCCCATACCCTCCTATCCACGCATTTGCCCCCTCCTCCCTTCCCCCCAGCCATCCTGATCCAGCTTACATACCTCCTCCTCCAGGAAGCCTTTCCTGATGCCGACTCCCAGCTGTATTCATTTCAAGGCCCTTTTCTGCATCTTTTGCTCCTGGCCTGGGATCCCACCTCACTCATGTTAGGGTGTTTGTGAGAAGTTATTGAATAATTGTACACATGTCCTCCACAGTTCAAGGGACTGACGGGAACCCATATCTATTCCTTATCTACAAAGTGCCCGGCCTGGTGCGAGGAGGCACATTTGTACTCCTTGTCTGAAATTACCCACTCAAAATCTCAGTGACATAAAGAGTGTTACCCTGCTTCAAAGGAGGAAACTGAGGCTTGGCAAGCTTATTTGGAGCCTAGTCTCTGATCCCCTGAAGCTCACTTTCTTCCCACTGCCACAGCACATCTCTCTCAGACTGTGCTCTGTCCTGTGGACACCTTGCTCTGATTACCCTGATCAGATAAAGTAATCATGCTGGCCGCTAACTGGGATCGACTCCTGCTTAGAGAGGCCATTGTAAGCATTTTGCATCTCTTATCTCATGTAATCTTATAGCAACCTTATAAGGTAGGTCCTATTCTTATCCCCGTTTTACAGGTGGAGCATGTGTGGCTCTAAGAAGGAACTTGCTCAAGGTCACACAGTCACACAGGAAGGAAGTGGTGGAGCCAGGATTTAAAACCAGACAGCCTGATGTAGGTGCCTGCCAAATTGAATTGCAGTTCTTCGGCCGGGCGCGGTGGCTCAAGCCTGTAATCCCAGCACTTTGGGAGGCCGAGGCCGGCGGATCACCAGGTCAGGAGATCGAGACCATCCTGGCTAACATGGTGAAACCCTGTCTCTACTAAAAACACAAAAAATTAGCCGGATGTGTTGGCGGGCGCCTGTAGTCCCAGCTACTTGGGAGGCTGAGGCAGGAGAATGGCGTGAACCCGGGAGGCGGAGCTTGCAGTGAGCCGAGATCGCGCCACTGCACTCACTCCAGCCTGGGGGATAGAGCAAGACTCCGTCTCAAAAAAAAAAAAAAAAAAAAAAAAAAAAGAATTGCAGTTCTTCAATTCACTGTTTCAGTCAACCTTGCCTAGGTTCCTCAGGGCGTATTTCTTGAGTATGCACTGTGTGGGTCAGAGGACAACGGGCAGAGGATGACAGATCCATGTCCTTGGCCAATCTCAAAGCCCCACTGGGAGGGGACAAGTACAGTTCTCTGAGGTCTTTCGAGGGTCTGCACTGTGCTGAGACCCTCTGAAGGGACACTGCTGTTATGCTGTCAGCTTCACATAGGGTGAGGCAGGCTCACAGGGGTCAGTGGCTTGTCTAAGGTCACCCAGTGAGCGAGTTGGGGAGCCAGGATTTGAACTTGAGCAGTAAGCTTCAGAGACCCTACCCCTTTCCACCATTTCTTCCTGCCTTACGGGACACGGCATATGAGCTGCTATGGGGGAAAAGCATAGAAAGTGGCATTTGACTTGGACTTGAGGGTCAGGCTTCTCAGAGGAAGTGAGGTCTAAGTCGAGACCCTCATGTAATGCAGGAAGTGGGGGGAGTAGGGGGAGGAGAGAGAACAGCATGTGCAAAGGCCCGGAGGCAAGAGAGAGCATGGTTTGTTTAAAGAACTGGGTGCAGTGGCTCACGCCTTTAATCCTAGCACTTTGGAGGGCTGAGGTGGGAGGATCACTTGAGCCCGTGAGTTTGAGACCAGCCTAGGCAACATAGTGAGACCCCATCCCTACAAAAAAATAAAATAAAATAAAATAGAAATAAAAACCAAAAAGAACAGAATGAAGGTGTTTGTTCTAGGTTTCTTCACTGGCATTTCCAGTTGCAATCTTTGAGTAGTCAGTTTATCTAGAAGGGTTTACCGAATGCCTCATGTGGATTCTGTACCATGTTAGGTCTTAAATGCAGACCCAGCCCTTGGTAGGGGTAGGGACTGATGCATGGCTCGCTGGGGGTCCCAAGGACTGAGGTGGGAATACTGGCTCCAGGATTTGGGAAGGGCCAGGAGGAATGGAAGTACTTTATAGTCAGTGGGAGCTTCCTTGTGTCCTTGCCTGTAACCCTGACATCCTAGATATGGGAAGGATGAAATGAGATAACCAGGACCTGGCCGTTAGTAGGCCCTCACCAGATGCCAGGCACAGAAGCTCAGTGGCAGGCATGTGCCAAGTTTGGGGCAGCCAGTGGTCAGCAGCCCAGCTGCCCCATGGCACCAGGGAAGAGGGGAAGGGCGCTGCCGTGGAGTAGGCAGAGCAGGGCCTGGAGGGGCCCTGGGCCAGGAGCCTCGGGCTGAAGCGAGCTGAAGTGCATGGCCTCTCACTGGAGGGCAGAGGCTGGAACACTGGACAGGGAAGTCCCCACCAGGCCACGGATGGCTTGAACAGCTATGGAGTAGGCGGCTCAGGCCAAGGATCTGGCCATGGCCCAGAGTCCAGGCACTGGACACTTGGGTCTCTGTTTTGTTCCAGTGCTTCCTGGGCCTTGGTTTCCCCATCTTGACACGGAGCGTTGGTGCTTACCTCTCAGGCATTGCCATGGGGTAGGAAGGGGGGTGTGAAGCGCCTGTGCTGGCCTTACAGGTAGTAGGTGCTCAGCCCCTCGGAACGAACGCTGCTGTTGTACACAGAGAAACAGAGCCAGGACCCCAAGCCAAGCCTCCTCTTGCTGTGGCCTCCCTGAGATGGGACTTGGGACAAAAGGTGGTTGGGACTGCCATGCCCTGCCCTTTCCAAGCCCACCTTTGTAGGGGGCAGCCAGGGCTCACTCCAGTGGTCCATGAAGGCTTTAGCCCTGGAGCTGCCCAGCTAGCCCTTCAGGCTCTGGGCCGCTTTGCTGGCCTCACATCCCAGATCACCTTCCTGCTCTGCAGCCTCAGAGATGCCCTTCCCTTTCTGAGCCTTGCCAGGTAAAATGCAGCCCCCTCTGGTCCTCATGACCACGACCTCATGACCACTGTGTGCAAATCCCCAGCACACAGTAGGTGCTCTATGAACGGTCACACTTGCCTTTACCCCACGGTCTCCAAGCACAGCAGTGAGCTGCGATTCTCACCTGTAGTGGGCATTCGCCCCTTTTAAGCCATTCACTCTGGGGCCAATTATAAATAGACACATAATCACCCCTATCTATAGAGATAAGACATACTCTTCAGATGAGCCCGCCCCTCCCCTGCCCCCCTCCACGCTGGCACGCGCTTTCCGCAGTTGAAGGCGAGGAGGGATGGGGTGCTCCCCTCCCTCCTCCATCCATCCATCCCTCCTCCCCGCTGCTCCTCCATCTCCACCCTGCAGAGGTGAGATCGGCAGGGGCCGTGATGTCAGAGGCTCAGCTGATGTCACCGCCCCGGCCCTGTGACTTCACTTGCCGGCTTGGGCAGGAGGAGCCGCGAGGAGGCTGAGAGCCGAGAAACTGCCCCCCTTTCCTTTTTCTTCTCCTTTTTTCCCTTTCCCCTCCTCCCCCGCTTCTGCTCAGGAGTTGTTTTCCTCCCCCGTGGTCGCCGGGCTGGCAGGGGGTCTGGGGCAAGGGCCAGGGAAGGATGCGGCTGCAAAGGTAACGGTGTGCGCGGTGCCTCTCCCGCGGTCGTGAAAGTTTGCTCTGGCGTGCGAGGCGTGCCCGCCGGGTGCTCCGCCGCGCCGCGCTGCCCTGGCCCCAGGCTCCCCGGGGGCGGGCAGGGGCCGCGCCGGGCCAGGGCAGGGCTGGGCAGGGGCCTCCCGGGCGGCCTTTACTGCCTTGTCCCCATCAAAGGCCGCAGCTGCTCGAGTGGCGGCTGTAGCTTTGAAACTGCCATAAAGAGCGATGGAGGGCGGGGAGGCGGGGGATGTTCAGAGCAGTGCCCAGGAGGGTGGCCGGGAGAGGAGGGGCCCGAGGGGGCTGCTCGGGGAGCGCGGCAGCAGCAGGGGCGTGAAGGGCAGGGCCCCGGGTCACAGTCCCAGGAGCCGAGTGCCCGCCCCCGTCCCCTCCGGTCCAGATCCAGCCGCTGTGCGCAGCCAGCCCGGGTGTGAGGGTGCAGAGCGGCGGGGGGTTGGGGCTGGCTGCTCCCTCTCCCCCCCTCCACTATTTCCAGGCATGTTCTTCCACCTCCAGCAGGCCATTTGTCAGTGGTGATGCGGGACAAAGGAGGGGCAGTGGGTGGTCTGCTGCGAGTTGGGCGATGGGCACGGATCGAGGGCCGAGAGAAACGCCAACAATGAAGAGGCAGATCGAGGGCTTTGCTCATTCAGGCTGTCGAGGGAGCCGTCATTTTGTGTTAGCGTGTGTGTGTCTGAGGTGGGAGGAGGAAGAGAGCGGAGAATGACAGGAGAAGGATTATGACATTGTGTTGTCTCTGTTTGTGGTAAATGCAAATTTGGCACCAGTGGTTTCCCGGGAAAAGCAGCAGCAAGTAACCCAGGCTGAGGCCCTGGCCCAGACCCACTGAGGGAACCCGTGCTAGGCGGCATGGGGCTTTATTTGGCCCTCCCTTTTTTTCTATCTGGCGTGTGCTTCTTCCATTTATTTTACAGTGAAGAGCTGGAGACAGACAGGCCGGCGAGGCAGGAGGAGCCGGCCCCCTCCTCCCGGGCATGGCAGCCCCTCCTCAGCTCATCCCGGAGGAGGCCTGGGCAGCTCTCCCAACCCCCAGGCGCTATCCCAGCTCCCCGGCCTCCCTCCCAGGTCTCTGCCCCCAGCTAGGGTCACCTTTCCATCGTTCTCTTAGTCTGAGCAGCCTGAGGTCTCTGAAGGCTACTTCTGCCCGCAGCTGCTTCCCAAGCGTGACCAGAAACCGAGAACCTGGGACCGAGGCTGGGATGGGGCTTTGCAGAATGAAGGCCAGGGCTGGGCACTCCCCCGGCTACAGTGCTGGCCTGGAGGTTGGCAAACGGCTCTGCAGTCAGGGGCTGTTGGCACAGCCTCCTGGACCTTGACTCCTCTGACGGGCCCATGAGGGCAAGGGAGCTTGAGCCTGCCCTGGGCCAGGAAGCGGCCATGGTACAAGTCTCTGGGCTGCCACAGGGCTCAGGCAGGTGCAGTGACATGGGCGCAGGTGGTCAGTGTGTTTACAGCAGGCCTCCAGAGAGTGCATGGTGGAGTGAGTTTTACCAGGGCCAGGCCGTAGCTCAGGCCCTAGCAGAGACTGTGAGTTCTAAGCTGAAAAGCCAGAGCGGGAACCGTCTACAGGCGGAGGGTCAGGGGAAGGCTGTGGCTCTCCTTCCAGTCTCCCTTCCCCTGGAGCTGGTCTCTAACCCGACCTCACCACCTCCTCTTTTCTGGTCTCAATTCACTTCCTCCAGGAAGCCTTCCCTGTCCTCTCAGGTGGACTTGGGTCCAGTGCCTGGCCCACCTTCTGTGCCCTCTCACTGTCCTGACCACACAGAGGTGGGTCTGTCTCCCTGTTAGGCCTTTGGGTGCAGAGCCTGGGTGACCATCCTTGGGTACAGGGACACTTAAGGTCTCCCCTCTGCACTCCTGGCACCTGCCCAGAGCTGGGCATAGAGGAGCCCTGTGCCTAGAGCTCAGAGGAACAGACCCAGACTCAGATCCCCCAGCAAGTGGGACCACCAGGATGGAACAGCTGCCCTCTCCCCATGTCCTAGATGGTGTGATGGGTTCACTTCCTTTGGGCAAACTCACCCCAAGGGGTTTTTTCCCCACAGAAATCTTTTCCCTGAGTACCCCTGTGAATTCTGATGGGGAAATCAAGAGAGGCTTCACAGAGGAGGTGGCATTTGAAGGCCTTGAAGAGTGAGTAGGAGTTTGCCTTGCTAAGGCAGGAGAGGGTGTACCATCAGAGCAAAGTGCAAGAACAGCGCATCCAGGGTGTAAGAGGCAGGTTGCACTGTGTGGCTGAAGCCGTTGGAAGGGAAGAGTGGGGAGAGGCGGTGACAGTGGAAGTGGGGCCCTTGTTTCACTGGCTGGGGGAGCCACTTCTGGAGGAAGGGAGAACCTGACCTGATGACAGACTGGGCGGTGCCACATGGACACCGCGGTCATTGCAAACTCACCTTCTGGATGTGCCTGTGTCTTAGCACTTTGGACCCGTTTTCAGGATCTTGCAAAGCTGGCTTGTTCTAGCTGCTCCCAAGCCAGCCTCTCTCAGGCTGTCTTGTGCTGGGATTCCCAGATGGTCTCAGATTTGAATAAAGACCAGCTTGGGTCTTCTTTTAATTTGGAGTCTCAGGACCAGCCCAGGCCACATTCTGAGCTGGAAACAACTTGGCGGGGAAGCAGTTTGGATGCCGATCAAGGGGTGAAGGGTTCAGGAGCAGCTCCTCCAGCCTGGGACCCTGAGATGACTGGAGGCTCCTCTGGGAGACTGGGGTGGCTAGCCCCCCAGACCTATCCCCAACGGAGATGGCAGCACAGAGGGGTGGCCAATGTCCTGGGGCCAGACTGCCTGGGTTCAGTCCTGGCTCTGCCATTTCCTAGCTGTGTGGCTTCAAGGAAGTTACCTGCCTTCTCTGAGTCTTTGTGTTGTTGGGTAATAATAATACCTACATCACAGGGCAGAGGTGAGGATTACATGAGATCATTCTCACAAAGCAGTCAGCCAGAGCCTGGCTCCCAGGGGGCACTGAATAATTTTTAGCTTAAAAAAAGATAACTCCAGAGAGCGAAGGCTCTAGCACCTAGTATCTGGGGGCTAATCACTCAATCCATCTGAGCCTCAGTTTCCCTAGTTGTAAAATGGAGATGGTCATCATGTCTGGTAATAATAGCCAAGACTGAGGAGCACTGACTGAGAGATTTGCAGGCTGTGTTCTAGTTGCCTAACTATGTATTAGCTTAATAGTCTCTCCCCACCCTGAGCCACATGTAGGGGCAGAGCAGGGGCCAGGGCAGCCTAGAAACTAAAAGTGTGCAGGGAAAAGCCCCAGAGATTTGGTAGTTTCTGGGTGAAGCTAAACCAGTCCCCTTGCTTAGCAAAGGCAAGAACAGAGGGAAGTGGATGGCTGGAGTGTGAGGCATAGGGGACCACAAAGGCCCACCCACCACTGTAAATGAGCTGCCTGGGGCTGGACGCCCCTCATACATGGCAGAGTCACCTACACACCGTGGGGCCTTGAGCGAGTCATGACCACCATCCTGGACTTCGATTTCCCTAGCTGTGTGAGGCGGACTTGGGTCTGTTCACCACTCAGGCTCGTCACTGCTCTAAGGGGCTGTGATTCTCTTGTTGCTTTGGTTTTCTTGGAAGGTTTCCATGTAGGTAGTGACTTGGGCGGTATCATCTGCCCATTGATTTTTCCAGAAAGGATGCTTTCTTCCCTCCCACTCTGCACTCAGCCCACAGATGAGTGACCTCTTGCCTAGCTTTCTCATTTCTCCTCCTGTCCCTGCTAGTAACTCACCTGGTCTGGGCTCGGGGACCGAGAGGGCCCAGCCCAGTAGCAGCTCCCCAGAGGCCCCCAGAGGGCACATGAGCCCCATAGACACCACACCCCATCATCTGTGAGGAGCACCTGGGGTGGTGTCTACGGGGCTGGGGAGCCACATCCAGCCCACACCTGGCTTTGTGAGCCTGATTGCCACAGAGGCCCCCCCGTAGCTCATTCACTCTTCCTCCTCCCCTCAGCAGAAGCTTTGGGATCCAACAGGTGTGCCTTACTCCTTGCTCTGCTGTGTCTGCTGGGTGACTGTGGGCACCACACCTCCCTGAGCCTGTTTGCTCATGGGGTGAATCATCCCACCTCATGGGGCACCTGAGGCTGGAATGATGGCAACAGCACTTCTGGCACTGAGAAGTGCAGTCACTGATTGAGCCCTGTGTGCCTGCAGCCCTCAGTGGGGGGTGATGTTAATGTCCCTTTTCTACAGGTGAAAAGGCTGAGGCTTCAGGAGCTTAGGGAGCTTGCTGAAAGTCACATCGCCCTCTGTCCTTCCTTATTTTATTTTATTTACTGAGAGGGAGTCGCTCTGTTGCCCAGGCTGGAGTGCAGTGGCACAATCTCTGCTCACTGCAACCTCCGCCTCCCAGGTTCAAGTGATTCTCCAGCGTCAGCCTTCCAAGTAGCTGGGATTACAGGTGCCTGCCACCAGGCCTGGCTAATTTTTTGTATTGTTAGTAGAGATAGGGTTTCACCATGTTGGCCAGGCTGGTTTCGAACTCCTGACCTCAGGTGATCCACCCGCCTCGGCCTCCCAAAGTGCTGGGATTACAGGTATGAGCCACCACGCCTGGCCCTTCCTTTCTTTTTAACACCCACCTACTACCAAGAAGGCGCAGAGGCAGATGATGATGCTGGGGGTCCATCTGAGGCAGGACGGGTAAAGGAAGCCTAGAGAGCCCTAGGGGAGGAGGCTGGGGAGACACAAAACTTGTGAAGAGGTGGTTACCATGCATGTCTGTCATTATTTGCCCACAGAGGGATATGTTGATAATGGGGATAATGGTCGTCAGGTGGGCAGGGGAAGGGGTACCCTGTACCATCATGGCTTCTGAGGAAGATACAGTCGTGGTTCCCTCTTCCCAAGATGTTTCTGCTCACCTTCGCTCAGGACGTGGGGTTGCTTAAGGGCAATGTGTGGGTTCAGATCCGGCCTCTGCACTCACCCGCCATGTGATCTCAGGCTAATTATTTATTGCTCTGAGCCTTAGTGTCCACGCCTGTACATGGGGATGGTCATTGTACTCACAGTGTTGTGAGGATGTTGTGAGTGAACGCAGGTAATGCACTTAGCACCATGCCCAGCTGGCGGGAGAGCTCTAGGAATGTTCTCTGTTGCCGTCCTCTTGAATCAGCCTTGCCTCTCTTCAGCATTCCCTCAGCACCTGCTGTAAGTCAGCGCCAAGCCCAGGCAGCCTCCTCCTGTGCCCTGGGCTAAGCCGCCAGCCTCCGGGCCTGGGAGCTGAGCGTCTGGATCTGCTGCGCAGGGGGAACAGCCTCTGAGAGTTGGTGTGTTGGCTCCCACTGCTGGTGTGACAGACATCCTGAGGAAATATGTCACTTTACAATAGTTTTCAAAGAAATTTCTAGAAAGCTCTTTTAACCCTACGGGGGCCATTCATAGCCTGCACTTCTGTTAGGTCCTAGTCTCAGTTTTGTCTTGATTTGCTGAGGACCCGCCCTCTCCTGGGCCTCAGTTTCCTCATCTGTAAAGCAGTAACTACCCAGCTCAGAGGGCTGCCTACGTGAGATGAAACTGCTCCTGTGAAACACGCTTTGTAACCTCGAGAGCACTTTACAGAGCTTTCGGTTCTGTTTCTGGTCATTCACCAGAGGCCACAGGCAGATGCCTGGGCAGGGTCATACTGTGTGCCCAGGCTGGGTGTGCACAGCAGTGGGATGCCAGCTTGGCTCTCAAGGGCTCCCTGAGTCGTGGCCTCACTAAAACCCTTGAACTTTGTAATTTCTAGAGAATGTGGAAGGCTTTACAGGCAGCCCTGCTCCTTCGCAGGGAAATGCTGATAAGCGTCTTGTCCTGGTCACTGGTTCATCCCACGTATGTTTTTGGAGCAGCTCCTTGTGCTGGGCACTGGCCTGGCTGATGGGGATGAAGCTGAAGACCACAGGTCAGCCTTGCCTTTGAGAGCTTGGCCTAGGAGGAAGGATACGGAAACTCACATCCAAAACCCTGATGACTGAGATTCAGGGTGACATGACACAGCGCCTGCACTTCTCAGAAGAGGCTCAGCCACAGGGCAGGATCGCGTCTAAATACATATTGGCTTGTGTCCTCTGCTCAGAATCCTTCATCATCTCCTCTTTTTGCCCAGGGATGAAGTCGCAAAGCCTCCGTGGCCGGTACTGTCCTGCTCCAGCTGCATCTCCAGCTTTCTCATTTCACTTAAGTTACCCTGCAGGCCCCCGTGCCCTTCCTGGAAACCTACTTGTTCCCTCCGACCGCAGGGCCTTTGCCCATGCGGTGCCCTCTGCCTGGAGCTCTCCTCCAACTTCACCATGTGGTTACTTCCTATTTGTCTTTCAGGCCTCAGCTCATATGTCCTAGATCCCCAAGGCTCTGGGTCCCTATTGTACATCTGCTGTGCTCCTGCCACACTTTCTTACTAATTTGTATCACGGCTGTTATCAGATGATTATTTATGTGATGATTCTTTTTCTAACTGCTCCATGGCACCATAAGCTTCATGACCACAGGGACCCTTGGGATCAACGCTTGTCATAAGGGCTCAGTCAGTATTTGTTGAATGAATGAATAAGTGTTAAGAGTTTGTGGAGGAGGTGGCATTTGAGTAAGACTTGAAAGAGGGTATAGCCGGGCGCGGTGGCTCAAGCCTGTAATCCCAGCACTTTGGGAGGCTGAGGCGGGCGGATCATGAGGTCAGGAGATCGAGACCATCCTGGCTAACACGGTGAAACCCCGTCTCTACTAAAAATACAAAAAATTAGCCGGGCGTGTTGGCGGGCGCCTGTAGTCCCAGCTACTCGGGAGGCTGAGGCAGGAGAATGGCGTGAACCCAGGAGGTGGAGGTTGCGGTGAGCCGAGATCGCGCCACTGCACTCCAGCCTTGGGGACAGAGAAAGACTCCGTCTCAAAAAAAAAAAAAAAAAAGAGGGTATAATTTCAATCCATAGGGAAGAGCATTCCTGCTGCAGGGAGCAGACAGGCACGGGACAGGAAGCCAACTTGTCTAGTTAGGCAGAGAGGCAGAATGAGACCTGGGAGAGAAGGTTTGGAGAAGCAAGCGGAGCCAGATAGAGCATTGTATTCCAGGCTGATAGGAATAAACTAGAATGGTGAAGCTGCTCAAGACCCACTGACAGACTTCTGAGCCAGGGGGAGCAAAGTCAAAACCGGCTTTGGATAACTGTAATGAATCCGCCACAGGGATGGGTGGGCAGGGCAAAGTGGCTCCAGTCGAGGACCAGTTAAGAGTTGGAGAATTCACGGCTGCTGCTGCTTTCTGCTCCCCTGGAATCAAACGTGATTTGGCAGTTATCCCCGAGAGCTCGCAGGGAGATGCAGGGCAGTGATGAGGAACCTCACACGGCGTGGCTGCTTCCAGAAGACAATCACCTTGGTGGTAGGGCAGCTATTCCCGAGTCACTAGAGGGAGAGATGGAGTTGATTGGGCATCGGCATCTGCATTTCTTGGCTTCTCCTGTTGAGAAGGCAGCATCCAGCTCTGCATCCCTGCACCTGTGTCCTGGTGCCTTCTATTAATAAGTGGCCCAGGAATCTTGACGCTGAAGGACCAATCTGTGGCAGATGAGCCGAAACATTTCTGTCAAATGCCCAGCAAACAAGACTCCACGCCTCCGTGGGGAGCCAGCAGATAAGAGTCAGGACTCTCGAGGACCTGAGGACAAATCCCAGCGCCACTACTTAGCAGCTGTGCACCTTCGGGCATCTTCTAAGTGACTCTGGGCCTCCATTTCTTCACTTGTGAAAATGGAGGCTGCCTTGGTGTCGTGAAGGTTAAGGTTAAGTGACATATATGGATCCCCAAGCACAGGGAACGCTGGAGGCTCAGGAAGTAGTGGCCGTTATCATGGCTGCGTTTTTCTCCATGGTTTGAATTCTTAGCAGGAAGCTTGGGTTTCAGGCTTAAAAAATGAAGAGCATGTCAACAAAACAGGATGGAACAAAGTCTTTTCCCAGCATGCCTCAGCATGTGGCACTGTCTTCCTGTGGAGCCTAGACAATGATGTGGCTAAAAGTCTTGAGCTTTCAGGCAGAAATAATCCCAAAGGAAAGGAACTTCCTTATTGTCATCTTATAACAAAGCAACGCAGGGGCCCTGTAGCCTGTCAGATTCAGCTTTGCCCCCTCCGAGCTGCTCTGTGCCTCAGTTTCCTCATCTGCGAAATGAGGCGAGAACAGTACCCACTTTATAGGGTTGTTGTAAGGATTAAGCAAGTTACTGCAGGAAAAGTGCTTAGAGCATGCCTTTGTCACTGTGACTCTTAGATCATTTCATATTCAGGTTAACTCTTTGTAGTGCCGAGTGACTCTGTGGGGGCTTTGGAGCCAGAAGACTGAGTTCAAATCACAGCCTCTTCCTAGCTGTGTGACCTGGGCAAGTCTCTTAACCTCTGTGTGCACCCATTTCCTGCTCTGTACAACGAAGATGACAATCCCTGCCTCATGGGTTTGTTGTGAGGAGTGAATGGGATCACTCAGGTAAGGGCGCCGACTCCCCTGAGGCAGGCAGCTCACTTGGCCCCTCCCAGCCCAATTTACAGCTGAAGAAATTGGATGATTTAAAGACACACACTGGTGAGACCAGGCTGGCTCCAGCTCAGTGACTGGCCCAGTGAGAGTCCAGCCACTAGGGACAGTGAGTGCCGGGCAGGTGGGAGTGATCTGTGCGCTCAGGCTGCACAGGCTTCCCGTTTCCTGGCCTATCCTCAGGTGTTAGCTCTCTGCTTACCTGTGGGGAAGATGTGTAAGTCGATTCACAGCAGCTGTTGCTTGTTGGGCAGACCGTGGTCTTCCAGGCGTGGGGTCCGAGAGTCTGAGGCCCCCCACCTGCCCCAGCTGCCCACTGTCCAGGGCTTAATATATGACTGCGGGAGGGGCTGGTGCTGCCCACGCCGTCCTCTTACATTCTTTCCCTATCAGCCTGCAGACTTTTGGTCCCACTGACTGTCTAGGTCCATCTCTGTCTTTCCAGTGTTTGCTGAGTGCTGGGAAGCTTGGTGGTTAAGAGTGCAGCCTCTGAAAACCTGGGTTCAAATACCAGCTCAGCCTCTTCCAAACTGTGTGACTTGGGATAAGTTAAACTCTTTGCAACTCAGTGGCCCCATCTGTAATATAGGGGTGATAACAGTACCAAACTCATTAGACTGCTGCAAATAAGAAGAACTGGGATGATAAAGGGAAATCTGCGTAGTGCCTGGTTCATAGTAAGCCTGGAATCTTCTGGGCTGTATCATCCTCATTAACATCATTTTAATGGACATGGTACCCTACCCTGCACAGGATGCCGGAGACCCAAGAGAAGCAGAGGTGTCTCTGCCCTGCATATGCTCACAGTCCAGGGGGAAGAGATGGATGCATCCCAGATTAGGATGCCACACTTTTATCCTGGAGGGCAGAGTGGAGGGGCAAACCTGGAGAGCAGAAGTTTCTGTGGGACCCTGTGAAACAAATCCATGCCAAACATGTCAATGCTACAAGGCCCTGCAGGATCCCACCCTTGCCCAACTCCGCAGCTTCATCTTCTTCCCCTGCACTGGGCACAGTCCTTCTGGGCACAGCAGGTGGCTCTCCCCCACACCCCTAAGTCTTGGTATTCTCTGGTCCTCTGTTTTAAGGCCCTCCCCACCACCATAACTTTAGAGCCTCCCCTGACCTTGCCCCAGAAAGAACTGTTCTGAGCCCCCATGCTCCCTCCATGCGGGCTCAGAGACTTGCACAAAGCAGGGGCTCTTGTGGAATGAGGGCACAGAATGAGGGCGTGCCCACAGAGGCTCTCCACCCCTGCTGTTTGTGCACTCTCAGTATCCTTGTGCTTTGCAAGGGGACACTGCGTGGCTTGGGCTCAGGCACAGCAGCAGGCTGTGGGGAGTTTCCCGCTCTGTTAGCCAGAGGCTTTTGTAAGTTGCCTCCTGGAAGACTGCAGATGAAGCTCCGAGCTTGTGAGCAGGAATTCCAGGCCTTCCTCTTGGTGTGACTGAGTTAGCAGGCGGCACCTTCCAAGAGGAAGGAGAGCTGGAGCTTGGTGAAGGATAAAGGTGAGGGCTGTGTGTCTGCTCACGAGAGCTGGCAAGCGAGGAAGGACATCCGCCTGCTCTGAAGGCACCCACACCCTGGCTCACTTAGCACAAGTCACTGATCTGCCGAGCAGGGCCAGTCTCCTCAATCAATCCACGCTGACAGATGGTAGTGGAATCAGTGACCTAGAGGCAGAAGGCTCCATTTGTAATCCTGGAGTGGCCCAGGCGCCTGGAGGAGGGCAGAGGAGTTTGTTAATAAAAGGAGTGATACAGTGTTTCCAAAAGCCATCTTTGAGCCAGAGGAGGTGGGAAAGGATTAATTTTGTTTTTAGAATTGATACACTGATTCAGTTCAATGAGTAATTTTTGAGTGGACTGGGTTAGGAGGGAGGGGGAAAAAACTAGTCTACTGTTTTTTTTTTTTTACTGTTCTTTCCTTAAAGAGCTCCGAGTGTGGTAGGAAAAACAGGATCCATGCATATGAGACAATGAGAGAACAACAGAAAACACTAATGTGATTTCAGAGGAAGGGGCTCTCAGTTATTGAGTGCCTGCCACTGTGCAATCTTGGGCAGCAACTTAACCTCTTTGAGCCTCAGTCTACTCATGTCCTTTTGTGTCCATATCATAGAACATGCGGCTAGTGTTAACAGTGCCTGGTACTGCACTGAATTTTTTTTTTTTTTTTTTTTTTTTTTTGAGATAGAGTTTTGCTCTTGTCGCCCAGGCTGGAGTGCAATGGTGCAATCTCAGCTCACTGCAACCTTCGCCTCCATGGTTCAGGCGATTCTCCTGCCTCAGCCTCCCAAGTAGCTGGGATTACAGGCGCCCGCCACCACGCCCGGCTAATTTTTGTATTTTTAGTAGAGACAGGGTTTCACCATGTTGGCCAGGCTGGTCTCCAACTCCTGACCTCAGGTGATCCACCCGCCTCAGCCTCCCAAAAGTGCTGGGATTACAGGCGTGAGCCACTGTGCCTGGCCTATGCAGCTCTCTTGAGAGTCCCACAACACCTTATGAGTGAGGTAATTAAAAAAAATTTTTTTTTCTTTTAAATAAATAGAGATGAGGGGGAGTCTCACTGTGTTGCCCGGGTTGGTCTTGAACTCCTGGCCTCAAGCAATCCTCACACCTCGGCTTCCCAAAGTGCTGGGATTATAGGTGTGAGCCACCACACCCGGCCCAGTGAGATAATATTATCTCCATTTTATAGCTGAGGAAACCAAAGGGGGAAGTGACTTGTCCAAGGCCACACAGTGCAAGAGTAACCCACGTCTTCCTGTTGGCTATGATGCCCATACACGTTCTTTTTCCAGATGGAACCAAAAGAGAAAGTGGCAGGCTTTCAGGGATAAAGAGGCCCAGCTGGCCTGGTCCAAGGACTGGGGAAGTTTCCAGGTGGAGGGCATCGGGGCAATATTCTGGCAGGGTCTGAAAGGGCGGGGAGGGGGGGCTGCATGGTTATAAGAGGCAGGAGCTGACAAGAGCCTGGACTCCAGTTATCTGCATTCTTTATTCTTTCCCTTTTGAATGAGGCTCTGCGACAGATTGTCAGCATCCCCCGGGCCCTGCATCTGAGACGCAAGTGAGTTTACGAAGAAGGGAAAGAATGGAGGAATGATGGGGCAGGGGACTCTAAGGAAAAGGGATTCATCTTTCTTCATGAATTCTCTCAAGAAATTAAGGGTGCCCCCAACACCAGTCTTCAGGAAGCCATGCATTCTCCTGTTTTTGTCCAGAAAACATGGGTTTGTGCTGAGTGCCTCTTCCACCTTTCCCTTTACAGCCCGGATCCCAGGAGAAGCCAGGTACTGGTCTTTTAAAAGTCTTGAGGCCTGAGAATTTGAAAATGAAACTCAGAAGAACAATGGGAACAATCAGAGGGCAGGGCCTCATGGCTTGTTCAGCTCTGCCCCGGAAGAGCTTGGCATGTAGGAGGTGTTGGGGAATCAAGTCCCCAGGAATAGTCCTGACCTGCTTTGGAGCCAGCCCCCACTTTGTGAGATTGGACAGAAGCCAGGAGAAATCACTGCCTTCCCCAAGTACATGCTGCTGCCAAGGGGTCCAGGACCACCTCGGGCTCTGCCTGGGACCCCGAGACCCTCCTTGGGTAGCCTGAGAAAAGGCAATGGCTAGGTGGGGTGAAAGGTCAAAAAGTAAAACCAGGCCCCGGGGAGCTGCGTACCTCAAATATACGGAAATCTGGGTTCCAGACCACACCTGGTTCCTGACAATCCTCACCTGCTGCCGGAAGCACTTTTCCAATCCCAATTTACTTGTAAGTTGGGTTGCTTCAGGAAAGGAAGCCACATACTCCCCTAACATCTAGGACAGATGGGAGCCTCATTTAGAATCGGCAATTTTAGCCAACATTAGGGACATCTAATACAAACTCTCCTCACCCACAGGAAACTGAGGCCCAAAGTGGGAAGAGAATTTCGCCAGGTTAAAGGTCAGGGGCAGGATCACAAATTCTCAACGCATCCTACCCTTGCCTTGTCACTTTTGATGGCCGTGGGGGCACCAACATCTACATGTTAGTTGCTCTACAATTGCGATTTTCTTTATAAAGAAGTCAAGCCCTTCCTTTGCTCTAGAAACATCAGGTTTGCAAAGGAAGGCTGGGAACAAGCTGAGGCCTTGGCACCGCAAATCCTCTGCCTTATCGGCAAATTAATTCGGGACCCTGGGTGCAGTCAGCCTGGCATTGCAGCTTCTTAATGCCGCAGCAGAAGGCAACTGGAGCGTCCATTTTACAGGTGAGGTATGTGGGCCTCCCTCCTCGCGTTTTCGGCGGTGGAAACTGAGGCTCTGAGAGGACCCAAGTCGTTCCTCCACGGACACCCGGAACCCGTGGGCGGGGGCTGCCAGGGACCCAGGCGGGACCAGCTAGGTCTTGGGCTGCCCCCGGCCCAGAGGGCTCTTGGCGGGCAGGAGCCGCCCCCACGCCCGGCCCTACTAAACAGGTCACCAAGAGGAGGCCGGGTCCTCGCCCGCGGACTTTCCGGGCCGCAAGAGGCGCGATTCTGGCGTTGGAGGCTCCAGGGAACTCCAGAAATCCCAGAGAGATTCCGGGCCACCAACTCCCCAGAAAGTTGGCTCGCGTCCACCCCCAAGACGGCCCTGAGGCGCAGGCCAAGATGGCACTGGGCAGGCGGCGCGCTGGGCGCTGGGCCCAGCGGCCGCAGAAGAGAACCCCGTGCGACCCTGCCGCGTGGTGGGGGTCTTCGCGGTCCCTACCCGGCGCGCGCCAGCCTCGACGCCGCCGCACGCGGGTGGGCACGCGCGCACCCGGCCCCGCCCCCAGCGCCCCGCCCCCGCCGCGCGCCCCGCCCCGCCGCGCGCCCTCCCGCCCGCCCGCGCGCAGCGGCCCGGAGCCTCCCCATTGGCCGCGCGCCGTCACCTGACGCTCTGTTATTTCCTGTGTGTTGGGAGAATGGAGAGAAAAAACCCCGAGCCCAGCCGCTTTCGGCCCCTGCGAGGCGGCCGCGGCCTCCGCCAGGGAAGCCCTCCCTGAGGCGAGCCTGACCGGGGAGCGAGCGCGCGGGCCAGAGCGAGCCTCGAGGGGCCGCGGCCCCGGCCCGCCCCGCCGCCGGCCCGGGCGCCCGAGCTGGAGGCGGCGGAGCCACCCCCACCCCCACCCCGCGCAGCGCCGCCCGCCGTCGCCACCGCTCCCTCCCCTCCCGCCCCCGGCGGAGGCCGAGGGACTGGGCGGGGGGCTCCTGCAGGTAACCGCCTCCCGGGCCTGAGGGGCAGGGAGAGGGTCGGGCCTGAGGGACTGGGGCTGGGCCAGGGTGTCCGGCCTTGGGGGCTGGGAGCAGAGGTCCCGGCCGGACCCAACCTGGGAGTGCGGAGCCTCCTGGACTCCGAGTCAGGGCTTGGGGTGCTGAGGGGAGTGTTGCTGCCCGGCCCGACCCGAGAGTGCGGGCAGGGGCCCGGGCCAGACCCGGCATCAGAGGGCTGAGGTGTCTCGGGCCGGCCCGGGGATCCGGCGGGGCTTGGGCGCCGGTGCTGGCCCGAGGGTGCGGAGGGAAGGTACCTGCTCGTCGCGCGAGGCCTTGGGTGCAAAGGCGGCGGGTGTGAGCGGGCGGCGTCCAGGAGTCAGCGCTGCCTGCTTCGGGGCCCCTGGCAGCCCCCGGGGCACCGGCCGCGCTCGCCTCTTGGCTACGGGCTGGAGGCGAGGCCAGCGGGGCTGGGCCGGGATGTGGGCAGGAGGGCGCCGCGCTGGGGCGCCCGGGAGGGCAGGGGCCCGTTTACTGCCATGTGAACACCTGAAGCCATGTGGACGCGGCTGCTTCTCGCCTGTTGGGGGCGGAGGGCAGGTACTGGCGGGCTGGGCGCAAGGTCCCGGCGCAGGACACACTTCCTGTGTGGGGCGGCCTGTCCTCCCGCGCCGCGGGGAACAGGGCGGGGTGTGCAAGCCGGGGTCTCTGGGCGAGGGAGCGCTCGTTTGGGGACCTGAGGCTCTCGTCCCTTTTTCGGGGGAAAGTGGTGGTTTGAAGGAGCGTGGCCAATCGGGCCGATCCCTCTCAGGCTACGGCGGGAGGTGCACTGTCCTCTGGATGCCGGAATGGGAGTGGAATTTAGTGAGTTGGGGGGCGGTGCCGAGGAGCGGCCGTCTTCCTCTGCTTGTGGGTGGGATTATTGTCTGTTTTTGTGGTTGCGGATACCAATACGGTCTGCTGGTCTGT
Organism: Symphalangus syndactylus; assembly: GCF_028878055.3. NCBI lineage: Eukaryota > Metazoa > Chordata > Mammalia > Primates > Hylobatidae > Symphalangus > Symphalangus syndactylus. The sequence continues at coordinate 17,468,600 of NC_072440.2, forward strand.
ATTCAATCCTTTAGTTTGACCTTAGGGGTCAGGTCAAAATTAGGATTTCCCCGTTTTCCTTTTTGCTTTTCTCTCCTCTAAGATTAGATGTCTCTGGTAACTGCTGTAAAATGGATGGAATTTTCGAGCTATTATCTAACAGGCTGATCTTTGAATGATAATTGGACCCTTATGTTAACGGCCTCAGTGAAGAGTGAAGAGTTTTATACAGCATCTTCCGTGGGGTGGCAGTTTGGTGGATGGGGAAACTACACTGAATTCCGACCTAGGAGACCAGGAATCTGCTTTGACGCCAAATAAACTGCAGCCTAGGGCAAGTTACTTTCCCTGGTAATTTCCTCATCTGTTAAGTGAGGACTCCCAGGTCAGACAGTACAGGGGTTTGTGGTTTTGCTTTTTTATCTCTCATTTTGTGCTATTTTAGCCATAGGCAACTTTTCTGAGAAATGCAGACTGTACCTTAGCTGGCTTTTAAAAGCCTGTCTTTTAGCTTCCAGCCTCTGCCTTCAACAGAGCATAAAACTTGGTCAGGGTACACTCTTTTTTGAAATCCCACTTGCTGTTCTGTGCTTCAGATCAGAAAGTGTATTATTCTGACCTAGGCGGGATGCACCTTAACATATTTGTCTTTGTGAAAGAAGTTATCAGAAAATGTTTCAGAGAATGTTTATCTACTTGGAAAATGTGTGGATAACATGTGATTGGGTCTGTGTATGTTGGCTCAGAGGAGTTCCAAGATCTCTCTACGCAGGGGATTTTGGAGGATCCGGATTTTATTAAAGTTCTTCAAAGGACGTTTGACATTTGGTTAACTTGAAATTTCCAGCCAGCTTCAGCATTCTCAGAGTAGGGGGATGAAGTAGAATGCCATAACATCTCCTGTGAAATGGTGTGCTAGTGGAATTAACTGTCACCCCAGGGTGCACTAATTATTTGCATCCCAAACTTAGTCCTTACTGGTAGCCAATGCTCCGCAGATGCTGAAGAACCGCAATTAGTTTCACTGATTTTTATGGTGTGTGAAGGCCTTAGGCCATGCTTTTGACTGGTAAGTATTTCTATACCAACCTCAGAATTTGTCTTAAATTTCTAGAACTGTGCTGCTGGGCCGGATATGAGCCCAATATGGTACAATGTGTCTTTCTCAGATAACTTTTTATTTTTATATATTATTTAATTTTAAAAATTAAATCCCCTTTTTTTTTATTTTGAGACAGTGTTGTTCTGTTGCCCAGGCTGGGGTGCAGTGGCACGATCTCAGCTCACTGCAGCCTCTACCTCCCAGGTTCAGGTGATTCTCCTGTGTCAGCCTCCTGAGTAGCTGGGATTAGAGGCAAACACCACCGCACCTGGCTAATTTTTGTATTTTAAGTAGAGACAGCATTTCGCCATGTTAGCCAGGCTGGTCTCGAACTCCTGACCTCAGGTGATCCGCCCGCCTTGACCTCCCAAAGTGCTGGGATTACAGGCGTGAACCACTGCGCCTGTCCTAGATCGCTTTTTGATTCAATCTCTTTAAACAGTTAGTTTCCAAAAGGATCCCAGCATAGGGGCAGAGTGCTTATAATTATTGACTTTGGAGATGGTTTGGTAGTAATTTTCTTGTATGTTACCGTCAGGCCTATCACACAAGTAAACGCTTTTTTGTTTTATTTTTTGAGACAGAGCCCCTCTCTGTTGCCAGGCTGGAGTGCAGTGGCACTATCTCGGCTCACTGCAACCTCTGCCTCCCAGGTTCAAGCAATTCTCCCACCTCAGCCTCCTGAGTTGCTGGGACTACAGGTGTGCACCACCACGCCCAGCTGATTTTTGTATTTTTAGTAGAGATGGGATTTCACCATATTGGGCAGAATGGTCTCAATCTCTTGACCTCGTGATCCACCCGCCTTGGTCCCCCAAAGAGCTGGGATTACAGGTATGAGCCACCGTGCCCAGCCCACAAGTAGACACTTTTATATAGCCACACAGATTATTTGTAATTTTCTAGAATAAACAGTGTATGTTAGGATTTGAATTATGACCTTGCGTTCAGTGTGGTGTTTTAAAAAACTGATTACTCATTGGTTTTGTTTTTTCTGTTGTTTTGAGATTGAGTCTCGCTCTTGTTGCCCAGCTGGGAGTGCAGTGGTGCGATCTTGGCTCATTGCAACCTCAGCCTCCTGGGTTCAAGTGATTCTCCTGCCTCAGCCTCCCGAGTAGCTAGGATTACAGGCATGCGCCACCTCGCTTGGCTAATTTTGTATTTTTAGTAGAGACAGGATTTCTCCATATGGTCAGGCTGGTCTTGAACTTGACCTCAGGTGAGCTGCCTGCCTCAGCCTCCCAAAGTGCTGGGATTACAGGCGTGAGCCACCGCGCCTGGCCTATTAAATTGTAAGCAGTTATCACGCTCACATGTATATTACACTTGTCTTATAAAACTTACAAGGGAAAAAATTGTTATAAAATTTTCATTCTACAAAGTAATTTGTATGTATTCATGTGAGAGAAGGTTGCCAAAATTGGTAAGATATCGGGAGACATGGCTTTTAGGTTCCATAACCTAGTAGTGGTATACTTTTTTGTTTGTTTGTTTGTTTTGAGATGGAGTCTCTCTCTGTTGCCCAGGCTGGAGTGCAGTGGTACAGTCTCTGCTCACTGCAACCTTCTCTTTCTAGGCTTAAGCGATTCCTCTGCCTCAGCCTCCCAAATGGCTGGGATTACAGGCTTCTGCCACCATGCCTGGCTATTTTTTTGTATTTTTAGTAGAGATGGGGATTCGCCATCTTGGCCAGGCTAGTCTCGAACTCCTGACCTCAAGTGAGGTCAGGAGGTTATTCCCCTGCCTCAGCCTCCCAAAGTGCTGGGGTTACAGGTATGAGCCACTGCACCTGGCCAACTTTTTAAAACTCAGTAAGATAAAATGGAATGTAATTGAAATGATCACATTTATTTGGAATTGAACTTTTTCTCATGAGTCCAACCTACTTTTCATATAGGTAGGAAAAAATGCTGGCATTTATATAAAAAACAAGCTTTTGTGCTAGACTGTCCAAGGCATTTTAAATTGTGTTACAATATCCACCCAGCCGACCTTAGAGGTAGATCATCTTTCCTTTCCCTGAGAGGTGGTAGAGCTAGTGAGGTTCAAGGCTTAGATATAACCCTCCTGCTCTTAGCTCCAGAGCCTGTACTGTACTAGGTTTGTTGCCTGCTCGAGGCACAAATCAGTCAGTGGTAAGTGTGGCCCTGGAATCCATATCTTCCTGCTGTGCCCCTCTTTTTTTTTTTTTTAATTTTAAAGCTATGATGAACCCGAAATCTAGATTCAGGTGAAATACTGGAAAGGGTGGTTTTTGTGACTGCTTATGCTTTTGTGACTCCCTGGGAGTTTCCTAAACTTTTACCTTGCCCATACTTGGTCAGTTTTGCCAGTGTACTTGAGATTTAATCTATGAAAAAATTTCTCTTTTCATACTTAATTCCGTCATTCTGTCCTGAGCTGCAAACTTTGGTATCAGCTTAAAGAGTAACATAATACATAAAGGGCTGTCTCTTCCTGACTAGTTTACAATGCACTAGAATCATTTTGTGTGGTGACTGCTCTCACTCAGTTTGACTGGGTGGGACTCAAAAGATATATTTACCAAAGACAGTTCTTTCCACAGTATGTCTTAAGCCTTCTTACTCATGGGGCCTTTGTGTTCAAGTCACCTTAGTACTCATTCATTCTGTCTGGGGCTTTGTCTCTGCTGTCTTCATTTTCTTTTTGTGGAGGTAAAAAAGTAACAAGATAAAGCAAAAGAATAAAACTATTGAAGTAAAACAGTACATGACCGTGATACCTTTGAAATACAGTAGGCCTGGGCAACATAGTGAGACGTGGTCTCTGCGAAATAAAAAAAAACAGATGTGGTGTGGGTGCCTGTAGTCCAAACTATTCAGGAGGCTGAGGTGTGTGAGGATCATTTGAACCTGAGAGGTTGAGGCTACAGTGAGCCATGTTGTTGACATTGCACTCCAGCCTGGGAGACAGAGCAAGACCCTGTTCAAAAAAAAAAGAAAAAGAATACAGTATACTAAAATCAAGGTATTTATAGTTAGTAGAGCATAATTTGGTCACATTGCACTGGATAGTTTTTGATTATTGGTTAGGCTGTTGAAAGTCCTTTAATACCCTTGATACATGTGGTATGGGTGAAAAGGTTCTCATGGCGACAAACACAATCAGTACTTTCTGCGTAAGAGCAATGTTTGCTTTGTGGGTAATGTGCGTGACCCAGCAGGAAGATGAACTATACCATGAGTTAGCTGGTATATCCGTGGCTTATTACCTGGTGCTTCATAGTGAGGAATTAAGAAAGAAAACTACTAGGGAAAATATCATTATTGCAGTACGCATATGTAAGCTGTTCTGTAGGAAAGAGTAGAAGTTCATTGAACATTTGATATCAGTCTGATTGGAAGATGGTTTCCACTTTTGAACATCGTGTCCCTGAATGTGGATTAAGGTCCATGCGCATGTGTGTGCTAATTTTCATTAACAAGTATTTACAGGCATTCTAAGTATGGGAAATGTGATGGTGGGCAAGAAAGAGCCTACTCTGGAGACAGACTGTAAACAGTAAATAAAAATGTCAGGTGATGATAATAGCGGTGAAGAAAATAAGAAAACAATGTGAAATAACTCAGGGGATATTACTTTAGAGTGGTCACAAAGATAATCCCTGTTCTGAAGCCTTTTCTGCCGGTAGGGCAGTCGAACTTGATCCTGTGGGCTGGATGAAAATGACATTAAACAAAGTAAATAATTTGTTTTAGCCCTGAGCATCTTGAGAAGTTAATCCAAAGGATGGAAGTGGGCTGGTTGAAGTGTTCCCTCTGTTTATATCTTTTTGCTTTGTGAATAGGGACCTGGTTCAAAAGAGCTTAAGGGAGATCATTAGTGGTACCTTGTAAAGGCTAAGAAAGAGGAGTGCTGCCTGCTTTTTTTTAAAAATCATGCTGATAAAAAATGTAGAGATGTATTATAATATTGGTGAGTGTTAGACAGTGTAGGAAACATTCTCTGGTTTTGTCTTTTCTCCCTCCTCCCCCCACCCGCCCCTGCCCTGCCCCCGCCCCACTTTAGATTTAGACCTGTAGATGTGTTCATGTTTCTGTGTTGGGGATCTTCTGTTTGGGTAGGGGGGTGGGGATGTCAAGGAAAGCAAGGATAGCTCTAAGCAGAGGCTCTGGCAAGGGAGGGAACTGCAGATCAGGCAGGCTTTGTTAACCATAGCCAGGAGGGTTCATCCTCTCAGTCTTTCCCAGCCAGCTGGCATCCAGCGTGCCTTCTCCCACCCTTTCCATACTCTCTGATTATAGAATTTTAGAGCTGGAAGACACCTAAAAAATTGTCTAGTCTAACCCTTTGGCTTTACAACTCAGGAAGATGCCAAGAGGCTGGTAATTTACCCAAAGTTATGTGGCTTTATACTGACAGAATCAAGGGTAGGACCTATTCTTTGCCATCTATGCCCCATGCTCTTACCAGCTTAGTTGACAGCGGCTCTTGAGTGGAAAAAGGAAGCTCCTGGGTGTTAATGTACTCGCTTAGGAAAAAGCCTATGTAGTTCCAATCTTAAGATACCAAGGAGAGATGGCACACATCAATCTTGAAAGCAGAGACAAAATTGTACTCTGTTAATTTTCACAAAGATATGTAGTGTTGGCTTCTTAGGCCCCATTGGTTTCTCTCATCCTAGTTATGCCTTGGTCCAAAATAGGTGACATGGAGAAACTTCCTTTGCCATGATCAGATTTAGTTCATTTAGAGTGAGGCCTTTTAGATGTAGGGTGAAACTCTTGATAGGTGGCTAAAATGGGTTTCTAGAATTGAAAAAGAGTTAAGGCTCCAGCAGCTTACCTCCAGACCTCAGTTTCAGGGAAGCCAGATTTCACTGCTGCATTTAGAAGTGCCCTAAGGGTGAAGCACTACTTTGAGAGTCTGGAGAATGTTCACTGTGCTTGGCAAGAATAGGGATTCTTGAGAAGTCAAGCCAGGGGTACATCTCTGGGCGTTTCCCTGACTTAGTGCTGTGGGAGACCAATTGCCAGAGGCCAGATTTTGTATCCCTTTGTTAGTGATGTGAGAGGATACTATTGCTGAAGAAAGTCCACGTGCTGGAAGGCAGCAGAGCATGTGAAGGAGGATGTGCAGCCTCATCCTGGCTCCATCACTTGCTATCAGTGACTTTGGGCATTGCCTGAGCTGTAGTTTCCTTATCTGTGCAATGGAGATATATCTTCTTTTGGGCTGTTGGGGGAAGGCACTAAAATAGGAAAAGTATATGGTGAAGTGGACTGCCTGCAGGTGGCACTCAGAATGGTAGCTGTCCATTAAACCATCAGTCTATGTTGTGCTATGTACTAAGACACTGGACTAGAGCAGGGCTGGTCCCTGCCAATTCTGTTGATTTTGTGTCCTCAAATATTGGCCTAGTAGATAGTAGAGAAGGGCAATTAAATAGGGTTATCAAAAGTATTCTCATAAGGGGAATAGAAGGTGCTGTACCAGGTGTATAACCCTGACTTGAGAGGTCACTGGAGGGTTCTCAGAGCAGGACCATGTATTTCCTCATCAGCCTGCTGAGCTCAGTGTCTCTTCCCACCTCTGGTTGTTCGTCCTCTTATGCTTGACCATTGGCATTCTCCAGACCCTATTTTTTCAGTGTCCTTTCTCCCTCGGTGATCTCTGATCTCCCCAGGCTTTTGTTTGTTCATAAGCTGATGATCCCCATATTGACATCTTCAGCTAGATGTCTTCTAGCGCCTTCAAATCCTGCTTGACACAGTGGCTTGACCATCTCACTGGTATTGTGAGCTTAAGTCCAAAACTGAACACTTATTCCTTGCAAACTTTGTCCTGCATTTGTCCCCTACTCTGTAAGTGGCTCTACCGTTTACCCAGTTTCTCAAATCAGATTCCTCCTTTTCTCTCACCACCCTCTACCTCTAAATCTATCATCAAGTTACTGTCAGTGCTATTTCCGTAAGATGATAACTTCTTTCATCTGTACTGCCACTACTCTCTTTACCTCTTACCTGGAACATGATGATGGCTGCCTCATTTCTGCTTGTGTCTGCCTCTATTCCACTTCACCCAGGGCGGCCAAGAGTCGTGTGTGTCTGCTTAAAATCTTTTAATGGTTTTTCGTAGCACTTAGATTCCAAGCTCCCCCACATGGTTCACAAGGGCCGGAATAATCTGGCTCCTGCCTGCCTCTCTGACCCTCCTGCTGCTTTTGTTCACGGCCCTCCAGTCACGTTCACTTTTTTTTAGGCCCCAGAAGGTAGCAAGCTCTTTCCCATCTCTGGAACTTTTTTCGAGATGGAGTCTTGCTCTGTCACCCAGGCTGGAGTGCAGTGGCCCAATCTTGGCTCACTGGAACCTCTGCCTCCCGGGTTCAAGTGATTCTCCTGCCTCAGCCTCCCAGCTAGCTGGGGTTACAGGTGCCCGCCACCAGGCCCAGCTAATTTTTGTATTTTTAGTAGAGACAGGTTCCACCATGTTGGCCAGTCTGGTCTCGAACTCCTGACCTCGTGATCTGTCCGCCTCGGCCTCCCAAAGTGCTGGGATTACAGGTGTGAGCCACCATCTGGAACTTTTTATGTACTGTTTCCTCTATCCATAGCACTCTGGCAAGCCTAGCCTTTTTCTCATCCTTCAGGATATTTGTTGAATGAATAAGAGGCAGCAAAGGGGATGGGGCAAGGAGGAACGTGTCCTGAGTGCATCTACAAAGGTCTCAGAAAAAAAAAAGATGTAGAATGAAATATGTTTGAAGAGCTGAAAGACTGAGTTTGGTTGTGGCATAGGTAAGAGTTATTTAAGCAAAACACGTAGGAGTCAGGCAGCTGGAACTTGAATGCACTGCTGATGGGAGTATAAAATGATGCAACCACTTTGGAAAACTGGCAGTTTGTCAAAAAGTTGAACATACATCTGCCCTGTGACCCAGCAGTTTAATTTCTAGGTATTTATCCAAGAGAAATGAAAATGTCCACAAATAAGACTTACATAAGAATATGGATAGCCAAATAATAACCAAAACTAAACAGTCCAGATGTCCATCAGCGAGACAGTAGATAACAAATTGGCATGTTCATACAATGGAAGACCACAAAAAGGAACAAACTACAGATACATGTAATAAGGATTAATCTCACAAATATTATGCTCAGTGAAAAGCCAAACAAAAATCATACGTAATGGGTGATCCCACTTAACGGACATTCCAGAATGGGCAGAACTTTAATTTGTGTACTAGATTTCAGATTGGTGTTGCTTCTTGGGTAGAAAGGGGTTGACCAGGAGAAGATGTGAGGGAACTTTTTAGAATATGGAAATAGTTAGGTCTTGATAGGCATTCATCAAAACTGATTAAATCATATGCTGTATGTGATTTGACTGTAAAAATCACCTATAACCTGCAGCCAAAAACAACCCAGGAATTGTTCTAGATTCCTTTTCCCCCTCACTCTCAACATCTAATTGCTCAGCAGGTTCTGTTTGCGTTATATTCAAAACATATCCTGAGTTTGGGCCAGTCGTGGTGGCTCACATCTGTAATCCCGGCACTTTGGGGAGGCTAAGGCAGGTGGATTGCTTGAGTCCAGGAGTTTAAGAAAGGCCTGGGCAACACAGTGAGACCCTGTCTCTAAAATTTTTTTAAAATTAACCAGGCATGGTGATGTTCATCTGTGGTCTCGGCTACTTGGGAGGCTAAGGTGGGCGTATTGCATCAGCCAGCTGTGATTGTGCCACACAAAAACCATATACATATATGTATCTTTCATGAATTTGTTCCCTCTCGAGAACCATACCCTCTTATCTGAACCGTATTATTAGTTTCCTGTTTTTCCTACCCTCTATTTTTGCCTTCCTCCCAAACCATTTTTTCCACTTACCAGCTAAAGTGATCTCTTGAAAATTCAAACTGGATTATGTCAATTGCCTTCCTAAAATGGTCCAGTGGTCTTTCATTGCTTTCATGGTGGCCAACCTTTGCCTCCTTCTGAAACCATTTGACTTGGTCCCTTTCTTGCTCCCTAAGCTACAGGTTTGTTCGCCTTCCCTCTTGTTTCTTGAACTCCTCAAGCTCATTTCTACCTTAGGACCTTTACACTTGGCTCCTCCCTGTGTCTGGAACACTCTGCTTCTCAAATCTTTGAGTTGTTTCTGTCATTCAGGTTCAACTTAAATGTGACCTTCTCTGAGAGGTTTTCTCTGACCCTCCCTGTCTAAAGTAGTGCCCCATTACATCACCCTGCCTTGTTTTGTTCATAGCTTTTATCATAGTCTGAATTTATTCTTTAAAACATTTTTAAATTAATTTATTTTTAAAAAATAGAGACAAGGGTCTCACTTTGCCCAGGCTGGTCTTGAACTCCTGGCTTCAAGTCATCCTCCTGGGATTACAGGCATGAGCCTCCATGAACAGCCTGAATTTATCTTGTCCTTTTGTTTATTTTCCTCTTCCTCTCAGGATTAAGCGTGCCTTCTTCACTGCTATATAGGCAGCAGTATTTGATAAACAGTGGGCCAGATGTGTTAAGCGACATTATTGAGGATAGTGGTGGTAGGATGAGAGCTGTTGAAAGTGGACTTGGTGAGGGAGGAGGTGCCAAGGAGAGGCAAAACTTCTTTTGGGAAACTAGATGATGGCATTGCCATTCATTAAAATAGAAAACAACTGAGGAAGCAAATATGTTAGAATAGGGTATAAAGTGATGAACTTGGTTTTGAATGTAAGTTAGAGATGCTTGTAAGGCATCATGTGTTTGAGCACAGATCTGCCATTTAGGAGAAGGAACTGGGCTATAGATTAAGACTTGGAGGTTGCATATACATCATAATTCCAGCCTAGGAGTACATGAGATTGCCCTTAGGGGTAGATGAATAATGTGAGTATGTAGAGAAGTTGTTTCTTCCTTGTTTCCTAAGTGATGGGCATCTCCTGCTAGTAATAGAGACTTAACTTGGGTCTCAGCCCCCTAAAAGGTTTTGTAGTTTCAGAACCCCCAGGGAGTTATGTTGTTCTTGCTAACAATGGCAAGTGCTCAAGGGCCCAGAACAGAAACTCTGAGAAAAGTGATTAAGGGAGCATGGTGGCTCTTAAAAAGCAGCAGGGCTGCAACCAGACAGGCTGGAGGAAACTCCAGAGAGCATGGAACCAGGGAAGAGTTTTTCGCGTCAGAGGCAGTAGACAAGATTACTGAGAAATGTCAGTTGGGTGGAGAGGGAGGCAGGCTTCTGGGGAGTGGTAACTAAAGCTAGATTGTCATGTATTGATGAGAAAGGTGAAGTGAAGACAGTAAATTGGGAGTCAGACCGTCCTAAAGTTTGGCTGTTAGAGAAAAGTAAAATACAGATGCAGGGAGAATCTGGGATCAAGAGAAAAGAACTCTTTTATGTGTTTTTTTTCTTTTAATATAAGTACTTCTTATGGAGTTACATCCTGATAAACCCATCCATCCTAAATCTAAGGTATATTTAATACACCTAGCCTACTGAAATGTCATAACCTAGCCTAGCCTTAGATGTGCTCACAACACCTACATTAGCCTATAATTGGGCAAAATCATCTAACACAAAGCCCATTTTATAATAAAAGTGTTGAATTTATTGAATACTATACTGAAAAAGTGAGAAGCAGAATGGTTGTGTGGGTACTCAAAGTAGGGTTTCTACTGAATGCTTGTCACTTTGGCACCATCCTGAAGTGAAAATCCTAAGTGTATGTGAAACCAGAGCATGCGTAAATCCTGATGAGGAGCCAGCACACAGGATGGTGTTGAAGATGCAGGAGAGTGAGAGGATGTTGGATTGAGGACATTCCTGGGGAACTCAGAATGCAGTGTGATCCCCTGTGATTGGCGTTGGGTAGTAAGAATATCCTTCTCCCACAGGAGAGCAGAGGTGCAAGCAGAGGTGTGTGGGTGAGAAGCAGGCTGCGCATGGGGCAGGAATGTAAGGAGTACTCTAGGCAGAGGATCTTCACTAGGCTCTAAGGTCCTAATAGTCAGGGCTGTGTTTTGCTTTTACAGCCCCATCATCTGCATTGTTGCCTGTCAGTGCATTGAGAAAGAATGTACCATTTTGCCTCTGAGCCTCTGCTCTCTAATACTCCTCCGTCCTTCCCATCTCTAGCCATATATTACAGTTAAAATAGAATGTGTCTGTTTCATCACAAATTTGTATATTCTTACGTGATCACCATGCCTTATTAATCTGTGTCTATGTCCTGTTCACATAATTCTATTAAAGTAATGTTGAATTTGGATTTGTTGTAGAAAATTTGCAAAGCTCTTCTAAGAGTAACTAAAATCAGTAAAGAATAGGGGAAAAAATCCAGAGAAAATACAAGCAGAAAAACCATAGCAGACAGGGTCAGATGGAATATTAGAGGTTTAGGTGAAGAACACAGAGAACCGCCTGCCCTGTAAGGAATGCTGGGTATTTCTCCTGGAGGGTTTTATTTTAATTTTTGAGACAGGGTCTTGCACTGTCACCCAGGCTGGAGTGTGGTGATACGATCATGGCTCACTGCAGCCTTGACTTCCTGGGCTCAAATGATCTTCCTGCCTCGGCCTTCTGAGTATCTGCGACTACAGGCGCATGCTACCACACCCTGCTAATTTTATTTATTTTCTTTTGTAGAGATTGGGGTCTCTCTATGTTGACCAGGCTGATTTTGAACTCCTGGCCTCAAGCAATCTTCCTGCCTAGGCCTTCCAAAGTGCTGGGATTACAGGCATGAGCCACTGTGCCTGGCCCCTGGAGAGTTTTAGAACAATAAAATAGTTACTCCATGGCAGAACTGTAGAGAACATGCCTGCCAGATTCCAGCCAGATGACTCCTATAAATGCAACATACAGTCAGTGTAAATGAACCTAAACAGATTTACCAGTACCTGTACATCACTAAACAGATGTAAATGAAAAGGTACACTATGCATTGAACTTAATGCTACTTTTTTGGTTTTTTTTTTCTAGTAGATGTGAGTTTAAATATAGTAGGAATAGGATTTTCATCTTCTCTTGTTGAAAGTCTTTGGAAGTGGATTTAAGTTCTAGCATATTCAATAGGAGAAATTTGAGCTGGAATGAAGGACATCACAGCCTGCATAATTTGTTAAATGTCTCTTTAAAAAAAAAAAAACTTTGCTACATTGGCTAGCGCATGTGCTGAAAGTTGGCTTCCCCTAAAGATAAGGGACACAGGCCAAATGAAGCCTATGGGAATGAAACACATCATAGAAAATAAAAGAAAAAAGAACATTTCTGTTCAGCCAAGTAGTTGCTAAGTAGTTGCCATGCTAGGCACACACACACAAAAATCAAATAAAACACTTCTCTTTTCCTTAGAGTTCAGGGTCTGTGGGAGAGTCCAATATGGAAAATTAACATTTATCAAACCTATGAACGATTGATAAGGCTGTAATAGTGGTGTAGCTGGAGTGCTGGGGAGAACTAGGCAAGAAGCTGTTCCTCCTGATCAAGTATGGGAAGAATATTGGAGAAGCCTGTAGAGGAGGAAGCATTTGGGTAGACCTTGAAGGATAGACCAGAGACACAGAGAGACAGGCAGACAGAGAAGAGAGAGGGAGAGAGAGAGAGAAAGTGGAAGAGTGGGGAAAGAGCATTCCTAAGAGAGGTCTTTTGGGAACCAAGGCTCAAAAGTATGTAGCATATTATCAATCAAACCCTGGGCTCTTAGGCTAAGGGCCTAGAGATGACAGAGAGGGGAAGGTCAGAAGGGAGCATGGGCCTAATAGTATGAGAGCAAGGTGGGAATAGCTTTGAACCTGGGGCTAGGGTACTTGAGTCTCATAAATGGAACAAAGTTTTGTGAAGAGAGGTGTGAATACATGGTTGGGGGCGTTGTTCTGACTGAGGAGGGATGGTGGTGGGAAGGAGAGGGGAGGGCCAGAAACAGATGATGAATTGATCATTTTGGCCTCTTACCGTTCAGATTTTCTAATGGCCAAAACCCTAGTCTGCATAAGAAGGATCTGTAAAATTTAGCAATTGGTTTAAATAAAATGGATTTACAGGAAATTTTGGCATCAACCTATTTTGATTCCAAAACAGGTCGGCAAGGATATTTTATTTACCCAAACCTTTATAATAATAAATAATGTGAATTATTTTTTTCTTTTGAGATGGAGTCTCACTCTGTTGCCAGGCTGGAGTGCAGTGGCGTGATCTCAGCTCACGGCAGTCTCCTCCTCCCGGGTTCAAGTGATTCCCCTGCCTTAGTCTCCCAAGTAGCTGGGACTACAGGCACGCACCACCACGCCCAGCTAATTTTTTTGTATTTTTAGTAGAGACAGGGTTTCGCCATGTTGGTCAGGATGGTCTCGATTTCCTGACCTTGTGATCCGCCTGCCTCAGCCTCCCAAAGTGCTGGGATTACAGGCATGAGCCACCACGCCCAGCCAACAATGTGAATATTTTTATGTAAACAAAAAATTCCAAGGGCCAGGACTTGTTCTAAACATTTGACAAAAAAGTTAGGAGATAGTGTTATTACCTCTGTTTTTCAAACGAGAAAACTGAATCACAGAGGTTGAGTGACTTGCCCAAGGTCACCCAACTATTAAGTAGCAGAGCCAGGATTGGGAATTGGGAAAAACTCTCACCTCTAATCATGTTTTTCCTCTACCTTTTTTTTTTTTGGAGATGGAGTCTCACTCTGTCGCCCAGGCTGGAGTGCAGTGGTGCCATCTCTTCTCACTGCAAGCTCTGCCTCCCAGGTTCACGCCATTCTCCTGCCTCAGCCTCCCGAGTAGTTGGGACTGCAGGTGCCTGCCACCACCCCTGGCTAATTTTTGTATTTTTAGTAGAGAAGGGGTTTCACTGTGTTGGCAAAGATATTCTCGATCTCCTGACCCTATGATCTCCCCGTCACGGCCTCTCAAAGTGCTGGGACCAGCTCCTTTTGGATTTTTATGGAAGTTTCCTGATGTCATTATTTCTTCTCCCAGAGTGTAGGGCTGGATGCCCTCTGAGGAGGGTCTTAAGAGCCACGGTCTGAAAGGTGGGAAAGGATTAGAGTCCTGCCTTAGGGCAGGTGAATGGAGGACAGGTGAGAGATTCTGTTTCCCCAGGCCTTAACATACCCAATATTATAACAAAAGACTGTTACAAGGGCTGGACAAAACCTAGTATATATCATAACACCACAGGCACCCTGGCTGTGGACTCTGTGCGCTTAACCTGTACCCTGTGTGAATCTGTTTGATTTAAATGAGCTGGAATATAACTTGCAGGATAAGTTTGTGGCCATTTGAAGAGGAAGAGTTTAGTTTTGGATTATAGAAACAAAGAAAAAGAAAGTGGAGTGGAGCCGCGAAGTACTATCCTGGGATCTACCTGGGAGAATAGTGTGCTGTGTGAGGGCAAGGACTTGTCTGTTGCCCATCATATTCCCAGCATCTAGAACAGTGCTTGATATGTAGCTAATGCTTAGCAGATATTTTTGAGTGAATCAATAAATGAAATAAAGTTTCGCTGCCAGCTCTCAAAGGAATATGCTGTGGAAGCTTCAGTTACTTTTTTGTTTTTTTTTGAAAGAGTTTCTCTCTTATTGCCCAGGCTGGAGTGCAATGGCACGATCTCGGCTGACCGAAACCTCTGCCTCCTGGGTTCAAGCAATTTTCCTGCCGCAGCCTCCCAAGTAGCTGGGATTACAGGCATACACCACTACGCCCGGCTAATTTTGTATTTTTAGTAGAGACAGGGTTTCTCCACGTTGGTCAGGCTGGTCTCAAACTCCCAACCTCCAGGTGATCCTCCCGCCTGGCCTCTGAAAGTGCTGGGATTACGGGCATGAGCCACCACGCCCGGCCTCTTCAGTTACTTTTTTCTCTTTGGTTCATGGTTCAGGATCCTTTCTGAATTAATAAATTTATTACTTGTTTTTACTGAACTTATTTTGTTCAGCTTTTCAAGGAATGCCAGTTCACTCTACTGTTTTCAGGGTTTTTAAAAAATCAACTTGCTTTCAAAATCAAAATATTAGATTTTAACATTCCAGCATAAATATTTTTATATAAATAAAACTTTTGTTGATGCTTTTGGTATTTCATATGCCTATATTTAAAGTGTAAATCTTGAAAATATTACTAAGGAATTGGAATTGACATCTAATTATAGTAGTTGAGATAATATATTTTTCAACAGACCAAGCATTATCTCTACTTTTTTTATATATATATTTTGATACCGGCCCATCCTGTATCTGTTGAAGAAGCTTTCTTAGTGATTCGTTAGGAAATTCTCTCCCTGGAACCCAGTGACAGTACAACTCAAGTAGCGTCTCTACTAATGTAAAGTCACAACACTGATCATGTAGAACTCATGTATCTGATTTCATTAGCAAATTAGTAGATGGTATAGGTTTCTAAGGAAGAGTGAACTAATGCATTCTTTCTGCTTTAGTTTACATTAAATCATTAGGGAATAGGGAAATAGGAAATTTTTTCTTTTGCCACTTACAAATGAATAAAGCCTTAGTTTTTGTTTTGTTGTTTTTTTTCCTATGGCCCCCGTCACTTGAAGGCCTTAGTTTTATAAACCAATATTTTGCTTCTCTTATTGACCCTGATTCGGTTTATTAGCCTTTTATTAAAATATATACTACATACTTTATAATATTTTTGTTAAACATTTGACTCTACTAAATTAAATATGTGAAAAAATCTCACTATAACAGTATTTTTATTCTAGAGTTAAAATGATTGTATGAAAATAGTTATTTTTGTTGAAATAGTTATATATAGGGATAATTATATACGTTTAAAAATGCCAAGATTGTTACTCTAGTGTTTTAGTTAAAGCTTTTAAAGGCCGGGCACGGTGGCTCACGCCTGTAATTCCAACATTTTGGGAGGCCGAGGTGGGCGGAGCATGCAGATCATGAGGTCAGGAAATTAAAACCGTCCTGGCCAACAAGGTGAAGCACCGTCTCTACTAAAAATACAAAAATTAGCTGGGCGTGGTGGCGCGTGCCTGTAATCCCAGCTACTTGGGAGGCTGAGGCGGGAGAATCGCTTAAACCTGGGAGGTGGAGGTTGCAGTGAGTCGAGATTGTGCCACTGTACTCCAGCCTGGCGACAGAGCTGGACTCAGTCTCCAAAGCTTTTAAAACTGTCTTGTGTGTGGATAAAGGTGATTTTTAAGAATATTTTATAAAATATTACCCAAGTTTATGTTTGTAGATGTTAGCTCTCCCAACCAAAGACTTCTTGAATATTTGTTTCAGATGGGTTTAGGCCATAATTCTGAAAGAGTTCTTTTTTTTTTTTTTTTCTTTCTTTTTTTTTTCTTTTGAGATGGACTTTCGCTCTGTTGCCCAGACTGGAGTGCAGTGGTGCGATCTCGGCTCACTGCAACCTCCGTCTCTTGGGTTCAAGTGATTCTCCTGCCTGAGCCTCCCAAGTAGCTGGGATTATAGGTGCGTGCCACCACACCTGGCTAATTTTTTTGTATTTTTAGTAGAGACAGGGTTTCGCCATGTTGGCCAGGCTGGTCTCAAACTTCTGACCTCAGGTGATCTCCCCACCTCAGCCTCCCGAAGTGCTGGGATTACAGGCATGAGCCACTGCACCTGGCCTAGAAGACACAGTTCTTGAGGCCATAATCCCAAATACTGAAATCCCAAAATATCGAAATCCAAAAAATATTCTGGAAAAAATAATTTTAAAAAATTATTTAAAAGATTCTTATTTGGGCCAGGTGCGGTGGCTCACCCCTGTAATCCCAGCACGTTGAGAGGCCTAGGTGGGCAGATGACTTGAGCTCAGGAGTTTGAGGCCAGCCTGGCCAACATGGCAAAACCCTGTCTCTACTAAAAATACAAAAATTAGCCAGGCATGGTTGCATGTGCCTGTAGTCCCCGCTACTCAGGATGCTGAGGCACAAGAATCACTTGAACATGGGAGGCGGAAGTTGCAGTGAGCTGAGATCATGCCAGTCTGTACTCCAACCTGGGTGACAGAGCGAGATTCTGTCTCAAAAAAAAAAGACTTGTTTGGCCAGGTACAGGGTCTCATACCTGTAATCTCAGTATTTTGAGAAGCCAAGGTGGGCAGATTGCTTGAGCCCAGGAGTTCAAGATCAGCCTGGGCAACGTGGAGAAACCCTGTCTCTACAAAAAAAAAAAAAAAATACAAAAATTAGCAAGCTAGCATGCACCTATAGTCCAGCTACTTGGGAGACTGAGGTGGGAGGATCTCTTGGGTCTGGGAGGCGGAGGTTGTAGTGAGCTGTGAAGGTGCTGCCTGGGCAACAGAGCAAGACTTTGTCTTCAATAAACAACAACAACAACAAAACCACTTATTTACATTTTTTAAAGGGGATTTATTTGAGGAACAAAAAATGGCAACACTTCATAGACCACTTAATATAGTTTGGATATGTGTCCCTGCCCAAATCTCATGTTGAATTGTAATCCCCAATATTGGAAGTGGAGGCTGGTAGGAGGTGATTGGATTATGTGGGTGGATTTTTCATGAATGGTTTAGTATCATCCCCTTGATGCTGTCCTTGAGACAGTGAGCGACTTCTCGCGAGATCTGGCTGTTTAAAAGTGTGGCACCTCACTCTCTTGCTCCGTCCTCATCATGTGATGTGCCTGTTCCCCCTTTGCCTTCTGCCATGATTGGAAGCTTCCTGAGGCCTTCCTGGAAGCAGATGCCACTGTGCCTCCTGTACAGCCTGCAGAACTGTAAGCCAATTAAATCTCTTTTCTTGTAAGTATTCCTTTATAGCGATGCAGGAACAGCCTAGTACACCACTTTACACAATAAAATAGTAACAAATGTATTTTGGAAGTTTAATCACTCAGTATACTAACCGTAGTTGCATGGGTGTTATGTAACTGGTCCTCTGAAATACCATGATGGACAAACTAGGTCTTTTGATGAGGTAGTAAAAACAAGGATGGCTCATCACTGTATGTGCAGTCTCCTGAAGAGCAGAGATACTGTTGAATTTTATCTTTCACAAAAACAGATCTAGAAAAAGGACATCTCATTTATTGAAGGTTCAACTTTTTTTTTTTTTTTGAGATGGAGTTTCACCGTTGTTGCCGAGGCTGGAGTGCAATGGCGCGGTCTCAGCTCACTGCAACCTTTGTCTCCTGGGTTCAGGCAATTTTCCTGCTTCAGCCTTCCAAGTAGCTGGGATTACAGGTGCCCCGCCACCATGCCTGGCTGATTTTTGTATTTTTAGTAGAGACAGGATTTCACTGTGTTGTCTAGGCTGGTCTCGAACTCCTGACCTTGGGTGATCTGCCTGCCTTGGCCTCACAGGTGCTGGGATTACAGATGTGAGCCACCGTGCCTGGCCAGTTTCAACTTTTTTTAAACAGACCGTAGTCTAGCTATGTTGCCCATGCTGGAGTGCAGTGACTATTCACAGGCATGATCATAGTGCACTTCAGCCTCAAACTTCTGGCCTCAAGTGATCCTCCTACCTCAGCCTCCCTAGTAGCCGGGACTACAGGTGCTCCACCACACCTGGCTTCCACATTTTTATGTACACAGCCAGAGCTTACACATGAAGTCAGTGTTGTGATAGTGCACTTCTGTGGAGTTCAGTTTGCAAAAAAAAATGCATAGAATTAATTAGAACTCTCTAAAAGTCTCTACACAATTTATACCTCCAGTATTAGAAATGATGTGAAGATAAAATATATAGCATAGCAAATTGGCACTACGTGTGAAGGAGCAGAAATCATACACCATTGAATTATTTGGCAGGGGAGATTTCTTGTATTTTTTGCCTGTATTTTCACTTCTGCGATCTTCAAAACACTTGCTTCAGTTTTATTTGCAAAGTGGTTGTGATCCACAAATTTTATAAGTATATACTGTCTATTTGAAAGTCTGATTATTGCCTGGCCATTGCAATTTCTGCTTTTGCAGCACCAGTGATAATTAGCTTTTAAACTTTTATCTTTTGCCGTTAAGTAGCCTTGTACACTTAACAGAGCCATTTTGCGAGGGAAGAGTTTCACAGATCTCTTCAACTGTGCTGTAAAGAATAAAGAGAGCAGAAATGATACTCAGCTTTCCCAACACCAAATCTGTATTAGTCAGGGTTCTCTAGGGAGACAGAACCAATAGGATATGTGTATAGATATATGAGGGAATTTATTAGGGGAATTGTCTCATATAATTAATGGTGGCTGAGAAGTCCCATGACAGATCGTCTGCAGGCTTGAGACCCTGGGATGCCAGTAGCATACCTCAGTCCAAATCCAAAGGCCTCAGAACCAGGGAAACTAATGGTGTTATCTCTTGGTCCAAGGTCAAAAAGTCTCAGAACTCAGGGGGCCACTGGTTAAGTCCTGGAGTCCAAAGGCTGGCAAGCCTGGAGTTCTGATGTCCAAGGCAGCAGAAGAAAAGTCTGTCCCAGCTCTCGGCAATTCACCTTCTGTGTACTCTCTGGGCTCCTGGCTGATTGGATGGTACCCACCAACATAGAGGGCTTTCCTTGCCTACTCAGACTCGCACACTAATCTCTGAAAACATCCTCACAGACACACATACAACACAGTGCTTTACCAGGTTTCTAGGTGTTGCTGTCAAGTCGATAGCTAAAATTAAGTCCACAAATCTATCCTTGGCAACTTGGTGTACCCATAGGCATCTCCTTCAACCGTACTTAATTTCCAAATAATGACAATAGCAAGGTCATAATTCTACCTAGCATGGTGTAACTATTGTGTACAACCAAAACTATGCAAATCCCCTGCCCCAAAATTTGGCTTTTGGGATTTCATCATTTGGGATTTTAATCTTTTGGGGTTATGGTTTTAAACATTAGGGATTTTTAGACTTTAGTCTTTTGAGATTTTAACATTCAGGATTACGGCATTTGGGATTATGATTGGTACTGATTGCAGACAGTTTTTGCTAAATCTAGTGTTTAGATATAGCAGCAAAATAATTTCTATGTATATTTAATCACTGATCTAGTAAATCAGTAGTTAATATTTACAGATCCCTTACCCAGTACCAGGCACAGTGCACATTTTATATTAATTATTTAATTCTCTCAATAACCCAATAAAGTCAGTATTTTATCTGTAAAATGGGGATAAAGAAACAGACTGAAGAGAGATTCATTCATTTGGAAGAAGTTCCTCAGCCACCAAGTGATAGAGCCAGGGCTGGCAGGCAGCTCTATGTGACTTCAAAACCTGTTTCTCCCTTTTAGTGTAAAATGTATACTTTGCAAAAATGTACACCATGTGGCTGCTGCTTTCTCCCCACGCTGACAGGCCTTCCCTGCCCACCTGAGCCCAGGCAGCCCCCACATGAGTACGTGCTCTCTCTCTGCCCCGTTCTCCCTTCACAGCATTTATCTGACAGTCTTGTCTTGTATCTGTTTCCTTCACAAAATGTAAGCATCATGGGATGGAAACTTTGCCTACTCCATCTCTGTCTGCATCCATGTTTCCTAGAGTAGTGCCTGGCACACAGTAGGAGCCAACATATTTGTTATAAAGGCTGTGAACCCAGAAGGTTATATCAGTCCACAATATTCACTTTTTAAATCGCTTGTGTAGAACAGACTATTAATTTTTTCTTTCTAGTTAGCGATTTTAAGTGAGGAAATTGAAGAGAGGTGTCTTGAAGAGATGCGGAGGAACCAGTCAAGTAGGAGACAGGTCAAGGCTTGTGGAAGTAGAGATTGGCAGTGGTTTGAATGAGCATGGTGCTGGACCTGCCTGAGCTCTTGTAGCTTCGTGAATAGTAACCCTTCTTCCCCAGTCCCTGGTCTAGTGTCTTTGCAACTACTGCCAGAAAATCTGAAAGGTAGCTCTTGTCGTATCCTTTTCATTTGTGTACTGAGTTAAATTTAGACACCTTGCCTTGGTCTTCAGGGTTCCATGGTAGGACCCTGCCCTGCCTCTCCAGCCCCATCTCCTGGTTTCCCCACTCGTATCCTCTGCTGCAGCTCGGTGTCCCCAGAGGTGCCTCTATTTCCAGGTCTGGGTCCGTGTCCTCTTTTCTGTTCTCCATCTTATTTTTATTTATTTATTTTTTTTTGAGATGGAGTCTCGCTCTGTCACCCAGGCTGGAGTGCAGTGGCACCATCTCGGCTCACTACAAGCTCCGCCTCCCGGGTTCATGCCATTCTCCTGCCTCAGCCTCCTGAGTAGCTGGGATTACAGGCGCCCTCCACCACGCCAAGCAAATTCTTACGTTTTTAGTAGAGATGGGGTTTCACCATGTTGACCAGGCTGGTCTCTAACTCCTGACCTCAGGTGATCCACCTCCCTCGGCCTCCCAAAGTGCTGGGATCACAGGCATGAGCCACCGCGTGCAGCCTGTTCTCCATCTTTTGAGATACTTATATTTCAAGGCCTTTCTCAAATGTTACTTTTCTCCATGAAATCTAACATTCCCTTAACTGGATGTTTCCTTCATGACGTTTGTAATTTTCTGGTGCACCTTTAATCTTTGCTTTTTGCTTTTTATTATACCTTTCTTTTTTTCCTTTTTTATTTTTTGAGACGGAGTCTTGCTCTGTCCCCCAGGCTGGAGTGCAGTGGCGCAATCTCGGCTCACTGCAACCCCTGCCTCCCGAATTCAAGCGATTCTCCTGCATCAGCCTCCTGAGTAGCTGGGATTACAGGCACCCGCCACCACGCCTGGCTAATTTTTGTATTTTTAGTAGGGACAGCATTTCACCATGTTGGCCAGGCTGGTCTCAAACTCCTGATCTCGTGATCTGCCCGCCTCAACCTCCCAAAATGCTGGGATTACAGGCATGAGCCACCCTGCCCGGCCTATTATACCTCCTTCCCCAGTCCTCCCTGAGGGCAAGATTATGGTATTGGTACTTGCCGTATCCTCTACGGTACATTGAACACATGAACAAACAATCATTTTAGAGGCAGAGAAAAACATGTAGGAAAAAAAGTCAAACAATGATATTTAGTTTTGGTGTAGGGAAGACTTGTCCTTTTCCGAGGATTAGTTTTGGTGGTTGGGAACCTTTTTGAAGCCGGGAGAAACTATGTAGGTAAAGAATTAAGTATATTGAGGCCAGGCCTGGTGATTCATGCCTGTATCCCAGCACTTTGGGAGGCCGAAGCGGGTGGGTCACTTGAGGTGAGGTAAAGAGTTCAAGACCAGCCTGGCCAACATGGTGAAACCGTGTCTCTACTAAAAATACGAAAGTTAGCTGGGTGTGGTAGCATGCGCCTGTAATGCCAGCTACACGGAGGCTGAGGTAAGAGAATCACTTGAACCTGGGAGGTGGAGGTTGCAGTGAGCCAAGATCATGCCAGTGCACTCCAGCCTGGGTGACAGAGACTCTTATCTCAGGAAAAAAAAAAAAAAAAAAAAAAAAAAGCATATTGGGTCTAGTATTTTAGAGTAGAAGAAAAGAAACCAAATGGGGAAACGACTGAGAAGCACCATTTTTCAGAGTTTGGGGATGAGTCCTAGTACTTGTCCTCAGGGTGTTCAACAGTATTGTGTGGGAAACAGACAACTAGATCATTGATAATACATTGTAAAAATTTGACCATAGAGCTGGCTGTGGTGGCTCATGCCTGTAATTCCATCTATTCAGATGCTGAGGTGGGAGGATTGCTTGAGGCGGGAGTTGGAGACCAGTCTGGGCAACGTAGTGAGACCTCCTCTCCAAAAAATACATAAATAAAATTTAAAAATAAAATTGGCCATAGAGAGGGAAAGGCGCTAGAAAACATTGGTTAATTCCACCAAAGCTTAGTAAAAGCTAGTGATCTTAGCAAAATCAAGGTCCTGAGCAGGTGGGCAGAAAGGTTGGCATCGTGCTGGAGGAAGCTGTCTTAGGGTGAGTGAATACATGAATTGTCTTGACCCCCTTAAAAGGGCATTGCAGAAGGTATCACAAGAATGTTTTAGAAAGATGATGGTGAAAGGTTAGTTTTTAGTACTTGGACTCAGTTCTTAAAGGAGAAGTAGGTCAGTGTTCAAAGAAACAATATTTAATTTAGTGTTAGAAACCTCCCATGTTTTTGCAGGGCCGAGATGAATAGCCATGGGAATGAGATATGAGTAAAGGAGGCTGGACACAGTAGTTGACGTCTACAATGGGATGCTAGGTGGGAGGATCACTGGAACCCAGGTGTTGGAGACCAGCCTGGGCAGCATAGTGATACCTCGTCTCTACAAAATTAAAAATAGCTGGGCATAGTGGTGCGTCTCAGCTACAAAGAGGGAAAAAAGGAATAAGGGAGATAACTAAAGGGGAAGACTATGTAATGAATTACTCGCTCTTGCATGTCCTAGGTTCTTCTCAGTTATACCTTTTTAGAGATTTTTTTTCTTTTTCTTTTCTGAGACTGGATCCGGCCCTGTTGCCCAGGCTGGAGTGCAGTGGCATGATCACGGCTCACTGCAATCTCCGCCTCCCAGGCTGAAGCGAATCTCGTGTCTCAACCACCGCAATAGCTGGGATTACAGGTGTGCACCACCATGCCCAGCTAATTTTGGTATTTTTTTTTTGTAGAGATGGGGTTTCACCATGTTGTCCAGGCTGGTCTTGAACTCCTGAACTCAAGTGATCCTCCTGCCTCAGCCTCCCAAAGTGTTGGGATTACAGGTGTGAGCCACTGCGCCCAGCCAGATTTTTTTAAATTGATATGAAATTCACGTGACAAAATAATTTTTTTTTTTTTTTTTTTTTGAGACGGAGTCTCGCTCTGTCGCCCAGGCTGGAGTGCAGTGGCGCGATCTCGGCTCACTGCAAGCTCCACCTCCCGGGTTCACGCCATTGTCCTAGCCTCAGCCTCCCGAGTAGCTGGGACTACAGGCGCCCGCCACCACGCCCAGCTAATTTTTCTGTATTTTTAGTAGAGACGGGGTTTCACTGTGTTAGCCAGGATGGTCTCAATCTCCTGACCACGTGATTCGCCCGCCTCGGCCTCCCAAAGTGCTGGGATTACAGGCTTGAGCCACCGTGCCTGGCCAACAAAATCATTTTTAAGTGAACACTTGAGTGGCATTTACTGCATTCACAATGTGTGCACCCATGACAACCTGTATCTAGTCCCAAAATAAAACTGCTACCTATTAAGCAGTTACTCCCCTTGCCCTCTTCTCCCAGTCCTTTGCAACCACCAATCTGCTTTGTGTCTTTAGATTTACTTATTTTGGATATTTCATTAGATAGAATTGTACGATATGTGACCTTTCATGTCTGACTTATTTCACTTCGTGCGTAGTGTTTTGAGATTTATCTACATTGAATTGTGTATGAGCACTTCATTCCTTTTCATGGCTGAATAAATATTCAGTTTTATGTATATACCACAATCTGTTCATCCGTTCGTCTGCTGATGGACATTTCAGTTGTTTCCACCTTTTGGCTATTTTGAATAGTGCTGTTATGAACATGTGTGTATATCTGTTTGTTTGGATACCTGTTTTCACTTACTTTGAGTATATACCTAGGAGTGGAGTTGATGGATCATGATAATTCTGTATTCAGCTTTTTGAAGAACCACCAGACTTTTTCACAGTGGCTGGATATTTTATATTCCCACGTGTGGCCCAGGCTGGAGTGCAGTGGCGTGATCGTGGATCACTACAGGCTTCACTCACTGGGCTTGAGCAATTCTCTTGCCTCAGCCTCCCAAATAGCTGGGACTACAGGTGTGTGCCACCATGCCTGTCTAATTTTTGTATTTTTAGAGACAGGGTCTCACCATGTTGGCTAGGCTGGTCTCCTAACTCCTGGCTTCAAGTGATCCAGTGTGCCTGGCCCCCACCAGCAATATGTGAGGGTTCCAGTCTCTCCACATCATCACCAACACTTGTAATTTTTTGTTTTCCTTCCTATAGCCATCCTACTGGGTATGAAGTGCTATCTCATTGTGGTTTGTTTTTCCTGATACATTAACTTTTTAAGAAAAATGTTAGTAGACTTTATTTCTTAGAGCAGTTTTAGGTTTACAGAAAAAATGAGCAATAAGAGAGTTTCTGTTTACCCTCCCTCAATCCAACCATAGGTTCCACTATTACTAATATATTAATGTGGTGCATTTGCTACACTTGATCTACAGTATTGATACTTTATTATTAACTCAAGTCCAGTTCATATTTGACCTTTTTTTGTTTGTTTTTGAGAGGGAGTCTTGCCCTGTCGCCCAGGCTGGAGTGCAGTGGTATGATCTCGGCTCACTGCAACCTCTACCTCCAGGGTTCAAGCGATTCTCCTGCCTCAGCCTTCTGAGTAGCTGGGATTACAGGCACCCACCACCATGCTTGGCTAATTTTTGTATTTTTAGTAGAGACAGGGTTTCGCTGTGTTGACCAGGCTGGTCTCAAATTCCTGACATCAAGTGATCAGTCCACCTCAGCCTCCCAAAGTGCTGAGATTACAGGCGTGAGCCACCATGCCTGACCGTTTTTTTTTTTTTTTTTTTTTTTTTTTTTGAAGACAGCGTCTCGCTCTGTCACCTAAGCTGAAGTGCAGTGGTGCGATCTCCACTCACTGCAACCTCCGCCTCCTGGGTTGAAGTGATTCTTCTGCCTCAGTCTCCCGTGTAGCTGGGATTACAGGTGCCCACCACCACCCTTGGCCAAGTTTTTTTTTATTTGGGGTTTCGCCGTGTTGGCCAGGCTGATCTTGAACTCCTGACCTCAGGTGATCCGCCTGCCTCAGCCTCCCAAAGTGCTGGGATTATAGGCGTGAGCCACCTCGCCTGGCCGGGTAGAGAGATCTTTACAGTTGAAAATACCTCTTGTAAATCCTTGACTTTGAGCTCCTCACGTGCTGAGAGTGTTATAAGTTTGTCTATATAGTATACCCTATGATAACCCCTAGTATGACCACAATAGACATTTAACTGTTGTGGTACTATACTAACAGAACAGGTTCATGTTATTTTTGGAAGACATTCTAGATAATAGAGACCATCTGTTTTGTATTCACCAAGATTCTTGATTCTTTGGTGATATCTCTTATTTGTTCTGGAAAATTCCCAATACTTCTCCTCACTTATTGCCTTGCCTCCATTCCCTTCTCATTCTAAGAGTCCAACCATACAAGGATATGTTCAACCTTGTAGTCACCCTTTCTTCTGTGATTTCTTTTTTTGAGATGAAGTCTCGCTCTGTCGCCCAGGCTGGAGTGCAGTGGTGTGATTTCGGCTCACTGCAACCTCCGCCTCCTGGGTTCAAGTGATTCTTCTGCCTCGGCCTCCCGAGTAGCTGGGACTACAGGCACGTATCACCACGCCTGGCTAATTTTTTGTATTTTTAGTAGACACGGGATTTCACTGTGTTAGCCAGCATGGTCTTGATCTCCTGACCTCCTGATCTGCCTGCCTAAGCCTCCTAAAGTGCTGGGATTAAATAGCATCCATTACAAGTGTTTTTTTTTTTCTTTTCTGTTTTTCATTCTAGGTAGATTACTTTGACCTGTTTTCAGTTAATCAGTCTTCTCTTTGACTAATCTGCGTTTTTTTTTGAGACAAGAGTCTCACTCTTTCGCCCAGGCTGGGGTGCAGTGCAGTGGCATGATCTTGGCTGTCACTGCACCCTCCGCCTCCCGGGTTCAAGCAGTTCTTGTGCCTTAGCCTCTCGAGTAGCTGGGACCACAGGTGTGTGCCCCTCCACCCGGCCAATTTTTGTGCTTTTAGTAGAGATGGAGTTTCACCAGGATGGCCAAGCTGGTCTTGAACTCCTGGCCTCAAGTGAGCCACCTGTCCCAGCCTCCCAAAGTGCTGGAATTACAAGTGTGAGCCACCACGCCCAGCTGATTAATCTGCTTTTAATTTAATAACTCAATGGATAGTTCTTACCAATATCTTACTGTATTTTTCAGTTGTGATTCAAGTCAGCTACGTTGTTTTTTATGGATTCCTGTTCCCTGCTGAATTTTTCAAACTTCACTTTTATTTCCTAGAACATACTAAATGTAGTTCTTTTATAGTCTCCTGATATCGCCAGTATTTGGAGTTCCTTTGGATCTATAACTGCCTCTCATGGTTCTTACTCATGGTACTTTGTTCATATGTTTGTGTGCTGGACATGGTATTTGAAAAATTGTTTATAGAAATAGAGGCTTTGCGTGTGATGTCTTTTTCCAGGTGACTGGCGGCACTAGCCAACGAGGATCATTTTAATACAAGTTGAAGCCCAGGCGCGGTGGCTAAGGCCTGTAATCCCAGAGCGCTTTGGGAGACTGAGGCAGGCAGATCACCTGAGGTCAGGAGTTCGAGACCAGCCTGGCCAACATGGTGAAACCCCCTCCTTACTAAAAATACAAAAATTAGCCGGGCATGATGGCGGGTGCCTGTAATCCCAGCTACTTGGGAGGCTGAGGCAGGAGAGTCGTGTGAACCCAGGAGGCGGAGGTCTCAGTGAACTGAGATGGCGCCACTGCACTCCAGCCTGGGGGACAGAGCAAGACTGTGTCTCAGAAAAAAAAAAAGTTGAAGATTTGAGTTTTTTATGAACTATCCAGATGGTTTGAAGCTGAGTCCACGGGAGGGCTTATTTACTTCTACTTCAGTCTTACTCCTAGGATGCAGCCCTATGGGGCCTCAGTTCACAGGTTCGCTGGGGTGAGGAGCACGTTACTGAGTTACGAGTTATAAGTTATCTCCTATGCAAGACCTTGGAGTGAGCCAGGCACTTTCTGGGCCTCCACTGGCAAATCAACAAATGCCCCCAGGTCTTGCCTCTTTCTTTGGATTTCCATCTTTTTCAGGATATTAATCTGGTAATATCTCACTATCTTGTTAGATTTTTGTTACTTTTGGAAAGATGTGTATATATATATTGTATTCAGTTTTTTGTCCAGTTACTTAGTCCATATTACTGTAAACAGAAAACAAGGTCTTATTTTCATGGACTCATGTTAATTCTAACATTAACCTTGAAACAAGTGACCATATGGTGAGAGATACTGTTACACTGTATTATTGTTTATGTCTCTGTGTGACACTGTTAAGATGCCTGAATTGTTTGGGTAAACCAGGTGGTGTTGGTTGGTGGGTGCCTTAAGACTCACTATCTAGAGCATGATCTCTGCAGCCAGTTGCCTGATTTTTGAATCCTAGCTCTGCCACTTGTTTGCAATGTGACCTCAAGCAAATAACTATTCTGCCTCTGTTTCGTTGTCTAGAAAATGGAAATAATAATTGTACCTACCTCGTGGGTGGTTGTGCCAGTTAAATTAGTTCATAACTAAAGCTTTTAGAACATTGCCAGACTTACAGTAATCATTAGATAAATTTTAGCTATTATTATTACCACCTAGAAGCTTTGGAAATACAGGGATACCTCATTTTATTGCATTCTACTTTATTGTACTTCACAGATATTGTGGGATTTTTTTGTTTTATAAATCGAAGGTTTGTGGCAACCCTGCATTGAGCAAGTCTGAGTCTGTTGGTGCCAATTTTTCAACAGCATGTGTTCACTTTGTGTCTTCGTGTCACATTTTGGTAATTCTCCCAATATTTTAAACATTTTGTTTATTTTATTTATTTTTGAGTCGGAGTCTCGTTCTGTCTCCCAGAGCTGCACTGGAGTTGCAGTGGCGCCATCTCAGCTCACTACAACCTCCACCACCTGGATTCCAGCGATTCTCCCCCTCAGCCTCCTGAGTAGCTGGGATTACAGGTGTGTGCCACCATGCCTGGCTAATATTTTTATTTTTAGTAGAGGTGGGGTTTCACCGTGTTGGCCAGACTGGTCTGGAACTCCTAACCTGAAGTGATCTGCCTGCCTCGGCCTCCCAAAGTGCTGGGATTACAGGCGTGAGCCACCACACCTGGCCCACATATTTTAAACTTTTTTTTTTTCTGAGATAGATTTTCGCTCTTGTTCCCCAGGCTAGAGTGCAATGGTGCGATTTTGGCTCACTGCATTCTCCGCCTCCTGGGTTCAAGTGATTCTCCTGCCTCAGCCTCCTGAGTAGCTGGGATTCCAGGTGTGCGCCACCACGCCCTGCTAATTTTGTATTTTTAGTAGAGATGGGGTTTCTCTGTATTGGCCAGGCTGGTCTCAAACTCCTGACCTCAGACGATCCACCCGCTTTGGCCTCCCAAAGTGCTGGGATTATAGGCGTGAGCCACTGCGCTCATCCTTAAACTTTTAAAATTGTTACCTGTCATGAAAATCTGTGATCAGTGATCGTCGATGTTACTTTTTTTTCTTCTTTGAGATGGAGTCTCGCTCTGTCGCCCAAGCTGGAGTGCAGTGGCGCAATTTCAGCTCACTGCAAGCTCCGCCTCCTGGGTTCACGCCACTCTCCTTACTCAGCCTCCTGAGTAGCTGGGACTACAGGCGCCCGCCATCACGCCGGGCTAATTTTTTTGTGTTTTTAGTAGAGACGGGGTTTCACCGTGTTAGCCAGGTTGGTCTTGATCTCCTGACCTCATGATCCGCCCGCCTCGGCCTCCCAAAGTGCTGGGATTACAGGCATGAGCCACCGCGCCTGGCCTGATGTTACTTTTGTAATTGTTTTGGAGCACCACAAAGCACTCCCATATAATACAGCGAACTTAATTTATACATGTTGTGTATAGATGTGTGTTCAGACTGCTGCCAACTGGGTGTTCCTCCATCTCACCACCTCCTCAGGTCTCTCTATGTTACCTCGGACACAACAGTATTGAAGTTAGGTCAGTTAATAACCTGATCGTGACCATTAAGTGTTCAAGTGAAAGGAAGAATTGCACATCTCTCACTTTTAAATCAGAAGCTAGAAATGATTGTTTAGTGAGGAAGGCATGTCAAAAGCCAGGATAGGCTGAATACTAGGCCTCTTGCACCAAACATGTAGCCAAGTTATGAATGCAAGAAAAGGTTCTTGAAGAAAATTAAAAGTACAACTCCAGTGAACACATGAATGAGAAGAAAACGAAACAGCTTATTGCTGATATGGACAAAGTTTTAGTGACCCACATAGAAAATCCAACCAGCCACAACATTCCCTTAAGCCAGAGCATAATCCCAGAGCAAGACTTTAACTCTTTTCACTTCTGTGAAGGCTGAAAAAGGTAAGAAGCTGCAGAAGTGAAGTTTGAAGCTAGCACAGATTGATTCCTGAAGTTCTTTTTTTTTTTTTTTTTTTTTTTTTGAGACGGAGTCTCACTCTGTTGCCCAGGCTGGAGTGCAGTGGCACGATCTCGGCTCACTGCAAGCTCCGCCTCCCGGGTTCACGCCATTCTCCTGCCTCAGCCTCTCCGAGTAGCTGGGACTACAGGCGCCCGCCACCACGCCCGGCTAATTTTTTGATACTTTTAGTAGAGACGGGGTTTCACCGTGGTCTCGATCTCCTGACCTCGTGATCCGCCCGCCTCGGCCTCCCAAAGTGCTGGGATTACAAGCGTGAGCCACTGCGCCCGGCCAGATTCCTGAAGTTCTTGAAGCCATCTCTGTAACATTAAAATGCAAGTTGAAGCAGCAAGTGCTAATGTAGAAGCTGTAGCAAGTTATCTAGAAGATGTAGCCAAGATTACTGATGAAGGTGGCTATATTGAACAGATATTCAGTGTAGCCTTATGTCAGAAGAAGATGCCATTTAGGACTTGCATAATTAGGATAAATCAGTGCCTGGCTTCAAAAGACAGGCTGACTGTTATTAGGAGCTGGTGTAGCTGGTGAATTTAGGTTGATGCTGGTGCTCATTTACCATTCTAATAATTCTAGGGCCCATAAATTTATGCTAAATCTACTCTGCCTGTGCTCTGTCAGTGGATCAACAAAACCTAGATGACAGCACATCTGTTTACAGCATGGTTTAATGAATATTTTAAGGCCACTGTTGAGATCTACTACTCAGAAAAGATTTCTTTCAAAATATTACTTCTTGACAGTGCACCTGGTCACCTAAGAGCTCTGATGGAAATGTACAAGGAGATAAATGTTGTTTTCATGCTTGCTAACACAGCATCTATTCTGTAGCCCCTGGATCAAGGAATCATTTTGACTTTCAAGTCTTATTTAAGAAATATGTTTCATAAGGCTCTAGGTGCTATACATAATAATTCCTCTAGTGGGTCTGGGCAGAGTGAATTGAAAACCTTTTGGAAAGGATTTACCATTCTAAATGCCATTAAGAACATTTGTGATTCATGGGAGGAGGTCAGTACATGAACAGGAGTTTTGGAAGATGATGATTCCAGCCCTCATGGATGACTTTGAGGGGTTCAGGACTTCAGTGGAGGCAGGAACTGCAGATGTGGTAGAAATAGCAAGAGAACTCGAATTAAAAGTGGAGCCTGAAGATGTAACTGGATTGCTGTAATCTCATGATAAAACTTGAACAGATGAGAGTTGCTTCTTATGGATGAGCAAAGAAAGTGATTTATTGAGATGGAATCTACTCCTGATGAAGATGCCGTGAACATTGTTGAAATGCCAATGAAAGATTTAGAATATTACATAAACGTAGTTGATTAAGCAGTGGCGGGGATGAAGAGAACTGACTGCAATTTTGAAAGAAGTTCTACTGTGCGTAAAATGCTATCAAACAGTTTGGCATGCTATAGAAAAATCTCTTCTGAAAGGAAGAGCCAGTTGATGCATCAGACTTCATTGTTGTGTTATTTGAAAAAATTTGCCACAGCCACCTCAACCTTCAGCAGCCACCACCCTAATTAGTCAACAGCCATCAACATGGAGGCAAGACCCTCCACCAGCAAAAAGATAAGGACTCCCCTGAAGGTTCAGATGACTGTTAGCATTTTTTAACAATAAAGTATTTTTTAAATTAAGGTAGGTACATTGTCTTTTAGACACAATACCATTTCACACTTAGTAGACTGAAGTGTAGTGTACACATATAAAAGTTAATATGTGCTAGAAAACCAGAAAATTTGTGTGACTTGCTTTATTGCCATGGTCTGGAACCAAACCCACAATACCTGCAATGTTATGCTTGTGGCTGATTTTTCGTAGAATGTTTGTGTCTCTGCCTTTTTTTATTTTCAAAATTCAGGATTGCAGGTGACTCTCCATTGGCTTATTTCAGAATGACTGGGGTTAGGGTGTTTGCTAATTGCATGCCAGTGGTCAGGGAAGGAGGGAAAACTCTTGCACTTTAGAGGCCATCTGCCTCCAAGTAGAGCTCCAACTGTAAGGCCACTGTCCCTCTGTGGGGAGGGTGGGGATTGGTCTTGTGGCTTATAGTTCTTGCCATATAGATTAAGAATGCGCTCTGTCGGCATTCTTCATTGTGAATTAGAGGATTGATGAGGATTTAACCCTGCTGTGATTTCTATGAATGGACTGTAGATCCCAGGGTGTGGGATCTTTCCTAATTTGAGAATGACAAAAATTAGCTGTCACAGAGTGCTGTTACACCAATTGGTAGTTATTTATTGTGTTTTTTAGGGTTTATTTTGTTTGTTTGATAACTAACCTCTTTTCCATTTTTTTCTTGTTGTCTTTTACTTGTTTTTTTTTGTTTGTTTTTTTTTTTGAAGTGGAATCTCACTGTCACCCAGGCTGGAGTGTGCAGTGGTGAGATCTCGGCTCACTGCAACCTCTGCCTACTGGGTACAAGCAAGTGATTCTCGGATTACAGGTGCTTGCCACCATGCCCAGTTAATTTTTGTATTTTTAGTAGAGACGGTTTCACCGTGTTGGCCAGGCTGGTCTTGAACTCCTGACCTCAAGTGATCTGCCCGCCTCGGCCTCCCAAAGTGCTGGGATTACAGGCGTGAGCCACCATGTCTGGTGTCTTTTGCTTATTTTATTATTGGTTCAAGTTTTTACCTGAGAGAGGGAAAGAGGGTGGTAATTCTAATAGTGATAATTTTAATTTACATGGTACTTATCTGTTTGCAGACTTATTGTGGGACATTCCTGTGCGGTGGCAAGGTAGGTTAACTCCACTTTTGCAGATGAAGAATGTGAGACATGTGGGTTAAATAACTTGCCCAAGTCACAGAACAAATGGCAAAACTAGGAAGTATTTAGATTTCCTAATTCTAAATGTAGTACTTTTTCCAACAGATGACCCAGGAGAATCAATAGAAAACAAATTTAATAGTGGAAGCAATTGTAGCTACAAATAAAATTGTATTTTTTGTTCATTTTGTTTACTAAAATAAAATCCTATTTCTAGATGATTTTCTAAACATGTTTTTCTTGGTCTCTTTCTTCAAGTCATTTAGTTTGACTCTAGGTAAGATAGTACTACTCAGTGTTCTTTCTGTCACTTTAGGAGAGAGATGGTGTGCACCAGTTGATACCCAATGTTCCCTTGTTCTTCTCCCTGATATTACATCAGAGAAGTCCCCAGTTGAGAAGGGGAGAGGAAAGTTTAATGGTTACTGTCCCTCAAATCTCTTGGGAAAGATGGTAAACCGCTGTCAGGAGTAGTTTTCTTTTGTCTCAGTGTCTGTTATATTTATACATGGCACCCTCCTTAACATAGTTATGGCTTGCACCCTAAAATAAGGTCTAGAGCTACAGACATTTACAAAGTTGTTTTTTTTTTCTTTTTTTTTTTTTTGAGACAGAGTGTCACTCTGTTGGCCAGGCTGGAGTGCAGTGGCACGATCTCGGCTCACTGCAACCTCTGTCTCCCTGGCTCAAGCAATTCTCCTGCCTCAGCCTCCCGAGTATGTGGGACTACAGGCATGCACCACTATGCCTGGCTAATTCTTGTATTTTTTTTAGTAGAGGTGGGGTTTCACCATGTTGGCCAGGCTGGTCTTGAACTCCTGACCTCGTGATCCGCCTGCCCTGCCCTCCAAAAGTTCTGGGATTTACAGGCGTGAGCCACTGCACCCGGTACAAAGTTCTTATGCTACTGAAATAATCTTTTTGTTTCTTTAAGGTTTTCTGACCCTAAATTAATTTGCTAATTCTTGATGCTCTTCTTGGATACTTAGATGTAACTATTTCACCTTAGTTTGGAGTTAGCATTTTGATGTTTTCAATATATTTGAAATAATCCTGCAAACTATTTTTTGGTTTGGGCTTTTAAGTGGGACGCTCAATCTTCAGAAGGACTTTTAGCTTATGGACACTTAAAAAAAAGCAAGAACTAGCACATTATTTCTTGTATTTTGGAATTGTGGTGAGTTTGAGGCAACAGCGGAAGTGTAGAGTGTGTTGACTCACCTCCGCTCCTCCTAACTCCTGTGTTCATTTCACAGGAATTAATCGTCCAGACAATATTCCTCCCATGCCTGCATCCCCAGCCATATGGAGAGGACCCCATAAACTGTAAAAAGGTCCACTGGCTTTTATCTGGAGGGGACTAAACCCATAGAACTCGGTTCTGCTTTTTGCTTCATTTGACAGGTTGACCTATGGTGTTGGTACCTCCAGTAAAATCAAGTCTAAATGCTTTGGTTGACTGTATTTCTCATTGCTTTGCTCAGGAAGGCCAAGGACGCATTAAGATCCGTTTGTCCCCTCGTATACTTTCTTTCTAAGGTTGTTAGCCAGCACTTTTGTTTTACAGTGTGTTGTTGTTTGGACTCGACTTCTGCTCATAAATTCAGATGTGGTCAGTTGTTAAGAGCATTTTGAATTTTAAACGTGTCTGTTTCACTGGTTTTGTGTCTCCATGTTTATGTATATGGAAAGTAACTTTTCATAATTTTACGTTTTGTTTGTACTAAAGTGCTTTTTTTCAAGGGTTAGAGGCATTGAAAGTAATTTTTAAAACTCTAAAGAAACCTTTTTATTCTCATTGCTTACATTTTTAATAACAAGTTAGGTAGCTTTTATTCTTTAGAAGTGGGATTTATTATGTAAAGCCACTTTTTGGAAGAGGTGAAAATTAACCTGCGTTTCCTTACGCCTCAATGAGAGGTGAGGTTCAGAGCAGAGAATGAGGGTAGGGATTATGGAAACCCTTTCTTGGTATTAATTTTCCTCACAGATTAAAACTTTTGGTCCTCATCTGTTATCTTTACATTTGTCAGAGAATTTATATTGTCAACTTAATTCACCCAGTGTTTGAATGCTTGCTCTGTGCGTGGCAGTAGGAGAATTAAGGTCCCACACTGTGGGGGAAATAGAAGGGTAGATAACTCTGGTAATGCTTATCATGGTTTGTGTTCAAGGAAGGTGTTGAGGGAAAAGTGGAATTTGCACTGGACTTGAAAGGTGACTGGTATGTCAGCAAAGCTGGTATTATTCAGGCAGAAGGACCAGGCTGAACAAAGGAAAAGGTGCAGAAGGTCCCTGCTGGGTGTGCTGGGAATACACAGAACGTTGCTAAGAGCAGTAGAAGTTAGGGCACATTCCTTATTAGTCCCAGCCTGTCTTCTTCACTGACTGGCTGTATAACCTTATGAGAGTTACTAAACTTTCTGAGCCTTTGTTTCCTCATCTGCAGAATGGCTAGTTACTGCATAATAGTTAAGATAAAATGAGACTATAATATATTGCATTGCAGTTGGGTGTGATGGCTCACACCTGTAATTCTAGCACTTTGGGAGGCCGAGGCAGGTGGATCACTTGAAGTCAGGAGTTCGAGACCAGTCTGGCCAACATGGTGAAAACCTCGCCTCTACTAAAAATACAAAAATTAGCCGGGTATTGTGGCACAAGCCTGTAATCTCAGCTACTTGGGAGGCTGAGGCAGGAGAATTGCTTGAACCAGGGAGGCGGAGGCTGCAGTGAGCTGAGATTGCACCACTGCACTCCAGCCTGGACGACAGAGGGGGAGACTCTGTCTCAAAACAAAAAATATTGCATTGCACATAATTTAAACACTCAATAAAAGTAGTTGCAATTATTAAGTTTTTCTTTTAAATTTTATTTATTGTTTTAAAATTAACATGTTGGTCAAACTAGTTTTTTTTTTTTTTTTCTTTTTGGAGACGGAGTCTTGCTCTGTTGCCCAGGCTGGAGCTCAGTGGTGCCATCTTGGTTGACTGCAAGCTCCGCCTCCTGGGTTCATGCCATTCTCCTGCCTCAGCCTCCCGGGTTGCTGGGACCACAGGCGCCCGCCACCACGCCATGCTAATTTTTTTGCATTTTTTTTTAGTAGAGACGGGGTTTCACCGTGTTAGACAGGATGGTCTCGATCTCCCGACCTCGTGATGCGCGTGTCTCAGCCTCCCAAAGTGGGATTACAGACGTAAGCCACTGTGCCCGGCCGATCAAACTAGTTTCTGGAAGATGACTATACCCTGTAATCCCACCCCCAAAACATCTGTTGTCAGCAGTTCAATGAATATCAGTCTTTTTAATTTTCATCTCTGCGCACCTTTGGTGCTGGTGGTACGTTGTTTTTTTGTTTTGGTACAATCATGCCTCAGTTAACAACAGAATATTTCTAAGAAGCACGTCATTGAGTGATTTTTGTCATTTTTCTAACATCTTAGGATGTACTTACACACACCTAGCCTGGGTGTAGCCGACTGCCCATCTAGGCTATGTGGTATAGCCTATTGCTCCTAGGCTACAAAGCTGTACCGCATGTTACTGTACTGAATGCTGTAGGCAATTGTGAAAGAATGGTAAGTATTTATGTATCTGCATATATCTAAACATAGAGAAGGTACAGTGAAAATAAGGTATAA
Source organism: Symphalangus syndactylus (assembly GCF_028878055.3). Classification (NCBI taxonomy): domain Eukaryota; kingdom Metazoa; phylum Chordata; class Mammalia; order Primates; family Hylobatidae; genus Symphalangus; species Symphalangus syndactylus. Next base: position 17,505,154 of record NC_072440.2, read on the forward strand.
AAGATAAGGAAGTTGCTCTTGGTGAGTCAGTGAGTGAATGGTGAGTGAAAGTGAAGGCCCAGGACGTTACTGCACACTGCTGTAGATGTATAAACACTGTACCTTTGGGCTACACTAAATTTATTTTTAAAAGTTTTCTTGTTTTGATATTATTAACCTTAGATTACTGTCCTTTTTTTTTTTTTTTTTTTTTTTTTGAGACAGAGTCTCGCTCTGTCGCCCAGGCTGGAATGCGGTGGCTTGATCTCAGCTCACTGCAAGCTCCGCCTCCCAGGTTCACCCCATTCTTCTGCCTCAGTCTCCTGAGTAGCTGGGACTACAGGCGCCCGCCACCACACCTGGCTAATTTTTTGTATTTTTAGTAGAGACGGTGTTTCACCATGTTAGCCAGGATGGTCTTGACCTTGTGATCCACCTGCCTCGGCCTCTCAAAATGCTGGGATTACAGGCGTGAGCCACTGGTGCCCGGCCAGATTACTGTAACTTTTTTACTTTAAAAACTTTATAAAAAATTTGTAACCTTTTGACTCTTGTAATAACACTTAGCTTAAACCACAAACACATTGTGCAGCTGTTCAAAAATATTTTCTGTCATTGTGTTATTCTATAAACTTTTTTCTTTTATGATGATTATTAATTACTTTTAGAGATAAAGTCTTACTCTGTTCCAGGCTGGAGTGCAGTGGTACAGTCATAGCTCCCTGTAACCTCAAACTGCTGGACTCAAGCAACCCTCACTTCAGCCTCCTGAGTAGCTAGGACTACAGGTGCATGCCACCATGCTTGGCTACGTTTTTTGTTTTTTGTTTTTTGTTTTTTTGAAACAGAGTCTCACTCTGTCGCCCAGGCTGGAGTGCAGTGGCGCAATCTCGGCTCACTGCAAGCTCCGCCTCCCGAATTCAGGCCATTCTCCTGCCTCAGCCTCTCCGAGTAGCTGGGACTACAGGTGCCCGCCACCACGCCCGGCTAATTTTTTTTTTGTATTTTTAGTAGAGACGGGGTTTCACCGTGGTCTCGATCTCTTGACCTCGTGATCCACCCGCCTCGGCCTCCCAAAGTGCTGGGATTACAAGCGTGAGCCACCGCGCCCGGCCTGGCTACGTTTTTTTAGTTTGTGTAGAGCTGGAGTCATGCTGCGTTGCCCAGGCTGGTCTCAAACTCCTAGCGTCAAGCAATCCTTTCTCCTCTGCCTCCCAAAAGTTCTGCAATTGTAGGTGTGAGCCACCAGGCCTAGCCACTTTATTCTATAAGCTTTTTTTTTCTATTTATTATTATTATTTGAGACAGTCTTGCTGTGTTGCCCAAGTTGGAGTGGAATGGTGCGGTCTCAGCTCACTGCAGCCTCCATGTCGCGAGTTCAAGCGATGCTCCTGCCTTAGCCTCCCAAGTAGCTGGTACTACAGGCACATGCCATCATACCTGGCTAATTTTTGTATTTTTTTAGTGGAGATGGGATTTCACCATGTTGGCCAGGCTGGGCTGGAACTCCTGACCCCATGTGATCCACCCACCTTGGCCTCCCAAAGTACTGGGATGACAGACGTGAGCCACCGCACCGAGCCATATTTAAATATTTTTTATTTTTTTACTTTTTAAACACTTTTGTTAAAAACTAAGACACAAACACATGCATTAGCCTAAACCTACACAGAGTCAGAATAATCAATATCACTGTCTTCCAGCTTCACATCTTGGCCCACTGGAAGGTCTTTAGGGTCAGTAACACACATGGAGATATCATCTCCTATGATAACAGTGTCTTTTGTTTGTTTGCTTTGGTTTTTTTTTTTTTGAGACAGTCTCTCTCTGTCGCCCAGACTGGAGTGCAGTGGCATGATCTCGGCTCACTGCAACCTCCACCTCCCAGGTTCAAGCGATTCTCTGCCTCAGCCTTCCGCGTAGCTGGGATTATAGGCATGCATCAACATGCCCGGCTCACTTTTGTATTTTTAGTAGAGACGAGGTTTTGCCATGTTGGCGGGGCTGGTCTCAAGTGACCTGCCCATCTTGGCCTCCCAAAGTGTTGGGATTACAAGCGTGAGCCCCTGCGCCTTCTTTTGGGTACCTCCTGCAAGGCCTGACGGTAGCTGTTTTACAGTGAACTTTTTATTTATTTATTTTTTGAGATTGGTCTTGCCATGTTGCCCAGGCTAGACTTGAAGTCCTGGGCTCAAGAGATCTTCCTGCCTCAGCCTCCTGAGTAGCTAGGACTACAGGCACACGCTCCCACACCCAGCTTTAGTTAACTGTTTTTATAAGTAGAATATATAGTATCCATAACATAGAATTCTACATAGGATATGTAAACCAGTAACATAGTTTATTTTCGAGTATTATGTACTATACGTAGTTGTATGTGCTGTACTTTTATACCACTGGCAGTATATTAGGTTTACACTTGCATCACCATAAACAAGGAGGTAATACATTGCATTATGACAGCTACAGCATCACCAGGCGATAGGAATTTTTCAGCTCCGTTGTACTCTGATGGGACCACCATTGTGTACGTTATCGTTGTTGACAGAAATGCGTTATGTAGCACGTGACTATTTTTATTGCTGTTACTTCAACTTTAAGGTGTTTGGGAGGCAGGGAAGGGGAAAGCTGTGTGGCACACCTGGAAGACAAGTCTGCATGTGCTATGCTAATAATTGGGAGCCAGTGAAGTTTTTAAAATAGGGGGTGAATTAATCAGATCTTTTTCATTGAGATGCTGAAATGCAAGTTGGATTGGAGGGAAGTCTAATAGCAGACCAACAAGTGTTTGCTTGGCTGCTGTTTGAGGACCTTGTAGATGTGAGACATGTTTGTTACATGCCTTCAACAATATATGGCTCAGCAGGGGAGATAAGGCATTCATACCAAGTGGGGAAATAAGGACACAGCCACCAGGTAATGGTGTTTGGACAAGAAGTGCTGTAGCTGTTTGGGGAAGGCAAGATCACCAAGCTGAGCCGTTTTCCTGAAGGCTTCAGTGAGGAAGCCAAATGGCCTTGAGGAATGACTCAGATTTGGAAAATGTTTTGGGGAGAGGCCAAGCACAAATCAAGAGGTCAGAGCGCATGGTCTATGTGGAGTGGTGGGTTTGGCCAATAGTGAGCAGTATGGTTGGAAAGGAAAATTGCCGTGGCCTTCAACAAACCTGTTAAACACCCTGTCTTCTGACCCTCTCTTCACTGTACTGCAACTGTGTTATTCTTTTGCAGTTTGAGGCTTTTCGGATAGAACAGTGTCCTAGTTATTTTCCCAGGTCTAGTAAACAGCCCAGCACATAGTAGATGCTTGAAAACAACAACAATAAAAGAATGACTGGATATTTGCTGTTTATGGAAGTTACGGACTGGATATCCTGCCGTTCCTTTAAACTTAGATCTCAAATAAAATCCTAGTATCACCTCTCTCCTTCCCTTGTTTATTCTGTGCTAAGTTTAGACAGGTTACTTGCCCCTCTGCTCCCACAGCTGTGTGCTTACCTTGCCATTCCATAATTTTGGACATCTCTGTTGTGGTCATACTGCATGACTCACCACGTTGGATGTCCAACATGTCACATTTGCTTGGGACCCCCCACTGCCTTTCCTCCTTCCTGTTTCTTCACTCTCCTTTTCTGGCTTCTTTTCCTCTTCTCCGTCTTCTAAATGGTAGAGTGATTGCAGGGATCAGTCACTCCAAGTTAACCTCTAGATGACTGGTTTTAAATCTTTTTTTCAGCCATACCGAATGCCGGAGAAGTACAAACACACTACACTGTCTTGTGCACACAGACACAACAGGAAAAAAAAGTTTCACAAAACGGTTCTTATACTTCATGAGCCGTGGACTCTGTTATTTTCCATTCTGCTCTATTTCATTTTTTTTTTTAAGTGCTGTTCATGACCCACTAAATTGATTTCACAGCCTGCAGTTTGAAAAACTGCTCTGGGTGATCTCATCTACTCTGTTGGCTTTAAATACTACCTCTGTGCTAATGACCTTCCCATTTTTATCTCTACCCGAGCTTTCCTTGGAGATCCTGTCACATTAGCTATCTCCCTGCTGTTTCCATGTGGACGTGCAGTGGGAATCGCATGTTGCCCTGTTTGGGCAAAGCACTCTTGATTCCCTTTACCACCAGCCTCATTCCTCTTCATAAATGGTGCCATGTTTGCAGTTGTTCTGTAAGGAATGGTGATGGGAGTACAAGCTCCCCAGTCACTGCTTAAGCTCAGATCTGACGCCTTGGGCAGCTACACAACCTCTCTCTACCATGTTGTCTTCATTTGAATAAAGGGTTGTGACTTGTACCTCTTGGGATTATTGTGACAGTTGAATGAATTTTCACCTGAAAAGACATGGAGCAGTGGCTGGCACATGGCTTGTGTTTAACTAGTGTTGGCTGCTGCTGTTTATCATTGTTGTTATGGCTCTCATGTCCACTTCTGATCCATTAGCAATTTCTGTTGGCTCTAACTTCAAACTGTGTCCGTTTTGACCATGTGTCACCACCTCCATCAACACCACATTCACCCATGCAGCCAACATCCCTTAACCAGACTACCAACTAATTCCCCGCTCTGTCCTTGCGCCTCCCCTGGTCTGTTTTCCACAAAACAGCCAGAGGAGCCATTTAAAAACTGAAACCAGATCATGCCACTCTATAGCTTAAAACCCTCCAAGGGCTTCTAATAAAATCCGAACTTCCCCATGTGGCTGTTACTTTTTATAAGACCTTTCACTGGTACTTCACAAACAGTAACATATGTGTGACTTGCTAGTGACCTTGTTAACATGCAGAATCTGATCCTGTAGGTCTGTGGGGCCTGAGACACTGCATCTCTAATAAGCTTGACCAGGTGAATATGGTAAATATCAGCAGTAGTGGGATGGGTTGCCATCAGTCTTCTTCTTATGCAATGTCCTGGGAAGAACACGGCACCATGTGTCTGGTATTGCCGCTAAGGAAGCATGACCTGAGTCTGGTCATGAGGAAAAACAGATCAGATTGAGGGTTATGCTGCAAAATGAAAAGACTGTACTCTGGCAGGGACATGAAAGTCAGGAAGAGAAAAGGGAGCTATTCCAGATTGATTGACACTGGTGAGATGTAGCTCTGGGGTAGACTCCTGGACCAGAAAGGAAAAAGACATTGTTGGGACAGCTGACAAAATTCAAATGGGGTCTATGGATTGGATTGAGAGTGTAGTATCAGTGTTGATTTCCTGATGTGGAGGCTTGTATGCTGGTTATGGAGGAGAATGTCCTTGTTTTTGGAAATAACGCAGTAGAGTATTGAGCAACAATGGGGTTTCATGCCTTCAGCCTGCTCTCAAAGGGGCCAGGAAAAGATAATGGAGCAAATGATGTAAAGCATCAGTTGGAGAATCTCGTTGAAGAGGGTATGTGAGCCCTTTGAACTATTTTTGCACTTTTCTGTACATTTGAAGTAATTTAAAATTATTTTATTTTTTTAAGAGAGGCTCTTGCTCTGTCTCCCAGGCTGGAGTGCAGTGGCACCATCTTACCTCACTGCAGCCTCTAGAGTTCAAGTGATTCTTGTGCCTCAGCCACTTGAGTAGCTAGGATTATGGGCGTGCGCCACCATCCCCAGCTAATTTTTGTATTTTTAGTAGAGACGGGGTTTCACCATAATGGCCAGGCTGGTCTTGAACTCCTGGCCTCATGTGATCTGCCTGGCTTGGCCTCTCAAGGTGCTGGGAGATTACAGGCGTGAGCCACCACGCCCAGTCTTAAAAACTATTTTTTAATACCCTATTGAGATTTTGACTGGAACCTATTAGAGTTTTATAAACTAATATGTGGAGACTTAACGTCTTTATAATACTAGCCCTTTTTATCTAGCTATACCATTTGTTCTTCTAGTTTGTTTCTTTCATTTTGTTTTGAGCTTTTTTGGGTTGTTCAGTGAAGTCTCTAATTTTCATATAGCTTTTGCCCACTTGTACTTTGGATTGGTCATTGATATCTTTTGAATTTTAATTCAGAATTATATTTGTTTGTTTTATTATTATTTCTTTTTAAGAGACAGAATCTCACTCTGTCACCCAGGCTGGAATGGAGTTCAGTGGCGTGATCTTGGCTCACTGCAGCCTCCACCTCCTGTGTTCAAGTGATTCTCCTGCCACAGCCTCCTAAGTAGCTGGGATTACAGGTTTCCGACACCACACGTGGCTAGTTTTTGTATTTTTAGTAGAGACAGCATTTCACCATGTTGGCCAGGCTGGTCTTGAACTCCTGACCTCAGGTGATCTGCCTGCCTCAGCCTTCCAAAGTGCTGGGATTACAGGCTTGAGCCACCAGGCCTGGCCTCAAAATTATATTTGAATGAATTATAAAATGGAACATCCCTTCAGCCTATAAGTGGCAACACTGATTACTTCCCTTTTGCCTCTGAAGGTTTAGAAATTATGTATTAATACAACCTTTAAATGAAAAAATATATTCAATGACATCTCAGAAGCCCCTGCACTCAGCATTTAAGAAAATTCCACAGGAGCTCTAACTAGCCCCAGAGATGCCCTGCTCCCACCCTCCTCCTGCTCCCGTTTTGGGAACTATTTGGCCATCCTGCTCACATATGTGGTCATCTGAAGTGATCTTGGGATGCCCCTGTGAAAATAAGACAGATAGCCATGGAGTGGGGGTGGGGCCAGGATAGGGCCCAGGTGCCTTTGGTCTGCTCAGGAGCAGATTTATGGCATCTCCTTGAAGAGTTACAGAAGCGTGTGGTGGATAGGATGCTTACAGCCTCTTGGCTGTTTGAGATTATGCCTAGTAATAGGCCTGCCCACTGTAGGATGGAATTCAGCTGACTTTAGGCCTGATTCTGAAAAATAATTTTGAGCTAGTGATTCTGTGTGCACACTTGCCTGGGCACTGTGGTGTCCAGCAACCCTGTGTGTGGCATTGGCACCAGGTTTCCTGAAGTAGAGGTCCTGTCTGGCAAGCTCGTCCCTTCCCTCCTGCTTCTGATTTGTGGGGTCCCCTGTGCCTCTATTTCTTTCCCTTGGGCAGAGGAGCACTTTGCTGTCAGTGGGAACAGATAAAGCTCTGATACTGCTGAGATAGTGTAAGGGTTGTAATTTTTAAATGAGGTTAATGACATTTTGGCCGAGCGCTGTGCCTCACCCTGTAATCCCAGCACTTTGGGAAGCCAAGACAGGTGGCTCACTTGAGGTCAGGAGTTCAAGACCAGCCTGGCCAACATGGCGAAATGCTATCTCTCCTAAAAATACAAAAATTAGCTGGGCGTGGTGGCAGGTACCTGTAATCTCAGCTACTTGGGAGGCTGAGGCAGAAGAATGGCGTGAACCCGGGAGGCAGAGCTTGCAGTGAGCCGAGATATCGCCACTGCCCTCCAGCCTTAGCGACAGAGCGAGACTCTGTCCCAAAAAAAAAAAAAAAAAAAAAAAAAACCTTTGCCATATGGTTAATAAGCCCTATAGACCCCACATCCTTGACATTCAGAGCCCAGCACCTGCCTGCAACTCTCTTCATAGTATCTCATCCAATTTTGGACTTCGGGCACTTCTTACTTTCTTGCAACTTGTCTATACATTTTGTCTGACATTTCTGTTTTCTTGAGGGAGTATTTTTAGTCCCTGTTCTATGTCATAGTGCATGAAATAGAAGTCTCTCATTCCCCAAGTGGTAATAGTCTACTCTGAAATCCTAGGAATGAGAAAAACTTTATCAGTCAGGGTCCCAGTAGAAAACAGATGGCACACTCAAACTGGGTAATTTGAGGAGTGTTTAATTGTATCATTCAGGGTTCATTCAGGAAAAGAGAAGTTTTCTATTCCAGGTATGAATGGTTTTGATACAGGAATTAAGGCTTTACCCAACCCTGGAAGAACTGGAATTGGGAAGGTTCCTGATGATTTCATACTGAAGTGTCATAGTGAATGGTTCTCATGAGCTCATGGGGAAGCCGCTATGAATCCACGTGTGCTGCATCTACCTCCAGGAAACATCAGCCTCTACGTTTATTTTGCTTTCTAAATCTCTCTTGGACTTCTCATTGCAAACTGTAACCCAGAACCATGCTGCTAAAGGGTTTGGGAACGGAAGTTCTCAGCCTCTGATCTGCAGAGGAGAGCTTGGAAGGAGGGTGGTCACGATGCTGAGTTGACAACAATGCAGAAGATTAATAAAGGGACTGTAAAGGGTGAGCAGGGTTTGGGGAAGCCAACAGGAAAGTGAAGTCTTCTGGGATGGCAGTTAGCAGGGAGTTGTTACCTACTACCTTCTAGACCTGAAGGGCAGAGGGTGAGGTGGTTCCTGGAGCTTGGAGAAAGTGACTATATGTTCAGGTTGCCTGATGGAGCTGCAGCCATTGGTGGAGGGTCTCAGCCAGCCTCAGTAACCTCGGGGTGGGAGCCAGGAGAGTAAGTTCCTCTGTCTCACTTTCCTCCTCTCCTGCCTCTTACCAGCCAAACTGGGTCAGAAGGCAGAGGGTGGTGGGGCCTGTCAGTTGTCCCTCCATTGTCCCTTCTAGGGCATAGAGTAAGGTGGAGATGGGTGAGGAGAGGCTGTGGGGGGCAAACAGGGAATATCCCTCACACAGGGGCTCTAACTAGACGCATCATTGTCAATATCTTGAGGATTTAAAGGCAAAGAAGGAGATGAGCCCAGGAGTTTGAGACCAGCCTGGACAGCATAGTGAGACTCTGTCTCTATTTTTAAAAAATTATAAAAATTAACCATGGTCCCAATTATTTTTTAAAAATTAGCCAGGGGTCCCATGCCTGTGGTCCCAGCTACTTGGGAGGCTAAGGCAGGAGGATTGCCTGAGCTGGGAGTTGAGGCTACAGTGAGCCTGTGGTCGTGCCACTGCACTCCAGCCTGGACAACAGAGTGAGACACTCTTTCCAAAAAAGAGAATGGGTTGGGAAGTGGGATGTTGTTGGACATATGGAGGAAGAAGGACAGAGAAAGCCAATGTTGGTTTTCTATAAGAGGGCAAGGTCATCAGCCCTTTAATAGGATGGGGAGAACAAGTCTGCAGCTGGTTATGAGTGAGTTTGTGAGGTGGACACATGGACTCTGGAATTTATAGGCACAAAGTTCTGGACCTCACTAATACACCTCCACAGCACTTCTGAAACGGTTCAGAAAGTTAGGAATATAGGAGAAAAACAGGAAAGGGAGAGTCAGTATGGATAGGAAGTACATCAGTAGGCCTCTTTATTTATTTATTGAGACAGAATCTCGCTTTGTTGCCCAGGCTGGAGGGCAGTGGCGTGATCTCTGCTCACTGCAACCTCTGCCTCCCAGGCTCAGGCGATCCTCCTGCCTCAGCCCCCCGAGTTGCTGGGACTACAGTCACGCATCACCATGCTTGGCTAATTTTTGTATTTTTTATAGAGATAGGGTTTCGCCATGTTGCCCAGGCTGGTCTTGAACTCCTGAGCCCAAGCGATCTGCCTGCCTCGACCTCCCAAAGTTCAGGGATTACAGGTGTGAGCCACCCCAGCCTCTTTTTTAGAGTATGTATGCAAGTTCCTTAGGTGACTTATTCCTTTGGGGTATCAGATTTTCCTTACTATTTGTATTCATTTAAACAAAGGAATTGAGGCACTTACTAATCACAGTGCTTTAAAACTGACTACACTGATGCTTTTTTTAAAGATGATGGGATAAAATTGGAATTATCTCTATTAGCTCTTTTTTTGTTGTTTTTTTTTTTTTTAAAGAGACAGGGTTACTGTCACCCAGGGTGGAGCACATTGGCACATTCATAGCTCATTGCAGCCTCGAACTCCAGAGTTCAAGCAATCATCCCACCTCAGCCTCTTGAGCAGCTGGGACTGTAGGCATACCTCATCACACTGTGCATTTAAAATTTTTTTTTAACCCAGGCTGGTCTTGAACTCCTGACCTCAAGAGATCCTCCCACCTTGGCCTCCCAAAATACTGGGATTACAGGTGTGAGCCAACACACCCAGCCTATTACTTATTTTATAGCTGCAGGTTTACGTTTTCTGTCATTGGCATATGCTACTTGGTTTTCTTAATTGGTTTACTTGGCATTCCTAAAAAAGATAAACCTGGGCAGCCATGTTCTAGTACTCAGGTGCTTCATGTATACTAAGAATATTTAGCATGACTGGAACCCTGCAGGACGTATTTGGCCTTGGATTTTTTTTTTCTTCTATTTCATAAAGTAGAACCATAACAATAGGGAAAGGGGTATCATACAGGACAGGGAATCTGCAGGGGAGGGCTGAGAACAGACCTAAGAAGGAGTCCTTCGTGTATCTGTTTTCCCTGTCTGGAGATAGGGCAGCCTGAGGCCTGATACGCTGATGTTTAAAGTGGCCTTTAGCTCTTGGTGGCTCCTATTTAGGAAGAATATGGAGCAAGTGGCAACATTGTTTATACACTCAGATCTTCAGAAGCTTGATTTTATTTCCAGAAGGATTAATTAAACAACATGTAACACAGCTTTTTATAGAGAATATCTCTTGAGAAGGGTTTTCATTAGTTTAAACTGCTAGCTTTAATGTTTTTGTTCAATTTAGCCCCCATTCAGCCTTGTTTTATCTAGAGAAGGCCACTGGCACTGAGGAGTAGAGCAGGAGCACATCACAAGGAGAAAAAATTAATACTTGTGTAGACAGAATTGCTCTTGATAGTTGTAAGAATGATGGGGGAGGGAGGTGAAGAGCCAGCTGGAACAGTATGGAGGTCCTTATGAGAGGATGGCAGTGAAGGGACAGATTTATTGTGGGTGGCTACCCACTTTCAAGGCCGAACTGACAGGACAACTGGCATCTTTTACTGACCATGTGGAAGACCCTCTGGGCAGTGTAACGTTAAGAACATGGCCTGCCCCCAGCCCTGCTGCCTAGGAGCTTTGTGAACTCTGCTTCTGTTTCCTCATCTGTAAAACGAGCGTGCTGGTGTTGTGAGGATTAAATGAGTTTAGTGTATGTGAAGTGCTGGAACAGTGTCAGGCATGGTCATCCCCTATTTGAATAGCTATTACCTACTGCCCTGCAGATTCACTGGAACAAAGCAACAGAGGCATTTCGAATAGGATGAGAAGTTGTTTCCTTTAGATTCTGACATTATTTGCACATGAATGTTTAATGATTGTTTTGGGTCACATGAATATATAATCAAGCTTAAGGAAGTAGACCCTTGTCTAGCTGTTTCAGACTTAACGATATTTCAAGATGTGGGTCAAGCTTTTAGAAGTTGGGGTTACTGGCCATCTTCTACTCTAATCCATATTTACTTTCTGAAGTCTTTCCTCAAAGTTCTCATGTGGACTCAAGTTGGGTCTTTCCCTTAGAACTGGACTCATGGGATTTTACAGGCAAGGTCTTCAGCATCCTCCAGCTCTGCTTTTAGGTTGATCATATTCTATTTTCACTTTCTATAATTCTCTCATGTCACTCCCACAGCACCATCCCTGAATATGTGAGTTCTAGCCTAGTTCTCTAAGGCCTAGTTCTTACACCATTTAATCATTCACACAGCCCTCCGGTGTGATGACATGAGGATTACAGCAAGGAACAGGCAGTTTCTGCCCTTTAAGGAGTTTACATTTTAGTCGGAGGAGAGACAGACAGTAAACAAGTAGCATATATGTATCTGTTTGGAGTAAGTATGGGGCCAGGCAGGGGATAAAACAGGGGAGGGAGTTACAGCCAGGGAAAAGGTGTGGAGCTGGCTGTTTTTACTAGAATGACCAGGGAATGAGTGACACTTGCCCAAAGTGGAAGGAGAGCAAGCTGTCTGGCTCTGGGAGAAGAACGTGCAGGTGAGAACAGTTCCTATGTAGATATGTGGTAGGGCTGTTCCAGGAACAAGGAGACTGTGGGGCTAGAGCAGAGAGTGGTAGGGGAGGAGCTCAGATAGGTCATGGGGGTGGGAGTGGGGGCCTTTGAGACCACTTTCCCAAAGAATGTGGTGGGAGCCACTCCAGGGATTGGAGAGGATGAATCTGACTTACCTTTAAAAGGGTTGTTGACTTCCCTGCAGGCAACTCCATTTTCAGCTCCCCTTCAGGGGAACTAGGAAACTAGCTTCATAAACCATTGTAACTAAACTAAACTGTCTGTTAGTACCTCACTTTACCCTTTATGTGTTTTGGAACTTGTTTTTTTTAAATAATTGGTTCTGAAGTCATTTGGAGCAATTTGGCCTTGTCCCTTTCATCTTTGACTCTGAGGAGACAGGCCCAGGTGAAAGGGGAAAAAAATCAGCTTGATTGATTGATTAAGAGGGATTATAAAAGGTAATACAAAGTGGTGGCTCAGTCAGATAACTTTGGAAAGAGTCTGGGTCCTAGGCTTGATGAATTCCTATTTTCCTCTCTGTTTTTTGCTGTCCTCCAAGATGATTGCTTCTAATTCTTTCATAGTAATGGCCAGTAATAACTGAATATAAAAAGTTGGCAAATAAAAATATCACATGGCAGGTAAAGGTGCTGGAAATTCCTGGAAACCTCCCAAAATAATCTGGAAGAATAGTCACTGCTATTCACTGGCTTAAGTCTAGCCCTTTGTACCTGGGAATTGAAGGAGAGTGGTGGAGAGAGGGGTACTTTAGACACAATCATGCCAAGAAGAGGTTGACTCCAAAGTTTGTGTGGAACCCATATGGGCTGAGTGTCCTGGAGTCACCAGTCATCACAGGTAGTTGGCAGTTATAGTAAAGCTGCAAAAATGTGCACTTGAACATAAGGAATTCGCTGCAGTTCTCTGGCCAGGTCTGTTTCTCAGTGTTGGGGAGTGGCAATCAGCAGCCAGTGTTACAACCCACAGTTCAGTGATCAACCTAATACATGAAAGCAGAGAAATGAAAGTAGTGGCTTATGCCTGTAATCCCAAAACTTTGAGAGGTCAAGGCAGGATGATCATTTGAGGCCAGGTGTTTGATGCTGCAGTGAACTATGACTGTGCCCCTGCCCAGCCTGGGCAACAGAGTGAGACCTTGTCTCAAAAAAAAAAAAAAAAAAAAAAAAAAAATTGGTTTTTCTTACCCCACACCCCCCCCCCCCCCCCAATAACTGGAAGAGTCATTGAAAAGTTGCTGTTTTTCACTGACAGTAATAACACAGCCCCATATTTTAATCCGGTTGCGTTTGGGGGCTCATTTGTCTAATAATGAAGGCATTATTAGATATATGAGACGTACATATTTTTGCTACATTGGGTTTGTATGCACTCAATGCTGCTTTTCATTCTACTACAGATTCTTGCCTCACTCTTTAGGCCATTTCTCTGCATATGTGCATTTTCAGAAGCGGATAGGATAAAATATAAAAGATGAAATTCAAGGTCAGGCACGGTGGCTCATGCCTGTAATCCCAGCACTTTGGGAGGCCGAGGCGGGTGGATCACGAGGTCAGGAGTTCGAGACCAGCCTGGCCAGCACGGTGAAACCCTGTCTCTACTAAAAATACAAAAAAAATTAACCGAGCCTGGTGGCCACGCACCTGTAGTTCCCAGCTACTCTGGAGGCTGAGGCAAGAGAATTGCTTGAACCCTGCAGGCGGAAGTTGCAGTGAGCCGAGATTGTGCCATTGCAGTCCAACCTGGGTTACAGAGTGAGACTCTGTCTCAAAAAACAAAACAAAAAAAAAATAGAAATTCAAACCAGTCAGCTTCACCTGGGCATCTGATTCATCTTTGTCCCCTCCATCATCTAGACTTGATTTTATTTGTACCGAGGAGATGCGTGTCTAATGTTTTTCTTTCTTTTCTTCTATTTCTAGGAGGGCTGTTGGCCTGCTGCTGTGCTGCTGAACAGTATGCAGTCCTTTCGGGAGCAAAGCAGTTACCACGGAAACCAGCAAAGCTACCCACAGGAGGTACACGGCTCATCCCGGCTAGAAGAGTTCAGCCCTCGTCAGGCCCAGATGTTCCAGAATTTTGGAGGTGCAGGTGGCAGTAGTGGCAGCAGTGGCAGTGGCAGTGGTGGTGGACGACGAGGAGCAGCAGCTGCTGCGGCAGCGATGGCTAGCGAGACCTCTGGCCATCAAGGTTACCAGGGTTTCAGGAAAGAGGCTGGAGATTTTTACTACATGGCAGGCAACAAAGACCCTGTGACTACAGGAACCCCACAGCCTCCTCAGCGAAGGCCTTCTGGGCCTGTGCAGAGCTATGGACCCCCACAAGGGAGCAGCTTTGGCAATCAGTATGGGAGTGAGGGTCATGTGGGCCAGTTTCAAGCACAGCACTCTGGCCTTGGCGGTGTGTCGCATTATCAGCAGGATTACACAGGGCCTTTCTCTCCAGGGAGTGCTCAGTACCAACAGCAGGCTTCCAGCCAGCAGCAGCAGCAGCAAGTCCAGCAGTTGAGACAGCAGCTTTACCAGTCCCACCAGCCCCTGCCACAGGCCACTGGCCAAGCAGCATCCAGCTCATCCCATCTACAGCCAATGCAGCGGCCCTCAACTCTGCCATCTTCTGCTGCTGGTTACCAGTTGAGAGTGGGCCAGTTTGGCCAACACTATCAGTCTTCTGCATCCTCCTCCTCCTCCTCCTCCTTCCCTTCACCACAGCGTTTTAGCCAGTCTGGACAGAGCTATGATGGCAGTTACAGTGTGAATGCTGGATCTCAGTATGAAGGACACAATGTGGGTTCTAATGCACAGGCTTATGGAACACAATCCAATTACAGCTATCAGCCTCAATCTATGAAGAATTTTGAACAGGCAAAGATTCCACAAGGGACCCAACAGGGGCAGCAGCAGCAGCAACCGCAGCAGCAACAACACCCTTCTCAGCATGTGATGCAGTATACTAACGCTGCCACCAAGCTGCCCCTGCAAAGCCAGGTGGGGCAGTACAACCAGCCTGAGGTTCCTGTGAGGTCCCCCATGCAGTTTCACCAGAACTTCAGCCCCATTTCTAACCCTTCTCCAGCTGCCTCTGTGGTTCAGTCTCCAAGCTGTAGTTCTACCCCATCTCCTCTCATGCAGACTGGGGAGAATCTCCAGTGTGGGCAAGGCAGTGTGCCTATGGGTTCCAGAAACAGAATTTTACAGTTAATGCCTCAACTCAGTCCAACCCCATCAATGATGCCCAGTCCTAATTCTCATGCCGCAGGCTTCAAAGGGTTTGGACTAGAAGGGGTACCAGAAAAGCGACTGACAGATCCTGGGTTGAGTAGTTTGAGTGCTCTGAGTACTCAAGTGGCCAATCTTCCTAACACTGTCCAGCACATGTTACTTTCTGATGCCCTGACTCCTCAGAAGAAGACCTCCAAGAGGCCCTCATCTTCCAAGAAAGCAGATAGCTGCACAAATTCTGAAGGCTCCTCACAACCTGAAGAACAGCTGAAGTCCCCTATGGCAGAGTCATTAGATGGAGGCTGCTCCAGCAGTTCAGAGGATCAAGGTGAGAGAGTGCGGCAACTAAGTGGCCAGAGCACCAGCTCTGACACCACCTACAAGGGTGGAGCCTCTGAGAAAGCTGGCTCCTCACCGGCACAAGGTGCTCAGAATGAACCCCCCAGACTCAATGCTAGTCCCGCCGCAAGAGAAGAGGCCACCTCACCAGGCGCTAAGGACATGCCATTGTCATCTGACGGGAACCCAAAGGTTAATGAGAAGACAGTTGGGGTGATTGTCTCCCGGGAAGCCATGACAGGTCGGGTAGAAAAACCTGGTGGACAAGATAAAGGCTCCCAAGAGGATGATCCTGCAGCCACTCAAAGGCCACCTAGCAATGGTGGGGCAAAGGAAACCAGTCATGCATCACTTCCCCAGCCAGAGCCTCCAGGAGGAGGAGGGAGCAAAGGAAACAAGAATGGCGATAACAACTCCAACCATAATGGAGAAGGAAATGGCCAGAGTGGCCACTCTGCAGCGGGCCCTGGTTTTACAAGCAGAACTGAGCCTAGCAAATCTCCCGGAAGTCTGCGCTATAGTTACAAAGATAGTTTCGGGTCAGCTGTGCCACGAAATGTCAGTGGCTTTCCTCAGTATCCTACAGGGCAAGAAAAGGGAGATTTCACTGGCCATGGGGAACGAAAGGGTAGAAATGAAAAATTCCCAAGCCTTCTGCAGGAAGTGCTTCAAGGTTACCACCACCACCCGGACAGGAGATATTCTAGGAGTACTCAAGAGCATCAGGGGATGGCTGGTAGCCTAGAAGGAACCACAAGGCCCAATGTCTTGGTTAGTCAAACCAATGAATTAGCTAGCAGGGGCCTTCTGAACAAAAGCATTGGGTCTCTATTAGAAAATCCCCACTGGGGCCCCTGGGAAAGGAAATCAAGCAGCACAGCTCCTGAAATGAAACAGATCAATTTGACTGACTATCCAATTCCCAGAAAGTTTGAAATAGAGCCTCAGTCATCAGCCCATGAGCCTGGGGGTTCCCTCTCTGAAAGAAGATCAGTGATCTGTGATATTTCTCCACTTAGGCAGATTGTCAGGGACCCAGGGGCTCACTCACTGGGACACATGAGTGCCGACACCAGAATTGGGAGGAATGACCGTCTCAATCCAACTTTAAGTCAGTCGGTCATTCTTCCTGGTGGTTTGGTGTCCATGGAAACCAAGCTGAAATCCCAGAGCGGGCAGATAAAAGAGGAAGACTTTGAACAGTCTAAATCTCAAGCTAGTTTCAACAACAAGAAATCTGGAGACCACTGCCATCCTCCTAGCATCAAGCATGAGTCTTACCGTGGCAATGCCAGCCCTGGAGCAGCGACCCATGATTCCCTTTCAGACTACGGCCCCCAAGACAGCAGACCTACGCCAATGCGGCGGGTCACTGGCAGAGTTGGTGGTCGGGAGGGCATGAGGGGTCGGTCCCCGTCTCAATATCATGACTTTGCAGAAAAATTGAAAATGTCTCCTGGGCGGAGCAGAGGCCCAGGGGGAGACCCTCATCACATGAATCCACACATGACCTTTTCAGAGAGGGCCAACCGGAGTTCTTTACACGCTCCCTTTTCTCCCAACTCAGAAACCCTGGCCTCTGCTTATCACGCAAATACTCGGGCTCATGCTTATGGGGACCCTAATGCAGGTTTGAATTCTCAGCTGCATTATAAGAGACAGATGTACCAACAGCAACCAGAGGAGTATAAAGACTGGAGCAGCGGTTCTGCTCAGGGAGTAATTGCTGCAGCACAGCACAGGCAGGAGGGGCCACGGAAGAGTCCAAGGCAGCAGCAGTTTCTTGACAGAGTACGGAGCCCTCTGAAAAATGACAAAGATGGTATGATGTATGGTCCACCAGTAGGGACTTACCATGACCCCAGCGCCCAGGAGGCTGGGCGCTGCCTAATGTCTAGTGATGGTCTGCCTAACAAGGGCATGGAATTAAAGCACGGCTCCCAGAAGTTACAAGAATCCTGTTGGGATCTTTCTCGGCAAACTTCTCCAGCCAAAAGCAGTGGTCCTCCAGGAATGTCCAGTCAAAAAAGGTATGGGCCGCCTCATGAGACTGATGGACATGGACTAGCTGAGGCTACACAGTCATCCAAACCTAGTAATGTTATGCTGAGACTTCCAGGCCAGGAGGATCATTCTTCTCAAAACCCCTTAATCATGAGGAGGCGTGTTCGTTCTTTTATCTCTCCCATTCCCAGTAAGAGACAGTCACAAGATGTAAAGAACAGTAGCACTGAAGATAAAGGTCGCCTCCTTCACTCATCAAAAGAAGGCGCTGATAAAGCATTCAATTCCTATGCCCATCTTTCTCACAGTCAGGATATCAAGTCTATCCCTAAGAGAGATTCCTCCAAGGACCTTCCAAGTCCAGATAATAGAAACTGCCCTGCTGTTACCCTCACAAGCCCTGCTAAGACCAAAATACTGCCCCCACGGAAAGGACGGGGATTGAAATTGGAAGCTATAGTTCAGAAGATTACATCCCCAAATATTAGGAGGAGCGCATCTTCAAACAGCACGGAGGCTGGGGGAGACACGGTCACACTTGATGATATACTGTCTTTGAAGAGTGGTCCTCCTGAAGGTGGGAGTGTTGCTGTTCAGGATGCTGACATAGAGAAGAGAAAAGGTGAGGTGGCTTCTGACCTAGTCAGTCCAGCAAACCAGGAGTTGCACATTGAGAAACCTCTTCCAAGGTCTTCAGAAGAGTGGCGTGGCAACGGGGATGACAAAGTGAAGACAGAGACACATGCAGAAACAGTTACTGCGGGAAAGGAACCCCCTGGTGCCATGACATCCACAACCTCACAGAAGCCTGGTAGTAACCAAGGGAGACCAGATGGTTCCCTGGGTGGAACAGCACCTTTAATCTTTCCAGACTCAAAGAATGTACCTCCAGTGGGCGTATTGGCCCCTGAGGCAAACCCCAAGGCTGAAGAGAAGGAGAACGATACAGTGACGATTTCACCGAAGCAAGAGGGTTTCCCTCCAAAGGGATATTTCCCATCAGGAAAGAAGAAGGGGAGACCCATTGGTAGTGTGAATAAGCAAAAGAAACAGCAGCAGCCGCCGCCTCCGCCCCCTCCGCCCCCACAGATACCAGAAGGTTCTGCAGATGGAGAGCCAAAGCCAAAAAAACAGAGGCAAAGGAGGGAGAGAAGGAAGCCTGGGGCCCAGCCGAGGAAGCGAAAAACCAAACAAGCAGTTCCCATTGTGGAACCCCAAGAACCTGAGATCAAACTAAAGTATGCCACCCAGCCACTGGATAAAACCGATGCCAAGAACAAGTCTTTTTACCCTTACATCCATGTAGTAAATAAGTGTGAACTTGGAGCCGTTTGTACAATCATCAATGCTGAAGAAGAAGAACAGACCAAATTAGTGAGGGGCAGGAAGGGTCAGAGGTCACTGACCCCTCCACCTAGCAGCACTGAAAGCAAGGCGCTCCCGGCCTCGTCCTTTATGCTGCAGGGACCTGTTGTGACAGAGTCTTCGGTTATGGGGCACCTGGTTTGCTGTCTGTGTGGCAAGTGGGCCAGTTACCGGAACATGGGTGACCTCTTTGGACCTTTTTATCCCCAAGATTATGCAGCCACTCTCCCGAAGAATCCACCTCCTAAGAGGGCCACAGAAATGCAGAGCAAAGTTAAGGTACGGCACAAAAGTGCTTCTAATGGCTCCAAGACGGACACTGAGGAGGAGGAAGAGCAGCAGCAGCAGCAGAAGGAGCAGAGGAGCCTGGCCACACACCCCAGGTTTAAGCGGCGCCACCGCTCGGAAGACTGTGGTGGAGGCCCTCGGTCCCTGTCCAGGGGGCTCCCTTGTAAAAAAGCAGCCACCGAGGGCAGCAGTGAAAAGACTGTTTTGGACTCGAAGCCCTCCGTGCCCACCACTTCAGAAGGTGGCCCTGAGCTGGAGTTACAAATCCCTGAACTACCTCTTGACAGCAATGAATTTTGGGTCCATGAGGGTTGCATTCTCTGGGCCAATGGAATCTACCTGGTTTGTGGAAGGCTCTATGGCCTGCAGGAAGCGCTGGAAATAGCCAGAGAGATGGTGAGTATGAGAAATCTCTTAACAGCTTGGGATTTTTATTTCATTTGGTTCCTTTTCTCCCATGTTTTTGTTCTTACATGTCACATGATTAAAGTGCCTATGCCCATGTGATGGACAAAATGAAATAGGTAATTTGGAAGATTTGTATAGACTTCTAAAATTGTTTTTCATTTTTTGAAGTGTATAATACGAAGCATATTATTATATTCCCTTCTAAAACATTTCATTTCTCTAGGATTACTAACTCATGTATTCATTTGCTTAAGTTTCTTGGGCCACATCTTTTCTAACCCACACTTTCCAATTGGGATATTTATTCTTTGGATCTCTTTCATAACTATTATCCTGGGGCAGATCATCAACATCATCATCTTCATTTCTTTTCTCTCCTCTATTGAATGTTCTGTTTTCTGAATCCCATGTCTTCCTCATTCTTAAAGTGAGCCTTCATTTAAGGGCGTGCATCATGCTTTAGTAGTTTTGTGAGAAAGGGTGTGTGGGAGTGTAAAAATGTTGAGATCCTGTATATCTGAGCATGACTTTATCCCAGCCTCATGCTTGATTGGGAGTTGGCTAGGTGTGGAATTCTAGGTTGGAAGTGATTTTTCTCTCACTGTCTTGCAGTCATTGTTCCTGGTTTGTCCTCTAGCTTCCAGTGCTGCAGTTGAGAAGACTGCTATTCTAATTTTTCATCCCTTGATGCGTGTTCTGTTTTTCTCCTGGAAAGTTTGAGGATCTTCTCCTTTTCCCTAGGGTCTTGAGATGTCAAAATGATAGGTCTTGACTAGGTCATTTCATTTATTATGTTGGCTACTCTATGAGATCTTATGTATGCTGATGTCTTTCAGGAAATTTGTCATTTGGTAGTTCTTTGAAAATTTCCTTCCCTCTATTTTCTCTGCTCTCTCTAATTCTTGTTAATATAAGGCATTTTACCTCCTAGATTGATCCTCTGTTTTTATCTTTTCTCCTCTGTGTTATGTTTTGTCTTATTATCATTTTGTTCTGATTTCTGTATGCTTTCTTCAACTTTATCATCTAATCTTTTTTGTATGTGGTTTTTGTTTTTGTTTTTGTTTTGTTTTGTTTGTCACTCAGGCTGGAATGCAGTGGTGCGATCACAGCTTTCTGCATTCTCGAACTCTGGGGCTCCCTGGTACCTGGGATTAAAGGCGTGTGCCACCATGCCCAGCTAATATTTATATTTTTTGCAGAAACAAGGTCTCACTGTGTTGCCCAGAGTGGTCTCAAACTGCTGGACTCAAGCAATCCTTCCACTTCGGCCTTCTAAAGTGCCAGGATTATAGGCATGTGCCACAAGCCACAGCGCCCAGCCTTCTAGCCTTTTATTTACTTATTTTTTTCCTGATATTTTGAAGAGCTTTTTTTTTTCTCTGAATGTACTGACTTTTAAAGAATAATCAGAGCCTAGTTGATGGCTGTAATCATTTCTCTTACTTTTTGAATACATTATAATGTATTTTTTGTTTTTGTTTGTTTCACACCCTTACCCAGGCTGGAGTGCAGTGATGTGATCATGGCTCACTGCAGCCTCCAACCACTGGGCTCGAGGGATCCTCCCAAGTAGCTGGACCACAGGTGCATGCCAGTACACCTGGCTGAGTTTTTTTACTTTTTGTAGAGACAGCATCTCACTTTGTTGCCCAGGCAGGCTGGTGTTGTCACCTCCTGAGCTTAAGCAATCCTCCCACCTCAGCCTTCCAAAGTGCTGGAATTACAGGTGGTGTGAGCCACCACACTTGGCCTGTATTATAATTTTTAAAAATCTTTGTCTGTTTCCTATTTTTCTTGTTAGAGGTTCTTCAGACGTCTTGATATATATTTTTTTCTTTTTTGAGACAGAGTTTCGCTGTTGTTGCCCAGGCTGGAGTGCAATGGTGCAATCTTAGCTCACTGCAACCTCCGCTTTCCAGGTTCAAGCAATTCTCCTGCCTCAGCCTCCTGAGTAGGTGGGATTAGAGGCATGCGCCACCATGCGCAGCTCATTTTGTATTTTTAGAAGACATGGGGGTTTCTCCACGTTGGTCAGGCTGGTCTTGAGCTCCTGACCTCAGGTGATCCGCTGACCTCAGGTGATCCGCCCACCTCGGCCACCCAAAGTGCTGGAATTACAGGCTTGAGCCACTGCGCCCAGCCTTGATTTATATTTTTAAGAGAGAAAGAGATGTTTTAAAAAATGGCTTGAAGCTCTGTGTTACAGTATGGGCCTGGCTTGCTAGCCTGTAGTCCTCTCCGTAGAATAATAAGGCAGCCAGCCAGCATATAGGTCTTTTCTCTGAGTTGAGTTTTCCCAGAGGAAAAAAAAAACATTTTTTTGTTTTGTTTTGTTCCAGAGAAAAATCTTGAGATTTCCTGTCTAGAGATGCAAGCTTGGCTGCCAGCATCCTAAAAGCCAAGTGGAGAAGGGGATGGTAGGGTTGTGTGTGGGTGGGGATATGGGCTCATCATTCAGTGCACGGACTTTGACAATCTCCCGCCTGTTTTCAGTAGATGAGGACAGTTACCTGGTTGAACTGGGTTAAGGATCTAACTCCTCTTAGAAACTTTGGGCTAATGCTGTATTTTTCAGCCCCATGCTGCACCCCCACTTACTGAGGCCTCCCCAAGCTCTGTGCCATAAAGTGGCTGGCTTTCTAGTGGCTCCTCCACTGCATTCATCATTACTGTCTGCTTCCTTTCAGTGCGCAGAATCACTGTTACTCATTTCATGTCTCCTATTTCCAGCTTCCTATTGCTCATGCTGTCATGAGTTTATCTTGCAAGTTTATCCACTTTTTTGTGGGAAGGGATCAGATGGATGTACAACTGTATGTTTAGTAGTCTACCATATTATTTATAACCTTCTGGCAAAAAGTGCCCATAGACTATAGTAAAAATTATATTGAATGTGAAATATATATTTGAAATTAGAACATTTTAATTCAGTCATGCAAGGAGCTTGCCCTTTCAACTCTTATCATGTCCACTATCCCCAATTATGGTCTTTTCTTTTTCCCTCCTGCCCTCTCTCCATTATTAACATCACTGTGAAACTCCAAGTTTGAGGTAGATTTACTTCCCCTAAGAAGTTTATACGCAATGACATTTTAAAATGCAAAGATCCTGAGAGGATATAACATTTAAGACCCTCAAGTACAAAATTCTTTAGTCAAATTTGAGCACTCAAAATAATCCGTTAATCATCCTCTTGCCAAAGTTGAGTTCTTGCTTCCCAACTTTCCTTGGAAAGTCACAGTATTTGGTGGGTTTTTTGTTGTTTGTTTTTTGAGACAGAATCTCACTTTGTTGTGCGGTTTCACTATGTTGGCCAGGCTGGTCTGGAACTCCTGACCTCAGATCATCCACCTGCCTTGACCTCCCAGAGTGTTGGGATTACAGGTGTGGGTCACTGCGCCCAGCCTGTTCATTGCTTTTTGATGTGCATATGTGTATGTGACCATCCGACAGTGTTTTCGTTATTTCAACATTTATTATTAACATATCTCAGCCCAGTTTTTATGTGTAAACTTTTAGGCGTTCTATAGCAATAATTGATAATCAATAATCAGGCTAAATCTTCCCCAGCAAATCTCTAGATCCTGTGTCTCAATTCAGGTCTTGGGCCGGGCACGATGGCTCACGCCTGTAATCCCAGCACTTTGGGAGGCCGAGGTGGGCGGATCGCCTGAGGTCAGGAGGTCAAGACGAGCCTGGCCAACGTGGTCAAACCCCGTCTCTACTAAAAATATGCAAAAATTAGCTGGGCATGGTGGCGGGCACCTGTAATCCCAGCTACTCAGGAGGCTGAGGCAGGAGAATGGCTTGAGCCTAGGAGACGGAGGTTGCAGTGAGCCAAGATTGTGCCACTGCACTCTAGCCTGGGCAACTGAGCGGGATTCTATCTCCAAAAAAAAAAAAAAAAAAGTTAGGCTTGTTGTCTCTTTGAGCTGATGTACCACTATCACTATAAGATCCTTTTCTAGCTTTTATTTACCTAGCTTTTATTCTACTTTTCTCAATGTACTCAAGGACAAGTTAAAATCACACTAACTTGCCTTTTATTTAATTTGGCAGATGATGTTTCAATTGTCCAGGATACTTTGAGTCTAGTTTTATCTTACTAGGTTTAGCAGATAGATGTATTCAGTTTTGGTCTTGCTTAATGAGCATGCCCTTAATCCTATCATGTAAGATAAAGCCACATATATTTCATTAGAGATCCATTTTGGCCTATGTATTTATCAGGTGTTTTGACAAGCACGATGTTACATTAAAATATTGGGAAGTCCTCAAGAGACATTGCTCCTCTCCCTGTGTCACACTACTCTGAAAATTGCTGAAAACTAGAACATTTCTATATTTAAAAATGGCCTTTACTTCCTTCCTTTTTCCCTTCCCACAAGTGTGGGACTTGTGAATCTATTCATTTCAGCACAAGTCCCCTTTGCTTCTGTCCAACATTGACCCCTGTTTGCCTTGGTATAATTGTGGATGAGAATCACAATGACCTCTGACATGAATGATATTACAGAGGTAATTGCCTCTGAACGGGTATGGATATCACTTGGTATGTACAAATCACCTTTGAGACATTAAGGAATGCCAAGGCGTGCAGGGATGTGACAGAAGGTAGATCTGGTGGCCATGGATCCCTTGAGGCTGCATAGTCCTACTAGTGGGGGAGTCTTTGCTTGTTCCCCTCTCATAGAAGGTGCCCCTCCCAAATTTTTCCAACCTCCTTTGGGAAATTTTTAATCTTTTTTTTACCTGACAGTATATGTTAACTTGGTTTTAGGTTAATTTTTATTTTCTATTTTTATTTTTATTTTGAGATGAGTCTTGCTCTGTTGCCAGGCTGGAGTGCAGTGGCGCAATCTTGGCTCACTGCAACCACCTCCTCGTGGGTTCAAGTGACTCTCCTGCCTCAGCCTCCCAAGTAACTGGGACTGTAGGCATGTACCACCACACCTGGCTAATTTTTGTATTTTTAGTAGAGACGGGGTTTCACCATGTTGGGCAGGCTGATCTCGAACTCCTGATCTCAAGTGATCCACCTGCTTCAGCCTCCCAAAGTGCTGGGATTACAGGCATGAGCCACTGTGCCTGGCCAATTTCTTTAAATTTCTGTATCAGTATATTTAAAGATTATATTTAGGGTTGTTTTTTTTTTTTTTCTTGGTTTTTTGAGACAGGGTCTCACTCTTTCATCCAGGCTGGAGTGCAGTGGCATGATCCCGGCTCACTGCAACCTCCACCTCCTGTATTCAAGTGATTCTCCTGTCTCAGCCTCCCCAGTAGCTGGGATTACAGATGCGTGCCACCACACCCAGCTAATTTTTGTATTTTTAGTAGAGTCGGGATTTGACGATGTTGGCCAAGCTGGCCTCGAACTCCTGACCTTAAGGAATCCACCCTCCTCGGCCTCCCAAAGTACTGGGATTACAGGTGTGAGCCACTGCACCTGGCCAATTTAGGGGCCTATTTTTAATACAAGTTTAAATAATGGATAATTATTTACTTCCCCCATCTAACAGACTCACATCTTTCTTAAATTTACTTTAAATTGTGATAAAAAACATGATTTGAAAAATATAAAATAGATTGCATTATGAAAATGAAACCACATATTAAAACATCAAAACAGCCAAGTCAGAAAGGTGGTCTCTCTAGTTTAACTGTAAAACAGAGCCATCAGTCTACATGCTCTCTAAATTCTCAACTATATGTTCCTTGAAGGTGGTCATTTCCAGGGCCTGGCAAGGCCCCTATCCTGGTGAAGGCTCCCTTCAACTCCTGTTCTCTGCTCCTAACTCTAGTACCTCACCGCTACCCCGCACCGCTACCTGATTGTTCCTCCTCTGCGCTTGCTACAACTGCCCTTTCTCACATTCCCACACTCCCTTTCTCCATTCTCCTCTCCCTCTCAGCCCCCTCTCTCTGGCAAGCACTTGCTGTTTGTTACCTCTGCTGGGACCCATCTTCATTTCTCACTCTGTAGGCGGTGGCACCCTGTTCCCCTTGCTGTTCCCATGGCTTTCAGTATATAGCAGAGAGTTGTATCTAATTTACCTGTTTTTCTTAACACTATGGTATATCTTTTTATATCACTACATGATGACATTGACACTAAATTTCCAGAGAAAGCGTTCATTGTCTTTCAGGATTTCATCCAAATTCTAAGGAATCAAGTGAAATTTTCAGTTTTGAATTTTATTGCATATATTACCTTACAGAATAAATCATGACAAATTGAAGGACTCAAATTTTACTATGATTTATTTCTTGACTTTTTTTTTCCTCTTTAGAGGTGGGGAGGATGATGGTGGGGAGCATTACACTTGATTTTAAAGTAAAATTTATAAGGAGTACACGATTCTTTGGCCAAGGCTGGGCAAGGTGGCTTATGCTTGTAATCCTGGCACTTTGGATTACCTGAGCCCAGGAGTTTGAGACCAGCCTGGGCAACATGGAGAAACCCTGTCTCTACCAAAAGTATGAAAATTAGCCAGTCTTATAACCTAGTCTCTAAATAAATAGAGAAAAATATTCAGAAAAATCCCAAAGGACTATAAACAAGACTATTGATAAACAAGCCACAACACACAAGTTATTTTATATGTTAATTACTCATCCCTGGGATGTTAAACTAGTTATTGCTAATCTGTTAAAAGAGCTAACAGCAAATAGTATATAAAAGCAGGCATCCCTTTCAATTCAACAAATATCTTGAGTCTACTGGAAAAGCAGTTGAAATCTGAAGTTAAACTGCTGTCAGGGAACTTGCAGGGTGACTCAGCCTCAGCCCCGGCCCCTTAGCTGGTGTGTGGTTAGAGAAGCTCTATGTCAAGGCTTCTGAACTTCATGCAGGAAAGTTTGTGTGATTCTGCAGAAAGCAGTGCCTTGCCGCACGCAGGTCCTGCACTAGGGCTTCGATTTTTCCAAAAGATAACGGTTTCCTTCATCCAATTCAGGAAAATGGAGATTCCTCCTGCATCCCAAGCCAAGGCCAATTTTGTGGGACCCTCAAGGCTTGCTACTGCAGATCAGTTTCGTCCAATTTATTGGAAAAACGTATAAGAAGAGAAAATCAAGTCAGCTAAACACTTGCCCCGGAAGGTCCTGGCTTTTGCCGTTCTGCTCAACAGCTGTGTAGAGGGGAGGCCTGGGTGAGAGCCCCAGAGTCACACTGCTTCATGTGAATTCCAGGACTTGCTGTTTCCTTGCCGGGTCACTAGCTCAAGTCACTTAATCTCTGTGCTTCACTGTGCTTATACAAAGTATGAAAACTGACAGCACCTACAGTAAAGAGGAATGTTAGGATTAAATGTGTTGCTCTTTGGAAAGTGCTTAGAGCAGTGTTTGGCACATTTCAACAGTTAGGTGGTTTCAGAGGAAATGCAAACTGCAGGCTGGTGACCGCCCTCAGATGGTGTCCTCCCTCATTGTTGTCTTAGTAAAGATGTGTTCCCGTTAGCAAGCTCACTCAGTACTCTATAGCTCATGTTGTAGTTCCATCATAGTGCAGCTAGCTAATCTTTCCAGGGGTGTTCAGAACTTAATCTCTTTGAAAGTTGTCCTTTGTGGAAATAAAAACATTTTCTCCTTTTTACTCTTGTTGGAAACTCAAGTTTGCTGCGGGGAGAAGGGTGGCAGGGTATGAGGTATTTCAGGTGCAGTATTAATATTATGTCTTATGAAAGAGCATCAGCCAACACGAATACACTCAGGAATTTTATCTCTCAAAAGACAGAAGGCAAAAGGGAGAGACTAAAATCTACCTTGCATGTTAAATAAAAGCATTAACATTCTAGTGAGATGACAAAGTTTTGATAGCGATCATCTAAAGCCAAAGAAAAGAGTCTGCCTGGTAGTAAAGTTGGGTTTTTGTTTTTGTTTTGTTTTGTTTTTTGAAACTGAGTCTCATTCTATCGCCCAGGCTGGAGTGCAATGGCGCAATTTCGGCTCACTGCAACCTCCGCCTCCCAGGTTCAAGTAATTCTCCTGCCTCAGCCTCCTGAGTAGCTGAAGTTACAGGCGCCTGCCACCATGCCTGGCTAATTTTTGTATTTTTAGTAGAGACGGGGTTTCACCATGTCGGCCAGGCTGATCTCGAACTCCTGACCTCAACTGATCTGTCTGCCTCAGCCTCCCGAAGTGTTGGGATTACAGGCATGAGCCACCGTGCCTGGTCTAAAGTTGTTTTTTTAAGTACACTTTTTAACATGTCAGCACTAAAAGTAAGGCCCAAAATAAAGAATTCTGAGTTTGTGTGGTATACCCACAGAATGATTCAGGACAAATACTTCCCTATAGCATTCCACCTCCTCCCCCAAAACAGTGAATATACTGAGAATATGTGAACTCCAGAGGGCTAGTATTAGTCCATTATTGCATTGCTATAAAGAAATACCTGAGACTGGGTGATGTATAAAGAAAAGAGGTTGAATTGGCTCACAGTTCTGGAAGCTGTATAGGAAGCATGATGCCTGCATCTGCTCAGCTTCTGGGGAGGCCTCAGGAAACTTAGAGTCATGGAGGGAGGTAGAGGCGGGGAGCAAGAAGGCTTCTTGCATGGCAGGAGCAAGACAGAGTGAGGTGCGAGGTGCTGCACAATTTTAAACAACCAGGTCTTGTGAGAACTCACTATCACAGGAACAGCACCCACATGATGCAACCACCTCCCACCAGGCCCTACGTCCAGCATTGGGTACTACAATTCACCCTGATATTTGGTGAAGACAGATCCAAACCATATCAGGGCTCTATTGTATTTGAAGGATTTAGCTTTTACGGGCAGTGCAAAACCACTAGTGATTTCTAAGCGTGTAAATCACATGTACAGGTTTGTGTTTTATAAAGGAAACTCAGGAAATAAGTAGGGAGACATCAGAAGCAGACAGGTCATTCGAGAGGCTGTGGGATTGTGCAAGAGCTGGTAAGGACTGAGTATGTGGTAGAAACGGGAGTCAGAAGGATTGGATGGATGTGAGAAACGTTTTAGGATTCAAAGTCGATAGATTTTTTTTTTTTTTTTTTTTTTTTTTTTTAAAAGACGGAGTCCCGCTCTGTCACCCATGCTGGAGTGCAGTGGCACGATCTCGGCTCACTGCAACCTCCACCCCCCAAGTTTCAAACCATCCTCCCAGGCCTCAGCCTCCCAAGTTGCTGGGATTACAAGCATGTGCCACCACACCGGCTAATTTTTGTATTTTTCAGTAGAGATGGGGTTTGACCATGTTGGCCAGGCTGGCCTTGAACTCCTGACCTCAAGTGATCCACCTGCCTCCCAAAGTGCTGGGATTATAGGTGTGAGTCACCACACCTGGCTAAAGTTGATAGATTTTAAACACTGACTAGATGTGGCAGGTTTGGGAAAGTGAGGAGGCAGAGGTCAAGGATGAAGTTGAGGTTTCTAGCTCCAGCAAGTCAGTGGGCGGGGTGAGGGGTCATCAACATACCAATAACAGAAAGAAGGGTTGAAGAAAAGAAATTTAGGTTTGCATTTAATATGTATTAGACAAGAAAATATTAGTTATGAAGGCAGTTCAGCCTAATATACATGCTTAGGTAAGTCAACACTAGATTCTAATACAGCATTTTAAATAACTGCTTGCTTTTTATTTAGCCTTTCAAATAGATGTAAACTGATAAGTTTTTAAATCCAAATTGAAAGAAAGTGGAGAGAAAAATAGGAAATCATGAGGTCTGTCATGTTTATAAAAAAGAAAAAACCCAGAGAATCCCAAAAAGATATCAGAAAAATTTAAGCTATCATTATAATTATTCCTAAAATGTAATTGGAAGGGGAAACAGAAAGGAAAGGATAACTTGCTGTTTGGGCTTTTTTTTTTTTGGACAGAGTCACTCTTGCCCAGTCTGGAGTACAGTGGATCAAACGATTCTCCTGTCACCACATCTGGCTTTTTTTTTTTTTTTTTTTTTTTTTTTTGTAGAGATGGGGTTTTGCCATGTTAGCCCATCTGGTCTCAAACTCCTGACCTCAGGTGATCCATCTGCCTTGGCCTCCCAAAGTGTCAGGGTTACAGGCCTGAGCCACCATACCTGGCCTGCTTAGACTTTTAAAATAATTTTCCCAAGATACTGACAATGTGGTGAAAAACCAAGACTGTATTTAATTACACTGAGAGAGAGCACATGTCAAACGTTTTTATGGGCCTGAAGAAAACCTCTCTGTTGTGCACAGTTGTACCCTATTTCCTCAGTTTCAGAATGCAGCCTCAGTGCCTTTATGCACTGAATTGAGGCTAGGCAAAGTGCTAGCACTTGACTCTATGGTGAGATGGGCTCTGAAATGGGAATCGTCGCTCTACCCATAGGAAGTGGCAAGAAACATGGGAAAAGGCAGAAGAAAAGATAAACTGGCCTCAGGGTTTAGATGAGGTGCTGGCACCATCTGTGCTAGTCAGGGTTCCCAGTTGTACTCCTGAGTCATGAAAAAGATTTACATAGTATTTACATAAAGATAACAGTATTATTCTTAAGTATTATTATTAGTAAAACTAATGGAACTGTTAGTAAAAGAACGCCACGATCCTGATAACCCAACATATCTCTTTTCTAGATTTTGTCCATGTGCTGATTATTTCACTATATATAATAGTATAATATAGTCAGCTTCCCATATTCATGGGTTCTGCATTCTTAGATTCAACAGCAGACTGGAAATATTTGGAGGGGGCGGGGCACAGTGGCTCACGCGTGTAATCCCAGAACCTTGGGAGGCCAAGGTGGGCAGATCACCTGAGGTCAGGAGTTCAAGACCAGCCTGGCCAACACAGTGAAACCCCGTCTCTACTAAAAATACAAAAATTAGCTGGACGTGGTGGTGGGCACCTGTAGTCCCAGCTACTCAGGAGGCTGAGGCAGGAGAATGGCGTGAACCCAGGAGGCGGAGCTTGCAGTGAGCCAAGATCATGCCACTGCACTCCAGCCTGGGCAACAGAGCGAGACTGTGTCTCAAAAAAAAAAAAAAAATTTGGAGGGAAAAATTTCATCTGTTCTGACCTTTTTCTTGTCATTATTCTCTAAATGAGAAAGTATAACAACTTTGCATAGCATTAGTTATATCATATTAGGTATCATACGTAATCTAGAGATGGCTTAAAGTATACAGGAGGATGTGCTTAGCTTATATGCAAATACTGTGCTATTTTATATAGGAGACTTGGGCATCCGTGGAGTTTGGTATTGGCAGAGGTCCTGGAACCAGTCCTCCATGGATACCAGGAATGACTGTAATGACTGCTAACATGTACTGAATGCTTTCTAAGCACTATACATGAATTAATCACATTTAGACCTCAAACCAACCCTTCCTGGTGGCTCTCATCACACTCCAGGTGAGATTTGAGGTCCAGAGAGGACCTTGCCCAGGATTCAAACCTTCTGAGTCTCCATCATCACAGTATAGATACAAGTCTGTGTTGCTTTTTTTACTTTATTTTGTAATTTTAATTTTCATTCTAATCTGTGATTTTTTTGTCTTAGTGTGAGTATAATGTAATTTATCCAAGTACTGCACTTTTATTGGGGTGGTTTCCAGTTAATTTACTACTTTCTATGGAGCAATAAGCATTTTTATTTTTTGATTTAAAGAAAAATTTATGGCTATTGAACTGCTAGGTCAAGAAGGGCCAACATTGTTATGGTTTTTGATAGACATTGTCTTGTGGTTTAACCAGCAAAGGATCATAACAAGGCATGAGCATCCATGAGAACAGGTGAGCCCATGTTTACTGCTACCTCAGTGGCATTGGACCTTCTTTTTAAACCTTTAGTTCCTTTCCATTTCTTTTATTAGTGATATTAATGTTGTTCCCTGTTAATTTTGTGTTTAATGTCCATTAATTGTTAATTTGGAATTTTGTTATTCTCAATTTGTTTTTCTGTACCTATTTCTCATAGCCTGAATCACTTCTCTGGAAAATTCAGATGTATGAAACTCCTTTCTTCAGGGGTGCCCCTAAATTAGGCATTAGTAGAGCTCTTAAAAAGTTTCTCATCCCAGCCGGGCGCGGTGGCTCACGCCTGTAATCCCAGCACTTTGGCAGGCTGAGACAGGCAGATCGTGAGGTCAGGAGATCGAGAACATCCTGGCTAACACGGTGAAACCCTGTCTCTACTAAAAATACAAAAAAAATTAGCCGGGCGTGGTGGCAGGCGTCTGTAGTCCCAGCCACTCGGGGGGCTGAGGCAGGAGAATGGCGTGAACCCAGGAGGCGGAGCTTGCAGTGAGCCGAGATCGCACCACTGCCCTCCAGCCTGGGTGACAGAGCGAGACTCTGTCTCAAAAAAAAAAAAAAAAAGTTTCTCATCTGTAAATTAGATGATGATAGAGGACTGTAAAGGATAAAACTCACTTTGCTGGAAATCAGGTAGCCTCCTTGGTGGATACTAAACTATTCCTGGAAGCTTTTGAGTTGATGTGGTTTTAAAGGAAGCAAATATGAGCTACCTAGCATCAGCCTTAGAATTGTGTCCTCATGTGTTGGTTTAGTTAGTAAAGATAACGCTCCTCTCTCTAAACTTATTGGTGGAAATTAAACTGAAGAGAAAAACTGATGCTGTCCACGTAAACCTGGTAATAGTGGAGTGATTTTGGTTGTATGTACTTAAGAGCTGACACTTAATTTGAAGATGTTGGCAGCATACTGCTGTCAGTTAACATGCCTTATGAAAATAGAATTGAAGAACTGCTACACAGGCAGATAGATAATACCAAGGTGAACAGAGTAACAGATTTTCAACAGAACTCAAATCTGAAGTGGTGCTAGTCCCTTCTGATGGACTAGCACCACCAGTGGGACCTGGGTGCGCTGACATTGTTCAACGGTGGAGGCATTTCATCTCTGTTATGTGTTTCACTGAGCAGCCAGTGGAAGTTTCTAGTAAAATGTATATTCATCTAACAAGTCTCAGGTCTGTTCATTGTGGCTGGCTCCCTAGGGGTGCCATGTGGTTTCAGACTTTGAAAGCTGTGATTGTGAACCTTAAATCTTAGTTCAGACAGATGTCAGGTGAAGGCCTCTGGTTTGCTTGAAAGTTATTTTTGTTTTTTCATACAAAGCTGGTTGCTAGGATAATAGTGTAATTCATTAGGATAAGTGATAGGACAGTTCCCAAATTATTCTGTTTGCTTGTTTCTAGGTAGGGTTCTTTATTGAAGTAATAAAAATATACTAATGCTTTGAAAGGGCAACCCCTCAAAAATGAAATGTACTTGTTTGCTGACATAAGACTTTGTGTCTCCCTCCTCTTCAGAGAGCAGGCCTGGGCATTTTAATCCACTATTTGTGAAAAGCACATGGATTTAAAACCAGCTCACCTGTCACCTCATTCCCTAGGCAGCAAGTGCTGCCCAGCTGCACTCCCATTTTACCTGTTACACCTCTTAGCACCCATGGGTCAAATCCCCCAAGTCACTCCAATAGTGGCAGGTCTGAATGCCTCCTCACTGAGGATAGGACAAACCTCTGAGACCTTACTGACTCAGCCTTCCCTTTGCAGGTTACACAGACCCAACAGTATTCAGAGCCTATGCCTCCCAGCACTTATGCAAATGCTCAGCTAAGCTGGAGCTGCTCTTGGGGTGACTACCAGCTTATCTGATTGTCGTCCTCACCAGATAGGCTCCCCAAGGGCTGAGTTGGCCCCAGAGCCCACCCTAATGCCTGGCATGGGAGTGATCAGTGCAGGGTAAATTTGTGACTGACAGGTTCTTTAAGAGACACATAGAAGCAATGTAACCTCCAGTGGGAAGAGGTGGGCCTTTGGATGCCATTTAAATATGTATGTTTAAAAGTATGTAATATTGGGCTGGGCGCGGTGGCTCACACCTGTAATCCTGGCACTTTGGGAGGCTGAGGCACGCGGACCACCTGAGGTCAGGAGTTTGAGACTAGCCTGGCCAACGTGGGGAAACCCCGTCTCTACTAAAAATACAAAAGTTAGCTGGGCATTGGTGGCAGGCACCTGTAATCCCAACTACTGGGGAGGCTGAGGCAGGAGAATCATTTGAACCGGGAGGTGGAGGTTGCAGTGAGCTGAGATTGCGCCATTGCATTCCAGCCTTGGGTGACAAGAGCGAAACTCCATCTCAAAAAAAAAATATATGTAATATTGGAAATAATTTGTAAATATGCTGGTCAGAATTTTAATCTACATATAAAAAATTTAGGAGATGTTAAAGTGTGTTTTGGTAGTGAGACTGACTTTTGTTTTCCTGTATGCTACTTTATAGTTTTGGGTGAAAAAATGAATGGATGAGAGATGGATGACCAGCAGTATTCTTAATTTCTTGTCCTTGTGGTTCTTTGTAAGGCAGAGGAACAGGTTCTGCCTTCATTATAGAGGGCATCTGTATGAGGCTTTGTTGTTCATGAGTTTCAGTGTATGTCTCTGGGGACAAAAATGTGAGTTGCCACTGGGTGAATGTAGTGCCACCTGAATGTTGAAAAACACATCTCCTGAATCCCCACCAAGAGATCTCCCTCCAGGGTCTCCCAAGAGAACAGGTTTGGGATTCAGGAGTTGTATTTTGTTCATGTTAAGTCTGAGATGTCTCCTAGACATTGAAATGCAGTATGACCATTTCAGAATGAAGGAATTTCCAATGGATAGTTTTTAGCAGGTAAAAGCAGCCCCACCTTATGTTCAGTGAGCACTTGCTAAGTGCTGGGAGGCATGGTCTGTGGATACTGTGAGGTTTCTGTAAGTGTGGAGAAGCTACGCCTAACTCGGCCAAAGGAAAGCCTGAGTCAGTATGGCCTCAGAGGCCTGCCCTCCCCATGTGGCACTCGGACCTTCCACTACTAGAGTGACTTGGGGGATTTGAAGCATGAGAGGCAGGGGAAATAGATAGGCACATGTCAAGAACCACACACTGCTGCTTTGCCAATCTCCTCCACCATGCCCTATGAAACTCACAGTCCACCAAGAGCACTCTCTTAGTTCTCTGCTCTGAACAACCACTTTGCCTGGCTTTCTCAGTAACACCACCTACCGCTACCCCCGCCCCCACCCCACACTCTCCCAGGCAGAAGCAGAGTCATTATTAGTATTTAGCCCTCTCACTGTGGGCCAAGTGACAACTTGTTCCTTCACTAGTGTACATCAGGAGAGGCATAAGCATTAAGCATCCCTGGTAGAGACCTGAGGAACATTGTGCAAGGCAGCCGGGGTTGTTGATAGGTATCTGTATCAACTACTAATGTTTTAGCTTCGTCTCCTGGCAGGGCGAGGGTTTTAGCAATGCCACAGAAACGCTTCATTGAAGCAAATCATCTCCCAACAATGGAATCTCACTGATTTGCTGACCCAGCATTCTGTTCTCTCACACCTACCTCTTCCCTTCCCATCTTTGGAAAAAAAGCTCAATTTAAGGTGAATATGCCAACAAAATCTTGTTGCTCAGCTCCAGAAGATTCTCTGTTCAAGAGCTTCCAAATTAGCTGTAGAGAACCCCAGGAAATGATCCAGCCACATAAAGACTCACCTTTCCCATGGACCCCCAAGGAGCTCTGAGGCCACCAGCAAACACCCAGTTGTTGCCTTTATAGCTCCTTAATTTGACTTGGGAACTCTGAAATCCGTTAGTCATTGGTGTATTTTCAGACAATTTCAATAATCTGACCAGTCCCATCCTCTACTTGTTGCTTTTTTCTGATCTCACTCTTGAAAGAAAAGTCATGTGATGGAACCACCTTTTATTATATGACCACCACACTGCCCAGAGACAAGGCCCGAAGGAGAGCACAGAGGCTCTTGAATTTACCAGACGGTCCTTGTTGGCAAAGAGTCATAATTATAGAATCTTGTAGGTCATATTTTATCCTTCATCCAAACATCTGTAGGAGTTGGCTTCTTGGGAAACTATAACATCACTTAGCCCCTAAGCCGAATTTCTTAACCTGTAAAATGGGGTTAATAACTGGACTGCCTTGTCAAGGTGTTGGATAAATGAAATCTGTCGTAACAACAGACACTTAAATCTTGGGGCTGGGCATGGTGGCTCACACCTGTAATCCCATCACTTTAGGAGGCTGAGGTGGGAGGATTGCCTAAGCCCAGGAGTTTGAGACCAGCTTGGGCAACAAAGTGAGATGCCATCTCTACAAAAAATAAATTAGCCAAGTGCAGTGGTGTGCACCAGTGGTCCCAGCTACTAAGGAAGTAGAGGCAAGAGGATTCCTCTAGCCCAGGAATTTGAGATTGCAGTGAGCCCTGATTGCTCCACTATGAGTACAGTGGCACAATCAAAGCTCACTGCAACCTCAGACTCTGGCTTGATGAATGAGTGACAGAGCGAGACCCTATCTCAAAAAAAAAAAAAAAAGTGTAGGTGGAGGAGGAGATGTATTGAGGAATTATGCAGGATTTCTAAACTTGGTTGTATTACTTCCAGATCTCTATTTTCTTCATGGAGACTCTTGAAGTTTCCTTTTTTTTTTTTTCCTTTTTCCTTTTCTGTTGAAATGAGGATTGTACTCTTGCCGAGTATCTTCCTAATCTGGTAGGAATCTTCTGAAACAGAAATGTAGAAGAAAATTTCCACATCTATGAAGATGAATTGAACCAATAGTTTTAAAACTTTCTTGAGGATAAGAAACAACCTGGGATGCTTCCCATTCAGTCTCTTCTGGGGCAGTGTCCTCAGTCTTTTTTTTTTTTTTAACTCAAGCTTGGGACCATGCTGGTGCAGGTGGCAGAGTTACACTTTGAGAAATGCAAAAATCAGTTCTGAAAACTGAAGGTTCATAAGCTAGTCACAGATTTGGGTGCCAAAATTTCCCTTCTAGTGTGGACATAGTTTTTCCTTCCAGTAGGTTTCCAGGAAGAAAAGGCCCCTGGTTGAGCATGACCTGTGGGAGTGACCTGAAATGAGATGTGAGGCTATGTCTCATGTTATTGCCAAATTAAATGACCCCACTGAAGCTTGGCTGAGAGGTGGCGGGGGCTGGCTTAGGATTTGAGGACCAGTGATCTTATGGTAGTTTCATTGGCATTAGCTTCAGTATATCAAGATATCCTCGTTTTTGAAAGTTCCTTTCTGCTGGGACTCTATTTCCTGAGTAGCTGGAACTAAGTGCCTCCAGTGTCTGTCCTGTCAGGCTGCCCCTGCCTTTGAAAAACTTGCCACTTCCAGGAATAGGGTGGCTTTGCCTGACAATACCTCAACCTGTTTGAGAAGATGGACAGGCGAGAGCGTTGGTGAGATGGCAGTGGCTCCGGGTGTGAAAGAGGAAGGTAATATGAATGCAAGTAGGAAGAGAGGAGTAAAAATGAGAAAGACCTCCAGAGCCAAGTGTTTGGAACAGCTTTGGAGATTTCCGCTTCAGTATGATCTTCACAGATTTGAAATCTTGTTAAGGGAGTCCTATTGTGGCAGCAGGTTTGTCGTTTCCGCGCTGAAACTGTAAACATTTCAGTATGGGTGCCTTGTGAATAAGCAGCTTCCAGTAATTGGCTTTCTGGAAGCACAGACCCAACTCCTGGGTAGGATGAGCCATGGAGAGAAGCAGCTTACACCAAGAGTCACTTCCCTGGAGTGTAATTTCTTTAAAAAGATGCCTTCTTAGATTCAGAAAGCACAAAATGTAATCATTTCTCTTTATAAGCTAATCCACTGTTTGAGCAAAGGGTAAAATAAAAATAAGCTAGTGCAAGATCTTGTGCAACTTCAATTTCAGTGTTTTAAACTATGTCTATAAGTATTTCTCTCCCTGTACTTGAGAAAAAACTCTTCTCTTTCTTCATCACAGGGCTGCCGCAGGTCTCCTACTCCTGCTGGGTTCAGCCTTTTCTCAGGTTCTCTGCTTTTATTCAGAGGAAAAGTGCTAATCAATGGCTTATACCTTGTCCTGGACTCCAGCACTCTGTGCCCTTCCTTTCTAATTTCTTAAAGGGCACAAGCTCCTTTTAATATGGAAAAACTCCGTTAGACAAAATATATAAGGTTTTCGCACAGTTGCAATTTTCTTTTGGGGCTGTAAAAGAAACCCTCTGATTAGGATTATTTTAATGGAGTATATATAACTGTAGATAAAATAAAATGCAGGCTGGGTGCAGTGGCTCATGCCTGTAATCCCAGCACTTTGGGAGGCCGAGGAGGGTGGATCACCTGAGGTCAGGAGTTCGAGACCAGCTTGGCCAACATGGTGAAACCCCATCTCTACTAAAAATACAAAAGTTAGCTGGATGTGGTGGTGGGCGCCTGTAATCCAGCTACTTTAGAGGCTAAGGCAGGATCATCACTTGAACCCGGGAGGTAGAGGTTTCGTTGAGCCAAGATCTCGTCACTGCACTCCAGCCTGGGCAACAGAGTGAGACTCTGTCTCAAAAATAATAATAAAATGCAAACTGTGTTTCAGAAAAAAAGGCAAGTTTGGTTAGCACAAAGAAACATCATTAGTGACCCTGTGTTGGCCTTCTGAGTTATGAGACTTCGTATTAACATTATAACAAACTACGTATACATTTTGTGCAAGAGAAAAATTACTAAACCAGGCCTTCTTGAGTAATGCTTTAATTTTCCAGAAGGGGGACAAAGATTAGATTTAACTTAAATTGAGGCAAATGGATGTATTTTATTTGGGAAATTGTTTTTTGTTCCTCTTTTGTTTTGCCTCCGTAAATTTATTAATGCAGAACCTGAAGGCTGTAAACCCAGGATAATTGGAGTTTACGGTGTTATAGAACATTAAAAACCCACAGCAAGTGGCTGATATCTGCCTACCATATCTGCAGTTGAAGTTCATACCATGTATGATAATTACGAACTTTCTTTTTTGTGGGCACCTTGGTAGAAATAATTAGTATCACCTGCCATATTTTCACATGTTACTTAAACATTATCATTAATAAAGTGTACATACTAAAGCAGATAGCTGAGGGTGGGGAATAAGTGGTTAAATACTGTGCCTGACCTGTAAAATACGCTCTAAGTAGACAAAAGGAACACCTTGTGTGACAGCATAGCTGGATTTGGTTTAATAGCAATAGTAGATTGTTAGCTTTAACTGCTCCTGGGTGTCTGTGCTGCTGCCCATAGCCTTGTAGACAAGCACAGAGGGCCTTTGTAGTTTCAAGGGACCATCCATTCCACATGGGACTAGAGAGTAACAGAAAATGACTAGGGATCAGTGCTGGCACTTACTGGGAAGTATGTGCAGGGTGTGTGTGTGTGTGTTAGTCAAGGTCTTGCCCTGTCATCCAGGCTGGAATGCAGTGGTGTGATCATAGTTGGCCGCAGCCTTGACCTCATGGGCTCGAGCAGTCCTCTTGCCTCAGCCTCCTGAATAGCTGGGACTATAGGCGAGTGCCAACACACCCAGCAAATTTAATTTTATTTTTTTATAGAGACGGGGCCTCTCTTTGTTGCCCAGGCTAATCTTGAACTCCTGGCCTCAGGCAGTCCTCCCACCCCAACCTCCCAAAGTGCTGGGATAACAGACATGGGCCACCTTACCTGGCCCTATTCAGGTTCTTTTGCCCTGATCAATGTCTTTAAATAGCAGAAGATACCCCTACTGTGCCCTTTTTTCCCAACTGGGTATTATCCCCAATGTACTGTTGAGAAAATCGAGACTTAAATTAACTCGCCTAGGCTCCTGTACCAGTGAGAGACAGGGCCAAGTATGTTTCTTTTAGCCCTGCTGCTATTCCAGATCAGCTTCAGTGGACAGCTCCGCTCCAGTGAAAAACTCCGAGAGCTTCCTCTCCGCCCCAGCTTTCTCTCTTTTCCTTATTTCATGTCTTTGTTTTTAGACTGCCTAAATTTGAGGTAAAAATCAAAAAAGATTTCTGATAAGGAATATCTGAATATAAGGAAGGCACATAGAGGAACTGTCAGTTAAACTAACTGAACAGTTTCTTTGACTGAATTTGTTGTTGTTGTTGTTGTCCTCTACTTTAGGAGAAGTAAAATGATACGGAGAAAAAGCTTGCTAGCAGGGATTTATTTTAAAAAGCAAGTTTTAGGCTATGTCCTGGGATCATTTTGATAAAGCCTAGTCTCTTCCTCGTGTCTTACAAGAATACTCTTAATACAGAATCATAACTCTAAGGCAATGGAAAACAATCAGTTTACTTAAAATCCTGAGCTATTTACTAAAGCAGGAAGATAGCCTGTGTTCTATAAAAGGTTTCTCGTAGTTAACCATAAAATACCATTTGGAATTGAACCCATTCCTGACCAGTTGAGATTTTGCTCTCAGTCCAAAACATTCTCTTCTGTAAATGGAATCTTTCTAGGAGAAAGTAGCATTTAGAGCAGGTGCCACGTGTGTGCTCACCTCATCAGAATCCTGCTGTGCTGGCATCCAGAGGGCTCCCTGTCCACTGTGCCGATTTACACTGCCACACACGCGGGCTCACTGCAACACATCTCACAGACCCCCTGGCCATCTGTCAGCATCAAGTCCTGTCAGTTTTACCTTCAAAGTCTATGCCACCTCTTGTATACATTTCCACCACCAGTACCCAAACTCTTCCATATCATCCCTAACCCAGCAACAGCCATTGTTGGCCCTGGGTTCCTGCATGTCAGCTTCCCACCCCTTCAGAGTTGTGCTCCACCGTGTCAGTTCCCTGCACCCTGCCTGCTTGTCCCTCCACAAAGCAGATTGTTCCCCTTCCCCCCAGGTAGCTCTTACTCCCTCTTTATGACTCAGGTCAAGCTACACTCCCTCAAGAATGCTTTCCTGACCTCCTTAACTAGGTTGGTGACATTACCTCTATGCTCTGAAGTACTGTTTACATCACTATTTAAATTTTGCTTTACCCCCAGATCATTCTGTGAGCTCCTGGAGGGTAGACACTAGGTGAACTTTGGCTCCCCATTTCAGCCCCTGCACACAGGCATGCAATAAAAATTTGTAGAATGAATAAAAAGAAAAGATCATTATACTTCTGAAGTCGATACCATCAACTCATAAGGGAACTTAAATATCAAAGAAAAGAGCACTGAGAATAAAAGGCATCTTGATCACACAGTGTCTTACAACCTTTAGAGAAACCTGCACGTCAAGGGGAAGGACCAGCCTGATCAAGTTCTTATTAATTTTCATGCAACCCATGTTTCCACTTTCTGGACGTTGCAGTTTTAGGCTGTGGAATCAGGATTGACACATTAATAAGGCAAATTAAAAGTCCCAGAGAACAGCTCGTTAGGAAGTCAAATTGCCTTCTTCACATTCAGTAGAATAACTTATACTTTATGATTCTGAAGAAGCGTGGGTCTGGTGTTTTTACCTTCGTTAGCCAAGAGTTACCTTCACATTACTGCAGAGGTCCCTTCCTCATAACACAGCTCACTGGTGAGAATCTGGATATTTTTTTTTTTTTTTTTTTTTGAGACGGAGTTTCACTCTTGTTGCCCAGGCTGGAGTGCAATGGCATGATCTCGCTCGCTGCAACCTCCGCCTCCCAGGTTCAAGCGATTCTCCTGCCTCAGCCTCCCGAGTAGCTGGGATTACAGGCGTGCACCACCACGCCCAGCTAATTTTTGTATTTTTAGTAGAGACAGGGTTTCACCGTGTTGGCCAGCCTGGTCTCAAACTTGCGACCTCAGGTGATCCTTCCGCCTCAGCCTCACAAAGTGCTGGGATTACAGGCGTGAGCCACCACGCCTAGCCTGAGAATCTGGATTTTTTAAAGCAACAATGGCATAAAAAGAGGTATGTGACAGAATCTTCTGGAGAAAAGACCTCCTTCCCCAGCTCTTAGACCTACTAACTTTTCATTATTTGTTTGCTCAGTGTTAAAATGAATAAGTCTATTATATAAAGCTGTATGTATTCTGAATATGTTCTTTTTTTTTTTTTTTTTTTTTTTTTTGAGACGGAGTCTCCCTCTGTCGCCCAGGCTGGAGTGCAGTGGCGCGATCTCGGCTCACTGCAAGCTCCGCCTCCCGGGTTCCCGCCATTCTCCTGCCTCAGCCTCTACCACTCCCGGCTAATTTTTTGTATTTTTAGTAGAGACAGGGTTTCACCGTGGTCTCGATCTCCTGACCTCGTGATCCGCCCGCCTCGGCCTCCCAAAGTGCTGGGATTACAAGCGTGAGCCACCGCGCCCGGCCTGAATATGTTCTTTATCTGCTCAAGATTGTGGCTAATTTCTGACATCCTCTGTTTGGTAGATGAAGTACAGAAAGACAAAGAAGGACATTCTTAATGAAGGAAAAAAGTCCTTTAATCCCAACCCTTCTAACCTGACGGAAAACATCATAACTTTACTATAGACTGCAGACAGGCTGGTCCCACCTTATGGGCACAAAGACATCGGAAGGGAAATAAGGGAATGGGCTTTCTTTGTGGATCAAAACAGAATCCAAGGATGTAGCTGGTAGATGCTGCCAAAATGGCCACACTCAAGAGATTTGGACCTTGGTCAGGCTTTCTGTGCATTTTGTACCACTTCTGGGGCCAGCTACCACCCAACCCCCACTCAGCCACAGAGACACTTATTACAGGTTTATAATGTGACTTGAAAGACTTTCCCAAAGAAACAAATACTTGTCCGGATCTGTAGCAGAGCCACGTTTTGATTGGGGCTTTTATGGGAGGAGAATGGTGATGTAAATATATGATTTGATTTCAAATTATGCCTGAAAGATGAT
The DNA here is from genome assembly GCF_028878055.3 of Symphalangus syndactylus. Lineage (NCBI taxonomy): Eukaryota > Metazoa > Chordata > Mammalia > Primates > Hylobatidae > Symphalangus > Symphalangus syndactylus. The sequence goes on from NC_072440.2 coordinate 17,547,210, forward strand.
CAGATTAAAGAATTGTGTGTGTGTTTTCATCGGCTTGTATTGGTGGGAAGCAGACGACTGGGTCCCAGGAGGCAGAGAAGATGAACTATTGGGCCCTAAGTGTGTTGTAAGGAATAGTACCATCTGTTGGACCTAAGATCCACATGGCAGCAGAGGGTCCAGAATCAGCCACAGCAGATTATTCTAGATTAATGTGAGTGGGGACAGGTCTGGAGAAGTATGGCTGGGAGCACCTGGCAGGTGACTCTGATGCAGGCAGCAAAGGAGTCATTGGTGCCCAGGTCTGCTCTCCACATAACAGAGGGCAGTGTCTGCAGAGTACAACAGGCAAGCCTGTGAGGCGGTTTTTCTCATTCTAGTTGTGCTCAATATGCCATTTTGGGGCAGTTTTCAATGCTTTTGAAATCCTGCTAGAGTTTAATTTGTATGCAGTTGTGTGTCATTATTAGTCCCCATTTATTTAACATCTTTTCTTCCAATGCAAAATGCTTTAGAAAGCTTTAAAAATAGTTGTTAATTTGTATTGGTCCCGGATAGGAGAATTGAGAGGGGAGATATAATGAAAGTAATCGTAAATAGTAGCTAAGAAGTGAAGTGTCCAGAGACTTGGCCAAGAACTGACCTTCCACACCGTCGGAGATGAAACATTACTGAAACATACAGCAGCTAGACTTATCAAAAACAACGACCAGCAGCAGGTGTCCAGACCCATGCAGGGTCTGCTTGTTTAAGGCAGATTGTAGGAGAAAAATTACTTAACAAAAAATTAACTTTTAACTGTTTGTCTTAATTTAATAGACTGTACTTTGTATTATATCTGATTTTGATATCAGTAATTGCCAAAGTATGACAGAGATGAATGTATGTTTTATGTAATTTTTATTTAAAAGTTCTAATAATTACATAACTTTCTAGTTTATAAAACACTTTTATGGTTATTTTACACAGCAGCTTTATGCAGAAGGCAAAGCAAATACTGTTATCCCCATTTTACAGATGATAAAATTGACCTGGTGACTTTTGGCTTTCACACATATGCTGACAGCCTCAGTTTTTTTCTCCAGTAGCCCTGTGCTGTATCATACCTGGACAGTATGCACATTAGGCCAACCACATTTATTCTAAAAAGCTAGTCAAGCCTGGAACTTTTGTCTTGAGTACACACAATTAGCCTTTAGCCAGTGAATGGCTGGCTGATGTTTCATACTGACATAATAATTGATTATGTATTTAATGGATTCAGTTTCTGAAACTGGCACTTTCCCTGGAGCAGCTGTGGGACATAAGTGCAGCTTCTAAATCCATGTACCATACCTTGAGTAGCATTGAGTAAATGGACCTGAGAAGAACTGGACAACTCTCTGTCCCTCTGAGGTTGACTGGGAAGCCTTGGTTGGTACTGGGCTGTGGTGCAGGTCCCAGAGGCTGGTGCCAGAGCCCATTCCCTGAGTCTTTGTGTTAATGGCAAGTTAAAGGTGCTCCAGCCAGTCTCATGAGCTTTTCATGAAGAAGCGTTAAGGAGATTGTCTAGCTCTAAGGAAGTAAGGACCAAAACACCTAGGGCTATGTATGTATTGCTTTGGCTGACACTTTGAAGTAGTCTTTAAGAAGCTTGATAGGATGCAGAGGTGTATCAAAGAAATGCTCACAGGGCCTTGAAGGGTAGCTCCTTGTATGTAGCCCATCTAGCTGCCACGTAGTTGGCACTGATAGCTGGGATGACAGAGGCTTCCATCCTAGACGTAGGAGGCATAATTAAAAGGACAAAAAACTTCTTGCTGGTGGCCAAAAATGAACACATACCTTGTTCCACATTCTCCAAGCTCCACTAGCATCAGTTTTGTAACTCATTGAAGAGTATCCTCATTAGTTGTCTTCAGGCTCTCAGGTTTGTCAGATGTTGCATTCATTCCATCAGCCCACATTTACAGTGCCTATGGTGTGCCAGTCCTTGGGGGTGCAAGAACAAGTCTCACAGTTTAGGGGAGGTGGACAAACATGAGTAAGTGAATATTGTGAGCATGAGCAGAAGTGTGTGCCATGCTGGATAAGAGCCGTCTTAGGCACAGTAGTGGAAGAGTAATCTGCAAGGCTTGAACAAAACCAGTCGTCATCAGTGTGCTGTAATACTACTATGACCCAGTTGCTTTGGTCACAATACTACTATGACCCAGAAGCTGCTCTGAGATGCTAGTTAAACAGGGTGATTATTCAGGTTGCTGTTACATCTCATAAGAAAGAGCCTTTCTGTGAATGAGCAGGCATCAGGCTTGCAGAAGTCTCCCTTGAAGCTTCCCTCAGGTGAGGATTAAACAACTCTAGTTGATTCAGTCCTTGCAGTTTGCCACCTCAAGTCAGCGAGCCCTGCCTCTGAGACAGTGACAAAGGCTGGTGAAAGGTTCAAGCTCTGTATCTGGGCCACTTTGTTTAAACATGCCCCAAAACTAATAATACCTTTATAATTTATTTCCCAAGTTTAGAGTATCAAAAAATGTGAGGTGAGGTTCTTATTAGAGTTCTTTAAAAATAGTTTTTATTCCCTTCCATAATAAAAAATTTACTATTAAAAGATTTTGAAGTTTGGGCCATTCCTTATTTTTAAAATGTGTCTTAATTTAGAAATCATGCTTGGAGCCTCCAATGTGTCTCATTCTTCCTGGGGAGCAGTATTGTATGGACTTACCTCTGCTTGGAGTGAATGTAGTAACATTGTGGTCAAAAACAAAGGACATTTAGCTGTGCAGTGACCTTAGTATATTATTTGTAGCATAGGAGGATGATGACGCAAATAGCTATTTCAGGTAAAAAGTATAGAATAAAAATTTAATTAGAAATTGTACTAGCCTGGGTATTGATTTTTGGGTAGAAGGGAAAACCTTACACATGGAAGATACTATAGATAAGTATTTATATTCTATCTTTGGCACCTGGCACCTAGAAAGTACTTTTCAAATGTTGGATAGTTGAGTGAATGAAGGGGGCTAACAGGTGTCATGGTGTGGTATGAAGAAAGTTGAACCTGGGGTTCAGAAGAAAAAGGGGTAAAGTTCTAAGTTCTCTTACTAGCTATGTGATCCTTAGCAGGTCATTTGGCTTTAGCCTCCGTTTCTTCTACAAGAAAAACAGATGTCGAAGATAGACCCAGAGTTCCTTCTTTATTGATCTCCTGATGTCAAAATTTGCCTAGTGAAATTTCACTAGGCAAATTGAGGGAGAAATCTGTTGCATTAAAGAACCTAAGGCCAGGCGCAGTGGCAGATGCCTGTAATCCCAGCACTTTGAGAGGCTGAGGTGGGCAGATCACCTGAGGTCAGGAGTTCAAGACTAGCCTGGCCAACATGGTGAAACCCCATCTCTACTTAAAATACAAAGATTAGCCGGGCGTGGTGGCGGGTGCCTGTAATCCCATCTACTTGGGAGGCTGAGGCAGGGGAATCGCTTGAACCCGGGAGGTGGAGGTTACGGTGAGCCTAGATCATGCCGTTGCACTCCAGAGCGACAAGAAACTCCATCAGAAAAAAAAAGAACCTAAGAGGAAAATGAACAATCACTTGAGAGTCTTGGGAAATCCCCATGTATTAGTTTTCTATCATTGTCACATTACCACAAACTTGTTAATACAGTTCTGCTTACAGTTCTGTAGTTTCAAAGTCCAACACAGGTGTCGTACTGGGCTGGAATTAAGGTGTGGGCTGGGCTGTGATCTTTTCCAGAGGCTTAGGGGAGAACGTGCTTCCTTGCCTTTTAAAAATTCTACAGCTGCCGCCCTGTCCCTTCTCCCATCTTCGAGGCCAGCAGCATTGCACCTATTACCCTGCTGCCAAATCATCAAGTCTCCCTGAAGCTGACAACTCTAACTCCCTCTGGGGGAGTCATTTGCTTTTATGGACCTGTGTGATTAGATTGGGCCCACCTGGATAACCTAGCATATTCTTCCCATCTCAAGGTCCTTGACTTAATCTCATCCACAAAGTTGATTTTGTATATAAGATCACAGGTTCTTGGGATTCTGCCTACCAATATCACAAGATCTGATTGCTCTGTAGGAGACAGAACACTGAATGGCTCTCAGGAAACCAGTAATCCAGTAATCCTAGCTCAGCCAGTCATTGTGTCTCTCTGGGTTTCTTTTTTCCGCATCTGAAAAGTTGGGGAGTTGAATTAGACCAGTGGTCCTCAAACTGCATTGTGCATCAGAATAGCCTGGAGGACTTCTCACAACACAGATTTAGGTGGGGGTCAAAAGTGTGCATTTCTGCCAAGCGCAGTGGCTCATGCCTGTAATCCCAGCACTTTGGGAAGCCAAGACAGGTGGATCACTTGAGGCCAGAAGTTCAAGACCAGCCTGGCCAACATGTTGAAACCCCGTCTCTAGTAAAAATACAAACACTTGCCAGGTGTGGTGGCTCATGCCTGTAATCCTAGCTACTTGGGAAGCTGAGGCACAAGAATCACTTGAACATGGGAGTCGGAGGTTGCAGTGAGCCAAGACTGTGCCACTGCGCTCCAGCCTGGATGACAGAACGAGACTCTGTCTCAAAAATAACCCAAAAAACAAAACTGCATTTGTGACAAGTCCCTGAGTGTTGCTGATGCTGCTGTTCCAGAGGACCACACTTCAAAAACCACTGAACGAAAGTGTCTTTAAGGATCTTTCTCTAAGTCCCTAATACAGCCTGAGGGTCTTTCCTCTTTGGATGCAATATTATAAATTAATCATAGTGGAGTTTGCGCACTGCTTGCCAGGTTGTGGGGTTGAGGTAGGAAGCAAATGAACATTGTTCAGATCTAAGCTCCATGTCTTCTCTTTCCTCTTGTAAACTGGGATGGTGACGAGGCCTGCTATGTGTTTGCTTTTCATGAGATGGTCTTTTTAGATTATCTAGCATATGTCTGACACGTGGTCATCTTGGGTCACATTTACTTAGCACTTTTGACCCAGCCACCATTTTAAGCCTGAATTAATTCATTTAACCCTTATGACATTTCTATGAGGTGAGTGCTATTATTAGTCCCACGTCTGTAGATTGAGGAACAAAGGTTAGGAGTTTGGCCAAGAAGGCAGAGCTAGAAAGTGGAGCCACTTACCAGGCAGTTATTTAGGTTCCAGAGCATGCATACTTAACCCTTCTACAGCAGCACCCAAGTTTCTTGTAACAAGGCTAGAGGTGGCCTGGTCCTGGGTTTCGGTGATTTAGTGCTTGACAGTGTCATGGTAGGCCCAGGTCTCTCCATCTTGCCACTCTTCTGTCCTCAGCAGTCTGGCTTTGTCTTCAGGGCTGTCCCCTCATGGTGATACTGTGGCTGCCACAGATCCCACCGTCTAGTCCTCACAGAGGCTGAGCAAGAAAAATTACCTGTTCCTCCCTCTTGTCTCTTTTTGAGAGGGTGAAACTTTCATACTTGTAATCCTAGCACTTTTGGAGGCTGAGATGGGAGAACCGCTTGAGCCCAGGAGTTCAAGAACAGCCCGGGCAACATAGTGAGACCCCATCTCTACAAAAACATTTTTTAAAAAAGCTGTGGATGTGGTAGCACACACCCTGTAGTCTCAGCTACTCGGGAGGCTGAGGTGGGAGAATCACCTGATCCCAGGAGGTAGAGACTGCAGTGAGCCATGATTGTGCCACTGCACTCCATCCTGGGTGACAGAGCAAGACATCGTCTCAAAATATGAAAAAAAAAAAAAAAAAAAAAGGTTGAGGGGGAGTGCAAAATGTTTTCAGAAGCCCTTTCTCCTGCAGACTTTGCTACCAGAAATTCTTGACCATACCCATTCCTTAATGGCCACCACTCACTGTGATTCATCCCCCAGGGTAGGGAGGGCCATATCTTCGGGCTCCTTGAGTAAGAAAGTGGCAGCAGGAGGCCGGGTGCGGTGGCTCACTTGAGGTCAGGAGTTTGAGACCAGCTTGGCCAATATGCAAAACCCCATCTCTACTAAAAATTATCCTGGCGTGGTGGCACATGCCTGTAATCCTAGCTACTCAGGAGGCTGAGGCAGGAGAATCGCTTGAAACCGGGAGGCAGAGGTTGCAGTGAGCCAAGATTGCGCTACTGCACTCCAGCGTGGGCGACAAAGCAAGACTCCCTCTCAGAAAAAGAAAGTGGCAGCAGACATGGCTGCAGGTTGGCCACCGATGGGCTACCCACACTCCCTTCTCTGAAGTTGATAGTGAGTCCTTTTGATTCTGAGATGCTCTGTGGCACTGACAAAGGTCGACAAAGTCTAGGGCTACTAGAAATGCTGTGAACTTGTCCTTGGTTTACTCCAGACCAAATGATCTTTTCTCTCTTAACAAGGGTGGGAGGGCACATGATAAACATTTACTGATTATGGGCACCCAGAAGGACCTTGGTCTTCTGAGAGCAGGGCAAAGCTTTTGAAGGACTAATCTCTTCCAGCCCTTGTTCCTACCTCTTTTGTCTCTGGAGGATGCCAGAGATGATCATCCAGAATCTCAGCTCTGACCTGGAACAAGTTATTTTCCCTCTGGTGTCTCAAGAGTTTCACGTGAAGCGTTAGGAGCGCCTGCCAGGTGGAATAGTGCAGAGGGCTGGATGAGATCATTCAATCTGAGCGTGGCGAGCGCTTGGGCTTTGCTGTTGCTGGCGTTAGTGTAGTTTCCCATCTGTATCTGTGTCGGGGGCCTGAGCCAGCTCAGTGTAATTGCTTAGGGAACACTTTTATTTTTCATAGAAGCAGGAACAAGTTTCTGTCTCTTCCAGCTAGTCTTGGTGGTTGTGTGCCTCTGCTACCTGAAGAGCCAGCATCCTTAGTAGGGTCACATGTGGTTGAGTTTTCTGAATATGTTTGTTGCTGATAGGACACATTTCTTAGCCTGACAGGATGAGCACTCACAGCAGCCACATCACAGGGCTGACAGAGATGTGCCCCACTTTAAGAAAACCTGACCATATAAGGAGGAGTGTCTCAATTACAAAATAATGTCTCACTTAGCCAGAAATTCATGGCAGGTTTTCTGGTGCATTTAAAATAAGATTCATGTATAAAAATACCATTTGCACACAGGAGCCCATATTTTCTGAAAAGGGAAATATACTTGTATTGGGCATTTGGGGTAAGTAGATCAAAAATAAAAATAAAATCTTACAAATACAAGAACTAGAAACCAAATTCCACTTCTAATTCTAAAAGGTTTATATATAACTCTACTACCTTACCCTCTCTTACCCCAGATTTTCACAGCAGAAGTAAACAGGGAAGATCTGCAGTCCGCTTATGATAGCAACAAGGAAATGCCTGGCAGAGTGTGTGGGTGGGTGGATGGCGGGGGCACCAGAGGCAGAGCTGGGGACCCCACTTTGGCATGTCCTTTATGACATGGATTGCTTGTCTCACCCTGCTGTTGTTGATTTGAGAACACTTGTGAGGCTTGGTCTAAAACATTATTGCTGGATCCCTTCCCGTGGTGTGGTCAGAGAGTGGCATTTAGAAACTGACCAGCTCATCCTGCCACCATGGACTCCCCTAACCACAGAGACACGTGCTGAGGTCTAACAGATGGGGACCAGGGAAGGCCTGGAGGAGAGGGCCAAATCTGGGATACTGACATGCCTGACTTTTCCCTTCCTTTCAGAAATGTTCCCACTGCCAGGAGGCAGGCGCCACCTTGGGCTGCTACAACAAAGGCTGCTCCTTCCGATACCATTACCCGTGTGCCGTTGATGCAGGTAAGAGGATACCACAGACCCCTGTCCAGAGCATCCAAAGGGTTAGGACGTACAGTTTGATTCTCTCTGTTGTTGTTGTTTTTCTTTTTTTTTTTGTCACTTCATAAAAAAAACTTCCCACCCATTAGTAGCACTCATCTCCCTTCCCTTCCCTCCAGTCCCTGGCAACCACTATTCTGTTTTCTTTTTTAAATATTTATGAATTTTTTTTTTTTCCTTTAAGCTCTGTTGGACTCAATCCTTTCTATCTCTGTGGACTTTGCTGTACATTTGGGTTACTTCCACTTTTTCACTGTTATGAATAATGCTGCTACAGAACATTCACATGCAAGCATTTGTGTGAACATGTTTTCAGTTCTCTTGGATGTGTACCTGGGAGTGGAATTGCTGGATCATGTAACTCTGTTTAACCTTTTAAGGAACTGTCGGACTGTTTTCCAAAATGGCTGCCCCATTTTATGTTCTCACTGGCAGTGCATGAGTGTTCTCCTTTCCCCAGGTCCTCCCTGACACTTGCTGTCATGTGTGTTGTTGTTTTTTTTTAATTGTAGCCAGCCCAGTGGGTATGCAATGTTATTTCATTGTGGTTTTTATTTGTATTTCCCTGATGGCTAATGATGTTGAGCATTTTTTTCATGTGCTTATTGGCCATTTGTACATATTCTATGGAGAAATAGCTATTCACATCCTTTGCCCATTGTAAAATTGGGTTATTTATCTTTTTAATGTCGTTTTAAGAATTATTTGTAGGCCAGGCGGGTGGATCATGGGGTCAGGAGTTCAAGACCAGCCTGGCTAAAATAGTGAAACCCCGTCTCTACTACAAAAATTAGCCAGGTGTGGTGGTGTGCACCTGTAGTCCCAGCTACTCGGGAGGCCGAGGCAGGAGAATCGCTTGAACCCAGGAGGCAGAGGTTGCGAGATCACGCCACTGCACTCTAGCCTGGGCAACAGAGTGAGACTCTGTCGCAAAAAAAAAAAAAAAAAAGAAAAAATTATTTGTAATTCTGGATACGTGGTTTGCAAATATTTTCTTCCATCTCTTGAGTTGTCTTTTTACTTTCTTGATAGCATCACACAGGTAATTCACCATTGGACATCAACTGAGTGTCCTACATACAGTTTAGCTCAGTTCTGATACTAAGCAGAGTTAGTGCAGCCCCTACAGGTTAAGGTCTCAGTCCCACAAGACCGCTCCCCACTTCATATACCAGTCTCAAGCCCTGTGTTTCTGAATGATCAACTATAAACTGGGGTTTCCAGGACTGCTTCCTTGGGTTTGATTAATGTTTAACGTGGCTCACAGAATTCACGGAAACACTTCACTTGTGTTTACCCATTATAAAGGATGCAGATGAACAGCCAGATGAAAGAAACATAGGGCCAGATGTGTGGGCAGGGGCATGGAGCGTCCATGCTCTCTCCAGGGGCACCACCCCCAAGGCACCTTCATCTACTCAGCAGTCCAGAAGCCCTCTGAATCCAGTAGTTCACGGATTTTTTGGAGGCTTCATCATGTAGGCATAATCAATTATTAACTCAGTCTTCACCCCCTCTGTCCTTCCTGGAGTGGGGTGGGTAGAGCTAACAGTTCCAAGCTGCTAATCACGGCTTAGTCTCTCCGGTGCCCAGCCCCCATCCAGGAACCACCAAGAGTTGCCTCATTAGAACAAAAGGTGCTCCTATCCAGGAAATTCCAAGGGTTTAGGAGCTCCATGTCAGGAACCAGGATCAAAAACCAAATATTAGAAGAAAAGATGCTCCTAGCACCCCTAATTGCTCAGGAATTTACACAGGTTTTAGGAGGTCTGTGCCAGGAATCAGGGATGAAGACTAAAATATGTATTTCTTACTCTAAATCACAGTATGTTGTATACATACAATACAGAGTGTTGTATTTTCTTTGTTGAGATGATAGGGGGATGTTTTGCAGTGTGTTAACTGTTGAAAGAAGGGAAACATTTTGTTAAAGAAGTGCCATCCAATGAGTGACGCAGAAGACTTGAGTTTTGACTCAGAGCTTCGATAACCTGGGAAAATCACCTTTCTTACTCTAGACTTTTAGTCCCTTCAGTGGGTGTTTTCCCCAGTTACTTTTTTAGCGGCAAGGTGGGTGTTAATTTCAAGTTTATTAAGTTTTCTTTTTGAGATGAAGTTTCGCTCTTGTCGCCCAGGCTAAAGTACAATGGCATGATCTCAGCCCACTGCAACCTCTGCCTCCCAGATTTAAGTGATTCTCGTGCCACAGCCTCCCGAGTAGCTGGGACTACAGGCGCCCACCACCATGCCCGGCTAATTTTTGTATTTTTAGTAGAAACGGGGTTTTGCCATGTTGGCCAGGCTGGTTTCAAACTCCTGATCTCAGGTGATCTACCCACCTCAGCCTCCCAAAGTGCTGGGATTACAGACGTGAGCCACCGCGCCCAGCCTTTTTTACTTTTTTTAATGGACAGTAATTGTAGATATGGGGTGCTCAGTAACGTTTCAACATATATATAATGATCAGACCTAGATGATTAGCATATCCATCGTCTCAAACATCATATCTGTGTTGGGAACATTTGGTATCTTCTAATCATTTGAAACTATACAATATAATATTGTTAACTGTGGTTATCCTACAGTGATACAGAATACTAGAACTTATTTCTCCCATCTAGATGTAATTTTGTATTCTTTAACAAATCTCTACTTATCTCTTCCTTTCCTTTCCCCTTCCTGGCCTCTAGTATTCTCTATTCTACTTTTTAATACTTCCGTAAGATCAGCTTTTTTAATTTCCACATGAGCGAGAACACGCAGCTTTTAACTTTCTGTTCCTGGCTTATTTCACTTGACATAATGTCCTCTAGTTACTTCTTGAGCATTAGGTGTGTCTAAGACCATCACCCAGGCAGCCCCCATAATGCCTGTGGTCACGTTTGAGGAAAAGTGGTGAGAGAAGGCAGCAAGTAGCATGGTGCTTGTCATGTGCATGCCCCCCTCTCTGTGCTTCCCCAGGAGAGAAGCAAGGCCGTCCACGGAGGCAGCCACGCTGTCCATAGGAGGTGGAGTTTGATTTGAATTTGATGGGAAGGGGAAGAGGGCGTGGCTGACTGCATGATGGGAACAGGCATGAGGCATAACACACATAGAGCAGGGCCAGCAGACTTGGATCAGGTCTCAGAATTCATCCTGCCCACCCTTCCTTCCAGCGCAGCAGTTGCTTGCAGCTCCTGACTTTTGTTTAAGCATGTCTCCATTCCTTACACATCCTTCTCCTTGCCCTTACCTCCCCCTTCCCTCTTTTCTCTCCAAGCTTCTGTAGGAGAAGCAGTTAAAAAGAACAAGAGAGGTAGAGAAGATAACGCTGATGCCAGTTAGAGTCTTATAAAAATGTGTGTATTCACACGTACATGTGTACTGAAGGGCAGCTTGATGGCCAAGGCACTATTTGATCAAAGGAAAAATAGGGAATCAGAAACAGAGTGCCAGGTGTGGTGGCTCACACCTGTAATCCTAGCACTTTCGGAGGCTGAGGTGGGAGGATTGCTTGAGCCCAGGAGTTCGAGACCAGCCTGGCCAACGTGGCGAAACCCCATCTCTACAAAAAATACAAAAAATTAGCCAGGGGTGGTGGCCCTTGTCTGTAGTCCCAGCTACAGGGAGGCTGAGATGGAAGGATTACTGAGCCCAGGAGGGGCTACTTGAGCCTCAGTTGGGCCACTGCACTCCAGCCTGGGCAACAGAGTGAGATCCTATCTCAAAACAAAAACAAAGTAGCCTTGAAATGTCAGTTCAGGGAGTTTGGGTTTTAGTCCATCCCTTCCGTTCCCTTTTTTCCTTCAAATATTTTCATGTTGAGTCCGAGGTGTAATTTACCCTGGGTCATGGTCTGCCATATTCTGTAGTACAGCTGTTAAATCCTTCTCTTTCAAGAGCTAACCAGTTGGACCAGGCACGGCAGCTCACGCTTGCAATCCCATCACTTTGGGAGGCCGAAGTGGGCGGATCACGAGGTCAGGAGATCGAGACCAGCCTGGCCAACATGGTGAAACCCTGTCAGTACTAAAATACGAAAAATTAGCCAGGTGTGGTGGCGCATGCCTGTAGTCCCATCTACTTGGGAGGCTGAGGTAGGGGAATCGCTTGAACCTGGGAGGTGGAGGTTGCAGTGAGCTGAGATCACTCCACTGCACTCCAGCCTGGCAACAGAGCGAGACTCTGTCTCAAAAGAAAAAAAAAAGAGCTAACCAGTTAACTAGGTATGGTGGTTCACACCTGTAATCTCAGCTACTCAGGAGGCTGAGGGTAGAGGATCGCTTGAGGCCAGGAGTTCAAGTTCAGCCTGGATAACATAGCAAGAACAGGTCTGTTCAAATAAAAATAAGTTTTTAAAAGAGCCAACCAGTTGCCTTTTCTCATTTTCATTACCCCTAGTTACATCAGAATATTGTGTTTTCTTCCCTGTAGTCTAGTGGCCAGGAAAGGGGGAGCAGTAATATGAAGTTTTCTGTTTCTAGTTGAAGAAAATGGCTTTTTTTTTCTTTTTTGAGACAGTGTCTCACTGTGTCGCCCAGGCTGGAGTGCAGTGGTGCGATCTCGGCTCACTACAAGCTCTGCCTCCCGGGTTCACGCCGTTTTCCTGCCTCAGCCACCCCAGCAGATGGGACCACAGGTGCCTGCCGCCACGCCCGGCTAATTTTTTCTATTTTTAGTAGAGACGGGGTTTCACCATATTAGCCAGGATGGCCTTGATCTCCTGACCTTGTGATCCACCTGCCTCGGCCCCCCGAAGTGCTGAGATTACAGGCGTGAGCCACCGCGCCCAGCCAAGAAAATGGCTTTTAAGTGAAAAAAAAAAAAAAAATTTTTTTTTTTTTTGAGACGGTCTCACTGTGTTGCCCAGGCTGGACTCAAAGTCTTAGGCTCAAGCGATCCTCCCAAGTAGCTGGGAATACAGGCATGTACCATTATGCCCAGCTATATATGAGGATTTTTAAGTATTAAGTTTTTTTATGGTTGATTGTTAGTTTTATATTGGGAATACTATGAGTTTTGGCTTTCCCAGTTCGCAGCTGGGTAAGAAGTGGTCCCCCCACTGAGGCTGTGTTCAGGGATACAATTAGGGTGTGTGGACAGGCAGGTGCCACATCCCACCCAAGCACACTTCAGCAAGGGCCCCCCTGGAGGCTGCCCCCGTTCTGCTCATAGCCTGCCTTCTGGTCCAGTTTCTAAGATGTCAAGCAGCAAAGCTCAGCTTAACATTCTGCAATGATGGAAACGTTCTAGCTCTGCACTCTCCAGTGTGGTAACCACAAACCAGATGTGACCATTGAGTGCTAGTGGGACTGAGGAAATGAATTTTTTTTTTTTCTTAATTTAAACTTAAGTGGCCATGTATGGCTAGTGGCTGAACAGCACAGGCTTAGAGATACCCTCATCAATCCAAGTTCAGGCAATATGGTTGGGAATCTTTGGAAGGGGCCGTAGAGCACTGGAACATCCTGTCCTCTAATGGAAGCTTGTGCCCAGGTTGCCACCCCAGCCCACCAGCAGAGAAGCGCAGGACCTTCTTCATTAGCTGAGGACTTGTGAGTAAATGGTATCTGTCATTTTCTGTTTTGGGGCCCATCTTGGTAGCCTGCCTAGTTAAGCTGGTAGCATGTCTATTTAACAGAAGTTGGTGGCCGAGTGTCCAGCAAGACAGAGGGGTCTGGGTTGGGAGGAGTAAGGATAGGGCTGTCGGCCTCTGGCTTTGCTGCCTCTGCTGCTGTGCACTTTGCTCCTTCATGTGGAGACCTGGGGACCAGAGGCAGTTTCACAAGATGACCATGTGTTGGTCATTGCGGTCTTTTTGATGACCCAAGTCACAGTGACCCAGAGGCCTGCACTGCCCTGTGGAGATGGATGCTTGTATTATTCCACACAGTCTTCTTGGAAATTGCTCTCTGTATATGATGTAACTTTGTATCCAGGAAACAAGTTTATTGATTGACTTTTCTTTCTAACTTTCTAATCATAACAAAAATAAGTCCTTGGTTTGAGAATCCCTAACCTCCCTATGGAGTAAAGAGCAGTTTAACATTTTCATCTCTGCCTTGCTGTCAACCACCCAGATCTTTAAAGAGCTGTTGAGGTCTCAGGGAATACTTTTATTACTGGGACGTCTCCATAGACACAGAATCTTTGTTTCATGATCTGTGTTTCATGATCTGTGACTTCCCCCCCACCTGATGTTGACCCTGCATTTCTGACATCATGGTCAGCTGTTTTGTGTTGCTTGTTATGTCATAGGCACAGGATTTGGCTCCAGGTGGAGGTTACAGTAATAAGAGCATGAGCTCTGTTTTTTTTTTTTTTAATTAATGTATTTAATGCAATGAGCCACAACAATTAAGACAGAAGAGAAAAAAAGGCTGTGGTAGCTCATTAATAATTCCACTGTGCATAAAGAACCTTGCGTGGAGGGTTTTTTTTTCTTCTACTCTCATGAAAAAACAGCTGGGAATTCTACTTTCTGCAGCTCTTCTTGCAGTAGCATTTTAAAGCTGCTATCTCTGCTGCAGACTTTGATCTTGCTAGTGCGGTCAGAGCCCTGGATGGGTCGTTAGGAAATGCTGGTAGTCTGACTCCTCCCCGAGGGACAGCTGTCTGCCTCACAGAAGCCAGTCCCAGTGCCAAGAGCCCCATATTTCCCTCCTTAGGGCCCAGGAGCCTGAACCTACCCTTCAGCAAGGCAGGGTGGGGCTGGGAGGCCCCTGTGTCCCAAGCCCTGCAGTGTGCCAAAATAAGGAATAACAGTAGCACTGGGGTAGAGTGTAGGTGAATTGGAGTCTGTGTCTGGTACACAACAGATCCAAAGGACATTAAACCCTTCTTGTTTTTCCCACCTCCCTCCTTGAGCCCACCATCCTCAGCATGGGAGCATGTGGATGCATGTGGGTATCTGAAGCTTCACAGAGCTTACAATGAGGAGCTCAGTAAATCCACTCTGCCTTTGAGCTTAAAGAGGGAAATGAAAGTGGCCTTCTCTTCTGGGGCGTTGATGTTTGTGTCTGCAAGCCATCTTGTTGACTAGGCCACCTTGTGGGTCTTTTTGAGCTTGGATGATGATCTCGCAAGCTGTTTACTTCGACTTCACTATGCAGAAGTGCTGACTGGGCCCTCTGGACAGTGTCGGATGGTGCCTGGGCCCTGAAGAACACAGATTGAGAGACCTTGACTGGCTGGCCATGTAGGTGCAGTTGCCTGTTCAGAGTCCTCAGAAGAGGACTACAGCTCTTCACTCTTCCCTCCCAGCAGGGACTGGTCAGAGGAGAAGCTCCCCTGTGCCCTCCAGGTTTCTGAGCTCTCTAGCTGTGGTTCTGGCCCCTGCCAGGAACATGAATTGCGCTTCCTGACGGCCTGTGGACGTGTATGAGAACAGAGGAGGGCATTGTCTGCATAGTGTTCCTGCATGGGAGGCCTTGTCAGAGATGGACACTGCCTCAGGCAGATTGCTGTAGGAGACTTCGTTTCCAGATGTGTCTAGCATTAGTTTCAAGTTGTCGTTAGCGTGCACTCATAGTGTCTTACTCTTTTCTGCTTCTAACTCAGAGGGAACGCATTTCCTAACATGAGGCGTGTTTTATTAATGGTCCATCACAGCTGGTCACTGTTACGTGGCCACGAGGGAACTGAGCCACCTGCGCCTTTCTGATGGCACCCTTTGCTGCTCGTGTGGTCCCCATCCTCATTGGTATAAACCCCTGTGGCGTAAGCGTGGCCCAGCCCCACGTGTGCTGTACTGTTTCTGTTTGGCCCAAACTAGAGACTGAGCCAGCATACTGCTTGCTGCCAGAGCCCAGGTAAGAAGAGAGCGTGTCCCCTGAGCTCCAGTTGTCTGGCTCCTGCTGTTTATAAACTCTCTGGCAGATTGGAGCAGCAGGAGTCTTGGTCACACTATGTACTTGTGGGTTTTAAATTAACACATTTCATTTATTGCCTTGCTAGTTGCTTGCTGTGGGAGGGGCTTGGAGGTTAGTGGTAAGTTGCTGAGCTCTTGGGCCCACGGAGCCTAAAAGGCTGCCGCCCACTCTCTTAGATACTCACGGGCTCCAACGAAAGACAGGCTGTGATGTTCCAGGTCTGGCCAAATATAAAAGGGTCTTTTTGATTTGTTTTAGGATACTGGGACCTGAAAAGTTTTCATGTGTATGTTCATTGCTTATTACTATTGCACTTGAAATCTGTGGGCACACAGGCTGCTAGTCTGGATCTCAGTTTAAATTTAACAAGGGTAAGTACCGTGGCTGCCTCCTGCCATGGTGCCTGGGAGCTCTCTGAGAATGTGTTATCAATATTTATTAACATTCTGCCACCGCGTTTTGCACCAGTGACCTGGCTGTCGGTCTCCAGGAGCTGTGGTGTGCAGAGTGAACTCATTAATTAGATTTCCTTGCCCTGATCCATGCACTACCCTTGTGTGAGAGCTCAGCTCACCTGGAGGCAGATGTGTCCTTACCGCCATCCAGGATGCTGTCATCATGTTACCAGTTGGAATGAATCATTTTTCCTCCAAGGATTAAAAGCATCCTCATGGGATTTTACCTTCCTCTGAAGCATTTAGTGTGGATTATGTGATTTGTGTTGGAGGCTTCTGTGTCTCCATGGGTCGTAGGGCAAAGGTGACAGTGGGGCTCTTGGGCCTGGCCACCTTTCTGTCTCAGACACCTGGGCTTTCTCTGTACAGAGAAGAAAAGACGCGTCTAGATTTTAAAGTGTTTTTACAGGGAGGCTTTGGCTTGAGCCTGAGAAATGGGGTTAGCCTAGAATCAAGGATTTTTAAAATAGCATTTATTGGTGATATCATGGGAATATAGAAAAGATAAAATTTAAATCAGCTGTATCTTCTTACCCAAAGAGAATTATTGTTACATATTCCTAGATTTCCTTTCAGTCTTTTTTTTTTTTTTTTTTGAAAAGGAGTCTCGCTCTGTCACCAGGCTGGAGTGCAGTGGTGTGATCTCGGCTCACTGCAACCTCCGACTCTCTGGTTCAAGTGATTCTCCTGCCTCAGCCTCCCGAGTAGTGTTGTTTTTTTTTTTGTTTGTTTTTTAAGACAGTCTTGCTTGCCTAGGCTATAGTGCAGTGATGTGATAGTAGCTTACTGCAGTCTGAACTCCTGGGCTCAAGCAGTCTTCCCACCTCAGCCTCCCAAGTAGCTGGGACTATAGGCAAGTGCCATCACACCCAGCCTTTCAGTATTTTTTTTTTTTTAATAGTGGCAGGATCTCACTGTGTTGCCCAAGCTGGTCTTGACTCTTGGACTCAAGTGATCTTTCTGCCTCGGCCTCCCAAAGTGCTGGGATTACAGGTGTGAGCCATGGTACCCAGCCCCAAGTCTTTTTTTAATGCATAGAAACATTTTAATAAAATTAGCACATTTATACATTTGTACATCCTGGTTTTTTCAAGCAGTTTTGTTTCATGAGTGTTTTCCATACCATTAACTCTTTTAAAATGTTAATTTTTAAGTGACCGATATCCATCATGTTAAGGTATCCTAGCTTACTTGGGTTGTCTCTAATGTTTTCCTATTAGAAGTAAGTGTAGCGACCTCCTACCTTCATGTCTGACCCTGTCAATCCCAGCCAACATGACCACACCTACGTCCAGCTGTGGAGTCTCCATCTGACTGTCCCCTTCTGTCTTCCAGATTGTTTGCTACATGAGGAGAACTTCTCGGTGAGGTGCCCTAAGCACAAGGTGAGTCAGAGGCCCCAAGAGCTACCAGCAGGGATGGGATCGAGGGTGGCTCCTCCTGAAAAACTTGAAGACCAGGTGTTGGTGGGCCTCACCCACACCTGTCCCCACCTGTTCGTCCGGCTGCTAGTCCGCTCCTGGCCCTGGGAGGGTGGAGGGTCATGATGCTGAAGGGAGACCCGTGGCATGGGGGCCAGCACTCGGAGTATTATGAGGATCCCAGGAGAAATGTGTTTTGGGAGAAGGGAGTGTTTGTCTGTTTATTAAGAGAGGTGAGAATATCTAACTCGATCAAGCCACTGATTTCCACTTGAGATGAATAGAACCCCAGTTCACAGGTTGGCGTTTGGTAAGTCTGGTTCTAGGCCTTGAGGCCTGTGCAAAGGCATCTTCCTAGACTAGAAGTCGAGCTGACCCCAAGGCTCTGGGGAAGCTCACAGTCTCTTCCAGGTTATGCTTCTGCAGAAGCAGCCTGATGCACAGTGGATGGGCTGCCTCGGGCTCCACTTCCCAGTTTATTTAGGAGGTGGTCTCGTGGTCGCTTCCTTTAGGAAAGGGTGGGAGGTAAGGGGTGAATGGCCTGTTTGTGGATACCACATATGTGTGTGGGGAGGGTGTATGTGGAGAAGGAGCCCCAAGAAAGGATCAGAACGGAGACCACTGCCACCTGATGTTTCCTGCAGGGGCTGCACCGTGTCTCTCACTAGGGTCACACTGACACCTGGTGGTCACTGGTCACTCGCAGTCTTAAATCTAGTAGGGCCGAAGGTACTAGAAGGAGGTTGTCCAGAGAGGTCTGCCCTCAAAATGCTCCTGAAAGATGCTTGCTTATGCTTTTCTTTAAAAATTATTTCCAGGGAAGGGTGGGGGGTAGGGGTCACAGGATCTTATATTCTCTTTATTTTTACTTAATTTGCATGTTATTTTTAGAACTCCCCTTTTTAAGGGTCACATTTTGCCTCAGAAAACCCTGTCTGAATGTCTCCTGTTTGTCGGTCAGGACTGACTCTGCCTTTTCTTTCCTTTTCCGTGTGCCACTCCTGTCCTCCCTTTGCCCTCCCTGATTTCTGCACTGTCCTCTCCCACCTGTCTGTCTCCTCTTGGTTTTGCCCGTGTCAGCCTCCCCTTCCGTGCCCTCTCCCCCCCTTGCAGAACAAGACCGCGAAAGGCAGCCTCAGCACAGAGCAGTCGGAGCGGGGGTGAGGGGGGCAGTGTGCTCGTGGGAATGGAAAGGACAGCAAGCACAGGTGAGTTGGGGCCGACAGGCTCCCTGCACCCTGCCTGGCTCCCAGCAGGCCTTGTTGCCTCTGCCCTCCTGCTCGCTCCATGCTCTGCCGCCAGCATTTCATCCCGTGGATGACGACCCCAGGTGGATGCAGTGTTCTTCCATTGGTTACTTAGCTCCCCAGAATATCTGTGGAAAGGAGTGGGGGCTTCTAAACTGTCTACTGCCGATGGGGTGCAGGGTGACTGTTCCTGAAGGCAGCCCTTCAGGGCACAGCTGGCCAGGGGTGGCCTTGTGAGTGTACACAACAGGCTTTTAGGTCTCTTTCTTGGGCGGGGCATCTCTTGCCAGTAGCCCCTGCTCTTTCCCCCATCTCAGAAAGGGTTCCAGTCAAAGGTCTCTTCTTTTTAATTTACTACATTTCTGTAAAGCTTATGGCGTGTTTTCCTTTGAAAACGACAGAACTCTTGGGTTTTGTTATTAGAAATCTCCTTTTTCCAGTGTTATGAAGGATTCCTTTTTGCAGAAGCACAAAGGAAAAAAAATCCTCAAAGATTTAGTAGACTCTAGCATCTGATTTAATTTTACTGTTAAAAATCTCGAGGCTGGGCATGGTGGCTCATACCTGTAATGCCAGCACTTTGGGAGGCTGAGGCAGAAGGATCGCCTAAGCCCAGGAGTTCAAGACCAGCCCGGGCAACAGTGAGACCCTGTGTCTACATTAAAAAAAAAAAAAAAAAAAATTAGCCGTGTATGGTGGTGCGTGCCTTTAGTCCCATCCACTCAGGAGGCTGAGCTGGGAGGATCACTTGATCAAACCTGGAGGTTGAGGCTGCAGTGAGCCATGATCATGCTGCTGCATTCCAGCCTGGGCCACAGTGAGACCCTGTCTCAAAAAAAGAAAAAAAAAATTCTTGTGATTGAGTTGTGCTTGCTGTGAGTTTGTGTGGGATTGTGGTCATGGCCCTCTTGGCAGGCATCTGTGAAAACAGGATGATAGGACTTGGGTCTCTAGAAGCTGCAGGCCTCTGAGCTCCATGCTGCTCCTTCACACTCCCTGCCTCACTGAGGCATGAAGGGAAATAGGTTGTAAAGAAAAGAAAAACCAAAATGTACCTTGTGGCACTTGCTGCTACAGGATGGGGCAGAGGGACTAGTCTCAGAAATATTGAGCGGTCATTTCTCTCAAATGGGAGGACTTCTGTGTCGACCTCAGGAGTTTGACCCACACAGCTACGCTAGACCTGTCCCTTCTGGCACCACCATGTGCCTGACCACCTTCTGGAACATACCCTCCTCCTTGTTACCACTACTAATTTCCGGAGAAAATTTGAGAAGTCAAGTGGGGGCTGCTAAGTGCCTTCTTGATAGAGCGTTGAGTGTAGTGCCTTTCTCTTTCCTCTTCTGGGGAGTAGGGTTGGCAGTGAAGGGATCAGAGCAAAGTGGGGAGGTGGGTGGAAGCCATTCCATGTGTTCCTGGGTCAGAGGAACCAGATGAGCAAATGAAGCCTCTTGGACTTGGAGTACATTGCCACCATCAGCGAGTGGCTGCTGGTTTTCCAGAACCTGCTGGGCAGCACTGCCTGCTCCTTTTCCTGGGATTAGCCCTTAGGACAAGGCAGCCATTGCGTTGCGTGGTTTTGAAAGGACTGTTTCTGTTGGCCCTCCTGCATGTTCCTACACTCCTGAGGGTATTGCTGTGCCTTCCCACGGTCACCCCTGTGCCAGCACAGGCGCAGATGGTTAGAGTCAAGTTCTGTAGGGGACCATGATGCGTATTCCTGGAATGTATCCTAGAAGACCTGGTTAAGGAAAGAGCTTAAGTGTTTTTTGTTTTCTTCCTGGAATTGCATCTGTGTTTGAGAAAAAGAAAGAACAGGCCCTGGGCCTGGTGGACAAATCTCTTGGGGATTTTGTTCATCATCTGTTCCTCTCATCATTCTTGGGCCTTCCTTCCTAGCTGACAGGGCCCTTGACTCTTTTTTTTTTTTTTTTTTTGGAAACGGATTCTCACTCTGTCGCCCAGGCTGGAGTACAGGGGCACGATCTCGGCTCACTGCAACCTCCATCTCTCGGGTTCAGGCGATTCTCCCGCCTCAGCCTCCCAAGTTGCTGGGACTACAGGCATGCACCACTACGCCCAGCTAATTTTTGTATTTTTTGTAGAGATGGGGTTTCACCATGTTGCCCAGGCTGGCCTTGAACTCCTGACATCAAGTGATCTTTCCGCCTTGGCCTCTCAAAGTGCTGGGATTACAGGCGTGAGCCACAGCGCCCGGCCAACTCTTGAACAGAACAATGAGCTTCATCCTTCTGGGTTGAAGCACAGTGATGAAGTGGCCTCACCCATTGTAGAGCGTCGTCTCAGGTCCATTGAGGTTGAACCATTCCATTCAGCTCTTGGAGGGAAGGGATGGACTCACTGCATCCAGTTCTGTCCATCTGAAATGTTTTTTATGTGCTGTTCCCACAAGGCAGATACCTTTTCCTGGTTTCCCAGTTCAGCAGAGTGACATTGAGGGTGGTCACTGTCCTTCATTTGTGGTAGAAGCCCTGGTGACTGGGGATAGAACCACACCTCTAACTAAAGGAGGGCTCATCTTGGGCACCATGCTGGGGATAGAGAGCTGCCATTATTGGGTGCCCTGACAAGGCAGGGAACAGACAGCGAATGTGCATGTGTGTCTGCCTCCTAGTGCACCATGTTCTGACAGAGTGATATGATAGGTGCTGTGTGACTAAGGTCAGACCACTCCATGTCTCTGTGCTTTGGTTTCTTCTGTAAAAACATGAATAGCAGTGCCAACCTTTTGAGATTCCATTGGGAAATGTCTGTGAGTGCCAGCACAGCACACTGGCTCTCAGCCCGTTGGTCTGCCATGCCTAGCCTGGGTTTCTCTTGGGAGTTGGAGGGGTCAAGGCAGCAGATTGGACCCTGCAGCTGTCTCTTATAGCAAAAAATATCCAAGGCTTGGGGTTAAAAGATGCTGCCCCTGCCTCCCAGCCTCTGAGGTATCTGGTACCTGACCCTCGCCAGGAGTGCGGAGGGGAAAAGTCCTTCTGCAGGCCTGTGGTTGCCCACTGTCTCCTTGTGCCAAGGTGGTTGCCTTGCTGGCTTGTGTCATTGGTTGGCAGGGCTTTTGACAGTGGAATCCCTATACCCAGCTCTTCCTCCTGTCATGAATTAAACAAGGAGGCCCCAGCTTCCCCTAACAGGCCCTGTAGTCCAGCACATGGGAAGCATAACCTTGATCAGGGCTGATGCTGCATCATGGATACTATGTACCCTGCGCAGAACAGCCATGGATGGACGCTGAGCAAGGCAGGGAAGGGGGAGTGGCCCCCCTGCCCCTGGAGCTGGACATCACACATCCCATTTGTGTGTATGTATGAATGTCACATTCTAGAGTTCCCCTTTCCCCAAACTGGTCCAGAGGCAGTCTGGGGTTACACCTCCAGAGGAGAGCCTGAGTCTGTCCACTTTCCTTCCCCACCAGCCCCAGCCCAGGCATTGTGGCTGCTATAGTGCCCGCCTCCCTGCCACTGCTCAGCAGCCAAGTGCAATCTTCATTAGGCCTCCCTCCAGTCCTGTCTCTTCTCTGCGTCAGAGATTCTTGCATCTTCCAAACAAAGCCCAGACGTCTCACCTTGCCTTCCAGAGCCCTGTGGAAGTCTCAGGTGACTCTCCAGGCCCCTGGCTGCCTCCAGCTCCTCAGGGACCAGGCTTCCTCCCTCTGGGCTTCTGCACACACAGTTCCTTGTGCTGGAAACACTTTGGCTCCCCATCTTCATGTTGAAAACAGGCTCCATCTACTGGGTCTCAGCTTAAATGCTACTTTCTCAGAAAATCCTTGTCTCCATTGCCCCTCTCCTCACTTGCAGCCATCCTAGCATCACCACAATTTCATATCATTTACTTGTTTACTACGTGTCTCTCCACTAGAATGTAAGCTCCATTAGGGCACGGACCACGTCTGTCTTTGCACCATCAAAGCCAACCCAGAGCGGGGCATGTAACTATGCTAGTGCCAAGTGAGTCTGTGTTAAAGAAATGAGTGCATCCCAGACCGGGCGCAGTGGCTTATGCCTATAATCCCAGCACTTTGGGGAGGCAGGCGGATCACGAGGTCAGGAGATCGAGACCATCCTGGCTAACAATACAAAAATACAAAAAATTAAAATACTAAAATACTAAAAATATAAAAAATTAGCCAGGCGTGGTGGTGGGCACCTGTAGTCCCAGCTACTCAGGAGACTGAGGCAGAAGAATGGCATGAACCTGAGAGGTGGAGCTTGCAGTGAGCCTAGATCACGCCACTGTACTCCAGCCTGGGTGACAGAGTGAGACTCCATCTCAAAAAAAGAAGAAAGAAATGAGTGCATCCCAGAGAAGAAAGGGCTCTTGGACCCTGACCGTCAGTGCCCTAAATCAGTATAGGTTCAGAATTAGGTTTCCCTTCATATCCTCCCTCTCTAGTCGGAATTAATGTCTGTTTTAGAAATGAGGAAATGGGCTCTGGGCGAATCCTGGCCAAGGTGAGTGGTGTTGAGATGATGAGCTTTTGCTGCAGTTGGGAAAGGCAGGCTTGGAGTCTGATGTGGAAGGACGTGAGGATGGCATCCCGGGTTCAGGCCACGGATGAGGCCAAAGGGGAGCAGAAAGGACAGTGTGAGCGAGAAGGGAAGGGAGGGAACAAGTGAGGGAGCCTGGGAAGGTGTTGGCCCAAGACGAAACCCTGGATGCTGAGCAGCAAGGTGACGTTCTTTAAAAGAGAATTCACAGTCTTCAGCACAGAGGTGGCAGGTCACTCCTGCTGCTCAGGCTGGCTGGCACCAGGGCTGCTCCCAGGCTCACTGTCTGGGATCCAGCCATCTCTCAGCCACACCCCATGCCCTAGGACATGCAGCCCCTAGGGCCCAGTTGGGAAAGCCCCAGTCCCACCTCTGGCCATGTCGCTTTGGGCTACATGTGTCGCCTTCCTGAGCTTTAGCTCTCTTGAAGATGGGGGTCAGGCAGGTCCACGTTACTGTGAAATATTATCTGTAAAGCTTCTAACCCAGGGCCTGGCACATAGTGCTTAGAGAATTTTCCTTGCTTCCTAATTTCCCTACTGAAGGAACAACTTTTTTGAAGTAACTCTTGAAAAGTTAGGGTCCCATTACATTCAGGGTATCGTGTGTTTGGGCTGGTCTAGTCATCAGACCTGGGGAACACGAAGGCTGTGGAGGGCAGAGCCCCAGGCTGCAGGTGCTGAAGAACTGCGGCTGCTTGGGCCACCACGCACCCCAGGGAGGGGCCCACAAGTAGCAGCTCGCAGAGCTGACTGGCCAGGCAGACCCTGGTTGCTGATGTGTGCTTCATTCTTCAGTGGGGAGCTGGTGTAGTGTCCTCTTCTTCTGAGTAATGAGCAAGATTGGGGTGCAGGCCCAAGACTGCTGTGTGTTGGTAAAGAGGGCAAACCCTGCCCTGTCCCCTCCTTGAGCAGAGCCTGGCAGGGTACGTGTGGGCATTGACCTTGATTCACATGGGCATTCTGCAACCCCAACAAGATGACACCTTTCTGTGTTCCTGGAGGTAGGGTGCCCATTAGCTCAGCTGCTGGCCTGCATTCCCAGGGCTTGCTTTTACTTGTCTGTGGTGATGTTGTGCCATGGCCTCTGTGTGTGTTCCTGCTCATTGGTGTTTTCTGCCAAGTAGTCAGGAACCTCCTTGGGCAAGAGCATGTGCATGTACGTGCTTGGGAACAGCTCAATCTTAGCTCCCGCAGGCCCCAGCAGGAGCTAAGCAGTTCTGCGTGTGTGAACTTTATGGAAGCAGAAAGGGCTGGTGACACTTGGGTTCTTGGGGTTTATTTGTCAGGGGAGGGCACCAAATTGGGCTTGAGGAAGCAGTTAGGTGAGCCCCAGTGACAGTCTTAAGCACAGTGATTGGCAGATAGCAAGTGAAGGAGGGGCGAGGCTGCCACCACTTCTGGCTTCTGGTGAAATTTTACTGGACTGATTCCTAGGAAGCTGCTGTTTCTCTTTGAGACCTTTCCACATCAGATGGCCCATGAAGCATTCCACAGGGACCTTTGGTACAATCCATCTGTCCTACGTGGGCCATCAGAATCCCCTTCTGCACCTGGGCTGGAAGAGGAGAGAAGCCCTCCAGCCTGGGGATGGGGGACCTAGGGGTCTCAGGCTCCTGAGAGGTCAAAAGGATTAACATAGTCCAGCTCTGTCTGAGCCTCAGAAAACCTGCCTTCCCTGTTAGAGGCCATGGGAAGAGCGTTCTTTTTTAAGCATGAAGAACTGACTGGGCCAGGTGTAGTGGCTCACGCCTGTAATCCCAACACTTTGGGAGGCCGAGGTGGGCAGATCACTGAGGCCAGGAGTTCAAGACCAGCCTAACATGGCAAAACCACATCTCTCCTAAAAATACAAAAATTAGCCAGGTGTGGTGGCATGCACCTGTGATCTCAGCTACTCGGGAGGCTGAGGCACAAGAATCACTTGAACCCAGGAGGCGGAGGCTGCAGTGAGCCAAGATCGCACCACTACACTCCAGTCTGGGCAATAGAGCAAGATTGTCTCAAAAAAAAAAAAAAAACAGGGCCGGGCGCGGTGGCTCACGCTTGTAATCCCAGCACTTTGGGAGGCCGAGGCGGGCGGATCACAAGGTCAGGAGATCGAGACCACGGTGAAACCCCGTCTCTACTAAAAAATACAAAAAATTAGCCGGGCGTGGTGGCGGGCGCCTGTAGTCCCAGCTACTCGGAGAGGCTGAGGCAGGAGAATGGCGTGAACCCGGGAGGCGGAGCTTGCAGTGAGCCGAGATTGCGCCACTGCACTCCAGCCTGGGCGAAAGAGCAAGACTCCGTCTCAAAAAAAAAAAAAAAACAAAAAAAAAAAAAAAAAAACAAATGACTTTGTCATTAGCCAAGCATGGTGGTGTGTACCTGTAGTCCCAGCTACTTGGAAGGCTGAGGTGGGAGGATTGCTTGAGCCCAGGAGGTCAAGGCTGCAGGGAGCCAAGGCGGCAGAGCCATGTCTTGTCTCAAAAACAAACAACTAGCTGTGTCGACTAGAGGCAGCTGTGAAGCTGTCCTAAGAGGCTGGACTTCGAGAAGTTTCTTCCACAGATTGACCAGGTACTGTAGGTTTCAGTCACAGCTGGGGTCCTGACACTGGCAAAACCCCACCAGCCGCCCCACAAGTGGGGCCAGCCCTGAGGTCAGGAAGTTCTCTGCTGTCCTGGTTCCTTTATGCACTAGGAAGGCAGACATGCCCTGAGGAGCCCTCAGAGTCCGGCCCCAGCACCCCCACTAGGTCATTGCTGCCTTTAATCACATTGCAGATCCAGAGCCACACAGTGGCCCTGGCATTGGTCTCGGGTGTGTCCCATATCAGCAGCACATCTACAGAGGGGTCTGAGTGCAGGCTCCCTGCTGAAAGCTCCCAGGGGTACCACGGAACAGCGGCTGTTAGTCGTGGACCCTGTGGAGGCTCCTGGCCTTCACTGTCTGTCCCTTATCTTCCAGGTGAGACTGTGGAGATGAGAAGGTGGTGGACACTCGTGATGGAATGGAAATCGTCCTACTGTGCAGCCACACCCTGCCCTGCCCCGCCCCGCGTGCCTGCCCATGCCAGCACTTCCTTCCTTAAGTTCTCACATCACACTCAAACCAGTGACACCACAGGAAAGAAAGACCCAAGACGTTGGAATGGCTGTTTCCATGGACACAATCTCCATAGTGACAATGTGGGGGGAGGGGGGAGGGGTGGGATGATGGGGAAAGGGTGGGGGGAATTAAAAGGGAGGGATAAAAAATATATATATATAAATCTATTTTTAGTCTGGAAAGACTTTGTTTAAATGAAAGGTGCGCTATCCCTTTTGATTCTATTTTAAAATTATCTAGTTAAAGATCTCCAAATTTGTTCCGATGACAAGTGAAATTTAAATGTGAAATTGAACTGAACAAACCCTCATCTCATAAAGGACGGGGTGTGTGTGTGGCGTTGATCTTTAGCCTGTCTCACACCAGTTCAGAAAACACTAGACCCAGGATTGAAAAAGCAGACAAACCACACCAGAACCATCCTTTTGTCATTAATTTGTCTCAAAGTGGGAAGGTTTTGGGGGAGGGGGAAATATAGGGATGGTCCATGTTTTCAAGAGTAGGGGAATGATGTTTAAACGCAAAAATAAATTTTTTTTTCATTTCCAGAAACACTATTTATTTATGTTTTTTAAAATTTTTTCTTTTTGGGGGTGAAATTGGCAGATGCCTGAGGTCATAGCTGTGTCCTGGGTCACTGTGGCTGGTGAGGACCTCAAGGACCCCATCAAGTGTACACAGCAGCAGCAAAATCAAGGGATGACCCTCCTCTGGGGCCCCCTGTCCTCAGCACATTCCAGGCAGCTGTGCCCTGACCCACAGGGACCCGTGGGGATGGGAGGAGGCCCAGGCCTGTGCTGCCAGAGCTGGCAGTGTGAGCTGTAGACAGGGATGGGGAGGGACTGTCGCTGTGATCAGAGTGGGTTAAGCTGACCAGGAACACCCATTTAACCCCTTTTTCTTTTTGCTTTCATTTTTATAAAGGAAAAGAGGACCTGTCAGATAGGCAGCCCCATGCTACATGATTCTTTATGTTGTGTTGTGTTGTTTTGTTTTGTAAACTGTATAATTTTTAAATATCTGAGTTTTAAAAAAACAAAAAAGTACAAAAAAATCTTGTTATGGCCTTAAGAAGGGGTTAGTGCATCTTTCAGGGGTCACTCTGCCATGGGGATAAAATAGCTGTTTCACAAACAGTTTTATTTAAAAAAACAAAAAACAAAAAAAATCAAAAAATCAAAAAAAAAATAAACTTCATTTTAACCTTGTTTCCTTCTTCTGTTTAATTTAAAGTGAATGCGTCTCTTCCTTCTCCCATTCTAACCCCCAAAGGATAGCTCTGGTTCTCCAGAGGAGGCCATGATCAGAACTGGTCTGTCCCATTCCTGGCCTCTCGATGGCCACGCAGCCGGGAAGCAAACAAAATTTAGGGTTCGTCTGCCACTCCTCTGGGCAGGTGGAGTGTGGCCGGTGTATGGGGACAGTCAGATTTACTCAAGTTGATATGAAGACATATTTCCAATTAACATTAAGGGTTATAAAAAAATGGAATGTTAATGGACTTTTTTAGAGAATAGAAATACTGGAAGGAATGTTGTGAAGTAGAAATAAGCAATTATAAATGAGTTCTGTGTTCATCAATTTGGGGCAGCAGCAATGGCAGATTAATTGTGTCTTAATGGCTACATCAAGCAGTCCATTTCTCATTTCACTCCACCAGGATGAGGTGTGGGTGGGTGCGCCGTGCCGGCCATAGGACCAAGCTTGGGCAACTGAACAGGACCTGCATAGAAATGATGGCTTTTTTGAGCTAGTTGTTGTCTCATTCTGGTCTTGACTTGGCATTAATACAGTTAAAATGAAATGGATAGACTTCAGGTGTCAAGGGCTAAACCACAAAACTTGAAAAATATGTATCTTGAGGAAAATATTTTCCTGACAGCAAATGTTTGTCATTTTGTCTTTTATTCTTTTGTCCCCTTTTGATTTGCTTGAGTGGAGCACTTGTGATTGTTCTAGGTGTTTCCTTAAATTGGCTTCAGAAATGACCTTTACTGGGGAGTGGCAGTGATACACGCATGCCTCCCGACTCCAGTTTCTGGCTTCTGTAGTTCGCCTCAACTGTTCAAGTGCCTTTTAGTTCCTTTAGTGTTTGTCTTAATTGATTTTTTTAAAGTAGTTTTATGTTCACAGCAGGATTAGGCTGACGGTACAGAGAGTTCCCATATAACCCCTTCCCCCTGTATGCATACCTTCCCCTCTATCAACATCCCAACCAGAGTGGCACACTGTTTTCACCCAAAGTCCATAGTTTATACTAGGAGCCACTCCCGGTGGTGTACATTTTATGGCCTTTGACAAATGTATAAAGACCTGGATCTGGCAGGGTGTGGTGGCTCTCGCCTATAATCCCAGCATTTTGGGAGGCTCAGGTGGGCGGATCGCTTGAGTTCGAGAACAGCCTGGGCAACATGGTGAAACCTCATCTCTACATAAAAATACAAAGTTAGTCGGGCATGATGGTGCACGCCTGTAGTCTCGGCTACTTGGGAGGCTGAGATGGGAGGATCACTTGAGCCCAGGAGGTCGAGGCTACAGTGAGTCGTGATCGCGCCACCACACTTCAGCCTGGGTGACAGCAAAATCCTGTCTCAAAAAAAAAAAAAGACATGGACCCACCATTATCCAGAGTAGTTTCACTGCCCCAGGGATCCTCTGTGTCCCACTGTTGATTCCTCCTTACCCCCAGTCCCTCACCACTGAGCCTTTTACTGTCCCCCAAGTTTTGCCTTTTCCGAAGTGTCATATAGTTGAGATCAGATAGTAGATAACCCTTTTTAGATTGGCTTCATTCACTTGGTAATGTGCATTTAAGGTTCAACCATGTCTTTTCATGACTTGATGGCTTGTTTCTTTTTAGTGATAAATAATTCCATTGTCTGACTCTACCACAGTTTATCCATTCACCTGCTGAAGAACATCGTGGTTGCTTTCAAGTTTTGACAATTACAGATAAAGCTGCTGTAAACATCCCTTTGCAGGTTTTTGTGTGGACGTAAGGTCTCAACTCCTTTGGGTAAGTACAGGAAGCACAGTTGGTGGATTGTATAGTAAGAGTATGTCTAGTTTTGTAAGAAATTGCCAAACTGTCTGGATCACCTGAGGTCAGGAGTTTGAGACCAGCCTGGCCAACATGGTGAAACCCTGTCTCTACTAAAAATACAAAAATCAGCCAGGCATGATGGCTCACGCCTGTAGTCCCAGCTACTCGGGAGGCTGAGGTGGGAGGATTGCTTGAACCCAGGAGGCAAAGGTGCCAGTGAGCTGAGATCATCATGCCACTGCGCTCCTAGCCTGGGTGACAGAGTGAGGGAGACTCTGTCTCCAAAAAAAAAAAAAAAAAAAAAAAATTGAAAAAAGGAAAAGAAATTGCCAAACTGTCTTCCAAAGTGTCTGTACCATTTTATACTCCCACCAGCAATGAATGAGAGTTCCTGATGCTCCACATCCTTGCCAGCATTTGGTGGTGTCAGTGTTCTGGATTTAAGCCATTCTAATAGGTGTGTATATAGCCATTTATTTTTTTAATACTTAAAAAGTTTTTAAATTGTGGTTAAAAAAATGTACCATCATAACAGTCACAGTACAGTTTAGTGGTGGTAAATGTGTTCACAGTGTTGTGCAACCAATCTCCAGAACTTTTTCATTTTATAAAACTGAAGCTTTACCCATTAAACTGCCCCCCTGCAGGCCGGCCCTGCCTCTGGAGCTTTCCATTTCTGTTTCTAGGGTACAAGCAGCCCTCGATACCCACAGGCTCCACATCCACAAATTCAACCACACATTGAAGATACTTGAAAAAGTATAACAACTAAAAATACAAATAAGAGCAGTACAGTATAGCAACTATTTATGTAGCATTTACACTGTATTAGGGATTATAAACTAGAGATGATTTAAAGTATACAGGAGCATATGCATAGGTATACTATGCCATTTTACATAAGGAACCTGAGCATCCTTGGATTTCAGTATTTACCGGAGGTCCTGGCACCAATCCCCTCCAGGATACCCAGAGACAACTATTCCACTGCCCGTAACTCTATCCCCTTGCAGCTGTGGAAACGCAGAGGTGCTGCTTTGAGGGCAGACAGACCCCACCACTCAGCACTCTGAGTCGGACCCAGCAGAAACCTGTCCCATGGGAGGAGCTGGGAATTGGAGGGTCCCTCCCAGTAGCATTGCTGTGCCTGGCAGGGAGAAGGGCAAGAACGAGCAAAATGCTCCAACTTCCCTTCCCATGCAGTCCCTTCCTGGCTCTGCACCAGCTGGCATTGCAGCATCCTAACTAGTTTATAGAATTCTCACGATGTTTTGGTCTCCTATAGCTTTAACATTGAGCTCTCTAGGAGAACAAGAGCCCGGAGTTTCCTAGTCTACCGCTTGCTGACATATTTTCACACCATCTCACTTGGCAACGTCCATAGGGCCTGCCAGGGCACAGTGCATTTTTCACCATGACACAAGGAGTACTAGCGTTCAGGGAAGGCCGGTTGGATCTGTTTCCTAAAAATAATAAATCCCAGAAACGCCTATACTGACAATAGAATGTAATGTCCAAACAGTATAGAATAGTAGCTCAGCATACACATTGGACATGGACTCTTAACACCGCTCTGTGACTTGAACCTTGTTATGTGATCTCTGAGCCTCAGTCTCTGTGCCTTGGAGACCATAAAACCACCTCCTTAGGGGGCTGTGGGAGGATTAATGAGCTGGAGCACACAGAGTCTGACCAGCAGTTTCTGGCACATAAGTGCCCAATCAATGGAAGCCACAGGTGCACAATGATTGGAAAAGGCCACAGGCATCGTTATTGAACGTTTTCCTCATGCTGCGTATCTTGAATTACAGGCCTCTGGCTGGTAAGGAGGGCACTCGGGAGGACACTGCCCACGTTGCAGGCATGCCTGTCCCTGCCCTTCATACCCCCATCATGATTCATGATGACTGCTTGGGGGAGGGCCTGACACCTCAAAAGGTCAAGAGTGCATACAGGTAATGTATAAAGGGCCACCATGTAACAAGCACCCGGACCATCCTGCTGTCCCTGCACCTTGATTCTCTCACAGTCCCAGGTAGAAGGGTGCTGCCACGTAGGACAAGAACATTCATTCAGCTGAGGCCAGTTTGGGAGACCACAAGCCAGATCTGAGAAGTCCCCAGATGTATATGAGTCTTGCTTTCTTTGTCAGTTGAGTGGCTTCAAAACTTCTGTTGGGCCAGGTGGCTCACGCCTCTACTCCCAACACTTTGGGAGGCCAAGGCAGGAGGATCACTTGAAGCCGGGAGTTCAAGACCAGCATGGTCAACATAGAACCCATCTCAACAAAAAAGCCGAGTGTAATGGTGTGCACCTGTAGTTCTAGCTACGCGGGAGGCTAAAATGGGAGGATCTCTTGATTGAGCACAGGAGTGAGCTATGATCACACCTCTGTACTCCAGCCTGGGTAACAGCAAGACCCTGTCTCTAAAAAAAAATTTTATTATTATTTTTTTTAATTTTAAATAAACTGTTCTCCCTGCCTTCTGTTCCCCAGATCCAGTCTTCATCCAGACCTGAAAAGACCCAGGCTCCAGCTGCTGGCCTCCTGCTACCCCTCAGGCCACCTGCACAGGAAATTCCAGGGGTAGGTTGGTCCCACTGCCAGTGCCATGGCCTATAGTGCTAGGCAGCCCCTCAGTCAGCTAGACAAAATTCTCCATGAATCCTTCCCAGAAAGTCCTGTTCCAGCCTGGGGCAATGTCCCCATGACCTTCATGGCACTGCTGGCTTGTCATGTCAGCTATGTTACCTTCCTTCTCCTCATGGTCATCATTACGTTGGGGCATTGACTCACAGCCTTCCCACCATGCTCCCAGTACACAGCTCAGCACCCAGTACAACCCATACCTCCAGCTTGGGTGGACCTCTCACGCCAAGCCACCTCTCACCCACCACCCTAACCTGGGTAGGCAACTACAGCGAGCAGGGGCAAGGACCTCTGGAGCAGCCCTTACCCGCCCTGGCCTGACCCTGCACTCACTGGCAGCACAGTCGACACAGTAGGTTGGCTCACAGCAGAAGGCAAAGGCCATCATCAGCTCCCTTTATAAGGGAACGGTCATGCGCTCGGTGTGCTGAGAGTGTCCTGCCTGGTCCTCTGTGCCTGGTGGGGTGGGGGTGCCAGGTGTGTCCAGAGGAGCCCAGTGGGCAGTGAGGCAGCCATGGGGCTGGATGCACTGGTGCCCCTGGCAGTGACAGTGGCCATCTTCCTGCTCCTGGTGGACCTGATGCACCGGCGCCAACGCTGGACTGCACACTACCCACCAGGCCCCCTACCACTGCCCGGGCTGGGCAACTTGCTGCACGTGGACTTCCAGAACACATCATACTGCTTCAACCAGGTGAGGGAGGAGGTCCTGGAGGGCGGCAGAGGTCCTGAGGATCCCCCACCACCAGCAAACATGGGTGGTGGGTGAAACCACAGTCTGGACCAGAAGCCAGGCTGAGAAGGGGAAGCAGGTTTGGGGGACTTCCTGGGGGAGGGCATTTATACATGGCGTGAAGGACTGGATTTTCCAAAGTCCAAGGAAGAGTAGGGCAAGGGCCTGGAGGTGGAGCTGGACTTGGCAGTGGGCATGCAAGCCCATTGGGCAACATATGTTATGGAGCACAAAATCCCTTCTGCTGACACCAGAAGGAAAGGCCTTGGGAATGGAAGACGAGTCAGAGTCCTGAGTGCCGTTTAAATCAGGAAATCAAGGATAAAGGGGGTGCAGTGACCCGGTTCAAACCTTTTGCACTGTGGGTCCTCAGGCCTCACTGCTCACCGGCATGGACCATCATCTGTAAAACAGGATGTTAACTGGGGCCTATGGGCAATTTTGGTGACTCTTGCAAGGTCGTATCTGGGTGACGCATCCAAACTGAGTTCCTCCATCCTAGAAGGTGTGACCCCCACCCCCGCCCCAGGATCAGGAGGCCAGGTTTCCTCCTCCCACCTGCTCACTCCTGGTAGCCCCGGGGGTCGCCCAAGGCTCACTTGGGACTAGGACCTGCAGTCTGGGGGGACCCTGGCTTGATGGAGACCCTGACCCTCCCTCTGCAGCTGCGGCACCGCTTCGGGGACGTGTTCAGCCTGCAGCTGGCCTGGACGCCGGTGGTCGTGCTCAATGGGCTGGCGGCTGTGCGCGAGGCGCTGGTGACCTGTGGCGAGGACACCGCCGACCGCCCGCCTGCGCCCATCTACCAGGTCCTGGGCATCGGGCCGCGCTCCCAAGGCAAGCGGCGGTGGGGGACAGAGACCTCGTTTCCGTGGGTCCCGGGTGGGCGGTGACCGTAGCCCAAGCTGGGCCGAGAGGGCACGGGGTCATGGACTTGGGACACACAGAAAGGCCAGAGCGTGGGTTGGGGACAGCGAGCCAGGAAACCACTTCCACTGGGGAGGTGCGAGTGTGTGGGCAGGAGGAAGAGGGGCTTATGAGTGGGCGGGGCAACTGCCAAGACCCGCCAGGAACCGGGTGGGCGGAGCCGGCGCCTTTCCCAGCTGGAAGCGGGTGTCTAGAAGCCGGGATGGCCTCTGCTGCAGGCTCAGGATGGGCGGGGCGGGGCGGGGCGGGACGGGACGGGCGGGATCTTCCCTGAGTGGAAAGGCGGTCAGGGTCGGAAGAACCAAGGTGGGGCCAAGACCCAAGCAAGGTGGGTGAGCAAAAGAGCAGGCCCTGTGCCCAGTTGGACAGGGCGAGGGACTGCGGGAGACCAGGAAAAGCACAGAGTTGGAGTGGGCGGCAGAGGGCAGGGCCAAGGCCTCCATGACCACGCCCAGTGTCCGTCCCGCTCCCATGTGTCCGTCCCGCCTCCAGGAGTGTTCCTGGCACACTACGGGCCCGCGTGGCGCGAGCAGAGGCGCTTCTCCGTGTCCACCTTGCGCAACTTGGGCTTGGGCAAGAAGTCGCTGGAACAGTGGGTGACCGAGGAGGCCGCCTGCCTCTGTGCCGCCTTCGCTGACCACTCCGGTGGGTGATAGGCAGAGGGGCACAAAGTGGGAACTGGGAAGGTGGAGGACCGGGAAGGCGACCCCTGACCCGCATCTCCCGCCCCCAGGACGCCCCTTTGGCCCCAACGGCCTCCTGAACAAAGCGGCGACCAACGTGATTGCCTCCCTCACCTGCGGGCGCCGCTTCGAGTACGACGACCCTCGCTTCCTCAGGCTGCTGGACCTAGTTGAGGAGGGATTGAAGGAGGAGACGGACTTCCTGTACGAGGTGTGGAGCGAGGGACCGCAGGGTTTCTGCAGGGCGAGTTCCTGAGAGGTGCTGGGACTGCAGCCAGACCTCTTAAGGGGCAGGGTTTGCATAGAGTGGTTTGGAAAAGGACATTGCAGAAGAGCTCACTGCTAGAGGAAGGGCCTGGAGGAGGAGGGGAAATCTCAGATACAGTCATGGGAGAGGTGTGCCTGGGTCAGGGGGCACCAAGAAAGGCCAAGGACCCTGTGCCTCCTGTCCACATTGGAGATTTTGATTTTTAGGTTTCTCCTCTGGCATCCCAGGGCAAGGAGAGAGGGTGGAGGCTGGCACTTGGGGAGGTCGGCACTTGGGGAGGTCAGTGGTGGGGACAGGCAGGCCCTGGGTCTTCCCTGGAGGCAGCTGGAGCCTGAGACTGGTCCAGGTGAACGCAGAGCACAGGAGGGATTGAGACCCCGTTCTGTGTCTGGTGTAGGTGCTGAATGCTGTCCCCGTCCTCCTGCGCATCCCTGGAGTGGCTGGCAAGGTCCTACGTTCCCAAAAGGCTTTCCTGACCCAGCTGGATGAGCTGCTGACCGAGCACAGAATGACCTGGGACCCAGCCCAGCCACCCCGAGACCTGACTGATGCCTTCCTGGCAGAGATGGAGAAGGTGAGAGCGGCTGACACGGTGGGGACCAGGGGTGGTGGGTTGAGCGTCCAGGAGGAATGAGGAGTGGCTAGGCAAAAGGTGAGTCCATTGGATCACTTGGTGAGTGGCACCTGGGCTGACAGGTGCAGCAGAATGGGAGGTCATTTGGGAGCTACCCCGCTCCGTCCCCTGAGTACCCTCTCGGCCCTGCTCAGGCCAAGGGGAACCCTGAGAGCAGCTTCAATGATGAGAACCTGCGCATAGTGGTGGCTGACCTGTTCTCGGCTGGGATGGTGACCACCTCGACCACGCTGGCCTGGGGCCTCCTGCTCATGATCCTACACCCGGATGTGCAGCGTGAGCCCAGCTGGGGCCCAGTGCAGGGGCCGAGGGAGGAAGGGTACAGGCGGGGGCCCGTGAACTTTGCTGGGACACCCAGAGCTCCAAGCACAGGCTTGACCAGGATCCTGTGAGCCTAACCTCCTCAACACAGGAGGCAGGAGAGTGTCAGGGCTGGTCCCCTGGGTGCTGACCCATTGTGGGGACGCATGTCTGTCCAGGCCGTGTCCAACAGGAGATCGATGACGTGATAGGGCAGGTGCGGCGACCAGAGATGGGTGACCAGGCTCGCATGCCCTACACCACTGCCGTGATTCACGAGGTGCAGCGCTTTGGGGACATTGTTCCCCTGAATGTGCCTCATATGACATCCCGTGACATCGAAGTGCAGGGCTTCCTCATCCCTAAGGTAGGCCTGGCGCCCTCCCCACCCCAGCTCAGCACCAGCCCCTGGTGATAGCCCCAGCATGGCCACTGCCAGGTGGGCCCAGTCTAGGAACCCTGGCCACCCAGTCCTCAATGCCACCACATCGACTGTCCCAGCCTGGCTGTGGGGTGCAGCATATAGGCAGGACTGGCCTCTCCATCCAGAGCCCCAGTCTAGTGGGGAAGACAGACCAGGACCTGCCAGAATGGTGGAGGACTTCAATACCTGTAGGGAGAGGGGGCAGCTTGGATGCCCCCAGGAGGTGTGACTGCGCCCTGCCATGGGGTCGGAGAGGGTGCTCTGGAGCTTCTCGGGCACAGGACTAGTTGACAGAGTCCAGCTGTGTGCCAGGCAGTGTGTGTCCCCTGTGTGCTTGGGGGTCACAGCATCCTAGAGCCGAGTCCCCACTTTCATCCCGCATCTCCTGCCCAGGGGACGACACTCTTTACCAACCTGTCATCGGTGCTGAAGGATGAGGCCATCTGGGAGAAGCCCTTCCGCTTCCACCCGGAACACTTCCTGGATGCCCAGGGCCACTTTGTGAAGCCAGAGGCCTTCCTGCCTTTCTCAGCAGGTGCCTGTGGGGAGCCCAGCTCCCTGTCCCCTTCCGTGGAGTCTTGCAGGGGTATCGCCCGGGAGCCAGGCTCACTGACGCCCCTCCCCTCCCCACAGGCCGCCGCGCATGCCTCGGGGAGCCCCTGGCCCGCATGGAGCTCTTCCTCTTCTTCACCTGCCTGCTGCAGCGCTTCAGCTTCTCGGTGCCCGCCGGACAGCCCCGTCCCAGCCACTCTCATGTCGTCGGCTTTCTGGTGACACCACCCCCCTACGAGCTTTGTGCTGTGCCCCGCTAGAGTTGGGCATCAAGCCCCCAACTTGCTCCTCAGCTGGGACCCTGTTGTACAATAAATTAGTCTAGTGGCTCCCACTTGGTTTCTGTATCCAGTCTGGGCCCCTGCCAAGGTCCTGGTTGTGTTGGGTCGTCAGTCACCTGCCTGATGTCAGTGCTCACCCCTCACCTCATTCATTTTTTTTTTCTTTTTTTTTTTTTTTTTTGACATGGAGCCTACTCTGTCACCCAGGCTGGAGTGCAGTGGTGCAATCTCAGCTTACTGCAACCTCCGCCTCCCGAGTTCAAGCAATTCTCGTGCCTCAGCTTCCTGAGTAGCTGGGATTACAGGCACCCGGTACCACCCCTGGCTCATTTTTGTCTTTTTAGTAGTGATGGGTTTCGCCATGTGGGCCAGTCTGGTTTCAAACTCTTGACCTCACGTGACCACCAGCCTCAGCCTCCCAAAGTGCTGGGATTACAGGCGTGAGCCACCGAGACCAGCCTTAACTCATTCATTCTTACCTGGACACCTGACGTTACTTGAGACAGGCATAGTGATTCTCAGCAGGCGACAGCCTGCCCCCGCGTCACGCCCAGAGACCCATCACTGGCTGCCTGGCTTGGTGACAAAGTCCATGCGTAAGTCTTGGCTGGGGTGGATATGAATAGGCATATGCCAAGAATCAGCCCATTCCCTGGCTAGGGTGGGAGACTGTGTTGTGCTCCCCCAGACCACCCTCAGGTTCAGTGATTTCTAGAAGGTCTCACAGCCCTAGAAAAGCTGTTATTCTCCCTGTTAACGGTTTATTACAGAGAAGGGTACAGATTAAAGTCAGCAAAGATGAAAGGCACAGGGGTCAGAGTCCAGAATGACCAGGCTGAGGCTGCAGCTCTCTTTCCTGGTGGACTCCTACAGGCAGTGCTTAATTCTCCCCCAACAGTAAGTGACACAGCAGAGAGCCCTGCCAGCCACGGAAGGTCACCTGAGCCTTGGTGTCCATGGTTCTTGTTGGGAGTTGGTCATCCTAGGCGTGAGCCCCTGCAGCATGGCTGACCTCAGTTACTCAGTCTCCAACCCCTCCTGAAGTCAGATGGATACAGGCCTGAGGGCCCCATCCTCGATCACATTGTTGGCATAAACTGTGTTGTACGGTCCAAGGCCCTAGCTATGTACAAAGACACTGTTTCAGGCAGGACATTCCAAAGCCTTAGCAGATATCTCCCAGCCGCCTGTCAAGAGTCAGTTGGGACTCTTGGTCCAATGGCTTGCATTGGGCAGGGAATGACTTCCCCACTTTTTACTATACAGGCCACCCCTCTTGGCTCTAACAGCAAAATGATATTAGTTTGAGCATCTGTGTGTGTGTGTGTGTGTGTGTGCGTGCAAGCGCGCGTTTTGTTTTCTTGAGACAGGGTCTTGCTCTGTCACCGAGGCTGGAGTGCAGTGATGCCATCAGGGCTCACTGCAGCCTTGACTTCCTGGGTTCAAGCAATCCTCCCATCTCAGCCTCCCTAGTAGCTGGGACTGCAGGCACATGCCACCATGCTTTTGCTAATTTTTGTATTTTTTGTAGAGACGGCCATGTTGGCCAGGATGGTTTCAAACTCCTTATCTCAGGTCATCTGGCTGCCTCAGACCCCAGAGTGCTGGGATTACAGGTGTAAGCTACTGTGCCCAGCCAAATTTCTTTCCTAATTTCTTCATTGAACCACTGGTCATTCCGGACCATATTGTTTAATTTTCACGTGTATGTATAGTTTACAGAATTCCTCTTGTTGTTGATTTCCACTTTTATTCTGTTGTGGTCGGAGAAGATGCTTGATATTATTTTAACATTTGTAATGTTTTAAGACTTGCTTTGTGACCTAACATATGGTGTATCCTTGAGAATGATCCATGTGCTGAGGAGAAGAATGTGTATTCTGCAGACTTTAGACGAAGTGTTCTATAAATATCTAGTAGGTCCTTTTGTTCTATAGTGCAGATTAAGTCTAATGTTTTCTTGTTGGGTTTCCATCCGGGACATCCGTCCAATGCTGAATGTGGGGTGTTGAAGTCTCTAGCTGTTATCGCATTAGGGTCTCTCTTTAGCTCTAATCACATTTGCTTTACGTGCTCCCGTGTTGTGTGCATATGTATTTACAATTGTTATATTCTGTTGCTGGATGACCTTCTTTGTCTCCTCTTACAGTTTTTCTTTTGTTGTTGTTGTTTGTTTGTTTTGTTTTGGAGATGGAGTCTCACTCTGTCACTCAGGCTGGAGTGCAGTGGCGCAATCTCGGCTCACTGCAAGCTCCACCTCCCAGGTTGATGCCATTCTCCCGCCTCAGCCTCCCGAGTAGCTGGGACTACAGGTGCCCGCCACCACGCCTGGCTAATTTTTTGTATTTTTAGTAGAGACGGGGTTTCGCCATGTTAGCCAGGATAGTCTCAATCTCCTGACCTCGTGATCCGCCCGCCTCGGCCTCCCAAAGTGCTGGGATTACAGGCATGAGCCACCACACCCGGCCTCCTCTTACAGTTTTTGTTTTAAAATCTGTTTTGTCTAAGTATTGCTACTCCTGCTGTTTTTTTGTTTTCCATTGGCATGGAGTGTCTTTTTCCATCCCTTTATTTTCAGTCTGTGTATATCTTTATAGGTGAAGTGTGTTTCTTCTAGGCAAAAGAGCATTGAGCCTTGTGTTTTCATCCATTCAGCCATTTTGTGTCTTTGTATTGGAAAGTTTAGTCCATTTACATTCAATGTTATTATTGCTAAGTAGGGACTTACTCCTGCTATTCTGTTAGTTGTTTTCTCACTGTTTTGTGGTCTTCTCTTTTTTTTTTTTTTTTTTTTTGTTGTCTTCCTTTTAATGAAGGCGATTTTCTCTGGTGGTATGATTTAATTTCTTGCTTTTTCGTGTGTGTGTATCCATTGTGTGTTTTTTCTTCTTTTCTTTTTCAGACACAGTCTCACTTATGTGCTTTTTGATTTGAGATTGCCATGAGGCTTGCAAATATTATAACTCATTATTTTAAACTGATGACAACACTGATTACGTAAACAAACATAAAGCAAAAAGAAAACTAATAAAAACTCTACACTTTAACTTCATCTTAGTGCTTTTTAACTTTCTGTTGTTTCTCTTGGTCTTTTTTTGTTTTTGAGATAAAGTCTTGCTCTGTTGCCCAGGCTAGAGTGCAGTGGCACGATCTCAGCTCACTGTAACCTCCACTTCCCAGGTTCAAGCGATTCTCCTGCCTCAGCCTCCTGGGTAGCAGGCGCCCACCACCATGCCCAGCTAAATTTTTTGTATTTTTAGTAGAGATGGGGTTTCACCATGTTGGCCAGGCTGGTCTCGAACTCCTGCCCTCAGGTGATCCACCCACCTCAGCCTTCCAGAGTGCTGGGATTACCTGCGTGAGCCACCAGGTCCGGCCTCTTTATGTCTTACTGTACTGTCTATGTCTTGAAAAGTACTTATTATTTTTGATTGGTTCATCATTTAGTCTTTCTAATTAAAACAAGTGTAGTTTACACACCACAATTACAGTATTATAATACTCTGTTTTTCTGTGTGCTTACTATTACCAGTGAGTTTTGTACCTTTAGATGATTTCTTCTTCATCATTAGTATCCTTTTTTTTTCAGATTGAAAAACTCCCTTTAGCATTTCTTGTGGGATAGGTCTGGTGTTGATGAAATCTTGCAGCTTTTGTTTGTCTGGGAAGGTCTTTATTTCTCCTTCCTGTTGGAAGGACATTTTTGCCAGATATGCTATTCTAAGGTAAAAGTTTTTTTTCCTTCACCACTTTAAATATGTCATGCCACTCTCCCCTGGCCTGTAAGGTTTCCACTGGAAAGGTGGCTGCCCTATGTCATGATTGGAGCTCCATTGCATGTTATTTGTTTCATTTCTCTTGTTGCTTTTAGGATCCTTTGTTTATCCTTGACCTTTCGAAGTTTAATTATCAGATGCCTTGAGGTTGTCTTCTTCTTTGGGTTAAATCTGCTTGGTGTTCTATAAACTTCTTGTACAAAAAATTAGCCAGGCATGGTGGTGGGCGTCTATAATCCCAGCTACTCGGGAGGCTGAGGCAGGAGAATCGCTTGAACCCTGGAGGTGGAGGTTGCAGTGAGCCGAGATCGCATCATTGCACTCCAGCCTGGGCGACAGAGCAAAACTCCATCAAAAAAAAAAAAAAAATTGGGGCTCGGTGGTGGCTGTAGTCCCAACTTGGGACTTGGGAGGCAGGAGGTCTACTTGATGTCAAGATTACAGTGAGCTGTGATCCTGCCACTGCACTCCAGCCTGGGCAACAGAGTGAGACCCTGTCTTAAAAAAAAAAAAAAAGGCAACATATCCTGAACAAAGGATCCTCCATAACGTTCCCACCAGATTTCTAATCAGAAACATGGAGGCCAGAAAGCAGTGGGGGACGACGGCCCTCAGGCAGCCCTGGAGGATGTTGTCACAGGCTGGGGCAAGGGCCTTCAGGCTACCAACTGGGAGCTCTGGGAACAGCCCTGTTGCAAACAAGAAGCCATGGCCAGGCCGGAGCCCAGGAATGTGGGCTGGGCTGGGATCCAGGTGACAGCTTTGAGGCTCACTGGGAGCAGCCTCTGGACAGGAGAGGTCCCATCCAGGAAACCTCGGGCATGGCTGGGAAGCACGGTACTTGGTGCCAGGTCTGTATGTGTGTGAATGGTTGTGAGAGAATGTGTGTGCCCTGTCAGTGTGAGTCTGTGTGCATGTGAGTATTGTCTGCGTGGAGGTGATTTTCTGGGTGTGTAATCGTGTCCCTGCAAGTGTGAACAAGTGTCTGGGAGTGGACAAGAGATCTGTGCACCATCAGGTGTATGCATAGCGTCTGTGCATGTCAAGAGTGCAGTGTGAAGTGAAGGGACCAGGCCCATGGCGCCTCTGATTATCATGAGCTTCCTAAAGCCCCAGGTAAGTGCCAGTGACAGATAAGGGTGTTGAAGGTCACTCTGGAATGGGCAGGAGGGGGTAAGGAAAGGGTAAGGCCATGTTCTGGAGGAGGGGTTGTGACCACATTAGGGTCTATGAGCCTAGCTGGGAGGTGGATGGCCGGGTCCACTGAAACGCTGGTTATCTCAGAATCCTGTGCGGGCTTCGGGAGCTTGGAGTGGGGAGAGGGGGTGACTTCTCCGACCAGGCCCCTCCACCAGCCTACCCTGGGTAAGGGCCTGGAGCGGGAAGCAGGGGCAGCCTCTGGAGCAGCCCTTACCCGCCCTAGCCTGACCCTGCACCCACTGGCAGCACAGTGAACACAGCAGGTTGGCTCACAGCAGAAGGCAAAGGCCATCATCAGCTCCCTTTATGAGGGAACGGTCACGCGCTCGGTGTGCTGAGAGTGTCCTGCCTGGTCCTCTGTGCCTGGTGGGGTGGGGGTGCCAGGTGTGTCCAGAGGAGCCCAGTGGGCAGTGAGGCAGCCAAGGGGCTGGATGCACTGGTGTCCCTGGCCGTGACAGTGGCCATCTTCCTGCTCCTGGTGGACCTGATGCACCGGCGCCAACGCTGGGCTGCACACTACCCACCAGGCCCCCTGCCACTGCCCGGGCTGGGCAACCTGCATGTGGACTTCCAGAACACACCATACTGCTTCGACCAGGTGAGGGAGGAGGTCCTGGAGGGCGGCAGAGGTCCTGAGGATCCCCCACCACCAGCAAACATGGGTGGTGGGTGAAACCACAGGCTGGACCAGAAGCCAGGCTGAGAAGGGGAAGCAAGTTTGGGGGACTTCCTGGGGGAGGGCATTTATACATGGCATGAAGGACTGGATTTTCCAAAGTCCAAAGAAGAGTAGAGCAAGGGCCTGGAGGTGGAGCTGGACTTGGCAGTGGGCATGCAAGCCCATTGGGCAACATATGTTATGGAGCACAAAGTCCCTTCTGCTGACACCAGAAGGAAAGGCCTTGGGAATGGAAGACGAGTCAGAGTCCTGAGTGCCGTTTAAATCAGGAAATCAAGGATGAAGGGGGTGCAGTGACCCGGTTCAAACCTTTTGCACTGTGGGTCCTCGGGCCTCACTGCTCACCGGCATGGACCATCATCTGTAAAATGGGATGCTAACTGGGGCCTATGGGCAATTTTGGTGACTCTTGCAAGGTCATACCTGGGTGACACATCCAAACTGAGTTCCTCCATCCTAGAAGGTGTGACCCCCACCCCC
Organism: Symphalangus syndactylus; assembly: GCF_028878055.3. Taxonomy (NCBI): domain Eukaryota; kingdom Metazoa; phylum Chordata; class Mammalia; order Primates; family Hylobatidae; genus Symphalangus; species Symphalangus syndactylus. Next base: position 17,590,150 of record NC_072440.2, read on the forward strand.
GCCCCAGGATCAGGAGGCCAGGTTTCCTCCTCCCACCTGCTCACTCCTGGTAGCCCCGGGGGTCGCCCAAGGCTCACTTGGGACTAGGACCTGCAGTCTGGGGGGACCCTGGCTTGACGGAGGCCCTGACCCTCCCTCTGCAGTTGCGGCGGCGCTTCGGGGACGTGTTCAGCCTGCAGCTGGCCTGGACGCCGGTGGTCGTGCTCAATGGGCTGGCGGCCGTGCGCGAGGCGATGGTGACCCGCGGCGAGGACACCGCTGACCGCCCGCCTGCGCCCATCTACCAGGTCCCGGGCTTCGGGCCGCGTTCCCAAGGCAAGCGGCGATGGGGACAGAGACCGCGTTTCCATGCGCCCCGGGTGGACAGTGACCGTAGTCCAAGCTGCGCCAACAGGGCGTGGGGTCCTGGACATGAAACAGGGATAAAGGCCAGCGAGTGGGCTGAGGACAGTGGGCCAGGAAACCACCTGCACTGGGGAGGTGCGAGTCTGTGGGCTGGGAGGGGGCAGGGCTACTGCCCAGACCCGCCAGAAGCCTGGTGGGCGAGGCTGAGGCTTTTCACCACTGGAAGTGGAGGTGGCAGGGACCGCGCCTATGCTGCGGGCTCAGCGTGGGTGGGGCGGGCAGGATCGTCCCTGAGTGCAAAGGCGGTCAGGTTGGGCAGAGAAGAGGTGGGGCCAAGCCCTGCCCCAGGCAGGGAAGCAATGTGGGTGAGCAAAGAGTGGGACTGGGGGAGACCTTGTGGAGCGCCAAGGTTGGAGTGGGTGGCGGAGGGTGGGGCCAAGGCCATCGCAACGCCCACGTGTCAGTCCCGCCCCCAGGGGTGATCCTGGCGCGCTATGGGCCCGCGTGGCGCGAGCAGAGGCGCTTCTCTGTGTCCACCTTGCCCAACTTGGGCCTGGGCAAGAAGTCGCTGGAACAGTGTGACCGAGGAGGCCACCTGCCTCTGTGTCGCCTTCGCCGACCACTCCGGTGGGTGATGGGCAGAGGGGCACAAAGTGGGAACTGGGAAGGTTGGGGACGGGGAAGGAGACCCTTGAACCGAATCTCCCGCCCCCAGGACGGCCCTTTCGCCCCAATGGCCTCCTGTACAAAGCGGTGAGCAACGTGATCGCCTCCCTCACCTGTGGGCGCCGCTTCCAGTACGACGACCCTCGCTTCCTCAGGCTGCTGGACCTAGCTCATGAGGGATTGAAGGAGGAGACGGGCTTCCTGCGGGAGGTGCGGAGCGAGGGGTCTCTGCAGGGCGAGCTCCTGGGAGATGCCGGGGTTGCAGTGGGGCCTCCGAGAAGCAGGGTTTGCATAGAGGGATTTGGGAAAGGACATTCCAGGAGAGCTCACTGCAAGAGGAAGGGCCTGGAGGAGGAGTGGACATCTCAGATACGGTCGTGGGAGAGGTATGCCCGGGTCAGGGGGCACCAACAGAGCCCAAGGACCCTGTGTCTCCTGCCCACATTGGAGATTTTGATTTTAGGTTTCTCCTCTGGCATCCCAGGGCAAGGAGAGAGGGTGGAGGCTGGCACTTGGGGAGCCTCCCAAGTCCCACTTGGGGAGGGACTTGGGGAGATCAGTTTTGAGGACAGGCAGACCCTGGGTCTTCCCTGGAGGCAGCTGGGGCCTGAGACTGGTCCAGGTGAACGCAGAGCACAGAAAGGATCCAGACCCCGTTCTGTGTCTAGTGCAGGTGCTGAATACCATCCCCGTCCTCCTGCGCATCCCCGGGCTGGCTGGCAAGGTCTTACACTCCCAAAAGGCTTTCCTGGCCCAGCTGGATGAGCTGCTGACCGAGCACAGAATGACCTGGGACCCAGCCCAGCCACCCCGAGACCTGACTGATGCCTTCCTGGCAGAGATGGAGAAGGTGAGAGCAGCTGACATGGTGGGTACCGGTGGTGGGTTGAAGCTCCCGGGAGGAATGAGGGGAGGCTGGGCAAAAAAGGTGGGGCCATTGGATCACCTGGTGAGTGGCACCTGGGCTGACAGATAAAGAATGGAAGGTCATTTGGGGGCTTCCTCGTTCTGTCCCTTGAGTACCCTCTGGGCCCTGCTCAGGCCAAGGGGAACCCTGAGAGCAGCTTCAATGATGAGAACCTGCGCATAGTGGTGGCTGACCTGTTCTCGGCTGGGATGGTGACCACCTCGACCACGCTGGCCTGGGGCCTCCTGCTCATGATCCTACACCCGGATGTGCAGCGTGAGCCCAGCTGGGGCCCAAGGCAGGGACCGAGGGAGGAAGGGTATAGCTGGGGGCCTCTGGGCTTAGCTGGGACACCCGGGACTTCCAGCACAGGCGTGGCCAGGCTCCTGTGAGCCTAACCTCCTCCAACACAGGAGGCAGGAGAGCGTCAGGGCTGGTCCCCTGGGTGCTGACCCATTGTGGGGACGCATGTCTGTCCAGGCCGTGTCCAACAGGAGATCGACGACGTGATAGGGCAGGTGCGGCGACCAGAGATGGGTGACCAGGCCCGCATGCCCTACACCACTGCCGTGATTCACGAGGTGCAGCGCTTTGGGGACATCGTCCCCCTGGGTGTGACCCATATGACATCCTGTGACATTGAAGTACAGGGCTCCCACATCCCTAAGGTAGGGCTGGCGCCCTCCTCACCCAACTCAGCACCAGCCCCTGGTGGTAGCCCCAGCATGGCCACTGCCAGGTGGGCCCAGTCTGGGAACCCTGGCCACCCAGTCCTCAATGCCACCACATCAACTGTCCCAGATTGAGTGTGGGGTCCAGAGTACAGGCAGGGCTGGCCTGTCCATCCAGAGCCCCAGTCTAATGGGGAAGACAGACCAGGATCTGCCAGAAAGTTGTGCCTGTAGAGAAAGGGGGCAGCTTAGGTGCCCCTGGGAGGTGTGACTGCTCCCCGCCATAGGGTCGGAGAGGGAGCTCAGGAGCTTCTTGGCCACAGGACTAGTTGCCAGAGTCCAGCTGTGTGCCAGGCAGTGTATGTCCCCTTGTGTTTGGTGGCAGGGGTCCCAGCATCCTAGAGCCCAGTCCCCACTCTCGCCCTGCATCTCCTGCCCAGGGGACGACACTCTTCACCAACCTGTCATCGGTGCTGAAGGATGAGGCCGTCTGGGAGAAACCCTTCCGCTTCCACCCGGAACACTTCCTGGATGCCCAGGGCCACTTTGTGAAGCCAGAGGCCTTCCTGCCTTTCTCAGCAGGTGCCTGTGGGGAGCCTAGCTCCCTGTCCCCTCCCGTGGAGTCTTGCAGGGGTATCGCCTGGGAGCCAGGCTCACTGACGCCCCTCCCCTCCCCACAGGCCACTGCGCATGCCTCGGGGAGCCCCTGGCCCGCATGCAGCTCTTCCTCTTCTTCACCTGCCTACTGCAGTGCTTCAGCTTCTCGGTGCCCGCTGGACAGCCCCGGCCCAGCCACTCTAGTGTCGTCAGCTTTCTGGTGACCCCATCCCCCTATGAGCTTTGTGCTGTGCCCCACGAGAATGGGGTACCTAGTCTCCAGGCTGCTCCCTAGCCAGAGGCTCTGATGTACAATAAAGCAATGTGGTAGTTCCAACTTGGGTCCCTTGCCCAGACCCTTGTTGGGATCATCCTCCTCAGGGCAACTGCACCCCTGCCTCATTCCTGCTTACCCCACCGCCTGGCCACGTTTGAGACAGGGGTATGTTGAGGCTGAGCAGGTGTCAGTTACCCTTGCCCATAATCCCATGTCCCCCACTGACCCAAATCTGACTGCCCAGATTGGTGACAAGGACTATATTGTCCTGGCACCTGGGGAAGGGGCCAGAATGGGCTGACTAGAGGTGTCAGTCAGCCCTGGATGTGGTGGAGAGGGTAGGACTCAGCCTGGAGGCCCATATTTCTTTTTTTTTTTTTTTTTTCTCTTGAGGCAGAGTCTCGCTCTGTCGCCCAGGCAGGAGTGCAGTGGCGCCATCTTGGCTGACTGCAAGCTCCGCCTCCCAGGTTCACGCCATTCTCCTGCCTCAGCCTCCCGAGTAGCTGGGACTACAGGCGCCCACGACCCGGCCCAGCTAATTTTTTTGTGTGTTTTTAATGGAGACGGGGTTTCACCGTGTTAGCCAGGGTGGTCTCCATCTCCTGACCTCGTGATCCGCCCGCCTCGGCCTCCCAAAGTGCTGGGATTACAGGCGTGAGTCACTGCGCCCGGCCTCACATTTCAGGCCTAACTCAGCCCACCCCACATCAGGGGCAGCAGTCCTGCCAGCACCATCACAACAGTCACCTCCCTTCATATATGACACTCCAAAAAGGAAGACAAATCGTGGCATCAGGGAACTATATGCCAGGGTTACCTCCCAGGGTTCAGTCAGCAGGTGCCAGAAAGTTCCCTGGGAAGGCCCCAGGAAAACCCAGGACCAAGCCACGGCCCTCAGCCTGTCACCTTGTGTCCAAAATTGGTGAGTTCTTGGTCTCACTGACTTTGAGAAGGAAGCCATGGACCCTCACAGTGAGTGTTACAGTTCTTAAATATGGTGTGTTCAGAGTTTGTTCTTTCTGATGTTCAGACGTGTTCAGAGTTTCTTCCTTCTGGTGGGTGCGTGGTCTTGCTGGCTTCAGGAGTGAAGCTGCAGACCTTCACAGTGAGTGTTATGGCTCTTAAGGCAGCACATCCGGAGTTGTTCATTCTTCCTGGTGGGTTTGTGGTCTCACTGGCCTCAGGAGTGAAGCTGCAGACCTTCCAGTGTTACAACTCATAAAGGCAGTGTAGACCCAATGAGTGAGCAGCAGCAAGACTTATTGCAAACAACAAAAGAATGATGGTGAGCAGGTTGCTGCTGCTGGTTCGGGCAGCCTGCTTTTATTCCCTTATCTGACCCCACCCACATCCTGCTGACTGGCCCATTTTACAGAGAGCTGATTGGTCCACTTACAGAGAGCCGATTGGTCCATTTTGACAGGGTGCTGATTGGTCATTTACAATCCCTGAGCTAGACACAGAGTGCTGATTGGTGTATTTACAATTCTCTAGCTAGACCTGAAAGTTCTCCAAGTCCCCACTAGAATTAACGAGACACAGAGCACTGATTGGTGCATTTACAAACCTTGAGCTAGACACAGGGTGCTGATTGGTGTGTTTACAATTCTTGAGCTAGACACAGAGTGCTGATTGGTGTATTTACAATCTTTTAGCTAGAACTAAAGGTTCTCCAAGTCCCCACCAGATTAGCTAGATACAGAGTGCTAATTAGTGCATCCACAAACCCAGAGCTAGAAACAGAGTGCCGATTGGTGCATATATAATCCTCTGACTAGACATAAAAGTTCTCCAAGTCCCCACCCGACTCAGGGGCCCAGCCGGCTTCACCTAGTGGATCCCATGCCAGGGCCGCAGGCGTAGCTACCCGCCAGTCCCACGCTGGGCAACTGCACTCCTCAGCCCTTGGGCAGTGGATGAGACCAGGCGCCACGGAGCAGTGGGAGGCGCCTGTCAGGGAGGCTCGGGCCTCGCGGGGAGCCCACCGTGGGGAGGCTCAGGCATGGCAAGCTGCAGGTCCTGAGCCCTGCCCCGCGGGGAGGCGACTAAGGCCTGGCGAGAATTCAAGTGTGGTGCGCGCAGGCGGGCTGGCAGTGCTGGGGGACCCGGTGTCCCCTCTGCAACTGCTGGCCCAGGAGCTAAGCCCCTCACTGCCTGGGGCTGGAGGCGCTGGCCAGCCACTCCGAGTGCAGGGCCCACTGAGCCCCTGCCCACCCGGAACTGGCGCTGGCCTGCGAGCAACCCAGGTTCCCACCCGTGCCTCTACCTCCATAACTCCCCACAAGCAAAGGGAGCTGGCTCCAGCCTCCACCAGCCCAGAGAGGGGCTCCCACAGTGCAGCAGCAGGCTGAAGGGCTTCTCAAGCGTGGTCAGAGCAGACGCTGAGGCCGAGGAGGTGCTGAGAACAAGTGAGGACCGCCAGCACGTTGACACCTCTCAACCTCACCACAGGACTGGACACCTCTCTGGGCCCTCAGGGATGCTGCTATCCAGACCCCTGACCAGTGACGAGTTTGCACTCAGGGCCAGGCTGGCGCTGGAGGAGGACACTTGTTGGGCCCCAACCGTAGGTGCCATCCTCCCAGTAGGTGGTCAGGCAGGGCCCACAGGCTTGGCCAAGGGCCATGCATGAGCCCTGTGGGCCACAGGCCTGCCCTAGGGACAGGAGTCAACCTTGGACCCATGAGGCACTGGGGCAGGCAGAGGAGGAGGAGGTGGCATGGGCAGCTGAGAGCCAGAGACCCTGACCCTAGTCCTGGCTCTGCCATTACCCTGTGTGACCCTGGGCCCGCCCTTCCCCACCCTGGGCTTCTGTTTCCCTTCTGCCAATGAGAAGGCTACTTCACCTGCCCCGAGTCCTGTCTTCCTGCTCTGCCTTCTGGGGCTGTGGCCCTTGCTGGCCTGGAGCCCCAACCAAGGGCAGGGACCGCTGTCCTCCACGTTTGTCCTCACTGACATAATGGGCTGGGCTGGGCACACAGGCAGTGCCCAAGGGTTTCTAATGAGCATCTGATTACCTGTGTCCTGGGCAGACCTTCTTAGGGAACAGCCTGGGATAGAGAACCACAGACGCTCTGAGAAGCCACCTGAGGCCTCTTTTGCCAGAGGACCCTACAAGCCTCCCTGGCAGCAGTTCCGCCAGCATTTCTGTAAATGCCCTCATGCCAGAGTGTGGCCCGGATGTCAGCACGAGAGGGACGTTGGTCTGTCCCCTGGCACCAAGTCAGTCAGAAGGGTGGCCAGGCCCCTCCAGAGACAATCCACTGTGGTCACACGGCTCAGTGGCAGGAAGTGCTGTTCCTGCAGCTGTGGGGACAGAGAGCGTGGATGAAGCCAGGCTGGGTTTGTCTGAAGACGGAGGCCCCGAAAGGTGGCAGCCTGGCCTATAGCAGCAATAACTCTTGGATTTATTGGGAAGTTTTTCTTCACGGTTCTGAGTCTTGGGGGTGTTAGAGGCTGAGAACCAGCCCAGCCAGAGCTCTGTCATGGGCACAGAGACCCGGTCCCAGGGCCTTTGCTCTTTGCTGTCCTCAGAGGCCTCTGCAAAGTAGAAACCGGCAGCCTTGTGAGTCCCCTCCTGGGAGCAACCAACCCTCCCTCTGAGATGCCCCAGGGCCAGGTCAGCTGTGGTGAAAGGTAGGGATGCAGCCAGCTCAGGGGAGTGGCCCGGAGTTCCTGCCCACCCAAGGAGGCTCCCGGGAAGGTCAAGGCACCTGACTCCTGGGCTGCTTCCCTCCCCTCCCCAGGTCAGGAAGGTGGGAAAGGGCTGGGGTGTCTGTGACCCTGGCAGTCACTGAGAAGCAGGGTGGAAGCAGCCCCCTGCAGCACATTGGGCCAGTGGTCTTACCAGATGGATATGCAGCAACTTCCTTTTGAACCTTTTTATTTTCCTGGCAGGAAGAAGAGGGATCCGGAAGTGAGATCAGGCAGGTTCTTTGAGATCAGACAGGGAAACAGGCTCTGTCCACACGAAGTTGGTGGGGCCAGGATGAGGCCCAGTCTGTTCACACATGGCTGCTGCCTCTCAGCTCTGCACAGACGTCCTCGCTCCCCTGGGATGGCAGCTTGGCCTGCTGGTCTTGGGGTTGAGCCAGCCTCCAGCACTGCCTCCCTGCCCTGCTGCCTCCCACTCTGCAGTGCTCCATGGCTGCTCAGTCAGATCCAGGCTGGAGACGTTCCAGTTGAAGCACGGGGCTGTCCTTACCTCCCAGTCTGGGGTACCTGCCACCTCCTGCTCAGCAGGAATGGGGCTAGGTGCTTCCTCCCCTGGGGACTTCACCTGCTGTCCCTCCTCAGATAAGATGGCAGCCTCCTCCTTGGGGGCAGCAGCATTCAGTCCTCCAGGTCTCCTGGGGGTCGTGACCTGCAGGAGGAGTAAGAGGGCAGACTGTGGGCAGAAAGGCCTTCAGAGCACCTCATCCTCCTGTTCTCACACTGGGGTGTCACAGTCCTGGGAAGTTCTTCCTTTTCAGGTGAGCTGTGGTAACCTTGTGAGTTTCCTGGAGGGGCCTGCCACTACCCCTGGGACTCCCTGCCGTGTGTCTGGGTCTAACTGAGCTCTGAAAGGAGAGAGCCCCAGCCCTGGGCCTTCCAGGGGAAGCCTTACCTCCGAGGTTGGCTTCTTCCTACTCTTGACTTTGCGTCTCCGCAGAGGGATGTGGGAGGGGTGACACACAGCTATGAGTGACGAGCAGTCCTTCCCCGACTGGCCCATCCTCTCCAGGTGCAGTCCCCCTTACTGTGTCTGCCAAGGGTGCCAGCACAGCTGCCCCACTCCAGGGGAAGAGGAGTGCCAGCCCTTATCCACCTGAGTGGGCACAGTGTAGCATTTATTCATTAGCCCCCACACTGGCCTGACCGTCTCCCCTGTGGGCTGCATGACAAGGAGAGAGAAGAAGGCTGAGGTGAGCTCTGTCAACACCTAAACTTAAAAAATCTATAATTGGGCCGGGCAGGGTGGCTCACACCTGTAATCCCAGCACTTTGGGAGGCCGAGATGGGTGGATCACCTGAGGTCAGGAGTTCGAGACCAGCCTGGCTAACATGGTGAAACCCCATCTCTACTAAAAATACAAAAAATTAGCTGGGTGTAGTGGTGGGCGCCTGTAATCCCCACTACTCAGGAGGCTGAGGCAGGAGAATTGCTTGAACCTGGGAGGCAGAGGTTGCATTGAGCCAAGATCACACCATTGCACTCCAGTCTGGGTGATAAGTGTGAAACGCCATCTCCAAAACAGAAACCTAATTCCCCAAGAACTGTCGGTCTTTCACCTGTCTGCTGGCTCCCAGGCAGACCCCACTTGCCAGGGCTGTCTACATTTGTCCTGAGATCTCTTCTGGTGGAAACAGCATTTTCGTCAGGAAGGTTTGTTGAAAGTCATCAGATCCATGGTTGAAATCGAAGCTGCCTGTGGTGATGGATAACAGCTGTAGTTAAAAAGCAGCAGCTGGGGCATGAGCTGTCCACAGTGAGTTTTTGTTGTTTTTGTTTTTTTGGGTGGGGGATGGGGTCTTGCTAGGTCTCAAACTCCTGGCCTTAAGTGATCCTCCCATTACAGCCTCCTGAGTCACTGACACTACAGGTGTGAGCCAGCATGTCCAGCTTGTAGTGGTTTTGAACAGCTCTTGCCCCTTCTTGGGAATCTAGGTGCCCTGCATGTGTGTAAGGCTGTCTGCAGCTGTGCCCATATTCAGGCAGGCCAGCAAGGCCCTGAGCCCTCACCCGTTACTGACCTGAGATGCTGTGCAGACAGCACGTGATGGCTAAGGGAAAGTTGAGCACTGCCTGGCCGAGCGCTGAAGCCACGCCTGGCACACACAGAGAGACCCACCTGGCAAAGACTTCGCTTCCAGGCACCTAAGGAACTCTCTGACCAGTCATTAGCTGACCACTGCTGTAACTGAAGAGAGGCTTCAGTGGCCACACCTCACAGGGAATGGAGACATTAATGCTTAGTCAGAATTAGTCCAGAAAAGTCACTCAGCAAAGAAAGAGCTCCAACAGGCAACAACAACACACCCTGGGCAGGGAAGAGAATCTGACTTCCGGAGTTGCCACATTATCACCCGTGAAATGTCCAGGTTTTAACAACAAATTATGAGACATGGAAAGGAACCCGAAAGGACGGCCCAGACACGGGGAAAGTCACCAATGGGACCAGCCCCTGATGTTGCAATTGCTAGACAAAGACGTTAAGTCAGCTCATTTAAAGACCTAAAACATGTTGCATCTAAGGCTGCACCACCTGGAACCTGCTGATCTCAGAAGCTAAGCATGGTCAGGCCTGGCTAGTACTTCAAAGGGAGAAACCATGTGTAGGTCTGGTGCAGTAGCTCACACCTATAATCCTAGCACTCTGGGAAGCTGAGGCAGGTGGATTGCTCGAGCCCGGGAGTTTGAAAGCAGCTTAGGAAATGTGGTGAGACCCCTAGCTCTACAAAAAATTTAAAAAATTAGTTGGCTGTCTATGGTCCCAGCCTCTCAGGATGCTGAGGTAGGAGGATCACTTCAGCCCAGGAAGTTGAGGGTGCAGTGAGCCATGATTGTACCACTGCACTCCAGCTTGGGTGACAGACCCTCTCCCAAGGAAAAGAAAAGAACCATATCAAAAGAACTAAGGAAAGTGTGGGAACAATGTCTCACCAATTAGAGAATATCAATAATGAGATAAACCTTATAAAAAGGGGCCGGGCATGGGGGCTCACACCTATAATCCCAGCACTTTGGGAGGCTGAGGTGGGCAGATCACGAGGTCAAGAGATTGAGACCAGCCTGGCCAACATGGTGAAACCCCATCTCTACTTAAAATACAAATATTAGCCAGGTGTGGTGGTGCACGCCTGTAATCCCAGCCACTCGGGAGGCTACTCAGGAGAATCGCTTGAACCCGGAGGTAGAGATTGCAGTGAGCCAAGATTGCACCACTGCACTACAGCCTGGGCGACAGAGTGATACCCCAGAAAAAAAAAAAAAAAAGTTATAAAAAGGAACCAAATAAAAATTCTGGAGTTGTAGGGTAAAATAACTGAAATGAAAATTCATCCCAGGGGCCCAAGAGCAGATTGGAACAATTGGAAGAAAGAGCGTGTGACTATGGAGAGAGGCCACCTGAGGTAGTCCCCTCTGAGGAACAGGAACAAGAATGAAGAGCAACGCACAGAGATCCAGAGACCTGGAGACGCTGTCAAGCTTTCCGACATGCACACAATGGGAGTCCCAGGAAAGAAGACAGGGAGAAAGGAGTAAAGGAATAGTTGAAGAATTAATGGCTGAAAACCTCCCAAATTTGATGAAAAACATTAATCTGTACATCCAAAAAGCTCAACAAACTCCAAGTAGGGTAAACTCAAAGAGATCTTCAGCCATAAGCATCACCATAATCACTGTCAAAAGACAGATTTTTCTTTTTTTAGAATTTTAAATGTACCTTTTAATTTGCTCCTGGGGCAAAGAGACAGGATTGGTACTAGAGCAGTGTCTGGGATGAGAATAATTAAATAAAATGGGATTAGGTCCAATGGTTGGGTTAGGGGAGGCAACCTGCTTGGGAGGATCAGCCTCAACCTATCCATGCAGCAGGGCCTCCACCTGTCCCTCTCCGTAGTCCCACACCTGGAACCCAGAGCCATCTGCTGCTCCCCAGATCATGGCCGACAGCACTCCGCCAGACTGCGGCTGGAGCAGGCACAGGATTCACTGATTGAGGGCTGTGGCCTGGCCCAGTTCATAGCCTATACCCGGGACAGTTGTGTCACTTCTGCCACGACCACATCCGCCTTCTGCAGCCACGTCAAGTACCACTCATGGATAAGCCTGTCACCCCCAGCGGACTTATCAACCCTGCGTCCAGCTCCACAGCTGCCACGTGCTCGGTGAGCACTGGCTCCAAGCGTGGCAGCCGCCACACGATCCACCTGTACAGGCCCCAGTCCTCCCATCCTCAGTGGATGATCCCGTAGAAGTCCAGGGCCCAGCGGCTGCCCTCTCACAGAAGACAGGATTTTGAAAGCAGCAAGAGAGGAGAGACATATCAAGTAGTCACAGTGGCTCAGGCCTGTAATCCCAGCACTTCGGGAGGCCCAGGTGGGAGGACCACTTCACCCCAGGAGTTCAAGACCAGCCTGGACAACTTGGAAGAACCCAGTCTCTACAAAAAATACAAAATTAGCTGGGGCTGGGTGCGGTGGCTCATGGCTATAATCCCAGCACTTTGGGAGGCTGAGGTGGGTGGATCACCTAAAGTCAGGAGTTCAAGACTAGCCTGGCCAACATGGTGAAACCTTATCTCTACTGAAAATAGAAAAAGCCGAACGTGGTGGCACACACCTGTAATCCCAGCTACTTAGGAGGCTGAGGTAGGAGAATTGCTTGAAGCCTAGAGGTGGAGGTTGTAGAGAGCCGAGATTGCATCATTGCACAATGGAGGGGGGCCGCCAGCCTGGGCAACAAGAGGAAATCTCTGTCTCCAAAAAAAAAAAAAAAAAAAAAAAAAAAAAAAAAAAAAAAAATTGGGCTAGGTGGTGCCTGTAGTCCCAGCTACTTGAGAGGCACGGGGTCCACTTGATGTTGAGACTGCAGTGAGCCATGATCCTGCCACTGCACTCCAGCCTGGGCAAAAGAGTGAGACCCTGTCTAAAGAAAAAAAAAAAAAAAAGCAACATATCCTGAACAAAGGATCCTCCATAATGTTCCCACCAGATTTCTAATCAGAAACATGGAGGACAGAAAGCAGTGGAGGACGACGACCCTCAGGCAGCCCTGGAGGATGTTTTCACAGGCTGGGGCAAGGCCTTCAGGCTACCAACTGGGAGCTCTGGGAACAGCGCTGTTGCAAACAAGAAGCCATGGCCAGGCCGGAGCCCAGGAATGTGGGCTGGGCTGGGAGCAGCCTCTGGACAGAAGAGGTCCCATCCAGGAAACCTCGGGCATGGCTGGGAAGCGCGGTACTGGGTGCCGGGTCTGTATGTGTGTGTGAGAATGTGTGCCCTAAGTGTCAGTGTGAGTCTGTGTACATGTGAATATTGTCTTTCTGTAGGTGATTTTGTGGGTGTGTGATCATGTCCCTGCAAGTGTGAACAAGTGGACAAGTGTCTGAGAGTGGACAAGAGATCTGTGCACCATCAGGTGTATGCATAGCGTCTGTGCATGTCAAGAGTGCAGTGTGAAGTGAAGGGAACAGGCCCATGGCGCCTCTCATCAGGAGCTCCCTAAGGCCCCAGGTAAGTGCCAGTGACAGATAAGGGTGTTGAAGGTCACTCTGGAATGGGCAGGAGGGGGTAAGGAAAGGGTAAGGCCATGTTCTGGAGGAGGGGTTGTGACCACATTAGGGTGTATGAGCCTAGCTGGGAGGTGGATGGCCGGGTCCACTGAAACCCTGGTTATCCCAGAATCCTGTGTGGGCTTCGGGAGCTTGGAGTGGGGAGAGGGGGTGACTTCTCCGACCAGGCCCCTCCACCGGCCTACCCTGGGTAAGGGCCTGGAGCGGGAAGCAGGGGCAGCCTCTGGAGCAGCCCTTACCCGCCCTGGCTTGATCCTGCACCCACTGGCAGCACAGTCAACACAGCAGGTTGACTCACAGCAGAGGGCAAAGGCCATCATCAGCTCCCTTTATAAGGGAACAGTCACGCGCTCGGTGTGCTGAGAGTGTCCTGCCTGGTCCTCTGTGCCTGGTGGGGTGGGGGTGCCAGGTGTGTCCAGAGGAGCCCAGTCGGTAGTGAGGCAGCCATGGGGCTGGATGCACTGGTGCCCCTGGCCGTGATAGTGGCCATCTTCCTGCTCCTGGTGGACCTGATGCACCGGCGCCAACGCTGGACTGCACGCTACCCACCAGGTCCCCTGCCACTGCCCGGGCTGGGCAACCTGCTGCATGTGGACTTCCAGAACACACCATACTGCTTCGACCAGGTGAGGGAGGAGGTCCTGGAGGGCGGCAGAGGTCTTGAGGATCCCCCACCACCAGCAAACATGAGTGGTGGGTGAAACCACAGTCGGGACCAGAAGCCAGGCTGAGAAGGGGAAGCAGGTTTGGGGGACTTCCTGGGGGAGGGCATTTATACATGGCGTGAAGGACTGGATTTTCCAAAGTCCAAGGAAGAGTAGGGCGCAAGGGCCTGGAGGTGGAGCTGGACTTGGCAGTGGGCGTGCAAGCCCATTGGGCAACATATGTTATGGAGCACAAAGTCCCTTCTGCTGACACCAGAAGGAAAGGCCTTGGGAATGGAAGACGAGTCAGAGTCCTGAGTGCCGTTTAAATCAGGAAATCAAGGATGAAGGGGGTGCAGTGACCCGGTTCAAACCTTTTGCACTGTGGGTCCTCGGGCCTCACTGCTCACCGGCATGGACCATCATCTGTAAAATGGGATGCTAACTGGGGCCTATCGGCAATTTTGGTGACTCTTGCAAGGTCATACCTGGGTGACGCATCCAAACTGAGTTCCTCTATCCTAGAAGGTGTGAACCCCACCACCGCCCCAGGATCAGGAGGCCGGGTCTCCTCCTTCCACCTGCTCACTCCTGGTAGCCCCGGGGGTCGTCCAAGGTTCAAATAGGACTAGGACCTGTAGTCTGGGGGGACCCTGGCTTGACAGAGGCCCTGACCCCTCCCTCTGCAGTTGCGGCGGCGCTTCGGGGACGTGTTCAGCCTGCAGCTGGCCTGGACGCCGGTGGTCGTGCTCAATGGGCTGGCGGCCGTGCGCGAGGCGATGGTGACCCGCGGCGAGGACACCGCCGACCGCCCCCCTGTGCCTATCACCCAGATCCTGGGTTTCGGGCCGCGTTCCCAAGGCAAGCGGCAGTGGGGACAGACAGATTTCCGTGGGACCCGGGTGGGCGGTGACTGTAGTCCGAGCTGGGCGGAGAGGGCGTGGGGTCGTGGACGTGAAACAGGCCAGCGATTGGGGACAGTGGGCCAAGAAACCACCTGCACTGCGGAGGTGTGAGCGTGGGGACGAGGGCGGGGCTTGTGCCGAGTGGGCGGGGCCACTGCCGAGACCTGCCAGGAGCCCAGTGGGTGAGGCTGGCGCATTTCCCAGCTGGAATCGGGTGTCGAAGTGGGGTGCAGGGACCGCACCTGTGCTGTGGGCTCAGTGTGGGTGGTGCGGGGCACGCAGGATCTTCCCTGAGTGGAAAGGCGGTCAGGGTGGGCAGAGACGAGGTGGGGCAAAGCCCTGTCCCAGCCAGGGGAGCAAGGTGGGTGCACAAAGAGTGGGCCCTGTGCCCAGTTGGACAGGGCCAGGGACTGCGGGAGACCAGGGGGAGCATAGGGTTGGAGTGGAGGGTGGGGCCAATGCCTTCATGGCCACGCGCACGTGTCCGTCCCGCCCCCAGGGGTGTTCCTGGCGCGCTATGGGCCCGCGTGGCGCGAGCAGAGGCGCTTCTCCGTGTCCACCTTGCGCAACTTGGGCCTGGGCAAGAAGTCGCTGGAGCAGTGGGTGACCGAGGAGGCTGCCTGCCTTTGTGCTGCCTTCGCCAAGCACTCCGGTGGGTGATGGGCAGAGGGGCACAAAGCGGGAACTGGGAGGGTGGGGGAGGGGGAAGGCGGGGGACGGGGAAGGCGATCCCTGACCCGCATCTCCCGCCCCCAGGACGCCCCTTTCGCCCCAACGGCCTCCTGGACAAAGCTGTGAGCAATGTGATCGCCTCCCTCACCTACGGGCGCCGCTTCGAGTACGACGACCCTCGCCTCCTCAGGCTGCTGGACCTAGCTCAGGAGGGACTGAAGGAGGAGACGGGCTTCCTGCGCGAGGTGCGGGGCGAGAGACAGAGGGGGTCTTTGCAGGGCAAGCTCCTGAGAGGTGCCGGGGCTGCACTGGGGCCTCTGAAGAGCAGAATTTGCATAGAAGAGTTTGGGAAAGGACATTCCAGGAGACCACACTCTTAAGAAGGGCCTGGAGACGGAGGGGACATCTCAGACATGGTCGTGGGAGAGGTGTGCCCAGTTCAGGGGGCACCAGCAAAGGCCAAGGACTCTGTACCCCCTGTCCACGTTGGAGATGTCGATTTTAGGTTTCTCCTCTGGGCAAGGAGAGGGTGGAGACTGGCACTTGGGGAGGGACTTGCAGAGGTCAGTGGTAAAGACAGGCAGGCCCTGGGTCTTCCTGGAGATGGCTGGAGCCTGAGACTGGTCCAGGTGAACGCAGAGCACAGGAGGGATTGAGACCCCGTTCTGTGTCTGGTGTAGGTGCTGAATGCTGTCCCCGTCCTCCTGCGCATCCCTGGGGTGGCTGGCAAGGTCCTACGTTCCCAAAAGGCTTTCCTGACCCAGCTGGATGAGCTGCTGACCGAGCACAGAATGACCTGGGACCCAGCCCAGCCACCCCGAGACCTGACTGATGCCTTCCTGGCAGAGATGGAGAAGGTGAAAGCGGCTACCACGGTGGGGGGCAAGGGTGGTGGGTTGAGCATCCCGGGAGGAATGAGGGGAGGCTGGGCAAAAGGTTGGGCCAGTGCATCACCTGGCGAGCCGCATCTGGGCTGACAGGTGCAGAATGGGAGGTCATTTGGGAGCTACCCCGCTCTGTCCCCTGAGTACCCTCTCGGCCCTGCTCAGGCCAAGGGGAACCCTGAGAGCAGCTTCAATGATGAGAACCTGCGCATAGTGGTGGCTGACCTGTTCTCGGCTGGGATGGTGACCACCTCGACCACGCTGGCCTGGGGCCTCCTGCTCATGATCCTACACCCGGATGTGCAGCGTGAGCCCAGCTGGGGCCCAGTGCAGGGGCCGAGGGAGGAAGGGTACAGGCGGGGGCCCGTGAACTTTGCTGGGACACCCAGAGCTCTAGGCACAGGCTTGACCAGGATCCTGTGAGCCTAACCTCCTCCAACACAGGAGGCAGGAGAGCGTCAGGGCTGGTCCCCTGGGTGCTGACCCATTGTGGGGACGCATGTCTGTCCAGGCCGTGTCCAACAGGAGATCGACGACGTGATAGGGCAGGTGCGGCGACCAGAGATGGGTGACCAGGCTCGCATGCCCTACACCACTGCCGTGATTCACGAGGTGCAGCGCTTTGGGGACATCGTCCCCCTGGGTGTGACCCATATGACATCCCGTGACATCGAAGTACAGGGCTTCCACATCCCTAAGGTAGGGCTGGCGCCCTCCTCACCCCAGCTCAGCACCAGCCCCTGGTGGTAGCCCCAGCATGGCCACTGCCAGGTGGGCCCAGTCTGGGAACCCTGGCCACCCAGTCCTCAATGCCACATCAACTGTCCCCGCTTGGGTGTGGGATCCAGAATAGAGGCAGGACTGGCCTGTCCATCCAGAGCCCCAGTCTAATGGGGAAGACAGACCAGGACCTGCCAGAATGTTGGAGGACCCAATGCCTGTAGGGAGAGGGGGCAGTGTGGGTGCCTCTAAGAGGTGACTGCGCCCTGCTATGGGGTCGGAGAGGGTACTGTGGAGCTTCTCGGGTGCAGGACTAGTTGCCAGAGTCCAGCTGTGTGCCAGGTAGTGTGTGTCCCCCGTGTGTTTGGTGGCAGAGGTCCCAGCATCCTAGAGCCCAGTCCCCACTCTCACCCTGCGTCTCCTGCCCAGGGGACGACACTCTTCACCAACCTGTCATCGGTGCTGAAGGATGAGGCTGTCTGGGAGAAGCCCTTCCGCTTCCACCCGGAACACTTCCTGGATGCCCAGGGCCACTTTGTGAAGCCAGAGGCCTTCCTGCCTTTCTCAGCAGGTGCCTGTGGGGAGCCCAGCTCCCTGTCCCCTTCCGTGGAGTCTTGCAGGGGTATCGCCCGGGAGCCAGGCTCACTGACGCCCCTCCCCTCCCCACAGGCCGCCGCGCATGCCTCGGGGAGCCCCTGGCCCGCATGGAGCTCTTCCTCTTCTTCACCTGCCTGCTGCAGCGCTTCAGCTTCTCAGTGCCCGCCGGGCAGCCCCGGCCCAGCCACCATGGTGTCTTTGCTTTCCTGGTGACCCCATCCCCCTACGAGCTTTGTGCTGTGCCCCGCTAGAATGGGGTACCTAGTCCCCAGCCTGCTCCCTAGCCAGGGGCCCTGATGTACAATAAAGCAATGTGGTAGTTCCAACTT
The DNA here is from genome assembly GCF_028878055.3 of Symphalangus syndactylus. NCBI lineage: Eukaryota > Metazoa > Chordata > Mammalia > Primates > Hylobatidae > Symphalangus > Symphalangus syndactylus. Next base: position 17,607,642 of record NC_072440.2, read on the forward strand.
GGGTCCCCTGCCCAGACCCTTGTTGGGATCATCCTCCTCAGGGCAACCGCACCCCTGCCTCATTCCTGCTTACCCCACCGCCTGGCCACGTTTGAGACGGGTATGTTGAGACTGAGCAGGTGTCAGTTACCCTTGCCCATAATCCCATGTCCCCCACAATCCCATGTCCCCCACTGACCCAACTCTGACTGCTCAGATTGGTGACAAAGACTACATTGTCCTGGCATCTGGGGAAGAGGCCAGAATGGGCTGACTAGAGGTGTCAGTCAGCCCTGGATGTGGTGGAGAGGGCAGGACTCAGCCTGGAGGCCCACATTTCAGGCCTAACTCAGCCCACCCCACATCAGGGGCAGCAGTCCTGCCAGCACCATCACAACAGTCACCTCCCTTCATATATGACACCCCAAAAAGGAAGACAAATCATGGCGTCAGGGAGCTATATGCCAGGGCTACCTCCCAGGGCTCAGTCGGCAGGTGCTAGAACGTTCCCTGGGAAGGCCCCATGGAAGCCCAGGACTGAGCCATCGCCCTCAGCCTCGTCACCTCACCACACGACTGGCTACCTCTCTGGGCCCTCAGGGATGCTGCTGTACAGACCCCTGACCAGTGACAAGTTTGCACTCGGGGCCAGGCTGGCGCTGGAGGACACTTGTTGGGCTCCAACCCTAGGTGCCATCCTCCCGGTAGGGGTCAGGCCAGGGCCCACAGGCCTGCCATAGCCACAGGAGTCAACCTTGGACCCATGAGGCACTGGGGTGGGCAGAGGAGGAGGAGGTGGCATGGGCAGCTGAGAGCCAGAGACCCTGACCCTAGTCCTGGCTCTGCCATTACCCTGTGTGACCCTGGGCCCGCCCTTCCCCACCCTGGGCTTCTGTTTCCCTTCTGCCATTGAGAAGGCTACTTCACCTGCCCTGAGTCCTGTCTTCCTGCTCTGCCTTCTGGGGCTGTGGCCCTTGCTGGCCTGGAGCCCCAACCAAGGACAGGGACCGCTGTCCTCCACGTTTGTCCTCACTGACATAATGGGCTGGGCTGGGCACACAGGCAGTGCCCAAGGGTTTCTAATGAGCATCTGATTACCTGTGTCCTGGGCAGACCTTCTTAGGGAACAGCCTGGGATAGAGAACCACAGACGCTCTGAGAAGCCACCTGAGGCCTCTTTTGCCAGAGGACCCTACAGCCTCCCTGGCAGCAGTTCCGCCAGCATTTCTGTAAATGCCCTCATGCCAGAGTGTGGCCCGGATGTCAGCACGAGAGGGACGTTGGTCTGTCCCCTGGCACCAAGTCAGTCAGAAGGGTGGCCAGGGCCCCCTTGGGCCCCTCCAGAGACAATCCACTGTGGTCACACGGCTCGGTGGCAGGAAGTGCTGTTCCTGCAGCTGTGGGGACAGAGAGCGTGGATGAAGCCAGGCTGGGTTTGTCTGAAGACGGAGGCCCCGAAAGGTGGCAGCCTGGCCTATAGCAGCAGCAACTCTTGGATTTATTGGGAAGTTTTTCTTCACGGTTCTGAGTCTTGGGGGTGTTAGAGGCTGAGAACCAGCCCAGCCAGAGCTCTGTCATGGGCACAGAGACCCGGTCCCAGGGCCTTTGCTCTTTGCTGTCCTCAGAGGCCTCTGCAAAGTAGAAACCGGCAGCCTTGTGAGTCCCCTCCTGGGAGCAACCAACCCTCCCTCTGAGATGCCCCAGGGCCAGGTCAGCTGTGGTGAAAGGTAGGGATGCAGCCAGCTCAGGGGAGTGGCCCGGAGTTCCTGCCCACCCAAGGAGGCTCCCGGGAAGGTCAAGGCACCTGACTCCTGGGCTGCTTCCCTCCCCTCCCCAGGTCAGGAAGGTGGGAAAGGGCTGGGGTGTCTGTGACCCTGGCAGTCACTGAGAAGCAGGGTGGAAGCAGCCCCCTGCAGCACATTGGGCCAGTGGTCTTACCAGATGGATATGCAGCAACTTCCTTTTGAACCTTTTTATTTTCCTGGCAGGAAGAAGAGGGATCCGGAAGTGAGATCAGGCAGGTTCTTTGAGATCAGACAGGGAAACAGGCTCTGTCCACACGAAGTCGGTGGGGCCAGGATGAGGCCCAGTCTGTTCACACATGGCTGCTGCCTCTCAGCTCTGCACAGACGTCCTCGCTCCCCTGGGATGGCAGCTTGGCCTGCTGGTCTTGGGGTTGAGCCAGCCTCCAGCACTGCCTCCCTGCCCTGCTGCCTCCCACTCTGCAGTGCTCCATGGCTGCTCAGTCAGATCCAGGCTGGAGACGTTCCAGTTGAAGCACGGGGCTGTCCTTACCTCCCAGTCTGGGGTACCTGCCACCTCCTGCTCAGCAGGAATGGGGCTAGGTGCTTCCTCCCCTGGGGACTTCACCTGCTGTCCCTCCTCAGATAAGATGGCAGCCTCCTCCTTGGGGGCAGCAGCATTCAGTCCTCCAGGTCTCCTGGGGGTCGTGACCTGCAGGAGGAGTAAGAGGGCAGACTGTGGGCAGAAAGGCCTTCAGAGCACCTCATCCTCCTGTTCTCACACTGGGGTGTCACAGTCCTGGGAAGTTCTTCCTTTTCAGGTGAGCTGTGGTAACCTTGTGAGTTTCCTGGAGGGGCCTGCCACTACCCCTGGGACTCCCTGCCGTGTGTCTGGGTCTAACTGAGCTCTGAAAGGAGAGAGCCCCAGCCCTGGGCCTTCCAGGGGAAGCCTTACCTCCGAGGTTGGCTTCTTCCTACTCTTGACTTTGTGTCTCCACACAAGGAGGTGGGAGGGGTGACACACAGCTATGAGTGACGAGCAGTACTTCCCCGACTGGCTCATCCTCTCCAAGTGCAGTTCCCCTTAGTGTGTCTGCCAAGGGTCCCAGCACAGCCGCCCCACTCCAGGGGAAGAGAGTGCCAGCCCTTACCCACCTGAGTGGGCACAGCGTAGCATTTATTCATTAGCCCCCACACTGGCCTGACCGTCTCCCTTGTGGGCTGCATGACAAGGAGAGAGAAAAGGCTGAGGTGAGAGCTACTGTCAACACCTAAACCTAAAAAATCTATAATTGGGCTGGGCAGGGTGGCTCACACCTGTAATCCCAGCACTTTGTGAGGCTGAGGCATGTGGATCACCTGAGGTCAGGAGTTCGAGACCAGCCTGGCCAACATGGTGAAACCCCGTTTCTACTAAAAATACAAAAAATTAGCCAGGTGTGGTGGCGGGTGCCTCTAATCCCAGCTACTCGGGAGGCTGAGGCAGGAGAATCGATTGAACCCAGGAAGTGGAGGCTGCAACGAGCCAAGATCGCGTCATTGCACTCCAGCCTGGTCAACAAGAGTGAAACTCTCTTAAAAAAATCTATAATTGATATCTTTAGAAAGATAAAACTTTAGGGGCCGGGCACAGTGGCTCACGCCTGTAATCCCAGCACTTTGCGGGGCTGAGACGGGCGGATCACGAGGTCAGGAGATCGAGACCATCTTGGCTAACACGGTGAAACCCCGTTTCTACTAAAAATACAAAAAATTAGCCGGGCGTGTTGGCGGGCGCCGGTATTCCCAGCTACTCGGGAGGCTGAGGCAGGAGAATGGCGTGAACCCAGGAGGCGGAGCTTGCAGTGAGCTGAGATCGCGCCACTGCACTCCAACCTGGGGGACACAGCGAGACTCCGTCTCGAAGAAAAAAAAAAAAAAAAAAGAAAGATAAAACTTTGCATTCATGAAATAAGAATAGGAGGCTCATAAAATAAAAATGTTCAAACACCCACCACCACTAATTCTTGACAAAAATATAGTCTGGGTGCCTTAGCTCATGCCTGTAATCCCAGCATTTTGGGAGGCTAAGGCAGGAGGATTGCTTGAGCCTAGGAGTTCAACACCAGCCTGGGCCACCTAAGGAGACCCCATCTCTACAAAAAATTAAAATACTGGCTGGGTGTGGTGGCACACACCTATAGTTCCAGCTGCTTGGGAGGCTGAGGTGGGAGGATCACTTGAGTCCAGGAACAAGGCTGCAGTGAACTGTGATCGTGCCACTGCACTCCAGCCTGGGCAACAGAGAAAGACCTTGCCTTAAAAATAAAAAAAATAATAATACGAATGCAAAATCTAATCAAAGTATAGAAGCTAAACTTGAAAAAAATATATTCCAGAAAGAACAGAGAAGAGGTCAGGAGCTCCAACAGCTAAATTGTTGTTTAGATGTTTCTGAAAGAGGCAGCAGAGACAATAGACTAGGAGGCAGGGAGAGATGTCTAATAAATACGTTTCTTTTTTTGTCAAGACAAGTTCTCACAGAGGAAGAACATGAGTTTCCAGTAGAGAAGGAAACACCAAGTGTTCACAACAATGAATGAAGGGGACCCAGCCCCAATTTTGTTGTCAAGAAAATTCACAACACTGAGGACGGAGCGGAACCTAAAAACTTCCAGAGATAAAAAAGTCTGAGCTTCAGGAATTCAACATTCATCAGACTTCTCAACACCAACCTTTGAAGCTATAAGATAATGAAGACCTTCAAAATCTGAGGGAAAATATTTCCAATCTAGAATTCTATACCTAGCCAAATGCTATGCAACTATGAATTGAGGTCCTTTCAGATACATAAATGTCTCAAGACTACCCCTCAGGAAGCAACCGGAGGTTGTACTTCACTAAAATAAAGGAGAAATAGAAAAGAAGATAACATGGAACCCAGCACAACAGGCAGGGAGAGCCCCTGAGCATAAGGGTGAATGGGAAGCTCAGGAGGACAGCTGGGCAGCAGACCTCCAGGGTGCTCCATCCAGATGGAATCAAGGAGATGGAGGGCTCCTGAGATATGTCTCCATGAAAATGATCATATGGAGAAATGACCTGATCTGTCTAAATGTATTGCAAAGAGATTTCTATTTTTGGCAGAAAATTTGGATGAATTAATTATATAATAGATGCACAGAAAACTAAAGAAAGAGAAGAAAAACTAAAATCATGACTCAACTGGGACTACTGTCTACATTTTTTGTTTTGAGAAAGAGTCTTGCTCTGTTGCCCAGACTGGAGTGCAGTGATCACGTTTCATTGCAGCCTCCACAACCTGTGCTCAAGTAAGTGACTCTCTTACCTCAGCCTCCTTAGCAGCTGGGATCACAGGGCACCACCACACTCAGCTAATTTTTGTTTTTTAAATAGACAGTGTCTCTCAATGTTGTCCAGGCTGGTCTCGAACTCCTGGACTCAAGCAATCCTCCCATGTTGACCTCTCAAGTAGCTGGGATTACAGGCATGAGCCACTGTGCCTGACCTAGCTAATTTTTTTCTGATTTATTTATTTATTTATTTATTTATTGTACAGAGTCTCACTATGTTGGCCAGGCTGCTCTGGAACTTCTGAGCTCAAGTGATCCTCCTCCCTTGGCCTCCCAAAGTGCAGAGATTATAGGCATGAACTATCACGCCTGGCCTGTTTACATAGTTTAATAATGTAAATCTTCAATACTGATCTAATAAAACTTGAAATATGCCTTTTAGAATGGCTTTCAAAAATAACAAATGCTGGAGAGGATGTAGAACAACTGGAACCTCTCGGTTATTGCTGGTGAGACAGCCACTTTGAAAAAGTTTGAGTTTCTTACAAAATTAAACTTATACTTACCATATGACCCAAAAATTCCACTGCTTGCTCTTTACTCAAGTGTAAGGAAAATCTATGTTCACACAAAACTTGTACGTGAATATTAATAGTGATTTTATGCCCCAAACTAGAAATAGTCCAAATGTTCTGGCACATCCATACAATGGACCACCACTCAATAAAAGGAACAAACTACTGATACACGCGACTAGATGAATCTCAAATGCTTTGTGCTAAGTAAAATAAACCAGACTGAAAAGGCTACCATACGTTTCCATTTATATGACAATCTTGCAAAGGCAAAACTACAGGAACAGGAAACTGTTCACTGATTGCCAGGGTGTGGGAGTAGGAGGAAGGGTTGACTACAGATGACTATGGAGGATTTTTTTTTTTTTGAGACGGAGTCTCAGAAAAATCGCCCAGGCTGGAGTGCACTGGCACGATCTCGGCTCACTGCAATATCCACCTCCTGGGTTTAAGGTATTTTTAGTAGAGACGGGGTTTCACTATGTTGGCCAGGCTGGTTTCAAACTCCTGACCTCAGGTGATCCACCTGCTTCGGCCTCCCAAAGTGCTGGGATTACAGGCGTGAGCCACCGAGGCTAGCCACTTTTTTTTTTTTTTTAAGACAGAGTCTTGCTGTGTCACTCAGGCTGGAGTGCAGTGGCGTGATCCCAGCTCACTGCAGCCTCAACATCCTGCACTCAAGTGATCCTCCCACCTCAGCTTCCTGAGTAGCTGGGACCACAGGCACACGTCACCACGCCTAGCTAATTTTTAATTTTTTTGTAGAGACAGGGTCTCACTATGTTGCCCAGGCTGGTCTTGAACTCCTGGGCTCCACCCATCCTCCTGCCTTGCCCTCCTCACAGTGCCCGGCCCTCCTCACAGTGCCTGGCCCTTAGATTCTCTCTTTAACCTCTAACTCCACCCTGTCTTCCTCACTTTCAGCAGAGAGCATAGACACCATCAGATGGGCATTTCCTCAACTTGCTGCCACCAAACCCATTCACTCACCAGCTTCTCACAGGCCATTTTCTTTTCCAGGGGAGGAGGGGAGGAGGCTGCCCTCCCTCTCCGAAGCTAGCCCTAGTCCTGTGCCCCATTTCATCTGGTCTTCTCACCTGGGCATTTGAAGATCTCGTCTCACCTCAATATTCTCCTTTTCCTTTTTTCTGGCTCCTTCCATCAGCATCTAAACACATTGCTGATCTCTTCTATTAAAAAGAAAAAAGCCCTTCTCCCTTGAACCCATATGCCTTCTCCAGCTAGTGTCCTGACCCCTACCCTTCACACCAATCTCCTGAGAGTGGTGTTGGCAGGGGAGTGTGTTTACTGCTTTCTACCTCTCCCACACTCCACAACCCACTTCAACCTGTATCTGTCCCCATAAGCCTCTGAAACCCCTCTTACTGAGGTCACAAGTACACTCCTAGTCACCAAACCCAGATGACCCTTTCTTCTTTTTTTGAGACGGAGTCTTGCTCTGTCACCCAGGCTTGAGTGCAGTGGCGTGATCTCGGCTCACTGCAAGCTCCGCCTCCCAGGTTCACACCATTCTCTTGCTTCAGCCTCCCGAGTAGCTGAGACTACAGGCGGTCCGCCACGAGGCCCAGCTAATTTTTTTTGTATTTACTAGTAGAGACGGGGTTTCACCATGTTAGCCAGGATGGTCTTGATCTCCTGACCTCGTGATCCGCCCGCCTCGGTCTTCCAAAGTGCTGGGATTACAGGCGTGAGCCACCGCACCCGGCCCCAGCTGACCCTTTCTTTAACGACCTCGCCTTTTCTTTTGGCTGCTTGACCTCTCATGCTCTGGTTTTCCCCCTGCCTCCCACTCTTCTCTCTCTCTCTGTCTATCTCTGTCTCTCTATTTCTGTCTCTGCCTCTATCTCTGTATCTCTATCTCTGTCTCTATCTCTCTCTGTATCTCTAACTCTGTCTCTGTCTCTGTATCTGTTTCTGTCTATCTCTGTCTCTGTCTGTCTGTCTCTGCCTAAATCTCAGTGTCAGTGTTGCTCCATGTCCTGCTGATGACAAAGACTCTGAACTTCCACCTCAGACACTCACTTCTAGGCCTTTGCATGTGCTGTTCTCTACCCAGAATGTGTTTCTCCATGGCTTTCAAGAAGGCTTCCCTGACTACCTGAGTTCAGGTGGGGTGGCCCTCCTCAGTGCTCCTAGGGTACTGTACTGTCCCCTGACTGAGGGACCACTTTAGGTCTGTCCACTGTCAAACCCCCAGTAGCTGCCCCTATGCGTGGGACACAGCAAGAGCTCAGTAACCAAATGAATGATTACATGGCTGTGGTTCATCCTAGTGCTTAAAGCCCTGATCAGAGTTGAAAAGTTGCTGTATCTTATTCAGATTTCTGCTAGCAATATATTCAATAGTAAGCTTTGTTAGTCATCTATAACCCGGTGTAAGCGAGGTTATCAGGTCTTTTTCTGGGAGGAGGTTTAGAGGAGGAAAGGAGAGAGAATGAGTCCTAAAGGAGAGAAGAGGAGTAGAAGGGGCATGCCAAGTAGAAAAGGTTGCAGAAAAGGTAGGCTTGGGGCAAAAAGATAATTTTCACCTGCTTGGGTGGTTTACTGAGGGCAGCCTTTTAGGCCTGCTTACCAAAGAGGCCAACCTTGCTGACGCTAGAAATTTGCAGATAATCCGTTTACCAGATCAGTGTCAGGCAGCTTATCCACCTCCTCCTGGGCTCTACGACCAAACCCGAGAAGAGCACTGAGGCCCAGCTAAGTCTGGGAGTTCAGTGCACAGGCCTCCCCTTTTGCACAGAGAGTGGTGTCTGTGTGACATCATGTCTTAGGGGGGCTTTATGACAGGACAACCTCTTCAGCCTTGGCCAGAACAGCTTGTCAACAGCCTCAGGGTGGCTTTAAATCCCCAGTAGTGAGAGACAGCCCCTTTGTACGTATCTCGTTGGTTCAATTCAGCACAAACAGCGCTGACTGAGCAGCTACAATGTGCCAAGCTCTGTGTGAAGACTCATAGAGACACAAAGACGCAAAGGTGTGTAAGACTCAGTCTTTTTTTTTTCTTTAAGACTGAATCTTGAGCTGTTGCCCAGGCTGGAGTGCAGTGGCATGATCATGGCTCACTGCAACCTCCACCTCTCGGGTTCAAGGGATTCTCATGCCTCAGGCTACCGAATGGCTGGGATTACAGGTGTGCGTCACCATGCCCAGCTAATTGTTTTGTATTTTTATAAAGACAGGGTCTTGTCATGTTGGCCAGGCTGGTCTCAAACTCCTGGCCTCAAGTGATCCACCCACCTCGGCCTCCCAAAGTATTGAGATTACAGGCGTAAGCCACTGCACCCAGCCAAGACTCAGTCTTATTGCATAACACAATACGCATATTTTCTAAATCCAAAACAAGAACACAGCCTAACAATTGTATGTCATCTATTCATTCATTCAACCAGTGTCTGCTGAGCTTCCATTTTGGTCCAAGCATTATGCTGAGAGGATCAAAGGTAAAAAGGACATACAGCCTACCCTTGAGGAGCTCAAAGACTTCAAACAGACATCTTATGGTTCAAGACAATAACTTCTACCTTCCTCCAAATTTCTGTAAATGTAACAATAATTACAAATCTATGGGTGGTTGAAACTGAGGGATGGATGCCTCAGTTTCACATACACATGAAACATTCACCAAGATAGGCCATATTCTGGACCACAAAACAAATCTCAATGGATTTTAAATTTATCTCAAGTATGTCCTTCAACCACTGTGGAATTAAAAATTAGAAATCAGTAACAGAAAGATTCCTGGAAAGAATCTGAGCTCAGACTCACCTAACCCTGCCCCAACCTGACGGTATTTCTCTACCTGCCCTGGTAGCTGATCACAAAAGCCATAAACTCTTGGGAGCTTTATGGCCCTGTCCATCACCTGAGAAATCCTAATACTTATCCTGGCCAACTTAGGGCAAGCTTATATCCCCCTTCCAGTATTGCAGCTGGTATTCTCTTGAAAGCGCCACCTCCTGGCTGGAGGCCAACCAAGTCAGGACATTACAGCAACTCACAACAGAATAACCCTGCTCCAAGAAATGAGAAACAACAGCTAATTCCACTGCCTGCAACATCCTGGCTAACCAGAGCTCCTGAGTCTGTCCACGTGGCAACTTCACTGCTAGCATAACCAGCATTTGAGAAAGCCAGCACAGTAAACAAAACTACAAGCAAGGACTCTCACACAGTCTACTTTACTCCCTTCCCACCTCCACCAGAGCAGGTGCTGGTATCCATGGCCAGGAGAGCTAAAGACGGATCACATCACAGGACTCTTTGCAGACATTCCTCAGCACCAGCCTGGAACCTGGTAGCCCCACTTGGTGGATGGACCCAGAAAAGCAATAGCAACCACTGCAGTCTGGCTCTCAGGAAGCTCCATCCCTAGGGGAAGTGAGGATTCATCACATCAAGGGGTCACTTTGTGGGACAAAAGCATCTGAACAGTAGCCCCTGAGTTCCAGAATTTTTCCCTGAAATAGTCTACCCAAGTGAGAAGAAATCAGAAAAATTGTAATATGACAAAACAAGGTTCTATAACACCTCCAAAAGACCATACTGGCTCCCCAGCAATGAATCCAAATCAAGAAGAAATCTCTGAATTGCCAGATAAACAATTCAGATGGTTGATTATTAAACTACTCAAGGAGAGACCAGAGAAAAGTGAAAACAAAGAAATTTAAAAAACAATATTGGCTATGGATTGGCCGGGTGCAGTGGCTCACACCTGTAAAGCCAGCACTTTGGAAGGCTGAGGCAGGCTGATCACTTGAGGTCAGGAGTTTGAGACCAGCCTGGCCAACATAGTGAAACCCCATCTCTACTAAAAATACAAAAATTAGCCAGGCATGGTGGTGCGTGCCTGTAATACCAGCTAGCTACTTGGGAGATTGAGGCAGGGGGATTGCTTGAACCCAGGAGCCAGAGGTTGCAGTGAGCTGAGATTGCACCACTGCACTCTGAGCAACAGAGTGCTCAGAGTCTCAAAAAAAAAAAAAAAAAAAGAAAAGAAAACAACAAAAAATACAGGCTACGGATGAAAAATTCTCCAGAGAAATAGATATTATAAAGAAAAAAAAATCACAATTTCTGCAAACAGAAGACACACTTAGAGAAATACAAAATGCACTGGAAAGTGTCAACAACAGACTAGAACAAGTATGTAGGATACAATAAAATTCCTCTTCAAAGGTTTAGCCTGTTGACTTCCTTGTTCTTTGTTCTCAAACTCAACTTTCTTGTTCTCTATGCCTCCTTGTCCCTAGTTACTGTAACTGTAAACAAGCTTCCTGTCAGTTTTTTTTTTTTTTTTGAGACAGAGTCTCGCTCTGTCACCCAGGCTGGAGTGCAGTGGCGCGATCTCGGCTCACTGCAAGCTCCGCCTCCCGGGTTTACGCCATTCTCCTGCCTCAGCCTCTTCGAGTAGCTGGGACTACAGGCGCCCGCCACCACGCCTGGCTAATTTTTTTGTATTTTTAGTAGAGACGGGGTTTCACTGTGGTCTCGATCTCCTGACCTCGTGATCCGCCCGCCTTGGCCTCCCAAAGTGCTGGGATTACAAGCGTGAGCCACTGCGCCCGGCCCTTCCTGTCAGTTCCAATCAATAACTCACATCTGTTCCCTTGGTTATCCACTCTTCACCCATTCCTCCCTTCGAAACCGCACGTCCCACCACTGTAACTCACATTTACCTTCCGTTCCTTATTTGGGAAAGTATTCACAAATAGACAATTGGGTCAGTTTAGATTGTGCAGTCCAACCACAGCCCATGAAGGAGTGACACAGAGGGAGGGATTGCATTAGGAATAAAAACCCCTGCTTTCCTTTGTTCGGTGTGCTCTTGCAATCGTGATTGACACAAGCAGCACCCTTCTGCAGAAGTAAATTGCCTTGCTGAGAAAACTTTCGCCTCAGTGCTGGTTTCACTTTGCAGCACTGAGCATTTATCTCCAACAAATCTGGGGCTCATCCAGGATTCCCATTCTCCTCTGGGGAAGGGGTCTCTGGTACCTCTCATTAGGAGACGCATCCCACTGCCTCGTTGCGGTGGCCTCAGGGTGAGGGATTGGAACCCACCCGGCGTGACGAATAAACCTGGACTCTCAGCAATGTGGGGAAAAAAAGGCTTGCAACACCATGGTGACCAGGTAACTTTCTGCACAGATCAAGGTAAGAAACGTCACAGGGGCGACAAAGCATTTCCTTGGTGGTCACGATATTCTGGAGGTTGAAAGTGTGTGTGAATGATCACAAGCATTACTGCTTGCGGTGCTGCTTATGTGAATGGTACTAAGCACTACTGCTGTGCGGAGTGAGTGTGTCCTATCTGAGGTTCCATGGTCACCTCATACGGCTTAGGACAGATCCTGCCATGGGGTTTATACTGGCATGCCAATGCTAGGAGGGACCTAAATTCCCCTCTGGGAAGTGACCAGAGTGGACAAAGCAAAAGAAGGGTGCAAGGAACCTCCAGCAGGTGGGGGCTAAAGGATAGAAATCTCTAGTATGAGGGATTGAGCCCCAATAAGCCTCCAGAAAAGGATAGGCAATAAATCTCTAGTATGAGGGATTGAGCCTAACTAGGACCCAACATGGGAAATACTCCAAGCAGGACACAGAGTAAAAAGGATAAAGATAGCAATAAAGATATTCCCGCTGTTAGTCCCCTATGTCTCATGTTAAAATATTGGAAAGATAATGAGAGAATTAAACATAAGAAAAAGCAACAAATGACAAAATATTGCTGTTTTATTTGGACTCAGGGACCCATCCTCAAACCCTCAATCTTTAGGCCAAAGTATGGGTTGAACAAGGATGTGATGTATCAACTTCTAATTCAATGTGTAAATGATAAAAGTCCAGTTTCTCAAGAAGAACTGGCCTATGCTCTTTGTTGGAGGCAGGGACCTGTCCTCCTCTTTCCCTTAAAGACAACTAGGGAAAAACTCAATCCAGCACCTCAAAATGAAGAGTCAGAAAAGCCAGTCCCCATGCCTGAAGACTCCAGCACATGGGATCCTCTAGACCATCTTCCCCCATGCTCAGTGCCCCTAACCTTTCTCCTCAGGTAGCAGCTGCTGTCCCCGTTCCTGCTCCAGATCCTCCTGCTCATGTTATTCCTCCTCCTTACAATCCTGATTCTTGGGAATCACCATCCCATTAGCCTGTTCCTTCTCAGCCTAAGTACCCCTCCCTAAAAGGACTCCAACGTGAGGTAGAACAACGTAAAAAAGATATCCAAAATTTCCCATTTCCCCCCACATCTAAGGAGTCAGCCCCAACTCTCTTCCCCTTAAAAGAGGTGCCACAGGGACAGGGGGGCTATTAGTTTTGTGAATGCTCCCTTAACCAGTTCAGAGGTCTGAAGTTTGAAGAAGGAACTTAAGCCGTTATTGGATGACCTTATTGGGTGACAGATCAGGTTGATCAATTCTTGGGACCTCAGTTGTACACTTGGGTCGAGTTAATGTCCATCCTAGGCATCCTCTTTTCAGGGGAGGAAAGAAGCATGATCTGTAGGGCTGCTATGGCAATTTGGGAACATGAATACCCTCCTGGTCAAAATATTCCTACCGCAGATCAAAAGTTTCCCATCCAAGACCCCCGGTGGGACAATATTAATGCAGCTCACCGGGAAAATATGCAAGACCTAAGGGAAACGATAATAAAGGGAATTAGGGAATCAGTACCCTGAACCCAAAATCTCTCTAAAGCATTTGATATACAATACGAAAAAGATGAGGGGCCTATAAAATTTCTAGACAAGAATAAAGGACCAAATGAGACAATATGCAGGCCTAAATTTGGAAGATCCCCTTGGACAGGGAGTGTTAAAGCTCCATTTTGTCACTAAAAGTTGGCCAGATATTTCAAAAAAGTTACAAAAATTAGGAGACTGGGAAAACCAACCTCTAAGTGAACTTCTCAGAGAAGCTCAAAAAAATGTACGTGAGGAGAGAAGCAAAAACAAAAGGCAAAACTCATGTTATCCACTTTCCAGCAGGTGGCCCCAAACCCACACGCTTCTAAACAAAGCTTCCAGGGGGCCAGAAACTATAAAAGGTCCAGACCCTCGTTTAAAGGACCCAAGCCTCCTTCTAGAGGACCCAGGCCCTTGTCTACCAGACCCTCTGAAGAATTTGGGGGGGGCAAAGTTGAAGAATCCCAGAACTGAGAGAGAAGAGGGACAGGATACGTGCTATAAATGCGGAAGGGCAGGCCACTTCAAAAGAGAATGTCCCAAACTGGAAAAGGAGAAAGAAGCCCTTTAACTCATGACTTTTGAGGAAGAATAGGGGGGTCAGGGGCTCTGTTTACCTCGAGTCCCACCAGGAGCCCTTGATAAATTTACAGGTGGGAACCAAACATGAGCTTATCACCTTTTAGTCAATTCAGGAGTGGCTCGCTCCTCCGTTTGCTTCCCCTCATCCAACACTGCCTGCTCTTCAGAAGAACTTTTAGTCTCTGGGGTAAAAGGAGAAGGATTTAAAGCAAAAATCTTAGAAAGTACAGAAGTTAAATACCAAGATTGGTTGACTCATATCCAATTTTTGTTGATCCCTGAGGCAGAAACTAATCTATTAGGAAGAGACTTTTTTTTTTTTTTTTTTTTTTTTGAGACGGAGTCTTTCTCTGTCACCCAGGCTGGAGTGCAGTGGCGCAATCTCAGCTCATTGCAAGCTCTGCCTCCCAGGTTCACGCCATTCTCCTGCCTCAGCCTCTCCGAGTAGCTGGGACTACAGGTGCCCGCCACCACGCCCAGCTAATTTTTTGTATTTTTAGTAGAGACGGGGTTTCACCATGGTCTCGATCTCCTGACCTCATGATCCGCCCGCCTTGGCCTCCCAAAGTGCTGGGATTACAAGCGTGAGCCACCACGCCTGGCCTAGGAAGAGACTTAATGCTAGAATTAGGCATAGGCTTACAAGTTGGTCCTAAAGGATTCTTTACCTCATTAAACCTACTCACCACCACAGATGAAAAATACATTAATCCTAGTGTCTGGTCAAGGGAAGGAAACCGGGAGAAACTCTGAATCCCTCCAATCCACATCAAGTTAAGAACCCCCGAGGAAGTAGTAAGGAGGAAACAATACCCCAAACCCCTAGAGGGTAGGATAAGATTAAAGCCTATAATTGAAAGTCTTATTAAAGATGGGTTCCTTGAACCCTGTATGTCCCTGTATAACACTCTAATATTGCCAGTCAAGAAATTAGATGGGTCATACCGACTTGGTACAAGATCTTAGAGCCATCAAATAGTCCAAACTAACCATCCTGTTGTCCCCAATCCATACACCATTCTCAGCAAAATTCCATATAACCATCAGTGGTTTACAGTAATAGATTTAAAAGATGCCTCTGGGCATGCCCCTTGGCTGAAGACAGCCGAGACATATTTGCTTTTGAGTGGGAGGATCCCCATTCAGGGCGAAAACAACACTATTGATGGACAGTTTTACCTCAAGGGTTTACAGACTCTCCAAACCTTTTTGGTCAAATTTTAGAACAAGTGTTAGAAAAAGTTGTCATCCCAAAGCAAATATGCCTGCTCCAGTACATGGATGATATTCTCATATCTGTTGAAGATGTAGAGAAAGTAGCTGGCTTCTCTACACATATCCTTAACCATCTGGAGTTTGAGGGGTTATGGTTCTTAAAGGGAAAGCTTCAGTATGTGGAGCCTGAAGTTAAATATTTAGGCCACTTAATAAGTGCAGGTAAGCAAAGGATAGGACCTGAACGAGTTGAAGGCATCGTGTCCTTACCCTTGCCTCAAACTAAGCAATAACTCGGAAAATTTCTAGGATTAGTTGGATATTGACGCTTATGGATTGACTCATATGCCCTAAAAAGTAAACTTTTATATGAAAAGCTTACCCAGTGGGAACTAGACCGTCTCCTGTGGACTTCTGAGGAAGTCAATCAGGTTGAAGAGCTGAAATACAAACTCATAACTGCCCGTCTTAGCCTTACCTTCCCTAGAAAAGCCATTTCATCTTTTTGTTAATGTAAATAACGGGGTAGCTTTAGGGGTGCTTACTCAAGAACATGGTGGTCGCCAGCAGCCCATAGCCTTCCTATCAAAAATTTTAGACCCAGTCACCTGTGGGTAGCCTCAGTGCATCCAATCCGTTGCAGCTACAGCAGTATTAGTTGAAGAAAGGAGAAAATTAACCTTTGGGGGGAAATTGACTGTAAGCACACCCCACCAAGTTAGAGCTATTTTAAATAAAAAAGCAGGAAGGTGGCTCACTGACTCCAGAATCTTAAAATATGAGGCTATTTTACTAAAAAGATGATTTAACCTTGACTACTGATAATTCACGCAATCCGAGAGGTTTCTTAACAGGGGACCCAAATCTAAAAAGAGAACACCTATGTCTAGATCTAACTGACTACCGAACAAAGGTCAGGCCGGATCTAAGAGAGACCCCTTTCAAAACGGGGTGACACTTATTTATAGATGGTTGATCCCAAGCAATTAAAGGAGAAAAACACAATGGGTATTCAGTAATTGATGGAGAAACTCTTGAAGAAATAGAGTCAGGAAGGTTGCCCAATAGTTGGTCTGCCAAAGTGTGTGAACTATTTGCACTCAGCCAGGTTTTAAAACACTTACAGAGCAAGGAAGGAACTATTCATACTGATTCTAAATACATTTTTGGAGTAGCTCATATATTTGGAAAAATGTGGGCTGAGCAAGGTCTTTTTTTTTTTTTTTTTTTGAGACGGAGTCTCGCTCTGTCGCCCAGGCTGGAGTGCAGTGGCGCGATCTCGGCTCACTGCAAGCTCCGCCTCCCGGGTTCACGCCATTCTCCTGCCTCAGCCTCTCTGAGTAGCTGGGACTACAGGCGCCCGCCACCACGCCCGGCTAATTTTTTGTATTTTTTAGTAGAGACGGGGTTTCACCGTGGTCTCGATCTCCTGACCTCGTGATCCGCCCGCCTCGGCCTCCCAAAGTGCTGGGATTACAAGCCTGAGCCACCGCGCCCGGCGCAAGGTCTTATTAATACTAAAGGCCAGGCCAGGCGCGGTGGTTCATGCCTGTAATCCCAGCACTTTGGGAGGCTGAGGCAGGTGGATCATGAGGTCAGAAGATCAAGACCATCCTGGCTAACATGGTGAAACCCCGTCTCTACTAAAAATACAAAAAAATTAGCCAGGCGTGGTAGCGGGAGCCTGTAGTCCCAGCTACTCGGGAGGCTGAGGCAGGAGAATGGCGTGAACCTGGGAGGTGGAACTAGCAGTGGGCTGAGATCGTGCCACTGCACTCTAGCCTGGGCGACAGAGCAAGACTCCGTCTCAAAAAAACACCAAAAAACAAACAAAAAAAAAAACTAAAGGCTAAAATATCTTACACACGAAGAGCTAATCATCCATGTTTTAAACAATCTCCAGTTGCCAGAAGAAATAGCCATTGTACATGTCTCCGGACACCAAAACGACTTTTCCTTTACAAGTCAGGGAAATAACCTTGCAGATCAAGTGGCTAAACAGGCTGCCATTTCATCTGAAACACCCATCTTTCACTTAACCCCTTGTTTTCCTCCCCCTGCTACAACCCCTACCTTGTCTGCTGCAGAAAAGGAAAAATAATAAAAATGGAGCCAAAGAAAACTCAGAAGGAAAATGGGTGTTACCAGATCAAAGAGAAATGCTATTCAAACCCCTCATGAGAGAAATCCTACCCACCTGCATCAAGGGACCCAATGGGGACCCCAAGCCATGTGTGACACAGTTCTCAGGGTTTATGGGTGTATACCCTAGCCAAACAGGTTACGGATAGTTGCTTAATATGTAAGGAAACCAACAAACAAGTCATAAAGAAATCATCCCTGGGCGGGGAGGGATTCAGGGCTAAGACCATTCCAATTGTTCAAACTGACTACACTGAAATGCCCCCAATCGGTCGCCTAAAGTACTTAGTAATAGCAGATCACCTCACTCACTGGGTCGAAGCTATTCCCTTTTCAAATGCAATGGCCAATCATGTAGTTAAAGCATTAATTAAAAATATAGTGCCCAGGTTTGGGCTAATAGAAAATATTGACTCAGACAGTGAAACCTATTTCATAGCACATATCATTAAAAAGCTATCCTAAGCGCTAGACATTAGATGGAAATATCATACTCCTTGGCACCCACCTTCATCAGGGAGAGTAGAAAGGATGAATCAGACCTTAAAGAACCATTTAACCAAGTTAGTTCTATAGATTTGGTTGCCATGGACCAAATGTCTTCCTACTGCCTTGTTAAGAACCCAAACTGCAGTTCCGCCGCTGTCGCCGCCGTCGTGCAGCATGCCACTCGGCAGAGGGGCCAGGCCTGCGTTCTCTCCTCCTTCCTCCCCGCCTCCAGCTGCCGGCAGGACCTTTCTCTCGCTGCTACTGGGACCCTGTGTCATAGCCCAGGCTGAGCACGATGCCCCCTAAAAGGGGAGGTGATAGAATTAAACCACCCCCAATCATTGGAAGATTTGGAACCTCACTGAAAATTGGTATTGTTGGATTGCCAAATGTTGGGAAATTTACTTTCTTCAATATATTAACCAATAGTCAGGCTTCAGCAGAAAACTTCCCATTCTGCACTATTGATCCTAATGAGAGCAGAGTACCTGTGCCAGATGAAAGGTTTGACTTTCTTTGCCAATATCACAAACCAGCAAGCAAAATTCCTGCCTTTCTAAATGTAGTGGATATTGCTGGCCTTGTGAAAGGAGCTCACAATGGGCAGGGCCTGGGGAATGCTTTTTTATCTCATTTTAGTGCTTGTGATGGCATTTTCATCTA
The DNA here is from genome assembly GCF_028878055.3 of Symphalangus syndactylus. NCBI lineage: Eukaryota > Metazoa > Chordata > Mammalia > Primates > Hylobatidae > Symphalangus > Symphalangus syndactylus. The sequence goes on from NC_072440.2 coordinate 17,626,027, forward strand.
ACACATGCTTTTGAAGATGATGATATCACGCATGTTGAAGAAAGTGTAGATCCTATTCGAGATATAGAAATAATACATGAAGAGCTTCAGCTTAAAGATGAGGAAATGATTGGGCCCATTATAGATAAACTAGAAAAGGTGGCTGTGAGAGGAGGAGATAAAAAACTAAAACCTGAATATGATATAACGTGCAAAGTAAAATCCCGGGTTATAGATCAAAAGAAACCTGTTCACTTCTATCATGATTGGAATGACAAAGAGATTGAAGTGTTGAATAAACACTTATTTTTGACTTCAAAACCAATGGTCTACTTGGTTAATCTTTCTGAAAAAGACTACATTAGAAAGAAAAACAAATGGTTGATAAAAATTAAAGAGTGGGCGGACAAGTATGACCCAGGTGCCTTGGTCATTCCTTTTAGTGGGGCCTTGGAACTCAAGTTGCAAGAATTGAGCGCTGAAGAGAGACAGCAGTATCTGGAAGCGAACATGACACAAAGTGCTTTCCCAAAGATCATTAAGGCTGGGTTTGCAGCACTCCAACTAGAATACTTTTTCACTGCAGGCCCAGATGAAGTGCGTGCATGGACCATCAGGAAAGGGACAAAGGCTCCTCAGGCTGCAGGAAAGATTCACACAGATTTTGAAAAGGGATTCATTATGGCTGAAGTAGTGAAATATGAAGATTTTAAAGAGGAAGGTTCTGAAAATGCAGTCAAGGCTGCTGGAAAGTACAGACAACAAGGCAGAAATTATATTGTTGAAGATGGAGATATTATTTTCTTCAAATTTAACACACCTCAACAACCGAAGAAGAAACAAAATTTAGTTATTGCTCAGATAAACATACAACTTCCAAAAGGCATCTGATTTTTTAAAAATTAAAATTTCTGAAAACCAATGGGACAAATAAAGTTGGGGAGATGGGAATCTTTGACAAACAAATTATTTTTATTTGTTTTAAAATTAAAATACTGTGTACCCTCTCCCCCCTCAATGAAATGCAAGTTCACTAAATGTGAACATCTTTGCTTCTCACGTGATTAAGACCCTACTCCAAATTGTAGAAGCTTTTCAGGAACCATATTACTCTCATGATACTTTATTAATCTCCATCATGTATGCCAAGCCTAACACATACACATTTGACAGTGAGGACAATGTGGCTTGCTCCTTTTTGAATCTACAGATAATGCATGTTTTATAGTACTCCAGATATCTACACTCATTTGACAAAACCAAAAAAAAAAAAAAAAAAAAAGAATCCAAACTGCTCCTCGAAAAGATACTGGCCTTTCCCCTTACGAGATGCTCTATGGATTGCCTTATTTACACTCCACTGCTGATGTTCCAAAAAGACCAGTTCCTCAGGAATTATATTCTTGGTCTCTCCCCTACTTTCTCTTTTCTTAAAACCAAAGGTCTCCTAGCACAGGCTCTGCCTCTGGAGTTCCCAGTACATCAACATTAGCCTGGGGATCACGTCCTTATCAAGAGCTGAAAAGAGGAGAAACTTGAGCCAGCCTGGGAAGGACCTTACCTGGTGCTTCTAACCACTGAAACTGTAGTCCGGACAGCAGAAAAAGGATAGACCCATCACACCCGAGTCAAGAAAGCACTGCCACCTCCAGAGTCATGGGCCATTATCCCAGGGGAAAACCCTCTCAAACTAAAGCTAAGAAAAGTTTAACTCTCTTTCATCTATTCTATTACTCTTTCTCCTTTCCTCATTCTGTTGCTGACCACCTTGTTATCAATGTAACTAAATCAAACTCACCCCAAGTTATTATGTTTGATGCCTGTTTAGTCATACCCTGTAGAGATCTCCAAAGTCAAAGGCAACTCTCAGCCTCAGAAAAGTATCTCTGCCGCTTTAAAATAAGAGGCTCCCCCTACCAAGACTCTTCTCAGAAAATATAGGGAAACAGGTCTGCCATAGCTGGAATGATGTTCTGTGGACAACTGAGTATCAAGGCTGGACCTCATCAACATGTGGCTGTATATACTTAAAACCATACATTCACTTTACTAAAGGAAGCACCCCTCCCCTCGATTTTCATTATAACCAATGTAATCCAGTGAAGATTTCTACTCTCACTCCGGCCTCTACCAACCCTCTAGACCTACTTTGAGTCGCTTCTATGGCATAGGGACCAACACGGCACAGACCTCATAGGGTCTTTTGAAATGTGTTTTATTAATCTCTCATCCTCTTCACCTCCTTCCCTCTCTTCTCATTCTAAGCCTTCTTCTAATCAGACTGCCATACCTTCCACACCCAATGATAAGACTAAAGTAGATATTGTAGAAGTAAATGATCTAAGGCAAACTTTAGCAACTGAAACAAAATATCAAGATGCAAATGCCTGGTTGGAATGGATCAAATATTCTGTCCGCACATGAAACAAAAGCAATTGTTATGCTTGTGCTCACGGCCAGCCAGAGACCCAGATTGACCCCTTTCCACTCGGACAGTCCCCCAGTCAACCAGGCATGGGCAGCATGGTAACTCTCTTCCAGGATTCTATAGCTTGGGGCAATCAATCATGCCAAGCTCTCTCTCTGCTCTATCCCAAAGTTCAACATCCTGCAGGTCAGCCCCAGAGGGCCATCCAGCTTCCGTCTCCCAACATCAATTTCACCTCCTGTTTCTCACAACAAGGGGAAAACTTGGTGTTCCTTGGAAGCTTAACAGGATGCAGTGAGCTTAAGCCTTTCCAAGAGCTTACCCATCAGTCTGCCCTTAGTCATCCTCAAGCAGATGTATGGTGGTATTGTGGCGGACCCTTACTGGACACTCTGCCAAGTAACTGGAGTGGTACTTGCACTCTTGTCCAATTGGCTATCCCTTTCACCCTGGCATTTCATCAACCAGAAAAAGAAAAGCCACAACACCATAAAATAAGAGAAGCCCCTTACAGGTTTTTTGACTCTCAAGTTTATTTAGATGCAACTGGAGTCCCATGGGGAGTACCTGATAAATTAAAAGCCCGGGACCAAATAGTCTGCAGGATTTGAATCAATATTTCCATGGGTAACTATTAATAAAAATAGTTATAACCAACAGCAGTTTATTAATTATACCAGGGATGCTATCAAAGGAATAGCTGAGCAGTTAGGGCCGACTAGCCAGATGGCTTAGGAAAACAGAATGGCCCTAGGCATGATATTAGCTGAAAAAGGTAGAGTTTGTGTTATGATTAAAACTCAGTGTCAGCCGGGCGCGGTGGCTCACGCCTGTAATCCCAGCACTTTGGGAGGCCGAGGCGGGTGGATCATGAGGTCAGGAGATCAAGACCATCCTGGTTAACACAGTGAAACCCCATCTCTACTAAAAATACAAAAAATTAGCCGGGTGAGGTGGCGGGCACCTGTAGTCCCAGCTACTCGGGAGGCTGAGGCAGGAGAATGGCGTGAACTCCAGGGGGCGGAGCCTGCAGTGAGCTGAGATCGCGCCACTGCACTCCAGCCTGGGTGACAGCGAGACTCCGTCTCAAAAAAAAAAAAAAAAACTCAATGTCTTACCTTCATCCTGAACCATACTGCCCCAGATGGGAGTTATCAAAAGCCTTACAAGGGACTTACCATTTAATCTAATGAATTGGCTAAAAATTCTGGAGTCAATAACCCTTCTTCAGGATGGCTAGACAGGTGGTTTGGTAAATGGAAAGGAATCATAGCCTCAATTCTTACTTCTCTTGCAGTCGTAATAGGTGTACTCATTCTTGTTGGGTCTTGTGTCATACCATGCATCCATGGGCTAGTACAAAGGCTTATAGAAATAGCACTTACTAAAACCTCCCTTAGCTCTCCTCCACCTTATTCAGATAAGATTTTCCTTTCAGACGATCAAGTCAAACAGCAAAGCCAAGACATCTTAAAAAGGTTTGAAGAGGAAGAACTATAAAAATTAAAAGGGAGAAACTGTAGGATACAATAAAATTCTTCTTCAAAGGTTTAGCCTGTTAACTTCCTTGTTCTTTGTTCACAAACTCAACTTTCTTGTTCTCTATGCCTCCTTGCCCCAGTTACTGTAACTGTAAACAATTTTCCTGTCAGTCCTAATCAATAACTCACATCTGTTCCCTTGGTTACCCACTCTTCACCCTTTCCTCCCTTTGAAACCGCACGTCCCACCACTGTAACTCACATTTCCCTTCCCTTCCTTATTTGGTAAAGTATTCACAAATAGCCAATTGGGTCAGTTTAGATTGTGCGGTCCAACCACAGCCCACGGAGGAATGACAAAGAGGCAGGGACTGCATTAGGAATAAAAACCCCTGCTTTCCTTTGTTCAGTGTGCTCTTGCAATTGTGATTGACACAAGCAGCACCCTTCTGCAGAAGTAAATTGCCTTGCTGAGATAACTTTTGCCTGAGTGCTGGTTTCACTTTGTGGCAGTGAGCATTTATCTCCAACAAGTAGAAGAAAGAACTTCAGAGCTTGAAGACAAAGCATTTGAAGTAACTCAACCAGACAAAGACAAATAAAAAAGAATTTTTTTTTTTTGAGACAGTCTCGCTCTGTCGCCCAGGCTGGATGGAGTGCAGTGACGTGATCTCGGCTCACTGCAAGCTCCGCCTCCTGGGTTCATACCATTCTCCTACCTCAGCCTCCCAAGTAGCTGGGACTACAGGCGCCCGCCACCACACCTGGCTAATTTTTTGTATTTTTAGTAGAGACGGGGTTTCATCATGTTAACCAGGACGGTCTCGATCTCCTGACCTTGTGATCTGCCTGCCTCGGCCTCCCAAAGTGCTGGGATTACAGGTGTGAGCCACTGCACCCAACCAAAAAGAATTTTTAAAAATGAACAAAGCTTCCAAGAAATTTAGGATTATGTTAAACAGCCAGACCTAAGAATAATTGGTGTTCCTCAGGAAGAAGAGAAATCTAAACCTTTAGAAAGCTTATTTGAGGGAATAATCAAGGAAAAGTTCCTTGCCCTCACCAGACATCTATACATCTAAATACAAGAAGCTCAAAGAACACCTGAAAAATTCATTGCAAAAAGATAATTACCTAGGCACACAGTCATCAGGTTATCTAAAGTCAAGATGAAGGGAAAGATCTTAAGAGCCAAAAGGCAAAAGCATCAGGGAACCTACAATGGAAAACCTATCAGATTAACAGCAGATTTCTCAGCAGAAACCCTGTAAGCCAGAAGGGATTGGGGTCCTATCTTTAGCCTCCTCAAACAAAATAATTGCCAGCCAAGAATTTTGTATCCAGCAAAACTATGCTTCATAAATGAGGAGAGATAAAGTCTTTTTCAGACAAACAAATGCTGAGAGAATTTGCCACTAGCAAGCCAGCACTACAAGAAATGTCAAAAGGAGTTCTCAATCTTGAAATAAAAATAGAACCTCCTTTAGGTATATATTTTAAAAGGCTTATAAAACAATAACATAATTTTAAAAAGCACCAACTATCACTATGAATAAAACACTATCTCATAATTCAATACTAACATTGAATGTAAATGGCCTGAATGCTCCACGTAAAAGATACAGAATGGATAAAATTCACCACCCAATCATCTGCTGTCTTCAAGAGACTCATCTAATGCATAGGGACTCACATAAACTTAAAGTAAAGGGGTAGAAAAAGATACTGCATGCAAATGGAAACCAAAAGCAAGCAAGAGTAGCTATTCTTTCTTTTTTCTTTGAGATGGAGTCTCGCTCTGTTGCCCAGGCTGGAGTGCAGTGGCGTGATCTCAGCTCACTGCAACCTCTGCCTCCTGGGTTCAAACAATTCTCCTGCCTCAGCCTCCCAAGTAGTTGGGACTACAAGCATGTGCCACCATGCCCAGCTAAATTTTTGTATTTTTAGTAGAGACAGGGTTTCACTGTGTTAGCCAGGATGGTCTCAATCTCCTGACCTCATAATCTGCCTGCCTTGGCCTCCCAAAGTGCTAGGATTATAGACGTGAGCCAGCCAAGAGTAGCTATGTTTTTTTTTGTTTTTTGTTTTTTGTTTTCTGAGACTAAGTCTTGCTCTGTCACCAGGCTGGAATGCAGTGGTGCTATCTTGGCTCACTGCAACCTCTGCCTCCTGAGTTCAAGCAATTCTCCTGCCTCAGCCTCCCGAGTAGCTGGGACTACAGGTGCATGCTACCACACCCAGCTAATTTTTGTATTTTTAATAGAGATGGGGTTTCACAATGTTGGCAAAGATGGTCTCAATCTCCTGACCTCATGATCCGCCTGCCTCAGCCTCCCAAAGTGCTGGGATTACAGGCGTGAGCCACCAAGCCTTGCCGAGTAGCTATTCCTGTATCACACAAACAGACTTTAAAGCAACAACAGTTAAAAAAAGACAAAAAGGGGCCAGGCATGGTGGCTCACACCTGTAATCCCAGCACTTTGGGAGGCCAAGGCGGGTGGATCATGAGTTCAGGAGATCGAGACCATCCTGGCTAATGTGGTGAAACTCTGTCTCTACTAAAAAAATACAAAAAAATTAGCTGGGCGTGGTGGTGGGTGCCTGTAGTCCCAGCTACTTTGGAGGCTGAGGCAGAAGAATGGTGTGAACCCAGGAGGCGGAGCTTGCAGTGAACCGAGATTGCACCACTGCACTCCAGCCTGGGCAACAGAGCAAGACTCTGTCTCAAAAAAAAAAAAAAAAGACAAAAAGGGACATTACATAATGATAAAAGATCAGTCCAGCCGGGCACGGTGGCCCACACCTGTAATCCCAGCACTTTGGGAGGCCGAGACGGGCAGATCACAAGGTCAGGAGATTGAGACCATCCTGGCTAACATGGTGAAACCCTGTCTCTACTAAAAATACAAAAAAAATTAGCCAGGTGTGGTGGTGGGCATCTGTAGCCCCAGCTACTCAGGAGGCTGAGGCAGGAGAATGGCGTCAACCCAGGAGGCGGAGCTTGCAGTGAGATGAGAGCTGAGATCACGCCACTGCACTCCAGCCTGGGTAGACAGAGCGAGACTCCGTCTCAAAAGAAAAAAAAAAAAAAGATCAGTCCAACAGGAAAATATTGCAATCCTAAATACATATGCACCTTAATGGGCCAGGCAAGATGGCTCACACCTGTAATCCCAGCACTTTGGGAGGCTGAGGCAGGCAGATCACTTGAGGTCGGGAGTTCAAGTCCAGCCTGACCAACATGGTGAAAGCCCATCTCTACTAAAAATACAAAACTTAGCTGGGTATAGTGGCAAGCATCTGTAATGCCAGCTACTCGGGAGGCTCAGGCAGGGAAGTCACTTAAACTCAGGAGGCAGAGGTTGCAGTGAGCCAAGATTGCACCACTGCACTCTAGCCTGGGCAACAGACCAAGACTCCACCTCAAAAACAAACAAACAAACAAACAGGTAAAGATGATACAGATTAACACCCTCATAAACACAGATGCAAATATTAACAAAATCTTATCACATTGAAAATAATATGTAAATATATACAACATTATCTATAGCATTTACTCCCAGGAATGCAAGGTTGGTTCAACATTCAAAAACTAATAAATGAAATTAACCATATTAACAGACAGAAAAAGAAAAATTACATTATTATATCAATAGATGCATAAAATATATTTCACAAAATCAACATCTGATCCTCAAAGAAAAGAAAATTCCCAGCAAACGAGGAATTCATGGAAACATTTTCAATCCGATGAGGGGTATCTACGAAAAACCTACAGCTAGCAACATACTCAATGGTAAAATACTAAATGTTTTGCTCCTAAGTTCAGAAATGTCTTAATTTATTTATTTATTTATTTATTTTTATTTATTTATTTTTTTGAGACAGACTTTCACTCTTGTCACCCAGGCTGTAGTGCAAGGGCACAATCTTGGCTCACTGCAACCTCCGCCTCCCAGGTTTAAGTGATTCTCCTACCTCAGCCTCCCGAATAGCTAGGATTACAGGCGCCCGCCACCACGCCCAGCTAATTTTTGTATTTCTAGTAGAGACGGGGTTTCACCATGTTGGCCAGGCTGGTCTCAAATTCCTGATCTCAGGTGATCTGCCCACCTTGGCCTCCCAAAGTACTGGCATTACAGACATGAGCCACCATACCTGGCCAGGAATGTCTTAATTTAAGGCAAAAAAATGTCTGCCCTCGTCGCTTTCTTTTTTTTTTGAGGCAGAGTCTCATTCTGTCACCCAGGCTGGAGTGCAACGACATGATCTCAGCTCACCGAAACCTCGGCCTCTCAGGTTCAAGCAACTCTCCTGCCTCAGCCTCCCAAGTAGCTGGAATTATAGGTGTACCATCACGCCAAGCTAATTTTTGTATTTTTAGTAGAGATGGGGTTTCACCATGTTGGCCAGGCTGGTCTCAAACTCCTGACCTCAGGTGATCCGCCTGCCTTGGCCTCCCAAAGTGCTGGGATTACAGGCATGAGCCACCACACCCGGTCTACCCTCATCACTTCTGTATGATATTGTGCTAGAAGCTCTAGCCAGTGAACTAAGTCAAAAAAGAGAAGTAAAGGCAATCAGATTGGAAAGAAAGAAATAAAACTGTATTTTCAAATAACATGATTGTGTGTAAAATCCTGTGGGATCATCCAAAAAGCAACTACAGCTTAACAAGGCTGAAGGATGCAAGATCACTGTATTAAAATCAATTACATTGCTATATAATAGGAATAAACAATTGGGAATTAAAACTTCTTAAAAACCAGTTATAACAGCATCCAAAATATAAAATACATAGGCAAAAAATATAATAAAAGCTACATGCAAAATCATACACTAATAACTACAAAACATTGCTGAGAGAAATTAAAGATGATCTAAATGAATGAAGAGCCATACCATGGTCATGAATCAGAAGACTCAACATTTTAAAGATGTCAGTTCCTCCCAAATTAATCTATAGATTCAGTGTAATCAATAAAAATTCCAGCAATTTTCTTGTTGAAATTGATTGCTTTTTCTAAAATTCATAGAGGAATGCAACTCAGGCCGGGCACAGTGGCTCATGCCTGTAATCCCAGCACTTTGAGAGGCCAAGTCAGGTTGGTTGCTTGAGTCCAGGAGTTCGAGACAAGCCTGGGCAACGTGGTGAAACCCTGTCTCTACAAAAAGTACAAAAATTAGCTGGGTGTGGTGGTGCATGCCTGTAATTCCAGCTACCCGGGAGCCTGATACAGGAAAATCTTTTGAACCTGGGAGGCAGAAGTTGCAGTGCACCGAGATCGTGCCACTGCACTTCAGCCTGGGCGACAGGGTGAGACTCCATCTCAAAAAAAAAAGAAAAATACAGTTATGAACATGTTGAAAAAATAAAAAATAGAGTCTCAGCATAGAAATAGGAGATATAAGGAAGAATCAGATAGAAATTTTAGAAATAGAAAATACAACAACTGAAATAAAAAGCTCAGTGAATGGGCTCAAAAGTGTAAAAGAGGACAACACAAGCAGTTAACTGGAAGACAGGACAACAGAAATTACCCAATCTGAACAACAGAGAGAAAATGGACTGGAAAAAGTAAAAAAGAAAGAAAAGAGAAAAGAAAAGAGGCCGGGTACAGTGGCTCACGCCTGTAACCCCAGCACTTTGGGAGGCTGAGGCAGGCGGATCATGAGGTCAGGAGATCGAGACTATCCCTGGCTAACACGGTGAAATCCCATCTCTACTAAAAATACAAAAACGAAATTAGCTGAGCATGGTGCTGGGCACCTGTAGTCCCAGCTACTCGGGAGGCTGAGGCAGGAGAATGGTGTGAACCCGGGAGGCAGAGCTTGCAGTGAGCCAAGATCGCGCCACTGTACTCCAGCCTGGGCAACAGAGCGAGACTCCATCTCAATAAAAAAAAAAAAAAAAAGAAGAAGAAGAAAAGAAAAGAAACAAATAATAAACACAACCTCAGGGCCTGTGAGACTGTTAATAAAAGATCAGAGTGGGGCGTGATAGCTCATCCCTGTAATCCCAGCATTTTGGTAGACAGAGGCAGAAGGATTGTTTGAGCGAGCCCAAGGAGTTTGAGGCCAGCCTGGACAACATGGGAGGGGGCCGGGCGTGGTGGCTCACGCCTGTAATCCCAGTACTTTGGGAGGCCAAGGCAGGCAGATCAGGAGGTCAAGAGATTGAGACCGTCCTGGCCAACCTGGTGAAACCCCGTCTCTACCAAAAATTCAAAAATTAGCCAGGCATGGTGGTGGGCACCTGTAATCCCAGCTGCTCAGGAGGCTGAGGCAGGAGAATCACTGGAATCTGGGAGGCAGACATTGCAGTGAGCCGAGATCATGCCACTGCACTCCAGCCTGGTGAAAGAGTGAGACTCCGCCTCAAAAAAAAAAATAAAATTGAGTGTGGTGGTGCACACCTGTGGTCGCAGCTACTCTGGGGGCTGAAGTGGGAGGAACGCTTGAGCCTAGAAGGTCTAGGTTGCAGTGAGCCATGATTCTGCCACTGTACTCCAGCCTGGGTAACAGAGCAAGACCCTGCCTCAAAAAAATACATTAATAAATAAATAATCAAATGAACAAATATGCAAAGAAAACTTTCCTACTTAGCAAAATGCATAAAACAATAGATTCAAGAAGCTGAGAGAATTCCAACTGGGATAAACCCAAAGAAGTTCACACCAAGACACATTATAGTCAAACTTCTGAAAACAAAACAAAAATTTTTTGAAAGCAGCCAGAGGAAAACAATATGTTACTTATACAGGAAAAATAATTTGAATGACAGCTTATTTCTCATCAGAGACAACAGAAACCAGAAAGAAGTGACACAACACTTTTCCATTGTTAAAAAAACTATCAACTCAGAATCCCATATCCAATGAAAATATCCTTCAAGAATGCTGGGGGAAATTGGAAAATTCCCAAAGGAAGGAAAACTAAGAGAATTTGTCACCAACTAATATGCCCAATTGGTTTTTTATAAAGGTGCTGATGCAATTCAATGGAGGAAAAATGGCTTTTCAACAAATGGTTCTGGAATAATCAGATATTCATAGGCAAGAAAATGAACCTTGAACTAAGGCTTACATTATATACAAAAATTACAAGGTGCAGTGGCTCATGCCTATAATTCCAGCATGGCAGATCACTTGAAGTCAGGAGTTCGAGACAAGCCTGGCCAACATGGTGAAACCCTGTCTCTACTAAAAATACAAAAATCAGCTGGGCATGATGGTGCACAACTATAATTCCAGCTACTTTGGAGGATGAGGCACTAGAATCGCTTGAACCTGGGAGGCAGAGGTTGCAGTAAGCCAAGATCATGCCACTGCACTCCAGCCTGGGTGAGGGAGTAAGACTCTGTCTCAAAAAAAACAAAAAACAAAAAACAAAAAACAAACCAAACCATGGACTTAAATGTAAATCATCAAACATTTAGGAGAAAATATTCTGGACCTAGAGCTACACAAAGCATTTTTAGTCTTGACACCACAAGCACAATCCATAACAGGAAAAATAATAAAATAGATTTCATCAAAATTAAGCACTTTTACTCTGTGAAAGACCCTGTTCAGAGGATGAAAAGGCATAGAGTGGGAGAAAATATTTGCAAACTATGTATCTGATAAAGGACTAGTATGTGGGGAAAAGAAAGAGAGATCAGCCTGTTACTGTGTCTATATAGAAGGAAGTAGACATAAGAGACTCCATTTAGTTCTGTATTTGAGATGCTGTTAATCTGTGACCCTACCCCCAACCTTGTCCTTGCAAGAGACATGTGCTGTGATGACCTAAAGGCTGCTTATGGTTAAAGGTCATCACCATTCTCTTAAATCTAGAGAAAAGAAAAACATTTGTCTTCTGCCCGTCCCTGGGCGATGGAACATCTCAAAGCACAGCACCGGTGATGGTAAAGATAATTGTGAGCTAGCTTCCTTCCTTCCTTCCTTCCTTCCTTCCTTCCTTCCTTCCTTCCTTCCTTCCTTCCTTCCTTCCTTCCTTCCTTCCTTCCTTCCTTCCTTCCTTCCTTCCTTCCTTCCTTCCTTCCTTCCTTCCTTCCTTCCTTCCTTCCTTCCTTCCTTCCTTCCTTCCTTCCTTCCTTCCTTCCTTCCTTCCTTCCTTCCTTCCTTCCTTCCTTTTTCTTTCTTTCTTTCTTTCTTTCTTTCTTTCCCTCTCTGGCCCAGGCTACAATCTACTCGGCTTGCTGCTGCCCGCGCCACGGACTGCCTGGGACTACCGGCGCCCGCCACCGCTGCCTGCCTTTTCTCCTTTGGATGCAGGCACGCGTTCGCCATCTTTGCCACGCTGGTCGCCAGCTCCTGACGCCGAGTGCTCTGCCCGCCTCAGCCTCCCGAGGTACTGGGACTACAGACGGAGTCTCGCTCACCCAGTGCTCGGTGTTGCCCGGGCTGGAGGGCGGTGGCGTGGTCTGGCCTCGCGGCAGCCTCTACCCCCCGGCCGCCTGCCTTGGCCTGCCAGGGTGCTGGGATTGCAGCCCCTGCCCGGCCGCCGCCCCATCTGGAAGGTGGGGAGCGCCTCTGCCCGGCCGCCCCGTCTGGGAGGTGAGGAGCACCTCTGCCCGGCCGCCCCGTCTGGGAGGTGAGGAGCGCCTCTGCCCGGCCGCCCCGTCTGGGAGGTGAGGAGCGCCTCTGCCCGGCCGCCCCGTCCGGGAAGAAGTGAGGAGCGCCTCTGCCCGGCCGCCCCGTCCGGGAAGAAGTGAGGAGCGCCTCTGCCCGGTCACCCATCGTCTGGGAAGTGAGGAGCGCCTCTGCCCGGCCACCCACCGTCTGGGAAGTGAGGAGCGCCTCTGCCCGGCCACCCCGTCTGGGAAGTGAGGAGCGCCTCTGCCCGGCCGCCCCGTCTGGGAAGTGAGGAGCGCCCCTACCCGGCCGCCCCGTCTGGGAAGTGAGCAGCGCCTCTGCCCGGCCGCCCCGTCCGGGAAGAAGTGAGGAGCGCCTCTGCCCGGCCGCCCCGTCCGGGAAGAAGTGAGGAGCGCCTCTGCCCGGCCGCCCCGTCCGGGAAGAAGTGAGGAGCGCCTCTGCCCGGCCGCCCCGTCCGGGAAGAAGTGAGGAGCGCCTCTGCCCGGCCGCCCCGTCTGGGAAGTGAGCAGCGCCTCTGCCCGGCCGCCCCGTCCGGGAAGAAGTGAGGAGCGCCTCTGCCCGGCCGCCCCGTCCGGGAAGAAGTGAGGAGCGCCTCTGCCCGGCCGCCCCGTCCGGGAAGAAGTGAGGAGCGCCTCTGCCCGGCCGCCCCGTCCGGGAAGAAGTGAGGAGCGCCTCTGCCCGGCCGCCCCGTCCGGGAAGAAGTGAGGAGCGCCTCTGCCCGGCCGCCCCGTCCGGGAAGAAGTGAGGAGCGCCTCTGCCCGGCCGCCCCGTCTGGGAAGTGAGGAGCGCCTCTGCCCGGCCGCCCCGTCCGGGAAGAAGTGAGGAGCGCCTCTGCCCGGCTGCCCCGTCTGGGAAGTGAGGAGCGCCTCTGCCCGGCCGCCCCGTCCGGGAAGAAATGAGGAGCGCCTCTGCCCGGGCGCCCCATCCGGGAAGAAGTGAGGAGCGCCTCTGCACAGCCACCCATCGTCTGGGAAGTGAGGAGCGCCTCTGCCCGGCCACCCACCGTCTGGGAAGTGAGGAGCGCCTCTGCCCGGCCGCCCCGTCCGGGAAGAAGTGAGGAGCGCCTCTGCCCGGCCGCCCCGTCCGGGAAGAAGTGAGGAGCGCCTCTGCCCGGCCGCCCCGTCTGGGAGGTGAGGAGCGCCTCTGCCCGGCCACCCATCGTCTGGGAGGTGAGGAGCGCCTCTGCCAGGCCACCCATCGTCTGGGAGGTGAGGAGCGCCTCTGCCCGGCCACCCATCGTCTGGAAAGTGAGGAGCGCCTCTGCCTGGCTGCCCCATCTGGGAAGTGAGGAGTGCCTCTGCCCGGACACCCATCGTCTGGGAGATGAGGAGCGCCTCTGCCCGGCCACCCATCGTCTGGGAAGTGAGGAGCGCCTCTGCCCGGCCACCTATCGTCTGGGAAGAAGTGAGGAGCGTCTCTGCCTGGCCGCCCCGTCTGGGAAGTGAGGAGCCCCTCTGCCCGGCCGCCCCGTGTCTGGGTAGAAGTGAGGAGCTCCTCTGCCTGGCCGCTCCGTCTGGGAGGTCTACCACGGAGGCCAGAAGCAATGTGGGGGCTGGACGTGGTGGCTCACGCCTGTGGTCCCGGCACTCTAGGGGGCGAGGCGGGTTGATCACTTCGGACTAGGAGTTCGAGACCAGTCTGGCCAACTTGGCGAAACATGAAGAATACAACAGACAAACCAACCAACCAACTCAATGACAACAAAACAGGTCTACCCTGGAGTCATACTCTAATTTTTTCTGTTTTCCTCCCTTTCTGATCCTTTATCCCACTTTCTTTTTCTTCCTCTTCCTTCTCCCTCTTCTTTGTCAAATAGAGGATTGAGTTATTATCACTGATCCATATAAAGTCCCTCTCTCATTTATTTTAACTCCCACCCCCATTTCTATTCCCCGACTTCCCATGTGCAACCTTCCTAATATGTTTGATACGCATCTTTTTGTTTGTATGTATTTTTAGAAAATGTTTATTGTTTTTGTATGCAAAAAAAATTAATTAAAAAAAAAAAAAAAAAAAAAAAAAAAAAAAAAAAAAAGATAATTGTGAAAACCGCCTTAAGGAATAAGGTGGGGCTTGCTGGAGCAATACTGCTAAAAGGTTTGTGGAGATGTTCACATATACATCTCAAAGCACAGCACCGGTGATGGTAAAGATAATTGTGAATAAATACTAAGGGAACTCAGAGGCCGGTGCCGGTGTGGGTCCTCTGTAAGCACAGCACCGGTCCCCTGGGCCGCGCTTTTCCTTCTCTACACTTTGTCTCTGTGTCTTATTCCTTTTCTCAAGTCTTTCGTCCCACCTAACCAGAAGCACCCACAGGTGTGGAGGGGCGGGCCACCCCTTCACTAGTATCTAGAATATATAAAGAACCCCCAAAACTCAAAAATAAATAATCTAAATAAAAAATGTGCAAAAGAGATGAAAAAGCACTTCAATGAAGAGAATATACAGATTGGAAATAAACTTGGGAAAGGATGTTCAATATCACTAGCCATTAAGGAAATGCAAACTAAAACTACAATGGGCTATCACTGTACACTTATCCAAATGGCTAAATGTAAAAAGTTGCTACACCAAATGTAGAAGAGGATGTGGAGAAACTAGATCACTCATGAATTGCCAATGAGAATGTAAAATGATACAGTTATTCTGGAAAACAATTTGGCAGTTTCTTTTTTTTTTTCCTGAGACGGAATCTTGCTCTGTCACCCAGGCTGGAGTGCAGAGGTGCGATCTCGGCTCACTGCAACCTCTGCCTCCTGGGCATGGTTGCACATGCCTATAATCCCAGCTACTCGGAAAGCTGAGGCAGGAGAATCGCTTGAACCCGGGAGGCGGAGGTTACAGTGAGCTGAGATCGTGCCATCGCACTCCAGCCTGGGCGAAAGAGCGAGACTCCACCTCAAAAATAAAAATAAAAAAGAGAGAGAGAGAGAAAAGAGGTTTAACTGACTCAGTTCTGCAGGCTGTGCAAGCATGGCTCCAGCAACTGCTCCTGGTGAGGGCCTCAGGAAGCTTCCAATCCCAGCAGAAGGAAAAGGGAGAGCAGGGATGTCACATGGTGACAGCAGGAGCAAGAGAGCAAAGCAGGAGATGCCACACACCTTTAACAACCAGATTACAGATGAACTCACTCATCACCAAGGGGATGGTGCTAAGCTGTTCATGAGGGATCTGCCTCCATGATCCATTCACCTTCCACCAGGCTTCAACTCCAACACTGGGGATGACATTTCGACATGAGATTTGGAAGGGAGATATATCCAAACCATATCACCATATTTTGTGTTTTGTTTAGATTTGTTTTTTTGTCACCCAGGCTGCAGTACAGTGGTAGGATCATAGTTTATGGTAGCCTCGAACTCCTGGGTTCAAGCAATCCTCCTACCACAGCCTCCCGAGTAGCTGAGACTATAGACACGTACCACCATGCTTGGCTATTTTAAACAAATTTTTGTAGAGATGCTATCGGGCAAAATTCACCCCTGATATTTCACGTAGGTTCTTTTCTATTTTCCCTAAGTGTCAGCCGGTCTGAGAAATAAAGGGACAGAGTACAAAAGAGATAAATTTTAAAGCTGGGTGTCCGGGGGAGACGTCACATGTCAGCAGGTCCCGTGATGCCCCCTGAGCCATAAAACCAGCAAGTTTTTATTAGCAGCCTTCAAAAGGGGAGAGAGTGTACGAATAGGGTGTGGGTCACAGAGATCACATGCTTCACAAGGTAATAAGATATCACAAGGTAAATGGAGGCAGTGTGAGTTCACAGGACCACAGGACCGCAGCGAAATTAAAATTGCTAATGAAGTTTCGGGCATGCATCGTCACTGATAACATCTTATCAGGAGACAGGGTTTGACAGCAGACAACCGGTCTGACCAAAATTTACTAGGTGGGAATTTCCTTGTCCTAATAAGCCTGGGAGTGCTACGGGAGACTGGGGCTTATTTCATCCCTACAGCTGCGACTGTAAAATAGGGCCACCCCCAAAGCGGCCATTTCAGAGGCCTACCTCAGGGATGCATTCTCTTTCTCAGGGGCGTTCCTTGCTGAGAAAAAGAATTCAACGATATTTCTCCCATTTGCTTTTGAAAGAAGAGAAATATGGCTCTGTTCTGCCCGGCTCACCGGCAGTCAAGAGTTTAAGGTTATCTCTCTTGTTCCCTGAACATTGCTGTTATCCTGTTCTTCTTTCAAGGTGCCCAGATTTCATATTGTGCAAACACACATGCTCTACAAACAATTTGTGCAGTTAATGCAATCATCACACGGTCCTGAGGCGACATACATCCTCCTCAGCTTACAAAGATGACGGGATTAAGAGATTAAAGACAGGAATAGGAAATCACAAGGCTATTAATTGGGGAA
This sequence comes from Symphalangus syndactylus, assembly GCF_028878055.3. Taxonomy (NCBI): domain Eukaryota; kingdom Metazoa; phylum Chordata; class Mammalia; order Primates; family Hylobatidae; genus Symphalangus; species Symphalangus syndactylus. The sequence continues at coordinate 17,642,886 of NC_072440.2, forward strand.
GTGATAAGTGTCCATGAAATCATCACAATTTATGTTCAGAGACTGCAGTAAAGACAGGTGTAAGAAATTATAAAAGTATCAACTTGGGGAACTAATAAATGTCCATGAAATCTTCACAGTTTATGTTCTTCTGCCATGGCTTCAGCCAGTCCCTCCATTCCAGGTTCCTGACTTCCCACAACAGTTGCAGTCTCACTATGTTGCCAAGCTGTTCTCAAACTCCTGGCCTCAAGCAATCCTGAGATTATAGGAATGAGCCACCATGCCTGGGTGACAGACCACCTTCTGTTTATGCACTTGTCAACTGATAGCCATTTGGGTGTTTTTAGTTTTTGGCTATGGTGAATAATGCTGCTATGAACATTTGCATACAAGTCTTTGTGTGGACAAAAATTTCTTTGGGTAAATACCTAGGATTGGAATTGCTGGATCATATAGTAAGTCTACATTTAACTTTTTTTTTTTTTAAATAGAGTCTCATTATTTTGCTTAGTCTGGTCTCAAATTCCTAAGCTCAAGCAATGCTTCTGCCTCAGCCTCTTACAAGTGAGTACCACCACTCCTGGCCATGTTTAACTGTTTAAGAAACTGCCATACTGTTTTCCCAAATGGCTACATCATTTTACATTCCCACCAGCAAAGTATGAAAGTTCTAATTTCTCTATATCCTTGCCAACACTATCTTTTGTCTTTTTTTTTTTTTTTTTTTGAGATGGAGTCTTGCTCTGTCACTCAGGCTGGAGTGCAATGGCGTGATCTCAGCTCACTACAACCTCCACCTCCTGGTCAAGCAATTCTCCTGCCTCAGCCTCCCTAGTAGCTGGGATTACAGGCATGCACTACCATGCCCAGCTAATTTTCCTATTTTTAGTAGAGAGGAGGTTTCACCATGTTGGCCAGGCCAGTCTCAAACTCCTGAACTCAAGTGATCTACTGGCCTTGGCCTCTCAAAAGGCTGGGATTACAGGCGTGAGCCACCGTGCCTGGCTGTGTCTGTCTTTTTCATTCTAGCCATTCTACTGCGTGAGAAATGGTATCTCACGAGGGCTTTGATTTGTATTTCCCTAATGGCTCATGATGTTGAATGTCTTTTCATGTACTTATTGGTCATCTGTATATCCTCTTTGGAGAAATGGTTATTCAAATACTTTGCCCATTAAAATAAAAATTTCATCTTTAAGAGCAGTTTTGAGTTCACAGCAAAACTGAACAGAAAACACACGGTTCCCCCACCCCACACACACTCATAGCCTCCCCCCACCATCAACATCAGGCACCAGAGGATATATTTGTTATAAGCAATGAAGCTACATTGACACACCAGTATCACCCATATCCCATAGTTTACATTAGGTTTCACTCTTGGTGTTGTACATCCTGTAGGGTTTGACAAATGTGTAATAACATGTATCCACCATTATAACATCCAGAGTAATTTCACTACCCTTAATATTCTCTGTGCAGCACCTCTGTGCATTTCTCCCCACTCCCAGCCCCTGCCATCTTTTTTATTGTCTCCATAGTTTTGCCTTTTCCAGGATGTAATACAGTTGGAATCATACAGTATGTAGCTCTTTCAGATTGTCTTCTTTCACTTACTAATATGCATTTAAGGTTTCTCCATGGCTTAATAGCTCATTTCTTTCTAGTGCTGAATACAGTCCATTGTCTGGATATACCAAGGTTTATTTATCCATTCACCTGCTAAAGGACATCTTGGTTGCTTCCAAGTTTTGGCAATTACAAATAAAGCTGCTGCTGGCCAGGAGCGGTGGCTCACGCTTGTAATCCCAGAACTTTGGGAGGCCAAGGCGGGCGGATCACGAGGTCAGGAGATCGAGACCATCCTGGCTAACACGGTGAAACCTCATCTCTACTTAAAATACAAAATACTTGGAGGCTGAGGCAGGAGAATGGCATGAACCCAGGAGGCAGAGCTTGCAGTGAGCCAAGATCGCACTACTGCACTCCAGCCTGGGTGACAGAGTGAGACTCCATCTCAAAAACAAAAACAAAAACAAAAGCTGCTGTAAACATCCACGTGCAGGTTTCTGTGTGGACATAAGTTTTCAGCTCATTTGGGTAAACAATAAGGAGTGCAATGGCTGGATCTTCTGATAGGAGTATGTTTAGTTTTGTAAGAAAGCCAAACTGTCTTCCAAAGCTGCTGTACCATTTTGCATTCCTACCAGTAAGGAGAGTTCCTGTTGCTTCACATCCTCACCAGCATTTGGTGTTGTCACCCTTGCCCATTTCTAAACTTAGCTATTTGTTTTTTCATTAATGAGTTGTAAGAATTTTATGTATCCTAGATACAAGTCCCTTATGGAACAGGTGATTTGCAAAAATTTTCTCCCAGTTTGTGGGTTGTTTAGAGGTCTTTTTTTTTTTCTTTTGAGATAGGGTCTCACTCTGTTGCCCAGACTGGAGTCCCGTGGCACAATCTTGGCTCACTGCAACCTCTGCCTCCCAGGCTCAAGCGATCCTCCTGCCTCAGCCTCCTGAGTAGCTGAGATTACAGATGCCCACCACCACGCTGGCTAATTTTTGTATTTTTAGTAGAGATGGGGGTTTCACCATGTTGGCCAGGCTGGTCTCGAACTCCTGACATCAGGTGATACACCTGCCTTGGCCTCTGAAAGTGTTGGGATTACAGGAGTGAGCCACCACGCCCCATTTTTTTTTTTTTTTTTTTGAATGTTGAACACAATGAAAAGGAATGTTGAACACAATGAATTTATCACGATAGTGGGTACTTCTGAAGGAGGCAGGGGTATAGACAAGTTTAGAATCATACAGGTAGATATCATGGTATAGGTGCTGCTAGAGTCAGAAAACTTACTCTGGCACCAGCTGCCTGGGCTTCAACGCCAATGCTGTAAAGTAACTTAGTCTCTTTGTGCCTCAGTTTTCTCATCTATAAAATGAGTATATTGGCCGGGGGCGGTGGCTCAAACCTATAATCCCAGCACTTTGGGAGGCCGAGCCGGGTGGATCACCTGAAGTCAGGAGTTTGAGACCAGCCTGGCCAACACGGCAAAACCCCGTCTCTACTAAAATACAAGCATTAGCCATGCATGATGGTGCGCACCGGTAATCCCAGCGATTCGGAAGGCTGAGGCAGGAGAATGGCTTGAACCCGGGAGGCGGAGGTTGCAGTGAGCCGAGATTGCACCATTGCAGTCCAGCCTAGGTGAGTCTCACTCTGTCTCAAAAAAAAAAAAAAGGGTATATCAACACTATCTCACTGGTGTGTTGTGAGGCCTAGCCAAGTTAATGTACCTAGAGAACTAGAGAACAGTGGCTACTAACGACATCTAAGGACACTTTATACAAACCTTAACTGTGTTACAACTTCTTAAGTCAGTACTGAGGTTCAAAAGCTTCCATTTTATTATTATGCTTTATAATTTATATATGTTACGTGCTTTCTTTTGTATAGCTCACTTGAATATACATATACATTTTAGAAGATAATAACGAAGAAAAAAGTATATCTGGTTTTTTAACCCTTCGAAATGGGAAAGTCTGGAGTAGATGCTCAGCCCTGGCCCCTGGCCCTTCCCCAATACTCACAGGCTCCTGTCAACTGCACCTTCAGAAAAAGACGGAGACTCTTAGGCAGGAGTCAGGCAAGTGGGGGGCGATCTGTCAGGTGACCTAGACTCTGGGCCACCTCAGTTTCCTCACCTGTAAAATGGGGATACTGATGGTACCTACCTGACCTATGAGAGCAGAGAACACTGAGATATCTTGCCCATGGCCTGCCCTTTGGTTAGCTGTCGTTTTCTCCTTGACACTTGTAGGCTCCTCTTCATGTTTACATAACCTCAGTGGGAAAACGCCAGCGAACAGAGACACCCAGAACGGACGATCTAAAGTTCCTTCCAGCTTCCAAATTCTGGGCTGGTTTTCAGAGATCCAGGGCTCGGGATGCGAATGTCCCTGTCTACGATGGGGCTGCCGTTACAGCCTTCCTCCCGGGGATCTGGAGACGCACCAGCGCTTTGACACCTCTCCTGTGCTAAGGAAGAGTTGGTTTACAGAAAAATAAGTATATCCTGGCCCTGCAGAAAGCCGCCAGGCGGCAGGGCAAGCCCCACCGCAGCCCAGGCGCCATTATCTGCCTCAGCAGTTACCTCGGGGGCCCGCCGCGAGGAGGTTCTTCAAGGCCTGCGCCCACGGACACTACCAGGGAGCGCGGCGAGCAGCCGCATAGCAGGACGCTGAGGGAAGCCCCGCAGTCGCTCGGCGTCCCTGGCGCCAGCTCACGACCCAGCGACCTTCCTGCGGCCCGAGCGTCCCCTGGCGGCGACGCCGGCTCGTTAGAGCGACAGATAGGGTAGTCCAAAGGCCAATCGGCGTTTCTGTAGATGAGCATGCGCAGCCCCCACCGTTCGCTCAGCCAGAGAGAGGCTTCCCAGCCAATCCGAGAGCCTCAGAGTCATCCTCCCGCCCACCCAGCATACAGGCGGGGCGTTCTTCCTTAGCCAATGGGAAAAGACATTCGCTCGCGGTCCGCACGCGCTGCTTGCAAAGGGGTGGGGTTGTGGAGTGGATGCTTTGGCAAGATGGCGGGGAGCGGCGTCCGCCAAGCTGCTTCTACTGCCAGCACCTTCGTGAAGCCCATTTTCAGTCGGGACATGAACGAGGCCAAGCGGAGGGTGCGCGAGCTCTACCGCGCCTGGTATCGGGAGGTGCCGAACACTGGTGAGAGGTAGCGGCTTACGTGGGGACCCGGAGGCCGCCGCTCAAGGTCGTGGCCGGCCCGGCCGGGGTTTCTCATGGGCCGAGCTGAGGTCACCAACTTGGGCAGAGGCGACTGCGGGTGCTTCAGGGGAAGAGGTTCACCCGAGCCTACCATGGGACGGACCCGGCGGCGGCGCGGGGGTCAGACCGGCCGTGCCCAGCATTCGTACGTGCCCTCGGAGCTTTGGTCTCTTGTCCCTCGCAATTGGCGGGAGGACGATGACTGTCAGTGACACACTTTGTGGGTGAGGCAGCGGAGGTACCGAGAGGTGAAGTGATGTGCCCAGGGCCCAGGCCGAGCCACTGGTGTACCTAGAACCCAAAGTCTAGAGTTGCAGAGTGTAATTATAGATGCCTGTTGGATTTTTTGTGACAGAGTCTCGCTGTGTCGCTCAGGCTGGAGTGCAGTGGTGCGATCTCGGCGCATTGCAAGCTCCGCCTCCCGGATTCACGCCATTCTCCTGCCTCAGCCTCAGCCTCCCGAATAGCTGGGATTACAGGCGCCCGCCACCACGCCGGGCATATTTTTTTTGTATTTTTAGTAGAAACGGGGTTTCACCGTGTTAGCCAGGATGGTCTCGATCTCCTGACCTCGTGATCCGTCCGTCTCGGCCTCCCAAAGTGCGAGAAAGAGGTGTTTTTGAGTGAGCTGGAGCACGATGCCACTCCTCAGGGCTGTCCAGTCCCTGCTTGTATGTGTGAAAAGGCGGTAGAATGTGGTGGTTAGGAGCACGGACTTTTCTTCAGGCGCTGCCCTCAACTAGCTATGTGACTTTGGGCCAGTTATTTCATCTATTCCTCAGTTTCTTCATCTTTAAAATGGGAATAATAATTCCTTCTTCAGAAAGTTACTGTATTAAGTTAAAATATCTAGAGTGCTTAGAACAGGGCTTGATGCATATTTAACTCATTAAATATTAGCTGCTGCCGTTGTTTTTGTTGTTATTTTTGTTATTTATAGGACTTACCTTAGCAGCAGCTTCCAAGCAGAACCCGGTTCTTTGACATATGAGAACTGTGTCTGCTCCACAGAGTCCCTGTCTTCAAGCTGACTTTTGGAAAAATTGCTACTGACCAGAACTTAAACCCACGCGATACTAGAGAAGGAGAAATTTGAGTGATCTGCTGGTTCAGGGACTGCAAATTCAGATGCCTTCAGGGGCAGGCAGATAAAAGATGTGTGTGGGGAGTGACTGTAGTAGTGTGTGTGTGTGTGTGTGTGTGTGTGTGTTTCGGGGTGGTGCATTCAAATTCAGAAGTTTGAAAACATAATGTTTGCTTGGCAGAATACTTCTAGGAGTACCCAGAACCCTCCCTGGTTGCAGGAGGAAGGTGCTGGGGGAAGGAGGACCACATTCAAAAAGGTTGGCTTGTGAAGGGTAAATCAGTGGCCAAGTAGAAGACAGAACCCAGGTACCCTGACTCTGAGGATCCAGCTCTTTCTAAACCGACCCCTCCCAAGACCTTCCCTCAAATTCTGTTTTGGGAAGAAAGTCCCAAAGTCAGACGGGTCTTGAGAGGAGGAAAAGTAGGCAGAGGGTTACAGGAGCCTAGAGAGCAAGGGAAGAGGAGAGAAAAGAAGGCGTCAAGGAGTGTGCATCCCTATGGGGAAGATCAGTGATCTGTAGCTGGCCAGTTACTCAGACCTGTGCCACACGAGTTTTATGGTATCCATCATCAGGACTCCAGCTGAGGAATCAAATCAAGGAAGGGGGATAAGTAATAGTGTTGATAACTTAGAACAGCCTGAGCATTAATAAAAAAAAAAAGTAAAATTTTAAGTATTTAATGAAAAAAATAGTAATGATAACTCACTTTTTTTTTTTTTTTTGAGACAGAGTCTCGCTCTTGTCTCCCAGGCTGGAGTGCAATGGCGCGGTCTCGGCTCACTGCAACCTCCGCCTCCCAGGTTCAAGTGATTCCCCATGCCTCAGCCTCCCAAGTAGCTGGGATTATAGTTGCATGCCACCACACCTGGCTAACTTTTGTATTTTTAGTAGAAACGGGGTTTCACCATGTTGGCCAGGCTGTCTTGAACTCCTGACCTCAGGTGATCCGCCAGCCTTGGCCTGCCAGAGTGCTGGGATTACAGGCATGAGCCACTGTGACTGGCCAATAACTAACATTTATTGAAATGCTTACATATGACTCAGCACTATGCCTTATTTTAGGGTGGGCTCTAATAGTTTCCCTGCCTTGTAGATGAGAAAACTGAGGTACATAAACTTGTCTCAGATGACATCATTAGGAAGTAGAAGAGCCTGCCTGTAAACCCCTAATACCCAGCTCTTAGCTCCTACTGCAGTTTTCCCTGAATCTCCCAGGGCCCAGTTTTGCATGGCAGCACAGGGATAGAACTGCCTTTGAATCCTTCCTTTGAAAAAATATGACATGCTGTTTGCTGGCCGTAAGATAACAGGAGACTTTCTATAGAAACAGTTCATTCATTTAATTTCCATTTCATTAAGTATCTGTTGTACTTCAGAGTCAGTACTAGATGCCTAGAGAGATACAAAAATGAAATAAACACAACCCTGCCTTCAAGGGTCTGATGGTCTAGTCATATGGTCTAGTCTACTATAGGCATATAACCAGATAATTAAACCCAAGATATTATAGAGATAAGGGGAAAAAGTGTGACAATTTTAACAGCCAGCATTTGGATCATGCTTTACAAGGTGTCACTTGATTTTTCACTATATTCTTGTAAAAGAATTAGGTTAGAATTTATTTTCTTTCCTTTTTTTTAGATGAGATGACAGGCTAAGGAGGCTGTACCCCAGGCAAGATCATGATTTATAATGATCTGGAGACCTTACCCAGCTTATTTGACCCCTAATCCCATGTTCTTTTCCATTATACCATGCTGCCTTCCCATCTAAGAATACAGGTCTTGTGCCTTGTATGAATGCAACCAAAATGAATTGGAGCAAATAGCTGAGAGCAGTATGGGATTGTCCTTCTGAATCTGTCAGAGCCTTCTGGACTCAGGAAAGCCTTAACAGTAACTTCAGAAAAGCACACAAAGACTGTGGAAAAGTCACCTTCACCCAAAAGGGGTACTTCCTTTTGAGCCTTCCAGATTTTTTCAAATTGAAATAGAAGTATTCAGGATTCAAAGAATAAGCCAGGAATCTGTGAGCTACGAAAGAACAACTGGAACTGATTTACACCAGAGTTTCTCAACAGTGGCATTTGGGCTGGACGATTGCTGTGCAGGGCTGTCCCCTGCATCGTAGGATGTTTAGCGGCATCCCTGGCCTCTACCCACAAGATGCCAGTAGCACCCACCCCATGGGTGTGACAACCAAAAATGCCTCCAGACATTACCAAATGTTTTGGGGGGTCAAAATCATTGCTGGTTTGCCACGGATTTAGACCAAAGTACAATTCAGTCTACGGCTAGGCTATTTCCATTTGCTTTTCTGCAGCCTTTCTCTTTGGTTGGGGGGTGCATTCAGAGTGTTGGGATGGGAGGAGGGAGCCTGGGACAGACCTATGGAATTTGTCTTTCTAGAGACAAGGGTTCTTAATCTGAGGATGGGAACTCAAGGATCTGTAACCTCCTGAAACTGTAAGTAAAATGTTGCATTTATGCATGTGAACATTTTGCTGAAGAGAAGATTCATTACCCAGTGCCCTGCTGTGTAGTAATTCAGGAGATAATGAGGAATGGGAGCTGATGGGCACAAGCTCCCATAAGTATGCCCAGAGAAATCTTGTTTTTTATTCCCAAGGTTGGGCAGGAATCTAAAATAAAAAATGCAGGAAAGATAACCACTGATAGTAGGGGAAGATTCCTCATAGTCCCTTCCTTAAAAGAGCACTGGATTGTAAATTTAAAAAAAGCAACCCTGGATTCTAGGCACACGTGTACCAAGGACAGGTTTGGTCAGGTGTGCTAGCTTACACTTGTATTCCCAGCACTTTGGGAGGCAGAGGCAGAAGGATCCCTTAAGCCCAGGAGTTCAAGACCAGCTTGGGCAATGTAGTGAGATGCATGTCTCCACAAAAAACTAAAAAAGTATGGGCCTGGTGGTGCGTGCCTGTAGTCTCAGCAACTTGGGAGGCTGAGGTGGGAGAATTGCTTGAGCCCGGGAGGTTGAGGCTGCAGTGAGCTGTGATCATGCTATTGCACTCCAGCCTGGGTGACAGACCAAGACCCTGTCTTAAAAAAAAATAATAAAATAAATTTCAGGTTCCGTATTAGTTTGCATTTATTTTTGCATCTGTCTTCTTATTGCCCTTTGTCTGCTCTTTACTGGAACTCCTAATATACCTTGGTGAACAGCCCTGTGGGGGGTAGAACTCAAATTTATAGTGTTTGCCATTTTCCGTGGTATAAATACTCCCACCATGATTGATTTTTAAGTGAAGTCAGTGTGTACAGATTTGGGAAGAGATATGTGTAACTGGCTCTCCATGAGAGCCTGCTCCAGCACACCCTGGACACTTACTTCTAGTGAATGATCCTCTGTCCTCTGTGGTGTTAACATTGACCTATCAAGCTGAGATGCCAGTTCTCCTAATAGATTTCTGCTGTTGCTTTTTCCTTGGTTGGATCAGAAACTTTGTTTTCTTTGCAACATGGCCTGATATGTCCCTCAGCAGAGGCTTTGTTTTTCTATCACTGTCACTAAGTTAGGAGTATAAAGATTCAGGTGAGGTGCAGTGGCTCATGCCCATAATCCCAACACTTTTTTGGAGGTCAAGGATTGCTTGAAGCCAGGAGTTCCAGACCAGCCTGGGCAACATACTGAGACCCAGTTTCTACAAAAAAAAAAAAAAAAAATTTTTTTAAGATTCAAACTTTATTGTTAATTCAGTCACAAAATGGCCTTCATCGTTTTCAGATCTGGTTATGATAGTTCTGTAAGCCAGAGTGGACACGTCACGGGAATGGCCACAAGACAAAATATTCCAAAGGAATACACTGGTTTCCTTCACTACAGTGCTCATTCTAGCCTGGGAGCCTTGATTTTGCTGTCCCTACAGCCTAGTGTGCCTCTGTCACCCTATGTGTATCCCACCTAACACACAAGACCCTGTTCATGACCTTGTCATCAACACATCCACTGATGGCTGAGCGTCCCAGGGGGTGGTAATGCATGTGACTAAAATGTAATTTTCAAAGGACATCCGTACGTCTCATCTGAAGTTCCAGATTACTGAGTCTTTGTCACTATTTTAGGAGCTTAATCAGGGATTGTTAAATATTATGATTTTATGTTTATATTCATAGCTGGCTGTCCCTCCAGTCAGAATTTAACACCTAAACAAGTGGAGCTACATCTTAAACTTTGCTTCCTCCAAGTAATCTAAGATGCTATTAATTGCTTATTGGATTGAAGCCTCCCTAACCTGCATAAACCCCTAGCAGTCTCCCTTAACTCAAAGTTTGTGTAGTACTTAATAGCCTAGGCCACATCATTTTACATTAATTTCAATCCTGTTTTCTTTTGCTGATTGTTCCATATAAAAATAATGCTAAAGTCTATTGAGAGCTTATTCCATGTGAGGCACTATTGTGAGCATTTTGCATTGTCTCATGAAATCTCCACAACAGCCCTGGAGTTATATGTGCTGTTATTGTCTTCATTTTATTGATAAATAGATACAGTCAGCCAGGATAATGGCTCATGCGTGTAATCCCAGCAACTTGCCGGGCTGAGAGGCAGGAGGATCATGAGGGCCCAGGAGTTCAAGGCTGCAGGTAGCTATGATCACACCACTGCACTCCAGCGTGGGCAACAGAGCAAGACCCTGTCTCTAAAAAAATAACTTTTTTCTTTTTTTTTTTGAGACACAGTCTCACTCTGTCACCCAGGCTGGAATGCAGTGGCACCATCTCAGCTCACTGCAACCTCCGCCTCCTGGGTTCAAGTGATTCTTCTGCCTCAGCCTCCCGAGTAGCTGGGATTACAGGCACCCGCCACCATGCCCGGCTCATGTTTGTATTTTTAGTGGAGATGGGGTTTCACCATGTTGGCCAGGCTGGTCTTGAACTCCTGACTTCAGATGATCCACCTGCCTCGGCCTCCCAAAGTGCTGGGATTACAGGTGTGAGCCACTGCGCCCAGCTAATAATTTTTTTTTTTTTTTTTGAGATGGAGTCTGACTGTGTCACCCAGGCTGGAGTGCAGTGGTGTGACCTCGGCCCACTGCAAGCTCAACCTCCCGGGTTCACACCATTCTCCTGCCTCAGCCTCCCAAGTAGCTGGAATTACAGGCACCCGCCACCACGCCCAGCTAATTTTTTGTATTTTTAGTAGAGACGGGGTTTCACTGTGTTAGCCAGGGTAGTCTCAATCTCCTGACCTCCTGATCCGCCCACCTCGGCCTCCCAAAGTGCTGGGATTACAGGCATGAGCCACTGCGCCCAGTCCCTAAAATAATTTTTTAAAAAATACTCTCAGGCACAAGAGAGTTAACTTACACAGGATCATATAGCTAACAAAAGTTGGGATTTGAACCCAGGTTGTTCAGACTCTTGAACAATGCTTTACTGCCTCTTCAAATTCAGTGGTCTTTTTCCCCAAACAATAAGTTCCTTGAGAGCAAATAGCATGAATCACATGTCTCATCCTCAGGCACCTAGCCTAGGGTCAGGCTAACTTTTGGTGAAGAAATGAATGGGCGACCTGTATGTGTTCAATGAGTATCATTTGACTCTAGGTTTTAAAAACATGTTTTAACCATACAATTTCTACCCTGAGTCATGTTTTTCTCTCTAGTGCACCAATTCCAGCTGGACATCACTGTGAAAATGGGACGGGATAAAGTCCGAGAAATGTTTATGAAGAATGCCCACGTCACAGACCCCAGGGTGGTTGATCTTCTGGTCATTAAGGTAACTGACCCTCCCTGACCAATTTAAAAGATCAGCCAACTTGTCCACTACTTCTCAGTCTTTCCAAATGAACATTTTGTCTCCAAGTTTAGAAAGCAGCTACTGGTTCAGCAGTGATTATTGCTGTGTTTCAGAGAAATACTTGAACTTGGAGGTTATCATCTGGTTAAATAGATAAGATTCATCAAGGGAACATCCACTGGGACTTGCATTTTATAACCATAAAAAAAGATATAGGGAGGAAAGTTTGAACTCTTCTTGAACCTCATCCCTAGAAGTTACCACTTCATCTGAATGCCAGTTTACAGCTGGAAGAGGCAGTTAGGCTGGTTATGAGTCCTGTATAAATGGGGTCAAATCCTAGGGCTGATTCTGTCCCCCTGGCCAGTCACATTAGCATCAATGGGAGCTTTAGCATAGACCAGTCAGTAACAGAAGAAATGATAAGCAGAAACATAAGTTAAGCCAGTCAGGTTAGGTAGTCATGGGATAGGAGCCTGTTAACCTATATGTTTCTCCTCCTGGTACCAGCTAACCACAGAGTTAAAGAATCTTTGAAAAGTCTCAGAAATCATTTACCCCAACCACCTCATTGTCCAGACATAGAAACTTTGCCCAGACAGAGTAGTTACTTGCCCAAGGTCATTCAACAAGTCCATGCTGAGCAGAGAATAGAATCCTGGCCTTCAGTGTCATATGCCTTCAACTTGACCACTTTGACTGATGACCTCTCTCCTCACTGTTCAGGGAAAGATTGAACTGGAAGAAACAATTAAAGTATGGAAGCAGCGGACACATGTTATGCGGTTCTTCCATGAAACAGAAGCGCCAAGGCCAAAGGATTTCCTATCCAAGTTCTATGTTGGCCACGATCCATGAAGTCATTCAGTGGAAAGGTGCACGTTGATACTATTTTAGAGCACAAATAAACTCACTATACGATGGTCACTTTGTGATAGAATTCCATTGATGAACCAATTTTCTGCAGCCTTTTTGCCTGAGCAAGTGGGGCTTTGGTATACACACCACCTGTTCTTTCCCTTTTCTTGAAATGTGGTGTTTGCTGTAAATTGGATTGAATTATTTTTCTCAGAGCCTTGCACGTCAGTAAACAGGAAGGAAGGAGGCCATCTGTTCAAAAACTGTGACACTGGGCATGAGGCTGGATGACTTGTTAATGTAGTTGTTTCTATAGCCCCTATGATTAGACACCGTAGTGTCAGGGCACAAATTATCCAAAATTAGCCAGCTCTTGCTGTCAGAGAGGGATCAGAGCAGCACTAACAGGCGCAAAAGTAGAGCTGTCAAGATAGGCTAGTTTTCCTTGGGTTCTGAAGAAAATGGATGCGCAAAGGCTTGGCTCCGCTACTTGTAACAAGCTCCAGCCCTTAAAATGAAATTAACTTCCTACTCAGGCACCCTGCTAGGTGCACAGCTGTTCAATATACACACAGAGAACAGAAATATTCCTACTGTCTTTGGAAACTCTGGTGTACCTCTCAGTGGCAGAATAAACATCAACCCAGGTTCAAGAACTGATCTCTGTTTGGATAGTGGTCTTCTCTTGTCCTTCCCAGGGCAATCCAAATGATGGAGAAGGGGGTTTGGAATCTATAGGTATGATCACTGAGGACTCCCATACTTTTTTTTTTTTTTTTTTAATAGAGATGGGGTCTTTCCATTGCCCAGGCTGTTCTTTTTCTTTTTTTTTTTTTTTTTTTTTTTTTTTGAGATGGAGTCTCGCTGTTGTTGCCCAGGCTGGAGTGCAGTGGCATGATCTTGGCTCACTGCACCTTCCACCTCTCGGTTCAAGTGATTCTCCCTGCCTCAGCCTCCCAAGTAGCTGGGATTACAGGCGTGGACCACCACATCCAGCTAGTTTTATATTTTTAGAAAAGACAGAGTTTCACCATGTTGGCCAGGCTGGTTTCAAACTCTTGACCGCACGCAATCCACCCGCCTTGGCCTCCCAAAGTGCTGGCGTGAGCCACCGTGCCCAGGCTGGTCTTGAACTCCTGGGCTCAAGTGATCCTCCTGCCTCAGCCTCCCAAAGTGTTGGGACTACAGGCATCAGCCATTGTGCATGGCCCCAAACCTTATGGCACCAAGGATCCCTTTATAATCTTTTCACCTAAGGAACCTGAGGGAAAAAAAGTGTTTTTGTGCTCTCACTCAATAACAATAAACACATAAGACTTCTGTGATCAAACGTATGAGGGTTTCTCCCCACACTAAGCAAGCAGTCAGTTCTGCAGCAGACACCAGCTGGCTGTCCTCCATTTCTCTTCGAACACTATCTACGTGGAGATAGCATCAGATTCCACAGGTTTGGGGCTCAGTCCCACAAGACTGCTCCCACCCCCATTAGACAACATTCGCAAGTCCAAGCCTCCAGAACTTCTGAGCTTCAAGTTCCCATGACCCCTTCTTTTTTTTTCTTTTTGAGACGAGTCTCGCTCTGTCGCCCAGGCTGGAGTGCAGTGGCGCCATCTCCACTCACTGCAAGCTCTGCCTCCCGGGTTCACACCATTCTCCTGCCTCAGTCTCCCGAGTAGCTGGGACGACAGGCGTCCGCCACCACGCCCGGCTAATTTTTTGTATTTTTAGTAGAGACAGGGTTTCACCGTGTTAGCCAGGATGGTCTCCATCTCCTGACCTCGTGATCCGCCCGCTTTGGCCTCCCAAAGTGCTGGGATTACAGGTGTGAGCCACCGTACCCAGCCGACCCCTTCTTTTTAATTTGCTGGAGCAGCTTGCAGAACTCAGGGGAACACTTAGGTCCGTGTACTGGTTTATTATAAAGGATATCACAAAAGATACAGCTGAAGAGATGCATAGGGTGAGGTATAGAAGAAGGGGCATGGAGCTTCCAAGTAAGTTCTCTCCAGGCGTGCCACTTTCCAAAGCCAAGTGTTCTGTTCTCCAAGAGCTCTCTAAACCTGTCTTCTTGGGCCTTTTATGGAGACCTCATTGGATAGGGATGATTGAAGCATGGACAACGGTGGAGAAATGGGATTGGACAAAAGAGACATAATCTAATACAGATGGAGTGGGGAAGAAGTCCAACAAGGCCTGTCCACGTTTCTTTCTCCCAGGTATGGGGCAGAATCCCTTCTGAAATGGGGGTCTCATGACCTAAAATCAGACAAGGTAGGTCAGAGGATTCTTTTCATGGCCAACTCGAAGACGGGCAAAGGAAGATTATACTTTTAGTTTCTATGGCCTACCTTGGGGAGAAAAAGCAGCAGAAGGAGGTCAGGAGAAGGTCTGAGAAAGAGACTGCTGTTTTCTGAGGCCCGAAGTGCCCAACATTATAACAAAAGCCTAAAACAAGGGTTTTGGGAGTTATAAGCCAGGAAATAGATGAAAACCTATATATATCTTCATATCACAGAACCCAAGTTTTGAATCATTCTAGTTATATTTAAGTAATACGCTAACAAGCAGAGCTGTCATGACTGGCACTGAACACAGAATGGCATGAGGCTTTAGTTAGCCCATGTAGCTTTCTTAAGGGAAAATGCACAGTTTCTGTTGGGCTTTTGTAAACAATGAAAATAGTTCCCAGGGCTCCAGAATAGTTCACCAGGCTCCACTGCAGCCTGGATAGCCTGGGCCTATGTTTCTCCCATAAATAAAGGACAGCAGAGACAACTGCACCAACTAGAACCTAGGCATACTGAGAAACTGCAGCCATCACTCAGTCACACACAGCTGATATTTATTATGTTTATTCATAATTTGATTGCTTGTTTGCGCAGTGCTTAGTGGACAGCACATCTCAGGGAGCCTCTCAGAGCCTGGGGTGGGATATGGTCATGGACCATACAGGAAGCTTCACCAGACTGGAAGGCTGAGGGCCTTCCCTGAGCCTTTCTGCTGATAGGGAAGGCAGAGAAGCTGAGAGCATCACCATTTCTTCAGTTAGTGCTTTCTCCTTTCTGTAATTCCTGGAAGAAAGGAAAGCAGCAGTGAACTGGGCAACAGCATAGTCTTTCATCCACAGACTGAAAGAATTCCACAAAGTGCTTCTATCAAACATGGCAGGAGAAAGGCAGCTTTGAGCGCGTTTGATTGTTTATGCGCACGTTAACTGGGCATTCACCACGGGCCAGGCACTGGGGGCCCAAATGTATAAAAAACGTCCCCTGTCAGCAAGAAGCTCAGAGTCTAGTAAAATTTTGGTTTGTGTGTGTTTGGCCACATAATACCGAGTATTTGAAGAGAGGTACTGGTTGCTCAGAGGAAGGAGCCATCAACTTGCAAATGAAAGGAGGAAGGAAGACTTCAAAGACACTGTAGAATGGGTGGAATTAAGACCCAGAGCTCTGGGAAAGAGCCTTCCATGTGGGAGGAACAATGAGCCAATGTTTGGGGGTGGGTATGAGCGTGAAAACTCAAGAAATGGTGAATACTGGGAATCGGCGTGTGGCTGGAAATATGGAAGAAGAGACTGGAATAAGAGGTGTGACCAGATTATGGCAGCCTTGAATGCCAGGCTAGGGAGTCAGGAGTGTCCTCATCTCTGACAGAATGCCATGCAGCACATATTAGAGCACATGAAGTCGGCTGGGCGCAGCGGCTCACGCCTGTAATCACAACACTTTGGGAGGCCAAGGTGGGTGGATCACCTGAGGTCGGGAGTTTGAGACTAGCCTGACTAACATGGAGAAACCCCGTCTCTACTAAAAATACAAAATTAGCCGGGCATGGTGGCGCATGCCTGTAATCCCAGCTACTCGGTAGGCTGAGGCAGGAGAATCGCTTGAACCTGGAAGGCAGAGGTTGCAGTGAGTCGAGATCATGCCATTGCACTCCAGCCTAGGCAACAAGAGCGAGACTCCGTCTCAAAAAAACAAACAAACAAACGAAAACATTAGCCACCAAGTGGGTCAATTCATTAATGCTTCTGCCCCCAGTGTCCAAATGCTGCTACCAGGCCAGACTGCATCACAGATGCTCTACCCTGCTTCCTGGTCCATCTAGGGTAAAGCAAGTCTTACCTGTTAGTCATCATCATCATCATCCTCTGGAACAAAAATGTCATGTTCCTCAAGTAGAGCAGCAAAGTTCTTGCTAATGAGTGTCCCGACATAGAGAAAGGGGATCACAATGCAGAACACACGGAGAAGGCCGAAGGACATCTGCAGAGGGTCAGAGTGGCAGCTGTGAGCTCCAGAGCCCACTCTGGCAGGACCAAAGAAGACCGGGCCCTCTCACGGACATACCCTCAGACCCATCATAAGCAACTTGATTTTAAAGTCCTTGGAAAAATTCAGGGCAAGAAAAGTAATTAGAAAAGGAGAAGGCCAGGCGGCGTCACTCACACCTTTAATCCCGGCACTTTGGGAGGCCGAAGTGAGTGGACCACCTGAGGTCAGGAGCTTGAGACCAGCCTGGCCAACATGGTGAAACCATCTCTACTAAAAATACAAAAAATTGGCCCAGCATGGTGGCGCGCGCCTGTAATCCCAGCTACTCGGGAGGCTGAGGCAGGATAATTTCTTGAACCCAGGAGGCAGAAGTTGCAGTGAACCAAGATTGCACCATTCCACTCCAGCCTGGGCGACAGAGTGAGGCTCTGTCTAAAAAAAAGAAAAAAGGCCAGGCGCAGTGGCTCACGCCTGTAATCCCAGCACTTTGGGAGGCCGAGGCGGGTGGATCACGAGGTCAGAAGTTCGAAACCAGCCTGGCCAACATAGTGAAACCCCGTCTCTACTAAAAATAAAAAAACTTAGCCGGGTGTGGTGGTACACGCCTGTAGTCCCAGCTACTTAGAAGGCTGAGGCAGAAGAATCACTTGAACCCGGGAGGCGGAGGTTGCAGTGAGCCAAGATTGTGCCACTGTACTCCAGCCTGGGTGACAGAGTGAGACTCCGTCTCAAATGAAAAAAGAAAAGGAGATAAAGTGACTGTTATGGCCATCAAAGTGGACGAAAAGTCCACTGGAAAGAAAAGTCTAAGGCACCCAAGACATCTAAAGTTAGGACACAGCCTGCTAATTACTTTAAATCCCTACAGGCAATCGGGTGCACCAGTACTAGGAGGGCCAGACTGCGGTGAGCTCTACCTGAACACGAAATACACGAAAACCGATGACAGAAAGATGTACAGTGAAGGGATATTCTATACAGTTCACTAAGTAACAGGTTCCCTGATGCCTGAGAAATTTGATTTAAAAATTTTAGAAACAGATGTATTTGAAAGTGGGCATGTATTTACACTCAAAGACTATTTAGATGGATTGGGAGAATGTCAGTAAAATCTCAGCAACATTTCTCTCGTATTCCTAGAATTAAAAAAATTTTTTTTCAACTGTTTTGATAAGGCAGGTCTTTCCCAACATGGACCTACAGTCAATTGTGTGAGTTAGCATAGGCCAGACTAGCTTTAAGAGAATTTGTTTTTTTAACTCCCACACCACACAGCCCTGCAGTCGTAAAGCAAACTTTTGTTTGATATAAGGGACTGTTTCCGTTTTCCCTAGAAAAACCCAAGCATGTGATAGCGTTCAGTGTTGGAAAAAGATAGGACCTGGTGGAGACGGTACCAGGAAGAAACCCGGATGCAGCGGCCTCAGCGCTAGCCTTGGATACTAGCTTCACCGCTCTAGCCCGATTCTTCATTTGAAAAACCGTGATTGTAATAATTCCCTGCACATCTATCAGGACTGTAAATCACATGAATTAAATACTAGGTGACAACTAATAAAAAGATGAGGCCTGTCCCACGTACCCTTTATTTACAGAGTCCTTTCAAAATTCATATTTCATCTCATAAACTAGGAGACAGGCAGGGCAGAGATTACAGGACTGGTCTAAGCTAGAAGCACACGGCCTAGTCTTCTGACTCCAGAGGAGCAGAGCACCGCACCTCTCACGACAAGCTAATGTAAAAGACCAACTTCCTCAGCGTTTGCCCCCCATCTTCTGTCTACCTACCATTTTCTACACACCTGTCAAAATTAGCAACTCATTAGCGTATTCTTGGTCCGCCTTCCAGTCTACGGTAATCGTTATGATTGGCCTTGGCTCCTGTCAATCAGCGCCTCCCTCACGCACTCCCCACAATGATTGGCCTCAGCCCCTTCGCCCCGTCTCCAGGAAGACACTCACTTTCACCGGTTTGGGCAAAATGGCGCCGCTGCGGGTAACGATGACTGACCTCGACGGTACCAGGCTCTGGCCTGAGCCGCTCCGTGCGGCGGCGACATCGCCATCTTTCCTCAAGCTAGGCCCGCTCCGGAGAGCCCCGGACCTGACGGGTGCCAGTACTAGCCAGCGAGCCGCTCCGGACGCCATGCCCCCAGCTCCGCCCCTCATCCGAGCACCCGGACCCCACCGCCCGGCCCTGGTGCCGCCCTCGGGAAGAAAGCCGCCCGAAGCCTCGCGGGAGTTTGAGGAGTACACGAGAGGCCCAGCCCTCCCACTCGCGCAGTGCCGGCGGCTCCTGGGGCGGCGGGAGGGAGGTGTTTGTCAGTAGCCGGCGTGGTGGCGTCACGAGAGCGGCGGCGTCGCCCCGGCTCTCTCCGTCCGCATCCTGCTGGGCGTGGCCGCGGTCCTGGGTCCGCCCGGCCGTCAGAACAGGCCTCAGCGGCCGGCTGTGGAAATAAACCCAGGGAGCCGAAGGAGTAATAACGAAAAAGCTTTACTAGTGTTTTAACCGTGTACAAAACACTGTAGCAATAAGAAAAAGGCCCGTGCTGTGTTTAAACAAAATGCAGTGGCTGCGGGGCTTCCAGGCAGGGCTGGGGAGCAGGCCGGGCGCCCGCCTTGGGCGCATCTCCGCCTCCTGGGGGTAAGAGGCTCAGAGTCTACCCCTTAGGCCTAGTTGGATGCGGGTCGGTCCTGCCCAAGGCCCCAGTGAGGGGAGCCAAGGCTAGGAAGGGGCAAGATTTATGTGTTTGGGAGCGGGTGTCTGCGTCTTCCCCCTGGGGCGTCAGTATGGTCAGGCTCTGGTGACCCAGCTGCTTTGCCTCCCGATATTGGGAAGAGTAGCAAGGAGAGGTCCTGGCACGTACACCCTGGGTGACAAACAGGGCTATGAGAGTTCCCAGGTGGTTTCTCGAGCAGCTTCAGTTTACCGGAGCCCAGCCAGGAGAGAGAATTTTAGCACAGGAAATGGAATCCCGTGCCCAAGCTCCTAGAATACCCAGGACTGAGAACCAAAGCAACAAATTCCCCAGGGAGCCACACTGCCTCACCACCTCTTCTTTAACCCCTCATTTGGCAGCTCCAGGAGCTGGCTGCTGAAGACAGAGTACAGGAGGCCATTTCGTTGACATAAAAAAGCTACAAGCCCCTTCTGGGGCAAGGTCCAGCATCATCTGTTAACAGGGCAGCCAGGGAGAAAGGATGGGACCCCAACACTCTGAGCAGACTAAATCTCTCTTCACTGGCCGAGATCCTCTGCCTCAAAGGGCCCTACCCAAACTGCTGAGTGAGGATCCCATCCCCAATCTTCCCACCCCCGCAGGAAGAGCTGGGTCCCAGAAACTGCTGTGACACAATAAATCCACTTTCTCTGACGATGGCAGAGCCTCAAGGCCATACTGCAGCCTACCTCGGATTTAAATGCACACGAGACTCCCCAGGTGGGAAATTATGGCTCTAGAGCCTGGTGTGTAGGTCAAAGGTAGGGCAAGCCTGTGACACTCTCAGGTGACATTTCCCACTTCCTTCATTTCATTAACATCCCCTGGGAGGGGGCAGTCAGGCCAGTGCAGTCACAGGAGATTGGGGTCTTGCTCTGTGGCTGCTAAGTCTCTGGACCTCAGGAAATAAAGAGGATGGAAGGAATGGTCCCTCAGTCCCTTCTAGACACACGGGTGGATCTGGAACCTGGAGAATGCCTAAACAGCAGGAAGAAGAGAACCCATGTCCTCTCCCAAAACGCAACCTTGGCAATGGGTAAACATTTAACTCCTGAAAAAGAACTGGCCCTGGTTTCCTGACTCAAAGGGCCCAGACTTAGGGCCTATCCTGTTCCTCACATTTTGGCTGGCTCCCCTGGGCCCTCTGCTGCCAACACTGCCGCAGCTCCACGATCTCCTGGCCATACCAGTCATGCAGGGTAGAGAAGCAGGAGGTCTCAGGGGACACAGGGCTCTGCCCTCTGCCTAGGAGGAGGCTGGCAGGGCCCTGCAGCTCCCACTCAGCCAACCCCTGCCCTGCAGACCTGCTGCCCGCTTCTTCGTCCAAGCCCACAGGGCTGCTGTCCTTGGAGAAGGAGTGGCCATTCTCCAGGCCCGCAGATCGGTGGTTAGGAGCCTGTGGCTTACAGCGGCTGGTAACAGACTTCCACGATGAGTGGCGTTGCAAAGCCAGGCTCTGGCGTGCGTCCTGCAACTGGCTCTCCAACTCGCGTACCACCAGGCGCATGTAGCCAAAGCTTGCCCGGGACAGCGCCTTCACCCAGGCCTCCTGAGCCGCCGGCCCTTCTGCGGCCAGCAGGTGTGGGCGAACTCCAGGGGCATCAAAGCAGATGGCAAAGGCAAACTCCTCAGGCACGGGAGCCTCGGCCAGTTCCACTGTGCAGCCTTCCAGCACCACCAGGCTCAGCGGGGCCCGGCCCTCGCGACTCTCAAAGGAGAATAGCAGGTTGCCCTTGAGGACAAACCAGCATCTTCGGCCAGTGCCACTGGGGGTCGGTGGGGTCCCTGGGCCCCCCCAGGTGCGCAGGAAGCCCATGTGGTCTGCTGGGGAGTCGCTGAGTGCATAGTGGGCTACACTCCTCTCGTTCAGCTTCATGGCTCCCACGGGAACTGTGAGGTGAGAGAGATGGCAGATCAGAGAGGGAGGTGGTTCTGTGCCTCCCTGGGGAAGAGCACTGGCTCTGGAGGCAACCTGGACCCCAGCCCTGGGGCTCCTACTCGCTTGCTGTGTCCCCAAGGCCCCTAAAGTCACCTGAGAAGTGGGCTCGTCTTTCCTTCCTTTTCTCTCAAAAGGATGTTGTGAGGATCATGCAAAAAAAAACTGGACATAGGCGGACTTGGAGAAAAGAATAACGAGATTGCATCAGACAGGAGGCATGGCAGGACCTGGGCACGGCTTTCTAAAATCCAAAGAAACAGGCCCCAGCTGAGCTGAAATGGACCCCAGACCCATCGAAACCACTGTGCTTAAACTATCCCCTAATCTGGGGTCCTCTCAACTCCAGCTCTGAGGCCAAGCTTCCAGGGTTTCCATGACCCTCCTGGGCCTCTACTGGCCTCTTATTTGCATATAGCAGTTGAATCTTATTGACCTACAGGCAGAAGCTGAGGCACAAAATATAACTTTAAAGAGTTTACTTGAGGGAGAGTAAGGACAACTGCCCAGAACAAACTTCTAAGTTGCCGTGGGGTGTACTGCGTTGGGCCTTTCCTACAATCAGGTTTTTATAGGCAGAAGGGGGCAAGGATGACAAAGTTGTTTGGCAGGAATTCTCCTTGGTTTATAGAAATAACATTGATTGGTGGGGTGCGGTGGCTCACATCTGTAATCCCAGCACTTTGGGAGGCCGAGGTGGGTGGATCACCTTAGGTCAGGAGTTCGAGACCAGCCTGGCCAACATGGTGAAACCCTGTCTCTAAATACAAAAATTAGCCAGGCACGGTGGCGGGTGCCTGTAATCCCAGCTACCCAGGAGGCTGAGGCAGGAGAATTGCTTGATCCCAGGAGGCAGAGGTTGCAGTGAGCCGAGATTGTGCCATTGCACTCCAGCCTGGGTGACAAGAGAGAAACTCCATCTCAAAAAAAGAAAAAGAGGCCGGGCGCGGTGGCTCACGCCTGTAATCCCAGCACTTTGGGAGGCCGAGGTGGGTGGATCACGAGGTCAGGAAATCGAGACCACGGTGAAACCCCGTCTCTACTAAAAATACAAAAAATTAGCCGGGCGCGGTGGCGGGCGCCTGTAGTCCCAGCTACACCGGAGGCTGAGGCAGGAGAATGGCGTGAACCCGGGAGGCGGAGCTTGCAGTGAGCCGAGATCGCGCCACTGCACTCCAGCCTGGGCGACAGAGCGAGACTCCGTCTCAAAAAAAAACAAAAAACAAAAAAAAAAAAACAAAAAAAGAAAAAGAAATAACATTGATTAGTGATTGGCTATGCATTGTTGAACTATAGGGTATGAACTATAGGGTGTCCAGTGTACAGCATTTTATGGCTACTTGGTGTCACTCTAGAGCCACATATCAAGTGGCATCAAGAGGTAATTCTTGATCCTTTTGTAGTTCATGAGCGTGATGATTGGGTGTTCACGTGCATGTGTGAGCCGTGCCACCCTCGAACCTTGTTACCATGTGGGCACATCACCGACCTGACATGAAGAAACGAAAAGCAAAAAAAAAGAAAAAGAGATAATTCTTTAGCTCAAGGGAGGAGTAAGACTTGACAGCTGTTGCGTTTCAATATGTCTGGGCCTGATTATTTAAAGGGGCTCCAATTCCTCAGATAAAACATTATTTTTCTCTCTCAATCTGCAGCCTTCAGGGCCAGATGGGGAGCTACTCTGTACACAAGAGTGTGGCACAAATCCAGGGTACAGCTGAGAAGAGCTAACCGCAGCCATTGAATGTGGGTGCCCCCAGCATCGTGAACGGCACTTAGTCCAACTATCCTTACTCATGGAAAACCAAGGCCCAGTGCAGTGAGGGGAACTTGCCCAAGGTTACATGGCCAATGAGACGCAGAGCTTCGTCTCCCAAATCCCTCACACTGTACCCACTTACCAGCAGGGCTCACTGGGGGAGGGCAGGGACCTTTTGTCTGGCCACACAGCTCAGCCCTTCGACCACCTGGTTCCCAGGGAGCCTGCAAAACAATTCTCAAGCCCAGTCAGCTTATCCCAAAGAATGAGAACTCCTACTCCACCTTCGAGGCCTAATCAAACCACAGCTTCCACCAGGAAGCCTTCCCTGACCCCTGAGAATCCCCCCACCCATCCACCCAGCCAGGAACCCCTGGGCAGCTTAAGGGGCTGGGTCCCCTTGTCTTGACCTTTACTCTTCAGACCCCAGCTCCCTGCCTGAGTCCAGGTCAGAGCTAATGTGCCCTCATGGTTCCTAGCTTTTCCCTTCTAGCACTTCCTGGCTTTAACTGAAGTCACCCAATCTAGGAGGCCTTCCATGATCACCATATCATCTAAGGTGGCCCTGACCACCAAGGTGGCCTGACCTAAGGTCACCTGACCAGTAGACCCCCCCATTTGTGGTTTGTTTCCTTTATCCCACCACGATGTCATTTGTGTTTACAGCACTGTTCCCAGCCCCAGAATGTCTAGGGTGGGGCTCGGCTAAGTTCCCAGGAGAACCCCAATACTCAGCACTGTGCGGGGCTCAGAGAGGCCCTCAGGAGGGATCTGTTGAATTAATGGGGATACATCAGTGGACAAATCGAAGTCTCCCGCCCTCCTGGAGCCTACATTCCCACAGGTGGAAACACACTGTAGGCAAACAAAATAAATACTAATAAATTAATGAAAGAATAATTAGTGAAATAAGAGAGAATATAAGGACCGGTAATGCTAAGGGTTATGGAGAAAAACAAGCCAGGCCCCTGGATGGGGAGAGAGGCCATTCCAGTACCGGTGGCCCAGGAAGGAGGAGGAGGAGATCACAGATGTTTGCCAGAGGAGTGGCCTCACTGGGGGTCCTGGGCCCAGCACTGGGGCACAGGGAGGGGGTGGGCAGCCCGTGCGGCCATGACCCCTCCCCTCCCCCGCGTCTGGGGAAGGGCGCTCCCTCCTCTCCACCAGTAGGGGGGCCAGGCCTCCGCACACCCGGCCTCCCGCCCGCCCCAGCGTCTTCCTGGATTCTTTTGTTGGAGGAGAGGCGGGCTGGGGGTGCGGGACCGCCGGGACAGTGGCCACTGCAGGGAGCCCCAAGCCGGCTGTCGCCCTAAACAGAGGTCACCTCGGTCAGGGTCTCCCTGGCTGCCGCCTCGGTTTCCCCGTCCTCGCGTCGGGGCTGTTCCTCGCCACTTCCCCGCGGCCACGCCTTCCCTGGGGCCACCTCCTCCCGGAGCCCGCCGGGCCCACTCTCACCTCCAGCTGCCGATCTCACCGAAGCCCAGGAGGGCGATCCCGGCTCGAGACCCCGCGCCTCCGCCTGGGCTGCAACGTGGCCGCGGGAGCCGGGAGACCCCGCCCGGGAGGCTGGAGTTAACGCCCCTCCCCGCCCAGTATTCGCCAGGCCCGGGATCTCCGAGGCCGCCTCGGGATCTGCCAGGGCGGGAAACTGAGTCCCGAGAGGGCGGTGAACTGCCCGAGCCGCAGCACTGGTCGGTGCGGGCGGCCTCGAACCCAGAGGCCCCCCTCGGACGGTCCGCAGGCCTCGGACCCAGCCCACCGTCCGGAAAACTCAGTCCTTCTCTTCCTCTCTGGTCGCCCTCTCCCTGCTCGGCCCACTTCCCCGGCGGAGCCAAACCAGGGATGTCTCTGGGCACCTCCTAAGGGCGGGCTCCTACACAGCCCGCGAGGGCCAGCCAAGCTTTCTTGGCCACCCACCGGGCCACCGGGGTCGGCTGATTTCTGCCTCTGGAAATTACCCGTTTCTGCTTCCCTGGCCTGAAGCCCACGGGCGGCCCCCAGGCTCTGCACTAGTGGGTCGAGGAGGAGGTCTGCGGTGAAGGTCGCAGGAATGCACAACCAAACCCAAGAGACTGGAGCTTCTGGAAGGCCCCAGAAGCCGGAGGTGTCCTCGAACATCTGCCCATGAACTTGGCTCCCACCTCAGAGCCTTTGCCCTTGCAGTTCCTGCAGCCTAGAATGGCCTTCCTTCCCACCCCCAACCGCAGCTCCACTCCTCAGGACGCCTCTGGACGCAGATTTGAGTCTCTGCTCAGTGGTCCCCTCTGGGGCCATTGTAAAGCAACCTGCCCTGCAGTCTCTGTCCCATCCCTGGGGTGTTATTTCCATCAGAGCACTCACTGCTAGAGTAAACTTTCCTATGCTCATGCTTTTATGTTCTTGTTTATTGCCTGTCTCCCCTACTAAATTTTATTCAGTTAATACTGTACACCATAATAAATGTGTTAGAAGGTAATAAGTGGCATGGAAAAACAGAGGAGGGTAAGGGAGACTGGAAATTGTGGGAGTAGGGAGGTTGCAATTGCAAATAGAGTGGTCAGGGTAGGCCTCACTGAGAAAGTAACATTGGACAAATACTTGAAGGAAATGAGGGAGCCAGCCATGCCAATTCCAGGCAGAGGGAACAGTCAGCTCAAGTGGCCCTCAGGCCTGTTGTGTTTGAGGACCTGCAAGAAGGCCAGTGAGGCTGGGAGGCCTGGGGAGGGGCCGACAGTAGGAGGTGGGGGTGGAAGGGGTGGGATGGGGCTCTGTAAATCTGGGAGGGCTGTTACTCTAGACAGGGCTGTGAGGAGGGACCTGAGCGATTTCAAGGCATACTCTGGCTTCTGTGGCGAGAATCAATGTCAGTGGAAGCTGGAGACCAGTGAGGAGCCTGCTGCCACTATCCAGGCGAGATGTCACAAATGCGGCGAGAGCAGGGAGGGAGAGGCAGCCAGATTTAGAATGGCTTTTGAAGGTAGAGAACACAGGATTTGCTGAGGAGTTGGATGTGGGGAGTGAGGGAAAGAGCAGGCAGGACTGCACAGTTTTGGCTTGAGCACCTAGGAGAGTTGTCATTATCTGAGATGTGGAAAGTGGCCGGTGCTTGGTCTGGGTTATGTTTGAGACACCCAGTGGCCATCTGAGTGAAGGTGCTGTTGGGGCTCAGAAAGCGACGCCTAAAAATATGGCACTTGGGCATGCTGAGTACTTTGAACCAAAGGACACTGGAAGAGCCTCAGAAGCAAAGTATCTCTTTGACCTTCTCCTGCCCCCCTTCTTTCTCCCGTTTTTCTCCTGCAAGGCAGGCCATAGAAACTAAAATTCCTCCTCCCTAAGGTGAGTTATAGAAACTACGAATATTGGCCGGGCACAGTGGCTCATGCCTGTAATCCCAGCACTTTGGGAGGCTGAGGTGGACGGATCACGAGGTCAAGAGATCGAGACCATCCTGGCCAACAGGGTGAAACCCCATCTCTACTAAAAATACAAAAATTAGCTGGGCGTGGTGGCATGTGCCTGTAGTCCCAACTACTTGGGAGGCTGAGGCAGGAGAATCACTTGAACCTGGGAGGCGGAGGTTGCAGTGAGCAGAGATTGCACCACTGCACTCCAGCCTGGTGACAGAGGGAGACTCTGTCTCAAAAGAAAAAAAAAAAAAGAAGAAAAAAAAGAAACTACAAATATTACTGGAAACATCCCCCACCTTTCTGTGTCGGGCCCGGCCATAAAGGAATTCTCTGACCTACCTTGTCTGATACTAGGTCGTAAGACTCTCATTCCAGAAGGTGTCCTGCCCTCTTCCCAGCAGGAGGGAATGCCACACACAGAGAACAAGAAGAATCTGAATCTGAACAGACACTGCTGGGTTTCCACACTCAGCTATTAACATTAAATCATTCCCTTTTGTCTAATCACGTTTATACACAGTTGTCCATTCCTTATTCCTTTTTTTTTTTTCTGTTGCCCAGGCTGGAGTACAGTGACACAATCACAGCTCACTGCAACCTCGACCTCCTGGACTCAAGCAATCCTCCCACCTCAGCCTCCCAAGTAGCTGGGACCACAGGCACCTGCCTGGCTTTTTAATTTTTTGTAGAGATGGGGTCTCACTATGTTGCCCAGACTGTCCTTAAATGTCTGGCCTCAAGCAATCCTCCTGCCTCAGCCTTCCAAAGTGCTGGGATTACAGGCATGAGCCACCAGACCCGGCCAGGGCTGTCCATTTTTCATCAAACCGAGACATAAAAATAAAGTTTTCCCTGAGTATTTGTGTCTTCATTCCTGAAGGCTCTCAAGTCACATAAAACATTGAGTAAATCAATCTATTATGCTTTTCTCTTGCTAACCTATATTTTGTTTATAGGAGTGTCCGCTGTGACATTTGGGATGAGTAAGGGAAAATATCACACCTTTCTGCCCCTACAATGCCCAGAACAAAGCATTTGGCACCTAGCAGTTTCTCAATAAATACTTGAATGAATGAATGAAGAAGGAAGTAGCCCAGTCTGTGCGAGCAGTCCCTGAGCGTCAGGCGGGGAAGGGGAGCCAGCTGCCTTTGCGGGAGCTGTGACCACCTGCTTTGCTGCCCCCCACGCACCCTCCTTGTAGAGACGATTAATCCCAGACTTCCATTTTCCTAGCAGCTCACTAGGGAGGCCTTGCTTCAGAGCAGTCTCTCATTTCCTCTGCACAAAGCCCTCAACAGGTATTCACTGCACGGCCGCTTACTGAGCGCCCACGGTGAGCCTGGCACGATCCTCGCCCTCTTGGTCCCCACAGAAATGGAAGGACAGGCCTCGCGGGGCCCGGGCCACGAAGGACAGCCCCGAGCCCGTTCTCCCAATGTCAGCCTCGCTAGCACGCAGGGCGGGGGCCCAGTGGGGAAGGGCTTAGAGAGGCTGGGAGGCCGGGCTCATTGGGCGGGGCACAGCGTTGCTAGGGGGGGATTCTGATAGGTTGCGCGAAGGGTTGCCTTCGTGAAGCCCCGCCCTCACTGGAACGCTTCAGACTTATCAGGTTACCGGATTCGAGTCAGAAGCGGCCGCGGGTCTGAACGCTTCGGTAGGATAAGTGCGGCGGGAGGGGGCTCTGCGGTTTTGGGGGGCCCAGTGCGGGAACCCGGACCCGGCTGGGAGTCCGGAGCCTGGCCGCAGCCCCGCCCCTCTGCTCTTTCTGGGTGACCTTAAGCCGGTCGCTGCGTTTTTCTGAGCCCGGGCCTGGCCGAAGGCGGCCCGTAGGCCCTCGGGACTCCCAGCACTTTAGAGGGTGTGAGGTCTGACATCCAAGACACGTTGTTTAGTATTTCTGAAGGAAGAACTCAAGCTCCGGGAAGTGATGGCTGGGGATGGGGCGGGCAACTTGGGGACCGAGTGTAGGATCCACGCCCAAGGTTGAGGGCGGCCGAGCTAGCCAAGCAGCCGTGACCCTAGTGCTTTTCAGACGTTTCTTAGCTTCCAGAGCCCAACACATACAGCTGATACACGCAGACCAGATCTGGTCAGGTCCTCGGAAGCTGAGTCCAGAGCGATGCTGCTGAGGACAGGTACCTACACCGGCTGGGGTGGCTTGGAAGGGTAGGGGTGAGTGCTACAAGGAGTGCTTTGGCGCTTCTTCCCTAATGTGGGTTTGTGGGGAGATAGGTTCCTCTCTCTTTTACTTAGAGCTGGGCAGGAAGGGAGGAAATGCTTCCCCATACGGGAATCATTTCTCCTTCAAAGGGGTCCTGCCTTTCTCACTTCCTCTCCCTCAAGCACAGAGGCCCTAACTGATGTGATATCAACACGTGCAGAGAACCGCCTGTACAGTCCCTACAGTAACTCCATATTACAGATAAGGAAACTGAGGCCCGAGGGGGAAAGGGCTCACTTAGATCAGCTGATTGGGTGCCCATCCTTGCTGGCTTACTTCTTAAGCCTCTCTGAGGGCTCTTGAG
This sequence comes from Symphalangus syndactylus, assembly GCF_028878055.3. Classification (NCBI taxonomy): domain Eukaryota; kingdom Metazoa; phylum Chordata; class Mammalia; order Primates; family Hylobatidae; genus Symphalangus; species Symphalangus syndactylus. Next base: position 17,671,967 of record NC_072440.2, read on the forward strand.
GGTCTGTGGGAGAGAGCAAAGAGCTCTGGACTGGGGCTCAGGAGACCTGGAGTCTGGCCAATGGTCCCGACTTAACGATTTTTCAACTTTACTGTGGTGTGAAAGCGACACACATTCAGTAGAAACCACAGTACCTATACAACCACTGTGTTTCAGTATTCAGTAAATTGCATGAAATATTCAACAATTTATTATAAAATAGGCTTTGTGTTAGATGATTTTGCCCAGCTGTAGGCTAATGTGCATTGAAGCTTTTTTTTTTTTTTTTTTTTTGAGACAGAGTCTCACTCTGTCACCCAGGCTGGAGTGGAGTGGAGTGGGTGGAGTGGCACGATCTCGGCTCACTGCAACCTCCACGTCCCAGGTTCAAGCAAGTCTCCTGCTCAGCCTCTTGAGTAGCTGGGATTACAGGCACTCACCACCTCACCCCGGTATTTTTTTGTAGTTTTAGTAGAGACAGGGTTTTACCATGTTGCCCAAGCTGGTCTTGAACTCCTGACTTACGGTGATCTGCCCACCTCGGCCTCCCAAAGTACCGGTATTACAGGCGTGAGCCACCGTGCCTGGCCTGTCTGCACTTTTAAGGTAGGCTAGGCTCAGCTATGATGTTTGGCAGGTTAGTTGTATTAAGTACATTTTTGACATAATATTTTCTTTTTTATTATTTTGAGGTGGGGTCTCACACTGTCACAGCCCAGGCTAGAGTTCAGTGGCACGATCTCAGCTCACTGCAGCCTCCGCCTCTGGGGTTCAAGTGATCCTCTTGCCTCAGCCTCCCAAGTACAGTGCACGCCACCACACCTGGCTAAGTTTTTGAATTTTTAGTATAGACAAGGTTTCACCATGTTGGCCTGACCTCAAGTGATCCACTCGCCTCGGCCTTCCAGAGTGTTGGATTACAGGCGTGAGCCACTGCACCTGGCTGATGTGATATTTTCAACTTACACTGGGTTTATGAGAACGTAGTTCCATGGTAGGCCTAGGAGCATCTGTACTGTTAAGTTCTATATATGGGATGGGAGGAGCTGATGGGGGTTATAGGAAGGGAAGGACATAAGGTGTTAGTTTTGCTAATTCCAGGTGTTAGTTTTGCTAATTCCAGCACTGCTGTGACAGCCGGACCTCAAGCCACTGCCTGGCCCAGGCACCATCCTCCCACTTACTGCTTTGCAAGAGCCAGCCATTCATTGCAGGAAAAGCCAATTCTACCCTAAACCCAGGAGTCCAGTTTCCCTTATATATAGGCAGGCAGCCTCTGTAGGGCTGAGCAACATACAGATGGGGTGGGATGAGGGCTGGAGCTGTGAGGGCAACTGACAGTCACCATCCCCTCCTCCCTTGCCCCCTAGTGCTCTTGCTGGGACACGTGGCCCAGGTGCTAATGCTGGACAATGGGCTCCTGCAGACACCACCCATGGGCTGGCTGGCCTGGGAACGCTTCCGCTGCAACATTAACTGTGATGAGGACCCAAAGAACTGCATCAGGTGAGTAAGGTCCACACTCACCTGATGAGCCTTGCCCAGGGCCCTGCAAAGTCGGGGGCAGGAAGTGGAGGGTCCACTAGAAAAGAGGGCAAGGTCAGAGTTCTCCATCCCAGAGACTGCAGCCGAAGTCACTCGGACTGTGACACCTAGCCCCGTGACCTGCCTGGAGCCTCTGTAGGGACTGTCAGGCCCCAACCTGGTCACGAGGCAGGGACTTTACATGGACCCAGCCCCTGAGATAACTGTTAGAAGGTCAGGCCAGGCCCCCTGTACTTCCCCTGACCCAGTCCTGCCTTTTGGCCTGGGGCCAGCCACTCCTTTCAAGCTTGCTTATGGCTCATGGCACAATCCCTGGTGGTCATTTACACGGATACCTGGCTTAGGGCTCAGCAAGGTCATGGTTTTTATAGCCCAGATTCAATCAGAGCTGAGGCAGGGTGTGGGTGAGGGCCGGGCTGGGTCCCTGAGCTACCCCATCCCTCTGCCCCTCACTAGTGAACGGCTCTTCATGGAGATGGCTGACCGGATGGCACAGGATGGATGGCGGGACATGGGCTACACATACCTCAACATTGATGACTGCTGGATCGGTGGGCGCGATGCCAGTGGCCGCCTGATGCCAGATCCCAAGCGCTTCCCTCATGGCATTCCCTTCCTGGCTGACTACGTGAGCTGCACCCCAGCCCTGCCCTTGGCCTCAGGGCTAGACCACTCCTTTCACTCTACCTTGCTTAGGGCTCATTTGCATGATTGAGATCTCACAGTCTAGTGGGGGAAACAGACAAATGAACACCGACTTTTGGCCCGCTCTGTTGAGTGAGAGCCAGAAAGGGCATGTCACGCAGCCTGGTATTCCAGGAAGGTTCCCTGGAGGAGGCAGTTCTTGAGCTGAGCCCAGAGAGATGGCACTGGAGGCAGAGAGGATGGCAGGAGCAAAGGCCTAGGGGCAAGAAACAGCTGCTGGGAGGTGTGTGTTGGGGGAGAGGTGGGCCATCATGGCCAGAGGCCGGGCCAGCATGCTGGGACCATCTGCTTTGGTCCGTGGGAGCCCTGGAGGTTTAATGGGACTGGGTCAGATATGCCTTGAGGATATCTCCCTGAGGGTCCTGCTTGAGCCCACTGTGTCCTCAAACCCCCACAGGTTCACTCCCTGGGCCTGAAGTTGGGTATCTACGCGGACATGGGCAACTTCACCTGCATGGGTTACCCAGGCACCACACTGGACAAGGTGGTCCAGGATGCTCAGACCTTCGCTGAGTGGAAGGTGGACATGCTCAAGCTGGATGGCTGCTTCTCCACCGCCGCCGAGCGGGCCCAGGGTGAGTTACGCAGCTGGCTGGGGCACACAGGCAGATGGGGAGGGTGGCCATGGAGACCCACCCAGGGCCCACCTGGCTGAGCTTCCCAATTCCCCCCACCCAGGGGTTAGGGGAATTGTGGCTCCCAGGCTCCCTAAATATGAGTGGCAGCATAGCCCACCCTGGAAGCGTTTGAGGCTCTGGGTATGTGGGGAGGCACCTACTCTTTGGAGCTTATTTCTTCACATCTGTTGGGAAAAGGTCTGGGCTCAGGCCCCAGACTGCCTCCTGCACTTTCTCAGGACTGAAACGGGTTGGGCTTTCTCTAGGGTACCCCAAGATGGCTGCTGCCCTGAATGCCACAGGCCGCCCCATTGCCTTCTCCTGCAGCTGGCCAGCCTACGAAGGCGGCCTCCCCCCAAAGGTAAGCCTTTCTGCCCCCCTGCCTGATGGCGCTTCCCACACCCAGGCCTCCTTACCTCCTGAGTGCCAGGCTTCAGGGACGGGGCCTTCCAGAGCCAGTGCTGCTCTCACCACAGGTGCCCATATGGTGATTTGTAGGTGTCTAGAGACCTACGTTAAGTACCCACAGAGAGCAGGTGGGCTCAGCCAGCCCAGAGAGGTGTGTGTGTTGGAGGAAGGGGTGGGCCTTAGAGAAGAGGCCCTTGTGAAGTGGGCTGAAGGAGTTGGCATCAGAGGCAGGAGAGCCATCTGTGCTGGCACACAGTGCCCAGGATTCCAGGAGGTGCCCATTGGGTGAGGAGACCCAGAAGGCTGGGGAGGCCAGGCAGGTGGGGCCAAGCCTTGGAGGAACCTGTGGGCTCATGAGGGGTCCCTCGGCATGTTTGACACCAAAAAGGGTGGGCTCAGGCCTGTGGAGCTGAGAAGACAGAAGACAGCAGTTTCTCACTGAGAGAACATGGGGGTGGGTGGGTGTCAGGGAGGGTTGTTTGTGGGTGCACCAGCCTGGGCCCACACCCTGGGCTTGACCCAAGGTGGCATGAGAGGGCAAGGTAGGCTCCTGGCACCAGCATGCACAGAAGGGAGACCCCGGTAGCCCCAGAGCAGGGCCACCCTCTGAGGCCCTCCTCATCCTGAGCAAGCCGGTGGGGCCTGTTCTCTTCCCTCTTCCCCACCTGTGTCTCCTGCTGAGCCTCCTCAACTCCTGTGTGGGTCTCTGGGCTGAAGCGTGTGATTCTGGTGCTGGACTCTGCCTTTCCCTCGACATCCAGGTGAACTACAGTCTGCTGGCGGACATCTGCAACCTCTGGCGTAACTATGATGACATCCAGGACTCCTGGTGGAGCATGCTCTCCATCCTGAATTGGTTCGTGGAGCACCAGGACATACTGCAGCCGGTGGCCGGCCCTGGGCACTGGAATGACCCTGACATGGTACCAGGATGGAGGGGGATGTCCCTAGGCCTACCATCTGTGATGACCCTGCTCCCCACTGCCCTGTTCTTTCTTCCTTCTTGGAGGCTCACTGCCAGGTTCTAGGTCAGCGCTTCTGAAATGTGTCCCTGAACTGGTTGCTTTAGACTTGACTTAGAAGCTGGTTTCCAGGGCCCCATCCCCCACGTTTTGCATCAGAATGTTCAGGGGGAGAACCTAGGAATTCCCACTGTTAACCATCTCCCCAGGCAATTCTGATGTTTTTGAAAGCTCAAGAACTTGGGTCTATAGTGACCCTGGAATAAGATGTTATTGCCATGCAGGTTGAAGATCATGACCTGGCTATTCCTAGTGCCTGGACTCCTCTACCCCATCTGCCTCTGATCCTTTTGTCAATTCCCGGCCTCGTCCCCTACAGGGACAACTGGCCCTCACAGTCCTGCTTCTAGCCCTTCCATTCTATCCCAGTCATTGCCCTGTGACATTTTGTTGTTGTTACAATTTATAGCTTTATAGTTATCTCTTTGTCAACAAGCATTTACTACCTGATTGATCCTATGATGATTATAAGAATTACAAGTGCTAAGCCAGGTGGAGGAGCAACCTGGAGTAGCAGGAACTGGCCTGCTGTGGAGTCCCAGCTCTAGCTCTGCCACTTTACCTTGGGCAAGTAACTTAATTTGTTCTGTGCCTCAGTTTTGTCAATTGGAAAATAAGAATAGTAGCTACCTTATAGGGTTGAGGGTTAAAATAACTCTGAAATGCTTGGCACAGTGATGGGCATATACACAGTGCTTAAATTGTTGTCACTAAGCCTGTAACTTGTGTCCTGACTATGGATTGCTTGCCCTGGGGTCAGGAGTCCCCCTTGATCCATTCAGCTGTGGCTAGGGCAGGTGGGTGTGGCCAGTGGTAGGTGCAGGGACTTTGTCCAGTTCTGTTTCTTACCACTGTCACCGTGGAACATTTATTGACTTTACCTAGTTTATAAGCTTTTTGACAACAGGAGCCCATTTGATCATCTGAACAACCTGTGATGTAGCCAGGGCATATTACCACCCCCATCACCCCCAGGGTTTTATTTATTTATTTATTTATTTATTTATTTTGAGACAGAGTCTTGCTCTGTCGCCCAGGCTGGAGTGCAATGGTGTGATCTCGGCTTACTGCAACCTCCACCTCCCAGGTTCAAGCGATTCTCCTGCCTCAGTCGCCCGAGTAGCTACCACACCTGCTACCACACCCAGCTAATTTTTTTTTTTTTGTATTTTTTTAGTAGAGACGGGGCTTCACCATGTTGGCCAGACTGGTCTCAAACTCCTGACCTCATGATCCACCCGCCTCAGCCTCCCAAAGTGCTGGGATTACAGGTGTGAGCCACCATGCCCGGCCTATTTATTTATTTATTTAGAGACAGAGTTTTGCTCTTGTTGCCCAGGCTGGAGTGCAATGGCATGATCTTGGCTCACTGCAACCTCTTCCTCCCAGGTTCAAGCGATTCTCCTGCCTCAGCCTCCCAAGTAGCTGAAATTACAGGTATGCACCACCACGCCTGGCTAATTTTGTATTTTTGGTACAGATGGGATTTCTCCATGTTGGTCAGGCTGGTCTCGAACTCCTGACCTCAGGTGATCTGCCCTCCTCAGCCTCCCAAAGTGCTGGGATTACAGGCATGAGCCACCGCGCCTGGCCTTTTGTTTTTTGAGTCAGAGTCTTGCTCTGTTGCTCAGGCTGGAGTGCAGTGGTGCAATCTCAGCTCACTGCAACCTCCCCACCTTCTGATTCAAGTGATTCTTGTGCTTGAACAAGTAGCTGGAATTACAGGTATTCACCACCACACCTGGGTAATTTTTATATTTTCAGTAGAGATGAGGTTTTGCTATGTTGGCCAGGATGGTCTCTAACTCCTGGGCTCAAGTGATTCACCTGCCTCTGTAGCAGGATGAGCCACAGACAAAACTCCTCAGACACCGGATTAAAGAAGGAAGAAGTTTTTATTCGGCCGGGAGTGTCAGCAGACTCGCATCTTAAGGGCCGAGCTCTCCAAAAAAGAAATTCTTGGCCTTTTTAAAGGCTTACAACTTTAAGGGGTCCACGTGAAAGGGTCGTGATACATCAAGCAAGCGTGGGAAACGTGACTGGGGGCTACATGCATCAGCTAACAGAACAAAAAGTTTTACAATGCTTTTTTCATACAGTGTCTGGAATTTACAGATAACACATAGTTTAGATCAAGGGTTGATGTTATTATTATTACTTTTTTTAATTCCTAGGGCCGGGTGGTGGTGCCAAGGTTGTCTGGCTATTTATCTTACTTTTATTTCCAACTTTTTGCTTTTTCTTTCCTCCTGTCTTGTGAACTAGGCAAGGTTGGGGGAGGAGGGCAGCAGAAGTAGTAGTGGTCTCCTTCCTTACCTCAGCCTCCCAAAGTGCTGGGATTTACAAGCGTGAGCCACCGCACCTGGCCATCTGCCCATCCCCCTACCGCCAACTCCGTGTTCTTCATGGAAAATAAAAAGCTGATGCTCAGATGGAAAATGACTTAACTCCCCCAAGGCCACAGGGCTGGGGAATGGTGTTTGCTGAACCAGGCCTCCTCCACATACAGCCATCTTTCCCTAATCCCTAATTGCTCTTCCTCGGCTACAAGTTTGGGGATGGTCCTTGTGTCTACCTCCTTGAGGAGATGAGAGTTGACTACTCCTCTTCCCTGCCCCCAGCTGCTCATTGGGAACTTCGGACTCAGCTTAGAGCAATCCCGGGCCCAGATGGCCCTGTGGACGGTGCTGGCAGCCCCCCTCTTGATGTCCACAGACCTGCGTACCATCTCTGCCCAGAACATGGACATTCTGCAGAATCCACTCATGATCAAAATCAACCAGGATCCCTTAGGCATCCAGGGACGCAGGATTCACGAGGTACTGGGGTGTGGAGGGAAGGAAGGGGAGGACTGAGGAACTGGGCTCTCCTGAGAGAAAGGCTGCCAGCCTCCCTGGGGGCAACACCTGGGGAGGTACAGGAGTCGCCCAGTCCCCAACCAGGGCTACCCCTTCTGGTTGCTTATGGTTGAGGACTCTGATGGGAGCTGCTCCAACTGTCTTCCTCTTGCTGGGTGAGAGCAGGGCTGAGCAGGGCTGAGCAGGACAGCTCAAGGGAGTCGGGGATGAGAGGCGTCAGCCACGTAAGTGCACACAGGAAGGGTGAGGCACAGAGCTTCTATACACCCATGATGGCCTGCAGAGAGCTTGGGCTTCCCTCCAGAGCAGGAGGAGCTGGTTTGTTTTTGAGATAGGGTCTCACTCTGTCACCCAGCTGGAGTGCAGTGGCACAATTTCGACTCACTGCAATCTCCACCTCCTGGGTTCAAGCAATTCTCATGCCTCAGCCTCCTGAGTAGCTGGCACTACAGGCGCCTGCCACCACGCCTAGCTAATTTTTGTATTTTTAGTAGAGACACCATGTTGGCCAGGCTGGTCTCGAACTCCTGGCCTCAGGTGATCCACCCGCGTCAGCCTCCAAAAATGCTGGGATTACAGGCATGAGCCACCGCACCTGGCCAGGAGAAGCTGTTATAGCCAAGGAATACTACGACTACTAGTGGCTGCTATTTATTACCTACTATGTGCCAGGAGATTTAGATACTTTTTCTCAGCAAGGTAGGTATCTTGCCATTTTACAAATGAGAAAAATGAAACTTCAAGAGTCTGAGTAACTTTATCCCAAGGCTACACAGTTGGTACAAACAAGACTGAACTTCAGTGTCACCTCAAAGCCTTTGCTTTTTTTTTTTTTTTTTTTTTTTTTTTTTTTTTTTTTTTGAGATGGAGTCTCACTCTGTAACCCAGGCTGGAGTGCAGTGGCACCATCTCAGCTCACTGCAACCTCTGGCTCCCAGGTTCAAGCGATTTTCCTGCCTCAGCCTCCCAGGTAGCTGGGATTACAGATGTGCGCCACCACACCCAGCTAATTTTTTTTGTATTTTTTTCAGTAGAGACAGGGTTTCACCATGTTGGCCAGGCTAGTCTCAAACTCCTGACCTCAGGTGATCCACTGGCCTCGGCCTCAAAAAGTAATGGGATTACAGGCGTGAGCCACTGTGCCTGGCCACCTTTGCTCTTTACCAAATCCTGGACTCTGGTAAAAATAAACCTACAGAACTACAGAAGGCACCTATAGAACTGGTGATGCCCAGAGGAAGTAATGATTCCCTGCCAGAGGGGCTGATGATGGAGCTGGGCCTGGAGAACCTTCTGGAGGATGGGAGTTCACATCCAGCTCCACTCTCCACCCTCCTGGAACAGAGTTCACTGTTCCCACTGGACAGCACCCTCCAGGCCAGCACTGGCAGTTGTTTGGGGCCGGCACTCATACACTGTACTGTTGTTGCTTCCCCGTTTCTGCATTTATCCCTCCCGTTGTCCTATGAGCTTCTGGGGCAGGGCCTCATGCAGCATTTGTCTCAATGTGCTAGCACAGGGGCCAGGCTCAGAGTAGGTGTTGATGAGTATCTGCTGAGTCAGGGAAGGCAGGCAGGTAGGGTTAGATAAGCTGGGGTGCTGGAGGCCCGTGGCATCCTCCCTAAGCCTGTGTAACATGGAACTGTGAACTGGGGGACCCAGAACTCAGGGAGGGCCAGGGAGGCAACGGTAGGTCTTAGTCTGAGCAAGGGACCCCAGCCAGTAGCCACCTTCTGTGCCCAGGAAAAATCTCTTATCGAAGTGTACATGCGGCCTCTGTCCAACAAGGCCAGTGCCTTAGTCTTCTTCAGCCGCAGGACCGATATGCCTTATCGCTACCACTCCTCCCTTGGCCAGCTGAACTTCACCGGGTCTGTGACATATGAGGTGAGCACCCGGCTGCCTGCAGCCACCCGCCTGGGCTTCAGATTTCTGTGGGAGGGTATTATGGGGTGTGATTGTTCACATATGGCCTCCCCTGAGCCATGGGCTTAGGACCTCTGGCAGGTGCCCATGGGGAGCTGCAGGCACTGAGAGCTGCAGCCAGTGCCGTGCTCTGCACCAGTATTTTCAACCTATGCAAACAGAACTACTGCATATAAATATGAATCCCATTAGCCTCTAGGGCTGTACTCCTCCTCCTAAGGGTCAGCCCTTGCTGGCACATTCCTCACAGTTTTCCATGGGCTGGGGCTTTCTCCACTGCCTGTGCTTGGGCACCTGTTGGATTTACTGGTGGAGAAGTGATGGAGATTCAGGGCTCCCACTTCTGTAGGGCATACTGGAAGCCCAGCACAGACAGGCCAAAGTCCAGGCAGAAGGCTTCTACATCCTCTAGGGAGGTCTCTGTGCAGCCATTCTCATGGTGGCATTGGTGATGTCCCTCCCCACTGCAGGCCCAGGACGTCTACTCAGGTGACATCATCAGTGGCCTCCGAGATGAAACCAACTTCACAGTGATCATCAACCCTTCAGGGGTAGTGATGTGGTACCTGTATCCCATCAAGAACCTGGAGATGTCCCAGCAGTGAGGAGCTGGGACATGTGACAGGCTGTGGTGGCACCATTGAGCCTAGACTATGGAGCCTTGGCATGCCCAGGGCAAGTGGGCAGGTTCTCTGCTCCCCAGGCCTGCTCGGTGACTGACCCCATCATACCCAAAGTGCAATCTCAGGGCCAGGTTCTATGCCCTGCCCAAGCGTAAACCCTCTTGGAAACTTCTTTTGGGGCAATTTTCCTGTGGCCTTCCTGGCCTCTACTTCGTGTGCACAGCCCCCCAGATGTTGCCGAGCAACTCGCCAGCCTCCCGAGCCCCATGCCCATCAGGACTCTAGCCTCTGACCTTGCTGTTGACTCTGAAATCAGGATTTGGAATTTTTCGAATTAGGAGTAGAGAGATCTGACCTCTTGCCAGGAATGCCCATGAATCATGTGATTGGCTTTTCTACCCATAGAGGGCCTTGCAGGCTGATACCACCTGGGAGTGAGGGTCACAAAGGAGACCTTGGCTCCCTCAGGTCACCAATAAACCTGTTCTTTAATCAAGTAGTTGTAATATGGACCTGGGGTACCTTTAGTTAGGCACTCTGGTGGCACTACACACGGTGCTGGATTCAAATCTCACCTCTATGGATGATGTCTGGCATCGTCTGGCCCCTCCTTTTCCAAACTGACCGGAAGATTGTACTTCCTAGAGATGCCAGACTTGCCTCACACCCAGGAGCTGCCCCTGCTGTGCCTGGTATGCTGGCAGTGGTGATGGTGACAACATAATGAGGCCAAGTAGCAATGCTCCCAGGTCCTGCAGCTTGTGCTCTGCCCAGCAGTGCCCCTGGCCCAGCAACTCAGCCTGCCCTTCTCTCTGGTGGCTCCACCCCCACCCCTACTTCTTTTCCTTTATTATTTCTCTCCCGACCTGGCTGCAAAGGAGGTTCATATTCCCCAGATGTGTCCACAAACCTGTCCAGGAGTTGTGTCTTAAAATTGATTTCCTGTCCCTCTTCCTAAGGACAGGGGTTAACAGTCAAAGTGAAGGAATGATGGGTTCTTGCCTATCTTGCTTTGGTCCTTATTTCCCAAGCCCTCCTCTTTTAGCCAAGGCTACAGGGCACTTGTCTTCCCTGGTGGCTCTCTCCCCTTTGGAGATTGCTGGTGGCAGAGCAAGCTAGCTAGGTCCTCCTTGGGCTTTGAATGTAGGAGCACCCAGTGCCCCAGGCCTTGCACTCTCCTGCCCAAGGAGTATTTTCTGGGTGGATCTCCCATAGTCCTCAGGGTTCTGAGGTCCTTGTATTTAGGGTATGGTGTGAAAACTTACATGTGCACATTTTGTTACATCATTTAAGATTACTGGAGCTTTACTGGTTAAGTATAGGGTCACCAGAGAAAGTTCCCTTCCCCAGTTGATGTCTTGAGGCTGCTGAGAAACTTAGGACAGAAGCCTACCTCATCCCAGGCCTCTGTCCTTGAAGGCCTGCCCCTCTGTGCATAGCTCTGGCTTTGGGTCTTGTTCATAGTGCTGTTCAAGCAAAATGGAATAGTCTCAGGTGGGAACACCTTCTCTTGCCAGCTCCAGGAAGGCTTTCCCACCACTCTGGGATGTGGTGGGAAATGAGTTGAGACCATGGACTTGGGAGTTGGGGGCCAGAGTTGAGCCTGGACTTGACCAATTAATTCCTTTACCTTTCAGCCCAAGATAGCTACATGTCTTTACTCGCTGTATAAGTTATCCTTTTGTCCTGGGGGTGCCTGATTGATCCTATCTCTTCACCCTTCATTCTTTCAACAAACATGCCATCTATCTCCCAGGACATTTATTCCCTTCTAGTCAAGGCCAGTTAGGAATGCAATATTTTTTCAGTTCAGCACAGATTTGTTTGGACCCAAAGTACCCTTTCTCTTTTTAAAAACTTTTTATCATGAAAACTTTCAAATACAAAAATAAAATGGTAGAGTGAACCTCCATGTACCCAGCATCCAGCTCCAATAACCATCAAGTTGTACCATTATTTCATCTCTCTTCCTGCACTTGCTCTTATGATGTGTGAGCTAGAGTATCTGAAAGGAAATTTCAGAAAACCCTAAAAACCACTATGTCTCTAACAGATAAGGGCTTTAAAAATACATACATGGGCCGGGCGCAGTGGCTCATGCCTGTAATCCCAGCACTTTGGGAGGCCGAGGCAGGCAGATCACAAGGTCAGGAGATCGAGACCATCCTGGCTAACACGGTAAAACCCCGTCTCTATTAAAAATACAAAAAATTAGCCGGGCATGGTGGTGGGCGCCCATAGTCCCAGCTACTCGGGAGGCTGAGGCAGGAGAATGGCGTGATCCTGGGAGGCGGAGGTTGCAGTGAGCCAAGATGGTGCCACTGCACTCCAGCCTGGGCAACAGAGCCAGACCCCATCTCAAAAAAAAAAAAAAAAAAAAAAAAAAAAAATATATATATATATATATATATATATATATCCTTAATACAATTTTCCTATCCAACAAAACAATTTTAAAATAATCTAATAACCAGTCTATGTCCAGTTTTTGCCAGTTGTCTCAAAAATCTCTCTCTATAGTTTGTCTAAATCAAGATCCAGTACGAACTACTGAAAGTTTGCTCCCTTCATAAAAGCATTGAAAAACCTGCCACATACTATCAAAATCAACTTTCACAGAACTCTGGAAATTAACCAAAAGCTTGCAGCAACCCAGAAAACTTCAACTGAAAAAGAAAAAAAAAAAAAAAATAGTTGAATTCCAGTAGGAACAGCAAGCTATGTGGTATTTTACCTTATTACCAGATTTTAAATCAGCTATTTTAAACGTTCAAAGAGCCAAACAAAGCCAGGTCTAAAGAAATAAAGGAAAGAATAAGAATGATGCCCAAACAGAATAACAAAGGAGATAAAACTATAGTGGAGAAGAAAGCACAAATTCTGAAGTTGGAAAGTACAATAGTTGAAATGAATTCACTGAAGAGGTTTAATAGTAGATTTGACAGAAAAAGAATCAGCAAACTTGAAGATAGATCTGTTGAAATTAACCTCTCTGAGAAAAAGAAAGAAACAAGAATGAAGAACACTGAGCAAAACTTCTAAAACCTTTGGGATACCACCAAATGTACCAATATACACATAAAAAAAAAGAGAAAGGGGAAGAATATTGGAAGAAAGAATGGTTGAAAATGTCTCACATTTGATGGAAAATATTAATCTACCTATCCAAAAAGCTCAATGAACTCCAAGTAGGTTAACCTCAAAGAGCTCCATACCTAGACATATCATAATCAAACCCTCAAAAGACAGAATTTTGAAAGAGGCAAGACAAAAGCAACTCATCACACAAGGGAGTCTCAATAAGATTTACAACTGACTTCTCATCAGAAACCATGGAAACAAGAAGGCAATGGGTACATTTAAAAATAAGTATAATTGGATTGTTTGTCACAAAGGATAAATGCTTGAGGCGCTAGATACCCTATTTTCCGTGATATGATTATTACAGGAATGCAATGCCTGTATCAAAACATCTCATGTCTTCCATAAATATATACACCTACTATGCATCCACAAAAATTAAAAATGAAAAAGCAGTGGGTTGACATATTCAAAGTGTTGAAAGAAAAAGACTATCTATGAAAAAATCTGTATTTGGCCAAACTATCTTTCAAAAATGAAGGCAACATGAAAACATTCCCAGATAAACAAAAACAGAGTTCATCTCTAGCCAACCTGCCCTACATAAAATACTGAAGGACATCCTTCAGGCTGAAATGGAAGGAAACTAGAAGTAACTTGAATCCACATGGAGAAATAAAGAACACCAGTAAATGAAACACATAAGTAAATATAAATGATTTTGGTTTGTAACTCATTTTTTGTCCCCATCTGATTTAAAAGGTAACTTAAATGCAGTAATTATAAACTGAGATGGGTAGACCATGTATAAAGATGTAATTTGTAGCAATAACAGCATAGAGGAGGGGAACAGCTATATAAGAAGCAAAATTTTTGTATACAAGTGGCATGAATTAGTATTAATCAGAATGAGATAGTTCAGAATAAGATGTTAATGGCAATCCCTATGGCAGCCACAGAAAAAAACTTTAAAAATATGGTAAATATATGACAGAGATCAAACAGTACAAAATAAAATGTCTAACACAAAAAAAGGCAGTAATGGAAGAAATGTGGAACAAAAGAGACTTAAGACATAACACACAAATAGTAAAATGGCAAATGTAAACCTTATCAATAATTACACGTAAATGGATTAAACATAGATCGACAGAATGCATTTAAAACATACACACACAAGTGCACACATAATCCAAAAATGTGCTTTATTTAAGAGACACTTTAGACTCAAAGACGTAATAAGTTGGAAGTAAAAGGACAGAAAAAGATAGACCATGCAAATGGTAGCAAAAGTACTAGGGTTGGGGGGGTCTATGTTAATATCGGAAAAAGACTTTAAGACAAAAATTGTTACTAGATCCAAAAGATTTTATAACATTGAAAGGATCAATCCACCAAAAAAGATATAATTAGTATACCTAACAAGAGTCCAAATATATAAAGCAAAACCAGACACAATTGAATAGAGAAATAGATAATTCAACAATAAGTGTTACCAATTATATTACCAATACTAATTATAAACCAATTAGACCTAACAGACATCTACAGAACATTCCACCCAATAGCAGCAGAATATACATTCTTCTCAGTACAAATGGAACATTCTCTAGGACAGACCGTATGTTAGGCCATAAAGTCAGTATCACTAAATTGTAAAAGACTGAAATTGCCAGGCACAGTGGCTCACACCTGTAATCCCAGCACTTTGGGAGGCCGAGTTGGGCAGATCACCTGAGGTTGGGAGTTCCAGATCAGCCTGACCAACATGGTGAAACCCTGTCTCTACCAAAAATACAAAAATTAGCTGGGCTTGGTGGCGGGCGCCTGTAATCCCAGCTACTCTGGCAGCTGAGGCAGGAAAATTGCTTGAACTCTGAGGCGGAGGTTGCAGTGAGCCAAGATCGCGCCACTGCACTCCAGCCTGGGTGACAGAACGAGACTCGGTCTCAAAAAAAAAAAAAAAAAAAAAAAAAAATTAGCTGGGCATGGTGGTAGGTGCCTGCTGATGCAGGAGAATCATTTGAACTCAGGGGGCAGAGGTTGCAGTGAGCCGAGATCACACCATTGCACTCCAGCCTGGGTGACAGAGCGAAACTGTCTCAGGAAAAAAAAAGAAAAGAAGAAAAAGAAAAAGAGGACACACACTTTCAATTTCAGTATCTACCAAAAAGCTACAGTAATAAAAACAGTGTGGTACTGGGGTAACAATAGACGTACAGTTGAGAGTCCAGAAATAAACCCATATACATCTATAGTTAATTGATTTTTTTTCTTTTTTAGACACCAGGTCTCACTGTGTTGCCCAGGCTGGCATGTACATAGCTCAGTGCAGGCTTAAACCCCTGGGTTCAGGCGAACCTCCCACCTTGGCCTCCCAAAGCACTGGAATCACAGGCATGAACAACTGCATCCAGCCAGTTAATTTTTTTTTTTTTTTTTACAAAGGTACTAAGACCCTTCAATTAGAAAATAGTCTTTTAAATAAATGGTGCTGGGACAACCAGATATCCACATGTAAAAAAAAATGAATGTAACTCAAAATGGTTAAAAGACCTAAATGTAAGACTGAAAACTATAAAACTCTTAGCATAAAACATAAGTGTAAATCTTAATGACTTTAGATTATGCCACAGTTTCTTAGATAGGACACTAAAATCAGAAACAGGCTGGCTACGGTGGGTCACGCTTATAATCCCAGCACTTTGGGAGGCTGAGGCGGGTGGATCACCTGAGGTCAGGAGTTCGAGCCCAGCCTGGCCAACAAGGTGAAACCCTATCTCTACTAAAAATACAAAAAAAAAAAAAAATTACCTGGGCATGGTGCCATGCGCCTATAATCCCAGCTGCTCAGGAGGCTGAAGCAAGAGAATTGCTTGAACCTGAGAGGTGGAGGTTGCAGTGATCGTGCCACTGCACTCTAGCCTGGGTGACAGTGTGAGACTCTGTCTAAAAAAAAAAAATTTTTTTTTTTAATCAGAAGCAATCAAAAAAATAGATAAGTTGGACTTGATCAAAATTCAGAACTTTTCTGTATCAAAGTATACTATCAAGAAAATTAAGAGAGGCCCTGCACAGTCGCATACACTTGTAATCCCAGCACACAGGGAGGCTGGGACGGGAGGATCACTTGAGGCCAGGAGTTCAAGAGCTTGAGCAACGTAGACCTTGTCTCTTAATTTTTTTTTTGTAATAAAAAAATAAACAAAGTTAAAAGACAACTCGCAGGATGGGATGCAACATTTGTAAATCATATACTCTGATTAGGGTCTAGTATCCAGAATATATACAACTTAATAAAAAGACAAATGACTTAATTAAAAATAGGCAAAGAATTTGAATAGACATATCTCCAAAGAGTTAGACAAATGGCCAATAAGCTCATGAAAATATGCCCAACATTGGCCAGGTGTGGTGGCTCATGCCTGTAATTCCAGCACTTTGGGAGGCCGAGGCAGGTGGATCATGAGGTCAGGAGTTCGAGACCAGCCTGGCCAACATAGTAAAACCCCGTCTCTACTAAAAATACAAAAATTAGCCAGGCACGGTGGCACGCACCTGTAGTCCCAGCTACTTAAGAGGCTGCAGCAGGGGAATTGCTTGAACCCGGGAGATGGAGGTTGTAGTGAGCCGAGATCGTGCCACTGCACTCCAGCCTGGGTGAGAGTGACTCCGGTCTTAAAAAAAGAAAAAGAAAAAGAGAAAAAAAAAGATGCCCAACATCATTAGTCATCAGTCACTGTAGAAACCTGCTTGGCAGTTCCTCAAAATGTTAAACAGAGTTACCACGTGATCCAGCAATTCCACTCTTAGGTAGATACCTAAGAGAAATTTAAAAATATGCCTACCCAAAGACTTGTATGTGAATGTTCATAGCATTATTCATAATAGCCAAAAAGTATAAACAACTCAAATGTCTATCAACTGATGGATAAACAAAATGTGTTATATCCATGCAGTCCACACAGTATATCCATACTGACACATGCTGCAACATGGTTGAACCTTGAAAACTTTATGCTAAGTGAAAGCCAGACACAAAAGGACCTGCATTGTATTATTCCATTTATATGAAATGTCTGGAATAGGCAAACCTATAGAGACAAAAAGTAGATAAATGGTTGCCAAGGGATGGAGGGAAGAGGAAATGAGAAGTGATTGCTAATGATTATGGGGTTTCTTTTTGGGTAATAAAAATGTTCTGGAATTATAGTACTTATGGTTGCTTATTTTTCTGTTCAAATAACACATGGCTTCTGTCTCCTGACTGGAGCCTTTCAGGTATACAGAGAGCCTACAGTTAGCTGCTGTTCAAGGATCCAGGTGAGAGACAGGGAGGCAGGGACAGGGGTGATCACAGTGAAGATGAAGGAGGACTGGCCAGATCTCCAGGACTCAGTGACCGTTGGCCTACCAAGGCAATATGCACAGGCCAAAGACACATTGGTAAAATAAAGACAAAAGTGTTAGAGGGGAAATTGTTGAAGAGTACCTATTTTGCCACTCTTATTTCCAGCAACAGTCTAGAATTTCTGGACTCCAAAGAAAAAATACAAGTGGGTTCCAGGCCTGGCACAGCGGCTCATGCCTCTAATCTCAGCACTTTGGGAGGCCAAGGTGGGTGATCACCTGAGGTCAGGAGTTTGAGACCCGCCTGGCCAACATAGTGAAACCCTGTCTCTACTAAAAATACAAAAAATTAGCTGGGCATGGTGGTATACACCTGTAGTCCCACCTACTTGAGAGGCTGGGGCACAAGAATTGCTGGAACCAGGTGGAGGTTGCAGTGAGCCAGGATCGCACCACTGTACTCCAGCCTGGATGACAGAGCCAGACTCCATCTCAAAAAAAAAGAAAAAAGAAAGAGGAAAAAAAAATACAAGTTGGTTCCTGTTTAAAGAGCTTCAAGAAGTTCTCAGAAACTATTCCTCAAGACAGTCCCTGGAGAGGCTGTGTGTGAAGGCCCACAAAGACAGACCTTTACCTCTACAAAGACCCTTTACCTCTCCAGGTTGGAACAAAGCCATCTGCACTGACTTGGGATAAAATAAAAAATTGAGATGATTTCCCTTACTAAAAAGACTGACCGGTTTATAGAAAGAGAATAAGATGGTAATTTAGTTGTATATTCTAATACCTAGATTTAAATCCTTGCTCCACTTACAGCTGTGCAATCTTGAGCACCCTACTTAATCTCTCTGTGCTTCTACTTCCTCTATAATGGGGATAATGTATTATAATATTCTACTTCCTTTATAGTGGGGATAATAGTTCCTACCTCATGGGATTATCGCTCGGGAATTAAGTGAGCTAATTTATGTAAAGCACTGAGAATGGCTAATTTATGTAAAGCACTGAATAAGTAGTTATTCAGGCCCAGGCTTTTCTATATGGTGGTTTTTGCCACCTAGCTTGGGAGCCCTCAGACATTTAAAAAGCTGTGGGAAATCACAGTCTCTCCCCCTAAATGGGCTTCCCATCCCTTCCCTGACCCCAGCCTTTTAAAGACCAGGTTTAGGTTTCCTGAACAATTAGGCAGAAAATGCAGAGTTCCCATATACTCTCTCTTCGCTCACTGTTTCCCCTATTGTTAACATCCTGCATTTATGTGGTAGATTTGTTATAATTGATAGTACTGATACATTATTAGCAAACGTTCATAATTTACATTAGGGTTCACTCTTTATGCTGTACATTCACTGGGTTTTCACTGTGTCATGAGGCACACCCACTGTTAACAGTATCATACAGAATAGTTTCACTGCCCTAAAAATCCTTGTTCCACCTGGTTCAGCCCTCCCTTCCTTCTCCCCTATTCCTGGCAATCGCTGATCTTTCCACTGTCTCCATAGTTTTGCCTTTTCCAGAATGTCACAGTTTGAATCATACAGTAAATAGCCTTTCAGATCGGCTTCTTTCACTTAGCAATATGAATTTAGGGTTCCTCCATATCTTTTCATGGTTTGATAGTACATTACTTTTTAAGCAATGTACTTAAATGAATATCCCATTGTATAGATATTACCACTGTTTATCCATTCAACTATTCAAGGACATCTTTGTTGCTTCCAGGTTTCAGCAATTATGAATAAAGCTGCTATAAATATTTGAGTGCAGATTTTTGTGGACATAGATTTTCAACTCATTTGGATAAATACCAAGAAGCACAATTGCTGGGACATATGGTAAGAGTATATTTAGTTTGGAAGACAGTTTGGCAGTTTCTTACTAAAGTATACCATTTTGTACTCCCAGGAAGCAATGAGCGTTCCTGTTGCTCCACATCCTCACCAGAATTTGGTGTTGTCAGCATTTTGGGTTTTAGCCATTCCAATAGGTGTATAATAGTATCTGTGGATTTTAGCCATTCCAATAGGTGTATAATAGTATCTGTTTTAATTTGCAATTCCTTAATGACATATGATGTTCAACATCTTCTAATATGTGTGTTTGCCATCTGTTTATCTTCTTTGGTGAGGTGTCTGTTTGGGTCTTTTATCCATTTTTTAATTAGGTTTTTTTTTTGGGGGGTGGACAGGGGAATGAAGTCTTACTGTTGCCCAGACTGGAGTGCAGTGGCATGATCTCAGCTCACTGCAACCTCCATTTCCTGGGTTCAAGAGATTCCTCCTGCCTCAACCTCCTAAGTAGCTGGGATTACAAGCAGGCGCCACCACACCCGGCTAATTTTTGTATTTTTTTAGTAGAAACGGGGTTTTGTCATGTTGGCTAGGCTGGTCTCAAACTCCTAACCTCAGGTGATCTGCCTGCCTCGGCTTCCCAAAGTGCTGGGATTACAAGCATGAGCCACCACGCCTGGCCCAGGTTGTTTTTTTTGTTTTTTGAATTATTGAGTTATAAGAGTTGGATTTTTCGTTTGTTTTTAGAGACAGGGTCTCGCTCTGTCACCCAGGCTAGAAAGCAGTGGCACAACCATTCTTCACTGCAGTCTCAAGCAATCCTCCCACCTAAGCCTCCTGAGTAGCTAGGACTATAGGAATGCCCAGCTAATTTTTTTAGTTTTTTGTAGAGATAGGGTCTCACTATGTTGCCCAGACTGGTCTTAAACTGGCCTCAAGCAATCTTCCCACTTCGACCTCCCAAAGATTACAGGCATGAACCACCTGTAAATTTTAGATATAAAAGATGGCAGAATGTGCCATACCAAAATGTGCCACTTTTTTTTTTTTTTTTTTGAGACAGAGTCTCGCTTCTTTGCCCAGGCTGGAGTGCGATGGCACAATCTTGGCTCACTGCAACCTCTGCCTCTCAGGTTCAAGCAATTCTCCTGCCTCAGCCTCCCCAGTAGCTGGGATTATAGGCATGTGCCACCACGCCTGGCTAAATTTTGTATTTGTATTTTGTATTCAACCTATCGATTTTTTATTTTTTTCTTTTTTCATGCTTTTGATGTTGTTTCTAAAGACTCACTGGAAAAGCCAAAATTTTTTTTTTTTTTTTTTTTTTTTTGAGATGGAGTCTCGCTCTGTCACCCAAGCTGGAGTGCAGTGGCGTGATCTTGACTCACTGCAAGCTCTGCCTCCTGGGTTCACACCATTCTCCTGCCTCAGCCTCCTGAATAGCTAGGACTACAGGCGCCGCCACCACAGCCGGCTAATTTTTTGTATTTTTAGTAGAGACAGGGTTTCACCGTGTTAGCCAGGATGGTCTCGATCTTCTGACCTCGTGATCCGCCCACCTCGGCCTCCTAAAGTGCTGGGATTACAGGCATGAGCCACTGCGCCCGGCCTCCTATGTTATCTTCTAGAACTTTTATAGCTCGGTGTTTTACAATTAGGTCTATCTTGAGTTAATTTTTATGAAAAGTGTAAAGTCTGTGTCTAGATTTTTTTTTCTTTTGGGATATGAATGTCCAATTGCACTAGCACCACTAGTTGGGAAGACTATCCCTTCATTGAATTACCTGTGTCCCTTTGTAAAAAATATTGACTATATTTGTGTGGTACATTCTGGACTCTATTCTGTTCCACTGATCTACTTGTCTACTGCTTTGCTAATACCACATTGTCTTGATTACTATAACTTTACAGCAAGTCTTAAAGGATCAGTCCTTTGACTTTGTTCTTTTCAGTATTGTGTTGGTCATTTGTGAAGAAAGTAGGTTTTTCCTTCATTCTGAATATATATGACTTTTATTTCCTGTCCTTATCTTATTGGATTAGCCAGAACTTCCAACAGGAAGTTCAACAGAATAGGAATGGTGAGAGGAGACACTGCCTTGTTCCTGATCTTAGCAAGAAAGCATCTCATTTGCCACCAGAGTTTTATGTCACCTGTAGGGTTTTTAGTTTTTGGACAGATGTTCTTTATCAAGCTGAGGATATTCCCCTCTATTCCTAGGGTTTCTTTTCTTTTTTTTTTTTTTTTTTTTTTTTGAGACCGAGTCTCGCTCTGTCGCCCAGGTTGGAGTGCAGTGGCGCAATCCTGGCTCACTGCAAGCTCGGCCTCCCAGGTTCACGCTGTTCATCTGCCTCAGCCTCCCGAGTAGCTGGGACCACGGGCACCCGCCACCACACCTGGAAAATTTTTTATATTTTTAGTAGAGACGGGGTTTCACCATGTTAGCCAGGATGGTCTCGATCTCCTGACCTCAAGATCCGCCTGCCTCGGCCTCCCAAAGTGCTGGGATTACAGGCGTGAACCACTGCGCCCGGCCTGCTGAGGGTTTTTATCATGAAGAGAAGCTAGATTTTTTAAGTGCTTTTTCTGTATCTATTGATATGATATTATGTTTCTTTTTTTTTTTTTTTGAGATGGAGTCTCACTCTGTTGCCAGGCTGGAGTGCAGTGGCGCAATCCCGGCCCACTGCAACCTCTGCCTCCCGGGTTCAAGCGATTCTCCTGCCTCAGCCTCCCGAGTAGCTGGGATTACAGGCGTGCACCACCACGCCCGGCTAATTTTTGTACTTTTCATAGAGACAGGGTTTCACCATGTTGGCCAGGATGGTCTTGATCTCTTGACCTTGTGATCCGCCCGCCTCGGCCTCCCAAAGTGCTGGGATTACAGGCGTGAGCCACTGTGCCCAGCCTATTTTTCTTCTTTAGATTGTTGTTGTGATGGATTATATTTCAAATGTTGAAACTGTTCTGCACACCTGGATAAATTCTACTTGGTTATGGTGTATTTTTAATATATTCTTGGATTCAGTTTATTAATATTTTGTTCTGAGGATTTTTGCATCTATGTTTATGAGAGATACTGGTCTGCAGATTTTCTTAAAATATATTGATTGGTTTTAAGCTGGGCGCGGTGGCTTATGCCTGTAATCCCAGCACTTTGGGAGGCCAAGACGGGCAGACCACAAGGTCGGGAGATCGAGACCATCCTGGCTAACACGGTGAAACCCCATCTCTACTAAAAATACAAAAAGTTAGCCGGGCGTGGTGGCATGTGCCTATAGTCCCAGCTGTTGGGGAGGCTGAGGCAGGAGAATGGCGTGAACCCAGGAGGCGGAGCTTGCAGTGAGCCGAGACGGTGCCACCGCACTCCAGCCTGGGCAACAGAGCGAGACTCTGTCTCAAAAAAAAAAAAAAAAATTGTGATTGTTTTTTTTTTTTTTGGGGGGGGGGGTTGTTGTTGTTGTTTGAGACTCACTCTGTGCAGTGGCGTTATCTCAGCTCGCTGCAACCTCCGCCTCCCACGTTCAAGCGATTCTCCTGCCTCAGCCTCCCGAGTAGCTGGGATTACAGGCGCCCAACATAACACCAAGCTAATTTTTGTACTTTTAGTAGAGATAGGGTTTCACCATGTTGGCCAGGCTGGTCTCAAAGCATGAGCCACCACGTCCGGTCATGGTTTTGGTATTTACATATTTTTGGTCTCAGAGAATGAGTTAGCAAATGTTCTTCTCTGCTCCTATTTTTTCTTTTTTTTTTGAGCTTGAAAATAAATGTTTATTTTCAGTTATTACCCACCAGTAAGAGAAAGTTAGGTTCACAGTTTTAGCTCTTGACACAAAGTGAACTAGGAGGCAAATTTATATCCATCGGATACAACTAATGGACCACCTTTTTAAGTTCAGGCTATCTTGAAAGCTTGCAACATACCAGATATTGCTATGTTGTCTCTCACAACAGCAATGGATGACACTGAGTAGAAGCTGTGTTTTGAATAGCAGGTGTTTTCTATAGTATGTTGCTGGAAATCAAGAGGTTTATAAACATGGTACATGTTTGGAAATGAGTTAGATACTTGAAAAGTCTAAACACATTGATTTAGGAGTGCGTATGTTGCCATCTCAAGAGGGGTCAATAGTTCATATGGACTAAATTGATCTCTGGGTAGCACGTATGTTTGTAAATATAAAATTATATTAGACATTAGCACCAGTGCAGAACATGCTCAGCATCATGAGATCCAAAACACCAGCACAAGTTTATCCATCATTAAAAACAATTACCTCCTTCCTAAAATGTCATAATAGTACGTAACTGAGATTAATAAATCTAATCCAAAAAAGTAACTCTTATAACATAAAATTTCTCTTTTAGAAGTATATGTGGAACCAATCAGCTAAATAGAAATGTTTAAGATTGAAGATGTCCAATAGTTTTAAAACGGGACATTACCATATACAGGTAGAACATTTCTAAAAATGATGTGACAAACAATTCTTAAAACTTTTTAAAAAATTCCTTCACTGTTTATCAACAAATGTGGCAGAATAAAAGACAATCCTAGAAAACTTTTTTTATTTATCATTCTATGTGTGTTTTAATAAGTGGTGATGCTCCCATTATAGGAATCCATTATTAACCTAATTTTCTAATGGAGGAAGACAGAAAAGATAATTACCACTTTCTGTGGAATACTCAACTTAGGACCAAATAATAGCAATCTAGGAAATTTAGAAACAGTAATGATTTTTGGTTTATATTTCATGGATAGTGCTGCTGTTCCAACCTTATAAAGTAAAGCTGTCTGCTTCCCAAATTCCAAAAATTAAAATACTCCCCTGCCTCACCCTACCAACCAGTGCCCTTTGGTTTTTGTTTGTTTTAGAACAAAGAAGGTTAAATGGTTGCTGATTATGGATGTACCATTTTGATTCTGGGACCTTTCACACACAGAAATCATACCAAATGGCCAGACACTTATTTTACAGAAGAGTTTAAATATTACACATTGGCCAAATCAACTTATTCCACCCACGCTGGTGAAGGGTGAGAAAAAACCCGTACCTATAAAACTACTTCACTTGACAGGATGTATCTATCAACAATAAGAAGCTTAAACAACTTGCACCAATTAAGATGTCTAGTTTAGATTTTAAAATGGGAAAGTCAAGAATTTAAAAAGTAAATATAGTTGAAAATGTAAATCAGTTATAATTTGAACCTTAATGAACCATGCAAGGCTCTGCTCCTATTTTCTGGAACATATTGAATTTACCAGTGAACTCACCTGAGCCTGGTGCTTTATTTTTTGGAAGGTTATTAATTATTGACTCAATTTTTAAAATACATATAGGGCTATTGAGATGTCTGTTTCTTCTTGTGTGAGTTTTGGTTGGTTGTATCTTTCAAGGAATTAGTCCATTTCATCTAGGTTATCGAATTTGTGGGCAGAGAGTTGTTCACAATATTCCTTATAATCCTTGTAATGCCCATGGGATCAACAGTGATTTTTCTCTTTCATTTCTATGAAATTTCACTTCACAGAAATTTGTCCATTTTCCTTCCTTAGCCTGGTAAGAGGTTTTTTTTTTTTTTTTTTTTGAGACAGAGTCTTGCTGTGTCGCCCAGGCTGGAGTGCAGTGGCGTGATCTGGGCTCACTGCAAGCTCCGCCTCCCGGGTTCACGCCATTCTCCTGCCTCAGCCTCCCGAGTAGCTGGGACTACAGGCGCCCGCCACCATGGCCAGCTAATTTTTTGTATTTTTTTTAGTAGAGACAGGGTTTCACCGTGTTGGCCAGGATGGTCTCGATCTCCTGACCTCGTGATCCGCCCGCCTCGGCCTCCCAAAGTGCTGGGATTACAGGCATGAGCCACTGCGCCCGGCCGAGGTTTTAAAATTTTATTGATTTTAGCCTGGGCATAGTGGCTCATGCTTCTAATCCCAGTGCTTTGGGAGGCTGAGACAAGAGGATTGATTAAAGCCAGGAGTTCAAGACCAGACTGGGCAACATAGTGAGACGCCCATCTCTCTTAAATAAAGAAAAAAAATTAGCCACGTGTGGCATGTGCCTATAGTCCCAGGTATTCAGGAGGCTGAGGCAGGAGGATCAACTTGAACCCAGGAGTTCCTAGTTACAGAGAGCTATGATCAAGCCACTGCACTCCAGCCTGGGTGACAGAGTGACATCCATTTCCACAAAATAAATTTTTAAAAATTTATTTTTTGAGACACAGTCTCTGTCACCCAGGCTGGAATGCAGTGGCATGAACATGGCCCACTGCAGCCTTGACTTCCTGGGTTCAAGCAATCTTCCTGCTTCAGCCTCCCCAGTAGCTGGGACTACAGGCACACACCACCATGCCCAGTGAAAGTTTTTTATTATTTGTAGAGACAGGGTCTCCCCTCATTGTCCAGGCTAGTCTCAAACTCCTGGGCTTAAGCAATCCTCTTGCCTTCGCTTCCCAAAATGCTGGGATTACAGGCATGAGCCACTGTACCTAGCCAAAACCAAAATTTTTATTGATCTTTTCAAAGAACGAAATTTGGTTTTGTTGATTTTCTCCATTACTTCCTGCTATGGCTTAAATGTTTGTCCCCTCTGAAACTCATGTTGAAACTTAATCCCCAGTGGGGCTGTATTGAAAGGTAAGGCCAGCTGGTCGCGGTAGCACATGCTTATAATCTCAGCATTTTGGGTGGCTGAAGTGGGAGGATCGCTTGAGGCCAGGAGTTCAAGACCAGCCTAGTCAGCATAACGAGACTTTGTCTGTAGAGATAAAAAAAGATTAAAAAAAAATTAGCCAGACATGGTGGCACACGCCTGGTGGGATAGGGACAGGGATGGATAGAAAGCACTCTAGGCACAGACTTGGAGAAACAGGAGAGCAAGGCACGTTCGGGTAACCCTTCTCCAAACTGAAAAGACGACTATTGCCTCTCTGAGGCAACGGAGAAGGAAATATTTTCTTTGGTTAACAACTTAAAACTCTAGCTGCAGGGCGGGCGAGGTGGCTCACGCCTGTAATCCCAGAACTTTGGGAGGCCAAGGTGGGTGGATCACTTGAGGCCAGTAGTTCAAGACCAGCCTGGCCAATATGGTGAAACCCTGTCTATACAAAAATACAAAAAATTAGCCAGGCATGATGGCAGTTCCCTATAATCCCAGCTATTCGGGAGACTGAGGCAGGAGAATCACTTGAACCCGGGAGGTGGAGGCTGCAGTGAGCTTAGATCACGCCACTGCACTCTAGCCTGGGCAACAGAGCAAGACTCCATCTCAAAAAAAAAAAAAATCTAGCTCCAATAGTTTTGGCTAGGATGTCAAAGATTGTTGAAAGAACATTTGGACTTTAAAAGCAATTTGCTTCTCCTCAGTTGTGCACATGCATGCAGCCGATCCAGAATGGTTGCTGGCCCTTCCCTCCATGCACATGCCTATAACTGGCCCTTAAATTCATGTGGGTGCACACTACCAACCCCACAGCTACACACACACATAACTGCCACTGTGTGTGTGCCTAGAGTCGACTCCAGCTCCTGCTGTTGGTCCTGGCCTTCACCACAATATATGCCCAAATCTGGCCATTGCCATCACACATGTGCCAGTAGCTGGCTCCCACAACTGAGCATATACACACCACCAGCCCTAGCCCCCCCCACAGCTTGTTCCAGTCCCTTGCTGCTGCACCTGGAAGCATTGCTGAGAACCTCAACAGCCCTTGCAGCCACTGTAGGCCCCCACACCTCTTGTCTCCAAGGACCACACAGTTGCTGACATCACAGACCCAGCTCCTTGAGCCAATAAAACACTGTACTGCTCCATGAACCTGGAGCTGCCACATGCCCCCACACTTTGTGGAGGACCACTAGAACCAATGCCATGGCACACTGCAGCATGCTGCCCACCCACTCCTGAGAAGTGAAAGTCTTTCCTTACCAAAGCTACTCTATAAAACCTAGAAGAGATGGATTGCTTCTCCTTTTTTTTTTTTTTCTTGGCTCACTGCAACCTCTGCCTCCTGGGCTCAAGGGATCCTCCCACTTTAGCCTCCTGAGTAGCTGGGACTACAGGTGTATACCACCATGCCTGGCTAATTTTTGTATCTTTTTTGGTAGAGACAGGGTTTCACCATGTTGCCCAAGCTGGTCATCTCGAACTGCTGGGCTCAAGTGATCTGCCCACCTTGGCCTCCCAAGGTGCAGGAGTTGCAGGCATGAGCCACCATACCCAGCCAATGATTACTTCTCTAAATGTGCAAACACCTATGCAAGGCTAGAAGGATCACAAGGAATCAGGGAAACATGACAACACCAAAGGAAGAAAATAAGCTTCTAGTAAATAATTCAAAGAGATGGATATCCATGAACCACCTGATAAAAAATTCACAATAATTGTTTTAGAGAAATTCCACAAACTACAAGAGAACACAGATAAACGATTTAATGAAATCAGGAAAAGAATACAAGAACGAAATGAGAAGTTCAGCAAAGATAGAGGAAAATTAAAAAGAAACATTCTGGAGCTGAAGAATATCATGACTAACTACAAAATGCAATACAGAACTTCAGAAGATGACTCAAGTAGAAGAAAGAATCTGCAGACTCAAAAACAGGTTATTTGAAATTATCCAATTGGAGGAGAAAAGAGAAAAAAGAACTAAAATGTATGAAGAAAGCTTATAGGATTTATGAGACACTATCAAGTGAACTAATATACACATTGTGGCGTTATGAGATGAAGAAGAGAGAAAGGAGTAGAAAGTGTATTTGCAGAAATAACTAAAAAGATTTCCAAATCTTTGGAAAGAAATAGACATCCAGACTGAAGAAGCCCATAGGATCCCAAATAGGTTGAACACAAGTCTACAACAAGACACATCACAATGAAACTGTTAAAGTCAAAAAATTTTGAAAGATGCAAGAAAAAAGCAACTTGTCATTCAAGGGAATCCCTGTGAGACTATCAGCAGATTTCTCCACAACAATTTTGTAGGCCAGGAAAGAATGGGATAATATGTTCCAAATATTGACATAAAATGGCAACCAAGAATACTATATCCTGCAAAGCTATCCTTTAAAAATGAAAGAGAGATAGTCTTTCCCACATAAACAAAAACTGAGTTTGTCACCATTAGACCTGTCTTACAAGAAATGCTTAAGGGAGTTCTTCAAATGGAAAAACATGCTAATCAGCAATGTAAAAGTGTAAATCTCACAGGCAAAGGTAAATATATAGTCAGATACAAAATAATGTAACACTGTAATGGTGGGGCCCAATTTACCCATAAGACTACAAAAGTTGAA
Organism: Symphalangus syndactylus; assembly: GCF_028878055.3. Lineage (NCBI taxonomy): Eukaryota > Metazoa > Chordata > Mammalia > Primates > Hylobatidae > Symphalangus > Symphalangus syndactylus. Next base: position 17,700,173 of record NC_072440.2, read on the forward strand.
AAACAAAAATATCAAGAATAACTATAACCAAAAAAATTTGGTAATAGACTCGCAATATAAAAAGAGGTAAACTCTGACTTGAAGAGTACATAGTGGAGGGGAGTATGAGTGTAAAGTTTTTGTATACAATTGAATTTTAAGTTATCGTTAAATTAAAATAGATGGTTGTAACTGAAAGAAAATGTAGCCAGGTATGGTGGCTCATGATTGTAATCCCAGCATTTTGAAAGGCCAAGGCAGGTGGATCACTTGAGATCAGGAGTTCAAGACCAGCATGCCATGGCAAAACCTCATCTCTACTAAAAATTCAAAAATTAGCCAGGCATGGTAGCACACACCTTAGTCCCAGCTACTTGGGAGGCCGAGGCACGAGAATCACTTGAACCCAGGAGGCGGAGGTTGCAGTGAGCCGAGATCATGCCACTGCACTCCAGCTTAGGTGACAGAGTGAGACTCCATTAAATAAAATAAATAAAATAAATGAAATGAAATAAAATATATATACAAGCCTCATAGGAGCCACAAAGAAAACCCTGTAGTATATACACGAAAGATATAGACAAAGGAAGAATGAAAGCAAACCAAAAAATCATCAAATAACAAAAGAAGAAAAGAAAGGAAGAAAACAAAAGAGCTGCAAAACAGATTGAAAGCAACAGAATGGCAATATTAAGTCCTCACTTATCAATAAATACTTTAAATGTAAATGGATTAACCCCCGCCCCCAATCAAAAGGCATAGGGTAGCTTAATGGATTTAAAAAAAAAAAAAAAAGATCCAGTAATATACTGTCTACAAAAGGCTTACTTTAGCTATAAGGACACTCAGACTAAAGGTGAAGGGATAGAAAATGATACTCCATGCAAATGGTAACCAAAAGAGAGCAAAAGTGGCTATACTTTTTATCAGACAAAACAGACTTTTTTTTTTTTTTTTTTTAAAGAATCTCACCCTGTTGCCAGGCTGGAGTACAGTGGCGTGATCTCGGCTCACTGTAACCTCCGCCTGCTGGGTTCAAGCGCTTCTCCTGCCTCAGCCCCCCAAGTAGCTGGGACTACAGGTGTGTGCCACCACATCCAGCTAATATATATATTTTTAGTAGAGACAGGGTTTCACCATGTTGGCCAGGATGGTCTCGCTCTCTTGACCTCGTGATCTGCCTGCCTCAGGCTCCCCTCCCAAAGTGCTGGGATTACAGGCGTGTGCCACCGTGCCCAGCCAAAACAGACTTTTAAGTCCAAAACTGTTACTAGGGACAAAGAAAGTCATATAATGATAAAAGTTTCAATTCAACAGGAAGCTATAACAATTATAAACATGTATGTACTGAACATCAGAGCACTTAAATACATAAATCAAATATGGACAGATATGTAGAAAGAGGTTAAAAACAATTTAATAGTAGGAGAATTCAATACTCCACTTTTAATAATGGATAGCACATTCAGGCAGACAACCAATAAAAAAACAACTGATTTGAATAACACTATACACCAAATGGACCTAACATACAGAACTTTTTAGTCAACAGCAGCAGAATACAATTTCATCTCAAGTATACATGGAACATATTCCAGGATAGGTCACATGTTAAGTCACAAAACAAGTTTTAACAAATTTAAGAAGATTGAAATAATACCTGGTATCTTCTTAGGCCACAGTGGAATGAACTAGAAATTGGTAACAAAAAGAAAATAGAAAAATTCACAAATTCATAAAAACAATACCCTCTTGAACAACTGGGTAAGAGGAAATCCAGAGAGAATTTTAAAATATCTTGAGACAAAAATAAAATTCCAACTTTCTAAAATTTACAGGAATCAGCAAAAGCAGTTCCATAAGGGAAATGTATAGCATTAAACACCTATGTTTAAAAAGAAGAAAGATCTCGGTCAGGCAAGGTGGCTCACACACCTGTTATCCCAGCACTTTGGGAGACCGAGGCAGGCAGATCACTTGAGGTCAGGAGTTCAAGACTAGCCTGGCGAACATGGTGAAACCTCGTCTCTACTAAAATACAAAAAAATTAGCCGGGCATGGTGGCAGGCACCTATAATCCCAGCTACTCAGGAGGCTGAGGCAGGAGAATTACTTGAACCCAGGAGGCGGAGGTTGCAGTGAGCTGAGATTGCACCACTGCACTCCAGCCTAGGCAACAGAGCAAGACTCTGTCTCAAAAAAAAAAAAAAAAAAAAAAAAAGAGAGAGAGAGAGAAGATAGATATCAATTAAAGAACATAACTTTGGCCAAGGCATGGTGGGAGGCCAAGGTGGGTGGATCACTTGAAGTCAAGAGTTCGAAACCAGCCTGTCCAATATAGTGAAACCCCATCTCTACTAAAAATACAAAAAATTAGCCAGGCATGGTGGCGCCTGCCTGTAGTCCCAGCTACTCTGGAGGCTGAGGCAGGAGAATCGCTTGAACCCAGGAGGCGGAGGTTGCAGTGAGCTAAGGTTGCCACTGCACTCCAGCTCTGGGTAACAAAACAAGACTTAGTCTCAAAAAAAAAAAAAAAAAAAAACCTAACTGTACAAATCAAGAAACTAGAAAAAGAGGAACAAACTCAAGCCAAAGTTAGCAGAAGGACAGAAATAAGAAAAATTAGAGCGGAAATAAACAAAATAGAGAATAGAAAAAACTAAGTTGGCTTTTTAAAAAGATCAACAAAATCAACAAGCCTTTAGCTAGATTAAAAAAGAAGATTCAAATAAATAAAATCATAAATAAGAGAGGAGACATTACAATGAATGACACAGAAATAAAAAGGATCGTAAGAGACTATTATGACAACCTATATGCCAATAAATGGAATAACCTAGAAGAAATGGATAAATCCTTAGTAACACACACACTACCAAGACCGAATCAAGAAGAAACAGAAAGCCTGAGCAGACCAATAACAAACAAGGAGTTGAATCACTAATCAAAAACATTCCAGGCTGAGCGTGGTGGCTCACACCTATAATCACAGTACTTTGGAAGGCTGTGCCAGGAGGATGGCTTGGGCTCTGGAGTTTGAGACCAGCCTAGGCAACACAGGAAGACCTCACTGATACTGAAAAAAAAAAAAAAAAAAAAAAAGCCTGTAATCCCAGCACTTTGAGAGGCCAAGGCAGGTGGATCACCTGAGGTCAGGAGTTCGACACCAGTCTGTCCTACATGGTGAAACCCTGTCTCTACTAAAAAAAATACAAAAACTAGCCAGGCATGGTGGTGGGCGCCTGTAATCCCAGCTACTTGGGAGGTTGAGGCAAGAGAATTGCTTGAACCCAGGAGACGGAAATTGCAGTGAGCCAACACGGTGCCACTGCACTCCAGTCTGGGCAACGGGGTGAGACTCTGTCTCAAAAAAAAAAAAAAAAATTAGCCAGGAATGGTGGTGTGCACCCGTAGTCCCAGCTACGTAGGGCTGAGGCAGGAGGATCACCTGAGCCCAGGAGATTGAGGCTGCAGTGAGCAATGATCACACCACTGCACTGCAGCCTAAGCAACAGAGTAAGACCCTATCTTGAAAAAGAAAAAAAAAAATCCAGCCGGGCATGGTGGCTCACGCCTGTAATCCCAGCACTTTGGGAGGCCGAGGTGGGCAGATCACGAGGTCAGGAGATCGAGACCATCCTGGCTAACACGGTGAAACCCCATCTCTACTAAAAATACAAAAATTAGCCAGGTGTGGTGGCAGGCGCCTGTAGTCCCAGCTACTCGGGAGGCTGAGGCAGGAGAATGGCATGAACCCGGGAGACGGAGCTTGCAGTGAGCCAAGATAGCGCCACTGCACTCCAGCCTGGGCGACAGAGCGAGACTTGGTCTCAAAAAAAAAAATCCAACAAAGAAATGCCCAGGACCAGATGGTTTCATATGATAATTCTACCAAACATTCAAAGAACACTAGCCCTTCTTAAACTCTTCCAAAAATTAAAAAAGAGAATGCACTCCTAAACTCATTTTGTAAAGTCAGCATCACCCTGATTCCAAAGCTAAAGATAACATAAGAAAATTACCAGGCAATATCCCTGATGAACATAAATGCAAAAATCATTAATAAAACACTAGCAAACCAAATTCAACAGCACATTAAAATGATTATACAACATGATAGAGTGGGATTTATCCATAGGATACAAGGTCAGTTAACATATGAAAGTCAACCAATGTGATAAATCACAGTAAGAGGAAGGAAACACAAAAAACAGATGATCACATCAGTAGACCTAGAAAAGGCATTTGACAAAAGTCAACATCCTTTCATGATAAAGACTCAAAACAAGTATGAAAGAAATTTACCTCAATGCAATAAAGGTCACTTATGAAATGCCCACAACTAACGCCACGCTCAATGGTGAAAGACTGAAAGCTTTTCCTCTAAGATCGAGAACAAGGAAAGGATGATCACTCTTATCACTGTTAATCAACCTAGTACTGGAAGCATAGCCAGGGCAATCAGGCAAGAAAAACAGAGGCTTCCAAGTCAGAAAGGAAAAAGTAAAATTATTTTTGCATGCCATGATCACATACATAGAAAACTCAAAAGATTACACACACACACACACACACACACACACACACACACTCACTCTCTCTCTCTCTCCCCGCACCTCCCCCGGAAACTGGTAGAACTAATACATGAATTCAGTAAGGTTTCAGGACACAAAATCAACATATAAAACTCCATAGCATCTCTATATACCAAAAATGAACTATCTGAAAGGGAAATTAAGAATGCAATCTCATTTACTTTAGCAACAAAATTTTAAAATACTTAGGAATTTATGGGACTCAGCAAAATAAATGACACAAATAAATTGAATAAAAACACAAATAAGTAGAAAGACATCTCATGTTCACAGATTGGAAGAATTAATATTGTCTAAGTGTCCATACTACCTAAAGCAATCTACAGATTCAATGCAATCCCTATCAAAATCCCAATTGCACTTTTTACAAAAATAGAAAAAAAAAATCCTAAAATTCATATGGAAATACAAAAAACCCTGAATAGCCAAGGCAATTTTGAAGAAGAACAAAAAGCTGGAGACATCACACTTCCTGACTACAAATTGACATCACACTTCCTGACTACAAATTATCTATCTTACAAAGCTATCACCAAAATAGTATGGTGCTGGCATAAAAACAGACACAGACAAAATGGAACAGAAAAGAGAACCCAGAAATAAACTCACATATTAATGAACAACTTACTTTGACAAGGGTGCTAAGAACACACAATCGGGAAAGAATAATCTGTTCAATAAACACTACTGGAAAAACTGGGTATCTACACACACACATACACAAATGAAATCTGACCCCTATCTCATACTACACAACAATCAACTCAAATAGACGAAAGTCTTAAATGTAAAACTTGAAACTGCAAAATTCCTGGAAGAAAACATTGGGAAAACCTTCTTGACATTGGTCTTGCAATAATTTTCTCATTATGACACCAAAAGCACAGGCAATGAAAGAAAAAATAGACAAGTGGGATTACATCAAACTAAAAAGCTTCTGCAGAGCAGAAGAAATAATCCAAAAAATGAAAAGGCAACCTACAGAATGGGAAAATAATGTTTGGAAACTATATAGCTGATAAGGGATTAATATCCAAAATATATAAGGAACTTATACAACTCAATGCTAAAAATACAAATAACTGGATTTAAAAATGGGCAAAGAACCAAAATAGAAATACTTCTCAAAAAAGGAAATTCAGATAGCCAATAAGCATATGAAAATGTGTTCAACATTTGTAATCATTGGGTAAATGCAGATCAAAACCATAATGAGATATCACTTCATACCTTTTAGGCTATTATCAAAAAGATAAAAGATAACAAAGTTGTCAAGGATGTGAAGAAAAGAGAACCCTTGTACACTGCTGTTAGGAATATAAATTCATACAGCCATTATGGAAAAAGTATGAAGGTTCCCAAAAATTAAAAATGGAACACATGGCCAGGCATGGTGGCTCACGCCCGTAATCCCAGCACTTTGGGAGGCCGAGGCGGGCAGATCACGAGGCCAAGAGATCGAGACCATCCTAGCTAACATGGTGAAATCTCGTCTCTACTAAAAGTAAAAAAAATTAGCCGGGCGTGGTGGCAGGCGCCTCTGGTCCCAGCTGCTCGGGAGGCTAAGGCAGGAGAATGGTGTGAACCCAGGAGGCGGAGCTTGCAGTGAGCCCAGATCACGCCACTGCACTCCAGCCTGGGCGACAGAGCGAGACTTGGTCTCAAAAAAAAAAAAAAAAAATAGAACATATGATCAAACAATCCTATAGGATAGTAAAGGGATATCTGTAACTCCCATTGTTCACTGTAGCATTTTGCACAATAGTCAAGATATAGAAACAACCTAAATGTCCTTCAGTGGATGAACAGATAAAGAAAATGTGATTATACACACATACAAAATGGATTATTATTCAGCCTTTAAAAAAGAAAATCCTGCCATTTGTAACAAAATGGATGAATCTGGAGGAAGTTATGTTAAACAAAATAGGCAAGACACAGAAAGAGAAATACTGCATGATCTCCCTTTTATGTAGAATCTAAAATAGTCAAACTATAGAAACAGAAAGTAGGATGGTGGTTGCCAGGGGCTGGGAAGAGGGGGAAATGGAGGATGTTGGTCAAAGGGTATAAAAATAGTAACTATATGCAGGTAATAGATATGTTAATTAGTTGGAATGTGATGGTCATTTCACAATGTTTCACAAAAACATTCAGTTGTATACATTAAATATATTTAATTTTTATATGTCATAAATATTAAATTATTGCAAAATAATTTAAAAGACAAAAAGTGATTCACCAACTATGTTTAATAGCTACATATTAATGATGGCAGCAGCAGGCCATCTGGAGCAGTTGCTGCCATCACGCTGGCTGCAGCAACTAGGTATGGCCAGGGCTGCATGCTCCATGGAGAAGGCAAAAGCCAGGGACAAGCAGGAGACCCGCCCCTTCCAAGTTGGGGTGGGAGCTCCCTGGATGCTGCTGCAGCTGCCCAAGCCATGGCTGCAGACCCAGGCATCTCTGTGCTCTCAGGGCCCAGAGGGGCAGGTGGGAGCTCCACCCTCCCAGGCACAGTTCCAGCTGCCCAAACTGTGGCTGCAGACCCAGGCATCCTTGCACTCTTGGGGGCCCAGGAAGGCCCCCCTTGCCCTTGCAGGCATGGAAATGCCTGTTCCTACTGCCTAGCTTCTCCCTGCCTTCTCTGATCTCAGAGCAAAGTTGGGCAGTGCTGACACACCAGCCCCCTGCTGCCCTGGCCCCCTCCAGATTTTGGGCACAATGAGCATAGAAGGAAGCTGAGGGGAGCTGAGGGCAGCTTGGCTTGGCACCTACAGCCTGGGTACCATCAATGGCAGGAGGCAGACAGGTTCCTGGGTAGAAGGGGATGGGTCTCTGGTGAGGTCCCACCTTCAGGCCAGGGAGGGCTTGAAAGCTGGGGGCCAGGATGCCAGTCCCATGGACTGGAGTGAGAACTTGTGATGCCTTTTCTGGGCCTGCCCATGGCCACACATGGACCAATCGATACGCACTTCTTCCCCTCTGAGGCCCATAAAATCCCTGGGCTCAGCCAGAGCTAAGCAGATGTTGGGACGACCAGCTGCAGGGAGGAGCTACCCATTCTAGGACCCCTCTCTGCTGAGAGCAGCAGACATCAGGGCAATGAGCTGCAGTGAAGAGCTACCCACTCCAGGGCCTCCTCTCTGCTGAGAGCTGCAGAGACAACAGGAAGACCTGCCTGCAGATAGGAGCTACCCACTCCAAGGCCTCCTCTGAGCTATTGTCACTCAATAGCTCCTCTTTGTCTTGCTCACCCTCCAGTTGTCTGTGTACCTCATTCTCATTGCTCACCCTCTACTTGTCTGTGTACCTCATTCAAGAACTCTGGACCCACCAAATGAGGCTAAAAGACCTGTAACACAAACAGGGTTGAGACATGCCCCTCGCTCAACATGTTGTGGGCAAAGAGAAGAAAAGAAGAGCTGCAGCCCTTTGGGAAGCCCAGACCTGGGACCTCTCCAAGCCAGGGCTGTGACTCCCTCTTTGGGGCCCTATGGTTCCTGGCATCTCCAAGCTTCTGGGCACCACCTTTTCCCTGGTGCCAGCTGTGGAAGCTGCTTGGAGTGTGACTGGTCCAGCTGCAGCCTCGCGGAGAGCTGGTGCCCATGCTGGTACCTGGAGCTGACCACCCCACTGCAGCAGCTGGTACATCTGACTGAAAAATAGCCAGACCCCACACTTCCCCACACACCCCTTGTCACTCCACACAATCTCCCTTGGCAGGCGTGGGATCCAGGCCGGTAGCATGAGCCAAGTGCAGCCTGCCAGGCCGGGTGGGTGGAATGAGCCCAGTGGGCCCAAGCAAAGCTTGGGCAGAGGTGCCACTTGTCCACAGAGGTTTGTGGCCAGAAAAGTGACACCCCAAAGATACCATAACATTAATAACTCAATTAATATCCTGTTTTATTATTTATAATAAATTCTAATTACTAAAAATTACTCAAGTTTCTTATATTGGCTACTAAATCATACATCTAAACTAATCAAACTGCTGGTCACATCTGTATAGACCCCTTCCCTTTGACAGAACCCCTTCTTTCTAATCCATTTAGGAAGCTTCAAAAAAAGTTTGTTCTCCAGCAGTCCATGGTTGTCTGTCCCACCCTCTTCAGGCTCCAGAAGACTCTTAAGGCAAAGGCCAGGAAGAATATCGTATGTTTCACTTCCTACCTGACAATGAGGTTATCTGTGTAACAGAATAATTTTTTACATTATTAATTTGAATTGGGCTTCTACATTTTATATATATACATACATGATTTTCAAGCAAGCAACCAAGTGCTAGGCAAGGAAAGCCAAGTCAGCATGAAGGCAAAGGCTTTCTATTACCTTTTGGATAAACCCAAATCCTGAGATTTGGATTAGGATAGATGCTTAAGAGATGGAGGTGATGCAGACCAACAGCACAGCTGGGAGGGCAGAATCTGGAAGTTTAAGGAATTGTCAGACTCTCAAGGATAAGGAGGGCTTTGGGGTCCTACTCTCCAGTTCTAAGGAGCAATATGGTACACAGAGTTGGGCTTTGGGGTCCTACTCCCCAGTTCTAAGGAGCAATATGGTACACAGAGTTGGATCTCTGACACCCTGGTTCTAAGCCCTACCCAAGATACTGGGGTCCCAAGGAAACAAGCTTTTAGACTTGATGGGACTGCCAGGACTGGATAGTGGCTGTTTCAGAAGCAGTCTGATGACCAGAAGAACCTTCTCAGCATCTTGGTGCCAAATAAAATCTGGATACCTTTGCATAATCTTAGGATTTGTGAGGAGCCCACCAACAAAGCAGATGATGGTGGGGATCTTGGTAACAGAAATAAATTTACAGAAAACAAAGACATGCAATATTTCTTGAACATACTAATGTATGGATTGAAAAATCGGCCAGGCACAGGACGATGCCTGTAATCCCAGCACTTTGGGAGGCCGAGGCGGGTGGATCACTTGAGGTCAGGAGTTCGAAACCAGCCCGGCCAACATGGTGAAACCCTGTCTCCACTAAAAACACAAAAATTAGCCGAGCATGGTGGCAGGCACCTGTCATCCCAGTTATTTGGGAGGCTGAAGCAGGAGAATCACTTGAACCTGTGGGGCAAAGGTTGCAGTGACCTGAGATCGCGCCACTGCACTCCACCCTGGGGGACAGAGCCAGACTCTATCTCAAAAAAAAAACCAAAAAAGAGGAAAATCACACCAGCTATATGTTTTTCTCCTGATATCTCAGCATAGCTGAGCCAGGAAGGTTCTGCTCCAGCAGGCTGGGGAGCATCCACTTACCCATGAAAAGGAATATTTGGAGGCTCATTTTAGGGGCCAATACCAGATAGTCCAGGACTAAAAGGTCTTATTTCTATCCCTTTATATTTCTAATAGGAAATGAAAGAGTAGACAACAGAGTATAGTTTCTGTATTGCAGCTGGGGAAGAGACAGTAAGAGCGGAATCCCCCAGCACAGTGAGTGAGGAGCTGAGGAACTCAGCACATGACTGCTCAGAGCATGCAGAAGGCTCAGCTGAATTCTGACTGGATTTGTCCTAAGCAAAGCAAAAACCAGGGTCCTTTGAATATACAGGACACAAAGCTCTTCTTATAGAACAAATTGGACTGAGCATTTGGGGGAAACAACTGTACCAGACAGTGGGAGCTAATTAACAGTAGGTGTGCCACACAGCACCATGTGGGTCCAAACTGTGGCTCCGCTTGGTTCTATCCTTACACAGTCACAGCCTTTGGTTGTATTGGGCAGTTTAGTGGACCAGGTAAACAGGTACCCTTTGCATAGGAGAACATGGTGAAATTCCACCTTTAAGAAACTCGCACCTGCTAAACTTTTCAGGTAACTGGACCTCACCTCAAATCTACCTGGTACAACTAAAATGAAGAGCAGAAGAGAAGTCTAGTTTGTATTCTTTTAGAATTCTAATCCCCAAATATTTGCCAGAGATCAGTTACTCAGAAAACTTTCTGATATAAAAAAGGCCTCACCCATTCACCCTGTTCTCAACTTACCGTCACATTCCAGCAGACACTGAAAAGCTGAACGAGGGAAACCTTATCCCTGCTCTAGTTGGTTGAGTCTCTCCTCTCTTCCTCTCCTTGTCACTGTTACCCACGCACAGTAGTTTGGAAGCAAGAAAAGAAGAAACTTAAAATATCTCGTTATTTTCCTCCAAAAATTTTAGGGATAAAAGCGCCAGATCCTATGACCCATGTTTGAGATCCAATATTGCCTGGATTCCCTGTTTGGAAACTTTAAGAGAGGTTTACAGCCACACTTTCCCTTTTCACTTCTTCCCCTCATGCCAGTTGCCTGGGCAAAGTGGCTGTCCCTGTGTTTTGACATTCCAGCTTCCTAGACCCGTAACTCTATCCCAGTAATTTCTGAGAGGAAGCAGCAGCTACTTTCTATGTATTATATCTTTAAGATGTCCCACCCTGCTTTCTGTAAATTGGACATAAAGCTCTTTTTTTTGGAATGGAAGGAAGAATGGTCTTTTGACTTGTCTTCATTTTTGGAAAGAGCTTTAAGGTCTAGCATACTCCAGATACCTGAAGTCCATTCTAATTCTAATATCCCATCATTCCAGAAAGTGTTTCTCAAAGTTTGTTCTACTGAACAAAATGTTTACTGAATATTCTAAGATCAAATAATTTTGAAAAAACTGTAAATTTTGAAAATCTCTCTTTCTTGGAGATTATGTCCATTGGTACAGTCAAGGCTCTAAGAAGTTGTAAAGAGACCAGTTTTCTTGTCTTTTTCAATTATATTTAACCCAGTTACTCCATTTCACATAAAACCCATTAATATCTACCTGACTTCCTTAAGAAAGGCTGTCCTTGAGAACATGGGAGCATCTGGTTTCCTAATTTTCACAATGCAGATGAATCAGTGACTCTAAGCTGTGTTAAGGAAAGCATTTAAAACTTTTAAAAAGCTCCATATACAAAGAAGTTAATCACGAAGTTGTAATAACAAAAATCTGGAAACAACTCAAATACCTTAAAAGAGGGATTGAGAAAATACATTATGGTGTGACTGTGTCACAGAATATTATGTGGTCACTAACAATATTTACAAGCATTTCTTCAAAACCTATGAAAATGTAAAATATCTGGTGAAACATTATATAGCATGATTTCAACTACATATAAGAAATATGCATAGAAGGCCAGGCGTAGTGGCTCATGCCTGTAATCCCAGCACTTTGGGAGGCTGAGACGGGCGGATCACTTGAGGCCAGGAGTTCAAGACCAACCTGGCCAACACAGCCAGACCCCAACCCTACTAAAAAGAAAAAAAAAATTAGCTGGGCATGATGTTACCTGCCTGTAATCCCAGCTACTCAGGAGGCTGAGGCATGAGAATTGCCTGAACCTGGGAGGTGGAGGTTGCAGTGAGCCAAGATTGTGCCACTGCACTCCAGCCTGGGTGATAAAGCAAGACTCTGTCTCAAAAAAAAAATGCATAGGAAATATATTGATTTAAATGTCTTCTGGGTCAGGTGCACACCACAACACCTGGCTTTTTTTTTTTTTTTTTTCCTAGAGACAGGGTCTTGCCATGTTGCCCAAGCTGGTCTTGAACTGGCTCAAGTGATTCTCCCACCTTATCCTACCAAAGTGCTGGGATTACAGGCATGTGCCACCACACCTGGCTACTAATGTATTTTTTTTTTTTTTTGAGACGGAGTCTCGCTTTTTCACCCAGGCTGGAGTGCAGTGGCTCAATCTCGGCTCACTGCAAGCTCCGCCTCCTGGGTTCATGCCATTCTCCTGCCTCAGCCTCTCCGAGTAGCTGGGACTACAGGCACCTGCCACCACGCCCGGCTAATTTTTTGTATTTTTAGTAGAGACGGGGTTTCACCGTGGTCTCGATCTCCTGACCCCGTGATCCGCCTGCCTCAGCCTCCCAAAGTGCTGGGATTACAAGCGTGAGCCACTGCGCCTGGCCTACTAATGTATGTTTAAGGCCTCCCTTTTAGGTGGCTTGATGAGCCTACAATAAGATAAGGAAAGGCCAATGAAATTAAGAATTTTGCCTACCTTGCCAGAGTGGGAGAATGGTGAGCTCTGAAGGGGCTGAAAGCCTTGAAACAGTCTAGAATAGTGGTCCTCAGCAGGGATGGTACTGTCCCCCAGGGAGCAATTAGGAAATAAGTGGGAGCATTTTTGGTTATCCCAATTAGAGGCCATTATTGGCATTTAATGGGTGAGGAGTCGAAGATGCGAGACATCCTGAAACGTACAGGGCAGTACCTTAATTGTCCTACGTCTCCTGACTTTCAAATGGCTCTCCAGCCAGTGATGTAGATGAAGCACGTTTATAATCATTTGAGCCTACAGCCTAACTCTGTTTTATATGACTTTAATATATACAGAAATTTTCAGGAATTCAACCACTGTGTAAATCAAGGGAAGACTAAACTTTGTTTTATTTGGAAAATTTTCAAAGGTTGTTCACCATTTTGGAGAGTAATACTGCCAATAGCAATGGTATTCAAGTCACCAAAGAAACATATTCATATCAGCTAGCATTTCTAATCTTTATACCTACGGTGACTGTGTATATGGGAGTGAACCCTTGATTACTTCAGTATGTCTTCTAGTGTGGTAGAATCTGAGCATTTATATATTAAAACACTTAAAATTTTACTACAGACTCCTTTTATTTCCTCTATCACATTTATGGCCTATTAATTTTGGTTGAAATGGTGTGGAATAATATGCAATTATCTACAAACTTCATTGAAGTGAAGGAGACATTACAAAATATTTGTTATAAATATACAAATATAAACGTTTGTTATAAAATATAAATATTTGTTATAAAATGGGGCATTCAGTCTGATGAGGCTGAAAATCACTATAGTATATGCTCCCTACAACTTGCTTTTCTCCTTATCAACAAGTCTTAGAAATTTCTGCATACGTAGTATGGGCATACCATAGTCTATTCATATATTTCCTATTAATGGACATACAGGTTATTTCTAATTTTGTGCTGTTAGAACAATGAATATAATGAAATCTTCCCACATGCATCCTTGTGCACACATGCAAGTTTTCCTAGAGGTAGATTTTAAGATGTGAAAGTGCCATATCAAGAGTTTTAATATTTGTAAATCTTTAGAGATAAAAATGTTTTCTCATTTCAAGTTGCATTTCTCTAACACTAGTCAAGCTGAACATCTTTTCAAACATTTTTTGGCCATGCTATTGCCTTGGTTGTTTGGCAATTCATATTTCTGTCATTTTGGGGAGAACTGATTTGTAGTTATTCACGTATTCTGACTATAAATTAATGTATATGTTGAAAATCACTTTCTCCTATTCTGTTGCCTATCTTTTAACTTTTGTCATAGAGAAGGTTTAAATTTTGATATAGTCAATTTATCATGCTTTTATTTGTTGTTTTTGGCCTCCTCAAAGAAGGCTTTCTCTACCTCTAGACATAGTTTTCAACAGGTGTATAATAAACCTTTTTATGGATATACCATAATTTATAATACTCTCACTATGAAAATTTAGCTTTTTCAAACAACTAAGTGTTCAACATGATGTTTTTAGCACGCCTCTTAGTGCCTAGCAAACGGAGCATAACAAATGTTTCTTGAATGAGGATGGGAAGACAGGAACCTTGAATGCGAGTGTGGAAAAAGTTATGTTTAGGCCGGGCGCGGTGGCTCATGCCTATAATCCCAGCACTTTGGGAGGCCGAGGTGGGCAGATCACGAGGTCAGGAGATCGAGACCATCCTGGCTAACACAGCGAAACCCCATCTCTACTAAAAATACCAAAAAAAAAAAAAAAAGTTATGTTTAAAAATGCAACCCAATGTCAACCAAATTACTGGGGAATTAGCCCTACAGTGGTATTCTTCCTTTAGCCAGCTAATCAAGAGTTGATTCTGCTTCTAAAATCTAGGCACAGAAGTAAAGCTTCACCTTCCCCCATAAGATTGCCCTTCCAAAGGGTGAAACAACTACCTGCGAGAAGCCTGTGATCACATACCTGAGTCCTCCTCCTTATCCGGACTTCAATTTTAGGGTACCTCTTTGCTTGGTGAGTCTTCAAGGTTTACATCTTAGAAAGTTAAGAATGGACCTAAGAAGAGGAGGCAGAGGGAGGAGAAGCCGCGTTTTCAGGAGCCTGGGCTGCTATAGACTCGTGAGGCCTGGCTCCAGATCCAGGAGGTGAGGCTCTGTATCCCGCAGGCGGGCCTTCATTTCCTGCAGGTGGGGCTCCATATCCAAGAGGTGGGGTTCTGTATCCTGCAGGTGGGACTCCGTATCCGAGAGGTGGGGCTCCATATCCTGCAGGTGGTGCTCCGTATCCAAGAGGTGGGGCTCCATATTGCACAGGTGAGGCTCTGTATCTCACAGGCGGGCCTTCATTTCCTGCAGGTTGGGCTCCATATCCTGCAGGTGGGGCTCCGTATCTGGGAGGTGGGGCTCCATATCCTGCAGGTGGGGCTCCATAGGCAATAACTGGTAATTATAATGAGAAGGAAAAAAGTTCAGTTACCTTGAAGTCAAGGAATATGTGAGAAGGAAGAACTTAAAAAATAATGCTGAAGCAAACTGACGCCAAGAAGTCAGGCAGAATAATGCTAAAGCTATTTCCTCCAGCTATCACCAACTGAAGGCATATCACTTCCTGTTGTGCAGGGATTCAAATCAACATGAAAACAACCCTATCAATAGATCGGTGCATTACTTATACTCGTGCACAGATATGTGTTTTACTTAATAAAGTTTGATTATGAAAAAAAGTAATACATGCTTAATGAGGAATATGCGTTTGGAAAATAAAAGAGGAATGGAAAAAGGCATCTATAATTCTACCATCAAACACTTACTATTTTGGTGTATTTCTTTGTAGAATCTCTGTGAATATTCTTTATATAATCATGATCATATTAGCCATATTATTATTATTATTATTATTATTATTATTTTGAGATGGAGTCTCACTCTGTCACCCAGGCTGGAGTGCAGTGGCGCGATCTTGGCTCACTGCAAGCTCCACCTCCCGGGTTCATGCCATTCTCCCACCTCAGCCTCCCGAGTAGCCGGGACAACAAGCACCTGCCACCACACCCAGCTAATTTTTTTGTATTTTTAGTAGAGACAGGGTTTCACCATGTTAGCCAGGATGGTCTCGATCTCCTGACCTCATGATCCACCCGCCTTGGCCTCCCACTGCGCCCGGCCAGCCATATGATTTTTTAAATCTGGCTCTTTTACTTAATATTATAAGAAATGTCTTCATATTGTTAATTTACTTCATAAATTCAAAGCTGGATAATATTTCATCCTATGAATAGATGACTCTTTTTGTTGTTTCTGACTTTCCGATTAACCTTAAAATAAACATGAGTTTTACTTATTACCTTGGGTTACATTCCCCAAAGTGATTTAACTGGATAAAGTGAATGGACAGCTGTAAAGTTATTTTGCTTTAATCCAAAATTTATTACAAAACTATTGTAATCAAGATAGTGTGTTACTGGCACGAGGACAGACTTAGAGACCAATGGAATGAATTAAGAGTCCAGAAATAAACCCAAGCATCTATGAACAGTTGATTTTTGACAGAATGCCAAGACCATTCAACGGGAAAAAAATAGTCTCTTCAAAAAATGATTCTGGGACAACTGGATATCTGCATGTAAAAGAATGAGGTTCTTCCCTCACTTCACTCTACAGACAAAAATTAACATGTAGTGAATCAATGGCCTTAATATAAAACAGAGGTGGCCAATCTTTTGACTTCCCCGGGCCACATTGGTGGAAGAATCGTCTTGGGCCACATATAAAATATACTAACACTAACGACAGCTGATGAGCTATTTTTAAAAATCTCATAACATTTTAAGAAAGTTTATGAATTTGTGTTGGGCTGCATTCAAAGCCATCCTGGGCCATGGGTTGGACAAGCTTGATATAAAAGCTAAAACTATAAAATCCTTAGAAGAAAAAAGGGATAACTCTTCATGACATTGGATTTGGCAACGAATTCTTACATTTTACATCAAAAGCATGAGCAACAAGAGGAAAAAAGAGAAATTTGATAAAAATTAAAAACCTTTGTGCATTAAAAGTCATTTTTGCCTGGGCACAGTTGTTCAGACCTGTAACCCACTGGCCGAGGCAGGCAGATCATTTGAGCTCAGGAGTTCTAGATGAGCCTGAACAACATGGTGAAACTACATCTCTACTAAAAATACAAAGATTAGCTGTGCATGGTGGCACACACCTGCAGTCCCAGCTATTCAGGAGGCTGAGGCACAAGAATCACTTAAACCCGGGAGGCAGAGGTTGCAGTGAGCCAAGATGGTGCCACTGCACTCCAGCCTGGATGACAGAGAGAGACTCTGTTTCAAAAAAAAAAAAAAAAAGTCATTATCAAGAATGTGAAAGAAAACCTAAAAATATTTGCAAATAATATATCTGACAAGGATTTCATATCCAGACTATATAAAGAATGCTTACAACTCAACAACAAAAAGACAAGCAATCCGATTTAAATAATAAAAAAAATAGGCAAAAGACTCGAACAGACAGTTCTCCAACGAAGGTATATAAAAAGCACATTAAAAGATGTTCAACATCATTAGTCATTAAGGAAATGCAAATTAAAACCACAATGAGATACCACTTCATACCCACTAGGATGGCTTTAATATAGATGGTTTTTTTTTGAAAAAGGAAGATAAGTGTTGCTGAGGATGTGTAGAAATAGGAACGCTTACATTTACATAGGAATGTAAAATAGTGCAGCACTGAAAAATAGTTGGTGGTTCCTCAAAAAGTTAGAGAATTAACATATGACCCAGAAATTCCACTCCAAGATGTATATCCAGGAGAAATGAAAACATATGTCTACGTAGAAACTTATATAAAAATGTTTATAGGAGCTATTATTCATAATAGCCAAAAGGTGGAAACAAGACAAATGTCCATCAATGGAGGAATGAATACACAAATTGTGGTATATATGTACAATGGAATATTATTCAGCCACGAAAAGAAATGAAGTATTGCTACATGCTACAACTTGGAGGAACCTCAAAAACATTATCTTGAGTGAGCTAAGCCAAACACAAAAGGTCACATATTGTATGATTTCTTTTATGTGATATATTCAGAATAGGTGAATCAATAAAGACAGAAAGCAGATTAGAGGATACCAGGGGATCAGAGAGGGGACAGTGGGGAGTAACTTCTTAGTGGGTATTAGGTGATAAAAAGTTTTGAAACTAGACCAGATGCTGTGGCTTACACCTGCAATCCCAGCACTTTGGGAGGCCAAGGCATAGACTTGCTTGAGCCCAGGAGTGTGAGACCAGCCTAAGCAACACAGTGAGACCCTGTATCTACGAAAATGTTTTTTAAAAAAAGGCTAGCAGGGGCCGGGTGCGGTGGCTCAAGCCTGTAATCCCAGCACTTTGGGAGGCCGAGGCGGGCGGATCACGAGGTCAGGAGATCGAGACCATCCTGGCTAACATGGTGAAACCCCATCTCTACTAAAAATACAAAAAAAAAAATTAGCCATAGTGGCAGGCGCCTGTAGTCCCAGCTACTCAGGAGGCTGAGGCAGGAGAATGGCGTGAACCCGGGAGGTGGAGCTTGCATTGCACCACTGCACTCCAGCCTGGGTGACAGAGCAAGACTCCGTCTCAAAAAAAGAAACAACAACAACAAAAAAGGCTGGCAGGGATGGCTCATGCCTGTAATCCCAGCACCTCGCGAGGGCAAGGGGGGCAGATGGTTTGAGCCTAGGAGTTCAAAACAGCCTGGGCAACATAGGGAGATTTCTGTCTCTACAAAAACATATAAAAATTAGCTGGGCATGGTGGATTGTGCCTGTGGTCCTAGCCTACTCTGGTTGGGGGATACTGAGGTAAGAGGATCGCTTGAGCCCAGGGGGTCGAGGCTGCAGGGGTCCATGATAGTACCACTGCGCTACAGCCTGGGTGACAAAGCGAGACCCTGTCTCCAAAAAAAAAAAAAAAAAAACCACTTTTTGAAACTAGAGAAAGCTGGTGGATGTATAATATTGTGAATACGTCAAATACTGCTAAATTTTACACTAAATACCACTGAATTGTACATATTAAAATGTTAATTATATGTTATGTGAATTTCACCTCAATTGAAAAAATGTTAAACCCTAGCAACAATTACTTTAGATTCTGAATATTAGATTGCAATAACCTTTAAAAACCAAGGTAACTATTAAGGTTACAAATAAGTAGCCTTTAAGTTACATACAAAACTAAAGGTCCATGGACATGCATATCAAATTCCAAGGAGAACTCAAGAAAAGTCCCATATTTTTGTGTGTGTTGGCAGCATTAAGAGAACCTTGGTGGCTCACCAGTGGACCATGTTTGAGAATTACTTTCCAGAAACCCCATTCAGTAGCAGTGGACTTTAACAGCACAAACTGTTAAAGGACCCAGGGCTTGAGTCCTCAGTAAGGTTGAAGGGTGTGGCACAGGTAGGATGACTATGCTATGTGAAATGGAAACAAGGAAGTGGGCAAGAGCATATATTTTCTGCTCAGGCTATAAACAGGAAGTGACTCTTCCCACTAACAGCAGTTGCCAAGTATGTTCCAGGTTTGTATATATCATTAAAAGTAAGCCTGAAACCAAAGCCCAGTCACTTGCTGACTTTGCCACTGGGTTTCAGTCTGGAAACAAAGTCACAGATGTGACCATTTTCCAAGCCCCTAAACTTCTCTGCTGCTGCTCCTGCAGGGGAGCTGGAGGCAAGCCTGCAAGATAGATCTTTGAGCCTCTGGCATAATTTTCCACCTTCCAGGAAGAACCCCTCTGCCATACCTTACCTGAACAAGGTATCTGTGGAGTGCACATATTCCCTTCCCCAGTAATTACATAAATTCCCATAGAGCTGAACCAGTCATTTAAGGTTCTAAGTGGAAATCCTCGGGCAGCTGGAAAGACAAATTTGGCAAAATAGGAACTCTTTCAATTAAGTCAGATATATAGCAGATATCAACTGAACAATTAACAGAGTATTTAATCACCACCTTACATGTGTTTCCAACAATGCTCTTGAGACACAAGATAAAAAAGAAACATGGGCTGGGTGAATTGGCTCACACCTGTAATCCTAACACTTCAGGAGGCCAAGATGGGAGGATTGCTTGACCCCAGGAGTTCAAGACCAGCCTGGGCAACATGGCAAGACCCTATCTCTACAAAAAAACTTTTAAAAATTAGCCAGGCATGGTGGTACATGCCTGTGGTCCTAGCTACTCAGGAAGCTGAGGCAGGAGGATTGCTTGAGCCTGGAAGTTTGAGGCTGCAGTGAGCCTTATTTGTGCCACTGCACTGGAGCCTTCAGCCTGGGTGACAGAGTAAGACCTTGTCTCAAAAAAAAAAGAAAATAAATATGACCCTTGTCCTGAATGGCATGTTTCTTAAGGGCAGAGATAGTGTCTCATTTGCCTGTGCTTATTCCAGGCCTAGCATAGCACCTAATCATAATAGATATTCAGAAAAAACTTCTAAGTGAGGATTCTACCAAGTTGGTAAGATATATCCATTAAAGACCAATGTAAGGAAGTGTGGTACTGAAGAAAACACTTGTCTCCCCTCTGCATCTCTCTTATAAGAACACTTGTGATGGCATTTAGAGGCCACCTAAATAATCTAGGGTAATCTTGTCATCTCAAGATCCTTAAATTAATTACATCTACAAACACCCTTTTTACAAATAAGATAACAGTCACAGATTCTGAGGATTGAGATGGGGATATATCTGTGTATCCATTATCAGCCTATCACACTGAGTTTTACCTATGGCATGTGACCAGATGTAATGTACACAGTTTCCAGGCCTGGCCCATAAAAAATTTCCCAGGGGAGATCTTTATTCCCTTCTCCGCTGGATGTACAAAGAGGCCATGGAAGCCATGGGTTAAAGATCGCAAGGACTGGCCAGGCGTGCTGGCTCACGCCTGTGATCCCAGCACTTTGGGAGGCTGAGGCGGGTGGATCTCCTGAGGTCAGGAGTTTGAGACCAGCCTGACCAACATGGTGAAACCCTGTCTCTACTAAAAATACAAAAATTAGCTGGGTGTGGTGGCAGACATCTGTAATCCCAGCTACTTGGGAGGCTGAGGGAGGAGAATCGCTGGAACCCAGGAGGTGCAGGTTGCAGTGAGCCGAGATTGCACGATTGCACTCCAGCCTGGGTGACAAAGCAAGACTCTGTCTCAAAAAAAAAAAAAAAAAAAAAAAAAAAAAAAAAATATATATATATATATATATATATACACACACACACATATATATAGTGATAAAAAAAAATTTGTAGTCACAGTTTGAAAGAGTTCTGTGGTACATCCATTAGATGAGTGCTACAAGTCTTGACAGTACCTCTACTCCTCTCTCATGTAAAATGGAGACTAAACCTGAGAAAAGCAAAGGCAAGTCCAGAGAGAAGAAAAAATAAAAAGCCACACCAAAGGAAGAATAACTAAGGGCTCCCTGACCCAAGGAAGAGACGCTCAGTAGATATCTGAGGTCAGTGTTTAAATGGACAAAAGACTATCAGGTATAATTAGTCACTTGGGTGTCTGGCTGTAAGCTCCCACTAGATTGCAAGCTCCTTCAGGATAAGAAGGGACTGAATAATCTTTGTGTTCCTACCCTGTAACATGGTACTTGACAATTGTAGGTAGGCCCAGGAAATGCCTGCTGAATGTGTGTACAAATACCAACTGCCTGGCCACAGAGGCCAGCAAGTCTTGGCTGAGTAGAAGTCCTGCTTTAATTCCACAAGCTTTAAAACCCCAAAGTGGGCTGGGCATGGTGGCTCATGCCTGTAACTCCAGCACTTCGGGAGGCTGAGGCAGGAGGATCATTTGAGTTCAGGAGTTCGAGACCAGCCTGGGCAACCTGGTGAAACCCCAACTTACAAAAAACACAAAAATCCCTGTCTCAAAAACAACAAAACAACAACAACAGCAACAACAACAACAAAAAAACCCAAACAAACAAAAAAACCCAAAGTGCTTAATATCTTTATCAGCATCACTTACCAGCAGAGGCAGCTTTCACCATCAACTGGGCAAATTCAATGGCACCTCCATTTCTGAAGACTAATTTAAAAGTAGCTTGTCCTTCCCAGCCACCTGGGGGAAGAAATGGCACACACTCACCAAGAAACTGGCATAGCTGACAACAGAAAGACTGCCACAAACACCAAGGGAAGCACTACCTGACAAAGTAGGGCAGCTTTTGTTTGAATTTCAACATGAGCCAAGTTTGAATCTTAAACCTTCTAGAAGATTTTGAGGGAAAAAAATACACACTTCTGAGGGAACACTTACCATATGGAGCTGCCTGAATAGTTCCCTTAATGAAGTTTGCAGCAAATACTGGTTGTTTAACAGTGAGGTTCGTCATCAGATCAAATGGCATCATAAAAGACAACATGGGATCATTGATGGAGTGCGAAGTTATGAAAATCACCTACGCAAGGACAGAAACTTTGGAAAAGGATTGCGGAATTCGTCCATGGATTGAGACTTACAAGAGCAAGGTGCATTCTGGTCTAAGAAACATCATCTTTTCTTCCATAACCCTTCAATGTGGAAAATCCCAAAGTGCACATGTTTAAAAACACTTCAAAAGTCAATGTTTAACTTTTCTTCATTTTAAGGAAAACAAATGTAGAGTTAATCAGCAGATTAAAGTAGAAGTAGAAATTACCCGGTATGAAGTGAGAAACAATGTTCCCGTCTTTGTACCACTAAAGACATTGGAGCCTTCTGATCGCTGTGGGAAGGAGAGCTCCACATTCGGAGACTGCTTCAAGAGACTGTAGAAAATGAGGAACAGACAGCACACAATAAAGAATGTATGTAAAATGACACACATAAAGTTCTTAAGGCGATTTTTTTTTTTTTTTTTGAGACGGAGTCTCACTCTGTTGCCCAGGCCGGAGTGCAGTGGCGCGATCTCAGCTCACTGCAAGCTCTGCCTCCCGGGTTCACGCCATTCTCCTGCCTCAGCCTCTGAAGTAGCTGGGACTACAGGCGCCCGCCACCACACCCGGCTAATTTTTTTGTATTTTTGTAGAGACGGGGTTTCACTGTGTTAACCAGGATGGTCTCGATCTCCTGACCTCGTGATCCGCCCGCCTCGACTTCCCAAAGTGCTGGGATTACAGGCATGCCACTGCGCCTGGCCCTTAATGCAGTTTTTTTTTTCCAGAGTAAGCACTCAATAAACATTAGCTGCTGCTACTGCTACTATTACTACTACTACTACTATTTTATTGAAATAAAAAGGAATTCAAATGATCTTATTCTCTGACAATTTACTCTTATTCTTCTCCCTCTTCATCATTGGATTCTTTTTCTTGTCAAACCTACTCCTATTTTCAATGTGTGTTCATTAATTCTTATACTTCTTGTGCGGTAAGTGTAAAGCACTGTGCTAATGCAAATGGTTCTTTGACGCTGGTAAAGAAGGTAAGGCAGCAGACTGCCCCAGCCTCCTCTGACATGTTCCCTCAGCCTGTCATGCTCTCTCCTTACTATTAACCTGGAAAACTCAGACTCACCTTACTGTTACTCATCAAATCCTGCTGGGTTCTTTTTTTTCTTACTTTATCTTTCTTTCTTTTCTTTCTCTTTTTCTTTATTTCTTCTTTCTCTTTCTCCCTCCCTCCTTCCCTCACTTCTTTTTCTTTCCTTTCCTTTTCTTTTTGCCTTTCCTTCCCTTCTTCCCTTCCCTTCCCTTCTTTCCTTCCATTCTTCCCTTTCCTTCTTCCCTTACCTTCCTTTCTTTTTTCTCTTTCTTCTTTCTTTCTTTTTTTTTTTTGTTTGAGACAGGGTCTCACTCTGTTGCCCAGGCTGGAGTGCAGTGGCATAATCTCCACTCACCAACCTCCACCTCCTGGGCTCAGGTGATCCTCCCACTCAGCCTCCCGAATAGCTGGGACCATAGGCAAGCACCACCATGCCTGGATAATTTTTTTTTTTTTTTTTTTGAGAGAAGTCTCGCTCTTGTCCCCCAGGTTTGAGTGCAATGGCTCGATCTCAGCTCACTGCAACCTCCGCCTCCCAGGTTCAAACGATTCTCCTGCCTCTGCCTCCCAAATAGCTGGGATTAAGTCGCCTGTCACCACGCCAGGCTAATTTTTGTATTTTTTGGTAGAGACAGGGTTTCACCATGTTGGCCAGGCTGGTCTGGAACTCCTGACCTCAGGTGATCCGCCCACCTCGACCTTCCAAAGTGCTGGGATTACAGGCATGAGCCACTGCACCCGGCCAATTTTTTGTATTTTTAGTAGAGACGAGGTTTCACCATGTTGCCCAGGATGGTCTCAAACTCCTGGGCTCAAGAGATCTGCCTGCTTTAGCCTCCCAGTGTGCTAGGACTACAGGAATGTGCCACCATACCCAGTCCCCCAGCCTTTTCTTTCTTAATAATATATATATCCAATGTATACCTTAATGATCATTAGGTACAATGTCTGCTTTCTTTGCTACTCTAGCCCTAGCAAACAGTGGGTGCTCTAAATAGTTATTAAAAGAATGAATGAATGAAAACATGAATACAGATCATAATGCAACAATATATGACATACATAATATAAATGTATGTCATACATTTATTGTTAACAAAATGTCACAGCAATTTAGTGGAAGAAGAGATTAGTTTTAGTTGAAGTAATTAGGAATGACCTAATAGAAAGACTGCAATTTGAGCTGATTAAGAGATGGGTAGTATTCTGGCTGGGCATAGTGGTTCACGCCTGTAATCCCAGCACTTCGGGAGGCCAAGGCTGGCGGATCATTTGGGGAGTCTGAGACCAGCTTGACCAACATGGTGAAACCCCATCTCTACTAAAATACACAAATTATCCAGGCATGGTGGTACATGCCTGTAATCTCAGCTACTCAGGAGGCTGAGGTGGAAAGATTGCTTGAGCCATGGGGCAGATTGCAGTGATCCACTGCACTCCACCCTGGGCAACAGAGTATGACCCTGTTTCAAAAAAAAAAAAGAGAGAGAGATGGGTAGTGTTCAGTAGGTAGAGGTGAGGGTAGAGGACAATCCAGATGGGAAGCAAACAGCATTCATGGAGGCGCAGGAGCAGATATGGAAAACAAACTGCATACTTGGGAGAAGCCTAGTGGTATGGCTTCATCAAAACATAGTGTGGAAGTGAGGTTAGGAGAAACAGTGAAATAAAGTTGGAAAGCTATGCCGGAACTACAGCTTAAAGACATCGTTTGATAGGCAAGGAGAAACTGTGAGCTTCAGATTTCTCAACAGGAAAGTCACATAATCAAGAAGGTAGTGTATCGGAGGGATCAGTTTAAGAATTCCTAAAATAGTCCTGATGCAAGGTAAAAACTGCAACTAGGGTGGTAATGTGCAGATTAAAAGGGGAAGATTTTTAAAAGACTATGAAAATACAGGACATTAGCAAAAAACTGTGGAATGAGAATCTTTAAATGTCAGTCTAGCCATAAAAGCAATAAATAAAGCAAAAGAAAACCTGTCAGAATCAACTTTTTCAGAACTCTAGAATCTAATCAAAAGCTTATGGCAACTAGGGGAATGCTTAAACAATTTTTTTAAAAAGCCGAATCTCAGTAAGTAAGCTTTATGACATTTTAACCTACCCTGGTATCATCCCCCACTACTAGCTTGGCAGCAGCTTTGAAGACAACAATCTATGTTCCCATGATAGATACCAAGTACTGGAGGGAGCCGAACACACTTATTTTTAAAAATTGTAGTTTGACTTATCTGGTAGCTCCTTGAAGGACTGGCTCAAAGGGCATGTACTTAATTTGTAATTTTCCAGGGACTGATGAGGCTACCGGGGGGCATTTGTCAAAAACATTTCCGGCCGGGTCCGGTGGCTCATGCCTGTAATCCCAGCACTTTGGGAGGCTGAGGCGGGCGGATCACCAGAGGTCGGGAGTTCGAGACCAGCCTGACCAACATGGAGAAACCCCGTCTCTACTAAAAATGCAAAGTTAGCTGGGCCTGGTGGCATGTGTCTGTAATCCCAGCTACTCAGGAGGCTGAGGCAGGAGAATTGCTTGAACCTGGGAGGCAGAGTTTGCAGTGAGCCGAGATCTTGCCATTGCACTCCAGCCTGGGCAACAAGAGCGAAACTCCACCTCAAGAAAAAAAAATTTCCAAGCCAATGTATTAGTTGCTGCTACCTAGCGAAAGGGATGACAACTGGGGCAAAAAAACAGACAAATTGAAAAGCTAAAGGAAAGGATGAGCAATGAGATGCTTTGAGGAATAAAGGCTTTGAAAAGCTCACACATATTCCTGAGAAACAAGAAAGCCATACACATACATGTCCAGGGCTAGATTCATACTAAAAACAAACAAAAAATGAAACACACACACACACACACTGAAGAGGCACTAAGCTTTCACCTCTGATTGACAATTAGAAGTGATGCAAAAAGGCCTCAGTGCGGTGGCTCACGCCTGTAATCTAGCACTTCAGGAGGCTAAGGCAGGCAGATCACCCGAGGTCAGGAGTTCAAGACCAGCCTGGCCAACATGGCGAAATCCCATCTCTATTAAAAATACAAAAATTAGCTGGGCGTAGTGGTGGGCACCTATAATCCCAGCTACTTGGGAAGCTGAGGCAGGAGAATTGCTTGAACCCAGGAGGCAGAGGTTGCAGTGAGCCAAGATCATGCCATTGCACTCCAGCCTGGGCAACAGAGCAAGACTCTGTCTCAAAAAAAAGGAAGTGATGCAAAAAGAAGTGAAGGTGAAGGCAGAGTTGTAAACTGCCTGGCTGAGTAAGAAAGGCACGCTCATGCTCCAACACACACAAAGCCCATCTGCAAGGGCTGGGAGATTTTGTTGTTGTTGTTCCAGACATGGAAGAAAATTTCTGTCAAATCACTAGCTGGCCACTGAGGTAACAGAACTGAGATTCCAGTGGCCACAAATAACAAAGAATACAGACTTTACAAAATTAGTATAGAAAAGTCACCGTACAAACAAATAACAACTACAACAAGCAACAAAAATATACCCTGAAGAAGAGGGAGATTCTACTTTCCAGAGTTACTACATTAAAATATTCAAAATGTCCCGTTTTCAACAACAACAAAAATCACTAGGCATGCAAAGGAACAAGAAAGTATGGCAATACACAGGAACAAAATAAATTGATAAAAACTGTCCCTGAGGAAGCCCATACATTGGATTTATCAGACAACACTTTAAATAAACTATTGTAAATATACTCAGAGAGTTAAAGGAAAGCATGTCCAAATAACTAAAAGAAAGAACACAAACAAAGTCTCAGGAAGTAGAGAATATCAATAAAGAGGCAGAAATTATTAAAAGGAACCAAACAGAAATTCTAGAGTTGAAGACTACAACTGAAATGAACAATTTAATCACTGGGGCTCAATAGCCGATTTTGGCAGGCAGAAGAGAGAATTATTGAACTTGAAGTAGGTCAATGGGAATAACGGTTACTACCTGAGTAACACAAATGGGAAAAAATGAAGAAAAAATGAACGGAGTCTAAGAGATCTGTGGGACACCATCAAACATACCAATACATCTACAATGGGAATTCAAGAAGGAGAGGAGAGAGAGAAAGGGGAATAAAGAACATCTGGGGCCAGGCACGGTGGCTCATGCCTGTAATCCTAGCACTTTGGGAGTCCATAGTGGGCAGAATGCGTGAGCACAGGTGTTCAACACCAGCAAGGACAACATGGTGAAACCCTGTCTCTACAAAGAATACAAAAAATTAGCCAAGCATGGTGGAGTGCACCTACAGTCCCAGCTACCGAAGACGCTGAGGTGGGAGGATTGCTTCAGCCTGGGAGGTCAAGGCTGTAGTGAGCCACAGTTGTACCACTGCACTCCAGTCTGGGTGACAGAGGGAGACCTTGTCTCAAAATAAGAAAAAAGAATATCTGGGCCGGAAACAGTGGCTCATGCCTGTAATCCCAGCAGTTTGGGAGGCTGAGGCGGGAGGACTGCTTGAGCTCAGGAGCTTGAAACCAGCTTGGGCAACATAGTGAAACCTCACCTCTACTAAAAATTTAAAAATTTGCCAGCGGGGTGCAGTGGCTCATGCCTGTAATCCCAGTACTTTGAAAGGCAGAGGCAGGTGGATCACCTGAAGTCAGAAATTCGAGACCAGCCTGACCAACATGGTGAAACCCCATCTCTACTAAAAATACAAAAAATAGCCAGGCGTGGGTGGTGCGTGACTATAATCACAGCTACTTGGGAGGCTGAGGCCGGAGAATCACATGAACCCAGGAGGCAGAGGTTATAGTGAACCGAGATCACACCAATGCACTCCAGTCTGGGCAACAGAGTGAGACTCTGTCTCAAAAAAAAAAAAAAAATTAAAAATTTAGTCAGGTGTGGTGGCATGCATCAGTAGCCCCAGCTACTCAGCAGGCTGAGGCAAGAGAATCACTTGAGCCTGGGATGTTGAGGCTGCAGTGAGCTGTGATCACGCCACTGCACTCCAGCCTAGGTGATAGAGACCCTATCTCAAAATAAATAAATAATGGCCAAAACCTTCCCAAATTTAATGAAATACATGAATCTACACATCCAAGCTCAACAAACTCCAAGTAGAATAAACTCAGTTCCACACTGACATGCATTATAATCAAATTATTGAAAGCCAAATACAAGGAATGTTGAAATTAGCAAGATAAGTGACTCATCATGCACAAGGAATCCTCAGACTAGCAGCTGATTTCTTTTTTTTTTTTTTTTTTTCTTGAGATGGAGTTTCACTCTTGTGGCCCAGGCTAGAGTTCAATGGTGCCATCTTGGCTCACCACAACCTCCGCCTCCCAGGTTCAAGTGATTCTTCTGCCTCAGCCTCCCG
Organism: Symphalangus syndactylus; assembly: GCF_028878055.3. Classification (NCBI taxonomy): domain Eukaryota; kingdom Metazoa; phylum Chordata; class Mammalia; order Primates; family Hylobatidae; genus Symphalangus; species Symphalangus syndactylus. The sequence goes on from NC_072440.2 coordinate 17,728,659, forward strand.
AGTAGCTGGGATTACAGGCATGCACCACCACACCCAGCTAATTTTGTATTTTTAGTAGAGATGGGGTTTCTCCATGTTGGTCAGGCTGGTCTCGAACTCCCAGCCTCAGGTGATCTGCTCACCTCGGGCTCCCAAAGTGCTGGGATTACAGGCATGAGCCACCACGCCCAGCCAGCAGCTGATTTCTTATTGAAATCATGGAGGCCAAAAGGAAATGGGATGACATATTCAAACTGCTAAAAGTAAAAAATAAAACACTCCGTTTTTTTCTGTTGTTGTTTTTTTGTTTTTTTTTTTTTGAGACAGAGTCACGCTCTGTCGCCCAAACTGGAGTGCAGTGGCGTGATCTTGGCTCACTGCAACCTCCACCTCCTGAGTTCAAGTGATTCTCCTGCCTCAGCCTCCTGAGTAGCTGGGACTACAGGCTCGTGCCACCACGCCCGACTAATTTTTTGGATTTTTAGTAGAGATGGGGTTTCACCATGTTAGCCAGAATGGTCTCGATCTTCTGACCTCGTGATCCACCCGCCTCAGCCTCCCAAAGTGCTGTGATTACAGGCGAGAGCCACCGTGCCCAGCCCTAAAAACAAAAAACTCTTAACCAAGAATTCTATAAGTGGCAAAACTATCCTTCAAAAATTAAAGAGAAATTAAGACATTACCAAATAAACAAAAAATGAAAGTTCTTTACTAGTAAATTTGAAGTACAAGAAATGCTATATTTTATAATAGGTTTTCTGATTACAATGGAAGGAAACTAGAAATCAACAGCAGAAGGAAAACTGCCACAAATATGTGGAAATTAAACAATACACTCTTAAATAAACAATGAGTCAAAGAAGAAATCAGAGGGAAATTAGAAAGTACCTAGAGAAAAATGAATATGAAAACACAACATACCAAAGCTTATGGGTTGCTGTAAATGCAGTGCTAAGATGTTTATAGCTGTAGATGTGTACTTTAATAAAGAAGAAAGATCTCAAATTGACAATCTAACTTTATACCTCAAGGAACTAAAGAAAAACAAATGAAGCCCAAAGCTAGCAGAAGGAAGAAAATAATAAAGATTAGAACAGAGATAAATGAAGCGAGAATAGAAAAAAATAAGAAAAAAAAATTTAAGTTCAATGAACTTGACAAACTCTTAGCTAGATTAAGAAAAAGAGAGAAGTCTCAACTAAAATCAGAAATGAAAAAGAGGATATTAAAACTGATGCCAGCCAGGCACGGTGGCTCATGCCTGTAATCCCAGCACTTTGGGAGGCCGAGGGAGGTGGATTACTTGAGGCCAGGAGTTTGAGACCAGCCTGGCCAACATGGCAAAACCCTGTCTCTAGTATAAACATACAAAAAAATTAGCCAGGCATGGTGGTGGGCACCTGTAATCCCAGCTACAAGAGAGGCTGAGGCAAGATAATCACTTTAACCCAGGAGGCAGAGGTTGCAGCGAGCCAAGATTGCACCACTGCACTCCAGCCTGGGTGACAGAGTAAGACTCTGTCTCCAAAAAACAACAACAACCAAAAAGAAACTGATGCCAAGGAGTTACAAAGGATTATTAAGAGAAAACCAAGGACAATTGTATGTCAAGTTGGATAACTTAGAAGAAATGGATAAATCCCTAGAAAAACACAGCCTACCACACTGAATCATGAACAAACATAAAATATAAACAGACCAATTAACTAGTAAGGAAATTGAATCAGTAACCAAAAACCTCTCAGCTAGGTGTGGTGGCTCATGCCTTTAATCCCAGCACTTTGGGAGGCTGAGACAGGAGGATTGCTCGAGGCCAGGAGTTTCTGACCAGCCTGGGCAACTTGAAAACCTCATCTCTACAAAATATATAAAAAAACAGCTGGGTGTGGTGGCACACACCTGTAGTCCCAGCTACTCAGGAGGCTGAGGTGGGAGGATCACTTGAGCTTTGGAGATTGAGGCGGCAGTAAGCTGTGATCGTGTCATGTCACTGCACTCCAGCCAGGGTGACAGAGTGAGAACCTGTCTCAAAAAGAGAAAAAAAACCTCTCAACAAATTCTATTATACAAAACATTTAAAGAATTAACTAATCTTTCTGAACTCTTCCCCAAAATTAAAGAGGAAGAAACACTTCTAGGCTCACTTTATGAGGCCAGCATTACCCTGATACTGAAGCCAGACAAAGACACTACAATAAAATAAAATTACAGGTCGGTATCTCTGATGAATATTGATATAAAAAATCCTCAACAAAATATTAGCAAACCAAATTCAGCAGCACATAAAAGGACTATACACTACGACCAAATGGGGTTTATTCCTAGAATGCAAGGATGGTTCAACATAGGAAAATCAATCAATGTAATACACCATATGAACAAAATGAAGGAAAAAAACCATGTGATCATCACAATCTATGCAGAAAAAGCATATGAAAAGATTCAGTATATTTTTGGCCCAGCGTGGTGGCTCACGCCTGTAATCCCAGCACTTTGGGAGGCCGAGGCGGGTGGATCACGAGGTCAGGAGATCGAGATCATCCTGGCTAACAGGGTGAAACCCCGTCTTCTCTACTAAAAATACAAAAAATTAGCCGGTTGTGGTGGCTGGCACCTGTAGTCCCAGCTACTCAGGAGGCTGAAGCAGGAGAATGGCGTGAACCTGGGAGGCAGAGCTGACGGTGAGCCGAGATTGCACCACTGCACTCTAGCCTGGGCGACAGAGCGAGACTCTGTCTCAAAAAAAAAAGAAAAAAAAGAAAAGAAAAGATTCAATATATTTTCACAATAAAAACACTCAACAAACTAAAAGTAGAAGGAAGCTACCTCAACATAATAAAAGCCATATATGAAAAGCCTGCAGCTAACAGCATACTGAATGGCAAAAGACTGAAAGCTTCCCCTCTAAGATTAGAAACAAGGCAAGGATGCCTGCTTTCACCACTTCTGTTCAACAGAGTATTGGAAGTCCTAGCCAGAGCAATCAGGCAAAAAATAAAATAAATAAATAAATGGTATTCATATTTGGAAGGAAGAAGTAAAATTAACTCCATTCACAGATGGCATGATCTTATATGTAAATAAACCTAAAGAGTCCACCAAAAAGTTGTCAAAATAAGTGAATTCAGTAAAGTAGCAGCATACAAAATCAACCCATACATATAGTTGCATTTCTTTTTTTTTTTTTTTTTTTTTTTTTTTTTGAGACGGAGTCTTTTTCTGTCCCCCAGGCTGGAGTGCACTGGCACGATCTCGGCTCACTGCAAGCTCCACCTCTCGGGTTCACGCCATTCTCCTGCCTCAGTCTCCTGAGTAGCTGGGATTACAGGCGCCCGCCACCACGCCCAGCTAATTTTTTGTATTTTTAGTAGAGACGGGGTTTCACCGTGTTAGCCAGGATGGTCTCGATCTCCTGACCTCGTGATCCGCCCGCCTCGGCCTCCCAAAGTGCTGGGATTACAGGCTTGAGCCACCGCGCCCGGCCGCATTTCTATACACTAATTATGAATGATCCAAAAAGGAGATTAAGGAAACAATTCCATTTACAATAGCATCAAAAAGAATAAAATACTCAGGAACAAACCTCACCAAGGAGGTGAAAGGTTTGTACACTGAAAACTATAAAACATTGGTGAAAAAATATTGAAGACATAAATAAATGGAAAGATATCCCATGTTCATGGATTTGAAAACTTAATAAGGCTAAGACGTCCAAGCTACCCAAGTGATTCAGAGATTCAACACAATCCCTACCAAATCTCAACAACACTTTTTGCACAAACAGAAAGTGACATAATAAAATTCATATAGAATCTCAAGGGACCCCAAAAAGCCAAATAATTTTTAAAAAGAAGAACAAAGAGGATTCACACCTCCTGATTTCAAAGTATATTACAAAGCTACAGTAACCAAAACAGCATGGTACTGGCATTAAAGATAAACAGACCAATGGACTAGAATAGAGAGAAATAAATCCTCACATATATGTGAGAATTGATCAAATAATCTTCAACAAAGGTACTAACATGACTCAATGAGGAAAAGACAATCTATTTAACAAATGATGTCCTTTTAGAAAACTGGATATCCACATGCAAAAGAATGAAGTCATACCGTTATCTTACATCGTATGCAAAAATTAACTCAAAATGGATTAAAGACTTAAACATAAGACCCAAAACTATAAAAACTCCTAGAAAAAAACATAGTGAAAATCTTCGTGACATTGGACTTGGCAATGACTTCTTGGATAAGAAAACAAAAGCACAGGCAACAAAAGAACAAAAAAACAAATGGGACTATATCAAACTTAAAAATTGTGTATCGGCCGGGCGCGGTGGCTCACGCTTGTAATCCCAGCACTTTGGGAGGCCGAGGCGGGCGGATCACGAGGTCAGGAGATCGAGACCACAGTGAAACCCCGTCTCTACTAAAAAAAAACACAAAAAATTAGCCGGGCGTGGTGGTGGGCGCCTGTAGTCCCAGCTACTCAGAGAGGCTGAGGCAGGAGAATGGCGTGAATCCGGGAGGCGAAGCTTGCAGTGAGCCAAGATTGCGCCACTGCACTCCAGCCTGGGCGACAGAGCAAGACTCTGTCTCAAAAAAAAAAAAAAAAAAAAAATTGTGTATCAAAGGACACGATCACCAGAATGAAACAGCAACCTATGGAATGGGAGAACATATTTCAAATTGTATTTATGATAAGGGATTAATATCTAGGGTATGTAAAGAGCTCCCTGTAATCCCAGCACTTTGGGAGGCCAAGGTGGGTGGATCACCTGAGGTCAGTAGTTTGAGACCAGCCAGGCCAACATGGTGAAACCCCATCTCTACTAAAAATACAAAAAATCGACCAGGCGCAGTGGCTCACACCTGTAATCCCAGCACTTTGGGAGGCCGAGGCGGGTGGATCACAAGATCAGGAGATCGAGACCACCCTGGCTAACACAGTGAAACCCCGTCTCTACTAAAAAATAGAAAAAATTAGCCAGGTGTGGTGGCAGGCACCCATAGTCCCAGCTACTCAGGAGGCTGAGGCAGGAGAATGGCGTGAATCGGGGAGGCGGAGCTTGCAGTGAGCCGAGATTGCACCATTGCACTCCAGCCTGGGCAACAAGAGCAATAATACACAAATGGCCAATGAGCATATAAAAAGATTGTCATTACTAATCATCAGAGAAATACAAATCAAAACCACAATGAGACATCACCTTATACCCATTAAGGATGGTTAATATTTAAAAAACCAACAGGTCCAGGCATGGTGGCTCATCACTTTGGGAGGCCAAGGTGAGTAGATCACTTGATGCTAAGAGTTTGAGACCAGCCTGGCCAACACAGTGAAACCCCATTTCTACCAAAAATACAAAAAACTGGGTGTAGTGGCATATGCCTGTAATCCTGGCTACTCAGGAGGCTGAGGGCATGTGAATCACTTGAACCCCGGAAGCTAAGGCTGCAATGAGCCAAGATCCTGCTGCTACACTACAGCCTGAATGACAGAGTGAGACTCTGTCAAAAAAGGGAAGGGAGGGGAGGAGAGGGGGAGCGGGAGGTAGAAGGAAGGGAGGGAGAAAGGAAAGGAAAGGAAAGGAAAGGAAAGGAAGAAGAGAAGAGAAGAGAAGAGAGAAGAGAAGAGAAGAGAAGAGAAGAGAAGAGAAGAGAAGAGAAGAGAAGAGAAGAGAAACAAGTGTTGGTGAGGATGTGGAGAAACCAGAACTCTTGTGCACTGTTGCTAATGTAAAATGAGTAGCGGCTATGGAAAACAGTCTGGAGGCTCCTCAAAAAAAATTAAAAATAGAACTACCATACAAGCTAGCAATCCTGCTTCTGGGTATACATCCAAAAGAATTGCCAGCAGTGTCTCGAATAGATATTTGAATACTTATGTTGATAGCAGCACTATTTACAATAACCAGGAGGTGGAAGCAACCTAAATGTCCATCAGTGCCTGAATGGATAAACAAAACGTGGCACATACATACAATGGAATATTTTTCAACCTTAAAAGAAGGAAATCCTGTTACATGCTATAACATGGACGAACCTTGAGGATCTTATGCTAAGTTAAATAAACCAGCCACAAAAAGACAAATATTGTGATTACACTTACATGAGGTATCTTAAGTAGTCAAATTCATAGAAACAGAAAGTAGAATGGTTGTTACTAGGTGTCATGGGGAGAGGGATAGAGGGAATTGTTTAATGGGAAGAGAATTGCTGGTAAAAGTATGGTGAAGTGGGCACTCAGAGTACTGAGAGGAATGTCAATTGATATAATTCTGTAGGGAAATTCTGCAATAAGTATATTTTAATGTATAGTCATGTATATTTTAATATTTTGAACAATGATTTTTATATTTTCAATAAATATTTTTAATCCTTTTTAAAAGTCTAATCCTCTGACCTCACAATTCCCCTTTCGGGAATATATCCCAAAGAAACATTTTGACAGGTAGGCAAAATTATGTTTTCAAAAATGTTCATTGCAGGAATGTTTATAGTGATGACCAAAAAACCACAAACAAAAAACAAAAACCCAGACTATTCCAGATTCGGGGTTGAGTAAAGATTTATGCACACTGGAATACCAGCCATTGACAATAATGATGTAGATACACTAGAAAACATTCCCAATATATTGGTAAATGAGGAAAATAAGTTATAAAGCAGTTGGAGAAAAAAACTGTTTATTTCCATGTGGAAAAGTACAGAAGGACATATACCAAAATGTAAACATTACTGGTAAAAATTTGGGATAACAGATTTTTTTTCTGATTTTTCTATAATGACAGGTTTTCAGCACACGTTTTAACAATGCATAAAATAAAACAACTCAATGATTCCCATTTTACAGTAGAGTCTGGCCCACATGTTCATGACTTCTCAGCTGGGGTCAGAAAAACTCTACAAAACACAGCAAGCTGTGATGCATTTCTCAACTGTGTATTGTGAATAGGCAAGAGGAGTCAAAATATAATGGGAACTCCAAACAGTTCATGGAATTAAAAGATAAAAACATAAACCTTATTTCTCAACATAAGTTCCAACAAGTTCAAGACACTTTAGTAAGCTATGACACAAGCCGTTTAGTCCATCCCTAAAGAACTGAGGGTCCTGGAAATGTAATCATGCCAAGGCAGTCTTTTTTACATTTTTAACAGAAGAAAAATGGGTGCCCAATCAAGATTTTTAAGATTAGGAAACAAAGCCAGCGGGCACAGTGGCTCACGCCTGTAATCCCAGCACTTTGGGTGGCTGAGGCAGGCAGATCATGAGGTCAGGAGATCGAGACCATCCTGGCTAACACAATGAAACCCCATCAGTGGGTTTAGTCTCTACTAAAAATACAAAAAATTAGCCGGGTGTGGTGGCGGGTGCCTGTAGTCCCAGCTACTTGGGAGGCTAAGGCAGGAGAATGGCATGAACCCGGGAGACAGAGATTGCAGTGAGCTGAGATCGTGCCATTGCACTCCAGTATAGGTGACAGAGCGAGCCTCCGTCTCGAAAAAAAAAAAAAAGATTAAGAAACAAAATAAATCAGGAGCCTAATGATCCGTGAATGCCTGATTTCCCATCAAAACCCTTGCAAAATTGCCCTTGTTTGATGAGAACGATGAACAGGAGCATTGTCATGGTGGAGAAGGACTCTCTAGTAAAGCTTTCCTGGGTGTTTTTCTGCTAAAGCTTTGGCTAATTTTCTTACAACAAAGCAGATGTTACCATTCTTCGGCCCTCCAGAAAGTCAATAAAGAAAATGCCTTGAGCATCTCAAAAAACTGTTGCCATGACTTTTGCTCTTGACCTGTCTGTCCACTTTTGCTTTGAGTGGACCACTTCCACATTTTTGTAGCCATTGTTTTGATTGTGCTTTATCTTCAGGATCATACTGGTAAAGCCATGTTTCATTTCCTGTTACAATTCTTTGAAGAAATGCTTCAGGATCTTGATCCCACATATTTAAATTTTCCACTGCAAGTTCTGCTCTTGCCTGAAGCTGATCTGGGCACTATAGTTTTGGCCCCCATTGAATGGAAAGTTTGCTCAACTTTAATTCTGTAAACTGAACCAAATAATATGTGTACAGTATTGGCTATTGTTTCTGCTGTTAATCATGAATTCTCTTCAATTAGGGCATGAACAAGATGAATTTTTCCTCACAAATTAATGTGGATGGTCTGCCACTACAGGCTTCATCTATTTATTTATTTATTTTATTTTTTTGAGACGGAGTCTCACTCAGGAGTGTCACCCAGGCTGGAATGCAGTGGCGAGATCTCCACTCACTGCAACCTCCACCTCCCGAGTTCAAGCAATTCTCCTGCCTCAGCCTCCCAAGTAGCTGGGATTACAGGAACCCACCACCACCGCCAACTAATTTTTGTATTTTTAGTAGAGATGGGGTTTCGTCATTTTGGCCAGGCTGGTCTCAGACTCCTAACCTCAGGTGATCCACCTGCCTCAGCCTCCCAAAGTGCTGGGATTACAGACGTGAGTCACCATGCCCAGCCTATTTATTTATTTATTTGAGACGGAGTCTTACTCTGTCGCCCAGGCTGAAATGCAGTGGCGTGATCTTGGCTCACTGCAACCTCCGCCTCCTGGGTTCAAGCGATTCTCCCGCCTCAGCCTCCTGAGTAGCTGGGATTACAGGCATGTACCACCACACCTGGCTAATTTTTTTATTTTTAGTAGAGACGGGGTTTCATCATGTTGGTCAGGCTGGTCTCGAACTCCTGACTTTGTGATCTGCCCACCTTGGTCTCCCAAAATGCTGGGATGACAGGCATGAGCCACCATGCCCAGCCTATTTATTTTTTGAGACAGAGTTTTGCTCTTGTTGCCCAGGCTGGAATGCAATGGCGTGATCTTGGCTCATTGCAACCTCAGCCTCTCAGGTTCAAGCGATTCTCCTGCTTCGGCCTCCCAAGTAGTTGGGATTACAGGTGCCACCACCACACCCAGCTAACTTTGTATTTTTAGTAGAGATGGGGTTTCCCCATGTTGGCCAAGCTGGTCTGGAACTCCTGACCTCAGGCAATACACCCACTTTGGCCTCCCAAAGTGCTGGGATTACAACCGTGAGCCACTGTGCCCTGCCCAGTCTTCGTCTTTAACATCATCTTGTCCCTTCTCTTTTTTGAGACAAGGTCTCACTCTGTCACCCAGGCTGGAGGCTGGAGTGCAGTGGCACAATCTCAGCTCACTGCAACCTCCCAGGTTCAAGTGATTCTCCCAACTCAGCCTCCCAAGTAGCTAGGACTACAGGCACATGCCACCACATCCAATTATTTTTTGTATTTTTAGTAGAGATAGGGTTTTACCATGTTGCCCAGGCTGGTTTTAAACTCCTGGACTCAAGTGATCTACCCACCTCAGCCTCCCAAAGTTCTGGGATTACAGGCATCAGCCACTGCACCCAGACCTTGTTCCTTCTTTTTCAATTTTATTTATTTACTTATTTTGATATGGAGTCTCGCTGTGTTGCCCAGGCTGGAGTGCAGTCACGTGATCTCAGCTTACTGCAACCTCCGCCTCCTGGGTTCCCGTAATTCTCCTGCCTCAGCCTCCCAAATAGCTAGGATTACAGGCATGTGCCACCACGCCTGGCTAATTTTACGTATTCTTAGTAGAGACAGGGTTTCACCATGTTGGCCAGCTGGTCTCAAACTCCTGACCTCAAGTGAGCCACTTGCCTCGGCCTCCCAAAGTGCTGGGATTGCAGGCGTGAGCCATCACGCCTGGCCTCTTGTCCCTTCTTTTACATTATCCATTTGTAAACTGCTGATTTATTTGGGCCATTTCCCCATAAACTTTTCCTAAAGCATCAATGGTTTCACCATTCTTCCACCCAAGCTTTACCATAAATTTGATGTTTATTCTTCCTTCAATTTTAGCAGTATTTATGTTGCTCTGATAGGAGCCCTTTTTCAAATTGATGTCTTATCTTTCTTAGCGCCTCAAACTAAATCCTGTTCAGTCATGTTATAACAAGTTAGTATGAGTTAATTTTGGTGGAAAAATAATCTGGAATCCACGCACAGTTTCTTCGCAACCCATATTTTCCATGATCTTTTTGAAGACTCCTCATAGAATCAATCTTCTCCTGCTCAAGTTTTTTTTTTAGTTTCTTTTTTTAATAACATCTTTTATTTGTATACAATTATAAAGTACAAATTGCTTTATTCGGATTTTTCTTATTTTTTAAAAAAATTTATTTTTAGTCAACTTACTCCATTTTCAGCAGTTTGCTCTGACAGAATAAATTACAAACTATTGTTTCACTTAATCCTTTTAATCACCATGTCAGGCACACAGGTTGGAGGATATTAGCTCCCATTTTACAAAAAGTGGAAACACTGTACCCATATTTAGTGTAAGACAGAGCTAGGATATAAGCCTTGGGCTTCCATAGTCACAACTGCTTTTTTCCATAACTTTGTAATACATCATTTTAAAGCAATCTGATTTCACAATGTTTTACCGTGTAAGAGTAACATCTATAGCATCTCTTCTTGGCAGGTTACCTCTGGAGAGAACCAATGTAATTACCTCATAAGCTGGCACTTTTTTTCTTTTTTTTTTGAGATGGAGTTTCACTCTTGTTGCCCAGGCTAGAGTGCAATGGCATGATCTCGGTTCACTGCAACCTCTGCCTCCTTGGGTTCAAGCAATTCTCCTGCCTCAGTCTACCAAGTAGCTGGGATTACAGGCATGTAACACCATGCCTGGCTACAGTTTTTTTTTTTTTTCTTTTTCTTTTTTTTTTTAATTTTATTTTGTGAGATGAGATCCCACTATTTTGCTCAGTGTGGTCTTGAACTCCTGGCCTCAAGTGATCCTCCCACCTCAGCCTCTTGAATAGGTGGGACTACAGATGTGCACCACTATCTCTGGTTCTTTAAAGTAGTTTCTATCCAGGAAGCTAGCGTACTAATAGGGCCTTCTTTAGTGAGAAGAAAACAGAGAGTCATTTTCTTTTTAGAGGGACAGCTGGAGTGTTACAGGAGTTAATGCACAGTACCTAAGTTCAAATCCAAATCCAAGCTCTCCCACATGCACTTTAAGCAAATGACTTTTTTGTTTTCCTACCTGTGAAATGAGGGAAACAGTACTGATCTTCACTGTAGATAGACTGTTTTTTTGTTTTGTTTTGTTTTGAGACAGAGTCTCACCCTGTTACCCTGGCTGGAGTGTAGTGTCATGATCTCAGCTCACTACAACCTCCCCTCTGCCTCCCAGGCTCAAGCAATTCTCATGCCTCAGCCTCCTAAGTCGCTGGGATTACAGACGTGCACCACCATGCCCGGCTAATTTTTGTATTTTTAGTAGGGACAGGGGTTTCACCATGTTAGCCAGGCTGGTCTTGAACTCCTGGTCTCATGTAATCACTGGCCTTGGCCTCCCAAAGTGCTGGGATTACAGGCGTGAGTCACCATGCCCGGCTGGTAAAGTGGTTTTAACTACAGTATAAAACTCTTGGAACTAAGAACAGTACTTGAAATAGTGTTCAATAAATGCTATTTTTCAGGAGCACAAAATGGATCCCATAAAGGTAATACAAAGGACCACAAAAATCAGTGTTTCTGTGTTTTTTTAAAACATGCTTTCTTCCCTTCCTCCAAAACACAAGCAGCAAAGTAGAGACACACCCATAGCCCAAGTGAGAAGACACCCGAACACCAAATTAGAAATGACTTCACAGGCAGCCCCGGAGTCAAAGCCGATTCCTGGACCAGTCCCATCCCACAGCAGCCTGCCTCCTCTTTCAACATGACAGAGGCTGCTGTGTCCTTCGCCAAGGACTCCCTGGCAGGTGGAGTGGCCACAGTCATCTCCAAGACGGCGGTAGCACCCATCGAGCGGGTCAAGCTGCTGCTACAGCTGCAGCATGCCAGCAAGCAGATGGTTGCAGATAAGCAATACAAGGGCCTTAGAGACTGCATGGTCTGTATTCCCAAGGAGCATGGAGTCCTCTCCTGGTGCGGTAACCTGGTCAGTGTCATCAGATACTTCCCCCCACCCAGGCTCTTAACTTCGCCTTCAAAGATAAATACAAGCAGATCTTCCTGGGTGGTGTGGACAAGAGGTCCCAGTTTTGGCGCTACTTTGCAGGGAATCTGGCATCAGGCGGTGCCACTGGGGCCACATCCTTGTGTTTTGTGTACCCTCTTGATTTTGCCCATACTCATGTAGCAGCTGATGTGGGCAAAGCTGGAGCTGAAAGGGAATTCTGAGGCTTCGGTGACTGCCTGGTTAAGATCTACAAATCTGATGGGATTAAGAGCCTGTACCAAGGCTTTAACGTGTCTGTGCAGGGTATTATCTACCGAGCTGCCTGCTGCCTACTTCGGTATCTACGACACTGCAAAGGGAATGCTTCCGGATCCCAAGAACACTCACATTGTCATCAGTTGGATGATGCACAGACTGTCACTGCCGTTGCTGGGTTGACTTCCTATCCATTTAACACCATTCGCCGCTGCATGATGATGCAGTCAGGATGCAAAGGAACTGACATCATGTACACAGGCACATTTGACTGCTGGAGGAAGATTATTCATGATGAGGGAAGCAAAGCTTTTTTCAAGGGTGCATGGTCCAATGTTCTGAGAGGCATGGGTGGTGCTTTTGTTTGTCTTGTATGATGAAACCAAGAAGTACATGTAAGTTATTTCCTAGGATTTTTCCCCATTTGAACAGGCATGTTGTATTATATAACATATCTTGAGCATTCTTTTTTTTTGAGATGGAGTCTCCCTCTATTGCCCAGGGTGAAGTGCAGTGGCACAATCTCGGGTCATTGCAACCTCCACCTTTTGGGTTCAAGCAATTCTCCTGCCTCAACCTCCTGAGTAGCTGGGACTACAGGCACCCGCCACCACTCCTGGCTGTTTTTTTTGTCTGTTTGTTTGTTTTTTTAGTAGAGACGGGGTTTCACAATATTGGCCAGGCTGGTCCTGAATTCCCGATCTTGTGATCCACCCACCTCGGCCTCCCAAAGTGCTGGGATTACAGGCGTGGGCCACCGCGCCCGGCTATCTTGAGCATTCTTGACAGACTCCTCGCTGTCAATTTATCAGTGGCAACTATTTACTGGTTGGAAATGGGAAGCAATAATATTCATCTGACCAGTTTTCTCTTAAAGCCATTTCTATGATGATGATGATGATGATGGGACTCAATTATGTTTTTTATTTCAGTCACTCCTAATAACAAATTTGGAGAAATAAAAATATCTTAAAAAGAAAAGAAAAGGCTTCACACCATGGAATGACAAGTGCTCAAATGGCTCTCAGTAAGTGCTCACGAGGACACCACTGTCAGAGTAGTGAGCAATCATCTACCACAAAATGGAACAAAGAAGCAGAGGTACGTAGGAAGCAGGTGAGGACATAAAACCTCTAAGGCCCATATAAATCTGTCAAGAAAACTTTCTGGAGGAAGGAAAGACAGAAGAAAGATCTGGATATCAGCATTTGGTAATGTCTACTTCGATCTTCCTGACAACTACATTCAAACCGACCTGAGTGTGCTGGCCCCAAGCACATCATCCAGCTTGAATTTCAATGCTGATTGGGAGAAAAGGAAATTGAGGGCAAGTCAGAGCCCAGAAAGGAGCGTAATTTAGAACTGCACAGCGGGGGAGACTGAGTTTGAGTGTGGGAAACAGGAAAGGGGGCGCGTGGGGTAAAGAGGGGAGCGCAGTGGAGTCAGGCCTTAGTGAACAAGTGTGCCTTGAAGGTGGAGATGGGCACCCCTCTGGCTGAGTCAGCTCCAGTAGAGAACTCAGGGGCCAGCAGCAGGCACCGCAAGGAGCAAAGCAACTGGTGTAAGCCCCACAGCTTCCCGCGACCAACAGTGCCTCATTGTGCCCAGGTACCTGTTCAGTCCCATTTTTTATTCTAAGACAGGATCTGGCTCTGTCACCCAGGCTGGAGTGCAGTGGTACAATCTGGGCTCACTGCAGCCCGAACTCCTGGGTTCAAGCAATCCTCTTACCATCGCCTCCCAAGCAGCTGGGATTATGGATGCACACCACCATGGCCCGCTAATTTTCTACTTTTTGTAGAGATGGGGTCTCCCTATGTTGCCCAGCCTTGTCTCAAACTCCTGGGCCACGTCAGCTTCCCAGTGTTGGGATTAGAGGCATGAGCCACTGCACCTGGCCTCAGTCTTTTCAATCTTTTGTTTTTAAAAGCAGACATCTCCCTGGTTGGAGCAAGGAGGAAACAGGGCTTTATAAAGTTCCGAGGTCCAAGGAGAAGCGCTACAACAGTTTGAGATCTTTCCAGAATGATCCACACTCCACCTCCTCATCCCTCTTACCAAAGTGCGACACCTTGTTCATGGGAATAGAAGGAGATACACACCCAGTACCTGTCCTCATCCAACAAAGTCGCAGGCACCGAAGGGCAGCCGCGCTGCCACCAAAGGCCCCCGGCTGCTCACGACCACCGGTCAAATCCGGCCTTTCTTCGAAGGAGACACGAGTCTCGCACCCCCTCCCCACCCTGCCCTGAGGAGACACGCGTCTGGGCCCGGCGCCTTTTAGAGGCGCATTCCCACCCCCGCCCCTCAAACACGCGAGGCCACGCGTTCAGGCCTCTGCCACCTCCACATGCCGGAACACCAGTGGGGGGCGCGCACTCCCAACGGTCAGGGGCGGAGCTAAGAGCGCCGCGCCCAAAAAAGGCGGCAAAGTCCCTGACTCGCTGAGTTTGCGAGCCGCCATGTCTATCCCATTTGTCTCCTCTCCTCCGACAGCACGCCGTGCTTCCCCTCAGGCACCTTTCACCGTTAGGGATGAGGGCCCCGCGGCGGTTCTCGGTGTGGCTCTGATTCACCGCCATCTTGCTTCAGGCCTCCGGCCGCCCCGCAGATGGAAAAGGGCGGGACCTGCGCCGAGCCGTGGGTCACGTCTCTGAAGGGGAGGGCGGAGATTATGACGTAAGGAGGAGGAGGAGGAGCGAAAGCCGGTCACATGACGGGGCAGTGCCGGAGGGGGGGGGAGGCGGAGTCAGGGTAGAGGCCCCCACCGAGAAAGGGGCGGGCCCTGAGAATTGGCTCGGAGCGCGAAAGGGGTGATAGGTGAGTGGCCTCCCGACCTCACCTGCCCCCTTAGCCCCCTGCCTTTAGGTATGGACTTGGGTTGGTCCTGTCAGGAATGATCTCAGCTCACTGCACCTCCAAGCTCCCATGCTCAAGCCATCTTCCCACCTCAACCTCCCATCCATTACTCACTTTGGATATGAAACACTAGAAAATAATGACTGAGGCCCGACCTCACGCCAACTGAAGATGAACTGACCTCACAAAGTGTTTTCATCTCTAGTATCTGTGGCTATTTCTTACCAAGAGAGTCTCACCCTCCACACATGGGTGAGATGACATAATGGCTGATTTGGTCAAGAAGCACAAATAAGACAGGCCAGGCAGTTACTGTTCAAACAGCAATGTTTAGTTGTACAACACATAAAGTCTAGCAACAATTACAGGACCAGTTTGAGTGTCTGTTTGCTTGTTTTCAAGTGGGAAATTTAACTGTAATGTCACCATAAGATTGGCTGGGACTGGTAACATTTAAGAAATGGGTTGTTCTTGCATCCCCTAGGCGTGGGCCTCTTGCTCCATCAGGACTTGGTTGTAGATGAATGGCCCACAAGTCACCAGCCTTTGAGCAAGTTGTGTCCAGGTGGAGACAGGGAGAGGGTGGGCAAAGGGGAATTCTATAAAGACACAGTGTGTGGGGCAGTGGCAGTCAACATTCGCAAACATTCATGCATCTGATGGGGGGCTTTGCCCTCCCTTGGGTATTTTCCATTAGCCTACAGTGACCACCTGTGGTCAGGCTAATTCATTACTCACATTAATGGGGAAGAGGGTTGGGGGTAGGAGTAGGTAGGGTAGGTGGGAAGAGATCCCTCTTATTGCTGAGTGGACAGAAGGGTGCTAGTTTTTCCTTAGCGTGTACGTATTGTGGGTTTCTGGGGGTTTGTGCGTGTGTTTAGTTTTTGCTTGTTTGGACAGAAGAAAGTCAATTCCAGCAATGTCTTCTTAGGAAAACCACTCTTCCTCAGTGGCTGCGTTATGAGGTGGGGAGGATGTACAACCGCACTCTGGGCCAGCCACAAGTGGTGATTTTTTAAAAAGTGATCCTAGCCCTTGCTCCCCAGCATCTGTAGTGACCCACCCTCATGAATACCTTTAAGTAATGAAGGAGAGACCCTTGTCCCACTTTGGGGCTCACACAGCTGATCTCAATGAATCTAGTAAGCAGAAAAATTGCTTTCTTGATCCTTTAAGGAAGCCAAGGGTAGCTCATGCAGATGAATGGGTAGGGAGCAATGCCATTGCCCTTAGAGATGGTTACAAGTAGCTGGGATGGGCTTACAAGGGCAGAAGGAGCTCTTGATGAGTTCTTTCACCCTGCAGATGGGCTAGGACCGGCTGACACAGATGATGCAGTAGGGCAGTGCTGGCAGAACCCCACTCCACTGGGAGGAGAGGAGTGGTTTGGATAAATGGAGGATGCAACTGTCCTAAAGAGGCAGCTGGCACCTCCCACCTAGTGATGGCTGAGAGGGGCTGTGGTGAGCTGGACTAGCACAGCACTAAAAAGGGCTTGGCCCTGCAGCAATAACAGCTGAGAGGAATGGAGGGAGAAGCAGCGCTTGAAATGGCCTTCATTCAGCAGTGGGGCAGGGGGTGGCTGGCACAGGTGGAAGGACAGTGCCCAGGAGGCCTTCTCCCTGCAGGAGGGTTGAGAACGGTTGAGGGTGTAGAGACCAGCAGCTGGCAGCAGACATATAAAATACCTTCTCCAGGGAGGCTGAGATCATGGTTCAGGGGTACCAGGCACCATTCCTACTCAGCCTTTCCAACGCCCACCTCCCATGCCCATAGATCTTCCCCTGCTGATCCAAGGTCTCCATGCAGGACTGCTTCTACAGCAGCCAAGCATCCCTGTTCTGTTGAAATGTATAACCTCTGGGCTGTAGCGCTGCTGCTGTTCTATCCTGACAGGTGCCTACCCTGTAACTTTGTGAGCAAGGGAGGATGAGAGCTGGGTTGGCAGCCTCCAGGAAAGACTGAGACCATAGGTTTGGGGTCACTGGTGACCTGATCACCCCCCCCGCCCCCACCGGCTTTCTCCTGGTCCATTGAATCTTGGGTCTTGAGTCTATGTTTTTTTCCTAGCACCTGAGTGATAAAAGACTGGGATTATAAGTGCTGGGAATCATAGAGGACCAGTGAAACACCTACACTGAACCAGGAGATGGGACAGGAGGTTGTATGAGGTTATTGTAAACAGTTTCACTTGGTGTTTTCCCTTCCCTAAGGCTAAACTGTTTCCCTGGCCCCGAATTTCATGAATCTTACAGATTAAAGGAAAAGAGTAACTTACTTGTACAACAAGCAGGGGAAATATATGCATTAATAAATACAGGGCTTCAGGGAAAGGCAAGAAAAGCCTAAATGTATGAGGGTGGGTATCATTGGGAATGTCTACAGGAGTCAGGAGGAGAGGGAATTAGGGAAAAGTAGAGAAAGACAGACATAAATGTAATTAGCTTCAGCACAAAAGTGATGGGGAACAGAAAAGAGAGGTCAAGTATGTATGAGGCAAATGGAGCAACAGAGAAGCCTGCTTAGAAGGGAGAGAAGTCTGACGGAGAAAAAGGGAGGTGTGGTCAAAAATTTGTCTTTGAAGCCAAATTACTAAGAAAGACAAATAATGTATATTGTTTCTGATACTTCTTTAGAATTAGTTCTAGAACCTGACGTCCCCATAAAA
The DNA here is from genome assembly GCF_028878055.3 of Symphalangus syndactylus. Taxonomy (NCBI): domain Eukaryota; kingdom Metazoa; phylum Chordata; class Mammalia; order Primates; family Hylobatidae; genus Symphalangus; species Symphalangus syndactylus. The sequence goes on from NC_072440.2 coordinate 17,746,435, forward strand.
GGTTGTCTCACATGACTAGCATGTGTGCTTCCTTTAACTGGACACTGGGAACTGTTTCCCTCTTTACGTTGGCTGCCTGTGAGCTCGGGGCCTGTTCCGGTGCTTGACTACAGAAACTTTCTTTCCTATTCCTTTCTTTGGCCCAAATTTCTCTGGCAATCTCAGTTTGTACTGTCCTGTACTTTTGTGATTTTATGTGAAGGCAACCTAAAGTCATTTCTGGAAGTAGACTGGGCATAAATGCTAAATATAGGAATGAACCTAAAGTAGATTCATCTAAAAGGAAGTGAGAGATGTCAGAGACAGGCAGGAGAGGGAGAGAAAGCAATGTATGAGGGAAGGAGGGAAAGGGAGAAAGAAGACAAAGTCGGAAGCAGAGACAGGCACTGGCCTGGCAGCAGAGGCCAGTTGAGTGGAGAGCAGCAGTAGGCTCTGGTGACAGGTGGTAGCTTGGTGACACTGAACACGACACAGACTGAAGGGTGGAGCTCCACTTGTAGGCACTGATGCTTTCTGCAAGAACCCAGCTCTGGCCTACTTCTCTGCCTTCTCATGGCCTTCCTTTTCCCAGGAAGCCCCAGCCTTATCCCCAGACCACCCCCAACTTACAGGGAGGGTTGTCCTGAACTCCCTGCCTCCTACTCAGGTCTAGCTCCACTGCCATCTGTCCTTGGAGAATCTCTATAGCCCCAGTTTGTGTGCAGGTTCCGAGAGAAGAGTTGCCTGTGGCTCACCTGCTCCCAACATTTTTAAATGAAACCTCTCCCAGATCTCCTGAGTGAGGCAAACAGCTTTGTTTTGGGACACAAGGAAAGGAGACAGATAATGGACAGGCATGGAGGAGCCAAATTTACAAGGGACTCTCCAGGGAGGGCAGTGAAAATACCTCACCCCTGCATGCACACACACAGGCTCTCTCGCTCCCTCTCTGTCACACACACACAACACACACACACACACACACACACACAAACATAGACAAGATGCTCCACAAATACCAGACAGGCCTGTGGGACAGAGTTGAGAGGAAGAAGGTGGTTGGTGGTGGTATTTGGGATGTGTGTGTGTGAAGTGGGTATGTGTGATGACACAGAGAAGTGGTCGTCATGGGTTACTGTCGTGGCTTTCCTCTGTGTCCACGCTCACCGGAGGGAGGCCTCCATTGTCATTGAGCCGCTTGGCCCTGTAAGTCTCATAGTGGATGTTGTGTGTCACTTCCTTGAGGTCCTGGAGGTGGGTCCTAGACGATACAGGGTGAGAAGAAGAGGGCTGCAATTAGGGGCAGGAAGAGGAGGCGGTGACACACATCACTTCGAGGGACTGGACCCCGTGAATGGGATCCACTCCCAGGAGCTAAGGATTCTTCTACGGCCCCTTCCATTTTGCAACAGGAGCTGGAACTGGGGCAGAAAGCTCTGTCAGAGAGACCTGGAGATGCAGGAAGTGAATCTGAACAGATAGACCCTGACCCCAAATAATTCAACCTGCTATCTGGACAGCTGGAGGGGAGACATCTTACCTGATGACAAAGTCTCGAAGCAGGGCAAACTCACAGTGGTTGAGGTTTTCCACTATGAACAAAACAAAACAAAGCAAAACAGGTAGTCAGTTCATTAATACAGCAACACCCAGGAGGTGAACTTCTGTTTGGGTCACAGAGGCATTTAGGAGAAAGCTATGGGACAGGTTATTTTTTGTAACCCTTCCAGAGATTTGCTCACTTGGGTGTACTGGATTTGATTCATTGAACAAATATTTATTAAGCAGCTACAAATGGGCACAACATCCTTCTAGATGCTGTGGAATAATAGCCAAGACGGACTATAATTTTTACCATTTTATAGAAGAGAAAACTAATACCAAGTCTGAGAAACTGGCCAAGGCCTAAGATACACTTCCCATTCTTCAGAAGCTTATAATCCGATTGGAAGTAACACAGAGAAAATAATATTGAGCCGTTTTAAAAAGGTCATGCACTACCTGACAAATCCAATTCAACATATATTGAATACCTAGTATTTGCAAATCACTGGCCAAGCACTGTTGGAACAGAATGAGGATTAAGACATGGGGCCGGGCACCGTGGCTCATGCCTGTAATCCCAGCACTTTGGGAGGTCAAGGTAGGAGGATTACTTGAGCCCAGGAGTTTGAGATCAGCCTGGGTAACATAGTGAGACCCCACCTCTATTAAAAATAAAAATAAAATCGCCAGGCATGGTGGTTCACACCTGTAATCCCAGCACTTTGGGAGGCCAAGGCAGATGGATCACCTGAGGTCAGGAGTTCAAGACCAGCCTGATCAAGATGACAAAACTCCATCTCTACGAAAAATACAAAAATTAGCTGGGCTAATTTTTTGGGCTAAATAAAAAATACAAAAATCAGGGTCCGTACCTGTAGTCCCAGATACTTGGGAGGCTAAGGCAGAAGAATTACTTGAACCTGGGAGGCAGAGGTTGCAGTGAGCTGAGATTGCGCCACTGCACTCCAGCCTGGATGACAGAGTGAGACTCCGTCTCAAAAAAAAAAAAAAAAAAATCTGAGTCTGAAATCAAGTTTCACCACTAACAAGTTATGTGACTTTGGACAAGGCTTTTAACCTGAGCTTCCGGTGCTTCGGTAGCTTATACTCTGAGAACAGGAGCACCCGCTCTCCTCCCTTCATAGGGTTATCATATTGAATGAAATCATTAAAGTGATTCTTTGACCACTTTCAGAATCATCAAGACCCGCCCAAGGTCACATCCATTCATAATAAAATGGAAATGGCAACACCTGAACAACCTCCGGCAGTTTGTCAGATCACATCCCCCTTCCTATGAAAACCTTTCTCCAGTTTTTCCAGGCCTTACTAATCTCTCCGTATTCTGAACTCCTTTGATGCACCAAGTCAGTGCCACCCAGTCAGGTGCTAAATCAGTCTCTTGTTACTCCTGCCTGTAAGCATCGCCTTTCAATGAGACTGTTAGCTCCTTATGGGCAGAATCTGGCTGGCATTCATTTCATATGTCCTGAGACAGTGCCTTGATCTACAGATGCTTAATAAATGGTGACTGAATAACTGATCAGCAACCAGTTCTTCCAGAAGATGCAGTGAATTACCTTCGATGATCCCCCATGGAGTTTTTCGGCCGAGGACCCTCTTGCCATTCACTTGATACTCCTTGTCACTTCCCACCACAGCAAAAGGCATGCTCTCCTGCTGTATGGGGCAGAAACACAAACCAGACACATGTGCACCGTCATCCTCCAACAACCTGGACATTCAGGAGCAGGACGGCATATGGTCCTCTAGCCTTGAACCACACACTTCTGATGCTCATTCAGAGATACTACTGATAGCAAGGGCAAGGCTCAGTCTCATGAAAAGAGCACCCGACTGAGATTCAAGAGTCCTGGGTCTAGTCCCAATTGTACCACTGCCTCACTGGTTAACCTCAGGAATCAGCTCTCCTTCAGCTGCAGAGCGCTTTGTACTTTCTTTTTTGAGACAGAGTTTCACTCTTGTTGCCCAGGCTGGAGTGCAATGGCATGATTTCAACTCACTGCAACCTCCACCTCCTGGGTTCAAGCAATTCTCCTGCCTCAGCCTCCTGAGTAGCTGGCATTACAGGCATGCACCACCATGCCTGGCTAATTTTTGCAGTTTTTGTAGAGATAAGTTTTTGCCATGTTGCCCAGGCTGGTCGTGAACTCCTGGGCTCAAGCGATTCTCCCACCTAGGCCTCCCAAAGTGCTGGGATACAGGCATGAGCCACCAGGCCCAGCCAATTTAATTTTTTTAAGTTATTCTAGGGGGGGAAAGCCTATAAGCCACTCACTTAGTCTAACCCCTGCATTTCATAGAGGGGAAACTAAGGCAGGGTCTTACCACAGCATAGATCCTCCTGGACCCCAGCCTGATGCTCTTTCTGCCTGCTGCCCCTCCCATCACCCCACATACTGTTTTTGCCAGACCTTGTGGGGGAAAAGGAGGCTTTTTTGTGTGGTCTGGGGATAGAAGGCTTTCTGGGTACAGGGAGCCCTTCTGTGGGTTCACAGTCCAGAGCCATACCCCTCCCCATCCCCCTATGTCACTTCTGGTCTGGGTCAGGCAAGGTTGGGGGGAGTACAGAAAGGGAAAAGACAGAGGACGTGCACGATACACATCCCAGAGGTCCCAAGGGGGTATCAGTGGAGCAGCAGTGCCCCAGGCACCCACCCTGATTTTGTCATTCTCCGTCTTATCCTCCAAATCCTCATCAAATTCCTTCTGGGGGTAGAATTCAATGCCATTTACTTCAAGCTCCTTGCGAACCTAGAGGCGAGGAGAAGAAATAAGGTAGTCAAGTGTCAGAGTAATGGAAAAGGGGTGTGTGCACCTGTGTGCATGAGCTGAGGTCAGAGAGCCAAATCCAGCCTTGGATAATCCGGTCATCTCTGAACTCTGAGACCCTGAGCAGCAGGAAGATGGTGAATAAATGCAAGCCCCAGCTATACAATTACAACCTAGCCTGAGAGGAGGAAGAGGCCAGGAGGTGCAACTTCAGGTCCCAGGCGCCTCACAACCAGTTTGCTCATCTCGGGGTCTGCGAGACTGGGATTTACACAAGCAGCACAGCTGAGCCCACTGGGGAGTGCTCAGACCCCTGCATGTTATATTCCTGATTGGAAGGAAGAAAGGTGAGGCTCCCCCTACTCCGAGACTGTTTGCCCTCTTTCAAGGTCGACTTAAGTCTTACCTTCTCCAGGAAACCATCCAGGACCTCTTCATTGTTCTATTTGATTGTAAGTTTTGTTTGTTTGTTTGTTTGTTTGAGACAGAGTCTTCCTCTGTCGCCCAGGATGGAGTACAGTGGTGCGATCTTGGCTCACTACAACCTCCACCTCCAGGGTTCCAGTGATTCTCCTGCTTCAGCCTCCCTAGTAGCTGGGATTACAGGCATATGCCATGCCCAGCTGATTTTTGTATTTTTAGTAGAAATGGGGATTCACCATGTTGGCCAGGCTGGTCTCGAACTCCTGACCTTAGATGATCCACCTCCCTTGGCCTCCCAAAGTGCTGGGATTACAGGCATGAGCCACCGCACCCAGCCAATTGTAAGTTTCTTTTTTTTTTTTTTTTTTTTTTTGAGACAGAGTCTCGCCCTGTCCCCCAGGCTGGAGTGCAGTGGCGCGATCTCAGCTCACTGCAAGCTCCACCTCCCGGGTTCACACCATTCTCCTGCCTCAGCCTCCCGAGTAGCTGGGACTACAGGCGCCTGCCACTGCGCCCAGCTAATTTTTTTTTGTATTTTTAGTAGAGACGGGGTTTCACCGTGGTCTTGATCTCCTGACCTCGTGATCCACCCACCTCAGCCTCCCAAAGTGCTGGGATTACAGGCGTGAGCCACCGCGCCCGGCTCATTTCTTTTTTTGGGGGGACGCAGACGGAGTGTTGCTTTGTCTCCCAGGCTGGAGTGCAGTGGCACGATCTCAGCCCACTGCAAGTGCTGCCTCCTGGGTTCACACCATTCTCCTGCCTCAGCCTCCCGAGTAGCTGGGACTACAGGCACCCGCCACCATGCCCAGCTAATTTTTTTTGTATTTTTAGTAGAGACTGGGTTTCACCGTGTTAGCCAGGATGGTCTCGATCTCCTGACCTCGTGATTCGCCCGCCTCTGCCTCCCAAAGTGCTGGGATTGCAGGCGTGAGCCACCGTGCCCAACTGGATTGTAAGTTTCTTAAAGGCAGCAATTGTCTTCATTTCTCTCAAATCCCTCCTCCCCAACCCTGTATATCCAGCACAGGGCTGAGCTTATAGAACATGCCAGTGAGGGCTGGGCACAGTGGCTCACGCCTGTAATCCCAGCACTTTGGGAGGCCGAGGTGGGTAGATCACGAGGTCAGGAGATCGACACTTGCCGAGACCATCCTGGCTAACACGGTGAAACCCCATCTCTACTAAAAAGAAAAAAAACAAAATTAGCCAGGCGTGGTGGCGGGTGCCTGTAGTCCCAGCTACTCAGGAGGCTGAGGCAGGAGAATGGCGTGAACCCAGAAGGTGGAGCTTGCAGTGAGCCGAGATCACGCCACTGCACTCCAGCCTGGGCGACAGAGAGAGACTCCAGAAAAAAAAAAAAGAGAAGATACCAGTGAGGACTAGTGGCCAGTTGACTCACTAATTAGTCTAGTCCTTCAATTAGGCTAATGTTTGAGGAGTGATTTCTTATGTTCACAGTGATACATGTATTCAGTGGTCTTCACAGGTAGGTTTGGAGGGCAGGAAGAAGGCAGCCCGGAGCTGCACCATCTTTTCTTCATCATAGTCCCCAGATACCACCAACCTCAGCCTCTTGAATGGTTAAGAAGGGGGCTGGGGTGGAGAATTGGGGGAGGGTTGAGGGTGGGGGTGAAGGCAGAATGATGAGGGCTAGGAGATGGCCTGAACCCAGCAGAAAGAAAGGAGGGGATGGGAGCAGGAAAAGAAGACAGGGGGCCTTCTCACCCTTTGCTTGAATTCAGACTTCTCCTCCAGGGTCATGGTGTCAGCCTTAGCAATGACGGGGATGATGTTCACAACCTTGCTGAGGTGTTTCATGAACTCGAGATCCAGAGGTCGCAAGCTGGGGCACAGAAAAGGCGGGATCATCAGAGCCACCTTGCCCTCCCCAACTCGGCCACCGCCACCACTCCAGGACACCCACAGAAGAGAACTGGGCTGGGCATCTGGCTGAGGCCAAGAGGCTGCTACCTCTCCTCTCCGACACAGCCCCACTGCCTTGCCGTCTGCAGAGCAGCCTCAACACCTGCCTTTCTCTGCTTCAGTCCCCATGCAGATCCTGCCTCTCTTTAAGCCCCCTTCAAACCACTGCTTCATGACATCTTTTCTGACTCAGGGATTTCTTTCTCCTGGGAGCATCTGTAGGCTATTTTCTCTACTCATATGTCCTTGTGCATGTGTGCCTTTTTTCCTTTTTTGTCTGTCTCAAAAACAAAAAATAAACAACAACCAAAAAAACAACACTGTGTGTGTCTTTTTTTTTTTTTTTTTTTTGAGACAGGGTCTCACTTTGTCACCCAGGCTGGAGTGCAGTGATATGGTCATTGGCTCACTGCAGCCTTGACCTCCAGGGCTCAAGCAATCCTCACACCTCAGCCTCCAGAGGAGCTGGGACCACAGTTGCACACCACCATGTCTGGCTAATTTTTAAATTTTGTGTAGAGACAGTGTTTTACCATGTTGCCCAGGCTGGTCTTGAACTCCTGGACTCAAGCAATCTTCCTGCCTCGGCTTCCCAAACTTCTGGGATTATAGGCAAGAGCCACCGTGCCTAGTGTGTATGTCTTGTTCTGCCTATCAGACTACTTCTTGACAGGTCTCCTCCTAGCTCCCAGAGTTAGTCCTGCAGGGCCAAGCTGGAGGCCTTGCCCTTCCCACAATCTGACATTCTATGCCCCCATCCTACCTCAGGCTCTGAGACCCCAACTTGGCTCTATTTTGCAATCTCAGGGACTCATTAAGTCAGGCTGTCTGATGGTTCATTCTGACCAGGGGGTTGAAGCCTAGGGAGGGATAAAACTAGCCTTCTGTTGAGTTCCTGGGCCTAGCCCAGGGGTCTTGTTTCATCTCTCTCCTCCCCCTACCACCACTGCCTGGTTCCTAGAAAATTTGGGGCCTACCTTGCTTGTGCCATCCTCTGAAGAGCTTAACTCTGGCCTAGCAGCTGGGCTTAGTAATGTTATGGGACCCCCTCCCCCTGTCTCTGCAGGAAGGTTTCTGGCCTGCCCCCTGGGATCTCCATCCTCTGCCTGTTCCCAGCACTTCCTTCATGGGGCCCACCTGTCACTCACAATCAGAGTTCCCAACACGCTTGTGTGTGTCTTATTCTGCCTATCAGACAGTACTTCATGACAATGGTTGGCCTTCATCTCTGGACACACAATGCCTCATTCCAGGCTGGTACCTTCTAAATGTCTACAGCTGGGTCCCTACCCTCCAAACACCAGCCCCAATCCAGGAGCCCTGCCCTGCCCTATTTCACCCTTCTTGCTGCTCCCCCCAACTCCAATTCTTTTCCAAAGCAGGTATTTGGTGAATAAATGAAGTGCCCTCTGCTCACATTCACCAAGTCCTCTTTGCTGATACAGTTGTGCCATGCTGCTGGGACACCAGTGGGCAGATATTGGTGGCTGATGTTGGACAGCTTTAACCTAGCAAGAAAGTCAGACTTCCTCGTGGGAAGTCTGGGGAATCCCAAGGTCATGGGCCATGACTATGTTCCAGCCCATCTGGCCTTCCCTAGCCGAGTCAACGTATGGATCATCCAATCCAGAATGGGCACAGATGATGGGAACCAGACCAGGCCTGGCAATAGGGGTAGGGTTGGTACATACGAGTGTCCCGTGGGGGAGATGAAGTAAAGGCAACAGTGGACACGAGTGTCAGGGATGCGTTTCTTCCTGGCGATGTTCACCTCCTCCTTCAGGAACTTCTCGTACTGCTCATTGATGTACTTCTCAATGGGTTCCCAGCTGGTGGGGAGGGAAAGTAGATAGATGCATCAGAAGAACAAGACCTAGGGCTCACCTTAGGCATGATCTGGTAGCAATCTCCTTACATTCATGTCATTCCCTGGTGGGCCTAGGACACCTGCTGCCGGATCCCCCCTCAGCCCCCGCACCGATGGCTTTCCTGGATGGTTAGTTAGCAGGGGTGGAGCTCCCCAGGGGCCCTCGCCTGGGCTGTCGGGAACTACAGAGCATGGAGGGTGCACATGGTTCTCAATGTGAATGAATCTGCACCATAGTAAGTATCTTCCCAGCAGAGTCTTTAGGGCAAAGATCTCAGAGGCAGACAGATACCAGTTTTCATTGTTGATTTGGTCTCCAAAGCCTGGGGTGTCGATGACGGTCAGCTTCATTTTGACACCGCCTTCCTCTATCACTGGGGGTGAAAAGAAAATGTACCAGAGAGGTCAGTCCTACAGCTGATCCCAGGTACCTGGCAGCCTGCTAGCTAGGGAGACCCAGGCCTCTTCTTCAGGATCAGTTATTGGAAAAGTCAAATTTAGGGTCTTCTCCATCTCGATATCATGGCTTATGCTGTTCCCTGTACCTGGAATCTGGAATACCCTCTCTACTCATTTCTTTTTCTTCTTCTTTTATTTTTTTTAAGAGACAGGGTCTCACTCTGTCACCCAGGCTAGAGTGCAGTGGTGCGATCACAGCTCACTGTAGCCTCGAACTCCCCGGCTCAAGTGATGCTCTCGCCTCAGCCTCCCCAACAGCTAGGACTACAGGTATACACCCTCATACCCAGCTAATTTTTTTTTTAAGAGACAGGGTTTCGGGCCAGGCACGGTGGCTCACACCTGTTATCCGAGCAGTTTGGGAAGCCGAGGCAGGCGGATCACAAGGTCAGGAGATCAAGACCATCCTGGCTAACACAATGAAACCCCATCTCTACTAAAAATACAAAAAAATTAGCTGGGCATGGTGGCGGGTGCCTGTAGTCCCAGCTACTCAGGAGGCTGAGGCAGAAGAGTGACATGAACCCGCGAGGTGGAGCTTGCAGTGAGCCGAGATTGCACCACTGCACTCCAGCCTGGGCGACAGACAGAGCAAGACTCCGTCTCAAAAAACAAAAAAACAAACGAAAAAAGAGACAGGGTTTCACTGTGTTGACCAAGATGGTCTCGAACTCCATGACTCAAGCGATCCTCCCACTTTGGCCTCCCGAAGTGCTGGGATTATAGGCATGAGCCACCGTACCTGCCCTCTCCTTACCTCTTTCTACCTGTCTAAATCCTGTACTTTATCATCCACCTCAAATCCCACCTCTGTCCATTCGAGCTCCCTGTTCTCTCTTCCCTGAACCTGCAGTCTAAGCAGTTTGCTTCAGAGTGCAGTGCTCAAGTCTGTTCTTTCTTAAGGTTGCCTTTTATTGGTCTTATCCTTCAATAAGCCCCATTCTTTCCCCTTTCCAGCAGAGGCACTCACTGAACAAAGACCACAGGGGTCCCTGCCTGGTCCTCACCATGCCCAATAGCTTTGATCTCCACTGTCTTGGGGATCTTCTCCTCCCGGTTCCAGCTGGAGGCCTTGCGGCTCACTTGAGATTTGAAGAGCGTGTTGACCAGCGTTGATTTGCCCAGTCCACTCTGGCCTACAGCAAAGCAGGAGGAGGAGGTAGGGAGATTCTGCATCCACCTCTTGAGCCTAATATTTCCCCATAAGCTTACAGAATTCTAGAGCCATGATCCAGGCCAACACCTTGTCTGACCAGTCACTGGGGGATGGCCAGGCTGAGTGGGGATTGCAGGCAGGTGGGAATGGCTTCCTCCTTACCGCAGAGGGCCTTGGGGAAACATCACTTGGATTCCATATTCTCTCCTTCCCAGAGCCACAGGACCACTGGGAAAAGGGACAACCTCTGCATACGTCTAGTGTCGTGGTTTTCTGTTTTGTTGTGATTCCATTTTTTGCTTAGGTTTTCACTTTTTAATGATACTAAAAGGAAAAATAGAATGACTTTTCATCCTGATACTGCCTCACAGTGCATATTGTACATTCACATTTGTTAGCCAAATTCATCTTTATATCAGCCCTCTGGATCCTGAAGCAGAACTATCTTTATCCTCAGTTGAGATGGTCCTAGAGAGATGAATCCTCTTCTAACAAAATATGTGCAGAACAACATAACTAATACATGCAAGACCAGGAACTCGAACCCAAATAACATCTTGGCTCTATATCCACTCTTTATTCTAGTGTAGCGGTTTTTAGATTGTGCTCCCAGAAGCCTTAGTGTCCTGTGAAGATACATGCTAGAGAGGGCACTGTGAGAGGAGGAGGAGGCTGGGCAGGCAGGGCCTCTGCATCCACTTCCTTCGCTATGGCTCCCTTTCACCTGTTTTCCAGATGCATATCTGCAGAAGATTTCATTTCAAGGAAAAGTTTCACAGCTAAAGAGCATTTGAAAACCACTGGTCAGGCCGGGTGCGGTGGCTCACACCTGTAATCCCAGCACTTTGGGAGGCCGAGACAGGAGGATCATGAGGTCAGGAGGAGATCGAGTCCATCCTGGCTAACACGGTGAAACACCGTCTCTTCTAAAAAAAAAATACAAAAAATTAGCCGGGCGTGGTGGCAGGCGCCTGTAGTCCCAGCTACTCAGGAGGATGAGGCAGGAGAATGGCATGAACCTGGGAGGCGGAGTTTGCAGTGAGCCGAAATCACGCCACTGCGCTCCAGCCTGGGCGAGAGAGCGAGACTCCGTCTCAAAAAAAAAAAAAAGAGGAAAACCACTGGTCAGGCCAGGTGCAGTGGCTCATGCCTGTAATCCTACCACTTTGGAAGGCCGAGGTGGGCAGATCACTTGAGGCCAGGAGTTCGAGACTAGCCTGGCCAACGTGGCGAAACCCTGTCTCCACTAAAAATACAAAAATTAGCTGGGCATGGTGGCACATGCCTGTAGTCCCAGCTACTCAGGAGGCTGAGGATCGTTTGAACCCAGGAGGCGAAGGTTGTAGTGAGCCGGGATCACGCAACTGTACTCCAGCCTGGGCAACACAGCGAGACTCTGTCTCAAAAGAAAGAAACCCACTGGTCTGAGCAGTGCTTCTCAAACTTCAACACGTACAAGAATCCCACAAGAAAGACTTGCAATTGACAAGCAGCCTTGGCATTGCCCAGACACTAGTAGGAAATGCAGAATCTCAGGCCCCACCCCAGACCTATGATTCTGAATCTGCATTTTAACTGGGCTTCCAGAAGAGTCCTATGGACAGTAAGATCTAAGAAATACTGGGCTGGTGCATTCTTGTGATTATATTAGAAAAAGAACCATGCTGGGGGACAAGGGCCTGGAGTTCCAGACCCACCTGCATTGTTTTCCCTGAATGCCTTTGGATTAGTCATGCCTTGGTTTCTTTACTGATAGGATGGTGAGGAGAGAGGAAATTGGACAAGTCCAGGGATGGTAAATAAGGTGCACTTCTCATTCCTGCTGAGTATCTGGTAGTAGCCACCTAGACCATTATGTTAAAAAGGCTAAATCTGGGCTCAGCACTGAACATGTGCCATGACTGACTAGCAGTCTGCCATGCGCACCACTGGGGAGAGAAGTGGCTCACGGGTCTTGGATTTGCCAAGCTTGCTCTGAGATGTTTTCTAAGAACATTCGTTCATTAATTATTCTTAGGTGCCAAGTGTTGTCCTAAAATGTGGAGGTACTACGGTGAACAAAACATCATCTTTACCCTCAAGGAGCTGCTTAGTGTGAGAGAGACCAAAACATAAGCAGACAATTATAGTATGTTGCAATAACCACTATGAAGGAGAATAGCTGCAGGGTATTGAAACAGCATTGCCAAGGGAATCCAACCCAGTCTCTCTGAGACTAAGGAAGACTTCTGGAGAAATGCAACTATGCTGAAACAGGAAGGTTGATTTCAAAAGAGTCATGAGTTCTAGCCAGAGGGAACAGCAGACGCAAAAGCTCTAGGGTAGGAGAGGGCATGGCATGTGGAGGAGCACTGCCTCTTCTGAGCAAGAAGTAGAATGCTAGATGGGAAGCGGTCAGAGATGAGCTGACGGGCTGTAGTACTAACGGGCTACATTTCTCTGGAGAGTGGCTATCACTCTCGTCTCCCAGACTTGATGTCCTCTCTGTACCATGAGCACCACTGCAGAGTAGGGGTGTCTGTACCTGGAGGAGCCCAGACACCCTCCCAGCCATTGTTCTGAATCTGTGGAACCAGTGGGGAGGGGATGAGAACAGTCACTTGCCTAAGACGACACAGTGTGCTCTTGGAGTGGTGGATGGCATCAGGACAGTCTATGAGTTTAAACTTACCCTGAGGTTAAGGAGAGTTAGTACGGAGTTTTAAGTAAGTTGGGTGACTTGATAAGTTTTGCAAGGTGGGAAGAGTATTTGGTCACTGGTGGACAAGGGATTGGAGAGGAAAGGAGACAGAGAGAGCTAGGAGGGTTGGTGCCACTCCAAGTGTGGCCCATAGTGGTCCAGCTACCAGGGTCCCTGAACCATTTGCTACTGGTTCTTGAGATAAGAAGTCTGCCTCAGGAGAGAAATCTACCTTGTCACTGAGCACACTGTTTAGCTCAGTGGAGATTTTTTATAGCAAGATTTTCCAGATGATTTATACTCTGGCCCAAGCTCCAGCTGAGCTTATTTTGCTGCAGGTCGGCACTTTGACAGCACAGAGTCAGGTGGCCACGGCAAGCCAGGTAAGAGACCTAGCTCAGTATAGGGTGGCAGCAGGAGAGAGGAGAGAAGTGGGCAGACGTAAGAGATATGTATGAGGCAAAATGGACAGGACTGGATGACTGATTGGGGGACGAAGGAGGAAGAGGACAGAAGGATGACGCCAGATTCCTTTTTCAGCACTGACTGTACATCTCACTGAGACGGGGCAAAGGTCCCTTCCTTTTTTTTTTTTTTTTTTTTTTTTTTTGAGATGGAGTTTCACTCGTTGCCCAGGCTGGGGTCCAATGGCATGGTCTTGGCTCACTGCAACCTCCGCCTCCCAGGTTCAAGTGATTCTCCTGCCTCAGCCTCCTGAGTACCTGGGATTACAAGCATGTGCCTCCATGCCCAGCTAATTTTTTTGTATTTTTAATAGAGACAAGGTTTCACCATGTTGGTCAGGCTAGTCTCAAACTCCTGTCCTCAGGTGATCCACCCGCCTTGGCCTCCCAAAGTGCTGGGATTACAGGCGTGAGCCACCACACCCAGCCCCTTCCTGCTCTTACATTCTGTGACGCAGTGACGCTACTCAGTGACCAAATCCCTGGAAATTCTCTCAAAATTTTTTTGTTTTTTGTTTTGAGGCGGAGTTTCGCTCTTGTTGCCCAGGCTGGAGTGCAATGGCGCGATCTCAGCTCACTGCAACCTCCACCTCCCGGGTTCAAGCGATTCTCCTGCTTCAGCCTCCCGAGTAGCTGTTATTACAGTCATACGCCATCACACCTGGCTGATTTTGTATTTTTAGTAGAGATGGGGTTTCTCCATGTTGGTCAGGCTGGTCTCGAACCCTTGACCTCAGGTGATCTGCCCACCTCAGCCTCCCAAAGTGCTGGGATTACAGGCGTGAGCCACCACACCCGGCCTTCTCTCAAAGTTTTAAAGCACTACAAAAAAGTAGAAATAAGACCACCCTTCATCCAATCCTCCCACCAGCTCTCAGAGGTAAGGAAGAACATTGCTGATTCTCTCATGTCACAAACCCGAAAGCAGGATCAGAGTGGTGAAGGGGCTGCCTGTGTACACCCAGCTGGTGATGGGGGGCTGGGCTGGCATCCACCCGAAGCTCCTGCCCCTGGGTCAGCTAGTCTTAAGGGGAGACAGGGGTTAGGCCTTTGTGATCAGCATGGTGAAATTCTCCCTTCTACAAACAGCTCATCTTAGAAGAGCCAGGGTCACAGCCATTCGGGGGAAAGAAATGGGATCCTTGGTGCTGCCCGCCACCAGGCCTGCAGCAGCCCCACAGCCTTCCGTACCAACGACCATGATGTTGAAGTCGAAACCGGTCTTCATGGTCTTCTTGCGCATCTGCTCGATGATGGTGTCGATGCCGATGTAGCCCAGCAGGTTGGAGTTGATGCTCATGGGCTTCATGGGCACCGCTGGCTTAGGCCTGGGCTCAGGCACCAGCTCTGACATGGCTGCGTCCGTCCTGGTCTCTGGGAGCCCTGCAGAGCCAAGGTGGGAGGGGTCGGAGGGGTGATCAGGAGGACAGCAGAGGTCACATGGAAACCATGGTATTTTTCTCTTGCTACAGAATCATATAAAGTTGGGCCTGGAAAGGCTCTTAGTATCATCTAGTCAAGGTCCCTCATTTCATAGACAAAGAGACTGAGGCCTGGAGGAGAAAGAACTCAACTAAGAACACAGAGCAGGTCAGAGGCAAAATCTGGGCCAGTGCCAGGTTCTCTGGTTGCTGGGCACTTTCAAATGCACCTCACTGCTCTGAAGCCCACATCTGTGCGTCTAACCCAGGGGCTTCTCCATCTTCGCACTAATGACATTTGAGTAATTCTTTATTGTGGGAGGCTGTCATGTGCATTACAGGATGATTAGTGGCACCCCGACCTTAGTAGCCTCCCAGGTTGTGACAACCCAAAATGTCTCTAGATGGTAGCAAACGTCCCCTGGGAGGCACCATTGCCCTGGCTGAGAACCACTGGTCTAAGAAATGTCTGGGGTTATTCAGACCTAAGTCGTCCCTCCCCGAATAAAGGACAAAGACTTTTTAGGATCCTGCACTAACATCTATTAACTGTCACTGACCTCGGCTGCTTCATCTTTTAGAAGCAAACAGGGCTACATTTCTCTGGAGAGTGGCTATCACTCTCGTCTCCCAGACTTGATGTCCTCTCTGTACCATGAGCACCACTGCAGAGTAGGGGTGTCTGTACCTGGAGGAGCCCAGACACCCTCCCAGCCATTGTTCTGAATCTGTGGAACCAGTGGGGAGGGGATGAGAACAGTCACTTGCCTAAGACGACACAGTGTGCTCTTGGAGTGGTGGATGGCAGATGAAAGAGGAGGCTGAGGAACAAGCCCCTCCCTAGTGAGGAAGGGCAAACATCCCCCTGGGTTTAGTGGATCATGGGTGTGTTCACACACAGGAGAAATCTGTGGGTTTCCTTATCAGGCCACTGTCCACCAGGGCAGGATCCAGAATAGAGCACCTCCATTTCCCCATCCATACGATTGGGGTGTGGGGTGAAGTGGAAAGAGCCTGGCTCTGCTACTTCTCAGCTTTGTGGACTTGGGAAGACCACCTCCCCACTATAAGCCTGCATCCCCCTCTATAAAATGGAAAGATCATCACTAAGACTGTGGTGAGCTTTTGTGAGACGTGATGCTTAGAAGCACTGAGCAACGGCCGGGCGCGGTGGCTCACGCCTGTAATCCCAGCACTTTGGGAGGCCGAGGCAGGTGGATCACGAGGTCAGGAGTTTGAGACCAGCCTGATCAACATCGTGAAACCCTGTCTCTATTAAAAATACAACAATTAGCCAGGTATGGTGGCAGGCGCCTGTAATCCTAGCTACTCAGGAGGCTGAGGCAGGAGAATTGCTTGAAATCAGAAGGCGGAGTTGCAGTGAGCCGAGATCGTGCCACTGCACTGTAGCCTGAGCAAAAGAGTCGAACTCTGTCTCAAAAAAAAAAAAAAAAAAAAAAAAAGGCACTGAGCAATATCTTACAGTCCCAGACCCTTTTGCCCCAGCTCCTTTCAGGTCTGTAGGGGAAATGAAACAGTACATGTGAAAGCATTGGTTAAAGGAAGATGTCCCCAGATGCCAGTCACACAAGCATGGTTATTGGACTCCACGTGCTCTTGAGGACACCTTCCAGCTCTGCCGTTCTAGAATCCTATGTTTCATGACTAACACCCTGCAGAGTCTCAACCTTACAGGGAGGCCTGATGGAGCAGCAGATGGGCGGGAGGGAGAGGGGACAGAAGTGTTCCCTTCCCACCCCTAAACCCAGCCAGGAGTCCACTCTCATCTCCCTCCACCTGGTCCTTCCACCGGTACTGGCAAGACCCTCTCTCCCAATGGGAAACTGTTCTTTCTTCTGTCACTCCCAGGCACAGCCAAATCTGCCAAAGCCTCGGGACCTCCCCAGGGCCTGGCATGGCTCTCTCTTGCTTCCCAGGAAGCTGTTCCCAGCCAGGCAGCTCCACACAGCAGCAAGATTGGCCCAGCCCCGCAGCAGCTGACTCTCAGCAGCCCGGCCCTGCTCCTCCACTCTTGCACGTGGCTCACAGGCCCCACTCAGCACACCTGCACTGGGACCAATGCCCCATTTTTCCTGCCCAGCTGCTCACACAAGCTGGGCCTTTCCATTGCCCCTTATGCCTCTGCAGCTGAGCCCATTTGGTCTCAACCTGTGTTATAAGATAAAGCCACATGGTTTGGGGGGGTGGTCTTATCCCCATTTTACAGACTTGGGAAGTATGCCTTGTATTTACTTATGAGAGGTTGTGTAAAGATTCCTATAAAGTGTATGCTCTCACCATGGCCTGCTCAGCCCTGGCCTGTCAACTGCAGCATCCTAAAAGAGCACTCCCAAAAGACAGACCCTGATGGAGAGAGGGTCCTACCAGATTCCCAAGCAGCATCTAGGGGCTACCACAGGCCCGCTACAGGACCAGGACCTAGTAGATCTCACTTTCATTCCTCCAGCAAGCATATATGAGCACCCATTGTGTGCACTGTACACAGCGCCTGCTGGCAAGTCAGCCTCCCCACCACATGCCAGTGACATGCCAGTCACATGCTAACAAGCCACCCATCAGCCCCAAGTACAGCAAACGTGTGCAGGTCACTGTGCCACAAGCTTTGCTGGAAGATCCTGTTCCCCCTCCAACTCCTGGCTCCCCCCCCCCCTCCTTCTCCTCCTCCAACATTCAGCCCCACTGCTACTCCCAGGAAAGCCTCTGCTTTGCCATCTGATGTGGACGGCCCTCTTCTGTGCCCGCTGCAGGTTTTCTGGTACTCATCACATTCACTCATTCATTCATTCCATCCCATCCAGGCCATTTCATATGCTGTCAAATGGGGGTCTACACCAGCCAAGCCCTAGGCTAAATTCCAAGGACACTTATGTACCCCAGACAAGGTTGTTGCCCTTGAGGGCCCCCTGTCTGGTAAGGGTGCCTGACAAATAAACAAAGACCTCTGGGGCACAGAACCAATGCTGTTCTGGAGCTGGATTCTGTAGCTCTATCCTCTGTCCCTACAACTCCCCTTGTCCCACCATGTCAACCTCAGATGGGCAGGTGACCCAGGCTTGAATCCTGGCTGGGTGACCCTTATGAGCCTCATTTTCTGCTCAGACAACTGGGGATAGAACCTACCTTGCTGGGTTGCTATGAAGGTTATATAGAATGAAGAATGTAAATTATTTGGCACAAACACGTACTAGTTCTCAGCCTTCTTTAGGGCAGGGCCATGTCTTATTGATCTCTGTGCCCCAGTCTACCTAGCATACCACAGGCACTCCTCAATAAATGAATGAATGAAGGAATGAATGATGAGTGAATGAGAGCTTCAGAGTGAGGGAGGTATCAGAGACATCACCTTTCTCTTCCCTCAGATGCTTCTCCCCATGCAGAGCAGCTGACCCCCAGTGAGCAATGGCTGTTGTCTCCGCCACAGTCAAGGGAGAATTGTTGAGACCTCCTCCTTCCTCTGCAACAAGGATTGGAGGGGGGCTCCCCAAGGGTGGGGAAGAGCTCAGGTCACAGCAGGGTGCAGCTCAAGTCTGCCATCCTGGCTAGACGGTCTTTGGGGCCCCCCTCAGCTCCTGGCTCTCCCAGGGCCCCTGGAGAAGGGGGATCTGCCTGCAGCACTCTCTGCCAGAAGCTACCTGCCCCATCAGTGCTCCAGGGAGAGGCACCATCCACCAGACTCGGTGCAGCCAAGTCCCCCACAGAAACAGCCCCTCCATTCCCATGCTAAGCAAAGACCGTGGCACTTCCTTTTAGGGGCAAATGAATGGCTTTGGCTTTGTCTGGCCCAGGGACCCCACCCCTCTGTTAGGAAGGTGGCAGCTGAGGGAGGGTACTTTTCCAAAATAGCACCTGCTTACTGCAGGCCCCCCCTTTTCCTTCCACCCTGAAGGTGGATCTTCCTCAGCCCCTAGCAGCCTTCAAGACCCCATCAGCCCCCACAGAGGCAATTCCAGCCCACCCCAGTTCCAGCCCTAGGCTCTGGGAAAAGGAATCACGAAAGCTCTCTCGGTCCTTTCCCATTCGCAGGAGCAGAGGACCCTGGGACACCCCTTCCCCCATCCCAGTCCTCTGGAGGCCATCGGGTTCCCTTGGAGACCACCAGCTGGTGCCTGTCTCAGCGTGTGCCTGTGGGGGTTGGCGGGGAGGGGACGTATGTATCAGTGCACAGGTCTCTCATCCGGCTGGCATGGCCCTGGCACCTGTGCGTGGTGTGTGGCGTGTGCGTGTCTTGGTGTATTCCAGCATGGGGCTTTCTGTGCGCATCTGGGTCCCTGCTTGCGTGTCCGTGGGTCCCTGCGTCTCCCCGCGTCCTGTGTCTGCCTCTCTCCGAGATTGTCTCTCTCGAGGTGGGTGCCACCGTGTGTGCGTGTGTCCGCCCATCTGTCACCGCGCGTGGGCTCCTCGGCGCGGAAACCCTCCCCCGGGAGCGCCTCCAGCCGCGCTGGCCGGGGCCGCAGCCTCCTCCTGGCGGGTGCCGGTGGCCTGGCCGGCCGCCCTACCTTTGGACATGAATCCTCCTTTGTCTGCGTTCCTCCAGGGAGATGCTCCGGGCGCGGGGCTGCAAGGCTGAGCGAGGCGCGGGCTCCCCCGGGCCGAGCGGCCCCTGCAACCGGGCCTCGCCCCTTCGCGCTCTCCTCCCACCCGCCCGGCCCGCGGCCCCGCCGCGCCGCCCCTGCGCCCCGCGCCGCCGCGCCCTCCCGGGACCTCGCCTCGGCTCGCTCGGCGCCGCGCCGCCCCTGTCCGCGCGCACCGTTGCCGCCGCCGCCAGCTGCCGCCGCTGCCACCCGCACCACGTGACTGCGCGCCCGTCGGCCCCGCCGAGGGCCCCTCCCCTTCCCGCGGCGCCCGCGCCCGCACGCGGGAACCGGCCCAGGGTCCAGGCTGCGGGCGGTCCAGGAGCCGCACCCGCGGGCTCCAGGTGCCCGGCCTGGAAAGGTGCCTGCATCCCAGTCCCGTCTCTCTCCCTGGACCTGCTCCCCGCCCATTACCCGCTAGGCTGCGGCGGGGACGGGCGGGGGGGCGCAGGGGACCAGTGGCAGCTGCGGGCGGCCGTGAGCGCGCGTGAGTCACGCGGGGGTTGGGGTGTTGCGCGGGCGCCTGTAGAGCCCTGAGTCAGGGGCCCGGATTCCAGGCCCTGCTCCAGGATGATGAACCAATAACCCTTAGCCAGACAGGAACTTCCCTGAGCCTCAATTTGCCCATTAGAAAAAAATTTCATGCATTCAGTGGATACTAATGGACAGCATATTGCCAGGCCTTGGGAGCACAGGGGTGAGGACAACCATCCCTCCCCTCGAAGGTTCCGGGTCTAGTGGAGGAAACAGGAAGATGGAATGTCCTAATGCAGGGGCTGGGGTGCACACAGGGAACTGAGGGTGCAGGCAGGTGGGCACCCTGGGGAGAGGGAACTTGGAAGACTTCTTGGAGGAGATGAGGGCCAGATGGAAAGGCAAATGGGAGTGGAAGGGAAGAATGGAAAGGGAGAGGTATTCTGCAAAGAGAGGACAGCGGAGGTGTGAGGGGCTCCAGAGGTGAGAGCTGTGTGGTGCTGGTGGACAGCCCAGAGTCCTTGGTGCCGCTGAAGCAGAGAAAATTCCAGACAGGTGTGTAGAGCTAAATAAGAGGCTGGAGAAGTCCGCACGCAGCCTTGGAAGCTGGACTTTAATGGAAGGTAATGGTGAGTCACTGATGAATATTAAGCCGAAAGTGCTGCCATTCAATATGTGAGTCGTTGCAGCAGTTGTGTGTGGACAGGGAGCAAGCTGGTGGGTGGGAGGTGGCCTCACAGAGGCAGAAGGATGGAGAGGAGGGGACAGCCAGCCAGATAGTTGAGTACTGAAGAAGTAAACCAACAAGGTGGGAAGTAGACTGGATGAGATGGCAAGAAAGAGATGAGGAAGAAGAGGATACCCGGGTTTCTAGGCACCTGATAGAAGGTAGGCGATGCCTACAGCTGAGAGAGTGAGATCAGGGAGGCAGGAGTCAGTTCAAGAAGAAAAGGGCTATCTCTGGACATGCCAGGGAGACATCCGGGTAGATAAGCCTAGCAGGCTGCTGGCTGCCCACATCTGTGCTTCAGGAGACAGGGCTGGGCTGCAGATGGAGGGAGAGCTGAGGTCTCGTAGGGAGAAGTGAAGACCAGAATTTAGGTGAGGTGCCCAGACTGAGTGTGCGGGGTGGAGAGAAAGGGGTCTGACAATCTAATGACTCAATTCAGGCGTTAGACTGGATGCCTTCTAGGCACCTTTCCAGACCCAGAAACTCTGAGCCCTTGAAATGTTGGGAATGAGGCTTCCCAAAGTAGAAATTTCAACAATCTGGATTCCAATCAGCTTACTGCCACCAGCCAGCTTTGGTGTGACTTTAGGCATGTCACAGGCTTTCTAAGACCAAGTGAATGTCCAGCCCTTGTGTTGCCCTATTTAGAGTTCTGTGTAGGACTTCCATATATACAAGGCTCCAACTTACCTTTCAGGATTAAAGGGCTGGGGGTGGGGGACCAAGAAAGAGACATCCAGGTAAGACGACTTTTAAGCAACAGATACCTTCCTAAAAGGCTGAGTGTAAATGGATTTGGAAAGTCTTGGGTGAGGTCATTATCTCACATCCAGAGGAGGCTGCAGAGACTACCCTATTAGACAAATCACAACTTTCTAAAACGCTAGTCAGTATTTTCACGTAGGAGGTAGGATGCTTGCTTTTTTTTTTTTTTGAGACGGAGTCTTGCTCTGTCGCCCAAGCTGGAGTGCAGTGGTGCAATCTCAGCTCACTGCAACCTCCGCCTCCCGGGTTCAAGCAATTCTCTGCCTCAGCCTACACACCTGGCTAATTTTTTGTATTTTTAGTAGAGATGGAGTTTCATCACATTGGCCAGGCTAGTTTTTTTTTAATTTTTATTATTTTTTATTTTTTTATTTTTTTTTGAGACGGAGTCTCACTGTGTCGCCCAGGCTGTAGTGCAGTGGTGCAATCTCAGCTCACTGCAACCTCCGCCTCCCGGGTTCAAGCAATTCTCTGCCTCAGCCTACATACCTGGTTAATTTTTTGTATTTTTGGTAGAGACAGGGTTTCATCACGTTGGCCAGGCTATTTTTTTTATTTTTTATTTTTGAGATGGAGTCTCACTCTGTCGCCCAGGCTGGAGTGCAGTGGCGCAATCTCGGCTCACTGCAAGCTCTGCCTCCCGGGTTCACGCCATTCTCCTGCCTCAGCCTCCCAAATAGCTGGTACTACAGGCGCCCACCACCACACCCGGCTAATTTTTGTATTTTTAGTAGAGACGGGGTTTCACCTTATTAGCCAGGGTGGTCTCGATCTCCTGACCTCGTGATCCACCTGCCTCGGCCTCCCAAAGTGCTGGGATTATAGGCGTGAGCCACTGTGCCCGGCCTGGCCAGGCTAGTCTTGAACTCCTCACCTGGTGATCCACCCACCTTAGCCTCCCAGAGTGCTGGGATTACAGGTGTGAGCCACTGCTTTTAAAGCTGGACACACCTATTGATTACCTGATTATTCCAGGTCTTCAGGAAACAAACAACCCCGGGAGATGCTAAAAGGAGGACTCACCATAATTGCTCCTCCACAAGTTACCCCTGTTAACCTTTCTTTTTCTTTTTCTTTTTTTTTTTTTTTTTTTGAGACAGGGTCTTGCTCTGTCACCAGGCTAGAGTGCAGTGGCACAATCACGGTTCACTGCAGCCTCGACCTCCTGGGCTCAAGCAATTCTCCCACCTCAGCCTCCCCAGTAGTGGGACCACAGATGCATGCCACCATGCCCTGCTAATTTTTTATCTTATTTTATTTTTGGAGACAGAGTCTTACTCTGTCACCAGGCTGGAGTGCAGTGGCACGATCTTGGCTCACTGCAGCCTCTGCCTCCCAGGTTCAAGTGCTTCTCGTGCCTCAGCCTCCCAAGTAGCTGGGACTACAGGCATGTGCCACCACACCTGGCTAACTTTTGTATTTTTAGTAGAGACGGGGTATCACCATGTTGGCCAGGCTAGTCTTGAACTCCTGACCTCAAGTGATCCACCCACCTTGGCCTCCCAAAGTGTTGGGATTACAGGTGTGAGCCACTGTGCCCAACCCTTATTTTTTATTTAATTTTTTTATTTTTTTGAGACAGAGTCTCGCTCTGTTGCCCAGGCTGGAGTGCAGTGGTGCGATCTTGGCTCATTGCAAGCTCTGCCTCCCGGGTTCACACCGTTCTCCTGCTTCAGCCTCCTGAGTAGCTGGGAGTACAGGCACCCGCCACCACGCCCAGCCAAATTTTTTATTTTTTATTTTTTTATTTTTAGTAGAGACGGGGTTTCACCATGTTAGCCAGGATGGTCTCAATCTCCTGACCTCGTGATCTGCCCGCCTCGGCCTCCCAAAGTGCTGGGATTACAGGCGTGAGCCACCGCGCCCAGCCCCTTATTTTTTATTTTTTGTAGAGACAGTCTCACCATTTTGCTCAGGCTGGTCTTGAACTCCTGCACTCAAGCAATCCTCCCATCTCAGCCTCCCAGAGTGCTGGGATTACAGGTATAAGCCACCACACCTGGCCAAAACCTTCTTTCTGATAGTTTCCCTCAGCCTGACCTCAGACTGGCAGGTTAGAACCCAGCTCAGGGTACAGTCCCTAGGTCTGGCCCAACAACCCCCATTTCCTTTTCTCCCAACCTATTCAACCCTGACCTTAGAGTCCTTCTTCCCTTTCCCAACCCATGCAAGCATGATCCATGTCCAAGCTCACACACCTCCCCCTCCCCGGCAGCCTAGTCCATCCCCAACTAAGTTTCTGCATTTACCTTTGTATTCCGTGGCCAGGTCCAGTGAGGCAGGCTCTGTGGCTCTGTCCATGGCAGCATTAGTGTTGTCCAGGGCTGGGTCTGTGGATCTGCTTGGCATTACCAGGCATGTAGCAACATCTGATATGGTTAGGTTATTAACACTGCCTAGTGTGGTCTTCCCAGTGGCTGGGTCTTGGTTTACTGGCACAACTGAACCCACAGCTGTGCCCATCCTGCTTGTGTCCAAAGCAAGAGAATTCATAGCCTTGCCCAGCTTGGCTCTGTTTACTCTGGCCAAAGCCATGGCTGTTTCCAACATACTGGTGCCCACTGTAGCTGTGATGGTGTCCGGCTTGACTGGGTCTGATGTTGCTGAATCCATGGCTGTGCCCTCTGTGGTCATATCTGGGTTGGCTGTGCTTCTTGTGGCCATGGCTTTGCCCAGCTTGTCTGGTTCCGAGGCTATCAAATCCATGACCATCCCCGGCTTGGTTGTCCCAACCGTAGTCAGATTCATGGCTGTGCCCAGCTTGATTGTGCCTGCTGTAGCCAAGTTCATGGCTGTGCCTGGCTTGATTGTGCCTGCTGTAGCCAAGTTCATGGTTTTGCTTGACTTGACTGTCCCTACCGAAGACAAGTCTCTGGCTGTGCCCAGCTTGATATCCAGAGCAGGGAACTCTGTGCCTGTGTCCAGTCCGGATGTGTTTGGTGTGGCTAAATTGATAGCCAAGCCAGGTCTGTTGGTGGCCATTGTGGCTAAATGCCTGGCTGCGTCTGTCCTTGTGTCCATAGCAGTCAAATTCACAGCTGTGTTGGCCCTTTGGAGACGCCCCCGGGGTCTGGGGATCCCCCTGGCCCGGGGCTTGCCTTTTCCTGGAGAAGCTCTGGTAGGCATGTGGTCAGTCACTGAGACAAGGTGCCCCTGGCCCAACGAGCCTGGCTCTGCAAGGACTGGTGCACTCTGGGCTAACCGGGATTGGAAAGGTAAGGCTAGGTAGGAACTCACCAGGGGCTTCTCCGTGGCAAGCATCCTGCTGGATTTGGTCAGACCTGGGTTCCCTGGGCCCTCAGAGTGGACCCTGCCCCCTGGCACTAGGGTCACAGGTGGCGAGCCTGGCGAGGACACCCTCCCTCCTTCATGGGGAGCAGCCTTCTT
Source organism: Symphalangus syndactylus (assembly GCF_028878055.3). Taxonomy (NCBI): domain Eukaryota; kingdom Metazoa; phylum Chordata; class Mammalia; order Primates; family Hylobatidae; genus Symphalangus; species Symphalangus syndactylus. The sequence goes on from NC_072440.2 coordinate 17,771,096, forward strand.
TCCTGGGGTAGGCAACTCTTCCCAGTGAGAAAGTGGGCGATCCAGGGACCGTGCCTGGCTGTTCTGACGGAGAGTCAAGGAGATGGAGCTGAGCTTCCTAGGTACAAGGCTGCTGGTGGGCAGGGGGCTCAAGGAAGCCCCCAGAGCAATGCCCATCTCCTGTGGGGGCACACTCCGGGTCCTGGCTCCAAGGCCCAGCCGGCTGGAGGTCTGTGGGATATGGCTTTGGGGGAAGGTATCCAGATGGATGGTCTTCCTGAGGACAGGGGTGAGGGGGGACCCTCCTCCAGGGAGTCTCGAGGGGCGGATAGGGCGCCCCAGCACATGGCTATGGGAGAAGGAGGTTCCTGGGCCTGGAGCTCCATGCGACTGCATCTCTGGAGGAACAGGAGCAAAGTCGTGGTCCATCCAGGTCGTTTGTCTTTCCCTGAGGCAATCAACAGAGAGAAGGGGCCAGACAGGGGTGAGGAGCTCAGGCCTGGAGGTCTCAGCTCTCCCCTTCCTGACCAGCAGCTGAGCATGCCAGGTCTGAAGGGGCCTGTTCTGGGGACTGTCCAGTCCTTAGTGGAGGATGCATGTAACTTCCTCCTGTCCTCCTACGGCTCCTACCTGCTGCAGACCGACCTGTACCTCATACCCACCCCCCACCAGCCAACCACCACACAGTGGGGTGGGCACGTCCAGTGAGCAGTCTGCCTCCAGCATGGGGGATCTCAGGCCAGGCTTACTTCTCCCTTTGCCTGGGCCTGAGTGTGGCCCCTGTCTCTGTGGACAGCTCTATGGAGGTCACATACATGTTCAGGGACTCCAAAGGAGGGCAGTGCTTACTGGAGACCTCTCTCCCTTTCTCTTCCAGAAAAAAACAAAGGGCTGTGGGTTCCCACCCACAGCAGCCAACATAGGAGCTCAGGTGTCCAGGTAGAAGGATGAGAGAGAACCAATTTGGCTTAGAGCCCCAGAACCAAGAAAGAGCCCTGAGCTGGCCTAGTGCTGGAGTCAGAAACGGAGCCAGCCCTGGAGAAGGTGAGGTTGGGAAATGGAGATGCAGTGAGTGTTCATAGAAGGAGTTTATCTGGTGAACAAGCCACGGTCCCCGCCCTTGAAGAGCCTGCCATGCCCAGGGATGCCAGGCAAGGAAGTAGGCAGGGCTCCACCAAGCTAAGCATTAGGGGTAGAGAGGAGGGAGGCTAGACCTGAGCTGGGGCTATTCCTACAGAAGGCCCAAAGGTGAGAAAGTGTGGCATCTTTCTGAAAATCCAGCATGGGGCTCCTAGGCTGTATCTAGCAGGGAGGAGAGAGCCAAGGCTGCAGGTGAGCTGGGGTCCAGGCCAGGCTACAGCAAAGCTTAGGCCAGGGAATGTGACCCATTCAGATCTGTAGGTGCGAACAGCCACTTGGGCAGTGTGACAGAGGGATCAGAAGGGAACAGAATTGAAGCAAGGATCCCATGAGGACATAGTTGAAACTCTCTGCTCCGTGGGCTGTGGAAGGGGCAGGGCTAGGGCTGGGGCTGGAGGAGGCTGCATTGCACAGGGGTAGAAGCAGCGGCACTGCCCGGGGTAGGGAGTGGGCACAAGGGGGTGTCAAGGATGAAGCTCAGGACTCTGGCTGTGGTCTTAGTAGATGGGCCACTCCCTGCTACTCTGGACTCCAGGTAAACTCACCCTCTGGAACAAAGTTGGTTTGGTTGCTTTTAACACAGCAGGCTGGGACCTGCAGCTGGGGGACAAGGCCAGGGCTGGTGGGAGGAGTCAGTTCCAGAGGGCTCATGGTGAGGGGAGTGATCATGTAGCCAGGTCCTTGAGGTCTGCAGCAGGGACGGGGAAGGCATCACCCCTCACAACGGTGCCCCCAGCCCCTCATCCCTCTCCAGCCATATATTTGCATCCAAGACTGTCCTGGCCTCCAACCCTTTCCCGCCTGGCCTATCGCTGCAGCCCTGAACTTCTGCCCCCTCCTGCACAACCACATACACTTGGGCACACACGTTTACCCTGCACTTAGCCACAAACAGCTCCCCTCAGTGTGCACACCCACACACAGAGCAGGCCAGAGGACAGGGTGTCTGAGGGCATCACCCGACCCCCATCCCCTCACTGCACTCCCATCTTCCATGGATTGCTTGGTCCTTCCCCACCCCACCCCCACAAATCCCCACAGCCCCCACCCCCACACACATCTACCTTGATCAGAGGACAAGAAGGATCCAGTGGGTCTGGGAAGATAAGGCACACACAGGCCCCTCACCTCCCCTGCACCCAGAGTCTGGCCATGGTGGCCATCTTAGGGGCCTTGTCCCTCTGGTCCCCTCCTCAGCTCCTGCTCAGCCTCCAGGCCACAGTCCCCAGGCACAGGGTCCAGCCCTCTGCTCACTGTCCCACCAGCTACATCCCCGGAGACTGGGCTGGGCTGGGCTGGGCTCTGGTGCAGGGAGGGGCTGGCTTCCTAGGAGTGGGCGGCTGTGAATGGCTGCTCTCAGCCTCTGGAATCCTGAAGAGCCATGGGAGGCTGGTAATGGCCAGGCTGGCACTCACGGCCACCTGTGGGGTGGTTCCCTGCAGCCTGCCCTCCCTAAATCTGCTCTGTCTCTGATGCCTGGGGAGTCAGTAAAAACGGGTACTCCAAATATGGCTGCACCCTGGTGGTCCCAGCACCAATCTCCCTCCGGCTCTCCCTCCGTGCCCTTCATGCCCTGTTCAGCTCTGCAACCCTCAGGCCATCTTGCCCACTCACCTGGTCTTCCCTCAAGGGGGCTGGAGTTCCTGGAAGCTAGAGCTCCTTCCACAACTATTCCCTGAGCCCCAGCTTGCTCCAGCCAGACCCTGTACCCAGACCCTAAGGGTGCGAAGAGGACCCTGCCCTAGGCCTGCCCCTGAGGGGACCACAAAGCCACCCAGCCTGGCTCTGGCAATGCAGACTCTCAACAGCCCCTGGCCCTGTGGCTGGGATGGGAGCCCTCTTCTGTGTTCCCACAGCCCTCGGCTGCCTCTGTCATAGCAATGGTGATAACAACAATGGTGCTGATAACAGCTACTATTTCCTGAGCACTTACTCTGTGCCCAGCACCATGCCAGGGCTGGGCGGAGCTCACAGTCTGCTAGGAAGATAGGTATGTAAACAGATCCTATGGTACTATCCTGTACAGTGATGGCAGATGTCCTCCGAGCACTCACCCCGAGTCAGGAACTAGGCTAAGCGTTCTACTGGCATCTCCTTTAATCTCCACCTCATCACCTGCTTTCTACCGAGGAGAACATTGCAGCCCACACACCATTGTGTTGTCTGGTCTGCTGTCCTGTGTGTCTCTCTCTTTAGCCAGTGAGCTTCTGGAGCTGCGCTGGGCAATAGAACTTTCGGTGATAATGCAAATGTTCTATGTCTGTGCTGTCCAGTACAGTAGCCACTAGCCACAGATGGCTACCGATCACTTAAAATGTGGCTACAGTGACCAAGGAACTGGATTTTTTAGTTTATTTTAATTTGTGGCTACCATATTAGCTCAGCTCTGTTTCGTTTGTTGTTGTTGTTGTTAGTTTTTTTGTTTTTTTTTTTTTTTTTTTTTGAGACGGAGTCTTGCTGTGTCACCCAGGCTGGAGTGCAGTGGCGCGATCTCGGCTCACTGCAAGCTCCGCCTCCCGGGTTCAGGCCATTCTCCTGCCTCAGCCTCCCGAGGAGCTGGGACTACAGGCGCCCGCCAACACGCCCGGCTAATTTTTTGTATTTTTAGTAGAGACAGGGTTTCACCGTGTTAGCCAGGATGGTCTCGATCTCCTGACCTCGTGATCCGCCCGCCTCGGCCTCCCAAAGTGCTGGGATTACAGGCTTGAGCCACCGCGCCCGGCCAGTTGTTAGTTTTTTTTGAACAGGGTTTCAGTCTGTCGCCCAGGCTGGAAGACAGTGGCGCCATCATGGCTTACTGCAGCCTCTTGGGCACAAGTGATCCTCCCGCTTCTGCCTCCAGAGTAGCTGGGACCACAGGCATGCACCACCATGCCCAGCTAAGTTTTTATCTTTTGTAGAGACGGGGGTCTCCCTATGTTGCTCAGGCTGGTCTCGAACTTCTGAGCTCGAGCAATACTCCTACCTCCACCTCCCAAAGTGCTGGGATTACAGTCATGAGCCACCATGCCTGGGTGGATAGCTCAGTTCTGAAGGTGCTGGATCTTCTTCTCTGGACCCCAGGGCCTGGCAAGAATTGGCTTCAGTAAGTTTCTTTTTCTTGAGAGTCTCACTGTGTCACCCAGGCTGGATTGCAGTGGCGAGATCTCAGCTCACTGCAACCTCCGCCTCCTGGGTTCAACCCTCAGGATTCTCCTGTCTCAGCCTCCCAAGTAGCTGGGATTACAGGTGTGTGCCACCACAGCTGGCTAATTTTTGTATTTTTAGTAGAGACGGGGTTTCACCACGTTGGCCAGGCTGGTCTCGAACTCCTAACCTCAAGTAACCCATCTGCCTCAGCCTCCCAAAGTGCTGAGATTACATGCATGAGCCACTGTGCCCAACCGGTAAATTTCTTTAGAAAGAAATAATGAATGAATGAATGAATGATTGAATGGTGATTGTGTGGGCCTAGCACCCATCCGTCTTTTTTTTTTTTTTGAGACGGAGTCTCGCCCTGTCGCCAAGGCTGGAGTGCAGTGATGCCATCTCTACTCACTGCAACCTCCGCCTCCCGGGTTCACACCATCACACCATTCTCCTGCCTCAGCCTCCCGAGTAGCTGGGACTACAGGCGCCCACCACCACGCCCACCTAATTTTTTTGTACTTTTAGTAGAGACGGGGTTTCACAGTGTTAGCCAGGATGGTCTTGATCTCCTGTCCTCGTGATCCGCCCACCTTGGCCTCCCAAAGTGCTGGGATTACAGGCATGAGCCACCGTGCCCGGCCCCTATCCCTCTTCTTATCCTTTCTCTCCCCTTACAGCTTTAGGTTCTCAAACTTGGCTGGGTTCTGGTTACCAGGGCAACGTGCTGGGATCCCAGTGGATGGGGGAGGGGAGCTATCTGGCACTTCCTTGCTTTGAGGCCCTGAGAACTGGCCTGACTTAAGGAAGAACAGAGGGTGCTGGGAAGGAGAGGGGTACAGCTCTGCCTGGACGGATTGGAGCAAGGGAGCCTTTCCTGGGCCCAGCCCCACTGGATTACATGATCTCTGTGAGATAAGCAGCCTTGGGCTGGAATCAGGGGCCCTGGATTCTCTCCCCACTTTGGCCAACGATTCACCAGGCAACATCTATCAGATTAACTTGTGCTTCTGGGACTCAGTTGCCTTTTAAAATAGGGATCAGATGCCCTCATGTGGTCGGTCTCTTCTACTTCAAGATCTACAATTCCTCCATCTTGCTCCCTGCCAGGCTGTTAGGGCCTTGCGAGCAAGGCCTGAGTCGTGTTCATCTCTGCATCCTCCTGCCCATCTGCCCTGCTTAGAGGCTTAGAGGACACTGCCTGCCCAGTAATTACAGGCCAAGGTTCAGCTGCCTTCTAGGGGCCCAAAGTGACAATGACCCTCTCCTATCTATACATATGGTGGTTTCCCATCAAAGGAAAGATCCATAGGCCTGGAAGTGGCCTCAGAGAACAGAGGCCTCCACTCAACCACAAAACCATCATGGTGGCCTCCCAGACAAGTGGCATAGGCTCTGGAGTCCTTCAAGCCTGGGTTTGTTACAACTATGTGATTTTCAAACAAGTCAATCTCCCTGAGCTCCCGTCTCATCTGCAAAACAGAGATTATATCAGTCAGAATGAGTTAAGTTATGCTGCAGTAACAACTATTCCCAAATCCCAGTGGCTGATAACAACATACTGATTTTTTTTTTTTTTTTGAGACAGAGTCTCACTCTGTTGCCCAAGCTGGAGTGCAGTGGTGCAATCACAGCTCACTGTAGCCTCAACCTACCCAGGCTCAGGTGATCCTCCCACCTCAGCCTCCCAAGTAGCTGGGACTACAGGCATGTGCCACCATGCCCAGCTAATTTTTCTTTTTTTTTTTTTTTCTGAGATGGAGTTTTGCTCTTATTGCCCAGGTTGGAGTGCAACGGCATGATCTCAGCTCACTGCAAACTCTGCCTCCCAGTTTCAAGCAATTCTCCTGCCTTAGCCTCCTAAGTAGCTGGGATTACAGGTGTGTGCCACCACACCCAACTAATTTTGTATTTTTAGTAGAGGCAGGGTTTCACCATGTTGATTAGGCTGGTCTCAAACTTCTGACCTCAAGTGATCCACCCTTCTCAGCATCCCAAAGTGCTGGGATTACAGGCGTGAGCTGTACCCAGCCTAATTTTTCTAATTTTTGTAGAGACAGGGTTTTGCCATGTTGCCCAGGCTGGTCTAAAACCCCTGGCCTCAAGCGATCCTCCTACTTCAGCCTCCCAAAATACTGGGATTATAGGCCTGAGCCACCACGCCTGGCCACAGTGATACATTGATTTCTCATCTGTGTCTCATGTCCACAGTAATTTGGGTCCACTAAGGTTCTGCTCTGTGCCCTCTTCCCTCTGGGACCCAGGCTGCCTTCTAGTGCATTGCTAGTCATGTGGCAGAGGGAAGGAGGGAGTGACAAATTGTGGACTAGCCATTAGATGCTTCTGCCTGTACTCACTTCTAATTACAACTAATTGGCCAGAACTAGTCTTATGGCCCCACCCATCACAAGGAGGCAGGGAAGTTTAATCCTACCGTGTGCTGATAGCTAGAGAGTCAGAAACCTTTGGTGAACAGCAGTGAGGACCCACTTGCATGGTTGCCGTAAGAATGCAATGGGAGGCCGGGCACGGTGGCTCAAGCCTGTAATCCCAGCACTTTGAGAGGCCGAGGCAGGCAGATCATGAGGTCAAGAGTTCAAGATGAGCCTGGCCAACATGGTGAAACCCTGTCTCTACTAAAAATACAAAAAACTTAGCTGGGCGTGGTGGTGTGTGCCTGTAATCCCAGCTACTTTGGGAGGCTGAGGCAGGAGAATCGTTTGAACCTGGGAGGCAGAGGTTGCAGTGAGCCGAGATCACACCATTGCACTCCAGCTAGGCGACAAGAGCGAAACTGTCTCACAAAAAAAAAAAAAAAAAATGCAATGGGGGCCGGGTGTGGTGGCTCACACCTGTAATCCCAGGACTTTGGGAGGCTGAGGCAGGCAGATCACCTGAGGTCAAGAGTTCAAGACCAGCCTAGCCAACATGGCAAAACCCCGTCTTAACTAAAAATACAAAAATTAGCTGGGCATCATGGTGGGTGCCTATAATCCCAGCTATTCGGGAGGCTGAGGCAGGAGAATCACTTGAACCCAAGGAGCAGAGGTTGCAATGAGCCGAGATCATACCACTTCACTCCAGTCCGGGCGAAAGAGCAAAACTCTGCCTCAAAACAAACAAAAAAATGCAATGGGCAATTGCTAGTCCATGAGCTCAGTCCATGTTAGCCATTCAGATTGTTGCCTTGGCACTCTGATTTCCTTTTTTATGTATCTTCCATGATTTCCTCCGACTTTCTCATCAGTTCCAGCTGTTTACAGCTGCAGAAATAGAGGGAAATGGACCTGCCAAGGTTCACACAGTGATTCAGTAGCTGGACACATAGGTCTCCAGGCTCCAAATACTGAGCGCTTCGTACCTTATGAGGGAGGAAGAAAAAAGCTCTACCTGCCAGGGGTTCTCTGTAAGCGTGGTTGACTGAGACTGTGATAGTCTTTTGAGGGAGCCTGTAGCCTTTGCCCTTCTCCCAAAGCTGGTCTCTCAGCCTTCCCAAGCCGTTCCTGCTCAGCCAGTGTGGAGAACTGAGGGGGCGGAACAATGAGGAGCCTGTGCCACCCTCCAGGGCTGGAATCCGAACATTGCAGCCATTCTTACTCAGGGACCCTGTACATTCCCGCCTCCTGTCCTCCTGTTCTGGGCCGAACCCTGACACACCTGCCCTTCCCCATCCTGACAGCTCTCAAATGATGGGAAAGCTCCCAGGACTCTGCAAAACCTCTCAAAGCATTTTAAAAACCGGCACACAGCTTGACGCCCAGGAAACCTCCAACCCTTTCTGAAATCCTGGTTTCTAAGCAAACAGGCAACCCCTGGCAGGACTTCCAAAGAAACTAGCCCCATTCTTGCAACAAGCAAGCTTTTAAGGAGGCCCTGCCCAGTGCCAGTAAGGCTGCAAGCCAAGATGAGAAGATGTGGTCACTGCTCCCCACTGACGTGAACTAAATCACAACACAAGATTAGCTTTGTAATGGGGAAAGCCGCTGGTGGGGCCAGAGAAGGCTTCCTCGAGTAGGTGGTAATGGGAAGGTCATCGGGTTCTCAGTCTGGGTCTAAGCCTTCCTTGAAAAGCCACTTTCTGGTTGCTTAATCCCCCTGCCCTCCTGCCACTGGCTCACTTGCGTTCTGTGTTTTGGCCATACAACTCACAGTCCTCAAAAAGGACTAGGTTCTCTCCGGAGTCCATGGCTTAACACTTGCAGCCTTCTTTTCCGTTTGCAGGGAAAACTCTTATTCCACCTCCAGAACCCAAATTAATAGTCATATCCTCCGGGAAGCCTTCCTTGACAACCCCCTTCCCCAAAAATTAGGCACTTCTTCGGTTCCGTTTTCAGTTCTGCACACATACTTCTCTTGCTGCAGGTACAGTTTTATCATATGTCTTTTGGCCGGGCACAATGGCTCATGCCTATAATCCCAGCACTTTGGGAGGCCAAGGTGGGCGGATCACTTGAGGTCAGGAGTTCGAGACCAGCCTGACCAACATGACAAAACCCAGTATCTACTAAAAATACAAAAATTACCCTGGCATGGTGACGGGCACCTGTAGTCCCAGACACTTGGGAGGCTGAGGCAGGAGGATCGCTTGAACCTGGGAGGCGGAGGTTGCAGTGAGCTGAGATCACACCACTGCACTCCAGCCTGGGCAACAGAGTAACACCCTCTCTCAAAAAAATACTACTACTAATAATAATAGTTTGTCTGTTTATACCTCTGTAACCTCCAGTTTGTGAGCTCTTCTGATGCAGGGATATCCTCTTCTCCATTACATTGTTGGTGCCAGGCCCAGGTATGTGACATGCCCCTGTAGAGTTCAAGAGGATAGCTATGGGCTGGGCACAGTGGCTCATGCCTGTAATCCCAGCACTTTGGGAGGGCGAGGCAGGCAGATCACGAGGTCAGGGGTTCAAGACCAGCCTGGCCAACATGGTGAAACCCCATCTCTACTAAAAATACAAAATTAGCTGGGCATGGTGGCACATGCCTGTAATCCCAGCTATTTGGGAGGATGAGGCAGGAGAATCGCTTGAACCCAGGAGGTGGAGGTTGCAGTGAGCCAAGACTGCGCCACTGCACTCCAGCCTGGCGACAGAGCGAGACTCCATCCCAAAAAAAAAAAAAGAGGATAGCTATATGATACATGGCGTTTATACAGTGCTTTCTTCCCCACTATCTCCGACATTTGCCATCACCCAGTGAGGGAGGTAGGGCAGGAGTGATATGAAAATGAACAGGGCTTGGATGGGCACGGTGGCTAATGCCTGTAATCCCAGCATTTTAGGAGGCCGAAGTGGGCAGATCACGAGATCAAGAGATCGAGACCATGCTGGCCAACATGGTGAAACCTGTCTCTACTAAAAATGCAAAAATTAGCTGGGTGTGGTGGCACGTAGTCCCAGCTACCCGGGAGGCTGAGGCAGGAAAGTTGCTCCAACCTGGGAGGCAGAGGTTGCAGTGAGCCAAGATCACGCCACTGCACTCCAGCCTGGTGACAGAGCGAGACTCTGTCTCAAAAAAAACAAAGGAAAAGAAAAAAGAAAAGAAAAAAGAAATGAACAAGGCTATACAGAGAACCTGACAGGAGCCGAGCACAATGCCAGACACTGGCAGGGGACATTTATGTGAGCTTTAATCATCTGTGATTCTCAGTGCCTGACACAAAAATGTTTGGTTGTGTTTCTGGGAGCTCAGGAAACTTGCCCAAGGATGTGCAATTTAGATCAATGGTTTTATAGGATTTACTATTATCAGGTCTTGACCTCGAATCGCTCCTAGTCCAGTCCTCTGGCATCCCCTCGCAGATGGAAAAAACATCCTGCCTCCACGGGTAATGGCCTGTTTCTGTAGGCTCTGCCATCTGGGTCAAACCTTCCCTCCCCTCCACTGTGTTGCTTTTACTATCCCATCTGAGGCATTTCTTTTTCATATTTAGAACCAGAAAAAGGTCGGGTGCCATGGCTCACTCCTGGAATCCCAGCAGTTTGGGAGGCCAAGGCGGGCAGACCACTTGAGGTTACAAATTCAAGACCAGCCTGACTAACATGGTGAAACCCCGTCTCTATTAAAAATACAAAATTAGCTGAGCATGGTGGCGCATGCCTGTAATCCCAGCTACTGGCAGGAGAATCACTTGAACCTGGGAGGTGGGGGTTGCAGTGAGCCAAGATTGCGCATTGCACTCCAGCCTGGGCAACAAGAGCGAAACTGTCTCAAAAAAAAAAAAAAAAACCAGAAAATTGTCTTTCATGAAGAGTGAATCTCTCCCTTCTATCACATAACAATAAAAAGATGGGCCGGGTGTGGTGGCTCACGCCTGTAATCCCAGCACTTTGGGAGGCTGAGGCTGGTGGATTGCCTGAGGTCAGGCGTTCGAAACCAGCCTGACCATCATGGAGAAACCCCGTCTCTACTAAAAATACAAAATTAGCTGGACATGGTGGTGCATGCCTGCAATCCCAGCTACTTGGAAGGCTGAGGCATGAGAATCACTTGAACCCAGGAGGCGGAGGATGCAGTGAGCACTATTGCATTCCAGCCTGGGCAACAAGAGGAAAAACTCTGTCTCAAAAATAAATAAATAAAATAAATAAAGACCTCTTTGTGTTTCTCCTTTCCCTCTGGCTGCCAGGAGGCTTAGAGACAAGTAATAATAACAGCATTACAGTAGGAGTCAGAGTTAAAATATTTCCTACTTACACCCATGTTATGCAGCTCCTTCAACTGAAACCTTCTTGAATCTTTTAGGGGAAGAACAGGTGTAAATAAAGATGTATGTAATGAGCCCAGGGGAGAAGTCTGGGAAAGGATCCAAGTTGAAGAGCAGAGGGCTTGGAGGAATCTCTCCGTCTTCCTTTGATGGCAGCCTAGGGTGAGAAATCTTGCTACAGCCCTTGAATGGAGGCGGCCCTCCTGAGAGGAGGACTGGCCACCTTGACGCCTCCGGCAGGGTCACAGTCAGCACCCTCCCTGCCCAGGCTGTGAAGCTCGTGACCATGAACACATTTACACTTCAGACTCTGTGTGGCTAGAATTTTTATTTTTAAGGAGGAGTCAGAAAAAGAGATTCTAGTGTGAAATCTCCTGACTAGTGAATGTTGGCAACTAATTTGCATTTTTTCAAAACACTATGTGGGACAAATCAAACTTGGCTGCAGGCCAGATCACGCCTGGAGGCCCTCCCTTGCTCAGCCAGTTGAGCCTAATCTACCTCCAAAAGAGCCTGGGGATGGAGGAGTTTACATCGTTTCTCCTGAAACCTGCCTTTTCCTCTCCCTACATCCCAAGGGATCTGCCTTGTTCTGAGATGACCCACGCTGAACCACCCACAGGACACTGCCCCAGCCTTGGGTGACTGGCCTAACATGGACACTTGACCTAAAATGAGGCAACAAACCCCACCCCAGAGATATTTGCACTGGGGGCAGAGCGAGGGACTGGTAGCTCCAGGGGCTACAGCTGTGAGATACAGAAATTGCTAGCAGCTGGCTGCTGTGTTTTCCATGCTGAGGGTGTGATAGTGGTGACTCACAAGAGAAAGAATCCTAAGGGGGTCTGCATGCCTGGCTCTAGTTGTCCTAAGCCCACTACTTTCCTGTCCTAAAGGGACAGAACACCCCAGTGTCCTCATGGTATCTGGCTTTCTTGGCCAAGCTAGGAGAGTGGAGTTTCTGTCCCTTGCAATGATCACTCCTAACTAGATTGGCCTGGGCCCTTTTCCGTCCTACCTCTGACCATGGCTGGGAAAGAGTTTTCTGGATGAACAGGGGCTGCACTGAGCTTCTAATCCCAGCCTCACACCCCTAACTCTCTGAGAAACTAAGGCAGTTTGGCTGGGCGCAGTGGCTCATATCTATAATCCCAGCACTTTGGGAGGCTGAAGTGGGCGGATCACTTGAGGTCAGGAGTTCGAGACCAGCCTGGCCAATATATTGAAACCCTGTCTCTACCAAAAATACAAAAATTAGCCGGGCGTGGTGATGGCCGCCTGTAATCCCAGCTACTGGGGAAGCTGAGGCAGGAGAATCGCTTGAACCTGGGAGGCAGAGGTTGCAGTGAGCCGAGATCCTGTCACTGTGCTCCAGCTGAAAAGAGTTGGACTCTTTTTGTTGACAGCGTAAGGCTCCGTTGTTTTGCATCTTGGTTGTGCCTGAATTTGTATCCTAACTGGTAATCTACCCCAGGAGTTCCAGTTAACATTTTTGGGGTGTTTTGTTTTGTTTTGTTTGAGACAGAGTTTCACTCTTTTTGCCCAGGCTGGCGTACGATGGCAGGATCTTCGCTCACTGCAATCTCCGCCTCCCAGATTCAAGCAATTCTCCCGCTTCGGCCTCCGCAGTAGCTGGGATTACAGGCATATGCCACCACACCTGGCTAATTTTGTATTTTCAGTAGAGACGGGGTTTCACCATGTTGGCCAGGCTGGTCTCAAACTCCTGACCTCAGGTGATCCGCCCACCTCAGCCTCCCAAAGTGCTGGGATTACAGGCGTGAGCCACCAAGCCCAGCCCAGTTAACATTTTTGATTGTCCTAACAGGAGAGGGGGCAATTGCAACTGGCATCTACTGGGTAGAAACCAGGGTTGCTAAACATCCTACAATGGGCAGGACGGCCCCCTACAACCAAGACTGATCGAGTCCAAAATGTCAGTGCTGCAGCTCTTGGGAAGCCCTGGCCTACCTTCCCTGAGAGTTAGTGTTCCCATCCCTAAAATGGGGACTATGGAGCTGTCATATTTTTCATGAGGACCCAGTGAGTTGACAGACATGATCTTCCTTTCAGGAAAAGACACAGTCCTGCAGAGATCATCATGAAGTCTTTATTACTGAGAATAAATTAAGATGGAAGCCCCAGCGAAGGGGGGCGGGGTGAGGCAGGTTGCCAATCTGTGTCCAAAGTGGGGCAACAGAGTCTCCACACAGGAGAAGGGTTCTAGGGTGGGCTTGGAGTCTGGCAGGGCCTGGCTCAAGGGGGCTGGGCTTGGCCCCAGAAGTGTGGCACAGGACAGGGAGGGAGGGCGGGGGCTCCTGCCTGCTGCCTCAGTCTTGGGGAAGGGGAAGGGCTAGGAAACTCCAGCAGAGGGAGGGGGTTGGGACCCACTATGGACAGTCCTCACACGGCCCACGGAGTTCACCCCGTTTCCACCACCTCCTGCCCTGCCTGGGGCCCCCACGCTCTCTCTCACATATACACATCTCATCTCCCCATGCTTGTCCGCTCCCCGCAGACTCTCTCTCCTCTCTCTCCTCTCTCTCTCTCTCTCTCTCTCTCTGTCTCCTCCCCAACCCTCTCCTCTACCGTGGTCTTACCCCTCTGCATACCCCCACCAAACACCCTCACCAGTTCCAAGCTGGAGCCCTGCGGGGTGCAGCTGGGCTGGCCCAAGCTGATATCCCTCCAAACGAGGTTCTTAGGTTCTTTCCTTGGGTTGGCTTCGATGCCTGCCGCCTAAAGCTGCAGGGCCGGTGCCATTGAGTGGAGGCAGGGGAGCTGAGTGGGGAAACTGGGGATTTCACGAAGAAATGAGGGCTCGGGAGCCTCAGGACAGGCAGCCATAGACATGGCTGACTCCAGTGGAGGGGCAGAGTGCTGCGCAGCAAAAAGGCACTGGGGCCCAGCGGAGGATGCCCCTGAGCTTGGGAGGGTGGGCTCTGGGTGAGTCGGCTTGACACGGAGAGCAAGCCCTGGGCCAGCCAGGCACCTCAGTGCCCCACCTCCACTGCCAACGCACCTGGGGCCGCTGTCGGGAGGGCCCAGGCTGCAGAGGCATAGCGTGGAGGGCCAAGAGGCCGGCCTCCCTCTGCCTTGGGGGTCTCCGGGCTGGACGGGCTGGGGGAGGGCGCCCCGTGCCACCCGCCCATCCCCTTCGCAAGTCGGCTCAGACCTCGGGGCCGCCGAAGGCCAGGTTGTCGCGCACCATTAGCGTCTTGCGGAGGTCGCGGTCCACCAGGGGACGCTGCATGCGCCACTTGTGCGCCTCCTGCAGGCCCGGCTCGAAGTAGTAGATGCAGGCGCCGAAGCCCACCAGAATGAGGATGGAGATGACCAGGTAGACAGGCACGAACCAGTCCAGGAAGTGCGGCATTGCGGCGGCCTTGGCTGCAGAGACACAGGGTGGTGAGGGCCAGCAGAGATGCTCCTTCTCCCGCCCACCCAGAGGGAGACCTTCAGGTTTCACAGAGCCCGAGGCCCAAGCATCACTTTACAAATGGGGAGACTGAAGTCCAGGGGAGCAAGGTGGGGGAAGCGGCTGATCAAGACCACGTGGTAGGCCGGGCGCGATGGTTCACGCCTGTAATCCCAGCACTTTGGGAGGCCGAGGTGGGCGGATCACGAGGTCAGGAGATCAAGACCATCCTGGCTAACACGGTGAAACCCCGTCTCTATTAAAAATACAAAAAAAGGGCCGGGCGCGGTGGCTCACGCCTGTAATCCCAGCACTTTGGGAGGCCGAGGCGGGCGGATCACGAGGTCAGGAGATCGAGACCATCCTGGCTAACACGGTGAAACCCCGTCTCTACTAAAAATACAAAAAATTAGCCGGGCGAGGTGGCAGGCGCCTGTAGTCCCAGCTACGTGGGAGGCTGAGGCAGGAGAATGGCGGAACCCCGGGGTGCGGAGCCTGCAGTGAGCCGAGATCGCGCCACTGCACTCCAGCCTGGGTGAAAGAGCGAGACTCCGTCTCAAAAAAATAAAATAAAAATACAAAAAAAATAAAATTAGCCGGGCGTGGTGGCGCACGCCTGTAGTCCCAGCTACTCCGGAAGCTGAGGCAGGAGAATGGCGTGAACCTGGGAGGCGGAGCTTGCAGTGAGCCAAGATCCCGCCACTGCACTCCAGCCTGAGTGACAGAGCTATACTCCGTCTCAGAAAAAAAAAAAAAAAAAGACCACGTAGTGACTCAGCAGCCCAGGCCTCCTGGGCAAGCATAGAGCTGTCCCCACGCCATGGGGACACCCAGCTCCTGTTCACCCTTTAAGGAGACTTAGGCTGGGCACGGTGGCTCACGCCTGTAATCCCAGCACTTTGGGAGGCCGAGGTGGGCAGATCACCTGAGGTCAGGAGTTTGAGACCAGCCTGGCCAACATGGTGAAACCCTGTCTCTACTAAAAGTACAAAATTAGCCAGGTGTGGTGGCACATGCTTGTAATCCCAACTACTGGGCAGGCTGAGGCAGGAGAATTGCTTGAACCCAGGAGGTGGAGGTTCCAGTGAGCCACGACTGTGCCATTGCACTCCAGCCTGGGCAACAAGAGTGAAACTCTGTCTCAAAAAATATAATAATAAATTAAAATAAAAAAGCATTTTGCACCATTCTACCTGGCACAGAATCAGCACTCGGTCAATATCAGCTATTGTTATTTCCACTGAACCAGAGGCGGAGAAGGCAGGAAAGTGGAAGGCAGCAGGTGTAAGGTGCATCACAAACCTTATATGCACACAGACTCTTTTTTTATTGTTTTTGTTTTTGAGACAGAGTCTCATTCTGTTGCCCAGGCTGGAGTGCAATGGCATGATCTCGGCTCACTGCAAACTCC
The DNA here is from genome assembly GCF_028878055.3 of Symphalangus syndactylus. NCBI lineage: Eukaryota > Metazoa > Chordata > Mammalia > Primates > Hylobatidae > Symphalangus > Symphalangus syndactylus. The sequence goes on from NC_072440.2 coordinate 17,786,876, forward strand.
GCCTTCAAGCGATTCTCTTGCCTCAGCCTCCCTTGTGAGTAGCTGGGATTACAGGCACCTGCCACCATGCCCGGGTAGTTTTTGTATTTTTTAGTAGAGACGGGGTTTTGCCATGTTGGCCAGGCTGGTCTCAAACTCCTGACCTCAAGTGATCCTAACCTCAGACTCCCAAAGTGCTGGGATTACAGGCATGAGCCACCGTGCTCGGCCCACCCAGACTCTTTAGAATGGCCCAAAGGTGCCCATATGCTCCCTGCCAACCTCCCCCTCCTCACATCGCACACTATGTGCAGTCACATGGAACTGCCTGTCCGTCACCTACATGCGCCTGCACGTTATGCAGTCCTCATCTTTGCATATGCTTTCATTTTCTCTACGATGTTCTTTGCATTCTTGTTCACTTGGCAAATTCCTACTCATACTTCAAAAGCCAGATTGCAGTCTGCCTGTGGTGGGTCACGCCTGTAATTCCAGCATTTTGGGAGGCCGAGGCAGTGGATCACTTGAGGGCAGGAGTTCAAGACCAGCCTGGCCAACATTGAGAAACTCCATCTCTTCTAAAAGTACAAAAATTAGCCAGGGGTGGTGGCAGGCACCTGTAATCCCAGCTACTCGACAGGCTGAGGCAGGAAAATCGCTTGAGCCTGGGAGGTGGAGGTTGCAGTGAGCCAAGATGGTGCCATTGCACTCCAGCATGGGCAACAGAGCAAGACTGTTTGAAAAAAAAAAAAAAACTTTGGGAGGCCGGGGCAGGTGGATCACAAGATCAGGAGATCGAGACCATCCTGGCTAACACAGTTAAACCCTGTCTCTACTAAAAATACAAAAAATTAGCTAGGCATGGTGGCAGGCGCCTGTAGTCCCAACTACTTGGGAGGCTGAGGCAGGAGAATGGCGTAAACCCCGGAGGCAGAGCTTGCAGTGAGCCGAGATGGTGCCATTGCACTCCAGCCTGGGCAACAGAGCGAGACTCCATCTCAAAAAAAAAAAAAACATAGATCACAGATGATCTCCTCCAGGGATAGGATGATGCAGGGCCTATTGAACCCACCCCTAACCTTCCCTAGTTATAAGAAAGGGGTGATGTGAGGAGCCCACCTCTGCCTGCCCGGCAGGTGGAGCACTGTTTTGAGTTCTTCCACAAACCTCACAACAGGCCTATGGGGCAAGTGTCACTATCCACATTTTACAGATGAAGAAACTGAGGCCCAGACAGGCTCACTAACTTGCCTTGGCTTACCCAACTGGAAAGTGGCAGAACTAGACGCCAAATCCCAGCGATGCCCTGAGACTTGCGTCCTCCAGGAGAGGGAAAGGCACCTGAGCAGGATGAAATGAGCAGATGCCCACCTTGCTTCTGGGGAGGGAAGCAGGGGGATGGATGGAAAGAACTCCAGGTAGGTCAGAGAGAAGCCCTCACTCTTCTGACCTCCGTTTCCAAACTCCAGCTCCTCTTGTCTCTCTACTCCCAGGTGGGCCTGTGAGGGGAGCTGTGGCCCCAGGGGAGGGAAAGATGCTGTTTCCTGGTCCTGCATCCATCCGGAGCCCCTCTCCTACCCCAAAGGTCCTCACTGGCTGTTCTGAGGCACCGACATTGTCTTAAAGTGCCCTATTTGTGAAGGAATAAAATGAAGAGTGCACTGATTGTCCAAAGTGACTAGTGCAGCCAGGGCAGGGGAGCGTGTAGGACCCAGCGCCTCTTAACCAGCTGCCTTTCTGGGGAGCTGGAGAGAGTGCAGGATTATCTGGTGCTGCCAGGGTTGGCGAAGGTAGGGAAGGAGCACTTCAGGCAGGGAGGCTGCTCCCTGTGTGACTTAACTGTGTCCAAGGTGACTCATGCCCCCTATCCAGGCCCAGCCAGGCCCCCAGTTTCCTTCCAGCTTAAACATGCGAATGGGGGGCTGGGGCAGAACAGAAGCCATTTCAGCTGCAATGCTGGGGGGTGTGGAATATAGATCAAGGTCCCCCAACCTCTCCAGTCCTGTGCACAAAATACCAGGCATTCTGAGGCTGACTTGAGGACCCCGGGGTCTCTTCCTGATTTCTCAGGGAACTGACCTAGGTGGAAAAGCAACACACTCACTGGCCTCCTGTGTGACCTTGGCCCCTTCTTCACCCTCTCTGGGCCTCAGGGTCCCCTGTGCACAGTGACAGGGTGGGGATGGGGTTACCAGATGATCTATATGGAATTTTCCAGCCTCATTTCAGCCAATGTCCTGCCTGAGACAGTGTGAATTTGCAGAGCCCCTCTCCCTACCTCCCAAGCCATTGGCACCACTCGGTGCCTTCCGTGTGCCCAAAGACCCACCTCACGCCCTGCAGATGCCAGTTCCGGGGGCTCTGTGCTGAGCACACCGCCTCAGCCTGAGCAGCTCAGCGTCGGCCTGTGGACTCATTCGCAGCTGCTGTCCCCAGAGACACTGCCATCTGCGGCCGCCCTGGGTGCTGGAGGCAGAGATAGGGCAGGGCCAATGCTACCCATGGGAGACGGAGCTTCTCACACCTGGGGGCTCTGAGTGGGCCAGGAGGGGGCAGTCCTGGACTGGCTCAGCACCCTGGTACCTCTCCCTGCCCATCAGAGACCCTTCCCCCTAGCCCCCACTCTCAGGATGGCAGGAGGTGGGACCTGTCTCAGCCAATCAGCAGCCTGGCAGAGCAAGGGCTTTATCTTCCGTTGCCCTGGCAACCAGCCTTCTCTTCTGGATCCCTGGTACTGTGCACGTGGTACAGCAGATGACAGGGCGGCAGGATTGGGAGAATGCGGGGAGGGCGAGTCATCCAGCAGGCTGCAGCACCCCAAGCCTGGTGGGCCTAGAGAGGACCGTGGCTGATAACTCTAAGGGTTTGATGGTCTGCCATTTGGGGAGCAGGGAGATACTGGGGTAACTGGCAAGCGGGTGGGGACACAGAATCAGTGACCAGTAGAGCTCAAGGGGGTCATATGTTATAGATGGAAGAACCAAGACTGAGTCTGAGAGTTCAGACACATTGGCTGAATGTAACATTTCCTATGCACCAGACACTGTTTTCAACGCTTTGATTACATTAACTCATTTAATTCTTATTCATGGTCACACAGCAAGAAAGTAGCAATGCCAGGGTCAGAGCCCTAGTCTGGCTTTCAGGACCCTCGCAAATGGCTCCCCCTCCCCATTCTGCCTCATCTACCCCACAGCACCCCTGGCTGGTGTACAGCCAGCACAGGCATTGAGCACTCCCATCTTCCAGCTGGCCCCATACATCGCTTCCTGCAGTCCTCCCAGCTGGATTGGTGTTGAGACTCCATTTTGGGATGAGGCAGAGAGGTGAAGCTGCTGGCCTTCTCCTTCTCCCAGAGCCCTCAGCTTCTCAGTGACTGAGCTGGAATTCAAAGCCAAGGGCTGATGTTGGGGGTGGGGCCCACCTTCCCAAGCATGGATCCTCCCCGTCCCCCTATGCCATAGACAAGGTATCTGCCACGTGTTGAGGGCTATTGTCTCAGCTGGAGAGAGCAGCCCTCCATGGCCCACGGGGCGTGGCTGGGAAGAGGCTTCCAGGAATCACCTCCCTAGGGAATCCTTTCCCAGAACCTGCGGATGGGCAGGGGGAAAGCCTCTGGGTGAGGTGGCTGCAGGACCTAGGTCCCCCACCACAGACACCTCTGGGCTGTCTAGGGGCTCTTCAGGTATGACGGGTCCTTTCCAGCATATGTGGGACTAGGGGGTGACTGTGAATTCACAGAGGGTTTGTTTTGTTTCGTTTTGTTTTGAGATGGAGTCTTGCTCTGTTCACCAGGCTGGAGTGCAGTGGCGCAATCTCAGCTCACTGCAACCTCTACCTCCCAGGTTCAAGCGATTTCCCTGTCTCAGCCTCCCGAGGAGCTGGGACCACAGGTGCGTACCACCATGCCCGGCTAATTTTTTGTATTTCAGTAGAGGCAGGGTTTACCATATTGGCCAGGATGGTCTCAATTTACTGAGCTCATGATCCGCCCACCTCGGCCTCCCAAAGTGCTGGGATTACAGGCATAAGCCACCGTGCCTGGCCTTTTGCTTTGTTTTTTAAGACAAGGTCTTGCTCTTTCACTCAGGCTGGAGCACAGTGGTGTGATCATGGCTCACTGCAACCTCTGCCTCCTGGGATCAGGTGATCCTCCCACCTCAGCCTCCCGAGTAGCTGGGACCACAAATGCATGCCACTATGCCCAGCTGATTTTTGTACTTTTTGTAGAGACAAGATTTTGCCATATTGCCCAAGCCAGTCTTGAACTTCTGGCCTCAAGCTATCCTCCTGCCTCAGCCTCCCAAATTACTGGGATTACAGGCATGAGCCACCACCTGGCCAAAGTGCTTTTTAACATTTTGGAGTGGGAGAGCAGAGAAGTTGGGGGAAGAATCACAAAAGGGCAGGAGTAAACTTTTTGGGGTGAAAGATATGTTCAGGGTCTTTTTTTTTTTTTTTTTTTGAGACGGAGTCTCGCTCTGTCACCCAGGCTGGAGTGCAGTGGCACCATCTCGGCTCACTGCAAGCTCCATCTCCTGGGTTCACGCCATTCTCTCGCCTCAGCCTCCCGAGTAGCTGGGATTACAGGCATGCGCCACCACGCCCGGCTAATTTTTTGTATTTTTAGCAGAGACAGGGTTTCACCATGTTAGCCAGGATGGTCTCGATCTCCTGACCTCGTGATCCGCCCGCCTCGGCCTCCCAAAGTGCTGGGATTACAGGCCCGGCATGTTCAGGGTCTTAATGGTGATGGTGGCTTCTTAAGTATATACATATGTCAAACTTATCAAATTGTACCCTCGAAATAAGTGTGGTTGACTATATGTGTCCCTTATGCCTCAATAAATCTGTAAAGTATGTGATCCATGGCCTGTGGGCATTGTTTTAGCCACTGATTCCTTATTCATACAAAAGCTTATGGGAAGCTCAATACATAACAGAGATAAAGCTGAGGTTGCTTCGGTTCAATGGTTGGGTGGGGGTGGGGGTTCTGGACCCCACCCACTTGGAATCCCCCCTATCTCTCACAGGACCCCAAGTCATCTCCCCAGGGCTCCACAGAAGCTGATTTGAAAAATGCTGGCCCAGAGGACTCTGATGACCCTGCCAGCTTGGGTGTTCAGGATATAAGAACCTCCAGGCCTCTATCTGGCCTCCTCCCCATCCCTACCCTTCATCATGTATGGATCTTAAACACAACTACTTTCTGTCCCACTGCCCACGTCTCAGCCAATGATCACCGCCCCGGTGAAGTGGAGTGCAGGCTCTCCAGGCACACAGAGCAGCTTCCCCTGGGTTCCTGCTGCTCCTGGCTGCTCCCCGATGGCCTCCCCCACTGCAGTGCCTTGTTTCTTGTTACGAGTGGTAACTCCCTGAAGCAGTTTGGCCCCTCTGGGACCAGAGTCCCCAGGGTAGGCACTCAGCACATGCTGACCCAACGGATCTCAGCCCGGCCCCTCCTGGAAAGTCCCCACCAGAGTCCAAAGTCTTTTCCCAGCCCACCACTCTCTAAGGGCCTCAGTCTCCGGGAGCTCAATCACCTCCGTGGCCTCACCTCCTCCCCTGTTCTTCTTACTCCATCTGCCACAGCCACCGGCCTCCTTGATATGCCTCAAAAGTGCTAGGAGTGCTTCCCACTCAGGGGCTTTCCACTTGCACTGCCTTCTGCCAGAGGCCTCATCTTCATCATGCTTAACAGGCCCCTCTCTCACTGAATTCAAGCATCTGCTCAAATGTCACCTTAGGGAGGCCTCTCTGCTCTAAAGTAGCCTCCTCCCATCCATCTCTTCTCCCAGTCAGCTTTAGTTTATCTTTTTTTTTTTTTTTTGAGATGGAGTCTCACACTGTCGCCCAGGCTGGAGTGCAGTGGTGTGATCTCAGCTCACTGCAACCTCAGCCTCCCAGGTTCAAGCGATTCTCCTGCCTCAGCCTCCTGAGTAACTGGAGCCAAAGGTGCACACCACCATGCTCAGCTAGTTTTACTTGTTTATTTATAATCAATTTTATTATTATTATTATTTTTTTTTTTTGAGATGGAGCCTCGCTCTGTCACCAGGCTGGAGTGCGGTGGCGCAGTCTTGGCTCACTGCAACCTCCGCCTCCTGGGTTCAGGCGATTCTCCTGCCTCAGCCTCCCAAGTAGCTGGGATTACAGGCACGCGCCACCATGCCCAGCTAATTTTTGTATGTTTAGTAGAGATGGGGTTTCACCATGTTGGCCAGGCTGGTCTTGAACTCCTGACCTCATGATCTGCCCGCCTCAGCCCCCCAAAGTGCTGGGATTACAGGTGTGAGCCACCGTGCCTGGCTAATTTTTGTATTTTTAGTAGAGACGGGGTTTCACCAGGTTGGCCAGGATGGTCTTGATCTCCTGACCTTGTGATCTGCCTGCCTCAGCCTCCCAAAGTGCTGGAATTTCAGGTGCAAGCCATCGCACCTGGCCTATTATTATTATTTTTGAGATGGAGTTTCGCTCTTGTTGCCCAGGCTGGAGGGCAATGGTGCAATCTCAGCTCACCACAACCTCTGCCTCCCAAGTTCAAGCGATTCTCCTGCCACAGCCTCCCGAGTAGCTGGGATTACTGGCATGCACCACCACGCCTGGTTAATTTTGTGTTTTTAGTAGTACAGACGGGGTTTCCTCATGCTGGTCAGGCTGGTCTCGAACTCCCGATGTCAGGTGATCTGCCCACCTGGGCCTCCCAAAATGCTGGGATTACAGGTGTGAACCACCGTGCCCACCCTGCTCAGCTAATTTAAAAAAATTTTTTTGTAGATATGAGGTCTCACTGTATTGCCTAGGCTGGCCTCAAACTCCCGGCCTCAAGTGATTCACCTGCCTCAGTCTCCCAAAGTGCTGGGTTACAGGCGTGAGCCATGGCGTTCAGCTTGCTTTATTTTCTTGTCATAGTGCCTACTACTACTTGACTTTCAGGAGGTCCTCTTCACACCCCATGCCATGAGGAATCAAAGCCCTATCCGTGCTGAGGGCAGGGGCTCTATGGGGCCATTTACTTCCTGATCTTTCTGAGCAAGACATAGTTTAGTCTGCAGTAAGAAGGATTTAGGCTAGACAGTGTCTCTGCTCTCCCAGGTATTACAACAATGAGCACGCTGTCATCATTGTCTATCCTGCCCCAATCACACTAAGTTAATCAATAATGTCTGATTCAACTGTCTTCCCAGGGTGGGGCATTGGGTCTGGGCGTAGGAAATGATGAATGAATGACTGCTGAGAATGAATGGATGAATGTAATCCATCCATTCACTCAACAAATATTTATTAACTACGATGCACTAGGCACTTTTAGAGTGCTGGACATACAAAGTGACAAAGTCTCTAACCTCTTGTTTCTTACATTTTAGATGTAGAGACAGTGAACAAGTTATTATATAACTGTTGGGAGAACCAGTTCGCTATGGGCCCTGAGCGTCCCTGCATGTTCTTGCTGGGTATGCCAAGAAAGCAAGACCCTGACAGCTCTGTACCCAGGCTGTGTTTGCAGCAAGGAACCTTGAAAGATGAGGTAAAGCCTCCCATTGGACAAAGAACAGCATGCTTACCACTCACTATAAAAGCAGTCAATCAGGCCAGGCGCGGTGGCTCACGCCTGTAATCCCAGCACTTTGGGAGGCCGAGGTGGGCGGATCACGAGGTCAGGAGATCCAGACCATCCTGGCTAACACGGTGAAACCCCGTCTCTACTAAAAATACAAAAAAATTAGCCGGGCATGGTGGCAGGCGCCTGTAGTCCTAGCTACTCGGGAGGCTAAGGCAGGAGAATGGCGTGAACCCGGGAGGTGGAGCTTGCAGTGAGCCAAGATAGCACCACTGCACTCCAGCCTGGGCAACAGAGCAAGACTCCGTCTCAAAAAAAATAAATAAATAAAAGCAGTCAATTGGCAGGGCCTGCTGGTATGCACCGGTAGTCCCAGCTACTCAGGAGGCTGAAGCAGGAGGACTGCTTGAAGCCAGGAGTTTACGACCCCCCTGGGCAACATGGCCAGATCCCCATGGTGGCACTTGCCTGTAGTTCCAGCTACTCAGGAGGCTAAGCCAGGAAGATTACTTGAGCCCAGAAGTTTGAAGCTGTAGTGAGCTATGATCATGTCACTATAGTCCAGCCTGGGCAACAAAGTGACACTCTAAAAAAAAAAAAAAGCCAGGCACGGTGGCTCACGTCTGTAATCTCAGCACTCACTTTGGGAGGCCGAGGCGGGATCACTCGAGGCCAGGAGTTTGAGACCAGCCTGGGCAACTTGGAGAAACCTCGTCTCTACTAAAAATAAAAAAATAAGTCGGGCGTGGTGACGCACGCCCGTAGTCCCAGCTCCTCGGGAGGCTAAGGCAGGAGAATCGCTTAAACTCGGGAGGCAGAGGTTGCAGTGAGCCGCGATTGCGCGCATTGCACTCCAGCCTGGGCCACAAAGTGAGACTCTGTCTCAAAAAAAAAAAAAAAAAAGTACTGTGTATGAGCATGAATGAACGAAAGTGAGCAAAGGAATCACTAAAAACCTGCTTACTGTGGAGCGTGGAACCAAAGGCCTGTCCACCACGTGTTCCACGGGTGGCGCTGGAACGCCCCTCAGAAAAGGAGATAAAGCTTCGGTTCCTTTAAGAGGCCCCGTCCGGCCCCGCGAAGCCCCGCCTATAAGGAGGCACGTGCCCCCAGGCCGCGCTCTAGGGGCTGGACTCCGGGCGGTTTGAAAGATCGGCGCGCACCGCAGGAGCAGCGGTTGGTCTTGCGGCTGTGATGTCGGTGTTGAGGCCGCTGGACAAGCTGCCCTGCCTGAACACGGCCACCATCTTGGTAGGTGCAGGCGGCCCCGCTTCCCACGCCGGCTTTTCCTCCTGGGCGGCGCTTCAGCCACTAGATCAACTGAGCTCCCTGAGGCGCCAAGCCAGCGCGCGCTACCGTGGCGGGGGCGGGGAATAGGCGGAGAGCCATGCTCTGAGCCAATCGGAGTAGCCGCTCTCTGAGGTTGAGGGTCGCACCCACCAATAGGTGCTCGGCGGACCCTTTCCAGCTTCTGATTGGCGAGTTCCCGCGCCTGGAATTGGTTTTCCCGCGTCTGGGGTTCTGGCCTCCTGGAGAGGCCGGCGGTCGGAGCGAGGGTCGGGTAGTAGAGAGTGCGATGCCCACAGGCCTGCAGCGGGTCCAAACCTCAGGCCCCCAGCCCGTGCCGCCTCGCGGGGTCCATTTCTCGGGAAATGTCCTCCGAGCCGCCTGCTGGCGGTGTCCCGATCCCCCCGAGAGTGGGTCGAAGGGGTGCTGTGCCTAGGGCTCGACTGTCCGCCCTCTCTTCCTGCGCAGCTGGTGGGCACGGAGGATGCTCTTCTGCAGCAGCTGGCGGACTCGATGCTCAAGGAGGACTGCGCCTCCGAGCTGAAGGTGTAAGTAGCCGCCGCTGTGGCCTGGGCCCACGTGTCTCTCACTCCAGAGGGGTTCAGTCCTAGCTGCTAAACTCCGAAGCCCAGCGCCCCCCTTCTCTGAGGCTGGTCCTTCTCCCAGCATGCAGCGTAGCTGGCTAGTCCCATGCCGTCTTATATCCCAACCCCCCCCCCTTGCCAAGGTGGTGACTAAACAGCCCCTTTCTGGCAGAGGGAATCAGACAGGAGTAATCTGAATAGAACCGGACCTGTCCTGCCTCTGTGTTGGCCCAATGAGTCGTGGCCACAAGAGCCTTGGGTGGCTAGGATGAGGTGGGGAGCCCTTGACGGCCTCTTTCCCCATGAAGGGCAGCATTTAAACTGTCGCTGTTAGGGGGGTACGGATATCTTGAGTCCTCCAATTTCCTGTTTTTCAGCCACTTGGCAAAGTGCCTCCCTTTGCCCTCCAGTGTGAATCGACCCCGAATTGACCTGATCGTGTTTGTGGTTAATCTTCACAGCAAATACAGGTGAGAGCCAGAGGAAGGGGCAGTCAGGGCTCAGGCAGGCCTGACTCAGGACTGTGCTGAGACAGTGACCTAACTTGTGATGGGAAGTGGTGAGGATGGGAGAGGCTGGCTGAGGTCAATCTGTAAGGTGAGGAGAGAGGAGCCAGTGGTCAGTGCACAATGTTTAAAATACACAACGTCCGGGCACAGTGGCTCACACCTGTAATCCCAGCACTTCGGGAGGCCAAGGCAGGCAGATTGCCCGAGACCAGCCTGGGCAACATGGTGAAACCCCGTCTCTACTAAAATACAAAACATTAGCCGGGCATGGTGGCGTGTACCTGTAGTCCCAGCTACTCGGGAGGCTGAGGCAGGAGAATTGCTTGAACCCAGGAGGCAGAGGTTGCAGTGAGCCAAGATTGGGCCACTGCACTCCAGCCTGGGCAACAGAGCAAGACTGTCTCAAAAAAAAAAATTAAAGTACACCCATAATAAAGAATTAAAGCATGGCCTTTGCAGCAACCTGGATATGTAGCTGGAGGCCATTATGCTAAGTGAATTTTAACACAGGAGCAGAAAATCAAGTACTACATGTTCTCACTTGTAAGTGGGGGCTAAACATGGGGTCCTCATGGACATAAAGATGGCAGCAATAGACACTGGGGACTACTAGAGCGGGGAAGGAGGGAGGGGGCAACGATTGAAAAACTATTAGGTCCTATGCTCAGTACCTGGGTGATGGTATCAGTTGTACGCCAAGCCTCAGCATCACATGATATACCCATGTAATAAACCTGTACATGTACCCCCTGAATCTAAAATAAAAGTTGAAATTATTTTTTAAAAACATTAAAGGACGTCATGGGACGTGGTGGCTCATGCCACTTTGGGAGGTCGACGCCAGTGGATCACTTGAGGTCAGGAGTTTGAGACCAGCCTGGCCAACATGGCAAAATCCTGTCTCTACTAAAAATACAAAAATGAGCTGGGCATGGTGACATGCACCTGTAATCCCAGCTCCTCAGGAGGCTGAGGCAGGATAATCACTTGAACCCAGGAGGCGGAGGTTGCAGTGAGCCAAGATCGTGCTACTGCGTTCCAGCCTGGGCGACAAAGTGAAATCCATCTCAAAAAAAAAAAAAAAAATTAAAGGACAAAGTATTTCTCCAGAGAAAGTCACCCTCTTGTCATTTGCTGGCCTCTAGGATCAGAGAAGCAAGGACTTCTGCTTTCTCCATTGTAAAGTTTTGTTCTCTGGTTTGTTTTCTCACCCTGGCCTGGCCACCCCAGCCTCCAGAACACGGAGGAGTCCCTGCGCCATGTGGATGCCAGCTTCTTCTTGGGGAAGGCGTGTTTCCTCGCCACAGGTGGTAAGTACGTCCCTCGCCTGTTACTGCCCACCCCCAGCCAAGGGAAAGCTGGGGCGGCGGTAGACTTCCTGCTGAGGCACCCTGGGTAATGGAAACAGCATGTGTTTTACACATACTGGGGCCTATCGGAGGGTGGAGGGCAGGAAGAAGGAGAAGATCAGGAAAAATAACTAATGGGTACTAGGCTTAATACCTGGGTGACAATAATCTGTACAACAAACCCCATGACACAAGTTTACCTACATAACAAATCTGCATATGTACCCCTGAACTTTAAATTTAAAAACCGAAAGAACACATATACACATACTTTGGAATCTGGCCTGTTGTCAGCCTAAGAGTGAACCTGAGCAGATAACTCTGCCGTTGCTTGGAGTTGCCTAGTGGTTGCCTGTGGCTTTCAGTAAAATCCAAACTCTAAAGACACAGAGCACTTTGCAGTTTGGCCTCTGCCTTCTGGGCTAGTCTCATCTCCGGTTACTCTCCTTCTCTGGGTCAGCTTATCGTTCTCTGAAAAAGTCCTGCTGTTCCTGAGACTTTGTAATATTAACAGTGAAAATAATAATGGCTAACATCTTTTGAGCTGTCACTGTGAGGCTGGCACAGTAATCGCTTTGTTTTCATATTAATGTTTGTTTGAGGTAGGTATTATTACCTCCGTTTTAGAGTCATGAGGTTAAGTTGCCCAAGGCCCCTTGATAAAAAGTGGTAGAGCCAAGGTTTACACCTAGGTAAGTCCTGCTGCAGGGCCCGTCCTTTTTTTTTTGAGACGGAGTCTCGCTCAGCCTCCCAGGCTGGAGTGCTGTGGCATGATCTCAGCTCACTGCAACCACCGTCTCCCGGGTTCAAGCAATTCTCCCATCTCAGCCTCCCGAGTAGCTGAGATTACAGTCACCCACCATCATGCCCAGCTACTTTTTGTATTTTAGTAGAGATGGGGGTTTCACCATGTTGGCTAGGCTGGTCTTGAACTCCTGATCTCAGGTATCTGCCTGCCTGGGATAGTGCTGGGATTACAGGCGTGAGCCACCGCACCCGGCCCCCAGCCGGCCTGTCCTCTTTTTGTTTACTCTAGGCTTCTGTCAAATATGTTTCCTCTTCTTTGTCTTGCTAACCCCTACAAATACCTCAAAACTCAGCCCCAGTGTCACTCCAGCATGCCTGAGGTGTCTGACCTGTCTGCCTTCCCAGCTGAACTGTTAGCTCCTTGAGCAGAGTGCCTGGCACAGATAATTCTCAAGAAGCATTGGTGAGCAAATGCAGGCCAAGTAATTTCTAGATGTCAACTCACTGACTCTAGAGTGACTCAGTGGGGTAGGAGCTATTATTATCTTCATTGTCTAATTTGGTATTCTTGACTACCTAGAAAAGAAAGTAGAGGCCGGGCGCGGTGGCTCACGCTTGTAATCCCAGCACTTTGGGAGGCCGAGGCGGGTGGATCACGAGGTCAGGAGATCGAGACCACGGTGAAACCCTGTCTCTACTAAAAATACAAAAAAATAGCTGGGCGTGGTGGCAGGCACCTGTAGTCCCAGCTACTCGGAGAGGCTGAGGCAGGAGAATGGCCTGAACCCGGGAGGCGGAGCTTGCAGTGAGCCGAGATTGCGCCACTGCACTCCAGCCTGGGCGACAGAGCGAGACTCCGTCTCAAAAAAAAAAAAAAAAGAAAGTAGAATAGGACTGTCGCCCTCAAGACTAGAAAGAAACTGAACCCCAGAGTGGGGAAGTGAGTGACTCTGCCCAGCACTTCCTGAATTCCAGCCAGGAAGGTAGAGATTGCAGCTGTAGCACTCATGGCTTCTTTCCAGCTGGGCGGGAGAGCCACTGCAGCATTCACCGGCACACCGTGGTGAAGCTGGCCCACACCTATCAAAGCCCCCTGCTCTACTGTGACCTGGAGGTGAGCATGCTGATCACAGAGACCAACACTACACTCGGGTGCGGGGAAAGGGTGGTCAGCACACAGTGGGCACATCGGGAATGCTTATCGAAGGACTCAGTATCCGAGCGAGGCAGCTCCTGAAGGGGAGGTAGACACAGGATCCTGGTTTGAGTCCTGGCATTTCTGCTTACCGGCTGTGACCTGGGCAGGTCACCCTGAGCCTTGGGGTACACAGGTGTGAAGCAGGGGTGATGTGCTTTCATCTGGAGTGCATCTTATATGCCAGGCTCTAGCACGTGCTGCCCTGCTTTTCCTTTTGCTGAGTTTCTGCATACTTAGTTATAACTAAGTCTTACGTGTATGTATTTGTGAGTCCAGTCTCCTGCTGGGGTGTAAGTGATTGTGAGGCCAGGCGTATGTCCGTCTCATTAACTGGTGCATCCTTGTGTCCCCTGGGAGTCAGACTGCTTGATTTGCCCTTAACTCTCTGGATTTCAGATCTTGTCTAGTCCCACCCCAAGCCAGAGTACCCATCAGGCAGTAGGGATGTTTGTTGGGTAGGTGGGTAGATGGTTGGATGCATATGTAGGGTGTTCTGCCCCAACTGGATTCTGTTGATGTTTCTTACAAGGTGAAACTAACCACGAGGGGTAGGAAAGTAGCCTTTTTGTTGTTGTTGTTTTAGATAAGGTCTTGCTCTGTTGCCCAGGCTGGATTGCAGTGGTGTAATCATGGCTCACTGCAGACTCGAGCTCCTGGGCTCAAGTGAACCTCCCACCTCAGCCTACTGAGTAACTAGGACTACAAGCATGCACCACCGCACCTAGCTAAGTATTTACTTATTTATTTACTTTTTTTTTTTTTTTTTTGAGAGGAAGTCTCACTCTGTTGCCCAGGCTGGAATGCAGTGGCGCGATCTCGGCTCACTGCAAGCTCCGCCTCCTGAGTTGATGCCATTCTCCTGCCTCAGCCTCCCAAGTAGCTGGGACTACCAGCGCCCGCCACCATGCCCAGCTAATTTTTTGTATGTTAGCCAGGATGGTCTCAATCTACTGACCTCGTGATCCACCCGCCTCAGCCTCCCAAAGTGCTGGGATTACAGGCATGAGCCACTGCGCCCGGCCACTGTTTATTTACTTTTTAACTATAGCGATGAGGTCTTGCTGTGTTCCCCACACTGGTTTTGAACTCCTGGCCTCAAGCGATCCTCCCACTTTAGCCTCCCAAAGTGCTGAGATTACAGGCGTGAGCCACCGAGCCTGGCCTTTAGCCGCTTTTTATGCCGAATAAATCCTGATGACTTTTTGCTAAAGAGGCCTCAGCAGGAGTTGATGTGCTCCCCTCGATGGGTCTACTGAGGGATCCCAGGGCCCGCACTGCCACACCCATGTGCCAGGCCTGCTCCATTCCTTTGGAAACCTGTTTATTGGTTTTGAGATACATTTTGAAGAGTTGTGTTTCTGCTCTGTTCTGGGTCTTGTGCCTGTTACCGAAAGCAAAGTGATGAAATGCAGGGAGAACCGAGTCAGCACATGATCTGTCACCACCGATCCGTCACCACTGTCTAGACCGGGGTCCCTTATCCTGGTGTCAGGGCACTCCTCCGGTCTAAGGGCAGAATTCAGAGGATAGCAGTCTTTGGCTGTCGCCAGTAGAAATGGGGATGTTTTCATATCACATTAGGATTGGGCAGGTCTCATCACTGCCTCATGTGGCAGCAGCCATTAGGCCTGCCCCTTGGTCGATGCATTGATCACGATACACACTTGACTCTATCACGCATTTGTTTTCCTATTTGATGACTACTTTTTGAGCACCTGACCAGATCAGCACTCTGACCTCACAGATGGGACCCTGAGGCCTGGGCACACCTGAAGTGCCTGCCCCTGCCAGGCTTTCCTCCCAGAGGGAAGAGGTGACTTGCTCAGGGTCAGACAGCTCGTGAGTGAGGGGTAGAGCCAGCTGTTCTCCTGTCCTAGCCTGCTGACCGTGTGACTTTGAATAGGTCACTTTGTCTGCCACAAAGCATCTCTAAAGGGGAATCACGATCTTTGCTCCATAGTTCAGGTGCTGGTGGGGGACAGTGGTGCCTACTCACCTTGTGACAAGTGGTGTAATTCTGTCTGTGGCCATGAGGTGGCGGGCCAGGCCAGGTCCTGGGTTCTCTCATGGCCTGGGCAGGAAGCAGGAGGTCCCAGCCTGGTTCCAGCCGCAGCAGGAGCTGCAGAAATGCCTGCTCAGGACATAGGCCTGCATCCCTCAGATGGAGCACCCAGGGTTTGAACTGGCCTCCCTCTTCATGCTGGTGTTGTCCTCTTCAGAACACTCTTCTGCATAATTGAGTTTGAGCCCCACCATATATCTTGAGGCCTTTGCGTGGCAGGAATTACCAGCCCTGTTTAATTGATGAGGAAGCACAGGAAGGTGTGTGATTGGCCCAGTGAAATAATTGCCTAGGTCTGCTGGCAGGGCTCTGTGCTGGGCCCTGGGAACACAAATGAGTCAGATATTGGCCCTGCCCTCTCAGAATCTCATGAAATAAGCAGACATGTAACATACGCAACAGCAGAACGATTTGCTGAGCTTTGGGAGCCTGGCGGTAGAATTAGGTCATTTCTTCCTGGATGTTACGAACAAACTCATGATTGTGGTCAGACCTGGGCATTTGGGTCACGTCTCTGGAGTGACGTGGATTGGAGGAAGCCTGGCAAGAGGCAGGAGACTGGGTCGAGGCTGCTGCAGGAGGCAGGTTGTGGAACCTGAGCCTCAGCAGTCTAGAGATAGATTTCAGGAACAAAGGCCACCAAACTTAGAGGATTTATTAAAAAAATACTTCCTGAGTTTCTGTGGTGCCAACCACTGTTCTCGGCTCCAGGGACACAGCATAGAACAGTCAAAAACCGTAGCTTCCTGCTGGGTACGGTGGCTCACACCTGTAATCCCAGGGAGGCTGAGGTGGGAGGATCACCTGAGGTCAGGAGTTTGAGACCAGCCTGGCCAACATGGTGAAACCCAGTCTTTACTAAAAATACAAAAATTAGCTGGGCATGGTGGCACGCACCTGTAATCCCAGCTACTCAGGGGGCTGAGGCACAAGAATCGCTTGAACCTGGGAGGCAGAGATTGTAGTGAGCCAAGATGGTGCCACTGCGCTCCAGCCTGGGTGACAAAGCGAGACTCTGTCTCAAAACAAAACAAAAAAAGCCCCAGCTTTGTTCTAGTCAAGGAAACAAATGGGGTAAATGATGTGCTGGAAAGTGGAGGCATGGCGTGTCAGGTGGTGGTAAACAGGCAAGAGTTAGGCAGGGTAACCAGGGAACGCCCCTGCAAACAGGACTTTTAAAATAAATAAAGACCTGAAGGAAGTAGGCGGGCAGGCCATGGAGATGCCTCATGGCAGGAGGAACAGCAAGTGCATGGGCTGAGTGTGGGACTTGCCTGGTGTGCTCAAGGTCTGGCAGGGAGGCCTAGGTGGCTGCAGCACAATAGCAAAGGGCGGGTTGGGGTGTAGAAATCAGGAATAGTGGGGCTGGATCAGTGGAGCCTGGTGGGGAGCTGCTGGAGAGCTCGGGGCCAGGGAGGGATGTGGCCTGACTTGGGTTTTAAATGGCCCCCTCTGGCTGCTGGGAGGAGAGTGGACTGAAGGGAAACTAGGGCAGAAATAGAGAGACAGGTCTGGAGGATCTTTCTTTTTTTTTTTTTTTGAGACAGAGTCTCGCTGTTTTGCCCAGGCTGGAGTGCAATGGCACAATCTCGGCTCACTGCAACCTCCGCTTCCAGGGTTCAAGCAATTCTTCTGTCTCAGCCTCTCAAGTAGGTGGGATTACAGGCGCCTGCCACCATGCCCGGCTAATTTTTGTATTTTTAGTAGAGACAGGGTTTCACCGTATTGGCCAGGCTGGTCTCAAACTCCTGACCTCGTGATCCGCCCGCCTCTGCCTCCCAAAGTGCTGGGATTATAGGCGTGAGCCACCGCGCCCAGCCTGGAGGCTCTTTCTAGGGGAGTTAAGCGTGGACTCAGTGCTGGCCAGGGAAGAGGATGGTGGGATGGTCTGTGACCGGCTGTTTCCAGGATGGAGTCGGCCAACCGTTCTGTGGCCAACATGTGAGGCATGAGAGAAAGAAGAGTCCTCCCCGACTCTGAAGGTTTTGCCAGCTGACCGGAAGGATGGAGTTGTCTTTGGCTGAGATAGGGAAGCCTGCAGGAGGAGCAGGTTTTGGGGGGCTTCAGGGACTCTGCTTTTGGCATGCAAAGATTAAGGGGTTTATTAGCCACCTAGGTGGAGAAAGCCAGTAAACAGCTGCATACATGAGTGACGTTCAGAGGGAAGACCTGAGGTGTAATTTGGGTGTTATTAGCAACTAAGTGGTTTTAAAGCCACAGAACTGGATGAAGTCACTGGGGGACTGAGTGTGGGAGAAGAGATTCAGGGACCGAGCTCTGGAGCCCCAGCATATAGATATTGGGCAAAGGCGAGGGAGCCGCCTGTGTGGGAGTGGAACCCTGGGTGAGTGTGGGGGCCTGGGAGCCAGGCAGAAAAAGCGTTTCAAGGAGGGAGTAAACAGCTGTGTTGGACTCTGTCAATAGCGCCAGTGCGATGAGGGCTGAGAAGCTGCCACTGGGTCTCATACAAAGGAGGTCATGGTGGCGAGTGGTGGGAGTAAGAGCAGGGAAGTTGAGGCTGCCCTGGTCTCTAGTGTTCCACTTTGGGTAGGTGGTGATACCCCAACCTGCCCCCAGCTAGAGAGGAAACAGAAGGTGAGATGTTTTTGAGGCCACATGTCGGCCAGGGGAAGACACTGGGCAGCATCGTGTTCTTCCAGCGGACGTGTCTAGAGCATCTGTGCCCAGGCCTGGAGCAGTCTTGTCCCTCTCTGGCCCCACAGCTCCCCTGGACCCATTCCTTTTTGATGACACCTTCTTATCTGTGGTGAGGGCCATCCGCTGTTCCTCCCTCCTTCCTATCCCTGTGAGTATCTTCTGCTGCCTGGTCTTGAGCCTCTGGGGTCCGAGCTGCCCGGGCATTGGTTGGAAGTAGCCCTGGTTCAGAGCTCAGCTCTGGAGTCACTAGCTGGGTGACCCTAGACAGTTTGTTCGACCTAGCCACCCTTGTGAAGCCTTCATTTCCTCTTGAGCAGGAGGTCAGGCTCTGGATGTCTCCGGAGGTTGTTTGAAGGATTGGGCAAGCTGAGGCAGTTGGAAGCTACTCTGAGGTGTGGCACGAATGAGGGCGTGGCTATGATGGGCAGTGGTGACCTGAGCTTCCCCCGAGTCTCCGCCCCCAGCCCTGCTCTGGCAGCCCCTGCAGCTGCTCTGGGTAAGGGAGCAGGGCCAGCCGCTGCATTCTGTCTCACTGCTGTTCTCTGCTCTCCCCGCAGGTGGAAGGTTTTCGGGCCACCATGGCGCAGCGCCTGGTGCGCGTGCTGCAGATCTGCGCTGGCCACGTGCCCGGTGTCTCAGCTCTGAACCTGCTGTCCCTGCTGAGAAGCTCTGAGGGCCCCTCCCTGGAGGACCTGTGAGGGCGGCTGGCCCCTGGGCTGCCCCTCCTCATGGCTTCGTGCTGACTCCATAAACATTCTCTGTTGAGGATGTCCAGTCAGGGCTTGACAAGCCCAGGCTCAGTCCCCAGTGGGTGGGAAGGTTCCCTGCAGTGCCTGTGCTGCAGCAGGGAGAGCTGGGCAGAAGCAGCAAGGGGGCCCAGCGAGTGAGACTGTAGCCCCCTCCCACTCCCACACTCACTTTTGCAGAGCCTCATGTCTTTAAGCAGCTGGCGTGTTACATCTCCATTTAAGGTTTCCTTTGAACAAAAGGTCTGTGGCTAAAAAAAGTTTAAAAATCACTGGTCTCATTCACCACTTTGACTTTGTAGATGAGGAAACTGACTCAGAACAATTAAGAGTAGGGCAGGGTGGGCCAGGTGCAGAGGCTCACGCCTGTAATCCCAGCACTTTGGGAGGCCGAGGTGGGTGGATCACTTGAAGTCAGGAATTCGAGACCATCCTGGCCAACATGGTGTATCCCTGTCTCTACAAAAATACAAAAATTAGCCAGATGTGGTGGTGGGCACCTGTAGTCCCAGCTACTCAGGAGACTGAGGCAGCAGAATCACTTGAACCCGGGAGGCGGAGGTTGCAGTGAGCTGAGATTGCACCACTGCACTCCAGCCTGGGCAACAGAGTGAGACTCCGCCTCAAAAAAAAAAAAAAGCGAGACCAGCCTGGCCAACATAGTGAAACCATCTCTACTAAAAATACAAAAACTAGCCAGGCATGGTGATGTGGGCCTGTAGTCTCAGCTACTCGGGAGGCTAAAGCAGGAGAATCACTTGAACCTGGGAGGCGGAGGTGGTGTTGAACCGAGATTACGCCACTGCACTCCAGCCTGGGGAACAAAGCGAGACTCCGTCTCAAAAAAAAAAAAAAAAAAAAGGGCTGGGCGCTGTGGTTCCGGCCTATAATCCCAGCACTTTGGGAGGCCGAGGCGGGCAGATCACGAGGTCAGGAGATCGAGACCATCTTGGCTAACAGTGAAACTCCGTCTCTACTAAAAATACAAAAAAATTAGCCGGGCATAGTGTCGGACATCTGTAGTCCTAGCTACTTGGAAGGCTGACGCAGGAGAACAGCATGAACCTGGGAGGCGGAGCTTGCAGTAAGCTGAGATCGCGCCACTGCACTCCAGCCTGGGCGACAGAGGGAGACTGTCTCAAAAAAAAAGTGGGGCGGGGTAAGGGGAGCTTGGACTCAGGACACCAGTCAGACTCCACATCCTGGCCCTGCTATTATAGAACCTGGTTGTTGCCTTTTGGAGTTTGTTTTCTCAGATGTGAATGGAGATGAGGTTCTGCTCACCTTGTCATGTTGGGAGGATTGAATGAGATGATGGGGGACATGCCTGGGACTGTGTGACCCCCCCCATGCCTATGTGTAAGTTGCTGTGTTCATAACATGTGTTAATGCCTTGCACCTTGCTAAGTAGGCACTCAGTGAACAGTAACTATTTGAAATCACATGGAAAGCCAAGGCGGGCGGATTGCCTGAGCTCAGGAGTTTGTGGCTAGCCTGGGCAACACGGTGAAACCCCGTCTCCACTGAAATACAAAAAATTAGCCGGGCATGGCAGCCTGCGCCTATAGTCTCAGCTACTCGGGAGGCTGAGGCAGGAAAATTGCTTGAACCCAGGAGGCAGAGGTTGCAGTGAGCTGAGGTCGCACCACTGCACTTCAGCCCGGGCAACAGAGCAAGACTCTATCTCCAAAAAAAATCACACAGCAGAGTTCAAAAACTGGTGCAAATTAGGAATTACACCACTGTCAGAAGTTTGCAAGAAGTGAGAGAAGCTGGCTAGAGGTCTCGTTTTGGGGTTGATGGCGAGAGATTGTGCAGTGCCAGTTGCTTTCCTTCTCCCTTGGGTCTCATTGGAGATTGTAGATGGATTGTAGAGGCATCAGAACTGGACTCTAGAAATCCCGTAGCCGGGTCAAGGCTCCTGCCACTGCACAGAGCGGGCTTGTCACATGGGAGCTTGTGGGTGAAGGGGGTGTCTGGAGGGAGAAACTTCAGGAAGAGAGCCAGGTCCTGACTCCCTTGGAACATGACAGTGCCCTCCCACATTCACCCTGCACGTGCCAGGGCATGCCCACCAGCCTCAGGCCTCAGGATGGACCCCAGTTGAAGCCCTGGGCAGCACCGCACCAGTACCTCGGGGCCTCTGGGTTTTTTTTTTTTTTGGTTGGTGGGGTGTGGAGTCTCGCTCTGTCCCCCAGGCTGGAGTGCAGTGGCATGCTCTCAACTCACTGCGGCCTCTGCTCCCTGGTTCACGTGATTCTCCTGCCTCAGCCTCCCGAGCAGCTGGGATTACAGGTGCACGCCACCATGCCCAGCTAATTTTTGTATTTTTAGTAGAGACAGGTTTCACCATGTTGGCCAGGCTGGTCTTAAACTCCTGACCTCAGGTGATCTGCCTGCCTCAGCCTTCGAAAGTGCTGGGATTACAGGTGCGCACCACCACGCCCAGCTGGTTTTTGTATTTTTAGTAGAGATGGGGTTTTGCCATGTTGGCCAGGCTGGTCTTAAACTCCTGACCTCACGTGATCCGCCAGCCTCGGCCTCCCAAAATGCTGGGATTATAGGTGTGAGTCACTGCGGCTGGCCTAAGGCCTCTCTGCTTTGATGTCAGCATCGCAGCTGGGCCCATGCCCTTCACTGAGGGGTGGGCCACCTTCTAACCCCTTGTAGATGTCAGGGGGATGCGGCCCTATCTGCCCCTTTCTGTAGGTTCCTTCTGGAACTTAGCTCAGGCTCCACCCCTAGTGCTCAGTAAGGGTTTGTAGACACCTGGCTGACTTCCTGGCAGTCCCTTGGGCTCTGCTGAGGACTTCAGCCACGTAGATTCCGGTCGAGGCCCTACATGTCCCCCAACATTTACAGGGCACGTCATGCTTCACAGAGCTCTTCTCACACAGCAGACCTGTGAGGTAGATGATGTTTCCCCAATTCACAGTTCATGAAACAGACCGTTGTCATGGGAGGTGTGTCACAGTCACACAGCTAACTGGCAGCAGAGCCAGCCCCACTGCTCTGCTTCTCCGGTTTTTCTGTGTGCCTGCCTAATCCTTTAAGAAAGGTTTGGAGGCCAGGCGTGGTGGCTCACACCTGTAATCCCAGCACTTTGGGAGGCCAAGGTGGGCAGATCACTTGAGGTCAGGAGTTCGAGACCAGCCTGAGTAACACGGTGAAACCCCGCCTTTACTAAAAATACAAAATTAGCCGAGCATGGTGCCATGCGCCTGTAATCCCAGCTACTTGGGAGGCTGAGGCAGGAGAATCACTTGAACCCAGGAGGCAGAGGTTGCAGTGAGCTGAGATTGCACCACTGCACTCCAGGCTGGGTGACAGAGAGACCATCTCAAAAAAAAAAAAAAAAAGATTTGGGCATCTCCACTGGGCAGGCCCTGAGCTGGAATACAGAAGGTGGAGACAGCCCGTGTGCCCCAGAAAGCAGCAGTCTGCAAGCCATGGTTCCTGCCTCAGGATGGGACCATTAGAACACCATCGCAAGAGGGCAGGGGGTGGCAGGATAGGCCCAAGGACAGAGGCCCTTAGCGTGGGAGCAGAGTGATGCAGGCACTGGGCCTGAGCAGGCCTTCGCCAGCAGCAAGAAGCCCCTCGGGCACTTGGTCGGGGAAGCCAGCCTCTGCTGGAGGAGGGGTGGCTCCAGGGCAGAAGAAAGAGGCTGGAGGTGAACCTTCACCTTGGTCCCTAAAGGGATGGGCAGTAGCAGCAGAGCCCAGAAGGCCAGCCTTCCCAGAGAGTGACCTTGTCTTTGGCCCTTCTGTCCTTAGCTAGAAAGGGTGTCTTTGCAGGGTAACTGGAGGGTAGAGTAGGTCTTTGCGGGGGCTGATGGAATGGGGGTCCAAGCAGGGGAGGAAGGCGGTGTGGATGCAGCCTGCCTGCTCTTCTGGGATGTCACTTTTTGCTGGCGACCAGGAGGAGAGGCCTTCCCCCACAGGCCCGCATGGGGCACCTCTCTCAGGTCCCTGTGCCACATTTTCCTTGCCACCTGGTACCATTTAACAAGAGAAGTGGCATCGCATTCTCCAGCCAAGAGTCTGGGAACCTTCCAAGCACTGGGGAACACAGTGCTGTCACTGCCGCCAGCTCCCAGCCGAGCTTGGCAGGGGCCCTGGAACCAGGAGGCCTCCCCTCTAGAGTTGGGGGCTGGCCTGCCCCTACCTCACAGCAGAGCTGAGCCACACTTAAATGGCAGGCAGGTGCCCTCAGACCTGCTGTCCCTGGAAGGCGGGGGATGGGTGGCCAGAGAGTGGGGTTGCTTCGTGCCATCTGGAGACCCAGTGACATTGTCCAGGAGACAGTTTGGCTGAGGGAAGTAATGGAAGATCAGTGTGTGCCGGAATTGGTGCTTGGTACTGAGGTGAGGTGGAGGGAGATGGGAGAGGCTGGGCTTGGCTGCTTGCTTGATGGCGTGACCTCAGGCAGGTCACTCACCCTCGGCAAGCCTCAGTTCCTCAGCTGTAGCATGGCGCCAGGCTAACTGATGCCTTTCTTCCTAGCTAGTTGTGGACTGGCAATGAAGAAGCCACTATTTTATGTATTTATTTAGAGATGGGGTCTTGCTATGCTGCCCAGGCTGGTCTAAATTCCTGGCCTCAAGCCCATTATTTTGAACATAAAGCTTTAAACAAATGTCAAATGTCTCAGGCTGGCCATGGTCATGACGTGGTCATTGGAGCACGTTGTTGAAGGCAGGCAGGAACCCCCTAGGCCTACAGGCTGGGAATGGGGGGCTGAGGCTGCTGGAGGCAGTGCCTCGTCAGCTGGGCCTGGAAGCTGCCCCGTCCATGCGCTTATAAGCTGGAAGGAAGGCGGTGTTTGGGCCCCACTCTTAGAGGAGTAGAGCTTACTCGGGGTCACACACTCATTTGTCCCCCTCAGTCCACCTGGCTGTGAGCAGTCCTTGGGACCCCAGGGAGTTCACATTCTCCATGGCCAGTGGTCCAGGCCCGAGTGTCCTGGCCTCAATCTGATGGTGTTTCCCATCCCTGCAAGGAGGCAGGACTTTCCTAGCAAGGAGGGGCTCTGCAGCCTGGGCCCCGTGTCTCCTGCACCCCCTGTGAGCAGAAGCAGGAGCAGCCCAGGTGCAGAGGGGAAGTGGTGCAGTGGGAACAGGCGCAGCCTCCGAGTCCCACCGACTTGGGGTCTGTGGCCGATCTGCAGTGTGACTTGGGACAGCCCACTTCCCTCTCCAAGCCCCACTGCCTGCCCCCCTTTTCAGGTCTTGTGAGGCTCAGAGAAAAACTGAAGAGCCTGACTCCATGCCAGCCCTTCCACCCTCCACAGACAGTGGCTTGGTGTGGGCTGGCAGGCTGGTGGGTGAGGAGAGCCGTGGGGTTCTTGAGACAAGGCCCTGTTACAGTTGCCCCCAACCCACACACACCAGGGGTGCTGGGCCAGGCCTGCTGGCAGGGCTCGAGCACAAAGGGACGTTTTCTGGAAGGTTCTGTTGGCTTAGCCCCTTCCCTCCAGTGTACCCTGGGGCCAGGACACAGGCAGAGAGTCTCTGTGAAAGAATGTCTCACACTTGGGGGCTGAGGGAGACAGTGGGGTGGGCTGCCAGGCCCTGTACCCTAAGTCTGTGGGCCCCACCTGAGTATGGTGCTGTGGACCGGAGGCTGCTGAGGGCAGCTCCCTGGGGAGAGTGGGTGGGTACTTCCCAGAGCCCCAGACCTGCACAGGAGGCAGCCTTCCCTGGACTGCCCTCTTCCATCAAAGGGGATGCCAGCCGAACTTGGGGCCCCTGCGAGCTGGCCAGGCCCAAGGGGTCCCCCAGCCCTCCTCCAGTATGCTTGGCCAGCCTCCCTGTGAGGACACAGACCCCTGGGCCTCACCCCCACCCCCTCTCCCTGCCGCTGTCCGCACACAGGAAGAGGACCCCACTGATGTGTGTAATGTGGCAGGCTCAGGGGCTGCCTGGCGGGCCCCTTTACTCTCTAGCCTGCTTTCCCTCCTTGTAAAGTCGCGCCAGCCCCACACAGGGCTGAGGGGGGAGACGGCCGGGTAGGGACATGCTTTGCGCACAGCCCTTTTCCTGGTCACTGGGCCTTGTCTGCTTCCCCCAAACATACTTGGGGATCGCTCCACCCTGTCCTCTGTTCCGAGGTCACCATCCACCAGGCCTTCTCTGACTCCCCTGTTTGAAATTGCACCCATAACCCTCGAGCACCCTGTCCTGACTTTTTCTCCCCAGCACTCCTTACCTCCCCATCCACTATGTTGTGTCCCATTTGGGTTTCCTCTCTGCTTCCCTGCTATTTCCTCAGAACCCAAAACAGCTCCTGGTGCCTGGTAGGTACTAAGTGAGTGAGTGGCGAGTGACGGGGAGGCATCTGCGCAGGGGTCAGCCTGTGCGTTCACAAGGGCCTTCCTGTGTGGTACCCTGAATAAGGCCAGGGAGGTCGGCCCTGGGGGCCCCCTGTGCCTCTCCCCCTTGCCTACCCTGGCCTTACAGCCTCCCTCTACTTCACACACCTGGCGCCCGAGAGGTGGGGGCTTTGCTCCCTGTAGCTAAAGGGCTGTGGTCTGCTCTCTAGTCTCACATGGAGGGCCCATGTCCTCTGTCCGGGGCCATGCTGAGAGTGGCTGGGGTGCCCTGGCCAGACCCTGTGGATTGCAGGAGCGCGTGTGTGTGTGCATGTGTGCATGGAGTGTGGGGGCTGGAGGACAGGCAGCTCCAGCCCCTGAAGACCCAGGCAAGGATTTGTAACTGCTTCATGGAAGGGCATGACCTGCCCCCCCGCCGGCGTGGGTTCAGGGAGGAACGGGTTCAGGGGACTCACAGGCCTCTGCCTCTGGGTCACACTGCTCTGGCCTCACCAGGACTTTGTACTGATTCCCTGGCCACTCTGCCCCTCTCCCAATGAACCGAGGCCCACAACACTGCATCCTTTCCCCTGGCCCCAGCAAGAGGTACTTTGTAGCATTGTACTTGTTTGTGGGGGCTTTTCAATACAGAAGAAGGGAAAGGAAATAACCACAAGGGGTGGTCCTGGCGGTGTCATGAGACAAAATGGAGCCAAGAGAGCTGACTCAAAGCCCTGCAGGCCCAACCCAGCCAGCAGAGCCATCTCTACCGCTGACCCCATTCCTGGAACACCGGAAAAGCTGTTTCTGTATACACCTACACAAGGGGGCAAAGGCACAGAACCAGGCAGTGAAGAAAGGCTCCCAAGGGAAAACAGAGGCTCCCTCTGGGGACTGTGGGGAAACGCCCTTTGTCACTCATAGACTTCTGTATTCTTTGCAGGTTTTTCCTGAGCACGTGTTCAGGTACTACTGCATAATTACAATGAAAACTGATTTTGAAGTACAGAGTGCATCCCAGGCCCCAGAGCAGTTTCACATCCAGATCTGGGGGACTGGGCCTCTCTGTCCCCAAGGACCGCTCCCCATGACACTGTGCTTGTCCCATCCCCAGAGTGCCCTCACTTTCCCCAACCCCGTCCCCAAAGCATGCAGCGCCCAGGCCACACTTCACAGTCAGGTGGACGCAGACCCCCTGCAGGCCCCTCCCACCTGCTGGCTCATCTTGAGAGGGCCCTTGCCCCTCAAAGCCTCTGTTTTCTCATCTGGAAAATGCCCTAATAGTACCTGCATCAGACCTTTTGTGAGGGTGTCTTCAGGAGAATTGGGGGCACAAAAATTGACAGAAACCCCCTTCTCTCTGAAGACCCCAAACTATCTTGTTATTTTATTTATTATTATTATTTTTTTCTGAGATGGGGTCTCGCTCTGTCAGCCAGGCTGGAGTGCAGCTCACTATAACCTCCGCCTTCTGGGTTCAAACAATTCTTCCTGCCTCAGCCTCCCAAGTAGCTGGGATTACAGGCGCCAGCTACGACACCCGGCTAATTTTTTTTTTTTTTTTAATTTCTTGTAGAGACAGGGTTTCACCATGTTGGCCAGGCTAGTCTCAAACTCCTGACCTCTGGTGATCCACCCACCTTGGTCTCCCAAAGTGTTGGAATTACAGGCATGAGCCACCACACCAGGCCCAAATTATCTTTTTAAAAAGAGTATTCAGTGAATTAAAAGTAGAGCATGGTGGCCGGGCGCAGTGGCTCACGCATGTAATCCCAACACTTTGGGAGGCCAAAGCGCGCAGGTCGCTTGAGACCAGGAGTTTGAGACCAGCCTGGCCAACACGGTGAAGCCCCGTCTCTACTAAAATGCAAAAATTAGCGGGGCATGGTGGCATGCACTTGTTGTCCAAGCTACTGGGGTGGCTGAGGCACGAGAATCGCTTGAACCCAGGAGGTGGAGGTTGCACTGAACCAAGATCGCGCCATTGCACTCCAGCCTGGGCAACAGAGTGAGACTCCATCTCAAAAAAAAAGAAAAAAAAAGACTTGAATAAAGAAATTAGGCCAGGAGTGGTGGCTCATGCCTGTAATCCCAGCACTTTGGGAGGCCAAAGTCAGCAGATCACCTGAGGTCAGGAATTTGAGACCAGCCTCCCCAACATGGCGAAACCCCGCCTCTACTAAAAATACAAAAAATTAGCCGGGCCTGGTGGCAGGTGCCTGTAATCCCACGTACTCAGGAGGCTGAGGCAGGAGAATCGCTTGAACCTGGGAGTTGGATGTTGCAGTGAGCTGAGATCACACCACTATATTCTAGCCTGGGCAACAAGAGTGAAACTCCGTCTCAAAAAAAAAAAAAAGAAAAGAAATTAGGCCAGGTGTGTTGGCCAAGGTGGGTGGATCACTTGAGGTCAGGAGTTCAAGACCAGCCTGGCTAGCATGGTGAAACCCCATTTCTACTAAAAATACAAAAAAATTAGCCAGGCATGGCAGCCCGTGCCTATAGTCCCAGCTACTCGGGAGGCTGAAGCAGGAGAATGGTTTGAACCCAGGAGGCAGAGGCTGCAGTGAGCTAAGATCACGCCACCACTGCACTCCAGCCTGGGTGAGAGTCAGACTCCGTCTCAAAAAAAAAAAAAAAAAAAAAGCGGGACGCGGTGGCTCACGCCTGTAATCCCAGCACTTTGGGAGGCGAGGGCAGGAGATCGAGACTATCCTGGCTAACATGGTGAAACCCCGTCTCTACTAAAAATACAAAAAATTAGCCAGGCATGGTGGCGAGTGCCTGTAGTCCCAGCTACTCAGGAGGCTGAGGCAGGAAAATGGCGTGAACCTGGGAGGCGGAGCTTGCAGTGAGCGGAGATCGCGCCACTGCACTCCAGCCTGGGCGACAGAGAGAGACTCTGTCTCAAAAAAAAAAAAAAAGCCATGGGGAAAAAAGAATACATTGAGGAGTAAACTAACATTCCCCACATTGGTCTGATTGTGAATTCTTCTTAACTGTTTTGTCATCCAAGCAGCGACACAGGGCCTGCTGCAGCCCCCCACCCCCACCCCATTTCAGAGGCCCAAGTGGAAAGGTTCATGTGAGGCCAGGCACCTGCACACAACACAGACACGAATCCCGCAGGCCTTTTGTCCCGGCACCTGGCCCAGCACATAGGGAGCACCCAGCAAACATTTGTGTCACATGAGTGGGTGTCTCATTTGTGTCTGCTGCTCTTAGCAGCTGGCCTCCCTCTCTGGCCAAGGTGAGGGACCCTGGAACTCTGACAGTGGGTTCCAGCCCTCCCACTCTCTCTGGCCTTGAAAGCAGCCTCCTCGAGTCTCTGCTGGGAGTCAGAGCAGCCAGTGCTTCTGCTGTGAAATGCAGACCTGGGGCAGGCGGACCCCCTCCTCCTAACTCCTGTAAATTCTCCCGACTCTGGCCTCACTGGGCCACCCTCTCCAGGGACAGGTTCCCTGTTCCTGGGTTCCCACAAGCCTCAGTCTGCCCACATGGCCGGCACAAGGGCTAAATAAGCTGCCTGGTACTCAGGCCTCTGCAGCCCTCACTAATGGGTAATAGCAGCACCAACACGGATGGACCTGTGTGTGGGTGGCAGGGTTATGGCTCAGTCTTCTGGCTTTGTCCCCACCTCTCTGCCCCACAGAGAGGCCTTCACTGCCCTGGCTCCCCTGCAGGGTCCTGTCCCCCATCGCTGTACTGTACACCCACGCTCACCCGCACCTGCCCCCACCCCCACATCACCATACACCCACGCTCACCCACACCTGCCCCCAGCCCCACTTCTCCTTTGCAGCTCCCCTCCGCCCACACCTTCCTGCCTGGGAGCTGCTGGCCCATGTGCAGGGGATGGAGAGGGTGGGCCAGTGCCCACCAGTCAGGGCTGGCTGACTGGGGTTCTTTGTGAACCTCCAGGGTCTCCCAAGCTGGAAACCTGGGGGTCGGCCTTGCTCCCCTCTCTCCATGGCCAGACGCTGCATCATCGCCTGCCCTGGGCCACCTGCCCTGGACGTGGGCCACAGTGCCAGAGAGAGGGACCCTTGCAGGTACAGCTCAGAATCTCTCTCCTACCCAGACACCGCCAGGTTCTGTACTGCCCCGGGCCTGGTGCCCTGCCCATCCGCAGCCCGGATGCTCCCTCCTCCCTCCCAGCATCCCCTGTGGCAGTGGCCATGCCTGCCCCCAGAGCAGCTCAGGCTCCCTTTTCATCTCTCCAAGCCTTAGCCCCTGCCGCCCTCTGCCTGGAGTGTTTGCCTCCCCCTGGCCGCTGCTCAGGGCCTCCCTCTGCCCCCAGGCTCCCTCCCCAGCCCCTGAGTTTCTCCTCTCACTGTGCTTCCCCAGCCCTGAGTGCTTAGGGGTCTGGGTGGCACGTGTGGCATTTAACCTCATGCTCCCTGCTGAGCCCTGAGCTCCCAGAGTTCCCTCCAGCTCTGGCCCTGGGGAGGGGGTAGCATGTGACCAGGAGGGCGGAGGGGGCTTGTGTGTGCTTCTGAGACTCAGTCTGAGAGAGACACGGGTGACAGACAGTTGGGGACCCCAAACACTGGGGAGGAGAGATAGACAGGAGGGGCCCGCAGTGAGACACAGAAGTGAGCAGGAGAGGACACACAGCCCTGGAGAAAAGGAGCCGGTGTGGGCGGGCTTCCCGCCACTGCAGTCACAGTTCCCTTGCTCATAGGCAGATCTTCCTGGGCGCTCCCTGCACAAAGTCCCAGTGGCTCCCTCGTGTCCCCCAGCTACAGTCCAAGCTAATATGCTAGACAAGGCCCCAGTCCAGCCCTTCGGTCCCAGCACTCCCTGGACTTCCCGTTTGGGCCTCCAAGCCTTTGCTCCCCTTTGGCCTTCACCCCCATCTGCTCCCTAGACCTCAGTCCATCTGGCAAACACTTCACCATCACCCTCTCCATGAAGCCTTCCGGCCCACCTTCCAGGATGACATGAGCTGGTGCCCTTCCTGCGAGGCTCTCTTCCCCCATCAGCACAAGTGTGAGATTCCCTCAGGGCAGACCCACATGCTACTTGGGCCTGGTACAAGTGTCTGATGTCAGGCTGGGCACTGTGGCTTCACACCTATAATCCCAGCACTTTGGGAGGCCGAGGAGGGCGGATCACCTGAGGTCAGGAGCTCGAGACCAGCCTGGCCAAATGGTGAAACCCCGTCTCTACTAAAAATACAAAAATTAGCCGGGCGTGGCGGTGGGCGCCTACAATCTCAGCTACTCGGGAGGCTGAGGCAGAGAATTGTTTGAACCCAGGAGGCAGAGCTTGCAGTGAGCCAAGATCGCGCCATTGCACTCCAGCCTGGGCGACAGAGCGAGACTCCGTCTTAAAAAAAAAAAAAAAGAAAGAAAGGGGGGCCCCAGGAGAGCTCCGTCCCACCCAGCAGGCGGAGGCGGGGCAGGGCAGAGTGCTCCCCCCGCCCCCCGCTTCCTCCCCGAGGGCCCCCGGAGCCCAGCTCAGCCTCAGTCCCTGCGGCTTGTGCGGCGGCGTCGGCACCATGAGGCGAGGTCCCCGGAGCCTGCGGGGCAGGGACGCGCCAGCCCCCACGCCCTGCGTCCCGGCCGAGTGCTTCGACCTGCTGGTCCGCCACTGCGTGGCCTGCGGGCTCCTGCGCACGCCGCGGCCGAAACCGGGTAAGGGGGACCCACGGGGCGCGCGGCGCCGGCAGCCGCGGGGAGGACGGGGCCCTTATAGCCAGGGCGCAGGCAGAGCCCCGACCCCCGGGGGCGCCGAGGGCTGAAAGGACCCTGTGGGCAGGGCCTGGAGGAGCCCGCGACACCTCGTGGCCCTCACCGCCGCCTCTCTCCCTCCCCTTGTCCACCGCCCCCCGGCTGTCCCTCCCCTCCCCGGCCAGCCTCGCCCCCCTCCGCACCTCCCCGTCCCCGCCCCTCCCTCCCCTCGGCCCCCTGGCCTCCCTCCCTGTCCCCTCCCGCAGCAGCCGGGGCCAGCAGCCCTGCGCCCAGGACGGTGCTGCAGCCGCAGGAGTCGGTGGGCGCGGGGGCCGGCGAGGCGGCGCTGCCCTTGCCCGGGCTGCTCTTCGGCGCCCCCGCGCTGCTGGGCCTGGCACTGGTCCTGGCGCTGGTCCTGGTGGGCCTGGTGAGCTGGAGGCGGCGACAACGGCGGCTTCGCGGTGCGTCCTCCGCAGAGGCCCCCGACGGAGACAAGGACGGTGAGTTCCGTGCGTAGGGGAACCAGTCCGAGCGGGGCGCAGGGGCTGGGATGTCGGGACGGTCTAGGGGGTGATGCATGGCTCCTGGGGGGAGAGAAGGGCTTTAAGGGGAAACGGAGACAGAGAGCGGAAAAGAGTTTGCGCTGAGGAGCTCAGGCTGGGGACGGAGACATAGTCCTGCCCCTGAGACCCTGGTCGGAGCCAGGAACAGACCTGACAGGGCAGACCCTGACAGACCCCAGTGTGAGGAAGAGACAGGTTGCAGGAAGGGGCCCCCGTCTGAAGAAGGAGTCTGTCCTGCCCTTTGGGAGTCTAACGGAGCTTGGTTCCCCCATAAATCCCTGCAGAGTTTGCCAGACTGAGCCCCAGCTCCCCAACTCCCTGCCCTGCCAGCTCCCCACTGGCCAGGCCTCTGGACTCAGGGTCAGCCATGTGCCACCCCTCCCCACCCTGCAGTGGGCTTCATTTGAGGGAGGACTATAGGATTACAGGTGTGAAGATTCCAGAGGAATCTTCTAGGGGATGGAGGGAAGGCTGTGACCCAGTACCGAGCCTCTATCCCCTCTGCCTGCAGCCCCAGAGCCCCTGGACAAGATCGTCATTCTGTCTCCGGGAATCTCTGATGCCACAGCTCCTGCCTGGCCTCCTCCTGGGGAAAACCCAGGAACCACCCCACCTGGCCACAGTGTCCCTGTGCCAGCCACAGAGCTGGGCTCCACTGAACTGGTGACCACCAAGACGGCTGGCCCTGAGCAACAATAGCAGGGAGCCGGCAGGAGGTGGCCCCTGCCCTCCCTCTGGACCCCCAGCCAGGGGCTTGGAAATCAAATTCAGCTCTTCACTCCAGCATGCACATGCCTTCTTTCTGGGACCAGTCTAACCCTGCAGAAGCACAGACACTACAGACCACAGCATTCAGCCCCCATGGAGTTTGGTGTGCTTGCCTTTGGCTTCAGACCACACCATCTTTGACAGCCCTTGAAGGTGGTAGCCCAGCTCCTGTTCCTGGGCCTTCAAAACGCTGGGGCACTATGAGTAAGAGACTGCTTTTAAAATGGGGAAGGCACCATTAAGCCAAAATGAATCTGAAAAAAGACCAAGTGGGAGGATGCCTAATTTGTAGTTGGGTGGTTTTTTGTGCTTGTTTGATTTTTTTTTTTTTTTTTTTTTTTTTGAGATGAGTCTTGCTCTGTCGCCAGGCTGGAGTGCAGTGGCGCGATCTCGCCTCACTGCAAACCTCCGACTCCTTTGTTCAAGCGATTCTCCTGCCTCAGCCTCCGGAATAGCTGGGATTACAGGCATGCACCACCACAGCCAGCTAATTTTTGTATTTTTAGTAGAGACGGGGTTTCACCATGTTGGCCAGGATGGTCTCGATCTCCTGACCTCGTGATCCGCCCTCCTCGGCCTCCCAAAGTGCTGGGATTACAGGCATGAGCCACCGTGCCCGGCCTTGTTTTGTGTTTTTTTTTTTTTTTTTGAGACAGGGTCTTGCTGTATCATGCAGGCTGGAGTGCAATGATGGGTCCCCAGCTCATTGCAGCCTGGGCTCAAGCAATCTTTCTGCTTCAGCCTCCTGAGTAGCTGGGACTACAGGTGCTCCACCTTGCCCAGCTAATTTTTTTTTTTTTTTTTAAAGACAGGGTCTCGATATGTTGCCCAGGCCAGTCTCAAAGTCCTGGCCTCAGGCAGTCCTCCCCAAAGGGCTGGGATTATAGGCATGAGGCGCCGGGCCTGGCCTCTATTTCCTTAATACCTGCCCTCAGAGCCGTCCTGCTTTTAAACTGCTGCAAATGGCAGCAGTGAATAATCAATTCATGGGTTTGCTTGCTTTGGGATTTAGTACAAGATTATTTTAAGAAATAACACAGGAGAAAAGACTGAGCTGGATTTTGCTGATTCTCAGGTATCTGTACCCCAGGGTCAACCCTGAGATTGGCCCAATCTGCCAGAACCTAAGATGCCATTTTGACCCCAGTGGCAGCTTCCAGAGCCACAAGCCTGCATTTGGGACGAGGTGCGCAGCCTCCAGGGCTGGACTCCAAACTCAAGCTGAAGGAACATGCTAGCAGGCAGCTCTCTCAGGGTCCACCTGGGGTTCCAGCTGCTCCAAGACACAGCATATTCAGCCATAAACACGGAAGGGCTGGAATCTACAGGAGGCTCCTTTGTGTAGAGGCCAGGGCAGGCCTGTGACCTGGAACCAGGTGGACATGAGGTCCCTTGAACTCCCTTCTCTCTCTGGCTTGTTCCCCTGAAGCACTGGCCCCCCAGTGCTGGGCTCATTTGGCCATCTTGTGCCAGCCCCCTGGTCACCCACTGTCGCAGTGGAAGCTGCTCCCTCCTCCTACAATGGTGTTCCTTGCTGTGGGGTCTGGGAACAAGACTGTCTTTTTCCACTCCTGGACGACACTATGCACTCAGTCAGCCGCCTCATGCCTGCCCTCCTGCACAGGGTCAGAACCTCCTGACCCAGACTCCGCCCTGGGCAGCTTCCTTGGAACTTGTTGCAGCTTAGCATCTTTGGAAGGGAGCACTGGACTAGGAGTCAGAAGGTGGAGTTCCGGGCACTGTTTTTCTACTCTTGGGCCCTGGGCATGTTCTGTTCCGTGCATCAGATGTTTTCTGCCTGCCTCCCCGAGCTGCCACCAGAGCCACCTGTAGACCCCTGCTTCTCCTGCCCCTCCTGTCCCTTGCCAGGCCTCTGGACTCAGTGCTTCCTATCCCAAGGACCTGTTGTGTGCCCAGCTCAGAAGACAGTGGCCACTCACATCCAGGTCTCTGCCTGGCTACTTGCTCCATGAATCCATCTCAGATGCCCCTACCCCCAGGGAGCCAGGTGACAGGGTGAGGTCAAGTGATAAGCAGTAGGTGTGGGAGAGGGTTGGTGGGGTCAGGCCCACATGGGCCCAGCCATCCACTCTCCTTCCATCTGGGGTTGGGGGAGTCTGAGCTGCTTCTGGCCACCCCATCTGCCCCACCCCATCTTCTCCTGGCCACCCCACCTCCCATCCCATCTTCTCCTGGCCACCCCATCTTCTCTTGGACACCCTGTCTCCCACCCCATCTTCTCCTGGCCACCCCATCTTCTCTTGGCCACCCCATCTCCCCCACCCCATCTTCTCCTGGACACCCCCATCTCCCACCCCATTTTTTGCTACAGCAAGCGTTAGCTCAGCAGGTGAAAACCCCAAGGGTGGGTGAAACCCCTCTGGGGCTCAGACATGCAAACCTTGGGCATCTCTCTGTCCCAGCTGGCCCCGCCAGCCGGTAGGAAGTTTCCCCTGAGTTCTCAGTTTTTTCTTCTGAAAAATGAGGGGTTGTATGCGAGGTTCTCCTCCCGGCCTGTGGTCCCCAGAGAAGGACAGGAAGGAACCTCAGATAATTCTCATACGCATTTCACAGATGAGGAAACCGTCACATCAATTCCTCATTTGATCTTCATAAGAGCACCTGGAGGAGGGGGTGGGGTGTTTGTGTTTGTTTAAATTTTTTTTTGTGAAAAAAATGAAGATAGGCATTTTGTAGACAATCTGGAAGTGCTGGACCGGAATCCATGATGTAGTCAGGGAAGAAATGACCCGTATCCAGTAACCCCAGCCTCGAGTGTGTGGTGTATTTTTCTACATAATTGTAATCATTCTATACATACAAATTCATGTCTTGACCATATTAATATTTGGTAAGTTTCTCTCTCTTTAAAGACTTCACAATAAAGTTTTCAACATGGTAAGGTTTTCCACCTGGGCGTTTGGATAGTTTGGTTTTTGCTGTTGTGGCCAAGATGGCCTCCTTCCCCATGCGCCTGCGCAGGAGTCTCTGTTTCCCAGCACAGTTGTTGTGCCAAAAGCCTTGACCTTTTTTTTTTTTTTTCTTTTTTCTTTTTTTGAGACGGAGTTTCACTCTTGTTGCCCAGGCTGGAGTGCAGTGGTGCAATCTCGGCTCACCACAACCTCTGCCTCCCAGGTTCAAGCGATTCTCCTGCCTCAGCCTCCCGAGTAGCTGGGATTACAGGCATGCACAACCACACCCAGCTAATTTTGTACTTTTAGTAGAGACGGGGTTTCTCCATGTTGGCCAGGCTGGTCTCAAACTCCCTACCTCAGGTGATCTGCCCGCCTTGGCCTCCCAAAGTGCTGGGATTACAGGCATGAGCCACCGCACCCAGCCAGCCTTGACCTTTTTGTTTGTTTGTTTGTTTGAGAGGGAGTCTTGCTCTGTCGCGCGATCTCGGCTCACTGCAAACTCCGCCTCCCGGGTTCACGCCATTCTCCTGCCTCAGCCTCCTGAGTAGCTGGGACTACAGGCACCCACCACCATGCCCGGCTAATTTTTTTGTATTTTTAGTAGAGACAGGGTTTCACCATGTTAGCCAGGATGGTCTCGATCTCCTGACCTCATGATCCGCCCGCCTCAGCCTCCCAAAGTGCTGGGATTACAGGTGTGAGCCACCGTGCCCGGCCCAGCCTTGACCTTTTTAAAGGTCCCTCTTGGTCCAAATTTTCTCCTGAAAATCTGGACCATTTCGCATCCATGAGGAGGGATTATGTGGTCCAGTTTGCAGATAGGAAAAGAGAGGCCCTGTGAGGTAACGGGATCTGGCCCAAGATACAACAGGTGGGTGGTGCAGCTGGGCAGACCCTGGGCTCCTGCGCCTGGCGGGCATGCCTGCCCAGCAGAATGTCATTGGCTCGGACCCCCTCCTTGGGAGCGGAGAACTCGGGGACTGATGCCAGGCCTCACCCCTTGGTTTCATCACTACTCAGATTTTCTCCCCAACTGGTCTCTCTTTTTGGTAAGAGAGATCCCAGACAGACTCTGGAAGCGCCGTTTTCAGGGTGGGAACTGAAGGAAAAAGGCCCCTCTCCGAGCCTGTGTTTCGGGCCAGCTTTTCCTGAAGGAGGGTCTGATTCCACCAGGTCTCCAGGGCCCTGGCCGGTGGGGGCAGGGCTGGCTGAAGTCTCGCTTCCTCCTGGGGCTTCCTGCAGGCCGTTTCACTTCCTGCCTGGTAGCCAGAGGCTGGGGGCTCCAGGAGGGGTTGGGGAGGCCCAGCTGGTAAGGCCAGGGAGGAAGACCTGACCCCTCACCTTCGTTTCAGCAGGGATGGCTCAACACAGCACTATCCCTACAAGCTGGTAGCATCTCACTGGGGCTTAACTCTCTGGGCCCCTCTTCCCATCTGCAAAATGGCGCTCTTGAGGGCCACCCAGCTGTCCTTGGACTTTGAACAGGTCATGTGGCATGTAGGGACAGAGGGACCCCTGCTAGGGCCAGGGAACGCCCCCAGCAGGGAGGTGTGAGCAGGCCTGGTCCCGCCCTCATGACCCGAGGGTGGGGAGAGAATGGGGGTGCGGTAGAAACAACTGCCCCAAATAGCGGAATAGCGGGGCAGAGTCGGGAGCAACCGGGAGGAAAGCCTGAGTTCCCCGCCCCTACGCTTTCCTCCCGGGACTCCGAAGGGCACTCAGTGGTTGGCGTGGGGGGCGGGGGGAGGGACGCTGCTGGGGTCCCGGGACCCAGAGGAACCTTAGGCATCTCCCCACTCCCCTAGGCTGCGGATAATCTGGAATCCAGGCCCGAATCCAGCGACTTCGGGGCAGGCGAGTCTCTGCGCGGCTCCTGCCGTCAGCCCCTGCCACCACTGGCCCTGGGCGATTTGGGCGTGGGGCGGGGGTGGGGGGGTGCGGCCGAGGGGCGGGGTCAAGAAGAGAGGCGGGGCTGAGGGACCCCAAGCCTCAAGGTGGCCGGAAAGGGGCGGGGCCAGCGGCATGCCAAAGGGGTGGGGCCAAGGGGCGAGGAAAAAGCTTGGGACCGGATAAGGGGCGGGACCAAGGCCAAGCGCACCCGCTTCCGGCTCCCGACCTTTGCGCCCTCGGGAGTCCAGGTCCTCACGCGCATCCCGAGCCCTGGGGGCCTGGATGCGGCCCACGGCCCCGACTCAAGGGCGAGGCTCAGGGAAGAGGCCTGCAAGACGCCTCCGCGCGGAACTGTGACCCAGGAGCAGGGGGGCTGGCGGGGAGGGCGCACCTGTCCCCGTGCACGCGCTGTGGCCTCCGCGGAGCTCTGTCCTCTCTTGGTTCCCGCGCTAAGGTCTCGGTGTCCGCTCCGGATTCGCACGTACACTGACGGCTTTGGAGCCTCCCAGTCCCGCCGCTCCCTAGCGACCTCAGGAGCCCGGGCGCCCCCTCCCTCCCACGGGCAGCTGGAGCCTGAGTCAGAGTTGCCTCGCGGGAGACAAAGACAGCCGTGGGCCCTCCTTCCAGACCCCCTCCTGGTACCGGCATTTGCACCAGCAGGGAGCCCAGAGTCCCCAAGAACCTCTGCTTCTTGGGTAACTGCATCATTGAGGAAATGGAAGTGAAATTAGCTTAGGAATGAGGCCTTGGAGGCTTGTGGGTGGCATCCGCGGTCACGGTCTTCTCAGCCTGGCTTCAGTGGGGGCTCCCACCAGGCCGCATGTACCTGGGTGTTTCCTGTCTGGGGCCCACTGCTTCTCCCTGTAACCCTGCCGAAATGCTGGTGGCCCATCTTGCAGATGACAAAACTGAGGCCTAGAAAGGTTGAATGGCCCTGGAGAGCAGGAATTCCAACCCGGTCAGCCTGGTTCCAAAATAAAGGATAAAGGCTGGGCGCAGTGGCTCGCACCTGTAATCCCAGCACTTTGGGAAGCCAAAGTGGGCCGATAACTTGAAGTCAGGGGTTCAAGACCAGCCCTGCCAACATGGTGAAACCCTGTCTCTACTAAAAATACAAAAATTAGGCTGGGCCCGGTGGCTTACGCCTGTAATCCCAGAACTTTGGGAGGCCGAGGCGGGCGGATCACCTGAGGTCAGGAGTTCGCGACCAGCCTGATCAATATGGTGAAACCCTGTCTTTACTAAAAATTACAAAAGTTAGCCAGGCATGGTGGTGTGCACCTGCAATCCCAGCAACTCGGGAGGCTGAGGCAGGAGAATCACATGAACCCAGGAGGCGGAGGTTGGAGTGAGCCAAGATCGTGCCACTGCACTCCAGCTGGGTGACAGTGTGAGACTCCGTCTCAAAACAAAACAAAACAAAAATTAGCCAGGCGTGGTGGTGGGTCCCTATAAAGCCCAGCTACTCGGGAGGCTGAGGCAGGAGAATTGGTTGAATGCAGGAGGCAGAGGTTGCAGTGAGCCGAGATCACACCACTGCACTCCAGCCTGGGCAACAGAAGGAGACTCCATCTCCAAAATAAATAAATAAATAAAACCTAGAAACTCTGGGCATGTGGGGTTGGAAAGGGATTCCAGGAAGAGAGGGCAGCCTGCGTGTCCAGACAGGGGGCAAGTGAGCCTGGGTCAGGTGTTAGCAAGGGCCCTGTCGCGGGGTAGGAGTGCCTCCTGGATGTGCTGAACTGGCCAGAATGTGGATTCAGGGCTCATAATGCAGGTTCCAGGCCAGACCCTGCCCTTCCTGGCTGTGTGCCAGTCACAGCAAGTCACTTCCTCTAAGTCTTGAGTTTCTCTCTAGGAAATCCCAAACCTTTCCCAGGGCTCAGCAGAGCTGGCAGACTGGTCACCCACCATCTAAAATGGGGACACTGAGGCCCAGCACAGGCTATTTGTCATGTCCACACCTCTCAGGGCTCCCAGCCTTCCCCAGCCAGAACTGAGCACCAGGTGAGGGCTGGACACGGAGGAAGGCCGTTTGTGCACAGGAGCATGTATGCTGACAAACACGTGTGCACACACATGCCCACCGTGCAGGGAAGGCCCTCATAGTCATGCTAGCCCCAGACATGCACACTCTTGCTCTCACCCAAACACGCGCAGACACCCGCACACTCGAGCTGCCAGCATTGGGAGCTGGGGGCGGGGCGGGTGCCCTTCAGGAGCAGGGACTCGGCTCCTCTGCCCGCCCCGCGGGGCTCGCTGCAGATGCCAGGGGTTATTTTAAGCCTGGATCAATGGATGAGTTTTGGTGACACAGGCTTGGTGGTAGTGGAGGGGGGCAGGCAGAAGAGATAAGAGGTGGGTGCCCTGGAGCCTTGATGGAGTGAGAGACCCCGGGGTCCAGGGCAAAGGGGTCACTCCTCAGCCGGGCTGCTCTATCTCCAGATCCCCTCACCCGGCACATGGCCAGGCACCTGGGGCAGTGTCAGCTGAATGGGCAATCAGATCCCAGGACTCAGCCAGTCAGGGTCAGCTGGGCTCTGTGTTGACAGCTGCCCTCTCCTGCTCCACTCACTCCCCGCGGCCAGGTGTTCCCATGGAGAGGAGAGGGTATCCAGTGCCTGGCACAGACCCAGTAGTTGTGGTTACCTATGGCTGCTGGCTGACCACTGAATCAGATTGAGACGGGGAGGAAAGCATGTGCGTGTGTTTGGCAAGGGGTGGTGTTGGGGGTTGGACATCAGTCCCTGGGAGGGGCTGGAATCCACTTCCTTCGTTGGACAAATGGCTGTCACTATGTACATGTATTTGAAGGCCTGATGGGGTCAACATGAGGAAAGCACCCAGTGCCAGGACGGTGGGGACAGGAGGGTGTCCAGGAAGGGGGAGCACTGGGAGACTTGCCCTGACCCAGCAGGGTCACCCTAACTTGGAAGAGGCCCCAGTTCCAAGGGGGCAGAGACGAGCCTTTTTCAACCCATTGCCCAGCAACGGGTGGGAAAAGTGAGAGAAACGGTCTCTCTCAGAGCCCCTGCAGCCTCCAGGGCAGTGGGCAATGGGCAGAGGGTGGTGGGGACTTCAATACCAGTGGTACGGGTTGTGCCATGGCTTCCATTTCTAGGAATGGCCCTAAGAAAAGGAAGCGGGAAAGGATTCTCCAGAAAGTAGAGCTCAGAAGCTCTGAGAAGAATCACAAATGAGAAGTTTTTTTTTTGTTTTTCGTTTTTAAGACAGAGTCTCAATCTGTCACCCAGGCTGGAGTGCAATGGCACGATCTCGGCTCACTGCAACCTCTGCCTCCCAGGTTCAAGCGATTCTCTGGCCTCAGCCTCCCGAGTAGTTGGGATTACAGGCATATGCCACCATGCCCAGCTAATTTTTGTATTTTTAGTAGAGGTGGGGTTTCACCATGTTGGTCAGGCTGGTCTCCAACTCCTGACCTCGTGATCCACCTGCCTCAGCCTCCCAAAGTGTTGGGATTACAGGCGTGAGCCACTGCCCCCAACCAAACGAAAAGTTTAAGGATGGCAAAAAGTAAACCACAAACCAGTTACAATCCAGCATGTAAAGTGTGGCATATTTTAGTGTGGTTGTCTCTGGCCATGGGATTAAAGCAATTTCATTTAATTCCTTTGTTCATCTGTCTTTTTTCTTCTAAACTGGTAATAAGGGGTCCTTTAATGAGGGCGGGTTTTTGGGGCTGGATGGGAAGTGTGTGTACGTGTGTGTGCACGTGTGTGTGTAGGTGGGGGGAGCAGGCTGTCTTTGACCAGGGCACAAGGAGAAGCTGAGAGGGGAGGTCACCTCCTCTTCCTGTCTGAACCCATTAATACCTGAAATTAGCCGTCAGCCCCTCATGTCAGGCAACAGACTTGATCCTCCTTAAAATGTAAATCCTTCCTCTTCTTCTCCCTCACCTTCTCCACTTTCATAAGCTGGTCCCAGTTGCTGAGTGAAGGATGGATTGAAAGGGGACCAGGAGGGACCCTAGGGAGCCCCAAATGCTTCATCTCACAGAAACTAGGAGCTAGAGTCCTTTCATTCATTTATTCATTCAGCAAATGCCGACAGAGGCCTGAGCTGCACACTGGATGAATTGCACGCCCAGTCCTTGCCCTCCTGCTGTTTCCGTCTGGACAGAGGGAGGTTCCATATCGACCCCTACGTCCTGGAAGGGGCAGATTATGAGTCTGCCCTCCAGAAAGAGTCTTTGATGTTAAGATGAGATACTGAGGCAGGGAGAAGCCAAGCACCAGCACCTTCTCCAGTTCACCTCAACCCCGAAATCACCAGTGGGCCGTGCTGGGACCGGGTCCGGGCTCCTTAGGGCCCCAACACCCTACCCCTCGGTTTGTGAAAGGACCTGCGGGTCGGCGCAGGGCGGAGGTCTTCCTCTTCCAGGCTTTCCCTCTCCAGGGCAGGGGCGAGCCCAATCCCCCTCTCCTCACACCTGAGGGAGCAGATCGCAGAAGTGCGTCAGCCAAGCCGTGCCCATCGACGCAGGGATGGGGACATCCCTGGACCCCAGCCCAGCGTTCGAGGGGTCCTGGAACTGGGCTCGCGCCGTGGGGTAAATCTTTGGCCCTCTGAAGCGGGGCTGCCAGGGGAAGTCCTTTCCATTTGACAGGTGGAAAAATCGAGGCGCCGAGAGGGGAAGGAGCCCTCCTTATGTTATGATCAGAACAGACAGAGGGGACGGGAAGGAGGTGAGAGGGTGGCCCTGCCCGTCCCAGGGCAATTCCGGACTGCTTTGACCTCCGCGCCTGTAAGGTACAGGTCCCCGCACCTGTAAGACACGGACGCTCTAGTCGCGGGCCCTAGAACTGATCCCCTTCGAGCGCCCAGTTCCGATGAATGTTTCGGGGCAGTCTTTGGGAGGGGTCCCCTGTGGGGCCCCCGGCTGCGCGGGCCCTGCTGCCCTCTCTCGCCCCTCGCGGCAGCTGCGCTCCTCCCCCGGCTCTGCCTCCCTTCCGCCCTCCCTCCTCTCTCCCTCCCCCGCCCGCCCGAGCCCGCGCCGAGCCCGAGCGGGAGTCGGAGCCGGAGTCGGAGCCGAAGCCAGAGCGCGGGCTGTACGGAGCGCGCGGCGGGAAGGTAGCGGAGTCGGGCGGCCCGCGGCCCCGGCGCGGCCTCCGCTAGGGCCAAGACCCGCACACCTGCCCGGCCGGGGAGAAGCCGGGGGCCGCGCGCAGGCGAGGACCCGCCGCCCGGCCCGGGGGAGATTCCAGGACGCGGACCGGGCAGCTCGGGTCCGAGGTGAGCCCGGGCGGAGGACGCGCCCACCGGAGGTGCGGCCTCGGAGCTCCAGACCCAGCCCACTCGGGGCTGGGGTCCCCAGAGGAGGCCGACGGCCGAGGCGGCGTGCGCCGGGAGCCAGCGCGATCCCTGCGGGAGCGGAGGAGCCGAGCCTGAGGGAGCCGCGGCGCCCGGCCATGCACCGGGCGCAGTAGCAGGAGGCGCGGGCCCTATGGCGCGGGCCGGGGCGCAGGGACTGTTCGGCGGCCGCCGTCCACCCGGCCTCTGGCTCGCGCTCACGCTTCGGCTCGCGTTGCTGCTGGCGCGGCCGCCGTCGGGCCGCGCGGGAGCCCCAGAGGCGCAGGGTCCCGCGGCGCCCGCCACGACAGCCCCGGCGGGGGGCGACCGCTGCCGCGGCTACTACGACGTGATGGGCCAGTGGGACCCGCCCTTCAACTGCAGCTCGGGCGCCTACAGCTTCTGCTGCGGCACGTGCGGCTACCGCTTCTGCTGCCACGACGGGCCGCGGCGCCTAGACCAGAGCCGCTGTTCCAACTACGACACGCCGGCCT
The DNA here is from genome assembly GCF_028878055.3 of Symphalangus syndactylus. Taxonomy (NCBI): domain Eukaryota; kingdom Metazoa; phylum Chordata; class Mammalia; order Primates; family Hylobatidae; genus Symphalangus; species Symphalangus syndactylus. The sequence goes on from NC_072440.2 coordinate 17,829,483, forward strand.
GGGTCCAGACAGGCCGGCCTCCCGCCCGCGCCCGCGACACCGCGGCGCCCCGGGACCTGGGCCGCGAGCGCAGCCATACGGCCGTCTACGCTGTGTGCGGCGTCGCAGCGCTGCTGGTGCTGGCCGGCATCGGGGCGCGCCTAGGCCTGGAGAGGGCGCACAGCCCGCGCGCGCGGCGCACCGTGACCAGGTGAGCACGAGCCGCCCCGGGACCCCTGCCTGCTCCTCGGACTGCTCTCCCTGCCCGCTGATCCTTCCCGCCGCTCTCGAAGCGCTGGTTCTCCCAGCGGGCCCCTTCTCTGGGTTTTCCTGTCTCCTTCTCCCCCCGCCGCCCCCCCACCACTTCATCAGGGAGACACCTGACACCGCCCTGACTCCCCTTGACCTTCTGCCCGTGCTGGGCGCCGCACCGCCTTTCCCTGCTCGAGTCTCCTCTGGAGGGCGGGGCGGGGGGGGCGGGTTTGGGGGGGTAGCCTTGGACAGAGGGCACCGGGTCACTGTCCAGGGTAAAGGGCGCCGCTGGCCAGGAGGGTGACCGGGCGTCTTGGGCACAGGGAAAGGAAGGGGTGCTTGGCTCTCTGGGTGCCCATCTCCTGCTTCTCCCCAGTCCTCCCTCCCCTCTTCCACCTTCTGCCTCTCCCCTGCCCCCACAGCTGTGACTCAGGGCTGCCCTTCCCTCCTTGGGTTTCATAGGCCTCCCCCCACTCACCCCATGCCACAGCTCCCAGGTGAAGGTCAGAGCTCCCTCTGCGTAGAAAGGGGACTCTGGAACACAGTCGTGTGTTGCTGAGGCCAGGACAGGTGCTTGCTGCATTCTGAGCTTGGTGTGAAGTGGGCACTACAGGGTCCAGGTCCCCTTCCTCGGTTGGAACGAGGACTCTGGGACTCTATGTGTCCTGACCCTGGAACTCCCACCCACATGTCACACGTGGCACTCACATGCCTCCGGCAACCCCCATGCCCTGTGGCCTGTGCCCTCCTCATCCACCCGGTCCCAGCACCCTTTGGGCCTGTGGGCTGCTGACACCGAATGTGACAGGCTGGTATTTAAAAGTGACCATAGAGAAGCCTTCATGCCCTGGTGGTCCAGATGTGGACACTTTCCCCTCCTGGGCCTCAGAGGCAGGGGGTAAGGGCTTCCTTGGCACTTCAGCACCCCTCGCTCCCGAAACCACGTAGCCCACTTTCTCCCAGGGAGCTCTAGGGTGAAGCTCGGGCTGGCACCCTGGCCTCCACCCTCAGCTCCTGCACTGCCTTCCGGAGGTGGAGACTCCTGGCCTGGCTTCTGGATGCTGCAGGGGTAGGGGCTAGGCTGCCCGAATTTGGGGGTCCCTCATGCTGGGTGAGGGTAGCATGGAAGAGGCCTGTGTATGTCTTTGACAGGGGTGGGGAAAAAGGAACTTAGGGCCATGATGGTGAGGGGTGGCTGCGGCAGCCCAGCTGACATGTTCATCCTGAACTCCCTGCACCTGCTGGGAATGGGGCAGCAGGTTTGGTGATGCCTCAGGAAAGCCGCGCCCACCCCTGCTGTGCTGTGTGGTGTAGGCCAGTCCCTTCTCCTTTCTGGGCTTCAGGCTCCCATGGCCCCTGACTCCCTTTTCTCTGCTGGGGAGACCTGGAATGGGACGTAGGCTCGTGTGTGGGTGTGTCCTGAGTCCCTGTCCTCCCCTCGAGTCTCACCCTTCATTCTGCTGTGTTGGGGTTGAAGGCCAGGGAAGGTTTCTCAGAGGGCTTGGGGGTGGGGGGGCATCTGGAAAGAGTTTGTGCAAAGGCCCAGAGGCGTGGCAGTTACTCAGCTGTCAGGGAGACAGGAGCTGGTGGTGCTTGCCTAGAGATGAGGCCACAGAGGTGAGCTGCTGGGGAGTGGGCAGGGCAGGAAGGTCAGCCCAGGCAGGTACTAGCATGGTTTCAGACCCTGCCACCAAACCTGAAGCCAGACCTCGGCCATCCCTGGTGTCCTGCCTCCTGAATGCCCTTCACGAATCAGCCATTTGAGGCTCCAACCCCAGAAGGAGGGTCAGGCTGAGTAGGAGAAAATCATGGGTTCCGGGTTCTGAAGGCAGCTGGGCTGCAGACACTGTCACATCACAGCTGGGTGGGGGCTGGGTGTTGGGTCCAGGGAGGTGGCTGTCCAAAGTCACACAGCCTGTGGGTCCTGGGCTGCCACCAGGGGGTTTCCCAGCATCCCCTTTCCCTCATCCATCTGTCCTTCATGCCCGTGATGGCAGCTTTATCCCAGGTCCCAGCAGAAGCCGCAGCTGCAGGGGCAGTTAGGCAGGCAGGTAAATAAGGCATCCTGGGCCGGGCGCGGTGGCTCACACCTGTAATCTCAGCACTTTGGGAGGCTGAGACCGGCGGAGTTGGAGACCAGCCTGGCCAACATGGTGAAACCCCGTCTCTACTAAAAATACAAAAATTAGCCGGGTGTGGTGGCGGGCACCTTATAATCCCAGCTACTAGGGAAGCTGAGGCTGGAGAATCACTTGAACCGGGGAGGTGGAGGTTGCAGTGAGCCGAGATTGCGCCATTGCACTTCAGCCTGGGCAACAGAGCGAGACTCTGCTTCAAAATATAAAAAAATTAAAAAAAGGATTCCTGGAGGAGGCCGCTGATGGGGTCTGAAGAATGAGTAGCAGTTTTTTGGGAGAAGAGGCAGGAAAGCAGAGAAGGCTCGCGTTAGGAGGGGAGGCTCACCTGGGGAAGGTCCGGGAGCGTGGGCTCCAGGGAGGGGAGGGAAGGGGAGCCTCATTAGAGTTTCCTGACCTGCTCTGGGAAGCAGCTGTCTTGGGGCCACAGGTGAGGCTGGCAGATACTGCCTGGGAGGGGAAGCTCGTGTGTGATTTCGAGCACCGGAGAGGATGAAAGAACTGCCCAAGGCCGCACGGTGAGACGGTGGTGGCCGGGGCTGGCTTTTGATGAGGTGGGAGACAGAGGGCCACCCCGACCGCTGTCCCCGCAGGGCGCTGACAGAGCTTCTGAAGCAGCCGGGCCCCCAGGAGCCATTGCCTCCCACCCTGGGCCCACCCCTGGGTGGCTGTGTCCAGGTGCAGATGGGGGACGGCCTCCCCCGGGGCTCCCCCCACAACAGCGCAGGTGAGTCGGTGGCGGGCGGGGCTGAGCGGTGGCGGAGCACGCGGAGGGGCGTGAGAGGCCGAGAGGGGGTCCCTCGGCTGGGGCGTAGAGGCTTCCCCGGTGGAAATGAGCCGCGGCCTCTGCGGGTGAGGGGCCCGACCGGCCAGCCAGCTCCCCAGGGTGGAGAGGGACCCCCCACGGGTCCTGCGGCCTCGAGTCTGGGGGGCTGTGATGTGTGAGGAAGGTTCCAGATGCAGGATTTGCTGGCCGCGGCTATGATCTGAGGCTCGGGCTCCGGAGCCTCCCCCTGGGTCTCTCGAGAGGCAGGCAGGCTTGGCAGCCCCCACGCCCCGTCTGGGTTCTGTTCCTCAGACATCCCCCGTCTCGGCGGGAGCAGGTCCCAGGACTCCGCGCCTGGCTCGAGCGTCGCCTCCGGGCGAGCCCTTCTTGAGGGTGGCAACCCCCGGGCTGGCTGCCGCCGCCGCTGCGCGTGACTCGGAGCCAGGCCCTGTTCCAGGCGCTGGAGGCTGCCGCGAAGACAGGCTTGGCTCGCAGCCTCGCCCGGAGACCGGTCCCCCAGGTTCTCACCGAACGGCCTCGGGGAGAGGGCTACGGAGAGGTGACAGCGAGGGCGGAGTGACCCGGGGCATCGGACCGAGCCGCGTCTCACTCCTCGCTCCAGACAAGAAGCGCCTCAACAACGCGCCCCGGGGCTCGGCCGCCCCGGGGCCTCCGCGCGGCCCGCGGCTGCAGGGCGGCGGCAGCCTGACGCTGCAGCCCGACTACGCCAAGTACGCCACGTTCAAGGCCGCCGCGCTCAAGGCTGCAGGTGAGTGGCGGGTGCGGGCAGCGCCAGGGCACCTGGGCGCACGAGCTTCCGGACTACGACGCGCAGGGCCCCAGCTCTAAGCGCCAAGTTCCGAGTTCCGCGCGCCCGCCGCTCGGCCAATCGGCTCCCGCGCCCCAGCGGGCCCCGCCCCCGGCCCGCCCCGGCCCCGGCCGGGACCCCTTGTCCAGTCCGGAGCTTGGGTGCTTGGCGCGGCGTGACTCTTCCCTGCCCTGTTCCCGCAGAGGCCGCCCCGCGGGACTTCTGCCAGCGTTTCCCCGCCCTTGAGCCGTCCCCGCGGCAACCCCCAGCGCGGGCCCCGCGACCACCCCCGGACTTGCCTGCGCCGCTGGACGCCTGCCCCTGGGCCCCGCCTGTCTACGCGCCCCCTGCCGCGCCGGGCCCCTATGCCGCCTGGACCGCCAGTCGCCCGGCCCGGCCCACCCCGCTCGGCTACCCGACGGCTCGGGCCTTCCAGGTACCCCGGCGACCCGGTCAAGCGGCCCGGCGCCAGTTCAGCGTGGAGAAGATGCCTGAGACCTTCAGCCGGCAGCCCCCGGGCCTTTACGGCAGCGCGGGCCGCGGGTCCCGGTACCTAAGGACCAACAGCAAGACCGAGGTCACCGTGTGAAGCGGGGCCGCGGTCCCCTCGAGGCCACGGTTCCCTCGAGGCATGGGCTGGGGCCCTGTCTGCCCGTCGGAGCCCCAGGCCACAGGGAGAGGAGCGCCTGCTGTAAGGCCAGCTCTTCTGTCTGCCTCAGCGGCACTGGTGTCTTGGAGCCTGCAGGCCGCGGGTTCGTCTTGTAAATAAGCCATTTTATGTGGTTCCTGCCCCTGAGAATAAAGAAGCCCCAGCGTGGCTGCGAGGCAGCGTTGGTCACTGACTGGACAGATGGCAGTGCAGGTAGAGGTCACGGTGAGTGCAACGTTGGAGGACTGCTCCAGTGCACCAGCCAGAGCCAGGGGGAAGTGGCTGGAGAGGGTGGCCAGGGTTGAATGTCAGGGTTAATGCTCACCCCAGTGGGAGCCCTGGGAGAGAGGGAAGTTAGACTTCAGCCATAGAAAGGCCTGGGCACAGGAGAGAGGGCTGTTGGGTCCAAGGCCCAGTGGGGGGTCCATGCCCTGTCCTGAAGGTGAGCCCGCTCCAGCCGCCACTCTGCAGCTTGAGTTGGCTGAACCTGGCTGATGCTCACTGACCACTGGCGGTGGGCCAGCCCCTGGCCTGCAGGTCGCTTGGCCAGATTGGCCCCGGGCTACCCCCCTTAATGGGTGTGGGCCGTGTGGACATCTGGTGCTCCGGATGGGGGCGCCTCCTCCCAGGAGCTTCTCTGAAGGAAATGGGGGAAAAGCTAGAGCAGGGGCCCTGGCAGTGTCCCTCTGGGAGGGCTTCCGGCACCTGGCTGTGGCCCAGGGCACTGCTAGCAGCCTGCGTGCATCTTCCACAGAGTTCCTCTGCGCCAGGTAACGCTGGGGAGACTAGGGGCAGGGCTGTGGCTGGTTGAGGTGTGTGACCTCAGCAAAGCCACCCAGGTGGGTCTGTTTCTCTCCTGAGTACCTGAAGTGTGGTGTACTGTTTTAAGAACAATGGCCACCATTTGTTGGCCTTTCTCATGAAATCCACAAGCACCTCAAGGGGGTGTGTCTTTACAGAGGAGGAAATTTGGGTTTTGAAACCTAAGTAGCTTGCCCAAGGTCACCCAGCAGACTCCCAGGTTAGGACCCTCCTGAATTGCTGTGAATCGGCTGGAATGGCAAGCAACAGGCAGTTTGGCTGGGAGGGAGGGTTCTGAGTGTTGGTGGGGAGGGGTCCTTGTTCCCAGGGTATATATAAACAGTCTGGAGCTTTCCTTCTGCTGGTTGGGCTGCCCTGAGGCCCCAGAACCCACCAGGCCTGGTCTCCACTCCTGCCATGAAGGGTCCACCTCCCTGTCCCTTTAGGCTGTTAAGGAAACCAAGGCCTAGAAGCACCAGGACAGAGCCCTGGGCCCACGGTCCTGCCTCTGTCCCACAGCTGTGCAGAGCTGGAAGAGGAGGGTGCGGGCTGAGTTACGGAGCCTACACAGACTCACAAAGGAATCTGGTTCCTTCTCACCCCACCTCCCACCCCCTGCCCCCCAACGCATGATGCACCTGTGGCTGGGGTGTGCCAAGAGTGGGCAATTCCCCCTGCTCATTCTCAGTCCCAAGGGCCCTGGATCTTCATCCCAGTGGAGCCAGGCTGAGGCTGTGGGCAGTGGCCATTCCTGAAAATGATGGAGCTGTGCACGGGACCAGCTGCAACTGGGCCTCACCGGGCTGCTCTGGTCTCAGGGTAGCCTGCTGTGACTACCCTTCAGAGAAGGATGTGGCTCATAGCTGAAGGGATTCAGCCCCATGCTCAGTCACATCCTGACTCCTCTTGCAATGAGGCCCAGCACTCCCATCCCAGTCTATGGTCCTGTCCCCTGGTGTGTCTTATGCCAAGCCTGGCCTCGCCAGCCACACAAGGCACTCGCTGTAAACTTGCATCCCATCATGCAGTCCTGGCACACAAGCCTTTGGAGCTGCAGTTCATGGCTGAGCTTAGTTTCCCAATTCTGCACACGTGGAAGTGGAGACTGAGGCCAGGTCCCACCCAAGGTGACCCAGCTGGGAAGCACAGGACCTGGACTTGGATCTGACTTGTGGGCCAGTGAGCCTCCTGGCTCAGAGGGTCACTGCCTTCAGGGAGGGGGAAACTAAGGAGCAGTTTACCCAGTGGGGGAGAGGGTCAGCACCCCAAATCTGTCAGCCAGCCAGCATTACATCCAGGGAACAAGCTGGAACCTGGATACAGTGACCTCTGACCCCCCAAAGCGCCACCCACAGCCCTTTTATCCCAGGCTGGAGGGTGCACCAGGCACCGGAAGGAAGGTGGGTAAGGGAGGCCCATTAGACTGAAGCCAGGGGTCCTCTCAGCAGTTGGCGGGCTGCCCTCAGTCCCTGGCCCATTGCCTGCCAAGTCATGCAGCCCCTTGGCTGGGCACCACAGCAGTCGCACTACAGACCCTCACACACCTTGTGCTGGGTGGTACCAATCTGTGTTTATTGAATAACCTATGTCTGGGACACGGTGACTGATTGAACATCAAGAAAGCCATGGGTGTATCCCCCTTTTCAGTGAAAAACCACCCCCTCCCACCCCCAAACAATAGTGAGAAAAGGCACAGGACATACACACGACACGCAGGCGGGCAGGGTCCATAAGTTACAGTGAGAGTAGGGGAGGGGCATGAGAGAAAGCAGGTGGGGTCCAAGCACACCCCAGGGATAACTTCCAGCCTGCATCAAGGTGGCCCTGCTGTGAGCACCCCCCAGTCTGTGCTGGGGCTACTGCCCACCCTCTGCTCCAACCAGCCTGAGGATGGGGCACAGGGAGGCAGGGCCCGTCACTCAGGAGGCCATGGGAGAAACAGTCTTCGGGAGGTGCTGCACCTGGGGGCCCAGTAAAGTAGGACTTTTTCTCCTAGGACCCGCATTGAGGCAGGGGACCTCATTCCTAGTGCCCACCATAGGCAACCTTCTGCCCACTCTGAAAAGAGGGGCTTGCCACTGGGGAGGGATTGGGGATTGGTCCCTGCCATCCTGGTTTATCTTCAGCTCAAGAATTATTAGGGATAAAAATATACAGATATGCCTCAACTTACCATGGGGTTACTTCCTGATAAACCCATCATAAATGAAAATATCCTAAGTCAAAAATTCATTTAATACCCCAATAGACCAATTGTAAAGTTGAAACATGGTTTAAGTTGAACCACTGTTAAGTTGGGGACATTCTGTACTGTGGGGGTAGGAGTTGGGGTAGGGGGAGGAGGGAACCTAGAAGCCATGCTGAAGGCCCCTGGTCCCCAGTCCCAATGGGTGGCTTCATTTCTCCCAGCCCCCTGGGCCTACCCTGAGCTTGGGCTGACATCCTAGGAGGCGGGGAGTGGGAAGGAACAGGACAATTAAATAAGATACCATTTATTTTTTTAAAAATTAATTAAAAAATAATGCCAACATTATTTCATCCATCCGCAGGCCTGCCCCCTGCCTCCCACCAGCCTCCCAGGGCTGGGCACAAATGAGCAGGCTGTCATGCCCAGGGGAGGGAACACAGACCCAGGGAGAGAATCAAGACGCTACAGCAACTCAGCCTCGCATCATGGCAAACCCAAGCACACTGGTAGAAAACATTCGTATAAAAAGGGGAGGGCATGCTGGGCACAGGCCTGAGGGCAACTGCTCCCTGGTGCTCAGAGACTGCTGTCCCCCAGAGAAAGCCTGATAAAAACTGAGGAAGCAAAAAGGAGAGAGTCGGGTTCAGGAGAAAGAAACTCAGGAAAGGCTGGAGGCAGGGGCTTGGGAGCTCCCCCTGCTGCTATCAAGTCAGGGCTGCCCAGTTTCTGCCCTGCCACCTTTCCTCTCATGCCCACCAGGCCTTGGACCATGGGCATCTAGTGACAGCAGCTTTAAGGGGCTCTGCTGGCCTGAGGTGGCCCAGAAGCCTTGGCAGGTGACAGCTAAGAAGACAAGGCTCCTCCCCACCACTCTCAGCGGGAAGATGCTGGGGGGGAAGAGAGAGAAACTGAGAGAGAGGTGGAGGGGTGGGCTGAGCCTGGTGGTCAGGAGGCGGCAATGGCAGTGCCACCACCCAGCTTAACAATCATCTGCTGGCAGTCGTTGCAGGAGCGCCGGTCGCCCACCTTCTCCAGGGTGCGGGCAGCTTCGGCCAGCAGCACTGCCCGCTGGCCCGGGGAGGAGAGGAAGGAGAGGGGCAGGTGGCGGCAGGCCAGCAGGATGGCGGTGGCCCGCTCTCGCTGGCCGGGCCAGGCATCCACCTCTCCTGTGGGAAGGAGATGTGTGTCAGAACCCAGAATCTACCATGAAGCTGGTGCTGTTCCTTGGCGTTACCTGGAATCATTCACTGAACGCTTACATCCATCCTGGGAGGTGGGGTCTGCTGCCCCACCCAGTCCACGGAAAAGAAGTGAACTTGTCCAGCCTCTCACGGCCAGCCGGTGGTGGGGCTGAGATGGACCCACATGACCTGGCTCGAGCCTCTGCTTCTATGCCTGTGCCTGTGCTGGGACGCCACCCCAACCCTCCTTCCCTGATCAGAGCATGACCCATGACCACGCCAACCCCTGCAACCCACCAAGGGCGGCCTCAGGCTTCTTTCTCAGGCGAGAGGTGTGCTGGGCACCACTGCCAGATGTGGGAGCTGGGCTGGCCCCTCCCCTCCTCTCTTCCCAGGGTGCAGGGCCCGGCCCAGCCTGTGAGCTGGGGAGTGGTGGACTCACCGTGCTTGGCGCTCTGTGTGGTGCGCCGCCGCAGGCTGTGTTCCAGCAGCTGGTGGGTGCGGGTGGGGCTGGCTCCTGCCATCAGGCGCACGGTGGCTTCATGCAGGAACACCTGGGGAGGTGCCGGGGTGACATCCATCATACCCCTGGTCCCCACCTGTCTATGCCCAGGGTAGCTCTCCCTGAGCCATCTCGCCTGCCACCTGATGACATCCCTTCCCACACCACCCTGCCTTGCTCACCCCTGAAAAGCAACCTCTGTTGTCTCGTACTCTGACCCTGAGCCAGGCCGGAAACCTGGCTGAACGGCAGGAGCAGGATGAGAGGATAGAGAGGCAAAAGGCCTGCTTTTCCCAACTGGTGACAAGAAAGCCCTGGATGCACCTTGTGCGGCTGGTAGACAAGTGCTCTGGGTGAAGCCCCAAGGCCCTGGAGGCTGCCTCCAGTTTGACAAAAGGACAGGTGTGACAGGGACAGAGGGGTGAGGAGGGACAGTTGGGCTGGTACCAGAGAGGCTTGGTATCCTCTTTCCGTATCTTTAGGAAGGAACAGAGTCTAGAGGTGTGCGGGTGAAGTCTGCAGCGCTTAGGTATGAGCCACTGGGGGGTGGAGGGCAAGGCTGAGGTCTGTCATTTCTTAAAATCTCAAGCTCTTTTTGATGCTTTTATATCTCAGTCTTCAGTGCTGCCAAGTGGATTCTGGTCCTGGTAGGCGATGGGGAGCCACTGATGGGCTCTCAGCAGGGAGAAGCAGAATGGAAATGGTGTTTAAGAGGAGGCCTTTGGACCAGGCGAGGTGGCTCACACCTGTAATCCCAGCACTTTGGGAGGCTGAGGCAGGAGGATAGCTTGAGGCTAGGGGTTTGAGACCAGCCTGGGCCAATAGACCCCATCTATTATGAAAAAAAGGCCACTGATGCCAGCCATGCTGTGAGCAGACCAGAGAGCTGACCAGAGTGGGCTCCAGGAGGCAGGGGTGCCGCTCCAGGCCTTGGGGTACATGCCATCTTTTCCACAGTAAGGAATGGCTCTCTGATATTGTCTGTCGTGTCTGTCTTGGCTCGCTGCACACAGTGGCCACAGTGCAACCCTGTGTGGGTCCCGCAGCACCTCAGGGTGATGGGTGTGGAGGCTGAATACCAGGCTCCACGGCAGCAGCTTTGCTCTGAGGCCTTCTTCCAGCCCAGCCTGTGCCCCCTCAATGACACTTCTGAGTCATCTCACTCAAATTTTTAGAAAAAAATACAGGTACAAATATGTTGAATACATTATGTAGCAATAAAAATAAACAAAAAAGGAAATAGCTGGAGCCTGGCAAGCCCAATCATAGAACTTTCCTCCGTGACTTAGTTCAGATCATGTGGCCACTGCCAAGGGGATGTTACCCAGCAGCAGAACCGAAGCCTCTAGCTACTGTGAAAAAGAATCAAAGTGAATTTCCCTTTAAGTGCGCTTCTAGAGAAATTGTCACTTTGCCAACAGTTATGAAAGTCAAAGTGGAGCTCGGGACCAGGCCAGGAGCCCTGACTTGCCGCCATTGCCCTCAGAGCCCTCCCACCCAGCATGTGCCTGGGGAGGCACAGCTCCCTGCTGTCCCTTGTCTGTGGCAGCAAAGTATGGCCTGCTCCCTGCTGAGCTCCAGGGCCAGGCATACAGCAGGCAATCAACCAACGTGTGCTAAACACAGGGACACATGGCGCCCAGCCCAGTGTTGGGCACGAGCCAAGCAGGTGCTCGACAGGTCACCAGGCTGACCTCAGAGGGCCAACTCCACAACCACACGCTGGTGCCCATGCTGGGTTCTGGGCTCAGGCCCCACAGGCTCCAATCTGCCCTGCCCCACCAGCCAGCTGGGCCTCACCTTGCGGTACGCTGGGCGGAAGCTGTGTGCCAGCCTGCGCAGGCTGCCCAGGTCCCGTTGGAAGCCCGCCAGTTCAGCGCCTGATGCGTGGTAGGTCTCCCCCACAGCCTGGCTGGCACTGGCCTGTTTTTGCCAGAGTGCTGTCCGTAGCGACAGTAGCAGGTCACAGGTGAGCAGCTGGACCACCTGTGGGGTCAGCCACGAGAGAGGGGAGACAGGTGACTGGCCCATCCCTGAGGCAAGGATCCCAGCACCTACCAGGCTTCTCCCCAGACCAACATTCAGCAGCTCTGGGAGGAAGTGGAGAGCCCCAGAGTCTGGCGAACTCTGCAGGACGTGAGGGAACAGCTCAGGGGAGAACTAGTCCCTTCCATGGCCCCAGGAGGTGGGAGACAAGCCCTCCCCATACTGCAGGTGAGAAAGCAAGGCTCTGAAAGGGACAGCAGCTTGTATAGGGAACACAGCACAGGCAGGTGGCAGGGGCAGAAATAAAACCCTGGTAGGTTGAAGGCGCAAGTTCTTCCACCCCGTGGGAGCCCCACCATGGCTGACTAGGAGGCTGAGATACCCACAAGGTGCCAAGGAAAAGCCTGAAGTGGCAGCAGAGCCTGTAGATGGGGTTGGGGGAAGGAGGAGGAGGAGGGGGAGAGGGAGACAGGTGTCTCAGAAGACAGAACCACAGAATGCCTTAGTGCTTGGGGACTAGGCCTACTGACCCGGCTTTGCCACTTACTAGCTACATGACCCTGGCATAGGGACTTAGTCTCTCTGAGCCTCAGTTTCTTCATCCAAAAAAATGGAAATGGCACCACCACAGGGCTGTTGTATCATATGAGAAGGTACTGCATGTGGGCCATGCATACTCTCTGCCCACTACCTATGGGGCTGGGCTGCCCGCCCGGCTCGCAGTGGCACACCTGCACGACACTGAGCAGTGAAGAGCAGTGAGTCCTTGTTGAGATGGGCCACAAGCAGCCCTCCGGTCCTGATGAACTCCCTCAGGCTGAGCCTCATCTCACCCAGCCCTGGCTTTCCTCCTTCCCAAGACACTGGGCCTGGGGAAGACCCTGCCCTGTCCCTGCACAAGCCCTTGATCCTTGCCTACACTGTTTTCTGGCTGTTGTGTGCTTCAAGGGGATGTGGAAAAGGATCCCTCTCCTCAAAACCTAGCGCTTCTAAGCTGTGCATGCTGCAGAAGCGCCTGTGGGCATGGAGGAGCAGGCCTATGTCTGGATTCTGCCCTCCGAGGGTCATCAGGCTGCATGGTCTAGGCTCACTCTCCTACCACAGAGCTGCTACTAAGGAACCCCAGTCCAAAGGGTGGCTGCAAGCCTCTCATTCCCCAAACTGAGCCTGTACTGTTTGGTTCTCTCATGAAGACAAATATGGAAGAGACTACTGGAAAGCCCAAAAGAGAAGGTGAAATGTGGCTCACCATCTGCCTTTGGTCTTGGCAGCCCAGGGCATTTGGGCCCCGCACCAGCTTTTTTTAAAAGATGGAGTCTCGCTCTGTTGCCCAGGATGGAGTGCAGTGGTGTGATCTCGACTCACCACAACTTCTACCTCCTGGGTTCAAGTGATTCTTCTGCCTCAGCCTCCTGAGTAGCTGGGATTACAGATGTATGCCACCACACCTGGCTAATTTTTGTATTTTTAGTACAAACGGGGTTTCACCATGTTGGTCAGGCTGGTCTCGAACTCCTGACCTCAGGTGATCTGCCCACCTCAGCTTCGCAAAGTGCTGGGATTACAGGTGTGAGCCACCGCGCCCAGCCAGTTTGGGCCTTTTCTGCACATTGCCTGTCCCTGTAGGGGCTGCCATGCTGTACTGGGTTCATCCCAGTGCCCAGGTCCACTGACAATATCTAGCTTGAAGTACTAGCCTAGCCAGCTGAGACCAAACCCCAGGGAGTGGCTGAGAATCTGAATCTCCAGGACTTTCCCTGTCCCTCCGACGCTGGAGCTAAGGACATGTTCCCCAGGAGACCAGGTGATGCTCCACTTTCAGCTGGGTGCCCTCCTGTTTCCTGGGATGGCTGTGATTTGGGCCCCAACAGTGGCAGCAGTGCCCTCTATCAGGATCCCCTCCCCCACGTGATAGGGCCTTCGGTCAGGGCAGTCTCTCGAGGGCCAGGCAGGCCTCTGTGATGCACTGTGGAAACATTGCATGGATACCACCAGAACATGCAATGCAACTACAATGCACCGCAGCTGCCCACCAGGAGGTGTGCGGCCAGCCAAGGAGGTGCCCAGGGTGGTCTTCAGCTCTGTTTGTGTGCCTGAGGGGGCAGGAACCCACTCCAAGGCTGCCTGCAGAGGCCTGGGAAGTCACGCAAACCACTGGAGCAAATGCAGGGTGAACCCCTGGCCAGCTAGGGTGCACCTGGGCTTACAGAGGCTATGGGCCAGCAGGACCTGGGACTCTGGGAGCCTAAGAAAGGTGCAGGTAGAAACATGCTTGCCTCAGAGGCTGAAAAGGGGTGAAAAGGGAGTCCACCTAGGCCAACAGGCCATAACTTTTTTTGAAAGGGGGCTGCTGTCCTGGTTTCTGTCTTTTGGATGGCCCCACCCATGGGGTCAGCATGAGGTGAGTGGGAGTGTTCTCATAAACCAGTGCAGAGCACCTCCCCCAGGGGCCAGCTCAGCTCCCACTCACGTGGTTGAGGGCAGGGTCAGAGGTGGCCCCGCTGACATTTAGGCTGCTCCATAGGTGGCCGCTGGCCCTCTCGCAATGGCAGAAGGAACTCTGCTGCCCATCTGCTTTCCCAGGGAGTGAGGCATGCATGGCTCTGCAGGCATGGAAGACGGCCTTCACCAGGGGGCTCCTGCAGCAGTGACAGGGAGTTGAGAGGCAGGTCACTATGTGTCACCCGCGTGACAGGCAGAGGGGCCCAAGCCAGTGACCGCCACGCCCCACACTGATATGACATGTGCATCTGTTGACTTCAGTGCTGCCACTATGGCTCCAGGCCACTGGCTCCAGATCTGAAATGCCAGCCCTGAGCTAGGGTTAGCGCCCCACCCTTTAGCACCTTCATTCAATGCTGGAAGTCAGAGACACAGGCTTCACCATCACGTCTGCTGCTAAGAAGCCACCCAAGATAGTCATTCCAACATCTGTGCCTCAGTTTCCTTACCTATAAAGTGGCCACAATAAGGTGTTGTACCCATTCTTTAAGGGACCACCCCCCCAGATATGTGGTATTAAACTCTCTGGAGATACTCAGTTAGCTTCTTTCTGTAGAGCAGACTGGGAGTGGAAGGGGAGGCTAAGGATTGGGGAGGGTTATCATAGCATCCTAGTCCCTGAAAAGCAGAGGGACCCAGGGGTAAGTGAATCCAGCAGGCAGCAGTGCCTGCAGGGGTGTCTTGGCTGTCCATGGAAGCTCTGCTGCTCTGGAATGAGGTGACTTTGGACAACTTACCTGCTGAGTCTCAGTGTCCTCAGGCACATTGACTGGGGGAGACACACATACAGGTGGAATGCTATACCGGGCTGGGTGCTTACCTAGTCAGAGTGCTTAAAAATGGGGCTACTTCAATGAAATTAGGGTGTCACATCTACTTCAGGGAACACAGGACTTCAAGCCTGTGTACACTCACTCTTCTCAGCTCCTTCCTGTGCGCTGGTTAAAAGTCTGCTTGATAGGAAATGCTACAGCCTTGACTCTAAGGATAGGACCTCGTGGGGCCTTTCTGTCTTGGAGCATTTTACAGTTTCTCTTAGAACACTCAGATCCAATTAGAAACAGCTGGGGAGTCAGCAGGCAGGGCTGCCTATCACTAGTGCCAAATGCCCCCAAGATGCAGACATGAATCTCCAAAGAGGAATGTCAGAAGCTCTCTGGTTATGCCATGTGCTAAAGGCTATTTTAGTTACAGGACAAAGTTGCCAGGGTTGATGGTGGGGCTGGAGGTGGCTGGAAGGAAAGTGGATAAAATGCTAGCACACAGGAGAGGATGCTCCAGTGCACATGTTTTGGGGGCAACAGTGGCCTCTCTGCACTGATTGTGAACCACCAGTGCCTGCCTCCACCACAAAACTTCTGAAGATGCTGGGGGCCACACTGTTCTCTTCTTTTCAGCCTGTGGCGCCATGAAGACTGCAGGGAAGAGGACCCGGAGGCAGTGCTGACAGCTGCTGGGACAACTGTCGTGTTGTGCAGAGCAGGACACTTGCACAGAGGACCTGCTGGCCCAACTTGAGTTCTCCATGGTGCCCTCACCTCCGACTTTTCTAGCCGCCCACCTGTCATGCAGTCTTGACCCTTCACCCCAACATGCCCACCCAGTCCAGCTTGCTCCTGCTAACTTCTCTCTTCCCTGGAGAGAAGCAAGTGAGTGGCCAAGGACGGTTACGCACTCTGTCACTTCCAGGGCCTTGGGGACGCGTTCCACTTTGGTAAAATGAGAGCGCACAGCTGCATCGTCTCCCTGGAGCCAGCTGATGGCCACAGTGATTGCAGACGTCCACCACCGACAGATGATGTCTGGACCTAGAGGAGAACAGCACCAAACGTACTCCAGCACCCACAGAAATGAGACCCGTGGCGCTCAGAGGCTGCTACACTTCCTTCCTAGGAGGTGGGTAACATCTTTGCCTGCTGGGAACAGGCCAGCAGCCTCTGGGCTCCCACACTCAGGATTCTGGGGGAGGGGAATAGACCAGCACAATCTTGGAAAGTTTTTGGCAATATGTATCAAGAGCCTTAAAAATGTTCATTCCTGGTTGGCTGCGGTGGTTCACGCCTGTAATCCCAGCATTTTGGGAGGCTGAGGCAGGTGGATCACCTGAGGTCAGGAGTTTGAGACCAGCCTGGCCAACATGGTGAAACCCCTTCTCTACTAAAAATACACAAAAAAATTAGCTGGGCATGGTGGCAGGTGCCTGTAATCCCAGCTACTAGGGAGGCTGAGGCAAGAGAATCGCTTGAACCCTGGTGGGGGCGGAGGTTGCAGTGAGCCGAGATCGTGCCACTGCACGCCAGCCTGGGCAACAAGAGCAAGACTCTGTCTCAAAAAAAAAAAAAAGTTCACTCCCGTTAAGCTAGTAATCCCATTTTTGGCAGTCTGTCATAATGAAATTGGCTTAAAGAGAGAAAAAAGTTTAACACATATTTGACTGCAGTGTTGTTTTTAAATAAAAAGATGGATACAACCTAAGCTTTCAATAGCCATAAAGAATGGTATCTTCACAGTATCTGGAACAGGCTCCTGTTAGAATATTTTAAGTCTTCTCTCTCAGCCTTAGTTTTCTCAACTGCAAAATGATGACAGTGGTGATCCCACAAAATCAGCGGGGATGGTCATGCTTCCCTGAACTTGAAAACAGAGGCCACAGGTCAGGGATCATGATAGGGTGACTGATTTTCTGGGATCCCTCCCTCCCTAGGGAGAGTGACCAGCGGTAGCTTGGTACCCCCATCTTCCAGGGTGGCCACAGAAGCCCAAGAGTTGGCAGCTGATGTGCTATCATCCTGATGGCAGTTTAGGGACAGAAGTAAAGAAATGTCATGGTGTCAATCCAGTCAGCGGGCTGCGCTGTGACACTGATGTGATGAGGGGCTGGGGAGTGGTAGAGAGGCCCAGATGAAAAGTCTCTTCAGCAAAGAGCGTAAGGCCCAAGAGCTGCCTCAGGGGCCACTGTGCATCTGAAAGGTGACTCCCCGCCATCCCTGGAGCCTGGGCCACTCGTTGCTTGTTCTTCTGGGCATTAAGAAGGGTTCTCACCTGGGCCACACAGCCAGGGCTTGAGGAAGACATTCAATCACTCATTGCCCTACTTCTCTGAAAACCATAGTTTCCTGCCTCTAAGTGCTGTTTGGGAGGGGGTGACTGTGAATTGGGGCCACATGAGGGCCACAGGTACGAACCTGGGATCCAGAGAAGATGCTGGCGTCTACACTCCTAACACCCTGGACCCCTGGGGCAAAAGCACTGTGAAAACCTGAACTGAGCACCCTGAGACTGTGGGCCACCCGCAGGTGCTTACCCAGGGCGGATTTGAGCACGGAGCTGCTGGAGAGTGGGGGGCTCACAATCCCCACAGAGTCCACAAAAGAATGAAGTAATTTCAAGTACTCCAGAGCACTGGAGAATTCACTAGGAAGAAAAGAAAGGGTCCTATGTACATCAAAACACATACACAAGGCCCACCTCATGGCCTGGCTGTTCAGCTCTCCAGCTCTAAGACCCAATGGCCATTTCTGTCCCTCTCCTGTCATCCCAGGCACACGCAAGCGCTGTCTATGTGCACCCTTTGTATTCCTCAGGCATCCTTCCTCCGTGTCTCTAGGCTGTCACTGATACTCTTCTCTCTACTGGGGGCCTTTACGTAGCATCCCCCACAGCCTACCCTCACTCCTCTTCTTAAGCCCCAAGTCCAGTGTCATCTCCTCCCAAAAGTTTTCTTATCTCCCAGGCAGAACTGCCCCCTCGCCCTCTCCTCAGGTGCACCCCAATCAGGATCTAGGCCTTGTAGGAAAGTGACGTTGGGGCCGGGCGCAGTGGCTCACACCTGTAATCCCAGCACTTTGGGAGGCCAAGGCAGGCGGATCACTTGAGGTCAGGAGTTCCAGACCAGCCTGACCAATGGTGAAACTCTGCCTCTACCAAGAAATACAAAAATAAGTCAGGCGTGGTGGCGCGTGCCTGTAATCCCAGCTACTTGGGAGGCTGAGGCAGGAGAACCGCTTGAACCCAGGAGGCAGAGTTGCAGTGAGCCAAGATTGTACCACTACACTCCAGCCTGGGTGACAGAGTGAGACACTGTCTCAAACCCCCCCCCAAAAAACAAACAAAAATAACAAAAAACAAAACTGACTATGGCATCTGTCTGTCTCTCAGGTCTTACTCTGTGAAAGAAGGACTGTACTCGGTAAGTATGTCAGAGAGAAAAATTGCCCGGCACATTCCATGAGGGGCTGGGTCCCCAAGATGTCCAGGCCAGATGTGTCTGCCTTCTGCTGAGCTCGTCACATTTCATTCCCATCCTCTTTCTTTCTTTCTTTCTTTTTGAGACACAGTCTAGCTCTGTCGCCCAGGCTGGAGTGCAGTGGTGTGATCTTGGCTCACTGCAAGCTCTGCCTCCCAGATTCACGCCATTCTCCTGCCTCGGCCTCCCAAGTAGCTGGGACCACAGGCGCCCGCCACCACGCCTGGCTAATTTTTTGTATTTTTAGTAGACGGGGTTTCACCGTGTTAGCCAGGATGGTCTCGATCTCCTGACCTCGTGTTCTGCCCACCTTGGCCTCCCAAAGTGCTGGGATTACAGACGTGAGCCACCGCGCCCAGCCCCCATCCCCTTTCAACAGGCCCCTGCTCCCTACCCCAAAAAGCAGAGCAAGCTAATGAAATTCCTGACTTGGTCCAAGTACTGACTCCGCTTGGTAAAGGGATACATAAAAATGGGCACAGCTGCCAGGCTTGGTGGCTCATGCCTGTAATCCCAGCACTTTGGGAGGCTGAGGCGGGTGGATTGCCTGAGATCAGGAGTTCGAGACCAGCCTGAATGACATGGTGAAACCTCATCTCTACCAAAAATACAAAAATTAGCCAGGCATGGTGGTGGGCGCCTGTAATCCCAGCTACTTGGGAGACTGAGGCAGAAGAATCACTTGAAGCCAGGAGGCGGAGGTTGCAGTGAGCTGAGACTGGTCCATTGCACTCCAGCCTGGGCAACAAGAGTGAAACTCCATCTCAAAACAAAAAAAAAGGCCTGGGCGCAGTGGCTCACGCCTGTAATCCCAGCACTTTGGGAGGCTGAGGCAGGCGGATCACGAGGTCGAGACCATCCTGGCTAACACAGTGAAACCCCGTCTCTACCAAAAATACAAAAAATTAGCCGGGCATGGTGGTGGGCACCTGTAGTCCCAGCTACTCAGGAGGCTGAGGCAGAAGAATGGCGTGAACCCAGGAGGCAGAGCTTGCAGTGTGCCGAGAGAACACGCCACTGCACTCCAGCCTGGGTGACAGAGCAAGACTCTGTCTCAAAAAAAAAAAAAAAAAAAAAAAAAAGGCGCACTTGGTCTAGGAGGAAAGGCCAGGTCAGAGTTAACATAGGGCTCTCATTTTTGAGAAATTAAATACAAAGGAACCATTTGATTGCCCTGCCAACCCGATGCCAGGGCTTGTTTCCCTCCAGGAGTGCAGGCCTTCAGGCTGTCCTGGAGTTGCCTGCATAGACAGGTCCTAAGGCAGGGGGACGGGTCTGGGGACTTTACCAGCTCTCTTCTTCTTGGTCTCCAGCCTTCTTCTTGGCCTGAGGTTTCACCAAGGACTCTATAGCTCGCTCCAGCAGGTTCTTGCAGAAGGCCTGGTGGACCTGCGCAATGGGGTCAGCTGGAAAAGAGACAGGCAAGGAGGGTTAAATGGAGCTCATTTATGAGCCCACTTTGTCTTTATGGAGAGAAACTCCAAACACAGCCATGCCCTGTGGATGGGGATCAGATCCCCCTTCTCCACCAAAGCCCAGAACTACTGTGCTAAACAGTTGGAGGCTGGGGGAGAGTGTTCACTCCCAGGCTGAAGAGCTCAAGACTAGTTCTGGATGAGCTCCGGTGGGGAAGGGGCGTGGGGGAGGGTGCTGTCTCCTGGCACAGTACTCATCACTCTAAGGTTGGGAGCTGTCAGGTGGAGTTGGATCAGAAAACAGAAAATGGAATGTCTCAGAGGATTTCTCTTCTCCATGTGGCTAAGGAGAACTACCAGGCAAGGAAAAAAAGGTGGTAGCTGCTGCCAAGCTCATGACAACAAAGAACATGCTCTGGTTTTTCCAGAGCCTTGTCACGGAACGTGCCATCAGCAGTGACCTGTCTGAACTGGCTAGACACGGGGCCTTGCAATGCTTGGATAGCTGACTGTCACCAGCAAGTTTCTTTACTGGCAGGCCTCAAATCACCAGCCCCTTCTCTCTCCTCACATGTGGCAGATATGTGGGCCTCGATCTAATGACCAGGAGAAGGAGGGACACTTATGAACATATTCCAGGTAACAAGGCCTGGAGCCAGGGACTGCCAGAGATGACAAAGCCACTGAGAAGTCCATGTCTAGCCAGCAGGGGTCGGGTAGAAAGATTTAGGATTGCCTTTGCTTACATCCTTTATATTTTGGTGTTGCACACAATTCTCACGTTGAGCAGTAAAGTTATTATTTAAAAAAGAAAAGGATAGTGAACCCCCCCAATGTGGGACACACACCCCTGTACCTGTAGAACCTTACTCTCCCCACAGACTCCAATTCTGAGAGGGGAGGAAAAGTACAGCAGAAAGCATACAGCCACTGAGCACTCAAGGTCTAAGTCAATCCTGACCAGCCTCTACTGCTCCAAGGCCAGGCGAGTCGACTCCAATCACTATCAAATGCCAGGGACAGAAAGCCAGCACCTCCTTCCAATGCCTGAAGCCTCGTCCCTGTCACCACTCTGGGCAGTTGATGACCGCCTGCCACCTATTGTTCCCGAACTCTCCATATATGTCTGTCTGCTCTCCCAATGGGGGAGACCTGGAGGCCAGGGAAAGCAAGCCTCACACATCCTTTGGGTCTCCAAAGTGCCCAAAACAAGGGCTAAGAGTACACTTGGAGCTTAATTACAATTTATTACTGTGTAATGTAAGGACCATGGGCTCTGAATGTCAGAGAGAGCAGAGCTGCACATCCAGCTTAGCCACTGACAATTTCTGATCAGGCTTGTGACCTTAAGCAAGTTACTCAACCTCCCTGAGCTTCAGTTCAAACAAACAAACAAACAAACGGACTCAACAAATTAAAAGACAACCCGTGTCTCCGCATGTCTGGTGCACAGTGACTCTGTAGTACTGGCGGTTTGCATGGCTTTCTCCAATTCTGAACGGCTCCAAGGTATTCTCACCTGGGTTCCTCTGGGCACAGTACAGACTCTCCTTGGCAGCTGACTTCACAGACCAGCTCCGCTCCATGAAAAACTTCTGGCCCAGGGGGTGGCAGAGCCAGCGCAGGGAGTCAGGAACAGCACTGTGCTCGGGGCCACACAGGCTCTGGGCTCGGCTGAGGAAGTAGCTCTGTGGAAGGACAAGGACCAGGGGTAACACCAAGGTGGCAGAATGCTGGCTGCAGCCACTGTGGGGTGCAGAAAGCACCATAGTGGAGGTGGTGGCTTGGGGGGAGACTGGGAAAGATCAGCACAGGGCTAGGACTCCCACAGGTACCTGGAAGTAAAGCCCACCATGGAAACTAGGGTAAGCCCACCAGTAGGGCATGCTGGACTTGCTGACTAGGTCCAAATCCCAGCAGGAGGGCCGGGAGCACCCACAAGGCACGCGTGGGGCCCCTGCTGCATCCTGTCCTGCTAGGGCTGCCTAATCCTACTGGCATTCAACCTGCAGGGTAAACTAGGAAGTGGTTTCCCAAGGAGGGATCTCAGGGGCCCCCTGGCTGCTGTACTTTCCCCTCGGCCCCGTGAGTGCCAAGCCAGGCAGCCCCTTCTATCCTGGGACTTTTTATCAAGTCATTTTAATTACATATCTTTTAGACTCTTTTAGGCAAAATTATTCCGCTTTGACTAATTTTTCTTTTACTTTGCGTGTAAAGTTTCGAACAGTGCT
This sequence comes from Symphalangus syndactylus, assembly GCF_028878055.3. Classification (NCBI taxonomy): domain Eukaryota; kingdom Metazoa; phylum Chordata; class Mammalia; order Primates; family Hylobatidae; genus Symphalangus; species Symphalangus syndactylus. The sequence goes on from NC_072440.2 coordinate 17,851,124, forward strand.
CGGCACATGGCCAGCGGTCAGGGTCACATCAGATGGCACTAGAGTGAAGGGGTAGCTGGGAGGACAGCCCAGGCCCCCATCAGGCAAGTATCTATGTGCGGATGGTGAAAGACTCCCCCCCACAAAGCTGGCCCTGCAAGGGCGGCCCCCTACAGAAACCCCACGGCACCCCTGCATGAGCCCCTGATGTGAACACCAGCCTGCGAGAAAGAACGGAGGGGGAACCTGGAAAGCCTCTTTGTGGGACAATTCAAAGAGCCAGGGCCCCGGTCACTGGGTCCCTCCTCCACTTGCTGGGATAACATCATTCCAGGACCCCACTGACAAGAACTGCAGGAACAATACTATCTACCACGTTTTCAGTTCTGTCACTTTTTGAGCGAGGATATTTTCACACTAACACCCACGACTTCCAACCCATAACCACTCCCCGAAACAGGCCAGGGTGAGTGAGGAACTGAGGAGGGAAGACAGGAGGGAGGGAGAAGCATAAGACAGAAAGCCCAGGGAGCCCAGGGGCGGGGCTGCCAGGCCGAGGCCCGCAGACATCGCTTCCACACCCCAGCCCTTGCCCCCACAGGAGCACAGCTGTTTCACGGTCTGGTTCAGTCTGATGGTTCTGACCTTTACTGGGCTCTAAGTAGCCATCAGCGAATGTAATGGCTTCAGAAGACTTGAATGCCAGGGTCAGAAATAGCACTGTCAGAGTGCCACTCAAGGACACATACAGAGAAGACTATCTCTCTCCAGGGGGAACCTGGAGACACTGCCTGAGTCTGAGAGAAAACAACCTGTTCTATAGACACATACTCATAATCTCAAGGCAGCTTATGAGATGAGGTGGGGTGTTTCACTTACATTTCTAATCATGGGACCAGTGGCACCAATAGTCCATCCTTCCTCTTTGCTAACCAGTGTTGATAGTGGATATTGGAGAACAAATGTAGAGGAACCTTGTGACCCTCTGCCAACCTGCCACAAAGCACTCACTGAATCTGAGCTCATAACTGCAATGGTGGGAGAACAGCAGTTGAGGAGCTGAGCAGGGAGGGAGGCTGGGGGGTGGTGGCACGATTCCAGGGCTTCGGAGGTCCCAGAACATTCGAACGGTTGACTCCAACTCTCTTTCCAAGAACAGCCAATTCCACATGTCCAATCAGCAAGGGAGCCTGGTGGTTGCTCCAGGAGAAACTGAGGACCAACTGGTCCCTCACAAGGGCCCAAATGTTACAAGTAGAAGCAAAGCCTAGTCCAGGTCATATGGCAAGAGAACCAGAAAGGCAAATGTGGAAATCACTAAGTTAAAATGTATTTTAAGCTTAAGTCTTTTCTGTTTTTTTTTTTTTTTTTTTTTTTAAAGACAGAGTCTTGCTCTGTCACCCAGGCTGGAGTGCAGTGGTGTGATCTCGGCTCACTGCAACCTCCGCCTCCTGGGTTCTAGCAATTCTCCTGCCTCAGCCTCCCAAGTAGCTGGGATTATAGGCACCCGCCACCGCACCCAGCTAATTTTTATATTTTTAGTAGAGACAGGGTTTCACCATCTTGGCCAGGCTGGTCTTGAACTCCTGACCTCGTGATCCACCCGCCTCAGCCTCCCAAAATGCTGGGATTACAGGCATGCCCAGTTTTTTTTTTTTTTTTTTTTTTTTTTGTGACAGGGTCTTACTTTATCACCGGGGCTGGAGTGCAAGTGGGCAATCATGGCTCACTGCAGCCTCAACCTCAGGGATCAGATGATTCTCCCACCTCAGCCTCCCAAGTAGCTGGGACTACAGGCACATGCCATCATGCCTGGCTAATTTTTTTGTATTTTTTTGTAGAAACGGGTTTTTGCTATGTTGCCCAGGCTAGTCTCGAACTCCTGGGCTCAAGCAATCAGCCCGCCTCAGCCTCCCAATAGTGTTGGAATTACAGGCATGAGCCACTGCGCCCAGGCAAGCTTAATTCTTAAAACAGGCCGGGTGCGGTGGCTCACACCTGTAATCCCAACACTTTGGGAGGCCGAGGCAGGTGGATCACCTGAGGTCAGGAGTTCAAGACCAGCCTGGCCAACATAGTGAAACCCTGTCTCTACTAAAAATACAAACAAAATTAGCCAGGCATGGTAGCAGGCACCCATAATCCCAGCTACTCGGGAGGCTGAGGCAGGAGAATCGCTTGAACCTGGGAGGCAGAGGCTGCAGAGAGCTGAGATTATGCCATTGCACTCCAGCCTAGGTGACAAGAGTGACACTCTGTCTCAAAAAAAAAAAAAAAAAAAAAAACACACACAAAAAAACTTTTAGTTATATTAATAACAAATTTCAGCTGAGGGCAGGGGAGCTTGAGTTCAGTGGTTTAAACTAATAAGAAATATAAATCCTGGGATACAGTCATCTACAGTATGGCTTCTATAAGGGAAACTGAGAAAATAGCTTTTCTTACTCTTTTAATTTTCTTGGCATTATAGTCGTATACTAATTTTCCTTAATTTTTTTTTTTTTTTTTTTTGAGACGGAGTCTCACTCTTTTGTCCAGGCTGGAGTGCAGTGGCGCGATCTCAGCTCACTGCAAGCTCCGCCTCCCGGGTTTACACCATTCTCCTGCCTCAGCTTCCCGAGTAGCTGGGACTATAGGCGCCTGCCACCACGCCCGGCTAATTTTTTGTTTTTCAGTACAGACGGGGTTTCACTGTGTTAGCCAGGATGGTCTTGATCTCCTGACCTTGTGATCCACCCGCCTCGGCCTCCCAAAGTGCTAGGATTACAGGCGTGAGCCACCGTGCCCAGCTGAGACAGGGTCTTGCTCTGTCACCCAGGCTAGAATGCAGTGGCACAATCACAGCTCACCGCAGTCTCGACCTCCCGGGTTTAAGCAATCTTCCCACCTCAGTCTCCTGAGTAGCTGGGACCACATGCCGCACAAAAGATAACCAGGCACGCCATCATGCCAGCTAAGTTTTGTATTTTTGGTAGAGATGGGGTTTCACCATATTGCCCAGGCTGGTCTTGAACTCCTGAGCTCAAGTGATTCTCCCACCTCAGCTTCCTGAAGTGCTGGGATTACAGGCGCAAGCCACCATGACTGGCCTAAAAAAAAAAAAAAATTTTTTTTTTTAAGTTTCCCTAAATTGTATAGACACCAGAATCCTCCCCAACTGGGGCCTAGGAGCCTCCCCCTGTAACTCATGTGCTAATTGCCTGATGTGAAAGAGGCTGTGGCAAGAACCCCACAACTGTTTAGATCCTGAGAGCCACTCAGTATCCCTGGGCCAGTCCCAACCCCAGGTTGTATCCCCCAACATCGGTCTAACCCCATGGCTCTCAAATCATGTGCCAAGGCAGTCTGAGGTGCCACAGCAAGTGATCGAGGGAGCCATTGGCCATTTTAAACTTTTGAGGAAAACAGTGATGCTCAACATCAGCTGGGCACTATAAGTGACTAGATGGGGAGAGCCTGCAGCCTCAGCAATGAGATCACACTAGCTTCCTTTGGAGATGTCATATCTGTCACAGTACTGTGTGAAAATCAATGTTGAAAAGAGAGAGAGTTATGGTTGCTAGTCTGATTCCAAAGCTTGAGGTGTGCAGTGCTTGACAGGTTCACGTATTGGTAAGAAACATAGTGAGACCATGCTTGTGAATAGCCATTCCACTCCAGCCTGGGCAACAGAGTGAGACTGTATCTCAAAAAAAAAAAAAAAAAAAAAAAAAAAGAATATTTTGGATTCTTAATAACCATGAGTTCTAAGAAATTATTAAGAATCTAAAATATTCTCTTTTTTTCTTTCGAGACAGAGTCTTGCTCTGTCACCCAGGCTAGAGTGCAGTGGCATGATCTCGGCTCACTGCAACCTCTGCCTCCTGGGTTCAAGCGATTCTGTCTCAGCCTTCCGAGTAGCTGGGATTACAGGTGCGTGCTACCATCCCTGGCTAATTTTTGTATTTTTAGTAGACACGGGGTTTTACCATGTTGGCCAGGCTGGTCTCAAACTCCTGACCTTAGGTGATCCACCCGCCTCAGCCTCCTGAAGTGCTCGGATTACAGGTGTGAGCCACTGTGCCTAGCCTCTTTTTTTTTTTTTTAAATAGAGACATGGTCTCACTATGTTGCCCAGGCTGGAGTGGAGTGGCTCTATTCACAGGTGTGACCATAGCTAACTGCAGCCTCAAACTCGTGGCTTCAAGAGATACTCCTGCCTCAGTCTCCTGAGGAGCTGGGACCACAGGTGTGTGCTACCACTCCTAGCAAAAAATATTATTTCTTCTTTCAACTTCACATATGATTTTTTCAAATGACCACTAAGCTGTTAAGACAATTTAAATACCTATTAGGATGTTCAAACTTAACTACTTAACAGAGGCCAGGTACGGTGGTGCATGCCTATAATCCCAGCACTTTGAGAGGCTGAGGTGGGCAGATCGCTTAAGCCCAGTAGTTCAAGACCAGCCTGAGCAACACAGTGAAACCCTGACTCTACAGAAAATACAAAAATAAGCTCGGTGTGGTGGTGTATACCTGCAGTCCCAGCTACTCGGGAGGGGGAGATGGGATGATCACTTGAGCCCAGAGAGGTTGAGGCTACAGTGTGCCGTGATTGCACCACTGCACTCCAGCCTGGGCAGCAGAGCAAGACACTGTCTCAAAAAAATGAAAACCAGAACCGTTAGTTATTTCTTTTGGCTAAGGGACGCCATGAAAAATTTACTGAGACATAGTGAGTAGATAAAGTTTGGGAATCTTGAGTCACGAGTTGAGCAAATTTGGGAACCTCTAGTCTAAACCATTTTCACAGAGGCTAGCCCTCCACTTGCCCCCAACACCTGGCTCATTTGTAGCTAAATTATCTCACCAAATTCAAAGCTTCTTCCTTTATAAGAAAGTACTGTCTGAGTCTCTTTATCCTCTCTCAAGAGAAGTAAACAGAGAAGAACAGTTACTTTAAAGATGACAGTTCTCCTTTTTCCATCTTACTGAATATGCAAATTTGATAATACTATTAAGTTTCAAATATTTATATCCTTTGACACAGCATCACCATCTCTACAGATTTGGTCTGAGGAAACTCTTACAGAGGTGCATGAAGACAATGGACAAAAATGTTCCCTACAGCACTGTTTATAACGGCAAATACTGGAAACAACCCAAATGTCCATCAGCAGCACCAAGTTCCTCTGTAGAATGAAGAGGCTACAAAGAAATGCCCAAGATTCATCGTTAGTCACTGAATCTGGAAGACCAACACTTCCAGACATCAAGACGTAAGAGAAAACTCAGCCGTTAGGGTTGGGTGGTGGTGGTGCAATGGAACAGACTCAGACTAGCAGATCCGGAGGCAGACCCACTGTACACGGATCCTTGATTTATGAAAAAAAGGTGCCACTTGGTGCAGCAGGGGAAGGACAGTTTTTAAAATAACAGGTTCTGCATCAGGTAGATATCCTTATGGAGAAAAACAGATCTTGCACTCCTACCTCCAACTCTTATAAAAATTAATTCCAGGTGGATTAGGTACATATGTGTAAAGAGTAAAAAATAAAGCTTCTAGCAGACAACATAGGAGAATATCTTCATGACTTTGAGGTAGGACAAAGATTTATTGAACAGGACTTAAAATGTCTAACTGTAAAGGAAAAGACTAATAATCTGGATTTCACTGAAATTAAGAGCTTGTGCTCTCACTAGACACCATTAAGAGAGAACAGACAAGCCACAGAGTGGGAGAAGGTATCTGAAAAGCATATATCCAATAAAGGGGTCATCTCCAGAATAAAGAATTCCTCTAATCAATGAGACGACAGATAATCCAAATGAAAAAGAGGTAAGACTTGAATTGAATGTAACAAAACAGACTATCCAAATTGCCAATAAATGTTAAGAAGAGGTGCTCAATTTCATTAATCACCTGGGAAGTACAAATGAAAACTACAATGAGATACACTAGAAGGGCTTTAAAAAAATTGACATTATATGTGTTCGGTAAGGATGTAGAACTGGAAGTCTTGTTCACTGCTGATGGAGTGGAGAATGGCCAACAATTTGGAAATACGCACAACCTCTGACCCAGCAACGCCATTCCTAAAAATGCAGTCACGTTTCCTAAAAGATGTGTGTACAAGGAGGTTCACAGCTGCACCCTTCATAATAACCAAAGCCAGAAAGCAACTAAAAAGTTCATCTGCAATAACCTAGTCATACAATGGAACACTATAAATGTAAGAACGAACAATCTATAATTCTACATAACAACATAAATGATTCTTATACATGATATTGAGCAAAATAAGTAAGACACAAAACAGTGTATACTGTAAGACTCTCCTTATATTAATATAGTTTAAAGAGAGGCAAAACATCTGAGGTGACTAGGATGGTGGTTAGCCTTGGAAGGCTGGAAGGCTTGGGGGAAGGGGCAGGTTAGTGATTGCAAAGGGCCCAAGAGAAGTTTCTGAGGTCTTGGTTCTGTACTTTGATCTGTCTGCTGGCTATAAGGGTGTGTTTACTGTGGAGTCACTGAACTGTATATTTACGATTTGTATACTTTTTGACATGCATTTTGTAATCTTTTTTTTTTTTCTTGAGACGGAGTCTCACTCTGTCACCCAGGCTGGAGTGCAGTGGTGCAATCTTGGCTCATTACAACCTCCGCTTCCCAGGTTCAGGTGATTCTCCTGCCTCACCCTCCCAAGTAGCTGGGATTACAGGTGTGCACCACCACGTCTGGCTAATTTTTGTATGTACATATGTATGTATTTATTTTGAGATGGAGTCTCGCTCTGTTGCCCAGGCTGGAGTGCAATGGCGCGATCTCCGCTCAATGGAACCTCCACCTCCTGGGTTCAAGCGATTCTCCTGTCTCAGCCTCCCAAGTAGCTGAGATTACAGGCACATGCCACCACGCCTGGCTAATTTTTGTATTTTTAGTAGAGACAGGGTTTCATCATATTGGTCAGGCTGGTCTTGAACTCCTGACCTCAGGTGATCTGCTCGCCTCGGCCTCCCAAAGTGCTAGGATTACAGGGGTGAGCCACTGTGCCCGGCCTTCCCAGCCAGACTTCTAAGCGTGTACTTTGATAAGTTTACTGAAATGAAGAACAACAGGCAGATTAAACTCCAGTGACAGAATTCAGAAATGTGGTTACCTTGGTTGGGGCAGGAAGAGCAGGGAGGGCCTCAAGAAGGCTTCTGGGGGTGCTGGGAATGTTCTACTTCTTGATGTGAGTGGGTGTCATGTGGGTGACTTCACTCAAGCCGTAAGTTAAAATGTGGGCATTTTTCTGCACGTATGTTGTATTTTGATAAAATGAATGTCTTCAAAACATTTTTGGGGGGCATGAAAGTTACAAATGTAATGACATCAGTCCAGAGCACTTCAATAAACCGAAAAAGAGAGACCTCATCAATGCCTCCTGCTCTCAGCCTAGATTCACCTTTCCCAGAAAGCCCACCCTGACTTCCCCCAAGACCAGCTCAGGAGCTCACCCTAGCTCACACTGTCCTGAAGACCTGGTCCCAGGAAGATTTGTCGAGGGAAGGTTGAAATGAATAGGAAAAATGATGTGTCTTCAGCATCTGTGGACTCCCAGGTCGTCTAGCCCACAAGTGAGGATGGGGTTCTTTCCCCACTTGGAGCCCAGTCCTCCTCATGGGAAGATCAGTGTCAAGCTCAAGAAGGGCTGCTGTCTAGATTCCTTGCCCAACTATGCTCCCTGAGGACAAGGCAAATGCCCTGCTTAGAGAGGGTGCTCAGTCATATTTGTTGAATGAGTGAATCAAGAGATGAATCTCTTATCTGTGGTCACCAGAAACAGAGGTAAGACATAAAAAGTATCGCTTCTTGGCCTTTTGGCTAAGATCAAGTGTAGACATAAAGAGTACACTGGGCTTCCCTGTGCCCTTTGTCCCCCTAGACTATCGTGATATACCTCAGGAAACATATTAGTGTCGCTACAGGGCACGTTCTGATTCATTCTCAGTTCATCTCTGCTGTTACTGAGATACGGAAACAAATAGAGATGTGGTAATGCTTGAACATACCTGATATATTCAGCAGTCTACCCACAGTGGGACACAGAGTAAAACGTACCTGTTTCTGCTAGAGTAAGAGAAAGACTGAGGTCAGCATATTGTGAACTAGCTGATAACAAGGACTGGGAATTACCCATTTGAGAATTCCCAAGGCTGGCTCCTAGCCAGGCATATGGGAGGTGCTTGATAACCACAATCCCTGCCCTGGTCTGACCTGAGCTCCTTGTAGACAGGCACAGGTTTTCTTTTACTTTTATTCTTTTCATTTTTCTTTTCTTTAACTCTGTAGCTTGGCAAAGGCACTGGCTTTTATTTCTGGATTCACAGTGCTGTGATCAACACAAGATGCCCAATAAATACCTTCTGAGTAAATAAAAGAACCAGGAGAAATAACCAGGGGATTCTAAGAATTTTTATGACCACTTGAAGAACAGAAAAGTTGCATATTAACCCCCAAGTACAGTAGCTCTGCTACTGCTGAACCAATCTTCATATTACCTCATATTACCTCAGGGGACCAAAAAGTCCTGCCTACAAGGCTTATGGTATTAAGGCCACAAGGGGAGGAATTTTGGTCTGTTTTATCGGTTGCTGGGAGTCCTGGTGAAATGAACGACTGAATGAATGCCTACCCCTCTAGGTGGGCAGCACCTGATGCGGAAGGGGGCTCATAACTGCTTCTGCATCTTAACTCCTGGCTAGGTAAGTGCTCAGGGGAGGTTTACAGAAGGGAACTGAAGGGTACTCACGGCCAGGAAGCCCAGCTTGCCTCCACACCGGGTCTTGAGCCCCATGGCAGCAGTCAGATGGATCTCAACCAGTGTGCTCGGTGGGATCTTCTCCTCTGCACATTCGGCCAGGTTTACGGCACATAATGCCACGTGTAAATCGGAACAGGCAGATCCTGCAGGAAGCTTCCCTAGGGTGGGCAGAAACAGACACTATCGTTGATGGATCCCCAAAACCAAACTTTTTCCTGCTATCTCCAGCACAATCAAAGTAAGAGAGGAACGAGGGGAGAAACGAGGTGAACTTTGTGATCAGATAGGCCTGATCACAGGATGGGATGCCAGGCTCTGTGATGTACTGGCTGTGTGTTCCTGTCTACCTCACAGGGTAGCTGGGAACATGGCACCCAGTTCTGTCACACCCAGAGCTGTCATGATTGCAGGTTGTTGTATAGGACTCAGAGGCGCACAGTGCAACATTTCCCAAAACAGTGTCAGCAGCACAGCCACACTGTGTGTTTCCAAACATTCAACAGAGGAAATGAAATTCTTTTTAGACGAACTGATTTGAATTTACTTTCATTAAAAAACCTTCACAATGTGGCTGGGTGCCAGTGGCTCACACCTGTAATCCCAGCACTTTGGGTGGCCAAGGCTGGTGGATCACTTGAGGCCAGGAGTTCGAGACCAGTCTGGCAAACACAGTGAAACCCCATCTCTACTAAAAATAGAAAAAATTAGGGGACGTGGTGGCACATGCCTGTAATTGCAGCTACTCGGAAGGCTGAGGCAGGAGAATTGCTTGAGCCTGGGATGAGGAGGTTGCAGTGATCTGAGATCACACCACTGCACTCCAGCCTGGGCAACAGAGCGAGACTGTCCCCCAAAAAAGCCAAAAATAAAAAAAAAAAAAAGAACCTGCCTTCACAATAGACAAACACATACCTGTTTGAGGGGGAAGTGATGTCAACTGAGTAAGGACAGCTGAACACATGTTGGGTTAGTGGGTGGGAGGCCAGGAAGGCTTACCACACCCTCCCCTATGAGAGGCGCACAGTGGCCCATCTGGGGCTGATTCCCTAATCAGGGAACAAACTATCCTTGCACAGGCACAAGGGACCATCACAGCTCTCCTGAGGTTTTCATACTGTTGCCGGCTTTGGTCCTCGCTACAAGGGTAAGCAGTCTCCCTGCCTCAGGGGCGGAAGTGCCCATGTCAAGGTGCAGACAGTGGCAAAGCCAGGATTCCCGTGCTCATCCAGCCCTGTGTTCCCCCTCCTGGGCTGCCTTGCCTCCCTGTCTTTTTATCAGCGTAGGGAGATCTCAGCCTCCACACTCCATTCTGTATTGGCCTCAGGTGTTCCTCCTGCAGGAGACACAGGGAGGGAGGTGAGGGCAGTGTGGCAACCATACTGTAGTTACCTCTATCCCCTCAGTGTCTCACACAGGGAATGCCAGTGAGTATGGAGGGAATGAGTGATGTAAAGCTTCTCAGCTGGAATTCCCCAGAACTTGGCAGCAAGGAGGACACAGCCTGATCGGAGACCTAAGTATGGGCTTATTCTGTCCCAAGGGCACACTGAGGAACAGAAAAGATAACAGCGGGGCAAATTTGCAGATAGGGACCTTCTGTTAAAATTCTGCCATGAGCCCACATATTAAAGCTGCACAATGGCCCCACTGTCTCATCTCCTGGTCACTCCTGCATCACTTGCCTGGCTCTGTTCCACTTTTGGCTGAAGCTCCTTACTGCCACCAAGGTATTTAACACCTTCTAGTTACCACATCCTACTGTTATTCCTGGCCCTCATCTTACTGGGTGTCCCAGCAACAATCTCCCCTCCTCAACTCTCTGCCCTTGCTTCTCCAACACTCAGCCTTTCAGTGTCTCCTCAGACCTCTCCTACTGCTCTTCTCAGGCAGCCTCTGCCCAACTCCCCATCCTCTATCTGCTCATCTCTGTGTGCATGTGCAGTGGCACCATCACAGCTCACTGCAGCCTGGACCTACCTCTCAGGCTCAAGTGATCCTCCCACCTTGGCCTCTCAAGTAGCTGGAATCACAGGTGCACACCACAAAGATCAGCTAATTTTTTGAGTTTTTTTCTAGCGATGGAGTCTCCCCGTGTTTCCCAGGCTGATGGGAAACTCCTGGACTCAACCGACCTTCCTTCCTTGACCTCCCAAAGTTCTGAGATTACAGATGTGAACTGCTGTGCTAGCCTTTATCCTTTTCTTTCTTTTTGAGATGGAGTTTTGCTCTTGTTGCCCAGGCTGGAATGCAGTGGCGCCATCTTGGCTCACTGCAGCCTCCACCTCCTGGGTTCCAGTGATTCTCCTGCCTTAACCTCCCGAGTAACTGGGATTATAGGCACGTGCCACCACACCTGGCTAATTTTTGTATTTTTAGTAGAGACAGGGTTTTGCCATGTTGGCCAGGCTGGTCTCCAACTCCTGACCTCAGGCTGGTCTTGAACTCCTGATCTACCTGTCGTGGCCTCCCAAAGTGCTGGGATTACAGGTGTGAGCCACCGCAATGGCCTATCTGTTCTTTATATGAGGGTGTTCTTCTGAATGGCCCTGAGGGTCTCCTTTTCACCACATCCACTCTCATCGGCTCCCTTGCTTTTCACTCTCACCTGTAGTCTTCTTTGGGCTGTAGATCCTGCATGTCCAGCTCACCTCCACATCTCACAGGCAAGTGTCCAAAAGGGAACTCACCACCTTTTCCCTGGAAAGTTGCTTTTCCTGCTGTTTTCTTTACCTTTGTTAGTGGCACCATCGATCACCCAAACTCCCAAGGAAGAACCAGGGAACCGTCTTAGCCGACTACTGTCCCCATCCGTCAGTCCAATGAGTCCCCAGTCCAGTCAATTCCACCTTCTAATTTCCTCTCATCTGTCCTTTCAGCATCTCTCATCTTCAATCTCCATCAGCTTCTATTTGGCCTCTCTAGCTCTAGCCTTGATCCTCTGGGATCCACTCCTTATCTGCCATCAGAGTGAATCTTTTAAACTTTTTTTTTTTTTGCAGTGCTGTGGTGCAATCTTGGCTCACAGGAGCCTTGGTCTCCCAGGCTCCAGTGATTCTCCCACATCAGCCTCCTGGGTAGCTGGGATTAGAGGTGTGCATCACCACGCCTGGCTAATTTTTGTATTTTCTGTAGAAATGGGGTTTTGCCACGTTGTCCAGGCTGGTCTCGAACTCTTGAGCGCAAGTGATCCTCCTGCCTTGGTCTCCCAAAGTGCTGGGACTACAGGCATGAGCCAGCTACCATGCCCAACCTGACTCTTCTAAACTTGAGAAGCACAAACCTGATCATATCACTATTTTCCTAATGCTCTTCACTGAATCCTACTGATACACTACAAGATCCCCAGCCTGGCATCCAAATCCTTCATGGTCTGAGTACTGCCTTTGTGCTCTGGCTCCCTCTAGGACCACTGAAGGCTTATTCTCAAGAGCCACCCCAGGTGGGGCTCCTCCTTGGGAACATCCCTCTGCCCAGAGGCTCCTCTCCTGCAGAGCTGGTGACCTCTATGCATCCTTCCATGCAAAGCCAAGACTCTACTTCCCCAGAAAGCCTTTCTTGAAACCCTCCAACGGGTACCCACTCCCTCCCAACGAAAGCATGTTCCTTCTGCTAAGTCTAACATACTCACATTGATTGAACTGTCATTCATTTGCTGACCTCTCTGCCTATTATAGCAGGAGCTTACTGAATGAAATAAATGATCATATTTCATTGACTCTAAGATGTCAGCAATTTTAAGTCTCACCATTAATTTAAGTATCACTAAGGAAAAACACTGCCAACTTATCTACAATGTGCCACTGTTTATAGGACACATCCTGAGTATAGTGATGTTATTGTGAAAACATGTGCATCTGAGAACTGATGAGCTAAAGCAAAGAGCCATCCTTACAGCTGTGGAAACAGGTAGAGAAGCTTGGTCTAGCCACTCTAAAAGAGTAGCGTTAAAGGGACTTCAGCTAGGGTGCAGAATTGGCAAATCAAGCTAAGGAGGAGAGGTAGCATGAGATGCCTTGCAGCAGGCCAGGCAGCAGCAGCCGCCCCCTCACCTGTGATGTGCAGCTGGTGCAGCCGGTGATAGGCCAGAGCCGCATCCCGGGCGCTGGTCTTAGCTTCGTCTTCAAAGCCTGCCTCAGTGGCTGGAGTGGCCCGCCGGCACTGGAAGACTTTCTTGAGCAGCCAGCGCACCAGGCGTAGCTTCTGCAGGCTGTAGCGGATCACGTTCCAGGAGAGGCTGCAGGCCAGGTCCAGGCGGGAGGTGGGCAGTGCCCGGCCCAAAACTGCCAGGCAGGTTTGTAGGTTGGCGGCAGCAGCTGCAAAATCTCCCTACAAAGTACCAAGAGATGTTAATGGTCACTGACCTTGCTCCGGCTTTTTGTTTTGATATAGACTTCTACTCCCCCGGCCCCCAATTATCACAGGAATTAGTGAATACTCATAAAAACGAGGAAAACTTCAGAAAGCTACAAGAAAGTAAAACAAAACCACCTGTAATCTCATCCCCCAGGAAGAATCCCTGCTGACATTCTAGGGTATTTCCTTACAGACTTTTTACTCGATTGAGATTGTACTGTGTGCATTCTTTCTTTGAGCAAATGCTGGTCAGAGTTCCCTCAGAGTAGCACTTTTTTTTTTTTTTGTATTTTTAGTAGAGACAGGGTTTCACCATGTTGGTCAGGCTGGTCTCGAACTCCCGACCTCAAGTGATCTACCTGCCTTGGCCTTCCAAAATGTTGGGATTACAGGCGTGAGCCACCGTGCCCGGCCAGCAGTAGCTTTTAGACATAAGATGGTGACACAGATTTAGATGAACTGCATGATCCTTTAGGCTTTCAGGGTCTCAAAGTGCAGCCCCCACAGGCCAGTGGCATCAGCTCTTAGGAGCTTGTTAGAAATGCAAGCACTTGGACCTTACCCCAGGGCTACTGAATCAGAACCTCTGGTATTGCAGCCCTCTAGGTGATTCTCATGCCATGTCTGCTAAAGTGTTTCTTTTCATTTTTAGAGATGGGGGTTTTGCTATGTTGCCCGGGCTGGTCTTGAACTTCTGGGCTCAAGCAATCCCCCCAACTTAGTGTGAGCCACAGCACCCGGCTTCATGCCTGCTGAAGTTTGAGAACCATGGTTTTAGGCAAACTCACAGCTAAACTACCCTACTCTAGGATTCAGATGAACTAATCTTTGTCAACCTGAGAAGGTCTAATGGAGAGTCTACGGCACTGTACTGGAGATGGCTCGCTTTCTCTCTCTCTCACTGCTGGAGACTAGAAGACAGGCTATATAGTCTTGGGAAATGAAGGTAAATTCTCCTATTTTCCTCATTGGGCAGCTAGTACACTATCTGTGCTTTGTTTCCCACATCATTACAGGACTGGACAAGAGAAAAGAAAAGACGTCCTCACAGCAACAGTCTCTAAGGTGGCTCTATCTTTTCAGCCAGAGGACCTGCACTTGCAGATTCCAAAGGAGGCAGGTGTTCCCTGGCTCCTCCCCTGCCTTTCCCTCAAAGGTGGGCTATTCCCAAGTCCCAGTCTTTGGCTCTTACCCCTCCTGACTCCCCAGTCCAATTCTCCCTAAGAACCCTCTCCTGACAGATATGCTTCCCAAACACTGTGGCCCCGCCTCCGGTCAGTCCCCATAGCCTGCCTCTCAATCACGGCTCATTCTACAGGGGCCTCTTCCAGCTTTTCCAGGCAACATGGCCTAGATGGAGTCCACTCCATCTTGGAGCCTCTCTTTTCCTTGAGTCAATGTCACTAATCACTTCCCTTCCAAATATTACATTTCAAATACTTATTCAGTTCAAACCTTTCCTTTTAATTCCAGGTGCTTGCCATCATCTCTTACTCAGTCTATTTCACAGAGCCCCCTGACTTAGCCAGGCGTGGTGGCTCATGCCTGTAATCCTAACACTTTGGGAGGTCAAGGTGAGAGGATCACTTGAGCCTAGGAGTTCGGGAGCAGCCAGGCAACACAGTGAGACCTTGTCTTTACTTAAAAAAGAGCACCCTAACTTGTTTCCATGTTCCATGCATTTCACATCTCCCTCCTACCTATCCTTCACAGCCACCAGAATGATGCTTGTAAAACACACACCTGAACCTGCCTCTAGGATATACATCTTGAGATGTTATGCTCAAGGAACAGGCCTCTCAAAATCACATCTATATTCTGAGACCCATAGCCCCAGCAAGGCTGACAGATCCAGGATGGCCAATCAGATTCTCACTAATGGCCCTGCAGCTTGCAGAGGTGGGGAGGGCAGGCCCATGGCTCACTGCTGCTGAGGAGTGTTCTGGTTCTTGTTCCTCTTGAAATGTGGATGTTTAACTCTTCCTCAATGCTGTGAGTTGCCCCAGAATTTTTCCGTAAACTCCCTGTTGATTTCAAATGAAAACTTTCAGCTAGTTTTCCTGCTCAAAAACCTTTTCTGGTTCTATAGAGAACTGGGAATAAAGCCCCAAATCAGTTCCTAGTGAAAGCCCTCTCCAATTTGGGCCTAGACACACTACCAGCCTTTGCCTTCAACTCCCTCTGACATATCTTACACTCAACACACCCTGGAACCTGCCAGTCTCCAAACAGCCTGTCTATTCATGCCTTTGGGTTGGAAGGTCCTTCTGCCATCCCTGCCCTTCCTTCCTGCTCTTGGCAGCCCCGCTCAAGCCCTAGAACCCCTCCCTCAGAACTCAACTTCATTATTCCTCTGTCATACCGGAGACACAGATCATCTCATGTCCCTGGAATTAATTATCTATGCAGAGGCGCCCACTCCACTGCCCTGTGACTGTTCAGCAGCAGGGTCCCTTTTTCCTCTCAGTTACCACAAGCATCTATCATAGGACTTTCTTCGACATGAGTTGCTGAATTATTGGTCAAGTCTGGGGGAGGATGGGGAAGGGCGGACATAGAACTTACTCTGGCGAGATCCAGGTCTGCCTGTTTCCGGTGCCTCCAGAAGGTGACCGAGGAGCGCGAGTGTGGCCGGATCACTGGCTCCCCATGAACCAGCAGCTTCACAAAGACGCTCAGGACAATCACACCATTTACCAGCCACAAGAGAAGAGTAGGCATCATCCAGTCAAACCAGCCCCCAGAACCTAAGAAGGAGTGTCTCAGCAGAGTCTGCCAGGAAAGGCCTTGCAGAGCAGCCAGGCACCTGAGAGACCCCAGCACTATCACAGGAAAGAGCCTTCTACCTCATTTTCAGAAGAAAGGGCAAATAATTCTATAATCTAAACGGAGCTGAGTGCCACAAAAATCTTTGTTAGCTTGAAAGGGTTAAGGCATTGGTTTTGCAACCTCAGATAAAAAACAAGACATCCTCCTTCAAATAGGCACCACCCCTCCACCCCAGGGTATTTAGAGTAGTGTGGGTCCCTGATTTGTTTTGCTCATTCTGACTGAACTTGGGCTTGCCTTGTTACTTCCAAAATGGAACTTATGCCAGTCCCTATCAGAAGCAAGCAGGTGGGGGCCCACTATAAAAGCCCTTTGGGACCTGGTAGCCAAGCCAAGAAGTTTGTACACAGGGTCCTTCTCCTGCCATAGTGGTCCAGCCATGCCCAGGTGGTGCAAGGGGCCTCCACCTACCTGACTCGAATGACAGGACACTGCGGCCAGAGCCTGAGTGTGGGTGCTGGTCAGAGTCATGGGCCCCTCCCCACTGCAGCAGGGAAGTCAGGGGGTTAAAGGAGAGGCACAGGAAGGTGAGGACACACAGAAGAATCCGTGAGCGGTCTACCATGCCCAGCGCCACAGGAGGAGAGTCCGGCTCATCTTTGACCTTCAAAACAAGGCCTCGAGGTTGGAATAAATACTGCATAGGTTTTTACAGCACTTTATAAATACATATATATATTGAGAAATGGTTATGAGGTTTAAATTCAAGTCTATTAACTCAGGACTAAGGCCAGATGGGAACTGAGAAGCCTATAATTCACTAACTGCTGCTCAAACATTGGCACATTTTACCTGCTTGCTAACTGAGAAAAGTATATGTTCCAAAGAACAAAGGTAGAAGAGATTTTCTTTTAAAATAGAGCTCTGCCACAAAAGAGAACACACTGTATGGTTCTGTTTCTGTATAATTCCAAAACTGGCAAAACGCATCTAAAGTAACAGGAAACCAATGAATCAATCATTGTCCGAGGCTAGAGAGGGGTGTGGGAAACTACCTGCAAAGGTGTACAAAAGAGCTTTTTGGGGTGATGGAAATGTTCTATATCTTGATTATAGTGACAGTTACATAGCACTGTACATTATGTTAAAACTCTTGGTACTGTACTTTTAAAGTAGGTATATTTTATTGCATTTAAATTATACCTCAATAAAGTTGATCAAAGACTGTATTTAGTGTGAATCTATCTAAAGGATTTTACCTGTTCTAAAACCGTACCATTGTCTACACCCACCCCACTCTCCATTTTACAGCGGGAGGGCTGGAGCCAGATCTCCTCTGCGCCCCAATGTGTATATAGCATGTCATTTCTTTTCAATATTTTAAAACCATTTAAGATTTTCTTCTGATGACTCAGAAGCCGAGCTAATTCAATTTATATGTCAAACAGCCTGTTGTTGCCAAACAGAACCACATTTATAAGAGTATTTCAAAAACAGAGCTTCCTTAGTAAAATTAAGTATATGATACAATAAACAGCTTAGTCAAAAACAAACACTAGAAGGGAACTTTGTGCTTTCAGAGTCAGAAACTGCCGAAGTCAAAATACAGTACAGAACCCAGTGGTCTCTACAGGTTCCCAGGAAGATCATTAGGCTCAGAGCGTCTCTTAAGTAATTCCATTAAACTACCATTGCCAGGGACTTTGACGATTAAAGGCCCATAGGTAAAATGTTATCTGTTAGACTGCAAATTGTAATCATTTCTGAAAAGAGGACCCAGAGGAAGCCTCATCCTAAACCAACTGATCAGCCTCCCAAAGTGGTCTTGCCAGGCCCATTAAAGGCAGAGTGAACCAATGAGGTGCCTCCAGCAGCTCCCAACGCCCCACAACAGCTACTCCGCATTCTCGTTCTGGATCTGGCACTCATTCCTCTCTGACAGGGCAAGGACCAGTTAAACCTGAGGGACTGTTTCCCCCCAGAGTCAGTTTTCTCTTTCTTTATTCTCTAGGACCTGGCTAATTTCACAGAATTCCTGTTTTTCTCCAGGCTAGGCCCTCTGAACATGCGGCCTGGCCTCATAACTGTGACCTCCCAGCTACTTTCTTAGGGGAAATGGGAAAGATTCCAGGGATCAGGAGATTTCAAATGTCTGTACCTTTGCATCATCCAACAGAGGGCTTCCTGGCTCAGAGTCAATGGAGTAGGGAGAGAAGCCAGCCTGGGACCCTGAGTCAGAGGCTGGGGGGGACATCAGAAGGACATTCTGATTAAAGTCCTCGATCTTCAGGTCCACCTCATTGTCCACCAGACTGCCTAGGTCGATGCCCTTTAGAAGCTCTGCAAAGAAAACCCCACCTGGTGAAAATGATCTGCTTTTACAAAGCCCCACCTGGGCCAGGGCTGACAACCCTTTTTTCAGCACACTTACTGTTCTTTTGATTTGCCAGCTTCAGCACCATGTTCTCCTGGCGCAGTTTATGATTGACCTGCTGCAAGTATTTGATGTAATCAATGGCCTTCCTCAGAACGCCAGACTTGTGCATCTGGGTAAGAAGATGAGTGAAAACACAGTGAGACCAGTGCAGGCTACAGGGTGAAAAGAGCAGAGCCCTAGCACTTGGGATGACAGCATGGCTCTGTGAGAGGAGAAACCAAGTTCAGATGCTGGTCCTCCCAATGATTAGCTGTGCCACTCGGGAGAAGTTACTCCATACCTCTGAACCTCACTTTCCTCCTCATTAACACAGAGATAATGAAAGCGTGTGAATCACAGGCTTGCAGCAGGGCTAAATGAGATAATGAGTGTAAAGGGCTTAGCCCTGAGCCTGGCAAATAGTTGACACTCAATAAATATTAGCTATTCTTCCTACTTCTTATAATAATCCTAGCACCATAACAAACTTTAAGGAAAACAAATGAAGAACCACAGCATTGTTGGACAGTTATCTTTTTTTTTTTTTTTTTTTTTCCAAGACAGAGTTTCACTCTTGTTGCCCAGGCTGGAGCGCAATGGCGCGATCTCAGATCACTGCAACCTCCGCCTCCTAGGTTCAAACAATTCTCCTGCCTCAGCCTCCCAAATAGCTGGGATGACAGGCGCCTGCCAGCACGCCCGGCTAATTTTTTGTATTTTTAGTAGAGACGGAGTTTCACCATGTTGGCCAGGCTGGTCTTGAACTCCTGGCCTCGAACTCCTGGCCTCATGATCCACCCGCCTCAGCCTCCCAAAGTGCTGAGATTACAGGCATAAGCCACAGTGCCTAGCCTGGACAGTTATCTTAAGGCATAGATTTTTACTTAGGATGTACACCTTTCAGATTTGTAGGCAAGGAAAATGAAATTTTCTTTCAAACTAGGGTTTAAACATAGATAGGTTTTAAAAATAAAATCTCCTACTTTCCAGAAGACACATTCACTGAAACACCAGAAACATTTGGAAAATCAATTTCCTCTATTTGTTGCTGGTCAAAGACTCAACCTCTTTTTACTTTCTTTTCCCTAAAAGGTAACCCCTAAACACAGCTAAAACTATGCCATCAGCTGACTCCAAGGTACACACAGTCCTGTATCTGGAACTACTGAGTGGCAGGCGTCTTTCTCTGCCTCTGACAGTGGAGTCCCCATCACTGCAGAGCACAGCCGAAGGAGTCAAAGGTCTCAGTGGGTCACTGCCTCATCAACCCTCACCAGTCCCCTTATGTTTTTTAATATTTTATAATCTTGACATGACACCAAGATGCTTTAATAAAAAAGCACCTCTAACTCGGTCTTGTATTCACTTACCTTGAGCCTGGGACTTCTCTAGGCTCCTGAGGCAAAAACAGGTAGAGGGGAGATGGTGGAACATAAAACACGATTTTGCTTGGCACCCACCTTGGCGTCTGTCCCCATGACCAGGTCTTTCAATTCGATGATTTTGTCATTGATGGAGGAGCGATATCGTTTCTCAATGATATTGTGGGTTGTCCGCCTTTCTCCTTCTTTGGGGGGCTCAAGCTGCTTGACTCCCCCAGGTACCTGCTTAATGGGCACTTTCTCTTGCCCCATCATTACAGGCATTGTGGTCAGAATGGTCCCACTGCTGCCCACCAGGGTCTAGAATAGGCACAGGTACAGAGCAGAATGATCCCTCTGTTAGTCTGCATAAAGCAACCTCAACACAGACCTGCCCGCTCTGGCCAAGTGTTGCCAGACCTGGCAGTACTTCATGAGGTCTGAGACTCTTCCTGGATTAATCAAATCAGGCCCCAAGAAGCCTCAGGGGCCACAGCACCTTGGTTACTACCTCCCTTCAAGAATCACTGCTGATAAACTACACCACAAGAGGATTAACACAGCTAAATATGTTTTAAGTTTTGATCTAGGTATGCCAGAAACAAGTCATATGATTTCTGCTTTGCTGTCAAACTGTTAACCACTTCTAAAGTTATACACAGTGAACCACGAGTTGGCACCAGAGAAAACTTTCTCCTAGTGTATGACACATTTTTTCCTCTCAAATGACAATTAAGCAAATTACTGCATTTCTTTATACAATTTTGCCATCAAAAAGCTCAAGGGCAGAAGTGACACTCTCAATAAGAGCCATTTGATTAAGTAAATAGGCCAACCATGGAGGTCTCCCCTTTTATTCTTCATCTCTGTTTTCTCCTCTTATTTTTTCTAACTTTATTTTCTTTAATAATTTTTTTTTTTTTTTTTTTTGAGACGGAGTTTCGCTCTTGTTGCCCAGGATGGAACGCAATGGTGCGATCTCAGCTCACCACAAACTCTGCCTCCCGGCTTCAAGTGAAGTGCTGCCTCAGCCTCCCGAGTAGCTGGGATTACAGGCATGTGCCACCACACCTGGCTAATTTTGTATTTTTAGTAAAGACGGGGTTTCTCCATGTTGGTCAGGCTGGTCTCGAACTCCTGACCTCAGGTGATCCACCCGCCTTGGCCTCCCAAAGTGCTGGGATTACAGGTATGAGCCACCACGTCCCGCTCTTTTTTTTTTTTTTGAGACAAAGTCTCACTCTGTTGCCCAAGCTGGAGTGCAGTGGCGTGATCACAGCTCACCACAACCTGCACCCCCCTGGTTCAAGTGATTCTCCTGTCTCAGCCTCCAGAGTAGCTGGGATTACAGGCACCCGCCACCACGCCCGGCTAATTTTTTGTATTTTTAGCAGAGACGGGGTTTCACCATGGTAGCCAGGATGGTCTCAATCTCCTGACCTCGTGATCCACCCACCTCGGCCTCCCAAAGTGCTGGGATTACAGGCATGAGCCACCACGCCCGGCAGCTTGACACACTCTTTCTGAGGGACAGCCCCATGTTGTTTCATGCATCAGTAGCTTTTTTTTTTTGAGAGTCAGTCTCGTTCTGTCATCCAGGCTGGAGTGCAGTGGTGCGATCTCGGCTCACTGCAACCTCCATCTCTCAGGTTCAAGCAATTCTCCTGCCTCAGCCTCCTGAATAACTGGGATTACAGGCATGTGCCACCACACCCAGCTAATTTTAATATTTTTAGTAGAGATGGGGTTTCACCATGTTGGCCAGGCTGGTCTCAAACTCCTGACCTCAGGTGATCCACCCCTCTTGGCCTCCCAAAGTGCTGAGATTATAGGCGTGAGCCACCGTGCCTGTCAGTAGTTCTTTTTTTTTTTTAATTGCTAGGCATAAGTTCATTGTATGAATATATCACAATGTGCTTATTTTCCTGTGGATGGACATTTGAGTTGCTTCCAGTTCTTGGCTTTTATGAATAAAGCTAGTGCTTCTAAATTTTAATCACCATTTACTCTACCAGATTCTCATGCTATAGGATGCTGAAAGTGGCTAAGAACCTACAAATGAAGGATGGGGTACCTTCCACATTCTTCACCTTGGAGCCCTTCCCTGCCTAGCGGCCCTAGGGTCCTTCAGAAGTCATCAGCAGGATCTAAGAGGTGAATGGTCTTGTGTGGAGCTATTAGCCAAGAATAGAGGGTCCTTCTGCTATTTTTTTCTACCTCCTTGTAGACTCCAGTACTCCCACATCGAACACACACTGGTAATACTTTTTTGAGCGAAAAAACTACTAAGAGGGGTAACATTTACAATTTGACTGATTCGTGCTATAGACCCTCCCATACCTACTCAGCATATAGAGATTTAACATCTCTGAAGACTAACACCTGCAGGAATAAAGGGGGAGGGAGGAGGGTGGGGGAGAAGGCAGCTCTTACTGGTACTTGAAGGGCAGCCGTCTGGATAGGGGTGGTGAGGGCGGTGAGGGCCGGGTTCTGGACCGCAGCCATAACAGGGCTGCCATCTGTCTTCAGTGTGGTCAAAACAAGGGAATCTGTCTTGATGATCTGAGGCTGGACCAGGACCTGGATGAAGAAGGAAGAAAAGGAAAAGGATGATAGCATTATCCTTCTGTTATGCATTCCTTTCTTACTGCATAGACCTTCCAAGAAAGAATGAGAAATAATTTTTATGAAATTGAGAATAAAAAAACGAACAGGAAATCGCATAGAGGCCATTTCAAAAGCCGGCTATTTTGTACAGCCTGAATACTGGGTTCAGGTGGAGAAAGAGGGGCTAGCTAATGAGGGTCCTGGCTTTTTTTTTTTTTGCTGAGACAGAGTTGCTCTCTGTTGCCCAGGCTGGAGTGCAGTGGTACAATCTCAGCTCACTGCAGCCTTGACCTCCCGGGCTCAAGTGATCCTGCTGCCTCAGCCTCCTGAGCAGCTGGGACTACAGGTGTGTGCCACCATGCCTGGCTAATTGTTTGTATTTTTTTGTAGAGACAGGGTTTCACCATGTTGCCCAGGCTGGTCCTGAACTCCTGGGTTCAAGAAATCCACCTGCCTCAGCCTCCCGAAGTGCTGAGATTACAGGCATGAGCCATGGTGCCCAGCCAGGTCATGGGTTTTTAGGTTGAAAGACTTTCAAGAGGGTGGTGCCGGTGGCCCAGCAGGAGCAGAGCAGAGATGGGTAGGGTGAATGGCAGAGAGGAGAGAAAAGACTCAGGAAAGCCAGACACATGGCTGAGAAGCAAAAATAATAAACCTGATTTTTTTAAGATAAATTACTTTGTTAGTAAGAAAATATAGGCCAGATGCGGTGACTCATGCCTGTAATCCCAGCACTTTTGGAGACCAAGGCGGGTGGATCACGAATTCAGGAGTTCGAGACCAGCCTGACCAACATGGTGAAACCCTGTCTTTACTAAAAATACAAAAATTAGCTGGGTGTGATGGCACGTGCCTGTAATCCCAGCTACTCGGGAGGCTGAGGCAGGAGAATCGCTTGAACCCAGGAGGCGGAGGTTGCACAGTGAGCCGAGATTGTGCCACTGCACTCCAGCCTGGGCAACAGAGCAAGACTCTGTCTCAAAAAAAAAAGAAAAAAGAAGATATAGTCCACAATGATATATGACATAAAGACTTTTTTTGTGATTATAAAAATACACGTCCCCCGGCTGGGCACAGTGGCTCACACCTGTAGTCCTAGCACTTTGGGAGGCCGAGATGGATGCACTGCTTGAGGCCACGAGTTCAAAACCAGCCTGGCCAACCTGGAGAAACCCCATCTCTACTAAAAACACAAAAAACTAGCCGGGCATGGTGGCAGGTGCTTGTAATCCCAGCTACTTGGGAGGCTGAGGCAGGAGAATCGCTTGAACCTGGTAGGCGGGGGTTGCAGGGAGCCAAGATCACGCCACTGCACTCCAACCTGGGCAACAAGAACAAAACTCTGTCTCAAAAAAAAAAAAAAATTAAAAAATAAATAAATAAAAAATAATACATGCCCCCCTAACCCAATATACGTTCAGGATCCACAGCAGAAAATATGGAAAACAGAAAACTATGAAAGCCAAGGGCGGTGGCTCACGTCTGTAATCCCAGTGCTTTGGGAGGCCAAGGCGGGTGGATCACGAGATCAGAAGTTCAAGACCAGCCTGACCAACACAGTGAAACCCCGTCTTTAATAAAAATATAAAAATTAGCCGGGTGTGGTGGCACATGCCTGTAGTCCCAGCTACTTTGGAGACTGAAGCAGCAGAACTGCTTGAATGCGGGAGGTGGAGGTTACAACGAGCTAAGACCACACCACTCCACTCCAGCTTGGGCAACAGAATGAGACTCCAACTCAAAAAAACAAAACAAAACAAAAAAAAACACAAAACAAAACAAAACACAAAACTATGAAAAAGAAAATTATCTGGGAAATACCAATTTAGCACATTTCTTTCCAGTTTTATGCCCATTACATGTGTACGTAAGTGACTGCACCAGCCTTTCCTGAGTGCCAGTGTCTACCTACAGATATGGGCTCAGCCAGGTCTCTATACACTGCTCACAGGTGCATCCTGGCACCCTACAAGCTGCTTTGTGTACACTCTGGTTGGTCCTTCTTAGTATGTAGACCACATCTTCAACCAAGGACCAGTTAACAGCCCCAACCAGTGCCTCCTTGAATCCTTTCCAGCCACTTACCGGGACCTGCTGCACCTGTGGTGCAGCAACTGTCTGCACCGTAGCCGGGGCAAGGGTCTGCAGCGTGCCATTGGCCGTTTGTGTCAGCACCCGCTGGGCCTGTACTGTCTGCACCTGCTGCTGAATGGTGACCGGCTGTACCTGGGAGGATGTCACCAGGCTTTGGACTTGAGGCTGAAGGACTTGGGAGAAGAGGAGAAAAAAGGCACAGAGATGAGGAATGCATTCTGTCACTGCAGCTGCAGCAGAAACCTGAGGATGGAGTATCTCATAATGATTCCAATTCCCCACCTGCTGCTGAAGATGATGTGCGCAGCCATTTACAAGCTGGCCTAGACAACAAGAACATCCCATAAGGGCTGCATCAATTTCTGAGGGAACGAGTACAAACTGTTTTATTACTCTGGGTGCCAGGGTGGAGGAAAGGGAAGCTAATCAGCAAATGACTGCACCCAGCAAGGGAGTTAACAGATGTTGAGAATCAACAACTCCCTGGGGCTTCATTTTCTTCCATCCTTTCTGGACGGAAAGTGTACTTTGGGAAGACTGTCTCAGCTTTTTGCGTTTACATTCCCCCACCTGTCCCAATTCTTGAACTCCATTGAAGAACTATAAGATTCTTTGAAATTCAAAGCAATACTAATCTTACCCAGGGCTCCCCACAGAGTCAGAGGGAAATATGATGAAAAGGCACTGGGATGCTGCACATCACAGAAAGAACAAGCCCCTTTCAGTCATCCATTCCCTCAACACATACTGAGGGCCCAGCATGACGCTTGCTACTTGAAGGTGCTGCACCTATATTAAAAGTCATATTCATCGCCATAGTGGATGCTATCATTCAGATGTTTGCTGAATGAATAGTTCTCAACTGTGGCAGCTGAGATCTGGCTGCCGCCTAGCCAATTTCAAGCCTTATTCAAGTCTCCACCACTAGTTATCAGGATGGCCCTGTGTCTACTATGCTTGCTGGATTTTTTTTTTTTCTTTTTAAGATGGGGGTCTCGCTCTGTTGCCCAGGCTGGAGTGCAGTAGCACGATCTCTGCTCACTGCAAGCTCTGCCTCCCGGGTTCATGCCATTCTCCTGCCTCGGCCTCCTGAGTAGCTGGGACTACAGGCGCCTGCCACCGTGCCTGGCTAATTTTTTCTATTTTTTAGTAGAGACGGGGTTTCACTGAGTTAGCCAGGATGGTCTCAATCTCCTGACCTCGTGATCTGCCCGCCTCGGCCTCCCAAAGTGCTGGGATTACAGGCGTGAGCCACCACACCTGGCCGCTTGCTGGATTTTTTTAACCAAGTATTTTTGAAATAGGCACAATAGATATTAAGGTATTTGAAGCTGCAGACTGTGACATGCTCCTGTACCAGTTCTTACTGCCAGTTACCAGAAACTCATTCAGACAGGACCATACTGATATACCTGCCATTCCTGAAGAGGACAGAAATATTTACAGTGTCTACAAACTGGCACATAAACTTTGGAACCAACCAACCACTACCATTCTGACTTCTGAATCACCTTGAAAGCTAGTAGCTGCATTCTGGTATATCAAAGGCTGCTGGATGATCCTCGTCTGCGGAGCGGTGCTGAATGTTGGGGTGATCATTACCGTCTGTTGTTGCAGCTGAGCTTGAGGTTGAGGCTGGGGGCGGGGCTGAAGAATAGGAGTTGCCCTGGGTGTGGTGGGAACTGAGGTGGGAGAAACCTTGACCTGCAGGGTTGGAGCCTGTGGGGAGGCCGCCGAGGGAGAGAAGGAAGGTAATGGGACCTGGGTGAATGACCGTTGCATCGAAGGGTCCACAGCTCCGCTGCTGCTGCCCCTGCCATTGCTGCTGCTGCTGCTGCTGCTGCCGCTGTTGCCGCTGCTGCTACCACCACCACCACTGCCAGGAAAGGAGCTACACAGCTGTTCTGAAAACAAGTCAGGGAACTCTCCCACTTGATTACTGACAAATTGCAGCATCTCTGTGAACAAAAGAAAAGGAGTAATCTTATTGCTATCCAAAAAGTTAACTTTCAAACTTGCTTAAGAAACTAGGGCATGAAAACCCAATGACTTTCCTAAGACCGTGGCAGAAATGGGTCAGGAAACCCTTACCTCTTTCTTGTGGGGATCATCTGGGCCAAGATGGCTGCCCAAGGTCCAAGGACAACAGGACAGGACTTTATCTGTTTGATGTTCTTTTCCCTCCTCACACTCACCTCCAGGCCCTTTCTCTCACTTTTTTTTTTTTTTGAGACAGAGTCTCTGTTGCCCACGCTGGATGGAGTGCAGTGGCGCGATCTTGTCTCACTGCAACCTCCGCCTCCTGCGTTCAAGCGATTCTCCTGCCTCAGCCTGCCGAGTAGCTGGGACTACAGGCGCATGCCACCATGCCCAGCTAATTTTTGTAATTTTAGTAGAGACGGAGTTTCACCATATTGATCAGGCGGGTCTCGAACTCCTGACCTTAGGTGATCCACCCACCTTGGCCTCCCAAAGTGCTGGGATTACAGGTGTGAGCCACCGAGCCCAGCCTCTCTCATTTTCCTGATTGTTTTGATCATAAAAGGAACTACCCTTTGTACTAGATGGGTGCTGTTCTGTCGAAGGTACCAAGGGTCCTTTTTTACAGCTGGAAACGCTGAGGCAGCGAGTAGAGAGTCACTGTCCTAAGGCTGTGAGTATAGCGGTCTTGGCTTGTGAGGCCACCTCCAATCCTAGCACTGCAGACCCAAACTTGCTCTAACCCCTTTCCTCCTCACCACAGGGAGGCTCTGGGCCTCCTCTCCAAGCTGAGTAAAACTCTGGGCACTGTTGGTATTCTTGGAAACACTCAGGGACAACCAAGTTGATGGCCCCTAAGTCATGGAGCTTCAGGGATGCAAAGAATGGAAAAACCATGTATGAAGTCCAGGAGAGGAAAGTAACTTGGCCAAGGTCACACAGCTTGTCAGGGTACAGCTAGGATTAGAACCAGTTCTGTGCCTCCCAGCTTTGTGTTCTTCTACCACAACACAGTGCAGGTATGTTGCCAGGTCAGGGCACAGCAAGCCTGCCCCGCCCTGAACTCCGTGCTTCCCAGGACCCATGCTAGCCCTTGTCTGGTTGTCCCCCTTTTCTCTGGGCAAAGAGTCTTGGGTACAAAGGGAGTTGTCCACCTGGAGACCACGCTTCCCTTTCTAGATCATGTTCCAAGCAGCTGGGACCCTTAAATTCCCAGCCCAAAGGGTCTCAAGCCTGCTTCCAGGGCCTCTTCCCTGGTCAATCTTCTCACAGGCTTTCCAAAACCCAACTTAACCCACAACTACCCCCTCATCTCTCATGACTCCCTTCTTTTTCATATGACTGGTCCCTATAGAAGTCAGGAGCCTCAGCTTTGTCCCAGATAGTTTCAGATCTATAATTCTCTACATTGTCCACATTCTTTTCTCTTTTCTCTCTCCAATACGTTCCCAAGAAGCTACTGCTTGTTCTTGAACTATGGCCCCTCTTTTCCAAACCTTCAAGGCCATATGATACTCTGATTTAGACACCAAAACAAAAACCACCACACCACCACCATAAAAAAAAAAAGGCACCATCTCCATTCCCCCAAACCTCCACCAGGATGTCCTTCTCAGGTCTCTGATGCTGTGTGTGTGTGTTTTTTTTTTGGCGGGTGGGGGTGGGGGCCTGGAGCTTGGGGTATGTTTGTATATCTGACAAACAGAAAGCTGCTGAGGCCGGGTGTGGTGGCTCATGCCTGTAATCCCAGTGCATTGTGAGGCCAAGGTGGGAGGGTCACTTGAGGTCAGGAGTTTGAGAACAGCCTAGGCAACACAGCGAGACTCTGTCTGTGTCTCTCTTTTTTTTTTTTTTTTTTTTTTGAGACAGGGTCTTGCTCTGTCACCCAGGTTGGAGTGCAGTGTTGCAATTTGAGCTCACTGCAGCCTCTGCCTCCCAGGCTCAAGCGATCCTCCCACATCAGCCTCCTGAGTAGCTGGGACCACAGGCATGCGCCAACCATGCCCGGCTAATTTTTGTATTTTCTGTAGAGACAAGGTTTCACCATGTTGCCCAGGCTGGTCTCAAACTCCTGAAAAGCAACCTCTCGGTTTGGCCTCCCAAAGTGCTGAGACTACAGGCGTGAGCCAGGGCACCTAGCCAGATCCCTTCTCTGAACGCAAAACAAACAAACAAACAAAAAAAACACAAAGATTTTTTGGGCCGGGCGCGGTAACTCACGCCTGTAATCTCAGCACTTTGGGAGGCCAAGGCGGGCGGATCACGAGGTCAGGAGATCGAGACCATCCTGGCTAACACGGTGAAACCCCGTCTCTACTAAAAATACAAAAAATTAGCTGGGCGTGGTGGTGGACGCCTGTAGTCCCAGCTACTCAGTAGGCTGAGTCAGGAGAATGGAGTGAACCCAGGAGGCAGAGCTTGCAGTGAGTAGAGATCGTGCCACTGCACTCCAGCCTGGGCAACAGAGCGAGACTCGGTCTCAAAAAAAAAAATATATATATATATTTTTTTGATATTTTATATATATATAATATATATATATTTTTTGAAGCTTGCAGGATAGGAAAAATAAATCATAATTAAATGTAAATAGGCCGGGGGTGGTGGCTTATGCTTGTAATCCCAGCACTTTGGGAGGCCAAGGCAGGTGGATCACCTGAAGTCAGGAGTTCGAGACCAGCCTGACAAATATGGTGAAACCACATCTCTACTACAAAAATTAGCCAGGCATGTTGGTGGGTGCCTGTAATCCCAGCTACTCAGGAGGCTGAGGCAGGAGAATCACTTGAACCCGGGAGGCAGAGGTTGCAGTGAGCCGAGATTGCATCACTGCACTCCAGCCTAGGGAACACAGCAAGACTTCGTCCCAAAAAATAAATAAATAAATAGATAGATAAATAAATAAATGTAAATAAATAAATAAAGCTGCTGGGGCTTTCTACTGTGGCCTCCATATGCGATAACTGGAGCTTTGCATTTCAATCCGGGTACCTTAAGTATTCAGTCAGTTAAACCTGCTGGGCAAAACAGCATCTCACCAGACTACATTTCTACATAGTGGTATTATTTACCAACACCTTGACACTAAGCTCTGTCCTCACTCAGCCTTGTGTGAGGGAGAAATGGGCAGATTGCTATAGATATTGTAACTTGTACTAACCAATTCCAATTCCTTGACATGATTAAACTGAGAAATGTCCTCAAATTCAGTACATTTAAACAAAACATAATTTAGTGCTGACACACTCCAAGTACAAGATTATAAAATGCTTTAAGAAAATGACTTAAGAGAAATCTAAGAATTTGTTGAACCTTTTAGAATTCCCCCAGAATCCCAACTCTATAAGAAATCAACACAGAGGGCTGTAACACAGAGCCAGAAAAACATCACACACTGGCCGACAGTTTCCATCCATGGAAAGCTAAGGAGGGCAGAAGGCCAGGGTGGCCTCATAGATGCGCACAGGCTTTGGTGGTAGTCAGGCCTAGGTGTGAGTCTCTGGAGGCCCACCTAATCAGTGGTGTGAGTGTGGGCAAGTTACTTTGTCTCCACGCCTTGGTTTCCTCACTACAAAAGGCTGCTTTGAAAATACACACTTGGCCTCTTTGCCCTGAAGATTAATAAGATAATTTATCCAAAGTGCTTGGTGAAGGGCAGACACTTATGCAGGTCCCTGTTAGTGGTACTTCCAGAGCACCCACTACACAGGCACGTGGGTGCACTGATCTCATTTTGTCAAGTACTCTTGAAACCCTTTTGTGGGGAAGATATGGGCTGGTGTGGTGAAGTAACCTACAAAGGTCACAAAGCTTAGTTCACGAAGCGTAAGAGTGTGTAGGCAGATGGAATGAGACTACTTAAATTAAAATAAAAAAACCCTTTCAACCCACACACAAAAAGCTCCAGTGGAGCCATCTCCAGTCAGCCAGGCAGCTGGGTACTGGGCTGAGTGGCACAGAGGGGCTGTTAAGATGAACATCTGCAGAAAGGAGTGACGGGAAGCTCCAGCAGGGCACACAGAGCCTCTCCAGGACCCCATCTGGTCTGCAGTGCCAGAAAAGAGGAGGCCTGGAGAACCAGGGTGCAGTTGTGCTTTGTAACTCTGAGCTACACCCATGGGAACGTCCTAATGGCTCCTCACTGTTCCCTGCTCTGATCATTCACATTCTGTGATTACACAGGCTCTCATTTCCACAGAGAGCCATGAAACTCAGAAAAGGGAGTCCTGGGAGAAGGCACAAGTTTTATGGAGCTTTGAAAATGAAGCTCCAGTTCCTACGGCAGGCCACAGAGCTCAGGGCCAGAGACAGGCCTCCCAGGAGCTAGGCTGGCACGCTCAAGCTCATCTCACTCCCCTGCTCCTGTTTTTAGCTGCTTTGTAAACTTATAGCTAAGTTGCTTAACAAAGTAGGTGAGGCCCCAGGAAACTATATCTGGGTTCTGGTCTCTAAAAGCAAGTAACCAAAATTAGAGGTTCCTGTTATCATCCGTGCATTGCAAGCAGCCCCATGACTCACAAAGAGACCCCGAGTTCACATGTACTTTATGGAGCTTGTGGCTTGGAGGTAACATAAATATCACTTTGCTCAGCTCAGCCTTCAGCATCTACCTGAGAATGAGGTAACCTGAAATCTGGTTAAATTAATTCTGGTCAAGAATAAAGAATGTGAAGCCTCCAAATGGGGTTATAGTTTCTCCAAATTACAGAATCAGTCAATAATCCTTTAATAGGTTTTTGTTACCCAGCCCTGTTAGGGGCTGGGAAACCTAGTTTACAAAGGTCATTTATTCTTATATTTTGTATTTATTATGCACCTTGCGTTAGACAATGTTTTTAATAATTTTTTTTTGAGACAAAGTCTTGCTCTGTCGCACAGGCGTGCAGTGGTGCAATCTCAGCTCACTGCAACCTCCGCCTCCTGGGTTCAAGTGATTCTTCTACCTCAGCCTCCCAAGTAGCTGGGGCTACAGGCACATACCACCACACCCTGCTAATTTTTGTATTTTTAGTAGAGACAGAGTTTCACCATGTTGGCCAGGCTGGTCTCGAACTCCTGACCTCAGATGATCTGCCTACCTCGGCCTCTCAAAGTGCTAGGATTACAGGTGTTAGCAACTGCGCCTGGCCCTGTTTTTAATAATTTGTTAAAATCATAAAAGTAATATATTCACTAAAGAAAAATTTAGAAAGCATCTAAATGAAAAGAACAAAAATAAAAATCATCCAGCAGTTCCACTATTCTTGAGTCATCCATTGTCAATTTTTTTTTTTTTTAATGGAGTCTTACTCAGTTGCCCAGGCTGGAGTGCAGTGGCGTGATCTTGGCTCTCCACAACCTCCACATCCCAGGTTCAAGCAATTCTCCTGCCTCAGCCTCCCGAGTAGCTGGGATTACAGGTGCGTGCCACCATGCCCAGCTAATTTTTGTATTTTTAGTAGAGAGGGGGTTTAACCACAATGGACAGGCTTGTCTCGAACTGCTGTCCTTGTGATCCGCCTGCCTCAGCCTCCCAAAGTGCTGGGATTACAGGCGTGAGCCACCGCGCCCGGCCCATTGTCAATGTTTTAATGTGTGCCCTTCCAGATTTCTTCCTCTACAAGGCTTGCTTGCACACTTAAAGCATGCACATGCATGCAAATGGTTTTACAAAAATGAGATCACACTGAACATGCTACTTTGCACCCTGTTCCCTTTGCTTAACAAAATATGAAGAACATTCAGTGTCAACCATTACAGACATAACATAATCCTTTTCAGAGTCCCAAAGTATCATTCTGTGTGCCATTGTATTGTACCAGTGTATTAAATCTGTTTAACTTAATGATGAAAAATTGCTTTCAATTTTTCAGCATTATCTTTTTTTTATTTTTTTGAGACAGGATCTTGCTCTTGCCCAGGCTGGAAGGCAGTGGTGGGGCTCAGTGCAGCCTCTACCTCCTGTGCTTAAGCAATCCTCCCACCTCAGACTCCCGAGTAGCTGAAACTACAAGCATGCATCACCAAACCTGGCTAACTTTAAAGAAATCTTTTTTTTGTGGAGACAGTCTCCCTATGTTGTCTAAGCTGGTCTCAAACTCCTGGGCTCAAGCAATCCTCTTGACTTGGCCTCCCAAAGTGCTGGGATTACAGGCGTGTGCCACCACACCCAGCAAGTTATTCGGCATTATTAACAACTCTTTTTTCCCCCCACTTCTCTATTTTCTTTTTTTTTTTTTTTTTTGAGAGGGAGTCTCGCTCTGTCGCCCAGGCTGGAGTGCAGTGGCGCAATCTCGGCTCACTGCAAGCTCCGCCTCCCGGGTTCACGCCATTCTCCTGTCTCAGAATCTCCGAGTAGCTGGGACTACAGGCGCCCGCCACCACGCCCAGCTAATTTTTTGTATTTTTAGTAGAGACGGGGTTTCATCGTGGTCTCGATCTCCTGACCTCGTGATCCACCCGCCTCGGCCTCCCAAAGTGCTGGGATTACAAGCGTGAGCCACTGCGCCCGGCCCACTTCTCTATTTTCTTAGGATAAATTCCTAGAAGTTAGATGGCTGGGTCAAAGGACCACTATACATGCTTTGGAAAGGTTTCAAAAATCTATGCTCCTGCTAGTGTTTCCTCACAGCCATTTCTGTCAATCTGATAGTGGAAAAAACCGACATGGAATTGTTTTGTCTTGCATGACTGAGTACTAACTGAGGCTGAAAGTCTTTTTTTTTCAAAGTCCCAATTTTATTGAGCATTTGCATTTCTTCCTTTGTAAACTGCCTGCTCTTGACCTTTGTCCATTTTTTCTATCAGGCTATTTTGTCTTTTTTTTTTTTTTCACTGATTTAAAAAACTTCCAGATATTATGGATATTTATTTTTCTTAAATGTCTGTATTTCCCCCACTTTGTTATTTCTCTTTTAATATGTTCAGAAAAAAAGAATGACATAGCAATTAAGAATCACCATGTCAGCCAGGCACGGTGTCTCACGCCTGTAATCCCAGCACTTTGGGAGACCAAGGCGGGTGGATCATGAGGTCAAGAGATTGAGACCATCCTGGCTAACACGGTGAAACCCCGTCTCTACTAAAAATATAAAAAATTAGCTGGGCTTGGTGGCGGGCGCCTGTAGTCCTAGCTACTTGGGAGGCTGAAGCAGGAGAATGGCGTGAACCTGGGAGGCGGAGCTTGCACTGAGCCGAGATTGCACCACTGCACTCCAGCCTGGGCGACAGAGCGAGACTCTGTCTCAAAAAAAAAAAAAAAAAAAGAAGAAGAAGAAGAATCATCATGTCCTAGCCTTGGAACCTGGGGCAACTTTTACCTCTCTGAGCTGCAGTTTTTCTCAACTGTACATTGTGGCTAACAATTACAGCTAACTCACGGATTGATGAGATAACTCATGTGGAATCTATGGCACCATGCCTGGCACTTAGTATTAGCTAGTACACATTATTCATAGTGGAGTTTTTTTTGACATTTTTGCTTTAACTCTTACTTTGAAAATGTGAATTTGTTCAAATGAATCAGATATATCCAGAAACAATCTGACCATAACATAAATTTTGCATTTGCTTATGCATGAGAGAAACACTAGGAAATGCAGAAAACCATATTCAGCTAAAATGAGCCATGCAGGAATGCATAAAATGTGCACACACATACACAGGCACCTTAAACATCTACCAGCTTCATCAGGTCACTGCACGTGTTACGAATCACATCCATCACATTGATGTCATTGGACTTCAGACAGCCCTCCTTCCACAACTTCCTAGTAACTCCCAAGCTGTAACCTAATGACACTTGCTTCCCACAAGCAAACCTCAGGTGTTTTTCAAGCCAAAGTGCCTTTTCATTGTGATATTTATATATTTCTTAGTTTTTCTGGTCTATAAAACTGTGTGACTGTTTTATTAGGTCCCTATCGTTTCTTTTTTTTTTTTTTTTTTTTTTTTGAGACAGAGTCTTGCTCTGTCGCCCAGGCTGGAGTGCAGTGGCAGGATCTCGGCTCACTGTAACCTCCACCTCCTGGGTTCAAGCAATTTTCCTGCCTCAGCCTCCTGAGTAGCTGGGATTACAGGCGCCCACCACCACACCCAGTAGAGATGGGGTTTCACCATGTTGGTCAGGCTGGTCTTGAACCCCTGACCTCGTGGTCCACCCGCCTCGGCCTCCCAAAGTGCTGGGATTACAGGCATGAGCCACCACGCCCGGCAGGTCCCTATTTTTTTTAAAAATAAATCTTTTCCTTTTTTTGGTCACCTATGAGATTTTTTATTGTTGTGATCCTTAACCCCCCATTTCCCAGTAAGTTCTGGGTTTTTGTTTTAGAGACAGGGTCTTACTCTGTCACCCAAGCTGGAGTGCAGTGATGTGACCATAGCTCACTGTGGCCTCTACCTCCTGGGCTTAAGGGATCCTCCACTGCAGCCTCTTGGGTAGCTGGGAGTACAGGCACACACCACCATGTCCAGATAATTTTTATTTTTTATTCGTAAGAGAGACTGGGTCTTGCTTTGTTGCCCAGGCTGGTCTTGAACTCCCTGCCTCATGCAATCCTCCCACCTTAGCCTCCTGATTACAAGCATGAGCCAACATGCCCACTCTGTGTTTTTTATTGCATGATTTCACATAGCATGATTTTTAGAAATGCACATGATGAACTATAGCAGAACTGACTATACACCAATTTTACATTGTATAGTGAAATTACATGGCTTCTGTGTAACACTTAAGAAAAACCCTCACCCTCAAGATCAGAGGAATATTCACCTAAACTTTCTTCATTTGCACTTTTTGTTCATTTTATCTTTCATATTAGAGCTGCCCAACAAGTACAAGAACATGGAAATAATCATGGTGTGTGATGTGTGTGGGCTGCTGAAAATGAGATAGACCACACCGGTGAGGGAGGTAAATGCAAAATCTAATTCCCAACAAGTATCCTGATTGAACGTATAGAACTCTTTCATCATAATGAAATCCTATCTCCCCATCCACAATATTTTTTTCTGATAATTATTTAAAAAACCAAATGTAGACTAGTTTCAAACCTAAAGATCAATATGAGATAACCATTTCTCCATTCTACTATTTGTTATCATCACTGCTTTCTCCAGGACCTAAAACATCAGTTACCCACATTCTAGTCACCCAGAGGAGCAGCTGAGAAACTGGGCTCTTTCAACCACATCCTTCAATTAAGAAGCCCTAAAATGCAAGCAATAATATAGGGAACAAAGGGAAGGTTTTAACAGGCAAACTGTTGTCTAAAAATCACTCCACTCAAACACCAGGGGGCATATCAGAGCACAGGGACGGTATCATGTCCTTCCTTCAAGGGGGTTCTGGGTCACCTTCCTGGGAAGAGTCTGGAGGAGGTGTTGAATGACACAGGACGGCAAGCTGGTGACTCAAGCATCCTATATTTTAAGCAACAGATGAGTGAACTCTTTTACTGGCAAAGAAACCACAAAGAAAAATTGGGTGGAGAGGTGCAGATTCTCAAATGCTTGTGTTTCATAACATACACAAAGGTGTCATATATTCCTTTGCATATAATAAATATTACATAATAAAATAAAACAATTCAGAATGAGAAGAAAAAGGAATCACAAAGGAAACCCAAAGGAATTCTCAAATGGTCTTCTGGTCTTCTCTGTCTAGTGCTCTCTCTCCCCGCCTCTCATGGCAGCCCCGGAGGGGCTTGAACTCCTTGACCTTAGGTGATCCACCCACCTCAGCCTCCCAAAGTGCTGGGATTACAGGCATGAGCCACCGTGCCCCGCCCTTAAATCAAATCAAATTCTTAAACACAAGCTACCAAGCTTCCTATGAATTGCTCCCCCGGAGGGACTCAGCTCTGCAGGAAAAAAGCAGTGGAAGTCCAGGCTTTTCTGGCCCACTATAGCAGGGGACCTGAGCCAGCTCTCACAGTTTGAACAGGAGAGGGATCTGCAGCTCCACTTTCCATTGCTCTTTCTTTTTCCTCCTGCCTTAAGTTCACTCAAGTCTCCTTCCTTAGCATCATGGATTTACCTCTTCACTCCATGTCCACACTCTGCCTTAATTTCAACCATAGCCTCCTACCCAGTGACGAACATCTTCTTTGAGTATCTTGTTCATCCAACAGCCTTTTAAATCAAATCAAATTCTTTTTTTTTTTTGAGACAGAGTCTTGCTCTGTTGCCCAGGCTGGAGTGCAGTGGCACAATCTCGGCTCACTGCAACCTCCGTCTCCCAGGTTCAAGCAACTCTCCTGTCTCAGCCTCCCATGTAGTCGGGATTACAGGCGCCTGCCACAACGCCCAGCTAATTTTTGTATTTTTAGTAAAGACAGGGTTTCGCCGTGTTGGCCAGGCTGGTCTTGAACTCCTGACCTTAGGTGATCCACCCGCCTCAGCCTCCCAAAGTACTGGGATTACAGGCATGAGCCACCATGCCCGGCCCTTAAATCAAATCAAATTCTTAAACACAAGCTACCAAGCTTCCTATGAATTGCTCCCTTCTGTTCCAAGGGTTTTCACTTCCCACGCACTTTAGTTCATCATCCACCCTGGAAAAGTACTCACTCCCTCTTCTGCACATGCCTTTGAGGGGTGGGGTAGGGCAATCTTTCTTTGAATGTAAGTGCCATGTCTCCTCTTTTCTATTTGTGACCACCCTCTTCCTTTCTCCAAACTCTGAATTTCACAATTCTACTTCAAAACTATTTAAAATTACTTTTTACCAAGGACTCTTTTCCACCTCAGATGATCTACCCATCTTTTAGTTCTTGAACTCAATTGTGATTTATTTTGTTAAAGAAAATTATTGGCCAGGTGTGGTGGCACACGCCTGTAATCCCAGCACTTTGAGAGGCTGAGGTGGCCAGATCGCTCAAGTTCAGGAGTTTGAGACCAGCCTGGGCAACATAGCGAGACCCCATCTCTACAAAAAATACAAACTTTACCAGGGCGTGGTGGCATGCACCTGTAGGCCCAGCTACTTGGGAGGCTGAGGTGGGAGGATTGCTTAAGCCTGGGAGGTGGAGGTTGCAGTGAGCAGAGTTTGTGCCACTGTACTCCAACCTGGGTGACAGAGCAAGACCATGTCTCAAGAAAACAGGAAAGAAAAATTAACTAAAACTTGGAAATAAGGCCAAAAAAAAGTTACATGCTTCTTTAAAGTTATACTAAAATTCCAGTTACTCAGGAGGCTAAGGCAGAAGGATCACTTAAGGCCAGGAGTTTGAGGCTGCAGTGAGGCATGATCATGCTACTACATTCCAGCCTGGACAAAATAGTGAGACCCCATCTCTCTAAAAAACAAAAAAACTTGGTCAGGCCTGGTGGCACATGTCTGTAGTCCCAGCTACTTGGGAGGCTGAGGTGGGAGGATCACTTGAGGCCAGAGTTCAAGGCTGCAGTGAGCCATGATTTTACCACTGTACTCAAGCCTGGAACAACAGAGCAAGACCCCTGACTCAAAAAAAAAAAAAGTTATACTACAGCACTGTCTAAGCTGCCTGCCTAAAAGTTATCTGATGCTCTACGGAACCATCACCTTGTTTGACTTTCTATTTACTACTGATTAACGCTCCCATTCTGTAAAGTTAGATGTTAGCCTGCAGAAAATTGTTAAGTTAAAATGATTTCTGTCTGGTAGAAAAGATAACCTTTAAGCTTTTGTTTTCATTGCACTGTAGGACATTAACTAGTTTTGCGTTTTTTTTGAGCCAGTCTCGCTGTATCGCCCAGGCTGGAGTGCAGTGGCACGATCTTGGCTCACTGCAACCTCCACTTCCCAGTTTCAATTCTCCCACCTCAGTCTCCCAAGTAGCTGGGACTACAGGTGCCTGCCACCACACCCAGCTAATTTTTGTATTTTTAGTAGACGAAATTTAACCATGTTGGCTAGGCTGGTCTTCAACACCTGACCTCAAGTGATCCACCCGCCTCAGTCTCCCAAAGTCCTGGGATTACAGGCGTGAACCACTGAACCTGGCCCTAGTTTTGTATTTAAATTTGCAATCTTATTCCTGCATTCTTTTTTCTATGTAAACATCAGTTTCTTGCAGTCTCCTTTGATCCATTTGTCATCCTGTTATCTTCATTAACAATGTTAATCTCTGATATGTGCTCATGACGTTTTAGTTTAAGACTATGTTTTTAACTTTTAAAAAACTTTGCTATATTACATATAGTAAGTTTTTTTTTTTTTTTTTTTTTTAAATGCTGCACATGCCTGTTGGTCCAGCTACACAGCAGGCTAAGATGGGAGGATCACTTGAACCTAGGAATTCAAGGTCGGCCTAGGCAACAAAGTGAGACAAGGTCACTAAATAAATTTTATTTATTTATTTTTTGAGACAGAGTCTCACTCTGTCACCCAGGCTGGAGTGCAGTGGTGCGATCTCAGCTCACTGCAGGCTCCGGCTCCACCTCCGCCTCCCAGGTTCAAGCAATTCTCAAGCCTCAGGCTCCTGAGTAGCTGGGATTACAGGCACCTACCACCAAACCCAGCTAATTTTTGTATTTTCAGTGCAGACGGGGTTTCACCACGTTGGCCAGGCTGGTCTCGAACTCCTGGCCTCAAGCGATCTGCCTGCCTCAGCCTCCCAAAGTGCTGGGATTATAGGCATAAGCCACTACCCCCGGATTCTAAATAAATAAATCTTAAAGATGTTTTTCTTATGTCTTGTGTTCTATGAGTGCATGGAGAAAATCTTCCTTTCCCTGTACCGCTTCAAGCACCAAGCACACTGGTACTAAAAAACAAAAGCCAGGCCGGGCATGGTGGCTCACCCCTGCAATCTCAGCACTTTGGGAGGCCGAGGCGGGTGGATCACCTGAGGTCAGGAGTTCGAGACAGCCTGGCCAACATGGTGAAACCCCATCTCTACTAAAAATATAAAAATTATCTGGGTGGGGGGGTGGGTGCCTGTAATCCCAGCTACTCGGAAGGCTGACCCTGAGGCAGTTATCACTTGAACCTGGGAGGCAGAGGTTGCAGTGAGTTGAGATTGCGCCACTGCACTCCAGCCTGGGTGGCAAGAGTGAAATGCCATCTCAAAACAAAAACAAAAAAAAACCACAAAACACAAAACAACAACAACAACAAAAAACTGGCACTGACTCACTG
This sequence comes from Symphalangus syndactylus, assembly GCF_028878055.3. Lineage (NCBI taxonomy): Eukaryota > Metazoa > Chordata > Mammalia > Primates > Hylobatidae > Symphalangus > Symphalangus syndactylus. Next base: position 17,890,571 of record NC_072440.2, read on the forward strand.
AAATGCTCTCAGTAGCAACTTTCAGGCAACCTATAAAAATGGTGATCATGCTTTCTTTCTTTTTTCTTTTTTTTTTTTTTTGAGATGGAGTGTTGCTCTGTCGCCCAGGATGGAGTGCAGTGGCGTGATCTCGGCTCACTGCAAGCTCCGCTTCCCAGGTTCGCGCCATTCTCCTGCCTCAGCCTCCCGAGTAGCTGGGATTACAGGCGCCCGCTACCACGCCCAGCTAATTTTTTGTATTTTTAGTAGAGACGGGGTTTCACCGTGTTAGCCAGGATGGTCTCGATCTCCTGACCTTGTGATCCACCTGCCTCGGCCTCCCAAAGTGCTGGGATTACAGGCGTGAGCCACCGCGCCCGACCAATCATGCTTTCTGAACCAGAAACTAGAAGGGATGTTTCACCTCATAATGGAATAAGATATTTTTTAAAGTTAGACTAGCCTGGAAAATCTGGACAGATCTATGTAATTTCTGCAAAGCTTTCACTTTTAGGGAGGTAAGTATGTAAATACAGAAGCATATCAACGGGTTAAGCATCCACTGTGTACCAGGCACAGAGATAATAAATTAGTCCTTGACTTCAAAGAGTTAGTGAAAGGATCACAATATGGTTTGTGAAGATTGTCACAGCAGAGATGTGCATCTGCAAGACACCAAAGATGACATAGGGAACATGACAAAATCACAGACTCCAGCAGGTCAACAGTTCCCTGAAGGAGTTGGACTGAAGGCTGATCAGGATGCAAAGTACAGTCTAGGCCAGGGAACCTCTTGAGCCAAGGCAGGGAGACATGGAGCTGCACGGTAGGCTGTTGAAGACAATGGGTGATGGGCAGGGCACCATACCGGGCAGGTTGTTACGGGCCAAAGCACAAAGGGCCCTACAACTCATGGTGGTGAAATGAAAAAATGAAGAACTCATAGCAAGTTGTCCAACAATGCTCTAAGAAGGAGAGCTCCTCCAGCCCAGCAGTTGCTCATTCTGGTTTACATGGGGTTGAGGAGGCAGAGGCTGCTGTCCTGCCTAGAACCCCAAAATATCATGAACTAATTAAGAATCACTGGCTGGGCGCAGTGGCTCATGCCTGTAATCCCAGCACTTTGGGAGGCCAAGGCGAGTGGATTACTTGAGGTCAGGAGTTGGAGACCAGCCTGGCCAATATGGTGAAACCCTGTCTCTACTAAAAATACAAAAATTAGCTGGCCATGGTGGCACATGCCTGCAGCTACTCAGGAGGCTGAGGCAGAAGAATCACTTGAACCCAGGAGGTGGAGGTTGCAGTGAGCCGAGACTGTGCCATTGCACTCCAGCCTAGGCAAAAAGAGCAAAACTCCATCTCCAAAAAAAAAAAAAAAAAAAAAAAAAAAAAAAAAAAAAAATTCTGAGAATATGAGAATGGCTGGAATAAAAAGTCAGTCAGATAACTTCATCAATTGATGAAGAAGCTGAGAATTTTCTGAAAACTGGTTAAATAAGAGTTTTGGTTATAAATATGGCCCAAAAAGTGACCAAAACTGGGAAACAGGTCATCTCCCATGGCCTGTAGGGTTCAGGGTTTCAGATGAAAGTCAGGAGAGGAAAAAACAAACAAATAAAAAAAGAGTGACAAGGGATCAGATTTAAGGAGAAAGGCAAGATGTCAAAAAGCTAAACCAAGCCTGTTTTGCAAGGCCAAACTGAATGGAGATTTCACGATTAAATTCAAACAGAAGTGGCTGTGACTCCAATAATGTAATCACTGTGCTATCTTTGAAAAATTAATTTCCTTGAGACTCAGTTACTTAATTGTAAATATGGGAATAATCCAAACTGATGGATATATATCAATACACAGAAATACATCAAGCACATAATAAAATGTATTTAATTTTTTCACTTTTTTTTCTTTTTTTTTCCTCCCTCCCTCCCTTCCTCCCTCCCTCCTTCACTCCCAGGCCAGGTTTCTATAGGTTTGCCTTTTGTTTGTTTGTTTGTTTGTTTTGAGATGGAGTCTCCCTCTGTCGCCCAGGCTGGAGTGCAGTGGCACAATCTCTGCTCACTGCAAGCTCCATCTCCCGGGTTCACGCCATTCTCCTGCCTCAGCCTCCCAAGTAACTGGGACGACAGGCGTCCGCTACCGCGCCCGGCTAATTTTTTGTATTTTTTAGTAGAGACGGGGTTTCACCCTGTTAGCCAGGATGGTCTTGATCTCCTGACCCTGTGATCCGCCCACCTTGGCCCCACAAAGTGCTGGGATTACAGGCGTGAGCCACCACACCTGGCCGCTTTGTGTTTTTTTTTTAAGTGTCTTTAGAAGCAAGGCCTTATTGGCTGGGTGTGGTGGCTCATGCCTGTAATACCAGCACTTTGGGAGGCCGAGGCGGGTGGATCACCTGCAGTGAGGAGTTCAAGACCAGCGTGGCCAACAGGGTGAAACCCCCTCTCTACTTAAAATACAAAAAATCAGCTGGGCGTGGTGGTACACACCCGTAATCCCAGCTACTCGGAAGGCTGAGGCAGGAGAATCGCTTGAACCCAGGAGGCGGAGGTTGCAGTGAGGTGAGATCGCACCATTGCACTCCAGACTGGGGGACAAGAGCGAGACTTCGTCTCAAACAAACAAACAAACAAACAAACAAAAAGACTAAAAGAAGCAGGGCCTTACTATGTTGCCCAGGAGAGTCTCAAATTCCTGGACTCAAGTGATCCTCCTGCCTCAGGCTCCCAAGCAGCCCAGACCATGCTGACTTCCCATAGTTTTTTTTAAAACATAAATTTAAAAAGGGGAAAATCCCCAGGTTAGATTCCAATTAAACCTTTGAATAAAAGCCAGTGGTCGCACTATTGATATTTAAGAACAAAACCAACGAAGTGACAAAGCTAATAAACTTATTTTCTGGGTAGAAAGCATATTTATATTTTATTTAAATATACAGAAGGTAATATTACTGAAATTAAATTCATTCATGTCCTCCATGAGGACAACATAAAAGTAGCTACTACTGATACCCACTTAGGACATTATATCAACCCTGGGACCAATATTATTATTATGTTTTAAAAGTGAGGAAACTGGCCGGGCTTTTTGGCTCACACCTGTAATCCCAGCACTTTGGGAGGCCGAGGCAGGCGGATCACTTGAGGTCAGGAGTTCAAGACCAGCCTGGCCAACATGGTGGAACCCCATCTCTACCAAAAATACAAAAATTAGCTGGGCGTGGTGGTGGGCACCTGTAATCTGAGCTACTCAGGAGGCTGAGGCAGGAGAATCGCTTGAACTGTGGAGGCAGAGGTCGCAGTGAGCCAAGATCTCTCCACTCTACTCCAGCCCAGGGGACAGAGGCTATCTCCAAAAAAAAAAAAAAAAGAAAGAAAAAAGTGAGGAATCTAAGATTCAAAGAAATTAGATAATTTGCCAAAGCCCCCTACATAAGCTACAAAGTGGCTGAACTGCGATTTGATTTTATATCTATATTTAGGTTTGTCTGAATCTCTCCTCTACCCACACTTTTTTCCCCTTACAAAACAAACATTTCTTGGATTTTACATTTATGCTCATCACAACTTGGGAAAAAGCTGTAACACAGACTTGGAGTGACAAAAAAGGAGATTTGGGGCTGTGTGGAGGGGCACTTAGGTAATCATGTCATTACTTTCTTTTTTTTGGGATAGAGTCTTGCTCTGTCGCCAGGCTGGAGTGCAGTGGCACCATCTCGGCTGACTGCAACCTCCGCCTCCCGGGTTCTGAAGTGATTCTCCTGCCTCACCCTCCTGAGTAGCTGGGACTACAGGTGCCCGCCACCACACCTGGCTAATTTTTGGTATTTTTAGTAGAGACAGGGTTTCACCATGTTAGCCAGGATGGTCTTGATCTCCTGCCCCTGTGATCCACCCGCCTCAGCCTCCCAAAGTGCTGGGATTACAGGCGTGAGCCACGGCGCCCGGCCCCATCTCATTACCTTCTTTTTTTGTTGTTGTTGTTGAGACGGAGTCTGGCTCTGTCACCCAGGCTGGAGTGCAGTGGCGCAATCTCAGCCAAACTCCGCCTCCCTGGTTAAAGCGATTCTCTCGCCTCAGCCTCCCAAGTAGCTGGGACTACAGGTGTGTGCCACTACTCCCGGCTAATTTTTTGTATTTTTTTTTTTTTTTTTTAACAGAGATGGGGTTTCACCATGTTAGTCAGGATGGTCTCGATCTCCTGACCTCGTGATCCGCCCACCTCTGCCTCCCAAAGTGCTGGGATTACAGGCATGAGCCACCGTGCCCGGCCCATCTTATTACTTTCAATGTTCATTTCAATGCTGATGGAAGATCAATCTCAGGGTGAACATGTATGTAATGTACGCATCAAGGGGAATGGGGAAAAGATATTTTTGCCTGGCTGTATTTTACAAGTATACCTTCCTATCCAAATTATTAAATTATTCTTCAAATGAGACCATATGCCTTGACAAGATGCTGTTTTCTAGAACAATCTCTCTCTTTTTAAGTATAAATTTTAATAAAAGATACATCCCTTAAGACACACATTCAAGAAACATTAACTGAGATCCTACTATGTGCCAGATACAAAAATAAATGCCTTCAAGAGGCACATGTTATGGTAGAAACCCTCTGTAAAAACATCTGTTGGGGCGCGTGCGGTGGCTCACACCTATAATCCCAGCACTTTGGGAGGCTAAGGCAGGAGGATCACCTGAAGTCAGGAGTTCAAGACCAGCCTGGCCTGGTAACATGGTGAAACCCCATTTCTCTAAAAATACAAAAGTTAGCCGGGCATGGCGGCAAGCACCTGTAATCCCAGCTACTTGGGAGGCTGAGGCAGGAGAATCGCTTGAATCCAAGAGGCAGAGTTTGCAGTAGCTGAGATCGTGCCATTGCGCTCCAGCCTGGGCGACAGACTGAGACTCCATCTCCAAAAAATAAATAAATAAATAATAAATCTGCCAGGACTGCATGCAAAGTGTTAGGATAAAAAGGGATACATGGTACGAGAGCAACCTGCTGGAATGTTGCTTAAAAAGCTGTTGTTGCTGTTTTTCAGTGCTATTTACTTCAGTGTATATGTGCATATGTATATATTTATATACAAAGTTTAAACATGATTTTTTTTTTTACTGGAAAATAACTTCATTAACACTGTGGCTCCCTTATTTTTCCTTTTAAGACTTCTACTTTCACACACTGTGTTATATAATCTTCAAAATCACCCTGTGAGGTAGCCATTTCAAGCACTGTTTTAAGTGAGTTAATATATGTAAATCACCTGGGATAGATAGTGCCTGGCAGTAAGTGCTTGAAAAGTGGTGTTGGTGGTGGTTTTTACACAGGAAGAAAAGTCCAAGTCCAAAGAGGGGGTGACCTGCACACCATCTCAGGCAGGTGGGGGAGCGAGTAGCAGACAGAGATAGGAGCCTTACTCCCTCCTCTAAGCCCTGTGCTCTTTTCACAAGCACCCTGCTCCACAAGTTGCCCCAACCACCATAGGCAGGTGCTTCCTCCTAGGAGTTTCTCACTGGGTTTGCCCCACCTCCCAGCGGTTAGGCTCTACAATGCTGCAATCAACCAGAGTCCCGACCCATGCAAGAGCCCCACCCTTGCTTCAGCCAGGGACTCCAATCCTTGCCTAATGCTAAAACACAGACATCAGATTCTTGTCATCCCATATTTGAAAGGCTGTCTCTCTTATCCCATTTATTATTTTTAAATGCCTGCTCTTAAAAACAGACTGTGAAAGGCCACGGTGGGCGGATCATGAGGTCAAGAGATCGAGATCATCCTGGCTAACATGGTGAAACCCCGTCTCTACTAAAAAAATACAAAAAAAAAAAAAATTAGCTGGGCATGGTGGCGGGCACCTGTAGTCCCAACTACTCGGGAAGCTGAGGCAGGAGAATGGCATGAACCTGGGAGGCGGAGCTTGCAGTGAGCCGAGTTCGTGCCACTGCACTCCAGCCTGGGTGACACAGCGAGACTCTGTCTCAAAAAAAATAAAAAAATAAAAAATAAATAAATAAATAAATAAATCAAACAGACTTTGAGAACGACAATCAAGAAGAAAAACTGAGCAAATTAGTAGTAATAATAAAAAAAAGTACAGGAATTAACATTTGCTGAGCTCTTACTATGTGTCAGCAATTAAACACTTTAGATAAATTTCATTTAATCTCAATGACACTTTGAGGTAGATGCCATTATCATCTCCACTTTACAGGTAAGGAAAATGAGGCACTCAGAGGCTAAGTAACTTGTCTAATGTCACCCAGTCAGCAGGTGGTGGAGCTGGGATTTAAAGTCAAGCTCTTAGCTACCACATAATGCAGATGCTTTGGTTCTATTATCATACGGATATCACCAAAGAGAGCCTGGCATTGGATAGGTGCTCAGTAAGTGCTTCATTCACGAATGAGTAGAGTGAATGCCCCAAGCTCAGAGTGAGAAGGATGTGTCATCCCAGGTCTTTCCTGTATTTCCCAGCTCTTCACCTGCTGCTGCCCTGGCATCATACTGTTCCCTCCTTCACTCTCTTTTAGCAGGAGACTACAAAATTGAGCGAGATGCAGAGTGAGACTCCAAGGAATTGATCCTGCATGACCCTGTTCTGCAAAAGGAGGCCCTCACATTTCACGACAGGTGACCCACTGCCAACAAAATCAGGCACAAGCCAGGCACAAGCCACTTCACCTGAACTGTCCTCCTCCTGGGGGCAGAGTCTACAAAGCAAGAGATCTCAACCTTTTTCAGCCCTTAAACCATTCAGGCAAAAATGAAAGACCCCAACATCCCACCATCTTACCCTTCCATTCATTACCATGCCCCCAAATCTCCCTAAAACTAAAGAGAAAAAGAATACTTGCAAAGCAGATTATCAAATCACGCTACAAATACAAACATCCACTCAAATTTGCATATGCTATGTACTCTGGGCTGGGAGCTGGAGGATCCTATGTGCCTTGTGTGGAACTCCGCACAGAGCAAAGACTGAAAAGTATTGGTTTTCTTCCCACCTCCCATGCTCACAGAGAAAACGGAGAAACCTAACCAACTCCATAAACTGCGACAAGGGCAAGAACGGACGTGCCACACAAAGAAAGGGCTGTCAGAGAGCAGAGAAAGGACTGATCCATCCTGGCAGGCAGTGAAAACCGAGCTTAAAGGATGAAAACGATTTATAAATTAGAGAGAGGGAAGGAATTGTATTCCAGGCAAAGGAAATAGTTTGAGCAAAACCACATTATCAGGAAATGTCCTGCCAGCTGCTGAAGTAGAGACAGGACGGTGCAAAATGGAGAGATGGAGCTGCCTGTGAAAGGCCTGACTTAATGCTACCATATATATTTGGCTGCAGAAACTGCTTTTATTTCAGAGGCAAGGAGAGGCACAGAATACATGGTGGGCATTTGCCACTTCTGTTCCATTTGTCCATCACCAGACCCGACCCTCCCATTAGCACCCTGATCTTCCTTTGGAGAATCCCCAATGGGCAGTCCTCATGTGAGGGAAGGTTTCCTGCCAGTCCGCTCTGATTAATGCATCCTCCCACTAAGAGTGCGACCGTTGAGGGAACGACCCAGGAAAGCAGAGACAATATACAGATCATGAAGGCAGAGGAGTACTAAGCAGGAGCCTCCTTGGTTCTGGCCCATTTTCCAAATTGGCTCTCCAGCTTTTCTAGTCACTCCATGCACCACCCTTCTAACAAATCCTTTTCTGTTTAAGCTAGATAGAAGCGGTTTCTGCTGCTTATCACCAAGAATCCTGACTGATAAAGAACACACTGAAGCAAGGAGGCACCTGACCAAAACCCTGTTTGAGGAAGATAACAAAGAGCACAGTTATCAAGAGTGTGGTCTACAAAAAAACCCGGACACTGGAGCACCAGCACTGGTCAAGCCCTTCAAAATGGCTGTTCACTCAGCCTGGAACACAGCTGCTCTCTCCTTCCACCCCTTTAAGACCTCAGCTTATCCCTGAGAAGGCTTCTCTGATCCTGCCCCCTCCACTAGTTAGGTGTTCCTGTTGGACAACATCCCAGACCTGGGAGTTCATAGACACATTCAAGTTTGAGAACCTCTGTCCTATGCGGTACTCTGACACACATATTCCTAGAGCATGCCAAATTATTCCCAACTTTGTCTAATTCTATCTAAATAAACACCATGCCTGCTCTTTTACCTTCTAAAATCCTATTTACTCATCCTTCACAACTCAGCCCAAATGCCAAAGTCCCTGTGAAGATTTTTCTAATTCCCTTCCTCAGTCCTCCAAAGATTTAGAGTTGTTCCTCTGTTATAGCCTCTGTTGTATTTTCCCACGTATTATGACTGAATGTTTACGTGTTAGCTCCCTGAAAGCAGAGGCCATTTCATTCATCTCTAACACCTTCTAGCACTGTGCTATGAATACAGTGGATACTCATTCATGTTGAAACGCAGCAAGGATTTTTTAAAAACAACTTTTGACCAGAGAAGGGGCTCCTAGACAGACAGGCTTCCTGAATCAGGGCATCTCCCACCTCATTTTCATAGGACAGCGAAGAATATGGAATCCCACATCAGAAAATCCAAGTTCATTCCACGTCATCGGCACAGGAAGCATTGGCAAATCATCTAATTTCTCTGTCTCAGTGCCTTCATCTATGTCCACGGAAAATGGGCATTAAAAATCAAGACTTGGCCAGGCGCAGTGGCTCACACCTGTAATCCCAGCACTTTGGGAGGCCAAGGCAGGTGGATCACGAGGTAAGGAGTTCAAGACCAGCATGGCCAACATGTTGAAACCTCATCTTTACTAAAAATATAAAAATTAGCCTGGTGTAGTGGCACACACCTGTAATCCCAGCTACTTGGGATTACAGGAGACAGGAGAATTGCTTGAACCCAGGAGGCGGAGGTCGCAGTGAGCAGAGATCGCGCCACTGCACCCTAGCCTGGGTGACAGAGCAAGACTCTTGCGGGGGTGGGGGTGGGTGGAAATCAAGCCTCAATCTTACAGCACTTATTAGGAAGACAAACGTATCAAGAGGACTTGGGTAAAGTGTAAGGTCTCACAGGAACGTTAGCACCTGGGAAGAAGCATGATTTCCTTTCACAGCTGTGGGATGGAGAGGGCTTAAGCTGGGCAGACACCAGGTTTAGCAAAGCAGTTCCATATCTGGTTCAGCAGCTTGAAATTTCATCACTGTTCCAAACCAGATCCTGAACCCAACAGACCTGTTCCACAGGGCCAGGTGGAGGAGCAAGCTTGTAAGGGACATTTAGATACATATTCATTAGCAATTATCAAGGCCTGAGATATGCAGAAATTTTCTAGTTTGCAAGCCCTTCGATAGTTTAGGATTAATTTCTAAACAAAGTTCCCCAGGGAGCCTTACCTTAAGGCACAGGCTCTGGGATTCTGCTACTCTAAAAAATTCCATCATGTCAACAAAGTTTAACCCTTGATTTTGTGGTCACTTGCACCACACTCTGTGACTGCTCCTCTGTGTCCCACTACCACACCTACAAAAGCCATTTCAAAAGGAAAAAATAAACATTTCCAAACATATTCTAAAAACAGGTCCCCTAGTCCTGCATCAATGCGCAAACTGAAGTTCATTCAGTTCCTCATTCATCTTTAAATAGAGCCAAAACAGGTTAGGTCCTGTCCTCTTCCTTTTTTGTACCTTAGCTACATCATAGGTGCCGCAAGAACCAAGTGAGCTAAGGTACCCAATCCCTACCTTACAGAGGAAATCAAGGCTCAGAAAGTACCCTAGGACCCAGGGGAAGTCACTTTAAGTGTCCAGCATAGAGCAGACATTTTTTTTTAATTTAAAAAATATATATACATATACATATATATGTGTGTGTGTATGTATGTGTGTGTGTGTATATATATATATAATATATATATATATTTTTTTTTTGAGACAGGGTCTCACTCTGTTGACGAGGCTGAAGTGCAGTGGTGTGATCATGACTCACTGCATCTTCAGCCTCTTAGGCTCAAGTGATCTTCCCACCTCAGCCTCCTAAGTAGTTGGGACTACAGGCTGGTGCCACCAAGCCTGGCTAATTTTTGTATTTTTTTTTTTTTTTACAGAAATGGGGTCTCACTATGCTGTCCAGGTATGTTGCCCAGGCTAGTCTCAAACTCCTGGGCTCAAAGGATCCTCTCATCTTGGCCTCCCAAAGTGCTAGAATTTCAGGTATGAGCTACTGCGCCTGGCCAGACACTTCTTGATAAACACATGTTGAATAAATAGCTTCAAAGCACACCACACCACCTGGTATTTGCAACTTAAAAGCCTGCCTACATCAGACAGGGCATGGGGTAGAGGAAAAATACATGGGTTTTGGAGTTGCACATGTTTGGATTTAGGCCACTATTCCATCACTTACAAGCTATGTGATCTAGGCCTCAGTTTCTTCACCTGTAGCATACCACAGAATTGAAGATTACATGAAAAAACGTATTATGAGACGAATGTAGGTTAAGACATGGAACGGTGCCTGGCACCCAAGGCCATACACATTCTGTGAGAACAAGGACCTTGTTTATTTGCCAACACTGAACCTGGAGCCCAGTACAAAACAGGCCTACATAAAGTTCTGAACTACACAGTGGGTGCTGCCTACACAGTGATTTCAAAACCTGGTGAACGATCAAAAAGTAGAGGTGACTACGGAAACAGTCAATAACTAATAAAGAACATGATGAGTCATGTTCACTTAGAGAACATCAATGCATCTCGATGTATCTATCTGGGATCAAGATGAAATGATCTTGTATTCATTATCAAGTCATGTGTTACTTGACAACAGGATTCATTCTGAGAAATGTGTCATTAGGCAACTGCTTCATTGTGCAAACATCACAGAGTATACTTACACACACCTAGATGGTATGGCAAAAGCTCCATTATAATCTTATAATCTTTTCTTTTTTTGAGATGGCCGTCTCGCTCTGGCGTCCAAGCTAGAATGCAGTGGTGTGATTTCGGCTCACTGCAACCTCCACCTCCTGGGTTCAAGCGATTCTCTTGCCTCAGCCTCCCGAGTAGCTGGGATTACAGGCTCATGCCACCACGCCCGGCTAATTTTTTGTATTGTTTAGTCGAGACAGGGTTTCACCATGTTAGCCAGGATGGTCTTGATCTCCTGACCTCATGATTCACCCGGCTCGGCCTCCCCAAGTGCTGGGATTATAGGCATGAGCCACCATGACCGGCCCCTCTTATGTTTTACCTAACTGGATTCTTGCGACAACTGTCGGAGACAGCACCACCCTGGCTTTGATCCAACAATCCCACTCTGGTAACCGCTCCTGCATCTACACTTGCACATGTGTGAAAGGAAGAATTTACAAAGCTATTCACTGCAGCATTGTTTTTAATAGCAAAAGACTGAAAATACCTTCAGATGCCCATCAAAAAAAGGACCGGATGAATAAATTACAGGGCATCATCAAATGGAAAACTATGCAGCAGTGAAAAAGTCTGGGATGATCTATAGGATACACTGGTAAGTGGAAAGGAAAAGGCAAGGCACAGAAGAACAGGACTTATATAGCATGCTACCTTTTTCAGCCAAAAAGGAAAGCAAAGCAAAAACTAAAATCAATATTTGTTATTAGCTTCTTTTGTAATAACAAATACATCTTGAAGCAGGTAAAAGAAACTAAAAATTTAATTACTTGTGAGGGAGCGGTGGGACTAAGCAGATAGTGGGTAGGGCCGGGAGCAAGACTTTTCATAGTACCTTTTTACGTATTTTATTTTGATTTATATGAATGTACTATCTTTTAAAAAAATAAAAATATTTTCCAAGTTGTAATTCCCAATCACCATTGTAATTTGCAGCACTGGAAATGTTTTTAAAATGAAAAGGCTACAGCTGGCAGTGTGTTACCCAGCTCAACTTGAAGACTCCTCTTTGGAAGATACACGCCCATGAACAAACTCCCAAGTGACTTGTTCACAAGTATTCAGAACTACAGTGCTTATGTTAAGAAAAAATTGCAAATGATGAAAATGTTCAACAGGTACACAGGTATGCACGGGTATGCCTATTCAGATGGATCACATTAGATTATATGGCTATTACACCTCAACTACTTCAACATACAGCAATCCCTATGTGAAAACACTGTGATATGTATGCAGATAAGCAATGTTCAGACAAGAATCCAGAAGGATATGGACAATTTGATATTCGCAAAGTTCTAATTGAATAAAACTGCTTGAGAATTTCCTTTTTTTAATTACAAATTTGAGGAGAGAAATGATCTAGTTGAGAAAGAAGCAAAAATATACATTTTTTAAAATGCCAAGATATTAACTGAATATGAGAGCTACATAAAAGCCTGTTCAATGAGAGGCAAGCAGCATTCAAGAACATTAGGCCAAAGGCCTGGGTGTGAATGTGGGGAATGTTTGTCAAGGGCGAGGCCAAATAGACAGAGGAGGGAGGAGAAACCCAAAGGGACTCTAGTGTCGTGATCTGAGCAACCCCCAAAACATATCCCAGGAAAAGTAACTGGATGAGACCAGGAGATAAAAATGGGAGGAAAATAAATAAGCTGTGGACAACAGCAGCTCTTTCAACCCAAACGTTAGCAGCCCTCATATATACTCCAGTGTCAAAACACACCTTATGTCTTTAAAAAGGTACAAAAGGGCTGAAAAGCATCTGTGCTTCACCTCACTGAGCAGTTTTTCCAAAGCATCCCTCCCTGGAGAAATGTGAAGTCAGTTTCCACTCTTCTCCCACCTTTACCTCCTAAGGATGTGCTGACCACTACCATCCCCAACACTCACTCCTAGCTCAGCCAGTTGGCCACTCCAACTTTCCCAATGGTGTGAACACCCAGACTGAACTTGAGGTGCTTTCCTTCCCTCATTAGAGACACCTTTACAGAGTGCCTATTCAGTGCCAGGTACTGCAGGGTACTCTGCCAAAGATGAAACTGGGTGTCTGCAGAGAGAAGCAAGCAGAGGCCCAAATCAGTGCCATGGAAAGGCTCAGGTACTGGAAGTTCCTCTGCAGGCTCGGGTGACAAGGAGGCTGATGGCAGGGGGACTGCATGAATTCAGGTATCAGACACAGTCAGCTCTCCAGAGCCCCAACAAGTAGCGACAGTGACTGTCGGCCCAGTCACATCAAGGCACGTTGTCATGGAATTCAGAACATAAAGACAGGATCCTAAAAGCTTCCAGAGAAGAAAACAGGTTACACACAAAGGATCAAGAATGGAAATGGCATCAGATTTCTCTACTAGAAGCAAGAAGATAATCAGACAATGCCTTCAAAATTCTGACATAAAACTCTGTCCAACCTAAAATTCTAAACTCAGCCAAACTACCAAATTGGAATGAGGTTAGTATAAAGATGTTTTTAGACAGGCAAGGCCTCAAAGAGTTACCTACAATGTACTCTTTCTCAGGAAGCCACTGAAGGATGTGCTCCACTATCAATAAGTGAGTAAAAAAACAAGAACTGGGAAAGAAGAGCTTCAACATTGGCCCCAAGGGTGATGGTTAGGGGTTGTCCCCACATAAGTGAAGGGAGAGCAGACCTAAACCATAGCCATCAGACGGGGCAGGAAAGAAAGGAATTGACCACCACATTGAAAGTTTCCGTCACAAGATTTACGGCGAATTAGTTACAGGAACATAGAAACTAAGCATGTGGGCCAGGCGCGGTGGCTCACGTCTGTAATCCCAGCACTTTGGGAGGCCGATTCGGGTGGATCACAAGGTCAGGAGTTCAAGACCAGCCTGGCCAAGACGGTGAAACCCCGTCTCTACTAAAAATACAAAAAATTAGCTGGGCGTGGCGGCGGGTGCCTGTAATCCCAGCTACTTGGGAGGCTGAGGCAGAGAATTGCCTGAACCCAGGAGGCAGAGGATGCAGTGAGCTGAGACTGCACCACTGCATTCCAGCCTGGGTGACAGAGTGAGACTCCATCTCAAAAAAAAAAAAAAAAAAGAAAGAAACTAAGCATGTGAATAAATGGGACTATTTATTATAAGCTCTTGGAAAACATAAACAACAAAAAATGTAAAAGATCTACTCAAGAGAAATGAACATAAATGTCCACACAGCAACTTGTACACAAAAGTTTGCAGCAGCTTCATTCATAATGTAGACAGAGTGGAAACGGCCCAAATGTCCACCAACTGAGGAGTAGATAAAACAGAATGCGGTGTGTCCATGCAATGGAACACTACACCGCAACATGATGAACCTAAGCAATATTATGCTACCTGTCTGATTCCATTTATGAGTTGTTCAGAATAGGCAAACTCATCAAGACAGAAAGTAGATCAGCTCATTGAAAAAATTATTCTACTTTCTCCAAAGAGAACTACTTGCCTCCACTTACCCATCTCCCACTCACCCCTGCTTCCTTTCTGCCTTGGATTCCCTCATCTGACTGTTCTGGCAAAGTTCGGCCTCCTAATACCAAGTCCCATGACTCCGTGCATGGCCTTGTCATCCTTGCTGTTCTCTGTGGCATTGTCTCCACCATCTACAGACTACTCCTTGAAAAGCTAACACTTTCCTAACCTTGAATCTCCCAGTTCTCTCCTCTTGACTCAACAGTGACTCTCTTCAATCTCCATCCCAGTTTTACCTTCTCCTAAGTATCCACATCTCATTTCCTACTGGATGACCCCCAGGCACCCCAATTTCAGCACAATTAAGACAAATTTTCATCATTTCCCCTAACCAGCTCTTTCTGCTGACTCCTAACTCCCCCAATGCTCCAGGCTCAAAGTCTTAACAGGATCTTAGAATTCTCCCTCTGCTCTGCCTTCAGGGACAAGCCTTCAATGAAGACATGTCCTGTCACATCCCCAACACTCACTCCTTGCTCACCCAGTTGGCCACTCCAACCTTCCCAATGGTGTGAACACTCAGACCGAATTTGAGGTGCTTTCCTTTCCTCATCAGACACACCTTTCAGAATACCTATTCAGTGCCAGGTAATGCAGGGTACTCTGTCAAACTGGGTGTCTGCAGGGAGAAGCAAGCAGAGGCCCAAGTCAGTGCCATGGAAAGGTATTTGAATGAGGGCCACTTCCCATCCAAATTTGTCGCGCTTCATCACCTCACACCTGGATGGCTACAGTTTCCTAATTGGCCTCCCTGCCTCCAATCTTCCTTGTCTATTACCACAGTTCAATTTTCTTTTCTTTTTCTTTTCTTTTTGAGACAAGGTCTTGCTCTGTCACCTAGGCTGGAGTACACTGGCACAATCTGGGTTCACTGCAACCTCTGCCTCCCAGGTTCAAGCGATTCTCCTGCCTCAGCTACCCAAGTAGCTGGGATTACAGGTGCCCACCACCATGCCCGGCTAATTTTTGAATCTTTAGTAGAGATGGGGTTTCACCATGTTGGCCAGGCTGGTCTCGAACTCCTGACCTCGGGTGATCCACCCTCCTCGGCCTCCCAAAATGCTAGGATTACAGGCATAAGCCACCGAGCCCAGCCCACAGTTCAATTTTCTTAAAAACCCATGATTAATGTGTCACCCCCTACTTGAAAATCTTCAACAATTCTTTCCCTATATTCCATAAAACACCTTGCATCTACAATACAATTTAGCTCCACCTCACCTCTCAGATCTCATCTTCTACTGTTTCCTCACACACACTATATTCCAAGAAATCTCTAGTAACCTTTCATTTCCAAAGGCAGCTTGTTCTAATTCCTCCCACATACTTGTCAGGCTGCTCCTGCCACCCATCTATTTGGACCCAGCAAAAAGGTCACCTCCATGACTGTTCCTTTCCTGATCCCAGTGGAAGAGGATCCCACCTTGCTGCCCTTCCAGAAGACCTGGTGTGTAATGGCGCATGAGGCCCTTTCTCAAAATAGAGATATACAGCACAAAATGAAATGGTAGACTTACTCTATTATGGGAAACCTGGGGGCCTGGGACAATAGGACGTTCTGCAGTAGTACAAGACCCCAGAGATCAATTAGCACACATGCTTTATTAGGTGCCTATAGTATGTTTTCTTTTTTTTTTTTTTAAAATGAGCCAACATATAAAAATCTGGATATTTCTTCTTTTTTTTTGAGACAGAGTCTTGCTCTTGTTGCCCAGGCTGGAGTGCAATGGCACGATCTCGGCTCACTGCAACCTCTGCCTCCCGGGTTCAAGCAATTCTCCTGCCTTAGCCTCCTGAGTAGCTGGGATTACAGGCATGCGCCACCAGGCCTGGCTAATTTTTTATTTTTAGTAGAGACGGGGTTTCTCCATGTTGGTCAGGCTGGTCTCAAACTCCCAACCTCAGGTGATCCACCCACCTAGGCCTCCCAAAGTGCTGGGATTATAGGTGTGAGCCACCGTGTCCAGTATTTTTTTCTTTTTTTTTTAGATGTAGTCTCATTCTGTTGCCTAGGCTGGAGTGCAGTGGCATGATCTCAGCTTACTGCAACCTCTGCCTCCCAGGTTCAAGTGATTCTCCTGTCTCTGCCTCCCGGGTAGCTGGGAACACAGGCGTGTACCGCCATGCCTGGCTAATTTTTGTATTTTTAGTAGAGATGGGGTTTCACCGTATTGGCTAGGCTGGTCTTGAACTCCTGACCTTGTGATCCACCCACCTCAGCCTCCCAAAGTGTTGGGATTACAGGCATGAGCCACTGTGCCCGGCCAAAAATCTGGGTATTTCAAATAAAAATTCAGACTTGGGCATCTCTTGAAAAACAGACACGGATACCTCTCGTCCAAGAAGCCTCCCTGGACTTCCAAATCTAAGTAGGCTAGCCCAGTCACACTCTATACTATGGCCCAATTTTATTTTGTTCACAGTGCCCTGCCTAAACTGTTCATTTATTTTACTCAACTTGTATTTCCTCCATCAAGAATGTTAGCTTCCTGAGAGAGAAGACACATCATCTGTCTCGCTCAAGTTATCCTTTGTCCATCATGAATACTTAGAAGCCATTCAAGAGATGTGTTGAATGAGTAAATGAATGTGGCCTCCCTGAGCCCATATCCTTGAAGGGTACCAATGGACTGGAACACAGCAGACATTTTGGAATGGATCCTTGCCTGCCTGCACCTCCTGGAGGCTCTCTAGGTTGCATCTACCCCTTATCCCCACCATACATATACAAAGGAAGTAAATGTACTCACCCTGCCTCTCCCCTTCCTCACCTGACCGGCTCCTAGAAGCATCCAGGCTGGCTATCCTTGATCTAATCCAACTCCAAACCATGTCCAGGACAATTAGTATCCTGCCCAGCCCAAGATCACTGGATCACTCAGGCATTCCACAAATATTTAATGGGCACTCTCACTGTGCCAGGCACTGTTCTAGGTTCAAAGAATTCAGTGGGAATGAAACGAAGGTCCCTGCCTCAAGGAGCTAACATTCAGTAAGGGGAACACAGGGGTGAGAATCAAGGGATAATTTTATCTTCAGACCACTGAACTTCAGCCTGCCCAACTCTTTTTGTCCTCCAAGGCCCAGGTCAAGAGCTACCTCTTTGGTGTGGTCTTCCTGGTAAGCCAGCCTTTACCAAGCTACCCTCACTGCTGACTTTCACTTGTTGCGCTGTGCAATTTTAAGCTGTTCCATACTGGCACTAGAGTTTCTCATCTCAAGCTCCATGAAGCCATAAAATTCTATGCTATCTTTCATGATTCCTTACAGCTCAGAAACCACAGCCAGCACTTGAATACTTGTTGATCAACTGAAGACATGGAACCACTTTTCCCAAACCTGGCCCCTAGGTCTCCTGTGACAAAACAGCCACACCTCTTCCTTGTGCGGTACACAACTATTTTGAGAAAAAGCCTTATGCACTGTTATAAACCAGGTCTTCTGGAAGGACAGAGAAGTGGAATCTTCCACTGGGATCAAACCTAAGGGACCTAGGAAGCCAATGAACCACTGTGGTAGTTTCCAGAAGGTGGTAGTTTCCATTTTATTCAGAAATCTGTGGGGATAAAGACAGTATTAACCACTAGGTAATTTAAACTCATTACAAATTGAGACAGGGTTGGGTATAGTGGCTTATGCCAGTAATCCCAGCAATTTGGGAGGCCAAGACAGGAGGACTGCATGTGCCCGGAAGTTCGAGACTAGCCTGGGCAACACAGTGAGACTGGCCCTACTATATATATATAAATTAGCTAGGTGTGGTGGCACATGCCTTAGTCCTAACTACTCGGGAAGCTGAGCTGGGAGGATTGCTTAAGCCCAAGAGTTCAAGGCTGCAGTGAGCTATGATTGTGCCACTGCACTCCAGCCTGGGCAACAGCCAGACACTGTCTCTAAAAAAAATTAGGTGGCTCGGCCAGGCGCGGTGGCTCATGCCTGTAATCTCAGCACATTGGGAGGCCAAGGTGGGTGGATCACCTGAGGTTGGGAGTTCAAGACCAACCCAACCAATATGGAGAAACCCTGTCTCTACTAAAAATACAAAATTAGCTGGGCGTGGTGGCGCATGCCTGTAATCCCAGCTACTTGGGAGGCTGAGACAGGAGAATCGCTTGAACTCGGGAGGTGGAGGTTGCGGTGAGCCGAGATTGCGCCATTGCACTCCAGCCTGGGCAACAGTAGGGAAACTCCGTCTCGGAAAAAAAAAAAACAAAAAAAACCAAAAAAACATTTAGGTGGCTCACACCTGTAATCCTAGCACTTTGGGAGGCTGAGGCAGGAGGATCGTTTGAGCCTAAGAGTTTATGCCTGGCATCATAGTGAGACCTCATCTCTACAAAATTCAAAAAATTCGCTGGGCGTGGTGGCATGCATCTGTGGTCCCAGCTACTTGGGAGGCTGAGGTGGGAGGATTGCTTGAGCCCAGAAGGTCAAGGCTGCAGTGAGCTGTGATTGTGCCACTGCATTCCAGGCTGGGTGACAGAATGAGACCCTGTCTCAAAAAATAACTAAATAAAAATTTAAATTTAAAAATTAGATAAAATAAGACAAATAGGAATTGATCATGGAATAGGAATGCAAAATGCACATGAATTTCTTTCTGTGCCCTTGCAGGTAGGCAGCTATAGACATACAGTACTTTCTACTGGCTGTGTAATTTTCAGTAAATTAATGAACCGCCCTGGGCCTCACTTTCAGGATGTGTGAGAGGGAGATGACTAGTATAACAGTTCTCTCTACGTGACAGGGTTGTTAGAAGGATTGAGAACATTAACGTGTATAACTGTTTAACACCGTCTGGCCCAGAAGTTCTCAAAACATGTTAGCTGCCCTTGCTATGTTCCCAACCCCCACCTACCCCATCCCCCATTTGTTAACCCATTTCTGTATTTAGAAGCACTTAGTAAAGAGTCTGTGGTTAGAACTGGGGCTTCAATTAAGGGTCTTATCACACTGCCCACATGACCAAAATAGAAATCAAGGACAAACCAAGGGGAGAAATATTACAAACGCAAAATGGGAAAATGGCAAACAGATCCTTTTCAATTAGCTGCTGCATTTATCTCTTCCCCCAAAAGAGAATCTTCTGCTGCTTCTGTTTCTTCATCTGCACAACGGGGATGTAGCCATCACACATGCCTGCAAGGCTGTAGTGAGATCCTGGACATGAAAGCATTCTGAAAACCGAAAAGTACAATGCACCTGTGTTTCTGCCTAAGCTCTCTAAGGTGAGTGGCCTTAGATAAGTCAACATCTCCTGGCCTCGGCTTATTTAATTACCGTATTAAAATAGGGGTAATAAGAATATCTCACAGGATTGTTGTGAGCAAGAAGTGAAATAATACAAAGCATTTTGGGGCCTAAACATAAGAGTGCAACTATCGAGTTAATAAGATTACTAGCCTAGTCAACTGGACTCTTTCTTGAAAGGACCGGTATAAAAAAACCAATACTGGCCCAGGAACTGCAAGAACTAGGCTCTAACCAGCTGGGTGACCTTGAGCAAGCCGCTGACCCTCTCCAAATCGTGGTTCCCGTGGTCGCAAAATTAGTATTTTAAGAGTGGATCCCTGGGCTCCTACCAGCTCTTCCACTCCGCTGTTAAGGCGCCGGAACAAAGGCCACCCGCTCCCCAGCCCGTACCCGAGGGGCCACAACTCAAAATTCCTTCTGCTCAATTCCCTTTGCAGCGTGACAGCAGGAGCGCCCGGGTCTCCATCCCGGAGAGATGCGTCCACACTCCGCCGCCACTGCTCTCTTCATCAGCAACTTGCTTCTGCAGTCGCTACCCAAAGTTTCGCGGAGCACCCGGAGACCTAGCCGTTGGTCAATCTTGAGAAGCCCAGGGATTCCGGGCGCGGAGACTGGGGGCTGGGCCCCGGGAATCCCAAAGCCGGCCCCGCGGCCGGGCAGGGAGTGACAGGTGCGACGCGCGGTCGCGGGCGGCGGGAGAGCGGACCACGGAAACCGCGTGTGGGCGCGCGAGGGAGGCGGCGGCCACACGCTCTCCTTAGGCCGCACCCTGAGACGCCCCCGCGACGTCCCTGGCCCCGCGCTCTGGAACCCGCGACCCTCGCGCCGCTTTCGGCCCCGCGGCGCCCCAGATCCCACGGCCTCCCGGAGCTGCGCGGCTGGGCCGGGCTCACGCTCGCAGCGCCGGAAGGGTTGGGGACCTCCGGGGGGACCGTGCGCACGGGGTTCTTCCCGCGCGAGCCGGGGCTGTCGGGGGGAGGGCGCACGCGCACCCGGGCGCGCCGCCGTAACCCCTTCCTCCCCGCGCGGCCCCCGCACTCCCACCCACCCACCACTCACCGTCTATGTCCCCCAGGGTCAGCTCGTCGCCCAGCTCCGTGAGGGTCTCCATGGTCTCCAGACCGCCCAGCTCGCCGCTCTCGTCCATCGCCCGGCTCAGCGCAGAAGCCCCCCTGCCGTCCCGCTCAGGGAGACGCGGGGGCGGTGCCGTCGCCACCGCCCATGACACCCGACAACCCCCGCCCGGTACCGCCTCACCGACGGGTGCCACCCGCCGCCATGTTTGCGTTGCGCCCGGGCGCCGCACGGAAAAGGCGGGGCGGGATTCTCCCGCCCCAGCCCGCGCCCCCTGCGGCCCCGCCTCCAGGCCGCGCGCCCCCCTGTTTGTTGTCAATGGGACCAGGCTCATCTCAGCCAATGGGCGAGCGAGGCGGCGCGTGGGGTGATGGCGCGTCATCGATCAGCAGCTCTGATTTGCATAGTGAGGTCCCTCCCCCCGCGGCCTCGGAGCGAATGCCTGGAGTAACCGTACGGTCATCATCTTAACCTTCTCCGCCTTGTTTAAAGGAGCCGCTGCCTTCTCCGTTGGATCTGCGCCACACGCAAGTCCGTCCACTGGCCTGGGAGTGAAGGGTTAACAGGCCATCCTCCACCTGCGACCGCTGGCCGCCTCCAGCCCTGGCTGGGAGCACATTACGTCATCTTCCCAGCTGCCTACCCCCGCCCTGCCCACCTGAGAAAGCCAGCGGAGTCAAACCTGGACCCCAGCGATCGGGACGGGAGTCCAGGTCATCCAAGTCCCGCTTCTCCCAGCCTCCTTACAAAGGCGGGCACGGAGGCTTGACAGGGTTGCAAATTGTCCCAGGGCGGTCAGGATTTTACGTCTTCTGCCTTGCACCCGCCGTGACCTCGCGCTTACTCCAGTGGTCCTCAATCTCTGGCACTTCGGAACCACTGAGGACCTGAAAACCACGCCAGTGCCCAGGCCCACCGATGGCCTCCTGAGAGGGGGGGCCCCGGGCACGAGTTTTTTGAAAAAGTTCCACCGGGATTCTGAAGCGCAGCCCACCCACTTCTTCAAGCACCTCACTGCCCCATCTTGCAGCTGGTCGTGTTGTAAACTTCTAGGAATTTATCCTAAGGAATAAAAATTACAAGTGCTTAAAGAAGGTCTGTAACTAGGAAGAAGTGAGAATAAGGAAATGAATATGTAAATTACATCCACACGATGGAATACCATGGGACCGTTAAAAATTACGCACACAAACGTATATTTATTAGCAAGAAAAGGCGTTCACAATATATTGATAAAAGGGAAAAGTAAGTTTCCTGCCAGTTTGTGAGAGGCAGCTGTTGCTTAGTGATCAATAATTAAGAACACACAGGCTGTGTGGAGGCAGACACATGGATCCACTAATTCACTGTGTGACCTTGGGCTGTTTAATTGTTCTAAGCCTCAGTTTCGTCATCTCTAAAATGGGGATAAAATAGCATCCCTCATAGCTGTGGTTAAGTGAGATTATTTGCACATTCAATTGACAATATTTATTGAACATCTCTGTGGCAGGGAAACAAATGGTTCCTGCCCTCTGAGAGCTTCCAGTCTAGCAAAAAAAGAATCAGAAATCCCACACCTATATTAAACATAAAAATAAATTACAGATGATGGTACAAGTGATCAAGAAAAGGTAATGGATGTGATGAAACTAACAAGGGCCCTGACTTGTGCTGTCAAGAAGACTCCAAAGAAGTGACATTTAAGATGAAACCTAAAATTATGAGAGAACTGCAGCTGTTATAGCCAAAGGGGAAATGATGACATGGACAAAGGTCTCAAGGCAGGAGGAGCTGCTGGTAGCCAGCTCTCGGAATAAGCTTTGGCATACAGTAAGTGCCTTGCATACTGCTGTATTGCAATTGAAAAAATAAGGATCTGGCCGGGCGCGGTGGCTCACGCTGGTAATCCCAGCACTTTAGGAGGCCGAGGTGCGCAGATCATTTGAGGTCAGGAGTTGGAGACCAGCCTGACCAACATGGTGAAACGCCGTCTCTACTAAAAATACAAAAATTAGCCGGGTGTGGTGGCGCATGCCTGTAATCCCAGCTAACCGGTAGGAGAATTGCCGGAACCTGGGAGATAGAGGCTGCAGTGAGCTGAGATCATGCCACTGCACTGCAGCCTGGGAGACAGAGCAAAACTCTGTCTGAAAAAAAAAAAAAAAAGAAAGAAAGAAAAAATAAAAAGAGTGGCTGGGCACGGTGGCTCACGCCTGTAATCCCAGCACTTTGGGAGGCTGAGGTGGGCGGATTGCCTGAGGTCGGGAGTTCGAGACCAGCTTGGCCAGCTTGGTGAAACCCCGTCTCTACTAAAAATACAAAAATTAGCCAGGCGTGATGGTGCATGCCTGTAATCCCAGCTACTCAGGAAGCTGAGGCAGGAGAATCGCTTGAACCCGGGAGGCAGAAGTTGCGGTGGGCAGAGATCGCGCCATTGCACTCCAGCCTGGGCAACAAAAGGAGGCTCCATCTCAAAAAAAAAAAAAAAAAGAAAGAAAAAATAAGGATCTGTGTGCTCACCTGAAGGTTAAAAACGATGGAAGACCCAACAGCTGGCTGTCAGACATAGTTACAGAAGTAGTGAGATTTGGGGTGAATTTTACTTTCTTTTTGGCATTTCAGTATTGCTTAAATTACGTTTTATAATGAACGTGTATAACTAATGAGAAAGTGTCTTATTTTTTGGGAAAACAAGATAAGATTGTTCTCGTCATTGTTCACACACAGGGAGGCTGGTATAGAATACACCAGTCTCACCCTGAAAGACACAGAAAACTAAACCCTGCTCTGGACCCAGCACTAAGCAGGAAGGTGCCACCTTCAACTATGCTGCCCAGTGGCTCTTGCAAGGCCCCTCACACTGGTGTGTGACTGGTACTCTAGGGGGATTCAGCAACAACTCCCATACAACTCACTCTGGCCCAGGGCACCCCCCACAACCCAGAACCTCAGTAACTCCCTCCAGAGGTGGCACACAGCACCTGTTCCCATAGTACCC
Organism: Symphalangus syndactylus; assembly: GCF_028878055.3. Lineage (NCBI taxonomy): Eukaryota > Metazoa > Chordata > Mammalia > Primates > Hylobatidae > Symphalangus > Symphalangus syndactylus. Next base: position 17,914,242 of record NC_072440.2, read on the forward strand.
CACTGAACCTGCCCAGAGGCCGTGATGCCTCACCAAGTGGACTGAAGGGGTACAAGTGAAGGCTCAGTAGAAATGGTGGAAAAATGGTGGCTGGACCCGAACCTCAGGAAGCACTGACATTTTCCCTCTGGCCCTGGATCCCATGTAACTGAACATCTCTTCCAGGTGGTACCTTGCTCTGGCTAGCAGGAGGACAAGGGCTGGCTCTGAGAGGTAGGGCAGCTTTTGACAAGTCACTCCTCAGGACCTGAGCTCTTCATCTGAAAAGGGATGGATAGCCGGGCGCGGTTGCTTATGCCTGTAATCCCAGCACTTTAGGAGGCCGAGGCAGGCAGATCACGAAGTCAAGAGATCGAGACCATCCTGGCCAATATGGTGAAACCCATCTCTACTGAAAATACAAAAATTAGCTGGTCGTGGTGGCAAGCGCCTGTAGTCCTAGCTACTCAGGAGGCTGAGGCAGAAGAATCACTTGAACCCGGGAGGCGGGGGTTGCAGTGAGCCGAGATTGCACCACTGCACTCCAGGCAGGCAACAGGGTGAGACTTGTCTCAAAAAAAAAAAAAAAAAAAGAAAAGAAAGAAAAGGGATGGATTAGACTGGGTAACCACTATGTTTCGATATCTACCATGGATTGGGCACCTGCTACAGGTCACAGAAGAGAATTTTATATATGGTTTTTCATGTACTTCCTCTGACACTTTCCCCTTTTGTCCACAGCACCTGTCCTTTTCTTCCTCTTCCCCTAATCTTTCAGGATTCAGTTCAGATATTACTTCCTCTAGGAAGCCTTCCAATTGGATTAACCAAAAGCATGTACTCCACTGTTTGACACAGAGATGGGGTTAGAGAGGGAAATAACAAGTTTAGTTTTGGAAACATAAGCGATGAGAATTATCAGGTAATAACAGGGTGAGTATTCAGCTTTTAGGTCTTAGAGAGTATGGCTGCCCAAAAAGAAAATAGAAACAGCTCCATAAAAAACTTCATGCAAATGGGGGCAGGTGAGGAAAGAAGAATCTGGAAGAGACAGTAGGCTCAGACTTGACAGCAGAGAACTACAACAACAAGCCTGAGAGAATCACCTCAAGGAGCTGTCAACAGCATCTCTCTGAGGACAGTGATGGGGAAGGGGAGGAAGATGTGGGACTGGAATAAGGAGAAGGGCTGTGGACTAGGGAGGTTTTCCCTCCCAGTGGACATCTGGCAATGTCTGGAAACATTTTTGGTTGTCATAACTGGGGGACCACTACAGGCACCTGGTAGGGAGAGGCCAGGGATGCTGCTAAAATAGCCTACAACGCACAGGACAGCCCTCCACACACACACACACACACACACACACACACACACACCCCAATTATCTAGCCCCAAACGTTAATAGTGCCACTGCTGGAAAACGCTGCCTTAAAGGATACCAGGGAGCTCACAGACTCCCCAATGGTTCCAAAGACTGGGCCTAGCAGCTGAGTAGACAGGAGCAATTGTCCAAGATCACACTGAAAACACCACTGTTGCCACCACTGGGCACCCTGGCACTGGTCACTGGACTTGGCATTAGAGCCACCCCTTCACTGCTGCCCCGGTACCTGTGACCACTACCGCCACCAGCACGACTCCCACCGTGGTATATGCAGTTGGTAGTGCTATAGTGACCTAACAATCCCAGCTGCAAGAGGCGGCTGGACAAACATGTGCCCTAGGGCCTTTACAGGTCAGGGGGGTGGGCTCTGTCTGCAGTAAGACTCAGAAAGTGGACTTCCTGGAGCAAGTGACTATAACAATCAACAGTGGCATAAAGGGAGGGAGAGAGGGAGCGAGTGGAGTAGTTCTATTTGTTTCTTTGAAGCTGCCCATTTGAGGGCAGAAAGGACAGGATTAACCAGGATGGAGAGAGGATGACAGTATTAGAGGAAAGAGCCCAGGAGGAAGGAGGTGCCAGAAGGGGCAGATGAGGAGATAGTTAAGACCAGGCCCCACTCTTTGGCTCTGCATACAGCAGGCAGTTAGTAAATATATGGGATGAACAAGGAACCATCAGAGAAGGGCACACATCACTGAGAAGTCACTTAAATTCCAGGTTTCATCCTTTCAACCACTGGGCATTCTGAGATGGGGGGGCCCAAGGATCTGAGTGTGAAAAGCCTGGTTCTGATAACAACAGCTGGCAAGAGACAGCCCAGGCTGGTCCCAAGTTGCCCAGGTCTTGCCACCACACTGGGCTGCCTTCCCCATTGCTCTGCAGTTGCCCAGCTCTGCTTCAAATTATACAAATCCTGCTAATGACAGAGCCCGTAGAAGTTATTCAGTAGAACGAACCTCCAGCCGAAGCTGGATCCACCGCTGACTGTCCTGAGGTATCCTTTAACCTCCCTGCCACCTCAAGAAAGCTAGGTCTGCTGCCAAGCAGGCCTGGTTCTTAGAAAGTTTTTTCTCCAGTTAAGGGGAAAGCTAAGCACCTTCTCTGCTAAGTCAGCAACTACAACCACTCTCCAGCATGAAGAGGACAGCGATTGGCCTGGTCCTCCCGGCAGGGAAGAGCTTGTGGGCTGGTCCTGACCCCCAACTCCGGCTGCTGGCACCAGGACAGGTTAAACAGCTGAGCCAGTGAATCTGACTCTTTCCCATTGATGCAGGAAAATAGGGTCTGGAGGCAGGGAACATAAGGCCAATTCACGCTTCAGCTATAACAGGAAATATCCTCCCCATAGGGTATATGCTGTAAATGAATTTGTAAATTTACTTCATCCTTTCCATTTACATAGGGTGTACCTCAAGTAACCAATGGAATCCTCTAGGGGGTATTTACTCCCAAAAATTCTGTAATGGGCCCCTTGAGTCCCTATGCTCAGGCCCTCTCCCACGCTGTGGAGTATACTTTCATTCTCAGTAAAACCCTTCATTCCTTCCTTGCTTTGTGCATTTTGCCCAATTCTTTGTTCAAGACACCAAGAACCTGGACACCCTCCACTGTTAATGCCGTGGCCCAGCCCTTTAGTTCACAGACTCGGGTGTCCATGTGGCTGGGGTCACACAACCTGAGAAGGGCAGGGTGGAGACGGAGCTAGGTCTGTTGCGTCAGTCCCACCACACTGCCCTGCCTCCACTGCCCAGTGAGGGGCCCAGGTGGCTGGTGCAGTTCTGATGGGGAAATTTCTCTAGCACTCCTCCCAGCCCCCACACCCAACTCTCTTCCAGCTGCTTCTTGTCTCCTTACTTCCAAGTAACTGATGGGTGCAGGATGTTCTGGGCCCTTCCATGAGGCCTCGGTAAGGCTTGGCTTCCCTTTGCTGCTGCAGCCCTGTAGGGAGGCCAACCTCAGAGAAACAGGTTAGGGCTGGGCAGGGGATACAGATACCATCAAATTCATTTTGCCAATGAAGCTGCAGCACAGGGAGAGGTGGGCCAAGGCCAGTCAGCAAATCTGAAGGGCTAAGACTCAGATCTCACTTGGGCTCTGTCTGTGGTAGGGGACTCGGTGTCGAGGGGATCTGGGATGGTTTTCTCTGCTCCTTTAAGAGGCAGATCCTGACTTGGCAAGGTCAAAGAGGCAGAGCCAGCATTCTCACTAAAGCCCTTCCCTCCTCTGCTTGGGAGGGGCATGAGTGAAGGGCAGCTGCCCTATCCAGGGCCACATGCCCTCTGCAGCTTCCCTGCCCTGTGGCCTCCCGAGACGGGAAGCTGTCTGACCCATGCAGCTTAGGGCAGCCATTGCAGAGCACGACCTCCTGCAGGGCTGCGGCCTGTCTCCCTGCAGCCCCCCACCCACAAGTTGACTGTCTTCCAGCGCTGCCGGAGAGAACAAGCTGACTTCCCTGTGCTTGCTCAATGACTGTCCCCAGACATCTGAGGACAGAAATCATGCTGCTCCAAGGTCTTCTTGAGCTAAATGTTTCCCAGGTCCCAGGGCACTTCCAGGTCCTTTCCCAACACCAATCCTTTGTCAAGGGCAGTGATGGGGTAGGAACAGGAGGCCCAAGCCAAGCCCCTTGCTTCCCTGCCCCGCCAGGGCCTGGGGCCCCTCCTGGTGGGGCAGAGGCATCCTCCAAGCTGTTTCTACATCCCTGAGGGGACCTGGTCCCCTCACAGTGCCCTCACCAGCCTTGGTCGGTCCAAAGGGTCTGCTGGCTTTTATTGTGTCTCTGCAGAGGGGTTGGGACCTGTGCCAGGCAGCTCTGTGACACAGTGGGGCCAGCAGCAGGGTGGCAGCATGACCCGTGGCTCAGAACCTAGTTCTGCTGCTTCCCCACCAAGAGCGGAAGCCAGCTGGCCAGAGGTCTTTAGCCACCAACAGGGTATGGGCAGGCATCCTCCTGCCTCCCCCAGCAGTCTGCACTGGGTCATATTTCCAGCATAAAGTCCTCTGAGGGCCCCTTCAGTAAGAGGCCCCTGAGAGAAAATCCAGCCATCTGAGGCTCAGTCCCTTCAGCTGGGGCTCAGACCCAGCTCCAGGGGGCCAGGCAAATGTGGCCTCCCCTTCTGGAAGGGGCTGGCTGGTGCTCTCCACCACAACCACACCTCCAGCTCTTCTTCCTCCCGACCTGCCTCCTCGTGGCCCCTTGAGCCCTGAGCTGCTCCAGGGCTATAACTCAGACTGGGATCTGGAGATCCTTGGGCCTTTTCGGATCTCTTTCCGCTTCTCCTCTTTCTTTCGGCGTTTCTCTTCTTCTCTCAAGGCCTTCTGGAAAGGGTCAGTGCTGGGAATGAACTGAAGGGAAGAGAAGAGCAGTCTGACTTAGTCTGTGGCAGCAAAGAGCCTGCTCTGAGCTAGGCCACCAGCGGGGTGTGGGAATAGGAAGGTTCCCTGGACACAGGCCCTGCCCCAGACATGGAGACAGTGAAATGGGTTTGGGAGAACTGCTGAGTGGGTGTTGGAAGATAAGCAGGAGTTTGCCAAACCAACAGCGTGAGGAAAGGGAAGGGTATTCTAGGTGGAGGGACGGGTGCTGAGGTGGGAACCTACATGGGGCATCTGAGAAACAACACAGACTCCTCCAGGGTGAGGGGATAGAGTGGCTGAGACCACCACAGACCCGGGAGCCCCACACCTGCTGCACCCTTCAGGAGGAGAGGAGGAAAGTCTGCCAGAGTCACAGACGACAGGGCAAGTGGGGGGTGGAGGATGATGACTTCATCGGCGGTGGGGGGTGGCATTCTTCAACTGCAACCCAGGCCCTTGGCTGTCCTCCCTCCTCTCTCCCCAGACTGTCTCGTCTAACTCATAGCTTCTGTTGGCCTGTGTGGTTAGTTACCCCTCAAACTTGCATCTCCATTTCCAAATGCCTGTCTGAGACCTCCTTTAGGATGTCCCAAATGCACCCTAGACTCAGTATGGTTCCCTCTTCCCAGAGTCCCTGTTCTGATGAGCAGCAGAGCAGAAACCGAGGAGCCCTACCTGCACCCGGCATTCCCTCTCCCTCCTCGGGTCCATCACCAAGGCCTGGCTAATTTCAAGCCCTAAATCTCTCTCAAACCCATCCACTTCTCTGTCTCTACTATTGCTGCCCCCATCACCACCCCCATCTCTCTGCTGGATGACTCTAGGGGCCTCCCAAGGCCTTTCCACATCCCCTTTGGTCCCTCTCAAGCCATTCTCCTCACTGCAGTTGGATCTTTTCTTTTCTTTTTTTTAGACAGAGGTCTTGCTCTGTCGCTCAGGCTGGAGTGCAGTAGTGCAATCTTGGCTCACTGCAACCTCCGCCTCCCGGGTTCAACCGATTCTACTGCCTCAGCCTCCCAAGTAGCTGAGATTACAAACACCCACCACCACACCTGGCTAATTTTTGTATTTTTAGTAGAGACAGGGTTGCGCTATGTTGGCCAGGCTGGTCTCAAACTCTTGACTTCACGTGATCCATCCGCCTCAGCCTCCCAAAGTGTTGGGATTACAGGCACGAGCCACTGTGCCGGATGGATCTTTTCAAAATGTAAATCTGTTCATGTCACATTCCAGCTTCCATGGCTCTCCATGACTGACAAGACAAAGTTCCACATGGTGTATCTGCAGGTCCACCCCGTCCGCCTCTCTGTTCCTACCTCATATCCCCCCACCTTTATGTTCTTGGATTCCCTGTACCCTCTCACTTCCAGGCATGCTATGGCTGAGGCCCAGAACGCTCTTTCCAACACCCACCCCTCTGCCACACTAGCTCGGGCTCAGCTGACACACTGCCCTCCAGACCTGCCCTGACTCCCTGAGGGGCTGCTCCTGGTGGTGTGCTCCCTTCAACTTTGTGCTGATTCCTTCTTTCTTGTGCCCATCGCCCTCCCAGACAGCACATTCCATGAGGGTAGGAGGATAGTGTCCTCTGCCACAAGGCCTTAGCACAGAGTCTTCCTGGCTTTTCAAGAGCACTCAATATGTGTTTTTTCAATGAATGAGCAAGCCACGTTGGAATAGGAAATACAATAGTACAGCAGGTCCTCGAATAATGTGGTTTAGTTCAAGGTCGTGCCATTATAATGTGGATGAGAAAAAAAAAAAAAAACAATCGATTCCTGGCCAGGGCCACTGTCTGTGTGGAGTCCGCACATTCTCCCCATGTTCTGGTGGGTTTTCTCTGGGTACTCCAATGTCTTCCCACATCCCAAAGATGTGCATGCTGGGTTCACTGGTATGTCTACACTGTCTCAGTCTGACTGTGGAGGCATGTGTGAGTGTGCCCTGTGATGGGAGGGCGTCCTGTCCAGGGTTGGTTCCTCCCTTATGCTCTGAGTTGCTGGGAGAGGCTGGACCCTGAACGGGACTAAATGGATAAATAATTATTTTACTTGTTTTGATGAATCTTTCTTAAATGTATGTATAGTTCACATTTATTTCAATGTTTCATATTAAGAGTGTTTTGGTTTTTATTTTGAAGACTGGAGTTGGGCGCCATGGCTCATGCCTATAATCCCAGCATTTTGAGAAGCTGAGGTGGGCAGATCACTTAAGGTCAGGAGTTCAAGACCAGCCTGGTCAACATAGCAAAACCTCGTCTCTACTAAAAAATACAAAAATTAGTCAGGTGTGGTGATGGGCGCCTGTATTCCCAGCTACTTTGGAGGCTGAGACAGAAGAATCACCTGCAGTGAGCTGAGATTGTACCACTGCACTCCAGTCTGGGCGACACAGCGAGACTTTGTCTCAAAAAAAAAAAAAAAAAAATTCTGGTAATGGTTTTTTGACCAGAAATATGCTGTAGTAACTTAACTCTTATTTATATCAATTAGCCTATGGTAAATTGGTTTGTAATACATAGATTCACTTAAAGTCACAGTTTCCAAGAACCTATGGATGATGTTAGGTGAAGATTTACTATGCTTACAACTCAGGTAGCTGTGCTGTAAAACACACCCTTTTATTTGTTCCTAGGGCAATTGTGACAAATGTTTGATCCGATCAAAGTGGATACTAAAAACAAACAAATAGCTCCACCTTGTGGAGTAATCTGCCTACCAGATTAGATTGAGTCATGACTTTGGAAGATGGGGGGATTCACAGAAGTGTAGCCCAGAGAAGGTAAGTGAGTCACACAGCATGTGGTAGGCCCAACTAGGACTAGCCTCGCAGGCTGCACACTTCCCTGCCTAGTACTTCCCTACCACACTCTGCTCCTGTCTCTGTGAGTGAATCCTGATCCACTTAAGACGGGGAGCTGGGAGACCCCTTAGGCCATAGAGACCCCATTCCTCTCTGACTCTGGCTGGGCAAGGGCAAGTCAAGAGATCTTAGCCCCTCCAGCCTCAGTGGGCTCAGCCCAGCCTAGCTGGGTCAGAAGAGAAACACACCCATCCTTTCCCTGTCCCCTTCCCACCCAGGCCTGGAAGTGCCTAGTCATCTTTTGAGTCTATCTTTAGATGTCTCCCCAGGAATCTTCCCTGGCCACCCCTGATTGTACCTGACCAGCCTGGGTCAGGTCAGCAGGCTGATGGCCAACACAGCATTGTGGTTAAGAGCATGGCTCAAGAGGCAAACCACATGTATTTGAACCTTCACTCCATCACTTACTGGCTATGAGAACTCAGGTTGATTACTGTATCTCCCTGTGCCTCCGCTGTCTTCACTGTTAGGTTAGTTATCAATTTATTTCCTCTCTATTCCAAATTCACTCTTCATTGTCTGCTCTGCGAAAATGCATCTGGCTCCAGGATAGAGCCCCAAACTCCAAATCTTGTTGTTCAAGGGCCCGGACCCCATGCTACGTCTCCAGCCTTATCTCCTGCTGTCTTCAAGCTACCCTGCTCTGCCTGTCCCTGACAACAACCACATCCTCCATAGCCTCAAGCATGCCACTCTGGCCACCGCCTTCTATCTTCTCTAACTCCTTAACCCTACCATAACCAGGAGCAGGCCCTCCATGCTGCCGGCAATCCAGCCTCATTCCCTAGTCCGCTCATCCTCCTGCTGTCCTGCACATACCTTCTCCTCAAGCCTCCGTGCTCCCCACTCCCAGACCATGACCTTGCCTTCTATCTCACAGAGGATGAAAGTAGCAGGAGACAACCCCCACGGCTCCACCACCACACCCACCAACCCATTTGCTTCTGTGCCCACATGCTCTGCCTGCCCTCCTGTTCAAGGTTAAGGATCTGCTCTTCTGTACAAGGCCAAGCCCTCCCCCAGCACTACAACTCACCCCTCCTCACCTCCTCCAGATGAGGCTCCAGCAACCTGGCCCCTGGCCTCATCAGTTCCTCCCTCTCTAATGGATCAGTCCCATCCACATAGTGCAAGCCTGCTGTGGTCTCTCCCAAGGGACTGACATTTGAAACCACATTGTCCTCCAGCTATTCTCCCATTAGACTGCTCTCTTTGAAAGGAAAACTCTTCGAAAGGGCTGTCTACACTTGCCACATCCACTTCCTTTCCTCTCATTCTCTGGAAATCCAATCCTTTGTTCCCAGGACCCCCTCAAAGCAGCTTTTATCAAGACCACCAGCAGCCTCAACATTACTCAGTCCAGCAGTCGATTCTCAGTCCTCGCCTTCCTTACCTCCCAGCAGCATCTGACATGCCGATCGCTCCCTCCCTACTTCCTCTAACGCTTTCCTCGTGTGGCCTCTGGGAAACTCTTAGGTCGGCCACCATCATGCTGACTGCTCCTTCTGCGGGTTCTTGCTGCTTCCTCCTCAGTCCTTCAACCTCAATCTCCAGCCCCATCCCAGGCCTCAGTCCTCAGACTGCTTCTCTATCTGCCCGATGCCCCAGATGACTGTGTCCTGTCTCACGGCTTTTGGTGCCTTCTACATAGGCATGGCTCTCACATTTATAGGTCCAGCTTCTACTTCCTCCCTGAAGTATAGAGTCAAATATCCAGCTACCTCCTTGACATCTTTACTCCGATGTTCACCAGGTGCAGAAAAAAACTCTTAATACCCTCCCTCTCCAAGGATTTGAAAAAATGACAGTCCCATTCTTCCAGACACTCAGGCCAAAAGTCTTCTAGTCATGCTTAACGCTCCTCTCTCTCTCACCACATATGCTTCCTCAGCAAATACCACTGGCTCTACTTCCAAAAGAGAACCAGAATCTGACCATTTCTCAGCAGCTCCACTGTCATCGTCTGGTTCAAGCCACTATCAACTGCCACACAGATGCGCACAGCAGCCTCCACACCTGTGTCCCTGCTTCTGGTCCCCGACCATGCTCCACACAGCAGCCAGATGATTTCTTTAAAGTGGTAAGTCTGCACCTGTAATCCTAACTACTCAGGAGGCTGAGGCAGGAGAATCGCTTGAATCCGGGAGGCGGAGGTTGTAGTGAGCCAAGATCGCACCATTGCACTCCAGCCTGGGCAACAAGAGCAAAACTTCGTCTTAAAAATATATATATATAAATAACGGCCGGGAGTGGTGGCTCACGCCTGTAATCCCAGCACTTTGGGACGCCGAGGCGGGCAGATCACGAGGTCAGGAGATCGAGACGATCCTGGCTAACATGGTGAAGCCCCATCTCTACTAAAAATACAAAAAAATTAGCCGGGCATGGTGGCGGGCGCCTGTAGTCCCAGCTACTGGGGAGGCTGAGGCAGGAGAATGGTGTGAACCTGGGAGGCAGAGCTTGCAATGAGCCAAGATCGCACCACTGCACTCCAGCCTGTGTGGACAGAGCAAGACTCCGTCTTAAAAAAATATATATATATATATAATATATATAAAGTGGTAAGTCACAGCCTGTTACCCTGCTCTCCAGGTCCCTCAGGGTAGGTGCCAAAGCCCTTGTGAAGACCTCTGAGGGTCTCAGGATCAGGCCTACAACTCTGACCCCATCTCCTCACACTCCCCAGTCCCCAAATATGCTTCCAACTCACAGTCTTTGCACTTGCTGCTCCTTTAGCCTGGAATGTTCTTCCTTGGGATACACAGATGGTTCCCTCATCTCCTTCAGATAATTCAGTAAGACAGTATCCAGGCTATGTGAAATAGCAACTGTACCCCCACCTTACCCTGGGCATTCCTTAACCACATTCCCCTGCCTTTTTTCTCCACATCCCTTGTCACCACCTACCACATTATATATTTTTAAATTGACTGCCTGTCTTCCCCAACTAGAATGCCACTCCCAGGAGAACAGGGCTAGCCTGCTTCCCCAAGGGGCAAGATGCAATAGATACTCACTTGATGCTGAATGAATGAATGTAGTATGCATCTGAGCCTTTGCATAAGTTTGTCCCTCTGCCTGGAAGGCCTTGCCTCAGCTGGTCCACCCAGCAACTAACTCATCCCACAGCCTCCACCACCTCCCTGCCAAGGCTGGGTCAGGCACGCCTCAGAGGTCTACAGCTCATTATGCTTCTTACCAGTATAACAGTTACGCTGGATTAGAACTATTTCCCTGCTGCCTTCCCCATCAGACTATGAGCATCTGAGGAGCTGGGACAGGGCCAGCCCCCTGGACAGGGACAGTGGCCGGCACACAGCCTGATACAAGTTGACTCTAGTGATGGGTACATAAGAAGTAGGAGAACTCAGAACTCTCACCAGCATGGAGGGAGTGCGTGAGGGGAGCCGAGCAAATCCGGGGCTCGTGCGAGGGACAAGTCCACGCGGGATATCAAAAAGTGAGGAAAATCTCAGAACTGTCCCCAGCCAACATGTAAGGAAAGTATGAGGCTGGGCGTGGTGGCTCACCCTTGTAATCCCAGCACTTTGGGAGGCCGAGGCGGGTGGATCACGAGGTCAGGAGATCGAGACCACGGTGAAACCCCGTCTCTACTAAAAATACAAAAAATTAGCCGGGCATGGTGGCGGGCGCCTGTAGTCCCAGCTACTCAGAGAGGCTGAGGCAGGAGAACGGCGTGAACCCGGGAGGCGGAGCTTGCAGTGAGCTGAGATTGTGCCACTGCACTCCAGCCTGGGCGACAGAGCGAGAGAACGTCTCAAAAAAAAAAAAAAAAAAAGGAAAGTATGTTGCTGCTGTGGTTATGTCCAAGTAGAGTACATTACAATAAAGCTGGACTCAACTTATCCTGGCACCCATTCTCTCTGTGGCCTATGCTGTCACCCTCCTCCTGCGTTTAAGTGAGGCAACTATGACCTGCATAGCAAGAAGAACTGGCATCACAGCAATAAAGCATCTCCATGGGTAACCCCTTGCTGGGAAAGGCAATCTGCCATGGCCTTGAGTATCCACACATGTTTTCTTGCTGCATAAACCAAGAACGGAAGGCCGTGGCTGTTCTTGATCTGGGCCATTTATCAGGGTAATGATTGCAGCAAGCAACCTTGGGGTATGCGTCATTTCAGCTGGGCATGCAGGGGTGGCAGCTACCCCACTGAGGAAACCGCATCCCCCACTCTGCCACATAAAGCAAAGCCACTGGCTCAACAGGACCCTCGATTCACAGGTTCCCCCAAATACTCAAGCCTAGCCCATTATAATTCAGCTAATATAAAAGCTAATAGTGTTGTACAGAAAAGAGTTAACACAGCCGGCCTGACTCCTATCCTTTGAAAGGCCTGCTTCCAAGGTTAGCCCTTGGCAGACATCTGAGAACTTGCATTTCAGGAGGGTCCCCACCACCTTAACTGCTAACAGTGGTTCACTGTGCCTCAACTGTTTGTGCAAACAATATGGTTTCTGCTGAATACACACTTTGCGCTGGGGAGTTTGCCATTTTGATATGTTAGGCAAAAAGTACCCACATGACTAGCTCCCAGTAAAAACCCAGGCACTAGGTCCCTCAAGAAGTTTCCTGGTAGAAAACATTTTAAACATGTTGTCACAACTAACTGCGGGAGGAATGAAGCACATCCTGTTTGACTCTACTGGGAGGGGACTCTGGAAGCTGAGCCTGTTTCCCCTGGACTTTGCCTGATGCACCTTTTCCCTTTGCTGATTTTGCTTTGTGTCTTTTCTCTGTAGTAAATCGTGGCCACGAATACGACCATATGCCGAGTCCTGTGAATCCTCCTATTGAACCATCAAGCCTAGGAGTGGTTTTGGGAACCTGACACAGGTGTCCATGGGCAGCAGCAGTCAGCCAGCCCCAGTAACAATGCTGGCGGATTAACTGCCATAAAGGCCAGTCAGACAATGGACTGAATTAAAAGCTATCACCCTTGCCTTGGATGACACTCCTTCCTAACAACCATGTATGTTATATTCTTACTGACTATTGTCAGTGTCCTGGTCATCTGGAGATTACAAACTGGCAGATCAAAGATACCTACCCCCCTCTTTTTATTTATTTATTTATTTATTTTGAGACAGAGTCTTGCTCTGTCGCCCAGGCTGGAGTGCAGTGGTGCGATCTCAGCTCACTGCAACCTCTGCCTCCCGGGTTCAAGTGATTCTCCTGCCTCAGCCTCCCGAGTAGCTGGGACTACAGGCGTGCGTCACCTTGCCCAGTTAATTTTTGTATTTTTAGTAGAGACAGGGTTTCACCATGTTGGCCAGGATGGTCTCAAATTCCTGACCTCAGGCAATCCGCCTGCCTCGGTCCCTAAGTGCTGGGATTACAGGTGTGAGCCACCATGCCTGGCGATACCTAGCCCTCTTTAGGTATCCAAACTATGGAAATAAATTGTGGTGACAAACTAGACAGCCTGGCTTACTCGTTTAGATGCCCATCATAAAGCTCAATCTCTGATAAGACCAAATGGAGTCAAACTGCTGATCAAGCCTACTTCATCCAGATCACTGCCACTGCCACCTAAACATATCATTGTACTTGGCGTGGTAACATACCCACTACGAAGGAGCGGCACAAAACAGAGGACTCTATATTTCTGGTTCAACTACCTGAGTCTCTGGTTGGAATGGTACGGCCTGAGATTGTTAGGATTGTGACCACTTGGCTGAGTATCCTGCTTGCTGATTTCCCTGCAGTGGCCCATGTGGGTAAAGATAAGAAATATAACAGGTCTCTATACATCTGTAAAAATGCCCTGGTCCCATTCATACCTGACATTTCTGAATGAAAGGTCTAGGTGATAGTAGGCAACAACTGGTGAAAAAGTGAAACTACAGATGCTGGCATAGGACATATGCTTTTTTTTTTTTTTTTTTTTGAGACAGTCTCACTCTTTCGCCAGGCTGGAGTGCAGTGGTGCGATCTTGGCTCCCTGCAATCTCCGCCTCCTGGGTTCAAGCGATTCTCCTACCTCAGCCTCCTAAGTAGCCGGGACTACAGGCACGTGCCTAATTTTTGTATTTTTAGTAGAGATGGGGTTTCACCATGTTGGCCAGGATAGTCTTGATTTCCTGACCTCATGATCCACCCACCTCGGTCTCCCAAGGACACATGGATTTTAATAGCGATAATCCTGCCACCTGGGGAGGATATACCTTAGATCCCAGAAAGTGCAGGGAACAATTAATGCTCTCTTTATCCCTTAGATCCATCACTGCCACCTGACAAAACAATCCTAGGGTCTGCCCAAGCCCAGTGGCAGCTGCAGCTGTCAATATGGCCAACTGTTGGGTGTCTCATTTCCATCCACATGATAGGAAAACTCACATGGACATGTCAGTACTGAGCTATTCTGCTGTGTCTAATGCCATCAAAGGTAGTTCCCAACAGTGACCTTGTGCAGACACACCAGCCAGCACAATTTTGTTTCAACCTGACAGATACAAATTCATCTGCTTTTCCTGATGCCTGAGTAGCCTTGGATTATACCACGTAGGGCAACTGAGGCTGAAGCTCCACAGTGACACTGACCTCAGGCTCAACTAAACATTGTTCTGGTGACCCAAATCAAGTGTAACATGTGGGAGAGAATGGGTCATGGAATGTCTCCTTACGGGGACATGAGGGTTGCTTGGGTCCATCTATTGCCCCCTGTAATTACTGGCAATAACATCAAAGATTGGCAGGTCAATCTAAGTTCTCTTATGTGGGTGGTCGTGGATAACAGACTGGTCTTAGACCATATCCTGATTATCCAAAATGAGACTTACTGGTCCTCCAGGACCTTCACAGCTGGTTGAGTCCAGGACCCTGGTCAATATTGCAGGTTAGGGGCCAGGCACAGTGATTCACACCTACAATCCCAACACTTTGGGAGGCTGAGACAGGAAGATGGCTTGAGCCCAGGAGTTTGAGACCACCCTAGGCAGCACAGCAAGAACCTGTCTCTGAAAAAATAATAAATTAATTAGCCAGGAATGGTGTCGCACAGGCCTGTTGTCCCAGCTACTCAGAAGGCTGAGGTGGGAGATCTGTTTGAGCCCAGGAGTTCAAGGTTACAGTAAGCTAGGTGGGTGACAGAGCGAGACCCTGTCTCTAAAAATAATAATAATAATAATGTAGGTTGGCCTTACCCTGCTATTCAGAATATAGTTGATAGTAATCTTAATTAAATGAAGTATGAGACTAATTGACAGATTTGGTCCTAGCCTCTATCAGTCAGATCAATCAGACTGAATAGCACATTCGTGCGAAAATTTGAGTTAGGCCGGGCGCAGTGGCTCATGCTTGTAATCCCAGCACTTTGGGAGGCCGAGGCGGGTAGATCACGCAGTCAGGAGATCGAGACCATCCTGGCTAACATGGTGAAACACCGTCTCTACTAAAAATACAAAAAACTAGCCGGGCGTGGTGGCGGGCGCCTGTAGTCCCAGCTACTGGGGAGGCCGAGGCAGGAGAATGGCGTGAACCAAGGAGGCAGAGCTTGCAGTGAGCCGAGATCATGCCACTGCACTCCAGCCTGGGCAACAGAGCGAGACTCCATCTCAAAAAAAAAAAAAAAAGAAACAAAAGAAAATTTGAGTTAAACCAAGCCATGGAGGGCTTGGGGCAGACTGTTGGGGCGGCAATCCATCATGGCCCTGAGCATCCCTGCATATTCTTGCAGGGCACACCAAAGATACAAAGCCCTAACCACTCTTTACCTGGGCCATGTCTTAGGATTGTGTTTGCAGAGAGCAACCTTGAAGGGTGTGGTAATGTCTCCTCCCAAAGAGCACGTTTGCTGCAGTTCACCATAAAAATCATGAATTTCCTCAGCTTGGCAGTTCTCAGCTATGATGGACACCCCCTGCATGCACAGTGCCCACCTGGCCCCCTCTGTGTCATCCCCGTGGGACTTGGGGAACAAGGTGAACCAACACAACCAGGCCAACAGTCTAGCTACTGCCTTTGGTGTAATACAGTCCAATGTCTCTGACCTGTCAGTGTCCATGAAACAGCAGCAGGCTAGCTTGTTGGCCTGGAGGCAGAATTAAATCCTAGACCCCTCAGACACCCAACATCCCTCCCCACACCAAGGACCAGCATGTGGTTTGACAAGTCCAGTCCTCCAGCCACCACAGCCCTTCCTTCCTGCCCCTCCTAGCCCTGCCACTTCCAATCCCTTCCTCAATCTATCGTATCTGTCCCTGTCTTTTTTTTTTGAGACGGAGTTTCACTCATGTTGCCCAGGCTGAAGTGCAATGGCGCGATCTCAGCTCACTGCAACCTCCATCTCCCGGTTCAAGCAATTCTCCTGCCTCAGCCTCCTGAATAGCTAGGATTACGGGCATGCACCACCATGCCTGGCTAATTTTTTGTATTTTTAGTAGAGACAGAGTTTCACCATGTTGGCCAGGCTAGTCTCAAACTCCTGACCTCTGGTGATCCACCCTCCTCAGCCTCCCAAAGTGCTGGGATTACAGACGTGAGCCACCATGCCCGGCCTGTCCTCATCTTTTATCCCAAACTTTGTCTCCAGCTCTCAAAGCCCACCTCAGCCCCCTGGAACCCCTGGAATGAGAGCATGTACAGGAGTGTGGGATGGAAGCCCAGTTGGCGCTCAGAGGTTCAAAGGCAGGGAAGAGCATGGCCTGATCTCCCTGGCTGCTCTGATATCCACCTGAAGTGGGATGCCTATTTTGTGCTTGGATGGGTTTGTTCATAGTCTCCTAACTACCGCCCATAGCTGGAGTTCACACGCTGTGAACAGACAGGGAGCCTGAGGCTAAGAGGGGAGCAATGACTTGCCCACAGGCTCCAATGAGTCAGTGATAGCTTCTGGACCCAGGCCCAGGCTGCCTAGCTCCAAGTCCAAAGCCACCCAAGGTCCCCAGCCCCTGCAGGCCTCAGCGTCCTATGGCCCAGCAGAGGCAAAGCAGACACAGGCATAGGCCCTGGCAGCTCACCTCTGTGCGGTCGATTTTAAATGGGTTCTGGAAGTCGGAGTCTTTCTCACTGATCCCCAGCTCCTGGGCCATCTGCAGATGAAGAAACACTAGTCATCCTCTGCCTTCTCCTGAGTCCTGCTCACCAGAGAGTCACTCCCTCCATGCTGGGACCCAGACTCCTGACTTGGGCAGATGTGGGCCACGTGATGATCCCATGGGAACTGGGTCAGCACAGAATCCCTTGAAATGGGGCCTCTGTGGCCCAACGTACCCTGAAGCTCCACAAAGAAAATGTAACCAAACACTGACGTTCAGGCCCGACTGAAGGCAGATGTAAGGATCCTAGTCAACCACCCGACAGAGGGCTCCCGGGCTACCTCCACCCAAGTCCTTACCAGGCTGAGGATGGGCGAGTGGGGCCCCTGGTTGAAGACGCCTGTCTGGTTGCAGAAACTGATGCCCCAGCGGATGAGCAGGTTCCAGTTGGAGTTGTGGTCAAAGTAATAGTGCACAATCCTCGGGAAGCGCAGCACCACATCGCCGAAGAAGGCCGTGTTCTCCACCACGTGGGAGAAAGCTGGCGAGAGGACCCGGATGAGTGGCCAGGGCAGATGCTCTCCTGGCTGCCTCGCTGGCCCCTGGCATCCTCTAGAGAACAGAGACATCCACCAAACCCAACAAGCAAGGAAGGAACAGTGCCTACTGACCACAGGCTGCCAATCACATGTACAGTGCGAACTAGGACCTTACATCCACCAGCTCAGAGTCCTTATAACCACTTTTAGAGGGAGATGTGGCTGCTGTTCCCATTTTACAGATGGGAAACTGAGGCTCAGCAGCTAGTGAGGAGCAAATCTAGGCTGCAAACCCAGGTCTGTCAGCCCAAAGGCACATCTTGCAGCTTAGAAGACTCATTTGCTGTGGGGACCACAGAAGTGAGTGTTGTTCTGCACATGGATGCTGATGTATCACACGAGGCTTTGCTGGGTTTGACGCCCCCACCAACATGTTATCCAAATGTCCAGTGCTGGCCCTGGTGTTAACACAACTAGAGTGTCTGTGAGACCTCAGGTCTCTTAGGATGGCCAGAGAACAGGCCAGCATTTTTCTTTTTTAATATTCTTTCCATTTTATTTCATTTTAAGTGCTTAAGTTCTTATTTTGAATGAACGAATGAATATATTTAATTAATTAATTAATTACTTTAGAAGTGCAGTCTCACTTTGTTGCCCAGGCTGATCTCAAATTCCTGGCCTCAAGTGATCCTCCCACCTCGGCCTTCTAAAGCTCTGGGATTATAGGGATTATAGGCCAGAGCCACTGCACTCGGCCTGAAATTATCTTAGACTTACATAACACAACATAAAATTCATTCACTTGGCTTCCTCTAATGTTACCATCCTTTGTTTTTTTTTTTTGGAGACGGAGTCTCACTTTCTTGTCCAGGCTGGAGTGCAGTGGTGGGATCTTGGCTCACTGCAACCTCTGCCTTGCGGGTTCAAGTGATTCTCCTGCCTCAGCCTCCCGAGTAGCTGGGATTACAGGTGCATGCCACCAAACTCGGCTACTTTTCTATATTTTTGGTAGAGACTGGGTTTCACTGTATTTGGCCAGGCTGGTCTCAAACTCGAACTCAAGTAATCTGCCTGCCTCGGCTTCCCAAAGTGCTGGGATTACAGGAGTGAGCCACCTGCCTGGCCTAGTGTTATCATCTTATATAACCAACATACAACTATCTAAACCAGGAAATTAACAGCAATACAATACTACCAACTAACCTAACAGACTTAATTTGAATTTTCTGTTTTCCCACTAATGTGCTTCTACTGGTCAACAGGTCAGTTTAGACTGAGCTTTGTTAGTGTGCTGTAGGAAAACACCCTGCTGCAAGACAAGCGTGGCGCCATCTTGAAGCCATAATGGCTGAGGTTTGACCCCTGCACACCAAGGTATTCTGCAGCAAGGTCTTTAAACAATGCCTGTAGCATAGATAACCCCTCAAAAAGATGATTATTTAACTTCCCCAGTGGTCACAAGTTTCACACGAAAGCCTGAGATGTCACCAGCTGCATGTTTTAACCTAAAAGCTTGCTGTATAAACAATACTTTTGGCCGGGTGTGGTAACTCACCCCTGTAATCCCAGCACTTTGGGAGTCCATGGCAGGTAGATCACTTGACATCAAGAGTTCAAGACCAGCCCGGCCAACATGGCAAAACCCCATCTCTACTAAAAATACAAAAATTAGGCTGGGCGCGGTGGCTCATGCCTGTAATCCCAGCACTTTGGGAGGCCAAGGCGGGCGGATCACGAGGTCAGGAGATCGAGACCATCCTGGCTAACATGGTGAAACCCCATCTCTACTAAAAATACAAAAAATTAGCCGGGCGTGGTGGCGGGCGCCTGTAGTCCCAGCTACTCGAGAGGCTGAGGCAGGAGAATGGTGTAGACCCGAGAAGCAGAGCTTGCAGTAAACTGAGATCGCACCACTGCACTCCAGCCTGGGCGACAGAGCGAGACTCCGTCTCAAAAAAAAAAAAAAAAAAAAAAAAAAGAATACAAAAACTAGCTGGGTGTGGCGGCGTGCACCTGTAGTCCCAGCTACTTGGGAGGCTGAGGCAGGAGAATCACTTGTACCCGGGAGGTGGAGGTTGCAGTGAGCCGAGATCATGCCACTGTACTCCAGCCTGGCGACAGAGTGAGACTCTGTCTCAAAAAAAAAAAAAAAAAGAAATGCTATTGCTAAAAAGTAGCCAGTTAATGGGGGAGGCCACTCACGAAATGCCCACCTGCCCAAGGGGACCACTTAGAAGGTGCCACAAGAGGGCAATTCCAGGGAGAAAAAAAGAGTGACAAGAACAGGAGAGAAGGAGCAGCTAGAGAAGATTGGGTGGTGTGGAGGACAGGGCGGGGCAGGGCAGACCATACCATCCTTCAGCTTCTCGTCCTGGGGGAAGGGCCCATCTGGGAGCACATCAGCAGCGGTGAGCACTGTCCGGGAGTCCTCCAGCACCTGAGGGAATCCCACCAGGGCTGAGTGGCTTCGCAGCGCCCATCACAGACTGCTCTCATCCCCATTTATTTAAACCCCACTTCAAGTCTTATGTGCACACAGTTCCCCTGTCCCTGAACACCAACCCCGTAGGGAACTCCGATTTACCCATCAGTGCCTAGATCAAAGACTGGACCTGCCATGAGCTGCTCCCTGCCTGCACACACCTTAAAGAGCCCCTTGAGCATGACATCAAGGATCTTGTACTGCTGGTGGATGTCGTTCAGCTGTGCTAGGTTCTTCAGTGCCAACAGCTGCTCCCGCCGCTTCACCTCAAACATCTTCTTGTCTGGGCAGCATTAAGTTAAGGGGCTGGCATCAATAGCCCTGCCTGCACAATCCAGCAGTCTTGCCTCAGAAGGCTCATTCCTGACCAGCAAGTATCTGCAAGGGCCATGGATGCCCAGGGCTAGAAGCCTCCAGGAAATGAACAAACTGACAAGTGCATGGCCCTGCAACGCACTATTCATCCAGTTCCCATGGCGCTCCACACCCAGAAGCCTGAAACCAAGCCTCCAGACCTGGCTCCTGCCTTCCCTTTGCTGCGGTCTTCCTGCCATCTCCACAAGCATTCACTGTTCCAGAGCCTCCACCTCTCTGCTTACGCTGCACCCTCTCTGCCCAGGATGCCCCTCACCCTCCTCTAGGAGTTTCTATCCTTTCAAGGCCTGGCTCAAAAACCATCACACAGTGTTTCTCCCTGACCCCTCCTGTGCCCATCAGAGCACTGGTCACACAGTAAAATGATCATTTGTTTGGATACTTTCTCCCTCTAGGCTTATGGACACCTCAAAGCCAGGAGACTTGTTGTAATTCATCTTTGTGTCCCTGAGGCCTGGCCTGGAGCAGGTGGCCCAGTTCACCAGGGCCCAGATGGGCAAGTAATCCAGAATTCCTGAGTCTCCACCCAGGATCTTGCCCGCAAGGTGCCAGGCCATGCACAGTCCTCACTGAGCCTTTGCAGTCTAGAGATGGGCCTTGTCATCTCCATTTACCATACGTGGAAGCTGAAGCTCCGGAGAGACCTGACTTGCTCAAGGTCTGGCTACAGCACCTCACCTTTTCTCCCTGTTCCCGCCAGCTGGGCCTGCTTATCCCTGGAATCCCCGAGTAGAAGAACCTCATTTATAGACCCCTCAAAGACAGCTCATTAACTACAACCCCAAAGGATACAGATCTCCAGGCTTGGGTCCAGGGAGGTCCTCAAGGTGCCTGTGGCTCCCGTCCCAGACAAAAACAGGACAAAGAGGAAGGCCAGGAACTGAAGAAGGTCCATGTCCAAACCTCTTGAGCTGGAAGAATAACCCAAAGAAAGAGAGTGAGACTCAGAGATCGGTGTTACATAAAATAGAGGGCACAGGTGAACAGCAGCTTCCCCTGACATAGTGCAGCCTCTGTATACCAAGAACCCAGCTTTGGGGAGCCTTGAAGCTGCAGCTCTTATCCCAGGGCCAGCAGGCACACAATACAGAGCCATGGGATGCTAGGAGGTGGGGAGGAAGATAAGTGTGTGTAACATAGGGACGCTTAGAGCACAGGGTCAGTGGCTAGAGCTCTGGGCTGGAGCCCTGCCCTCGCCCCTGTCTCTGGGATCTCGAGCAGCTTGCCCAGCCTTTCTGAGCCTCAGCCTTCTCAGCTGTAGAACAGGGATAAGGAGGTCACCTCCCTGCTGCAGGGAGGGAGGTCTGGGTGAGGTACTGTGTCTGGGTAGGAGGGACTCGTCAACAGTACTCCTTCCACATCTCCTATCCTGGTCTCCCAGGAAAGCATCTGGTCAAGGAAGCCCAGGCAGAGAAGATGTGAAACTTCTGGGGTTTTCCTCCTTCCTTGACTTTTGTCATCAGAAAGGAAGAAGGGACAAAGGGCAGGGAGGAAGGCAGGGCAGTCTCGGGGTAAGGGGGCTTGCTACTCACTCACTTTGGAACCACAGGTACTACATACAACACCTGTTCATATTCAGGCAACATGCGACAATTATTTATTTATTTATTTTAATTTAATTTAATTTTGTGTTTTTTAAGATGGAGTTTCACTCTTGTTGCCCAGGCTGGAGTGGAATGGCTTAATGTCGGCTCACTGCAACCTCTGCCTCCCGGGTTGAAGTGATTCTCCTGCCTCAGCCTCCGAGTAGCTGGGATTACAGGCATGCGCCACCATGCCCAGCTAATTTTGTATTTTCAGTAGAGACGGGTTTCTCCATGTTGGCCAGGCTGGTCTCGAACTCCCAACCTCAGGTGATCCGCCTGCCTTGTCCTCCCAAAGTGCTGGGATTCAGATGTGAGCCACCGCGCCCAGCCCTTTTTATTTATTTTTTCCTTAGTAGAGATGAGGTCTTGCTATATTGCCCAGGCTGGTCTCCAACTCCTGAGCTCAAGAGATCCTCTCGCCCTGGCCTCCCAAATACTGGGATTACAGGCGTGAGCCACTATGCCCAGCCAACACAATTATTTATTGAGTGCTGTGAAGTTCACTTTCCTGGTGATTCCCAGGACATACATTGCTGCCTTCCACCCTTCCTCTTTCTCCCCTTGAAAGGATGCATCTTTTCACTTGGCTGGGGTGGTAATTCTCTTAACGTTTTTTGTTAGTTCCTGTAATTTTTTTTTTTTTTGAGACAGGGTCTTGCTCTGCTGCCCAGGCTGGAGTGCAGTGGCACAGTCATGGCTCATTGCAGCCTCCACCTCCCAGGCTCAAGCCATCCTCCCACCTCAGCCTCCTGAATAGCTGGAACTACAGGTGCATGCCACCATGCACGGCTAATTTTTGTATTTTTCGTAGAGGTGGGGTTTTGCTACATTGCCCAGGCTAGTCTTGAACTCCTGGGCTCAAGTGATCCACCCACCTTGGCCTCCCAAAGTACTGGGATACAGGTGTGAGTCACTGCACCCGACTACTGTAGCTGTTTTCTCTGGTTCTAACTCTGCTATTATGGCCTGACACTCAAATATTCTGTCTTGAGGGCCTAGAAAAACAATGTTTTCCTCTAGTATAACTTGATTCTGTACTTTGGGCTTTTCTTGATGTGTCTGACTTGTTCCATTTAACCAGGAAATTTCTCATGCTTTTAACTAAGAGCCAGGTATTCCCCAGTTGAAGGCACTAGTTTTTGTTTTGTTTTGTTTTTTTGAGACAGAGTCTTGCTCTGTTGCCCAGTCTGGAGTGCAATGGCACGATCTCGGCTCACTGTAACCTCCGCTTCCTGGGTTCAAGCGATTCTCCCTGCCTCAGCCTCCCAAGTAGCTGGGATTACAGCTGCCCACCACCACAAATGGCTAATTTTTGTATTTTTAGTAGCGACGGGGTTTTGCCATGTTGGCCAGGCTGGTCTTGAACTACTGACCTTAGGTGATCCGCTGCCTCAGCCTCCCAAAGTGCTGGGATTACAGTAGTGAGCCACCGCGCCTGGCTGGTACTAGTTTTCTTGTTTACATTCCACTATAATATGATGGAAACTCATAACCTTGGACACACTCTTCCTGTGTCTGATGAAATTCACAACTTTTTCATAAAACCTGATCTATGAAAGCATTAAGATTTTTTTGTTTTTACACCCTTGTAACCTTCTGTATTACTTGGGACACATAAATAACAAATTGACAAATTTCCTTGTCCACTGCTGATTATAATGAACTTTCATAAGATTTTTAACCATGGGGTCAGGCGTGGTGGCTCATGCCTGTAATCCCAGCACTTTGGGAGGCCGAGGCGGGCGGATCACAAGATCAGGAAATCAAGACCATCCTGGCTAACATGGTGAAACCCCGTCTCTACTAAAAATACAAAAAATTAGCCGGGTGTGGAGGCACGTGCCTGTAATCCCAGCTACTTGGGAGGCTGAGGCAGGAGAATTGCTTGTATCCAGGAGGCAGAGGTTGCAGTGAGCTGAGATTGCACCACTGCACTCCAGCCTGGGCAACAGAGCGAGACTGCGTCTCAAAAAAAAAAAAAAAAAATTAGTCACCTAAAAAGAAAGATTTTCAACCATGGTTGTTCCAAGTCTTTGTCGTCTGTGGTTCTGATTCTTCTCTAAAAGCATTTCCACTCAGATTCATAAAAAGACTCTAACAAGTAATCTTAAATACAAGTTTCTAAAAACTTAAAAACTTTAAGATCTATGGACTAAATAAGAAATTTTCAGAACTCTAATGAAGAAACTGATGAATTCCTGAAATCTCTAATCAAAATCAAACAGAACTCAATTAAAAACTGATGAAGATAATTTTCTTTTCTTTTCTGTATTTATTTATTTTTGAGACAGGGTCTCACTCTGTCATCCAGGCTCACTGCAGCCTCAACCTCTTGGGCTTAAGCAAGCCTCCTACCTCAACATCCTGTGTAGCTGAGACTACAAGCACATGTCACCATGCCCAGCTATTATAATTTTTAAATTTTTTTTGTAGAGGTAGGATCTTGCTATTTTCCTAGGCTGGTCTCAAACTCTTGAGCTCAAGCAATCCTCCTGCCTTGGCCTCCCAAAGTGCTGAGGTTACAGGCATGAGCCGCCCTGCCAGGGTAATGTGTTTATGACATATACTTGGAATATTATTGGTTCTTTACTTGTTTTGTTTTCTAAATTTAAGGAAACTTTTTCTCTTAAGCTATCTATAGTTTACAGCAATTCCATAAGAAATACTTTTGTAAAGAGAGGTGGAAACATTTACTTTTCCTCCCTATTTAATCCATCTAAAATTTCAAAACTATTCAAGAAAAGTATTCTTTTTTTAAAAAATTTTTTTTTATTTTTCAGACAGGGTCTCCCTCTGGAGTGCAGTGGTATAATCATGGCTCACTGTAGCCTTGACCTCCCAGGCTCAATCAATTCTCCTTCCTCAGTCTCCCAAGGGTCTGGGAGTACAGGCATGCACCACTACACCCGGCTAATTTTTGTATTTTTTAGTACAGATGGGGTTTGGGCCTGTTTCCCAGGCTGATCTTGAACTCCTGGGTTCAAGTGATCAGGCTGCCATGGCCTCCCACAGTGATAGGATTACAGGCGTGAGCCACCTTGCTGGTCTATTCATGAGTATTCTTACGGCAATGTGGTTATTTGCAAAAGTCCAGTAAGACTTTGCTCTCTCTCTCTATTTTGAGACAGAGTCTCACTCTGTTGCCCAGGCTGGAGTGTAGTGGCACAGTCTCAGATCTTGCAACCTCCACCTCCCAGGTTCAAGTGATCCTTGCGCCTCAGCCTCCCCAGTAGCTGGGATCACAGGCGAGCACCACCATGCGCGGATAATTTTTGTATTTTTAGTAGAGACGGGGTTTCACCATGTTGGCCAGGCTGGTGTCGAACTCCTGGCCTCAAGCGATCTGCCCACTTTGGCCTCCCAATGTACTGAGATTACAGGCGTGAGCCACTGCACCCAGCCTGTTCTCTCTTATAACAGAATACAACAAATATTGCTTATATTACCACAGCTTTAACTAGAATATCATACTTGAGAATGTGCATAGAAAGCCTGCCTTCAAAGATTCCCAGCCTTACAGTGAATGAGTAAAATTGTCACTTCCTGGCAGGCCCAGGAACCTTAAGACTGTTAAGTAAAATCTAAAGTCCGCCTTGGTTTTGCTTCCTACTCTTAAATGGTTTTTAAATCTGTTATTCCTATGTGATCACTGTAAAGAGAAAATTTTGTTTCTAAAAAAAGCTATAATACACCTGTTATTAGATTGTAGCCCTATGCATTGTTTTTGAGTTCTCATTATCTGCTTGTATACTGGACTAGCTCCTGAATTCTAGATTCCTCCAATCCAACTTTCTTCCATGACATTATTAAAAATGGGCACTGCTCTGTTCCTGAAGCCCTGTAAGTTGAAACTAGATGAACTTTAAGGGACAAGCCTTGTGCCTAATGTATGGGTCACACAGAAAGTTCACCAAACCTCCCAATGCCATAACCAGAGACATTCAAACTGCAAACCAGGATAAGAAGTTGATGGTTTCATACTGTAGAGAGCTTTTCCGAAGACACTGGAACAAGATTCTATATCATTTTGAGACTCTTACCTGTTTTTTTTTTTTTTTTTGAGAAGGAGTCTGGCTCTGTGGTCCAGGCTGGAGTGCAGTGGCGCGATCTCGGCTCAATGCAAGCTCCGCCTCCCAGGTTCACGCCGTTCTCCTGCCTCAGCCTCCCGAATAACTAGGACTACAGGTGCCCGCCACCACGCCCAGGTAATTTTTTTTGTATTTTTAGTAGAGACGGGGTTTCACCCTGTTAGCCAGGATAGTCTCGATCTCCTGCCCTCGTGATCCGCCCGTCTCGGCCTCCCAAAGTGCTGGGATTACAGGTGTGAACCACTGCACCCGACAGACTCTTACCCGTTTTAATGTCTCCTTTTTTTCACTTGGCAGGATAACGGTGTAATTGAAATTTCACAATCAGTAGCTTCTGCTGGTAACTTGACAGAACCTGACTGGAGATCCTTTAGGCCACCTAGTGGATGACTTTGGCAATATCCCTAACAGAACTGTTGCTCACAAAAAACAAACAACAAAACCCCAAAAATCTGTTGCTCACTCTCTGTTTTAACTCAACCCAGTTATGGCATAGTAGGTGGTAAAAACTGAGCTATATTATCTATTCACAAATGTCGGTGCTATTGCTAATACTACGTACTGTACCTGGATACATTCCTCTGGGAAGCTGAGACCCAAATACAAAAAATAAAGCAGGCCTGATGGTTACAGTAGGTCTCATCTAATTCCCAATGGTCATTTGATTTATTCAATTGATTGCCTTTAAGCCTAGGTTCATGTCTCAGGATTTTTTTTTTTTTTTTGGGACAGGGTCTCACTCTGTTGCCCAGGCTGGAATGCAGTGGTGCCACCTTGGCTCACTGCAGCCTCGACTTCCCAGGCTCAAGCAATCCTCCTGCCTCAGCCCCCCCAGTAGCCTGGGACTACAGGCTCATGCCACCATGACTGAAGAATTTTTGTACTTGTTTTTGTAGAGATGAAGTTTTGCCAAGTTGCCCAGGCTGGTCTCGAACTCCTGGGTGCAAGCAATCCACCCACCTTGACCTCCCTAAGTGCAGGGGCTGCAGGTGTGAGCCACCACGCTGGGCCTCTCAGAACTATTATGCAAACTGAGATTATCACATTGCTATTACTTCCTATTTTCCTATTTATTTATTTTACATTATTTTTGGAGACAGTCTCACTCTGTAGCCCAAGCTGGAGTGTAGTGGCACCATCTTGGCTCACTGTAACCTCTGCCTCCAGGGTTCGAGTGATTCTCCTGCCTCAGCCTCCCGAGTAGCTGGGATTACAGGTGTGCACCACCATGCCTGGCTAATTTTTGTATTTTTTGTAGAGACAGGGTTTCGTGAACTTGGCCAGGCTGGTCTCGAACTCCTGGGTTCAAGCAATCTGCCCTCCTTGGCCTCCCAAAGTGCCAGGATTACAGGGGTGAGCCATCGTGCCCAGCCCTATTTTCTTTTTAAACTTTATACCTGTTACTTTTTAAATTTTTGGTGAAATATCACTCCTAACAGAATAATGCTGGCCCAGAAGTTTGCAATGACAGCAAATGCCAATGGAACAGCCAAAATTGAACTTAACAATGAACTCCAGGTAGACTTACCTTGAGAGCCACTCCTTCCAAACCTCCCTTGCTGCTCAAATGTGGCTAAAAGGTATTTGGGGTTTTTTGAGACAGGGTCTTGCTCTGTCACCCACGCTGGAGTGCAGCAGTACAATCATAGCTCACTATAACCTGAAACTCCTGGGCTTAAGTGATTCTCTACCCAACTGACTCCCGCACACTCCCCAACCAATGCCCGGATAACTTTTTTTTTTTTGAGACGGAGTTTCGCTCTTGTTGCCCAGGCTGGAGTGCAATGGTGCGATCTCAGCTCACTGCAACCTCCGCCTCCCAGATTCAAGCGATTCTCCTGCCTCAGCCTCCCTAGTAGCTGGGATTATAGGCATGTGCCACCACGCCCGGCTAATTTTTGTATTTTATTTTATTTATTATTTTTTATTTTTTTTGAGACGGAGTCTCGCTCTGTCACCCAGGCTGGAGTGCAGTGGTGCAATCTCGGCTCACTGCAAGCTCTGCCTCCCGGGTTCACGCTATTCTCCTGCCTCAGCCTCTCCGAGTAGCTGAGACCACAGGCGCCCGCCACCATGCCCGGCTAATTTTTTTGTATTTTTTTAGTAGAGACGGGGTTTCATCGTGGTCTCGATCTCCTAACCTCGTGATCCGCCCGCCTCGGCCTCCCAAAGTGCTGGGATTACAAGCGTGAGCCACCGCGCCGGGCCTTATTTATTTTTTTATGAGACAGAGTCTTGCTCTGTTGCCCAGGCTGGAGTACAGTGGTGCAATCTCGGCTCACTGCAAGCTCTGCCACCCGGGTTCACGCCATTCTCCTGCCTCAGCCTCCCGAGTAGCTGGGACTACAGGTACCCACCACCACACCCGGCTAATTTTTTGTATTTTTAGTTGAGACGGGGTTTGACCATGTTAGCCAGGATGGTCTCGATCTCACCTCATGATCTGCCCGCCTCGGCCTCCCAAAGTGCTGGGATTACAGGTGTAAGCCACTGTGCCCAGCCGTTATTTATATATATTTTTGTATTTTAGTAGAGACGGGTTTCTCCATGTTGGTCAGGCTGGTCTCGAACTCCCGACCTCAGGTGATCCACCTGCCTCGGCCTCCCAAAGTCCTGGGATTACAGGGATGAGCCACTGCGCCTGGCCCTGCCAGGATAATTTTTGTATTTTTTGTAGAGATGAGGTTTTGCCATGTTGCCCAGGCTGGTCTCAAACTTCTGGACTCAAGTGATACTCCCTCCTTGACCTCCCAAAGTACTGGGATTACAGACGTGAGCCACTGCTCCCAACCACTACAAGGGTTTTGACACTGACTCCTAGTCATCAGTCTCCAACTGGAGACTCCTACTCTCCAACGTGGCAAGAGACCAACAACCCAAGATAGGTCCGCCCCAGCACTGAGGGACCTAACTACAGGATGACTGATCAGTAACGCTTTTGGAGAAAGATCTTGACCAAAAAGGGGAAATATGAAAGTTGTTAGAATCAAAAGAGTCGTTTGTGTTAAAAACTGACAAATTTAAAGCATGATTCTCCAATGGGAAAAAACAAGAACAACTCTGACAAATAAAACCGAGGAAGGTCGTGAAAAGAGGGTTCTTGTGCACAAACGACTGATAACAAGATCAGAAAAAATGCAAAAACCACAACCCTGCACAAAGGCCACTGCAAACTTACACAGAAAAATGGTTCTGTGAGGACATATGCCCTGCAACTGCCTGTCCAACCTCAGACTGGCACCACTCTTGCTATTCATCCTTGGCGCCAAGGATAACTATCTCAAAATAATTATGTAATCCTCATTTTTCCTTTCAAAACCTTGGTCTTCCTTTACCTCCCCAAATACGTACACAGGTTCCTATGGCACACATATTGTCACTACAATGTTATTCCCAAGTAAACATCATTTTTTTAGAGTCTCTCACTCTGCTATTTAGGTTGACAGTACTTACCGCACTCTAGGCACTGTTCTAGAGGCGGGAATACAGCAATAAATAAGCAAAAATCTCTGCACTCATGGTGCTTGTCTCTAGTAGGGATAAGAGACGATCAATAAACTTGTAAAATAAGCACAGAGGGATGAGAGGGTGTCAGTCAGGTACAAGATTACATAAAGTGGTCAGGAGAGGTCTCACACTCAGATTACAACTCCCCAGTGTTACCAATGTGAAATCAAGGCACAGAAAAATGAGATGACTGCCCAGTCACACAGCTATTCCCAGGTTGAACCAAGAGTCTGTTTGGCTCTCAGTCCAGTGCTCTGTCTTCTGACTCTTTATAAATGAGCACAGAGATCAGAGCTGGCTACTGAACTACCAGGACACCTGCCCCAGGGGAGAGATGCTCAGTTACAGACAGTGAGGGGCTGCAGAGATCATCCGGAGAACCCCCTACCCCCAAGCAGACGAGATAAGTGAAACCTAGAGAAGGAATAGTCCAAGTTCACCCAGGACCCCCCACATTCCACCTCCTGCTCCAAACTGGAGGGAACCAGAACCAGGCTAGGGCAAAACTTTAGGGGCCAAGGAGAATACCAGACAGCTGGCAACGACTGAAGCAGGGAAGTGGGAAAGAAAAGCCAGAACAGCAGACTGCGGGACAAGTCCTGCTTTCTCTACTGTTAAACTCACTTTTT
This sequence comes from Symphalangus syndactylus, assembly GCF_028878055.3. Classification (NCBI taxonomy): domain Eukaryota; kingdom Metazoa; phylum Chordata; class Mammalia; order Primates; family Hylobatidae; genus Symphalangus; species Symphalangus syndactylus. The sequence goes on from NC_072440.2 coordinate 17,944,030, forward strand.
CAGCCTCTCAATCCCGATCCTGCCGTGTGCGTCACCCGGAGCTCCTCCTGGCTCAGCATGAGGCTCCGAACTCCTGCAGAGGTACCAGGTAGTGGCGGGCCTCGAGCCGGCTACCGGGGTCGGGGGCCCAGGTGGTTGACCCCGACCTTCGGGGCTCCGGGAGGAGGGAGCGAGCCTTCTCAAGGAACAGAGGCGTCCAGGTCCACGAAACTCCCTCCCCACCACCTGCAGCCGGTTCGGGGCCCTCGGTTCTCTCATTATCCTCCCCGGGAACGTGCAGCCCGCCGCCCCTACGGCCACCTACCTGGCCAGTCGGTGCAGGAAGGGCAGGTGGCCGAGTCCTGTGCGAGCAGCTAGGCTCGAAGGTCCAACAAGCTAACAGCAAAGCAATTCAAAGTGGGAGCACCCGGCTAGCAGCCGAGCGCAGACCGCCGAGCTCCGTCCCGCCCACCGCGCTGCTCCCGGCCAATGAGCGCAAGCCGCGACCGCCGGGCTCCTGTAGCCTCACTTCCGGCCGCGCTCCACCGCCCCTGCCCGCCCCTCCAGGCTCTGGCGTGCCTCCAGCGCGCTGTGGGCACCATCCTTGTACTGCCCCTCCTGCGGGCCCCGGGTACGTGGCCCTGGATTTAGCTTGTGTTGGAGGAAGTTAAATCTGTGGGTGGGGTCTGTGCCAGTTTAAGGCGTGAATCAGCCAACTGGGGTCCCAGCTCCTGTCGGCCGGGCGACCTTCTGCGTGCCCTCCCCGAAACTGTGTCGTCGTCTGTGGCAGAGTTTTTAAACTTTAGATCGCAACGTGAGTTTAGTGGGCGGTGACTAGCACTTTTTTTCTTCTTTAAGGACCTCAGACTCAGTGCAGGATTCGGGCATCCCCTCCTTGCCCCTCCGGTCCACCAACTAATAAAGTACGTCGAGGGCTTCCCCGTCCGTTCGTTAGGCCGAGTGCAGCCCCACTTTTGCGCAGGCTCAGGACAGCCAGACCCGAGAAGGCAGCGTGGCGTGGCCATCTCCGGGACCGGGGCCCCTGCCGGGCGGGAAGGGAGCTGGCGGCCCGGTCTGGGCTGAGCTCCCCAGAACAGGCGCAGGCACTGTGGAGCGCAGACCTCATGCCAGGTACCGAGATGGACATGCATTCCCAGGATCTACCCACGAGGGTGCATAAACACCAGTTCTGATGACGGCTGAAGGGAGGGGACAGAGGGGCCCTACTATAGCCAGGCAAGGGCTGAGGCTGGGACAGTTTCGTTCTGATAGGAAAGCTGAGAATTTGACCCTCTTTGCCTGGAAAGTTTACCTCTATCCACCTCCACGTGAGGCCAGGGAGCAGGTCAAGTGCCTCTCGGAGCTGTTGAATCGCAGCAGCCTCAACCCCTAGGCCTTTCTCTACCCTGCCAGCCCCAGGATGGCCTGACTGGTGTTCTCTGAGTACAGCTGTGGCACCCAGCTGACTCCTTGAATGCTGTTACAAGAACAAATCCTATCGCGTCCCTCCCTCCCTGAGGCCATCAATCTTGCTGAAACAATTCCTTATCCAACTGGCTGAGAAACCAGCTCCTGGTAGACATGGTAGTACAGTGTTTTTGGAGAGCCCACGCAGGTATGTGAGTGTATCATTTTACTTCCTTATTCTATTTCAACAGTGGAGTATATGGCTCCATATGAATAGCTTCAGCTGTCATCCATTTCCCCAACAATTATGCTCTTTGTCTCCAGGTCTCATTCTCTCTCCACTTCTGGGCCTTCAAGTCCTGAGGATCAGTTTCTGATGTGGGACAGGGATACAGCCACCCCTCCCAGGCAGCTGGCAGCAAAACATGAGAGGAAAACAGCAGAGAAGTGGGGCCAACCATGGGGGCATCACACTTCCAGAGCCCAAAACAGGCAAGAATGGTCAGGCAAGAACAGAGGTGCTCCTGAGAATAGTGGGATGGATTCTGAAATTGGGTCCTGAACACCTGGGCTAGGTAGTTGCTATTCAACAGGGAACTATTCCACGGAAGAGGCAAGGAGGAGAGCCAGGGAGGCAGCCAGAGGGGTGCGGAGGAAGCAAACTACCCTCACACACACCTCTGGACTGCAGTATCTCTGGACTGCAGTGTCTCTGGGTGCAACCACCCACCAGAGGGCCTCTGACCACTGCCACAGCCCCAAGCTTGCTTTTTGTTTTTTTGGAGACATAGTCTCACTCTGTCGCCCAGGCTGGAGTGTGCAGTGGTACAATCTCAGCTCTCTGCTCACTGCAACCTCCACCTCTCGGGTTCAAGTGATTCTCCTGCTTCAGGCTCCCAAGTAGCTTGGATTACAGGCGTGCACCACCATGCCCAGCTAATTTTTGTATTTTTAGTAGAGATGGGGTTTTACCATGTAGGCCAGGCTCGTCTCAGAACTCCTGACCTCAAGTGATCCACCCACCTTGGCCTCCCAACGGGCTGGGATGACAGGTGTGAGCCACTGCGCCTGGCCCCCAAGCTTGCTTGCTTTTTTTTTTTTGAGACGGAGTCTTCCTCTGTTGCTCAGGCTGGAGTGCAGTGGCACAACCTTGGCTCACTGCAGCCTCTGCCTTCCAGGTTCCAGTGATTCTCCTGCCTCAGCCTCCTGGGTAGCTGGGATTACAGGTGCACACTACCATGCCTAGCTAATTTTTGTATTTTTTAGTAGAGATGGGGTTTCACCATGTTGGCCAGGCTGGTCTCGAACTCCTGACCTCAGGTGATCTGTCCACCTTGGCCTCCCAAAGTGCTGGGATTACAGGCTTGAGCCACCGCACCCGGCCATCCAAGCTTTCTTAAAAACATGGCAGTCACACAGACACACACACTGTGTGTGTGTGTGTGTGTGTGTGTTGGGCTGAGGATCACTTGAACCAACTGCACTTGGGCAACTGTCTCCAAAGCTCTTGGGGGAAGGACTAGCTCCTTTCTGAATTCGATGATGTAGCTTTGGAGACAGGCAAATCTGAGGTCAAATCCTGATTGTATCACTAGCTCTGTGATTCTGGGCATGACTGACCGTCTCTGGCCTCAGTTTCGTTATTTGGAAAGGGAGTAGGAATGATAACAGACACTAATATAACATTCACACCAAGCCAGGAGCTGTTTTTGGTGCTTTACATATATTAACTCATTAAGTCCTTGCTACAACCCTAGGAGGTAGGTACAGGTTGAGTATCCCTTATCCAAAATTCTTGGGACCAGAAGTGTTTTGTATTTCAGATTTTTTTTCAAATTTTGTAATATTTGCCTATAATAATGAGATATGTTGGGGATGGGACCCAAGTCTAAACATAAAATTCATTTGTTTTATATACACCTTGTACACATAGCCAGAAGGTAATTTTTTATTTTTTTGAGATGGAGTCTTGCTCTGTCGCCCTGGCTGGAGTGCAGTGGCGCAATCTTAGCTGACCGCAACCTCTGCTTCCCAAGTTCAAGCAGTTCTCCTGTCTCAACCTCCTGAGTAGCTGGGACCACAGGCATGCACCACCAGGCCCGGCTAATTTTTGTATTTTTAGTAGAGACGGGGTTTCACCGTGTTAGCCAGGATGGTCTCGATCTCCTGACCTCAGATGATCCACCCACCTCGTCCTCCCAAAGTGCTAGAATTACAGGCGTGAGCCACGCATCCGGCCACCTGAAGGTAATTTTATGCAGTGTTTTAAATAATTTTGTTCATGGGCCAGGCACAGTGGCTCATGCCTGTAATCCCAGCACTTGGGAGGCCAAGGCAGGCAGATCACCTGAGCTCAGGAGTTTGAGACAAGCCTGGGCAACATGGTGAAACCCTGTATCTACAAAAATTAGCCAGGTATGCTAGTGTGCACCTGTAGTCTCAGCTACTCGGAGGGCTGAGGTGGGAGGATCCCTTGGGCCCAGGAGGTGAAGGCTACAGTGAGCTATGTTCACACCACTGCACTCCAGCCTGGGTGACAAAGCAAGACACTGTCTTAAAAAAATAATAATAATAAAAAGAATGTAAAAAATATAATAATTTTATTCATGAAACAAAATTTTTTGTTCTTTTTCTGGGACAGAGTCATGTTTTGTCACCCAGGGTGGAGTACAGTGGTGTGATCTTGGCCCACTGCCCTCCACATCCCCGATTCAAGCGATTCTTGTGCTTCAGCCTCCCGAGTAGCTGGGATTACAGGCACATGCCACCACACCCAGCTAATTGTGGTATTTTTCATAGAGATGAGGTTTCACCATGTCGGCCAGGCTGGTCTGAAACTTCTGGCCTCAAGTGATCTGTCTGCCTAGGCTTCCTAAAGTGCTGGGATTACAGGCGTGAGCCACCGCATCTGGCCTATTCATGAAACAAAGTTTTGGCTACATTTTGACTGCAACTCATCACGTGAAGTCAGGTATGGGATTTTCCACCTGTAGCATCACATCAGCACTCAAAAAGTTTCAGATTTTGGAGCACTTTGGATTTCTAATTTTTGTATTAGGGATGCTCAACCTGTACTACAAGTACCTTAACACTCCTAGCTGATGTGAGGATTAAATATAATGCATGTCGCCCGGCATGGTGGCTCATACCTGTAATCCCAGCACTTTGGGAAGCCGAGGCGGGCAGATCGCAAGGTCAGGAGTTCGAGACCAGCCTGTCCAATATGGTGAAACCCTGTCTCTACTAAAAATACAAAAAAAAAAAAAAAAATACCCGGGCATGGTGGCAGGCAACTGTAGTCCCAGCTACTCGGGAGGCTGAGGCAGGAGAATCGCTTGAACCCGGGAGGCAGAGGTTGCAGTGAGCCAAGATCATGCCACCGCACTCCAGCCTGGGCGACAGAGCAAGACTCCATCTCAAAAATAAATAAATAAATATATATATATATGTAAAATGCATGTAATGTGCCTGATTTCTGTAGGAACTTAACAGGACACGGCATTGTTGTTGTCAACACTGTTAATTATACTCACTGACCCCTGCTTACTTTAGAAGACAATACTGTAGTACACCTATGTCCTGAAGCATGATTCCACAGCTTCTTATGGCCTGGGAGAGCTTGCCCAGGCCAAGACAGGTCAGCCAAAGCCACACCTTGCAGAACATCACCCACCTCTTCATGAGAGAGGACACTGCTACTCCGGTACCGCATAAACTGGCCCAGGAAGAGAAGCCCCAAACACCCAGTGATTTGGCATCTCCTTCATCATAGATGCAAGAAAGGATACAGCATGTCCTGCAGGGGTGGCTGGCCTGAGGAGGTGCTAGGGGGAAGGCCCTCCAAGGAGGCCTGCAGGGTCTGGGCCATGCTGTGGTCAGCCAGGTATCCCATGCTCTGGAGCTACAGGGAGAAGAGGGCAGGGAAGACAGGCCTCCTCAGTGCCCACTCCACACACGCCCTAACTGCCTCCATCCTCTGTACTTCCCTCCTCCCATTCCTTGGCTGCTGTGGCCAGAGCTCCCACCCTCCAAGAGAAGATGGTCTTGAGGGTCTAGCTTTACAGTGGCTGCATGGCCTCCCCTTCCCACCCACCTGCTGGAAGAAGCCATGCAGGGCCTGGAGTGTGGTGTTCGAGAGGGTAGACAGGTCAGCCAAAGCCACACCTTGTAGAACATCACCCACCTCTTCATGAGAGAGGACACTGCTACTCCGGTACCGCATAAACTGGCCCAGGAAGAGAAGCCGCAAACACCCAGTGATTTGGCATCTCCTTCATCATAGACAACTGCTGTGCCCCAACTTTAGGGGATACTGTCCTGAAGCCCACAGAACCTGCCTGCCTTCAAGGAGCTCAGAGATAGTGGGCAGAGGGGGGGCTGTGTCATGGGGAGGTGAGGCTGTGTCATGGGGAAGTGGGGCTGTGTCATGGGGAAGTGGGGTAAGTAAGGCAACCTGTGAGATCCTGAGAGAGCTGGCCCTCCTGACCCCTTTGGCCTTGGCTCCCTCCTCCCCAACCTTGCACTGAACACTCATGGCCAAAATGAACTACGTGTGGCTCCCCTGACATACCACCATGTGCTCTTGTACCTGTTGTTCTTACTTCACTACCTGGAATACCTTTCCTTCTCTCTGCCTATTAATTTCTCAAGCCACAGCTAAAATGTTATCTTCACTGCTGAGAAGCAATTACTCTTTCCTCTTTGTTCCTACACCAACCACTGATGTACTTGTTGATCCACTTCACTGTCATTCTTAGGCCTGCTGCTTTGTTATTTATTCAAGGGGCACTTACTGTGTGCCCCACAGTTAGCATCTCCTCTACTCTACCACTTGTAGCGTCATATTTACATTACTAGTTTACTTGTCTGTCCTCCTCTTTAGACTGAGGGACCCTAAAGGCAGAGTATCTGGTTCACTGATATCCTTAGTATCTAGCAGACCTGGCATGTGGTAGACAGGTCCTGGTCAACATGTCATGAGAGAAATAGGGGAAAGAGTGTCGGGGTCCCCTGGAGTGAGGAGATATGGGCATTCAGAGGAATTCTTTCAGCAGGTCTCTTGTAGGGTGAAGGCCTCCCGAGCCCTTCCACCTTCTTTGAGGATTAGGGTTACCTAAAGTGAGACCCTGGCCTCTTCAGCACCACCCAGCTCATGACACTCCTCAGACCACAAGATATCCTTTCTGCACTTACCAGGGTCATGAGCCTCAAAATCTCGGGTCTGAGGAAGGAATTCTCTCCAGCATCCAAGAGGGTAAACAGCAAAAACCGATTCCAAGGCTGGGAGGCCACGTGGAGAGCTTCAAGAAACACTAGGTTGTTAATGCTTCCAAGGCCTTGCCTTGGGACATTGCTCAAGAGGACCTTCTCCTATTGGCTTAAAAGGGGGCTACCCAGTTAGAGGCAGGGCACTGGACAAGCTGACCCAAGGAGGGTTCTTTCTTCCCTGGGCTTCTAATCCACTTATGTTGACTGGCTCAGTGAAACTATATACGCCATGATTGTGGAAGGCAGGCAGTAAGAAGGGCTCTGCCACTTAAGAGCATTGTGACCTTGGTTGGGCACATCATTTGACCTATCTGAACCTTACTGATCCCATCTGTGTAATGGGCATGACTGCCCTTGCAGTGCTGCTAAAAGAATTAAACAAAACAAGTATGAGTCACACAAGGGGATGGAAGGCTGGAGCAGGAGGGTGGAAGGGTGTTGCTCCCTCTAATCTCTCATGGGAACATCAGATAATGTGGAGAGTTTCTACCGATGTCTGGGCTCCGGGCATCCAGGTAGTCAAGCAAGGCCTCCAGGCAGCCAATACTGGCCTGGGACAATAGAGGGTCCTTCTGCAGAAAAAAAAAAAAAAATTCAGGTCAGGTTTTGCTACCAATGGCTTTTGGTGCCAACCAAGAAAAAATATTTGGTTTTCAGAGTTACTTGGATTTCAGAATTTCAGATTTGGGATTATAGCCCTGTAGATAATCAAGAAATGTTTGTTGGCTTCATCTCTCACCCTCATACAGAGCACAATGCTTATACTATATGATTTACTTACATTCAATAGAGTGCTTTGGGCTAGGCACAGTGGCTCACACCTGTAATCCCAGCACTTTGGGAGGCCAAGGCGCCCGGATCACCTGAGGTCAGGAGTTTGAGACCAGCCTGGTCAACATGGTGAAACCCCATCTCTACTAAAAATACAAAAATTAGTTCGGTGTGGTGGTGCACACCTGTAGTCCCAGCTACTGAAGAGGCTGAGGCAGGAGAATCGCTTGAACCCGGGAGGTGGAGGTTGCGGTGAGCTGAGATTGCACCACTTGCACTCCAGCCTGAGTGACAGAGCGAAACTCCATCGTGGTGGCTCACGCCTGTAATCCCAGCACGGTGGCTGAGGCGGGTGGATCACGAGGTCAGGAGTTCAAGACCAGCCTGGCCAAGATGGTGAAACCCCGTCTCTACTAAAAACACAAAAAATTAGCCAAGCGTGGTGGTGGGCACCTATAATCCCAGCTACTTGGGAGGCTAAGGCAGATAATTGCTTGAACCCGGGAGCAGAATGAGCCATGATCACACCACTGCACTCCAGCCTGGGTGACAGAGCAAGACTCCATCTTAAAAAAAAAAAAAAAGAATGCTTTGTTTCAGAAAAGAAGATGGACCCTGGGCCACACTAAAAGATTTATAGATTACAGACCCTGGAAGAGCCTCACAGTTTACTTAAGCCAGTGGGTTTCAACCTTCTTTTTTTTAAAGCAACAGGACCTTTCATCAAAATTGTATGCTCTAATAAGCACATGAAAATATTTATCATTAGTCATTAGGGAAATGCAAATTAAAACTACTATGAGGTACCCCTGTACATCTACCAATAGCTAAAGTTAAAAAGACTGACAACACCAAGTGTTGAGGAGAATGTGGAGCAGCTGGCACTCATACATTGCTGGTGGGAAGGTAAAATGGTGCAGCCACTTTGGGAAACAATTTGATGGCTTCTTATAAAGTTAAACATACACTTATCACCCCCATAACCACCCTTATCACTCCAGTGCCCACAGCCCTTCTTCAGAGCCCTCTGCTGCCACTGACCTGCCCCTTCACCCCATGTGACCCAGCATGGTGGACCCTGGACACTCTCTATTCTTATTTCAACTAACACTTTCCTCCACCGTGCTCCATTCCGGGGGGAATAGAAGCTGTTCTCATGTTAGCCTTTCATTTTGCAGATGGAGAACATGAAGATTAGTAAAAAGTGACTTACTAAACATCTTCAGAGTCAGAGGCTGGGCAGGGGCTTTGACACAGATTCCGGTGATTCTAGATACTGTACCTTCCACTGCACTGCACTGGGCCACCCAGCTGCTGAAGATTCTGCACAGCTGATGAGCACTCAGTTTGTAGTGCTGGTGCCGCCAGCCTGCTTTGGCCCAGAGGTGTCAACGAGGACCAGCACCCAGAGCCCTAGCTTAGGATTCACTGCCATTTTTCTCCCTTGACACCAGTTTTTAAAAGTACAGTTTTATCGAGATATAATTGACAAACCATAATACTCATCTTTTAAAGGATATAATTCGTAGTTTTTTAAATTATATCCACAGAGTTGCACAGCAATGTAATTCCAGAATATTTTCATCACCCCTAAAAAGAAACCCCATACTCAGCAGTCACTCTTCGTTCCCCCATCCCTCCACTCAGCCCTAGGCAACTACTAATCTACTTTGTCTCCATGGATTTGCCTTTTCCAGACATTTTTCATAAACAGAATCATAATATGTGCTCTTTTGTATCTGATTGCTTTCACTTAATGTTCTCAAGGTTCATCCATGTTGTAGCATGTGTCAGTACTTCATTCCTTTGTATGGTCAAATAGTATTTCATTGTATGGATATACAATTTGTCCTCATGGGTATGAGGGTGGCCTAGCTGTCATCTGCATGTACAGCTTCTTGTTCACCAGTTGCCTTACCTCCAGGCACTCTCCTTGCCCCCATCTTCCCCACTGTGGCTGAGAGGGAACTTGCTTTTTTTCTTTTGAGACGGGTCTCACTCTGTCACCCAGGCTGGAGCTCAGTGGCATGATGACAGCTCACTTTGGCTTCAACCTCCTGGGCTTAGGTGATCCTCCCATCTCAGCCTTCTGAGTAGATGGAACTACAGGCATGTGCCACCACGTCCAGCTAATTTTTTGTATTTTTTATAGAGATAGGGTTGTGCCGTGTTTTCCAGGCTGGTCTGGAACTCCTAGACTCAAGCAATCCACCCACCTTGGCCTCCCTGAGTGCCAGGATTACGAGCGTGAGCCATGGTACCCAGCCCGAGAGAGAACTTTCAAACACACAGTCTGATAGATGTCCTTCCACAGTTCGCACAATGATTCTTAGCCTAGTGTATGAGGCATGGCTCAGTTTGTCTCTGCCCAGCTTTTTGTCTCATTTTCTACTTCATCACACCCCACGCCCCAGCATGCACTTTCAGAATATGGGATTTTATACATGCTGTTGTCCTGCTGGAATGCCCTTCCCTCTATACCTCTGCCTAGACACCCTTCAAGGCTGAGTTCAAATGTCACCTTCTCCGTGAAGCCTCCTCTGACTTCCCACACAGGGGGCATTTTTGCCTAAAAGTTTTCAGACCAGGGCGTGGTGGCTCATGCCTGTAATCCCAGCACTTTGGGGCTGAGGTGGGCGGATCACAAGGTCAGGAGTTCGAGACCAACCTGGCCAATATGGTGAAACTCTGTATCTACTAAAAATACAAAATTAGCCAGGCATGGTGGCGGGCGCCTGTAGTCCCAGCTGCTCAGGAGGCTGAGGCAGGAGAATCACTTGAACCCAGGAGGCAGAGGTTGTAGTGAGCCGAGATTGTGCCATTGCACTCCGGCCTGGGCGATAGAGTGAGACTCTGTCTCAGAAAAAAAAAAAAAAAAAAAAAAGAAGTTTTCAGTTTTGTGGAAGAAGACAATGTAAACCACTACCGTATAATAAAATATGATAATGTGATACTCAATTCATAGCTGAATGAACCATTCTGGGAGCTCAAGGGAGACAGATTTCCTCTATTGCTGGGTTACTGTGGAATAAATATTTGCTGAATGTATGAATCATTGAACAAATGAATAAAAAGCTAGTTTTAAGACCAGGCGCAGTGGCTCACACCTGTAATTCCAGAACTTTGGGATGCCGAGGCGGGTGATCACTTGAGGCCAGGAGTTTTGAGACCAACCTGGCCAACATGGCAAAACCCTGTCACTACTAAACATACAAAAAATTAACCAGGTGTGGTGGCAGGTGCCTGTAATCCCAGCTACTCAGTAGGCTGAGGCACGAGAATCTCTTGAAACTGGGAGGCAGAGGTTGCAGTGAGCTGAGATCACGCCACTGCACTCCAGCCTGGACAACAGAATGAGAGTCTGTCTCAAAAAACAAAACAAAAAAACAAACAAACTAGTTTTAAACAACAAACTGGTTGAAGGGAATGAAGGAGGCTTAGCTATAACCATGAGATCCTGGGCAGTGACAGAGGGGACATTGTGGCTGAACAAAGAAGGCCAGGAAATTTCTCGGGAGTGTGACAGTGAGAGAAAAGAGGAAAAGCCTACTTGGTCTTGTTCACTAGGCAATTATAGGGCAGTCACTGTGAGGCTAAGACAGGCTCCTCAGCAATGCCCTCCTACAAGCAGGGTAGGCCCAGCACCTTCTACAGGGGAAGTCATGAGCTTCTCAGGGTGGGTTCCCCTTCCCAGGGACTGTTGAGGAAAGACAGTCAAAAACTACCAGAGAGACAAATACAGGATTCCACTTACATGAGGTCCCTACAGTAGTCAAATTCATAGACATAGCAAGTAAAATGGTAGATGCCAGGGGCTGGGGGAGGAGACTGGGGAATTGTTTAATGGGTACAGGGTTTCAGTTTGGGAAGATGAAAAGATCTAGAGATGGATGATGGTGAAAGTTGCACAACAATGTGAATGTACTTAACTTAATGCCACTGACCCATATACTTAAAATGATTAAAATACTAAATTTTATGTTATATATAGTTTACTACAATTAAAACAAGGCCAGGTGCAGTGACTCACACCTGTAATCCTAGCACTTTGTGAGGCCAAGGCCAGAGGATTGCTTGAGCCGAGGAGGTCAAGACCAGCCTGGGCAACATAGTGAGATTATCATCTCTACGAAAGTATTTTATTTTATTATTTATTTATTTATTTTTTGAGATGGAGTCTTGCTCTGTCACCCAGGCTGGAATGCACTGGCATGATCTTGGCTCACTGCAACCTCCACCTCCCGGGTTCAAGTGATTCTTCTGCCTTGGCCTCCCAAGTAGCTGGGATTACTGCCACCACGCCCGGCTAAATTTTTTGTATTTTTAGTAGAGATGGGGTTTCACCATGTTGGCCAGGCTGGCCTCAAATTCCTGACAAGTGATCCGCCCGTCTCGGCCTCCCAAAGTGCTGAGATTACAGGCATGAGCCACCGCGCCTGGCCTTACTACCAATACAAAAGTATTTTAAAATTAGCTGGGCATGGTGGTGTACACCCGTAGTCCCAGCTATTCAGGAGGTTGAGATGGGAGGATCACTTAAGCTCAGCAGGTTAAGGTGGCAGTGGGCCATGATCATGCCACTGCACTCTAGCTTGGGTGACAGGAAGACTCTATCTCAAAAATAAAATTAAACAGTTGCCAGAGGCAGAGTTGAGTGTCACAGGCCAGGGAGACACCTAGGCTCTTGGGCATGAGAGGCGAATGGTGAAAGTGCTATACAATACTTCACTGGTGGCTGGGCACGTTGGCTCACACCTGTAATCCCAGCACTTTGGGAGGCCGAGGTGGGCAGATCACCTGAGGTCGGGAGTTTGAGACCAGCCTGGCCAACATGGTGAAACCCTGTCTCTACTGAAAATACAAAAATTAGCCAGGTGTGGTGGCACACACCTGTAATCCCAACTACTCAGGAAGCTGAGGCAGAAGAATCGCTTAAATCCAGGAGGTGGAGGTTGCAGTGAGCTGGGATCATACCACTGCACTGCAGCCTGGATGACAGAGCAAGACTTTGTCTCAAAAAAAAAAAAAAAAAAAAAAACCCACAAACCTCACTGGCACCCCACCCTAGTGTTTAGGCTATTGGTTTGAAGACGGCTTTTTCATCATTCAAGGCCCAGTTCAAATGCTACCTCTCCTGTGCAGCCTTCCAATACAGGTTGAGGCCGGGCACGCCTGTAATCCCAGCACTTTGGGATGCCGAGGTGGGTGGGTCACTTGAGGTCATGAGTTCGAGACCAGCCTGGCCAACATGGTGAAACCTCATGTCTACTAAAAATACAAAATTAACCAGGCACTGTGGTGCGTACCTGTAGTCCCAGGTACTTGGGAGGCTGAGGCAGGAGAATCACTTAACTCAGGAGGCAGAGGTTGCAGTGAGCTGGGATTGCACCACTGCACTCCAGCCTGGGGGACAGAGCGAGACTCCATCCCAAAAACAAACAAAAAACCAAATACTGGTTGAGTATCTGTAATTAAAAATCTGAAATCTGAAATATTCCAAAATCCAAAACTTTTGAGCACCAACATGATGCTCAAAGCAGATGCTCATTGGGCATTTCGGATTTTTGACTTTTGTATTAGGAATGCTCAACTGCTAATAGGTCATTTTGGTATTAGATGTAGTTATTTGTGTTTCCTATAATCTGTGAGTGCCTAAATGGCTGGGATCATGTAATGTTAATTTCTGTGGTTTTCATCCATTCAACAAACATTCCCAGATGCCAATTTTGTGCCAAGCTCTGTGCTGGGTATTAGGAAATCATTCCTCCCACACCTCCTGTTCTGAATCTTAAAACAGGAACATCAGCGCTTTTAGAAACATTAGGGAGAAAGCATTTCCCTAACTAGCCCTCCTCATCCAAGGAAGGTTTTATCTAGAAGGCAAGACACTAGCTTAAGATCTACTGTGCCATCAGGGCACGATTAAAGTATTAAAGATTATGCTCCCATGATTTAAACTTTTAAGATCCTGGCCAGCTGGCTAAGTGTCCATTATGCAAACACAGTTTTTCCCACCTGTGGACCCCTGGTCTGGCAAGAAGGAGGGTGGTTTAAAAAGCTCATTTTGGACAGATATGATTAAGCAAGTATAATAAAATGTTACTAGTAGAATCTAGGTGTTGAGTGTATGAATGTTCACTGTAAAATTCTCTCATTGCTGTATGTTTGAAAAACTGCAGAAAAAAAAAGCCCATTCTGTTCCAGAGTCCCAGCCAATATTCTACTATGATGTTTACCAGCAATAAAGCTGATGTTTTGGTTCTCATCTGATTCCTAAATTCTAAATTAGCTTTAAACCCACAAGAGGAAGGACACACAAAGATTAACCAGACTCAGACTCTGCCCTTGAGTATATCACAGCCTGGTTGGGGGAAGAGTGATATGAAAATGGAAACTTGAAACAGAGAGCTAAGTGCTATAATAGGATAGATGTTTGATCCCTAAAGAGCACAGAGCCTTGTGCATGGATGTGCCACAAGACAAGACTCAGCAACCGCTAACTTAGCATTGGGCCCACTCCTGGGACATCTTCCTGGGGCCCCCAGTATCCTTCATAGGCCGTGACATTGGGTCAGGGCTCGGGATACGATGGCTACATAAACACTGATCTACAAGTGTCTCCTAAGCCATAAAACACAAACCCCTTGGAGGTAGACATGCTTTTGCTTGCCCTGGATCCCCTCCTTCTTCTGGTAGCAGTTTTCCCGTGGGGAACCATCCCTCTCTTGGGTTCAGTCCACCCGGGCTATAGAGAGCTGACCACATGCCCTGGCCTCCAGGAGAGGGCACAGACCCAAGCTAGGCCAATCAGGGCATCCCATGCCCCAGCCATGGTGACTGGCATATTACCCAAGCCAGCCTAATGAGACTCAATTCTGGGAACTATGAGGAAAGAGAAATCTTTTTCCCTAGAGGATATAAGCTAGGAGCTACTGCTGGTCATCCTACTATCTCAAAAAAATAAAGCTGACAGTGAGGAATGCAAAGCCAATAGATGGAAAGAGTCTGATGACCTTGTCTGAGCTTCTGGGATCCAGCTGTGCCTAAAGCCAGTATTGACCCCAGGACTTCTCAGTTATAAGCCAAATTGAGTTTTGTTTCTGTCACTGTAGCTTTAAAAGTCTCACCCAGGCAGGTAATGGTGGCTTATGCCTGTAATCCTAGCACTTTTGGAGGCCAGGGTAAGAGGATCACTTGAGGCCAGGAATTCGAGACCAGCCTGGAAATATAGCAAGACCCCATCTGTATTTAAAAAATAAAAATAGGCCGAGTGTGGTGGCTCATTCCTGTAATCCCAGCACTTTGAGAGGCTGAGGCGGGTAGATCACCTGAGGTCAGGAGTTCGAGACCAGCCTGACCAATATGAGGAAACCCCGTCTCCACTAAAAATACAAAAATTAGCTGGGCATGGTGGCATGCATCTGTAATCCCAGCTACTCGGGAGGCTGAGACAGGAGAATCACTTGAACCTGGGAGGCGGAGGTTGCAGTGAGCCGAGATTGCACCATTGCACTCCAGCCTGGGCAACAAGAGCGAAACTCCGTCTCGAAAATAAATAAATAGGCCGGGTGCGGTAGCTCACACCTGTAATCCCAGCACTTTGGGAGGCCGAGGCAGGAGGATCATGAAGTCAGGAGATCAAGACCATCCTGGCTAACACAGTGAAACCCTGTCTCTACTAAAAATGCAAAAAATTAGCCGGGCGTGGGGGGCGGTGCCTGTAGTCCCAGCTACTCAGGAGGCTGAAGCAGAAGAATGGCGTGAACCCAGGAGGCAGAGCTTGCAGTGAGTTGAGATCATGCCACTGCACACCAGCCTGGGCGACAGAGCTAGACTCTGTCTAAAAAAATAATAAAAATAAATAAATAAAATAAAAATAATAAAAATAATTTTTTTAAAAAAAGTCTTACTCAGGGCCGGGCGCGGTGGCTCACGCTTGTAATTCCAGCACTTTGGGAGGCCGAGGCGGGTGGATCACGAGGTCAGGAGATCGAGACCACGGTGAAACCCCATCTCTACTAAAAATACAAAAAAATTAGCCGGGCGTGGTGGCGGGCGTCTGTAGTCCCAGCTACTCAGAGAGGCTGAGGCAGGAGAATGGCGTGAACCCGGGAGGCAGAGCTTGCAGTGAGCCGAGATTGCGCCACTGCACTCCAGCCTGGGTGACAGAGCGAGACTCCGTCTCAAAAAAAAAAAAAAAAAAAAAAAAGTCTTACTCAATCCACCCTCCAAGCCCTGGTAGGAATATCAGGCTCTTGACAGGCAGCCACCCCTTCCTGCTGTTGTCCTGGGAGAAGCAAGCCCCACTCAGCAAGGGCCTTACCTGCACCAGGAGGTTCTGCAGCCCAATGACCAGGGACCGGACTTGCGACGTTCGCAGTGGAGCTAGGACAGTGTCGTCGGTGGCTGGCAGTGGCTGGGCCCCTGAGGGCACCAGAGTTACCAGGGCAGAGGAAAAGCTTTGTCGCAGGGCTGTCCGCAGGAAGCATAAGACGGCAGCTGGAAGCAGGAAATTTCTTACACTCAGTTCCTGTCTCTTTCCCACCTCCCACCCAGCTCTGTCATAGGATGGGAGACAATGAAGATGAGACAATTACGGAGTGACCATAGGCTGGTCAGGGTGCCGGTCTTATCTGAAAACCTAGGGAAAAAGCTTTTCTTCTGCTGGAGACTTGTGGACCCATACCTGAGAGTAGTGCAGCCTTTTTCTTTGGAAAGCTGAGAGCCTTCAATACTTGGTCCATTTCCACAGAGAGTGTCTGGTGAACCTGGCAGGGCACAGGGTAAAGGGCTAACCCCCACGTTCTGGAAGCCTGGGCAGAAAATAACCTGCCTGAAAATCTCTTCTATCACCTCCCCCAACATATCCACTGCATCAAAAGGGGACGGAGGAGGCCACACAGCGTTCTCCAAGCTGCACCAGCCCTGGCTTCAGGAGCATGAGGAGGAGAATCAAGTCTGAACCTGGAGAACTCTTTTTCTTCCAAATCTCCCCCATCCTCACTGGCCTCCTCCATCAGACAGCCTTCCCTGGCCTCATCTGTGGTTCAGTCTCTGGCTCTGTTCACTATATATCTAACTCAGAAGATCTGGAGTCAGGCCAAATCAAAATCCTGGCTCTCAGGTCAGGTATAGTGGCTTACACCTGTAATCCCAGCACTTTGGGTGGCTGAGGTGAGAGGATTCGTTGAGCCCAGGAGTTCAAGACCAGCCTGGACAACATGGAGAAACCCCATCTCTACAAGAAAATACAAAAACATTAGCTGGGCACGGTAGCATGTGTCTGTAGTTCTTGCTACTCAGGAGGCTGAGGTGAGATAATCACTTGAGCCGGGAGGCCAAGGCTGCAGTGAGCTGGGATACTGCCACTGCACTCCAGCCTGGACGACAGATTCCATTTCTTTAAAAAAATAAAATAAAATCCTGGCTTTGCTACCTGTCGGCTGTATGGCCTTGGGCAAGTTACTGCACCTCTCTCAGCATGCCTTACTTTCTTCATCTATGAAATTAAGACGGGCACAGTGGCTCATGCCTATAATCCCAGCACTTTGGGATGCCAAGGTGGGCGGATCACCTGAGGTCAGGAGTTCAAGACCAGCCTGACCAACTTGGAGAAACCCTGTCTCTACTAAAAATACAAAATAACTGGGTGCGGTGGCGGATGCCTGTAATCCCAGCTACTAGGGAGGCTGAGGCAGGAGAATCGCTTGAACCCAGGAGGGGGAGGTTGCGGTGAGCCAAGATCGCACCATTGCACTCCAGCCTGGGCAACTAGAGCAAAACTTTGTCTGAAAAAAATAACAGGGAACTCTGTGTATGTGTGTCGGGGGTTGGGGGGGGGTGTTATATGGGAACTCTCTATACTACCTGCACCATTTTTCTATAAATATAAAACTGTCCTAAAAATGAAGTCTATTAATAATAAACAAAACAGACAAAAAAAAAGGTATGGCGACGTGAAGGAGCACAGCTGACTGGGAGAAGGAGAAATGCCTGGCCAGAGGACAGGGAAGGTGGGTGGGAATGGCAGAAAGTAAGGCTGCAGAGGGCCAGGCCTAGAAGAGGACAAAAAGGCTGCTGAAGGAGCTTGGGCAGAAGGGGAGTGAGGACAGACTGTGGCTGCAATGATAGGACATGCAGAGGAGGGAAGAGGCGGGTGGCCAGGAGATTGTAACTAGGTCATATTAGTGGGGAGGACGAATGATTAGGCCTGAGTTAGGGCACTGGAGGTAGCTAGGAGCAGGTAATTGCCTAGGTGTGAGCTGAGGGCCAGGGCAGAGCCAAGGACAAAATGAAAGTTTTCTCCTAGGCAGGTGACTGCAGACAGCTGGATCAGCCCAGCAGCCTCATACGGAAAATTAGGAAAGGTTTCTGTCCTAAACCAACCACAGGCAACAACCTGCAGGATTTGCCAGAGCAAAGATTTGCCACAGCTTGTTGCCCCTCTAGAGGCCAAAGTTTAAAACTCATGTCACTTCTGTGTGCCCATCACGAGATTGGCATAGTATTGGGCACAGTGTGAGGATACCACAGAGGCTAGCAGATGGTTTCCATAAGTAGCCCACAGAGGAGCTCATGCAGGGCACTGTGATGACAAGGCCCTACAAGAGGGAGGGGCTGAGGGGAAGGAGGTGCTCTGTGGATAAGTCCACTGCTCTTCTCTTCCCTGCATCACCTTCTCGAACAGTAATAATGACAGTTAACCATGTGTGGCATTCCACAGCTTGCCATGCTGCACTTCAAGGTCGCAGGCTGGCTTCTGCTTCCCCGTCTGGTCTGTTCTGCTCCATTCGTTCCCCACCTTCTCATCACACAGAGCACCTTACCACTCCCCAAATATACAGAGCATGTCCTGAATTTGTGCAGCTTCATGCCTTTGCTCATATTGTTCTCTCTACCTGGAATGCCTTTCCCCACTATCTTTGCTGAGTACAATCTTATCCTTAAAGACTACAAGTTCCCTAAGGGTAGGACACATGCTATATTCATTTTTTATTCCTCTGTGACAAGAATAGAGCCTGGAGTGTAGATAAACCTTATGTGTTAAGTGGATTAATATAAAACAACCTCACAACAATCCTGAGATGTTTTCCCCATTTTGTAGGTAAGGAAACTGAGCTCAGAAAGGGTAAATACCTTGCCAAGGTCACACAGCTAATAAGCCCCCAGAGCTGGGACCAGAACTCAGGATCTTCAACACTCCTTTGAGTGCCACTCCATGGCTCAAAGCCACAGAAGTTAAAGACTAACCTGCAAACTGCCCTTGTGCTGCTGGGCAGAGAAGGAGGCAGTGAGCAGCCAGGCAGAGCAGAGGAGTGCAGTCCTGGGAGAATCTGCCTTTGCCAAGGTGAGGGCCAGCATCTTCTCCAGAAGCTCCATCAGGCCTGTGCTGCTCAGGAGCACTGCCGCAGCTGCAGGGGGTGGGCAGGGTAGGGCCCACAGGAGTTACAGAGGAGCTTCAGCTAAGTGCCACCATGGTGCTTAGTAGCACCTGATGGGGGCTTCACAAACAAACAGAGGATCATCCTGAGGCTCTAAGGGTCCCAGCTTCATAACAGAAGCTCAGGTTATTAGAGCCAGAAAGGACCTTACGACCACCAGCCACACACACAACGCTATTTGTTCTTTTAAGATGAAAAAGTTGAGGTAGAGAGGACCACAGAGTGCCCAGCGCTCTTCACTGTCCCAGCCCGGGCCCCTGCACCTCTTTTCTGACTGCTGGGTGTGGTCTGATGAAGGTTCCAATACAGGAAGTTGAAGGAGGGCTGCAGGATGTCCACGTCAGTGGGGCTGCACTTCCCACACAGCTTGCTTACTGCAAGAGATGAGAGTCCCCAAGCGGCCTGTCGCACAACACTCACACTTGTCACAGGTGGTAGCCTGCAACTGGCTATTTCAGATGTCAGTCTTGGGGAGCAAGCACAAACTAAGTATCCCTGATATTACAACCAATGGAAAGAAACACAGTGACAAACCTTAAGGCACATTCACACCCTCCATCTAGACAAACATCAGGCAAGCGGCCTACAGCTGCCCATCACAGAAAGACTTTAGGATTTCAAAGGGATCCATCCTTTGAACATCATCACCACCTTCCCAAGGGAACTTTAACAGTCGAATGAAGTGCAGTTCCCTGCACTTGCCACATCCCCTCTCACATCACTTCATTTAGCTAACTCCTCTAGTTCCCGTCAGCAATCAAGATTCAGCTCAGGCCTGCGCAGTGGCTTACGCCTGTAATCCCAACACTTTGGGAGGCAGAGGCAGGCAGATTGCTTGAGCCCAGGAGTTCAAGACCAACCTGGGCAATGTGGTGAGACCCCGTCTCTCCACAAAAAAATACAAAAAATTAGCTGGGCATGGTGGCGCACGCTGGTAGTCCCAGCCACTCGGGAGGCTGAGGTGGAAGGATCACCTGAGCCCGAGAGGTAGAGGCTGCAGTGAACAGTTATCATGCTATTATACTTCAACCTGGGTGACAAAGTGAGACCCTGTCTCAAAAAAAAAAAAAAAAAAAAAGATTCAGCTCAAAGTTCATCTCCCCCTTGAAGCCTTCCTTAACCTCTCAAGGCAAGATTAGATGCTGCTTCTGCATTCTCCCAGGCCTCATCAGTGTAACATTACACTGTAGATATCTATAGAACATATCCCTTTACTCTTGGGAACTCCCACTTCTCATCTGCCTATCCCCATCCTAATATGAAACCTACCTACAGCTCCATTCACTTTTTGGCAGCCACATCACACCCTGACTTCTGTGCTCACCCAGACAAGCAGGTCTCAGCTCCTTCCCACACCAGTACCTCCATCCCGAACCACAGTCCTCTACTCTCTGCTCTCATATAGAAGTGCTCAAGGATTATATGTAAATGTCCTATTACATTTCATGTGTGGGTTTCAGCCTGTTACTCCCTGTCAGAGGCTCTTTTGAAGGCTGAGTTTGTCACACACAGATCTCCCCCCTAGCTTAGTGTCAGCCTTGATCTCACAGACAGGCTGGTGATGACTGGCACCAGACTGAGGCCATCTGCAATGTGTCCCCAGTGGCCTTTTTTTGAATCTGACACTGATGTTCTCATGAGGTGGACTGGACTCCAGGCAGGGAAGAAGCCCCATCTTCACCTGTAGCTAGAGGACCTGGGGGGTCCACAGACACTGAAGACACGTCATTTTTCCTATTCATTTCAACCTTCCCTCAGCAAATCTTCCTGCAGGTGCTGCCTATGAAGTGATGGCAGCATCATGAGTTGAGAAACCGAGGAGGTTTGGGGTGTGGGTAAGAAAAAAGCCTGGAGAACTGTGAACTGGATCATCAGATCTGAGTCAATTTAGGATGAGGTGGAGAGCTGACCTTGTGCCAGGAAAAAAGGAATCTGCATGGATAGCATCTGTTGAAGGCCTACTGTGTGTCAAGCACTGTGTGACATTCTCTATCTAACTAGACAAGTATTCCTTAACTTAACAACTAGATAAGTATTCCTTATCTTAACCCTAGGTTAGGAAAGTACTACTACTTTACCTATGAGGAACCTAAGACTCACAGAGACTAGATGATTGCTAGTGACTAAGCTGAGATTCAAACTCAGGCCTTCCTGACTCTAGAGCTTGTGCCTGTCAGACAGATTTGTGTTTTAGAGACGAGATCTCACTCCATTGCCCAGGCTGGGTGCAGTGGTGAGATCATAGCTCACTGCAGCCTTGACATCCTGGGCTCAAGCAATCCTCCCGCCTCGGCCTTTCCAAGTAGCTGGGACTATATATAAGTCTGCATCACCACGCACAGCTAATTATTTGTATTTTTTTTTTTTGTAGAGACAGGGTTTCACCATGTTGCCAAGGCTGGTCTTGAACTCCTGAGCTCAAACGACACGCTGCCTCAGCCTCCCAAAGTGCTAGGATTATAGGCGTGAGCCACTAGGCCTGGCCATTTGTAGAGGCAGGATCTTGCTATGTTGCTCAGGCTGGTCTTGAACTCCTGGCTTCAAACAATCCTCCTGCCTCAAACACCCAAAGTGCTGGGATTACAGGCATGAGCACCCCCCTGGCCTCATAATGCTGATTTTTTGCAGAGGTAGGGTGTCTCCCAAACATTCCCAGAGAACAAGCAGAGAAAGCCCTGAGAGGTCCTTTAGCAAGAAAACCCTAGGGACAGACTGACCTACTAGCTTCTTCCAAAGGGATGAAAGAGTAGAAGAAAGAAGAACACCAGCCTACTTAGTGAGCACCCACTGCACGTCCAGCCCTGGGCCCTCGGGCACTATCCCAAGCAGCCAGGGCACCTTGGTGAAGGAGCTTCATGGCCACGCTGTCCAGTTCTTGCTCTGACACATTCCTGAGCTGCATCAGGGAGAGGAGGCTCAGCAACAGTGGTAGGTTCCCCGGCGCTGTGAAGAACAAGGAGGAGTGGACAGGAAGCCTGATGCTCAGATCACCTGAAGGTCAGACACCCTGCCCTGCTTTAATGGCCCTTAATAACAGGTTCAAAGTTTTTTGTTTCCTAAGGGATGAGGTGTTTTGTTGGGATTTACTCCTATTTCTTTCTTCATTCAGAACAGGCGTAACTGATATACTAAGTGCCAGACATAGGTTGGTACCAGGAATTCATTATTTCATTTAATCCCACTAAAAAAAATGTGAAGCATGGATTGTTATTCCTATTTTGCACTTACAAAATTGAGGCTCAGAGAGGCTGAGTGACTTCTCCAAGGTCCCACAGCCAGAAAGTGGCAGGACGCTGTAGTCTGAATGTTTGTGTTCTTCCAAAATTCATGTTGAAATCTTAACCCCCAATGTAATAGTATTAGGAAGTGAGGCCTTTAGTAGATGACTGAATCATGAGGGCAGAATCTTCATGAATGGGATGAGTGGCCTTTTGAAAGAAACTGTGAGGAGCTCCCTCCCTTACCCCTTCTGCCACGTGAGGACACAGTAAGAAGACAAGCCATCATGCTGGCACATGCCTATAACCCCAGCTACTCAGGAGTCTGAGGTTGGGGGATTGCTTGAGCCTAGGAGGTCAAGGCTGTGGGGGGCAGGGGAGAAGAAGGAGGAAGAAAGGAGGAGGAGAAGGAAGAAAGGAGGAGGAGAAGGAAGGAAGGAGGAGGAGGGAGGGGAGAATGAGGGGAAGGAGGAGGAAAAGAGGAAGAAGAACAAGAGGAGAAGAAGAAAAGAAGAAGAAAGAAGAAGGAGAAAGAAGGATGGATGGAAGGAAGGAAGGAAGGAAGGAAGGAAGGAAGGAAGGACGGAAGGAAGGAAGGAGGGAAGGAATGAAGGAAGGAAGGAGGGAAGGAAGGAAAGAAGAAAGCCATTTATGAACCAGGAAGTGGGCCTTCACCAGACACTGAATCTTTCAGTACCTTGATTTTGGATTTCCCAGCCCCCAAAACTGGGAGAAATAAATTCCTGTTGTTTATAAGTCACCCAGTCTATGGCCCAAATAGACCCAAATCTGAATCCAATGCCCATGGCCTTCCCACTATGTTTCCACTAAATCGTTTTTTTGTTTGTTTGTTTGTTTTTTTTTTGAGACGGAGTCTCGCTCTGTCGCCCAGGCTGGAGTGCAGTGGCGCAATCTCGGCTCACTGCAAGCTCTGCCTCCCGGGTTCACGCCATTCTCCTGCCTCAGCCTCTCCGAGTAGCTGGGACTACAGGCACCCGCCACCACGCCCGGCTAATTTTTTTGTATTTTTTTAGTAGAGACGGGGTTTCACCGTGGTCTCGATCTCCTGACCTCGTGATCCGCCCGCCTCGGCCTCCCAAAGTGCTGGGATTACAAGCGTGAGCCACCGCGCCCAGCCTCCACTAAATCTTAAGGTTCTTAACCAGTATTATCAGCTAAACATGGCTTGTCCTTCCCTGAAAAGAAATAACTCATCTCCTCTTGACACCTTTAAATCTACTTCCAAACCCTCAGTCCTCTGTCAGGTAGTCACAGATTGCCTCTCGCTTTGCTTAGAAATATAATTTTAGGCTGAGTGTGGTAGCTCACACCTATAATCCAAGCACTTTGGGAGGCTGAGGCGGGCAGATCACTTGAGGTCAGGAGTTCGAGACCAGCCTGGCCAATATAGTGAAACCCCACCTCTACTAAAAATACAAAAAATTAGCCGGGCGTGGTGGCACGTGCCTGTAATTCCAGCTACTAGGGAGGCTGAGGCAGAATAATCACTTGAACGCAGGAGGTAAAGGTTGCAGTGAGCCGAGATCATGCCACTGCACTCCAGCCTGAACGATAGAGTGAGACCCTGTCTCAAAAAAAAAAAAAAAAAAATTTTAAAATTCAGCTTCTCTAAAAATAGAAAAAAACTAAGCCGGGCGCAGTGGCTCACCCCTGTAATCCAAGCACTTTGGGAGGCTGAGGTGGGCGGATCACTTGAGCTCAGGGGTTTGAGACCACCCTGGGCAACATGGTGAAACCCTGTCTCTCCTGAAAATACAAAAAAATTAGCTGGGTGTGGTGGCACACGCCTGTAAGTCCCAGCTACTTGGGAGGCTGAGGCACAAGAATTGCTTGAACCCAGAAAGTGGAGGTTGCAGTGAACAGAGATCCTGCCACTGCACTCCAGCATGGGTGACAGAGTGAGATGGTCTCAAAAATAAAATAATAATAAAATACATAAAATATAAAATAAA
This sequence comes from Symphalangus syndactylus, assembly GCF_028878055.3. NCBI lineage: Eukaryota > Metazoa > Chordata > Mammalia > Primates > Hylobatidae > Symphalangus > Symphalangus syndactylus. The sequence goes on from NC_072440.2 coordinate 17,968,087, forward strand.
TAAATACAATAAAATAAACCAATCCCAATTTTCAGTGTCTCCATACTGTACCAAACATCAATCTTCCTTGACTCCAGTGAGTACCATTCCAGATTTGGAAACTATTCCCCCGGATCTCACTGGGAGCTTCCAGCACATCACAGATCCACCTTCCTCCCCGGCCCCTGCGGACTGCTGCTGCCTCCAGTCTCCTCCAGATTTCTCACTTTCTTCTTCCCACGGGGGGCTGCCATGCTTGTGACAAACAACACTGAGCACACACTGCACAGGGTGGGGATATGCATGCACACATCAAACACATTCACTCATGTTAAACACACACAGCACACCAAGCATGTTGTACGCCCACTCTGCAGTGAGAGAAAGGAGTTGAAGTTTAGCTTGATGCCACAATGGCCTTTCTTTCTCAGATAAAACCCTGATTCTGTCTCCTGGAACAGACCTAACAAGGGTAGAGATACCCATTCTCGACTGGCTTTCAGGTCACATTGTGCCCACAGCACCTGCAGACTGACCTCCTGATGGGGATGCCCCATGCTCCACTAGCAGACGCTGCAGGATCAGCAGGAAGTGGCCTCGGATAAGACCGCCCACTTGGATATCCTCGTTCCTCCTCAGGAAGGTCCTCAGGCTAATCAGTACCTTGTGAGCTGTGTCCACTGGGCTGGAATAGATGAGGTCCTGAGCAGGAGAGAAGAAAGCCAGAGATCAGAGGGTACTGCAGTTGGGGAAAAGTGACAATGCTTCAAGGGGCAGGAAAAGGGCCTATAATTATGGTGTCACAAAAACTGGGTAATCTGTCACTTACTCAGCACCTATTATGTACCAAAGCTCTTCTAGGTGCACTGACACCTCAAAACCATCCCTTAGAATAGGTCCATCATAGGCCGTGCATGGTGGCTCACGCATGTAATCCCAGCACTTTGGGAGGCCGAGGCGGGTGGATCACAAGGTCAGGAGATTGAGACCATCCTGGCTAACAGGGTGAAACCCCGTCTTTACTAAAAATACAAAAAAATTAGCTGGGCATGGTGGCAAGTGCCTGTAGTCCCAGCTACAAGGGAGGCTGAGACAGGAGAATGGCATGAACCCAGGAGGCAGAGCTTGCAGTGAGCCGAGATCGCACTACTGCACTCTAGCCTGGGCGACAGAGCGAAACTCTGTCTCAAAAAAAAAAAAAAAAAGAATAGGTCCATCCTATTAAATCCATCCTCAACGGAGAAAACAGGCTCAGAGAGATTACGTGACTTGCTAGAGGTCATATAAGCCAGTGGCACAGACAGAATTTGAATGCAAGTCTCTTAACTCCAAGCCCAAAGCTCTATTTTCCAGGATGCCTCCTTCCTGCAAATGGAAGGATTAGGGTCAAGAGGTTGTTTTCAAGACAGGGAACCTGAGTGTGCCTTAAAGAAGAAAAGAAGGAGAGAGACATGATGTCACTGGGCAGGGAGAGGATAAATTAGGACAGATTCAGTGCACAGGAAGGCAAGTGAGGACCAGGTCAGGCCCCTTCTCTACCAAGGCATCTGGCTATCTCTGCCCCAAGCTATAAAGGCCTTAGGCTCGGAAGATGGGAAGATGCTTTTTATTTTGCTTTCAGGGTTATTTTAATGAGTATATGTTAAAGACAAATCCAGTCAGAAGCTGCACCAGAGGCTACCCTACTGATAGCTCCTAGCACCTGCTAGCTCAAAGAAGCCAATTCCTTTGGACAGGCTAATGTGCTGGGCCAGTTAGGACTGAGGGTTATGAATCCAAGGTCACACAGACTCCCTCTCCAGGGAGGACAGCTACTGACACACAGAGAGATATGGCTACAATGCATCTGGCCAGACAAACCCAGGTGTGCTGATCACTGGGCAGAAGGAGAGGGATGAGGTCACAGGGATGTCTAAGTTTGGCTCTCAGAAACCTCCGCAGTTGCTGGAAAAACAACTATATATCAGTAACAACCACTCAGGGCCTAATAATGTCACGTACTATGTTGTGTTTATACAGTAGCTGTATATTTGTTTATACATTATTTATACCTCTACAATAACTCTTCCATATAGGTGTCACCCCAATTTTTCAAATGAGAAAACTGGGGCAGGTTAATCAGTTTACATATCAAGAAAGTAATAAAGTTGTAAATTCGACTGCACTGTGAGTTAATGAAAGGAAGTGATGAGGTCTACTTCATCTTTGTCACCTTGTAGGGACTCAGAAAACATCTCTGAAAAGAAAAGGGTCACAGAATGGGGGGGCTAGAGAGAATCTAGATAATTTTTTCCAATACCTTTACTTTACAGAGTATGAGGCTGAAGCCCGATGGGAAGGGAGGGGCATGATTTGCCAAAGGTCACAGAGCCCAGAGTCAAACCAGTTTCCTGGTCTTGTGCCTTCACCAACACATCACTGCCCCACTGCCACAGAGGTGGTCCCTCAGAAGTCTGAGTTAATGAATGTCCCTCAGAAGTCTGAGTAAAAATGTTATAAAAGGAAGGGGCTACTCAGCTTTGTGTGGCTATGGTGAATGCTGGAGGAAGAGGAACGTGAGGACCCCACCATATGGATCAGTGGGAAGGCTCTGGGCAAAACTATGACCCAATCTGTAGTCTCTGCTGTCCAGAACTCTCTGGGACTTGACAGACCAGCGTAACTTGGCCAAAGAGGAAACAAACAGAGTTTCTGTGATGTCATTGTCCCTTCACATCTAAAAAACCTACATGAAAGACCACCCATTCATAAGAATGGCAATTAACAGCTTTGTTTTCAGCTGTTAATTACCCATATCAAAAACAGAAATTGGTATCAACACAAATTTTTAGACTCTTTTTCCTTCCTCTGGCTAGAAGCTGGGGAGAAGTGGTAAGAATTAGATATATGAACAGACAACAAAGTTGTTCCTTGCTGTTCTTTTTTTTTGTTTTTTTGAGATGAAGTCTAGCTCTGTTGCCCAGGCGGGAGTGCAGTGGCTCGATCTTGGCTCACTGCAACCTCCACCTCCTGGGTTCAAGCGATTCTTCTGCCTCAGCCTCCTGAGTGGCTGGGACTACAGGCGCGTGCCACCATGCCTGGCTAATTTTTTGTATTTTTAGCAGAGACAGGGTTTCACCATGTTGACCAGGCTGGTCTTGAACTCCTGACCTTGTGGTCCACCCGCCTCAGCCTCCCAAAGTGCTGGGATTACAGGCGTGAGCCACCGCGCCCGGCCTCCTTGCTGTTCTTTTTTACCATTGATGTCTCTAGGATCTAAGTTAGTGAAAAACTTACTCACTTTGGGCTCTAGTCATAGCCATGACCCTTATTAACTATATGATCTTGGGCAATTCAATTAGCTTCTCTGAGATGAACTTTATCTGGTTCAGAGGTAGAGTCAATGATTAGTGAATGACAGCCCACTATGTGAAGCAAACCAAGAGTGTTCCTATGTACTATCTCATCTACCCTCATGTTTTCTCCATTTTCTGTGGGAGGAAACTGAAGTTCAGATTAGCCTCTATCTTCCTAGTCCTCTATGCAACAACTCATCTTGAAGGCAGAGGCAGCTCCTTTCTGTTAAGCTCTATGCCAAGTGTCTCCTGAGATTCAATTTCTGTTTGGTTTGCTTCTTTTAATATTTACATCCTGTGAAGTTAGTGGCCTAGCACAGCCTTCAGTTAGTGAGGGACCTCCATTCTAGGAAGACCCAGGCTGAGAAAGGGAATTTGGGAGAGGAGATAATGAGCTCCATTTTAGGCAGAAATGTCAAATAGATGGTTGACTTCATGGGTATGAGCTCAGGAGAGAGGTCAGGGGTGGTGCAGGGATTTGAGTCATCACCATACAGGCAGGAGGCAAACAAAGCCATGGGTGTAAATGAGATAACCCAGGGAGAATAAATAGACTGAGTAAAAAGAGAGCCTCAGACAGAACAACTGATAGATATGGAGTCAAATCTGGGTTTTAATATTTTGATTCCCAACTCTTGTGACCATGGGCAAATCTCTCTAAGCCTATGTTTCATGTATTTAAAAAGAAAAAAATGGCAGGCACAGTCGTTTATGCCTATAATCCCAACACTTTGGGAGGCCATGGTGGGAGGATCACTGGAGTCCAGGAATTTGAGACCAGCTTGGGCAACATGATAAAACACTGTCTCTACAAAAAATATAAAAATTAGCCAGACACAGTAGCACATGCTTGTAGTCCAGCTACTTGGTCTTGAACTCCTGACCTCAGGTGATTCACCCAGCTCGGCCTCCCAAAGTACTGGGATTACAGGCAGGAGCCGCCACACCCAGCCAATTCTAGTTACTTGGGAGGCTAAGGCAGGAGGATCACTTGAGCCCAGAAGATTGATGCTGCGTGAACCATGATCCTGCCACTGCACTCCAGCCTCGGCAACAGAGCAAGAAAAAAAAAAAAAGAAAGAAAAAAATAAGATATAGTCATGCTGTATCTTTTCTGTTTAGATATATAAATGCCACTGTATTACATTTGTTTACAATATTCAGTACAGTAACATGCTGTACAGGTTTGTAGCCTAGGAGTAACAGGTCATCCCATATACCTAGGTGTGTAGTAGGCTAGACCATCTAGATGTCTGTAAGTATACTCCATGATGTTGGTATGACAAAATCACCTAACACTGTGTTTCTAAAAATGTATCCCCATCATTAAGCAATGCATGACTGTATTGTCACTACTATCCCTGACAGACTTAGACTGGTCTAGACCCATAATTCAATGGGTCATAATTTATAAGTACCTACTATGTGTGAGGAACTGACCCCAAATATTTCATCTGGTGAAGAAAACCTAGTATCTTAGTTCTGTACCCTGCTACTCTCCTTGGTATCTAATTTGTTGTTCAATGTGCTTTCTTGAGTAGAAGGAAAAAAAGTGGAGTTAAAGCCAGCCACTAGGCAGTTTACCTTATCTAATCTAATTAACCCATCTAATTCCTGATGGGAATTTCAGTAATGTACTTCACTAAAAAGTATTGACAGCCTGGGCAACATGTTGAAACCCCATCTCTAAAAAAAAAAAAAAAAAAAAAAAAAAAAAAATTAGCCAGGTGTGGTGGCGTGCGCCTGTAGTCCCAGCTACTCGGGAGGCTGAGGCAGGAGAATTGCGTGAACCTGGGAGGTGGAGGTTGCAGTGAGCCCAGATCATGCCACTGCACTGCACCCTGGGCAACAGTGTGAGACTCTGTCTCCAGAAAAAAATGTACTGGGGCATCTGACAATTCTAGGTATGCCTGAGCAACTAATGCACATATAATATTATCATGTGAGTCATGGCAAAAAAGAGGAGTCCCTCTGCCATCAGAAATCTCCATCTACATGCCCCATGGGCTTCCTTTAACATTAAACCTGTGTCAGCAGAATCTGCTTGAGAGATGACAGGGAGGTGAGAGGGGATGGTGACTAATATCTGCATTTTATAGTGTCATCCCCTGGGAGGAAGACAGGCACACATCTCTCAGTTGGTAGACTTCCATTAGACTTAGGAAAGAGTATGGATTTACAGAAACCAGGCACCTACAAGTAGAAGAGACTACCGCCCCCTCAACTCACATGCAGATAGTGATAAGTCTGGAGGTGGGCTGAAGCAGATGTGGGTGCCTCCCGACCTCAGTAAACCGGCTCTCAGAGAGAGAAGGCCCACCATTTCTGAATGTAGAAATGAATGAGTGGTTGCCTACCAGCAAGATGAGCAGGATGCTGGGGATGCTTCTGAGCAACTGGAACAGGACTGCTAAGCTGGCAGGAAGGGCGGGCTGCCCAGCAGAGGTGACATCATCCAGTTCCTCATAGCTGTTCTCTTCCCAGAAGAACCAAAGTTCCAGGACACGGTGCCCATACCTACTCATGAGCTCTGGATACAACAGAAAGAACCTGAGCAGGAGCGGATGGTGGGTATAGACTAGCTGCAGGTCTGGGATGCCTTCTAGGAATTTTCTGATTGCACTGACCATAGTCTGGAGGCAAAAGAAAGGAGGTAAATACACCTTGCAGAGGACCCAAGAGACCCCAACATGGCCAAGAGATGACTAGGAAAAATGTACTGTCATCTCAGTATTCCAGGACACCTTGGCTAGCTCATCCCAAGGCACTTTAGTGAGAAAATACCACTGTACTTAACCTTATAACAGAAGTTTTCAACTAGGGGTGATTTTGTTCCCATGGGACATTTGGTAAAGTCTGGAGACATTTTTTACTATCTTGATTGGGGGAATGCTATTGAGATCTAGTAGGGAGAGAGTGGGGATGCTGCTAAATATCCTATAATGCCAGGAAAGCTTATCACGAAAGAATGATCTGGTACAAAATGTTAATACTGCCGAGGTCAAGAAACCCAGCTTGATGATGGTACCACAGTGGGTTGTAATTGTCAGTGTGCATGTCTACCTCCCACACTAGACTGAAAGCTGCTTGAGGGTAGGGACTGTGGCAGATTAATCTGTGCACTTAGCATAGGGCCTGGCACAGAAGCGGTGAAGGGGAGATATGTTGAATAATTTCTTTTTTTTTTCCTGAGACAGAGTTTCGCTCTTGTCGCCCAGGCTGGAGTGCAATGGCATGATCTCGGCTCACCGCAACCTCTGCCTCCTGGGTTCAAGTGATTCTCCTGCCTCAGCCTCCTGAGTAGCTGGGATTACAGGCATGTGCCACCATGCCCGGCTAATTTTGTATTTTTAGTAGAGATGGGGTTCCTCCATGTTGGTCAGGCTGGTTTCAAACCCCTGACCTCAGGTGATCTGCCCGCCTTGGCCTCCTAAAGTGCTGGGATTACAGGTGTGAGCCACCGTGCCCAGCCTTGTTTAATAATTTCTTACTCCTCACAAACCTACCTCTTCCCACTGAATTCCCATAACAACGTTCAAATTTCTTAGTATGAGGCTGGGCGCGGGGGCTCGTGCCTGTAATCCCAGCACTTTGAGAGGCTGCGGTGGGTGGATCACCTGAGGTCGGGAGTTTGAGACCAGCCTGGCCAACATGGAGAAACCCTGTCTCTACTAAAAATACAAAATTAGCCGGGCATAATGGCACATGCCTGTAATCCCAGCTACTTGGGAGGCTGAGGCAGGAGACTCACTTGAACCCGGGAGGCAGAGGTTGTGGTGAGCCAAGATCGCACCATTGCACTCTAGCCTGGGCAATAAGAGTGAAACTCCATCTCAAAAAAAAAAAAAAAAAAAAAATTCCTTAGTATGCTATTATATGGGTTGTACAGTTTTGGCTCATTTAGGTCTTTCACTCATTGTGAGTTCATTTTTGTGTACGGTATGAGTTAAGAGTCCAACTTCATTCTTTTGCATGTGTATATCTAGTTGTTCCTGGAAATTTTCTGAAAAGACAAATCTTCCCCCATTGAATTATCTTGGCATCCTCATCAAAAACTGACCATAAATATATGGGTTTATTTCTGGACTCTCAATTCTATTTCATTGATCTATATGTCTACCCCTATGTCAGTACCACACTATCCTGATTACTACAGTTTTTTGGTAAGTTCCAAAATAAAAAAGGTATGAGTCTTCCAACTTTGTTCTTTTTTTTCAAGATTGTTTTGACTATTTTGCATTTCCATATGAATTTTAGGTTCAGCTTATTCATTTTTGCAAAAAAGTACAACTGGGATTTTGATACAGATTGCATTGAATCTACCAATCAATTTGGAGAGCACTGCCATCTTAAACTATTAAGTCTTCCAATTTATGAATGCAGTCTGTTAATTTAGATTTTTAATTAAGAAAAAAAACTAGAGAAAAACAGTACGAAATTTTCACTATATAAGTTGATATGATTTGGATTTGTGTCCCCGCCCAAATCTCATGTCCAAATTATAATCCTCAGTGTTGGAGGAGGAACCTGGTGGGAGGTGACTAGATCATGGGGGTGGACCTCCCCGTTGCTGTTCTTGTGATACTGAGTGAATTCTCACAAGATCTGGTTGTTTTAAAGTTTGTAGCACCTCCCTTTTCACTCTCTTCCTCCTTCTCCAGCCATATAAGATGTGCCAGCTTCCCCTTTGCTTCCCGCCATGACTGTAAGATTCCTGAGACCTCCTCAGCCATGCTTCCTGTACAGCCTGTGAAACTGAGTCACGTAAATCTCTTTTCTTTATAAATTACTCAGTCTCTGGTAGTTCTTTATAACAATGTGAGAACTGACTAATACAAAGTCCTTATACTTTGTTAAGTTATATTTCCAAGTATTTAATTTCTTGATGCTATTGTAAATAGAATTGTTCCCTTAATTTCTTTCTCTTTTTTTTTTGGAGACAGAGTCTCGCTATGTCACCCAGGCTGAAATGCAGTGGCGCAATCTCAGCTCACAGCAACCTCCATCTCCTGGGTTCAAGCAATTCTCCTGCCTCAGCCTCCAGAGTAGCTGGGACTACAGGCGCACGCCGCCATGCCCAGCTAATTTTTTGTATTTTAGTAGAGACAGGGTTTCACCACCTTGCCCAGGCTGCTCTCAAACTCCTGAGCTGTCAATCCACCCGCCTCGGCCTCCCAAAGTGCTAGGATTACAGGCGTGAGCAACTGCGCCCGGCCTAATTTCATTTTCAAGCATGTTAATTAAGACTTAAGTCTACCTTTTCAGCTCCTCTCTATTCTACTTCCCATATGACTTAGTTAAGGCACATTGAGCTAGGCTTCCTTCCTTGAATGGATAGATTGGGCATCTTCCCACTTCTGTACATTAAATCATACTCTGCTCTCAGCTTCAAGGTTCTCCCTTCACCTCCTCCATCTCCTCCACAAAGCCTCTCCTGATGCTATATAATGCTTTGCTGATTCTTGGCCAGTCCTCCAGCTGCAGGAGAGCACTCATTACTGTAGCTGCCTGACCCATAGGAGATCTTTTTGTCTCTCCTGACAAACTTGTGTTCTCTGAGGGCAAGGAACTTGTTTGATTCATTTCAGACCTGACAGGGCCCCACATGGTACCTAGCTCATGTCAAGTGGTCAATCCACATTGGTTCAGTTGCTGAAATGTTGAAAAGCAAATAAAAAATCATCGGCATAGAGTTGTGTTCAACAGCTTAGGAAATGCTGATCAAAATGCAATGAAGTTGCTGAAAAGGAAGAGTTTCCAGGCATAAGTAGGGCCTGACACTCTGAAATATCCATCCCCACAGAGACACTCACACTCCAGCTATTGGGGATCCTCAGATATATACCTCAACACATATCAGTGTGTATCTTCTCCACTGCTTCCACAAAGGCTCAAAGACCATGAGAATCAGGATCTCAGAGATAACTCTGCCCAAGGCCCAGAAAGGGAAGGAGATCTCGCCAGGAAGGCCCAGAACATTAGCAACAGAACGAGAATGTGCACCCAGGAGTCCTGCCTTTCTGCACAATGCAGTATACAAGGTTACTCTGCTTCTACACAAAGGGCATTCACAGGTAAATGGCACCAAGGAAGCCTTCTCATAAAGATACCACATAAAGAAGGTGACATCAGAGACAGAAGCAAAGGAAAGGCCTGGGAGCTAGCAGGCAAATTTTATGGGGAAGACATCCATGAGCCTCCTGAAGGTGCCCCTTGCAGCACCACCTCATCTAGGCAGTCCCATTGCTCACCAAGGACCTCAGTGACCATGGAGGGTGCTCCTCTACCCACACCTCTTTAGCCCTACCAGCTGCTCAGAACAAAGAGCTTCCCTGCCTCCAGTAGCTTGATGGTCCATGTTCTGCCTTCTAAACTTTCACCTCCCTCCTAACCTTTCTTTTCACTCTAATCAGAACAACTTCCTGATAAACTAGGGCAACGTGAATCTACACGACTAATTCTCAAAAATAATACTGGAGACAGGAGCAGCGGCTCACACCTGTAATCCTAGCACTTTGGGAGGCTAAGGCAGGGGGACTGCCTGAGCCCAGGAGTTTGAGACCAGCCCGTCTCTACAGGAAATAAAAAAAATTAGCCAGGCATGGTGGTGCATGCCTGTGGTACCAGCTACTCAGGAAGCTGAGGTGGGAGTATTGCTTTAACTCAGGAGGTCAAGGCTGCAAGGAGTTGTGATCACATCACTGCACTCCAGTCCGGGTGACAGAGCAAGATCCTGTCTCGAAAAATAATAATAATATTGAGTAAAATGAATAATAAAAAGAAAGAAAACATCCATACAGTAGAACTCCAACTAAAAAACATAGAAGGAATTGTAAGCCAGGCACGGTGGCTCACGCCTGTAATCCCAGCACTTTGGGAGGCTGAGGCAGGTGGATCACGAGGTCCGGAGTTCGAGACCAGCCTGGCCAACATGGTGAAACCCTGTCTCTACTAAAAACACAAAAATTAGCCAGGCATGGTGGCACGCAGCTGTAATCCCAGCTACTTGGGGGACTGAGGCAGGATAATTGCTTGAACCCGAGGCAGAGGTTGCAGTGAGCCGAGATTGTGCCACTGCACTCTAGCTTGGGTGACAGAGCAAAACTCTGTCTCAAAAAAGAAAAAACGTATGGCCAGCACGGTGGCTCATGCCTGTAATCCCAGCACTTTGGGAGGCCGAGGAGGGCAGATCACGAGGTTAGGAGATCGAGACCATCCTGGCTAACACGGTGAAACCTCGTCTCTACTAAGAAATACAAAAAATCAGCCAGGCGTGGTGGCGGGCGCCTGTAATCCCAGCTACTCAGGAGGCTGAGGCAGGAGAATGGTGTGAACCCGGGAGGCGGAGGTTGCAGTGAGCTGAGATCACGCCACTGCACTCTCTAGCCTGGCGACAGAGCAAGACTCCATCTTAAAAAAAAAAAAAAAATTTTCGTATATTGACGACTAAAGATTACATAATATTATATACAATGTTAAATTTCTTGATTTTGATCACTGTACCCTGATTATGTAACAGAGAAAGTCCTAATGCTTAGGAAACACAAATTGAAGTATTTATGAATAAAATGACTCTCTGAAAATTATTTTCAAGTGGTTCAGAAAAAAAGAATATGGGGGTGGGAATGGGAAGAGACAGAATGCAAATGAGATAAAAATAAAAATTGGTGAATCTGGCAAATAGGTGTCTCTGAACTATTATTGTAATATTTTTTGTTGTTGTTGTTTTTTTTTTTTTTTTGAGACAGAGTCTCGCTCTGTCGCCCAGGCTGGAGTGCAGTGGCACAATCTCGGCTCACTGCAAGCTCCGCCTCCCGGGTTCACGCCATTCTCCTGCCTCAGCCTCTCCGAGTAGCTGGGACTACAGGCGCCCGCCACCACGCCTGGCTAATTTTTTTGTATTTTTAGTAGAGACGGGGTTTCACCGTGGTCTCGACCTCCTGACCTCGTGATCCGCCCGCCTCGGCCTCCCAAAGTGCTGGGATTACAAGCGTGAGCCACCGCGCCCGGCTATTGTAATATTTTTGTAAGATGAAATAATATCAAAATAAAATTGAGTAGAAAAATCAAGCTGTGATTGTATGTTGCCCTTTATATATTTATATTAAATTTTATCTTATTTTTTGAGACAAGGTCTTACTCTGTCACCCAGGTTGGAGTGCTGTGGCATGAACATGGCTCTTGGGCTCAAGTAATCCTCCCACCTCAGCCTTCCCAGTAGCTGGGACCACAGGTGCACACCACCATGCCTGGCCAATTTTTAAAAATTTTCTGGCTGGGCACGGTGGCTCATGCCTGTAATCCCAGCACTTTGAAAGGCTGAAGCGGGTGGATCGCCTGAGGTCAGGAGTTCAAGACCAGCCTGACCAACATGTTGAAAACCCGTCTCTACTGAAAATACAATTATTAGCTGGGCGTGGTGGCACATGCCTGTAATCCCACTGTAATCCCAGCTACTCGGGAGGCTGAGGCAGGAGAATTGCTTGAACCCGGGAGGTGGAGGTTACAGTGAGCCAAGATGGCGCCATTGCACTCCAGCCTGGGAAACAAGAGCAAGACTCTTGGTTGTTCAATTATTAGAACTTTTCATTTTGAAGCAAAGACTTCTCAGGTCATGAAAATTATTAGTATTCTGGAAAAAAAAATCAAGACTGAAGTTCAAGTAACTTTCTCTAGGTCACACAGTTAACTGATGGGGGAGTCAGGACTCCAGCTCAGACCTGACTGACTCCTAAGGCTCATTCCTTAGTACTACCTCTGGTTGGCACAGGAGCAAAGAGCTCTGAGGTATTGGTATCTCCTTCTGGTAACAGTTTATCAAAGAAAGTGGATTGCTGGGACTCAGATCATTGTTAATCAGGCTATTGGATCACTTTCGTGGTGGTTGTGTGTGGACAAGTTTTCTCTCTCCAGCTTCTTTATAAACTCCTGGGATCAAGGACCATGTCTGATTCATCACTGAACCTCTCACCTATTTCACAGAATATTGCTTCTGTTCCTTAGTGTGGACCCTTCAGTCTAAAGCTAAAGATACTCTTCCTTCACTGACTATTAATTTTGCCTCTTTCTGATTACTGTTGAGGCAAATGTGATGAGAGTAGACCTGGTTTAATCTGAATGGAAACAGAAAGGCACAGTGGAAGTGAATGGGTTTTCAAGTAAGACACACCTGGGCACACAATGTCCTGTTGTCTCTCTCTTTGTGCTAGTAGCAGCCACTGGTGATCATTGCCTAGATCCACTAATTAATTAGGGATTACAAAGCAATAATATTCTAGTTCTGTCATTCTCCCTTTGTTTATTAACTTAAATACTTGTATAAAAGGAAACTTCCGGCCGGGCACAGTGGCTCACGCCTGTAATCCCAGCACTTTGGGAGGCCGAGGCGGGCAGATCACGAGGTCAGGAGATTGAGACCATCCTGGCTAACATGATGAAACCCCATCTCTACTAAACAGACAAAAAATTAGCCAGGCGTGGTGGTGGGTGCCTGTAGTCCCAGCTATTCGGGGGGCTGAGGCAGGAGAATGGTGTGAACCCAGGAGGTGGAGCTTGTGGTGAGCAGAGATCCTGCCACTGCACTCCAGCCTGGCCAACAGAGCGAGACTCCGTCTCAACAACAACAAAAAAAAAAAAAAAAAAAAGGAAACTTCCCCTCATTAACTATTCAGTTACTCTGAAGGGTTAGATTACATAGGAAACATAGGTTAAATGCTTGATTCTTTTCCTTTGGTTACCAGTTTTCAAAAACATGAGTTTGTTGCATAGCATCCTCTAAAGGTGACCAAAGAGTTTTTTTATTTTTATTTTTAATATTTTGTAGAGACAAGGTCTTACTATGTTGCCCAGGCTGGTCTTGAACTCCTGGCTGAAGCAGGAGAATCGCTTGAACCCAGAAGGTGGAGGTTGCAGTGAGCCGAAATCGCACCATTGCACTCCCGACCTCAGGTGATCAGCCCACCTCAGCCTCCCAAAGTGCTGGGATTATAGATGTGAGCCACCGCACCCAGCCTCAGTCCTGATTTTCTTATCTGTAGAATGCAAATAATAATCTCTTCCTCCCAGGAAGGCTGAGATAATTAGGTAAATTACACAGGCTCTGTATGAGTCTGCATCCTACTCCTCTCCACTCTCCTAACACCTCCACTTTCTCTCTCTCTACCACCCACTTGTCTATACACTATCATCATCATGGTCTCCCAGGGAACACTAATGTAAAGAGGTACAGGAGGAGAAGGAGCCCAGGCATTGTGGTCCATACCTCACGTAGTGTATTGTCTTTGTCCTGGCAGATTGCAAGCAGATAGATGGAGGCTTTGAAGACCACCAGTGGGGGGCGCTCGCCCTGGTCCTGCAGAGACAGGAGGAAGCTTTGCACAGCCTCAAATAACTCTGCCTCTGAGACAAACCTGTCAACCAAGAAAAGCCTGAGTGAGAAAGGCAGAGTTGGCAGGCCACTGGGCTCTTCTATCCTGCCTGGCCACATCCTTCCTCAGCCCACTGTCCTGCCCCAGCATGCCCACAACCTAATGACATCTTAAACAAACAGTGTGCTATACATACTTACAAAGCATTGCCATATATATACATCACATTGTTCTATGCCTTGTGCAAGGCTCAGTTAGGGGCCAAATACTGCTCATTCACACTTGGGAGGTGAGCTATCTGCCAGCTGGACCAGCACTGTTAAAGAGAAGGGTGCTACTGCTGGGGTTCAGAAGGCCCTGCTTTGGCAGCTGCTCCACCCCTCTCTTCTTGTATTTATCATTAAACAGTGGTGTATTTAACAGATATAACACCAAAAGCATAAATGACAAAAGAAAAAAATAGATAAATTAGAGGTCATCAAAATTAAAAACATTTGTGCTTCAAAAGATACCACTAAGAAAGTGAAAAGGGCCAGGTGTGATGGCTCATGCCTAGACTCCCAGCACTCTGGGAGGCTGAGGTGGGAGAACTGCTTGAGGCCAGGAGTTCGAGACCAGCCTAGGCAACACAGTCAGACCTCATCTCTACAAAAAAAAAAAAAAAAAAAAAAAATTTAAATTAGCTGGTTGTGGAGACGCATGCCTATAGTCCCAGCTACATGGGAGGCTGAGATGGGAAGATCGCTGGAGCCCAGGAGGTTGAGGCTGCAGTGAACCATGATTATGCTACTGCAATTCAGCCTGGGTGAGAGAGCAAGATACAAAAGGAAAGGAAGGGGGAAGGGGAAGGTAAGGAAAAAGGGAGGGTAGAGTGGGGGGGGAGGGAAGAGGAAAGGAGGTGAAGGGAAGGGAGGGGAGGGGAGGGGAGGGAAAAGGGGAAAGGACAGGATAGGACAGGACAGGAATGGAAAGGAAGAAAGAAAGAAAAGAAAGTGAAAAGACAGCAAACAGGAGGCCAGGTGTGGTGGCTCATGCCTGTAATGGTAACATTTGGGGAGGCCAAGGTGAGAGGATTGAGAATATACCTAAAAAGAATTAAAAACACTACTCAAACAAATACATGTACACACACGTTTACAACAGCACTATTCACAACAGCCAAAAGGCAGAAAGAGCCCAAATGTCCATCAACAGGTGAATAAAAGCAAATTATGGTGTATACATACAAAGGTATATTATTCAGCCATAAAAGGAACAAAGTACTGATACACGGTACAAACATTATGCTCACTGGATGGACTTCTGAAATATTATGCTAAGTGGAAAAAGCCAGACACAAAAAGTCACACACTGTATGATTCCATCTATATGAAATATTCAGAATAGGTAAATCCAAAGAGACAGAACAGATTGTTGGTTGCCAGGAGCTGGGGAGGGAGGAGGAATGGAAGTGACAGCTTTGCACTGATGGAAATGTTCTAGAACTAGATGAAGGGGGTGGTTGCCCATTTTAAAGGTACTATTAAATACCATTGAATTGTTCACTTTAAAATGGTCAAGTTTATGTTGTGTAAATTTTACCTTAATAATTTTTTTTTCTTTTAAGACTGAGTCGGCCGGGCGCAGTGGCTCACGCCTGTAATCTCAACACTTTGAGAGGCCGAGGCGGGCAGATCACGAGGTCAGATCCAGACCATCCTGGCTAACACAGTGAAACCCCGTCTATACTAAAAATACAAAAAATTAGCCGGGCGTGGTAGCGGGCACCTGTAGTCCCAGTTACTCGGGAGGCTGAGGCAGGAGAATGGCGTGGCGTGAGCCCGGGAGGTGGAGCTTGCAGTGAGCCAAGATCGGGCCACTGCACTCCAGCCTGGGCAACAGAGTGAGTCTCCGTTTCAAAAAAAAAAAAAAGACTTGAGTCTCACTCTGTCGCCCAGGCTGGAGTGCAATGGCACAATATCAGCTCACTGCAACCTCTGCCTTCCGGGTTCAAGTGATTCTCCTGCCTCAGCCTCCCCAGCAGCTGGGATTACAGGTGCTCGCCACCATGCTTGGCTAATTTTGTATTTAATAGTGACAGGGTTTCACCATGTTGGTCATGTTAGTCTTGAACTCCTGAACTCAGGTGATCCACCTACCTCAGCCTCCAAAGTGCTGGGATTACAGGTGTAAGCCACCACACCCATGAGGGAAGAGAGAGACCCTCTCATATTGTTTTATATTGTTTTCTACTCAGTACCTGTTTTTGTTTTTTTTTTTTTGAGACGGAGTCTCACTTTGTCGCCCAGCCTGGAGTGCAGTGGCGCAATCTCGGCTCACTGCAAGCTCCGCCTCCCAGGTTCAAGCCATTCTCCTGCCTCAGCCTCCCGAGTAGCTGGGACTACAGGCGCCCACCACCACGCCTGGCTAATTTTTTGTATTTTTAGTAGAGACGGGGTTTCACTGTGTTAGCCAGGATGGTCTCGATCTCCTGACCTCGTGATCCGCCCGCCTCGGCCTCCCAAAGTGCTGGGATTACAGGCGTGAGCCACTGCGCCCGGCCAGTACCTGTTTTAAGAAAAAAACAAGGAAGTGAAATCAAAGACAGGCAGCCTGGCGCCAGGCCCAAAACCAGGCCTGGGCCTGCCTGGCTTAAACCTAGCGGTTAAAAATCAACTCATGACTTAGAACCCGATGTTACACATAGATTTCAGGCACTGTATGGAAGAACACTGTGAAACTCCCTGCTCTGTTCTGTTTCACTCTCACCACCGGTGCATGCAGCCCCTGTCACGTACCCCTTGCTTGCTCAAATCAATCACGACCCTTTCATGTGAAATCTTTAGTGCTGTGAGCCCTTAAAAGGGACAGAAATTGTGCACTTGGAGAGCTCGGATTTTAAGGCAGTAGCTTGCCAATGCTCCCAGCTGAATAAAGCCCTTCCTTCTACAATTCAGTGTCTGAAAGGTTTTGTCTATGGCTTGTCCTGCTACACCCAGCCAACAAATTATTATTATTAATTTATTTATTTAGTTTTTGAGACAGAGTATCACTCCATCACCCAGGCTGGAGTGCAGTGGCACGATCTCGGCTCACTGCAACCTCCGCCTCCCGGGTTCAAGCAATTCTCCTGTCTCAGCCTCCCAAGTAGCTGGGACCTTGTGGGTCAGGCTGGTCTCAAACTCCTGACCTCAGGTGATCCACCCGCCTCGGCCTCCCAAAGTGCTGAGATTACAGGTGTGAGCCACCGTACCTGGCCCAATAAATTATTTCTTACAGCTTAAGAAAGAACAGTCCTTTTATTTTTATTTTTATATCCTTTTTGAGATGGAGTCTCACTCACTCTGTCACCCAGGCTGGAGTGCAGTGGCACGATCTTGGCTCACTGCAACCTCCGCCTCCTGGGTTCAAGCAATTCTCCTGTCTCAGCCTCCCGAGTAGCTGGGACTACAGGTGCCTGCCACCATGCCCGGCTGATTTTTGTATTTTCATTTTTATTTTTTATTTATTTTTTTTGAGACAGAGTCTCGCTCTGTCACCCAGGCTGGAGTGCAGTGGCGCGATCTCGGCTCACTGTAAGCTCTGCCTCCCGGGTTCACGCCATTCTCCTGCCTCAGCCTCCCAAGTAGCTGGGACTACAGGCACCCGCCACCACGCCCGGCTAATTTTTTGTATTTTTAGTAGAGATGGGGTTTCACCGTGTTAGCCATGATGGTCTCCATCTCCTGACCTCGTAATCCACCCGTCTCGGCCTCCCAAAGAGCTGGGATTACAGGAGTGAGCCACCGCGCCCGGCCTGATTTTTGTATTTTTAGTAGAGATGGGGTTTCACCTTGTTGGTCAGGCTGGTCTCAAACTGACCTCAGGTGATCCACCCGCCTCGGCCTCCCAAAGTGCTGGGATTACAGGTGTGAGCCACTGCACCCAGCCCAATAAATTATTTCTTACAGCTTACGAAAGAACAGTCCTTTTATTTTTATTTTTATATCCTTTTTGAGATGGAGTCTCACCCACTCTGTCACCCAGGCTGGAGTGCAGTGGCACGATCTTGGCTCACTGCAACCTCCGTCTCCTGGGTTCAAGCAATTCTCCTGTCTCAGCCTCCAGAGTAGCTGAGATTATAGGTGTGCACCACCATGCCCGGCTAATTTTTGTATGTTTTGTGGAGACAGGGTTTCGCCATGTTGGCCAGGCTGGTCTCGAACTCCTGACCTCAAGTATCAGCCCACCTTGGCCTCCCAAAGCATTGGGATTACAGGCGTGAGCCACCGTGCCCAGCCATGATTTTAAAAATGTAATAAATTGAATAGTAATAATTAAAACCAAAGTAAACTACTGAAGTTTTTTTCTGTGGACAAACAACACCCTCAAGGATAGCAAGGAATACTCATTGGCTTTCTAGGCTTCTGTCTCTCTTTCTAGGCTTCTTTCTAATTCTGTCTACCCACCTGTTCTAACCCACTTCTAAGATATGAGCCTCTCAGGGACACAACCCATTTCTCACTTATCCCCGTGTCCCCAGTGCCCAGCATCAGGCTTGGAGAGATGCCCTTATTTATTGAACTGAACTGCTGTTGAAGGTCCCAAGACCCACCACCAGCCACCCACCTCTGTGCACTGACCTGTCATCATGGATGTAGGCCAAGTAGAAGAGGAGCAGGATGCAGTACTGTCTCTGGCGAGCAGCTCCCTCCATGTACTGGCGATCAGACAGGAAGGCAAGGCTTTCAGGGCTCCTGCTGCTTATCTGGGGCAACCCATGCTGCAGGAGCTCAGACACTGCAGAGAGTTCTAGGGAGGGAACAAGTAGAGGAAAGCCACACAGAGAACATAGGAGAAGAGGTAATCAGCACATTAGTACCTACTACATGCAGAGTACTGCACAGGGCAGCAAGGGTAAATGCAGTATAGTGGGAAATAAGGAAATCAGAGGCTTCTCTTCCTTTGAGCAAGGTTCAGCCCACCGGGAAAGACTAAGCTTCACAAGCGGAAGGACATGGATATGTCTCAAAAATTAATGTTCATTCTTTTATTTTTTTTTTTTTGTTTTTCTTTTGACAGAGTCTTGCTCTGTTGCCCATGCTGGAGTGCAATGGCGCGATCTCGGCTCACTGCAACCTCCCCGTCCTGGGTTCAAGCAATTCTCCTGCCTCAGCCTCCCAAGTAGCTGCAATTACAGACATCCACCACCACGCCCAGCTAATTTTTTGTATTTTTAGTAGAGGCAGGGTTTTGCCATGTTGGCCAGGCTGGTCTCAAACTCCTGACCTCAGGTGATCCACCCACCTCGGCCTCCCAAAAACATTCATTCTTTCATTCATTTGACATATGTCCATTGAGTGGCTACTACTCTTAGGACAGGCTGTGAGACCCAGGCCCTACCTCCAGGAACTGGCAGCTGCTGGGAAGAGACACATAACGAGACAGGCAATTGCAGGACATGTGATCAGCACTATATTGAGGAGGGAGTGACTCAGGCCACCTGGCATGGGGAAGGCAAGGTCAAAGAGGAAGAAACGGTGGGCCGGGCGCGGTGGCTCACGCCTGTAATCCCAACAGTTTGGGAGGCTGAGAAGGGTAGGTCACCTGAGGTCAGGAGTTCAAGACCAGCCTGGCCAACATAGTGAAACCCCGTCCCTACAAAAATACAAAAATTAGCCAGCCATGATGGCAGGTGCCTGTAATCCCAGCTACTTGGGAGGCTGAGGTGGGAGAATCGCTTGAACCTGGGAGGCAGAGGTTGCAGTGAGCCGAGATGGCACCATTGCACTCCAGCCTGAGTGACAAGCGTGAAACTCCATCTCAGAAAAAAGCAAGCAAGCTTTGGGAGGCTGAGGCTGGCGGATCACAAGGTCACGAGATCAAGACCATCCTGGCTAACACGGTGAAACCCCCCATCTCTACTAAAAATACAAAAAAGTAGCCAAGCGAGGTGGCGGGCCCCTGTAGTCCCAGCTACTCGGGAGGCTGAGGCAGGAGAATGGCGTGAACCCAGAGGGCGGAGCCTGCAGTGAGCCGAGATCATGTCACTGCACTCCAGCATGGGCAACAGAGCGAGACTCCGTCTCAAAAAAAGAAAGAAACAAACAAACAAACTGTGGAGGGTGAGGAGAAAAGAGGCAGCGACAGGAGAAAAGAGAAAAGGAAGCAAGGTGTTCAGAGGCCTGAAGGCATGAGAAGACATGCCATGTTTCCATTCAGTGTGACTGGACACTCAGTGAATAGATGTGGGGTGTCAGAAGCTGGGGAACTATGTGGTGTAATCTGCAGTTGGACTGTGAAAGACCTTTAAGCAAATGTCACTTAAGGAATTGGGACTTTATCCTGAGGGCAGAGACTTCTAGATTTCTTATGAAAACAGTTTCATAAAAGAAGGAATATTTTAATACCAAAAGAATAGGAAAGAAGGATAGGCATGGTGGCTCAAGCCGGTGATGCCAGCACTTTGGGAGACCAAGGCAGGTAGATCACCTGAGGTCAGGAGTTCGAGATCAGCCTGGCCAACATGGCAAAACCCTGTCTCTATTAAAAATACAAAAATTAGACAAGCGTGGTGGCAAGCGCCTGTAGTCCTAGCTACTCAGGAAGCTGACGCAGGAGAATTGCTTGAACCCGGGAGGCAGAGGTTGCAATGAGCCGAGATCGCACCACTGCACTCCAGCCTGGGCAACAGAACAAGACGCTGTCCCAAAACAAAAAAAAAAAAGGAAAGAAAAAGACTGACTTCAGAGCTTAAAATTTGAATAAAAGCCAGGTGCGGTGGCTCACACCTGTAATCCTAGCACTTTGGAGGCCAAGGCAGGTAGATTGTTTGAGGCCAGGAGTTCAAGACAAGCCTGGCCAACATGGCAAAACCCCATCTCTATTAAAAATACAAAAAAATCACCTGGGCATGGTGACATGTGCTTGTAGTCCCAGCTTACTCGTGAGGCTGAGACTCAAGAATCACTTGAATCTGGGAGGTGGAGGTTGCAGTGAGCTGACATCGCTCAACTCCAGCCTGGGCAACAGAGTGAGACTCTCTCAAAAAACAAACAAACAAAAAAACCTAAATAAAGTCAACTTTATCCTTATGTTCCACATTTCACCATGGACCAGAGAAAACTTCATCACTATCTGACACTACTCCACAGACTGACGTGTGGAGACCACAGCTGAAGGCCAGGGGAGTTAAGATGTTAAGACTTTGTTTTCAGATAATCCTTCCAGCAGTGAGTGGATGAGAGATTGAAAGACAGGACTTCAGTTGAAGGTCAACCGAAAGAATCCATCCTGCCAGGGCCAAGTCCTGGGCAAGCAGAGGATGAGGATAGCACATGTGCCACAGCAATTTGGTAGCAGAGCCAGGTCAGCTCTCCTAATTCCAAGTTCAGTGCTTGTCCACCAAAGCATGCTCTAATCAATATAATAATAATGAAACAAATATCCTTCAGCCACACACATACACCTGCCTTTCTCCTGATATATAAATGAAAGAAGTAGTCTGCATGTATGAGAGATCTGCTGCATTTCCTGGCACGCTGAGATTTAAGAAGCCCCAGTGTTTAAGGCAAGAGATGTGTGGGGCTCCCCTTGGTTTGACAAGCAAGGGGACTTCCAGAAGCAGTGGAGCAGGCACTCATGAACATGAGAGGTGATGGTGATGTGACTGCCAATAGTCTTAGGCTACATGGCAGAAATCATGCTGTTCTCTCTGCAGGCCAGACCATGCCTTAACAGGGAGATTGCATAAAGGAGTAGCCAGCATAGTGAGAGAACCAGTAGCCAAGCTATGTTGGAAGCAATAAAAATGCTCACCTGGGCTTCGCTCACTCCCAGCATGATGTCTGGGAAAGATAAAAGAAAGCAGCAGGTGTAGAGAGTGGGGGAGAGGACACAGAGTCTTCACAAATATAATAAGGGGGAAAAGAGCCAGAACTAGGTCTTACCCACAGAGGTATATTTGTTGAATGAATGATGAAACAATGATTAAACTGTTTTCTATTATATCAGGAGACAGGTCTAAGACAGAGGAACCCCTCAGGGCAAATAACATACTGTTACAATTGCTCTATCCACAGCAGTACCTAGGCCTCCCCTGGCAGGCAGCAGAAGCTCAATGAATGTTCAACAAGAGGAAAAACTTCCAGCTCTCAGCCCTGCAGCTGCTGTTCCTCCTGCCTAGATTCTGCATGGCTTTCCTTTACTTGACTCAGACCTCTGCTCACATGCCACTTCCACATGGAGGCCTTCCCTGACCACCCTATCTAACATGTCTCTCTCCTCCTTCTATCACTCTCTATCCCTTTGCCCAGTTTTATTTTTATCATAGTGCCTATGGATCTCTGACATAGTATGCATTTGCTTATTGCCTGCCTGTCTCAATCTATGACAGCAGGGCTTTGTATCCCTAGCTCTTTCACCAGCACCTGGAATGGAGTCTGACACACAACAGATGCTCAAGAAATACCTCTTGGCTGGGCATGGTAGCTCACGTCTGTAATCTCAGCACTTTGGGAGGCCAAGGCAGATTACCTGAGGTCAGGAGTTCGAGACCAGCCCGGCCAACATGGTGAAAGCCTGTCTCTGCTAAAAATGCAAAAATTAGCCAGGCGTGGTGGCGGGAGCCTGTAATCCCAGCTACTTGGGAGGCTGAGGCAGGAGAATCTCTTGAACCTGTAAGGCAGAGGTTACAGTGAGCTGAGATCATGCCACTGCACTCCAGCCTGGGCAACAGAGCGAGACTGTCTTAAAAAAAAAAAAAAGAAAAGAAAGAAAAAGAAAAAAGAAACACTACTTGAATGAATGAAGAAACAGAACACACTATTAATGCTATAGTGAACACTGGACTCCTGAGGCCTGGTATGGGGATGTTGCAGAGGAGACTGTCAGGAAGAAGGAACTAGACTTGATGAACATTAGGATCCTTCCCAACTCTAAGGTGCCAGGAGACTTGGGTTCTGTCATTTTCCAGTTCTATTATTTCACATCCCTAGGAATCAAGCTATAATTGCATCACTGCGATTCCTCTGGGCAGCCTCAAGCAAAGAAATCTCATGCCTGTACTAACTCACTATCTAGCCAATCAGCAAGGCACCCAGACTCTAAAAACCAGCACAGGCCACATGGGTGGTCAAATTGTAGCATCTTACCTTCTTCGGAAGGTGGTCCTGTCTTCTCTGGAGCTGACAGGAGGTTGAGGCACATATAGTAGAGAAAATTGGAACACACCTGGTTTAGGGCTGAGTGACTTGGAGAAGAAGAAAGAAGAGATGACATTGCTACTTTGGCTGGGAGAGCATTATCCCTGCCATATGCCTGGGCACCACTGCTTTGTGCCAGAGGCTAGTGAAATTCTAGCCATGGCTGTGGCAGTGGAGGTCTTAAGGTGGCTATGAAAAGTAAATACGGGGCTGGGCACAGTGGCTTACGCCTGTAATTCCAGCACTTTGGGAGGCCGAGGCGAGTGGATCACCCGAGGTCAGGAGTTCGAGACCAGCCTGACCAACATGGTGAAACCCCATCTCTACTAAAAATACAAAAATTTGGCCGGGAGCAGTGTTTCATGCCTGTAATCCCAGCAATTTGGGAGATGAGGCGGCAGATCACGAGGTCAGGAGTTCGAGATCAGCCTGGCCAACATGGTGAAACCATGTCTCTACTAAAAATACAAAATTAGCTGGGCGTGGTGGCACACACCTGTAATCCTAGCTACTCAGGAGGCTGAGGCAAGAGAATCGCTTGAACTCAGAAGGCAGAGGTTGCAGTGAGCCGAGATTGCACCATTGCACTCCAGCCTGGGCAAGAGAGGGAGACTTGGTCTCAAAAAAAAATAATAATAATAATACAAAAATTTGCTGGGCATGGTGGCAGGCACCTGTAATTCCAGCTACTCGGGAGGCTGAGGCAGGAGAATTTCTTGAACCCAGAAGGCGGAGGTTGCAGTGAGCCGAAATCATGACACTGCACTCCAGCCTGGGCAAGAGCAAGGCTCTGACTTAAGAAAAAAAAAAAAATAGTAAATATGGAACCTGCTGCTTCAGCTGTAACTTGGGCACCTGGCCCATATAGGCATTCACTAAAAATTTACTGAAAAAATATGAAGTGGGGGCTACAAGCTCCAACTTAATAAAACATACAAATAAAAAAGTGCCCCTAGGCCAGAAAAGGGCTGAGGAAGTACTAGAAAAAGCAGCAGCAGCTGAACCCCACATGGGCAGTCAAGGAGTACTTCCAAAATTTTGACTTTCAATCCAGATGGGTCCTTGTATTCTCTCCTAAATGTTGGATGGCGTATTCAGTATTATGGAAGGAAAGCTGGGCACTGCACTGTAGCCAGCTTGTAGACTGTTGGCAGTAACAAATTAATCTTCTTAGTAAATACAGAAACAGGGGGCAAATCATAAAGGAGAAGGTACAGAGGCTGCTCCAGAAACCTAACAAGACAGAGACTGAGGCAGCGACCTCTACTTTAACAAGAGAGTTTCTCCTCTAGAATTGCTTGGCTGGTAGAAACTAGAACTTGACAGACACTGCATCCTTTCCCCTTTGAGGGCCTCAATTTCCTCAGTGGTCTCACTCTGTCACCCAGGCTAGAGTGGGGCGTGATCATAGCTCACTGCAGCTTTTTTTTTTTTAAGATGGAGTCCCACTCTGTCACCCAGGCTGGAGTGCAGTGGTGCTATATCAGCTCACTGCAACCTCTACCTCCTGGGTTCAAGCTGATCTTCTGCCTCAGCTAGAGTTTCCTGTTCAATCCTGCCAGTTTCCTCATTTAAATGAGAGGTTAAACAAATGATCTCTGAAAGCGTTTTTTGGGGCTTTTTGTGTTTTTTTAGAGACAAGCTCTCACTCTGTCGCCCAGGCTAGAGTGGGATGCGATCATAGCTCACTGCTGCTTTGACCTCCTAGGCTCAAGGATCCTCTTGCCTCAGCCTCCTGAGTATCTGGGACTAGAGGTGTGTACCACCAGGTCTGGCTAATTAAAAAAAAACAAAAAACTTTTGTGGCCAGCCACAGTGGCTCACACCTGTAATCCCAGGACTTTGGGAGGCCAAGGCGGGCGGATCACCTGAAGTCAGGAGTTTGAGACCAGTCTGGCCATCTCTACTAAAAACACAAAAATTAGCCAGGCGTGGTGGCAGGCACCTGTAATCCCAGCTACTCAGGTGCTGAGGCAGCAGAATTGCTTGAACCCAGGAGGCAGTTGTTGCAGTGAGCCAAGATTGTACCACTGCACTCCAGCCTGGGTGACAGAGTGAGACTCCATCTCAAAAAAAAAAAAAAAAAAAAAATTGTAGAGACCAGGGTCTTGCTATGCTGCCCAAGCTGATCTTGAACTGCTGGCTTCAAACAATCCTCCCATCTTCGCCTCCCAAAGTGCTGGGATTACAGCCATGAGCCACTGCGCCAGGCCTCTCCCAGTTTTGATGTGACAGGTACCCATCCAAGTATCACCAGGAATAAGATTCTTACCACGCTAGATTCAATACAACCTACAGAAGCATGGCCAGCTTATTGCACCAGATGCTAAGCAATGCTGACATTATGTCAACACCACCATGAGCCCATGACTAAAACACACCAGCCAACAATTCCCACTTGTCCCGTCAAGAGGGACATTGGCCCCTTGGCCACTTAATCTTGCCTGAGACCACACGTACCTCAGACCACTGCAAAACCTGGCCTTCAGCTCCAGGGTCAGTCGTATGAAGGATGAGGAAGCTTCAGGGAAGTGAGAATAAAGCAGAGAGCAGTTTAAACCAGACTTGTCACAGAGAGTCCCAAGCCTGGGTGGTATCAAAAAGCTCTGGTTTCAGAGTTACACAGACTTGGTTCAAAATGTACTCCATCACTGTCTAGTAGTTTCACTCTGGAAAGGTTTTTTAACTTCTCTGAGACTCAGTTTTGATACTTGTACCTCACAGAGTGTTGTAAAGCTAAGTAAGACAAATGTATGGAGAACATCTAACAAGTACTTGGCTCAAAGTAAGTGCTACAATAAGTGTTCATTTTCTTCCATTCTGAATGATCTTCCACTACAATTTGGTACATTTGACAAGGACCTAGGAAGGGCACATCTGCTCCTTCTATCCCTTCTTTCAGTTTTATAGAAAACAATCCAGTTTCAGATGCAGAAAGAACAGTAGTTACTATTTTATTCTCATTTCTGAATTGTCTGTTGAAAGCAATTTGTTCTCAGAACAGAGTTCCAATAACAGTTTCTTTTCTTTTTTTTTTTCCTGAGACGGAGCCTCACTCTGTCGCCAGGCTGGAGTGCAGTGGCATGATCTCGGCTCACTGCAACCTCTGCCTCCCAGGTTCAAGCGATTCTCCTGCCTCAGCCTCCTGAGTAACTGGGACTACAGGTACGCACCACCACACCCAGCTAATTTTTGTATTTTTAGTAGAGATGGGGTTTCACCATGTTGGCCAGGATGGTCTCGATCTCTTGACCTCATGATCCACCCACCTCGGCCTCCCAAAGTGCTGGGATTACAGGTGTGACCTACTGTGCCTGGTCTTTTTTTTTTTTTTTTTTTAAGATGGAGTTTCACACTTGTTGCCCAGGCTAGAGTGCAATGGCACGATCTCGGCTCACTGCAACCTCCGCCTCGAAGGTTCAAGCGAGTCTCCTGCCTCAGCCTCCTGAGTAGCTGGGATTACAGGCATGCACCACCACGCCCAGCTGATTTTGTATTTTTAGTAGAGACAGGGTTTCTACATGTTGGTCAGGCTGGTATCGAACTCTGGATCTCAGGTGATCCACCCACCTTGGCTTCCCAAAGTGCTGGGATTACAGGCATAAGCCACTGCGCCCGGCCAGCAGTTTCTGCCTTAGCTGTTGACCCTGGCCCAGGCCTTTGTGCTGCTGGCTCCTCCCAGTCTCCCCAGTAAGGCTTTCAGTCAGTACTAACCTCTGTTCTGCCTTCCCTGGGCCACTGTAAACGCAGAATCCTAGATAAAGACATCAGAAGCTCCCATTTCACCAGCCCCTGGGTTGGGAATAATCTGTATTTTATCCTGGGGCTAAAGCAGCTGACAGGGAATCCCTCAGGGTTTCACAGCAACTCTCTGGGGCAACAATTTAACCCATGACTTTCCCAGGAAGGGGCACCAAGCTTTCCTTCCAGATGGGCTCCTCTTGGCCCAATCTCTCAGGGATCCAGAGTTTCTCCACCCTCCTACTCCAGGTCTCCATACCATTCCCTGCTGGCAGTGCCTGCTTCCCTCCTCCCTCTTGCAGGTTGAGCCTCTGATCCTGTGCTACCTGGCTTCATGCTGCACAGATCTCCCTACAGATCTCACAGCCTTTTTCTACATCCCCTATTCCCCACCACTGCCCCCAAGAGATCTACACTTGCCTCTCATCCAGTGCCCCAAGACTAGATGCTCTTGGGTCCGGAAGTATGGCAGGCAGGAAGAATGTTAGAAGGAAGGAAAGAAGTGTGTATCAGTTATCACAATGGCTGAGGGATGCAGCCTTCAGGAAATCTATATACATCATCTTGTTTAATTCTCACTATTATCACCATGTTCTAGCTAAGGACACTGGAGATAAGAAAATTAATTTGTACAATCTCAATAAACAAGTAAGAGAGGTGAGAAGAATTCCAACTCATATGGGTAGAACCAGTCTCTCTACAGCTCCTTCCTATCAGCAGCTAATCAGGTAAGTGTTTCCAATCTTAGGGGGTAGACAAATCCTTCCTAACTCCATGTTCCCCTCTACTCACACCCCCATTTCTCACCTTCTGCACACACCAAACTTGTCAAAATAGTTGTGTATCCTGTCTCTACTGCCTCATCTTGCACTCATTCTTTAACTCACTCTGGTCTGGCTTCCATTCCAACCACTCCCACAGAAACTGCTCTGGCCAATGTGGCCAAAAGCTGCCACGAAGCCAAGTCCAATGGACATTTTTCAATCTTCATCTTACTTGACCGCTGGGATGCTTTTCACACTCCTGACTACTCCCCAATCCACAAAACTCTCTTCATTTGGCTTCCTTAATATCATACCCTTCTGATTTCCTTCCTACCTCTCCAAATGCTTGTACCTCTCCTCCTCCTGACCATTAAATGCTTAGTTTTGTCTTGGCTTCTTTCGTCATTTCATTTTACACCCTCAACTTTGAAGAATCTCACCTGATCCCCACTGAGGAGTCAGCCTCACAAGGACAGGGGTCTGTTTTGTTCACTGCTAAATCTCCAGCCCTAGCATGATATCTTGCATGCAGTAGGTGCCCAATATTTGTTGAATGAATGAAAGGCTGGATGCTGAAGATTTCTATACCTGTATCTAAATCCCAGATCTCTCCCTTGTCTTCAGACACAGTCAATTACCCACCTAACATCTTCACTGGAACATCTCACATTCACCCTGACCCAAATTGACCACATCCTCTACTGCCTCCCCAAACCAGATCCTCCCACAGTGAGCCTTCTCTCAGTTAAACACACTACCATCCACATAGAAGGCAGCCAGAAGCCAGGCATTACCCTGCACTGTTCCCTCTCTTTCAAGCCCTACAACCAGCTATTCCATGCCCCAACACTACCTTAGTTCCTACCACCAACCTGAGTTAATGCAAGAGGCTGAGATACATGCCTCCAATCTGCCTCCCTCTAACTCATAGTCCACACTGCTCCAAGAAAGATCTTTCTGAAACAGAAATCTGAACATGTTACTCCACTTCTTTAAAACTCAACAAAACTCCTAGGATAAAATCCAAATTCCAGGCCAGGTGTGGTGGCTCATGTCTGTAATCCCAGCACTTTGGGAGGTCAAGGTGGCCGGATCACTTGAGGTCCGGAGTTTGAGACCAGCCTGGCCAACATGGAGAAACCCCATCTCTACTAAAAATACAAAATTAGCCGGGCGTGGTGGCACATGCCTGTAATCTCAGCTACTTGGAAGGCTGACTCAGGAGAATCACTTGAACCCGGGAGGTGGAGGTTGCGGTGAGCCGAGATCGTGCCATTGCACTCCAGCCTGGGCAACAAGAGCGAAACTCTTTCTCAAAAAAAAAAAAAAAAGAAAAAAAAGAAAAAATCCAAATTCCTCACATGGCCAACAAGGGCCTACATGGCTGAGCCCTGGCTGCCTCTCCACGGTAGACTTGTTGCACAACATTTGTTGCATGCCATGTGACAAGAATAAAAGAAAAAACATTAAATTATAATGATAAGAGCCAAATATAGCACAGAGATTACGAAAGCATGTTCTGGCCCGGCGCAGTCGCTCACGCCCGTAATCCCAGCACTTTGGGAGGCCGAGGCATCGCTTCTTGGCCTTTTGGCTAAGATCAAGTGTGGGAGGCCGAGGCAGGCAGATAACGAGGTCAGGAGATCGAGACCATCCTAGCTAACACGGTGAAACTCTGTCTCTACTAACAAACACAAAAAAATTAGCCGGGCGTGGTGGCGGGCGCCTGTAGTCCCAGCTACTCAGGACGCTGAAACAGGAGAATGGCATGAACCTGGGAGGCAAAGCTTGCAGTGAGCCAAGTTCATGCCACTGCACTCCAGTCTGGGCAACAGGGCGAGACTCCATCTCAGAAAAAAAAAAAAAAACACATGTTCTACAGCCAGATTCCCTGGGTTTGAATCCTGGGTATACCACTTATAGTGTGACCTTAGGCAAGTTACTTAACTTCTCTGAGATTCAGTTGGCTCATCAGTGGAATGAGTACAATCACAATAGACAATTCCTAGGGTTTTTCTGAGGACTAAATGAGTCCATACATGCAAAGCACTTAAAACAGTCTCACACACTGTAAGAACTTAAATGTTAGTTATTATTAATAACTAGTCGCCAATGTTACTGAAAACTCTCAGCTAATTTTTCTTTAATCTTTTTTGTAGAGATGGGGTCTCACTGTATTGTCCAAGCTGGTCTCAAACTCCTAGCCTCAGGTGATCCTCCCATCTTGGCTCATGAACTACCACACCCAGCCCCTTTAATGACTTTTGATTGCTGCCTGACACTTCCTTTCACTCAACACTGGACAAAGAATAGATACAGATTCTGAATGAATTAGTAAATGTGCACCCACAACTTATCCTCTCTTTGAATACTCTCCGAGCACTGCCTAAGGTGCTTGCCTCCCTCCCAACCTCCACATTTGCCTGCTGCCTACCAAGCTTCTTGGAAAACTTCTTCTTCATGTGGGGAACGATGACAAAGAGGCTATGCAGAATTGAGAGGAAAACTTCCATCAAAGCTGGGTGGGTGGTCTGCTCCAAGTGTCTCTGCAAAGAACCAGGAGAGAGAACATAGCCCACCAGGACTGAGCCTCTGAAGAAGAAAAGGCATCAGAGAAAACTCACATCAAATCTAGCAACAGTAGATTAACTCCTTTCACTTGAAAGACACAAGAAAAGCTAGGGAACTTAAAGTCCAAACCTACATCTAAGGCTTGGATCACCTGATAGATTGTACTAGATACTTTATCTCTTTGGGCTTCTGTTCCCAAAAGACTAAAATGGGAATAACAAGATATCCCTCCCAGAAACAAATGTGGTCTGGTGTGTAAAAACTGCTTTCTAAACCATAACGCAGAGTGACTCTCATGTTTCTATTACTATAGTAATAATAATAATATACTTTATAAACTGCCTTCATATTTGTTATTTTTTGGGGGGGGTGGGTTTTTTTTTTTTTTAATTCTTTGAGACGGAGTCTTGCTCTGTCACCCAGGCTGGAGATCAGTGGTGCGATCTCGGCTCACTGAAACCTCTGCCTCTCGGGTTCAAGCGATACTCCTGCCTCATCCTCCCAGGCAGCTGGGATTACAGGCATGCGCCACCACGCCCGGCTAATTTTTGTATTTTTAGTAGAGACAGGGTTTCATCATGTTGGCCAGGCTGCTCTTAAACTCCTGACCTCAAGTGATCCACCTGCCTCAGCCTCCCAAAGTGCTGGAATTACAGGCGTGAACCACCGCACCCGGCCCGTTATGATTAAGGCTGGTCAAGTAAAGCAGGGGGAATGGAGAAGGAACAAATGAATCTGTAACTGGTTGTGATCAATTAGTTGTAAATACCATTGCACTCAGACCAGCCTTCAGGTAATTCTTCAAGAGTCATGAGGCAGTCTTATGTGGTAGACACAGCTCTGAATTACGAAAAAAAGAAAAAAAAAAAAAAAAAACAGAGTTCTAGTTCAGGCTCTGTACATAGCCACCACAGTGTGCCCTTGGGTAGTCACCTTCTCCCTTCCCTGAGTCTCAGTTCCCTTTCTGTAAACAGCTGGGTCCTCAGAGGCATTGTTCTTGTTGACACCTTTCCTTTCATTTTTAGAGCAAGTTTGGTTTTTTTTTATTATTATTATTATAAAAGTAATATATGCTCATTAAAGAAAATGTATAAAATACAGAAAAGTAGAAAGACTAATACAATAATTCTATGATCTACTTCTAGATTTAGCTCTAACACTTCAAAAATCTAGGAGGAAGACAGGGCAGGTGAGTAAACTGCGATGAGTTGCCCAAGTCTTACTGTTAGTGGGTTAAGTCAGGGCCACAGTCCAGGGTTCCTGACCACTACCTCCTGCAGACTCCAGCTCAATGGCTTCTTTAAGAAAGAACCTCGCTCGTACAGAGCCAGAGGTGCCTCCCTGCTGCCACCTACTGTTCCCAGTAGATGGTTAGGAGTTGCCCTTTCCTGACTAACAGGGACTCCTCACAGGCTCATAGGATGCCCAAACCTCAAGCAGGAGAGGACTCATCCAAGGTTACCCAGAGTCAGCAGCTCTTGGCCCTGCTCTTCCCACCATCTCAACTCAAGTCAGCTCAAAATGAAGCTCTTCAGGATCGAGCCTCTCTTCAGAGTGGTCATCTCTCATTTTACGGAACACACATACATGTTCCTTATTAACACTTGGATAACAGACATTCACTGCTGCTCATTATTAAAGACACAAGAAAAGCTAGGGGACCTGAAGTCATAGGTTCAATCTCAGCACCGTTATGGGCTTGCTTTATAACTATAGAAATATGACAACCTTATCTGTAAATTAGGGCAAATTATAGCATCCATCTCCCAGGGTCATTGGGAGAACTAAATCAGGTAGTGAACATTAGGCACTTATCACTCCATAAACTTACTCACTTATTATTTTGTTATTACTGCTTTCTATTTTTTCTTAAGAGGAACCTGTTAGTTTCATAATCAAACATTACATTTTATTTTTAGAACAAAGGAAAGGTAGCAGCAAGAATCACACTGCTGAGGCCCCCAGAGAGTTCCTTTGAGCAGTCACTGCCTTATGCCTCTGAGCCTGGCTCGCCTACACATTCTTCTCTTCCCCAAGCTTCATGTTGCCCGTGGCTCAGGAGAACCCACCATCACCATGGGGATACACAGCGAGTCACAGGCACTGAGAAGAAATTCTGAGAAGGCCTCCAAGGTGTCTTCCTTCTTGGTGCTGGGAGCTGTGAATGGATTCTCCTGGGCTGAAGGCTCACTCTGGAATTCTATAGCCAACCTAAGAAATCAATGTGTGAGTATATCCACTACCACCTATGCAACCTAAAGGTTACAAACACCTTCCTGGGGGGTGGCGGGGAGCGCCTGTGCTCAGGGTCCAGGGAAAGTATCTCTATTATCAGATTGGGAGAAAATTCAGCAGACCACAACGAGGAGAGGACTTGATCCCTGGCTACCTCTCCAGATTCTTGCTCCCTACCCCCTCCCCCAACTATGTGTACTTCTACCCCATTGTGTGTACTTCCCTGAATATGCCATGCTATTTGCTATTTCCCGTTCATTTGCCTTTAAATATGCTGCTCTCTCTATGGGGATACCTTCCCCGGATGCTTGAAAACCTAACAAATCCCACATATATACAAAAAAAGCATCTCTTCCCCAAGAGACTGTGAGCTCCTTGAGGGCAGGAGCCATTCTGACTTTTCTTTCTAGCTCCACTGTCTAGCATCAGGCATGGCACACAGTAGATACAACAAACATTTGTTAATGTAAACTGAATTAATTCAGCAACCATTCAGTGAATACCTATAGTGCTAGGCTAGTTGGCGGGGGCGGGGGGGGGGGGGCAGGGAACGAAGGTGAATAAGACACAACCTCATGACACAGTAGCAAAAACTCCATGAGGAAGGAATCTTTAGAAAGGTCCTACCCCTAGCTGCCTGTCCTCAAGCCTCCTCCACACACCCCCAAACCCTACCCTAGCCAAAGTCCTCTTTGCCATACAGCAGAGTATCAGAAATCAAGTGTTGCCTCTAGAACTTCACCCATTGTCTGAATCCCTTCCACCCCTACCTTCCATGCTATTACTTCATACCACAGAGGGCCCCTCACCTGCAGGCACTTCTAAATCCCTCCAGAGTGCTCAGGAGGAACTTTCCCCTTTGAAGAATGGCCTTCTCTGAATCTCTACTGGAGGCATGGCCCTGAGGTGGGAAGGAGAGACAGGAACCTAGTGATCAAGTATATGCTGTGTCTCAGTCTATGCTTGAATGACTGTAGACCTCTTCTTCTCACACTGCAGTCTGACATTCCCGTACACCTAAGTTTCTAAGAGATCTTGGCTATATCCTTGCAAATAGCTCCTTTAAAAAATCATAGCAAAGCTGGGCATGGTGGCTCACACTTGTAATCCCAGCACTTTGGGAGGCCGAGGCAGGCGGATCACAAGGTCAGGAGATCATAGCCATCCTGGCTAACACAGTGAAACCCCGTCTCTACTAAAAATACAAAAAAAATTAGCCAGGCATGGTGGCGGGCACCTGTAGTCCCAGCTACTGGGGAGGCTGAAGCAGGAGAATTGCTTGAACCCTGGAGGCGAAGGTTGCAGTGAGCCAAGATCACGCCACTGCACTCCAGCCTGGGCAACAGAGCGAGACTCCGTCTCAGAATAAAAAAAAAATGGTAGCAGGGATCATGGCGCAGTGGATCATGCCTGTAATCCCAGAACTTTAGGAGGCCAAGGTGGAGGTCAGGAGTTCGAGACCAGCCTGGCCAACACGGTGAAACCCTGTCTCTACTAAAAATACAAAAAAAAAATTAGCCAGGTGTGGTGGTGCATGCCTGTAATCCCAGCTACTCGGGAGGCTGAGGCAGGAGAATCACTGGAACCCAGGAGGCAGAGGTTGCAGTGAGTCGAGATTGTGCCACTGCACTCCAGACTGGGACCACAGAGTAAGACTCCACCTCGGAAAAAAAAAAAAAATGGTAGCATTGTTGGAGGGACCTTAATCTACAGTCTCTCTGAACCACAGGAATGACTATTGGTCTATTATATGCAGAAAGCTGTCACAGGCTAGTGGGCATTAGCTTGACTGTAATGGCCCTATTAGTTGCTCTAAAACACAAGAAAACCCCCACTCCATCAGGTGTAAAGAGCTTAGTTCCCAAAGTTAATCCTGAAAGACATAATCAACATTCACACTGACAGTGTCTTTCCTGATATCTTAAGTCTACAGGCTATTAAAAGCCAGCAACTACAACACATTGCACATTGTTCAGATTCTAAGATTCTAGTGAATCCAGACTTAAATAATTTTGTGAGCATGTTTACCCTATCTGCTTGTATGATATAAACAGAGAATGTGTGTAATAGACTGGGGTAAAAACACCCTGGAATTTACTATCTAGGCTTAGGTACTTTCTAGTTTTGGACCTTAGAGAAAAATTATTTAACCCTCGTGGCTTTAGTTTCCCCATCTGTAAAAATGAGAATAGTAATCCTTAAGCTTCATAGTTCTGCCATTAGGGAAAAAACAGCATCTCACTGTAGCCATGTGTGCATGAGAAAAAGTCATGAAATAGCATACAAAAGTAAGGGAATATACTAATTATCTTTCTAAAAACACACTGCAGCATGATCTTCGGAAGCAGCAGGTTGCAGTATACTGACCAGGGGCCTCCTGTTCAGCAAGGTCTGGGAAAACTCCGCACACCGGTTTAGCATGGCTTCTAGCAAAGCCCGCAGTTCCCCATACTGCACAGGTGGAGTGCTCTGATGGTCCTTCCTGCATCCAGAGAGACAAAAGCAGGTTCATGGTAAGGCAACGGTATTCCCAAGATAACCCCAGGTTCTCAGGCAGTGAGAGGCAGTGCAGTTGGATCAGAACATGGAATCTAATCTGATAAAAATCCTTACTCCAGGCCAGGAATGGTGGCTCACGCCTGTAATTCCAGCACTTTGGGAGACTGAGATGAGTAGATGTCTTGAGCCCAGGAGATGGAGAACAGCCTGGGCAACATGGTGAAACCCAGTCTCCACAAA
The DNA here is from genome assembly GCF_028878055.3 of Symphalangus syndactylus. Lineage (NCBI taxonomy): Eukaryota > Metazoa > Chordata > Mammalia > Primates > Hylobatidae > Symphalangus > Symphalangus syndactylus. The sequence continues at coordinate 18,002,979 of NC_072440.2, forward strand.
AAGTTAGCCGAGTGTGGTGACATACACCTGTGGTTTCAGTTACTCAAGAGGCAGAGGTGGGAGGATCACCTGAGCCCAAGAAGGTAGAAGCTGCAGTGAGCCGTGATCATACTACTGCACTCCAGCCTGGGTGACAGAACAAGACTTTGTCTCAAAAAAATCCTTACTTCAATGCTTATCTAGCTGCACAACTTCTTGTACATTCCTTGCCCTCTCTAACCATCAATTTCCCATCTATTAAATGAGGCTTAATAGTAATCTCCTCATAGACTTATTATGGGGATCAAATTCGATAATGTATGCAAAACACTTAGCATGATGCTTAATACATAATAAGTCCTTATAAATGTCAGCTGTGTCTATTATTACTATTAAGGATACAAGGTTTTCTTGCAGAGGAGAGCCTGCTTGTGAAAGAAGCACTACCTAGAATTGAACGTGCATCAAGAGAGTAACAGCTACGTTTTCCAATAAGTAATAAGCTCTTCTGGGGAAGAGGGATCGAACTTTGTTAACTCAATGAGGAAAACCAGGATCAACAGGTAAACGTTACTAAGATCCAGAGATGGAGTCTCACTCTGTCACCCAAGCCAGAGTGCAGTGGTGTGATCTTGGCTCCCTGCAACCTCCATCTCTCAGATTCAAGCAATTCTCCTGCCTCAGCCACCTGAGTAACTGGGACTACAGGTGCACACCACTACACCCAGCTAACTTTTGTATTTTTAGTAGAGATGAGATTTCACCATGTTGGCCAGGCTGGTTTCAAACTCCTGACCTCAAGTTATCCACCCACCACAGCTTCCCAAAGTGTGGGATTACAGGCATGAGCCACTGCACCCAGCCTGAGAACTTTCTTTTCTTTTTTTTTTTTTTTTTTTTTTTGAGATGGAGTCTCGCTCTGTCACCAGGCTGGGGTACAGTGGTGCAATCTAAGCTCACTGCAACCTCTGCCTTCCGGGTTTAAGTGATTCTCCTGCCTCAGCCTCCCAAGTAGCTGGGACTACAGGCGTACGCCACCATACCCAGCTAATTTTTGTATTTTTAGTAGAGACGGGGTTTCTTGACCTCATGATCCGCCACCTCAGCCTCTCAAAATGCTGGAATTACAAGCGTGAGCCACCACACCCAGCATCAGCCTGAGAATTTTCTGAGTCAAACTCTATAGAAGTATAGGGGACCATCTCTAAGGAAGAAGTGAGTTCCCCATTCTATGAGATTATACGCAGAGACTGGAGAAGTACTTTTGGAGATTCAATCATTATGAGTGTGGGGTAAATGTAGACAGGTAACACTTAAGGTCCATTTGAACCCTCAGATTCTAAGAGCCAAGAGTCATTGACTAGTTTAATTGTGAGTTTCCAAGAGGAAAGGGACCAGTTCCATCTTTTCACTTTACCTAAACAGAGACAGATGCATTGTAAGTTGATGATTAATAGAACAGATGTCAAAGGAATGAATGACTATTTCACAGGGTATTGGTTTCTTAGGGCTGCTATAATAAATTACCACAAACTGGGTGGCTTAAAACAACAGAAGTTTATCCTCTCACAGTTCTGGAGGCTAGAAATCTGAAATTGAGGTATCGTCAGGGCCATATCCCCTCTAAAGCAAGCTTGTCCCACCCATAGCCCACAGGCCGCATGCAGCCCAGGACAACTTTGAATGCAGCCTGACACAAATTTGTAAACTTTCTTAAAACATTATGAGATGAAACCCTGTCTCTACTAAAAATACAAAATTTAGCTGGGCATGGTGGCGCGTGCCTGTAATCCCAGCTACTCGGGAGGCTGAGGCAGGAGAATCGCTTGAACCAGGGAGTTGGAGGTTACAGTGAGCCAAGATCACATCACAGCACTCCAGCCTGGTGACAGAGCAAAACTCCGTCTCAAAAAAAAAAAAAAAATGAGATTTATGTGTGGACCTTTTTTTTTTTTTTTTTTTTTTTAAAGCTCATCAGCTATCGTTAGTGCCAGCATATTTTACATGTTGGCCAAAACAATTCTTCCAATGTAGCCCAGGGAAGCCAAAAGATTGGACACACCTGCAAAGGGTCTTGAGAAAAATCCTTCCTTCCCTCTTAGCTTGTGTTGGTGGCCACAATCCTTGGCATTCGTTGACTTGCAGCTGCATCACTCTAATTTCTGCCTGTCTTCACATGGCCACCTTCACTTTGTGCATGTCCACATGTCACTGTATGTCCAAACCGCCCTCTCCTTACATAGAAACAAGTCACTGGATTTACAGCTGGAGCTGTATGACCTTATCTTAAGCAGATTCAATGTACAAAGGCCCTATTTCCAAATAAGGCACATTCACAGGTTCTTGGTAGACACCAATATTGGGGGGACACTATTTAACCCAGTGCAGTAGCTAGGAAAAAAAACCTATTAACCCTCATCCCTGGGCCTTTCTTGAGCACTGAGAGCAATCTGTTGGGCTTTCTAACAGGTTCTCAGTCAACTGCATATGGTTAAGGCTTGATTTCCCCTTTCCTTCTTCATTTCTGGAAGCTCCAAGTTTGATGATCCTACATAATCATCAAGCCCTAGTTCTACCACCTTGAAATTCTTGGGGTTTTTTTTGTTTTTGTTTTTGAGACAGGATCTTGCTCTGTTGCCCAGGCTGGAGTGCAGTGACACAAACACAGCTCATAGCAGCCTCAACCTCCTGGGCTCAAGCAATCTTCCTACCTCAGCCTCTCGAGTAGCCGGAACTACAGGCATACACCACGCTTGGATAATTTTTGTAGAGACAGTGTTTCCTCAGGTTATCCAGGCTAGTCTCAAATTCCTGAGCTGATGCAATCCTCCAGCCTCAGCCTCCCAAAGTGCTGGGATTACAGGTGTGACCCACTATATCCAGCCTCTTTAAATTCTTTTTAGCAGCTCTCACTCTTCATTCTGCCTTCTAGTTGTGCTTTCCAAAGACACTCTGAACCACCCCACCTCAGAGGGACCACGTCAGTAAACATTCTGGGAAGTTAAAGTCAAAAGTAAAATCATCCTTGGCCAGGCACAGTGGCTCACGCCTATAATCCCAGCATTTTGGGAGGCTGAGGCAGGCAGATCACAAGGTCAGGAATTCGATACCAGCCTGGCCAATATGGTGAAAATGCATCTCTACTAAAAATACAAAAAGTATCCAGGTGTGGTGGCGGGCACCTGTAGTCCCAGCTACTTGGGAGGCTAAGGCAGGAGAATCATTTGAACCTGGCAGGTGGAGGTTGCAGTGAACTGAGATCGAGCCACTGAACTCCAGCCTGAGCAACAGAGCGAGACTCCACCTCAAAAAAAAAAAAAAAAAAAAAAAAAAAAAGTAAAATAATCCAAGGCTTAATAACCTGCCCCCTATCCATCTCTCTCCACAATTCTGACCCAACAGCTTTCCTGATTCTCCAGGCAACACCCGCTTTGTGTAACCTGCTGGTCAACTGGCTACTGCACCCTGAGCAATCTCTATACTCTCCAACCCACATGTTTTGCTAATCCTGGTGCTTCCACAAATCTAACTCTCACCCTTCATAGTACAACTGAAATACCACTTCCTGCCCAAAAGGTACTACTGGTCCCCTCTAGCAATGTCCTGGTGGGAGACTTCCAGTTCAGCATAGGTGCCTCTGATTGACATTGCTCTTACTTATGCTTTTGTTACCTTGTTGGTTTACTCATCCCACCCACTCTGGAATTCATGTCCTAGATTTAGAGATTCAAATTCAGGGAAGGATAAAGGAAGAAAGAAGACAGACTGAAGTCACTGCCATGTAAATGCTATTTTTTGTTTCAACTTTTAGAACCAACCTAGAGTCAAATCACAAAGATTTAAATATAGTTACGGAAGAGACTATAAATATTAACAACTTTCACAATGTAAAATTAAAGGTATAGCTGACTGGCCTTGAGAAGTAGAAGTAGAGAAGAGAGGGGAAAAAGAAGAGTTGGGGTGCTGCTAACCACGTAGGAACTCAGGAGACACTGCTTCAAGTTGAGGGAACAAAAAATACCAGTTTTAGGTACATTATTTAAAGGTTAAAAAAACAAAATATTAAATAGCAAAAATGCCAAGGACACGTAGAGAAGACAAAAAATGTGAGCTAATTAAATCTTGATCTTTCTAACTGGCAAGTCAATGAATAATGTCTTAAATGTAAGATGGAGATTACAGGCACCCGCCACCATGCCCAGCTAAATTTTTTTTGTATTTTTAGTAGAGACAGGGTTTCACCATGTTGGCCAGGCTGGTCTTGAACTCCTGACCTCAGGTGATGCACCTGCCCTCGGCCTCCCAAAGTGCTGGAATTACAGGCGTGAGTCACCGTGCCCAGCCTGTTCCTTTTCATGATAAATCCTCTATAATTTATTTATTTATTTTCAAGAGAAGAGCTCACTCTGTCACCCAGGCTGGAGTGCAGTGGTATGATCATAGCTCACTATAACCTCAAACTCCCGGGCTCAAGTGATCCTCCTGCCTTACCTCCTGAGTAGGTGGGACTATAGATGCATGCCACCACACCCAGCTAATTTTATTTTATTTTATTATTTATTTATTTATTTATTTTGAGACGGAGTCTCGCTCTGTCACCAAGCTGTAGTGCAGCGGCGTGATCTTGGCTCACTGCAACCTCCAACTCCCTGGTTCAAGTGACTCTCCTGCCTCAGCCTCCCAAGTAACTGGGATTACAGGCACGTGCCACCATGCCCAGCTAATTTTTGTATTTTGATGTTTTGTTTTTTGTTTTTTTTGAGACAGAGTCTCGCTCTGTTGCCCAGGCTGAAGTGCAGTGGCATGATCTCGGCTCACTGCAACCTCCGCCTCCCAGGTTCAAGCGATTCTCCTGCCTCAGCCTCCTGAGTAGCTGGGATTACAGGCACCCGCCACCACGCTTAGCTAATTTTTATATTTTTAGTAGAGACGGGGATGAACCACGTTGGTCAGGCTGTTCTCAAACTCCTGACCTCGTGATCCGCCCACCTTGGCCTCCCAAAGTGCTGGGATTATAGGCATGAGCCACCACACCCAGCCTAATTTTTGTATTTTTAGTAAAGATGGGGTTTCACCATGTTGGCCAGGATGGTATCAATCTCCCGACATCGTGATCCACCCACCTTGGACTCCCAAAGTGCTGGGATTACAGGCATGAGCCACTGTGCCTGGCCTATTTTATTTTATATTGTTTTGTAGGGATGGGGTGGCGCTATGTTGTCCAGGCTAGTCTCAAACTCTTAGCGTCAAGCGGTCCTCCTACCTTGACTTCCCAAAGTGCTGGGATTACAGGCACGAGCCACCGTGCCCAGCCAATATTTTACTTTGTATTATTTGAATACATTACTTTGTTAGAAATTTAAAAGAGAAAATATGGTAACAAAATAAAAGTTACTCTATAAATATGGGTTTCCTCGGTTATTTCTTTTTTTTTTTTTTTAGATTTCAAGCACCTTGCTAAGGAATAATTTCCCATTGTGCTGCTAGGATCCCTTAGTCTCACTGTCCATTTTAACATCCTTCATTCGCATATTGACTACCTATGAGGAGCCAGAGATAGAGCAGTGAAAAAACTGACAAGGTCCTTTAGCTCCTGGAGCTTATATTTTAGTGGGGGGAGGGGAGATACAAAACAAATGAATAGGCCAGGTTCAGGGGCTCATGCCTGTAATCCCAGCTATTTGGGAGGCTGAGGCAGGAGAATGGCGTGAACCCAGGAGGCGGAGCTTGCAGTGAGCCGAGATTGCGCCACTGCACTCCAGCCTGGGCGACAGGGCAAGACTCCGTCTCAAAAAAAAAAAAAAAAAAAGAATAAACAATAACTTTCAAATGTTCGATAGGTGTTATAGTAGTCTGATAAGGTCAATTAGGAAAGGAAATCCTGAATGAGACTTGAATGATAAGAAAAATGCAGTCACACAAAGATTTAAGGGAATATTATTTTGGGCAGAGTTGGAATAATTAGTGGCAGGAATAAGTTTGATGTGTTCAAGAAACAGAAAGCAGATCAGAGGAATGAACAAGAAGTGACTGAGTACTGCTTGTGGAGCCAGGGACCCAAATCTAATTCTTTAGATCCCAAATTGGGTGTTTTTCTCTATATGCTAGTAGCGTGGACAAATTGAGATTGAAGGTTCTGGAATAAAGCACCAGGCAGTTGGAAATGTGGTCTGGAGTTCAGGAAAACACTACAGTGGGCTAAATGGTGGTACCCAAAGATGTCAGGTCCTAATCCCTGGAACCTATGTTATTTTCTACAGTAAAGTTTTCACTGAGAATCTTGAGATAAAGCCATTATCCTGGATTATTCAGGTGGTCCCCTACATCCCATCATAAGTAGCCTTATAAGAGAGAGGCAGCCAGGCATAATGACTCATGCCTGTAATCCCAGTACTTTGAGAGGTCAAAGTGGGAGGATCACTTGAGGCCTGAAGCTCAAGACCAGCCTGGGAATACAGCAAGATCCCCATCTCTACAAAAAATAAGAAAAAAATTTTTGGCCAGGCACAGTGGCTCACGCCTGTAATCCCAGCCCTTTGAGGGGCGGAGGCAGGCACATCACGAGGTCAGGAGATCAAGACCATCCTGGCTAACACAGTGAAACCCTGTCTCTACTAAAAATACAAAAACAAAATTAGCCAGGGATGGTGGAGGGCACCTGTAGTCCCAGCTACTCGGGAGGCTGAGGCGGAAGAATGGCATGAACCCGGGAGGCAGAGCTTGCAGTGAGCCGAGATCACGCCACTGCACTCCAGCGTGGGAGACAAAGCAAGACTCCATTTCAAAAAAAAAAAAAAAGAAGAATAAGAAGGCCGGGTGCGGTGGCTCACGCCTGTAATCCCAGCACTGTGGGAGGCCGAGGCGTGCGGATCACAAGGTCAGGAGATCGAGACCATCCTGGCTAACACAGTGAAACCCCGTCTCTACTAAAAATACAAAAAATTAGCCGGGCGTGGTGGCGGGCGCCTGTAGTCCCAGCTACTCGGGAGGCTGAGGCAGGAGAATGGCGTGAACCCGGGAGGTGGAGCTTGCAGTGAGCTGAGATCGCGCCACTGCACTCCCGCCTGGGCGACAGAGCTAGACACTCCGTCTCAAAAAAAAAAAAAAAAGAAAGAAAAAGAAAAAAGAAAAAAAATTTTAAGAAAGAGAAAAGGCAGAGGGAGATTATACAGATTATACACACATAGAGAAGAGAAGACAATGTGATCAAAGAGACAGTGATTACAGTGATATGACCATAAGTCATGGAATGCCCGGAGCCACCAGAAGCTGGAAGAGGCAGGGAAGAGTTCCCTATTAGAGGCTCCAAAGGCAGTGTGGCCCTGCTGACACCTTGATTTCATCTCAGTGATACTGATTTTGGACTTCTGGCCCCCTAGAACCATGAGAAGGTAAATACCTGTTGTTTTCAAGTTTGTGGTAATCTGGTCCTGTAGCAATAGGAAACTAACACAGGCATTTTAGGCATGAACTATAGATTTGAGCATTATCAACATATAGCTAGTAGCTAAAGCTCTGCAAGTGGCTGAGAGCATTCAAAGAGAAACTACAGTAAGAGAACCAAAGCTAGAGGCTGGAGTTCATAGGTGTTAAAGAGCTGCCAGCTTCTGATTAAAGATGATGGAGTCAACAGATACAGTTACCTCTGCTACTCCTTACCAAAATGAAAGATAATTTTCTTTCAAGATATAAATTCAAAACAACAGAGAAAATACAAAAGACATGATAACATAACACTTTGGAAGTATAATTTGGCCCTCTGTATTGTGGATTCTACATCTATGGATTCAACCAACTGTGGACCAAAAATATTTTTTAAAATCTATAAAAAATAAAAATATGGCCGGGCATGGTGGCTCACGCCTGTAATCCCAGCACTTTGGGAGGCCGAGGTGGGGGGATCACCTGAGGTTGGCAGTTCGAGATCAGCCTGCCCAACATGGAGAAACCCCGTCTCTACTAAAAATACAAAATTAGCCCAGCGTAGTGGCGCATGCCTGTAATCTCAGCTACTCGGGAGGCTGCCACAGGAGGAGAATCACTTGAACCTGGGAGGCAGAGGTTGTGGTGAGCCAAGATCATGCCATTGCACTCCAGCCTGGGCAACAAGAGCAAAACTCCGTCTCAAAAAAACAAACAAAAAAAAACACCTTGGGAGGCCGAGGCGGGCGGATCACGAGGTCAGGAGATCGAGACCATCCTGACTAACACAGTGAAACCCCATCTCTACTAAAAATACAAAAAAATTAGCCAGGCGTGGTGGCACGCGCCTGTAGTCCCAGCTACTAGAAAGGCTGAGGCAGGAGAATGGCGTGAACCTGGGAGGCGGAGGTTGCAGTGAGCCAAGATCGCGCCACTGCACCCCAGCCTGGGTGACAGAGGGAGACTCCGTCTCAAAAAAAAAAAAAAAAAAAATACAACAATAAAAAAATATATAAAATGTAGGCCAGGTGCAAGTGGCTCATGCCTATAATCCTAACACTTTGGGAAGCTGATGCAGGCGGATCACCTGAGGTCAGGAGTTCAAGACCAGCCTGGCCAACATGGTGAAACCCCATCTTTAAATACAAAATTAGCTGGGCATGGTGGCGCGCACCTGTAGTCCCAGCTACTTGGGAGGCTGAGGCAGGAGAATTGCTTGAGCCTGGGAGGCGGCAGTTGCAATGAGCCAAGATCACGCCATTGCACTCCAGCCTGGGCGACAGAGCGAAACTCCATCTCAAAAAAAAAATTTTAAATACAGCATGACAACTATTTACATTCCATTGTTTGTTTGTTTGCTTGTTTGTTTTTGAGATGGAGTCTCACTCTGTGGCCTCGGTCTGGAGTACAGTGGCAAGATCTCGCATCACTGCAACCTCTGCCTCCCAGGCTCAGATAATTCTCCCTCAGACTCTTGAGTAACTGGGATTACAGGCATGCGCCATCATGCCCAGCTAATTTTTGTATTTTTAGTAGAGACAGGGTTTCACCATGTTGGCCAGGCTGGTCTTGAACTCCTGACTTCAGGTAATTGGCCCGCCTCAGCCTCCCAAAGTGCTGGGATTATAGGCGTGAGCCACCGCGCCCCGTCTACATTGCATTGACATTGCATAGTCGTCCCTCAGTATCTGTGGGAAATTGGTTCTAGGACCCCTGAAGATAGCAAAACCAGGATGCTCAAGCTGCTTACATAAAATGGTATAGTATTTGCATATAACCTATGCACATCCTCCAGCATACTTTATTTATTTTATTTTATTTTATTTATTTATTTATTTATTTTTTGAGACAGAGTCTCGCTCTGTCACCCAGGCTGGAGTGCAGTGGCACAATCTCGGCTCACTGCAAGCTCCGCCTCCCGGGTTCACGCCATTCTCCTGCCTCAGCCTCCCGAGTAACTGGGACTATAGGCGCCCACCACCACGCCTGGCTAATTTTTTGTATTTTTTTTTTTTAGTAGAGATGGGGTTTCCCTGTGTTACCCAGGATGGTCTCAATCTCCTGACCCCGTGATCCGCCCGCCTCTGCCTCCCAAAGTGCTGGGATTATAGGCATGAGCCACCACGCCTGGCCTATTTTATTTTATTTTTTGAGACAGAATTTCACTCTGTTATCCAGGCTGGAGTATAATGATGTGATCTCCAATCACTGCAACCTCCGCCTCCCAGGTTCAAGCAATTGTCCTATCTCAGCCTCCTGAGTAGCTGGGATTACAGGTGTGTGACACCACATCCGGCTAATTTTTTATATTTTTAGTAGAGACAGGTTTTCTACTACATGTTGGCCAGGCTGGTCTCAAACTCCCGACTTCAGGTGATCCGCCCACCTTGGCCTCCCAAACTGCTGGGATTATAGGCATGAGCCACCGCACCTGGTCCTCCAGTATACTTTAAATCATCTCTAGATTACATATAATACCTAATACAATGCAAATGCTATATAAATAGTTATTATACTGTTTGGATGTTTTGTTTTGTTTTGCTTTTGAGACAGAGCCTTGCTCTGTCACCCAGGCTGGAGTGCAGTGGCGCAATCTTGGCTTACTACAACCTCTGCAGCAATTCTCGTGCCTCAGCCTCCTGAGTAGCTGGGACTACAGGCATGCGCCACCATGCCCAGGTAAGTTTTTGTAGAGATGGGATTTTACCGCATTGGCCAGGCTGGTCTCGAACTCCTGACTCAAGTGATCCGCCTGCCTTGGTCTCCCAAAGTGCTGGGATTACAGGGATAAGCCACTGTGCCCAGCTGGGTTTCTTTTTTTTTTCTTTTTCCTTTTGAGACAAGGTCTCACTCTGTCACCCAGGCTGGAGTGCAGTGGTGTGATCTCAGCTCACCGCAACCTCTGCTTCCCAGGTTCAAGCAATCCTCCCACCTCAGCCTTCAAGTAGCCGGGACTATAGGTGTGCACCACCATGCCTGGCTAATTTTTGGATTATTAGTAGAGACAGGTTCTGTCATGTTGCCCAGGTTGGTCTTGAACTCCTGGGCTCAGGTGATCCAACCCACCTTGGCCTCCAAAAGTGCTGGGATTACAGGTGTGAGCCACCATGCCCAATGTATACTGTATTGTTTAGGGAATAATAACAAGAAAAAAAGTCTGTACGTGTTCTATACAGACACAACCATCCATTCTTTAAAATTTTCAGCTGGGTGCAGTGGCTCACACCTGTAATCCCAGCACTTTGGGAGGTTGAGACAGGTGAATCACCTGAGGTCAAGCGTTTGAGACCAGCCTGGCCAACATGGTGAAACCCCATCTCTAATAATAATACAAAAATTAGCCAGGCATGGTGGTACATACCTGTAATCCCAGCTACTTGGAAGGCTGATGCAGGAGACTCTCTGAGGCAGAGACTGTAGTTAGCTGAGATCGCACCATTGCACTCCAGCCTAGACAACAAGAGCAAAACTCCATCTCCAAAAAAAAAAAAAATTTTCAATCCATGGTTGGTTGAATCCATGGATGTGGAATCCACAATTATGAAGGGCCAACTATATTAGGTATTATAAGTAATCTAGGGATACTTAAATATCAGCTGCCCTGGCCTCAACAGGCCCTTAGGTACATTCAGGGATGGAAAGTTCAGCCTGCCTGGGTCTCTCACCTCAGAAAAGCAGAAGTGGCCTTCAAGGCCTCAGCAGCCACCTCCAGCACAGGGCTGCTGACTGCTTCTTGGAGGGCACGGCCAGCATCTCTGCACATGGCTGAGCTTGTGAACAGCTTGATCTCCTCTGGCTGCCTGAGAAATGGTAGATGAGAAATGAGTAGGTGAACTCTTATCACTGACCCCACCAGGAATGAAAGCCCACTTTTCCTTCTGCAGTCTGGCCCCTACAAGCCTCATGTTCCACCACTTTGCTCACCGGGTCAGGATTTCAGCGAAAAGCAGCAGGCCCTGCTTGTGCAGCTCTATGTTGTTCATCTTCAGGCTTCCCTGCAGGCTCCTCACTACTGCCTCGATCCCTACCACAGGATGACATGACAGAGGCCAGGGATCAGTGCTCTCTTGTTCCTTCACTGCCCACCCAGGAGAGGTGACAGGCTCTGGACAGCATGTATCAGTTGGAGGCCACTCCTGGAGGGACCCTGACAAGATTGAGCTAATGGGACCAGACTGTGAGATCTTTGAGGCCGGGCCCTCATCTGATTCATCTCCCCAACACCCAGTACAAGCCATAGCACAGTCCCTGGCACTTGAGGTTTTCAGTGAACACCTACTGACCAAGCCATATTTTCTCCACTTGGCATACTCCTGTTCCTCCTTGGAGAATCAGGTCAAAACCCCACTCCTCCAAAAAGCCTTCCCTGATCCACTCAGAGCTGTGAACCTTCCCTGAGCCCCCAAAGCTCCTGTGCTTCCCTCTAGCAGAGCTCTAATCAGCTCACAATGAAATTTCCCTTTGCATCTCTCTCCCTTTTCTGAGGGCAAGGACCAATGTTATTTGTTATCTCTAAATCTCCAGGTCCCAGCCTGGTGCCTGGCATAAACTAGGAATATAAAATGAATGACTGACTGTGCCTACTTTAAAAATCTAGATGTGGTATAGTAAGTCCCAGACAGTGCACTCACGCCTGTAATCCCAGCACTTTGGGAGGCCGAGGCAGGCACATCACCTGAGGTCAAGAGTTCGAGACCAGCCTTGCCAACATGGCGAGACCCTGTCTCTACTACAAATACAAAAAAATTAGCCAGGTGTGGTGGCAGTCGCTTCTAATCCCAGCTACCCAGGAGGCTGAGGCAAGAGAATTGCTTGAACCTGGGAGGCAGAGGTTGCCGTGAGCCGAGATTGTGCCATTGCACTCCTGCCTGGGCGACAGAGCAGGACTCCGTCTCAAAAAAAGAAAAAGTCGCCCGGCATGGTGGCTCACGCCTGTAATCCAGCACTTTGGGAGGCCAAGGCGGGTGGACCACAAGGTCAGGAGTTCGAGACCAGCTTGGACAACATGGTAAAACCCCATCTCTACTAAAGATACAAAAAATTAGCTGGGTGTGGTGGCACATGCCTGTAATCCCAGTTACTCGGGAGGCTGAGGCAGGAGAATTGCTAGAACCTAGGAGGCGGAGGTGGCAGTGAGCCAAGATCACGCCATTGCACTCCAGCCTGGGTGACAGGGTGAGACTCCATCTCAAAAAAAAAAAAAAGTCTCAGACAAGGAAGGACAGTTTCAAGAAACTTTGAAAGAATAAATTAGCAAAACTTAAAGACTAGCTGGATGGTTAGATACCTGGGGCATGGGAAAGAACTAAATCTAAGTTTGAGTAACACTGTTTAGAGTTGTTGTTAACATGCAACAGGAATTCATTTAGTGGCTAAGAGAAGTGTCCTTCCCTTGCTGAAGCGTCTAAACATATATACTTCTGATAATCAGTGAACAGAAGAACATTTGGATATCAATAATTGCATATGAAATCTGGTAATGAGTTTGGGCTGATGAAATGTCTAGACTCAGTGCTACCCTCCAAGGTGGAGGCTAGCCCCCCAACACTGCTGCTGCTACCCAACTGCAAACTGCCGTCCACCCAACCCAAAGCTAGTACAGGACCCTTACTACCAACCATACACCGTGTGGCACTTGGAAAAAAAGAGTGGCTCTTCTGCCAGGAGTGTCAAGCAGTTATAGCTGGACCAGACGAGCACTTCGCTGGAAGAAGAAAGATGCTCAAAGAGGAACTCTGACAAGGGAGAGGATGAGAAAACAATAAATGACAGCCATGTGATCACAATCCCTTAACTGATGCTAAGGCCTTGGATTTATTCAGCACCTTACTCTTGCTACTTCATCTGTTCACATATCCTCTCCATGAGTCATGATAATCAATCCACTAATAAACCTGGAAAGTGCCCTTGGTTATGGTTTAACCTCTTCTTTTTAACAGATGGGGAAATTGAGTCCCAGAGAAGAGGCACTATTAGTGGCGGAAGTAGAACTGGAAATTAAGTCTCCTAATTCTCAGAATGGGCAGTGGCGTGGATGAAGGAAAAAGAGATTTTAGAGTCAGAGAGACTTGACTTTTTATCCCATCTCTGCCAATGACTAGGCCTGCCAATTATTTCATTCTCTGAGCCTCAATTTCCTTACCTATAAAATAGTGAAGATGAAGACCTAAATGTGGTAACATTTGCAATGCATCTCATAACAGTCCCTGCTCATAACAGTCCCTTGAAAAATATTGTTTCCTGTTGCCTACCTGGTCCACAGGTCTTTCCACCACCCCACATTAGGTTTTTATTCATAGGTGACCAAATAAATGACAAAAATCAGTAACAAATTGCTCAAAGTCATACAAGAAATCTGTAGCAATAGGATTCAGATGTTATGAGACATAGTTCATAGGGTCTGTCATACACAATTGAACCTGTCACCACCCCATCCTTCTAGTATAGGGAGGAGAAGGTTAGAAGCGTTCCCCTACCTGGGATGTCAGCGTGGATGAAGGCTGGGGCATGCTTCGCTGGGGAGTGGACAAGCACCGCAGTTATACAGTGAGCACTGGCCACCTGCAGGGTTTCATCTCTAGAGAGGAGAAGCTGGAGAAACAGGCAGCAAAAAGTACCCCAGTCACACCACGAATAGGACCAGAAAAACTGGCCTAGGTGCCTCAGGGCAATAGCCTAATTCATTTCTGATCCTTCCTGTCCCACATGGCACCAGGCACAAGGATGGTGCTCAGGAGAGCAGTTATGGATTATGGGAAGGGGTGTCTGTGAACAGCAGCAGGTGAGAAAAATAAGGAAAGAACACAATGTAAAACCCACCAGGGGCACTCAAAGAACACTGTAACTGTTATCATCAATAAGGGCTCAAGCCTTCATTAACAAAAGTACTTTCAAAGTCCTCATTTGGTTTATTTATTTATGAAACAGGTCTCACTCTGTTGCCCAGGCTGGAGTGCAGTGGCATGATCATGGCTCATGGCTCACTGCAACCTCTGCCTCCAGGTCTCCAGCGATCTTCTCATCTCAGCCTCCTGAGTAGCAGGGACTACAGGCACATGCTACCATGCCTGGTACCTTTTTTTTTTTTTTGAGACGGAGTCTCGCTGTGTCACCCAGGCTGGAGTACAGTGGCATGATCTTGGCTCACTGCAACCTCCGCCTCTCTGGGTTCAAGCGATTCTTCTGCCTCAGCCTCCCGAGTAGCTGGGACTACAGGCGTGCACCACCACACTTAGCTAATTTTTGTATTTTTAGTAGAAACAGGGTTTCACCATATTGGCCAGGCTGGTCTCAAACTCCTGACCTCGTGATCCACTTGCCTTGGCCTCCCAAAGTGCTGGGAATATAGGCATGAGCCACTGTGCCTTGCCTTATTACTATTTTTTTTTTTTTGACACAGGGTCTCACTTTATCACCCAGGCTGTAGTGCAGCCGTATGAACACAACTCACTGCAGCCTCAACTTCTCTAGCGTAAGCAATCCTCCTGCCTCAGCCCCCCAAGTAGCTGGGACTACAGGCATGCACCACCACCCTGGCTAATTTTTATTTTTATTTTTATAGAGACAGGGTTTCACCATGTTGCGCAGACTGGTCTCAAATTCCTGAGCTTAAGCAATCCACCTGCCTTGGCCTCCCCAAGTGCTAGGATTACAGGCATGAGCCACCATGCTCAGCCCCAGCTCATCTTAAAATTTTTTATAGAGACAAGGTCTCAGTATATGGCCCATTCTGGACTCAAGTGATCCTCCCACCTTGGCCTCCCTAAGTGCTGGGATTACAGGCATGAGCCACTGCGCCCAGCTGGCCCTCATCTGGCTTTGATGTTTGCAACAATTCTGTGACATAACAAGGAAACGTTCTACTATAAACCTCAATTTACTGAGTGCACAGAAAAGATTTAACACAGTAGGCCTGAGGCTATTATACTTAGAAAACCCTGTCTGCAAGGCTGGCTCTCGGCTGGGTTTGGGAACTTGGATTTCAGGAGGGTTCCTACCAGAACTGAGAGAGTGGCTCACTGTGACTAAACTATTTGTACAATGAACAGTTGACCCTTGAACAACACAGGCTTGAACTGTGTGGTTCTACTTATACGCGGCCTTTTTTCAACTGAACGCTGATGGAAAATGCAGTATTCACTAGATGCGAAACTGGCATATGAACAGGGCCAACTTACTGGAGTTTGCCAGGGCTGACTGTAGGACTTGAGTATATGTGGGTCTGGGTATATGCCGGCGGTCCTGGAACCAAGTGCCCGTGTATACGAGGGACAACTGTAGTTTATGCTGAATACCAGTTTTCCTTCTGGGAGTCTGGAATTTTGGTACATGCTCAGCAGAGGATACCTACATGAACAGCCAGTCCCCTGTAAAAACCTGGGGTGCTGACACTCTGATGAGCTTCCTCAGTAGGTAAGGTTTCACATGTCACAGTGCATTCCTGGGGAAATTAAGAAGTGCATCCCATGTGACTCCACTGAGAGAGGACTCTGGAAGCTTGTGCTGGTTCCACCAGACTTTGCCCCATGCACCTTTCCTTTTGCTGATACTGCTTTCCTTACACTGCCATAAATCGTAGCTATGAGTATGACTACACGTTGAATCCTATGAGTCCTCCCAGCAAATAATCAAACCTGGGGGTAGTCTTGGGAACCTTTAGCAAAGTTAGGTTACTTACTAGGCTACACAGCTGGTAAGTGGCAAAGCTAAGGCACAAACTCAGGTCAGCCAAGTCCAGATCTAGGAGTCTTCCCACAACTGTGATGCCTCCCCCATCAGAATTTTTAGATCAGGCATATTTGCTACTCCAAACATCTCAGTGAATTTCCACTGCACTCTGAATAATATCCAAACTCCTACTGGTCACCATAGCTATTAGGGATGCCTCTAACACTTTCAGAAATCAAGAAAAGCGTTAACTGCAACTACAGATTTTAAGTATCATAGAAGCTGATTTTGGGAGAGAAAAATGCCAAACAGAATATACATCACCAGAAGAATGGAGGGCATACCTGGTTTTACAGCTTTTAAGAAAAAGGACCAAGTAGACATGAGACTACTAATGTCTGGTAAAGATACATCTGAGGACTGCAAGCTTAACCCCATCTCAACCATATTGGACTTACAAGTGGACACATAAACAGCCTTCCTACTTGTCAGACATATCAGGAAAAGCAAAAAAAAAAAGCCAGATTTTCTGATAGTATATAAAGGAGTTTAGAAATTAGGGAAGCCGAGGCAGGCGGATCACGAGGTCAGGAGATCGAGACAATCCTGGCTAACACGGTGAAACTCCGTCTCTACTAAAAATACAAAAAATTAGCCGGGTGTGGTGGTGGGCACCTGTAGCCCCAGCTACTCGGGAGGCTGAGGCAGCAGAATGGCGTGAACCCGGGAGGTGGAGCTTGTAGTGAGCCGAGATCGCACCATTGCACTCCAGCCTGGGCGACAGAGCGAGACTCCATCTCAAAAAAAAAAAAAAAAAAAAGAAATTAACCTTTATCTTGTTCTCTTTTATAAAAGAAATGACATATTGTATCCTAAGATGCTATTGATGTAAGGCGAGCCAGTATTTTATGTACCACTAAGAAAGAAAAAGTGCTACCAATTCAACTATGATGCACCATTGATGGTAAAATGTCTCCCAATTTCAGAGCTGTTAAAATGTGAAAAAATGTATCTCAGAATCAAAGAAATATGATATGTATCCATTAAAACAATGATTCTTGGTTTAAAATAAATATTCTTTTTTGAAGTTTAATTGGTTAAATTTCATTACACTTCAGTTTTGTGACTTCATAACACATTTTTAGTTTCCCTGTTGTTGTTTAAGTACCTATGTTTGAAAATGGCAACAGTAACTGCTTTTAAGTTACTGCTTTTAAGTTTTAAGCTTAAAACCACACTAAAACTTATGGAATACGTGTGTGATTCCTAAGTCAGAAACCTGATCCTAGCTCATTACACTTGATGACTGACATTTAAACTCTGAAATGGACTAAACTATTTTCTTTAGAAGTGAGTTCCTTTTCTTGCTATAGTCTCAGGACAAACCTTTTCTTGCTATATTCTCCTGCCTCAGCCTCCCAAATAGCTGGGATTACAGGTGTGTGCCACCACGCCTGGCTAATTTTTGTATTTTTAGTAGAGACAGTTTCACCATGGTGGCCAGGCTGGTCTCGAACTCCTGACCTCATGATCCACCCGTCCCGGCCTCCCAAAGTGCTGGGATTACAGGCATGAGCCACTGCACCCGGCCTCCCTTCTAACTTCTAACCAGAGCTCCTCCTCCTCTTCCTTGCTGCAGAAAGAGCCCCAGAGTTTGGGCAATCAACGCCTGCTATCACATGAGGGTTTGCAGCTCTGCCAGCCCCTGTGCTGAGCACTGGGGAAAGATGCCAGACTCAGGTTTTGCCCTCAAAGAGCTCCCAGCCAGTCAACCACAATATGGTATGAGGTAAGCACTGTGACAGTGGGTCACATTCTGCCTAAAGGAGCCAGGGTGACAGGGGAGCCCTACAGGATTGAAGGCTGACTCAGATCAGCAGATACAGAGAGGAGAAATGCCCTATAGGCAGAGGAAGAGCAACCGCACAGGCACTGAGACAGGATGACCTAGCATATGCAGGACCAGGGAAAGACTGCATGTGGCTGGAGCACTGGGTTGTGGGGTGGAAGAGACAGGAAAGTGAAGCTGAAGGATATCCAGATAGAGAAGGTCCTCAGTACCAAGCTCAGAAGCTGATCCCTAAAGCAATTGAGGTGACTTTGTTTCTATTGCTGTAAGTATTCTCCATATTCAGGCAGCCAAAATGTGAAGCGGAAGTGCAGAGGTAAGAATTTGCGGCCAGGTTTGGGGGCTCATGCCTGTAATCTCAGCATTTTGGGAGGCCGAGGCAAGCAGATCACAAGGTCAGGAGTTCGAAACCAGCCTGGCCAGCATGATGAAGCCCCATCTCTTCTAAAAATGCAAAAAATTAACCAGGCATTGTGACTGGGCGCCTGTAATCCCAACTACTAGGGAGGCTGAGGCAGGAGAATTGCTTGAGCCTGGGGGGCGGAGGTTGTAATGAGCCAAGATCACGCCACTGCACACCAGCCTGGGCAACAGCGAGACTCCATCTCAAAAAAATAATAATAATAATTGAACAACTGAGGCTAGGTGCAGTGGCTCACACCTGCAATCCCAGCACTTTGGAGGCCAAGGTGGGAGAATCACTTGAGCCTAGGAGTTGAGACCAGCCCAGGCAACATAGAAAGATCTCTGTTTCTACAAAAAATTAAAAATTAGCCATGCCTCATGGTGAACACCTGTAGTCTCAGCTACTCAGGAAGCTGAGACAAGAGCATCGCTTGAGCCCAGGAGGTTGAGGCTGCAGTGAGCTGTGATTGTGCCACTACATTCCAGCCTAAGTGGATACAGCAAGACCTCGACACTTAAAAAAAAAAAAAAAAAAAGAATTTAGAAATGAAAGGAAACCTACTTTCTATCACCGAGGCTGGAGTGCAGTGGCATGATCATGGCTCACTGAAATCTCCGCGTTCTGGGATTGAGCAATCCTCCCACCTCTGCCTCCTGAGTAGATGGGATTACAGGTGTGCACCACCACACCCACGCCCAGCTAATTTGTTTTTTTTTTTTGACATGGAGTCTCGTTCTGTCACCAGGCTGGAGTGCAGTGGCACGGTCTTGGCTCACTGCAACCTCCGCCTCCCAGATTCAAGGGAGTCTCCTGCCTCAGCCTCCCGAGTAGCTGGGACTACAGGCGTGTGCCACCACGCCCAGCTAATTTTTGTATTTTTAGTAGAGATAGGGTTTCACTGTGCTGGCCAGGATGGTCTCAATCTCTTGACCTCATGATCCGCCAGCCTCGGCCTCCCAAACTGCTGGGATGACAGGCGTGAGCCACCATGCCCAACTTTTTTGTATTTTTTATAGAGACAGGGTTTTGCCATGTTGCCCAAGCTGGTCTTGCACTCCTGGGCTCAAGCAATCCACTGACCTAGGCCTCCCAAAATGCTGGGACTACAGACATGAGCCACCGCCCCCAGCCAGTATATTATTTTGCCCAGTAAGAAAACACTTGGAAATCTGAAATAGGAGTGGTAGATGAAGACAAGGCCCAAGAAGCACTCGGGTCCCCTTGTTATTGAACCTACAGACCAGGAATCACAAGACAACTACCTTTTTGAGCACCAAAGGCAGTGAAGTATCTCCTGATGACCCTTCGATATTCTTAGCACTTTCTCCCAGTCCATCCTGGTTCATGATCATGGACACAAAGAGATCATACTTCAACAGCTGCCTCAGCAAACCTAGGAAACAAAGGGATTGGGAAGTAAGGCGAGAGGAACACAGGCACCAAAGTACTCCCAAGATAGCCCCTCAGACATCCCCAGAGAAACTTCTTCATCCCTCCACAAATATGAAGAATGGTTAGAATCCTTAAGCACCAATTTGCTTTTTGCACCCAGCTCTCTTCCACACATATCTAGTGAGAGCCCACTAAGTGCTAGGCCTAAGGGTCTAGGGATTCAAGAGTAAGCAAGATAAACATAGCCCGACTGCCTCACTCAACTATAAGTTTCACGAGGGCAGGAATAATGTGAGTTTTTTCAACATAACATCATCCATCACCAGGCACAGTTCCTGACACATAGCAGGAACTCAATAAATATTTTTTGACTAACAAAGAGAGCATACACTCCTGCAGGAGAAACAAACACAAAAACAAGTCAGACAAGGCCAGGCGTAGTGGCTCACACCTGTAATCCCAGCACTTTGGGAGGCCAAAGCGGGTGTATCACTTGAGGTCAGGAGTTCAAGACCAGCCTGGCCAACATGGTGAAACCCCCTCTCTAGTAAAAAAATACGAAAAGTAGCCTGGCATGGAAGCACGTGCCTGTAGTCCCAACTACTCAGGAGGCTGAGGCAGGAGAATCGCTTGAACTCAGCAGGCACAGGTTGCAGTGAACTGAGATGGCGTCACTGCACTCCACCCTGGGTGACAGAGTGAAACTCCATCTTGAAAAAAAAAAAAAAAAAACAAGTCAGACAAATGACCCTTATAATTGTGATAAATGATATAAATGAGAAATACACAAATACATGAAAATGTATATGAGGATTTAACCCAGTGCGGGGGATCAGTAAAGCCTTCCATCAGCAAGTACCATTTAAGCTGAATCTGAAAGATAAGTAGGTAAAACTAGGTGAAGTGGGGAGAAGTATTCCAGGTACAGAGAACAACATTCTAGAAAATGAAAGAAAGCCAGAATGGCTGGGGGGAAAAAAAGTCCAGAAATTATGTTTGAGAAGTAGTCACAAAAGACCACATAAGCTATGTTAAGGATTCTGGTACTCATGCTGGGATTCATGGTAAGTCACCAAAGTGCTCCAAATAATACATACTTTAAGAAACAAGTAAAGAAATGCATGTCAGAACATTAAATATTAAAATTAAATAATGTGGAAAAAAGCCCAGAGGACCGTGGGAAATCAAATGAACCATCTAATCTAGCCTGGGGGCCCAGGGAAGGCTTCTATAAGAAGATATTTGAACCAAATCTTGAAGGATGAGAAGTTGGATGCGAGCCAACTTCTGGGCAGCAGAGTATATAAAGGCAGGAAAGCATGGTGTGTTCCTGGAGATGCATTTGGTTCAGTAAGGCTGAGTTAGGGTGGGGACAGATAGAGAAGTGAGAGATGAGGCTTGAGAGGTTAATAAGGGTTAGACCATAAACAGCTTATGAGCATAGTGGGACCCCATCTCTACAAAAAAAAAAAAGAAAGAAAGAAAAAAATTAAAATGCCTGGCAAGGTGGCGTACACCTGTAACGCCAGCTACTTGGGAGATTAAGGTGGGAGGATCACTTGAGGCCAGGAGTTCGAGGCTGCAGTGAGCTATGAACATGCCGCTGTACTTCAGCCTGGGCAGTAGAACAGGAACCATCTTTAAAAATAAGTAAATTAAATAAGAACTTATGAAGATATTGGGTTGTAAAGTAAGTGAATAAGATGATATAAGACCCATAGCGCTTCAAGGGTCCAAAGGATGTGACTACATCCCTGGCTGAGGGGAGAGGGTTGGAAGGAAAGGCTCTAGAGAAGAGGTGACCTTTAAAGTGTTGTCTGAAAGAAGGTTAGCACTCCCCTTGACCAGGATAAAAGAGGCCTTTGGGTCTGACAAACAAGCATAGGGTTAATTTTTTTTTATTATTTAAAAAAAAAAAAAAAAAAAGGCTGGCCGCAGTGGCTCACGCCTGTAATCCCAACACTTTGGGAGGCCGAGGCAGGCGGATCACGAGGTCAAGAGATAGAGACCATCCTGGCCAACATGGTGAAACCCCATCTCTACTAAAAATACAAAAATTAGCCGGGCATGGTAGCACACGCCTGTAGTTCCAGCTACTCGGGAGGCTGTGGCTGGAGAATCACTTGAACCCGGGAGGCGGAGGTTGCAGTGAGCTGAGATCGTGCCACTGCACTCCAGCATGGTGAAAGAGCGAGACTCCATCTCAAAAAAAAAAAAAAAAAAAAAAGAGGTAGCATTTAAAAACGGGGATTCTGGCTGGGTGTGGTGGTTCATGCCTGTAATCCCAGCACTTTGGAAGTCCAACGCACGTGGATCTCTTGAGCCCAGAAGTTCGAGACAAGCCTGGGCAATATGAGACCCAGACTCTACAAAAAAAATTTTTTTAATTAGCCAGGCATGGGCTGGGCACGGTGACTCATACCTGTAATCCCAGCACTTTGGGAGGCCAAGGTGGGCGAATCACGAGGTCAGGAGATGGAGACTGTCCTGGCTAACACAGTGAAACCCCGCCTCTACTAAAAATACAAAAAAATAGCCGGATGTGGTGGCACACGCCTGTAGTCCCAGCTACTCAGGAGGCTGAGGCAAGAGAATTGCTTGAACCTGGGAGGCGGAGGTTGCAGTGAGCCGAGATCGTGCCATTGCACTCCAGTCTGGGCGACAGAGCGAGACTCCGTCTCAAAAAAAAAAGAACGGGCGCGGTGGCTAACACCTGTAATCCCAGCACTTTGGGAGGCCCAGGTGGGCATATCCTGGGGAGGCTGAGACAGGCGGATCATGAGGTCAAGAGATCAAGACCATCCTGGCTAACATGGTGAAACCCCATCTCTACTAAAAATACAAAAAAAAGGCTGGGCGCAGTGGCTCACACCTTTAATCCCAGCACTATGGGAGGCCGAGGTGGGCGGATCACGAGGTCAGGAGATCGAGACCATCCTGGTTAACACGGTGAAACCCCGTCTCTACTCAAAAAAAAATATATATATAGAGAGAGAGACAGGGATATATATATATATATATATATATATATATATATATATATATATAAAATTGGCCAGGCGCCGTGGCGAGCGCCTGTAGTCCCAGCTACTCAGGAGGCTGAGGCAGGAGAATGGCGTGAACCTGGGAGGCGGAGCTTGCAGTGAGCGGAGATCATGCCATTGCACTCCAGCCTGGCCGGCAGAGCGAGACTCTGTCTCAAAAAAAAAAAAAAATTAGCCGGGCATAGTGGCAGGCGCCTGTAATCTCAGCTACTCGGGAGACTGAGGCAGGAGAATGGCGTGAACCCGGGAGGCGGAGCTTGCAGTGAGCTGAGATCACGCCACTGCACTCCAGCCTGGGCAACAGTGCAAGACTCGGTCAAAAAAAAAAAAATTGAGCCAGGCATAGCAGTGCAGGCTATGGTCCCAGCTACTCAGTAGGCTGAGGTGGGACGATCATTTAAGCCCTGGAGGTCAAGGATGCAGTGAGCTGTGATCCTACCACTGCACTCCAGCCTGGGTGACAGAACAAGACCCTGTCTCAAAATAAATAAGTAAATAAAAATTTTAAAAAATAAAAGTGGGAATTCCCAGTATAACCAGTTGAGATTTCCCTCTGCTATGGTTAGGTGAGCTGTAGGACCGCCCAGGGCCTCACCCTAGGGCCTGTATTTGCACCCTTTTGTTCTATATGCACTAACTCCAATACTGCCCTGCTGCAAGTTACCGCAGATACAGGCTGCTTCATACCTTGTGCTCTGGCCCGTGCTTCTGCCTTCCTCCTCTCCCCACAATTTAGGACTCAGTCCAGGCATCCTTTCCTTTAGGAAGCTTCTCCTGTCCCCTGCTCCCACCCTCTGCTGTGCACCTCCAAGATGGTACTCATCACACTAGACTCTAGTTGTTCATGTGTGTCTTCCACACTGGCCTGTGAGCTCCCCCAAGATAAAGCTTGGATTTGATCATCTCTGTGACCTCAGGGCCCAGCACAGGGCCTGTTATAGAACAAATGCTCACTATGTATGGCTAGGTCATTCATAACAGAGCTCCTGATCCAAATTTTGAAAAGAAGCTGCTGTCACCCGTAGACTATGCTTTTCTCTACAGTTTCTACCTGAGAACAAGCCCTCACCCAGGCACCAATCACAGTGCCCATCTGTTCTGTCCAAAATAAGAAATCTCCCTGCTTAGAACAGTTGATAGATCTTATGTATTTATGTAAAAAAATAGCAGGAGAGGACGTTAAAAGGGTATGTTGGGGCTTCTAAAGAGCCTCAAGTAACAAGCAGAGAAACCTAGTGCCATGGTTTGAATGTGTTCCCCAAAGTTCATGCGTTAGAAACTGAATCCCCGATGCAGTGGTACTGGGAGCTGGGACCTATGGGTGGTGTTTGGGTCATGAGTTTGGGGTTTGGTTTGGACTCTCATAAATGAATTAATGCCATCACCATGGGAGTGGGTTTGTTATCATCAGAGTGGGCTCCTCATAAAAGGACAAGTTCAGGCCAGGCGCAGTGGCTTGCACCTTTAATCCCAGCACCTGGGGAGGGTGAGGTGGGTGGATCACCTGAAATCAGCAGTTCGAGACCAGCCTGGCCAACATGGTGAAACCCCGTTTCCACTAAAAATATAAAACTTGGCCGGATGTGGTGGTGGGCACCTGTAATCCCAGCTACTCAGGAGGCTGAGGCAGAAGAATCACTTGAACCCGGGAGGTAGAGGTTGCAGTGAGCTGAGAACACGCCACTGGACTCAAGCTGGGCAACAGAGCAAGGCTCTGTCTCAAAAAAAAAGAAAAAGAAAAAAAGAAAAAAAAGGACAAGTTCAGTCCCCTCTAGCTTTTTCTCTTGCCCTCTCTTTGCCCTTCCATCATGGGATGACAGAGCAAGAGGGGATTCACCAACTGCCAGCCTCTGGATCTCGGACTTCCTAGGCTCCAGAACTGCAAACCAATAAATTTCTGAACCAGTAAGTTTTTCATTATAAATTACCTAGTCTGTTATAACAGCATAAAATGCACTAAGACACCTAGGCTTTACCCTGGAGGACAGAGGGAACCATGGAAGGATTTCTGACTTAAGAAAGTGACAGGATGTGAGCTGTACAATGTAAAGATTAACTTGCCAGCAAATACAGGATGCATCAGGGCAGGCAGTAAAGGCAGAAAAAATTGCTGTCCCACTTTCCTTCCTATTTTCCTCCATAGGCAACATTCTTAAGATGTCATACCAACTCTAGGCATCTTTCACACAGTGTGCCTCTTATCTCTCAAACCTTGTGGCTTCTACCTTTTGCAAAACAGCAAACTTCCCCACTACTAGAGAACTCAATATCTCAAGTCTTCTAGCAAAATGTCAAAAACTTATTCTCCCTTTTTTCTCCAGCCTCATGTCTTACCTAAGCAGTTAATCTGCAGCTCCTTTGTCTGGGCACCATCCAGGATGGAAAGGAAGAGGGGGAAAAGCTTCTCCCGGAAGTGTCCTGAAAGCATCTCAGCTGCCACTGGTGAGGAGTATAGCTTCCCATAAAGGTAACAGACAGAAGCTTGTATGCCCTCACTGGGGTATACTAAGCCTCTCAACAGATGCTCCATCAGGTTGCCTGTCCAGAAAACAACCAAGGAGCCAGGGGAAATCTCACAATGTCAACTGCTATATGAAACTCCAATCTATTATTCCTAACGGGGTAGTAATGGTAAGTCCCTATAATCCCCCACAATAAATGCTTTCTGCATGCTTAATCTAAAGGGAAAACCAAACTGGGCACAGTGGCTCACACCTGTAATCTCAGCACTTGGGAAGACCAAGGTGGAAGGATCACCTGAGGTCAGGCGTTCGAGACCAGCCTGGCCAACAAGGCAAGACCCAGCACCTACTAAAAATACAAAAATTAGCAGGGCATCCTGGCACAAGCCTGTAATCCCAGCTACTTGGGAAGCTGAGGCAGAAGAATCGCTGGAACCCACGAGGCAGAGGTTGCACTGAGCTGAGATCATGCCACCACACTCCAGCCTGGGCAACAGAGCAAGACTCCATCTCAAAAAGAAAAAAGAAAAAGAAAGCCAGGTGCGGTGGCTCATTCCTGTAATCTCAGCACTTTGGGAGGCCAAGGTGGGAGGATCACTTGAGGCCAGCAGTTTGAGACCAACCTGTTCTACATAGTGAGATCTGGTCTCTAAAAAATAATAATAATTAGGCTGGGCACGGTGCCTCATGGCCGTAATCCCACCACTTTGGGAGGCCGAGGTGGGCAGATCACTTGAAGTCAGGAGTTCGAGACCAGTCTGGCCAACATGGCGAAACCCCACCTCTACTAAAAATACAAAAATTAGCCTGGTGTGGTGGTGGACGCCTATAATCCCAGCTACTCAGGAGGCTGAAGCAGGAAAATCACTTGAACCTGGCAGGCGGAGACTGCAGTAAGCCAAGATCATGCCACTTCACTCTAGCCTGGGTAACAGACTCTGTCTCAAAAAATAATAATAATTATTATTATTAATTTTTCTAAAAAGGGGAAACCAACTTAAAGAAGTTATTTACCCTTTGGTAAATCCTCTGAGAGATATTTATTTGCATTTCACTGATAGAAAAAAGTGCTTCTGTATTCCAGAATTCCTCCTTCCATCCAAAAGGAAGGTTCATAGTAGATACTTAATTAATTTGTGTTAAAGAATGAATGGAGCCGGGCACGGTGGCTCACACCTGTAATCCCAGCACTTTGGGAGGCTGAGGCGGGTCCAACACCAGGTCAGGAGATCGAGACCATCCTGGCTACCATGGTGAAACCCCGTCTCTACTAAAAATACAAAAAATTAGCCGGGCGTGGTGGCAGGCTCCTGTAATTCCAGCTACTCGGGAGGCTGAGGCAGTAGAATGGCGTGAACCTGGGAGGCAGAGCTTTCAGTGAGCCGAGATCCTGCCACTGCACTCCAGCCTGGGCAACAGAGCGAGACTCATCTCAGAAAAAAATAAATAAATAAATAAATAAGTAATGAATGGAAGGCCGGCGTGGTGGCTCACGCCTGTAATCCCAGCACTTTGGGAGGCTGAGGCAGGTGGATCACCTGAGGTTGGGAGATAGAGACCAGCCTGGCCAACATGCAGAAATCCCATCTCTACTAAAAATACAAAATTAGTCCAGCGTGGTGGCACATGCCTGTAATCCCAGCTACTCGGGAGGCTGAGGCAGGAGAATCACTTGAACCCGAGAGGTGGAGGTTGCAGTGAGTCGAGATTGTGCCATTGCACTCCAGCCTGGGCAACAAGAGCAAGACTCCGTCTCAAAAAAAAAAAAAAAAAGAATGAATGGAAATAGTCCAAGAATAGAGTCAAGAAACTGACCTTTTTCAAACTGACTGACATACATTTTGCAGATGGGGAAACTGAAGGCTAGAGCAGGAAAGTAATGACTTCCCAGGTGTACAGAGTGAATGGGGCACCCAAATGGCAGTATGATAAAAGCAGGTAAAAGGGTAGTGGCAGCTCCTCCCACAGGTCACTCACCGTGCTCCATTACAAGCTCGTCTGCCAGAGCAGGGATGGCATCCACCAACTTGCCAAGAAGGGTCAGGGTGGCCAGGCTGCCTCGCATGGAGGGCATGTTACACAGCTACAGAAAGTGAATATGCTCCATTCTGTCAGTTAGGATCAGGACGGATCTTCCACCAAAACTGATCTTGCCCTACCCACACCAATGCCTGTATTGCATGTGTCTCTCACCACAGTCAGCAATCAGCTTTTTTAGCTTAGTGTCCAACTCCCCCATTGGACTGGGAACTCCCAGAGGAAAGGGACTGAGTCTTCTCAGAGTCCTCAGTACCTAGCTCAGTGCATGTTTGTTAAACTGAATTAAAATCTGCATATTTTGCCTCCATAGAACCAGAAGTTGGAGGACAAAAGTTTGAAATGTCATAAAGACAGAACACTGACTCGATGTAAAAAAAAAAATTATTGTTGGCCAGGCGTGGTGGCTCACGCTGTAATCCCAGCACTTTGGGAGGCCTAGGTGGGCGGATCATGAGGTCAGGAGATCGAGACCATCCTGGCTAGCACAGTGAAACCCTGTCTCTACTAAAAGTACAAAAAATTAGCCGGGTGTGGTGGCAGGCGCCTGTAGTCCCAGCTACTCAGGAGGCTGAGGCAGGAGAATGGCGTGAACCCGGGAGGCGGAGCTTGCAGTGAGCCCAGATCACGCCACTGCACTCCAGCCTGGGAAACAGTGAAAGACTCCGTCTCAAAAAAAAAAAAAAAAAAATTACTGTTATCATAGTTATTATAGCTACTATTACTGAACATTCTCTATATACTAGGCACTATGCTTCATGCTTTACAGGGAGAGTCAATAGTCCATATTTTACCTTTTTTATTGACTAGCTAGTCATACCACTCTTGGCAAGATTCTTAACTCTGGTGGGAAATAATAATAGTAACAGCTTTATAGGGTTGTTGATAGGGCTGAATGAGATACTACATATAAACCACCTAATACAATGCCTACCCTATAGAAAGTGCTCAATAAATGTTAAGTGGCATCATCTCATCATAATCATAAGCACTGATATATATAATTATAAATTCAATCTGATATATTAATCTTATGTAAAATAACTATAATGATATAATTGAAATATAATTTATAATGAAATGTTGCTCTTGATGGTTTTAACAAGATAAACATTTGTCTTCCTTCTGCAAATTAAAAAAAAAGTTATTATGATATTATTCCTTAGTCTTAAATACAACACAAAAGCTGCTCTTTGATTTTCTTTTTTTTAGATGGAATCTTGCTTTGTCACCCAGGCTGGTGTGCAGTGGTACGATCTCAGCTCACTGCAAACTCCACCTCCTGAGTTCATGCAATTCCCCTGCCTCAGCCTCCCCAGTAGCTGGGATTACAGGCATGCACTACCACGCCCAGCTAATTTTTCTATTTTTTGTGTGTTTTTAGTAGAGATGGGGTTTCATCATAATGGCCAGGCTGATCTTGAACTCCTGACCTCAAGTGATCCACCCACCTCAGCCTCCCAAAGTGCTGGGATTACAGGTGTGAGCCATCGTTCATGGCTAACTGATTTCTTTGACTACACTGAAGAAAGCAGATTAAACATACCATATCCACTCAATGCTTACCTCAGATAGAAGCAAACGCCTTCAGTACAAAGTAAGCTGATAGAACCAAACACGTTCAGTACTAAGTAATGTATACAATTCAAAATTAGATAAAACCACCAAAACAAGACATAGAGAACATATTTCCTTGACAAATTCATCAAGGAAATCTGTATTATAATTAGGAAGTCACAGAAAATGGACCATGGGATGATTATGCCAGAAAGATGGCACTTCATTGCATGGAGGTAACATGGAGATTGAAAGGGGAAAGAAGAAAGCTGTAAAGAACACTGGAGCAGGATCAGTGGACCCAGGCCTTAGCTCTGACTTTGCCACCAACTCGGTGACCTCAGGAAAGCTCCTTTTCCTCCCTGGACTTCAATCTCTCGTTTATTCAAAGAACGGTTGACCCAGCTCTGACATCTGAGGATTCTGAGAGACCTCAAGAACCCATAGCTATTTACTGACCTCTTTGTGGCACTCATCCAGCAGGCAACGGATGGTCTGCTCCAGCTTCAGCTGCGTTGTGAGCTGAATAAGGACTGAACAGACACAATAGTATTACTAACCAGGAGGCACCCCCAACCCAGAGTCCACCTTCCATGGCCCTTCTACTCAATCAGTGCAGGGTAGTGATTTGCCTGGGCTAATTGGTATTATTCTTTTCTATTTCTTCCATTTAACTATGTGTGCACAGGCCAGGCGCAGTGGCTCACGTCTATAATCCCAGCACTTTGGGAGGCCAAGGCAGGCGGATCACTTGAGGTGAGGAATTTGAGACCAGCCTGACCAACATGGAGAAACCCTGTCTCTACTAGAAAAACAAAATTAGCTGGGCATGGAGGTGCATGCCTGTAATCCCAGCTACTTAGGAGGCTGAGGCAGAAGAATTGCTTGAACTCGGGAGGCAGAGGTTGTGGTGAGCCGAGATCGCGCCATTGCATTCCAGCATGGGCAACGAGAGCAAAAACTGTCTCAAAAACAAAACAAAACAAAACAAAAAAACAACTATGTGTACACATCTAAACTAACGGAGTTCTGACTTCTGTTTTTTTTTCTTTTGATTTTGCTTTTGCTTTGTTTAGAGACAGGGTCATCCAGGCTAAAGTGCAGTGGTGTGATCATAGCTCACTGCAGCCTTGAACTCCTGGGCTCAAGCAATCCTCCCACTCAGCCTCTCAAGCAGCTGGGACTACAGGTACATGCCACCATGCCTGGCTAACTTTTTAATTTTTTTTGTAGAGACAGGGTCTGTATTGCCCAGGGTAATCTCAAATGCCTGGGCTTCAGCAATCCTCCTGCCTGTCTCCCAAAGTGCTGGGATTATAGGTGTGAGTCACCATGCCTGGCCTTCTTTGTTTTATATCAGTGGTTCTCAACTCAGGCTGCACATTAGACTCACCTAGGAAGCTTTAAAAAAATTCTAATGCCCAGCCGGGCTCGGTGGCTCATGCCTGTGATCCCAGCACTTTGGGAGGCCGTGATGGGCGGATCACGAGGTCAAGAGATCGAGACCATCCTGGCTAACACGGTGAAACCCCATCTCTGCTAAAAATACAAAAAAAATTAGCCAGGTATGGTGGCGGGCGTCTGTGGTCCCAGCTACTCGGAAGACTGAGGCAGGAGAATGGCATGAACCCGGGAGGCGGAGCTTGTAGTGAGCCGAGATCCTGCCACTGCACTCCAGCCTGGGCGACAGAGCGAGACTCTGTCTCAAAAAAAAAAAAAACTAATACCCAAGTCCCACCCCAGACCCAGGCTGGAGTGCAGTGGCGCAGTCTCGGCTCACTGCAAGCTCCGCCTCCCGGGTTCACGCCATTCTCCTGCCTCAGCCTCTCCGAGTAGCTGGGACTACAGGCGCCCGCCACCACGCCCGGCTAATTTTTTTTGTATTTTTAGTAGAGACAGGGTTTCACTGTGGTCTCGATCTCCTGACCTCGTGATCCGCCCGCCTCGGCCTCCCAAAGTGCTGGGATTACAAGCGTGAGCCACCGCGCCCGGCCCAATATATTGTTTAATGTGAATATATATATATATATATTGCTCCATACACACATACCTATTTCTATTTAAATATACTTAAATATATTTAAATGTTTTATACTTTAAAATATTTTTCTAAATATAAAATTCTAGTGTATTTCTAAAGTTCTCCAGGTAAGTCTATTGTGAAGCCAGGTTTGAAAACTGCTTTTGGGCCGGGTGCAGTGGCTCATGCCTGTAATCCCAGCACTTTGGGAGGCCAAGACGGGCAGATCACGAGGTCAGGAGATCGAGACCATCCTGGCTAACACGGTGAAACCCTGTCTCTACTAAAAATACAAAAAAAATTAGCCGGGCGTGGTGGTGGGCGCCTGTAGTCCCAGCTACTCGGGAGGCTGAGTCAGAAGAATGGTGTGAACCCAGGAGGGAGAGCTTGCAGTGAGCCAAGATCGCCCCACTGCACTCCAGCCTGGGCAACAGAGCGAGACTCTTTCTCAAAACAAAAAACAAAAAACAAAAAAACAAACAAACAAACAAAAAAACTGCCTTTTTTTTTTTTTTTGAGTCGGAATTTCACTCTTGTTGCCCAGGCTGGAGTGCACTGACATGATCTCGCCTCACTGCAACCTCTGCCTCATGGGTTCAAGTAATTCTCCTGCCTCAGCCTCCTGAGTAGCTGGGATTACAGGCACCCACCACCATGCCTGGCTAATTTTTTGTACTTTTAGTAGAGACAGGGTTTCTCCATGTTGGCCAGGCTGGTCTCAAACTCCTAACCTCAGGTGATCCGCCCGCCTCGGCCTCCCAGGGACTATAGGCGAGAGCCACTGCGCCTGGCCGAAAACTGCTATTTTATATTATCTCTACTATTTCCTTCCTCAGTTTGCTCCTTTATATATACTAAAAAAAAAAGAATTATAGGCAAGTTCTTATAGCCAATTATTACATTATCTCTCAGCTCCAAACCCACCCTTCTCTACAATCATCTGTGGTACTTCTGCTGGTGGCTTTGAGGAGAGATTCTGTAAGGTTGGAAAAGCTGCAAACTAAATTCAGCAGCTGCTGTGGGAAGGTTCTGTCACTGCAGGGTCAAGAAGCATTCTAGGCTAACACGCACAGAAACAAGAAGCAGGCAGAAAGCAAACAGGAACCATGAGGAAGGAGCAAGTCCTTCAGCCCTCACCCTTACTCTTCCTCTAGTGCTTTCCACCTGGGTGAAGTTCCTGAGGTCTGATGGTTCTGCAAGCCATGCTGATACCAACCAGAAGTGGATGGCTGCAGGATTGTAGACCCACTCAAGGGTGGCCTAGAAGGAAAATGATGAAGGAAAATCCCCCGGGTGGTCAGAACTTCAAGTGGTACATTGTCTACATTAGCTAGACTGAGAGATGGTCAGAAGTACATACAGATCATATTGATTTATGAGCAGCTGCTAACTCTTTGGCTGGATGGTCACAGACTTGAGAAAGACACAATTGAAAGATTGATAACTGGGCCAGGCACAGTGGCTCACGCCTATAATCCTAGCACTTTGGGAGGCCAAGGTGACTGGATCACTTGAGGTCAGGAGTTCGAAACCAGCCTGGCCAACATGAAGAAACCCCATCTCTACTAAAAATACAAAAATTGGCCGGTTGCGGTGGCTCACACCTGTAATCCCAGCACTTTGGGAGGCCGAGATGCGCGGATCACGAGGTCAGGAGTTCGAGACCATCCTGGCTAACACGGTGAAACCCCGTCTCTAGTAAAAATACAAAAAAATTAGCCAGGCATGATGGCGGGTGCCTGTAGTCCCAGCTACTTGGGAGGCTGAGGCAGGAGAATGGCGTGAACCTGGAGGTGGAGCTTGCAGTGAGCCGAGATCACACCACTGCACTCCAGCCTGGGCAACAGAGTGAGACTCTATCTCAAAAAAAAAAAAAAAAAAGCCAGGCACGGTGGCTCATGTCTGTAATCCCAGCACTTTGGGAGGCTGAGGCGGACGGATCACAAGGTCAGGAGATCGAGACCATCCTGGCTAACATGGTGAAACCCCGTCTCTACTAAAAAAAAAAAAAAAAAAAAAATACAAAAAATTAGCCTGACGTGGTGGCAGGCGCCTGTCGTCCCAGCTACTCGGGAGGCTGAGGCAGGAGAATGGCGTGAACCCGGGAGGCAGAGCTTGCAGTGAGCCGAGATCGTGCCACTGCACTCTAGCCTGGGCGACAGAGCAAGACTCCGTCCCAAAAAAAAAAAAGAAATTAGTCAGGTGTGGTGGCGCACACCTGTAATCTCGGCTACTCAGGAGGCTGAGGCAGGAGAATCACTTGAACCCAGGTGGTGGAAGTTGCAGTGAGCGGAGATCACGCCAATGCACTCCAGCCTGGGCGACAAAGTGAGACTCTGTCTCAAAAAGTAAACAAATGAACAAACAAAAAACAGAAGAAAGGCAAGGCAGGACCACAAGCTCTGAGGAAGATTAGTCATCCACTTCCTCTCCCTGCCCACTATCCAGAAATTCCATCCTCATGAGAATCCTTATTAGGAGAGGAGACACACCAGGTTTTACTGGAATGGGAGCTATGTATTCATCCTCTCTTGTTTAAGCCACACTGCCCCAGACTGTAACGATCCTGGTGCAACCTTGTTTGCATCATGTATGAAAGCAAATCTTACATGGATTTCTATCTTCTGAGGATTCAGGCGGCTCATGGGCCATGCCCGCACTTCTGGTGTTCCTGGCTACCCTGCGGATCACGAGGTCAAGAGATCAAAACCATCCTGGCCAAAATGGTGAAACCGTGTCTCTACTAAAAATACAAAAATTGGCCGTGCTTGGTGGCAGGCGCCTGTAATCCCAGCTACTCAGGAGGCTGAGGCAGAAGAATCACTTGAACCCAGGAGGCGGAGGTTGCAGTGAGCCAAGATCGTGCCACTACATTCCAGCCTGGGCAACAGAGTAAAACTCTGTCTCAAAAAAAGAAAAAAGGCTGGGCGCGGTGGCTCACGCCTGTAATCCCAGCACTTTGGGAGGCCGAGGCGGGCGGATCACGAGGTCAGGAGATCGAGACCATCCTGGCTAACAAGGTGAAACCCTGTCTCTACTGAAAATACAGAAAATTAGCCGGGTGTGGTAGCGGGCGCCTGTAGTCCCAGCTACTCGGGAGGCTGAGGCAGGAGAATGGCATGAACCTGGGAGGCGGAGCTTCCAGTGAGCCAAGATCGGGCCACTGCACTCCAGCCTGGGTGACAGACCGAGACTCTGTCTCAAAAAAAAAAAAAAGAAATATTGGTGACAATGACGCCTGGAGAAGATGGGCCTTTCAGAGGGAGCATAAAGTGGGAAGACACTTGTCTCTTGTGTGAATGCTCCCTAAAGAACATCTATTACAGAAGAGATTCTCAGTAACCAGGTAGTCAAAGTGGCACATTTTGTGAATGTTAATCCACCTCTTTCCCTCGCCATCAAGTGCTTATTCAGTGGATCCATGTACAAGGTGGCTATGGTGGCAGAGCTGGAGGCTATGAGCTGGGCGCAACAACACGGACTTTCCCTTGTCAAGGCTAAATTGATAACTGCTATGACTGAGTGCCTAACCTGCCAACAGCAAATGGAGAGGCAGAGATTTGTCCTCACTGGAATAAACATGTATTCTGAATACAGACTTGCCTTCCCAAACCATACTTCTGCCAAAAACACCTTTGTAAGCTTACAGAATGGCTTATTCAGTATCATGGTATTCTGCGCAACATCACTTGAATTAAGGAACTCATTTCACAAAAGAAGTGAGGCAATGGGCTCACACCCATAAAATTCACTGCTCTTATCCCATACTCTATCACCTGGAACCACCTGACCTAACAGAATGTGGAATGGCCTATGAAGACTCAGTTATTCCACCATCTGAAAGACACCACTCTGAACGGATAGGGTTCTATCTTATATCTCTATATATGTGATATATATTTTGATGCGGTGATCAACATTAGGTGCTGTCTTACCCACAGTAGAATACATGGGTCAGAGAATCAAGGGGTAAAGTGGGAGTCATTTCCCTATTACACTTACTAACCCACTTGCAGAATTTTTGTATCCTATAATAGCTCACTAGGGCCTCCATAATAAAATACCACAGACTGGATGGCTTAAACAACAGAAATTTATTTTCTCACAGTTCTTGAGGTTGAAAGCCCAAGATCAAAGTGCCAGCAGATTTGGTTTCTTCTGAGGCCTCTCTTCCTGGCTTGCAGATGGCTACCTTCTCACTGTGCCCTCACATGGTCTTTGCCTGGTGTCTCTCTGTGTGTGTTCAAATTTCCTCTTCTTATAAGGATACTAGTCAGATTGGATTAGGGTCCATCCTAATTGCCTCATTTTAGCTTAATCAACTTTTTAAAGGCCCTATCCCCAAATACACTCACATTCAGAGGTTCTGAGAGTTAGAGCTTCAACATATAAATTTGCCGGGGGTGGGGGGTACATATAAATTTAGCCCACCATATATCCTATCCTGCAACTTTGGGCTCTGCTAAAGATCTTAGTTCCTAAGGAAAGAATGCTTCCATGAGAGGTCACACAATGGTTTCATTGAATTAGAAGTTGCGACTATCATCTGGCCATTTTGAGTGCCTCATGTCATTCAACCAACAGGCAAATAAGGGATTATTCTACCACCTGGAATGAGTGATCCCAATATCCAGGGGAAACTCAGTTGCCACTAACAATAATGGCAAGGAGGACTATGTCTGGAACCAGGTATTCTCTGGGGCTCTTCGTACTAGTCTCATATTCAATAGTAAAAGTTAATGAAAAACATCAGCAACCAAAAAAAAAGGAAGAGCCACTAAAGATTCAGAACTTTCAGAAGAAGAAGAGGTGAGAACAACCCCGGACCGACCAAAGCCCGTGTGCCGCTGCATCCCGCGCACAGCGCATACATCCCACTGCCGTCGCTGCTGCCACCATGCCCAGGACAAAGGCTGAAGGGGATGCTAAAAGAGATAAAGCCAAGGTGAAGGATGAACCACAGAGAAGATCCACAAGGTTGTCTGCAAAATCTGCTCCTCCAAAGCCAGAGCCCAAGCCTTAAAAGGCCCCTGCAAAGAAGAGAAGGTCCCCAAAGGGAAAAAGGGAAAAGTGGATGCTGGCAAGGAAGGGAATAACCCTGCAGAAAATGGAGATGCCAAAACAGACCAGGCACAGAAAGCCGAAGGTGCTGGAGATGCCAAGTGAAGTGTGTACAATTTTGATAACTGTGTACTTCTGGTGACTGTACAGTTTGAAATACTATTTTTTATCAAGTTTTATAAAAATGCAGAATTTTTTTTAAGCTATGTTGTTAGCACACAGAACACTGTTATATTTTGGGGAAGGGGCCTATGTCACTAATAGAATGTCTCCACAGCTGGATTGATGTGGGGAAACATCTTTCCCTTCTAGTTTTGAGAGACTTCCTCTTGGCTCCCAGGAGGAGGGATTCCCTGACTTTGACACACGTGGCCACTTTGGCACAAAAGCCTTGTGGTATGGAAAAACAAATTCGTTTTTATGTCCTCTTCTCCCTGTCCACCTTTCAGCATAGATTTAACTCCCTTAAGACCCAGACATCTGTTGGGACCTGACCCCTAGTCATTGGTTACCAGTGTGTCAGGCAATCTAGACTTTCCAGTGATGCCACTGAGATAGCACCTGTCAAAAGAGCAGTGGCTCCATTTTTAGATTGTGGATCTTCAGATAAATTCTGCCATTTTCATTTCACTTCCTGAAAGTCAGGGTCGGCTTGTTTAAAGTTGTTAAACAACATGCTAAATGTGAAATGTCAACCCTCACTCTAAACTTTCCCTGTTCAGAGCATCAGATGAAGACTTCACTGGGTTTTACAGTGGCTTTCCGATTTTTGGTAGTCCATTGAAGATGGGAGTTTGAAAGTTGTTGTGTACTGTTAACGACTGTCTGCCCATGTCCTGCCTGAAATACCATGACTGTTTATGGAAAGTATCTTTAATAAAGCTGGACACAGTTTGGCTTGGGAAAAAAAAAAAGATTCAGACCTTTCAGGAATGAAGATGTGAGTCACCCTACCATGTAAAAACCCTGACCAGTTGAGACTCTGGTTGAAGGCAAAGGATACATAGAACAAACACCATTAAGAAGGAAATTATAAATATTAACTATATCCTTGTGACCAGTTATGAAAATGAAGATTGTAATATATTTCTGTATATTAACTGTTTTCTTCTCTCTCCTTTTTTCTGTATTGTTTGTACACGTTTTGGTGGAGGTTAGCTTTAAAATTTAGTCTTTAGGTAACAGAATATTCATATAGGACTGTGATTGAATTTAAAAATAAATTATTAACCTCCTTATGTTGGGGACAAATTGACAATGGCTTAGTCTGTATGAAGTATATGAATGAAGGATAGTTACATCTTGTTAGGTAAAAAAACAAGATGTTTTTGTTCTATGGGAGTTCAAATATGTGGAGAAGGGTGTTTGGACACCAAGTAGCCAAAGGAATGGACCAAACCAATTATTACACTATTGTCTTTGAGCTCCAAAACCCACCCTGTAATCTGCCTTGGAATACTGACTGGACTCTGCAAATCACATTTTTGCTTTGCTAGCTGAACCTCATTAAGCTCTGTCAATAATGAGCACTAGAAAGAGATGGCAAGGCTGTAGGAAGAAGGGATTTGCTCCTTCCTCTGTTTCCTATGGGTTTCCTGTCTGCTTCTCATTCATGTAAGTCTTCTCATTCATGGAAGTATCCCCTTAACACTTTTTTTTTTAAAGAGACAGTCTTGCTACGTTGCCCATGTTGGACTTGAACTCCTGAGCTCAAGTGATCCTCTCACCTCAATCTCCTGAGTAGCTAGGACCACAGACCCACACAATTAAGGTGCCTGGCACCTTAGCACTTCTTTATCCTGTTAGTGGCAGTGCCATTCTATGACAGCAACTGAATCCAGCCTGCGGTTTTTCCACCACCTTCATTGCATCTCTCCTCCTCCAGAGACAACAGTATTATCTAGTCAGTACCACTCAGAGGTCTGAGTTTCATAAGCAGGCCCTTCCTCCAAACTTCTAGGTTTTAACCATTCCAGCCTCTTTCCTTGGTTCCCCCAGGCCCAGTGAGGGAGTTGTTTTCTATAATTGCTATCTCCATGAAAATTTGGTTGTTCTCTTTTTCTTCAGTTACCTACTTAACCAACATTATTTTTTTAATTGAGACGGGGTCTCACTGTATCACCCAGGCTGGAGTGCAGCGGTGCAATCTCAGCTCACTGCAACCTCCACCTCCCGGGTTCAAGTGATTCTCCCGCCTCTGCCTCCCGAGTAGCTGGGATTACAGGTGCCCACCACCATGCCTGGGTAATTTTTTTTTTTTTTGGTAGAGATGGGGTTTCACCATGTTGGCCAGGCTGGTCTCGAACTCCTGACTTCAAGTGATCCACCGGCCTAAGCCTCCCAAAGTACTGGGATTACAGGCATGAGCCACTGCGCCCGGCCTACTTAATCATTCTTTAAAGTTCTTTTCTATTCAAATAATTGGGGCCACGGTTTCTATTTCCTGACTGGATCCTAACTAGTACAATTCTCACTCTCTCTGCAAGAATTCTCGCATACCAGGGCTCTTACCTTCTTTCTCTACAAACACTTTATAGGTAAACCCATGCACTTCGACAATTTTTGTTTTTCTTTTTTTTTTTTTTTTTTTAAGAGAAAGGGGTCTCACTTTGTCATCCACGCTAGAGTGCAGTGGGATGATAACTCACTGTCACCTCAAACTCCTGGACTCAAGGGATCCTCCCACCTCAGCCTCCCAAGTAGCTAGGACTACAGGTATGTGGTCCCACGCTCAGTCCACTTCAACAGTTTTAACCACCATCTGTGTGCAGACAACTTTCAACGAACCAATATGAGATGTACTAAAAAAGAGTTTTGTATGTGCCTTTGTAATAGCACTCATCAACTCTAGTTATTTACCTGTCAGTCAATCTCTTCTCCAGATTGTAAGCTCCTAGAGGACAGGGACCATGTCTTATCTATCTATGTATCCGTAGTGCCTGATCCAGTATCCAGCACAGAGTAGACACCCAAGGAAAAAATGTAAGGCCAGGAATGGTGACTCACGCCTATAATCCCAGCACTTTGGGAAGCCAAGGCGGGAGGATTGCTTGAGAATAGCCATTTGAGACCAGCCTAGTCAATATGGTAAGCCCCTGTCTCAACGAAAAGAAATTTTTTTAGCCAGTCATGGTAGTGCACACCTGTAGTCCCAGATACTTGGGAGGCTGAGGCAGGAAGATTGCTTGAACCCAGCAGTTCAAGGCTGCAGTGATTGTACCACTGCACTCCAGCCTGGGCGACAGAATAAGGCCATGTCTCAAGAAAAAGAAGAGAGAAAGAAAGAAAGAAATATTGGGCCGGGTGCAGTGGCTCATGCCTGTAATCCCAGCACTTTGGGAGGCTGAGGCAGGCAGATCACCTGAGGTCGGGAGCTCGAGACCAGCTTAGCCAGCATGATGAAACCCTGCCTCTACTCAAAATACAAAAATTAGCTGGGCGTGGTGGCAGATGCCTGTAATCCCAGCTACTCAGGAAGCTGAGGCAGGAGAATCGCTTGAACCTGCGAGGCAGAGGTTGCAGTGAGCTGAGATTGTGCCACCGCACTCCAGCCTGGGCAACAGAGCAAGATTCCATCTCAAAAAAAAAAAAAAAAAGTAAAAAACAAATGTTGAATTAGTGATTGAAAACTAATGGGGTTCCACTTATCTGTGTCTAAACAGACAATTTCGCCAAGGTCTCAAGTAACCAGTGCTGCAATTCAGACTAATACTTTCATCTTCAAGTGCTAGATACAAGGTTTGAACTTACCTTCAATACAGAGGTCTGTCACACTCCCATCTTCCATGCTGCGTAATAGTCCTTGGAGCAGAGGGAGGTAAGAAAGGGGTGGTTAGGCAGGGCGCGGTGGCACACACCTGCATCCCAGCAATTTGGGAGGCCGAGGTGGCAGATTACCTGAGGTCAGGAATTCAAGAAAAGCCTGACCAATATGGCGAAACCCTCTCTCTACTAAAAATACAAAAGTTAGCCGGGAGTAGTGGCCTGTGCCTGTAGTCCCAGCTACTCAGGAGACTGAGGCAGGAGAATCACTTGAACCCAGGAGGCAGAGATTGCAATGAGCTGAGACTGCACCACTGCACTCCAGCCTGGCTGACACAGACTGTCTCAAGAAAAAAAAAAAGGGAGTGGTTAACAGTTCTCTTCAAAGAGAAATAGACCCACACAGGCACACTGTAAATTCTAAGTCTAAAAGCAGCTATAAACAATGTTCCAGCTAAATTCTACTCTCAGCACCAAACACTTTGACTTTCAATGACCTGCCCAGGCCTTAAAAAGATAACAATTGGCCGGGCGCGGTGGCTCACGCCTGTAATCCCAGCACTTTGGGAGGCTGAGGCAGGTGGATCGCGAGGTCAGGAGATCGAGACCATCCTGGCTAACACGGTGAAATCCCATCTCTACTAAAAATTCAAAAAATTAGCCGGGTGTGGTGACAGGCACCTGTAGTTCCAGCTACTCGGGAAGCTGAGTCAGGAGAATGGTGTGAACCCGGGAGGCGGAGCTTGAAGTGAGCCAAGATCACGCCACCGCACTCCAGTCTGGGTGACAGAGCAAGACTCCGTCTCAAAAAAAAAAAAAAAAGATAAGAATTGTGGCCAGGTGCAGTGGCTCATGCCTGTAATCCTAGCACTTCGGGAGGCCAAGGCAGGCGGATCACCTGAGGTTGGGAGTTCGAGACCAGCCTGGCCAACATGGCAAAACCCCATCTCTACTAAAAATGCAAAAATTAGCTGGGCATGGTGTTACATGCCTGTAATCCCAGCTACTCGGGAGGCTGAGACAGGAGAATTGCTTGAACCCAGGAGGCGGAGGTTGCAGTAAGCTGAGATCACGCCACTGCACTCCAGCCTAGGCGAAAGAGCGAACACCATCTCAAAAAAAAAAAAGGTAAGAATTGTCAATGTGGTACAGCAAAAAAAAACCCCACGTGCTCTGGTGTCTATGACAGACCTGGGATAAAATTCTAGTTCTATCACTTGTTAGCATGAATTCCCTGAAGCTTGGAGATCATCCTAGCTCCCTTAAAAACTGTCTTGGCAGTTAAAAGCCTGAAAAGTCTCTGGCACAGAAAAGCAATCAATACAAGTTAGCTGCCTTCCTCCCTGAAAGGGCTCATTCAATTGGACATTATCGTCATATTAAAAGAAAGAACATCAGATAAAATTTAATCTATCATACTTCACACATGAAGATATTAAGGCACAGGAGAGGGAAAGTAACTTGAGCAGGGTCATACCTAGGTCAGCAGACTCCATTCTGCTCCTGTACAAAGACCATGTATACTGGACTCTTTGAAGAATTTTTATTTTTATTGAGACGGAGTCTTGCTCTGTCACCCAGGCTGGAGTGTGGTGGCACGCACTGGTCTCACTGCAACCTCCGCCTCCAGGGTTCAAGCAATTCTCATGCCTCGGCCTCCCAAGTAGCTGGGACTACAGGCATGCGCCACCACACTGAGCTAATTTTTGTTATTTTTAGTAGAGATGGGGGTTTTACCATGTTGACCAGGCTAGTTTCTAACTCCTGACCTCAAGTGATCTACCCACCTCAGCCTCCCAAAGTGCTGGGACTACAGTCATGAGCCACCACGCCCGGCCAACATTTCCCATTTTCATCTTCTTACTTTTACTAACTTCTTGGCTCTAGTAAAGTCAGTTACTGTAAAATGCATCTTGGATCTTAGAAAAAGGGCCATTTCTACATCATTATGACAAAACAATTTGCTAATAAAGTATTACAATACAAAAAATCTAAATAATCTAAGATCATTTTTCCAAGAGCCCCAAAAGCAGATATACATACTATACATTCAAAACTCATGTCAAATTTCCCTCTTAATCTTACCAAAAAGCACGCTTATGAAGTGGATGCAGACTCTCTGATCCTGAGACACCAGTTGCGTGACCAGGGAGGTATGCCTCACGAGGGCATCTTGGAAGCAGGACAACATGTGCTTCTTGCGCACTAACTTGAAGCAAATGAAGAAAAATATTCAATAGCAACCAAACTTTGGCTATTCTGAATCCAACAACCGTAATTTCCAAATACAATTACAAGATGATACAAGGGATCATTTAAACTATGGTGAGATCCATACTCCTTCAAGGGAGGTTGGAAAAGGATATCATTTACACAGAGGAATCCATGTATTCATACAGAAAATTATACATGAGCTAAGGTTCCTAATGGCCTATATTTACATAGCAATTTATTTTTCACAAATCATTTTTGTCCACCAGCTCATTTAAGCCTAACAAGTTGGTGAAGAAAGCAAAAATAGAGGCTGGGCGTGGTGATTCAAGCCTGTAATTCCAGCACTTTGGGAGGCCAAGGCGGGCAGATCACGAGCTCAAGAGTTCGAGACCAGCATGGCCAACATGGTGCAACTCCATCTCAACTAAAAATAAAAAAATTACCCGGGCATGGTGGCAGGTGCCTGTAATCCCAGGGAGGTGGAGGTTGCAGTGAGCCGAGATAGCGCCATTGCATTCCAGCCTGGGGGACAAGAGTGGGATTTCGTCTCAAAAAAAAAAGAAAAAAGGAAGTGTGTTCAGAGGCGGGGCATGGTGGCTCATGCCTGTAATCCCAACATTTTGGGAGGCCGAGGCAGGCGGATCACCTGAGGTTGGGAGTTCGAGACTGGCCTGACCAACATGGAGAAACCCGGTCTCTACTAAAAATACAAAATTAGCATGGTGGCGCATGCCTATATCCCCAGCTAACTGGGAGGCTGAAGCAGGAGAATCACTTGAATCTGGGAGGGGAGGCTGTGGTGAGCCAAGATCGCACCATTAAACTCCAGCCTGGACAAGAGGAAAACTATGTCTCAAAAAAAAAAAAAAAGAAAAAAAGTGTGTTCACGCCGGGTGCCGTAGCTCACACCTGTAATCCCAACTTTGGGAGGCCAATGTGGGTGGCTCACCTGAGGTCAGGCGTTCGAGACCAGCCTGGCCAACATGGTGAAACCTCTTCTCTACTAAAAATACAAAAATTAGCCATGCATGGCGGCAGGCGCCTGTAATCCCAGCTACTCAGGAGGCTGAGGAAGAAGAATCGCTTGAACCTGGGAGGCAGAGGTTGCAGTGAGCCAAGATTGCACCATTGCACTCCAGCCTGGGCAACGAGAGCGAAACTCCATCTCAAAAGAAAAGTGTGCTCAATAAAAGGTAGAAGTTGCATCTCTTATTGCTTCTCATCTGTGCTACTGTAAGGCTCCTGTTTTTCCTTCACCAATTCATCCTACATAATAGATTAAGGTAGTGATCTATATGAGCTACTCAAAAAATCCTAGTAACTCCCCTTCATCTGACAGATTATATTCAAGCTCCTTAGCTAGGTTTCAAACTCTTCAAGTAACTGTCCTCAACCTGTCTCTCCAATCTCATCTCTTTCAATTTCCCTTCAAACACTCTGATTATCCCCAAAACCCATCCTTATAATACCTACCTCCTGGGATAATCAGCCTCCCACTTCCTGTGGTCCAAATCTCACCCCTCTTCTTAAACCTAATTTGAATGCTTCCTCCTCTAACAAACCTTTCCTAATTCCTCTCCTTACCCTGAACAGCACTTGACGACAAACATGTTCATTCTTCTAAGTTCCAAATAACATGTTCTCTTATTTTCTCCCCGCTGCACTGTCTTATTCCTCTCTGACTTACTGTCCAAGAAAAGCAGCCTCAGAATTTCCATCCTTAATGAAAATTCAGAGGTTATTAGCTAGTTTACGAGTTCCCAGAGCACAGTGTGGGAATTCCTAAGGGTGCCTAAAACACTTTCCAGAGGTCCACAAGA
The DNA here is from genome assembly GCF_028878055.3 of Symphalangus syndactylus. NCBI lineage: Eukaryota > Metazoa > Chordata > Mammalia > Primates > Hylobatidae > Symphalangus > Symphalangus syndactylus. The sequence goes on from NC_072440.2 coordinate 18,046,671, forward strand.
ACAAAAATATTTTCATATAATATTAAAATGTTCTTAGTCTTCCTCATTTTTTTTTAAATTTTTTCTATGTTGGCCAGGCTGGTCTTGAACTTCTGGCCTCGTGATCCGACCACCTCAGCCTCCCAAAGTGCTGGGATTACAGGTGTGAGCCACTGGACCCGGCCCAGTCTTTCTCATTCTTATTCTCCCACAAGTGCACAGTGGAGTTTTTGAGACTATATGACATGATAGCACAACAGACTGAATGCAGAAATAGATAAAAATCCAGCTGTTTGGCCGGGTCTGGTGGCTCACGTCTTTAATCCCAACACTTTGGGAGGCCGAGGCAGGCAGATGACCTGAGGTTGGGAGTTCAACACCAACCTGACCAACATGGAGAAACCCCATCTATACTAAAAATACAAAATTAGCTGGGCATGGTGGTGTATGCCTGTAATCCCAGCTACTTGGGAGGCTGAGGCATGAGAATCTCTTCAACCTGGGAGGCAGAAGTTGCGATGGGCCGTGATCGCGCCATTGCACTCCAGCCTGGCCAACAAGAGTGAAACTCCATCTCAAAAAAAAAAAAAAAAAATCCAGCTGTGTTTAAGAGAGACAGGGTCTTGCTCTTGTCCAAGAAGGAGTGCTGTGACTTGGTCATCGCTCAATGCAGCCTTGAACTCCTGGGCTCGAGTGATCCTTCCACCTCTGTCTCTCGCTCTGTCACCCAGGCTGGAGTGCAATGGCACCATCTCCGCCCACTGCAACCTCTGCTTCCTGGGTTCAAGCGATTCTCCTGCCTCAGCCTACCCAGTAGCTGGGATTACAGGCGCCCGTCACCACGCTTGGCTAATTTCTCTATTTTTAGTAGAGATGGGGGTTTCATCATGTTGGCCAGGCTGGTCTCGGACTCTTGACTTCAAGTGATCCACCCGCCTCGGCTTCCCATAGTGCTGGGATTACAGGCATGAGTCACTGTGCCTGGCCAACCTGTCTTCAATTAAAGCAACTTGCAAAAATGTAAAACAAAGCCACTCCTGTCACTATCTTACTTGTTTTGAGAAAATACAGTTATTTATATTTTTTAAATTACTTATGCCACAGGACTGTACACTTAAAAAGATCTAAAAACAAATCGTATGTTATCTATATTTTGCCACAATAAAAAATTACTTATGGGCCAGGCACGGTGGCTAACACCTGTAATCCCAGCACTTTGGGAGGCCAAGGCGAGGGGATCACCTGAGGTCGGGAGTTCAAGACCAGCCTAACATGGAGAAACCCTGTCTCTACTAAAAATACAAAATTAGCCAGGCATAGTGACGCATGCACGTAATCCCAGCTACTCGGGAGGCTGAGGCAGGAGAATCATTTGAACCCGGGAGGCGGAGGTTGCAGTGAGCTGAGATTGCGCCATTGCACTCCAGCCTGGGCAACAAGAGTGACACTCCATCTCAAAAAAAGAAAAAAAAAAAAGAGAAATCAAAATATTTGAGAATGCAGCCAGGCATCGTGGCTCACAGATGCAATCCCAACACTTTGGACTTTGGGAGGTCAAGGCAGGAGAATTGCTTGAGACTAGGAGTTCAAGACCAGCCTAGGCAACACACAGGGAGACCCCCGAGACCGTTTCTACAAAAAAAAAAAAAAAAAAAATTTGAGAACTGCTGATCTAGCCAATCCACCCTCTCACGAATTCCCCTCCCATGAATTGGAGAGAAACTTGACCTCCCAAAGTCTTCTTGGATGTCTCCATGGACAAGAAAACTCACTGCAGGTTGGGCACCGTGGCTCACACCTATAATCCCAGCATTATGGGAAGCCGAGGCAGGTGGATCACCTGAGGTCAAGAGTTCGAGACCAGCCTGGCCAACATGATGAAACCCCCATCTCTACTAAAAATAGAGAAATTAGCCAAGTGTGGTGACGGGCGCCTGTAATCCCAGCTACTGGGTAGGCTGAGGCAGGAGAATCGCTTGAACCCAGGAAGCAGAGGTTGCAGTGGGCGGAGATGGTGCCATTGCACTCCAGCCTGGGTGACAGAGCGAGATTCCGTCTCAAAACAAACAAACAAAACCACTTCATTGCAAACGCCGGTAGGCATTGAGGGCCCAGGCAGCCTGCTTTCGCCAGCTCTGCCCAAGGAACAGTCTTCCAGTTCACCCCACTTCTGCCCGGCTGTAACCTGTCACTCCTGTCCCCTCGGAGCCCAGACTGCCCCGCCTCCGATTCACACCCCGACAGCTGAAGGGAATGAGGAGCAGCCGCCGCGTGCGCGCCTGGCCCGCAGGTGAGTGGGGGCTGAAATGGCGGGAGCCTAAGCTAAGGCCGAATCCCCGGGAAATGAAGGCAGGGGCAGCAAAGGGAAGGAGCCAGAAGGCGGAAGGCGGGAAGGTGTGTCCCTGAGACTGGGTGAGGTCCCGGGGGATCCGGATTTCCGCCTTTCAGGCGCAGAGCCAGTGCACGGGGCTCCACCGAGGCCCGCAGGCCGGCCTGGGGCTGAGGGGCCCGCGAGGCCAGGGTCCGGGACGGGCTGACGGGGAGGAGAGTGAACACAGCGCGGGGGCCCGGTTTTGCGTCCGGTTCACCGGAGCGGGTCTGGCAAGGGCCCGGCCGCGTTTGCTGAGGGAAATGGCCAAACCCAGGTCTTCTGAAGAAAAGGTTCCGCTCGCACCGACACGACGGGGTCCGGCAGCAGCTCCAGCGCGCAGGCCAGGCACAGGCGGGGGGTCACGGGCAGCAGCCAGCACTGGTCGTGCCGGTAATGGGCCCTCTCGAATAGAAGCGCTGCCCCTTCCTCTCTCCTGGGCCCGGGAGTGCCCGCCGTCGCCGCCTGCCTCACAGCCATCTCTTCGCTTGCCCTCAGCTGAGGCGGCACTCTTTCCCGCGCAGATTGCACGCATGCGCACTTGGAGGACAGAACTGCGTCGGTGTGGAATGCGCTTGCGCGGACCCAGGACGCTGCGGTCTCAGGCAAGCAGCAGCCCCTGAGGGCAAGTGGTGGACGCAAGTGCTCTGGATCGTGTCTAACTAACTAAGCCAAAAGCAGTTTGTGCTTAGAACCCTGCAGGAATGTCTTTACCACACCCAAAGTTGAAAAGCAATTATGAAGTAGGGGGCATTTGCCTTGAAAAAGGAAGGAAAGGAAGCTATTTCTACTGTTTTTTAAAAGTGAAGGCCGGGCATGGTGGCTCACGCCTGTAATCCCAGCACTTGGGAAGCCGAGGTGGGCGGATCACGAGATCTGGAGATCGAGACCATCTTACCCATCATGGTGAAACCCCGTCTCTACTAAAATACAAAAAATTAGCTGGCTGTGGTGGCACGTACCTGTAATTCCAGCTACTTGGGAGGCTTGAGGCAGGGGAATCACTTGAACCCAGGAAGAGGAGGTTGCAGTGAGCTGAGATTGTGCCACTGCACTCCAACCTGGTGACAGAGCAAGACTCTATCTCAAACAAAAAAAAAAAGAGGGAAAATAAGCCATCTCAAGGATTTGCATCTAAAAGCAATTAGAGGCTGGGTGAGTTGGCTCATGTCTGTAATCACAGCATTTTGGGAGGCCAAGGCGGGTGGATCACCTAAGGTCAGGAGTTTGAGACCAAGCCTGGTCAACAAGGTGGAACCCCGTCTCCACTAAAAATACAAAATTTAGCTGGGCGTGGTGGTGGGCACCTGTAATCCCAGCTACTCGGGAGGCTGAGGCAGGAGAATCACTTGAACCTGGGAGGTGGAGGTTGCAGTGAGCCAAGATTGCACCACTGCACTCCAGCCTGGGTGACAGAGGAAGACTCCATCTCAAAAATAAATAAATAAATCAGAAGCTTAAAACCAAAAAATAAAAATAAAAGTAAAAAAAAAAAAAACCCAAAGACAGAAAGAAGTTCAAAACCAGCCTGGGCAACAGGGCGAAACCCCGCCTCTACTAAAAATGCAAAAATTAGCCGGGTGTGGTGGCTCATGACTGTAATCCCAGCTACTCCGGAGGCTGAGGCAGCAGAATCGCTTGAACCCAGGAGGCGGAGGTTACAGTGAGCCAAGATCAAGCCACTGCACTCCAGCTTGGGCCACAGACCTACACTCCATCTCAAAAATAAAAAAGCGTCCCATGCAGAGGACCACCCCTCCCCATAAGCAGCTGAGGCTTTTGGAGTGTCCTGCCTCAATCAGGATTAGCTTGGGGACAGGGCAGGATAGAACCTCAGTGGACTCCACTGTGAGGAGCTGGGAGGGAGGTGTTTCGGAGAGAACACTGGGTTGACCCACATTCCCTAAACCACAACCACAGAGTGCAAGGGGCTTCTACCCCACCCACAAAGTATCCCAAACCCCGAAAAGGGGTGCTTGGAAAATGTGCCAGAGAAATCAGAACACCACAGGGCCCACACAACCAATTTATTAGAGGCTTTGCAGGGATGAGGACACTCTCAAAGCTTTTCTGATATGTCCTGAGGACTCTGGGCCTGAGTCTACTTTTTAAAGCCATGCTGGAACAGAAAAAAATTCAGATGCTTCATAATACTAAACTTTTTGGAGGCTCGGGTATTCTGTGGAGCCCCATTTGGGTTCCCAGGTGCCTCCTGGCCCTGGGGACTCTCTGTCTTAGGAAGGGTGGCCCCAGTACAGCAGTGACCTGGCGGCTGAAGATCCCTCTGTGAAGCAGTGTGGTCTCCAATGCTGTCCTCCCCTGCACGTGGATCACCCACTTTGGGAAGCAGAGTAGAATCAGGTTCCCTCAGGCTCAGGTTAGAGGCCAAGTGCTTGCGCTTGGCGAGCTGTGGGGACTAGGACATCTTGTTCAGAAGGGTCAGGCTCAGCTTTGCCACTGCAGAGTGGAGCCTCCCTTTGAAGCTAACAGGTTCTGCAGAATGGCAGGGAGGCTGCTGCCCAGCCCCTCTGCACCCTGTAGATTCCAGGCTTCCTCTTCTCCAGTATGTGGGCTGCTGGCATTTGAGTCTGGGAGGCTTAGAGGCCTCCCAGGATGTACATTCCTTCCTCCAGTGGGCGTGGTCTGCCCTAGAGAATGAGGTCCTCACTCTGCTGGGAGCCCTCTCTGCCAGCTGGGAGACCCTTGACTTGATAATTTTCCTGCCGCTACTGTTCTCACTGGGAGGCTCTCCGACCCTTTGTAGGCCACACCAGCTCCTGGACTCCGCTGCCGGCCTGGGGGTCCTGGGAGCTGGAAGCTTGGTCCTAGCGGGCGCTTCCTGGATCTCCTGTGGTTCTCTGGCGCCCCCTGGTGGCGTGACTCTCCTGGCCTTTTCAGGCTGGATGGAAATGCTCATGGGCTCTGACCTGTGCTGTCTGTTCCTCTCCAGAGCTCTGGCTTGTATAGGAAGTTTTGAGCTTTTTCTGTCTGGGCGCTGAACCCTCTGGAACCTCTCTTGGGACTTAAGGCCTGATGGGGAGCCTTGGGCCTCACAATACCTTTCCTGCTGCGCTTGGAGCTCCGGGCCTGTGTTCAGTCCAGGGAGCCTCGCCCCAGAAAGGGTCAATGAGCAAGATCCTAAGAAGTTAAACAGGAAATAGGACTCCAGGATCCGCCGGGGAAGACCCCACTTCAGGTGTGCAATCCTCCTCCGCATGAGGGACTCCAGGAGCAGTCGTTTGCTCTTCTTGAGGCCTGTCCCCTTGGGCAGGACAGTGAGGGCGGTGGGAGGACCCGCCAGAATGATGGCAGCTTCCGGGGCTGGGCCACGCGGGAGACAGGGGCAGGCAAAGGGCATGCCCAAGGGAGCAGTCAGAGACGGAGGGTTTGGGGACTGCCGAGTCAGGCTGAGGGCCTTCTCTGGATCCACCCCTTTGTCCCTTTGTCGTCTTCTCCGGGATTCAGGTTGGGCCTGCTGGGAGGCTGGACTGATCCCCACTCTATAATCCCTGGCAGGGGTTGTGCCCTGGCTGGCCAGATGCTCTCTCTCCCCACCCACCAGCAGGAAGACTTCACCCCGGTGCGGGAGAGGATTCATCTCAGGACAGGGGGCAGAGATGAAACCATTCACAGCCACTGCCCGTTCCTGTTCCCAGGTCCCACATCCATAGCCAGTGAAGGCTAGAGGCCATGGTAGGCTGTGCCTCCTGCCTGTGGGCCTCTCACTCCCAAAACATTCGACTTGGAGAGTGTTCCTCACAGCATCCTCTCCTCTGACCAGATCCTTCTTTCCTCCCCTTGGTGCTCGAGGCCCTCCAGCATCCTCATCTGTGCACTTTCTCTGGCTTCCTATATCCTGGAGTTCTGCAACGTCCTCAACTCCACCCTCATCCTTATTTCGTCGCACTTGTACCTGGATCTCTTCATCAATTTCACCTCTTAACTGTCCCTGGTCATCTCCTGCAGGAGCCTGGGTCTCTGTACCATCATCACTTGTGGTCCCTCTCAGGTTTCTCTTCCCCTGTATTTGAATTTCTTCATCATTCCCACCTCCACCCTGTTTCTGGTTCTTCCACTCTAATAAACGGGTCTTTCCATTACCTTTACTTTTTAACAGTCTCTGGTTCTTTGCTCTAAGCCTCCAGTTGTTTCCCCGAAGCCTCCAGATCATTCTACTGTCCTCGTTTCCAACCTCTGTCTGGTTTTTCTTCTCTGATGCCTGATTTTCTGCAACATCCTTTCCAGTCAGCTCCCAGTTCCTCCTCCCTGGTGAATGGCTCCCTCCAATTTCACTATCTAACTGGTCCTCATTCTCTCTCTTAGGTCTCTGAGTCTTTACACTGTCCTCAGTTCCAGGTCCTCTCTGGTTTCTCTCCACTGGAGCCTGAATTTCTGTTCCATTCTCACTTCCCATCTGCTCCTGGCTCTTCCACTCTGATAAAAGGATCTTTCTACCAAGATCACTTCTAAACTGACTCTGGGTTTCTTTCCCAAGTGCCCAGGTCTTTACACCATCCTCACCTCCAATTTCTCTCAGGTTTCTCTTCCCTTGTATCTGAATTTCTGCCCCATTCTCACCTCCAATCTGCTCATCTTTCTTCCATTCTGCTGAATGCATTTCCCCATCAATTTGACTTGTTAATTTGCCCCAGTTCCCTGACTCAGATGTCTGGGTATGTGCACCATCTTTGCCTCTAATATGTTCCTGATTCTTCCCCTTTGGTATGTGAATCTTTCCACTAAATTCATTTCCTAACTGACCCTGATTTTTCCCCCCAAGTTCGTGGGTCTCTTTATCATCCTCACCTTTAACCTCTCTCCTCCCTAGTGACTGAATGTCTGTACCATCTTCTTCTCTAAGTGGCTCATTGCTCTGAGTCTCCACAACAGTTTCACCTTTTAATTGTTCCTGGATCTCAGCCTCAGGTGCCAGGATATTTGTGCCATACTCACATCCATCCTTTCTCTGGTCTCTCTTCTCTGATGCCTGAATTTCTGCTCTATGTTCACCTCCAATCCAGTTCTGATTCTCCCAACAGAGTATCTCAAATTCTCTATAAATTTCACTTACTACTTGTCTCCGGTTTCCCCACCATAGTGCCTGGATCACCACCCAATCCTTCTCTCTTATCTCCCTGAGCTTCTTCTTGGTAGCTATCTGGGTTTCCTTAGCATCTTCACCTCTTCTCAGGCCCTTATTTCCCCACCCCACTTGAGTTTCATGACTTAGTTGTTTCTGGTTCTCTCCTCCAGATGCTTGGGTCTTCTTAGCTTTCTTACTTCCACCTTGATCATGCTTCTCCCACCTTGGTGTCTGGATCTTTGTAACATTCCCATTTCCAACACATTCCTGTTTTCCCCAATCCAAGGCCTGGGTCTCTACACTATTCTCTTCTTTTACTTCTCCCACGTTCTCCCTCCCACATGATTGGGTTTGTGCAGCATCCTGACCTCCAACCTGGTCCTTGTTTCTCCCCTCTTCCGTCTGAATTTCCACATCCGCATCACCTTTCATCTGATCTTGTTTCTCCCACTGTGGTGTCTGGGTCTCCTCACTATTCTCATCTCCAGTCTGGCCTTGCTTCCCCAATCCTTGAGCCTGGATCTCCTCCCCATCCTCCCCTCCAGCCTCTTTCTTGTCCTTCCTCTCAAATGTCTGGGTCTCCACAGCATCCTCACTTCCATTCTTATCCTGGTTCTCCCACTCAGGTGTTTGGGTCTCTGCATCAATTTTACATCTTAACTGTTCTTGGTTCTCTCCCATATGTGCCTGGGTTTCAGGGATATTCTTACCTCCAGCCTCCCTCTGGTTTCTATTCCCTAGTTCCTGAATGTTGGTTCTACTCTCAACTCCCATCCGGTCCTGGGTGTCCCACCCTGGTGTCAAGATCTCGCCATCAGTTTCACTTATTACTAGTCTCTGGTTTGCACACTCCAACACGTTAGTCTCTGCATCACCCTCCATTCCAAAGTCTACTGGGAACTGCTCCCTAGATGCCTGGATTTCTGAAGCATCCTCCCGTCTGCTCCCTGTCTGGTACATCCACCTTGGAGCCTGGGTCTCTCTACTATCCTCTCTGCCTGCTGTCTGGTTTTTTACCCCCTGGTTCCCAGGCCTCTGATGGACAGTGCCAAGACTTCCAAGTGCACATTCTCATTGTTTGGTGGGAAGGATCAGGCAGGAGCTCTCTGGGGCAGAACTGCAGTCTCTGAGCTGAAAGTAAGTTTGGAAGAGAGGTGGTTAAGGTCATGGAGGTGGGGCGGGACCTCATGCTGATGGCAGGCTCCAGTGACACCAACCTTTCCTGTGAGTGAAGCAGCAGCTGCTCCATCTCTTGACACATGTCCAAGGCAGGGCGAGTCTGACCATCACAGAGACACCAAGGCACCTGCCATGCTTTCCAGGAACTGTTCTGAGGCAGTAGACAGGTGTTTGAAATGGAGGTGGTACAAAAGATGGGCTCAGAGTGGGTGTGGACACCTGAAGGTGGGCCTGGACATGAGTGCTGTGGAGAGAGCAGGTTCTGGGCCCATGATTCCCGGAGGCTCCTCCGGTATCCCCATCTCTGCCTTTGTGCGCATTGTTGAGAATCTAGGCCCCTGGACTTTCCAGGACTGAAGAATTCAGGAGTCAGCTTGAAGACAGTTTCGCACCTCATGGAGGGCACTGCCCACTTCTGCATTGGCACCTGTAAGTGAGAACAGAGAAGCAAAATCCTTGCACACATAATAACTTGCATAATCCGCACAGACAGAATAGTCAGGGAAGGCTTCTTGGAGGAAGTGACATTTGACTGGAGACCTGAATGAAGTAAGGGGCAAACCAAGTGACATCTGAAGAAAGAGCGTTGTAGGCAGAGGAGACATTAAGTACAAGGGCTTGAGGGTGGAACAAAATTACGTGTACAGGAACAGCAAAGAAGACTGTGTGGCCAGAATGGAACCAGTAACAAGGAGAGCACTGGGAGATAAGATCGGAGACAAACACGGGACAGATTACGCTGGTCCTTAGAGTCATGATTAGGAGTGAGAATTTTCTTCTGAGTTTGGCGGATAATGTAAGTATAGGAGCCATTGCAGGGTTTTGAGCAGCTAAGTGCTATGTTCTGTTTCTAAAAGTTCTGATGGCAGGGCATGGTGGCTTATGTCTGTAATCCCAGCATTTTGGGAGGCCAAGATGGGTGGACACTTGAGGTCAGGAGTTCCAGACCAGCCTGGCCAACATGGCGAAACCCCATCTCTACTAAAAATACAAAAATTAGCCAGCCATCGTGGCGCATGCCTGTAATCCCAGCTACTCAGGAGGCTGGGGCACAAGAATTGCTTGAGCCCAGGAGGTGGAGTTTGCAGTGAGCCAAGATCACACCACTGCAGTCCAGCCTGGGTGACAGAGTATGACTCCATCTGAAAAAAAAAAAAAAAAGAAGAGGCCCGGCGCAGTGGCTCAAGCCTGTAATTCCAGCACTTTGGGAGGTCAAGGCAGGCGGATCACAAGGTCAGGAGATTGAGACCATCCTGGCTAACACGGTGAAACCCCGTCTCTACTAAAAATACAAAAAAAAAAAAAAAAAAAAATTAGCCAGGCGTGGTGGCGGGCACCTGTATTCCCAGCTACTCAGGAGGCTTAGGCAGGAGAATGGCATGAACCCGGGAGGTGGAGCTTTCAGTGAGCCGAGATCGTGCCGTTGCACTCCAGTCTGGGTGACAGAGCAAGACTCCGTCTCAAAAAAAAAAGAAAGAAATCCACAGAGTCGGCCAGGCGTGGCGGCTCACGCCTGTAATCCCAATGCTTTGGGAGGCCAAGGTGGGTGGATCACTTGAGGTCAGGAGTTCGAGACCAGCCGGACCAACATGGTGAAACCCTGTGTCTACTAAAAATACAAAAATTAGCTGTGCGTGGTGGCACATGCCTGTAATCCCAGCTACTAGGGAGGCAGAGGCAAGAGAATCACTTGAACCTGGGAGGCAGAGGTTGCTGTGAGCCAAGATTGCACCACTGGACTTTAGCCTGGGCCACAGAGCAAGACTCCATCTCACAAAAAAAAAAAAAAAAAAAAAAGAAAGAAAAAGAAAAAAGAAAGAAATCTGCAGAGTTGGCTGGGAGTAGTGGCTCATTCCTGTAATCCCAGCACTTTGGGAGGCCACGGCAGGCGGATGACATGAGGACGGGAGTTTGAGACCAGCATGACTAACATGGAGAAACCTCACCTCTACTAAAAATACAAAATTAACGGGTGTGGTGGCGCATGCCCGTAATCCCAGCTACTCGGGAGGCTGAGGCAGGAGAATTGCTTGAACTTGGGAGGCAGAGGTTGAGGTAAGCCGAGATCACACCATTGCACTCCAGCCTGGGCAACAAAATCAAAACTCCGTCTCAAAAAAAACAAAAAGAAAAGAAAAGGAAATCTGCAGAGTTGTGACTACAAACTTCTGGACTGCTGGTAATCATTTGTTTCTTAATCTCCATGCTACAAACTGATGTATTCAATTATGAAAATTTACTGATCTACACACTTGTAATTGTGTGTGTGTATTATCCTTGGACCAATTTTTTTTTTTTTAAGAGAGAAAAAAGAGGCCAGGCGCAGTGGCTCACCCCTGTAATCCCAGCACTTTGGGAGGCCGAGGCAGGCAGATCATGAGGTCAGGAGCTCAAGACCAGCCTGGCCAACATAGTGAAACCCCGCCTCTACTAAAAATACAAAAAAAAAAAAAAATTATCCAGGCGTGGTGGCGGGCGCCTGTAATCCTAGCTACTTGGGAGGCTGAGGCAGGAGAATCGCTTGAACCATGGAGGCAGAGGTTGCAGCAAATCAAGATCACACCACTTGCGCACTAGCCCAGGCAACACTGTGAGACTCTGTCTCAGAAAAAAAAAAAAAGAGAGAGAGAGAAGAAGGCCACTCTGGTGACTGTATGGAGGATAGGCTGTGGTTGGATAAGAGAAGCAGCAAGAACCAGGCAGAAGGCTGTTGCTATGGTCCAAGTGAGACATGATGGTGTCTCTGCCCAGGAAGGTGTGGTGTGGTTAGGAGAAGTGATCAGATTTGAGATACAATTTGCAAGTATACCCCTCGGACTTGCAGATGGATTGAATGTGTGGAGTGAGGGAAAGAGAGGAGCTCAGGGTGACTCCTGGGTTTGGGGCTTGGCCGATGCTCTCCCTGAGCAGCCTGATTTTCCCTCTGATTCATTTCTGGTACACCAGGCATAAAACAAGTTCCTTGTAACAAGTGACAGAGACAATCATGGTGCTGAGGGAAGAAGGGTGAAGGTGTGTGGGGCCCACTCACCTGGATGACATTCCTTGTGCTGAAGCGGGTCCTGGTGACCTGGTGCCAATAGTGCCGGACCTGCCAGACCAGAAAGAGGCAGAGGACAAGCAGGTTGCCACAGCACTGAGGGTCCCTGCAGCTGTGATCCTGGGAGAGCAGGCCCTGCACTGGCTCCCACTCAGGGCCATGGAATGGCCCTACCACGACACAGGCACCCAGCAGTGACAACAACATGGCAAAGCTTAGGCCAGGCAGATGGTGTTGGGAGCTAGAGGGCAGGCCTGGCACATCTGATGCAGCCAGCTGCAGTAGGATAGCCGCCACCTAATAGCACCCCTGTCATTGAGGCCACCTCACAAAGGGGGCTGATGCCCCAGCCTCAACTCTGACCCTGGTGCCAGGCCTGGCTAGCATGTTCTTGGTGCAGGTAAGGACAGTATTGGGGAATTGTTCAAAAGTAATTAAGAGGAAGAACTTGTTTTAAACAAACCCATCCTCTGGAATGGAAAGATTAAGTTCCCTGAATGTGTGATGGGGTGATATAACCTGCGGTCTGCTTGATTTCTTTCTTCCTATGAAATACTTGGATCTGCCTGTCCTTCTATCTATTATCAAACATTTAATGAACACTGTATTGAATACATGTATTCTTGTTTAACCACTCAACATCCCTTTCTCGTTGCTTGCAGTATCCTGATTTCCTGTGGGGGAATTACTTTTCCCATCTTAGGATGGGAGTGTTGGTGGGAAAATAAATGCTACCCTGAAGTCTCTTTTACCCAAAAGTTCTATTCAAAATATTAAATATCTGAGCAGGCAGGGACATCAGCCAATTATAATGAGCTGGGCCTTAACCGTTTAGTGGCTGGAATTTTTTTTTTTTTTTTTTTTTTTTTTTTTTTTTTTTTTTTTTTGAGATGGAGTTTCCACTCTTGTTGCCCAGGCTGGAGTGCAATGGCGCGATCTCGGCTCACTGCAACTTCCGCCTCCCAAGTTCAAGCGATTCTCCTGCCTCAACCTCCCAAGTAGCTGGGATTACAGGCATGCACCACCACGCCCGGCTAATTTTGTATTTTTAGTAGAGATGGGGTTTCTTCATATTGGTCAGGCTGGTATCGAACTCCCAACCTCAGGTGATCCACCCACCTCAGCTTCCCAAAGTGCTGGGATTACAGGCGTGAGCCACCGCACCCGGCCTTTTTTTTTTTTTTTTTTTTTTTTTTTTTTTTGAGATGGAGTTTCTCTCTGTTGCCCAGGCTGGAGTGCAGTGTGCAGTGGTGCGATCTCGGCTCACTGCAAGCTCTGCCTCCCGGGTTCACGCCATTCTCCTGCCTGGGCCTCCCGAGTACCTGGGACTACAGGCGCCCGCCACCACGCCCGGCTAATTTTTTGATTTTTAGTAGAGACGGGGTTTCACCGTGTTAGCCAGAATGGTCTCGATCTCCTGACCTAGTTATCCACCTGCCTCGGCCTTCCAAAGTGCTGCGATTCCAGGCGTGAGCCACCGCACCCGGTCGGCCTTTTTTTTTTTTCCTTTTGAGAGTCTCGCTCTGTAGCCTCAGCTGGAGTGCTGGAGTGCAGTGGCACGATCTCAGCTCACTGCAGCCTCCACCTCTGGGGTTCAAGCGATTCTCCTGCTTCAGCCTCCTAAGTGGTTAGGATTACAGGCGCCCGCCACCACGCCTGGCTAATTTTTGTATTTTTAGTAGGGACGAGGGTTCACCATGTTGGCCAGGGTGGTCTCGAACTCCTGTCCTCAGGTGATCTGCCTGCCTCGGTCTCCCAAAGTGCCAGGATTACAGGCATAAGCCACTGCGGCCGGCCAGTGGGTTACTTTTTGAATGTTTAATTCATTGTTTCTGCCAATAATTTGTACTAGACGGCTCATAAGAACGCCAAAGTACGTTCCTTCTTCGACACAGGGCCAGTTTCCGCGCCAGTGCCCCCGTAGAGGGCGGGGCCCACTCGCTCGCGTAGCGTCACCTTCGCTTCCTGCCGCGCGGGGCCATTTCCGCTGCTGCTTCTGTGAGTTTTTCCGGTGGAGGCGAGTGCTTCTGAGACGTCGGCTGCGCTCCCCTAGGAGTGCTGAACCCGCGGAACCGCAGCCATGGTGAGTGCGTGCGTCGGCCGAGGGACCGGGAAGCGGGAGACTCAGGGTTGCGTTCGCTCCCTAGCCTGTTAGATGGAGGCTTAGACCCTGAGCCGCCGGCGTTGGGTCTTAACCGCCGGGCCCTGAGTTAGAACCCCAGCAGCCGCGGGGTCCCAACAGCCTGGCCCGAGGTTAGAATTCAGGAAACCTTAGGATCCCCGCAGCTGTGTTGCTTTGCCGTACGGTCTGTTTGCTTGACAAAAGGCCTGCGGCGAGCGGAGGGGGCATGGCCCAGCCTGAGAGAAAGAGACCAACCCACGTGGGAGAGGGCAAAAAGTTGGGTGAAGAAAACTTGGCTCCAACTTTTTTTTTTCCTTGTTTCTTTTCGTACGAAATCTACGATGGCGTGGGACTCTGGGATTCGGATCAACCTCTCCTACCCACCCTACCTCACCCCACCCCCGTTGCTGGGGTTCAGGAGGAGATCTCCCGTGGGCCTGCACTTAGTGCCCGCCGCGAGTCACACGCGCCGGGGACCTAGAGGAGCCTTTGGCATTTGGGGGCTGTGGGTAACATGAAGTGAGCGCGACTCACGGCCTTGAGTGCAGGAAAGGCTTCTCCTGCAAGGCGGTAGCTTCAAAAACCAGAAGTCTGGTAGCACCACGTGCGGCGTCTCTAAACTCTTGGTCGTCTCTGACTTTTGAACATCTAGGGAAAGTTCTAAAACGTGTGTCCTGGCGTAGTATTTTTGGTTGGCACTTGGTGAGGAGAGAAGAATTTGTAAAGCACTGTAACTTCTATAGTTAATCCTTCCAGCGGAGCTTGGATCCCGGCGGTAGCACTCCCCCCAAACCTCCTCCCGTGCATTTTGAAGCTTAGTACGTGGCTGAGCCTAGAACTTGAAGCTTCCAAACTCAGTGCTCGCTTTAATGCAGTTCTGTGAAACGTTTTGGAATCGGATGGTCTCAGGTTGAACTTTGCAGTTTTCCTCAACTGTAAAATGGAGATGACAGTGCATGAGGATGTTGTGAGGACCAAATGAAATAAAGCATGTTAAACATCTAGTCCTGATGCTTGGTACAGAGTAAGCATGCAGTATTTGTTGTTCAATCAAAACCTTGCAAGTTTTGGCTGTCTGGTGTACAGGGAAACTAAACTGATCATGCTAGGTAGGGATTTAGGTTGGCTGGTGGTATGATATCATTCGTTAATTTATTTAACCCCTGAAGAAATTGAAAGGCGAATAAATACACCCTAAGCAAGTTTCAGTTAGTGTTTATAAGCTAGGTAGTTTGGTTTTAAAATTGAGTTTAACATTTTTGTTGACTAATAGTGAAACATTTAGGTATTTAATGATCAGATTCCTGAAGTCTTCGTCTTTTATGAATTTGATGTTTATTGAGAGTTGAGAATCCTGATTTCCAGAGAATGGGTTGTTGGAAACAACGGCAATTTTTAAAGTTTTTTTAAATTGACATATCATAGTTGTACATACTTTGGGGGTTCCACGTAAGATTTTTAAGTATATCTATTTTAAAACGTGCGACAGGGCCAGGCGCGGTGGCTCACGTTTGTAATCCCAGCACTTTGGGAGGCCGAGGCGGGTGGATCATGGGGTCTGGAGTTCGAGACCAGCCTGGCCAACATATGAAACCCTGTCTCTCCTAAAAATTCAAAAAAATTAGCCAGGTGTGCTGGTGGGCACCTGTAATCCCAGCTACTTGAGAGCTGAGGCAAGGAGAATCGCTTGAACCTGGGAGGCGGGGGTTGCAGTGAGCCAAGATCACGCCACTGCACTCCAGCCCGTGTGACAGTTCGAGACTCCGCCTCAAAAAAAATAAATAAAATAAAACTTGTGATAAATTATTAACCAAAATTTCCAGCCACGCGCGGTGGCTCACGCCTGTAATCCCAGCACTTTGGGAGGCCGAGGCGGGTGGATCATGAGGTCAGGAGTTCAAGACCAGCCTGACCACCATGGTGAAACCCCATCTCTACTAAAAATACAAAAATTAGCCGGGCATGGTGGTGCGTGCCTGTAATCCCAGCTACTTAGAAGGCTGAGTCAGGAGAATCACTATAACCAGGGAGGCGGTGTTTGCAGTGAGCCGAGATCATGCCACTGCACTACAGCCTGGGTGACAAAGCAAGACTGTCTCAAAGAAAAAAAAGAAATCCCTACTGTAGTATCAAATAAAACATTTGTATGGCCGGACGTGGTAGCTCATACCTGTAATCCCAGCACTTTGGGAGGCCAAGGCGGGTGGATCACCTTAGGTCAGGAGTTTGAGGCCAACCTGGCCAACATGGTGAAACCCCTGTCTCTACTAAAAATACAAAAATTAGCTGGGCGTGGTGGTGCATGCCTGTAGTCCCAGTTACTCGGGAGGCTGAGGCAGGAGAATTGCTTGAATCTAGAAGGCAGAGGTTGCAGTGAGCCAAGATTGCGCCACTGCACTCCAGCCTGGGCGACAGAGGGAGACACCGTCTCTTTAAAAAAAAAAAAAAAAAAAGATAAAAAAATAAACTCCAAATCAGTAGAGGGAAAAATAGTGCAAATGCAATGATAAATCCAGAAAAAGGAAAGAAAGAAAAAGAAACAGAACAAGTGGAACAAATAGAAGGCACAAAAGAAGGAAAATTTGAAACCATTATACCAATACTTAAATATGTAAAGGGACTGAGTGCTCCAGTTAAAAGACGGGATGTGGCCGGGCACTATGGCTCAAGCCTGCAATCCCAGAAATTGGGAGGCTGAGGTGAGAGAATCTCTTGAGCCCAGGAATTGGAGACCACCCAGGGCAAAATAGTGAGATCCTGTCTCTACAAAATTTTTTTTTCTTTTTTGAGACAGAGTCTCGCTCTGTCACCCAGGCTGGTGTGCAGTGGCACGATCTCGACTCACTGAAACCTCTGTCTCCTTGGTTCAAGAGATTCTCCTGTCTCAGCCTCCCGAGTGCTGGGATTACAGGCATGTGCCACCATGCCCAGCTATTTTTTGTATTTTTTTTAGTAGAGACAGGGTTTTGCCGTGTTGGTCAGGCTGGTCTCCAACTCCTGACCTCAGGTGATCTGCCTGCCTCGGCCTCCCAAAGAGCTGGGATTACAGGCGTGAGCCACCGCACCCAGCCTAAACAACTTTTTTTGTTTGTTTGTTTGAGACGGAGTCTTTCTCTGTCCCCCTGGCTGGAGTGCAGTGGCGCGATCTTGGCTCACTGCAAGCTCCACCTCCCGGGTTCACGCCATTCTCCTGCCTCAGCCTCCCAAGTAGCTGGGACTACAGGCGCCTGCCAACACGCCCGGCTAATTTTTTTTTGTATTTTTAGTAGAGATGGGGTTTCACCATGTTAGCCAGGATGGTCTCGATCTCCTGACCTTGTGATCCGCCCACCTCGGCCTCCCAAAGTGCTGGGATTACAGGCTTGAGCCACCGCCCCCGGCACAACTTTTTTTTTTTAATTAGCCAGGAGTTGGCCAGGTGCAGTGGCTCATGCCTGTAATCCCAGCACTTTGGGAGGCTGAGGCGGGCGGATCACGAAGTCAGGAGTTCAAGACCAGCCTGGCCAACATGGTGAAACCCCGTCTCTACTAATAATACAAAAATTAGCCGGGCATGGTGGCGCATGCCTGTAATCCCAGCTACTTAGGACACTGAGGCAGGAGAATCGCTTGAACCCGGGAGGCGGAAGTTGTGGTGAGCCGAGATTGTGCCACTGCACTCCAGCCTGGGCAACAAGAGTGAAACTCTGTCTCAAAAAATAAAAAATAAAATAAAATAAAATTAGCCAGGAGTGGTGGCCCACACTTGTAGTCCCAGTTACTGAGGAGGCTGAGGCAGGAGGATCACTTGAGCCCTGCAGGTCGAGGCTGCAGTGAGCTATTGTCATGCCACTGCACTCTGGCCTCAGTGATAGAGTGAGACCCTGTCTCAACAACAAAAAGGGTATAATTCTTTTTTTTTTTTTTTTTTTTTTTGAGATGGAGTTTCACTCTTTCGCCCAGGCTAGAGTGAAGTGGCATGATCTCAGCCTACTGCAACCTCCGCTTCCCGAGTTCAAACCATTCTCCTGCCTCAGCCTCCAAATAGCTGGGATTACAGGTGCCTGCCACCACGCCCAGATAATTTTTGTATTTTTAGTAGAGACAGAGGTTTCACCATGTTGTCCAGGCTGGTCTTGAACTCCTGACCTCAAGAGAGCCACCCACCTTGGCCTCCCAAAGTGCTGGGATTATAGGTATGAGCCACTGTGCCTGGACTGCCCCAGCTAAGTTTTTAAGTATTTTTAGAGATGAGGGTCTCACTGTGTGGCCCAGGCTGGTCTTAAACTTCTGGCCTCAATCAGTCCCCAGCCTCAGTTTCCCAAGTTGGTGGGATTATAGGCCTGAGCCACTGCAGCCAGTTCAGAAAACACTTTTCAAACAGAATACACTTTTCAAACATGGAACATTTTTGAAAATTGGCCATAAAGCAAGCCCTGCAAATTTTAACATTGGTAATATTACATACCATTTTTGCCCAACCCAAATGGAAATAAGTTAAAAATTAGTAACAAAGTAGTTTGAAATGAAAAATATAACCTGTCAGAGAGATTTAAAAATTATAGTAGAAATTCAAAAATAGAACAGAACAATAATGAAAATACCACATACCAGAGCGTAAGTGACAAGGGCAAAGGGGGGAAGAAACAAATGAAAGGATATAATGAAGTATTACTTGGAGCCTAAGACGCTAATGCTAGGAAGAAACGGGCTAAAAAGGTAGGAAAAAAACACAAGGACAAAATAACCCCAAAGAAAGTAGAAGGAAAGAAAAAAAACAAAAGGAGAAATTGCTGAAATAGAAAGTAGAGCATACTGCTGGGTCTTTTCCTTTCCGAAGCCCCTCTTTCTCACCAGAGAGAGCTGTTCTTTGTCTCTCTTTTGCCTATTAAACCTCTGCACCCGGCCAGGTGCAGTGGCTCATGCCTGTAATCCCAACACTTTGGGAGGTCGAGGCAGGTAGATCACCTGAGGTCAGGAGTTCGAGACTAGCCTGGCCAACATGGCAAAACCCAGTCTCTACTAAAAAATATAAAAATTAGCCTGGTGTGGTGACGCACACCTGTAATCCCAGCTACTGGTGGGGGCTGAGGTAGGAGAATTGCTTGAACCCAGGAGGCAGAGGTTGCAGTAAGCCAAGATTGCACTACTACACTCCAGCCTGGGCAGCAGAGCAAAACTCCATCTCAAAAAAAAAAAAAGTGCGCTCACCATTGCTCCATCTGTAAGGGCACACCCTTCTGTAGAAGTACCTTGCCTTGCTGAGAATTAAAAAGAAAATTTTATATTCGAGTGCTATTTCTTTTGCAGCACCGAAACTTTATATAACAGTGGTGTGTGCCTAACTATAGTCTCAGCTACTCAGTAGGCTGAGGTGGGAGGATTTCTTGAGCCTAGGCAGTCAAGGCTGCAGTGACCCATGATCGCACCACTGCACTCCAGCCTGGGCGACAAACCACAGAGCAAGACCCTGTCAAAAAAAAAAAAAAGAAAAGGCCGGGCGTGGTGGCTCACGCCTGTAATCCCAGCACTTTGGGAGGCCGAGACGGGCTTATCACGAGGTCAGGAGATCGAGACCATCCTGGCTAACATGGTGAAACCCCATCTCTCCAAAAAAAAAAAAAAAAAAAAAAAAACCCTGCTCCTAAACTCCTGTGTGTCCGTGTCCTAAATTTTCTTGTCATGAGACAACAAACCCCAGATATTTACCCCAGGCAACGAAGCTAGTTCAGTTTGACACTGTTGTCAAAGTTTTGGGGAATTAGTTACTGTCAGGCATTGCTGGCGGGTGTGCAAGTTGTTAAACCCTATATAGGGTCAATCTGGAATAGATATAAAAGTTACAAATGCGTATTATATCTTTTGACTCATTAATCCCACTTCTAGGAGTTTATCTTACAGGTATACTGAATGAAACATAATATAGATTAGGTATAGATGAGATTAGACATTTTAGCATTTATATAATAGTGAAAGATTAAAAAATATATAAATGGGCTGGGCACAGTGGCTCACGCCTGTAATCCCAGTACTTTGGGATGCCCAGGCAGGAAGATTGCTTTGAGGCCAGGAGTTCAAGACCAGCCTGCGCAACATAATAAGACAGTGCCTCTAAAATTAAAAAATTAGCCAGACGTGGTGGTGCATGCATGCAGTCCCAGCTACTTGGGAGTCTGAGGCAGGAGGACCACTTGAGCCCAGGAAAGTCCCCTTCAGAAAGATTAATCGAAAAAATAAGGCCAGGCACGGTGGCTCACGCCTGTAATCCCAACACTTCGGGAGGCCAAGGCAAGCAGATCACTTGAGGTCAGCAATTGGGAGACCAGACTGGCCAACATGGTGAAAGCCCGTCTCTACTAAAAATACAAAAAAATTAGCCGGGCCTGGTTGTGCCTGCCTGTAGTACCAGCTGCTCTGGAGGCTGAGGCCGGAGAATCCCTTGAACCCCGGAGGAGGTTGCAGTGAGCCTAGATACCACCACTACACTCCAGCCTGGGTGACAGAGTGAGACCCTGTCTGAAAAAAGAAAAGGTTTAAGTAGGTACCATGTGAAGGAGACCTACTCTATAGACATTAAAAAGAAAGGATGGCCAGCTGCGGTGGCTCACGCCTGTAATCCCAGCATTTTGGGAGGCTGAGGCAGGCAGATGACCTGAGATGAGGAGTTCGAGACCAGCCTGGCCAAAGTGGTGAAACCCCGTCTCTACTAAAAATACAAAAATTAGCCGGCCGTGATGGCTGTCACCTGTAATCTCAGGTACTCAGGAGGCTGAGGTTGCAGTGAGTCGAGAGCGCGCCACTGCACTCCAACCTAGGCGACAGAGGGAGACTCCGTCTCTAAATAAATAAATGAGGAAGAGAAAAATAATATGGAGGTCTTCCCTCGACCTCCCCCAACCCCCTTCCTTTAGAGGACTCCTCCATCCTTCACCTAATTCCTCCTAGTTGTCCTGGGACCAAGACAAGTTCGCCTAAGATAAGGAGTACGTAGAAGACAGGGCGTCCTGGTGTACAGGCTGGCCCTGGACGTCACTTCCGCTGGCGGCAGTGGCGTCACTTCCTGCTCCTGGGGGCGGGGCATCCGTGTCCTTGTGGTGCTGGGCAGCAGACTGTCCAGACCAACACGCGTGGTGTTCTCGCGGTGTCCGGCGAGAGACTACCAAGACAGACGCTATGGTGAGTGTTCCTACTGGGCCACTGTCTCCGGGTCACTTCCCGAGAGCCGCGGTGCCGTGAGCGTGGTCCAGCTATGTCAGAAAAGCTGTAAAAAAATGGAAGGAGAAAAAGGCAGGTGCGCGGTGTCGGGCAGGAGACCACCGAGGCAGGCGCTATAGATGAGTGGTCCCACCGGGCCGTCTCCGTCTCAGCGACTGCCGTCCACCCTGTGTCCAGCCTCCAAGGCCGAGGTTAGGTGGTAGCCGCAGTGAATCACTCGCGATTCGCACGTTACACACGATGGCGACATGTGGGGCCGCACCTGGGTTATAATATGAATATATCCTTGTATATAAATATGTGTTTGTAAAAACAAAAAAAAAGAGAAAAATTAATGAAAATGGTTAACTGGAGCAGTGGGAATGAGATGGAAGGAGCAGAATAGGCAGGCCACTCACCCAACATGCTCCCTACATGGATGTGTATTTATTTATTTATTTATTGAGACGGAGTCTCGCTCTGTCGCCCACGCTGGAGTGCAGTGGCGCCATCTCGGCTCACTGCATCCTCCGCCTCCTGGGTTCAAGCTATTCTGCGTCAGCCTCTCGAGTAGCTAGGACTACAGGCGTGAGACACCGCACTCGGCCCCTACATGGGTTATTTTGACACAGGTCTCAATGACGTCATTTTATCCATAAGTATTACAGTATATATCTATAAAGTAAGGATTTTTAACATAACTGCAAATGCCATTAATTAGTTAATAAGGGTTGCAAGTTGGTGATATTTAAGTGTACCATTCCCTCTTTATTAGGCGGAATAGTGATACAAGAAGTACTTCTCATCTTCTACCTGGTTACCGCCTACTACAGCATTTAGGAAAGGCACAGAGGATGATTGTTTCCCTTTCCCAGTTTTCAAAATATTGAGTTGCTATCACTTGCATAGTTTTGACTTTTAAACCATGAAGATATTTTACATATTTGAAAAATAAAATTTAAAGCAAGCTGACTACAAAATAAATCTACTTGTATACCAAATTGCTAACTAACCACAAGGAAAATTTTAATTTGAGTAACTTTTGAACAAAGTCCTGTTACTGGATGGCTTTGATAGGATATATCCTAAGAACAAAAATAAATTTTTACTTTGGTGAGTTTGTTGGTAGAGGTGGTATATTGGTGTAGCAATTTTGGAACCATTTTGTGTGTATTGTAGAGTAGAGTAG
Organism: Symphalangus syndactylus; assembly: GCF_028878055.3. Taxonomy (NCBI): domain Eukaryota; kingdom Metazoa; phylum Chordata; class Mammalia; order Primates; family Hylobatidae; genus Symphalangus; species Symphalangus syndactylus. The sequence goes on from NC_072440.2 coordinate 18,068,804, forward strand.
GTGAGGAAATACTTTGATGTGTTGGAAACCAGGAGTTTGAACAGAAGATATGCGTATGGAATGGGGAATGGAAAGAAAACTTTGTGCTTCATTTACTGTAAATTATGTCTTATTGATTCAATAAATTCAGGTGGAATACAGAAGTTCAAATTTAAAGATTACCCATGGACTCCTGACCTCAGGTGATCCACCCGCCTCGGCCTCCCAAAGTGCTGTGATTACAGGCGTGAGCCAGGAGTTTGAGACCAGCCTGGCCAACATGGTGAAACCCTGTCTCCACAAAAAATACAAAATTAGCCTGGCATGGTGGTGCATGCCTGTAGTCCCAGCTGCTTGGGAGGCTGAGGCACAAGAATCATTTGAACTCAGGAGGCAGAGGTTGCAGTAAGCTGAAATCGTGCCACTGCACTCCAGCGTGGGCAACAGAGCAAGACTCTGTCTAAAAAACAAAAACAAAAACGGATTACCCATGGACTCAAATGGATGCTGAGCCATGGGAGCCCACTTGTAATCCATTTGCTGTAACATTATCAAACATTTGGCTGAAGAAAGACAAAAGTACATGAGCTTTAGTATACTTTACTGAACTGTGTAATTCCTAATAGTGTATTTCCTTTTTTTCGAAGATAGGAGTGGAAAGTCCATTGTTAACTACGTGGTGTTTTGTGTGTTTGAGGGTTAGGGAGCAGGGCAGCTGCCCCCTGTGTCTCAATTGTTGATTAGTATTTTGTGACTCAGGTAGGAAAACTTCTGGCTCAATTTGTCTGATATTTTTATTTCCCCCCATAGACTGAGGCCGATGTGAATCCGAAGGCCTATCCCCTTGCTGATGCCCACCTCACCAAGAAACTACTGGACCTCGTTCAGCAGTCGTGTAACTATAAGCAGCTTCGGAAAGGAGCCAATGAGGGTAAGGCAGCCACAGGGTGCTCTGGGGCAATGTTAAAGGCACCTGTTTCCATCTGGGGCCTCTGATCTGATTTCCAATTTGGGAGGAGGGCTAGCTGCTCTTGACCACAACCAGTGGGAGGACTTTGGCATTAGATGCTAAAGCTGATGGGCTAAGAATTTTTTTTAGACCCACCAATTGTTAACATTTTGCCACATTTACCTTCTTTTTCACTCTGTAAATGAATTTTATTCTTGCTGAGCCATTTGAAAGCAGTTGTAGAGACTTTGTATAGTAGCTGTATGACCTCTCCAGAGCCATCAGAAGGAAAGGGATGTTAATGCTTTTTAGCATCCCTTTTACGATGGATACTTAACATTCATGAATTTCATTTCGTTCCCAGAAACATTCCCTACCCCTCTCCCCCGTTTTTTTTTTAGATGCAATTATTCAGAAACATGGAACGTTTCACGAATTTGCATGTCATCCTTGTGCAGGGGTCATGCTAATCTTCTCTGTATTGTTCCAATTTTAGTATATGTGCTGCTGAAGCGAGCACTACCTCCCTTTGTAAAAAAGGAAAAAAGAAAAAAAAGCTGTTTTTCAGTAGAATAATTATGTATGCATGATACTTCTGCCCAGAGGTAATATAGGATACTCTCACTTTATTATTTTTTTAATTTTATTTTTATTTACTTATTTATTTATTTATTTGAGAGTTTTGCTCTTGTTGCCCAAGCTGGAGTGCCATGGCAGGATCTCAGTTTACTGCAACCTCCGCTTCCCAGATTCAAGTGATTCTCCTGCCTCAACCTACCAAGTAGCTGGGATTACAGGCATGCACCACCATGTCCAGATAATTTTGTATTTTTAGTAGTGATGGGGTTTCTCTGTGTTGGTCAGTCTGGTCTCGAACTCCTGATCTCAGGTGATCCACCTGCCTTGGCCTCCCAAAGTGCTGCTGGGATTACAGGCGTGAGACACTGTGCCCAGCCTTATTTTTATTTTTATTTTTTTTCAAGTAGAGACAAAGTTTCACCATGTTGGCCAGGCTGGTCTCAAACTCCTGACCTCAAGTGATCCGCCCGCCTCTGCCGCCCAAAATATTGGGATTATAGGCGTGAGCTACTGCGCCCAGCTGCCCAGCCTTATTTTTATTTTATTTTTTTATTTGGAGACAGAATCTCGCTCTGTCGCCCAGGCTGGTGTTGAACTCCTGAGTTCAGGCAATCTGCCTGCCTCGGCCTCCCAAAGTGCTGGGATAACAGCAGGCGTGAGCTACCACACCCAGCCAGAGTACTCTCATTTTAACAGATGCCCGGTAGTTTGATGTGGTAGAGCTCTTTTGTCGTTGAAGATTTTTAATGGAAACATCAGAGATTTTGTCAACTGTGTTTGAGATTTAGGAGAAGTATTACAATCGCTTTTACCTGTGCTGCTGAAGGGAGATAAAGTAGACTCTCTGGGTCTCATCTTGGTGCTCTTTCCTCCCTGCTCGTCACACTGCAGTAACTTCAGTGCCTGGTATAGCAGTAGCCAGTGGGGCATCGTAGGGTGACTCACCAGCTCTCCTGGGAGGTCTCTCTTCTCACTTGATGCACTCAGGTCAGCTTGGCTGGGCAGGGATGTGAGTTCTTACACTTTAGGTAGATGAGGACTCATGGACACAGAGTAACCTTATTTCCTCTTGCCATACTTTGCACAGTGATAGGCACACAGGTCCTTGAATGGAGATGCTCAGTCTCAGCGACTTCAATTCAGAATGTGCTTACTGGGAGTTCAGGGAGGGAGATGCAACAATTTTCCGTACTTCTGCCTCAGTGTCAGGTATTCTTTCTTGCCATATTTATTGATTGCCTGCTGTGTGCCAGGCACATGTGTATATATGCTGATGATGCATTGGTGAACAAAATGAAGTCTCTGCCTTCTTGGAGTATACATTCCGGTGGAGAAAGACAGATTTTTTTTTTTTTTTTTTTTTTTGAGACGGAGTCTTGCTCTGTCCCCCAGGCTCGAGTGCAGTGGTGTGATCTCGGCTCACTGCAAGCTCCGCCTCTTGGGTTCACGCCATTCTCTTGCCTCAGCCTCCCGAGTAGCTGGGACTACAGGCGCCCGCCAACACGCCTGGCTAATTTTTTTTTTATATTTTTAGTAGAGACGGGGTTTCACCGTGTTAGCCAGGATGATCTCGATCTCCTGACCTCGTGATCTGCCCGCCTCAGCCTCCCAAAGTGCTGGGATTACAGGCTTGAGCCACTGCGCCCGGCCGAAAGACAGGTTTTATGCCTGGTGGTAAAGAATGCTGTAAAAGGCTGGGTGCAGTGGCTCACGCCTGTAATCCCAGCACTTTGGGAGGCCGAGGTGGGCAGATCACGAGGTCAGGAGATCGAGACCATCCTGGCTAACACGGTGAAACCTCATCTCTACTAAAAATACAAAAAATTAGCTGGGCGTGGTGGCGGGCACCTGTAGTCCCAGCCGCCCAGGAGGCTGAGGCAGGAAAATGACGTGAACCCGGGAGGTGGAGCTTGCAGTGAGCCGAGATGGCACCACTGCACTCTAGCCTGGGCTACAGAGTGAGACTCCATCTCAAAAAAAAAAAAAAAAAAAGGCTGGGCGCGGTGGCTCACGCTTTGTAATCCCAGCACTTTGGGAGGCCGAGGCGGGCGGATCACGAGGTCAGGAGATCGAGACTACGGTGAAACCCGGTCTCTACTAAAAATACAAAAAAATTAGCCGGGCGTGGTGGCGGGCGCCTGTAGTCCCAGCTACTTGGAGAGGCTGAGGCAGGAGAATGGCGTGAACCCGGGAGACGGAGCTTGCAGTGAGCCGAGATCACGCCACTGCACTCCAGCCTGGGTGACAGAGCGAGACTCCGTCTCAAAAAAAAAAAAAATGCTGTAAGAGAGAATACAGTAGAGAAGGGGGATAGGAATGGCAGTGGTGGGTCTTTTTCGATGGAGTATTCAGAGAAGGTCTGTCTGAGGAGCTGAAGTTTGAGCAGAGAACTGAATAGATGAGGGTGTTGGAAAGAAACGTTTTTGGGCATGGCGTAAAGGCATGCTTGAGGGATTCTAAGGAGGCTGGTGTGTGGCTGGAACTAAGTGAGGGAATGAGAGGTACTAGGAGATCACATGAGACCATGTAGGCCACCGTTAGCAGTGAGTACAATGGGAAATGAATAGAAGGATTTTGAACAGCAAGATTGCTATGATCTTACTTAACACTTATAAAAGAATCACTCCTATGACTTTTGTAGGGTGAATAAGCTATAGTAATATCAATAGAAATGAACATGCTTTGCATTTACCATGTGTCAGGTATTATTATTATTATTATTATTTATTTATTTATTTATTTTTTGAGATAGGGTCTCACTCCGTAGCCCAGGCTGGAGTGCATTGGCATTGATCATGGCTCACTGCAGCCACGACCTCCTGAGCTTAGGTGATCCTCCCCCCTCAGCCTCCCAGGTAGCTGGAACTACAGGTGTACGCCACCACACCTGGCTAATTTTTTATATTTTTAGTAGAGATGGGGTTTTGCCATGTTGCCCAGGCTGGTCTCAAACTCTGAGTTCAAACAATCTACCTGCCTCAGCCTCCCAACGGGCTGGGATTACAGGTGTGAGCCACCGTGCCCAGCCTCATCATTCTTATTAACTTGTTTAATCCTTCCAATAATCCTATTAGGTAGAATTATTAGGTAATTAGAATTAGGTTAAAAAGAATTAGGTAATTCTTTTTTTATTAGGTAGAATCCTATTAGGTAGAATTATTTTATAGATGATAAAAGTAAGGGAAGTTAAACACCTTGCTCAAGGTCATCTGTGTAACAAGAATGAGTGCCAGCATTTGCACAGACAGTGTAGCTCTAGAGTGTGTGCCTTTCTCAAGTACTCCAGCATGAATGCAGAGTATTCGCACTGAGCCACAGAGGCAAGCAATCAGAAGGGTACGCATCTGAAACAGTGCTGTGGGGTGTTGAACTTGCATGGTGAGTCGCATGTGGGATCAGCTTTCTAGAAGTATTGATTATGGCAGATTGAGATGGTAAAACTCTGACTCTCAGTCACAGATACCTTGAGAAGTACTATATTATTAATATACTACTACTTGCTGGTGGGGGTTTGTGGAAGCTGTTGCAGTTGGCAAGGCAAGAGATGATGGTGACTTGGACAAGTATAGCAGAGAAGTAGAAAGAAGTGGTCAGGGCCAGGCGTGGTGGCTCATGCCTGTAATCCCAGCACTTTGGGATGCCAAGGCAGGTGGATCACAAGGTCAGAAGTTTGAGACCAGCCTGGCCAACATAGTGAAACAAAAAATTAGCTGGGCATGGTGGTGGGTGCCTGTAATCCCAGCTACTTGGGAGGCTGAGGCAGGAGAATCACTTGAACCTGGGAGGCAGAGGTTGCAACGAGCCAAGATTGCGCCATTGCACTCCAGCCCGGGCGACAGTGTGAGACTCTATCTCGAAAAACGAAAAAAAAAAAAAAGAAAAAAGTTGTCAGATTAGGCCGGGCACAGTGGCTCATACCTGTAATTTCAGCACTTTGGGAGGCCGAGGTGGGTGGATCAGTTGAGGTCAGGAGTTTGAGACCAGCCTGGACAACATGGTGAAACCCTGTCTCTACTAAAAATACAAAAATTAGCTAGGCACAGTAGCACGTGCCTGTAATCCCAGCTACTTGGGAGGCTGAGGCAGGAGAATCACTTAAACCCGGGAGGCGGAGGTTGAAGTGAGCCAAGATCGCACCACTGCACTCCAGCTGTGTGACAGAGCAAGACTCCATCTCAAAAAAAAAAAAAAGAAGTGGTCAGATTCAGGACGCGTTTCGAGGATAAGTGGTGGGTTTAATGTAGGGCTTGAGAAAAGGCCATTGTGTATGACTGACTGGTGTTTGAATCCTTTATCATATCCCGGGGCTGGTCTAGGACACACACAATTGTGTGTGCCTAGGCATTGTTCCCAGTTTGTTGTGGCTGCCCTGCCCAAGCCCACATCACCTATTAGCTTCACGCCCTTCTCTCCACAGCCACCAAAACCCTCAACAGGGGCATCTCTGAGTTCATCGTGATGGCTGCAGACGCCGAGCCACTGGAGATCATTTTGCACCTCCCGCTGCTGTGTGAAGACAAGAACGTGCCCTACGTGTTTGTGCGTTCCAAGCAGGCCCTGGGGAGAGCCTGTGGGGTCTCCAGGCCCGTCATCGCCTGTTCTGTCACCATCAAAGAAGGCTCGCAGCTGAAACAGCAGATCCAATCCATTCAGCAGTCCATTGAAAGGCTCTTAGTCTAAACCTCTGGCCTCTGCCACGTGCTCCCTGCCAACTTCCCCCCTGAGGTTGTGTATCATATTGTCTGTGTTAGCATGTAGTATTTTCAGCTACTCTCTATTGTTATAAAATGTAGTACTAAATCTGGTTTCTGGATTTTTGTGTTGTTTTTGTTCTGTTTTACAGGGTTGCTTTCCCCCTTCCTTTCCTCCCTCCCTCTGCCATCCTTCATCCTTTTATCCTCCCTTTTTGGAACAAATGTTCAGAGCAGATAGAAGCAGGGTGGTGGCACCGTTGAAAGGCAGAAAGAGCCAGGAGAAAGCTCATGGAGCCAGGATAGAGATCTGGTTCCAGCTTTCAGCCACTAGCTTCCTATTGTGTGCACGGTGTGGTGGAATTAAACACCTTTCATTATGTATCCCTGTGCCTGGCACACAGAATCATTCATACGTGTTAAAGTGATCGAGGGGTTTCATTTGCTCTGGGGGGGTTATGTATCATTTGGGGAGGAAGCATGTGTTCTGTGAGGTTGTTCGGCTATGTCCAAGTGTCGTTTACTAATGTAACCCTGCTGTTTGCTTTTGGTAATGTGATGTTGATGTTCTCCCCCTACCCCCAACCATGCCCTTGAGGGTAGCAGGGCAGCAGCATACCAAAGACATGTGCTGCAGGATTCTGGAGGCGGCCTGGGTGAGTGAGCCATGGGGCAGTTGACCTGGGTCTTGAAAGAGTCGGGAGTGACAAGGTCAGAGAGCATGAACTGATGCTGGCATGAAGGATTCCAGGAAGATGATGGAGACCTGGCTGGTAGCTGTAACAGAGATGGTGGAGTCCAAGGAAACAGCCTGTCTCTGGTGAATGGGACTTTCTTTGGTGGACACTTGGCACCAGCTCTGAGAGCCCTTCCCCTGTGTCTTGCCACCGTGTGGGTCAGATGTACTCTCTGTCACATGAGGAGAGTGCTAGTTCATGTGTTCTCCATTCTTGTGAGCATCTTAATAAAGAAATCTATTCCATTTTGATGACAGAATGGCAGTGCCTGATTCTTAGTAAGTATCCGGCTAAAATTGGAATGAAGACATACTTAGCTTTACTGGAGTGGTGATAGCTGCTTAAGACTTTTTTTTTTCTTCTTTGTGAAAGAGTTTCACTCTTGTTGCCTAGGCTGGAGTGCAATGGCACGATCTCAGCTCACTGCAACCTCTGCCTCCTGGGTTCAAGCGATTCTCCTGCCTCAGCCTCCAAAGTAGCTGGGATTACAGGCATGCGTCACCACGCCCAGCTAACTTTGTATTTTTAGTAGAGACGGGGTTTCACCTTGTTGGCCAGGCTGGTCTTGAACTCCTGACCTCAGGTAATCCGCCTGTCTCAGCCTCACAAAGCGCTGGGATTACAGGTGTGAGCCACCACGCCTGGCCACTTGCTTAGCCTTTTTTTTACCAGAAGACTATGGAAGAGCTGTCTCCTCCTACCAGGTAGTTTCTGCCTTGGCAGTTCAAAATGTCGTCTTATACAGATTCAATTGGAGCATTGCTATCACTGGAACTGGCTTTCTCAACCTCCGTGCTGTTGACATTTGGGGCTGGTTAATTTGTTGTGAGGACTGCCCTATGTGCTGTATGTTTAGTAGCATCACTGGCCTCTACCCACTAGGTGGCAGTAGCAGCGCCCCCCACAACCAAAAAATGTTTCCAGACATTGTTAAATGCCCCCGGCAGTAAAATCACCCCCAATTGAGAATCACTGTTGGAGAATCAGGGTTTCTAGTGACCCTTGGCACATGCAGGATTGGTATTGGTGACTAAAGCCACTGCCCCCTCACTTGCCTCTTCTACTTATTTTCTTAAGGATAAGTCCCTTGAGAGCCTAATAACTCAGCTTGAGAAATCTTGCAAGGTGCAAATAACTGGGTACCATAGTGGTCAAGTGAGAATAGATCCCCTCTTTGCCAGCTTGGGCCAATATACCCCTGCTCTAGCAAGAAGCACACCTGGGGGAACCTGGCAGCCACCTTGGCCAGTTGGACCTGTTCTGTGCATCCTGGGCTGGTCATTTCTCCCAGCTTACTCCAAGTGTTCTCATCACCACCCCTGAAGCAGTTTTATATTTTTGGATGGTGGAATTTTACACAGTGCTTACTTTTTCACAGTCGTGCATTCAGTGTTTTCGGTCAATGACAGACCACACATATATGACAGTGGTCCCATAAGATTATAATACTGTTTTTACTGTACCTTTCCTACATTTAGATGCACAAATGCCATCGTGTTACAATTGCCTACAGTATTCAGTAACATGCAGTACAGGTTTGTAGCCTAGGTGTATGTATAGTAGGCTATTCCATCTAGGGTTTTGTTTGAGACAGTCTCGCTCTGTTGCCCAGGCTGGAGTGCAGTGGTGTAATCTCAGCTTACTGCAACCTCCGCCTCCTGGGTTCAAGCAATTCTTTTGCCTCAGCCTCCTGAGTAGCTGGGATTACAGGAGCACGCCACCAAACCCGGCTAATTTTTGTATTTTTAGTAGAGACAGGGTTTCCCCATGTTGGTCAGGCTGGTCTCGAACTCCTCACCTCTTGATCCGCCCACGGCCTCCCAAAGTGCTAAGATTACAAGCGTGAGCCACTGCACCCGGCCGGTTTTTGTAAGTATACTCTATGGTGTTTACACAGTGATGAAATTGCCTGACAATGCATTTTTCAGAACTTACCTCTTTCATTAAATGACACATTACTTTTTTTTTTTTTTTTGAGACAGTCTCCCTCTGTCACCAAGGTTGGAGTGCAGTGGAGCAATCTCAGCTCACTGCAGCCTCCACCTCCTGGGTTTAAGTGATTCTCCTTCCTCAGCCTCCTGAATAGCTGGGATTACAGACACACCACCATGCCCAGCTAACTTATGTATTTTTAGTAGAGACGGGGTTTTACCATGTTGGCCAGGCTGGTCGGGAACTCCTAACCTCAAGTGATCCACCTGCCTCAGCCTCCCAAAGTAAGTGCGGGGATTACAGGCGTGAGCCATCCCGCCCAGCCGACGTAGTGACTTCTTTTTTCTTTTTTTTTTTTTTTGAGACGGTGTCTCGCTCTGTCACCCAGGCTGGAGTGCAGTGGCGCGATCTCAGCTCACCGCAAGCTCCGCCTCCCGGGTTCACGCCATTCTCCTGCCTCAGCCTCCTGAGTAGCTGGGACTACAGGCACCCGCCACCACGCCCGGCTAATTTTTTGTATTTTTAGCAGAGACGGGGTTTCACCGTGGTCTCGATCTCCTGACCTCGTGATCCGCCCGCCTCGGCCTCCCAAAGTGCTGGGATTACAGGCGTGAGCCACCGCGCCTGGCGTTTGTTTACTTTTTGAGACGGAGTCTCACTTTGTCGCCCAGGCTGGAGTGCATTGGCGCGATCTCTGCTCACTGCAACTTCCGCCTCAGCCTCCTGAGTAACTGGTATTATAGATGCCCGCCACCACGCCCGGCTAATTTTTTTGTGTTTTTAGTAGGGACGGGGTTTTCACCATGTTGGCCAGGCTGGTCTCGAACTCCTGACCTCAGCTTCCCAAACTGCTGAGATTACAGGCGTGAGCCACCGCGCCCGACCTCTTCTGGTTTTCAATAAGACATTAAAACAAGATATTACAGAAGGGGAAACGCTGAGAGGTAAAAGGCTCATCTTCCCAAGTAACCGCAGCTTTCGATGAGTGCCATTCCAGACGTTCCCTCTGCACCTGGCCTAGAAGTAAACAGACATATGTGCATCCGTGTGTGTGTTTCAGTTTTGGCCAAACGGATTCGTGTTCTCGAGCTGCTGCGGCGGCCACAAGGAACCCGGGTGCCGCTGGGCTTAGCCCGCCAGACCCTCCCGCTTATGGCTCCCAGGCCCAGGAACCCGGCCCGCCTCGTCCGTGGCGCGCATGCGCAGGCCCAGGTCTGCGCTCCGCGCCGGCTATGTCGCCACCTGGCGGATGGAAGCGCGATGGCAGCGGTAGAAGTCAAGCGCCAGAGGGCACTCCATGCGGATAACCAAATCTGAGGTTGCCCAAGTCCCTGATGTAACATGGCGCAGTATTTGCATATGAACTACGCACGGCCTCCCGGATACTTTAAATGATACTCTAGATAATTTACGATACCTAATAAAATGTAAATGCTATGTAAATAATTGTCATACTGTATTATTTATGGAATAATGACAATTTTGTTGTTAAGACGGAGTCTCGCTCTGTCGCCCAGGCTGAAGTGCAGTGGCGTGATCTCGGCTCACTGCAACCTCCTCCTGGGTTCAAGTGATTCTCCTGCCTCAGCCTCCTGAGTAGCTGGGATTACAGGCTCCCACGACCACAACTGACTAATTTTTTTATTTTTAGTAGTAGAGATGGCGTTTCACCATCTTGGCCAGGCTGCTCTCAAACTCCTGACCTTAGGTGATCCGCCCTCCTAGGCCTCCCAAAGTGCTGGGATTACAGGCGTGAGCCACCGCGCCCGGCGGGCTAATGACAAAATTTGAAGTCTGGCCAGGCGCGGTGGCTCACACCTGTAACCCCAGCATTTTGGGAGGCCTGGACGGGTGGATCACCTAAGGTCAGGAGTTCGAGAGCAGCCTGACCAACATGGTGAAACCCCGTCTCTACTAAAAGTAAAAAATTAGTCGGGTGCGGTGTTGTGCGCGCCTGTAATCCCAGCTACTCAGGAGGCTGAGGCAGGATAATCACGTGAATCCAGGAGGCAGATGTTGCAGGGAGCCAAGATCGCGCCATTGCACTCCAGCCTGGACGACAAGAGCAAGAGTACAGATGCAGCCATTGATTTTTTTCCCCAAGTTTTATTTATTTTTTTGAGACAGTCTCGCTCTGTTGCCCAGGCTGGAGAGCAATGGCATGATCTCGGCTCAGTACAACCTCTGCCTCCCAGATTCAAGTGATTCTCCTGCCTCAGCCTTCTGAGTAGCTGGAATTACAGGTGCATGCCATCATGCCCAGCTAATTTTTTGTATTTTTAGTAGAGATGGGGTTTCACCATACTGGCCAGGCTGGTCTCGAGCTCCTGACCTCGTTATCTGCCTGCCTCGGCCTCCTAGTGTTAGGATTTCAGGCGTGAGCCAGCACGCCTGGCCCCCAAATATTTTTGATCCACGTAGGTTGAATCCATCGATGTAGAGCCTGCGGATGCAGAAGACCAACTCTACCTATCGAGTGCCATGTTCTTTTACGTATTTTCTCATTTTCACCATGTGACGTTATTACAAGAATGTGGAAGCCAAGCCTCAAAAATGCCTCATAAACTGCCCAAGGTCACTTGTATATATGATGGCACTAAGACGTAAATTTGCTAAATCAGCCTTGTGAGCTTCCAAAGGCCTAACCAATTCCACCGGAACATGGTATTTCTTCTCTCCTGGGTGGCGGGCTCAGCAGGCAGAGAAGGCATCATTCATTTACAGAGAAATATCATTCTGTTGCTGTTTACCACAGACCTCTGGTGATTTGTCTAACATTCACATACCTGCCTGGCTCTGGTAGGTGTTTGACCCTTGAACTCTCATTCTCTCCATTTTGGAAGTAGGAGGCAAAGGAGCATAGGCTTGGGCATAGTGTGCACAGCAAAGCCAGCCTGGAGCTCACTCCAGGGCTGCTCTTCACTAGCTCTAGCATCCAGGGTCAGATACCAAGGGCTCAGTGGGGCTACTCCTTGCCCTCCTATTGCAGGTGACTGGCTGTGACTAGTGTGATTTCAATCTACCTTCGTAGATTAACACCCTATAGAATCCAGTTTCCAAACTTGCTCCATTTAAGGGGAATGGTCCAATTTCTCAACAATTTCTAAGCATCTAATGGGAGAATTATCTTCCCCTCTTGCCCAGACACGTAAGGAAATACAAAAAAATACAGTATCTCCTTTCAAACAGAAACAAAAGCAGTAACAGGTTAAAAAAAAAAAAAAAAAAAAAACCTATAAAGCTTAGAGCCGAGAATCCAAAGCTGAAAGGAGTAATTTGGCCCCTCCTACACTCTCTTCCTCATGAGGTGCTGCTCTAGTCCTGAAGGACACAGGACTTGCAAACCCTTACTCACATCCTCAGAGGAGACCAATTCCAGATGCTCTCCTTCCTTCCCTCAGGCTAATTCTTCAAAAGCTGTGGCAGCAGCATGAGCAGGACACTCCTGTCCTCTTCCCCTTCTTTAAATACTAGGACATTTTCTCATCTTCTTGAACTTCCTACAGCTCCCCTGAAACACAAGAGGAGTAACTCTTCATTTCACTTATTCTGGAACCCAAATTCTCAGGGCAACAGAAAATGGGTATATTTTCGCATGATTTAATGTTGCATTAAGAGGAATGCAACGAGAGGGAGTTGCTGTTTACTCACAAAGCAAATGGCCCCAGAACTAAGTGTTACCTTCTTACTGCTTCAGAAATCTGATTTTTACACCTTAACATGACACATTTAAAGGAAAACAGGCTAGAGGACAGAGGATAAGGATAATATAATCGTGCTAGGGCTTCTTACTCCCGAAATACCTTCGCCTGCCTTGACCCGTCACACTCTCACCCTCTCCGCTGATACTTGTTTTGTTTCCATTGTGGTGATGAGTGTTCCCAATGAAAGAGAAAATTAAGCTAAGTGATGGCCAGTGAGTTTTGGATGCAAGGCATACACATCTTTCTCCTTCACACAAAAGAACAGTATATAGTACAAACTTAGGGCTCTTTATTCAGGCAGTAAAGTAAGGAACAGCAAAGTGGGAGGGCTACACCATCACCATGGCAACAGAAAGCCTCAAAAACATAAAGTCCCTCGACTTATGTCGGGTAGACTCTTCCTAGCTCAGGAGAAACACATTTTAACTGGCTGAGGACAAGGCCAGGCAGCCTGGCCGCACTGTGGAAGGGCAGCTGGACGCGCGGCCTCCGGTCAGTCCTGGAAGTGCTTGGTGAGGGCTTCCAGCAGCTCCTGCTTCTTCAGCCCACTCTTCAGCCCATAAGCCCGGCAGGCCTCTTTCAGCATGGGCACAGTAAACTTGCCCAGCGTGCCCTTGCTGATGTGGGTCTTCAGCTCCTCTTCTGAATACTCCACCTTGGGCCTTTTGCTTCCAGAACCTTCATTATCTGGGGGGAAAGGTCAGGAGGCAGTGACTGGAAATGCTACAAGTGGCATCCCAGCTACATGGCATGGGGGCCCTCGTATAATCTTGCCTGCAATTAACCATAGACTGGCTGTGATGCCAGCCTAGGACACCATGGGGAAGACTTATCTCGATAAGGCAGCTTCATTTAAAGTGCAAAATAAAACACAGATCACACCTAGGAGGAAATTACAAGTAGTGTGAATGCCATCAGTTTACCCAAAACTGTTGCTCACTCTGGGTAAGTCATTCCTTCCTTCCTTCGAAAATCTTTTACAGGTTCATGACCAGCCTTGGTAATACAGTGAGACCCTGGCTCTAAAGTAATAAAATCAACCGGCCATGGTGGTGTGCACCTGCAGTCTCAGCTACTCAGGAGGCTGAGGCTGGAGGATCACTCGAGCCCAGGAGGTTGAGGCTACAGTGAGCCAGTGAGCTGTGATTGAGCCACTGGACTCCAGCCTGGGTGACAGAGCAAGACTGCCTAAAAACAAAAAAAGGATATAACTTCTGTATCATTTTTGAGATGGAGTCTCACTCTATCACCGAGGCTGGAGTGCAATGGTGTGGTCTCGGCTCACTGCGACCTCCGCCACCCGGGTTCAAGGGATTCTCCTGCCTCAGCCTCCCAGGTAGTTGGGACTACAGGCGCCCACTACCACATCTGGCTAATTTTTGTATTTTTAGTAGAGACAAGGTTTCACTGTGTTGGCCAGGCTGGTCTTGAACTCCTGACCTTGTGATCCGCCCACCTCGGCCTCCCAAAGTGCCGGGATTACAGACGTGAGCCACTGCACCTGGCCAACTTCTGTATCATTTTTAATAGAAATTGAAAAAATTAAGTCCTGGAAGAGTGAGAGTGCAGGAAAACATTCGCATTCCTTGGATAGAGGGTAAATCACTGTTTTGGAAGCAATTCACTGCAAGAATGTATCCTGTGGATCTATTCACACAAGAACACGATGGAAATGCATGTTCACTGCAGCATATCCACTCGTCAATACAGGTCTGGTTAAATAACCTGGTATATCTATCCAATGAACTACTCTGCAGCCTCATTTTTTAAAAAATGAGATAGATAGCTAAGTGTGGATATAAGTAACTGTCCAACATATATAGCTGAGTAACAAAAATAGCAAACTAGAAAACAATGTGATTATTATTCCATTTGTGCTGAAATATGTATGTTGGTATGTGTAAATATATATGGTTGTATAGACAGTTCTTTTCTAAAATTTTTTCATTTTTAATTTTTGTGGGTACATACTAGGTATATATATTTGTGGGGTACATGAGGTATTTTGATACAGGCAGGCAATGTGAAATAATCACATCAGCATAAATGGGGTATCCATCCCCTCAAGCATTTATCTTTTGTGTTACAAACATTCCAATTGTATTCCTTTAGTTATTTTTAAATGTACATAAATTACTGACTATAGTCACTCTGTTGTATTATCAAATAGATCTTAATCATTCTATTTTTTTTTGTACCCATTAACCATCCCCACCAACCCCCCAATGCCTCACTACCCTTCTCAGCCTCTGGTAACCATGCTTCTATGCTCTATCTCCATGAGTTCAATTATTTTGATTTTTAGATTCCACAAATAAGTGAGAACATGTAAATGTCTGTCTGTCTGAGCCTGGCTTACTTCACTTAACATATTATTGCAAATGACAGGATCTCATTCTTTTTTATAGCTGAATAGTACTCCATCGTGTACGTGTACCACATTTTCTTTATCCAGGCATCTGTTGATGGACACAAGTTGCTTCCAAATCTTGGCTGTTGTGAATGGTGCTGCAATAAACATGGGAGTGCACATATCTCTGATATACTGATCTCCTTTCTTTTGGGTATATGCTGACTGGATCATATGGTAGCTCTAGTTTTCACTTTTTGAGGAAACTCCAAACTATTCTCCATAATAGTGGCTGTACTAATTTACATTCCCACCAACAGTGTATGAGGGTTCCCTTTTCTCCACATCCTTGCCAGCATTTGTTATTGTCTGTTTTTTGGATAAAAGCCATTTTAACTAGACTGTGAATATATATTTCTGAAACGATATTGCCCACTGTGATAAGACTATCATAAAAGCAATTTTTAAAAATAGCCCACATGTCCACATTCAGCTCCTCACCGTGTTTTCTCTTGGTAACTTTCCCTTCAGGATTGTAATCTGGTGGGTAAACAAGCTCCTTAAACTCATCCACCAAGGAGCCCAGTCTTTTATTCATTGCTTCAACCTTGGGCACTGGAAAATCAAAACACAGAAGAGTGGCCTGGTGAGTCACGAGCCCCAGTTTGCTGTCCACTTCCAACTCTCTGAGAACCAGAAGAGAGAGCACCTAACTGCTGAGGTGGGAGGGGTCTAGGGAAAGGTCTTTCCAGCATTTACCAAGTACCTTCCAACACCTGCATTTACTGTAATCACACATACTACCGCCAGGCACTGTTGTAAATGCTTTAAACTTACTCTATTTACTCCTTCTAACAACCTATAGGATAGGTAAATTTGTCCCCAGTTTTTTTTTTTCTGTGGTGGAGTCTTGCTCTGTTGCCAGGCTGGAGTGCAGTAGCACGATCTTGGCTCACTGCAACCTCCGACTCCTTGGTTCAAGCGATTCTCCTGCCTCAGCCTCTTGATTTGTCCCGTTTTACAGAGGAGAAAAGCAGAGAGATTACATGACTTTCCCGAAGGGGAGTGGTACAGTGGAGATACTAAGCTAGATTCTGGGAATTCAAACAAGTGCTCATGCCTGCGGTGAGCTTACAGCCCAGTGAGAGTGAGGAGGTGGATAAAAATGATGCAGTGGAGTTGGGCAACACCATGCAAGAAGTGACTGTACAGGCACACTGGAACACAGGAGGGGTGGTGAAAGATAAGAAGCAGAAGGCATCAGGTGAGAAACAGCAGATGACATACAGCTGGAAAGTAGGGTGTTAAGGAGGACAGGGCCAGTAGAGAGGTGGGAAAGATGGGCATGGCGAGGTCGTGGAAGCTTGGATGCCTGCCAAGGAATTAGGCCTTATCCAAAGAACCCCGACAGCTGCATGGAGGGTGAACTGAAAGAGGGTAAGATAGACAGGTGAAGTGGGGTGTGGGTGGGAGGACCCATATATATGAGAACTGGCAGGACTTACTGACAGAATAGGATTTATTATTTAACTGAAATTACAGAGCTGGAAACCAGAATGTAAGAAGAATAGGAGTGGGATGGGGAGATGACTGGCTGAAACAGGGGGAGCAAATACGACAGGAAAAGGCAACTTTGGAGGAAAGATCAGACTTTTGTTTCGTTTTTTGTTAGCTTATAACTATATTGTTAAATCAAGCTTCTGACATGAGCTGTCACATCAAGGGCGAGGGTGATGAGATGGGCAGCTCACATGCCCATATTTGCCAAGCATGGAGAGGAGCTCTTGCTGGTGTACCTAGATGGCACAATGCTGGAGCCAAACTGTGCTCCTGCTACATCAGAAGCCCCCTGCTCTCATGGGAACCTCTGCAAGAGCACTGGCTTCCAATCTGGGAATCATCTGTAGAGTTTTAAAAGTACTGAGAAGCTGGGTGCAGTGGCTCATGCCTGTAATCCCAGCACTTTGGGAGGCTGAGGCGGGTGGTCACCTAAGGTCAGGAGTTCAAGATGAGCCTGGCCAATATGGTGAACCCCATCTCCACTAAAAAATACAAAAATTAGCCAGGCATGGTGGCGGGCGCCTATAATCCCAGCTACTCAGGAGGCTGAGGCAGGAGAATTCCTTGAGCCTGGGAAGCGAAGGTTTCAGTGAGCCGAGATCCCGCCA
The DNA here is from genome assembly GCF_028878055.3 of Symphalangus syndactylus. Taxonomy (NCBI): domain Eukaryota; kingdom Metazoa; phylum Chordata; class Mammalia; order Primates; family Hylobatidae; genus Symphalangus; species Symphalangus syndactylus. The sequence goes on from NC_072440.2 coordinate 18,085,893, forward strand.
CTACACTTCAGTCTGGGTGACAAGAATGAGAACCTGTCTCAAATGGATGAATGAATGACTGTACTGACGTCTGGCCGATGTTCAGTACTAAAAATAAAAATAAAAGTACTGGCCGGGCACGGTGGCTCACGCTTGTAATCCCAGCACTTTGGGAGGCCAAGGCAGGCGGATCACGAGGTCAGGAGATCGAGACCACGGTGAAACCCCGTCTCCACTAAAAATACAAAAAAAATTAGCCGGGCGTGATGGCGGGTGCCTGTAGTCCCAGCTACTCGGAGAGGCTGAGGCAGGAGAATGGCGTGAACCCGGGAGGCGGAGCTTGCAGTGAGCCGAGATTGCGCCACTGCACTCCAGCCTGGGCGACAGAGCAAGACTCCGTCTCAAAAAAATAAATAAATAAATAAAAGTACTGAGCACGGTGGCTTATGCCTGTAATCCCAGCACTTTGGGAGGCCAAGACAGGTGGATCACTTGAGGTCAGGAGTTTGACACCAGCCTGGCCAACATGGTGAAACCCAATCACTAACAAAAACACAAAATAGGCCGTGTGCGGTGCCTCCTGCTTGTAATTCCAGCACTTTGGGAGGCCAAGGAGGGCGGATCACGAGGTCAGGAGATCAAGACCACGGTGAAACCCCGTCTCTACTAAAAATACAAAAAAAAAAAAAATTAGCCGGGCATGGTGGCAGGTGCCTGTAGTCCCAGCTACTTGGAGAGGCTGAGGCAGGAGAACGGCGTGAACCCAGGAGGCGGAGCTTGCAGTGAGCCGAGATTGCGCCACTGCACTCCAGCCTGGGCGACAGCGTGAGACTCCGTCTCAAAAAAAAACAAAAACAAAAACAAAAAAAACACACATGCTTCTGGGCACCAACCTGAGCATCAGATTCAATCAGCTTGGGAGAGGGCTCAAGAATTTGCATTTCTCACAAATGTCCTGGTGACATTGAGGCTGCCAGTCCAGGGACCACACTTTGAGAACTGCCAGTGTAACCTGCTAAGGGCAGCTGGCGAGAAGTGGAATGCGAGAGGAAGGGTGGGCTCAGAGTTACTCAGAGCAGCCCTGTGGAAGAAGGGAAGCAGGTCCAGGAAAGGAGTCGGAGGGTTTCCACCAGCACAGGATGAAAACCCTGGTGGTACAGTGTTACAAAGCTGAGAAGAGAGTGGGAAAACAACTTCCAGTCTTCAATAAATACTTACTTAAAAAAGCATATATTGGTGTTAGAGGGAAATACACAGGCATTTGATTAGAAAAGAGTGAGGGATGTAAAAGAGGAACGAGTCAAAGGTTCAGATGTTTGAGCAGAAGGATATCCAGGTCCTACAGTAGACGCTGACCAGGTAGCTGGAGGTTCCAGCCAAGAGTTTAGAAGAAAGGACAGGGCTGGAGACGTGTAGGCCTGGGGGTCATGGCCATGAGGTGATAACTGAGGTTCCGCGAGTGGATAAGAAAACAAGAAGGCAGAGAAGAGAGGGCTGAGGATAGAAATCTGGGTCATTTAGGTTGTAAGAAATATTAGGACAGGCTGGGCGCAGTAGCTCACGCCTGTAATCCCAGCACTTTGGGAGGCCAAGACAGGTGGATCACTCCAGGTCAGGAGTTTGACATCAGCCTGGCCAACATGGTGAAACCCAATCACTAATAAAAACACAAAATGGCCGTGTGCGGTGCCTCCTGCTTGTAATCCCAGCACTTTGGGAGGCCGAGGCGGGCAGATCACGAGGTCAGATCGAGACCATCCTGGCTAACACGATGAAACCCCGTCTCTACTAAAAATACAAAAAATTAGCCAGGCGTGGTGGCAGGCGCCTGTAGTCCCAGCTACTCAGGAGGCTGAGGCAGGAGAATGGCGTGAACCCGGGAGGCAGAGCTTGCAGTGAGCGGAGATTGCGCCACTGCACTCCAGCCTGGGTGACAGAGCGAGACTCCGTCTCAAAAAAAAAAAAAAAAAAAATTAGCTGGGTGCAGTGGCAGGTGCCTGTAATCCCAGCTACTCAGGAGGCTGAGACAGGAGAATTGCTTGAACCCAGGAGGTGGAGGTTGCAGTGAGCTGAGATCATAACACTGCACTCCAGCCTGGGAAACACAGCAAGACTCTGTCTCAAAATAAATAAATAAATAAATAAATAAATAAATAAATAAATAAATAAATAAATAAATAAATAAAAATTAGGGCAGCCAACCCAACCAACTGTTTTGAAAATAGAGGTAGGAAGAGAAAACAGGACCTTCCCTGAAATTATAGGGCTGGATGCCAGAACGTAAGGAGTTGAGACCCTGGTAATGGAATAGCTGTGGACTAAAGACAATGGCTGTGTTCTGAGCACTTACTGAGTGTCAGGGCCTACATTTTGTTAACACCTTGTAAGAACAATATCATTATCCACATTTTACCAAAAAGGAAACCAAGTCTCAGAGGGATTAAGTAATATTCCCAAAGCTACTCAATTTAGTAAGTAGCAGAGCTGAGATCAAATAGACATCAGTCACCTCCAAAGCCTGTGTCCTAAACTACCTTGCTAGGCACTAGGCCACTGACTTCTGAATTTGCCTAAGACCTGAAAGGAGGAGATGGGCTGTTTAGCTCAAAATGTTTCTCTTCCAGACACAGCTAAGTAGGCACCACAGTAACAATGGTCCAGTAACTCTTCTGCTTTTAACACTGGGGCTATTTTGTCTAAAATAAAAGAGATCATTCTGAGACCAGCCAGGCCATCATGGCGAAATCCTGTCTCTACTAAAAATACAAAAATTAGCTGGGCAGGGACCAACTACTAAGGAGACTGAGGCACGAGAACAGCTTGAACCCAGGAGGCAGACGTAAGCCACTACACCCGGCCGGAGTCGCTGGATTCTAAACCCAAATCCACCACTTATTTCCTCCTATATTATTTATTTATTTATTTTGTTTTTTGAGACAGCGTCTCGCTCTGTCACCAGGCTGGAGTGCAGTGGTGCAATCTCGGCTCACTGCAGCCTCTGCCTCCTGGGTGCAACCGATCCTCCTGCCTCAGCCTCCCGAGTAGCTGGGACTACAGGCACACGCCACCACACTCAGCTAATTTTTTGTATTTTTAGTAGAGACAGAGTTTCACCATGTTGGCCAGGATGGTCTCAATCTCTTGACCTCGTGATCCACCCGCCTCGGCCTCCCAAAGTGCTGGGATTACAGGCGTGAGCCACTGTGCCCAGCCTCTTATTTTTTAACTTTCACCAGCATGTAGTCACAGGGTGGCCTAGTGCAGAGGCAGATCTCAGGAGCCTGGCATTCTCCTCCTCTCACTATGGAACCAGCCAAATCTGTTCCGTGGCTGTTTAAGCTGGTCTAGAAAAGCTCCCAAACAGAGGGGGTCTGGGCAATGAGGTTAAGTGTTTAGAGAGGACTGGGAAATGCACCCAAATTACTGGTTCAGAGTGGAACCAGTAAGAAAGCCTGCCATGAAAAGAACTACTCGATTCAACCGCCTTACATGTCAGGTCCACTGCTTGTTCCGGCTCCATCAAATCCAAGGCCAAGGCCTCCAGGTTTCTGAAGTGCTGCTGCAGCACGGGGTTCTCAAAGCTGTCACTTCTGTTAAAACAATAATGTAACTCAATTGAAACATGACAATTTAAACATTGAAAAAAGAAGAATAAATAAAACCACCTGAGATACTACAGGTCCAGGGTGAGCTGAGAAGAACACAAAAACACCCCAAGTAAAACAGTTGAGGTCAGGTGTGGTAGCTCATGCCTGTAATCCCAGCACTTTGGTAGGCCAAGGTAGGCGGAATGCTTGAGTCTAGCAGTTCGAGACCAGCTTGGACAACATGGTGAGACCCTGTCTCTACAAAAAATTTAAAAATCAGCCAAGCATGTTGGTGCATGCCTGTGGTCCCAGCTACTCAGGAGGCACAGGTAAGAAGACTGCTTGAGTCCAGGAGATCAAGGCTGCAGTGAGCCCTGATCGTGCCACTGTACTCCAGCCTGGAGGGCAGAGCGAGACTTTGTCTCACATCAACTTAAAAAGCAAACCAGCCTGGGCACCCTGGCTCACGCCTGTAATGCAGCACTGTGAGAAGCTGAGGCAGGCGGATGGCTTGAGCTCAGGAGTTCCAGACCAGCCTGGGCAACGTGGTGAAACTCCATCCCTACAAAAAATACAAAAATTAGCCAGGTGTGGTGGTGCAAGGCTATGGTCCCAGCTACTCGGGAGTCTGAGGTGGGAGAATCACCTGAGCCCAGGGAGGTCAAGGCTGCAGTGAGCTATGGTAATACCACTGCACTCAAACCTGGGTGACGAGACTCTGTCTCAAAATAATAATAATAATAATTAAAATAAAAAATTATTTAAAAATGACGTGAAAAAAATTATGTTTAGTGTCCCATTATGCAGGCTCTGAGAGTTGGTCTATTATATATGTGAGAGGGAATGACTTGAATTACTTAATCATTCTTTTAAGCCTGTAACAATTTACACTAGATTTATTTACTTTTGCTCATTGTGGAATAACAAACACAATCAAGGAGAAGGGCAACTAAGAATCCCACTATTTTTTCGAATTTGTTCAACCAACCAATCTGGCTAAGTACAGCACAACAGAGCAACCACAGAATCCCAGAGTCTCCAATATAATAAAAGCTTCCATTCTCTATATGGCTTTCAAAAAACTATTAATAACAAGTAGTAATCTGTTAGTTTGCTGAAAAGAGTAGTGCCATTCTCTTGGCCTATGCCCAAGCTAAGTTTCTAATAAGACTTTCAACTCAGGAGGCAGTTCCAGAAGGCCTGAGATTGACTCACCTGTATGTGAAGCGAAGCTTCTCAACGATAGCCTTCATCTTGTCCACCTGCTCTGAAGTTGCCATGATTTTTTCAGTAAAGGGCATCTTCCTTTTATCATCAGCAAAGGGTAAAAAGACCAGCTGGAAGCCTGAAGAAGGGAGATAAATTTTCTTTGATTTGACTTCAAGTGTTGCAGTCACTTGTTTCTCAGCTCCAAATTCTTCCTTCTATGTCCTGTGGTGCTGGTGCTGGGGCCGGGGCCCTGCAGGCCCCATTTCTTGAACTTCACCAGCTGGTTTTTGTTATCATCTGCCTAACAGACTCCCTCTGCAGTTTCCAGGAGACTGCAAGGGAGGAGGGGTGCCCCTTCCTGTATACAGTAGATCCCTTATCCCTGGGGAATATGTTTGAAGAACCCCGGAGGATACCTGAAACCTCAGGCAGCACCAAACCTGACTGCCATCAATTGAAACATGTTTCTGTCCATGTTGTACATTCACAAATTTAATATTTAATGTTTTTTTCCATCTTTTTTTTTTTTGAGATGGAGTTTCACTCGTCACCCAGGCTGGAGTACAGTGGCGCAATCTCGGCTCACTGCAACCTCCGCCTCCCAGGTTCAAGCGGTTCTCCTGCCTCAGCCTCCTGAATAGCTGGGATTACAGGCGCCACCATGCCCGGCTAATTTTTGTACTTTTGGTGAAGACGGGATTTCGCCATGTTGGCCAGGCTGGTCTCAAACTCCTGACCTCAGGGAATCCGCCCACCTCGGCCTCCCAAAGTGCTGGGATTACAGGCGTGAGGTACTGCGCCCAGCTTTCATCTTTTTTTTTTTTTTTTTTTGAGACAGGATCTTGCTATCACCCAGGCTGGAATGCAGTGGTGTGATCACAGCTTACTGTAGCCTCTACGTCTCAGGCTCAAGTAGCCTATCAAGTAGCCGGGACTACAAGTGAACACCAACACATCTGGCTACTTTTTTGTATTTTTTGTTTTTTTTAAAGAGACAGAGTTTCACCATGTTGCTCAGGCTGGTCTCAAACTCCTGGGCTCAGGCGATCCACCTGCCTCAGCCTCCCAAAGTGCTAGGATTACAGGCATTAGCCACAGTGCCTGGCCTCCTTTTCTATTTTAACTAAGCACTTCTCATGTACTGTGGCAGTAACTTTTACAGTTTGAGGTGCAACAGCAAAACTAGCTTGGGCCGGACATGGTGGCTCACGTCGTAAGCACAGCGCTTTGGGAGGCTGAAGGAGGAGGATCACTTGAGCTCAGGAGTTCGAGACCAGCCTGGGCAACATAGTGAGACTTTGTCTCAATTTATGTAAAAAAAGGAAAAAAAAAAAAACAAAAAAAACTAAGATGAATTTCTATTGTTTTTTTGTTTGTTTTTGAGACAGTCTTGCTGTCGCCCAGGCTAGAGTGCAACGGCGCGATCTAGGCTCACTGCAAGCTCCGCCCCCTGGGGTTCACGCCATTCTCCTGCCTCAGCCTCCCAAGTAGCTGGGACTACAGACACCTGCCACCACGCCTGGCTAATTTTTTGTATTTTCAAGTAGAGACGGGGTTTCACCGTGTTAGCCAGGATGGTCTCGATCTCCTGACCTCGTGATCCACCCGCCTTGGCCTCCCAAAGTGCTGGGATTACAGGTGTGAGCCACCGTGCCCGGCCACTAAGATGAATTTCTTTTTCCTTCTTAACAATTTTGTGGATAGAAGATTCCTTCTTACCATGTATCTTAGCAACCTCGGCATAAAAAAAAAACTAAAATGAATTTTTTCCCTTCTTAACAATTTTGTGGATAGAAGATTCCTTCTTACCATATATCTTAGCAACCTCAGCATATATTTTTTTCTTCCTTAAAGTCAAGAACTCTCACCTTTTCATTTAAAGGAAGCACTTTATGACTTTCTCTTTAGTATATCCAAATTGCCAATACCACTACACTTGTGCTTTGGGGCCATTATTAAATAAGGGTGACCTGAACACAAGCACCGCAATACTGATTACCTTGACAGTCAATCTGATAACCAAGACAGCTACTAAGTGACTAACCGGTGGGTAGCATTTACAGTGTGGAGATGCTGAACAAACGGATGATTCCTGCCCCAGGTGGGATTGTGCTTTTAAGTTATTTCTGGAATTTTCCATTTAAAATTTTTGGACCATGGTTGACTATGGGTAACTGAAACTGCAGAAAGCAAAACTGTGGTTGTGGCCCTCCTGTATTTACTGTTCCTATCTGTATTGCCCCAGCAAAGACCCTTTACCTGGCAGCAGTTGGTTCCAGTCTCCAGCTTTTTCGACACATCCAGAGCTAGCCGGACAGTGCCTCCTCCCTGGAGGGCTAAGTCCCAGCTCCACGGGGGCCTCCTCTGAGCTTCACCCTCGCCCCTTTTATCCTTACCCTCTACCACGTGATAAATAAAAGGTAACAGGTAAGGCTTATCAGGCTGATTTTAGTTCAGTTACTGGCTGGTTCTGGAAGGACTAAAAAATCTAGGCCCTGTAACCAACTGCTGCTACCAGGCGAAAGCCTTTGCTGACAATGCTGACCACACTGAGCAAACAGGAAGAAGCAAGTCCCTCACCTCTCCTCTGCCCTTTGGTCTCCCTCTAGCACCCACTATAGACACAGCCTGAGAGCCAGCTGTGAAAGATGAAATTAGGTTTAGATCATTTCAGCCTCAGCAGTGCAGAGCATAAAAGGGTGGATTTGGAGCCAAGATACAATAGCTTAGCAACTGAGCACTCCTGAGCATGCTGAGGATCAAAGTTAAAACTACAGTAACTCATCTCAAATGTAAAACCACCCCGAGGGAAAGGTGCTCCAGAACGCCCAACTTTGTAGCTAAGGAATATTAAATAGAAAGGTTAAATTACTTGCCCACGTTGACCAGCTAACAAGCAGCAGAGATGGGCCCAAAACAAAAGCAAGCAAGCTTCCAGACACATAAGCACAAGATAAAGTCAAATCTGACTTTAAAATCCATGGTCTTTCCGCTATACCTCACTATCTTGGCAAACCCCATGGTTGGTTTGTATAGGAACTAAACCAAAAATGAGACATTACAAGGGTGCCAAACAATGGCTTTGGAAAGAAAGGTGTCGGCAGTGAGGTCCCAAGAACTTGTGTCAGTAATCTGCAAACAGTTCCCTAGGCGGACACTTCTCTATCCTAGCTGCAGATCAGCCTTGTATGGCTGTGCATGCTGTGCAACCCATCACCACATTTAGTGGCCTTACCTGGCTGTGCATTAAATTCACCCAAGAAAGCTTAAAAATAGACATTTTTAAGCCCCATTCCCAGAGACTATGATTCAGTAGGTCTGCATTAGGAGTCCATGGATGATTCAAAAGTATGAGCAATGTTCAGAAGCCCTGGAAGTATCTCTGCCACATACCTGGAGGAGTCACCTGAATTTTCTGGTCATCCAACTCTTCTTCCTGTGGCACCAAAGCCACAAAATAAGGAGGGATGTTCCTGCGGGGTGTGTATCTGCACAATGCTGCAACTTCCTTCTCCAGACACTTGATGAGCAGAGCACTGAACAGGGTTGAGCTCCCTAGAAAACAAAAAGCCCAGTGACCAGCCTCCTAAAAAAAGGTTTCCTCCTTTCTTCTTTTAGCCCTACAGTTTCTCTTCCATTTTCTTTAAAGGGCTTATTTTAATTTTATTATTTATTCATTTGAGATAAGGTCTCGCTCTGTCACCCAGGATAGAGTGCAGTGCTGCAATCACAACTCACTGCAGCCTTGACCTCCCAAGTTCAAGCAATCTTCCCACTTCTGCTTCCTGAATAGCTGGGACTACAGTCACACACCATCACACCCAGCTAGTTTTAAGATTTTTTGTAGAGACAAGGTCTCTCTAAGTCACCCACACTGTTCTCCAACTCCTAGGCTCAACTGATCCTCCAGCCTCAGCCTCCCAAAGTGTTGGGATTACAGGCATGAGCCACCACACCAAGCCTTTAAAGGGCTTATAATATCTCAACAGGTAAAGGTTGGAGGACCCCACAGCTGAGGGGAAAATGGGGGCAGCAGAGACACAGAAAGGAAAATTTAAAAAGGAATAAGAGGTTTAGAAGCCCCAAACATTCCACTTAAGAAAGTTAATTATGGCTGGGCATGGTGGCTCACGCCTGTAATTAGCACTTTGGGAGGCAAAGGTGGGCGGATCACAAGGTCAGGAGTTCGAGACCAACCTGGCCAATATGGTAAAACCCCGTCTCTACTAAAAATACAAAAATTAGCTGGGCATGGTAATGCACGCCTGTAGTCCCAGCTACTCAGGAGGCTGAGGCAGAAGAATCGCTTGAATCCAGGAGGCGGAGCTTGCAGTGAGCTGAGACCTCGCCACTGCACTCCAGCCTGGGCGACAGAGCGAGACTCTGTTTCAAAACAAACAAACAAACAAACAGAAAGTGAATTATTGGCCAGGTGAGGTGGCTCACGCTTACAGTCCTAGCACTCTGGGAGGCCAAGACAGGTGGATTGCTTGAGTCCAGGAGTTTGAGACCAGCCTGCCCAACATAGCAAAACCTGTCTCTACTAAAAATACAAAAGATTAGCTGGACGTGGTGGTGTGGGCCTGTAGTCCCAGTTGCTGGAGAGGCTGAGGTGGGAGATCACCTGAGCCTGGGAGCTTGAGACTGCAGTGAGCCAAGATGGTGCCACTGGACTCCAGCTTGGGTGACAGAGTGAGACTCTGTCTCCAAAAAAAAAAAAAAAAAAAAAAAAGCAAATTATTAATGTTAATTCACCTTTACTGACACTAGGTTAATGACATGACCCCAGTTACTAATGAAAACCAATCAAGTCAAATCTGGGGTGTTCATGAGCCACAGCACAGAGGAAGATAGGGTCTAGACTGCAAAAATAAACACAACGGCAAGGTTCACATCCTCTTTAATTTCCAACCCTAGAGAAAAAGCTGTGGACTTATTTTGGTTTTGTTTGCTTTCTGCTCTCTATCTGATGCTTCAAAGAATTACATGGGAAATTGTTTTTAAAAAGCTAAATTCCAGGCTGGATGTGATGGCTCACGCCTGTAATCTCAACACTTTGGGAGGCCAAGGCGGGTGGATCACCTAAGGTCAAGAGGTCGAGACAAGCCTGGCCAACATGGTGAAACCCCATCTCTACTAAAAATACAGAATTTAGCCGGGCGTGGTGGCGTGCACCTGTAATCCCAGCTACTTGTGAGCCTCAGGCAGGAGACTCGCTTGAACCCAGGGGACGGAGACTGCAGTGAGCCGAGATTGCACCACTTCACTACAGCCTAGGCAACAACAAAAAAATGAATATAAATATAAATAAGGCCAGGTGCAGTGGCTCACACCTGTAATCTCACCACTTTGGGAGGGCGAAGTGGGTGGATTGCGAGGTCAGGAGTTCGAGACCAGACTGGCCAAAATGGTGAAACCCCATCTCTACTAAAAATACAAAAATTAGCTAGACATGGTAGCAGGTGCCTGTAATCTCAGCTACCCCAGAGGCTGGGGAAGGAGAATCGTTTGAACCAGGGAGGCGGAGGTTGCAGTGAGCCGAGATCGCGCCATTGCACTCCAGCCTGGGTGACAGGGAGAGACACTGTCTCAAAAAACAAACAAACAAACAAACAAATATATATATGTAAAGCTAAATTCCACAGTCCTCACCCAGGAGGCGGATGTTGCAGTGAGCTGAAACTGCACCATTGCACTCCAGCCTGGGTGACGAGTAAAACTCCACCTCCAAAAAAAAAAAAAAAAAAAGAAATCTGTTTAACTTTCTTCATTCCCACATTTCCAAAATTTCAGCTTGAAATACTTTTGTTTTTTTTTTGAGACAGAGTCTCACTCTATGGCTCAGGCTGGAGTGCAGTGGTGTCATCTCAGCTCACTGCAACCTCTGTCTCCCAGGTTCAAGTGATTTTCATGCGTCAGCCTCATAGGCGCAAGCCACCAGGCCTGGCTTAATTTTGTATTTTTAGTAGAGACGAGGTTTCACCATGTTGGCCAGGCTCATCCTGACTTCAGGTGACCCATCTGCCTCAGCCTCCCAAAGTGCTAGGATTATAGGCATGAGCCACTGCACCGGGCAGAGCTTGAAACACTTTCAACATACTCCATTAGCATCTCCTGTACAGTGTCCAAGCAGTGCCCATTTACAAAGTGCTGCTCTGTAAACTGCATTGTGTGTTAAGAGTCACTCATCCATGGTCCACGCTACTTACCGATCACCAGCGACTCCTCTGGGTACACGAACAGGGAGGGCCTCAGGTAATGGTGTTTCTTCAGCAGCACCAACGGCTTGAAACCCATGAGCATCAAACCTGGATCATCAAACCGTTTTAGCTCTTCTGTTTCCTCTTTCTCCAGTATAATCTGACGACTCCCATAGATCTGAAGGAGAAGAACAACAAGGATCACATGAGAAGGCTACGTGGTGATGCAAAATAACTCTAAGATGATGATACTAGCCAGTTAAAATCAGCTCTTTTCTTTTCTTTTTTTTTTTTTTGAGACGGAGTCTTGCTCTGTCGCCCAGGCTGGAGTGCAGTGGCGCAGTCTCGGCTCACTGCAAGCTCTGCCTCCCGGGTTCACGCCATTATCCTGCCTCAGCCTCTCCGAGTAGCTGGGACTACAGGCGCCCGCCACCACGCCCGGCTAATTTTTTGTATTTTTAGTAGAGACGGGGTTTCACCGTAGTCTCGATCTCCTGACCTCGTGATCCGCCCGCCTCGGCCTCCCAAAGTGCTGGGATTACAAGCGTGAGCCACCGCGCCCGGCCAAAATCAGCTCTCTTCTAAGGAGCAGGAAGATGGCTCACCTGGGGCATCCTCCTTCTCCAACAGGGAATTAACATTTATTGAGTGACTGCAGGTACTTTACACCAACTACTTTATCTTCTGTAACTATCCTAAGAGGTAGATGTTCAAACTGTTTTAGAGTGGGATTGTGCTTATGAATAGCCACTGCACTCCAACCTGGGCAACACAGTGAGCTTCTCTTTGCAAAAACAATAAAATAGGCTAGGTGCAGTGCCTCATGCCTGTAATCCCAGCACTTTGAGAGCTGAGGCAAGACTGCTTGAGCCCAGGAGTTCAAGACCAGCCTGGGCAACATGGCAAGACCCAATCTGTATAAAAAAATTAAAAATTAGCTCAGTATAGTGGTACACACCTGTGGTCCCAGCTACTTGGGAGGCTGAGACTGGAGGATCGCTTGAGCCCAGGAGTTCGAGGATGCAGTGTGCCAAGATGGCGCCACTGCAATGAAGCCTGGGTACCAGAGCAACTCTATCCCCCCAACCCAAAAAAAGAAAAAAAAAAAAAAGTACTGACCTCTCAGCACCATCCCTGACACACAAAGCATGCTTAAACCATATCTATTTATTTTATTATTTACTATTTGAGATGCAGTCTCTGTCACACTGTCACTGGCGTGCAGTGGCGCAATCTCAGCTCACTGCAACCTCCCAGGTTCAAGTGATTCTCCTGCATCAGCCTCCTGAGCAGCTGGGATTACAGGTGTGAGCCACTGTGCCCGGCCCAAACCATATCTATTTATTAAATGAGAGGACCTATGTCAGGTACTGTGCTAGGTCTCAATGTGGGAGGCAGAGACACACATATATAAGTACTATTTCCAAGGCAGGGCACATTGGCTCATGCCTGTAATCCCAATACTTTGCGAGGCCAAGGCGGCTGGATCGTTTGAGCTCAGGAATTCGAGACCAGCCTGGGTAACATGGTGAGATCCTGTCTCTACGAAAAAAAAAAAAAAATACAAAAAATTAGCCAGGCGTAGTGGCATGAGCCTGCAGTCCCAGCTACCCAGGTGGCTGAGGTGGGAGGATCAACTGAACCCAAGAGGTTGAGGCTACAGTGAACCATGATGGCGCTACTGCAAAGATTATTGTTTGTATTGTTTGGAGATATACACACACACACACACACACACACATATATATATTTTTTTTTTGCACTCTCTTCCCCAGGCTGTGCACCACCACACCTGGCTAATTTTTAGTTTTTTAGTAGAGACAGGGTCTCGCTATGATGCCCAGGCTGATCTCAAACTCCTGGGTTCAAGTGATCCTCCTGTTTCAGCCTCCCAAAGTGCCTGAGCCACCATACCCAATGATGTTTGTATTTGATCCTGGATATGTGATTAATAATAGCTTAGTAGCAGATTCAAATTTGGGTTTTACGAACAAAAGAACTCTCAAGGTTTTTTCAAACATACCGGACCAAGAAAGAAACTCAGTGACCAGACAGCTTACTGCCTACCAATAAATCAATACAAAAAATTAGTTACTTCCAAAATGGAAGAGAAAATTTCTTTATCTTTTTCTCCTTCAAAGAGTAGGGCAAAACTCTCTGGCTTGAAATTTGTGCTCATGGGTTGAATCAAAATAATATTTTAGTCATCCTTATAGGCCCTAAACTTATGTAAAATCTCAGATTCTTCCACATTTTGCATAAAGGAAGCATGACTCATTCAATTTTAATTTTCGATGTTAAATCCCTCTATAGACTGAGCAAAGGTAAGAGGATGAGGAAAGACAATGTTCTGCATCCTGCATCTGTCTTTCAGATGCAGAAAGGGAGATGTATGCCATCCCAAGGCACAGGAAAAATACCACTAGCAAAAATAAATTCTCTCCCTAAAAAAACGAGTTCATACTCTTCCTAACTCCTCATCTCCCTAATTAACTATCAAGTATTTTCTGCTATTGTACCTGAGCAAGACAGCTAGACTGACAGCAGCATGTACTGAGTGATGAAGGGGTGAGGTTTTCACTGACATCTCTTTCAGACACTGGCCCAGTTTAACTTTCTAGCTATCAAAATATCACTGATCCAGACGCCACAGTCCTAAGGAGTTAAGTCTTTGTGTTTTAACAGGTTAGCAAGAAAGGTGCACATGGCTCATCCAAGTGTGGTGGTATTTACAACTAATTGATCACAACCAGTTACAGATTTCTTTGTTCCTTTTCCACTCCCACTGCTTCACTTGACTAGCCGAAAGAGAAAAGAAACAGAAGAGGAGAGGGGAGGGGAGGGAGTCGGGGAGAGAAAAAAGAAAAGGAAAGGGAAAGGGAAAGGGAAGGGGAAGGGGAAGGGGAAGGGGAAGGGGAAGGGGAAGGGGAAGGGGAGGGGGAAGGGAAGGAAAGATGCACATACTAAAGTTATTTAACTGGTCAGCCTGATCAATGTCTCTCCTCCTCGTTAACTCTTCAGTGGGAGAAAATTCAGTAAGAAAACATCTTGGGTTAGGTGTGGTGGTTCACACCTATAATCCCAGCACTTTAGGAGGCTGAAGCAGGAGTACTGCTTGAGCCTAGAAGTTTGAGGCCAGCCTGAGCAACATAGTGAGACCTCATCTCTATTAAAAACAAAAAAACAAATAAAAAAAAAACGCTGGGCACAGTGGCCAATGTCTGTAATCCCAGCACCCCAGCACTTTGGGAAGCCAAAGCAGGATTACTTAAGACCAGGAGTTTGACACCAGCCCACGCAACATAGTGAGACACCGTCTCTTTTTTTTTTTTTTTGAGACGGAGTTACGTTCTTGTTGCCCAGGCTGGAGTGCAACGGCGTGATCTCGGCTCACCGCAACCTCTGCCTCCCAGGTTCAAGTGATTCTCCTGCCTCAGCCTCCTGAGTAGCTGGGATTACAGGTATGCACCACCACGCCCAGCTCATTTTGTATGTTTAGTAGAGATGGGGTTTCTCCATGTTGGTCAGGCTGGTCTTGAACTCCTGACCTAGGTAATCCACCCGCCTCGGCCTCCCAAAGTGCTGCGATTACAGGCATGAGCCACTGTGCCGTCAATCCAGTCTCTTAAAAAATAAATAAATAAATAAATAAACTAGCTGGGTGTGATGTCACATGCCTGTGATCCCAGCTACTTGTGAGGCTGAGACAGAAGGATCGCTTCAGCCCAGGAGGTCAAGGCTGTAATGAGTCATGTTCGCCCCACTGAACTCCAGCCTGGGCGACACAATGAGACCCTGTCTCAAAAACAACAACAATAAAAGGCATCTCTACCTACCTGAGACCTCTTGGTATCGCTAGGCAGAAGCAAACCGCCTGTACTTGTATTAAAGGTCCGGGTCTTGGTTTTCACTGGTTCATTTGTTTCCCGATAGAGCTTTATTGGAGGAGGCTTGAGAGCCTTCTGGACCAGATTATAAATGCCCACAGAGATCACTATATCTTTGTTGAGCTTCAGCTTTAACCTGAGGGAGTGAAAAATGAAAGAGCATGAACTGAAAGACTGCACTTTTCTATCTAAAATTCCCTCATAACACCAAAGCTTCACAACACCAAAGCTTCACTGTTTTATTCTCTCCAATAATCCTAAGCAAGCTCTCAAAATATAAATATGCTTTTTAACAATACAATCGAATGTGCTATAATACCACCTCAGAATCTATACCACAATATATTAACTACTTAAAATAATGATAAAGAATGTACTACAGGTTGAGTATCCCTTTGCAAAATGCTTGCTTAGGACCAGAAATGTTTCAGATTTTTTTTGGAATATTTGCATTTTATACTACTTACTGGTTGAATATTCCTAGCCCAAAAATCTAACACCCATAATGCTCCAATAAGCACTTCCTTTGAACATTAGGTCGGTGCTCAAAAAAGTTTCAGATTGTAGAGCGTTTCTAATTTTGCATTTTCAGATTACTAACACTCAACCCGTATAATAAAATGATAGTTTGTATTAAGCACAGCACTATACCAATCACCTCACAGCTATTCTCTCATTTAATCATCATAATAACCCTGTAAGTACTGTACTGGTTGTCTCGTCTCTGCTTTTTTTTTTTTTCTTCGAGACAGAGTCTCACACTATTGGTTGGGATGGAATGCAATGGCGTGATCTCGGCTCACTGCAACCTCTGCCTCCCGGGTTCAAGTGATTCTCTTGCCTCAGCCTCCCAAGTGGCTGGGAATATAGGCACCCGCCACGACACCCGCCACGACACCCAGCTAATTTCTTTTTATTTTAGTAGAGATGGTGTTTCACCATGTTGGCCAGGCTGGTCTTGAACTCCTGACCTCGTGATTCACCCGCACTGGCCTCCCAAAGTGCTGGGATTACAGGTGTGAGCTATCATGCTTGGCCTCGTCTCTGTTTTTCTAGGATCCCTTCCCCCTGCTTTGAAGAATAAAGACCCATCATGCCGGATGCGGTGGCTTAGGCCTGTAATCCCGGGTCAGGAGATCGAGACCAGCTTGGCCAACATGGTGAAACCCCATCCCTACTAAAAATACAAAAATTAGCCGGGCATGGTGGCGCACAGTCTGTAATCCCAGCTACTCGGGAGGCTGAGGCAGGAGAATCGCTTGAACCAGGGAGTTGGAGGTTGCAGTGAGCCAAGATCGCGCCACTGCACTATAGCCTAGTGACAGAGCGAGACTCTGTCTCAAAAACAAAAAAAAGAAGGAAAGAAAGAATAAAGCCCCATCAAAATAAGGGTTACCTGACAAAACAAAACAAAAAAACACCCCAATTTTTCTTTGGGAATTATCTTTCCCCCACTACAGTTTTCGGAGAATGTTAGTCAAAGTCAAGTTGCTGTGCCTTTTTCTGGCCAAGTGGTGGGCATATCTGACCCTGGAGAAGGCCATAGGACGTTCTCATCTGAGAGTCGGGGTCTCTGAGCAGTGGCCATGAAAGGACAAGATTGCAGAGAATACTTTCTTCTCATAATGGCACCCTAAAGACACTGTCATTAGTTCCTGCTGTGTAGATTCCTAGAACTAATTATTTGACTCATACGCTGAAATTAGTCAAGGTCAGCCTTTTTTTTTTTTTAGATGGAGTTTCGCTCTTGTTGCCCAGGCTGGAGTACAATGGCACGATCTCCACTCGCTGCAACCTCCGCCTCCCGGGTTCAAGTGATTCTCCTGCCTGAGCCTCCCAGGTAGCTGGGATTACAG
Source organism: Symphalangus syndactylus (assembly GCF_028878055.3). Taxonomy (NCBI): domain Eukaryota; kingdom Metazoa; phylum Chordata; class Mammalia; order Primates; family Hylobatidae; genus Symphalangus; species Symphalangus syndactylus. The sequence goes on from NC_072440.2 coordinate 18,102,611, forward strand.
GCGCCCACCACCACACCAGGCTAATTTTGTATTTTTAGTAGAGACAGGGTTTCTCCATATTGGTCAGGCTGGTCTCAAACTCCTGACCTCAGGTGATCCACCTACCTCGGCCTCCCAAAGTGCTGGGATTACAGGCGTGAGCCACAGCACCCAGCTCAAGGTCAGTTTTTATTGCTTGCCACTCAAGAACCTTATTATTGACCTTCTATAAATGAGGGCTCAGAGAAGTTACATGACTTGCCCAAGGACAATTAATAAAAATCAATATACAAACTCAAGTATCCCTGTTTCAAAGCTCATGTACTTTTCCATCATGACATATTGCTCCAGAGCACTTATACCAACAGCTTAAGCAGCAACAGGACCTCTTGAAAATGTGTTCTGCAGGCCGGGTGCAGTGGCTCATGCCTGTAATCCTAGCACTTTGGGAGGCTGAGGCGGGTGGATTGCCTGAGCTCAGGAGTTCGAGACCAATCTGGGCAACACAGTGAAACCTCGTCTCTACTAAAATACAAAAAAAATTAGCCAGGCGTGGCAGCGTGCATCTGTAGTCCCAGCTACTATGGAGGCTGAGGCAGGAGAATTGCTTGAACCCAGAAGGCGGAGGTTGCAGTGAGGCAAGATCGCGCCACTGCACTCCAGCCTGGGACGACAGACCAAGACTCCATCTCCAAAAAAAGAAAATGTGTTCTGCAATAATAACAATGTACAAATATGTTTACGATATGCAAAAAATACTTATATTATGGGGGAAAAAAGAACGTAAAATAACCTATGATACACATTCTTCTAAAGCACATAAAACATTCTCTAGGAGAGACCATATGTTGGGCCACAAAACGAGTCTCAGTACATGGAAAAAGATTGAAATCCCATAAAGTATGTTCCTTAACCACAACGGAGCTAAGTTAGAGGTCCACAACAGAAAGAAATGTGGGAAAACCTCAAATATTTGAAAATTAAACAATACACTTAGAAAAAACCCAAAAAGAAATCACGAGGAAAAAATTTTTCTTTTTTTTTTTTTGGAGACAGGGTCTCGCTCTGTCACCCAGGCTGGAGTGCAGTGGCGCCATCTCAGCTCACTGCAACCTCCGCCTCCCGGGTTCAAGAGATTCTCCTACCTCAGCCTCCCAAGTAGCTGGGACTACAAGCACGTCCCACCGTGCCCAGCTAATTTTTTTCCTTTTTTTTTTTGAGATGGAGTCTCACTCTGTCACCTGGGGTGGAGTGCAGTGGTGCAATCTCAGCTCACTGCAACCTCCGCCTCCTGAGTTCAAGCGATTCTCCTGCCTCATCCTCCTGAGTAGCTGGGATTACAGGTGCACACCACCACGACCAGCTAATTTTTGTATTTTTAGTAGAGACGGGGCTTCGCCATGTTGGCCAGGCTGGTCTCGCACTACTGACCTCAGGTGATCCGCCCGCCTCAGCCTCCCAAAGTGCTGGGATTATAGGCGTGAGCCAGCGCGCCTGGCCAGAAAATTTAAAATTATTTTGAACTGCATGAAAGTAAAAACACAATATATCAAAATGTATAGGATGCAGCTAAAGCCATGCTCAGACACAAATTTACAGCTTTAACACTTTTTTGTTTTGTTTTTGAGACAGAGTCTCGCTCTGTTGCCCAAGCTGGAGTGCAATGGTGTTAGCTCACTGCAACCTCTGCCTCCCGGGTTCAAGTGATTCTCCTGCCTCAGCCACCTGAGTAGCTGGGACTACAGGCACCCGCTACCACGCCCGGCTAATTTTTGTATTTTTAGTAGAGCCGGGGTTTCACCATGTTGGTCCAGCTGGTCTCGAACTCCTGACCTCATGATCCGCCCGCCTTGGCCTCCCAAAGTGCTGGGATTACAGGCGTGAGCCACCGCGCCCGGCCAGCTATAACATTTTTATCAGAAAAGAAGAAAAGTCTCCAATAACCAAATCTTCACTGTTGTGGAACACCTAGCAGTATTTAAAGAAGAGAACATGTTTAGACAAGTGTCTGTATAGTTTGAAGGTATACAGGTTCACACTGTGGAGAGACCACTGGTTTTGAGCAGAGCCACAAATAGAAATTTTGGTTCCTGGGGGAAGCACCTAATATACCTTCAGATCAACTTGGAAATGCATGATGTGACTCATGGATGAGTGTTGGTAACAGATGCATTACTAACAACATCAACCATTTGGTGGCTTCTTAGATGTGAAAATCAGTGTCTAAAGGCTGCTTGAAGGAGAGTTGACGATAAATGCAACCAATTACAAAACTGCACAATCTTCAAAAGTAACTTTTTTTTTGTAGACAGGGTCTCACTCTGTAGATTGCTACAGTAAGTTTAAATATTGTTAAAATGCCCATACTACCCAAAGCAATCTACAGACTCAATGCAATCCCTATCAAAATACCAATGACATTCTTCACAGAAATAGACAAAACAATCCTAAAATGTATGTGGAACCACAAAATCATACCGGGAAATTCTCCAGCACATTGGGCTTGGCAAAGATTTCTTAAGTAATACTCCAGAAGCATAGGCAACCAAAACAAAAACGGACAAATAGGATCACATCAAGTTAAAAAGCTTCTGCACAATAAAGGAAATGATCAACAAAGAGAAGAGAAAATATCTGGAAACTATCCATCTGACAAGGGATTAAGAACTAGAACATATAAGGAACCCAAACAACTCTACCGGAAAAAACTCTAACATAATCTGAGATATCATCTCACCTCAGTTAAAATGGTTGGAGGTTCCTGAAAATACTAAGAAGAAAACTACTGTATGATCCAGCAATCCCACTGCTAGGTATACACCCCAAAGAAAGGAAATCTATATATCAGAGATATCTGCACTCCCATGTTTATTGCAGCCCTATTCACAATAGCCAAGATTTGGAAGCAACCTAAGTGTCCATCAAAAGAAGAATGGATAAAGAAAGTGTAGTACAATGGAGTACTATTCAGCCATAAAAAAGGAGATCCTGAGGCAGGTGGATCACCTGAGGTCAAGAGTTCGAGACTAGCCTGGTCAACATGGTGAAACCATGTCGCTACTAAAAATACAAAATTAGTCAGGCATGGTGGCGCATGCCTGTAATCCAAGCTACTTGGAAGGCTGCAGGAGAACTGCTTGAATCCAGGAGGCAGGGGTTGCAGTGAGCCAAGATCACGCCATTTGTACTCCAGCCTGGGCGACAAGAGCAAGACTCAGACTCAAAAAAAAAAAAAAAAAAAAAGGAGATCCTGTCGTTGGTAACAACATGAATGTTGTTGCATTCACTATGCAATGTTGTTTCACTATGTTAAGTGAAATAAGCCAGGCAAAGTAAGACAAACTTTGAATGTTCTAACTTATTTCTGGAAGATAAAAAGTAAAGCAATTCAACTCATGGACATAGAGAGAAAAGGATGGTTACCAGAGACTGTGAAGGGTAAGGGGGTAGGGATGGGGCAGTGGGGATGGTTAATGAGTAAAAAAAATAGAATGAATAAGATCTAATATTTTAGAGCAGATCAGGATGACTATAGTCAATAATAATAGTACATTTTAAAATAACTAAAGGAGTATAATCAGACTGCTTATAATACAAAGGATTAGTGCTTAAGGTGATAGATATCTCAGATAGATAACCCATCTATGCTGATGTAATTATTATGCATTGCATGCCTATATCAAAATATCTCATGGATCTTATAAATATATACACCTACCATGTACCCACAAAAATTAAAAATTTTTAAAAAATCGTAAGTTTAATAATTTTCTAGGCCTTACACCTAAGGCATTGTTCTCAAACATCTCCAATTCATTATTATTTATATCAAGTATCCATCCTATAATGACTGTTCCACAAAATAAGAACAGCTAACATTTATAAATAATTACCACGTGCCAAGCACTATGCCTAGGTTATCTCATTTAATGCTCACGGCAATCCTATGTGAAGGTACAATTTTTTAATTTTTTTAATAAATAGAGACAGGGTCTCCCTGGTTTGCCCAGGCTGGTCTTGCTTCTGGACTCAAGCAATCCTCCTGCCTCAGCCTACTAACATGCTGGGATTACAGGCGTGAGCCACTGCACCTAGCCAAGGAGGTACCATTTTTTGCTCCCATTTTACTAAGGCTCAGAGAAGTCAGGTCACATAGCAAAGGGAAAAGGACTAGAATCCAAACAATCTGACAACAAGGCCTACATTTACCCACTATTTTATCCTCCCATCCATCTCCACCAAAATGTGTAGCAGACTTCCAAACTGTAGTATAAACAACATCGCATCACTTCAAGACAGGTGAAGAGGTGACAAGATACTTGTCTGAGGAAAGGGAAATCGTTTCCGAGAGGAAAAGGAGAACAATGACAAAACTACAATTGTGGCAATGAGTGATTCAAGGTCTCCTGAAAAAAATTTCTTGGGTTTTCTGGTAGAATTGTCAGTAAACTCTTAAACACTGCTTAAAAGTTACCAAAGGTCATGGACCCCTATACTGAGGAAACCAGTCCAGAATGAAAGCTTGAGGAGGAACATTTGAAGCCAGGAGTCTGAGACCAGCCTGGTTAACATTATCAAGAGCCCCAAGTCTACAAAAAAAGCTACTTGGGGCTGGGAATGGTGGCTCACGCCTGTAATCCCAGCACTTTGGGACGCTGAGGCGGGCAGATCACGAGGTCAGGAGATCGAGACCATCCTGGCTAACACGGTGAAACCCCGTCTCTACTAAAAATACAAAAAAATTAGCTGGGCGTGGTGGCGGGTGCCTGTAGTCCCAGCTACTTGGGAGGCTGAGGCAGAAGAATGGCATGAACTCGGGAGGCGGAGCCACTGCACTCCAGCCTGGGCGACAGAGCGAGACTCCGCTCAAAAACAAAGAAAAAAAAAAAAAAGGCTACTTGGGAGGCTGAGACAGGAAGACTGCAGGAAGACTGCCTGAGCCCAGGAGTTGTAGGCTGCGGTGCCATTGTACTCCAGCCTGGGCAAGAGTGAGACTCTGTCTCTTAATAAATAAAAAGCTGAAGGTCTTTAGGAAGAAATACTGAGGAACCTTTAGGATTCTAATATCAAGGCTCTCTAAAAAAACAGAAATCTAGGCCGGATGCAGAGGCTCAAGCCTGTAATCCCAGCACTTTGGGAGGCCGAGGCAGGCGGATCACGAGGTCAGGAGATCCAGACCATCCTGGTTAACACGGTGAAACCATCTCTACTAAAAATACAAAATTAGCCAGGTGTGGTGGCAGGTGCCTGTAGTCCCAGGTACTCAGGAGGCTGAGGAAGGAGAATGGCGTGAACCTGGGAGGCGGAGACTGCAGTGAGCCCAGACCGCACCACTGCACTCCAGCCTGGCCAACAGAGCAAGACTCCATCTCAAAAAAAAAAAAAAAAAAAAAAAGAGAATCTAGGCTACACATGGACACATGATAGCTCACGCCTGTAATCCCAGCACATTGGGAGGCCTAAATGGGAGGATTTCTTGAGCCCAGGAGTTTGCAACCAGCCTGTGCAAAGCAGTGAGACCCCATCTCACAAAAAAAAATAAAAATAAAAAAATAATCAAGAGAGCATGGTGGCGCACGCCTGTGGTCCCAGTTAACTCAGAACACTGATGTGGGACGATCACTGGAGCTCAGGAGGAGGTCGAGGCTAAGGTGAACTGTGATCGTACTGCACTCCGGCCTGGGCAACAGGGCGAGACTTTGTCTCAAATAAAAAAAAAAAAAAAAAGGAAAAAGAATCTAGCAATCTGGTTCCTATTGGTCTCAGGTTTATAAGAAATCAGAAGGACACAATTTTAACAACAATGATAATAACTAACATTTATGAGTTTTTGCTCCCTAACAGGCTCTGTTTTCTAAGTGCTCTTCACTAACTCTTCACAGTAACCTAATGAGGCAGGTATTGTTGTCACCAATTTACAGAGAATGAGGCAAACAATGCACACTCATGCGCCACTAACAGTTTGGGGTGCACACACAATGATAGTCTCTTAAGATGATAATGGAGCTCAAAATTTCCTGTCACCTACTGACATCATAGCTGTCTTAAGTTTGTCGCACAAGGCATCACTCATGCATCCGTAGTGATGCTGTGTAAATAAACCTACTGTGCTGCCAGTTATATAAAAGTATGCAGTCATGTCCTAGGCCTTCACATTCACTCACTATTCACTCAGAGCCACTTCCAGTCTTGTAAGTTCCATTTGTGGTAAGTGCCCTACGCAGGTATACCATTTATCTTTATACCATTTGTTTTTTTTTTTTTTGAGACGGAGTCTCACTGTCACCAGGCTGGAGTGTAGTGGCACGATCTTGGCTCACTGCCACCTCTGACTCCCGGGTTCAAGCGATTCTCAGCCTCCTGAGTAGCTGGGACTACAGGCGCGCGCCACCACGCCCAGCTAATTTTTGTATTTTTAGTAGAGATGAGGTTTCACCATGTAGGCCAGGATGGTCTCGATCTCTTGACCTTGTGATCCACCCAGCTTGGCATCCCAAAGTGGTGGGATTACAAGGCGTGAGCCACCGCGTCTGGCCTATATCATATTTGTATTGTACCTTTTATATACCTTTAGATATATTTAGACACACAAATACTTACCATTGCCTACAGTAAACAGTATGGTAATATGCTGTACAGGTTTGTGGCCTAAGAGCAACAGGCTAACCACATAGCCCAGGTGTGTGGTCGGCTGTACTCTCTGGGTGTGTGAAGTACCCTCTGTGTTTGCACAATGACAAAATCACCTAATGATGCAGTTCTAAGAAGGTATCCCCGTCATTAATTAACACATGACTGTACTAGTGAGTACAGCTAAGGATACTCTTAGACCATAACTGTTTACCCCCACGAAATGGAGGGCTGTGTTATTTTAGAGAAATATCATGCCAGCTCTTGCCAAAGATAAAGCAGCAAATAGCTTCTGCTATCCTGAAATAAAGTGTTTTAGAGGAATACAGTGAGGCAGTGGCATAGTCGAGTTAAGTAGCCAGGCAGGTCAAAGCAATGTATTGCTTCTGGTTTGTTAAGCAATGTGTAGCAGTGCATTGCTTCTGACTTTTTTTTTTTAAGGTAGAGAGAGGGTCTTGCCATGTTGCCCAAGCTGGTCTCAACTCCTAGGCTCAAGCAATCCACCCGCCTTGGCCTCCCAAAGTGTTGGGATTACAGGTGTTAGCCACCGCACCCAGCCTGCTTCTGATTTAAGGGCAGTGTAGGCAGCTGACCCGGGCTGAGTGCACACCTGCTGAGTGCTCGCTTCCTGGTCTCCTTGGCGCGAACCTTCCGCAACAGGTCTTCTAGCTTGCTGGATTCCTCAAAGTGAACCCTGAGGTCCTCATCCTCTGCTATGCTGATGATATCTCTGTAGAACAAGGATATGTCAAAGCCCCCAGGTTTCTTCAGGTGCATCAAGTCAAGGAAGATGCCTGTTGCAAGGGTAAACAAGAGTGAGGGAGGAAAAAACAATTTTCAGCAAGTGAGAAGTTCTTCCAGTTAAAACTGAAACATGTTTTTAAGAAGCTCCCTGAAAACTAGACTATTAACATTTTCAGGACTTAGAGAAAGGAAATCTAGAAAGAAAGGACTTAAGGAAATCAACTGCTATAATGACTTCAGAGAACTTTTCAAATAGTCACCATTTGTGGTAATATTAAAGTCAAGACAACTGGCCAGGCACAGTGGCTCACACCTGTAATCCCCAGCACTTTAGGAGGGCGAGGTGGTGGATCATCTGAGGTCCAGAGTTCAAGACCAGCCTGGTCAACGTGGTGAAACCCCATCTCTACTAAAAATACAAAAATTAGCTAGGCACAGTGGCTCATGCCTGTAATTCCAGCTATCTGGGAGGCTGAGGCAGGTGAATCACTTGAACCTGGAAGGTGGAGGTTGCAGTGAGCCAAGACTGTGCCACTGCACTCCAGCCTGGGCGACAGAGTGAGACTCTGTCTCAAAAAAAAAAAAAAATATCGAGACAATCTTTTTCTGATGGAGTCCTTTAGACAGCTAATGGCATGGCCATCTGCAGTGTTAATGTTACACAGGCGTCTTCTCCTGGCTTCACTTTATTTTTTTATTTTGCTCTAAATGGTAAAAAGCACATGCCTGAAGTCAGGTACACAGAAAGCAATAAAACTGCACTGGGCGCAATGGCACATGCTTATAGTCCCAGCTACTTGGGAGGCTGAGGCTGAGCCAAGACTCCTGAACTCCTAAAAAAAATAAAAAATAAAAAAACAATAATTAAGTGCCAATTTAAGAGAATGAGGAAATATGCCCACCTGTATCTCGGAGATCACCGGCTTTGGTCCTGGCCCGGCTGGCTTTGGCACTGTCATTGCCATGGGGGTTGTCTTCATTGGTGAACAGCATGATCCTCTTATGACTCATCTTGAATTGGACATCACTAAAGAGGTTGGCGCAGACCCACAGCACTTCACTGAGTGAGTAGTCAGATCCGTGGCCCATCAGGTCTTGGAAACGTTTTTGTCCCTGCTGCCCCTTAAACTGGTCAAGCTCTAGAATTCGTTTTGCACCTGATCAGAGGCAGGGAGTCAAATGGAAGGAAAAATCACAAGAACGTCAGTGGCTGCCTTTACCACAAGACTAACAGAAGGACCCTTTTTCACCCCAGAGCTGTTTAACCCATTTAACAAAGTCCACATCGAGCAAGGTCCCCTTTGGAGGAAAGCATACTCCTAGACAAGATGTAACTTGCTTCCTTCTCCACAGTCCTCTTTGATCAGAGTATTGATATTCTCATATATAAGGGAAAAGCTGATCTTAAAATATTACTGACCTGGATTATCCAGCTCCTGTAAGACGTAAATATTTTTAAAATTCACTGAATTTTTGTCTTTCTCAGTACCATAGAACACCACAGCCAAGAGATCGCGATCACTGCTTATGATCTTACTGATGTACACACTTTGGATACACTGAAAAAAATAAAAATTCAATTAATATTTACTTACCACTAAATGGAAGCTCCATAAGTGCTCAGTACCTATTAGTTGCTCAAAATACGTTCGCTGATTTTGTGTATGGCACTAAAATAAGGCATGACCCCTACCTTCAGGGGTAATGAATCCGTGAAAGTAATGGGCATAAATATCAAATTTTAACAAAAACCAGAATGCAGTAGTATATATTAGAAGTATAAGCAGTCCCTGCCATAGAAATCAGAGAATTAACAACATGTATATTCAGGCCAGGCACAGTGGCTCACATCTGTAGCAATCCCAGCACTTTGGGAGGCCGAGGTGGGAGAATCACTTGACCCCAGGAGTCTGAGACCAGCCTGGGCAACATAGTGAGACTCCATCTCTACAAAACAACAACAACAAAAACACAAAAAAATTAGCTCAGCATGGCAGCACAGGGTCCCAGTTACTTGGGAAGTAGAGGTGAAAGATCGCTTGACTCCAGGAGGTGAAGGCTGCAGTGAGCAGAGATCGCACCACTACAGTCCAGCTTGGGCAACAGAGTGAGACCTTATCTCAAGAAAAAAGAAAAAGAAGTATCAGAGGGAGGAAAATGTGCTACAGGAGTTGGGGCGAAGCAAAGCTTTGGAATCAGAAAACCTGGAGTTGAGTCCTACTGATGTCACTTACTTAACTGGCTGAATTTGGACAGGTCATGTGATCTTTCAAGTACCCTGGTATCAGGAAACAGAGTTTATATACACAGTTGGCCCTCCATATCTGCGGTTCTGCATCTATGTATTCAACCAACCTCAAATCTCAAATATTCAGGAAAAACAAAGAAATTCCAGTTTCAAAAAGCAAAACCTGAATTTGCCATGTGCCAAGTACTACGTTGAAGCCATGTGAATGAAGTGATGCATAGGCGGCATCGTATTAGGTACTATGAGTAACCTAGAGATGACTTGAAGTATAGGGGAGGATGTGTGTAGGTTATATGCAAATACTATGCCATTTTATTTAAGGGACTTGGGCATCCTCGGATTTTGGAATCCACGGGGAGTCCTGGAACCACTTCCTCCAATAACAAGGGATGACTATATAAAATAATTACAATGCTTAAGTACATGTGACCTGAAAATAAGTCAATAACTACCAGTAAGAGCATCCTTGAAATAAAACTGCTGAACTACCCAGTTAAAGACATCAGTATTCCAGTAATAGGAAAGGTCTACCCCTCTATATAAACTAATGTCAGCATCTGGTAAATCAGGTCTTGTAAGAGTTCGTCAGTTCAGCCGGGCGCGGTGGCTCATGCCTATAATCCCAGCACTTTGGGAGACCAAGGCGAGCAGATGACGAGGTCAGGAGTTTGAGACCATTCTGACCAACATGGTGAAACCCCATCTCTACTAAAAATACAAAAATTAGTTGGGTGTGGTAGCACATGCCTGTAATCCTAGCTACCCAGGAGGGTGAGGCAGGAGAATCGCTTGAACCCAAGAGGTGGAGGTTGCAGTGGGCTGAGATTGCGCCACTGCACTCCAGCCTGGGCGACAGAGCGAGACTCCGTCTCGAAAAAAAAAAAAAAGTTCATCAGTTCTAGGGGCCTACTTTATTCTGGAGCACTAACAAAATTAAGTCTTGGGGCCAGGTACAGTGGTTCACGCCTGTAATCCCAGCACTTTGGGAGGCCAACATAGGAGGATTGCTACAGAAGTTTAAAACCAGCCTGGGCGACATGGCAAAACAATGTCTCTACAAAAAACAAAAAAATTAGCTGGGCATGCACATGCTTGTAGTCCCAACTACTCAGCTACTCAGGGGTGCTGAGGCAGGAGGATCACCTGAGCACAGGAGGTCAAGGCTGCAGTGGGCAGAGATCATGCCACTGCACTCCAGCCTAGGTGACAGAGCAAGACCCTGTCTCCAAAAAAAAGAAAAAAAAAAGAAAAAAATTTTAAGGGCCGAGCGCAGTGGCTCACGCTTGTAATCCCAGCACTTTGGGAGGCCGAGGTGGGCGGATCACGAGGTCAGGAGATCGAGACCACGGTGAAACCCCGTCTCTACTAAAAATACAAAAAATTAGCCGGGCGTGGTGGCGGGCACCTGTAGTCCCAGCTACTCGGAGAGGCTGAGGCAGGAGAATGGCGTGAACCCAGGAGGCGGAGCTTGCAGTGAGCCGAGATTGCGCCACTGCACTCCAGCCTGGGCGACAGAGCAAGACTCCGTCTCAAAAAAAAAAAAAAAAAAAAAAAAAAATTTTAAGTTTTGGAACCTGCAAAGCTGAGGAATAACCAAACATGGTGATCCCCTCCATGTCCTGCCTGAGCTCTAGCTGGCCTTCGTCCACAGCTATTCTCTCCTTAAATGCAGAACGTGTACTATAGCTAGTCATTGACAACAATCCACATGGCAAGTAGTCATTTCCATAAATATTTTAATCTACTCTGAGGAGTCTACAAACTTTTAAAGGAATCTGGTAAGGGCTCCTTTCAGGTTCTAAAAATTAAAAACAAAAACTAAAACAGAATTTTAGAAAATGTTTTCTATTGCTTATCAAATACTGAATACTTATTATCGGTTATCAAATTGTGCTCATCTATGAATGTCTCATTTCCTTGCTACCTAACACTACATTTTCTTCTGAGGTCTTTAGGCATCAAGCGTTCCATTAACTCTCTGAAATTACAGGTAGAATTGTGAGTACTATCTTTTTTGAGGGGAAGGTATGTAGCTGTCATCATATCCTCAAAGAGGTCCACAGTCGGCCAGGTGCAGTGGCTCATGCCTGTAATCCCAGCACTTTGGGAGGCCGAGGCGGGCAGATCACAAGGTCAGGAGATCGAGACCATCCTGGCTAACATGGTGAAATCCCTTCTCTACTAAAAAACAACAAAAAAAAATTAGCCGGGTGTGGTGGTGAGCGCCTGTAGTCCCAGCTACTCAGGAGGCTTAGGCAGGAGAATGGTGTGAACCCAGGAGGCAGAGCTTGCAGTGAGCCAAGAGCCCGGGCAACAAAGCGAGACTCCGTCTTAAAAAAAAAAAAAAGGTCCACGGTCTAAAAAAGGTTAAAGCACTGCTCTTCAAAGTGATGGTCTCCAAATCAGTAACATCAGCATCACCTGACAACTTAATAGAAATGCAAATTCTTGGTCCCCATTCTAGACGTAGAGAATCAGAAACTCTGATTCTGCGGCAAGGTTCTGTAGTCTGTGTTTTAATGTCCTGCAAGTAATTCTGTTCGAGAACCACTTTAAATTAACGATTGTTTTTATTCATAGTTCTATTATTTTATTTTACATACACTTTTTTTTTTGAGACGGAGTCTGGCTCTGTTGCCCAGGCTGGACTGCAATAGTGCCATCTTGGCTCACTGCAACCTCTGCCTCTCAGGTGCAAGTGGTTCTCCTGCCTCAGCCTCTAGAGTAGCTGGGACTAGAGGCGTGTGCCACCACACCCAGCTAATTTTTGTATCTTTAGTAGAGACGAGGTTTCACCATTTTGGCCAGGATGGTTTTGATCTCTTGACCTCGTGATCCGCCCACCTCGGCCTCCCAAAGTGCCGGGATTACAGGCGTGAGCCACCGAGCCCGGCCTTTTTTTTTTTTCTTTTAAGAGACAGGGTCTTACTCTGTTGCCCAGGCTAGAGTTCATTGGCACAATCATAGCTCAGTGCAGCCTCAAACTCCTGGGCTCAAGCAATCCTCTCACCTCGGCCTCCTGAGTAGCTGGGACTACAAGTGCACACCATTACACCCAGCTTATTCTTTTTTTTTTTGGTGCAAGATATTCTGGTGTGCCAACTACAAGAACTATTTCTTTTTTTCTTGAGATGGAGTCTCTCTCTGTCACCCAGGCTGGAGTGCAGTGGCGCAATCTGGCTCACTGCAACCTCCACCTCCCGAGTTCAAGCAATTCTCCTGCCTCAGCCTCCTGAATAGCTGGGACTACAGGCCTGCACTACCATGCCCGGCTAATTTTTGTATTTTGAGTAGAGACAGAATTTCACCATGTTGGCCAGGCTGGTCTCGAACTCCTGACCTCAAATGATTCGCTCACCTCAGCCTCCCAAAGTGCTGGGATTATAGGCGTGAGCCACCACGCCCTGCCTACAAGAACTATTTGTACACAAATTAGAACATGAAAAGTTTCTGTTCAGTTCCAAATTCTAAAATTATGAGACATGAGATATATAATAAATCTGTGAAAATTCTTCTCTATGAAGTACACAAAAGAAACAGTAATCTTTTTAATTAAGCTGAAATTTAGATAAAAAAGAATCATTTCTAAGAGAACAATTAAGAGGTATTTAATACATTCACAATGTGCCACACATAGTGGCACATGCCTTAACCCCAGCCACTCAGGAGGCTGAGGTGGGTGGATTGCTTGAGCCCAGGAGTTCCAACCCAGCCTGAGCAATAGTGAGACACCATCTCAAAAAAAAAAAGCAAGGCCGGATGCCGTGGCTCATGCCTACAATCCCAGCACTTTGGAAGGCCGAGGTGAGCAGATCACGAGGTCAGGGGTCCAAGACCATCCTGGCCAACATGGTGAAACCCCATCTCTACTAAAAATACAAAAATTAACTGGGCATAGTGACACGTGCCTATAATCTCACCTACTCAGGAGGCTGAGGCAGGAGAATCGTTTGAACCAGGGAGTCAGAGGTTGCAGTGAGCCAAGATTGCGCCACTGCACTCCAGCCTGGTGACAGAGCGAGACTCCACCTCAAAAAAAAAAAAAAAAAAAAAAAAGCATAAATGCACACACAAGGCTGGGCGCAGTGGCTCACACCTGTAATCCCAGCACTTTGGGAGGCCGAGGCAGGCGGATCACTTCAGGAGATCGAGACCATCCTGGCTAACACGGTGAAACCCTGTCTCTATTAAAAACACAAAAAGTTAGCCAGGCATGGTGGCAGGTGCCTGTAGTCCCAGCTACTCTGGAGGCTAAGGTAGGAGAATGGCATGAACCCGGAAGGCTGAGCTTGCAGTGAGCCAAGATCACACCACTGCACTACAGCCTGGGTGACAGAGTGAGACTCCATCTCAAAAATAACAATAAAAATAAATAAATAAAACACACACACACAAACATTCACAATGTTGTGCAACTACCAACTCTAGTTCCAAAAACTTTTCATCACCCCAAAAGCAAACCCCGTACCCACTGAGCAGTTGCTCCCCGTTCCTCTCTTCCCTGTGCCTCAGGTAACCAACCACCCCTCTGCATTAAGAACTTACCTATTCTGGATATTTCATGTAAATGAAATCATACAATATTTGACTTTTTTATCTGGCTTCTTTCACTTAGCATAATGCTTTCAAGGTTCATCTACTTTGTAGTATGTATCAATTATTCATTCCTTTTCATAGAATGTATATCTATATGCCACTGTTTAGCCATTCAAAATATTTTGGAGTAAGATAGAAGTGGTGGCTGCATAACGTTGTCAATGTGTTAAGTGTCATTGAATTGTATACTTTCAAATGGTTAATTTTATGTAACATGAAACACAACTTGAATTTAAAGAAACAAAAACAGGTCAGGTACAGTCAATCACACCAATTTCTCCACGGCCTTGCCAACACTTCTTATTTTCTGCTGGTGTTTTTTTTTTTTTTTTTTTGAGACGGAGTCTCGCTCTGTCGCCCAGGCTGGAGTGCAGTGGCGCAATCTCGGCTCACTGCAAGCTCCGCCTCCCAGGTTCACGCCATTCTCCTGCCTCAGCCTCTCCGAGTAGCTGGGACTACAGCCACCTGCCACCACGCCCGGCTAATTTTTTTGTATTTTTAGTAGAGACGGGGTTTCACCGTGGTCTCGATCTCCTGACCTCGTGATCCGCCCGCCTAGGCCTCCCAAAGTGCTGGGATTACAAGCGTGAGCCACCGTGCCCGGCCTCTGCTGGTGTTTTTTAAATTTCAGTTTGTTTATATAGTGGGTGTGAGTGGTAGCTCATTATGGTTTTCATTTGCCTTTCTCTAATGACTAAACATGCTGAGTATCTTTTCCTGTGCTTGTTGGACATCTGTGTATCTTTGAAGAAATGTCTTGTCTTTTTTTTTTTTTTTTTGAGACAGAGTCTCACTCTGTTGCCCAAGCTGGAGTGCAGTGGCACAATCTCGGCTCACTGTAACCTCCGCGTCCTGGGTTTCATAGATTCTCCTGACTCAGCCTCCCGAGTACCTGGGACTACAGAAGCGCACCACCACACCTGGCTAATTATTTTTGCATTGTTAGCAGAGATGGGGTTTCACCATGTTGGCCAAGCTGGTCTCCTGACCTCGTGATCCGCCTGCCTCGGCCTCCCAAAGTGCTGGGATTATAGACATGAGCTACCACGCCCAGCTGGAGAAATGTCTTTTCAAGTCCTGTGCCTGTTTCAAAATTGAAGTTGCCTTTTTATTGTAGCCATCTTCCCCAACCACAGGCAGTAGTCAACTCCAGAGTATCACTCACTCTTTTCCACACTATAACTGTGAGAACTTCCCTTCGTCCTTTATACTCCCATCTCTGCAGGAGGAGGAGCCTACTTCTTTTTTCTGTTTGACCTCCTGGGCTCAAGCAATCCTCTCGCCTCAGCCTCCTGAGTAGCTAGGACTACAGGTGTGCACCACCACACCTGGATGATTTGTGTATTTTTTGTAGAGACGGGGTTTCTCCATGTTACCAGGTTGGTCTCAAACTCCTAGGCTCAAGTGATCTGCCCGTCTCGGCCTCCCAATGTCCTGAGATTATAGGCATGAGCCACCATGCCCAGCCAATACTGTTTTGAAATTTGTCTTAAATTAAAAGGTAGTCTTACCTGGATGCTCATGTCAAAAGGTGTCAACTCATTTTCACTCTGAGATTCAAACATAGCCTTGGAGGCATCAACCAAAAAAATCAAACTATCTCTTCCTGAATATTTATAGTCTCCTATGGGGAAAAAAAATGGAAGAAAATGTTTGTCCTTGTTTTCATATTTGTTTACCATATAAAATAAATAAAGGCCATAAAGTATAACCTAATAAATTATTATAAGGTGAACAACCATAAAATCTCCACCTATGTCAGGAAATTGAGTCTTGCCAGACACCCCAGAAATCCCTCTTATATTCCCTCCCAATTACAACACCCACCTCCCCCAAAAAGTCCTGGGCTCAAGCTCAGCCTGCCAAGCAACCGGGACTACAGGTGTGTGCCACCATGACCAGCTAATTTTTTAAATTCACTGTAGAGATGGTATTGTGCTACATTGCCCAGGCTGATCTCAAACTTCTGAGCCCAGGCAATCCTCCTGCCCAGGCCTCTATTTTGTTTGTTTTTTTTTTTGAGACGGAGTCTCGCTCTGTTGCCAGGGTAGAGTACAGTGGTATGATCTCGACTCACCACAACCTCCGTCTCCCAGGTTCAAGCGATTCTCCTGCCTCAGCCTCCCAAGTAGCTGGGATTATAGGTGCCTGCCACCATGCCCGGCTAATTTTGTATTTTTAGTAGAGACGGAGTTTTACCATGTTGGCCAGGTTGGTCTTGAACTCTCGACCTCAGGTGATCCACCCACCTCAGCCTCCTACTGCTGGGATTATAGGCGTGAGCCACCGTACCTGGCCCCGCCCTGGCCTAAGAGCTGGGATTATAGGCATGATCCACCACACACCCACCCCTTATGTTTCTTTGTAATTTTAACACCCAAACCTACATTTCTAAACGTTAGCTTTGACTTAATTTTCTAAAGCCTCTTCATCTACAGATACCCTCTCTTTTTTCCCTTGTAATTTATTTGCTGAAGAGCCAGGATGCTTTGTACTATACACTTTTCCACATTCTGGATTTTGCTGATTGCCTTTTTAAAAAAATTAATTAGGCAGGGCACAGTGGCTAATGCCTGTAATCCAACACTTTGGCAGACCAAGGCGGGCGGATCACTTGAGATAAGGAGTTCCAGACCAGCCTAGCCAACTTGGCTAAACCACGTCTCTACTGAAAATACAAGCATTAGGCCGGGCGCAGTGGCTCACACCTGTAATCCCAGCACTTTGGGAGTCCGAGGCGGGCGGATCATGAGGTCAGGAGGTCGAGACCATCCTCGCTAATACGGTGAAACCCTGTCTCTACTAAAAATACAAAAAAAAATTAGCTGGGCGGGGTGGTGGGCTCCTGCAGTCCCAGCTATTCGGGAGGCTGAGGCAGGGGAATGGCGTGAACCCGGGAGGGGGAGCTTCCAGTGAGCCGAGATCACGCCACTGCACTCCAGCCTGGGTGACAGTGATACTCGGTCTCAAAAAAAAAAAAAAAAAAAAAAAAAAAAACAAACAACAACAACAAAAAAAACAAACATTAGCCAGGTGTGGTGGTGCCCACCTGTCATCCCAGCTAATCTGGAGGCTGAGGCAGGAGAATCGCTTGAACCCGGGAGGCAGACGTTGCAGTGAGCAGAGATTACACTACTACTCTCCAGCCTGGGCCACAGAGCAAGACTCTCTCAAAAAAAAAATAAAAAATAAAAAATTATTTTGGCTGGGCACAGTGGCTCACGCCTGTAATCCCAGCACTTTGGGAGGCCGAGGCATGTGGATCACGAGGACAAGAGATTGAGACCATCCTGGACAACATGGTGAAACCCCATCTCTACTAAAAATACAAAAATTAGCTGTGTGTGGTGGCATCTGCCTGTAATCCCAGCTACTACGGAGGCTGAGGTGGGAGAATCGCTTGAACCTGGGAGGTGGAGGCTGCAGTGAGCTAAGATCACACCACTGCACTCTAGCCTGGGTGACACAGCGAGAACTCGTCTCAAAAAAAATCAAAATAAATAAATGGCTGAGCACGGTGGCTCACGCCTGTAATCCCAACACCTTCGGAGGCCGAGGCATGTGGATCACAAGGTCAAGAGACTGAGACCATCCTGGACAACATGGTGAAACCCCATCTCTACTAAAAATCCAAAAATTAGCTGTGTGTGGTGGCGCATGCCTGTAATTCCAGCTACTAGGGAGGCTGAGGCAGGAGAATCGCTTGAACCTGGGAGGCAGAGATTGCAGCGAGCCGAGATTAGTCACTGTACTCCAGCCTGGCGACAGAGACTCCATCTCAAATAAAAAAAAATTAGTAAAATTATTGAATTATTTTAGAAACAGTCTTGTTCTCTCACACAGGCTGGAATGCAGTGGCGCAATCATAGCTCACTGCAGCCTTGAACTTCTGGGCTTGAGCGATCCTCTGCCATGGCCTCCCAAAGTATTGGGATTACAGGCATGAGCCACCTTGCCTGGCCTGCTGACTGACCTCTTTTGGTGTAGATTAACATAGTCCTCTGTCCTTCCTACTAAGGACCTACAAAGGCTTAATCAGATTCAGGTTTTCTTTCTTCAGCATGACTCTGTAAGTAACACACTTTTTCCTAAAAAGGTATACAATGTCTTGTCATCACCAAGTAGCTGGGATTACAGGCATGTGCCACTATGCCCAGCAAATTTTCTGTATTTAGTAGCCATGGGGTTTCACCATGTTGGTCAGGCTGGTCTCAAACTCCTGACCTCAGGTGATCAGCCCGCCTCAGCCTCCTACTCCCAAAGTGCTGGGATTACAGCGGTGAGCCACTGTGCGTGGCCTGCAGCTTGTTAATAAGTTTAATTAGCTGCCTTCTGGAGAACAAAATGGCAATGTGTGTCAAGAACCTTAAACATGCAATGGTGCGATCTTGGCTCACTGCAACCTCCACCTCCCACGTTCAAGTGATTCTCCCGCCTCAGCCTCCTGAGTAGCGGGATTACAGGCATGCGCCACCACGCCCGACTAATTTTGTATTTTTAGTAGAGACGGGATTTCACCATGTTGGCCAGCTGGTCTTGAACTCCTGACCTCGGGTGATCCGCCCCCCTTGGCTCCAAAAGTGCTGGGATTACAGGCATGAGCCACCGTGCCTGGCCTATTTTATTTTATTTTATTTTTTTTTTTTGAGACAGAGTCTTGCTCCGTTGCCCAGGCTGGAGTGCAGTGGCATGATCTCGGCTCACTACAAGCTCCGCCTCCCAGGTTCACGCCATTCTCCTGCCTCAGCCTCCCGAATAGCTGGGACTACAGGTGTCTGCCACCACGCCCAGCTATTTTTTTGTATTTTTAGTAGACACAGGGCTTCACGGTGTTTGCCAGGATGGTCTCGATCTCCTGACCTCGTGATCCGCCCACCTCGGCCTCCCAAAGTGCTGGGATTACAGGTGTGAGCCACCGCGCCCGGCCTTATTTTTTTTATTTTTTTATTTTTCCGAGACAGAGTCTTTCTCTGTCCCCCAGGCTGGAGTGCAGTGGCGCTCGGCTCACTGCAAGCTCCGCCTCCCGGGTTCATGCCATTCTCCTGCCTCAGCCTCCCGAGTAGCTGGGACTACAGGAGCCCGCCAACATGCCCGGCTAATTTTTTGTATTTTTTTTAGTAGAGACGGGGTTTCACCATGTTAGCCGGGATGGTCTCGATCTCCTGACCTCGTGATCCGCCCGCCTCGGCCTCCCAAAGTGCTGGGATTACAGGCTTGAACCACCGCGCCCAGCCTCTTATTTTTTATTATTATTTTTTTGAGACGAAGTCTTGCTCTGTCGCCCAGGCTGGAGTGCAGTGACGCGATCTCGACTCACTGCAAGCTCCGCCTCCCTGGTTCACGCCATTCTCCTGCCTCAGCCTCCAGAGTAGCTGGGACTACAGGTGCCCGCCACCATGCCTGGCTAATTTTTTATATTTTTTTAGTAGAGATGGGGTTTTACCATGTTAGTCAGGATGGTCTCTATCTCCTGACCTTGTGATCCACCCGCCTTGGCCTCCCAAAGTAATGGGATTACAGATGTGAGCCACAACGCCCAGCCCCTATTTTTATTTTTTTTGAGACAGAGTTTCACTCTGTCGCCCAGACTGGAGTGCAGTGTTGCAATCTCGGCTCACTGTAGCCTCTGCCTCCCGGGTTCAAGCAATTCTCGTGCCTCAGCCTCCCGAGCAGCTGAGACTACAGGTGCATGCCACCACAGACTCAGCTAATTTTTGCATTTTTTAGTAGAGACGGGGTTTTGCCATGTTGGCCAGGGTGGTCTCGAACTCCTTACCTCAAGTGATCTGCCCACCTCAGCCTCCCAAAGTGTTGAGATTACAGGCATGAGCCACCACACCTGGACAAATTATGGTATATTTATTGGGATTACAAGTGTGAGCCACCACACCTGGCCAAATTATGGTATATTTAAAATGAGCTACAGGCCAGGCACAGTGGCTCACACCTGTAATCCCAGCACTTTGGGAGGCTGAGGTGGGTGGATCACCTAAGGCCAGGAGTTCAAGACCAGCCTGGCCAACATGGTGAAACACTGTCTCTACTAAAAATACAAAAATTAGCCTGGTGTGGTGGCGCACACGCCTGTAGTCCCAGCTGCTTGGGAGGCTGAGATGGGAGAATAGCCTGAACCGGGGTGTCGGAGGTTGCAGTGAGCCAAGATTGAGTCACTGCACTCCAGCCTGCGTGACACAGCGAGACTCTGTCTCAATAAATAAATAAATACATGTATATGCACTATCGTTACAGCAATACAAGAAATCAGATAGGCCAGGAGCAGTGGCTCACGCCTGTAATCCCAGCACTTTGGGAGGCCGAGGCGGGCGGATCACGAGGTCAGGAGACCAAGACCATCCTGGCTAACACAGTGAAACCCCCTCTCTACTAAAAATACAAAAAATTGGCCGGGCGTGGTGGCAGGCGCCTGTGGTCCCAGCTACTCGGGAGGCTGAGGCAGGAGAATGGCGTGAACCCAGGAGGCGGAGCTTGCAGTGAGCCCAGATCGCACCACTACACTCCAGCCTGGGCGACAGAGCGAGACTATGTCTCCAAAAAAAAAATAATAATAATCAGATACAGTCTGGGCATGGAGGCTTATGACTATAAACCTAGAACTTTGGGAGGCCAAGGCTGGGGGGAATCGCTTGAGGCCAAGAGTTTGAGACCAGCCTGATCAACATAGCAAGACCCTGTCTCTGCAAAAAATTAAAAAATTATTGGGAGTTGGCAGCACTTGTAGTCCCAGCTACTGAGGTGGCTGAAGCAGGAGTATCACTTGAGCCCGGGAGTTTGAGATTACAGTGAGCTACGATGATCTCACTACTGCACTCCAGCCTGTATCTATTAAAAAATTAAAAAACATATATATTTCATTAGGAAATAAAGATTGAAAGATACTTGAAAGAAAAATACAGCCGTGCGCGGTGGCTCACGCTTGTAATCTCAGCACTTTGGGAGGCCGAGGCGGGCGGATCACGAGGTCAGGAGATCGAGACCACGGTGAAACCCCGTCTCTACTAAAAATACAAAAAAAAATTAGCTCGGCGTGGTGGCGGGCGCCTGTAGTCCCAGCTACCCAGAGAGGCTGAGGCAGGAGAATGGCGTGAACCCGGGAGGCGGAGCTTGCAGTGAGCCGAGATCGCGCCACTGCACTTCAGCCTGGGTGACAGAGCGAGACTCCGTCTCAAAAAAAAAAAAAAAAAAAAAAAAAAAAAAATGTCAAAATGTTGGTAGTGGTTGTGTTAGGGTGGTAGATTATAGCAAATTTTTTTCTTTTTTATATTTCCTATGTTTCTCACTTTTTTTTTTTTTTTTGAGACAGAGTCTCGCTCTGTCGCCCAGGCTGGAATGCAGTGGCGCCATCTCGGCTCACTGCAAGCTCCACCTCCCAGGTTCGCGCCATTCTGCTGCCTCAGCCTCCCTGTAGCTGGGACTACAGGCGACCGCCATCACGCCCGGCTAATTTTTTTGTATTTTTTTTTTTTTTGTAGAGACGGGGTTTCACCGTGTTAGCCAGGATGGTCTCGATCTCCTGACATCGTGATCCGCCCACCTCGGCCTCCCAAAGTGCTGGGATTACAGGCTTGAGACACCGCGCCCGGCCATTTCTCATTTTTAATAAAAACATTCAAAATTTTTCTACCCAGGAGTTAAATTAACCAGTATGAAGATGATATGTACCCCTAGTTCTCCTCCTTTGTTTTATGTGTTACTGTGTTGCCTGAACATACACTCCCAAACGTGGAGGCTACAATGAGGGAATCACTTTCCTGTAACTGTGTTGCTTGCGTTTATTCTTTGGTTGGTGTAGTTATTGTAGGGTGGAGGCATTTTTACACTGAGGTCCTGGAATGGTAACACTACTTTCCTGGATGAGAAGGGTCTCACCTGAACCACTTAAGATGACAAAAAATACCCATGGTCATGGCCATTTATCAGGGCCCGAAAGATGTCAAACTACCAGTATCCAGAAAAAACTTAGGGCAGACTAGAGTAAGATCTGAATATAAGAGCCTAGGGTAGCTCTGCAAAGTTCAAAGGAAGAAAAGAATTTCAGAATTATCTGGGAGGAGAAGGGCAGGCCAACCAAACAGCAAAGTCCATCCAGCAGAGATAGGCAGGGAAGGTCTTCCTTCCACACACCGAATGGCACTACATGCTGAAGTCACTTACCACTTGCTTCAAGGTTCTCTTCTTGTTCTTCTTCTGCTTCTTCATCACCCTCGGTTTTGTAATATGACTCCCACCCTGACATGTTGGCTACTGCTCACTAGGCGAAAGACGTTAAAGTTAGTAACAGGCAAATTTAAACCGAAAAAATACCGACCTCTAGGTTCTTGTGAGATCTGTTCTGAAAGCTTGGTTAGCAGTGAGGAATGTGGACAGTAAATCCTGCTGCCTCGAAAGCTCGGCAGTCGGACTGCATGTAAATGCGCATGGGGGCCATCCCAGTAGCCGCCTCATCGCATCTGTACCTCACGTTTCAGGGCCCGCGGCGGCCCGCGGAAGCCAGATCCCGGAGGTCCCGCCCCCGACGCCATTTAGACGGTGAGGGATTCCCGCTCCGGGATTCTGTGCTGACTAACGGACCCCCTCGTCCTCAATACCGCCCAAAAACCTCCCCAAATTCCTCAATCACGCCCAATGAGGTCTCAAACGCAGACGGGCCTCAAGCGCAGGCGGGCCGCAAGCGCAGGCGGGCCTCAAACGCAGGCGGGCCTCAAACGCGAGGTGCCGCCTCCTTCGCGAGGAAAGAGCGTGGTCTCGAGTCTGTCGCTACTCCTCGGATTCGCACACTTAAGGCTAACGCTAACCCTCTAGCAAGGCTATGGGGGCGCGCGAGACCGAACGGGCGAAGCAGGACGAGGCCAGGCCTAGCTGGCGAACAACACAAATGGATAACGGCCCGCTTACCTTTGGCGCAGGGAAGCGACCAACTTGGACAGAAGACGAGAATCCACGCATGCGCAGGCCCTGTACTCGGTCCCAATCAACGCCCCCTACGTCATCACGCATGTGCGCCCTATATCGCGTCAGGCTGGCACGCACACTCCCCAACCAGCTTCTACCTATGTCCCTGACGAAAGCCAACCCATCAGCGAGAGCCCCGCCCCCTTCGGCAAAGCCCCGCCCCTTCTGTACGACAGGACAGTAAGCACATGCGCAGAATTGCATCCCTGCCCCCGCCCCCTCTTCCGTGTGGGCCCTCCCTGTCACCTCACAGTAGTCGTTGCCGGTAGCGGGTGTGGGGGCGCGAGCAGCGCAGGGCGGCCTCTCCCCCACCCCTCAGCCCGGGCCCGGGCCCGGTCCCCCCCTCTCCCTCCGCTTCGCACTCCCGTCGGGTACGAGGGCCGTCGTGGCCGCCGTCGCCACGGGTCCCAATGGAGCCGCCGAATCTCTATCCGGTGAAGCTCTACGTGTACGACCTGTCCAAAGGCCTGGCCCGGCGGCTCAGCCCCATCATGCTGGGTGAGGGGGAAGGGGCCAGGTGGGCAGGAGGGAGGGAGCCAGGCCAGAGGGTGGCGGCTGGCTGAGGTGGGGAGACTTGGGCCACGACTCAGGGAGAGACACATGGCCCAGAGGATGGAAGAAAAGCCGAGTGGAGAAGAGAGTGTTCTGAAGTTTGGGCCATCTGAGCCCCCGCTTTAGCCTCGCAGATACCATCCTCACGTTTGAATTCAAGGGGAAGGGATGGAGGAGTCATGCCTCCACCTTGCAGGGGGCTCGGGCAGAAACCGAGCCCTCGACAGCCCCTTCGACGAGGGTGTGGGGTAAAACAGCGCTGGATCCCGGCGGGTTCCCTGCCTCGCTCGGGTAGCCCGGTGCACTCCTGCCTCCTTGGCGCGGTGTAGGAAAGGTGAGGATGCCTGCCGCGCGGTGCCCCTGGTGGTGACAGAGACACTGCGGAGGTCGGGTGGCCCTCGGAGAACCTTGCCTCAATGCCAAAAGGAAGCTTCCTTTGCAGTCCCAGGGATAGGTGGGATGGGGGAGATAGAGCTGCCTAGGGACCCAACCATCGCCCCCAGGTAGGTCAAGTCGGGACAAGAGGAGCCCCGAACTCCAGAATTCACCAAGCAGTCTTCTCCCCACAGTTTCTAAGTTAATTGCTTTTGCTCAAATGGCAAGAAAGCAGTCTTGGGGGAAGTTTGGATGAGGTTGTGTGAATAAGGATTAGTAAAGAAAGTATTTCGGTTGTGCTCCATTAAACTACTTAACTGGCAGGAGAAAAACCAGCCCTCATTCAGTGACGATCACACCTCATTTCAACTTAAATACAGGAATGTCTTGTGTAACACAGGAATTGTCAGGTTTGTAATTTCGGGTAACAATGAGCAGGAAAGAATTCAAATAATTGAAAATTGAAGCTTTGACAGCATCCATTTGAATGGCTAGTTTTTCCTGGCTTCTGTGGAGACATTCGCGAATGATTTAGTTCATCTCTGTGAGACGAGGGGGAAGAGGTCAAGTAAGCGAGGCAACTTTTGAGGGCATCCTTCAATGTCCTTGAGTTTCTAATATGTCGTAGTGAATTGAACTTAATCTCACAACCGTGGGCCCATGAGTTGTTTCTATATTTGGCTTCATATCAAAATCATCTAGGGTGCTTGTTAAAAATGCAGATACCCTCATTTCCAACATATATTGTTAAATGAGATTAGAAAAAAACAAGGTTAGAGCAGCTCTTTAAATATGCAAATCAAAGGATATATATGTGCTTGCTTAGGCAAATAATTATCCGTAAGGATACACAAGAAATTGATAACAGCAGTAGCTTATGGAAAGGGGAACTTGATGCCAGGGGAACAGGAGTAGAAGAGAAACTGCTGTAAACTCTTTCTTACCTCTGGACCTGTGTATTACATGCACATAATATCTATTTAAAATGAGAAAATTTTAATTATATGGATTCTAGAGCTTTACTTCACAAATACTAAATCAGAATCTCCTGGAGTTTTGGTCCAAAACTCTGTATTTTTAATGAGCTTATCGGCTAATTCTTATGTAGCCAACCCATTATTTGACAGGGGTTTGGGCCTAGATAACCAGTTGTTAAAATGATTAAGGCACATCTTTTTTTTTTTTTTTTTTTTTTTGAGACGGAGTCTCGCTCTGTCGCCCAGGCTGGAGTGCAGTGGCACGATCTCGGCTCACTGCAAGCTCTGCCTCCTGGGTTCACGCCATTCTCCTGCCTCAGCCTCTCCGAGTAGCTGGGACTACAGGCGCCCGCCACCACACCAGGCTAATTTTTTGTATTTTTAGTAGAGACGGGGTTTCACCGTGGTCTCGACCTCCTGACCTCGTGATCCGCCCGCCTCGGCCTCCCACAGTGCTGGGATCACAAGCGTGAGCCACCGCGCGCGGCCTGATTAAGGCACATCTGAAAGCAAAACTTACAAAGTCACTGAGGAAGCTGTTACTCATTAATAGATTATATCAGTCAAGTGTTTTTTTTTTTTTTTTTTTTTTTTTTTTTTTGAGACGGAATCTCGCTCTGTCGCCCAGGCTGGAGTGCAGTGGTGCCATCTAGGCTCACTGCAAGCTCTGCCTCCCGGGTTCACGCCATTCTTCTGCCTCAGCCTCCCGAGTAGCTGGGACTACAGGCGCCCACCACCACACCCGACTAATTTTTTGTATTTTTAGTATAGATGGGGTTTCACTGTGTTAGCCAGGATGGTCTCGATCTCCTGACCTTGTGATCCGCCCACCTTGGCCTCCCAAAGTGCTGGGATTATAGGCGTGAGCCACCATGCCCAGCCCACATCAGTCAAGTTTTAACTAAACGTCTTGGAATGGAGCCATTTGTTTGTTTTTTTATCATAGTGAGGAATCAGATATTTCCTATACCCCAAGTAAAACCTCCCCCTTTACACTGGGTATTTTTTATCCTATTACCTAATAATTATTGGGCAGCTGAAAGGGGCCTTAGGAGTCATTATTTCATTCATTCAGCAGATATTTATTGAGCGTCTGCTGTATGCTAGTCAACGTGTTAAGGTAAATGAGGTTGATATAATGAACAAAGATGTTCGTTGCCATCATTGCCATCATGAAGCTATCTAATGGGGAAGACATTAAAAATAAATACATAAACAAATAATTAGTTACAAATTGCATAAGTGCCTTCTGCACAGGAAGCACACTGGGTGCTGTGATAGAAAATAACAAGAGAGACCTTTTTTTTTTTTTTTTGAGACGAGTCTTGCTCTGTTGCCCAGGCTGGAGTGCAGTGGGGTGATCTCAGCTCACTGCAACCTCTGTCTCCCAGGTTCAAGTGATTCTCCTGCCTCAGCCTCCAGAGTAGCTGGGATTACAGGCGCATGCCACCACACCTGGCTAATTTTTATATTTTTAGTAGAGGCGGGGTTTCACCATGTTTGCCAGGGTGGTCTTGAACTCCTGACCTCAAGTGATCCGCCCGCCTCAGCCTCCCAAAGTGCTAGGATTACAGGCGTGAGCCACTGCACCCAGTGAAGAGACCTATTTTAAATAAGGGTATCAAGGGTAGTGACTTTGAAACTGGGAATTTAGGATGAGGAAGAAGTAGCCACGGAGGGTAATAAGGGAGTTACAGTGTTCCAGATAGGAGAAAGATCAACCTGCCAAAGCCCTGAGACAGGAAAGAGTGGCCTGATACTGGAAATGAAGAAGGCTTTTGTGGAGTGTAGTGGGTGAAGGGGAAAGTACTATAACTGAAGATGGAGTAATAGACCTGCCCCCTTCCCACTCCCTGCCCTTTTATATAGATGTGAAGTCCTGGAAGGCCTCAGCCAAACATGGGAACATCACCCATTCATTGGGCACATCAGATTCTGATCTGAGGAAATCACCTTGTGTGCTAATCTACTTCTCTCTTCTCTACCTCTTTTTTCCATATTGCTTTTATACCTTCTGCAAAATTAATGAAGAAAGAGTTAGCAAAGCTAGTAGTCATTACTTTGTACAGTTGAAAACTTAAGGAAAATAGGCATCGTCTTACTGGTTCATCCCATTCAGACACCACTAATCTTGAAGTTGGGTATGTCCCAGTTCTATAAGTAGCCATATATTGATTTCCCATTCCTAAATATATTTGAACCTTTAAAAAATCAATTTGTTTCCTGATTTTTATGATGAATTCTAAAAGTATATTAATAGCCAGTATTTATTGAGAGCTTACCATGTGTCAGACCCTTTTTTTCTGAGTACTTTGCGTGCATTATAATCCTCACCACAACTTTGTGAGATAGGTCCTGTTATTGCCTCCATTTTCTTGATTGAGGAACCTGAGAAGTAGAGTGTTAAGGAATTTGCCCCAGGTCCCAGAGCTACTAGGTGGTAGAGCTGGGTTATGAACACAGGCAGTCTGACTTCCAGAGCTCGCGTTCTCTGTCATTTTGAGATACCACCTCTAATGTGTAATACGTTCCTTTATAATTGAAGTAAAGTAGATGCCTTCCTGAAGTTTGTAAAGGCATCCTTTGCCAAATGTTTCAAATTTGGATGAGAAAAAAAGCTGGGTTCAATGTGTATGTGCCACTTATAATCTAGATTTATGATCATGCCTCTTAGCCTCCATTTTCCCAAATTAAATCCATGTGATCTCATCTGCAGTACCCTCTCAGGCTTCAGTTATGTCAGTTCTCCAATGGGAGACCTCATCTAGCTCTGTCGCAGTTCAGGATTGGACTAGATAAAGCCCAAGGTAATTCGCCTTTCCTGAAGCAATGTAAATTCTGTAGTTTTACCCTGTCCTGTTTTCAGCCTCCTAGAATTGCCTCAAGTGAAGGCATTACTGTTCTATAGCTTTTCATTCACTATGAAAAATGGTCCCAAAATTATCTTCAGCATTCTAATTGAGCAGATAGCCTCATTGCACTTTTTTCATAGTCACTGATTGCCTAAAATAATTAGCTATTATAATTGTCCTTCAGTTCCTCCTCTTAATAATTTTGGCTGCTCTTTAAGTTTCTTGACCTCTTTTTGTGCCAGAGTACATGCAGAAGTGTGTGTGTGTGTGTTTTAATTGTGGTAAGAAGTACTTTGTATTTGTTTATTATTTTCTGATCGGAAGTTTCGTGTACGTGCATCACGTTTATTTTTCTTTACAAGCCCATTTCAAAACTGTTTTCAGATTTAAAGATTTGGAGACATAGAATATGTACATTTCTTGGCAGAATGCATTCTAATGAATATTAGAGATTTTACACTATACTCAATTCTTTACTTCATTTTGTAGTACAAATAGTAATGAAATAAAAGATATGATGTGAACTCTGTCCTCCAGGAGTTTTTCTTTTTTGAGGCCGAGTTTCACTCTTGTTGCCCAGGCTGGAGTGTAATGACACAATCTCGGCTCACTGCAACCTCCGCCTCCTGGGTTCAAGCAGTTCTCCTGCCTCAGCCTCCCAAGGAGCTGGGATTACAGACATGTGCCACCATACCTGGCTAATTTTTCTATTTTTAATAGAGACTGGGTTTCACCATGTTGGTCAGGCTGGTCTCGAACTCCTGATCTCAGGCGATCCACCTGCCTTAGCCTCCCAAAATGCTGAACAAACCCCCCTCCCAAAGTAAGGCATGAGCCACCATGCCCAGTACAGGAGTTTTTCTTAAAATATTATTTTCCTTTAAATAATGAAGATAACTTTTGATAACAATATAAAACAGATTATGATTAGGTGCCAAAGTGAGTGAGTGGTGCAGGAACTATGTTAGGCTTTGAAATAAGAGAGGCCATGGTGAGCTGAGCATGTCAGAAAGGCTTTGGCAAGAGCCTGGAGCTGCTGGAGGGCAAGGACTCTGTCCCCTTCCTTTATGTCCCCAGTGGCCTGTTGGAGCAGGTGTTCAGTAAGTATTGATTATAGAAATGATTGAGACTTGAACTTAAGCTTGAAGATTAAGTAAAATTTATTCAAATCTGAGAGAGGTTTTTTCTGTTTTAATGCCATCTATTGTGCTTTGTTTTTGATTTTTGTTCACTGTGTGAACTGTTTTATACTCATCTAATGAATTAATTTAATAATCATGCAATTTCTTTAAGGCAAAATGGAAAGGAATATGGCTTACAAGGCCCTGTGTGATTCTGCTTTTTTAAATTTTATTTATTTATTTTTTTTTTTGAGACAGAGTCTTGCTGTGTGCCCAGGCTGGAGTGCAGTGGTGCGTGCCTCCCAGGTTCACGCCATTCTCCTGCCTCAACCTGCCGAGTAGCTGGGATTACAGGCACCCACCACCATGCCCGGCTAATTTTTTTTTTTTTGTATTTTTAGTAGAGACGGGGTTTCACCATGTTAGCCAGGATGGTCTCGATCTCCTGACCTCGTGATCCTTCCGCCTCGGCCTCCCAAAGTGCTGGGATTACAGGCTTGAGCCACCGCGCCCGGCCTGTATTTTTTTTTAGAAGAGACGGGGTTTCACCATGTTAGCCAGGATAGACTCGATCTCCTGACCTCGTGATCCACCTGCCTCGGCCTCCAAAAGTGCTGGGATTACAGGCGTGAGCCACTGCACCCGGCCTGACCAGTGGTTTTCAAATGCTCTTTAGCTGTGAAACTTTTCCTTGAAATGAAATCTTCTGCAGATATGCATGTGGAAAACAGGTGAAAAGGAACTTGTTAAAACAAAAAAAACAAGGCTGGGTGAGGTGGCTTATGCCTGTAATCCCAGCACTCTGGGAGGCCAAGGAGGGTGGATCACCTGAGGTCAGGAGTTTAAGACCAGCCTGGCCAAGATGGGGGCCTGACCAGCCCCCATCTCTACTAAAAACACAAAAATTAACTGGGCATGGTGGCAGGTGCCTGTAATCCCAGCTACTTGGGAGGCTGAGGCAGGAGAATCGCTTGAACTCAGAGGGCAGAGGTTGCAGTGAGCCGAGATCATGCCACTGCACTTCAGCCTGGGTGATAGAGTGATACTCCATCTCAAAAAAAAAACGATGTAGGCCAAGTGCAGTAGCTCATGCCTATAATCCCAGCTACTTGGGAGGCTGAGGCAGGAGAATTGCTTGAACCCAGGAGACGGAGGTTGCAGTGAGCCAAGATCGCGCCACTGCACTCCAGCCTGGGAAACAAAGTGAGACTCTGTCTCAAAAGGAAAAAAGAAAGGATGTAAATTCACTCAATTCATTTTTAATGTTATTGTTGGCTCCAAGTGTTTGGTGGATGAATGAATAAGTGAAAGGATGAGGCCGGGCGCGGTGGCTCACGCTTGTAATCCCAGCACTTTGGGAGGCCGAGGTGGGCGGATCACGAGGTCAGGAGATCGAGACCACGGTGAAACCCCGTCTCTACTAAAAATACAAAAAATTAGCTGGGCGTGGTGGCGGGCGCTTGTAGTCCCAGCTACTCGGAGAGGCTGAGGCAGGAGAATGGCGTGAACCCGGGAGGCAGAGCTTGCAGTGAGCCAAGATCGCGCCACTGCACTCCAGCCTGGGTGGCAGAGCGAGACTCCGTCTCAAAAAAAAAAAAAAAAAAAAAAAATGAATAGGCTGGGTGCAGTGGTTAACACCTGTAATCCCTGCACTTCGGGAGGCTGAGGCGGGTAGATCACAAAGTCAGGACTTTGAGACCAGCCTGGCCAGCATGGAGAAACCCCGTCTCTACTAAAAATACAAAAAATTAGCTGGGCATGGTGGCGCACTCCTGTAATCCTAGCTACTCGGGAGGCTGAGGCAGGAGAATTGCTTGAACCCGGGAGGCGGGGGTTGTAGTGAGCCATGATTGCACCGCTGCACCCCAGCCTGGGCAACAGAGCGAAACTCCGTCTTAAAAAAAAAAAAGAATGAATAAATAAGGGGATCTTTTTTCTATAATCCCTATCTCCACTCTATGAATGGATGAGATCCTAAGTGTACCTTGATGCAGTTGAATAGGAAGTGTGGCGTGTAGCTTACAGGCAAATTCAGTGATGATACAAAGGATATAAAGGAGAATAAAGTAGGGTTTATATCCTGCAACTTTTGAGTTGTTTTTCAGGTGTAAAATAACTGAGGCCCCTCTCCAAAAACCTGTTTAGTAGGAATGGGTTTGAGCTGATTATACATCCATACCTGCCAGCTGTACTCCTGGGTCAGTGAGCATGCGCATCTGAGAAGACAGCAGTAGACTGGGAGTGCAGTATGCCAGGGTGGCAGAGTCATTTCAATAACAAGCCAGGCAGCCCAGATTGGGGTTAGGAACTTTGTCCTCGATAGCACTGTGTGTCAACCAACAGAGCTAACTAAACAGAACACTCATCTCAACAGATGTTCATGTCATATCTCAGGTCCAGGTCCTTTGCTAGGTGCTGGAGTTACAAAGATGCATAAGAAACTGTCCTGGTTATTGAGGCAACTGTAGTCTAACTGGGGAGAAGGACACGTGAATAGTTTCAATACCAGGGTACTATGAGAACAGCTATAAAACTTTCAAATTATAAACCCTAGAAGAAATGAGTTAGCCTTTATTGGGCATGTATTATGTCCCAGACCCTGTGTTAGGCATGTGTCATGTATCATCTCCTTTAATCCTGGAAATGTTATGAGGCAGGCACTGTTATGCTTTTTTTTACAGAATAGGAAACTGTAGTTTAAACAGTGCATCCAATAGAACTTTCTGCAGTGATGGAAATGTTCTAGATCTGCACTGTCCAATAAGTAACCACTAGTCACATGTGGCTATTGAATACCTAAAATGTGGTTAGTGGAACTGAGGGACTGAATTTGTGCATTTATTTAATTTAAATAGCCACATGTGGTCAGAGGCTACCATATTGGACAGCTCAGGCTTAGTGTTCTCAGCCTCTGCAGTGTTCTCTGTGATCTGGTCCTCCATTACCTCTGGTCATCTTCTACTTCCCCTCCTCACCCATTCTAGCTTCACTGGCCTCCTTACAGGCCTTCAGATAAACCTGGCATGTCATTGCCCCTGCATCCCTCTTTCCCTTGCCTCCTTTAAATCTTGGCTCAAAGTTGGGCCTGGTGGCGCACGCCTGGAGGTGGGAGGATCACTTGAGCCCAGGAGTTCAAGTCCAGGCTTGACAACATAGGGAGACCGCATCTCAAAAAAAAAAAAAAAAAAAAAAAACAGGCCTGGGTGGTACACATATAGTCTCAGCAACTGGGAAGCTGAAGTGGGAGGATCACTTGAGCCTGGGAGGTCAAGGCTGCAGTGAGCTTTGATCGCGTTACTGCACTCCAGCCTGAGTAGCAGAGCAAGACCCTGTCTCAAAAAAAAAAAAAAAAAAAAAGGCCGGGCGCAGTGGCTCAAGCCTGTAATCCCAGCACTGTGGGAGGCCGAGGCGGGCGGATCACGAGGTCAGGAGATTGAGACCATCCTGGCTAACACGGTGAAACCCCGTCTCTACTAAAAATACAAAAAAATTAGCCGGGCGTGTTGGCGGGCGCCTGTAGCCCCAGCTACTCGGGAGGCTGAGGCAGGAGAATGGCGTGAACCCGGGAGGCGGAGCTTGCAGTGAGCCGAGATCGCGCCACTGCACTCTAGCCTGGGCGACAGAGCAAGACTCCGTCTCAGAAAAAAAAAAAAAAAAAAAACTTCACTCAAATGTCATATTCTCAAAGAGGCCCACCCTGATCATCCCTGAAACTCCCTTAACCTACTTTTTTTTTTGAGACAAGAGTTTTGTTCTTGTCACCCAGACTGGAGTGCAGTGGTGCAATCGCGGCTCACTGCAATACCTCCCGGGTTCAAGTGATTCTTCTGTCTCAGCCTCCCAAGTAGCTGGAATTACAGGTGTGTGCCACCATGCCTGGCTAATTTTTGTACTTTTAGTAGAGATGGGGTTTCACCATGTTGGCCAGGCTGGTCTCGAACTCCTGACCTGAGGTGATCCGCCCGCCTTTGCCTCCCAAAGTGCTCGGATTACAGGCATGAGCCACTACGCCCAGACCCCCTTAACCTACTCTTGTTCGTTCTATATCATTCACTATTGCTAACATGTTATGACTTATTATCATTATTATTATTGACTGTCCCCTCCCCCCACCTAGAAAGTGTCATGAAGGAGGTTTTTGTTTACTGATGTATCCCTAGTGCCAAGGATAGTGCCTGGAAGGTGGTAGTCACTCAATAAACATTAGTTCACCGTTTCAGCCAGTAGGATTCATACCCAACCTGTCTACACCAGAACCTGTGTTCTTATTCACTATACTGTACTTCCTCCTTGTAAATGTAGCATTCCTCACAAAGTAAATGAGAAAAGCTTCATTTGAAAGGAACAGGGGCCAGGCGCGGTAGCTCACGCCTGTAATCCCGGCACTTTGGGAGGCCGAGGTGGGCGGATCACGAGGTCAGGAGTTCAAGACCAGCCTGGCCAACATGGTGAAACCCCATGTCTACTAAAAATAGAAAAATTAGCCAGGCGTGGTGGTGAGTGCCTGTAGTCCCAGCTACTTAGGAGGCTGAGGCAGGAGAATCACTTGAACCTGGGAGGCGGAGGTTGCAGTGAGCCAAGATCACGCCATCGTACTCCAGCCTGGGCGACAGAGCGAGACTCCGTCTCAGAAAAAAAAAAAAAAAAAGAAAGGAACAGGTAAGAGAAAGCAGGTATCCTTAATCTTCTCTCCAGTTTCACTGAATTATTAAATGTCTTCAAGTAAATAAACAAATTGCAGCCTTTAAACAGCTGATTTATAAATGACAGTTCAGAAGGGCACATCAGCTCTATTTAAAATGCAGTGTTAGGCCACATAGAGTGGCTCACACCTGTAATCCCAGTACTTTGGGAGGCTGAGGAGGGCAGATCTCCTGAGGTCAGGAGTTCGAGACCAGCCTGGGCAACATGGTGAAACCCAATCTCTACTAAAAATACAGAAATTAGCTGGGCATGGTGGCACACACCTGTAATCCCAGCCTGTACTTGGGAGGCTGAGGCACCAGAATCACTTGAGCCCAGGAGGCGGAGGTTGCAGTGAGCCAAGATCGTGCCACTGCACTCCAACCTGGACAATAGAGTGAGACTCTGTCTCAAGAAAAGGAATGTTAGTCTCCCCATTTTACATATAGTAAACAGGAAAGAGGAGATTTAGTATCTTATAGCCCAGTGGAACCCAGGGTTTGAAGATGCTCGTCCTAAATGGATTACCACTCCCCCTTTGGCATCCAGTCTGGTTCTCATCAACCACTGTGAAATTTCACCTCAGTTTGGATAAGGTCAGAACCTGCCTCACATTCTCTAGGGTGCTATCCCCAGAAACCCCTGGCTAGGATCCCTCTATCCACTTGTGTTCTTTTTTTTTTTTTTTGAGATGGAGTTTTGCTCTTTTCACCCAGGCTGGAGTACAATGGCGCCATCTCAGCTCATCGCAACCTCCGCCTCCTGGGTTCAAGTGATTCTCCTGCCTCAGCCTCCCAAGTAGCTGGGATTACATGCGCCTGCCACCACGCCCAGCTAATTTTTGTATTTTTAGTATAGACGGGGTTTCATCATGTTGGCCAGGCTGATCTCAAACTCCTGACCTCAGGTGATCCACCACGCCCGGCCCACTTGTGGTCTTCCGGGCCAGAGCAGCAGATCTCTTGGTGAAAAGCAGACTGATCTCTGGAATTGGAACAGAGGCAGAAGTACTCCGCTACATTTCATTTTCTTGTTATTCCATTTAGCCTGGGAACACTAACAGCAAAGAATGGAATTTTACATGTAAAATAGATATAGCATTTCATATTAATTTGCTGGATGTTGAAATCTGTTCTTAGATTTTACTTACCAATACTGAAGTAGAATTTTTTTTTTTTTGAGACAGAGTCTCACCCGGTCACCCAGGCTGGAGTACAGTGGCATAATCTCAGCTCACTGCAACCTCCGCATCCCACATTCAAACAATTTTCCTGCCTCAGCCTCCTGAGTAGCTGGGATTACAGGTGCCTGCCACCATACCCAGCTAATTTTTGTGTTTTTAGTAGAGACAGGGTTTCACCATGTTGGTCAGGCTGGTCTTGAACTCCTGACCTGTGATCCGCCTGCCTCAGCCTCTCAAAGTGCTGAGCCACCATACCTGGTCTTTTTTTTTTTTTTTTTTTAAGATAGAGATTCACTCTTGTCGCCCAGGCTGGAGTGCAATGGCGCAATCTCGGCTCACTGCAACCTCTGCCTCCTGGGTTCAGGTGATTCTCCTGCCTCAGCCTCCTGAGTAGCTGGGACTATAGGCATGCACTACCATGCCCGGCTAATTTTGTATTTTTAGTAGAAACGGGGTTGTTGACCAGGCTGGTCTCAAACTCCTGACCTCATGTGATCTGCCCGCCTTGGCCTCCCAAAGTGCTGGGATTACAGGCGTGAGCCACCACACCTGGCCTATTTTTTATTTTATTTGAGACAGAGTCTCATTCTGTTGCCCAGGCTAGAGTACAGTGGCGCAATCTTGGCTCACTGCCTCCCAAGTTCAAGCAATTCTCGTGCCTCAGCCTCCTGAGTAGCTGGGACTACAGGCACATGCCACCACACCCAGAGAGTTTTTTTTATTTTATTTTTAGTAAAGACAGGGTTTCTCTGTTGGCCAGGCTGGTCTTGAACTCCTGGCTTCAAGTAATCCGCCTGCCTCAGCCTCCCAAAGTGCGGGGATTACAGGGGTGGGCCACTGTGACATGTCTGAAGTAAAGTTTATTTTTATCTTGTGGAAGTCTTTACCCTTTTCCCCAAGGAGGTCATCGTACCTAATAAGAGCTTCCATTTATCAGACATCTGTATATCACATACTGTGAAGCATTCTACACATTAACATTACCAGTCACAGCAACTCCGAATTGGAGAAACAGACTTAAACAGGCTGGGTAAACTTGCCCAAGATCCACCACTAGGAAGTGGAAAATCCAGGATCTGAACCCATGTGGTCCCCTTAACTATCTCTGAGGATGCTATGCCGAGTGTGTGGTGGCTCATGCCTGTAATCCTAGCACTTTGGGAGGCTGAGGCAGGTGGATCACTTGAGGCGAGGAGTTTGAGACCAGCCTGGCCAACATGGCAAAATCCTGTCTCTACTAAAAATACAAAAATTAGCTGGGCTTGGTGGTGCATGCCTGTAATCCCAGCTACCTGGGAAGCTGAAGCATGAAAATCACTTGAACCCAGGGGGCAGAGGTTGCAATGAGCCGAGATCACGTCACTTCACTTCAGCCTGGGCAACAGAGAGACTCTGTCTCTAAAAAAAAGAAAGTCACAGGGCAAACAGCGAAGGTAGCAGTTAACAATCAGTAATCTCCCATGTCGCCATGTGAAGTGATAAGCAGGAGTGAGTGAGTGATGTTTGCTGACACTCCACATCTTTCAATGCCCTTCCTCTGCCTCCTGAGCACTGCTGTAGAGTATCTCCCACGGACTCTTGTTATTGTGATGAGCTCCTTACCCTGGTCTGCTTGGTCTGCTCTCTTCCCTCCAATTCATCTGCTATCCCACAACTACAGTTATCTTTTCCGAACATGGATCTGATCAAGGCACTCTCCAGCCTCACAGCCTCTTTGAGTCCAGCCCTGCCCGCTTTGCTGGCCATCCTGTTGGCTGCTCCTCCCCTTGGCACCATCACTGCCACCTTTCTTCACTCTGCCCTGCAGGCTTTAGACTTCACAGCCATGCATGTGCACGTCTTGTTCTCTCCCACAGAAATGTCCATCCCTGCCCTTACT
This sequence comes from Symphalangus syndactylus, assembly GCF_028878055.3. NCBI lineage: Eukaryota > Metazoa > Chordata > Mammalia > Primates > Hylobatidae > Symphalangus > Symphalangus syndactylus. The sequence goes on from NC_072440.2 coordinate 18,139,400, forward strand.
TGTCATTGGTAATGGAAGCTCACAAAAGTAGTTTATTATATTTAGCACCTTATTTTTACCACTATGATACAGCATACAGCATATTAACATTTTGTTTTAGTTAATTATTTGTGTGTCTCAGTCCATTTGACTTTGAGCTTCTCAAAGGCAGGAAAGTGATATGTTCCTATTTGCATTTCCACACCTAACATTGTTTCTGGCACATAGAGGTAGAATAACAGTGCCTTATTTAAATGGATAGCATTTGCAAAGTTTTATCCTATCAGTTTCTGAAGGATTTCACCTCAACGAAGAAATGAGTGATAACATTCATTGTATTACTATAGTCTTACTGTACGTGAGACAGAGAAGTTAAAAAGGCATAGCTGAATTGACCCCAAAGAGGAAAGAATAGCAGACATAAAACTGGGGTACCTTTATACTAGTGTTTTTAATCTTGCATTCTGATAAAAGACTCTCATTACTTTTCAACTTACTTACACTTATACTCTGTCACAACCTAAAGACCTTACTGGAGGGGACTTGCATTCCTAGAAAGTCCCTCAAAAGGTTTATGACAGGTTACCCTGGGTTTAAGTGATGTCGTGAATTTACCAAGGCTGAGGGGCCACTTATTCTAGTCCCAAGTGGCTAAATCTCTTCTTCTCTCCACAGGGAAACAACTGGAAGGCATCTGGTAAGTTGGGTGGGTCTCCTTACTTTGACTAGTTTTGAAACAAGGCAGCACTCTATGCATTTCAAGTTCTAGTCTGTGGCTTCCAGCAAGAAACCTAGCTCTCCATGCTATAATCTTCAAGCCCTAAAGCAGTGCTTCTCTTCAGGAGTTCTTTTGCTCTCTCACCCTGGGACATTTGGCCATGTCCAGAGATATTTCTGGTGTCATACAGGGAGGAGGATGCTACTGGCATCTTGTGGATAGAGGCAGGGATGCTACTCAACAGCCTAGAATGCACAGGACAGCCCCGCACAACAAAGAACTACCCAGCCTCAAATGTCAATAGTGCCAAGATTGAGAAGCCCTGATCTGTGGTATTTATCATATTCATACCTTTGGTTTGTTGGTTTTATAAGACTGGTCCCCACAGTCCTATCCTTGGGCAGAAATTATTCTCATTGCATTATGGTGTTTGCTTTTTCTCAAAGTTTAAGTTTTCTGGCTCACTGTGTCTCTCTCTGTGTGACAGGCACACATCCATAGTTGTGCACAAGGATGAGTTCTTCTTCGGCAGTGGTGGTATCTCCAGCTGCCCCCCGGTAAGTGTCTTCCCCTACACTCTGTCCTGCAGTCTCAGGTTCCTGGGGGCTCCTGTAGACCAGGAGCTTTGCTTCTACTGTGGACTTCTGGCATTGTTCCTCAAAGCCGCCTGAAGACTCAGCTCAATAAAACCTTTCCCAGACACCTCAGCCAGTTCCCCTCCTCTATGTTCCCATGGCACGTGTGGGTCCTTCTGTCTCACAGAGAGCATGTTATGGTGAAATGAGCTGTTTCTGGTTCTCCACAGGGAACTGTGTAAGCTCCTTGCGAGCTGAGACCTTCCATCTCCATCCCCTGCACAGTGTCCGGCTCATCCTAGGAACGCAACTGATGTTAAGCTGAATGATGAGGGCTCTGAGAAGCATCAAGAGTTGCCCAAACTTAAACAGCCAATAAGTGACACCAGTCCTAGAACCCAGGATTATCACACTAAAGCCCACACCCTTTTCCGAAAATTTCTTTTTTTTTTTTTTTTTTTTTTTGAGATGGAGTCTCACTCCGTTGCCCAGACTGAAGTGCAGTGGCGCGATCTCGGCTCACTGCAAGCTCCGCCTCCCCGGTTCGCGCCATTCTCCTGCCTCAGCCTCCTGAGTAGCTTGGATTACAGGTGCCCGCCACTACACCCAGCTAATTTTTTGTATATTTTAGTATACACGGTGTTTCAGCATGTTGGCGAGGCTGATCTCAAACTCCTGACCTCGTGATTAGCCCTCCTCGGCCTCCCATAGTGCTGGGATTACAGGCGTGAGCCACAGCACCCGGCCTTTTCCAAAAATTTCTATCAGCTATCCAAGTGTTGTCAAAGTAGGTGCTCAAGCAATGGCCAAGCAGCCATTCATTTTGGTGGTGTGTTTGTTTTTGTTATATCCTACAGGAAGGATTTTTTTTTCTTGAGACAGGGTCTTGCTCTGTCACCCAGGCCAGAAATGCAGTGGCGCAGTCTTGCTTACTGCAGCCTCCACCTCTCAGGCTCAATGAATCCTCCCACCTCAGCCACCTGAGTGGCTAGGACTCAGCACCAACACGCCCTGCTATTTTTTTCTATTTTTTTAGAGATAGGATCTCCCCATGTTGCCCAGACTGATCTCAAACTCCTGGGCTCAAGCAACCCCCTGCATAAGCCAGAATTCTCCCATTGCTTTTAGAATAAAAGCCAGAAAGCTCAGCATGGCCTCCTAGGACCTACCTGATCTGGTCTCTGACTCTGACTCTGGCCAGCCTTTTAGGTTGTTCCCTCCCAACCCTCACTCTCTTCTCATTGTTTGAACACACCATAGACATTGAAACCTGCACTCTGACATCAGTACACCTTCTTGATCCTTCACCTGGTTATGCCTCTCCATCCTTCAGATTTGAGTTGTGTCACTTTCTCAGGCAAGTCTTCCCTGACCCCTCAGACCGGGAAGGTCTCCTGTCATAATGTACTGTTGGCATTCTGTACTTTTCCAGCATGCCCTTAATTGCAGCTCATAATTATATACTGGTTTATGGGATTTTTCAGTCTCCCTTCCCTGCTAGACTAAGCTTCTTAAGGGCAAGAATCTCATCTATTTTGTCCACACCACAACCCCAGTGCCTAGCATAAGGCCTGACACACAATAAGTTCTCAATCCATATTTGTTATGGGGTCAAAGAGTGACCTTTTAGTTTCTTACAACTCTGAGATAATTGTTCTCTGCCTACCATGGTTATCTTGCTCACCATGCTTTCCTCAGTGCCCAAAACAATGTCAGCTATGTAGGAGGTGCTCAGTGGCTATGAATGAATGATCTTTTCGGGGAGATCTGCTCTGGAGTGTTATCCCTTCCCAGATTTGTTCTCCCTGCTGATCCCGTTGCTTCCCCAGTGGCTGGTTTCCCCACTCAACCTCAGTCTCTCCTTCAGTCTTCTCTGGCAGTCCGTTAACCACATGGCTGAGGGTTTTCTGTAGGCCTTTTGGGAGCCATTAACTCCCTTGCCCTATGATGGTGATAGGGCAAGGATTAAGCTCACAGATCCAAAAAGAATTGAATTATGGAAATATCTGCCAGCCTGCCAGATTTCTCACATCGTTTTTCCATTATAACACGGGATATCAAGTATGTCATAAGAAAAACTGACTGCATACTTTATGCAAATAGGCATGGAGAGATGGCCTGCGAAGTGTGAGCCATTTCTATCGTCCTGTTCTGTCCTCATGATGAGACATACTGGGGACAAAAGTAGACTTCAGATTCTGGGTTTCTCTTTCTCAGCTGAGTAAGTGGACCGCATCAGGAGCCAGAGCTGCAAGAGAATCAGCTTCCCAGGCCACCCCCCACCCCAGAAACAAGAAGTCCGACTCCTAACCATGCTGCCAGCACATGGCAATGAAAAGTGACCAGAAAGCTCTAAGCCAAGCTTGTCCAACCTGCAGCCTGTGAGCCATACGCAGCCCAGGACAGCTTTGAAAGTGGCCTGACATGAATTTGTAAAGTTTCTTAAAACATGAGCTTTTTTTTTTTTTTAAGCTCATCAGCTATCATTAGCGTTAGTGTATTTTGTGTGTGACCCAAGACCATTCTTCCCAGTGTGCCTCAGGGAAGCCAAAGGAGTGGACACCCATGCTTCTAAGCCATTGCATCCTTGATACAAATAGCGAATAGCATTCTTCATCTGCCCAGGGTGCTCTGCAAGTTAAATATGAAGTCAGGCTGGGCACAGTAGCTCACACCTGTGATCTCAGCACTTTGGGAGGCCGAGGTGGGTGGATCACTTAAAGGTCAGGAGTTTGAGACCAGCCTGACCAACATGGTGAAACCCCATATCTACTAAAAATACAAAAAATTATCTGGGCATGGTGGCAGGCACCTGTAATCTCAGCTACTTGGGAGGCTGAGGCAAGAGAATCACTTGAACCCGGGAGGCGGAGGTTGCAGTGAGCTGAGATTGTACTCCAGCCTGGGTGACGAGAGAAACTCCGTCTCAAAAAAAAAAAAAAGTCAGAACAGAGTGTTTGTGGTCTACTGTGGGAAGCCACATTAAAACATTCAGTGGAGATGGTAATTTAATACTTTCTTTGGGTTGGCTCTTTTAGGGAGGGACATTGCTTGGGCCCCCAGACTCTGTGGTTGATGTGGGGAGTACAGAAGTCACAGAAGAAATCTTTCTGGAGTACCTCTCCTCCCTGGGGGAGTCGCTGTTCCGGTGAGTGGAGACGGGTGGTGGTTAGTTGTGTCTGTCTCCCCAACTAGATAATAACCCTTTGAGGCAGCTGCCATGTCATATCATCCTTATCACTCAGCACAAGGCCTGGCCCAGTTTTTTGCTGAATTAACATGAAGAAAAGGCAGTTATGCTACAAAAAGCTCTAAGTTGTTCTGATACAGATATTCCTTCAAACATACTTTCTGCTGAAATTTTTAGAGGAAATAAGGGCTTTTCATTCCTTCTGATTAAAATCAGCAAGTGCTGTTCTCAGCCTGTATTGGCCAAGTTTGCAGAAGGAAAAACAGGGTTTGCAGAAGGGTTGGGATGAAATACAAACTTGAGCAGATTTTCTCTTAAAGAGGCTTTAGTCAGTTTCAGTAAGGGGGTAAACTCTAACACCAGAGCTCTGCTTTCATTAATGTAAAGATTCTCCTGAAACTGTGTAGGAGCCACGTCTTTTCAATTTCTCCTTCCCTTAAAAATCAGTTATTAATAGCCAGAATGGCAAATAAGCAGTGCTTTTCTGGTGTATGAGAGGGGGGAAATCGCAGTCCTCACACTGAGCTGTGCTCACCATTCCACTGCCTAGCTTGAGTTATTCCACATAGACGCTTGCTGGTTTCTCATATATGTTCTGCAAACCTTTCAATGTACAGAGGTGAGGCCTACAACCTCTTTGAACACAACTGTAACACCTTCAGCAACGAAGTGGCACAGTTCCTGACTGGGCGGAAGATTCCTTCTTACATCACAGACCTGCCCTCTGAAGTTCTCTCCACGTAAGTGTGGCCTCTGTCCCTGCCCCTGCCTTGGCCACCCTTGAAAATCCCCATTCACCGTCAGTGCCCTTCCTCTGGCCCCCATCTGCCCTCCCAACCAGGTGGGCCTGCCCTGATGGCAGGTTCTAACACAGAAGGCTGCCATTCTCTCCACCCACTGATGCGCACCTGTATTACCTCCACCTTCAGAGCTAGACCAGCTCTGCCCTGGCTTAAGTGCAACCACATAACTTAGAAACCCACTTGATACTGGCTTCAGTACTTGCACAAAATTCTGGCGTCTGTCCTTCCCACTGTACTCGAAGCATGCCACTCCCCAGAAGCACCCAGTTAAAATGCAGTATTAGACAAGCAGAGAGGGGGTCAGAAAAGTAGTAGGGGGGCTTGTTTTGTAGCTGTTGATTTGCCTGTCTTCCACTGCACCATGAGCTCTTTGACTCCCTCAACGACTATGTTCTACTTGCCCTCATGTATTACAGCACAGTCTTCAACAGATGTTTTCTTCAAGAACACTCTGCAGCCCTTTCTCTCCTCATGTGGCCCAAGCCTTGGAAAAGCCTTGCAGGCCATCATCCAAGCAGTATACCCCGAAAGGACACAACACCCGCAAAGCCGTCTTACCTCCTCCCTCCCCTTGCCGTTGATTGCATTCAGGCAGCCTCTGCTCATTCCAGGACCGTGTCTATTTGCTTATTCTGACTCAGTTTCTCCTGAACTATGGCCTTATTTAATAGAGATCCTGGCAGGTTTCGCAGGCCCAGCAAGGTGGGCTGTTTTTTATACCTGAGGAAGCACCTCCCAGGAAGAGTTTGCATAGGAAACAAGGCTGCTGTGGCAGGCTGGTGAGGAGCCCCAGTCTGCCAGCCCTGGCCCTGCCTTCCTATCATTCGATGAGTTTGCAGTCCCACAGCTCTGCTGAGGCATCTAGGTTATGGGGCCCTGACCAAACTGGAGTAGCCAGAATGTTCTTGCTGTTATTATTTGATGGGTGGAGTTCCTGGAATTGTCTGAATTAGGGTTGATATTTCTAGGTTTAATCTGTCTATACGTTGGAGTACTTCATTCCTTTAAACTTGGAGATGATTTTCAAAAATGGCAGTATCCACTAAAGAAAAAGCCAGTGACTTAAAAGTTTTTGGGCAACCTTATTTATGGTTGTCGTAATCATGGAAAATCTCCAAACTCCAGTATTTGTAGTGTTTTTTCCATCTGTTACTATGAGAGCAAACTAGGAGCCCTTTAGAAAGGCATTAATGGCTGGGCCCAGAGGCTTATGCCTGTAACCCCAGCACTTTGGGAGGCCGAGGCAGGCAGATCACTAGGTCAGGAGTTCGAGACCAGCCAGGCCAACATGGTGAAACCCCATCTGTACTAAAAATAAAAAATTAGCCAGGCATGGTGGCACACGCCTGTAATCCCAGCTACTTAGGAGGCTGAGGCAGGAGAATTGCTTGAACCTGGGAGGCAGAGGTTGCAGTGAGCCGAGATCAAGCCATTGCACTCCAGCTCTAGGCTAGAGGTAGACTGTCTCGGGGTGAAAGAAAAGCATTAATACTGGCAACCTAGCATTTGTCATTTTTCCTGAAAAAATCCAGTTATTTGCTGTCCTCACCCCTTTGTCTTCTTTTTCATATCCTTCTTCTTTTGCCTCAATTTCCTTGCTTAAATTTGATCTTTTCCTTGCTCACAAGAATTAAAGACACAAGCACATAGAGCACAGAAAGTTCTAGTTCTCTGTATGTAGCCAGCCTACTCAAACCACAGCTAACCAGGCTCTAGAGGTGAGGCCCTGAGGAGGGAACCCCAGGAATAAAAATACAGAGCAGGCTATTTCGGAGATGCCCTCCAAGAACACTGGTGTGTGAGGCAGGTGGGAAACTTAAGTGAGGTGACAAAGTGCTCTTTCCTTCTCTGATGGTGCTGCTGCTGCTGCCACCAGCGCCCACTCCTCCTCCCTACCCGTGGGCAGTGCAGGGTAACAGCAGGCCACATCCCAGAGCCAACCCCTCTCATGTCTCTGTTTCCTTGCAGGCCTTTTGGACAGGCACTTCGGCCCCTCCTGGACTCCATTCAGATCCAGCCTCCGGGAGGGAGCTCCGTGGGCAGACCCAACGGCCAGAGCTAACAGGACTGCCTGGGACCGCCCTGCCTCACCAGGGTTTTCCTTTTTAAACAAAACAAACCCTACCAGATTTCTATTTTATAATTTTACATCAGAGCTAACAACCAGGGGACGGCTTTTTAAATTTCCCAGGGAAGGAGAACGTCAGGCCGCATGTAGACAATGCTGCTAAGAAACAGAACAAAATGCCACCCCTTCTAATAGTATTATACTAATTTATTAAGGCTGTCTTGTCTGTGCGTTCACTTTGGACGCTGTTTCCTAAGCGTCCTCCACACTGGAGAAAGGGAAGGGCTTTGTTTAAACAGAAAGCGAGTCAGTTTGTGGAAGCCCCAACCTAGAACTCTTTCCAGAGAATACTCACGCTCTACCCAAGTTGCCAACACCTGTGGGACCCAGGTGAGTTTTAGAACATCCGTGACCCGGAAACAGTTACTCTAGTGTTAAATGAACCAAAGGATTTGGTGCACATGGGACCAGTTTCAGGATGACTAACCTAAGTGAGCTCTTTAGCCACGACCCTCCTCACCTTTCCTCCCTTACCCCAAGCAAGGCCAGTGCTGGAGCAGCCATTGCCTCAGGATCAAGGGAGTAACAGCAAGTATCAGGCCGGAGAAAACAGGATAAAGCCATTCCTCCTTCTACCTAGATGGATTGCCAATCTTCTGCCATCAATTTTGGGAAACCTGCCTTGGTGCCCCCAAGGCTGCTTTTCCTCAGCATAGCTGACATGTCATAGTGGATGAGGTCTGGGCGGGAGCAGTAGAAGCCGAGGCCTTTTTTCTGCAAGTAATGATGTAGGTTATTTGCAGTCTCTGTAACCACCATCCAGGCCAGTATGCAGTATTTAGCTGGGGACCAAGGGACAGGATTCCCTGCTCTAAGAAAATACCTTTTTTTAAATAATTATTATTTTTTGAGATGGAGTCTCGCTTTGTCACCCAGGCTGGAGTGCAGTGGCATGATCTCGGCTCACTGCAACCTCCGCCTCCCGGGTTCAAGCGGTTCTCCTGCCTCAGCCTCCCGAGTAGCTGGGATTACAGGTGTGTGCCACCACACCAGGCTAATTTTTGTATTTTCAGTAGAGACAGGGTTTCACCACGTTGGCCAGGCTGGTCTGGAACTCCTGACCTCAGGTGATCCACCTCCCTTGGCCTCCCAAAGTGCTGGGATTACAGGTGTGAGCCACCGTGCCCTGCCGGAAAATACCTTTGATGTGGAAAGAATAATGATGTGAGGCCGGGCACAGTGGCTCACGCCTATAATCCCAGCACTTTGGGAGGCCGAGGCAGGCAGATCACTTGAGGTCAGGACTTCAAGACCAGCCTGGCCAACATGGTGAAACCCCGTCTCTACTAAAAATACAAAATTAGCCGTGCATGGTGGCACATGCCTGTAGTCCCAGCTACTCGAGAGGCTGAGGCAGGAGAATCGCTTGAACCCTCCGGGGAGGCAGAGATTACAATGAGCCGAGATTGTACCAGTGCACTCCAGCCTGGGCGACAGAGTGAGACTCCATCTCAAAAAAATAATGAAGTGGAATCAAGGTGGCAAGAAAATTTAGAATCGTTTCTGATAGGGACTTTCCCTTATCCTAAATGTGTTTTGAAGGCACACATTATTTCCGTTGTCATTCTGACTTTAGAAAGGCAGGTTGGGGCATGAGTGGACATTTTCCTAATGACTTGCTGCTAGGAGTTTATAGGCAGGGAACAGTCTGGGAGTCTCTAATCCAGAGAGACTTTCAGATTCCCTCTCTTCACGTGAACCTCCATTAGTTAGATTTTGGGAAAGTGTGAAGAAGGGACTCAGAGCTGCCAGGTACCCGGGTCAGTTCTAACATCCTTGGGCCCCTTCTGCCCCAACTTCTTGCCACTTCACAGACTTGAATTATGTTGCTTCTTCCTGGAAGTCTGGCCTGCAGCAGGGGCCTTTCCTCTCCAAAAACCTGCTGCTCATTTCTGGCCCCATCTGCTGCTATCTTTGCCATTAGCCATCACAGTTTGGCATCATCAGAGTCTCAGCTAGAGGAGATGTCATTCTGCCTTAGTGTTTGCCTGCGACCTGACCAGAGGCATGACCAGCTGGGATGTCAAGTGACATTTGGGAACTTGTAGAGGCCAAATGAGTGAAAGTTTAATTCTTCTCAAGACCCACTGATTTGCCAGTGTGCATGGAAATAATAGATTAGAGCAGAAACTGGCAGGGACTGTTGTATAATCGTGATCTACTAGCAGAATTGGGCCCAAAGAGAAAGAATTTCCGAGGCTGGGTTTCTTCTGGGAGGGTAGCAGGTTGGTCTTGGCCAGTGCTCTGTTTCCCACCAGCGTTGTTCCCTTTTCCAGCTTGCCTGGCCCGGCTCTGTCTTCCAGGCTCCTGCTCCAGACCCCTCTGCCTGGGGTCTCCCCTCCATCCAGGGGGTTCTGGGCATCACAGGTCCTTTTTTTCCTTTCTCCTCTCCCAGATCCAGTTTCAGCTGGTTTGCTTCTCCCAGCAGGCACCCTTAGGCCCAGGAGCAGCTCCCGAGAGAATTTGAGTCACTCATTTCCTTGAACAGCACCCCCCTTTACACTAGCAGCCATTTGTGCTATTGCCTGTGCCCTAGGGTTTGTGGGGAGAGATGGAGGGATCAGTGAGCAGTTTTCCCAGAGCTCCATGAGAAAGCAAGCTCTCTCTCCCCTGATGGGAGCCCCACTGTCACTGACTGTAAACTCAGGCTCAGGCTTCAACTGCCTACCCCCATCCTCACATTTCTGTTTGTCCCAGCATCTCAGGAGCATTCTCATTATGGCCGGCTAACTCCGCCTGGATGTGAACAGGCGAGCAGAGTGGGAAATGAGTCATGTACTTGTATTGCACAGTGGACACCTCTAGAGGTCCATTGGTTTAAAGGGATAGGGAAGGAGGAGGGATGAGACCATCACCCCCTCCCAGAAGTAAATCTGGTATCTGAGTTTTCTTTATGCCCTTGAGTCAAACTAATAACTGTGTCTAGTACGGAGGTGTTTGCTGGTTTTCTTCGGTGTTTTTTCTAATGCAATAAACTCATTTCTGCCTGCTGCATTTGTGTGGTGCCTGAATCAGGTCTGCACATGCATCCAACATGAAGCAACCCCAGGCTTTTGGGTCCCTTGGAGCTTAAGTCTGCGGGGTCTGGATGTGTCTCCTTTGCATGGTTGTGAGCCTGTAGATGAGAAGTGATAACAGAAAAGGATGTCTGAATTTCACCACTGGTTTATAAAGATGGGGGAATGGCCCAGAGAGAATATCACTTGCCCAAGGACACCTTGCAGCTGGTGCAGCTCAACGCTTTGTCTAATAACTTCAAATTCTGTAGTCTTCCTCTAGCTATCAGGAGTGTCTGACCTCACCGAAAAGTGTTCACTTCTAGTTTCAACTTGGCTCTAGGCTGGGTCTGTGGCTCCTCATGCCCAGACAGGCTGTAGCTGAGAGGGCAGGCAAGGAGCCTGGTGGGGGCCTGGCACATCACTGAATGTGAGCCCTTGACCATAGAGCCTGGCTGCTCTTTCTTTTTTTTTTTTGAGACGGAGTCTCGCTCTGTCGCCCAGGCTGGAGTGCAGTGGTGCGACCTCGGCTCACTGCAAGCTCCGACTCCCGGGTTCACGCCATTCTCCTGCCTCAGCCGCCCGAGTAGCTGGGACTACAGGCGCCTGCCACCGCGCCCAGCTAATTTTTTGTATTTTTAGTAGAGACGGGGTTTCACCGTGTTAGCCAGGATGGTCTCGATCTCCTGACCTCGTGATCCGCCCGTCTCGGCCTCCCAAAGTGCTGGGATTACAGGCGTGAGCCACCGCGCCCGGCCACCTGGCTGCTCTTGAAGGAGGCAGAGAGTGTCTGGGACGAGGCTGCCCCACTGGTTTCCCAGGTTGGAGAGCCAGGCAAGGTCACGCTGCAGTGAGAGTGATGGACACCAGGTGGCGCTGTGGCCCTGCACACCAGGCCCAGCCTACTGCCCAACGCCCAATGCCAGGCTGGTCTTGGGTACCCTCGGCCACCTCAGTAAGCTCGTCCAGCTCCCCTCAGCCCCTGTGTGGACCCCTACGAGCCCAAGGGGTAAGAGCCAAGCTCCTTGTCCTCGTTTATCAAGGCCCTTCTCAATCTTGTCCTTGAACACCCTGGTCCTACCCCACACCCTGCTGCAAGTGCCAGTTCCAGTCCCTGTCACTTCTGGTGGTTTCACCCTTTGCTCCACCTGGATCCCCTTTCCCCACCCCTTGTTCAGTGCTAAAGGCCCAGTGCCAGCATGTCCTCTGACCTGTCCCCGCCCAGAGCTGACTCCTTGCTCCCATGGGTACCTCCAACGCACTCCCACCAGCCCAGTACCTCCCAGGGCAGGGCCTGGCATGGGGTGAGCCCCAGATTTTGAGACCATGACAAAGGCCTTGGATCCTTTCTAAGTCCCTCCCAGTATGACTCCACTCCCCACCCCTGGCTTGCGAGGTCAGGAGAGAGACTCGCCCAAGTTCTCACAGTTCTGGGCTGAGCTCTGACCTGCAGAGCCCACTGACCCCAGCTGTCAGGCTGCCACTCCTGTTCCACACCCCCAGGTGGAACAGTGCTGTGGTCTGGGCCATATCTGTCCCCAATGACTTTGGCTGAGAGAGCCCCAGAGGGCCTGAGCCAACCCAGCAACAGCCTCCACCGCCTCCTACAAAGCCATCTGAGCATGCGCCCTTCAGCTTGTTTAGATTCAATGGACTTATTATGAAGACAATGTAAGCACTTTAGGCATTTTGAAAGTTTTTTTTTTTTTTTTGAGACGGAGTCTCTGTCGCCCAGGCTGGAGTGCAGTGGCGCGATCTCAGCTCACTGCAAGCTCCGCCTCCTGGGTTCACGCCATTCTCCTGCCTCAGCCTCCCGAGTAGCTGGGACTACAGGCGCCTGCCGCCACGCCCGGCTAATTTTTTGTATTTTTAGTACAGACGGGGTTTCACTGTGTTAGCCAGGATGGTCTCGATCTCCTGACCTCGTGATCCGCCCGCCTCGGCCTCCCAAAGTGCTGGGATTACAGGCGTGAGCCACCGTGCCCGGCCTGAAAGTTTAAAAAAAAAAAAAAAAAAAAACAGCTAGGCGAGGTGGCTCACGCCTGTAATCCCAGCACTTTGGGAGGCCGAGGCAGGCGGATCATCTGAAGTCAAGAGTTCAAGACTGGCCGGGCGCCGTGGCTCACGCTTGTAATCCCAGCACTTTGGGAGGCCAAGGCGGGTGGATCACGAGGTCAGGAGATCGAGACCATCCTGGCTAACACAGTGAAACCCTGTCTCTACTAAAAATACAAAAAATTAGCCGGGTGTGGTGGCGGGCGCCTGTAGTCCCAGCTACTCGGGAGGCTGAGGCAGGAGAATGGCGTGAACCCGGGAGGCGGAGCTTGCAGTGAGTGGAGATCATGCCCCTGCACTCCAGCCTGGGCAAGAAAGCGAGACTCCGCCTCAAAAAAAAAAAAGAGTTCAAGACCAGCCTAGCTAACATGGTGAAACCCCATCTCTACTAAAAATACAAAAATCAGCTGAGTGTGGTGGTATGCACCTGTAATCCCAGCTACTTGGGAGGCTGAGGCAGGAGAATCGCTTGAACCCAGGAGGCAGAGGTTGGATTGAGCCAAGATTGTGATATGGCGCCACTGCACTCTAGCCTGGGCAACAGATCTTAAAAAACAAACAAACAACCACAGTCTCCCCCAACCTCAGCACACAGCACACCTCCCCTGCTGCCCCTAGGCTTCTTAACTACACAGCCTTTAGGAGGGTGTTGACCCCATTTATAAATGAACAACCACCTCACGGAGTGGGACGGACCTGCCCAAAGTCACTATTGGGAGAACTCCCGGAATTGTCAGCCTGCCTGTAAACCCCACTACACAGAGGCTGCCCCTTGGGCCTGGACCACCCATACACAAGTCACATACCACCTACAGAAAAAGAGCATTGACAGCCCCAGTACTTGAACATACTGACACATGGCCTCCTACAAATAGCCAGGAGCCAGGGAAAAGCCTGGGTTTTGGCAAGACAGGATTGAGGAGGAATCTTGACTGTGCTGTGTGACCCTAGGAAAGCCATTGCACCTCTCTGATGTCAGTACCTACGTCTGGAAATTGAGTATAAGGGTGCTGTCTTCAGAGATGTGTTGGGAAAAGTAAGTGAAACACCCAAACCAAACATGAAAGTCACTAACCTCCAAACTTCAGCCACACGTCTGGCCCAGAAGAGCCCAGGGTCTTCCCTTCATAGCAGAATCCTGCCAGGCTCAGGTCTCAGGCTCTCCACTTTCAGTCCTGGCTTCTTCTGGGTCCCTCCAAGTTACCTTTCTGTCCAGTCTTCCCTCCCACCAGTCCTGCTCTTTTCTCCCCAAGGCCTCCCCTGGTCCCCATCTGAGCACCAGTTGCCAGGGATGAGCCTTTCTCTTACAGGGACATAGTAGTGGCCACAGGTATCCCCCTACCTGGTCCTCCTGGGTCTGTACCTCAGGGCAAATAACTCTCCCTCTCTGGGTTTCAGTGGCGTTATGAGAATTTAGGGAGAGACTGTAGGAAAGGGATTTGTAAGCTGCAGCCCATTTGTTAAGGGGCCAAGGGTGCTTATCTTTGTTTTTAGAAAAGTGGATCCTGTCCATAGGAGACAAACCCCTCCTGCCCAGTGGGCCACCTTCCAGATGTTCTGGATCCAAGCACTACGGGTGGGGCCCAGAAATTTGCACTTCACCTGTTTCTAGGAATTCTTCAGTCATGGAACAGGAAAATGAAGATACCTGGTCAAGTGTCCTGTATGGTGGTCAGCTCACAGCAGAGAATTAATAAGCATCAGTTTTGTTTTGTTTTTTGACACAGTCTCGCTCTGTCACCCAGGCTGGAGTGGAGTGGTGTGATCTCGGCTCACTGCAACCTCTGGGTTCATGCGATTCTCCTGCCTCAGCCACCTGGGTAGCTGGGATTACAGGCGTGCGCCACCACGCCTGGCTAATTTTTGTATTTTTAGTAGAGACGGGGTTTCACCATGTTGGTCAGGCTGGTCTGGAACTCCTGACCTCGTGATCCACTGCCTCAGCCTCCCAAAGTGCTGGGATTACATGCGTGAGCCACCGTGCCCAACCAGCATCAGTTCTTACTATCTCACTGTGTCCAGAATTGGTGGGTTCTTGCTCTGACTTCAAGAATGAAGCCACAGCCCCTCGCGATGAGTGTTACTTTTTTTTTTTTTTTTTTTTTTGAGATGTTGTCTCGCTCTTTCACCCAGACTGGAGTGCAGTGGCGCCATCTCGGCTCACTGCAAGCTCTGCCTCCCGGGTGCACGCCATTCTCCTGCCTCAGCCTCCGCATAGCTGGGAATACAGGCGCCGGCCACCACGCCAGGTTAATTTTTTCTATTTTTAGTAGAGACGGAGTTTCACCGTGTTAGCCAGGATGGTCTCGATCTCCTGACCTCGTGATCCCCCTGCCTCGGCCTCCCAAAGTGCTGGGATTACAGGCGTGAGCCACCGCACCCGGCCGTGTTACAGTTCTTCAAAGTGGCGTGTCCGGAGTTTGTTCCTTCTGACGTTCGAATGTATTCGTTGTTTCTTCCTTCTGGTGGGTTCGTGGTCTCGCTGGATCAGGAGTGAAGCTGCAAACCTTCGCGGTGAGTGTTACAGCTCTTAAGGCGGCGCATCTGGTTGTTCGTTCCTCCCAATGGGTTCGTGGTCTCACTGGCTTCAAGAGTGAAGCTACAGACCTTCGCGGTGAGTGTTACAGCTCATAAAGGTAGTGCGGACCCAAAGAGCAAAAGAACACAGCTCCCACACCCTAGAAAGGGACCCGAGTGGATTGCCGCTGCTGGCTCGGGGCAGCCTGGTTTTATTGTCTTATCTGGCCTCACCCACATCCTGCTCATTCGTCCATTTTACAGAGAGCCGATTGGTTTGTTTTACAGAGAGCTGATTGGTCCGTTTTGACAGGGTGCTGATTGGTGCGTTTACAATCCCTGAGCTAGACACAAAAGTTCTCCACGTCCCCGCTAGATTAGCTAGTTACAGAGTGTGGACACAGAGGTTCTCCAAGTCCCCACCAGAGTAGCTAGACACAGAGTGTCAATTGGTGCATTCACAAACCCTGAGCTAGGCAGGGTACTGATTGGTGTGTTTAAAAACCTTGAGCTAGATACAGAGTGCCGACTGGTGTATTTACAATCCCCTAGCTAGACATAAAGGTACTCCAAGTCCCCACCAGACTCAGGAGCCCAGTTGGCTTCACCCAGTGGATCCCGTACCGGGGCTGCAGGTGGAGCTGCCTCACAGTCCCGCGCCGTGCGCCCGTACTCCTCAGCCCTTGGGTGGTCGATGGGACTGGGCGTCGTGGAGCAGGGGGCGGCGCTCGTCGGGGAGGCTTGGGCTGCGCAGGAGCCCACGGCGGAGGGGAGGCTCAGGCATGGCGGGCTGCAGGTCCTGAGCCCTGCCCCGCGGGGAGGCAGCTAAGGCCCTGCGAGAAATCGAGCGCAGCGCCGGTGGGTCGGCACTGCTGGGGGACCCGGCGCACCCTCCGCAGCTGCTGGCCTGGGTGCTAAGCCCTTCACTGCTCGGGCCAGCCCGGTACCCGCTCCAAGTGCGGGGCCCACCCGGAACTCTAGCTGGCTGGCAAGCGGCGCACGCAGCTCCGGTTCCCCCCCGTGCCTCTCCCTCCACCACCTCCCCGCAAGCCGGGGGAGCCGGCGCCGGCCTCGGCCAGCCCAGAGAAGGGCTTCCCACGGTGCAGCGGCGGGCTGAAGGGCTCCTCAAGCACGGCCAGAATGGGCGCCCAGGCCGAGGAGGCACCAAGAGCGAGCAAGGGCTGCTAGCATGCTGTCACCTCTCATCACCTTTCATAGTTCTATCCCGTGGGGTTTATATTCCACATTACATATAAAGAAACAAGCCCAGTGAGGAAAGGTGACCTGTCCAATTCCTTGTAGTTAGCCAGGACCAAACTGCAGTTCTCCTGATTCCAACTCCAATGATCTCTCCAGGACACCATAGCTACCCAGTCAGAAAAACAAGAATTGTGCATGGGGATCTGGTGCGGTGGGTCAGGCCTGTAATCCCAACACTTTGGGAGGCTGAGTCGTGAGGACCATTTGAGGCCAGGAGTTTGAAAGCAGCCTGGACAAGATAGTGAGACCCTATTCTGCACACACACATGCACACGCACACAAACACAATGCAGATTTTCATGGCTTCGTAGCATTTCATCTTCTAGATGGGTCTTAGTTCATTTAAACAATTCCATATATTTTTCCTTTTTTCTATTTTCTTTTCTTTTTTTTTTTTTTTTGTTGAGACGGAGTTTGCTCTGTTGCCCAGGCTGGAGTGCAGTGGCGTGATCTCGGTTCACTGCAAGCTCCGCCTCCCAGGTTCACGCCATTCTCCTGCCTCAGCCTCCCGAGTAGCTGGGACTATAGGCACCCGCCACCACGCCCGGCTAATTTTTTGTATTTTTAGTAGAGATGGGGTTTCACCGTGTTAGCCAGGATGGTCTCGATCTCCTGACCTCGTGATCCGCCCACCTCAGCCTTCCAAAGTGCTGGGATTACAGGCGTGAACCACCGCGCTTGGCCTTTTTTTTTTTTTTTTTGAGTCAGAGTCTGGCTCTACGGCCCAGGCTGGAGTGCAGTGGTGCGATCTCGGCTCACTGCAAGCTCCGCCTCCCGGGTTCACGCCATTCTCCTGCCTCAGCCTCCCGAGTAGCTGGGACTACAGGTGCCGCCACTACGCCTGGCTAATTTTTTGTATTTTTAGTAGAGACGGGGTTTCACTACGTTAGCCAGGATGGTCTCGATCTCCTGACCTCATGATCCACCCACCTCGGCCTCCCAAAGTGCTGGGATTACAGGCCTGAGCCACCGCGCTCAGCCTCTTTTCCTATTTTCTAAAAGTTGAATTGGCGACTCATATGATCCGCACCTTTTTTTTTTTTTTTTTTTTTTTTCTTGAGACAGGGTCTCACTACTGTTACCCAGGCTGGAGTGCAGTGGGAAGATCTGGTTCGTTGCAGCCTCAGCTTCCTGGGCTCAGGTGATTCTCCTACCTTAGCCTCCTGAGGGACCACAGGTGTCTGCCACCATGCCTGACTAATGTTTTGTATTTTTAGTAGAGACAGCGTTTTGCCATGTTGCCCAGGCTGATCTTGACCTCCTGGGCTCAAACAATCCGCCCACCTTGGCCTCCCAAAGTGCTGGAATTACAGGTGTGAGCCACCGCATCCAGCTCTACAGTTATTATTTATTTAGTTAGTTTGTTTGTTTGTTTGAGGTGTAATCTCACTCTGGAGTGAGCTACAGTAGCTGGGATTACAGGCTCCTGCCACCATGCCTGGCTAATTTTTGTATTTTTAGTAGAGACAGACTTTCCCCATGTTGGCCAGGCTGGTCTCAAACTCATAACCTCAGGTGATCTGCCCATCCCGGCCTCCCAAAGTGTTGGGATTACAGGTGTGAGCCACCGAGCCCGGCCTGTTACTTATTTTCATATGAAAAGCAACCCTACGGCCGGGCGCGGTGGCTCACGCTTGTAATCCCAGCACTTTGGGAGGCCGAGGCGGGCGGATCACGAGGTCAGGAGATCGAGACCATGGTGAAACCCTGTCTCTACGAAATGTATAAAAAAAAAAAATAAGCCGGGTGCGGTGGCGGGCGCCTGTAGTCCCAGCTACTCGGAGAGGCTGAGGCAGGAGAATGGCGTGAACCCGGGAGGCGGAGCTTGCAGTGAGCCGAGACTGCGCCACTGCACTCCAGCCTGGGCGACAGAGCAAGACTCCGTCTCAAAAAAAAAAAAAAAAAAAAAAAAAGAAAAGCAACCCTACAAAGCAGGTGGTGGTCATCCCATTTTATAGGTGCAGACACAAAGCCTCTGAGAGGTGAAGTGACTTGTCCAAGGTCCCATAGTGGTGGAGCCGGGAAGACAACCTGGAACTGACTCCAAAGTCAACGCAATGGTTAAATAATTGTAAATTGAATCTGGGAAGGTTGGCTGGGCACAGTGGCTCACGCCTGTATTCCCAGCACTTTGGGAGGCTGAGGCAGGCAGATCACCTGAGGCCAGGAGTTCGAGACCACCCCGGCTAACATGGTGAAAATACAAAGTTACTACTAAAAATACAAAATTAGCCGGGCATGGTAGCGCATGACTGTAATCCCAGCTACTCGAGAGGCGGAGGTTGTGGTGAGCTGAAATCGCGCCATTGCACTCCAGCCTGGGCAACAAGAGCAAAACTCCGTCTCAGAAAAAAAAAAAAAAATTAGACGGGCGTGGTGGCGCACTTCTGTAGTTTCAGCTACTCAGGAGGCTGAGGCAGGAGAATCTCTTGAACCTGGGAGGCGGTGGTTGCAGTGAGCCGAGATCGTGCCACTGCACTCCAGCCTGGGTAACAGAGTGAGACCCAGTCTCAAAAAATAAATAAATCGCCCTGTGTCAAAAAAAAATAAAATAAACATAAAAGTAAGTAAAAATACAAAAATTAGCTGGGCATGGAGGCACACGCCTGTAGTCCCAGCTACTCGGGAGGCTGAGGCATGAGAATCGCTTGAACCTGGGAGGTGGAGGTTGCAGTGGGCAGAGATCCTGCCACTGCACTCCAGCCTGGGCAGAGCGAGACTCTGTCTCAGAAAAAAAAAAAAAAAGAAGAAGAAGAATCTGGGAAGGTCTCCAAGGAGGTAGACCCTGAGAGCTGGGTCTTATGTGTGGACAGAAGGAATAAGGCTCGGGGAAGGCAATTCGGCAAAGTCCAAAGCCTGAACAAAGGCCTTCAGGAGATTTCTTTTCTTTTCTTTTCCTTTTTTTGTTTTTTTTTTGTTTTTTTTTTTGAGGCTGGAGTGCAATGGCGCGATCTCGGCTCACCGCAACCTCTGGCTTCTTTAGAATCAAGCGATTCTCCTGCCTCAGCCTCCTGAGTAGCTGAGATTACAGGCATGCGCCACCACGCCTGGCTAATTTTGTATTTTTAGTAGACACGAGGTTTTTCCATGTTGGTCAGGCTGGTCTCGAACTCCCGACCTCCGGTGATCCGCCCGCCTCGACCTCCCAAACTGCTGGGATTACAGGCGTGAGCCACCGCGCCCGGCTCGGGAGATTTCCTACAGCTCAAAATTTGTAAGGCAAAGAGATGGCCACAAATCTTGAGAGTGGAGAGCGACCTCGGCTCTCTTTAGTACCGCCTGGCCCACCAGACACTGCACTGCATGATAGAGGCCCCGCCCGACCCAGCCCCTTAATCGGCCTGTTGCAACCACTATCAACCCGCCAATTCTGGCCCCGCCCCTGTCTTCCTTGTGCACCCTCTCACTTCCTGCCGGTCCCAGGCTCAGGCCCCACCTCCGTCTTGTTTGGAGCAATCCAATCGAACCTGGAGGTCTCCGCTCCGCCCTATACCGCGCTCCCAGGAGCAATCAGAATCAGCTCAGGCCCCGCCTCCGCCTCCGTCCGCCGAGACCACGCCCCTTCTCCGTTCGGCCAATCAGGCAGTCTGTTGGCCCCGCCCTCCCAAGGCCCCGCCCCGTCGGATCTTATCCCTGAGCTGCTTCTGCGGCTGTATCTTCGGGACTCCGCCCCGCGCGCGGATCTGCAGCCATGGCAGTCACCGCCCAGGCAGCCCGCAGGAAGGAGCGCGTCCTCTGCCTGTTTGACGTGGACGGGACCCTCACGCCGGCTCGCCAGGTAGGACCCTGAAGTTTGGAAGCTCCCGCCGGGAGTGTCACGCGGACACCTCCGAGGCTGAGTGTGGGGTCTGCAGCAGCGTGACCGTGGACACCCCAGGACAGAGTGTGGGATGCGGCGGTACCCGGCCCCCTGACATCCGGGGCCACCCACTGGGAGTAAGGGGACTGGCCCTCACGTCACTGACCCGCAGCGTCCCTGCCTGTGTTCTGCTTGGGAGTGCTGGGGTTGGATCCAGTATTGGAGGGAGGAGGCGGCGAGCAGGGGCCTAGCTCCCTCCCTCCCCAGAGGCTTTCGCACGCCGCTAAGGCCTGGCTCGCGGACGCTCCCGCCTCCTGAGCCGGGAATCCCACCCTAGTTCAGCCCTAGGACACACCAGTGGTCGGAGCTGGCTTCTGAACCGGGGTTCCAGGCACACAAGCACACAGCCAAGCGTCAGTCACCATCTGTGGGAGACAGGGCGTCTGGGAGTCTTCCCACCCCGACTTTTGCAGGCCTGGGCCTGGGTCTAGTTTCTGAAGCCCCATCACCCACTTTACCTTCCACCCCCAGTCGAGGAGCAGAGAGGGCTTCTTTTCGAATTCGTTAATGGGCTCTACCCACCCGGAGGTGAGAGGCTCCAGGCCTAGTCTGTTTGCTGTGAGGACACTGAGGCATAGTGAGGGTAAGAGTGTAGTTTTCTTCTAAAGACTCTTGCTGTGTTGAGCCTCTTACCTCTGCTCAGTTTTTCTCCCATTGGGTCTCATTGTGAGTCCCCAAAAGCCCCCTCACCAGCTGGATGCATCAGTAAGCAGGCTTCATTCATGCCCTCCCTGTGGGTAACCCACCCTCCAGTCTGGGGGCCTCAAGGACCAACCAACAGGTCTCCTAGCGTGGCAGAGCAGTGGGATGGGCTTTACTGGGCAGTGGCTGATGGGAACCCAGGTCTTAGCCTCCTCTCTTAGGTCCCGAATGCCCCTCCCCATCCTCTGTGTTGAAGTTGCCCTGGCTTGGGCCCTGGAGGCCTTCCTGCAGGGGTGGATCCGGGAGGAAGATAGCAGGACTGGAGCAAAGGTGGGCCAGTTGCCGTGGCTCACGCCTGTAATCCCAGCACTTTGGGAGGCCGTGGTGGGCGGATCACCTGAGGTCAGGAATTCTAGATCAGCCTGGCTAACATGGTGAAACCCCGTCTCTACTACAAATACAAAAATTAGGCTGGGTTCAGTGGCTCACGCCTGTAATCCCAGCACTTTGGGAGGCCGAGGCAGACAGATCATGATGTCAGGAGTTTAAGACCAGCCTGACCAATATCGTGAAACCCTGTCTCTACTAAAAATACAAAAAATTAGCCAGGCGTGGTGGCATGCACCTGTAATCCTAGCTACTCGGGAGGCTGAGGCAGGAGAATCGCTTGAACCTGAGAGGCAGAAGTTGCAGTGAGCCGAGAATGTGCCATTGCACTCCAGCCTGGGTGACAGAGCGAGACTCAGTCTCAAAACAAAAAAAAAAACAAAAAAAAACACAAAAAATAGCTGGGCGTGGTAGCGTGCGCCTGTAGTCCCAGCTACTGGGGAGGCAGAAGCAGGAGAATCGATTGAACCCAGGAAGTGGAGGTTGTAGTGAGCCAAGATTGTGCCGTTGCATTCCAGCCTGGGCAACAAGAGTGAAACTCCATCTCAAACAAACAAAGAACTGGAACAAAGGTGGCAGGGCCTAGGCACAGTTCTGACCCCTCCCTCTGACCTTTTGCTCCACAAACATAACAACCTGAATAAGAACAGCCTATTAATTTGTCTATGGGCCAGCCTCTGTGCTTAGTGCCTTTTGAAAGTTAATTTTTAATTGTACACATTTTCATGAGCACACTTTCCTGGTAAAGAATGGAAACGTAACAGAGAAGGGTAAAGTCCCCTCTGACCACACCAGGATCCCAGGCCTGGCTGGCTCCCCAAGTTAATGTGGTTACTGTGGTGTGGCTTCCCTCCAGGCCTTTATCTGGATCTATTTGCCCAGAGCAAATATTAAGCATTGTTTTGTGAGGCTATTTTTGTTGTTGCTGTTCTTTGGCTCCTCAAAAATCATCTTGATTGTGATGCTATTTTGTTGTTGTTAGAGACCAGGGAATCGCTCTGTCACTCAGTCTGGAGTGCAGTGGCGCTATCACAGCTCACTGCAGCCTCGAACTCCTGGGCTCAAGTGATTCTCCCGCCTCAGCTTCTGGAGTAGCTGGGACTACAGGCAAGTGCCACCATGCCTGGCTAATTTCTTTTTTTTTTTTTTTTTGGAGACGAAATCTCATTCTTGCCCCCAGGCTGGAGTGCGATGGCATGATCTCGGCTCACTGCAACCTCCACCTCCCAGGTTCAAGGGATTCTCCTGCCTCAGCCCCTGAGTAGCTGGGATTACAGGCGCCTGCCACCATGCCCAGCTAATTTTTTTTTTTTTTTTTTTTTTGAGACGGAGTCTCGCTCTGTTGCCCAGGCTGGAGTGCTGTGACGTGATCTCGGCTCACTGCAAGCTCTGCCTCCCAGGTTCACGCCATTCTCCTGCCTCAGCCTCCCGAGTAGCTGGGACTACAGGCACGTGCCACCACGCCCGGCTAATTTTTTGTATTTTTTAGTAGAGACGGGGTTTCACCATGTTAGCCAGGATGGTCTCGATGTCCTGACCTCATAATCCACCCGCCTCAGCCTCCCAAAGTGCTGGGATTACAGGCGTGAGCCAGCGCACATGGCCAATTTTTTTTTTTTTTTTTAATTTTTGGTAGAGACTGGGTTTCTCCATGTTGGCCAGGCTGGTCTCAAACTCCTGACTTCAGGTGATCCATCCTCCTGGGCCTCCCAAAGTGCTGGGATTACAGGCGTGAACCACCGTGCCCAGCCCATGCCTGGCTAATTTTTAAAAATTTTCGGCCGGGCACGGTGGCTCACGCCTATAATCCCAACACTTGGGGAGGCCCAGGCGGGTGGATCACCTGAATTCAAGAGTTTGAGACCAGCCTGGCCAACATGGCGAAACCCTGTCTCTACTAAAAATTTAAAACTTAGCTGGGCATGGTGGCAGGTGCCTGTAATCCCAGCTACTCGGGAGGCTGAAGAAGAAGAATCGCTTGAACCCGGGAGGCGGAGGTTGCAGTGAGCCAAGATCGTGCCATCGCACTCCAGCCTGGGCAGAGGTTTCTGTGAGCCGGAATCACACCACTGCACTCCAGCCTGGGTGACAGAGCAAAAATTCATCTCCAAAAAAAAAAAAAATTTTTTTTTCATAGAGACGATGTCTTCTTTTGCTGCCTAGGCTGTAGTCTCAAACTCCTGGGTCAAGTGATCCTTCTGCCTTGGCCTCACAAAGTGTTGGGATTACAGACCTGAGCCACGGTGCCCAACCTGTCTAATTTTTGGTGTCTAAGCTTTGTACTGCTTCAGATCCAGGTAGAATGTGGGCTTCCTGGGCTCTGAGCACTAAGTGAGGGCTAAGTGGAGGTCCTAGACATGTTGAAAGCCAGAATGCTATGCTTCCCCTCTCCCCCCATAGAAAATTGACCCCGAGGTGGCTGCCTTCCTGCAGAAGCTGCGAAGTAGAGTGCAGATCGGTGTGGTGGGCGGCTCTGACTACTGTAAGATCGCTGAGCAGCTGGGTGACGGGGATGAAGGTAGGAGTGAGGCTGGGGGTAGAGGGAGTGGGGAGTTTGAGAGATTCCTGGGCATCTTCAAAGAGCCAGTCCTGCTTCTGTGGGGCAGAAGAAGTAGAGAGAGAGCAGCCAGATAGTTCCCTCACTGATTTGACAAACACTTGAGCACCTCCTATTGCCAGGGATTGTGCCAGGCCCTTGGGAAATAGCTGGGAGAAAGCAAGCAAAACCTGCCCGTATGCAGTTTACATTCTCATTTCTCCCTGCTGAGTCTTGATTTCCTCATCTTTAAAATGGGCTGAACCGGCTGGCACAGCGGCTTACACCTGTAATCCCAGCACTTTGGGAGGCCGAGGCGGGTGGATCACTTGAGATGAGGAGTTCAAGACCTGCCTGGCCAACATGGTGAAACCCTGTCTCTACTAAAAATACAAAAAATTAGCTGGGTATGTTGGCATGTGCCTGTAATCCCAGCTACTCAGGAGATTGAGGTAGGAGAATCGCTTGAACCTGGGAGGCGGAGGTTGCAGTGAGCCAAGATCAGGTCACTGCACTCCTGCCTGGGTGATAGAGTGAGGCTCCGCATCCAAAAAAATAAAATAAATAAATAAATAAAGGGCAGAACCAATGATGGCTACCATTTGTCAAAAATGATCATGTGTTAATATCATTGCATTTGATCCCTACAATCACACTTTAGAGTAGGCGTGATCATCCCATTTAACAGAGGATGACTCTGAAGTTATCCAGGAAATTGACTGGACCTCAGAGCCATTGGTCTCAGCCCAGTCAAAGTGGGTGCCTCCAGTTCCTCAAGCCAGAAACTTCCTTGAATTTTTCCTTTTCCTCACCTCTTGTTTATTCCATCAGCAAACCCCAAAATATCTCCCTGTCCCCTCTGTCTCCATCTCCACCACGCCATCATAGTCCAGGTAACCACGTGCCACCCAGACCCCGCAACAGCCTCTGGGCTGTGCTCCCTGTGCCTCCAACCTCCCACCCACTCCAGCTGCTTCTCGTGGCAGCCAGAGCTGAAACCTCCAACTCTCCCATGCAGCCAGCCTTGAGAACCAAGTGCGATGGCAGCTGTAGAACAGAAGGAAGCCCTTCTGCAGAGGGGCAGGGAAGCACAGAGTGGAAATGACGCCCTCTGCCAGAGTACTGCATGACTTCCAGAGGAGGAAGCTGGATCTTGGAGGATGAGTGGCAGGGAAGCCAGGGAAGGGCGGTTCTGACAGAAGGACCTGCACGGATGCCTGTGTGCAGAGGCCCACAGGTGTGACTGGCTTCTTTGGAAGAAAACCAAGCTGCAGAGGGAGAAAGGCTGGAGAAGCAGGTTGCAGCCTCGGATTGAACAAATGGCCTTTGAACGTGAAACCAAGGGTGTGGGCTTCCTCTCTCTTTACTTGCCTGTGGGGTCACAGACGTGGTCTCACACTCTTTCTTCCTCCTGTCCTCTATGTGACCCCGAAGTCATTGAGAAATTTGATTATGTGTTTGCCGAGAACGGGACAGTGCAGTATAAGCACGGACGACTGCTCTCCAAGCAGGTCAGTGTCCCCCAGGGCTTAGCCAGGGGCACCCCACTTTTCCATAGTGGAGCAGTCCATGGGGGCTTCTGTCCTGGGTTGGGGGAGAGACACTGTGGCTGTCTCAGGGTCAGGCAGCCCAGGCCACTCTCAGAGCCCTGTGTTCCTTGGCCAGACCATCCAGAACCACCTGGGGGAGGAGCTGCTGCAGGACTTGATCAACTACTGCCTCAGCTACATGGCCCTGCTCAGGCTGCCCAAGAAGCGGTGAGGTCCTACCAGCCTGGTCTCCAGAACCTGGGGCCTGAGGGAGGAGAAGTGTGGGTCCCTAAGAGGGAGCCTGGAGATACTAGGGCCCCTGATTTTTTTGTGGGGAGTGTGGATTCTTGTCCCCTTTGAAGTCCTAGGAGGCTGGGGTCCCAGGTGGGGCTAGATTTGAATTCAGGGCCGTTCTGGTTCTCTCTGGCTCCCTGCCCTCCCTCACCACCAGTGGAACCTTCATCGAGTTCCGGAATGGCATGCTGAACATCTCGCCCATAGGCCGGAGCTGCACCCTGGAGGAGAGGATCGAGTTCTCCGAACTGGACAAGGTACCGCTAGCTATGCAACCTTAGGCCTGTAGGGCCTCCGTCACTCAATTTATCTGAGCCTTTATTTTCTCATCGGTAAAATAGACTGGGGGATGTGTTCTGATTTAACTGATACCCTTTCAGGCACCTACCTTGCGCCATTGTTGTAGACATACCTGCATCTTTCCAGTGCTGCTGGTCCCCCTTACTAGGTGGCCAGCACCAGGCAGCCACCTACTGAGCCAGGCCAACACCTGGGAATATCATTTCCACCTTCCCACCCACATTGGGTCCAACAACTCCTATTTCATCAGCCTCTCAAGTCAGTGTCAAATCTGTTCATCTGCAGAACTGAGACCCCACTCTCTAGATTACCCCTTTCCCCAGCCCCAGGCTACCCCAACTTTCCTCTCTGTCCCTCCCCACCCCCTGCATAGCCCTGCCAGCCTGCTGTCTAGCAATGCCACTGAGAACCTTCCTTTCTTTTTTTTTTTTTTGGAGATAGAGTCTCCAAAAAAATAGATAGAGGCTGGAGTGCAGTGGCATGATCTCGGCTCACTGCAACTCCCACCTCCCGTGTTCAAGCGATTCTTCTGCCTCAGCCTCCTAAGTAGCTGGGATTACAGGTGTGCACCACTACACCCAGCTAATTTTTGTAGTAGAGACAGGGTTTTAGTAGAGACAGGGTTTTTAGTAGAGACAGGGTTTCACCATGTTGGCCAGGCTGGTCTTGAACTCCTGACCTAAGGTGATCCGCCTACCTCGGCCTCCCAAAGTGCTGGGATTACAGGCGTGAGCCACCGCGCACGGCCCATTAGAACCTTTCAAACACATCAGCTGCATTCACCCCCCAGCCCCGTCCCCTCACTTATGATCCTTCCTTGGCTCCTCTTTGCCAACTGGATGATGTCCTAGCCTCCTCCTATGGTGCCTCAAGCCCTGAGGGCTCTGTCTGGCTCCGGCTCTCCGCGTCTCCTCTCTGTGCCCTTCAAGTTCCACTTTCTATTCCTGGAACACACCAGGGTCCTCTCACCTCTGCCTGTGCTGCCCCTGCTAAACCTTGATGTGCATTTTGCTTTTCTCCCCACCGCCTCCATCCCTCTCGGGGATGGAGCCATCTACCCATCCAAACCTTTCCACGCTGGCCCTTCTGCGTCGTTCCGTCATTCTCTCTGACCTGTTTGGTGGCTCTCCCTGCCCTCTGCTCCAGCTATGACCTCTTGGCTGATTCTAGAGTGCTGTGCCTCTGCCAGAGCACACTTCTCTCAGGCCCAGCTCGTCCCTCCCCTCCTTCAAATCCCCTTTCACGTCCTTTTCCCAGTGGGGCCTCCGAGAGTATCACATCCACTGCTGCACTTCCTGCTCCTTCCCCTACCTTATTTCTCCCCAAGCAGCCTTGGACAACTTTCACCATCTACTTTTAAAATCCGAATTACTGTCTGTCCCTGTCCCAGAACTGTAAGCTCCATGAGGGCAGGGATTTCTGCGGCTTGTTCTCCTCTGGATCCCCTATGCCTGGCACATGGTATACTTTTTGTTATTATTGTTGTTTTTGAGACAGGGTCTTACTCTGTTGCCCAATCTGGAGTGCAGTGCAGTGATCCAGTCCTAGCTCACTGCAGTCTCGATCTCTGAGGCTCAAGCGATCCTCACACCTCAGCCTCCTGAGTAGCTGGGACCACAGGTGCATTACATCATTCCAGGCTAATTTTTTAAATTTTTTGTAGGGATGGGATCTCGCTGTGTCTCCCAGGCCAGTTTTGAACTCCTAGCCTCAAGTGGGCCTTCTGTCTCAGCCTTCCAAAGCACCAGGACTATAGGTGTGAGCCACAGCACCTCACAAAGAAATACCCTTTTTTTTTTTTTTTGGAGTCTCGCTCTGTCACCCAGGCTGGAGTGCTGT
The DNA here is from genome assembly GCF_028878055.3 of Symphalangus syndactylus. Taxonomy (NCBI): domain Eukaryota; kingdom Metazoa; phylum Chordata; class Mammalia; order Primates; family Hylobatidae; genus Symphalangus; species Symphalangus syndactylus. Next base: position 18,167,007 of record NC_072440.2, read on the forward strand.
GGCACAATCTCGGCTCACTGCAACCTCCACCTCCTAGGTTCAAGCAATTCTCCTGCCTCAGCCTCCCGAGTATCTGGGACTACAGGCACATGTCGCCACGCCTGGCTAATTTTTTGTTGTTGTTGTTGAGACGGAGTCTCGCTCTGTCACCAGGCTGGAGTGCAGTGGCGCAATCTCGGCTCACTGGAACCTCTGACTCCCTGATTCAAGCGATTCTTCTGCCTCAGCCTCCCAAGTAGCTAGGCTTACATGCACCACCATGCCCAGCTAATTTTTTGTATTTTTAGTAGAGACGGGGTTTCACCATGTTGGCCAGGATGGTCTCGATCTTCTGAGCTTGTGATCCGCCTGCCTCAGCCTCCCAAAGTGCTGGGATTACAGGCGTGAGCCACCGTGCCCGGCCTAATATTTTGTATTTTAGTAGAGATGGGGTTTCATCGTGTTGCCCAGGCTGGTCTCAAACTCCTGAGCTCAGGCAATCCACCCACCTCAACCTTCCAAAGTGATTATAGGTGTGAGCCACTGTGCCCGGCAAGAAATACCTTTTGAATGAATGAAATGAGTAGTATTATCTCCATTTTATAAATGAGGAAACCAAGGCTCGATCAGAAGGGCCCTGCCCGAGGTCACATAGGGAGCTGGTTGCAGAGCAAAGATTTGATTTTGCCCTTGGCCCTCTGGTGCCTCCCTGAGGGTGCCTCCCAGCTCAGTGATTCCTGACTCCTAAGGCTGAGGCTTAGGGAAGGCAGTGCCCACAGGCACAGGGACTTTTTTTTTCTCGATAGAGTCTTGCTCTGTCACCCAGGCTGGAGTACAGTAGCGTGATCTCAGCTCACTACAACTTCCGCTGCCCAGGCTCAAGCAATTCTCCTGCCTCAGCCTCCGGAGTAGCTGGGATTACAGGTTCATGCCACCACCTGGCTGATTTTTTTGGTTTTGGTTTTGGGTTTTTTTTTTGAGATGGAGTCTCACTCTGTCGCCAGGCTGGAGTGCAGTGGTGAGATCTCGGCTCACTGCAACCTCTGCCTCCCGGGTTCAAGCGATTCTCCTGCCTCAGCCTCCCGAGTAGCTGGGACTACAGGCACCCGCCACCACGCCCAGCTAATTTTTGTATTTTTAGTAGAGACAGGGTTTCTCCATGCTGGCCGGGATGGTCTCGATCTCTTAACTTTGTGATCCGCCCTCCTCGGCCTCCCAAAGTGCTGGAATTACAGGCATGAGCCACTGCACCCGGCCTAATTTTTGTATTTTTTAGTAGGGGCAGTGTTTTTCCATGTTCAGGCTGGTCTCAAACCCCTGGCCTCAAGTGATCCGCCCACCTTGGCCTCCCAAAGTGCTGGGATTATAGACGTGAGCCGCTGTGCCCAGCCAAGGGGACTTTTTTTTTTTTTTTTTGGAGTAGTTAGGATTGGTCACTGGCAAAGAACCCCTCCCCCACACACACGTGCTGAGAGGTTATCCCTTCCTGTCCACCCAGGTTCCCAGTCCCAGCTCTACCCATTTGCCTTGTAACCTGGAAAAGCATCTTTACTAACGTGTGCCTCAGTTTTCTTATGTGTAAGGTGGGAGTAATAGCAGTTCCCATCCCATGGGCTGTCATGAGGACTGGACGAGGTGGCACATGAACCCCACCTGGCATGGGGTTGGGGAGCCACACACTAACTCCCCACCCCAGGGCCTTCTCAAGTATTTTTGGCTCTTGTTTGCTCCCTTCTGGCACTGGAGGGGCATGAACCTTCCTGATCTGTGTGCCCTGCCCTGGCCCAGAGCTAGTATAAATAAATGCTTAACCCAGCTCGTCTTCCAGAACCCTGAAGGGGGGATGAGTACTTCCCTTCCTTAGATGAGGACACTGAGGCCAGAGGGTGAGTAACCAGCTCCAGGTCACAGTGCCGGTCCCTGCCGAGGCTGGCCTTGCACATGGGGCTGTCCAGTGACCAGCCTTGTTCTCCAGAGAAGGGGGGTGCAGCCAGCCTCAGCCATGTGGAAACATTTCTTCAGAGCTTGGGGCACTCTTAGTGGTAGCCCTGGGCCTACAGAGTGGCCACTGGTGGGCACTCTGGCCTCCCTGGGGCCCACCTACCTGCTGGAAAGCCAGGCCAAGGCTGGCAGGGGGCTCACATCCCTTATCTCTGCTTTTCCATGAGAGGGAAGCAGGCACTGGTCATTCATTACTTCTCCATCCTTTACTCCAGGAAATAGGCTCAGAGAGGTCAGGTGACTTGCCCATGGTCACACAGCTGAGGAGTACAGTAGCCAAGCCTGGCTACTTGCCTTCAGAACTCAGGCTGGGGGGTGTCTGGCTTTATATCTGACATCCTCCCTGGTCCACTTCTCCAAGCTCCATGCTGCTGACCACTGCCTGCCTTTCCGCCCCAGTCCTACCCAGCTCTGACTACAGGGCCATACCAGCCACCCCACTCCTGTGCTCCAGAATCCTCAGCGCCTCTTTGTCCCCAAGGATGTGGTCAGACTTCCCAGCCCGGTCTCGAGACCCTCTGTCAGCTGAATGTCCTGCTGGCTGGTTTAGATGTTCAGCTGCCCCTCAGGCTGGGCATAGCTGCTCCCCTTTGTGGCCCTCTGAGATGGAGATCATGGGGGCTTGGGGGGGAATGTCCCCCTGCTCCATGTTTGCAGAGCTGCTGCCAGAGTTCCTGCTCAGAGGGACGGGGCCGGCCTGGGCACTACCTAGTCCCCAGCCCAGCCATGTCTTTGCATGGTGGGTGCTCTGTCATGACTGACATCCTACTGCCCTCTGTGAATGCCCACAGCCACCTCCTCACAGGTCTCCTGCTCTCAGCTCCCGCACTCATTTCTGAGTATTTGCTTTGTTGAGCTGGGCACAGCTAACGGGATCGAGCCCTGCCCTGAGGTGGACATTGATGTGGGATCCAGATTGCCCCGTCTCCTCGCCCTTCCTGCTTGTGTCTCTCCTCTGAGGCCCCCTTCAGAAGACCCAGCTCACAGCCCCATTGGCAGCCTCATCCCTTCTGGATTTAGGCCCTGGCTCTGCCACCAAGGCTAGGTAACCTTGACCAAGGCACGACCCCTCTCTGAGCCTTAGTTTCCTCATCTGCACAGTTGGGGGTCCTACCCTCCTAGAATGCTCAGCACGCTCACGTGGACTGTGTGCCCAGCCAGGGCCTGGCACACAGCAGGTCCTCTGAGCTGCCATCCACCCCCTCCCCTCTGCAGAAAGAGAAGATCCGGGAGAAGTTTGTGGAAGCCCTGAAAACAGAGTTTGCTGGCAAAGGGCTGAGGTTCTCCCGAGGTACGTCCACCCTGCGGAGGACCTGGGAGGCCTGGTACAGGGCCCCTCCTCAAACCATCTGCCCCTCCCAAGACCAGGCTGTGGCCCCCAGTAGCTTTAGGAGCCCCTCCCCTGCTCAGGGCAGAGAGGGTGGCTGAGCCCGATGCAGAAAGGGGTTCAGCGTTTACTGGCCCCCAGTTTTCCCCACCTCATACCTCAGAGGTAAACGCCCCATGCCTACCCAGTTTCTCAGGCCAAAAACCAGAGCCTCTCCCTTGAATGCTCTCCCCCGCCCCTTCCCAAGTCCAAACTCCTAGAAGTCCCAGGGCCCCCTGTCTGGAATCCCACCAGTGCTCACACTTCCACTGTCAGCAGCTTGTCCAGGCTCCAACTGACCCTGACGCAGCCGGGCTCCCCTCTGCCACCTCACCCATTCTCCAGTGGCCAGAGAGGCTGGAGCTGTAGTCATGACATGCCTCTGCCCAAAGTCCTCCCTAGGCTCTTCCTCTCCACGTGATGCCCAGGGCCTGCCCATCCTTGCCTTGCCTCTCCCGGCCTCCTCCGTTGCTGGGACGCTCGTTCTCTTCCCTGCCTCAGGGGCTGTACTTTGCGCCCCAGCCATCCCCACTCGGCTCAGGTCCCAGCTCATTGCCACCTCCTCAGAGGTCTCGCCTGACCACCCTGGCTGGATGAGCTTCCCCCACCCACTTCATGGTCTTGTTTGTTGTCCAACCTGTGTCATAACTTCCTTGAGGATCCTAAGTCTGTCCCGTGTCCTGTTCCTGGCCCTCAGTAGGCACTCAAGGGTTGTTGAATGAATGAATGAACAAGCAGCCCTTCTGTTAGCCTTGTCTGCCCCTCCCAGCAGGGAATAACAGTCCCCACCCCTGCCCACAGGAGGCATGATCAGCTTTGACGTCTTCCCCGAGGGCTGGGACAAGCGCTACTGCCTGGATAGCCTGGACCAGGACAGCTTCGACACCATCCACTTCTTTGGGAACGAGACCAGCCCTGTGAGTGTGGCCCACCCCAGGTTTCCCCCAACGCAGTGGACAGCGAGAAGCCAGGTCTGGTGGCTTCTCCAATGCAAATCACCCGAGGTCAAGGCCAGAACATGGGGCAACACAACAGACCTCTTGGGGAGCTCCTGGAGAACAACCATTGCTCACCAGCCCCATTTCACAGATCGGAAAGCTGGGGCCCCAAGAGGGCTGGGCACTTGTTCTACATCACACAGCAAGTCAGGGCAGGTCTGACAAGGGGTGAGAAGGTGGGCTTCCTGGCAGTTCTGAAGGGGCAGGAGGAGGGGCAGGTCCGTAGCAGCCAATGTGGAGAGGGACTCTGCCTAAATATGCCTCCTCTGCCCGTCCTCTGTGTGCAGGGTGGGAACGACTTTGAGATCTTTGCCGACCCCCGGACTGTTGGCCACAGCGTGGTGTCTCCTCAGGACACAGTGCAGCGATGCCGGGAGATTTTCTTCCCAGAGACAGCCCATGAGGCGTGACCGGGGCCCACATCTGTGCGTAGTGATTTCTGAAGAGTTTGGCCTAGGCCTAAAGACAGGTCCTGGTGGTGGATAGATGCCAGGGCCCCGTCGTCTGGCCCAGGACGCCTGCTGCAAGGCCCACCCAGATGGTGCCAGAGTCTGTGTGGACAACCATCCCCAGCCAGTCAGCTCCTAGTGGCACTGGCTCCGTCCTCCCAGGGCCCAGAGTGTTCCCCATGCTCCACCTGGTGGCCCAAGCCACAGCTGCTGCTTATATTTTGGTACAGAACAGGTTTCTTTCTGCGCCAGGAGGAGGCGTGCGCAAGTGTCGGTACGAGATCTAGCCTGCTCTGCCTGCCTGCCCTGGGCGATGAGGTACGGTGGGGAAGGTGCCTATTTTAGAGAACTTTGTCACAGTATTAAAGTTCCCAGAACAAAGTAGGTGTCAGCTGTGTCTGAATGGATAATTGGCCCCAGTCACATGCTGTCACAGCCACTACTTTGCCGATGAGTAAACAGCACAGAGAGGGCAGGGACTTGGCCCAGGTCACAAAGGAAGTCTGATCCAGTCGAGGAGGGGGCCATTGAATCCCCAAAGAAGAGATGGTTTGGTGTGTCCACCCCCAGCCCCTTCCTTGGGGACTCTGACACAGAGGCAGCTTCAGGCCACAGTGGGTCACAGTTGAGGGTTTATTGCCAGTGTTAGGAAGAATGGGGGGTCTGGGTGGCCAGGGGTCTTGGGAGGAATTCCAGATGGGCACTGCAGGGCCTGTGAGTGGGGAGGAGAGCTGCTGCCCCCCTGCCACCCAGGCGGCCCCAGGGCTAATGCCACCATATCCTGACTGCTAGTGGTGCCTTAAAAGGTGGCCTCCCTACAGGAGGGGAGCCTTGGGGGCCCCCAGGAGTCAACCCTCACCAACAAGCCCTCTCTGAAGGGGGCCAGGGGCCTTTGTTCCTCATGGGACAGGCTGGGCCGTGCCTATTTTAGGGGAGCTGACCACACCTCAGCAGCTCTGGGCTCCCAGATTTTATGTGGTGGGCCCTGGGGGCGGGGGTGGGATGCAGGCACCCCCGCTGATCTCTCCCCTGCGGTCTTGGGGCACCTACAAGGCCAGGGATCCTCCCAGACAGTCACTGATCCCCTCATCCTGGGCATTTGAGCCCCCAGTTTTACTCACAGACTGAGTCTCATAAGGGTCCCACCCCTGGCCGGCCCTCCCTTGAACCACGGCCCCACTTCTCCCCAGTCAGGCGATGTGCTCTCTAGAAGGGAGGGTGGTAGGCAGGGGGTGCACCCAGAGGTGGAGGCAGACAGGGTCCTCCTTCCTGGCCTCCTGGGCCAGGCCACCCTCACCCCTGCCTGGGAGTGAATGGCCACAACCCCAGGTGCACACACATCTTGGCCCCAGAAGGACTCTGGGTGACAGCAACAGCCACACATCTTCAGGGATGGATGCCATAAGAGCCACACCTCGGCCACTGGTCTGTCAGGGCTTTGGGAAGAGAGTTTGACGTGGAGGCCGCAGGGCCAGTCTCCTAGGCTGAGGGCCCTCCTCGTGGGTGCCCCGGACGTATGTCCGTCCCTCGTGCATCCTCAGCAGCCATCAGCCGGGTGTGGCCCAGAGCATCAGTGGGGCTTGTGAGTCAGGGTAAAGGAGGGCTGCAGCCAAGCTGGAGAGATGGACCCCCACCCTCTGCAAACCCCTGGGCTTGGCTCAGTACAGCCCAGGGGAAGGAGCCCAGCGCCACTGCCAGGCTGAGGAGGAGGGACTGGCCGGCGAAACGGGAGCCCCAAACCCCTTCCACCCTCAGGCCCCTCTTCCTGCCTCTCTATGGCACTGAGAGAGCAGAGCAGGACGGAAGGCTGGCCTTGGCAGTGAGAGGCCTGTGTGCCTCCGTGTCAGTCCTCCTCCCCTGGCAGAGGCTGAGAGGCTCCCCAAAAGCACCCACCGGCCGGGCTTCTGAGGGAAGGGTCCAGGCCGTGGCGGGGGACCTCAGCCAAGGGAGGGAGATGTAAGTAGCACAGAGAGCCTGGCTCCGGGCCAGGGACTGACACGGGACAGCTCAGGGGCGGAGGCCAAGGAGTGAGCCCAGTGCAGGCTCTCTCGGCTCAGTCACCACGGGGACGGGTAGGCAGGAGGGCGAGCGGGTCCTGCGTGTCTGCGGCAGGGAGGGGAGGAGAGAGGCAGTGGACAGCGAGAAGCCAGGTCTGGTGGCTTCGCCCTCCACCCACCTCCTGGCCAGCTTGCACAGTAGTCACGGGTCATGGGGTGGGTGGAGGCACACGCTCACAGCCACAAGCACAGACGGACAGACAGACGTGCGCACTGAGGCCACCGAAGAACTGATCAGCCAGGGCAGTGGGGCATGGAGCCGGCCGCTGCCCGTTCACCCTGTGTGGCTCCCCACCCCCCGGCCAGCTGGCCTGTGAGCCACCCAGCCTAGGAGCCCACGACCTGGCCAGACCACGTCTCGTGGGGAGTGTGGGGGGCCAGCTGAGTGAGCACCACCTCCACGGCCTGGAACTTCTGGTTCTTGGGGGGGATAGGGCACATCTTGTAGGTCACCTCGTCACCCTCCACTGGCACGTACTCCCCCTCGATGCTGGAGGACAGGAAGAGGGGTGTTAGCTCAGCAGCAGGCCCTGTGTCCCAGACAATCCTGCGGCCTGGCCTTGGGGGCAGCCTGGCCCTAAGCCTCCCTAGTCCAGGAGGCCTGGCCAGGCCTTGCTTCTCAGAACCTCAGCTCTCGAATCTGTAAAACGGGACTCATGGCCGGGCACAGTGGCTCACGCCTGTAATCCCAGCACTTTGGGAGGCCGAGGCAGGCGGATCACCTGAGTCAGGAGTTTGACACCAGCCTGGCCAACATGGCGAAACCCTGGCTCTACTAAAAGTACAAAAATTAGCCAGGCATGGTGGCTGGCACCTGTAATTCCAGCTACTCGGGAGGCTGAGGCGGGAGAATCGCTTGAACCCAGGAAATGGAGGTTGCACTGAGCCGAGATTGTGCCATTGCACTCTAGCCTGGGCGACAGAGTGCGATTCTGTCTCAAAAAATAAATAAATAAATAAAATAACATGGGATTCATAAACTGTACCTCCCTTTCTGGGTCCCTTGGGGACTGAGATGTGAAAGGGCACAGGGAGGTCCCTAAAGCTCTGAGAAGCTCAGTGACGTCCCCCGGTCCTCCTGGCATTAGAAGTGGGTGGGCCCAGGCCTAGACACGACATCCATCTCTACCTCCTGGCCCACCCACCTGAAGGCCCTTTCCAGGCCAAGAGGCTCAGGAGCTGGCCTAGCCCTCTCAGACCCCCTACGATGCTGGAACAGGATCCAGGGCCCAGCCGCTGGCTCCCAGGCTTCTGGGGTCTGCATGCCCACTCCTCACCTGGCCCCAGCCCTCCTCCCGCAACGCACCCTCAGCCCCTACTCAGGACAGAAAAGGTGCCACGAATACAGACCTCAGCCAGTGAGAGGAGAGGCCTGGAGAGACATTTTTGAGGCACCGTTGGGGACACTAGGGCAGGGGCCAAGAACAGGGAGGTGGAGGGGACTCACTCAGACACATGTACGAAGATGTCCTCAGACCCGTTCTCGGGGGTGATGAAGCCATGGCCCTGTGAGCGTGAGAACTGCTTACAGACGCCCTTGAACACGGGGCCAGCTGAGGCCCGGGCTGTCCTGGAGATAGGGTAGTGGGATTGGAGCTGTGGCCTGAGGAACTCCTCCCCGGACCCCTACAGCCATTCTGGGCCATTTCTGCTGAGCGTGCCTCAGGGCTGTGAGAAACTTGCCCCAGGCCAGAAACCGCACAGTCATCCCCATTCAACGATAATGAGGCCAGGCACAGTGGCTCACACCTGTAATCCCAGCACTTTGGGAGGCTGATGCGGGAGGATCACTTGGGCCTAGGAGTTTGAGACCAGCCTGGACAACATAGGGAGACTCCCATCTCTACAAAAAAAAAAATTTTTTTTTTTTTTGAGACTGGGTCTCGCTCTGTCACCCAGGTTGGAGTGCAGGAGTGCAATCTCAGCGCACTGCAACCTGTGCCTCCCAGGTTCAAGCGATTCTCATGCCTCAGTCTCCTGAGTAGCTGGGATTACAGGTACCCACCACCACACCCAGCTAAGTTTTGGCATTTTTAGTAGAGACAGGGTTTTCAGTGTTTGGCCATGTTGGCCATACTGGCTTGATCTCCTAGCCTCAACCGATCCACCTGCCTCGACCTCCTAAAGTGCTGGGATTACAGGCATGAGCCACCATGTCTGGCCCAAACATTTTTTTTTAAAAATGAGCTGGGGTGGTGGCACGCATGAGTCGTCCCAGCTACTCAAGAGGCTGAGGTGGGAGGATCGCTCAAGCCCAGGAAGTTGAGGCTGCAGTGAGCCATGACTGCACCACTGCACTCCAGCCTGGGCGACAAAGCGAGACCCTGTCCTCCCCAAAAGATCCTTTGGCCTCCCCCATATGGACCCATATTACTCCCCCATGCCACCTCATCGGTGACCTACCCCAAAGGCCCAGGCCTAGTCTTTGTCCCACCTGCCCACCCCTCTCCAAAGGTTAACTCCGTGTCTTGGGTTTTGCCCATGCTGTGCCATCTGCCCAGAATCGCCAGCTCGCTTCTTCACCTGATACATGTTCCAGACCCAACCAGGACATCATCTCCTCTGGTACCCCATGCTGGGTCCTCCCCTAACGCTGCTGGGTGGTAATGGATGGTGAACAAGTTCCCTCTGGATTGTAAGCAGCTTATGGATCCCCCCTGGTCAGGAGCTCAGTAAATCTTTGTGGAATGGATGGATGGATGAATGGACGGGTGGATGGATGGACGGACAGACGGATGGATGGGTGGATGCATGGGTGGATGGGTGGGTGGATGGATGGATGGATGGATGGATGGATGGGTGGATGGGTGGATGGATGGATGGATGGATGGATGGATGGATGGATGGATGGATGAGTGGGTGGGTGGATGGATGGATGGGTGGATGCATGGGTGGATGGATGGATGGATGGGTGGGTGGGTGGATGGATGGATGGGTGGATGGATGGGTGGATGGGTGGATGGGTGGATGGATGGATGGATGAATGGATGGATGAATGGATGGATGAATCGATGTATGGGACAAACATCCATCCAGTTACTGGAAGGTCCACACACAGTTCCCCTGTCCCAGGTGAGGACAACAGGAGTTGGAAGAGGATGGGGATGGTCAGCCCATGTCCTGACAAGGGTCAAGGGCCTGGGCAACGGGCAGGTACTCACGCTGAATAGGTCCTGGTCCGCTTGGTGGGCAGAGGGCTGGGTAGGTCCCGAAGTGGGACACCACCCCTCTCCCAGACCCTGCTGCCCTCCCTGTGGAAGGGGAAGGTGGGCCAGACTGGGGACTTGGGGGAGTGGAGTGGGGGCACAACTGGGGGTGACGTGGACTCCGAAGTCATGGTGGGGCCAGCGGGAGAGCCTGGTGGGCTCTGGGGCCCAGGGGCCGGTGAGGGATTTGGGCGTCCTTGCGGGCAGGGCCCGGCCTGGCCCTGCTCTGCAGCCTCACCAGCCACGGGCTCCGTCTGGAAGAGGAAGAAAGAGGCACAGGTGAGCCCAGACCAGGGCAGCAGCTCCTGGACCCTGCCACAGTCAGGAGGGCTGGTCCCATCTGCTATCCTCACGGCCTGACTTCAAGTCACAAACGACCCATCGTGGTTCAGAGCCCTCACCAGAAAAACAAAACTAGGGGTCATATGACCCCTAAGTCCTTCCAGTTTGCAGTTCAGTTCTCTAATTCCAGGGGCCCGGGAGGTGGCTGGGTAGGGTGGCCAGTGATGGTCTGGAATATGGTTAGGCATAAGGGTCAGTTGTTTCAGAGTCACACATCTTGGTTCAAACCTTAGCTTTGTCACCTACAACTTGGTGACCTCAAGCAAGCCAAGCCACACATCAGCTCCAACATGGCAGGTGGGAGTGTGGGCTCCATACCCAGGCCTGGGTTTGAATCCTGCATCCTCCACCTTCTGGCTACATGGCCTTGGCCCTGGTCAACTTTTTTTTGTTTTTTGTTTTAGACAGAGTCACTCTTATTGCCCAGTCACTCTTATTGCCCAGCTTATTGCCCGTGCAATGGCACGATCTCGGCTCACTGCAGCCTCTGCCTCCTGGGTATAAGCGATTCTCCTGCCTCAGCCTCCTGAGTAGCTGGGATTATAGGCGCCCGCCACCACACCTGGCTAATTTTTTGTATTTTTAGTAGAGACGGGGTTTCACCATGTTGGCCAGGCAGGTCTCGAACTCCTGACCTTAGGTGATCCGCCCACCTTGGCCTCCCAAAGTGCTGGGATTACAGGCGTGAGCCAACTTGTCCGGCCCATTGGTCAACACACTTAACTTCTGACTCTTCTTTTATGTTTTTTATGTTCTTTAAAATGGGGCTAGCATTGATCTTTTTTTTTTTTTTTTTTTTTTTGAGACACTGTCTCATCCAGTCTGGGGAACACTGACATGATCATGACTCACTGCAGCCTCCATCTCCTGGGCTGAAGCAATCCTCCCACCTCAGCCTCCCAAGTAGCTGGAATTTACAAGCATGCACCCTCACGCCCAGCTAATTTTTTTTTTTTTTTTTTTGAGACAGAGTCTCACTCTGTTACCCAGGCTGGAGTACAGTGGTGTCATCTCGGCTCACTGCAACTTCTGCCTCCCAGGTTCAAGTGATTCTCCTGCCTCAACCTCCCAAGTAGCTGGGATTACAGGTGCCTGCCACCACGCCCGGCTAATTTTGGTATTGTTAGTAGAGACGGGGTTTCACCATGTTGGCCAGGCTGATCTCGAACTCCTGACCTCAGTTGATCTACCTGCCTCGGCCTCCCAAAGTGCTGGGATTACCTCCTCCCAAAACCCTCCCCCTCCAGTCAGGAAGGCAGTAGAGTCCCGGGCTTGGCTCGCCTCACAGACCTTCAACCCTGAAAAGGCTGATGTGGGGCTTTTCTGTCTAAGCTCACACCAGGAGGCAGGGCAAACCAGGTTTGGCCTTTTCACCCATTATCCTCATTTTAGAGAGAAGAATACGGAAGCTTCAAGAAGCAACCACACGGCTGGGCGCGGTGGCTCACGCCTGTAATCCCAGCACTTTGGGAGGCCGAGGCGGGTGGATCATGAGGTCAGGAGATCAACACCATCCTGGCTAACACGGTGAAACCCCATCTCTACTAAAAATACAAAAAATTAGCCGGGCGTGGTGGCGGGAGCCTGTAGTCCCAGCTACTCCGGAGGCTGAGGCAGGAGAATGGCGTGAACCGAGGAGGCAGAGCTTGCAGTGAGCCAAGATTGTGCCACTGCACTCCAGCCTGGGCGACAGAGCCAGACCCCGTCTCAAAAAAAAAAAAAAAAAAGAAGCAACCACACAAACAGCCAGGTGTGGTGGCGCACACCTGTAATCCCAGCACTTTGGGAGGCTGAGGCGGGCAGATCACTTGAGGTCAGGAGTTTGAGACCAGCCTGGCCAACGTGGTGAAACCCCGTCTCTCCTAAAAATACAAAAATTAATCGGGTGTGATGGCATCTGCCTGTATTCCCAGCTACTCGGAAGGCTGAGGCATGAGAATTGCTTCAACCTAGGAGGCGGAGGTTGCAGTGAGCCAAGACCACACCATTGCACTCCAGGCTGGGTGACTGAGCCAGACTCTGTCAAAAAAAAAAAAAAAAAAAAAAAAAAGAAGCAACCACACAAACACTTTGACATAAATGTTCATGAATGGTCACACCAGTGCTCATTCACAACAGCCAACAAGTGAAAACAGCCCGAGCCCATCAGCAGATGAATGGATAATAAATTATGGTCTAGACACATGGTAGACTAGCACTTGGCCATAAGAAAAAGAAAAGAAGAAATACGTGTCTACTGATTCATGCTACACCCTAGATGAACCCTGCACACATTATGCTTTAATGTTTGCAAGGTTACAGAGAAGAAGCCAGTCCCTAAAACACAGAGGGCATGATTCCATCTCTGAGGCAAATCCTTACAGACAAGGAGTCGATTGGTGGTCACCAGGGCTGGGGAAGAGGGAGAGGGGAGGGCTGCCAATGGGTAGAACGTTTTTTTTTGGGGAATGAAAATGTTCTATAATTGGCTGTGGTGATGGCTGCACAACTCTGTGAATGTACTAAAAACAACCGAACTGAACGCCTTAAGCAGGTGAATTTTATGGTATGTGAACGATATCACAGTAAAGCTGTTACCAAAAAAAGAAGACGGAGGCCGGACGCGGTGGCTCAAGCCTGTAATCCCAGCACTTTGGGAGGCCGAGGCGGGTGGATCACGAGGTCAGGAGATCGAGACCATCCTGGCTAACACGGTGAAACCCCGTCTCTACTAAAAAATACAAAAAAATTAGCCGGGCGTGCTGGCGGGCGCCTGTGGTCCCAGCTACTTGGGAGGCTGAGGCAGGAGAATGGCGTGAACCCAGGAGGCGGAGGTTGCGGTGAGCCGAGATCGCGCCACCGCACTCCAGCCTGGGGGACAGAGAAAGACTCCGTCTCAAAAAAAAAAGAAGACGGGGCAGCAAAGTTACCCAAGATGACACAGCTGGGAAGCACCAGACGCCCTGCAGTGCACTCCTAGAGTGCCACCTGCCCCACCTGGGTGAGGGGTGGCAGGAGATGGGGACAGAGGCCCTGCCTCCCTCTCTCTAGAGAGCAGGGCGGTCCTGGCCTCCCAACTGCAGTTTTCCCAGGCCTGGTATTGTGCTTGGCAGTGACAGCCAGTGCTGGGAGGCCATGAAGGGGCAGGGAGGGAAGAGGAGGATGGAGAGGGAGAGATGCAGCTCATGGTGGTTACCAGGGAGACACAGCTGAGCTGGGGCCTGCTCTGGCCAGCCAGGCCTCCCACCCAAGTGACCACGCAGCTCCAGGGCCTCATGCTAAGTGGGCAGCAGGGATGGGAGAAAAACCCACCAATGATTCTGGGCCAGGGTTGAGGGCAGCCTCCCCACGATGGGCTCTCAGGTGGCAGAGAGACCAGAGAGCAGAAGGGAAGCAGAGGAGCCACAGCAAAGACAGGACCAAGAGGAGGCAGCGAGTCGGCCTCAGGGCAAGAGCTCAGGCAGGGGCAGGAGACAGGCAGCTTCCACAAGGCAGAGAGAACAGGCTTCTCCCCTGTCGCCCATTGCAGCCTCAGTTTCCTTATCTGGGAAATGGGGATCACAAGAATCCCTCCTCCAACTGCCAAGGTGGCTCAATGCCAATAATCCCAGCACTTTGGGGGGCCAAGGCGGGAGGATCGTTTAAGCCCCGGAGCTTAAGACCAGCAGGGGAAACATGGTGAAAGCTCGTGTCTACAGAAATTACAAAAATTAGCTGGGCATGGTGGTGGCGCAACTGTAGTCCCAGTTACTTGGGCATCTGAGGCAGCAGGATTGCTTGAACCCAGGAGGTCGAAGCTGCAGTGAGCCGAGATCGCACCTCTGCAGTGCAGCCTGGGGGACAAAGTGAGGCACTGTCTTAAAAAGAAAGATTAGCTGGGTGTAGTGGTGCATGCCTGTGGTCCCAGCTACTGGGGAGGCTAAGGTGGGAGGATTGCTTGAGCCCAGGAGGTTGAGGCTGCAGTGAGTGGTAATCAAGCTACTGCACTACAGCCTGGGGACAGAGCAAGACCCAGTCTCAAAAAAAAAAAAAAAAAAAAGAGAGAGAGAAAGACTTTCTCCTCCAAGGGCTCTTTTGAGGATGAAATGAGAATTGAGGTGAGATGTGGGAAGCACTGAGTAGGCGCTGGGTGCTGGGCGAGAGCCTGCCCCTCTCTGACAGGGCTGTGGAATTGGGCGTTGAGGGAAGAGGGAGTGGGGGAAGGAGAGATCCAGCCGAGCTGGGCCAAGCCCACCATTCACTTTCATCCTCTCTTCTTCCCTAAGGATCACCCACCCCTCAAAGCTCCACAGTCTCTTGTTTTATTTAATTCCTGCAACTGCTCTTCAAGGCTGGTGCTATTATTACCCCACTTTGTAGACAGGAAAACTGAGGCTCAAAGAGGTTAAATCACTCACTCAAGGACACACGCCAATCAAAGTCTGAGCCAGAATTTGAATCAGTATGATCTGGAGCCTTCCAGTGGGAAGGCAGGAGTCCTGTGTCCAGGCCCTGCATTGCTATTGACCTACTGTGTGAGCTGGTACAGGGCCTTTTCCTCTCTGGGCCCTGCCAGGGCGTGGGCTTGGAGGAGCTATACAATGCCCAGCAGCCCGAGAGACCAGAGAGAAGGGAACAGGGAGATACGGAGCAACCCTCCAGTTCAGACCCCCTCTCCAGAGCATTGCTGCCAAAGAGGGCAAGTGAAAATGAGGATTTCATTGGCTGAATGCCATGTACTGTGCAAAAGTCTTTACAGAA
This sequence comes from Symphalangus syndactylus, assembly GCF_028878055.3. Classification (NCBI taxonomy): domain Eukaryota; kingdom Metazoa; phylum Chordata; class Mammalia; order Primates; family Hylobatidae; genus Symphalangus; species Symphalangus syndactylus. The sequence continues at coordinate 18,182,124 of NC_072440.2, forward strand.
ATTATTTTCTATGTTTCAACCTCCCAGTTACCCTATAGAGTTGAAATTACAATTTTTCCATTTTACAGATGAGATAGCTGAGGCTCAGAGAGGTTGAGTGACTTGCCCAAAGTCACACAGCAGGTGACAGAGTCCCAGATCTGTCTAACAGTAAACCAGTGCTCTTCCTGTGAATATAAATTCTGTTCCTGGTTCAGCCAAGATGAGGCTGGAGTTTTTCCAAAAGAACTTTCCCTGAGAAACTAAGTGGGAAAATAAACTCCCCCAAGAGCAGAGAAACTGATATGTTTCTAGAACATTTGTTTCCACTCAAACAGAGCTAAAGGCCAGCTCCAGGGGGATTTCGTGTGTCCTTCTGGGGCCATCTCCTGCCGGGAATAATGCCCTTCAGAACCAGCAGTCGGGTAAGAGGGCAGCCTGAGACCCAGACTGGCTGAGTTTAAATCCTGGTTCCACTGCAACCCGGTTTTGTGACTCTCCCTTTTTTTTTTTTTTTTTGAGACGGAGTCTCACTCTGTCGCCCAGGCTGGAGTGCAGTGGCGCGATCTCGGCTCACTGCAAGCTTCGCCTCCCGGGTTCACGCCATTCTCCTGCCTCAGCCTCCCGAGTAGTTGGGATTACAGGCACCCACCACTGCGCGCGGCTAATTTTTTGTATTTTTAGTAGAGACGGGGTTTCACTGTGGTCTCGATCTCCTGACCTTGTGATCTGCCTCACTTGGCCTCCCAAAGTGCTGGGATTACAGGCATGAGCCATTGCGCCTGGTGACCCTCCCTTTTCTTTTTTTTTTTTGAGACGGAGTCTCGCTCTGTCCCTCAGGCTGGAGTGCCGTGGCGCGATCTCGGCTCACTGCAACCTCTGCCTGCCAGGTTCAAGTGATTCTCCTGCCTCGGACTCCCGAGTAGCTGGCTGGGATTACAGACGCCCACCACCCCACCCAGCCAATTTTTTGTGTTTTTTTTTTTAGATGGAGTCTTGCTCTGTCAACAGGCTGGAGTGCAGTGGAGTGATCTTGGCTCACTGCAACCCCTGCCTCCGGGGTTCAAGAGATTCCTCTGCCTCAGCCTCCCGAGTAGCTGGGACTATAGGCACGTGCCACCATGCCCAGCTAATTTTTTGTATTTTAGTATAGACAAGGTTTCACCATGTTGGCCAGGATGGTCTTGATCTCTCGACCTCATGATCTGCCCACCTCAGCTTCCCAAAGTGCTATTACAGGCGTGAGCCACTGCACCCAGCCTTTTTTTTTTTAATCAGAGATGGGGTTTCACCATGTTGGCCAGGCTGGTCTCGAACTCCTGACTGCAGGTGATCCACCCGCCTTGGCCTCCCAAAGTGCTGGGATTTCAGGCATGAGCCACTGCACCCGGCCAGCTCTCCCTTTTTGTGCCTCAGTTCCCTCATCTGTCAAATGGGGCTGATTGTAACATCCTACCCAGGTTATCGGGAGGAGCCACAGGGCTGTGTCAAAGGCCCTCTGGCGAATGTGCATCCCCCTGTCCCCTGGCCCTGAGTGTGGGCTCTGAGCCAAGCTCATTTTCATTTCCCTGCAGGTCAGACCCCAAATGACTGACTCTGCAGACAAAGGGGCCTAGAAGTAAACACAAATGTCAGGCTGTTTGGAGATAAGCTGAGGCTGGACGGGTGTCATGGGGCACTCTGGGTGGTGACTCAGCCTTCTTGGCAGATGAACCACAGCCCACGCTGGGGCTCTGCTCCAATTCTCAGCTCCCCCAAAAGGATGAAGAATGGGGCAGGAAATGGTTGTCATGGTCCTCTCTTATTTTTTAATTTTTTGAGACAGGGTATCACTTTGTCACCCAGGCTGGAGTGCAGTAGCACCATCGTGGCTCACTGCAGCCTCAGTGTCCCTAAGTGCTAGGATTACAGTGTGAGTCACTGTGCCTGGCCATAGTCCTCTTTTTTTTTTTTTTTTTGAGATGGAATCTTACTCCGTCACCCAGGCTGGAGTGCAGTGGCATGATCTCGGCTCACTGCAACGTCCACCTCCCGGGTTCAAGCAGTTGTCCTTCCTTAGCCTTCTGAGTAACTGGGATTACAGGCGTGTACCACCACACCCGACTAATTTTTGTATTTTTAGTAGAGATGGGGTTTCACCATGTTGGCCAGGCTGATCTTGAACTCCTGACCTTGTGATCCACCCACCTCAGCCTCCCAAAGTGCTGGGATTAAAGGCATTAGCCACCACACCCATCTTTTTTTTTTTTTTTTTTTTTTTTTTTTTGAGTCTCACTCTGTCTCCCAGGCTGGAGTGCAGTGGCGCGATCTCGGCTCACTGAAACCTCTGCCTCCCAGGTTCAAGTGATTCTCCTGCCTCAGTCTCCCGAGTAGCTGGGATCACAGGCGCTCGCCACCATGCGCAGCTAATTTTTGTATTTTTAGTAGAGACAGAGTTTCACCATGTTGGCCAGCTGATCTTGAACTCCTGACATCAGGTGATCAACCCCCTTGGCCTCCCAAAGTGCTGGTATTACAAGTGTGAGCCACTGCGCCTGACTGTATGGTCTTCTCTTGACCATGAGTCCTCTCAGTCTGAGAGGATCAGGGAAAGGCAGCCTGGTCAGCCACCCAGTGCTGTGTGACCTGGGGCAGGCACCTGCTCCTCTCTGGACCTCACCTTTCTCTTCAGCTATGTGAATCATCGTTGGTCCAGATGACTAATGAAGGTCAGGCCAATTCTCCTCTGAGGTTTTCAAAAACACATATGTAAATGAAATCACATTGGCCGGGCGCGGTGGCTCGCGCTTGTAATCCCAGCACTTTGGGAGGCCGAGGCGGGCGGATCACGAGGTCAGGAGATCGAGGCCATCCTGGCTAACACAGTGAAACCCCGTCTCTACTAAAAAAAATACAAAAAATTAGCCGGGCGTGGTGGCGGGCGCCTGTAGTCCCAGCTACTCGGAGAGGCTGAGGCAGGAGAATGGCGTGAACCCGGGAGGCGGAGCTTGCAGTGAGCCGAGATTGCGCCACTGCACTCCAGCCTGGGCGACAGAGCGAGACTCCGTCTCAAAAAAAAAAAAAAAAAAAAAAAAAAAAAAAAAAAAAGAAATCACACTGAGTGCAGGCACCGGAACAACAAACGTGAGGGCGACAGCTGTCCTTAGAGCACCCCAGTCCAGTAGGGGGAACAGACACAGATTATTAAAATGCAGCATGGGGGCCAGGAGTGGTGGCTCACGCCTGTAATCTCAGCACTTTGGGAGGCCAAGGCAGGCGAATCACGAGGTCAGGAGATTGAGACCATCCTGGCTAACACGGTGAAACCCTGTCTCTACTAAAAATATGAAAAATTAGCCGGGTGTGGTGGCGGGCGCCTGTAGTCCCAATTACTGGGGAGGCCTGAGGCAGGAGAATGGCCTGAACCCGGGAGGCGGAGCTTGCAGTGAGCCGAGATCGCGCCACTGCACTCCAGCCTGGGCGACAGAGCAAGACTCCGTCTCAAAAGTAATAATAATTTTAAAAAAGCAGCATGGGAAGTCCTGATGCGAGCCTCAGCCACCATCTAGTGATCTATCGATACTGACCATGTGCCAAGCCCTTTGTCCCATTTTTTCATTTCATCCTCACAAGAACCCCATGCAGTAACTACCATTAGTACACCCATTCTTCTTACTTATTTATTTATTTATTTATTTTTTAAATTGAGATGGAGTCTTGCTCTGTCGCCCAGGCTAGAGTGCAGTGGCGCCATCTCAGCTCACTGCAAGCTCCGCCTCCTGGGTTCACGCCATTCTCCTGCCTCAGCCTCCCCAGTAGCTGGGACTACAGGCGCCCACCACCACGCACAGCTAATTTTTTTTTTTTTGTACTTTTAGTAGAGACAGGGTTTCACCGTGTTAGCCAGGATAGTCTCGATCTCCCGACCTCGTGATCCGCCCGCCTCAGCCTCCCAAAGTGCTGGGATTACAGGCATGAGCCACCGCGCCTGGCTTAGTACACCCATTCTTCTGAAGAGTGAACTGAGGCTCAAAGAGGTGAAGAGCCTCACTGAGCTCTCACAGCAGGTCAGGTGCAGCATATCTGCCCTCTGGAGATGTCTAGGGGAGGTGAAGACCAGCCATTCCTTGAGGGCGGCGCCCACCCTCCCCTGGAGAAGGAGGAGTCGGATGTGGAATTCCTGGGGAGCCAGGACTCGGGCTTTTATTTCTGGCTTTGCGCTGACTCAGACCATGACCTTGGGTGAGTCACTCACCAACTCTGCTAAGCTTAAAAACAACTCCCCCAATAAAAATGTCCCAGCCCCAAGCCCCCATCACAGGGGAGCAGATGGGAGGAATGGGTACGGTGGTTTAAAAATAGAAAGGACGGGGAACACAAGGATGACGCTGGAAGGGCTTCCCGAACATCGGGAGCTTGTGCATGGTGGGCCCTGGGAGGGTGAGAAAACAAACTCACGACCCCCAGGCAGGAGGTGACACTTCCCTGGCTCATCCCCCTCCCCCAGTCTCCCAGATGCTCCTTAAAATACATCAGTGCCTGAGCTGCTCTTGCAGCCTGAGGTGACCTGATTAAACCTGGTTCCTTCCCCCACACAGCCTGTGTGCCTGCATCTGGGCATGGGGGCTGCCCCAGCCAATACTTGATCTTAATTATTTAAGAGACCCTGTAGTCCTCCTTGTCACATGCCCAGGTTGCCCTGGGGAACTGCTGTGGTTAAGGCCTTTGGGCTTCTGTGGCTTGGGTGGTGGTGGGGAAACCAGGACAGCACTGGGAGAGCCAAGTTCGCACCCCAGTCCCACCTCTGCTTGGCTGTGCGAACCTAGGCAAGTCACTTTCCCATTTTGAGACCCCCTAGAGAGACGAATAGACTGGTCAAAGTCATACATACAGCATCTGAACTTGAACTCCAATCGGTGTAACCCCAAAGCTTTCTGGTGTGCCATGCCAGCCCCCCAGCCCAGGAGTGTCATTTTGCTGGCCGTGGAGCAGAAGAGCTCCCTACTACTTTTAGCCTCCCATTTTGCTGCTTAGCATGGACAAAGGTCTGAACTGCCCCAAGCCCCATTCCTACAGGGCTCTGGGTCCTGGCTGCCCCAGTTGTGACCGTGGACATGACTGGCTCAGCCAGGTCCTAAGTGCCCTCTACCCCTTAGGGGGCTCTACTCCAGACTGGCTGGCAGGTGTCCCTTCCCCACCAGCCATCCAAGAGTGTCCCCAGGTCCCCCTCAGGGAATCCCCCTGCGCATCCACGAACATTGCCTAGCCATGTCTCTCCAAGCCTGGGAGAGCCATCTGCGGCCAAAACTGTCCTCTGGCCTTTCCCAGGGCACCAGGCAGGCAGTTCCTGTCTATAACTGTCTATTTTTTTTTTCGAAGGGGGTGAGGATGGGTCAAGATGGGCAGACACGGAAAACAGACATTTTTGTAGAAGACTTCAAGGAAATGGGGGGGGTGGGGCAAAGCTGGGAGGAGGAAACATTCAGAATTTGGAGGGCCCAGAGGACTCTGGGATGGAGTCAGGTTTGGGAAACCAGTTCCCCATCCCCCAGAAAGCTGGAGACCCCCTTTCCCAGGGAGAGGCCCCTGCCGGATCACAGCCAGGCGGCATGATGCCAGGCTCTCAGAGAGGTTGCCCACCCCCTGCTGGGCACACTTCCTCCTCCCCTCCCCCAGCCCCAGTGGATGCAGCAGTTCACACTCTGTATTTATTATTGTTCTCGCTCTGTGTCCCCCTCCCATCTCCCTGGGAAGAGCCTGCAGGCTGGCAGCTTGGCAGGAACCTGCTGTCTCCTTGTGGGTACCAGCGTCACCCCTTATCTCCACCTGGACTCCTTGTGCCAGGGTCAGGCCATTCATGGGCTTGGCACCAGCCAAGGCCACCCTAAGTCCCGGTATCCCATGACAGAGGAGGCCTAGCAGGCCCTGGCTTATCACCCCTGCCCTCCGGGAGCTGTGCCCTGGCAAGGGTGGAGGTCAGAGCAGACCAGCAGGCAGGCAAGAAGCAAGGGCTCGGGGTGGGGTGGTACCTGGGGGAAGAGAATAACCACATGGAGCCACCTCTCCAAGCCAACTAACACAATTATCCCCATCACACTGGGGAAAAAATAGAGTCAGGATAAGACAGCTGCTCCAGGTCCAACTGTCTGCCTTTCCCAGCCGGTCCCTTCCCAGCCCGACATTCCAGGGGAAGGACCAGCGAGGGTCCCTGCTGCACTCTGCTTTCAGCATCTGGAAGCGGCACTGGGGTTTCTCCGGTCAAGGCGGTCCTCTCTCCCGCTGCTTCCCAGACAGGAGGCTGCGGCTTGGCAGGTATCTGCTGCTCTCTGCCTCCTGAGCCAGACGCAGGTCCCAGACACAGACACAGACACAGACACAGACATGCTCCCACGGGAGCCACACAGCCTCACCTCATTTGGGGGTCACGGGGAGAGAAGGAGGGAGGGAGAGACAGGTGGTATCCTCTATACCCCCAACACCCTATCTGTAAGCTGAACTGGGCTGATCCAGCCCCCACCTTCACGTTGTATCTCTCTCCTTCGGCCTGGCCAAAGCCACAGTTTCTAGCACAGTGTCCTCAGGCCCCATCTAGCCCCTCACCTCTCCTGGGCAGCGGGGTCCAGGCACTGCCTCCTGCGGCGTCCGCGTTCTGTCTCTCTCTGGCTCGTGCAGCTGGCAGGCAGGGGATGGGTCTGGAAGATGTGTGTGTGTGTGTGTGCTCGCGCAGGCGGTACCTCGGCCCCTCACTCACTCACACGCCTTCCAGCTGACGTCAGGGAGAGCAGGAGGGAGGGATGAGAATTTGTACTCCCTGCTTAAAGGGACACCAGGCTCTATGGCTCATGGCCCAGACGTCACCTCCTGAGTCAGGCACTGCCAGGTGAGAGGCTCAGCTGCGTCTCTCAGGGGCCTTAAAGCTTCTTTTTTTGGAAAGTGGCTTTTATGGCTGGGCCACGGTATAATTTGCCCTGCCCAGTGAGGGCAGCTGCTGAGGAATGCAGGGGAGGAAGAACATGAGACAGCGCCACGTTCCTGGTAATTAGCAAGTGGGGTGGTGAGTTTGAGTGTGAGTGTGTGAGTGCACACTGGGGGGCCCCTTGGGGTGGGTGGGCATGAGTGGGGGTGAGTCTGAGAGAATGGAGGTCAGAGCCAAGAGGAGCCCCCCAGAGGGGTCGAGACAAGCCAGGTTCCCAGGGACACCCAGACACTCGTCTCCCCTCCGGACGCTCAGTGGTCCTGCCCTCTGCTAGTACAGACACTGACACGGCTCATCTCTGTCTACTCCTTGTAATATTTCCATGGAATTGAGTTGACGAGGACCCCAAGGAAGTGATCGGCTTGTAGGTGCACAGGTGCACACCCCACAGCCTGGGAGGCTCTGAGTAGAGAAGTAGAGAGGGCTGATTGAATTCAGGCACCCAGCCTGTTCTACACCACACGCCCTGGCTTTGAAGTGCCCACACTGTCAAGCTGTGTGACCTCGGGCCAGCCCCTGAGTGCCTTTGGAGGTTGAGTGTGTGATGTTCCTAAACCCAGGGCCGGCTGAAGGAGGCCTCCACAAAGGGGCTTCTCTTCCTTCTTCCCGTTCCTTCTCAGCCTCGGCTTGGAAAGATGGAAGCCTTTCCCTGGTGTTTCCTGGTACTACTGAGGCAGGCTGGCATTTTCAAAAGGAGTCTTTTTAAAATAGAAAGAAGGTGGGAGTTAAAAGGGAAACCACAGAGAAAAATACAAGTAACTAATACAAATAGCTAAGACTCTACAAGGGCTTGCTCTGTGTCAGGCAGCAAGCTTTGCTCTCATTGAAATCAACCTCACAACAATTTAATAATTTATTTTTGTCATCCCTACTTTACTGGTGAGGAATTAGAGGCTCAGGGAGGAGGAAGGACTTGACTTGCCTATATTCTTCCAACTGGTTAGAGAGGTACTGGAACCCAGGAACACCCAATGTCACCACACACCCCTGCCCTTCCAGAACCTCTCAGGACAATCAGGCTCAGACAGTCTGGGTTTCTGGTTCTGCAAGAGAGACTGTTGAGAAATGCTACCTGTGATTACCTGGGAAGGTTCTGAATTATTATTATTTTTTTTTTAGAGAGTTTTGCTCTGTCGCCCAGGCTGGAGGGCAGTGGCTTGATCTCAGCTCGCTGCAACCTCCACTTCCCGGGTTCAAGCGATTCTCCTGCCTCAGCCTCCTGAGTAGCTGGGACTACAGGCACACACCACCACACCCAGCTAATTTTTTTATATTTTTAGTAAAGACAGGGTTTCACCATGTTGGCCAGAATGGTCTCAATCTCCCGACCTCGTGATCCATCCACCTCAGCCTCCCAAAGTGCTGGGATTACAGATGTGAGCCACCACGCCCGGCCAGGGTTCTGATTTTATTTCACACCTCCACCTGAGAACTCTACCCAGAGAAGCCTCCCTTCCCCTTTAAATTCTCCTCTCTCTTTCTTCCTTTTTATTTATTTATTTTTTCTTTTTTGAAACAGCGTCTTGCTTTGTTACCCAGGCTGGAATGCAGTGGTGCAATCACAGTTCACTGCAGCTTCCAACTCCTGGGCTCAAATGATCCTCCCGCCTCCGCCTCATGAGTAGCTGGGACTACAGGGGTTCACCACCATGCCTGGCTAAGTTTTCAAAAAATTTTTATAGAGATGGGGTCTCACTATGTTGCCCAGGCTAGTCTCAAACTCCTGGCCTCAAGCGATCCTCCTGCCTTGGCCTCCCAAAGTGCTGGGATAACATCGTCTCTTCTTTCTTCTTTGCCTTCCTCTCCTCCAGCAATAATATGTTTCTTTTTTTTTTTTTTGAGACGGAGTCTCACTCTGTTGCCCAGGCTGGAGTGCAGGGGTGAGATCTCAGCTCACTGCAAGCTCCGCTTCCCGGGTTCCGGCCATTCTCCTGCCTCAGCCTCCCGAGTAGCTGGGACTACAGGTGCCTGCAACCACACCCGGCTAATTTTTTGTATTTTTAGTAGAGACGGGGTTTCACCATGTTAGCCAGGATGGTCTCGATCTCCTGACCTCGTGATTCGCCCGCCTTGGCCTCCCAAAGTGCTGGGATTACAGGCGTGAGCCACCGTGCTCGGCCCAGCAATAATATCTTTCAAAGGGCCCTCACAGGCATCCCCTTGCCTGCTGCTGCTTCTTCTTTTTCTTTTTTTTTTTTTTGGAAACAGAGTCTCGCTCTGTCGCCCAGGCTGGAGTGCAGTGGTGTGATCTCAGCTCACTGCAACCTCTGCCTCCCAGGTTCAACCAATTCCCCTGCCTCAGCCTCCTGAGTAGCTGGGACTACCGACATGTGCCACCACATCTGGCTAATTTTTGTATTTTTAGTGGAGATGAAGTTTCACCGTGTTGGCCAGGCTGGTCTTGTACTCCTGACCTCAGGTGATCCACCTGCCACGGCCTCTCAAAGTGCTGGAATTACAGGCATGAGCCACTGCGCCCAGCCCCTTGCCTGCTTCTTCTGACAGCTCTATCGGGTTCAGCGGGATGAGGAAACAGCTCAGAGAGCTCATGGGGCTCCACTGAGTCACGCGGCTCCGAAGTGGAGGAGTGACGGAGCAGAGGCCCCAGGCCTGATCTCTGGACCCATGTTTTTTTTTTTTCTTTTTTTTCTTTTTTTTCTTTTTTTTAGACGGAGTCTTGCTCTGTTGCCCAGGCTGGAGTGCAGTGGTGTGATCTTGGCTCACTGCAACCTCCACCCCCCCTGGTTCAAGCAATTCCCCTGCTTCAGCCTCCTGAGTAGCTGGGATTACAGGAGGACGCCACCACGTCCGGCTACTTTTTTTGTATTTTTAGTAGAGACAGGGTTTCACCATGTTGGCCAGACTAGTCTCGAACTCCTGACCTCAGGCAATCCGCCCACCTCGGCTTCCCAAAGTGCTGGGATTACAGGCATGAGCTACCGTGCCCAGTGGACCCATGTTTTTCAAACACACCAACCTGCCCTCCCAGCAGAAGCGCTGGAGCCATGGTGGACACTGGCAGTTTTCCCTGGCCACCCTTACTATCCTGTCTGCTGGGAACTGACTTGATGTTGTCACCTGGGGAATCACCTCTCCCCTCTCTTGGTCTGTAGGACCTCTGGCCCAGGCTTGGCCAACCAGAACTGGCATCAGGACTTGAGCTGGAATGTGGATGCCCAGGCTGGCCCTTCTTCCAGGGGCCCCCACGTTGTTTGAGTGATGGGTTATAAGCTGATTGGCCAGCAGAGGGGGAGTGGCTGGGCGGACTTTTCTTCACTCCAGGTGACCTCGTGACCCAGCTTGTCAGGACCTAGAGAGAAGATATCGAGAGGAAAGAAGCTCGGGAGGTTGGAAGGCCCTTGGCTGCGTATGAGCTTGGGGTGGCGGAGGAACAGAAAGGAGGCAGTGTCAGGGGACAGGGTGAGGGAAGGGAACGAGGAACATGAGGCAGGGTCCCGGAGGTCAGCTCTCAGGAGGCTGAGGCCTGGCTGCTGTGGCCAAGGCCCTGACCCCTCCCTTCCCATCGAGTCTCCTTTCTCTTGGCCCCTCCGATGGGCAGTTGAATATGTGCCCAGGGCTGCCAGGCAGCCAGAGAGCAGTGAATGAAGGAGGCTGGGCCGAGCACTGAAGCAGTGTTACGATTATTCCTGAGCCAGCGATGAGAGGGCACAGCTGTTCATTCAGGAAAAGAGCAGCCGCAGCCCCACCCACCCACCCACCAGCAGCTGAGTAACAAAGAAATCGTCTGCTTGAAACCAGGGGCTCCGGCATGGAGGCTATTTTTGTGAAAAGCTGAGAATTCAAAAGCTCATCTCCTCGAAAGCCTCCCTTGCCTTGGAGAAGCTGAAGAGGTGGGTTAGAGCCAAATAGCCCCTGCGACTACTGATTCCACCCGAATTACAATTCTCACTCCTGTTATCGATGGTCAGCCCACCTGTGGTGGCCAGGCCTGGACCTATGTGGCATTGAATCCACATCCCTTTGAGATACATACACCTCTAAGGTGTTGGTGCCATGTGACAAGATGATGAGGATGCTCAGGCACAGAGCATCACAGCTGGTGATGGAGCTGGTATTAAAACACAGAGGTTCGGCCGGGTGCGGTGGCTCATGCCTGTAATCTCAGCACTTTGAGAGGCTGAGGTGGGAGGATCACGAGATCAGGAGATCAAGACCATCCTGGACAACATGGTGAAACCCTGTCTCTACTAAAAGTACAAAACTAGCTGGGCATGGTGGCACGTGCCTATAGTCTTAGCTATTCAGGAGGCTGAGGCAGGAGAATTGCTTGAACCCGGGAGGCGGAGGTTGCAGCGAGCCAAGATCGCGGCACTGCACTCCAGCCTGGCGACAGAGCAAGACTCCATTTCAAACACACACACACACACACACACACACACACACACACACATACACACACTCAGAGGTTCTGGCTTCATTACACTCCTATTCTTCCTGCTATGCCACACTGTCTTTGAAATGTCTTTTCAATCCCCTGGATGCCCATCTCCCCTACAGTGGGACTCATCTCCAGCCTGGACTCAGTAAATCAGAGTGATCCTTCCTCTCTCCTTGTCTCCCACTTGTCTCCTCCAATCCGACTACCACCCTTCTGCCAGGGAAGATCTTTTCCTGCAGATCTGACCACATCATTTGCGCATTCATTCATATGTTCAGCAAATATTTATTGCCTGCCTACCATGTACCAGATGGCCAAAGCTCCGGGAAGACAGCGGCAGACAACACAGGTGAACTCCTCGAGTTCATGGAGCTGGCATCTCATCTAGAGATGATACAGATGATACAAAATCCACAGACAAATGTAGAATCACAAGTTACAAAAAATAAAAAATAAGGGGTTTGGGCGTGGTGGCTCACACCTGTAATCCCAGCACTTTGGGAGTCTGAGGTGGGTGGATCATGAGGTCAAGAGATCAAGACCATCCTGGCCAACATGGTGAAACCCTGTCTCTACTAAAAATATAAAAAATTAGCCGGGCGTATTGGCGGGCGCCTGTAGTCCCAGCTACTCGGGAGGCTGAGGCAGGAGAATCGCTTCAACCCGGGAGGCAGAGGTTGCAGTGAGCCAAGATCACCCCACTGCACTCCAGCCTGGCGACAGAGCGAGACTCCCTCTCAGAAAAAAAAAAAAAAAAAAAGGCAGGGAAGGGAACACCCAGAGGCGAGAAAGAATTCTGCACATTCAAGCAACTTAAGATTGCACGTGTGGCTGGACAGCAAGTAGGAGAAGGGCAGCAGCCACGTTGTGTGGGATTTGGGGGACCTGGTGAGAGGTTTGCTCCTCATCTGAAATGAGAGGAGAAGGAATGACGTGCTCCTGCCAAGAAACAGCATAGCTGGCAACCTGGCAGAGCCTCTTTGTGGCCAGCAGGCTTCAAAGCTTGGCACCCTTGTCTGGGGTAGAGATCACTGCAAGCAGAAGAATGGGGGAGGTGAGAGGGTTCCCCCAGCTGAGGTCCCTGGGCCGTGGGGCAGGGTCTCCTTCTGCAGCTGCTGCTCAGACTCCTTCCAGAATTCCTCCCAGGTCCATGGGAGTAGCTCTCTGTGATAGGTAGCGGGCTCTGGCCCACAGTCAACCTCCCCTGCACCCTGCCCTGAGATCCTGAGGCTAGGGTAGCAGGCTGTCTCCCAGCTGCTACAGGGCTGGTCTGGGCTGTGAGCCAAGCCTCCCTCAGCCATCCATCCATTCACACACACTCCTGGACCCTCTGGGCCATGGGCCTCCAGCCTTCTCAAAGCTGAGGGTTCCTCTTCATCCTCACCTTCTGAACAAAGCCATCGCTGGTGCCCTGGAGAGGGCAGTGGTCTCTAGTTATGCCCCATCAAATTATCCATGTGACCCTCTCAATGGCACCACCTGAAATGATCTCCCTACGTGTCTGTTTCCGTTTCCTGTCAGTCCCCTCAGAGCACTGGCCCCTATAGTCACCGAATACCTGGTGACTCTCTGCATTTCACTTTTGGTCCAAGCCAAACCAGGGAGCAGCATCCTGGGAGACATCAGGATATCTAGTGGTTTTTGTTTTTATTTTTATTTTTGAGATGGAGTTGCTGCGACACCCAGGCTGGAGTACAATGGTGCAATCTCAGCTCACTGCAACCTCCGCCTCCTGGGTTCAAGTGATTCTCCTGCCTCAGCCTCCTGAGCAGCTGGGATTACAGGCACCTGCCACCACACCTGGCTAATTTTTGTATTTTTAGCAGAGACAGAGTTTCACCATATTGGCCAGCCTGGTTTGAACTCTTGACCCCAAGTCATCTGCCAGCCTCAGCCTCCTAAAGTGCCGGGGTTACAGGTGTGAGCTACCGCACCTGGCCCAGGATGTCTAGTGTTTAGGCCTTTTCTAGAATCTCCTTCCCCAGTGGCACTTCTGCCTGTGCCTTGGCCTCCATGGAGGGACATTTTTTTTTTTTGAGATGGAGTCTCGCTCTGTCACCCAGCCTGGAGTAGTGCAGTGGTATGATCTCGGCTCACTACAAGCTCCGCCTCCCAGGTTCACGCAATTCTCCTGTCTCAACCTCCCGAGTAGCTGGGACTACAGGCGCCCGCCACCACACCTGGCTAATTTTTTGTATTTTTTAGTAGAGACGGGGTTTCACCGTGTTAGCCAGGATGGTCTCGATCTCCTGACCTTGTGATCTGCCCACCTCGGCCTCCCAAGGCGCTGGGATTACAGGTGTGTGAGGGAGGTTTTAAAAGTACCCAAATAAATAAGGCCGGGCATGGTGGCTCACGCCTGTAATCCCAGCACTTTGGGAGGCTGAGGCGAGTGCATCATCTGAGGTCAGGAGTTCAAGACCAGGCTGGCCAACATGGCAAAACCCTGTCTGTACTAAAAATACAAAAATTAGCCGGGAGTGGTGGAACGTGCCTGTAATCCCAGCTACTTGGGAGGCTGAGCCAGGAGAATCACTTGAACCCTGGAGGCGGAGGTTGCAGTGAGCCGAGATCACACTATTATACTCCAGCCTGGGCAACAAGAGTGAAACTCTGTCTCAAAAATAAATAAATAAATAAATAAATTTAAAAAAATACAAAAATTAGCTGAGTGTGGTGATGCGCACCTGTAGTCTCAGCTACTGGAGAGTCTGAAGTGGGAGGATCACTTGAGCCTGGGAGGTAGAGGCTTCAGTGAGCTGTGATCTCAATACTACACTCCAGCCTGGGCGACAGACCTTGTCTCAAAAAAAAAAAGAGACAGGGAAGATGAATAGGAGCAGGTTTGTTGGGAGGGCCAGTCAGGAGTCCCATTATGACCCATGTTAAACTCGAGTGACCAGATGGAGCTGTGGAGTCCGTGCTCGGGGAGAGAGGCTAGGCTGGCAGGAAGGGGTGGAGCCGTGAGCAGCAGGTGCTGTGTGGAGGCACGGTACCCGCAGGAGTGTACCCGGAGCCGAAAGTGAGCCCAAGGCCCGCCAGTGTTGTGAGGCCGAGAGAGGAGTCTGTGAGGTGGGTGAACATGGCTGGGCCACAGGGGAAAGGGTGTCTAACCTTCTGGGACAAAAACTGCTAGTGAGGACAGAATTACCACTGATTTGGCAACACGGAGTCCATTAATGACCTTGAGGAAGCATATTCCCTGGAGCAGCAGGGGCAGAACCCTGGCTGGAGCAGGTCTGAGAGAGGAGAAGAGAGGTTTGGATGGGACCCAGCAAGTGCAGACGACTGTTTCAAGCAGTTTTGCTAGTAAAGGGAGCAGAAAAATGGAGCATTCACTGGAGGAAAAGGGGGCCAGGAAAGGGGGCCAGGAGAAGCTTTTTTTTTTTAAGATGTGAAAGAAATCTTAATTGCTTTTTAAATTTTGTTTTATTCATTTTGAACAGGTAATATATTCCCATGATCCCATACAAAGAAGATTCCTGGCCGGGCACAATGGCTCACACCTCTAATGCCAGCACTTTGGGAGGCTGAGGAGGGAAGATCACTTGAGCTCAGGAGTTCGAGATCAGCGTGGGCAACATAGTCAGACCCCGTTTCTACAAAAATAAAAAATAAAAAAATTAGCTGGGTGGGGTGGTACGTGCCTATAGTACACAGCTACAGGCATGCAGGAGGCTAAGGCTGGAGCATTGCTTGAGCCCAGGAGTTCGAGGCTGCAGTGAGCTATGATCGCACTGCTGCACTCCAGCCTGGATGACAGAGTGAGACCTTGTCTCTCTCTCTCTGTTTTTGTTTGTTTGTTTGTTTGTTTTTAGACAGAGTTTCGCTCTTGTTGCCCAGGCTGGAGTGCAATGGCATGACCTCGGCTTGCTGCAACTTTTGCCTCCTGGGTTCAAGTGATTCTCCTGCCTTAGCCTCCCAAGTAGCTGGAATTAGAGGCGCCCGCCACCATGCCCACCTTATTTTTTGTAATTTTAGTAAAGATGGGGTATGTTGGCCAGGCTGGTCTCGAAATCCTGACATCAGATGATCCAGACGCCTCGGCCTCCCAAAGTGCTGGGATTACAAGTGTGAGCCACTGCGCCGGGCGAAGACCTTGTCTCTTTAAAAAAAAAAAAAAAAAAAAAAAGATTCCAAAGTGCATTTAGGAAAAAATTCTCTCCCCTCCCACTGCCCCTCACCATGCTTCAGCTGTTCATTCCTTACTCCGGAGACAACCAGTGTAATCCACTTCTTATGAACCCTCCAGAGCTATTTTCTGCGTAAAATATTATTAGATAATTATTTTTCTCCCTTTTTTACACAAATGGTAACATCCCATTACACCATTACACAGTGCTCTGAACCTTGTATTTTTGGATTTAACAATATATCCTAAATATCATTCTATATCAATACACAAAGGACATTCTCATTCTTTTTTTATGGCTTCATATTTTTCCGGTATGTGATGTACCATGTTTTTTTTTCAGCCAGTACTCTGCTGATGGACAGTCATTTGAGATGCGTTCTATTGCTGCTTCCCTTTTACAGAGAGGCCATGGGGCACTGAGAGGGTCATGGGCGTCCCTGCAGGTGCTCAGCTCGTGTGCTGTGGCGTGGGAACACTACGCTCCTAGTCATCCTGAGTGACTCTCTTTCTCCTGCTTTGATGAGTTTCCAGCCCTGTTTCTCCCTCACTCCTATACCTTCAGCAATTCTTTTTTTTTTTTTTTTTTTAGACGGAGTCTCACTCTGTCGCTCAGGCTGGAGATCAGTGGCGCGATCTCGGCTCACTGCAACCTCTGCCCTCCGAGTTCAAGCGATTCTCCTGCCTCAGCCTCCTGAGTAGCTGGGATTAGGCACATGCCACTATGCCTGGCTAATTTTTTGTATTTTTAGTAGAGACAGGGTTTCACTATCTTGGCCAGGCTGGTCTTGAACTCCTGGCCTTGTGATCCACCTGCCTTGGCCTCCCAAAGTGCTGGGATTACAGGCGTGAGCCACTGCGCCCGGCCAATTCTTTTATTATTCTTTTGTTCATTCAAATAACATGTATCAGACACTGGGTTAGGCCAGAGCACATGCAGGGACGCGATAGGTAGAGAAGCCCTGTGGTCATGGAGCTTGAAGATGAAGCCACTTGTGGTGTTTTTTGTTTTTTGTTTTTTTTGAAATGGAGTTTTGCTCTGTCGCCCAGGCTGGAGTACGGTGGCACGATCTGGGCTCACTGCAAGCTCCGCCTCCCAGTTTCACGCCATTCTCCTGCCTCAGCCTCCTGAGTAGCTGGGACTACAGGTGTCCACCACCACGCCCGGCTAATATTTTGTATTTTTGGTAGAGACGGGGTTTCACTGTGTTAGCCAGGATGGTCTCGATCTCCTGACCTCGTGATCCACCCGTTTCAGCCTCCCAAAGTGCTGGGATTAGAGGTGTGAGCCACCATGCCTGGCCCACTTTTGTGTTTTTGTACCTCAAACCTTCCATGGGGCAACATGGAGAATTCATAAAGAGGCCTGATCTCTAGTTTTACCAAGGAGTAAACCAAACGTGCCAACACATCACTGTTGCAATCCTGTGAGCGGAATACCATAACAGTAGCCTGGTAACCCACACACTGACCACTTCAGCGCTGGCCCCTTGCCCCCAGCCTGGACCGGCTGCAGTTTCCCATCTCAGAGGTGAAGGCTAAAGCCCGCAGGCGTCGGCTCCTCCCACTTCTGTCCTCCAGGTCATCCCACCCATTCCACCCCCTGAAGACCTCTGGACTCTGTCTGACCAGCGTCACTCTCCATGGCTACCAGCCTTGCTCTGGCCATCTCTTGCTGCGGCCACACAATAACCTCCTTCCTGGTCCTGCCTCCGCTCCACCCCCTTCCCATTTGCTGTCTACCCAGCTGATATGTCCCTGTGTTATTTTCCTATCCTAGCCTTTTTTTTTTTTTTCTTTTGAGACAGAGCTTCACTCTTGTCATCCAGGCTGGAGTGCAATGGCACAATCTTGGCTCACTGCAACCTCTGCTTCCCAGGCTCAAGTGATTCTGCCTCAGCCTCCTGAGTAGCTGGGATTACAGGAGTGTGCCACCATGCCCAGTTAATTTTGTATTTTTAGTAGAGACAGCGTTTCACCATGTTGGCCAGGCTGGTCTCGAACTCCTGACTTCAAGTGATCCACCGGTCTCGGCCTCCCAAAGTGCTGGGATTACAGGTGTGAGCCACCACCCCTGGACTGTCCTAGCCTTCCAAGGCTTCCCTTTGCTGTCCTCAGGCTAATGTCATGGCGGGGCACAGCCTGGTGGTCATGATTATGGACTCTGGGGCCTGGGTCCCAGGTTTGCCACTTACTGGCTGTATGACCTCAAATGACCTACTTAACCTCTATTTACCTTAGAGGAGGCAAAATGAGACAATTGGGTAAGTGAGATAATGATGATAGCTCCTACTGTATACAGCTGTTCTGAGGATCAAACTTAATGCATGTAAAGCACCTAAGTAGTACTTGACATGTAGTAAGTGCTCATGAATGTTAGCTGTTAATATAATCATAAGGCTTTCTGATCTGGATGCTGCTTAGGTCTCTAACCTCTTAGCTTACTTGTTCTCATCTCCCATGTAAATCAGCCCAAATATTATTATTTATTTCAGAGACAGAGTCTTGCTCTGTCACCCAGGCTGGAGGGCAGTGGCATGATCAAAGCTCACTGAAGCCTGGAATTCCTGGGCTCAAGCAATCCTCCCAACTAAGCCTCCCAAGTAGCTAGGACTACAGGCAAGTGCCATCACGCCCAGCTAATTATTTTATTTTTTTAGTAGAGACAGTATCTCACTTTGTTACCCAGGCTGGTGTCAAACTGACCTTAAGCAATCCTCCTGCCTCTGCCTCCCAAAATGTTGGGATTATAGGCATGAGCCACTGTGCCTGGCTCCAAATACTTTTAATTACCTGAGAGTACAAACTCTCTCTTTCTCTCAATGCCCACCCCGCTGCCCCCCAACTCCAGCACCAAGTGCTCTGAGTTGAAGCTTGGTTTGAGGCCCAGTTTTTCTTCTGCATTGCATCTCCAACAACTGGGCACAACAGTATGTTGAATGAATGCACGAATGAATGAGAACAGCATCACATGTGGGTTCTGTTTTAGGCTGTTCTCACATTGCTATAAAGAAATACCTGGGCCAGGCGCGGTGGCGCATGCCTGTAATCCCAGCACTTTGGGAGGCCGAGGCAGGCGGATCACCTGAGGTCAGGAGTATGAGACCAGCCTGGTCAACATGGTGAAACCCCATTTCTACTAAAACTACAAAAATTAGCCAGTCGTGGTGTCATGTGCCTATAGTCTCAGCTACTCAGGAGGCTGAAGGAGGAGAATCGCTTAAACTCAGGAGGCGGAGGTTGCAGTGAGCTGAGATGGCACCTCTGCACTCCAACCTGGGTGACACACACACACACACACACACACAAAAGGAAATACCTGGCTGGTCGTGGTGGCTCACGCCTGTAATCCCAGCACTTTGGGAGGCTGAGGCCGAGGATCACTTGAGGTCAAGAGTTTCAGATCAGCCCGGCCAACATGGCAAAACCTCGTCTCTACTGAAAAATTATCCAGGCGTGGTGGTGCATGCCTGTAATCCCAGCTAGTCTGGAGGCTGAGGCAGAAGAATCGCTTGAACTGGGGAGGTGGAGGTTGCAGTGAACCCTGATAGCGCCACTGCATTCCAGCCTGGGTAACAGAGCTGGTTAATTTATAAAGAAAATAGGCTGGCTGGACACGGTGGCTCATGCCTGTAATCCCAGCACTTTGGGAGGCCGAGGCGGGTGGATCATGAGGTCAGGAGATCAAGGCCATCCTGGCTAACACGGTGAAACCTTATCTCTACTAAAAATACAAAAAACTAGCTGGGCATGGTAGTGGGTGCCTGTAGTCCCAGCTACTTGGGAGGCTGAGGCAGGAGAATGGCATGAACCCGGGAGGCAGAGCTTGCAGTGAGCCAAGGTCACACCACTGCACTCCAGCCTGAGCGACAAAGCAAGACTCCGTCTCAAAAAAAAAAAAAAAAAAAAAAAAAAAAAGTAGGTTTAGTTGGCTCATGGTTCTACAGGCTTTACAGCAAGCATGGTACTGGCATAGGCCCAGCTTCCAGGGATGCCTCGGGAAGCTTCCCGTCATGTCGGAAATCAAAGGAGGAGCAGGCACATCACATGGGGAAAAGAGGAGCAAGAGAGAGTGGGGGGAGGGAGGTGCTACACACTTTTTTTTTTTTTCCGTGATGGAGTTTTGCTCTTGTTGCTGGGGCTGGAGTACAATGGCGCGATCTCCGCTCAGCAGAACCTCCGCCTCCTGGGTTCAAGTGATTCTCCTGCCTCAGCCTTCCCGAATAGCTGGGATTACAGGCATGCGCCACCACGCCCAGCTAATTCTGTATTTAGTAGAGACGGGGTTTCTCCATGTTGGTCAGGCTGGTCTTAGACTCCTGACCTCAGGGGATCCGCCCACCTTGGCCTCCCAAAGTGCTGGGATTACAGGCGTGAGCCACACGCCTGGCCACCACACACCTTTTTTTTTTTGAGACGGCTTCTGAGTAGCTGGGACTACAGGTGTGCACCGCCACGCCCGGCTTGGATTTAGTATTCTAAGTTCAATGGGTTGTGTTTTTTGTTCCAATTTATTATTACTTTTCAATTGGGACATAATGTCTACAAATAAATGCAAAAATCTTGTCTTGAGTTCAATTGGTTTGGACAATTATATACGTCAATGTTATACCACCGAAAAGAAAATACAGAACATTTCCGTCACCCCAGAAAAGTCCCAAGTGCACCTTTCCTGTCAATTCTCCTTGTCTCCGAACACTTAAGGGTGCTAAGCATGTTATGTTTGCGGTGGGTTTTTTTTTTTTTTTTTGAGACAGAGTCTCGTTCTGTCGCCCAGGCTGGGGGTGCAGTGGCGCAATCTCGGCTCACTGCAAGCTCCGCCTCCCGGGTTCACACCATTCTCCTGCCTCAGCCTCCCGAGTAGCTGGGACTACAGGTGCCCGCCACCACGCCCGCCTAATTTTTTGGTATTTTTAGTAGAGACGGGGTTTCACCGTGTTAGCCAGGATGGTCTCGATCTCCTGACCTCATGATCCGCCCACCTCGGCCTCCTAAAGTGCCAGGATTACAGGCGTGAGCCACCGCGCCCGGCCGGGTTTTTTTTTTTTTTAACTTAGATGTGGTAATATATGTTTCCGTTTCCAAAGGATCACTCTGGCTGCCGAGCAGAGGACAGCAAGGCGGGTAAAGCACAGGCCAGGCGAGGGATAATCAGGCAGGATTGCACGGAGGTCGCCTAGCAACCAGAAAGCGCTGTCGGGGGCTGGGGAACCGCTCTGCCCCTGTGAAAGGAGGAGGCCCCGCCCCCTCCCCGCCCTCTCTCCGCCCCACGCTGTGCGCGAGCACACAGGCAGCCCCGCCCCGCCTCGGGGGTGGGCAGAGGCTTCTTATTGGTGGGTTTTCCGGAAGCGATGGATTCGGAATCTCGCCCGCAGCCACGCAAGCCCGAGAGGTTGTGTGCGGTGCGTGGTGCGTGGTACGTGCGGCGGCACGTGGCGCGGGTGCGGGGCGTGGCGTGGCGTGGCGGGGTCGCGCGGCGCGGGCGGTCACCCGGAGCTCTGGACGGAGAGCGCCTCCCTCTGGCCTCAGTTTCCTCACGTTGTAGTAGCGGAGCATGGGCCGGACGGGACCCCTGAGACCGCCCGGTGCAGCCTCACCGCCAGCCTGGGGGCCTCAGCGACCTGGAGGGGACCAAGGGGCTCGGGGATTCTTCCTGCCCCTGGCCCTGGTGCGTGACTGACCCTCCTGTTCCCAGAGCCCCCAGCGCAGGCCGGGATGTTCGTCCTGGTGGAGATGGTGGACACCGTGCGGATCTCCCCTTGGCAGTTTGAGAGGAAGCTCAACGACTCCATTGCCGAGGAGCTGAACAAGAAGTTGGCCAACAAGGTACTGGGCCCACGGCTCGCGGGCAGGCCTTGGCGTGGGAGAGCCAGCGCCGCCCACTGGCCTCGGTCACGCCAAGGCCTGGCCGTGGGCAAGCAGCTTAATGTCTCAGAACTTTTCTTCACCGTGAAACGGGATATTGAAGGTGATCAAAAGAAAATGGGCTTGAAAAAGGGAGTTGTAACTGGAAGTGTTAGATTCCACAATTCTAAATTACTTTGCAATTGCAGGCAAGTTACTGACCCCCTCTGGGCCTCAGTTTCCATTTGTAAAATGGGGATAAAATGTTGCTGTCCTTCCAGCCATGCATTTTTTTTGTTGTTGTTTGTTTTGTTTTGTTTTTTGTTTTTGAGACGGAGTCTTGCTCTTTCGTCCAGGCTGGAGTGCAGTGGCGCGTTCTCGGCTCACTGCAACCTCCGCTTCCCGGGTTCAAGCGATTCTCCTGCCTCAGCCTCCCGAGTAGCTGGGACAACTACAGGCGCGCGCCGCCACGCCCAGCTAATTTTTGTATTTTTAGTAGAGATGGAGTTTCACTGTGTTGGCCAGGATGGTCTCGATCTCTTGATCCCCCCGCCTCGGCCTCCCAAAGTGCTGGGATTACAGGTGTGAGCCCCGCCTCGGGTCAATGCATTGTTTTTGTGAAGATGGACAGTTCTAGTAGTACAGAGTTAACTGTCAGGAGGTTCATCCCTTCATTCCAGCAGCCAATATTTGTGCGCCTTCTCTGCGCCGTGCCTATGTGCCTTAGTGTCAGCTGAGAGGTCTTCCCACTGCCGTTTCTCTGGCAGTCCTCCCTTTCCAGGTGTTCTGTGTCACATCACTCTCTTTCCTTCTTAGACTTTTTCCTTTCCCTCTCCTTGAGAGCAGGGACCTTATCTGTCTTCTCCCCTGAAGTATCTCCTCATTTAGCCAAAGCCTGGTGGGAGTAGATGTCCCACAATTTTCTGTTTTTTGTGTGTGTGTGTGTGTGTGAGACAGAGTGCCGCACTTGTCGCCCAGGCTGGGGTGCAGTGGAGCGATCTTGGCTTACTGCAACCTCCACTTCCCGGGTTCAAGCTGTTCTTCTGCCTCGGCCTCCTGAGTAGCTAGGATTACAGGCACCTGCTACCACACCCAGCTAATTTTTGTACTTTTAGTAGAGACAGGGTTTCGCCATGTTGGCCAGGCTGGTCTCAAACTCCTGACCTCAGGTGATCTGCCTGCCTCAGCCTCCCAAAGTGCTGGAATTACAGGTGTGAGCCACCGCGCCCAGCCATTTGTCTGTTGATTGAATGAATGAAACAGAGACAAGGCTCTGTGCTATAGTGTGGTGGGAAAGCAGACATGAATGAGAGGGGTCCACAATTGAGTGTGTGGTGACAAATTGAGGTAAATGCTATGAGGGACAGGTGTTCACACACCTGTGGAACAAATGAACGTCCCCTGGAATGAGGGGACCTGCAGCTTTGTTGAAGAGGTGGGGTTGAAGCTGAGATCTGATGGTGAAGTGGAGCCAACCAGAGGATTCCTTTCTGGGGTGGGAGGGGGCTGGGTGGAGAGAAGAGCCCTGAAGGCATGAACTGTCATGTGCAAAGGCCCTGTGAAGAAGGAATACAGGCCGGGCGTGGTGGCTCACACCTGTAATCCTAGCACTTTGGGAGGCTGAGGTGGGTGGATCACCCAAGGTCAAGAGTTTGAGACCAGCCTGTCCAACATGGTGAAGCCCCATCTCTACTAAAAATACAAAACATAGCTGGGCATGGTGGTGGGCGCCTGTAATCCCGGCTACTTGGGAGGCAGAGGGAGAAGAATCACCTGAACTCAGGAGGCGGAGGTTGCAGTGAGCTGAAATCGCACCATTGCCCTCCAGCCTGGGTGACAAGAGTGAAACTTTGCCTAAAAAAAAAAAAAAAAGAAGGGGTAAAATACCCACCATGGTGTGGAAGAGGCTGGTGTGACTTGGGCAGAGGGGAGGGTGGGCTGGACAGGTGGGTGGGGGCCAGGCCACACAGCCCTGTAGGATGTCGGAGTTGAGGTATTGGTCTTTATCCATGGAGCATCAGAAGGTGATGGGCTGAGAAGGAGCCAGAAAGAGGATGCTCAGCTGGCTTTAGACATGAGGCAGGTCCCTTCAGAAGAGGTGAGGTTGATTTGAGGGTTGCTAGGTAGTGAAGGGAACTCATGGAGTCTTTAAGTGGATGGCTTCTGGTTACTTTGTGAAGTTGAAGGTGAGGGTCTGTTGGGGGATGGAGGTATGGACCTTGTGGAGACAGAAGGTGTGGAAAGTCCAAGAAGGGAATATAGTTGCTTTGGGGTACAGGTCCTGTTGGGACAAGTCTTTTAGTATTTGATTAGATGAATCGTTTGAGAGGAGGCCCACACAGAAATCCATGGTCTGACAAAGGGCACAGATCTTGTGGTGTTACCTTGGTGAGGTCTGGCCACGACTCTGAGTTCTCTGAGCTTCTTGCTAATTCTTGGACAGTTCCCGCAAGGCTTCTAAGTGGGGGTGATGACATGGTGGCAGATAAGCAGACACTGAGTAGCCAGTCGTTTGAACCGCGGTGGTGTGGGGTGAGGGCATGGGATTTCTGCACATTCTTGGGGCCTAGGTCATGTGTCCCTCTGTCAGCTGCAGTCCCTGTGGCTGCGTCTGTGTGTCTGAGGTGTTGTGAGCACAGTGGGGTTTAGCTGTGGCTCTGATGCTCACTAAACTGTGAGCTCTGGCGTTGGCTTTGGGATGTCGGAGAGTGCACGTTTAGCCAGCATTCCTGTCGCTGGTCCTCACTAGTAATAACAAAGATCCTTGATGATGATGGTTTCCAGCACACGAGCCAGGCACGAGGCTAGGGGCTTCACATCCGTTATCTCTCTTGATTTTATTTTATTATTTTTTTTTAAATTTTTTTTGCACACAAAACAATAAACATTTTCTAAAAATACATACAAACAAAAAGATGCGTATCAAACATATTAGGAAGGTTGCACATGGGAAGTCGGGGAATAGAAATGGGGGGTGGGAATTAAAGTAAATGAGAGAGGGACTTTATATGGATCAGTGATAATAACTCAATCCTCTATTTGACAAAGAAGAAGAAGGAAGAGGAAGAAAAAGAAAGTGGGATAAAGGATCAGAAAGGGAGGAAAATAGAAAAAATTAGAGTATGACTCCAGGGTAGACCTGTTTTGTTGTCACTGAGTTGGTTGGTTGGTTTGTCTGTTGTATTTTTCATGTTTCGCCATGTTGGCCAGGCTGGTCTTGAACTCCTAGCCTGAAGTGATCAACCCGCCTCGGCCCCCCAGAGTGCCGGGACCACAGGCGTGAGCCACCACGTCCAGCCCCCACATTGCTTCTGGCCTCCGTGGTAGACCTCCCAGACGGGGCGGTCGGGCAGAGGCGCTCCCCACATCCCAGACGGGGCGGCTGGGCAGAGGCGCTCCTCACTTCCCAGACGGGGCGGCCAGGCAGAGACGCTCCTCACTTCTTCCTAGATGGTGCGGCCGGGCAGAGGTGCTCCTCACTTCTTCCCAGACGGGGTGGCCGGGCAGAGGTGCTCCTCATTTCTTCCCAGACGGGGCGGCCGGGCAGAGGCGCTCCTCACTTCCCGGCCGGGCAGAGGCGCTCCTCACTTCCCAGACGATGGGTGGCCGGGCAGAGGCGCTCGTCACTTCACAGACGATGGGTGGCCGGGCAGTGGCGCTCCTCACTTCCCAGACGATGGGTGGTCGGGCAGAGGCGCTCCTCACTTCCCAGACGATGGGTGGCTGGGCAGAGGCGCTCCTCACTTCCCAGACGGGGTGGCCGGGCAGAGGCGCTCCTCACTTCCCAGACGATGGGTGGCCGGGCAGAGGCGCTCCTCACTTCCCAGATGATGGGTGGCCGGGCAGAGGCGCTCCTCACTTCCCAGGCGATGGGTGGCCGGGCAGAGGGGCTCCTCACTTCCCGGACGGGGCGGCCGGGCAGAGGCGCTCCTCACTTCCCGGACGGGGCGGCCGGGCAGAGGCGCTCCTCACTTCTTCCCGACGGGGCGGCCGGGCAGAGGCGCTCCTCACTTCCCAGGCTATGGGTGGCCAGGCAGAGGGGCTCCTCACTTCCCGGACGGGGTGGCCGGGCAGAGGCGCTCCTCACTTCCCGGACGGGGCGGCCGGGCAGAGGCGCTCCTCACTTCCCAGACGGGGCGGCCGGGCAGAGGCGCTCCTCACTTCCCAGACGATGGGTGGCCGGGCAGAGGCGCTCCTCACTTCCCAGACGATGGGTGGCCGGGCAGAGGCGCTCCTCACTTCCCAGGCGATGGGTGGCCGGGCAGAGGGGCTCCTCACTTCCCAGGCGATGGGTGGCCGGGCAGAGGGGCTCCTCACTTCCCGGACGGGGCGGCCGGGCAGAGGCGCTCCTCACTTCCCGGACGGGGCGGCCGGGCAGAGGCGCTCCTCACTTCCCGGACGGGGCGGCCGGGCAGAGGCGCTCCTCACTTCCCGGACGGGGCGGCCGGGCAGAGGCGCTCCTCACTTCCCAGACGATGGGTGGCCGGTCAGAGGCGCTCCTCACTTCCCAGACGATGGGTGGCCGGGCAGAAGCGCTCCTCACTTCCCAGGCGATGGGTGGCCGGGCAGAGGGGCTCCTCACTTCCCGGACGGGGCGGCCGGGCAGAGGGGCTCCTCACTTCCCGGACGGGGCGGCCGGGCAGAGGCGCTCCTCACTTCCCGGACGGGGCGGCCGGGCAGAGGCGCTCCTCACTTCCCGGACGGGGCGGCCGGGCAGAGGCGCTCCTCACTTCCCGGACGGGGCGGCCGGGCAGAGGCGCTCCTCACTTCCCAGACGATGGGTGGCCGGTCAGAGGCGCTCCTCACTTCCCAGACGATGGGTGGCCGGGCAGAAGCGCTCCTCACTTCCCAGGCGATGGGTGGCCGGGCAGAGGGGCTCCTCACTTCCCGGACGGGGCGGCCGGGCAGAGGGGCTCCTCACTTCCCGGACGGGGCGGCCGGGCAGAGGCGCTCCTCACTTCCCGGACGGGGTGGCCGGGCAGAGGCGCTCCTCACTTCCCGGACGGGGCGGCCGGGCAGAGGCGCTCCTCACTTCCCGGACGGGGCGGCCGGGCAGAGGCGCTCCTCACTTCTTCCCGGACGGGGCGGCCGGGCAGAGGCGCTCCTCACTTCCCGGACGGGGCGGCCGGGCAGAGGCGCTCCTCGCTTCCCAGACGGAGCGGCCGGGCAGAGGCGCTCCTCGCTTCCCAGACGATGGGTGGCCGGGCAGAGGCGCTCCTCACTTCCCAGACGATGGGTGGCCGGGCAGAGGCGCTCCTCACTTCCCAGGCGATGGGTGGCCGGGCAGAGGCGCTCCTCACTTCCCAGGCGATGGGTGGCCGGGCAGAGGCGCTCCTCACTTCCCAGATGGGGCGGCCAGGCAGAGGCGCTCCTCGCTTCCCAGACGATGGGTGGCCGGGCAGAGGCGCTCCTCACTTCCCAGACGGTGGGTGGCCGGGCAGAGGTGCTCCTCACTTCACAGACGGGGCGGCCGGGCAGAGGCGCTCCTCACTTCCCAGACGATGGGTGGCCCGGCAGAGGGGCTCCTCACTTCCCGGACGGGGCGGCCGGGCAGAGGCGCTCCTCACTTCTTCCCGGACGGGGCGGCCAGGCAGAGGCGCTCCTCACTTCTTCCCGGACGGGGCGGCCGGGCAGAGGCGCTCCTCACTTCTTCCCGGACGGGGCAGCCGGGCAGAGGCGCTCCTCACTTCCCAGATGGGGCGGCCGGGCAGAGGCGCTCCTCACTTCTTCCCAGACGGGGCGGCCGGGCAGAGGCGCTCCTCACTTCCCAGACGGTGCGGCCGGGCAGAGGCGCTCCTCACTTCTTCCCGGACGGGGCGGCCGGGCAGAGGCGCTCCTCACTTCTTCCCGGACGGGGCGGCCGGGCAGAGGCGCTCCTCACTTCCCAGATGGGGCGGCCGGGCAGAGGCGCTCCTCACTTCTTCCCAGACGGGGCGGCCGGGCAGAGGCGCTCCTCAGCTCCCAGACGGGGCGGCGGCCGGGCAGGGGCTGCAATCCCAGCACCCTGGTAGGCCAAGGCAGGCGGCTGGGAGGCGGAGGTTGCCGCGAGCCAAGACCACGCCACCGCACTCCAGCCCGGGTGAGCGAGACTCCGTCTGCAGTCCCAGCACCTCGGGAGGCGGGCAGAGCACTCGGGGTCAGGAGCTGGAGACCAGCGTGGCCAAGATGGCGAAACCGCGCCTGCAGGGAAAGGAGAAAAAGCAGGCGGCGCGCGCCGGCAGTCACAGGCAGTCCGCGGTGGGGGGTAGCAGCGAGCCGAGTAGTTTGCAGCCTGGGCCACAGAGGGGAAAAGAAAGAAAGAAAGAAAGAGAGAGAGAGAGAGAGAGAGAGAGAAAGAGAGGAGGGGAGGAGGGGAGGAGGGGAGGAGGGGAGGGAGGGAAGGAAGGAAGGAAGGAAGGAAGGAAGGAAAGAAAGAAAGAAAGAAAGAAAGAAGAGGGAGGGAGGGAGGAAGGAAGGAAGGAAGGAAGGAAGGGTTATCTCTCTTGATTTTATAACCCTGCAGCCTGGTATTTCACATTTGCAGATGGGGAGACTGAGGCTCAGAGAGGTGAAGTGACCCTCTTGGCAGTCACACAGTGGGTGGTGGAGCTGGCCTTGGAACCTGGACCTGTTTTGTCACCCGAGGCCCTGCTCCTTCCAGAGCTCTGCATCCTTCTTAGGTTCCTTACCCTGGTTCCCTCCACAAACTCATTTTCACCTTAAAAAGGAGATAATCATGGCTTGCTTGTGGTTGTGAGGGGCTCAGATTGCCTGGGAGCTGGGCCTGTGGTCACTCTGTATCCGTATGTGCTTGTGTGTCTGTGTTTGTATGCATACAGGTCGTGTACAACGTGGGACTCTGCATTTGTCTGTTTGATATCACCAAACTGGAGGATGCCTATGTATTCCCTGGGGATGGCGCATCACACACCAAAGGTGGGTATCTTCTGTCCCTGGGGCATTGGGTTTCTTGGGGCTCAGTTTTCTGTGCCAAAGGTCAAGCCAAAGCCAGGTTCAGTGGTGCGTGCCTGTAAGGCTGAGGGCGGAAGGATCTCTTGGGCCACAGAGTTCAAGGCCAGCCTGGGAAACATGGCAAGACCCTGTCTTTAAATAAATAAATAAAATATTAAAAAATTTTAAAAGGCTAAAGCCAAAGAGATGGCCAGAGGATGGTGGGAGTCCTGGAGGTTGGGAGACCTGGGGCCTCATCCTAAATCGGCCAGGAATTGACCCGGTGACAGCGGCAGACTTCTCTTCTCTGGGCCTCTGTTTCCTCATCTGTGAGGCCTGGGATATGGACTAGGTGGTTCTCAAGGCCTCTTCAGCTCTGACATCATAGCTCTATGTCTGTGCCCTTTTGGTCTCATTGCTACTGAGCCCTGTACCTTGTCCATTCCTTGGGCTGCCCGCTGCCTGTGGAGAGCAGACAGAAGGGGGATCAGCAGGCTGGCTGGGGGTGGGGGACTTCGATAGTAGGACACAGTAGATAAGAGTGTGGCCTCAAGATTCAAAGCTGAACTCTGCCTCTTACTAGCTGTGTGTCCTGGCTGAATATGTCATCGCTCTGTGCCTCTGTTTCCTCATCTGTCAATTGCAGTTCAGGATGTCACTTGCAGGTCAGGATAGATTTTATATTCTAAGACCATTGTGAGGATTAAGGAGTTAATACATGAAAGCTCTTAGGACAGAGCCTTGGCAACTGTCGAGCACTCAGTGACTTATTGTGGATTGTTTCTCCCTATTCTGTGGGTCAGTTGGGTGATTTTCCTCTGGGCTGGCTGGCCTGGGGCTGGACAATCTAGGATGGTCTCACATTCTGAAGGTTGGTAGACTGGTTGTTTACTGGGGGCCTGGGCTGGGCTGGCCCATCTTTGCCCCACATGGTCTCATCTTTCAGTAGGCCAGGCTGGGTTTGGCGGTTTTAAGGTTCCAAAGTTCAGTGCATAAGTACTTCTCAAGCCTCTGCTTCCATCCCATTGGCTAGGGTGAGGGGATGGAGAAATAGACTTCACCTCTGGGTGGTAGAAAGTGTAGTCACGTTGCAAAGGGGTGTGCATCCAGGGATGGAAGGTGATTACCAGATCCTGGAAGGAGGGAGGAGTAGAGAGAGGACCACCCTGAGAGGAGCCAGGACCACCAGTCAAGGGAGGTGATGAGCCCCGGGAGAGGGGCATTCTTCATTCTCATGTCTGGACCAAACCAGTGTAGGAGATGGTGAGAGGCCCATTGAGACGGTTCAGGCTCCCAGAGCGCAGGCGCCAAGCCTGCCATCCCTTGGGCACTCAGAAGTGTAATTCTCAGCCTGCCCCAGGCCACCTGAGTCAGAATCTTGGGAGATGGGCCCAAATACTTTTTTTTTTTTTTTTTTTTTTTAGGACAGAATCTCACTCTGTTGCCCAGGCTGGAGTGCAGAAGCCTGATCTTGGCTCACTGCAACCTCCACCTCCCAGCATCAAGCGATTCTCCTGCCTCAGCCTCCCGAGTAGCTGGGATTACAGGCACGTGCCACCACGCCTGGCTAATTTTTGTATTTTCAGTAGAGGGGGTTCCACCATGTTGGTCAGGCTGGTCTTGAACTCCTGACCTCATGATCCGCCCATCTCAGCCTCCCAAAGTGCTGGGATTACAGGCGTGAGCCACTGCCCCCAGCCCCAAAGACTGTTTTAACAAGGTGCCAGGTGGTTGTCACACGAGCTTGTGTTGGATAAGCCCTGCTGTAGTCCATACTGGTCAGCTTCTCAGCACAGAGATGCCAGAACATTCCAGAGTATGCTGTGAGACTGCCTAGTGTCTGTATCCAGCCATTCAGGGAATTAATTAGTTCACATGGATGTTACCATGCTACGCTGAGAGGCCGAAGAAACAGGCTGTCTTTGTACGGACTAGGAGCATTTTCATTAGCAGAGAAATAAGATTGCAGTGTGAAAACAAGCACGAGGGCCTCTGTTTACAGAGAAGGATGCCGAGCTGAGCCCAGTCTCCGCATTTGGACGGGGGCCTTGGTTGTCCAGGAGACAAGTGGTAGCAGGTACTAGAACTTCCAGAAAAACTTGGAGAAAAAAGTCAAGTTGGGGCCGGTGTGGTGGCTCATGCTTGTAATCCCAGAACTTTGGGAGGTCAAGGTGGGTGGATCACCTGAGGTCAGGAGTTCTAGACCAGCCTGGCCAACATGGCAAAACCTCATCTCTACTAAAACTACAAAAAAAGCCGGGTGCAGTGGCTCACGCCTGTAATCCCAGCATTTTGGGAGGCTGAGGCGGGCAGATCATGAGGTCAGGAGATATCCTGGCTAACACGGTGAAACCCCGTCTCTACTAAAAATACAAAACATTAACCAGGTGTGGCAGCAGGCACCTGTAGTCCCAGCTACTCAGGAGGCTGAGGCAGGAGAATGGCGTGAACCCAGGAGGTGGAGCTTGCAGTGAGCCGAGATCGCACCACTGCACTCCAGCCTGGGCAACAGAGTGAGACTCCGTCTCAAAAAAAAAAAAAAAAATTAGCTGGGCATGGTGGCACATGTCTGTAATCCCAGCTACTCCAGAGGCTGAGGCAGGAGAATCGCTTGAACCCAGGAGGCAGAGGTTGCAGTGAGCTGAGATTGTGCCACTGCACTCCACCCTGGGTGACAGGGTAAGACTGTGTCTCAAAAAAAAAAAAAAAAAAAAATTAGCCAGGTATGGTGGTGTACACACCTGTAACCTCAGCTCCCTGGGAGGTGGAGGTGGAGGCAGGAGAATCGCTTGAGCCCAGGAGGCCGAGAACATGCCACTGCACTCCAGTAGGGTGACAGAGAGAGACTCCGTCTCAAAAAAAAAAAAGTCGGAGGAAATTCTGTCTATTCAGTTGGAAGATTTCTACTGCTGGCTTTTATTAGCCCCCACCCTCATCTGTCCTGGGTCTCTGTTTTCTTGGGAACCAGGCGGGAGGCATGGAGTGATCACAAGGACCTAAATTTGAATTAATTCTGGCTCTGGTCTCCTGGATGGGGACCTTGGGCGAGTACCTCTGCCTCTCTCGGCCTCGGTTTCCTCCTCTGTACAATGGGGTTAATCCTGCAGCTATAAAAGTCCTGTTGAGCACCATGCAGGGTGAGCTGTGATTTTGTGGTGGGAACCAGTTGCCATGCTTTGAGGCTGTTGCCTGACCCCAGGCCGTGTTCCCACTGCTCCCACTCCTGCAACCCCACAGCCTCACTCAGGGCTGTCACCGAGCCAGTGCTGAAGGGCTCAGCACCAGGTCATGCTGTGCCTTCACCGTTGCTCAGAGGGATATTTATTTGCCTGGGCCTTGGGAGCAGTTGCTTTTTTTTTTTTTTTTTTTTTTTTTTTTTTTTTTTTTTTTTTTTTTTTTTTTTTTTTTTTTTTTTTTTTGAGATGGAGTCTCGCTCTTTCACCCAGGCTTGAGTGCAGTGGCGCGATCTCGGCTCACTGCAGGCTCCGCCCCCCGGGGTTCACGCCATTCTCCTGCCTCAGCCTCCCGCGTAGCTGGGACTACAGGCGCCCGCTACCTCACCCGGCTAATTTTTTGTATTTTTAGTAGAGACGGGGTTTCACCGTGTTAGCCAGGATGGTCTCGATCTCCTGACCTCGTGATTCGCCCGCCTCGGCCTCCCAAAGTGCTGGGATTACAGGCGTGAGCCACCGCGCCCGGCCAAGGGAGCAGTTGCTTTACCTGAGACTCAGTTTCCCTGTCTGTGCACACAGTGTAATAAGAGTAATAGAGCCTTCCTCCTTCATCAGATATCTGTGAGGAGTCAACGAGCAAGTCTGAGTGAAGTTTTGGTCTAGCGCCCTGCATGTGGGGAGTGCTCACAGATGATGGCCTTTGTGGCATGGGACCCTGACCCCCATTGGCCAAGTTTATCCCTCGTCATTTGGTGCCAGCCCCTGTTCCCTGCACCCTCCAAGCCTAGTGCCTGCTGTACCCTGCCCCCGCCTGCCCCATACTGATCGGGGGCCCTGCTCTCAGCTCCAGAGCAGCACTCCTTTGCGACCACCTTTAGTTATTTATTTTTTAACATTTTTAAATATTATATTGATTTGCAAATCGGGCAGCCTCCTCAGCCAGAGTTGGTGCAGAGACACCCCCTACCTTTTTTTTTTAAAACCTTTTTTTTTTTTTTTTTTTTTTTTTTGAGACAGAGTCTTCTCTGTTGCCCAGGCTGGAGTGCAGTGGCACGATCTTGGCTCACTGCAACCTCTCTGCCTCCCGGGTTGAAGCCATTCTCCTGCCTCAGCTTCCCGAGTAGCTGAGATTACAGGTGCCCACCACCACGCCTGGCTAATTTTTGTATTTTTAGTAGAAATGGGGTTTCGCCATGTTGGCCAGAATAGTCTTGAACTCCTGACCTCAGGCAATCTGCCCGCCTTGGCCTCCCAAAGTGCTGGGATTATAGGCATGAGCCACCGCACCTGGCCTTTTTTTTTTTTTTTAACCTTTTTTGACTTGTTTATCATTTATTTCATTTTTTTCTATTGTGGTAAAATATACATATCATGAAATTTACCAATTTAAGCATTTTAAGTGTATAAGTCAGTGGCACTGGGCACACTCATATTCTTGTGCAACCTTCACTGCCATCCACCTCCAGAACGTTTTCATTTTTTTTGAGATGGAGTCTCGCTCTGTTGCCTAGGCTGGAGTGCAGTGGCACGATCTCGGCTCACTGCAAGCTCCACTGCCCGGGTTCACGCCATTCTCCTGCCTCAGCCTCCCGAGTAGCTGGGACTACAGGCGCCCGCCACCACACCCAGCTAATTTTTTTTTTGTATTTTTAGTAGAGACAGGGTTTCATCATGTTAGCCAGGATGGTCTCCATCTCCTGACCTCATGATCCGCCCGCCTCAGCCTCCCAAAGTGCTGGGATTACAGGCGTGGGCCACCGTGCCCAGCCCACCTCCAGAACTTTTTCATAGGGCAGATATGGTGGCTCATGCCTGTAATCCCAGCACTTTGGGAGTCTGAGGCGGGCAGATCACTTGAGCCCAGGAGTTCGAGACCAGCCTGGGCAACATGCTAAAACCCTGTCTCTGAAAAATTGCAAGAGTTTCACTCTTGTTGCCCACGCTGGAGTGCAGTGGTGCAGTCTCGGCTCACTGCAACCTCTGCCTCCCGGGTTCAAGTGATTCTCCTGCCTCAGCCTCCCGAGTAGCTGGGATTACAGGCATGCACCACCATGCTTGGCTAATTTTGTATTTTTAGTAGAGGCGGGGTTTCTCCATGTTGATCAGGCTTGTCCTGAACTCCCGACCTCAGGGGATCATCCTGTCTTGGCCTCCCAAAGTTCTGGGATTACAGGCGTGAGCCACCGCGCCCAGCTTCCTTCCTCTTCTTGATGGTCCTTTAGACTCATCCTTTCTGACTTTCCAGGCATCCCCTCTGCAGGCTACACATCCCTAGACCTCCAGGTGGGGCTCTTGTGAGATGAACTGCAGATCCAGCACCCTCCTGGCTGGCCAGTCTGTTGCTCTGTGTCCTTCTGTTTTTTCACTGAGATATAATTCACATACCACAAAATTCACCCTTTCAAAGCATACAATTTAGTGGTTTTTCTATATTAAGAGTTGCGCAACCATCACCAGTATCTTTTTTTTAATTAATTATCACCATTTTGCAACTCCTTATGAAGACAGATCTCATCAATGATCATTAGCTTTTTAGTTTCCCCCAAAGAGAGACAAACAAGCATTATATAGTTCGCAGTGGAAGAACTCAACACCAATCATGAAGCAGTTCTGTTGCTAAACATTAGGACTCGAGTCTGATAAAAAATCTAGATGCAAGTTCCAGTTCGGAGGAACTATAGGGATGGAGGAATACAGTGATTGGCACCACAGGCCTCCAGGGGTTATGGTAGGTAGGCAGATATGAGCAGGGCAGGAGAGGGCCCCCTACCACCAGGAACAACACCCTCATCAGCTAAGCCATCACCACTATCTAATTCCACAATTTTTTTTTTTTTTTTTGACAGAGTTTTACTCTTGTTGCCCAGGCTGGAATGCAATGGCGCAGTCTCAGCTCACTGTAACCTCTGCCTCCTGGGTTCAAGCAATTCTCATCCCTCAGCCTCCCAAGTCGCTGGGATTATAGGCACCCAATACCACGCCTGGCTAATTTTTGTATTTTTTTGGTAGAGACGGGGTTTCACCATGTTGGTCAGGATGGTCTCAAACTCCTGACCTCAGGTGATCCGCCCGCCTCGACCTCCCAAAGTGCTGGGATTACTACAGGCCATTCCACAACGTTTTTATCACCCTACAAAGAAACCCCGCCCAGTAGCAGTCACTGCTGATCCTGTCCTTCACCCAGCCTCTGGCAGCCACTTAACTGCTTTCTGTCTCTGTGGATGTGGTTCTGGACACTGCACATGAATGGAGTCGCACACTGTGTGGCTTTTGTGTCTGACTGCGTTCACTTGGCCCCATGTGAAGGTTCAGCCTGAGGTTCAGACACACTGTAGCGCGTGTCAGAATTCCTTCCTTTGTAAGGCTGCATAATATTCCATTGTGTGTCTCCAGCATGTTTTGCTTTCTCATCCATCCATGGGGGACTCTGGGTGCCCAGCATTTGCTTTTGGATGTGGTTGTTCCAGCCTGGGGCTCCCTCGGTGCAGGATCATGTGCTGTCCCATCCCCGTGAGCCCAGCGCCCAGACTGGGCCTGGCACAAACCTGGTGCAGGCTCTGTGAAGAATTTTTTTTTTTTTATTAATTTTTTTTGCATACAAAAACAATAAACATTTTCTAAAAATACATACAAACAAAAAGATGCGTATCAAACATATTAGGAAGGTTGCACATGGGAAGTTGGGGAATAGAAATGGGGGGTGGGAGTTAAAATAAATGAGAGAGGGACTTTATGTGGATCAGTGATAATAACTCAATCCTCTATTTGACAAAGAAGAGGGAGAAGGAAGAGGAAGAAAAAGAAAGTGGGATAAAGGATCAGAAAGGGAGGAAAATAGAAAAAATTAGAGTATGACTCCAGGGTAGACCTGTTTTGTTGTCACTGAGTTGGTTGGTTGGTTTGTCTGTTGTATTCTTCATGTTTCGCCAAGTTGGCCAGACTGGTCTCGAACTCCTAGCCCGAAGTGATCAACCCGCCTCGCCCCCCAGAGTGCCGGGACCACAGGCGTGAGCCACCACGTCCAGCCCCCACATTGCTTCTGGCCTCCGTGGTAGACCTCCCAGATGGAGCGGCCAGGCAGAGGAGCTCCTCACTTCTACCCAGACACGGGGCGGCCGGGCAGAGGAGCTCCTCACTTCCCAGACGGGGCGGCCAGGCAGAGACGCTCCTCACTTCTTCCCAGACAATAGGTGGCCGGGCAGAGGCGCTCCTCACTTCCCAGACGATGGGTGGCCGGGGAGAGGCGCTCCTCACTTCTTCCCGGACGGGGCGGCCGGGCAGAGGTGCTCCTCACTTCCCAGACAGGGCGGCCGGGCAGAGGCGCTCCTCACTTCCCAGACGATGGGTGGCCGGGCAGAGGCGCTCCTCACTTCCCAGATGGGGCAGCCGGGCAGAGGCTCTCCTCACTTTCCAGACGATGGGTGGCCGGGCAGAGGCGCTCCTCACCTCCCAGACGATGGGTGGCCGGGCAGAGGCGCTCCTCATCTCCCAGACGATGGGTGGCCGGGCAGAGGCGCTCCTCACCTCCCAGATGATGGGTAGCCGGGCAGAGGCGCTCCTCACCTCCCAGACGGGGCGGCCGGGCAGAGGCGCTCCTCACTTCTTCCCGGACGGGGCGGCCGGGCATAGGCACTCCTCACTTCTTCCCGACGGGGCGGCCGAGCAGAGGCGCTCCTCACTTCTTCCCGGACGGGGCGGCCGGGCAGAGGCGCTCCTCACTTCCCAGACGGGGCGGCCGGGCAGAGGCGCTCCTCACTTCCCAGACGGGGCGGCCGGGCAGAGGCGCTCCTCACCTCCCAGACGGTGGGTGGCCGGGCAGAGGCGCTCCTCACTTCCCAGACGATGGGTGGCCGGGCAGAGGCGCTCCTCACCTCCCAGATGGGGCGGCCGGGCAGAGGCGCTCCTCACTTCTTCCCGGACGGGGCGGCCGGGCAGAGGCGCTCCTCACTTCTTCCCGGACGGGGCGCCCGGGCAGAGGCGCTCCTCATTTCTTCCCGGACGGGGCGGCCGGGCAGAGGCGCTCCTCACTTCCCAGACGGTTGGTGGCCGGGCAGAGGCGCTCCTCACTTCCCAGACGATGGGTGGCCGGGCAGAGGCGCTCCTCACCTCCCAGATGGGGCGGCCGGGCAGAGGCGCTCCTCACTTTTTCCCGGATGGGGCGCCCGGGCAGAGGCGCTCCTCATTTCTTCCCGGACGGGGCGGCCGGGCAGAGGCGCTCCTCACTTCCCAGACGGGGCGGCCGGGCAGAGGCGCTCCTCACTTCTTCCCGGACGGGGCGCCCGGGCAGAGGCGCTCCTCACTTCTTTCCGGACGGGGCGGCCGGGCAGAGGCGCTGCTCACTTCCCAGACGATGGGTGGCCGGGCAGAGGCACTCCTCACTTCCCGGACGGGGAGGCCGGGCAGAGGCGCTCCTCACTTCCCAGACGGGGCGGCCGGGCAGAGGCGTTCCTCACTTCCCAGACGATGGGTGGCCGGGCAGAGGCGCTCCTCACCTCCCAGATGGGGCAGCCGGGCAGAGGCGCTCCTCACTTCTTCCCGGATGGGGCGGCCGGGCAGAGGCGCTCCTCACTTCTTCCCGGACGGGGCGGCCGGGCAGAGGCGCTCCTCACTTCTTCCCGGACGGGGCGGCCGGGCAGAGGCGCTCCTCACTTCTTCCCGGACGGGGCGGCCGGGCAGAGGCGCTCCTCACTTCTTCCCGGACGGGGCGCCCGGGCAGAGGCGCTCCTCACTTCTTCCCGGACGGGGTGGCCGGGCAGAGGCGCTCCTCACTTCTTCCCGGACGGGGTGGCCGGGCAGAGGCGCTCCTCACTTCCCAGACGATGGGTGGCCGGGCAGAGGCGCTCCTCACTTCCCAGACGATGGGTGGCCGGGCAGAGGTGCTCCTCACTTCCCAGACGGGGCGGCCGGGCAGAGGCGCTCCTCATTTCTTCCCGGACGGGGCGGCCGGGCAGAGGCGCTCCTCACTTCCCAGACGGTTGGTGGCCGGGCAGAGGCGCTCCTCACTTCCCAGACGATGGGTGGCCGGGCAGAGGCGCTCCTCACCTCCCAGATGGGGCAGCCGGGCAGAGGCGCTCCTCACTTCTTCCCGGATGGGGCGGCCGGGCAGAGGCGCTCCTCACTTCTTCCCGGACGGGGCGCCCGGGCAGAGGCGCTC
Organism: Symphalangus syndactylus; assembly: GCF_028878055.3. NCBI lineage: Eukaryota > Metazoa > Chordata > Mammalia > Primates > Hylobatidae > Symphalangus > Symphalangus syndactylus. The sequence goes on from NC_072440.2 coordinate 18,219,690, forward strand.
CTCACTTCCCAGACGGGGCGGCCGGGCAGAGGCGCTCCTCACTTCTTCCTGGACGGGGCGCCCGGGCAGAGGCGCTCCTCACTTCTTTCCGGACGGGGCGGCCGGGCAGAGGCGCTGCTCACTTCCCAGACGATGGGTGGCCGGGCAGAGGCACTCCTCACTTCCCGGACGGGGAGGCCGGGCAGAGGCGCTCCTCACTTCCCAGACGGGGCGGCCGGGCAGAGGCGTTCCTCACTTCCCAGACGATGGGTGGCCGGGCAGAGGCGCTCCTCACCTCCCAGATGGGGCAGCCGGGCAGAGGCGCTCCTCACTTCTTCCCGGATGGGGCGGCCGGGCAGAGGCGCTCCTCACTTCTTCCCGGACGGGGCGCCCGGGCAGAGGCGCTCCTCATTTCTTCCCGGACGGGGTGGCCGGGCAGAGGCGCTCCTCACTTCCCAGACGGGGCGGCCGGGCAGAGGCACTCCTCACTTCCCAGACGGTGGGTGGCCGGGCAGAGGCGCTCCTCACTTCCCGGACGGGGTGGCCGGGCAGAGGCGCTCCTCACCTCCCAGATGGGGCGGCCGGGCAGAGGCGCTCCTCACTTCTTCCCGGACGGGGCGCCCGGGCAGAGGCGCTCCTCACTTCTTCCCGGACGGGGCGGCCGGGCAGAGGCGCTCCTCACTTCTTCCCGGACGGGGCGGCCGGGCAGAGGCGCTCCTCACTTCTTCCCGGACGGGGCGGCCGGGCAGAGGCGCTCCTCACTTCTTCCCGGACGGGGCGCCCGGGCAGAGGCGCTCCTCACTTCTTCCCGGACGGGGTGGCCGGGCAGAGGCGCTCCTCACTTCTTCCCGGACGGGGTGGCCGGGCAGAGGCGCTCCTCACTTCCCAGACGATGGGTGGCCGGGCAGAGGCGCTCCTCACTTCCCAGACGATGGGTGGCCGGGCAGAGGTGCTCCTCACTTCCCAGACGGGGCGGCCGGGCAGAGGCGCTCCTCACTTCCCAGACGGTGGGTGGCCGGGCAGAGGCGCTCCTCACTTCCCAGACGGTGGGTGGCCGGGCAGAGGCGCTCCTCACTTCCCAGACGGTGGGTGGCCGGGCAGAGGCGCTCCTCACTTCCCAGACGGTGGGTGGCCGGGCAGAGGCGCTCCTCACTTCCCAGACGGTGGGTGGCCGGGCAGAGGCGCTCCTCGCTTCCCAGACGGTGGGTGGCCGGGCAGAGGCGCTCCTCACTTCCCAGACGGGGCGGCCGGGCAGAGGCGCTCCTCACTTCCCAGACAGGGCGGCCGGGCAGAGGCGCTCCCCACCTCCCAGATGGGGCGGCGGCCGGGCAGGGGCTGCAATCCCAGCACCCTGGCAGGCCAAGGCAGGCAGCTGGGGGGTAGAGGCTGCCGCGAGGCCAGACCACGCCACCGCACTCCAGCCCGGGCAACACCGAGCACTGGGTGAGCGAGACTCCGTCTGTAGTCCCAGTACCTCGGGAGGCTGAGGCGGGCAGAGCACTCGGCGTCAGGAGCTGGCGACCAGCGTGGCCAAGATGGCGAACGCGTGGCTGCAACGAAAGGAGAAAAGGCAGGGAGTGGTCGCGCGCGCCGGCAGTCCCAGGCAGTCCGCGGCGCGGGCAGCAGCAAGCGGAGTAGATTGTAGCCTGGGCCAGAGAGGGAAAGAGAAGGAAAGAAAGAAAGAAAGAAAGAGAGAGAGAGAGAGAGAGAGAGCAAGAGAGAGAGAGCGAATTTTTTTTTTTTTTTTTGAGACGGGGTCTTGCTCTGTTGCCCAGGCTGGAGTGCAGTGGCATGATCTTGGCACACCGCAACCTCCACCTCCTGGTTCAAGTGATTCTCCTGCCTCAGCCTCCTGAGTGGCTGGGATCATAGGCACTTGGTACCACACCCGGCTAATTTTTGTATTTTGGTAGAGACGGGGTTTTACCATGTTGGCCAGGCTGGTCTCAAGCTCCTGACCTCAGGTGATCTGCCCACCTCAGCCTCCCAAAGTGCTGGGATTACAGACTTGAGCCACCCTACCCGGCCTCTGTGAGGATTTATTAAACCAAACTGAATGTTGGGTCATGTGGGGGACAGGGTTTTTCCCTCTGTGGGTAAGTGGCCCTTGGCCGCCCTCATCTGCTCTCTGGGAGGTCAGCACAAGGCCCAGTCATCTTCATGGTGGCTGTGATGGCTCACGTTTGTGTCTTCCCAGGGTGAGAGGTCCATCGGCTGCCTCTCCTCATGCCCTGCTGATGCCTGGGGGCCAGGGGCCAGGGTCCCTGCTGTCCTGGGGGGCATGTTGGCTGACTAAATGGTTGACGGCATCGTGGAAACCTGTGTTTGGGATTAAACCTGTCTGAGAAAGGCAAGATTCGACCCGGTGGCCCTGTCTGGTGGGTACAGAAAGACCAGGTGTCTCCCCATGGCTATGTGGCTGTGAGTGGGTCTCCCTGGCTCTGAGCCACTTCCTTATCCTCATGGTGGGAACTCCGTTGCTGACCAGCAGGGGGCAGCTGCGTGCTTATTCTCAGGTCAGCGTTGGACTCCCACTTTGGGGCTTCGAGCAAGGGCCTGAGTGACAAGGTGACATACAGCTAATGCCAGGGCCTGGGGTCAGAGTCTGCGATGTGGGCACAGACCCCACCTGGTGTTTTCCTTGCGGTCAGGTGAGTGGGGACCACCTGCAGCAGGGCCTGAGAACCCACAGAGGCATTTTTGCTGGGCTGCTGGCCTGCGCCCCACAACACCAGGGCATTTTTAGCCTCCACTCCAGGTCAGAGCTGTGCCTGGGGCCGACTTTGCTGCTCAGCAGGAGGTGGGAGTTTCCAAACCCTGCTTTCTTTACCAGTTGCTTCTGCCCTTTTTAGGAGCTGAAGGAGAGCCTGGAGGGAGGTTGAAATTGACTTTGGAGCCACCGATGGCTCAGAGTCTGGGCTCAGGTGTGCGTAACCTGGCAGTTTTGGGAGTGCCCGGTTACAGGACACTGCTGCTGGCCCCTTGTGGGGGCCATGCTGTGAACTTGCAGGAGACAAGGGAGGGTCTAGGCCTGCAGCGGGATGTGGCATGGAGCAGCCACACAGGCCCCCGGGTGTGCTGGCACCTGAGGGTGACATGGGAGCACGCTGGGGCCCCGGTCAGCATCAGTGATGGGCTTTTTTCATTTCCAGTCCATTTTCGCTACGTGGTGTTTCATCCATTCCTAGATGAGATTCTGATTGGGAAGATCAAAGGCTGCAGCCCGGAAGGAGTGCACGGTAACAGTGGCCCTGACGCCTCAGACAAGACTTGGGAACACTGTGGGGGCAGGAGGTCTGTGCCCATCCACATGGTCAAGGGAGGGCTCAGGTGTCGGCCGAACCTTCCCCGTGGTGTCAGAGAAGCTTGCCCACCCTCCGTTTTATGTGTTGTTTGAGGACCTCTGTCAGCAGTGAGGTTTCACTGTGAGGCCGTCACTCAGGACTTCAGGGTGGGCACTGAAGCTGGTGGAAGTGACTGGGAGTCTTCAGCGCCCACTGGTCCCTGTCGTGTACAGAGGTTTTGGGGACTAGGTGCTCCGGGCTTTGCCCAGGGCTGCTCCACTATGTAGGTGGTGTAGGCAGAGGCATTAGGTGAGGAAGGGGCCTAGGTTTCCACAGTGACATCTGCCTCGTGGGCAGCGCCGGGCAGGGCTTGCCTGTCAAGCATCAGACCCCACAGTGTTTGGCGTCCACTGGGACCCCCATCTCATGCCGTCACCTGCTTCCTTCCAGTCTCTCTAGGCTTCTTCGATGACATTCTCATCCCCCCAGAGTCACTGCAGCAGCCAGCCAAGTTGTATCCTCCGAGGGTTAAAGTGGTTTGTCACAGAGTAGCTCAGGCCTCTCCAAAGGAAGGTCCCCACTCCTTAGGGTGGCCTTTGGGTCCTGTAACCTGATGTCACTGGCCTCTGTGCCTGCCCCCTACCTGTGCTTTTGCTCCAGAGGCACCAGCCTGTCTGTGCCTCCCATGCAGGGAGTGATGTGATGCCCACATGCCTGTCTTTGTTGGGGCCATCAGGCTTGGCTGTCTGGGTTGTACACTGCACACCCTTAGAGCTGTGGTGTCCTGGGGGACACCATTCACTTCTGGTTCACTTCACTTAGGTTGTCCCTGCAGGAATCATCTTAAAGATCACTTGCCCTGGAGGCATGTGCTGGTCCCTGGGACATGAGGCCTTGCCTGTGTGCCGGGTCATGGGCTAAGATGTGTTCCTCCTGGGCCTCCGTTGTCCCTGTCCCACCCCTCACCTTGCTGTACTGGGGTTGTCTGTTTCTGTGGGGCTATCCACGAATCTGAGACTCCTCACTGGGAAGGACTCTGACGTGTCACAGCTGTACCCACGGTGCACAGCACGGGACCTGGCACAGAGGCAGGACCCAATAGTGGGACTGCCACCAGAGAACCCATGGCTCCCCTGTGTGGGCTCTGCCAGGAACGATGGAGAGCCAAGGGGGGCTGCCCTGGCTGGGTGGCCGCACGGCTCTGGGTCTCCGTGACTCCAGGATGTGTTAGAAAACCTGGTGCAGCCTGGCTGGTTCTCTCACCAGCTGTCATCCAAGTGGGCAGGTGACCTCCCATCCTACTACGTCCTCTTGAAAACGGCAAGTCCTTGGGTGCCCATCAGCCTGTCACAAGGCTTTGATGAAAAGGGTATGTGGGGCTCCGTGGCAGGAGGCCCAGGTTGCTCTTGTCTTGAGAGGTGGGACTCGGACCCTGTCTCGTCCCCTCCTGCTCTGGTGCTCTGAGATCCATGTGCGTCTGGCCATGGTGCCTGGCTGGGGACCCCATGTTCCCCATTCTGGGTCCTGGCATCCAAGAGCGCTTACTCCTTGCTGTTTGGCCCAGGCCTTGTACATGGGGCTGGGACCTGCTTTTCCTGTGACTTCCCAGCCACAGTGATCTCACCCTGGGATTGGTTTTTCCTGCGGGGTGGTGGTGGGTGCTGAGAGAAGCCCCTCCCGTGACCTGGTTGCTGCCTTGACCCTGGACCCCCTCAGCGACGAAGCGGAGCAGGTGTGGGTGTGGGAGTACGAGACGGAGGAAGGAGCGCACGACCTCTACATGGACACTGGCGAGGAGATCCGCTTCCGGGTGGTGGACGAGAGCTTTGTTGACACGTCCCCCACAGGGCCCAGCTCAGCAGATGCCACCGCTTCCAGTGAGGAGCTGCCAAAGAAGGAGGCTCCGTACACGCTTGTGGTGAGTGGCCCTGATGGTGCTGAAGCCCCCATGAGGTGCGAGAGCCAGAGTGCAGGGCTGGAAGCTCTGTCCTGGGGGTTCTGCTCTGGGATCTCCCCCAGCAGGTCAGGGATCCTGTTGGGGGGATCTTGGCTGGAGCCTGAGTTTCTGTAGGATAGGGCTGTGAGGCAGTAAAGGTACATGGCTGCTGGTGGGGTGAGCGAGTCAGCTTGCAAAGGGGACAGAGCTCACGCTGGACAAGACCACTGATAAAGAGGCTTTGAGGCCAGGTGCAGTGGCTCACATCTATAATCCCAGCACTTTGGGAGGCCAAAGTGGGAGGATCGCTTGAGGCCAGGAGTTTGAGACCAGCCTGGCTAAAAAAGTGAGAGGTTGTCTCTATAAAAAACAGTTAGCAGGGCATGGTGGCGTGCCCTGTGGTCCCAGCTACTTGGGAGGCTGAGATGGGAGTATCCCTTAAGCCCAGGAGTTCAAGGTTGTGCCACTGCATTACAGCTTGGGCAACAGAATGAGACGCTGTCTTTAAAAAATTGGGGGGTAGGGAGGGGTTTGAGGGAGAAAGAAATCAAGGAAGGGGCTTGGAGAGATCAAAGCCCTGAGATTAAGGGTAGGGCAGCTGGGGCGCAGTGGCTCACGCCTGTAATCCCAGCACTTTGGGAGGCCAAGGCGGGTGGATCACGAGGTCAGGAGATCGAGACCATCCTGGCTAACATGGTGAAACCCCATCTCTACTAAAAATACAAAAAATTAGCCGGGTGTGGTGGCAGGTGCCTGTAGTCCCAGCTACTTGGGAGGCAGAGCTTGCAGTGAGCCAAGATCGTGTCACTGCACTCCAGCCCAGGTGAGACTGTGTCTCAAAAAAAAAAAAAAAAAAAAAAAAGGTAGGGCTCCCTGTAGGAGCAGCATTGCAGCAGTGAAATAAAAGGGAGAGCTCCAGGGAAGAGTGGCCTTCCAGGCTGTTCCCTGTTGGATGGGTCTGGAGCATGGGCCTTGTGTTTGCTCAGCCTTCCTGCCACGATTAGAACTTAGGTGGCCCTGGAGGGCAGGCCTAAGGGTGAGGAAGGGTCCCTGACCCTGTCAGGGCCTGGGGTCCCTGGAGAGGGGTCTGCGCCCTGCATGCTGCGTGCCCGTCAGGAGCACTGCTGTGGCTCCATCTCTCCAGAGCCTCTGGGCTGCCGTGTGCCCCGCCTCCTCTTTGCCTGTGCTGGGCTCCCTTAACCTCCTCTCCAGGTTGGTTCAAGCCAGCATGTCAGTGAAATGTGCGTGTTCTTTATCCCTGGCAGGGATCCATCAGTGAGCCAGGCCTGGGCCTTCTCTCCTGGTGGACCAGCAACTAGCCCTGGGGCTGGTCAGTGGATCCTACCAGCCTGCGGGAAGGTGGTACGGCCGGCTGTGAAGACAACAGCAGCTGAGGCCGATGCTAAGGAGATAGTGTCTCGAGCTGGACAGTGAGGCAAGGCCAGGAGTGCCCACCAGCTTGCCCCCCTCCTCCACCATCTAGGCCCTGCCCCTCCCCCCAGAGCTTCTCAAGTCGCTGCTTTCAGTGACAGCAAAGCCATTTAATAAACAATGGCAGCATCAGAAGGGAAGGGGCCACCCTTGTCTCAATGGCCAGTGTTACGATCTGAGGTCACTGAGTTCCTGTCGCTGGGACAGCATGGCCTCCCTTATGGCAGATGGGTTCCCCCAACCCCGCCCAGGTGCCAGCATGTGGGGGCTGTGAGCTCTGGGCTGCCCCAGGCTGGGCTCTGGGCTGGCTGAGCCTGGTGGCGCCATAAAGTGACATAGGAAGTGAGGCTGGCTTGCCTGGGGTGGGTGCTTTGGGTGCTGGAAGCTGCCAGTCGGAATTGAGTGGGCATGAAGGGGAGGCACCTTCCCACCAGCTTGTGGAAAAAGGTGGGGTAGCCCCTGAGCTCGAGGAGAACAGTTCCTGATCAAAACAGTGGAGGCTCTGGGCTTTGCTGGTACCCCCTACCCAATTCAAGACACAAGACAGCAGCAAGCCTGGGACCACCTGTCCCTCAGACCTCAGCTATTGCCACGAGCACCTTGTGGGACTGCTGGTGACACCCCAGCTCTGGGCCCACAGCATTTCTTCAGCAGCGTGACTTCGCAGGATTCCTCTTGCCCCTCTGCCGACACCAGGACGCTTGCCTAGCAGTAAGTTTTGCCCTGGTGATGGGGCCTCCATGGAACCTGCCTCCTGCCCTGGCCTCTTCGGCTCTCATAGGACCCCCGAGTGTGGAGGTGCTGGTGGTGTCAGCTGATGCCACTCCACTTGGGCCAATTCCCTTTCCAGGTGGCCTCATCTGCTGTGCCCACCCTCAGTGTTTAGAGGGCTACATGAGGCCATGCCTGGCATATCAGTGCCCAGGGAAGGTGGAGAGTGAAGGCCTGTCTCTGGGAGACTCCATCCTGTCCCAGCAGGGAAGCTACAGGAACATGGGGGGCAGGGCTGCTCTGTAGGTAGAAGTGGGGTGGGGTGGGAGGTGACAGGGAGGTCATTTCTGCCAGACCTCAGGTCTCCTTCACTGCAGTGATGGATCCATCTGTGGCTGTTGGGCCTCCACTGACGGTGACTGAAAAGACCCTTCCTGGACCCTGGACTTGATAACAAACGGCACAGACACCAATCACTCACTTACAGAACAGTCACTGGTTTTGGATTCTTGTTTTCCTTGCAAGAACAAAAGGTTCTCTAGAATCCTTCAGCCACCAATGAAATGATCAGGCAGGAGAAAAACTAGATGGGAGTCTTGTCATCAAAAATAAATACAGTTGCATGGAGCTGCTTAAGATCTGAACCAAACTAAAAATAGGAAGACGGGCTAAAAAGTTATTTTAAGAACCCCCCCCACCACCACAGTCACTCCGTGGGCTGAGCGGGGAGCAGGAAGCATGTCTGGTCACACCATCTTGGAATAAGAAGCCATGGCTGGATGGATCAGATCCGCTGATGGCACACGTGGAGCTGAACTTGACGCCAGCAGGGGGGGCGGGGAGGCACTGCCCTCACTGTTGCAGCTCCTTCATTCTGTTGAGGGCACTGCCAGCGCGGAACCACTCAATCTGCGTCTCATTGAAGGTGTGGTTCAGGAGGATGGTCTCCTGGGTCCCGTTGGGGTGCTTGATGATGCACTTCAGGGGCTGCAAGGAGAAGGTGGGTATGGGTAGAAGTGGTGGGTACTGCGTGCCCTTGGCCCTGCAGGGGGGCAGGGAGACAGGGCACTGCCTAGGGACCTAGGAGGTCAGCAGGCTAATCCTAGGCCAGTCTGTGCCTGATGGCCCAGGTCAGACCCAGGTGGCACCTACAGGGGATTCCTGGGGACCAGAGGGTCCTGCAGTGGGTGGGCTGTCCTCTGAGTGCCAAGTCCTGGTGAGTAAAGGGAGGTTGGGGAGGTGGGAGGGCCCCAGGCTGACCCCAACGCCCAACTCTGAGAAGGCACTTTGCTTTCTCTGTGGGGCCACCTGGAGAACTGGGGGCCTTTCCAGCTGGAATGAAGCCTCCTGGGAGAAGCTACCCTGGGGCCAGTGCAGGAGGAGAAACAAGGTGGCTGCCCCTTACCCCACCACCTCATGGGGACCCGGGCCCCTAACCTTGCCAGGGGTGAAGTCCTTCAGGCCCTGAATGGTCAGCTTGTCCACAGGGTGAATCTTGTTGTAGTCAGCTGGGTCAGCGAAGGTCAGAGGCAGCAGGCCCTGTTTCTTCAGGTTGGTCTCTGGAAGGCAGGTGGCATTCGGTCATCAGGGAGCCTGACTAGCCTGGAGAGCTTCATTTTCTGAACCCATGTGGGGCTCTGGGAGATGCGCCTAATCCTGCTGCCTGGGACAACGCCCGGGCAGTGACTACGGGGCCCTGGTCTGCTCCCTTTCACTAGGGGCACCCCTAGCAAGTGTGCGCTGGTGCTGAGGTCTGTGAGGCCTTCCTGCTGCACATTCATGATCAGAAAGAACCCTCTGGCACATGCCCTAGATCTCAGTGGCTCAGATCTACAAGCCTGGAAGCAGGGCCTGCGGGAAGCCGGGAAGCTGAGCGTCAGATGTGCACTGTGTGAGCCTAAGGGACAAGAGACTCACAGGCCTGTGGGCTGCAGTGGACACAGCCTAGAACCAGGCCCAACTCAGCCACGGGCAGGGCGAGTGACCTTGATCACTAGGGATGGGATGAGGATGGCCCGGGTAGACTCCAGCTCACCGTGGATCCTGGCAAAGCTCTTGGTGATGATGGCCCGGCCCCCAAGGTGGCGAGGCTCCAGAGCTGCATGCTCCCGGCTGGAGCCCTCGCCGTAGTTCTCGTCTCCAATCACCACCCACCTGATGCCATGTTTCTGTCAGGCAAGCGGGGGTAAGGTTATAAGGCAGAGGAGGGCACCGTCCCCACCTGTCTAGCCCTACCTGCCTGGCCTCACCCACCTGGCACCTGGGCATCCTGAGGCTCCCGGTAAAGGGGCTAGAGGGGCCTTTCCTCACCTGCTGCCTAAGGGCAAGTGAAGCCTGGGTGAATGAGACCCAAACAAGGCCCAGAGGCGCGTGGTTGTCTGCAGTGGCAAAGAAGACAGAACCCACCCATTGGTGCTTGGCAGGGAGGCAGGTGTGTGTGGAGGGAGGTTGGGTGAGACGGACAGCCTCCGGGCCCCACACAACATGCATCTGTGAAGCTCAAGGCACCCCCTTCCTGGGAGCACTCTCTACCCCACCCAGCCACCAGGGGGTGCCAGAGTCCTCTCACCCGGCTGGGCCAGGACTTGGTTGGGTTCAGCCCTCGTTCTGTTCGTTTCTCAAAGCAGAAAAAGTCCAGTCACCTCAGACCCTGACACTGGCCTCAGACCCTCTCTGCCCGCTCATTGCGAGGCCCCGCGTAGCTCCCTCTCTGAGCTTGTTGGCCTCTGACTTCCCGAGTCGGCCCCCTTCCTTGTCTTGGTCTAAGGCCAGATATCTCGTGAGCACTGCTCTAACTCCCTGGTGCAGGGACCCAGCTGTATCACTGGACCTGGGCCTCATGCCCTCTCAGCCACGGGGAGGGGCTGCAGGCCTCTCCTCCCTTCCACAGCAGCCCCCTTTGGGCTTGGTCGGCCTCCTTCCCAGTTTCCACTCCCCTAAAGTCCTCCCTGCACCTGCCTTCCGGGCCCCTTCAGGAGTGACCACTGGCATTGCCCCCATCAACTCTGACCCACCTTGTAGTAGCGGGCAGTGTCAGGGACGGGGCCAAACTCCTGAGTGACGGCATTGCGCACAGAGTTGGCCTTGCCATTTTCAATGTTGATGGCACCAATGAGCAGGTTGTTGGAGATGTTATCCAAGTGCCCACGGAACTTGAGCCAGGGGCCAGCAGCCGAGATGTGGTCAGTGGTACACTTCCCTTTGACCTTGGGTGGTAAGTAGAGAGGACAGAGGTCAGGGCATGGCCCTGGAGGGGTGGATGACAAGCTCTCCAGAGGCAGGCAGCAGGGGTGAGAGGCAGGCAAGGCTTTAGACACCTGTTCTGTGGTCCTGGTGCTTCCACCCTAAGGCCACATGGGCTCAGGCCAGGCCATCACTCATCCCCTCAAAGGCCTCTGGCTGCTCAGTCTCCCTTATGGGGCAGAGGCCACCCAAAGTCAGGACAGGTCAATGTTCGCTCACCCTTCAGGCCTCGGCTGCAAGATCAGCCACAGATCTCATGCCGGACACAGGAGCCCAGGACATGCCTGGGTCCTGGCTGATGACTGATTAGTCTCTTCTGTCACAGGGGTGCCTGGAGACCCCTTAATAAGCAGCATAAATTAATATCTGACACAGATTGGAGGCCTCTGGCCACACCAAAAAGGCTTGTTTTTGGTCAGTGCCAAACACAGGCCATCCCATATCCACGGGTGCCCAACCGTGGGGGCAGGAGTCGTCCATGGCTTCCAGAGCCTGTGTGGACATGCCAGGTGTGGAGCCTGCTGTGCAATCACACACACCGTCCCAGCCCAGCCTGAGCTGTATTCACCTGCCCACACCCACTGGAGGTGGCTCTGATCAGCTGCTGCTGGATGGCTGAGGGCCGCAGACGGAGGCTGGCCAGATCTAGCTCTGCCCAGTTCGGGGCCACAGAGAAGAGGAACGCTGGACTGCAATACCCTTTCTGCTCTGCAGCCAAACCTCCCTTCCATCTCCCACCTGCGTCTTGACTGTTTGCTCACTTCCTCTAGGTTTATGGCCCTTCCTGATGCTCAGGGGACCAGGGGCCCTGGCAGGGTGGGGCTGTCCTGCCGTCTCCATGCTGCTGACCTTGATGAGGATCTGCAGGTCCTCCAGGTCCTTGCCATCCCACTTGTCAAAAGGCTCCAAGAGCTGCAGGCGCTGGCTGGTGGGGCTCACGTCCACATGCTGCCCGCTGCTGTCCTTGGGTGGGTGCTGGTAGGTGTCCTGCCCTGGGTCAAACTCCTGCAGCAGGGAATGGGGATGCGTGGGGTGCTGAGTCCTCAGTTCCCACAAGGACAGACTCTCAGAAGGCAAGTTTTCCCGGGCCCCACCTCCCCTCCCAGGGAACAGAGCTGCTTCCTTCTCACTAGCAGTGCCCTCCCTGCCTGCACAGGAGGTGCTATGAGGTTGAGAAGGAAGTGCTGTGGCCTCACAACAACCAGCAGAGCCCCCGCAGGGGGCGTGGGTGCCCACCACTTTGGGAAGCTCATCTGCATCCGGAGCCTCCAGCTTGAACTTCTTGCCATCCGTGCCCGTCAGGTAGTCAGTCTCTGGGTTGAACTTGAGGGTTCCCGCAATGGCCAGGGCTGTGACAATCTGAAGTGGAGGTGGCCAGTTTGTTGGTCAGCACCAATCACCACTCCTGTCTCCTGCACCTACCAGAAGCCTAGACCAAAACTGAGAAAGGAACCCAGGAAATTTCCTCCCCAGACTGCTGTGTTCCTCAGAGGCCAGAGCTGCAGGATGATCTTTGGGACCACGGGGCCTTGGGCCTGCAGAGGACTCAGGAAGCCAAGGGCAGTGTGGCCTCTCCCATCCCTGCAGGGCCGGACCGGCAGTGCTGTCCTCTCTCCTCACAGCTATCCTGGAGGGAGTGGGAGCCCTGGCGCAGAAATGCTGCTATGATGCAAAGCTGCTCAGTGCGGAGGACACTAAAAACATGGAAGGGGCCATTCCTTCACCCATGTAGCAAGAAGTATTTGTAGAACACACAGATAAACAACCAAGTCAAGAGAGCCTGGCTATGTGCCAGTCACGGCCAGGGCTGAATACCGCCAAGGGCAAGGCTCACTCTGACCACAGGAACAATGGCAAAGGCCTCCCTTTTGTGGAATTCCTACCTGGGGTCGGAAACTGCATGTGTCCCACACACTTTCCCAGGTAATCCCAAGGATTACGGGGACACAGAGAAGGTAAGTGACTTGGCCACACTCATACAGCGAGTTAGAGGCAGGGCTGGGATGCGTCCTAGGCAGTGAGTGAGATTCCAAATTCCATGCTCATAAGCACAAACCACTGTATAAATAATCTCATAATCCCACGACCCAGGGAGCCCCAGGCAGGAAGCACCAAGCCTGCGCCTAGGGCTGGGAAGGCCTGTGGCTCCCGGCTACCACTTGGATGACCCCTGTCCTGCGATGCCAAACCTGGCCCCAGTCCCCATCTCCTCCTGCCTCCTCCTCTGACCCGCCAGGGGCCCCCAGAGGCCGTCCCAGGCTCGTGCACAGCTGGGTGGTCTCACCTCTGGGGACGTGACGAAGGCATGGGTCTCGGGGTTCGCGTCGTTGCGGCCCGTGAAGTTCCTGTTGTAGGAGGTGACGATTGTGTTCTTCTCCCCCTTCTTGATGTCCTTCCTGCCAGGTCAGAGGGAACGGGGTTAGGGATATCCGGTCTTGTTACCTGGCCTGTCCCGAGGACAGACAAGCTGGGTTCCTGTGGCACAGCCCAGCCTAGCTCCTACCGAGGGAAAATGAAGAGGCCCTGCCAGGGTTGCCTCCTCCTTGGGCCACGTGCAGAGCAGAAGGGAACCTCAGGATCACTGGGCCCAGCCTGCAACCACACGTAAGCCAGAGGCAAGGCCTTGGTCAAGGCCTGAGTTTCCTGACCTGGGGCCACTGCCTCCTCCCAAACGGCTCCTGCTGTGTCTACTAGGGTGAGGCTGCGCTGGCTTCCTCCTGCCAGCCTAGGCTTCAGCCAAGTGGCCCCCCAGTGCCTCTGCAGGGCCCTTCCTCACCCAGCCCCACTTCCCAGGCATGTCTGCCAGAGGCTTCTAATGGGCAGGAGTCCCTGGAGCTACAGACCTTGGCTGGAGTCTCTTCTCTCCACCCCAATAATCCCGCCTCCAACTTCTGGGGCTCCGTACCCTGTGCACAAGGGGCTGTCCTGTCAAAAGATGTGCCTCTTACCTGTCCCACTGGCCAATGCAGGGGCCACAAGCATTGGCCAGGACGATGCCACCCAGATCCCTCAAGATCTGTGCCTGCCACGGAGAGAGGAAGACAGAATGTCAAGGGCAGGTGAGAGTCTGATGGGAAGGGGTGATTTGGTGGCTGCAGGACGAAGTGCTGTACTGGAACCCCAGGGCAGCCACTGGGACCTGCCCTAGCCCCGGCCCAACAGGCCTGTGGGCTTGTGCCACCTGGAGGCATTACTCAGCATGGGGTGGGGGAGATGGGCAGGGGGATATGGGCACTCACATAGCCGTCCCGCTCAATGGTGGCGCGGATCTGCTCGGAACCTGGAGTGATGGTGAACTGGGACTTGCACTTGAGGCCATGGGCCAGTGCCTGCTTGGCCACAGCTGCTGAGCGCCCCATATCTTCATAGCTTGAATTGGTGCAGCTACCAATTAGACCTGGTGCATTGTGGGTGGTGGGGTTAAGGGTCAGGAGGAGACAGCAGAGGTCTCCACATGACCTCAAATTATCTAGACTTGGCCAAAAGAGTTCACCATCTGGGCTGGGCCAGAGACTTTTTTAACAGAGACCAGTTGCAAGCAACCGAAATATCCAACAATAAAGGACAGGCTACTCATGACTTGGCATCATTTGAAGAAAGATGCTGTAGCCATTGGCCATGACGCTGAACACATTAGTACTATGACCCCTTTTATAGCAATATCATGTACATGTGTAGGCACGTCAGAGGGCTCATACAAACGTATGAACAGCCATCCTTGATGGCTGGGGCTGACAGGAGATGCTAATTTTCTTTTATACGTTCTAATATTTTGGGGGTTTTAAAGATTGTTTTATAATTAGGGCAATAAGAGTTCTTTTTAAAAAGTCTATAAAACCTGAATAACATCGCATTGTCTGTATAGACAGTCTCTTTTTGTTGTTGTTGTTGAGATAGGGTCTTGCTCTGTTGCCCAGGCTGGAGTGCAAGGGAACAGTCATGGCTTGCTCACTGCAGTCTCTAACTCCTGGGGCTCAAGCAACTCCTCCTACCTCAACCTCCTGAGTAGCTGGGACCCACAGGTGAGTACCACCACACCTGGCTAATTAAATAAATTGTTTTTGTAGAGGGAAAGTCTCACCATGTTGCCCAGGCTGGTCTTGAACTCCTGGGATCAAATGATCCTCCTGCCTCAGCCTCTCAAAATGTTGAGATTGGCCAGGCACGGTGGCTCACACCTGTAATCCCACAACTTTGAGAGGCCGAGGCAGGCAGATCACTTGAGGTCAGGGGTTCCAGACTAGCCTGGCTAACACGGTGAAACCCCGTCTCTACTAAAAATACAAAAATTAGCCAGGCATGATGGCGGGTGCCTGTAGTCCCAGCTACTCAGGAGGCTGAGGCAGAAGAATTGCTTGAACCTCGGAGGCGGAGGCTGCAGTGAGCCGAGATTGCGCCACTGCACTCCAGCCTGGGTGACAGAGCGAGACTATGTCTCAAAAAAAATAAAAAAAAAAAAAAAGTGTTGGGATTACAGGCGAAAGCCAATGCAACCAGCCAAGATAGTTTCTTTTATTAATTTAGTAATTTACTTTCTAATTATTAAACCACCAAAGACTTTTCTTAAAATTACTTCAATGAGTAAGGGCGAACATATTATATTGCCCTTATTTTTGGCCAGACAGTATAGAAACCTCTTTTCACATATTAATTTGTCACTTCTCCAGACAACTTTATTTTTTATTTATTTTTCTCATTGGTGATAGCAGCAATAGGCCCAACACCACCTTCAAAGGTGTCAGTACGATCATGACTCCTGTTTTACAGATGGGGAACCCACACGTAGACAGTGAAGTAGTTTGCTCAGGGTCACTCAGCTATTAGGTGGCAGAGCCAGGATTCAGGCCCAGGCCATCTGGCTCCAGGCTCCACGCTCTTCACAGCCACACTGTACCCAGCAGCAGCGGATGCCAGTGACTGGCATGCCAGGATGTCTGCATGTGTAAACCATGAAAAGTCACATAAAGCAGCAAGGGTGATATAAAATGTAAAACAGAGAAATCTATGCACACAATACACAGAAACACAGCACACCTCTCCAAGAGCTCCTAAGAGCTTGCTCCTGGCTGGGGGTTGAGATTAGGAGTTTTAAAAATTCTTCTTGATTGTGAATATTCTCTACAATAAACGTATTTTTCTTTTCTGCCAAGAAAAAGTAATTTTTCTTTTCTCTCTTTTTTTTTTTTTGGAGACAGGCTCTGTTGCCTGAGTCTGCAGTTTTGAGTTTGCCTCTATTGCCCCGGCTGGAATGCAGTGGTACCATCTCGGCTCACTGCAGCCTTGACCTCCAGGACTCAAGTGATCCTCCCACCTTAGCCTCCTGAGTAGCTAGGACTATAGGCATGTGCCTCCACACTTGGCCAATTTTTTTTTTTTTTTTTTTCTGAGACAGAGGCTTGCTGTGTCGCCCAGGCTGGAGTGCAGTGGCACAATCTTGGTTCATTGCAACCTCTGCCTCCCGAATTCAAGCGATTCTCCTGCCTCAGCCTCCCAAGTAACTGGGACTACAGGCGCATGCCACCACCCCCAGCTAATTTTTTGTATTTTTAGTAGAGATGGGGTTTCACCGTGTTAGCCAGGATGGTCTCAATCTGCTGACCTCATGATCCACCCGTCTTGGCCTCCCAAAGTGCTGGGATTACAGGCGTGAGCCACCCCGCCCGGCCAATTTTTGCATTTTCTTTTAAGAGACAGGGTTTTTCCATGTTGCCCAGGCTGGTCTTGAACCCCTAAACTCAAGTAATCCATCTGCCTTGGCCTCCCAAAATGCTGGGATTTCAAGCATGAGCCACCACTTCTGGCCGAAAAAGTAATTTTTCAATAATAAACCCATTTCAGAAACTGCCCACCTTAGAAAGTGCCACACAGTAGGCATAGGTGATTGTCTACAGCCCTGGGCAGAGCCACTGGCCCTGAGACCTGCTAAACAGATGGGGTGGAAGGTGCTTACCCACTCGGATGTCCAGAGGCCATCCTTCCTTCTCTGCCACCTTGCCCACTTCTGCCACAGGGTGAGCCAGGTCAGGGGTGAAGGGCCCATTGATGTGTGGCTTCAGCTGAAGAAACAAACATGAAAGGAGAAGAGAGGAGGGAAGAAACCTTGAAGTGGGGACAGCCTCTTTCACTGCCTCAGCACGTCCCCACAGAGAGGCCAACGACTTTCTCTTGACTGAAACCTCATCACAGGGAAGAACTGAGCAGTTGGCTCTGCACACACCCACTCCCAGGCTCCCTCCAGCCCTGCAAGGCTGGGCTCAGCTCTGCTCTGCAGATGAAGGAACTGAAGCTCAGAAGTGACATGCTGTGCTCGAAGTCACACAGCTAGGAGACAGCAGAGGCATGGAATGATCAAGGCTGTCAGCTTCCTAAGTTCATTATCTCCCATTCGATGTTGCTTTTGGAATCTTTTTTTTTTTTTTTTTTTTTTTTTCCAGACGGAGTCTTGCTCTGTTGCCCAGGCTGGAGTGCAGTGGCGCGATCTTGGCTCACTGCAGCCTCCGCCTCCCAGGTTCACACCATTCTTCTGCCTCAGCCTCCCAAGTAGCTGGGACTACAGGCGCCCGCCACCACATCTAATTTTTTTGTATTTTTTTTAGTAAGAGACGGGGTTTCATCACGTTAGCCAGGATGGTCTCAATCTCCTGACCTCGTGATCCGCCCGCCTCGGCCTCCCAAAGTGCTGGGATTACAGGCGTGAGCCACCGCACCCGGCTGCTTTTGGAATCTTATGACAAAAACGGACTTAAGGCCAGATGCTTTACATGTCATAATCATCAGTAAATGTGAGGCACTCAGCTATGTGCCCAGCATGCAGTAAACCTCCATCAGTGTTAGTTATATGAATTCATTCAATCCTCATGACTGCTGTAGGTTCCACACGTGATGGAGCAAGGGGCCTACAGAGGCTAAGTGCGTGACCAAGGCCACACAACTTAAGTGGCAGAGCCGAGGTGTGAACTCCTGCAGACAGGATCCTCTAGCCTGCCCTTCCTCTGGCTCTGCAAACACCTGCTCTGATCTGTGGGTCTCAGGGTGCCTAACCCTGCTGGGATTTGCCCTCTGAACTCAGATAACAAAAACCCTTCAGGGTGAAACCTTGGCTTCTCCTAAAGCTGAGCTGGTGGCAAACTGACATCTACTTCTGGTTCAGCAGCCAGAGCTACCTCTGCTCTCCCCGTAGCTGTGTCTCCTCCCTCCCCACCCCCTGCTCCAGGCTGCTTCAGGAAGCAGTTTGCAGGAACACTGGGGACCCAGGGGCCCACGAGTCACCCTGAGGTTTTTTTTGTTTTGTTTTTGAGACAGTGTCGCTCTGTCGCCCAGGCTGGAGTGCAGTGGTGCGATCTTGGCTGACTGCAACCTCTGCGTCCCGGGTTCAAGCGATTCTCTTGCTCCAGCCTCCTGAGTAGCTGGGATTATAGGCACATGGCACTATGCCCAGCTAATTTTGGTATTTTTTTTTTTTTTTTTTTGGTAGAGATAGGGTTTCACTATGTTAGACAGGCTGGTCTTGAACTGCTGACCTCAACTGACCCACCCACCTTGGCCTCCCAAAGTGCTGGGATTACAGCTGTGAGCCACCGCCCGGCCCTCAATGAGTATTTAGGCAGGACCCACCCTGCTCCCCACTACTCTCAGAAACTTTTTGAACCCAATTAATTGTCTCCTCACCTCACTGAGGTTAATTTCAATTAGTTGGTCATAATGGCAGCCAGGGTCAGGCACCAAGTGATCCTTGAATTCATCAGCTAGATTGGCAATGTCTGAAATCAACAAGGGATGGGGATGGAGCACGTGAAACAGCAACTGTTCTTTAGAGTTCACTCACCACCCACCTGAGCACCTGCCAAACACCAGGCCCGCCTTGGGCACTGACTAGGCCAATGAAGAAACCAAGGCTGCTGTCCCTGCCCTTACAGAGCTCACACCCTAGTGCAGGAGCTGTCAAGGACACAGAGACACAGAGGAGGAGCACCAGCTAAGGTTCAGAGCTGGGGAAGGTGTTCTGGAAGTGAACAGCTGGGTTTTGAAGAAGCAGTCACTCAATAAGGAAAGGGAAGAGCCTTCCAAGGATTCCACGTGCTTATGGCTCTCCCCATGGCCCCTGGTCTCTGGCTCCTCATTCACTCCCGCAAAGCACCACCCTTCACAGGTGCCAATGCCCTCTGAGCTCCAAAGAAGCCAGGCTAGAGCCTTAGGGAAGTTGTCAGGGGAGGCTGGGAAAGTGGTTCTCCTTCCAAAAGTTCCCCTGCTAGGTCAGGAATTATCAACAGAAGCGATCCCTGTCGTGTCCGGAGTTTCCTGTGGGGGGCAGCAGGGACCAGGCCGAGAAGGGCAGGCATTCAGCCACCTTCCAGGGAAAATGAAATGCCCATCCTGAGGTGGGGCTATCTTGAACTCAGACACCAGGCCCTTTGAGAAGCTGGAGAGAGCTCCAGACACTCTACTCAGAAACATATTGCACCTCTTCAGGGCTTTCTCAGAGCCTCGGACGCCTGTCTGGAGACCTGGGTTAAGGACTCCTGCCCGACAGGGAAAGGCGTAGCTGTCTTGGGGAGGAGCGGGCATGTGACTGTCCCGCCCACACGGACCTGCCCCTGCCAGCTCACCTGCCCGGCCGGTCTTGCTCAGGTACTTCTTCATCCTGTGGTTGTAAGGGAACACGGAAGTGGTGGCCCCAATTTCTGCACCCATGTTGCAGATTGTCGCCATGCCTGTGGAGCAACAGAGCCCCGGGCATTGGCTGGTGGCCAGGCCAGGGTCCCACGCACCTGCTACACGGCCACCTGCATCTTCACACCAGGGAGCTGCATTGCTTCTCCCCCCACTCAGAGAGATGTGGGGACAGCAGGCCGACTCATCCCTTGAGGCCCTGGGTAAAACCTGGGCCAGTGAGGGGAGGCCATGGGGATCAGAGCTCAGGGCTGCAGCTCAGGGTGGCTGCTGGGTAGAATGAAGAGGACTCAGGTGAAGATACAGCCCCCACACACTGAGCTGCGAGCTTGGGGCCTGACTGTCGCTCAAGAGACTGAACAGGCACCACGTACTGTAGGCTGACCTGACCAGACACTGCCCAGTTGCTATTCTTTTTGGCAGGGGAGGAACTGGCTCAGAGAGATTCAAGGTCATGCCATAAAGCACATAAAGGTAGATGGTGGCATTCGGATCTTGGTCTGTCTGCCTGGTGGCCCGCCCTCCTTCAGCCATACCATGGTGGAGACATTTTTCTGTGTCTCAAGTTTTCCAGTGATGGAGGCCGAGGTGGGTGGATCACCTGAGGTCAGGAGTTTGAGACCAGCCTGGCCAACATGGTGAAACCCCGTCTCTACTAAAAAAAAAAAATACAAAAAAATTAGCTGGGCATCATGGTACACACCTGTAATCCCAGCTACTCAGGAGGCTGAGGCCGGAGAATTGCTTGAACCCAGGAGGCGGAGGTTGTAGTGAGCCGAGATTGCACCACTGCATTCCAGCCTGGGCGACAGAGTTAGACTCCATCTCAAAAAACAAAAACAAAAAAAAACTGAAATGATACACACTGTCTGGACCACAAAGCGTCACAGAACTGGTGGGGCTCACAGGTACTGCAGCTGCTACCAGGCCACCTGCCTCAGGAGCCACTAGGACCGAGGTATGGGCCTGTTACCAACGTCCCGACTGAGCAGTCCCATGGCAGGAGTGAACCCCCATCACTGCAGGGGAACCAGAGTTCTGCAGGGCTGCTGGGGAGCCCAGGCAGGTACCTGGGAAGTCTGGACTGTTCCAAGTCTCCCTGGATTTCTGAGGGCCAGGCATCGAGGCCAGGTCACCAGGAGTGACAGGCAGGGAGCAGCTGGCTCCTACCTGGTCTTGGAGGCAGACAGGCACCGATCTCTAATCCAAGAGAAGTGAGTGAGGCTTGAACTTCAGCCAAGGGAGGATGTGGGCCTGCGGCTGCTTCATGAATGAAGCCCTGGCTCTGCCCATTCCCACCACTGCCTCTGTCCTCTCTGGATTCGTCTAGATCACCCAAGGTGGCCTAGTGCTATGGCCTGGGCCCAGCAGCAGAAGCTGTCTTGGCTCCTGTGTGTGGCCACAGGAAGTTACCCGCAGCCTTGACGGGTATCTCAATCTCTTCATCTGTTTAATGAGGGTGTGGACTAGACAATCTCTAATGCTGTCTCCAATTTTCCTTCTACCTCTGTCTATCCCAAGTCCCCAAACGGAACAGACAGATTCTTAAGTGAAGGCCATTCACCGCTTCTACTCCCAACTGGAGACCCATCAGGCCCAGCACAGGGTAGGGGCCACATCGCCTGGCCGCCTTCCTCACCAGTGCAGGAGATGGAGTCTACACCAGGCCCGTGGTATTCCATGATTGCACCTGTGCCACCTTTCACCGTGAGGATGCCTGCCACCTTCAGGATCACATCTTTGGGTGAGGACCAACCGGAGAGAGAGCCTGTCAGCTTCACGCCAATCACCTGGACAGGAGGGGGCGAGGCAGCGGTCAGAGGCCCTGTGTGCCTGTGCCAGCCACGAAGTCAGGATGGGCCTGCTGCCATTCCCATTGCTGCTTATTGGTCTTTGCCTCCCTCCCAGAAGATTCGAGTCTAACTTGTTCCCTTTTCCCTCCTGGGTCCCACCGTCTCCCGTTGATCCCCACCAACCACCACCCCACAGGCAGCCCAGAATGAGTCCCTCCCCATCCTCACCTTGGGGCACTTCAGCTCCCAGGGGATCCCAGCCATGACATCCACAGCATCGGCACCCCCAACTCCAATGCAGATGCCCCCAAGGCCACCACCATTGGGGGTGTGGGAGTCAGTGCCAATCAGAAGAACACCAGGGTATGCATAGTTTTCCAGAATAATCTGAAAAATAATCCAAGATGTTATATTTAGAAGCCCTCAGCTGAGAATACCACAAAATGGCCCCACTGACCCGGGGCCTCCCAACCACGTCCAGCCACTCTCCCAGGATGGAACTGGTGGGAGCAGCCCCATTTAATCCAGGCCGTCTCCAGGGTGGCCAAGAAGAGCCGGAGCCTTGGGAGACAGGTGGCCTGGGCTCTTAAATAGCTCTGATAGTTCCTGCTATATGTCTTGGGCCTTTGAATGCCGCCCCATGCCTCAGTTTCCTCATTTGTAGCATAGTAACCAAACACCCACACCACCATGACCCCAGGATGTGACAAGAACCAAAGAAACTGTCCTGTGATGGGCCCGGGCCCGGCCTCATCCTGGGTGTGGAGCGTCCCCACCTGGCTTCTCATCAGGGTTGGCGATTCTTCCAGGAGCTGGCTCCAGCCCCACAGGACCCCTGAGGAAGAAGTCCTGGGGCCCCAGTGGGTGCACAAAGCTATGAACTTTTCCTCAACTGCAAAGAATAGGTGATGCCTCATCCACTTCAGCATCTGGAGGTGGCTCTGAGAACCCATGTGACTTGTTCAAGGCCCGATGCCACCCTGCCTCATCACCTGTCCCATTTCACAGTACTCCCTTCACTGAGGCGCTCCTCCCAGCCAGGGGGAGCACTTCCCCCAAAACATTTGGTAAGAAAGGCAGCAGAGGTATAGGCTGAACACCCAAGTGCGGCCCAGGCACCAGGCACCTCTAAGGCGCCGGCCCCCTGAGGCTGCAGGACACTGCCTAGCAAGCCCTGAGCCAGGCGTCCTGCGTGGGGGTCTGAGGTCTGGCCCCACCATCTACTAGTTGTTGTGGGACCATGGACAAGTCACTTCTCTCCAAGCTCAGTTTCCCTATCAAGAAATAGCTAACAATCGTGCTCACATCATTGGTTCACTGATGACTGGATGAGATCCTGTCCATGAGGCACAGAATAGTGCCTGGGGGAAGCAACATTTTTATTTATTGTTTTGCAGCAAGAGCCTTCACCTGAGGTTCTGCCGCTCATCAGTCAGATGGAGTTAGTGCCCCACCCGGGGATGTGGGGAAGAACACATAAGATGAGAGGTGTGACAGGCTCTGTGAACTCTCAGGACCCACCAATGCTCCCAGAAATCTTACAGAAACCCCAGGGCCTCTGCCTCCGGACAAGCATCTGCCCAACAGACTCTAAGGTCCAAAGAGTCTCATCTCTTGGGGATGCAGAGGGAAGACCTGGCTGGGAAGAACTGGCCAATTCTGCCATGTACAAGGATTTAAGACTAGTACATCCCTAAAGAGCCTCAAAGTTGGTCGGGCGCGGTGGCTCACGCCTGTAATCCCAGCACTTTGGGAGGCCGAGGCGGGCGGATCACGAGGTCAGGAGATCGAGACCATCCTGGTTAACACGGTGAAACCCCGTCTCTACTAAAAATACAAAAAATTAGCCGGGCGCAGTGGCGGGCGCCTGTAGTCCCAGCTACTCGGGGGGCTGAGGCAGGAGAATGGCGTGAACCCGGGAGGCGGAGCTTGCAGTGAGCCGAGACTGCGCCATTGCACTCCGGGCTGGGCGAAAGAGCGAGACTCCGTCTCAAAAAAAAAAAAAAAGAGCCTCAAAGTTGTAAAAGTTGGATCCATGAAGGCTGGGCACACAGAATTCGGGGTGGTCTACACAGTGTAGACACATGTGGTCCACATCCAGGGGGAGAGGTCAGGCAGACATGAGGACTGCAGAAGGTGCCATGATGACACTGGCCGTGACAGTGAGCTCCCCAGTCTGTGGGTGTGGCTGGACAGATGGGGGTGAGGGCTGGGAAGGAGGACTAATGCCTAGAACTACACCTGGAAATTCAGCCATCCATCCACACAACACACACATACATTAAGGACCTATTCTGTACTGACCTGGTCCCAAACCCAGAGCTAGAGAAGAATAAATAAGCCACAGTCCCTGTCCCCACAGAGCACATGATCCAGTGCAGAAAGCACTTGGCAGACGCTGGGAACATAATGTGAAGAGATCCCAGAGAGGATCCCACTGGAAGCCACTGTGCCAGGCACGGGGAGGGCCGGGGAGGCTCCGCAGAGGAACCAGAAAGCTGTGATGTGGAGGAAGGTCTGCGGGCCAAGTGGGGCCAGGGCACTTCCTGGAGGGAAAGGGGTTCAGGTTTGGGTTGGACCTAGTAGACTGAGGCTGCTGACAAGGTGACATCAAGGCTGGAAGAAAGTAAAGCTGCAAAGTACTCCCATGGCCCCTGGGCATTTTCTTTTTAAAGAAACAAACACACGAGGCTGTATGCTTAGCAGCTAGCCGGTGGCAGATGTGAACTGCCATCACTCACGGTTCCAAACTTTGGCCCAGGAGCTGCCATAAAGGCCTGGGCATTTGTACTGAGGTAGAAAGGGAGACACCCACATTGCAGTGCCCTTTGTAACAGAAGGCCAAGGCTGGGTCCACCTGACTCCCTAACCCTGCTGCAGAGAGGGGCTTTCTAGTCCCCACAGGCCGCTGCAAACAGCCATTCCACACAGCCCCTTCCTGGCAAGAGTGACGGTTGGGCAGGGCAGAGGAGTGATCCCCTGCTGGCTCTGGTTTCAGAGCGGGGCAGTGCTGGGAGCCCATGTGGGGTCAGCTTACAGCCTGACTCAGCACATCCTGAGGAGGCCCGGACAGTGAGGTCTGGGATGGAGGTGGAGGGAAGGGCCACATTGTAAAGATGCGAAGAGGCAGGTTTCATACATACAGGGTGGATGTAAATGGACACAAACTAGGTCAGTGGTCCCTAACAGTACCCTTGGAAGAAAGAGAAGCACCCACCTCCCCAGAATATACACGTTCACACTTGCACTTCCAGAGACAAAACTGTCCAACTGTCCACCAAAAGAAGATCCATCCTTGGGACACCTCAGAAGAGCCCCTGGCTGACATGGCCATGTGACCTATGGTACCTCCACCCTACAGAACACCATGAAGGAGCCAAAAAGAAATCCGAGCGCCACGTGCAGAAGCAGAAAGAGCTCTGGGGGCGAGGGAGGCGGCAGAGCAGCACGGTGGCATGGGGCACTCGCTCCAGACCAGCCCTCCTGCCCACAGGTCCTGGCTCCACAGTAAGCCAGCTAGGTGTCCCTGGGCAAGAACATTAACATCTCTGTGCCTCAGCTGCCTCCTCTGTAGGGTGTGGACAGTAAAAGCACCTACTTCACAGGGCATGGCGAGTATCTTTCAAGTGCTCAGCCTAGTACCTGACACACAGTATGGGCTCATCAAATATCAGTGACACATGCTACAAGGGGTGACACTTGTGGAAAAAAAACAAAATAATACCATGTTCTGTATGAGAGTTTATGGGAATAGAAATGCTTGAGTACACGCCCCGAAGACAATGTGGAAAGAAACATGTCGCACTTAAAATGCTGGTTACCTGGGTGGTTAGGAGGGATTATTTTAACTTCTCACCCAGAAGATGAGAATGTATAATGACATAATGAAAATCAGTTTCAAAACAAAGGAGGAAGAGCATAAGAGCTGATGGAGATGTCATCCAGTTCCCCTCAGCCCCCCTGGGCCTCGAACCCCCTCCCCCCATAGGCCTGGTACATACTCTCTGGCTTGGGCCCTTGGGATGGCAGGCCGAGCCCAGCTTTACCTGGTGAATGATTCCAGATCCAGGCTTCCAGAAGCCCACGCCATATTTGGCACCTGCAGTTGCCAGGAAATTATAAACTTCCTGGTTGATGTCCTATTGAGACAAATCAATAATTGGGCGTTAGCAACATGGTTTGTGTCCAGGTGACCCTCACCAAGCCCTCCCCACCCCACCAGCCTCCCTTCTGACTCTGAAATGCTGGCACTGGAGATAGGCCCTCTCTTAAAGACCTTCTAAAAATAATTCCAAAGAGCTTGGATGTTGGCCCAGTCTCCACTAGCAGTGCCAGAGAGAAAGACAGGGGAACAGAGATGGAGCCCCAGTTCTGTGACACCTGGCCAGGGTGGTGGGTCTGGAACAAGTCCCTGCCCTGGTCTGAGTCTCAGTTTCCTTATCTGGAGAAGGGACTAGTCTAAATAATTGCCAAGAGTGCCTGTGGCACTCAAGTCCCCAGCTGAGGCCAGCAGTGCAGAGGCAGGCCCTGGCCTAGGCACAGTGGCTGGGTGCAGTGGCTCACACCTGTAATCCCAACACTTTGGGAGGCTGAGGCAGGCAGATCACTTGAGGTCAGGAGTTCAAGACCAGCCTGGCCAACATGGCGAAACCCTACTAAAAATACAAAAATTAGCCAGGCGTGGTAGCACACACCTGTAATTCCAGTTACTCGGGAGGCTGAGGCACGAGAATTGGTTGAACCTGGGAGACAAAGGGTGCAGTGAGCCGAGATCGTGCCACTGCACTCCAGCCTAGGAGACAGAGCGAGACTGTCTCAAAAAATAAAAATAAGAATAAAATAAATAAAAATTAGCCGTGCACCTGTGGTCCCAGCTACTTGGGGACCGAGGCAGGAAGATCACTTGAGCCCGGGAGTTCAAGGCTGCAATGAGCTGAGATCGTACCACTACGCTCCAGCCTGAGCGACAGGGCAAGACCCTGTCTCAAAACAAAACAAAACAAAAGCCCCCGAGGCTTTTTTTTTGAAATAACTTGCTGGAGATCCCAGACTTAGACGACACCTGAGAGAGCTCCCTGGACTGGTGTCTGACTGTCGGAAGTGCTGAATTCTTGGTAATGTGTTTGATGGGCCCAGATGGACGGCTGTTGAATGGACCAGTTCTGAAAAGGAGGTTTCGGCAAAACGAAATGATGGCGCGGGCTGTGGCCATCCTGCCTGTAATCTGAAGGAAGCTTCCTTGAGGGACAGGTAAGGGCCCACTGCACAGCAGATGTGAGGCCAGGATTTATCTGGAAGACATGGGAGGTCCCTGTGTGGGGTCAGTGAGACTGACCCCAGTAACAAAAGGGTGGGACTCTGGTGGACTCTACTGAGTCTCAAAGGAGGAACTAGGAAATGGGACCTGCCAACCTCTGGCATGGGAGAGCGATGCTTCAGAGAAGGGACCCCAGCCAGTGCCCTCGGACCCTTGATAAGATACAATCAAAGCACACACCCCTTCACTGAGACTCCAGACCAGTGTGCATCCGCTGAAGGCCTACTGGGTTCCCCCAGGTAAGAGAATGGCAAAGAACGTGGGTTTCCAGAGCAGTCTCTTTCCAATTAATAATTAATACACTGGATTTTTCATTTACAAATCGGTCACTTATGAAATTGGTATCCAGGACAGCAGGCTGTGGTCGTGTCTGGGCGCACGTGACTTGTGGTCGTGTCTGGGCGCATGTGACTATACGTCTGTGTTAAGTGTGAGGAAGGGGTGTGGGAGGACCCCAGACTGGTGCCAGAGTCTCAGCCTGGACTCAGCTTGGATCCATCTCTTGTTCTGTGACCCTAGACAGGTCACTGCCTCTCTGAGCCTTAGCCAGAGGGACACTTTACAAATACACGTAAAAATGACCGTATTCTAGGCCGGGCGTGGTGGCTCACGCCTGTAATCCCAACACTTTGGGAGGCCGAGGTGGGTGGATCACCTGAGGTCAGGAGTTTGAAACCAGCCTGGCCAACGTGGTGAAACCCTGTCTCTAGTAAAAATACGAAAATTAGCCAGGTATGGTGGTGGGTGCCTGTAATCCCAGCTACTCGGGAGGCTGAGGCATGAGAATCGCCTGAACCCAGGAGGCGGAGGTTGCAGTGAGCTGAGATTGCAGTGAGCCGAGATTGTGTCACTGTACTCCAGCCTGGAGGATAGAGCAAAACTCTGTCTCAAAATAAAAAAGACCATATTCTTTCCCCGCTTAAACCGTTCTAGGACTCTGAGGATGGTGACCATAGTGTTCCCACAGCCCTGGAGTTCCTGGCTGCCCCTGCCCACCTCATACCACCTGCTCTTCCAAACACAGAGAACTCCAGCACTACAGGCCCCCTCTCACTTCCACAAAAGCATCAAGTTTCTTCCTGCCCCAGGGCCTTTGCAAATGCTGTTCTTTCTAGCATGTTCTTCCTCCAGTCAATGCAACTCATATGTTCAGTCCCCAGGTTATCTGTCACATCCTCAAAGAAACTCTCTCTTTCCCCCAGCATCTAAATTAGACTTTTTTTTTTTTTTTTTTTTTTTTTTTTTTGAGACGGAGTCTTGCTCTGTCTCCCAGGCTGGAGTGCAGTGGCACAATCTCGGCTCACTGAAAGCTCCGCCTCCCGGGTTCACGCCATTCTCCTGCCTCAGCCCCTCCGAGTAGCTGGGACCACAGGCGCCCGCCATCACGCCCGGCTAATTTTTTTGTATTTTTAGTAGAGACGGGGTTTCACTGTGGTCTCGATCTCCTGACCTCGTGATCCGCCCGCCTCGGCCTCCCAAAGTGCTGGGATTACAAGCGTGAGCCACCGCGCCCGGCTAGACCTCTTTTTTATACTGACCAAGTCCCGCACTTTCCCTTCCTAACACATACCCAGATCTGCAGTTACCTACCTCGGCCATTGTTTAGCGTCCACACCCACAAGCAGATCCCTGAAGGCAGGGCCCCTGCCTGACTTGTTCACACTGAACCTCAGTACCTAGCCCAGTGCCTGGCACATAAAGAATGTTCAATTTGTTGAACGCATGAGGGAATGAGTTCTGAATCCTCTGACTGTGAGTCTCTTCTCCAGAAGATTGACTCTGAGCCCATAAAGCAAGCAGAAAGCCAGCCCCGGAAGGTAGTAGCCCTGCTGTGAGCAGCTGTCCCCAGGGCTGAAGAGGACCCACGTTCCTGGCCATGTGCAGCTCCCAGCACTGTGGGAGCTCCTGTAACATTACCCCCACCAGTGTTGTTGTTAATGGGGAAACCGCCGGCCGGCAGGCAGGACTGTCCTTTCAGCTGAGTGGAAAGAGCCACTGTGGAGCCAGGATACCACCAGGGGGCCATGGTGGAAGAGAGGGCCTGAGTGAGAGCGCCGCCCTGAGTGTTTCCCATGGGGCTGGGAGGCTTTGAGCCATGCTGACCCCGGGAGCCGGAGCACTTTCAATCACATGCCCACAGGCCGCAGCCCTGCCAGCATTCAGCTCCTGCCAACGCCCCTCCCCGTGAGGGGGACCCACTCCCACTGCAGGGGCCAGAGAGTGGGGAGGCCCAGAGCTGGGAGAGAGAGGCCCGCTGTTGCCAAGAGCAGGCTGACACAAAGGTCCCACAAGCCGAGCCTGGGAGAAGAAGCAGGAACTCGATTTCATAGAAGGGTGGGGGAAAAGCCTTCAGCGTGGCATACAGCCACCCCCATGTAGTTAAGCAAAACTCACAGAAGAATGGCCCCCAAAGGAGGCTCCTCAGTGAGAGAGCACCAGAGTGGGAGCCAGGATCAGCACTGAGCCCTAATCGTGCCCTCATGTTAATTACAGAACGCAAGTATGATGCCACTGCCGCCTCAAATTTACAAACAGTGGCCCTAGCACGCCTACCTCCCGGACAGGGTCCTTGGAGGGTCAGAGGAGAGCAGGAGTGGGTGCAAATGGGATGCTGGCAAACTATGCTAAGATGCGCCCCTCACTGCTTAGGCAGACAGGGAGGCCTGCATGGCCCCTTCCAGAGCACCTGGCAGGATCCACATCATCTTCCAACGGGACGGAAAAAGGACCTGCAGTGTGGTAAGGTCAAGGATGATTTTTACTTTCTTTAGGCTTCCTCTGTATTTTTTTTTTTTTTTCCTTGAGACAGAGTCTCGCTCTGTCACCCAGGCTGGAGTGCAGTGGCGCAATCTCGGCTCACTGCAAGTTCCGCCTCCCGGGTTCACGCCATTCTCCTGCCTCAGCCTCTCTGAGCAGCTGGGACTACAGGCGCCTGCCAGCATGCCTGGCTAATTTTTTGTATTTTTAGTAGAGACGGGGTTTCACTGTGGTCTCGATCTCCTGACCTCGTGATCCGCCCGCCTCGGCCTCCCAAAGTGCTGGGATTACAAGCGTGAGCCACCACGCCCGGCCTTGTATTTTTTAACATAATGAGCAAGTGGTATTTTTAGAAAGAGAAAAAAGCAAAATCAAGTTTTAAAAGCAGACAAATCCAAAGAGTTGTGAGAATTTGGAGGCGATGCCCTGGTTTGCTCCAGTGTGAAAGTGAGGTCTCTCGCCCAGTCTTGCCCACCTGCCCGCCCCCAAGGCCACCTTCCGCTCACCTTGGCCCGGCGCAGGTCTTTCTCACCCCCAACCTGGGCCTCAATCAGATGGTCACAGTGGATGGTGGACGGCACGGCCACCTTGGGCAGCCCGCTGCTGATGAACTGGAGCATGGCCATCTGGGCCGTCGCATCCTGCATGGCCACACGGTCCGGCCGCAGCCGCAGGTACGACTTGCCCCGCTCAATTTCCTGGCTGGCCGGGTCATCCAGGTGTCCATACACGATCTTCTCTGAGAGGGTCAGCGGCCGGTTCAATCTGTGGGGAGAAGAGCAAAAGGGTGGCCTGGTGCCAACTGCACGGCCTCCTCCCGCCCTGCCTCTCCCTCTCAGTCCATGTGGCAACCTCAACAGTGGCCAAGGACAGGGAGCCTGAACTCAGGACCTCAACGTTCCACTTGGGTGGGGACTGCTGGGTCCTGCTCACTGCACGACCTCCTCACCTCCCGCAGCACCTGGCACTTGTTAGGTGCTCCACAATTACTTGATGAGTAAGTGAATGACAACATCACAAGAGGGCAGCGTTGGTTCTTTTCAAAGGATCCTGGCTTTCCCAGCATCGTAATTCCTACTATCTACTAAGTCCCCGCAACATGCATATCTCATCATTCCTGCCATTTAACAACAACCAAGAAACAGGCTCAGCAGAGTGACCAAGTTCACAGCTAGATTTCGCTACTTCCCTCTGTGCCCTCAGCCCCACTAAGGCACAGGGAATCAGGACCAGCATCCCCTTCACCTGTCCACCCTGTCCGCCATCCACAACCCTCCACACCTCAGGCCTGGGATGCCTGGCTACCCAACTATGACGCTAAGGCTTTGCCCATTAGCTCCAGACATAGACAGGAGTATCTGTCAGTTTTCAAGAACAGAGACCCGGTCACTGCCACTGGCCTCTCACAGCTCCTCCTCTTCCTAGACCCCATTTCCCCGGAGGCCCCACCCCTCCCTTCCTCATCAGAGCCAAAATGGCAGTCCAAACCTGCCCTGGGGTCCGGCCCTGTTAGGACTCAACCGTCTTCTCCCCACAAGCCTCCCAGCCATCTAGACTGAGCTCTGCGCAGGTCCACTCTCCCCACCAGGCTCAACGTTCCGGCTGACTCCCAGCTGCGCCCACACAACAGAGCAAAGGGGCTGTTGTGGCCACCCTGCCTGCCACAACAGCCCCTTTGGGACCTCATGCTCTGCCCCCCAGAATTCTCAAAGTCTAGGCCAAGCTTGAGACTTCCTTCCTAGGGAAGAGCACAGTTGGACCCACACCTGACAGGCTCTGTCCTATTGTTTGAGGCCAAGAAAAAAGTTTCAGACTGGGAGTCAGAAGCTCTGAGTTTAACCCTGACCTGGGGGCCTGGTGTGGTGGCTCACGCCTGTAATCCTAGCATTTTGGGAGACCAAAGCAGGAGGATCACTTGAGGCCAGTTCAAGATCAGCCTGGGCAACAGAGTGAGACCTTGTCTCTATAAAAAACAGAATGAGAGCAGGCGTGGTGGCTCACGCCTGTAATATCAGCACTTTGGGAGGTCGAGGCGGGCAGATCATGAGGTCAGGAGATCAAGACCATCCTGGCTAACACGGTGAAACCCTGTCTCTACTAATAATACAAAAAACTTAGCCGGGTGTGGTGGTGGGCACCTGTAGTCCTAGCTACTCAGGAGGCTGAGGCAGGAGAATGGCGTGAACCTGGGAGGCAGAGCTTGCAGTGAGCTGAGATAGCACCACTGCACTCCAGCCTGGGCAACAGAGCAAGACTCCATCTCAAAAAAAAAAAAAGAATGAGCCAGGCAGGGTGATGCGTGCCTGTAGTCCCAACTACGCAGGAGGCTGAGGCAGGAGGATCACTTAAGCCCAGGAGATGAAGGCTGCAGTGAGCCGTGATCGAGGGGCTGTCTCTAATAAAAACAAACAAAAACAAAAAACAAAAAAGCCCAAACCTGACCTATTACTGAAGCTGCTATTTAACAAGATAAGCAACTGCTCTTCTCAGCTCAGGCAGCCCATCTCTAAATACCAGGGCTTGCACTGGGATGAGATAACAGCTTCCACTTCTATAGCGCTTCATTTTTAAACAGCTTTATTGAGGTATAATTGGCATACAATAAACTGCATATTTAAGGTACACAATTTGCTAAGTTTTGACACGGTATACACCTGTGAAACCAGCACCACAATCTCTCCTTCGAGTTTCCCCACCCCTTGGTAACTCCCTCCCACCCCTTTGCCACCACTGATTGGCTTTCTGTCACTAGAGAACAGTGTTATCATAGCATTTACTTTCAGCTCAGCAATACCCTAAGTATTTTCATGTATAAAACTCATTTTATCCTCACAGCACAGATGAGGAAGCTGCAGCACAGAGGGACAGAGTAGCTTTGCTCCAGACCACGAAAGCCAGTGAGGGGCACAGCTGGACCATGAAGAGGCAGCAGTGTGGCCCTATGGCTGTGCTCCTGACGCTAATCTACCCGGTCTCTCCACACTGGAACCTGGAATGGGGCCGGCACATGGTGAATGTTCCATTTTCATTATTATTATTATTTTGAGACAGCTCTTGTTCTGTCACCCAGGCTGGTGTGTACTGGCACAGTCGTAGCTCACTGCAGCCTCTACCTTTCAGGCTCAAGCGATCCTCCCACCTCAGCCTCTGAGTAACTGGGATTATAGGCATGTACCGCCACACTGGCTAATTTTATTTATTGATTTATTTATTTTTGTAGAAATGGGTTTTCACTATATTGACCAGGCTGGTCTTGAACTCCTAGGCTCACATGATCTTCCGGAAGAGCTGGGATTACAGGTGTGAGCCACCTCGTCCTTTCTCAGTTATCATTATTGTTATCATCAATATGCATGCTGAGAAGGCAGAGAGACTTCCTTCTGCAAGCTAGGTTCCAGTCCCTCACCCCCAAGTTTACCCAACCTCTTCAAAGTAAGAGTTCCCGGCTGGGTGTGGTGGCTCACAATTGTCATCCTAGCACTTAGGAGGCCGAGGCGGACAGATCACTTGAGTCCAGGAGTTTGAGACTAGCCTGGGCAACATGGCAAAACTCCACCTCTACAAAAAACATAAAAAGGGCCGGGCGCGGTGGCTCATGCCTGTAATCCCAGCACTTTGGGAGGCCAAGGCGGGCGGATCACGAGGTCAGGAGATCGAGACCATCCTGGCTAACACAGTGAAACCCCGTCTCTACTAAAAAAATACAAAATATTAGCCGGGCGTGGTGGCGGACACCTGTAGTCCCAGCTACTCGGAGAGGCTGAGGCAGGAGAATGGCGTGAACCCGGGAGGCAGAGCTTGCAGTGAGCCGAGATCGCGCCACTGCACTCCAGCCTGGGTGACAGAGCGAGACTCCGTCTCAAAAAAAAAAAAAAAAAAACAAAAAACAAAAAAAAACATAAAAAGAAGCCAGGCATGGAGGCATGTGCCTATAGTCCCAGATACTGGGAAGGCTGAGGTGGGAGGATGGATTGACCCCAGAAGGTCAAGGCTGCAGTGAGCCATGATCGAACCACTGCACTCCAGCCTGGGTAACAGAGCAAGACCCTACCTCAAAAAAAAAAAAAAAAAAGTTCCCTAAGGTGCTGGATCTGCTGGCAACAGCAGAGCAACTGGAGACTCTGAGCATCTCTATGAATAAAAATAGCACTAGCCTGAGGTACAGCCTGCGCCGATTGCGGCAGCACCACCAAGGCTGGTGTACGGGCAATGACTCACAGCCCCTCCTTCTGGGCCCCGAGGGAGACAAAAAATAGCACTTGGGCTTAAAAACCCAAGACCTTGGAAGCAAATGATTGAAGCTATATAAAAAAGCTCAACAATGCTGAAGCTTTAGGATGGGTTCATCATTAAATGTCCCTGAGGATTAAATGAGGATGACAAAATGGGTCTTCGTATCCATCTGTCCCTCTGCTCTCCAGATGACACAGATCCAGTTCTCAAGAACAGACTTAGACCTCTTCTGTTAGAGACACAAGGTGGAAGAGAAGTTGCCCAGCAAGTCCCTAGGCCTTCTAAAAAATTCTTAGAATAGAATGCTTTTTTTTTTATTTTTATTTTTTGAGCCAGAGTCTCTTCCTCTGTCACCAGAGACACCACTCTGGCTGGAGTGCTGTGGTGTGGTCTCAGCTCACTGCAACATCCACCTCCTGGGTTCAAGTGGTTCTCCTGCCTCAGCCTCCCGAGTAGCTGGGATTACA
The DNA here is from genome assembly GCF_028878055.3 of Symphalangus syndactylus. Classification (NCBI taxonomy): domain Eukaryota; kingdom Metazoa; phylum Chordata; class Mammalia; order Primates; family Hylobatidae; genus Symphalangus; species Symphalangus syndactylus. Next base: position 18,253,511 of record NC_072440.2, read on the forward strand.
GGCGCTCGCCACCATGCCTGACTAATTTTTTTGTATTTTTAGTAGACACGGTGTTTCACCATGTTGGCCAGGCTGGTCTCAAACTCCTGATCTTAAGTGATCCACCTGCCTTGGCCTCCCAAAGTGCCGGGATTACAGGCATGGGCTACCACACCTGGCTAGAATATAATTCTTTTTAGCATAACCTCACCTCTGCCCTCTTTCTCCATGTCAGGGTTTCTCAGCCAGGGCACTATGAACCTATTTGGGCTGGAGGATTCTTTTGTTGTGGGGCTGCCCTGTGCGCTGTAGGATGCTTGGTAGTATTCCTGGTTACCCATTGGGTAACAGTAAGCCCCAACCCCAGCCAAGTTTATGACAACCAAAAACATCTCTAGACATCACCAAATGGGCCCTAGGGGACAAAACTGACCACCCCCCACCTTGTTGAGACCTGCTCTGTGGCAACAATGAAAACAGAGAACAGGCCAGGTGGGTGGCTCACACCTGTCATCCCAGCACTTTGGGAGACTGAGGCGGGCGGATCACAAGGTCAGGAGACTGAGACCATCCTGGCTAACATGGCGAAACCCCGTCTCTACTAAAAATACAAAAATTAGCTGGGCGTGGTGGCGGGCGCCTGTAATCCCAGCTACTCGGGAGGCTGAGGCAGGAGAATCACTTGAACCTGGGAGGCAGAGGTTGCAGTGAGCTGAGATCGCACCACTGTACTCCAGCCAGCCTGGGCGACAGAGCAAGACTCCCGTTTCAAAAAAAAAAAAAGAAAACAGAGAACAATCCCCTTGTCTGTACTAATCTGGAAAATGTTAAAAGTTATTGGACTTTAAAAAAAAAAAAGAAAAAAGTTATTGGACTTTAAAAAAAAAAAAAGAAAAAAGTTATTGGACTTTAAAAAAAAAAAAAGAAAAAAGTTATTGGACTTTTCTGGTTGCAAAGCAAGGTTGGAATAAAAGTAAGCAAGGAAAAATAGTGTTGTAGTTGTCAATTTTAACGATAAAATTAAAACTAAAAAACTCCCAGTGCCTTAAAGGGTATTTTGTTGTTGTTATTAATTGTTTAATGCAAAAACTAAATGGTGAATAATATTCTGTTGTCAAGTTATCTCAAAGCGAACCTCTTGCTGGGCACAGTGGCTCAGGCCTGTAATCCCAACACTTTGGGAGGCCAAAGGCAGGAGGATCACTTGAGCCCAGGAGTTCAAGACCAGCTTGGGCAGCCCCGTCTTTTAAATTTTTTATTAATTAAAAAAAAAAAACGCCAGGCGCAGTGGCTCACGCCTGTAATCCCAGCACTTTGGGAGGCTGAGGCAGGCGGATCACTTGAGGTCAGGAGTTCGAGACCAGCCTGGCCAACATGGTGAAACCCCCATCTTTACTAAAAATACAAAAATTAGTTGGGCATGGTGATGCACGCCTGTAATCCCAGCTACTCAGGAGGCTGAGGCAGGACAATCGCTTGAGCCTGGGAGGTGGAGGTTGCAGTGAGCCGAGATTGCGCGACTGCACTCCAGCCTGGGCGACAGAGTGAGACTCAGTCTGAAACAAGAACAAACAAAAACAACAACAAAACAAATCTCTATGACAGCTCTCCTTCGTACCTGATGAAAGCAAGGTGGAAGTGTTTTACAGACTAAAGAAAAATCTATCACTTTTCCACTGAGCAGCGGTCTGAGAGCTCCAAGAATAAATACAACGTCCTATATTGACGGGGACAGTGGTTCTTCGTCCTGACTGCACTATGGGACCTGCTGGGGAACAGGCCAGTGCTTCTCACATTTTGACAGGCACACAAGTCCCCTGGGGATCCTGTTAAATGGCTGGTTCTGACTCAGTGGGTCTGGAGTGGGGTCTAAGATGCTGGAGTTCTAACAAGCTCCTAGGTGATGCCAATGCTGCTGGCCCATGGACCACATTTTGAATAGCAATGCCTAGACCGCTGGAATCAGAATTGCTGGGAGTGGGGCCCAGGTGTCTGTCATTTTTAAAGCTTCCCAGGTGATTCTAACATGGAGCCCAGAAGAAACCCACAAGAACAAGCCCTGGAGTCACAGAGACCCAGGCTTGAGTGTGGGGTCAGTCACTCAATACATGTATGGCCTTAGGGTATTTCCCCAATCTGACTTTCAATTTTGTTACCTGCAGAATGGTGGGGGGCAGAGATGGAAAGTAGCAACCTACAGGGGTTGTTGAGAACAGAAATAATGCGTGTCAAGTACCTAGGCCAGACTGGACAATGAGATGGGTACTTCTGTCACAGCCGTCCTTGACAAACAATAGGTCCTTTACTATAATTAGATGATGCTGTGCTGGAGGCTGGAGATCCAGATTAAGGAAGTCCCTACCCTTAAAACCGAAGTGGGGTTACCAGTAGATAGAAAGCAAAGTGGCATGAGAAAGGGAGTATGGGGTAGTGGTTAGAGCACTGGAGGGTACAAAGACGAGACACCACCACTCGTGCACTGCATGGCTGTGGGCAGGTTCCTTCTCCAGCTGAGCCTCAGCTGCCCAGTGGGTAGACTCAGATTTGTTCTCTCCCAGGATCACCACTGTCAGTATCAAAGAAGCCACCAGGCAGGCAAGGGCACAGCCCCGTCTGCAGTTGTTCAGGTTCCAATCAATCAAAGCAAACCTCTATGACAGCTCTCCTTCATGCCTGATGAAGAGCAAGGTGGAAGTGTGGCAGTGCGGGCTGGTGTGCATTGCCAGCCCCGACTCCTCATCCTCTGTGGTACCTTATTCATCCTTTTGGTGGCAGCATCTAGCCCAGGACCTGGCACACAGGACAGCAGAGCGGGGCTGACTGCCATTTTACCAAGTAAGGAAAATGAGGCCCAGAAAAAAGACATGCTCAAGATCCCACCTTAGGCCAGGCACCACGGCTCTCGCCTGTAATCCCAGCACTTTGGGAGGCCACGGTGGGAGAACAGTTTGAGCCCAGGAGTTCGGGATTGGTGGCAATATGGCCATACCCCATCTCTACAAAAAATAAAAAAACTAGGCCAGGCACAGTGGCTCACGCCTGTAATCCCAGCACTTTGGGAGGCCGAGGTGGGTGGATCATGAGGTCAGGAGATCGAGACCATCCTGGCTAACACGGTGAAACCCCATCTCTATGAAAAATACCAAAAATTAGCCGGGCGTGGTGGCGGGTGCCTGTAGTCTCAGCTACTAGGGAGGCTGAGGCAGGAGAATGGCGTGAACCCGGGAGGCGGAGGTTGCAGTGAGCCGCAATCGCACCACTGCACTCCAGCCTGGGTGACAGAGCGAGACTCTGTCTCAAAAAAAGTAAAATTAAATTAAATTAAATTAAATTAAAATAAAAATAAAAAAACTAGGTGAGCATGGTGGCTCACGCCTGTGGTCCCAGGTACTCAGGAGGCTGAGGTGGGAGGATCACTCAAACCCAGGAGGTTGAGGTTGCAGTGATCTGTGATCGTGCCACTACACTCCAGTGTGGGCAAGAGAGTGAGACCCTGTCTCAAAAAAAAAAAATAGTCCCAGCTGGGCACAGTGGCTCACACTTGTAATCTCAGCACTTTGGGAAGCTGAGGCAGGTGGATCACCTGAGGTCAGGAGTTTGAGACCAGCCTGGCCAACATGATGAAACCCCATCTCTACAAAAATACAAAAAATTAGCCAGGCATGGTGGTGCACCCCTGTAGTCCCAGCTACTGTGGAGGCTGAGGCAGGAGAATTGCTGGAACCTGGGAGGCGGAGGTTGCAGTGAGCCAAGACTGCGCCACTGTATTCTAGCCTGGACCAGAGTGAGACTCTGTCTCAAAAAATAAAATAACTTAACACAAAATCATAAAATAAAATAGGCCAGGCGCAGTGGCTTACGTCTATAATCCCAGGACTTTGGAAAGCCGAGGCAGGCAGATTGCTTGAGCTCAGGAATTCGAGACCAGCCTGGGCAACATGGCAAAACCCCATCTCTACCAAAACTACAAAAATCAGCCAGGTGTGGTGGCAGGTGCCTGTAATCGCAGCTACTCAGGAAGTTGAGGCACAAGAATCGTTCCAACCTGGGAGGCAGAGGTTGCAGTGAGCCAAGATTGCACCACTGCACTCCAGTCTGGGCAACAGGGTGAGACTCTGCCTCAAATATATATATCAATAAAATAAATAAAAAAAAAAAGGTCCCATCTTAGTTTATCTTCTGGGTCTCAGACCAGAGCTCCCCTCTGTGCCTGTGCACTGAAGAGGAAATAGAAGATGATTCTCCAGGCACTGGGCCCCGTGGCTTCCAGAGGGCAAGCCGAGGGTCAGCAGCCTGCCCTGACAAGGTTGGGAGGTTCAGGTTATAGCACCAAAGTGTCCCTGAGACCTGGCTGTGGTTCACATCTAGAGATTTCCTGGTAACACAGATTCTCCCTTGGCAGAGAGGGCAGAAGTTACACCACTGATCTGGAATGCCTTTCCTCAGCAGAAACCTTTGTACCCTGAATACCCTGACCCTGCCACTATCACCAACCATCCTTCACGAAATACCTCCTTCTCTGCCTGACAGGGGCAGGCAGCAGACGCAGTGCCCTTGAGCAGTCACAGCCTCCCATCTGCAGCCTTACCGTTTGCGAACAATGTTAATGTTCTTCTCTAGCAGGTCATAGTGGATGTACTCGTTGGGTTCAAAGTGGCTCATCGCCACCTTGGCCCGTTGGCACAGGACTGAGGCCACATGGTACTGCCGCACACCCAGAGCTTTCTGCAAGAAGAAACATGACAGCCACTGTCAATGGAGCACTTAGGAGAGTCCATCCCCGAGGGCAGCTCAGTATGGTGAAAAAAATCCAGGAATTAAAGTGTCAAGAGCTGTTCAGTAACTGCAGCCTCAGCTTCCTCATCTGCAGGACAGGGATGACAAAGCAGCCACAAGGAACACAGCCTGGGGTAGGAAAAAAGTGCAAGGGATTTATAGGCAAAAATCGCTGGGATCAAAGTCAAGTTCTATCATGTAAGGTGTATCAATGTAAGAAAAGCCCTCATTGCCTAAAACCCAGAGGAGATAGAAAATAGGGATATAACCAGCTCTGGTGATCACATGGGGTACTGGGAAGGTTAAATAAGACCATAAGTGAAAGTGCTCATTAAGCTGTAAAACACTACCCAAACCATAGCTATTAGTCTACCTGCACTATAAGCTTCATGAGGGTTGAGATCAAGCCTTATTTATCTTACTCATCTCTATGTCTGGACTACCTGGCACATACTGGAGATTCAACAAATATCCGTGGGTCAGAGGGAAGAATGAATGAGGAAAACCCTGTGCATGAGCTTTGGATGTTTCCTCATCCCTTCAAAAGGTGGTACCTAATTCCCTTCCCCCCTTTTTTTTTTTTGAGACAGAGTCTCACTCTGTCGCCCAGGCGGGAGTGCAGTGGTGGGGTCTCGGCTCACTGAAACGGCCGCCTCCTGGGTTCAAGCTTCAACTTCTCCTGCCTCAGCTTCCCAGTAGCTGAGATTACAGGCATGCACCACCAAGCCTGTCTAATTTTTGTATTTTGAGTAGAGACGGGGTTTCACCATGTTGGCCAGGCTGGTCTCAAACTCCTGACCTCAAGTGATCCATCCACCTGAGCCTCCCAAAGTGCTGGGATTACAGGCAGGAGCCACTGCGCCCAGCCATTACCCTCCCTTTGAATGTGTGGCGGTCTTACTTCTACTTTATAGAATGTGACAAGTGATGCTATGGGACTTCGAGACTAGGTCATAAGAAGAACAGCTTCTGCCTGGCTTGCTGTCTCTCTTGGATTGCTCTGGGGGAAGACAGTCCCCATGTTGTTAAGCAATCCTGGGAGAGGCCCACCTAGACAGGAACAGAGGCCTCTTGTCAATAACCAGCACCACCTTGCCAGGTGTGAGTGAGCCATCTTGCAAGCGAATGCTCCAGCCCCGGTTCAACCCGTCAGATGGTTAGCCCCGGCTGACATCTTCACTGCAACTTCTGGAGAGGCCCCAAGCCAGAACCACCCAGCCAAGCCACTCCCAAATTCCTGGCCCACAAAAATGTGAGATAAATGCTTGTTGTTGTTTTAAGCCTTTAAGTTTGGGGGCAATTTGTTACACAGCAATAAATAAATGATTGTTATGGTGGGATCTGTATTAGTTAATTTTTTTTTTTTTTAAGAGATAGTGTCTTGTTCTGTTGTCCAAGCTGGAGTGCAGGGGCAAGATCATACTTCCCTGCAGTCTGAAGCTCCTGACTTCAAATGATCCTCCCATCTTAGCCTCCTCGGTAGCTGGGACTACAGGCGCACACTACTACACCCAATTATTTAATTAATTATTTATTTATTTTTGAGATGGAGTCTTGCTCTGTCGCCAGGCTAGAATGCAGTGGTGTGATCTCAGCTCACCGCGACCTCCGCCTCCCAGGTTCAAGCACTTCTCCTGCCTCAGCCTCCCGAGTAGCTGGGACTACAGGCACCCACCACCATGCCCAGCTAATTTTTGTATTTTTAATAGAGACAGGGTTTCACCATGTTGGCCAGGATGTTCCCGACCTCTTGAACTTGTGATCCGCCTGCCTCAGCCTCCCAATTTTTTTTTATTTTTTTAAAGGGAGACTTGCTCTGTTGCCCAGGTTGAAGTGCAGTGGCTGATCTTGGCTCACTGCAACCTTCACCTCCCGGGTTCAAGCAATTCTCCTGTCTCAGCCTCCCAAGTAGCTGGGACTATAGGTGCACGCTGCCACACTTTGCTAATTTTTGTATTTTTAGTAGAGATGCAGTTTCTACATATTGGTCAGGCTAGTCTTGAACTCCTGACCTCAGGCCGATCCACCTGACTCGGCCTCCCAAAGTGCTAGGATCACAGGCGTGAGCCACTGCGCCCACCCTAATTCTTTTTTTTTTTTTTTTTTTTGAGACGGAGTCTCGCTCTATCACCCAGGCTGGAGTGCAGTGGCGCGATCTCGGCTCACTGCAAGCTCCGCCTCCCGGGTTCATGCCATTCTCCTGCCTCAGCCTCTCCGAGTAGCTGGGACTACAGGCGCCCGCCACCACGCCCGGCTAATTTTTTTTGCATTTTTAGTAGAGACGGGGTTTCACCGTGGTCTCGATCTCATGACCTCGTGATCCGCCCGCCTCGGCCTCCCAAAGTGCTGGGATTACAAGCGTGAGCCACCGCGCCCGGCCCCTAATTCTTTTATGTTTATTTTTTGTAGCGATAGGGCCTCACTACATTGCCCGGGCTGATCTCAAACTCCTGGCCTCAAGCAATCCTCTCGCCTCAGTCTCCCAAAGCAGAGATTACAGGCATGAGCTGCTGTACCTGACCTGTATTAGCTAATCTTAAACTATGAATAACAACCTTCAAGGGTACCTTGTTACCAGAGAAGAATAAATGAATCCAAAGAAATGACAGCAAGAGGCCGGGCGCAGTGGCTCACACCTGTAATCCCAGTACTTTGGGAGGCCAAGGCAGGCGGATCGCCTGAGGTCAGGAATTTGAAACCAGCCTGGCCAACGTGGTGAAATCCCGTCTCTATTAAAAACACAAAAATTAGCTGGGCATGGTGGCAGGCACCTATAATCCCAGCTACTCAGGAGGCTGAGGCAGGAGAATCGCTTGAACCCAGGGGGCAGGGGTTGCAGTGGGCCAAGATAGCCCCACTTCACTCTAGCCTGGGTGACAGAGTGAAACTCCATCTCAAAAAAAAAAAGAAAAGAAAAAAGAAATGACAGCAAGAAGGCAAGAGCTGCTTCCTTTCTAGGTGGTTGGTGTTCCTTGTCATACCTTGGGTAAGGGAAGAGGCAAAGCTGAAGCCACTGCCCCAGGCTCCCTTCTGTATGTCACCTGGATATATAATCCAAACACTGTCAACCTCAGCACCTGAACCCAGTATGTATCCAGAGCAGCCATTCCCTGTTCGAGTCACCCAGCAGTAAGAACAGGCCACATTCTGAAACAGCACCCCCAACCATCACCCATTCTAACCTCTCTATGGCAGAGGCGACATCCCCAGTCCAGACTTCACATCCATTCGCCCTCAAGCTCAAACCTGACTGACGGCTCCTCACTGCCTGCCTCACTGGGTAGGTGCAAAGAACCCACTAATGACATGATGTCGAAGGACCTTCCACAGTGTGTGTGCATAGGAAGAAGGTAGTACATTTCTGCTGCAGTGATAAACACTATCCCTGTGACAGGGGGAGGAGCCCAGTGCATGGGGTAGATGGAGTAGCAGAGTCCTGAGTTTAAGGATGGCCCCACAACTTCCCGATCCTGGACAATTTAACCTCTCCAAGCAATCATTTCTTCACAGAGCTATTGTGAGGATCTGGAGAGATTATATAAAGTACTGAGTACGTTTCCATGATTATTACCCTGTGCATTCCTAAGTGTACACACAACCACCCCCACCATGTTCTTCACACAAATGAGAAACCGTACAAGTTGTTCTGCAACTCATCTTTTTCTTTTTCTTTTTTTTTTTTTGAGACGGGGTCTTGCTCTCATCATCCAGGCTGGAGTGTAGTGGCACGATCTCAGCTCATAGCAACTTCTGCCTCCCAGGTTCAAGCAATTCTCCTGCCTCAGCCTCCCAAGTAGCTGGGCACTACAGGCGTGCACTACCACGCCTGGTTAATTTTCGTACTTTTTTGGTGGAGATGGGGTTTCACCACGTTGCCCAGGCTAGTCTCAAACTCCTGACCTCAAGTGATCCACCCACCTTGGCCTCCCAGAGTGCTGGGATTCCAGGTGTGAGCCACCACACCTGGCCTGCAACTCATCTTTTTCATTTACTAACAAATCTCAGACATCTTTCCAATGTGAAATTACCAATCTGTTTCTTTATTTTTACAAATTAATTGCCCTAGGTTTCAGTTCCCTTAGAAATAAAAACAACTGTGGCCGAGCACAGTGGCTCACACCTGTAATCCCACCACTCTGGGAGGCCGAGGTGGGCGGATCACGAGGTCAGGAGTTCGAGACCATCCTGGCTAACACGGTGAAATCCCATCTCTACTACGGCGTGGTGGCGGGCGCCTGTAGTCCCAGCTACTCAGGAGGCTGAGGCAGGAGAACGGCGTGAACCTGGGAGGCGGAGCTTGCAGAGAGCCGAGATCACATCACTGCACTCCAGCCTGGGCGACAGAGCAAGACTCCATCTCAAAAAAAAAATAAAATAAAATAAAAATAATTGTAACAATACCTATTGCCTGGTCAGTAGGCAAGACAACACATTGTAATCTTATCTATAGTACCGGGGAAAAGGCAAATCCCCAATTCCCAACAGCCAGGGCACAGTTAAGCAAACTATAGACTACGTATCAATACCTGCAGATGGGCTTAAGAAATAATGCTGGGCCAGAAGCGGTAGCTTATTCCTGTAATCCTAGCACTTTTGGACACAGGAAGATTGCTTGAGCCCAGGAATTCAAGACCAACCTGGCCAACACAGCAAGAACTGTCAAGGACAAAATAGGCCAGGCACAGTGGCTCACACCTGTAATCCCAACACCCAACACTTTGGGAGGCTGAGGCAGGAAGATCAATTGAGCCCAGGAGTTCAAGACCAGCCTGGGCAAGACAGTAAGACCTCGTCTCTACAAAATAAAATAAAACATAAATTAGCTGAGTGTGGTGGCATACACCTATAGTCCCAGCTGCATAAGAGGCTGAGGCAGGAGGGTCACTTGAGCCCATGAGTTCCAGACTGCAGTGAGCTATGATCTCACCACTGCACTCCAGTCTGGGCAACAGAACAAGACCTTGTCTCAAAACAAAACAAAACAGGCTGGGCGCGGAGACTCATGCCTATAATTCCAGCACTTTGAGAGGCTGAGGCGGGTGGATCACCTGAGGTCAGGAGTTCGAGACCAGCCTGGCCAACATGGTAAAACCCCATCTCTATTAAAAATACAAAAATTAGCAGGGTGAGGTGGCAGGCGCCTGTAATCCCAGCTACTTGGGAGGCTGAGGCAGGAGAATCGCTTGAACCCAGGAGGCAGAGGTTGCACTGAGCCGAGATCCCACCGTTGCACTCCAGCCTGGGTGACAGAGTAAGACTGTCTCAAAAAACAAAAAGGACAAAATCATATGTTGATACAGAATACAGCCTGGCACGGTGGCTCACGCCTGTAATCCCAGCACTCTGGGAGGCCGACGTAGGCGGATCACTTGAGGTCAGGAGTTCGAGACCAGCCTGACCAACGTGGTGAAACCCCATCTCTACTAAATATACAATATTAGCCGGACGTGGTGGCATACGACTGTAATCCCAGCTACTCAGGAGGCTGAGGCAGGACAATCGCTTGAACCCGGGAGGTGGAGGTTGCAGTGAGCCTAGATCGCACCACTGCATTCCAGCCTAGGCAACAAGAGCGAGAAACTCTGACTCAAAAAAAAAAAAAAAAAAAAAGAATACAACTTATGGGTAAAGAAAGATTACGATGTGTCTAATATGAGACAAGCACAGTGTGACGCACCTGGAATATATTACATGGCCTAATCTTCACAGCCACCCAGTGAGGCGGCTCCTGTGATTATCCCAGGCGGGATCCAAATCCAGCCTGAGTGACCCACGTGCCTGCTGTTGCCTCAGGCAAGTCATTTAACCCCTTAAACCTCAGTGCTTAATAGAGATACACTTCACAGTGTTAAACACAAATGAAATCAGCTACACATTTCACCCTTAATCACCATGTGGTTCTGCTTTCCAACTGTGTCAAAGTGTCTGCTCTCAACATCCAGTGCTGTCCAAGAGGACTTCCTGCCCTGATGAACATGTTCTAGATCTGTGCTGTCTGGTATGATCTCAGCTCACTGCAACCTCCGTCTCCAGGGTTCAAGCAATTCTCCTGTCTCCACCTCCCAAGTAGCTGGGATTACAGGCATGTGCCACCACACCTGGCTAATTTTTGTATTTTAGTAGAGAGGAGGTTTTGCCACATTGGTCAGACTGGTCTCGAACTCCTGACCTCAGATGATCTGCCTGTCTCAGCCTCCCAAAGTGCTGGGATTACAGGCGTGAGCCACTGCGCCTGGCCTTTTTATTTTTTACAACATGGTGTCCAGGATGGTCTCGAACTCCTGGACTCAAGCGATCCTCACACCTTGGCCTCCCAAAGTGCTAGGATTACAGGGATGAGCCACCACACCCAGCCAAGGAATGGAATTTTTTATGTCACTGAATTTTAAATTGCCAGATTGAACAGCTTAGGTTTATAAATTAGTAAGGATGAAACACTCATTCTCACTAGTCTATGTGCTCATTGCAACAAAAAAGTAAAAGACAGCTAGACTTTCGGTCTTTGCCAGTTCACCTATCTTCTCCAGGCCTCAGGGGAAATCTCAGCTTGACTCCTGGCTTCAGAGCAGTGAGAGGCTGTAGTGCATGAAATGTCACATGGAAACTGTTAAAGAGGGGGCCATATCAACATGCCTACCCTGTATTTTTTTTTTTTTAATTTTATCCTCTACACATGGGCAAGAAATATGCTTACCCTGTAGACTAACTTCAAGGGCAAGGCCACCATGCGTTGTGGTTTGAATGTGTCCCCCAAAGTTTATGTGTTGGCAACTCAATGCCCAATGTCAGTGTTGAGAGGTGGGGCCTTTAAGAGGTGATTAAGTCAGAAGGGTGCTACCCTCATGACCGGATTAATGCTGTTATTACAGAAGTGGGTTAGTTGTCATGCGAGTGGGTTCCTGATAAAGGGTTAAGTCTGGCCCCCTTCCTCCCCTCTCTCTTGCCCTTACGCCTTCTGCCAAGTGATGACATAGCATGATGGCCCTCACCAGATGCAGCCCCTCAATCTTGGACTTCCCATCCTCCAGAACTGTAAGAAATAAATTCCTTTTTTTTTTTTTTTGAGACAGAGTTTCACACTTGTTGCTCAGGTTGGAGTACAGTGGTGCTATCTCGTCTCACTGCAACCTCTGCCTGCCAGGTTCAAGATATTCTTCCACCTCAGCCTCCTGAGTGGCTGGGATTACAGGCGCCTGCCATGAGGCCTGGCTAATTTTCTTTCTTTTTTTTTTTTTTTTTTTTTTTTTTTAAGATGGAGTTTAGCTCTTGTTGCCCAGGCTGGAGTGCAATGGCGTGATCTCAGCTCATGGTAACCTCTGCCTCCCAGGTTCAAGCGAGTATCCTGCCTCAGCCTCCCGAGTAGCTGGGATTACAGGCATGCACCACCACACCCAGCAATTTTGTATTTTTAGTAGAGACGGGGTTTCACCATGTTGGTCAGGCTGGTCGTTAACTCCCAACCTCAGGTGATCTGCCTGCCTCTGCCTCCCAAAGTGTTCGGATTATAGGTGTGAGCCACTGCGCCTGACCTAATTTTTTGTATTTTTAGTACAGACGGGGTTTCATCATGTTGGCCAGGCTGGTCTCAAACACCTGACCTCAGGTGATCCGCCTGCCTCAGCCTCCCAAAGTACAGGGATTACAGGCATGAGCCACTACGCCTGGCCTAAATTCCTTTATAAATTACCCAGTATGTGATATTCTGTTATAGCAACACAAAATAGACCAAGACACCACGTATCATTCATTCATGGACCACATATCTCTCATGTGTTAAATAAACAAATAAATAAAAGACTAGCTTTGGGTATTTACCCTGCTTTTAGAATAAAAATAAAAACAATTACTAATTAAGCATATGTTCCATGCCAACGCTTTCTGTGCCTATTTTGAATTCCCAATATAACAGTGCAAGTAACTTATTCCCATCTTACAGATGTGGAAACTGGAGTCAGGGAGGTAAGTCAGAATTCGATAGCTGGTATGCAGTGACTCCAGGATGCAAGCTCAGGTCTCTCCTTCTGTGACAGATCACTTCTTCTAGATTCTGCTACCTCTAGAATCTCGGCCAGTCCCTCTCACCTCATATGGCCCATCCTTTCCCAGCAAAGTGTGATAGTTCGGATTGAAGAACTATAGTCAGATTGCCCAACCCAGCTCCACCACTTAACTGCTGTGACCCTGGGGAAGTTATTTAAGCTCCCCACGTCTTAGTTTTGCCATAAAGAAAATGAAGATAAACTTCATAGCATTGATATAAAATGAAATCATCTACATAAAGTGCTTGGCACACCGCCTATTCATAATAAAAGCACTCCACATGTGCTATACTATATTGTTTCCTCCATAAAGGAGATGAACGTAAAACTAGAAGTGGTGACACTGTGTTCGTTCTCTGGATATTGCCAGAAGCAGCATGCCTCTTCTTATTTTTCTTACTGCAGACAGTTTTAAAGGCCCTTGTGGCTGATTAGCATTTTCTAGAAGCCTTAACTCATCGGGTCCTTTGGCATTCCTGACCCCCTTCTGATGTATTCCAGCTGCTCTGTACTATTCCTCCTTGGTTACCTGACCCCCTGCCAACTTTGGACAAGTCATTCTAAAACTCCAAACTGATTTATTTAGGTGCCTCTCTTCCTCCTCTCCAGATTATTTGTAATTTGTTAGAATTTGCCTTGGAAAGCCTCCCATCCCTCTCAAACCCCTTCTGCTCATGGGCCCCTGGCAGTGGGATTTCATCTATCTGGTATCTGGGAAATTCAGAACCAGCCTTCCTCAAGGGCACTGAACATGATGAACTTCCTTGGCCAGAACACATTCTAAAGGGACCTGCCACAGGCCTTTACAGATGCAGTTTTTCTTCTGCTTGGAACGTCTGCCCTTTGCCTAGGGAACATCCAGTTGATCCTTCAAACTCCAAATACATTTCACTTTCTCAGGGAATCCTCTGAATCCCCAGCCCTATCAGAGCCTCCTATTATATATGCCCTTTACCTCTTCTTGACTTCATTCATGAGATGATGTCTGTCTCCAAATATTTTAGTCTGTAAGCTCCACTAGGGAGACATTGTGTCTGTTTATTCATAACTAAAATCCCCCGGCCTGAAAAGCAAGCCCGATACACAGGAGGTGTTACATAAATACCAATTAGTTAAAAAAAGGGATGTTGCTTCTACTTTCCCAACCAGCTCTTCCTTACTAAGCAGGGTTAAAATACAGAGCAGGTTGAGTTAGTCTTGTGAGAGCCAACAGTTACCAAGGCAAATCAATACTTTATCAGTCTTAGATGCTTTTAGTTAGAGTGTAAAGAGGTTCAACATTTTGAAAGACAATTAGGTAATACCTATTAAAATGTAAAGTGTTTACATTCTTTGACTAGCTTTCCCTCTTCCAGGAAACTATCTAATTAAAATACATAAAAGAGCAGCCGGGCGCGGTGGCTCACGCCTGTAATCCCAGCACTTTGGGAGGCTGAGGCGGGTGGATCACGAGGTCAGGAGATCGAGACCACGGTGAAACCCCGTCTCTACTAAAAATACAAAAAAATTAGCCGGGCGTGGTGGCGGGCGCCTGTAGTCCCAGCTACTCGGAGAGGCTGAGGCAGGAGAATGGCGTGAACCCGGGAGGCGGAGCTTGCAGTGAGCCGAGATTGCGCCACTGCACTCCAGCCTGGGTGACAGAGCAAGACTCCGTCTCAAAAAAAAAAATAAATAAAAAATAAAATAAAATACATAAAAGAGCAGAGAGACAGGCAAAGGTACTGTTCGCAGGGCTGTTTTTAAGAGAACAACCCAATTGTCCATACACAGGGCACTGATTGAATAAATTCTGGCTCATGCACCATGGAATGCCACTCCACAGCTGTTTACAAAGAAGATAATGGCGATGGTTGCACAGCATTATGAACATAATTAATACTAATGAATTGAACACTGAAAGTGGTTAAAATGTCAAATTTTATGTTAGATTTGACCACAATTTTTTTTTTTTTTTTTTGAGATGGAGTCTCGTTCTGTGGCCCAGGCTGGAGTGCAGTGGCACAGTCTCGGCTCAGGTTTAAGCGATTCTCCTGCCTTAGCCACCACCCCCGCCCCGCCCGCCTCAATAGCTGGGACTACAGGCACATGCTACCATGCCCAGCTAATTTTTGTATTTTTAGTAAAGACAGGGTTTCACCATGTTGACCAGGCTGGTCTTGAACTCCTGACCTCAGGTGATCCATCCGCCTCGGCCTCCCAAAGTGTTAGGATTACAGGCGTGAGACACCGTGCCCGGCCCGTAACTTTTAAATGTTGCATGATATATACATTTCTTTTGTAATCAGAAAAAGAAAAAATAAACCAGGCAAATAGGTGAAGAAAAGCATACTCCTTAAAATGTAGAGTAGCATAATTGTTTAGTGGCAATTTGACAATAATCAAAAGCGTTTTGGTTTTCTGAAATGTGCAAACCCTTTGTTTCAGCAAGTTTACTTACAGGAAGTTATCACTATGAAGGAAAAGGAAAAAAAAATGTACCTTTACAATAGCAGGATCTGATTACCACCATTTTAACGCAGAGATCAAACACAGCACCACTGACAGCAGGACCACCCGACACCGGTGCCTCCTGGTGACATGGCCTCACCTATAAAGAAGTCTTGCCCAGAATGTTTAACCTGCATCTAAGCAAGCTTTGGAACCTTACCTCCAGAGTAAGGGAAATGCAGGGGGAAAAAAGAAGAATGAAACCCAGAAGGTGGACATTCTACAGGAAAACTGGCCTGGTCTCTTCAAAGAGTCAGTGTCATGGGGAAGAAAGGGCTGGGGCAGGGAGCGGGGGTGCTGCTGTAGATTAAGAGAGCCAGAAATGGAAAAACAAATGCAATGTATGTTTTTTATTAGATCTTGATTTGGAAAAAGATAGCTATCAAAGACATTTTGGAAGAAATTAAGAATGGGGTCTGGGTATTACTATTAAGAGTATTATTATTTGGCCAGTGCAGGGCTCACAACACCTGTAATCCCAGCACTTTGGGAAGTCGAGGCAGAAGGATGGTTTGAGCCCAGGAGTTTGAGACCAGCCTAGACAACATAGCGAGACCCTGTCTACACAAAGAATAAACAAAATTAGCCAAGCATGGTGGCACACACCTGTAGTCCCAGCTCCTTGAGATGCTGAGGTGGAAGGACAGCTTTAGTCCAGAAGGTCAAGGCTGCAGTGGGCTGTGATCATGTGTGCCACTGCACTCCAGCCTGGACCACAGAGCAAAATCTTATCTCAAAAAAAGGGGAGGAGGAGGAACTGGATTATTCCAGCTGTATCAAAACCACCTGGGAGGTTTTGTAAAAACTCAGCTTCTAGGCCCTATCACTCCCAGAGCTCTGAACCAGATCACCTGCAGTAGGGCCTAAGCATCAGTAAAAGATTACCAGGTTACTCTGAGATAGCCACATCTGGTAACCACTGAACCTGATGTTCTACAATGTTCCTTCCAGCTCACAGTCTATAAATATTCCTCCCCAGCAAGCAAGCTCTCCAATAAACCCCCTTAATCCCCAAACGCCTGGAGGAAAGTGCAGCAATGTCAGAATGGATTTATCTGTACCAAGGAGGAAATCCCCAGAACCCAGGCCCTTCTGGCTTAGCCACAGCCTTCACCTTCATGTACACGCAGGTAAGGAAGCAACGAGCTACACATGTGCACATGTGAAATGCAACCTAGTGTGTTGCCCCAGAACGCACATGAGACTCAGAACAGCACTCAATTATGATCAGGCCCCTGGCTGGTCACACAGCTTACTCTTTTTTCTATAAAACAGGGAGAATGATCCCTTTAGTCTACCTCACTTAACAAAGAAATTCATTTAACAATCAATACTTTCCTAGGTGCCAAATGCTGTTACCATGAGGCTTCCAAGCTTTTCCAAGTTAAGGCACATCAACAAAATAATACATTTGGACACCACAGAGCAGTAACAGACTAACCTGCTACCAGGAGGCAACCGGCAGGCTCAGCATGTCACCCTGCTAGGGTAGGGTAGGGCCAGGGCTCACTATCTTGGCATGCCCATGTCCCATCTGCTATAGCGCACCTGAGGGATGCTTAGTTGTACCACACTGGACACTGGGAACACCACCATGGGGCCCCTACCGTCAGGATTACCATCTGGTAGAATAAGAAAGACACCAAAACAAAAAGTGCTGTAGTGTTATAGTTGTTATTGTGCACATTAGGTGCAAGATTCAGTGAGGCCACAGAAATATGAGCAATCAAGCGCAAAAGAAGCCAAGATTGTATCAGGCTCAAACCAGATCATGTTTGAGTTCAAGTTCAAAAGAACTGGCTAGAGATGCATATATTTTGAAGGTAATAACAGTAGGATTTGCTGAAAAGTTGGCCAAGGAGTGTGAGAGAAGGAGTCAAGAATATCACTTAGGTTTTGGACGTAAGTAACCGGAAGAATGGGTTGCTATAAACGAAATGGGGAAAGCAACAGGAAGAACAGGCATGCAGGGTGAGATCAGGAGTTTGGTTCTGGACATTGGACTACCTGATACCCAAGTGGAAAGGCCAAACAGGCAGGTGGATTCTCATCCTAGATAAGCAGCCTTCTAGAGCTCTGTTAATTTGATGATTCATCTAGAAGTATAGATTATCACAACTCAAGATGACCCCAGATCACCAAGAATGTTTTCTTCATTTGATAGATGAGGATATGAATGCCAAGGTCACATACCTAGTTAACAGAAGTTAGGGGCAGAATTCAAGCCCTCCAATTATCAAGTCAATGCTTTCCCTCCCATACTACCTCCCCAATTTAAACTAACGTCTTCCTGATTCATTAAATATTTCTCCAGTCCCAGACTATGTGTTGTGGTGCCTCAATTTTAGGTGAGAAAACATGTCAAGTAATCACTCAAGGGACTGTGTAAGTGACTATGTGAGAGAAATGCTATGAGAGAAAAGTTAAGCTGCTGTAACAGCATAAAGCTAGACAGCTTAATCTAGAATGGGGGAAGGGCTTCTCCAAGAAAGTGATGTTTGATCTGATGCTAAACAAATGGGCTTTAGGGGAAGGAGTCCAGGGACTCTGGCACAGAGAGAACACCATGTGCAAGAAACCACTTGCAACTGAAAGAAAAGAAAACCAGGCAAGCACGGTGGCTCACGCCTGTCATCTCAGCACTCTGGGAGGCTGAGGTGGGTGGATCACCTGAGGACAGGAATTCGAGACCAGCCTGGCCAACATGGTGAAACCCCGTCTCTATTAAAAACACAAAAATTAGCTGGACGTAGTGGTGGGCGCCTGTAATCCCAGCTACTCGGGAGGCTGAGGCAGGAGAATGGCGTAAACCCGGGAGGCGGAGCTGGCAGTGAGCCGAGGTAGTGCCACTGCACTCCAGCCTTGGAGACAGAGCAAGACTCTGCCTCAAAAAAAAAAAAAAAGCTACACAGTGATGCCCTAACAACTTTGAGCCAAGGCTTACCTGAGTCTTGGCAGAATACCTCAATCCCCCTGGAGCATGGAAGGACGGGAGGCCTCTAAGGAGCTGCCCTGAGCCCACCTCCCACCTGTCTCCCTGTCTCCCCAGGAAGGCTGTCAGGAGACAGTTTCTCCTGCCTCCAGGTTCTGATAGAGTGAGGGGCTTTCTGCCCCGGCCCCCTCACAGTAGAGCTGCAGAAGGGAAGCCTCTTGGCTGCAGTCTGGACGTGGCTCTTGGCAACAGGGCACTCCACACCTTGTGGCGCAGTCATCAGCTTCTTTTGTTTTGGTGTCATCCTTTTTGGTATTCGGGAAGAGGACCAGGGAGCTGGCCCCTGTGGCTTATTCTCCCTTTCGCTGTCTATGTAAGTAACAGTCTGATTGTGAAAGCGGCTTGTTGTATCTGGTCCAATCAGTCAGGTCTTGGCCTTGTCTTGTAAGTGTATACGAGCTTGACAGTAGGACATGTTAGATGTTTAACTTGATCCTAAAAGCAACGGGAAACCACTGAAGGTTTAAGCAGGATCATGACGGGATCACACTTGCATTAAAAATAAAAGTCAGCCGGGCACGGTGGCTCACGCCTGTAATCCCAGCACTTTGGGAGGCCGAGGCAGGCAGACCACCTGAGGAGTTCAAGACCAGCCTGACCAACATGGAGAAACCCCCGTCTCTACTAAAAATACAATGAATTAGCTGGGTGTGGTGGCACATGCCTGTAATCCCAGCTACCTGGGAGGCTGAAACAGGAGAATTGCTTGAACCCGGGAGGCGGAGGTGGCAGTGAGCCGAGATTGCGCCATTGCACTCTAGCCTAGGCAACAAGAGTGAAACACCATCTCTAAATAAATAAATATCGGCTGGGTGCAGTGGCTCAGACCTGTAATCCCAGCACTTTGGGAGGCCAAGGTGGGCAGATCACCTGAGGTCAAAAGTTCGAGACCAGCCATGACCAACGTTGTAAAACCCCATCTCTACTAAAAGTACAAAATTAGCCAGGCACGGTGGCGCATGCCTGTAATGCCTCTACTGGGGAGGCTGAGGCAGGAGAATCACTTGAACTTGGGAGGAAGAGGTTGCAGTGAGGCGAGACTGTGCCACTGCACTCCAGCCTGGGCAACAAGAGGGAAACTCCATCTCAAAAAATAAATAAATTAATTAATGAATAATAAAAATCACCACAGGATTTTGGGAGGCAGAGGCGAGAGGATCGCTTGAGGCCAGGAGTTCGAGAGCAGCCTGGGCAACAAAGTGAGAACCTGTCTCATTTAAAAAATCAAAATAAATAAAAATCACTGTGGCTGCTCTGTAGAGAATGCATCTGAGACGGGCGAAGGTATTAGAAGAGGTTGACATGGCCAAGCATGGTGGCTCATGCCTGTAATCCCAACACTTTGGGAGGCCAAGGCGAGCAGATCACAACATCAGGAGATTGAGACCATCCTAACATGGTGAAGCCCCATCTCTACTAAAAATACAAAAAATTGGCCGGGTGTGGTTGCAGGCGCCTGTAGTCCCAGCTACTCGGGAGGCTGAGGCAGGAGAATGGCGTGAACCCGGGAGGCGGAGCTTGCAGTGAGCCGAGATCACGCCACCACACTCCAGCCTGGGCGACAGAGTGAGACTCCATCTCAAAAAAAAAAAAAAAAAAAATACAAAAAATTAGCCAGGCGTGGTGGCACACGCCTGTAGTGCCAGCTACTTGGGAGGCTGAGGCAGGAAAACCGCTTGAACCTGGGAGGCGGAGGTTGCAGTAAGCCAAGATTACACCACTGCACCCCAGCCTGGGTGACAGAGCGAGACTCCATCTCAAAAAAAAAAAGAAGAGGTTGACAGTAGCTTATCGTGTAACCTCATTCCTAGCAGCACATTTAAACTCTATTATGTGCCAAGCAATAGGACTCAGATACCAAGAAGAGTGAGAAAGTCACTATACTAATATGCCTCAGTCTGGCCAAGATCAGGAAGTAAATGCAAAACCTCACTGTAACCTTTGAAAGAAGGACACACACACACAAGGGGCAGGAGTGCAGCACAGAGAATGAGCAGCTCTGCCTGGGATGTTTCCACAAGGCTTCACAGAGAGGGCAGCACCTGAGCAGGGTCGCAGAGGGCAACCAGGCATTTGCAGGGCAGGTGAAGAGAACACACAGCATGCGCACAGAGACTCACCAAGTGAAGCGTGCAGAAGCTGCCAACCACTCAAAATGCTGGGGTGTAAAAGACAAAGCAGGAGGCCAGGCACGGTGGCTCGAGCCTGTAATCCCAGCACTTCAGGAGGCCGAGAAAGACGGATCACCTGAGGTCGGGAGTTTGAGACCAGCCTGACCAACATGGAGAAACCCCGTCTGTACTAATAATACAAAAATTAGCCGGGTGGGCTGAGCGCGGTGGCTCACACCTGTAATCCCAGCACTTTGGGAGGCCAAGGCGGGTGGATCACAAGGTCAGGAGATCGAGACCATCCTGGCTAACACAGTGAAACCCCGTCTGTACTAAAAATACAAAAAAAACTTAGCCAGGCGTGGTGGCGGGCGCCAGTAGTCCCAGCTACTCGAGAGGCTGAGGCAGGAGAATGGCGTGAACCCGAGAGGCGGAGCCTGCAGTGAGCCAAGATCGTGCCACTGCACTGCAGCCTGGGCGACAGAGCGAGACTCCGTCTCGGGGGGAAAAAAAAAAAAAAATTAGACGGCGATGGTGGCACGTGCTGTAATCCCAGCTACTCGGGAGGCAGAGGTTGTGGTGAACTGAGATTGCGCCATTGCACTCCAGCCTGGGCAACAAGAGTGAAACTCCATCTCGAAAAAAAAGAAAAGCAGGAAATAGTGGAAGATCAGGCTGGAAACCCAGCCAGGCAGGGGAGGGTGTGGCTCGCTGTCCTAAAAACCTGAACTATAACCTGCGATTTACAAGGGGCATGTGGCACAGTAAAGATAACTTAACCCGACCGGAAGAAGTGGCTCATGGATCCCAGCACTTTGGGAGGCTGAGGTGGGCAGATTACCTGAGGTTGGCAGTTCGAGACCAGCCTGACCAACATGGAGAAACCCCGTCTCTACTAAAAATACAAAAAAATTAGCAGAGTGTGGTGGCACATGCCTATAATCCCAGCTACTCAGGAGGCTGAGGCAGGAGAATCACTTGAACCCGGGAAGTGGAGGTTGTGGCGAGCCGAGATTGTACCATTGCACTCCAGCCTGGACAACAAGAGTGAAACTCCAACTCAAAAAAAAAATAAAAAAAAAAAGCTGGCTCCAAAGCCCAGCTCTGTCACTTACTACCTACATGACAAGCACGTTTCGCCCCAATTTCCTCATTTGGAAAAAAAGAATAATATCTGCAGTATTATGCGAGGAATGAAATGACATGAATGTTATTCCGAGTTACTGTGAGGCATGACATAATATGAATGGGTTTCCAAAGAATAGCAAGTATGTAATTATGTAATATGTAAAATACTAAAAGTAATTCCAGCACTTTGAGAGGCTGAGGAAGGAGGATCGCTTGAGCTCAGGAGTTCAAGACCAGCCTGGGCAACATAGTGAGACCTAGTCTCTATTTAAAAAAAAATTACCAGAATTTTTCCTCCGTTATAAAAAGCAAGATATATTTCATGGAGAAAATATAGAAAAATCATAAAACACACAATTTTACAGACTCCCTGAAGCCCATCCAGGAACGTCTATCATCATTACCCTTCCACCAGCCTCCCTGGCCTGGTACAGGATATCCTGTGGGTCTCCAATACTCAATGACTCCAAGCGAGGCACCAAGCACCAGTCTATGCTGCATCTCTCCCTCACCATAATCCCTGGTACCACGGAATCTATTGTACCCACACTGAACAGGTGTCAGGGCTGAAGTTTCTGAGCAAATACAACCATGATAATACTAATCTTTATTAGTAGCATTTGATACTTTTGTTTTTAATATAATTTTTATTTTGATCAGAGTAACATCTTTACGCATTATTAAAATTTAAAAACTATCATTATAAAGGAAACCAGGACTCAAGTCCCAACCCCCCCATTTCCCTGCCTCAAAGACAACAAACTTCAACACTTGGTGTACTTATCACAAATTCATTCTCAAACTCTCCATCGGCTACGACACTCAATATTATGAATGCGTCAGGAGATCCACCAGCCCCGTCATCTCCTGGAGCCTCTGTCTCCTTCCCCATAAAGTCTAATACCTCTCTGGAACTCACATCCATTAGTATCCTTAGAATATCCTGTCCTTCTCTTGAGTTGGATTCTTGTTTCCTGGATTCAATGGATTTTTTTAGATTACTCTTGTTCTGAGAGAACACATCCTCAAGTATCTGCCATCCTCCCACCTCAGCCTCCTAAAGTGCTGGGATTAGAGGTGTAAGCCACCATGCCCAGCCCAGTATTATTTAAGGAAGGCTGATGATGATGCCTTAGGCATATTTTTAATTTTTTTTTTTTTTTTTGAGACAGAGTCTCACTCTGTCGCCCATGCTGGAATACAGCGGCATGATCTTGGCTCACTGCAACCTCTGCCTCCTGGGTTCAAGTGATTCTCCTGCCTCAGCCTCCTGAGTAGCTGGGATTACAGGCATGCACCACCATGCCCAGCTAATTTTTGTATTTGTAGTAAAGACAGGGTTTTGCCATGTTGGCTAGGCTGGTCTCGAACTCTTGACCTCAAGTGATCCGCCCGCCTTGGCCTCCCAAAGTGCTGGGATTACAGGCATAAGCCACTGCACCCAGCTGTATTTTTTAAAAATAACTTTACAGAGTTCTGTTTTTATTTCCTGATTCCAAAAGTAAAACATACTCAATGCTCAGTTCAACCTCAGGCCACAGAGACATTCCTGAGATCACCCATAAGGCTGTCCAACACAGTTTTCCCAAAACTGGGAAATGGGAAAATTTTTTCCCATACTTGGAGCCTACGTCTCAGGCCTTGTAAAATCCTCACTGGTAAATCCCAGGCCCTCATCTAGAAGAAATACTTTCACTACACCCTCGCCCTCCACTTTCTCCCACTTTCTGGGGAACAAAGGGGCTGAGGGCAGGACTGAGGTGGCCTCGAGGCAGAAAATCTCCCCTCATCAACTCCCATAAGCCCCCTGGTTCAACATGACTAGGTCAGGAAGCTCACTCTCTTCCCGAAAGCCTATTCCACTACTGGTCAGTTCTAAGATTTTAAACTAATGCTTCTTAAATCAAATGAAAATGTGCCCCCATTACATCATTCCAGCTTTGGAGATCTGGGCTCAAATCCCAGCTCTGCCCCTTACAAGCTGTATAACCTTCTGTGGTTTTATTTAATCCCTCTAAACATCAATTTTTCCCATCTGTAAATGGGAATAACGCCTTCACAGGCTGCAGTGAGGATGAAAGGAGAGAACCTAGACCAGTGCCTGGCACATGACAGGCGTAACTTCCTAGTTCTATCCTTTGGAACCAGATCAAATAAGGCTAGTCAGTCTTCCACAACCAGCCCTTCAAATCACTGAAAACCACAATTGTGTCTTCTCCATCCTAAGCATCTCTATAGCACTTCCTCAGCCACAAAACAACTTCCTAATTTTACACCTAAGTGGGAGTCTCCCATCAGGGTGACCAGTAGCCAGATGCCCACAGATCTGTTTTGGAGTAAATACCACCTCCCACACATCTCTGTGCTAGTGACTCTGGTGAACCTTGCTGTGCACAGCTCAGCCTCCCTAACTGCCTGAAGCTACAGAGGCTCAGAGACAGGAAGGGGCCTGCCTAAAGTCAAACAGCTGGGAACTTGCAGAGGCCCAGACTCTCCCTGTGCTACTGACAGTGTCTCCCAACCTCTGCTTCAGGCCCAGCGGCCAGGTGGGCTGAGTCCTCCACGGGGGTTGTTGGTCCCAACTGCTGACCCTAAGTGCCTTTATTGGAGTCTAGCTGGATGAGCCACAAATCTCCAGGGCTTCCAGGAAGTAAGGGAGGCTCTGCTGATCCTGCATCTACCAACACAGAACAGTGGGCAAACGCTGAGGGAAGGGGCATCCCCACAGCAGACCCCCAAAGGGGAGCCAGGCACCACACGGCTAGGCAAGACAAAGGAAGAAAGGACGCTGCTGGCGAGATGACAACAGCTCTCTTACCCTAACAATTGTGCCAAGTGGGACTACTACAGGTCATTCTGTCCCTTGTTTACATGAGAAGACAGAGACTTGGACCAGATGGGAAAGTAAAGTCCACTAAAATATAAGCTCCACGGGGACAAAAAATGGTCTATTCTGGTCACAATATATTCAGAACCTAGGACAATGTCCAACACATAGAAGTTCGAGAAAGACTTACTGATGAAACAGATGAAGGCAGAGCCATGACACGACCACCAGCCTTCTGGATTGTGCTTTCAAACTCAAGTCAAGTGCCTCTGGCAGAAGCCGTGGTGAGCAACAGCACGGGTTCAGAGCCGTGGCAGATGGGAAAAGGGCCCCCCCCACGGCACGTCACATGTACGCCCACTCAGAACTCCCCGCAACCCCACTCGGCCAAGTCAGACATGCTGCCCCCTCTTCCCAAAGGACAGAGGTCGGAGGTCTTCCCTTGGGACCACTTGTATTCAGAGAATACTACAATCCAAACGGACTGACCTGTTCTCGGGCAGGCTTCTGCCCACCTTGTCAAGCATGGTGCACACAGCACTGCTTCTTGGGGAGCCATGTACCAGTGAGCCCCAGCACACAGAGCAAGCTACAGAGCTGAGGGTGCCGAGCCACCCAAACAGGCCAGAGTCTGGGAGAGGCCAGGTCTCTTGAGACAGTTGCTTTAACAAGTGACAGAGAAGTCACCAAGCACTTGTCAGAGTGCCACCATGGAAACACTCCAAGACAAGTGCCGAGTCACAGAAACGGCATCCACTCTAAGGCTGGAGGGATCTGGCTTGGAATCTCAGCTTCCCTAGCTGTGGGACCTCAGAAAAGATTCTTTACCTCTCTGAGCCTTAATTTCCTCTTCTGTAACATAGGGGTAAAAGAGCAGAGATTTTGGCCGAGGGTAATGGCTCATGCCTGTAATCCCAGCACTTTGGGAAGCCGAGACAGGTGGATCACCACCACTCCTGAGCCCAGAGTTCAAGACCAGCTTAGGCAACAAAGTGAGACCCCATCTCTGCAAAAAAATACAAAAATTAGCCTGTGTCTATAGTCTGAGCTACTCAGGAGCCTGAGGCGAGAGAATTGCTTGAGCCCAGGAGTTTGAGGCTGCTGTGAGCCAAGATAGAGCCACTGTACTAGAGCCTGGGTGACAGAGCAAGACTCCATCTCAGAAGAACAACAACAACAACAACAACAACAAAAATGGCAGAGATTTTGTGAGGATTAGAAAGACTTGTAAATACAGAGGAAAAAAGTCTAGAATGATAAACACAAAATTCCCCTGGGGACTGGGACGGGGAGAAGAGAGCTTTTATGAATATACTGCATTCTGTTACAAAAAAAAATACGAAAGACATAGAGCTTGGTAGCTGGGCTTCTGGAAGGCATTCAGTAAACGTAAGCTGCTATTACTCAGTTCTCCTGGGAGAATGAGATGCTGCTACTAAAACGTGGCCTGTGTACTGGGGAGAGGATTACAGGCAGATGTTTTTCCACTATGCCCCCTACTTCTCCCTCCCCAGCCACCAAAGACCAGAGCCCCAGAGCAGGTCCCAAGCACCAGGACAGCACATCTTGGAATTGAAATGGAACTGAAAGGCCTCATCTATCCACTCCTTTTGCATTTGAATGCCTAACACACTCACCCAACCTAGCCAAGCTGTCTCCAGCAGTGGGGAACTCATACATTATACGGCAGCCCATTTCACAGAAGGATGACTTCAGGCTCACATCTCTTAGCAACTAACTGCCTAGCCCTTCCTGGCAGAGAAGTCTCAGGTGGACTCTGTCTAAGTGGGCAACACAGGAATGCACATCAGTTTACACCCTCCTAAGGAGAAGCATCTTCCCTCACCTCCACTGCAGGGCTTCTAACAATATCCTCCCCCTCCTGGTAGGCGATGCCTGGCTCCTCTCCCAAGAAACCAAACCTAAACAATTCCCTCCTGCCAGCAGGCAGTCAGCTAGCTTGGTTGCTATGCAACTGGCAGGAACAAAAGTGATGCAGTCCTTTTCAGAGGCTTGGAAAGGGAGCAAGGAGCCATGTCTCTCCAAGTCAAAGCCTCTAAATGGGTACCAAAGGCAGCAGGGGGTTCCTTTAAGGAATAGGCTGATGACAGATTCGCTCATCTGACTAATTCTCTTTTGCTGCCCACATCAGTCGTACACTGTGAACTGCATACAAATCCCAAGCCCTGCTCTGGCCCCACAGGCAGCAGCTCTGCACCTACACACTTGAGACGGGCATCCTCTGCAAGCTCAACAGGCAGCCTGTGAGGCTGAGCCGAAGCTCAGTCAAGGAATAAAGCTGCCTCTGTGCAACCCACCCCTCTAGCCTCTCCCTCGCCAGCCTCACTGGTATTTAGGGCAGGAGACAATCACAGTCTCAAAGACATAACCCAAACAGGCACAGAGCCGACTGAACTGTGTCCCCTATATCCAGCCCACTCCACAGAGATCAGTTTCTACTCCCTCCAGGGAAACGGTCTGGCTAACCGGTAAAAAGCCTGGGTTCTGCAGTCAAATCTGCATTCACGTGCTAGCTGTGACCTCAGATGAGCTATTTAACCTCTCTGGGACTCAGTTTCATCATTGTGAAACAGGCTACTCACATGTATTTCTTAGGGTTGTTGTGAAGGACAAATGAGGCAATATTTGTAAAACAAGACCTAGTTCTGTGACTGGCGCAGAGGGCCTGATTGCTCAACAGATGGTGGGTAATGCGTTTCTCTGCTCCTCCAGGCCTGGATGGGCATCTGTCATTGTCAGTGGGAGGACCAAACACACCACCACTACATCCATGTTCCAGGACGGGTGGCTGAGGCTGTACTTAGCCCCACCCAGCAAATCCCCCAACCTACTCCTTGCTTCAGCACCATGTATTATAGTTATTTAGATGACTTCTCCCTCACCACCCTAAAAGCTCTTCCACAGACAGGGCCCTTGTCTTAGAGCTCTGTGAACACACTCATGACACAGTGAGTGCTTATAAATACCACAACCATAGATGCCCTGCAGAAGGTCAAGGAGCCTGGCTACAAAGAACTAAAGAAGTGTGGCATACAAGAAAATTAACCGGGTGTGGTGGCACATGCCTCTGGTCCCACCTACTTGGGAGGTTGAGGCAGGAGAATTGCTTGAGCCCCAGAGGCGAAGGTTGCAGTGAGCAGAGATCGTGCCACTGCACTCCAGCTTGGGCTACAGAGTGAGACTCCTTCTCAAAAAAAAAGAAGAAATGTGGCAGGGACAGGGCGGGGGTTTTAAAGGAACTCTAGATACCTCTTTGGTAAGTCCCACAAATGCCCACAGAATTAAAACTCCCAATCAGAAACCGTCTCAGTCTCTCCAGGGGGAAAGCAGAAATACTCACCAGGCCTCAATTCACCAAGGGCCTAGACTTGAATATTTCATGATAAAAATAAATACTGCAAATATAACTCTAAAGCTCACTTCCCCAATGTTGTCCTTAGAGAATTAAAAACCTAAACCAAAAGATTCATTTCTACCTCTTCCCCCAACTCTTTTAAAACAGTATTGAAAGGGTTTTCTTGGCCAGGCTCATGCCTGTAATCTCAATATTTTGGGAGGCTGGAGTGGGTGGACCACTTGAGGTCAGGAGTTCGAGACCAGCTTTGCCAACAGGGTGAGACCCTGTCTCCACTAAAACAAAAAATACAAAAATTAGCTGGGCATGGTGGTGTGTGCCTGTGATCCCAGCTACTTGGGAGACTGGGGCAAGAGAACTGCTTGAACCCAGGAGGTAGAGGTTGCAGTGAGATCGTGACACTGCATCCAGACTGAACAACAGAGAGAGACTCTGTCTTGGGGAAAAAAAAAAAAAAAAGTTTCCTTGAACAACTACCACTTACCTGCTATCTGGGGAGATGATGGGAGGAACAAGCAATTTTCACAACTGGTTTTTTTTTTTTTTTTTTTTTTTTTTGAGACAGAGTCTCGCTCTGTTGCCCAGGCTGGAGTGCAGCAGCGCGATCTCGGCTCACTGCATCCTCTGCTTCCCGAGTTCAAGCGATTCTTCTGCCTCAGCCTCCCAAGTAGCTGGGACTACAGGCGCACGCCACCATGCCCGGCTCATTTTTGTATTTTTAGTAGAGACAGGGTTTCACTACATTGGCCACACTGTTCTCAAACTCCTGACCTCGTGATCCACCCGTCTCGGCCTCCCAAAGTGCTGGGATTACAGGCGTGAGCCACTGTGCCCGGCCACAACTGGTCATTTTTAAACGTATGAGCTGAGGATAAAGGCTGGGGTGATGGATGCCATGGGCCATCTGCAGGGGCTGGAGATAGAAATGAATATTCACCCAGTGCCTCTATCCTGCCTGCACTGGATTTGCCCCAAGTACTTTATCCACACAATCCCATGACTACCCTGTGAGACAGAAGGCATTGTGCCCATTTAATGGATGAGGAAACTGAAGCTCTGGAATGCTAACTATTTTGCCCAGGGTCACGCAGCAAGGTGGAATTCCAGGCCTGGCTCCAAAGCTGGTGCCCTTTCCTCTGGCCCAGGTTCTGCAGAATAAAACTAAAGAGGTCGGGTGCAGTGGCTCACGCCTGTAATCCCAGCACTTTGGGAGGCCGAGGCAGGTGGATCACGAGGTCAGGAGATTGAGACCATCCTGGCTAACGTGGTGAAACCCCGTCTCTACTAAAAAAAAAAAAAAAAAAATACAAAAAATTAGCTGGGCGCGGTGGCGGGCGCCTGTAGTCCCAGCCACGCGGGAGGCTGAGGCAGGAGAATGGTGTGAACCCGGGAGGTGGAGCTTGAACTGAGCGGAGATGAGCCACTGCACTCCAGCCTGGGAGACAGAGCCAGACTCCGTCTCAAAAAAAAAAAAAAAAAAAAACTAAGGAAACCATTCCCCCTACCTTTAATTCACTTGGGAGGCTGAGGCAGGAGAATCGCTTGAACCTGATTCTCCTGCCTCAGCCTCCCAAGTAAATGGGATTACAGGCACACGCCACCATGCCCAGTTAATTTTTTGTATTTTAGTAGAGACAGGGTTTCACCATGTTGGCCAGGCTGGTCTTGAATTCCTGACCTCAAGTGATCCACCCACCTCGGCCTCCCAAAGTCCTGGGATTACAGGTGTGAGCTACCATGCCCGGCCCGTTCTTCCTACCTTTCAAGACTTCCAAAATGAAGATATTCTACAAGGGGAAAATCTGTCCCTACTCTCAATCTTAGAAATGTCCTACTCCTAAAATAATATCAGAAACTATTCGCAGTGTGTCTTTTTTTTTTTTTTTTTTTGAGACAGAGTCTCGCTCTGTTGCCCAAGCTGGAGTACAGTGGCGCAATCTCGGCTCACTGCAAGCTCTGCCTCCCAGGTTCAAGCGATTCTCGTACCTCAGCCTCCCGAGTAACTGGGTCTACAGGCGACCACCAACACACCCAGCTAATTTTTTTCTATTTTTAGTAGAGATAGGGTTTCACCATGTTGGTCAGGCTGGTCTCAAACTCCTGACCTCAGGTGATCCACCCGCGTTGGCCTCCCAAAGTGCTGGGATTACAGGTGTGAGCCACTGCATCTGCCTTTTTTTTTTTTTTCAGACAGAGTTTCATTCTTGTTGCCCAGGCTGGAGTGCAATGGCACAATCTTAACTCACTACAACCTCCGCCTCCCATGTTCAAACGATTCTCCTGCCTCAGCCTACAAAGTAACTGAGATTACAGGCATGCGCCACCACACCTGACTAATTTTGTATTTTAAGTACAGATGGGGTTTCACCACGTTGGTCAGGCTGGTCTTGAACTCCTGACCTCAGGTGATCCACCTGCCTTGGGCTCCCAAAGTGCTGGGATTACAGGTGTGAGGCACCGCACCCGGCTCACAATGCTTTATAGCACATCAAACAGAGTCAAAACAACTTTTCAAATATTAGGCCTTCAGAACCCTTCTTAACTGAAGGGTAGTTATTAATTACACCGTTTTGCAGATGTGTAACTAACTGCAGGACCACAGAGAATTGAGACTTTGCCCGAAGCTACACAGTAAGCCAGTGGCAGAAGTCTTCCCAAGGCTCCTGATGGTCCATCTGCTGCCTTTTTTTTTTTTTTTTTTTTTGAGACAGAGTTTCACTCCTCTTGCCCAGGCTGGAGTGCAGTGGCGCAATCTCGGCTCATGGCAACCTCCGCCTCCTGGGTTCAAGTGATTCTCCTGCCTCAGCCTCCCAAGTAGCTGGGATCACAGGCATGTGCCACCACTCCTGGCTAATTTTTTTTGTATTTTTAGTAAAGATGGGGTTTCACCATATTGGCCAGGCTGGTCTCGAACTCCTGACCTTGTGATCTGCCCGCCTCAGCCTCCCAAAGTGCTGGGATTACAGGCATGAGCCACCACGTCAGGCCCATTTGCTGCTTTTTAAAGGCTACAAGAAGTCTCTCTGCAATACCTTCCCTCCTTCATGCTGAGAGGCCCAGAGCCCACAACTGCCTTCCAAACCAGGTGCTGGGAAAACAAGGCACGTCAAAGAAAGCTGGAGCCAAGGAAGACTCAACACTCACTTCCCACTGGCCGGACACAGTGGCTCATGCCTATAATCCCAGCACTTTGGGAGCTCAGGAGTTCAAGACCAGCTTGGGTGACATGGCAAGATCCCCATCTCTACAAAAAATAAAAAATTAGTTGGGCATGCTGCCACATGCCTCTAGTCCCAGCTACTAGGGAGGCTGGGGTGGGAGGACTGCTTGAGCCCAGGAGGTCAAGGCTGCAGTGAGCTATAATTACACCACTGCACTCCAGCCTGGGTGACAGAATGAGGCTCTATCTCAAAAAAAACAAAAAAGGAAAAAAGAATTTTTTTTTTTTTTATAAAAATGGTAAGCATTTACAAGAGGGCCCTCTTGGACATGCACCAGGTTTCACAATAAGACCAGATAGGACAGAGTCCACATGAGACAGGATGCTCATACTTGACTCAAGTGAGGGCCCCTGGATAAGACCCTTGACGTCATCTGGCTTTCTCACTTGTGAAATAAAGTACTTGAGAACTGATGAAAGAATCAAAAATTTATCAATGAGATTCTGTCTTTAGCTAATTTTTATAAGTACTGTGCAGGCCGGGGGCAGTGGCTCACGCCTGTAATCCCAGCACTTTGGGAGGCCGAGGCAGGCAGATCACGAGGTCAGGAGATCGAGACCATCCTGGCTAACACAGTGAAACCCTGTCTCTACTAAAAACACACAAAAAAATTAGCTGGGCGTGGTGGCAGGCGCCTGTAGTCCCAGCTACTCAGGAGGCTGAGGCAGGAGAATGGCGTGAACCTGGGAGGCGGAGCTTGCAGTGAGCTGAGATCGCGCCACTGCACTCCAGCCTGGGGGACAGAGTGAGACTCCATCTCAAAAAAAAAAAAAAAAAGGCCAGGCGCAGTGGCTCACACCTGTAATCCCAGCACTTTGGGAGGCCGAGGCAGGCAGATCATGAGGTCAGGAGATTGAGACCATCCTGGCTAACACGTGAAACCTGTCTCTACTAAAAATACAAAAAAAATTAACCGGGCATGGTGGCAGGCGCCTGTAGTCTCAGCTACTAGGGAAGCTGAGGCAGGAGAATGGCATGAACCCAGGAAGCAGAGCTTGCAGTGAGCCAAGATCGTGCCACTGCACCCCAGCCTGGGTGACAGAGCGAGACTCTGTCTCAAAAAAAAAAAAAAAAAAAGACTGTGCAAACACACGACCACTGAATTCAAGCTCACCCATCCCTCAGTTACTAAGACCCCAAACCCAGGAGTCACCCTTATTCTCTATCCCTCCCATGTGCCAACCCATCTGCCTCCAAATATATCCCAATTTTGAATACATCTCATTATCTCCACCCCCAGATCCCTAGTCCCAGACTCCCCTGCCATTCCTGGGATGACTCCCAACAGTCCCCCACTGGTCTCCCTGCCTCCTTCTTTTGACCCTCTATGGTCCGTCATGCACGCAGCAGCCCAGATGATCAGATCACGTCACTCCCCGGCTTAAAATCTTCCAGTTTTCACTACATTTGGATTTCCTTACCAAAGCCTGCCTGACCCTAGCCCCAGCCTCTTGTTCAGACATTTCGCTCCTCAGGACACTGTAGCAACACTGGCCTTAGCTCTTATCCTCAACACACTCAGCTCACACCTAGGTGGGTGCTCTGCACATGCTCCTTCTATTTGAAGTCTCCTCCAAAAATGGTAAACAGCTGCGTTCGTATCATTTAAGTCTCAGTTCAGATGTCACCTCTTCTACAAGGTCTTCCCCAAACACCCCAGTTAAAAATGCCACGTTCCCACCCCTATTCTCTCTACCTTATCTTCCCCACAACACTCAGTAATACTATTTTTCAGCCGGGCGCGGTGGCTCACGCTTGTAATCCCAGCACTTCGGGAGGCCGAGGCGGGCGGATCACGAGGTCAGGAGATCGAGACCACTGTGAAACCCCGTCTCTACTAAAAATACAAAAAAATTAGCCGGGCGTGGTGGCGGGCGCCTGTAGTCCCAGCTACTCGGAGAGGCTGAGGCAGGAGAATGGCGTGAACCCGGGAGGCGGAGCTTGGAGTGAGCCGAGACTGCGCCACGGCACTCCAGCCTGGGCGACAGAGCAAGACTCCGTCTCAAAAAAACAAAAACAAAAACAAAAAAACAATATTCTTATTTTTCTACTTTATTTCCCCAGGACTACAATTTAAGCCCCACTATTCTTGTTCACTACTGCATCCCCAGTGTCTAGAACAATGCTAGGCAGTGCTAGACATTAAGCTTTTCCTTTTTTTTTTCTTGAGACAGAGTTTCACTCTTGTTGTCCAGGCTGGAGTGTAATGGCGTGATCTTGGTTCACTGCAACCTCCACCTCCTGGGTTCAAGTGATTCTCCTGTCTCAGCCTCCCGAGTGGCTGGGATTACAGGCATGTGCCACCACACCTGGCTTATTTTGTGTTTTTATTAGCGATTGGGTTTCACCATGTTGGCCAGGCTGGTCTTGAATTTCTGATCTCAGGTGATGCATCTGCCTCGGCCTCCCAATGTGCTGGGATTACAGGTGTGAGCCAACGAGCCCAGACAAAGCTTTCAAAGAACATTGTGAAGCAGTTGGTTTGAAAGGTAATGATGTGCTCCCTTAATCCTCAGGATGGTGTCTCTGTTCCCTCTGTCCACATCTAAGATGGAAGCTTATTTACCAATTCATTCATTCACTCAATTCTAATAACAACTGATATCTGGGAAGGTTATCACAGTCACCATACAACCAGAATCATCTGTTTCACAATTCAAACCAAGATTTTATTTTAACATGGCACAGAGTTTCTGCCAAATATTTTTGTAGTTAACTGCCATCACAAATTTATATGCAAGAGGTTACATGACTTCCTCCAAGGTCACATGAAACCTCAGCACCCATTATCTCAAGGCAAAACCAAACACCTAATAAACATACTTGCAACTGCTCAGCCCCTCTTGTGTACTACTCAGTTTTATGCACAAAAATAAATGCTAAAAACCAGAGAATAAATGTGGTTTTCCAAAAATCTCACCTCCTTGGCTGGTTGCAGTGGCTCACACTTGTAATCTCAGCACTTTGGGAAGCCAAGCCAGGATTGCTTGAGCCTAGGAATTTGAGACTAGCCTGGGCAACATAGTGAGATAACCATTTCTTTAAAAAAATAAAACAAAACAAAACCCACATTCTATTTTCTTGTTTCTAATCTTACTACCTGGTAGCAGGTACTGTCAAACAAGAGTACATATTCAACTTGGCCTTGTTCTGAGGTTATGGTGCCCTGACCCACAGCTCGATGCCAAAGGGAAGCAGCATAGTGCCAATTGCTAAGCCCTCAGGCTTCGGAATCAGACATGTCCAGATTCAAACCATACCTACTAACAACTACTGATAAGGCCCCAGGCAATTTTTTTTTTTCTTTTTTTTTTTGAGATGGAGTCTCGCTCTGTCACCCAGGCTGGAGTGCAGTGGCACGATCTTGGCTTACTGCAACTTCCGCCTCCTGGGTTCAAGGGATTCTTCTGCCTCAGCCTCCCGAGTAGCTGGGACTACAGGCGCGAGCCACCATGCCTGGCTAATTTTTGTGTTTTTAGTAGAGATGGGGCTTCACCATATTGGCCAGGCTGGTCTCGAACTCCTGATCTTGTGATCCACCTGCCTTGGCCTCCCAAAGTGCTGGGATTACAGGCGTGAGCCACACTGCCCCCTGCCACAAATTTATTTAGCAATTATATAGCCCTTACTAAGTACCAGGCAGGGTTCTAAATACTTTGCAACTATTACATGATTGAAACAGATATACTATTATTATTGTATCTAAAGGCAAGGAAACAGGTGCAGAGAGGTTGAGTAACTTACCCAAAACCACAGCTACATGAGTATTAGAGTTATTACAGTATTCAAATCTAGGCTGCCTGATGCCAGAGTCCATGCTCTCAACCATAACACTATGTTTGCTCTCTAATCCTGTTTCTTCATCTATAAATCAGGCCAATAGGCCTGCCTCATCTCACAGAGTCATGTGAAATTAGTCATACACAGTAAGATAAATGTTAGGTACTCTCAGTGCTGGGAGTAACACCCATCATTCTATTACCTACCTTCACCTTTGGTCCAGCCAAGGAAAGAAAAATACTGTATTTGGCTGAGAAAGATCTCCAAGGCCCTCTGCAGTCAGGTACATTAGAATACAGCGGAAGCTCCACGAGAACAGGGACTGTCTTTGCTTACCACAGTATCCAGAACAAGCAGTGGGTGCTCAGTAAATACATGGTGAATGAAGTAGGAATGAATTGACTACAGGCATAGGGTTTTGCATACATGACTATTAAGGTAGTAACCATCACTTCTCAAATGTATCTAAGCACAAAAGAGGTAAATATACAAGCTTCTCAGAGAAACCGTGTTAGTTGGTTATTTGAGACAGCCTGGTTATTGGGAGGCAGTGTGCAAACTGCATAATATTGTTCATTCATCTTAGCTGAAGGAACAAACAAGGAGGCAAGGATTTTAATCCTGACTCTGCTACTGGAAGTCACCCAGGCTCTCAAGGTCTTATATTTTTCCACCTGTAAAAGAGGTTAGTCTACATGATGGTTGTAAACTCATTCTACTTGCTCATCACTTTCTAACATCAGTTGCTGAATGTACATTTGTTCAATGAAGATCATCTCCAATTGACAGACAATGGATTCAGGAAGTAACTTGCTAAGGACACAGGATCAGGAAAGAGAGCCCAGATCTCCTTCTACACCAGTCTAATACTCACACCTTCCAAGATCTTTTTCAGTTCAAAATGGTGTGATATTACTCCTCTTTGCCAAGTTCAAGAACTCTATAATCATTTATCTTATCAAATAATCTTGCCTGACTCCCTTAAATCATGAGACAGGAAGAAACAACTATTTCCACATCATTAACCTAGAGAATCAAAAGACGTGAAGAGGCCAGGTGTGGTGGCTCACATCTGTAATCCCAGGACTTTGGGAGGCCAAGGCAGGCCGATTACTTGAGGTCAGGAGTTTGTGACCAGCCTGGTCAACAGGGTGAAACCCCGTCTCTACTAAAAATACAAAAATTAGCCAAGCATGGTAGCGCACACCTGTAATCCCAGCTACTCGGGAAGCTGAGGCAGGAGAGTCACTTGAACCCAGGAGGCAGAGTTGCAGCCAGCCAAGACTGCGCCATTGCACTCCAGCCTGGGTGACAGCAAGACTGTCTCAAAAAAAAAAAAAAAAAGACGTGAAGAGATAATTAGGTGCAAATCCTTTCCCTTAGCCCAGAATTGAGATCAGAAATATTTTCTTTCAGATAAATGATTTTACTTTAAATCATATGGTTTAAATTTAAGCAATGTGATGAAAAATAACTTCAAGTACCACAATGCTTCCTGAGAGTACAACGCATAACAACCCGTAAAATTATATTATCAAAGTTGTGCTACTTGATCCAAAAGAAATTCACAAAGTTAATTGTGAAAGGTTGACAGAGAATGTCTACAGATGTTTGCTTGATTTTTATTAACAAAGGACACATTTGACATTGAACCTGTGAGTGTAACACCTTCCCAGGGCTGTCAAGTTAGAAGTGAAAAAATCATCTGGCAGTCAGTCAGCTTTCTAGATAGCTCCTAACAGGGGAGTCAAGGTCAAACTGGAGTCTCCTTATCCTCCCATATTTGACAAGCAACTTATTGTGAGGCTCAAAATATTCGTGCTGCATTCTGACAAACAGAAATAATTGCACCCTGGTTCATAAAGTTCTGTGAGGGCAGGATGACATAAACAAGAACTGAGTGGTGGTAGGGCCCATGCTTCTGCCACAGCACTTCGGTGACACTCTGAGAAACAGAACTTTCACCTACTTTCTACAGCTTTATCACATATCAAATGAGAAAAACCATCTCATTCCTATGATTATCTGAATCAAATAATATTATGAAGAATTAAAACAGTCCTGAAATCTTGTGCAAAGGTGAGAGACTATTATTATTTACTACGTAGGGGCCCAGAAGACCGCCCCCGCCCCCGACATTCCATGTTCCGCAGGGTCCTCAAAAGGTTGTACAGGGTCCTAGTTTCTTCTCCAGACTCCAGGCCTGGCAACCGTAGATGCTGTCATGTCTCTGTTGCTAAGCGATGGGAAGTGAGGCCTCAGGAACTGGGCCTAGAAGGCTCAACAACGACCGCGCCCCCTAGTCACCTTGTCCTCACCTTGAGGAATGGAAACACACCCCACGGGAGCAGGGAATGCTGTCCTCAAAAAGAAAGAGACGCCTCCGCTCTTCACCCGGCCGCCGCTGCTTGGGCCCACGCTTCTTGCGAGGCAGGGACAGGGCCAGAAAAGCTGACTGTGCCGGGGACGCCTTGACCTAGGGCACCAGAGAAGCGGGCACAGGTGCTGGGCCCACAATCGGGACAGGTACACGAGAAGTTGGCCCCAGGTCGGGCCCGCCTCGCCCTGCCTCGCCCACAGCCGCCGGCACAGTAGGAGGCACCCCGCTCCCATGAACCCAGAGGTCCCTGAGCTCGCTCACCTGCAGCCGAGTCACCAGTAGGCTGTAGGGCGCCATTTTGTGCACTGACAAAGATGAGGTCGCATGAAAGTGACGTCCCACACGGCGCCTTTAAAGCCTTTGGGTAGGGGCGTGCCCGGAAGAGTGGGGCGTCACGGTGAAGGCGAGGCCTCCCTACAGGCGCCGGAACGCTGCGAAAGCAATGGGCGGAGGTCACGTGTAATGAACAGACACGCAAGAGGAAATAGGACTGCCTAAAGACACTTGCAGAAGTAGATACCAAGCACAAAGATGTTTTACCCAAGAACAAAGTTTAGTTATCTCTGCCATCCAAATCTTGCAGAGTTTTTAAGAGTTTCATGCACCTGCCAGGACCTGGCTGCCCAACAGCGACAGAAACTCGCGCGAGAGCAGAGGGGCCTGGTGCAAGGATTGTAAACTGACGGAAGCTTAGAGAACCAATCACAGCGACGTGGAGGCAGGAACAATGGGGGTTAAAGGTCGAACGGAAGTTCCCGAAGTTTCCGGTGGCCGGCTTAGTTAGGAGCTATGGCTAAACATCATCCTGATTTGATATTTTGCCGCAAGCAGGCTGGTGTTGGTGAGACTGCGCCCTGCCCTTGGCTGTCTGGGTAGGGGTGGTATTAGGAGCTGGGGAGTTGGGGGTTCCCGTCTGTTCTTTAGGGGCTTGCCTCGCAGGCGCCACGTTTCCCGCCTCTCAGGCGCGGGGTGTTGTAGGAGCGCGCAAGTTTGTGGCCTCTGATGAGAAGAGGGCGGGGGTGCGCGTGCTGGGAGCCCCAGGCAGGTATCGGGCGTGGGTTCTGGACCGGGTCCAGAGAAACTCAGAGCTTGCCCAGGACGTTGGAGGAGATTCAGGAGGGTTCTTGGGTGTGGGTTTGGTTCATGTGGAAATTTGTAATGATAAAATGGCTATCCGCAGGTCTCACTCACTGCAGTCCTTACTCATGTCCCTACCCCCAGCTCGAGGATGTACTTCCCCTCTTTGTCAAAACCTTTATTCTAATTGCACTTTTTACCATCTTTCATCTTGCAGCCATCGGAAGACTGTGTGAAAAATGTGAGTGGAACACACCGTCCCAACAACCCCACCCTTCCCACTCCCAGTTTCTGTGGAACCAGCAAAAGTGCCACAAAGAGGGCTTTGAGTAGATGTGCCTGGAAGTATGTGAACACTGAATGCTGCACTTCAACCAAAGGCCCCTCTATCTCTCCACTGCCACTTGCACATTTAACGCTATGTCTCTCTAGTTTTCAACGGGAAGAATCGCCAGAGTAGCATGACCCCTCCCCAACATACAGCACTTTGCCAGCAATTATACAGGCTTATCATCTCCGAGGTGCTTTTCTAAGCTCTTTACATATGTTAACTGATAAACTTTTGTATGTGTTGAGAGGCTTGAGATGGACACTGGGGAAACTAAGTTTTGTGATGCCAAGAGGAGGGACCTAAAGTCACTGTCAAAAGGAGACTAGTGTATTTCCCAGGAGACTAGTATAATTTCCCCATGGCAGGAGATAGCAGAGGACTGAAGAACTTGTGAGCATGACTCCATTCTCTTCCTTACAGGTGATGGCAAGTGTGTGATTTGTGACTCCTATGTGCGTCCCTGCACTCTGGTGCGCATATGTGATGAGTGTAACTATGGATCTTACCAGGGGCGCTGTGTGATCTGTGGAGGACCTGGGGTCTCTGATGCCTATTATTGTAAGGAGTGCACCATCCAGGAGAAGGACGTAAGTGTGCAGCTTTGCATCTGACCTTTCCTCCTTTTGTTTAGTAACACTTTGCCATCCACTGCAATCTCCTGTGGTCTATGGAGATTACTGTGTTTATCTAGTCATCTAGGTTATAATTTTTTCAAGTTCTGTGAAAGGCAGTTATTTTGCATCAAGGGGAAAAATGCAAGGGAAGCAAATCTTTGTCAAGACCAGCAATTTGGAGAGCCCTCTATATTCATGTCTCTGTGGTTATTCTTATTCAGAAATGACATCCGGCTGGGCGTGGTGGCTCACACCTGTAATCTCAGCACTTTGGGAGTCCAAGTTAGGAGGATCACTTTAGTCCAGGAGTTCAAGACCAGCCTGGGCCACAGAGCAAGATCCCATCTCGACAAAAAGAAAAAAAAAAAAAATTTTTTTTTTTTTTTTTTAGGACAGGGTCTCTTGCTCTGTGGCCCAGGCTGGGGTGCAGTGGCATGATCATGTGCAAGGCTCACTGCAGCCTTGACCCCCTGGGCTCAAATGATCCTCCCATCTCATCCTCCCAAGTAGCTGGGACTACAGGCATGCGCCACCATACCTGGCTAATTTTTTTTTGTAGAGACAGGGTCTTGTTCTGTTACCTAGGTTGGTCTTGAACTCCTGGGTTGAAGTGATCCTCCTGCCTTAGCTTCACCAAGTGCTGGGATTACAGGCATGAACCATCACGCCTGGCCAAAAAAACATTTTTTTTTTTTTTTTTTTTTTTTGAGACGGAGTCTCGCTCTGTCGCCCAGGCTAGAGTGCAGTGGCGCAATCTCAGCTCACTGCAAGCTCCGCCTCCTGGGTTCACGCCATTCTCCTGCCTCAGCCTCTCCGAGTAGCTGGGACTACAGGTGCCTGCCAGCATGCCCAGCTATTTTTTTGTATTTTTAGTAGAGACGGGGTTTCACCGTGGTCTCGATCTCCTGACCTCGTGATCCGCCTGCCTTGGCCTCCCAAAGTGCTGAGATTACAATCGTGAGCCACCGCGCCCGGCAAAAAAACATATTTTTTATTAGGTGTGCTGGTGTGTACCTGTGGTCTCAGCTACTTGGGAAACTGAGGCAGGTGGATCACTTGGGCCCAAGAGGTCAAGGCTGCAGTGAGCCATTTTCACGCCACTGCACTCCAGCTTGGGTGACGGAAACCCTGTCAAAATATAAGTCCTGTACAGCCCATGTTATGTCATAGCCACGCAAATCTATCATTAAGCACTATTTGGGTGTATATCGTGACAAAGTTGAATTTGGGACAATTCAAGTTGACTTCAGCTTTAAGCAGGTAACAGATGCCTTTGGTTTAATATTGCAAAAATGATTGTGGACCTGCATCGTGATTTTTTTTGTCCCTTGACACTGTGTAGTGGCAGTGGCTACTTACTATTCAACTCCCTGAGCCAAATGCCAGGAGAGAGAGCTCATAGACTAGTGCTACAGGCAAGGTTTACCCCATTTCTTTCGGTTAGTATTGGCAGCAGGGTTCTTTGTGGGAGAAAACTATGAATCAGCTTGTTTTCTCCAAAACACAAAACAAAAGGAAGTATGATACAGTCTCACTAGGTTAATGACGGTACCTAGTTATTTAATTCTAATTTAGAATAAGTCAAAAGATACGTAATTCTTCATATTCCCATGAGCGAAGAATAGGTCTTTTATAGATGTTATCACACCTTGTTCCTCACAATAAGTTTGTGAAATAGGGATTATTATTATGATGCCCATTTTATAGTTCCTCTGACAAGTCCAGGCTGTTCAACTAAACCTTGTAGTGTCCCAATTTCACCATGTTGTCCTTTTATTTATTTATTTATTTTGAGATGGAGTTTCACTCTTGTTGTCCAGGCTGGAGTGCAGTGGCACCATCTCGGCTCACCACAACCTCCGCCTCCCGGGTTCAGGCGATTCTCCTGCCTCAGCCTCCTGAGTAGCTGGGACTACGGGCGCATGCAACTATGCCCAGCTAGTTTTTGTATTTTTAGTAGAGATGGGGTTTCACTATGTTGGCCAGGTTGGACTCAAACTCCTGACCTTGTGATCCGCCCATCTGGGCCTCCCAAAGTGCTGGGATTACAGGCGTGAGCCACCACACCTGGCCTTATGTTGTCCTTTTACAAGTGCTTTTGGGATGTGCCCATGGTGAAGGCAATAACGCCAGTACCTCATTTCATGCACTTGGATCCTGCCTATCCCCAGTAAGTGGGAGAGATTGGGCCAGATAAGACTACACCATTGGGCCAGGCACAGTGGCTCATGCCTGCAATCCCAGCACTTTGGGAGGTTGAGGCGGGTGGATCACCTGAGGTCAGGAGTTTGAGAGCAGCCTGGCCAACTTGGTGAAACCCCGTCTCTACTAAAAATATGTGGTGGCACACATCTGTAATCCCAGCTACTCGGGAGGCTGAGGCAGGAGAATCGCTTGAACCCAGGAGGCAGAGGTTGCAGTCAGCTGAGCCGAGATCACACCATTGCACTCCAATCTGGGCAACAAGAGCGAAATTCCTTCTCAAAAAAAAAAAAAAAAAAAAAAAGTGAGTACACCATTGAATCTTCTATTGTTTAGGGAGATGAGAAAGGTCTTGAAGTACCAAAAACATAATGATTTGGACCTTTCTCTTGTCCTCAACTCTGATTTGCATTTATCTTCAACTATCAAGTCACATCCTGCTGTCCGAAAATCCAGATCTAGTCTACCAGCTAGATTACACTTCATTAGAGGCAGGACTTTGGTTTGTCTATTTGCCTCTCCTTTAGGTCATGGTACAGTGCCTGACACGCGGTGCAAGCATGGTAATTGTGTTTTGGTGCTGTCCCTGTAAGTCATCCAGAGGTATCTCCTGTAGGGTGTCTAGCACATAGTAGGTGTTTGTTAATTACTTCTGGTCTATAAGCAGTGAAAGCATGATAAGGTAACAGCAGTGAAGAAAAGTAACAAACAGTTCCTAAACTAGATACAGGATAGCTATTTAAGACAGCATTTTCTTGAATTTTTGCATGGGTCTAGCTAGAGTTCTTATCTAGCGTAAGCTTGCAACCAGAGAATGCTTAATAAATGTTAATTGCTGTCTGACTCCTCTGAATGTGGTGTGTGAACTGATACCTTTGGATCCTCATGCCTCATTCTGTCCCTGAGACTTATTCTAGACGTCACTTCCCCCACTTCACATTATACACGAATGTTCTGAGGACATTTGAGATGGAATCTAGCTCACATTTTCAGCACTAGTTTCCAAGGAACACAAAGAAGCCCAGTGACATGATCCAGGCTCTCAGCCTTACAGATCATCATGTAGATTAAGTGGCCAAGGCTCTTTCCTATGCAGAAACCTTCCTACAACCAAGACATCCCTTGTTATTGTTTTCTTCCTGCAACTTTCATAATTGATAAGGGAATTAGACAGGTAAGCTAAGCTAGGTATTCTCATTTGTAATTTTTCAAAGCCACAAGAACAACCAGGAGACAGGGATGCTGTCTATGGACATTGCTACCAGAGGACTGATTTGTAGGTTCTTATGGTGCCGCATCATGTAATCCCCTTAATCTTGATTCCTTTATTCCTTTTGCTTACCATTTTCCTCAGTTCTCCCAACCAGAAAATAAGAAAAATAGCCCTAACATTTATGAAGCTCTTAATATATGCCAGGTACTTAGCTGAACGTTGTTTTCCAAAAGTTCTGTGTGATACAGATGAGGATGCTAAGGCTCAGAGATGTTAAGCAACTTGGTTAGCCCAAGGTCACATGGCTAATAAGTGACAGATCCAGGACTAGAACCTAGGTGGTCTGACTCCTTTTTTTTTTTTTTTTTTTTTTGAGATGCAGTTTCGTTCTTGTCACTCAGACTGGAGTACAATGGCATGATCTCGGCTCATTACAACCTCCGCCTCCCAGGTTCAAGCAATTCTCCTGCCTCAGCTTCCCAAGTAGCTGGGATTACAGGCACATGCCACAATGCCTGGCTTTTTTTTGTTTTTGTTTTTGAGACAGAGTCTCACTGTGTCTCCCAGGATGGAGTGCAGTGGTGTGATCTTGGCTCACTGCAACCTACGCCTCCTGGGTTCAAGCAATTCTTCCGTCTCAGTCCCCTGAGTAGCTGGGATTACAGGCGTGCGCCACCACGCCCGGCTAATTTTTGTATTTTTAGTAGAGACAGGGTTTCACCATGTTGGTCAGGCTGATCTTGAACTCCTGACCTTGTGATCCACCCTCCTCGGCCTCCCAGAGTTGCTGGGATTACAGGCATGGACCACCGCGTCCAGCCTAATTTTTGTATCTTTAGTAGAGATGGAGTTTCACCATGTTCATCAGCCTGGTCTCAAGCTCCTGGCCTCAGGTGATCTGCCTGCCTCAGCCTTCCAAAGTGCTGAGATTACATGCGTGAGCCACCACGCCCGTCGTGACTCAGTGTTTCTTTTTTTTTTCTCATCATTGCACCCCTAAGGAGAAAAGTTAAAA
Organism: Symphalangus syndactylus; assembly: GCF_028878055.3. NCBI lineage: Eukaryota > Metazoa > Chordata > Mammalia > Primates > Hylobatidae > Symphalangus > Symphalangus syndactylus. The sequence goes on from NC_072440.2 coordinate 18,297,059, forward strand.
GTTAATGTAAATTAATTAAATTTGGGGGCTGGGCAGGAGCCTACCATCTTAAAGCTAAGCTGTAAGTAGGCCGGGGACAGTGGCTCACGCCTGTAATCCCAGCACCTTGGGAGGCCCAGGCAGGCGAATCATGAGGTCAGGAGTTCGAGACCAGACTGACCAACATGGTGAAACCCCATCTCTACTAAAAATACAAAAACCAGCTGGGCGCGGTGGTGAGTGCCTGTAATCCCAGCTACTCAGGAATCTGAGGCAGGAGAATCGCTTGAACCCAGGAGGGAGAGGTTGCAGTGAGCTGAGATAGCGCCAATGCACTCCAGCCTGAGCAACAGGTGAGACTTCGTCTCAAAAAAAAAAAAAAAAAAAAAAAGCTAACCCGTAAGTAAAGAACAGAGCTGTGCAGATTGGAGGATTGGGTCATACCATCACTTGGTACCTTCCAGGAATATTTAGGTATCTATAAGGATAGTTTGTAAACCTTGACCTGATCCAGTCTTCTTTTACAGCTGAGGAGTAATATATGTCCCAAGAGAAGCAACTTGCCCACATTTGCACAAGTCAGTAAGGCACAGTTTAAGCTATCATCATACCATGAGTTTCGTAGCCTCTCTAAAGAGTTTAGAGTCCTATTATTATGTCTAATATCAGGCCTTTGTCCAGGAGAGGCAGCTAGTGCCTCATTTTTACGAGGACGTTAAATATAGATTACGTTGCTTACTTGGGTTCATCTAGCAAGCTATTGGTGGGCGGCTTCCTTGGTACACCAGGCTTCAGAGATGGAAGTGCTCAATGTAATGACTCAGTACTTGTTTTCTAGGAGATCCTAAAATGTTAGTGTTAGTTTTGTGTGTTTTCAGAGATTTTTGTAGTTGTTGATGTCTGCCCCCAAAGAAAGATATTAGTTGAATTAGAAATGAGATGGCTAAGGACTTGATTAATTCATACTATCGCCTAATATCACGGGACTCAAACTCTGTCATGGGTGTTTAATAAAATCAACAGACCTGTAAGGGTTTTCCAGTTACAGCTTCCCCGGTTTTTCTCCCATCATCCCTAATCAACTGATGGAGTCATCATTTCTGTATAACACAGCTTCCTAGGGGCTTCACTGAAAGCACTCAGGCTCATCAAATGGCCAGGGCAGCCTGTCATGACAAATCAGTGCATAGTCTGTCAACAGCCATCTATCTCTAGCCAGTAGTGCTCTGTACCCCCAAGACCGTGTGTCAAATTAAGTGAATTAATGAAGACACAAAACCCATTATTCTCCTATGGTATTTAAAATATAAGGGCCGGGCGCAGTGGCTTACGCCTGAAATCCCATCACTAGGAGGCTGAGGCAGGTGGATGAGGAGGTCAAGAGATCAAGACCATCCTGGCCAACATGGTGAAACCCCATCTCTACTAAAGATACAAAAATTAGCTGGGCGTGGTGGCGGGCGCCTGTAGTCCCCATTGCTCGGGAGGCTGAGGCAGGAGAATTGCTTGAACCCGGAAGGCGGAGGTTGCAGTGAGCTGAGATCATGCCACTGCACTCCAGCCTGGCAACAGAGCAAAACTCCGTCTCAAAAAAAAATAAAATATAAGGTATGGCCGGGCACAGTGACTCATGCCTGTAATCCTAGCACTTTGGGAGGCTGAGGCAGGCGGGTTGCCTGAGCTCAGGAGTTTGAGACCAGCCTGAGCAGCATGGTGAAACCCTGTCTCTACTAAAATACAAAAGAAATTAGCCGGGCACGGTGGCGTGTACCTGTAGTCCCAGCTACTCGGGAGGCTGAGGCAGGAGAATTGCTTGAACTCAGGAGGCGGAGGTTGCAGTGAGCTGAGATTGTGCCACTGCACTCCAGCCTGGCGACAGAGTGAGATTCCTTCTCAAAAAAAAAAAAAAAAAAAAAGAGTTTCATAGTCTACCTCAACTGTATCATATTAGCAGCAGACATGGCTGAGAATCTAGCATTCTACGTGAATTGCAAGTCATTGGATAGAGGGTAGGCAGGCCCTGAGCACATTCTTAGGTGTTTAGTAAATTATTGATGATAGATCAGATAGGATAATTGGTAAGATAAATGGCTAAACCATTAATCCAAAAGTTATAAAATGGTCTTTTTTTCTTTTTTTGAGACGGAGTTTCTCTGTCGTTACCCAGGCTGGAGTGCCATGGCGCGATCTCAGCTCACTGCTACCTCCATCTCCTGGGTTCAAACGATTCTCCTGCCTCAGCCTCCTGAGTAGCTGGGACTACAGGCATGCACCACCACGTCTGGCTAATTTTTGTATTTTTAGTAGAGACGGGGTTTTACCATGTTGGCTAGGCTGGTCTCGAACTTCTGACCTCAGGTGATCCACCTGCCTCGGCCTCCCAAAGTGCTGGGATTACAGGCATGAGCCACCATGCCCAGCCTATAAATGATCTTTCATAAGTGCTAAGAGATAGGGAAGAAACAGTGCTGATCTGGGCCTCCCAATTAAGGAGATACTGGTGTTTGGACACATTTACAAACCCATTTATTGGGTTCTTCAAATACTAAGATGAGAATTTGAACTCTCTGACCAATTTTTTTTTTTTTTTTTTTTTTTTTTTTTCTCCAAGAGATGGGGGTCGGCCGGGTGCGGTGGCTCACGCTTGTAATCCCAGCACTTTGGGAGGCCGAGGCGGGCAGATCACGAGGTCAGGAGATCGAGACCACGGTGAAACTCTGTCTCTACTAAAAAAAAAAAAAATTAGCCAGGCGTAGTGGCAGGCGCCTGTAGTCCCAGCTACTCGGAGAGGCTGAGGCAGGAGAATGGCGTGAACCCGGCAGGCCGAGCTTGCAGTGAGCCGAGATCGTGCCACTGCACTCCAGCCTGGGTGACAGAGCAAGACTCTGTCTCCAAAAAAAAGGCGGGGGTCTCGCTATGTTGCCTACATTGGGGTACAGTAGTTGGCTATTCACGGGCGTGATCATAGCTCACTACAGTCTCGAACTCCTGGGCTCCAGCAATCCTCCTGCCTCGGCCTTCTGAGTAGTAGCTGGGACTAAAGGCACATGCTACCACACTGGGCTTAAATTTTTTATCTTAAGTCACTCTTGGTTCAGGCTCAAAGACTTAACAACTTCTCTGTTCTGTTTTCCAGAGAGATGGCTGCCCAAAAATTGTCAATCTGGGGAGCTCTAAGACAGACCTCTTCTATGAACGCAAAAAATACGGCTTCAAAAAGAGGTGATTGGTGGGTGGCCCCTTCCTCCCCCCAACAACAGTCTGCTGCAGCTGCCAGAAAACATGCCTACTACTACCAGCAGAAAGGGAGCAGAGCCCAGAGCATCACCAGGAGTGCCTGCTAGTGTACTGGCAGCTTGCCACCCCCTCCTCTCCCTTCACCCAGACACGTGGTAGGGATGGAAAAGGATTCTTCACAGAGCACTCTGGCATTCCATATCGGAGAAAAGTTGATAGATTAGTTAGTGGTTTTTCTTGAATTCGAGAAGCAAAGATCTGTTCTCCATATTGGTATGTTCTCCCTCAACCAAGATCTTCTAAAAAGAAATAATTTTAGTCTTCTGCTTGCGGAGTTGACTGAAGCGACGCCCAGTGAAAAACATGTTCTTGCAGCAGCTCTGGTGGCAGCTGTCCTTGAGGAACCTTCGGTGTATGGTGGGAAGCTATCAGAACAAGAAATGTAGGCATTTCCCATTTTTTTACGGGGGGGGGGCAGGCTCTGCCCTCTTGAAAGGCATTTACTTGTTTAACACTTGTGCTGGTGTCATGTTATTTTCCTTTTGAGAAATTGGAAACTCTTTCTGTTGCTATTATATTAATAAAGTTGGTGTTTATTTTCTGGTAGTCACCTTCCCCATTTAACTTTAACTCTAGGAATTTATTTTAGTCACCCAGGACTTTGTGATTCAAAACAGAGGTAGTGGGATTGGTTAAGTACTTTGTCCTCCTCTTATTACCACTGGAAGGAATTCAAAACCACCCATACCTTTCATTATAGATAGATCAAAGTCATTTTTAGAAACGTACTATTTTTTCCTTCCTGTCCAACTTTAATTTTGAACTGAAGAGATGGCTTCCAGTTTTGGCGGAGGCTGGGCACAGTAGCCCACGCCTGTAATCCCAGCACTTTGGGAGGCTCAGGCGGGTGGATCTTGAACCCAGGAGTTCAAGACCGGCCTGGGCAACATGGCAAAAACCCATCTCTATGAAAAATATGAAAACTAGTCAGGTATAGTGGCATGCACCTGTAGTTTAGTCCCAGCTACTCAAGGCTGAGATGGGAGGATCGCTTGAGCCTTGGAGATTGAGGCTGGAGTGAACAGTGATCCTGCCACTGCACACCAGCCTGGGTGACAGAGCAAGACTGTCCAAAAAAAAAAAAAAAAAAAAAAAAGATGGGCTGGGCGCAGTGGCTCACACCTATAATCCTAGCACTTTGGGAGGCCAAGGCAGGCGGATCACTTGAGCCCAGGAGTTCGAGATCAGGCTGGCCAACATGGCAAAACTCCGTCACTGCTAAAAATACAAAAATTAACCAGGCATGGTAGCACACGCCTGTAGTCTCAGCTACTCGGGAGGCTGAGACAGGAGAATTGCTTGAACCTAGGAGGCAGAGGTTGCAGTGAGCTGAGATCGTGCCATTGCACTCCAGCCTGGGCAGCAAGAGTGAAACTCCATCTCAAAAAAAAAAAAAAAAAAAATGGTTCCAGTATAACCCAGAGGATGCACAAAGGAAGGGTTCTAGGCCTAGCGTGGAGGTACCTCAGGAAGGCAGGGGAAGGCCAAGGCCATAGGGCTACAGCACTTTCCGGGCACTTTTGGCCACCCCTTTCTCTGCACTGCAGCCATAGGCCCCTTTTCAGTTCCAAAACTGCTGCTTTCCTTTTTGCTTCTACTTTGGGTTAATTTTTAACATGTTGATCCCTCTAGAATGCTTGCGCCCCCGTCTCTTTTACTCAGCTAACCCCTACTCCCTTCTGACCTTAGCCAAATATTTCCTCAAAGATGCCTCTCCGGACCCTTAATCTAAGTTCTCCTTGTACTCCCACATAGCATCATATGAGGGTTTTTGGTTTGGTCGGTTGGTTTTGAGAGGGCATCTCTGTCACCGAGGCTGGAGTGCAATGGCACGATCTCAGCTCACTGCAACCTCTACTTCCCAGACTCAGCAATCCTCCCACCTCAGGCTCTGGAATAGCTGGGACTACAGGCATGCACCACCCTGCCCAGCTAGTTTTTTGTTTTTGTTTTTTTGTTTTCTAGATGGAATTTTGCACTGTTGCCCAGGCTGGAGTGCAGTGGCGCAATCTCCACTCACTGCAACCTCCGCCTCCCAGATTCGAGCGATTCTCCTGCCTCAGCCTCCCTAGTAGCTGGGATTACAGGTGCCTGCCACCACACCCAGCTAATTTTTTGTATTTTTAGTAGAGATGGGGTTTCACTATGTTGGCCAGGCTGGTCTTGAACTGACCTCGTGATCCACCCACCTTGGCCTCCCAAAGTACTGGGATTACAGGCATGAGCCACCAAGCCCGGCCTGTGTTTTGTATTTTTCATAGAGACAAGGTCTCGCTGTGTTGCCCAGACTGGTCTCAAACCCTTGGATTCAAGTTACCCTCCTGCCTCAGCCTCCCAAAGTGCTGTGAATACAGGCATGAGCCACCACACCCAACCCTATGTTTTCTTAAAGCATTTGGTGATTAGTGAAAGTAACCTAAGACCGTGTCTACAAGAGCAGGAAGCAAGTTTGTTTTGCCCAGTAGGTAGCAGGTTAGGTGTTCACTATTGAATGAATACTCAAAGTCAAGGAAACTGGATAATAAACTGGACTTTGATATGTCAGAACCTACAGGCAAAGGGTGCAGTAGGCAAATAAGGGTATTTGTTGGGGGGGCATCAATTTGAGCAAAGACAGTCGTGAACAGGGTGATATGTATTGATTGATTCGGATACGGTCTCACTTTGTCCCCCAACCTGGAGTGCACTGTCGAACACAGCTCATTGCAGCCTCGACCCCCTGGGCTCAAACAGTCCTCCCAACTCAGCCTCCTGAGTAGCTGGGAGTTGTGAACCAGCATGCCCAGCTTTTTTTTTATTTTTTTATTTATTTTTATTTTTTGTAGAGACAGGGTTTCACCATATTGGCCAGACTGGTCTTGAACTCCTGAGGTCAAGCGATCCGTCTGACTTGGCTTTCCAAAGTTAGGATTATAGGCATGAGCCACCACCCCTAGCCTAGGGTGATGTGTTTAGGGAGCTCTGAGCAATTCTAATGCATCAGTGAGGTGATTGCTATGGTTTGAATGTTTGTCCCCTCTAAAACTCTTGTTGAAACTTGATTCCCAATGTGGCAGTATTCAGAAGTGGGACCTTTAAGAAATGATTGGGTCATGAAGGCTCTGCCCGCATGAGGGGAGGGGATTCATCCTTTCACTTTTTTTTTTTTTTTTTTTTGAGACGGAGCCTCTGTCACCCACGTTGGAGTGCAGTGGCGTGATCTGGGCTCACTGCAACCTCCACCTCCCAGGTTCAAGCGATTCCCCTGCCTCAGCCTCGAGTAGCTGGAACTACAGGCACGTGCCACCATGCCCAGCTAATTTTTGTGTTCACCACCATGCCTGGTTTATTTTTGTAATTTTAGGCTGGGCGCGGTGGCTCACGTTTGTAATTCCAGCACTTTGGGAGGCTGAAGCAGGTGGATCACGAGGTCAGGAGATCAAGACCACGGTGAAACCCCGTCTCTACTAAAAATACAAAAAATTAGCCGGGCGTGGTGGCGGGCGCCTGTAGTCCCAGGTACTCGGAGAGGCTGAGGCAGGAGAATGGCGTGAACCCGGGAGGCGGAGCTTGCAGTGAGCCAAGATCGCGCCACTGCACTCCAGCCTGGGCAACAGAGCAAGACTCCGTCTCAAAAAAAAAAAAAAAAAAAATTTGTAATTTTATTAGTGACAGGGTTTCACCATATTAGCCAGGCTGGTCTTGAACTCCTGACCTCAAATGATCCACTCACTTCGGCCTCCCAAAGAGCTGGGATTACAGGCATGAGCCAACACATCCAGCCCATCCTTTCACTGTTAATGGATTAATGGGTTATCATATAAATGGGACCGATACCCCCAAAATAGCTGGGTTTTTTTGTTGTTTTTGAGACGGACTCACTCCGTCGCCCAGGCTGGAGTGCAGTGGTGCCATCTCGGCTCACTGCAGGCTCCACCTCCCGGGTTCACACCATTCTCCTGCCTCAGCCTCCCGAGTAGCTGGGACTACAGGCGCTCGCCATCACGCCCGGCTAAATTTTTGTGTATTTTTTTTTTTTTTTTTTTGAGACGGAGTCTCGCTCTGTCGCCCAGGCTGGAGTGCAGTGGCGCGATCTCGGCTCACTGCAAGCTCCGCCTCCCGGGTTCACGCCATTCTCCTGCCTCAGCCTCTCCGAGTAGCTGGGACTACAGGCGCCCGCCACCACGCCCGGCTAATTTTTTGTATTTTTAGTAGAGACGGGGTTTCACCGTGGTCTCGATCTCCTGACCTCGTGATCCGCCCGCCTCGGCCTCCCAAAGTGCTGGGATTACAAGCGTGAGCCACCGCGCCCGGCCTTTTGTGTATTTTTTAGTAGAGATGGGGTTGCACCGTGTTAGCCAGGATGGTCTCAATCTCCTGACCTCATGATCCACCTGCCTTGCCCTCCCAAAGTGCTGGGATTACAGGCGTAAGCCCCCGTGCCCGGCTGGGTCCAATAGCTTTATAAGAGGAGAGACTGAGCCAGCACTCTCAGCCCCTTTGCCATGTGATGCCCTGTGCCACCTCCCAGCGAGAATGCTCTCACTAAATGTACCCCCTCAACCTGGGACTTCCCAGCCTCCAGAATTATAAGAAATAAATTTCTTTTTATAAATAACATAGTTTTAGGTATTACAAGCAAAAGAAAACTGACTAAGGTGTGGTAGGTCAAAAGAGGTAGAGAGACCAGATCATTTTCAGACTGTAATTAGAATGTGCAAAAAAGCCCTAGTTAAGAATAAAAAATAGGGCCGGGCGCAGTGGCTCACGCTTGTAATCCCAGCACTTTGGGAGGCCGAGGCGGGCGGATCACGAGGTCAGGAGATCGAGACCACGGTGAAACCCCGTCTCTACTAAAAATACAAAAAATTAGCCGGGCATGGTGGCGGGCGCCTGTAGTCCCAGCTACTCGGAGAGGCTGAGGCAGGAGAATGGCGTGAACCTGGGAGGCGGAAGTTGCAGTGAGCCGAGATTGCGCCACTGCACTCCAGCCTGGGCGACAGAGCAAGACTCCGTCTCAAAAAAAAAAAAAAAAAAAGAATAAAAAATAGTCCGGGCGTGGTGGCTCATGCTTGTAATCCCAGCACTTTGGGAGGCCGAGGCAGACAGATCACCTGAGGTCGGGAGTTGAAGACGAGCCTGACCAACATGGAGAAACCCCGTCTCTACTAAAAATACAAAAATTAGCCGGGCATGGTGGTGCATGCCTGTAATTCCAGTACTTTGGGAGGCCAGGAGTTTATGACTAGCCTGGGCAACAGTGAGGCCCCTGTCCCTACAAAAAAAAAAAAATTTTTTTTTTGAGACGGAGTCTCACTCTCTCACCCAGGCTGGAGTGCAATGGCATGGTGTCAGCTCACTGCAACCCCGGCCTCCCGGGTTCAAGTGGTTCTCCCACCTCAGCCTCCCGAGTAGCTGGGACTACAGGCATGTGCCACCACACCCAGCTAATTTTTTTTTTTTTTTTTTTTTTTTTTTTTTTTTTTTTTGAGACGAAGTCTTGCTCTTGTTGCCCAGGCTGGATTACAATGGTGCGATCTCGGTTCACTGCACCCTCTGCCTCCCGGATTCAAGCGATTCTCCTTCCTCAGCCTCCCAAGTAGCTGGGATTACAGGCGCCTGCCGCCACACCCGGCTAATTTTTGTAGTTTTAGTAGAGATGGGGTTTCACCATGTTGGTCAGGCTGGTCTCGAACTCCTGACCTCAGGCAGTCCACCCACCTAGGCCTCCCAAAGTGCTGGGATTACAGGCGTGAGCCACTGTGCCCGGCCTAATTTTTGTATTTTTAGTAGAGACGGGGGTTTCACTATGTTGGCCAGGCTGGTCTCGAACTCCTGACCTCGTGATCCACCTGCCTTGGCCTCCCAAAGTGCTGGGATTACAAGCATGAGCCACCGTGCCTGGCCTAAAAAAATTTTTTTTTAATTAGCCAGGTGTGGTGGCACATGCATATAGCCCTAGCTACTTGGGAAGCTGAGGTGGATCACTTGAGTCCAGGAGATCAAGGTTACAGTGAGCTATGATGGCACCACTACACTCTAGCCTGAGTGACAAAATGAAACCTTGTCTCTTAAAAAAGGAAACCTTGTCTATAACAACAACAAAAAAAAATTTAACAAATTTTTGGCCAGGCGCCATGGCTCACGCCTGTAATCCCAGCACTTTGGGAGGCCGAGGTTGGTGGATCACCTGAGGTCAGGAGACGTTCCAGACCAGCCTGACCATCATGGTGAAACCCCATCTCTACTAAAAATACAAAAATTAGCCAGGTGTAGTGGCAAATGCCTGTAATCCCAGCTACTCCAGAGGCTGAGGCAGGCGAATCATTTGAACCCAACCAAGAGGTTGAGGTGGTGAGCCAAGATCGTGCCACTGCTCTCCAGCCTGGGCAACACAGCAAGACTCCATCTCAAAAGAAATAAATAAATAAAAATTAGCCGTGTGTGGTGGTGAAAGCCTGTAATCCCAGCTATTCCGGAGGCTAAGGCAGGAGAATCACTTGAACATGGGAGGCAGAGGTTGCAGTGAGCAGAGATCACGCCACCACTACACTCCAGCCTGGGCTACAAGAGCGACTGTATCAAAAAAAAATTTAAGTTACTTATTAACCCCTTTGGTCCACATGACATCTTGTAACTACAGATGTTTAAAAAACTATTCCTTAGTTTCATCAAAACATCACCTTAACTGCACTCCATCAGCCTCTGTATGTATAAGATTAATGCCCTGTAGCATCTCAAATCAGCAGTTCAACCTCAGTCAAGTGAATTCCACTGAAACCTGCTTCTCTGTCAATTTAATAATCCCATTCTTGGTTTTTTTTTTTTTTTTTTGGAGATGAAGTCTTGCTCCGTCGCCCAGGCTGTACTGCAGTGGCGCAATCTCAGCTCACTGCAATTTCTGCCTCCCAGATTCAAGCGATTCTCCTGTCTTGGCCTCCCGAGTAGCTGGGACTACAGGCATGGGCCACCACGCCCCGCCAATTTTTCATATTTTAGTGGAGACAGGGTTTCACCATGTTGCCCAGGCTGGTCTCAAACTCCTGAGCCACGGCCTCCCAAAGTGCTAGGATCACAGATTTTTTTGTTTTTGTTTTTGTTTTTTTTTGAGACAGAGTTTTGCTCTGTTGCCCAGGCTGGAGTGCAGTAACAGGATCTGGGCTCACTGCAACCTCCACCTCCTGGATTCAAGCGATTCTCCTGCCTCAGCCTCCTGAGTAGCTGGAATTACAGGCGCGCCCTACCATGCCCAGCCAATTTTTGTGTTTCTAGTAGAGACAGTAGTCAGCCTCCCAAAGTGCTGGGATTGCAGGCATAAGCCACCTCACCCAGCTTTTTTTTTTTTTTTTTGATGGAATCTTGCTGTCGCCCAGGCTGGAATGCAGTGGCTCGATCTCGGCTCACTGCAACCTCCATCTCCTGAGTTGAACCAATTCTCCTGCCTCAGCCTCCCGAGTAGCTGGGATTACAGGCATGTACCACCATGCCCAGCTAATTTTTGTATTTTTAGTAGAGATGGGGTTTCCCCAGGTTGGCAAGGCTGGTCTCAAACCCCTGACCTCAGGTGATCCCCCGGCCTTGGCCTCCCAAAGTGCTGGGATTACAGGCATGAGCCACCACGCCCAGCCTCCTTACTTGACTTCTGTCTGTGCTCCTCACTCCATCAGGCAGTTGAAGGGACATCCCTTGAATACTCCCTGCCTTTTCCATGGCTATCTGTTTCCTTTGTTTGAAATACCCTTCTACCTTCCTATCTACTGGCCAAATGGATACCTCTTCCTTTCAAGCCCCTGACATCTCATGAAAGCTTCCAGAAGCACCATACCCCACAACAATTTCTGTCATTTGCATTATTTTCATGTCTAGTACCTACATACAACAGAAACAAAAGTTTCATGAAACAATATTACTGTGCGTGCTATAATCTGATATTTTCATCTTTTTTTTTGAGACGGAGTTTCACTCTGTCACCCAGGCTGGAGTGCGGTGGCGCGATCTCAGCTTACTGCAAACTCCACCTCCCAGGTTCAACGATTCTCCTGCCTCAGCCTCCTGTGTAGCTGGGACTACAGGCGCCCGCTACCACGCTCGGCTAATTTTTGTATTTTTAGTAGAGACAGGGTTTTACCATATTGGCTAGGCTGGTCTCGAACTCCTGACCTTGTGATCCACCTGCCTCGGCTTCCCAGAGTGCTGAAATTATAGGCGTGAGCCACTGCGTCTGGCCTGATATTTTCATTTTCTTTTTTTTTTTTTTTTTGAGACAGAGTCTCACTCTTTCACCCAGGCTGGAGTGCAGTGGCGCGATCTCGGCTCACTGCAGGCTCCACCCCCCGGGGTTCACGCCATTCTCCTGCCTCAGCCTCCCGCGTAGCTGGGACTACAGGCGCCCGCCACCTTGCCCGGCTAATTTTTTGTATTTTTAGTAGAGATGGGGTTTCACCGTGTTAGCCAGGATGGTCTCGATCTCCTGACCTTGCGATCCGCCCACCTCGGCCTCCCAAAGTGCTGGGATTACAGGCTTGAGCCACTGCGCCCGGCCTTCATTTTCTTTCATTCTATTCTAAAACTCCTGGCTGAAATCCATTCAACTGGATTTAGTTTGTTTTTTGAGATGGAGTTTCCTTCTTTTGCCCAGGCTGGAGTGCAGTGCCGTGATCTTGGCTCACTGGAACCTCTGCCTTCAGTTTCAAGCGATTCTCCTGCTTCAGCCTCCCGAGTAGCTGGAATTACAGGTGCCTGCCACCACGCCCAGCTAATTTTTGTATTTTTAGTAGAGATAGTGTTTCACCAGCCGGGCGCTGTGGCTCACGCTTGTAATCCCAGCACTTTGGGAGGCCGAGGTGGGCTGATAACGAGGTCAGGAGATCAAGACCACGGTGAAACCCTGTCTCTACTAAAAATACAAAAAATTAGCCAGGCCTGGTGGCAGGCGCCTGTAGTCCCAGCTACTTGGAGAGGCTGAGGCAGGAGAATGGCATGAACCCGGGAGGCGGAGCTTGCAGTGAGCTGAGATCCCGCCACTGCACTCCAGCCTGGGTGACAGAGCCAGACTCCGTCTCAAAACAAAAAAAAAAAAAAAAAAAAGATGGTGTTTCACCATGTTGGCCAGGCTGGTCTCCAACTCCTGACCTCGTGATTTGCCCGCCTTGGCCTCCCAAACTGCTGGGATTACAGGCATGAGCCACCGTGCCTGGCCTAAACTGGGTAATTTTATGACCCCCACTAATGGACAACAACCTCAAGTTTTAAAACAATTAACTAGAAGAGGGGCTGCTTGGGGATGGAGTTGGCGGGGCAGGGGATAAAAATAAAATCAACTAGGTCAGGCATGGTGGCTTACACCTGTAATCCTAGCAATTTGGGAGGTGGAGGATTGCTTGACGCCAAGAGTTCAAGACCAACCTGGCCAACAAACCTAGCAAGACCCTGTCTATATTAAGAAAACAACAGTCGGAACTAACTAGATCATAAATAAGATCCTTGAGTTCCCTTTGCCTCTCCTGCCACCCACGGCATACAATAGGCAACCACTCCAACAATTATTTGCTAAATTAAACTAAAAAAGGGGTCACAAACTCAGGAGTCTGGATGAGTAATATCATTGATTGAAAAGGGAGGGGTAAAAGAAGAATAGCCCAAGTGTGATGATAAATGGTATGTGACCCTCAGCCTCGGTGTCTGGGACACAATAGGGGAGTGGTGGGGACCTTAGGCAACCAGAGAACACAAGCCCTGTCTAAAGGAGACAGCTGCTATTCAACTCCAGACAATTGCTGCCAGTTTGAATGCCCAGTGTTGCCAGATATTTTGAATTTAGGACAAGTGGCAACTTAGGATATTTTTGTACAATATCCCAAATTTTCAATATTGGCAACTCACTTTTAAAACCGTAATATGTCAGTATATGCCAAGAAAAGAAATCTGCCAGATGTGGACCTTGGGCTGCCAATTAGCAGCTTCTAAATTAAAATTAACTTCTCAGGGAATCAAACTGAACTGACTAAATTTCAGAGAGACTATGTGTCACTCTATTCTGACCTGTAACTTTTTTTTTTTTTTTTTTGAGACGGAGTCTTGCTCTGTCACCAGGCTGGAGTGCAGTGGCATGATCTCGGCTCACTGCAACCTCTGCCTCCCAGGTTCAAGCAATTCCCCTGCCTCAGCCTCCCTAGTAGCTGGGACTACAGGCGCGTGCCACCATGCCCGGCTAATTGTTTGTATTTTAGTAGAGACAGGGTTTCTTTTTTTTTTTTTTTTTTTTTTGAGATGGAGTCTCGCTCTGTCACCCAGGCTGGAGTGCAGTGGCGCGATCTTGGCTCACTGCAAGCTCTGCCTCCCGGGTTCAGGCCATTCTCCTGCCTCAGCCTCCCGAGTAGCTGGGACTACAGGCGCCTGCAACCACGCCCGGCTAATTTTTTGTATTTTTTTAGTAGAGACGGGGTTTCACTGTGTTAGCCAGGATGGTCTCGATCTCCTGACCTCATGATCCGCCCGCCTCGGCCTCCCAAAGTGTTGGGATTACAGGCGTGAGCCACCGCGCCCGGCCAGGGTTTCTTTTTCTTTTTTTTTTTTTTTTTTTTTGAGACAGAGTCCCACTCTGTCGCCCAGGCTGGAGTGCAATGGCGCAGTCTCAGCTCACTGCAACCTCCGACTCCTGGGTTCAAGTAATTCTCTTCCCTCAGCCTCCTGAGTAGCTGGGATTACAGGCAACCGCCACCAAACCCGGCTAGTTTTTTTTTTTTTTTGTATTTTTAATAGAGACGGTGTTCCACCATGTTGGCCAGGCTGGTCTCAAACTCCTGACCTCAGGTGATCTGCCCGCCTTGGCCTCCCAAAGTGCTGGGATTACAGGCGTGAGCCACCGTGTCCCACCTGTAGAGACGGGGTTTCACCACATTGGCCAGGATGTTCTCAATCTCCTGATCTTGTGATCCACCTGCCTCAGCCTCCCAAAGTGCTGGGATTACAGGTGTGAGCCACCGCGCCCAGACCTAACCTGTAGCGTTTTTTTGTTTTGTTTTGTGGGTTTTTTTTAAATATTTTTTTTTGAGATGGAGTTTCACTCTTGTTGCTCAGGCTGGAGTGCAATGGTGCGATCTTGGCTCACTGCAACCTCTGCTCCCAGGTTCAAGCGATTCTCCTGCCTCAGCCTCCCTAGTAGCTGGGATTACAAGCATGTGCTACCACGCCCGGCTAATTTTGTATTTTTAGTAGAGACGAGGTTTCTCCATGTTGGTCAGTCTGGTCTCAAACTCCCGACCTCAGGTGATCTGCCCGCCTTGGCCTCCCAAAGTACTGGGATTACAGGCGTGAGCCACCATGCCCGGCCAGTCCTGTAGCTTTTTTATTGTAGTTTGAAGCAAGGACATAGAAGGAAAAGATTCTTTGCCTTGCTTGGAATTTTCCTGTCTTAAAAGACTCTGATTATTTCCACCTGTTCCCAGTCACTCAATTCCTTATCAGCTCTGTCCCGAGTGGCCTGTTGACACCACCAAAGCTAAAATGTTACTTTCTTTGAACACTGCATTTTAGCATCTTAGCAAGACAGGTTTGTTTACTTACCTTGTTTACTAGACTTCACAGTATTGGTGAATATATAAAAAATCATTTGTCAGCTGGACATGGTGGCTTATTCCTGTAATCCCAGCACTTTGGGAGGCCGAGGCAGGTGGATCACGAGGTCAGGAGATGGAGACCAGCTTGGCTAACACGGTGAAACCCTGTCTCTACTAAAAATACAAAAAATAAGCCAGGTGTGGTAGCAGGCGCCTGTAGTCCCAGCTACTCCGGAGGCTGCGGCAGGAGAATGGCGTGAATCCGGGAGGTGGAGCTGGCGGTGAGCCGAGATCGCGCCACTGCACTCTAGCCTGGGCGACAGAGCGAGCGAGACTCCATCTCAAAAAAAAAAAAAAAAAAACAAAAAACAGGTGTGGTGGTACATGCCTCTAATCCCAGCTACTCGGGAGGCTGAGGCAGGGCAATCACTTGAAACCAGGAGCTGGAGGTTGCAGTGAGCCGAGATCATGCCACTGCACTCCAGCCTGGGCAACAGAGCAAGACTCCGTCTCAAAATAAATAATAAACAAATAATAAATAAAAATTTTTAAAAATCATTTTTCCTAAGTAGGCAACCACGCTTCCCCAAAGCCAGTTTCTGTCTTTGCACCTGCTGAAGAAAACAAATTGAAGAACTATTTTCTTGGATAACTTCAAAGAAACAATACAAAATTTCTTGCCCTGGAGTGTGTACGAAAGGGTGACGCATCTATGCGACTTAACTGGGGCCAATTATGACCAGCCTGACTTGTCATGGCGCCACATCTTGCTTACTCTCAGACAGGAGATGTGCCCCCACCTTCTCCCTGCCTCACTTGCTTGCTCATAGAGCTCACCATCTTGCAAGCACGGTGCATGCCTTTCAACATACGATTATTCAAAATGGGAGGGGAATCTGGAATGTCTGAGTAGGCATTCAGCTCACAATTAAGCCCTGGCAAGATGTAATCACACACTGGGAAGGAAAAAAAAACTTCTTCCTCACCACATGATAAATGGAGACATCAGCAGTTGAGAAGGGTGGTTACGTTTTTTCCCCTCGATTTAATCTTTTCCTACTTATATGCTAACCTTTTACCCAGAGCTCCCACCAAGGAGACTGGATTTCTCATTTCATTCTAATGATGCTGCTCAGGGCTGATGTCTTTCCAGCGTTGCAAAAGAGATTCTATTAAACGCACAAACACGCAGAAATTCATGGCCTTCCTTCTAAGGATTCAGTCCGCCCTCCCTCAGCCTGTCCGGAACGGTAGAAGACGTCTACCCTTTAACTGCTTGTATGTACTCCAGCTGTTCCTCCTAAGATGCCGTAGGACAACTCGCTTCAGCTCACCTTCACCTTTACCATTGTCAAAAGTTTCACATTGGAGAGTGCACACCATACTCAGCACAGGATATGCAGGATATGCAGAGGCAATTTGGCACAAACACTAATCTTTAAATTAAGAATAGCAACGATTTGAGCCAGGCTTAACATACAGCATCATATTTAATCCCCCACACGAGCTCCATTTTATAGATGAGGAAACGGAGGTTTGGTGATGTCAAGCGTTTTGCTGCATTAAATCAAGATCACACAGTAGGTAGCCGAACTGGGATGTAAACCCAGCTATTTCTATGGCTGCCTTAATCAATGACTACAAATACCAGTATCCCTTGCCGTGCCCGCTGGCGCAATCGCACACTCCCAAGGGCCCAGTCTTAGCGGCTGGATCCTAAACCCAATCAGACACCTATTCTCCCTTTCCCCCGACCAATGGGAAGGCTGTTGCTAACACGCTGGCTATATTTTTAGCTCTCAGTGCTCTGGGAGCGTGTGGGTCGGCTGAGCCTCTCTGCCTGGTGGGAAGAGCTAGGAGAAAAGAGAGGAGGGGAGGAGGAAAGGGAGGGTGTAGCGGGGCTGTGCGGGAGGGGGCGTGTGTGTGACGCTGTCACTCGCTGACGCACAAGGCAAGTAGTCCCTGGAGGTGCCCCCGGGGTTGCGGCGCTCAGAGTGTGGGGGATGGGGGGGCGCTCAGGCTCTCTCCCGCCTCCCTGTCCCGGTGGAGTTTGCCCTCCAGCCCGGCATTTCTCTGTTGCATTCAGGGAAAGCGCATTTAAACCCCCACGCTACTGGTGCTCTCCGCCCTTGCCAAAAAAAGCGATCAAGGAAAAAAAAAGCAAACCGTTCGTAGCTGGAAACTTTCGGATCTCGCCACCCAACGTGGGGTTGGCGGCTGCTCCTGGGCCGGAACCGTCTGGAATGACAAAAAAGGTGTGGGCGGGAGGGGAGAACTGGGAAATGGGCGATCTAAGGGGGGACCGGGGAGAAGACCTCACTCACAGTCCCCCGGGGGCTCCAGACTGCATCTTCCGGCACTCATGTCTGCCTGTGACCGCAGAACACGGCCCTCCCTATCCCTGGCTCTGTGTCCCGCACACTCACAAAGAGGCAGAGCAGCCCGCGTGGCCAGAGCCGGCGGAGGGGGCCTCAGCGCGCGGGCCTGGCTCGCCCAGTCCGAGGTTCGCGGAGCCTCGCTCCGCCGCCCGAAGGGCCGTAGTGGGTGCGAGCCCTGCGCCCGTGGCACGGTCAGGGGCCATCCCACGCCGGCGGGACTGTGACTAGAAGAAATGTGGCTCTCCCGCGTGCCCCACACTGGGGTCGCTGGCCAGAAAGAGCAAACAAGAGTTGGGAGAGGGGATGCGCCCGCGCGCCTGCGCAGAGCCGGAGCCGGCCCTCCAGGCTGCAAGGAAAGGAGCGCCAGAGGCGGTGAGGCCAATGGTCCTTTGTGGCGTTCGGCTCGTTTCACGGCCGTCGGCCTCGTCCTCGGCTCCTCTTACTCCCGCACAGCGCGGCCCAGGCCCCAGAGTCCCCCTCGCCTTTCTTTCGACGTTGAGTCCCCCGAGGAAGCACAAGGCGCTCGGAAGACTCATGCCTACCCGAAATGGGTCCGAAACGTTTCCAGAGCCCGCGTAGTCCCCTCAACTCCCCCTCCCGCAGAGGCCGTAACGGGGCGATGCTATCGCCGCGGACACGGCCACACGCTCGGAGCTGGAGGGAAGGCCCCGGGAAACGGCTCGGGCAAACGTCCGAACCATGGGCTCCGAGGCAGGTGCAGGGCGGACGACTCAGCGGGGGGTTTCCGGAGGGCATGGTGACGCCCTCCCCTCCCCGGCGATACTCGTACCCCAAACACAACTAAGAGTACACTGTGCCCGGCCCGTGAGCAACCCGGCCCCAGGTGGTCCCCGGCCCTCACGGAGCGCCCCTGGGAGAACACCTCACACAACGCGCACAAGTTCAGACAGTGGTATGGGAATGAAGGAAAGGAGTGCGGCGCGGTGCGGCGCTGTGACAGGAAAGGGAAGACGGGGAGCCGGACGCAGGACCGGCGAGCACAGAAAGGCCTGGGAGCTGCTCCGCGAGGTACCAGTAAGCTGAGGCGCGGGGCTGGCTGGGAAGTAGTCCCGGCCGGGCCCCGGCCCCGCCCCTGCAGGGCGGAGGGACGCATCACGCAGGGGTGGGGAAGCCGGATCCGTGCGCAGGGTTGCTAAGGGTGAAACTTTTCATTGACTTTGCTCACTTCGGGCCGGGGCGCGGGAAGCTGCGGGTTGTTGGCGGAGGCAAGCCAGTGGCTCGGGCGACGCGGGGCCAGGAGGGCAGGACCGCCTGCCGGCGACAGCCCATACCGTCTTTCGTTCCGCGACACGAACCACCCTCCGGTCCGCCATCCCCGCGTCGTGCCCGCCCTCCGGCCCCCCGCCGCCGAGCCCGACCTCCTAAGAGCTGAAAGAAATTATTGAGTCATAGTCCATAGCCCCCTGCTTCGTCCCCCCAACCCTCAACGACGAAAAGGACTTAAGTCCCCCGGCCCGGCGACGCCCGAGAAGAAAGGGAGAGCGACCTCCGCCCCGCGCTCAGGACCTCCCTGGAGGGAGAAGCCGCCCCGCGGCCGGCAGAGCGCCCCGCCGCCGCGGAGACCCGAGTGAGTGAGTTGGGGGGCGTGCGGGCGGGGGGCCCGCCCCGAGACCCAGCCGGCCGGACTACCTCTCCCACCCCGCCCCACTCCCGCTTTGCTGGACTCCACGTTGCTGCCGCTCCCTCCCCGCCTGGCCAGCATTTTCTTTCCCCATCCAGCTTCCCTCCAGACCCCTTTCCCCTGCTCCTCTTCTCACGCCATCTGTGCTCCTGGGGTGCCCAAGAGCTCCCTTTTCTCCCAGTTCCAAGAGTGGCCCTCTCCTGGGTGGGGTGCATTTCCTCCCTTCCCCGCCTCCCCCAGTTCTTTATATCCCAGCTACTCGCTAGATCTTCCTTGTTCTCCAAAGAAACATAACTCCCCCCACCGTTAAATAAATCCAAGGAAGGGGATCCAGGCCTTGTTTTTCTGCTTCTTTTCCCGTGTGCAGGGAAGGGGGGTGGTAATTGTTAATAGGCTCTATTTCTGGCTCTGTGGAGCCTGAAGGGTGGAGGTTGGACACCCCCTTTGGCGACGGGACAGGTCAGTGGAGATTGTCCTTGGGCCACTGAGCCAGAGTTCACCGTTTCGGCTTGAGCTCTTTATACTCTTAAGTGTTTTAATGGAAAATTGGGCAGAAAAAAGTACCCTTAGAGCAGTGCCAGTGAGTGGATTCTGCTTATCTTGGTAAGGTGCCTGCGAGGTGGGGCCCTACCCCCAAACTCCTTCCCCTCCTGTCCGGAGGATGAACTGTGCCCTTGACCACCAGAAATCTGGGAGGGGAAGGAGGGTGCAGAGAGGAGGCACAGTCGGCAGGCCCTCTCCCTCCCCCAGGAGAAACCAGAACCCCGCACAGGAAGCTTCAACTTGGGGACCAGTGGAGGCCAGTCTCTGGTGCTACTCCGTATCTAAACGGTCTTTTTCTCCTTCTTACCCACCGTACCCTGGGAATGGGTCCTTCATCTCTGATTTTCCGGCAGAAAAACAATCCTATTGCTTTCTTGGGCTTCTACTCCCTTCCCTCCGTGAAGCATAGGGGGAAAGAAGCTTGTGTGGGAGGAAGGATTAAGGAGGTTTAACACCCAGCAGGGGAGCTTGCCGAGGATCTGGTAAGTCTGGTCGAAAAGCAGACCTTGCAATGGGAGGAGACACACAGAATTTTAGTATGAGAAGATGCTCAGGTGTCAGGTGTACAGTTTTTTTCCTCTCTGCCTGGGAACCTTTTCCTATTTCCCTCTCCCGGATCTGGTTACTCAGACTTGGATTAGAAATGGGGTGAGGCTTGGGCCCTGCTAGCCTTGGCCTGGCGCCTCCCCACAGCTTGACTGGAAATTTCTTTGGCCGAGAGGACAGGAGAACTGGGTTTGATTCCTGCCTTTCCTTTCCTGGCTGTTGGGGTGCTGGAGCCGAGTCCGCTAGGCATTAAGTGAAAAAGATCCGTTTCCCTTTGAATCCACCGTCCATCCAGCAACCCCACACGGACGGCCCAGGCCCTGGAATTCAGATTGGGTGGGGGGAAAGGGGTCGTGACCTTATCTAAGCGAGCCCACCCCCTTCACCCAGAAAAAACTCATTAGAAGCAGATCCTAGTTTCAACAGTAATGGGAGGCGATGAAGGGAAAGGTGGGAAAATTAAGCTCTCGTAAAGCCTAGAGGATGTGGTGGGGCCATACAATACGGGGAGTAGGCCTTTTGGGTAGAATCTACATGCAATGTATTAGGCGATGGGAGGGGGCGCCGACCCGCCTCAGCGCGCATGTGCATCGGAAACTTTTCCTGGGCTCTTCGACCCTCGGTCGGCTCCCCTTACCGGGCATGCGTATTGCGGCCAGTTGGGCCTTCGCAAAGTGCTCAGGGAAGTGTAGTGTGCAGGGAAAGTAGGTCACTCTTGCTATCGCCTGGTCCGGAGGCGTTCGAGGACTACAATTCCCAGAGTGCAGAGCGCGCCCTCACCGCCCTCCTCCGCCTACGTTTGGGTTGAGTCGAGTTTTCCTGCCTCCTGAGGAACATGGAGTGCCCTAGAAAGGGTCTTCTTAGCCGGAAGAGGCCTTGTTGTCAGACCTAAGGTTGACCGGTCTGTGTCTAGGGGGAGATGATGAGAGACTGGGCGCGGTGGTGCAGTCAGTCAGCACCAGTCCTGGAAGCCTTTCAATCCACACCCGCCTGTCTGGGCCGCTGCCTCTGGGACCAGCGAGTTGGGGCGGATCCCGTGTCTCACCAAGGAGAGGAGCTGCCTGCCTTTGGCTCTCACTCCTCGAACAGCGGCAGGGCACTCACATCCACCCGGTCTGTGACACCTGCTGGCCCCTCCACGCTGAGTTGAGTCCTGTAGTCCGTCACTGTAGGACAGTTTGCACATTTAAGGCTTAGAGGTGTCTGAGTATCTTTTTGGGTTTGGGGCTCAGTGGATTCCATCACCATTATCCCTCCTTTCCCTCTTTGAAACAGAATTTTCTTTCTAAAATACCTTCTGGCCGGGTGCGGTGGCTCACGCCTGTAGTCCCAGCACTTTGGGAGGCTGAGGCGGGTAGCAGATCACCTGAGGTCGGGAGTTCGAGACTAACCTGACCAACTTGGAGAAACCCCGTCTCTACTAAAAATATAAAATTAGCCGGGCGTGGTGGCGCATTCCTGTAATCCCAGTTACTCGGGAGGCTGAGGCAGGAGAATTGCTTGAACCCGGGAGGCGGAGGTTGCGGTGAGCCGAGATCGTGCCACTGCACTCCAGCCTGGGCAACAAGGCGGAAACTCCGTCTCAAAAAAAAAAAAAAAAATCTTAAGGCTAGGCAGTGGCTCACGCCTGTAATCCCAACACTTTGGGAGGCCGAGGCGAGCGGACCACGAGGTCAAGAGTTCGAGACCAGCCTGGCCAACATGGTGAAGGCCCGTCTCTACTAAAAATACAAAAAATTAGCCGGGCGTGGTCCCGCGTGCCTATAATCCCAGCTACTCGGGAGGCTGAAGCGGGAGAATTGGTTGAACCTGGGAGGCGGAGGTTGCAGTGAGCCAAGATGGCGCCATTGCACTCCAGCTCTGGGCTGCAGAGCAAGACCGTCTCGAGGGGGAAAAAAAAAATCTTCCTTCGCTTCTGACATTAGAGCAGGCAGACACATGCGCGCACGCACACACACGCACACCTTCCTCACATTTTTATCAGAAGTTCTCTCTGGAATCTGCACTGACTGAGACATTTTTGAGCTTCACGCCCCACTTCTTCCCCTCCCTGTCATCTTTCTCCTAGGCACCTACTCTTTAAAACACAAGTCAAAAAAATAAAAAATAAAAAAAAATAAAACACAAGTCAGCACAAGGGATCAGAATCCAGGTTTAACTTTGCTGCTGGAAGTGAACAAGTGAGGATAAGATTCTTAGTGAAATTTGACAGAATTTTGCTCTCATATTTGCCCTTTTTAATAGGTTGACAAAAGGGAGATTTTGCTGTTGTTAAACACCTCACCATTTTTATTCTTCTTGCTCCTTTTTGGCCATTTGTGCCTACACTGGGGTTGGAAAATATCTTAGTGTCCTCTGCAGCCACTTAAGTGAATCCCTTTACTTGTTCCCTTTATTGACAGGTAGTTATTTCTAAGCTTTCTAATCTTACCATACTTCCATAAATATTTTATATATAAGCTCTAGAATTTGTTCATAGCTTTTTAAAAAATGAACAAACTCCTCTGAATGGCCACTCCTATCTTTAGCTAAAGACAAGCCAGCACCAGTGCTTTAATCCTCTGCTCCATAAGCTTCTTGCAGTCAAAATTAGAGCCTGAGCTGATAGAGCAGAAAATCTCATTCTGGTTGTCCATCATTTTTGTAAGGTTCCACCCCACAGCCATCTGGTCCAGCCTGTTCTCTAATTAAAGAGGCAAAGGTGGCATTATATGCTTCCTTATTTGTGCGGCAACATCACTGAGGTATAAATTGGTGTGCAGCTTTAGTTGCTTATGCTGCAGAAAATGGTTAGCTAGGCAGGGCTGATGACAGTGGTTCTATTGTATTTTGGGGTGGGAGGCTTATTTCCCAATGACTTTGGCCTGCATTTAAAACGCTCTCATTTTGAGGCCAAACTGTTGAGGAGTGGTTAACTTGGAAGGCAATTATGCAGCCAGGTTTGAGGAGGCCTAGAAAGGTGTAGAAGCCCTTTGCTCTCAGTGGAAATACCAAGAGGTGCATTTTAAGAGGCCATGCAGTACCTTGGGAGAAGTATCATATGTTGACTTCAGTCTGTTTTAGATTTCAAAAATACTTTGGAAACACTGTCTTTAATAACAGATTCCATTCTAGGGAACCAGTATCAACTTTCCTCACAACTTTTTTTTCTTTTTTTTTATTGAGGCAGAATTTCTCTCACTTTGTCATTCAGACTGGAGTCCAGTGGCATGATCTCGGCTTACTGCAACCTCTGCCTCCCAGGTTCAAGCAATTCTCTTGCCTCAGCCTCTGGAGTAGTGGGATTATAGGCACCCGCAACCATGCCTGGCTAATTTTTGTGGGTTTTTTTTTTTTTGATCACTCTGTTGCCCAGGCTGGAGCGCAGTGGCGTGATCTTGGCTCACTGCAACCTCTGCCTCCCGGGTTCAAGCAATTCTCCTGCCTCAGCCTCCTGAGTAGCTGAGGTTACAGGCGCGTGCCACCACACCTGGCTAATTTTTTATTTTTAGTAGAGACAGGGTTTCACCATGTTGGTCAGGCTGGTCTCAAACTCCTGACCTTGTGATCCGCCCGCCTCAGCCTCGCAAAGTGCTGGGATTACAGGCATGAGCCACCATGCCCGGCTAATTTTTGTGTTTTTAGTAGAGATGGGGTTTCGCCACGTTGGCCAGGCTGGTCTTGAATTCCTGGCCTCAAGTGATCCACCTGCCTCGGCCTCCCGAAGTGCTGGGATTACAGGTGTGAGCCACCACACCTGGCTCTTCACAACTTTTTAGTCTGCTCCTTGTTGGACACCTCCGTGGACCATGTGGCCCTTCAGACCTCTGTTCCTGAGAGAAGGCTCATGGTTCTGGTGAGTAGTTTTGTATCTGCTGATGAGCCTGATCCTCATAAACAGAAAGCCCTTTATTCTTTCTACTATTCTTACTTTTTTTTTTTTTTTTTTTTTTTTGAGGTAGAGTCTTGCTCTGTCACCCAGGCTGGAGTGCAATGGCACGATCTCAGCTCACTGCAACCTCCGCCTCCTGGGTTCAAGCGATTCTCCTGCCTCAGCCTCCCGAGTAGTTGGGACTACAGATGCGTGCCACCACGCCTGGATAATTTTTGTATTTTTAAAGAGATGGGGTTTCACCATGTTAGCTAGGATGGTCTCGATCTCCTGACCTCGTGATCCGCCCGCCACGACCTCCCAAAGTGCTGGGATTACAGGCGTGAGTCACTGTGCCCGGCCTCTACTATTCTTACTTTTTATACCCAAAAAGCCCTGAAATTGGTCTGTATTGATCATTAATAGACATTTGAGGCTGAGGCACGTGGATCACTTGAGCACAGGAGTTCAAGAACAGCTTGGGCGACATGGCGAAACCCCATCACTACATAAAAATACAAAAAAAAAAAAAAATGAGGCTGGACATGGTGGTTCAGGCCTGTAATCCTACCACTTTGGGAGGCTGAAGCAGGTGGATCACTTGAGGCCAGGAGTTCAAGAGCAGCCTGGCCAACGTGATGAAACCCCATGTGTATTAAAAATACAAAAAATAGCTGGGTGTGGTGATGCACGCCTGTAATCCCGGCTACTCAGTAGGCTGAGGTGGGAGAATTGCTTGAACACAGGAAGCAGAGGTTGCAGTGAGTCGAGATCATGCCACTGCACTCCAGCCTGGGTGACAGAGTGAGACTTCATCTCAAAAAAAAAAAAAAAAAAAAGCCAGGTGTGGTGGTGCATGCCTGTAGTCCCAGCTACTTGGAGGATGAAGTGGGAGGATCACCTGAGCCCAAGGAGGTGGAGGCTGCAGTGAGCTGTGTGACAGAGTGAGACCCTATCTCAAAAAAAGAAAAAAGAGGCCAGGTGCGGTGGCTCACGCCTGTAATCCCAGCACTTTGGGAGGCCGAGGCGGGCGAATCAAGAAGACAGCAGTTGAGACCATCCTGGCCAACATGGGGAAACGCCGTTTCTACTAAAAAAAAAAAAAAAAAACACAATTAGCCAGGCGTGGTGGTGCATGCCTGTAATCCCAGCTACTTTGGAGGCAGAGGTTGCAGTGAGCCGAGACCGTGCCATTGCACTACGGCCTGGGTGACAGAGCGAGACTCCGTCTCAAAAAAAAAAAAAAGAAAGAAAAAGAAAAAAATAGACATTTGAAGAAACTTAGAGATGAAGTCTGTGTTGGAGGCTGGGAAAAGAGGG
This sequence comes from Symphalangus syndactylus, assembly GCF_028878055.3. Taxonomy (NCBI): domain Eukaryota; kingdom Metazoa; phylum Chordata; class Mammalia; order Primates; family Hylobatidae; genus Symphalangus; species Symphalangus syndactylus. The sequence goes on from NC_072440.2 coordinate 18,322,151, forward strand.
TAACCAGGGTATTCTGAGTTCTAAGTGTTCTTGTGGAGGGTTTGGGAGAGGCATAGTTGTGGTACCTCTGCTGACTCCCATGTGACTTCTGTTCCTCAGAACTGAAATGAGAGTTAACTAGATTTAGCCACTGTCATGCTGCTCCAGATTGACTCAGTGAGTCTTCTCTGATACATTCACCCCAAAAGTCTTTTTCTGAGGATTTAGTCCCAAAAATGCCCCTTAAGGCCGCGTGTGTTGGCTCATGCCTGTAATCCCAGCACTTTGGGAGGCCAAGGCAGGCGGATCACTTTAGGTTAGGAGTTTGAGACCAGCCTGGCCAACATGTTGAAACCCCATCTCCACTAAAAGCACAAAAACTAGCCAGGCGTGGTGGCGGGCGCCTATAGTCCCAGCTATTCAGGAGGCCGAGGCACAAGAGTCACTTGAACCTGGGAGGTGGAGGTTGCAGTGAGCCAAGATCGCGCCACTGCAGTCCAGCCTGGGCAATAGAATGAGACTCAGTCTCTACATACATACGTTAAATTAAATTAAATTAAATGCCCCTTAAGAGCCATGGGCCCAGGCCTGAGAATTACAGGGAAATGTGTTGGGGCAGGTGTTTAGAAAACTCAAAATCCCCAAGCCTGAAATTAGCACCTGGATACTTCAAGCTGGATCCAGAAAGGATCTGAATCAAAATCCAGCCCCGAGTCTTTCACAGGACAGAAGATGCCCTTGACAGTTCATGGAGCAGTCATGTCTCTGTGCTTAGCTCAGCAGCACAGCCTTGCCCAGAGGTCCGGCTAGGAACATGTTCTGGCTCTGCCTCCCTTCAGAGATGGCTCTTTCAGTTCAGTTTCTCCCCCATCATGAGCCCCAGAGCTGCCCTTTTGGAGAAAATGAGATTAGGATCACTGGCTCTCAGGATCTCACAGATCCTGAGACATGAGGCTGGCCCAGGCCGAGGAAATAAACCTTTTTGACCTCAGTGGGATCTGGCTGTGAGAGAATCCCAAAATAACAATCTGGTGTTTATCTTGGGCTGCCTTCTCTCCAGGGATCTCAAAACACTTGATAAATCTGATCTGCTGCCGAGCACAGGTGGTCAGACAGTCCCTGGGAGACTGAGTGATGATGGGTCCCTGCTGGAGGCTGCAGGGTGATGGAAAATTTCTTTCCTCTGCCACCCTCATCACTTACACTCTCGCCAGAAACTACAGAGATTCCCTCTCCTTTTCTCTGCTTCCCTGTGGCAGCCCCCAGTCAGCAGTTCCCTTGTTGGTCCACATCTCTGATTGTGACAGGTCTTGCCTTTTTCCTGGGGCTCATGCTCTTGTCTTACTCTTTTTTGTTTTGTTTTTTTTTGAGACGGAGTTTCGCTCTCGTCGCCCAGGATGGAGTACAATGGTGCGATCTCGGCTCGCCACAACCTCCGCCTCCTGGGTTCAAGTGATTCTTCTACCTCAGCCTCCCGAGTAGCTGGGATTACAGGCATGCACCACCACGCTCGGCTAATTTTTTGTATTTTTAGTAGAAATAGGGTTTCTTTTCTTTTTCTTTTTTTTTTTTTTTTTTTTTGAGACGGAGTCTCACTCTGTCACCCAGGCACCCAGGCTGGAGTGCAGTGGTGCGATCTCGGCTCACTGCAAGCTCCGCCTCCCGGGGTCACGCCATTCTCCTGCCTCAGCCTCTCCGAGTAGCTGGGACTACAGGGGCCTGCCACCACGCCCGGCTAATTTTTTGCATTTTTAGTAGAGGCGGGGTTTCACCGTGGTCTCCATCTCCTGACCTCGTGATCTGCCCGCCTCGGCCTCCCAAAGTGCTGGGATTACAAGCGTGAGCCACCGCGCCCAGCCTAGTAGAGATAGGGTTTCTCCACGTTGGTCAGGCTGGTCTCGAACTCCCGACCTCAGGTGATCCACCCACCTCGGCCTCCTAAAGTGCTGGGATTACAGGCATGAGCCACCGCACCCGGCCGGAGTTCTTAAATCAGTTCTGCAAACCCAGACTGAACCAGACAGCATATACACCCATGGGGCCCATGATGACAGATGGATGTGACTGGAGTCCAGCCCCCAGTGAAGAGTTGGCAGTGCTCTTTCTGTTCAGTGACCTGTATCCCTTTTCATTTAAGGAGGACAACCAAATATTTTAAACTTACATCTTAGTCTGTGACAGTTTGGGGGCACGACTTCACCAAGATATTGCGGAGACAGCAAGAGCCTTCTCTTCTTCACGTGATTTAGGGACTTGATTTTTTTAGTGTCATTCATACAGTGACCTGAATTCTCAAGATGGTGGAAAACACAGCTTCCCTATTTCTTTAGAATTACTTTAAAATAGTAGCTTTTTTTTTTTTTTTTTGAGATGGAGTCTCGCTCTGTCGCCAGGCTGGAGTGCAGTGGCGTGATCTCGGCTCACTGCAACCTCTGCCTCCTGGGTTGAAGCAATTCTCCTGCCTCAGCCTCCCAAGTAGCTGGGACTACAGGCATGCGCCACTATGCCCAGCTAATTTTTGTATTTTTAGTAGAGATGGGGCTTCACCATGTTGGCCAGGATGGTCTCGATCTCTTGACCTCGTGATCTACCTGCCTCAAACTCCCAAAGGGCTGGGCTTACAGGCGTGAGCCACCGCGCCTGGCCAATAGTAGCTAACTTTATCAATTACCTTTTAATTGCCAGGCACATTGTGAGGCAGTTTATATCCTTGAACTAACTTAACTTCATGATGGCCTCATGTTACTAATGAGGAAACTAGGGCCCACAGTCAGACATTAGCACTGGTAGGGCAGAAAGAGGCTCCTGGTTCTGTGTGATCCAAAGTTGGTGCTTTTCTGTCTATCCCTAGCTGTTGGTCACAACCAACTTTCTGCATATTTTCTCATGGTGCCTCTCATTTCCCAGAGCCGTCTGGAGCGCAAGGCTGTACACGTGCCCTGTGGTGATTATCTGCCTAGGAAAGGACCATGCAGCTAGAGATCAAAGTGGCCCTGAACTTCATCATCTCCTACTTGTACAACAAGCTGCCCCGGCGCCGGGCAGACCTGTTTGGGGAGGAGCTAGAGCGGCTTTTGAAAAAGAAATATGAAGGCCACTGGTACCCTGAGAAGCCACTGAAAGGCTCTGGCTTCCGCTGTGTTCACATTGGGGAGATGGTGGACCCCGTGGTGGAGCTGGCTGCCAAGCGGAGTGGCCTGGCGGTGGAAGATGTGCGGGCCAATGTGCCTGAGGAGCTGAGTGTCTGGATTGATCCCTTTGAGGTGTCCTACCAGATTGGTGAGAAGGGAGCTGTGAAAGTGCTGTACCTGGATGACAGTGAGGGCTGCGGTGCCCCAGAGCTGGACAAGGAGATCAAGAGCAGCTTCAACCCTGACGCCCAGGTGTTCGTGCCCATTGGCAGCCAGGACAGCTCCCTGTCCAACTCCCCATCGCCATCCTTTGGCCAGTCACCCAGCCCTACCTTCATTCCCCGCTCCGCTCAGCCCATCACCTTCACCACCGCTTCCTTTGCTGCCACCAAATTTGGCTCCACTAAGATGAAGAAGGGGGGCGGGGCAGCAAGTGGTGGGGGTGTAGCCAGCAGTGGGGCCGGTGGCCAGCAGCCACCACAGCAGCCTCGCATGGCCCGCTCACCCACCAACAGCCTGCTGAAGCACAAGAGCCTCTCTCTGTCTATGCATTCACTGAACTTCATCACGGCCAACCCGGCCCCTCAGTCCCAGCTCTCACCCAATGCCAAGGAGTTCGTGTACAACGGTGGTGGCTCACCCAGCCTCTTCTTTGATGCGGCTGATGGCCAGGGCAGTGGCACCCCAGGCCCGTTTGGAGGCAGTGGGGCTGGCACCTGCAACAGCAGCAGCTTTGACATGGCCCAGGTATTTGGAGGTGGTGCCAACAGCCTCTTCCTGGAGAAGACACCCTTTGTGGAAGGCCTTAGCTACAACCTGAACACCATGCAGTATCCCAGCCAGCCGTTCCAGCCCGTGGTGCTGGCCAACTGACCATCTACCTGCCCGTGGGGCCAGGAGCACCCAAGACCATAGAAAAGAGAAAGGAAAGGCCAAAAAAGGAAAAGAAAAATGTACAAAAAGATTTTCGATCTTCTCACTCTTACTTCTAGAAAAATCCAGCCCAGGCACGGAATGGGAGGGGCCCACAAAGCACCCAAGTGTGTTTCACTCACCCCTTACCGCTCGCCCCCCGGCCTGTGATTTATTTGGTTGGTTTGGGTTTTATATTTCTTTTTCTTTTTTTTTTCTTACATGTAGTTTTCTATATAACATCTTTAATGAGTGGCTTCCTGTGCTAAGAATGGTCCAGATGTGAACTGCTGCTCCCTGCTCCTCCCTTCCTCCTTCACACTCCTAGTTTAGGATTGATGTGTCCAAGCTCACAGGGAAGAAAGAGCTGCAGCTGGAGCCTAACCCTCCCTGGAACAGGGAGAGGCTGGCCCGTGTCACTGCCTCTGTCACCCAGCTGTCCTCACACTCAAAGCCATCCAACCTCAGCAGGCCTGCTCGGGCCCTGCCACCTGAATAGGTCTGACCCCAGTCCCCACTCCCTTTCAGGTCTGGGCCACAGGGAGCTGCTGGCTGGCCACTTGACACCTCCCCCTAGAGCTGATGTCTGTGACTACAGGGAGATTAGCACTTAGTCTAGTGAAACTCCTTTCATCTCTGTCCTATGGCCCCACCCCACCATTCCCTTTAGGCCCAGACCATCATCATGGCCCTGGCCATTGATGTGTATGGCCTTTCTTTCCCTCATGCACCCCCTTCTTCCCCAGGCTGGAGGTTGTGGGTAGGGAGGGGTGTGTGTGTGTGTGTGTGTGTGTGTGTGTGTGTGTGTGTGTGTGTGGTTTGCTGTCCTTTTTTAAAGGATTCCAAGCCATGTGAAACTTCCCTTCTGGATGTGATTCTGGGTTGCAGCAAGTGCTTATTTATATGTGAGGCTGGGGAATGGGCTGGGGGTATTGGCAGTCCTTTTGCAGGGCAGTGTGCGTGGTGGGGTGACACCGCTGTGGCTGAGCCCAAGACACTCCCAGAGGAAAACACTGCAGAAGGAACTGGTTTGCAGACTGTGGAAGGATCTGCTCTTTTGTTTTTGACCAAAAAAATAATAAGTTAGCTCTGAAGGGCACAGGGAATACCCAAGCCTCTGATGCCTATGAGAAGTCCCTGGACTTCAACCCTCCTGTTGTTTGGCCTTAGTCCAGCAGGAGCTGCTCACCTGAGCAGCTTGGGGGTGGGCAGGGAGACAGGGTGGGTTTTAGAGTTAGTGTCTGTGTGGGGGCAGCCCTGATCCTGGAGTTGAGACTTTGGGGTCTCTTAGTTTGGAGATGTTCAGTGCATTTGTGCCCCTGCCTGGTTGAGAGCTTCTTGGTACCTCTTGCCACCCCTTCTCACTGCCCTGACCCAACCCCACTGGACCTTGATGCTGCGAGGAGTGGTGTCCTGATGGACTCAGCACTCCCGCCTGATGTATTGGATCATAGGAGAGCGCTTGCTGTCCTGCCTCTGCCAGGAGAGGGCTTGTTCCTCCAACCCTAGGAGGCCAGGCAAGCATGGACAGGAGCCAAGGGAGCAGGGTCATTAACTTTTTCTTCTTTGCAAAGTGGGCACTTGGCATCAGGGTCCTATCACCAGAAAGCACCAAAGCCCCTGGCACCCCACCCACTCCATCCTACCCAGGGACCCCAAGTAGGCAACTGCTATGGCAGTGGGTCCAGCCCAGGCCGGCACTGCCAGCCTCCTCTCCCTGCAGTAGGCACCAGCTCTACCTCCCCCTGCAGGCAATGTCCTGGCTTCTCAGCCCAGCACCATCTGTTCCCCTAGACTTCTCAGGGGCCAGCCCAGTCTGGGCCACCCTTTCCCTCATCCTCGGCTCCCACACAGGTGACAGGCCCAGCAGATAGCTTCTCTCTGGGAAAGGTTGGATGCTGCCTTACGTCCCCTTCTAGCCCTCCTCCCATCCACACACACAGGCACCCACCCACACCAGGTCGGCTTGTTTCTCACATGTAGGGAGAGAGGGGAAACCAACCCCTTTGTGTCTTTTGAAATACGAAGAAAAATGTGTGTTCAGGAGCATGGCTCTAGTGCTGGGCTCTTGGGCCCAGTTCAGTCTGTCTTGTCTCAAATCTAGGCATTTTTGCTTCAATTTTATTTTTTTTAAGAAAACAAAAACAGAAATCTGCACTAATTTACCTGGTTTCGTAGGAAAACTTTTTTTTATTTTTTACATTTTTTGGTGTCCGTTTGTATTGAATAATTTGCTACATTTGTAAAATGTAAGAGGTATATATAATATATGTATATTTCTAACGTAAAAAAACATAATTTTTTTCTTTTCAAGATTTTTTCTTAAAAAGATGAGAGAAACATATTTTTTCAGGAAAAACAAACTTTAAAAAAAAAAGAGGAGAAATAAAACCTTTTCTCCCCTTTCCCCATCCTCTATCTATCCCTCTTTCCCAGGAACAAATCAAAAGGTGGATTATCTTCTGAAGAATGGAAACTGTTAGTCCAGAATGATGTCTTTTTCTCAGTGCAGTGAGTTATAGATTCTCTAGTTTTCTCCCTAGGGATGGGAAGGGGGCATTGAGGCAAGCCTGGAGAGGAGCCCGGGGAGCAGGGTCATGAACTTTTTTCTTTAGTGAAGGAGGAATACAATCAAGGGTTTTGTATTCAGAATGTTGTGCAATATTTTGGAATGGGACATTGGTGTGTTTAGAGATTTTAGTTTAAAAACAAAACAAAAAGATTGATCAAATCTGTACAGTTTCTATTGTTCCAGATTTTTTTAAGTTTGTATTAAAAGCATGATACATAATAGCCTTCTGCCTGCTTCTGGCTTGCTTGATTTCTAGCATCCCTTTTGGGATGGAGGGAATGGGAGTGGCGCAGCCCTTACAGACTCCAAGAAACGATTGGTCCTTCTTACAGTGACAGCCTCGGATGGACATAGCTGTCCTGGTGCCCCTTCTTGACCACCTATCCATCCCATCAACACAGGATACATCATTGTGCTTGCTACCCCAGATGCTTTTCTAGACTGGAAACAGGTTCCATGAAGTTAGGAACTGCTCCAGTTCCCTTAGCCAGTTGGTGGTGGCAGCAGAGCCTGGAGAACAGGGTACTTCATGGCTCTTTAGGAATTGTCTATTCCTGGGGGGAGGAGAGAGGGGGCAGCCTCCAGCCTACTCTAGATCTAGTACTTGATCCTTAGTACTAGATCCTTAGATGTGGGCAAGGATGAGAACAGCTCGCCTAAGCCAGGTTCCATCCAAAAGCCTGGTGCTTGGATTCTCAACCCTTTTCTTGGGCTAGACAATTTCGGAGCTGCCTTAAGAGTAAGACAGCCCAGCCTACAGAAAGCCACCGTTCTGCCAGTGGCCGATTTCCTTAGGAGCTCTGCCATCTCCCAGTGCCCCAGGCCATATTTTCCCCTTCCCAGGGCCTGTGCCTATCAATGCTGCCCATCTAGGAGAGGAAATCTCTCTATACGGTCTCCCACCAGTGTGCACTTCATGTCAGAAACTGGCAAGGCCCCTGGGCTGAAGGGAGCTCAGAATATTTGTGAAATTATTTTTGTTTTTTTTTCGTTTTTTTTAATTGGACAGGATCTTGAACTCCTAGGATTAAGCAATCCTCCCACCTTGGCCTCCCTCTCAAAGTGCTGGGATTACAGATGTTAGCCACCATTCCTCATCCTGTTGAATTTTCACAGGGATTGTTCATCCTCACAGGGATTGTCTCCATTTTGCAGTTAAGAAGTAGGCTGGGTGCGGTGGTTCACATCTGTAATCCCAGCACTTTGGGAGGCCGAGGCAGGCGGATCACTCGAGGTCAGGAGTTTGAGAATAGCCTGGCCAACATGATGAAACCCCGTCTCTACTAAAAAAAAAAAAAAAAAAAAAAAAAATTAGCTGGGTGTGGTGGCAAGCGCCTATAATCCCAGCTACTTGGGAGGCTGAGGCACTAGAATCTCTTGAACCCGGGAGGCGGAGGTTGCAGTGAGCTGAGATCGCACCATTGCACTCCAGCCTGGGTGACAGAGCAAGACTCCGTCTTAAAGAAACAAACAAGAAATAGGCTCCAACTTAGATTACCCTAGATTCACAAAACTAGTAAGTGGTAAAGATTTTGACTCGTGTCTGATTTTTTCATTTATTGATCCAAGTGATACTGGGCAGTGTCAGTTCTTGTCCACTGGAGAATAAATCAGACAGTGTCTGCCTTCCCAGAGTTGACGTCTCACATGCATTTGATACAATTATAACTGCTATAGAAGAGTGATACAGGTTAAGATTGGCAGGGGATGACCTTGCCACCTCTACTGCCACCACTGGGCTGGGGTAGGGGGCAAACAGTTCTGGGGTATCAGTGGGGTAAGGGGCCTCCTCAGGCCCCTCACTCCCCAAACAGGCAACGCTGAGCACTCCCCAACCAAGTTTGTGAACTGGAAGGTCCCAGGACAAACATCCAACCTCTGGACAGGTTGCAGGAGGCCTGATGTCCAGCCCCTCCATGGGCCACTTCCCCTCTGCAGGGCCTGTTGAGCAGAGGGAGGCCCCCATCCAGGATAACAAGGCCCTGGCCTGCCAGACACAGGGTCATTTGCAGGGGTTTCACTTTTTTCCGTCCTGCCAGGGAGAAGCCCACCTTGTCCCTGTATCCCTGTGTATGGGCTGACCACCCAACCTTGGGCACCACGGCAGGGGCAGGATGGCCTTCACCTGCTCATTCCTATTTCATGTAGACACAGGTCCTGACACGGCAGGTGCCTGCTCCCACTCCCTGTCATGCTGTCAGTGGAAGGTCCTGGGCGAGACCTAGCTCAGAAGCCGAGACTCACCTTCCTGGCCTGGCCCATCCCTCTGAAGGTATACACTACATATTTGAAAAGAAACCCAAATTCTCCATGGCATAGACAGAAATCACTCATTCAGACATTCATGCCTCTATTTATTCAGCAAACGCTCACTGGCTCTGAAGAGGTGGATGGGGAGACTTAGAGGGGTAAAGGGATGCAGGGGCAGAAAGAATATTCTAGTAGACAGTTCCTCCAAAAAAGGCTAATTTATTCCTTTGACAAACGATCCATGGGCATCCACTATCTGCCTTGGGAACACAGGTGGGAAAGCAGTTTCAGGACAGGTATGCACAGGCGACCTGAGAGCCAGAGACTGAGGAAGGCTTCTCAGAGGAGGTGAAGACAGAGTATGGGCCAGGTGTGGTACTTCATGCCTGTAATCCCAACATGTTGGGAGGCCAAGGCAAGAGGATCTCTTGAGCCCAGGAGTCCAACATTAGCCCTAGGCAATAGAAGAAGACCCCATCTCTACAAAAAATTAAAAAATTCGCTGAGTGTGGTGGCGCATGCCTGTGTCCTAGCTACTCTGGAGGCTGAGGTAGGAGGATCGCTAAATGAATAAATAAATACATAATAAAAAGAGTACAAGTCAGTTAAGAAGAAGCAAAGCGGAGAGGCTGAGGCAGGAGAATGGTGTGAACCCGGGAGGCGGAGCTTGCAGTGAGCCGAGATTGCGCCACTGCACTCCAGCCTGGACGACAGAGCGAGACTCCGTCTCAAAAAAAAAAAAAAAAAAAAAAAAAAAAAGAAGTGCAGGTTCTACCATCCTGGTTAACCCAGTGAAACCCCCTCTCTACTAAAAATACAAAAAATTAGCCACGCGTGGTGGCGGGCGCCTGTAGTCCCACCTACTCGGGAGGCTGGGGCAGGAGAATGGCGTGAACCCAGGAGGTGGAGCTTGCAGTGAGCTGAGATGGTGCCACTGCACTCTAGCCTGGGTGACAGAGCGAGACTCTGTCTCAAAAAAAAAAAGTGCAGGTTCTAATTCCAACCCTGTCACTCTCTTGCTAGGTGACCTCGGACAAATCACTCCACCTACCCTGGCACCTCAGTTCCCTCACCTTGAAAATGGAGATCAAAAACAAAACATAAAAGAGAAAAGAAGCCAGGCGTGGTGGCTCATGCCTGTAATCCCAACACTTTGGTAGACTGAGGTGGGTGGCTCACCTGAGGTGAGCAGTTCGAGACCAGCCTGGCCAATACGGAGAAACCCCATCTCTACTAAAAATACAAAAATTAGCTGGGTGTGGTGGCACACACCTGTAATCTCAGCTACTTGGGAGGCTGAGGCAGGACAATTGCTTGAACCTGGGAGGTGGAGGTAGCAATGAGCCTATATCGCGCCACTGCACTCCAGCCTGGGTGACAGAGCAAGGGTACATCTCAAAAAAAAAAAAAAAAACAACAAAACAAAAAAAACAAAGACACAAAACATTAGCCAGGCACGGTGCCACACACCTGTAATCCCAGCTACTTGGAAGGCAGAAGCCAGAAGGCAGAGGCTGCAGTGAGCTGAGTCGAGATCGCGCCACTGCACTCCAGCCTAGGTGGCAAGTGAAATTCCATCTCCAAAAAAAAGGAAAAAAATAAGAAGACCAAAAAAAGAGGAAGAAAATAGGGATGATAATTGTACCTACTTGTGAAAATTAAATGAAATAATGGGTGGAAAATGTGGAGCATGGTGGCTGGCCTGCAGTAAACAACTTGGTGAACGGCGAGTATCATTTTCATCATCATGGCCATTATTGTCCATCCTTAAATGCCACCAGCCAACCCAGGCCAGTATGCTCCTTGCATCAGCATACAGACTGAAACCCAAGCCGCTGGCAGGACCAGGCTGGGGGAGAAAAAAAAACTGTGTCCTTCAAGCAGAGCCTAGGCTGCCCCAGCCCTGCCCTCTGCCAAGGTGGGAGGCTGCTTGTCTCCTAGCAAGACAGTGTCCTGCAAAGCACACTGAATCCCACTCCTTCTCTCCAGGGGCCTGGCCTTCTGTCTGGGGATGAAACGGGACCCTCAATGTGTGTCCTAAAACCTGGGAATTTCTCCCTGGAGAGGCAGACGGGTGGTGGGGAGGGTGAGTCATGGCGGCAGGAGAACGCTGTTGCCTTCATCATCGCCTGACTCAGTGCCCATAGGCCAAGGGGATGCCATTTTCTGGTCCTCACCACCGCCACCTCCCCATGAGTTAGTTGGGGTAGAGGGGCATGCCTTTCTCCTTTCTCTAGGCCTGGCCAGCTTCCCCAAGTTTTGCCTGGACAGGGCCTATGGTCAGACTGGGACCAGTCAGAGGTCTCCAAGCCTCTAGGCAAATAAGCCAGCTGATTTTCTGATTTATTTTTTTATTTTATTTATTTTTTTTTTTGGAGCTGGAGTCTCGCTCTGTCGTCCAGGCTAGAGTGCAGTGGCACGATCTCGGCTCACTGCAGCCTCCGCCTCCTGGACTCAAGCAATTCTCCTGCCTCACCCTCTCAAGTAGCTGGGATTACAGGTGTGTGCCACCACACCAGGCTAATTTTTGTACTTTTTTTTTGAGATGGAGTCTTGCACTGCTGCCCGGGCTGGAGTGCAGTGGCGCGATCTTGGCTCACTGCAACCTCTGCCTCCCGAGTTCAAGTGATTCTCTTGCCTCAGCCTCCCGAGTAGCTGGGATTACAGGTGCGTGCCATCATGCCCAACTAATGTTTTGTGTTTTTAGTACAGACGGGGGTTCACTGTGTTAGCCAAGATGGTCTCGACCTCCTGACCGCGTGATTCACCTGCCTCAGCCTCCCAAAGTGCTGGGATTACAGGCATGAGCCACCATGCCTGGCCAATTTTTGTACTTTTAGTAGAGACAGGGTTTCGCCATGTTGGCCAGGCCGGTCTCAAACTCCTGACCTCAGGTGATCTGCCCACCTCAGCCTCCCAAAGAGCTGGGATTACAAGCATGAGCCACCGCGCCTGGCCGATTCTCTGAATTTTTAATTTGGGGAATTTCACTATCAGAGAGAAGTAGGTTCTAGGTCCTTGAAGCTATCAATTCACTGTGTAACTTTGAACCCCTCTTGACATCTGTCCCATTTGTATAACAGGGGACAGTGAGGCTAGGCCCCTATCCAGCTAGGACATTCAAGATGGTCCCTGTGCCTGCACCTCTTCTTGCCCCACTGGCTCCTGAGCCCTGGGGAGGGCCCTAGGAGGACCCTGTATGGTGGCACTTTTCCCAAAGATGTGAGGAAATAATGATGGGCTGAGCCCTGGGCAGAACCATATGCCCATCAGGTGGGACCCCCCCAACCCAAGACACAAGAACCTAGTCAAACTATTGCCAGGCTGGGGCAGGGCTGGGAAGTCCAGACAGGAGAAGAGTCTTCGCCCAGAGGCCCAGACACCTGGGTTCTTTTTCTAGCTCTGCCCTGATTCACTATATTATTATTATTATTATTTTTGAGACAGGGTCTTCCTTCCTCTGTCACTCAGGCTGGAGTCCAGTGACATGATCACGGCTCACTGCAGTTGTGACCTCCCAGGCTCAAGCACTCGTCCTGCCTCAGTCTCCCGAGTAGCCAGGATTACAGGTTCAAGCCATGACACCCAGTTAATTTTTTACTTTTAATTTTTTGTAGAGACAGGGTCTTACTATGTTGCCCAGGCTCGTCTCAAATTCCTGGGTTCAAGTGATCCTCATGCCTCTTAAAGTGCTGGGATTACAGGTATAAGCCACCTCACCCAACCTGATTCACTATACTATTTTTATTTTTATTTGAGATGGAGTCTGGCTCTGTCACCCAGGCTAGAGTGCAGTGGCGTGATCTTGGCTCACTGCAACCTCCGCCTCCCAGGTTCAAGCGATTCTCCTGCCTCTGCCTCCCGAGTAGCTGGGATTATAGGTGCATGCCACCATGTCCGGCTAATTTTTGTATTTTTTTTTTTTTTTTTTTTTTTTTTTTGAGATGGAGTCTTGCTCCTTCTCTCAGGCCAGAGTGCAGTGGCGTGATCTCGGCTCACTGCAAGCTCCGCCTCCCGGGTTCATGCCATTCTCCTGCCTCAGCCTCCCGGGTAGCTGGGACTACAGGCGCCCGCCACCGTGCCGGGCCAATTTTTTGTATTTTTAGTAGAGACGGGGTTTCACCGTGTTAGCCAGGATGCTCTCGATCTCCTGACCTCATGATCCGCCCGCCTCGGCCTCCCAAAGTGCTGGGATTACAGGCGTGAGCCACCGCGCACGGCCTAATTTTTGTATTTTCAGTAGAGAAGGAGTTTCACCATGTTGGCCAGGCCAGTCTAGAACTCCTGACCGCAAGTGATCCGCCTGCCTCAGCCTCCCAAAGTATTGGGATTACAGTCATGAGCCACCACGCCCGGCCTGATTCATTATATTAAACATTCAATATTCAGCTGAGGCAATGGCTCATGCTTGTAATCCTAGCACTTTGAGAGGCAAAGGCAGAAAGATTGCTTGAGCCCAGGAGTTTGAGACCATCCTGGGGAACATGGTGAGACTCCCATGTCTCTACAAAAAATTAAAAAATTAGCCAGCCATGGTGGCATATGCCTGCAGTCCCAGCTACTCAGGAGGCTGAGGTGGGAGGATCACTTGAGCCCAAGAGGTCAAGGAAGAAGTGAGATGTGATCGTGCCACTGCACTCCAGCCTGGGCAACAGAGTGAAACCCTGTCTCAAAAAAACCCCAAAATTCCACATTCAATATGGGGCCCCCATAAACACTGGACACTGTGCTAGGCATGAGGAAATAAGGGGCAACTGCAGACAAATTCCTTGCTCTCCTGAAGCAATGTTCTATTAACTGAAAACAAACAAATAAATGAGAAAATGGCAGATGGTAAGATAATCACGACCAGTGATAGTGGCTAGTGACCAAGTGGACACATATTGGGTGGACAAGACAAGGCAGGTCTTCCCGAGAAGGGGGCTTTCAACCCGTGACCTGAAGCATACGATTCCTTGTCACATGCTTAACAGGGAGAAGAGCAGCTGGACCAGATACTTCCAAGGGCGAGAGGCAGGAACAGGACGGTGGGTTCAGGGAAGAAAAGACCAGCAGCAAGCAAGAGGCAAGTGGAGCAGATGAGGTCGAAGGGGGCCCCAGGCCATAGCATGGGCCCTGCCTGAAGCCTGGATGGGAAGCTGGGATTTTCTCTTCAATATGCAGTAAGTTTCTTGCCCCGTGGTTGCCTTATCTGTAGCTAGGGGCAGAGACAATAAGAGAGCTTTCTCGGCCGGGCGCAGTGGCTCACGCCTGTAATCCCAGCACTGTGGGAGGCTCAGGTGGGTGGATCATCTGAGGTCAGGAGTTCAAGACCAGCCTGTCCAACATGATGAAACCTCGTCTCTACTAAAAATACAAAAAATTAGCTGTGTATGGTGGCGCGCCCCTGTAGTCTCAGCTACTTGGGAGGCTGAGGCAGAAGAATCACTTGAACCCGGGAGGCGGAGGTTGCAGTGAGGCGAGATCACACCACTACACTCCAGCCTGGTGACAGAGTGAGACTCCATCTCAAAAAAAAAGAGAGAGAGAGAGAGCTTTCTCTCACATATTCAACTGCAAACCCTCCTGGAGCCCTCCTTTATGCCAGGCCCAGAGCAAGGACCGCTGCAGGAGCAGACCCAGGCCTTACCCTTGGAGGGGCCTTCTACTGGTGGAAGAGCTGGGAGAAGACAAACCCAGGTCTCATACTTCAACACCACATCAGATCCACAGCAGGAGGAGGCCCAGGAGCTATATGCACCCAGATGAGGCTCCCACGTGGCCCTGGAAGGCTTTTCAGAGGGTTGACAGAAGCTAGTAGGTGAAGAATTTGAAGAAAGGGGAATAGCACTTATGCCAAGTGCTTCAGGGTGAGTTGCAGGGTAACATAACACCTGGATTTGTTACGCCTGGATTTGAGGGGCCTTAGGGAGTCTATGGAGAGGGGAAAGAGGAGTGAGACTAAGGGGCACAGGAGTGAAGGGTGAAGCCAAGGGCACAGCAAGTGTAACTGACTCTTTCAACAAACCACAGAGGTTTCCAGAAGGCAGAAACGTAAAACCCCTCGCAAAGTGCTGAGATTACAGGCTTGAGCCACTGCACCCCGCCTAAAACCACAATGAACATACCTATTAAAACAGCTAAAATGAAAGAGACTGTCCACACCAAATGCTGGTGAAGATGTGCAGGAATTAGTAACTTTATATACTGCTAATGAGAATGTAAAATGGTACAACCACTTTGAAAAATAATTTGGAAGGGAAGCTTCTTTTTTTTTTTTCTTCACAGAGTCTCACTCTGTTGCCCAGGCTGGAGTGTAGTGGCTCAATATCGGCTCACTGCAACCTCTGCCTCTCAAGTTCAAGCAATTCTCCGTGCCTCAGCCTCCCAGGTAGCTGGCATTACAGGTGCCTGCCACCACACTACTTAATTGTTTTGTATTTTTAGTAGAGATGGGGTTTCGTCATGTTGGCTGGGCTAGTCTTGAACTCTTGACCTCAGGGGATCTACCCGCCTCGGCCTCCCAAAATGTTGGGGTTACAGGCATGAGCCACCCCGCCCGGCCAGAAGGGAAATTTCTTCTTTTTTTTTGTTTTTGTTTTTTTCTTTTTGAGATGGAGTCTCGCTCTGTCACCCAGGTTGGAGTGCAGTGGCGCGATCTCGGCTCACTGCAAGCTCCACCTTCCAGGTTCACGCTGTTCTCCTGCCTCAGCCTCCCGAGTAGCTGGGACTACAGGCACCCGCCACCATGCCCGGCTAATTTTTTTTTTTTTTTTTTTTTTTTTTTTTGAGACGGAGTCTCACTGTCGCCCATGCTGGAGTGCAGTGGCGCGGTTTCAGCTGACTGAAGGCCCCGCCCCCCGGGGTTCACGCCATTCTCCTGCCTCAGCCTCCCGAGTAGCTGGGACTACAGGCACCCGCCACCTCGCCTGGCTAATTTTTTATATTTTTAGTAGAGACGGGGTTTCACCGTGTTAGCCAGGATGGTCTCGAGCTCCTGACCTCGTGATCTGCCTGCCTCAGCCTCCCAAAGTGCTGGGATTACAGGCGTGAGCCACCGCGCCCGGCCATGCCCGGCTAATTTTTTGTATTTTTAGTAGAGACAGGGTTTCACCGTGTTAGCCAGGAAAGTCTCGATCTCCTGACCTCGTGATCCGCCCACCTCGGCCTCGCAAAGTGCTCGGATTACAGGCATGAGCGACTGCGCCTGGCTGGGAAGTTTCTTAAAAAGTTAAACATACAGCCAGACATAGTGGCTCATGCCGGTGATCCCAGTACTTTGGGAGGCCAAGGTGGGAGGATTGTTTGAGCCCAAGGAGTTCAAGACCAGCCTGTGCAACACAGTGAGAAGACCTCGTCTCTACAAAAAATGGTCAGGCGTGGTGGCTTACACCTGTAATCCTACCACTTTGAGAGGCTGAGGTGCGAGGATCACTTAAGCCCAGGAGTTCAAGACCAGCCCGGGCAACATGGCAAGACCCCATCTCTACAAAAAAGTTAAAAAATTAGCGGGCTGGGCGCGGTGGTTCACGCCTGTAATCCCAGCACTTTGGGAGGCCAAGGCAGGCGGATTACGAGGTCAGGAGTTCGAGACCAGCCTGGCCAAAATGGTGAAACCTCATCTCTACTAAAAATACAAAAATTAGCCAAGCATGGTGGTGTGTGTCTGTAGTCCCAGCTACTTGGAAGGCTGAGGCAGGAGAATCGCTTGAGCCTGGGAGGCAGAGGTTGAAGTGAGCTGAGAGTCCCCTACTGCACTACAGCCCAGGCAACAGAACAAGACACTGTCTCAAAAAAAAAAAAAAAAAAAAAAAAAAAAAACCATTAGTGAGGTGTTATGGCTGACGCCTGTGGTCCCAGCTACTCAGGAGGCTGAGGTGAGAGGATTGCTTGAGACTGGGATGTTAAGGCTGCAGTGGGCCACTGCACTCCAGCCTGAGTGACAGAGTGAGACCTGGGCTCAAAAAGAAGTTATACACTTACCATGTGATACAGCCATTCCATTCCTATCTCCTCATAAGAAAAGGAAATAGGCTGGGCACAGTGTCTCACGCCTGTAATCCCAGCACTTTGGGAGGCTGAGGTGGGTGGATCATGAGGTCAAGAGATCGAGACCATCCTGGCCAACACGGTGAAACCCTATCTCCACTAAAAATACAAAAATTAGCTGGGCGTGGTGGCACACACCTGTAGTCCCAGCTACTCGGGAGGCTGAGGCAGGAGAATCACTTGAACCCGGGTGGCGGAGGTTGCAGTGAGCTGATATTGTGCCAGTGCTCTCCAGCCTGGCGACAGAGTGAGACTCCATCTCAAAAAAAAAAAAAAAAAAAATTAGCTGGACGTAGGAGTGCACACCTGGAGTCCCACCCACTCGGGAGGCTAAGGCAGGAGAATTGCTTGAACCAAGGAGGTGGAGGTTGCAGTGAGCCGAGAACTTGCCATTGTATTACAGCCTGAGCGACAGAGCAAGACGCAAGACTCCATCTCAAAAAAAAAAAAAAAAAAAAAAAGAAAAAGAAATAAGGCCTAGTGAGGTGGCTCACGCCTATAATCTCAACATTTTGGGAGGCCAAGGTGGGCCAATCACCTGAGGTCAGGAGTTCGAAACCAGCCTGGCCAACATGGTGAAATCCCATCTCTACTAAAAATACAAAAATTAGCCGGGCGTGGTGGCCAGTGCCTGTAATCCCAGCTACTTGGGAGGCTGAGGCAGGAGAATCACTTGAACCCAGGAGGCAGAGATTGCAGTGAGCCAAGACAGCACCACTGCACTCTAGCCTGGGCAATGAGAGCAAGAGTCCGTCTCAAAAAAAAAAAAAAAAAGGGGGGGGGGGGAAGGAAATAAACGTTATGTCCTTATAAAGACTTGCATGTAAGGCCAGGTGCGTGCAAGTCTTTGTGAGGTACAGTGGCTCACGCCTATAATCCTAAGTATTTGGCAGGCCGAGGTGGGAGGATCACTTGGGTCCAGGAGTTTGAGACCAGCCTGGGCAACATAGCAAGATCCTATCTCTATAGAAATGTTGTTTTTTTTTTTTTGAGTTGTAGTTTTGTTCTGTTGCCCATGCTGGAGTGCAATGGCGCGATCTTGGCTTACTGCAATCTCTGCCTCCCAGGTTCAAGTGATTCTCTTGCCTCAGCCTCCCGAATAACTGATATTACAGGCACGCAACACCAAGCCCACCTAACCACAAAAACGTTTTTAAAAATTAAGCCAGGTATGGTGCCTACCTGTAGTCCCAGATACTTCAGAAGTTGAGCGGGAAGGATTACTTGAGCCCAGAAGATTGAGGGTGCAGTGAACCATGATCGTACTGCTACACTCCACCCTGGGGAATCGAGTGAGTCCCTGTCTCAAAGAAAAATAAAATACTTATATGCAAATGTTCATACCAGCCTTATTTGTTATGGCCCCAAACTGGAAACACTCAAATGTCCTTCAATGGGTGAATGGTTGAACCAATGCTGGCACATCTATACTATGGAATACTACTCATGATGAAAAGAAATGAACTACTGACACACACAACATGGCTGAATCTCAAAATAATAATGCTGAGTAAAAGCCACACCTTTAAAAATTTTCTTTTTTAAGACGGAGTCTCACTCTGTTACCCAGGCTGGAATACAGTGGTGTAATCTCAGCTCAC
The DNA here is from genome assembly GCF_028878055.3 of Symphalangus syndactylus. NCBI lineage: Eukaryota > Metazoa > Chordata > Mammalia > Primates > Hylobatidae > Symphalangus > Symphalangus syndactylus. The sequence continues at coordinate 18,340,624 of NC_072440.2, forward strand.
TCACTGGAACCTCCACCTCCCAGATTCAAGTGACTCTCCTGCCTCAGCTTCCTGAGTAGCTGGGACTACAGGCACACGACACCATGCATGGCTAATTTTTGTACTTTTAGTACAGATGGGGTTTCAACATGTTGGCCAGGCTGGTCTCAAACTCCTGACCTCAGGTGAACTGCCTGCCTTGGCCTCCCAAAGTGCTGGAATTACAGGTGTGTGTTACCATGCCCTGCCAAAAGAATTTTTTTTTGTTTTGAGACAGAGTCTTGTTCTTGTTGCCCAGGCTGGAGTGCAATGGCACAATCTCAGCTCACTGCAACCTCTGCCTCCCAGGTACAAGTGATTCTCCTGCCTCAACCTCCCAAGTAGCTCGGATTACAGGCATAGGCCACCATGCCCGGCTAATTTTTTTGTATTTAGTAGAGACTGGGTTTCACCATGTTAGTCAGGCTGGTCGCGAACTCCTGACTTCAGGTGATCCACCTGCCTCATCCTCCCAAAGTGCTGGGATTACAGGTGTGTGCCACCATGCCTGGCCCCAAAAAAAAAAAAAATTTTTTTTTTTTTTTGAGATGGAGTCTCTCTCTGTCGTCCAGGCTGGAGTGCAGTGGCGCTAATTCGGCTCACTGCAAGCTCTGCCTCCTAGGTTCATGCCATTCTCCTGCCTCAGCCTCCTGATTAGCTGGGACTACAGGCGCCCGCCACCACGCCTGGCTAATTTTTTGTATTTTTTAGTAGAGACGGAGTTTTACTGTGTTAGCCAGGATGGTCTCGATCTCCTGACCTCGTGATCTGCCCTCCTCGGCCTCTTAAAGTGTTGGGATCACAGGTGTGAGCTACCATGCCTGGCTGAAAGCCACACCTTAAAAGAAAAATAAGTAGGTACTATTTGATTCCATTTATGGAAAATGCCAATTCACCTATAGCGAAGGAAAGCAGATTAGTGGTTGCTTGGGGACATGAGGATGGGGGGGTCAAGCAGGAGGAATTTAAAAAGGGGAATATGTAATCCTAGCACTTAGGAAGCCAAAGTGCTCAGGAGTTCAAGACCAGCCTGGGCAAGACGGTAAAACACCATCTCTACAAAAAATATAAAAATTAGCTGGGCGTGGTGGCATGTGCCTGTAGTCCCAGCTACTTGGGGGCTGAGGTGAGAGGATCACTTGCGCCCAGGAGGTAAAGACTGCAGTGAGCTGAGATCAAGCCACTGCACTTCAGCCTGGCCAACAGAGTGAGACCCTGTCTCAAAAAATAATAATAAAATTTTTTTTTAATGGCAGGGAATAACGAAACTTGGAGGTGAGGGATATAGTCATTACCTTGATTGTAGTGATGGTTTCATGGGTAGACAAAATTTATCAAATTATAATTTTATTTATTTTATTTTTTGAGACTTTCGCTCTTGTTGTCCAGGCTGGAGTGCAATGGTGTGATCTTGGCTCACTGCAATCTCTGCCTCCCAGGTTCAAGCAATTCTACTGCCTTAACCTCCCAAGCACCTGGGATTACAGACATGTGCCACCACGCCCGGCTGATTTTGTATTTTTAGAAGATTTTCAGGGTTTTACCATGTTGGTCAGGCTAGTCTCTTAGCTCCTGACCTCAGGTGATCCGCCCATCTTAGTCTCCCAAAGTGCTGGCATTACAGCATGAGCCACCATGCCCAGCCAATTTTATTTATTTTAAAATATTTAAGGCCAGGCGTGGTGGCTCATACCTGTAATCCCAGCACTTTGGGAGGCCGAGGCGGGAGGATCACAAGGTCAGATCGAGACCATCCTGGCTAACACGGTGAAACCCCGTGTCTACTAAAAATACAAAAAATTAGCCAGAAGCGGTGGCGGGTGCCTGTAGTCACAGCTACTCGGGAGGCTGAGGCAGGAGAATAGCATGAACCCGGGAGGCAGAGCTTGCAGTGAGCTGAGATAGTGCCACTGCACTCCAGCCTGGGCAAAACAGCGAGACTCCGTCTCAAAAAAAAAAAAAAAATTAAAATATTTTAAAATATTTAAAATATACATATATAATATATATATATATTTTTTTGAGATGCAGTCTCGCACTGTCGCCCATACTGGAGTGCAGTGGCATGATCTCGGCTCACTGCAAGCTCCGCCTGCCACCACGCCTGGCTAATTTTTGAATTTTTAGTAGAGACGGGGTTTCACTGTGTTAGCCAGGATGCTCTTGATCTCCTGACCTTGTGATCTGCCCGCCTCGACCTCCCAAAGTGCTGGGATTACAGGTGTGAGCCACTGCGCCCAGCCTATACCTATATATTTTAATTTAAGATGGGGGTCTCGCTCTGTCACCCAGGCTGGAGTGCAGTGACATAATTATACCTCACTGCAGCCTGGAACTCCCGGGCTCAGGAGATCCTCTCACCTCAGCCTCCCAAGTAACTGGGACTACATACAGGTCAGGTGTGCACCACAGCGCCTGGCTCGAATTATAATTTTTTTTTTTTTTTTGAGACAGACTTTTGCTCATTGCCCAGGCTGGAGTGCAATGATGCCATCTCGGCTCACTGCAACCTCTGCCTCCTGGGTTCAAGCGATTCTCCAGCATTAGCCTCCCTAGTAGCTGGGATTACAGGCATGTGCCACCAGGCCTGGTTAATTTTTTTGTATTTTTAGTAGAGACAGGGTTTCACCATGTTGGTCAGGCTGGTCTCGAACTCCTGACCTCAGATGATCCGTCTACCTCGGCCTCCCAAAGTGCTGGGATTACAGGCATGAGCCACTGCACACAGCCCCGAATTACAATTTTTAAGTACGTATAGCATATTGTATGTCAATCATTCCTCAAGCTATTAAAAAAGAAAAACAAAGCAGCCGCTCAGACGTACTAGAATGACGGAAACGCCCAACAAACATTCATGGTTCACTCAATTAATATTTACTGAGCCCCTACTATGTGCTAGAGTCTGTTCTCAGCACTGGAGTCCCAGCAGAATCAAAAGTCCCTGCCCTTGCCAGCCTTACTAATTCTGGTGGGCAAGATAAACAATAAATATAAGGAAACAAGAAAAATCCATGTGGAGATTTGTCCTCAGGGAAACAAAACAGTTGTCCTCTACAAGGGTGGGGGTCAGGGAGGGTGTCTCTGAGTAGGCAGTAAACTGAGACCTGGAACATACAAAGGGGCCCTTTTTTCCTTTTTTTTTTTTTTGAGACGGAGTCTCACTCTGTCGCCCAGGCTCCCGAGTAGTTGGGACTACAGGTGCCCACCACCATGCCCAACTAATTTTTTGTATTTTTAGTAGAGACAGGGTTTCACCGTGTTAGCCAGGATGGTCTCGATCTCCTGACCTCATGATCCGCCCACCCTGGCCTCCCAAAGTGCTGGGGTTACAGGCATGAGCCACCACGCCCGGCCTTTTTTTTTTTTTTGAGATGGAGTTTCACTCTTGTTGCCCAGGCTGGAGTGCAATGGTGTGATCTCGGCTCACCACAAGCTCTGCCTCCCGGGTTCAAGCGATTCTCCTGCCTCCTGAGTAGCTGGGATTAGAGGCATGCACCACCATGCCCGGCTAATTTTGTATTTTTTAGTACAGATGTGGTTTCTCTGCATTGGTTAGGCTGGTCTCAAACTGCCGACCTCAGGTGATCCACCCACCTCGACCTCCCAAAGTACTGGGATTACAGGTGTGAGCCACCGTGCCCGGCCAAGCCGCTCTTTATTTATTTATACAGAGATAGGATCTGGCTCTGTTGCCCAGGCTGGAGTGCAGTGGTGGAATGGCGGCTCACTGCAGCCTCAACTTCCCAGGCTCAGGTGATCCTCCCACCTCAGCCTTCTGAGTAGCTGGGATTACAGGTGTGCACCACCACACCACCCTAATTTTTGTAGAGACGAGGTTTCACCACGTTGCCCAGGCTGGTCTCAGACTCCTGGGTTCAAGGGGTCTTGCCACCTTGGTCTCCCAAAGTACTGGGATCACAGGCATGAGCCACCGCCCCTTTCCCTGAGACTGTTCCCCCACCCTTACTTTTCTCCGCTCCTCAGCCCCTTCCCGCAGAGTCTCAGCTCATGGCTGTGCGGCTTTGTGTGAATCCCACTCTATATGCAGTTCAGTTTTCTTATCCATAAAGACGGGAAACAAGGCTGTGTCCAGCTCACCTGGGCACTGGGCTTCCACACAGCTGGCATTTTGGGACATGCAGAGCAAACATGCCAAGGGCAGAAAAACAGGCATCTCAGGAGGTCAGTTGGCTTGTCCTGAGGGGCATCCTGGGGAGTCTGTCCCCTGGGACTAATGGTATCCTCTGGAGAGACAGCAGGGCTTGGAGTGGGGCACCCCTCCTAACCAAGGATCAAACTAAGGCAGGAGGAGCTGAGGCACTGCCCTCAGAGTTGCTTCCGTGAGGGCAGCTCTGTCCTGCTCATACCAGGTCTGGGGATAGGCCAAGTTGGCCCGAGGCCCAGAGGGGCAGGGAGGGAGGTCAGCGCCACAGTTGGGGATGGGCCTGCTTGGCCCTCTCTCTGGACACAATGTCCTGGACTGCTCCACAGCTTGGCTGGCCAACAGGGAACAGTGGCTGGCAGAGGGCACGGGCAGCGAGCCGACTGGAGGCAGGCAGCCCAGCCTGAGCAAAGGGCTTGTTCTTACAACCTGTCCTGCCACCTTGGGCAAGGAGAGGGCCAGCTTTCTGGAGGCAGGGAACCTCAGCAGTCACTCACTTCCTCTTGCCTCAGTTTCCCCAGATCATGAACAACTGCCATCATTTGAGCTAAGTTCTACAAGAATGCCAAATCTTACAAATGCTAGCTTAGCACCTTGCTGGCTGTGTGACCTTGGCCAGGGCACCATTCTGAAACCCAGATCTTCACTGGGCGTGAATGCATGGGCAGCATTTAGGACAGTAACCCTCACACAGAAAGTGCTTAGTGGAGTAAAGTATGCTAGTACTGCCACATTAATAAGCAATAATAACATTTATTTATTAAGAGCATCCTGTGTGCCAAGAATTTCATCTGTATTGTCCCAAATACTGGCAGCAACCTGGTAGACATGTCTTACCTCGCTTTATTTTTTATTATTTTATTATTTCCTTATTTTGAGACAGGGTCTTTCTCTGTCACCCAGACTAGAGTGCAGTGGCACAATCATGACTCACTGCAGCCTTGACTTCCTGGGTTCAAGCGATCCTCCTACCTCAGCCTCCCAAGTAGCTGGGAGCACAGGGCTGCACTACCACACCCGGCTAATTTTTTTATTTTTGATAGAGATGGGGTTTCCCTATGTTGTCCAGGATGGTCTCAAAACTCCTGGGGTCCGCCGGGCACGGTGGCTCACGCTTGTAATCCCAGCACTTTGGGAGGCCGAGGTGGGCGGATCACGAAGTCAGGAGATCGAGACCACAGTGAAACCCCGTCTCTACTAAAAATACAAAAGAAAAAAATTAGCCGGGCGTGGTGGCGGGCACCTGTAGTCCCAGCTACTCGGAGAGGCTGAGGCAGGAGAATGGCGTGAACCTGGGAGGCGGAGCTTGCAGTGAGCCGAGACTGTGCCACTGCATTCCAGCCTGGGCGACAGAGCAAGACCCCGTCTCAAAAAAAAAAAAAAAACTCCTGGGCTCAAGCCATCTGCCTGCCTCAGTCTCCCAAAGTGCTGGGATTACAGGCGTGAGCCACCATGCCCGGCCAACACTGTGATTTTTTATTTTTATTATTTATTTATTTATTATTATTTTACTTCATTTTATTTATTTATTTATTTTGAGACAGAGTCTAGCTCTGTCGCCCAGGGTGGAGTGCAATGGCATCATCTCGGCTCACTGCAACCTCCGCCTCCCAACTTCAAGTGATTCTCCTGCTTCAGCCTCCTGAGTAGCTGGGACTACAGGCAAACACCACCACATCTGGCTAATTTTTGTATTTTTAGTAGAGATGGGGTTTCACCATGTTGGCCAGGATGGTCTCAATCCCTTGATCTCGTGCTCTGCTCACCTCAGCCTTCCAAAGTGCTGGGATTACAGGCATGAGGCACCGTGCCCGACTATTTTATTTTTTTGAGATGGAGTCTCACTTTGTCACCCAGGCTGGAGTGCAATGGCATGATCTCCGCTCACTGCAACCTCCACCTCCCGGGTTCAAGCAATTCTCGTGCCTCAGCCTCCTGGATTACAGGCGTGCATCACCATGCCTGGCTAATTTTTGTATTTTTATTTATTTATTTATTTTTGAGACGGAGTTTCGCTCTTGTTGCCCAGGCTGGAATGCAATGGCCCAGTCTCGGCTCACCACAACCTCTGCCTCCCGAGTTCAAGCAATTCTCCTGCCTCAGCCTCCCAAGTAGCTGGGATTACAGGTGCCCACCACCACCCCCAGCTATTTTTGTATTTCTAGTAGAGAGGGTTTCTCCATGTTGGTCAGGGTGGTCTTGAACTTCCGACCTCAGGTGATCCACCCGCCTCGGCCTCCCAAAGTGCTGGGATTACCGGCATGAGCCACTGCACCCGGCCTAATTTTTGCATTTTTAGTAAAGATAGGGTTTCACCATGTTGGCCAGGCTGGTCTCGAACTCCTGACCTTGGGTGATCCTCCCACCATGACCTCCTAAAGTGCTGGGATTACAGGTGTGAGCCACTGAGCCCAACCAACACTGTGATTTTTTATTTTATTTTATTTTATTTTATTTTTGAGACAGAGTCTCGCTCTGTCCCCCAGGCTGGAGTGCAGTGGCGCGATCTCGGCTCACTGCAAGCTCCGCCTCCCGGGTTCACGCCATTCTCCTGCCTCAGCCTCCCGAGTAGCTGGGACTACAGGCGCCCGCCACCACGCCCGGCTAATTTTCTGCATTTTTAGTAGAGGCGGGGTTTCACCGTGGTCTCGATCTCCTGACCTCGTGATCCGCCCGCCCCGGCCTCCCAAAGTGCTGGGATTACAAGCGTGAGCCACCGCGCCCGGCTTTTTTTTTTTTTTTTGAGACAGAATCGCTCTGTCCCCCAGGCTAGAGTGCAGTGGTGCGATCTCGGCTCACTGCAAGCTCCGCCTCCCGGGTTCAAGCCATTCTCCTGCCTCAGCCTCCTGAGTAGCTGGGACTACAGGCGCCCGCTACCACGCCCAGCTAATTTTTTTTTGTATTTTTAGTAGAGACAGGGTTTCACTGTGTTAGCCAGGATGGTCTCGATCTCCTGACCTCGTGATCTGCCTGCCTCGGCCTCCCAAAGTGCTGGGATTACAGGCGTGAGCCACCGCGCCCGGCCCCCAATACTATGATTTTATAGATGAGGAAACTGAGCTCCAAGAAGCAAAGTGACAAGTCTGAAGCCAAACCGCTAATACTACCGGGCTGAATGGCTCACCAGGTGGGAACCCAGCCTCCTCCATAGGCAGACGGTACAAGCCTGTTGGGTGGACCCTGGGGGGTTCCTGAAGGCTGAGGCTGAACCAAGCAGGGGCCAAGGGGTTTCTTGGGACTCAGCAGCAGAACCAGCCATCTGGCCTCCCACAGGATGCTGCTGGCACAGTCTAGACTCAGACCAAGGCACATGAGCCAAGGTGCCCAAGGAGGACTGAGAAGGGTAGTGAGAGGGAAGGATTCATTCATTCATTTGCATTTATTAATTCAGCAAACAAAAAATTGAAGGCAATAGTTTGGTGTTGCCACACAGAGGCTCTGCAGCCAGACTTTAAACATGGACACTGTCACTTACCAGGTGTGTATCCTGGAGATAGGGTAACTCCCAGTTTTCCCACTGAAGCCTCAGTCCCCTCAGTTTCCAGCAAACTAGGATGATTGGTCACCCTGCCTGGAAGAGCGACTCCACCTCTTGGTTTCCTCAATTGTCAAAGGCGGGGCTGGTGCTGTGTGGCCTTGACACTAATTCTCCTCTCATATGTTTGCTCAAAGGTAAAATGAGGCCGGGTGCGGTGGCTCACGCCTGTAATCCCACTACTTTGGGAGGCTGAGGCGGGCGGATCACTTGAGGTCAAGAGTTAAAGACCAGCCTGGCCAACATGGCGAAACCCCATGTCCATTAAAAATACAAAAATTAGCCGGACTATACATACCTATAGTCCCAGCTACTAGGGAGGCGGAGGCAGAAGAATCGCTTGAACCTAGGAGGTGGAGGTTGCAGTGAACCGACGTCGCACCACTGCACTCCAGCCTGGGTGACAGAGCAAGACTCTGTCCTCAAAAAAAAAAAAAAAAAGGTAAAATGAGCATAAAGCCCTGGGCTTATGTCCAAGCCAATTTGTGGGAGCAGCGAAAGTGACATTTCATCTCATGCTGGCAGAGGCCAAGCAGGAGGGAAGGGAAGGAGGTATGATATCTATGCCCAAGGAACAGATGAAGAGACTGAGGTTCCCAGTGTCTGAGGAGCTCAGAGAAGGCCTGGGCAGATACCTTCCTCATCTCACAGCTTGCTCTTCCTAGATGCTCAAAACAGGTTCTGGGTGAGCTACCTCAGTAAGACTATGAATGGGACCGCAAGGGACCCTCAGGTGCTCCCAGGGTCTTGTAAGGAGGGTGACAGGGAAGCACCCACTCCCCACCATCACCAGGCCACAGAACACCAGCCCGTCTGCAGCTGCTGGGCCACAGGGCAGGCCTGCACCGCGTGCTCCCAGGGCAAAGGCCAAGGTCCACAGGGAGGTGACTGGCCTAGCTGGGCACCACCTAACCAGGCCCAGGTCTGGCGCTGTGGCAGGCCCCTGGCAGGGAGAGTTAGATAAGGAGAGTTCACAGCTACCTGGCTAAGTACTCACCGGGTGTCGACATGCTGCTGTTCTTCCCCACCACACTAGAAGGAAGGGGCCATTTTAGACAGGTGGGGACACTGAGGCTCGGAGAGGCAAAATCTGCCCAAGGTCGCCCAGAGGAAGGTGGCGAAACCAGCCCCTACTGAGCGTCACTGCCCGACTTTATAATTTAAGGCACATGGTGGCCCAGGCACAAATGTGGGTGGAGCGGCCACAGAAGGCTCCAGAGCCCCCAGAGTCCAGTCCAGGAAGGAAGAACGCGGTACACAGGAGGAAGCCGAGTCCCCCAGGCGGAGCTGGGGCTCCCCTCGCAGTCTGGGCTCCCCTAGGGACCCAAGAATCCTAGCGAGGGCGGTTACAGCCACCCCCGCGGGCACCACCCGCCGTGCTCTGCTGGAGAAGGGCCTCAGTTTCCCTTTGGGCGCAAAGCGGAACGCGGAGGCGCTGAGGCAGGCAAGGCGGCGCCGGAGGAGGGGGCCGGGCCCGGGAGGGAAGGCGTGGAGGGGGGTTACGTAACGGGCTGCGCGGCGACGTCAGCGCGGGTCGCGGCGGGGCAGCGCCGGGGCGCCCCCTCCCTGAATAGCGCGGCTGTTCAGTCCTCGTGACACCAGCGCGGCCCCCTCCGCGCCCGCCGTGCCGGCCGCCGCGCCAGCGGGGACCGGGGGCGGGTAGGACGCCTGCCGGGAGCGAGTCCTGGGCTGACTCTCCAAGGCTGCGCGGGATGTGGAGAGGAGCCAGGGTGGGGCCTCTCGCCTCCGGCGCCTGCCGGGTGGGCGGCCCCGACCGTTCGTTCTGCTGTCCCTTAGGCCCGCACGCCCTTTGCCCTCCCCGGCGGCCTGGCATCTTCACACCTCCTGCCTCGCCTGGGCCGCAGCTTCGAGACCGCTGAACCCTCCTCCTCTTCCTCCTCCTCCTCCTCCTCTTCCCCTCCCCCTCCCCCTCCTCTCCTCCTCCCCCTCCTCCTCCTCTCCCCCTCCCCCTCCTCTCCTCCTCCCCCTCTCCCCCTCCCCCTCCTCCTCCTCTCCCCCTCCTCCTCCTCTCCCCCTCCCCCTCCTCATCTCCCCCTCCCCCTCCCCCACCCCCACCTCTTCCCCTCCCCTTCCCCTCCCCTCCCCTCCTCTCCTCTCCCCCTCCCCTCCCCCTCCCCCTCCCCCTTCTCCCCCCCTCCCCCTCCTCGCCCCATCCCCCTCCCCCTCCTCCTCCTCTCCCCCTCACCCCCTCCCCCTCACCCCCTCCCCCTCCTCCTCCTCCTCACCCCCTCCCCCTCCTCCTCCTCACCCCCTCCCCCTCCTCCTCCCCCTCCTCCCCCCTCCTCCTCCTCCCCCTCCTCCCCCCTCCTCCTCCTCCTCCCCCCTCCTCCCCCCTCCTCCTCCTCCCCCTGCTCTCCCCCTCCCTCTCCTCCCCCTCCCCGTCCTCCCCCTCCCTCCTCTCCCTTCTCCTCCTGCTCTCCCCCCTCCTCCTCCCCCCCCTCCTCTCCCTTCTCCTCCTGCTCTCCCCCCTCCTCCTCCCCCCCTCCTCCCCCTCCCTCCCCCTCCCTCCCCCCTCCCCCTCCCTCCCCCCTCCCCCTCCCTCCCCCCTCCCCCTCCCCCCCTCCCCCTCCCCCTCCCCCCCTCCCCCTCCCCTCCCCTCCCCCTCCCTCCCCCCTACTCTCCCCCCTACCCTCCCCCTCCTCCCCCTCCTCCCCCTCCCCCTCCCCCTCCCCCCTCCTCCCCCTCCTCCCCCTCCCCCTCCCCCCTCCTCCCCCTCCTCCCCCCTCCTCCTCCTCTTCCTCCTCCTCGGACTTCACCTCCAGCAGGGACTTCCGCCCCGGGGCCCGGCCGCGCGCTCTTCCCTACTGAGCCGTCTTCTGCCCTCAGGCCCCGCAGCTGTCCCCGCCGATTCTCGTGCCGACCTCACTCGACGTGGCTGGGTGTTATTTTTATTGTTTTTATTTTTGAGATGGAGTTTCGCTCTTGTTGCCCAGGCTTGAGGGAAATGGCGCGATCTTGGCTCACTGCAACCTCTGCCTCCCGAGTTCAAGCGATTCTCTTGCCTCAGCCTGCCGAGTAGGTGGGAATTACAGGCATGCGCCACCACACCCGGCTAATTTTGTATTTTTAGTAGAGAGGGGGTTTCTCCATATTGGTCAGGCGGGTCTCGAACTCCTGACCTCAGGTGATCTGCCCACCTCGGCCTCCCAAAGTGCTGGGATTACAGGCGTGAGCCACCGTGCTTGGCCAAGGCTGGGTGTTATTTATGTCTCCACAGACAGAGCTCGGCGGAGAGGAGGCCGCGGCCCAGACGCACACAGCCGGTGCACAAAGTGCAAGGCCAAGGCAGGAAGCCGCCTGCCCAGCCGCCTGCTGCCCAGGACCGAGGAGGCCCCTGGTCCAGGCTGGCTCACCTCACCCTTGGGAAAGCAATAGAGGACAGGAGGCAGCTGCCACCTAAGGTCATGGCCACCCACATCCCACCACACCACGTTTGCTCTCACTGCTTCCCCAGGTTAGGACATCATCGGGCGCTTCCATGTCGCCCCAGGAGGCTCCCCTAAAGCAGGGGCATGGCCGCGGGGAGGCTGCTGAACAAAGCTAATTCCGGGGTTCCACACCAGGCCTCTTGGGAGTGGGGCCTGGGCCTCTGCATTTGAAATGTGCTCTACCTTCTAAGCTTTGAGATGATTTGAGATCAGGGAGGGTTTTAGGGAAGAGAGCTAGCTGACAGCAGGCGATGGCAGGTGCAGGTGGGGACTGCGGCAGCCTTGATTTGATGGGGCAGGATGGAAAGACAGGGCAGACGAAGATGGACTGGGAGCCTTGGTCAAAGAATGTCCGGATCATGACCTTGGAGCACCATGCCCACCCGTACAGGTATCCCTTACTGCCTGCTGAGGGATACATTGGACCCTGTCCTCCAGCAACCCTGCAAAATGGGCCTTATTGTCCCTATTTTAAAGGCTCAGAGAGTGAGGCCAGGCGCAGTGGCTCACACCTGTAATCCCAGCACTCTGGGAGGCCGAGGCAGGCAGACTGCTTTGAGTCCAGGAGCTCAAGACCAGCCTGGCCAACATAGCACAACCCTGCCTCTACTAAAAATACAAAAAATTAGCCGGGCATGGTGGCATGTGCCTGTAGTCCCAGCTACTCGGGAGACTGAGGCAGGATAATCACCTGAACCTGGGGGTGGAGGCTGTAGTAAGCCGAGATTGCACCACTGCACTCCAGCCTGGACAACCAGAGTGAGACCCTGCCTCAAAATAATAATAATAAATAAAAATCAAGGCTCAGAGAGGGGATGTGACTTGGACAAAGTCCCTGGTGAGGAGGGTACAGAAGAATCAGGACTCAGTTTAATTCCTCCATCCAGGCCCTAGCTAGACACTAGGCATGGAAACATGAATAAAGTACACTTCCTGCCCTAAAAGAGTTGTTGGTACAGGAAGAGGAGCAGGCAGCAAACATATCACAATCGCAATCACAATCATCATGGAGGTCTGATGGAGCAGTGAGGGCTCAGAGCTGAATTTTGAAGGATGAAGAGGAGTTACCCCGGAAGATTCGGGAGGGGCATCCCCGGCAGAGGGAACAGCTTGTTCCGCTGCTCAGAGGCCTGAAATAGCAATCGCTGTAGGGATCTGTGAGCTCTTTGGTGAGACTGAGCTTAGAGTGTGTTGGTTTTGTGGGAGATGAGGCTTGATGTGCCCGGAGAGCCTTGGCCAGGCAAGGAGGCTGGATTTTGTCTACAGTGCAGTAAGAGTGTGAGCCCTGTGGAGGAGGGGTGAGCAGTAGGAGGGACCTGAAGAAGGCCAGAAGAGCAGAGGCACAGGGCTCCCTCCTGCCCCTTCCCTGTATCTCCATGGCAACCCCCTTTTCCCCCACCCTGACTCTACCTTAGCTGTGGACCTGGCTGTCTATCAGCAGCTAAGCTGGGGACTGTCAGGAGAGACCAGACCCCATTCTAGCTGGGCATGATGTGCTTGCTGTGTGGCCTGCAGCAGGCCACTTTGTCCCCTTGGGTCTTGGTTTTCTCTTCTGTAAAATGGGGGCAGCACTAATCCCTGCCCAGTCCCTCTGCGGGGTGAGTGAGGCGCAGAGGCGATGGCCAGGTGGGAGGGGCTTGTCTGCTGCACAGCGCCTGTCAGCACCTTGCTAGGCATTGGCTCAATTGGTGCATCTCCCAACCCCCATCCGGTCAAGACTTCTCCCCCGTGGTCCTCCCGACCATGCCCACCAGACTTTAGGAGAGGCCGGCACTTCTGGCTGGAGTCCTGAAGCTGCCAATTCTCTCAAAGTGGAGCCTCAGGCAAGTCACAGCCTCTCTGGGCCTCAGTTTTCACAGATGCAATATAAATGCTCCCAAGTGTCTAGTGGGGAGGAGGCCCTGGCAGCCTCTCTGCCCCAGGACAACCCAGGCCTGGTCTCTCTAAACACAAAGGAGGCCAGGCACGGTGGCTCACGCCTGTAATCCCAGCCCTGATCCCAAGGCTTGCAGATCAGTTGAGGCCAGGAGTTCAAGATCAGCCTGGCCAACACAGTGAAACCCCATTTCTACTAGAAATACAAAAATTTAGCCGGGCGTGGTGGCGTGCACCTGTAATCCCAGCTACTTGGAGGCTAAGGAACGAGAATAGCTTGAACCCGGGAGGCAGAGGTTGCAGTGAGCCAAGTTTGTGTCACTGCACTCCAGCCTGGACAACAGGGCAATACTCTGTCTCAAACACAGACGCGCGCGTGCGCGCGCGCACACACACACACACACACACACACCCCTCCCAGAAACAGAACAGGCAGATCAGGACCCTCTCTGCCCTACCCCCTGCTATGTCCCCTCTGCCACTCCCAGCCCCTGCCAGGGACATCCTGTACTCCAGTGATGTCACCAGGCCGACAGGATTTATTTTTAAACTCCCAGGCCTTGGCCAGCTCCCTACCCCTCATCCATCCTACCCCATCTCACCCTACCTGCCCTGCTTCCCACATCCCAGCTGAGCTCCAGGCTGGTCGTTGAAAGCCTCTCCACACACACTCTGTTGCCCAACCTGCAGCACTCAGGCTTCTGAGAGGTTGTGGGGAGCCAGGTCACTGGCCAAGTGATCTTGGCCATTGGATTTGGACCTGCAGAAGTAAACAGATGGGCCCCTGGAGGTAGACCACAGCTTCCCTGTGTCCCCAAGGGGGAGTCTGAAGCCCAGATGGCAGGAGGGCAAGGATCATCAGATGGGGCTGTGTGAACACTTGGAGCCCCGGTCTGGGCCTTAGAGTTGTCACCAAAGCTTGCTTTGAATTTATTTTTTAAAAGCAGCTTTTTGTCTGGAAGCTTCAAGTCTTTCTTCATATCAGTGCAACACAGACAACTGCAGAGATAGACTGGGTGCTGGGGTAGCTCAGCATCCTGGCGCTCACCCACACCCTGGGCAGGGTGTGTGTCCATCACAGATGTTACACACTTACCCTCTGGAGTGACTTTAGACTAATGATCTGTCCCCATCTTCAGCGTAGAAATTTATGCTGATGAAACACCCATTTTATGTATTTCATATGTTGGCCTTCTGGATAAGATTATGGGTGAAAATGATGTTCTACTTCAAAAAGCCATTTGAAAATGGCAGCCTTGACTCTTCTATCCTCATAGCTGCCCTGGGAAGCTGGGCAAGGACGAGAGGACCAGGATCCTCTTTTCTTTTTTTTTTCTTTTTTTTTTTGCTCTTGTTGCCCAGGCTGGAGTGCAATGGCACAATCTCAGCTCACTGCAACCTCCACCTCCTGGTTCAAGTGATTCTCCTGCCTCAGCCTCCCAAGTAGCTGGGATTAGCCACTATGCCCAGCTAATTTTTGTATTTTTAATAGAGATAGGGGTTTCACCATGTTGGCCAGGCTGGTCTCGAACTCCTGACCTCAGGTGATCTGCCCAACTCGGCCTCCAACAGTGCTGGGATTACAGGCATGAGCCACCACTTCCAGCCCTGAATCTTCTTTTTTTTTTTTTCAGACGGAGTCTTGCTCTGTCGCCCAGGCTGGAGTGCAGTGGTGCAATCTTGGCTCACTGCAAGCTCCACTTCCCGAGTTCACGCCATTCTCCTGCCTCAGCCTCCCAAGTAGCTGGGACTACAGGCTCCTGACACCATGCCCAGCTTATTTTTGTATTTTTAGTAGAGATGGGGTTTCACCGTGTTAGCCAGGATGGTCTCGATCTCCTGACCTCATGATCCGCCCGCCTCAGCCTCCCAAAGTGCTGGGATTACAGGCGTGAGCCACCGCACCTGGCCCTGCACTGCACTCCAGCCTGGGCGACAGAGTGAGACTCCGTCTCAAAAACAAAACAAAACAAAACAAAACAAAAAATGGGAAACTAAGGCTCAAAGGGGAGGAGTGACCCAGACAGTGGCTGTGGCTAGAATGCGGGGTGTGTCTATCCTCCAGCCCCACAAGAAGTGAGATTGACTTACTTTGCCCAGCCCAGCCCAGCCAGCCAGAGTTGGCAGTCTTTTGTTTTTCTTTTTTTTGAGACGGAGTCTCACTCTGTTGCCCAGATTGGAGTGCAGTGACACGATCTCAGTTGAGCTCACTGCAACATCCACCTCTCAGGCCCAAGCAATTCTCGTGCCTCAGCCTCCTGAGTAGCTGAGACTACAGGTACCGGCCACCACACCCGGCTAAGTTTTTTGTTTTAGCAGAGAAGAGATTTTAGATTGAGAATAATGCTGTATGCCTCAGGGAAGCAGGGATCTAAATCCAAATGTATGTAAATCTCATGCAAATCAGGAAGCACTGGGTCCTTCCAGGGGAGAGGTGGAGAGAGAAGATCCAGTTACCAGAGACTGGGGATGGGGGTAGGGGGCTGGAACAGAAGCAGGGTACCCCAGAGCCTTCACAGGGCACTGCCCCAGCTGCCAATTGAGCAGCTGCCCCAGGCCCTGTGGGCCCCTCCTGGCATGGATATGAAACCTCCTGGGCCGGATGCAATGGCTCATGCCTGTACTCCCAGCACTTTGGGAGGCCGAGGCAGGCGGATCACAAGGTCAGGAGATCGAGACCATCCTGGCTAACATGGTGAAACCCTGTCTCTACCAAAAATACAAAAAAAAAAAAAAAAATTAGCCAGGCATGGTGGTGGGTGCCTGTAGTCCCAGCTACTCGGGAGGCTGAGGCAGGAGAATGGCGTGAACCCAGAAGGCAGAGCTTGCAGTGAGCCGAGATAGCGCCACTGCACTCCAGCCTGGGCGACAGAGCGAGACTCCGTCTCAAAAAAAAAAAAAAAAAACGTCCTGGTGCCCTGGGATCCCCGGACCTCCTCGGTCAAGGTGAGATGGTCCCTGGTGAGGACACACACAGACCCATTTGTGCACACATATTCTAACCCTGCCAGACACAGTTGGACACACACACATATACCCAGGAACAGTCACAGACACACATAGACACAATTGTACACACACTCAGACACAGGCACTCCGGCAACTCAGGCTCTGGGCCTCAGGGCAGGGGAAGCCCTAGAGATCTTGCCCCACTTGAAAAGGCAGTGCTGAGGCCCCAGGGGCCCCTGGTTTCCTGTCCACCCGCCTTTTCCCCAACCCACACACACAGTACCTGCACACACCACCCCCACTCGAGGAGGCCCCTGAAAAAGCTTCCTTGGCCTCATCCTGATATGGCAGGCTTGCTCCTTGCACCCCATGGGGTTCCAGTTCTTGCCCACAGTTATTCTTTTTTTTTTTTTGAGATGGAGTCTCGCTCTGTCACCCAGGCTGGAGTGCAGTGGCACGATCTCGGCTCACAGCAAGCTCCGCCTCCCGGGTTCAGGCCATTCTTCTGCCTCAGCCTCCCGGGTAGCTGGGACTACAGGCGCTCGCCACCACACCCAGCTAATTTTTTGTATTTTTTATTAGAGATGGGGTTTCACCGTGTTAGCCAGGATGGTCTCGATCTCCTGACCTCATGATCCGCCCGCCTCAGCCTCCCAAAGTGCTAGGATTACAGGCGTGAGCCACCACGCCCGGCCCATTTATTCTTTATGTTCATTTATTTAAATTTTTTTTTAACATTTATTTATTTATTGAGACAGAATCTCACTCTGTCGCTCAGGCTGGAGTGCAGTGGCACAATGTCGGATCACTGCAAGCTCCGCCTCCCGGGTTCACACCATTCTCCTGCCTCAGCATCCCGAGTAGTTGGGACTACAAGTGCTAATTTTTTGTTTTGTATTTTTAGTAGAAACGGGGTTTCACCGTGTTAGCCAGGATGGTCTCGATCTCCTGACCTCGTGATCTGCCCGCCTCAGCCTCCCAAAGTGCTGGGATTACAGGTGTGAGCCACCGTGCCCGGCCCACTTTTTTTTATTTTTGAGCCGGAGTCTCGCTCTGTTGCTCAGGCTGGAGTGCAGTGGTGTAATCTCGGCTCTCTGCAGCCTCTGACTCCCAGGTTCAGGCGATTCTCCTGCCTCAGCCTCCCGAGTAGCTGAGACTACAGGTGCCTGCCACCACACCTGGCTAATTTTTTTGTTATTGTTTTTGTTTTTGAGATGGAGTCTCACTCTGTTGCCCAGGCTGGAGTGCAGTGGAGCGATCTCGGCTCACTGCAACCTCCACCTCCCAGGTTTAAGCAATTCTCTGCTTCCCGAGTAGATGGAATTACAGGTGCGCACCACCATGCCTAGCTAATTTTTGCATTTTTAGTAGAGATGGGGTTTCACCATCTTGGCCAGGCTGGTCTTGAACTCCTAACCTCGTGATCCACCTGCCTCAGCCTCCCAAAGTGCTGGGATTACAGGCATGAGCCACCAGGGCTGGCCCTAATTTTTTGTATTTTTAGTAGAGATGGGGTTTCACCATATTGGCCAGGATGGTCTTGAATTCCTGAGCTCAAGTGATCCACTCATCTTGGCCTCCCAAAGTGCCACTATGCCCAGTCTATTCTCTCTTTTTGACAGATGGGGAAACTGAGGCTCAGAGCCAGGCTTGTCAAAGACATATGGAGGACTGGGGGTGGTGGGATACAAATTCAGGCAGCAGATAGACTCCAAGTCCGACGCCTCTGCAGAACCCCTCATCCCAGATGCCTGGCTCTGCCGAGCTACCATCCCCACCCAACTCCCTCGACATCCCCTCCCTCCCCAGAAAGAGCCTAGAAACACAGGCCCTGGGCGGCAGCCAGCCCTCCCTTCCTCCCAGGCTTCTGTGCACGTCCTTGGACCACGTACGCCAGTAGCCATTGGAGGGCAGGAGGGGCGGCGGCCGAGTCAGCTGGTGCCCACAGCACTGCCTGGCACGGAGGGCCCTGGAGGCTTTGCTGAGAGGACAGATCTGGAGGCTGGACCCGAGGTCATCGCCCAGGACGTGTCTGCAGCGCCACCTGGTGGTGATACAGCATCCCTGCCACACCCGGCTCTGGTGTTATCCGCCCCACACCCGGGTCAGCAGATATTTGGGGAGCAGCTACTGCTGCTGCGCATGGGCAGGCCAGACACTGAGAACACAGCGAGGCTGAGGAGATGTGGGGGCATGCACTCCAGGCAGAAGGAATAGCAAGTGCAATGGCTCTGAGACAGGAAGGAGTTGGGGAGACCCAGGAGGAGCAAATGGGTTAAAGAACTAGACTTGGGTGCTAAGGGTGGAGAGGAAGAAAGGCAAGGCTCAGGCCGGGCGCGGTGGCTCACGCTTGTAATCCCAGCACTTTGGGAGGCCGAGGCGGGCGGATCATGAGGTCAGGAGATCGAGACCACAGTGAAACCCCGTCTCTACTAAAAATACAAAAAATTAGCCGGGCGTGGTGGCGGGCGCCTGTAGTCCCAGCTACTCCGGAGGCTGAGGCAGGAGAATGGCGTGAACCCGGGAGGCGGAGATTGCAGTGAGCCGAGATCGCGCCATCGCACTCCAGCCTGGGTGACAGAGCGAGACTCCGTCTCAAAAAAAAAAAAAAAAAAAAAAAGGCAAGGCTCAGTGGCTCACATCTGTAATCTCAGCACTTTGGGACACCAAGGTGAGAGGATCACTTGAGGCCAAGAGTTTGAGGCCAGCCTGGGCAATACAGTAAGACCCTGTCTCTACAGGAAATAATTTTTTTTTTTGAGACAGAGTTTCGCTCTTGTCACCCAGGCTGGAGTGCAATGGCGTGATCTCGGCTCACTGCAACTTCCGCCTCCTGGGATCAAGCAATTCTTCAGCCTCAGCCTCCTGTGTAGCTGGGATTACAGATGCCCGCCACCACGCCCAGCTAATTTTTGTATTTTGTAAAGACAGGGTTTCACCATGTTGGCAAGGCTGGTCTCGAACTCCTGATGATCAGATGATCTGCCTGCATTGGCCTCCCAAAGTGCTGGCATTACAGGCATGAGCCACTGCGCCCAGCCCCATTTTGTGCTGGTATGAATAGAGATTTCTTATAGCTCATGAAGCCGGGAAGCCCAAGATCAAGGGCTGCATCTGGTGAGGGCCCTCTTGCTGTGTCGTAACGTGGCAGAAGGCATCCCATGGTGAGAGGGAGCAAGACCTCCAACGTGCAGCTTCAAGCTCTTTTTTTTTTAGATGGAGTTTCACTCTTCTTGGCCAGGCTGAAGTGCAATGGCCCAATCTCGGCTCACCACAACCTCTGCCTGTCAGGTTTAAGCAAGTCTCCTGCCTCAGCCTCCCAAGTAGCTGGGATTACAGGCGTGCGCCACCACGCCCAGCTAATTTTTGTCTTTTTAGTAGAGATGGGCTTTCTCCATGTTGGTCAGGCTGGTCTTGAACTCCCAACCTCAGGTGATCCGCCCGCCTTAGCCTCCCAAAGTGCTGGAATTACAGGCATGAGCCACCGCACCTGGCCACCTCAAGCTCTTTTATATCCATTCATAAGGGTGGAGGCCTTATGACGTAAACACCTTCCATTAAGCCCCACCTCCCAACACTATTGCATTGGGGATTAAGTTTCCAACCCATATATTCTGGGGAGACATTCAAACCATAGCACCGTCCTGCGTGCTGTACACTGGGAAGACATAAGAACAGTGAGGAATGGTGCACCTGGCCTTGTGCCTTAAGAGGGAGGGCCAGCTGGAGGCAACAGACTGAGGCCCTTGTCCCGTCCTCTCTACCTCTGATCCTTTGACCCTTGCGCCGCCCCCTCTACCTCCCTGCAGTCTGGACTTCCTGGAGTTAGCCTGAAATCCAGACCTGAGTGGGCGCCCACTACTGTTTGGAGAAACCTGCGCGACAGCTAGGCAGTGGCTTGCTGTGTGCCTAGCTCCTGATGACAGAGCTGCAGCTTAAAATAAAAGCCTCCTGCTCAGCCCTTACTTAATCCTGAGGGGACTGGGCATCAGGACGCATGGTTGGGAGGATTTGCTGAAGTGAGAGGCTGTTGAAAGCTCCCCGAGGGCTGGCTGGGGGGTTGGGGCACCCATCTTAAAACCTGTTTCTGATTTCCTTTGCTGCTCACCCCTATCTCTGGCTGGCAGCTTTCCCGGATTAGCTGCTGACGTCAGGAGCTGCCAGCTGGGCCAGCCTGGCACAGCCACGGGGCAGTGTGTGAAGGGCTGTCTGGTAATAGGGTGCAGTCAAGGAAGGGGGCATGTGTCCAGCTTTGGAATTTGTCCTTGAGGGAGCTAGGGTGGAGGGGAAGGAGAAGGGTCGAGATGTGCTGTCAGGCATGCACATGTGACCTGTGTAGCGCATCCTTGTTGGACAGAGAGAAACAGCTCAGGGAAATGGATAAGTTGTCCAAGGCCACACAGCTGGTCTGACCCTGGCTGCATCCCACACCAGCTGGTAGACAACCTGCGATGGGCAGCAGCTGCTGGGACTGGAGGTGATGGTCTCCGTGTAGGTCCATACCTTCCTCTCTGTCACCATAATGGCAGCTGCCGAGTAGTGAGTGTTCGCCCTGCTCCAGGTGTCTTCATGGCACAACTGTCTTATGAAGCTGGTGTTCTTTTTTTTTTTTTTTTAGACAGAGTGTCGCTCTATCGCCCAGGCTGGAGTGCAGTGGCACAATCTCGGCTCATTGCAACCTCCACCTTCCAGGTTCAAGCAGTTCTCCAGCCTCCGCCTCCCAAGTGGCTGGGATTACAGGCCTGCACCACCATGCCCAGCTAATTTTTGTATTTTTAGTAGAGACAGGGTTTCACCATGTTGGCCAGGCTAGACTCAAACTCTTGACCTCAAGTGATCTGCCTGCCTCGGCCTCCCAAAGTGCTTGGATTACAAGCGTGAGCCACCGTGCCTGTCCTTTTTTTTTTTTTAGATGGAGTCTTGCTCTGCTGCCCAAGCTGGAGTGCAGTGGCATGGTCTTGGCTCACTGCAATCTCTGCATCCCGGGTTCAAGCGATTCTCCTGCCTCAGCCTCCTGAGTAGCTGGGATTACAGGTGTCCGCCACCACGCCTGGCTAATTTTTTGTATTTTTAGTAGAGATGGGGTTTCACCATATTGGCCAGGCTGGTCTCAAACTTCTGTCCTTGTGATTCGCCCGCCTTGGCCTCCCGAAGTGCTGGGATTACAGGCGTGAGCCACCACGCCCAGCCCTTTCTTTTCTTTACAGAGCTGCCATCACGCATTCTCTATTCAAGAACACTTGTCATAAGCAGTTCCCTGTCTGTCTTCTAGTTGTGTAGCACTTTTACCTGTTCAAACCGCTTTTGGTCTGATATTTGTCCCTCCTCCATATAAGCAAGGCAAGAATCACTTCCATCTGATAGATGAGGAAACTGAGGCAGAGTGGTTGGGGTCAGATGCTAAGAGTGTCTGGATTGTGATGAAGGGGGTGTCTGGGGTGGATTCTAATGAGATAAAGTTTTCCAGCTTGACTCTCCAGCTCCTAGGCCAACACTCAAGAGAGGAAACTCGGGGTTGGGGGTGAGGGGAAGGACAGAAAAGACAGTCCCAACATTCTCATTTCAAAATATTTAATTTTTTCTGAAAAGGATACATTCCCGGCTTCCCTCCCACCACATCACTCCGGCCCACCAGCAGTGACACACTCGCACGCACACACGCACATAAGGCCAATGGGCTACGGTCTGCCTCTGCCCTCTCTGGCTGGGAAGAAGGAATTTTTCTCTTGCCTCCTTCCCCCAACAAAAGTAAAGAAGAGAGGGGCCCGCTGGAATGCCAGCTCCCAGGGAAGGACACAGAGCCCCACACACTCTATCACATCACATGCACTTAGAAAAATAAAACCAAGTGGTGTTCTGGCATCCCCAACACCGTAAGAGAGCAATATCCACCTGGAAGTCATCTTTGCCATTTTCTAGAAAAATTTATTGCACTTAATTAGCAGATGTTAAAGGAGCTCTGGGGTAGAGCTTTGCCATGAAAACCAGATGTTCCTCAGCCCTTGGCATTCCAAGGAGCACGGATCCCGGGGTCCAGGTAGAGGGCTGCCCAGTTTCTGGGGGTTTTCCCCCACTGGCTTGCATGCCTGCCACCCTGCCTCAGGCCAGAGGACCGTAGGAGTGGCCTGCACAGCCCCTCTCAGCAGGGTTACATGTACCCAGACTTAAGGTTCACTGCTAAGTGCCCCCTCCAACCTCAGAAGCCAGACAGGAAAACCTCTTCCTTTGGCCAAAGATAAGAGGTACCCAGGTCCTCCACAAAGTTGCTGTAAACCTTGAAAACTCTCCCTCTCTCTAAATGCACATGTTCCTCCATCAGATGAGACATTTATAATATGAATATTCTTGCAAAGTTCCAGCTCATTCATGATTTGTCTGTTCTGAGGTTGCACTGAGGGTGCCACAAAGCTTTAGACAGGATGCTTAGGAAGTAGATGGCACTTCCAAGCCCATCGGGAACCCACAGAAAGCCAAGGTAAAGTCAGCTTCTCTAGCCTCCAGTGATTTACAGATGTCAAAGTTCCAAGCACGGGAGCCTCAGTCTCCGGCAGTCGGCCTCCAAGAAGCAGAGGGCCCAGGAGGGAGCCAAGCAGACTCCCATTCCCTCGATAGAAACTGAGCAGGCACCAACCCTCTCCTGCAAGCATGGATTTTTAGGACAGGAGAGGAGACAACCTTACCTGAGCACTTCTTTTCCCCCACAGGTCAGCCTCTATGGACATCCTCCATCTTGTTCCCACCAGGCTCCTGACTCAGAGGGGCATTTCGAAAAGAGTCCAGCAGCCGCACTCTTTCCAAGTAAGCACTTTGGGAAAGAACCCGATACCCACTGCCTGGTGGAAGGAAGGGAGGGCACCAAACAGGCAGAGGGCGGGATAAAGAGGAGAGACATCAAGCCACCATCCCAGCCACCGGGCTCGGAACATGGACACCAGAGATTTAGTGTCCATCCTTAAAAAAATAAAACTGCAAAAACACAAACCATATACTTTCCGGCAAAGAAAATGAAGAGCTTTTAAGCTCGAGGCTCTTCCACTAATAACAAAATAAGAACCGCCCTCTTGGTGATCCACCAGGCCAGAGGGAGCGTGCCCGGGAGGGAGAGCTGCCCGGGGCAGGACACTGACATGCTGGATGCGCCTGCCCTGTGTGGTTACAATAGAGTGAAAGTGTCTACATGGTTTTTAGAGAACCACAAAGTAAAAGTCAGGGGCCTGGAGGGAGGAGTGACCTCCCTTGGCCTCAGGGCCCCTTGTCAAGTCCCCCGGAGAGGTGGGTGTGCAGGTCCCCGAAGGGCCGTGGCATTCCCCTGGGGTGAGGTCCACGGCTTGGTCTTAACATCTGTTATGAAGTCTTTAGAGGTCGGAGCCCGGGACTCTGACCCACCACGGTAAATAAAGCCAGTGTTACGGAGGACGAAGCACACCCATCGCCTCTGTCTCCTCTTCACCACAGGCTGCCCACCCTGAGCAAATAAACACACCCATCTCAGGGGTGTCCCAGTGACCCAAATGAGCAGAGGCTTCCATGAATTTCCTCAGTGAATCTTCTGAGCACGGCAAAAGGGCGAGTCTCGCCACACAAGAGAAAGGAGTCGTTGTGAGGCAGGGGAGACCAGGCTGTGAGAAGCCACAGCATGGCCAGCCTCATGAGTGGCCCGTATCTCCTGGGACCAAGGCTGAGGGGACCCTAGGCCTGTGTAAACGTCCCAAGAGCCTGCTATCCTGTAAAAGTGGCACTGTGACCTTGGTGACTCTAGACTAGGTGTCTTGCCCTGCTGACACCCTCCGGGCAGCTCACATGGGAGGGATCCTGCAGCAAGAATTGTGAGGCCCTAGCTGCCCCCAGGGAGAGTGCACTCCAGCCAGGCCACACCAGTGAGCAGAGCAAGAAAAAAGGGAGCTTCTCGAGAAACACACCCCAGCTCTCGTGCCCATGGTGGAAGGGGGCTGTGGAGGCATTTTCTAAACACCACTAGGAAGGTGAATCCTGGGGTCCAGGAAGTAAAAGCCTCCTAGATAAGAGGAGTTTTCCTTTTAAATCTATGATCCAAGACTGGACATTGGGTGGAAAGAAAGAGCAGGCCCAGAGGCCTGGTCTAGTGGGACAAATGAGCTTCAGATGGCCTCTGAGTAGCTTGGAGAGGAAATGAAAAGGCCTCTCTCAGCCCTGGCACTCAGGGCTCAGAGAGCAGCCATCCTAGGAGTCTCTCCTCCACAGCCAATGAAATGCAGAGAGAGCCGACAGCCTCAGAGCCATAAGGGAAAAGGGGTGCAGGAGCTGAGAAAGGCTGGGCACACTTCTGCGGCAGGCCCCAGCCCCAAGCCCCATCCCAGGCTGTGCAGAGACCCCACTCCTACAGCCTGCCACCCATGCAGACACTGACGGAGGAGCTGGTGTGTCCTGCTTCCAAGGAAGATGGGAACAGATGTTACTCAAAGACCGTCTGGGGAGGATGAGGTGCGTGACAGACACACCTTGAGTGGAAACGCGCCCTGCTACCTGAGAAGACAATAGGGTGACAATGATCACAACTCATTCTGCAGAGATAGCCCTCGGCAGCCCAGGCTGGAGACTGAGGGAGAGTCCAGGGACCCTGAGCGCCCAGGAGAGAGGTGTGTACTCCAGAGGTCCCCTTCCGATTCAACTGGGACATCCAAGAATAGAAACTAAGGCTGAGTCACCCATCTACGCAGATTCTCTTGCGTTTCCCACCAGTGAGGAGACTGGCCCCTCAGGGACGTCGCCACGTGCGCAGGCCGTGGTATAATGAAGCTGAGGCGTGGCCGCTCCTGCAGCAGGTGCACCACCATGAGCCCACGACGAGTCATAAGTCTCCACACGTGTGAGGGGTTTCAGGGAGCCCCCAGGCAGAGGTCTGAGGTGCAGGCAGTGCCCCGCCCGGGCGGGGGCACGGGTTACAAGGGCCCGTATTTGGTCTCATACTTGGACACGATGGTCTTGCACTTGCCCACCTCCTTGCGTAGCTCGGCCACCTCCGTCCGCAGGGCTGTGTTCTCCTTCTCCAGGAAGGCCGCCCGGATGGTGATCTGATTCTCTTTCAAGCGCCGGGCATCCCGTGACCGTTTAGCCGCCACGTTGTTCTTCTTGCGTCTTGTCCAGTACTTTTCATCCTGTAGGGAAGTGCCCTCTTTGAGTCTCTCGTCTTTCCGCACGAGAGAACCCGATTTTTCCACTCCCACCACCTGGATTCCCCTAACACATCTGGTGTGGCCAGAACTAAAGCAGGGATACCAGGGAGGGAGCAGCACAAACCTGGGCACATTGAGGGCACTGCAGGAGGAGAAACAAGTTATTTGGTATGTTACATGGTGAAGAGAAGGAGACTCATCTCCTGGAGGTCTCGTACCTGCTGTTCTAGCACAAAGCATTGCACTGTCCACACCCTTGCCTCACTTAGGCATGTTGGTTGTGGGTAAGGGCCTAGTTCCCCGAGTTCAGATCTTGGCTTTCCAAGATTACTAGCAGTGAAACTGTGCAAGTACTTTAACCCCTCAATATCACAGGTCCCTTATCTTTACAATGAGAAATAATAGGCCGGGTGTGGTGGCTCACACCTGTAATCCCAGCATTTTGGGAGGCTGAGGCAGGTGGATCACTTGAGGTCAGGAGTTCAAGACCAGCCTGACAAATATGATGAAACCCCGTCTCTACTAAAAATACAAACATTAGCCGGCGTGGTGGTGCATGTCTGTAATCTCAGCTACTCAGGAGGGTGAGACACAAGAATCGGTTGAACCTGGGAGGCGGAAGTTGCAGTAAGCCGAGATCATGCCACTGCACTCCAGCCTGGGTGACACAGTGAGACTCTGTCTCAAAAACAAAACAAAACAAAAAAAACAAAACAAAAATCAGTGCCTGGCCTACAGTGAGTACCATCTAAATATTTACCATGATCATCACATCATTATTAAAGTCTCAGAAACCTCCCCGGGAGGCAGGTTCAGTTGCTCCCATTTTACAGATGAGGAACTTGAGGCACAGCTAGGCCACAAGTGGCAACATGGAGTTTGGACCCAGGTCTGCCTGACTCCAAAGATTTGGATGAAAAATCCTTGCTGTAAGTTTTTCATAGGAAAGGATGGAAAACTGCAAAATTCTCCCCTCCCACCAGTTCCTAACAGCACCACCAGCTTGAAAGCTGCTTGCTCATCCCTGGGGATGGCAACATACAAGCAACCCTTTGTCCTTCAAAGCAAGGACTTTTTCAACCCCAGTTCCTGTGGCCTAGTGAGCTCTTGCCCAGTGGCTGGGCTACAGCCAGGGAGGCAGGAACATCAACACAGCCGATGGCCCGGGGAAGGAGAGAAACTACAGGGAGTCACACTGGGGCCAAATGCCACATGACTCCCTTTCTTTCTACCAAACTGCTGAAGGACATGGCTTTAAGCACTGAACTCATGTCTTTCCAAATGGCGTCACAAGGAGGGAAGGCTCTCCAGATAAAATCAAATGTGAGGAGCCATATCCCCTAGGCCCTTGAACCAACATTGCATCTTTATTTATAAGGAATACCAGGTTACCTTCTGCTCGTCGGGGACAAAGACCTTCTTGGCCTTTTTGATCATAGGCTGGGGCTTCAGGTCCTCCTCAGCAAACTTGTGCTTCCGAGGGTTGAAGAGCTCCCCGCCTGGCACACTGGAGAGCACCAGGTCGGCAGGGTCCGGATTGAAGTTCACATCCACTTCCACACAGTTGGGGTCGATGGGACTGGGAGTCTCCCTCTCCTTCTCCAGGGAAGATTCTGAAAGACACAGAGACAGGTGGTCCCGAAGCAGCCCACTGGACAGAGAAGACCCACGCCACACACCCAAACACCTGGGTGAACCTCAAGGCTGCATAAGCCACTGCCGCCTGGGGAGAAGAAAACCCCAACAGTACCAACCCCTAAGCCAGACTGGCACACAGTTCAATTCCACAACACAAACATTCAAAGAATTATTTCCTTCAGAAACAGAATGCTCAGAAGGAAACAGAAGCCCTAGAAAAAGACAGGGTTTTCCAATTGTTTCCACCCCCTCCAGAAATGTTAAGCAAAACATTAATTTTTTTTTTTTGAGATGGAGTCTTGCTCTGTCGCCCAGGCTGGAGTGCAGTGGCACAATCTCGATTCATTGCAAGCTCCGTCTCCTGGGTTCATGCCATTCTCCTGCCTCAGCCTCCCAAGTAGCTGGGACTACAGGCGCCTGCCACCACAGGCACCCGCCACCACGCCTGGCTAATTTTGTTGTATTTTTAGTAGAGATGGGGTTTCACTGTGTTAGCCAGGATGGTCTTGATCTCCTGACCCTGTGATCCACCTGCCTTGGCCTCCCAAAGTGCTGGGATTACAGGCATGAGCCACTGCACCCGGCCTAAAACATTAAATTTTTGTATTCCCTTAACTTCCTGCGATTTCAAGATCTCCAGTAATGAGAAACAGCTGCATCTCTCCAGGGACACAGACTGAAGAATAGAAATGCGTTCCAATTTTTTTTTTTTTTTTTGGAGACAGGGTCTTGCTCTGTCACCTAGGCTGGAGTACAGTGGTATGATCATGGCTCACTGCAGCCTCGACCTCCTGGGCTGGAGTAGTGATCCTCTTGCCTCAGCCTCCTGAGTAGCTGGGACCGCAGGTGCACACCAACATGCCTGGCTAATTTTTTTTATTTTGTAGAGACATGGTTTCATTATGTTGCCAGGGCTAGTCTCAAACTCCTAGGGTCAAGTGATCTTCCTGCTTCAGCCTCTGAAAGTGCTGAGATTACAGGTGTGAGCCACTGCACCTGGCCAGGTTCCACTTTTTTTCTTTTTCTTTTTTTTTTTTTTTGAGACTGACTCTTGTTCTGTCACTCAGGCTAGAGTGCAGTGGTGCAATCTCGGCTCACTGCAGCCTCTACTTCCCGGGTTCAACTGATTCCCAACTCAGCCTCCCGAGTAGTGGAGACAACAGGTATGAGCCACCACGCCTGGCTAGTTTTTGTATTTTTAGTAGAGACAGGGTTTCACCATGTTGACCAGGCTGGTCTTAACTGCTGAGCTCAAGTGATCCCCCCGCCTCGGCCTCCCAAAATGCTGGGATTACAAGTGTGAGCTACCAGGTCCAGCCCGGGTTCCACTTTTGAGTCCCTGAGACATGTCTGTTACTGTGCCATCTAGTCATTTAGTCTTTTTTTTTTTTTTTTTTTTTTAGGAGTCTCACTCTGTCTCCCAGGGTGGAGTGTAGTGGTGTGATCTCAGTTCACTGCAACCTTGACCTCCTGGGTTCAAGCTGTTCTCCTGCCTCAGCCTCCCAAGTAGCTGGGACTACTGGCGCCTGCTACCACACCCGGCTAATTTTTGTATTTTTAGTAGAGACGGGGTTTCACTATGTTGGCCAGGATAGTCTCAATCTCCTGACCTCGTGATTCACCTGCCCCCGTGATTCACCTGCCCCGGCCTTCCAAAGTGCTGGGATTACAGGTGTGAGCCACTGCACCCGGCCCCATTTAGTCTTATGACAACTAGTTTCCAAATGAGGAAACTAACACTCAGATAAATAAAATGGTTTTCCCAGGGTCACACAGATGATAAGCAATTGAACTAAAATTTGAAACTTCGTCTGGCTGGCTGATTCCTTGTTCTTCCCTGCCCCACCTGGCTGCCATTTAATAGTGGACACCGATTGGATTAAAGCCACCTCTAGAATTCTAAGGTTGTGTGTTATTAGAGATAAGAGTTATATTAAGAAAAACTACACCTTTGACCAGCTTATTCAATGCTACTGATAGGAGTATACAAAATAATTATTCAGTCAACAAATACTTATTGAATACCTGTTATATGCCAGGCACTGTCCTGGCAAAGACAAAACAGTTAACAAACAGGTAAAAATCCCTGCCTGCATGAAATGTTATTCTAGTGAGGAAAACTGCATTACACAAGATAAATAAAAACGATATATAAAAATGTCAGATAGGCCAGGCGCGGTGGCGCACAGCTGTAATCTCAGCACTTTGGGAGGCTGAGGTGGATGGATCATGAGGTCAAGAGATGGAGACCATCCTGGCCAACATGGTGAAGCCCCATCTCTACTAATAACAGAAAAATTAGCCAGGCGTGGTGGCAGGCGCCTGTAGTCCCAGCTACTCAGGGGGCCGAGGCAGAAGAATTGCTTGAACCCGGGAGGCGGAGGTTGCAGTGAGCTGAGATCACACCACTGCACTCCAGCCTGGGCAACAGAACAAGACTGTCTTAAAAAAAAAAGAAAAGAAGATCCTGCAATGCATAGGTCAGTCACTCCTCCAACCCCAACAAAAAATCATCTATCTGGTCTAAATGTCAATGGTGCTGCTGATTCCAACTTTTATCCTGAGATAGAACACCTGGAGGGCTCTGGGCAGAGGTGTGGCATGATCAGACTTAGGCTTTAATCGGATTATGCACATAAATTCATTGTATCCTATTAGACAGGGGTTAATTACAGAGACTTCTGAGTGTCAGAGGAGTGAATGACCAGGGACCCACATGGTAACTGTAGGCAGTTTGGGGCATGCCAAACCTAGTACCTGCAGGACAAGCAGCTCAGGTACGACCACATAACGATGTTGTTCAAAGTGATGCCATGCCTGGGTGCCCTTCAGCAACAACGAAGTGGCAAGATGTGGTTAAGTTTCAGGGACAGGATAAGAGAAAGCCGCAGGAAACAAAAGGGGAAAATTTGCAAAGAGGCCTGGGGACAAGATTTTGAGGAATTCTCATTTCCCAGTGGATACCTCTATGAACAAATTCTAGAAAATGACAATGAGGGCTGAGCGCAGTGGCTCATGCCTGTAATCCCAGCACTTTCCGAGGCAGGTGGATCACCTGAGGTCAGGAGTTCAAGACCAGCCTGGCCAACACAGTGAAACGCTGTCTCTACTGAAAATACAAAAATTAGCCAGGTGTGGTGGTGGGCACCTGTATTCCCAGCTACTCAGGAGGCTGAGGCAGAAGAATCACTTGAACCCGGGAGGCGGAGGTTGCAGTGAACCGAGATCGCACCACTGCACTCCAGTGTGGGCGACAGAGTGAGACTCCCTCTTAAAAATAAATAAATAAATAAATAAATAAATAAATAAAGATGACAATGAGACCTTAAAATGACTTTGCTGGAAGAAGAGGGAAAGGGAATAGATCTGTTGGTAACTTGCCTGAAATATAATTCTCTCATAGGTCCACCATTACAAAAGATGTCAAAATTAAAATCAAAGGCTGACTTTGGAACTCCAATGCCCTGCTGGTGGAAGAACAAATGGATATGACCACTTTGTACACTATTTGGCAGGAGCTGAACATATGCATGTCCAATGACCCAGCCATTCTCTTCCTAAGCAAATGCCCAAAAGAAACACATATATATATTTACCAAAAGACATGTAGATGGGCCAGGCACGGTGGCTCACACTTGTAATCCCAGAACTTTGGGAGGCCGAGGCAGGTGGATCACCTGAGGTCAGGAGTTTGAGACCAACCTGGCCAACACGGCGAAACCCTGTCTCTACAAAAATAAGCCAGGAATGGTGGCGCACGCCTGTAATACCAGCTACCTGGGAGGCTGAGGCAGGAGAATCGCTTAAACCCGGGAGGCGGAGGTTGCAGTGAGCTGAGACCCCGCCACTGCACTCCAGCCTGGGCAACAAAAGCAAGACTCCGTCTCAAAACAAACAACCAAAAAAGACATGCACATGAATGTTTACGGCAGCATTATTCATAACCAAAATCAGAATGTTCTTCAACGGTTAAATGGATAAACTGTGGTATGTTAGTACAACAGACTACTATTCAGCAATGAAACTTAACAAAGCAGCTGGGGGTAGTGGCTCATGCCTGTAATCTCAACCCACACTTTCGGAGGCCCAGGTGGGAGGACTGTTTGAGGCCATGAATTTGAAACCAGCCAGGGCAACATAGCGATATCCTGACTCTACAAAAAAAAAAAAAACTTTTATTTATTTATTTTGAGATGCAGTCTCGCACTGTCACCAGGCTGGAGTGCAGTGGCGCCATCTCGGCTCACTGCAACCTCCGCCTCCCGGGTTCAAGCGATTTTCCTGCCTCAGCCTCCCAAGTAGCTAGGATTACAGACACGCACCACCACACCCAGCTAACTTTTGTATTTTTAGTAGAGTCGAGGATTCACCATGTTGGCCAGGATGGTCTTGATCTTTCTTTTTTCTTTTTCTTTTTTTTTTTTTTTTTTTTGAGACGGAGTCTTGCTCTGTTGCCCAGGCTGGAGTGCAGTGGTGCAATCTCGGCTCACTGCAAGCTCTGCCTCCCAGGTTCATGCCATTCTCCTGCCTCAGCCTCCTGAGCGGTTGGCACTATAGGCACCTGCCACCACGCCCGGCTAATTTTTTGTACTTTTTAGTAGAGACGGGGTTGCACCGTGTTAACCAGGATGGTCTCTATCTCCTGACCTTGGTGATCTGCCCGCCTCGACCTCCCAAAGTGCTGGGATTACAGACGTGAGCCACTGCACCCAGCCTGTAAAATACCGTTTATGAGACAACTTTGGAAATCTGAATGTTGATGGATTTATTGTCAACTTTAGATGTAAAACTAGTATTTTCGTTATGTCTTTTTAAAAGAACCCTTATATTTTAGATACATATTGAAATACTTATAATTTGATTGAAAATAACTACTTCTGAGTTGAGAATTGTTGAAGCTGGGTGATGGTTACATAGAGGTTCATTATAGTCGTCTCCTACTTTTGTATTTTGTTTGAAAAAATTTCCATAATAAAAAGAAAAAAAAAGAGTATGAGAACTTACTGGGTGTGGATTACTGGGGTGACATACCGGCTGGCAGGAGCTATCAGCCTGTATGCCTCGGAGCCTGCAGAAAGCTTTGCAGAACCCCTGAAACAGGAGCCATGTCTCCTTTGGTAGGTTCGTGTCCAAGGGGCATGAAAACAAACCCCCAGAGATAAAATGTAAAAGAAGGAGGAGTAAGGACAGACTCTGAAGATGATGTCTGTCCTGGCCAGGTGGTAGGAATGCTTGCTTTTTTTTTTTTTTTGAGATGGCGTCTCACTCTATTGCCCAGGCTAGTAGGTAATGGAGGTAGCACTTGAATACTGCTTATGCCCTGGGACAAAGAAAGCATTCCCCACTTTGGGAGGCCAAGGTGGGTCAATCACCTGAGGTCAGGAGTTCAAGACCAGCCTGACAAATATGGCAAAACCCCATTTCTACTAAAAATAAAAATCAATTCAATCTGGGAGCTGGAGGTTGCAGTGAGCCAAGACCAGCTTGACAAATATGGCAAAACCCCGTCTCTACTAAAAATACAAAAATTAAGGCTGTGCGTGGTAGCTTAAGCCTGTAATCCCAGCACTTTGGGAGGCTGAGGCGGGCGGATCACCAGAGGTTAGGAGTTCAAGACCAGCCTGGCCAACATGGTAAAACCCTGTCTCTACTGAAAAATACAAAAATTAGCCAGGCGCGGTGGCTGGTGCCTGTAATCCCAGCTACTCAGGAGGCTGAGGCACAGCATTGCTTGAACCCAGGAGGTGGAGGTGGCAGTGAGCCGAGATTGCTCCACTGCACTCTAGCCTGGGCAACAGAGCAAGACTCCTTCTCAAAAAAAAAAAAAAAAAAAAAAAAAGAGCAGCATTGAGGAAATGCAGAATGGGATTTCTAACCTGTAATGCTTTGGCCTGGAAGGTCCCATCCTGACTGTTTGCAGCACAGCAACCAACAGAAAGGTTTTTTTTATCTCCAGCCTTGGGGAACTGGGTGGAAGGGTGGGGAGTGAAGAGTTTCTCCACACTGCAGCCCCACCAGGACCTCCCCTCAGAGAAGGGACTCACTGGGCACATGGACACAAGCAGCCCTCGGTGGGAAATGGACTTCCCTGGATGGGACAGGTGGCCCTGCTCGATGGCCTTTCACCAACCTGTGCTGGACACGGTTTCGGAGGGCTGAAAGATGGCAGTGGAGGAGGATGGTGGGGATGCTGTGGAAGAGCTGGCAGACTCCTTCCCTTCTAGCTCTGCTACAGGCAGCAGCAGGTTGTGGGCCAGGTGGGTGGGGCTGGCGGGGATGCCATTCTCCAGCAGGAACTCGTCCAGGTCCATGTACTCCAGGTGGAAAGATTCGCCGTCATATGGGATGGTCTTATCCCAGATGGGTGGCATGAGGGAGGCTGAGACAGCCATGGTGCTGGCGGCTGCGGCCTCGTCCTCCTCCAGCTTTTCCTTCCCCTTTTCCTTATCTGCAGAAACAAAATCTGTGATGAAATACCACACAGGAGAGTAACTCGATCCCAGGAAGTGGGCAGTAAGCCTCACAGGCCTGGCCCCTTTCTCAGAGCCCCGATTCCAACCCATGCATTTTTTTTTTTTTTTTTTTTTTTTTTGAGACAGAGTCTTGCTGTCGCCCAGGCTTGAGTGCAGTGGTGCGATCTCGGCTCACTGCAGGCTCCGCCCCCCGGGGTTCATGCCATTCTCCTGCCTCAGCCTCCCAAGTAGCTGGGACTACAGGCGCCCGCCACCTCGCCCGGCTAATTTTTTGTATTTTTAGTAGAGACGGGGTTTCACCGTGTTAGCCAGGATGGTCTCGATCTCCTGACCTTGTGATCCACCCGCCTCGGCCTCCCAAAGTGCTGGGATTACAGCCGTGAGCCACCGTGCCCGGCCTCAACTCATGCATTTCAAGAACCCACTCTATTCTCCAGTTCGAATCTCGCACTTGAACCGGGCCCCACTGTTTTCCTTTAGACACGGCATCCCATCCTCATCCATACCTGGCCTTCCCAGAAGGCTCACCACATGCTCTGAGACCTTAAGCAGTCATAGGGTTAATTCATTATTTATTTTATTTTATTTTTTATTATTTTGAGACAGTATTTTGCTCATCGTCCAGGCTGGAGTGCAGTGACCCAATTTCGGCTCACTGCAACCTCCACCTCCTGGGTTCAAGCTATTCTCATGCCTCAGACTCCCGAGTAGCTGGGATTACAGGCGTGTGCCACCATGCCCAGCTATTTTTTGTATTTTTAGTATAGATGGGGTTTTACCATGTTGGCCAGGCTAGTCTCGAACTCCTGAGCTTAGGTGATCTACCCGCCAAAGTGCTGGGATTACAGGCATGAGCCACTGTGCCTGGCCTGTTTTATTTTATTTTATTATTTCAGATGGAGTTTCACTCTTGTTGCTTAGGCTGGTGTACAATGGCACAATCTCAGCTCACTGCAACCTCTGCCTCCTGGGTTCAAGCAATTCTCCTGTCTCAGCCTCCCGAGTAGTTGGGATTACAGGAGCCTGCCACCACACCCAGCTAATTTTTTGTATTTTCAGTAGAGACAGGGTTTCACCATGTTGGCCAGGCTGGTCTCAAACTCCTGACCTCAGGTGATCCACCCGCCTCAGCCTCCCAAAATGTTGGGATTACAGGCATGAGCCACCGCGCCCAGCCTTTTTTTTTTTTTGAGATGGAGTTTCGCTCTGTTGCCCAGGCTGGAATGCAATGGCACAATCTAGGCTCACTGCAACCTCCGCCTCCCTGGTTCAAGCGATTCTCCTGCCTCAGCCTCCCAAGTAGCTGAGATTATAGGCATGTGGCACCACGCCTGATGAATTTTTTTTGTATTTAGTAGAGACAGGGGTTTCACCACGTTGGCCAGGCTGGTCTTGAACTTCTGACCTCAGGTGATCGACCTGCCTCGGCGTCCCAAAGTGATGGCATTACAGGCGTGAGCCATTGCACCCGGCCACAGGGTTAATTCAGAATAGCCTGTAGCACTGGCCAGGTGCGGTGAGTCAGGATTGCAATCCCAGTACTTTGGGAGGCCCAGGCGAGTGGATCCCCTGAGGTCAGGAGTTCGAGACCAGCCGGGCCAACATGGTGAATCCTCGTCTCTTCTAAAAATAGAAAAATTAGCCAGGTGCCGGGGGGGCGGTGGCTCACCCCTGTAATCCCAGCACTTTGGGAGGCTGAGGTGGGCAGATCACCTGAGGTCAGGAGTTTGAGACCAGCCTGGCCAACATGGGGAAACCCTATCTCTACTAAAAATACAAAAATTAGTTGGGCGTGGTGGCGGGCGCCTGTAATCTCAGCTACTCGGGAGGCTGAGACAGGAGAATCACTTGAACCTGAGAGGCAGAGGTTGCAGTGAGCCAAGATCATGCCACTGCACCCCAAGCCTGGGCCACAAAGAGCAAAACTCCGCCACAAAAAAACAAAAACAAAATAGGCTGTAGGATTAGCATCTGCAGGAGACTACAAGCAGAGAAATGGAGTCTCTGACCTTTCCTGATACCTTAGCTTAGAAAGGGCTGAGATCTTCAGGCCAAGAACTTTTGTGTTCCCCTGTCCTGTTCCCTCCAGTTATGCTTCTCCACAGCAACCCAGCCCAGGGAGGAGTCCCATTTTTGCCACTTGCTGTTTGATGTGTGACCTTAGCCATGTTACTTAACCTCTCTGAGCCTTGGTATCCTCCACTGTACACTAGGATAAAGCTGTTTCTTTGGTGAAGATTAGAAATAACTTTTTTTTTTTTTTTTTTTGAGAAGGAGTTTCGCCCTTGTTGCCCAGGCTGGAGTGCAATGGTGCGGTCTCAGCTCATCACAACCTTCACCTCCCGTGTTCAAGCGATTCTCCTGCCTCACCCTCCCAAGTAACTGGGATTACAGGCATGTGCTACCATGCCCGGCTAATTTTGTTTTAGTAGAGATGGGGTTTCTCCATGTTGGTCAGGCTAGTCTCGAACTCCTGACCTCAGGTGATCCACCCACCTTGGCCTCCCAAAGTGCTGGGATTACAGGCATGAGCCACAGCGCCTGGCCAGAGATAACATTTGAAAGTGTCTTTACAGCCATGCGCAGTGGCTCACGCCTGTAATCCTAGCACTTTGGGAGTCCGAGGCGGGCGAATGGTGATTCCTGACCTGACCTGAGGTCAGGAGTTTGAGACCAGTCTGACCAACATGGTGAAACCCCGTCTCTACTAAAAATACAAAAAATCAGCCAGGAATAGTGGTGCATGCCTGTAATCCCAGCTACTTGGGAGGCTGAGGCAGGAGAATTGCTTGAACCTTGGAGGCGGAGGTTTGTAGTGAGACGAGACTGTACCACTACACTCCAGCCTGGACAACGAGAGCGAAAGTCCGTCTCGATAGAAAAAAAAAAAGTGTCTTTACGGTGTTCCTGGCACACTGTAGGCATCATTGTTACTGTGGGCTCACTGAAGGTATGAACTGATTTATTTATAGATCTCAAGGGCCCAACAAGGGGTAGGCAGATGGTGGACTACGGGAAAATATATATACTAACTGTAGAATATTGGATTTGCAAACAGATTTAGGTTAGGTTTATTAGAAAGGGCCTGGAGCTGTCTTTTCAGGACCCTTTTCAGAGCAACCATTTCAAGAGATCTTTATCCCTGAATAAGCAGAAAAGACTGAAGGCAGGTTTTCTGGGAGGAAGGAGAGTGGTGGAGCTGAAGAAGAAAGACTGCTCCTATTCAAAGCAAAACTAATCAATTAGTGGGGACTAGATCTACCCAATTGTCTCAGTCACAAAGTTACACATGTGGATATCCAAGAGAGGGCAATTAAAAAAAGACAAGAGAGCAACGTGACAAAGTTGGAAGGAAATCAAAGTGACAGGGAGACTAATCAGGGAAGTGGGAGATAAAATCATGACAAGCTCATGATGGGTTTTCAAAATTGAGGGAGACAATTTTGAACTCTGGATTTATAAGTGAAAAGGAGAAATCAAATATGATTAAGTTGGAAATAAACCAGTCACGCATGGACTCCCAGACCAAATAGCAGCTTGTTGGTCCAATAAAAATGAACACACCCAGTGAGTTAAGAAGGTGGAGGTTTTAACAAACAACTTGGTCATAGCTTTCTAATACAAATTAACCTGAATTCCTGCAACTGCTTTCTATACCAGGCTTTGGTTTAAAACCAACTGGGAAGTAAGAAAGTCAAGCCTTGGTGGGCTGGGTGGGCCAGATGGCCTTCCTGCTCTCCTTCCCTGAGATCTGGACTCCTCACTCTGTTCAAAAATGACTGTGACCGATGTCGGGTGGGGTCATTTGGGATCAAAGGAGGCAGGAGAAGGCAGGAGACAGAAAAGCAGCCATACTGAAAGACAGGCAACAATAAGTTCCAGGTTTTGCCTGGCCTAAGCAATGAGGGATACTTTAAATCAGTGTTTTTGTAAGGTGGAATTTTAAATTGTAAGAGATAAAGGACTAGTCCATCACTCAGGTCATGCAACAGTGGCTGCCAGCGTGATACAGTAGAAAGAGCACCAAACTGAGAGTCAAAAGGTCTAGCTGTGTGACCTTGAGGAAGCACCCTCACCTCCCTGAGCCTCAATTTTCCTCATCTGGGAAGTGGGGAGAATACCTTCTAGGACTGTTAATGAAATAAGATGATGTCAGCGTGCTTTGTGAGCACTCTATGAATATCGGGTAGAATTCTTGTTATGGATGGTTACTACCTGGTAATTTCAAACAAGAAACTATCAGATCTGTACACCTCTCCCTGCAGCTTGTCTCAGCCCCAGATTTGGAACAAAGCATCGTCTCAAAAACAAACAAAAGGGTTTGTGCACATGAGGTCCCAAAGCAGGAGGAGAGAGGCTGGCCTCACCTGATGTGCTAAAGCTATTTATAACTCAACAGTGACAGCCACAGGGATGGGAGCCTCAAAACACACCCAGGAAAGGAAGAGAAATGGCATTTTAAAAAAGAAAATCCATTCCCCAGGCCAGACAACTCTCGAAGGCCTATCCCTTTCCCAAACCCTGAATTACTGATGGCTCTCGGAAATGCAAAGGTCTCACACTCAAAGTATACCTCAGTGCACCCACAACCCCACCTCAGGCGGCCCTCCTGCTGCTCCCTGCACCCCATCTCCCAGGGCGAAAAACAAGGCCAGACCTGCTTTCCACATACGCCCCAGGGACGTTCGTGGCCTAGGCAAAAAGATGAAGCTCA
Source organism: Symphalangus syndactylus (assembly GCF_028878055.3). Taxonomy (NCBI): domain Eukaryota; kingdom Metazoa; phylum Chordata; class Mammalia; order Primates; family Hylobatidae; genus Symphalangus; species Symphalangus syndactylus. The sequence continues at coordinate 18,378,589 of NC_072440.2, forward strand.
GTCCTGCCGCCGTGGCCCCAGAGTCTAGGGTCAGCCCCAGCCAACCAGGCGAAGGGCCTCAGTGGCCTCATCTGACCCTCATCGTTTCCCTGCTTGGCGCAAAACTCCCCTCCCAAGGCGCCCCGCACTCCTCGCCCACACCCCCTCGACCCGCTAAGCAGAAGCCCCTCAACAGAAAGGCTCCCGCGTGGACCTAGTAGCTGGGCTACTCACACCCAAGGAGGAAGCCAGGTCCCCCCCCGGGAGGGGTAAGGCCAGGTACGATGACAGTCCGCTACCCTAGACCTGCGCTTCCTAAACTTTCGTGTACTTGGAAAATAATGGGGGTGCGGCGGGGTGCTCCTTAAAATGCAAGACCCCTGTCCTGGTGACCGCAGATTGGGTGGGGCGCAGGAACCGGCATTTTAAACAGGCATCCCGAGTGACTCCGATGCAGGTGGCCCCGGGGGAGGGGCCCTGGAGCGTCATTTAAGTGACTGCTCCCGATCCCCTTCCGCCTCCTCAAAACCCCCCCACCACCCTCTCCCGCCAGACCCACCGTCTCAGCTCGCCCCTGACCCTCTGTCCCCAGCCCCCCGGCCTCGTCCTCCAGGCTCTTGGTCATGCCGGCCCCATCCCCCTCCGCTGGACCACTGCTCCCTGACCTACAGCCTCCCCGGCCCCGCCCTCACGAGGCCCCGCCCCTGCATAAGCCCCGCCCCCAGCCCCGCGCGGACCACCCCCCCCCCGCCCTCACCGAGGCGCGCCTCGCGCGGGGGGTTCTCCATCAGCTTCTTCAGGACCAGGGGGAATGACCCCGACAGGCCCCTTTCCCCAGCTGCGCGCCCCGGCCCCGGACCGGGTCCTGCCTGCGGGTCCACAGGCGGCCTCTTTCCGCCGCCCGCGTCGGACATCGTGCCCCGGACTCGGCTTGCGCGCCTTGCCTCCCCCGCCCGCCCCTCGAGATGGGCCGGAGCCGTGCGACCCGCTGCAGCTGCCGACACGGGCAGCTACTGCGCAGGCGCCCAACGGCGCCCCCGCCTCCCTCCATCGCTACCCCGCCTGCGGACAGGCTCTGGCATATTAATTATTCATGAGGCCAGGCCAGCTTCCCCGGATCGTGGCTCTGGATTGGCCCAGCCTGCGAGAGGGGCAGGCGCAGATCCTCGGGCCGTGATTGGTCGGGCAGCCGGGATAAGATAGACACGTGCGGAACCAGGTGAGGACCCCTGCGGACGCCCCGCCCCTCCGCCCCTGTGTCCCCTGATTGGCGCCTCCTGGAGTTGTCGTGGGCCTTCCTCGGCGCGGTCCCTTCCCTCCTACCAGTGTTCCCCCTTCACCGCCCTCTTCATAACCCTTGCCCTCCCCATCCACGGCAGCCTCTCCCTCTTGTCCCCGACTCGCAACCTTCCGGACGCGCCACCGAAGAGGGGCGGAGCTCGGAGCGGCCAGACCGGCCAAGGGGACCTATCCGAGCTCCTGCTCGCGCGGCGTGGCCGCCCCCCGCGGGTCACGTGGAGCCGCAGCCGAGTCTGGTCGCGGGGGGAGGGGGCAGGGGAGGAAGGCACGGGAACAGCCAATGGAGGGTGGGGGCGGGACCCGGGGCGGTGCACGAGGCGCCGCACGTGCGGGGCTGCGGCGGGGCGGGAGGGGAAGGGAGGGCGGGGTCTTTTTGTTCTGGGGACTCTGTCCAGGGTCGCGGGACAGGGACACAGAGCCTAGCCCGCACTTCTGCTCCCACGCGACCCAGAGGTCGCCTGAGGGCAGAGCCGGGGACCGCGACCTGCCGAGTCGTAGGGATGGTCTGAGCAGGCTTGGCCGCCCTAGAGCGGGGTGTCGGGTTGCTCACGCATCCAGATAAACACTAGCGTGGAGGGAGCATTCCTGAGGCTCTGTCCTGAGCCAGGGCCCGGGTACATGTTTCCGCCCTCCCACTTACTAGCTTATGACCTTGGGAAAGTCCGGTTGCTTCACTGGAGTTTGTTTCCTCGGCCATAAAATTGAGAGGTTGGGCTAGAGAATCTCTACAGTCCCAAACAGATGTGAAATTATTTTCCTTTCTAGGACACCCTTCTTTTACCTAGAAAACAAAAACCTCCTTGACACCAGGTACCGGTACCGATGCCACATTTTGTGGGAGAACCACCTCCTCTCTTAAAATATAAAGCCTCCCCGGGAGTTCCGCAGAAATCTGTAAAAATGTAATATGTGGAGCGGTACACAAATGTAAAGCTGCTTCTAAACAGCGCTCAGAACTTTGTACGTCTTTACAGTACAGATCAGACTCTGCTGCAAACCCAGGCAACATTAGACTCCCCGCTTAACTCCCGAAGACAGAGAGCTTGGCTTGTTTATCCAGCATCCCTACAGTGGCCCAGCCCTTCTAGCAGGAGGGGTTGAGGGGGCGGTATAGTGATAGTCCTTGGTTCAGGGGGTAGATGCATGAGCCAAACACCCACAGCCAGCTAAAAGTTATGAAGCTGATGCAATCAGAATTTTGCTGGGGCTGGGCTTGGTGACTCACGCCTGTAATCCCGGCACTTTGGGAGGCCGAGACGGCAGATCACCTGAGGTCAGGAGTTCGAGACCAGCCTGGCCAACAGGGCGAAACTCCGACACTACTGTAAGTACAGAAATAATTAGACAGGCGTGGTGGCTGGCGCCTGTAATCCCAGCTACTGGGGAAGCTGAGGCAGGAGAATCGTTTGAACCTGGGAGGTGGAGGTTGCAGGGAGCCGAGATCACGCCACTGCAGTGAAGCCTGGGCGACAGAGGGAGACTCCATCTCAAAAAAAAAATAAATAATTTTGCCGGGGGGGGTGAAGAGGAAAAAGAAGTTGGGTAGCTGACCAGGCCTGGAAAGCAAGAGATTTTAAGGACTTTGGGTGGTGGTAGAGACAGGATGATGGGTCTGATTCCAAAATTCAAGCTCTCACTGCCACTCTAATTGAACCTCAGTCATTTTCTGAATCTGATGCCTCGATTGCTTTACCTTTTCAGGCCTCCTTTTCTTTTTTTTTTTTTTTTTTGAGACGGAGTTTTGCTGTTGTTGCCCAGGCTGGAGTGCAATGGCGCGATCTCGGCTCACCGCAACCTCCCCCTCCCGGGTTCAAGCGATTCTCCTACTGCAGCCTCCCGAATAGTTGGGATTACAGACATGCATCACCACGCCCGGCTAATTTTGTGTTTTTAGTAGAGACGGGGTTTCTCCATGTTGGTCAGGCTGGTCTCGAACTCCTGACTTAAGGTGATCTGCCTGCCTCGGCATCCCAAAGTGCTGGGATTACAGGCGTGAGCCACCGCGCCCCGCTTCTTTTCCTTTTATGCCAAATGGAGTTAGGGCAGGCTCTACCTTATGGTGGTTTTGTTTGTTTGTTTGTTTGTTTGTTTTGTTTTTGTTTTTGTGATGGAGTTTCGCCCTTGTTGCCCAGGCTGGAGTGCAATGGCGGGATCTCGGCTCACTGCAACCTCTGCCTCCTGAGTTCAAGCGATTCTCCTGCCTCAGCCTCCTGAGTAGCTGGGATTACAGGCGTGCACCACCACGTACGGCTAATTTTTTTTTTTTCTTTTTTCCGAGACGGAGTCTCACTCTGTCGCCCAGGCTGGAGTGCAATGGCGGGATCTGGGCTCACTGCAAGCTCTGCCTCCCGGGTTCCCGCCATTCTCCTGCCTAAGCCTCCGGAGTAGCTGGGACTACAAGCGCCCGCCACCGTGCCCGCCTAATTTTTTGTGTTTTTTGTAGAGACGGGTTTCACCACATTGGCCAGGCTTGTCTCGAACTCCTGACCTCAGGTGATCCACCCGCCTGGGTCTCCCAAAGTGCTGGGATTACAGGCGTGAGCCACCGTGCCTGGCCTACCTTACGGGGTTTCTGTGAGCCAATTTGTGTAGGCGCACAGTTGCAAACCTTCAACAAATGTAGTTTTCATAATTTTACTAAAACTGGTTGGCATATCCATTATCCCAGAGGTTAGTATGGTGCCTGTGTCACTGTCTGTAGTGAAAATAGTAAATCGTGTACAGAAAATTTGTTGTGTTGTAGAATTGTTAGTGAGAATTCTGTATGTGGCAAAACTTAAACATCTTTAGGGGAAGCTAACCTAGACAAAGGACATTCCAAGGAAACTGATTAAACCAATACAGGGGCCGGGCGTGGTGGCTCACCCATGTAATGCCAGCACTTTGGGAGGCTGAGGCAGGCGAATCACCTGAGGTCAGGAGTTCGAGACCAGCATGGCCAACATGTTGAAACCCTGTCTCTATTAAGAATATAGCTGGGCACAGTGGCTCAGGCCTGTAATCCCAGCACTTTGGGAGGCCGAGGCGGGAGGATCACAAGATCAGGAGATCGAGACCATCCTGGCTGACACAGTGAAACCCTGTCTCTACTAAAAAATACAAAAAATTAGCTGGGTGTGGTGGCGGGCACCTGTAGTCCCAGCTACTCGGGAGGTTGAGGCAGGAGAATGGCGTGAACCCGGGAGGCGGAGCTTGCAGTGAGCCGAGATCGTGCCACTGCACTCCAGCCTGGGCAACAGAGCGAGACTCCGTCTCAAAAAAAAAAAGCAAAAATTAGCTGGGCGTGGTGGTGAGTGCCTGTAATCCCAGCTACTCGGGAGGCTGAGGCAGCAGAATCGCTTGAACGTGGGAGGCGGAGGTTGCAGTGAGCCGAGATCGTGCCACTGCACTCCAGCCTGGGGGATAGAATGAGACTCTGTCTCAAAAAAAAAAGAAAAAAAAAAAAAAAAAATATATATATATATATATATATATATATATATAGGAAGCTCTTTCAAAAACCTGCTAGTTTGGCCATGAGGAGACTTGATGTCTTAGAATCCTATCTATATAGTCTAATGGCTAATATGACATTATTGCTGGGAAGAAAAACCCATTCTCAAAGTATTAGAGGATGATTAATGATAACGTGAAGGTTCTAACACGTGTTTGTGAGAAAGATGGGCTATAGTAAGAGGAAGTAAAGATTTAGATTTTCTTTTTTTAGCTGTAGTTATCCAAAATGAATAATGCCTACTCCACTCATCTCCCAGCCTGCAGCAGCTACCCTAACAGGCAAGTGACGCTGGTGAGAAGTGAGACCAGCAGGTTAAGCCTCCAGGACTTGGTGTTCATGTACTGACACTCCCCAGAGAGTTTTCCCCTGGATAACCAGAGGGTAAATGATGTGTCACAAATACTGCAGGAGCATTGCAAACCCGTTCTCTATCGTGCTTAATTGCCAGCCGTGAGAGGTTAGCTACATCAGTTTAGGGCATTAAACAGTGCCATCCTGGAGCTGGGAGCCATCATGTTCTCCTCTTCCTTCTCCACCACAGTAGCCTTTCTCTACGTCTGTCTCCTATCACTAAAGTGGGAATAATGGTGTGACCTTGCCCCGTCTTAGTGGAGGACTAAATGTTGGGAGAAGTAGTTAGCTAATTTCCATAGTTTGTGAGCCCGACAAAGAAATAAACCCCATGAGAAGAACATGTTATTACACGATTAAGACTTTAAAGGCTGAGAGATTAGAGAGGCTTTTCAGGGGGAAAAAAGAGAGAGAAAAATAAAGGTATGGTGTGGAACAGCGGCCCAGCCTGGGCAACATAGTGAGACCTCATTTCTATAAACAGGAAACAATTAGCCTGACGTACTCGCCTCAGCAGCACAAATATTAAAATTGGAACGATACAGAGAAGATTCGCATGTCACCTGTGCAAGGATGACACGCAAATTCGTGAAGCATTCTGTTTTTTCAAAGAAAAAAAAATTAGCTGAGTGTGGTGGTGCGCCTGTAGCCCCAGCTACTCAGGAGGCTGAGGTGGGAGGATTGCTTGAGCCGAAGAGATCAAGGCTGCAGTGAGCTGTGATTGTGCTACACTGCTCTCCAGCCTGGGTGACAGAGAGAGACCCTGTCTCCAAAAAACAAAACCAGAAACAAAACCACACTGGTTTCTTTAGGGAAGCATGGGTCCTGGGGCAGCAGTGACTTTGTGGGGAGGCCTTCCTCAGTTGCTGACCCAGCCACATGGCCATGGGCAAGCGACTTCTCCTGTCTAAGCCTCAGTTATTTTCCCCTTGGAAACAGAGATGGATACGCCCGCCTCACAGGATGGTTGTGAGGATGACCTGTGATGTGCAATGCCAAGTGTCCGCCTGGCACGGTGTACAGTGTGGAGTGGGTGGGTACTCACCCTTCCCCTTCCGTTCAAGCTGTGTTGGGTCAGGAGTAGAATTATTTTGGGTGTGAGGACAAGGCTGTGGGCCTGAGGGTGGGTTTAGAGTCTAAGCTACAGACAAGATTGGATGTGAAATGTCCATTTTCCAAAGCTGGACGACTGGCTGTACATTCTAGTCATGACTGTTCCAGAAACTTGCTAACTAGCCCAAGTTAAAAATTTTGTTCAGGCCTGGCACGGTGGCTCAAGCCTGTAATCCCAGCACTTTGGGAGGCCGAGGCGGATGGCTCACTTAAGGCCAGCAGTTCAAGACCAGCCTGGCCAACATGGCAAAACCCCATCTCTGAAAATTAGCTGGGCATGGTGGTGGGCACTTGTAATCCCAGCTACTCTGGAGGCTGAGACAGGAGAATCACTTGAACCCGGGAGGCGGAAGTTGTAGTGAGCCGAGATTGCGCCACTGCACTTTAGCCTGGGCCACAGAGTGAGACTCCATCTCAACAACAACAAAAAAACAAAAACAGAACAAAAACTTCATTCAGTTTAGCATATGCAGAACAAGTGATTTTCATTAAGCCATTTTGCCAATTTGGATTATTTTTACTTAAACTTGAAGTTTAGAGGAGCTAAAACTCCAACACAGGAGCCTTTGGCCAGATACCCTATAATGATCTCTTTGGCCATATATTCAGCGCCTAGTAGAACAGTGCCACTCTGTTTTCTGGCTTACTGAAAATGGGACATGGGCCTGGGACGTGTGAGAGCAGGAGGGTGATAAGGCTTCTTCCATTGAGCTCTAAGAAAGCCTGGTTATCTGTGTCTTTTGTGCAAATCAAATGCAGGAGGGCACGATGCTTTGTTCAGGGTAATAACTCAGTAAAAATATACTTTTTTCTCTTTTTTGAAAAAATCCCCGCCCCATCAGTAAGTATTTGTTGGCTTGCTTTGTTCTTGGTGCTAGTAGGACAGTTAACCAAACCTTTCAGAGCCAAATGATATGCATTTGGAGCATTAATAACATCGAATAACAGGCATTGTGTTTGATTCACAATTGAACCTGGAACAGCAAACATGAGCCATCCTTCAGCAAGTCTGCCCGCACAAGCCTTGCCAGCAGCTCTCCTTTTTAGCCCACATTCCTGTGCCTGGGCTCTGTGATTTGTACCCTCCTTGGTCTCAGTGTGTTCCAGGGGAGAAGTGGTGGGTGGAGGCTCTTTACTGATTCTTGCCCTCCTCGTCAGTACTGTCAAAAGTGCTAGTTTCCTGTTTGTCTTGCATTGTGTCCGCTACCAGGGCTTGGTCTGCAAATGGAGAGCTCCGCCAAGAGTGCCCTTTCCAGAGAGAAGCCATCACCTCTGCCCTGTGTGATGTCTCGGAAGCCACTACCGGATAGCCACGGTTTCTGCAGTGAAAGCCATGCTGGGGGGACAGAGGTGGGGCTCTGGAGCCAGACCCCCTGGGGCTGACTCCTGCTTCCACTTTAGTCAGCCCTTGAACAACAGGGGTTTGGACTGCATGAGTCTACTTACTGGTGGATTTTTTTCGACAAAAGTTACACTAAGTTTGCCTGCCTCTCCTGCCTGCCCTTCGACTTCTGCTACCCCTGAAACAACAAGATCAACTCCTCTTCTTCCTCCACCTCCTCCTCTTCCTCAGCCTAGTCAATATGGAGACAAGGCTGAAGACCTTTACAATGATCCACTTCAACTTAGTTAAGATTCTGTTATGATTTTCTTTTCTTTTTTTTTTTTTTTTTTGAGACAGTTTTGCTCTGTCCCCCAGGCTGGAGTGCAGTGGTGCTGTCATAGCTCACTGCAGCCTTGAACTGCTGGTCTCAAGCAATCCTCCTGCCCCAACCTCCAGAGTAGCTCGGGTTTCAGGTGTGCACTATCTTGCCTGGCTAATTTTTGTTGTTTTTTGTTTGTTTGTTTGTTTTTTTGTTTTGTTTTGTTTTGTTTTTTGAGACAGAGTCTTGCTCAGTTCCCAGGCTGGAATGCAGTGGTGTGATCTCGGCTCACTGCAAGCTCTGACTCCTGGGTTCACGCCATTCTCCTGCCTCAGTCTCCCGAGTAGCTGGGACTACAGGCACCCACCACCATGCCCGGCTAATTTTTTTTGTATTTTCAATAGAGATGGGGTTTCATCATGTTAGCCAGGATGGTCTCAATCTCCTGACCGTGTGATCCACATGCCTCGGCCTCCCAACGTGCTGGGATTACAGGCGTGAGCCACCACGCCTGGCTTGCCTAGCTAATTTTTAATTTTTTTTGTAGAGACAGGGTCTCACTGTGTTGCTCAGGCTAGTCTCAAACTCCTGGGCTCAAGCACTCCTCCCACTTCAGCCTCCCAAAGTGCTGGGATTATAGGCGTGAGCCACTGTGCCCGGCCATGATTTTCTTAATAACATTTTCTTTTCTCTAGCTTACTTTGTTGTAAGAATACAGTATATAGGCCAGGGGCGGTGGCTCATGCCTGCAATCCCAGCTCTTTGGGAGGCTGAGGCAGGCAGATCACGAGGTCTGGAGTTCCAGACCAGCCTGGACAACATAGTGAAACCCTGTCTGTACTAAAAATACAAAAATTAGCCGGGTGTGGTGGCATGCGCCTGTAGTCTCAGCTACTCGGGAGACTGAGACGGGAGAATCGCTTGAACCCCAGAGGCAGAGGTTGCAGTGAGCCGAGGACACACCATTGCACTCCAACCTGGGTAACGGAGACTCCGTCTCCAAAAAAAAAAAAACAGGCCAGGTGTGGTGACTCACGACTGTAATCCCAGCACTTTGGGAGGCCAAGGCAGGTGGATCACGAGGTCAGGAGTACGAGACCAGCCTGGCCAAGATAGCGAAACCCCGTCTCTACTAAAAATACAAAAATTATCCGGGCGTGGTGGTGGGCGCCTGTAATCCCGGGAAGTTGAGGCAGGAGAATCGCTTGAACCTGGGAGGCGGAGGTTGCAGTGAGCCTAGATCATGCCACTGCACTCCAGCCTGGGCGACAGAGTGAGACTACGTCTAAAAAAAAAGAAAAATACAGTATATAAGGCCGGGCGCGGTGGCTCACGCCTGTAATCCCAGCACTTTGGGAGGCCGAGGTGGGCGGATCACAAGGTCAGGAGATCGAGACCATCCTGGCTAACACGGTGAAACCCCATCTCTACTAAAGATACAAAAAATTAGCCGGGCGCGGTGGCAGGCGCCTGTAGTCCCAGCTATGCGGGAGGCTGAGGCAGGAGAATGGCGTGAACCCCGGGAGGCGGAGCCTGTAGTGAGCCGAGATCACGCCACTGCACTCCAGCCTGGGTGAAAGAGCGAGACTCCGTCTCAAAAAAAAAAAAAAAAAAAGAAAAATACAGTATATAATACATACAGCATGCAAAATATATGTTCATCGACTGTTGATGTTATCTGTAAGGCTTCCCATCAATAATAAGCTATTAGTGGTTAAGCTTTTGGGGAGTCAAAAATTATATGCAGATTTTCTACTGCGTGGCGGGGCAGCATTCCTAATCCCCGTGGTATTCAAGGGTTAACTGTATTTCTTGGTGACCTTGGACAAATTGTTGAACCTCTCTGTACCTTGGTGTCCGAAGTAAAGGAGTCCATTCAGGCACAGTGCTAGGACCCCACCTGGCCTATAGCATGTGCTCGGTTAAAGTTAACTCTACTGTAATTCCTGCTTGGGTTGTTCTGGGGATACCTCATTTCTCCCCACCAGCCACTTCCCCAAGAATAGTGCGTGTGGGGGGTCCTTACAGACAGGGAGATGAGAGCGTCACTCCTCTTTATGACTGTCAAGGCTCTGCAGGCGCTCACCCTTCGGGTCTCTCCAGCCTCACCTCGTACTCCTCTTCCCCTTGCTTGCTTTCTGCACCCATGGTGGCCTTTTATTCCTCAGACCCGTTTTGTCTTTCCTGTCCCAGGAAGGGCCTTTGCAGGTGCTCTTCCCACAGCCTGAAAGTTCCTCGGGTAGCTGGCTCTTCCTCACCCTCCAGGCCTCCAGGCCTCAGTTCAAATGCCTCTCCCTGGGATAGGCTGGTCCCGACGACCACCGCCTCCTGCCTAAACACAGAGGATTGTGTCTCCCCTCTAGAATCCAAACACCAGGGGAGCAAGAGTAGAGTTGGTTTCATTCACCCCGGGCTCCCCAAGCATAGCAAATGCTCTGGAAGCACATGATGAGTGGCTGGGTGACGAAGAGCTACCGCCCGAGACATCGTTTCAGAGCCCAGGGAACCCACCCTATGGGTAGACACGAGCCTGGTGTCAGGAGGAACTGGGTTTGAATCCTTCAACAACTGTATGGCCTTCCCTCTCTCTGAGCGTCGATGTCCTTATTCGTAGAGTGGATGATCATACCTTCCTTGCAGAGCCATTGCACAGATAGTGACATAGGAGCACACAATACAGTCCTGGCACACGCTCAGGAGACAGTGGCTGTCAAGTCAGGAGCCTGTCCTGCAGCAGCCTAGCCATCTGGAAGGATCACTCCTCCACATGGCGTCAATGCCTGGCACTTGGTAAGAATGAGTTTCTCACATTTCTCTGAAGGGGTGGGGTGGGGGGCAGGTAGAGAAGAAGGCTCTGGGTGCCTAGGGTGGGAAGGAAGAAGAGAGAGACTGGCCCTGAGGGTAGCCAGTGTCTCTGAGTTCATTTTCTCACGAGAAGAACAGGGGAAATATACCATTTAGAAAGAGGTAGTGAGGATTAAATGAGCTAGCATATCCAGCACATAGAAGGCCGTCTCCCCATCCTCATCCCTGAAAGCAAACTCCTCGATTTCTCAGTTTTGCTCTGGTTCCCAGGCTGTGCATGGAGGCAAACACAGGGCCCTTTACTTAGGCCAAGCTCGGGAGAGCCCAGGCTGCACCGAGTCCACCCTCTGGGCTCATTTCCCTCAGTCCACCAAGAGGATGACACCAAGGCCCCCTCCTGTACCCCTGCCTCTGCCCCAGCAAGTCCTGCTGAGATCCTGCCTGCTATGAAATGGGGCTATCCCCGTTAGGTACAGGGCAGATGGCACCATGCCTCTAGGAGCCTTAGCACGTGTTTCCAAGGAGACAGCCGTGTGTGTGTGTGTGGGTACACACCAACTTGTAACATCCAGTTCTTCAAAGGCAGGTGGAAAGAAGGGAATGAGGGTCAGGTTGCAAATGGGATGTAGGTGGAAGGCGCACGATGCCAGGCCATGCTGCTGTTTGCCTTTCACAGAAAAAACCAGCACAGCATCTCACGGTTTGCAGACACTTTCACATGGGATAACTTACTTAATCTCGGCAACAAGCTCGTGACACAGATATTCTTTTCCGCTTTTTAAAGTCTGGAGATAGAGAGGGGGGCAAGTCCCAACCAGTGGGTTATAGAATTAGGATTCGTGTACTGACTCTGATCGTAAGCCCCCTGCTCTCTTCCCAAGGCCACACTGCCTTGCCTAGAAAGGATTCTAGATCAGGAGTGCCCCTACGTGGGGATGCCGCCTGCCTAGCCCAAAGCAAAGGCCTTGTTCAGCCTTTGAGGTGTATGTTCTGGCTTCACAACTCCTTGAAACGGAGGCCTGAGTGACCGGAGATAGCAAGAAAATGGGAGGAGGTGTCTCTAAGCATGGCCAAGGCCCCATGGGAGAGGGAAGGATAGGGTATAAAATGCTAATCATATGATTTAGAGACACAGTGTCTTTCCAGAAGCTGGAAGAGAAGGACGTGAGAGCTGGAATGAGCAGTCTGGAACAGAATCAACTCTTGGAAAAGGATCCTTGGGAGACAGGGTGGGAGTGAAGACAGGAAGAGTGGTTTTCAGGATTTAGGGCCCAGGGACATAGAGGGGAAACTGAGTCAGTGCTTGGCTACAGACCCACCCTTTTGCTGGAAATGGATTTCTCTGCCAAAAGGGAAATTGTTTGAACTCATGGCCTAGAGTGAAGGCCACCAAGCAGCCATTGTCGCTGAAAGCCAAGGGAGTCTGGGAGCTGATCAGCTCTGGTGGAGAAAGTCTGTTTATCCAGGGACAGGAAAGAGGCAAGGTCTACACGGGCTGGGCTGGGAGGCCCAGGGGCAGCACGAGGGAGAGAGACCCCAAGTCTGGGTTTCAAGGGGCATCATTGAACTAGAAAACAGAATGAGGCCGGGTGCAGTGGCTCACACCTGTAATCCCAGGACTTTGGGAGGCTGAGGCAGCTGGATCACTGGAGGTCAGGAGTTCGAGACCAGCCTGGCCAACATGGTGAAACCTGTCTCTACTAAAAATACAAAAATTAGCCGGGCATGGTGGCAGTTGCCTGTAATCCTAGCTACTCAGGAGACTGAGGCAGGAGAATTGCTTGAACATGGGAGGTGGAGGTTGCAGTGAGCTGACGTTGTACCACTGCACTCCAGCCGGGGAACAGAGTGAGACACTGTCTCAAAAAAAAAAAAAAAAAAAAAAGGCCGGGCGCAGTGACTCACACCTATAATCCCAGCACTTTGGGAGGCCGAGGCAGCCGGATCATGAGGTCAAGAGATAAAGACCATCCTGGCCAACATGGTGAAACCCCATCTCTACTAAAAATACAAAAATTAGCCTGGCATGGTGGTGGGTGCCTGTAGTCCCAGCTACTCAGGTGGCTGAGGCAGGAGAATTGCTTGAACCCAGGAGGCGGAGGTTGCAGTGAGCCGAGATCGCACCACTGCACTCCAGCCTGGTGATAGAGCAAGACTCTGTCTCAAAAAAAAAAAAAAAAGGAAAGAAAAAATAAAAGAAAGTGGAGTGAGAGGCTGCATGGAGCGGAGAGCATGGGGAGAGCACACCTGGAGTTTCTCACACTCCGTATGGCTTTCCTATACACTTCCCTCCCACTGGAGGCGAGATACGCTCTGCACATGACCTAAATGCGTGCTGAAGCACAGCCATTGGGCAGGAGAAACAAGAGAAAATGGGGAGTTTGTAAACAGTCCTCCAAAGAGATAACTGCCCCGTTCCACTGGACGGGAGCAGCAGGAAGTCCACCAAAGCAAGGGCACGTGGGCCTGAGGGCATCCCTGTTTTCTGTAGCACCTGGCCTCTGTTGTCTTTCTCCCATTCACACCCAAAGTCAGAGCAGTGGCAGATGGAAGAGAAGCCACTTCAACAACTGCTTAAGTACATGGTCCCTGATGGCAAGTAATTCTGTATCATTCTGTGTGGTGGATATGCCCTCTTCTCAACAGGGTCTATTGCTTTTCAGGTAGACATTTCTGTTTATAAATGGTCTGGAGATTCGGGCAGCTTTGGGAAACTGATTGCAGATTAGGGGGCAGTAATGTGCTGCGGTCATTGTGACCCCTGTGGCTCTTCAACCCTCTTCCCCTCATTTTATCTAGCAGTTGGCTGCAGGCATCTGTCGGTCCTGTGGGACCTCATGCTTCTCACTCTCAGTGAGATGCCACGTGAAGTGACAGGAGGTGACCCAAGAGTGGCCCACACCCCTTGGACCTGCCCAGCCATGCTGGACTAACTAATTCTTGGCCACAGCTTGCCAGTGCTCGGCAAAGCTCTGCCTGAAACCTTGGGCGGTCCCCTATGTGCCAGGCCGACTTCCCTCATCCACAGTGAGGGAGGGGGACTTTTCGGCTATTGCAGGGCTCTGCAGACCAGCTGGGAGCCAGAGACTGGCAGCTGCTGCCACACTTCAAAGGCCTTGTTATCCTCATCTGAGGAGCAGTGCCCCGAGTCGCCCCTGAGATTCCTCCATGCCCCGCTGGCAGCCTCGCCCTGCATGTGTGTTCTGGGGGGCATCTTGGGACACTTCAGGGGAGCCAGGAGGGGCTGCACCACCCTTCCTGGGTTCCTGGACCAAGGAAGGGACCCTCTACCTTAGCTTTTGGACATGTGTTCAGCTCTGCCCACCCACACAAGCCACTCAGAGATGCCAAAAAGTCAGCTGTGGCTTGTTTGTGGGTGTGGACTCCAAATGGGGGCAGATCCCTCGGGCTGAGTTGCAGAGGGCTTCGCTGAGGAGGTGGGCTTCTCCTGGTGAGCAACTGGTGTCCCCAGTGCTAGGAGGCCACAGGAGCGCCTTCTGTGACACTCATCTCAGAGGGTGGCCTGGACTGTCCCACCATTTGACAGCATGGGGTGTGGTCGGAGGGGCCTGAGCCCAGAGCTGCGTGCGAGAGCTCCAGAGCCCCTGCCCTAAGCTCCCAGTACCTCCTTCCCCGTTCGGGCAATGTCTCCCTAGGAACAGAACCTGCTGACCCTCCTTTCCTGGTTTAGCACAAGCAAACCCACACCCGGTTCCAGAGGGGTGAAGGGAGGCCGGGGGCTGTGGGATCTGTCTCCTGGCTCTGGTTTGAGAGTGGGGTGAGAGCGTTCTGTGGAAGGAAGTCCTGCAGGGACAACCAGGGCCACCTGATGATGCTAGGTAGCAGATGCTGGCACAGCAGGATGAGAGGGAGGCCTGAGAAAGGTCCCCTGAGAGGACACCCCAGGTGCCCAAGTCAGACTCAGGCAGCAAAGGCCAGCTGGGCAAGGAGGAGTTGGAGCCCTGGGGACCTGGGGGTGACCCCTGACTTCTGGGAGCAGAATAGATTTGGAGAGAGATTTGTCAGTATTCTCCCCCAAACTAATCTGGCCATGGGGTTCCCAGGCAGGACTTGGGAGACACCTGGTGCTGGCCACCAGGTCTGCTCCTCAGTCCACGCCCTCCTCTCCTCCCTTGCGCGTGTTTTGCCTGTGGTATCCTAGGAACGCAGGGCTTCGAGCCTTGTGGTCCTGTTACATAACAGCTTCCATCCCATCCATGAGTTCAGCCCTCCGGCAAGCGGGAGCTGCAGCAGGCGCACCAAGGAAAGCCTTTACTTCAGACCCAGGCTCCTGCTGCCCAAATCCACAGTGCCTGCCACTCCTCTGCCACCCCCAGCGTACGGGGGGAGGGAGCTTCATAAGCAGTCAGCATCCAGCCAGATTCTTTCAGTGGGGCCCCCTCTCCTGTCCTGGTCCCACATGAGCACAGCACCTGTCAGTGGCCACACACTGGCCATGGCTTCCCCAAATCCAGCAGGCCTAGGAGACAGTCCCAGAGCCGGTGTGACACATGCCTTCTCGAACCCCTCTCCACACTCTGCACCCTGAGACCAAGGGCACACCACTGCTGAGCCCCTCCCTGGCTGGGAGATGCCTGTCCTGCCACTGTGCCTGTGGCTGCCCCTCGCCCTCTCGAGTACCTGGGCAGCCAATGAGTGCAGGTCACCTGTGCTCCTACCTGTTCTCTTCTCTGGCCAAGGCAGAGAGTGCTCCAGCAGGGACTTGAGGACCTCAGGCATGTCCATGGCAGGGGCCACTGAGAACCAGTCGCAGCTCACACAGCCCAGCAGGAGGTGCTTGCTCCCAGCTCACACAGCCCAGCAGGAGGTGCTTGCTCCCGGGAGTTCAGAGGCAGCTGGAGAGTCAGGGGCCGGCCAAAGCCGCAGGCTAGGGAGGCAGGCGGGGTGGGAGCCTTGAGGCAGCCAATGGCCAGCACCAGTCCCGGCCCGCCCGTCCACCCCCAGCTCGGCCACCTGCCAGCTCCGGCTGCAGCCAGGCCTTCCCTTCCCGCTGCTTGGCAGGGCGGGCCTGGCCCTGCGCCAGCTGCAGCACGTGGAGCTGTCGCGCCAATCCTCTGACAGAGAGCCCAGCCTGTTATCTAACTTTCCAAAGGGAAGTTCTTCCCCAGGCTGGGAGCCATAACTGGGGCTGCCAGGTGGGAACGGTAAGCTCCACACCCACAGCAAGCATGCATCGGCATGGAGGTGCCCTGGAGGCCCAGGCACGCAGTGGAAACCATCCCAGGCTGGGACCTGAGGCTCCAAGAGAAAAGGAGGATGACAGGCAAGGACAGCACCTCAGGCAGCCCAGCACAAGATACCCTGTGTTGGCAGATGCAGGGACGCGGGTGGGCATCATGCCTTCACCTGTGCGCTTGTGAGCCTCAAAGGTTTGTGGCTTGTTTTGTTGCTGTGTTTATGCCACGCACACTTACCCTACAAAGCACGCCAGTGTACATATGGCATGCATAATTGGAGCTTTATACCATCTGCACAGCCTGAAGCCTGTTCCCCAAAAGGAAGTGATAAAACCTACTGCCTCAGGTTCTTTGGTCTTCAGGGGAGAGGGAAAAAGGGGCAGGTGCCAGGAGACCAGGCACCACTGAAAGGGGGGCAGCTCTGCCAGCCTGCTTCAGGCTTGTCCTGGATGAGGAATCCCTGCTTCCCAGTCATTGTGGGGACTTAAAGTGCCAATTGGCTGTTTGCTGTAGTTCCCTCTCATACCCTCCCACCAGGACACTGGCCCCCGTGGTCCTTGGGTTACTCGAATGTGTGGGTGAAGCCGAGGTTCTGGATGTCACCGTCTACCTCAGACCAACATCACATCAAAGCCACAATTGCCAGGGGATGCCAGGTTCTCTATTCTGCTGTACATTGCTGTGGCATCTCGAGCAAGCTTGGCAGCAACTCTGGGTCTCAGTTCCCGAACCACCGAATGCAGTGACCTCTAAGGTGCGGTTCAGCTCTAGTTCTATGGCTCTGAAGCTCCAGGTGGGCTGCAATAAACATTTGGTTTTCTGCATAGTAGCTGATTTTTTTTTTTTTTTTTTTTTTTTTTTTGAAGCAGGGTCTTTGTTGCTCAGGCTGAAGTGCAGTGGTGGGATCACGGCTCACTGCCTCATCCTTGCGAGTAGCTGGGACCATAGGTGCATGCCACCACACTGGACTTTTTTTTTTATTTTTATAAAGACACTGTTGCCCAGGCTGGTCTCAAATCCTGTGTTCAAGCCATCCTCCAGTCTTGGCCTCCCCAGACTCCCGGGATTACGGGTGTGAACACTGCCCCTTGTCTGTAGCTGGTTTCTAAGCAGTCCTTTGTTTTCCAAAATTCCATTTTGTACAGAATCAAAAATACTCCAGGAGCCCCTTCTGGCTTCTTCCTTTCCCAATGACCCCAGCTTATCCTCTGATTACCCTCCTTCCCTCCCTAATGACCCTCCCCAAATTATGCTCTTTCCGAAATTTTTTTTTTTTTTTTTTGAGACAGAGTCTCGCTCTGTCGCCCAGGCTGGAGTGCAGTGGCGCAATCTCGGCTCACTGCAAGCTCCGCCTCCCGGGTTCACACCATTCTCCTGTCTCAGCCTCTCCGAGTAGCTGGGACTACAGGCGCCCGCCACCACGCCCGGCTAATTTTTTGTATTTTTTTGGTAGAGACGGGGTTTCACCGTGGTCTCGATCTCCTGACCTCATGATCCGCCCGCCTCGGCCTCCCAAAGTGCTGGGATTACAAGCGTGAGCCACCGCGCCCGGCCGCTCTTTCCCAAATTAATTAAAAATTAACTTTAACTTTTTTTTTTTTTTTTTTTTTTTTTTTTTTTTTTTTTTGAGACGGAGTCTTGCTGTGTCACCCAGGCTGGAGTGCAGTGGCGCGATCTCGGCTCACTGCAAGCTCCGCCTCCTGGGTTCAGGCCATTCTCCTGCCTCAGCCTCCCGAGGAGCTGGGACTACAGGCGCCCGCCAACACGCCCGACTAATTTTTTGTATTTTTAGTAGAGACAGGGTTTCACCGTGTTAGCCAGGATGGTCTCGATCTCCTGACCTCGTGATCCGCCCACCTCGGCCTCCCAAAGTGCTGGGATTACAGGCTTGAGCCACCGCGCCCGGCCTAACTTTAACTTTTGAATACAAAAAAACAGTACGTGGTTCAAAGCTCAAAACCTCCGATAAGGTTTGTTTATTTATTTGTTTATTTAGACACACAGTTTCATTCTGTTGCCCGGGCTGCAGTACAGTAGCGGGATCTCAGCTCACTGCAACCTCTGCCTACCAGGCTTCTGCCTCAGCCTCCTGAGTAGCTGGAATTACAGGCACACACCATTACGCCCAGCTGATTTTTGTATTATTAGTAGAGGCAGGGTTTCGCATCTTTGGCCAGGCTGGTCTCAAACTCCTGACCTCAGGTGATCTGCCCTCCTTGGCTTCCCAAAGTGCTGGGATTACAGGTGTGAGGCACTGTGCCCAGCCTCAAGGAAGTATACTTTAGAAATGTCCTTTCTATCCCTGTCCCTCTTTCCCATTCCCCAGTGTTTCTTTTTGCAAAAGTAAGCATACATATGTATATATTTATGACACACACACACACACAACATTTAATTTTGCAGAGTTGTATGTTTTGACCAGCAGAGAGTGTCTTGTAACTACAAAGGAGAGACCCCCTTACTGCTCTGTTTCCAGCCAGAGCCCTGGCCAGTGCTCTTTGCTCTGTGACCCCGGGGGTGAGGGTAAGGGTGAAAGTGGGCCTGGTGTGCAGGCCCCCAGCTGACCTGTGATTTGCAGCCAGGGGCAGACTCAGGCTGGGCTGCCGCATTCACCATTCCTTGGCCCAAGAATTCTCGAGTGTAAGACCGCTTATCACAAAGGTGGAGTGGGCAGGTGTCCATCGGTACGACCTCAAAAGGAATAGGAAGCACCCTGTGTTTCTCAAACATACCCACCTGCTGCAAGACATTTTTCTCTTGGAGAGATTCATTCCTGTGAGCTCTCTGCAGGCTCTTTCTTCTTTCTTTTTTTTTTTTTTTCTGAGGCAGAGTTTTGCTCTTATTGCCCAGGCTGGAGTGCAATGGCACGATCTCGGCTCACCGCAGCCTCTGCCTCCCAGGTTCAAGCAATTCTCCTGCCTCAGCCTCCCAAGTAGCTGGGATTACAGGCATGCACCACTGTGCCTGGCTAATTTTGTATTTTTAATAGAGACGGGGTTTCTCCGTGTTGGTCAGTCTGATCTTGAACTCTTGACCTCAGGTGATCCACCCGCCTCAGCCTCCCAAAGCACTGGGATTACAGGCGTGAGCCACCGTACCTGGCTTCTGCAGGCTCATTTTAATGTGCGAATGTCCTAAGCCTCTCAGACCATGAATGAGTGCTTATCACATACCTGGCACCAGCCTAAGCCCTGTGAGGAATTCAAAGTTAATAACATACCCAGCCGGGCAACTCCCTATCCTTAGAGAACTTTTACACCACTGGGAGTCCATGTTGGCAGCCCCCAGTCGGCACTCAACAGTGTCCAGCTGGCAGCATCCCCAAGGTCAGACAGGGACCACACCAGTGGGTTGCTGGGCCAGGCAGCCAGGGAGGCCAGAGGTAGTGGGAAGGGAAGGCCGCATACATACCTAGAGACCTTCAGACGGGGGCCGTATGCTGGGAGTGTTGGGATTGTCTGCACTGCTTGGACTTCCTAGCTCAGGGATCTGCTTTCCACTGCAGACGGTCTGAGGTCTGTTGGTGTCCTTATCAATGCCACTGAGCCCATTCCCATGCCCTGCGCTTGACTTTTCATCAACTGTATTTACCCCCAGTTCACTAGGAACATGGTGTTTTCTTTTTTTTTTTTTTTTTTTGAGATGGAGTCTCGCTCTGTCACCCAGGCTGGATGGAGTGCAGTGGCGTGATCTCGGCTCACTGCAGGCTCCGCCTCCCGGGTTCACGCCATTCTCCTGCCTCAGCCTCCTGAGTAGCTGGGACTACAGGCGCCCGCCACCACGCCCGGCTAATTTTTTGTATTTTTAGTAGAGATGGGGTTTCACCGTGCTAACCAGGATGGTCTCAATCTCCTGACCTCATGATCTGCCCGCCTCAGCCTCCCAGAGTGCTGGGATTACAGGCGTGAACCACCGCGCCCGGCCAGAACACGGTGTTCTTTGTGTCTACAGCTATGTCTCCTTGTAGGGGAGCTGTAATCCCAGACAGAAGTCTGGAGTCAGAGTCACAGTGGCTCCCTAAGAACATCTAACACCTTGTGCAGCTGAGAGGCCGGGCTGAGGGAGAACTTTATCAAGAATATGTTCTCAGCCAGGCATGGTGGCTCCTGTAATCCCAGCACTTTGGGAGACCAAGGTGGGTGGATCACCTGAGGTCAGGAATTCTTGACCAGCCTGGCCAACATAGTGAAACGCTGTCTCTACCAAAAACACAAAAATTAGCTTAGTATGGTGGCGGGCGCCTGTAATCCCAGCTACTTGGGAGGCTGAGGCAGGAGAATGGCGTGAACTCCGGGAGGCAGAGCTTGCAGTGAGCCGAGATCACGCCACTGCACTCTAGCCTGGGCACAAGAGCAAGACTCCGTCTCAAAAAAAAAAAAAAAAACGTTCCCTGTGCCTCATCCTCTCCTTGACCAGCAGCGCATATATATTTACTTCTAGGCTCGAAACGAAGGTGCCAGAAGAGGCTGGCATAATCTTACCAATCATCAATTGAGCAGGTTCAGTGGCTCCAGCTGCGTTTTTCTGAGGACTGGGGGTTTAGGAGGCTGCAAAGGGCTCCCAGGTGTGGGGATAGATGGATGCAATTATTTGCAGAACTGTCAAGGGCTTTCTGTAGAGAGGTGTAGAGCTGAGGCAGCTGGTGCACTGTGTTGGTTGTGCTCACTGAGGCCCCTACTCACAGGGCTGAAGACCAGACACGGGGCTGCGTTCAGTAACTGGGAGCTGCTGAAGCCAGCTCTGACTCATCGATAGGATGAATATCAGCTACTGACCATAAATATCCAGGTGACACGGGTGCATGGAACTGCACATGTGAAATAAAAATTAAGAGAGAAAGAAAGATGGAGAACAGTAAGTGACATGGATTACAATGATGAATCTTTGAAGCTTCAATTCCAGTTTCACCTCCTCCAGGAAGTCCTCCCTGGCTCCTGAGCCTGGATGAGGTACCTCCCCGGTACCCTGAGTGTCTCCCCCCATCACCCCCATCGCATCATTCTGCAATCTTCTATTAAGTCGGTCTCCTTTAGCACTGACTGACCTGAAGGGGAAGCAGTTTCTTAAGTAATCCTGTATCCCCTGGATCTGGGATGGAGTGGGTGCTCAGTTGATGTTTACCAATCTGAGCCATGTGAGGACCAGAAGAGAATTTAAGGGAATTGACGAGAATATACAATCTTATTCCACTAGGTTTATTGAAGTCCTGCTTTTTTTTTTTTTTTTTTTTTTGAGACAGAATCTTACTCTGTCACCCAGGCTGGAGTGCAATGGCATGGTCTCAGCTCACTGCAACCTCTGCCTCCCAGGTTCAAGCGGTTCGCGCACCTCAGCCTCCCGAGTAGCTGGGATTACACGCGTGTGCCACCACACCCAGCTAATTTTTGTATTTTTAGTAGGGACGGGGTTTCACTATGTTGGCCAAGCTGGTCTCAAACTCCTGACCTCGTCCACCCTCCTCCGCCTCCCAAAGTGCTGGGATTACAGGAGTGAGCCACTGAGCCCAGCCTCTGCTTGTCTTATTCTTTAATTGTTCCTTTATTATTTATTTTTATTTTTTTGAGACAGGATCTTGCTCTCCCAGGCTGGAGTGCAGTGGTGTGATCATGACTCACTGCAGCCTCAACCTCCTGGGCTCAAGCCAGCCTTCCACCTCAGCCTCCCAAGTAGCTAGGACCACAGGTGTGGACCACCATGCCCAGCTAATTTTACTTTTTTTTTTTTTTTTTTTGTAGAGATACGGTTTTACTGTTGCTCAGGCTAGTCTCAAGCTCCTGGCCTCAAATGATCCTCCTGCCTTGATCTCCCAAGGCAGGATTACAGGAGTGAGTCACCCAGGGAAGGTCTTGATGCAGGCACGCGATCTCTCCAGCCTAAGCATGAGTCTGTATTTTTCTTCTGGGAACTCTGCCTTGCCACGCCACTTCGGTTTTTCACAACACATCCAGAGGTGCTGTGAATTCCAGAATGTCAGGGCGGAAGGGACGTTTGCCAATAACCAGTTTCCAGTAGTTCTCGATCTTTTTTCTGCCTCCTTCCTGAGGGTCCTTGGAACCTTCGCTGAAACTCTCTGGGCTATAAACGTGGACAGCGAACTTCCACGGTTGCTGTGAGGGACGGATGTACTAGCTGCACAGTACCTGCTGCAAACAAGATGCTCAGTAAAGCTGGCTGCTTTTGTTCCTCGCGCCATCATTTATCAAGCATCTGAGCGTCTACTGCACACCTGGCCCAAATGACTCCCTGTCTTCAGGCAATTCTCTGGTCTCGAACCGCTGTCCTGGTCCACTCCACACTGCAGTTTAAAGCTGTCTGGGAAGCCGGGCACGGTGGCTCATGCCTGTAATCCCAGCACTTTGGGAGGCCAAGGCGGCGGGTGGATCACTTGAGGTCAGGAGTTCGAGACCAGCATGGCCAACATGGTGAAACCTTGTCTCTACCAAAAATACAAAAATTAGCTGGGCATGGTGGCGGGAGCCTGTAGTCCCAGCTACTGAAGAGGCTGAGGCAGGAGAATCACTTTAACCTGGGAGGCGAAGGTTGCAGTGAGCCAAGATCGTGCTACTGCACTCCAGCCTGGGTGACAGAGTGAGACTGTCTCAAAAAAAAAAAAAAAAGAAAAGGAAAAAAAAAGCTGTCTGGTGACAGCTTGCTCTTGGACATGAGCAGTCCCTCCCTATGGGACCCCCTCTATCACCTGCAGCCATGCACAATCCAAAAGATTTGACAAAGTACCTCCCACCCCAGCAGACTGAGCCCCTGAGAACTCCAGATCTAATATATCAGCTCCTTTAATTTATTTATTTCTGAGACGGAGTCTCGCTCTGTCACTCAGGCCGGAATGCAGTGGCCCAATCTCAGCTCACTGCAACCTCCGCCTCCCGAGTTCAAGCGATTCTCCTGCCTCAACCTCCCAAGTAGCTGGGATTACAGGCATGCGCCACCATGCCCGGTTAATTTTTGTATTTTTAGTAGAGACAGGTTTTCACCATGTTGGCCAGGCTGGTCTCAAACTCCTGACTTCAGGTGATCCACCCACCTCGGCCTCCCAAAGTGCTGGGATTACAGGCGTGAGCCACTGTGCCCGGCCCCCCACCAGCTCCTTTTAAAGATGAGGAAACTGGACCCATGTGACTTCAGTCTCCTTTGGGTTCACAGAAGCCAGGGTTGCAGTCGGGATCACACTCAGCATCATAGGCGAGGCATGGCCCCCTGCCTTCCTGGAATAGCCACCTCCAGAAAGGGCAGAGGTGGGTCCTGGAACCCAGCTGGGCACACACTGCAGCGTAAGTGTAGGGAAGTGTGGGCACCACTGGCAGCCCCACGTGGAAGGCTGAGAGCAGGCAAGCTGCAGTGAGCCAGGGAAGGGTGGCAAGTGGCAGCGTGTCGCTGCCAGTGAGATGCTGCCGGAGCCAGGGTCAGCTGGCCTCCGTGTGTACATAGGGACACAGACCTGCCCCTTACCCCTCGGAATGCTTAGCATTCCTCAGAGTAGCTAGTACTGGCCAGGCCTGTCCCATGAGGACAGAGCAGCTAAGGCCCCTGGATATAAGTGCCAGGTGGGGTGGAACAGGAGCGACATCTTGGGGACAGAGGTCAAAATGCACAAGTTTATTTTCTAGAACAAAGGCTAAAGGAAGCAAGTTTCTTTCATTTTATTTTAAGAAGGACAAAAATTGTTATTAAAACATCTACATTATTATCAAGATACTAGACCTTATGAATATTTAATATTAAAGTGTGGTATTCTTAAATTTTTAATACACAGACACTTTAAAGGACCATTAAATTGATTACTGCCCAGCTGAGAAATGCAGCATCCCTCCCCACCCACCCTGCCCCCATGCTTGCCATGCCATCTTGTCCCTGCCTGCCAGGGGGAACACAGGCCCCAGATTCAGCCCTCTGAGCCTCCCAGCCTGGGGCCCTAGAAGGCTCACAACTGAAATAGTTACCTTCATCATTAAAAGGGTCTTCCTGTCCCTCCTCCCCATCATACTCTACCTCCCACTCTCTCTTCCTTACCCTGTGGGGGCTCCAGCTCTGGCCAGCCCAGGGAGCCCCAGATCCCAAAGTCCCTGGACAGATCACAGGCTGAAGATGAAAACTCTGGACTTGAATCCTGTTCCTTTCAGCAGGGAGACAAATACAAATCACCTTCTTTCCCTGAGCACTCCCACTCTCTCCGCACTTGATGGGGGTGGTCTGGGAAGCTAGCAGAGTTGGGCCTGGGGAGGGTGGCTCCTGCCCCTGGCTGCCCGAATCACCTCTGAGCCATGGCTCCAATCCCTGTCACCTTGCAAATAGTCCAGTGGCCCCTGAAACCCTCCTAATCACACAAGGATGGCTGCATTTTCTGGCCAAATTCTTTATCTTTAGCCCTCATAAAAGTGATTCCTTGGATACCACACACGTATATAATATTATATAGAGCGATATATTTAATACCTGTGTATATATGCATCACGGGGGCGACATATATACACACTAGAAACAAGGCTGGTGACAACAGACTGCAACACCACGGATCAGGGAAAACGAGTATCATCGACATCACGGCCACACATGGCCACAGCCCCCACCTTGGGTGTGGTCTCCCCTCCCCTACAGCCACACCACCAGCACCCAAACTCTGCAGTGCTGGCCTGCTGGGGGCAGGGGGTGGGGCAGGGGGTGGGGCAGGGAAGAGGAAAGAGTGCATGCCACGATTATCAGGAAAGGTTGGGCAGTGGCGGCGGGAGGAACAGCGTCCCCTCCAGCCCTGGGCAGCCCGTCACTGTGTCAGCACGCTGAGAAGAATGGGGTGGTCCCTTCTCTCCTTCTCACCCCCCTACAGCCTAATCCCTGGTTCCTTCTGGGGCTGCCCCACTCCTGTGCCAATGGTGTGGGGCATTCTGGAATGTCTGGGGAACCAGGGGAGGGTGGATCTGCCCATGGAGGGTAGGGTGGAGAGGAGGGGGGTGCACACAGACATGTCAGACGAGAGGGACGAGAGAGGCCTTGGTGAGTGGGGGCAGGGGCGGGGGGTCCACTGGAGTCCCAGACAGCGGGTAGGGCCAGGGATCAGGGAGGGGCTAGGACAGACGGTTATAACTGTATGTCTGGGTCTAGAGAAGAGGACATACTGGGTCCCCAAGAAAGAGGGGCGGTGTCCCATCCTGGAGTGGCCCATGGTGCCCGGGGTCAAGCCTCCCTTTTCTCCACATCCCCCAGACCCTCACCCTTCCTACCTCCCACACCTCGCACACATCCTGAGCTCATGGTGTCCTGCCCTCTGCCACCTTTCCCCAGAGCGCATGTCGGGAGGCGACCTCTGCTGCTGCACCCAAAGGGACCATCCTTGGGCGCCCCTTGGAAGGCAGTCCCTTCATGGGGTGCTCACATAGCCAGCCCTCCTCTGGGCCTCCCTTCCCCAGCCCCCAGGCAGGGCTGCCTGGGACCCCAGCTGCATACCGATTCAGAGACCATCACATCCCTGCTGAGGGGACCGTGGGCTCAGCCAATAATTGGCCGAGTCTTTTCAGCCCTGTTTTCATCCCAGCTCTGCCTTGTGCTGGGACCCTGGGCGGACCACTCCTCCCTTCTAGGCCTCAGTTTTCCTCTCTGCAAAATGGGGTTTGGGCTGGATCATCTCTGAAGGCTCTGAGGACCTATAGTCTATTTTCACTGGCCCCTGAGGGAGCAGGGTTCAGGTGGTGGCATCCGAGAAAGGGCCGGGACTCCTTAAGCTCCAAAGATCATCTAGCCCAGCTCCTCCCAGCCTTCCGGAGGGGAAGCTGAGGCCCCAGAGGGTAAGTGACCAGCACAGTGTGCCCAGCTCCATCCTGGGGCTACATTTTAAAGCTAATGGGGCCTCCGCCCTCTGTTGTGTCCTGATTTGCCCCCAGGGGGAGGGGGTGAGATGAGGACGGGCCAGGGAGAAGGACCCCCCTGCTGCAGATTCAAGTGGGGACCCCAGGCTCCCCAGCCCTGAGCTTTGGGCCCCCATTAGGAGCAGACAGAAGTTAAAGCTGGAGGCTGAAGCTGGAGGGGTCAGCCAGGCCCCTCCCTCCTCAACTAGGAGAGCCGTGGGAGTTGGGAAAGGGCAGCCCAGGTTTCAGCGGGGCCTCTGGGGGCTGCAGCACGTGCGCCTGGGTACGCACAGTGGGGCAGTGGTGGGGAGAAGATGGATGGGGCCTCAGGGGGCTGGGGGCTGCCTGATGAGGGCGGCCCCCCAGCCCCCTGGCCTGCCCTGACCCTTCTATCAGGCCTTCTGGCCCCACCCCACCCCCTGACCCCAGGACTTCGCCCACGGCCAACACCTGGCCCTACTCCCCAGTGGTGGCAGCGGCAGCAGCAGCAGGGGCTTCTGGGGTGGCACCGGCAGGGTCCCCGTCCTCTTGCAGCAGGAAGTTGTATTTGCCAAAGTCGTCATCCCGTGGGCACAGCAGCATGTCCTTGCGAGCCTTGGCCAGCTTCTGCTTCAGCACCTCGCGCCGGTCCAGCCACTCATTGAGCTCCTCCTGTCCATGGGCGCAGCGGCACTTGTCCCCATCTGGGCAGGCTTTGCCCTTCTGGAGCCTGTGGGTGGCAGGAGGCTCACTGCCCAAGCTCTGTGCCCTTCCCACCCCAGGCTATCAATCTGGGGGCAGCCACTTGACCTCCCCCAAGACAAGCCTTTCCCTGGGCAGCTGGGTCCCAGCTCAGGGAAAACTTGGGTGTCCTTTCCCTCTCTGGGATCTGCCCCACAGCTGCAAATTAAAGGTATGGATAGGTCTGAGCCCAGCCCTCCAATCCACCCTTCCCCACCACCCCCATGGCTGCAGGCACAGCCAAGCCTCACCACTCCCTGCAAACCACTTCCAGGCCAAGAGGAGCCAGAGCTGGCCACAGACTCCATCTCCTTGGGCCACCCCATGTCCCACCAGGCCCTGCCCTCCCAGGAGCACCTGTCGCAGAGCCGGAACTCGCCCATGGGGAAGCGGAAGGCCCAGCCGCTGGTGTCACTGTCGGACGTGAAGACCTTCTCCTTGTGCTTCTCGGACTGGATGTGCTGCTGCCACTGCTTCTTGCTGTTGCTGTTCTTGCCGCAGAGCCAGCAGTGGTAGCCCATCTGGGAGCACAGCCATCATGGGTGCCTGCTCCCCAACACCTCTGCCCGGACCACCTCCCTTGGAGAAACTGAGCGCTGGCCGGCTGGGCCCTCCAGGCTGCCCCTACCAGGTGAGGCTCAGACCACAGCCCCGACCACAGCCCCGAGCATGCAGGGCAGGGGTGTTACCATGATGTCTGCGTAGTCTGTGGGCATCTGGATCTGCTTCTCCCCTTCCCGAGAACTGATGGGGGTCCCTTCCCCAGGCTTCCCTGGGTTGTGTTTTTTCAGCCACATGTCGTAGGTCTGCTGCATGTCCAGGACTGGGCAGGGGACAGGGACAGGGCACCTGCTGAGGGGCTTCTCCATCCATTCTGCCCCATGGTCCCCACTTGATTTGGGAGCCGTGGGTGTCCCAAGTCCTGCTGATGGGCCGCTTGGCCTCAGGACCTGGCCTCAGAGAGGGCCCGGCCTGGGGTAGGTGGAGAAGGGCAGGCAGCAAAGGGGTGCAGCAGACGCTCTTGGGCCCGCTGGTGAGTAGAGACGTTCAGCACTGAAGAGACACCGGGGGAGGGCCCGCCCGCCCCGTCTGCCCACTCACTCTTGTTCTCCTTCATGAAGGTCCACATGTCCCTCTCCTCCGGGCTGTGTGCGAAGGAGCAGTTTCCCACATATTGGCACTTGCGGCCGTTCTGTGCATGGATGCAGAGCTGTGGGGTGGGCGTGGGGAGATCCTCTGAGTCCCGCTGGAAAGCATCGCTGCCTCCTTGGGGACCCCCAGCCCCCCATCCCAGCACTCACATCGTATTGCTGTGGGAAGTTGCGAATGGACGGCAGTGGCCTCACTGACACCCATTTCCTCTTGGCCTTGGACATCACCAGAAGGACCCGCCGCTCCTTGGTCCAGCTCCAGGAAACAGCAGGGTTGGGGAGAGGTCAGGGCACAGCCTGTGTGCTATGTGACCTCTGTGGAGAGCCCTGGCCTCTCTCAGTTGGCCTCCACACCTGTGGTGGTAGGGTGGCCCCATCCCACCTGAGCCTCCACCTGGCATCCCACTTACCAGTGCCGGGCCTTGGCACTACAGTACTTGAGGTCCTTGTCGGGCTCCACCACTTGCCCGTTCCTCCAGCACTGGCCACATACAAACTTCATCTGCAGGTCAAAGGTGCTGGGCCCATGTGTCCTCGGGGCACCCTGTGTGGGGATGGGGAGGGGGGTTGGTGAAGCTGCAGGCACCAGGCCTGAGGCCTTGGGGTCTCCACACAGGTGGCCTCCGGGAGAGCCTTGGAATAAGCTGGTCTGCTCCCAGGTCTTCCTGGCAGGCAGTGACCTCCCAACTGCAGGCCCAAGGGCTTCCCAGGGGAGCCAGGCCTGGAACAGGGCTCCTCTTTCCACCCTCTGTGGCTGGTCCCTGCCTCGCCCAACTCCCTGGGAGGCCTGCTTTGTGGATGCTGCATTTCCCAGGGCAAAGCTCTGTTCCGCCACACCTCCCTGCCTTTGTACAGGCTGTTCCCACTGCCCTTCCTCCATTCTTCATCCAGCCTGTTCTAGAAACTGTCCTTCAAAACTCAGCTCAAGTGCATCTCCTGTGGGAAGCCTGCCCCGGAGCTCTCCTAAGCTGCAGCTGTCCATTCTGTGAGCTCCCACAGTCTCTAAACTGCTCCTGTTGACTGACTCACCCGGCTATGAGTGCCGAACCTGTAGAGCGGGGGGTCCAGGAGATGGGAAGCCGCCCCGGCGGGGGTGGGGTGGTGGTGGCAAGAGTCAGCCTTGGGAGGTGGGACAGGCATCTGAGTGGCCCTGGTCTCTGGCCCTCCCTCCAGGGCAAGGCCTTGCTGGTCTCTAAGGCCCCACCCACCACGTTCCTTCTCTGTCCTACGCCCCAGCCTTTGGCCTGCTCTTCTGCACCCCGGGACAGGGTTGGGGGCCAGAGGTAGGAAAAATGCTCACTCAGCCTTGTCTCCCGCCACCTTGAACCCCCTCAGCTGGCTACGTTGGCCAGCCTGCTGTTCTGTGAATGCACCAGCTGTCCCCTCTCCCTCATGTAACCTCGAGCCTCCCTGTCTTCCCAGGAGCCTCGAGTGCAGGGTCACCCCTTGCTCTTCCACGCTGCTGGGCATGATCCTCCTGCCATAGGAACTCGCCCGCAGAAGCTGTGGCCTACTCCCCTGTGTCCCCAGCATTGCCCTGCCCAGGGTCGGCCCTGGAGCAGGAAGGAGCTGTCCTCATTGCTGACTGACCCCTGGCCTGGCGCTGGACAACTCGTGGGCTGCTCAGCCCCAGAATAACACATGTATGACCCTGATAATAAGGTGAGGTCATGCCTTTATGAGTGGGATGGCCTGCACTAGAGCAGGCAAGAAGTGCACCCATGTGGCTACTGATTTCTGGGAGTTCCCCTCGATTCTCATAAGAAGCATGAGAGGAAGGCACTATTACCATTTCCCAGGCGAGAGAAAGGGGGCACCGAGGGTGTGGTGGCTTAGCCACTGCACTATTGACAGCCACTGCAGTCCTGAGCTCCTCCCTCAGGGCCAGACCCCATGCCCACGTTGATGACTGCATAGTCTCACCAGCTCCTTGCCATAGCAAGTGGCAGGAGGGGTCTCACTATGTTGCCCAGGCTGATCTCAAACTCCTGGCCTCAAGGGATCCTTCTGCCACAGCCTCCTGAGTAGCTGGGCTACAGGTGCGCTACCACACCCAGCTAGTGTTCTCTCTTTAAAACGTCCCATCAGCTCCTCACTCCTTCTCTGCCAGGCTCCTGGCCAGAAGGAAAAAGAAACAGATGGGGAGGGGAAAAGAGGACTTCACGGGAGACTGATGGAGGGCAGCAGGGACCAGGAAGAGGGGAGAAAAAGAGAAGAGGACCAGGAACAAAGTCAGGAAGCAAGGGAATGCTCGAGGTGGTGGGCAGCCCTGCCAGCTAGCCTGGCCCAGGGACCCCCTCAGGCAGCCTGCCCTGCTCCCTGCCACACTCTGGTCAGCCTCCTGAGGGGTCCAGGGGCCCAGCCTTCCCCCAAGTTAATCAGCGGGTGGCCTCATGTGGATGAAAGGGTCAGTGCTCATGCCTGGATGGCACGGAGGCGTCATCTCACACTTACTGTCTCCTGGGTGCTGTGCCCACTCCTCTGAGCCCCAGGGTCCTCCACTGTCATCTATAGTTACAGTGATCCCACCACCTGGGGACGATGTGAGCACAGGGCAGCTTAGGTTGGCTCCTGTGAGCCTCACACCCACCCCAGGAGATAGGAGGGCCAGGGTTCCGATCCCTGCGTGGGGGTGATGGACGGGAATGCTGCAGGTGGGAGGGAGAAGAGCGAGCCCCGGACAGGACATCAGAGAACCTGGGAATTGCCCCACTCAGTGTGCCCCTGGGCAAGTCACTAACAATTTCTCAGCCTCAGCTTCCCCATCTGCAAATGCCACAATCCCATGCTCTCTTCAGGACCATGGCGAAGATCAGGAGGGATGGGAGGGGATACCACAATCAGTGGTGTCAGTCCAAGCCGTACTGGGATATTTACAAGTTCTCAACGGATTTCTCCTGAAGACCTTTTTTTTTTTCTTTTTTTTTTTTGAGACGGAGTCTCACTCTGTCGCCCAGGCTGGAGGTCAATGGCACAATTTCAACTCACTGCAACCTCTGCCTCCTGGGTTCAAGCAATTCTCCTGCCTCAGCCTCTCAAGTAGCTGGAATTGCAGGCGTCCGCCACCATGCCCGGCTAATTTTTTGTATTTTTAGTAGAGATGGGGTTTCGTCATGTTCACCAGGCTGCTCTCAAACTCCTGACCTCAGGTGATCCGTTCACCTCAGCCTCCCAAAGTGCTGGGATTACAGGCGTGAGCCACCACGCCAGGCCTCCCGAAGACTTTTTTTTTTTTTTTTTGAGACGGAGTCTCACACGGTTGCCCTAGCTGGAGTGCAACGGTGTGATCTCGGCTCACTGCAACCTCCACCTCCTGGGTTCACACGATTTTCCTGCCTCAGCCTCCCAGGTAGCTGGGACTACAGGCGCCCACCACCACACCCGGCTAATTTTTTGTATTTTTAGTACAGATGGGGTTTCACTATGTTGGACACGCTGGTCTCGAATTCCTGACCTCGTGATCCGCCTGCCTCACTCTCCCAAAGGCTGGTGGGATTACAGGGGTGAGCCACTGTGCCCGGCCTCTGAAGACATTTATTAATTACAAACTATAGAAATGATCCCTGAAAGTATAGTCTTAATTACAAAGAAGAAAGCTCTAATTTTACAATAGAGAAATGTTTACAATGGAGGCACCTTGAATCAAGTTATGAAAGTTTAATTAGATTGTCACCAGTGAAGGGACACACTGAGATGATGCATCCCCTGATGCGTGAGCTGAGAACACGACATCACCTCTGTGGAATGAGGAAACTCACACGAGCCCAGAGGGATGGACCTTTTACAAAACATCTGGCTCTTCAAAAATGTCAATGCAACACAAGGCAAAGACTAAAGAACTGTTTCTTCATCAAGAGAGATGAAAAAGAGACACGATAAGGCTCATGCCTGTAATCGCTGCACTTTGGCAGGCCAAGGTGGGAGGCCAAGGTGGGAGGATTGCTTGAGCCCAGGAGTTTCAGATAAGCCTGGGCAAGATGGCAAGCCCCACATCCCCAGCCCCATGGTCTTAAAAAATAGACAAATCAGTCGGGTGTGGTGGTGCATGCCTGTAATCCCAGCTACTCAGGAGGCTGAGGCAGGAGAATCACCTGAGACCAGGAGGTGGAGGCTGCAGTGGGCCATGATCATACCACTGCACTCCAGGCTGGGTGACAGAGCAAGACCCTGTCTCAAAATAAAATAAAATAAAATAAAATGAGACACAACAGCTGAATGTGTACATTATCCAAGTTACTTTCGTAACTTGATTCAAGGTGCCTCCATTGTAAACATTTCTCTATTGTAAAATTAGAGCTTTCCTCTTTGTAATCTGGGGACAATTCACGAAATCTGAATAATGGCATAGTATCAGAAGGCCTTACCATGCTGCTGCTGGCCTTCCCCGCGTGCGCCTCCATCTGCTGCCAGTACTTCTTAGACTCCTGAACGATGTCTTCGTGGGTCATGCCTGGGGAGGGTGGGGGCAGACACAGGCATCTTTCAAGGTGCTCAGCAAGGAGGGAGGCAGGGGTCCACGAGGTGCCAGGGCCCCCCGAGGCCCAGCTGGAGGAGCCCTATTCTCAGCCCAGCCACAGTAAGACATGGGGTGCAAGGGAACCACTTTGTCCATCTGCAAAATGGGAACAAAGACCTGCTCCGAGCCTCACTGGAAGTGAAAGAATTAAATGCAACCAAGAGTGGGAAAATGCAGTAGAAAGATATTGGCTCTGTACTGTGGTAGGGAGTCCCCTGCTCCCATGCCAGTGACCCTGTCTCTGGGGCTGGTGACTCAGCACCCTTCCCTGACCCCCATCTCCCTCAATGGGGCTGCAAGCCTAGTGCCTGCTTGGCAGCCCCTGGCCTCACTGGCACTTAGGGCTCCATGCCTGCCCAGACTGGCTCATCAGCTCGCTGTGGTACCACAGCTCTTTACTGCCAGTCCCCAAAGGGCAAATACCCCAGCCTGGTGGCATGGACTCCCCAGTCTGTTTCCCCACCAGCCTCAGACTGTTGCCACTGAGCCCGACCTTGGAGATCCAGCTCACAACTCTTCCGTGAAGCCTGCCCTCTTCTCAACGCTCTCCATCTTTCTCACGTCTTTCCCACAACAGATGTGGCCTTCCACCTTGACCTATGGCCCCTGCTCCACGACAGCCAATCATCATCAGTGCTTACTTGGGGCAAAACACTGCACTTGACATCCAGTTTCTTGCTGATGATCTGCAAGTATGTATCTACAGGCCAGACCTTTCATGTGAACCTCCAGACCCCCACATCTGCTGCCTCCAACATCTCCACGTGAAGTCCGCCAGGCAGCTGAGACTTCCCACGTCCCACATTGAGCGTGAGCTGCTCCTCTCAGCCTTCCCCCTCTTAGAACATGGTAGCCCCATTTTTCCTGTTGCTCTGATCTTGGAGTCCACCTTGACGCTCTCCTTTGTCTCATACTTCATATCTGTCCATCAACAAATCTTGTTGGCTCCACCCTCAAAATACACCTAGAATCTAACCACTTCTCCCACCTCCAGCATCACCACCCTGGCCTGAGCCACCCTCCCTGATCTCCCAGCTTCTGCCCTTGCTCCTTGATCTCCACCCAGCAGCCAGAGTGACTTTTGCAAAGTACTGATCAGATCGTATAACTCCACCCACTTAAAACCCTTCTCCAGATACCGTAAATCATATATATATATATATATTTTTTTTTTTTTTTTGAGACGGAGTCTGGCTCTGTCGCCCAGGCCGGAGTGCAGTGGCGCAATCTCGGCTCACTGCAAACTCCGCCTCCCGGGTTCACGCCATTCTCCTGCCTCAGCCTCTCCGAGTAGCTGGGACTACAGGCGCCCGCCACCACGCCCGGCTAATTTTTTGTATTTTTAGTAGAGACGGGGTTTCACCGTGGTCTCGATCTCCTGACCTCGTGATCCGTCTGCCTCGGCCTCCCAAAGTGCTGGGATTACAAGCGTGAGCCACCGCGCCCGGCCTGTAAATCATATTTAGAACAACCCCAGTTGTTCCTGTTTAAGGCCTAGAGACTCTCACATGCTCAGTTCCCTCCAGCCTCTCAGGCCTCATTCCCCCTCTAATGACTAAGCTGCTCTACCCCAGGGACCATCCTTTCTGTGTGGAACTTGCTCCTGCCTCAGAGCCTTCAGTCTGGTCCCTCTTCCTGGAATGCACTCCCCACCCTGCCCTGGTCAAAAGTCACCTCCTCAGAGAGGCCTTCCCAGCCATCTTACCTAAAATGCTCCCATCCCCGAGTCTGTCTCTGTCCCATTGCTCGGCTTTATCTTCCTCATAATACCGAGGCACACCTGAAATGCTACCACTGCATTTCATCAACTCTAAGCAGACACTGAGTGTTATATGTACCACATTTTAAATCCCCGCCTGACAAAATGGTGCCAATTAAATGATGACAGGCAGTAGGGGTAAATGTGCATCCTAGAATGGATGGAATACAGGATTTATTCACCTGTTTATATATTGTCTGTCTGGCCCCCACTTATAAATGTAGGTTCTCTGAAAGTAAGGGCCTCGACTAGACCATGGCTGAACGCCCTGACAAGAGAAGGTGCTCGGTAAATCCCTGGTGGGTGAGTGGGAGAACACCTTCCAAACCCCGCAGCAGCTCTGCGAGGTAGAGATGGGGCTCCCCATTTCCCAGATGAGCACTGGAGGCTCAGTGAGAAGCGGGGACTTGCTGCCAACCACCCAGGGAGCAAGCAGAGGTGCTGCTGCAGGAGCCCAGGTGACTCCCTCTCCCATCTCCGTGCTCCCTGGACAGTGCCTACGAGGGGAAAAACCCAGATCTCCGAGCCTGGAAGCGCCCTGAGAGCGGAGCTTCTCTCCTCTGTGGTGCCTGGGACACACTAGCTCCTCCAGAGAGCCCACCCCGCAGCCACCTCTCCTGAACTCTCCCGAAGCCCCCTCCAGCGACCATGGGGCCCTGGCCTGTCACCCCCAGTCAGTCCTGTGCTCCCTTCCCCTGCACCGCCCACCCCTCACCTGAGTCACCCGCCCTCCACCTGCACTGCCCACCCCTCACCTGAGTCACCCGCCCTCCACCTGCACCGCCTGCCCCTCACCTGAGTACTGCTGCAGCAGCCACACCTTAAGCTCGATGAAGCTGTGGGCGAAGTGGCAGCTGTCCTCCCGCAGGCAGCCGTAGCGCACCTCATGGCGGCACACGTCGAACTGGAAGTGCTCCTGGAACTGGCGGATCTTGGAGTACTTGAGGGAGGTGGAGCGGACGATGTGCACCAGGCACCTGGTGGGCAGGCAGGAGGGGCACGATGCAGTCCGCAGCCCCTCTGACCTTCTCTCCTGGTAGGGCCACCTTCCCAGTGCCAGGCTCTCCCTGGGCACCCCCTGATCTATGTACAAAGTCCAGGCCATGGATGACACAGGAGGGCAGAAACAGGGCTCCTCTGCTCAGGCACCCCGGGCCTGGGTCCCAGGGCTGCTTTACTCCTGTCCCTCCCCCAGGATTCAAAGATGGAGCTGCCAACAAGCAGAGGGCACCGCCCTCAGGTTTCCAGCTTGATTCTGCAGAGCTGGTCCTGCATCCTGAGGAACACTAACCAAGCATGTCCTCTGGGCCAGGAGTCTTAATTACCCTCACTGCAGCCCCAGGAGCCTAGAGCATCATCAACTTTACAGACGAGGAAACCCGGGCTTGGACGTAAGACAGGACTGGCCCAGGAATTGGACCCAGGTCTGTCTGACTGCAGGGCCTGGGCTCCATATGCACACCATGCCAGAACCAAGGGGAACAAGAGGGAGAAAGGGGTGATGCCAGACCTGACCCAGGCCTCCCCTCACTGCCTGACGCTGATGTCATGACATTGGAGGGTGCTGGGCTAGAGTCAGAGATGAGGCCCCCTGCTTGCTGTCTGCTGAGTAAGCTAAGTAAGCTACTTCCAAGCCTCAGCTTTTTCTTCTGTACAACAGAGCCAGTAACTCCTCCCTCACAGGATTGCTAAGATAATTAACATACCCAAGATGATGCTTGGAATATAGCAGATGTTCGACAAATGTGATTCCCATCCTTTCCAGGTGGAGGCTGGATTTGATTCCCAAATTCTGCCCCTTTCCTTGCACCCTACATCCACCCTTTCAGTTCAGCCTTTCCTCAGCCATCTGAGCTGCCTGAGGGGACTCTCCACTGGCCCCTAGGCCTCAGCCTGGGCTGAGGGTCCCACTCACTTGTTGTTGTAGAAGCTGTGCTTGGCAGCCAGGTTGGAGCAGACAGACGGAGAGTCCTTGGTGCCTTTGCTGATGATCCGGGGTTTACTGTCAAAGCAGATCTGCCCAGGGAGGGGAAGGGCTAGGACCTGGCATGGCCACCTGGGAAGGGGGTGAGCTGGGACCCCGCACAGCTACCTGGGGAAGGACAGCTGGGTCCCTGCAAGCCCTGCCCTGCGTCAGAGGAGTGAGGAAGGGAATCCCAGGGTCTGTGGTCTTGTCTCTCTGGTTCCAGCTCACAGGTGACCTGGGCTTTGGCTCCCTTCCTCGCCCTCCTCCCTCCCTCTGATCCCACCACTCCCAATGCCTGAGGCAGGGGGTTACTTCATGTCAAAAAAAAAAAAAGATAAAAAGGAATGGCAAGTGCTTTATGAACTACAGGCTGTCACCCGGCTATGAACTATGATTCCCAGGCCAATGCTCCCTGCAGAGGGTTGGCACAAGTCCCGACCTGGAAGAGTTGGGGGAAGGGCTGGTGGTGCCAGGGATGAGGGTTGGACTGAGCTGCACCAAACCCTGCCAGCAACCCAGACCTGGAGCCCTTGCTCTACGGACACAGACGTGCCACTGCCCCTGCCCTCAATATGCTACGACTGGGTGGGGATACAGGGGCCAAGTTCACTCCAGAGGCCAAGCAGGGTCTTCAGGGACAGCTTTGGGGAGGGAATTAACAACAGCTCAGTGGGGCTGCTGGGATCAGAGTCCAGCTGAGAGGTTCCAAGCCCAGAAACACAGGACAGCGCCCTGTGGGGAGGGCAAACCCAGGCAGGGAAGTGCAATGGCCACCGAAGCCAGCAGGGCCGAGGGATGGCACGTGGAGGAGGCCTGAGATGTGGGGCCATGGACACGGCGCTTGGGACGGCTGAGCAATGCCAAATACATCATACCCACAACAAGGGATGCAGGGGAAGCCCCAGACAGGCCCTCAATCTGCCTGTGTCCTGGGGGCCTGGCTGTGGGGACCACCAGCAGCAGCTGGTGCTGGGAGTGGGCATGACTCCAGGGACAGGCTGCCTGGGTTTGAAGCTCAGTTCTGCACAGCACTGTCCGTGTGGCTGAGGGCAGCTCCTCGCTACCCTGAATCTCAGCCTCAACATCTGTAAAACGGGGATATCTGCCTGCCAGCACTGCCGTGACGATGGAAATGACATCTTTTTTTTTTTTTTCTTGAATAGGGTCTCACTCTGTCACCCAGGCTGGAGTGCAGTGGTTCGATCTTGGCTCACCGCAGCCTCTACCTCCTGGACTCAAGCAATCCTCCCACCTTAGCCTCCTGAGTAACTGGGACCAGAGGCGCATGCCACCAAGCCCAGCTAATTTTTAATTTTTTTTTGAGATGGAGTCTGAAGTGCAGTTGCGCAATCTCGGCTCACTGCAACCTTTGCCTCCCCAGTTCAACTGATTCTCCTGCCTCAGCCTCCCAACTAGCTGGGACTACAGGCGTGCACCACAACGCCCAGCTGATTTTTGTATTTTTAGTAGAGACAGGGTTTCACCATGTTGGCCAGGCTGGTCTCAAACTCCTGACCTCAATTGATCCGCCCACCTCAGCCTCCCAAAGTGCTGGGATTACAGGCGTGAGCCACCGCATCAGGCTAGGAATGAGAAATGAAAACAACGTGCCAAGCCCGGCCTATGACCCGCTGTCAGGAAAGAGCAGGTGTGAGGGTTATGATTTTTCTTTCCAGCCTCAGTTTCTGCCTCTACAAAATGAGGGGGCTGGATCAGATCTGGCCTCTAGCAAATAGTATCCTAGGACCCTGACTTACTGACCCTCCAGGACCTACTGATTCTAAGGCCAGGCCTCCACAGCCCACGGGTTCCAGGGCTGACCTCCTATGGTGGTCCGTGCCAGGGAGCATCCCCGGCCCTGTCTGTGCCGTGGCCTATGGGGTGGCAGCGGGTGGGCGGGCTGTACCTCGCAGAGGAAGGTGAAGATGCCCTGGTGCTCCTTCAGGAGCTTGGCGATGGTGAGGCTGCCGCGCTTAACACCCCCCAGCGGGTCGAAGAGCAGGTCGCGGTTGAGGGTGCCCTTCCGCTCCTCGGTCCACACGTCGATCTCCTCCTGATGGTAGGCGAAGGTGCAGTTATCCCCGTACTTACAGTCCTGCTTGTTAATCATGTCTGCAAAGAGGCAACAGGACACACGTTCCGCCAGGCGGGGACAGCAGCCTGCAGCACCCTCGCCACCCCACTGCAGCCTGTGGGGCTCTGGCCCCATGAGCCAGGCAGGGCTTGGCTCCACCCCAACACAGGTAGGTGAGCCAGGGGCTGCTGCACCCCCTGCCAGGACTTGGCAAAGCTGGAAAGTCCTTTCCAAATACCAGGCCCCCTTCTGCACCCCAACGCAGGTGAGGCAGGGTCTGCTGCACCCCCTGCTGCCAGGACTTGGCAGAGCTGAAAATTCCTTTCTAAACACCAGGCCCCCTTCTGCACTCAACACCTGCAGAGTATGGTAATCACTCCTACCCCACTCACCCCACAGGACTGCTTTTGTAGAAAAGTCTCTAAATAAATAGAAAGGATTTTTTTTTTGAGACGGAGTTTTGCTCTTGTTGCCCATGCTGGAGTGCAATGGCACGATCTCAGCTCACTGCAACCTCTGCCTCCTGGATTCAGGTGAGTCTCCTGCCTCAGCCTCCTGAGTAGCTGGGATTACAGGCATGTGCCACCACGCCCGGCTAATTTTGTATTTTTAGTAGAGAGAGGGTTTCTTCATGTTGGTCAGGCTGGTCTCAAACTCCCAACCTCAGGTGATCTGCCCGCCTCAGCCTCCCAAAGTGCTGGGATTACAGGCATGAGCCACTGTGCCCGGCAAATATAAGGGATTTAAAAACAATTATTTACCAGGAAAATAACACTGCATGGTTAAGAGCATGTACTTTGGTGTCAGACAGAATTGGGCTAGGATTCCTCATTACTCCCTGAGCCTCAGCTGTCTTTGCTATGAATGGAGGAGACTGGGTTGTTGGAATCAAGTGAGATAATACATAAAGCTGGCGGGGGCGCTGGGCACGGTGGCTCATGCCTGTAATCCTAGGACTTTGGGAGGCTGAGGCAGGAGAATTGCTTGAGGCAAGGAGTTCAAGACCAGGCTGGGCAACAAATTAAGACCCTATCTCTACAAAAAAGTTAAAAATTACAGAATACGCTGGGTGTGGTGGCATGTGCCTGTAGTCTCAGCTACTCAAGAGGTTGAGGCAAGAAGATGGCTTAAGCCCAGGAGGTTGAAGCTGCAGTGAGCTATAATAGCACCACTCACTCTAGCCTGGGCAACAGAGCAAGACCCTGTCTCATAAAACAAAAACAAACCAAAACAAAATTTCTGGGGGCTGGGCCATCTGGAGAGAGGAAAGGTGGCTCAGAACCTGGAGCTCTGCCGTTTCCTGGGGGTGGGACTTGTTTTTCTTTCTCCTCCTCCCACTCTAAGTCTGCCTTGTCCCATCTCTCTGCCAGGCTCTTGGCGCACAAGGACAAACAGGCCACAGGCCGGGCGCGGTGGCTCACGCTTGTAATCCCAGCACTTTGGGAGGCCGAGGCGGGCGGATCACGAGGTCAGGAGATCGAGACTACAGTGAAACCTTGTCTCTACTAAGAATACAAAAAAAAATTAGCCGGGCGTAGTGGTGAGCGCCTGTAGTCCCAGCTACTTGGAGAGGCTGAGGCAGGAGAATGGCGTGAACCCGGGAGGCAGAGCTTGCAGTGAGCCGAGATTGCGCCACTGTACTCCAGCCTGGGCGACAGAGCGAGACTCCGTCTCAAAAAAAAAAAAAAAAAAAAAAAAGGACAAACAGGCCACAGACCTGGAGGAGTGGGGCAGATCCCCGGGTGGGAGTGGGGGTGATTGCAAGGGGAAGCACCGCAGAGAAGGGCTTCCCAAATTCAGGCGGTGCTTGAAGGAGGAGCAGAGGGCGACCAGGCTCAAAGGGCACAGCATGTGTGATGGAATCAGGGAGGGTCAGTGCATTTGGGGAATGGTTAGGGCAGAAGGGTGAGGGGGTGGATAAGGGCACGTGTAGGCCTTGTTGCAGAACCTGGACTTCATCCCACTGGCCACGGGCAGTGGCTGATGGAGGCCTTCGACCCAAGAGTGACATGTCCTTAGACCAGCCTGGCTGCTGGGAGGACAAGGAGCAAGTTCAGGAGGCCTGGGCGGGCCACTGCTAGGGGGCAGGTCGGGGGAGAGGCAGAGCCGTGGGTGCACTCTCAAAGCCTCCATTTCCTCCTCCAGAGCTGTGAGGCTGCATGCTGGTGAAATGAAAGGGCTACACTGGGAAGGTCTTAACAATTCGTGACTATTCACACATCGCCGTACAGCAGGACCAAGGCGCTTGGCTGGGACCAGAAAGAAGCTAGTCAGGGACATGATGGATTTCCATTAAATACCAACCAGGCTGATGTGAGCCAGAAATGAGGACAGTGACAGAGAGCTCAGGTGGATGGAGCCCTCACCATGCGCCAGTCCTAAATGCTTCATGTGGCTGCTGGGCACACCACCCCACAGCCCCTCAGGGCCCTGCAGTGGTAAGAGAAGCCAGCCCCCTACGAGTCATGTAGGCTCCTGACACTCCAGAGCACAGGCCAGTGAGGGGCTTGGTCTCCGGCTGAATGTCCCAAATGTGTCCCACCTGCCTCTGGAAGCTGCTCAGGGAAGACGCTCATTCTGATGTGGAATTCATCCTGCACAGGCCCCAGGAGCCTATGCCGTGGCTTTCTCCTCCCGTGCAGCTGTGAGGCCCATCCCTGTTCTGTCTACCTGTGATGGGGAGCAGAGCGGCGGCTGGGGGTGGAGGGGCTGGGCCCCAGCTGTGCTGCCTGCCCCGCTGCAGCCCACCCACCTTTGCACAGGTAGTAGGAGCCCACGAAGCTGGTCTTGGTGGGCCGGGGCCGGATCCGCTTCCAGGTCTGGTCCTCTGAGCTCCGGAGCCGGCCGAGCAGGATGTCCCGCTTGCACTTGTGCTCAAGGCCCTCGCGGTAGGTGTAGTCGCCAGCCCGGGGGCCTATGGGCAGGGTGGACACACGATAATTCCGAAAGCAGAATTAAAGGGTGATGGCTGGCAGGCCCATGCGGTGGGTAGGAATCGGCCCCCTCCTTATACACCTACCTCCCCTCCCCTCTGAGGGCCTCCTGCCAGCTCCCACCACACCCTTCCTGGCTACTTGCTCCCTGGAGACCGGGGGACTGTGCTGGGGGAAGCCCCTCCAAGGAGCCCATTCTTGGCACCCATCCCCCCTCCTGTTTTTTTGAGACAGAGTCTCGCTCAGTCACCCAGGCTGGAGTGCAGTAGTGTGATCTCCACTCACTGCAACCTCCGCCTTCCGGGTTCAAGCCATCCTCCTGCCTCAGCCTCCCGAGTAGCTGGGACTACAGGCATGCGCCACCAAGCCTGGCTACTTTTTGTATTTTTAGCAGAGACAGGATTTCAGCATGTTGGCCAGGCTGATCTCAAACTCCTGACTTCAAGTGATCCGCCTGCCTCAGCCTCACAAAATGCTGGGATTACAGGTGTGAGCCACCGCATCCGGCCCACCCATCCCCTTTCTATCACCGTCCTCACTCTCTAGTGAGTCTGACCATGTTAGTGTTTCCCTAGAAAGAACTGTGAAGGTCCCTGGCAGGGACAGACCCCAAACTCCTGCCGCTTTCCTTTTCTGCCCCAGAGGGGCTTCTGATTTCTGGCACTTATCTCCAACTGAGACACTGGGATTCTTCTGATCTGGGATCCCATGTTTCTGGGATTCCCAGTTCTCTGGGCAGAGGGGTGGAGTCTGCAGGTGAAAGGTTACCTGTCTTGGGGTAGCAGAGCTGGCAGGCCTGCTTGAACTCGTGGGTGGCAGCCAAGGGGTTCTTGATGAGCAAGGCAGTGTTGGGCATGCAGGGCTCTGGCTGTGACAGGAGGAAGGAGGCCATTGTGGGCACTGGATGATGGCTGAGGCCACTGGGGCCAGCCAGGGCACCAGAAGTGGGGAGTGTTCTATGACCCCCCCATCCTACCCAAGAGCAAAACCACAGCCCAGGACCCTTCCTCTTCCTCCACCCTCCCAGCCAGGGGAGTTCTTTGTAACGTGGTCCAAGAGTCTAGAATATCAGGACCGCCTTGGGAAGCCCCCAGGCTAGTGGGTGACCTGGGTCTTGGCTCTGAGCCTTTCTTTGAAGGCAAGCTGAATGTGAAAGCATAGAAATGGGAGGGGCCTTGATTGCAGCCTGTGCTCATGCCCTCCCCCAATCCCCCAAGTCATCAGCAGATGGGGAGGAAGGCAAGACTCAGAGAGATTAGGGAAATTCCCCAGGACCACACAGCTAGTGTCGGTCAGAGTGTAGCAACCTCATCAAATGCTCTTTTTTTTTTTTGAGATGGAGTTTTGCTCTTGTTGCCCAGGCTGGAGTGCAATGGTGTGCTCTTGGCTCACTGCAACCTCCACCTCCCAGGTTTAAGTGATTCTCCTGCCTCAGCCTCCTGAGTACCTGGGATTACAGGTGTCCGCCACTACACCCAGCTAATTTTTGTATTTTTAATAGAGACGGGGTTTCACCATGTTGGCCAGGCTGGTCTCGAACTCCTGACCTTGTGATCCTCACACCTCGGCCTCCCAAAGTGCTGGGATTATAGGCATGAGCCACCACGCCTGGCCCCTCATCAGATGCTCTTTTATTATTTATTTATTTATTTTGAGACGGAGTCTTGCTCTGTCACCCAGGCTGGAATGCAGTGGCGCGATCTCGGCTCACTGCAAACTCCTCTGCCTCCCAGGTTCATGCCATTCTCCTGCCTCAGCCTCCCGAGTAGCTGGGACTACAGGCGCCCGCCACCACGCCCAGCTAATTTTTTATATTTTTAGTAGAGACGGGGTTTCACTGTGTTAGCCAGGATGGTCTCGAGCTCCTGACCTTGTGATCTGCCCGCCTCGGCCTCCCAAAGTGCTGGGATTACAGGCGTGAGCCACCGCACCCGGCTCAGATGCTCTTTTATTTTTATTTATTTATTTTTTTGAGATGGAGTCTCGCTCTGTCACCCAGGCTGGAGTGCAGTGGCGCAATCTCGGCTCACTGCAAGTTTAGCCTCCCGGGTTCACACCATTCTCCTGCCTCAACCTCTCCGAGTAGCTGGGACTACAGGCGCCCGCCACCACGCCCGGCTAATTTTTTGTATTTTTTTAGTAGAGACGGGGTTTCACCGTGGTCTCGATCTCCTGACCTCGTGATCCACCCGCCTCGGCCTCCCAAAGTGCTGGGATTACAAGCGTGAGCCACCGCGCCCGGCCCCAGATGCTCTTTTAAACTCGGGACCTGGCTGAGTCTGGAGACCAGGGATGCTACTAACACTGGGGAAGTCGCTTCACCCTCTGAGACTTGAATTCTTCCATCAGACAAGGGCAGTGGTGCCCTCTGTGTGCCCGCCCAGCACATAGCTTGGTGAGGAAGGGCACGAGGTGATCATCTTTGATCCATCCACTCTGGAAGTGCCCCGCCGTGGGGAATGCAGCACCTTACCCCATGCAGAGGGCTCATTCCCCAACTCTAGAACCGACAACCCCCAGCAGGGAGTGAGAGGCCTGGATCCCCACTCAAGTCACTCACCGAGGGGGCTGGTTTCTGAGCACCGCTAGGGGGACGGTGGTCCTGTGAGTTGGTCTCCTCTGGGCAGGGAGAAGACATAGGGGTCAGTGGCTCTGGCTCTGAGGCGTGAGGCGCCTTCCTAGGGCTTCCCCTTATGTATTGCTGACTCAGAGAAGCCCCCAGGCCACACATCCTCTCCTACTCCTGCTGAACCCCTGACTCTATCCTCTCCTCTCCACTCCCCTGGGGCAAAGACGCCTCCCAGCCTGAGTGTGCCCACTCTTTGCTTAAACTTGCCAGGGCTTCCCGCTGCCCCTAGGAGAAAGCCCAAGTTCCTTAGCTTGCTCCCAGGTCCTTGGAGACCAAGGCCCCTACCCCAGCTGCTCCGCTCATCAGCCAGCCCCGCGCCATGTCATGCCAGGCTAGTGCCCCTGCTTCCTCTGCCTGGCAGGTGAACTTTTCCTTC
Source organism: Symphalangus syndactylus (assembly GCF_028878055.3). NCBI lineage: Eukaryota > Metazoa > Chordata > Mammalia > Primates > Hylobatidae > Symphalangus > Symphalangus syndactylus. Next base: position 18,422,448 of record NC_072440.2, read on the forward strand.
AAGACCCTGCCTAGTCACCACTTCCTCCAGGAAGCCTCCTTTGTCCGTGAGGCTGAGTGAAGTCCCCTCCGTGCCCCCACAGTCCCATTAAGCCCTCTCAGTCGAGTGCCCTGGGCTGTGTCCGACTGCCGAAAGCTAGCCCCACCAGGGCCTAGACAAGCCGACTTCCTCCCTGGGTCCCTGGCACCCAGCCCAGAGTGGTGCTGTGGGAGGCCATGACCTTGTGCCCCGCCCCCAGCCTCAGGATCATCCCATGGGATCTCACCAGCCTGGTGACCCAGGGTCCTGGGAGGCTGGGCAGGGAGCGCCAGACTGGGAGTCTAGAGGCCTGGACTGTCGCAGCTCTCCTCTGCTTGATCTTGAGCAAGACACCCACCCCTCAAGCCCAGCCCCACACTGTGCTGAGCACTGCAGAGACAGCAACACACAGACATGGCCCGGGATTGCTAAGGAGTGATGGGGACAAACAGATCTGTAACTCAACTCCACTTTCCAGGGACCAAAGAGGCCACAGCACTGTGCAACCTGTCCAGGGAGGTTGAACGTGCCCACCCATGGCCTTACCCATGAAGGAGTCAGGTTTGTCCAGGGAGCCTCGTGTCGACCCAAAGCTGTCGAGTGCATCCAGCCGGGTCTCCGAGTACGGCAGCAGGTCCAGGGGGTCCAGCGTGGGGCCCGGGGGATCGAGGGCATCCAGCACAGAGGCAGCCAGCTTCTTGGAGGGGTCCATGACCAAGCCGAAGGAGGCGGGGGGCAGTGGGCTGGAGACAGGGATGGAGCCACCCACCACAGGTGGTAGCAGTGGGGTCCCGCCGGGGAACACGGGTATCAGCTGGGGCAACTCACTAGGCACGCCGCTGCCAGACAGGCCACCCTGGACCAGAGACTACGAGGCAGGGACAGAGGGAGGGGTCAGAGGAAAACAGGACTGCCCAGGCCTGGGCAGCATCAGGCACTTGGGGAAGCAAGGAGACCTGCACCCTGTCGCCTGGCTTCAGCCTGTCCCATGGGGGAGCAGGGCTCACTATGTTCCCTTCTGGCCAGACATTCTGCAGGTTCATTTCTTTTTTTTTTTTTTTTTTTTTTTGAGACGGAGTCTCGCTCTGTCACCCAGGCTGGAGTACAGTGGCGCAATCTCGGCTCACTACAAGCTCCGCCTCCCAGGTTCACGCCATTCTCCTGCCTCAGCCTCCTGAGTGGCTGGGACTACAGGCGCCCGCCACCACGCCTGGCTAATTTTTTGTATTTTTAGTAGAGACGGGGTTTCACCGTGTTAGCCAGGATGGTCTCGATCTCCTGACCTCGTGATCCGCCCACCTCGGCCTCCCAAAGTGCTGGGATTACAGGCTTGAGCCACCGCGCCCAGCCTGGTTCATTTCTTTTTCTTTTTTTTTTTGAGACGGAGTCTTGCTCCATTGCCCAGGCTGGAGTGCAGTGGTGTGATCTCAGCTCACTGCAACCTCTGCCTCCCAGGTTCAAGTGATTCTCCGGCCTCAGCCTCCTGAGGAGCTGAGACCACAGGCATGCGCCACCATGCCTGGATAATTTTTGTATTTTTAGTAGAGAGGGGGTTTCACCATGTTGGCCAGGCTGGTCTTGAATTCCTGACCTCAAGTAATCCGCCTGCCTTGGCCTCCCAAAGTATTGGGATTACAGGCGTGAGCCACCGCACCCAGTGTGCAGCTTCATTTCTGTACCAAACAAGTCCCTACTGAGGCCTCCTCCTGAGACACATGACATGAGCACTGGGGCCTTCCCTCCACCCCTGGGACAATGGGGACACAGCGGGGAGAGGGGCTCAGGGGAGCACAAGGAGGGTGGTGTGGCTCACCAGCGAGTCCAGGAGGGTGTCCAGCTCTGGGCCAAAGACATCCCCGTCTGAGAAGTCATCCAGGCTCTCGGTGCTGGGGAGGGTCCTGCTGCTGTCCAGAGGGGCCAGCAGGTCCAGAACATGAGGGAACAGGGGCATCGTGGGCGTGGAAGGGAGGAAGGCCGGGGAGCCTCGAGGGTCCACGTAGCAGTCTGCGGATGGGGTGGGCAAGAGCCGAAGGGGAGCACTGCCTGGTGGGGGTGGAGGAGGCGTCCCGGGCCCCGTGATGCTCACCCTACACCTTCCCTTCTTCTTTCAGCTCTTGCCAGGAGCCCTGCTTTCCCCATCGGCTGATCCCACTGGCAGATGCTCAGGGGGTGGTCAAGGAAGGCCACAGCCCCAGAACAGGGAGGGGCCCTCAGTCTTATGATGTCAATCCTTGGCCCAGGCTCAATACCTGAATGTCCACCATTGCTGCCTCCTTCCTCTGGGGTAAGCAATGCCCTCTCCAGGGGACACTCTTAAAAGGCAACCTTTTCTGGAAGCCAATGAGGAAGAGGAGGGGAAAGGGCTTTGGAAGAGGTGGGGGTGTGCAGGCAGCCTGGAGTGAAGGCCATGGGACTGTTGCACCCAGCTAAGAGGCAGCACCCCTCTCCGCCAGACCAGAGATGCCCTCCCCTCCCTGAGCGGGTCTGTGGCTCTCAACCCACTGTTTTCTCCCATGCCTCAGGTAGTACCAGGGTGGGGAACCCCTCGGAGGCCCTCCCATCTACAGGGCTGGGATGCGGAGGGGGCTCGACTCCCCTGACCTCTCGGGGACATCGGGGGTGGGGGGCTGAGTGCCCCCCAACCTGGGGCCCCAATTTCCACTTGTTTCCTCGTATCAGGGACATTACCTGTTTCGATGTCATCTAGGGACCCCAATCCATTAGAAGTTCCCTGTGGGGAGAGGGCCACAATGGCTCTGTGGCTGGGAAGGCCCCAATCCCGGCATCCAGGACCAGCCCCTCCCTACGTGACTACGCTGTTGACCCAGCACCGAGGAGCACTTAGAGTGCCAGGGGAGATTAAAGCCCTCATATGCGGCCAGGCGTGGTGACTCACGCCTGTAATCCCAGCACTTGGGGAGGCCGAGGTGGGTGGATCACCTGAGGTCAGAAATTCAAGACCAGCGTGGCCAACATGGTGAAACCTCATCTCTACTAAAAATACAAAAATTAGTCGGGCATGGTGGCAGGAGCCTGTAACCCCAGCTACTTGGGAGGCTGAGGCAGGAGAATGGTTTGAACCCAGGAGGTGGAGATTGCAGTGAGCTGAGATCGTGCCACTGTACTCCAGCCTGGGCAACAGAGCAAGACTCTGCCTCAAAAAAAAAAAAAAAAAGCCCTCGCACGTGCTGGGTCCTCACCTCTGTGGTGCCCAGCAAGAGGCTGGATGGGCCAGCAGGTGGGGGCATGGGCTCAGTGGATCCCCACAGCTGCCCCTCTAGGGAGGGGTGGTTGAGGGCAGGGAGGGAACCTCTGAGTCTTGGTTCCACCCACCACAGGGCAGGGTCCTCACCCTGGTGAAGGTGGCAAGGGTCTTAGCAAGCCCCCCACACAGCACCACAGATGGCTTGCAGTTCAAAGACAAAAGTGCCCCCTCCCTGAGTCCCCAGGCTCTCCTCTCCCACGGTAGCCCCAGGCCCCCCAGGAAGCAGAGAAGGGCATACAGCCCAGGTGGGATCCCACTGCCTTCCTGCTGGAGGGAAGCTGGGCCTAAGCAGGCTGCACAGCCTGGGCAAAGTTCCCCATCCACTCTGGGCCTGCTTCACTCACTGCTGGGGAAGGCTATCAGGATGAAATGACTTGCTATGTGTGAAGAGCTTAGAATGGGGCCTGGCACACAAGATGTGCTTTGTGTTTCGGGTTTGTTTTTTTTTTTGAGACAGAGTCTCGCTCTGTTGCCCAAGCTGGAGTGCAGTGGCACAATCTTGGCTCACTGCAACCTCTACCTCCTGGGTTCAAGCAATTCTCCTGCCTCAGCCTCCTGAGCAGCTGGAATTACAGGCACCTGTTACCATGCCTGATTAATTTTTTTGTACTTTTATTTTGTATTTTTATTTATTCTTTTTTGAGATGGAGTTTTGCTCTTGTTGCCCAGGCTGGAGTGCAATGGTGCAATCTTGGCTTATCGAAACCTCTGCCTCCCAGGTTCAAGCGATTCTCCTGCCTCAGCCTCCCGAGTAGCTGGGATTACAGGCATGTGCCACCATGCCTGGCTAATTTTTGTATTTTTAGTAGAGACGGAGTTTCTCCATGTTGGTCAGGCTGGTCTTGAATTCCTGACCTTAGGTGATCCACCCCCCTCAACCACCCAAAGTGCTGGGATTACAGGCCTGAGCCACCACACCCAACTTTTTTTTTTCGAGATGGAGTCTTGCTTGGTCACCCAGGCTGGAGTGCAATGGTGTGATCTCAGCTCACTACAACCTCCGCCTCCCACATTCAAGTGATTCTCTAATCTAGGCCTCCTGAGTAGCTGGGATTACAGGCGCATGCCACCACGCCCAGCTAATTTTTAAATTTTTTTTTTTTTTTTTTTGAGATGGAGTCTCACTCCGTAGCCCAGGCTGGAGTGCAGTGGCGCGATCTCAGCTCACTGTAAGCTCCGCCTCCTGGGTTCATGACATTCTCCTGCCTCAGCCTCCTGAGTAGCTGGGACTACAGGCGCCTGCCACCACGCCTGGCTAATTTTTTGTGTTTTTTAGTAGAGACGGGGTTTCACCGTGTTAGCCAGGATGGTCTCTATATCCTGACCTCATGATCCGCCCGCCTTGGCCTCCCAGAGTGCTGGGATTACAGGTGTGAGCCACCGCGCCCGGCCAATTTTTGAATTTTTTAGTAGAGATGGGGTTTCACTATGTTGGCCAGGCTGGTCTTTAACTCCCGAAATTAAGTGATTGCCCACCTTAGCCTCCCAAAGTGCTGGGATTACAGGCATGAGCCACTGTGCCTGACCTATAATTTCCGGTTATAAACCATGAGTGCTACAAAGGCAGATCACCACCTGCCTCCTTTGCGGGCTGGGAAGTCCCTGAGGGCAAGGATACAGCTCTCTCAGGCCCAGGGCCAAGAGTGTTTTGTGGGCCTCCTTATGGAATGAATGAAAGAAAGTGCTGCAAAGCTCTGGAGGAGGGAGGCCTGCTGCTGCCTCGCTGTGTGACACTGGCCCCGTCCCCTCCCCACTCTGTGCCTCAGTTTCCCTTAATGTACAAGGTGGCAGGACCCCAGGCTCCATCAGTGCTCTTATAGCCCATCCCTCACTTCCCAGAAAGCCTCAAAGTCTACCTGAGCAGCTCCTGTGTGGTGAGTGGGAGGCAGGGGTCTCAGTCGTGTGCCAGGCCCTGCCTTACCCCCCCTGGGATGAGCCAGGCCTGACTGGGGTGCACAAGTGTCTTGGCCCTTGGGAGGAGTCCCTAACTCAGGACAGCACAGCAGCTATCTGCAGTGACTGCCCACTGCATTTCCTGATGGGTCCTGCGTGCCAGGTTATCAAGCACCTTCCTCCCTTGTTCCTGTTAAGGGATGGTCTGCATATCAGAACGTGGAAACTGAAGGACCTGCCCAAGGCTGCAGGGCCCAGTTGGGCTCTTCCTTGTCAGAGTCCTCAGTCTCGGCTGCCCCTCCCCAACAGAGTCACTGAGCCACGGAGAGCAGGATGGGTTTCAGTGGGGGCATGCCCTTGAGCTGGGTTTTGAAAAGCAAAGAGACAGAGAAAGGCAGGGTGGGGAAGAGGAAGACATTTGAGGCCCAGGGGCCTGAACCTGCAGAAAGGCTGGTGAGAAAAAAGGCAACACAGCAGGAAATGTGGGGCGGGAGGCAGAAGGAAGGCGCGTGGGACCAGGCTGCCCAGACTGTGTCCTGGCCAGGGTCCATGAGTGAGGCTGCCCCCAGCGGATCCCTGGCAATGACCACTCCCTGCCAACAGCAGCCATGGCCTGTCCCCACATCCTGCCCCCGTGGTCACGGGAGGTACCTCCTGGGGAGGCAGAGGCCCCTGGACCCACTGCCTGAGGTCATTTATACCCAGAGAGAGTGAATCCAAACCTCTCATAATGGATAAACCGAGACAGGTTGGTTCAGCCCTGATCCTACCTGATCTGCCACGCCAGCCGCAGTGCCGTTACTGAGCAGAGAAAAGGTTTCCAATTCCTGCCAGAGATTGGAGAGAGGTGGGCAGAGGTAAAGATTCTGAAAAGATGCTCAAGGTCCCCTTAGCCGGGGCAGCAAAGAGGCCCTGAGGCAGCTGGGGTCTGCAGTGCCCCGAGAGTCCCTGTCCCCAGGCCTGCCGGAAATCAACTGCTCTGTCTCTCTGGGTCAGATTCTGGGGTTTTCTTCCTCCAACCTTGACCTGGGCAGAGGACCTCCCTGCACACCTCTACTGTGTGTCAGGCACCATGCTAGGCACCATCTCAAACATTCTATTTTTTAATGTATTTGTTAATTTTTAAAATTTTTTCTGAGACAGAGTCTCACTTTGTCCCCTAGGGTGGATGTGATCTCAGCTCACTGCAGCCTTGACCTCTGGGATTCATGTGATCCTCCCACCTCAGCCTCCCAAGTAGCTGAGACTACAGGCATGCACCACCACACCAGGCTAATTTTTGTACTTTTTGTAGAGATATGGTTTCGCCATGTTGCCCAGCCTGGTCTTGAACTCCTGAGCTCAAGCAACCTGCCCACCTCGGCCTCCCAAAGTACTACGATTATAGGCATGAACCACTGCGCCTGGCCCATTCGCGCTCTCTCTTTTTTCTTTTTGAGGTGGAGTCTCGCTCTGTTGCCCAGGCTGGAGTGCAGTTGTGTGATCTCAGTTCACTGCAAGCTCCGCCTCCCGGGTTCACACCATTCTCTTGCCTCAGCCTTCAGAGTAGCTGGGACTACAGGTGCTCGCTACCACGCCCCGCTCATTTTTTTGTATTTTTAGTAGAGATGGGGTTTCACCGTGTTAGCCAGGATGGTCTGGTCTTGATCTCCTGACCTCGTGATCCTCCCAGCTCGGCCTCCCAAAGTGCTGGGATTACAGGCGTGAGCCACCGCGCCCAGCCTTTTGTTTTGTTTTGTTTTGTTTTTTTTGAGACAGAGTTTCGCTCTTGTTGCCCAGGCTGGTGTGCAATGGTGCGATCTCCGCTCACCGCAACCTCCGCCTCCTGGGTTCAGGTGATTCTCCTGCCTCAGCCTCCCGAGTAGCTGGGATTACAGGCATGTGCCACCACCCCCAGCTAATTTTTGTATTTTTAGTAGAGACGGGGTTTCTCCATGTTGATCAGGCTGGTCTCAAACTCCTGACCTCAGGTGATCTGCCTGCCTTGGCCTCCCAACGTGCTGGGATTACAGGCATGAGGCACTGCGCCCAGCCCATCCATTCTCTTTTTAATCCTCCCATGAGCCCTCTGGGGTGGGCATAAATTATCTCCATCTTCTGGATGAGGAAACCAAGGTGGAAAGAGATGAACTAACTTGCTCAAGGTCACAGCAGAGACTCGAGTCATGAGCTTTTCCATGTGCAGCCTCCTGGCCCTCGGCAGGTACCAAGTGAATCTATGTGGATCTGAACCAGCCAAACAGATACTGACATTTCAAATTTGCACCATATGGGTGTTGAAAACATAATGCTGAAGGACGCCAGTGTCAACTCAGGCCACCTCCAGGTGATTAAAGTCAGCCAGCACAGGGGAGGGAGTGGTTTTCAACAGTTGGAGTCTAAAGTGAGCTAGAAGCGGTGGCTGCTCTCTCCTTTTCCGAAAGGTTCCAGGGCTTTCAGCCAACAGACAAGGAAGATCACCTGCTGTCGCTCCCCTCTGTCCTAACCCAGCCCTGGCCATCCTCACCCACCTTCCCCACGGTGCTTGGTCCCTCCCTTCAGACCTCCTCACGTCCACACCAACCCTCCCAGGGTCCCGAGCCCACCTACCTGGGGCCTCTTATATGCCTTGCGAACTCGCAGCCCCAGTTTCTGGGCCAGCTCCTGACCAAGCTGCGTCACACTTTCATCCTGCAGAGGACAAGACACAGGGCAGTGAGTCAGTCTGCCCAGGCTCACAAAGCTGTGCTCCTGGACACCTGTGCAGCTCTGCGGAGGGAGGTCATGGTCACCCCATGTTATAGATGAGAAAGTGAGGCCCCAGGAGGTGTCCCTGGCTTGTCCAAGTCACACAGCTAGTGAGTGGTGGCACCAGGACCACCATCCCATGCTTCTGTTTTTCCTTTTATTTGAGGGTAGAAAATGAATCATTTTGTTTTTAATATAATCTTTTTATTTCTAAAATTCAGCAAAAGTGACAATGTCACTGTAGAAGGGAAGAATGTTACAGGGACAGCAAGTGCTCCCTGGGTCTCCCCCTTCACCCTAGGCTTCTCCAGGAGGGAATCACACTCTGCTGGGCTGATGTGTTTCCTTAGGGCTCTTTTCTAGGAATGCATGCATGCAGACCTATAAAGAATGCTTACTTCTGGCTGGGCACAGTGGCTCATGCCTGTAATCTCTGCACTTTGGGAGGCAGAGGTGGGCGGATCACCTGAGGTCAGGAGTTCGAGACCAGCCTGGCCAACACGGTGAAACCCCATCTCTACTAAAAATAGAAAAATTAGCCAGGCATGGTGGCGGGTGCCTGTAATCCCAGCTACCTGGGAGGCTGAGGCAGGAGAATCGCTTGAACTCAGGAGGCAGTGGTTGCAGTGAGCCAAGATTGCGCCACTGCACTCCAGCCTGGACGACAGAGCAAGACCCTATCTAAAAAAAAAAAAAAAAAAAGCTTAGTTTTGTTTTGTGGGGATTTGGGGATTGTCTCTTTCTTGTTTTTTTGAGATGGAGTCTTGCTCTGTTACCCAGGCTGGAGTGCAGTGGTGCGATCTCAGCTCACTACAATCTTTGCCTCCTGGGTTCAAGAGATTCTCCTGCCTCAGCCTTCCGCGTAGCTGGGATTACAGGCATGTGTCACCATGCCCAGCTAATTTTTTTTTGTATTTTAGTAGAGACGGGATTTCACCATGTTGGCCAGGCTGGTCTTGAACTCCTGACCTCAAGTGATCCACCCGCCTTGGCCTCCCAAAGTGTTGGGATTACAGGCATGAGCCACAGCGCCCAGCAGTCTCTTTCTTCTTTTGAACAGGAATGAGGTCACATTATATAGTTCTGCAACTTGTTTCTATCACCAAACAATGTCCTGCAACCCCCAGCAAGTGACGATACATAGATGAGGCACAGGGTTGTAAGGCCCAAAGGAGACAGGGCGTAGAAAGCTTGTAACAGTGCCTGGACCACACTTAGTGATCACTAAACAGCAACCATCCTTCCTTCCCTTCCAAGGCTGTAATACAGAACATGCATTACGTGCCAAGCATGAGTGAGGGGCAAAAGATACCCCAGCGAACAGGGCAGATGGGCCCAGGCCTCATGGAGATTCCAATCTAAAGGGGGAGATCAGTCAGTGAACAAAGAAACAGGTGGCTATAAACTGAGGTCCAGGCACAAAAGGGCAAGGAAAACACTGTGACATCTGTGCACGTGTCTACCTCCTACCTCACTGACAACCTCCTGGAGGCCAGGGCCTGGGTCGGAGTCATCTCTGGTCCCCAGTGCCCAGCATGGAGCAGGAGCTCGGTCAGTATTTGCCCAACAAAGACTGGGAAAAGACAGAGTTTCCTAAAGCAGAGCCAGGAGCCCTTAGTTACTTTCCCTGGTCATTTACTAACCCTAACTGGGTCCCGGCTCCTTTCTATCCCCTGTGGTGCGGATGAAAGCTGCTCTGTCCTCCTCATGAGTAAGTACCAGTGAGACCTAGGTGTGGATCTGTTGTGGACACTCTAAAATGCTATATGGGTCAGGGGACTATGGTCATAAAGAAAGGTTTTTTATTTTTTTTTTAATAGACAAGCTCTTGCTTTGTCAAACTCAGGCTGAAGTGCAATGGCGCAAACACAGCTCACTGCAACCTCCACCTCCTGGGCTCAAGCGATCCTCCCACCTCGGCCTCCTGAGTAGCCGGGATCTCAGGTGCATGCCATCATGCCCAGCTAATTTTTTTTTAAAATTTTTTCTTGAAATAGGGTCTTGCTATGTTGCTCAGGCTGGTTGCAAACTCCTGAGCTCAAGTGATCCTCCCACCTTGGCCTTCCACAGTGCTGGGATTACAGGCATGAGCCACCGTGTCTGGCCAAGAAAGGTTCTTAATTGTGAACTAAACAGAATTAGCGAAACAGGTGCACGCCACCATGCCCAGCTAAATTTTGTATTTTTAGTAGAGATAGGTAGGGTTTTGCCATGTTGGCCAGGCTGGTCTCAAACTCCTGACCTCAGGTGATCCGCCTGCCTCAGCCTCCCAAAGTGCTGAGATTACAGGTGTGAGCCACTGTGTCTGGCCTCATCATCTTTAAAATGAGAATAATCACAGTATCTGCCTCTTAGGGTTATTGCCAGTATTAGGTGAGTTAATATACACAATGCATCCTAGCAGTGCCTGGTACCCAGTCAGCGCTCAGAGAATGGGAGCTAGTGTTAACATCAGGATCTGCAAGTCCATGTCACAGGGGAGGAAGCTGAGACACAGAAGGATGTGGTGGCTGCGCCCAAGTGAGGGCCAGAAGGTTAGAAGCCTGGCCTCTGAGCAGGCACCGGCGTGGCTGCAGAGCCACACTCACGTGGGGCAGGGCGAGGGAACACCGGCTGCTGCACTCGTAGGCCTCCTTGTGGCGTCCCAGTTCATTGAGAGCGCGTGCCTTGCGGAACAACGCCCGGATACTCTCGCTGTCCAGGCCCAGCGCCTTCTCGCTGTCCTCCAGCGCCTTCTCATACAGGCCCTGCCAGAGAGGAGCAGGTGGTCACTGGTCAACACCTGTTACCCTCCCTCCCCCAGGCCTCCTGCCCCTGCCTAGGAAGGAACACCAGCTTCCCTTCCTGGCAGAGACGGAGGAGCTGAAGTCTTGGGTCAGGGACAGGGCTCGAGGCTCCAGGAGAGAAGGAAGCACTCTGGTGTCCAGCCTCTGATCAAGGGTATCTGTGTGTCTAGCTGATGGGGCTGCAGTGGGCACGGGCAGGACACTGCAGGGAAGGGCCTGAAGATCTACAACCATGAGCCCGGTCACTCAAACACGTCTATTTCCATCTCTGCCTTTGGTTCGGAACATGATGGGCTGAGAGTAACAGTGGCATCTCTAAAAGGCAGTGAGACCATGAAGGCAGCTCTGTGTGCAGAGTGTGTACAAGGGTTAACTCTGAGGCACCCAGAAGCCATTTATCCAGAAGAGTTCGCTGGATGGCAGAGGTGTTACGGAGTCCTCTAGAGAGCCTGCAGCAGAGCCTCCCACAGGAGCTCATGAACCTGAGTCAGTGGGTGCACAGGACAGGGAAGAGGAGGAGGCTGCAGCTCTAAGGAGGAGAGGAGGGGGAGGAGGAAGGCACTGCAGTCCGCAAAGAAACAGTGAGGAGGCTGAGGCTATGGAAGAAGCAGTGAGGAGGCTATGGGAGGAACAGTGAGGAGGCTGAGGCTATGGGAGGAACAGTGAGGAGGCTGAGGCTATGGGAGGAACAGTGAGGAGGCTGAGGCTATGGAAGGAACAGTGGGGCCAGGAGGGAGGAGCAGGAGAAGTCAGACTCCCACCAAGGCCCAGGGTCACCCCAAGATTCTAACTTACTTCATCTGGGGTAGGGTGAGGGCATCAGCATTATTTTTTAAAAAACTTTTTATTATGCATCTGTACTTTTAAAAGCTGTCTGGCTGAGCATGTTGTACAGTTGAGATTAAGACCACGAGAACAGACAATGAAATTCTGAAAGCAGGCTGGGAGGAGGCTGGCCCTGGTCTACAGGCTCACTGGGGTACGGGCCTGGCTCAACTGGGCATCCAGGGGATCAGGGCAGCAGCGGAGGAGAGAAAGGAGGGTGCGGGCTCACCATGGTGAAGTAGCAGGCGGCCCTATTGACATGCAGCTTGCACAGCAGCTCCCGCGGCAGGGCCACCTGGTCAGAGGCAGCGTAGTCGGCCACGTTCAGCCCTTCCATGTACTGCACCAGAGCCTGCTTATAGTCCTTCTCCCGGAACAGATCATTGCCCTCAGCAAACAGATTCTGCACCAGCTTGAGCAGAAAGGCCTGTTGGGGGCAAGGTGTGTAGGGGGCTCATGACCTCTGGCCCCAGCTCTGGCACCCAGCCCAAGCCTCTCCCCTGCACATCTCTGCCCTTCACCTTTACTCAGCCTAGCAGCTGACACTCACCTCATATTCTTCTTGCTTTAGGGGTAGCGTCGACCTAGCAGGAAAAGAAAACACGAGGCCTGGGTGAGCCCAGCGGTCCCAGCTTCATGGAGGTCCAGAGCTACTCCTCCAACTCAGACCTCAACCATCACCTTGTGGACTAGGGTGAACAGACAGTGGTTTTCTTCCCCTAAATCATTACCATGCAGGCCTTCCAGTTCTGATGGAAGGACCTGCATGTTCCTTGGGGCCAGACAGCCAGGTTTTGCCAGGTACAGGTGTTGAGAAAGAGCAGACCGACCCCAGCCCCACCTCCAGCCTGGCCCCAGCTCCAGCCCCAGTTCCAGCCACAGCCCCAGCTCCAGCCCTAACCCAGCCAGCCCCAGCCCCAAGCCAGCCCTAGCCCAGCCCAGTTCCAGCTGTACCTCTGGCTCTGGATCCAGCCCCAGCCCCTACTGCTGAAAAAACCAGCCCTCTCCTAAAGGAAAGCAGGCATTCCAAGCCCTTTCTCAGTTACATGAGGGGAAGGAGGGAGGAGCCACAGGGCCTAGGAGGCCCCCAGGACTGGAAAAGAACAAGAAGAGGAAAATCAGACTCTGGCCAAGGCAGAGCGGGGGAAGGCTCCAGCTGCAGCTCAAGGCCAGGAGGAGAGGATGGTGCAGGGGCTGCTGTAGCAGGAGTGCCAGGGACAGGAGCAGGCAGGAAAAGGCAGGAAGTATGAGCATTGTCAGGGAATTAACACCTAGAACAGGCCTTGGGAAGGACCACGCCCCATCAAACCAAATCCGAGACCACAGGCCCACAGACACTGAGGCACTGGGAGTCCACCTCAGGCCCCTCCCCTGTCCACTCCCACATAACACACGCCCCAGCCAATGCCAGATCTTCACTGAGCCTGTCAGTCCCTCATGCTGGACTCAACAAATCATTCTAGGTGGGGTCTGGGCACCTGCTCCCTCCTGTGGCTAACGCTCCCTCAGTATGAAAGAGGGCATCAGCCCAGGAGAACTGAGGTTCGTCTCTCCGATGGGCTCAATGGCCAGGCTGGAAGGGAAGCTGGGCTTTGTCTCCCAGTCCCTCATTCCACAGAGGGAAAAACAGACACTCGGAGTGGCACAGGGACTTGCCCAAGGCTGCTCGGCAGGAAGGCATCGGATGCAGGGCTGGGGAGATCTTTCCGTTGCCTGGAGATGCCGCCAGCACCTGGGCAGGAAAGAGCGGCCTAGGCTAGTGCGCAAGAGGTGGGTAGAGGCGCAACGCCGGGAGGGCTGTGTATGCACGTGTGTGTGGAAGGTGTCCCCAGTTGTGACATCGGGGCTCACCAGCCCACCTCTCACTTGCCTCCCCACTGTCTGGGCCCCAGCCCTGCCCTCCCTCCCCATACTGCTGCACTGTCCATCCCCTCTGCTGCCCCCACCAAGGACCCCATCACTACCCTCCTGGCCTCCTGCCTCCAGCCTCCCCTCTTCCAGCATCGGCTCTACCTTTCATAGGTCATGCCTGGTCCTGAGACATCTTTTTTTTTTTTTTTTTTTTTTTTTTGAGACAGAGTCTTACTCTGTCGCCCAGGCTGGAGTGCAGTGGCCCAATCTCGGCTCACTGCAACCTCTGCCTCCCGGGTTCACGCCATTCTCCTGCCTCAGCCTCCAGAGTAGCTGGGACTACAGGCGCCCACCACCACACTTGGCTAATTTTTTGTATTTTTAGTAGAGATGGGGTTTCACCATGTTAGCCAGGATGTTCTCAATCTCCTGACCTCGTGATCCGCCCACCTTGGCCTCCCAAAGTGCTAGGATTACAGGCGTGAGCCACCGCGCCCGGCCGTAGACATCTTAAGGTCCTCCGCAAGCTGGGGCCAACCCACCTGTCCCAATTCACTTAGGGCTCTCAGGGCGTGCTAAGCACATGAGGCACACATGCACCAACACAGCATAGGAGGAGTGGGGCAAAAATAGCGGGACTGATGTGAAAAGCAGTGAGTCCCACTGTGCTTCCTGCAAAGCCTTAAGAGGCCGACAGACGGCTTCAGGGAGGCTGCCTTGTAGCTGGGCCTTCCTAGAACTCCCCTTTGGAAAGGAGAAGGAGGGGACAAGAGAGAACATTTACCCCAAGCACCACCTGGTCCCTTAACCTTCACAATGACCCCGTAGGGGAAATGGGAGAACTGGGCTGGGAATCCAGCTCCACAGACATCAGTGACTGAGGCTGGGGACACAGAACTCTTCTTATGGAAGACAGCAGTGGCCGAAGTCACCTTGTTCACCAGACTGGCCTCTGAATAAATTGGAACACTTACCCAAAATGAAACCCTCGCTCCCCAAAATGGGAGAGGACCTGCCGCCCATGAAGAGAGATGAGCTAGCAGCCGCTCTGATGACCAAGTCTGAGGAGGGTTTGCGAACTCCCAGCCATGGCAGCAAGGTGGGGTTGGCCAACAGCCCAGGGAAGGGGTGCTGAACTTGGGGCCATGCTCTAGGTGCACCCAAAACCCCTAATCAAATCAGCCCAGCACAGGACACCCTCCAGAAGTGGCCAGGAAAAGTGACTGCGTTGTGCAATGAGGAAGGAGAATGTGTTGTGTCAATATGAACACTCGCTCTGTGAGAGCAGCACGGATACCGAGGGCGTGTGAAAAGGGACCCAGTCTGCAGTGACACGGGTGAGAAAAGGCAAGGGAGTATGCTGGGCACAGCGGCACGTGCCTGCAATCCCAGCTACGTGGGAGGCTGAGGTAGGAAAACTGCTTGAGCCCAGGAGATTGAGAGCTGCCTGGGCAACACAGGGAGATCCCATCACAAAGAAAAGAAAAGGCAAGGAGTGTTTTACTGGTCTGTGTGAGAGAACAAAAGTGGGGGGTATATAAGGGAACATAGAGGGAAATTCCAGTTTTATGGGGAGCCCTATTTAAGAAAAAGAACACAAAATGATGAACACAGGATTGTAACGGTGCATGCCTTCCAGGGCCTCGGAAGGGGCTCGTGCAAGTGGGAGGCCACGATGCCCACGCTTCATTAATGTTGTGATAATTATGCCTCTGAGGATCTATTTAAGAGCAATAAGAGAAAAAGGTTACTCAAAATATTTTGTGTGTAAAAAAAAGAGAAATAAGACAAAAACAAATGTGGGGCTGGATGCGGTGGCTCACACCTATAATCCCAGCACTTTGGGAGGCCAAGGAGGGCAGATCACGAGGTCAGGAGTTCGAGACCAACCTGACCAACAGGGTGAAACCCCGTCTCTACTAAAAATACAAAAATTAGCTGGGTGTGGTGGCTGGCGCCTGTAATGCCAGCTACTTAGGGGCTGAGGCAGGAGAATTGCTTGAACCTGGGAGATGAAGGTTGCAGTAAGCTGAGATCGCGCCACTGCATTCCAGCCTGGACAACAGAGACTCCATCTCAAAAAAAAAAAAAAAAAAAAAAAAAAGTGTGGCGTGTGGGTGCTCAGAGGCATACAATACAAAGAATGTGAGTTTTGAGTTTTGTGGTCAACCAGGCTTGGGCTAGAATGCTATTCCTCAATAGCTCCATGACCTTAAACAAGTTGCTTAACCTCTGTGAGCCTCAACTTTCTCATCTACAAAATGGAAATAAGGCTACCTACTTTACTGGGCTGTTGTGAAGATTAAAAAGATGATGGATTGGCCAGGCACAGTGGCTCATGTCTGTAATCCCAGCACTTTGGGAGGCTGAGGCAGGAGGATCACTTGAGCCCAGGAGTTTGAGACCAGCCTGGGCAACATAGCAAGACCCCGTCTCTACAAAAAAATTTTAAAAATTGCCTAGTGTGGTGGCTCACGCCTGTAATCCCAGCATTTTGGGAGGCTGAGGTGGGCAGATCACCTGAGGCCAGGAGTTCAAGGCAGCCTGGCCAACATGGCAAAACCCCATCTCTACTAAAAATACAAAAATTAGCCAGGCATGGTGGCACACACCTGAAATCCCAGCTACTCGAGAGGCTGAGGCAGGAGAATCGCTTGAACCCAGGAGGCAGAAGTTACAGTAGGCCGAGATCATGTCACTGCACTCCAGCCTGGGCAACAGGGCAAGACTCTGTCTCAAAAAAAAAAAAAAAAAAAATTAGCTGGGTATGGTGGTGTCTACCTATGGTCCCAGCTACATGGGAGGTGGAGGCAGGAGGATTGCTTGAGTCCAGGAGGTCAGGAGCACCATTCACTCCAGCCGGGGCAACAAGGAGAGACTCTGTCTCAAAGAAGACACAGATGTGAAGGTCCCAGCATGGAGACTGAGACTGTAACAGAGGGACTATTGATTTATCAGAAAACTCGTGCAGTCATGCAAGAGAATTAACAGGGAGTGCAAATGTGAAGGGTGAGGGCAGAATTACCTACTGGACAAGATGGAAGGGTAACCTGGGCCAGGGAGCATGTGTGCATGTGGAGTTCACGCCCAGCCACACCAGCCCCTTCCTGGCTCCTCCCATCTGCCCGCACCCCAGCGCACACAGGAGCCTTGGCAGCAAAGTCTCAGCAACAAGAAAAGGGAGCGCTGGGTGGGAGTGGCTCTCAGAGAACCCACCCTTGCCCACCCAGCCGTCCAGCCCCTGCCGCATGCAGGCTTACTGAATGAACTGCAGCCCTTTCTCGATGTCCGCCTTCCGTTTCTGCCTCTCCATCAGTCTCTGGGGGAGAGAGCACAGTCCATCAGTCAGTCAGCAAGAGACAGGTTGCCGTCAGCCACCACCACTTCGTGGGCCCTGTGATTGGGTGCTCTCACTCCCACTCTCATTCCCTTCCCCATGTCAAGAGGGATGTCCCTGAGGGCGATGACCACCCTCAGGCCGGTGTCCTCCACACCCATGGCCCCCTGGACTCCTAGATTGTGTGGTACCCTCAAGGGACAAGGGGCATAGAGGGCACCTGCCCTTTCCCACACAGGCTTGAGCTACAATACCGTATGGACACCCTCAAGTTCAAGAGAAAATTATTATTTTTTTTTTTGGAGACAGAGTCTCCCGTTACCCAGGCTGAAGTGCAATGGCACCATCTCGGCTCACTGCAACCTCCGTTTCCTGGGTTCAAGTGATCCTCTTGCCTCAGCCTCCTGAGTAGCTGGGATTACAGGAGCCCACCACCATGCCCAACTAATTTTTGTATTTTTAGTAGAGACAAGGTTTCACCATGTTGGCCAGGCTGGTCTCGAACTCCTGACCTCAGGTAATTCATCTGCCTCGGCCTCCCAAAGTGCGGGGATGACAGGCATGAGTCACCATGCCCGG
This sequence comes from Symphalangus syndactylus, assembly GCF_028878055.3. Lineage (NCBI taxonomy): Eukaryota > Metazoa > Chordata > Mammalia > Primates > Hylobatidae > Symphalangus > Symphalangus syndactylus. The sequence goes on from NC_072440.2 coordinate 18,439,729, forward strand.
CCTCCCTTTTTTTCCTTTTTTTTTTTTTTTTGAGATGGAGTCTCGCTCTATTGCCCAGACTGGAGTGCAGTGGCGCAATCTCAGCTCACTGCAACCTCCACCTCCTGAGTTCAAGCAATTCTCCTGCCTCAGGCTCTGGAGTAGCTGGGAATCCAGGCATGCACTACCACACGCCCAGCTAATTTTCATATTTTTAGTAGAGACAGGGTTTCATTATGTTGGCCAGGCTGGTTTCAAACTCCTGACCTCAGGTGATCTGCCTGCTTTGGCCTCCCAGAGTGCTAGGATTACAGGCGTTAGCCACTGTGCTCAGCCAACAAAGGCTTTCTTTTAGAGCGTATGTTCTAGTGGAGAGGCACACGACAGTAAATGTAACACATAACACAGGAAGGATACACGCAATTAAGAAAAAATAATAAGATAGAGTGACAGGGTGCTATAATTCTGAGTCGTCTGAAAGGCCACTTTGACCTTTTTTTTTTTTTTTTTAGCCAGAGACTCACTCTGTTGCCCAGGCTGGAGTGCAGTGGTGTGATCTCAGCCCACTCCAACCTCCACCTCCCAGGTTCAAGTGATTCTTGTGCTTCAGCCTCCCAAGTAGCTGGGACTACAAGCACTTGCCACCATGCCCGGCTACTTTTTGTTTTGTTTTGTTTTGTTTTGTTTTTTGAGAGGGAGTTCCGCTCTGTCGCCCAGGCTGGAGTGCAGTGGCACGATCTCAGCTCACTGCAACCCCCACCTCCCAGGTTCAAGCGATTCTTCTGCCTCAGCCTCCCGAGTAGCTGGGACTACAGGTACGTGCCACCATACCCAGCTAATTTTTTGTATTTTTAGTAGAGACGGGGTTTCACTGTGTCAGCCAGGATGGTCTCGATCTCCTGACCTTGTGATCTGCCCACCTTGGCCTCCCAAAGTGCTGGGATTATAGGCGTGAGCCACGACGCCCAGCCTACTTTTCGTATTTTTAGTACAGACAGGGTTTCACCATGTTGGCCAGGCTAGTCTCAAACGCCTGACCTCAAGTGATCCACCCGTCTCTGCCTCCCAAAGTGCTGGAATTATAGGCATCAGCCACTGCGCCTGGCTCACTTTGACATTTGAATGGAGATCTACGTGTATGATGTGAGGGAGCCAGCCCCGCGGATACCTGGTGGGAAAGGGCTCCGGGCAGAGGGAACAGTGAGTGCAAAGGTCCTGAGGGAGATGCCTTGTTGGTGTATCTGAGAATGTGCAAGAAGGCTGGTGAGGATGGAGCAGAGTGGGCAGTGGGGAGGGTGGTGAATAGGAAGGTCAGAGAGATTAGCAGGGAAGACCACATGTAGAGGTATTTTCATTTTCTTTTCTGAGACAGTTTCACTCTGTTGCCCAGAATGGCATGATCACTGCAGCCTCAAACTCCTAGGCTCAAGGGATCCTCCCACTTCAGCCTCCCAAGTAGCTGAGATCACAGGCGTGCGTCACCATGCCTCACTAACCTTTAAAATTTTTTGTAGAGACAAGGTCTCACTATGTCGCCCAGGCTGGTCTTTTTTTTTTTTTTTTTTTTTTAGAGACGGTGTCTCACTCTGTCGCCCAGGCTGGAGTGCAGTGGCACAATCTTGGCTCACTGCATGCTCCGCCTCCCAGGTTCACGCCATTCTCCTGCCTCAGCCTCCCGAAGATGTATTATTTTTAAGAGTAAGTGAAAAACTAGAAGCAACCTTAATGTCTACCAGTAAAGGATTAACTTAATTAATTAAATTATATTAAATTAATTATATTATATTATATTAATTAATTAAATTATATTAAATTAATTAATTAAATTGATTAATTAAATTCCATACCATGGAATACAATGCAGCTATTGAATCCATATGTATTGTCATGGAGATGCCTCCGTGCATGGTTGAGGAACAAAAAAAGAACCAGATTTCTCTGTTAGGGGCTCTTCTTATTCTGCCCAGGTCGCAAGACCAACAACCCCGAGCTTCCATTTAAGGGAGTGCTTCTGCTCTCTTCACTACCCGCTCCCCAGATGAGCTCTTGCATTTCATGATAACATGAGTCATGTTAATGACTCACCTATCTCTTCCTCTTGCCAGGCCCACCCCCCTTCCTAGTATTTCAGACTCATATCTCTTATCTTCTGGGTAGTGGTACCTGGAAGTCCAACACCCAGGCTGCCTATGACTTCCATTCCTTTCTTAATCCTGGACCCTCTACCTGGAATGCCCTCTGCCACACACACCTTCCCAACTCCTACTCATCCTTTAAGACCCAGCTTAGATGCCTCTGTGTCCAAAGTCCTCTTTGGTGCCATCTCAGCTGGATTGGGTGTTTCTCCAACTGAACACATTCCAAACGGAACTCAGTGTTTTCTCCTGTAATCTTACTCCTCTTCCATTATTCCCTGACTCTATTCATAGCTCTGAGCATCATCCTGTTCTCAGCCACCTTTACCTCATAAATATTTCCCCACCCTGCAACCCCTCATATCCTCTCCACAAGCATGGCTATCTCTCGGACAGCCATGGAAACATCTCTTGCCAAGTTTCCAATGCGCCCCCTCCAATATGCTCCCATTCAGTGGTCAGGGATATCTGTGTAACGCATATGCCAATGTCACTCCCCCACTCAAAACCGATGTGCACACATGCACGTATACACACGAATGAATGCAGGCTAAAAACAAAAAAAAAAGGTGAGGCTGGGCACAGTGGCTCACGTTTGTAATCCCAGCACTTTGGGAGGCCGAGGTGGGTGGATCACTTGAGGTCAGGAGTTCGAGACCAGCCTGGCCAACATGGTGAAATCCCATCTCTACTAAAAATACAAAAAATTGCCAGGAGCAGTGGCTCACACCTGTAATCCCAGCACTTTGGGAGACTGAGGTGGGTGGATCCCGAGGTCAGGAGTTCAAGGCGAACCTGGCAAATATGGTGAAACCCCATCTCTACTAATAATACAAAAAATAGCCAGGAGTGATGGCGTGCGCCTGTAGTCCCAGCTACTCGGGAGGCTGAGGCAGGAGAATTGCTTGAACCCAGGAGGCAGAGGTTGCAGCGAGCTGAGATTGAGCCACTGCACTCCAGCCTGGGTGACAAAGTGAGACTCCATCTCAAAAAAAAAGGTGAAAACCAGGCCAGGTGCAGTGGCTCACACCTGTAATCCCAGCACTTTGAGCACTTTGAAAGGCGAGGCAGGAGGATTTCTTGAGCCCAGGAGTTTGAGACCAGCCTGGGCAACATAGTGAGACCCTGTCTCTACAAATAAATAAAAAAATAAGCTGGGCATGGTGGCACACACCTGTTGTTCTGGCTACGTGGGAGGCTAAGGTGAGAAGATCACTTGAGTCCAAGAGGTTGAGGCTGCAGTGAGCCGTAACTGTCACTGCACGCCAGCCTGGGTGACAGAGCAAGACACTGTCTCACAAAAAGAAAAGGGTGGGCCAGGTGCGATGGCTCACGCCTGTAATCCCAGCCCTTTGGGAGGCCGAGACCAGTGGATCACTTGAGGTCAGGAGTTCAAGACCAGCCTGGCCAACATGGTGAAACCCCATCTCTACAAAAAATACAAAAATTAGCCGGGCGTGGTGGCAGGCGCCTGTAATCTCAGCTACTTGGGAGGCTGAGGCAGGAGAATCGCTTGAACTCAGGAGGTGGAGGTTGAGGTGAACCGGGATCGCGCCACTGCATTCCAGCCTCGGTAACAGAGCAAGACTCCATCTCAAAAAAAAAAAAAAAAAAAAAAAAAAAGGGTGAAAACCAAAACCAAATAAGCACTGTAGCCTAGTAATGTACTAATTCTAATTTTCTGGAGCACATAGGATATCACTATTCAGGGACGCTAGGTAAAGGGAATTCTTTGTACTATTTTTGCAACTTCTTGTGAATAAAAAGTTAAAAGACAAACAGAACTTTCCATGACAACACTACTCGGAGAACAAAGTCCGAGATCCTCATCCTGGTTCATGCAATACCGCAAGGCATGCCTGGCCTCTTTCTGCCCCACGGCCCGCCTGGAATGTCACACTCCCACGACAACGGACCATCCAGCTTCCTGCCCAAGCTGACGGCTCTGAGTGGGGCTCCATGCCCACTGCTTCCCACCCTAGCTTAATGCCCACCACTTCTTTAAAGCTCAGCCAAGGTGGCTCCTCTACCAGGAAGGCTTCTTTCCCCAACCACTACTGCACACAGTACCCCAAGCTTAATGCAACCACTGTGCTCATCCTCGATAACTGAAATTATGTGCTTATGTCCCCATCTCTCCCTAAACTATGAACTTCTTGAAGGCAGACACTGTACCTGATTCACCTCTAAGCAGCCCAAAGAAACTGTTTGGGGGCCAGGCGCAGTGGCTCATGCCTGTAATCCCAGCACTTTGGGAGACCGAGGCGGGCGGATCACGGGGTCAGGAGTTCGAGAATAGGCTGGCCATCATGGTGAAACCCCGTCTCTACTAAAAGTACAAAAATTTATCTGGGCATGGTGGTGGGCACCTGTAATCCCAGCTAATCAGGAAGCTGAGGCAAATGAATCGCTTGAACCAGGGAGGCAGACGTTGCAGTGAGCTGAAATCACATCACTGCATTCCAGCCTGGGTGACAGAGTGAAACTCCATCTCAAAAAAAAAAAACTGTCCAGGAAACCTATTTTGATTAGGTAGCACTTATGAATCCTAGAAAAACAGTGAGGATGCTATCAGTCATCATTTCTTTTTTGTTTTTTTTTTTAAAGAGACAGGGTCTCACTCTGTCACCCAGGGTGGGGTGAAATGGTGCCATCATAGCTCACTGCAGCTTCAACCTCCTGGCTCAAGTGATTCTCCTGCCTCAGCCTCTGGCATAACTGGAGCACAAGCCACTGCATCTCGTTAATTTTTAAATTTATAGTAGAGATGGGGGTCTCAATTTGTTGCTAGGCTGGCCTTGAACTCCTGGGCTCAAGCGATCCTCCCAACTTGGCCTCCCAAAGCACTAGGATGACAGGCGTGAGCCACTGCACCCAGCCTCAGTCATCATTTCTTAAGCACTTTCTCCTACCAGAAACTGCTCTAAAAGCTTTAAATATAATAATCCTCACAAATCCCATAAGAAAGTACCATTATTGCCGGGCGCGGTGGCTCACGCTTGTAATCCCAGCACTTTGGGAGGCCGAGGCGGGCGGATCATGAGGTCAGGAGATCGAGACCACGGTGAAACCCCGTCTCTACTAAAAATACAAAAAAAAAAATTAGCCGGGCGTGGTGGCGGGCGCCTGTAGTCCCAGCTACTCGGAGAGGCTGAGGCAGGAGAATGGCGTGAACCCGGGAGGCGGAGCTTGCAGTGAGCCGAGATTGCGCCACTGCACTCCAGCCTGGGCGACAGAGCAAGACTCCCGTCTCAAAAAAAAAAAAAAAAAAAAGAAAGTACCATTATTTCCCCATCTTATGATGAGGAAACTAAGGCACAAGGAGATGAAACAACCTGCCAGGGTTACACAGTTGGTAAGAGATGGAGCTGGGATTGGACCTGGCAGTTGGCCTCTGGAGCCCACACTCTGTCACCTCCCTACCCTAACGGCGCTCCTCTCCACTCTGCACCAGGCTGCCTCCAGCCTTGACCCACCCCTTTGCACTCACTTCCCCAGGTTTAATGAAAGAGACGCAGTCAGTCCAGACTGCAGACACGCCACACGGCACATGAACACTATGTGAGGTTATGCCATCTCTAAAGACACCCGGCGCATCTCCTGACTCACCGGGCTCTTGATGGCTTCCCCAGAGAGACCAGGAAAGGTCTAATTTTGCCATCCTTAGCCCTATTAGTCAGCATTCCAGGCCTGCATATATCCCTTCCCCACGGTCCTCACATGACATGTCTGCCCACCCTGAGGACCCTCTGCTCCAAGGTGGTCAGGGAGGAGTCATACCTCACTTCTGGGCATTACTTGCAACATATCAAGTACCTTCTATGGCAGGGATTCTAAATGGAGAGAACTCAAGGAAAACATTTACAACCTGGCTTTCACTAACCCCTACCTGATGTTTGGCACGCCTTCCAATTATGAATGTAGGCAACACACTGCAGGAATATCCTGTAGCCACCTGTGACCCTGTCACTGCCAGAATCTTTTCCTATCAGGTTGCATTTACTGCAGACATAACAAAATGTTCACACTCATCACTTTTAAAATTAAGGTAGTTCAGGGCCAGGCGCAGTGGCTCACGCCTGTAATCCCTGCGCTTTGGGAGGCATAGGCGGTTGGATCACGAGGTCAGGAGATCGAGACCATCCTGACCAACATGGTGAAACCCCGTCTCTACTAAAAATACAAAAATTAGCTGGCTGTGGTGGTGCATGCCTGTAATCCCAGCTACTCAGGAGGCTGAGGCAGGAGAATTGTTTGAACCAGGGAGTCGGAGGTTGCAGTGAGCTGAGATTGCGCCACTGCACTCCAGCCTGGTGACAGAGTGAGACTCCGTCTCAGAAAAAAAAAAGAAAGAAAAGAAATTAGGGTAGTTCCATTAGACTGCTAGATCTGGTTTTTTAATTGATACTATAATCCAAGACAACTACCTTCCTTTGTAATCCTATGTATTTCCTTTATATTTTTTTTTTTTTTTTTTTGAAACAGAGTCTCACTCTGTCGCCCAGGCTGGAGTGCAATGGCATGATCCTGGCTCACTGCAACCTCTGCCTCCCCAGTTCAAGCAATTCTCCTGCCTCAGCCTCCCGAGTAGCTGGGATTGCAGGCGCCCGACACCATGCCCGGTTAATTTTTTATTTTTAGTAGAGATAGGGTTTCGCCATGTTGGCCAGGCTGATCTTGAACTCCTGACCTCAAGTGATCCACCCACCTTGGCCTCCCAAAGTGCTGGGATTATAGGTGTGAGCCACTGCGTCCGGCCTATACTTTTTGTTTTTGAGACAGGGTCCTGCTCTGCCACCTAGGCTGGAGTGCAGTGGCCGGATCTAAGCTCACTGCAGCCTCCGCCTCCTAGGCTCCAGTGATCCTCTCACCTTCGGCCTCCTGAGTAGCTGGAACCACAGGCACGCTACACCATGCCTGGTTAATTTTTTGTACGTTTTGTAGAGACAGAATTTTGCCATGTTGCCTAGGCTGGCACTTCATACATTTAAAAACATGACAGATCTGAAAAGATTTAGAAACCCTATTCTTTTTTTTTTTTTTTTTTTTTTTTTTTTGAGACGGAGTCTTGCTGTCTCCCAGGTTGGAGTGCAGTGGCGCGATCTCGGCTCACTGCAAGCTCCCCCTCCCGGGTTCATGCCATTCTCCTGCCTCAGCCTCCCAAGTAGCTGGGACTACAGGCGCCCGCTACCATGCCTGGCTAATTTTTTTGTATTTTTAGTAGAGATGGGGTTAGAAACCCTATTTTAAGGAATCATATTATTTATCCACACAATCATATCAAAGGTAGGTTTTTGTTACCCGGCTTTTCACAGAAAAGTGAAGTGTGGAGGGGATCTGTGACTTGCCCAAGGCCACACTGTTGCTGAGGAAGAAAGCTGGAGCTACTGGCAGGGCTCCCGGCTCCAGTAATGAATGTGAAATGGCAACCTGCAGCTTGTGTTCTTGTCAACTGGCTCGCCTTGAACAGAAACCAAAGTTCAGGAAACTTCCCCAGACCTCCCAACTCCCTGGTCCCTGCCCAATAAACTAAACTAAGAGTCAGCAGCAAAGCACCCTCCCCTGCCCTCCGGCAGCATTCTGCTTACAAAGGGCTTCTCCTTGATAATCTTGTCTTACCCTCCCAACAACCTGGGGCCAAACTGCGCAGGAATGGTTCAAACCCACATCCCTGTCTCCAGGGGGCCTGGGCTCCAGCTTCTTCTTCTTCTTCTTCATGTTTTGTTTTTTTGTTTTTTTTTTTTTTTTTTTTTGAGACAGTCTTCCTCTGACACCCAGGCTAGAGTGCAGTGGCTCGATCTCGGCTCAGTGCAACCTCCACCTCCAAGGTTCAAGCGATTCTCCTGTCTCAGCCTCCAAATAGCTGGGACTACAGGCATACGCCACCATGCTCAGCTAATTTTTTTTTTTGTATTTTTAGTAAAGACGGGGTTTCACCATGTTGGCCAGGCTGGTCTTGAACTCCTGACCTCAAGTGATCCGCGCACCTCGGCCTTCCAAAGTGCTGAGATTACAGGTGTGAGCGACAGCCTCTGGCCCTGCTCTAGCTTCTACATCAAGACCCACCAGATGTAGTGCTTAAAGTGAGGCTCTTGAAAAATACTCCCTGGCCGGGCGCGGTGGCTCACGCCTGTAATCCCAGCACTTTGGGAGGCCAAGGCGGGTGGATCACGAGGTCAGGAGATCGAGACCATCCTGGCTAACACGGTGAAACCCCGTCTCTACTAAAAATACAAAAAATTAGCCAGGCGTGGTGGCGGGCATCTGTAGTCCTAGCTACTCAGGAGGCTGAGGCAGGAGAATGGCGTGAACCCAGGAGGCGGAGGCTGCAGTGAGCCGAGACAGCGCCACTGCACTCCAGCCTGGGTGACAGAGCGAGACTCCGTTTAAAAAAAAAAAAAAAAAAAAAAGAACCCTTTTTAAAACAGTAACAGAAGGTCATTGTAAAAGCTTTGGAAATTATAGGCAAGTATTAAAAAATAAGCCAGAATCACCCAGAGCTTAGAGTGACTGTCTAACACTGCGGCATACCCTGTTCCTCTTGAGCAGTTAATTAGTCACTGCTCCTGCTCCCAGGGAGCTTGGAAATCCTTGTGGTGCATCCTTGGGCATCAAGAGAGTTTCCAGCGCTGCTCTGCTTGCTTTCGTGCCTGGTGCTGACAGGGAGGCAGGCTGGGCCATGCAATCCATCAGCCCTGGGTTCAAATCCCAGCACTGTCCCACACTGGCTTTCAGGGCACCTCCCTGAGCCTCAGTTTTGTCATCTGGGAGACAGGGATGATGATACACACCTGACAAGACAATTTTGCAGCTCCACCTGGTGTGCCTCCCCCAGAAGGGGTCAGAAATTCATGTTTCTGCTAAACTGGATGCTGTAGAGAGCACTCACGACAGACATAATTATCCTGTAAGTTTTCAATCAGTCAATGTTGATTTCTTTTTTTTCTTTTTTTCCTTTTTTTTTTTTTGAGACAGAGTCTCGCTCTGTCGCCCAGGCTGGAGTGCAGTGGTGCGATCTCGGCTCACTGCAAGCTCCACCTCCCGGGTTCACGCCATTCTCCTGCCTCAGCCTCCCGAGTAGCAAGCTGGGACTACAGGCGCCCGCCACCACGCCTGGCTAATTTTTTGTATTTTTAGTAGAGACGGGGTTTCACCGTGTTAGCCAGGATGGTCTCGATCTCCTGACCTTGTGATCCACCCACCTCGGCTTCCCAAAGTGCTGGGATTATAGGCGTGAGCCACCGCGCCCGGCCATCAGTGTTGATTTCTTTGCAGTTTCCCTGCCCAGTTGTGGGCTGTTTGGCAAGGGCTATTCTGTGGCCAACCTGCTACTGTTATTCATTTATTCAACAAATAACCATGAAGCACTTTTAGTGCAAGGGGCCCTACCAGGTGCTAGGGGAACACAGTTAATAAAGTCCTTTCCCTGGTGGAACTTGTCATCCATGGGCAGGAAGACAAACCAGCGTGAAATGCACACGACAAGTTAAAATAGAGATCAGAGTCACAAGGAAGCTGAAGCAGGAGGCGTGGCATGGAGTGATGGGAAAGTACACTAGGGCCGGATGCAGTGGTTCACACCTGTAATCCCAGCACTTTGGGAGGCTGAGGTGGACAGATCACTTGAGGCCAGGAGTTCAAGACCAACCTGGCCAACATGGTGAAACCCCATCTCTAAAAAAAAATACAAAGGCCGGGCGCGGTGGCTCACGCTTGTAATCCCAGCACTTTGGGAGGCCGAGGTGGGCGGATCACGAGGTCAGGAGATCGAGACCACGGTGAAACCCCGTCTCTACTAAAAATACAAAAAATTAGCCGGGCGTGGTGGCGGGCGCCTGTAGTCCCAGCTACTTGGAGAGGCTGAGGCAGGAGAATGGCGTGAACCCGGGAGGAGGAGGTTGCAGTGAGCCGAGATTGCGCCACTGCACTCCAGCCTGGGCGACAGAGCGAGACTCCGTCTCAAAAAAAAAAAAAAAGAAAGAAAGCAGACTGGGAGTTTAGGGAAGGCCCTTAGGAGGAAGCTGACATTTAAGAGAGATAGCTAGCCGGCCATGGAAGATAGGAGGTGGGGTAAGAGGGCACCTACCTAGCAGGGGACAGGGCACAGGCAATGGCCCTGAGGTGGGAACAAGCTGATAATGTTCCAGGAAAACTCAGAAGGCCACTGTGGCTGCGGTGCCCGAGCGAGGGCAAGCCACGTGGGAGGCAAAGTGCAAGGGGCAGGCGAGGTTGGTCTCAGAACCACTCACAGGCCATGCTGGGAGCCAGGGCTGTGTTTTGCATGTGTCAGGAAACTGCAGGAGAGTTTTCAGCAGAAGAGTGACAGGAGCTTATTTATTTCGCAAGAAGATCCTTTTGGCTACTGCAGGGAGGATGTATCACAAGAGAGGATACTGGGAGATTCGTTAGGAGGCTATTGCAGTGGTCCAGGCCTGGATCAAGGCAGACAGTGAAGAAGATTCAGGAATATTCTGAAGGCTATTAAATGATCACAACTGCAACCCCTGATGCAGATTCGACAGGATCAGTACGGCCGTTTCACAGAAAAGGAGACGGCCTTCTTCTTTTCACAGAAAAGAAGCCAAGAATGACAAAATAATCATGCCTCCATCATACAGCCAGCATGAACAGGAGTTGGGAATGAAACTCAGGACTTTGGGCTCCCTGCCCTGCGTTCCTCCGCCTGTGGAGGGAGAGGGATGACACAGGGATGCTCCAGGGAACAAGAGCATAGCTGAACCAGGGCGACCTCTGAAAACCCCAGGAGGGCCAGAGCCCCCACCTTCCCTGCAGCCCTCACAGGAAGTGCTCAAGGAATGATCATCAGCTGACCCCAGCACTTCAGTAACACAAACCAATCAGAAGACACGGTTCTCAGTCTCAGGGAATCCAATACCCTGTTCCCCTCCCAAGTCACATTGTGGGCTGGGTAGGAAGAGCAGTGGGTAGGTGATGCCTCAGTCTTTTTCTTCTGAAAAACAGGGACACCTCTTACCTTACATCGAAAGACTGTCATGACAATTAATGAGAGACTGTGGACACAGCAGGACACAAATGTTGGTGGTAGTTAGGATTTCCAGACTGATAAGAAAAGAGCTTCGAGGAAACTGGAAGTAACCTGAAGGCTGTCTCCTGCATGGCAGCTAAGACCTCGGATGCCAGGTGGCTTCATCTGACCCCCTTCTCTACCTCAGCTGTGTGATCTCAGAAGTGTTACTTAGTCTTTCTGAGCCTCAGGCTCCTCATCTACAAGATGGGGCTGCCAATGATTACTCCAGTCTCGAAGAGCTGTTAAGTGGATTCAATAAGAGAAGGCATAGGAAATGTCAAGCATGATGCTGGTATACAGTAGTGTTAACTATATGGGGGCTGCTGTTATATGGGTGTTATATGCTGCTATATGGGTGATCGTATCCCCACGATCACCACCATGCTCATGTCTCAGCCTCTGATGCTGAGGAGCTGTGATGCTGCAGAACTGAAGTTACCAGATGTTTCTGAAGGGAACAAGGGTTCTGAATGCAGGAATGTCCCTACCTCTGGGCCTCCATAGCCCGGTGGGGAGACTGCACCAACACAACCAACACAGCACCAACACAACCAACACGCCTGCAAAGAAACAGTCTCCCTGGGGGGAATGAATTTGGTGGGAAGGAGTCTGTAGCTGGTGCTGACAGAGGAAGGAAAATGAGCTTGTTTTCCAGGGGCCATGAAATGTGATGAAAGGAGCTGACTTCAGGCCCAGCGCGGGCTCATGCCTATAATCCCAGCAGTCAGGAGGCCGAGACGGGTGGATCACGAGGTCAGGAGTTCAAGACCAGTCTGACCAACATGGTGAAACACTGTCTCTACTAAAAAAAAAAAAAAAAATTAGCCGGGTGTGGTGGTGCACGCCTGCAATCCCAGCTACTCAGGAGGCTGAGGCAGGAGAATTGCTTGAACCCGGGAGGCAGAGGTTGCAGTGGGCCGAGATTGCACCACTGCACTCCAGCCTGGGTGACAGAATGAGACTCCGTCTCAAAAAAAAAAAAAAAAAAAAGAAAGCAGCTGACTTCTGTGGAGGCTCCTGGGAGCTGACGCACAGCCCATCATCAGCCCAGGCTGAGCCTCCAGCTTGGGGCTGCAGCACCTCCACCCCCTGCTGTCTGAATAACCTCAGGTCCCCCCTGAGGCTCCTTCCCAGGCCCACACCAGGCCAGCTCCAGAGCCAGACATCCTGGTTTGGCTCTGCAGCTCTGCCCCTTCTGCACTTCACTGAAACTCTCTCTATGCCACAGTTTCTTCACCTGTAAAATGGGGATAATTACAGTGCCTCCCTCTAGGGCTGTCGAAAGAATTAAATAAAGGCTGGGTGCAGTGGCTCACGCCTGTAATCTCAGCACTTTGGGAGGCCAAGGTGGGTGGATCACTTGAGATCAGGAGTTCAAGACAGCCTGGCCAACATGGCAAAACCCCGTCTCTACTAAAAATACAAAAATTAGTCAGGCGTGGTGGCGGACACCTGTAATCCCAGCTACTCGGGAGGCTGAGGCAGGAGGATCACTTGAACCCGGGAGGCGGAGGTTGCAGTGAGCCAAGATCACGCCATCACACTCCAGCCTGGGCAACAAGAGCAAAACTCCGTCTCAAAAAAAAAAAAAAAAAAAGAATTAAATAAGCTAATTTAGGAAAAAACACTTGCAACAGGGCCTAGAGAATTGCTGGTTCAGTGATTACTAAATTAATAAAAATTTTTAAACACTTCTAGCTCTTTTCATCTAAGTTTCTTACCCTGATCCCCAAGCATGGGTTATCATTAAATATCAAATCTCAGGGCTCCTTTTCAGAAGGGGAAACTGAGGCCCAGAGAATCGAAAGGATCATGATGGCAGAGCCTGACTTGAACCCAAAGTCATATATCTGCCCACTAGACTGTGGCTGTACCAGGTGACCTGTTCTTTCTACATCCCTGCCTTTGTCCATCTCAATGCCTCTGCTTAGAACACCCTTTCTCTGGCTTTTCAACCTATCTTTCAGATGTCCAAACGGCACTTTTAGGAAGATCTTCCACTCTTGGGCAAAATAAACCTTCCTCCTCTACACTGGGGCATAATTCAATTTGACAACACAATGGCTGAGTGTGTCATCCTGGCACGGCCTCTGGGGCTGGAGGCACAGAGGGTGAATCAGACCCAGTTCCTGTCTTTGGGAAGCTCAGATTAATGGTCCATATCTATCTCATTCCAAGCTCCAAGCTCCTCCAGGGTGCTGGGCCGGCACCCAGCAGGCACTAAGGAACCAAACTTGCTCAGATCCCCACGCTCAGGGACCGGTCCTCCTTCTACTGTCATTCTGCTTTCTGCAGTTAGAAACCTACTGAGAGTGCCTTCACTGGGCCAGCCCCTCGGGGCCCTGGGACACAGAGCCAGTTTAGGAGAACTCCTTGGTCCTGGGGAGCCTGTTGACAATGCTACCCCAGTTTCATTTGCTAATTCAGACCATCCAGTCTCTGTTTTTGTTTTTCTGAGATGGAATTTCACTCTGTCGCCCAGGCTGGAGTGCAGTGGCATGATCTTGGCTCATTGCAACCTCCACCCCCCCAGGTTCAAGAGATTCTCCTGCCTCAGCCTCCTGAGTAGCTAGGATTACAGGCACCCACCAGCATGCCCAGCTAATCTTTTTTTTTTTTTTTTTTTTTGAGACAGAGTCTCGCTCTGTAGCCCAGGCTGGATTGCAGTGGCGCGCTCGGCTCACTGCAAGCTCCGCCTCCCAGGTTCAAGCGATTCTCTTGCCTCAGCCTCCCAAGTAGCTGGGATTACAGGTATGCACCACCACATCCAGCTAATTTTTGTACTTTTAGTAGAGGCAGGGTTTTACCATGTTGGCCAGGATGGTCTCAATCTCTTGACTTCGTGATCCGCCCGCCTCAGCCTCCCAAAGTGCTGGGATTACAGGTGTGGGCCACCGCAGCCGGCCAATTTTTGTGTTTTTAGTGGAGACTGGGTTTCACCATGTTGCCAGCTCTGGTCTCGAACTCATGACCTTAAGTGATCAGCTCGCCTTAGCTTCCCAAAGTGCTGGGATTACAGGACAGTCCCTGTTCTTGCTTACATATCTGAGAGGAAGGTGGTGCAGAGGGCAGGAGCACACTCAAGAGTCAAGAAGGCCTGGATTCAAATCCTGCAGATTGACCTTGGGCTGGGCACACAAATCCCATGTTTCTTAATTTCTTCATCTGTGAAATGGAGATTACAATGCCCACCCCTCATGGAGCTGCTATAACAATTAGAGAGAATGTAAGTCAACTTCCAAGCACAGAAGCAATTGTGGCTAACCCAGAAATTCCCTTCTTCTCCACCCTGGCAAGCCTCCCCATTCTTTCAAGTTCAAATTCTACTTCTTAGAAGAAGCCTTCTCTAACTTTTCCAGGTAGCCTTGAGCTCTCTTCTCTCCACTCCCACTGCACTGACCCCAGAATTCTTGTGTTCTCATTGGTTCACTAGAGTCAACTTTCTCTTTCCAGCCAGATAATAAATGACAAAGTCAACTGCAAACCTGCCCCACAGCATCTCACAAGAGGCACTTGAAAAGTAACTTGCAGACAGGCATGAGGTGGCTCACGCCTGTAATCCCAGCACTTTGGGAGGCCGAGGTGGGTAGATACGTTGAGCCCAGGAGTTCACTTGAATCCAGATATGTTGAGCCCAGGAATCACTTGAACCCGGGAGGCAGAGGTTGCAGTGAGCTAAGATCGTGCCACTGCACTCCAGCCTGGGTAACAGAGTGAGACTCTGTCAAAAAAAAAAAAAAAAAAAAAAAAAAAAAAGAAAGAAAGAAACTTGCAGCAGCCAGGTTTGGTGGCTCATGCCTGTAACCCTATCCCTTTGGGAGGACAAGGCAGGAGGATTGCCTGAGCCCGGCAGACTGAGCTACAATTGTGCTACTGTACTCCAACCTGGGTGACAGAGTGAGACCTTGTCTCAAAATAAAAAATAAAAAGAAGGCTGGGCGTGGTGGCTCACGCCTGTAATCCCAGCACTTTGGGAGGCCTAAGTGGCTGGATCACGAGGTCAGGAGATCAAGACCATCCTGGCTAACACAGTGAAACCCCATCTCTACTAAAAATACAAAAAATTAGCTGGGCATGGTAGTGGGAGACTGTAGTCCCAGCTACTCAGGAGGCTGAGGCAGGAGAATGGCATGAACCCGGGAGGCGGAGCTTGCAGTGAGCCAAGATCGCGCAACTGCACTCCAGCCTGGGCGACAGAGCGAGACTCCGTCTCAAGAAAGTAAAATAAAATAAAATAAAATAATGAAAAGTAACTTGCTAAGGTGCCCCAGGACTCTGAGAAAGGGTGACGATTTGGAGCCAGAAAACTGGGTGGGAATCCTACCTCTGCTGTCTGACTTTCCAGCAAGACACACAATTCAGCCTAAGGTTTCTTATCTAGAAAATGTCTACCTGACACAGTTGCTATGGAGGACAGACGAGCCAACACATGTGAAAGCCCTTTTGTTATAAACTAAAAAGTGATATTTGAGGGATTATTATTTTCAGATTGAGGGATTATTTTCAGATTCTCTATCCATGTCTCAACCGACACCTCAGCTTTCCTACTGAGACTCAATAGATCAGCACATCCCACCAAGCTTCTTAGCCTCACAATAATCTACCAAAACCCACATTCTTGTCTAACCTATACAAAAGCTAGCAGCTAAGAACACACAGCATCTATGGAACAGAAACTTTATCCCAGCTCAGGGACAACAAACTCTCTCTCCCATCCTCAGATCTCATCCCTCCTGGACAGGTTCTTTCTTCCCACCTTAAGTCTCCCCACTTCTCAAACATGCTCCACCCAACTGTTGACCAGGTGTCATTTCCACCTTGCATTCCAACTTCTGTGGGAGGTGGACACGGGGAAAGAAGACCACCACGGAGGGGATGGCTGTATGTGTGTGGGGGAAGTATTGGTAGTAGAACTAAAGATTCTGCCAGCATTTTGTGTCCAACACAGTTGCTACATGTACTATAATTATCTCATTTGTGTGAAAATTCAAGGATCTGCATTCTGCTATTTTCATCAGGCTGAACTGCAGATGCTGAGGAATATGGCAAGAAGTTGGGGTTCAAAGTCTGATGCCAAGGCTAGCAACCCAAGAAATAAAACCGCTGATCACCAGCTCCCCACTCAGGCCCAGCCCCCTTTTCGAGCCCCCAGACTCCCCATGCAGGGCCCTAGCCCCCTAGTCTTCCCCATCAATGCCCTGTTGGCAATATAGCCATCAGGTTCTATCAGAGTGAGCGTTTTTATATGATTATTTCCCCCCCTGGGAAAACGGCTTTGTCTGTAAAAGTCCCCCCAACCAGGCGCCTTATAAACACCCAAAACAGACAGAGTTAAGGAGAAAGGAGGGGAAAGGGGGAGGGAGCAAGCGCGGAGGGGGGCCCCGAGGCTCGCTGCGGGCAGGATGGGGGTACGAGGCCGGGGTCGGCGGCTCCCAGGCCCCCAGCCCCGTCAGGGCGCCCCCCTCCCCAGGCGCCAGAGCCGGGGTCCGCAGCCCCCTAGCACTCCCTGGACGGCCGGGGGCCTCCCACAGGCCTCGGAGTCCAGAGACTGATCCTGCGACCGGAAACGCCCCCCTGCCCAGCAGGCCCAGACCGCGCCCCCCTTTCCTGCCGCCCCCTTCCCGCGGGCCCGGCTGCAGGCCCCGGATCCCCGGGCTCGCGTGGCCGCCGCAGCCGAAAGGGGCGGCCCGTCGGGCGGCCCCGCTCCCCGGCCCTCGCCGTGGCCCCTCCAACTCCGGGTGCTGCGGAGCCAAGGAGAACACAAAAGGAAGGGGGGCCCTGCCAGCGACGCCCCTGCCAGCCCCGGAGACCCCCTGCGCGGGGTCGGCAAAGCATCCGGACACCCCAGAAGCTCCGGACGCCCAAGAGAGAGGCCCCTCGAAAATTTCAAGACACCTCCTGGGGGCTGCAGGGGCGGCCGAGTCTCCCCAGCGCCAGGTGCCCCCGGCCGCACGGTAACTTTAAAACTTTGGGGCAGGGCACGGGGACCGGGATCCCCAAAAAGGAGGAAATGGGGGTTTAGAGACTATTTTTTGCAAAATCCCACTTTCCAGGTGACTCGGCGCGCGGCCCCGGCCTGGAAAGGGCTCTCCGCGCCTCTTCCCCAGCCCGGCCCGGCCCGGGCGTCCCCGAACCCTCGCGCGCGGGCGGCTCCGGACGCAGTGGCCCCAGCCTCGGCCCCGCGGGGCTCGGGCCGCGCCAAGCACTCACCTCCGCCGGGCTGCGCTCCCCGCGGGCCTGCGCCGAGCCCGATAAATGGTATGCTATGACTAGAGGTATGATTACGTTATTATTATTAGTAATAATAAAAGTAAATGCTATTTAATTACGGGCGGCCGCATCCTGCTCCCGGCGCCGCCGCCCCGGCAGCTCCGTCCATGTGGCTCTGGAGCGCTTTACTTTCATTTCCAGCCCCTCGGCAGGCCGCTCGCGGCAGCACCCGCTTGAGGCACCGTCTCCCTGCAGCTCTTCCTCCTCGGGTCCTAGAGAGCTCGGCTCCCGTCGCCTCGCCGCGCCCGGGGTGGGCGGCGCGGGCTGCGCACCTGGGGAGAAGTGGGTGGGCGAGTCGGGGAAGCCCCATTCCCCGTCGAAAGCTCATGCCTGGAATTCACCTTTATTTTCTTTAAAAGTGTCCTGCCTTTTAGGGGGGTTTCTTTTGGCAGTTCTGCATTTCTGGGTTGATGTTGCTCAAACCCAGCGCCTCTGCCCTTCCCCATCTGTGTCAAAAGCCCTCCGGCCCCCCCCTCCGGCTTCCAGGTGCTTTCATGGAAGGCTGCCCAAAACCCTGGTTGCGTTGTGCCCTTCTCATAGATGGGAACCGGAGACACATAGAAGAATCAGGACCTCACTTGACTGGAGTTTTATGTATAGGATGTTAAAAAAAATATTGAATGACACTTGTTAAAGACTACAAGGCCGACTTTATTGGCATGATGAAGGGTGTAGGGACCACTGCAGTGGGATTTGCGGTCTGGGAGAGTATTTGGGCTCAATTCAGAATTCAGCATGGGCAACTGGGAATTTATAAGGAAGGAGAAAGGATCCACTGATTGAGGGCCAGTGCATAGGAAACTGCATCAGAGATAAGAGGATTCTGGCTTAAACCCATCTAACAAGATTCTTGCTGAAGGCAGGCCAAGGTGATCAGACATCACCTGGGGAATGGTGGAAAATGAGGAACCTGATTAGATATTGACAATCAGGGCTGGGTGCAGTGGCTCACGCCTGTAATCTCAGCACTTTGGGAGGCTGAGACGGGTGGATCAACTGAGGTAAGGAGTTCAAGACCAGCCTAGCCAACATGGTGAAACCCCCATCTCTACAAAAATACAAAAATTAGCCAGGCGTGGTAGTGGGTGCCTGTAATCCCAGTTACTCAAGAGGCTGAGGCAGGAGAATCACTTGAACCCCGGAGGTGGAGGTTGCAGTGAGCCAAGATCGTGCCATTGCACTCCAGCCTGGGCGACAGGGTGCGACTCCGTCTCAAAAAAGAAAAAAAAAAAAAGATATTGACAATCAGGTATGGAGAATGGGGGAGTCTAGCTAAACCAACTTAGCAGGATTCTTGCCAAAATTGGACAATGCAGCCCAGGGGCAGTGGCTCACACCTGTAATCCCAGCACTTTGGGAGGTTTAGGCTGGAGGTTCACTTGAGCCCAGGAGTTCAAGACCAGCCTGGGCAACATAGTGAGACCCTGTCTCTACAAAAAATTAAAGAATTAGCTGGCGTGGTGGTATGCGCCTGTAGTCCCAGCTATTCTGGAGGCTGAGGCAGGAGGATCACTTGAGGCTAGGAGTTTGAGGCTGCAGTGAGTGATGATCATGCCACCTGCACTCCAGCCTGGGTAACAGAGCAAGGCCCTGTCCCTAAAAACAAAACAAAACAGGCCGGGCGCGGTGGCTCACACCTGTAATCCCAGTACTTTGGGAGGCTGAGGCAGGCGGATCATGAGGTCAGGAGATCGAGACCGTCCTGGCTAACATGGTGAAACCCCGTCTCTACTAAAAATACAAAAAATTAGCCAGGCGTGGTGGTGGGCGCCTGTACTCCCAGATACTCGGGAGGCTGAGGCAGGAGAATGGCGTGAACCTGGGAGGTGGAGCTTGCAGTGAGCTGAGATCGTGTCACTGCACTCCAGCCTGGGTGACAGAGCAAGACTCTGTCTCAAAAAAAAAAAAAAAAGAAAACAAAACTGGACAATGTAAAGATGAACACAGAAGTCCAAAAGTCAAGGCCTAGTTGAAAAGTTCAGGGGAGCCTAAATAGAGTTTAGTCAAGGAGAGAATCTTTGCCAGGGATCTTTCTAGAAAGGATTTGAGGCTGCTTAGAAGACCTACTAGGTAAGGGGAGATTAACCAGACAGACCAGCTATGCATATCCATGATACTGCCTCAGGACTGGTGAAGAGGCTATATTTGAATCCACAGCTCATGATCCAAAGAGTGTTCATTTAGCACTACCTGCCCCATTAATTCCTGGAGGACTCTCTCAAGAGTTCTCTCAGATTTCCCGCTTAATCCTCATTTTACACACATGCACACATACACACATGTGTATATATTTTTAATTTATTTCAGATCATCTGTGAGCCTGGCAGACTTTATCTTTACAAATGTTATCTCTTCCACAAACATTTGTGCCAGACACAATCTTAGGAACCGGGGATGTAACAGTGAACCAAATTTTAAATATTTAAATGCACTGTGGTAAGTTCTAGGAGAGACAGGAACCTGGAGCTGTGATTAACTTTTTTTTTTTTTTTTGAGACAGGATCTGACTCTCTTGAGCAGGCTGGAGGATAGTAGGGTGATCATGGGTCACTGCAGCCTCCAGCTCCTGGGCTCAAATGGTCCTCCTGCCTCAGCCTCCCAAGTAGTTGAGACCACAGGTATACATCCCTACACCTGGCTAATTTTAAAAATTTTTTGTAGAGATGGGGTCTCATGTTGTCCAGGCTGGTCTCCAACTCCTGGATTCAAGTGATCCTCCTGCCTCGGCCTCCCAAAGTGCTGGGATTATAGGTGTGAGCCACTGCACACAGTCTACATTTACCTATTTAATTCTCACAGTAATCCTGGAAGATTGGTTTCATCATGCCCATTTTACAGATGAGAAACTGAAGCTCAGAATGAAGTGACTTGCCCAAGGTAGCAGTTCTGTCTCCAGAGTCTGTGTGCTTTACATGGCCTCCTATGCTTTCCTCTGTCTCTGCTTTAAGGGAGACTTTAAAGGGGAACAAAATGCACCTGAACCTACAGAAGCTGTCAGACTTCCTTCTCTAGGTGCCTTCTTCCTCCTCACTACTCTGAGATCAACAAACAAAAAGACAACTTCAGCTGTGCGTGGTGGCTGACAGCTGTAATCCCAGCACTTCAGGAGGCCGAGGTGGGAGGAATCCTTGAGCCCAGGAATTCTAGACCAGCCGTGGCAACACAGTGAGATTCCATCTCTTTTTCTTTTCTTTTTTTTTTTTTTTTTTTTTGAGCAAGGTCTCACTTTGTCACCCAGGCTGGAGTGCAGTGGCACAATCCTGGATCACTGCAACCTCTGCCTCCTGGGTTCAAGCGATTCTCATGCCACAGCCTCCTGAGTAGCTGGGGTTACAGGAATGTGCCACCCTGCCCAGCTAATCTTTTTGTATTTTTTAAAATGGAGATGGAGTTTTGCAATTTCAGCCAGGCTGGTCTCGAACTCCTGGCCTCAAATGATCCACCCATCTTGGCCTCCCAAAGTGCTGGGATTACAGGTATGAGCCACTGCACCTGGCCTGTGAGATCCTATCTCTACAAAAAATCAAAAAATTAGTGAGGTGCGGTGACACGTGTGTGTGGTTCCAGCTACTTAGGAGGCTGAGGTGGGAGGCTCACTTGAGCCCAGGAGACTGAGGCTGCAGTGAGCCATGATTGGGCCACTGCACTCCAGCCCAGGTGACAGAGCAAGACCCTGCCAAAAAAAAAAGAAAAAAAACAAAGAAAGCCTCTGGCATGAAGAAGGTAGATGCTTTTGTCCAAATCTGAAAACAGAGTTCAGTGGCCATCAGACATTTCTGCTGTTTAATGGGAAATCAACCCTTAAGACACCTGGGATAGATGCAAGATCATGGGCTAGAGGCAGTGAGAGGCTGCGCCTGGCGATTTAGGGAGGCTGAATGGTGTGGTGCTTATGTCACTAAGACATTAGGAGGACCAAGGTCCCCAGCCCTGCCAATTGCTGGCAATGTGACCCTGGCAATCTAGCAGCATCAATTTCTTCATTTGTAAGATAAAGCTAAGGAAACTGAATCCACATAAAGTTTGATTTAAGGATTTTAATGAAATATGGGCACGGTGGCTCATACCTGTAATCCCAGCACTTTGGGAGGCCAAGGCGCGAGGCTTGCTTGAGTCAGGAGTTCGAGACCAGCCTGGCCAACATGGTGAAACCCTGTCTCTACTAAAAATACAAAAATTAGCCAGGCATGGTGATGTGCACCTGTAGTCTCAGCTACTCAGGAAGCTGAGGCAGGAGAATCCCTTGAACCCTGGAAGGGGAGGTTACAGTGAGCCGAGATTGCACCACTGCACTCCAGCCTAGGCGACAAAGAAAGACTCTATCTAAAAAAAAAAAAAAGGCGGCGTGGGGGTGGATTATAATGAATAATGTCTGTAAATCATGTAGTGAAGGCTGAAAAAATATAAATGTCAGGCCGGGCCTGGTGGCTCACGCCTGTAATCCCAGCACTTTGGGAAGCTGAGGCAGGCGAATCACCTGAGGTCAGGAGTTCGAGACCAGCCTGGCCAACGTGGTGAAACCTCATCTCTACTAAACATACAAAAATTAGCTGGGTGTGGTGGCGGGCATCTGTAATCCCAGCTACTCGGGAGGCTGAAGCAGGAGAATCGCTTGAACTCATGAGGTGGAGGTTGCAGTGAGCCAAGTTTGCACCATTGTACTCTAGCCTGGGCGACAAGAGCAAAACTGTCTCCAAAAATATGTGTGTGTGTGTGTGTGTGTGTGTGTGTGTGTGTGTGTTCCCATATCCCCTATCCCCTAGGCAATTTACAATGAAACACCCTTGATAACTTATCACATTTACCACCATGGTTATTATCACTCTCATTTCATCGATGAGGATGCTGAGGCCAGTTGGATTGCTGCATTTTGCCTCAAGTGAACTAGGTGGCAAATGGTCTGGTGATTCCACCACCGCAGGTTGCTGGTGAAATAACGAACACATATTCTTGAAGAGGACTGTCCATCATTCAAGGGGGATTCAGCAGGACACCAGCCTCTTATCTCTTCAAGTTGGTACCAACTTGTTCAATTGTTTGGGCTGCCTAAGATAGTAAAGGGGTCTTTATTACAAGACCCCAACCAGAGGTGAGGATGCTTTGGAGAAAAGGGCCAGGAGGAGGCCGGGCGCGGTGGTTCACGCCTGTAATCCCAGCACTTTGGGAGGCCGAGGCGGAAGGATCATGAGGTCAGGAGATCGAGACCATCCTGGCTAACACGGTGAAACCTCGTCTCTACTAAAAATACAAAAAATTAGCCGGGCATGGTGGTGGGCGCCTGTAGTCCCAGCTACACAGGAGGCTGAGACAGGAGAATGGCGTGAACCTGGGAGGCGTAGCTTGTAGTGAGCCGGGATTGCGCCACTGCACTCCAGCCTGGGCGACAGAGCGAGACTCCATCTCAAAAAAAAAGAAGAAAAGAAAAGGGCTGCCGGGCGCGGTGGCTCACGCTTGTAATCCCAGCACTTTGGGAGGCCGAGGCGGGTGGATCACGAGGTCAGGAGATCGAGACCACAGTGAAACCCCGTCTCTACTAAAAATACAAAAAATATTAGCCGGGCGTGGTGGCGGGCGCCTGTAGTCCCAGCTACTCGGAGAGGCTGAGGCAGGAGAATGGCGTGAACCCGGGAGGCGGAGCTTGCAGTGAGCCGAGATCGGGCCACTGCACTCCAGCCTGGGTGATAGAGCAAGACTCCGTCTCAAAAAAAAAAAAAAAAAAAAAAAAAAAAAAAAGAAAAGGGCCAGGAGGCTGGCATTGGTAGGTTTTCTGGGAAGCCCCATGTTGTCAGTCCCATGTTGTCACAGTGTGCTCTATGTCCCCACGTTAAAGCTGAAATAGCAGTAACAGCCACCGCTTCTTTACTATGAGCCAAACACTTTGCATATGTTGATTCTTTTACCCTCTCAAAAACCCTATAGCTCGGCACGGTGGCTCACATTTGAAATCCTAGCACTTTGGGACGCCAAGGTAGGTGGATCACCTAAGGTTAGGAGTTCGAGACCAGCCTGGCTAACATAGTGAAACCCTGTCTCTACAAAAAAATACAAAAATTAGGCCGGGCGCGGTGGCTCACACCTGTAATCCCAGCACTTTGGGAGGCCAAGGCGGGTGGATCACGAGGTCAGGAGATCGAGACCATCCTGGCTAACATGGTGAAACTCCATCTCTACTAAAAATACAAAAAATTAGCCGGGCGTGGTGGCGGGCACCTGTAGTCCCAGCTACTCGGGAGGCTGAGGCAGGAGAATGGCGTGAACCCGGGAGGCAGAGCTTGCAGTGAGCAAGATCGCGCCACTGCACTCCAGCCTGGGCGATAGAGCTAGACTCTGTCTCAAAAAATAAAAATAAAAATATAAAAATTAGCCGGGTGTGGTGGTGGGCACCTGTAATCCAAGCTACTCAGGAGGCTGAGGCAGGAGAATCACTTGAACCCAGGAGGCAGAGGTTGCAGTGAGCTGAGATCACACCATTGCACTCGAGCCTGGGCAACAGAGCGAGACTCCATCCAAAAAAAAAAAAAAAAAAACCTGTAAGATAGGGATTGTTTTTTACCCTTTTTCAGATAGGAACAGAAACAAAACAGTTCTGTGACTTGATCAAGGTCACACAGCTAAGAAAGAGGCAGAAGTAGGATTCAGTCCCAGGCTTGTGCACTTATAAGGCATGACCACAGCACCATGACATGGACATCTTAATTCCAGATCTATCACTAGCTACCCCCAAGGGCTTGTCATGTGATTGACTCACTGGAGAAAGGGAGTCAGAGGCTCATGTTCCTAACTGAGGAACTGACAGGTACATACATCATTTGTTTATCCCTTCTTCAATGAGCACATTCTCCATCAGGCTTATCTCCTGGGAGAGCCTGAGTGCAAGGCAACCTTGGTTGCAGCCATGTGCAGGGCTTATTCATTCATTCACTCAGCAAACATTCACTCCCAGGCCCCAGGTCTCCACAGCTCCAGATGGTCCCAGGTTCTAGCCCTCCAGGCAGGAATCTTAACTTGGGGTTTAGAGAAGGGCTCTGAAAATGTACAAACAACTTTAGGCTTAGGTTCCCTTTTCATCATTGTAAATTGGGGGTGCTATGGACTGAATCTCTGTGTTTCATCAAAATTCGTATGTTGGGCTGGGCATGGTGGCTCACGCCTGTAATCCCAGAACTTTGGGAGGCCAAGGGGGGCAGATCACCTGAGGTCAGGAGTTTGAGAACAGCCTGGCCAACATGGTGAAACCCCATCTCTACTGAAAATACAAAAATTAGCCAGGCATGGTGGCACATGCCTGTAGTCCCAGCTACTCGGGAGGCTGAGGCAGGAGAATGGCTTGAACCTGAGAAGTAAAGGTTGCAGTGAGCCAAGATCACGCCGCTGCACTCCAGCCTGGGCGACAGAGCGAGACTCCATCTCAAAAAAAAAAAAAAAAAAAATTTATATGTTGAATCTCTAATCCCTGATTTGATGGTATTAGGAGGTGGGGCCTTTGGGGGATAATTAGGTCATGAAAATGAAGCCCTGATGAATGGAGTTAGTGATCTTAGAAGAGACACTGGGGAGATTATCTCCCTCTCTGCCAGGTGAGGATACGGCAAGAAAGCAGCCATCTATAAACCAGGAAGGCGGCCCCCACCAACAACCTGACCGTGCTGGGACCCTGGTCTTGGACTTCCAGCCCCCAGATCAGTGAGAAATAAATTTCTACTGCTTAAGCCGTCCAGTCTATGGTATCTGTCATAGCAGCCTGAGGTGACTAAGATGGGGGTAATATGAGTACTGTACTCGATGGGGTACACCCAAAATCCCAACACTGGGAGGCCGAGGTGGGCAGATCGCTTGAGCCCAGGAGTTTGAGACCAGCCTGGGCAACATGACAAAACCCTAACTCTGCAAAAAATACAAAAAATTGGCCGGGTGTGGTGGCTCATGCCTGTAATCCCAGCACTTTGGGAGGCCGAGGCCGGGCGTGGTGGCTCACGCCTGTAATCCCAGAATTTTGGGAGGCCAAGGTGGGTGGATCACCTGAGGTCAGGAGCTTGAGACCAGCCTGACCAACATGTTGAAACCCCATCTCTACGAAAAATACAAAAATTAGGCAGGTGTGGTGGCACACACCTGTAATCCCAGCTACTCAGGAGGCTAAGGCAGGAGAATCGTTTGAACCTGGGAGGCGGAGGTTGCAGTGAGCCGTGACATTGCACTCCAGCCTGGGCAACAGAGCGAGACTCAGTCTCAACAACAACAACAACAAATTAGCCAGGTGTGGCCAGGTGCAGTGGCTCACGCCTGTAATCCCAGCACTTTGGGAGGCCAAGGCGGGTGGGTCACGAGGTCAGGAGCTCGAGACCAGCCCAGCCAATATGGTGAAACCCTGTCTCCACTAATAATACAAAAAATTAGCTGGGCGTGGCCGGGCACGGTGGCTTATGCCTGTAATCCCTGCACTTTGGGAGGCAGAGGCGGGTGGATCATCTGAGGTAGGGAGTTCGAGACCAGCCTGGCCAACATGGGGAAACCCCGTCTCCACTAAAAATATAAATATCAGCCGGGCGTGGTCGCGGGCGCCTGTAATCCCAGTTACTTGGGAGGCTGAGTAACGAGAAATGCTTGAACCCGGGAGGCGGACGTTGTAGTGAGCCGAGATCGCTCCACTGCACTCCTGCCTGGGTGACAAGAGCGAGACTCCATCTCAAAAAAAACAAAAAACAAAAAAATTAGCTGGGCGTGGTGGTGCGCACCTGTAGTCCCAGCTGCTCCGGAGGCTGAGGCAGGAGAATGGCTTGAACCTGGGAGGCAGAGGTTGCAGTGAGCCAAGATCACACAACTGCACTCCAGCTTGGGCGATAGAGGAAGACTTGGTCTCAAAAAAAAAAAAAAAAAAATTAGCCAGGTGTGGTGACAAGTGCGTGTAGTCCCCAGCTATTCAGGAGGCTGAGCCCAGAATCCTCAAAGCAGAGGATCCTTGAGCCAAGAAGGTGGAGGCAGCAGTGAGCCATGGCTGCATCACTGCACTCCAGCCTGGGTGACAGAGCAAGAGGCTGTCTCAAAAAAAAAAAAAAAGGTACTGTACCCACCTGAAAGGGTCTGTGATGGCTCATGATGTGTCTACTTGCCTGGGCCACAGGGTGCCCAGATATTTGGTCAAACACTCTGGGTGCTTCTGTGGGGGTGTCTCCAGATGAGTTTAATATTTAAATCTATAAACTGAGTAAAGCTGATTGTCCTCCCTAAGGTGGATGGGCCTCATCCAACCAGTTGATGACCTGAATAGAACCAAAAACCTGACTCTCCTGCAAAGAAGAGAGAATTCCTCCTCCATGACGGCCTTCAAGCTGGGACATTGACTTTTTTTTTTTTTTTTTTTGAGAGAGAGTCTTGCTCTGTTGTCCAGGCAGGAGTGCAGTGGTGCTATCTCAGCTCACTGCAACCTCCACCTCCCAGGGGTTCAAGTGATTCTCCTGCCTCAGCTTTCCAAGTAGCTGGGACTACAGGTATGCGCCACCACACCCGGCTAATTTTTATATTTTTATTAGTAACGGTTTTCACCGTATTTACCAGGTTGGCCTAGAACTCCTGATCTCAAGTGATCCGTCCGCCTCAGCCTCCCAAAGTGCTAGGATTATAGGCCTGAACCACCATGCCCAGTCGAGACATTAATTTTTTCCCTGCCTTTGGATTTGAACTGAACCATCAGCTCTTCCTGGCTCTCTAGCCTGCTGACTGTAGATCTTAGGACTTCTCAGTCTTCATACTTACATGAGCCAATTCCTTATAATAAATCACTTTGTGTGTGTGTGTCTCTCTCTCATATGTATGTGTATCTCCTACTGATTCTGTTTATCTGGAGAACTCTAATACAGGGTCACTGCAAGGACTGAGTTATTATATGCAAAGCATTGATATATGTGTGTTTTTTTTTTTTTTTGGAGACAGAGTCTCACTCTGTCACCCGGGCTAGAGTGTAGTGGCGCAATTTCGGCTCACTTCAACATCCACGTCCTGGGTTTAAGAGATTCTCCTGCCTCAGCCTCCTGAGTTGCTGGGATTACAGGCATGCGCCACTACACCTGGCTAATTTTTATATTTTTAGTAGAGACGCGGTTTCACCATGTTGGCCAGGCTGGTCTTGAACTCCTGACCTCAGGTGATCCACCCACCTCGGCCTCCCAGAGTGCTGGGATCACAGGCATGAGCTACCTCACCCAAACTTGTTTCTTTTCTTTTTTTTTTTTTTTAACAAAAAAGTTCGGTGGTTCAGGCATGGTGGCTCATGCCTATAATCCCAGCACTTTGAGAAGCTGAGGCAGGAGCATTGCTTGAGCCCAGGAGTTTGAGACTAACTAGCCTGGGCAACATGGTGAGACCCCACATCTGCAAAAAGAGAAAAAGGAATTTTTTTTTAAACCCAAGTATTTTAAAAATTATTTCTTTTCTTTTTTTGGAGACGGAGTCTCGCTCTGTCACCAGGCTGGAGTGCAGTGGCGCAATCTCGGCTCACTGCAAGCTCTGCCTCCTGGGTTCTCGCCATTCTCCTGCCTCAGCCTCCTGAGTAGCTGGGACTACAGGTGCCCGCCACCACGCCCGGCTAATTTTTTTGTATTTTTTTAGTAGAGACGGGGTTTCACCGTGTTAGCCAGGATGGTCTCGATCTCCTGACCTCGTGATCCCCCCGCCTCGGCCTCCCAAAGTGCTGGGATTACAGGCGTGAGCCACTGCGCCTGGCCTATTTTTTTTTTTTTTTTAAGATGGAGTCTCAGTCTGTTGATCTGGCTGGAGTGCAGTGGCATGATCTCAGCTCACTGCAACCTCCACCTTCTGGGTTCAAGCGATTCTCCTGCCTAGGCCTCCCAAGTAGCTGGGACCACAGGCACATGCCACAATGCCCGGCTAATTTTTTGTATTTTTAGTAGAGACAGGGTTTCACCATATTGGTCAGGCTGGTCTTGAACTCCTGACCTCATGATCCGCCCACCTCGGCCTCCCAAACTGCTGGGATTACAGGCAGGAGCCACCGCACCCGGCGGATGAAGGAATTATTAAAAGAGAAGATAATCTGCCAGAAACCATTTGGTACCTGGAAATCCTCCATAAACATTAGAGCAGAATTTAAGCTCCTCCATAGACACCATCCTTTTCAATCTCTTTCATCACTGGATTTTCAGGAGCTGGAACAGTGCCTGTTGGAACATAGATGTTTGATAACTATTTGTAGAACAAATGAATTATTTTAATGATGGTTATTTATCAAGGTTAAAGAAATAGTTTGCTCTAGTGGGAAGCCCTTGGCTTGAGCCCTGAGAAAGATGTGGTTCAAGTGTCCTTCATAGATGATGCAGCCAACCCACTCCCACCAGTGGAGGGGACCCTGGGGGAGCCTGCCTTGCCCTGCAGGTGGGCTGACCCATCTCTCTCCAGGGGCTGCAGGCAAGCACCCTGTTGGGTGTTGGGAATTTCCCTCCACATTCCTCACATGTCTGGCATACTTTAGCCATTTGTTTTCGATCTGACTAAATGGCAAGTCAGCAGCCTTGGTCTGTTTTCAGGAATCCAACATAAATATTATTATTTATTCCATTTACAATTGGCAATTAAGTTCGTTTTCAGGCACCAGAATGGAATTTAAAACACTCAGTTAAGTAAACCAGACTAATCAGAGGCAGCCTGCTTTTGTCTTTGAAACATTCTTTACAAAAACAACAAAAAAAGGCTGTACAACAGAGAAAGGCCTGGAACACTCTCTGCTTCTCCTGATTCCCCCTTAAACTCACCTCGCACTCACAAGTGAAGTGTATATGTTGAAAACAACCCTAGAAGGCCGGAAATGGTGGCTCACACCTGTAATCCCAGCACTTTGGGAAGCCAACGTGGGTGGATCACCTGAGTCAGGAGTTTGAGACTAGCCTGGCCAACACAGTGAAACCTCATCTGTACTAAAAAGACAAAAATTAGCCAGGCATGGTGGTGGGAACCTGTAATCCCAGCTACTCAGGAGGCTCAGGCAGGAGAATCGTTTGAACCTGGGAGGCAGAGGTTACAGTGAGCCGAGATCGTGCCATTGCACTCCAGCCTGGGTGACAGAGTGAGACTCCATCTCAAAAAAAAAAAAAAAAAAAAAAAATAATAATAATAATAATAATAATAGAAAAGGACCCTAGAGACCTGGCTTTTATTCTCTTTCTCTCTCTCTCTTTTTTCTTGGAGACAGGGTCTTGTTCTATCATTCAGGATGGAGTGCAGTGGCCTGACCATGGCTCACTGCAACCAACCTCCACATTCTGGGCTCAAGGATCCTCCTGCGTCAGCCTCCCTAGTAGCTGGGACTCCAAGTATGTACCACCATGCCTGGCTAACTGTTTTTAGTAGAGACAGAGTCTCACTATGTTGCCCATACTGGTCTCAAATCCTGGGCTTTAGCAATCTTCCTGCCTTGGCCTCCCAAAGTGCTTGCATTACAGTTGGTTGTGAGCCACTGTGCCCAGCCTTGTCTCATGTGTAAGTCACACTGTAACTTGGGCTTTAGTTCTTCATTTGTTGAAATAAGGAACAAGATAGTCTTGGATGACACTATCCATCTGTCAAAGGCTATGATTACACTTCTTGGGCCAGGCAGACTAGCTCTCAGGTGATAACTTGAAAGAGAGAAAGCTGCAGAAAGGGCTGGAAGGAGAAAGAAGATAAGTGTGTTGCTTGGAAACAGTGATGATTCTTTTTTTTGAGGCAGAATTTTGTTCTTGTTGCCTAGGCTGGAGTGCAATGGCGTGATCTCGGCTCACTGCAACCTCTACCTCTTGGGTTCAAGAGATTCTCCTGCCTCAGCCTCTCGAGTAGCTGGGATTACAGGCGTCCGCCACCATGCCCAGATAATTTTTTGTATTTTCAGTAGAGACAGGATTTCACCATGTTGGCCAGGCTGGTCTCGAACTCCTGACCTCAGATGATCCACCTGCCTCGCCGTCCTGAAGTGCTGGGACTACAGGCATGAGCCACTGTGCCCGGCCAGAAACAGTGATGTTTCTTGATTCTTCTGACTCACTGGGCACCCTTGGGCAAACCCCCTGTTCCTTTTCAAACCCCAGTCTCCCCATTTGTAAAGAGGTTTAAGATAGATTCAGGAGGCTGGGCACGGTGGCTCATGCCTGTACTGTACTCCCAGCACTTTGGGAGGCCGAGGTAAGCGGATCACCAGGTCAGGAGTTCGAGACCATCCTGGCCAATATGGTGAAACCCTGTCTCTACTAAAAATACAAAAATTAGCTGGGCGTGGTGGCGTGCACCTGTAGTCCCAGCTACTCGGGAGGCTGAGGCAGAAGAATCACTTGAACCTGGGAGGCAGAGGTTGCAGTGAGCTGAGATCGCACCACTGCACTCCAGCCTGAGCAACAGAGTGAGACTCCATCTCAAAAAAAAAAAAAAAAAAAAATCAGGATATAGGAGTGACAGAATCCAGATTGCTAGGGGGTGCTGTCAGGCTGAGTTTGTGATTTTTAGCTTTGAACGTGAACACCTTCAGGCAGAACATCCACTCTCTAACTCCCCACGAGTCC
The DNA here is from genome assembly GCF_028878055.3 of Symphalangus syndactylus. NCBI lineage: Eukaryota > Metazoa > Chordata > Mammalia > Primates > Hylobatidae > Symphalangus > Symphalangus syndactylus. The sequence goes on from NC_072440.2 coordinate 18,470,703, forward strand.
CCCCAAGCCCCCCCAAGCCCCACAAAGCCCCATGACTTCCTGTTACCTCCTAGGTCCTTGAAGCCCACTGAATTTCTGTTGTCTAATAATTCCCTTCCAGTTCCGAAAACCCATGTCCTATCAGCTGGATGAGGACGGGATCAGCTAAGATGTTCCCCTGCCCACCGTCCTCTTCTCTTTGGAGGTCTCTGTGCGAGGGCCAAGGAAAGTCTCAAGAAGTAAAATTGGAAAAGGGAGCCTGCAGATCACCCCAAGGAAAATCCCAACTGATTTATCAGTCCTAGCTGGAAGCAGCACAGGAATAGCAGGACGCCTATGACTCATTTTAAGCAAACATCCGGTAACCCGACTGGTATCCGGTTCAAATGGGGAAACCTGAAGCACCTATGACAGGCCAGGCCCAGAGAAGATACTGCCCAGATGGATACAGCATCTGCTCTGGAGACCCTCCCAGACTGAGGAGGAAACTGCCAAGAACAGTGTTAACTCTGTCAAAGAGCCCCAGAGCCCCAGGCCAATTGCTATGGGGCTTTGCATCTTGCTGTGTGCATCTGCAGGAGGGAGAGACTCATGAAGTAGCATTTGACATGGGCCTTGTAGGTAAAAAGGAGAGGGAAGGTGGAAAGAGGATGCATATCCAGGCACTTTGAAAACTGGGAGAGTTACACTCTGTCTAGAGCTTCAGTTTTCTCATCTCTGTGCTGGGAAGGGTGGTAATGATGCCCACTTACCTTGTGGTGGTGAAGATTAAATGAGCTGTGTGTAAAAGGATATGGCATGATATTTATTTATTCATTTATTTATTTATTTTGAGACGGAGTTTCGCTCTTGTTGCCCAGGCTGGAGTGCAATGGCGTGTCTCGGCTCACTGCAACCTCCGCCTCCCAGGTTCAAGCAATTCTCCTGCCTCGGCCTCCCGAGTAGCTGGGATTCCAGGCATGCGTCACCATGCCCGGCTAATTTTGTATTTTTAGTAGAGACAGGGTTTCTCCATGTTGGTCAGGCTGGTCTCAAACTCCTGACCTCAGGTGATCGGCCCGCCTTGGCTTCCCAAAGTGCTGGGATTACAAGTGTGAGCCACTGCGCCCAGCCTGCATGATGTGTTTATAACTTTTTTTTTCTTTTTTCAGTTTTTGAGAGAAGGTCTTGCTCTGTCGCCAGGTCTGAAATGCAGTGATGCGATCATGGCTCACTGCAGCCTCAAGCTCCCAGGCTCCAGATCCTCCTGCCTCAGTCCCTTAGCTGAGACTACACGCTTGCACCATCACGTCCAACTAATTTTTGTATTTTTTGTCGAGACAGGGTTTGACCATGTTGCCCAGGCTGGTCTCAAACTCTCTCGCCTATAATCCCAACACTGGGAGGCCAAGATGGGCAACAAGAGTGAAACTCCATCTCAAAAAAAAAAAAACAAAACGCTGTTTGTGTTTTTATGCTTAAATTCACACCTACAGAAAAGTTGCAAAAATGTTCAAAGAACTCCCATATCCTTCAACTAGATTAACTGATTAACATTTTGCCACAGTTGTGTCTCTGCTTTCTCTATGTATACGCATAGGTATATTTCTTTTAACCATAAAGGTTGCAGACATCATGTCCTTTTTGTCCCTAATTATTTCAGCATTTTTTCCAAGAACAAGGGCAGTCTCTTACATAACCCTGTACCATAATCAAAATTAATAAATTTAACATTGATACAATACTATTATCTAATATACAGTCAAGTTTTGCTGTTTCAGTATTGTCCTTTATAGCAATCCCCATCCAGGATCCTATCTAGGACCATGTATTGCATTCAGTTGTCTTTTTCGTTTCCTGTAATCGGCAACAGTTTCTCAGTTTTTCTTTGTCTTACATAATACAGACATTTCCGGAAGGGTACAGATCAGTTATTCTGTACCATGTCCCTCGGCTTGGGTTTCTCGTGATTAGACTAAGGTCATGCATAATGGACCGGACGGTGACGCCGTGTTTTTCTCAGTGCATCACACAGAAAGCGTGCGATGAATGTCAGCTTGTCCTGCTGTTGATGTTAACGTGGCCGTTCAAGTGGTGTCTGCAGAGCTTCTCTACGATAGTTACTATTTCCCCTTTTTAATTATCAGGTAATTTGTGCATATTTATGTGGAAGCCTTCGAATGCCGTTTCAGCTTCATGGGACGGAAAAGAGTCTTTCGGGAAATAGATACCTGTGTCTTGCCGAAGAGACCCAGCAGCCTGTGTCAACAAAGTTAGGCAAACAAAATCTTTCCGGAAGAGCTGAGGGACCTGGGTGCAACGCATTCTGGGAATTGTAGTCTCTGGGCGCTCCCGGCTGAACACCGCCCTGCGGTCTCTGCGAGAAAGAGCCAGAAGCCGCCAGGGGAGGGCGAAGAGGAGGGCGGTGGGGGGCGCTCTGCGCGCGGTGCGCCATGGGACGGGTAGTTCGCGGCGCGCGCCCCATCGCGTTCCCAGGTAGGGAACGGGACTACCCTACCCGAGAGGCGGCGCGTGCAGGGCGAGGGCAAGCCGGCCAGGGCCTCGAACAAATCAAATCGAAGCAAAGAAACTGCCGGCTTTCAAAATCCTCCTCCTCCGCCATCATCCGCCGCGGTGCGGAGAGCAGGTGGTGCTGGAAGCGCGTGGGGCCGGGAGCTTGAGAGAGCTGACAGACTAGCCGGCTGGACATCTGGACCGCTGGATCCGGAGGTGGCGACCCCGGCCTGACCCGGACCCTAAATCCGTCCCCGCCCCACCGGGCGGAGGCGCGCGCTCGGTTCCCTCCACGCGGCGGCGCCGCCTGTTTACGGTAGAGTCAGGGTCCCTTTCCTTTCCCCGTCACCTGCCTGGAACAGGGGTGCGGGGCGAGGAGGGCGTGGCGCCCCTGTGCGCCTTCTGCCTGCCCCCTCGGCCTTCTTCACTTAGCCTTCGACGACCGAGCGCCCCAGGGGTGGCGGTGGGAGTGGGGTTGTTGGGCGGCGCTGGCTCCTTTCACAAATGGGGAAACTGAGGCTTAAAGGGCGTCTGATTCGCCAGAGCAGCTCAGCCAGCAGCTGCTAGCAGTGGCGTCTCATATTAGCATCGTTGTCAACCGGAGGCGGTGCGAGTCCGCCGGGGATTCCAGATGGGGCTCCTGCGCCGCCCGCCTGTCATTTGCGGCCTGTATTCGCGCGTCGCTCCCGCGGCGCCGCCTCCCAGCAGGCCTACGCCCGCGGGGGGCCCGGGCTGGCGCCGCTGTCCCTGGAATCGATGTGAGTCACTGCTGACGCTTTGCAGGAGCATGCATCTCACCTCAGAAAGTCTCCGACGCTGCTGCGGAGCGGGGAGAGGATGTTTCTCTATTAACCCTTTGCTTTTGCTCTGGCGCTGACCCTTTGCTGACCTTGGACAAATCAATTTACGTTTCTGTACTCCAGTTTCTTGGTCTATAAAGTGTGTGTGGAGGGGTGCATCTCTTTGTCTCGCTCTCTCTTGGACTGAGGAATGGGCCCCCTTTCAGCTGAGAAGTTCTGTCCCTATTCTATCTGGAGGCTTCACCACCACCTTTTACCCTCAAATTGTCCCATCTCAGAACTGCAAGAGATGCTGGGGTTTCAGGTTATTTTTTTATCTTTTTAGAGACAGGGTCTCCCTCTGTCACCCAAGCTGGAGTGTAGTGGAACGATCACCGCTGAACTGCAGCCTCAGCTTCCTGGGCTCAAGCGATCCTCCCACCTCAACCTCCCAAGTCATGGGGACTACAGGTGCCATCACACCTGGCTAATTTTTAAATTTTTCTGTGGAGACAGGGTCTCATTCTGTTGCCCAGGCTTGTCTCGAACTCCTGGTCTAAAGTAATCTTCCCGCCTAGCCTCCCAAAATGGTGGAATTACAGGTGTGAGTCACTGCACTGGGCTGGTTTCTGGTTAATTTATTTTTTGAAACAGGGTCTCCAGAAGTACAGTAGCAAGATCTCAGCTCACTGCAGCCTCCACCTCCGGGGCTCAAGTGATCCTCCCACCTTAAATCCCAGGTAGCTGGGACTGCAGGCACCTGCCACCACACCCAGCTAGTTTTTGTATTTTTAGTGGAGACGGGGTTTCGGCATACTGCCCAAGCTGGTTTCTAACTCCTGAGCTCAATCAATCCGCCCACCCCAGCCTCCAAAAATGCTGAGATTACAGGAGTGAGCCATTACACCCGACTCTGGTTAATTTTTTTTTTTTTTTTTTTTTTTTTTTTGAGACGGAGTTTCACTTTTGTTGCCCACGCTGGAGTGCAATGCCACGATCTCGGCCCACCCCAACATCTGCCTCCCGGGTTCAAGCGATTCTCCTGCCTCAGCCTCCTGAGTAGCTGAGATTACAGGCATGTGCCACCACGCCCGGCTGATTTTGTATTTTTGGTAGAGACAGGATTTCTCCATGTTGGCCAAGGTGGTCTCGAACTCCCGACCTCAGGTAATCCGCCCGCCTCAGCCTCCCAAAGTGCTGGGTTTATAGGCGTGAGCGGCCGGGCGCGGTGGCTCAAGCCTGTAATCCCAGCACTTTGGGAGGCCGAGGCGGGTGGATCACGAGGTCAGGAGATTGAGACCATCCTGGCTAACACGGTGAAACCCCATCTCTACTAAAAATATAGGCGTGAGCTCCCGCACCCCGCCTGGTTAATTTTTTTTTTTTTTTTTTTTTTTTTGAGACTGAGTCTTGCTCTGTCGCCCAGGCTGGAGTGCAGTGGCGCAATCTCGGCTCACTGCAAGCTCCGCCTCCCAGGTTCATGCCATTCTCCTGCCTCAGCCTCCCGAGTAGCTGGGACTACAGGCACCTGCCACCAGGCCCGGCTAATTTTTTGTATTTTTTTTTTTTTTTTTGAGACGGAGTCTCGCTCTGTCACCCAGGCACCCAGGCTGGAGTGCAGTGGCGCGATCTCAGCTCACTGCAAGCTCCGCCTCCCGGGTTCACGCCATTCTCCTGCCTCAGCCTCGAGTAGCTGGGACTACAGGCGCCCGCCACCACGCCTGGCTAATTTTTTGTATTTTTAGTAGAGATGGGGTTTCACCATGGTCTCGATCTCCTGACCTCGGGATCCACCCGCCTCGGCCTCCCAAAGTGCTGGGATTACAAGCGTGAGCCACCGCGCCCGGCTAATTTTTTGTATTTTTAGCGGAGACAGGGTTTCACCGTGTTAGGCAGGATGGTCTCCATCTCCTGACCTCGTGATCCGCCCACCTCGGCCTCCCAAAGTGCTGGGATTATAGGTGTGAGCCACCGCGCCCAGCCCTGGCCTGGTTAATTTTTATGCAGTTTCAACTGGTCATTTCTTGAGCACCTTCTAAATGCCAGGCTCTGTGGCAAGTAGAGTGATCCTGTCAAAACATAGGTCAAATGACATCTGCTTTCTGCTAAAAACTTCAGTGGCTTTCCTTGTCACTTACAGCGAAAGCCACTGTTCTTCAAATGGCCTTTATGACTTGGGCCCCTTGTTAACTCTCTCGTCTCTTACCTTGTTTTTTTCCTCTCTCTCTGTGCTTCAGCTCCACTGGCCCTGTTGCAGTTCCTCCAACCCTCTGCCCCTACAAGAGCCACTGCATTTGCTACTCCCTTTGCAGGAATCATGTTCCCCCAGATGTGTGCATGGCCCAATCCCTGACATCTTTATTTAACTATTTCCTAATAATGCTTTTTTGTTGTTGTTAATAATGCCTTTTGTTGTTGTTGTTGTTGTTATTTGTTTTGAGACGGAGTCTTGCTCTGTCACCAGGCTGGAGCGCAATGGCGCGATCTTGGCTCACTGCAACCTCCGCCTCCTGGGTTCAAGCAATTCTCCTGCCTCAACCTCCTGAGTAGCTGGGACTAAAGGCATGTGCCACTGCTCCTGGCTAATTTTTGTATTTTTAGTAGAGACGGGGTTTCACCATGTTGGCCTGGCTGGTCTTGAACTCCTGACCTTGTGATCCACCTGCCTCGGTCTCCCAAAGTGCTGGGATTACAGCCGTGAACCACCACTCCCGGCCCCCTATCCCCCACTTTTTTTTTTTTTAAATCACATACTAAATGTGTCATTTAGAACACATGCTTCAAGAGGTCAGGGTTTATGTTTCCTTTACTGCTATACTCCTGACCTGGAACAACATCCAGCACACGGTAATAATCAATGTTTTTTTGAACGAATGAGTGGACACCTTACCCAGGATAATAATTCATGCTTATTGATAAAGGCAGACAAACCAGGGTGATAAGTTAGAACCCAGAGGAAGCCTAGGGGTGGGAGGATTCAGGGTATCACAACTGTATCTGAGAATGAGGAGGTTGTAGGAGGAGGCCTTTTGGATAGCACCCCCTAGTTCTGCCCCTCATATCTGCTTCCTTGGTCTCTCCTGATTACTTGCTGTTTCTCCTCTTTTTTTGGAGCATCTCACAGATACATTTATTCATACCACAAAGTAAACACTATGCAGGTATGTAGTGATGTTCCACGTTCCTGTCTAATATAGCTAGCTTCAATTTATAGGCAGTACACGTGAGATGTTTAATCTCACATGTACTCCAAGTAAAGATGGAGTACCATGAGCAGGCGCAGGAATTCTCAAAGCTTTACTTGTTGTTTTAAAAATTTTCATTTATTGGCCAGGCGTGGTGGCTCATGCCTGTAATCCCAGCACTTTGGGAGGCTGAGGCGAGTGGATCACGAGGTCAGGAGATCGAGACCATCCTGGCTAACACGGTGAAACCCCGTCTCTACTAAAAATACAAAAAAATTATCTGGACATGGTGGCGGGTGCCTGTAATCCCACCTACTCAGGAGGCTTAGGCAGGAGAATGACGTGAACCCTGGAGGTGGAGCTTGCAGCGAGCCGAGATTGTGCCACTGCGCTCCAGCCTGGGCAACTGAGCGAGACTCCGTCTCAAAAAAAAAAAAAAAAATTTTTTTTTTTCATTTATTTAGTTACTTTTAGAGATAGAGCCTCCCGCTCTTGCCCAGACTGGAGTGCAGTGGCAGTCATAGCTTACTGCAGCTTTGAACTCCTGGGCTCAAATGATCCTCCTGCCTCAGCCTCTCCAGTAGCTGGGACTGACTACAGGCACGTGCCACCACACCCAGCTAATTTTTATTTTTATTTAATTTTTTTTGAGACAGGGTTTTACTCTGTCACCCAGGCTAGAGTGCAGTGGCGAGATCATGGCTCACTGTAGCCTCTGTCTCTAGGCTCAATCAATCCTCCCACCTCAGCCTCCCCAGTAGCTGGGATTACTGGTGCACACCACCATACCCCACTAATTGTATTTATTTTTAATAGAGATGGGATTTTGCCATGTTGCCCAGACTGGTCTTGAGCTGCTGGGCTCAAGCGATCTTCCCACCACAGCTTCCCAGTGTGCTGGGGTTTCAGGTGTGAGCCACTGCACCTGGCCAGCTTTACTTTTACCAGCACTCCTGATTTTATAAACAGTAAGGCTTATCAACCCCATTTCTACCCAAATCTTCTGGTAAACTTGAGTATAGTAGGGCTTCATAGGTGGCAGCCCTGTCCCTGTCCTATTATGATGGTAGCTGTTGTGATGTGGCCATCTCTGATCTCCTAGAAACCCCTGAGGGGCCACTGTGGCCTGCCCAGTCTCCCGACCAGGGTTGAAACCAGACGTGCAGTGGGGCTGACCCCTGTGCCCCACCCCAGAGTCATGCCAGCATGGGTGGTGGGGCATTCTCTGGGATGAATGATCTGGATCCCATAGCCATCTGTGTCCTGTTTGAGGAATGGGACCCTCAAACAGAGAACAGCCAAGATGCTCAAGCAGGTGTGTGCTTGGGCCAGACTCTGCAGCCTTTGGTTTGGGACTTGACTATCATTCACTGAAGGGGCCCAGGAAATGGGCAGCTCATGGTGTTGCTGGGTGTCCAGCTGCGGCAGTTTAGCAGAGGAGGGCTTGTAATGAGATGGTAGCTCCTTATAGGCTAAGACATGATTTTTCTGTTCTCTTACTACCTCCTGCACCTTCTAGAACTGTTCCTTCTCCAGGCCGGGCGCGGTGGCTCACGCTTGTAATCCCAGCACTTTGGGAGGCCGAGGCGGGCGGATCACGAGGTCAGGAGATCGAGACCACAGTGAAACCCCGTCTCTACTAAAAAATACAAAAAAAAAAAAAAAAAAAAAAAATTAGCCGGGCGTGGTGGCGGGCGCCTGTAGTCCCAGCTACTCAGAGAGGCTGAGGCAGGAGAATGGCGTTAACCGGGAGGCGGAGCTTGCAGTGAGCCGAGATTGCGCCACTGCACTCCAGCCTGGGCGAAAGAGCGAGACTCCGTCTCAAAAAATAAAAAAAGAACTGTTCCTTCTCTGATGCTGTTTTCCTTTCTTCCGGTGGTTTAGCTCTAGAGTCTCCATAGCAGGGGAGGTAGGGTCAGACTCCTGAGATGGCTGATGTCCTACCCTGCCCCCTAACCAGGGGCCCCAGGAGACTCCTTTTTCTTACTGCAACTTTGGCCTCCTCAGTCTGCAGATCTCCAGGGGAGCCCACCAGCCTAGTCGACATGGCCTCAGAAGACATTGCCAAGCTGGCAGAGACACTGGCCAAGACTCAGGTGGCTGGGGGACAGCTGAGTTTCAAGGGCAAGAGCCTCAAACTCAACACTGCAGAAGATGGTGAGTTTCTGGAAGTTGTGCACTGGTGTGTCCAGGGGAGGAAAGGGAGTGTACTGAACTCTTACTGGTTGTCTGTCAGGCTCTTTCTGCTACATTGTCTCCATTATTTGTCCCAGCAGCTCTGTGAGGTATCATTGGGCCTATTCTAACAATGAAGCTCAGAGGTCGTTTGCCCATGAGCAAGCTCCCCTGCACTTTGCATGTTTGCATTGGGCATCCCTTTGTGCCCTGCCCTTTCTTTCTCAGGAGGGGATGGTAGGTAATGAGGGGCCACAGTTAGTGCCAGTCCCAAGATACAGCCTCTGACTCTGACTTCATATCTGGTGTTCTCCCCACCCCTGTCCTTAACCCCCATGATCCCAGGCAGGCCTGCGAATAGCTGCAGCTTTCCCCAGAGCTGAGGCTCTGGTGGAGCTGCATTAAAACAACCCGGGCCCTCTTGGGAGATGCTGGTTCATGCAACCAGATGTACTTGGGAGAGGGATGGCTGTCTGTGTGTATACAGGTACTGCAACCACAGAAAACTAGGAACCAGACAGCAGACCCTGTCTTTTCATCCCTCGTCAAGGCTTGGCTGCCACTGACCAACCCTGAATCCCCTGGCACCTGCAAGTGAAGGCACCTGCATCAAGTGAGGCCTCCTGGGATTCTGGCCCAACCAGGGGAACTGGTCTAGACATGCCTGGTTGTCATGTTTTGTAGGCAGCCTTGTTCTCCTCTCCAGATCGGAGGCTGCTTGAGTCCTTGGGTAGCTGGGAGCGTGCTGATGCACGTTCCTAACATCTCCATAAGGCCTAACATTTGTAGACTTCCTCCCTGTGCGTTTATCACTTTCTTTTTTGAGATGGAGTCTCACTCTATCACCCAGGCTGGAGTGCAGTGGCGTGATCTTGGTTCACTGCAAACCTCTGCCTCCCAGGTTCAAGCGATTCTCCTGCCTCAGCCTCCTGAGTAGCTGGGAATACAGGTGCCCGCCACCACACCCGGCTAATTTTTGTATTTTTAGTAGAGATAGGGTTTTGCCATATTGGTCAGGATGCTCTCGAACTCCTGATCTCAGGTGATCTGCCCACCTTGGCCTCCCAAAGTGTTAGGATTACAGGCGTGAGCCACTGTGCCCAGCATTTTTTTTTTTTTTTTTTTTTTTTTTTGAGATGAGTCTAACTCTGCCACCCAGGCTGGAGTGTAGTGGTGCGATGTTGGCTCCTTGCAACTTCTGTCTGCCAGGTTCAAGCAATTCTCCTGCCTCAGCCTCCCAAATAGCTGAGACTACAGGCTCACACCATCACGCCTGGCTAATTTTTTTTTTTTGAGACATAGTCTTGCTCTGTTGCCCAGGCTAGAGTGCGGTGGTGTGATCTCAGCTCACTTTAACCTCTGCCTCTTGGGTTCAGGCAATTCTCATGCCTCAGCCTCCTGGGTAGCTGGGACTACAGGCGTGTACAACTATGCCCAGCTAATTTTCTTTTCTCTCTTTTTTTTTTTTTTTTTTTTTGAGACAGAGTCTTGCTCTGTCACCCAGGCTGGAGTGCAGTGGTGCGATATCAGTTCACTGCAAGCTCCGCCTCCCTGGTTCACACCATTCTCCTGCCTCAGCCTCCCGAGTAGCTAGGACTACAGGCACCCGCCACCACGCCTGGCTAATTTTTTGTATTTTAGTAGAGATGGAGTTTTACCATGTTGGACAGGTTGGTCTTGAACTCCTGACCTCAGGTGATTTGCCCGCCTCAGCCCCTAAAGTACTGGGATTACAGGTGTGAGCCACTGTGTCCCGCCTTCAGCCTATTTTTGTATTTGTATTTTTATTATTGTTATTTTTTTGAGACATAGTCTTGCTCTGTCACCCAGGCTGGAGTGCAGTGGCATGATGTTGGCTTACTGCAGGCTCCGCCTCCTGGGTTCACGCCATTCTCCCACCTCATCCTCCCAAGTAGCTGGGACTACAGGCGCCCGCCACCGTGCCCGGCTAATTTATTTTTATTTTTATTATTATTTTTTTGAGACGGAGTCTGGGGCTCTGTCGCCCAGGCTGGAGTGCAGTGGCGTGATCTCGGCTCACTGCAAGCTCTGCCTCCCGGGTTCATGCCCTTCTCCTGCCTCAGCCTCCCAAGTAGCTGGGACTACAGGCGCCCGCCACCACACCCGGCTAATTTTTTGTATTTTTAGTAGAGACGGGGTTTCACTATGTTAGCCAGGATAGTCTCGATCTCCTGACCTCACGATCCGCCCGCCTCGGCCTCCCAAAGTGCTGGGATTACAGGTGTGAGCCACTGCCCAGCCAATTTTTTTGTATTTTTAATAGAGACAGCGTTTTGCCATGTTGGCCAGGCTGGTCTTGAATTCTTGACCTCAGGTGATCCGCCCACTTTGACCTCGTTTATCACTTTTGATGCTTGTGTCACCCTTGTGAGAGATAGATGGGAATGTTGCTGTTTTATAAATGAGAAAAAAGAATTTAGTAGACTTTAAGTAACTTGGCCAAGGTCACACATTTGATAAGTAGCAGAGCTAGGATTTTCACAGAGGTCCAGTGAAATCCCTATTCCTGTGCTTCTAATTAGACATTGAGCTCCATTTAGGAAACATGGATTTGATGCTAAATGCCATTTATTGAACACTGTCAGATAAGGGTATTAAGTGCCAGATAAGTAGTATCTCAGTTTATCTTCACAAAATCCCTTGAGATAGATTGCATTTCCATTTTGCAGATTGGAAAACTGAGGTTTAGGGAGGTGGTATGACATGCCTAAGGGCACAGCTTTAATGAGTAGGGCTGGGATTAGAACTCAAGTTTTGGGCCAGGTGCGGTGGCTCACGCCTGTATTCCCAGCACTTTGGGAGGCCGAGGTGGGCAGATCACCTGAGGTCAGGAATTCCAGACCAGCCTGGCCAACATGGAGAAACCCTGTCTACTACAAATACAAAAATTAGCCGGGTGTGGTGGTGGACACCTGTAATCCCAGCTACTCTCGGGAGGCTGAGGCAGGAGAATTGCTTGAACCCAGGAGGCGGAGGTTGCAGTGAGCCGAGATTGTGCCACTGTACTGCAGCCTCGGTGACAGAACGAGACTATCTCAAAAACAAACAAAAAACAAAACAAAAAAACTCAAGTTTGGCTGGCTCTGAAATCCATCCAGTTAACTTCTTTACTCTCCCAGCACAGGCTGAATGTGGTGTCTCCCATTTTGTAAGTCCCCAGGGGTGCCCAGCTTAGCCAGCTCCTAAGAAGCAGCAAATCTGGAATAGGAATGATATACCCAGGCAACTAATTGAAGGCAAAATGTGAATATACTCTATGAAAACAAGTGAAAAGGCTCTGGGAAGTAAGGCAGGGAGAGAGCTCACTTTTACTTTAAGAGCACTCAGGAAGTCTTTTCATCCCTTGCCAAGGCTTGGCTGGCACTGACCAACCCTGAATCCCCTGGCATCTGGAAGTCAAGTTACCCGCATCAGTGAGCCATCCTTGGGTTCCGGCTCAACCAGGGAACCTTAGGCCCACCTTGGACAACTTCTTAGGGAGCCCCTACTAAGTTATAAGTCCTTTCTCAAGACCCTTCTTGACCAGAAGGTCAAGTTCAAACTTTATCTCCCATACCCATCTCTGTCTCTTCCCTCCCACATGTCGCCCTACTCCATCCTGTACCAGCCAGACTCAACTTTATGTTTCATGTAAGTTTTGGTTTTGTTCAGATTTTATAATTAATGCAGGTTTATTATAGAATACAGAAACATTCAAAGAACAGGGAAAAAATATATCCTCACTTTCATATAACCCCAGGGATATGACTACTATTTTTTTTTTTTTTTCTGAGACACAGTCTCGCTCTGTAGCCCAGCCTGGAGTGCAGTGGCAAGATCTCGCTCACCGCTTCCCCCACCTCTTGGGTCCCGGTTCAAGCAATTCTGCCTCAGCCTCCCGAGCAGCTGGGATTACAGGCATGCGCCACCATGCCCAACTTATTTTTGTATTTTTAGTAGAGATGGGGTTTACCATGTTGGCCAGGCTGGTCTTGAACTCCTGACCTCATGATCCGTCCACCTTGGCCTCCCAAAGTGCTGGGATTACAGGCGTGAGCCACCGTGCCCAGCCTAGTCTTTTTTTTTTTTTCCTGAACATAGCTGAGTTCGTTTTGTTTTGTTTGTATTTTGAAACAGAGTTTCGCTCTTGTTGTCCAGGGATTAGTGCAATGCCATGATCTCGGCTCACTGCAACCTCAGCCTCCCAGGTTCAAGCAATTCTCCTGTCTCAGCCTCCCTAGTAGCTGGGACTACAGGCACCCACCACCACACCCAGCTAATTTTTATATTTTTAGTTAGAGACAGGGTTTCATCATGTTGGACAGGCTGGTCTCCAACTCTTGACCTCAGGTGATCCTCAGGCCTTGTCCTCCCAAAGTGCTGGGATTACAGGTGTGAGCCACCACTCCCGGCCCATTTTGTTTTTAATTGGGATTATGTTATAGATCTTTTAAAAGCTGCTGTATAACCTGATATATTGAGAATGTTTTACTTCAAGTAGTGAAAAACACACAATCATCCATTATCCTACCAGCTAGAGAGAACTGCTATAACATTTGGTTTCTATGTTCCTAGACCTTGTTATATGCACATGTGTGCATGTGTGTTTGTGTGTGAATACATACGTTTTTAAAGAGTGATCAGCCCAAATGCTTGAGTAACCTAATTTTTCACTTATTGCTATAACAGATTTTTCCAAGTCAAAAACACCTGTGTCATCTTTCATAGCAGTGCTGGTGTAACTATTTGTATAACGCGCCACAGTGAACCTCTGTCCTCCTCTCTGTCTTCCTGTCTCTCTCTTTTTTTGTTTCTTTTGTTTTGAGAAGGCAGGGTCTTGCTCTGTCCCCCCGGCTGGAGTGCTATGGCATGATCATGGCTCATTGCAGCCTCAACTTCTCAGGCTCAGCTGATCCTCCCAGCTCAGCCTCCCAAGTAGCTGAGACTACAGGTGCATGCCACCACACCAGGCTAATTTTTTTTTTTTTTCTTGAGACAGAGTCTTACTCTGTCGCCCAGGCTGGAGTGTAGTGGTGTGATCTCGGCTCACTACAACTTCCGCCTCCCAGGTTCAGGTGATTCTCCTGCCTCAGCTTCGTGAGTATCTGGGATTACAGGCATGTGCCATCACGCCCAGCTAATTTTTGTATTTTTAGTGAAGATGGGGTTTCACTGTATTGGTCAGGCTGGTCTTGAACTCCTGACCTTGTGATCTGCCCGCCTTGGCCTCCCAAAATGCTGGGATTACAGGCGTATGCCACCATGCCTGACTTTTTTTTAAGTTGGAGTCTTGCTCTGTCTCCCAGGCTGGAGTGCAGTGACACGATCTTGGCTCACTGCACCCTCCTCCTCCCAGGTTCAAGACATTCTCCTGCCTCAGCCTCCTGCATACCTGGGATTACAAACACCCACCACCACGCCCAGCTAATTTTCGTATTTTTAGTAAGACAGAGTTTCACCATGTTGCCTAGGCTGGTCTTAAACTCCTGGGCTCAAGCAATCCACCTGCCTTAGCCTCCCAAAGTACTGGGATTACAGGCGTGAGCCACTGCACTGGGCCTTCTGTCTTCTCTTGATGGACATTTAGGTGGTTTGGAATGTTTCATCAAAATAAAATAGTACAGTAGTGAACAAACACCCCCCACATGAATCACTTAACAATGAAAGCCTTTGTGCCATCGTGCCTGCTGGCCCTCTGGCTTGGGTGCCGTTTCTCTGCTTGGCCTGGTACACTGCCCATCTTTGGAGGCTCCACACACACCACCCACTTGGCAAAGTCTTCTTTGCTGTGAGCAGCCAGTTGCTCTTTTCCCTCGGCTCCCAAGCCTCTCTACATGCCTGGTTTTAACACTCATTACAGAGAAATCATCTGCATAGCTCTGTACTCTGGACCATGAGCCTGTCCGATTCTCTGTAAGCCAGGGCTCGTTGCACGGTAGGTGCACCATAAACTATTTAGTGGCAAGGTAGTTGGTTGCCAACCTCTCTCCTATCTTAGCTGTTTGTGACTCCAAAAGCCTAAGGTTCTCTGCTCTTTGGTCCCTGGCAGCTAAAGATGTGACTAAAGAGATTGAAGACTTTGATGGCTTGGAGGCTCTGCGTCTGGAAGGCAACACAGTGGGCGTGGAAGCAGCCAGGGTCATCGCCAAGGCCTTAGAGAAGAAGTCAGAGTTGAAGGTGAGCAGAGTGGGGCGAGTAGGCCCAGGCTGGTTTGAACAAGCTTCTGTTCATACTTCCACAGCCCCTGCCTGTGTCCAGTCTCTTCCAGGCCCATGCCTGTGTGGCTGTACCCCAAGCAGCTCCTCTTCCTCTGGCCTCCCCAGGGCACACAGCATTGGCTAGGGACCCTCTCCCCGTAGTCAGCAGACCCTGAGAGGGTGTTGGGGTGCAGGAGGAGTTTTGGCATGACACCTGTGAAAGATAAAGTAGGGAGAGCCTTTTGCTCATAATGCAGAGCTGTCACATGTGAGGCGGGAAGGTTGCAGAAATAACCAGCAGGAGCCTCTGACTGTGAGGCTGCTCTGACAGACCCACCCTCTCGGAGTTGCAGAGCAAAGATTGTCCATTGAAAGGAGTCTCGTGTTGGGCAGAAGTGGCCAGGCCTTAGCTCAAATGCTGCAGCAATAGGAAGGTGCTGTAGCCGGAGACTGCCAGCTCCCTACACTCCTCGCAGCAGAGGCAAGCTCTCTTTTTTTGTTTTTTGAGACGGAGTCTCACTCTGTCGTCCAGGCTGGAGTTCAGTGGTGCAGTCTCGGCTCACTGCAATATCCGCCTCCTGGGTTCAAGCAATTCTCCTGCCTCAGCCTCTCGAGTAGCTGGGATTACAGGCTCCCACCACCACTCCCAGCTAAATTTTTTTTTTTTTTTTTTTTTTTTTTTTTTTGAGATGGAGTCTTGCTCTGTCGCCCAGGCTGTAGTGCAGTGGCGCGATATCTGCTCACTGCAAGCTCCGCCTCCCGGGTTCACACCATTCTCCTGCCTCAGCCTCCCGAGTAGCTGGGACTACAGGCGCCTGCCACTATGCTCGGCTAATTTTTTGTATTTTCAGTAGAGACGGGGTTTCACTGCATTAGCCAGGATGGTCTCAATCTCCTGACCTTGTGATCCGCCCGTCTCGGCCTCCCAAAGTGCTGGGATTACAGGCGTGAGCCACCGCGCCCGGCCCCAGCTAATTTTTTTTTGTATTTTTAGTAGAGATGGGGTTTCACTGTGTTAGCCAGGATGGTCTCGAATTCCTGACCTTGTGATCTGCCCGTGAGATGGAGTCTCACACTGTCACCCGGGCTGGTGTGCAGTGGTGCGATCTCAGCTTGCTGCAACCTCCACTTCCCAGGTTCAAGTGATTCTCCTGCCTCAGCCTGCCAAGTAGCTAGGATTACATGCACCCACCACCACGCCCAGCTAATTTTTTGTATTTTTTAGTAGAGACGGGGTTTCACTACGTTGGCCAGGCTGGTCTCGAACTCCTGACCTTGTGATTTGTCCGCCTCGGCCTCCCAATGTGCTGGGATTACAGGAATGAGCCACCGCATGCGGCTGGCAAGTTCTCTTGAAGGTTAGATCCAAGTGGTGCCCTTCTTGGCCAACACAAAGGGCAAGTCAGGTTATTCTAGCCCGTGTTCCCCAAACAGGTTCTACTAAACACCAGTCTTCCGATACGCTCTGTGAGAAAAGCAAGAGTATCATGTTCAAAGCGCTGGGAGATGTCACTGGGTATTCCCCTCTCTTTGAAATCCCAAAGTCATGAGGGAGATAGACCAGAGTTCCAGAATGGCATTGTCTCTTCATATGTGCATGGCTAGGGTTGGGCTGGGCTCTTCTGCATGCCATTGCCTGCTCACAGCAACCAGGGAAGAGACTGGGTTGAGTCTCCATTTATAAGTCAGGGGAACTGAGGCTCAGAGGGGCTCATTAAATAGCCACGATCAGTCGGGCATGATGGCTCACAGCTGTAATCCTAGCACTTTGGAAGGCCAAGGCCCAGAAGTTCGAGACCAGCTTGGACAACATGGTGAAACCCCGTCTCTACAAAAAGTACAAAAATTAGCCCAGCATGGTGGTGTGCACCTATGATCCCAGCTCCTTGGGAGGCTAAGATGAGAGGATCACTTGAGCCTGGGAGGCAGTGGTTTCAGTGAGCCAAGATTGCACCACTACACTCCAGCCTGAGCAGCAGAGCAAGACCCTGTCTCAAAAAAAGAAAAAAAAAAGCCGGGCCTGGTGAGTCACGCCTGTAATCCTAGCACTTTGGGAGGCCAAGGCGGGCAGATCATGAGGTCAAGAGATCAAGACCATCCTGGCCAACAAGGTGAAATCCCGTCTCAAAATACAGAAATTTGCTAGGTGTGGTGGCGTGCGCCTGTAGTCCCAGCTACTCAGGAGGCTGAGGCAGGAGAATTGCTTGAAACCAGGAGGCAGAGGTTGCAGTGAGCCAAGATCGTGCCATTGCCCTCCAGCCTAGCGACAGAGCGAGACTCTGTCTCAAAAAAGAAAAAAAATAGCAGAGATGTGGCCAAGCCACACATCACACTCCTGAGATCAGTGTTCTCTCTGTGGCACCAGTTTCTGCAGGAGAAGGAATATGGGACTGGGGGCCATGAGAGGATTCACCCCGGAAGGGCCTGCAAGCTTATTTACAAAGTGTCACTGCGTATTTGTTTCCTTAGGAAGGTCATGGTCAAGTTAACCACCAAGACAGTGATTGTTTCTGCTCTCCTGCCCTGGGCCTGTACTTTCCCTGAGCATAAGCTAGGATGTTTTCCAACCAAAGAACTCAGAACTCAGCCCTCCCTGAGACCTATGAAGAACAGGAATGAAGGAGCCATGGGCCTGAAGGCTACAGGACTCAGCAGGAGCTGAGCTTGCGTTCAGCACATGGGATCAAGCCCTAACAGCACCACCTTGTTTGCCGTATGTGGCCTTGCCCTGCGTGCAGCTCTGAGGCTGGGCTCTTATATGAAATAGGAGATAGAGCCCTTCCTTCTTCCTCAGAGGTTGTCCTGGGAGAGCTTGGTCGGTAGGAGTGCTGCATGCACCTTCCCGCCTGCTGCAGATGCAGTGGCTCCAGTGAATCACTGCACGCCACCTCCCAGGCCCTCCTCTGTGTAGGAAGCAGCCTAGGGCAGGGGCAGGGTGGGATCTGCTCTTGATGGCCCAGTGTTCTGGGCGTAGTGCTGATGCCAGAGGTGTTCTCTCCGCTGCTGCAGCAGTGTGCAAGTGAGGAGCGAGGTCTTGACAGGTGAGAGAAGTGCAGCCCAGAGTCACACAACTAGGGGTAGGCTGAGGTGGAGTCCAGGTGTCAGCCCAAGCTCTTTTTTTTTTTTTTTTTTTTGAGACGGAGTCTCGCTGTGTCCCCAGGCTGGAGTGCAGTGGCGTGATCTCGGCTCACTGCAAGCTCCGCCTGCTGGGTTCATACCATTCTCCTGCCTCAGCCTCCCGAGTGGCTGGGACTATGGGCGTCCGTCCACCACCACGTCCGGCTAATTTTTTGTATTTTTAGTAGAGACGGGTTTCACCATGTTAGCCAGGATGGTCTCAATCTCCTAATCTCGTAATCTCGTGATCCACCCGCCTCGGCCTCCCAAAGTGCTGGGATTACAGGTGTGAGCCACCGTGCCTGGCTTTTTTTTTTTTTTTTTTAAGAGACAGTTTCACACCATTGCCCAGGCTGTAGTGCAGTGGCATGATCATAGCTCGCTACAGCCTTGAACTCCCAGGCTCAAGTGATCCTTCCATCTCAGCCCCCTAGGTAGCTGGGACCATGTGTGTGCCACAATGCCCAGCTAATTTTTTTCTTTTTTTTTTTTTTTTTAAATGATGGGGTCTTGCTATGTTGCCCAGTCTGATCTTGATCTCCTAGGCTCAAGCAGTCTTCCTACTTTGGCCTTCCAAATTGCTGGAATTATTGGTGTAAGCCAATGTGCCCAGTCCAAGCAAGCTCTTAACTGCTTTGCTGTTCACGTGGGAGATCATTAGGACCTAAAACCTCATTTCAGAGATAGGATACCAGAGGCTGGAGAGGGGGAGTGGTGGCTGGAGTCAGCTAAATCAGGATTGGAACCCAGACGGTGTGCCCTAGAGTCCTGTGCTGACTGTTCAGCTCATTAGAGTTGGGTTTGGGGAGCTTTGTTCAGAGTGACATGCCAGTATCTGTTGTGAGGGACTGTGGCGCTCGGGCTCTGGCTGCCTGTTCCTGGCCCTATGGACCTGCGTGCAAGTGTAACTACTAAGCAGATCTGGTGTAGAGCAGACAGCTGAGGCCCCAGGTGTGTTCATGGTCTGCTTTATTGGTGGATATGCGGATTTTTCTGCAAAAACCAGCTTCCTTAGTATGTAAGGTGGGAGCAGATAACTTGATCCCCGGAGTTTGAGACAAGCCTGGACAACATAGGGAGATTCCCAGCTCTATAAAATATACAAAAATTAGCTGGGTGTGGTGGTACACACATGTAGTCCCAGCTACTTGGGAGGTTGAGGTGGGAGGATGGCTTGAGCCTGGGAGGTCGAGGCTGCAGTGAGCCGTGTTTGCATGGCTATGCTCCGGCCTGGGAGACAGAGTGAGACCCTGTCTCAAAATAAAAAATGAGGGAGGGCTGGGCATGGTGGCTCTCATGCCTATCATCCCAGCACTTTGGGAGACTGAGGCAGGTGGATCACCTGAGGTTAGGAGTTCAAGACCAGCCTGGCCAACATGGTGAAACCCCATCTCTATTAAAAAAAAAACAACAAAAATTAGCTGGGCGTGGTGGTGGATGCCTGTAATCCCAGCTACTCTGGAGACTGAGACAGGAGAAACACTTGAACTTGGGAGGTGGAGGTTGCAGGGAGCCAAGATCAGGCCATTACACTCTAGCCTGGGCGACGAGTGAAACTCTGTCTCAAAAAATAAATAAATAGATAAAATAGGCCGGGCACGGTGGCTCATGCCTGTAATCTCAGCACTTTTGGAGGCTGAGGTGGGTGGATCACCTGAGGTCAAGAGTTCAAGACCAGCTTGGCCAATATGGCAAAACCCCATGTCCACTAAAAATACAAAAAATTAGGCCGGGCGCGGTGGCTCAAGCCTGTAATCCCAGCACTTTGGGAGGCCGAGGCGGGCGGATCACGAGGTCAGGAGATCGAGACCATCCTGGCTAACACGGTGAAACCCTGTCTCCACTAAAAATACAAAAAATTAGCCGGGCGTGTTGGCGGGCGCCTGTAGTCCCAGCTCCTCGGGAGGCTGAGGCAGGAGAATGGCCTGAACCCGGGAGGCGGAGCTTGCAGTGAGCCGAGATCGCGCCACTGCACTCCAGCCTGGGTGACACAGCAAGACTCCGTCTCAAAAAAAAAAAAAAAAAAAAAAAAAAAAAAATACAAAAAATTAGCCGGGTGTGGTAGCGGGCGCCTGTAATCCCAGCTACTTGGGAGACTGAGGCAGGAGACTCACTTGAACCTGGGAGGCAGAGGTTGCAGTGAGCCGAGATTGCTCCACTGCACTCCACCCTGGGTGCGACAGGGTGAGACTCTGTCTCAAAAATAAATAAATAAAATAAGGGTAATTGAGGTATCCATCACCTTAAATATTTATCTTTATGCTAGGAACATTCAAATTTTTCTCTTCCGGCTTTTTTTTTTTTTTTTGAGACAGTCTTTCTGTGTCACCCAGCAGGCTCCTGTGCAGTGGCGCAATTTCAGCTCAGCACAACCTCTGCCTCCCGGTTTCCAGCAATTCTCATGCCTCAGCCTCTTGAGTAGCTGGGACTACAGGCGTGCACCACCATGCCTGGCTAATTTTTATACTTTTAGTAGAGATGGGGTTTTGACATGTTGGCCAGGCTACTCTCGAACTCCTGACCTCAGGTGATCTGCCCGTCTCCACCTCCCAAAGTGCTGGGATTACAGGTGTGAGCCACCGTGCCCGGCATCTTCTAGGTATTTTGAAATGTATAGTAGAGTAATGTAAACAATAGTTACCCTGTTGACCTATTGAACACTAGGTCTTATTTCTTCTAACTTTATACTTGTCTCCATTAATTAACCTTTCTTCAGCCTCCCCTCCCTCTAACCTTCCAGGCCTCTGGTAACTACCAATCTACTATCTTCACGAATTGCCTAATACTTTCTTTAAATCATACCAGGAGTGGTGTCACATGCTTGTAATTGCAGGTACTGTGGAGGCTAAGGTGGGAGGATCACTTGAGGCCAGGAGGTCGTTACAGTGAGCTATGATTGTGCCACTGCACTCCAGCCTAGGCAACAGAGTGAGAACCCATCTCTTAAAAAAATGAAAAAAACAGCAAACTTTCATGTAATTTCTTTTTTTTTTTTGAGACGGAGTCTCACTCTGTCGCCCAGGCTGGAGTGCAGTGGCGCAATCTCGGCTCACTGCAAGCTCCGCCTTGCGGGTTCACGCCATTCTCCTGCCTCAGCCTCTCCGAGTAGCTGGGACTACAGGCGCCCGCCACCACGCCCGGCTAATTTTTTGTATTTTTAGTAGAGACGGGGTTTCTCTGTGGTCTCGATCTCCTGACCTCGTGATCCGCCCGCCTCGGCCTCCCAAAGTGCTGGGATTACAAGCGTGAGCCACCACGCCCGGCCACTTTCATGTAATTTCAAAGCACTTCTATGAATGGAAAGCTGACATTCCTTACAATAAAGGAAATAAAATAGTGTTACTGAATTATTATTTGATGCTGTTGCTGTTTAATGGCTCTGAGCCTGAGGCCTGCTCTCCCTTTGTTAAAAAGTTCCCGTCACTATGCTAATTTTTGTATTTTTAGTAGAGATGGGGTTTCACCATGTTGGCCAGGCTGGTCTGGAACTCCTGACCTCAAGTGATCTGCCCACCTCGGCCTCCCAAAGTGCTGGGATTACAGGCGTGAGCCACTGGCCCTCAACGCGGAATTCTGTGTTGTTTATGTTCATGTTTCTCTGTTATCCATAACCATGTCACACGTCCACCTAGAGGGTTGTACAAGTCAGGGATTTTCCTGATACTTCTGAGCCCCCAATAACCCCTGGAGGCCTCTTGATTTGAGGACAGGCCTCCAGGTCCCACCAGCTACAGCCAGAATGGGTCCAGCTTTTCACAAACAAAGCTCAAGTTAAGTCTTGGGGGCCAGGCGCGGTGGCTCATGCCTGTAATCCCAGCACTTTGGGAGGCCAAGGTGGGCAGATCACCTGAGGTCGGGAGTTCAAGACCAGCCTGACCAAAATGGAGAAACCCTGTCTCTACTAAAAATACAAAATTTGCCAGGCATAGTGGCGGACGTCTGTAATCCCAGCTACTCCGGAGGCTCAGGCAGGAGAATTGCTTGAACCCGGGAGGCGGAGGTTGTGGTCAGCCGAGATTGCGCCACTGCACTCCAGCCTGGGCAACAAGAGCGAAATTCCATCTCAAAAAAAAAAAAAAGTCTTGTGATGCTCGGGTAGTTGAAATCCACCAGGATGAGGCTTCACTATGGGCCTCCAGGGGTCTCTCTCCCGCTAACTCTTCTTTCTGCTGCAGCGCTGCCACTGGAGTGACATGTTCACGGGGAGGCTGCGGACCGAGATCCCACCAGCCCTGGTAAGCGAACAAGCTGCTCTTCCCCTCCACGCACAAAGCCCTCTTTGGCAATCCCAGGGCTTTTCTCATGCTTTATTCTTTCTGGAGCCTAAGATAAGCCCTGTGGGTGATTGAGCTGCTGGAATGGAAGCCTGGCAAGTCCAGCATGTGCCCTGTGTCCTGACAGGAGGGGAGGGTGGGGGCACAGGGACTGACAGGGGAGGAACCCTGAGGGTGGGGATTTCAGGGAGGTGGGAGAACTGAGACCACGCACTCCTGGGTCCTCTTGAGCTGCTTGGCTTGGTTGACTGTGGATTTCACCCCAATACAATTGCCCCGCCTTTCCTGGCAACCCCTTTCTGCACCTCGCAGTCCTGCTCCTTCATGACTTCTCTGCACACAGCCCATGTAGCCGTCCCCATCTTTCTCTGGCTCCTCCCTTTCTCCATACCACTCTCTGCTTTGGTTTGTGCCTGTCACGGGTGGCTTCCCAGTTCTTCATTCCCAGGGCTCAGACTGGCTTGGGTCGAGTTCCCAGTCTCTGAGTGCGTGTGTGTGGAAGGAAATAGAAAGGGGCAACACAGAACACAGAAAGGCATGCCTGGCCAAGGGAAGAGGGCAGGGCTGGCGGTCGGCAGCCTCTCAGTGTATCCTCCTGGCACGGGGTTGCACATGGCAGGCCCTGAGGGTGCAGGTTTCTGGTCAGTGATGAGTGTGCACATTGATGTTGCTGAGCCCCTCACCCTGGTTGCGCCCAACCTCCTTTTATTTTTTTTAAGAGACAGGGTCTTGCTATGTTGCCCAGGCTGGTCTTGAACTCCTGGGCTCAAACAGTCCTCCCACGTCAGCCTCCCAAGTAGCTGGGATTACAGGTGCGTGCCACTGCACCTGGCTTGTGAGGCTAAGATTTGGAATGTAGGTTAAGAAAATTCATTTCTGGCCGGGGGTGGTGGCTCATGCCTATAATCCCAGCACTTTGGGAGGCTGAGGCGGGCAGATCACTTGAGGTCAGGAGTTCAAGACCAGCCTGGCCAACACGGCAAAACCCCGTTTTACTAAAAATACAAAAATTAGCTGGCATGGTGGTGCCTACCTGTAATCCCAGCTACTTGGGAGGCTGAGGCAGGAGAACTGCTTGAACCCAGGAGGTGGAGGTTGCAGTGAGCCAAGATCATGTCACTGCACTCCAACCTGGGTGACAGAGCAAGACTCCATCTCAAAAAAAAAAAAAAAAAAAAAAAAGGAAATTCATTTCAGTGATTATATATGTTAAAGAATTTCAAGTCAGGCCAGGCACGGTGGCTCATGCCTGTATTCTCAGTACTTTGGGAGGCTGAGGTGGGAGGTGTGGATCACGTGAGGTCAGGAGTTGGAGACCAGCCTGGCCAACATGCCGAAACCGTGTGTCTACAAAAGTACAAAAATTAGCTGGGCATGATGGCAGGTGCCTTGTAATCCCAGCTATTCAGGATGCTGAGGCGAAAGAATCACTTGAACCTGGGAGATGAAGGTTGCAGTGAGCTGAGATTGTGCCATTGCGTTGCAACCTTGGGCAAGAGAGAGTGAGACTCCATCTCAAAAAAAAACAATTTCAAGTCAGAAAAGATGGTGAAGAAAACTCTCTTTTGCATACTCACTGTGGAATTCTCACTGTGCAAGTTTTGCCTAAATTTTAGCGTTTCGTTTCCCTGAGCTTTCAGAAGGTATTCTTTTGGTTTTTGTTTTCTTTTACTTGACCCTGTAGCAATGGGGAAGAGAAAGTATTCTTATCTCTATGTTCCCAATCATGAGAACAAATCTTAGGGGGATAAGAGAATTTAGGGTTAGAAGATGGCATGCAGTGGAGTAGGCACAGGGTATTTGAGCAGCTCTGACTGCTTCAGGGCTAGAGGTCCATTGGGGCTAGATCGCCAGGGGCTAGGCTTTTTTTTTTTTGAGACGGAGTCTCACTCTGTCCGTCTCAAAAAAAAAAAAGCCTAGCCCCGGCGATCTAGCCCCAATGGACCTCTAGCCCTGAAGCAGTCAGAGCTGCTCAAATACCCTGTGGTATTTGAGCTTTTTTTTTTTTGAGACGGAGTCTCACTCTGTTTCCCAAGCTGGAGTGCAGTGGCACGATCTCGGCTCACTGCAAGCTCCGCCTCCTGGGTTCAAGCAATTCTCCTGCGTCAGCCTCCCAAGTAGCTGGGATTACAGGCAGGCACCACCATGCTAGCTAATTTTTTGTATTTTTAGTAGAGATGGGGTTTCACTGTGTTAGCCAGATGGTCTCGATCTCCCAGCCTCGTGATCCGCCCGCCTCGGCCTCCCACAGTGCTGGGATTACAGGTGTGACCCACCGTGCCCAGCCACCAGGGGCTAGGCTTTCTGTGGGTAGGGCAACCAGAGGACACATTGCCTTTTGCTTACTGAGTGGTGGGAGGATGGTAGAAACTGCCTCATCTGCCATGTCTGTGGCCAGGGTGAGGGCAGAAAGTCTCCCTTCCACATCCCCACACCCATGGACCACCTGCCCAGCCCCCATTTCTGCCCCAGTCTCTGGCAGAGCCTCCTCTCTGACCACTTCTCCTGGTGGGGTGAGGGAGTGTAGCTCTCCCTAGCCCAGGAGGTTTCCAGGAGAGCTCCAAATCCCCCTGTCAAAGCTGATCCTGGCTGTGGCTTAGAGATGGCCACCTCCATCTGCCGGTCACCACCAGAAACCCTGGAGGCATTTGTGGTTCCTCCCTCCCTCCCTCCTCCTGCACGTCCAGGGAACCACCAGCTTCCGCATGTCCCCTGCTCCGTGAACAGGCAGCTCCTCTCCCAGACTTGTCACACCGGCCGGCAGGTCCCCTCTGTTGCCAGTGTCGCTGCCTCACACTCCCGTGTGGGCACTGCAGCTCCCCTTCCTGTGCATCTGCTCACCTCAGGTCCGGGGATGTTATTTCCATATCCCTCAGCCACCTCAAAGCCTACTGCTCTCAGGCTGAGGCTCACAGTCCTTGGCCTGGCATTCAAGGCTCTTGCCTGATCTGATCCGTCACTTCCCTTCCACCCAAAACCCATGCCACGGCTTCTTCCAGAGCCTACCCACAGCTTTCCCCCAGGCTTACAGCCTGCTGCTTCATGCTTATGTCTCTCTGCTCCTGTTTTTTCAGCTGCCTGGAGTCTTTTCACGTTGACTAGCTGATTCTCATCCAGACTAAGCCCAAATGCCACCTCTTACAAGGAGCCTTCCCGGGCCACCCCATGCATACGCATGCCCCACTCTCCAGCTGTTAGGAGCCCTTTGCAGGGTTTCCAGTCCTAAGAATACCAAAATGGTTTGTGTCTGTGCTGGTTCTGCACCAGCCAGGGTGTCCTTGGAAGGCAGAACTGGGCCTGGCACAGAAGCAGCACCTGCTGGGTGTCTATGAAACTGACACGAGCTTCCTCTGTGCCCAGATCTCACTAGGGGAAGGACTCATCACAGCTGGGGCCCAGCTGGTGGAGCTGGACTTAAGTGACAATGCATTCGGGCCTGACGGTGTGCAAGGCTTCGAGGCCCTGCTCAAGAGCTCAGCCTGCTTCACCCTACATGAACTCAAGCTCAACAACTGTGGCATGGGCATTGGCGGCGGCAAGGTGGGTGTGGCAGCCCCCTCCCCTCAGAGTCTCCTGGTCCACCCACATCCGTCTGATGTGTGCCCTGGCCCTGGGCCACCACCATCTGGGATGGTCAGCCGTTGTTTTCAAAAGAGAAAGGCCTCAAAGGCAGCAGCCGGTGGCCGGAGCGTAGAGGCATCCATGAGGGTGGGGTTGCCAAGCAACCATCCGAAGTTCTTGGGTTGGCTTGGCAACGCAGAGGGAGTGCCGCTGCATACCTGCTCCAGCCTGCTGGCTCTGCAAAACTCAGGGCTTGGGGCATCCCTGTACTCACTGTACCCACAGAGCAGCTGGTAGAGCCTGGCACATAGGCAGAGGGAGTCTGAAAAGAGGAGCGTACGCTCAGGGGGGCACTGTCACAGCTCACCTTTATTCCTGGACAGGGCCTTGCCCAGGGGGGTGTCCTCAGGCAAGGTCAGTGTAGAGCTTCATGTTGGGCTGGTCAGTGTAGAGTGGAGCTTCTTTGCTTCCCAGAACCTGCATCAAGGGTGGCCTGCTGTATTATTCTCTTCCAACCCCATCCCAGTGCCTTTAGACCCAGGGTTGGAGGACACTGAGTGCCAGGCTGCAACCCCTACACATACTTTCTAACCAAAGGGAGAAAAGGGCTGGGGACATGGAACTAACAGCAGTTGGACATCTTATTTGAATATGCAATACCTTAACTTTTCCCACCCACACTGAAAGGTGGCTGGTGCCATCCTCGTTTTTCCACATGACTCAGCATAGGCTTAGAGAGATGGAGTGGAGTGGATCACATAGCTAGTGCTGTGAGGCCCATGGAGCCCCAGGCTGAGTAGCTGGAGTGGCCTCCCCTGCAGAGGGCGCCTGTGTCCCTCGGCCTGATGTGAGGGTGAGCAGGGGCAGGCTCTGTGCGTGCCTTAGCCAGCCCTCCCCCAAGTCCACTTGGGCAATAAGCTATCCCTGTGTTAAGATGTAAAAATGGGCCGGGCATAGTGGCACAGTGGCTCACGCCTGTAATCCCAGCACTTCGGGAGGCTGAGTCGGGTGGATCACCTGAGGTCAGGAGTTCGAGACCAGCGTGGCCAACATGGTGAAACCCCATCTCTACTAAAAATACAAAAATTAGCTGGGTGTGGTGGCAGGTGCCTGTAGTCCCGGCTATTCGGAAGGCTGAGGCAAGAGAATTGCTTGAACCTGGGAGGCAGAGGTTGGAGTGAGCCGAGATGGCACCACTGCACTCCAGCCTGGGCAATAAGAGCAAAACTCTGTCTCAAAAAAAAAAGAACAACAACAACAAAAACCAAACAGAAACATATAAAAATGTTTGCATCAGCACAGAAAGCAGGTGTGGCCCAACCTAGAGTGAGTGAGATACGCTGGGAGAGCCAGAGACTCTATTCTAGCAAAGTGCTTCGGTTTTCCTTCCATTACTTCCCTTCTCCTTCCCAGCAGTGCCTGGAAACCGAGGCTCAGGGAGCTTTCCTACTGGCCAGGAGTTGTCTGGCCTGTCCTATACTTGTAGTGGGGTGAGTTGGGGAATGAGTTTTAGACCCAGGGCCAGAGGGCCTCCTGGGCAGACAGGCCCACCCTGGAGTTTGATTGCGCCTCCCTGACCACTGGTTTGATTAGGTCTCTGGGTCTCGGCCTTGTTGACCTTTGCCTCTTGGGAGCTCATACGCCATGGTCTGGGTGTCTAACCAAGGCCTGCAGGTCCTTTGGAATCTTTTTCTTCTGGGCAGTGTGTTTAGTGTGGTTTCTGCGCCATGCACCATGAGAATAGAAGGTCCCAGAGGTGTTGGCGGGGCAAGAGGCATGGCCCTGTGCTTGGGAACTCTCCATACCCAAGTTGGACTCCTGCAGGAGCTAAGGCCCTCACCACATGGCCTCCAGGGAATCTGGGAGAATGGGGGTGACCTAGCAGTCAGCTGCTGCTGCTGAGTAGCTTCCTCGGAGGCTGGTCTTTGGCCGAAGTTTGATGTCTCTACCCTGAGTGTGTGTGTGATTGTGTGTGCGTGATCCACCATCACCACTGTGGAGTCAGGCAGGTGCTGGCTTTTCTGTTCCTCAAGGACGGCTGTGTGCAGTCTCATGCCAGGAGTTAGGCCAACCTACCCGCCATGTGCGGCTTTGCTAAATACTTGCCGGGTGACCTTGGCCAATTCACTCATCTCTCAGAGCCTCAGCTTCCTCATCTGTAAAGTACGGCCAATCCTGCCTGCCTCCCAGGCTGCTGTTGAGGTTGAAACGAGAAAATATGCCGAGGATGCCCAGGCCCTAGCAGGTGCTCTGCAAACATCAGGTGTTCTGCAAATATCACTTCTCTCTTGGTGCACTAGCTCGTGATTCTTTTATGTCGCATTTACCATGGGCTCTGATTCCCATTGGTCAGTCTCCGTTTTTCAGTGCTTTTCCTAATGGTGTAACCAGCGTAGAAGCTACTTCCTGGCACCACACCAGGGACAGGGCAAGCTGGGTGTTAGGTTTTTACCACCAGCAGGCAAGCCCCTGCTGTGCCTGGCCAGCTTAGGCACAGGCATGTATCAGACAGGTTCGTCTGGACCGTGGACTTGGCAGCTGGCTCCCTTGGACATTGTGGTGTGTGGAAGAGAAGCTGGAAGATTTGGGCTTTGGTCCAGAGTCCACCACTTCTTTATTGACCATAAGAAAGTTTCCATTCCTCTTACCCTGGGTTTCTTCAGCTGGAAAACGGGAGTCATGATGTTCCCACCTAGCAGAGGGCCTTAGACAGTGAAGTGAGCTGACTAGGAAGTCCTTCCCCTGGACCTGGCTGAAAGTTCATGCACTCCATGTGGTCTCTCCCTTTGCTCAATAGGGCTTGGTCTCCCCGTCTCGAAAGTGAATCTAAACCTCTCAGGCTGGTGTGACACAGCATTAGAGATAAAAACCTTTTGTAACTGAAGTGCTAAGCATATGGAAGGTGTGACTATTGTGCTGTTAGCAGTCCTGTGTGCCTTGACCTGCAGCGATGGGTGGTGTGGGATGTTGAAGAGCAGTTCAGTGGCAGTGGCCACCCCGCTGGGAGAAGGGGCTCCTGCCCATGGCCTGGGCCCCTTGCCTTTCCCCACAGATCCTGGCTGCAGCTCTGACCGAATGTCACCGGAAATCCAGTGCCCAAGGCAAGCCTCTGTCCCTGAAGGTCTTTGTGGCTGGCAGAAACCGTCTGGAGAACGATGGCGCCACTGCCTTGGCAGAAGCTTTTAGGGTGAGTGGTTTCTGTCCATCCTGCCGCTGCGGCCTTGAGGTGCACTCGGCATAGTAGGCTGACAGTTCTGGATGCTAATCCCAGGGCTGGCACTCAACCAAGAGACCTGGGGCGTCACGTGCCCTCTCCAAGCCTGTTAACCCATCTGAAAATGAGCCAGGATTCCTGTCGTGCATTTCTGGAAAGGTGTGTGACTTTCTGGAAAGGTGTGTGACTGGCTCCCTCAGGTGAGGCTTCAGGCCAGGCAGGCCCCTCTGACCAAGGAGTGTCATCTGCCAGGCTCAGAAGTGGTGAAGTTAGATGGTGCGAATGCTGACAGTAGCCTGGCCCAGCCCCTGGTGTGGGGCACAGAGAAGGAACATACCAGACTTCCAAGACGGAGATAGGCAGGGGCAGCCGCAGGGCTCAGGTGTCAAATGACATGCTCTCAGGTGACCTTGTCCCCACTCCTCTTCCACTCTCCTCCTCTACCCATCCCCGCAGGACATTGCTGAGTCCCCGACCGTGAGTGCCAGCAGAAGGCTACAGTTGCCTCTAACAGGACTGAAAACTTTGGGGTCTGTCTCCCTCCTCTCTTTTCTGTTTTTTTTGAGGCAGATTCTCATTCTGTAAGCCATACTGGAGTGCAGTGTGCGATCTTGGCTCACTGCAGTCTTCGCCTCCCAGGTTCAAGCAGTTCTGCCTCAGCCTCCCGAGTAGCTGGAATTACGGGCACCTGCCACCACACCCGGCTAATTTTTGTATTTTTATTAGAGATGGGGTTTTACCATGTTGGCCAGGTGGTCTCGAACTCCTGACCTCAAGTTATCTGCCTGCCTGGGCCTCCCAAAGTACTGGGATTACAGGCGTGAGCCACCACGCCCGGCCCCTCTTCTCTTAATTTAAATGTTTTCTTCAGCAAACAGTATCCTAGGAGCATTGCTCATACGGGCCGGAATGGCACCCACTGTCCTGGCTGCCCACCGAGGCTGCCTGTAGACACCCTTTGCCTTCTTCAGTGCCAAGTGGACATCGCAGAGATCTGCCTTGTGTCTCCCTGCACCCCTGGCTGCAGGGGAGCTCCTGCTGCCTCCTCTGGAGCTGGTGAGGGCCTCGCTGCCATCCTTGGATCCCTCCCTGCCCTCAGCCTGCTGTCCTCAGTGCACTGGGAGGAGGGGGTGCGCTGTGGTTGTGCTGAGCCTTCATAGGTGTCCTCTGGTGGTCTTAAAATGGGGGTTCTTAACCCCCCCCAGTATGTGGATAGAATTCAGGGGTCTGTGAACATGGTTGAGGAAAAAATAACATCATTATTTATTACTAATGTAGCTAAAATATGTAGTGTGACCTTTGATTATGAATGTAGACAACCTCACAGCATTAGAAAGGCCTGTGACTACCCACATAACAAACAAGCACATGTAGTCCCTGAACCCCAAAAAAAAATTTTTGTTGAGACAGGGTCTCACTCTGTTGCCCAGGCTGGAGTACAACGGTGCAATCTCAGCCCACTGCAGTTGGAGCTTCCCAGGCTCAAGTGATCCTCCCACCTCAGCCTCCCGATTAGCTGGCTACAGGTGCGCACCACCATGCCCACCCAGTTAATTTTTGTATTTTAGTAGAGATGGGGTTTCACCATGTTAGCCAGGCTGGTCTCAAACTCCTGACCTCAGGTGATCCACCCACCTTGGCCTCCTAAAAGTGCTGGGATTATACGCATAAGCCGCAGCGCCCAGCTTAAAGTTTTTAAAAAAATAAATAAAAAGAAAATCTTGTGACTTTATCCCCAGTGGAAATCACAGATGTTTCATATGAAGTTATAGTTATTGCTGATATATAGAAATATTTCTTACTACATCAAAATTACAGTAATATTGGACCCACCCCTAGGTCTTGTTATTTAGTGCATTAACAAGAAGTTTGTATGTCACTACAGCATGCGTTTGGAGTTTTTTCCTAAATGTTTTGATAACTGTTCCAACTGAGTTGATTTCCTTTGTAATTCTGTATAATTTATCTTAAAATTAAAAAAAAAACAAACATTTTTTGAGGAGGGGACCCAGGGGCTTCACCAGACTGCCTGAAGGGTTCATGGCACAGAAAATATTAAGAAGGCCTGACCTGGAGTGTGCCCAAGTTGGCATTCCTGTATTTATTTGTGGACCACCTGCTTCCCACATTGCCTCATGTTGCACTGAGCACCTGAAGACAGCAGAAGGTTCCTTGGCACAGTTATGCCAGGCCAACCCTCAGTCCTGGGTCACAGTGGAGACTGGGACACGGCCCTCTCCTCCAAACCTCAGGGGCTGGTGGGCTGCAGAATATAGGCTTTGAATGTAGGCAGGATGAGGACCACCATGATAGAGGAGGGACCAGGTGCTCCGGGAGCACAGAGGAAGCGCACTGGCCCCTGGCTGGGGGAATCCAGGAAGACTTTCTAGGAGAGGAGGTGACCAAAACAAGAGCCCTAGAACTCATATGAGTTAGCCTGTCAAGAAAATGCTGACTGGCCGGGTGTGGTATCGCATGCCTGTAATCCCAGCACATTGGGAGGC
Source organism: Symphalangus syndactylus (assembly GCF_028878055.3). Classification (NCBI taxonomy): domain Eukaryota; kingdom Metazoa; phylum Chordata; class Mammalia; order Primates; family Hylobatidae; genus Symphalangus; species Symphalangus syndactylus. The sequence continues at coordinate 18,502,181 of NC_072440.2, forward strand.
CGAGGAAGCTGGATCACCTGAGGTCAGGAGTTCGAGACCAGCCTGCCCAACATGGTGAAACCCCCATCTCTACTAAAAATACAAAATTAGTCGGCAGGCCCCTCTGACCAAGGAGTGTCATCTGCCAGGCTCAGAAGAGGTGAAGTTAGATGGTGCGAATGCTGACAGTAGCCTGGCCCAGCCCCTGGCCCAGCGCACGCCTGTAATCTCAGCTACTCAGGAGGCTGAGGCAGGAGAATCACTTGAACCTGGGAGGCGGAGGTTGCGATGAGCCAAGATCATGCCACCGCAATCCAGCCTGGGTGACAGAAAGAGACTCCGTCTCAAAAAAAGCAAAAAGAAAAAGAAAATAAGGAGGCAGAGAGAATGGGTATCAAAAGGCCAGGGTGTGATAGGGCTGCATGGGCCAGGGAACACCCTCCTCATCCCTAGAGAAGGACGCCATGTCGAAGGGGTTATGTTGTGTAGGTGGATGGGCTAGGAGGGCCCCCAAGAAAGAAAGGTCACATGGAGCTATGTCATCCAGAGAAGGGCCGTGAGTGACTGCCCACCAGAGCCAGGGTCCCCGCTGTGCCGAGGACACCAGACTGAGAACAAGAAATCGACCTGCTGGATCTAGAGCTCTGTGACCCGGGGCAAGTCACTTTGCCTCTTTGATCCCTAGTCTTTTCTCTGGTGGGATCCTATCCCAGGCAGTAGACCTCCCTCATTGAGGTTGTGGAAAGAGTCAGATGCAGCCATGCCCCAAAATCCCACAGACGAGCCCCTGTCCTGTGCTGGCGGCAGCCCATTCCTGTGCCTGCTGTGTGGAATTGCTCTCCTGCCTGCTGGATGTAACCTGGCACTCGGGGCCCCCTCCACTCTCTGCCCCCTCTTCACAGGTCATCGGGACCCTGGAGGAGGTCCACATGCCACAGAATGGGATCAACCACCCTGGCATCACTGCCCTGGCCCAGGCTTTCGCTGTCAACCCCCTGCTGCGGGTCATCAACCTGAATGACAACACCTTCACTGAGAAGGGCGCCGTGGCCATGGCCGAGGTGAGGCGAGTGTGGCAGAGCCAGTTAGGCTGGCTACTGTCTTTCCAGGGAAGCCGGGGCTCCGTTTAGCAGGGACTCCTCTACCCCCTGCCTGCCCCCTGGGTGTGTGCCCCATGACTCCATCTCTTTGAACACGTCCTGAACAGGGTTGCAGGTCCCAAGGTAACCCGCGCCCTCCTCGCGCAGCTCTGATTCTTCATGCCACCTCCTGAGCCGCCTCTGTGGCCCCCAGCGGCTGGCGCTGGTTTGTTTTCAGGCTGCACAGGAGCAGGCTGCTCCCCACATCTGTTTTCCTGGTTGATTTGTTCAGCAGCTGTTGTTTGTTTTGTTATTTATTATCACTTTTTGAGACGGAGTCTTACTGTTGCCCAAGCTGGTCTTGAACTTCTGGGCTCAAGTGATCCTCCCACCTCAGCCTTCTGAGTAGCTGGGATTACAGGTGCATGCCACTGTGCCTGGCCCAGCAGCTGTTTTTTGAGCCCCATTTAGTGCTTGGCTTTGTACCAAGTGCAGGCCACACAGGGTTGAGCCAAAGACGCCGCCTTCAGGGAGACCCTAGCTCGAGGAGGGAAGGAAGCTGCCAGTGGTAACAGTGCCGGGCTCTGAATGCAGTGGCTTCTTGGCTGCCAGGGCCCCGTGGCCCCACAGAAGGCTAGTCCGGCTGCCTATGTGTTAGCAGAGATGTGTGCAGGTATTGGGGAACACTCCAGAAGGAAGTTCAAATCAGACTTAGGGCAGGCTTCCTGGCAGAGATCACATTTTGGCTAAGTTGTATAGGGCAAGTGGTCTTTCTCTGGACAGAGGGTGGGGGATGGGTGTTTCAGGCAGAGGGATCAGCTTATGTGTGGAAGGCCCAGAGACTCGGGCAGGAGCCTTGCTCGGTTGGTCTCAGGAAGAGTTCTGGCCGTAACGTGGGGAGGGGTGGAAGAGGTTTGGCCAGGGGCCCAGAGGCCAACAAGGAGAAGACGGCAAAGCTGGTGACTTGCAGAGGAGGACAGTGTGTGGTGGCTGGTGTGGGATGTGACCGTGTGGGGCCCCCGGGGCTTGCTGAGGGCTGGGGTGTGTTCTGCACCCTCACTCTGGACCCTTGCTTCCCCCTCACAGACCTTGAAGACCTTGCGGCAGGTGGAGGTGATTAATTTTGGGGACTGCCTGGTGCGCTCCAAGGGTGCAGTTGCCATTGCAGATGCCATCCGCGGCGGCCTGCCCAAGCTAAAGGTGCCAGCCTGGACGCCTGATGTCCTTCCTCTGGGGTCTGTGGGTGGTGGGGCGGCTGGGGGCACAGGGGTCTGGTCTGAAGGCAGGTGGGCCTGCGTCCATATCCCAGCTCCTCCACTTTGGGCCCTGTGATGCTGTGTGGGCCTCCTCACCCTTCTGAGCCATGGTTTCTTCATTTCTAAAGCGGGAGTCAGGGAGCGCTGTACGTCACTGTCGTATAATTTAAGTAAACACAGTACGTGACTCATCGTTGGCTGCAGGGCATTATTTTTGTTGTTGGTGTTATTCTTCCTGCCCACTTTGCCCAACCTGGAGGACAGAGCCTGCCATATCCTCACTTTGGGAAACTGAGGCTTAGAGTAGAACCTGGTGTCCTGGCCCGGGTTTCTGCCTGCCTCCAACCCTTCCTCTTATTTTCAGGAGCTGAACTTGTCATTCTGTGAAATCAAGAGGGATGCTGCCCTGGCTGTTGCTGAGGCCATGGTAGACAAAGCTGAGCTGGAGAAGCTGGACCTGAATGGTAGTCGGATGGGGGAGGCCTCTGCACAGGTCTGCTAGGCTGACCCTGGCACCCCGGCTGACTGCTCTTCCCTCCCCTTGAGCAGGCAACACCCTGGGAGAAGAAGGCTGTGAACAGCTTCAGGAGGTGCTGGAGGGCTTCAACATGGCCAAGGTGCTGACGTCCCTCAGGTAGGGAACTCGGGGTGGGTGGCCCCAGAGGTCGGGGTCAGGCCATTCCTTTCTTTCTTTCTTTTTATTTTCTTGAGATGGAGTCTTGCTCTGTTGCCCAGGCTAAAGTACAGTGGCACGATCTCGGCTCACTGCAGCTTCCACCTCCTGGGTTCAAGTGATTCCCCTGCCTCAGCCTCCCAAGTAGCTGGGATTACAGGCACCCACCACCACACCTGGCCCCTTTATTTGTTTCTACTTGTATTTATTCAGAAACGTTGGTTGCACTCCTGTTATGTACCAGGTCATACACTAGGCATCAGGGCTATAAGGGTGGGACAGTCAGGGTTTCTGTCTCATGGGGTGGAGACAGAATGAGTTGTCCATTCAACAGAGGAGCTCGTACGGGCTGAGCGCGGCCATCCTGTAGAGTGGTGGAGTTGGGGAGGCCTCTGAAGGGGTGAGGCCAGATCTCATCCTGATGTGGGGGCCTGGGGAGTGATGGGGGTGGGAGGTGGGGGCAGCCAGAAGGGGCTGCACTCAGGATTGTTCTTAAGATGCTGACTCTAGAAAGGAAGAGACTGTGGGGCCTTGGGAGTCTACTTGGAGGCGAAGGTGGGTGGCCGGGGAGCGGCCATCTCCTGGATCCAAGTCCGATTGGGCCATCAGCATCTGGCTCCCTGTGCCCCTCGCATCTCCAAGTCAGCCTCATTTGTGTGTCAGATACTCAGTCGTGTCTCCTCGGTGCTAGGCCCTGAGCTGAGGCTGGGAACTGGGGACTCTGAGGTGGGCTGAACCTCACAGGCCCCACTGTCCCTGGGAAATGGACCAGCCTTCCTGTGGGGCAAGGATACCCCTACTCTTCTTCCTCCCCCACACCTGTAGCTTCCTGAGGTCATGTGGATGTGGGCGCCCCTGCCCTGGCATCTCAACCTGGGCAGTGTTCCTGCCAAGCCCTGGGCTGTAGGTGTGACAAAGCTGTCTTCCTTTTCTGTCTCCCCATGAAACCTGGGGCTCCTTGAGGACAGGGACAAGATCTGATTTTTTTTTTGTGGGGGGGGGAACAGGGTCTCGCTCTGTTGCCCAGGCTAGAGTGCAGTGGCACAATCTCGGCTCACTGCCAGCTCCACCTCCCGGGTTCACACCATTCTCCTGCCTCAGCCTCCCGAGTAGCTGGGACTACAGGCGCCCGCCACCACACCCGGCTAATTTTTTATATTTTTAGTAGAGATGGGGTTTCACTGAGTTAGCCAGGATGGTCTCGGTCTCCTGACCTCGTGATCCACCCGCCTCGGCCTCCCAAAGTGCTGGGATTACAGGCATGAGCCACCGTGCCTGGCCGATCTGATTCTTTTGTGTCCACAGCGTGGATTTCCCTGGTGATCCACCTGCCCCTGCCCTGGGAACAGGTGCTCCCACCCCACCAGGCTCTCTCCCGCCTGGCTGAGGTAAGGTCTCTGGGCTTATGGAGCTAGGCCTTGGAGCCAACCTGGGCTGCTGGGTAGAGAGGATCTGCTTCAGCCAGCTCTTTCTGCAGTGATGACGAGGACGAGGAGGAGGAGGAGGAAGGAGAAGAGGAAGAAGAGGAAGCAGAAGAAGAGGAGGAGGAGGAAGATGAGGAAGAGGAGGAAGAGGAGGAGGAGGAGGAAGAAGAGCCTCAGCAGCAAGGGCAGGGAGAGAAGTCAGCCACGCCCTCACGGAAGATTCTGGACCCTAACACTGGGGTGAGTTTCTATCATTTGCCGCGATCAGAGCCTTGGTCCTGAGAACGTGAAATCCTGAGGCACTTTCACAGTGGTGTCTCGTTAAGCATAGTAGCCACAAACATTTTTTTTTTATTGCATGATATTGAGTAAAAAAAAGAAAATGGTCCCAGTGTAATGATAGTTACCTATATTTCTTTTTTTTTTTTTTTTTTGAGACGGAGTCTCACTCTTGTCACCCAGGCTGGAGTGCAGTGGTGTGATCTCAGCTCACTGCAACCTCTGCCTCCTGGGTTCAAGCGATTCTCATGCCTCAGCCTCCCAAACAGCTGGGATTACAGATGCTTGCCACCACGCCTGGCTAATTTTTGTATCTTTAGTAGAGCCGGGGCTTCGCCATGTTGGCCAGGCTGGTCTTGAACTCTTGACCTCAGGTGATCCACCCGCCTCGACCTCCCAAAGTGCTGGGATTACAGGCATTGAGCCACCGCACCCGGCCGTAGTTACCTATATTTCTATTTACCCCAATATAAATGTCTATTTATAAGTGGCAGTGCTGCTGCATTATGTATATTATAAGATATGCATAAGGACTTCTGAAAGAAGAAACAAATAAGCATAAATAGAAATTCTGATTTTTTTTTTTCCCACCCACCAGAGGATTGTCTTGGTGACCCTTAGGAACCGCTCCCCCATTCCTGGGATGGTGGCTGGGCCATGACCTGGCTTGGGCACTTGGTGTCCCCTGTCTGGCCCGGGGCTGGTGGCATCAGGGCTGCCACACCTCCAGTTCATTCATTTGCCTTCCCTGTCAGGTTCCTAAGTAAAGCTCCTGGAGAACTTGGCTCTGGACAAGGACTCCCCACGCTTATGCTGAATTGGGCTGCTTCTCTGGTTTATGGAAGCAATTAAACAAATGGCTAGGTGCGCCTCAATTCAGGTTTTTCTCTGGGCACCTCTGGTGCTAGCAGGGCTTACCCAGGCTGGACTGTAGTTCTACAGGGACCCACTTTTGCCCCCATTGCCTCTGTAGTCACTTCTGGGGCACTGCATGTCATGACGAGGATCCACTTGGCCGTAGCAGGTTTTTTGAGTCCCAGGGAGGTGGCTTCCCCCTCACCCCAAAGGCTCCTGGACCAACAGCCATCCAGGGCCAGCATCTCTGGGTGATGTTGATAGATGGGAAATGCAGCTGAGTGGGAGGAAGAATTCTAGACTTTGAGCCTAGATGGGCTGGAGTGAAGGGTGGATGTGCTGGGTGTGGGGATGGGCACAGCTGTGTTGGGGAGTCTGGGGTCCGGAATTCTCCAGAGCCTCTGTGCCCCTACTTCCCAGGAGCCAGCTCCCGTGCTGTCCTCCCCACCTCCTGCAGACGTCTCCACCTTCCTGGCTTTTCCCTCTCCAGAGAAGCTGCTGCGCCTAGGGCCCAAGAGCTCCGTGCTGATAGCCCAGCAGGTAATAACCACACCTTGACCCCCACGCTGTATGCGCTGTGGCTTCTGGAGCTGTTAGAGAAAAGGGACGAACAGCTCAGGGACCTGGGGGTGCGACGCTCTCAGCTGGGAGCGGGGAGGCTTGGCCTGCCACTGTTACAACACGCTCAAATGTCCAGGGTATTTATAAGCCTCCAGGGGTTGCAAATGTTCCCTCCCCACTCAGCCTACAGAAAGTGCAGCTCACCAGCTCCCATGCTGACTGGGGTTAGGGAATTTCCTTAAGACTCTTGCATGTGCCCACCCCCTCCTTGGCTTCTCTTTGCGTGTTCTGTCAGCCCAGCTGCTTCGAGAACAACTCTGTTGCCCAGGGCTCCTTTGGAAGTGACGTGCCTATTGCAGGACGGGTGCCCTCACTCCAGCCTCACTTGTTGGTTGGCTCATTCATTCATTCAGAGATGATCTTTGGGGCATCCATTTTCTGTCAGGCACTGTATTTGGGCATGATTTTATTTAAGCCTCTTGGCAACATGAAATGTAGACTCTACTGCCCTTATTTTATTTTTTATTTATTTATTTATTTATTTTTTGAGACGGAGTCTCACTCTGTCGCCCAGGCTGGAGTGCAGTGGCACGATCTCGGCTCACTGCAGACTCTGCCTCCTGGGTTCAAGTGATTCTTCTGCCTCAGCCTCCCGCACCCAGCTAATTTTTGTATTTTTAGTAGAGATGAGGTTTCACCATGTTGGCCAGGCTGGTCTCGAACTCCTGACCTCATGATCCACCCACCTCAGCCCCCCAAAGTGCTAGGATTACAGGCATGAGACACTGCACCTGGCCAGCCCTTATTTTATAGATAAGAAAGCGGAGGCTCCGAGGTTACAGAGAAATCAAACGGGCCCACTCTCAGAGTTGGCTTAACATTTCGGCCAATTGCTTTGTCAGGTTTTGCCTGTATTCTTTGTTTCTTTTTTTTTTTTTTTTTTTTGAGACGGAGTCTCGCTCTGTCGCCCAGGCTGGAGTGCAGTGGTGCAATCTCGGCTCACTGCAAGCTCCGCCTCCCGGGTTCACGCCATTCTCCTGCCTCAGCCTCTCCGAGTAGCTGGGACTACAGGCGCCCGCCACCACGCCCGGCTAATTTTTTGTATTTTTAGTAGAGACGGGGTTTCACCATGGTCTCGATCTCCTGACCTCGTGATCCGCCCGCCTCGGCCTCCCAAAGTGCTGGGATTACAAGCGTGAGCCACCGCGCCCGGCCTCTTTGTTTCTTTTAACATGATAAATCAGATGATATAAGCCTTTCTGTGGCCTATCACTTTGGTTTAACACCGTTCATCACTTTCTTGTGCCCATAAAACTCATGTCAGGATTTTTATTCCAATGTGTGGATGTAGCACTTAAAAGCCAGGCACTGTTTCTGACGTTTTTTTCCACTTTTCCCTGTTGTGAGGTTGAGGTAAACGGCTCTGCGTTGTGAGTATTGTCTACATGCTAGATTATTTCTTCAAGTTCGATTACAAGATGGGGACCACTGGATCCCTGAAATGATTTTTTTTTTTTTTTTTTTCTGAGACAATGTTTTGCTTTGTCACTCTGGCTGGAGTGCAGTGGTGCAATCATGGCTCAGTGCAACCTCAACCTCCTGGGCTCAAGCAGTCCTCCTGCCTCAGCCTCCCAAGTAGCTGAGACTATAGGCACGCACCACCATCCTTGGCTAATTTTTTTCCTTTTTGTTGACATGGGTCTTGCTGTGTTGCCCAGGCTGGTCTCAAACTTTTGGCCTCAAGCCATCCTCCCACCTCAGCCTCCCAAAGTGCTGGGGTTACAGGCATGAGCCACCGCACCCGGCTGGGATGATTTTTCATCCTTGTTCATTCACTCGTTCATTCCCTCTCTATGCTGCATGTGTGCTTGCTGCAGGCCAAATCCAAGCCAGACTCTGAAGGGACAGCATGGGGTAAGGCAGGACCTGTCCTTGCTGGCCAGGGGCCTTTGTACTGCCCAGGCCTCTCCTAGCTAGCGTCAGAGCCCAGGTACATCTCCACCATGTGCCACAGGCCAACCATTGTCTCTTTTGTCCTCAGACTGACACGTCTGACCCCGAGAAGGTGGTCTCTGCCTTCCTAAAGGTGTCATCTGTGTTCAAGGACGAAGCTACCGTGAGGACGGCAGTGCAGGATGCAGTAGGTAATGTGGGCTGGGTGAGGCCTGGGTGCCCTCTGTCCCTTGATGCTCGTGAGCCCCAGGTATCCTTTGTGGTTGCCATAACTCGTCAGCCCCAGTGCTCTCATGGGAACTGCTCTTTGGCCACCTTGAGTTTTTCCTCCGTCAGGGTCCTGCCGTGGAGCTGGCTGGGTGCTCTTCTCCCTGTTTTTCACCACTGAGAAACTGAGGCCTTTCCCAAATCCACACAGCCATATACAGTTAGAACCCAGAGTCCGCTCTAGGAAGTCCAGACAGTCAAATCCGCAAGCCCAATGGACGCAGGTCTATCAGGAGGAGGGATGGTGAGAGCTGAGCCCTTGTCCACACCTCGGAGCCTCTGTGCTCACGTCCACTCTACCTGGAGGTTCCTTGCACAGAGGACACCTTTCCCCATAACATTATGAGGGCTTCCTCGGAGCACCAGCCCACGTCCCTCCAGCCCTACCAAAACCCTCTCCCCACCCTGTCTGTTTCCTCCATTCCAGCACCTGTCACCTTCCACCCTGTTTCCATGTGTTTGACTGAGCCTCCACATCTAACGAAACCTGGGCCAGTTCTGGTTAGGCAGAGGGGAGGAAGGGCCCTGAGGCGAGGGGCACGGCTCCTGGAAAAGATAGAAAGGCGTAGAAGGACATGTGGTGCCTCTTCCTGGTGTGGCGTCGAAGCGGGGAGGGCGGCCAGTGGGAAATGAGGCTCGGAAGGAGGTGGGGGCCAGACACAAGCCTGATCCTTGAGGGCCTGCCCGTGGGCATTTTTGGGAACAAGTTGCCCTAGTTCTGTTTCCCAGGAAGCCTAGCACAGTCCCTGCACGTCCCCTTACCCTGCCAAAATAACCTGAATCCTCCCCAGTGGTAGCCTGCCTCAAGAAATCTCCATTCCCACGGTGTGAGGTGAGCACGGTGGGTGTCATCCCCACGCCCATTTTACACCTGAGGCCAGGATGGGCAAGGGCCAGAGTGTCACAGCTGGTAGATGGACTGAGCCCATCCCCTGATGCCAACTGCCCCTCCCTTTGGTTCATGTGTCTCTGCCGTCCCTCTCATGTTCGCCTCTTCATCAAGGCAAGGAAGCAGGCGAGCCTGTGTGTGCACAGTGTTGGGGGACCCCTGGGTGCCTTGGCCCAGCCCTCTGCCGTAGCCAGCAGCCTGCCCCTGCTGCTTCTCCCTACAGATGCCCTGATGAAGAAGGCTTTCAGCTCCTCGTCCTTCAACTCCAACACCTTCCTCACCAGGCTTCTCGTGCACATGGGTCTGCTCAAGGTGAGGCCGGAAGAAACAGCAGGCCCGGGAGGGAGGTGGGTTGGGTCTACACAGAAGCTGCCTTAGCCATGCCCGCCAACCTCCCTCACCTCAAGTCCTGAGCCGTCTCGCCCACTGGGCCCTGAGGCCTGGGTCTGCCCCAGCAGCCTTGGTCTTCACGAGGAGGTTCCGGCTGGACTCAGTTGTGGGCACTGTCAGCAGAGTCTGGATGGTGGAGTCCAGGGGCCCCCCAGGTGACTTTGAAGCTCACCCCGCCTTTCACTGTGTTCCCCTCACAGAGTGAAGACAAGGTCAAGGCCATTGCCAACCTGTACGGCCCCCTGATGGCGCTGAACCACATGGTGCAGCAGGACTATTTCCCCAAGGCCCTTGCACCCCTGCTGCTGGCGTTCATGACCAAGTGAGTGTGGCCTTGTCCTTCTGCCGGTGCCTGCCCTCTCAGGCTTCTCTGGCCAGTTCCGAAGGTGCCCAGTCCCGGGAGGCCCAGCCCAGCCAGCCTGCTGGCCCCGCTCAGGTGCATGAGAGGCCCTCATGCCTCCTGGGCTCTCAGCATCTGCCTTGCACCCTTGGGAGGCCCACTCCCCTCTGCCCAGCTGAGGACAATGGGGCTCAGGGACAGTGAGAGAGGAGACATGCGACGCCCCCATTTTGCAGATGAGGAGCACCGGGTTGGTTAAGGAGTTTCCCTTGGTCACACACTAGCAAGAGGCTGGGCCAGTGTCCAGACCCACATCTGCTGAGCGAGGTGCTGCACTTGGTGACATCTCTGGAGTGGCTTTTTGTCCACGTTCACAGCAGCGCAGGACAAAGGGGCCTGGTCACACCAGGCTCTGCAGCCCCAGGCCCTCTCCTGGGGATACACATTGCCACAGGAGCCGCCAAATGCTCAGCAATGTGTGAACCTTGGACTTGTTCTGGAGGGTCCTGGGGGGTCCCGGGGCATTGATGGGGTGATGGGCACAGTCAAGTAAGAGAGGCAAGGCCCCACCAGGGAGGGGTCGGGAGGCTTGCCCTCTGAAGGCCCTGTGTGGCCTCTGGCCAACCTGTGGCCTTCATCAGGCCTTAGTCTCCCCATTTGCCCAACCGGGGGGTTAGGTGAGATTGTCTCCAAGCGCCCTGACCAGCCACACTTCCAGTCACTCGGTGCCATCCGGGGAAGTGGGGCAGGCAGAGGAGCAAGGAAGTCCCTTTGCTGGGGGAGCCCAGAGCCCACCAGCCGAGGCAGGATGCTTGGTACATGTGAGGAGGCGGGGCTGGCGGAGCGTGAGTGACCCCCACTGGCCTCCAGCACCCAGCTAGTGCTGCGGTAGCCCTGTCCACTCCAGCGTCTGCATGGTGCTGCCTCCTTAGCCAGGCCTTACCTTCTGGCCGCGTATCCCCCACCAGACCACTCCTTGGGTTGCAGCTGGACTGGCCTTGGTGAATGGCAGATCTCACTGTTGCCCTCCTCTGCCGGGGGCTAGGTCAAGCCTCACTGTGAATCTTGTGGCTGGCCACAGCCTCACCGCCACCCCACCCCACCCCAGCACAGTGTGCTCTCCCTGAGTCCCTTTCCGCAGCAGTGCTGTTGCTGCAGTGCCGAGCTTTGCCCATGCTGTCCAGAGCTTGTTTGGCCAGTGGCCCCAGCCCCTGCCTGCACCTGCACCCAAGTCCTTTGTGTCCTTCCTGCCCCCTGATCAGAGTAGTTCCCTCTGTATCCCTGGCAGCCCCCGTGCTATCCTAAGCTGGGCATGCGCCCCTTGCCCTTGTTGGTCAGAGCAGAATGCCTTTTCCCAGCTTGTTGCCCAACCTCCAGCACAGGCCTCAGTCTGCCCCCTGGGTCTTGTCCAAGGTGACTGATTAACTATGTAGTGATATGCACGGACCCTCTTCCCTCAGCTCCCAGCCAAATGGTCTGGGATGCCCGGCCTGGCGCAGATCCTGGCCTGTTCATTGGCTGCAGGCCAGAGGTGTTGTCAGGCCTGGTCCTGGCTGCATCCTGCACTTGCCCAGTCCCCCAGAGTCTTGCCTCAGTTTCTTCCTTTGCAGTGAAACTAATAATATTGAGGGCAACAACAGCCAGCTCAGGCGCAGTGGCTCCCATCTTTAATCCCAGCACTTTATGAGGCTGAGGCAACTGGATCACTTGAGCCCAGGAGTTCAAGGCCAGCCTGGGCAACATTCGTGAAACCCCATCTCAACAAAAAATACAAAATTAGCCGGGTGTGGTGGTGTGTACCTGTGGTCCCAGCTACTTGGGAGGATGGGGCAGGAGGATCACCTGAGCCTGGAAAGTCAAGGATGCAGGGAGCTATGATTCTAGGACTGTACTCCAGCCTGGGCAACAAAGAGAGGCCCTGTCTCAAGAAAAAAACAACCAGCCGGGCGCGGTGGCTCATGCCTGTAATCCCAGCACTTTGGGAGGCCGAGGTGGGAAGATCACGAGGTCAGGAGATCAAGACCATCCTGGCTAACACGGTGAAACCCTGTCTCTACTAAAAATACAAAAAATTAGCTGGGCGTGGTGGTGGGCACCTGTAGTCCCAGCTATTCGGGAGGCTGAGGCAGGAGAATGGCATGAACCCGGGAGGTGGAGCTTGCAGTGAGCCGAGATCGCACCACTGTACTCCAGCCTGAGTGACAGAGTGAGACTCCGTCTCAAAAAAAAAAAAGAAAAAAGCAACCAAAAAAACAATGGCTAGCCATTTACTTGTGATCCAGATTGGATTCTAGTGGGCCAGTCCTATGTGGCCACTGGCAGCCAGTGAGGATTCCTTGGCCTATGTCCGCTGGAAGGGCCCTTGGAGAGCCTGGCTGAGGGGGGCTGTGTTCTGGCCAGCTCTGGGCTGTGTGGCCTTGGGTGCCTGGCTCTCTGAGCCTTTCACACCTCCCACCCCCACCCACAGTGTGCAGAAAGCAGAGGGCTAATGTCTCCCTTGCTGAGTCATTGTGCAAATTAACAAAAATGAGTCTGGCACCAAAATGGACCCCACACTTGGAAAACGGAGCAAGAGGCATCCACCCACCTGCTGACCCTTTTTTTCCCCGCAGGCCCAACAGCGCCCTGGAATCCTGCTCCTTCGCCCGCCACAGTCTGCTGCAGACGCTGTACAAGGTCTAGCCTCAAAGCCTCTCCCATCCCTTGGCCTGGACCAGTGAGCTGCGGAGGGACTCGGATGAACCGAGGCGCAGCCCACGCCGTTGTCTTGGACAGGACTCTGGCCAGAGGCAGGGCGGGTCTGTGTCCCGTGTGTCCTGTCAGTCCCCTGAGTATGTGTGTGGGTATGGTGCGTGTGCAGGTCTGTGCCTCCTGTCGGGATTTGGGTTTTAACGTCTCTCTGCTGGCCCAGCCCTGCTCTGTTGCGGGGAGTTGGCCACCAGGGGAAAGGGCTGTGAGCTGCTCCGCCATTAAACTCACCTCCACCTGAGGGCACTCTGCTGATCTCCGCCTGGGCCCTGATGGCTGTCCCCACCCACCTGCCTTCCGGCCGGGCTCCCTGGTGGAGCCAGAGCCCAGGGAGTTGCCCGCGTGCTGTCCTTCCCCTCTGTGTTGTGATTGGGCTGTTTCCTGCCCTGCCTGGGGCTGCTTCTCGTCACCAAGCCCTGGTCCTGCGGCAACTGTCACCCCTACCATCCATACCACTGTGCTGACCGCTCAGCCTGAAGAGCAGAGAATGCCATGGGTGGGACTGTGGGGGTCAGATCGTGGGGTTGTTGGCAGAGGGCAACCCTGGGCCCCACACCATGTGGACAGGCAGACACCAGATTGTCCAGGAGCAGGAGCTGCTGGGACTGCGCTGGCCCCGGACCTAGTGGGCCTTCTCCTGGCTGCTGAGATGTCGTCTGTGACTGGCCTGGGGGCTAAGCTGGAGGGGGTGTGTTGACAACCCAAAGCTGTTCTCTAGTCTGGGGAGGGAGGGGCAGGGTCCCCAATGTCCAAGCTGCATCTGGATGCTGCTCTGAAAGGACCTCCTGGGGCAGGGGAGCGGTAGGGTCTGGACTGGGCAGATGCTGTACGACCTCCCTGAGCGCCCGTGACCGCCCCATGCTTTCCCCTTTGTGCTCTGTGTGTGTCTGGGCTGTGCCCGGGGGCTTCACAAATAAAGTCATGTGTGGCAGCTTCAGAGACTCAGAAACTCTCACCTAAAGCGGGATAGTCTCGGGGGCCATCGTACATGGAGTCCCACCTCAGCAGAGCACATGGCCCCGCAGCAGTCTATGGGGCAGTCAGCCCTGCAGAAGGGCCGGGCCTCGGCCTCAGGCCACTACCTGGGAAGTGGCAGTCCTGAGTGGGGGCCCATTTTCCTGCCTGGCCACACCTCACCCAGCACCCTGCCTTTGGGCTACAGCTCGCCTGGCTCCTGTGTTGCTCCTTCACTATGGAAGCCACTTCCCTTGGGATCGTTTGCTGCACTGCCACATATGTGAGGACAGCCCAGCCAACCCTCCTTACCTCCTACCCTACACCATGTGTGTGCTTGGGGAGCCCACGTGCCCCACAAACGGCCTCCAAGAAGAAGTCCCTCCAAGGTTTCTTAGAGGGCAATATTTTCTCATTGGCAAGTCGGCCACGTAGGTGACCAGGTGGCAGAGGATAGTGCTGGCCCTGTCCCCTGTCTTCTGTGTGAGTTGATAAGGTAGGGGGTGGGTGCGGGGCTGACACTAAGTTCTGATGGCCAGCTACAACATGGATGAACTTTGAAAACATGTTAAATAAAATAAGCCAGACACAAAAGGACAAATGTGATTCCATTTAGATGAGGCATCTAGAATAAGCAAATTCAGAGACAAGAAGGTAGAGGTTGCCAGGGCTAGGGGAAGGGTGGAATAGGGAGTGAGGCTGCAAACAGATTCTCTGGGATGATGAAGATGTTCTGGAAATGGAGAGGTGATGGTTGCATAACATTGTGAATGTACTTAATGCACTGAATTGTACACATAAAAATGGTTAAAATGATAGATCTTATGTATTAATATATTTTACCTCAGTTAATTTTTTAAAAATTAAGCAAAATTATAGAGCTTCACCTGGGTGTGGTGGCTCACGCCTGTAGTAATCCTAGCACTTTGGGAGGACGAGGCGGGCAGATCACTTGAACCCAGGAATTCAATACTGGCCTGGCCAACATGGCAAAACCCTGTCTCTACTAAAAATACAAAAATGAGCCGGGTGTGGTGATGCATGCCTGTAGTCTCAGCTACTTGGGAACCTGAGGTGGGAGGATCACCTGAGCCCAAGAAGTCGATGCTGCAGCAAGCTATGATTGTGCCACTGCACTCCAGCATGATTGACAACGAGAGCCTTTCTCAAAAAATAGAGAGCTTGCAGGAGATAGTGTAGGTGAGTATCTTCAAGGCCTTAGGAGTAAGGAAAAGATGAATAAATTAAGCTGTATTTAACCTTTGCCATTATTGTGGGATGTTCACACAGTGGAAACGATGTAGCAGTGAGAACAGGTTTCTGTGTATCAAAATATTCATTAAGGAGTACAAAGGTGGCCGGGCGCGGTGGCTCAAGCCTGTAATCCCAGCACTTTGGGAGGCCGAGGCGGGCGGATCACGAGGTCAGGAGATCAAGACCATCCTGGCTAACACGGTGAAACCCTGTCTCTACTAAAAAAATACAAAAAATTAGCCGGGCGTTTTGGCGGGCGCCTGTAGTCCCAGCTACTCGGGAGGCTGAGGCAGGAGAATGGCATGAACCCGGGAGGCAGAGCTTGTAGTCAGCCGAGATCGCGCCACTGCACTCCAGCCTGGGGGACAGAGAAAGACTCCGTCTCAAAAAAAAAAAAAGAGTACAAAGGCAACTTACAGACAGGGAGAAAATAATTGCCCAAACTCTGTATATATATGTGGGTGGAGGGGGGGGATAACTTTAATTTTTTTCAAACAGGGTCTCGTTGCCCAGCTTCTATCTCAGCTCACTGCAGCCTCTACCTCCCGGGTTCAGGTGTTCCACCCCAGCCTCCCAAGTAGCTGGGACTATAGGCACACACCACCACACCTGGCTAATGTTTTGTATTTGTAGAGACAGGGTGTTGCCGTCTTGCCCAGGTTGGGAGAATTTCTATAAATAAAAGGCAACAGGAAAAAGCAAAAAGCTCAAATAGGCACTTTACAAAAAGCATGTGAAAAGGTGCTTAATTTCATTAGTCTTCAGAGAAACATAATCACAGTGTGACACTCTTCTGCCCTCACTAGAGTGGCTAAAATATAAAAGAGAATACCAAGTTTGGTGAGGATTTGGGGCAACTGGACTGGCTGGCAGATGTGTAAATTGGTACAACCTTTTTTTTTTTTTTTTTTTTTTTAAAAGACAGGGTCTTGCCATGTCACCCAGGCTGGGGTGCAGTGGTCTGATCACAGCTCACTGCAGCCTCGACCTCCCGGGCTCACTCAGATCTTCGTGCCTTAGCCTGCCAAGTAGCTAGGACCATGTCACAAGCCACCATGTTCAGCTTCTTTTTTTTTTTTTTTTTTTTTTTTGTTTTGTAAAGACAGGGTCTCATTGTATTGTCCAGGCTGGTCTCGAACTCTTGGGCTCAAGTGATCCTCCCGCCTCAGCTCACTTAACAGGCATGAACCACCATGCCCAGCTACAGTGCTCTTTCTAATAAACTCATGCTGGAAACAACCCAAATGTCCATCACTAGAGGAATGGCTAAACTACTTGTGGTACGGTGAGGTACCAAGAAGGCAGGAATGGTCTGCCCAAGAAGAAGTATTTTAGCATTGACATTGTTTAGACTTGTCAGCACATGATAATAAAAAGCAGAGACCAACTTTAAGTCAGTCCCGTTGTATCTCACTTCTCCACTGACAGCACACCTGCTTATTGCCTGCCTCATGGGTAGATTGCCTCCCACCCCTACCCCATGCCACTGTTGTCATGTATTTATAGAATGGAAGGCTAGAATGCTGTATTTAAAAAAAATTAAAATAGATGAGGCCGGGTGTGGGCTCACACCTGTAATCCTAGGACTTTGGGAGGCTGAGGCGGGCGGATCACTTGAGGTCAGGAGTTTGTGACCTGCCTGGCCAATATGGTGAGACCCGTCTCTACTAAAAATACAAAAATTAGCTGGGCGTGGTGGTGGGTGCCCGTAATCCCAGCTACTCGGGAGGCTGAAGCAGAATTGCTTGAACCCGGGAGGTGGAGGTTGCAGTGAGCCGAGATCACGCCACTGCACTCCAGCCTGGGCAACAAGAGCTAGACTCCGTCTCAAGAAAAAATTTTAAAAAAGATGAATCTCACTAACATAATATTGAGTGAAAAAAGCCAGACACAGCCAGGTGCAGTGGCTCATGCCTGTAATCCTAACACTTTGGGAGGCCGAGGTGGGAGGATCACTTGTGCCCCGGAGTTCAAGACCGGCCTGGACAACATAGCAAGACCCCAACTCTACAACAAATTTTAAAACTAGCTGGAGGTGGCGGTGCACATCTGGAGGTCCCAGCTGCTTGGGAGGCTGGTATGTCGAGGCCGCAGTGAGCCATGATCACACTTCACTCACACCTGGGCAACAGTAAGACCCTGTCTCAAAAAAAGGACGAAAGAGCACACTGAAGTTCCATTGATTGGAATTTGCCAAGCAAAAAAAGCACAAAGCAGATGTCTGTGTGGCATGGCACTATTTCTTTTTTTAAAATGTTACTGCAGGGCTGGGTGTGGTGACTCACGCCTGTAATCCCAGCATTTTGGGAGATCAAGGTGGGCAGATCACTGGAGGTCAGGAGTTTGGGACCAGCCTGGCCAACATGGCGAAACCACGTCTCTACTAAAAATGCAAAAATTAACCAGATGGGCCGGGCGCGGTGGCTCACGCTTGTAATCCCAGCACTTTGGGAGGCCGAGGCGGGTGGATCACGAGGTCAGGAGATCGAGACCACAGTGAAACCCCGTCTCTACTAAAAATACAAAAAAAATTAGCCGGGCGTGGTGGCGGGCGCCTGTAGTCCCAGCTACTCGGAGAGGCTGAGGCAGGAGAATGGCGTGAACCCGGGAGGCGGAGCTTGCAGTGAGCCGAGATCGGGCCACTGCACTCCAGCCTGGGTGATAGAGCAAGACTCCGTCTCAAAAAAAAAAAAAAAAAAAAAAAAAAAAATTAACCAGATGTGGTGGTACACATCTGTCATCCCAGCTACTTAGGAAGCTGAGGCAGGAGAATCACTCGAACCTGGGAGGCGGAGGTTGCAGTGAGCTGAGATCGTGCCATTGCACTCCAGCCTGGGCGATAAAGTGAGACTCTGTCTCAAAAAACAAAAAACTCCTGCAGCCTAGGAAAAGTACACGCAGATGTTCATTGTTTTACATATATAAATATATATACACATACATTTATATTTTTATATATAAAATATATACACACACATATATATTATACACACACACATATATATGTGTATATATATATTTTTTCGACATAAAGTTTCACTCTGTCGCCCAGACTAGAGTGCAGTGGCGCCATCTCCGCTCACGCGTTCATGCCATTCTCCTGCCTCAGCCTCCTGAGCAGCTGGGACTACAGGCGCCCGCCACCACACCTGCCTAATTTTTTGTATTTTTAGTAGAGATAGGGGTTCACCATGTTTGCCAGGATGGTCTCGATCTCCTTACCTAGTGATCCACCTGCCTCCACCTCCCAAAGTGCTAGGATTACAGGCGTGAGCCACCGCGCCTGGCCTATTTTTTTTTTTTTTTTTTCTTGAGACAGAGTCTGTGTTGCCCAGGCTGGTCTCAAACTCCTGGGCTCAAGTGATCCTCCCACCTCAGCCTCTCAAAGTGCTGGGATTACAGGCATGAGCCACTGTGCCTGACCCCTGTTTCCAATTAAAGGAAACAAACAATAGAAGATGCAATTCCATCAGAAACAGGAATCTGAAAAATCATAAGATACATAAACATTGGCTATGGTCTGGATGTATTATTTAAAAAACAAACATGAGCTTGGGAAGATGCGTATTTGGATATTCTTTGCAATATTGTTTGTAAATAGCAAAAAATTGGAGGTAGCCAATGTCCAAGATGAATGGCTAAGTCAATGTGATACATTTACACGGTGGAATACTATACCACAGAATAAATGAGATTCGGAAGAGTCAATTTTGATAACTCCCAGTAATCTGAGGTTAAGTGAAAAAAAAAATGAGTGTCTAGAATCCTGTATGTCCAGTGTTAAACTATGTATGTAAATGCATAAGCACAAACAGATGGAAGGAAAGGGTCACCTGTTCTGAAGCACCCACTGTGTGCCAGGTGCGGGCCTGAACCCCCACTGTGACCTCAGAGCTACTTACTAATGGGATGTGTTTTTCAGAGACTAGGAAGCAGCCTCTGGGAGGGCAGCCCACATGGCAGGAGGGAGCCCAGGACTGCTGACTCCCGGGCCAGCTGCTGGTGCCCCCTCCCTGTCGGGCTGGCCCAAGGATTCAGGCCGGAGCCTCCATCCTGGGCCGGGGCAGGCAGGAGGCCCTGTAACTCCAGCCGCTGCTCACGCCCGCCGCCCGCCCCTCCTTCACCTCAGCCTGGGGAAGCCTGGCTTGCCCGGTCTGCCGACAATGCCTCCCATTCAGCCCTGTCCCAGCTGCCAGGCCTGCGGGCCGCGGAAGGGGGCTCCCGCCAGGCGGGGACAGCCTTTCCCTGCGCTGCACCTCCAGGCTGGACCAGCAGTTCCAGGCGGCATGGAGGGGTGAGTCTTTGGGCCCAGTGGTGCAAGGGGGGTTCAGAGCAGCTGAGTGGCCTCAGGTAAGTCTCTGCCCCTCTCTGGGCCTCTGAGAGGCTTGCGGGCAGGGGCTCTGGGGACTTCCTGGGGTTCTCCAGGAAGGGGTTCTCCCAAGGTGGGCTCTGAGACACATGTGGCAATGTGGCCGCTGCCAGGGACTGGTTCTCTGGGGCTTGTCTGAGAGCCCAGCAGCGGTCCCTGCGTTATGAATGCTTGTCGCTTCAGCAATCTGTCCCCATGGGTCCCCTCCCTGGCCTGCCCTGAGGCACAGCCTTCACCACAGGCTCTGGAGAAGCCACCAACTCCAACGCAGGGGCTGGAGCCTGGGACCCAAAGGAGACTCCAAAACAGACGACAGTCCAGTGAGCAGCAAGGGGGAGGCTCCTGGGGGCCAGGGAACAGCCCAGAGATGGGGGAGAGGCCATGCCTGACATAGCCTGAGAACAGAGGGGCCAGCTGGGCAGGGGAGGTGATCCTATCATCCTAGCGCTTTGGGAGGCCAAGGTGGGGCAATCACTTGAGGCCAGGAGTTCAAGACCAGCCCAGGCAACATAGCGAGACCCTGTCTCTACCAGAAATAAATAAAAAATTAGCCAGGCCTGGTGGTGCGTGCCTGTAGTCCCAGCTACTCAAGAGGCTGAGGTGAGAGGATCACTTTAGCCCCGGAGGTGAAGGCTGCAGTGAGCCATAGTCATTCCACTGCACTCCAGACTCCAGCCTGGGCAACAGAGCAAGGCTTGTCTCTATTTAAACAAACAAAAACAGGCTCAAGGACCCGGACTGGATGCCTCCCTCCCTTCCGGTGGGCACCATTATGCTCCTGCCACCTGGGAGCTGGCATCATATCAGTCTGAGGACAGGCTGCTTCTGAACCTACCCTGGACCGGAGCCTCACCACAGCCTGAGAACATGCTCTGAACTGGAGTCATTCTCACAGTCAGCAAGTCCTCACTGAGCCACTGGGCAGAGGCAAAGGGACGCACCAGGTCACTTTTCTGAGCCTCAATTTCCTCCCATGTAAAACAGGACTAATCATAGGACCTCCACTGCGTGGGGGGTGGGGGGCAGGGAGGCTCAGGGTGACTGGCACTTTCCTGGGCCCAAAGGAGGAGGCTCTGAGGGGTTTTCGGGGCAGGAGCTGCACCATGGCTAGGACTGAGAGACAGCATGTGGCCTCAGCTCTTGTGCAGAACAGACTCTCCCTCCCCGTCCCAGGCCCCGGAGCTCCACCCATGTCTCCTTGGTGCTGCCGCTTCTTGTACTTCTGCTGCTGGGCCCAGCTAGGCAGGCCGCCGCCCAGCGCTGCCCACAGGCCTGCATCTGTGACAACTCCAGGCGACACGTTGCCTGCCGGCACCAGAACCTCACTGAGGTGCCAGACGCCATTCCTGAGGTCAGCAGGGCAGGAGCACGGGCACAGAGTGGCAGTGGGGCTAGGTGGGGACCCAGAAGGAGGAGCCTGGGCTGGGCATCAGTAGATCTGCCACCGCCTGCCCGGGAGACCTTGGCAAATTACTTCTCTTTGAGCCTCAGTTTACACATCTGTAAAATGGGAATAATAAAAACCAGTAACAGGGAGATGGTCTATTTAAAATCCTTGCTGTGTGAATGGAATAAGTAGGTGACCCATAGATCGATACCGAATTCACTGCAGACCCTGTGGTGGAGAGGCGGGGCTGTGGCAGGGTGAGGTGTGGTCTCTGCTCTGCGGAGTCATCAGCTAGTGGAGGAGAGCGAGCGAGGAGGCAGGGACAGCACAGTGTGAAAAGTGCCACAGTGGGTGATGCCCAGGGCACTAGAGAGGAAGGCTTCCTGGAGGAGGTGTCAGGGGTCGGATGAAGAGAAATACGGGAAAGGTGACAGGAGAGAAGAGTGTTTCGGGGAAGGAGCAGCACTTGCAAAAGGCGGGGTCCCTACCTAGCTCAGCCCCACTTTCCCCTCGCCGTCCCCAGCTGACCCAGCGGCTGGACCTGCAGGGCAATTTGCTGAAGGTGATCCCCGCAGCCGCCTTCCAGGGCGTGCCTCACCTCACACACCTGGACCTGCGCCACTGCCAGGTGGAGCTGGTGGCCGAGGGCGCCTTCCGTGGCCTGGGCCGCCTGCTCCTGCTCAACCTGGCCTCCAACCACCTGCGTGAGCTGCCCCAGGAGGCGCTGGACGGGCTGGGCTCGCTGCGGCGGCTGGAGCTGGAGGGGAACGCACTGGAGGAGCTGCGGCCGGGGACGTTCGGGGCACTCGGTGCGCTGGCCACGCTAAACCTGGCCCACAACGCCCTGGTTTACCTGCCCGCCATGGCCTTCCAGGGGCTACTGCGCGTCCGCTGGCTGCGGCTGTCGCACAACGCGCTCAGCGTGCTGGCTCCCGAGGCCCTGGTTGGCCTGCCCGCCCTAAGACGGCTCAGCCTGCATCACAACGAGCTCCAGGCTCTGCCCGGGCCCGCCTTGTCCCAGGCCCGCGGCCTGGCCCGTCTGGAGCTGGGCCACAACCCGCTCACCTACGCGGGCGAGGAAGACGGTCTGGCGCTGCCCGGCCTGCAGGAGCTGCTGCTGGACGGTGGGGCCCTGCAGGCCCTGGGTCCCAGGGCCTTCGCTCACTGTCCGCGCCTGCACACCCTCGACCTCCGCGGGAACCAGCTAGACACCCTGCCCCCGCTGCAGGGCCCAGGCCAGCTGCGCCGGCTGCGGCTGCAGGGGAATCCGCTGTGGTGCGGCTGCCAGGCGCGGCCCCTACTCGAGTGGCTGGCGCGTACGCGCGTGCGCTCGGACGGCGCGTGCCAGGGGCCGCGGCGCCTGCGGGGCGAGGCTCTGGACGCCCTCCGGCCCTGGGACCTGCGCTGCCCTGAGGACGCGGCGCAGGAAGAGGAAGAGCAGGGGGAGCGGGCTGTGGCCGGGCCCCGCGCCCCTCCGCGCGGCCCCGTGGAGGAGCGGGCAGTTGCGCCTTGCCCTCGCGCCTGCGTGTGCGTCCCCGAGTCCCGGCACAGCAGCTGCGAGGGCTGCGGCCTGCAGGCGGTGCCCCGCGGCTTCCCCAACGACACCCAGCTCCTGGACCTGAGGCGGAACCACTTCCCCTCGGTGCACCGAGCGGCCTTCCCCGGCCTGGGCCACCTGGTGTCGCTGCACCTGCAGCACTGCGGCATCGCGGAGCTGGAGGCGGGCGCCCTGGCCGGGCTGGGCCGCCTGATCTACCTGTACCTCTCCGACAACCAGCTCGCAGACCTCAGCGCTGCTGCCCTTGAAGGGGCCCCCCGCCTCGGCTACCTGTACCTAGAGCGCAACCGTTTCCTGCAGGTGCCAGGGGCTGCCCTGCGCGCCCTGCCCAGCCTCTTCTCCCTGCACCTGCAGGACAACGCTGTGGACCGCCTGGCACCTGGGGACCTGGGGGGAACACTGGCCTTGCGCTGGGTCTACCTGAGTGGAAACCGCATCACCGAAGTGTCCCTTGGGGCGCTGGGCCCAGCTCGGGAGCTGGAGAAGCTGCACCTTGACAGGAATCAGCTGCGAGAGGTGCCCACTGGGGCCTTGGAGGGGCTGCCTGCCCTCCTGGAGCTGCAGCTCTCGGGCAACCCACTCAGGGCCTTGCGTGACGGAGCCTTCCAGCCTGTGGGCAGATCGCTGCAGCACCTCTTCCTGAACAGCAGTGGCCTGGAGCAGGTGGGCACTGGGCATGTGGCGGGGTTGGTGCAGGAGGCAGCACAAGGCCACAGGCAGCGTGCATTCGCTCAACAAGCATTTGCCAGCCCCTTGGTGACAGGTCTCAGGCTGGGCACGGGGACCCTGAGATAAACCAGGACTGCCCCTGCCGGTGTGAGTGACAGTCCAGGCAGAACCCAGGCCACACACGGTGCCTGCACAGGAGGGGATTGCTGGAGCATAGAGGAGGGAGGAATTTGGGACCATGGGGTCATCTACTGTTTGTACATATTGAGAGCCCCCAAGAGGTTTTGCCATTATTGGGTGGTGGGGTGGACCATGAACTGGGCATCTGGGTGACTTTGACAGAGCAAGTGTTTTGACATCAGACCAGCCTGGGCTTTGACCCAGCACTGCACTTCCTGGCTGGACCATCTTGGGTTCTCCAGCTTCTCTTCTGCTGAGGGAAGATGGGGCTCCCTTCCAGACTTGGGGGTGGGACAGGTCTGCCAGGAGCTCACACTGGGGCCTGGCAACTCCTTGCAGATTTCTCCTGGGGCCTTTTCAGGCCTGGGGCCTGGGCTCCAGAGCCTGCACCTGCAGAAGAACCAGCTTCGGGCCCTGCCTGCCCTGCCCAGTCTCAGCCAGCTGGAGCTCATCGACCTCAGTAGTAATCCCTTCCACTGTGACTGCCAGCTGCTTCCGCTGCACAGGTTGGCACCCCCACCTAGACCTCCAGCCAAAGACCACCCAGCCACTCTCAGTCAAGCCCCTGTCATCTCCCCGGGCACACGATGTCCATGCCCATCCGAGCAGCTTGTGGAGAGGGGCGGGTCCTGCGAGAGCCAGGCATGTATAACCCTTTTCCAGGGTCAGTTACCCTTCCTGCGGATGTTGAGGGGGACTTCTCTGAGCCTTGATTTCATCATCCATAAAGTGGGCATGGTATCTGCTCTGCCTAGCAGGCTGGGACCTAATACGTAGGTGGGGCCACTTTACATAATTACATAAGAAAGTCACAAGAGGTGGGGGATGGTGGCTCGCACCTGTAATCCCAGCACTTTGGGAGGCCAACGCAGTCTGATCACCTGAGGTCAGGAGTTTGAGACTAGCCTGGCCAACATGGTGAAACTCTGTCTCTACTAAAAATACAAAAATTAGCTGGGCATTGTAGTGGGTGCCTGTAATCCCAGCTACTTGGGAGGCTGAGGCAGGAGAATCGCTTGAACCTGGGAGGTAGAGGTTGCTGTGAGCCGAGATCGTGCCACTTTACTCCAGCCTGGGCGACAGAGTGAGACTCCATTTCAAAAAAAAAGAAAAAGTCACAAGAAGCCTGGAGTCTTGCAGACCTGGGCTCCAGTCCTGGCTTTGCCATTTTACTAACTAACTCTGCAAGCTGCATAACCTTTCCTGCCCACCTGTAAAAAGGGGGGATGTAGTATCTAACCTCATGATGGTTGTTGTAAGAATGAAATTAGCATACATGATTTTTTTTTTTTTTTTTTTTTGAGACGGAGTCTCGCTCTTTCACCCAGGCTGGACTGCAGTGGCGTGATCTTGGCTCACTGCAAGTTCCGCCTCCTGGGTTCACGCCATTCTCCTGCCTCAGCCCCCCGAGTAGCTGGGACTACAGGCGCCTGCCACCGAGCCCAGCTAATTTTTTGTATTTTTAGTAGAGACAGGGTTTCACCGTGTTAGCCAGGATGGTCTCGATCTCCTGACCTCGTGATCCACCCGCCTCGGCCTCCCAAAGTGCTGAGACTACAGGCATAAATTGATTTGAACAGTGTCTGCTACGTTGTAAGCCCTCTAACTGTTTATTATTACTGTTATTATCCCCTTTTTACAAAGAAGGGATCAGAGGCTTGAAGTGGCTTGTAGGTCACATAATTGGTGAGCCGCCAAGATTCTCAGCAGAGCCTGCTGTCACCTATAGGCTCCACCACTCCCAAATGCACACTGCCTGTGGCCTTGTGCTGCCTTCTGCACCAACCCTGCCCCACACCCATTGCCCACCTGCTCCAGGCCACTGGAGCAGAATCAGCACAGCCAGCTCCCCGGCTCTCTCTTCTCTTCAGGTGGCTTACTGGGCTGAACCTGCGGGTGGGGGCCACCTGCGCCACTCCTCCCAGTGCCCATGGCCAGAGGGTGAAGGCTGCAGCTGCTGTCTTTGAAGCCTGCCCGGGCTGGGCTGCCGGAAAGGCCAAGCGGACACCAGCCTCTAGGCCCAGTGCCAGGAGAACCCCCATCAAAGGAAGACAGCGTGGAGCAGATAAGGTTGGCCATGGGGCAGGAGGGGTGAGGCCTTGGTGGGTGGTGGGCCAGGTTCCAAAGTCCCCAGGAAGCAGGAGCCTGACTTGGCTTGGTTCCAGAGCTGGGCAATGACCCGGTTGGGTCAGTTCAATAATGTCCATCCGAGGCCAGGCGCGGTGGCTCACGCCTGTAATCCCAACACTTTGGGAGGCTGAGGCGTGCAGATCATGAGGTCAGGAGATCGAGACCATCCTGGCCAACACGGTGAAGCCCCGTCTCTACTAAAAATACAAAAAAATTAGCCGGGCATGGTGGCAGGCGCTCGTAGTCCCAGCTACTTGGGAGGCTGAGGCAGGAGAATGGCGTGAGCCCAGGAGGTGGAGCTTGCAGTGAGCGGAGATCTCGCTACTGCACTCCAGCCTGGGCGACAGAGCAAGACGCAAAAAAACTCTGTCTCAAAAAAAAAAAAATTAGCTGGGTGTGGTGGCGTGCACCTGTAGTTCCAGCTACTTGGGAGGCTGAAGCAGGAGAATCGCTTGAACCCTGGAGGCAGAGGTTGCAGTGAGCAGAGATCGCACCACTGCACTCCAGCCTGGCCATAGAGTGAGACTCCGTAATAATAATAATAATAATAATGTCCATCCTCCCGTTCTCCCCTCCTCCCTGCCCCCACCTCTGGGCTAGACCCAGGGTGAGTTTGCAAGGAATGACCATTTGCTCCTGCTGTGAGACAGTGGCCTTTCCTATAAGCCACAGTGTGCTGGTCCAGATGTGTCCCTAAAATCAGTCCTGCTGTTTCTATATTTGCTGGATCACTGTTGACTTAACCATGTCCCAGCCTGACTTAAGGGGTCTCCCTCATCCCAGGATCCCAGGGATGGGGAGAGTGGAAGTGCAGGTGCATCATTGGCTCTGCCTCCCACCACCTGTCAGCCATAGGTTGGACCCCACTTGATAGTACATTCACCATCCTGACATATCTAGTCCCAGCTTGACCCCTCAGTTGTAGCAAACTCACAGCATATCAGAGAAGGGTGCACAAGATACAGGCACCACCGTACGTAGGAACCACTGCCTGTAAGGCCATGGAGGTGTCCAAAGGGGAGAGGCAGTCCTTCGAGGGAAAGTGAGAATAGAGTGGGGCCTGGGAAGGTGGGGAGAGGGCTCTATCTCCCCTGGACCTGCATTTTGAACATCTGGGATTCCTGGGGCCATTAGTTGGTGTTTGTATTCGTCCCCTAGGACTGCCACAACAAAATGCTAGGAGCTGGGTGGCTTAGAACAGCAGAGCTTCTGTAGGCTAGGGGTCAGCCATTGAGGTGTTGGCAGGGGTGTGCTCTCTGGAACCGGTAGTGGAAGGGTCCCCCTTGCCTCTTCCAGCTTCTGGTGGTCCCATATGCTCCCTGATCTGTGGCAGCATAATCTCCATCTCTGTCCCCACCTTCACATGATGTTGTGTGTCATCATCTTCCCTCTATAATCTGTCTCTGCCCAAATTCCCACCCCCCCCTTTTTTTTTCTGAGACGGAGTTTTGCTCTTGTTGCCCAGGCTAGAGTGCAATGGCACAGTCTCGGCTCACTGCAACCTCTGCCTCCTGGGTTCAACTGATTCTCCTGCCTCAGCCTCCCAAGTAGCTGAGATTACAGGTGCGTGCCACCACGCCTGGCTAACTTTTGTATTTTTAGTAGAGAAGGGGTTTTACCATGTTGGTCAGGCTGGTCTCGAACTCCTGACCTCAGGTGATCTACCTGCCCCAGCCTCCCAAAGTGCTGGGATTACAGGTGTGAGCCATTGCGCCCAGCCAAATTTCCCCTTTTTATAAAGGTAACAGCCTATTAGATTAGGGCCCAACCTAATGATGTCATTTTACTTCATTACTTCTGTAAGGAATCTATTTCCAAGTAAGGTCATACTCTGAGGTACTGGGGTTAGGGCTCCAGTCTTTTGGGATGGGCACAAGTCAGTCTATAAAGTGTTGCTAATTTCTGGCTGGGAGCCGGGAAGGAACTCCTGAAAAGACCCCAAGGTGAAGGTAAGCAAGTTCTGCCTTAGAAGCCAGACCCAAAACTATCGTTGATGACAGCAATACTAATCTCAGTTGGCAGTCACGTGTGCGACTGGGGAACGGCAGCAGTGCTTTCTCCCTGTGTCAGCCCCGGGAGGCTCATGCAGAAGCGGAGCTGGGTTCGGGAGTGGAAGCTCCGATGAGTCCACTTCCAGGTCAGGGCTTTAGTTAAAAGGGGAAGACACCCCCGGTCCCCACCCCCACACACAGTACGGTGGCTGTTTGTGAGAATCGGGACCTCTCAGGCCATTTGACCTAGCCATCCCTTCTGACATGCAGATACTCCTCTCAGTATTGTGGGTTATTTTGATGAAAGTAGCAGTTTCCTCCCAGGAATACAAAGGAATTCAAGGCAGAGGGCTCTTATCTTGAGGCTCAGGCACTGGCATTGTTCCGGGCTGGAGATGCTCGCCTGCTGAAGGCACGAGGACAGACATCTGCCAGTCTCCCTTGATGCCCGTGTCTAGTTTGGTGTCTGGCACCCAGAAGATGCTCGGGCAGGCTGCATGACTGACTCACTACTAGGTCATCTGGCAGACAAACCTGGGTTCAACCCCACTGCCGTCCTTAACAGGTGTAAATTTTTTTTTTTTTTTTTTTTTTTTTGAGACGGAGTCTCGCTCTGTTGCCCAGGCTGGAGTGCAGTGGCGCAATCTCGGCTCACTGCAAGCTCCACCTCCCGGGTTCACGCCATTCTCCTGCCTCAGCCTCCCGAGTAGCTGGGACTACAGGCGCCCGCCACCACGCCCGGCTAATTTTTTGCATTTTTAGTAGAGACTGGGTTTCATCATGTTAGCCAGGATGGTCTCCATCTCCTGACCTTGTGATCCGCCCACCTCGGCCTCCCAAAGTGCTGGGATTACAGGCGTGAGCCACCGCGCCCGACAACAGGTGTAAATTTAAGCAGCCAAATGACTAAATTGTACTGAGGCTGCCTTTTTCCCATCAGTACCACACAGGGTTACTGTGAAGTGAGCCATTTAGATACCTATTTAACCGGGCACCTGGGTAGGGGCTCTTGGTACAATGGAATTCCCTTGCATCCCTTTCCCTGCAGCAGAGGGGCTAGACTGGGTGACCATAAAGGACGAGGGAGGCAGGGCAGGTTCCTGAAGGGTCTGGATTTGGTCTCACCTGTACCAGGAGCCCCTGTGGGTCCTCAGGCAGAAGCAGGGATGAGGGGTTTGCAAATGCCTCCCTGCCAGCAGCCCCACTGCTGAGACTCCAAGAACTTGAGTTCCCTCCAAGGGCAAACTGAGGCACAAGGTTACTGCATGGATTGAGCAAAAATTCCCAAGAGATCAATACTTCCATCTCCAACAAATCAAGCTGACCTCTAGGCACCAGCAACACATGGTCATGTGCACATTCCCATTTCACACACACACAAGGCCACCTTTATGCCAGCCTATGCCAGGCACTACGGACAGGCAGACACAGGCTCCATCTCTGGGGAACTCACAGTCTTTGGGGAGAATGGCACAACCGTAAATAATGACAGCATGTGGCTAAGACAGGGAACTCGAGCTGATGACAGGCGACATTCTTTACGGCCTTGCACACTCGTGTCTTGACTCACGTGGCCTTCATAATCGATACCATGAGGTGGCGGGGGGCGGGGTCAGAACACACTCTGCAAGGAATAGAGATCTAACAAACGGGACTCAAGCAAGTAGGGGATTTAATTTCTCATACACAAAGTCTGGGGAGCCCAGTGAGGTTGCAATGGCAGCTAGATGTGTCCTCCAGCTCTGTCATCCTTGTCCTGAGGGTTCTGTGTTCACGGCCCCTCCAGGCATGGTTTCTTCATTCAGGTAGGAACAAAAGGCCAAAAGAGCATACAAGCCCAGCTCTCCAGAGGCTCCAGTCGGAACTGGACCCTTTAACTACGAAGGAATCTTGGCTGAATTATTTTTAGCGGGGCTTCAGGAGCAGGTAGCAGAGCAAGAGTGCACACTCAGGCCATCTTCCTCCCAACCTCCTCCCCAGGGGCACTTCCTTTAGGCACTGGGAGTCAGTCCTCACAAACACAGAAAGCAGCTCAAGGCCACCACACAGGTCGCCAAAATCCACATCCTGGTCACTGCTTCTCAGCTGCCGAGACAAGCTGGGTCCCCAACATCCCTGGGGAGCTGGGAGCAGAGAACCAACACATGAGGCTGAGAGGCATTCTGCTTGGCGAATTTTTGAGGCAGAGGCTGCCCCCACCACACAACTCACTGTCAGGGGACCTTATCCTGCTCAGAGAGCGGCTCTAGAACTTAATTTACATGACTCGTTCGGGCAGACAGAGTTCACTGTCTTGTCTTCCACAGTGTGACGGGTGGCCCCATCCCTGGCAACTGAGGGCCGTGGCGGGTCGGGTGGAGGCCATCTTAAGGAAGAGCAGGCAGCTAGCGTTCCAGCTGTGGGAACTCTGGCTGGAGAAGGTGGTTCACAGATGAGTTCGGGGGCCTCAGGCAGCCCGTCACATAGGCCTTTCCACAGGGGAGGGCAGAGGCAACAGGCGGGTCCCAGGAGACCCCAGCAGGTCCTCCACCGTCCAGCCTTCACAGCACCGGGCAGAATTTACACACAGACGATCAGTCTCCAAGCCAAAGTCAGGTGGAGGCATGGTGGTGGTGGTAGAGAAACCCCAGGCTGGCGTCCAGCTAGAAGCCAGGCTGGAGGCAGGAAGGCTCAGTTGTCCGTTTCCTGCTTGATGTTCTCAAGGGAGACAGGCAGCTCTGGACTTGAAGCCTTGTCGGGCGAGGCCGCGTCTAGATGCTCTTCCTTCACACGCACAGCAATGACTGAAGAGGGAGGGGAGGCGGGTGGGTGCGCGAGTAAATAACTCTGGGAGGGGGAGGGGCGGAGGGGCTGGGAAAGGGACCTGGCTCCCTATAGATGGGGGCCTAGGATGCACCTTCACCCTCCAGTTTCCCTTCTGGGAGGGCAGTGGCAGCAGCAAAGGGCCAAGGCCCCAAGCCAGGCAGGCTATGCCAGCGACACTGCCATGTACCAATCTGTCACCACTCTGCCAAGCACTAGAGGTAGGGGTAGAGATAGAGGAGGAGGAGGGGCTGGGGCTGGGCTAGAGGGGGACTCGGCTCCATTCACAGCTGGGGGCGTGTCTGGGAAACACTCTGGGTCCAGTGGTACAGGACTGCTTGGTGCCCAGAAAATGCCGAAGAAACCTGACTCTACTCTTCTGTGCCCAGGTGGGGAAGGAGAGGGGTCGTCTCTGAGCATGGAGCAGGCTGGTCCTGCCTTGACCCAGCCCGGTGGCTCTTACTCTCGCCAGGAACGGGCTCCGACGAGATCTTCCTGGCACCCTGAGGGTCGTCCTCCAGCAGGGGCTTCTTGGACCCCTGTCTGAGGGGTCGCGTCTTGGTGGGCGGGATTCTTTTCCCTTTGAATAAAAATGGATTCAAACTCAGCATTAGGGTTGTATTTAGGTAAGGCTTTATGGGATAGGTCTCACCCAGTGGTCAGGCAGCGTGGCAGAGGGAAAAGTACCAGTTTGGGGACAGAAAGACTGGACTCCAACTCTGACAACACATCTTATTGGCTGTGTGCCCTGAGCTCAGATTCTCTCCAATGGGAAGTAATACCACCACCTCCCTCAAACCAAGCCCCAGGCAGTCGTGGTTGTAACTGCTTTTTAAAATCTTTTTTTAAATAAAAAGATTTTTTGAAGAGGGTCTCACTCTGTCACCCAGGTTGGAATACACTGGGGTGATCACAGTTCACTGCAGCCTTGACTGCCCAGGCTCAGGTAATCCTCCTACCTTAGCCTCCTGAGTAGCTAGGACTACAGGCCTGTGCCACCATACCCAGCTAATTAAAACAATTTTTTAAATTAGGGGTCTCGCTATGTTGCCCAGGCTGGTCTCAAACTCCTGGGCTCAAGAGATCCTCCCACCTCAGCCTCTCAAAGTGCTGGGATTACAGGTGTGAACCATCGCACTTGGCCCCCGTTTTTGATTGTTGATTTCCTCCCACAACATGCACCATTCCCGGCCCTACTGTTTGAATGGTGCAGAGCCTCTGCCTGCTGGATAAATGCCACACCCCCAACGCAATTTTTTTTTTTTTTTTTGAGATGGAGTCTTGCTCTATCGCCCAGGCTGGAGTGCAATGGTGCAATCTCAGCTCACTGCAACCTTCACTTCCCTGGTTCAACTGATTCTCCTGCCTCAGCCTCCCAAGTAGCTGGGATTACAGGCGTGTGCTACTGTGCCAGGCTAATTTTTGTATTTTTTTTTTTTTTTGAGACGGAGTCTCGCTCTGTCGCCCAGGCTGGAGTGCAGTGGCGCAATCTCGGCTCACTGCAAGCTCCGCCTCCCGGGTTCACGCCATTCTCCTGCCTAAGCCTCTCCGAGTAGCTGGAACTACAGGTGCCCGCCACCACGCCCGGCTAATTTTTTTTGTATTTTAGTAGAGACGGGGTTTCACCGTGGTCTCGATCTCCTGACCTCGTGATCCACCCGCCTCGGCCTCCCAAAGTGCTGGGATTACAAGCGTGAGCCACCGCGCCCGGCCTAATTTTTGTATTTTTAGTAGAGACATGGTTTCACCATGTTGTCAGGCTGGTCCCAAACTCCTGACCTCGGGATCCGCCCACCTCGGCCTCCCAAAGTGATGGGATTACAATTTTTTTTTTTTTTTTTTTGGCGCGATGGAGTTTCCCTCTTCCGTCCAGGCTGGAGTGAAGTGGCGCGATCTGGGCTCACTGCCACCTCCGCCCCCTGAGTTCAAGTGATTCTCCTGCCTCAGCCTCCCAAGTAGCTGGGATTACAGGCGCCTGGCACCACACCTGGCTAATTTTTGTATTTTTAGTAGAGACGGGGTTTCACCACGTTGGTCAGGCTGGTCTTGGAACTTCTGACCTCATGATCCGCCCGCCTCAGCCTCCCAAAGTGCTAGGATTACAGGCGTGAGCCACTGCGCCCAGCCCCTCACTCAATCTCAATCCTGCCCGAGGGACCTTGTTCCTGTTTCAGAACATCCTCTTCCCCGCATGGTACCACACTGTGGTGCCCACCTCAGTCATAGGCCTGCGGCTCTGAAGGATGGCTTTGCCCCCTCCCGCTCTGCCCCTCAAGTGGAACCCAAGCTGGGCTCAGAATCTGCAGAGTGAGGCCCCACCAAGGGAAACGACACCCACAGCCCGAGAGCCAGGTGGAGTCCTGCCACTCAGCTGCCTGCCTTTGCTCCCACCCTCTCCCACCCTCAAAGAGGTCTCGAGGTCAAGAATGACAGCCTTGGAGAGACAGCTTCTATTTCTTCCTGTGGCTTTTCCTTTAGAACCTAGCAGCTGCGGCTTGCCCAGGCCAGGCTGTTTTTTTCTGAACATGGGGCATCAGGGATGGGATCCC
This sequence comes from Symphalangus syndactylus, assembly GCF_028878055.3. Lineage (NCBI taxonomy): Eukaryota > Metazoa > Chordata > Mammalia > Primates > Hylobatidae > Symphalangus > Symphalangus syndactylus. The sequence goes on from NC_072440.2 coordinate 18,534,717, forward strand.
CCAACCTCAATCTCTTACCTCTTTTCCTCAGCACCCTGACCATGGCCAGAGACTGAACACTCCCTATTTATGGTCTGGGTCCCCAGAGACAGGGTGAAAGGCCCGTAGGCCAGAGGGCAAGGGAAAAGAGACAGGACAGGAACATGAAGAGAGCTATGTCAGTAGGACAGCACCTGGGAACTAGTGCCTGGGGGCTGACCCCCGCCTGCTCCCAGGGACGCAGGCCCACTGATCCCGGGCCCACACCAGCCTGGCTGCACTGGTGCAGCACTTACTTTTCTTCCCAAACTGTTTCTTTTTCTTCTTTGTGGCCTCTTTGGCCTTCAGTGGTGTGGCCGGTTCTGTTGTTGAAAGACAAGGGTGAAAGAGATGAGAACAGGGTCCCTGGGAGGATACAGGGCACAGGCGCATCCCGAGACCCTGTCTACCCTCCCACACGGGACACCCCAAAGACAGGAAGCCAAAGCTGGGCAATGAGGAGAGGGCGGGGCTGGAGGAGGGGCTGGAGAACAGCTGTCCCTTCTTCCCACCATTGTCACCAGGGCTGCTCAGAGGGACCTGGGTAGTTTACCTGGGTGCACAAGGGCACGAACATATGACAGAGTGGGCAAGATGAAGGAAGGAGCTCTGCAGGCCAGACGGAAAGGGAGACAGAGAAGTCAGGAGCAGGGGCTGGGTGACGGGGCTCACTCTCTACTTAGAGTGGTCCATGAGACATCTCCATCTCATGCCAAAGAAGGGAGATGGGCACAGGGGCGGAGGAAGAAGGAAAAAAGAAGAGGAAAGAAAGTCAGAGCCTCTTAGAGCCACGAGAGTCCACACCTGCGGCCACAGGAGGCTGCAGCTGGTAGCCGGTGAGCTCACACCAGCCGACGGGGTAGATGTCCGGGGACTCGCAGTCCACCCACTGGTCATACTCGCTGTCCCAGCCGTCAAAGTGGATGCTGAGGAGCCGATGCACCACTCGTTTCACCGTGGCCACACAGATGAGCCGGGGCTCCATCAGGTCCACGGCCTCCAGCTTCATGCCCACCTTGAAGCCATGGTTTGGGCAATCCTGGGGCAGAAAAAGGAGGCGGTGGCCAAGCCAGTCAGCTCCCTACACCAGCAGGCTCACCCGGGCCTGGAGGCACTTGAAGAACTGGCAGGGAGGGGGCTGGGACTGGAATGCCTGCTGGGGCAGGTTCCTCTAGATAGTAATCCCACTGCACCTCTTTCCCAACACCGCCTCTCCATGGAAGAGGGACTGGAGTGCCCAGGCCATAGCTGGGGACTTCCTCCTGAAAGTGGCTGATGTCAGCAGTAGAGACTCGAGAGAAAGGGTAGGAACTGCCACCACTGAGAGCAGCAGGCAGGGCCTGTCCTGAGGCCACCGCAGGCCCCTTGCTCCACTTCAGTCTCCTCACCATGTTAAAGAGTCTCGATGGAGCGGCTTTCGACTTGGTCTTCTCCAGGTAGTTCTCCCAGTTGAAAGTCTGTGCCTCATAACCTGGAGGAGCAGAAAGCTCAGATGCAGAGGGAGAGGGAGAGGGGGAAGCGGAGCAGGAAGCTCAGATGCAGAGGGAGAGGGGGAAGCAGGAGCAGAAAGCTCAGATGCAGAGGGAGAGGGGGAAGCGGAGCAGAAAGCTCAGATGCAGAGGGAGAGGGGGAAGCAGGAGCAGAAAGCTCAGATGCAGAGGGAGAGGGGGAAGCAGGAGCAGAAAGCTCAGATGCAGAGGGAGAGGGGGAAGCAGAGCAGAAAGCTCAGATGCAGAGGGAGAGGGGGAAGCAGGAGCAGAAAGCTCAGATGCAGAGGGAGAGGGGGAATCGGAGCAGGAAGCTCAGATGCAGAGGGAGAGGGGGAAGCAGGAAGTGGGCAGGGGGAAAGGACACATGGCTGAAGGAGCTCTGCAGCTTTGTCAGGACCCAGCATGGAGTCTCCCCAGCAGCCTTCTTCTCATCCCCTCAGGGTGGTACCTGCTGTAGCACCACAGTCCTGTTGTATAGGTTGTTCACTGACCAATGGGATAAGTGGGAGCTCTGTTCATCAATCGTAGACTGGCCATGGGGCAGGGTCAGCCCAGCAGTTAAGGGCTGGTGGTGGGCTCTGTCACCTTTCCCATACACCCTGAAATGCTACACTTCTGGGGCCTGACTTGACCAGGAATCTGGGCTTGTGGCCACACCCTGCCCCTTCTGTTTTGTTTTGAAGACAGTGTCTTGCTCTGTCGCCCAGGCTGAAGTGCAATGGCATGATCTCGGCTCACTGTAACCTCCACCTCCTGGGTTCAAGCAATTCTCCTGCCTCAGCCTCCCGAGTGGCTGGGATTATAGGCGCCTGCCATTATACCTGGCTAATTTTTGTATTTTTAGTAGAGACGAGGTTTTGTCATGTTGGCCAGGCTGGTCTCAAACTCCTGAACTCAGGTCATCCACCTGCCTCGGCCTCCCAAAGTGCTAGGATTACACGCGGGAGCCACCGCGCCTGGACACCCTGCCCCTTCTGATGGCAAGGCCAGCATGTGGTGGCCTCTCTAGTCTTACCTTTTGGGGGTGTGAGCTCAATGTCATTCTTCTGACAGAAGGTGGCCGGGAAGATGGCGTGGGAAGAGGCGTGGTAGCAGAACCAGTCTGAGCCATCTGTGGAGGGCCCCCCGTCCACACAGATCATCAGGTATCCATCCAGGAGAACCTGGGGGGTGGCGGGAGCAGGCAGACAGATCATATCATGAACTGCACTCCATCCTGGGTTGGCACCACACCCCAATAGGGACACGAGACAGATGGATCCAAACGGATCTAGGGCATGGCCCTCCTAGAGGACACCTGGGCCTCTCTGGGGCACACAGTACTTCTGTGATGCATACACGTGGGATTCTTTCTCTTCCCCACTAGACAGCAAACACCACGCCAGCAGGGGCCGCGTCCATCCCGTTGGACCGTGTTCTGGGGTGAGCACGCGCCTGGCGTGGAGCGGATCCGCGGCGAGGCCGAGTCAGCAGCCTCCTCCAGGAGGGCCAGGCAGGGGTGGGGGTGCTGCTCAGGATGAGGCGATGAGGAGGTCTGGAGCAAGGGGACCCCAGCTGTGGCTCTTGCCTAGGCCAGCACTCAAAGGAGATGGCACACAGCAAGAAGGCCCCAGTGAGGTGACAGGGAGGGGCCTACCCTGACACAGGACCAGGCTCAGGTGTTGAATAAGCACTCGTCCAGGGAGCCCTGGACCCTGACACGAAAGCAGATTCTGAGCAAGGGGCAGGCCGGGCCCCACCCACAAAAGTCAGGGACCCTAGGCGCAGCCAGTGATGAGAGGCTGGGACACAGACCCCCTGACAGTGGCGAGTGGAGTTAGAGCTCTGGGCCACATGGGTCCCCTCAGAAATCTGGAGGCTGGAGGGCCGGCCCCTGGCTCACCTTACAGACAGTTGCCACGCAGATGTTGCCCAGATTCAGGGGGTCAATGGCCTCCAGCTTCATCCCTTCCTCAAACCAACCGCCTTCTGTGTAGACTGCTCGTACCTTAAAGGAATGGGACGGCTGGGGACTCCCTGGACAGGCCAGGAGGAAGGGTGAGGGAAGCAGGCCTCAGGAGGGAAAGGGATGGTCCCAGGGGAAGAGCCAGGTCCCTCAGGCCCGGAATGGACCCATGGCTGAGGTGGAAAGCGCCCAAGGGCTGAGCCTTACCTTCTTGAAGAGGTAAGGAACGGCATCACAGTAGATCTTCCGGAAGGTGGGGTGATGGGCCGTGTCACTTCGCCTCTCTTTGGAGGAGATGGATAGGGAATGAGGGAGAGAAGGGAGTTGGAGGCGGCTCCTGGGCCATCTCCACGAGCCTCCCTGGGAATGTGGGGCTGCTCTGTACGTGTTCTCAGCTGTATCTCTGTATCTCAGGACCCCCCACCCCAGAGTAGCAGACAGAAAGGTTGAGTCCAGAAAACATCAAGAGCTCTCTGTAGGGACTCTTCAGCCCTCGAAACCCAGACTGCTCCCGCATGACAAGGGAGAGGATCGGGGCTGGTAGCATCTGGGTTCAAATCTTGATTTTACCACTCACAAGTTGAGTGGAGTGACTTTTGTCAAGTTACTCAAGCTCTCTGGAGCTCAGTATCATCACTGCAGGGGGGCCATGCCAACCTCCACCTGCTGTCCTGCTGTGAGGAGTAGGAAGGTGCTCCCACTCCATCCCTGGGGAAGCATAGCATGCAGTCCCTCTGGCCTGGGGCTCTGCTAACCTGACATCTTGATGCCGTGGCCCACACGTCGTGACCAACCCACTGGGTGGATCAGGGGGCTCCACATGTGGCACCAGAAGTCGTCATCACTGTCACCATCCTCGTAGAGGAGCCGTAGGCGACCCCCGATTACTGTGTCCACCACAGCCATGCGAGTGCGTGACACCTGGGACTTGTCCACCACTTCCAGCCGCATGCCCTGCCTAAAGGGGTACTTCATGCTCTCCACCATCTGAAACGACGTCAGAACACAGGCCTGCTATGGCCGAGGGCTCCTCCCACCCACCCTCCTGCTCTGGTGAGTGGAGGACGGGGAAGGTGTGGTGTTATCCCCCACACTCAGTCTGTCGGGAGGTGGCAGATGAGACCGCCTGTGCTGCCAGGCTCACCTTGGCCCTGACTCCCTAGGAGGACACAGAGGGAGGCAACAGCTCTCCCTAGGAGGACACAGAGGGAAGGCACACAGCTCGCAATGGGCATGCCACTTCTTGCCACTAAAACGCCAATGAGTTGATGCAAATCACAAAACACACTTTAGACTAAGGAAAAGTGACCCAGAGGTCACGCTTGCCCAGAGTTACACAGACTCATTTGTGCCAGAGCTGGGCCTGGAAGCTGGTGTGCAGCCCGTGCTCTTCATGGGCTCTGCGCTCTGATCCCCAGGCACCCTGCGCTCCCCGCCACCTCCCAGCCCTCTGCCTGTGGCACATACAAGACTCATGTACACAGAACTGAGTCTTCCTGTGTCCCTTTCTGACCCTGATGGGCTGCAGCTCTGCAATGCTTTCCCAGTGCCTTGGTGGCAACTGACCTCATGAGGGATGGTGACCAAGATGCCCTCGAGCTGCTCTACAGAGAGCCACGGTGCTGGGGTACAGAGGAGGAGGTTCTTTTTGTTCACTGTGACTTCAGTGCTGTCCTGCCCGGGGCAGGGAACAGGTAGGGTGTAGGGCTTTTCCAGCCCCAGGGCACTGCTGGGTCAGGAAGAACCGGCCTAGACTAGACTAAGCAGTGCTATTTCCAAACACACCAGGAAGGAAAGCGTCTCAGAGGTCACAAAGCAGCCAACAGGCAAAGCTGACACAGGGGTCCTAAACCAGACAGACCCTCTGGCCCAGCTCAAGGGCTTGGGATACGTCCTCACATCAATTGCCTTTCCCACATCCGGTATCCCAGCAGCTCACTCAGGAGAGTGAGAGACAACACAGGGCAAGGCCTGGCTCGGGGCCCCTCTGGGCTGCCTTCCCTGCCACGTTCTGTTCCTCTACAGCCAACACAGTGCAGCCCACAATCCAACGCCATTTGTTTGTTTTTTTTTTTGAAATGGAGTCTCCTCGCTCTGTGGCCCAGGCTGAAGTGCAGTGGCACGATCTCAGCTCACTGCAACCTCGGCCTCCCGGGTTCAAGCGATTTTCTCACCTCAGCCTCCTGAGTTAGCTGGGATTACAGGTGCGTGCCACCACACCCAGCTAATTTTTGTATTTCTAGTACAGACGGGGTTTCGCCATGTTGGCCAGGCTAGTCTGGAACTCCTGCCCTCAGGTGATCTTCCCACCTCGGCCTCCCAAAGTGCTGGGATTACAGGAGTCAGCCACTTGCCCAGCCTAGCTAATTTTTTTTTTTAAGAGACAAAGTCTCACAGTGTTGCCCAAGATAGTTTCAAACTCCTGCCCTCAAGTGATCCTCTTGCCTTGGCCTCCCAAAGTGCTGAGACACTGAGACAGGTATGAGTCACTTTTACCATGTATATATGTGACTTTTTAATTTTTACTAAATAATTTCTTAAAATTAAATGCCACACAGATGATTCTGTGCCACACAGGAGTCCTACACCAGACAGAATCAGACAGCCCAGAGGGGCCCCAGGCCAGGCCTTACCCTGTGCTGTGCCAGGCACATCCCTGGCTCAGAACCGAGGCTATATTACAATTACTCGTGTGCATGGCTTTTGTTTCCTCTGCCAGACTAGAGATTTCTGGATGGCAGGGTCTGTATTCTTTGTATTCCCACTGTGCCTTGTAAACAAGTATGTAAGGCTGGGCATAGTGGCTCATGCCTATAATCCCAGCACTTTGGGAGGCCGAGGCGGGTGGATCACTTGAGGTCAGGAGTTCAAGACCAGCCTGGCCAATATGGTGAAACCCCATCTCTACTAAAAATACAAAAATTAGCCAAGTATGGTGGTGTGTGCGCACCTGTAATCCCAGCTATTTGGGAAGCTGAGGCAGAAGAATGGCGTGAACCCGGGGGCAGAGCTTGCAGGGAGCCGAGATCGTGCCACTGCACTCCAGCCTGGGGGACAGAGCGAGACTCTGTCTCCAAAAAGAAAAAAAAAAAAAAAAAAACTATGTTAATAAAATCTACTGAGTGAACACTTCTGAAAAGTTCTATGAGCAAAGGTAAGGTTCTGGAAGAGCAAAAGACAGACAAAGCAGCATGACTGGAGCGGTAGGAGCACAGTCTGGGTGGGGCAGTGGCCCACGCCAGGCTAGAAAGGCAGATGGCAACAATGTAGCAGCAGCATTTGTCTCCAGCCTTGCAAAATGTGGAGCTGCTGAAGATAATCAGGCAAGGGAGTCTTAGGTAACATGCTCCAGTGAGTGGCACGGAGGATGGAGAAAAATGGAAGAGCGGAAGGAGGGACATCAGTTAAGGGCTCACAGCTGACCTTGATGTGGAAATCCACGGGAAGTGTCCTGGAGCCCACCAGCCGTTTCATGAGGTAGCCCTTCCAGTCAGTGAACTTGGCATGGATGGCTGTGGAGGCACCAGCGGAATCCTGGTTACACAGACTGACAACTCCTCCACTGACAGGGACGCTAGTGCCAACCCAGAGTGGGGACCCCTCAGCAGTGGGGACTGAAAATAGCTGCCTCTTCAGGCCAGCAATGACTTCATCTGAGAACCTCAGATTCCACACGTGGATCTGCCCCCGGGCCTCTGGGATGGGGAGGGCAGGAAGCCAGGGGGCAAGTGGATTCTGTTCTAACAAGACAGAGGACTCCCATTCTACCTAACATAAGCAGAGGACTCTCCCTCTACCAGGGGCCCTATGGGAACAAGAGAGGAAATGTTCTCATCAACTCACTCCGTGGGGGCACTAGGATCTTGCTGTTGATGGCACACCAGCCAATGGGATGGACATCCACAGTTCCCAGGTTGCACCAGAAGTCATGGCTGGCGTCATTTTCAAAGCCTTCGTACCGAAGCAGCACCCGATACCCTGAAAGGAAAGGAAAGGGCACCTGTGAGGGAGGGTGAGCTGGGGAAGGTATGCTTTTTTGTTTTTTTTTTGAGATGAAGTCTTGCTCTGTCGCCCAGGCTGGAGTGCAGTGGCACAATCTCAGCTCACTGCAAGCTCTGCCTCCCGAGTAGTTGGGACTACAGGCGCCCGCCACCACGCCTGGCTAATTTTTTTTGTATTTTTAATAGAGATGGGGTTTCACCATGTTAGCCAGGATGGTCTCGATCTCCCAGTCTCGTGATCTGCCGTCCTCGGCCTCCCAAAGTGTTGGGATTACAGGCGTGAGCCACCGCGCCTAGCTTGGGGAAGGTATGTTCTTAAGCATTCTCTTTTCTCTAGCCTAAGCTGGACTTCGGGCATCTATACTTCCAGGCAAGTGGATTCCTGTTGTCCACAACAGTCCTAGCCAAAGAAATTCATGCTCCTGGGCCGGGCGCGGTGGCTCACGCCTGTAATCCTAGCACTTTGGGAGGCCGAGGCGGGCGGATCACGAGGTCAGAAGATCGAGACCATCCTGGCTAACACAGTGAAACCCCGTCTCTACTAAAAATACAAAAAATTAGCCGGGCGAGGTGGCGGGCGCCTGTAGTCCCAGCTACTCGGGAGGCTGAGGCAGGAGAATGGCGTGAACCCCAGGGGGCGGAGCCTGCAGTGAGCCAAGATCGCGCCATTGCACTCCAGCCTGGGCGACAGCAAGACTCTGTCTCAAAAAAAAAAAAAAAAAAAAAAGAAATTCATGCTCCTAGTTCAGAAAGCATTATGGCATGGTGCTGAGAGTTAATTCTCTATAACCTGATCATCCCTGGAAGGAATTTTACTTTTTAAATTTTTTTAATTTTTTGTAGAGACAGTATCTCACTATGTTGCCCTGGCTGGTCTCGAACTCCTGAGCTCAAACAATCCTCCTGCCTCTGCCTCCCAAAGTGCTGGGATTAGAGGTGTGAGCCACGAAACCTGGCCCTGGAACAAACTTTTAAAAATTGGGGTTTCCAGCCAGGCATGGTGGCTCAAGCCTGTAATCCCAGCACTTTGGGACGCAGAGGATCACCTGAGGTCAGGAGTTTGAGACCAGCCTGGCCAAGATGGTGAAACCCCGTCTCTACTAAAAATACAAAAATTAGCCGTGTGTGGTGGCCAGGTGGCCTGTAGTCCCAGCTATTCAGGAGGCTGAGACGGGAGAATCATTTGAACCCAGGAGGCGGAGGTTGCAATGAGCCGAGATCGTGCCACTGTACTCCAGCCTGGGTGACAGAACAAGATACCATCTAAAAAAACAAAACAAAAACAAACAAAAAAAATTGGGGTTTCCAAGCCTGCCAAGCTCTGTGTTCCCTTCGCTGGTAGAAGAATCCTTAGAAGTGGGGCACATATTCCAGTGGGTGGGATTTTTGTTTTATGAAGCCAACTCCTGCCTACCACACTGTTCACCCATCTAGAGATGTCACTCTGCAGACACATCCCTGGCCCTGCCCTGGCCAAACACTCACCTGCTGTCTGGATGACAGAGGCGATCCAGTACACCCGGCTGGGGAGCACAGCATCACTGTTGAGCACCTCCACCTTCATCCCTTTCATCACATCCTCCCACTGGTCATAGAGTGGGACCTGTGTGGCGATGAGAGTGTACCGAGAGTGAGCTAACTGCGCTAGCAGGGGAGACAGACTGCCTCATGGCCTCAGTCAAGTCCCCGTTTGCACCTCAACTTTTCACATCATCCACTGTGTGCAGAACCAGCCACTAGAGATAGAGATGAGGTCTCCTGTCCTTGAAGAGCTGAGCCGGGGAGTAGAGGTGGAGGTGGTGGGATGCAGGGTGATGGCTAGAGACCCAGAGTCAGACAGAACCGAGTCCTAATCTTTATAGGACTGGTTTCTTACTATATCACTTTGGGCACATGATGCCTTGGTAAGCTTCGATCCCTTCGTCCCTGTGCCAGCCCAAGCAATGGTGGGGCACTGTTCTTAGCACAAATATACTTTCCTTCAATCATCACTCAAACCTGGGCTGTGGGCATTATGATCCCCTTGTTTACACCCAGCCATCCACCTGCAAGTTTACTCTCTACCTCCCCTCCTACTAAAATGCTCCAGGGGGCCGGGCATGGTGGCTCACGCCTGTAATCCCAGCACTTTGGGAAGCCGAGACGGGCGGATCACCTGAGGTTGGGAGTTCGAGACCAGCCTGACCAACATGGAGAATCCATCTCTACTAAAAATACAAAATTAGCTGGGCGTGGTGGTGGCGCACGCCTGTAATCCCAGCTACTCCGGAGGCTGAGGCAGGAGAATCGCTTGAACCTGGGAGGGGGAGGCTGCTGTGAGCCAAGATAGTGCCACTGCACTCCAGCTCTGGGCAACAAGAGTGAAACTCCCATCTCAAAATAAAATAAAATAAAATAAAATAACCCAGGACAGCACTGGACTGTTTTAGTTTTAGCTTTCCCAGTACCTAACCCTCACTCACCTGCCAATGGTACTTCTGACTCTCCTTTAGGAGAATCACTTTTTTTAGAGTCTTGCTCCGTCACCCAGGCTGGAATGCAATGGTGCAATCTCAGCTCATTACAACCTCCACCTCCCAGGTTCAAGGGATTCTCCTGTCTTGGCCTCCCAAGTAGCTGGGATTACAGGTGCCCGCCACCACACCCAGCTAATTTTTGTATTTTTAGTAGAGATGGGGTTTCACCATGTTGGCCAGGCTGGTCTCGAACTCCTCACCTCAGGTGATCTGCCCGCCTCGACCTCCCAAAGTGCTGGGATTACAGGGGTAAGCCACTGCGCCTGGCCAAATTCACCTTTTTTATTCTCAGCCCTGGCTTCAGCCAGTTGAGGTATCCCATTCCATCTCCCTGGTCACTTGAGTTTAGTTCATCACAGAACCCGGACACAGTTGTGCTAGCCCAGGCACCCGGGGGCAGGCTTTTTACAAAGCAAATTGGATTATATGTGTTAGACACAAGTATGATGCAACTCTCCTGGGAATGAAAATGCTGAGACTATTAGAGAATTCAGGGCAAAAAAGAGGCTCCCCCTCCAGCAGGAAGGATGTGCACCTTCATTAGCCATTCAGAGACCAGAGGAGTGAGTTAGCTGAGTCAAGAACCAGCTGTCATTGTTCAGGGCACTCCCCAGCGTTCAGTGGCAGTTCTGAAAGGCGGCTAGGAAGTGGGCTTACTCTAGGTAAAAGACTCCCTACTTCCTCAAGACTAAAGAGGCCTCCTCCTGGATTTCCTGGAGCTTAGGAAAGTGGTGTGAAGACAAAACAAGAGTGCTGTTGTGGGCTCTGCTCTCCCGGCCTGCAGGCTCCCACACGCTACAGCTGCTGGATATTCCGTTCTTGCGCTCAAGCCCAGCCCCCAAGGGCCTTGCCCTTCATTCTGGCTTTTAAACGATACGCATCAAGGAGCCTTTTACAGAAGTGGGCTCCAAGAGTATCCACATCTGCCTCTCGGGGTCCAAGGGGCCCAGGCCAGCTACAGAAGCACCATGCTTTCCATGAGAAAATGCTGCAAATGGGGAAGAGAGGAGAGAAGGGTTTCAGAGTGGAAAGACCCTTTGACATCAGCTAGCACCAAGTTCCATTATGTAAATAAACTGAAGGACTTCAGACCGGGAGTGAAGCCAAGCAGGTGATAGAAGTGTTTGTAGGAGGATTTTTTTGACATGAACATGAAATGGAGCGAGTGGTAACGCCATCCGTCTCCTGCCCAGACCTCCCCACTGTCACTGTCCAGCCTGAAGCCGCCCTGGTGAAGCAGGTGGAGGAGCAGCTCCATGCCCGGCTCCCCGGTCTCCCTCCCTCAGCTCCAGGGCACTCACGTGCTTGAAACAGCTGACAGGAGCAGCCTTGTAACTGTGATCCTTCAGGAACTTCCCCCAGTCGAAGCCCAAGACCAGAGCTGTGGAGCAGAGAGAGGACGAGTCAGACTGGGAGCCTGCGCAGCAGCCACTCCAGGAGCCTGGACCTCAAGGGCCCTGTGGGACCTGCAGAGGTAGGTCCCCCACCCCCAGCAGCCCCTCTCACAGCGCTGCCCACGACACCCTCCTTCACTCCCATACCTGCTCCACCAGTGGCCATGAGGGACCACCGTTGAGGACTGAATTGAAAGGTGGCAAGACTCTCAGGAGTAGAGGAACATTCAAAGGGAAATTTCTCGCCCTTCCTCCCGCAAAGAGGAAAACTGAAATATCCCTGGGCTTAAATTCCTCCCTCCTCCCTCAACCTGATTGGCCACACCCAGTCTAAATGTGGGGGAGGGGTGCGCACACACCAGGCCCCTCCAACTGAGCTCCTGCCTGCTGAGCTCAATTTCAGTTAGAAACTCAGAACAATGATAGCGGAGTTGCTTTATGCATACATTTAACTTGCTTAGCAATTGCTACACACTCAGAAAAAAAGAGGGAGGCTCCTTTCCTTATTCCACCACCCCTCTCCAAACCTGCCTTCAAACCATATCTGGGCCTTCATTGCCCCAGGGAAACAGAAACCACAGGGATAAAAGCAAAGAGAAACAAAAACAGCCAATTCTTGGCTTCTGAATTATCATGGGTAGGAGTCCTGGTAATTTAAGGATGTTTGAAGGGATTTTTCTGGGTAATTTCCACAATACCCAACAGGTGAGGAAGATGCAATCCGCGGTGACCCTGGCTTAGGGCACTTTCTACCTGGCTGGTTTGCCCAGTCTTCATTCCTAGGAAAGGCCACCCCAAACCCAGTCTCCTCCCCAGCCATGGCAGCTTCCTAAGCAGGGCCCTCTGCTTATCTTACCGTCTTGTCCTGTTGGTGTCCCATCTGCCAGTTGTCCTGTCCCTTGGGAGTGGAGGAAGGCTCCAATTTTGGCAGACCAGGCAGCCTTGTGCAGGACTTTGGCTTTTTTGGTCGGTGGTTTTCCCTGGAGAGAAGGAGAGAGGCTATGTGTAGCCCAGCGGCTGGGATCATGAGTCTGGATTTGGGCTGCCAAGTTGAAGTCCTGGGCTTGGGTCAGTGACTTAACCTCTTTTGGGCTTCAGTTTCTTCATGTGTGAAACAGTGATGACAATAACAATCCTGAGCTCAGGGGGTGGTTGTGGGGAAGGGTCAGGAGTGCTAGGCAGTGCTGCAGAGCAGGGAGAGACCCATGTTCTAGCTTTTAAGCCTTTCTGTCCTCCCAGATTCAAGTCTCAGTCATCTCCTTCCTCCAGTGTCGCTACTGATAGATCCAACGCAAAGAATGGGCCTCACAGGGGGCCAGAAATGCTCATGAACTGGGAGGCAACCTTCTGTACATATGCGAATGTTCGGGAGAGGGCCCACAGCTTTCCTCAGGTACTCAAAGGGGGTCCTCCCTTTCCAAAGGGAATGGCCACTGATCTGGTCTGTATTTTGTAATTTAAGTACTGAACAGGAAGGCCAGGAATTTACTAAAGAGATCAGTGAAGCAGAAATCTGGGTTTAAGTCCCAAACAAACCTAGGGGCAAATCCCAGTTCTACAATTTTTAGTTGTATACCTTTAAGTTACTAAAATTTCTGAGCCCTTATAAAAAGGAATTTTTTAAAAAATCAAATTTTTTAAGATCGTTAATTGGACTGAGAATGTCAAGCCCTTAGCAAGTACTCTCAAACTATAGCTATTAATATTACCAATATTATTCTTAGCTCTCTGAAGAGAGGGATCTTTCGGTTTCTTGACTAAAATCCACAAAATGGGGAAACAATGGTAATTGTCCCACAAAGGCGATAGTGTATGAAGCAGTAAGCAGAAGGATCTGGGACACAGCAATTTCTAATAAACATCGGTGCTGCTCAAACTTTGCTGCACTTTAGGATCACCTGGGAGCTCTTTCAATCTCTGTCCAGGCCACACGCCATCCCAGTTAAATCAGAATCTTTCGGAGTAGGACCCAAGCATCAATATATTTTTTTTATATAATTTTTTCCCCCAGGCTGGAGTGCAGTGGCACGATCTCAGCTCACTGCAACCTCCACCTCCCAAGTTCAAGCGATTCTCCTGCCTCAGCCTCCCGAGTAACTGGGACTACAGGTGCACAGCACCACGCCTGGCTAATTTTTGTATTTTTAGTAGAGACGGGGTTTCATCATGTTGGCCGGGATGGTCTCGATCTCCTGACCTCGTGATCCGCCCGCCTCGGCCTCCCAAAGTGCTGGGATTATAGGCGTGAGCCACAGTGCCCGACCAGCATCAATATTTTTTAAACTTTCCAGGTGATCCCAACATGCAGGCAAATTTGGGAAGCAGTTTTGCAGATGCTGGTCCCAGCTACTGGGAAACAATGTAAGATCAGGCCCCTGAGATTAGGTTCCAGCCTCAATTCCGCCATTCTCTTCCTACAGAGCCACACTAGGTATGTCATTCTACCTCCTTTGACCTCAGTATACTTATCAATAAATGTGTGGGTTCAACACCACATCCAAGAATCTTTCCATCTCTAAAAATTCTATACATGTCAGTAATTTAGAAAATTGGCAAGGCTTTCTAGGTAGCTGCCTGTGATATGGAGGCAGACAAGGCATGGTCTTCCTGAAGCCACCATGGCTGGTGAACCTTGGACCTGTTTCCCAACTTCCTTTGAAAGGATTTATAAAAGTGTGGGGTGGAGACCAAGGGTGTCAGACTCCTCCATAGTTCTTGTTTAAAATGTACTGAATACACCAGACTCTGGAGGATGACGGTAGGTAATGGAGGGTAGCTTCAGGAACCTATAATTTAAAAAGCTCCACAAATGGATTCTTCTGTCCTCTGAAGTTTGAGAACATAATAAATACCAGCTGGCCACAAGCAAGGACCTTTTCAAACTTTCCTGGCCCTTGCCTTCAGTCACTTGGTGGTTCCTGTCTCAGCACCAAAGGCACCGGGAAGGATCCAAGTGGCTGCCTCTCACCTGTAATCTAGCCAAGATACTGGCTTTCTTGGAGTTGGAGGAGTAGCTCCTGGAGCAGGAGACGCTGCAGAACCTCTTGGTCTTGGAGAAGAAGGCTTCCCTTGTACCCACGATACCACACATCTCACAGACAGCTGGGAAGAGAACTTAGCACATGACTCACCCGATATGGCCACCTCAAAGCAAACAAAATGATGGGCCCTTCAAAACCTGGGGCACTGCATTAACCAGGTGAGCCCCTGCCCCCACAAAGGCTAATGGAATAAGAGGAGGAATGGGAGGTACTGGTGTGTATATCCTGAATCTACCTGAATGAAGTGCTGCTGCTTGGCCTCCCTTGGCTACAGATGTCAACAGAGGGGCTAATGGAAATCCATGAGGACGACTAGGGGAACAGGTGAGTGTTGAAAAGTTTGTGAGAGGAAAGTGAGACGAAACTAGGCATGGTAGCTCCTGTCTGTAATCCCAGCAGTTTGGGAGGCCAAGGAGGGAGGATTGCTTGAGGGCAAGAATTCGAGACCATCCTGGGCAACATACCAAGAACTTGTTGCAAAAAAAAAAAAAAAAAAGGCCAGGTGTGATGGCACCCGCCTGTTGTCCCAGCTTCTTGGGAGGTTAAAGTTGGTGGTGGGGGGAACTGCTTGAGTCCAGGAGGTTGAGGCTGCAGTAAGCCATGACTGCACCACTGTACCTCTAGCCTAGGCAACAAAGTAAGACACTGTCTCAAAAAAAAGCGAAAAAATTTATAGGAAGAAAAAGTGCCAAAGTCACTTAACCTCTGTGGCTCTATTTTCTCATCTATATAGTAAAGGGACTGAACTAGATCAGTGTTTTATTTATTTTTGAGACAGAGCCTTGCTCTGTTGCCCAGGCTGAAGTACACTGGCGCAATCTCTGCTCACTGCAAGCTCTGCCTCCCGGGTTCACGCCATTCTCCTGCATCAGCCTCCCGAGTAGCTGGGACTACAGGCACCGCCACCACACCCGGCTAATTTTTTTGTGTTTTTAGTAGAGACAGGGTTTCACCACGTTAGCCAGGATGGTCTCAATCTCCTGACCTCGTGATCCGCCTGCGTCGGCCTCCCAAAGTGTTGGGATTACAGGCGTGAGCCAATGCGCCCAGCTAGATCAGTGTTTTAATCGTGACTTCACTTTTTTTTTTTTTTTGAGATGCAGTTTTGCTCTTGTCGCCCAGGCTGGAGTGCAGTGGCGCCATCTTGGCTCATTGCAACCTCTGACTCCCGGGTTCAAGGGATTCTCCTGCCTCAGCCTCCTGAGTAGCTGGGACTACAGGCGTGTGCCACCACGCCTGGCTAATTTTTTGTATCTTTAGTAGAGACGGGGATTTTGCCATGTTGAGCAGGCTGGTCTTGAACTCCTGACCTCAGGTGATCCGCCTGCCTCGGCCTCCCAAAGTGCTGGGATTACAGGCGTGAGCCACCACGCCTGGCCCATGACTTCACTATTAGACCCACCTGGGGAGCTTTTAAAAATGCCTGAGCTGGCTGGGCGCAGTCGCTCACGCCTGTAATCTCAGCACTTTAGGAGGCCGAGGCAGAAGGATCACAAGGTCAGGAGATTGAGACCATCCTGGCCAACATGCTGAAACCCCGTCTCTACTAAAAATACAAAAAAGTTAGCTGGGTGTGGTGGTGGGCATCTATAATCCCAGCTACTCGGGAGGCTGGGGCAGGAGAATCCCTTCAACCTGGGAGGCGGAGGTTGCAGTGAGCTGAGATGGCACCACTGCACTCTAGCCTGGGCAACAAGAGCGAAACGCTGTCTCGAGAAAAAAAAAAAGGCCTGAATCTAAAATTCTAATGAATTGGTCTGTGATGGGATACTGGCACCTGTAGTTTGTTAAAAGCTCCCCTAGATGATTCTAATGAGCAGAACCCCTGGTCTAAGTGGTCTCTAATGGTTCCTTCTAGTTCTAAATCCTAAGATTCTAAGAGAAGGGCTGGAAGAGTATAGAAGGGAGAAAGATAAAAGGCAAAGGATGAAAAGAAGACAATATAAATAGAAAGGAAATAAGGCCGGGCACGGTGGCTCACGCCTGCAATCCCAGCACTTTGGGAGGCCGAGGCGGGTGGATCACAAAGTCAGGAGATTGAGACCACCCTGGCTAACACGGTGAAACCCCGTCTCTACTAAAAAAAATACAAAAAATTAGCCGGGCGTGGTGGCGGGCGCCTGTAGTCCCAGCTACTTGGGAGGCTGAAGCAGGAGAATGGCGTGAACCCAGGAGGCGGAGCTTGCAGTGAGCCGAGATTGCACCACTGCACTCCAGCCTGGGCGACAGAGCAAGACTCCGTCTCAAAAAAAAAAAAAAAAAAAAAAAAAAAAAAAAAAAAAAAATTAGCCGGGTGTGGTGGCAGGCACCTGTAGTCCCAGCTGCTGGGGAGGCTGAGGCAGGAGAATGGCTTGAACCCGGGAGGCGGAACTTGCAGTGAGCCGAGATCGTGCCACTGCATTCCAGCCTGGGCGACAGAGTGAGACTTCGTCTCAAAAAAAAAAAAAAAAAGAAATAAGATTCAACTGCAAAGAGTGTTAGATTACTCTTCTAACGAGTTTGGGGCTGGGTGCGGTGGCTCATGCCTGTAATCCTAGCAGTTTGGGAGGCCGAGGTGGGGGATCACTTGAGCTTGGGAGTTCAAGACCAGCCTGGGCAACATGGCAAAACCCTGTCTCTACAAAAAAAAAAAAATACAAAAATTAGCCAGGCATGGTGGCGTACGCCTGTAGTCTCAGCTCCTTGGGAGGCTGAGGTGGGAGGATTGCCTGAGCCCAGAAGGTCAAGGCTGCAGCGAGCCATTTTCACATCACTGCACTCCAGCCAGGGTGACAGAGTGAGACCCTGTCTCAAAATAAAAAAAAGTTTGGGATCTAAGGGATGGCAGTGTCCTCACAGACTATCTAGCCTGCCTCTCTTCACAGGGGTTCAGCAGCTGTCCAAGCATCACATTTCCGAAGTCAACTGGCTTCCAGATGATCCATAGGGATTCTCATCTGCCCGCCCCCAACCCAATCCTCCTACCCAGGGTCACTTTATCCTGTATTACCTCCCCACTCCCACTCTGACTTCCAAACCATAAGTTATTTGTCCCTTCTCAGAAAGTAACCAAAACACTTTAGGTTTCCTATCTTCTCAACATCCAGGTTGGAAATCCACGGTATACTTAAACAAAAAAGCAGGACCATGCCACTCAGTGGCATCTAATCTGTGCTGAATACACATTAGTTGTATGAAAGAATGAATGAAGTCACAATTTGACATTAGACTAGGGCTGGGCACAGTGGCTTACTCCTGTAATCCCAGCACTTTGGGAAGCCGAGGTGGGTGAATCACCTGAGTTCAGGAGTTCGAGACCAGCCTGGCCGACATGGTGAAACCCCGCCTCTACTAAAAATACAAAAGTTAGGCCAGGTGCGGTGGCTCACGCCTGTAATCCCCGCACTTTGGGAGTCTGAGGCGGGTGGATCACAAGGTCAAGAGATCAAGACCATCCTGGCTAACGTGGTGAAACCCTGTCTCTACTTAAAATACAAAAAATTAGCTGGGCGTCGTGGCGGGCACCTGTAGTCCCAGCTACTCGGGAGGCTGAGGCAGGAGAATGGTGTGAACCCGGGAGGCAGAGCTTGCAGTGAGCTGAAATCGCGCCACTGCACTCCAGACTAGGCAACAGAGCGAGACTCCGTCTCAAACAAACAAAAAAACCCACAAAAGTTAGCTGGGTGTGGTGGTGGGTGCCTGTAGTCCCAGCTACTCAGAAGGCTAAGGCACAAGAATCACTTGAACTCAGGAGATGGAGGTTGCAGTGAGCCGAGATCATGCCACTGTACTCCAACCTGGGCAACAGGGCGAGACTCAAGTCTCAAAAAAAAAAAAAAAAAAAAAAAAGAAATTAGACTTCAGCAAAGGAAGTTAACACAGTGGCTACTTGGGGTGCTTCTGTCTCCCTTACAGGTCCTTACACATCTGATCCCTTAGAAATCAGAGTTAACAGCCTTTTACATCTGGATGGCTCTGCCCATATAGCCTATATCCATCCCCCTCTTCCTCTATAATCTTCTATCTCCTCTCCATCCTCAGGGGACACTCTGCAGGCACCTGGCTCAGAACCACTGCCATCCAAGGAGCGAGGAGTCCCAGGGCTGAGCAAATGCAGCGGGGAGGTCGGCAGTTCCCCTGCTTCCCGATCCTCATTTTCTGCTTCACTTGACTCCTCCAGATAGGAGCTGCTCTCACTGCCCACACTGCTGTTATAACTCCGGAAACTATCATAGCCACCAAACAGCTCCAAGTCGTCATCTTCCTCTTCCTCCATTGGTTCTGAAGATGGGGTCTCCTAATGGATGACACAAACCAGGTAGAAAGAATTGTGATTGGCTTTAGTGCATGGGGAGAGAAGCTGCAGATCTGCTATCAGCCCCCTCACACTTTCGGGAACCTTTCAAATACCCCTTTTACAAACGACAAGATCATTACTCCTATTTACACATTTCTCCACCATGATGCAATTCAATAGCTTAACAAGACAGAAAATATGTGTTAGGAATTTACCACGCTCCTCTGTGGATTTACAAATGATGATATTTTAACATAGTTCAAATAGAATACTGTATAACAATGTGGGCCAGGTGCGGTGGCTCACGCCTGTAATCCTAGCACTTTGGGAGGCCAAGGCCAGCAGATCACCTGAGGTCAGGAGTTTGAGACCAGCCTGGCCAAGAGGGTGAAACCCTGTCTCTACTAAAAAATACAATAAAAAATTAGCCAGGCGTGGTGGCGGGCGCCTGTAGTCCAGCTACTTGGGAGCCTGGGGCAGAGAATCGCTTGAACCCAGGAGGCAGAGGTTGTAGTGAGCCGAGATCGTGCCACTGCACTCCAGTCTGCGTGACAGAGCAAGACTCTATCTCAAAAAAAAAAAAAAAAAGTGAAATATCCTAAGGTACTTCACAAAGACTTTCTGGGGTAGAAGATATATTAGAAATTAATTCTTAGCCAGGCATGGTGGCCCACACCGGTAATCCCAGCGTTTTTGGAGGCCAAGGTGGGTGGATCACGAGGTCAGGAGTTCAAGACCAACCTGGCCAAGATGGTGAAACCCCGTCTCTACTAAAAATACAAAAATTGGCCGGGTGTGGTGGCGGGTGCCTGTAATCCCAGGTACTTGAGAGGCGGTGGCAGAGAATTTCTTGAACCCGGGAGGTGGAGGTTGCAGTGAGCTAACATTGCGCCACTGCACTCCAGCCTGGTGACAGAGTGAGATGCTGTCTCAAAAAGAAAAAACATTCTTCCCCGTTCAATATACATCAAAATGATCTCAACTCATGGCCGGGCACAGTGGCTCACGCTTGTAATCCCAGCACTTTGGGAGGCCGAGGCGGGCGGATCACGAGGTCAGGAGATCGAGGCCATCCTGGCTAACATGGTGAAACCCCGTCTCTACTAAAAAATACAAAAAATTAGCCGGGCGTGGTGGCGGCCGCCTGTAGTCCCAGCTACTCGGGCGGCTGAGGCAGGAGAATGGCGTGAACCCGGGAGGCGGAGCTTGCAGTGAGCCGAGATCGCGCCACTGCACTCCAGCCTGGGTGACAGAGCGAGACTCCGTCTCAAAAAAAAAAAAAAAAAAAAGATCTCAACTCAGAAACAATTTAAGTCACAGAAAAGTTAATTTGGGACCTAGACTGCTCCAAAGAGGATCGGAGAGGCAGATGACACACAGATAACTGTGGCATCTTGGTGTGTACTATAGTGCTAGATTCAGCTCTGATCCTAACTAGCTATAGGGCCTTGGGCAAGTCATTTAACTTCTGTGGGCTTCAACTTTCTCATCTATAAAACAAAAATATTTGACTCGTGAGATGCAAATGAGATAATGTGTATGAATCTACCGACGGGCCAGTAGCGCAATGGATAATGTGTATGAATCTACCTAGCATGTAACAGAAAATGTGTGAAGAGGCTGGGTACGGGGTTCACATCTGTAATCCCAGCACTTTGGGAGGCTGAGGCAGGTGGATTGCTTGAGCCCAGGAGTTTGACACCAGCCTTGGCAACACAGCAAGACCCTATCTCTACAAAAGAAAAAAAAAATTAGCCAGGTGTGGTGGCATGAGCCTGTAGTCCCTGCTTCTTGGAGCTGAGGTGGAAGGACTGCTTGAGCCTGGGAGGTCAAGGCTGCAGTGAGCCATAACCATGCCACTGCAATCCAGCCTGGGCAAGAGAATGAGATCCTGTCTCCAAAGAAAACAAAAAGCTGGGTACGGTGGCTCACGCCTGTAATCCCAGCACTTTGGGTGGCCGAGGTGGGGGGATCACTTAAGACCAGGAGTTCAAGACCATCCTGGCCAACATGGTGAAATTCTGTCTCTAGTAAAAATACAAAAAATAGCTGGGCATGATGGTGGGTGCCTGTAATCCCAGCTACTCAGGAGGCTGAGGCAGGAGAATCACTTGATCCCAGGAGTTGGAGGTTGCAGTGAGCCGAGATTGCGCCACTGCCCTCCAACCTGGGCAACAGAGTGAGACTCCATCTCAAAAAAAAAAAAAAAGAAGCCGGGTGGTGGTGGCATGCACCTGTGACTCTAGCTACTCAGAAGGCTGAGGTGGGAAGATAGCTTGAGCCTGGGAGGTCAAGGCTGCACTGAATCATGATCACACCATTGCACTCCAGCCTGGATGACAGAGGGAAGACACTGTCTCAAAGGAAAAAAAAAGGTGTGAAGAAAGGAGAAAAGTTTGGCCTCTGGTCCAGAGCTCAAATATCATCTCTAGTGCTTACTCGCTGTATGACCTGCAGCAAGTCAATTTTGCAGTGCTTCAGTTTCCACATCTGTACAATGAGGATAGTACCACCTATTTCATAGGGTTTGGGGGCTGGCCATGGTGGCTCATACCTGTAATCCCAGCACTTTGGGAGGCCGAGACAGGAGGATTGCTTGAGCCTAGGAGTTCAAGACCAGACTGGGCAACATAGGGAAACCCTGTCTCTACAAAAAATAGAAAAAATTAGCTGGGCGTTTTGGTTAGGGAGGCTGAGGTGGGACAATCTCTTGAGCCAGGGAGGTCAAGGCTGCAGTTAGCTATGATTGCACAACTGCACTCCAGCCTGGGTGACAGAGAGCAACCCTGCCTCAAAAAAAAAAAAGATTGGGGGAGAAGTAAGAGACAATACAGGCAAAGCACTCAGAATAGTGACTTGCATATAGTAAGTGCTCAATAAAGGTTGCCAATTTTTACTGGTTAAAGCATAGGCTCTGATTTGCCTGGGTTTGAATCCTGGCTCTAACATTTATTAACTGTGTGATTTTGTGCTTATTTTATCTTGCTGCGCTCATTATTACAAGAGAGGTAATAAGCTTTCTTTAGAGAATTCTTACGAAGATTGAGATAAGATATGTAAAGCCTAGTTCTATTTCCAGCAGTCAGTAACAGCTCTAAAAGTGTGACTTGCTATTCTTATTCTCCATATGATTATTCTCCTTTACCCTTGCAGAATGTTTGAGCTGTTCCACCTTATATTTGCAACTACACATGCAAATATGCTAGAAAGGAAACAATTCTTTTTTCTTTTTTTGGAGATGGAGTTTTGCTCTTGTTGCCCAGGCTGGAGTGCAATGGCGCGATCTCGGCTCACTGCAACCTCCGCCTCCCAGGTTCAAGCAATTCTACCTCAGCCTCCCGAGTAGCTGGGATTACAGGCATGCACCACCACGCCCGGCTAATTTTGTATTTTTAGTAGAAACGGGGTTTCTCCATGTTGAGGCTGGTCTCGAACTCCTGACCTCAGGTGATCCGCCCACCTTGGCCTCCCAAAGTGCTGGGATTACAGGCGTGAGCCACTAGGCCTGGCCATTTTTTTTTTTTTTTTTTTTTTTGAGACGGAGTCTGGCTCTGTTGTCCAGGCTGGAGTGCAGGAGCCCTCTGCCTCCCAGGTTCATGCCATTCTCCGGCCTCAGCCTCCCGAGTAGCTGGGACTACAGGCGCCTGCCACCATGCCTGGCTAATTTTTTTGTATTTTTAGTAGAGATGGGGTTTCACCATGTTAGCCAGGATGGTCTCAATCTCCTGACCTCGTGATCTGCCCGCCTCGGCCTCCCAAACTGCTGGGATTACAGGCATGAGCCACCGCGCCCAGCAAGGAAACAATTCAAATATAGGTACCCTTGTCAGGCAGGGTAACAGAGACCACCTATAGTCTCAGCTACTTAGGAGGCTGAGGTGTAAGGATTGCTTGAGCCCAAGAGTTCGAGGCTGCAGTGCATTGTCATCACGCCTGTGAGTAACCACAGCACTCCAGCCAAGGCAACACAGGAACACCCCGTCTCTTAAAACAAATATAAGGTGCCTAGAAACCAAATGATTAAGGGATGAGGCGGGGTGCAGTGGCTCACACCTGTAATTCCAGCACTTTGGGAGGCCGAGGTGAAGCGGGCAGATCACCTGAGGTCAGGAGTTGGAGACCAGTCCAACCAACATGGCGAAACCTCGTCTCTACTAAAAATACAAAAATTAGCCGGGTGTGGTGGCACATGCCTGTAATCCCAGGAACATGGGAGGTGGAGACAGAATTGTTTGAACCCGGGAGACGGAGGTTGCAGTGAGCCGAGATCGCTCCACTGCACTCCAGCCTGGGCGACAGAGCAAGACTCCGTCTGAAAGAAAAAAAAAAAAAAAGGGATGAGTGGGTTCCAGATTGCAGTACAGTGTGAAAAGCGTAACAGGCAAAGTTTCGGAGGCGGACAGACTTAGTGCCAACCTCCTTCACTTTCCAGCCGGGGTAACTTCCTGGGGCGTCGCACCACCTCTATGCCTCAGTGGCTTGAACGACAAAGACGAAAGAATAATACATGATTGCTGTGAGTGTACTGGAAGATAATGCACGTGAACGTTACAGACAAGGAGTGATGTTCACCCAACTTTAATCTCCCTTCACTTCCCACCTCATGTAACAGGCCTCACAAGCCCTAAACAACACGGCCACGAGACAAGCAGGATAAGGAAGATCCAGGAGCTCTCAGATCTTAAACCTAGTTCCCTTTCCCCCAGACCAGCGACGGCTGTTCCTCCCTGAACTCCTCGCCGAACGTTGGCCCCGGCAGGAGAGGAGCGAAAAGTAACGCCAATTGCCTCTGGCCCTGGCTCAGTTTAACTACCTCAGTTTATCCATCCTTCCACCCTCCACCCTCCAGGCGTCGCTAAAAGCCCTAAAGAAGGGCCCACGGAGCGAGGCTCTCGGGGTTCCCTTTCCCAGTCATGCTAAGTCCTCCCCTTCTCACCTCAATACTCGGGGGCTTCTCCATGAGACCTCAGTTTCACCAAGCGTCACCAGGTGCAGGAAGCCATATTGGCCTCGTCGCTCTCCGCGAGAGCACTCATTGGTCCTCCCTGAGCCGCGGGCCAATCACACTGCAGGAAGGAGGACAAGCCGGTTCCGTGCCTGCTCGCGCCATTCTCTCCCTGTGGGCGGGGAAGCCGCGGGCGGTTATGGGAATTGTAGTTCGCATGTGTGCAGGGTGAGGCGTTACCATAGCGACGTGGAAACCAGGGGCGCTGGAACCCTGGTGCTCCTCACGCCGAGTGTTCCAATTACGCCAACCTCTTGACTTCCCTGGGATGTTATTCTTCCCTAAACGGTTATTGGGCGCCTATGATAGTCACTGTTCCAGACTCCAGGAATAACCTCGTACTCTCCCGGGTTAGATATTTAAGGTGCCCTTTTGCTGGGATGCATAGCAGAGGGACTCATTTCCAACTCAGGCAGAAACTGGAATACTCCAGATTAAAAAAAAAAAAAAGGAAGAAACTGGAATTGTGTGTGTGTGTGTGTGTGTGTGTTTTCTTGAGACGAAGCCTTGCCCTGTCGCCCAGGCTGGAGTGCAGTGGCGTGATCTCGGTTCACTGCAACCTATGTCTTCCAGGTTCAAGCGATTCTCCTGCCTCAGCCTCCCAAGTAGCTGGGACTACAGGCGCCCGCCACCAAGCCCGGCTAATTTTTGTATTTTTTAGTAGAGACGGGGTTTCACCAGGCTGGTCTTGAACTCCTGACCTCGGGATCTACCCGCCTTGGCCTCCCAAAGTGCTGGGATTACAGGCGTGAGCCACCGCACCCGGCTGAAACTGGAATATTCTTTTTCTCAATACTGTAAATGTCCAGCCTGCTCAAAATCTTACAACATTCCTCCTTCACCACTCTGTCCTGGGTAAAAACCTGGAATCTGAGGCTCTCTGCCTCATCCCGTTAGGGTTTCCCACAACCTCCTTAGACACCCTGAGTTCTAGGTGCTGTTGTGGAGCTTTGCAAACATCTTTTCAAACCCTTACACATCCTATCACCGTTTGAAAGAAGAGGAAGTGGTGGCTCTTCAGGTTTAGGCACTTTCCAAGATCACACAGGATTGGGATTCCAAATTTAGTACAAATTCCTTCCCTATGCCATGCTGTGTCCCAATGAATTAATTGAGACTCTAAATGCAATATGTAGAGGCTGAACACATATAAAATATATGCCTAAATTTGAAGTCCGCTGTGGAGATGTGAAACTCTTCCTAGATGTCTTTCTTTCCTTCAGCCCCTTCCACCCTAAACCCCTGTATCCATGCTGTCAACGTGTTGGTTTTTCTACCTCCAAAATATATCCTGTATTTCCTCCACCACTACCACTCTCATACAAGCCACCGGCCCACTGCAGCAGCCCTTCAACTGGTCACCGTTTCTTTCTTTCTTTCTTTTATTGATTGATTGATTGATTGAGATGGAGTCTCCCTCTGTCACCCAGGCTGGAGTGCAGTGGGATCTCCGCTCACTGCAACCTCCGCCTCCCGTGGTCACCCTTTTTAAATCTTCACCTTTAATCCACACAGGTGATCTTTAAAACTCATTGACCTGGCCGGGTGCAGTGGATCACGCCTGTAATCCCAGCACTTTGGGAGGCCAAGGCGGACAGATCACAAGGTCAGGAGATCGAGACCAGCCTGGCCAAGATGGTGAAACCCTATCTCTATTAAAAATACAAAAATTAGCTGGGTGTGGTGACGGGTGCCTATAATCCCAGCTACTTAGGAGGCTAAGGCAGGAGAATCGCTTGAACAAGGGAGTCAGAGGTTGCAGTGAGCCAAGATTGCACCACTACACTCCAGCCTGGGCAACAGAGCAAGACTCCATCTCAAAAAATAAAAATAAGAATAAATGTTCTGGAATAAGATAGTGGTGGAAAAAAAAGAAAAAGAAAGGTTGGTTCGGCAAGTGCAAAGGCCACATTGGTGGAACAGCAAGTGCAAAGGTCCTGGGGCCAACTTAAGCTTGGTATGCAATAAACAGAAAGACAGAGAGAGTAGATAGATATAGCAAAAGATGGAGAGGGTGATACGAGATGAGGTTTTAGAGAAAGCTGGGACCAGGTCATTCAGGGTCTTATGGAGTGCTTGGATTTTATTCTGTGCAAGGGAAAGGCATTAGAGTTTTTTTGTTCGTTTGTTTTTGAGACAAAGTTTCACTCTCGTTGCCCAGGCTTGAGTGCAATGGCACGATCTCGGCTCATCACAACCTCTGCCTCCCAGGTTCAAGCAATTCTCCTGCCTCAGCCTCCCAAGTAGCTAGGATTACAGGCATGCACCACCATGCCTGGCTAATTTTTTTTATTTTTTTTTTATTTTTAGTAGAGATGGGGTTTCTCCATGTTGGTCAGGCTGGTCTCGAACTCCCGACCTCAGGTGATTCGCCCACCTGGGCGAATGGTCTTGATCTCCTGACCTCATGATCCGCCTTCCTTGGCCTCTCAAAGTGCTGGGATCACAGGCCTGAGCCACTGCGCCCGGCTAAAAATTTTTAAAAATTAGCCAAGTTTGGTGGCATGCACCTGTGGTCCCAGATACTCTGGAGGCTGAGGAGGGAGGATTGCTTGAGCCCAGGAGGTTGAGGCTACAGTGAACCATGTTCATGCCACTGCACTCTACCCTGGTGACAGAGGAAAAATAAAGTTGTCTGGCTGGGCATGGTGGCTCACACCTGTAATCCCAGCATTTTGGGGCAGGTGGATAACTTGAAATCAGGAGTTCTTCCGGATGTGGTGGCTCATGCCTGTAATCCTAGGACTTTGGGAGGCCAAGGTGGGCGGATCACCTGAGGTCAGGAGTTCGAGACCAGCCTGGCCGACATGGTGAAACCCCATCTTTACTAAAAATACAAAAATTAGCCTGGCTTGGTGAGGCGTGCCTGTAATCCCAGCTACTCAGGAGGCTGAGGCAGGAGAATCGCTTGAACCTGGGAGGCGGAAGTTGCAGTGAGCTGAGATTGCGCCATTGCACGCCAGCCTGGAAAAAAAAAAAAAAAAAAAGGAATTCTAGACCACCCTGGCCAACAGGGTGAAAACCCTGTCTCGATTAAAAAAATATATACAAAATATTAGCCTGGCTTGGTGGCACAAGCGTATAGTCCCAGCTACTTGGGAGGCTGAGGTGGGTGGATCACTTGAGGTCAGGAGTTTGAGACCAGCCTGGCTAACATGGTGAAACACCATCTCTACTAAAAATAGAAAAATATTGGCCGGGCGCAGTGGCTCATGCCTGTAATCCCAGCACTTTGGGAGGCTGAGGCGGATGGATCACCTGAGGTCAGGAATTCGAGACCAGCCTGACCAATATGGTGAAACCCCATGTGTGCTAAAACTACAAAAATTAGCCGGGTATGGTGACATGTGCCTGTAGTCCCAGCTACTCGGGAGGCTGAGACAGGAGAATTGCCTGAATCGGGGCGGCGGAGGATGCAGTGAGCCGAGATTATGCCACTGCACTCCAGCCTGGGCAACAGAGCAAGATTTTCTCTCAAAAAAACAAAACAAAACAAAAAAAAGAAAAAAACTCAACAACAACAAAAAAGTTGTCTGGGTGGAATAGCACAATGGCAGGGCATAGAGCAGAGGAGTTGAGTTCAAGGGATTTATGTACATAGTTTGGAACAGAAGAGCACGTTTGTGTTGCTATTGGGAGTGATCCAGTAGAGAGAGACAGATCAATGATCCCAGACAGAGGGACGGTGATGCACAGAGGGAGGGCCTTAAAAGAGAGGAGCGTATTAGGTCCACATGTAGAGGGATGAATTAGTCCAGCTAAAAAGGGTACCTTTGCTGCAGGATGAAACCCCTGCCCAAGGAGCTCCACAGCAGAAGGAACTGCCACATTGTTACTGTTCTGGGGTGGGAACTGTTACTTAGCAACCTGTGCTTAATAAGATGTTTCAACTGAATTCCTAATAAACGGCCATTTCAACTTACACCAACGGTTCCTGTCACTGGTGTTCCTGCTCTGCTTATTTCCAACGCTGAAACTGGATGCTCAGGTTTTTACTTCCTTGTACTGTTGATGAAGCATTTTTTTTTTTTTTTTTTGAGACAGAGTTTCGCTCTTGTTGCCCAAGCTAGAGTGCAATGGCGTGATCTCAGCTCACTGAAACCTCTGCTTCCTGGGTTCAAGCGATTCTCCTGCCTCAGCCTCCCGAGTAACTGGGATTACAGGCATGCGCCACCATGCCAGGCTAATTTTTGTATTTAGTAGAGAGGGGTTTTCACCATGTTGGTCAGGCTGGTCTTGAACTCCTGACCTCAGTTAATCCACCCAAGTCAGTCTCCCTAAAGAGCTGGGATTACAGGTGTGAGCCACCGCCACTGGCCTAATTTTGTACTTTTGGTAGAGACAGGGTTTCTCCGTGTTGGTCAGGCTGGTCTCGAACTCCTGACCTCAGGTGATCTGCCCGCCTCGGCCTCCCAAAGTGCTGGGAATAGGATTACAGGTGTGAGCCACTGCGCCTGGCTTTTTTTTTTTTTTAATGGAGTCTCAGCCCGGCGCAGTGCCTCACACCTGTAATCCCAGCACTTTGGGAGACCGAGGCAGGTGGGTCACGAGGTCAGGAGTTCAAGACCAGCCTGGCCAAGATGGTGAAACACCTTCTGCACTAAAAATACAAAAATTAGCTGGGTATGTTGGTGGGTGCCTGTAATCCCAGCTGCTCAGGAGGCTGAGGCAGAGAATTGCTTGAGCCCATGAGGTAGAGGTTGCAGTGAGCCGAGATCATGCCACTGCACTCCAGCCTGGACAACAGAGCGAGATTCCGTCTCAAAACAAGAAAGAAAGAAAAGAAACAGAGTCAAGCTCTGTCACCCAGGCTGGAGTGCAGTGACACAATCTCAGCTCACTGCAACCTCCGCCTCCGAGGTTCAAGCGATTCTCCTGCCTCAGTCTCCAGAGTAGCTGGGACTATGGGTACGTGCCACCATGCTGGGCTAATGTTTTGTATTTTTTTTTGTAGAGACAGGGTTTTGCCATTTTGGACAGGGTGGTCTAGAACCCCTGACCTCAAGTGATCCACTTCCCTTGGCCTCCTAAAGTGCTGGGATTACAGGTGTGTGCCACCACATCCAGCCACAAGAAACGTCTTTCTTTTCCTTTTTTTTTTTTTTTTTTTGAGGTAGGGTCTTGCTCTGTCACCACCCAGGCTGGAGTGCAGTGGTACAATCATGGCTCACTGCAGCCCCAACCTCCCAGGGTCAAGCAATCCTCCCATCTCAGCCTCCTGAGTAGTGGGGACCACAGCTGTGTGCCACCAGGCATGGCTACTTTTTGTATTTTTTGTAGAGAGGGGGTTTCTCCATGTTGCCCAAGCTGGTCTTGAACTCCTGGACTCAAGCAATCCACCCACCTTGTCCTCCCAAAGTGCTGGGATTACAGGTGTGAGCCACAGAGCGCAGCCCCACAGGAACCTTCTAATTGGTCTCCCTACTTTTCCTTTTTCCTTTTTTTTTTTTTTTGAGACAGAGTGTTACTCTGTCACCCAGGCTGGAGTGCAGTGGCGCCATCTCGGCTCACTGCAACCTCCACCCCCTGGGTTCAAGCAATTCTCCAGCCTCAGCCTCCCTAGTAGCTGTGATTACAGGCATGGGATACTACGCCTGGCTAATTTTTGTATTTTAATAGAGACAGTGTTTTGCCATGTTGGCCAGGCTGGTCTCAAACTCCTGAACTCAAGCAATCCGCACCCCTCAGCCTCCCAAAGAGCTGGGATTACAGGCACAAGCCACTGCACCCGGCCCCCTTGCATCTTCTCTTGATCTACCTCCAGTTCATTCTTCACACAGACACTAAATGTAATACAGACATCAAATCAATTTACTCTCCTGCTTAAAACCTTCAAAGACTTTCCATTGTGCTCTCCTGCTAACTGGAACTTTTCTCCACCTCAGTCCCTATATTCTGGGTCTCTGCCTGAAATGCTCTTCCCCCACAATTCCCTTCCCAGAAATGGCTCCTTCTTATCCTGCAAGTAAAGGTATGTTCCCTACTTAGCAGGACTTTCCCCCGTTGCCTAGGCTCCATCACGACACCTGCTAAATTCCTCCTCAGTTAGAATTAGATGTTTCATGAGTCTTCGCTGTCTCCCTGCAGGAGGTAGGAAGCTCTGTGAGGACAGAAATTCACCTGTGTTTTCCCAGAGTCCAGCACCGGGTCTAGTGCACAGTAGGCACTAAATAAATATTTGATGAGGCCAGGCACAGTGGCTCACACCTGTAATCCCAGCACTTTGGGAGGCCGAGGCGGGCAGATCACCTGAGGTCAGGAGTTCGAGACTTGCCTGGCTAACATGGTGAAACGCCATCTCTACTAAAAATACAAAAATTAGCTGGGCGTGGCAGCAGGCACCTATAATCCCAGCTACTTGGGAGGCTGAGACAGGAGAATCGCTTGAACCCAGGAGGCAGAGGTTGCAGTGAGCTGAGATTGTGCCACTGCACTCCAGCCTGGGCAAGAAAGAGCGAAACTGTCTCAAATAAATAAATAGATAAATATTTGATGAATAAGATGATTTGTCACTAGCAGATTCTCTGTGAAATGTATGGCTGTGCTCCTAAAGTATTAATACAAGATTAAGCAACTAATAAAGGTTATTTTTCTCAGCTAGTTGCTACCATCCCAGTGTCTAATGTCTAATAGGATGATCATTAACTACCATATACTGTGCCCAGTACTACACACTTATTATTTATTTATTTTTTGAAACTGACTGTCGCCCAAGCTAGAGTGCAGTGGCATGATCTTGGCTCACTGAAACCTCTGCTTCCCTAGTTCAAGGGATTCTCCTCCCTCGGCCTCCCGAGTAGCTGGGACTACAGACGTGCACCACCATGCCAGGCTAATTGCTGCATTTTTAGTAGAGACAGGGTTTCACCATGTTGGCCAGGCTGGTCTTGAACTCCTAACCTAGTGATCCATCCGCCTCGACCTCCCAAAGTGCTGGGATTACAGGCGTGAGCCACCGCGCCAGGCAGTTTTTGCATTTTAATACATAGCACTACCAACCACTCAAGGATTTCCTCTTGATTTCTCCCTCTCCATCCCTTATTGTTCAATCCATCTGCTCCAAAAGCTACCTCAAATATTTTTTACTTCTATTTATCTTTTTGAGACGGGGTCTCCCTCTGTCGCCCAGGCTAGAGTGCAGTGGCACGATCACGACTCACTGCAGCCTCCACCTCCTGGGCTGAAGCCTCACACGTCAGCCAACCCCCAACCCCCGCCTCAGTAGCTGGGACTACAGGAGTGAGACATCACACGGACAATTAAAAACAACAACAACAAAAAAAAACTTTTGTTTTGCCACTTCTCTCTCCTCTCCCCCCAGTTATTTTATAAGACTCCTGGGGAGGGGGCGGGTGACCCAAGCAGAAGTGAGAGAGTTAGAGAAAGGCCAGGATAAGAAAGTTATTCATTCAAATAATGTACCGCGTGCCCCTGCGCACTGCGCACTGTGGGTACAGCAGTGAACTCTAGGACCGCACATTTTGGGCGCTACGAGAGCTGCCGTTCCAATTCCATCCGAAGGAAGGGAGACAACGCTTTCCCACGCGGATAAGCGGCCAGGCGCGGCGCTAACTGCTTGGACGCCCCGCCTGCCACCGTGCCTCAGCTCGCCTCTTCTGCACAACGGGACTCTGTCCCACACGGACACCGGGAAGGTCCCGACCCGAGCGCTCAGGGGGAGGGGGTCGCACCAAGAGCCCGTGCGCAACTCTCGATCTGGGCGGGGCCCAAAGGTCTCGTGGCTGGGAAGGCGGGCGCGCGGGCTGCGAGCACCAACCGCAGGCCGCCCCGCGCTGCGTCGCCCCGCCCCCAGCCCCCGCCCCCAGCCCCGCCCCCCAGCCCCCAGCGCGTGCCCGCCCGGCGCCCTCTAGGCTGGAAGGCTGCTGGCGTCCTACCGGTGCCAGCACTGCCAGAACGGGAGGAGCGCGGCGCGGGCCAGCCAGGACTGCTGGACAGCGGGGTCCAGGCTAGAGGGGAGCGGTCAGTGACGGCTGTGGAGGAGGTAGGCGCTGGGCGTCAGCGCGGGAGCCGAGCCTCTGGACCACTGAGCTGGGGGGCTGGCTGAGGTGGGTCTCCCGCCCTGAGGGCGCGCCTTAGGGAGGGGACAGGGGCCGGTGGGACCCTGCTTTGTCTCAGTCGCACTGAGGTGAGGGGGCTGCACTCGGCCGAGCAGCGAGGACCGTGCCCAGCTCAGAGCCCTCAGAGTGTCCGGGCTGGATTGCGGCCGCGGTGCGGGAGGAGTCGGAGGAGGGAGTGACAGGTGACGGGGCTGGCAGGGCAACTGCCATTATTAAGCACTCGGCCGCCCAGGTGCGGTTGCCACCGCCTCCTTCCCGAGCTGGCAGCCCAAGCCACCAGGGACACGCACCTGTCCTAAGAGGGTGTAATCTTTGAGGCAGAAGTGGGACACGAACCCGGGACGGTTTGCCCTTGGGCCACTCCCTTAGGCTGAGGGAAAAGTGTACTTAAACCAGGCTTTGAGAATTGGGCAGAGTTTGAAGCGCGATCACCGAGCCGTTCGTTGGCTGTCAGGACTTTGGGAAGACGTTTGGCCTCTAAAAGACCACACTTTCCTCCCCAAAAGTGGCTGGACCTGTGAACACTAATTACCCATGTGTAAGGAGTGCTTTGCAATCTGTAAAGCACTTTCCATTCCGGTGTCGTAGATAATTCGTCACAATGAACTTGCCAAGTAAGCGGTTTTTTATTTACCTTTTTTACAGATGAAGAAATTGTGTCCCAGAGACGTTTATTAAATCAGGGAGTAGCAATAGAGCCTTACTTTTTTTTTTTTTTTTGAGACGGAGTCTCACTCTGTCGCCCAGGGCTGGAGTGCAATGGCGCCATCTCGGCTCAGTGAAACCTCTGCCTCCCAGGTTCAAGCAATTCTTCTTGCCTCAGCCTCCTGAGTAGCTGGGACTACAGGCGCCAGCCACCACACCCAGCTGCTTTTTGTATTTTCATAGAGACGGGGGTTTCACCATGTTGGCAGGCTGGTCTTGAACTCCTGACCTCAAGTGATCTGCCCGCCTCTGCCTCCCAAAGTGTTGGGATTACAGGCGTTAGCCACCGCACCCAGTGGAGCCTCTTTTTTTTTTTTTTTTTTTGAGACGGAGTTATGCTCTTGTTGCCCAGGCTGGAGTGCAATGGTGCAATCTTGGCTCACCGCAACCTCCGCCTCCTGGGTTCAAATGATATTCGTTCCTCAGCCTCCCAAGTAGCTGGGATTACAGGCATGCACCACCACGCCCGGCTTTTTTTTTTTTTTTTTTTTTTTAAAGTAGAGACGGGGTTTCTCCATGTTGGTCAGGCTAGCCTTGAACTCCCAACCTCAGGTGATCCGCCTGCCACGGCCTCCCAAAGTGCTGGGATTACAGGCATGAGCCACCGCGCCCAGCTGAGCCTTGCTCTTATACATCAAATGTTTTCCACGATAGGAAACCACCTGGGGTGAACATCAAGCCCCAAACTCAAACATCCTGTGATTTCATCATCAGAGCTCCTGGTTTAGGGCACAATTCTTGGCTGGATCTGCCTGCCACTCCCCAGCTACCAACAACCGTATCTCAGCAACACAATCACCCTGGCACGGCACTTTTAATTATTTGTTAAATGTTTCTTACTGGGTTGGGCTAAACCAACTGTGAGGAGTCCTTTAGGCAGAGTCAAAACTTGGAGACAGTTTGATGGGCTTGATTGAATTCTGAAAATTCCCCGAGTGTATTGGGTTTTCTAGGTGACGATTACTTTGAAAGTATTGGTGATAATAATTTTTTGTCCTTCCTATTGACAGGTCCACCTCCTAACAAATTATTGGAAGGAATATGAGAAAAGTAAGTAGGGATTTTGAAGTATCAGTTAAAATACCCAAAATTGTTTATGTTTAGAATAATGATAGTTAATTTGGTGATGTTATTTCTGGATGTATAAAGTTAATTGGCAACTGCTTATCAAATGCGTGTGTGTGTATGCGTGTGTGTGCATGTGTGTCTGTGTGTGTGTGATACGGAGTCTCATTCACTCTGTCAGCCCGGCTAAAGTGTGGTGGCACAATCTCAGCTCACTGCAACCTCTGCCTCCCAGGTTCAAGCAATTCTCCTGCCTCAGCCTCCTGCGTAGCTGGAGTTACAGGCACCCGCCACCACACCAGACTAATTTTCTGTATTTTTAGTAGAGACAGGGTTTCACCATGTTGGCCAGGCTGGTCTTGAACTCCTGACCTCAGATGATCTGCTCACCTCAGCCTCCTGAAGTGCTGGGAATACAGGTGTGAGCCACCATGCCCAGCTCCCAAATGTCCGTTTTTGAGGAATATATTTATTAATACATGCTGCGAGGTCTACACAGGTGGTAGTCCATCACCACAAACACTGACAATATACCAAGAGATGCTATTTTTTTTTAAAATCCCCATAGGACTGTGAAAGGGAAGAGAAGCCGGCTGTTACCCTAATACCTATGATGTGTGTCAGGTGCTGGGGCTAAGTGTTTTTCATTTATCCTATAGCTTGTTTATCCTCCCAACAAACTTGAAAGGTAGAAGTTATTTGTTTGTTTGTTTATTTATTTTGAGGGTCTCACGTTGCCCAGGCTAGAGTGCAGTGGTGTGACCGTGGCTCACTTCAGCCTTGACCTGGGCTCAAGTGAGCCTCCTGCCTCAGCCTCCTGAGTAACTGGGACCACAGGTACATGCCACCACGTCCAGCTAATTTTTTTTTTTTTTTTTTTTTTTTGAGACAGAGTCTTGCTCTGTCGCACAGGCTGGAGTGCAGTGGCGCGATCTCGGCTCACTGCAAGCTCCGCCTCCCGGGTTCACGCCATTCTCCTGCCTCAGCCTCCCGCGTAGCTGGGACTACAGGCGCCCGCCACCACGCCCGGCTAATTTTTTGTATTTTTAGTAGAGACGGGGTTTCACCATGTTAGCCAGGATGGTCTCGATCTCCTGACCTCGTGATCCACCCGCCTCGGCCTCCCAAAGTGCTGGGATTACAGGCTTGAGCCACCGCGCCCAGCCTAATTTTTTTATTTTTTATTTTTAAGAAATGCAGAGTCTCACCATGTTGCTCAGGCTGGTCTCTAGACTCCTGGACTCAAGCCATCCTCCTGCCTCTGCCTCTCAAAGTGCTGAGATTACAGGTGTGAGCCACTGTGCTCAGGTTAAAGTGTAAGTCTTGCTGATGCTATCTAAGACACATCCCAGATCTGTCCATCGCCTACTACCCCAGATGAAGTCACTTGTCATTTCTTGCCTGCAGCTTCCTAATTTTCTGCTTCCTTTCTTGCCACCCTAAAACCTATTCTCCACACAACAGCCTGACTGATTTATTTAAAATGTAGGACACATCATGCCACCCTTCTCTTAAAGTGCTCCCCTAGCCCCTCATTGAGCTTAAAATAATATCTAAGGCCAGGTGCAGTGGCTCACGCCTGTAATCCTAGCACTTTGGGAGGCCGAGGCAGGAGGATCACTTGAGGTCAGGAGATCACTTGAGTTGCAGTGAGCTGAGATTCCGCCACTGCACTCCAGCCTGGGAGACACAGTGAGACTCTGTCTCCAAAATAATAATGATAATAATAATAATAATCTAATTCCTTGCCTTGACCTATCAGGACCTACTAATGTGTCAACTACTTGCTTTACAACTTCATTTTGCATTGTTTTCTCCCTCTATCGTTGAATTCCAGCCTTGTTTCCCTCCCTCCCTCCCTCCCTTCCTCCCTTCTTTTTTTGAGACAGGGTCTCACTCTGTTGCCCAGGCTGGAGTGCAGTGGTGCGATCTCAGCTCACTGCAACCTCCATCTCCTGGGTTCAACTGATTCTCATGCCTCAGCCTCCCGAGTAGCTGGGATTACAGGCGTGCACCACCATGCCCAGCTCATTTTTTTGTATTCTTAGTAGAGACAGGGTTTCACCATGTTGGCCAGGCTGGTCTCTAACTCCTGACCTCAAATGATCCGCCACCTTGGCCTCCCAAAGTGCTGGGATTACAGGCATGAGCCACTGCGCCCGGCCGTTACCCGTTTTTCTGTCCCTGGGATGTGCTAAGCTTGTTCTTGCCCTGAGGAGTTTGCATTCATTGTTTCTTTCTAGAATGTTATTTTCCTAGATATTTTCATGTCTGGCCCCTTGCTATTTAGGTCTCAGATTAAATGTTGTCTCCGGAGCACCTAAGTGAAGTAGTTCATGAAGCTCTCTATTATATCTCCTTTTTAAATGTTCTTCTTTGAACTTACCATAACCTAATATTTAGTGCTAGTTTATTTTCTGCTTCCCTTCACTAGAATGAAAGCTCCTTAAATTGTAATAGCTAAAACTTAATATGCTTTTTTTTTTTTGAGACAGGGTCTCACTCTGTTGCCCAGGCTGGAATATGTCAACCCGCACTTCCTGGGCTCAAGTGATCCTCTCACCGCAGCCTCCCAAGTAGCTGGGACCAGAGGTGTGCACCACCACACCTGGCTAAGTTTTTGTATTTTTTGTAGAGACAGGGCCTTGACACGTTGCCCAGGCTGGTCTCAAGCTCCTGGGCTCAGGTAATGCTTTCGCCTTGGCCTCCTAAATTGTTGGGATTACAGGTGTGAGCCCGCACCTGGCTAATGTTTAATCTTGTTAGGCATTTAGAATCGGGCCTATTATTCTAGAAGGTGGATACTTTTATTATGCCCATTTTACAGATGAGGAGACTGAGTCTTGGTAGGTTAAGTAACTTGCACATGGTCATACAGTTAGTTAATGGCAGAGCTGGGATTTTTTATTTTTTATATTTTGAAACAGGGTCTCACTCTGTTACCCAGGCTGGAGTGCAGTGGTACGATCATTGCTCACTGCAGCCTTGACCTCCAGGGCTCAAGCCATCCTCCCACCTTAGCTTCCCCAGTAGCTGGGACTATGGGCATGTGCCACCATGCCCAGTTAATTTTTCTTTTTCTTTTTTTTGGTAGAGACAGAGTCTCACTATGTTGCCCAGGTTGCTCTCGAACTCCTGGGCTCAAGTGATCCTCTCACCTTGACCTCCCAAAGTGTTGGGATTACAGGCATCAGCCAGCATGCCCAGCCCAGAGCTGGGATTTGAATCCAAGCAGACTAGCTTCAGCATCCATGCTCTTAATCAAGCGAGAGCAGCAGGTCCTTATCTTCCCCACCTCTGTAATCAGGCACCTTGAATGTAACATGGCGTTTAGCAGGCTCTCAATAAAAACTGAAATGAAAGAATGTAATCACAAGAGAAAACCAAATTATAAACAAAAACCTAGGAACTATTAGCCTTGATTTCACTTTCTCCTGCTTGCAAATCAGTGAGCAAGTTCTGAATCTGAACTACTTCTCACCACAAAACGTATCTCCAGTATGTCCCCTTTCTGCATCCCCACTGCTACCACCCTTGTCCAGCTCCTGAGTGGCTTTCTCCTGTGTTCTGCTACCACCACAACTCCCAACAGTTTCCCAAATCGCTGGCAGAGGGGAACTCCTCACTGATTGGAAATCTGCTTTCCTTATTAGGCTAAAGCAAAGAATCAGGTGTGTTATTAGGGCTGTAATGTCTATCCTGAGAGAACATTTTTTGGCTGTCTTATACCCTGACAGCATGTCCATTTATCCCTATTACTGGTTTCAGTGGGGTCCGATTCATGTGTCATTGCCTCTCATAAAGGTGCTTCAACTGAAGTTTACTTTGTTGTTACATCACAAGACCTTTTAAGCAACAGCCAAGTGAAATGTGTGTAGACTGAACTTGGTTGTCCACTATCTCAACTGTGGTGCAGTGTGGGAACTTCTCTCATATCTCAATTCCAAAATGTAAAAAGGCCTCACTCTCAGGTTGGAGTACAGTGGTGCAATAACTCACTGCAACCTTGACCTCCTGGTCTCAAGTGATCCTCCTGCTTCACCCTCCCGAGTAGCTGGGACTGCAGGCCTGTACCACCATGCTGGCTAATTAAAAAAAAAAAAAAAAAAAAAAAAAAAATTTTTTTTTTTGGCCAGGTGCAGTGGCTCATGCCTGTAATCCTAGCACTTTGTGAGGCTGAGGCAGGCGGATCACCTGAGGTCAGGAATTCCAGACCAGGCTGGCCAGCATGGAGAAACTCTATCTTTACTGAAAATACAAAAAATTAGCCGGACGTGGCACGTGCCCATAATCCTAGCTACTTGGGAGGCTGAGGCAGGAAAATCGCTTGAACCTGGGAGGCATAGGTTGCAGTGAGCTGAGGTCGAGCCACTGCACTCCAGCCTGGGTGACAAGAGTGAAACCTCGTCTCAAAAAATACATAAATAATAAAAGAAAAAAAATTTGTTGTAGAGATGGGGTCTCGCTATGTTGCTCAGGCTTGTCTTGAACTTCTGAGCTCAAGTGATCCTCTCACCTCGGCCTCCCAAAGTGCTGGGATTACAGGCATCAGCCACTGTGCCCGGCCAATAGCTGATCTTTTCCCCCGTCTTTTGGATACAATCATGTGACTGATTGTTTTGAACGCTTTCCTTCCGTGGCTAAGAAGCTAAAAGTCAAATCTGTGACCCTGTCCTTGCAGGTGTACTGGATCTGATGGCATGTATTTTGAATACTAACTTAATCCCTGTTTCAGCTTAATTTTTTAAAAATAGAAGTATAAATTGTATTTAATATTTTTGCAACATATTCTACTATTATAATGATTTTTATAATCATACGTTAGTTCTATATGCTCTAGAACTTCATATAAATAGAATCATGCAGTATGTACCCTTTCGAGTTCTCCTTCACACAGCATAATGTCTTTCAGATTTAGTCATGTCAATGCACGTATTATAGTCATTCATTTTTGCTGCTGTGCAGTATTCCATTGTACCAATGTGTTTATCCATTCATCTGTTGACGGACATTTGAGCTGTTTCCAGTTTTTAGCTATGGTGAATAATCTGCTGTAAACATTCTTTTTGTGGACAAATATTCTTATTTTCTTGAATAAATACCAGAAGTAGAATTGTTGGGACCTAGGAAAAATGAACGAGTAACTATATAAGAAATGGCCAGCCGGGAGCAGTGGCTCATGCCTGTAATCCCAGCACTTTGGAAGGCTGAGGTGGGCAGATCACCTGAGGTTAGGAGTTCAGGACTAACCTGGCCAACATGATAAAACCCCATCTCTACTAAAAATACAAAAATTAGCCCAGCATGGTGGCAGGCGCCTATAATCCCAGCTACTTGGGGGGCTGAGGCAGGAGAATTGCTTGAACCCGGGAGGCGGAGGTTGCATGAGCCGAGATCGCGCCATTGCACTCCAGCCTGGGCGACAAGAGTGAGACTCCATCTTAAAAAAAAAAAAAAAGAAAAAGGAAATGGCCAGCTGGATGCAGTGGCTCATACCTATAATCCCAGCACTTTGGGAGGCTGAGGCAGGTGGATCACCTGAGGTCAGGAGTTCGAGACCAGTCTGGCCAACATGGTGAAACCTCATCTCTACTAAAAATACAAAAATTAGCCTGGCATGGTGGCTTGTGCCTATAGTCCCAGCTACTGGGGAGGCTGAGGCAGGAGAATTGCTTGAACCTGGGAGGCAGAGGTTGCAGTGAGCCTACATCACACCACTGCATATTTCAGCCTGGGCGACAGAGCGAGACTCCATCTCAAAAAAAAAAGAGGCTGGGTGCCATGACTCATGCCTGTAATCCCAGCACTTTGGGAGGCCGAGGCGGGCAGATCACCTGAGGTCAAGAGTTTGAGACTAGCCTGACCAACATGGAGAAACCCCATCTCTACTAAAAATACAAAATTAGCCAGGCGTGATGGTGCACACCTGTAATCCCAGCTACTCGGGAGGCTGAAGCAGGAAAATCGCTTGAACCTGGGAGGTGGAGGTTGCAGTGAGCTGAAATCACACCACTGTACTCCAGCCTGGGCAACAAAAGCAAAACTCTGTCTTAAAAAAAAAAAAAAAAGAAATGGCCAAACTTTTTTCCAAGATAGTTTCACTATTTTTACATGCTACCAGAATTAGATGAGAGTTTCCATTTTTTTTTTGTTTTTTTTGAGACGGAGTCTTGCTCTGTCACCCAGGCTGTAGTGCAGTGGCACGATCTCGGCTCACTGCAAGCTCTGCCTCCCGGGTTCACGCCATTCTCCTGCCTCAGCCTCTCCGAGTAGCTGGGACTACAGGCGCCCGCCACCACGCCCAGCTAATTTTTTGTATTTTTTAGTAGAGACAGGGTTTCACCATGGTCTCGATCTCCTGACCTCGTGATCCGCCCGCCTCGGCCTCCCAAAGTGCTGGGATTACAAGCGCGAGCCACCGCGCCCGGCCGAGAGTTTCCATTGTTTTATGTCATTACTAACATTTGGTATTGTCCATCATTTTGTTTTAGCCTTTTTTGTGAGTATGACTAGTGTCTCACTGTGGCATTCAAATTTATTGAGATATAATTTATATACAATAAAATCCATCTTTTTTAAAATCTCTGCTTCAATGAGTTTTGACAGACGTACACAGTTGTGAAACCACCACCAACATCACTTCCATCACCCCAAAAAGCTCGTTTGTGCTCCTTTCCCTTTCCCAACCACTTCCCCTCGAAACCGCTGCTTTCCTTTACTATCTTTTCTCGAAATCCATATGGGATTTACTCTTTTGCATCTGGCTTCTTTTTCTTTTCTTTTTTTTTTTTGGCTAGTTATGATTACTCATTTTATTTTTGTAGAGATGAGTGTCTCACTATGTTGCCCAGGCTGGAGTCAAACTCCTGGTCTCAAGCGATCCTCCTGGCTCGGCCTCCCACAGTGCTGGGATTACAGGTGTGAGGCACTGCACCCAGCAAATCTGGCTCTTTTCTTTTTTTTTTTTTTTTTTTTTTTTTTGAGACGGAGTCTCACTCTGTGGCCCAGGCTGGAGTGCAGTGGCGCGACCTCGGCTCACTGCAAGCTCCGCCTCCCGGGTTCACGCCATTCTCCTGCCTCAGCCTCTCCGAGTAGCTGGGACTACAGGCGCCCGCCACCACGCCCGGCTAATTTTTTTTTGTATTTTTAGTAGAGACGGGGTTTCACCGTGGTCTCGATCTCCTGACCTCGTGATCCGCCCGCCTCGGCCTCCCAAAGTGCTGGGATTACAAGCGTGAGCCACCGCGCCCGGCCCCAAATCTGGCTCTTTTCATTTAGCATAATGCTTTTTTTTTTTTTTGAGACAAAGTCTAGTTCTGTCCCCCACGCTAGAGTGCGGTGGCGCGATCTCGGCTCACTGCAAGCTCCGCCTCCCGGGTTCACGCCATTCTCCTGCCTCAGCCTCCCGAGTAGCTGGGACTACAGGCGCCCGCCAACACGCCCGGCTAATTTTTTTGTATTTTTAGTAGAGACGGGGTTTCACCGTGTTAGCCAGGATGGTCTCTATCTCCTGACCTCATGATCCGCCCGCCTCGGCCTCCCAAAGTGCTGGGATTACAGGCTTGAGCCACCGCGACCGGCGAGCATAATGCTTTCAGATTCATTCATGTTGTGTTTATTTGCTGTTTTGATTGCTGGGTGATAATGCATTGTTTGAATGTATCGCGATTGTTTACGCTGTTAGTAGCTGTTAGGTATTCTGGTTGTTCCTATCGTTTGGCTATTTTTAATAATGCTATCAGAAGCTATCAGCAGTCACATGAGGGTCTTTGTGTGGACATAATGTTTTTATTTCTCTTGGGTAAATATCTAGACATGTGATTGCTAAGTGGTGTGTTAAATGTATTTTATTTTTGATACATATCTATATTTTTATTTTTATTTTTTGAGAGGGAATCTCACTCTGTCATCCAGGCTGGAGTGCACTGCTGTGATCTCGGCTCACTGCAACCTCCCTCTCCCGGGTTCAAGCGATTCTTGT
Organism: Symphalangus syndactylus; assembly: GCF_028878055.3. Lineage (NCBI taxonomy): Eukaryota > Metazoa > Chordata > Mammalia > Primates > Hylobatidae > Symphalangus > Symphalangus syndactylus. The sequence continues at coordinate 18,576,232 of NC_072440.2, forward strand.
GCCTCAGCCTCCCGAGTAGCTGGGACTACAGGCGAGCTCCACCATGTCGGGCTAATTTTGTATTTATAGTGCAGATGGGGTTTCACCATGTTGGCCAGGCTGGTCTGAACTCCTGACCTCAAATGATCCGCCCGCCTCAGACTACCAAAGTGCTGGGATTACAGGCGTAAGCCACTGTGCCTAATTTTTTTTTTTGAGATGGAGTTTCGCTCTTGTTGCCCAGGCTGGAGTGCGATGTTGTGATCTCAGCTTACCACAACCTCCGCCTCCCAGGTTCAGGCAATTCTTCTGCTTCAGCCTCCTGAGTAGCTGAGATTACAGGCATGCGCCGCCACGCCTGGCTAATTTTGTATTTTTAGTAGAGACAGGGTTTCACCATATTGGTCAGGCTAGTCTCGAACTCCCGACCTCAGGTGATCCACCCACCTCGGCCTCCCAAAGTGTTGGGATTACAGGTGTGAGCCACCCCACCTGGCCTAATGTTTTATTTTGTGGTACAACTCACTAAAATATTTTTCAGTTTACTGATTTTTTCTATGTTCATGAATGATGAATGATATTGATCTGCAGTCTTCTTTTTATGCAGTATCTGGTTTTGGTATGAGTTGTGCTGTCCTCATAAATCATGTTGGGAAGTATTCCTTTCTCCTCTACTTTCTGAAGGATTTGTTTAAGATGGGTGTTATATTGTCCTTAAATATTTGATATAATTCACCAACAAAGCCATCTGGGGCTGGAGTATTCTAGGGGGAAGTTGTTAATTATTAACTTATTCTATTTTATTTATTTATTTTTTATTTTTGAGTTGGAGTTTCACTCTTGTTTCCCAGGCTGGAGTGCAATGGTGCGATCTCGGCTCACCGCAACCTCTGCCTCCCGGGTTCAAGTGATTCTCCCGCCTTAGCCTCCTGAGTAGCTGGGATTACAAGCATGCACCACCACACCTGGCTAATTTAGCCTCCTGAGTAGCTGGGATTACAGGCATGCACCACCACACCTGGCTAATTTTGTATTTTTAGTAGAGACGAGGTTTCTGCATGTTGGTTAGGCTAGTCTCAGACTCCTGACCTCAGGTGATCTCCCCGCCGTGGCCTCCCACAGTGCTGGGATTACAGGCGTGAGCCACGGCGCCCGGCCTGAATTGCTTATACTTTTGGTGAACATTTGTGTATGTGTTTTGTGTGAACATACATTTTCAGTTCTCTTGGGTGTATACTCAGGAGAATTGCTGGGTCCTATGGTAACTCTGTTGAACTTTTTTTTTTTTTTTTTTTGAGACGGAATCTCCCTCTGTTGCCAGGCTGGAGTGGAGTGGCACAATCTCAGCTCACTGCAACCTCCGCTTCCTGGGTTCAAGCAATTCTCTGCCTCAGCCTCCCGAGTAGCTGGGACTACAGGCGCGTGCCACCACACCCAGCTAATTTTTGTATTTTTAGTAGAGACAGGGTTTCACCATGTTGGTCGGGATGGTCTCATCTCTTGACCTTGCAATCCACCTGCCTCGGCCTCCCAAAGTGCTGGGATTACAGGCGTGAGCCACCGCGCCTGGCCACCTCTGTTGAACTTTTTAGAGGAACTGCTAGACTGTTTTCCATTTTCTGTGATCACTAGCAGTGTATGAGGGTTCTAGTTTCTCCCTGTTCTAGCCAATACTTGGTATTGTCCTTTGGACTATTGCCATCTGAGTGGGTGTGAAGCAGTATCTCATTTTGGTTTGACCTGCATTTCCCTAATGACTAACAGTTTTGAGCATCTTTTCATGTGCTTATTGGCCATTTGTATATGTTCTTTGGAGAAATATCTACTAAAATCCTTTGCCCATTTAAAAAACTGTGTTACTACTTTTTTTTATTGTTGAGAGTAAGTTTTTCCTTTTTCTTTTTTTTTTTTTTTTGAGGTGGAGTCTTGCTCTGTCCCCCAGGCTGGAGTGCAGTGGCAAGATCTCTGCTCACTGCAAGCTCTGCCTCCCGGGTTCACACCATTCTCCTGCCTCAGCCTCCTGAGTAGCTGGGACTACAGGAGCCTGCCACCATGCCTGGCTAATTTTTTGTGTTTTTAGTAGAGACAGGTTTTCACCATGTTAGGCAGGATTGTCTCGATCTCCTGACCTCGTGATCCGCCCGCCTCGGGCTCCCAGAAGTGCTGGGATTACAGGCGTAAACCACAGCGCCTGGCCTTTTTTTTTTTTTTTTTGATACTGAGTCACGCTCTTGTCACCCAGGCTGGAGTGCAATGGCGTGATATTGGCTCACTGCATCCTTTGCCTCCCAGGTTTAAGCAATTCTCCTGCCTCAGTTTCCTGAGTAGCTGGGATTACAGGCACCTGCCACTGTGCCTGGCTAATTTTTTTTTTAGTAGAGACAGGGGTTTCGCCATGTTAGCCAGGCTGGTCTCAAACTCTTGACCTCAGGTGATCTGCCCACCTCAGCTTCCCAAAATGCTGGGATTACAGGCATTAGCCACTGTGCCCGGCCAAAATTTTTAAGTATACTCTAGATACAGAAGTATGTGATCTGCAAATATATGCTCCCATTCTGTGTATCTTTACTTCCTTGGTCATGTCCTCTGATGCACAAAAGTTTTGAGGTCTAATTTGTTTTTGCTTTGGTTGCTTGTGCTTTTTAGGTGTTATATCTAAGAAACCATTGCCTATTCCAAGATCATGAAAATTTGTAACTACATTTTCTTTTTTTTTTTTTTCTTTTTTCTTTCTTAGATGGAGTTTCACTCTTGTCACCCAGGCTGGAGTGCAATGGAGTGATCATGGCTCACTGCAACCTCTGCCTCCCGGGTTCAAGCGATTCTCCTGCCTCAGCCTCTCAAGTAGCTGGGATTACAAGTGCCCACCACCACGCCCAGCTAATTTTTGTATTTTTAGTAGAGATGGGGTTTTACCACGTTGGCCAGGCTGGTCTCCAACTCTTGACCTCATGTGATTCACCACCTCAGCCTCCCAAAGTGCTGGGATTACAGGCGTGAGCCACTGTGCCCGGCCTATACCTATATTTTCTTCTGTGATTTTAATATTTTAGTGTTTATGTTTTGGTCTATGATCCATTTTGAGTAAATTTTTGTATTTGATATAAGGTAGGGGTCAACTTTATTTATTTATTTATTTATTTATTTTTGAGACGGAGTCTCGCTCTGTCGCCCAGGCTGGAGTGCAGTGGCGCGATCTCGGCTCACTGCAAGCTCCGCCTCCCGGGTTCACGCCATTCTCCTGCCTCAGCCTCTCCGAGTAGCTGGGACTACAGGCGCCCGCCACCACGCCCGGCTAATTTTTTTTGTATTTTTAGTAGAGACGGGGTTTCACTGTGGTCTCGATCTCCTGACCTCGTGATCCGCCCGCCTCGGTCTCCCAGAGTGCTGTGATTACAAGCGTGAGCCACCGCGCCCGGCCAACTTTATTTATTTTTGAGATGGAGGCTTACTCTGTTGCCCAGGCTGGCATGCAATGGTGCGATCCAGCTCACTGCAACCTCTGTGTCCCAAGTTCAAGTGATTCTCCCACCTCAGCCATCTGAGTAGCTGGGATTACAGGCCCCATCACTATGGTAATTTTTAAATTTTTAGTAGAGACGGGGTTTCACCATGTTGGCCAGGCTGGTCTCAAACTCCTGACCTCAAGTGATCTGCCCGCCTCTGCCCTACAAAGTGCTGGGATTACAGGCGTGAGCCACTGCGCCTGGCCTCCAACTTTATTCTTTTTTTTTTTTTTTTTTTTTTTTTTTGAGACAGAGTCTCGCTCTGTCACCGAGACTGGAGTGCAGTGGCGCGATCTCGGCTCACTGCAAGCTCTGCCTCCCGGGTTCACGCCATTCTCCTGCCTCAGCCTCCCGAGTAGCTGGGACTACAGGCTCCCGCCACCACACCCGGCTAATTTTTTTAATTTTTAGTAGAGACAGAGTTTCACCGTGTTAGCCAGGATGGTCTCGATCTCCTGACCTCGTGATCCGCCCGCCTCCACCTCCCAAAGTGCTGGGATTACAGGCGTGAGCGACCGTGCCCGGCCGACTTTATTCTTTTAAATGTGGATGTCTAGTTGTTCCAGAAGTATCTGTTAAAAATGTTATTCTTTCTCTATTGGATTATTTTGGCAACCTTATAAACAATCAATTGACCATAAATGCATGGATTTATTTCTGGATTGTCAGTTCTATTCCAGTGATCTAAATGTCTGTCCTTATGCCAGTACCATAGAGTCTTGATTACTATAGCTTCACGGTAAGTTTTCAAATCACGAAGTGTGAGTGCTCCAAATTTGTTTTTATTTTTCAAGATTATTTTGGCTGTTCTGGCTTCTTTGGATTTTCATATGTATTTTAGGGTCAGCCTTTCAGCTGGGCATGGTGGCTCACGCTAGTAATCCCAGCACTTTGGGAGGCTGAGGTAGGCAAATTGCTTGAGCTCAGGAGTTCAAGATTAGCATGACAAAATCCCATCTCTACAAAACAAAAAACAAAAGAAACCTTAGCCAGGCTTGGTGGCATGTGCCTGTGGTCCCAGCTACTTGGGAAGCTGAGTAGCTTCCCGAGGCAGGAGGATCACTTGAGCCCAGGAGGTGGAGGTTGCAGTGAGCTGAGATCGCACCACTGCGCTCCAGCCTGGGTAATGGAGAGAGACCTTGTCTGAAGACAAACATTTTTTTTTAAGTAGGCTTTTATTTTTTATTTTATTTAATTTTTGACACAGAGTCTCACTCTGTAGCTCAGGCTGGAGTGCAGTGGTGTGATCTCAGCTCCCTGTATCCTCCGCCTCTTGGGTTCAAGCAGTCCTCCCGTCTCAGCCTCCTGAGTAGCTGGGACTTACAGGCATGTGCCACCACACCCGGCTAACTTTTGTATTTTTAGTAGAGGTGACCATATTGGCCAGGCTGGTCTTGAACCGACTTCAGGTGATCTTCCTGCCTCAGCCTCCCAAACCCAAAGTGCTGGGATTACAGGTGTCAGCCACTGTGCCCAGCCTGTTAATTTTTTTTTTTTTTTTTGGAGATGGAGTCTCACGCTGTCACCCAGGTTGGAGTACAGTGGCGCCATCTCGGCCTCACTGCAACCTCCACCTCCCGGGTTCAAGGGATTCTCCTGCCTCAGCCTCCCAAGTAGCTGGGGTTACAGGCGCGTGCCACCATGCCTGGCTAATTTTTTGTATTTTTAGTAGAGACGGGGTTTCACCGTGTTAGCCAGGATGGTCTCGATCTCCTGACCTAATGATCTGCCTGCCTCAGCCTCCCAAAGTGCTGGAATTACAGGCATGAGCCACTGACCCAGGCCCAGGAGTATTGCTTTAACAATATAAGGTTTTCTGATTAATAAACAGGAATGTCTTTCCATTTATTTAGGTCCTTAATTTCTTCCAACAGTCTTTTCTAGTTTTCAATGTACAAGTTTTTTGCGCTTCTGTTACATTTATTCCTGGCCGGGCACGGTGGCTCATGCCTGTAATCCCAACACTCTGGGAGGCCGAGGCAGGAGGATCACCTGAAGTCAGGAGTTTGAAACCAGCCTGAACAACATCCAGAAACCCCATCTCTACTAAAAACACAAAATTAGCCGGGCATGGTGGTGCATGCCTGTCATTCCAGCTACTTGGGAGGCTGAGGCAAGAGAATTACTTGAACCTGGGTAGCAGAGGTTGAGATGAGCTGAGATCATGCCATTGCAGTCCAGCGTGGGTAACGAGCGACACGTCTCAAAAAAAAAAAAAAAAAAAAATTCCTAAACATTTTATTCTTTTTTTTTTTTTTTTTTTTTTTGAGACAGAGTCTCGCTCTGTCACCAGGCTGGAGTGCAGTGGCGAGATCTCGGTTCAAGCCATTCTCCTGCCTCAGCCTTTTGTGTAGCTGCGACTACAGGTGCGTACCACCATGCCCAGCTAATTTTTCTATTTTTGGTAGAGACGGGGTTTCATCATGTTGGCCAGGATGGTCTCGATGTCTTGACCTCATGATCCGCTGCCTTGGCCTCCCAAAGTGCTGGGACTACAGGCGTGAGCCACTGTGCCCGGCCAATTTTATTCTTTTTGATGCCGGCCTTTGTCCTCTGTCTTTAAGTAGGATGACCTCATCATGAATATAATACTGTCTGGAGATGTTTCCTTGGTTGTAAAATGAGAAGCCTAGGGAGGGAGATTATTTTTATGCTTCCTTATTAGTTGTCCCCTTCCTCTCCACTTTTCAGTGTTTAGTCTGTATTTTGAGTTTGCTTGAGTGTCCCTATGACACGTCTGCTGGTTAATTTGCAGCCACCAGTGGGGCGTCTCTGCTATAAAGGAGATAAAGGACATGGAGAGGAATGGCTTTGGAGTCCAACAGGCCATTGTCCTGGTAAGCCTTTTACTGGCCGTGTGATCTTGAGGACGTTATTTCACCTGAGCTTGTTTTTCATTTGTTGAGTGGGGCTGTTACTGAGGATTCAATAATCGAAGTGAATGACAGCACCTGGGGCACTGCTAGCACACTGGGCCCATTTCATAGATTGATGTGCTGTAACAGCCCAGGAGGGTCTGTCTCGGCCATCCTAGCAGAAGTGCAGTGCCACAATCATGGCTCACGGCAGCCTCGACCTCCTGGGCTCAAGCAATCCTCCCCGCCCCAGCCTCCGAAGTACCTGAGACTACAGGTGTGTGCCACCATGCCTTTTTTTTTTTTTTTTAATTATTTTTTATAGAGATGAGGGTCTCACTCTGTTACCCAGGCTGGTCTCCCCACTCCTGGCCTCGAGCAATCCTTCCTCCCTCAGCCTCCCACAGTGCTGGGATTACAGGTGGAAACTTGCACCTGGCCTCTAACTTTTGTGAACATCCAAAAAACTACAAACGTTGAAATCATCTTAATATTGCTGACTCTGGATCAATCTGTATCTTCTACCTCCATAACACTATTTCTGATCTGGGCAAGGGCAGCTTTCCCCCCCACCTTTTTTTTTTTTTTTTTTTTTTTTTTTTATTGAGATGGAGTTTTGCTCGTCTTTTTTTTTTTATTGAGATGGAGTTTTGCTCGTCTCCCAGGCTGGAGTGCAATGGCGTGATCTCGGCTCACTGTAATCTCCGCCTCCTGGGTTCAAACGATTCTCCTGCCTCAGCCTCCCGAGTAGCTGGGATTACCAGTGCCCGCCACCATGCCCAGCTTTTTAAAAAAATTTTTAGTAGAGATGGGGTTTCTCCATGTTAGACTGGTATCAAACTCCTGAACTCAGGTCATCTACCCGCCTCAGCCTCCCAAAGTGCTAGGATTACAGGTGTGAGCCACGGCGCCCGGGGCCTAGTTTTGTATTTTTAGCAGAGACGGGGTTTCACCATGTTGGCCAGGCTGGTCTTGAACTCCTGACGTCAGGTGATCCACCTGCCTTGGCTTCCCAAAGTGTTGGGATTACAGGTGTTAGCCACCGTGTCCAGCCTCCTATTTAATGACTTCTGCCCCTACTTCCTGCTTTCATCATTGCAGTAAGAATGCGCTGGTCTAACACTTCAACCCGGCTGTCTTTAGCCAGAGGCAGAGATTTGAAACCTGGGAATTTACTGCTTGGAAATGGGATAGAATTCTAAACATTTCCCTTTTGAGGGTTTATTCAGATGAATCCTGGGCCCCTAGTCTTAGGGAGCTGGAAGGCCATCTTTCTGGAACAGGTCTTCACTACTTCCGTTTATCTGGTCTCAGCCAAGTAGACCTGGAGCTGCTCCCTAGCAGAATGTGGTGCACTCTTCTGGGCGCCGCCTCCTCCTCTCCTCCTCTCCCTATCTCCCCTCCAACATCCAGCTTCCACGCTACCCTTTCCAGAAACATTTCCAATTCCCATCAGCTAGGTTTTCTTTCATGGATTCCCTCTTGCATTCCTTGCATACATCACTTGGTACTTGGTCATGCTATCTTCTAGACCTTAAGCTGGTTAGGTTGAGGGCAGGGCTGCATGCTGCTCGTGTGCTCTGCCTGGCCTGGCACAGGTGTAGCTGCTTCATGGATATCTGCTGGGTCACTGAGCTGAAGCAGGTGGATGCTTGATACATTTTCTGGGGCTGGCTCTGATGAACGCTGAGTGAGTTCACCTCACATTAAAATGCTGGTAAGGTGGCTCATGCCTGTAATCCCAGCAATTTGGGAGGCCAAGGTGGGAGGATCACTTGAGTCCAGGAGTTTGAGACCAGACTGGGTAATATAGCAAGACCCTGTCTCTATAAAAATTTTAAAAAGTCAGCCAGGCATGATGGTACACACCTTTGAGTCCCAGCTACTAGGGAGGCTGAGGTGAGAGGACTGCTTCAGCCCATGAGTTTGAGGCTACAGTGAACTACAGTTGTGCCACTGCATTCCAGCCTGGGTGATGAGACTGTCCTAAAAAAAAAAAAAAAAAAAAAAAGATGGTTGTTTTCAGACTAACATAGTAGCAACAGGTCAACATATCTGAAATCCTTTAGCAGTCATATATGGTTAGTGCAAATCTCTGTGATAAAAGATCTGGAATTGATACCAAAGCAGCTCAGTACTTTTTAGTGTACTAACATTTAACAACTTGTTCACAGCTACTGCAATGTTCAGATGGAGGATCAATAATCTCTCCATTCTTTGAGCATCTAGCGTTATTACTGGACTCGTGTAATCTCTCTCAGCCTTCTAGGTTTTATTTCCACACATTTTCCTTCCCTTCAACCCGATTCCAGCTGACTTCTTTGTATGCAGTTAGCAAACAGGAGTGTTCCCCTTCGTCTTCTCTGTTTCTAAAAGACAGAGTCTCACTCTGTCGCTGAGGTTGGACTGCAGTGGTGAGATCTCGGCTAACTGCAACCTCCACCTCCAGGATCTGAGAGATTCGCCTGCCTCAGCCTCCCGAGTAGCTGTGACTACAGGTGCCCACCACCACGCCCTGCTTATTTTATTTTTAGTAGAGATGGGGGTTTCACCATATTGGCCAGGCTGGTCTTGAACTCCTGACCTCGTGCTCTGCCTGCCTTGGCCTCCCAAAATGTTGGGATTATAGGCGAGAGCCACCATGCCTGGCAAGTCTTGTTTTTTTCAAGAAGTTACTCGGGACTTAGGCAGATATGATCCGTCTTCTTTGGTCCTCCTTCTCATCCCTGTAAGATGAAGGTGATTAGAAGACCATGAGGTCATCCTTAAGGGGTCCTGTATCAAGGTGTTAAGTAGGTATCACTTCCACCTTGACTGTTAGCTGGTACCTGCAGTACTTTTTCCCAGAACTTTGGACAAATTCACCAAGATCTACTTGTGAATACATTATACGTAGTAGATTAAAGAGGCTATAAGCTAATGATTTCACTTTTTCCTCTGAATCCTAAGCATTAGGCACTTAAACGGGTGTACTCCAAGACAAAGATGTGTTATCAAGTGAACCAAAGTCAGGGTGTCTGTCTCACACAGTTTATTTAACAATAGGTAATAAGAAATCAAATTTAACAGTCTATACAGTGATCCAAAGTTCATATTTATAAGTAATCAACTTTAATTGCATGATTTACAACAGTTGAGGGTTTTTGCTCTCTATTTTCAAGTTTTATAGAAAGTGTGTGTGTGTGTGTGGGGGGGGGGGGTAGGGTAAGGAGGAAGAAAGCAAGCAAAGAAGAAACCCCCAGGGACATTTTGCGTGTTAAAATCATCCCACCGGAATCGTTTCTTACCCTCTTTTTTTTTTCCTTTGTTAGATGTAAAAATAACGAAAAAAATTCTTTCAAGAAACAGAAACCACAATATATAATACATCGATTTGGCAGCTGCCCCTGTATATTTTTGAAAAAGTCATTTTTCTCTCTACATGTACAAATTATTTTAATACTTGAAGTTTTACGCTCAGACTTACAGAATAGAAAATTTTCTGGAGCACAAAAGTTGACTTGAGGGGAAGAAAGGGAGTTTTTTTTTTGTTTTTGTTTTTTTTTTTAACATTTTTTAAAAGAATGAACATCTTTGCACCCAGAGAAAAAAAATTGGTATTTTAATATATATTTATATATATTTATATATATATAGAATGTAATTTTAAAGTAACATTAACCCCTTTTGTCCTCTGGTTTTAGAAATGTTTTAACTCTTCCATAAAGTGAGGAAAATAGGGAAAAATGTCAACCATCTGCACCAGTAAATAATAACTATTAATATTACATATGTTCATTAATTTAAAAAAAATAATAAAACCTATTGGAGGTGCAAGGCAGGAGCATATTGTTTGGCTTCACAGGCCTCAGCCTCCTCCCAGTGCACACTTGAACCACACACACAAGGGGGAAAAAAGGCTGGTGGTAACCAGCCATAACAAAAATATATTCTTTGTATTCTATCATCCCTCAGGTTCATCTTGCATGTTTGCTTTAAACCACAAACGGCTACTGCACAGTTCTTATGTGTTCCAAGGAAAATTGTCTTTTAGGCTACGAAAGATTCAAAAAAATTGTTTTCAGTACAAAAAGTCTTGTTAAGAGAAAATAATTTTTTTGCTCCCAAAATACTACAAGGTGTCTCTAGTGTATGTCTAGTGTACTCTGTGAGAGGTTTGAATTCAAGTCTGAGTTATCGGTGCTGAGTCCCAGGTCCGTGGCGCTTGCACCATGGAGGTTTGCCATGCCTGGATTACTAGCAAGCTGAGAAAGCATTGAATTCTGGTCCGGGCTGGCAAAATGCCCTTGTTCCATGGGGTTGGCCTGGGCAGCTACCAGTCCAGGATGTGGGGAACTTGTCTGTGGGGAAACGTGGTGTGGAGAAGGCTGAGGCTGCATCCTTGGGGAAGGGCTGGAGTGGGGGGGCTGGGACTGTGGCCGTGGAGAAGGGACAGGCTGGGGAGAGCGCACTTGATTGGAGAGAGAATTAGGGATCTGCTGGCCTTGTAGGTGTGGGGACTGGGCCTGATTTGGGAGCATATGCTGTTGGGGGCTCATGGGGTTGGGCTGAGCAGGGGACCCCATCTGTTGCTGAAGGAGTCGCTGCTGATAGGCCTGTAGACTGGCACCTGCCTCTGCTCCCAAGGCCTGGGGAAGCTGGCCCATCTGTCCCATATTTCCTTGTTGCATCTGTTGCATGTGATGCTGCATCCGCTGCTGCTGCTGCTGCTGCTGTGGTGGGTAGCCAACTCCTTGGGGTTGCTGGAACTGGTTATGGTTGGCCATTCCAGGGCCTATTCCTGGCCCTGCTCCCTGTTGCTGCTGCTGTTGCATCATCTGCTGTCGTCTCAAGATGTCTCGGAATTGTGAAGGCATGGTGTTGTGGTTCATGTTCATCTGCTGAGCCTGGGGGCTCATCCCTCCCATGGGTGGCTGGAGTTGCTGCTGTGGTTGCTGCTGGGGCAGGCCAGCCCTCTGGACGCCCGCCTGCATTGGATTCATGTTCTGCATGGCTGGATTGGAGTGGACCCCCTGCTGACCTGGCATGGTAGGTGGCTGCAGCCCTGGCTGCCCCTGGGGCATGCCAGGCTGCCCAGGGATGGGTTGTGGATTAGAGTTGGCGTACTTGGCAGCCCGCTGCTTGATGAATGCAGCCAACAGCTGGGGGTTGGCGTGAAGGATACTAAGCACCTGTTGCTGCTGTAGGGGAGAGCTGGGAGACCTGAGAGTCCGCAAAAGGTTTTGTAAGGCTTGTTGAGACACAGTGCCTGGTTTGAGTGGGCTCACACCTACCTGGCCCAATCCTGGTTGTGGAGCCATGTTCAAGGGTTGACCATGCTGGGCCACTGACATCATGGCTGGCCTTGGCATCCCAGACTGTAATTGCTGGGGCTGAGGCAATCCTCCTTGGCCCCAGGGTGGCTGTTGCTGCATCCCTGTCGGTCCGATCCCTGGCTCCAAATGCCCACTGGGACCTCTGGTCATGGGAGGTGGGTTCATACCCATGGGGGCCATAGGAGTCATCGGGGGCATCTGGTGTTGGATTGGCCTTTGAAAAATTTGCACGTGGGCCATCTGGCGCTGCGTCTCTGCTGCTCTCTGAATCTGCATTGCCATTTCCACTGCTGCAGGTGGGGGCCCTGGAAGGGGTGGCTGAGCAGTCTGAGGAGGGGTTGGAGGGGTCACCTGGCCTGCTGCCTTACCCTGGGACACAGGGCCAGCAGCTTGAGTCCTGGGCAAGTAGGGTGGCATGCTGTTGGGAGGGGTAGGCTGAGGCTGAGAAGTGGGCTGGGGCGTCTGCGGGGTGGTTGGCTGTTGGCCAGTTGGTGTCGTTGGGGTGGCAGGAGTGGGGGAAGGGAGGCCCTGTTGCTGCCCAACCACACCAGTCCGCTGCATGCTGGCCATCCTCCTGCGAAGCATTTGGGCCTGCTGTAGTCGGTGCTGCAGCTGTTGCTGCCGGAGCTTCTGCTTGATGTTTAGGCAGAACGGCACCGGGCATTTGTTCTCCTGGCAGTGCTTGGCATGGTAGCAGCAGAGGGCAATGAGCTGCTTGCAGATGGGGCACCCGCCATTGGTTTTCCGTTTGCAACCCTTGGTATGCTGCACAACCCGCTTCATCTTCTGGCAGGATGGCAGTGAGCAATTGGCATTCCGACACTGGCAAGCATGGACCAGAGACTGGATGCAGCGCTGGATACTTAGGCGGCGAGAATCGCCTGGGCTCTGGGTGGCTGCAGCCTGCTGGTTGTTGCTCTCATCATCTAAGCCAAGACCTAGTTTCTCCATTTTGTGGTCATGGTTTTTAGTGTTATAGCAGGTGATACACAAGTCATAATCCTAGGGAAAAAACAGGAGGTGCAGGTAAACTCTCCAAGACTTAAGTCATTCAAAAGTATTTTAGATATTCTGTTTGGGCTAGAAAAGCCCCTTTCGTAGAACAAAAAACTAGCCTCTTCAGCTCTGCCCCTCAAACACGAGGCCAAGCCCCTAGCATCCCACAGGCCTATATAAAACATGTGGCTGCATGGCCCCTCACAACAACCCTGCAGAGCTCACCTCCTTCCCACAACCCGGTGCCTACCTCACAGACAGTACAGTGCCAGCGTGTCTCCACATGGTGCTTGCATTCATTGCAGGTGTAGACAAAGCGGTCCTGGCTCTGCGTGTGCAGCTCCACCAGCATGCACATGGTGGACCACTGGGCTCTTCGGAGTGAAGAGAACTCCAGGTGCTTGTCCCTTGCCAGTGTGAGAAACGCATCCCGACCATCCATCAGATCGCAGGGGATGAGAGGGTCAGGATCAACAATGGGAGGCAGGGAGTTGGCAGCAGGGCCAGCAATGAGGCGGATCACAAAGAACACCTGCAAAACAGACAGTGTCTTTTTTTGAGACACGGCCTCGCTCTGTCATCCAGGCTGGAGTGCAGTGGCGTGATCTTGGCTCACTACAACCTCTGCCTCCTGGGCTCAAGCAATTATCCCACCTTGGCCTCCTGAATAGCTGAGACCACAGGCCCACACCACCACGCCTGGCTAATTTCTGCATTTTTTGTAGAGACAAAGTTTCGCCATGTTGCCCAGGCTGGTCTCAAACTCCTAAGCTCAAGTGATTTGCCTGCCTCAGCCTCCCAGAGTGCTGGGATTACAGGTGTGAGCAGGTACAGCAGGCTGAGCACCAATGAGACTGGCGAACGCTGAGTTAGTTTCACCGCCATACGCCTCCTGCTCCTTTTCCTGCTTTACCTCTTTGGTCTCGAGACTGACTATAAATAGAACTGAAATGCACATCCTGTGATTTTTTTCTCCTTCATTCAGTAACTCCTTCAGAGTAAGAATGGTTTGGGTGAGGTATAGCACCACGCACAGTGGACATTTTGCCTCAAGGCAGTCTACTTTAAGATGCAATCCATGGTTTAACCTCAATCTAATTACAACAAACCAGACAAATCCAAATATGGAGACAGTATGAAAAACAACTGGCCTGGACTCATGAAGGTCTGTGTAACTTTTCCTACAGGTTTGGAAGGGAATGGAATGGATAAAAAATCTTAGTTCTTGTTGACAAAGCAATAAAATTCTTGTTCATTGAAGTTTGAAAAAACTTGTAACAACCATCAATTCTCATAATCATTAGTGTAAAAGGTATAAAAAGCTGGTATTAGGCCGGGCGCGGTGGCTCATGCTTGTAATCCCAGCACTTTGGGAGGCCGAGGAGGGCGAATCACGAGGTCAGGAGATCGAGACCATGGTGAAACCCCGTCTCTACTAAAAATACAAAAAAAAATTAGCCGGGCGTGGTGGCGGGCGCCTGTAGTCCCAGCTACTCGGAGAGGCTGAGGCAGGAGAATGGCGTGAACCCAGGAGGCGGAGCTTGCAGTGAGCCGAGACTGCGCCACTGCACTCCAGCCTGGGCGACAGAGCGAGACTCTGTCTCAAAAAAAAAAAAAAAAAAAAAAAAAAAAAAAAAAAGCAGCTGGTATTACATATGTATTTGACATTAATTAGTATATAACTATAAACACCTATTAAAGTAATAAAATGTAAAACATCACCTTAGAAATTAGGAACATGTGAGAAACTGCTGTACTGATAACAGATTATTCATCATCTGTGCACACTGGCAGCCACACTCACAGTGTCTCTGGCTAGCAATGTTCACTGCTTCTGCCACCCTACAACCAGGCCAATACTTGGATTTACAACCTAAATTTAAACAGTCATGGAATGTGTCCACAATTTAAGTCAAACCTATTACAATATATTCTAAGGGCTTTTCCCAACTGCCTAGGATTCTGTGGCATTACTTACTGCAGTAACTATGAATTGTTAATAATCATTACCTAACGTATTAGAACTCAGGAATCCTTCCATTTCACTAGCATGGCTGAGATAATGGTTATTATCATTATTACATCATAGCCCATTATTCTAGGCTAACAAAAAAGGGGTGGTGATGGGGGGGAGCAGTGGGGGAAAAGATACTTGGAACACCTATGTATATAGGTGTTCACCATTATAACATCATTATAACAAATTCCTCTCTAAAAAAGATTTTGTGTAACTATTTCTCTCCCAAAGAGACTGGTCAACCAATTTTTAGGTACGGAATTACACTGAAATGAAGTCTTCATTTCCCTCTCAACTTAATTACCACTTCCTATAAGAAGAACTTGATTATATGTCTGAGAACCGGGATAGTAAAATGAGGAGTCTGATCTGTAATTGACTGAACAATCGAGATTACTACCATTGGACAAACTCTGACAGGAATTACTCTTCAGTTCTCCTGGCTTTTATCATCAATTATATGATATTAAAGAGACAAAAAAAATCTTACCCAGTTATTTTCCCAAATGACTACAAAAACAACTAAACAATGTAAATGATGAAATAACTCAAAAAGTTTGGAGAAGGGGGTTGTAAGTCCATATGTGGAAGTTTAACTTTTCTCCAATTCTATTTATTAATTCACTTTCAGAAAGGTTAATCTTTTAATCTTTGAAACAGAGTCTCACTCTGTCACCCAGGCTGTAAGTGCAGTGGTGTGGTATCGACTCACTGCAACCTCTGCCTCCCAGGTTCAAGTGATTCTCCCACCTCAGCATCCCAAGGATTACAGGCATGTGCCACCACGCCAGGCTAATCTTTGTATTTTTAGTAGAGATGGGGTTTCGGTTCGCCATGTTGGCCAGGCTGGTCTCCAACTCCTGACCTCAAGTGATCTGCCTGCCTCAACCTCCAAAGTGCTGGGATTATAGGCATGAGCCACCACGCCCAGCAAACAGTGTTTTTATTCATTTATTTCTTTTTCTGAGGCGGACTTTCGCTCTTGTTGCCCAGGCTGGAGTGCAATGGGGTGAACCTCGGCGCACTACAATCTCCACTTCTCAGGTTCGAGCGATTCTCCTGCCTCAGCCTCCTGAGTAGCTGGGATTACGGGCATGTGCCACCATGCCTGGCTAATTTTGTATTTTTAGTAGAGCAGGGTTTCACCATGTTGGTCAGGCTGGTCTTGAACTCCTGACCTCAGGTGATCCACCTGCCTCGGCCTTCCAAAACGCTGGGATTACAGGTGTGAGCCACCATGCCTGGCCAGAAATCTTGCTGTTTGTCCCCAACTCTGGGTGGCTGCATCTTACCTCTTTATGCTTCTCCATGGTGGCATACAGTTTCTGTGAGAGGTCGTTAGATACATTGGGCATCCCGGGTTTCTTCTTGTTGCCCCTACTCAGGCTGCTCTTATTTTTGCTGGTTTTCTTATTATTCTTCTTCTTAGCATTTTTGCTGTCTCCCTTGGTCACCTGTAGAGTAGCACAAAGGAGATAAGAAAACAAGGTTTTTGTTAAGTAATTTGGAAATAACAATGAATATCTCCCTTCTTTGAAACTAGATATCATAATCTTATGCCTGTAACTTATTTTACTAGCTGTCCTCTTCACTTACTCTTTCTCCTTAAAGTTGTTATTTGACCTAATTTTCTCCCAGTGATCTTTCATTAAGGCAATGGCAGCCCTTTAGCTTTTTGCCTACAAGAGGCCGCAGAATGTGCAGACCCTGCAAATTGAATGTATCCCAGATTGGGGCTAGGGAACAAGGAAGGGGTGGCACTTTCGGGTAGTGAAGAGTGTATCAAAGTGGGGAGCCAAAAGACCTTCGTTTTATTTCCTTCCACTCATATTCTAAAATGTTATGAGCGTAAAAATACTAAATGACAAGGCTGTAAGAGTTTGTTAACAGATTAAGGGTGCCTCTTGTAAGTTAAATTCAATGGTGGTAATTCTAGATACGCTATGAGGAAATAACTGGTGAGGTTACTAAGCCAGGCTTAGTAACTTAACAGGTACATTCTGACTCAGGCCTGTTTTGTATAGCTAAGAATGGTTTTTATATTTAAAAAGAGTGTGTGTTTTTAAAAGAGAGAAAATATGCCAGAGATATGTGACCCACAAGGCCTATAATATTCATAACCTAGTCCTTCAGATAAGTAATCTTCTATCAGTTTTTCAGGATTTCCTTCAGTTTCTTTTATCATTTCACATTACTCGAAGTCTGAGATGCCATTTTAAAAGGGGGTCTGATGCTTTTTGTCCAACTTAAAGAGCTCTTTTACACCTGAGAGCTTTAAAACCCAATTGAAAGTTTAAGTGCACTTCTGGATTAAATATTAGAATCATGATAGAAGTTTCAAAGGAAACTCAATGCCCTTACATCTGTGCTTTCATTGCTGGTGTTTTCCTCTCGTTTTCTCTCTTCTTCCTCCTGTTCTAGTTCCTTAATGCTTTCTTCCAGAACATTGGGCCAGAAATCACCCTCGAAGTAAGGCAATTCCTTTGCACTTGTTAATCTATCTTCAGTAGCTTGTTTAAAAATATCCTGTGAAAACATGCATGTACATATAGGAATTTCTGTTCTTTTAAAGCATTGATTATACAGAATAATCATGGCTGACAAACATGAAAGCTTAAAATGTCTTGAAAGCTGGCAGAGACTGTATACCTAAGCCATAAGCCAGGGAGTATTTAGAAAAATAAATAGTAAAAAGGCCTGGCCTAAAGGTAATATTTCCGGTTTTCTATTTCTTCTACCCACAAAAACAGGGAGCTTATCTGCCTTTATATAACCAAGTGGCAATTATCCTGCCAGGATCAATGTCAGCGTGGTAGCACCATCACGTATGCCATGGCCCTTACCACTCCTTATCACAGAATATGTGGTATGAAGCATACCCTCCTCATACCCATCCTTGGAATTTCAGCAGCTTTTACTGACAGCTTTGTTCAAAATGACCAAAACTACAAATACTGGAAATAGTATCTGCTGCAGAATGATTTGCTGGGCTGCTTAGGACAAATTCTTTATTTAGTTGAACTACTAAACTGAGGAAGACAAGCCTGTATCATGAGACAGCCTATATTTATGAATGTTTAACATAATATTGTTAATTAAGAATATATTTTTGGCCAGGTGCAGTGACTCACACCTGTAATCCCAGCACTTTGGGAAGCCGAGGCAGGTGGATCACCTGAGGTCAGGAGTTCGAGACCAGCCTGACCAATGTGGAGAAACCTCATCTCTACTAAAAATACAAAAAATTAGCCTGGAGTGGTGGCGCATGCCTGTAATCCCAGCTACTCAGAAGGCTGAGATAGGACAATCACTCAAACCCAGGAGACAGAGGTTGCAGTGAGCCTAGATTGCACCATGGCACTCCAGCCTGAAACTCCGTCCGAAAAAAAAAAAAAAAAATATATATATATATATATATATATATTTATTTATTTATTTATTTATTTCTGGCCGGGTGATGTGGCTCATGCTCATAATCCCAGCACTTTGAGAGGCTGAGACGGCGGATCACTTGAGCTCAGGAGTTTGAGACCAGCCTGGGCAACGGGTGAAATCTTGCCTCTACAAAAAATACACAAAAATTAGCTAGGTGTGGTAGTGTGCACCTGTAGTCCCAGCAACTCAGGAAGCTGAGGTGGGAGGATGGCTTGAGCCTGGGAGGCACACGTTGCAGTGAGCGGGTATCATGCCACTGCACCTAGCCTGGGTGACAGAGAGTGACCCTGTCTGAAAACAAAACACCCCCACCCCGAAAACCCTAACCAACCCAAACCAAGCAAACAAAAAACCAAAACAAAAAGATGTATTTTAAGGCCAGGCCTGTACAGTGGCTCATGCCTGTAATCCCAGCACTTTGGATTACTTGAGGCCAAGAGTTCAAGTCCAGCCTGGGCAGCATGGCGATACCCCAACTCTATCCCAACCCTCCCCCCAAGAATAAATAAAATAAAATTTTGGTTACATGTTTAAAACAGGGATTTCTTGATCTTCTTGATCTACCACTCTTCAAAACCTGGCTTTTCTTACATTGAAAAATTTTGAATATACAAAATAAATGCAATCAAATTAGCATTTTTACGAATTACATGCAAGAGGTAGAACAAGCAAGACTTTTGTTTAAAAAAAAAAAAAAGTTAAATGACAGAATACAGAGCAGCAACATTAATGCATTTCCACACCTATTGTCAGCACCTGGCCCCCATGTTCCAACTGACCTTGTAGTCATGGACAATACGCTCTGATACAGCCTTGTCAAGCATTTTTTTGTACCATTCCTGCAGTCGCTTGGGCTTGGGTATCTTCTGGTCAGGAGGATGGCAATGGAAGATATAATCATCTCCCTCACTTGGTGGACATGCCCAAATATGCCCTGTTGTGTAACTAACAATATACAAAGAGAAAGAACATTAAGGAAAAAAGATAATCTATTCTAGAAGGCTACACTTTAAACCACAAGGTGGAGTTGATATAGATACCAATAATTTTTCCCAAGGTAACACAGTGTATATACAACCCAGAATGAGATTAGCATTGTGAGGCCAAAATTAGGCATAACTCACAGTAGTAACAATGGATCTCATATTGCCTACTTATTTTTGGAGGCCATGGCGGGATGTTGTGAATCTCAGCCACAAAGTGGATGACTTAGCCCTGGATCCAAAAACCCTAAGTTTGCATGTTAAGACCAAATGAAGATTACACTGCAAAGGAAAATGGACCCGTTTAACAAGAGAGCTAAATTAAAAGGCACACTGTTCAGAGAAACAGACTTCAAGATGAGGGAGTGAATGTTTCCAATGACATACATACTCTAAGGGTAAGTAGTATCTCCAGAGCTGTTTTTGGTCTTGATACCCAGGTTGTAAAAGGATCAAATGCAGTTAAAATTCTGCCCTCAAAGGAGAGGCACAAATCAAACTTCAAAGCAAAGTGGACCCAATGGCTTAGCTTACAAATAAAACTAATGTTGGATGGGTGAAACTAGGGCCAACATATCCATTTCTCTCTACTGACAACATTAACTTCAAAGGGGCTCCAACAAAGTTGAGAGAATTGTTAGGTAAGTACTAAAATGAGGAAAAAAAGGCCAAGAGTTATGTATTTGCATATTTAACCTGTATCTCACCAGAATGCCATGCTAATTAAAAACCATTATCAAAATATGCTTACCCTAATTTCTTGACATATTCTAAATATCCAATTAGGATTTCATGATAGACTGCAGTCCTCAAGCATTTAGGACGGAAGAAATGAACACTATCGAGGTAAGATATGTATACTCTCCTATACAAAATGAAGAGAGAAAAAAAAGTCAGGTCATATAATGAGTTCTTTACTCCATGTGCCTAATAACACCCTCTCACTCTCCCAGGCTCTTTGCTCACGTCGTTATTTGTGAAGCTCATCACAGGCAGGTAGTCGACTCCATCGTGAACCCTTCAGGAAAGTTCAGTGAGCCTGTGGTTTCCTTCTATTTGTAGTAACTAGCAGTGCCTGGCACATACACATCAATCAGTATTTGGTGATCCCTACACATTCTCATTATTGCCTTTATACTATTTTTGGAGAAAAGAAATTCCCACCCTATTCGTATGATATGTTTTCACAGAGCTACTTAATCCAGATTTAAGCTCATTTTCTGAAGAGTAGTACGTTTGTTTTCAAATGCCAATTTCAGGCTGCTATTCATATCCTTTATTACTATGACCACAGAAGAGCAGTATTGAGCAGTTATTTTGTTTGGGGGTTTGCTTTTTAATCTGTTTCACTTTAAAATGATTGGACACTTGAGATTTTGCATTTCCAAACCAAACACACTAAATATTTTCTTGCCTGTTATGCTTTTCCACCTATTGTAAGTTGGAACTCCCACACAAATCCGGAGCTAGCCACTGCGAGCTAGTCATACCTCTGGTTGGGTGGAGGGCAGTCAGAACCATACTCTTGAACATGCATGCCAAAGAAGCACAGGTCAACGCCATCAATTTCTTCAAAGGCAAAGAGGGCTTTGGTTCGGTATGGAAAGGATTCTGCCATCTCTCCACTGTCCACAAACCTATAGAATTGAGATGGTCGAGGGACCACAACATAACTCGTTCAGATTGGAATCACCAATGGTAACCATGTATAAGCAATTTTGGATCCACGAGGAGAAGAAAAGTGAAATGACTAGATACCTTGCTTTCATGCCTGGTTTTACTTCCACGGTTTTGTCAGAAGCATGAACTACCCTAACAGTGACCTCTCCTGACTCAGGGTGATTCTGTCGCCTCAGAAAGTCATTCACACGATTCTCTAGAAACGTGCCAAGTCTGGTAGATGGCAACCCTAGGAACGTAAAAGTTAAAAGTTACTGAGGTGCAAAGTTACTATTGTTAGTCTTAAGGTTCAACCTCAAATCTCATTTGTACTTTTTTCAATACAAACAGGATAACTTGGTGAAATTTTAAAAAATCATAGCAAAGCAGTCACTACTTTGCAGATTTGCATGTCATATTAGTGCAGGGAACATGGTAATCTTCTCCATATCATTCTAATTTTAATACATGTGCTGTTAAAGCAGACAAAGTACTCAATAATTTCTAAATGTCATTTTCCCCAACTTTTCATTTTGAAAAATTTCCAATTTTCAAAGAGTTTATAAAAATACAGAACAGGGGCCGGGTGTGGTGGCTCACGCCTGTAATCCCAGCACTTTGGGAGGCTGAGGTGGGCGAATCACCTGAGGTCAGAAGTTCGAGACCAGCCTGGCCAACACGCTGAAACCCTGTCTCTACTAAAAATACAAAAATTAGCCAGGCATGGTGGCGCACACCTGTAATTCCAGCTACTTGGGAGGCTGAGGCACGAGAATTGCTTGAACCCGGGAGGCAGAGGTTGCAGTGAGCTGAGATTGCGCCACTATGGGCAACAGCGAGACTCTGTCTCAAAAAAAAAAAAAAAAAACCACACACACAAAAAACAAACAGAAATAGAACAACGGCCAGGAGACAAGGCTCACACCCATAATTCTAATCCCTGTACTTTGGGAGGCTGAGGTGGGAGGATTGTTTGAATCCAGGAGTTCAAGATCAGCCTGGACAACACAGTGAAACCTTGTTCCAAAAAAACAAAAACAAAACCCAACCAACCAAACATATATATATATACACACACACACACAAATATATAAACAATGAACATCTCTATGTACTTTGCCTAGATTGCAGTAATATTTTAAAGTAACAAAGGTTGAGAATTTTGAGAAACCTTACAAGAATCAAAGTAATCTGTAGATTAGTAAAACACCCCAAAACTAAATCAAATGCTCCATTTAGATTATTAGTGTTAATTACTTACATGATAAAATTTTTGACATCCTCCTGGCACAACAGAAAAGAATCACATAAGGCCAAAAGGTAGCCCATATAAATGGTGTGAACTGAGGGGCTGGGCATGGTGGCTCACGCCTGTAATCCCAGTACTTTGGGAGGCGAAGGTGGCTGGATCACCTGTGATCAGGAGTTTGAGATCAGCCTGGCCAACACGGCAAAACCCCATCTCTACTAAAAATACAAAAATTAGCTGGGTGTGGAGGCACATGCCTGTAGTCCCAGCTACACTAGAGGCTGAGACAGAAGAATCACATGAACCTGGGAGGCGGAGGTTGCAGTGAGCTGAGATCTGCCATTGCACTACAGCCTGGGTGACAGAGTGAGACTCCCAAAAAATAAAAAATAATAAATAAACAAACTGAGGGATGGCAATTCCGGCCAATCATTTCCACACCTTATTCCTCCTTTATGAAATGCCCCAAATAGGGAAAAATATAGGACAGGAAAAACATGTTATCTTGTGCATTCTACAAATCCGTTCCTTGGAAATTTGTTTGGTCAATAAATTTCACACGAAAAAGTGTATATCAACTATAAGGAGATTATAGAATTATTTTATTTTTACTCTATTACTGTGATTAAAAGCAAAGTAATTCACCTTGGATGGTTTATCTAGGCTTCAGGTAAGTTTTGCCAAAATTTACCTTTAAGAATAAAACTTACTTTTAGCAGAAAACTTATTTTCTTTCCTAGTTCGTGCACTTTTCTTTAAACAGCCATCACAGACGAATCTAAATGTAAACCAAAACTTTGCTTACACAACTTAAACTGTTGAATTTATACTAACAAAAAGTTAAAATTCAAAAGACAATCTAGCAGAAGTATTTCTAAATTTCTAATGAACAGTTAATAAAATATACAAAGAGCTTTTAGAAATCAATAAAAACAAAAAAGATAATTGAAAAACAAGCAACAGACATGAAGAAACATGAAGGGCATATAAATTGGCTTACACAGGAAAAGATGATCAAGGATTACAAATCAAGATAGGTTTTGCTAATGTGATTGGGGAGAAAAATCCCAAGAGGTGACATTTCCTATATGCTACTAGTTGGAAAGTACATTTTGAGAGTAGAACCAGTAGATTCAGTTACTGCAAATGCACATGATATTTGTCTCTAAGTAGAGTTTCTTGTATAAACTTGTTCACCAACCAAGTAAATAAATGGATTATAGTATGTTACAGAATACTATGCATCCACTAAAAATGCAGCAGACATGAATAAGTAGCCAGGTGTGGTGGCTCACGCCTGTAATCCCAGTACTTTGGGAGGCCGAGGTGGGTGGATCATTTGAGGTGAGGAGTTCGAGACCACCCTGACCAACATAATGAAACCCCCCCGTCTCTAGTAAAAATACAAGAATTAGTCAGACATGGTGTTATGTGCCTGTAATCCTAGCTACTCGAGAGGCTGAGGCAGGAGAACTGTCTGAACCCAGGAGGCGGAGGTTGCAGTGAGCTGAGATCACACCACTGCACTCCAGCCCGGGCGATGAAAGTGAGACTCAATCAAAAAAAAAAAAAAAAAAAATCTATGACCTATAACAAAATACAAAAATTAAAAATTAAATATACATAAATCAAGAAAATGTGCTGGGCGCGGTGGCTCATGCCTGTAATCCCAGCACTTTGGGCGGCCGAGGTGGGTGGATCACCTGAGGTCGGGAGTTCAAGACCAGCCTGACCAATATGATGAAACCCCATCTCTACCAAAATACAAAAATTAGCCGGGCATGGTGGCACATGCCTATAATCCCAGCTACTAGGGAGGCTGAGGCAGGAGAATCGCTGGAACCTGGGAGGCAGAGGTTGCAGTGAGCCGAGATTGCGCCATTGCACTCCAGCCTGGGCAACAAGAGCGAAACTCCGTCTCAAAAAAAAAAAAAAAAAAAAAAAAAAAAAGAAAAAAGGGCCGGGCACAGTGGCTCACGCCTGTAATCCCAGCACTTTGGGAGGCCGAGGCAGGTGGATCACGAGGTCAGGAGATTGAGACCACAGTGAAACCCCGTCTCTACTAAAAATACAAAAAATTAGCCGGGTGCGGTGGCGGGCGCCTGTAGTCCCAGCTACTCCGGAGGCTGAGGCAGGAGAATGGCATGAACCTGGGAGGCGGAGCTTGCAGTGAGCCGAGATCACGCCACTGCACTCCAGCCTGGGCGACAGAGCAAGACTCCGTCTCAAAAAAAAAAAAAAAAGAAAAAAGGAAATGTATGATTGTATGTACAAAAGAGTGTTACTCCTGTAGTGAGGAATCTGGGTGGGAAGAGAGAAGCTGAGACCGTCGCTTTTTACTTTATAAATTGTCATACTATTCAAATTTTATAATGAACATAAATTACTTTTAAGAAAAAGCAAGCTTAACACAGTAACAGATTATTTTCATTCAGCTGACTGATCCTAAATTAGAACCACAAGAAGTCTCTTAATCATCTTACAAAATCTGTTAAGGAAAGCACTAAAAAGGCACATTTAAAAGAAAAGTCACACTGAAAATAAAGTATCCACTAAACCATCACCTATTTTCCTTAGTGATATTTTCTATGTGAAAGTAACAGTGAAAAAACGAAAAGTGAAATCTGTCAATTAGCCTGCCCTTTGTTGTAACCTCCAAATCAGGAACAACAATCAGCCCAAGAACAGAGCAGAAGACATGGAGATCCCATCTTAATGAGAAGCACTGGATGTCCCATATATCCCCTTCCTTTGGAACATGGCTGGGATTAGTTCCTCTTGTACAGAGCGATGGTCCCTCCCTTTTACTAGGCAATTACACTATGACTACAGCCTTATAACTTGCTGTTCCTGCCCTAACCAAATGGTAACCCTTACCAGGGCCAGATCTGATCATGCCAGCAGCATGATCCTAGTTTCTAGATGCCTGAACAAAAGCATTTACTTTTTCCTTTGAGACAGAGTCTCACTCTGTCACCCAGGCTGGAGTGCAGTGGCGTGATCTCAGCTCACTGCAACCTCTCCCTCCCAGGTTCAAGTGATTCTCTTGCCTCAGCCTCCCTCCTGAGTAGCTGGATTACAGGCGTGCACCACCACGCCAGGCTAATTTTTGTATTTACAGTAGACACGAGGTTTTGCCATGTTGGTCAGGCTGGTCTGGAACCCCTGTCCTCAGGTGATCCGCCCGCCTCAGCCTCCCAAAGTGCTGGGATTATAGGCGTGAGCCACCTCGCCTGGCCAAAAATATTTACTTTTGACGTGTAATAACTACAATATAATTTTAATAAACAATCCAGCAGAATAAAATATACTTACATGGCTAAGAAGAATGCATAAAAATAAGATAAAAATTTATTTTTGGATACTAGGTTACTTAATTTTTTCAAAGCGAACTATAATTATCGTGGCCAAACCTAAAGAAAAAATTTAAAGATAGTGACTTTGAAGATATAATACGGTCATTGCATACAATAAAAAACTTAATATTTATGATAAAGAAAAATTCCAGAGAAAATAACAACGTTAAGCCTTACCCAGCGGGCCAGATGATCTCATGGTGAAGGACACAGATCTGATGCATCTTTCTTCCGCACTCTGTACATTCAACAAACCTGGAAGAGCAGAGCCAATTCCAAAATTAATCCCAAACCTTAACCAAATGAAAACTTGCAATATTTCCCATGACTTCTGACAAAGACAGCCAAGGTCATGACCAAAGAACCGAAAATAGTTTTAATAAAGTTTCTATTTTTTTAGAGATAGGGTCTCTGTTGTACAGGCTGGAGTGGGTGGCATGATCACAGCTCACTGTAACCTTAAACTCCTGGGCTCAAGCCATTTTCCTGCCTTGGCCTCTCAGCTACCTGGCTAGGATAGGTACATACATCATGCCTGGCTATTTTTTTTTTTTTTTTTGAGATGGAGTCTCTCTGTGTCGCCCAGGCTGGAGTGCAGTGGCATGATCTCGGCTCACTTCAACCCCTGCCTCCTGGGTTTATGTATTTGTAGTAGAGACGGGGTTTTGCCACATTGGCCAGGCTGGTCTCGAACTCTTGACCTCGGGTGATCTGCCTGCCTTGGCCTCCCAAAGTGCTGGGATTACAGATGTGGGCCACCACGCCTGGCCAAGCCTGGCTAATTTTTAAGACAGATTCCTGGTGCTTAAAATTCCAAATAAATCCAAATACCATCCCATCCATTTTAGGAACATCTAGAAAACATATATGTCAGTCCTCCATGATCTAAAAGGCCTCACTGCAAACTAGAAGTTTATATCTTTAATGTTTCACATTCAACATTAAGAACATTAAAATTAACATTAAGAAATAATGTTCCTTAATACTTCAGTGTTTTCCATGGTTTTACCATCCATTAGATGTATGTTATGTAGATTTAGCCCAAGAATATAGGATCATCTGATTGGTCATGCAAACCAAGAGAATGAAAGGGAAAAAGAAAAGCCAAAGCGTACTGACTATTCAAGGGGATCGTACTTACAGTTCAGGATCCAGTGTGTCATTTTTTCTCTTGGAAAATTGTTCTTTATTTATTGTACTACGGAGAGAAAAGGGACACAATGAGAAAAAGTGATAGAGATGAGCAATGTGACTGCTGTTCTAACCAAAGGAACAAACTTCACACTATGAAGAGATTCAGGTTTTTTTTTTTTTTGAGACGGAGTCTCGCTCTGTCGCCCAGGCTGGAGTGCAGTGGCGCGATCTCGGCTCACTGCAAGCTCCGCCTCCCGGGTTCACGCCATTCTCCTGCCTCAGCCTCTCCGAGTAGCTGGGACTACAGGTGCCCGCCACCACGCCCGGCTAATTTTTTTGTATTTTTAGTAGAGACAGGGTTTCACCATGTTAGCCAGGATGGCCTCAATCTCCTAACCTCGTGATCCACCCGCCTCGGCCTCCCAAAGTGCTGGGATTACAAGCGTGAGCCACCGCGCCCGGCCGAGATTCAGGTTTTTTAAGAATACACATTTAAATAGGTGCATTCTTGGCTCACACCAAATGCATGTTTATGTAAAGGAATATTCTATAGGACTTCATAGTAAATAAATTTCCTCTTATCAGAAATGGAGAACCCAAGAAGAACTAGAAATACTATTTCTTTTCTTTTTAAAATCTTGTCTATTACTACTCTTGGTGTTAGGTATCACGGCTTCCCATCCCGAAACCCAGCATAACACACTGCTCATAGCCTCACCACATACAAAAGCTAACGATCTTACCATTCTCCAACTAGGATCCACATTCTCCAACTAGAATCAACATCAGGGGGCCCAACTTGGACTTCTGTTATACTTCCTTACAAAAATGAGTACATGTCCACATTGAAAACTGTTTCTTATACTAGTTATGGCCTAGAGATTCATTCATCTCTGTTAATAGCATTTTCCTGAATGGCCTATCTTGCTACTCCAAGTGCAATCTGAAGATGAGCAGCACCAAAACAATCTGGAAGTTAGAAATAGACACTTGGGTCCACTATAGGCCTGCAGAATTGGGAAGGGTCTTGTTCCTACACTTTTCAAAGTTAGAGATGTACTGCCTTAAGGTTTAGAATATTTGGTAAGCCACCTGAGAGTTCAATGACAAGGCTTACATCTCTTCCTGCATCAAGGAAACTTACCCTAGAGCTAACCTTCCTGGCTTAACCAAATGTCAAAATGTTTCAAGGATCAAAGGCTCCTAGTACCTACTCTCCTAGCTAGCACCCAGATACTGCTATCTTTAGAACCCAATTTAGAAAAATTCACCAGCTTTTCTCAGAAGCCCCATTTTTACTAGGAACAAGAGAATTCCATATTTTTGTGCAACGTCCTAAACAGAAATATGAACCTTCAATAATATTAAAATTACACTAAACAGAGCCGGGCGCGGTGGCTCACGCTTGTAATCCCAGCACTTTGGGAGGCTGAGGCGGGCGGATCACGAGGTCAGCAGATCGAGACCACGGTGAAACCCCGTCTCTACTAAAAATACAAAAAATTAGCCGGGCGTGGTGGCGGGCGCCTGTAGTCCCAGCTACTCAGGAGGCTGAGACAGGAGACTGGCGTGAACCTGGGAGGCGGAGCTTGCAGTGAGCCAAGATTGTGCCACTGCACTCCAGCCTGGGTGAGAGCACGAGACTCCATCTCAAAAAAAAAAAAAAAAAAAAATTACACTAAACAGTTTTTCCTTCTTAAACAGTCCCAGTTTGAATTCTAATGACTGCCTAAATCTTAAGTTACTTTTTATTTTTTTTTGAGACAGAGTCTCGCTCTGTTGCCCAGGCTGGAATGCAGTGGCCCAATCTCGGCTCACTGCAAGCTCCGCCTCCCGGGTTCACGCCATTCTCCTGCCTCAGCCTCCCGAGTAGCTGGGACTACAGGCGCCCACCACCACGCCCAGCTAATTTTTTGTATTTTTAGTAGAGACAGGGTTTCACCGAGTTAGCCAGGATGGTCTCGATCTCCTGACCTCGTGATCTGCCTGCCTCGGCCTCCCAAAGTGCTGGGATTACAGGCGTGAGCCACCGCGCCCGGCCAGAGATTAAACTATTAGACTATATGTTTGAAATTTTTTTCTTGGCCATTTACCAAATGGTAAGAGCTTGTGAGACTGCAAAGCACAAGCAATCTCTTAAACCCCAGCATGTTGTTAAAGTCTATTATTCACTACAATAGTGACTTGGGTCTTCTGTTAACCTACAAGAGAAGGGTATAAGGTGGTCATCAGTTCAATTACCCTCAAACTCAGAACAGTTAATAATGATGTTTTCTTGTACTAACCTTCCAATTTTTCAAAGAGAAGCTGATTGCTTCCTATACAGAATACTTTTACTAGAACTAAGATGATTGCCCACTGCTGACATATTCCCTAATTCAGTGATGTCTCATAGAGCTTTCTACTATGATGGATATGTTCTCTATCTGTGTTGACCAATATGGTAGCCACCAGACAGATAGCTACTGAACACTTGAAATGTGAGTAGTCCATGTGATAAACAATTTTTATTTAAATTAATTTGCATTTAAATAGCTACATGTGGCTAATAACTACCATATTCAACAGCATAGCTTAAGTTCATTAGAAATCAGCCTGTGCATACTCACTGGACAACAAACTAATTAGCACTTTTCAAAATAATGCAGTTACTTACGTTTGAGGCTGGGAAGGGTCATCCCCCAAAGAAACGCTCTCCCCTTGGATCTCATTGAAACACTTCTCACAGAAATGATACCTGTCGGCAAGAAGGCCATACTGGGGTGAACTGTTCCGTTCACACAACACAGCCCAAGCCAAGCAACGAAGCCACCAATCACAGCAGGCCAAGGAGGGGGACGGGAGCAGAGAGCAGGTCATCAACGGCGACAAGGACATTCAATGATGCAGATATATGGGCCCCACAGTTTGGGTTTTTTTTTTGGTTTTTTTTTGTTTGTTTGTTTTTGCAATCAAAGCCAAGTGCAGACAACGACAAGCATGAGGGAGAAAAAAAAAACACAAAACAAACGAAGAAATGAGGGATTGCAAGACAACAAAAAACATAAAAGCAAGACAGAACAACACAAAGCAGAAAGCCAAGGCAAAGCACAGATTAGCATTAAATATCTTAAATGGGATCACAAGTAGCAAATGATTACTGCAAATAAAAGCAAAAGTTTCAATTACACAGACCCATATCCTTTCATTTCAGCAATTAACGCTATGTGATGTAAATAATCAAAAGGAGGAAGAAGGATAAATATACCAGGGAGAGAAGAACTGCTACTCATTACCTAAATACAGGAATCACACCTCTTCCCACTTACAAAACAAAAAACCACAGCCCCCCACCCCCCATCTCAAAAGCCCATTATAGATACAACTGCAGAAAACAATAATCTAAAACAACCATTGCCAGGCGCAGTGGCTCATGCCTATAATCCTAGCACTTTGGAAGGCTGAAAGGGTGGATCATCTGAGGTCAGGAGTTCGAGACCAGCCTGGCCAACATGGTGAAACCCTGGTCTCTGCTAAAAATACAAAAATTAGCCAGGCATGGTGGCACACACCTGTAATCCCAACTATTTGGAAGGCTGAGGCAGGAGAATCGCTTGAACCCAGGATGCAGAGGTTGCAGTGAGCTAAGATTGCGCCACTGCACTCCAGCCTGGGTGACAGAGTGAGACCCTGTCTCAACAAACAAAGAAAAAAAACTGTTTACTGAAAAGCCTGCACAAGCAGTTAAATACTGACTACAGCCATCGAGTGATAAATTTCAAAAGGAAATGATGTGTGCAGGTACCTGATTAAAGATGGCTTGGTGCAAAGATAAACACTTTAGACTACTGTTTTAGTAAACATGAGAAAAGTTTCATGTCAAGTTACTTGCTTTTTTAAACATAAGGTACTTATAACAACTTGAGTCCCACCTTTTCTAGGTTTCAAATGAGTAAAGAGCTAGATTTTTACTCACTGCAAAATCAAAGCACTAGGTCTACAAAGCATTAGAAGCACATCTAACTTTTTGTAAATAAAAGAAAAAGTTTAAGTGACTTTTCAAAGCTAGAAATGCATCTGCAACACACAAGTTCAGCAAAAACCAACACCATGGATTTGGTATTAACAAACAAATAAAGGGTATTAATACCATCCAGCCTTGTTATTATTGTATCAGAGCCCCAAATAAACACCCAATGCAAGCTGTACTTGTAGCTGATCACTGAAAACAAGACAAATTGTGGTTAAGACAGATTAGTGAATGAGATTTATGTGATTACAGCCATTGATTGGGCAGGAGAAAATTAGGCAGAGGTGCCTCGTTTATTAGACTCAAATCATCCTCTGTCACATACAAGGCTGTGTTGGGAAAGTAACGTACAGAGCTACGTGAGGTTTTCCTTTTAATTTGCTTAATATGAGGCAAAGAAAAGACTCCAGAATCTTGTTTTCATATATTCTAACAACAACTACTTAGGGATAGGCCTCATATAAAAAGGAAACTTTTCCAAAAAGCTGTCTAGCGAGTTTCAGTTAAAAGTTTAAAAATCTTCTCAGTTTTGCCTCAGGCTGTGGTGATCAACAAAAACACAGCAGAAAGAGAAGTGGGGCCTGGGATATAGACCCATCTATGCCAACAACTCACAAAGTTGCTTAACTTCTCAAGGTCTTGGGAGGAACCCAGGTAACTGATGCAAGGCTACTCTGATAGAAAATTTTATAATTCTGCAAACAAAGGCAAAAGGCAAAAAACAGAACTTGTGCTATACAGCTGTCTTCAAGCAAGATACACATGAACCATGACTGTACGTGTGCTGGCCCATCCGCATGCGCTCCCTGGACATGTAGACACATGGACCATGGTCCACACCTGGCCAAGCTTACCTGTTCTGGTAACTGTAGTAAGTGGCATCACGAGGTATTGTGCACAACTGTTTGCCGTAGCAACACAGTGTCTGTGGAGAGAACTCCAACTGCAAAAGAAACCATTTGTTAAAAAGCACAGGGGCCTTAAGGACAAGCTGGAACAGTAAGAATGGCAAATCAGAAACAAAAGTCAGTGGTGTCTTAGTTCTCACTGATGTTAATAATGATGGGCTAATTCAGTTCCCGAAAATCATTCTCAGTTTACTACTACATTATTTCAAAATGCTGAGGTAGGCTTAGCAGTCATATCCTTCCACCACTTTACCAAAGAACCCAACAGGAATAGCTGGGCAGGGTGGCACATGCCTGCAGTGCTCAGGAAGCTGAGGTGGGAAGACTGCGTGAGCCCAAGAGTTCCAGACAAGCTTAGGCAACACAGCAAGACCACAGTCTTATTTTAAAAACAAAAAACCAATAATGTGAATTGGTATGTACAGGAAAGCCAGCACATGCTGAGGAATCTGCACCCATAGGTGAATATAAGAATGCCCCTACTCCATATGAGCTCACAGTCTGTTGATTATTTAGTCAACTTTTCCATACAATTGCCACTCTGAAAAAATGCCTTTAAAGAAAGCCCATTTCATATTAAGAGATATTACTACTGTGGCACACATTAAGAGAAAGACTGTGTCGGCTGGGAGAGGTGGCTCATGCCTGTAATTCCAGCACTTTGGGAGGCCGAGGCAGGAGGACTGCTTGAGCCCAGAAGTTCAAGACTAGCCTGAGCAACATAATGAGACCCTGTTTCTGCACAACAAATTTAAAAAATCAGCCAGGCATGGTAGCGTATGGCTGTAGTCCCAGCTGCTCAGGAGGCTGAGGTGGGAGAATTGCTTGAGCCTAGGAGGTTGAGGCTGCAGCGAGCTATGACCTCACCACTGCACTCCAGCCTGGGAGAATAAGACCCTGTCAAAAAAAAAAAAAAAAAAAAAAAAAAAAAAAAAAAAAAGCCATGTCAAAGCCAGAAGCACGATATTCTCTTATCCCAGTCACCACTATATTATTCTAGGTATCCTAGAAAAGTTAAAGTCAAATCTGAAACACACTTCTTACCTTTCTGCCACAACAGTATCCAAGGCTTTGCATCACTGGGTCAATTTCTTGTTCAAAGACCTCAGAGAGCTTGGAGCAGTATTTGTATACCCGTGATGTTTTCCGGTTATATAACCAGGCATTATTGAACATAAGCCAAATATCATCGACATATTGCCAGGGCTCCTGATACTGTCCAGTGTCTAACTTCCTCTTAATGGTAGAAAGATCCATGGGGCTCTTCACAATATCAAAGTAATCCTAGAAAGACAATAAGTGACATCAAACATTACTCAAGTCTCACTATTTTTACAGGAGATAGAGTATCATCCATTATCATTGTTAATCTTCCAGGCAGTGTTTTAGTTTCTGGCCTGTCTATATTCCCCAAGAGGTGATTGATGTCCATCACTTCTTTAAATCATTAGTTTACAGAGATATTAAACTACTCAAAAGGCAGAGAAACAGAACTACTATGGACCTTCTAGACATCAGGCTGACAGTCTACTGAAGCAACTTCAGGTACTTTATGAAAGTACATGTGAGATCAGTGAAGTTAAAGACATTTAAAATTTTAGTACTAGAAGGGGGTGTACAATGAGGAAATTAAGCCCACAGAACTTAAAGTGTTCCATCTGAAATCAAAGCAAGATATGGGAGAAAAAAATTCCTAAAAGGCTTTTGCCCCTGGAAGCATTTGACCTTTGAGATGGAGTCTCTGTCAACATGTTGCCCAGGCTGGAGTGCAGTGGCGCGATCTTGGCTCAGTGCAACCTCTGCCTCCCAGGTTCATTCAAACTATTCACCTGCCTCAGCCTCCCAAGTAGCTGAGATTACAGGCGTGCGCCACCACGCCCAGTTACTTTTTATATTTTTAGTAGAGATGGGGTTTCACTACGTTGGTCAGACTGGTCTCGAACTCCTGATCTCAAGTTATCTGCCTGCCTTGGCCTCCCAAAGTGCTGGGATTACAGGCGTTAGCCACCGTGTCCGGCCAAGTAACAGTTTAAAACCATGAAATGAAACCTGCCAGCAGCCTAGTATATGGAGGCAACTTTAAAAACAAAGCTAACCACAGTCCTTTTTTCTGCTATAACCTATTGCTCTTGAAACAACAAAAGTGGCCGGGTGCAGTGGCTCACGCCTGTAATCCCAACACTCTGGGAGGCCGAGGCGGGTGGATCATCTGAGGTTGGGAGTTTGAGACCAGCCTGACCAACACAGAGAAATCCTGTCTCTACTAAAAATACAAAATTAGCCAGGCGTGGTGGCACATGCCTGTAATCCCAGCTACTCGGGAGGCTGAGAGGCAGGAGAACTGCTTGAACCCGGGAGGTGGAGGTTGAGGTGAGCTGAGATCGCGCCATTGCACTCTAGCCTGGGAAACAAGAGTGAAACTCCATCTCAAAAACAAACAAACAACAACAACAACAACAAACTAAACAAACTATATAACCCAGGAATTCCACTCCTAGGTAAATACCAAGGAGAAATAGAAACTTAAATCCACACAATGTTCACTATAGTCCCATCTTAATAGTCAAAACGTGTAAACAACCTAAATGTCCAACTCATCAACAGGTAAAGAAAAATAGTGGAATATTATTGGGCTATAAATAGGTATGTGCTACTGATTCATGCTACAACATGGATGAACCTTGAAAACACTATGCTAAGGAATGTCCTGGCACAAAGAATCACATACTATATGTTTCAATTTAATGAAACATGTAGAACAGACAAATCCAGAGACAGAACGCAGTCTGGTGATGTCCAGGATTGGGGTGCTATGGGAGAAAATAGTGAGTGACTGTTAATGGTAAAGGATTTCTTTCAGATGATGAAAATAAAAGTGTCATGCACAACTCTGTGAATATACTAAAAATCACTGAATTAGGCCAGGCCCAGTGGCTCACATCTGTAATTCCAACACTCTGGGAGGCTGAGATGGGCCTATTGCTTGAGTCTAGGCGTTCAAGACCAGCCTGGGCAACACGGCGAAACCCCGTCTCTACTAAAAAATACAAAAAACTAGCCAGGTGAGGTGGCACATGAATGTAGTTAGTCCCAGCTACTCAGGAGGCTGAGGTGGGAGAATCACCTGAGCCCAGCAGGTGGAGACAGTAGTGAGCCACGATCGTGTCACTGCACTCCAGCCTGGGCAACCAGAATAAGACCATCTCAGGGACGAAAAAAAAAAAAAATCACTGAATTATAAATTTGAAATGAGTGGCTATACTGTTTGGAATGTGAATTATCTCTCAATAAAGCTGTTATCAAATTAAAAAATAAAATCAAAAGTACCACCAAATACTTACAGGGATTCCTAAAAGCTGAGGGTCCACAGGTTGACGAAAGGGAAGGGATTCTGGATCCTGACGGTAAAGTGCCTCCAATGTTGGCATCAGTGCCTGTCGTAGTTCTTCTGGTTTGAAAACTTAAAAAAAAAAAAAAAAAAAAAGTGCATTTGAAATTAGTTATCAATTAAAAAACCATTCAGGCTGAAGCTCTAAAAGCATCTCAAGAATCAATTAAAATAAACTACTCTGTCCCCAAGAAAATATCACTGCAGGCTCAATCACTGATTCTAGATTCTAAGCCCCGCTTTGTTTCAGACAGCTCCTAAAAAACAATGTCTTATCACCTTTAAACACCCTTCACCCTCAGCTTAACTTTTCAGTCACAAACTCAGTGAAGACAGACTCGGTCAATTAGACACAAAATCCAAAGGCTTCTAAAAATGTATGAAGA
Source organism: Symphalangus syndactylus (assembly GCF_028878055.3). Classification (NCBI taxonomy): domain Eukaryota; kingdom Metazoa; phylum Chordata; class Mammalia; order Primates; family Hylobatidae; genus Symphalangus; species Symphalangus syndactylus. Next base: position 18,611,407 of record NC_072440.2, read on the forward strand.
GACTTTGCCAAATAAGAGTCCATGCGACCAGGCACGGTGGAGGCTGAGGTGGGTGGATCACTTTGAGGTCAGGAGTTTCAGCCTGGCCAACATGGTGAAACCTTGTCTCTACTAAAAATACAAAAAATTAGTCGGACATGGTGGCGCGCTAGTCTCAGCTACTCAGGAGGCTTGAGGCAAGAGAACTGCTTGAACTCGGGAGGCACATGTTGCAGTGAGCCGAGATGGCGCCACTGCACTCCAGCCTAGGCAACAGTGAGGCCCCATCTCAAAAAAAAAAAAAAAAAAAGTTCACAAGATACTCGTGTTAAGAGGGAGATGCAGTCAAGCAAGAACAGAAAAGTCTTTCTTCATGACATCGGTATTTAACAAGTCAGGAACTAGACTAGATCTGGTATTGTCTTATACTACAAGGAGTCAAGGGGCACAGAAGAGAAGACTCCTTCGTTAAAATGCTTGGTATTTTAGAACCAAAGAAAAACAGACATGTACTATTTTAATGACAAATGTTAGGTTTAAGTTTAAAAGAAGAGAGAACAAAAATGGTATTGCTAAAATAATAGACTTAGTTGATCAAATTAAGTTCAAATGTGTTCTCAATGATATTTCCCAAAAAGTCTGGAAAAATTTGTTGGTGTGTCCCAAATGGAATTAAACAGTTGAGAAGCTAGTCATTTAAAAAGGTTTCAATTTCAGCAAGGGCCTTATTTTTTCTTAATTGACAAAACAAATTTCATCATCAGGAGACTATATTTGTTACTACAGATATTTTTCACCTCTGGGGGGGTTGCCATGGAGTGGGGGGAAACCAGACTACGAAGATGCTTGTCACTCATACTTAGCTGTGCTAAAAATAAGGACTATTTGAATAAACTTGTGAAATTAGACATTTGATTTTATTTATTTGTTTGAGACAGAATTACACTCTGTCACTCAGGCTGGAGTGCAGTGGCGCCATCTCGGCTCACTGCAACCTCCTTTCACCTCCTGGGTTCAAGTGATTCTTCTGCCTCAGCCTCCCAAGTAGATGGGACTACGGGTGAGAGCCACCACACCCAGCTAACTTTTGTACTTTTAGTAGAGACAGAGTTTCACCATATTGGCCAGGCTGGTCTTGAACTCCTGACCTCAAAGTGATCTGCCCGCCCCGGCCTCCCAAAGTGGTGGGATTACAGGCACGAGGGAACACACATTTTAAAGAGAGACTGCCAATAGTAAGATTGGGTTTGTTACAGCCCGTATTAAAACACCTCAATATATACAAGTCTTATTTTTAAAATGAAAATAATTTTTTAATCCCAACATTTTACAACACACTGTATTAATGGTACACTTTTTAATATATATCATCTGTAAGAGCCAGCAGACTCACCCCTCAGGTATGTCCTACCTGGTGCCTTTTGCAGATCACTAGAGCCACAAAAAGTTCTAGTCCTAAAATAGTCAATTAACACTTGTTGGAATGGCTGCATTTGAGCACTCTGCCTGAGACTGCCTGGGTCTGTATCCTGGCCCAGGCACTAGGGTCAGCTGAGTAACCTGTGGAAAGTTACTTAACTTTGCTAAGTTTCAGCCCAATAACCTCAGAGTTGTTGTGTAATTATTAAATGAGGCCGAGTGTGGTAGCTCATGCCTATAATCCCAGCACTTTGGGAGCCCAAGGCAGGTGGATCACCAGGTCAAGAGATCGAGACCATCCTGGCCAACATGGTGAAATCCTGTCTCTACTAAAAATACAAAAATTAGATGGGCATGGTGGCATGCACATGTAGTCCCAGATAGGAGGCTGAGGCAGGAGAATCGCTTGAACCTGGTGGGTGGAGGCTGCAGTGAGCCGAGATCCCACCACTGCACTCCAGCCTGGACAAGAGTGAGACTCTGATTCCAAAAAAAAAAAAAAAAAAAAGAAAAAGAAAAAGAAAGAAAGAAATTATTAAATGAGACAACGTGGATACTTAGCACACAGGAGGTGAATGACAAATGCTATTATTATTGCTATTCTTTCCTGCATTTTAGTCAAGGCTATTTACAAACATTTCTCTCTTCTGAAAAATGAGAATTTTTAGGGGGTACTAACACATGGAACCCTGAAGAACTGAGGAGAATGACTAACTCACTGGTTGCTGCAAGTGAATATTTAAAAAAAAAAAAAAAAAAAAAAAGAAAGAAAAATTATTAGTAACAATGAAGAGACCAGGCCCAAGGCTTCAAGGATAATGAAATCACATTAATGGCAACTTCTGAGGACCAAGAGGCATGATCGCAATTCTGCCCTGGGTCTTTGGTTTCTTCAACTACCTCCAGAACGAATGGCTTAAGAGACTCACTCTTTTTCTTTGACTGTCCTGAAGCCGGAGATGACTGTGTAGCTGAAGTACTTGGCTGGTCTTCCTCCTCTTTTATTTCAGTTTTTAACTCAGTGCTTCTCTCTTCTGTTTCGGTAGATTCCATTTTACAGTCTTCCACTTTAGACTAACCAAGAAAAGGTAAGAGTTTTTAGTATTCCAAAGATATCTAGTTGGGAATCAGTAATCTGAACACCCTTTCTCATGCAAAATCTATGCCATGAGATCTAATTATCAAAATATTTTTCTGCGATATTTTTTAAAAATTGGGTTCCTATACTGAGGTCCTAACCAAATCAAACAGTAATTGCCCTACTCTCACCTCTGAAATATCCTCCAGGTGAGTATCTGCTGGTTCTGGTTGATCCACTTCCATTTTGGCCTCCATCTTCACTTCCTGGGAAGGCTGCTTCTCAGGAATGGCCTGAGAATTCACTTCTGTGCTACTAGTAGATGGAGGGTTTGATACCTGTCCTTCAATGCTTACAGCTGGCTGGGAAAGCTGGGCAGAAAAAAAAGGGGAGTAGGTGAGACACACACAGAGTCTGTCAATGATACAATCAGAATATAAGGTAAGCAACAGGACAGCAGAATTAGCCACCTATTTCGTGGCTTATATTCATCATGGTGCTTTCATTTGCTCTGCCCATTTCACCTCCTTTGATTATGCTTAAGAACAGGAGAATTAAGACTTGTAAATACTGGTTCGCTGGTTGTACATCAAAGAACTAGCAACTATTTCATTGATAACTATCATTATCTGGCAGTGTGTGGGGATTTCAAAGATGTCTGCTTCAGAGGAGCTCACGTTTATAGAGAAATGAGTGAAATAAAATAAGGAAGACTGGCTTTTTTGTTTTTACCTTCTCACCAGAGAAAGTTTCAAAGGTACAGAAAAGGAGACAATAAATATAATGATGTCCCACAGAGTGGCTGTTTTGAATCACTAGATTCTAATGAGATAACTGGCATTCCCTATCTTTATCCTAAGGCTTGTCATAAGAAACCTCTTAATGAGAAGTCAGTATTTTCTGGAACTACCCTTGATTTTATAAAGAATAAAATCAAGGAGATCCACTGGTTCCTCTCTCATTCTGTCCTTCCTTGTCTATCAGAGGCCACGATGAACCAGCCATCCATCAAGTACAGTACTTTATAAAATGACTGTGACTCATGGAACTTCTCAGTTCATCAACATGACTGAGAACTATTTGATACCGATATATATTAATATGGGTATCAAAGAAGAAGCTTCTAAACCCTTAAAAAAAGTTCTATTAATAAGGATTCAACTATTAGATGAGAATTTGGATTTTTATTATATACATAACCAACCTCTCACAAGGAAGCTATAGGTTGTTCTGGGTCTATAATTCTCTCATCTTAGATTATTTTTCAACTTTGGTTAGGGCTACAAGGACTCATAAACCTGCATTTTTTTTTTTTTTTTTTAGATGGAGTTTCACTCTTGCCTAGGCTGGAATGCAGTGGCGCAATCTCGGATCACTGCAACCTCCACCTCCCAGGTTCAAGCAATTCTCCTGCCTCAGTCTCCCGAGTAGCTGGGATTACAGGCACCTGCTACCATGTCTGGCTAATTTTTGTATTTTTTTTTGTAGAGACAGGGTTTCACCATGTTGGCCAGGCTGGTCTTGAACTCCTGACCTCAAGTGATCTGCCCGCCATGGCCTCCCAAAGTGCTAGGATGAAAAGTGTAAACCACTGCGCCCACCCAAATCTGCAATTTTTAAATTCAATCTCTAGGTTTTACAGCTCAAACTGTTTGAAAAAGATTCCTTAAATATATGTAAAATTTATGTGCTGCACTAAATAATATACTAAATAAGGAGAAGGACTGTGTCCCCTTGTTATACCCCTTTACGTACCTTCAGACCTCAGGGTACAACATGAAACATAATGGTCAAAGTCAGAGCTAAATAAAATCTTTCTGCTCTTGCTACGATAGGTCCTATCACAGGAAGGCAAAACAGGATAAAAAAGTCCCTAATGAAAAACAGATTACATTCTACTTGTGGAGAAAACAGTAAGAGATAAAGGAAAAGAGAATGGAAATGGCCCATAAGTAATATAATACTACAGTATAGCTCTAATGATTCTGCCTAAATCCAAATCTCTACTTACTGGAGTTGCAGGCTGTGGAGGAAGCAGCGGTGCTGTCGGGGTAGGAACAGATGCTGCTGTACTCTGCTGTGAGCGAGGCTGCTGCTGGGGCTGGTCAGCAGAAGGTGCAGCAGGAAGTGAAGGCTGCACTTGTTGGGGAAGTTGTGTTGTTGGTGGTGTAGGTGTCTGCCTTGGAGGGGGATGTAGAGCCTGGGACTGTGGCCCAGGTGGCATGGCAGGAGGTGTAGGAACAGGGGCTGGAATTGTTGTTGCTGGTGGCTGCTGAGCCCCTATGCTTGGGGGAGTATGGTGAGGGGTGGGGGTACGACTAGGTACAGGCGAGGGTGAATTCTGATGCAGAGCTGGTTGAGGAAGCTGGGGACAGTGAATGTGGCTCCCCTGAGACCCTGGAGGCATTATAGGAGAGTTCACCGGGCAGGAAGAACTAGACATTTGTGCCTGTTAAAATAAAAAACATAACAAGACAGCAATTCAAAACAGAATTAAGGAAATACACAGGCATGTTATATAAATTTAGGACACAAACTGATTAAACAAAGAGTAGCAGTGTGTCTATTTCAAAATGTGTAAAATACTCTATTACTGGGGATGTATCTTTGGACAGTACCATCAAGATAGTACTTAACTAAAGAGACTTCAAACCATTCAGCAGAATGGCCTCAGCCACTGTAGAAAAACGGCAGAATTGAGTGCAGAGTGCTCTAGGGCCTGCCTATGCTCTCTTCAGCCAGATTTCCTTCTACATTGTGTTTAATTCTAAGATTTATTTAAGTGTTCCCTACTAAAAACAATTAAAACCACCCATTTAAATTATTTCCTACTTTGTAACAATGAACACCATTGCTATGTCACAGAATAATCTCTTCATGTTCAGAATACCCTAAGTCCAAAATTGTTATTTTTTTTTAAATCATCTGTTTTCACCCACTATTTGCTGCCACTCTCTCCTATAAAAACCTACGTCAAGAGAAGTTTCAAGAATCAAAAATAAGTGAAAAATCCACTTATGAGACATACTTGAGACACTGGAACTTGACCGCTGGACGGAGCCAAAGGGATATTTGTTACATTCATTCCCTGTGATGGGAACTGAGTCTGAGGAAGGAACTGGCCCTGGTTGGAAGGCTGTTGCATACGAGGCCCATAGCCCATAGGCTGAAAAAAAAAACCACAAATCACCAAACTGTTTCATTACAGTTATTCTACTATAACTAAAATCACCAAATGCTCCTAATGTCAGGCTTATTAAGTAGAGAAAAGCCAAAGACAGGAGTATAGGTGAAGAGGGCTGAAGAGAAGGAAGAAAGTTGTAGAACAACTGACTCTTGTGCCCAGATAAAGGGTAATAGCCTCACAGTTTACCTAGGCCTACTTTCAAGAAATATTAAGAGGATAGAACACACATTCTCTTGGTACACAAATATGCCTAGCACAAGGATAGCAGGTAATTTTCTTTGCATGCTCTGTTAAGTGAGGAGAGTTAATCACAATTTCATGAGGTCATGTCAGTGATGTAGTAATAACACAAATTCTAAGACCCATAATATGTAAAAACAAGAAAATCTTACAAGTTGTGGCAGAATCTGGTAGCATTCATGGTCCACAAACGCTCTAGCATTGTTACATGTCATTTCTAAAATTACCCTACACAAATTCAGGCCTTAAAGAAAGAAATCTCGAGTACCAAAGGCCAAAAACTTCATAAGCTAAGACCATCTGTCTTATAGGTTAAAAGGGACAGAACTCTCTGTTGAAAATGGAAGATTAGTGAGAAGTAGTAATGCCCAGGAACCCCCAAAAGGGTCAAGAATCAGAGGCACCAGCTAACTCTAAAGGGCAGCAGGAGGGTTAGGGTCAAGGTAGAGAGATGGACTGGTTAAGAGTTCGCATAAGGAGCAGGAGAAGCCTAGTCTCTCTTCTCCGAGTTCAAGAACCAGGCAAATGCACCATCAACCTTGCAAAAGACAGTTCTCTGCCTGGAGAAGGGAAGACAGACATCAGGGAACAGAGGTGATCATGAAAATGCATGCAGGCCACTTAACATTGACACTCCAGGGACAAGGGCCTGGCTGTTTTTGTTTTTTGGTCAGCTTTCTAGTAGAGTTAAATACAGAAGAATTACAGAAGAACTAGGAGTTACGGTCTGTTTAAATGACTGCGAGAATTTATAAAGTAGGAACAAACAGCATTTTCAAAATACCAGGTAAAGGCCAAAGAGATTACCAAAGATGTCAAACTAACCGGGTTGAGAGCTCCAGGTTGAGCCAACTGTCCATGGTGCTGAAGAGGAGGGGTTTGCCGGGGTACAATAGGGGGCTGGGCCATGCTCATCTGGCCAAATTGATTCAAACCTGTGAATATGTGCAAAATATTAGATCTGAATGCCTTTGTGAAACTGAAGAATAAAAGATAGAATTCTTATGTCTGATTCTGTATCTTTTTGTTTGTTTGTTTTTGAGATGGAGTCTCGCGCTGTTGCCCAGGCTGGAGTGCAGTGGTGCAATCTTGGCTCACTGCAAGCTCCACCGCCTGGGTTCACGCTATTCCCCTGCCTCAGCCTCCCGAGTAGCTGGGACTACAGGCGCCTGCCACCACACCTGGCTAATTTTTTCTATTTTTAGTAGAGACGGGCTTTCACCATGTTAGCCAGGATGGTCTCGATCTCCTGACCTCGTGATCCGCCCGCCTCAGCCTCTCAAAGTGCTGGGATTACAGGCGTGAGCCACCGCACCTGGCCCTGATTCTATATCATTTTATCAGGACTAATAAACTGGCTTTCAACCTTCTAAGTATAAATAAATCTGTCTCATTCACAGTAGTAGTAAACAGACATTATCAACTAACAGGATCTCCAAACGGAATTTTACAAACTGCTTTTTTTTTTTTCAGACGGAGTCTTGCTGTCACCCAGGCTGGGGTGCAGTGGTGCGATCTCGTCTCACTGCAAACTCCGCCTCCTGGGTTCAAGTGATTCTCCAGCCTCAGCCTCCAGAGTAAATGGGATTACAGGCCTGTGCCACCACACCTGGCTAATTTTTTGTATTTTTAGTAGAGACAGGGTTTCACCACATTGGCCAGGCTGGTCTCGTACTTTGTTTTTTTGAGACGGAGTCTTGCTCTGTCGCCCAGGCTGGAGTGCAGTGGCGCGATCTCGGCTCACTGCAAGCTCCGCCTCCCAGGTTCACACCATTCTCCTGCCTCAGCCTCTCCGAGTAGCTGGGACTACAGGTGCCCACCACCACACCCGGCTAATTTTTTTTGTATTTTTAGTAGAGACAGGGTTTCACTGTGGTCTCGATCTCCTGACCTCGTGATCCGCCCGCCTCGGCCTCCCAAAGTGCTGGGATTACAAGCGTGAGCCACCGCGCCTGGCCTGGTCTCGTACTTTGACCTCAGGTAGTACACCAGCCTCGGCCTCCCAGAGTGCTGGGATTATAAGCATGAGCCACCGTGCCCAGCCTGCAGTTGTTTTTTAATGGATACTTGATCATTTAACGTCACCTGCCCTGTGATCTGCCAGCCAACCTGCTCTTCACCCCCTCTTCCTCTATGGGCAGGTAATCATGACACTTGCTGTTGGCATAAAGCGAGTGTCCAGGTAGCAAGTATTATCTTGCAGTACACCAGGGATTCTTTTAAAATAAAAAAAATTTTTTCATTATTTACCAGATTGTGGAGTTATCCGAGGCATCATCTGGTTTGGCACACTGCCACGGATCATAGTTGGGTCAGGTAGAGGGCCATCTAGAGTAAAAAAGAGAAAGAAGTATCTTTGCACCATCTTCCCTTAACCAAACAAAAACTCACTGCACACACAAACCCCACAAAATATTTTTAATAATACCTTTGAAAATTGAGTATGAATCACAAAATAAAGCTCTGAACTAGACAGAAACTTGAAGGAAATGTTATTTCTGGAATACAGAAAAATGTCTCCAAGTGGATTTGTTGGTATTCCTTTATGAGCCCGGGTGCTTTCAATGTTGATAGAAAAATAAGCTACTGAAGCCATTATAGGCCAGGCACAGTGGCTCACGCCTGTAATCCTGGCACTTTGGGAGGCTGAGGTGGGTGGATCACTTGAGGTCAGGAGTTCAAAACCAGCCTAGCCAACATGGCGAAACTCCGTCTCTACTAAAAATACAAAAAAATTAGCCAGACGTCGTGGCGGGCACCTGTAATCCCAGCAACTCAGGAGGCTGAGGCAGGAGAATCGCATGAACCTGGAAGGCGGAGGTTGCAGTGAGCCAAGATCGCACGACTGCACTCCAGCCTGGGCGACGGAGCAAGACTCTATCTCAAAAAAAAAAAAAAAAATTGAGGCCATTATAGCATTTAATATGTTATTGTTTAACAAAGTCTGAGTCTGGCTGGCATGCAACAGAATATCTCCATGGATAAGAGCTATGAATCATGTCTAATGGTGGCCAAACTTGATTATGTAGCACAATGTTTTTATGCACACAAACTGTGAACATTGATTTTAAATAATATGCATATTATGCCACACTACATATCATGTACCTCTTAAATACAAAAATAGAAATAATTCTTAAAAAAGTAAAATATCCTGTAATCCCAGCACTCTGGGAGGCCGAGGCGGGCAGATCACGAGGTCAGGAGATCGAGACCATCCTGAATAGCATGGTGAAACCCTGTCTCTACTAAAAATACAAAAAAATAGCCGGGCGTAGTAGCAGGCGCCTGTAGTCCCAGCTACTCAGGAGGCTGAGGCAGGAGAATGGCGTGAACCTGGGAGGCGGAGCTTGCAGTGAGCCGAGATAGCGCCATTGCACTCCAGCCTGGGTGACAGAGCGAGACTCCGTCTCAAAAAAAAAAAAGTAAAATATAAATACATAAATTCTAAGGTCTTCTTCCTGGATTATCTGCCAATGCTCTAGCATAGCACTTTCAACATAGTGCACAGAGAAAATATTTTTCCAGCACCCTGGGAAAGGACAGATGCCTGTAGTGACCTGGCTCCACCCTGGCCATACCCTCAGTCAAGGGCTGTACATTCAAGCCTCAGGCATAGGAGAGGAAGACCTGCTGCTCTTCTAAGGAGATGTCCATCCCTTCAGACAAATTTCAACCTTCAGTAAATGAGCAAAACTGACAGAGGAAATGCTCAACATTTATTCATATAAACTTTTATCTGTAACTCTGCAAGCTTTATAAGAAGTATATGCATAATCCATGCTCATTACTTAAAAATTAAAAATCAGAATAGAAAAATGAATCAGGATCCAACAAATGACCTTGAGATAAACCTTTTCTCTTCCTCCCCACACATATCTGTATTCATGCACACTATCTACAAAACAATGGTTTCGCCTAAGATATGAGTAACTTTTTTTTCAAGTCAACAATATGGATAGGTGTTCCAAGCTAAATGGCAAGTGCCAGGCAGCTAATATCAAGTAAAACTGTTTTAAGTACCCAAAACAATAGAGAACTGTGACGACTGAAGTGGAGAGAAAACCCAACTCTTCTATAGAGTCAGCCATGAGTGCAGCTATAGACAGGTGTCGCTGTAGGAGAAAGGAGGTCAAGTCTGCTAGACATGTCAATTTTTTTTTTTTAAAGAAGCCAGAAATTCAGACTTTTTAAATGCAAAATCTTCTGATTTTTAAGTATTTGAGACTAATCAAATGAAAATGGTTTAAAAATAAAGCCGCAATCCTACTGCCCACATTTGCCCCATATGATGCAGATATGAATGTATCTACTATTGCTCCATGAGGCAGCTCTTGTCAATTTAAGGAAACTTGATGAATTATTTAAAGGAACATCTTGATAGTATTTTTTTTTTTTTTTTAAGATAAATATTTAAAGGCTGGGCGCAGTGGCTCACACCTGTAATTTCAGCATTTTGAAAGGTCAAGGTGGGTGGATATCTTGAGGTCAGGAGTTCGAGACTGGCCTGGGCAACATACAGAAACCCTATTTCTACTAAAAAATACAAAAAAATTAGCCAGGCATGGTGGCGTGTGCCTGTGGTCCCAGCTACTTGGGGGGCTGAGGTGGGAGGATTGCTTGAGCTTGGGAGGCATGGAGAATGCAGTGAGCCGAGATCACACCACTGCACTCCAGGCTGGGCGACAGAGACCCCATCTCAAAAATGTATATATATAAATATTTAGAGGTAAAGAAAATACACACAAACAAAAATGTCCATCTTTCACATTTCAATACATATGCCCTTAATGCAAACTATATGCATTAAGTCAAATAATCAAAAACCCTTTATCACACAACACAAGTATCCTGGAATTCCACTGCCCCCATCAGAAGCCCATGTTCAGAGGTTAGTATTTATTTCTTCCAGAACTTTTTCTAGGGCATATGCCACACTTAAAAAAACTCAGACTATAACATGCACACTTCTGTCATCAGCTTTTCCTGAAACTTCGTATCTTTGCAAAAAACTAATAAGGAAAGAGTTAGCTACCTTCAGCTCCATTAACAACCGGGATTATTTTTTCAAGAAGGTACACGTTACATTAGTTTACTATGGGCATATTTTTTTTTTTTTTGAGACAGAGTCTCGCTCTGTCGCCCGGGCTGGAGTGCAGTGGCGCAATCTCGGCTCACTGCAAGCTCCGCCTCCCGGGTTCACGCCATTCTCCTGCCTCAGCCTCCGAGTAGCTGGGACTACAGGCGCCCGCCACCGCGCCCGGCTAATTTTTTGTATTTTTTAGTAGAGACGGGGTTTCACCGTGGTCTCGATCTCCTGACCTCGTGATCCGCTCGCCTCGGCCTCCCAAAGTGCTGGGATTACAAGCGTGAGCCACCGCGCCCGGCCTACTATGGGCATATTTTTATGCCAATACACATAGTCCTACCATTGCCACTCTCTGATTCTATAATAACTGTGTATTCTTTGTATTAAAACAAAAAAATCAAACGTGGCCAGGTGTGATGGCTCAAGCCTGTAATCCCAGCACTTTGCAAGGCCAAGGTAGGCGGATCACTTGAGGTCAGGAGTTTGAGACTAGCCTGGCCAACATGGTGTGAAACCCTGTCTCTACTGAAAATACAAAACATTAGTTAGGTGTGGTGATGCATGCCTGTAATCCCAGCTGCCAGGGATGCTGAGGTACAAGAGTCAATTGAATCTGGGAGGCAGAGGTTGCAGTTGAGCTTAGATGGCGCCACTGCACTTCAGCCTGAGTGACAAAGAAGGACTGTTTCAAAAAAACAAAAACAAAACCAACAACAACAAAAAAATGTTAAAGAAACATGAAGATGAGAATGTTTTCTTCAACATTCTACGTAGTTCTTTCAAATTTTTTTTTAAAGTTTACAAACCTTATTTATTTATTTATTTATTTAAAGACAGGGTCTCACTCTGTTGCCCAGGCTTGAGTGCAGTGGCACAATCACGGCTCACTGCAGCCTCGACCTCCTGGGCTCAAGTGATGTTTCCACCTCATCCTCCTGAGTAGCTGGGACTACAGGCGCCTGCCACCACGCCCGGCTAATTTTTTGTCTTTTTAGTAGAGACGGGGTTTCACCGTGGTCTCGATCTCCTGACCTCGTGATCCGCCCGCCTCGGCCTCCCAAAGTGCTGTGATTACAAGCGTGAGCCACCGCGCCCGGCCTGCTAATTTTTGTATTTTTTATAGAGACAGAGTTTCACCATGTTGCCAAGGCTGGTCCTGAACTCCTAAGCACAAGTGATCTGCAGCCTCAGCCTCCCAAAGAGCTGGGATTACAGGCATTAGCCACCACGATGCCCAACCCCTTTTATGCTTCTATTATTTTCTGCGTATCAGGTTAAGGTAAGAATCTCATTCTACAAAATGTCAGATTTAGTACGAGCTAAAGGTCAACATATACTTAAGGCTGATACTCAGTTCCACTACCACTTATTCCTGCTTACATCAGTACCATACTGTTTATACTGACATTAGAATACAATTTAATATCTCACAGACTTTAAACTTGGCTCATATTTCACCCAGAACTTGAGTAAATTCTACCAAAACCAAGTATCTCAGGTATGTCCACTTGTTTTTTTTTTTTTTTTTTTTTTTTGAGACGGAGTCTCGCTCTGTTGCCCAGGCTGGAGTGCAGAGGCACAATCTCGGCTCACTGTAAGCTCCGCCTCCCGGGTTCACACTACAGGCGCCTGCCACCACGCCCGGCTAATTGTTTTGTATTTTTAGTAGAGATGGGGTTTCACCGTGTTAGCCAGGATGGTCTCCATCTCCTGATGTCATGATCTACCCGCCTCGGCCTCCCAAAGTGCTGGGAGTACAGGCATGAGCCACCGCACCCAGCCTGTCCACTTTTTTTAATCTTTAGTTACTACTCAAGTCCAAATCATGTACTGAAGCAGTCTCAACTCTAATCTTGACTTTTTCATTCCTGAAAATTTGTTCTCCTAACTACTCAAAATATCTGTGTTTTTCCTAATAGGGCAGCCTCCATGCATACTATTTCCTCAGCAATGTTGCTCCTCCCAACTTTTTACACATTACAAAACAGTACTTGGCACACTTCAGTTAGCAAATGAGACTGTGGTAACCAATGGTTCTCTACTTTACTACTTCAATGAATGAAAGAGATGAACTTCTCAGCCCATTTTAATCTACTGATCGTATGAGGTTTACTACCCACTGGCTCAGTTGACACTTCTTATAGATCATTAGCATTTCCTAACTCAGTAAATGCAGGTTTTTCCTATCATAGCCTTGCTCGCAGCATTTAAACAGCCTGTGTCATTCCTGAAAATGGTGTGCCTGCTCCATATTTCACTACTTTGATCCTACCAGTAAGTCAATGATTGAGTAAGACTATTTATTTATCATAGTCTTGGCTAAGTTAATTCATCAGGTCAACAATGATGCTATAACCAGAAACTGAAGCTGTCAAAATGTAATTTTAAATGATGCTTCTAGGCAGGGAGCAGTGGCTCATGCCTGTAATCCTAGTACTTTGGGATGCCAAGGTGGGCAGATCATTTGAGGCCAGGAGTTTGAGATCAGCCAGGCCAACATAGCAAAACTCTATCTCTACGAAAAATACAAAAATTAGACAGGCGTGGTGGCATGTGCCTGTAATCCCAGCTACTCGGAAGGCTGAGGTGGGAGAATTGCTTGAACCTGGGAGGCGGAGGCTGCAGTGATCCAAGATCATGCCACCGTATTCCAGCCTGGGTGACAGAGTGAGAGACTCTGTCTCTAAAAAAAAAAAAAGAGTTCCTAGACTTAGAACATTTTATGTCAAGCAGAAAGTGTGACCGTGTAATATGATATTATGTGTGTTACAGGGCTCCTGAACCTGGTCAGCCTACAAACATCTACCGGCTACTTACCACACAAGCCAGTCTCAGAGGAATCTGTGAACATCTGTATGTAGGCTATCGCTTTCTAGATGTCACTATTAGAGAAGTCTACACCTTGGGCTCTAAAAACAATTCCAGATTATCAAGGTATGTTAAGTACCATGCCCAGACATCTTAAACATACTTGTTCCGCTTCTGTTTTTACTAGTAGATGAGTTATTTTCTTTGCAAAGGCAAATGGTTATTTAAAAAACTCTAGAATAGTTACACAAGCTTACAGAAATTAATGACTTTGGATAGAAACTATTTTATTATCAATTTCTCTCAAATAGAAATATAACAAAAAACACTTACTAGAAGTCATTCCTGGTTGCGGCTGTCCCACGTTAGGCCCTGGATTCATGGAAACTGGAACCATGCCTGCAGCATTTGGTAGCATGTTCTGCTTCTGTAGTCTGGTCCTTCGTTTTTCTTCTAGTTCTTTCTGGATCTTATAGATTTTCTCAGCTAAAAGGTGGTAGTATTCCGCCTTTTGAATCGTTGGAAGTAAAATAAGGGAGATGAGGAAAAAAGGAACTACCACCAGGTAACAGAAAAAACAAACTGAGAATAGATATTAGTTTCATTTTATATGCTGCATTAAGAACCGGTGCCAATTTAGAAAGGAAAGTTCAACTTATGTAGAGAATCTGAACTATCGTGAACAACAGTTAAGTCGCTACTTCATTATATTCTAGTGAAAAGAGAACAGAGGTGGTAACAGCTCAGCACTACCCCCCTCCTGTTTTTGAGAGAGACAAGGTCTCCCTCTGTCACCGGCAGCGCAATCACGAATCACTGCAGCTTGACTTCCAAGGCTCTGGTGATTCCCCCACCTCAGCCTTTTGAGTAGCTGGGACTACAGGCACGCGCCACCATGCCTGGCTAATTTTTTGTAGAGATGGAGTTTTGCTATGTTGCCCAGGCTGGTCTCCAACTCCTAGGCTCAAGTGATCTGCCCACCTCAGACTTCCAAACTGCTGGGATTACAGGCACCGAGGCACTGCACTTGACCAGCTCAGCCACTTTTTAGGTTGACAGCACAACCAGATAAAATGCCACATGAGTGCATTGTATTAGGAGGAAAAACATAAAATTCTTGATGACATACCCTTAAGAAATTGCTTTGTTATCCTAACTGTGCTTGGGGACAATAAGACGGGATAGCTACAGCGTGTCCCCCGTCTGAAGCACATGTACTACTTGTACATGCTAAAGAGAAATAAAATAACCACAACAGCCTCAATCTTGGCTATTAATAGAAAAAAAACAGACACTCACTCGATTGTTTGCAGATTCATACATGTCCCCTTCGACTTTCCGAGCATATGCAACTAGGTTTTCCATCCGTCTGTCTTTTAAAGCAGCAGGATCCGGTGTAGGAAATATGGCTTGGACGCTGGAAAAAGAAAATCCTACCACTGTAATATCGTGTCAGCATTTAATTAGCATTTTTCCAATTTTTATACACTGAACACACAGAGGAAAAGAAAAAATAACGGCAAGGTGATATATATTAAAATACTTACTGAAATGAAATTGTCTTTTTGTGATAAACAAAAGAATTTTTGTCTATATTTCCGATCACAATATAAGAAACGACTCAATAAAAAACACTCTTTGGTCCCTGTTACTCTAGACGTAAAGCAAAATATTACTTTGGGCTACATACTAAAGACAGTGAGGAAAACAGGCGTTGTCATAGTATCAAGTAGCCTTCAGAGTTCCATCTGCTCTTCTAAATTTATTATTTAGCTTACTGAAATAAAATTCAGTAACCACTCTAAAATGTTAAAACATCAAAAACTTGAACTGTTCTGACAAAGGCTTTTATATAAAACAAACAAAAAATCAAAAACCTGAAGTGGAGAGACCAGAAATGCATAATGATTCTGTTAGATTCAGTTTTTCACTTTCATGCAATTCCCCAACAAAATATTTTGCACTAGTATTTCTTATGACTGATAAACGTGATCTTTAGGCACTGATTTTATTTGGACATCCCATACTCAGTTGCATAGGACTTGAAGGAACCCGATCAAGAAGATATAAATGGAAGTTTAGAAGAATACCGAGTTGGTAGAAAACTTGAGCATATATAATAAACTTTTAATGTAAAGTCAAATGATCTCTGTCCATTAAATAAAAGTTCCTGAATAGTTTGTCACAAAATAAGAGATTGGTTATTTTTTATTAAAGGAATAATTTCATTAAACTTGTGAAGTTCTTTCCTTGTCAAATTCCGTTACTTAGTGCTACCATTGAAGAATTCCTGGCTGGACGCAGTGGCTCACGCCTGTAATCCCAGCCCTTTGGGAGGCCAAGGCAGGTGGATCACCTGAGGTCAAGAGTTCGAGACCAGCCTGGCCAACATGGCGAGACCCCATCTCTACTAAAAATACAAAAATCAGCTAGGTATGGTGGCACACACCTGTAACCCCAGCTACTCGGGAGTATGAGACAGGAGAAACGCTTGAACCCAGGAGATGGGAGGTTGCAGTAGTGAGCCGAGATCACGACACTGCACTCCAGCCTGGGCGACAGACCAAGACTCCGTCTCAAAAAAAAAAAAAAAAAAAAAATCCTAAATAATTAGCAAGCATGGGTTCCTGGGAGAAAAAAAATTCCTAAATGAAACGTATATAATTGGTAGTTTCACGTAACATAAAAATAAATTAAGACAAAATGATAAATAGTTCCTCAATCAATTAAAAAATATGGATACAGTAAAGGAGACCCTGCTATTAACCGAAAGTGAAATGAAAAGACTTCTCCAAGAAAAAATACTGCATGGTGTTTGAAGGGTAAACTCTGTAATCGGCAAGGTCCAAGCTCTACCTTTTTATGATGCTGAGCACATTTCATTACCTTGCTCTATATGCCTCCCCCTCCTTCATCTGACAAAACTCTTTAAGATGGAGTTCATAAGGGGAGAGTGCCTGAAATATATCAACTTCTCAAAAAATAAACTGCCATGTGCACATTTGGAGGATGAGAAGACCAGAGACCCCACCCTATCAGATTTTTACATAATATAAGCTCTACCAGGATAGGCGTGGTGGCTCACACCGGTAATCCTAGCACTTTGGGAAGCTGAGGCAGGCGGATCACTTGATGTCAGGAATTTGAAGTCAGCCTGACCAACATAGTGAAACCCCATTTCTACTAAAAATACAAAAATTGGCCAGGTGAGGTGGCACATTCCTGTGAGTCCCAGCTACCTGGGCGGCTGAGGCAGGAGAATCACTAGCACCTGGGAGGCAAAGTCTGCAGTGAACCGAGATCGTGCCACTGCACTCCAGCCTGGGCAACAGAGTGAAACTCCATCTCAAACAAACAAACAAACAAAAAAAACTCTGCTCTACCAGGAGTAACAGAAAAGAATGTTATCACTGCAATATTTTAATGAGCTGAGGCCTAGTTTTTCTTAGATATGTAAGTTTTGCAAAGGCAATAGCTAAAAACAGTGTTTAATTAATATACTATTTACTGTCACTAGACAGAATAGTTCACACACTATTAAAGCTGAAAGACTACCACAGATGGTGAGAAAGGTTGAGAAGGAAAAAAGCAGCAGCAGCAAGAAATCCACAAGAGTAGAAGTATCAATGTCCATGCTACAGAAAAATTGCTAATATTCCTTTAGTAATTAAATGCCCAGGAGACTGAAAGCACGTTGACATGACATCTCTTTATGAACGAGATATGTCCACGATCTTACTTACAGTTTGTGAACAAGATGATTTCGAAGATCCTGAGTAATATCTTCATGCCACTGTTTCCGAATTCCAGTAGTGGATGGTTGAGCTGCTGTTGGCATAGGACCCAGGGAGGGTACACTGGCATTTTCACTCATCATTGGGCTTCAAAAAGGGGTCACCAAATAGTTTTAGTGAAGAAAGGTAGGAGAAGGAAGACCTCATTTAATTCAAGCTGACACTGATTGTTGTAATGGAATCAATATGCTATGGCACTTCTATTTGCATTAAGGAGATAGGCAGGGAGAAGTGTGTGACTAGACTGATTTTAAACTGTGCATGTTTATACCTGTGTGAGGGTAAGTTGTATTTCTTTGGAGGACAGGATGATGTCCTAACACAAGATATCATAAGACTTAATTTTCTGGGTTTTGTCTGTAAGTCTGTAATGCCTTTTTTTTTTTTTTTTTTTTTTGAGACAAAGTCTTGCTCTGTCGCCCAGGCTGGACTGTAGTGGTGCAATCCCAGATCACTGCAATCTTTGCCTTCCGGGTTCAAGCAATTCTCCTGCCTCAGCCTCCTGAGTTGCTGGGATTACAGGCACCCGCCACCACGTCCGGCTAATTTTGTATTTTAGTAGAGATGGGGTTTCATCATGTTGGCTAGGCTGGTCTCAAACTCCTGACCTCAAGTGATCCACCCACCTGGGCCTCCCAAAGTGCTGATTACAGGTGTGAGCCACTGCGCCCAGCCATTTTTTTTTCCTTCTTCTTGAGATGGCGTGTCGCTCTGTCGCCCAGGCTGGAGTGCAGTGGCGTGATCTCAGCTCAATGCAACCTCTGCCTCCGGGGTTCAAGCGATTCTCCCGCCTCAGCCTCCTGAGTAGCTGGGATTACAGTTGGGCGCCACCATGCCCGGCTAATTTTCATATTTCTAGCAGAGACAGGGTTTCGCCATGTTGCCCAGGCTGGTCTCGAGCTTCTAAGATCATGCAATCTGCCTGCCTCGGCCTCCCAAAGTGCTGGGATTACAGGGGAGCTGCCATGCCCGGCCCATACTTAGTTTTCTAAGGCTTGTGTTATCAGATGAAGCTGTCATTCTAACACAGCTCACCTCAGGGAATGCTTTGGATGATGGACTAATTCTCTTTTTAAAATAATAATTTTTATCTTTTGAGACACAGTCTCACTGTCACCCAGACTGGGGTGCAGTGGTGTAATCACGGCTCACCGGAGCCTCGACCTCCCAGCCTCAAGTGCTCCTCCCACCTCAGCCTCATCAGTAGCTGGGACTACAGGTGCACGCCACCACGCCTCCTTAACTTTTTTGTATTTTCTTGTAGAGAAGACATCTTGACATATTGCCCAGGCTGGTGGGCTAATTCTTAACATCAGGATAAGGCTGACTGTTATGGAGCTGTAACCTTGCAACATCCTACTGTATTAGGGAAGGTATAGGCTATGCTAGATAATCAATACAATTTCGATTAAGGCTGTAGAAAGAAGAAAGAATGGGCTGGGCACGGTGGCTCACGTCTGCAATCCCAGCACTTCGGGAGGCTGAGCCGGACGGATCATGAGGTCAGGAGTTCAAGACCAGCCTGGCCAACATAGTGGAACCCTGTCTCTACTAAAAATACAAAAATTAGCTGGGCATGTTGGCGTGCTCCTGTAATCCCAGCTACCCAGGAGGCTTAGGCAGGAGAAATGCTTTAACTGGAACCAGGAGGCAGAGGCTGCAGTGAGCTGAGATCGCGCCACTGCACTCTAGCCTGGGCTACAGAGCGAAAAAAGAAAGAATGGACTCACACATCTATCTGTATTCAAAGACATCTTCAAACCGAGGAAACTAAGTTCAAAAGTCAAACAAGGAATTGTTAACCAGTATTTGTAATGGGACCCAGGGTACAAATCATGGTAAGACTTACTTTTGAGAATTTATGGCTGAATGCAACATTGAGTCAGAAAGAAGACTCGGCGTTTGAACTCCTACACCTCCATTTACTCCCATAGGACTAGCACCTAAGTCAAAATGAAATAACAGAAGACAGAAATAAACACAACAGCCACCATACAATAAATACCATAAAGTTAAGAAACAAATGACAAATCAGGAAAAAAATATTAGCAGCATATACAATAAATAATTGACAATATAACTGGCAACACATATGTAAAGGCTGATTTGAAGTACCCTTACAAACAGGTAAGAAAAAGATGAAGCACCCAACAGTAAATCATAGAAAACGAAACATAACTTTAAAAAAAAAAAATGCAAATGTGGCCAGGCGCAGAGGCTCACGCCTGTAATCTCAGCACTTTGGGAGGCCAAGGCGGGCAGATCATGAGGTCAGGAGTTCAAGATCAGCCTGGCCAACATGGTCAAACCCCCTATCTACTAAAAATACAAAAAATTAGCCGGGTGTGATGACAGGCGCCTGTGATCCCAGCTACTTGGGAGGTTGAGGCAGGAGAATCATGAGAATCACTTGAACCCGGGAGGTGGAGGTTGCAGTGAGCCAAGACTGCGCCACTGCACTCCAGCCTGGGCAACAGAACGAGAATCTGTCTCAAAAAAACAAACAAACAAACAAAAAAACAAACAAAAAAACAAAGGCAAATGTGCACAACAGCACTTATGGTTAAACTTAAAACATATTTTCATGTATGAAACTCTCAAAACTTTTAGAAGTTGATTTTCTACATCCAAGTGTTGAGAATGATGTGTGGAAATACACATTTTCAACTAAAATGCACAGATGTATAAACTGATAATCTCTTGAATCTCTTGGAAGAGCTATCTGGCAAGTGCTAACATATATTCTTAGAATTTCCACTTTTGATGGCTTATAGTTATATATGTCTAGAAGGAGCAAAGAATCCTCAATCCAAAATTGTTTAGAGAATTGAGCTATACATGCAAATGCTTCCATAAGCAACAAAAATTTATGTAAGGAGATAGGAGCCTAAGTACAGTGATCCTTAGAGAGAGGGACGCAAAGCAGTGTTCGGGTGAAGGAACACTTTGTATCGAATATTCTAACACTCCTACAAAATGGCTTAAATAGCTCTAATGTGCATACATTACTTCTTCAATTAACACCTTTAATGAATATCCTATTTCTTTCTTTTTTCTTTTTTGAGACAGAGTCTCTCTCTGTCGCCCAGGCTGGAGTGCAGTGACACGATCTCAGCTCACTGCAAGCTCCGCCTCCCGGGTTCACGCCATTCTCCTGCCTCGGCCTCCGGAGTAGCTGGGACTACAGGCGTCCACCACCACGCCCGGGTAAGTTTTTTTGTATTTTTAGTAGAGATGGGGTTCAATACGTTAGCCAGGTGAGTCTCGATCTCTTGACCTTGTGATCTGCCCGCCTCGGCCTCCCAAAGTAGAGGCCGGGAGCGGTGGCTCACGCTTGTAATCCCAGCACTTTGGGAGGCCGAGGCGGGCGGATCACAAGGTCAAGAGATCGAGACCATCCTAGCCAACGTTGTGAAACCCAATCTCTTCTAAAAATACAAAAATTGGCTGGGCATGGCAGCACACTCCTGTAGTCCCAGCTACTTGGGAGGCTGAGGTAGGAGAATCGCTTGAACCCCAGAGGCGGAGGTTGCAGTGAGCAGAGATCATGCCGCTGCACTCCAGTGTGGCGACAGAACAAGATTCTGTCTCAAAAAAAAAAAAAAAAAAAAAAAAAAGAAAAATAGAGATGGGGATTCTCACTATATTGCCCAGGCTGGTCTCAAACTCCTATGCTCCTGTGTTGGCCTCCCAGTGTGTTGGGATTACAGGCATAAGCCATCATTCCTGACTGCATATTCTACTGCTTTAAACACTAATAACATCTTAAGTGACTGGAGAGATGAAACAAGAAAGAAAAACTAAAAGCATTCAAACCCGTGTTGTTGAATGTAAAAAAAAAAAACAAAACAAACACTATAAACAACCAACAGCAACATTCACATCAAACCAGATTTTCTTTTTTTTTTTTTTTTTGAGACGGAGTCTCGCTCTGTCGCCCAGGCTGGAGTGCAGTGGCGCAATCTCGGCTCACTGCAAGCTCTGCCTCCCGGGTTCACACCATTCTCCTGCCTCAGCCTCTCCGAGTAGCTGGGACTACAGGCGCCCGCCACCACGCCCAGCTAATTTTTTTCTATTTTTAGTAGAGACAGGGTTTCACCGTGGTCTTGATCTCCTGACCTCATGATCCGCCTGCCTTGGCCTCCCAAAGTGCTGGGATTACAAGCGTGAGCCACCACGCCCGGCCCCCAGATTTTCATGTGGTTAAAAGACTTTTGATACACAGTTCTATTAATACACCACTCAAGTTATTTTTAAAAACAAAACTTCCCACTAAAATGAAAATAACTGGCTCAATTTATAAACAATTTTTAATGAAGAGAAATGCTGTTGCCTTTATCATGCTCCATAAAAGCTTAGGCTAAACTTTCCTTCATTGTTTTGTTTTTGAGACAAGGTCTCACTCTGTCACCCAGACTAAAGTGCAGGCACACAATGATAACAGCATCCTGAAACTCCTGGGTTCAAGCAATCCTCCCACCTTGGCCTCCCAGTGATGCAATTACAGGCACGAGTCACTGTGCCTGGGCAGAATTTTCCTTCTAATATTATCAGGCTAGCTCTGAAATTTAGCTGTTAGAAGTGTCTTTTTCAAATAGAGTTGTGATGTCATTAATTATGTATGTTACTGTAAAAATCTTGTGTGAAAATTACATTTCTAGATAAATTATTATATTTAACAAGTTTTGTTTAGTGCAATGAAATAAAAAACTGATTACACTGTACATGAATTTGCTTATCTTAGTGCATTCTGATGGTTCATGACAACACAGCTACACATTCTCTCCAAGGTTTCCAGGTCTATTCTAGAGATTTTTGTTCACTAAGACAATTATTACTGTAAAGGTACTATTAACTGAAGAAATAAAAACAAAGGAAACTTGAGTAATCTTAAATCTAATTCTAAATAAAAAGACATGAAGAAATGGGGGCAAAAATCCCCCAAAATTATCATTCAAATAATTCTGTATATATATAAAAGTACACAGGCAATATGAGAGGAAAAGAGCTGTAACAGGAACTATACATGTAAGTTTGAAAAATAAAAGGGAACTACCCAATTACAATAATGAAATTCCAGGCCAGGGGAAGACAACAACCTACTAAAACTTAAGGAAAAAGGTAAGTTCATTCTGCGTAACACGGAATGGGAGATAAAAAAGCAATGCTGGCCGGGGGTGGTGGCTCACACCTATAATCCCAGCACTTTGGGAGGCCGAGGCAGGCAGATCATGAAGTCAGCAGTTCAAGACCAGCCTGGCCAATATGGTGAAACCCTGTCTCTACTAAAAGAAAACACGAAAAGGTGGTGGTGTGCGCCTAGTCCCAGCTACTCTTGGAGGCTGAGGCAGGAAAATCGCTTGAACCCAGGAGGTGGAGGTTGCAGTGAGCTGAGATGGCACCACTGCACTCCAGCCTGGGCGACAGTGTGAGACATTGTCTCAAAAAGAAAGAAAAAAGCAATGCTAATTCCAAGACAGAAGATATAAAACAAGAGGGGAAAATATGCTAGTGTCCAGGTCCAACTTTCCATTACCCCTGTACATGTTATTTTCAATACAGAAGAGGTAAAAGGAAGCCTGAAAAAGCAAGATTGCTCCTCATCCCTTTTCCTAGTCCTGCTTAAAAACTTGTCACTCAATAATTATTTAACTAGTTAGAACTGGTTGTCATGGAAGTAATGAAAAACACAAACTACTTTGGGAGGTCGAGGCAGGCGGATCACTTGAGCTCAGGAGTTCAAGACCAGCCTGGGCCACATGGCGAAACCCTGTCTCTACAAAACATACAAAAATTAGCCAGGCGTGGTGGTGCACGTGTGTGGTCCCAGCTACTTGGGAGGCTGAGGTGGGAGGATCGCTTGAGCCTAGGAAGCAGAGGTTGCAGTCCAAGATCGCACTACTGCATTCCAGCCTGGGTGACACAGCGAGACCCAGTCTCAAACACACATACACACACACACACACACCCCGAGACCAATCTCACACACACACACACGTATGTTTCTAGCTATCAGACCCAGTCTCAAAAACACACACGCACACAGCGAGACCAATCTCACACACACACATATACGTTTCTAATTATCCAAAATTTATCTAAGAAAACTTATCTAAGTCTCCGATTAGGTAAAACTCAAGAAAAACATCCTCCTTGAAAATACTACTTTCAAGAATGAAATCAGAAAAAAAAAAATGAAATCAACGGACCAAGTAATAAATAATAACAACAGGGCAAGAATGAAGAATCTGAAGAATATTAAAATAGAAATGGTCTGGTACAATGAGCATCAGCACAACTGTCTAAAACAGGCATGCCAGTGACTGCAAAATCTGACTTACAAACTTGAATACAAGAAGCTCCATGTCACTATCTAGCATTTTAGATCTTAAATTATTAAAAGTCAAAATCAAAATTGATGGGTCTAAAAATGTTTGCATTTCACTCTCATAACTTTCAGTTTCCGAGAGAACAGTTGTTAAACAGTTTATGGAAAGAGTAGCATTAAAACTTTACTGCACAGTGGCTCAATATGTGCTTAAAAGCAGATCACTGGTTTGAAAATACTGTTATTATATAGTAAAGAAAATATATAGTAAAGAAAAACAGGAAGAAGAAAATGTCCTGAAGATTAATTCAAAAACTAAAAATGGGAGCAAAAGAACACAGCAGTGGAAAATAGGAAGAAAGTAAAAAATAGCAGTATGGGTTGGTTGGCATCCCAAATACAAAAATCTAAAACTTTGACTGCCAACATGATATTCAAGGGAAATGCTCAATACAGCATTTTGAGTTTTGGATTTGGGATTCTCAACTCAACCAGCAAATATAAACATTCCAAACTCCGAAAAAATCTAAAGTACTCTGTTTTCAAGCATTTCGGAAAAGGGATACTCAATCTGTATTAAAAAATAATCTTAGAGGGCCGGGCAAGGTGGTTCATGTCTGTAATCACAGCACTTTGGGAGGTTGAGGTGGGCAGATCACCTGAGGTCAGGAGTTCAAGACCAGCCTGGCCAACATGGCAAAACTTCGTCTCTACTAAAAAAAAAAAAAATTAGCTGGGTATGGTGGTGGGTGCCTGTAATCCCAGCTATTTGGGAGGCTGAGGCAGGAAGAACTGCTTGAACCCAGGAGGCGGAAGTTGCAGTGAACCAAGATCGTGTCACTGCACTCCAGCCTCGGTGACACAGCGAGACTCTGTCTCGGGGGGGTGGGGGGGGATAATCTTAGGCCAGGTGCGGTGGCTCACGCCTGTAATCCCAGCACTTTGGGAGGCCAAGGCAGGAGGATTGCTTGAGCCCAGGAGTTCAAGACCAACCTGGATAAGACCCAGTCTCTACAATGCTGGATATCTAACTACTCAAACAAAATAGCTTAGATATTTGAACTGCTTGACAGCAGAGGGACAGACACAGAAAAAAGTTGTTTGATTTTATCATATGCAATTAGAGAAACATACATATCCCAAAATTAAGATATTAGAACAATTCTCCCGATTTTATCATATGCAATCAGAGAAACTTATATATCCCCAAATTAGGATACTGGAACACTTCTCCCTCTTCCCTCTCAGTCATAAAACAGGAAGTGAGGCAAACAAGTCCCAAAAAAACTATTTGAAAAGGCACACTATTCCTCCTGCCAGACATGAGGTAATCATTACCAACTACACTCATTTCTATGTTTCAGCCCAAAATGCCTCAAGTCAAAACACGATTTCTGTTGTATAGTTTAAAACAGCAGAATAATTGTAGATCTCAATGTCCACCTGTAAGAGATTGTTGGGCCGGGCGCGGTGGCTCACGCCTGTAATCCCAGCACTTTGGGAGGCCCGGGTGAGTGGATCACGAGGTCAAGAGATTGAGACCATCATGGCCAACATGGTGAAAACCCCATCTCTACTAAAAATACAAAAATTAGCTGGGCATGGTGGCATGTGCCTGTAGTCCCAGCTACTCAGGAGGCTGACGCAGGGGAATAGCTTGAACCCGGGAGGCAGAGGTGCATGCAGTGAGCCAAGATCGTGCCACTGCAATCTGGCCTGACAACAGAGCGAGACTCCATCTCAAAAAAAAAAAAAAAAAAAAAAAAGAGAATGACATACTATACAACCATTTAAAATGATACATAGAGGGCCGGGCGCGGTGGCTCACGAGGTCAGGAGATCAAGACCACGGTGAAACCCCGTCTCTACTAAAAATACAAAAAATTAGCCGGGCGTGGTGGCGGGCGCCTGTAGTCTCAGCTACTCGGAGAGGCTGAGGCAGGAGAATGGCGTGAACCCGGGAGGCAGAGCTTGCAGTGAGCCGAGATCGCGCCACTGCACTCCAGCCTGGGTGACAGAGAGAGACTCCGTCTCAAAAAAAAAAAAAAAAAAAAAAGATACATAGAGTACTGACTATGAAAGATGTCTACACAGTATTTTTTTTTTTTTTTCTTTTTCAGATGGGAGTCTTGCTCTGTCACCCAGCCTGGAGTGCAATGGCTCAATCTCGGCTCACTGCAACCTCTGCCTCCCAGGTTCAAGCCATTCTCCTGTCTCAGCCTCTCGTGTAGCTAGGATTATAGGCACGCACCACCACACCCTACTAATTTTTGTATTTTTAGTAAAGACGGGGTTTCACTATGTTGGTCAGGCTGGTCTCGAACTCCTGACCTTGTGATCCACCTGCCTTGGCCTCCCAATGTGCTGGGATTACAGGTGTGAACCACCGTGCCCGGCCTGTCTACACAGTATTAATCAAAGTTTGTTGTGGAATAACATATGGGATCTCATTTCTGCAAATCTAAACTCATATAATGCAAAAAAAGGATCAAGGAAGATACAAACCAGTGGCAGTTACCTCTCGTAGATGAACTGTAAGGGACCATTTACACTGTAATCTTTAAAAAATTACTTTAAAAATTAATCATGTAGCAGAAAAAATAAAAAAGGAGCTAACAACCCTGCATTTATAAATGTCATTTACTGACACAACCAATATCATGTTATTAGGATGACACAAACTTACTCATGTTGCTCATGGGCCGCATGCCTTGGGGAGACTGCCCAGGCTGCTGATTCTGCTGGTTCTTTGCTTGCACCTGGGGTTGTGTCGGCATCTGATTTACTTGATAGGGTAGTCCAAGAGCTGCATAGGCTCTTTCTATAGAGCTGGGATCAATCTGACTAACAGTGCTTAGGTTGGGGGTAGACTGTTGACCCACCCCTAGAGAGCTAGGATTTCCAAGTCCAACGGGTGCTCCAGTCAAAATTGCTAGAGAAAACAAAAGATATAGTATTACAACATTAATGCTGGTGAGAAAAAAAGACTAACATGTCTAATAAAAAAACCCACAAAATTATTGTTACGTGATTATGAAACATCTGAGTACGTGGATCTTGTCTTCCATTATTTCCTTGAAGAAATTTCTAGATGCAGAACTGATTGGTAAAAGGGGACCACTGGTATAAAAGGCTTTTGATTCTGAATGCCCAATAGCCTTCCCAAAGGGCTTTATTAATGTTCCGACCAACACTGTATGAATGTTTTGGAGCCATTCAACTGCCAACACCCGGCGGCATCATTTCTGCCTACACTACAGGAGAGAAATGGTACCTTATTTCTCTTCTTAATAGTGAATTATATTGTGAGTTCCCCTCTCTCCTCCTGCCTCTGGTGAATTGTCTATTTTCTATTCCCAATTCTTGTTATGAAATTTAATTCCATTTTCAAATGCTGTACAATACTTCCCAAATTTGTCCTTTAACCCTAAAAGCTTAAATTTTTCTTGCTATAGAGATGTGGTAGTTACGCTTTTAAAATGTTAATCTCGTCTTTTCTCTTAAAAAAAAAAAAAAAGCTCTTCTATATCCCAATATTATAAAAATAATCTCATTTTTTCTTTTTAAAATAATTTCCAAGTACTGAAACGTTTAGATCACAAGTATAAAAGAATAACTTGCCCAATGCCAAAGCAACAGTCTTTAAATTTTCATAGGTTCAAGGCAGAACATAAATTTACCTATTGCTGTTTGTATAAATAATGAATATTGAGAGTTCCTGGATCTTATTTTAGATGTTAAGCAGTGTTCAGTTCTGTTTTTTTTTTGTTTGTTTTTTAGACAGGGTATCACTGTGTCACCCAGGCTGTGACACAACCATAGCTCACTACAGCCTCCAACTCCTGGATTCAAGCAATCCTCTCATCTCAGCCAGGCACACACCACACAAAGCTAATTTTTAGTTTTTGGAAGATACAAGGTCTCGCTAAGTTGCCTAGGGTGGTCTTGAACTCCTGGGAATCCTCTTGCCTTGGCTTCCAAAATTGGTGGGATGACAGGTGTAAGCCACTGCACTTTTTCTTTTTCTTTAAATTGAATTGAGGCAGGTTCTCACTCCATCACTCAGGCTGGAGTGCAGTAACATGACCATAGTTCACTGTAGCCTCAAACTCCCTAAGTAGTTCAATTCTATGCACTAAGGAAGCAGAAAAATTAAAAGGGAAAAAAACATTTATTCAACATAGTACAACACCACAGGTCCCTCACATAATCAAGAAGTACTATAAATGGCACTGGTGAGACTTCAAAACTTTTCACATAAACCTTCAAAAGATTTCATCACTTACGCTGTTGATTTCTCTTATCACCAGCATTTTTGAGGGGGAGACACACAGGACAATCATGTCTTGTACAGTTCTTCCAGTGTGAAATGATTTGTCGAGAAGATGCACAATGTGCCACTAAAGAGAAGAAAAAATTTTTTTTCAAGAGCAGGTTAATGTTTTTACATTAATAATAGCTAACTTGGCCACTTAATAAGTAACATAAATGCATTAACTTATTTCATCTTCCTAACAGCCCTATAAGGTAGCTCCTATTAATACTCAGAATTCACAGTCAAGAAAGGCAAAAAGAATGGGTAAGCAATTTGCACAAAGTCACAGAGCACTCAAAGTGAGATTCAACCTCAAGCAGTCTGGCTCTAGAGCCCTCATTTTTCACCGTGCTATACAACCTACTTTATTCTAAGCAAATGTACTCTAAACCAATGTTATGACACACATGCCTATAAGAACACTTTTTAATGACTCCATACAAATTGTATTAGATCAGGTAAAAATGATTGCAGTAAATTGTATTAAATTGAACACTTGCCTACATGACAGTTAGCAAACCCTCAGTAACATTTAAAGTATGCTATGCTAGGGCAAATAAAAATCAAAGTCTATGAGGATCACCACACAGGAAGGCCTTTAAAATTTATTCTCTTCTCATATCCTTAGATACTTGCTCACAAAAATGATACTGTGTTTTGGCTGGGCGCAGTGGCTCACGCCTGTAATCTCAGCACTTTGGGAGGCCAAGGTGGGCGGATCACGGGGTCAGGAGATTGAGACCATCCTGGCTAACACAGTGAAACCCCGTCTCTACCAAAAATACAAAAAAATTTAGCCGGGCATGGTGGCAGGCGCCTATAGTCCCAGCTACTCGGGAGGCTGAGGCAGGAGAATGAACCCGGGAGGTGGAGCTTGCGGTGAGCCGAGATCACGCCACTGCACTCCAGCCTGGGCGACAGAGCGAGACTCCATCTCAAAAAAAAAACAACTGTGTTTTTATCATTTCCTAAAATAATGTCACTATCAGTAAAGGAGTCTCAAATTGGCACCCCTTTTTTTATGGCAGCTTTATCCATAATTGCCACAGAATAGATGCAGCCAAGACAACCTTTACCAAGTGAGTTAACGGTGATGATGCATTTAGACAATAGAATTTTTTAAATGCTTTGGGGTATAAATATTTTTAAAATTGCACATATTGGCCGAGCGCAGTGGCTTATGCTTGTAATCGTAGCACTTTGGGAGGCCAAGGCCGGAGGACCACAAGGTCAGGAGATCGAGACGATCCTGGCCAACATGGTGAAACCCCGTCTCCACTAAAAATACAAAAAATTAGCCGGGCATGGTGGTAGGCGCCTGCCTGTAGTCCTAGCTACTTGGGAGGCTGAGGCAGGAGAATGGCATGAACCTGGGAGGTGGAGTTTGCAGTGAGCCGAGATTGCACCACCACACTCCAGCCTGGGCAACAGAGTGAGACTCCGTCTCAGAAAACAAATAAATAAAATTAAAAAATTGCACATATTTATGTACACTTTTTTTTTTTTTTTTTTTTTGAAACAGGGTTTGGCTCTATCGTCCGGGCTGGAGTGCAGCAGTATGTCGTCGAATCACACCAACCCCTGCCTCTTGGGCTCAAGCCATCCTCCCACCTCAATCTCCCAAGTAGCTGGGACTACAGGAACACACCCAGACATCTGGCTGATTTTCTTTAGTAATTTTTTGTAGAGACGAGGTTTCACCATATTGCCCAGGCTGGTCTTGAACTCCTGACCTCAAGTGATCTGCCCACCTCTGTCTCCCAAAGTGCTGGGATGACAGGCATGAGCCACTGCGCCCAGGCTTTTTTAAAGACATGGTCTCACATTGTCACCCAGGCTGGAGTACAGTGGTGCAATAATAGCCCCCTGCAGCCTTGACTTCCTGGGCTCAAGCAATCCTCCTTCCTCAGCCTTCTTAGTCCCTCAGCTAGGACTACAGGTGCACCACCACGCCCAGCGAGGTCTTGCTATGTTGTCCAGGCTGGTCTCAAACTCCTGGCCTCAAGCAATCCTCCCCATTTGGCCTACCAAAGTGCTGGGATTATAAGTGTGAGCCACCACACGTGGTCTAATGTATACATTTTGGTGACTTTGTACATACACAGACACCATCACCACAATTAAGGTACTAAACATATCCATCACCACAAAATAGACTTGATCACATTTTCCCTCTTCTCCCTGGCTATAAAAATTAATTGCTAAGTACAGTAACCTTGTGGGTCCACTTACCTTGGCAAGACTTGCCTGACTGGCAGTGTGTCATGTGGTTTAGGACATTCTTCATTGTGCGACAGTGGGGAAGGTTGCACTGCCTCACCTCCCCATTGGCCTGTTCCCGGCGCTGGCACTTGTGAGCATGCAAAAGGAGAACAAGTTGCTGCTGGATGAGCTTGCGCTTCTCTGGATCAGCTGTATGTGCTCCAGAACCCATCCCTTGGGCGACTGGAGTCACCAGGCCTGGCTGCTGGACCTGCGGGGCTGGCTGTTGACCCTGAGAGATGTAACAATATATTTAATGGTAGGAGTCATAATATGCTATTTCTTAATAAATAGAGATGTGGATATTTTCAATGAAAATTTTTATGGTTAGCCTACTATAAGCCAGACTCCATTTTTTGACACATGGAATTCATAAACCATGGCTCCTACCTTTAAGAAGCTCAATTTAATAAGAAAAATGACATTACGAAGTTATATAAGTATGTATAATATACAGAGAGCAAAAGCAGAGAGGACATGGTAAACTCCAGTAGGAGAGGGAAGGGTGAGAAGGCATCTGTAGTTAAAAGCACACCCAAATTAGGTTTTTAAAGAGCAATGAAGAACTTCTCAGGAGACTCAGCAGAGGGGTCTTTCAGGTTGGTGAAAAACTAGTTTTTCTAAACTCTGGGAGAAATTTAGTTTCTTTAATTAAAAAGTGAAGATTTCAGGCCGGGTGCGGTGGCTCATGCCTGTAACCCTAGCATGTTAGGAGGCCGAGGCGGGCGGATCACCTGAGGTCGGATGTTCGAGATCAGCCTGACTAACATGGAGAAACCCTGTCTCTACTAAAAATACAAAGTTAGCCGGGCATGATGGCACATGCCTGTAATCCCAGCTACTCAGAAGGCTGAGGCAGGAGAGTTGCTTGAACCCGGGAGGCAGAGGCTGCAGTGAGCCGAGATGGCACCACTGCACTCCAGCCTGGGCAACAAGAGCTAAACTCCGCCTCAAAAAAAAAAAAAAAAAAAAAAAGTGAACATTTCTCAGGACAGAGATGACATGTTTAATTCATCTGTACAGCTCTAGTACAGTGAAAGGTTCCACTTTCGTATCCTATGGAAATGCTCACAAGACCAAGCTGCTGAATGGCAGGCCTCTAAAACTTCATTGTAGCAGTCCACTTACTCCTGTTTGGATCAACATGCTCACTGATCAATAACCACACGGAACAAAAAAACAGAGAAATGGAAAGGAAGCACAAGCCTCCTCACAGGGATCATCAATTACATATCAATTTAGGCTCCTAGTGTGTACAAATCCCAGCGTATATAACAGAAGGGTGAAAGTTTAACACAATTCTTTTGTCAAAATGCCAGTTTGAAAACAAGTCTGTAATGGATTAGTACTCACCATGTTGGGCATTCCTCCACCAGGAACTGTCTTTTTGTCCATAGCAAATGGAGATAAGTTATTTGATAGTACAGTCTTTGTCTGAATCTGGAGACCAAGGCCACTGGCTCCAATCTGCTGTCCAGGATTCTGAGTATATGGTGAACCATAAGGATTTGGGTTGTTCATCATTCCCATCTAAGAGTAAGAAACAAAAGAAAACAAAATGAGCAATAAAATTTAAGACATTATTATTCCTTTTCTGATTTTACTTCCTAGCTCACAAAGATAGTTTCAAAGGAAATTCTCAGCTTCTATCAGAAAACACACTACAGCTTGGGCAACGTGGCAAAACCCCATCTCTACTAAAAAATACAAAAATCAGCTGGGCATGGTGGCGCATGCCTATAGTCCCAGCTAATTGGAAGGCTAAAGTGGGAGGATCAGTTAAGCCTGGGAGGTAGAGGTTGTAGGGAGCTATGATCACAAAAAACCAAGTGGCCAGGCCTGGCGACTCATACCTGTAATCCCACCACTTTGGGAGGCCAAGGCAGGAGGGTTTCTTGAGGCCAGCAGTTTGAGAACATTCTGGGGACATGATGAAACCCTATCTGTACCAAAATACAAAAACAAAAAACAAAAAAACAAAAAACAGCCAGGCACGGTGGCTCACACCTGTAATCTCAGCACTTTGGGAGGCCGAGGCAGGCAGATCACGAGGTCAGGAGATCGAGACTATCCTGGCTAACACGGTGAAACCCTATCTCTACTAAAAATACAAAAAATTAGCCGGGTGTGGTGGCGGGCGCCTGTAGTTCCAGCTACTTGGGAAGCTGAGGCAGGAGAATGGAGTGAACTCCGGAGGCGGAGCTTGCAGTGAGCAGAGATCACGCTGCTGCACTCCAGCCTGGGCGAAAGAGCAAGACTCCATCTCAAAAAAAAAAAAAAAAAAAAAAAAAAAAAAAAAAAAAATGGGAAAGAAAAGAAAAGAAAAGCTGGATGTGGTGGCATGTGCCCGTGGTCCCAACTACTCAGGAGGCTGAGGTAGGAGAATCACCTGAGCCTGGGAGGTTGAGGCTGCAAGTGAGCCATGATCAGACCACTGCACTCCAGCCTCAGCAACAGTGAGAACCTGTCTCCAAAACAAAAACAAACAAACAAAAAAACCCACTATACAAAGTATGCTAATGACAACATACTTTCAAGATTAAGATCAAAATTAAGATTTAGGGGCCGTGGGTATGGTAAATTTACAGAGCTATTTTCGTAAATATTTGAAATAAAGATGTTTTAGAAATACTTTTAATCATCTTCATTTAATTCTATCTGCTAAACAAGGTTTGCCATTCATTTCCATTAAGTAACACATGATGCTATATGGCGAATTCAACTTAATAAGCCATCTAACCCCTTTGTCATGTTCAAGCATTTGAATGTTTCCTTATTATTTTTTGACTATTAAAAAATAGAGACAGGGTCTTGCCATGCTGCCCAGGCTGGTCTCAAACTCCCAGGCTCTAGCAATCCTCCCACCTCAACTTCCCAAAGTGCTGGGATTATAGGTGTGAACCACCACGCTTGGCCTCATTTGAATAATTATTCCTGTATTTCGTTTGTATAAAAAGTAGAAAACTGATGGTTTGGGAATATGTCCTTTTTTGTGTAGGGACACTGATAACAGTGTTTTTTTAAAACCTCTGATTCTGACTCCTTTACATAGAGCATGCTAAAGTCCAGACTCCACACTATTCCTTGCTGTTTTAAACCTAGCTGCTCTATTAAGTCACCTGCTTGGCCCTTCAAGTCATTTGACTTTGCAACCCTTATGTACTTTTCTGTTTTTGAGACAAAGTCTCGCTCTGTCACCCAGGCTGGAGTGCAGTGGTGCAATTTCGGCTCAGTGCAATCTCCGCCTCCTGGGTTCTCCTGCCTCAGCCTGAGTAGCTGGAACTACAGGCGTGCGCCACCACACTCAGCTAATTTTTTAACTTTCAGTCGAGATGGGGTTTTGCCATGTTGGCAAGGCTGGCCTCGAACTCCTGACCTCAAGTGATCTGCCTGCCTCAGCCTCCCAAAGTGTTGGGATTACAGGCGTTAGCCATTGTGTCGGCTCCCTATGTACTTTAAAGAGTAGTTTCTTTTCTATATTTATGTTAAGTTCACCTGGAGCCATTATACTATAATAATAATTAATTGAAAAACAGCATCTATTATTCTAAAGTCAAATGTTTTACTGATAATGAAAGTTATAAAAGTGCATTTTCATTAATCTTTCAAATTATTTTAAAATAATTCAAAATGGGGCCAACTTTATATCCCAAACATAAAGTTTGAAGCCACTGTCCTCTTCTGCCAAATTACACATAGGATCCCAACTATAAGTCACCATCACTACGAGAAATATTGAGCAAGCACTCAGAATAACTCAAGATGCTACAGCTACTGCCCAATTAAAGGATTCATACCAGATTTCTCTGTCTGCCAAGATCAGTCAAACGGCCCTTCAATTCTACCTCTAAAAGCACACATAGACACTAAAACCCTTCCCATGTATTCCTACCCACTGTGACTGTCTTAACTCAAACCTATCACAGTGCCTGCACAAACTGTGGACAACAGGTTTGCCTGTCTTCTGTTTTCACCTGCCTCTATAAAAGAAAAAAATCAACCCCACAGTACGTATACCAAAGCCTTTATGAAGTCTGACTACCTATCTATGGTATCTTATATATTTCCTGTACTGATTTCTTAAACTCTGAAAGTATGCTCCTTGAGCCTCCAGCATTTGCCTCAAGCTTTTCCCTTTCCCTACAACTGAACAGTAGCACATTTCCTTTCCTATTTGACTCCTTAATGCTAACCTGGAAATAAACACCAAGTTCACAGAGAGGCATTTTCTGTTGGTTCCTTAGATAGTACAACCTAACTAAGAAACACCTGCAGATTCTACTCATCCTTATAATTTCAAATGTTACTACCTCTGTGAAGCATCTGTTTTAGACAGGTACAGAGCTCTTAATAAAATCTTTTTTCTTTTACATTTTCTATAAAAAGACAGGGTCTCGGGCCGGGCGCGGTGGCTCACGCTTGTAATCCCAGCACTTTGGGAGGCCAAGGCGGGTGGATCACGAGGTCAGGAGATCGAGACCACGGTGAAACCCCATCTCTACTAAAAATACAAAAAAAATTAGCCAGGCGTGGTGGCGGGCGCCTGTAGTCCCAGCTACTCGGAGAGGCTGAGGCAGGAGAATGGCGTGAACCCGGGAGGTGGAGCTTGCAGTGAGCCGAGACTGCGCCACTGCACTCCAGCCTGGGCGACAGAGCGAGACTCCGTCTCAAAAAAAAAAAAAAAAAAAAGACAGGGTCTCACTCTGTTGCCTAGGCTGGAGTGCAGTCGCATTATCATAGCTCACTGTAATTCCCAACCTCTGGGCTCAAGCAATTCTCCCATCTCAGCCTCCCAAGTAGATGGGACTACAAGCTTGCACCACCATGACCAGCTAATTTTTATTTTTATTTTTGCAGATGTTGCCCAGGAGTTGACTCAACTCCTAGCCTCAAGCAATCCTTCTGCCTAAGTGCTGGGATTACAGACACCATGCCTGGCCTAAAATTCGTTCTTTAAATCATATGCAATATCTATACTCTGCAAATCTATGAATATGACATCTTTTTCAGTTCAGCAGTTTGTCTCTATTAAAAAAAGACAAAAAAATATAAATTAATCTTCTTCATGCTATTACCAAAAAATGAAAAAAAAAAAAAAAGTTAAAGAACATTTTCATTTTCCAGATGAAATTCAGAGACTAAGGTAAGTAATTTACAAGAATGATTTACACATAATTTACAAGTGGCAATTTGATGGAAGCATAAAAGAATGAGATGGCCTGAAATGCGAAGCATTCAGAGAAGATAATTTCTTGGTCGGGCACGGTGGCTCACGCCTGTAATCCCAGCACTTTGAGAGGCGGAGGTGGATGGATCACCTGAGGTCAGGAGTTTGAGACCAGCCTGGCCAACATGGTAAAACCCTGTCTCTACTAATAATACAAAAATTATCTGGGTGTGGTAGCACACACCTGTAATCCCAGCTACTCGGGAGACTGAGGCAGGAGAATCATTTAAACCTGGGAGGCAGAGGTTGCAGTGAGCCAAGATTAGGCCATTGCACTCCAGCCTGGGCAACAAGAACGAAACTCTGTCTCCAAAAAAAAAAGAAAAGAAAGAAAAAAACCTTCTTGATTCTATGTAAATATGGCCAAAAGATTGCAGAGGCAATAGAATGCAGAAACAGGTTTATATCAAGTCAAGGCTACTTTTGGTAGTTACAAATCTGGCTCCAAGTGCTGCTGCTACCTATGTTTTGTTTAAAGTACTAGTATTTATCCTATGTGGCTCCAATAATATCCATACCTATACATGGGGTTGTTGCTTAACCTGTTTCTCACTAGCATGAAAATTCATGATAGACATAGTATGAAAGTCATTCTATCACAGAACCTGCATGACAAACAATAAAAGACTAAGACAATAAATTATGCCCTCAAGAGTCGTATTATCTGAATCAACAAAATGCTGGAATTTCTAAGCTGTGTTGTCTCTTGTTCATAAATGTAATGTCTTTATCCAAATATTTCCCCAAACAATCTGATCCTTCATGATTGCATGCCTTGCCTGCCTAGACCAACTCAATTTCAACCAGTTCCTGACACTGCTTGTTCCCTTAATCACGATGCATTACCTGGAAACTCCAAGCTCCTCTATGGCAGACTATGGGTTTAAATACACAGACTACACTGACTGCTGATCAGCTGGCAGTAATTTCTTCCTGACACTTTTGGTCACTGTGACCAAAAAAGATTCTCCAGCTTTTGTTTTTCCATCTCCCACAGAGATCTGCTGAGGAGTTAGAAAATAACAACCAACCTCCAGATCATTGCCCCTTCTATCTCCTGAGCCCCCCTTCTTTACTCCCCACACTAACTGTAATAAGGAAGGAATATTTTGTACTTAATTTCTGCTACACTATACTTATTTGATCTTGTTTCTTTCTCCATAGCTAACATGCTCCAGATGTCCAATTACCCACCACCATACAAATAGCTACCTAAACTAAAAAGGAGAGGGTGAAGAAGCCACACACAGTTCTAGGCAGCTACAAGAAATGGGTCCTGCAGACAACTATTCTTTCTTTTTCTAAAAAAAGAAAAAAAAAAAACAAAGAAAAAAGAAAAGTAGAGATGTTGCCCAGGCACATCTCGAACTTCTGGCTTCAAGAGATCCTCCTGCCTCAGCCTCCCAAAGTGGTAGGAATACAGATGTGAGCCACTGAGCCATGCCTGTTTTTTCTTCTTGAAAAAAATGTGGCCAGGCTTAGTGGCTCCTGTCTGTAATCTGAGCACTTTGGAAGACCAAGGCAGGTGGACTGCTTGATGCCAGGAGCCTGGTAACAGCCAGGGCAACATAGTGAGACCCTGTCTCAACAAAAATAACTGGCAGGGCATGACAGTCCCTGTAGTACCAGCTACTTAGGAGGCTGAGGTAGGAGGATTGCTTAAGCCTGGGATATCAAGGCTGCAAGTGATCTGTGATGGTGCCACTGCACTCCAGCCTGGGTGATAGAAAGAGATCCTGTCTCAAAAACAAAAGTAACTTAAAGCATTCTGGCTTTGATTAGTTTATGCTGAATCTAAAGATTGGGGTAAAAGGCAGTATGATCCAAGTTTCTTCCCATAAATCACCATGGGTCAGACTTTTGGAAGACAGCTGTAGTAGTAATGTCACCACCTGCCTGCACATCCTGAACCACAGATTCATCCATGAAAAGAACTGTGTGCAAAAGCTGATGTCATTTGCCAACAGGGTTACAGTCATCAAATCTCACTGAAAACTTCTTTACACCTTAAATCCTAATTCTTAAATATCACAAGTCTTAGGAGTTTAAGAAATGTAATGCGTACAATTCACTCTACAAGATAATTTTAGGGGCCGGGCGCGGTGGCTCACGCTTGTAATCCCAGCACTTTGGGAGGCTGAGGCGGGCGGATCACGAGGTCAGGAGATCGAGACCACAGTGAAACCCCGTCTCTACTAAAAATACAAAAAATTAGCCGGGCGTGGTGGCGGGCGCCTGTAGTCCCAGCTACTCGGAGAGGCTGAGGCAGGAGAATGGCGTGAACCCGGGAGGCGGAGCTTGCAGTGAGCCGAGATTGCGCCATTGCCTGGGCGATACAGCGAGACTCCGTCTCAAAAAAAAGAAAAAAAAAAAAAAAAAAAAGATAATTTTAGGACTTGGTACAGTGGAAGGGCAACTACTGGCATGGGTGTGCCATGACACAAGGATAATTTTTTTTTTTTGGTAGAGATGGGGGTCTCACTATGTTGCTGGGGCTGGTCTGGAATGATTCTAGGTGTAAACTGCTGCACCCAGCCTTAAGTGGTTATCTTATCCTAAACCTACATAACTTAAAAATTTTTTTAAATTTATTAAACATTTAAAGCTCCCTCATTTGTCAAACACTGATATAAGTACTCTACGACACATCAATATAGGTGGGCTCATTTAAAATAAGGAAACAGGCGCAGGCGCAGTGGCTCATGCCTATAGTCCCAACACTTTGGGAGGCCGAGGTGGGCAGATCACTTGAGGTCAGGAGTTCACAACAAGCCTGGGCAACATGGTGAAACTCCTTCTCTACTAAAAATACAAAAATTAGCCAGGCATGGTGGTGCATGCCTGTGGTCTCAGCTACTTGGAGGCTGAGGCAGGAGAACTGCCTGAACCCGGGAGGCAGGGGATGCAGTGATCCAAGATCACACCACTGCACTCCAGCATGGGCAACAGCAAGACTTGGTCTCAAAATAAAAATCAAATAAGGAAATAAAATATCGTTTAACAGAAGTTTAAAATTTGAATTCCTCCTTCTCATCAAAATACAAGCTCCACAAGGACAGGGATTTTTGTTTTGTTCACTTCTATATAAACCCAGTTTCTGAAAGAAATTAAGATTATAACCATAATCGTCCCATATCCCCAAGCAGATGTCAATGAGCCTTTCCTTATTTTTCTCCATAGCACTTACCTGGAATACTCTAAAATTTATATCTATGGGCACAGTAGAAAGTAGGTTACATTGGCCGGGCGCGGTGGCTCACGCTTGTAATCTCAGCACTTTGGGAGGCCGAGGCGGGTGGATCACGAGGTCAGGAGATCGAGACCATGGTGAAACCCCGTCTCTACTAAAAATACAAAAAAAATTAGCCGGGCGTGGTGGCGGGCGCCTGTAGTCCCAGCTACTCGGAGAGGCTGAGGCAGGAGAATGGCGTGAACCCGGGAGGCGGAGCTTGCAGTGAGCCGAGATTGCGCCACTGCACTCCAGCCTGGGCCACAGAGCGAGACTCCGTCTCAAAAAAAAAAAAGAAAGTAGGTTACATAAAGTAAGTTCATTCACTACTTTAACCCTAAAGTATTTTGTCCACCAGTGAGGGTTTATTGTAAGTCTGTCATCCCTCCTCTCCATAGCAGAATATAAACATCAGTGGCAAGGACTTTATCTCTTCATAGCTATGTTCCTAGATCCTAGAAAAGGTACTTAATAATTTACCTTGTTGTTTCTGGTTCTCACTCCAAATATTCTAAGTAAACTACACTGACACAGCAATCTAAAAGTGTCAGAGGCTGGGTGCAGTGGCTCACACCTGTAATCCTGGCACTTTGAGAGGCTGAGACAAGGGGATCACTTGAGCCCAAGAGGAGTTTGAGATTAGCTTGAGCAACATAGTAAGACCCCATCTCTAAAAAAAAAAAAAAAAAAAAAAAAATCAGCCAGGCATGGTGGTATGTGCCTTTAGTTCCAGCTACTCAGGAGGCCGAGGTAAGACTGTTTAAGCCTGGCAGGTTGAGGCTGCAGTAAACCATGATTAGGCCAGTGCACTCCAGCCTGGGTGACAGAGCAAGACCCTGTCTCAAAAAAAAAAAAAAAAAAAAAAAAGGTGCAGGGGGTGAGGGGCAGAAAGCGAGAATCTACAAAGAAGGAACGCTAAAACAGAGTCCTAACTTGTCAATATTCTTGCAGCAAAAAAAAATTTTAAGGTTTTTGAATTCCTACATGTCACCTCAGTTCCCCCCAACACAAGTTTGTCCATCTGTCTCCAATTCACACTTGCATTCTCTGTCACCATCAAGGTTCTCTTTTTTTTTCTCCCTTAAATAGAAGATGGGGTCAATGCTACCTGGTTGGTCTCTTAACTCCTGGGATCAAGCGATCCTCTAGCCTTGGCCTCCCAAAGATTACAAGCATGAGCCACTGCACCCAAGATTCTCAGGAACACAGAAGTCCTGGTGTCTGCTCAAATTATTCCTGTTACAGAGAAAGCTTGCTCCTGACTCCTTGTGAAAATCGTACCTATCTCCAATTTCATCTTCCAAGTGAAGCCATCTCTCATTCAACAAAAACTAACTACATGCCAGGCACCGGCAACCATAGTGTGATCCCATTTTAAGAAAAACGGATAAAATATGTAAAGAAAAATATGAAGAAATAAGCACTAAAGTATGTGTGATTATGTCTTATTTATGTATACAGGATACACATTTAAAAGTTTAAAATATTTTTAATATACTTAGCATTCTCTAGTTAATAAAGCTAACAGAAGTCTTTGGCCAAGTTCTGGTTCACTGAAACATCTACACTGTTGAGGTTTCACATAAACAAATGCACCTTAATTTCCGTCAACCAATAAAGAAAAATAACAGTTAATACATTTCTCAGAATAAATGTATCTCTTGAAAACTAGGGACATTTGAAGCAATAGGAACAAATGGAGTCTCCATCTGAAGATAGTGTAATGCCAGCCATCTCAAAATTGTAATTTTATAAGGAGGCTACAAGGCTAAACTGGACTTGGAAATGAGATATAAACATTCCAATACTTGTGCCAGAGAGAACCAGCATTAGCCAGCAATCATATGGAAGTACGAAGTTATAGAATACCAGTTGTAAAATAAATGTTTTACTTAAATACAGGCAGTTCTTTTTTTTTTTTTTTTTTCCTGAGATGGAGTCTTGCTCTGTCGCCCAGGCTGGAGTGCAGTGGCGCAATCTCGGCTCACTGCAAGCTCCGCCTCCCGGGTTCACGCCATTCTCCTGCCTTAGCCTCTCCGAGTAGTTGGGACTACAGACGCCCGCCACCACGCCCAGCTAATTTTTTTCTATTTTTAGTAGAGACGGGGTTTCACCGTGGTCTCGATCTCCTGACTTCGTGATCCGCCTGCCTCGGCCTCCCAAAATGCTGGGATTACAAGCGTGAGCCACCGCGCCCGGCCCAGGCAGTTCTTAAAACTTATGACAGCACAGTAAATTCCTGGCATGTAACAGTGGAAACTACTATACAATGTAAGGCAAACCCTCCATCCCTCATGACAATACTCACATGCATGCTGACTGTGCACACAAACCAAAA
Source organism: Symphalangus syndactylus (assembly GCF_028878055.3). Classification (NCBI taxonomy): domain Eukaryota; kingdom Metazoa; phylum Chordata; class Mammalia; order Primates; family Hylobatidae; genus Symphalangus; species Symphalangus syndactylus. The sequence goes on from NC_072440.2 coordinate 18,652,700, forward strand.
CTGTACTTACCTTAAGAGGCTGGGGGCCTCTTAATCCTGTTTGTCCTCCCATCTGGGGAGAGCCCTGCTGAAGAGGCTCAGTCAGTAAGTTGCCAGCACTTCCCATGCCTGGGTTTGGGTACTGCATATTCTGTCGCCCTCGGCCTGCTCCAATGGAACCGTTCATGACTTGATTAGGCATTATCCCTTGTCCATTGCCTGCAGCCAACATTCCAGGATTCATGCCAGCATTCATCCCTGTGTTCATTCCCATGGCAGGCTGGTTTACTGGACTGTTCATCATACCTGTTGACTGCGTAGGACCCTGATTTGGTCCACTAGTGCCCATCCCCATGTTGGGAGAAGTCAAGCCTGCCTGTGTCATTGGGCTTTTGACCATGCTATTTATCAAACCTAATCCAGGACTGTTCTGTTGGGCCTGGCTGGCCATGACTTGACCTGGGCCACCAACTCCCATATTGAGGTTAGGGGAACTACCAGATCGCAGTAATTCTGACAGCTGTTTATGTTTAGAAGCCGCATCTTGTACTATGCCAAGACTTGTCTGAAGCTGATTAATATCACCACCATTGGTTAGTCCCAATTCTGTAGAGTTGATTAATTCATCTGGTAAGTCGTGCTCCAAGTCAAATAGAGAGCCGAAATCTAAAAGCAAAGGGAAAAGACAAAGGTCAAAGTATGACAAAACCAAAATAAAAAACTGCTCTATGTTTTCTTCTTAATAAGCATTAAATATCACTTCCAAACCTCACTCCACGTTTTTCTATTTATTTGAGACAGGGTCTTGCTCTGTTGCACAGGCTGGAGTGCAGTGGCACGATCTTGGTTCACTGTAACCTCCATCCACAGGTTCAAGTGATTCTACCATCTCGGCCTCCCAAGTAGCTGTGACTACAGATGCGCACCACCACACCCGGCTAAATTTTGTATTTTTAGTAGAGGCGGGGCTTGCCATGTTGACCTGGCTGGTCTTACACTCCTGAGCTGAAGCTCTGTCCGCATCAGCCTTCCAAAGTACTGGGATTACAGGTGCAAGCCACCACACACAGCCCTATATATATACTATTGTATATATGTATTGTAGTTTTTTAGGTCATACTAAAACCATTTTTATAGATTGTTTAAATTGAGGGGATACTTGGTTATATCAACAGACTTAAACACTTAAGAACTGTACCTAAAATAAGACCAAAGGGATTGAAAGTACAACACCCCCCATCAATGACAGACTGGATAAAGAAAATATGGCACATATACACCATGGAATACTATGCAGCCATAAAAAAGGATGAGTTCATGTCCTTTGCAGGGACAAGGATGAAGCCTGGAAACCATCATTCTCAGAAAACTAACACAGGAAGAGAAAACTAAACACTGCATGTTCTCACTCATAAGTGAGAGTTAAACAATATGAACACACGGACACAGAGAGGGGAACATCAGACACCAAGGCCTGTCGGAGGATGGGGGGCTAGGGGAGGATAGCATTAGGACAAATACCTAATGTAGATGACGGATTGATGGGTACAGCAAACCACCATGGCACATGTATACCTATGTAACAAACCTGCACGTTCTGCACATGTATCCCAAAACTTAAACTATAATTAAAAAAAGAAAAAACATTCTAAATAATGTTATAGAATTAGCATAATAGTTGAAATAAAATTTTATTTTTTGCTAAAAAAAAGTACAACACCCATTATTACATGAGTTGCTAGCTAAAGGTTTGTATCCACAGTCATGGAAAAAAGAAATGCAATTAAGCTGTATTAATATTCCCAAGTTCCTTAGAAGAACAGTTAAAATATCTATAACAAACTAAACTCAGGATGGAAAGAAAACATTTTAAATATTGTAATACATAAAGACAGACAACTGATACAAAAGATCTGTCATTTGTGGAACATTCAGTGTGTGCTCCAGTTAAGCAGAGGGCTATCCACCATTTTTACCAAGTTCCTATATAGTACCTGCCTCAAAGTAGGCCTTCAACAGGCTGAGTTTTTGACCTGTAGCCTACAGAATGCTTTCCTTAACCAAAATCTAGCCAGAATAGGGTACAACACCATGCCTCTGGCTCCTTCACCATACAAACCATCCCCATCAAAAACAGAGTGCAAGACCAGCCCTGGTAGCTCACACCTGTAATCTCAGTACTTTGGGAGGCCAAGGCAGGAGGAATTCTTCAGCCCAGGTCAACATAGCAAGACCCTGTCTCTACAAACAATAAAGTCAGCTAGGTGTGGCGGCACTAAGCTATAGTCCTAGCTACTCAGGAGGCCAAGGTGGGAGGATTACTTGCGTCCAGGAATTTGAGGTTGTAGTGAGCTCTAACGGCACAACTGCACTCCAGCCTGGGTGACAGAGCAAGATCCTGTCTCAAAAAAGAACAAACAAACAAAACTGGGTGCTAAGTATAGATTAATGCAGGGTTTCTCAACCCTGGCACTATTAACATTTTGAGCTATGTGATAATTCTTTGTTGTGGGTGGAGGGGGATTGTCTTGTGCCCTCTAATATCACCAGGAGACTCCTGAGTCTTTCTACTTATGCCAGTAGCACCCATATCCCAATTGTGACAATCAAAACTGTCTCCAGACATCACCAAAAGTCCCCTGGGGGAAGAAAATTACTCCTGATTGACCTACTGATAGTATTAACTTATTATAGAAATTATTTGAGGTTTCTTTCCTTTTGATTCTCTAAAGTAGTTTTCACATTAAAAAGGCATTACTGGATGCTGGGCACAGTGGTACATACCTATAGTCCAAGCTACTCAGGAGGCTGAGGCAAGAGGATAGCTTGAGCCCAGGAATTCACATCAAGTCTGGGCACTGTGAGACTCTGTCTACTAACAACAACAAAAAATCTACAGCTATTATCCTCTTAAAAAATAGTCCATCCCTTGAAGACAAAATATTGCCTTAATGGTCTACTTGATCCAATTAATCTTGGTTCCTAAGTATAACTCTTCCTGTATGTGCCCTTCTTATTCTTGTAGTTTTTTTTTTTCCTTCCCAATCCTGCTCCTTCTGTACCTTTTACCATTTTATCATGTCACTGCAATTATCTCTGGGTTTGCCTCCTCTCCTCCCCTTGCCATCCCTTGTGACCACCCCTCACTCTACCCATACACTCTTTGAAAAGGACGTGTTTTACCACTTATATACCAGCTCCTTGCCTACTGGCAACATAGTAAGCACGTGGTCACATATTAACTAAACCAACATGTGGTCATATATAAACTAAATCAAATTGTATCCCAAGATCTCAGGGCATAATTTAGAGTCCAGAGTTCTACAGAATTACTCTTTCCTTTTGAAATATCATATGGACTCCTCCATCAAAAATGTGTCACAAGGCTGAGCACTTTGGCTCACAACCTGTAATCTCAGCACTTTGTGAGGCCAAGGAGGGCAGATGGCTCAAGCTTAGCAGACCAGCCTGGGCAACATGGAGAAAACCAAACTGTACAAAAAAATACAAAACTTAGCCAGGCCTAGTGGCCTGCACCTGTGGTCTCAGCTACTAGGGAGGCTGAGGAAGGAGGATCGCGGCAGCTTGAAAAGTTGAGGCTGCCGTGAGCCGTGAATGCACCACTGCACTCTAGCCTGGGTGACAGAGCGAGATCCTATCTCAAACAACAACAAATACCCAAATGTGTAACAAAACTGACCTAAAACCACTATTCAAAAATGACTGCTTAATATACTAATATAGTTCCTTCATTATTTCCTTATATTTACGTGTTTTACAAAACTGAGATCATACTTTATTTGCAATTTTTACTTTTCCCCTGGAGTATCCAAGAAAATATTTTATCATTAGCATACTGAACATAGAGGGCAAAAAAATCTCCACTTTAGAAATTTTAAAAACAGGCAGTGATAAATTACAAAAGAAATCACAAAGGAAATTGAGTAATAAAAAAAAGTATTTCAAAACCTAAAGGCCTATGTTAGAAAATAAAGTTAAAAATTAATGAATTCTCTAGTGAGTCTCCTGAGGTTGCTAAAAAATAGTGAATTAAGTATCCAAATTATATTAGAAAAACAGTATTAATAGGAAGAAGACAATCAAAGATTAAAGCATAAATGAAAGAGGAAATAGGAACATAACAGCATTACCAAAACTAGAAGTTAGTTTTTTGGAGTAACAAAAGACGAACTTCAAGAAGGTTAAGAAAAAAAGAAAATTAAAAGACAAAGCAATACTATTATCAACTTTATACAAATAAAGAAAATATACAAAATAAATAAATTCCAGAGAAAATACTCAAACCTTAATAAAAAAGAAATCATATTGGATTATGGAATGTACCAGTTTCTCCAACAAATCCATAGCATAAGCTGGGGGTGGGGGTGGAATCCTGATTCAAACAAGCCAACTCTGAACACACATTTTGAAATGAGTGTAAGAGATATTTAAGTACAGACTGAGTAATGGGTGATATCAAGAAATCATTAACTTTACTGACTGTAACAATGGCATAATTTTAAAATAAACCCTTTTTACTGAAAGATATATACTGAAATATTTCTGGTGAAATGACATGGCTAGGATTTGCTTTAAAATACTCCAGCAAAAAAGGAGGGAAGAGTAGTATAATATACTAGTAAACTTGAAGCTGGGTAATAGGCACATGGGATTTTTTTATAATATATTCCATTAAATTGAAATTTCCCATTTATAAAAGTTTAAAAGAAAAACACAAGAGAAACCAGAACACTGTAATCCTACTACTACTAGAGAAATAAGTCCTTGGTTAATCTTTCCATAAAGAAAGCACCATATCCGAATTGTTTACAGGCATGCCCTACACCGAACTTTCAAGGAAAATACAATTCGAGCTAACACAAATACTTCTAAACAAAACAGAAATAATATTATAAAAATTACACATGGCCAATGTAAGAAAAACACAGGCCAATCTTCTTCATGGACACAGAAACAAGACTCTTTAAAAAGAGCAAACCAAAGTCTTAAAAATCATCATCAAGCTGGGATAATCCCAGGAATCCAGGGGACACTAGAACATCTATAAACTGTCATTTGCCATAGTAACAAAGGATAAAGAAAATATAAGATTCATCTTGGCCAGGCACAGTGGCTCACACCTGTAATCCCAGCACTTTGGGAGGCCAAAGTGGGCAGATCACTTGAGGTCAGGAGCTTGAGACCAGCCTGGCCAATACAGTGAAACCCCGTCTCTACTAAAAACAAAACAGAACAAAAAATTAGCTGGCTGTGGTGGCGGGCACCTGTAATCCCAGCTACTTGGGAGGCTGAAGGGATCGCTTGAACCTGGGAAGCAGAGGTTGCAGTGAGCAGAGACAGGGCCACTGCACCCCAGGATGGGTGACAGAGCGAGACTCCGTCTCACATACACACATAAAAAAAGAGGTGGCTTGGCCGGGCGCGGTGGCTCAAGCCTGTAATCCCAGCACTTTGGGAGGTCGAGGCGGGCGGATCACAAGGTCAGGAGATCGAGACCATCCTGGCTAACACGGTGAAACCCCGTCTCTACTAAAAATACAAAAAATTAGCCGGGCTTGTTGGCGGGCGCCTGTAGTCCCAGCTACTTGGGAGGCTGAGGCAGGAGAATGGCGTGAACCCGGGAGGCGGAGCTTGCAGTGAGCCGAGATCGCGCCACTGCACTCCAGCCCGGGGGACAGAGAAAGACTCCGTCTCAAAAAAAAAAAAAAAAAAAAAAAAAAAGAGGTGGCTGGGCGCGGTGGCTCATGCTTGCAATCCCAGCACTTTGGGAGGCCGAGGCGGGTAGATCACGAGGTCAGGAGAGATCGAGACCATCCTGGCTAACACAGTGAAACCCCGTCTCTACTAAAAAATACAAAAAATTAACCGGGCACGGTGGCAGATGCCTGTAGTCCCAGCTACTTGGGAGGCTGAGGCAGGAGGATGGCGTGAACCCGGGAGGCAGAGCTTGCAGTGATTGGGGATCGCACCACTGCGCTCCAGCCTGGGCAACAGAGTGAGACTCTGTCTCAAAAAAAAAAAAAAAAAAAGGTTACAAGTTCTAAAAAAGAAAAAAAAGAGAAAAAAGTCCGGGCATGGTGGTTCTTGCCTGTAATCCCAGCACTTTAGGAGGCCAAGGCAGGCGTTCACCTGAGGTCGGGTGTTCGAGACCAGCCTGAGCAACATAGAGAAACCCCGTCTCTACCAAAAACACAAAATTAGCGGTACGTGGTGGCGCAAGCCGTAACCTCAGCTAGTCAGGAGGCTGAGGCACAAGAATTGCTTGAATCCAGGAGGCAGAGTTTGCAGTGAGCAGAGACTATACCACTGTATTCCGGCCTGGGTGACAACAGTGAGACTCTATCTCAAATTAAAAAAAAAAAAAAAAAAGGCCGGGCGCGGTGGCTCACACTTGTAATCCCAGCACTTTGGGAGGCCAAGGCGGGCGGATCATGAGGTCAGGAGATCGAGACCACGGTGAAACCCCGTCTCTACTTAAAAATACAAAAAATTAGCCAGGCGTGGTGGCGGCCGCCTGTAGTCCCAGCTACTTGGAGAGGCTGAGGCAGGAGAATGGCGTGAACCCGGGAGGTGGAGCTTGCAGTGAGCCGAGACTGCGCCACTGCACTCCAGCCCGGGCGACAGAGCGAGACTCCATCTCAAAAATGAAAAAAAAAAAAAAAAAAAAAAAAAAAAAAAAAAAGATTTATAACATAGGGAAAAACTGACAATGTATAAAACAGGTGTAAACTCAAAAGTAAAGGTTGACTAAATAGAATATCTCAAACATTTAAGACAGAAATCCTCAGTATTAAAGACATCATTCCCCAACACTGATCTATAGATTCAATGCAGTATCAATCAAACTTCTAGAAGTTTGTCAAGAAACTGGACAAGATGATTCTAAAGTATACACAGATCCCAAGGACTACTGGAAGTGTGAAAAAATAAAAAGGAAAAGACAGCCAGCAGGGTGGCTCACCCCTGTAATCCTAGCACATTGGAAAGCCGAGTGGAGAAAGACCACCTCTCTACAAAAATATTATTTTAAAAAATTAGCTGGATATAGGCCGGATGTGGCGGCTCACATCTATAATCCCAGCACTTTGGGAGGCCGAGGTGGGTGGATCGCTTGAGGCCAGGTGTTCAAGACTCGCCTGGCCAACACAGTGAAACCCCATCTCTACTAAAAATAAAAAAATCAGCTGGGAATGGTGGCGTGTGCCTGTAGTCTCAGCTAGTCGGGAGGCTGAGGCAGGAGAATCGCCTGAACCCAGGAGGCAGAGGTTGCAGTGGTGCCACTGCACTCCAGCTTGGGCAACAGAGTGAGACTTTGTCTCAAAAAAAAAAAAAAAAAAAAATTAGCTGGATATGCTGGCATGCACCTACAGGTCCCAGTTACCCAAAGGGCCTGCTTGAGCCCAGGAGGTTGAGGCTGCAGTGTGCTATGATCCTGCCACTGCACTCCAGCCTGGGTGACCAAGTGAGGCTCTGTCTCAGTAACTTAAAAAAAAAAGGGGGGGGGGCAGGATGGGCACAGTGGGTCGCACCTGTAATCCCAGCACTTTGGGAGGCCAAGGCGGGCGGATCACCTGAGGTCAAGAGTTCGAGACCAGCCTGGCCAACATCGTGAAACCCCATCTCTACTAAAAATACAAAAATTAGCTGGGCATGTTGGCAGGCGCCTGTAATCCCAGCTACTCAGGAGGCTGGGGCAGGAGAATCGCTTGAGCCCGGGAGGCAGAGGTTCCATTTAGCTGAGATCACGCCATTGCACTCCAGCCTGGAAAGCAAAGCGAGACTACATCTCTGGGGGGGAAGGGGGGAAGCATGGCCTGAAGCTTGGCTCTCAGAAGCTCCAAAAACACCAACTTTGTCCGTCCCCGTCCTCCTCTCGCCGCCGAAGAAAAAAAAAGATGCAGGGAATAACCTTGTTTCCATCTCTGCATAACAGCAAAGTGCCCACTTCATGTTATTTGTGATTAAATGAGTGAATAAATGTAAAGTGTTTAGAACAGTACCTGGCACACGCTAAGCACTATAAACATGTTACCTATTGTTATTCAATGGACTCATTACACCATTAGGAGATAGCCCAGCTTACAATGATGACAGCGTACATTTATCCAGCACTTTCAATGTGTCAGGCATTTTTCTTGGCACCTCACATGTTTATTCTCATTAATCTCAACAACCTCAGAAGTTCATACTAGCCACATCACACGTACAGAGTTCATCAAGCAGTAATCAACTTTAGTAATATAGAAGTCTTGTTATTCTAGGGCCTACAGTGAGGGTTTTAATTTACTGAAGCCAAATCTATTGATTTGTATTTGATTGCTGTCTCATGTTTTTCCCTTTTTTTTTTTTTTTTTTGAGACAGGGTCTTGCTCTGTCACCCAGACTGGAGTGGAGCGATGGGATCACAGCACACTGCAGCTTCACCTCCTGGCTCAAGCAATCCTCCTTAGTAGCTGCCACCAAAGGCACACATCACCACACCTAATTTTTATTTTATTTTGTTGAGATGGGGGTCTCACCATGTTACTCAGACTCGTCTGAATCTCCTGGGCTTAGGCAAGCCTCCCACCTTGGCCTCCCAAAGTGCTGGGATTACACACATGTGCCACGGCGCTGGGCCAGCAAGTATTTTTTCTAAATAGTAAGGTGAGCTCTTAGATATTTATCTACTTTTGCCCTCTTTATATTTAATTAAAAATTTATAAACCTGAACTTTGTTCCATTATGTTTTAACTACCCTATGGCAAATATTAAAAAACAGTATCACAAATGACTGTTGAAATGAATGAACTATCTCCAGTAAGACATTTCCTGCTTATTAAAGTATCAACCAATCAACATCACCAGGCTGCTTCTACCAAGTAGTTTGTTCACAAGTTCCTTTAATGCCTTTAATGATGCTCCAATACAAACATGACTTTCAGTAAAATGTTTCTTCTGCTTCACAAGGAGCAGTATTTTTTTTTTTTAAGTTTCTTCATCTAAGTGTACACTGAGTCCAATCATGGTGAAGTAAAACGGGACAGGACACATATAAATCTGATTTGAAAAGTTTAGCATAGGTTGGGCACCGTGGCTCACGCCTATAATCCTACCACTTTGGAAGGCCAAGGCTGGAGGGTTGCTTGAATGCAGGAGTTCAAGACCAGCCTGGAATGTAGAAAGACCCCAGTGTCAACAAAAAAAATACAAAAATTAGCCAGGCATGGTGGTGCACAGCTGTAGTGCCAGCTACTTGGGAGGCTGAGACGGGAGGATTGCTTGAGCCCAGGAGGTTGAGGCTGAGATTGCAGTGAGCCATGATCACGCCACTGCACTCCAGACTGGGCGACCGAATGAGACCCTGTCTCAAAAAAAAAAAAGAAAGAAAGAAAGAAAAAGAAAAGTGTATCCTTATACATGGTTTACCCAGTGGACCGTGTATTAGAAATGTGACAATTTAAACAACAACTGAGTTTGGATTAAACACGTGGGAAACTAGTGTTGAGTCAAAACATCCTTTCATTATTACATACTGATTCTGTAGATCACCCTTGTTGTCTTCTATATTGCTTGTGGTCTGCTCCTTGCAACAGATTTAACCATATAATCCCTTATAAAATAAACTTGGTGACCGAGCGTGGTGGCTCACGCCTGTAATCCCAGCACTTTGGGAGGCCGAGGCAAGCGATCACCTGAGGTCCGGAGTTCAAGACCAGCCTAACATGGAGAAACCCTGTCTCTACAAAAAAAAATACAAAATTAGCTGGGTGTGGTGGCGCATGCCTGTAATCCCAGCTACTTGGGAGGCTGAGGCAGGAGAATTGCTTGAACCCAGGAGGCAGAGGTTGCAGTGAGCCGAGACTGCACCATTGCACTCCAGTTTGGGCAACAAAAGCCAAACTCCAAATAAATAAATCAAAAAATAAACTCGGTTCATTTAGCCTTTCCAAAAATCAAAGGATCAAAATAATTCAATGATATGTGAGAAATTAAACAAATGAATTATATATAAATGAAGCATAACCTTCAAAATTAAGACCATTAAAAATATAATCCCAAACACTGTACTATGAACATAAATCAGACAATTTTCTAGTTACTTAACTATGACACAAAATGTAATTTAAAATTAAAATAATTTTGGCTCAAAATCTAATTCTACTATATTAGTATCTCTCACAGTTACACTTTTTTTTTTTTTTTTTTTTTACTTAAACGGCTCACATATTATTTGTTGAGTAAACACACCTTTGTGCTTTAGGTAAAATGAAGCAAAATCAACTCAGTTCTCTCAAACTGTGTTCATTAAGTAAAATACCTTTATTAATTATTTAAAATCTAGTCAATTCTCAAATCTCACTTAGAAGACAGAATCCATCTACTGCTTCTCCTCTCTTTAGCTGAATTTCTCTGTGGCATTAAAATGCTTTTACGTCAGGCACGGTGGCTCATGCCTGTAATCTCAGCACTTTGGAAGGCTGAGGCCAGCGGAAATCAGGAGTTTGAGACCAGCCTGGCCAACATGGTGAAACCCCATCGCTACTAAAAATACAGAAATGAGGCGGGAGTGATGGCGCACACCTGTAATCCCAGCTACTCAGGAGGCTGAGGCTTGAGAATCACCTGAACCTTGGAGGCGGAGGTTGCAGTAAGCCGAGATTGCGCTACTGCACTCCAGCCTGGGCGACAGTGCGAGACTCCATCTCAAAAAATAAAAATAAAGAAATGCTTTTAGGTCAGACTCAGTAGGTGGCTCACAACTGTAATCACAGCACTTTGGGAGGCCAAGACAGGTTGCTTGAGCCCAGGAGTTTTAGACAAGCCTGGGCAACACAGCAAGACCCTGCCTCTACAAAAAAAACTTATAAATTAGCCAGGCATGGTGGTGCAGCTACAGGCTGAGGTGGGAGGATCATTTAGCCCAGGAGGTCGAGGCTGCCATGAGCCAAGATTGTGCCACTGCATGCACCACAGCCTGGATGACAGTCTCAAACAAACAACAAAAAACACTTAATGGTTTTTAAAGAGTGGACACGTCAAACTTTTCTTTCTTTTTCTTTTTTTCTTTTTTTTTGAGACGGAGTCTCGCTCTGTCGCCCGGGCTGCAGTGACGCAATCTCGGCTCACTGCAAGCTCCGCCTCCCAGGTTCACGCCATTCTCCTGCCTCAGCCTCTCCAAGTAGCTGGGACTACAGGCGCCCGCCACCATGCCCGGCTAATTTTTTTTTTTTTTTTTTTTTTTTTTTTTTTTTTTTTTTTTTAGTAGAGACGGGGTTTCACCGTGGTCTTGATCTCCTGACCTTGTGATCCGCCCGCCTCGGCCTCCCAAAGTGCTGGGATTACAAGGGTGAGCCACCGCGCCCGGCCAAACTTTTCTGTCATCTAACCCAGTGGTTGAGTCCACAGGATGAGTAGGAGCTTGACAGATGAAGAGTGGAACAACCTAAGGTGGGGAGGAGTAAAAGCTCAGCCAGTTCAGCAATTGAAATAAACAAAGTGGGGAGAACAAAGTGAGTGATGAGGTGGGCAGAGATCAGAAGACTCAGAGCGCCAAGTCCAGGTTAGAGATTTGGAATTTTTTAAAAAACGAAACAGAAAAAGAATGGAGTTGAAAATCAAACCTACATAACATTAGTCATTCTAATTCTGATAATGGTTTGGCTAAACGCTGAAACTACCAATCTTACAAAGATTTCTTGTTCTTATTGCTTTTGGACACTCCTACTCTTACACCGGATGCTTAAAAAGCATGAAATTTTAAAACTGTAGCTTTTAAAATGAGAAATTTTGTAAATTTTACAAATTTATCAGGTTCCAACAACTTTCCTAACCTCTATTCAGTACTTCATTTAAAAAAGGTACTTTTTAACTCTCTGTAAATGAGGAATTATCTAATCATATAAGCAACCCACCTAGCAAGGAAATAAAGAGGTACAAACATTTCAAACTACGTAATTTGATGGAACAGTAAGAAAAGTAAAATAAAATATCCATGCTGGAAAGATAGGCAAGATCTCTAATACTTCCAAAATAATTAGGAAAACTTTTAAGTTTTATAGAAATTTGGATAAAAGATGATAATTATACAGGATTACATAGCTACGAATGCTGACAGCTGTTGAATTTTGAAATCCAATGAAGTGAAAGGGCAAAAGTGCAAGCAAATTTCAAAATATGTACTCTTAACATGGTCCTGCTGTCATGACATCAAAAGGTATACTTATACTTTGGGAAGAGATTAACTTGAAGTTTATTCTTAAACCCCAACACGCCGGGCATGGTGGCTCACGCCTGTAATCCCAACACTTTGGGAGGCCGAGGCGGGTGGATCATGAGGTCAGGAGTTCAAGACCAGCCTGGCCAACATAGTGAAACTCCATCTCTACTAAAAATACAAAAATTAGCCGGCTGTGGTGGCATGCGCCTGTAGTCCCAGCTACTCGGGAGGCTGAGGCAGGAGAATAGCTTGAACCTGGGAGGCGGAGGCTGCAGTGAGCCGAGACCGTACCACTGCACTCCAGCCTGGATGACAGAGTGAGACTCCATCTCAAAAAAAGAAACAAACAAACAAAAAAACCCAACACATTTCAATCTTGAATTTTTTTTTTTTTTTTGAGATGCAGTTTCACTCTTGTGGCTCAGGTGCAATCTTAGCTCATTGCAACCTCCGCCTCCTGGGTTCAAGAGATTCCCTTGCCTCAGCCTCCCAAGTAGCACAGGCATCCACCACGCCCAGCTTCTTTTTTTTTTTTTCCCTTGAGACGGAGTCTCACTCTGTCACCCAGGCTGGAGTGCCGTGGCACGATCTCAGCTCACTGCAAGCTCCGCCTCCCGAGTTCACGCCATTCTCCTGCCTCAGCCTCCCAAGTAGCTGGGACTGCAGGCGCCCGCCACTACGCCCGGCTAATTTTTTTGTGTTTTTAGTAGAGACGGGGTTACACCGTGTTACCCAGGATGGTTTCAATCTCCTGACCTTGTGATCTGTCTGTCTCGGCCTCCCAAAGTGCTGGGATTACAGGTGTGAGCCACTGCGCCCGGCCATGCCCAGCTAATTTTTGTATTTTTAGTAGAGATGGGGTTTCACCACGTTGGCCAGGCTGGTCTTGAATTCCTGACCTCAAGTGATCCACCTGCCTCAGCCTCCCGAAGTGCTGGGATTATAGGTGTAGGCCACTGCGCCCAGCCTTAAGTCTTGAATTTTAAAAAAATGAAGTGCTTTAACTGATCAAGAACGTGACCTGGGGTCATGTTTAGAAAATTCACATTGACAATTCACCTTGCTCTTTTTCAATGTATTAATACAGTGACACTTCTTGTAAAAATAACTACACGAGGCCGGGCACGGTGGCTCACGCCTGTCACCCCAGAACTTTGGGAGGCTGAGGCGGGCAGATCGCCTGAGGTCAGGAGTTCGAGGTCAGCCTGGCCAACATGGCAAAACCCTGTGTGTACTAAAAATACAAAAATTAGCTGGGTGTGGTGGTGGGCGCCTGTAATTCCAGCTACTTGGGAGGCTGAGGCAGGAAAATCACTTGAACCGGGGAGGCGGAGGTCGCAATGAGCCAAGACCACGCCACTGCACTCCAGCCTGGGCAACAGAGCAAGACTCTGTATGAAAAAAGAAAAAAAAACCTACATGATGAAGACACTATTATTTATTAAAATCCCACCTTAAGAATCAACTCAAGGACATGTTTTATAGTAAGCCTAAATTGTGTGCTAACTTAACTGTCACCAAACAGTTCTTGATTTTGAGCAAACCTCGAGATTTGTTACAAGCGAAGGCCTATAGGGAATCCTACATGGAGAAACATACCCTTTAAAAACAAAACAAAACAAAAACAACAAAAAAAACCTTGCCTATCTGTAAATAAGAGGGAGAGTGATTGGTTTCTAAGTTGGTATCTGGTATATTTTCCACATTTATAACGACTGGCAAACCAAGCATGGATCTTGAACAAAATATACAATTCACTTTGTTAATTACAATTTACCAAAAACTTCCAAGGCAAATGACAAGCTCATTTCAAAAGAGGTAAATAACATACTCCTAGTCTTCCTGCCATAGGTTCTACCTACTGCTGCTCTGTACAGTGTTACCAGAATTAGTCTTTCCCCAACCATGTCACTCCCCTGCTCATACAATTTTTATCCTGATGCTAAGATAAATGGCAAATTCCTTAGCATATTTCTCTTTCCACAATAGAATCCCAACATCCTTTCCCATCTCTCTCCCATGAAAAACCCTATCACACAGCGTATATTCTAGTCACATCAGAACCATGTTAGCTTCATCTGAAAAACCCTTCCAACTTTCCCTACTTCTAAGGTATGTTACTTTAATTTCCACCAACCCTGTTCAAATATACATTTTCTCCATGAAGTTTTCCATCAACGCTCCAAACCTACTCTGTCAAAAGCAACTCCTATCCCCTGCCTTTATACAGAACATTTAAAAAACCTTTTAAAGCATAACTTACGAGAAAACTGTGTGGACATGTATACCAACCCCACTGTATCTCTAAAGTCTCTGACAGCAGAAGGCACCTTACTTCGTCTTTACATTGCAAATGCCTAAGCCTTGGTAGGTATTCAATGTCTGTTGGCTAAAATGAGATAAAGGTGCAGCAAATGAAGAGTGACTGACTGCTCAACTCAGAAGAACCGCACAACTTCAAAATGCCCCAAATGTAACATCACTACCCCCATCACACCTGCCTACCCACTTCACAAATACTATGCTTCCTATGCTCCCCAATTTATTAAATAATTATCCAGCTGGGCGCAGTGGCTCATGCCTGTAATCCCAGCACTTTTGCGAGGCCAATGCGAGCAGATCACTTGAGGCCAGGAGTTCAAGACCAGCCTGATCAACATGGTGAAACCCTATCTCAAAAATTAGCCAGGCGTGGTGGTGGATGCCTGTAGTCCCAGCTACTCGGGAGGCTGAGGCATGAGAATTGCTTGAACCCAGGAGGCAGAGGTTGCAGTGAGCTGAGATCACACCATTGCACTCTAACCTGGGTCAGAGATTGTCCCAAAATAAATAAATAAATCAATAATAAATAAATCATCACCCATCAAGTTGCTCAAACTTTAAACCTGGGAATTACCCTTGACGTATCCATCTTACTACCTAACTTCTAATCAATCACCAAGTTCTGCTGACCATCCATCTTCCCTCAAATCTTTCCACTTCTTTCCATCTTCTGTGGTAAGGGTGGCTGGAACCCTAAAACAGCTGTTTCACTGGTCTCCCTGCCTCCCGTTTTTCCCTGCTTCTTCCCAAACTATTCCCCCTTTTACTTAACTGCCTAAAGCACAATTCTGCCCCATCCATTAAATGGGTAAAACGGAAAGTCTAACTTCCTGTATTATAAGCCCTCCATGATTGGCCCCTTGCTCACCTCTACAGTCAAGTTTTTGGCTATCCTACCAGTCAGATAGTACTTATACGTTCCCAGAACAGGATATACTCTGGCCTCACACAGTCTCCTTTCTAGCCTGGGCTCATTTTTATTAACCCTATCTCTATCTGTGAGATCCCAAAATCAGACAATTCCTCAAAGACAGCCACCAGGGTAACTACTGGGTTAGGTCCTCCTGTTCCTCCCACTATATACGTACTTCCCAAATACAATGCTGATCACACCAGACTCAGTGAATGCCAGTCTTCTTCCCTTATCTATAAACTCCAGGAAGGAAAGAAGGAACAATGTACAGAGCATAAGTGCCTAGCATGCAGAAAATGTTGGCCTAATACAGAATAACTGCCATCTTGTCAACTCTTCTATGCCAGTATTCTTCAAATTATGGCTCACAAGCCAACAGTGGGTCATCAAAATCAATATAGTAGGCTGCAACCAGTACTTAAAAAAAAAGAAAAAAAGCAACAGAAAATACGAGAGTATATTATAAGTAATAAGGGTAAGTATTCTTTTTTTTTTTTTTTAGAGACGGTGTCTCGCTCTGTCGCCCAGGCTGGAGTGCAGTGGCACGATTTTGGCTCACTGCAAGCTCCACCTCCCGGGTTTGCACCGTTCTCCTGCCTCAGCCTCCCGAGTAGCTGGGACTGCAGGCGCCCGCCACCACGCCGGGCTAATTTTTGTATTTTTTTTAAGTAGAGACGGGGTTTCACCGCGTTAGCCAGGATGGTCTTGATCTCCTGACCTCGTGATCCACCCACCTCGGCTTCCCAAAGTGCTGGGATTACAGGCGTGAGCCACCGCGCCCAGCCAAGGGTAAGTATTCTTTGTGCATTCTTTGAAACAGAGTCTCTAGTGCTACAAGTAAAAGGTAGTTCTTAAGTGTAAAAAAAATTCTTTGGAGCACTGCACTGCTCCTACTTTTCTTCTTCCTCCTTTATAAGAAAGTTTCTTGGAGCCAGGCATAGTGGCTCACATCTGCAATCCCAGCTACTCAGGAGGCTGAAGCAGGAGGTTAACTTCAGCCTGGGCAACACAGCAAGACTCCATCTCAAGAAAATTTATTCTTTAAGACCCAGGTGGCTCACGCCTGTAATCCCAGCACTTTGGGAGGCCGAGAAGGGTGGATTACGAGGTCAGGAAATCGAGACCATCCCGGCTAACATGGTGAAACCCCATCTCTACTAAAAATACAAAAAATTATCCGGGCCTGGTGGCAGGTGCCTGTAGTCCCAGCCACTCGGGAGGCTGAAGCAGGAGAATGGCGTGAACCCAGGAGGCGGAGCTGGCAGTGAGCCGAGATCGTGCCACGGCACTCTAGCCTGGGCGACAGAGCGAGACTCCGTCTCAAAAAAAAGAAAAAAAAAAGATCCACGTAACAAAATGAAAAATAGAAAAAATTATGCTTAATTGGCCACGCACTGTGGCTCCCGCCTCTAATACCAGCACTTTGGGAGGCCGAGGTGGGCAGACTGAGGTCAGGAGTTCGAGATCAGCCTGGCCAACATGGTGAAATCCCATCTCTACTAAAAATACAAACATTAGCCAGGCATGGTGGCAGGTGCCTGTAATCCCAGCTACTTGGGAGGTTGAGGCAGGAGAAGTGCTTGAACCCAGGAGATGGAGGCTACAGTGAGCCAAGATTGCACCACTGCACTCCTGTCTAGGAAACAGAGTGAGACTCTGTGTCTAAAAAGAAGAAAGAAAAAATTATGCTTAACACAGTTCTTTATCAAGAAGCCATTCTTGAACATTTCTAACAAGTACAATGTTTTCCATTTTCTCATTATGCCTTAACTATCTGCTGATTTTCATTTCAATTACTTACGTATACAAGACATCTTACATGATAGTACACATGCATATATATATATGGTTGTCCCTTGGTATATAGTTGTCCCTTGGTATCTGCTGGGAATTGGTTCCAGAATCCACTCCCTCCACTGCAGATACCAAAATCTGAGGATGCTCCAGTCCCTGATATAAAGGGGACATGTAGTATTTGCATATAACCTACACACACCCACCCATATACTTTGAATTCTTTCTAGATTATTTACAATACCTAATGCAGTGTAAATGCAACATAAATAGTTGTTACACTGTATTGTTTAGGGAATAATGACAAGAAAATAAAGTCTGTACATGTCCAGTACAGATGCAACCATGGATTTTTTCCCCTAAATATTTTCAATCCGTGGCTGACTCCACAAACACGGAACCTTCAGATCTGGAAGGCTAACTGTACAGTATTTTTCTATTTTAAGCTCTGTTCCTTTATTCTTATACTCCTAGAAAACAACATTTGGAAAGATGACATAAGAGTTACTCTTAAGACTCCTCTATGGTCATGCACTTGGCTTTCTCTTTATACAGTCTATCTATACAGTAGTTCATCCTTATCCCGTTTCGTTTTTGCCATTTCAGACACCTGTGGTCCAAAAATATTACAAAGAAAACTGCAGAAATAAACACTAATTTTTGTTGTTTTAGAAACAGTCTTGCTATGTCACACAGGCTGGAGTGTGCAGTGGTGTGATCATAGCTCACTGTAACCTCAAAACTCCTGGGCTCAAGGGATCCTCACACCTTAAGCCTCCCAAGAAGCTAGGACTACAGACGCACACCATCATGCCTTGATGATTTTTAAAAATTTTTTTTCTAGAGATGGTGGGGGGATGGGGGGTCTCACTACATTGCCCAGGCTGGTCTTGAATGCCTGGCCTCAAGCAGTCCTCCTGCCTCAGTCTCCCAAAGTGCCAGGATTACAGGCATGAGTCACAACAATGTTTTAAACTGTGCGCCATTCTGAGTAGCCTGATGAAATCTCACCTGACTGGGTAGTGAATCTCCCCTCGGTCTAATGTATTCACCTGTATAAACTACCAGCCATTTGTCACTTAGTAGCCATCTCAGTTATCAGATTGTCAGACTGACTATGGCGGAGGGCAGTGCTTGAGTTTTAAGTAACCCTTATTTTACTTAATGACACTCCCTAAGTCCAAAAGTAGCAATGACAGCTATTTGGCTATGCCAAAGAGAAGCTGTAAATTGCTTAAAGGTGAAAGTTCTTGACTTAATAAGGAATGAAAAAAAATTGTATGCTGAGGTTGCAAAGATCAAATTTATACGTGAAATTGTGAAGGAAAAAAATTCGTGATAGTTTTGCTGTTGTAACTCAAACTGCAAACATGACAGCCACAGTGCATGACAAATGATTAGTTAAGATGGAAAAGGCATTAAATTTCTGTGTGGAAGACACCGACAGAAACGTGTTCTGACTGATGACAATTATGTTCACTACTATCCAGGGTTTCAGGTATCCACTGGAGATCTTGGAATGTATCCCCCCAAGGATAACGGGGACTACTGTACATCCATTAAAAACAAAACAAAAACAGGCCGGGCGCGGTGGCTCATGCCTGTAATCCCAACATTTTGGGAGGCCGAGGCGGGTGGATCATGAGGTCAGGACTTCAAGACCAGCCTGACCAACATAGTGAAACCCTGTCTCTACTAAAAATACAAAAATTAGCCAGGCATGGTGGTGTGCAGCTGTAGTCCCAGCTACTCGGGAGGCTGAGCAGGAGAATCACTTGAAGCCGGCAGACAGAGGTTGCCGTAGGCCGAGATCACGCCACTGTACTCTAGCTTGGGCAACAGAGCAAGACTTCGTCGCATATCAAAAAAACAAAACCACCCCCAAACCATCTACCACTGTTTTCCTTCTGGTATATTTAGCAGTAAAGTTAAAAACAGTTAACAATAAACACATACTACACAGAAGCAAGCATAGTCCTAAGCATCGGATAAAGAGAATTCTCATTTATTCCTAACCACAATCCTGTAAGGTGGGTAAGTAAGGTGGATTCCTGTAAGGTGGGTAAGTAAGGTGGGTTCCTGTAAGGTGGGTACCCACCTTACAGGGCTGTGGTTAGGAATAAATGTGAGGAGGTTGAACCAGGTTAAGTATTTGGCCCAAAGTTCACAGTTAATAAATACAAGTCTGGGATATGAACTCTAGCAGTCTGACACCAATACTCATTCTCTTAGCTACTCTCTTACTCTTTTCAGTACTTTTAGTTTTACTCTCTCTCTCTCTCAACAAAATTACTTCTAGGGCCAGGCGCAGTGGCTCACGCCTGTAATCCCAGCACTTTGGGAGGCTGAGGTGGGCGGATCACGAGATCAGGGGATTGAGACCATCCTCGCTAACACGGTGAAACCCCGTCTCTACTAAAAATACAAAAAATTAGCCAGGTGTGGTGGCGGGTGCCTGTAGTCCCAGTTACTCGGGAGGCTGAGGCAGGAGAACGCCTTGAACCCGGGAGGTGGAGCTTGAAGTGAGCCAAGATTGCGCCACTGCACTCCAGACTGGGTGACAGAGGAGACTCCGTCTCATAAAAAAAAAATTACGTGGCTCACGCTTGTAATCCCAGCATTTTGGGAGGCCGAGGCGGGTGGATCACGAGGTCAGGAGATCGAGACCATGGTGAAACCCCGTCTCTACTAAAAATACAAAAAATTAGCCGGGCGTGGTGGCGGGCGCCTGTAGTCCTAGCTACTCGGAGAGGCTGAGGCCGGAGAATGGCGTGAACCCGGGAGGCGGAGCTTGCAGTGAGCCGAGATTGGGCCACTGCACTCCAGCCTGGGCGACAGAGCGAGACTCCGCCTCAAAAAAAAAAAAAAAAAAAAATTACTTCTAATTGCTTTGGGACGTTTATTAAAAAGAATCTGTATCTAAAAACAAATTATATCCAAATTGCTCAGAAGAGGCTTCACACCTCAATTATTATTTATCCTCTTAAGCGTTTCCAGGAAAGTGAGCAGGAATAAAAAATTTCCCATTAAAATTTCAGAATGAAACTACCGTCTATTAAGTGAAAAAAAAGTCACCTGCGAAGTTCAATGTTAAAAAATTTTTTAGGGGGGAGCGGGGAGGGATAGCATTAGGAGATATACCTAATGCTAAATGACAAGTTAATGGGTACAGCACACCAACATGGCACATGTATACATATGTAACAAACCTGCACGTTGTGCACATGTATCCTAAAACTTAAAGTATAATAATAATTTAAAAAAATTTTTTTAGCTAGGCACAGTGGCTCACACCTGTAATCCCAGCACTTTGGGAGGCCGAGACGGGCGGTTCACAAGGTCAGGTGATCGAGACCATCCTGGCCAACATGGTGAAACCCCGTCTCTACTAAAAATACAAAAAATTAGCCGGGCATCCTGGCAGGCGCCTGTAGTCCCAGCTACAAAGTGAGACTCTGCCCCCCCCCCAAAAAAAAAAAAAAGAAAAATTTTAGACTTGGTATAATTTGTTTCATTTGCCCATTAATTTTACCGCTTGCCTCACTTAAAGTTCAACTTTAGAAATCTTCAAAGGAGGAAACCCTAAAATCTGGACAAACACAAAAGTAGCATCTTTTACTTTTCCATTAATTGCTGGATATATGAATTGGCAGAATAACTCTCAAATTGTTTTTGAAAATATACCAGGAAAAAGTATTTTACACTCCTACTGGTATCTGTAACATTCTTCCTACTCTTTTTTCTCTTTCTTATTTACCACTTAATGTCCCTACAAATACCACTTTGCATTAATTTTCAACTGTTTCCATTTTTTTTTTATTAAATAGACTAAAGAGGAGATAGAAAAGCAAAGAAAAACACAAAATAATGCCAAAAGGCCACCAAGGCAGAAACCCTTTCTTCCCTCCTCCCTATTATCCATTCACTGGACATGCCAATACAACTCCAACCTCTGCTATAGAAGATGAACTCCTGCTGGAATAAGACACACCCATATTGTAACACATTCAAGATTTACAACTTAAAAGTCACTTTATCTCACTATCAACCAGAGACAACCTTCTTGAAGTCCTATAAATGAACTTACAAGGCCTTGAGAATTGCCAGAAAAATTTAAGGCACTTTAGTAAAATATTTTGCAATTTAATAATGAGGAGAGCAATGCCTCACTTAAATCAAGGAGCTATATCTGCAAGACTCCAGAAGCAAACTCTTAGGTAAACATTCAAGCCAAAATAAAATAAAACATAGCATATCACAAGTTACAGAGCTGGAAAATAAATGGTCTCGATGGCCGGGCGCGGTGGCTCAAGCCTGTAATCCCAGCACTTTGGGAGGCCAAGGAGGGCGGATCACAAGGTCAGGAGATCGAGACCATCCTGGATAACACGGTGAAACCCCGTCTCTACTAAAAATACAAAAAATTAGCCGGGCGAGGTGGTGGGCGCCTGTAGTCCCAGCTACGCGGGAGGCTGAGGCAGGAGAACGGCGTGAACCCCGGGGGGCGGAGCCTGCAGTGAGCCGAGATCGCGCCACTGAACTCCAGCCTGGGCGACAGAGCAAGACTCCGTCTCAAAAAAAAAAAAAAAGGTCTTGATCAAAATGTTTTGGTTAGCATGATGAACCACTAACACACAATGGCATTTTAAGAAAGTAGAGCTGACAGCCGGGCGTGGTGGCTCACGCCTGTATTCCCAGCACTTTGGGAGGCTGAGGCGGGTGGATCACCTGAGGTCAGGAGTTCGAGACCAGCCTGGCCAAAATGGTGAAATCCTGTCTCTACTAAAAAATACAAAACTTAGCTGGGCATGGTTGCAGACACCTGTAATCCCAGCTACTGAGGAGGCTGAAGCAGAGAATCGCTTGAACCTGGGAGGTGGAGGTTGCAGTGAGCCAAGATCGCACTACTGCACTCCAGCCTGGGCAACAAGAGTCTCAAAAAAAAAAAAAAAAAAAGTAGAGCTGACATTTTAAAAATCCTTACCACTTCTCCACTGTGTACATTAATCTACTGGTCAAAAGGCAGGGATACTTTACACACTATCTGCCCTGTGTCTTTGAAATGGTGGAAAAACCCAAAAAACAAAAAAGCACAAAACCCAAGGCCACAAAACTGTACCAACACGAGAAGGATCTTTACCCTACTTAATTATATGCCGGATCCTAAAATCCTATCTTTCCAGGTGCTTTTTTTAAGTGCATATAGCATTAAGCATTTACGAAGCAGTGACAAAACATGTCCACTGAGTAATGAAGACAACAGATGACCCTCATCATTTCCATCACTCAGATGATCAGAAACAGCTCCAAAAGATAGTTCTAGGATTTGCCTAACATTAACTTTTCTAGTCTTTTGGTCATTTTTACAAAAAAAGTTTACAAGTGGCTTTCATAATCTTTTTTTTTTGGAGGGAGGAGAGGGAGAACAAAATGTCATTTCTCAAATTATTTGTTTTACCCTAACCATACCATATGAAATAAAAATTTCAATGGATCAAATGCAAATACTGAAACAGGAACATAAAGGTGTGATGGCTACAAATAAGTCTTCTATTCCCCATCCCAACACGTAAAAGTTGAGTTTAACCTAAGTTATTTGAATCAACCTGGAAATTTTTTAGGAGAATATTTGAGTATTAAACAGAAATTCAGAGGTTGAGACTTAAGTACTAATTTAATTTGTAACACTTTAGCATGTCATCCCATTGGATTCCAGTTTTCTTTCCTTTAAAGATGACATTAGAACGCTCTTGGTGGATATATTTACATCACAAGATTTGCAAGCCTAAATCACTTTTTTAAAAAGTTTGTAGGCGCTAGAATTTCGGGCTTATTTCAACCAGTTCTAGACAAAAACCATAATATCAAGAAATAATTTTATTTCACATTTATAAAATACCCAAGTAACAACTCAAAAATCAAAAGTTGCAAGTTTGAAACTTCAAGTTTTAAGAGGTGATGTGCCTCCAATAAAAGTTACCTGCAAACATACTACAAACTGCAGAATGCCAAAAAAAAAAAAAAAAATTCAAGATATAATGGTACCTCTGGCCGGGCGGCTCATACCTGTAATCCCAGCACTTCGGGAGGCCAAGGTGGGTGGATCACTTGAAGGCAGGAGTTCGAGACCAGCCTGACCAATATGGTGAAATCCCGTCTCAACTAAAAATACAAAAATCAGCCAGGCATGGTGGCCTGCGCCTGTAGTCTCAGCTACTAGGGAGGCTGAGACAGAACTGCTTTAACCTAGGAGGCAGAGGCTGTAGTGAGATCGCACCACTGCACTCCAGCCTGGGTGACAGAGCGAGACTCCATCTCAAAAAAAAAAAAAAAAAAAAAAAAAAAATTATAATGGTACCCAACTTGAAGTAAGTTCACAGACGGACAGTATTTTCTTTACACTCACTTCTCCCCTCCCCCAAACCCAGACTGGTTACAATTAAAAACTGTACACCAAAGAATTCGTGGAGCAGAATCTTGATTTGGGGAGGTGGGTAAAGTCAGCCCTCATTACAAAATTTAGAAAAGTAACTAAGATAAACTCTTAGTATTATGAGTGAATGAATTAATCTCAATGTTGAGGGCTTTTTTTTAAACTATAAAAGCCCACTTGATACATTTAAAACTCTTGTAATTATTCAAAGATATTTCAAGTAGCAAAACAGACTGACATGGAGAAAGCAGTAGCACACCTGAACAGAAGTATTTAAACAATACAGCTCCAAGACGAAGCTGCTCAAATCAGGACTACTCAAAGTACGTAAAAAGTTTCCCCTACGTTCCAAGTCACTAGCTAACTCCAATGTAAAATCGACTACCACGTTACACCAAAACTAAAAAGCAAAAACTACCACATTACACAAATACTAAGGAAACACCACAAAAATCTACAGGTGATTAAGTGTCTAAAGATGATCTAAAAAATCTTTCTGAATTGCACTTTAGTAGGTGCAAAGGAATACAACGACGTCTGTGTATGTGTATGAATTTTGAAGGAAAAAAAACAGCTAAAAAAATCCCTGAAGACTACAGTACATTCACAGAATAGGTACAGATCAAAGTTCATGCATAATCAATGTTACAAGCCTTAGGTAGAGGAACTCTGCAAGATTCCTACTTCTAAATTTTTGCAGGTTAACTTAAATTCATTTCACATCTTTCTTATAAAAGCAACGAATTCAAAGCATTAGCTCTGTCTTCCTATATTCACCCTCTGAAATGAAGCCTACTTAGAAACATGCTCTCCAAGTTCTCTACAAACTCAAAGGGTACATTTAACTCCATTATGCACTCTCACTGGCAGATGGAGGGATGACGCTGAGCCTGCTCTCAGGGAGTTAAAGAGATGCTCCGTAGTAAAGGGGAACATCTTGTGGACTGTCAGATGGCTAGCCATTCTTCATCTTCATTATCCCAGCAAAGAAAAGGTCCTTACCCATCAGGATAACACCATTAAACTAACTGTAAGAAAAGAATGAAGGGATGATGGAAGAAGACTCCCTGAACTTCTCCTGACAAAGGGGCTAGTCCACAACTGAATGAACTAAAGAATCCGTAAAGCTTTTAAACGAAAATCTTGATCTCCAAGTATGTTTAAAAGTGTAAAAATACAAAGACACACACAAACACCAAACCTAATGCACATTTTAAACTTTTGTACAATCAGTTCGTGTTTGTAGTTCATGATTGGAACTCTTTCAACTTCTAACCTTGATTTCCAGGTACGTAACTCCACGAAATTGTTTTATCTTTTTTATTTCCCCTAAAATGAGAAAGTGACTGCAAACTGCAAAGAACATGCCCCTGTTCTCCCAACCTAAAAACCCAGAGTTTCAGACATTTTGGTCTCACACCAAAGAACTGGGCGATGTGAAATGAACTGCGCTCCATATTGATTCTTAAAGCAAATAAGAAGAAAAAGGAAAAAAAAGCTAAGAATGGTAGGTAAGATAAAAACATTGTTAAACTTCACCTCTAACCTGAAATCTTGGACCTCGCACACACACAATCAAGATTTTTTTACACCCTATTCCTCAACAGAAAATATTCTGCAAAGGAGAGAAAATCTTGAAAAGCGTGGAAAGTACAGGAAACACAGTAAGTACAGTAAGGAGAAAGGATTCGAAATTCATTTGCCAAGAACAAAAAAAATGAAACTTAAATTGCATAGGAGCTCTTACATACAAATGCATTGGCATTTCCCAAATTAAACAGCATGGGAGCAACAATACAGGCCATTTCTATACAGCACCCACTTATGAGCTCTAATTCCAGAACACACACCGATATGACATAGTGTTGCAACCAATGTATTAGGAGGCAAAGAAAATGGTTGGGCTACTGGACGTCTTCGACCAGCTCATTCAAATACCTTTAAAATTAATTAAGGGGCAGGAAACTAGAGAGAGAGGAAGAAAAAAAAAATGGAAGAATAAAGGCGCACCGAGTAGAAAAGATTAAAGGGAACGTGGAAGGCCGGGGCTGCCGAAACTAACCTGTGCCATCGCTGGCGGACGCCGAGAGGGCCGGAGATGAGAGTTTAGGCCGCTTGGCTGAAGGCGGCCCCGGTTCCACCACATTCTCGGCCATTTTTAATTCTTTCGGAGATACAAGCGAGGAAAACCAGAATCCTCAGGAAATCTCTTCTTCGACCCGGGGTCCCCACCCCGCACCCAGGGGTGGGCTGGGGGGCTCCGACGGCACCCGAGGGGGTGGGGGAAGTTCCTTTTTCTCTTCGCCGGGTCGCAGTGGCTGGAGAGGGATGCGGACTCGATAGAAAAGGTAAGGGCAAGTGCGAGGGGCCGGGCCTGGGCCCAAGCCCGGAGGAGGGCACAGGAGCACAAATTCGCCGAGCGCGTCCGCTGCGGCGAATTCCCGAGAACTCGCGGCTCTAGAGGCGCAGTCCCCGGCCCGCCACGGCCGGCCCCTGCCCAGCCGAGGTCTCTCGGAGCTTCGCCGCCGCCATCAGCCTCTTCCTCCTCGGCGCTGTCCTCCTCCTTCTCATCGCCACAAGGAGGCGGGGGCGAAAAGGGGGGAGAGGAGGAGGCGACAAGAGACACTCACCTCCTCCCGGTGCCCCCTCCCGGGCCTGCGCCCCCACCCTCCGAACCCTCCTCCTGCCGCCGCGCTCCGCGCCGCCGCCGCCGCACCGGCCCCTAATGGCCGCAGAGAGCTCGCCCGAGCCGAGAGCCAGGCTGGCGCCGCCGCCTCACATCGCGCGGCGGCCGGCGGAGGCGCGGCAAGGACGCCGGGAGCGGAGCTGGCCGGACCAGAGGGCCGAGGGGGCCGGGCCGAGCAGCGCCGCCCGCACGCCCGTGCCGACGCGGAGCCCACCAAGGAGGCCCCGCTCCGGAGGCGGCGCAGGCGGCCCCTCCTCGCGCCGCGCTCCCCTCCTTCGCCTTCCTTTCCCGCGGAAAATAAATAAATACGGCCGCCGCTACGGCCCCCACCGCCGGCGGCCAGGTGCTGGGAGCGCCCGCCCCCCGGGGCTCCGCTCGGGGCCGCCCGCGGCGGCGGGCGAAGGCGCCGCGGGGCGCGGGGTTATGTAATGGTCCCCCCTAGGCGTCGACGCCGGCCCGGCTCCGGGACCGCGGTGGGGGTGTGTGCGGACGGGAGGGGGCTGGGGGTCGCCTCAGCCCGTGCGCCCCGGGCCCCCTGCCACTGTCTCGGCCCCTGCCGCCTCTCTCCGACCCGACTCCCCTCCGTACTCTCTGGCTCCCGCAGTTAGCACTCAGCCCGACGTCCCGCTTGCCCACTCTCGCCCGCTCCCTCTCGCCCTCTCTCCCCCCCAGCCTAGCACACAAACAAGATGGCGGCTGTTGTTTCTTCCCTCTGCCGAATCCTCCTTACAGGCTAGCGGTAGCGGCGGCGGCCGGAAATGAGCCAAGGGGGGGGGTGAAAAAGGGGCGGGGCCGGGCCTCCGGAGGGGGCGGGGCCTAGGCCCGAGCCGCTCACACAATGGGGGAAGTGGAGCCGGGGGCGGGGCTTGTCCCAATCACGGGATCCGCCCTAGGCCCCAACGCGGTTAGCGCTTCCGCAAACTCCCCCGGCGTCACCCGGTGGCTCCCTTTAAAGGGGAGGATTTTAAGAGTGGGAAGGATTTTAAGGGGGGGAGGGGCGGGGGCGGACTCAGAATCTATTTTCAGTCGGTGGATAGTTACGAGGGAAGGTGCCTGGCTTTGGTCTCTGCGTAAGGGACCAGTGGGAACCCGGACGACGGAACCCCGGAGCTGCGCCGAGGAAGGCGCCAAGTCGCCACTCAGATGGCCAAATGGGAGCGCCCGTAGGGCGGCCCTGCTCTTCGGCCCTTGGGTGGCGGGTCCCCCAAACCCCGGTCAAATCCACCAGGCAGGGTGTACCCACTGCTGGCTGTTCCGGGCCAGACACCCAGTGCATCCTCACTTCTCTATTGCCCTCCCAAAAGGAGCACTTCACATCCAAAAAGCACGTTGATTACGAGTTGTTTTCATTTTCTCTGAATTTTCCTTTTCCTTTTTATTTTTTTTTTATTTATTTATTTTACAACGAGCATTATTACTCTGACCAGAAAACAAAATCACAGCAGTGGAAAGATGTTTCGGCACCAGACCCAAATTCATTTCTTGCACTCCACGTGTGTCCATACGCTCCTACCAGGTAGCACTCTCACCACAGGAGCCTTTAAGTATTTTTCTTAACATGCCTGGAACCTGAAGACATTTTTAGGGTTTGTCTTTTTTCTCGTCCGCTCCCAATAAAACAAGTTAATAAAAGACCGCGTCTAGCCAGTGCCTTATCTAATGTAATTATGAGAAAAACAAAAATGTGGTAAAGGTAGTGTAAGGATAGAAAAAAGCAAAAATGTAATGGTGGGAGGAAATGCTGGAATATAAAGTCTAGTGTGTGGGACTCCACAGTTTCGCAGCTGAGGTCGGACACGTGCTTTCAGGTTCCTACACATTACCCTGTGTTTGGCCATGGGTAAATTGGTACTGGAGGAGGTGGCAGGGGTGTAAGTGACCCCGAAAGAAACCCCGACACCAGTATCTACTGATACTGTTAAAAGCTTTTTCTTGGCCAGGCACGGTGGCTCACGCCTGTAATCCCAGCACTTTGGGAGGCCGAGGCCGGTGGATCACCTGAGGTCAGGAGTTCGAGACAAGCCTAGCCAACATGGTGAAACCTCGTTTCTACTAAAAATACAAAAATTATCCGGGTGTGGTGGTCCACGCCTGTAATCCTAGCTACTTGGGAGGCTGAGGCAGCAGAATCTCTTAAACCCGGGAGGCGGAGGTTGCAGTGAGCTGAGATTGTGCCATTGCACTCCAGCCTGGGCGACAAGAGCAAAACTCTGTCCCAAAGAAAAAAAAATTTTTTTTTCTTTTATTTCATATCTCATCCTCCTTAGTTGGTATTTGCGAATTGTTGGATTTTCTTTGTTTTTTTTTTTCATGTTGTTTCTGTTTGTTTTTTAAATGAATGTTGGGAGAAATAAATAAGAACCGGCCGGGCGCGGTGGCTCATGCTTGTAATCCCAGCACTTTGGGAGGCCGAGGCGGGCGGATCACGAAGTCAGGAGATCGAGACCACGGTGAAACCCCGTCTCTACTAAAAAATACAAAAAATTAGCCGGGCGCGGTGGCGGGCGCCTGTAGTCCCAGCTACTCGGGAGGCTGAGGCAGGAGAATGGCGTGAACCCTGGAGGCGGAGCTTGCAGTGAGCCGAGATTGCGCCACTGCACTCCAGCCCGGGCGACAGAGCGAGACTCTGTCTCAAAAAAAAAAAAAAATAAATAAATAAATAAATAAGAACCTAAGAGTGAAGATCCTAATGGAGCAATTGAAGTTGCTGACAGGGATGGATTCTGTCCTGTAATGTTCAGGCCTAGATCACCCAAACTGCAGTAGAAAAAGCTGGCAAATTGAACCGGGCGCGGTGGCTCACGCTTGTAATCCCAGCACTTTGGGAGGCCTAGGAGGGCGGATCAGGAGGTCAGGAGATTGAGACCATTCTGGCCAACACGGTGAAACCCCGTCTCTACTAAAAACACACACACAAAAATTAGCCGGACGTGGTGGCGGGCGCCTGTAGTCCCAGCTACTCGGAAGGCTGAGGCAGTAGAAAGGCGTGAACCCGGAAGGCGGAGCTTGCAGTGAGCCGAGATCGCCCACTGCACTCCAGCCTGTGCGACACAGCGAGACTCTGTCTCGAAAAAAAAAAAAAAAAAGTCCGGGCGCGGTGGCTCACGCCTGTAATCCCAGCACTTTGGGAGGCCGTGGTGGGCGGATCACAAGGTCAGGAAATCGAGACCATCCTGGTTAACATGGTGAAACCCGTCTCTACTAAAAATACAAAAAATTAGCCAGGCACGGTGGCGGGCACGTGTAGTCCCAGCTACTCGGGAGGCTGAGGCAGGAGAATGGCGTGAACCCGGGAGGTGGAGTTTGCAGTGAGGCGAGATCGCGCCACTGCACTCTGGCCTGCGCGAAAGAGTGAGACTCCGTCTCAAAAAAAAAAAAGCAGGCAAATTGAAAAGGACAGAACTTCTTTATCTTAAAGTTGTTACAGGATGAATTCAATGTGTAGGAGTAAGATCAAGATTGGCCTTCAGGGATAATTTTGTTATTTTTAATAGTTTATACCCATATTCAGACTAAGGAGTACAAAGAAAAGAATGTTGGTCGGGCACAGTGTCTCACGCCTGTAAGCCCAAAGTTTTAGGAGACGGGGGTGGGAGGATCGCTTGAGCCCAGGAGTTTAAGACCAGCCTAGGAAACATAAAGAGACCCCCCTATTCCCCATCTCTACAAAAGTTAAAAAAAAAAATTACTTAGACGTGGTGGTGTACACAGCACCTGCAGTCCAGCTACTCCAGATATTGAAATGGGAGAATCACTTCAGCCTGGGAAGTCAAGGCTGCAGTGAGGTGTAATCATGCCACTGCACTACAGCCTGGGCAATAGAGTGAGAGATCCTGTCTCTTAAAATAAACAAATAAATATTTTAAAAAACAAAGGAAAGAAATGAGAAATGTGGAGGATTTGATATTTTAAAAAACAAAGGAAAGAAATGAGAAATGTGGAGAAACCTGGAAACTTGCTCTTGTCATTTCCTGATGGGAGATTACTTGCCCAGTTTTTTTTTTTTTTTTTTTTTTTTTGAGACGGAGTCTGGCTCTGTTGCCAGGCTGGAGTGCAATGGCGCCATCTCAGCTCACTGCAACCTCTGTCTCCCCGGTTCAAGCGATTCTCCTGCCTCAGCTTCCTGAGTAGCTGGGACTACAGGTGTGCGCCACCACATCCACCTAATTTTTGTATTTTTGGTAGAGATGGGGTTTCACCATTTTGGTCAGGATGGTTTTGATCCCTTGACCTTGTGATCCGCCCACCTTGGCCTCCCAAAGTGCTGGGATTACAGGCGTGAGCCACCGCACCCGGCCTGTTTTTGTTTGTTTGTTTGAGACGGAGACTTGCTCTGTCACCCAGGCTGTGACATGATCTCCACTCACTGCAACCTCTGCCTCCCAGGTTTAAGTGATTCTTCTGCCTCAGCCTCCCTGGTAGCTGGGATTACAGGCATGCACCACCATGGACCCAGCTAATTTTTTGTATTTTTAGTAGAGACGGGGTTTCACCATGCCAAGCTGGTCTCGAACTCCTCACCTCAGTTGATCCACCCACCTCGGCCTCCCAAAGTGCTGTTACAGGAATGAGCCACTGTACCACTGTACCTGGCCTCAGCTTATTTTATTTTTTTTTTTTTTAGAGTTTCTCTTTTTTCTTCTTTTGAGACACAGTCTCACTCTTATTGCCCAAGGTGGAGTGCAGTGGCATGATCTCAGCTCACTGCAGCCTCTGCTTCTCAGGTTCAAGCAATTCTCCTGCCTCAGCCTCCCTAGTATCCCTAGTAGCAGGGATTACAGACATGAGCCATCGAGCCTGGCCCCTCTTCCCTTTTTCTTTTTTTTTTTGAGACAGAGTCTCGCCCTGTCACCCAGGCTGGAGTGCAGTGGCGCGATCTTGGCTCACTGCAACCTCCACCTACTGGGTTTAAGCAATTCTCCTGACTCAGCCT
Organism: Symphalangus syndactylus; assembly: GCF_028878055.3. Lineage (NCBI taxonomy): Eukaryota > Metazoa > Chordata > Mammalia > Primates > Hylobatidae > Symphalangus > Symphalangus syndactylus. Next base: position 18,683,980 of record NC_072440.2, read on the forward strand.
CCCGAATAGCTTGGATTACAGGCGTGTGCCACCACGCCTGGCTAATTTTTTGTATCTTTAGTAGAGCTGGGGTTTCACCATGTTGACCGGGCTGGTCTCGAACTCCTGACCTCGTGATCCACCCGCCTCGGCCTCCCAAAGTGCTGGGATTACAGGCGTGAGCCACCGCACCCAGCTTCTTTTTTTTTCTTTTTAAAGAGTTTCTGTAAACTTTGGGGAAAAGATTTGCTTAGTTTTACAGAGGATCCAGCTTGAATCAAAGCAGCATTCAAACATACCTTGCCCACCTGGCCAAAAATACTGTAGGACTAGATATAAGAAGTGGATTGAAGGAGATCTGAGGAACATCCCATGAGAAAATTCAACCAAAAGAAATCAGAGGCCATGGCCTCTGGCTCTGCTGTACACGCAGAACTCTGATGCTTGGTGCATCTTCTTGAGATGTGCTCCTCTGGCCTTTCCCCAGGACCCTGAACCTGAAACTGGCCACGTTGGAAGTGGCTGATGGCAAGAAAATAAGGATCACACAAAGGCAATCAAGGTGACTCTTAAGATGGCTTCAGAACAGCAGAAGTGAGGCTGGGTATGGTGGCTCACGCATGTAATCCCAGCATTTTGGAAGCTGAGGCAGGCAGATCACTAGAGGCCAGGAGTTCGAGACCAGCCTGGCCAACATAGCAAAATCTGTCTCTACTAAAAATACAAAAAAGTTCGCTGGACATGATGGCACACGCCTGTAATCCCAGCTACTCCGGAGGCCAAGGTACAAGAATTGCTTGAACCCAGGAGGTGGAGGCTGCAGTGAGCTGAGATCATACCACTGCACTCCAGCCTGGGCGACAGAGTGAGAGCCTGTTTCAAAAAAAAGAAAAGAAAAATAGATCACGCCTGTAATCCCAGCACTGTGGGAAGCCAAGGCAGGTGGATCACCTGAGGTCAGGAGTTCAAGACAAGCCTGGTCAAGATGGTGAAACCCCGTCTCTACTAAAAATACAAAAATTAGGCTGGGCGCGGTGGCTCACGCCTGTAATCCCAGCACTTTGGGAGGCGAGGCGGGTGGATCACGAGGTCAGGAGATGGAGACTATCCTGGCTAACACGGTGAAACCCCGTCTCTACTAAAAACACAAAAAAATTAGCAGGGTGTGGTGGTAGGTGCCTGTAGTCCCAGCTACTCTGGAGGCTGAGGCAGGAGAATGGTGTGAACCTGGGAGGCGGAGCTTGCAGTGAGCTGAGACCGCTCCACTGCACTCCAGCCTGGGCAACAGAGCGAGACTCTGTCTCAAAAAATAAATAAATAAATAAATAATAGATAGATAAATAAAAATACAAAAATTAGCTGGGTGTGGTGGCAGGCGCCTATAATCCTAGGTACTCGAGAGGGAGGCTGAGGCAGAGAATTGCTTGAACCCAGGAGGTGGAGGTTGCAGTGAGCCGAGATTGCGCCACTGCACTCCAGCCTAGGCAACAGAGTGAGACTCTGTCTCAAAAAAAAAAAAAAAAAAAAGAAAAGAAAAGAAAAATAGAAAAAGAAAAATATTTTAATAGTGAATATTGGCAAGGAAGTGGAGAATTTGGGCTTTCATACACTGTTAGTGGAAATAGAGCGTGGTACAAACTTTTAGGTTCATACTGAATGTTTATAGCCTTTGAAAATCCCAGAATCTAGGACACATTCTACAAGTGTACAAAGATGTGAGAATGTTCCCTGCAGCAGTGTAATAGTCCCTCCTCTCCACCTTCCCCAACAAAGGGAAACAAACTAACAGCTTGTATGTAGGCGAATGGTTAAAAAACAAACAAACAATGGATATGATTCTTCTTATGTGAGGTGTCGAGACAGAAAGTAGAACAGTGGTTGCCAGGGGCTGGGGACCGAAGGGAATGGGAAGATCTATTTAATAAGTACAAGTTTCCCTTTGAGCAGATGAGAAAGTTCTGCAGATGCATGGTGGTGTTGGCTGTACAACAGTTTCAGTGTACTTAATGCCACTGAACTGTGCACTAAAAAATGGTTAAGAGGGGCCGGGCGCGGTGGCTCACGCTTGTAATCCCAGCACTTTGGGAGGCCGAGGCGGGCGGATCACGAGGTCACGAGATCGAGACCACGGTGAAACCCCGTCTCTACTAAAAAATACAAAAAATTAGCCGGGTGCGGTGGCGGGCGCCTGTAGTCCCAGCTACTCGGAGGCTGAGGCAGGAGAATGGCGTGAACCCGGGAGGCGGAGCTTGCAGTGAGCCGAGATTGCGCCACTGCACTCCAGCCCGGGCGACAGAGCGAGACTCTGTCTCAAAAAAAACAAAACAAAACAAAACAAACAAACAAAAAAAAAATGGTTAAGAGGAAGCAGGGGGCCGGGCGCGGTGGCTCACGCTTGTAATCCCAGCACTTTGGGAGGCCGAGGCGGGCGGATCACGAGGTCAGGAGATCAAGACCACGGTGAAACCACGTCTCTACTAAAAAATACAAAAAATTAGCCAGGCGTGGTGGCCGGCGCCTGTAGTCCCAGCTACTCGGAGAGGCTGAGGCAGGAGAATGGCGTGAACCCGGGAGGTGGAGCTTGCAGTGAGCCGAGATTGCGCCACTGCACTCCAGCCTGGGCGACAGAGCAAGACTCCGTCTCAAAAATAAATAAATAAATAAAAAAAGAGGAAGCAGGTATGGTAGCTCATGCCTGTAATCCCAACACTTTAGGAGGCCGAGGCTGGAGGATCCCTTGAGTCTAGGAGTTCGAGACCAGCCTGAACAACATGGTGAGACGCCCCCCACCCTGTCTCTACAAACATTTAAAAAAAAAAGTTAGTCGGGCATGATGGTGTACACCTGTGGTCCCAGCTACTCAGGAGGCTGAGGTGAGAGGATCACCTGAGCCTGGGAGGTCAAGGCTGCAGTGAGCCGTGATCATGCCTCCACTATACTCCAGCCTGGGTGACAGAGAGAGGCCCTGTCTCAAAAAAAAAAAAAAAAAAAAAAAGGAAAAAAAGGTTAAGACCATAAATTTTATATATGTGTATTTCATGAGAACTTACTAAAGTTTTTTTAAAGGGTAAAAATGATAAATTTTATGTTCTTTCTTTCTCTCTATACATGTTATATATATATAACATATATATATAAAATATGTAAAAATCCCAAAGTGTGGGATTACAGAGATTATATATATATATATATATCACTAAAATTACAAAAAGTTCGCTGGACATGGTGGCACACGCCTGTAATCCCAGCTACTCTGAGGCCAAGGTACAAGAATTGCTTGAACCCAGGAGGTGGAGGTTGCAGTGAGCTGAGAGATCATACCACTGCACTCCAGCCTGGGCGACAGAGTGAGACCCTGTTTCAAAAAAAAGAAAAGAAAAATAGATCACCCCTGTAATCCCAGCACTGTGGGAATAATATATATATATTCTTTTTGACAGAGAGTCTTGCTCTGTTGCCCAGCTGGAGTGCAGTGGTGCAGTCTCTGCTCACTGCAACATCCACCTCCTGGGTTCAAGTGATTCTTGTGCCTCAGTCTCCCAAGTACCTGGGACTACAAGTGTGCACCACCACGCCCAGCTAATTTTTGTATTTTTTATAGAGATGGGATTTCACCATGTTGGCCAGGCTGGTCTTGAACTCCTGACCTCAGCTGATCCATCCGCCTCAGCCTGCCAAAGTGCGGGGATTACAGGCGTGAGCCACCGCGCATGGCCTACGTACCACAGATTTTATCACAGCTAGACAACAACAACAAAAACTATGGAACAGTCTTACAATGATGGGCTATTATGCAGTCAATTGAAAATGAGTGGGCAGATATATGCTACCATAGAAAGATGTCTATGTATTACTAAGGACAAAAAGCATATTGGTGAATAGCAGGTATAGAATGTCTCTATTTTTACAAATATAATTATTAGTAATAATGGGTTAGACCGGGCACGGTGGCTAATGCCTGTAATCCCAGCACTTTGGGAGGCTGAGGCTGGAGGATCCTGAGGTCAGGAGTTTGAGACCAGCCTGGCCAACATAGTGAAACCCTGTCTCTACTAAAATTACAAAAATTAGCTCGGCATGGTGGTGCATGCCTGTAGTCCCAGCTACTTGGGAGGCTGATGCAGGAGAATCGCTTGAACCTGAGAGGCAGAGGTTGTGGTGACCCGAGATTGCGCCACTGCACTCCAACCTGGGCAACACAGCGAGACTGTGTCTCAAAAAAAATAAAAATAGCTTCCTTCCTTCCTCTCTCTCTCTCTCTCTCTCTCTTTCTTTCTTTCTTTCCCTCTCTGGCCCAGGCTACAATCTACTCGGCTTGCTGCTGCCCGCGCCACGGACTGCCTGGGTCTGCCGGCGCGCGCCACCGCTGCCTGCCTTTTCTCCTTTGGATGCAGGCACGCGTTCGCCATCTTGGCCACGCTGCTCGCCAGCTCCTGACGCCGAGTGCTCTCCCCGCCTCAGCCTCCCGAGGTACTGGGACTACAGACGGAGTCTCGCTCACCCAGTGCTCGGTGTTGCCCGGGCTGGAGTGCGGTGGCGTGGACTGGCCTCGCGGCAGCCTCTACCCCCCGGCCGCCTGCATTGGCCTGCCAGGGTGCTGGGATTGCAGCCCCTGCCTGGCCGCCGCCCCATCTGGAAGGTGGGGAGCGCCTCTGCCCGGCCGCCCCGTCTGGGAGGTGAGGAGCACCAGTGAGGAGCACCTCTGCCCGGCCGCCCCGTCTGGGAAGTGAGGAGCGCCTCTGCCCGGCCACCCACCGTCTGGGAAGTGAGGAGCGCCTCTGCCCGGCCACCCACCGTTTGGGAAGTGAGGAGCGCCTCTGCCCGGCCACCCACCATCTGGGAAGTGAGGAGCGCCTCTGCCCGGCCACCCACCGTCTGGGAAGTGAGGAGCGCCTCTGCCCGGCCGCCCCATCTGGGAGGTGAGCAGCGCCTCTGCCCGGCCACCCCGTCCGGGAAGAAGTGAGGAGCGCCTCTGCCCGGCCGCCCCGTCCGGGAAGAAGTGAGGAGCGCCTCTGCCCGGGCGCCCCGTCAGGAAGAAGTGAGGAGTGCCTCTGCCCGGCCGCCCCGTCTGGGAAGTGAGGAGCGCCTCTGCCCGGCCGCCCCGTCCGGGAAGAAATGAGGAGCGCCTCTGCCCGGGCGCCCCATCCGGGAAGAAGTGAGGAGTGCCTCTGCCCGGCCGCCCCATCCGGGAAGAAGTGAGGAGCGCCTCTGCCCGGCCACCCATCGTCAGGGAAGTGAGGAGCGCCTCTGCCCGGCCACCCACCGTCTGGAAAGTGAGGAGCGCCTCTGCCCGGCCGCCCCGTCTGGGAAGTGAGGAGCGCCTCTGCCCGGCCACCCACTGTCTGGGAAGTGAGGAGCGCCTCTGCCCGGCCACCCACCGTCTGGGAAGTGAGGAGCGCCTCTGCCCGGCCACCCATCGTCTGGAAAGTGAGGAGCGCCTCTGCCCGGCCACCCACCGTCTGGGAAGTGAGGAGCGCCTCTGCCCGGCCGCCCCGTCTGGGAAGTGAGGAGCGCCTCAGCCCGGCCACCCATCGTCTGGGAAGTGAGGAGCGCCTCTGCCCGGCCACCCATCGTCTGGGAAGTGAGGAGCGCCTCTGCCCGGCCACCCTGTCTGGGAAGTGAGGAGCGCCTCTGCCCGGCCGCCCCGTCTGAGAAGTGAGGAGCGCCTCTGCCCGGCCACCCACCGTCTGGGAAGTGAGGAGCGCCTCTGCCCGGCTACCCATCGTCTGGGAGGTGAGGAGCGCCTCTGCCCGGCCGCCCCGTCCGGGAAGAAGTGAGGAGCGCCTCTGCCCGGCCGCCCCGTCGGGAAGAAGTGAGGAGCGCCTCTGCCCGGCCGCCCCGTCCGGGAAGAAGTGAGGAGCGCCTCTGCCCGGCCGCCCCGTCTGGGAGGTGAGGAGCGCCTCTGCCCGGCCACCCATCGTCTGGAAAGTGAGGAGCGCCTCTGCCCGGCTGCCCCATCTGGGAAGTGAGGAGGGCCTCTGCCCGGCCACCCATCGTCTGGGAGGTGAGGAGCGCCTCTGCCCGGCCACCCATTGTCTGGGAAGTGGGGAGCGCCTCTGCCCGACCACCCATCGTCTGGGAAGTGAGGAGCGCCTCTGCCCGGCCACCTATTGTCTGGGAAGAAGTGAGGAGCGTCTCTGCCTGGCCGCCCCGTCTGGGAAGTGAGGAGCCCCTCTGCCCGGCCGCCCCGTGTCTGGGTAGAAGCGAGGAGCTCCTCTGCCTGGCCGCTCCGTCTGGGAGGTCTACCACGGAGGCCAGAAGCAATGTGGGGGCTGGACGTGGTGGCTCACGCCTGTGGTCCCGGCACTCTGGGGGGCGAGGCGGGTTGATCACTTCGGGCTAGGAGTTCGAGACCAGTCTGGCCAACTTGGCGAAACATGAAGAATACAACAGACAAACCAACCAACCAACTCAATGACAACAAAACAGGTCTACCCTGGAGTCATACTCTAATTTTTTCTATTTTCCTCCCTTTCTGATCCTTTATCCCACTTTCTTTTTCTTCCTCTTCCTTCTCCCTCTTCTTTGTCAAATAGAGGATTGAGTTATTATCACTGATCCATATAAAGTCCCTCTTTCATTTATTTTAACTCCCACCCCCATTTCTATTCCCCGACTTCCCATGTGCAACCTTCCTAATATGTTTGATACGCATCTTTTTGTTTGTATGTATTTTTAGAAAATGTTTATTGTTTTTGTATGCAAAAAAATGAATAAAAAAAATAAATAAAATAAAAATAAAATAAAAATAAAAAAATAAAAAATAAATAAATAAATAAAGGGTTAGGGCCAGGCACGGTGGCTCACACCTGTAATCCCAGCACTTTGGGAGGCTGAGGCAGGAGGATCACGAGGTCAGGAGATCAAGACCATCCTGGCTAACACAGGTGAAACCCCGTCTCTACTAAAAATACAAAAAATTATCTGGGCATGGTGGCACGTGCCTATAGTACTGGCTACTTGGGAGGCTGAGGCAGGAGAATGGCGTGAACCCGGGAGGCGGAGCATGCAGTGAGCCGAGATCGCGTCACTGCACTCCAGCCTGGGCAACAAAGCAAGACTCTGTCTCAAAAAAAATAAAATAAAATAAAAATAAATAAATAAATAAAGGGTTAGAAGCTGATGGAATATGCAACAAACTGTTAGCAGTACTGGGGAGAGAAGTGTTATGGGGAGCGTTCATTGTACATTACAAATTTTTGAGATGTTTGAAGTCAAAACTAGAAAGTATTTTTTCTAAAAAAACATTCAGGCCAGGAGCCGTGGATCATGCCTGTAATCCTAGCACTTTGGGAGGCCGAGGCAGGTGGATTGTTTTAGCTCAGGAGTTCGAGACCAGCCTGGGCAACACGGTGAAACCCCGTCTCTACTAAAATACAAAAAAAAAAAAAAAAAAGTTAGTCGGCATGGTGCCGTGTGCCTGTAGTCCCAGCTACTCAGGAGGCTGAGACAGGAGAATTGCTTGAACCTGGGAGGCGGATGTTGCAGTGAGCTGAGATCACACCACTGAACTCCAGCCTGGGTGACAGAGCGATACTCGATACTCCATCTCAAAAAACAAAAACAAAAACACCTTCAATGGCTCCTCTTTGCTGTTAGGATAAAGTTTCAATTGCAGGGAATCATCCATGCTTACCTACCTTATTTCTCTGAACTTCCCTCCCGGCAGCCAAGTGGAATTATTTCTATTCTTCTGGTGCCATACTCTCTCTGTTGTTGGGACATTCACACATATACTCCTTCTGTCTGAAATACCACAGCAATCCTTTCTTTACCCACAAATTCCTGATCACTCTGCAGGTCTCAACTAACATATTCCTTTTTCTATAAAGTGCCCACCCGCTGATCCCTCTGAGCCCTAGTTACACACTCCTCTTGTGCCCTGTCTGGCAAATACCCTGTACTTATTTTATTATTTATTTATTTTTAATTATTTAATTATTTTTAATTAATTAATTGATTGATTTTTTGAGACGGAGTCTCACTCTGTTGCCCAGGCTGGAGTACAATGGCGCAATCTCAGCTCACTGCAACCTCCGACTCCCTGGTTCAAGCGATTCTCCTGCCTCAGCCTCCCAAGTAGCTGGGACTACAGGTGCATGCCACCACACCCAGCTAATTTTTTTGTATTTTCAGTAGAGATGGGGTTTCACCATATTAGCCATGATGGTCTCAATCTCCTGACCTCATGATCCGTCCCCCTCGGCCTCCCAAAGTGCTGGGATTACAGGCTAGAGCCACCATGCCCAGCCTTTTTTATTTTTATTTTTTGAGACAGAGTCTCACTCTGTCACCCAGGCTGGAGTGCAGTGGCGCGTTAAGCAATTCTCCTGCCTCAGTCTCCGGAGTAGCTGGGATTACAGGGGCCCGCCACCATGCCCAGCTAATTTTTGTATTTTTAGTAGGGATGGGGTTTCACCATGTTGGCCAGTCTGGTCTGCAACTCCTGACCTCAGGTGATCCTCCCGCCTCAGACTCCCAGAGTGCTGGGATTACAGGCATGAGCCACTGTGCCTGGTCTTCTTTTATTATTATTATTTTTTAGTTGTTCACTTATTTATTTTTTGAGATGGAGTCTTCCTCTGTCGCCCAGGCTGGAATGCAGTGGCGTGATCTTGGCTCACTGCAAGCTCCGCCTCCCGGGTTTACGCCATTCTCCTGCCTCAGCCTCCCCAGTAGCTGAGACTACAGGTGCCCGCCACCACACCTGGCTATTTTTTTTTGCATTTTTATTAGAGACAGGGTTTCACCGTGTTCGCCAGGATGGTCTAGATCTTCTTGCCTCGTGATCCACCTGCCTCAGCCTCCCAAAGTGCTGGGATGACAGGCGTGAGCCACCGTGCCTGGCTATTATTATTATTTTAATAGAGACAGCTCTCAGTATGTTGTCCAGGCTGGTCTCGAACTCCTGGCCTCAAGCGATCCTCCTGCCTCAGCCTCCCAAAGTGCTGGGATTATAGGTGTGAGCCACCATTCCCAGCCTATCCTGTACTTTTGAATCACCTACATTACACACCATATTATAGTTGCCTGGGTCCTTGTCAGCCTTTCCTGCACAGCAGGGAAGGTGACCGTGTCATCCATCTCTCTTTCCCAGCTCCTAATTTAAGACCTGATGAAGAGGGACTCAACCCAAACTTATTGTTCAGATGAATATATACCATTGATTTGTGAATCTGGTCAGGGTTAGTGGATCCCCACCTGCCCCAACCTCATCTATGCTACTACAGCAACAAGGGCTTTCTGGCCCTGAAAAGGACTAGCCTGCCTCTGCCTCCCAAAGTGCGAAGATTACAGGAACGAGCCACCATACCCGGCCTAGTCCTTTATATTCTAAAAGGATTCTTCAAAGGATGGCAAAAGAAACTGATATGCAAATAAGATTTTTTTGATGCCTTGTATCCCCTAAGCTGATGCCATGTGTGGTAACTATAGCCACAATGTGTGGACCTATCAGACTGTGACTCTACCTAAAGGATCTCAAAATAGCTCTGCTCTGCTCTCTGCAGCAGGCAAGCGTCTGCTCTATTCTGCAGTAGCTCATTCTTTACTATTGTTGCTATGTGACAAACTATTGGCTCTCAGTGTTAATCCAAGCCTGCCAGAGAAGGAGGGTGGGCAGAAGGCTTTGGGAGAAGCATCTTTTCTAGAATGTAATGTAACAAACAGGTCTTGAGCATTTCTTAGGTAACTGGCCCTGAAGATACAAATATCTGGTTCAGTTCAACGAACATGAATTAACCCCTATGTGGCAGGCACTGTGTTGGGCAGCAGGGATACAAGAATAAATGAAACTCACCTGGTTTCTGTCTTCAGTTGTTCACTACCTAGTAGGAGAGTCGGACTCATAAATAGGAAACAGCAAGCTCATGTGCAGAAGCAATGATAGAGGCTTGGGTGATGTATGGACATTCAGAGAGTGCTTCAGATGAGTTCAGCAGTGGGCATGGTGATGTGCCCGTGGGACACCCATATGGAGATCACGCATGGACAGCTGGACAAACAAGTCGACAGGAAAATCAGACTCAGTCCATGTCCTCAAGGGTCTTACTACCTAGTGAAACAGAAATGTAAACACAATAAAACAATAGATCAATGACAGTATTCTTTTTTTTCAGACAGAGTGTTCCTTTGTCACCAGGCTGGAGTGCAGTGGCACGATATTGGCTCACTGCAACCTCTGCCTCCTGGGTTCAAATGATTGTCCTGCCTCAGCCTCCCGAGTAGCTGGGATTACAGGCATGCGCCACCACACCCAGATAATTTTTGTGTTTTTAGTAGAGACGGGGTTTCACCATGTTGGCCAGGCTGGTCTTGATCTCCTAACCTCGTGATCCGCCCTCCTCGGCCTCCCAAAGTGCTGAGATTACAGGCGTGAGCCACTGCACCTGGCCCAATGACAGAACTTTGTAGTGGAGGTGAACAGAGGTTCACACAAAGGTGATGGTATAACTACCACGGCCTGGAAATGTTGATGTTCCTCTAGGAGACAGCCTAGGAGCTGAATTATTTTATTTATTTATTTATTTGTTTATTTATTTATTTATTTTTGAGACAGAGTCTCACTCTGTCGCCCAGGCCGGAGTGCAGTGGCTTGACCTCGGCTCACTGCAACCTCCGCCTCCCGGGTTCAAGCGATTCTCCTGCCTCAGCCTCCTGAGTAGCTGGGATTATAGGTGCCTGCCACCATGCCCAGCTAATTTTTTGTATTTTATGGGGTTTCACCATGTTAACCAGGATGGTCTTGATCTCCTGACCTTGTGATCCACCCACTTGGCCTCCCAAAGTGCTGGGATTACAGGCGTGAGGCACCGCATCCCACCAGGAGTTGAGTCTTGAATGATTCCGAGTGGTTTTCTTGGGCCAAAGGAAGAAGCCTGTGTGAAATAATTGGACAACTGCTTGGCTCTGCAGTCCAGGCACAAGTAAGGGGGACATGGCCAGGGCTGGCACAGCAAATCCGTAAAGCCCAGCACCTGGACAATGGGCACTGGTGATGTGGCTTACAAGAGAGGGGAATGTATGGCACTGCCTGGTGATGTAAGACTTTGGGGGTATCGAGGTTGCTAGAGGCATACAAGACAGCAAGCCTTGGCCAAGCATGGTGGCTCATGCCTGTAGTCCCAGCACTTTGGAAGGTCAAGGTGGGAGGATCATTTAAGCCAGTGGTTTGAGACCAGTCTGGGCAACACAGCAGGACCTCATCTCTACAAAAAATTAGAAAATTAGCCAGGCTTGGTGGCGCTTGCACACCTGTAGTCCCAGCTAGAGCCCAGGAGTTCAAGGCTGCAATGAGCTGTGATTGTGCCACTGCACTATAGCCTAGATGACATAGTGAGACCCCAGTCTCATAAAAAGAAAAAAAAAGACAGCAAGCCTTCACCGTTCCATGCTCCTCCAACCTGACAAATATCATATTCCATATGGGGTGCCGAGACCGCAGGGCTTCAGGTGCATCTCCATGAGACACAAGAGGAATGCCTGCCTTGTCTTCCGCCTTGCAGCCTCACTGCAGGTTGATCTTTTGTACTACTTTGATTCATTTTCCATAAATCAAAGTAAATGCAATTTCAAATCAAATCCAAATCAGTACCTTGGTTTAAATTCTTGAACCTCAGTTAAATTCTGTGCTTTGACCCAGCTCAGTTTTCTTGGTAAGAGAAACAGACTCTTGATACTTAAGGCTGCTGAAATCATTGTTGCTGCTGCCAAATGTGTAGAAAAACCAGTAGAGATATTCATTAAGTGATTTATTTATTTATCAAAAATGTATTGAGGCCAGGCATGGTGGCTCACACCTGTAAAGCCAGCACTTTGGGAGGCTGAGGCAGGAGGATTGCGTGAGCCTGGGAGTTTGAGACCAGCCTGGGCAACATAGTGAGACCCTATCTCTACTAAAAATAAAAATAATTAGCCAAGTGTGCTGGTGCTTGTAGTCCCAGCTACTCAGGAGGCTGAGGTGGGAGGATCGCTTGAGCCCAGGAGGTCGAGGCTGCAATGAGCCATGATTACACCACTGCACACCAGACTGGGAAACAGAGTGAGACTTTGTCTCAAAAACAAAAAAAAAAGTATTGAAGCAGCACCTTATGTGGCAAACAAAGAGTGTGTTTATTTAATCTATAGAGGTCTTGTAAATTGATAAGAAAAAAAAGGGAAAAAAAATAGGCAACACCTTCCAAAACAATAAGCAGTTGCAGCTGACTAACCCTAAGTAGAATCCTAATAATTCCCACCTCCTAGTGTCCACATCCTTGTGTGATCCCCTCACTTTGCATGTGGGCAGAACCTATGACCCACTTCTAATGAATATGGCAAAGGTGGTGGGCTGTCATTTCCAGATTATATCATGTTATATAAGACTCTGTGTTAGCAGATTGAATCAGTAGATTCTCCTTGCTGGCTTGATGAAATAACCCACATGTTGAGGAAGCCCACATGGCAAGGAACTCTGGGTGGCCTCTAGAATCTGCCAGAGGCCTCCTGCCAACAATAAAAAGCCAGGGCCCTCAGCCACACAGCCACAGGGAAATGAATTCTGCCAACAATCTGCATGAGCTTAGAAGCAGATTCTTCCCCATTGGAGCCTCCGGATGACAATGTAGCCCAGTCCATACCTTGATTGCAGCCCTGGAAGACCCTGGGCAGAGGACCTGGCTAAGTTATGCCTGGACACTGACCCACAGAAATTGTGAGATAAGGGCCGGGCGCGGTGGCTCACACCTGTCATCCCAGCACTTTGGGAGGCTGAGGCGGGCGTATCACGAGGTCAGGAGATCAAGACCATCCTGGCTAACACGGTGAAACCCTGTCTCTATTAAAAATACAAAAAATTAGCCGGGCGTGGTGGCGGGCACCTGTAGTCCCAGCTACTCGGGAGGCTGAGGCAGGAGAATGGCGTGAATCCGGGAGGCGGAGCTTGCAGTGAGCAGAGATTGCGCCATTGCACTCCAGCCTGGGCAACAGAGCAAGACTCCATCTCGAAAATAAATAAATAAATAAATAAATTGTGAGATAAGGCCCCAGCGCAGTGGCTTACACCTGTAATCCCAGCACTTTGGGATGCTTGAGCCTAGGAGTTCGAGACCAGCCTGGGCAACAAAGTTGAACTCCCACCCACCCCACCTTTTTTTTTTTTTTTTTTGAGACAGGGGCTCACTCTGTCACCCAGGCTTGAGTGCAGTGGCATGATTATAGCTCACTGCAACCTCTGCCTCCCGGGTTCAAGCAATTCTTTAACCTCAGCCTCCCATGTAGCTGCGTCTACAGGCTCGAGCCACAAACACCTAGCTAATTTTTGTATTTTTTGTAGAAACGAGGTTTTACCATGTTGGCCAGGCTTGTCTTAACTCTTGAGCTCAAAGCAATCAGCCTGCCTCGGCCTCCCAAAGTGCTGGGATTTGCCGTGTTGGCCAGGCTTGTCTTGAACTCCTGAGCTGAAAGCGATCCACCTGCCTCAGCCTCCAAAAGTGCTGGGATTATAGGCGTGAACCACCATACCTGGCTGGGCATGGTGGCGTGTATATGTGGTCCCAGGGAGCTTGAGGATCGCTTGAACCCAGGAGGTTGAGGCTGCAGGGAGCCCTGCACTCCAGTGTGGGCAACAGAGTAAACTCTGTCTCAAAAAAAAAAGGAGACCGCGTCCGCTCCGCAAGCACAGAGCCTCACCCTCGAGGCTTGGCTGCCTGTCCACACCCCCAGCCAGCTCACCATGGATGATGATATTGCTGCGCTTGTTGTTGACAACGGCTCTGGCATGTGCAAGGCCAGCTTCGCGGGTGATGACGTCCCCTGGGCCGTCTTCCCTTCCATCGTGGGGTGCACCAGGCACCAGGTCATGATGGTGGGTGTGGGTCAGAAGGATTCCTATGTGGGCAACGAGGCCCAGAGCAAGAGAGGCATCCTGACCCTGAAGTATCCCATCGAGCATGGCATCATCACCACCTGGGACAACATGGAGAAGATCTGGCACCACATCTTCTACAACAAGCTGCATGTGGCTCCCGAGGAGCACTCTGCGCTGCTGACCGAGGCCCCACTGAACCCCAAAGCCAACCACAAGAAGATGACCCAGATCATGTTTGAGACCTTCAACACCCCAGCCATGTATGTGGCCATCCAGGCCGTGCTGTCCCTGTATGCCTCTGTCCGTACTGCCCATGTACAAGGGGTATGCCCTCCCCCACGCCATCCTGCCTCTGGACCTGGCTGGCCGGGACCTGACTGACTACCTCATGAAGATCCTCACTGAGCACGGCTAGAGCTTCACACCTCGGCCAAGCGGGAAATCGTGCGTGAGACATCAAGAAGAAGCTGTGTTACATCGCCCTGGACTTTGAGCAGGAGATGGCCATGGCGGCCTCCAGCTCCTCCCTGGAGAAGAGCTACAAGCTGCCCGATGGCCAGGTCATCACCATCGGCAACGAGCGGTTCCACTGCCCCGAGGTGCTCTTCCAGCCTTCCTTCCTGGGCATGGAATCCTGTGGCATCCACAAAACTACCTTCAACTACATCATGAAGTGTGACGTGGACATCTGCAAAGACCCGTACACCAACACAGTGCTGTCTGGCGGCACCACCATGTACCAGGATGCAGAAGAAGATCACCGCCCTAGCGCCCAGCATGATGAAGATCAAGATCATTGCTCCTCCCGAATGCAAGTACTCCGTGTGGATCAGCAGCTCCATCCTGGCCTCTCTGTCTACCTTCCAGCAGATGTGGATCAGCGAGCAGAAGTATGACCAGTCCGGCCCCTCCATCATCCACGAATGCTTCTAGGTGGACTGTGACTTAGTTGCATTACACACTTTCTTGACAAAACCTAACGCGCAGAAAACAAGATAAGATTGGCATGGCTTTATTTTTGTTGTTGTGGTTTTGTTTTGGGCTTTTTTTGGCTTGACTCAGGATTTAAAAACTGGAACAGTGAAGGTGACAGCAGTTGGTTGGAGCGAGCATCCCCCAAAGTTCTACAGTGTGGCCGAGGACTTTGATTGTACACTGTTCTTTTTTTAATAGTCATTCCAAATATCATGAGATGCATTGTTACAGGAAGCCCCTAACAAAGCTCCTAAAAGCCACCCCACTTCTCTCTAAGGAGAATGGCCTGGTCCTTTCCCTAGTCCACACAGGGGAGGTGACAGCATTGCTTTCATGTAAATTATGTAATGCAAAATTTTTTAAATCTTCGCCTTTTTTTTATTTTGTGTTATTTTGAATGATCAGCCTTCATGCCCCGCCTTTTTTGTCCCCTAACTTGAGATGTATGAAGGCTTTTGGTCTCCCTGGGAGTGGGTGGAGGCAGCCAGGGCTTACCTGTACAGTGACTTGAGACCAGGTTGAATAGAAGTGCACACTTTAAAAAAAAAAAAAAAAAGGCAGAGGCTCTGCCCTCATGACCTAATCAACCTGACCACCTTCCAGAGCCCCACCTCCTAATATCATCACCTTGGTGACTAGATTTCAACATGGTTTTTGGAGGAACATACACATTCAAACCCTGGCAATCATACACATAGGGCATATATGAAATATAATAAGTACGATTTATTTATTTATTTATTTAGTTTTTAGTTTTATTATTATTATTTTTTTGAGACAGAGTCTGGCTCTGTCGCCCAGGCTGGAGTGCAGTGGTGCAATGTCGGCTCACTGCAAGCTCCGCCTCCCGGGTTCACACCATTCTCCTGCCTCAGCTTCCCGAATAGCTGGGACTACAGGCGCCTGCCACCACGCCTGGCTAATTTTTTTGTATTTTTAGTAGAGACGGGGTTTCACTGTGTTAGCCAGGATGGTCTCGATCTCCTGACCTCGTGATCCGCCCGCCTCGGCCTACCAAAGTGTTGGGATTACAGGCATGAGCCACCGTGCCCGGCCAATAAGTACAATTAAAAGATAAAGCCAACATTTGTGTAATCATTACCCAGGCCATGAAATAAAATATAGCCCGTCTTAGCAGACCAGCTCCCAACTGTGTGGCCTTCCCATATACCCTTTGCTTCCCTGAAGATGTAACCACTACACTGACTCCCGTCACCATTATTCCCTTTCCTTTTGACAATCCAGCCACATTGATGTGTAAAGCTGTGATTTGTTCATTTTATTGCTGTGTGATTTCCACTGTATTAATAAACTAGAATTTAGTTTTCCACTTTACTATGAACAAACATTTGAGGTCCCCCCGCTTTCTTATTTTTAGAGACAGGGTCTCACTGTGTTTGTTGCTCAGGCTGGAATGCAGTGATGAGATCATAGCTCACTGTAGCCTCGAACTCCTGGGCTCAAGTGGTCCTCCCACCTCAGCTTCCTGAGTAGCTGGGACCACAGGTACATGCCACCAAGCCCAGCTAGGTTTTCCATTTTTGTTCTATTAGAAACACTTCTGCTCTAAACAATAATTTATAAGACTCCTGGAACACATAGGGAAGGCTTCGTCAAGGAGTATGTATACTAGGAGTGGAATTGCTGGGATAAAGGGTGTGTATATCTTCAGTTTTTCTAAATAATGCTAAACCACTTGTCTGTACAGTTTACCAATTTATACTCCTGCCCCAGTGTGTGAGAGTTCCCACTGCTCCACTTCACTGGCAATATTTGGTTTTCACAGACTTCTTAATTTTAAACACTCAGATGAGCATGCAATGGTGCTTTATTGTGATTTTAGTTTAGTTTAGTTTAGTTTTGTTTTGTTTTGGGGGCAGTGTCTCACTCTGTTGCCCAGACTGGAGTGCAGTGGCGCGATATCAGCTCACTGCAATATCTGCCTCCTGGGTTCAAGTGATTCTGGTGCCTCAGCCTCCCAAGTAGCTGGGATTACAGGCGTATGCCACAACACCGGCTAATTTTTGTATTTTTACTAGAGACAAGGTTTCGCCACTTTGGCCAGGCTGGTCTTGAACTCCCAACCTCAGATGATCCGCCCACCTCGGTCTCCCAAAGTGCTGGGATTACAGGCGTGAGCCACCCTGCCTGGCTGATTCTAATTTTTAATTGGTAGTTCCTTTATTGCCCATTTGGATTTCTTCTTTTGTAACATTCCAGTTCAAGTTTTTTTTCAATTTCTTGTTTGTCTTTGTCTCATTGATATGATTTGTAATTTCTCACTTTGTTACTTGCCCTTTAAGTTTGCAAATGGGGCCGGGCGCGGTGGCTCACGCCTGTAATCTAGCACTTTGGGAGGCCGAGGCGGGCGGATCACGAGGTCAGGAGATTGAGATCATCCTGGCTAACACAGTGAAACCCCATCTCTACTAAAAATACAAAAAATTAGCCGGGTGAGGTGGCGGGCACCTGCAGTCCCAGCTACTCGGGAGGCTGAGGCAGGAGAATGGCGTGAACCCCAGTGGGTGGAGCCTGCAGCGAGCCGAGATTGTGCCACTGCACTCCAGCCTGGGTGACAGCGAGACTCCGTCTCAAAAAAAAAAAAAAAGTTTGCAAATGGATCTTAAGTATATGATAAGATGTTCAACTTCAACTATAAAAAGAGATATGACAAAACCACAATGATATTCTTTTTGTCACTATAAGATAGGCCAAAAACCAAAGGGTTTAATAATACCATGTTGACAGTCATGTGAAGAATGTATGGATCACAGTATAAATTGGTGAACTTCAGTGGAAAGCAGTCTGGCATATCTAACACACTATTAAAATTGTGTGAGGCTGGGCCTGTAATCCCAGCACTTTGGGAGGCCAAGGCAGGCAGATCACGAGGTCAGGAGTTCAAGACCAGCCTGGCCAATATGGTGAAACTCCATCTCTACTAAAAACACAAAAATTAGCCAGGCATGGTGGCGTACGCCTGTAGTCCCAGCTACTCGAGAGGCTGAGGCAGAAGAATGGCTTGAACCCAGGAGGCAGAAGTTGCACTGAGTTGAGATCGCACCACTGCACTCCAGCCTGGGCGACAGAACAAGACTCTGTCTCAAAAAAATAAAAAATAAAAAATTGTGTGGGCCGGGCCTACAATCTCAGCACTTTGGGAGGCTGAGGCTGGTGGATCACTTGAGGCCAGGAGTTCAAGACCAGCTTGGCCAATATGGTGAAACCCTGTCTCTATTAAAAATACAAAAATTAGGCTGGGTGCAGTGGCTCATGTCTGTAATCTCAGCACTTTGGGAGGCCGAGGCAGGTGGATCACCTGAGGTCGGGAGTTTGAGACCAGCCTGACCAACATGGAGAAACCCCATCTCTATTAAAAATACAAACATTAGCCAGGTATGTTGGTGGGCACCTGTAGTCCCAGCTACTAAGGAGGCTGACGCAGGAGAATTGCTTGAACCTGAGAGGCGGAGGTTGCAGTGAGCCAAGATCGCACCACTGCATTCCAGCCTGGGCCACAAGAGCGAAAAAAAAAAAAAAATTAGCCAAGCATAGTGGCACTTGCTACTTGTGAGGCTGAGGCATGAGAACCACTTGAACCTGGCGGACGGAGATTACAGTGAGCCAAGATTGTGCCACTGCCCTCCAGCCTGGGCAACAGAGCGAGACTGTCTCAAAACAAAAAAAAAGTGTGTGTACAGTTTCACTCAACCATTTTACTATTCAGAATTTGTCCTATGGATATACTCACTTGTGTGTGAAATGACACGTTCAAGGATATTCAGGGTAACATTGTTTATAATAGCAAAATATTGAAAAGAACTTGACCAGGCGAGGTGGCTCAGGCCTGTAATCCCAGCACTTTGAGAGGCCAAGGTGGGTGGATCTCTTGGGTTCATGAGTTGGAGAGCAGCCTAGGCAATAGGATGAAACCTCATCTCTACAAAAAAAAAAAATACAGAAATTAGCCAGACATGGTGGTGTGTGCCCGTAGTCTCAGCTACTTAGAGGCTGAGGCAGAAAGATCAATTGAGCCCAGGAGATAGAGGCTGTAGTGAGTCCTTATCATGACACTGCATTCCAGCCTGGGTGACAGAATGAGACCCCCGTCTCAAAAAACAAACAAGCAAACAAACAAACAAACAAAAAATACTAAAAAACCCAGCCTGGACAACCTGACGAAACCTTGTCTCTACCAAAAACAAACAAAAGAAAAACCAAAAAAAACCGCCCCCCCAAAAAGAATTAGCTAGGTGTGATGGCACGCATCTGTAGTTCCAGCTTCTCAGGAGGCTGAGGAGGGAGGATTGCTTGAGCCCAGTAGGTTGAAGCTGCAGTGAGCCGTGACTGCACCACTGCACTCCAGCCTGTGTGACAGAGTGGTAATTTATTATTTATTTGAACTTAAATAAAGAACTTAAATGCCCAGTGATGACGACTGATTAAACAATTTATGATACATCTTTACAAAGGTACAGTATACTGAGTTTTAAAAATCCATTTTATATACACTGAAAATGCATATTTTCCAAGACACAATATTAAGTAAGAAAGTAATCAGGTGCAGAATATGTGTAAAATATACGATAATCTCCAGAGTGTATATGCATATATGCTTGTTTTCACATAGAATATCTTGGAGAAGGCTGGGCGTGGTGGTTTACGCCTGTAATCCCAGGACTTTGGGAGGCTGAGGTGGGCAGATCACCTGAGGTCAGGAATTCGAGACCAGCCTGGCCAACATGATGAAACCCCGTCTCTACTAAAAATACAAAAAAATTAGCTGGGCGTGGTGGCGGGCGCCTGTAATCCCAGCTACTTCGGAGGCTGAGGCAGAAAAATCACTTGAACCCGTGAGGTGGAGCTTGCATACAGCCAAGATTGCTCCATTGCACTCCAGCCTGGGCAACAAGAGAGAAACGCTGTCTCAAAAAAATTAATTAATTAATTAATTAAAAAGGTATAGAGGTATAGTCAGTGGGTGATTGGGGAATCAGGGTGAAAAGAGATTTTTTTTTTTTACTGTACATCAATTTGCACCTTTCAGATTTTCTATGATATGCATGTATTCCCTATGAAAAGTAAGTCAAACAGCCAGGCACAGTGGCTCAAGCCTGTAATCCCAGCACTTTGGGAGGCCGAGGTGGGTGGATCACCTAAGATTAGGAGTTCGAGCCAGCCTGGCCAACATGAGGAAACCTTGTCTCTGGGTGACAGAGTGTGAGACTCCATCTCGAAATAAAATAAAATAAAAGTAAGTTGAGTGATTTTAACATGTCAGGCCTGTACTAAATTCTAGAGGTACAGTGGTGAACGAAACAGAAACCTTGCCTTAGGGAGCTGCCAGTCTGGTGCTGGGAGACACTCCCTGAACTCAGCGCTGCAGGGATGTGTGATGAGTGCCGTGACGGGGCATACCAACACCAAGGCACTTTGGAGGAGGGTGACACACAGCAGGGACACCCAGCAGTCTTGGAGGTGGGCAGGCAATCTGAAATTTACATAGGGGGCAGAAAGAAGAGGGAGCCAGTCCATGGAGGTGGCTTAAGGGACAGGAGGCCCCAGCAGAGAAAACAGCATTTGTGGAGGAGGGCAAAGCTCTGTCAATTTGAGGAACTGAAAGAAGTTCAGCTCAACCGGAAGCCTACATGAGTCAAATTGGTTTTCAGAAAAAGCCATGCTAGAAATGTGGAGAAAGGATTGAAAAGGGAAAGAGTGGAGTCAAGAAGATGGGTTACGCCGGGTGCGGTGGCTCATGCCTGTAATCCCAACACTTTGGGAGGCCAAGGTGGGCGGATCACCTGAGGTCAGGAGTTTGAGACCAGCCTGGCCAACATGGTGAAACCCCATCTCTACTAAAAATACAAAAAAATTAGCTGGGCGTGGTGGTGTGTGCCTGTAATCTCAGCTACTCGGGAGGCTGAGGCAGGAGAATCACTTGAACCCAAGGAGGCAGAGGTTGCGGTGAGCCGAGATTGAGCCACTACACCCCAGCCTGGGTGACAGAGCAAGATTCTGTCTCAAAAAAAAAAAAAAAAAAGAAAGAAAAAAGAAAAAGAAAAAGAAAAAAGAAAAAAGAAAAGAAAAGAAGAAGATGGGTTAGGAAGCTTCTGTAGTCATCAGATAAGAGGAGACAGGAGGCTGGATTAAGGAGGTGGTGGTGGGGGACAGAAAGGACGGGACGGATTCAATAGACCCTGAGAACTTAGAATCTACAGACATGGTGATTGGATGACTGAGTGAAGGAAATGGAGGATCATTATAATAATAAAAGCTAATATTTTGTAAGAATTTCCTTGGGAGGCTGAGGCAGGCGGATGTCTTGAGGTCAGGAGTTCGAGACAAGCCTGGCCAACATGGTGAAACCCCGTCTCTGCTAAAAATACAAAAAAAATTAGCCGGGCATGGTGGCAGGCACCTGTAATCCCAGCTACTCGGGAGGCTGAGGTTCGAGAGTCACTTGAACCCGGGAGGCAGAGGTTGCAGTGAACTGAGATCGCACCATGGCACTCCAGCCTGGGTAACAGAGAGAGACTCTGTCGCAAAAAAAAAAAAAAAAAAAAAAAAAAAAAGAATTTCCTATGGGGGGGGCAGCACCTCTCCAGCACTTGGTGTGATTCCGTCGCTCAGTCTTCTCAGCAACGAGGGAAGTAGGTACTGCTGTAATGAGAGTTTACAGATTAAAAGTTGAAGGAGGTTAAGAAACTTCACTGGCCAGGCGCGGTGGCCCACGCTTGTAATCCCAGCATTTTGAGAGGCCGAGGCGGGCGGATCACGAGGTCAGGAGATCGAGACCACGGTGAAACCCCGTCTCTACTGAAAATACAAAAAAATTAGCCGGGCGTGGTGGCGGGCGCCTGTAGTCCCAGCTACTCGGAGAGGCTGAGGCAGGAGAATGGCGTGAACCCGGGAGGCGGAGCTTGCAGTGAGCCGAGATTGCGCCACTGCACTCCAGCCTGGGCGACAGAGCAAGACTCCGTCTCAAAAAAAAAAGAAACTTCACTGATGCCGGGCATGGTGGCTCGTCTCTGTAATCCCAGCACTTTGGGAGGCCAAGGTGGGTGGATTCCTTGAGCTCAGGTGTTTGAGACCAGTCTGGGCAACACCAAGAAACCCCATCTCTACCAAAAATACAAAAATTAGCCGGTCGTGGTAGTGTGCACCTGTGGTCCCAGCTACTTGAGAGACTGAGATGGAGGATCTCTTGAGCCCAGGAGGTGAGGCTGCAGTGAGAGACACCAACTCTAGGGAACCTAGAGACAAACCCAACCCTGTCTGTGTCCTCATGGAACTTCAGGGCCAAGGATGGTGACGTTAGTGACCTTTATGCTAAGAGAGGGGTAGGTGGGCATCAGGAGCTGTAGGAGCACAGAGCAGGGAGAGGAGATCTAATCCGACTTGGGGAGAAGATTCCTTAATACAAGATGTGGCTGGAGGTAAATCTTTTTTTTTTTTTTTTTTTTTTTGAGACAAGAGTCTGGCTCTGTCGCCCAGGCTGGAGTGCAGTGGCACAATCTCTACTCACTGCAACCTCCACCTCCCAGGTTCAAGCGATTCTCTTGCCTCAGCTTCCCAAGTAGCTGGGATTACAGGCATGCACCACCATGCCTGGCTAATTTTTATTTATTTTTGAGACCTAGTCTCTCTCCATCACGCAGGCTGGAGTGCAGTGGCGCAATCTCGGCTCACAGCAATCTCCGCTTCCCGGGTTCAAGCGATTCTCCTGCCTCAGCCTCCCGAGTAGGTGGGATTACAGGCATGTGCCACCATGCCCGGCTAATTTTTTTTTTTTTTTTTGGATTTTTAGTAGAGAGGGGGTTTCACCATATTGGCCAGGCTGGTCTTGAACTTTTGAACTCAGGTGATCCACTTGTCTTGGCCTCCCAAAGTGCTGGGATTACAGGTATGAGCCACTGCGCCCGGCCAATTTTTTTTTGTTTGTTTGTTTTTGCATTTTTTTAGTAGAGACAGGGTTTCACCATGTTGGCCAGGCTGGTCTCGAACTCCTGACCTCAGGTGATCAACCTGCCTCGGCCTCCCAAAGTGCTGGCATTACAGGCATGAATCACTGTGCCCGGCCTGGGTAAATCTTGAAGGACAAGTAGTGACAGACAAGTAAAGGGCAGAGCCTCAGGTGGAGAGAGTAGTGTGGATGAAGGTGCCTGCCATTAAGTGAAGGTGTGTCATTACAGGGTGAGACACCGTGCCCAATCAGCACACATCTTATTCTGGAACCCATGCTAAACAATAGCCACTATCTGGGGCACATTGTTCTCACAGAGGAGGACTAACCAAAAGTACCCCAGCCAAGCTACACAATTGCATTTCAAGCTCTGCTCAAATGTTTCAAAGTTCAGGCTGGGTACAGTGGTTCATATCTGTAATCCCAGCACTTTGGGAGACCAAGGTGGGAGGATCACTTGAGCCCAGGAGTTCCAGACCAGCCTGCGCAACATGGTGACACCCCTTCTCTTAAAAACAAAAACAAAAACAAAAGGCCAGGCGTGGTGGCTCATGCCTGTAATCCAGCACTTTGGGAGGCTGAGGCAGGCGGATCACCTGAGGTCAGGAGTTCAAGACCAGCCTGGCCAACATGTCGAAACTCCATTTCTACTCAAAGTACAAAGATTAGCTAGACACAGCGGTGCACACCTGTAATCCCAGCTACTCGGGAGGCTGAGGCACAAGAATTGCTTGAACCCAGGAGGTGGAGGTTGCAGTGAGCCAAGATCGCGCCACTGCACTCCAGCTTGGGCAACAGAGTGAGACTGCCTAAAAAAAAAAAGGGACAAGGCCGGGCACGGTGGCTCATGCCTGTAATCTCAGCACTTTGGGAGGCCAAGGCGGGCAGATCATGAGGTCGGGAGATCAAAACCATCCTGGCTAACATGGTGAAACCCCGTCTCTACTGAAAATACAAAAAATTAGCCAGGCGTGGTGGCCGGCGCCTGTAGTCCCAGCTACTCGAGAGGCTGAGGCAGGAGAATGGTGTGAACCCGGGAGGCGGAGCTTGCAGTGAGCCAAGATCGCGCCACTGCACTCCAACCTGGGCAACAGAGAGAGACTGTGTCTCAAAAAAAAAAAAAAAAGGGACAAAATCCATGTCCACTCATATCCCTTTGTTCAAAACATGTCATATGGCCAATTCCAAAGTCGGCAGGGCAGGCAAACATGTTAAGGGTTGGAGGGTCATTGTGAACTTGTAAGACAGCGTGTGGCAACCTGTCACTGGGGACAGAGAGGAGAAATAGATTAGAATCTTGAGATTTGGTGGCTGATTTGATGTAGGGGATCTGACAAGGATTGCCTCAGGTGATTAAATTGAAGATATTACCATTAAACAACAGGGGTGCAGGAAGAGGAACGTTGTCATAGATGTTTGTTGATGCCCAACATCAAATCTGGCTTCTTGGCTGGTCCAATGGTAGTGGGTTGTCAGAGCTTACTAACATTAGTGTCACTACATTTGGTATACAACCTCCCAGTGCTAAATTTTTTTTTTTTTTTTTTTGAGACGGAGTCTCGCTCTGTCGCCCAGGCTGGAGTGCAGTGGCGCAATCTCGGCTCACTGCAAGCTCCGCCCCCCGGGGTTCACGCCATTCTCCTGCCTCAGCCTCCCGAGTAGCTGGGACTACAGGCGCCCGCCACCGCGCCCGGCTGATTTTTTGTATTTTTAGTAGAGACGGGGTTTCACCATGTTAGCCAGGATGGTCTCGATCTCCTGACCTTGTGATCCGCCCGCCTTAGCCTCCCAAAGTGCTGGGATTACAGGCGTGAGCCACTGCGCCCGGCAATCCCAGTGCTAAATTTGGCTAAAAAAATATCTTGTCATAACAGTACCCTGTTTTTTTTTTTTTTTTGGAGACAGGGCCTTGCTTTGTCACTCAGGTTTGCATCCAGTGGCACAAACACGGCTCACTGCAGCCTTAAACTCCTGGGCTCAAGCAATCCTCCCGCCTCAGCCTCCTGAGTATGTGGGGCTACAGGTGGCTACCACCACGCTTGGCTAATTTTTTTTTTTTTTTTTTTTTGAGACAGAGTCTCGCTCTGTCGCCCAGGCTGGAGTGCAGTGGCCCAATCTCGGTTCACTGCAAGCTCCGCCTCCCGGGTTCATGCCATTCTCCTGCCTCAGCCTCTCCGAGTAGCTGGGACTACAGGCGCCCGCCACCATGCCCGGCTAATTTTTTGTATTTTTAGTAGAGACGGGGTTTCACCGTGGTCTTGATCTCCTGACCTCGTGATCTGCCCGCCTCGGCCTCCCAAAGTGCTGGGATTACAGGTGTGAGCCACCGCGCCCGGCCGAAAGAGCAATTTTTAAATTTTTTATAGGGACAGGGTCTTACTTGGTTGCCCAGGTTGATTTCAAACTCCTGGGCTCAAGTGATCCTTCTGCCTCGGCCCCCCAAAGTGCTGGGATTACAAGCATGAGCCACTGAGCCGGGGCAATGTTTTGATATATGCATACATTGTGGAATGGCTAAATCAAGCTAATTAAGCTAATTAACATATCCATTAACTCACACACATCTTTTTTGTGATAAGAACATTTAAAATCTACTCTTCACAATTTTCAAGTATACAATATATTGTTATTAACTACAGTTACATGTTTTACAGTAGATCTCTTGTACTGTGTGCTCCTGTCTAACTGAAATTTTATATCCGTTAACCAAAATCTTTCTAATCCTATTATTCACTAAGCAGGTAGAAATACTGATATGAAACATGATAAATTGGTTGCAAACGGAGATTAGTCTTTGAAAGTATCAGCATATAATTAAGACTTGATGCTAAGGGGTGAATGAGCTTTCCCAGGGAGACCTGATAAAGCTAAAATAGAAGAGGGTCTTGGATCTTGGAGAACCGCATCATCTAAGGAGCTGGCTGTATGCAGAACAGCACAGTGTCGACTCAGAAGGCATGGTCATTGAGGAAGGAGAGGGGAAGTGGTGCAGGGGCCAAGGGATTCAGGAGTCTCCAAAAGTAGGAAATCTTTTGTCTTTCTTTCTTCCTTTCTTTCTTTCTTTCTTTCTTTCTTGCTTTCTTGCTTTCTTGCTTTCTTGCTTTCTTGCTTTCTTTCTTTCTTTCTTTTTCTTGCTTTCTTTCTTGCTTTCTTTCTTGCTTTCTCTTTCCTTTCTTCTTTCTTTCCTTTCTTTCTTTCCTTCCTTCCTTCCCTCCCTCCCTCCCTCCCTCCCTCCCTCCCTCCTTCCTTCCTTCCTTCCTTCCTTCCTTCCTTCCTTCCTTCCTTCCTTCTTTCCTTCCTTCCTTCCCTCCTTTCTTTCCTTCTTTCTTTCTTTTCTGAGACAGAGTCTCACTCTGTCACCCAGGCTGGAGTGCAGTGGCACAATCTTTGCTCACTGCAACCTCCACCTCCCAAGTTCAAGCGATTCTCTCACCACCACACCAGGCTAATTTTTGCATTTTTAATAGAGACCGGGTTTCTCCATGTTGGCCAGGCTGGTCTCGAGCTCCTGAACTCAAGTGATCTGCCCGCTTTGGCCTCCTAAAGAGCTGGGGTTACAGATGTGAGCCACCATGCCCGGCCTACATTTAATCTTTTCCATGTAATCTTTTTTTTTTTTTGAGATGGAGTTTTGCTCTTGTTGCCTAGGCTGGAGCACAGTATCTTGATTTCAGCTCACTGCAACCTTGGCCTCCCGGGTTCAAGCGATTCTCCTGCCTCAGCCTCCTGTGTAGCTGGGATTACAGGCGCCCGCCACCATGCATGG
Source organism: Symphalangus syndactylus (assembly GCF_028878055.3). Lineage (NCBI taxonomy): Eukaryota > Metazoa > Chordata > Mammalia > Primates > Hylobatidae > Symphalangus > Symphalangus syndactylus. Next base: position 18,710,509 of record NC_072440.2, read on the forward strand.
CTAATTTTTTGTATTTTTAGTAGAGAAAGGGTTTTTCTCATTTTGGCCATGCTGGTCTTGAACTCCGCACCTTAGGTGATCCACCTGCCTCGGCCTCCCAAAGTGCTGGGATTACAGGCGTGAGGCACCACGCCCGGCTGTCATTTAATCATTTTTATGAAAAAATGCTTAGGGGAAAAGCAAATGAATTGTTGGAACAAAAAGGCCAGGGAATTTTTATCATTTCGAAGTAAACAAGGCAAAATCCTACCAATAGGAATAAATTATATTTTTCGTGAAACTACCCGGTGTGAGGTTGGGAGAAAATGAATTCTATGGTGATGACGTGACTTTGCCCTTTGGTAACTGAGGAGCAAAACACCTCCAGCCACTGCTGATAGAGACTGAACCGAAGAGGAAATGCCAAAGATTTTACAGCTCCCTAGGAGGTCTAGAGTCCCTCTCTGCCCCATCTTCCTTGGAGACCAAGTAGACCTCCAAGTGGAGGAAGGCTCAACTGGAATGCAACATCAGAAGCGAATGAACTGGGACTGCTGTCACACCAGAGGGATGGGGAGAGAGGGGAACAAGGGAGCATTCACGTGCTGGCAGTGGGTAGGCTGCACTGCTCTTCAATCTCATTTTCTGGGCTTTCCTCCCCCGCTTTTAAAACGCTGAGCTTGGCCTGGTGTGGTGGCTCATGTCTGTAATCTCAGCACTCTGGGAATCCAAGGCAGTCGAATTACTTGAGCCCAGGAGCTTGAGACCAGCCTGGGCAACATGGCAAAACCCCGTTTCTAAAAAATACAAAACTTAGCTCGGTGTGGTGGTACCTGCCCTGTAGTCCTTGCTACTTGGGAAACTGAAATGGGAGGATTGCTTGAGCCCAGCAAGTTGAGGTTGCAGTGAGCCTTGATCGAGCCACTGCATTCCAGCCTGGGTGACAAAGTGAGACCCTATTTCAAAACGAAACTAAACAAATAAAATGCAGCACTAAGGGCCAGGCTCAGTGGCTCATGCCTGTAATCCCAGCATTTGGAGAGGCCAAGGCAGGAGGATCACTTGAGCTAAGGAGTTCAAGACCAACCTGGGCAACATAGCAAGACCTTGTCTCTAAAAAATAAAATAAAATAAAGTAAGATAAAATAGGCCAGGCGTGGTGGCTCATGCCTGTAATCCCAGCACTTTGGGAGGCCAAGGCGAGTGGATCACCTGGGGTCAGGAGTTTGAGACCATCCTGGCCAACATGGCAAAACCCTATCTCTAGTAAAAATGCAAAAATTATCCAGGCATGGTGATGGGCACCTATAATCCCAGCTACACAGGAGGCTGAGGCAGGAGAATCACTTGAACCCTGGGGGCGGAGGTTGCGGTGAGCTGAGATTGCACCATTGCACTCCAGCCTGGGCAACAAGAGCGACATTCCGTCTCAAAAATAAATAAATAAAATAAAATAAGATAAAAGAAAGTGAAATACTGAGCTCAGGCTGGGCACATTGATTCACGCCTGTAATCCCAACACTTTGAGAGGCTGAGGTAGGAGGATGGCTTGAGCCCAGAAGATGGAGACCAGTCTGGGCAACACAGGAAGACCCCATGTCTACCCCTCCACCCGCCAAAAGAAAGAAAGAAAGAGGCCGGGCGCGGTGACTCACGCTTGTAATCCCAGCACTTTGGGAGGCCGAGGCGGGCGGATCACGAGGTCAGGAGATCGAGACCACGGTGAAACCCCGTCTCTACTAAAAATACAAAAAAATTAGCCGGGCGTGGTGGCGGGCGCCTGTAGTCCCAGCTACTCGGAGAGGCTGAGGCAGGAGAATGGCATGAACCCGGGAGGCGGAGCTTGCAGTGAGCCGAGATTGCGCCACTGCACTCCAGCCTGGGCGACAGAGCGAGACTCCGTCTCAAAAAAAAAAAAAAAAAAAAAAGAAAGAAAGAAAGAAAGAAAGAAAAAGAGGCTGAGTTCCCTAGGGCACTATTCTTAGCCCTTTATGACCACAACCTATCCCTGGACAGCCTCATCCACAAACATGGCATTAAGTGCCATTCTGCATGTTCAGTAAATGTGTATTGAATGACTCAGTGAATAAATGAAGGCAAAAGTTTCTGGGAAAGATGATATATAGGACTGAATCGTGCTCCCCTGCAAATTCATATGTTGAAGTCCAAACCCCTAGTACCTCAGAATGTAACCATATTTGGAGAAAAGGGCCTTCAAGAGCTGATTAAACTAAAATGAGGTCATCAGACTGGGGTCCTAATCCAGTATGACTAGTGTTATAACTAGTGTTCTTTTTTTTTTTCGAGACGGAGTCTTTCTCTGTCCCCCAGGCTGGAGTGCAGTGGCGTGATCTCGGCTCACCGCAACCTCCACCTCCTGGGTTCACACCATTCTCCTGCCTCAGCCTCCCGAGTAGCTGGGACTACAGGCGCCCGCCAACACGCCCGGCTAATTTTTTGTATTTTTAGTAGAGACGGGGTTTCACCGTGTTAGCTAGGATGGTCTCGATCTCCTGACCTCGTGATCCACCCGCCTCGGCCTCCCGTGTTCTTTTTTTTTTAATTAAAAAAAAATTTTTTAAAGAAATAGACATGGGGTCTCACTATGTTGCTCAGGCTGGTCTTCAACTCCTGGGCTCAAGTGATCCTCCTGCCTTGGCCTCCCGAAATCCTGGGATGACAGGTGTGAGCCACTGAGCTCAGCCTATAATGGTATTCTAACAAGAAGAGGAAGGGACACCAGGGATGTGTACATACAGAAAAAAGGCCACACGAGGACACAGTAGGAAGGTAGCCATCTGAAGCCAAGGAGAGAGGTACCAGGAGAAACCAACAGCTTGATCTTGGACTTCTAACCTCCAGAACTGTGAGAAAATAAAGTTGTGTTGTTTAAGCTACTTATCTGTGGTATTATGTTATAGCAGTCCTAGCAAATTACAGATGATGAAGCCATCAAGACAGATGGGCCTGTGAAAGGACCATGCACTAGTGGCAGCAGGCAGCTGGATACCTGTGTATCAGCCTCAGGGTGGGGCCTAAGCTGGATAAAAAGATTCTGCAGGGCCGGGCAGGGTGGCTCACGCCTGTAATCTCAGCACTCTGGGAGGCCCAGGCAGGCGAATCACCTGAGGTCAGGAGTTTGAAACTGGCCTGGCCAACATGGTGAAACCCTGTCTCTACTAAAAATACAAAAATTAGCCGGGCGTGGTGGCATGCACGTGTAGTCCCAGCTACTTGGGAGGCTGAGGCAGGACAATTGCTTGAACCTGGGAGGCAGAGGTTGCAGTGAGCTGAGATTGTGCTACTGTACTCCATCCTGGGCGACAGAGCGAGATTCCATCTCAAAAAAAAAAAAAAGGAAAGAAAGAAAAAAGGAAAACAGTTGGCAGTTGGTGGTTCTTCAAAAAGTTAAACACAGAATTACCTTATAATCCAGCAATTCCCTGATATATATCCAAAAGAGTTGAGAGTAGATGTAGGCTGGATGTGGTGGCTCACACCTGTAATCTCAGCACTTTGGGAGGCTGAAAGTGGGAGGATCACCTAAGCGCAGGAGTTCAAGGCTAGCCTGGGCAACATGGCGAAACCCTATCTCTACAAAAACCACAAAAATTAGCTGGGCACGGTGGCTTGCACCTGTAGTCTCAGCTACCTGGGACTCTGAGGTAGGGGGATTGCTTTGGCCCAGGAGTTTGAGGTTGTAGTGAGCTATGACTGCGCTACTGCACTCCAGCCTGGGCAACAGAGTGAGACCCTGTCTCAAAAAAAAAAAAAAAAAATGCTGGGCGTGGTGGCTTAAGCCTGTAATCCCAGCACTTTGGGAGGCCGAGGCAGGCAGATCACCTGGGGTAAGGAGCTTGAGACCAGCCCAGCCAACGTGGTGAAACCCTGTCTCTACTAAAAATACAAAAATTAGCCAGGCATGGTGGCGGGCACCTGTAATCCCAGCTACTCGGGAGGCTGAGGGAGAATTGCTTGAACCTGCGAGGCAGAGGTTGCAGTGAGTTGAGATCGTGCCATTGCACCCCAGCTTGGGCAACAGAGCAAGACTCCATCTCAAACACACACACACACACACACACACACACACACACACACACACACAAAATAAACAAACAAACAAAAAATTAGCTGGGCGTGATGGTGCACGCCTGTGTTCCCAGCTACTGGGGAGGCTGAGGTGGAAGGATCGCTTGAGCCAGGGAGGTGGAGGTTGCAGTGAGCCTAGATCTTGCCACTGCACTTCAGCATGGGTGACAGAGCCAGACCCTGTCTCAAAATAAATAAATAGATAAAAATAACAATAGAGATGTTTTAAAATTCATAGATTGAATGATAAATTATATCATCAGTATATATATATATACATCTATATCAGTATATAGAGATTATATATATTTTTTATATATATGTGGAAAAATATATATCTTTTCACATGAAAAGTACTCACCTGCTCCCCAGTAGAGAAAACGGGGTTGGAAAGGCAACATCTTTACTCCCAGTGTGTTCAGCTCACAGTCCATAACTATTCATTAGGTCTGGATATAGGTACTACCTATAAACTGAAAGACAAACTATCTTTCAATATACAATTGTGGAATAGGAAAAAAATAATCACAATAAAAATGACCACTGGGCTGGGTGTGGTGGCTTGCGCCTGTAACCCCTGCACTTTGTGAGGCTGAGGCAGGAGAATCGTTTGAGCCCAGGAGTTTGAGACCAGCCTGGGCAACATAGCAAGACCCCATCTCTACAAAAAAAATTTTAAAAATTAGCCTGGCATGGTGGCACATGAACACCTGTAATCCCAGCTCCTTGGAGGTGGAGGTGGGAGGATCCCTTGAGCTCAGGAGGTTGAGGCTGCAGTGAGCCCTGACTGTACTACTGCACTCTTGCCTAGGCAACAAGAGCTAGACCCCGTCTCAAAAGAAAAAAAAAAAAAAAAAGCACTCGGAAAACGAGGGGATATGAAACACGCTGCAGATGCTGGTCCCTTGCAGTGGGTAAAGGTATCTGGGCAGGAAGAGGGAAGATTTGTATGGCAGTAGAATTAGTTCTTGGGTGCAACTGTCTGATAGCCCCTAGCTCTGCCTTCTGGGAGGTTCTTCCTTTGGCATTATCCCCCATGGACATGGGAGAGGTGGGCCCTGGAGAGATTGGCCTGTTGTAAGCTGCCCAGTTTTCAGAGCCTGCATCCTGCTAGTGCAGGTTTTGGAGGCTGGGAATGGCTTCAGGGGTTGAGTAGCTACAATTTTTGTGAGCCAGCTAGTGGTTTCTTTGGTAATATAATTCCTTCAAACATTTAGCAGGTTTCTGGCTGTTGGCTTAATTCTGCTAATGACTACAGCCAAAGATCTCATCTAGACACACCTTTTTTGTTTTTTGGGTTTTTTTTTTTTGGAGACAGAGTCTTGCTTCTGTCCCCCAGGCTGGAGTGCAGTGGCGCGATCTCAGCTCACTGCAACCTTTGCCTCTCAGGTTCAAGCAATTCTCATGCTTCAGCCTCCTGAATAGCTGGGATTACAGGCACCTGACACCACAGCGGCTAATTTTTGTATTTTAGTAGATACAGGGTTTCACCATGTTGGCCAGGCTGGTCTTAAACTCCTGACCTCAGGTGATCTGCCTGCCTTGGCCTCCCAAAGTGCTGGGATTACAAGCATGAGCCACCACGGCCGGCCTAGACACACACCTTTCAAGCCTCAATACTGTTCTTTGGTCTTCTACAAATGAGCCTCTGTGCTGAGCTTGAAGGTGGTAGCCACCTTCAATCCTTCTGAAACAGGGTTGGGAGCCAACATCTTTACTCCCAGTTTTGCCTTTCAGCTCATAGCTCCTGGGGGAAGTTAAGTCTTATCTCTTGCTAAAGCTACTGCTCCCAAGCCACTCCTTATAAGTACTTAGATCTGAAATACCAAAGCAGATGGCTTTTTTTTTTTCAGCCCTGAAAATCTCTGCATTATAGAACTCTTGGGCCATTGTAATTGGGGATTACCAGCAGAGTACATACTTTTATATAGGTAAATACAAAAGACAAGTATAAATACATTTTGTTTATCTTTTTTCTCTTGTGTGATTTAAAAGACAACTGCATAAAGCAAGAATTATTAATCTGTTGATGAGCACACAGTGTATAAAAATGTAATTTTTTTGGCTGGGCGCGGTGGCTCACGCCTGTAATCCCAGCGCTTTGGGAGGCCGAGGCGGGTGGATCACGAGGTCAGGAGATCGAGACCATCCTGGCTAACACGGTGAAACCCCGTCTCTACTAAAAATACAAAAAATTAGCCGGGCGAGGTGGCGGGCGCCTGTAGTCCCAGCTACTCGGGAGGCTGAGGCAGGAGAATGGCGTGAACCCGGGAGGCGGAGCTTGCAGTGAGCCGAGATCGCGCCACTGCACTCCAGCCTGGGCGACAGAGCAAGACTCCATCTCTAGCCGGGCGCGGTGGCTCACGCTTGTAATCCCAGCACTTTGGGAGGCCGAGGCGGGCGGATCACGAGGTCAGGAGATCGAGACCGCGGTGAAACCCTGTCTCTACTAAAAATACAAAAAATTAGCCGGGCGTGGTGGCGGGCGCCTGTAGTCCCAGCTACTCGGAGAGGCTGAGGCAGGAGAATGGCGTGAACCCGGGAGGCGGAGCTTGCAGTGAGCCGAGACTGCGCCACTGCACTCCAGCCTGGGCGACAGAGCGAGACTCCGTCTCAAAAAAAAAAAAAAAAAAAAAAAAAGACTCCATCTCAAAAAAAAAAAAAAAAAAAAAAAAGTAATTTATTTCAAGGACATGTTATCTAAGGAAAAAATGTAATTTGTGACAATAACAGCACAAAGGAGGAGGAAAACAGCCACAGAGAAGTAAAGTTGTAGTTTATTAATTGGAATTAAATTGCTATTAATCCCAGCCAGAGTGTTATACTACACTAGATCCCCCCCATTTATCAGCAATTTTGATTTCTGTGGTTACTTGCCGTTAACCGCCCTCTGAAAATATTAAATGGAAAATTCCAGAAATAAGCAATTCATGTTTTAAATTTTGAGCAGTTCTGAGTAATATGATGAAATCTTGCACCATCTCACTCCGTCCTGCCCAGGATGAGAAAGATCCCTTTGTCCAGCTTGTCCAGGCTCTAGATGCCGCTGGCCGTAACTTAGTAGCTTTCTTGGTTATCAGATTGTCTTGGGATTGCAGTGCCTGTGTTCAGGTTATCCTTATTTGGTTTAATAATGGTCCCAAAGCACAAGAGTGGTATATTGTTTTTTTTTTTTTTTTTTTTTTTTGAGAGGGAGTCTCGCTCTGTCGCCCAGGCTGGAATACAGTGGCACAATCTCGGCTCACTGCAAGCTCCGCCTCCTGAGTTCACGCCATTCTCCTGCCTCAGCCTCTCCGAGTAGCTGGGACTACAGGCGCCTGCCACCACGCCCGGCTAATTTTTTTGTATTTTTAATAGAGACGGGGTTTCACTGTGGTCTCGATCTCCTGACCTCGTGATCCGCCCGCCTCGGCCTCCCAAAGTGCTGGGATTACAAGCGTGAGCCACCGCGCCCGGCCAAGAGTGGTATATTGTTATAATTGTTCTATTTTGTTGTTATTTTTGTTAATCTCTTACTGTGCCTAATTTATACATTTATAAATTAAACTTTATCATAGGTATGTATGTATATGAAAAAACATAGTATATATAGGGTTCAGTACTGAGGATTCAGGCATCCACTGGGCCTCTTAGAACATATCCACGTTGATGGTGAAACCCCGTCTCTACTAAAAATACAAAAAATTATCCGGGTGTGGTAGCGGGCACCTGTAATCCCAGCTACTGGGAAAGCTGAGGCAGGAGAATTGCTTGAATCCGGGAGGCAGGGGTTGCAGTAAGCTGAGATGGCACCACTGCACTCCAGCCTGGGCAACAGAGTAAGACGCTGTATAAAAAAAAAAAAAAAAGATTATACTGGGCGCAGTTGCTAACGCCTGTAATCCCACCACTTTGGGAGGCCAAGGCGGGTGGATCACGAGGTCAGGAGTTCGAGACCAGCCTGACCAACATGGTCTCTACTAAAAATAGAAAAATTACCCAGGTATGGTGGCACGCACCTGTAATCCCAGCTACTCAGGAGGCTGAGGCAGGAGAATTGCTTGAACCCGGGAGGCGGAGGTTGCAGTGAGCCGAGATCACACCTCTGCATACCAGCCTGGTGACAAAGTGAGACTCTGTTTCAAAAAAAAAAAAAAAAAAGATTACAAGGGAATACTACGAACAGCTGTAGTCCAACAAATTAGATAACTTAGATGAAATGGACAAATTCTAGGAAAAAAATTACCAGAACTGACTCAAAAAGATACCAAAAATCTGAGTAGGCCTATAACAAATAAAGACATCAAATTAATAATAAAAACTCGCCGGGTGCAGTGGCTCATTCCTGTAATCCCAGCACTTTGGAAGGCTGAAGTGGGTGAATTGCTTGAGCTCAGGAGTTTGAGACCAGCCTGGGCAACATGGCAGAAACCCGTCTCTACAAAAAATACAAAATTTAGCTGGACATGGTGGTGCACGCCTATAGTCCCAGCTACTTGGAAGGCTGAAGTGGGAGGATGGCGAGAGTCCAGGAGGCAGAGGTTGTAGTGAGTTGGGATTGTGCCACCTTACTCCAGCCTGGGTGATACAGCCAGAACTTGTCTCAAAATAATAATAATAATAATAATAATAATAAACTCTCCATAAAGAAAAATACAGGCCTAGATAGCTTCACTGGTGAATTCTACCAAATAGTCAAAGAAAAATTAATATCAATTATTGAATACTGAATAATGGCCCTCCCAAAATATCTATGCCCTGATCTGCAGAACCTATGAGTGTTACTTTATATGGCAAAAGGGATTTTGCAAATGTAATTAAGAATCTCAAAGTGGGGAGATTGTTTTGCAGTATATGAGTGGACCAGATGTGATTACAAGGGAAATTATAAGAGGGATGCAGAAAGAGTCAAGGTTCCAAAGCCATAGGAAGAAGGAAGCGGAGGTACGTATAGTCTAAAAGAGAAGCTGCCACTTAGCTGGCTTTGAGGATGGAAGAAAGAGCCATGAGCAGCCTCTAGAAATTGGAAGAAGCAAGAAGCGGATTCTCTCCTGTAGCTTCCAGGAGGAACCAGCCCTGCTGACACCTGGCTGCAGTTCTGTAGGACCCATTTTGAACTTTTTTTTTTTTTTTTTTGAGACAGAGTCTCACTGTCACCCAGGCTGGAGTGCAGTGGCACGATCTCGGCTCACTGCAGGCTTCGCCCCCCGGGGTTCACGCCATTCTCCTGCCTCAGCCTCCCGAGTAGCTGGGACTACAGGCGCCCGCCACCTTACCTGGATAATTTTTTTTTGTATTTTTAGTACAGACGGGGTTTCACTGTGTTAGCCAGGATGGTCTCGATCTCCTGACCTCGTGATCCGCCCGCCTCGGCCTCCCAAAGTGCTGGGATTACAGGTGTGAGCCACCGTGCCCGGCCCGTTATGAACTTTCAGTCTCCAAAATTGTAAAAGAATAAATCTGTGGCTGGGCTTGGTGGCTCACACCTGTAATCCTAGCACCTTGGGAGGCCAAGGTGGGTGGATTGCCTGAGCTCAGGAGTTAAACACCAGCCTGGGCAACATGGGGAAACCCGGTCTCTACTAAAATACAAAAAATTAGCCAGGCATGGGGGTGTGGGCCTGCGGGCCTGCGGGCCTGCAATCCCAGCTACTCGGGAGACTGAGACAGGAGAATCGCTTGAACCTGGGAGGTGGAGGTTGCCGTGAGCCGAGATCGCGCCATTGTACTCCAGCCTGCGTGACGGAGAGAGACTCCCTCTCAAAAAAAAAAAAAAAAAAAATTAATTTGTGCGTTTTTAAGTCATTAAGTTTGTAGTAATTTGTTATAGCAGTAATAGGAAACTTCTACCAATTTACTTAATTTTATTTATTTATTTATTTAGAGAGAAGTCTCGCTCTTATTCCCCAGGTTTGAGTGCAGTGGCTGGATCTCGGCTCACTGCAACCTCTGCCTCCCAGGTTCAGATGATTCTCCCGCCTCTGCCTCCCACATAGCTGGGATTAAGTTGCCTGCCACCACGCCTGGCTAATTTTTGTATTTTTTAGTAGAGACTGGGTTTCAACATGCTGGCCAGGCTGGTCTCGAATTCTTGACTTCAGGTGATCCGCCTGCCTCAGCCTCCCAAAGTGCTGGGATTACAGGTGTGAACCACTGCGCCCGGCCTATTTATTTATTTATTTGTTTGTTTATTTATTTTTTGAGACAGAGTCTTGCTCTGTCACCCAGGCTGGAGTGCCATGGTGCCATCTCAGTTCACTGCAACCTCCACCTCCTGGGTTCAAGTGATTCTCCTGCCTCAGCCTCCCGAGTAGCTGGGATTACAGGCATGCACCACCACGCCCAGCTAATTTTGTATTTTTAGTAGAGACAGGGTTTCTCCATGTTGGTCAGGCTGGTCTCGAACTCCCAACCTCAGGTGATCTGCCTGCCTTGCCTTCCCAAAGTGCTGGAATTACAGGCATGAGCCACTGCGCCTGGCCTTATTTATTTTTTTAATTAAAAAAAATTTTTTTGAAGAGATCAGGTCTTGCTTTGTTGCCCAGGTTGGTCTTGAACTCCTGCTAAAGCAATCCTCCCACCTCGACATCCCGAAGTGCTGGAATTACAGGCATTAGCTACTGCAACAGGCCAATCAATATGCTTAAACCAATCTTTCACAAACTGTTACAAAAAATAGAGGAGGAGGGAACACTTTCCAATCATTGTATGATGCCAGTATTACTCTGATACTGAAACCACACAAAGATATCACAAGAAAAGGAAACCACAGATCATTATCCCTTATTAATTTAGACACAAAAATCCTGAATAAAACACATACTAGGAAACTGAATCCCACAATATATAAAAAGGGTTACAGGCCGGGCACAATAGCTCATCTCAGCACTTTGGGAGGCTCGGGCAGGTGGATTGCTTGAGCCCAGGAATTTGAGACCAGCCTGGGCAACATAGAGAGACCCTGTCTCTACAGAAAATACCAAAAAAATGAGCTGGATATGGTGGTGTGTGACTGTAGTCCCAGCTACTCAGGAGCCTGAGGTGGGAGACTCATATGAGCCCAGGAGGTCAAGGCTGCAGTGAGCTATGATCTCACCACTGCACTCTAGTCTGGTTGATAGAATGAAACCCTGTCTGTAAAAAAAAAAAACAAAACAAAAAAACCAGTTACACACCATGATCAAAGGAATTTATCCCTATGATGCAAAACTGGTTTAACATCTTGTGCAGAAAAGACTTAACGTGGTGGGCGTGAGACTGCTATCCTTAGAAATTCATGCTTTCAAGGTTGACCCTTGGTTAGTGTCTGGAGAAATGGATTTCAGGACTCCTAAGAGTGGCTCACTGTGCCTAAACTATACAAACAATGTGGTTTATGCTAAATACTTGCTTTCCTTCTGTGATTCTGCAACTTTGGTATGTGCTAGGCAGAGGGTGCATACATGACCAGCCCCAATTTAACAACTTGAGCTCTGAATCTCAAGTGAGCTTCTCCGGTAGACAACATTTCACGCATGTTATCACAACTTGCGGCTGGAGGAATTAGATGTGTAATATGTTGACTCCACTAGAAGAGCACTCTGGAAGCTTGTGCCTGGTTTTCTCTGGACTTTGCCCCATGAGCTGTTTCCCTTTGCTGATTTTGCTTTGTATCTTTTCACTATAATAAATCTTAGCTGTGAAAATGACTACATGCTAAGTCCTCTGAGTCCTCCTTATAAATCATCCATCCTGAGAGTAGTCTTGGGGACCACTGACACATATTTAAAATCATTAGGCCAGGCATGGTGGCTCACACTTGTAATTGCAGAACTTTGGGAGGTGGAGGTGGGCAGATCACTTGAGGTCAGGAGTTCAAGACCAGCCTGGCCAACATGGTGAAACCTTGTCTCTACTAAAAATACAAAAATTAGCTAGGTGTGATGGTGGAAGCCTGTAATCCCAGCTACTAGAGAGGCAGAGACAGGAGAATCACTTGAATTCAAGAGGTGGAGGCTGCAGTGAGCCAAGATGGTGCTGCTGCACTCCAGCCTGGGTGACAGAGTGAGACCCTGTCTAAAAAAAAATGAAAACTTTTGTGTTTCAAAGGATATTACCAAAAAAGCAAAAAGACAGCTGGGCGTGGTGGCTCACGCCTGTAATCCCAGCACTTTGGGAGGCCAAGGTGGGTGAATCATGAGGTCAGGAGATGGAGACCCTCCTGGATAACACGGTGAAACCCCAACTCTACTAAAAATACAAAAAATTAGCAGGGTGCAATGGCAGGCGCCTGTAGTCCCAGCTACTCAGGAGGCTGAGGCAGGAGAATGGCACGAACCCGGGAGGCGGAGCTTGCAGTGAGCAGAGATCACGCCACTGCACTCCAGCCTGGGTGGCAGAGCGAGACTCTGTCTCAAAAAAAAAAAAAAAAAACAAGTGGAGAAAAAAAGAAAGCAAAAAGACAGCACACAGAATGGGAGAAAATCTTTGCAAATCATGTATCTAGAGTATATAGAAAGAATATTTATAATTCAATGATAAAAAGATAGGCTGGGTGCAGTGTGGTAGCTCACGCCTGTAATTCCAGCACTTTGGGAGATTGAGGCAAGAGGATTGCTTGAGCCCAGGAGTTCAAGACCATCCTGGGCAACACAGTGAGACCCTGACTCTATTAAAAAAAAAAAAAAATTTAAGACAATCACTTAATTTTTTTTTTTTTTTTTTTTGAGATGAAGTTTCACTCTTGTTGCCCAGGCTGAAATGCAGTGGCACGATCTTGGCTCACTGCAACCTCCGCCTCCCGGGTTCAAGAGATTCTCCTGCCTCAGCCTCCTGAATAGCTGGGATTACAGACATCTGCCACCACGCCTAGCTAATTTTTTGTATTTAGTAGAGACAGGGTTTCATCAGGTTGGCCAGGGTGGTCTCAAACTCCTGATCTCAGGTAATACACCTGCCTTGGCCTCCCAAAGTGTTGAGATTACAGATGTGAGCCACCGAGCCCAACCACAGTAACTTAATTTTTAAAATAGTTTTTAAACTATTTTTAGAGAAAGATTTTTTAAAGGATTTAATTTTTAAGATTTAAAAATTTTTAGAGAAAGATATTTCTCTAAAAAAAAGGTACATGAATGGACAATAAGTACATGAAAATACTCTCAATGTCATTAGCCATTAGACCAAGTGTTAATCAAAACCACAGCGAGATACCACTTCATACATACTAGGATGGCTATAATCAAAGACAGACAAACGCTGGTGAACATGTGGAGAAATTGCAACCCTCATACATTAGTGGTAGGAATGTGAAATGGTACATCACTGTGGAAAACAGTTTGGTGGTTTCTCAAAAAGTTTGTCCTGTGCTGATCAGTAGTGGGATCATACCTGTGAACAGCCAGCCACTGCACTCCAGCCTGGGCAACATGGCAATACCCTGCCTTTAAAAAAAAAAGCCAAGTGCAGTGGTTCACTCCAGTAATCCCAGCACTTTGGGAGGCCAAGGCGGGTGGATCACTTGAGGCCAGGAGTTTGAGACCAGCCTGGACAACATGGTGAAACCCCGTCTCTACTAAAAATACAAAAATGAGCCAGCGTGGTGGTGCCCGTCTGTAGTCCCAGCTACTTGGGAGGCTGAGGCAGGAGAATCGCTTGAACCTGGGAGGCAGAGGTTGCAGTGAGCTGAGATCGCACCACCGCACTCCAGCCTGGGTGACAGAGCGAGACTGTCTTGAAAAAAAAAAAAAAAGAAGAAAGTTTGGTGGTTCTTCAAAAAGTTAAGCAGTTACCATATGACCCAGCAATCCCATTCCTAGGTATATATCCAAGAGAAATGAAAACATATGTTCACACAAAATTGTTTACATAAATATTAATAGCAGCATTATTTATAATAGTGAAAAACTGGAAACAGCATGAATGTCCATCACTAGAGTGGCTAAGGAAAATGTGGGATATCCATACAATGGAATATTATTTGGCTATTAAAAGAGTGAAGTGGCCAGGTGTGGTGGCTCACACCTGTAATCCCAGCACTTTGGGAGGCCAAGGTGGGTGGATAACCTGAGGTCGGGAGTTCGAGACCAGCCTAACATGGAGAAACCCCATCTCTACTAAAAAATACAAAAAAAAAATTGGCCAAGCGCGGTGGCTCACACCTGTAATCCCAGCACTTTGGGAGGCCGAGGCGGGTAGATCACGAGGTCAGGAGATTGAGACCATCCTGGCTAACATGGTGAAACCCCATCTCTACTAAAAATGCAAAAAGTAGCCGGGCGTGGTGGCAGGCGCCTGTAGTCCCAGCTACTTGGGAGGCTGAGGCAGGAGAATGGTGTGAACCTGGGAGGCGGAGCTTGCAGTGAGCCAAGATAGCGCCACTGCACTCTCCAGCCTGGGTGACAGGGCGAGACTCTGTCTCAAAAAAAAAAAAAAAAAAGAAAAATGTTTTAAAAAGTACAAAATTAGCTGGGCGTGGTGGCACATGCCTGTAATCCCAGCTACTCAGGAGGCTGAGGCAGGAGAACCACTTGAACCCAGGAGGCGGAGTTTGCGGTCAGCTGAGATCGCGCCATTACACTCCAGCTTGGGCAACAAGAGCAAAACTCCATCCCTCCCAAAAAAAAAAATTAACTTGAAAAATAAATAAATAAATAAAAGGAGTGAAGTTCTGATACATGCTACAATATGGATGAACCTTGAAAATACCATGCTAAGTGAAAGAAGCTAGTCATAAAAGGTCCATGCTGTATGATCCCATTTCTACGAAATGTCCAGGATAGGCAAATCCATATAGACAGAAAGCAGATTAGTACTTGCTAAGGCCTGCGGAAATCAGAGGGAAATAGACAGTGACTGTTAATGGATTCGGGGTTTGTTTCTGGGGTACTGAAAATGTTCTGGCCAGGCATGGTGGCTCGTGCTTGTAATCACAACACTTTGGGAGGCTGAGGGGGGAGAATAGCTTGAGGCCAGGAGTTTAAGACCACCCTGGGTAACTTAGTGAGACCTCATCTTTACAAAAAAATTTTAAAAATTTGCTGGGTGCGGTGGCATGTGCCTGTGGTCCCAGCTACTTAGGAGGCCGAGGTGGGAGGGTTGCTTGAGCCCAAGAGGTCAAGGCTGCAGCGAGCCATGATGACACCACTGCCCAGCCTGGGTGACAGAGCAAGACTCCATCTCAAAGAAAGAAAGAAAATGTGCTAGGTCAGGCCTGTAATCTCAGCACTTTGGGAAGCTAAGGTGGGCAGGTCAGGAGTTTGACACTAGCCTGGCCAACATGGCGAAACCCCGTCTCTACTAAAAATACAAAAATTAGCCGGGTATAGGCCGGGCGCGGTGGCTCACGCTTGTAATCCCAGCACTTTGGGAGGCCGAGGCGGGCGGATCACGAGGTCAGGAGATCGAGATCACGGTGAAACCCCGTCTCTACTAAAAATACAAAAAAAAAAATTAGCTGGGCGTGGTGGCGGGTGCCTGTAGTCCCAGCTACTCGGAGAGGCTGAGGCAGGAGAATGACGTGAATCCGGGAGGCGGAGCTTGCAGTGAGCCGAGATTGCGCCACTGCACTCCAGCCTGGGCAACAGAGCCAGACTCCGTCTCAAAAAAAAAAAAAAAAAAAAAAAAAATTAGCCGGGTATAGTGCCTGTAGTGCCAGCTACTCGGGGCTGAGGCAGGAGATTCTATCTAAAACAAACAAACAACAACAAAAAAACCCAGCTGGGCGTGGTGACTCACATCTGTAATCCCAGCACTTTGGGAGGCCAAGGCGGGCAGATCACCTGAGGTCCAGAGTTCGAGACCAGCCTGGCCAACATGGTGAAACTCCATCTCTACAAAAATACAAAAATTATCCGGGCACAACGGCAGGTGCCTGTAATTCCAGCTACTTGGGAGGCAGGGGCGAGAGAATCACTTGAACCTAGGAGGCAGAGGTTGCAGTGAGCTGAGATTGTGCCATTGCACTCCACTGTGGGTGACAGAGCGAGACTCCATCTCAAAAAAAAAAAAAAAAAAAAAAAGAAAGAAAATGCTCTAAAATTGACTGTGGTGATGGTTGCACAGCTTTGTGTATATACTAAGAACCACTGAATGGTGCACTCTAAGGGGATAAATTGTATGTGAATTACATCTCAATAAAGTTGTCTAAAAAAATGTCCAGCGGAGCAGACAGCTGGGTGTGTCACCCTCACAACTGAGGATGAAGGAGGAGAAATAAGTTGGGAATGACTTGGCCACAGGTGAGGCTGAGTGAGGTCTCACTGGAGAGGCATAGTGAGGTAGGTGGGTGCAGGCAGGATCAAGTCCTGAGGCCTTTCCATGTTGGAGGGCGAGAAAGGAGGAGAAATTCAGGAAAGAAGGCGGAGTAGAAGCAGCCAATGGGATAAAAGAAACCCACGAAAATGTGGACTAGCCGAGGCCAAGAGAGGGGCGTTTTTGAGGAAGGCAGAGGACTCAAGTGTGTCAAAAGCAAGTGAGTGGACAGGAGGGTACAGGTAGAAAGCAGTGCCCACCCCAGGCTGTCCTGGCCCACTGGCAAAAAGTGAATGACCGGCTGGGCGTGGTGGCTCATGCCTGTAATCCCAGCACTTTGGGAGGCTGAGGCGGGTGGATCACGAGATCAGGAGATTGAGGCCTTTTGGGGTTGAATACTGTAGCCTTAGCAAACTGTCGGGCACGAAGCATGCACTTTAGTTGTTAAAAGTTCTGGCTCCAAGCTGCGTGCATGGTGCACACCTGTAATCCCAGCACTTTGGGAGGCTGAGGGCAGATCACTTGAGGTCAGGAGTTCGAGACCAGCCTGGCCAACATGGTGAAACCCCGTCTCTACTAACAATACAAAAATTAGTCAGGCATGGTGGGGGGTGCCTGTAATCCCAGCTACTTGGGAGGCTGAGGCAGGAGAATCACTTGAACCCGAAAGGCAGAGGTTGCAGTGAGCAGAGATCTTGCCACTGCACTCCAGCCTGGGCAACACAGCAAGACTCTGTCTCAAAAAAAAAAAAAAAAAAAAAAAAGGCCGGGTGTGGTGGCTCACGCCTGTAATCCTAGCACTCTGGGAGGCCGAGGCGGGTGGATCACGAGGTCAGGAGTTCAAGACAACCCTGGCCAACATGGTGAAACCCTGTCTCTACTGAAAAAAAATGCAAAAATTAGCTGGGCATGGTGGCAGGTGCCTGTAATCCCAGCTACTTGGGAGGCTGAGGCAGGGAATTGCTTGAACCTGGGAGGTGGAGGTTGCAGTGAGCTTAGATTGCACCACTGCACTCCAGCCTGGGTGACACAGCGAGACTCCATCTCAAAAAAAAAAAAAAAAAAAATTTCTGGCCCCAGAGACAGGCAGTAGCTTAGCTGTGTGACCTTGGTCAGTTTCCTCACCCTCTCTGAACTCCCATTTTCAGGAGGTTTGGGGAAATATTAGTAAAGTCTACCCCACTGACTTGTTGCAAGGGTTAGATGTGAAAACCCAAGGAAAGCATTTGGACAGGGCCTGGCCCATGGTGAGGGTTCCATAAAGAGCTGGCTGTTCCCTTCCTCTCTCAGCCCTTACTCCAAGGCACGTTCCTTCTTGGGTGACAATCAGGTAATGCCATGGGACAACAGGGCAGCAGCTCTGACAACCCACATGTTCCTGCAGGGCTGCACAAGGCCTCCTGAACAACCTCTCAGCTCAGCCTGGCACCAACGGCCACACAGCGGATTCAGATTTAGAGCAGAGCTTTGGGCCTTATCTGGAGCGGGCAAGTGCATGTGTGTTGCAGGGGGACCGACAGCCCTCCTTAGCTTGCGTTGGTTTTCAGACTGGCAACATGATCGCCCCCTTGACCCCGAGAGGGAACAACTGCACTGGGGCCATCCTGTGACTTGCATCCCTCACACAGGGCCTGCTTAACCTTGAGCAGCTGCTGTGTCCAGGGCCAACAGCTGGGCCCCATTGGGCCATAAATCACTGGCGACACTAAACAGGTCGGCATGGTCAGCGGCTGCTCCTCGCCATGGTGGGTGGGCTGGGGGAGCAGGCAGGGACTCAGAACTCACTCCCCTATAAACCCCATCCACGGCACTCAAGCCAGTGGTGGCTTTGTGTCTGGCTTTGAATCCTCGCTGGGCAAATGCTTCCCTCAATAACCAGATGTCTGTAGAATCCACAGCAGAAGCAGTGTGGACTTGCAGGAGACGGACACATGGATAAGCCAAGTTGGAAATCGGCAGACAAAGTCTGAAATAAAGCCATTGTGCCCACACTACAGGACCGCGGGGACAAGCCTGTGCCTCCCGCATCCATCTTGCCTCTGCCCTCACTGTGAAACCAGCGTGAGCAGGAAGCACTAATCCGACAGATTCCACTAATGCTCAAAACACATGCTCCGCGCCTGGGCCCGCCCCCTGGCCAGCCATAGCGCGCAGCTCTCTGGCCACCAGGCAGAGGCCGGGAAAGTAGAGCCAAGAGGAATCGGAAGCACAGCCCCAGGGAAAGGGAGCTGCGGTGCAGCAAGAGGCAGCTGGATTCTTCTCTTATCTGATGAGAGTGGATTCCAGGCAGTTCATCCACGTGTTTACTGCTCCAGTGCGATTCGCCTAGAAATGTCTGTAATGGCATTTTTCCCTTTAATATCGTAATAGGCACCAGAAAGGAGAATAGCATTAGTGATTGTGTTGTCATTAGGTACATAAAGGTAAAAATATTGATGGAGGTGTGTGTGTGTGAAAACAAAAGTGCATGTCAACTAGTTACAACTGTCAGCACCTGTTTATATCTTTTTTTTTGAGACAGAGTCTCACTCTGTTGCCCAGGCTGAAGTGCAGTGGCGCAATCTCGGCTCAATGCAGCCTCCGCCTCCCAGGTTCAAGCAATTATCTTGCCTCAGCCTCCCAAGTAGCTGAGATTATAG
This sequence comes from Symphalangus syndactylus, assembly GCF_028878055.3. Taxonomy (NCBI): domain Eukaryota; kingdom Metazoa; phylum Chordata; class Mammalia; order Primates; family Hylobatidae; genus Symphalangus; species Symphalangus syndactylus. The sequence continues at coordinate 18,729,423 of NC_072440.2, forward strand.
GAGTGTGCCACCACACCTGGCTAATTTTTTACTTTTAGTAGAGACGGGGTGTCACCATGTTGGCCAGGATGGTCTCGACCTCCTGAGCTCAAGCGATCTGCCTGCCTCGGCCTCCCAAAGTGCTAGACTTATAGGCGTGAGCCACGGCGGGCGCCTATGTTTACATCTTGAAAAGACTGGAAAGAAAAGTGCAAATGTGAATGTAGTTGTCTTAGGATGCTGGAATGATTTGCTTTTAATCGTCCTTGGCAAATCTAATCTATGGGGTCAGGATAATAGTGGCCCTGGGGGTGGTAGTGACTGGAAGGGTTTTTGGAGATTCAGATGGATCCACATGTGAGTTACAGGAGTCTGTTCACTCGATTCACCAAGTTGAACACTTGTGATTTGTGTGCTTTTCTGTGTTATGCTGCAATAAAACATTTACTTTAACAGATGTTTGTGAGTGATATCTTTTTTGTAAACAACTTAAAATATTTCCAAAGAAACTCAGAAAGTGAAAGGAACATTACAATTACCTAATCCAATTCCATTGCTATACCGAAAAAGAAAGGAAGGGTCAAAGAGAAACCAGTTACTACATTGTATATTTCAAAATTGCTAAAAGAGGACAGGCGTGGTGGCTCACGCCTGCAATCCCAGCACTTTGGGAGGCTGAGGAGGGAGGATCACTTGAGCCCAGGAGTTCGAGACCAGCCTGGGCAACATTGTGAGTCTCTATCTCTACAAAAAAATAAAAAAATTAGCTGGGTGTGGTGACTCTTGCCTGTGGTTCCAGCTACGTGGGAGGCTGAGGTGGGAGGATCACTTGAGTGGGGCGGCAGAGGTTGTAGTGAGCTGAGATTGAGCCACTGCACTCCAGCATGGAGGACAGAATGAGACCCTGTCTAAAAAAATAAAAATAGGCGGGGCACGGTGGCTCACACCTGTAACCCCAGCACTTTGGGAGGCTGCGGCGGGCAGATCACCTGAGTCAGGAGTTTGAGATCAGCCTGGCCAACATGGTGAAATCCCCTCTCTACTAAAAATACAAAAATTAGCCATGCATGGTGGCAGGCGCCTGTAATCCCAGCTGCTTGGGAGGCTGAGGCAGGAGAATAGCTTGAACCTGGGAGGCAGAGGTTGCAGTGAGCTGTGATCACGCCACTGCACTCCAGCCTGGGCGACAAGGGTGAGACACTGTCTCAAAAAAAAAAAAATAAAAATAAAAATTAAAATTAAAAAAATTGCTAAGAGTAAATTTCAAATGTTCTTACCACAAAAAATAAATATTTGAGGTGATGGATATGTTAATAGCTTGATTTAGTCATTTGACATTGCATACATATAACATCACACAGTACCACATAAGTATATACAAATACAACTTGTCAATTTATGAAATAAAGGAAGGAAGTAGGAAAGAAAGAAAAAGAAGGGCAGGAAGTGAGGAAAGGAAGAAGAAAAGACAGAAGGCAGTCACTATTGCCCAGTGATTGACAGGCAGAACCAGGACTGAGATTTCGAACCCTCCCTGCTGCCATCCCATTGAACCAGGTGAGTTCTGCAAGAAATTAAGAAACCTTTTGGCCGGGCATGGTGGCTCACGCCTGTAATCCCAGCACTTTGGGAGGCCAAGGTGGGTGGATCACGAGGTCAGGAGATCGAGACCATCCTGGCTAACACAGTGAAACCCCGTCTCTACTAAATATACAAAAAATTAGCCGGGCGTAGTGGCGGGCGCCTGTATTCCCAGCTACTCGGGAGGCTGAGGCAGGAGAATGGCGTGAACCCAGCGGGTGGAGCTTGCAGTGAGTAGAGATCGCGCCACTGTACTCCAGCCTGGGCAACAGGGCAAGACTCCGTCTCAAAAAAAAAAATAAAATAAAATAAAAAGAAACCTTTTAAAGGACCATGATTTTATTAATTTTTAAAATAATAGTAGCCGTGTGTGATGGCTCACGCCTGTAATCCCAACACTTTGGGAGGCCCAGGAGGGTAGATCACCTGAGGTCAGGAGTTCAAGACCAGTCTGACCAACATGGAGAAACCCCATCCTTACTAAAAATACAAAATTAGCCAAGTGTGGTGGTGCATGCCTGTAATCCCAGCTACTCGGGAGGCCGAGGCAGGAGAATCGCTTGAACCCGGGAAGCGGAGGCTGTGGTGAGCCAAGATTGCGCCATTGCACTCCAGCCTGGGCAACAAGAGCGAAACTCCGTCTCAAAAATAAATAAATAAATAAAACAAAATAATAGTGATTACCTTTTTGCATCTTTTTAAATTAAAAGAGATGTTATTTTATTCAGTTAGTTTTTGAATTGGTAACATGCAAAAGCTACAAAATTTGAAAGTTACAAAAAAGGTATATAAGGCTGAGTGAAGTGGCTCACGCCTGTAATCCTGGCACTTTGGGAGGCCGAGGCGGGCAGATCACTTGAAGCCAGGAGTTTCTAGCCAATATGGAGAAACCTATCTCTACTAAACCTGTTTCTCCAACATGGAGAAACCTGTCTCTACTAAATATACAAAAAATTACCTGGGCGTAGTGGCATGCGCCTGTAGTCCCAGCTACTTGGGAGGCTAAAGCAGGAGGATCACTTGAATCTGGGAGGCAGAGGTTGCAGTGAGCTGAGATCCCACCACTGCAGTCCAGTCTGGGTGACAGAGCAAGACTCTCTCTCTCAAAAAAAAAAAAAAAGGTATATAAGAAGAAGCCCTGAGGCGGGCTTGGTGGCACATACCTGTAGTCCCAGGAGGCTGAGGCGGGAGGATCGCTTGAGCCCAGGAGTTTGAGGTTACAGTGAGTTATAATCGTGCCACTGCACTCCAGTACGGATGACAGAGCAAGATCCTGTCTCAAAAACAAAAACAAAAAGCCGCCTTACCATTGTTCTTTTGTGACTCTGCCCCAAGAACCACCACAGAGACTTCTGTGCAACCTGCCAGAGATAGTAAATGTGCTTTTTTTTTTTTTTTTTTTTGAGGTGAGTTTTGCTTTTGTTGTCCAGGCTCGAGTGCAATGGCACAATCTTGGCTCACCGCAACCTCTGCTTCCTGGGTTCAAGTGATTCTCCCGCCTCAGCCCCCTGAGTAGCTGGGATTACAGGCATGTGCCACCACGCCCGGCTAATTTTGTATTTTTAGTAGAGGCAGGGTTTCTCCATGTTGGTCAGGCTGGTCTCGAACTCCTGACCTCATGTGATCCACCTGCCTCGGTAAACATGTTTTGTTTTGTTTTGCTTTGTTTTTTGCCAGTCAAATATAGCAGTGGGAAGCTGTATACCAACTTTAGTGATACTGATGTTAATAAGTTCTGATAATCCACTATCCTTACACCAGCCTTTTTGGTTTGTTTGTTTCTTATTCACACAAAGGGAAACACGCTTTACACACCTTGCTCCTAATCACTTATATCACACTGAAGAGTCTTCATTTCAATGCACTTAGCTCCTGTCCCCATCCTTTTTAAAGGCTATAGAATGCTCCTTTGTGTGGACTATTGAAACAAACCCATATTAGGGGACATTTATAATAGATCATTTCCAATCATTTGGTATTACATCAATGCTGCCATAGATAAACGTTTTTATGTTATTTTGTATACATTTAAGTAGATTGTGCAGTAACTTCTCAGAAGTGGAATTAGAGGGACAGAGACAGATCTATTTTAAATTTAGTAAATATTGACAAATTGCTAGCCACAAATAGTACCATTTTACAGACTCATAAGCAAGGTATGAGAGCACGTGTTTACCTACACTGTTGTAACATAGTGTTATCAAATGCTTTGGACTCTGCCAATCTGATAGATTTAAAATGACATGTCAGGGCCAGGTGTGGTGGCTCACTTCTGTAATCTCAGCACTTTGGGAGGCTGAGGAAGGTGGATCACTTGAGGTCAGGAGTTCGAGACCAGCCTGGCCAACATGGGGAACCCTGTCTCTACTAAAAAAACATACAAAAATTAGCTGGGTGTGGTGGTGTGTGCCTGTAATCCCAGCTACTTGGGAGGCTGAGGCAGGAGAATCACTTGAACCCGGGAGGTGGAGGTTGCAGTGCGCTGAGATTGTGCCACTGCACTCCAGCCTGTGCAACAGACAGAGACTCCGTCTTGACAAAAAATAAATAAATAAATAAAATAAAATAAGGTGACATGTCAGGCTAATTATAACTTACCTTTCTCCTATCATGAGGGAGGCTGAATGTTTTTTCATTTGTTTGAGTCATTTGTGTTTCCACTAATGAGAGCTCCTTTGTTCATTTTTTTTTTTTTTTTTTCTTTTTTTTTTTTTGAGACAGAGTCTCGCTCTGTCGCCCGGGCTGGAGTGCAGTGGCGCAATCTCGGCTCACTGCAAGCTCCGCCTCCCGGGTTCACGCCATTCTCCTGCCTCAGCCTCTCCGAGTAGCTGGGACTACAGGCGCCCGCCACCGCGCCCGGCTAATTTTTTGTATTTTTTAGTAGAGACGGGGTTTCACCGTGGTCTCGATCTCCTGACCTCGTGATCCGCCCGCCTCGGCCTCCCAAAGTGCTGGGATTACAAGCGTGAGCCACCGCGCCCGGCCTTTGTTCATTTTTTAATTCCATATTTGTATTGGGTTGTTGGTTTTGCATCATTATTAAATTTTAAAATAAAATTCCAAATATTATTATTATTTGAGATAGGGTCTCGCTCTGTCACTCAGGCTGGGGGTGCAGTGACATGATCAAGACTTATGGCAGCCTTCACCTCCTAGGCTCAAGTGATCCTGCTACCTTAGTCTCCCGAGTAGCTGGGACTACAGGCACGCACCACCACGCCCAGCTAATTTTTTTTTCGTTTTTTTTTTCAGGGTTTTGGTGTGTTGCCTAGGATGGTCTCGAAGTCCTGGGCTCAGTCAGTCTGCCTACTTCAATCTCCCAAAGTGCTAGGATTACAGGGGTGAGGCACTGTGTCCAGTCCAAAATATAATTTTAAACATTTATTAAAAATAGGCCAGGTGTGGTGGCTCATGCCTGTAATCCTAGCACTTTGGGAGGGCAAGGCAGGTGGATTGCCTGAGCTCAGGAGTTATATATATATATATACAATTAATTTAGAAAGTATTTACACAACTAATTAATAATAGTATAACAGTATCTATTATTTATTGAATACTTCCTGGGTCCTATGCATCAGGCTAAATAATCTTAGAGCATATGAAATTTCTAGTTCTGCTTTTGCACGTAGCAGGAGCGGTTTTTCATGTTGCGACATTTTCTTTACGATTCTCATTTGCAATGGCTGCTCAGCAGTCTGTTCAGATACTGCACATAGTATCATGTAATTAGCTGTCTGCTAACTGTTAGCTTTCAGTTGCTCCTATTGCCTTATAATTTCTGATTAGTAACCTCTTCAAATCGTTTTTTAAAAATTAAATTCTTACATTGCATTGTAAGCTTTTTTTGCTTTGTTTTCGGGTTTTTTGTTGTTGTTGTTGTTTATTTTTATTTTTATTTTTTGAGACGGAGTCTCAGTCTGTCACCCAGGCTGGAGCGCAATGGCACCATCTTGGCTCACTGCAACCTCTGCCTCCTGGGTTCAAGCGATTCTCCTACCTCAGCCTCCCAAGTAGCTGGGACTACAGGCGCCTGCCACCATGCCCGGCTAATTTTTGTATTTTTAGTACAGACGGAGATTTGTCATGTTGGCCAGTCTGGTCTTGAACTCCTGACCTCAAGTGATTTGCCCATCTCGGCATCTCAATGTGCTGGGATTACAGGCATGAGCCACTGTGCCTGGCCTACGTCTTACTTTAAGGTGAAATAAATATCCTTTAAATACTTTAAATATTTATAAATATTCAATCATTATAATTAAAATGTTTGTCTTACAAAACAGGGGAGAATAGCTGGGCATGGTGGGTCACGTCTGTAATTCCAGCAGTTAGGGAGGGTGAGGCAGGAGGATCACCTGAAGTCAGGAGTTCGAGACCACCCTGGCCAACGTGGCAAAACCCAATCTCTACGAAAAATACAAAAAATTAGTCAGGCGCGGTGGCAGGTACCTATAATCCCAGCTACTTGGGAGGCTGAGGCAGGAGAATTGCTTGAACCCAGGAGGTGGAGGTTGCAGTGAGCCAAGATTTCGCCATTGCACTCCAGCCTAGGAGACAGAGCAAGACTCTGTCTCAAAAAAAAGAAAAAAAAAGGCAAAGTAAATAGTGGCTACAATGGGTCTATATACACTCACATATATATACACACACACACATACACACACATATACACACCTATGCACACACATATATAAACATGCATATACATAGGCACACACATATATAAACATGCATATACATACACACACACATACACACATACATACACACACATATGCACACACATACATATATACACACATACGTATTAAACATGCATTACCTACCAAATCTTCCTTTCCATTTGGTGTTTTGTAAATTGTGTACCACTGAATTCCCTTCCCCCACAAAAAGTACATAGAAATGGTCATTCAATGGCTGTGGAAAGTCACACTTCTTCCTTCTAGGCCCAATTCTTTCTCTCTTTAAATCTTTCCCACGTGATTTAAAATTGTGGGCAGAAAATTATATCTGGGAGCTAAATGATAAGAACCTATGAACACAAAGAAGGAAACAATAGACACTGGGGTCTACTTGAGGGGGGAGGTTGGGAGCGGGGAGAGGAGCAGGAAAGATAACTATTGGGTATTGGAGTAATACCTGGGTGATGAAATAATATGTACAACAAAGCCCCATGACAGGTGTTTACCTATGTAACAGATCTTCACGTGTACCCTCAAACCTAAAATACAAATTAAAAAAAGAAAGTTATATCAACCTATTTGCTGCAAAACGGTTTTATTTAGCACACACTATTTGTAAACTTTTAAAAAAAACTAAATCAAGGCTGAGAGCGGTGGCTCACGCCTGTAATCCCAGCATTTTGAGAGGCTGAGGCAGGCGGATCATGAGGTCAAGAGATAGAGACCATCTTGGCCAACATGGTGAAACCCCGTCTGTACTAAAACTACAAAAATTAGCCAGGTGTGGTGGCAGGCGCCTGTAATCCCAGCTACTTGGGAGGCTGAGGCAGGAGAATCGCTTGAACCCAAGAGAAGGGTGTTATAGTGAGCCGAGATCCCACCACTGCACTCCAGCCTGGGCAACAGAGCAAGAGTCCATCTCAGGAGGTGAGGAGCGCCTCTGCCCGGCCACCCATCGTCTGGGAGGTGAGGAGCGCCTCTGCCCGGCCACCCATCGTCTGGGAGGTGAGGAGCGCCTCTGCCCGGCCACCCATCGTCTGGGAGGTGAGGAGCGCCTCTGCCCGGCCACCCATCGTCTGGGAGGTGAGGAGCGCCTCTGCCCGGCCACCCATCGTCTGGGAGGTGAGGAGCGCCTCTGCCCGGCCACCCATCGTCTGGGAGGTGAGGAGCGCCTCTGCCCGGCCGCCCCGTCTGGGAAGTGAGGAGCGCCTCTGCCCGGCCGCCCCGTCTGGGAAGAAGTGAGGAGCGCCTCTGCCCGGCCGCCCCGTCCGGGAAGAAGTGGGGAGCGCCTCTGCCCGGCCGCCCCGTCTGGGAAGTGAGGAGCACCTCTGCCCGACCACCCACCGTCTGGCAAGTGAGGAGTGCCTCTGCCCGATCACCCACCGTCTGGGAAGTGAGGAGCGCCTCTGCCTGGCCACCCCATCTGGGAAGTGAGGAGCGCCTCTGCCCGGCCACCCATCGTCTGGGAAGTGAGGAGCGCCTCTGCCCGGCCACCCATCGTCTGGGAAGTGAGGAGCGCCTCTGCCCGGCCACCCATCGTCTGGGAAGTGAGGATCGCCTCTGCCCGGCCACCTATCGTCTGGGAAGTGAGGAGCGCCTCTGCCCGGCCGCCCCATCTGGGAAGTGAGGAGTGCCTCTGCCCGGCCGCCCCATCTGGGAAGAAGTGAGGAGCGCCTCTGCCCGGCCGCCCCGTCCAGGAAGAAGTGAGGAGCGCCTCTGCCTGGCCGCCCCGTCTGGGAAGTGAGGAGCGCCTCTGCCGGGCTGCCCCGTCCGGGAAGAAGTGAGGAGTGCCTCTGCCCGGCCACCCATCGTCTGGGAAGTGAGGAGCGCCTCTGCCCGGCCACCCATCGTCTGGGAAGTGAGGAGCGCCTCTGCCCGGCCACCCATCGTCTGGGAAGTGAGGAGCGCCTCTGCCCGGCCACCTATCGTCTGGGAAGAAGTGAGGAGCGTCTCTGCCTGGCCGCCCCGTCTGGGAGGTCTACCACGGAGGCCAGGGGCAATGTGGGGGCTGGACGTGGTGGCTCACGCCTGTGGTCCCGGCACTCTGGGAGGCGAGGCGGGTTGATCACTTCGGGCTAGGAGTTCGAGACCAGTCTGGCCAACTTGGCGAAGCATGAAAAATACAGCAGACAAACCAACCAACCAACTCAGTGACAACAAAACCGGTCTACCCTGGAGTCATACTCTAATTTTTTCTATTTTCCTCCCTTTCTGATCCTTTATCCCACTTTCTTTTTCTTCCTCTTCCTTCTCCCTCTTCTTTGTCAAATAGAGGATTGAGTTATTATCACTGATCCATATAAAGTCCCTCTCTCATTTATTTTAACTCCCACCCCCCATTTTTATTCCCCGACTTCCCATGTGCAACCTTCCTAATATGTTTGATACGCATCTTTTTGTTTGTATGTATTTTTAGAAAATGTTTATTGTTTATGTGTGCAAAAAAAATTAATAAAAAAAAGATGAAAAAAAAAAAAGAGTCCATCTCAAAAAAAAAAAAGAAAAAAAGAAAAGAAAAATCAAGTTACACTTTTTGGTGTAACGTTGTCTTCAACATCAACATAAAAAGCAAGTGCAATTTCCTTTCACATAGCATAAAACAGTAACGAAAGAATTATTTTTGCCCCATACTACCTTTAAAAGTATAGTAAAGCCAGGCATAGTGGCATGTACCGATAGTTCCAGCGACTTGGGAAGGTGAGGCAGGTGGATTGCGTGAGCCCAAGAGTTTGAGGTTGTAGGGTTCTATGATTGCACCTGTGAATAGCCACTGTACTCCAGCCTGGGCAACGTAGTGAGACCCAATTTCTAAAGAAAAAAAAATTTAAATAAATAAATAAATGTGTGGTAATGAAATTGAAGGGAACACCATTGCATATATATTTTTTGGGGGGCCGGGTGGTGGGGGTGAGGGATGGAGTCTTGCTCTGTCTCCCAGGCTGGAGTGCAGTGGCACGATCTTGGCTCACTGCAACCTCCAACTCCCGGGTTCAAGAGATTCTCCCGCCTCAGCCTCCTGAGTAGCTGGGATTACAGGCGCCCGCCACCACGCCCGGCTAATTTTTGTATTTTTTAGTAGACATGGGGTTTCACCATGTTGGCCAAGCTAGTCTTGAACTCTGACCTCATGATCCCTCCACCTAGGCCTCCCGAAGTGCTGGGGTTACAGGCGTGAGCCACCGCGCCTGTCTCATTGCATATGTTTATGCATGTGAAAGCTTATTTTATTTACTCTTCTAAGTTAAAAACACTTTTCTATGATATCAAATGAGAAGAGGGAAATCTATAATCAAACATACAGCCAGGCGTGGTGGCTCATGCCTGTAATCCCAGCACTTTGGAAGGCCGAGGCGGGCAGATCATGAGGTCAGGAGATCGAGACCATCATAGCTAACACGGTGAAACCCCGTCTTTACTAAAAATACAAAAATTAGCCAGGCATGGTGGCGGGCGCCTGTAGTCCCAGCTACTTGGGAGGCTGAGGCAGGAGAATGGCATGAACCCGGGAGGCGGAGCTTGCAGTGAGCCAAAATCACACCACTGCACTCCAGCCTGGGCGACAGAGCAAGATTCCGTCTCAAAAATAAATAAATAAAAAAATAAAATCACACATACAATATGACTACAATGATATTAGAAAACCGAAATATACCTAATAAAGGAAAAAGAAGACTAAAAAGAAATACACAAAATCAAGTTGTATGTTATCAAATTTTCCATAATGTAATACTAGTTTTATGAAGAAAAAATAAACCAAGAGATAACAGATTTTAAGGAAAGAAATAATGAAAGTTATTGCATAATACTCTCATTTGGGGGCTGGAACATTAGGAAATAATTTCTGGGGCCCACTATGTACAGTGGCTCCCCCAAACTACATCCTCCCTTTGGAAATAGCAGAGTCTTAACTGATTGGCTTCACCCATGTTCAGTCAATGTCAGAATTCAGCCAAGGGAGTATCTTTTTACCTTCTAATAAAACAGAGAAGGGCCGGGCGCAGTAGCTCAGGCCTGTAATGCCAGCACTTTGAGAGGTCGAGGCAGGTGGATTGCTTGAGTCCAGCAGTTTGAGACCAGCCTGGGCAGGGTGGCGAGACCGCATCTCCACAAAAATTACAAAAATTAGCTGAGTGTAGTGGTATGTGCCTTAGTCTCAGCTACTCGGCAGGCTGAGGTGGGAGGATCACTTGAACTCAGGAGGTGGAGGTTGCGGTGAGCCAAGATCCCACCATTGCACTCCAGCCTGGGCAACAAGAGCGAAATTCCGTCTCAAGAAAAAAAAAGAAAGAAGCCACCTCACTTCTTCCCAGAGAGCCTCACCTCAGACAGACAGGTCTTTCTTTTTCTTTTTTTCTTTCTTTCTTTTTTTTTTTTATTTTTATTTTTCTTGAGCTGGAGTCTCGCTTTGTCCAGGATGGAGCGCAGGAATGCAGTGGTGCGATCTGCACTCACTGCAACCTTTGTCTCCCGGGTTCAAGCGATTCTCCTGCCTCAGCCTCCTGAGTAGCTGGGATTACAGATGTGCACCACCATGCCTGGCTAATTTTTTTATATTTTTTTGAGACGGAGTCTTGCTCTGTCACCGAGGCTGGAGTGCAGTGGCACAATCTCACTCACTGCAAGCTCCGCCTCCTGGGTTCACGCCATTCTCCTGCCTCAGCCTCCCGAGTAGCTGGGACTACAGGCGCCCGTCAACACTCCCGGCTAATTTTTTGTATTTTTAGTAGAGACGGGGTTTCACTGTGTTAGCCGGGATGGTCTTGATCTCCTGACCTCGTGATCCACCTGCCTCGGCCTCCCAAAGTGCTAGGATTACAGGCGTGAGCCACCGCGCCCGGCCTAATTTTTTTGCATTTTTATTAGAGATGGGGTTTCACCATTTTGGGCAGGCATGTCTTGAACTGCTGACCTTAAGTGATCTGCCCACCTTGGCTTCCCAAAGTGTCGGGATTACAGGCTCAAGCCACTGTGCCTGGCCCCTCCCTCTTTCTGTTCTTTTCTTTTCTTTCTTCTTCTTCTTTTTTTTTTTTTGACACAAGGTCTCCTTTTGTCACCAGGCTAGAGTGTAGTGGCATGATCACGGCTCATTGCACCTCGACCTCCTGGGCTGAAGTGATCCTCCCACCTCAGCCTCTTGAGTACCTGGGACCACAGGTGTGCCCCACCATGCTAGGCTAATTTTTTCATTCTTTTTTTTTTTAAGAGATGAGGTCTCCCCATGTTGCCCAGGCTGGTCTGAAACTCCTGGGTTCAAGCAATCCTCCCACCTTGACCTCCCAAAGTCCTGGGATTACAGAGTGAGCCACAGCTCCCGGCCACAGGATTTTTTTTTTTTTTAGAGAGAGACAGGGGTCTCACTATGTTGCCCAGGTTGGTCTCAAACTCCTGGGCTCAAGCCATTCTCCTGCCTTGGCCTCCCAAGATGCTGGGAATACAGGTATGAGCCAATGCACCCAGCCTGTGGCCATAGGATTTTGTTTTACTACATAAACCTAGGTTGTAGGTTGCAGCTTTCTCTCTGTTGTTTTATCACTAACAAATTTGGTTGCCAAGGCAACCATGAAGCAGTTTAATCTCTTGACACCCATCCACCTAGGCTGGGGTTAGTGGCAGGAGTTTGGGGTTGTATTTGGTGTTTTGTAAATTCTGTACCATTAAATTCCGTACCATTAAATTCCCTTCCCCCACAAAAAGCATGTAGAAATGGCCATTCAGTGGCTGTGGAGATTCACACTTTCCCCTTCTAGTTCCAATTCTTTCTCTCTCTTCTTCCTCCCTGCCAATCAGACATGTGCAGAGAGCCCGTCAGAGAAAGAGTAAGAAGGAAGAGTACCTTGTGTCCAGGGGGAGCGTTGGCAGGGAGCAGTGCCTGGGGATGATCTCACATTGAAACCTGGAATTGTAGCCTCTACCGAAGAATTGGAAGATCTTGCAACACTGGGCCCACAGTTCCTCCAGAGGCTTCCGCTTTGTGCTAAGTAGCAATGACTACATTCTCCACCAATCAGTGCCTCTCACTTACATTTTTTTTTTTTTTTTTTGAGACGGAGTCTCGCTCTGTCGCCCAGGCTGGAGTGCGGTGGCGCGATCTTGGCTCACTGCAAGCTTCGCCTCCCGGGTTCACGCCATTCTCCTGCCTCAGCCTCCCGAGTAGCTGGGACTATAGGCGCCTGCCACGATGCCCGGCTAATTTTTTTTATTTTTTAGTAGAGACAGGGTTTCACCGTGTTAGCCAGGATGGTCTCGATCTCCTGATCTTGTGATCTGCCTGCCTCGGCCTCCCAAAGTGCTGGGATTACAGGCGTGAGCCACCACGCCCAGCCCTCTCACTTACATTTTTGTGCCTGGTCCTGGCAGGCATCTATGTAGACTCTTTTTTTCTTAGTCTTTATTATTTATTTATTTATTTATTTATTTATTTTATTTTATTTTATTTTATTTTGAGACGGAGTCTCGCTCTGTTGCCCAGGCTGGAGTGCAGTGGCGCAATCTCGGTTCACTGCAAGTTCCACCTCCTGGGTTCACGCCATTCTCCTGCCTCAGCCTCGCCGAGTAGCTGGGACTACAGGCGCCCGCCACTACGCCCGGCTAATTTTTTTGTATTTTTAGTAGAGACGGGGTTTCACTGTGGTCTCGATCTCCTGACCTCGTGATCCGCCCACCTCAGCCTCCCAAAGTGCTGGGATTACAAGCGTGAGCCACCGCACCCGGCCTATTTATTTATTTTTGAGGTGGAGTCTCCCTCTGTCACCCAGGCTGGAGTGCAGTGGTGCGATCTCGCCTCACTGCAACCTCCACCTCCCAGGTTCAAGTGATTCTCCTGCCTCAGCCTCCCAAGTAGCTGGGACTACAGGCGTATGCCATCGCACCTGGCTAATTTTTGTATTTTTAGTAGAGACAGGGTTTCCCCATGTTGGCCAGGCTGGCCTCAAACTCCTGAACTCAGGTAATCCACCCACGTTGACCTCCCAAAATGCTGGGATTACAGGTGTGAGCCTTCGCACCTGGCCTAGCCTATTTATTTATTTAGAAAGCAGGTCTTGGCCAGGTACGGTGGCTCACACTTGTAATCCCAGCACTTTGGGAGGCTGAGGCGGGCGGATCACAAAGTCAGGAGTTTGAGACCAGCCTGGCCAATATGGTGAAACCCCGTCTCTACTAAAAATACAAAAATTAGTCGGTGTGGTGGCGGGTGCCTGTAGTCCCAGCTACTCGGGAGGCTGAGGCAGGAGAATCGCTTGACCCCAGGAGGCTCAGAGGTTGCAGTGAGCCGAGATGGCGCCACTGCACTCCAGCTTGGGCAACAGAGTGAGACTCTGTCTAAAAAAAAAGAAAAGAAAAGAAAAGCTAGTCTTAGGCTGGGCGCGGTGGCTCACGCCTTTAATCCCAGCACTTTGGGAGGCCGAGGCGGGCGAATCACGAGGTCAGGAGATCGAGACCATCCTGGCCAACACGGTGAAACTCCATCTCTACTAAAAATAAAAAAAATTATCTGGGTGTGGTGGCGGGCGCCTGTAGTAGTCCCAGCTACTCGGGAAGCTGAAGCAGGAGAATGGCATGAACCCAGGAGGCGGAGCTTGCAGTGAGCTGAGATTGTGCCACTGCACTCCAGCCTGGGCAACAGAGTGAGACTCTATCTCAAAAAAAAAAAAAAAAAAAAGAAAGCTGGTTTTGCTCTGTTGCCCCACCTGGAGTGCAGAGGTGAGATCATAGCTCAGCTGCAGCCTTGATCTCCCAGGTTCAAGTGATCCTCCTGCCTTAGCCTCCCGTGTAGCTGAAACCACAGGCACGTGCCACCACGCCCAGCTAATTTTATTTTATTTTTTGTAGAGATGGAGGTCTCATCATGTTGCCCAGGCTGGTCTCGAACTCCCAGGCTTAAGTAATCCTTTCGTCTAAGCCTCCCAAAGGTTCAGGATTGGGATTACAGGCATGAGCCACCGTACCCCACCTTAGAAAGCTTTTAATTCACTAATTCTCAACTTGAGGTATGATGGAAGAATATTCTCTTAAAGATTTTTCAAACTACTTTTGTATACTGAAAAGACTCTAACACAACTCCTTCCTACCGTCCTTCTTCCCACCCTCTCCCCACGCACAATGAAAGTCACTGTCAGAAACCCAAACCTCACTCCTGCCACACTGTCAGTACTGAAGTATGGAATTTCCACCCACAAAGTTTCCCTGATCCTGTAGGAATATGTGTAGACGCTCACTCTCATTTCACACAACAGCATTCACGCCCCCTCCTCTCCAATCATCACTGGAGTCTGTAACCTAGCAACACAACATCCATTGGGGTAGCAACCTCTCGCCAATTCATTCATCCCTTCAGTAGACATTGAGTGAGCTGCTCCCACGCCTGGGATAGGCAAGCACTCAGAAAAGATTTGTTGAATGAATGAATGAAGACACAGGGATGAATGAGGCCCCAAAGGAGGTCATACTCTGGGAAGGAGAAAAACAGACTAAAGGCCAGGTGCAGTGGCTCATGCCTGTAATCTCAGCACTTTGGGAGGCCAAGGTGGGCAGATCACCTGAGGTCAGGAGTTCGAGACCAGCCTGGCCAACATAGTGAACCACAGTCTCTACTAAAAATGCAAAAAATAGCCAGATGTGGCGGTGCATGCCTGTTACGCAGGAGGCTGAGGCAGGAGAATTGTTTGAACCCAGGAGGTGGAGGCTACAGTGAGCCAAGATCATGCCATTGCACTCTAGCTTAGGCGACAGAGACTCTGTCTCAGGAAAAAAAAAAAAGAAAAATAGACTAAAAAAAAAGTTGTAGGTCAGGCACAGTGGCTGACGCCTGTAATTGCACCACTTTAGGAAGCCAAGGCGAGTGGATCACCTGAGGTCAGGAGTTCGAGACCAGCCTGGCCCCATCTAAACCCCATCTCTACTAAATATACAAAAAATTAGCCAGTGCGTGGTGGCGGGAGGCTGTAATCCCAGCTACTTGGGAGGCTGAGGCAAGAATCGCTTGAACCCAGGAGGCAGAGGTTGTAGTGAGCCGAGATTGTGCCGCTGCACTCCAGCCTGGGTGACAACAGTGAAACTCCACCTCCAAAAAAAAAAAAAAAAAAGGTCGGGTGCAGTGGCTCACGCCTTTAATCCCAGAACTTTGGGATGGCGAGGCGGGCGAATCACGTGAGGTCAGGAGCTCGAGGCCAACGTGGCCAACATGGTGAAACCCCATCTCTACTACAAATACAAAAATTAGCTGGGCGTGGTGGCAGGCTTCTATAATCCCAACCCCTCGGGAGGCTGAGGCAGGAGAATCTCTTGAACCTGGGAGGTGGAGTTTGCAGTGAGCTGAGATCATACCACTACACTGCAGCCTGGCTGACAGAGCAAGACTCCATCTCAAAACGAAAAAAAAAAAGGGTTGTAATACAGGCCATAACAGATGCATCTGTGCATATGTAAATTGCAAGGAGGAAGCTACTGTCCTGTTTAGGAAAGTCAAGGAAAGGAGAGGGGACATTTCAGTTAGCCCTTTTTTTTTCTTTGAGCGAAAGTCTCAATCTGTCCTTCAGGATGGAGTGTGGTGGCGTGATCTTGGATCTCAGCTCATTGCAAACTCCACCTCCTGGATTCAAGTGATTCTCATACCTCAGCCTCCTGAGTAGCTGGGATTACAGGTGTGCGCCACCATGCCCAGCTACTTTTTGTATTTTTAGTAGAGACGGGGTTTCATCATGTTGGCCAGGCTGGTCTTGAACTACCAACCTCAGGTGATCCACCCACCTCGGCCCTCCCAAAATGCTGGGATTATAGGCACGAGCCACCGCACCTGGCCTCAGTTAGGTCTTGAGAGAGGGGCAGAAATTTGTCACGATAATAAGAAGGAACAGGAGGAACAATGCTCTAGGCAAAAAGAACATCACAAGCAAAGGCCCCCAGGTATGGAACCGCAAGGTATGTCTGAAGCCACAGGGAAGTTCAATCAGTGGAGCAGAGGGTGCACCAAGATTCCTAAAATCTATACCCATGAAGGTTCAAGCCAGTCCCAAAGTTTAGACCGCAAGATCAGAGTTCTCTTGAAACAAAGGACAGACATCCCAGCATGACCCACTCTAGCACAGGCACTGGACTGCCCTAGTCAGTAGAGTGTTTGCTGAATAAAGCTGAAGATGGAACAGAGACAGAAGGGAAAGGATGGGTGCTATGGCTCATGCCTGTAATCTTCGCATTTTGGGAGGCTGAGGTGGGAGAATCACTTGAGCCCAGGAATTTGAGACCAGCCTGGGTGACATAGTGAGACCCCCCCCCCCCATCTGGAAAGAAAGAAAGAGAGACAGAGAAGGAAGGAAGGAAGGAAGGGAGGGAGGGAGGAAGGGAGGGAGGGAGGGAGAGAAAAAATTAGCTGGAGGTGGTGGCACATGCCTGCAGTCCCAGCCCCAGCTACTCACGAGGTTGACGTGGGAGGATCACTTGAGCCTGGGAAGTCAAGGCTGCAGTGAGCTGTGATTACGCCACTGCACCCCAGCCTGGGTGACACAGCAAGACCCTGTCTCAAAAAAAAAAAAAAAGGAAGGGAAAAGAAACCAGTGTCAACAGGAGCCATCCACATACAGGCACGGCCAAGATCAGAAAGCAGCTACCACCCATAGAAGTGGGAAAACAAAGGCAAGAGGCTGCTGAGGGTACAGAACTTAAAAGCCTGGAAGAGCAGCTCCATGGAGCTGGGACCTAGACTGCTGAGAAAGCTGTGTGTGACACATACTGTGTCAACTCTTGCAAATCTTTGCAGCACTCACCATTCCTGTGCACCCCAAGGCTTCCTGCTGCATGCACCAAGACTCGAATCCTGAAGAGCTTTCTCTGGCCACAGGAACATGCTCAGCCTGAACACGGGCAGTAAGGAAGTGCTAGAAAGTTAACGTTCCCAGGAGAAGCCCCAAATGATGAAAGGTGGGAGTTAGTGAATAAATGCTAAGTATCTTACTCCTAGAGTAGAACAACCCTGAGGAGTGCTCCACACCACCTAGATGGGAGCTGAGATGGGACTCTAGTTGTCAAAAGGGTAACCACTCATTAATGGACCCTGCGCCAGGTGCGGTGGCTCACGCCTGTAATCCCAGCACTTTGGGAGGCCAAGGCAGGCGGATTACTTGAGGTCAGGAGTTTGAGACCAGCCTGGCCAACATGGTGAAACCCTGTCTCTATTAAAAAATACAAAAATAAGTCAGGTGTGGTGGCAAGTGCCTGTAATCCCAACTACTGGAGAGGCTGAGGCAGGAGAATCGCTTGAACCCGGGAGGTGGAGGTTGCAGTGAGCCGAGATGGAGCCACTGCACTCCAGCCTGGGTGACAGAGCAAGACTCTGTCTCAAAATATAAAAATAAAATAAAACAAATATTTAAAAAATTAAATAATAATAATAATAAAATAAGCCAGGCGTGGTAGCTCACGCCTGTAATCCCAGCACTTTGGGAGGCTGAGGTGGGTGGACTGCCTGAGGTCAGGAGTTCAAGACCAGCCTGGCCAATATGGTGAAACCCCGTCTTTACTAAAAATACAAAAATCAGCCAGGTGTGGTGGCAGACGCCTGTAATCCAAGCTACTTGGGAGGCTGAGGCAGGAGAATCGCTTGAACCTGGGAGGTGGAGGTTGCAGTGAGCCGAGATCGCACCACTGCACTCCAGCCTGGGCGACAAGAGCAAGACTCTGTCTCAGAAAAATAAAAATAAAAATAAAAATAAAATAATAAAATAGGCCATGTGCAGCGGCTCATGCCTGTAATCTCAGCACTTTGGGAGGCCGAGGTGGGCAGATCACCTGAGGTCGGGAGTTCAAGACCAACCTGACCAACATGGAGAAACCCCGTCTCTACTAAACATACAAAATTAGCTGGGCATGGTGGCGCATGCCTGTAATCCCAGCTACTCAGGAGGCTGGGGTAGGAGAATCGCTTGAACCCAGGAGGCGGAGGTTGCGGTGAGCTGAGATCACACCATTGCACTCCAGCCTAGGCAATGAGTGAAACTCCATCTCAAAAATAAAATAAAATACAATAAAATAAAATAAAAATAGTGGATCCTGTATATCCACCACACCCAGTATATCAGCTTCCTTACCATTCCCAGTGCACTTTCCCACTAATCAACTGGTGTTTCCAGGGATCTTTTTTCTTTTTTTTGAGACTGCATCTCACTCTGTTGCCCAGGCTGGAGTGCAGTGGCATGATCTCGGCTCACTGCAGCCTCTGCCTCCTGCGTTCAAGTGATTCTCGTGCCTCAGCCCCCTAAGTAGCTGGGACTACAGGTGTGAGCTACCACGCCCAGCTAATTTTTGTATTTTTAGTAGAGAGGGCGGTTTCACCATGTTGGCCAGGCTGGTCTCGAACTCCTGACCTCAGGTGATCCACCCTCCTCAGCATCCCAAAGTGTTGGGATTACAGGTGTGAACCACTGCGCCAAGCCCCAGGGTTCATTTTTTAAATAAGCTACCTGCTCTCAAATCCTTGCCTAAGGATCTGCATTTGATGGAAGCTAAAACAAGATCTTACTGGAAGTGGCTCCAGAAATCAAGCTCTCAGGATGCAGTTTTGGAACTGGATCATTATCCAGTCAGATGGCAAGAAGGAACCTGTTATTGATATTCATCTGGGTGGGGATAACCCCCAGCATGCGGCACTGGCACAGCTACTGAGTCTCACCTTTGGTAAATGAAGATGGGGTACAGCTGGCAGAAGATGCACTGGCTCAGACCAACAACTCTATCACTTGAAACATATGATGGTAATAGTTACTGGAAGGATTGTGAACTGCTTGGCTATTTTAACTGCCAACCCTTTATAAAATCCCATTTTGGGAGGCTGAGGAGGGCAGATCACTGGAGTCCCGGAGTTCAAGACCAGCCTGGGCAACATAGTGAAACCCTGTCCCTACTAAAAATACAAAAAATTAGCCGGGTGTGGTGTGCACCTGTAATGTAGTCCCAGCTACTCGGGGTGCTGAGGTGGGAGGATCACTTGAGCCCAGGAGGTTGAGGCTGCAGTGAGCTGTGATTGTGCCACTGCACTCCAACCTGGGCGACAGAGTGAGGCCCTGTCACAAAAGAAAAAAAAAGAGAGAAGCTGGGTGTAGTGGCATGCACCTGTAGTCCTAGCTACTTGGGAGGTTGAGGCCAGAGGGTCTCTTGAGCTCAGGAGTTTGAGGCTGCAGTGAACCAGGATCAAGCCTCTACACTCCAGCCTGGGCAACAGAGCAAGACCCTGTTATTTTATTTTATTTTTTATTTTTTGAAAGAAAAAAAAAGCCCAAGGAAAAAAATTAAAACTAATAGGCTCAATTCAGCTAACTATCCACTCAGAGCATTCTGTGAAAGCCAAAAAGTCTCTCCGGAGGCATTTAAAGAGAGTCTTACCTCCTGTAACCAGAAGATGGAGAGTCCTGAAAATCCGGCCCAAGATTTTAAGAGTAGAAGAGTTGCAAAGGAGGTCAAATTCACAGTCTCAGCATGGCGTCACTGTGCTCGGGACTGGAGGGGAATGGGTCTCCAAGACCTAGAAGCAACATTTGAGTAGATGCAGCTGAGAACCTTAAAATTTCAGATTCACTTTAACCATCTGGGACAGCAGAACTGGCCCCAACCCTATACTAGGGGAAAGTAGTAGAGGGATTCCCATTACCTGGAGACCATGCAAAGTTCTCATGAAAGGCAGATGTCAAGGCCGGGAGCGATGGCTCATGCCTGTAATCCCAGCATTTTGGGAGGCCGAGGTGGGTGGATCATGAGGTCAGAAGATTGAGACCATCCTGGCTAACACGGTGAAACCCCGTCTCTACTAAAAAAAATACAAAAAATTAGCCGGGCGTGGTGGTGGGCGCCTGTAGTCCCAGCTACTCGAGAGGCTGAGGCAGGAGAATAACGTGAACCCGGGAGGCGGAGTTCTCAGTGAGCCGAGATCGCACCACTGCACTCCAGCCTGGGCGACAGAGCGAGACTCCGTCGCAAAAAAAAAAAAAGAAAGGCAGATGTCTGGGACAATGACACTTGCCCTCCTTGAGATCTACCTTTTCTTGCTGTCAAGTCTTCTAGACCAAAAACTAAGGTCAGGTCTTAGCAAAAGAGCTTCAGAACTTGGCTAGTGTCTTCCAGTAGGACAAGCAGAACGTGCCTACGAATGAATCTCGACATTGTTGGACCAGGGAGAGTGGATTATAAAGCTGGCATTGGGAGAGTTTACTGATATGAGGGAACCCTCTCATGACTCAGGATTTAATATCCCATCCAAGACTCCTGTGGTCAGTTCTTTTTTTGTTTTCGTTTTTCTTTTTTGAGATGGGGTTTCGCTCTTGTTGCTCAGGCTGGAGTGTAATGGCTCAATCTCAGCTCGCCACAACCTCCGCCTCCCAGGTTCAAGCGATTCTCCTGCCTCAGCCTCCTGAGTAGCTGGGATTACAGACATGCACCACCACACCTGGCTAATTTTGTATTTTTAGTAGAGACGGGGTTTCTCCATGTTGGTCAGGCTGGTGTCGAACTTCTGACCTCAGGTGATCCGCCCACCTCGGCCTCCCAAAGTGCTGGGATTAGAGGCATGAGCCACCACACCTGGCCTTTTTTTTTTTGAGACAGAGTCTTGCTCTGTCACCATGTTGGCCAGGCTGGTCTTGAACCACTGACCTCAGGTGATCCGCCTGCCTCGGCCTCCCAAAGTGCTGGGATTACAGGGGTGAGCCACTGTGCCTGGCCTGTGGTCAGTTCTAATACCCTCTGGAGTCACTCCTTATAAAGCTTGGAAACAATGATATTCTACAGTCAGTTGGGTGGAGATGCTGGACTTGCCTTTGCAGGGTGTGGAGGAAGGGACCAAAAAGCTGAGAAAGCCATGAGAATGGATTTATTATGTAAAAGCAGAGAACCTGAGAGCTGACCACAACCTCTGGAAGACACCATCTTCACTAAAGCAACACAGAATGCACCAGTGAAGAGTCAACATTGTTGAGAAACTATGGTAGCCGTCCTTTTGGGCCAGGGTTTACATAAAAGAAGCAGCTATGGACCTGGACTCCCTGGTGCCAATACAGATGGTAGGATTTGAAAACAGCAGAGGTCAGGTGGTAGCACTTAATCGTCAGAGACAAGGTAGACACAATTACTGTAATGGGGAACAAAGCTGGAATGGTAACGAGGTGATCTTTAGCATACAGATCTGTGGTGATAGTCTCGGCAGATGGCTGATGTCAGCCATTAAATTGGAAAATCTCAATCTCTCACCTATTTGAGAGGCTCTTATGCTCAAAACCCATCAAATGAAAGGGGAGGCCAAGTTCCCTTGAGGAAGTAGTATCTTGACCATTATAGAGCAATACAGCCTCTGGCACCCAGTAGGCTACTATTGATCTGGCAAATGTATTCTTTTCTTTTCTTTTTTTTTTTTTTTTTTTTTTTTGAGACGGAGTCTCGCTCTGTCGCC
This sequence comes from Symphalangus syndactylus, assembly GCF_028878055.3. Classification (NCBI taxonomy): domain Eukaryota; kingdom Metazoa; phylum Chordata; class Mammalia; order Primates; family Hylobatidae; genus Symphalangus; species Symphalangus syndactylus. The sequence goes on from NC_072440.2 coordinate 18,751,089, forward strand.
CAGGCTGGAGTGCAGTGGTGCAATCTCGGCTCACTGAAAGCTCTGCCTCCCGGGTTCACACCATTCTCCTGCCTCAGCCTCTCCGAGTAGCTGGGACTACAGGCGCCCGCCACCACGCCCGGCTAATTTTTTTTGTATTTTTAGTAGAGACGGGGTTTCACTGTGGTCTCGATCTCCTGACCTCATGATCTGCCCGCCTCGGCCTCCCAAAGTGCTGGGATTACAAGCGTGAGCCACCGCGCCCGGCCAAATGTATTCTTTTCGATGGCTACCTGAAGAAAAGCTCAAAGCAAATTGCATTTAACTGGATGGATAGCAGGCCACATTCCCCGGGTACGCCAGGGCTACCTCTCCTGCTTTCCATCACAATATAGTCTGAAAGAACCTCAATAGCTTGACACTGATCCTACCTTATAGCCCATCACTTTGAAGCTGCTGGTCTGGTAGAATGTTAGAATGATGTCTAAAAGGCACCGCGGCAGTGCATAGCTGCTGTAATCCTCTGTATCAGGTCTGTAACTGCTCACAAGGCTGTGGTTAATATTCATAAATTGCCTCTTCTAGTACGTTTTCTTTCTCTCCTTCCTTCCTTTTTCTTTCTCTCTTTTTTTTGAGACGGAGTTTCGCTCTTGTTGCCCAGGCTGGAGTGCAAAGATGCGATCTTGGCTCACTGCAACATCCGCCTCCTGGGTTCAAGCGTTTCTCCTGCCTCAGCCTGCCAAGTAGCTGGAATTATAGGCATCCACCACCATGCCCAGCTAATTTTTGTACTTTTAGTAGAGATGGGGTTTTGCCATGTTGGCCAGGCTGGTCTTGAACTCCTGACCTCAGGTGATCCACCTGCCTCGGCTTCCCGAAGTGCTGGGATTACAAGCATGAGCCACCAAGCCCGGCAATTTTTCTTTCTTTCTTTCTTTCCTTCCTTCTTTTATTCCTTCCTCCCTCCCTCCCTCCTTCCATTCTCTCCTCCCCTCCCCTCCCCTCTCTGTCTCTGTTTCTTTCTTTTTTTCCTTTTTGAGATGGAGTCTCACTCTGTTGCCCAAGCTGGAGCACAGTGGCGTAATCTTGGCTCACTGCAACCTCTGCCTCCCGGGTTCAAGCAATTATCCTGCCTCAGCCTCCCGAGTAGCTGGAATTTTAGGTGCTGCCACCACGCCTGGCTAATTTTTGTATTTTTAGTAGAGACAGGGTTTTACCATGTTGGCCGGGCTTGTCTTGAACTCCTGATCTCAAGTGATCTGCCCACCTGGGCCTCCCAAAATCCTGGAATTACAGGCGTGAGCCACCACACCAGGCCCCTTTCATTTTTGTTCTGATTGCGCTGGACATCCAAACTTCATTTCAAAAGGGTCTGAATTCTCAGGGTTCCTGCTTTGTTAGGGTTGCTTTAATTTCCCATTAACTTTTTTATTTCCCATTAGTTTTTACTAGTGGGCATGGAATTACTAAGAGGTGCCACACAGAATCTTTTGTGTTTCAGACATAGTTTTGCTGCCCGCATTGTAAAGCAACAACTCAATTTGGTAATCAGAATGAGTCATCCCGGCCAGTAGAGTAACCTCTTTCTTACCAGTTGAGAAGAGCAAAATGTCCAGATTCCAATTCAATGAAACCATACTTGTGTCCCCTCTTATTAGCAAATACTCCTCTCTTGAGAACTAAGATCTTTCATCAGAGCTCAAAGCTGTGGGATCAGGAGTTAAAAATAGGTGTAATAGCGAGAGGAGCTACTCCTATTTCCAGACCTTCAAATAGCATGATATATTGACCACCGGTTCACAGCATATACTGCATTGTGTAAGACAGATCCCATTCTTTTCAGGCAGTTTTTCTCAACTGGTACCAGAACAGAACCTTCAATAGGCCATTCTAGCATTTCTTCAGGCTAGCTGCTTTTGGGCGATGGACTACATGGTAATATTAGTGAATTATATATACACATGCGCATTGCTGCTATGCTTTTGCTAGGAATTTTTGCTGTTGTTGTTGTTTGATTTTTTTTTGGTATTTTGTTTTTGAGATAGAGTTTCCCTCTTGTGGTCCAGGCTGTAGTGCAATGGCGCAATCTCAGCTCACTGCAACCTCTGCCTCCCAGGTTCAAGCGATTCTCCTGCCTCAGCCTCTCGAGTAGCTGGGATAACAAGTGCCTGCTGCCATGCCCGGCTAATTTTTGTCTTTTTTTTTTTTTTTCTTTTTCTTTTTCGGGAGAATGGGGTCTCGCTATATTGCCCAGGCAGGTCTCGAACTCCTGGGCTCAAGCTATCCTCCCGCCTCTTGCCTTCCTGAGAGCTGGGATTACAGGCGTGATCCACCGTGCCCGGCCTAGTTTTTGTATTTTTAGTAGAGAAGGGGCTTTGCCATGTTGGCCAGGCTAGTCACAACTCCTGCCTCAGGTGATTCACCTGCCTCGGCCTCCCAAAGTGATGGGATTACAGGCGTGAGCCATTGTGCCCAACCTGTTATTTTTGGTTGCACTCTGTCACCCAGGCTAGAGTGCAGTCATGCTATCAGGGCTCACTGCAGCCTTGACCTCCTAGGCTCAAGTGATCCACCTGCCTCAGCCTCCCCAGTAGCCAGACCACCATGCCTAGCTAATTTTAAATTTTTTTTGTAGAGATGGCGTCTCACTATGTTGTCCAGGCTGTTCTTGAACTCCTGGGCTCAAGTGATCCTCCTGCCTTGGCCTCCCATATTGCTGGGATTACAGGAACGAGCCACCGTCCCCAACCTAGGAAATTTTTTGTTTTGCTGTTGAGATGGAGTCTTGGTCTGTCGCCCAGGCTGGAGTGCAGTGATGCGATCTTCACTCACTGTAACCGCGGCCTCCTGGATTCAAGTGATTCTCCTGCCTCAGCCTCTCGAGTAACTGGGATTACAGGCGCGCCTGCCACCACGCCCGAATAATTTTGTATTTTTAGTAGAGACAAAGTTTCACCATGTTGGCCAGGCTGATCTCAAACTCCTGACCTCAAGTGATCCACCTGCCTCGGCCTCCCAAGATGCTGGGATTACAGGCGTGAGCCACTGCGCCCGGCCAGAAATTATTTTTTTGATCAGAAGCACTGTTGTGTGGATTACCTTGAAAGTGTGTAAGGCATTCTGAAAGTCCACGGACAGTGGCACTGGCAGAAGCAATGGACAGGGAAGGCCGATCCTATCCACAACACATATTTATTCTAGTGAAAGCAAATTGCTGTCCCCTCCATGATGGAAGGTTTATGATTCCAGTGTAATCAATGCCCAGTAGGTGGCTGGCTGGTCCCTCTGGGGTATGGCGGCATGTTGAGAGGAGAGGAGGATTCAGTCTTGGTCAATGCTGTTGGAGGGTTAAACACTCAAGAATAGTAGTAACCGGCCGGACGTGGTGGCTCACACCTGTAATCCCAGCACTTTGGGAGGGTGAGGAGGGCAGATCACCTGAGGTCAGGAGTTTGAGACCAGCCTGGCCAACATGGTGAAACCCCGTCTCTACTAAAAATACAAAAAATTAGCCAGGTGTGATGGTGTGTGCCTGTAATCCCAGCTACTCGGGAGGCTGAGGCAGGAGAATTGCTTGAACCCGAGAGGCAAAGGTTGTAGTGAGCTGAGATCGTGCCATTGCATTCCAGCTTGGGCGACAAGAGCGAAACTCTGTCTAAAAAAAAAAATAATAGTAGTAACGAGGTCAGTCTTGATAAGGGGATGGTCTTGTTTGGTCCCTGTCTAGCCCACACCCCTGTCCCATAGATCCACCGAACAAGCACCAGGTTGGCTGGGGAAAGAGGTCGAGTGACATCCACGGAATACGTCGTTTTGTCCACTTGATTACTGAGAGCCTCTTCTGCAGTAAATGTCCCTTGGAGACTATTCACATGAAACACTGTTCACTGTGTCTGTTCTGAGAGGTCCATCCACATGTACCTTTTCCCCAGATTTCCCGTTGCCTATCTTCCAGTCCTGTTCTTTCAAGTGTGTTAGCCACTGACCATTAGTCCAATTTCAGGCCATCTCCAAGTCCTAACCATATGGACAATTAAATATTCTGCTCCAAGTTCTGCCCCTTGGGAGGATTTCTCTCCATCATTTTCTTTCCAGAGTACTTTGATTGGGGTCATAAGGTGATGGGGTGATGGTGAAAGGCTGATGAGAGACTGACAATGGACGGATGAGGCAGACAACTCCTGAATCCACTGGCCAGTCACAGAGATAACCAGACTGACTGCCAATGGCATCTTCATGACAGTGCAAACCCAGAATGTGAGAAATTCTCAAGGACAAATGATCTGTTTTCTTTTTTTCTTTTTATTTTTTGAGGCGGAGTCTCGCTCTGTCACCCAGGCTGGGGTGCAGTGGTGCAATTACTGCTCACTGCAATCTCCACCTCCCAGGTTCGAGCGATTCTCCTGCCTCAGCCTCTCAAGTAGCTGGGTTTTCAGGCGCCTGGCACCATGTCCAGTTAATTTTTGTATTTTTAGGAGAGACAGGGTTTCACTATGTTGGCCAGTCTGGTCTCGAACTCCTGACCTCAAGCGATCCACCTGCCTCGGCCTCAAAAAGTATTGGGATTACAGGCGTGAGCCACTGCGTCTGGCCAGCGACCGTGCCCAGCCATGATCTAGTTTCTTTTTTTTTTTTTTTTTTTAGACGGAGTCTCGCTCTGTTGCCTAGGCTGGAGTGCGGCGGCGTGATCTCAGCTCACTGCAACCTCTGCCTCCTGGTTCAAGTGATTTTCCTGCCTCAGCCTCCCAAGCAGCTGGGACTGCAGGCACGTGCCACAATGCCCAGGTAATTTTTGTATTTTTAGTAGAGACGGGGTTTCACCATATTGGCCAGGCTGGTCTTGATGCCCTGACATCATGCTCCACCCGCCTTGGCCTCTCAAAGTGCTAGGATTACATTTTGTTTAAAGGAGGAAGAGGAAATGCTGTGGGTTAAAAGGGGCTTAAGAGACATATCAGCCAAATACAATACATGGACCTGTTTGGATGGTGATTATAACAACCCAATTATAAAACAAAATCACTTATGAGACAATCAGGAAAATGTGAACACTGGCAACTGGATATTAGATGATATTAAGGAATTACTGTTAATTATTTTTAGGTGTGATAATTGTATTATAGATATGAATTATATCTATAATATATAGATTAAAGTCCTTGACTATTTTTTTTTTTTTTTTTTTTTTTTTGAGACGGAGTCTTTCTCTGTCCCCCAGGCTGGAGTGCAGTGGCGCGATCTCGGCTCACTGCAAGCTCCGCCTCCCGGGTTCACGCCATTCTCCTGCCTCAGCCTCCCAAGTAGCTGGGACTACAGGCGCCCGCCAACACGCCCGGCTAATTTTTTTTTTTTTGTATTTTTAGTAGAGACGGGGTTTCACCGTGTTAGCCAGGATGGTCTCGATCTCCTGACCTTGTGATCCGCCCACCTCGGCCTCCCAAAGTGCTGGGATTACAGGCTTGAGCCACCGCGCCCGGCAAGTCCTTGACTAATTATTAAGATTGAATCCTAATCTCTTAGAGATACATTCTGAAGTCTATTCATAGTTTAGATTGAAATAGAATGAATTCTGAGTTTTGCTTTAAAATAGCAAGGCAGACAAAGACAAAACAAGATTGGCTATATGTTGATAATCACTGAAGGTGGATGATAGGTATGGGTACATAATATTATTTGCTCCTTTTTGTATGAGCTTTAATTTTTCTGTACTGGCCGGGTGCAGTGGCTCACGCTTGCAATCCCAGCACTTTGGGAGGTCAAGGCAGGTGGATCACTTGAGGTCAGGAGTTCGAGACCAGCCTGGCCAACATGGTGAAATCCTGTCTCTACTAAAAAATACAAAAATTAGCCCAGCGTGATGGCAGGCACCTGTAGTCCCAGCTACTCAGGAGGCTGAGGCAGAAGAACTGCTTAAACCTGGGAGGTGGAGGTTGCAGTGAGCTGAGATCATGCCATTGCATTCCAGCCAGGGCGACAGAGTGACTCCATCTCAAAAAAAGAAATAAAAATAAATAAATAAATTTTCTGTACCAAAAGGTTGTTTTCTTTTGGGTTTTGCTTTCTAAATGTATCTTGACCTCATGCCCTTCACATCAAAATTTCTTCAAAGATTAATCTATGACTCCCTCACCCATTCTCTGTGGTTTGGCTTTCAGCTCTGTCAATCCTTTGACACTGCCCTTGCCAAGGTCACCAAGGGAGTCCATGTTACTAAATCCAGTGGTCACTCTTTTGTCCTTCTACTTGACCTCTTGCTGGCATTTCACACTATGGATCTCTCTTTCTTTCTTTTTTTTTTTGAGACGGAGTTTCGCTCTTGTTGCCCAGGCTGGAGTGCAATGGTGCAATCTCAGCTCACCGCAACCTCTGCCTCCCGGGTTCAAGCGATTCTCCTGCCTTAGCCTCCCAAGTAGCTGGGACTACAGGCATGCGCCACCACGCCCAGCTAATTTTGTATTTTTAGTAGAGATGAGGTTTCTCCACGTTGGTCAGGCTGGTCTCGAACTCCTGACCTCATGTGATCCACCCACCTCAGCCTTCCAAAGTGCTGGGATTACAGGCATGAGCCACTGCACCCGGCCAAGTCTCTCTTTTTTGGGACACATTCTTCCTTGGCTTCTGGGAGACCACAGCCCCCTGGTTTCTCTCTAGCCTCATTAGTCACTATCTCTACCAACTCCAGTCCCATGATTTTGAACACACTACATGCTCTTCACTCCTGGATTTTTATCTCCAGCCCTGCTCTCTTCTCTGAGAACTTACTTAGTCACTTGCTTTGTGTGACTTCTCCACTTTGATATTAAAAAGGCAGCTCAGGGCCAGGCGCGGTGGCTCACGCCTGTAATCCCAGCACTTTGGGAGGCTGAGGCGGGTAGATCACCTGAGGTCGGGAGTTCAAGACCAGCCTGGCCAACATGGTGAAACCCCATCTCTACTAAAAACACAAAAATCAGCCGAGTGTGGTGGTATGAGCCTGTAATCCCAGCTACTTGGGAGGCTGAGGTTGCAGTGGGCCGAGATGATGCCACTGCACTCAAGCCTGGGTGACAGAGCAAGACTCCATCTCAAAAAATAAATAAATAGGCCGGAAGCGGTGGCTCATGCCTGTAATCCCAGCACTTTGGAAGGTGGAGGCAGATAGATCACAAGATCAGGAGTTCAAGACCAGCCTGGCCAACATGGTGAAACCCCATCTCTATTAAAAATAAAGGAAATTAAGCCGGGCGCAGTGGCTCACGCCTGTAATCTCAGCACTTTGGGAGGCCGAGGCGGGTAGATCACAAGGTCAGGAGTTCAAGACCAACCTGGCCAAGATAGTGAAACTCTGTCTCTACTAAAAAAAAAAAAAAATTAGCCAGGCATGGTGGCACATGCCTGTAGTTCCAGCTACTCAAGAGGCTGGGATGGGAGGATCACTTGAGCCCTGAAGGTGGAGGCTGCAATAAGCCTGGAAGACGGATAGAGACCCTGTATCAAAAATAAAATAAAAGGCAGCTCAGATATAACACGGCCAAACCCTATTTTGATCTCCCCATTCTCTCATATCTGCTCCTTGCCCATTACAGTTAAGAACCCCTTCAACCCACCCTGTGTCTCATCCTTGAAGCTCTCTTTTCCTCAAGTCCCCACTACAATCCATCTGCCAATCTGGTCACTTCCACCTCCAATTAGTTCCCTGAATCAGCCTCTTCTCATCAGCGCCACTGCCTCCACCCAGCTCAAGGTCTTACGTGGGCCACCTGATGTCCCAGAAAGCATGGGCACGGCTTACAGATATCACTTAAGTCTTTTCACTCCTTTAACCGCTTTTTAATTCTCTTTATCATCACCTCCTAGGAACATTTTTATCTCCACTCTAACATTTTTATCTACCCGACTTTTAAAAGAAGTTTTCTAAACAAACAATGGGCCTTTCATCCATTGTTTCAGGGGGCATATGCTGAAATATGACACGATGTCAGGGGTTTGTTTCACAATAATAGGGAGGAACAGCGGGTAGGGGCTGGGGAAAGAAAAAAAACATGATCAGGAGTTGCTCGTTCTGTGTGGAGTGATGCTCGCCAGGAGCTCACTTTGCCATCCTGACTTTTGTTTATGTTCAAAATTCTCCATAATGAAAACCCGCCTCCTACGTAACTGACTTTACGGACAAGAACTCTTTTATCCGGTGCTTGAGGTCAGACCTAGTTACTGCGATCTGCCAGCAGTGACAATTTAGTGAGGGCTTACTGTTATTAACAACTGTTAAGTGCGGCGCTGATCGGTAATAATGCCTGCGCTCCAGCGGGGCAGGGACCGAGTGCTTCTTCGGAGGCGCTCCCGACCGCAGCGTAAGCACCCAGATTCCCGCCTGCTCCAGGCCGGCGCCCCGGGCACATCGGCGGAAGCCGGGAGCGAGCGCAGCTCCGGCAGCCAGAGCTCCACCCTCTCCGAGGCCTTGCACGTGCAGCCCGGGGACTCCGCGGCGCGTCCCTCCCTGCCCCCACTGCGGGCACGTGACCTGACGCCCTGGGGCCCCGGAGGACTGCGGCCGCGGAACGTCGTAGAGGATCAGGGAAGGTTCAGGGTCGACCTCCAGACTCAGTCCTTGGGTTGGGTGGCAGGGTGGGGGCCCTAGGGTGGGGAGATCTCGAGTTTAGGCCATAACAAAGATCAGAAAGAGAAGAGCCCGAAAGAGAGGTGGCCCACCTTGGCCCCGGGGCTTGGGAGGGCGGGTCCCGGCTGGGGTTCGTGGGATCTGGACCCACTCGCCCCCCGGGACGCGAGCGCGGCGGGGACCCGGGCGCGCGAGGGTGCGCGGAGAGAGGGCGCCGGCCCAGGTGCGGCCTCTGGGTGTGGCCGGACGAAGCCAGCCCAGGCGGCCCGGATTGTCGTCCTCTGCGGAAGCGGCCCGGGCGCGGGAGCGGCGGGCGTCGCCAGCTCCGGAGCCCCGCGCCTCCGCCGCCCCGCGCGCCCTTCCTTTGTGTCTCCCAAGCAGGGGTGAACGAAAACCACTTGGATTTGATTTTTCTGTGCGAGTTCCCTTTTTTCCAAGTTCGGGGCCCCTCCTTCCCCCAGCGGCGCGCGCCCCCGGGGTGTCCGCCCCCTCCCCCTCTGGCCCAGCCCTGGGCGGGGCAGACGCCCTTGGAGTCGGGAGAAAAGACTATCTGATTTCAAAACCGACGCGACCCGAGCTGGGCTGCGGAAATGGCGCCCATGTCCCGGCTCCGGCCAGGTCGTGATCAGGAGACAGGTGTGGCCCTGGGACCCGTTTGGAGAGCAGAGGGGACATAAGTGGGTGCTGGGGGCGGGGGAGCTTGTGGCCCTGCGGCCCCTGCCCAGCCCCCGCCGAGCCCCCGCTGCCGCATTTCGGAGCTGGGCGCGGCAAAGGAGGGCCGGGACGCAGGCAGAGGGGGGGTTGAGCGGGGCCTGCGGCAGGGAAACCCGGAGAAGCAGGAGGCCGGGCGGGGCGAGGCAGGACGGTTGAGTCCTGCATTGCTTCTATCACAGACTGAGGAGCCTCTCCCCACCGCAATCCCTTTATACTGGGTAGGGGTTCGAAGGCACAGGGACACAGTATACAGGACACTGCGTGAGGCAGCGCGTCCACCCACCATCTATGCGACCTCATCAAGTCACCTCTCTGAGCCTCAGTTTCCCGGTATAATGGAAACGGCAATTTTAAGTGACACGTGAGTGCCTGGCACTCATTGAGCTCAGCAAATGAAGAGCCCCGTCTCTGGGCCCCCTTGCCCCTGAGGGAAATGCACACACAAACCTAGAAAATGTGCTGTAATGCACAATGTGGGACAGACCCAGTCACTGTCATTTGATTATTCCTTCCATCGAATATTCTGAGGCTTCGGCGCCAGCCCTTTGCCGGCGGATGCTGCCGCGATGAAGACAGCATGCTTGAGCTGGTGAAGCTAATAAAAGAGCAGGCTCTCCTCCCGGGGCCAGGTGTCACCACAGAAGCAGGCCCTGGAAGATGCCAGGAGCCAGCCAGCCCAGGGCCCTGTCCTGCCCCAGGCCCTTCTGCAGGTGAGAGCCCAGGATCTCCAGGTCCTGCCCTGCACTTGCAGATTTGCTCCCTAACAGGTTTTTGGTTTTGTTTTTTTTAATAGAGACGGGGTTTTGCCGTGTTGCCCAGGCTGGTCTCAAACTCCTGGGCTCAAGCAATCCTCCCGCCTCAGCCTCCCAGAATTCTGGGATTACAGGCATGAGCCACCATGCCTAGCCTGTTTTTTTTCTTTTCTTTTCTTTTTTCTTTTTCTTTTTTTTAGAGACCGTCTCTCTCGCCTCACTTTTATTTTTGAGACAGTGTCTTACTCTGTCACCCAGGCTGGAGTGCAGTGGCACGGTTTTGGCTCACTGCAACCTCTGCCGCCCAGGTTCAAGCGATTCTCCTGCCTCAGCCTCCCGAGGAGCTGGGATTACAGGCACCTGCCACTGCGCCCTGCTAATTTTTGTATTTTTAATAGAGACGGGGTTTCACCATATTGGTCAGGCTGGTCTTGAACTCCTGACTTCGTGATCCACCCGCTTCAGCCTCCCAAAGTGCTGGGATTACAGGCATGAGCCACCGCTCCTGGCTCGCCTCACATTTTTTAAAAGGTCCAGTGGCCTGATGGCTCTTGGTGCTCTTCCCAGATGATGGTAAAATGCTCAATGTGGACCCAGAGAAGCCCGACCCTGACAAACATTGTTTTTTCTTGACACATCTGAATTTTGATGAGCTCTGAAGGGAACTCCGTTTCTCCCCAGCCGTCCTGAGTTCTGCGGTGCTTAGTGTCTGATGTCTTCATCTTCCTTGAGTTTCAACACTGTGTATAACTTAGTTAGTCCTCTCCAGGACCTGTTCCCCAGCTCTGGAGAGGGACCAAACTGTCCAGTAGGTGAAGAGTGAGTAACTGGATGAAGTGTTCTTTTGTCTCTCTGAATGCTCCCCAGAGCCATAAGGAATTAATAATCTTAGCTACCAGGCTGGGAGCAGTGGCTCACACCTGTAATCCCAGCACCTTGGCAAGCCAAGGTGGGAGGATCGCTTGAGGCCAGGAGTTCGAGACCAGCCTGAGCAACAGTGAGGCCCTGTCTCTACAAAAAACAAACAAACAACAACAAAAAAACTCAGCTACCACTTAATGACTATCTATGCTGTGCCAGGGACTACTTCAGGTACTAAATTCATGCGTCATATATACAGACGGGAGTGTGGTAGGAGATGGCAGAGACAGGTCACTCAGGAAGTTAAGCCAAGGCCAGGCTGGAAGTTAAGCCAGGCCCTGCCGCTGGGTGAACTATGCAGGCAACGAGCATTCCACCCTGTCCTGCTGGATATGCACAGTCTCAGTGTGGTATTCCTAGTGCTGCCCGCGCAGGTGCCAGAGGCAGCTTGAGGCGGGGCTATCATTCTGGAAGCTAGAAGGACCAGCAGCTCGGGCAGGGTCCAGTTCCTATTGATTCTACCCTGAAATGTCCCTCAGTTCCCTTGAGGTCTCACCATTTGTCCCTAGATCACCACACAGAGTCCTTCCTTGCCAACTAGCAGTACTCCCTTTTTTATTTTATTTTATTTTATTTTTTTGAGACAGAGCCTTGCTGTGTCGCCAGGCTGGAGTGCAGTGGCGCGATCTCGGCTCACTGCAACTTCCGCCTCCCGGGTTCAAGCAATTCTCCCGCCTCAGCCTCCCGAGTAGCTGGGACTACAGCTAATTTAATTTTTTTTGTATTTTTAGTAGAGACGAAGTTTGACCATCTTGGCCAGGATGGTCTCGATCTCTTGACCTCATGATCTGCCCGCCTCGGCCTCCCAAAGTGCTGGGGTTACAGGCATGAGCCACTGTGCCCCGCCTCCCCTGCCTTTTTTTTTTCTGAGATAGGATCTCACTCTGTCGCCCAGGATGGAGTGCAGTGGCACGATCTGGGCTCACTGCAACCTCTGACCCCTGGGCTCAAGCGATCCTCCTACCTCAGCCTCCTGAGTAGCTGGAATTACAGGAGTATGCCACCATGCCTGGCTAATTTTTGTATTTTAGTAGAGACAGGGTTTAACCATGTTGGCCAGGCTTGTCTTGAACTCCTGGCCTCAAATGATCTGCCTGCCTTGGCCTCCCAAAGTGCTGGGCTTACAGGTGTGAGCCACCGTGCCTGGCCTCAGTGCTCCCATTTTAATCCATCCCTACCCTGAATCTTACTAAACATTTTAATTCCATCATTTCTTTTTCTTAGATATGAGGCCTCACTCTCACCCAGGCTGGATTGCAGAGACATGATCATAGCTCACTACAGCCTCTAACTGTTGGGTTCAAGTGATCCTCTCACCTCAGCCTCCACAGTCCTTAGGTGGGACTACAAGTGTGCACCATCATGCCTGGCTAATAATTCCATCCTTAACCCTCTGCGAGGGATGCCATTTGCCTTGTGAATAAACCCAGACTCCTTCAGGAGGCTTACAAGGCCCTGGGCCACATTTTTAGCCTTTCCTCCATCCACTCCACCACAGACTTTAAGATGCAGCAAAAATGGTTCTCACTTCCTTGCCTTACCACAGCTGTGCCATCCACCTGTCGTGCCCACTACCCATCTGCCTCTTCGGGCAGGACTGTGTGGATTGGATGTTGCCAGATCATAGTGGCCTGTTCACTCTCCTGGTTCCTCCTCAAGGACTGAGCTCCTTGATTGCATGTCAGTCTTATTGTACTTGGACTCCCTCATGTCTACCGCGGCATATGCAGAGTGAGTGAGTGAATGAATGAATGAATGAAGGGGTTAAGATTTGGACCAGCTTGTCCATGAGGGGTCCAGTGAGTTTCGAAGATGTACCTCAAGCAAATAATCATAATCAGGTTACATGCCCACCCAATGCCAGCAGAGGAGACCAGAGACCAGCCGGCAGGTGGAAGCTGTGCCCCCAGGAGTCCAGGAAGTCTCTGGCCTGGCCAGAGGGTACTTCCAAAGCCTGTGTGAGAAGTTCCATCTTCCTGTCCCTCATCTCAGGCCAGCTCTTTTTATAATCCCAGGAAACAGACATGAGGCCTTTTGTTTTGCTTAGAGACAGGGTCTCTCTCACCTCACATGTTTTTAAAAGGCCCAGTGGGGCCGGATGCAGTGGTTCATGCCTGTAATCCCAGCACTTTGAGAGGCTAAGGTGGGCGGATCACCTGAGGTCCGGAGTTCAAGACCAGCCTGGCCAACATGGCGAAACCTCATCTCTACTAAAAATAGAAAAATTAGCCAGGCATGGTGGCAGGCGCCTGTAATCCCAGCTACTCAGGAGAATCGCTTGATCATGGGAGGTGGAAACTGCAGTGAGCCGAGATCGTGCCACTGTACTCCAGCCTGGGTGACAGAGTGAGATTCCATCTCAAAGAAATAAATAAATAGGCTGAGTGCAGTGGCTCATGCCTGTAATCCCAGCACTTTGGGAGGCCGAGGTGGGTGGATCACCTGAGGTCAGGAGTTCGAGACCAGCCTGGCCAACATGGTGAAACCCTGTCTCTACTAAAAATACAAAAGTTATCCAGGCATGGTGGCACACTTTTGTTATCCCAGCTACTCAGGAGGCTGGGGCAGGAGAATCCCTTGAACCCAGGAGGGAGAGGTCGCAGTGAGCTGAGATTGCACCATTGTACTTCAGCCTGGGTGACAGAGCGAGACTCCATCTCAAAAATAATAATAATAACAAATAAAGTAGGGGGTCCAGGGGTGAGGGCCCCTCCACACTTACCCCCCTCCAGACCAGCCCAGGCCCCTGTTACCTTTTGGCTGAGGCAACTTCCCAAATATAGTGTGCAGAGCCATGCCCATCATGGAACAACTGCTCTTCTACTCAAATGGCTTCAGTGGTTCTAGATAATCCACCATGCTGACCCCTTTGGGACAAATAGAGTGCAGATCAGCCATAATGTATATGTTCCCCATTAAAAGGAACATCTGGGAAAAAAAAAAAAAAAAGCTGGGTGCGGTGGCTCACACCTGTAATCCCAGCACTTTAGGAGTCCAAGGTGGGAGGATCACTTGAGTCCAGGAGTTTGAGACTAGCCTAGGCAACATGGCGAAAACCCATCTTTACAAAAAAATAAAAAATAAAAATACAGAAATTAGCCAGGTATAGTGGTGTGCATCTGTAATGCCAGCTACTCCGGAGGCTGAGGCAGGAGAATTGGTTGAACCTGGGGAGGCAGAGGTTACACTAAGCTGAGATCACACCACTGCATTCCAGCTTTGGTGACAGAGCGAGACTGTTTCAAAAAAAAAAAAAAGGAAGAACATCTGCATTCTACCTCTGTAAATTGTCTCCTGTCATCTGGACTATTTCTCTCCCACATTTACCACCACCATCCCTGACCCAGCTCAGACCTAGTTTAATTTTTGCCTAGACCACCGTAACAATTTCCACACCACCTTCCCACTTTAAGGCTCCGTCTTAATAATAAAAATAAGTACGGTGGCTCACGCTTGTAATCCCAGCACTTTGGGAGGCCGAGGCGGGCGGATCATGAGGTCAGGAGATCGAGACCACGGTGAAACCCTGTCTTTACTAAAAATACAAAAAATTAGCCAGGCGTGGTGACAGACGCCTATAGTCCCAGCTACTCAGAGAGGCTGAGGCAGGAGCATGGCGTGAACCCGGGAGGCGGAGCTTGCAGTGAGCCGAGATTGCGCCACTGCACTCCAACCTGGGTGACAGAGCAAGACTCCATCTCAAAAAAAATAAATAAAATAAAAATAAATAAATAAATAAATAAAAAGTAAATAAATAAAATAGGCCAGGCACAGTGGCTCATGCCTATAATCCCAGCACTTTGGGAGACCAATGCAGGCAGACACCTGAGGTCAGTAGTTTGAGACCAGGCCGGCCAACATGGTGACACCCTGTTTCTACTAAAAATACAAAAAATTAGCCAGGTGTGGTGGCGGGCACCTGTAATCCCAGCTACTCAGGAGGCTGAGGCAGGAGAATTGCTTGAACCCAGGAGGCGGAGGTTGCAGTGAGCCGAGATCGTGCCACTGGACTCCAGCCTGGGCTACAGAGTGAGACTTCATCTCAAAAAATAAAAATAAAAAATAAGTGGCTGGGCATGGTAGCTCTCACCTGTAATCCCAGCATTTTGGGAGGCCAAGAAGGGCACATCACAAGCTCAGGAGATCGAGACCAGCCTGGCTAACGCGGTGAAACCCCGTCTCTACTAAAAATACAAAAAATTAGCCAGGCCTGGTGCCATGTGCCTATAGTCCCAGCTACTCAGGAGGCTGAGGCAGGAGAATTGCTTGAACCTGGAAGGCGGAGGTTGCAGTGAGCCAGGATCACACCACTGCACTCCAGCGTGGGTGACAGAGTGAGACTCTGTCTCAAAATAAATAAATAAATAAAAAATAAATAAAATAAAATAAATAAGGCTGGGCATGGTGGCTCACGCCTGTAATCCCAGCACTTTGGGAGGCTGAGGCAGGTGGATCTAAACTCAGGAGTTTGAGAACAGCCTGGCCAACATGGTGAAACCCCATATGTACTAAAAATACAAAATTAGCCAGGTGTGGTGGCGCATGCTTGTAATCTCATCTACTTGGGAGACTGAGGCAGGAGAATCACTTGAACCCGGGAAGCAGAGGTTGCAGTGAGCTGAGATCGCGCCGCTGCACTCCAGCCTGGACAAAAAGAGCGAAGCTCAGTCTCAGAAAAATCAATCAATCAATCAATCAAGCAAAATAAAATGAAATAAAATAGTTAAGGGACAAGTTCTGATTTTTCCTTCTTCTATTTCCCTGCTTGCCTTCCTTCCAGAAATATTTATTTATTTATTTGTTTGTTTGTTTGTTTATTTATTTATTTTTGAGATGGAATTTTGCTCTTGTGGCGCAGGCTGGGGTGCCGTGGCGCGATCTTGGCTCACTGCAACCTCTGCCTCCTGGGTTCAAGCGATTCTCCTGCCTCAGCTTCCCGAGTAGCTGGGATTACAGGTGCCCGCCACCACACCCGGCTAATTTTTTGTATATTTAGTTGAGACAGGATTTTACTATGCTGGTCAGGCTGGTCTTGAACTCCTGACCTCAGATGATCTGTCTGCCTCGGCCTCCCAAAGTGCTGGGAGCCACTGCGCCCAGCTGAAATATTTATTAAAAGCCTATTATACTAATAGCAGTCCTAGATTATAACCCATAGAATAAAATATCCACAAATCCATACTGATATGAATAAATAATTGAATAAATGAATAGTTGGGGAGAGAGGAAGGGACAGCTCTTTCTTATAGAAAAAAATCTAATTAAGAAATGCAGAAGGAGGCTGGGCATGGTGGCTCACACCTGTAATCCTGAGATGGCAGGATCACTCGAACAATCAAGTGGCTAAGATTGCACCACTGCACTCCAGCCTGGGTAACAGAGTGAGACTTCATCTGTAAATAAATACATAAATTGATCAATAGATCAATAAACAGGAATGAGAGAAATAGAAACTCAACATTAGGCTGGGCGTGGTGGCTCACACCTATAATCCCAGCACTTTGGGAGGCCGAGGTATGAGGATTACTTGAGGTCAGGAATTCAAGAACAAGCTAGCCAACATGGGGAAACCCTATCTCTACTAAAAATAGAAAAATTAGCGGAGCGTGGTGGTGTCCACCTGTAATCCCAGCTTGGGAGGCTGGGGCATGAGAATTGCTTAAACCTGGGAGGTGGAGGTTGTAGTGAGCCAAGATCTCGCCACTGCACTCTAGCCTGGGCAACAGAGTGAGACTGTCTCAAAAAAAAAGAGAAACTCAACATTAGAACACCAATTGTAATTGTTGCAGACAAGATCCTCAATGGGTGCTAAAATTTGTGGGTAAAGGTTTAAGGAGAAATAGAATATTGGCATAATCTCAAAATATCTCCCCTCCAATGTTTATTAACCACAAATGCAAAGATAATTGTACAGATAATAACTGGACAATGGAGAAATCTTGCAGATACCATCTTAAATGATTAGCCAAATGATTTGCACATCACCAAGAATAAGACATGCCAACACTGTTCGCCCCTGATGCACTGAGAAGAGAGAGTCACTCTTCCTGTTTGTCTTCCCCAAAAGGTATAACCTCCATCTAGTCATAAAGAAACAGGTGACACTGTAATCTCAGCACTCTGGGGGCCAAGGTGGGCGGATCACCTGAGGTCAGGAGATCGAGACCAGCCTGGCCAACATGGCGAAACACCTTCTCTATTAAAAATACAAAATTAGCCAGGCGTGGTGCCACGCACCTGTAATTCCAGCTTCCTGGGAGGCTGAGGCAGGAGAATCACTTGAACCTGGGAGGCAGATGTTGCAGTGAGCTGAGATCACGCCATTGCACTGCAGCCTGGGCAACAAGAGCAAAACTCCACCATCTGAAAAAAAGAAGGAAGGGGAGGAGGGGGGAGGGGAGGGGAACAGGCGACAAATCCAAAGTGAAGGACATTCTGTGAAACACCTGACCAGGCCGGATGCAGTGGCTCATGCCTGTCTTCCAGCACTTTGGGAGGCCTAGATGGGTGGATGACTTGAACCCAGGTGTTTGAGACCAGCCTGGGCAACATAGTGAAACCCCGTCTCTACAAAAAATTAAAAAGTAATTAGTGTGCACCTGTGTTCCCAGCTAATCGAGAGGCTGAGGTAGGAGCATTGCATGAGCCCAGGAGGTTGAGGCTGCAGTAAAAGGGTTTGTGCCACTGCACTCCAGCCTGGGCGACAGAGCAAGACCCTGTCTCAAAACAAAACAAAACAAAACAACAACAACAAAAAAACAGGCCAGGCGAGGTGGCTCACGCCTGTAATCCCAGGACTTTGGGAGGCCGAGCTGGGTGGATCACCTGAGCTCAGGTGTTCAAGACCAGCCTGGGCAACACGGTGAAACCCAATCTCTACTAAAATAAAATAAAAAAAAAATTAGCTGGGCGTGGTGGCATGTGCCTGTAATTCTAGCTACTCAGGAGGCTGAGGCAGGAGAATCGCTTGAACCCGGGGGGCGGAGGTTGCAGTGAGCCGAGATCGCGCCACTGCACTCCAGCCTGGGCGATAGAGTGAGACTCCATCTCAAAAACAAAACAAAACAAAACAAAACAAACAAACCCCCAAATACCTGACCAATATTCTTCAAAATTGTCAAGGTCATGGATAAGGAAAGACTGAGGAACTGTTATAAGGAAGGTAAGGAGACATGACGATTTACCTGGACTGGACCCTAGGACAGAAAAACAAACAAACACACCCAAAAATGGGACATTAGTGGAAAAACTGGTAAAATCGTAATCAAGTCTGTAGTTCAGCTAATAGTATTGTGCCAATGTGAATGTATTGGTTTGATAACTGCACTACGGTTATGTAAGATGTTAACCTTAGAGGAAGCTGGGTAAGAGGATATACGGGAACTGTGTGCTATTTTTGCAATGTTTCTGTAAGTCTAACATTATTTCAAAATAAAAAGTGAAAAAAAATTAAAGCCGATTATACCTCTAGCACCCAGCCTGTGATCTCTAAATACCATTTCCTTCTCAAGGGAACCAAGACTCCTTAGAGAAACACTGATTCCAGGTCTGGGGCAGAACACAGGAAGAGTCTGGAACATCTAGAAAAATCAGTGAGCAAAGAAGCTGTCAAAGACTCACAGTGGGGTGGGCACAGTGGTTCACATCTGTAATCCCAGCACTTTGGGAGGCCGAGGCGGGCAGATCATGAGGTCAGGAGATCGAGACCATCCTGGCTAACATGGTGAAACCCCGTCTCTACTAAAAATACAAAAAACTAGGCCGGGCGCGGTGGCTCACGCTTGTAATCCCAGCACTGTGGGAGGCCGAGGCGGGCGGATCACGAGGTCAGGAGATCGAGACCACGGTGAAACCCCGTCTCTACTAAAAATACAAAAAAAATTAGCCGGGCGTGGTGGCGGGCACCTGTAGTCCCAGCTACTCAGAGAGGCTGAGGCAGGAGAATGGCGTGAACCCAGGAGGCGGAGCTTGCAGTGAGCTGAGATTGCGTCACTGCACTCCAGCCTGGGCGACAGAGCCAGACTCCGTCTCAAAAAAAAAAAAAAAAAAAAAAAATACAAAAAACTAGCCGAGAGTGGTGGTGGGCAGCTGTAGTCCTAGCCACTCAGGAGGCTGAGGCAGCAGAATTGCTTGAACCTGGAAGGCAGAGGTTGCAGTGAGCCGAGATCATGCCACTGCACTCCAGCCTGGGCGACAGAGCGAGACTCCAGCTCAAAGAAAAAAAAAAATAAAAAAAAATTTAGCCAGGCGTAGTGGGGTAAGCCTGTAGTCCCAGCTACCCTGGAAGCTGATGTAGAAGGAGGATCGCTTGGGCCTGGGAGGTGAAGGCTACAGTGAGCTGTGATCACACCACTGCACTCTAGCCTGGGTGACAGAGTGAGACTTTATCTAAAACAAAAAAAAATAGAGAATGGCCACATTAGGTTATCATCATCTTGCCTCCCTTCATGAACTAAGGGATCTGAGCATTGAACAGTAGTGGCTGCTGATGTTACACCAAAAAAAGACAACCAGACATTATTTGTCTCTCAATGAAATCACACACTTTCTCTGAATTATTCATGTCAAAAAACTCTAATCTGAATTGCTTGAACCCAGGAGGCGGAGGTTGTTGCAGTAAGCAGAGAATGCACCACTGCACTCCAGCCCGGACGACAGAGCGAGACTCTGTGTCAAAAAACAAAAACAAAAACAAAAAACCTCTAATCTGAGCTGAGCAGGGTGGCATGTGCCTGAATCCCATCTACTTGGGAGGCTGAGGTGGAAGGATCTCTTGAGCCCAGGAGGTGAAGGCTGCAGTGAGCTATGATCGCACCACTGCACTCCAGCCTGGGCCACAGAGTGAGACCCAGTCTCTAAAGCAGCAGCAGTAACAGCAACAACAGACCCTCTAATCTAAATCTGATCAGGCCCTATAAGAAACTATGAATTTACAGGAAATACAAAGCATAGAAATCTTGTGTTTGTTTTTTTTTTGAGACCGAGTCTCGCTCTGTCGCCTAGGCTGGAGTGCAGTGGTGCAATCTCGGCTCACTGCAAGCTCCGCCTCCCGGGTTCACGCCATTCTCCTGCCTCAGCCTCTCCGAGTAGCTGGGACTACAGGCGCCCGCCACCACGCCCGGCTAATTTTTTTGTATTTTTAGTAGAGACGGGGTTTCACTGTGGTCTCGATCTCCTGACCTCGTGATCCGCCCGCCTCGGCCTCCCAAAGTGCTGGGATTACAAGCGTGAGCCACCGCGCCCGGCCAGAAATCTTGTTAAATTGTACCACAGGGATTCAATCAGCAAAATCCAAATTGGGGGATATGATAGAACAAATGATGTGTTTACATTGAAAATTGAAAGAGCTGGAAGGAGAAACTAGAAATAAGAGACCTAAATGACATATCAGCTGATTGCACAGTGAGGTCCTTATTTATTTATTTATTTTAGAGACCGGGTCTCACTCTGTCTCCAAGGCTGGAGTGTAGTGGTGCGTGTGTCTCTTTCTTCCTTAAACATTTCAGTGTGCAGTGTGTATCTCTAAAACTCAGGCCTAAAAAAAAATACATAACTACAGTACCATTATAACAACTAAAAAGATATACAATAATTCTTTGATGTCAAATGGTCTAGTCAACATTCACATTTCCAATGACATTAGTCTTATAAATGATATTAGATATTTGTGTTTTACAATGTTTTTTTGGTTTTTTTTTGAGATGGAGTTTTGCAATTCTTGCCCAGGTTGGAGTGCAGTGGCATGATCATGGCTCACTGCATCCTCAACCTCCCAGGCTCAAGCAATCCTCTTGCCTCGGCCTCCATAGTAGCTGGGACTACAGGTGGGCACTGCCACGCCTGGCTGAGTTTTAAATTTTTTGTAGAGATGGGGTCTCTCTATATTACCCAGAATGGTCACAAATTCCTGGGTTCAAGCCATCCTCACACCTTACCCTCCCAAAGTGCTGGGATTACAGGCATGAGCCACTATACCTGGTCTTCTTTAGTGAATTTATTTATTATTATTATTATTATTATTATTTTGGAGACAGAGTCTCCCTCTGTCGCCCAGACTGGAGGGCAGTGATGCAATCTTGGCTCACTGCAACCTCCACCTCCCAGGTTCAAATGATTCTCCTGCCTCAGCCTCCCGAGTAGCTGAGATTATAGGCATGTGCCACCACGCCCAGCGCATTTTTGTATTTTTAGTAGGGACGGGGTTCCACCATGTTGACCAGACTGGTCTCGAACTCCTGACCGCAAGTGATCTGCCCCCCTCGGCTTCCCAAAGTGCTGGGATTACAGGCATGAGCCACCACGCCTGGCCTCTTAGTGAATTTTTAAGAAACGAAGCTCCATGGCCGTTGAAGATCAGTTGGCCTGTTAGTTTCCCCTTTTCCTTGGGAGGCACGGGAGGAAAGGGTTAAAGGAGGTGAACTGACAGCAGGGCAGTGAGGAGGAAGGACAGAGTTTGGGGTTGAGGGGTGGGGAGAAAAGGGAGCTGGAGGAGCAAGGGTGGGCCCCTTCCTACCCTACTGCTGGGCTCTGCTCAGCCCCCGGTCAGCCTCTGGACTGGTGTCTTCACCATGTGGCAATGGCAATTGCTCCAGACCCAGCAGCTCCCCACTGCCCACACTTCCTCCTGTTCTTCCCGCCCCTCAGCCTTTGCGAGGTCAGCTTGGCCCTGCACCTGTGCCCACACCCACGGCCTCCCTCCTTCGGGCCTGTTTACCTGGCGAGGTGCAGGATGCTGCAGGATGTGCACCTGTCAGCTTCACTCAGCTGAGGAGGGGGCAGGGGTTAGAGCATGGGAAGCTGCTTTTTCTGCTGTAAATGAGGAACATTGGTTCATACGGACTTCAGTGATGAATTGCTGGGGAAAGGGAGCCCCCTCTGTTCAGTTTACAAACCCCCCCGGTGGGAGCCAGATGTGACGGCTCATGCGTGTAATCCTTGCACTTTGGGAGGCTGAGGTGGAAGATGGCTTGAGCCCAGGAGTGTGAGGTCAGCCTGAGCAACATAGGCAGGATTGCTTGAGCCTGGGGGATAGAGGCTCAAAAAAAAAAAAAAAAAACCAACAAAACAAAACCAAAAAAACAAAGGTTTAGCCAGGCGTGGTGGTGCATGCCTGTAATCTCAGCTATTTGGGAGGCTGAGGCAAGAGAAACACTTGAGCCCAGGAGTTTGAGGCTGCAGTGAGCTGTGATGGTACCACTACACTCCAGCCTGGGTAACAGAGCAAGACCCTGTCTCTTAAAAAATAGAAAACAAAAACGAAGCCCACAGGGACACTTATTGCCCCGGCAGTGGGACCAGAGCTCCTCTGGGGCAAGGTCCGTGACCCATTGATGTATGGGTCCCCAGTGTGCAGGACAGGGCCTGGCATTTTGGGTGGCGGAGGGATGGAGGAGACTTGGGAAATATTTACTAAATGAACAAGTGAATGAATGAGTGAGCCATGTTAAATGCAGCTTGGTGAACACCGAGCAAAGTAGAAAAGACCAAGAGTTCCAAAGGCAACCAAAGACCTGGGCTCAAATCCTTTCCTGCTATGGAACTAGCTCTGCGGATTTGGGCAAGTCACTTAAAACAGCGTCTGCCTTAGGTTCCCCAACTGTAAAATGGAAGCAAAAAAATTCCACTTTGTTTATGAGGTTTACATGGAATGCTTGTACAGCATGTGGGTAATGGGCTTAATAAATGGTCACCGGCCGGGCGTGGTGGCTCAAGCCTGTAATCCCAGCACTTTGGGAGGCCGAGGCGGGCGGATCACGAGGTCAGGAGATCGAGACCACGGTGAAACCCCGTCTCTACTAAAAATACAAAAAATTAGCCGGGCGCGGTGGCGGGCGCCTGTAGTCCCAGCTACTCAGGAGGCTGAGGCAGGAGAATGGCGTGAACCCGGGAGGCAGAGCTTGCAGTGAGCCGAGATTGCGCCACTGCACTCCAGCCTGGGCGACAGAGCGAGACTCCGTCTCAAAAAAAATAAATAAATAAATAAATGGTCACCTGTATTAATTTTTTAATTAAAAATATTTTGTGATATTTTATTTCTTATTTATTTATTTATTTTTTTATTTTTGAGATAGAGTCTCACTCTGTCACCCAGGCTTGAGTGCAGCAAAGCAATCTAAGCTCACTGCAACTTCTGCCTTCCAGGTTCATGTGATTCTCCTGCCTCAGCCTCCCAAGTAGCTGGGATTACAGGTGTGCACCACCACCACGCTTGGCTACTTTTGCATTTTTAGTAGAGACCAAGTTTCACCATTTTGGCCAGGCTGGTCTCGAACTCCTGACCTCAAGTGATCCACCCGCCTTAGCCTCCCAAGGTGCTGGGATTACAGGCGTGAGCCACCGCACCTGGCGAACACCATTATTAGTAGTAGTGTTTACTAATTCGGCAAATAGGCATCAAGTGCCTACTACATGTAGGGTCCTTTCTAGGCACTGGACAAAACATGCCAAGACCCTTCCGTCATGGGGTTTCTGTTCAGGCAGGGGAGAGGCACAATAAACACAAGGAAAGAGTAAACGAAGTATCATTGGAAGGCGAAAGATGTCATGGAAGAAGAAAATAGAGTAGGGGAAGGGATGCAGAGGAAGAAGGGTGGATTGGGTTGTCATTTTAAATAGGGTGGCCCTATTAGAAGGCCGCATTAGAAAGTGGCATTGGGGTCAGGCATGGTGGCTCACGCCTGAAATCCCAGCACTTTGGGAGACCAAGGCGGGTGGATCACTTGAGGTCAGGAGTTCGAGACCAGCCTGGCTAACATGGTGAAACCCCATCACTACTAAAAATACAAAAATTAGTTGGCTGTGGTGGTGCGTGCCTGTAGTCCCAGCTACTTGGGAGGCTGAGGCAGGAGAATTGCTTGAACCCAGGAGGTTGCAGTGAGTGGAAATTGCACCACAGCACTCCAGCCTGGTGACAGAATGAGACCCTATCTCAAAAAAAGAAAAATAGGCTGGGCGCCTTGGCTCATGCGGCATCCCAGCACTTTGGAGGCCAAGGCGGGTGGATCACCTGAGATTGGGAGTTTGAGACCATCCTGACCAACATGGAGAAACCCCGTCTCTACTAAAAACACAAAATTAGCCGTGTGTGGTGACGCATGCCTGGAATCCCAGCTACTCCGGAGGCTGAGGCAGGAGAATCGCTTGAAACCGGGAGGCTCATCTGTGGTGAGCCAAGGTCATGCCATGCACTCCAGCCTGGGTGACAAGAGCGAAACTCCATCTCAAAAATAAAAATAAAAATAAATAAATAAATAAAAGGAAAGACTGGCAGGAAGGGAGACAGATGTGCCATATCTCAGGAAAGGGTATTTGCACAGAAGGAGCAGGCCAGTGTGAATTTCTTTAGGTGGCGTGGCTGGAGTGGAGTGAGCTAGGGAAATGACACGGATGAAGTCAGAGGTAAAGTGGCCAGATCACGCAGGGCATCACCAGCCATTGTGTAGTTGGCTTTTACTCTAAGTAAAGAGAAGCTATGGCAGGGCTTTGAGCATAGAAGCAACACAATCTAACTTATATTTTGGGTTATTAGTCTTTTCTTTTATTATTTTCAGAGACAGGGTATTGCTCTGTCACCCAGGCTGGGTTAGCCTTTAAAATATAACTCAGGGGCTGGGCATGGTGACTGATGCCTGTAATCCCAACACTTTGGGAGGCTGAGGTGGGAGGATTGCTTGAGGCCAGGAGTTCAGGACCAGCCTGGGCAACACAGCGAGACCCTCATCTCTACAAAAAATTTTTTGAAAATTAGCTGGGCATGGTAATGTGCACCTGTAGTCCCAGCTATTGGGGAATTTGAAGTGGGTGGATCACCTGAGTCCAGGAGTTTAATGCTGCAGTGAGCTATGATTGCGCCACTGTACTCTAGCCTGGGTGACAGAGTGAGATCCTGTGTCAAAAAAAAATAATAATAATTTTTTTTTGAGATGGAATCTTGCTCTGTCACCCAGGCTGGAGTGCAGTGGTGCAATCTTGGCTCACTGAAACCTCTGCCTCCCAGGCCCAAGCAATTCTTGCGCCTCAGCCTCCCAAGTAGCTGGGATTACAGGCGCACGCCACCATGCCTCGTTAATTTTTTATATTTTTTGGAGAGAAGAGTTTCGCTATGTTGGCCAGGCTGGTCTTGAACTCCTGGCCTCAAGTGATCCACTTGCTTTGGCCTCCCAAAGAGCTGGGATTACAGGCATGAGCCATCACTCCCAGCTTTAGATTATTAAAATAAAGGCTAACCCCAGCTGCCTGGCTGAGCATAGACTGTAAAGAACAAGGGGAAAGAGGGGTAGAGAGAATCCAGTACTAGCTGCCGAGGGTAGCAGTGGTGGTGACAAATGGTTGGATTCTGGATACACACACACACACACACACACACACACACACACACATACATACACATACACATATATATACATATTTTTTTGAGACAAGGTCTCAGTCTGTCACCCAGGCTAGAGTGCAGTGATGCAATCATAGCTCACTGCAGCCTGGAACTCCTGGGCTCAAGTAAGGCCCTTGCCTCCTAAGGCTCCTGCTCAAGCGAGGCTCCTGAGGCTCCTGCCGCAGCTTCCCGGATTCTGGAGATATATATATATATATAGCTTTATTTCCTGAGGGGTTCGATGTGGAGTATGAGAGGGATCCAAGGATGGCTGGAGGGTTTTGAGTCGGAAAAAATGGAAGGAATGAGTTGCCACCAACTGAAATGGGCTAGGCTGGAAGTGAAACAGCTTTGGGAGTGGGGTAATCAGGAGCTCAATTTGTTTCTGGTTTTTGTTGTTGTTGTTGTTATTGTTGTTTGTTTTATTGAGACAAAGTCTCTCTCTGTCACTGCCCAGGCTGGAGTGCAGCGGTCCGATCTCGGCTCACTGCAATCTCTGCCTCCCAAATTCAAGTGATTCTCTTGCCTCAGCCTCCCGAGCATCTGGGATTACACGTGTGTGCTACAATGTCCAGCTAATTTTTGTATTTTTTGGTGGAGACGGGATTTCACTGTGTTGGCCAGGCTGGTCTTGAACTCCTGGCCTCAAGTGATCCATCTGTTTTTGCCTCCTCAAGTGATGGGATTACAAGTGTGAGCCACTGTGCCTGGCCTGGAGCTCAATTTTGGATGTATTAAGATACAGATGCCGGCTGGACGTGGTGGCTCACACCTGTAATCCCAGCACTTTGGGAGGCCGAGGCGGGTGGATCATGAGGTTAGGAGTTTGAGACCAGCCTGGCCAAGATGGTGAAACCCCATCTCTACTAAAAATATAAAAATTAGCCAGGGGTGGTGGTGGGTACCTGTAATCCCAGTTACTTGGGAGGCTGAGGCAGGAGAATTGCTTAAACCCAGGAGGTGGAGGTTGCAGTGAGCCGAGATCGTGCCACTGCACTCTAGCCTGGGCAACAGAGCAAGACTCTGTCTCAAAAAAAAAAAAAAAAAAGATATCGATCCCAGTTAAACATGCATGTGAAGACATCTAACGGGCAGTTGGATATACAGGATCAGGCCATGGAGTTGTCAGCACTGCTACAACTATTTTTTCTCCACTGTCATACTTGATCCTCACACCAGCCCAAGAGTAAGGCAAGGCAGGGATGATTCTCTCAGCTTTAGGGAATTGAAATTCTATGGAGAGTATATAACCAAAATAATTGAAAACAGGTATTCAAATACTTGTAGGCCGGGCATGGTGGCAGATGCCTGTAATCCCAGCTCTTTGGGAGGCCGAGGCAGATGGATCACCTGAGGTCAGGAGTTGGAGACCAGCCTGGCCAACATGGTGAAATCCCCCTCTCTACTAAAAATACAAAAAAACTAGCTGGGCCTGGTGGCGGGCGCCTGTAATCCCAGCTACTCAGGAGGCGGAGGCAGGAAAATCGCTTGAACCTGGGAGGCGGAGGTTGCAGTGAGTCAAGATCGTGCCACTGCACTCCAGCCTGGTCGACAGAGCGAGACTCTGTCTCAAAAAAAAACAAAAGCCAAAAAACCAAACAAATACTTGTACAGGAATGTTCATAGCAGCACTATTTGTGACAGCCAAAGGTGCAAACCGCCCAAACGTCCATCACCTGGTGAAGGGCTATATAAAATGTGACGTGTACCCATGCAATGGACTATTATTCAGACATAAAGAGGAACGAAGGCCTGCTCCATAACAAAGGGTAGTGCACCTCAAAAACATGATGCTGGCCAGGCACGGTGGTACATGCCTATAATCCCAGCACTTTGGGAGGCTGAGGCAGGAGGATTGCTTGAGCTCAGGTGTTTGAGACCAGCCTGGGAAACACGGTGAAAAAATACAAAAAAATACAAAGATTAGCCAGGGATGGTGGCACACACCTTTAGTCTCAGCTACTTGGGAGGCTGAGGTGGAAGGATCACTTGAGCCCGGGAGGTTGAGGCTACAGTGAGCTGAAATTGTGCCACTGCACTCCAGCCTGGGCAACAGAATGAGACCCTGTCTCACAAAAAACAAAATACCATTATGCTAAGTGAATGACGCATCACAAAATGTCACATATTTTGTGATCCCATTCATATAAAGTGTCCAGAATAGGGAAATCCATAGAGACAGAAAGCAGATTTGTGGTTGCCTGGGGGTAGCGGCAGGGGAATGAAGAGTGAGTGCTTAATGAGTATGGGGTATGCTGTGAATGTACTAAGTGATTCTGAACTGTACACTTTTATTTATTTATTTATTTATTTTAATAGTGATGGAAGGCTGGGCACAGTGGTTCACGCCTGTAATCCCAGCACTTTAGGAGGCCGGGGCGGGTGGATCACCTGAGGTCAGGAGTTTGAGGCCAGCCTTGCCAACTCTACTAAAAATACAAAAATTAGCTGGGTGTCGTAGCCGGCGCCGATAGTCCTATAGTCCTAGCTACTTGGGAGGCTGAGGTAGGAGAATCACTTGAACCCAGGAGGTGGAGGCTGCAGTGAGCCGAGATTGCACCATTGCACTCCAGCCTGGGCAACAGAGCGAGACTCCATCTAAAAAAAATTAAAAATAAACAACCAATAGTGATGGGGTCTCACTCTGAGCTCAAGCGATCCTCCCAGCTCAGCCTCCCAAAGTGCTGGTATTACAGGTTTGAGCTACCATACCTGGCCACTGTACACTTAAAAATGATTAACTTTATGTTATGTGAATTTCACCTCAATTATAAAAAGAAAGAAAGAAAAACAGAAAACTCCATGGAGAACTTAATACCAGGCCCCTGGGACCCAGCACTACGTCGTGACTCCCACTGCCATTCTCTACGAGGCCGTGGGTCTGTGGACTGTGACCAGCTTTTTTTTTTTTTCTACAGGTTCTCCACCTGGTACAAGAAGAGTGGCCCGGAGAAAGGTCAGTTTAAGGCAACTGGATTCCCAAGTCCCAAAGCAGGAAATCTGGTCTGACAAGCACGGGATTCTCGTCTGAAATTAGCCCTGCCCTGGAAAACCTGTGGCTGGGGGTTGCCGTCATCAGAAAGAACCTGTACTTCCGGGTTTGTTTTGGTTGGGAAGGAAGGAGCCGGGGCAGCCAACCTGGCTTCGCAGAGCTTCCATATTTAACCCATCAGGGCCCAAGGCTCCCAGGTGTAGAAGCGACTTTAGAGATACCTATGAGGAAATGGAAGCTCCAAGAAGGTAAAGACCTTCTCCCAGGCCACAGAGCCAGTAAATGGCTGAGCCGGGGTTAGGAGGAAGGAAACTAACATTTATATAGCACGTGCCCTGTATGCAGAGCCTCACCCTGCAAAGGAGGTGTTAGTAACTGTTAGGCAACAGGGGTACCTTAGAGGTGCCGGTTCCGGGTTCTTCTCCCCTCCTTGACCGGGCACTGTCTGAACCCGCCAAAGGACGGCCAATCAGAAAGAAGCAGCTACCGCCTTCCCTTGGGCCCTCCCCACGTAGGCCCAAGGGATATAAAACCCAGCACACCAGCAGCTCTCTTCTCCCCTCCCCCTCCCCCTCCCCCTTCTCCCTTCTCCCTTCTCCCTTCTCCCTTCTCCGCTCGATACCTCCAATAAAGATCTCTTGACTGCACCCAGTGTAGTCTGATCCTTGCCCGGCCTCTTTCAGTAACCCCATTCTGCTCATGAGAGAGGCTTAGTGACTGGCCGATATCACCGAGCTACTAAAAGGCAGAGATACTATTAAAATATAGGCCTACAGCCAGGCGTGGTGGCTCACGCCTGTAATCCCAGCACTTTGGGAGGCTGAGGCGGGTGGATCACGAGGTCAGGCATTCATGGTGAATGGTGCTGGCCAACATGGTGAAAACCTGTCACTACTAAATATACAAAAATTAGCCTGGCGTGGTGGCGTGTGCCTGTAATCCCAGCTACTCAGGAGGCTGAGGCAGGAGAATAGCTTGAACCCTGGGGGTGGAGGTTGCAGTGAGCCGAGATTGCGCCACTGCACTTCAGCCTGGGCGACAAAACGAGACTCCATCTCAAAAAACAAACAAACGAACAAAACAAAACAAAATTTGACTCTTCGACAATCTACAGTTCTTTCTGAGCCCCTTATCTGCCATGCTCACCTATGTTTCCCCAATGCCTGATACTGAGGAGTGTTCACACTTGATCTTAGCCAAAAGGCCGAGAAGCGATACTGAGGAGTGTTCAAAACTCATTTAATATTGGGAGATTGGCCGGACGCGGTGGCTCACGCCTGTAATCCCAGCACTTTGGGAGGCCGAGGCGGGTGGATCATGAGGTCAGGAGTTCAAGACCAGCCTGGCCAAGATGGTGAAACCCCGTCTCTACTAAAAATACAAAAATTACAGCATGCCTGTAATCCCAGCTACTTGGGAGGCTGAGGCAGGAGAATCGCTTGCGCCTGGGGGGCAGAGGTTGCAGTGAGCCGAGATCGCGTCACTGCACTCCAGCCTGAGTGACAGAGTGAGACTCCATCTCAAAAAAAAGAAAATTATCGGGAGATTGAGGTGGGAGGATGGCTTGAGCCCAGGAGGTCGAGGCTGCAGTGAGCCTTGATTACAGCACTGCACTCTAGCCTGGGCTACAAAGCAAAGCCCTATCTCAGAAGAAGAAGAAGAAGAAGAAAAAAAAAGAGGCATTTAATGAAAGAATGAATGAATGAGTCACACCTTGCTCTTCCCACTCTGCCGCACCTCCATCCAGATTCACTCTGTTGATAGATGTTCTGGGGCTTTCACTAGTTGTCATGGTAACTGAACTTTTAGAACTTTTAGAAATAACAGCTGCAGGCAATCCAGGACAAAAACAGTGGACCTGTTTCTTGCTAAACAGGTTATGGCTCTTCTGTCCAAGCTGACAAGGGTTAACACAAAGCAGCAAAGGCTAGAAGAGATTTCCTAACACAGCTTTATGGTTATTGGCCATTGTTATTGACCAAGGACCCCTTTGTTTGCCTCAACATCACCACCTCCACCACAGATCCATGTTTTAGAAAACTTGTCTATTGAGAATATCTGCCTTTAAGTGGTAACTAAGCTGTAACTCCACTCTTTACACATCAACAATTTTCAAGCTACTATCAGAGCTTCATATCAGCAGGAGATCACCACCATTACCCCACTGAGCTGATAGCATGTTAGCTCAAAGCAGGAAACCTTGGACCATTTTATTTTGCTAGTTAGTGCAAGCCTGTAGAATTTGGACTTCTTGAAATATTGAAAATACCTTCTTAAGACCATTTCTAACAAAATTAGGTGCCTGTAATCCCAGCTACTTTGGAGGCTGAGGCCTGAGAATTGCTTGAACCTGGGAGGTGAGGGTTGCAGTGAGCCAAGATCACGCCACTGCACTCTAGCCTGGGCAACAGAGTGAAACTCTGTCTCAAAAAAAAAAAAAAAAAAAAAAAAAAAGTCCTGTAAATTGAAGTGCAAAAGAGTAAAATCCTATAGAAAAACAGTCATGGGGGCCGGGCGTGGTGGCTCACGCTTGTAATCCCAGCACTTTGGGAGGCTGAGGCGGGCGGATCACGAGGTCAGGAGATCGAGACCACGATGAAACCCCATCTCTACTAAAAATACAAAAAATTAGCCGGGCGTGGTGGCGGGCGCCTGTAGTCCCAGCTACTCGGAGAGGCTGAGGCAGGAGAATGGTGTGAACCCGGGAGGTGGAGCTTGCAGTGATCCGAGATCGTGCCACTGCACTCCAGCCTGGGTGACAGAGCGAGACTCCACCTCAAAAAAAAAAAGAAAAAGAAAACCAGTCATGGGATGTGA
Organism: Symphalangus syndactylus; assembly: GCF_028878055.3. Lineage (NCBI taxonomy): Eukaryota > Metazoa > Chordata > Mammalia > Primates > Hylobatidae > Symphalangus > Symphalangus syndactylus. The sequence continues at coordinate 18,782,231 of NC_072440.2, forward strand.
AGAAAAAATTCACAGAAAAGAGGGTGGGCACGGTGACTCATGCCTGTAATCCCAGCACTTCGGAAGGCTGAGGTGGATGGATCATCTGAGGTCTGGAGTTCGAGACCAGCCCAGCCAACATGGTGAAAACCGATCTCTACTAAAAATACAAAAAAATTATCCAGGTGTGGTGGCAAATTTCTGTACTCCCAGCTATTTGGGAGGCTGAGGCGGGAGAGTCACTTGAACCCGGGAGGCAGGGGTTGCAGTGAGCTGAGATCGCCTGACTGTACACCAGCCTGGGCGACAGAGTAAGACTCCATCTCAAAAAAAAAAAAAAAGAGAATTCACAGAAAAGAAAATTATTATGGTTCTTAAATAAAGGGATGCTCAATTTCACTTAAATTCACAATGAGATTCCATTTACACTTAATGATTGGCAAAGATAAAAATGGTTTCATAACGTAGATGGCTTGTATTCTATTTTTATTGGACAGTTCTGATCTAGATAAAAACAAATCTGAGGCTGGGCGCGGTGGCTCACGCTTGTAATCCCAGCACTTTGGGAGGCTGAGGCGGGCGGATCACGAGGTCAGGAGATCGAGACCACGGTGAAACCCTGTCTCTACTAAAAATACAAAAAAAAAATTAGCCGGGCGTAGTGGCGGGCGCCTGTAGTCCCAGCTACTCAGAGACGCTGAGGCAGGAGAATGGCGTGAACCCGGGAGGTGGAGCTTGCAGTGAGCCGAGATTGCGCCACTGCACTCCAGCCTGGGTGGCGACAGAGCGAGACTCCGTCTCAAAAAAAAAAAAAAAAAAACAAACAACAACAAAAAAAAACAAAAGCAAAAAAACAAAAAAACAAATCTGGCCAGAGGCAGTGGTTCACACTTGTAATCCCAGCACTTTGGGAGGCCGAGGTCGGTTGGATCAACTGAGGTGAGGAGTTCGAGACCTGCCTGGCATGGTGAAACAGTGTCTCTACTAAAAATATAAAAAATTAGCTTGGTGTAGTGGCACATGCCTGTAATCCCAGCTACTAGGGAGGCTGAGGCAGAAGAATCACTTGAACCCAGGAGGCAGAGGTTGCAGCAAGCTGAGATCATGCCACTGCACTCCAGCCTGGGTGACAGAGCAAGACTCCGTCTCTCAACAAAACAAAACAAAACGAAAAGACAAATCCCTCCTTGAGCACGTAAATTAATGAGCTTCAGGGCCTGGAGGACTGGACTTCTGCCTCCACCAGGACCACTGTGGGAGCTGCCTGGCCTCAGCCTGCAGAGCCCAGCTAGGATGCTCCTCCCGCCACATCTTGTGGCTTTGTTATACTCAGTCACTGCTCAAAATGTCAGCTCCTCTGGTCATCTCTTCTCTTCTGCTGTCATTTCCGCACTGTTAATTCCTCTCATCTTGACAACTCCCTGTTCCCCACCTTCTAAGACCTTTTTACTTGGCCCTTCGAAAGCTGGCCCTTGGTCAACAAACTTGCCCTCAACCCCACCCTTCACACCACAGTTTTCCCTTGCCTGGGGTTTGCTCGGGGGCCCAGCAGGTAAGGAAAATGCATGGAGGCCAGGCGGGGTGGCTCGCACCTGTAATCCCAACACTTTGGGAGGCCAAGGTGAGCAGATCACCTGAGGTCAGGAGTTTGAGACCAACCTGGCCAACATGGTGAAACCCTGTCTGTACTAAAAATACAAAATTAGCTGGTCATGGTGGCGGGCACCTGTAATCCCAGCTACTCAGGAGGCTGAGGCAGGAGAATTGCTTGAACCCGGGAGGTGGAGGCTGCAGTGAGCCAAGATACCACCATTGCTCCCCAGCCTGGGCAACAAGAGTAAAACTCCGTCTCAAAAAAAAAAAAAAAAAAGGAAAGAAAAGAAAGAAGAAAAGAAAGAAAGAGGAAAGAAAGAAAGGAAAGAAAGAAAGAAAGAAAAAGAAAGGAAGAGAAAGAAAGAAAAAGAAAGAAAGAAAGAAAAAGAAAGAAGGAAGGAAGGAAAGAAAGAAAGAAAGAAAGAAAGAAAGAAAGAAAGAAAGAAAAGGAAAGAAAGAAAGAAAGAAAGAAAGAAAATACATGGAGCATGAAAGGCCAAAGGCAGTGAGTAATGTCTGTGCCTGGACTGTGAGTAGTGAGAACCCGGGAGGGTGAGAGCTCACATTTCCTGATCCAGCTCCAGGCTGAGTGCTGGCATGTGGGAATGTGGACCCAGCATGGCCAGATCTTCAGATAATTTAAAAAGAGGCAAGAAACCCTCATACACTGGTGGTAGGGATGTAAAATAGCGCGGCACTATGGAAAACAGTTTGGTGATTCCTCAAAAAGTTAAACATAGGGTTACCACATGACCCAGTAATTCCACTCCTAGCTAGGTATCTACCCAACAGAACTGAAAACATATGTCCACATGCCAACTTGCACACGAATGTTTATAGCAGCGCTATTTATTTTAATTTTTTAATTTTTATTTTTTGAGATACAGTCTCACTCTGTCACCCAGGCTGGAGTGCAGTGGCACGATCTCGGCTCACTGCAGCCTCCACCTCCTGGGTTCAAGCGATTCTTCTGCCTCAGCCTCCTGAGTAGCTGGGACTACAGGTGCGCGCTACCATGCCTGGCTAATTTTTGTGTTTTTAGTAGAGACGGGGCTTCACTATGTTGGCCAGGCTGCTCTTGAACTCCTGACCTCGTGATCCACCCGCCTCGGCCTCCCAAAGTGCTGGGATTACAGGTGTGAGCCACTGAGCCCAGACGTGTTTTTTTTTTGAGACAGAGTTTCATTCTTGTTGCCCAGGCTGGAGTGCAGTGGCACAATCTCTGCTCACTGCAACCTCTGCTGCCTGCGTTCAAGCGATTATCCTGCCTCAGCCTCCTCAGTAGCTGGGATTACAGGGGCCTGCCACCACGCCCAGCTAATTTTGTATTTTTAGTAGAGATGGGGTTTCACCATGTTGACCAAACTGGTCTTGAACTCCTGACCTCAGGTGATCTGCCCGCCTCATCCTCCCAAAGTGCTGGGATTACAGGTGTGAGCCACTGCACCGGGCCAATTTTTGTATTTTTAATAGAGACAGAGCTTCTCCATATTGACCAGGCTGGTCTTGTACTCCTGACCTCAAGTGATCCACCAGCCTCGGCCTCTCAAAGTGGTGGGATTACAGGTGGGAGCCACCAGGTCCGGCCTTTATTGGCTTAATTTTTGAGCAGGCAAAGCAAACTAGTGTTTGGCTTATTGGCTACCAGTTTGGAGCCTATGTTTTAACAGAAATCACGTGCTTATCTGGGGTTCTCACTTCCCAGCACCCCTGCCGCAGGGAGGCTGCTCCTTCTTCCTCATCCCTTGACCCTCTGGAGCCAGCCCTGAGGCTTCTTCCAACCATTATCATTCATTATCTTTTATTTTTTTTGTTTATTTATTTATTTATTTATTATTTTTTTTGAGACAGAGTCTCGCTCTGTCGCCCAGGCTGGAGTGCAGTGGCGCGATCTCGGCTCACTGCAAGCTCCGCCTCCCGGGTTCACGCCATTCTCCTGCCTCAGCCTCTCCGAGTGGCTGGGACTACAGGCGCCCGCCACCACGCCCGGCTAATTTTTTGTATTTTTAGTAGAGACGGGGTTTCACCATGGTCTCGATCTCCTGACCTCGTGATCCGCCCGCCTCGGCCTCCCAAAGTGCTGGGATTACAAGCGTGAGCCACCGCGCCCGGCCTATTTATTTATTTTTAGAAACAGGGTCTTGCTTTATTGCCCCGGCCGGAGTGCAGTGGCATGATCTCAGCCAACTGCAGTCTCAGATTCCTAGGCTTGAGAGATCCTCCTGCCTCAGCCTCCTGAGTAGCTGGGAATACAGGTGCACACTAAAGACAAGCTAATATTGTCTTTTAAAGAGCTTGTCACCTTCAAAGCCCTTGCCTCTCAGTTATACTAATTCACTGACAACATTAGACCCAGATGTACTTTCTTTTCTTTTTTTTTTTTTTGAGACAGGGTCTCATTCTATCACCCAGACTGGAGTACAGTGGCATGATCTTGGCTCACCACAACCTCCACCTCCCAGACTTTTTTTTTTTTTTTTTTGAGACGGAGTCTTTCTCTGTCCCCCAGGCTGGCGTGCGGTGGCGCGATCTCGGCTCACCGCAACCTCCACCTCCTGGGTTCATGCCATTCTCCTGCCTCAGCCTCCCGAGTAGCTGGGACCACAGGCGCCCACCAACACGCCCGGCTAATTTTTTTGTATTTTTTAGTAGAGACGGGGTTTCACTGTGTTAGCCAGGATGGTCTCGATCTCCTGACCTCGTGATCCACCCGCCTCAGCCTCCCAAAGTGCTGGGATTACAGGCTTGAGCCACCGCGCCCGGCCACCTCCCAGACTTAAGAGAGTCTCCTGCCTCAGCCTCCCGAGTAGCTGGGATTATAGGCATGTGCCACTACTGCCCGGCTAATTTTTGTATTTTTAGTAGAGACAGACTTTCATCTTTTTGACTAGGCTGGTCTTGAACTCCTGACCTCAAATGATCCGCCCATCTCAGCCTCCCAAACTGCTGGTATTATAGGCTTGAGCCACCACGCCCGACCCCAGACATATTTTCTATTTTCCTCTTTCTCGCAGTCTCTGCCTCTGTTCTAGGTATGTCTCATGTTCGCTTACGTGACCCATACACCAACCAACCTCTCTGTCAGTTCCCTGGCTTCCTTCTCCCCCAATCATTTCACCTTCCCTCGAACTCTGCCCCCTTTGCAACGCCAGAACTTGCAGCCGAGTGTCCCACCCCTGAGTTACTACGTTCTGGGTGGTCCTTTCTCTCTCCGTGGTCATCTACTCTCCCGCTGTTGGCTGCTCTCACTTTCATCCTTTCTACTGCAAGACAGTCCTTGACTCCAATCCTCCCGTCTGGCCTCTCCCTCCAGTCTTTGCTTCTTTCCCCAGCATGGATTCCACAGTTACCCACCTTGGCCAATCTCTTGACAACATCCTGACTTCTCTCTTTTTTTTTTTTTTTGAGACGGAGTTTTGCTCTTGTTGCCCAGGCTGGAGTGTAATGGCACGATCTTGGCTCACCACAACCTCTGCCTCCCGGATTCAAGCGATTCTCCTGCCTCAGCCTCCTGAGTAGCTGGGATTACAGGCATGTGCCACCACGCCTGGCTAATTTTTATATTTTTAGTAGAGACGGGGTTTCTCCATGTTGGTCAGGCTGGTCTTGAATTCTTGACCTCAGGTGGTTCTCCTGCCTTGGCCTCTCAAAGTGCTGGGATTACAGGCATGAGCCACCTCGCCTGAAATCCTGGCTTTTCTTGACCTGTCTCACTGATGCACTAACCCGGAAGCCCTGACTCAGAGCCAGTCTGCTCATCCTTCTTAGCTACACCTGGGTCCTAAGCTGTGCTGGAGAAAATCACATCACTGCAGAATCTGGTGCCATCAATCCATGGACATCAACCTTAACTGTGTGTCCTCCAATACTACCTGCCCACAGCTTGACTCTCCTCATCAGCTCGCCCCCAAAATCTTCCATCGTGGCTATTGAAAACCTCACTTTCTGTTATACTCAGAAACTGGAATTCTTCAGACAGGAACTCTCCCATTATCCTGCCACCAAGGTGCCTACCTGACTGCCCCACCTATCACCTCCTGGAGGGGAGATGTGTCCTTTTCCCACTGAAGGCCAATCTTCCCCGCTGTGCACCGTCTGATTCCCTAAATTCCGCCTTTGGCTCCTGGATGCTCTCGGGCTTCTTCCATCTCTCTCTCTCTACTGACTCCTCACTAAGAACAAACAAGAACCCTTCCATGTCCACCTCCCTCTCTCCACCTTGTGTCTTTTTCTAACAAGTAACCCAGCTCGGAAGCCAAAGCACTTTTTGTTGTTGTTGTTGTTGTTGTTGAGACAGGGTCTTCTTCTGTCGCCCAGACTGGAGTGCAGTGGTGCAATCACAGCTCACTGCAGTCTCGACCTCCTGGGCTCAAGCGATCCTCCCACCTCAGCTTCCCAAGTAGCTGGAACTACAGGTGCACGCCACTACTACACCTGGCTAATTGGTTTTTTTTTTTTTTTTTTTTTTTTTGTACAGACAGCGTCTTCCTATGTTGTCCAGGTTGGTCTTAAACTCCTGAGCTCCAGCGATCCTCCTGCCTCAATCTCCCGTAGTGCTGAGATTACAGGCATGAGCCACCGCAACCGGCCCCAAAACACTTTTTCAAAGAGTTGTTTACGTTGGCTGCCTCAGTTTCCTCACATACCACGTACTCCCCGGAGCCACCTGGCTTCTCCCAAATTCCACCGAAACTTTTATTGCAGGTCACCAACAACCTCCTTATTGCCGAATCAAACCGATTTGGGCTGAAGAGCATCCCAGCCGGATAGCCCACGGGTGATGTGCGAGCAGCTGGTCCTGGGAGCCTTCGCCTGAGGGCAGACGCACGGCTCAGCCCTCCTGGACGCAGGGTGCCGGTGAAACGCATAGCAGAGCTCATTCAAGTGGCAGGTGCCTCCTGGTCCCAGTAGCTGGTTCAGTCAACTGTAGAGTGCTTGGCACTGGAAGAGGATTGCAACTCCTGCTCTTCTCCCGGGTCAAGAAGGCCCCAGCAAACTCCCTGCAAGCCCCTAGGTGTAATTTCCTCCCACTCTGGTGAATCTCTGGTGAATCTCTTCTCTTCCAATGTACTGTTAGTGGATAAATACCATGTCCTTCCCCACTCAGGGACTCAAAGCCAAGCGCGTGACATCAAAAACTCTGGCTCGGCTGGGCGTGGTGGCTCAAGCCTGTAATCCCAGCACTCTGGGAAGCTGAGGCAGGCAGATCACGAGGTCAGGAGTTCAAGACCACCCTGGCCAACATAGTGAAACCCTGTATCTACTAAAAATACAAAAATTAACCGGGCATGGTGGCGTGTGCCTGTAGTCCCAGCTACTCGGGAGGCTGAGGCAGGAGAATCGCTTGAACCCGGGAGGTGGAGGTTGCAGTGAGCCAAGATCGTGCCACTGCACTGCAGCTTGGGCAACAGAGACTCTGTCTCAAAAAATATATATATATATAGCTCTGGCTCTGCCTCAGCTCTTTCTGCAGCGGGACGGTGGGCACCCTCAGATCTGTAGTGATACGGTCGTGCCCTCCCAACAAGGCCACCCCACTTCATCCAAACAAACTGCCTAAACAATGAGTGCTAAGGAGGAGGCCGTGTTTTGTACTGATTACTTCTCTGCCTCTCAGAGAGATGGGAGAAAAAATGGACCAGAGAAGGGTGATCAGGTTGCTGACCAGAACTGAGGTTCTATTCAGCTTTGTGTCATAAAGTCAAAGTGAGGACGTTCAGCATGGCTGAGTGTTCTCCAGCCACTTTCAGCTGTTCAGCAAGGAAAGAGTTAACATGATGGCGCATGGATCTAATCTGGGTTAGGACATAAGAATAGGAAAGGGGGCCCACTGTGGTGGCTCACTCCTGTAATCCCAACACTTTGGGAGGCTGAGGTGGGTGGATCACCTGAGGTCAGGAGTTTGAGACCAGGCTGGCCAACAAGGTGAAACCCCGTCTCTACTAAAAATACAAAAATTAGCCGGGCATGGTGGTGGGTGCCTGTAATCCCAGCTACTCAGGAGGCTGAGGTAGGAGAATCGCTTGAACCCGAGAGGCAGAGGTTGCAGTGAGCTGAGATTGTACCACTGCACTCCAGCATGGGCGACACAGCAAAACTCCGTCTCAAAAAAAAAAAAAAAAAAAAAAATAGGAAAGGGGATAGTGTCCAGTTAAAAGATGGAGCATTGGTGGCTTAGGAGTCCCAAATGTGAGGAAGTTGTCACATCAGGAGACTAAGAGGAAGAAGACAGAATATCGTTTGGAGGTGAAGGTCTGAGACGGGGGGTTAAAAGTGGCAGTTCTGCAGTTGCTACTGTTCTTGCCAATGATAATATGACCAGGTCAGCAGGTGGCCAAAGAACAGATCCTTGGCAGCAGGGAGGTCTAGGCCCTAGGTCCCAGGTTGGATGGGCTGTCTACATCTATGACACGGAAATCATGGCGAAGGGAGGTGGAGGGAATAGCAGCTGAGAGACAGACGGGGAGCCACTGCGTGTGTGATCCTGGCTGACCTGGAATGCCTGGGAGGAAGGCACGCGGCTGGAACCAGGGAGATCACCCCAGGGCCTGTGCATCAAAGGTGCTGCGAGATTTGAGGAAGGAGAGAGGGACAATGATCGGGAAGAGGCAACGAGGAGCTTGGGAGAGCCCGACCCCATCTCCAGCCTTTTGGGACAGGGAGCCTGGAAGGAAAAAGCAGTCCCCTTGAAGGGTTGAAAGGAAGCCGTGTCCTCACTCAGGGAAGAGTCAGGTGAGCAGAGAAGAGGGTGGGGACATAGAGGGCTTTGCTGTGGGCAGGGGCTGGGGCCTGAGGACAGATGAGGCACTTGGCAGATGAGGAGGGGCGTGAGACTGGTCAGGTAGAGGGATGTTGACAGCCATGTGGGGCCAGGCATTCAGGTGATGACGCGCGAGCTGGGAGACAAGGGCTTTAGGCAGCGTGGAGCCTCGTGGACTCTTGTCCCCTGAACGTTCCTCAGGCTCCTCCTCCTCTCTATTGAAGCTCACTCCGTAGGGGATCTAACCCACTCCCACTGGAGTACACTCTGCCAATGAGTGAGTCCCACATTTATCTCCACCTCCAGCCTCTCCGCAAGCGCTCCAGCCTGCACATGGGATTACCTGCGGGGCACTGCCACGTGGATGTTCTAAACACCTTCCAAAGTGCAAAGTGTGGTCCCTCAAACCCACTCTTCCCCCAGGAAACGGCACCACTGTTCACTCTGTCGCTTAGGACAAAAACCCAGAAGTCACCTTAGAGACCTCTGTTTCCTTTTCCCCCTTTAACAACCCAACACCAGGTGCCAGCGGCTCCTGCTTCGGAAGCCACCAGGGCCCTGTGCACTCGTGGCCCCATGGCTGCTGCTGGGTCCCTGCTTCCGCCACTGCTCACCCGGCCCTAGCACAGCTTCCACCCTCCCACAGGAGCAGCCAGAGTGAACCTCCCCAGACCCACATCAGAGCCAGCTCCTCCCCTCCTTCAGCTTCCTAAAGTGCTTGGGATAGATTCCTGAGTCCATGGCTGGGTCCCACAGGAGGGCTCCTTCCCACTTCACTCCCCGCCATGTCACCTGTGCCCTCCCATCCCCCACCTCACTGTCCCTCCTTACTCTCTCTTCTCAAAACACTCACATCTGCTCCAATGCCACCTCCTCCCAGAGGCCCACCCCCACCCTGAAGGTCCTGCCACAGAACAATCCCTCCTCCACTCTCTCCTGTTGCTCTGCTCTGTTATTCTCTAGGCCAATACATAGCACCTGACATACTGATGTTTCCTTGTTGATTTGATGATTTTCCTCTCTCCACTAGGACAAGCTCCATGGAAGATGTGGGCAAAACACCATCTTTTTCTTTTCTTTTCTTTTTTTTTTTGAGACAGAGTCTCGCTCTGTTGCCCAGGCTGGAGTGCAGTGGCGTGATCTCGGCTCACTGCAAGCTCCGCCTCCTGGGTTCATGCCATTCTCCCACCTCAGCCTCCTGAGTAGCTGGGACTACAGGCGCCCGCCACCACGCCTGGCTAATTGTTTTTGTATTTTTAGTAGAGATGGGGTTTCACCATGTTAGCCAGGATGGTCTCGATCTCCTGACCTTGTGATCTGCCCGCCTTGGCCTCCCAAAGTGCTGGGATTACAGGCATGAGCCACCGCGCCCAGCGTTTTTCTTTTCTTTTGAGACAGAGTTTCCTTTTGTCTCCCAGGCTGGTGCGTGCAGTGGCACCATCTTGGTTCACTGCAACCTCCACCTCCCAGGTTCAAACGATTCTCCCTTCTCAGCCTCCTGAGTAGCTGGGACTAAAGGCCTGAGCCACCACACCCAGCTAATTTTTTGTATTTTTAGTAGAGACAGGGTTTCACCATGTTGGCCAGGCTGGTCTTGAACTCCTGACCTCAGGTGATCCACCCTCCTTGGCCTCCGAGAATGCTGGGATTACAGGAGTGAGCCACCACTCCTGGTCTTTCCTGTTTGTTTTTAAGGCCGTCCTTTGAAGCACCACCTTTTCCACTGCTGTATCCCACACCTTGAACCTGCCCAGCTGATAGCGGGGGTGTAATAAATATTCGTTGAATAAATGGATAACTAAAGAAGCCTATTTTATTTTATTCGGGCCTCAAGAGCTTGTTCTGAAAAGTCAAAAGCTGAATTTATGATTCCTGCTTTAGCAATTCTAATTCTCCCCAAGGCAATTCATCCTCGGTATTAGGCAGGTAGTCAAGGAGGAGCAGCAGCCAAGAGCACGTCAAGGAATATTTTCTTTCTTGGTTGGTACCAGATCTTGGGCAGGGCAGGAAGAGAGTACACGTCTCTCAGCACAATAACAGACAAGTTCTTACCCTGAAGGGCAGGACATCTTTCTGTCTTCCATGACCTGAGTCTCTGTTGTCTCTGAAAAGTGGAATGGAGCAGGCTTGGGGCACCCACCTTCCCTCTCACTCATGGGCTGCGTGCGTTTTGGAGTTCAGGGTCTGGGCGCACATTACTGTTCACTGGCTAAACACCGGTAGGAGTGCGGAGCTCCACCTGAATTTGAGCTCAGGGAAGAAGAAAGCTCATTGAGAAAACGAAATGTAATACCTTCAGGAAACGAGTGAGACGGATGCTTTTCAGGGAGAAGGACCCTCAAGTGAAAAGGCCTGCAGGGGCCGGGCGTGGTGGCTCATGCCTGTAAATCCCAGCACTTTGGGAGGCCGAGGTAGGAGAATCACTTGAGATTAGGAGTTTGACACCAGCCTGGCCAACATGGTGAAACCCTGTCTCTACTAAAAATACAAAAAAAAAAAAAAAAGTTAGCCGAGTGTGGTGTTGCACACCTGTAGTCCCAGCTACTCGGGAGACTGAGGTGGGAGGATCACATGAACCAGGAGGTGGAGGTTGCAGTGAGCTGAGATCGAGCCAGTGCACTCCAGCCTGGGCGACAGAGGAGACTCTGTCTTAAAAAAAAAAAAAAAAAAAAAGGGCCGGGCGCGATAGCTCATGCCTGTAATCTCAGCACTTTGGGAGGCCGAGGCGGGCAGATCACGAGGTCAAGAGACTGAGACCAACCTGGCCAACATGGTGAAACCCCATCTCTACTAAAAATACAAAAATTAGCTGGGCATGGTGGTGTGTGCCTGTAATCCCAGCTACTCGGGAGGCTGAGGCAGGAGAATCGCTTGAACTCGGGAGGCAGAGGTTGCAGTGAGCCAAGATTGTGCCATTGCACTCCAGCCTGGGCGACAAGAGTGAAACTCTGTCTCAAACAAACAAACAAACAAACAAAACGGACAAAAACTAAAGTCAACACACATGTGATGGGCTGGGAGAAACCTTTGCCTGCCACAGTATAACAGCTTCATGACGAAAAATAGAATCTTGAAAGAAATAAGAAAATGACAAAAAAACAAAACAAACAAGAAAACCCAATAGGAAACTCGGCAACTCATACGAAAGGGTGATTTGAAGAAGAAAGGGTCAAATTCCCAGTAAACCTAGGAAAAGATGTTCAGTGTCCCCAGAAATTAGAAGAATGTAAATGTTACAGGCTGAAGTGTGTCCTTCCCAAAAAAATATGTTGTAGTCCTAACCTCCAGCCACCTCAGAATGTGATCTTTGTGGAAACAGGGTAATTGCAGAGGTAATTGGTCAAGACGGGGTCATACTGGAGTAGGGTGGGCTCCTGTCCAACATGGCATCCTTAGAAGGAGCTGGCCAGTGAAGACGGAGACACACAGACAGGAAGATTGGAGGGAGGCATCTCCAGACCAAGGAATGCTAAAGATTGCCAGCAAACCACCAGAGGCTGGGCTGGTGCAAGGAAGGATTTTTTTTTTTTTTTTTTTGAGATGGAGTTTTGCTCTGTTGCCCAGGCTGGGTGCAATGATGTGATCTCGGCTCACTGCAACCTCTGCCTCCCAGGTTCAAGCAATTCTCCTGCCTCAGCCTCCCGAGTAGCTGGGATTACAGACATATGCCACCATGCTCGGCTACTTTTTTTTTTTTTTTTTGTATTTTTAGTAGAGACGGGGTTTCTCCATGTTGGCCAGGCTGGTCTCGAACTCCCAACCTCAGGTGATCTGCCCACCTCTGCCTCCCAAAGTGCTGGGATTACAGGTGTGAGCCACCGTGCCTGGCTGGGGCAAGGAAGGATTCTATGCTACAGGTTTCAGCATAAGCATGGTCTTGCCCCCACTTTGATATTTTGTTGTTTGTTTATTTGTTTTTTGTTTTTTTTTTGAGATGGAGTCTTGCTGTATTACCCAAGCTGGAGTGCAGTGGCACGATCTCAGCTCACTGCAACCTCTGCCTCCCAGGTTCGAGCAATTCTCCTGCCTCTGCCTCCCAAGTAGCTGGGATTACAGGAATGAACTACCATACCCGGCACATTTTTTATATTTTTGGTAGAGACAAGGTTTCACCATGTTGGTCAGGCTGGTCTCGAATTCCTGACCTCAAGTGATCCACCTGCCTTGGCCTCCCAAAGTGCTGGGATTACAGGCTTGAGCAACCTCGCCCAGCCAGCACTTTGATTTTGGACTTTGAGCCTCCAAAACTGTAAGACGATACATTTCCATTTATTTATTTATTCATTCATTGATGTTTTGAGATGGAGTCTCACTCTGTTGCCCAGGCTGGCGTGCAGTGGCACAATCTCGGCTCACTGCAACCTCCGCCTTTCAGGTTTAAGTGATTCTCGTGCCTCAGCCACACAAGTAGCTGGGATCACAGGGATGCCTGAGCACGCCTGGCTCATTTTTATATTTTTAGTAGAATTGGTGTTTCACCATGTTGGCCAGGCTGGTCTCCAACTCCTGGCCTCAAGTGATCCACCCGCCTCGGTCTCCCAAAGTGCTAGGATGACAGGCGTTAGCCACCGCACTCGGCCACATTTCTTTTTTTAAACAACCTAGTGTGTGGTCCTTTGTTATACCATCCCTAAAAAACTAACACGGCAAATTAAAACAACGTTGAGATCGCTTTCATTTTTTCCGTCAGTTGGCAAAAAAATGAAAAATATTATTATATCCAGTGCTGGCAAAGATGTGAGAAAACTGGCCGGGCGCGGTGGCTCATGCCTGTAATCCCAGCACTTTGGGAGGCCGAGGCGGGTGGATCACGGGGTCAGGAGATCAAGACCATCTTGGCTAACACAGTGAAACCCCATCTCTACTAAAAATACAAATAAAAAAAACATTAGCCGGGCGCCGTGGCGGGCGCCTATAGTCCCAGCTACTCAGGAGGCTGAGGCAGGAGAATGGCGTGAACTCGGGAGGCGGAGCTTGCAGTGAGCCGAGATGGCGCCACAGCAGTCCCGCCTGGGCGAAAGAGGGAGACTCCGTCGCAAAAAAAAAAAAAAAAAAAAAAAAAAAGATGTGAGAAAACTCACTGCAACTCTGATGGGAGTGGGATTTAGTGACACCCCTTGGGAGGCAATTTGGCAGGACACCATCAGATAAAAATGAAAAGACTCATGTTCTACAGCTTGGCAATTCCAGCTCTTTCTGTCTAACCTGGAGAAATACTTACACATGTTCACAAAAGAGTTGCATATTAGAATGTTCTTTGTGGCATTTTTGTAACAGCAGAAAACCTGACAAATCTATGACATCCACGGAAAGGAAATGGCTCATGAACTGGTTTGTCTCTCCTCAGGGGGGATTCACGATGAAGTCACTGAAGCTTAAGCTGCAGGCCCCTCACTTGCACCACCCCCTTCTAAGGCCCAGGGAGGGGCTCTAGCAATTGCTATGTGCAACTTTGTATTACTTTTTAAAGAGGCTCCTCCTGAATGCATAAGCTCCAGGCTCCATAACATTTGAGCCTGCTCCTGTCATACTCTATAATAGATGATGACAATTAAAAAAGAAATAGGGCCAGTGGGTCAGACCTGGTGGCTCATGCTTATAATCCCAGCACTTTGGGAGGCCAAGGCAGGTGGATCATTTGAGGTCAGGAGTTGGAGACCAGCTTGGCCAACATGGTGAAATCCCATCTCTATTAAAAGTACAAAATTTTGGCCGGGCGCGGTGGCTCACGCTTGTAATCCCAGCACCTTGGGAGGCCGAGGCGGGCGGATCACGAGGTCAGGAGATCGAGACCACGGTGAAACCCCGTCTCTACTAAAAGTACAAAAAAATTAGCTGGGCGTGGTGGCGGGCGCCTGTAGTCCCAGCTACTCGGAGAGGCCGAGGCAGGAGAATGGCGTGAACCCGGGAGGCGGAGCTTGCAGTGAGCCGAGATTGCGCCACTGCACTCCAGCCTGGGCGACAGAGCAAGACTCTGTCTAAAAAAAAAAAAAAGTACAAAATTTAGCCGGGCGTAGTAGCGCTTGCTTGTAATCCCAGATACTTGGGAAGCTGAGGCAGGAGAATCGCTTGAATCCGGGTGGCGGAGGTTGCAGTGAGCCGAGATCATGCCATTGCACTCCAGCCTGGGTGACAGAGTAAGACTCCATCTCAAAAAAAAAAAAAGAAAAGAAAAAAGAAATAGGGCCAGTGGCTAGGGAATAGAGGGTTTCACCGAGCGGAGCCTCTGAGTTCCTGCAGAGGGTTGGAAGTGACAAGTTGAGAAACCGATCAGGCATCACCTCCTGCCACCCACCCTGGGCAGCCGGCGTGGACATGTGACACAGACTGGGTCCATCTGAGAGGCACCTATATAAAGGGTGAGATTAGGGGCCAGTGGTGGGCAGTGAGTGTCACAGGGGCCACCTGCTTGCAGGCCATGATGAGTGTCCAGGAGTGGCGGTATCGGCCGACAGTTCCTGTGGTTTTGTCTCAGCTGCCTTATTGTCCGTCTTGATTTGGCCTTTTTTTCCCCTAAGTTTCTTCTCTAGACTTCCTGACATTTGTTCATTTTGTTTGTTTGTTTTTGAGACAGGATCTTGCTCTGTCACCTAGGCTGGAGTGCAGTGACATGATCATGACTCACTGCAGCCTTGACCTCCTAGGGCTCAGGTGATCCTCCCACCTCAGTCTCCCAAGTAGCTGGAACTACAGGCATGTGCCACCACACCTGGCTAATCTTTGTATTTTTTGTAGAGATAGGGTTTCACCATGTTTCCCAGGCTGGTCTCGAACACCTGTGCTGAAGCAATCCTTCCACCTTGGCCTCCCAAAGAGATGGGATCACAGGTGTGTAATCCCTTGTCCAGCCCTTCGTGCCATTTGCTGAGCTGTCTGATGGTCTCCCAATAAATCCCCTTCCTGCATAAGCTAGCCAGTTGGTCTCTTCTGTTTCCCACCAGGAACCTGACTGGTACCAGTAGCTCACCCCAGTTCCCAGAAATATTTAAGGGAATACATAGAATTCTTTTCAGTCTAAGACTTTTCTCTCACAAATTTTTCTGAAATCTTTGATGTCTACTATGACTCGCCTCCACTAGAATTTCATAAAAGATTGTATATATTTATTATTATTATTTTTTTGAGACGGAGTCTCGCTCTGTTACTCAGGCTGGAGTGCAATGGTGCGATCTCGGCTCACTGCAACCTCCGCCTCCCTGGTTCACGCCATTCTCCTGCCTCAGCCTCCTGAGTAGCTGGGACTACAGGTGCCTGCCACCATGCCCGGCTAATTTTTTGTATTTTTAGTAGAGATGGGGTTTCACTGTGTTAGCCAGGATGGTCTCGATCTCCTGACCTCGTGATCCGCCCACCTCAGCCTCCCAAAGTGCTGGGATTACAGGCGTGAGCCACTGCGCCTGGCAGGAAAAGGTTGTATTTAATCTGACTCAAGAGGTATAGGTTTATTTATTCTGGCTTTAGTGCACATCTACCCAGGTGCTCTGCCACCCAGGAACCCAGAGCCCTGGAAAGCCTGAGGTTCCCTGGGCAGATCCCTTTCTATCGGGAGATGATGACTCCCACACCCACATCCCAAATAGGAAAATTTCTTCTTCTTTTTTTTTTTTTAAGATGGAGTCTTCGCCTGTTGCCCAGGCTGGAGGGCAGTGGCGCGATCTCGGCTCACTGAAACCTCCACCTCCCAGGTTCAAGCAATTCTCCTGCCTCAGCCTCCCGTGTAGCTGGGACTACAGGCGCCGGCCACCATACATGGCTAATTTTTGTATTTTTAGTAGAGACGGGGTTTCACCATGTTGGTCAGGCTAGTCTTGAACTCCTGACCTCAGGTGATCTGCCCGCCTCAGCCTCCGAAAGTGCTGGGATTACAGGCGTGAGCTACCGCGCCCAGCTCCAAATAGGAAGATTTCATAATACTCAACACTTGGAGAGTTTGTTCCCTGCATAAGAGGTCAAGTCATTCAGTGGAAAGAACATGAGATTTGGAGTCAGGAGACTGCGCTCAGGTCCAAATCGGCCTCCAGGCACAGTCTCTCCAGTACTCTGAGCCCCATACTCATTTGTAAAGGAGGTAACAGTACTTACTACGGATCAGCCATCCAGGAGACCCTGGGTGCTGCCACTCCACAGCCCCGACTAGAGAAGGTGTCAGAAATTTTTTTTCTTTTTCTTTTTCTTTTTGAGACAGAGTCTTGCTCTGTCGCCCAGGCTGGGGTGCAATGGCACGATCTTGGCTCACTGCAACTTCCATCTCCCAGGTTCAAGCGATTCTCCTACCCCAGCCTCCTGAGTACCTGGGACTACAGGCACCCGTCACCATGCCCAGCTAATTTTTGTATTTTCAGTAGAGATGGGGTTTCACCATGTTGGCCAGGCTGGTGTCAAACTCCTGACCTCAAATGATCCACCCACCTTGGCCTCCCAAAGTGCTGGGATTACAGGCGTCCCACAAATTGTTTTTATGAACAAGTTGTTATGCTCTATTCCTCGGACTTCAGACACATGGACTGGAAGAGGATCAGGTGACTGTGGCAAGGGCAGCCATCTCTAGAGGTCAATGCCCTGCGAGCGGGGCTAGCGTGAACAGTCCTGCCTGATCACCTGTTTCTCATGGACAGATGAAATGCAAGGCTTACATGGAGATTTGTGCAGCAGAGACACAGAAACCCAAAGATCCACAGAGATGACAGCTAAAAGTAGAAGTTGAGGCAGTAGAAGCTTTCAGCATGCAGGAGTACGCAGGAGTAAGGCAGTGGAGAGGCCGTGGTGGTTCCAGGAGCTGTTGGTCCCCTGCGCTGTATCCCCTTGGGCCTTCTCAGTCCACCTGCAGGTGTAGGTGGTGGTTCCCTGCACACGCAAGCTTCACTTCAGTACCCCCATCTCTCTGCTTCTCAGCCTGAGGGTTTTTTTTCTGGACCAGTGAACACTTGCTTGGCCTTTTATACAGGGTAACCCAGAAGGGCCAGGGATTTAAACCTCCAGGGCCTGGCTCAGTACCTGGGCTTCCCATCCCTGGGCATGCAGTGCTGTGCTGTGCTCTGCACCACCCCCCAGCGGGCCCGGCAGGGGACTGAGCCCAGTTGTCCGCAGAGGTGACCCGCTCAGTGTCTTTCCTCACTCCCCTGTCTCTCATTCCCTCTCCCGCGCTGTGCTTCCTGGAATCAACTCCAAAATAAGCTACCAAGTTCTCGTCTCAGGCTCTTCTTTAGGGGAATCTAAATTTAGACTGTGGCACTAGAAGAAAAGAGAAGCAGCAATAAAAATCTGCTGTGGGTGCTGAGAAGCAGCGGACACTTCTGCAGGGACAACCAGATGGAGGCCTGTGGCCTACTGAGCGACATTCCAGTCTCCCAGGCCAGATTGTGCAGACAGGGAGGATTTCCTGTGAGCCTGCTGTGCTACCAGTGTGCCTGAGGGAACCCGAGGAAGTCTCTGGTCCTTTCAACCAGAAGGGACTGAACCAGCCTTCTCCTAGGGAGAGCTGCTGTTTGTTAGGCACCTACTATGTGTCCAGCTCTGTGGCAGGCACTTCACTTTCATCTCTCATTCTCTTGACAACTTGCAAGGGAGGTAATATCTTAAAAAACAAAGTAGGCTGGGCGCGGTGGCTCACACCTGTAATCCCAGCACTTTGGGAGGCCGAGGTGGGTGGATCACACGAGGCCAGGAGTTTGAGACCAGCCTGGCCAACGTGACAAAACCCCGTCTCTACTAAAAATACAAAAATTAGCCAGGATTGGCTGGGCGCAGTGGCTCACGCCTGTAATCCCAGCACTTTGGGAGGCCGAGGTGGGCGGATCACCTGAGGTCAGGAGTTCGAGACCAGCCTGACCAACATGGTAAAACCCTGTCTCTACTAAAAATACAAAATTAGCCGGGTGTGGTGGCGCATGCCTGGAATCCCAGCTACTCAGGAGGATGAGGCGGGAGAATCACCTGAACCCGGGAGGTGGAGGTTGCACTGAACCGAGGTTGTGCCATTGCACTCCAGCCTGGGAAACAAGAGTGAAACTCCATCTCAAAAAAAAAAAAAAAGCCAGGATTGGTGGTACATGCCTGCAGTCCCAGCTACTCAGGAGGCAGAGGCAGAAGAATCGCTTCAACCCGGGAGGTGGAGGTTGCAGTGAGCTGAAATCGCGCCACTGCACTCCAGCCTGGGGGAGAGAGGGGGACTCTGTCTCAAAAACAAAAACAAAAACAAAACAAACAAAAAACAACAGCAACAACAAAAAACAAAGTAGGAAGTAGGCCAGGCATGGTGGCTCATGCCTGTAATCCCAGCAATTTGGGAGGTCGGGAGTTCGAGACCATCCTGACCAACATGACAAAACCCCGTCTCTACTAAAAACATAATAATTAGCCGGGCATGGTGGCACATGCCTATAGCCCCAGCTATTCAGGAGGCTGAGGCAGGAGAATCGCTTGAACCTGGGAGGCGGAGGTTGCAGTGAGCCAAGATCGTGCCACTGCACTCCAGCCTGGGGTGACAGAGTGAGACTCCATCTCAAAAAAAAAAAAAAGGATGAAAGACCTACATCTAAGAACTAAAACCACAAAAACTCTTAGATGAAAATATAGGGGCAAATATTCATGATGTTGGATTTGACAACAATTTATTAAATGTGACACCAAAAGAAAAAACAAATAGATTGCAATTCATCAAAGTTAAAAAGTATCAAAGGATATTATGGGTTTTGTTGTTGTTGTTGTTGTTTGTTTGTTTGAGACAGAGTTTCCCTCTGTTGCCCAGGCTGGAGCGCAGTGGTGTGATCTCGGCTCACTGCAGCCTTCACCTCCCAGGTTCAAGCAAGCTATCCTCCCACCTCAGCCTCCTGAGTAGCTGGGTCTACAGGCGTGTGGCACCATGCCTGGCTAATTTTTGAATTTTTCTGTAGAGACGGAGTTTCACCATCTTGCTCAGACTGGTCTCAAACTCCTGGGCTCAAGCAAACCTCCTGTCTTGGCCTCCTAAAGTGCTGGGATTACAAGTGTAAGCCACCACACCCAGCTGGGATACTATCAAGAGAGTGAAAAGGTAACCCACAGAATGGAAGCAAATTTTTGCAAATCATATATCTGGTAACGATTTAATATCCACATTATATAAAAAGTTCCAATAACTCACCACCACCAAAACCCCCCCCCAAAAAAAAACCCCCCAAAACCAACCCAATTAAAAAATGGCAAAGGGGCCAGGCATGGTGGCTCATGCCTGTAATTCCAGCACTTTGGGAGGCTGAGGTGGACAGATCACTTGAGGTCAGGAGTTCGAGACCAGCCTGGTCAACATGGTGAAACCCCATCTCTACTAAAATTACAAAATTTAGCCAGGTGTGGTGGCGGACGCCTGTAATCCTAGCTACTTGGGAGGCTGAGGTAGGAGAATCGCTTGAACCTGGGAGGCAGAGGTGGCAGTGAGCCCAGATCTCACCACTGCACTCCAGCTTGAGCAACAGAATAAGACTCTGTCTTGGTCAGGTGCAGTGGCTCATGCCTGTAATCCCAGCACTTTGGGAGGCCGAGTGGGCAAATCACAAGGTCAAGAGATCGAGACCATCCTGGCCAACATGGTGAAACCCCGTCTCTACTAAAAATACAAAAATTAGCTGGGTGTGGTGGTGTGCACCTGTAGTTCCAGCTATTCAGGAGGCTGAAGCAGGAGAATCACTTGAACCTGGGAGGCGGAGGTTGCAGTGAGCCAGGATTGCACCACTGCACTCAAGCCTGGTGACAGAGTGAGACTCCGACTCAAAAAAAAAAGAAAAAAGACTGTCTCAAAAAACAAAACAAAACAAAAACCAAAAATGGCTAAGAAAGAAACCATGGGCCAGGCGTGGTGGCTCATGCTTGTAATCCCAGCACTTTGGGAGGCCGAGGCGGGCGGATCACGAGGTCAGGAGATCGAGACCATGGTGAAACCCCGTCTCTACTAAAAATACAAAAAATTAGCCGAGCGTGGTGGCGGGCGCCTGTAGTCCCAGCTACTCGGAGAGGCCGAGGCAGGAGAATGGCGTGAACCCGGGAGGTGGAGCTTGCAGTGAGCCGAGATTGTGCCACTGCACTCCAGCCTGGGAGACCGAGTGAGACTCCGTCTCAAAAAATAAAAAAGAAAGAAGCCATGAAAAGATGCTCAACAGCATCAAAACCACAACTAGTTATCATTCCCCAGGTTGGCTATTATCAAAATTTGTAAAATGACAAGTGTTGGCAAGGATGTCGCTGTGGACTGAATTGTACCCCTCCCTGCAAATTCATATGTTGAAGCCCTAACTCCTAGTATGACTATATTTGGAGATAACGTCTTTTGGAGATAATTAAGGTTAACTGAGGTAAAATTTGGGGACCTAATCCAATAGGACTGGTGTCTTAGAAGAAGAGAAAGAAGAGGCCGGGCTTCCCATCCCTGGACGTGCAGTGCTGTGCTGTGCTCTGCACGACCCCTCAGCGGGCCCGGCAGGGGACTGAGCCCAGTTGCCTGCAGGGGTGACCCGCTCAGTGGCTTTCCTCACTCCCCTGTCTCTCATTCCCTCTCCTGTGCTGTGCTTCCTGGAATCAACTCCAAAATAAGCTACCAAGTTCTCGTCTCAGGCTCTTCTTTAGGGGAATCTAAATTTAGACAGTGGCACTAGAAGAAAAGAGAAGCAGCAACAAAAATCTGCTGTGGGTGCTGAGAAGCAGCGAACACTTCTGCAGGGACAACCAGATGAGCCCTGGGCTATCACCCAGAGCTCTCTCTCTCTCCAAAGGCCATGTGAGGATGCAGTAGGAAGGCAGCCGTCTAGAAGCCAGGAAGAGAGCCCTCATCAGAAACTGAATTTACTGGCACCTTGATCTTGAACTTCCAGCCTCCAGAACAGAATAGAAAATAAATTTCTGCTGTTGCAGCTGCCCAGTCTATGGTATTTTGTTAGAATAGCCTTAGTAGACTAATACAAATTTGGAAAAATTGAAGTGCATTGCTGGTGGGAATGTAAAATAGTATACCTGTGGAAAAATTTGGCAATTACTAAAAAAGCTAAACATAGAATTTACTGTATGACCCAACATTTCTACTTCTTGATATATACCCAAAAGAACTGAAAGCAGGGTTTCCTAGAGACATTTGTATACATTGTGTTTATTGTGACGTTATTTGCGACAGCCAAAAGGTAAAAAAAAAAAAAACAAAAACAAAAACAAAAAAAAAAACAAGCAGCCAGGCGCAGTGGCTCACACCTGTAATCCCAGCAATGTGGGAGGCCGAGGTGGGCAGATCACCTGAGGTCAGGAGTTTGAAACCAGCCTGACCAACATGGTGAAACCCCATCTCTACTAAAAATACAAAAATTAGTTGGGTGTCGTGGCGCATGCCTGTAATCCCAGCTACAGGGAGACTGAGGCAGGAGAATTGCTTGAACCTGGGAGGCAGAGGTTGCAGTGAGCCGAGATCACTGCACTCCAGCCTGGGCAACAGAGAGAGACTCTGTCTCAAATAAATAAATATATATATTGCATAAAAAATAAAAAGCTTGTCTACTCTGAATCATGAATGATGATACTGCAGGGTGGGCAGCCCTCTGCAAAGGATAGGGTGAGGTACAAAGACCAAGAGAGGGTAAGCAAATCCTCTGGGTGGGTAAGGGGACAGGGCTTGGTATCAACTGTGGGCCAAGGATGAGGACACCAGCCTTGGAGTCAGGCAGACCCTGATTCAAATTCTGCCTCTGCCAGCTGGGCGCGGTGTCTCACACCTGTAATCCCAGCACTTTGGGAGGCCGAGGTGGGTGGATCATGAGGTCAGGAGATGGAGACCATCCTGGCTAACACGGTGAAACCCCATCTCTGCTAAAAATACAAAAAATTAAATTAGCCGGGCGTGGTGGTGGGCGCCTGTAGTCCCAGCTACTCGGGAGGCTGAGGCAGGAGAATGGCATGAACCAGGAAGCAGAGCTTGCAGTGAGCTGAGATCGCACCACTGCACTCCAGCCTGGGTGACAGAGCAAGACTCCGTCTCAAAAAAATAAAAAAAGAAAGAAAAAAAATTCTGCCTCTGCTATTTCCTATGATGGGAACTTAAACGAGTCACTTAGCTCTCTGGGTATCAGTTTCCTGATGTGCAGCATCGGGGCAATAACAGAACTAATTTCACAGGCTCTATTTTTGTTGTTTTTTGTTTTTTGAGATGGAGTCTTGCTCTATTGCCCAGGCCAGAGTGCAGTGGCGCCATCTTGGCTCACTGCAACCTCTGCCTCCTGGGTTCAAGAGATTCTTCTGCCTCAGCCTCCTGAGTAGCTGGGATTACAGGCATGCGCCACCACGCCTGGCTAATTTTTGTATTTCTAGTAGAGACAGGGTTTCACCATGTTAGCCAGGCTGGTCTCAAACTCCTGAACTCCAGTGCTCCACCCGCCTCGGCCTCCCAAAGTGCTGGGATTACAGGTGTGAACCACTGTGCCTGGCCCACAGGCTCTATTTTTGTGATGAATAAGTGGATGGTGCAGTTTTCTCTTGTGCCTGGCACATCATTGAAAGTCAATGAATAGGCTGGGCATGGTGGAACACACCTGTAATCCTGGCACTTTGGGAGGCTGAGGCAGGTGGATCTCCTGAGGTCAGGAGTTCAAGACCAGCCTGACCAACATAGCAAAACCCTGTCTCTACTAAAAATACAAAAATCAGCCAGGCATGGTTGCGCACGCCTGTAATTCCAGCTGCTAGGGAGGCTGAGGCAGGAGAATCGCTTGAACCTGGGAGGTGGAGGTTGCAGTGAGCCGAGATCGTGCCACTGTACTTCAACCTCCTGGGCGACAGAGCCAGACTCTGCCTCAACAACAACAACAACAACAACAACAGAAACTTCTTACCCAGCCCAACATGTCTCCAGGTGACCTGGCCCCAGCCTTCCTCTGTGAAAATAATGCTCCCTCCTGTGTTCACAGAGCTCCAACCACACTGGAGCAAGTCATCGTCTGCCCTGGGGACGTGGTCTGGGACTTCCCACCTATTTCAGATGACTGGCTTCATTAAGTCTCAGAACTTGCCTGTCATATCCCCAAAGAAGACTTCCCTGCCACTCTGTTAGAAGTGGCCACCCAGTTTTACTCTATGACACCTCAACCCTCTTCACTGTCTGCATGACACTTAGCACTATCTAAAACACTAGTCACATATGTGATTACTTCTTTACAGCCTGTCTACCCTCCTGGTTCTGAGGCTCCAGCAGAGCAAAAGCCTCGTCTGTCCTGTTCACCCGTGAATCTCCAGCACTCAACACGGTGCCCTAATAAATACTGGCTGAGTAAACGAATGAAGGAATAAACAAATGAACGGCCCTGACTTTGACTTCATTCGTGTCTGCAAAGCCAATTATCTGGTCAGGATCTGGCGGTCCACTGGGAGACAGTATTAAACTGATGGTATAGACATAAGTATTTGTCCTGACCCCTGTAATAGTTATGGTTCACTTTGAAATAATTTGTGTGTGTGTTTTTTTTAATATGAGTCTAGGAGCTTGATAATTATTGTCATGCTCTATTATTCATTGACTTTTTTTTTTTTCCTTAATTCTTTTTTTTTTTTTTTTTTTGAGGCAGAGCCTCGCTCTGTCGCCCAGGCTGGAGTGCAGTGGCGCAATCTCGGTTCACTGCAACCTCCACTTCCTGGGTTCAAGCGATTCTCGTGCCTTAGCCTCCCGAGTAGCTGGGACTATAGTTGCTCACCACCACGCCTGGCTGATTTTTTTTTTTTGTACTTTTAGTAGAGACAGGATTTCCCCATGTTGGCCAGGTTGGTCTCAAGCCCCTGACCTCAAGTGATCCACCCGTCTCGGCCTCCCAAAGTGCTGGGATTACAGGTGTGAGCCACCATGCCCTGCCTTTCCTTCCTTCCTTCCTTCCTTCCTTCCTTCCTTCCTTCCTTCCTTCCTTCCTTCCTTTCTTTTTTCTGAGACAGAGTCTTGCTCTGTCGCCCAGGCTGGAGTGCAGTGGCGTGATCTTGGCTCACTGCAACCTATAGGTGAGCACCACCATGTCCAGCTAATTTTTATATTTTTTAGTAAAGGTGAAATTTCGCCATATTTGCCAGGCTGGTCTCAAACTCCTGGGCTCAAGCGATCCTCTCACCCTGGCCTCCCAAAGTGCTGGGATTACAGGCGTGAGCCACCGCGCCCAGCCAATTCATTTTTTAAAGAAAGAACTTGGAGTTGGTCCCTTGCCTGTGGCAGAAGCTGTGGGAAAGGTAGCAGAGTCTTTGGCACCCAGAGTTTTCCTGTCATGTCTGAAGCTGGTCTCCGTGAAAGAGAAGCAGTGAGGGCCGGGTGCGGTGGCTCACGCCTGTAATCCCAGCAGTTTGTGAGGCCGAGGTGGGCAGATCGCCTGAGGT
Organism: Symphalangus syndactylus; assembly: GCF_028878055.3. Taxonomy (NCBI): domain Eukaryota; kingdom Metazoa; phylum Chordata; class Mammalia; order Primates; family Hylobatidae; genus Symphalangus; species Symphalangus syndactylus. Next base: position 18,806,919 of record NC_072440.2, read on the forward strand.
CAGGAGTTCGAGACCAGCCTGGCTAACATGGTGAAACCCCGTCTCTACTAAAAATACAAAAATTAGCCGGGCATGGTGGCACACGGGAGGCTGAGGCAGGAGAATCACTTGAACCTGGGAGGTGGAGGTTGCAGTGAGCTGAGATCATACCACTGGACTCCAGCCTTGGTGACAGAGCAAAACTCTGTCTCCAAAAATAAAAATAAAAAAATAAAAAAGAGAAGCAGTGAGAATCCCAGCCGCATGGATTCCCTGGTTCTCTTCAGTCTTAGATACAGCTGCGTCTCCAGCCCTTTAGTGTTGCATTGCAGACCTCCATAGCCCTCCAAGAAATTTCCGTTTTGCCCAAGCAGAAGCTGGATTTCTGTACTTTACACAAAGAATTCTGATCAAAACCCAAGCAGAATTCTGCAAATATGTAATGTGTCATCTGTGCAAAAAGCAATGTGTTCTTCATTAATGAAAGTATTTAGGCAGTCTGAATGCTGCCTGGAAAGGGTTTAAAAGAAGGAATTTCTGCTGAGGATGGTAGTCCCAAAATGATACAAATAGGAACAGTAGCAGCTGCCTCCATTTGAGTGCTTGCTACATAATAGGTACTGTGGTAGTTTAGTGGGGGAGCCAGTTTTGTTCCAGGTTAGACTTTGAAGTTCTTTTTTTTTTTTTTCTGAGACAGAGTCTCGCTCTATCTCCAGGCTGAAGTGCAGTGGCGCGATCTTGGCTCACAGCAGTCTCCACCTCCGGGGTTCAAACGATTCTCCTGCCTCAGCCTCCCAAGTAGCTGGGACTACCACCATGCGTGGCTAATTTTTTGTATTTTAGTAGAGACGGGGTTTCACCGTATTGGCCAGGATGGTCTTGATCTCCTGACCTTGTGATCCACCCACCTCGGCCTCCCAAAGTGCTGGGATTACAGGCGTGAGCCACTGCGCCCAACCGAAATTCTTAATGACTAAGCTAAATAAAGGTTTTCAAACTTTTTAGTGTCAGGACCCTTCTATGATATTAAAAACTGAGGGCTCCAAAGAGTTTTATGTGGGTTTTATCTACAAATATTTACCACAATGGAAACCGGAACTGAGAAATTAGCCTGGGGAACATAGTGAGACTCTTTGAGACAGCGTCTCCCTCTGTTGCCCAGGCTGGAGTGTAGTGACAGGATCTCGGCTCACTGCAACCTCCACCTTCTGGGCACAAGCAACCTTCTTGCCTCAGCCTCCCCAGCAGCTGGGACTACAGGTATGTGCCCCCACACACAGATAATTTTTCTATTTTTTGGAGATGGGTTTTCACCATGTTGTGCAGGCTGGTCTCGAACTGTTGGAGTCAAGCAATCCTTGGCCTCCCAAAGTGTTGAGATTACAGGCATGAGCTACCACGCCTGGCCAAGATTCTACACAAAATTTTAAAATTAGCTCAGTGTGGGGCCTGGCGGGGTGGCTCACACCTGTAATCCCAGCACTTTGGGAGGCCGAGGTGAGTGGATTGAGGTCAGGAGCTCCAGACTAGCCTGGCCAACATGGTGAAACCTCTTTGCTAATAAAAATACAAAAATTAGCCAGGTGTGGTGGCATGCGCCTGTAATCCCAGCTCCTCGGGAGGCTGAGGCAGGAGAATTGCTTGAACTCGAGAGAAGGAGGTTGCAGTGAGCCGAGATAGCGCCACTGCACTCCAGCCTGGGCGACAAGAGTGAGACTTTCAAAAAAAAAAAAAAAAAAAGCCAGGCGCAGTGGCTCACGCTTGTAATCCCAGCACTTTGGGAGACCGAGGCGGGCGGATCACGAGGTCAGGAGATCGAGACCACGGTGAAACCCCATCTCTACTAAAAATACAAAAAATTAGCCAGGCGTGGTGGCGGGCGCCTGTAGTCCCAGCTACTCGGAGAGGCTGAGGCAGGAGAATTGTGTGAACCCGGGAGGCGGAGCTTGCAGTGAGTCGAGATTGTGCCACTGCACTCCAGCCTGGGCGACAGAGCGAGACTCCGTCTCAAAAAAAAAAAAAAGAAAAAAAAAATTAGCCAGATATGGTGGTGCACACATGTAATCCCAGCTACTTAGGAGGCTGAGGCGGGAGGATCACTTGAACCCAGCAGGTTGGGGGTGCAGTGAGCTGTCATCTCGCCACTGCACTCTAGCCTTGGGGATAGAGCAAGACCATGTCTCAAATCCCACCCCCCACAAAAAAAAAGCCCAGAAATTAAAAAAAAAGACTGAAAACAATAAAAATCCATCACTTATGAGCATATTTTTATTAAAATTATTTTTTAAAACAAAAAAATGTGAGACTAGCATTGTTTTTGCATTTTTGCTTATCTCTTTTACATCTGATTTAATAGAAGACACTGGATTCTTAAGTCGGTTTCTTCATTAGATATGCTGCTTTGGTTGAATATAAAGAAAAACTGCTTTCACATAGACTTGCAGTTCATGAACTCCCCGAAAGGGTTTCAGGTACCCCCTTGTCAGGAATCCTCAGATGATATTTTGAGAACCACCGCAACAAACTATATTGCTTCTCAGTTAAAAAGTCTGTATTATTAACCATTGAATTAATATTAGAACTGGAAATTCCATCTCCCAAGATTTTTTTTTTTTGAGACGGAGTTTTGCTCTTGTTGCCCAGGCTGGAGTGCAATGGTGCTCTCGGCTCACTGCAACCTCCGCCTCCCAGGTTCAAAGGATTCTCCTGCCTCAGCCTCCTGTGTAGCTCAGATTACAGGTGTGCACCACCACGCCTGGCTAATTTTTGTATTTTTAGTAGAGACAGGGTTTCACCATGTTGGTCAGGCTGATCTTGAACTCCTGACCTCGTGATCGCCTGATTATAGGCGTGAGCCACCACACCCGGCCAATATCAGTTTTTAACTTGAGTTCATAAATTGTCCCTTTGCCAGCCAAGATTATATATATTTTTCTAAGCTAAGAAGAGAAAGCAACATGTCATACACCAGGGGTCCCTAACTCTTGGGCTGCAGAGTGGATGCCAGTCCATGGCCTGCTAGGAACCCGACTGTACAGCAGGAGGTGAACAAGGTGGTGACCGAGCATTACCGCCTGAGCTCTGCCTGTCAGATCAGCGGCAGCATTAGATTCTCATAGGAGCTTCAACCCTATTGGCGAACTGTGCATGTGAGGGATCTAGGTTGCACAGTCCATCTAATGCCTCATGACCTCAGGTGGAACAGTTCCAAAACCATCCCCAAGCACACCCCCGCCCCACCCCCGGTCCATGGAAAAATTGTCTTCCATGAAACCAATCCCTGGTGGCAAAAAGATTGGGGACTGCTGTCATACACAACCAAAGGTCACATTTGTATAGTGGTTTTACATTTTACAAAGCTTCTCTCTGTGCCCACATGATGCCACTTAGTCCTCAGAAGCCCACAGTACAGAGGAGGAAAGTTCGGAGTAGAGAGGCAACTTTGCCAAGCTTGCCATCAGTAACCAAGCTGTGGAACCAGGACTCAGAACTGGGTTTGACGACTGAATCCCACATTCTTCCCTCTTTCAGCTGCCCACTGCTATCACACAGGAGGAGAAAGAAGGGCTGACTGCTGTTTTCGGGTGCTGGTGATCCACACTCTGCCTTGAGCTGTCGGATTCCTCATGACTAAGTGATGCGCTCAGAGGACAACCCTGCTCTGGCCCCGATGAACAAACATTTCACTTTCGAAAGCTGAGTTTTCAGCCTTGGAAGGGGAGACTCTTCATTTATGTTTACTTTGTTCACATACACAAGAGAAAGCATCCGTTCTAGAATCCAACTGGACTTTATTTGACACAGAATACAATATGGCTACAGAAACAGCAAACTGAAAAAACAAAGCAGAAAAAAACACAGTTCCATCCAATTTGTAATTAGGTAACAGCAGGGAAAGTCATTAAATGAATAACAAAACAATTAAGCTTGATGGAAGAAGTCTTTTCCTAGTGCCCATACCTGAAAGACAAAGTAAATTACTCTGATTAATTCCATGGTAATTTCCTGTTTGAGACATAAAACTTGCTTACATGAGCAACTTTAGTTAGAACCTAAGTGATCACAGTGTGCTCCAGGATTGGGTGACAACACTGACACTAGCTTGGCTGTCACTGTGATTCCCCTTTCCCCTCCCCATCTTACAGGACTTCTTGCCTACTGCCCCCTCTTAGGGACAGGCTCTCCCTCTGACTCAACCATGCCCACCTGACAGGTGCCAGTAGCTGCCTAGTGGTATTAGGGAGGTGAGAGGGAAAAGTCATTGGTGGTTGTGAAAGGGAGCTCCACCTGCTCACTCCCAGCAGGGGCTCAGACAGTTTGAACTTTCGGGCTCCCTGATCATGGCGGCCTATTTTCACCTGAACTCCAGTACTCAGGCATGTTTAGGGTAAAGCTAATAGTGAGAATAGCAATTGATCAGGCTTCAATTTCAAAATCTGTCATCAGCTCCAATTACAACTCTGATTACATTCAGCTCTATACAAAGAGAAGAGAAAGCTAGGCCTGGATTTTGGAGGTTTCTGTTTTCCCCAGAAACCAAAATTTGGCTCTAAGAAGATTATAAAAATTAACAAGGGGCCGGGTGCAGTGGCTCACCCCTGTAATCCCAGCACTTTGGGAGGCTGAGGTAGGCAGATCACCTGAGGTCAGGAGTTCAAAACCGGCCTGGCCAACATGGTGAAAACCCGTCTCTACTAAAAATACAAAAATTAGCCGGCGTGGTGGCAGATGCCTGTAATCCCAGCTACTCAGGAGACCGAGGCAGGAGAACTGCTTCAACCCAGGAGTTGGAGGTTGCAGTGAACCAAGATCACACCACTGCACTCCAGCATAGGCAACACAGTGAGACTCTGTCTCAAAAAATATATATATAAATAAAAATAAATAAACAAGGCCAAGGAATTTCTTCCACATATAAACAGATTTTTTTTTTTTTTTTTTGAGACGGAATCTTGCTCTGTCCCCAGGCTGGAGTGCAATGGCGTGATCTCAGCTCACTGCAAGCTCCGCCTCCCGGGTTCACACCATTCTCCTGCCTCAGCCTCCCGAGTAGCTGGGACTACAGGCGCCCCACCAACACGTCCGGCTAATTTTTTGTATTTTTAGTAGAGATGGGGTTTCGCCGTGTTAGCCAGGATGGTCTCGATCTCCTGACCTCGTGATCCGCCCGCCTCAGCCTCCCAAAGTGCTGGGATTACAGGCTTGAGCCACCGCGCCCGGCCATAAACAGATTTCTTGAACACAAGATCCCTCATTATTATCTTTTGTCCTGGATCTTTTTAGGCAGTTAACCTGATTAAAATAATTTGTCATATGGATAGAAACTAGGGCACTGGAACTCTGGATCACAGCTTCTCATAAGAAATCTACTTGAATATTGTCTTAAAAAAAGCTGTTGTGCCAAATTCCACATAGGTTAGGCTCTAGCATGTGAGATGGGCTGTAGAACAATCCTATCAGATTAAAGAATGCTGAAGAATTTGTTTTCCCAATGCACTGATAACTACCACCTGGGAAGGTCACCAGTTAGAATGGCAGAGTCAAAGCCCCAGATAAGGAATTCTTCATACCCCTGCAATTCTTAGATTTAGCCCTGGGCACATGTACCGGCAAAACGAGACCATTTTGGTCTAAAATGGAACCTTGAGCCTGCTGTAGGGCAGAGCCAATTACAAAGGCCCCCTGAAAACTTAGAAAAGTCCTCTGCCTTGACGTGTATTCCTGTTATGGTTCCCTGTAGAATGCAAGCTCCAAGGGCAAGAAGGACCATCTCAAACGTTTTTATGGCCGGGCACGGTGGCTCACGCTTGTAATCCCAGCACTTTGGGAGGCCGAGGTGGGCGGATCACGAGGTCAGGCGATCGAGACCACGGTGAAACCCTGTCTCTGCTAAAAATACAAAAAATTAGCCGGGCATAGTGGCGGGCGCCTGTAGTCCCAGCTACTCGGAGAGGCTGAGGCAGGAGAAAGGCGTGAACCCGGGAGGCGGAGCTTGCAGTGAGCCGAGATTGCGCCACTGCACTCCAGCTTGGGCAACAGAACGAGACTCCGTCTCAAGAAAAAAAAAAACAAAACAAAAAAACCGTTTTTATATTTTACACGGTACTTAGCACACATTTTGCTGAAGGGAGCCCAACAGTACCACTCAGATACTGAGTATTTGGCAGGTTTCTTAAAAACTGAATATGCATTGATAAGACTTCCAAATGTTTTACCAAAATAAATTATTGAATTTAAAGGCAAAATCACTGCACCAATAATGGATTTCTAAACATTTCACAAACAAAAGAATCCTATTTTTTTGTTTTTTAAACCAAGAATAGCCTAAAAAAGGCATATTTAAATTAAAAAAACTCCTTTCTCATAAAAAATTCAGTAAAGAAAATGACCAATAATTCAAAAGAAAACGTGCAGGAAGATAAACACAGCGGTTCACAGAAAAGCGTTAAGAGATACAAAAACATGAACAATTGCCCAACCTTACTGAAAATTCAAAAATGAAAATCAAATACTGATTGTCACCTATCAGAGTGGCTAAGATGGAAAAACTGTATAATGAAGCACTGGCAGGAAATGAAGAAAGGGGAGTTCTGCTTCACGGTTTGGAGAGAGTGAAATTAGTGTATATTCTTGGGAATGGAAAACCTGACACTATTTATCAAAAACAAAAATATACATTCTTTTTTTTTTTTTTTTTTGAGACGAAGTTTTCTCTTTTGCCCCGGCTGAAGTGGCACGATCTCAGCTCACTGCAACCTCTGGGCCCCCAGGTTCAAGCGATGATTCTCCTGACTCAGCCTCCTGAGTAGCTGGGATTACAGGCGCCATCATGCCCGGCTAATTTTTGTATTTTTAGTAGAGGGGGGGGTTTCACCATGTTGGCCATGCTGGTCTTGAACTCCTGACCTCAGGTGATCCACCCGCCTCAGCCTCCTAAAGCGCTAGGATTACAGGTGTGAGCAACTGCACCTGGCCTTTTTTTTTTTTTTTTAATTGGCTGTATTACCTAGGCTGGAGTGCAGTGGCATGATCTCAGCTCACTGCAACCTCCGCCTCCTGGGCTCAAGCCATCCTCCCACCTCAGCCTCCAGAGTAGCTGGGACTATGAGTGCATGGCACCACATCCAGCTAATTTTCTTTTTTTTTTTTTTTTTGAGACAGGGTCCCACTCTGTCATTTAGACTGGAGTGCAGTGGCATGATCTCTGCTCACTGCAATCTCTGCCTCCCAGGCTCAAGTGATTCTCCTGCCTCAGCCTCCCGAGTAACTGGGATTACAGGCATGCACCACTACCGCCCAGCTAATTTTTGTATTTTTTTTTTTTTTTTTTTTTTTTTTGAGACGGAGTCTCGCTCTGTCGCCCAGGCTGGAGTGCAGTGGCGCAATCTCGGCTCACTGCAAGCTCTGCCTCCCGGGTTCGCGCCATTCTCCTGCCTCAGCCTCTCCGAGTAGCTGGGACTACAGGCGCCCGCCACCACACCCGGCTAATTTTTTTGTATTTTTAGTAGAGACGGGGTTTCACCGTGGTCTCGATCTCCTGACCTCGTGATCCGCCCGCCTCGGCCTCCCAAAATGCTGAGATTACAAGCGTGAGCCACCGCGCCCGGCCTAATTTTTGTATTTTTTAAAGTAGAGACGGGGTTTCACCACGTGGGCCAGGCTGGTCTCAAACTCCTGACCTCAAATGATCCACCTGCCTCAGCCTCCCAAAGTGCTGGGATTACAGGCATGAGCCATCAGGCATGGCCTAATTTACTATTTTTTGGTAGAGATGGGGTTTCAACATGTTGCCAGGCTGGTCTCGAACTAGTGGACTCAAGCAATCTGCCCACCTTGGCCTCCTAAAGTGTTGGGATTACAGGTGTGAGCCACCAAGCCCAGCTATACTCTTTACCCATAAATTCCTCTTTTAGGAATTACTGCTCCAGATACATCTACACATTTACACAAAGCTTCACGTGTAAGGATGTTTCTCCCTTCACATTGCTTGCATCAGTGAAAAACTGGAAACGCAAATGTCCACCAGTAGGGACTGACTTTTTTGCTTTTTTGAGATGGAGTTTTGCTCTTGTTGGAGTGCAATGGCGCGATCTCAGCCCACTGCAACCTCCGCCTCCTGGGTTCAAGCGATTCTCCTGCCTCAGCCTCCCAAGTAGCTGGGATTACAGGCATGTGCCCCCACGCCCGGCTAATTTTGTATTTTTAGTAGAGACGGGGTTTCTCCATGTTGGCCAGGCTGGTCTTGAACACCCAACCTCAGGTGATCTGCCCGCCTCGGCCTCCCAAAGTGCTGGGATTACAGACAGACGTGAGCCACTGTGCCCGGCCAGGGACTGACTTTTTAAAAAATATAAAAAATGTTAAAAACATGCAAACAAAAAAAGAAAAGAAAAAAGTTAAGGTACATTTACATAAAGAAATACTCTGCAACCATTAGAAATGAGGTAGTTTGTTATTTGTGGAAACGGAAAATCTCCAAAATGTACAAAATGAAAAAAAAAAAAGGTGAATTACTGTATAGGATACTCACATTTATGTTAACAAAAATATATATATACACACAACCATGTAAATGCCAGGACATATAAGAGATAGTCAGAAAATCTTCTAAGAAGCTGTCCTGTCACTGATGGCTAGCTCCAGCAAGCCGGAGCAGGTGCTTATAGTGGGAAATTCATATTTTGTGGTATACCCTTTCAACCATTTAAATTTTTAAAAATTTACCAGGTCATGTTTTATTTATATAACAATAAAATCTAATCAGGATAGCCATAAATGCTATATCAGAATTAATCAGTGTGAGATAAACCAGTGAAATATAAGTGGATACAAGTCTAGCCCAAAGCTACCTGACATTAGGTAGTCCATGGAGCCTCATTAGGATGTAATTTTGGAAATATTTAAGAGTTCACAGATTATCACATTTTCTACTTTCACAGACCCTAGAAGGTTGGGAAACCTGCCGGGCACGGTGGCTCACACCTGTAATCCCAGCACTTTGGGAGACCGAGGCAGGCAGATCACTTGAGATCAGGAGTTCAAGACCAGCCTGGCCAACATGGTGAAACCCAATCTCTACGAAAAATACAAAAATTAGTTGCGCATGGTGGCACACACTTGTAATCCCAGCTACTTGCTAGGCTGAGGTGGGAGGATCGCTTTAATCTGGTAGGTGGAGGTTGCAGTGAGCCAAGATAGCACCACTACACTCCAGCCTGGGCAACAGTGAGACTCCATCTCAAAAAAAAAAAAAAAAAAGGTTGGGAAACCCTAGGCTGCAAATGTCTAATGTTGGCTAATCCTTTGTGCATTTTCCATATAGATAAGTCCTAGCTTAAGTAACCAAAAACTAGTTTAAAAAAAAACAAGGCATGTATCATGTCTCCATTCCCCAAGACCACGCTCCTTTCAGCCTGAGGCAAGTCAAAAAGCCCCGTCAAAACAACCAAAGATACCTACTTTTGGAATTCCCACTCTCTGTTGTCCAATGGACACACCTGTCGTGTTTTGAGCCAGCGAGAGATGCAGTGGAAGTGAAAAGCATGCTGAAAGAAAACATATATTTTATTAAAAATAACTCCGTGCAGGCTCAGCCATTGAGCGACAACAGGTTCCACAGGGCAGTGGCATGGGTGACATATAGTGGACAAGAAAAGAAAAGGAGACAACGAGAGGCAAAAGTTCAACAACTGATTATATCTTGGTTAGATGCAAGGACATTTCCAACAAGCATTTGTTAGAAATGTCATTACTACTAAAGGAAATCATTCAGGAAGCACAGGAGTATGTGCTAGCACTGAGCTCTCTTCTATTTAAGAGAACATGGAATGTGGCTCCTTGGTCCCATTCAGCCTGTAAGGGGATACTTCCACTTTCTTTGGGAAAGGAGGCCCCTGATCAATGCAGATTTCAAATATCCCCATTCCCGGTCTCTAGCTTCCCTCCCACCCTCCTGCCCCTGGAGAATGCGACCTGCAGGAGCAGAGCCTTCTCCCCAGCCTTTGGTAGAGAAGTGCATGGTCACTGCCACCCACCCAGAACTGAGACGGGCACTTCCCCAACCTCCCCACATCCAGCTCAGCTCTGGTCAAAGGCACTTTATTTCTAGATGTATTCACAGACATATTGATATTACAAGAGCTCAGTACTTCACGTGCCTTTAATGGGTGAGGGACTTTGTCTTAGGGAATGAGATAAAAGAAAATTGGCCGGGCGCAGTGGCTTACGCCTGTAATCTCAGCACTTTGGGAGGCCGAGGTAGGTGGATCACGAGGTCAGGAGATCGAGACCACAGTGAAACCCCGTCTCTACTAAAAATACAAAAAATTAGCTGGGCACGGTGGCGGGCGCCTGTAGTCCCAGCTACTCGGGAGGCTGAGGCAGGAGAATGGTGTGAGCTCCATCTGGGAGGTGGAGCTTGCAGTGAGCCGAGATCGCGCCACTGCACTCCAGCCTGGGCAACAGTGAGACTCTGTCTCAAAAAAAAAAAAAAAAAAAGAGAGATAAAAGAAAATTGGGGTAAAAGGAGTATCCTTATGAGGGACAAACGGCACACAAGCAGCCTAAAGAGCATCAAAAGGCTTATTTCATAAGACAAGAAGTAAAAAGACAAGAGTACCAAGAACACTGGTAACTGACAGGGAACTAGAAGTCTGCTTAGATTTGGGAAAAGGACAATCTGCGTGCAGTTTTTTGGTGTGGGCTCATGACATGCAGATGCTCATCACAATGCCTCTGCAATGAGTACCTCTCCCCCTGCTCATGTGCGTATTAGAACAGACACAGCAAGTGCTTCCTTCATTTCGTCTGTGATTGGTGCACTGTGGTGTGGCATGGGGAGAAATACTCACCCTAACAAAACAACAAAAGCTTTACAAGCTTCATTTAGTAACAACTGAAATCTGGTCAGTACATCTCCCAAAGTATGTATGGAACTTAAGGGATTATATAATGTGGATTATTATCTTGTGAAATGTCTTTTGACAAAGACAAAAATATAATTCAGTAATTAAGAGTGGAATCCACAGCTAGTACATTAGGGACACCCAAGAGGACAAATATTCTCCTAGAGTGACAGCCTTTTGGAAGATCCCTTTTCCGTTGACTCTTGTATAACTCACCGTGAAAAAGAGAAAAAGCAAAATTTCCAAAAGGCAGAAAGCAGAGACATTTTTCATAACCACCAGGTGTTGGGGTCAGGCTCACCGAAGGGGATTCGACAGCTTCTCCCTCTCCCACCTCACTCACTGAGCACTTTGCAGCAGTACAGTGTCCTGGTACGGCCCAACTAAGTCAGAGAATACCAAGCGCTGGGGAAAAGAGGGCTGTAAATGAGGTGTCAGGGAGGTGACAGCACCCCTGAACATTTACTAAGATGTACCAATGGATATATTTAGTGGCCAAAGTACAATTTACAGAAGATAAATTTACAGTACTTGACAGTTTACAGAAGATGTTGACATGTATTACCTCATTTGAGGCCTCACATCAACCCTGGCAGGCAAGCATGACAGATATTTTTATCTTCATTTTACAGACAGGAAACTGAAACCCAGACAAGTGACTTGCCTAATTCATGGAGCTGGTTTGTAGAAGACCCAGAACTAGAACCCAGGACTAATCCAGAGGCTTCTGCCATACCATGCTGGCTCTCTTTTACGGCAGGCTCTCTGAGAGAATCTCTTAGCCAAATTTAAGGGGATGTTCACTCTCTTTTCTTTCCACATAAAGGAACATGGTTCTTAGTATATGCCTGTATGCCAGAGAGGGCAAAGAGCCCAATATACTTCCTTTATCCCCACAAACGATTAAAGCTCCCCCATGGCCAACACGGTCTACTATGAGCCTGGCCAAAGGGTCCCAACAAAGACGGAAGAAGGTGTACCAGAAAGTGTGGGTAGGGGCTGGGCAGGGTGGCTCATGCCTGTAATCCCAGCACTTTGGGAGGCTGAGGCAGGCAGATCGCCCTGAGGTCAGGAGTTCAAGACCAGCCTGGCCAACATGGCAAAACCCCATCTCTACTAAAAATACAAAAATTAGCCGGGCGTGGTAGTACACACCTATAATCCCAGCTACTCGGAAGGCTGAAGCAGGAGAATCACTTGAACCCAGGAGGTAAAGGTTGCAGTAAGCCGGGATCGTGTCACTGCACTCCAGCCTGGGCCACATAGTGAGACTCCGTCTCAAAAAAAAAAAAAAAACAAAAAAAAACAAAACCAGTGTAGGTAGGAAAAAGAGTTGCAAGCCAACAGGAAAAAATACTGAGAACACCATCTACACAGTAACACCTCTACCTCAAATTTGTATTTATTTAGATTTTTTTTTTTTTTTTGAGATGGAGTCTCACTTTGTCGCCCAGGCTGGAGTGCAGTGGTGTGGTCTCGGCTCACTACAAGCTCCGCCTCCCAGGTTCACACCATTCTCCTGCCTCAGCCTCCCAAGTAGCTGGGACTACAGGCGCCCGCCACCACACCCGGCTAATTTTTTGTATTTTTAGTAGAGACGGGGTTTCACCGTGTTAGCCAGGATGGTCTTGATCTCCTGACCTCGTGATCCACCTGCCTCGGCCTCCCAAAGTGCTGGGATTACAGGCGTGAGCCACCGTGCCTGGCCTATTTATTTTTTTTAACAAGCACTTGTGCTTACTATGTGCCGGGAGTTGTTTAATCACATTTTAACATAAATCATCTAATCCTGATTACAATTTTATGTGGTCCACTATCAGCCCTATTTTACATGAGGGAACCCAGGATTAGAGATGTTAAATGCCTTGCCTAACGTCACTTAGCAAGTAAGTTACAAAGGCAGGAAATGGTGGTCTGACTCTAGAATCTCTTAGCCCTGTGTCATGCTGGGAACTGTGGGTATTCTGTCCCCATGATATATGAGGCCCTGATAAGACAATTTTAGCTCATGTGACTGGGACTTTACAGCTTAAAGAATGAATTTTTAACACATGCTAGAAATAACATATTTGATATTTGTTATCCTTCACAGCTGTCACACTCTTGGAAGGCCATTCAGTCCAATAAAGCTACACAAAACATTCCAGGCATAAGCCATGTTAAAAAAAAATCCTATCTCAGTACATACGCCACACTAAAACACACATACACAGAGACTTGAACACTCAATTTACTCATCAAACTTAGTTCCATTAGACACCTGGTCTTTAAAAGTCTGTTTTAAAGGTACAAAGTTCTACCAACAGAATATTCCAAAGGGTGCATGTAGGTTTTGAAGGCAGTTCCCATAGATGAAGCCCCAAAATATTGCTAACAAAATTGGGTCCACTTTATAATTAGGACAAATAAGTGCCTCTTTGCAGTAACTGTAATTTTTACCCTGTAACAGGTTAATAGTATTATGATTTAAAATCTTTTTTACTATTTGTATACCTTTTAGGAGAAAGGTGGACTAGTCATTTTTTTCCCTAGTTATTTTCAAGACTAGCAAAGCAGGAAAAGTGGAAATATGTTTACAAGCCATGCTGACAGGTAAAGATGCTTCCTTACGTTACAGACTCCCCATGCGACAGTACACTCTTCTGAAGTAGCGGACGCCTGGTTAGCTTGACACTCTATGCCTGTGGGAACAAGAGCAACAAGATCACTGGACCTTGGGAGCGGCAACGTTTCAATCTATAGCAGCCAAAACAATTCTCAAGTGGTTAATTAGCCATAATTGTTTTTTAATGAATGTGGGAAAGGAAGAACAACAGAGAAGACAGAGATAACAGTATGCTTTCTGACGATCTCCTATCCTTGTTTAAAAAGAGTAACAAATGGGAAATGCACATCTCACTCCCGTTACCCAGGCTACATAGTACAGTGGCATGAGCATGGCTCACTGCAGCCTTGACTTCCTGGGCTCAGGTGATTCTCCCTCAGCCTCTTGAGTAGCTGGGACTACAGGTGCATGCCACCACACCCAGCTAATTGTTTGTATTTTTTGTAGAGACGGGGTTTCACCATGTTGCCTAGACTGAGTTTTTTTCCTTTTGAGATGGAGTTTCCCTATTGTTGCCCAGGCTGGAGTGCAATAGCGCAGTCTTGGCTCACTGCAACCTCCGCCTCCCGAATTCAAGCGATTCTCCTGTCTCAGACTCCCAAGTAGCTGGAATTAACAGGCGCACACCACCATGCCCCGCTAATTTTGTATTTTTAGTAGTGATGGGGTTTCTCCGTGTTGGCCAGGCTGGTCTCAAACTCCTGACCTCAGGTGATCTGCCCACCTCAGCCTCCCAAAGTGCTGGGATTACGGTGTGAGCCACCACGCCCAGCCTGCGATGAGTTCTTGACTGAGATCAAGATCTGATGGGTTAAGTACATCTGGGGATAAATATTCAAAGAACAAGAATTACTCATGCATAATTTGCTTTCTCTGATCATAGTAACTAACTGGAGTCTCCCTTCTGAAGAATAAAAAGCTTCAGGAGAAACTATTTAATAGGGGAGAATTACTTCAAACTACTACAGGTGAAAAATAGTAAAACTATGGCTGGGCACGGTGGCTCACACCTGTAATCCCAGCACTTTGGGAGGCTGAGGCTGGCAGATCACGAGGTCAGGAGTTCAAGACTAGCCCATCCAACATGGTGAAACTTGTCTCCACTAAAAATACGAAAAACTAGCCGGGAGTAGGCCAGGCGCGATGGCTCACTCCTGTAATCTCAGCACTTTGGGAGGCCAAGGCAGGCAGATCATGAGGTCAGGACTTTGAGACCATCCTGGCCAACAAGGTAAAACCCCGTCTCTACTAAAAATAAAAAAAAAAAAAATTAGCTGGCCGTGGTGGCAGGCACCTGTAGTCCCAGCTACTCGGGAGGCTGAGGCAGGAGAATTGCTTGAACCCGGGAGGTGGAGCGTGCAGTGAGCCGAGCTTGCACCACTGCACTGGAGCGTGGGTGACAGTGCAAGACTCCATCTCAAAAATAAATAAAAATAAAAATAAATAAGTAAATAAAAATTAGCCAGGCATGTGTGGTGGTGGGCGCCTGTAGTCCCAGCTACTCAGGAGGCTGAGGCAGAAGAATTGCTTGAATCTGGGAGGCAGAGGATGCAGTGAGCCAAGACTGTACCACTGCACTCCAGCCTGGGTGACACAGTGAGACTCTGTCTCAAAAAAAAAAAAAAAAAAAAAAAAAGTAAAACTATTACAACAAAACAAAACTAGATGTTACTGGGCATGTGTGTTTTTAGGGGAAGAGATACCATGATGATACTTTTTTCTTTTCACTCTTCAAAAATGTGGAAAGTGGGCTGGGCGTATTGGCTCACACCTGTAATGCCAGCACTATGAGAGGCTGAAGTCAGGAATTCGAGACCAGCCTGACGGCAAAACCCAATCTCTACTAAAAATACAAAAGTTAGCGGGGCATGGTGGTACATGTCTGCAATCCCAGTTACTTGGGAGGCTGAGGTAGGAGAATCGCTTGAACCCAAGGGGCAGAGGTTGCAGTGAGCTGAGGTTGCACACCACTGTACTCCAGCCTGGGCAACAGAGCAAGACTCTGTCTCAAAAAACAAACAAACAAAAAATAAACAAACAAACAAAGGCTGGGAGTAGTGGCTCACGCCTGCAATCCCAACACTTTGGAAGGACAAGGCTGGCGGATCACCTGATGTCAGGGTTTGAGACCAGCCTGGCGAACATGGCAAAACCCCCTCTCTACTAAAAATGCAAAAATTAGCCAGGCATGGTGGTGGATATCTGTAATCCCAGCTACTCAGGAGGCTGAGGCAGGAGAATCACTTGAACCCAGGAGGCAGAGGCTGCAGTGAGCCAAGATCACACCACTGCATTCCATTCCAGCCTGGGCGACAGAGTAAGACCGTCACACACACACACACATACACACCCGGAAAGCAAAGCACTTACTTTTGCTAGCCAGATTCACACTACAGTGTGACTTGGTTTGCCAACTGATAAAAATAAAGAATTGGGGCCAGGCCTGGTGGCTCACGCCTGTAATCCAAGCGTTTTGGGAGGCTGAGGCGGGTGGATCACGAGGTCAGGAGATTGAGACCATCCTGGCTAACATGGTCTCTACTAAAAATATTAAAAAATTAGCCAAGTGTGGTGGCGGGCGCCTGTAGTCCCAGCCACTCGGGAGGCTGAGGCAGGAGAATGGCGTGAACCCAGGAGGCGGAACTTGCAGTGAGCCGAGGTCGCACCACTGCACTCCAGCCTGGGGGACAGAGCGAGACTCCATCTCAAAAAATAAAAATAAAGAATGGGGCCAGGCACAGTTGCTCACACCTGTAATCCCAGCACTTTGGGAGGCCAAGGCAGCAGGATCACTTCAGCCCACGAGTTCAAGACCAGGGTGGGCAACACAGCAACATCCCAACTCTAGAAATAAAGAAATTAGCCAGGTGTGGTAGCACATGCCTGTGGTCCCAGCTAGTAAGGAGGCTGAGGCAGGAGAATGGCTTGAGCACAGGCGGTTGAGGCTGCAGTGCACCATGATCGCACCACTGCACTCCAGCCTAGGTGACAGAGCAAAACCTTGTATCAAAAAAAAAAAAAAAAAAAAAAAAAAAAGGCCAGGCACGGTGGCTCGGCCGGGCGTGGTGGCTCACGTCTGTAATCCCAGCACCTTGGGAAGCCGAGGCAGGTGGATCATCTCAGGTCAGGAGCTCGAGACCAGCCTGGCCAACACGGTGAAACTCTCTTCTAAAAATACAAACAATTAGCCAGGTGTGGTGGGTGGTGCATGCCTATAATCCCAGCTACTAGAGAGGCTGAGGCAGGAGAATCGCTGGAACCTGGGAGGCAGAGGTTGCAGTGAGATGAGATTGCGCCACTGCACTCTACCCTGGGTGAAAGAGCGAGACTCCATCTTAAAAACAAACAAAAAAAGGATCTAGGGTCTATGCAGTGTATTTAAGAGCTTATTGAAACTGGAATACACTACTATAATTAAAAGGATGGCAGAGAAAAGTAAATATGATGTCCTTTAAGTTGGATCCTCTAACTTAAGAGGACTACGTATTATAAAATTAGCTACATAAGAGCCACAATTATTAAAGTGAAAATCGAAACTGTCTCAAGGTACATTATCATGTTTAAATTTGATCTGGGTCTTTCGTTTGACTGTGGCCATGGCACTACTAACCTAAAGAATCCTTCAGGCTCCCTTCATGGTAAGTCCTTTCCTTCCTCCCTGCCATACCTGGAACATGCTCCTCCTCCTATCACTCTCAAGTCCTCCCCACCTTTCAAGACCCAGCTTAAATCCCTACTTCTTGACTGAAGCTTTTCCTGACTATTCCACCCTGAGTCATTTTCCTCTCCTTCAGGCACTCTTAACACATCAATTATGAGTATCTCTTTACATACCTGACCTCCCTCCTTCCCCCTCAACTCAAAGCTCCCACAGAGCAGGGACCTGGTCTTTCTATGCCAAGGGCAAATTAGGCTCTTGGTACTTGAACAAGCAAACAAAAACTATTTCTATAAATAGAAGAAATATGGGACAAATACAGATTCATTCTTTTTTTTAGACAGAGTCTCGCTCTGTTGCCCAGGCTGAAGGGCAGTGGCACAATCTCCACACTGCAACCTCCACCTCCCAGGTTCCAGCTATTCTCCCACCTCCGCCTCCCAAGTAGCAGGGATTACAGGTGCGCACCACCATACCAAGCTAATTTTTTGTATTTTTAGTAGAGATGGGGTTTCACCATGTTGGCCAGGCTGGTCTTTAACTCCTGACCTCAAGTGATCTGCCTGCCTCGGCCTCCCAAGGTGCTGAGATTACAGGCGTGAGCCACTGCATCTGACCAAGATTCACTCCTTTTTTTTAGACAGAGTCTAGCTTTATCTCCCCAGGCCAGAGGGCACTGGTGCAATCTTGGCTCACTGCAACGTCTGTCTCCTGGGTTCAAGTGATTCTCCCGCCTCAGCCTCCCAAGTAGCTGGGACTACAGGCGTGCGCCACCATGCCAGGCTAATTTTTTGTATTTTTAGTAGAGATGGGGTTTCCCCACGTTGCCCAGGCTGGTCTTGAACTCCTGAGCTCACGCAATCCACACGTCCTGGCCTCCCAAAGTGCTGGGATTATAGGTGTGAGCCGTGCGCCCGGCCACTCATTCTTTACTACTAAATTCCTAAGAAAGAATAAAAATATATAGGAGGGATACTACTGTAATCTAGAATGCCAAATAACAAGGGATACAGCAGGGAAAATGATTAAATATTAGTGTAAAATGTGCTCAATACAAACGTTTTCCAGCTTTTGTTGCAGAGAGTAAGTAAAGGGGTTGAGTCCAGTTAGTTTAAACAGGGGCAGGAACTGTTCACTGTCAACCCAGAACAGGTAGACAGTGGCACATAACGGGTTCATGTCACACCCCTGCCAAGGCAGAAGCCTATCATGTGATTTATAAAGCTTGGGGACCTTTAAGCTTTGATAAAAACGCTGTACCACCAAAGAACTGTTAAGGAAGCAATGGCTTCATCTGAAGAGTAGGCAGATTACACTTTCAAAACACTGATGGGGCCGGGTGTGGTGGCTCACACCTGTAATCCTAGCACTTTGGGAGGCAGAGCCGGATGGATCACTCGAGGTCAGGAGTTAGAGACCAGACTGGCCAACATGGTGAAACCCCATTTCTACTAAAAATACAAAAATTAGCTGGGCGTGCTGGTGCATACCTGCAGTCCCAGCTGCTCAGGAGGCTGAGGCAGGAGAATAGCTTGAACCTGGGAGGCAGAGGTTGCAGTGCGCTGAGATCATGCCACTGCACTCCAGCCTAGGCAACAGAGCAAGACTCTGTCTCAAACAAACCAAACCAAACCAAACCAAACCAAAATACTGATGGATCTGTAGTTTTAGGTAGATACTAACATCTTCCGGGCCAAGGCTGGGTCTAAGATGATGAAGATTCCCTGTCATCAGGAATAAGATTACCAGAGGTAACAGAGAAAATAAAACCTAGCATATTTGATTTTTCAGCAACTCCTTAACACAACCAAGAAAGGAGACAATGTAAAATAAAATATATATAAAGGTACAGGATGGCATGCAGAATCAATATGGACTTAAAAGAGGAAGTCTTCAGAATCCGACTGGGGCACAGCCATAATCATTCTTATTTACTTAGAGCTATGTACATAATTACTCATTTAAGGCCAGACAAGATTTATTAAAATACAGCCATTGCTAAATCTAGATTCTTACTTTCATCTTTAACAAAAATTGTCTTTATAAAAATGATAAATCCACTTTTTTCTTTACTTGCTAAGTTCTTTTCCCATATAAATCCTTTTTTTTTTTTTTTTTTAAGTTATGACACTCAGACTTCTCCTCAGTTAATAAAAGTGTGTGGCCAGGGGCAGTGGCTCACACCTGTAAGCCCAATGTTTTGGGAGGGCAAGGCAGGAGGATTGCTTGAGTCCAGGAGTTCAAGACAAGCCTGGACAACACAGCAAGACCCAATCTCTACAAAAAATTAAAAAATTAGCAGCCAGATGCGGTGGCTCACACCTGTAATCCCAGCACTTCGGGGGCCGAGACGGGTGGATCACGAGGTCAGGAGATCGAGACCAGCCTGGCCAACATAGTGAAACCCCGTTTCTACTAAAAATACAAAAAATTAGCCAGGTGTGGTGGCAGGTACCTGTAATCTCAGCTACTCGGGAAGCTGAGGCAGGAGAATCGTTTGAACCCAGAAGGTGGAAACTGCAGTGAGCAGAGATCGTGCCATTGCACTCCAGCTGGGCGAGAGTGGGAGACTCCGCCACCAAAAAAAAAAAAAAAAAAAAAATTAGCTAGATGTGGTAGTGCACGTCTGTGGTCCCAGCTACTTAGAGGCTGAGGTAGGAGGACTGCTTGATCCCAGCTCAAGGCTGCAGTGAGCTATGACTGTGCCACTGCACTCCAGCCTGGGCACTTGAGTGAAACCCTATCTCTAACAAAAAAATACATAAAAATAAAAAATAAAGTGTTTCTCTTTTTGAGATAGGGTCTCACTCTCTCACCTATAGGCTGGTGTGCAGTGGTGAAATCTTGAGTCACTGTCACTTCTGCCTCCCGGGCTCAAGGGATCTTCCCACCTCAGCCTCCCAAGTAGCTGGGACCACAGGCGTAAGCCACCATGCCTGGCTAATTTTTTGTAGAGACAGGGTTTCGCCATGTTGCCCAGGCTGGTCTTGAACTCCTAGGCTCAAGCGATCTGCCTGCCTCAGCCACCCAAAGTCTTGGGTTTACAGGTGTGAGCCACCTCACCTGGCCAAGAGTGTCTTTTTGAGACAAGAGTTTTGCTCTTTTTGTCCAGGATGGAGTGCAATGGCAGGATCTCGGCTCACTGCAACCTCTGCCTCCCAGGTTCAAGTGATTCTCCTGCCTCAGCCTCCCATGTAGCTGGGATTACAGGTGCGTGCTACCACGCCCGGCTAATTTTGTATTTTTAGTAGAGATGGGGTTTCACTGTGTTGGCCAGGATGGTCTTGATCTCCTGACCTCATGATCCCCCCCGCCTCAGAATCCCAAAGTGCTGGGATTACAGGCGTGAGCCACTGCGCCAGGCCTAAGAGTGTGTTTCTTTTTTTTTTTGTTGAGACGGAGTCTCACTCTGTCACCAGGCTGGAGTGCAGTGGCGTGATCTCAGCTCACTGCAACCTCTGCCTCCTGGGTTCATGCCATTCTCCTGCCTCAGCCTCCCAAGTAGCTGGGACTACAGGCGCCCGCCATCACACCCGGCTAATTTTTTGTATTTTTAGTGGAGACGGGGTTTCACCTTGTTAGCCAGGATGGTCTCGATCTCCTGACCTTGTGATCCACCCGCCTCGGCCTCCCAAAGTGCTAGGATTACAGGCGTGAGCCACCGCGCCTGGCCTAAGAGTGTGTTTCTTAAAGGTAAAGACTTGAGGTTGGACGTGGTGGCTCACACCTATAATCCTGGCACTTTGGGAGGCCAAGGGGGGTGGTTTTTTTGAGGCCAGGAGTTTGAATGGGTCACGTCTGTAATCCCAGCAGTTTGAGACCAGCCTGGCCAACATGGTGAAACCCTGTCTCTCGTAAAAATACAAAAAATTAGCCAGGTGAGGTGGCCCACACCTGTAGTCCCAGCTACTTGGGAGGCTGATGCAGGAGAATCACTTGAACCCAGGAGGCGGAGGTTGCAGTAAGCTGAGATTGTGTCACTGCACTCCAGCCTGAGTGACAAACAGAGACTCTGTCTTTGAAAAAAAAAAAAAAAAAGGTAAAGACCTGCCCGATCTCAGTCATTGTTTTATCCTGGTGCCTACCAGGATGCTCGGGATATATTCATTGGATGAATAAAAGATAGGACTTAGAAAATACTTTCATAAGTTTTTGTTATAAGATTTCAACATCCTACTTCATCTGACATTCAAAATATATTATGAAACAGAACAGGTATCCCACTGAAAGCCTAATATGATGTCTCAAGCATTTCACTCTAAGAGAAGACAGAATATGGATCGCCTTTGTCTTCTGTGGTCCTTTTAAGAAGTACATTCTCTCATATCCAGAGACACATATACACTGACTTAAATATAGAGAAAAAAAAATCAGGGTTATATAAAATCATTAAAAATCATTAATTATTTTCAAAACAGAGCCCCAAGAAAGTAAAATTTTCTCTGGGTACAACTCTTTGTGAAAATGCAAGGCTGAGAAACTGGCAAGCATGTAATCAAAGACCCCACCCAAACACATCTGAAACCATGCATATGTTTTTCTGTGATGGGTTCATGTCATCTATATTAAACATTATGGTAGGTGCTGATCTCCCTTGGCTGTAGTGTGAAGAGATAAACAGTGTCAAAGCTCAAAGAAGCCAAGGGCAATACATGACCAGTATAAGCCATGACTGCTTTCCAACAGAAAATATTTGATTTGTGCTTTCCAAGTTGAAAATATCTAAGCAAGTTTAAGATAAGATCTAAAGCTCAACTATGGGTTAGTCTTACATTGCACAATAAAGTAGTTATTAACCACATGTGACTACTGAGCACTTGAAATGTGGCTAGTCTGAATCTAGATGTGCTGTAAGTGTAAAATACACACTGAATTTCAAAGATAGTACAAAGACAGAATGTAAAATATCTCATTTTTTTTTACATCAATTACATGTTGAAATAAAACTATTTTGGCTATAAAAGGTTAAATAAAATAGATTAATTTCACCTTTTTATTTTCTTTTTACTTTATGAATGTGGATACTAGAAAATTTCAGGCCAGCCACAGTGGCTCACGCCTATAATTGCAACATTTTGGAAGGCCAAAATGGGAGGATCACTTGAAGCCAGTTCGAGACCAGCTTGGGCAACAAAGCGAGATCCCGTCTCTGAAAAAAAGCAAAAAAAAGGAAAAAGAAAATTTAAAATTATATATGTGTTTGTATTGGCTTACATTCAGATTGGACAGTGCTGGGTTAGATAAAACCAAGGAAGAGAAGAGGTGAAGAATATTCTAGGCAAAAAAAGACTAGGCTATGTAAGGGCTCTAAAATAGAGCATGGACACTTGAGAATGGAAAAGCAGGCCGGGCGTGGTGGTTCACGCTTGTAATCCCAGCACTTTGGGAGGCAGAGGCGCATGGATCACCTGAGGTCAGGAGTTCGTGACCAGCCTGGCCAACACGGTGAAACCGTCTCTCTACTAAAAATACAAAAATTAGCTGGGCGTGGTGGCAGGCACCTGTAATCCCAGCTGTTGAGGAGGCTGAGGCAGGAGAATCACTTGAACTTGGGAGGCGGAGGTTGCAGTGAGCTGAGATCATGCCACTACACTCCAGCCTGGGCGAATCCATCTCAAAATAAGGAAAAAAAAGGAAAACCGGCCAGGGGCCATGGCTGCTTTGGCCACCATGGTTTAAAAAAAAAAAAAAAAAGCGTCCAGGTAAACTAACAGAGCGAGCAGGAGTGACTCAAGACGAAGCTGTAAAGGCAGGTGAGTGATCTGAAAAATAAGTTCCTATAATTCCAATTCTAGAAACTTGAAGTTTCTTTCCTCTATTTCTGGCCTCAGGAACAAATCATTTTAGTTCCCAGATGAAAAAGTACCCTCAACTGTTCCTGGTGTGATCAACATTCTTGTCCCTTCTACTATAAGCACAGGAAATCAGTCCATCAAAGACTATAATCAGATCTCTATGTGCTGACCACTACATGTAATAAAATACGTGGAGATTTAAATGAAATTTCTTTAGTGCAATTAATTATTTATTTAGATGTTGGCAATGATTTCCTTTTTATTATGTTTGGCCCTAACATACAAAATCCTCACTCCTTAGGCTTCTTTCCGTTGTAAACAATGACCAGCAAAAATTAGCTCAGATAGACTTTTTTTTTTTTTTTTTTTTGAGACTTTAAGTCTTGCTGTGTCGCCCAGGTTGTAGTGCAGTGGTGTGATCTCGGCTCACTGCCACCTCCGCCTCCCAGGTTCAAGCAATTCTCCTGCCTCAGCTTGCCAAGTAGCTGGGATTACAGACATGCACCAGTATGCCCAGCTAATTTTTGTATTTTTAGTAGAGACAGGGTTTCACCATGTTGGCCAGGTTGGTCAACTCCTGGCCTCAAATGATCCGCCCGCCTTGGCCTCCCAAAGTGCTGGGATTACAAACACGAGCCACTGCGCCTGGCCTCAGAATATTTTAGCTCAGTTTATTTTCCTCCTTTGACTATTTCTACCTTTGAGTCTAGGTACAAGATGGAAGACATGCAGGAAAAATCAACAGTGCCTGTTGTCCACAATTAATTCTAAATGTGTCCCTGCCATCTTTAGATTGAGTAGATTTATTCTGAGAGCTGGGTATGCCTCCAGGACATCATAAAAAAACTACTCTATTTCAAACACACCAACAGACTAGATACAGAAGACGGAGTGCTCAGAGTAGGCTTGTTATCTCCTTGTGAAGAAGAAAATCAGTCACATCAAGATAGCCACAATCTCTGCAACCTTCTCAACTTCCTCCCATCCTCCTCCAATTACTTACAAAGATCCATAATGTGGTTCCTGCAGATGGCACAGTTATCAACCACAATATCCCAGGCCCAGAGGGCTACTGCATTCCACTGTAAAGACAAAAAGAGGGAACAATGCATTCTCCTTATAACACGCACACACTCTTTAGGACTTCAGGCTGCAGCTGCAGTTATCATCTTTTTGGCCACAGGGAATCACCAAACAAAAGTTTTTGGATATTACGTTAATCTTACTATACCAAAGACAACAGTAGACTACACATATGTTCTCCTATTCTCCAAAAGGCTGACTGAGTGTATGAACACAGAAATTAATGTCATCTTTTGTTTCCTATAGTTTAAAATAATTTAGTCTGGCCGGGCGCAGTGGCTCATGCCTATAGTCCTAGCATTTTGGGAGGCCGAGACGGGTGGATCACCTGAGGTCAGGAGTTCGAGACCAGCCTGGCCAACATGGCGAAACCCCATCTTTACTAAAAATACAAAAATTAGCCAGGCTTGGTGGCAGGTGTCTATGATACCAGCTATTTGGGAAGCTGAGGCAGGAGAATCGCTTGAATCTGGGGGACGGAGGTTGCAGTGAGCCGAGATCGTGCCACTGCACTCCAGCCTGGGCGACGGAGTGAGACTACATCTCAAAAAAAAAAAAAAAAAAAAAAGCACAAACTTGAATTTCTGTGGCAGTTGCAGAAGAGCTCAAAATCTGAATAAGTATCTGCTTTACCAGGCAGCTCTGGAAGCATGAGCAATGAAGTGAAAGCTAGGGAACAGAATGAACTAAGATAATGACTGGATCATAAAATGGGTAATCGTGGGATAAGCTGGATAATTAACTACCCGTGTCAGTACACAGAACAAGGTCATCACTTAAATCTTAGATTACTTCATAACAAATTCTACAATTCACTAGAATTTTGTTTGATTCTTACCATAAAATAAACTGATGTTCTCAACTTTTATATGTTTAGACTCTTCCATTAAGATAATAATTCCAGTAAGAGTTTAACTAAAAGTGGCATTTCATTCATTCAACTCTGGCTTCCTCAATTACAAATACTCCCAAACCTTCATCGCTTTCAAACCCTATTCTCAGTGCCTAGTAACTTCTTCACCACTTTTCACATCACAGTTTCAACTTGGAGGAAAAGCCCCTACTTCTATTATTCTTCAATATGGCTGCTGGCTGTAACTGAGCAGCAGCGGCCACAATGAGACACCAAAAAGCACTAGGACGGGGGATATTGTCAGTGTTTAGCCAGATGTTCTAGGAATATCTTCCCTATTTCAGAATCTCCATTTTGAACAGCTTTCATGTTAGATGGGAATCGACACTGTTCTCCCAAACTGTGGCAAACCACTAAAAGGCATTTCATGCAAAAAGACACGTTCCATTTTTGCTTTCCCACGCTTACCAAGTCATTCGCGACTAGTACTCAACCCTCCCTAAATGCCACAGGATTTGGGCTCGGATTTTCTTAACAAGTTCCACCATGCTTTTTATTATTATTTTGGAAGGGGGAGATTCTGGACGCGACAGAGAACCCAAGAGTGGGGTGGTTGTGTGAAAAGCCAACAGACGTCTCAGAAGAACCAAGCATTACACTCCAGACTCTAACCAGGCGGTGTGAGGCCCAGAGATGGGGTTAATGGAGGCCTCGGTTTAGCGAGGACCAAGTCTGGATCCCTCCAACTGAGAGGACCCCAAGCTTCAAAAAGGGGCGGAGCAAGATCACCAAGGGGGCTCCTCAGAGGCCTCCAATGCGGTAGGACTTCAGGTTCCAGGCTTTCGCCGCACTGCCCCATCCTCCACCGCCGCAGTCGCTTCGACTCCCCATTCCACCCACCCGACCCTACCCTACCCTGCCCTGTCCTTCCCCCACCTCTCAACCACTCCAGTGACAGCTCACGCGCTTGGCTCCCGCCGCCAAGTCGCAACCCCGCGTATCTCAATAAGCAGCTCTGTGATTGGCCCCTTAGCCTCACAGCGAAACCAACACTTCCCCCAACAGTGGGCCGCCGTCACGCCGATCAACTCTAAGACCCGCCCCCCGACTTCCTTTCGTGGTACCCGGTCCCAGGAACGCCCTGAAATGAAACCCTTTACTCCGCGCCTCGACCATCCTCGGGCCTGCCAGCCAGATCCGCGCCTCTCTAGCTTCCCTGAGGAAGGCGCTGGCGAGACCCAACCTTTTTCACTTCAAAGCGCTTCTTGCCCGCGCCGCTGTTGGTGCCGCTCGGGGTATCCACATCCATCGCTGCCGCCATTTTGGAAACACACGGTCTGTCGTCCGACCACTGCGCCTGCGCAGCAGCGCACACTTCGCTCCCCCCACCTCCCCGGCACCTCCTCCCGCACCCCACCCCTTACCGGCGCGCGAGGGGGAGGTGGAGGCGGAGCACGTGACCACGCCTCTTAAAGGGGCTGTCGCAGGTCGCCCCACCCGCGAAGTGTAGGCCGGGGAGGGGGCGGTGGCCGGAGTGGGTGGGGCGGGGCCGGGCGGGGCCGAGGCTACGTGAGCTAGCCGGGTGGAAACGTTCGAAAGGGCTCGATGTCGCCGCCTCCTCTGGGAAGCCCCCGGCCGCACTCCGTCAGCTGGGGCGGCGGCTGCTTCCTCCGCCTGAGCCAGACCTGCGCCGCAGTCCTGTCCTGTCTGCTGGGCTCGCCGGGTCGCCGCGCGGCTCCCGGTGCTGGCGGGGGTGGGCGCCCGCCGCCTGCCCCGAAACCCGAGAGTCCTCGCTGGTCTTTCGCAGACTCTGACCCGCCTCCGAGCCAGGCCCAAGGTGCAGTCCCCGTGGGAGGGCTGGGGCCCAGGCACCGTCTGGTCTCCGATTTCTGTTCGGGAACTGCTCAGGGATTCGATGGGGAGAGAGGAGACCCCCGAAGTTCCTCCCTAAGGCCACACTGAGCAGGCCTCCAGCCCTGCCTTTACCCGCCCGCCAAGCCTGGGGGGTGGCCTCTGCGCCCGCATAGTCGCAGTCCTAGCCTTTGGTCGTGGTGCACGGTTTCACGGTAGCGTGTGTCAGTCCCCACTCCTCATTCCTCAGTTGTCATCTTTGTAGGGTGATTTCTCCCCGACCTGTGTCCTTTTTCCGCTGCTTGTGCTGTAGTGAAACCGACCCATCTGCAGTCGCTGTATTTCTTGAATTTTTGTGAGGCATTCTTTTTTTTTTTTTTTTTTTTGAGACGGAGTTTAACTCTTGTTGCCCAGGCTGGAGTGTAATGGCGCGATTTCGGCTGACTGCAACCTCTGCCTCCCGGGTTCAAGCGATTCTCCTGCCTCAGCCTCCCGAATAGCTGGTATTACAGGTGCCCGCCACGACGCTCGGCTAATTTTTTTGTATTTTTAGTAGTAACGGGGTTTCACCATGTTAGCTAGGCTGGTCTCGAACTCCTGACCTCAGGTGATCCGCCTGTCTCTGCCTCCCAAAGTGCTAGAGCCGCTTTTTTTTGTTTGTTTTTTTTTTAATAGAGACAAGTTCTCACCATGTTGCCTAGGCTGGTCTCGAACTCGTGAGCCCAAGCGATCCTCCCACTTCGGCCTCCCAAAGTGCTGGGATCACAGGAGTGAGCCATCGCGTCCAACCCAAGCACCTGTACTTTGTGTCACTCCCATTTCTGGCTAGACCAGGACTCCCTTTGACATCTCTAACCTTGCAGAGGTGTGACTCTGCCAGAGCACTCTTAGATCTCGTACAGGTGTATTTGAAGCCTTGTATTTTCTCTTAAAAGATATCTGGCGAGTAATGGAGTGTGCTGACTCTATTGCTAAAGAGAAAGAATAGGCTGGGCGCGGTGGCTCACGCCTGGGAGCCACTTTGGGAGGCCGAGGCGGGTGGATCACCTGAGGTCAAGAGTTTGAGACCAGCCTGGCCAACATGACAAAACCCCGTCTCTACTAAAAATACAAAAATTAGCTGGGTGTGTTGGCACGCGCCTGTAGTCCCAGCTACTTGGGAGGCTGAGGCAGGAGAATCTCTTGAACGCGGGAGGCGGAGATGGCAGTGAGCCGAGATCGAGCCACTGCCCTCCAGCCTGGGCGACAGAGGGAGACTCCGTTCCTCCCCCAAAAAAATAATAAAAGAGAAAGAATTGCGATTTGTTTGTTAGTGATAAACAGCAACAATCTGGGAAAACACCACCACAGCTTTATCCAGACTTCAAAAGAAAAATTGTGTGAGACCTTAAAGGGCTACAAGAACCCTACAAAGTTTTTCTTAGCCCAAGTTTTAATGACTTTATGTTAAAATTTCTGTTGTTAATTTGTTGTGTGCCTACAGGCCCTGACAGGAATACTAGAAACCCATTGTAAATTAAGGTCTTGAAGACATATTTATCCATCATTCAATAAAAGTATTGATATTTACCAGGTTTTGTTTTAAACAGAAGAGACATAATAACAGAGTTAAATAAACCCCTAGTTAGGGAATAATACACAAGTCAACAAATAAATACAAGAAGTCTCAGGGCCAGTCGAGGTGGCTCTAGCCTGTAATCCCAGCACTTTAGGAGGCCAAGGAGGGCGGATCACCTGAGGTCAGGAGTTAGAGACCAGCCTGGCCAACATGGTGAAACCCGATCTCTACTAAAAATACAAAAAAATTAGCTGGGTGTGGTGGCTGGCACCTGTAGTCCCAGCTACTCGGGAGGCTGAGGCAGGAGAATGGATTGAACCCGGGAGGTGGAGGTTGCAGTGAGCCGAGATCGTGCCACTGCACTCCAGCCTGGGCAACAAAGCCAGAGTCTATCTCAGAAAAAAAAAGTTGCAGGTATCCGCCAGGCAGGGTGGCTCAGGCCTGTAATCCCAGCACTTTGGGAGGCCAAGGCGGCCGGATCACTTGAGTCCAGGAATTCCAGACCAGCCTGGCCAACATGGTGAAACGTCTCTACAAAAAATACAAAAATTAGCTAGGCATGGTGGCACATGCCTGTAGTCCCAGCTATTCTGGAGGCTGAGGGGGGAGGATTACGTGAGCCCGTACATGGAGATTACAGTGAGCTGAGATGGCGCCACTGCATACCAGCCTGGGTGACAGAGTGAGACCCTATCTCATAATAAATTAATAAAAAATGCTGCATTGAAAAAAGGCTCACCGGGCGTGGTGGCTGACGCCTGTAATCCCAGCACTCAAAGTGGGTGGATCACGAGGTCAGGAGATCGAGACCACGGTGAAACCCCGTCTCTACTAAAAATACAAAAAAAACTAGCCGGGCGCGGTGGCAGGCGCCTGTAGTCCCAGCTACTCCGGAGGCTGAGGCAGGAGAATGGCGTGAATCCGGGAGGTGGAGCTTGCAGTGAGCCAAGAGCGCGCCACTGCACTCCAGCCTGGGCGATGGAGCAAGACTCCATCTCCAAAAAAAAAAAAAAAGAAAGAAAAGAAAAGAAAGAAGTCTCTGGCCGGGCGCAGTGGCTCATGCCTGTAATCCCAGCACTTTGGGAGGCTGAGGTGGGTGGATTACCCGAGGTCAGGGGTTCGAGACCAACCCAGCCAAC
This sequence comes from Symphalangus syndactylus, assembly GCF_028878055.3. Classification (NCBI taxonomy): domain Eukaryota; kingdom Metazoa; phylum Chordata; class Mammalia; order Primates; family Hylobatidae; genus Symphalangus; species Symphalangus syndactylus. The sequence continues at coordinate 18,836,344 of NC_072440.2, forward strand.
ATGGCAAATCCCCGTCTCTACTCAAAATACAAAATTCAGCTGGCTGTGGTGGCTTACACCTGTAATCCCAGCTACTTGGGAGGCTGAGGCAGGAGAATTGCTTGAACCCGGGACGTGGCAGTTGCGGTGAGCCAAGATTGTGCCATTGCACTCCAGCCTGAGTGACAAGAGTGAAACTCTGTCTCAAAAAAAAAAGAAAAAAAGTCTCAGGTATCAATAAGTGCTATGAAGAAAATAAGGTAATGAGATTGAGGGGAGAAGGAGGCAACAATAAATTGGGTGATTAAATAAGGCTTCTGTGAAGAGTGACATTTAAGCTGAAGTCCTTTAAATGGCCCTACATGATCTACTTCCCCATCCAATTTACATATATATACCTTCTAACATATTTTTTCTAAGTTGGGCATGTGGTGCCAGCTACTCAGGAAGCTAAGGAGGTGGGAGAATCCCTTGAACCTGGGAATTCGAGGCTGCAGTGAGCTGAAATTGCACCACTGCACTCCAGCCTGAGTGACAGAGCAAGACCCTATCTCCTAACAAACAAACATATTTTGACATTTACTTGTGTATTAGAATTGTTGTTTTTGTGTGTCCTCAGCAAGAAAAGAGAATTTTGATTTGTTTATTGGTAACAAAAACTGGTACATTGTATGTGCTCATTATGTGTTGAGTAAATAAATTTGGAGCTTACTGAGCAAGCAGAAAGTAGTAAGAGATGTCAGAGAGGCAGGCAGAGGCCAGAGCATGCAGGGATTTTATTACAGATCTTATGGGAAGGCATTGAAGGTTTTTTTTTTTTTTTTTTTTGACGGTCTTGCTCTCTTGCCCAGGCTGGAGTGCAGTGGTGTAATCTCAGCTCACTGCAGCCTCCGACCCCTGGGTTCAAGTGATTCTCCTTCTGCAGCCTCCCCTGTAGCTGGGATTATAGGCACCCGCCACCACGCCTGGGTAAATTTTTGTATTTTTAGCTTGGGTATCCGCCAGGCAGGGTGACTTGCGCCTGTAATCCCAGCACTTTGGAAGGCCGAGACAGGCAGATCACTTGAGGTCAGGAGTTCGAGACCAGCCTGGCCAACATGATGAAACCTCATCTCTACCAAAAATATAAAAAATTAGCCAGGTGTGGTGGCTCGTGCCTGTAATCCCAGCTACTTGGGAGGCTGAGGCAGGAGAATTGCTTGAACCCAGGAGGCAGAGGTTGCAGTGAGAGATCGTGCCACTGCACTCCAACCTGGGCAACAGAGAAAGATTCTGTCTCAAAAAACAAAAACAAAAACAAAACAAAAGTCTTAGAACTGAAAAATGCAAATAACTGAATTAAAAAACTCTCAGTGGATGGGATCAATAACAGAATGGAAGTGACAATTTTCCCAACAGAAGCTGGGAGGAAAAAAAGACATGGAAGTGATAGAAGAAAAAAAAATAACTGAACTGGAGGATAGAACAATAGAAATAAGGCTGGGCGTGGTGGCTCACACCTCTAATCCCAGCACTTTGGGAAGCTGAGGCAGGTGGATTGTCTGAGCTCGGGAGTTCGAGACCAGCCTGGGCAACATGGTGAAACCCTATCCCTACTAAAAGTACAAAAAATTGGCCAGGTTTGGTGGTGCGTGCCTGTATTCCCAGCTACTCGGGAAGCTGAGGCAGGAGAATCACTTGAACCTGGGAGGCAGATGTTGCAGTGAGCTGAGATTGCACCACTGCATTCTAGCTTGGGCGACGGAATGAGACTGTCTCCAAAAAACAAACAAACAAAAAACCAAAACAATAGAAATTACCCGATCTGAACAAGAAAGAAAACAGACTGAAAACAAAATTTAAAAAAGCCTGTGGACCTGTGGAAATACTACAAAAGATCTAATATTTGTGTCATCAGGGTTCTAGGAGGAGAGAATAAAGAGGGCCAGGTTGAAAAGGTAATTGGTGAAATAATGGCTGGATACTTGCCAACTTTGGCAAGAAAAATCTATAGATTCAAGAAGCTGAGCAAACACTACACAGAATACACCCATAGAAATCCATGCCACAACGCATCACAATTAAACTTCTGAAAACTAAAGAGAGAAGAAATTTCGACAGCAGCCAGAGAAAACACCTTACCTAAAGACGAAAAATCATTTGAATGGCAGATTTCTCACCGCAAACCACAGAGGCCAGCAGAAGTGGCAAAATGTTTTTCATGCAAAAAGCGAATACAAAAAAACACCTGTCAACTCAGAATGCTATATGTAGTGAAAATATCCTTCAGGAATCAAGGGGGAATCAAGACATTCTCAGAAGGAAAACTAAGAGAATTTGTCACCAGTAGGCCTTCCCCCAGAAAGGGCTAAAAAGGAAGTTCTCTAAAAAGAAAGAAAACAATAAAACAAGGACCTTGGAAAGTTAGAAAGAAAAAACAAACACAGAAAGTGAAAATATGGGCAAATACAATAAGCTTTTCTTCTCCTTTTGAGTTTTCTAAATTATGTATGACAGTTGAAGTAAAAATTTTTTTTGGAGACAAGAGTCTTGCTCTGCTGCCCAGGCTGGAGTGCAGTGGCGCGATCTCAGCTCACTACAACCTCCACCTCCCGGGTTCAAGCAATTCTCATGCCTCAGCCTCCCAAGAAGCTGGGACTACAGGTACATGCCACCATGCCTGGCTAATTTTTTGTATTTTTAGTAGAGATGGGGTTTCACTGTGTTAGCCAAGATGGTCTCAATCTCTTGACCTCATGATCTGCCCACCTCAGCCTCCCAAAGCGCTGGGAATGCTAAAATTTTTACTTTAGGCCGGGTGCAGTGGCTCATGCCTGTAATCCCAGCACCTTGGGAGGCCGAGGCAGGCAGATCACCTGAGGTCAGGAATTTGAAACCAGCCTGGCCAACAAGGTGAAACCCCATCTCTACTAAAAAAAAAAAAAAAAATTAGCTGGGCATGGTGGCACATGCCTGTAATCCCAGTTACCTGAGAGGCAGGGGTTGCAGTGTGCTGAGATCGTGCCACTGCACTCCAGCCTGGGTGACAAAGCGAGACTCCATCTCCAAAAAAAAAAAAAAATTATAGCATTATCTTCTAATATAGTCCTAAATCTATATGGAGAAAATATTTTAAACAATTACCATATAAACCGGGAAGGGTGAAGGGACCAGAGGGAGGTAAGGTTTTTATATTTCTCTCAAACTGGTAAAATGATGACATTAGTAGACTGTCATAAGTCATGTATATAAGAGCTGCCACTTAAAAAGCTATACAAAGAGACACTCAGAAGAGAAACACTATAGATAAAATGGAATTCTAAAAAGTGTTTGACACACAGAAAGGCAGAAAAACAGAGCACAAGCAGAAAACAAAAAATAAAATGAGGTGGGGCACAGTTGCTCGCATCTGTAATCCCAGCACTTTGGGAGGCCAAGGCAAGAGGATCCCTTGAGCCCAGGAGTTCGAGACCAGCCTTGGCAACATAATGAGACCTCATCTCTACAAACAATACACACACACACACACACACACACGAGTGTGGTGGTGCACAACTGTATTCTCAACTACTTGGGAGGCTGAGGCAGGAGGATGACTTGAGCCCACCAATGTCAAGACTGCCGTGAGCTGCGATTTCGGCACTATACTCTAGTGTAAGTGATAGAGTGATACCTTGTCTCAAAAATAAAATAATCACTTCAACCTGAGGAAGCTGATTAGAAAAATAGAAAAAAATAAAATGACAGACTTCCGCCTTAACATATCAACAATTGCATTAAATGCAAATGGTCTAAATACACCAATTGAAAGAGAAATTGGCAGAGTGGATTTAAAAAAAAAACCAGTTGTATGCTATCTGCAAGAAATTCACTACAAATATGATATAGGCAAGTTGCAAGTAAAAGTATGGAAAAAGTTATGTCATACAAGCATTCATCAAAGGAAAGCAAGAGTGACTATACTAAAATAAACTAAAGTGGACTTTGGAGCAAAGAAAATTAATGTAGAAAGAGCGGGACATTATATAACGCTAAAAGAGTCAATCCACTGAGAAGACATAGCAACCCTAAATGTGTATGCACTAAAAAACAGCACTGCAAAACATGTGAAGTGAAAACTGACAGACCTAAAAGTAGAAATAGGTAAGTCCAAGCCAGGTGTGGTGGCCCACACCTGTAATCCCAGCACTTTGGGAGGCCGAAGTGGGAGGATTGCTTGAACATAGGAGTTGACCGGTCTGGGCAACATAGTGAGACCCTGCCTCACAAAAAATAAAAAAAAATTAGCCAGGCATGGTGCCACACACCTGTGGTCTCAGCTACATGGGAGACTGAGGTGGGAGGATCTCTTGAGCCTGGGAGGTGAAGGCTGCAGTGAGCCATGATTGCACCACTGCACTACAGCTGGGTAACAGAGTGAGACCCTGTTTCAAAAAAAAAGAAAAAAAATATAATGACTTAGGCAAAATTGATCACTTCCTCAAAAACAAATTACCACAAGTCATCCAAGATGAAATAATTTGAATAGCCCTGTAACTTTTTTTTTTTTTTCGAGACAGATTCTCACTCTGTTGCCCTGGCTGGAGTGCAGTGGTGTGATCTCGGCTCACTGCAAACTCTGTCTCCCGGCTTCAAGTGATTCTTGTGCCTCAGCCTCCTGAGTAGCTGGGACTGCAGGCACATGCCACCATGCCTGGCTAATTTTTGTATTTTTAGTAGAGGCAGGGTTTTGCCATGTTGCCCAGTCTGGTCTCAAACTACTGACCTTAAGTGATACACCCTCCTTGGCCTCCCAAAGTGCTGGGATTACAAGTGTGAGCCTGGGAGGTGGAAACTGCAGTGAGCTGAGATCGTGCTACTGCACTCCAGCCTGGGCAATAGACCCAGAACTTGTCTCAAAGGAAAAAACAAAAAGTTGAGGATCATCTATAATTTTATGAAGCTAGTTTTACCCTGATAACAAAACCAGACAGAGTACAAAAAAGAAAACTACAGAAACAATAACTGTCATGAATATACACACAAAAATCCGCAACAAAATATTAGCAAATGATACCTACAAAAATTTTAGAAATTTTTGTTAATGGGACAAAATATTAGCAAATATAAAAATAATTATTCACCATGGCCAAGTGGGGGTTTTTTCAGGGATGCAAGGCTGGTTCAATATTTCAAAATAAATCAATGGATTCTTCCATATTAATGGGCTCAAGAAGAAAAATCACATGATTATATCAATAGGTGCACACACAGGAATAGAAGAGGAACTTCCTCAATTTGATAAGGAGCATGTACAAAAACCTGCCAATTTTATACATCTGGTCTTCTGTATCTGTGGATTCAACCAACAAGGGATCAAAAATACTTGGGGAAAAAACCCAGTAAGGATGCTGTGTTTGTACTGAACATGTACAGCCTTTTTTTCCTTGTCATTATTTCCTACCTAGTCTATATGGTATGTCAACTATTTACATAGCGTTTACATTGTATTATAAGTAATCTAGAGATAATTTAAAGTATGCAGGAAGATATGCCTAGGTTATATGCAAATACTACACCATTTTATCTCAGGGACTTGAAGATCCTGGGATTTTGGTATTATGTGGGGGATCCTGGAGCCAATCCCCCATGGACATCAAGGGACAAGTGGTGAAATGCTGAATACTTTCTCCTAAAATCGGGAACAAGGCAAGAAAGGCCTCATCACTCTTTCACTCTTATTTATTATAGCACTGGAACTTCTAGCCAGTGGAACAAGACCAAAAAAAAAAAAAAAAGGAAGTAGCCGGGCGCAGTGGCTCACACCTGTAATCCCAGCACTTTGGGAGGCTGAGGCGGGTGGATCACCTGAGATCAGGAGTTGCAGACCAGCCTGGCCAACATGGTGAAACCCCATCTCTACCAAAAATACAAAATTAGCCAGATGTGTTGGTGTACAACTGTAATCCCAGCTACTCGGGAGGCTGAGGCAGGAGAATCGCTTGAACCAGGGAGGCAGAGGTTGCAGTGAGCCCAGATCGCGCCATTGCACTCCAGCCTCGGTGACAGATCGACACTCTGTCTCAAAAAAAAAAAAAAAAAAAGGAAGTAAAAGGCATACAGGTTGGAAAGGAGGAAATAAAACTGTCCCATTTTTAGACGACACATGGTTATGTAGAAAATCTCAAGAATCTAGCAAAACTTACAACTAAATGAGTTCAGCAAGGTTACAGAATACATGATAAACATACCAAAATCAATTGTATTTGTATATACTAGCTAAGAACATGTGGACACTGAAATTGAAAGGAATATGCCACTTCTAATCATCCAAAAAGTGAAATAGTTAGGTGTAAATCTAACAAAACATATTTCAGACTTGTGTGCTGAAAACTACACAACACTGATAAGAGAAATAAAAAATATATGTATATTTTTGAGACACAAGCTCCCTTTGTTGCCCAGGCTGGAGTGCAGTGGTGTGATCTCAGCTCCCTGCAACCTTGGACTCCTGGGCTCAAGTAATCCTCTTCCTTCAGCGTTCCAAGTAGTTGGGACTACAGGCGCCCACCACCATGCCCAGCTAATTTTTGTATTTTTAGTAGAGATGGGTTTCACCATATTGGTCAGGCTGGTCTCAAACTCCTTACCTCAGGTGATCCGCCCACCTCAGCCTCCCAAAGTGCTGAGATTACAGGCATGAGCCACTGTGCCCAGCCAATTTTTGTATTTTTTTAGTAGAGATGGGGTTTCACCATGTTGGCCAGGCTGGTCTCAAACTCCTGACCTCAGGTGATCTGCCTGCCTCCACCTCCCGAAGCGCTGGGATTATAATCATGAGCCACTGAGCCAGGCCTATTCTAAAATTTACATTAAAAGGCAAAGGAACTAGAATAGCTAGAACAATTTTGGAAAGGAAAAATAAAGTGGGAGGAATCTCTTTACCTGCTTTCAAGACTTATTTTTTACAGCTGCAGTAATCAAGACTGGTGTTCGTGGAGGATAGACACATAGACCAATGGAACAGAATAGAGAACCCAGAAAAAGACTCACTTGAATATGCCCAACTGAATTTTGACAGAGGTACAAAAGTAATTCAGTAGAGGAAAAACGCACCATTTTTAACAAATGGTGCTGGAGCAATTGAACATCTATAGGCAAACAAAAACCAAACCAAAACAAAAAACCCTCGACCTATGTCTCACATGTTTTTCAAAAATTAACTCAATGTGTATCATGAACTTAAACCTAATACTATAAAACGTTTAGAATTAAGGCCAGGTGCGGTGGCTCACGCCTGTAATCCTAGCACTTTGGGAGGCCGAGATGGGTGGATCACTTGAGGCCAAGAGTTCAAGACCAGCCTAGCCAACATGGAGAAACCCGGTCTCTACTAAAAATACAAAAATTAACTGGGCATGGTGGCGGGCGCCTGTAATCCCAGCTCCTTGGGAGACTGAGAGGCATGAGAATCGCTTGAACCTGGGAGGCAGAGGTTGCAGCGAGCCGAGATAGTGCCACTGCACTATAGCCTGGGTGACAGAGTGAGACTCTGTCTCAAAAACAAACAACAACAAAAAAGAAGCCAAAAAAAAAAAAAGAAAGAGGAGAAAATTTGCAGGATCTAGGGCCAGACAGAATTCTTAGACTTGGCACCAACAGCATGATCTATAAGTAGAACAATTGATAAATTAAACATTAGAGTTTAAAACTTTTGCTCCATGAAAGGGCCAGTTAAGGGGAGGAACAGACAGCTACAGAGTGGGAGAAAGAATTTGCAAACCACATATCTGACAAAGCACTAATAGGTAGAATATATAAAGAAAGAATTGTTAAAAATTCAGCTATCAAAAAACAATCCAATTAGAACATGAGCAAATGGCATGGAAAGGGATTTCACTGGAGAGGATAGATGTAATACAAATGGCAAGTAAGCAGATGAAGAGATGTTCAACACCATTAGCCATCAGAGAAATGCAAATTAAAACCACAATGAGATATTACTACCCATCAGAATGGCCAAAAAAAACCCAAAAACAAAAACAAAAAAACTGTGACAACACCAAATGCTGGCGAGGATGTGGAAAAATGGAATGACTCATACATTGCAGGTAGAAATGCAAAATGGTACAGTCACTTTGGAAAGTTTGCCAGTATCTCCAGTATCTTTTTTTTTTTTTTTTTTTAGATGGAATTTTGCTTTTGTTGCCCAGGACGGAGTGCAATGGTGTGACCTTGGCTCACTGCAACCTCTGCCTCCTGGGTTCAAGCAATTCTCCTGCCTCAGCCTCCCAAGTAGCTGAGATTACAGGCATGTGCCACCACACCTGGCTAATTTTTTGTATTTAGTAGAGATTTAGAAGGGGTTTCACCATGTTGACCTGGCTTGTCTTGAACTCCTGAGCTCAGGCAATCCACCCGCCTTGGCCTGCGAAAGTGCTAGAATACAGGCGTGAGCCACTGTGCCCGGCCATTTTTTTTTTTAAGTTCCAGGATACATGTGCAGAACTGTGCAGAACATGCAAGTTTGTTACATAGGTAAATGTTTGCCATGGTGGTTTGCTGCACCAATTAACCCATCACCTAAGTATTAAGCTCTGCATGCATTAGCTGTTTATCCTGATGCTCTCCCTCCCCCTGCCCCTCTAAGATGAGTATTTTAATAAAAATGTTTGTTCTAACCTTGTAGGCTTCCCACTTTCGTTTCCTAGGAAAATGTAGTATTTAGTGGCAACCATTCAGAACCAATGGGGTTTAAAAACTGGTGGGAATTGGCCGGGCGCGGTGGCTCACGCTTGTAATCCCAGCACTTTGGGAGGCCGAGGCGGGCGGATCACGAGGTCAGGAGATCGAGACCACGGTGAAACCCCGTCTCTACTAAAAATACAAAAAAATTAGCCGGGCGTGGTGGCGGGCGCCTGTAGTTCCAGCTACTCGGAGAAGCTGAGGCAGGAGAATGGCGGAAACCCGGGAGGCGGAGCTTGCAGTGAGCCGAGATTGCGCCACTGCACTCCAGCCTGGGCGACAGAGCGAGACGCCATCTCAAAAAAAAAAAAAAAAACTGGTGGGAATCTAGATCAATATTATATAGTGACAGATACTTTTTTTTTTTTTTTTTTTTTTTTTTTTTTTTTTTTTTTTTTTTGAGACGGAGTCTCGCTCTGTCACCCAGGCTGGAGTGCAGTGGCGCGATCTCGGCTCACTGCAAGCTCCGCCTCCCGGGTTCACGCCATTCTCCTGCCTCAGCCTCTCCGAGTAGCTGGGACTACAGGCGCCTGCCACCACGCCCGGCTAATTTTTTGTATTTTTAGTAGAGACGGGGTTTCACCGTGGTCTCGATCTCCTGACCTTGTGATCCGCCCGCCTCGGCCTCCCAAAGTGCTGGGATTACAAGCGTGAGCCACCGCGCCCGGCCTGACAGATACTTTTTTTTAGAGACAGGGTCTTGCCCATGTCACTCAAGAGTGTAGTGGTGTGATCATAGCTTGTTGCAGCTTTGGGCCTCAGACTCCTGGGCTCAAGTGATCCTCCCACCTCAACCTCCTAAGTAGCTGGGGCTACCTGCATGCACCATCACACCTAATATAATTTTTTTTGTAGAGATGGGGATCTAGCTATGTTGCCCAGGTTGGTCTTGAACTTCTGGCCTCCAGTGATCCTCCCACCTCAGCCTCCCAAAGTGTTAGGATTACATGCATGAGGCACCACACCTGACCAGTCACACAAATTTTTATGTCCAGAGTAATTCTTACCAGTATAATTCTAGATCTTATGACCCTAAATACCCTAAATGATATTTCAATTAGGGTATTTAATTTAGGGTCATAAGATGTAGAATTAGTTTTCAAGAGCTCACTGAAACATGGAGAAGGAGGGGTGTTACCATTTGGTCATCTACTTCAGTGGCAGCTGTTGAGCCGTTTCACATGGAAGACAAGGAAGTCATGGAATTTAGGTAGAATGGTTGGTGTTTCAGATGTTTAAGGGCTGCTAGCCATAGGTGTCAAGGGGGCTAAAGACTGGGCCAGGGCTGCTTCCAGATGCAGCCTCAGACAGCCCAGATCTCTGCTTTACATATGCTGGATACTTACGACTTTTGTGGATGAAGTACCTCTTAGTGGAGTCCAAGCTGTGAGCAGGGTTACTGTTCTAACAATACATGTATATACTGCAAATTATAGCTTCATTATTTTGAAATATTTGATATAAAATATTTCAACTGGATTAGAAATCCATTCACATAAGAAATTTCATGTTTGTTGGTCAGCCATGGTGGCTCACTGTACATATTTTACTTATCATAGTTAAACGATGTATAATAATTTTTTTCTCCAAGTCATATGTACTTACCACTCAGCCCCCTCAAATTTATTCCATTGTGCCATACAAAGTATCTTTTTGTGCCTGCCAGAATGTGAGAAATGTTAAAAGTACTCCTTATAGACAGTCTCAGATTTTAAAGATGGTCCTAACAGGGAGAGAGAGATGGCTACACTTAGGATTCATTATATGGTTGACAAAGTTCAAATATTCATAATTTTGCAACTTGATCCTATTTCCCCACAAAATTCATCCTTCATAAAATGTGCATGGCTATAGTTTACAGTCTTGAGTACTATGGGGACTTTCTGGAGACTTTTCAGTCAGTTTTGTGTCAACCTTTTAATAGGCTGGATCAAATCCATCAGATTCTTCCTCTGTAAGATGGATAAAATCATTTCAAGTTTGCTATCATGATTTTGTGACAGCAGCTAATGAATACTTTTTAAATTATTTTGTAAAACCAGATGGTCTCACGTTTATACTAAATAGACTGTAAACTCTAGATTCTAAAGTAACACACACACACACCATACACCTCTATACTGTTTTATAGTTTTATTTTTTTTTAAATGACAGTTACAAATGCTTTTCCCTTGATGGGCAATGATGTAACTATTTTCAGTTATTAGTAATGCCTTAAAAAGTAACAGCATTTTGTCTAAATTGAACTTACATAATTGCACAAAAGTTATGGAAAGCATTAAGAAATGCTAGTAAAGATTGAAGTTTTCTCAGATTCTTGCGCAGCAACTCCAAGAAGGCTTGATTCCAGTGGGTCCTCTGATTCAAACAATAATGATGCTCAAACTCAGTGACACACAAGTAGAGAACAGCAGCACAACCAGGAGAACCCATGCGGTTTGTAACAGTGAAATTCTGCTCTACTGTTAAGGTTTAATGATGCATTCATTCATCTTTTCATTAGGAGCATAAAAAACACCTCAAGTTATATTTTCTCAGGCTTAAAACTTTTGAGCTATGGATTCTACTTCAGGAAACAAAAATTAAAAAAAAAAAAAAACACAATCACACCATAAAAACCTCTTCTAAGCAGGTTCCTTTATGCTGCTACTCTCTGTGGGGGCTGCCTAATTTTCTAATAGACACACAAACGAATTACATTCTCAGCTATCAGACACTAGTTGAGGGACAGCAGATAGGTTCTGTTTTATTGGCAGCAGTTATTGGAAACACTGTTACAAAGGACTCCGAGGTCACCGCTGGACTGGTGAACAGCTCACTGTGCTTTCTTCTCCATCTCTGACATGGGAACAGGAGGGGGAGAAGCAGCATTTGTGCTTCACATTTGTGATCTTTGTATTATTAACAAAGCTGAACAGGGTGTGGGTGTGGATATTTGGAGGTGGGAGGGTGAGTAGGGGCGATGGAGACTCCAGCTGTGCAGCCTTCATTCCGAGAGCTGCTTAGATAAGGTGCGCAAAGCCAGGCATTCCTAGGCTAGCACTGTCAGGATATAATTTGTATCACTTTTGTTTTCACATTATCTGTCTCTTGAGGAAGTCACTGCCTGTCTGCTTTTCACTCTGTACCCTGGGTTTCCCTGATAAGATAGGCAAACTTCCAGCATTGCAGAGATTGTTAATCCCCTAGCTTGTGCTTCCCTAATACAAATTGTTTTTTTAAGAAACCCTCAAAGTTGTGTTCTAACAATTGGCATGTTTTATACATCTTGAGCTCATATCCAGGTTTAAAGGAGGTGAACACACTGGTTCTTAAAGCTTCCCTCTATCACAGAAGCTCCTAAATAAGCTATCTGTGGTAATCTAGCCCTGTTCACCTTGCAAACTGAGTTGCTGTATAATTGTATCCAATGTTTGTGTTTAAAGAAATATGACTCTTAAACCGGGCGTGGTGGCTCATGCCTGTAATCTTAGCACTTTGGGAGGCTGAGGTGGGCGGATTGCCTAACCTCAGGAGTTTGAGACCAGCCTGGGCAACAGGGTGAAACCCTGTCTCTACTAAAATACAAAAAATTAAAATACAAAAAATTAGCTGGGCATGGCGGCATGCACCTGTAGTCCCAGTTACTCAGGAGGCTGAGGCAGGAGACTTGCCTGAACCCAGGTGGTGGAGGTTGTAGTGAGCCGAGATTACACCACTGCACTCCAGCCCAGGCGACAGAGCGAGACTCTGTTTCCAAAAAAAATAAAAAAGAAATACGACTCTTTACCACTGCACTCCCAATGCTAGTATCAAAGAAAGATAAGAATCATAGGATATTTACAGGTACTTGGTAGATTCCGTATTTTGTTTCTATTAGCACTAGAGGAAATCACAGAATGATAACAGGGGTACTTCTCTGAAAACTGGGTGCCACTACTGGGACTCTGACAGGGTATGTAAGTAGAGGATCTGCTTCTGCGCAGCACAACAACTACAAGGGTAACCTGTGAGGGTCAGGGCATTAAGAATCTATAGAGGGAGCAGGGATGTCTGGGAAAGAAATCATTTTTTTTCTTTTCTTTTTATTAATTTTTGAAGCCATCATTAAGAAATCATCTTTAAATTGAAGAGAAAAGATGGCAGGATGTCCGGATTTTTTTTTTTTTTTTGAGGCAGAGTCTTGCTCAGTCATCCAGGCTGGAGTGCAGTCGCATGAGCTCAGCTCACTGCAACCTCCACCTCCCAGGTTCAAGCAATTCTCATGCCTCAGCCTCCCAAGTAGCCAGAATTACAGGCATGTATCACCACACCCAGCTCATTTTTGTATTTTTAGTAGAGACAGTGTTTCACCACGTTGGCCAGGCTGGTTTTGACCTCTTGGTCTCAAGAGATCCACCTGTCTCGACCTCCCAAAGTGCTGGGATTACAGGCAGATCCACTGTGCCCAGCCCTGATGTCTGGATCTTTAGTATATACATACATAATTTTCTTTCTCTTCCATTTCCTTCTTTATCAAGAATCTAAACACTTTCCAGGTCCCAGGCAAATGGCAAGAAAAGCTCAAAAGTGTTTTGTTTGGTAGGTAGCTAGTGTTGCTGGAACCTGGACTGTGGCTGACTAATAAGACTGCAGGACACCAGTGTCCCTGAGGGCTCATATGGCTCCAGTAGATATGCAGGATCTAGAATAGGTAGGGAGGAGTTACATAAGGTATGTATTGGCCACCCACAATCACCGACAGATGAATTTTCGCATAGGCAGAGACCTTGGTAATTAGCTAAAAATACAGGCATCACAGAAACTTCTTATGATATTGGGTGGATCTCAGCAAAAGTATAGAAAGGGAAGGACTTGAAAAGAAGAAGTGAATTTTCTATATGTTTAAATGTGTTAACTGGAATGCATGGACATATGTAACCAAGACCTTTATGTTTAAAAATTAAACTTGCTCTGGTCATTAATTCTATAGAAAAAATTCATTTTTTCTATAGAATTCCAAAATTCATTTTTCCAGACTTCTAACTACTTAAAACAAAAAACCCCCCACACACGATTACATACATTCACACAGCTGCTATGCTCCCAAATGGAATGCATATATTAATGCACACACAGAGACACTCAGAAAGCACATGTGCAGGGCTGCCAGAAGACACCCATCTTGAACCTGAGGTGCATGTGGGCCCCAGTGAAGGTCAAGAAGCCCGGCTGCATATCTGTTCAATGTCATTCATCTCTTTGGGACAGTCTGCAGAAAGGATGAGAGGTGAGTCCTGAGTCACCACTACATCATCCTCAATTCGTACACCAAGACCCCGAAACTTCTCTGGGGCATCTTTGTCATCCTCTGGAATATAAATGCCTGTGAAGTAGAAAGAAGAACACGCTGTTCAGGAATGATAGTAACTGGGTGGTTTGGGGCAAGTAACTTCTGGATTAAAATTCCTTCCTCTGTAATACTGGATCTTTATGGTACCTACCTAGTAAAGCTGTAAGGATTAAATGAGATAATCATGTCAAAGTGCCTGGCATATAATGGTCAACACATGTTGGTATCATTACTAAAATTATTATTGTGGTTATCTTTATATTGGACTACAAGCTCAATACAACTACGGCAATGCTGATCATGATTCTGTCATATTCTAGTGGCTCAAGCAGGCCAATAAAGTTACTTAATTTAAAAGTACATCAATATATGTGGGGGGACAAGCAGATTATATAAGTGCATTCTTCCCCTGCCTAAGAGTCCCTTGGAAAAAGAGCACTTCGCAAAAATAAAGACAAAATATATTTAAACTGTATTAAAAGAAACATTTAGAGATTATTAGCCTTGACAACTGGAAGCTGCAGAGATAGTCATTATAAGATTTAAATATATCTGATGTGCATAATATAAAGTACAAGAGAAACTGAAAGACTTTAATGTACATTTGGAAAAATGTAGGAACCCCAGGTACCCTTTCTAATCATGAAGTTAGACACATACCAGGGCTTTTTATATTAAACAAGTTATAAACTTCCTCCACTATCCTCACAGATACTGCTCTGCGATTTAAAAAAAAGAAAGATCAGCAAAGGAAAATGTTGCACAGTCTAAGGAAGCGCCCATGTACCAACCAGATTGAACTAAATGATATATCTATGGCCACAGATAGCAATGTATGACTAGGTTCAAAGCGTGGCATAAAAGACATTTCACAGCCATAATTTATATATAGAGATTAAAATACTTGAAATCTAAAATTTAGATCAGTTTTCAAAACAAAACCAGCATCAGTATTTAACCATCAACTCTGACAACATCAATCTTCACACACCACTGTGGCCACTGCTTCTCTTCAGAATCCTGCCCAACACCCAGGACCATTCAAGTTAGGTAACGTATCCGATTGTTAGCTTTCTCTGAAGCTTATGAGGAAGGCGATGGATACTAAGGAGTGGGATGGTGCTGAGTAGTTCAATGCAGCTTGCAGAGGTGTTGAAACTGAGAGCATAGTGTGTCTGCCTGTCTCTCTGCACGCAAGCACTGGGCGCTTTGGAAGCTTGAGCAGCCCCCCACTACTAAATGGGAGACCAGTACAAACTGGCCCTGGGAAAGGCAGGATTAAAAAAGATTCATTTCTTAATATCTACTTATAGGAAGTATTCCCCATCTGTTGTTTATTGGAGGAGTCAAATTGAACAAATTGTGTGATGTTAATTAAGCATACGAAAGATAAATCTAAAATAAAATTATCTTCCACACTCGACTTTTTTTCCTGTCTCTTCTAACTTAATTACATTGGTTGAGGTAAAAACAAACAATGTGGCTGGGCGCGGTGGCTCACGTATAATCCTAGCACTTTGGGAGACCGAGATGGGTGGATCACCTGAGGTCAGGAGTTCGAGACCAGCCTGGCCAACATGGCGAAACCCCGTCTCTACTAAAAATATAAAAATTAGCCGGGCGTGGTGGCCGACGCCTGTAATCCCAGATACTCAGGAGGCTGAGGCAGGAGAATTGCTGAACCTGGGGGGCGGAGGTTGCAGTGACTGAAGGTCACACCACTTCACTCCAGCCTGGGTGAAAGAGCAAAACTCCATCTCAAAAACAAACAAACAATTTACCTCATACTACTATTGTTAACACCTCTCCTTACCTGGCTCAATTGTGATTACCATCCCAGGCTGCAGAGGGAGGGAACGGGGCATATCTGGAGTGTCATGGACATCCATTCCGAGGTAGTGGCCAACATGATGAGGGCAGTATTTTCGAGCAGCCTGGAAAATATAATTATCACAGTATCATTACAGCAATGACCTCTTACAGGAATGCTGGGCAAGTATAAATCAGTGAGATATGTGTTATTATCTCCCCCATGGTTCTGCCACTTCAGTTTAATCCCTCCTTGGGCTAATACTTAAAGGCACCTGAAAAACTGCGACCTCTTACATGCAATTCTGCCAATGGCATTCTCATAAATCCACATTTCCATTCTTGCTATTTAATACACTACATACATGCTGACTTGGGTAATCCCAACTAATGACTGTGGCAAATGAAAGTCTCTTTTCTTCAGTACCACAGGAAAGGTAAAAATAAAGAAAAAAAATCTCTTTTCTTGGGAAAGAGAGGATAACTATTACCACAGTTCTTTCCAATGTTCATTCACATATCCCCTCAGGAATCTACTCTGGAGACCCTAAATATCTCACAGCAACTTATGGAGAAGGCATACTTTGGGGCACCTACCAGCTTGGGTATTTCTTTTTTTTTTGAGATGGAGTCCTGCTCTGTTGCACAGGCTGGAGTGCAGTGGTGCGATCTTGGCTCACTGCAAACTCTGTCTCCCGGGTTCAAGCTATTCTCCCGCCTCAGCCTCCCAAGTAGCTGGGATTATAGTCATGTACCACCATGCCTGGCTAATTTTTGTATTTTTAGTAGAGACAGGGTTTTACCACGTTGGCCGGGTTGGTCTCGAACTCCTGACCTCATGTGATCCGCCTGCCTCAGCCTCCTAAAGTGCTGGGATTACAGGTGTGAGCCACTGTGCCCAGCCAGCTTGGATATTTCTGTCAGTTAGTTAAAGATTTGTTGGCCCGAGCAACAGCCAATTTATAGCTTCGTTTTTATTGATAACAGAAGTCCTAGAAGGCTTAACTTGTAGGTAGGAGATGCCCAATGGTCTGTCTAACTTAGGCATCTAGCATCTTAATTTTAAAGCTGAGGTTTTACATTTTTACTGAACACCATCACATTTTGGATGCGGAAAAAAAATTCACTAATGACATGGTCTTTGGGAATACTGCTGAAGTCTCAAAAATGTCACTTAAATAACAAATACCTTCTACTTTGACCTACAGAATAACCCGTAAAAGGATTAAAAGTTAATCTCTCTCTCTCTTTTTTTTTTTTTTAGACACAGGGCCTTGTTCTGTGGCCCAGGTTGGAGTGCAGTGGTGCGATCATAGCTCACTGCAGCCTTGAACTCCTGCGGTCAAGTGATCCTCCCACCTCAACCTCCCAAGTAGCTGAGACTAGAGGTGTGTGCCACCACACCTAGCTAACTTTTAAATTTTTTGTAGAGATAGGGTCTTGCTGTGTTTCCCAGGCTTCTCCTCATTTCTTGTTTCCTTTTTCACCCTATCGGCACCAGACTTCATTTTACGTTTTCTGAATACGGAGCTAGTTATGCAGCATGTAATGAATCAGAACGTGCTGCCATCTTCTGGAAGAAATAAGTACTGACTTCCTTTGTTTTAATCCATGTTAAAGCTAAATCTCTTTTACAGATCACAAAGATGATTTCTAAATCTTTTCTTTTTACTTAAAAAACCCCGTGTGTGTGTATGTATATATATCTACGTATGTGTGTGTATATATATATGTGTGTCTGTATATATATCTACATGTATATAGATGGGTCTTGCTATGTTGCCCAGGCTGTCTTCAAGCTATCCTCCTGCCTCAGCCTCCTAAACTACTGGGATTACAGGCATGAATCACTGCATCTGTCCCATTTCTAAATCTAATTAGCTTTATATAGGGTAAAAACCTAGCAGCATGGTAGGTGTTCTTGAGAACTGGGGTCAAGAGAAGTGAAGTACCTTGAAGGCATTATTTTCCTTAATGTTCTTCATGATCCCCAAGTCTTTAAGCTTCTGTCCTATCAGGGTCAGCATCATACTGTAGATGTTCTCCAAGCTTGTCCCAGGGAAGCAGAGGGCCAAACAATCTCTCTGGATCTCTAGAACGGCTTCATAGAGTTCTGCCTGAGGTGCAGTGAACCTGGGGATGGGAAAACCAAAGAACCTGAACTTAGATAATCTGATATTCTAAGAAGTTTGCTACTAAGTTTGATTAGAAAAACCCCAAGATGCTGCTGCTGCTGGGGCACTGTTGATGTTTAATAAGTACCAATCTATCAGTATGGCCAGGAGCTCAATCATGTCCTAGGTGCTCAGTAGGAAGGGCAACAATCCTTCAAGCTGGAGCAGCAACACAGTCTCTTTTTCAAATGGTCAGGAGAGACATGAAGTAGGGCCAAAAGAAGCACTGAGCCATTGAGTGCAGTCAGTGGGCAGACGAGGCTCAGCCATGATCCTGTTTAATCCCTTACAGCATAGACTACCATTAAAAAAAAAAAGGCAAGAAAGCCTAGGGACCCACTACTGACAGGTGAAGCAGATACCATGGGATAAACTAGTCAATCTGAGCTACTAGTAATGTACTAGCACTTAAGTGTCTTTAGAAAAACAGTTTCTTTAGCAATTACGAGATAAAAAAGTGACCTGGGATGATACATATGTATCTCACATACTGTTGACAGAACTGTAAATTAATACAACCAATTACATCAAAGGCCTTAAAGATGTTCATATAACTAGAGCTTATAATTCTACTCTAATATAGCCAAAGAAAATATTTTAAATTCAAAAAAGCTGAATGTATTAAAGTGTTCACTGTAATTTTATAATTGTAAATTATTAGACAAACTCTAAATGTCCCCTAATAGAAGAATGGTTAACTATAACAGCATAAGGAACCCATAGCATAATGTACCCATACCCCAGCCCACCACAGTATTACTAAGTGATTATTATTATTATTATTATTTTTGAGATGGAGTCTCGCTCTGTCGCCCAGGCTGGAGTGCAGTGGTGCAATCTCGGCTCACTGCAAGCTCCGCCTCCCGGGTTCCCGCCATTCTCCTGCCTCAGCCTCTCTGAGTAGCTGGGACTACAGGTGCCCGCCACCACGCCCGGCTAATTTTTTTTTGTATTTTTAGTAGAGGCGGGGTTTCACCGTGGTCTCGATCTCCTGACCTCGTGATCCGCTCGCCTCGGCCTCCCAAAGTGCTGGGATTACAAGCGTGAGCCACCGCGCCCGGCCAATAATTATTTTTGTAATAGTTTTTTTTTTTTTTTTTTTTTAGAGACGAGGTCTCACTATGTTGCCCAGATTGGTCTGGAACTCCTCAGCTCAAACGATCCTCGTGCCTTGGCCTCCCAAAGTGTCTTTATATACACTAAAATGCATACAATTGAACGGTACAATTTTGACAAATGCATGTACCAAACCTATTGAAGCTGGGGACAATGAACTCATAAATTCTGCTGAGTCTTCATTGCCAGCAGAAGTGGCCCTTCCACCCCATCTGAGAAGGTTGACCCTGTTTTGCCTGAAAACCTGTAGGTATGTCCCTTGAGGCAGTTGCCTTGGTTCTAGTAGAACTGTAACTACACTCAAGTCCCAGCAGGCTCCAAGTTGGGTAGAAAGTGTGACCCATGAGGAGATCTACTACACTCCAAAAAGAACTGCATGAGGGGCTGGGCGCGGTGGCACAAGCCTGTAATCCCAACACTTTGGGAGGCCGAGGCGGGTGGATCACCTGAGGTCGGGAGTTCGAGACCAGCCTGACCAACATGAAGAAACCCCATCTCTACTAAAAATACAAAATTAGCTGGGCATGGTGGTGCATATCTGTAATTCCAGCTACTCGGGAGGCTGAGGCGGGAGAATTGCTTGAACCTGGGAGGCAGAGGTTGCGGTGAGCCGAGATCGCGCCATTGCACTCCAGCCTGGGCAACAAGAGTGAAACTCCGTCTCAAAAAAACAAAACAAAAAAAAAACTGCATGAGGTTTCCAATTTCCAAAAGACAAAAATCTGGAATATGGGTGGGAATGAATATTTATGGTGTGGGATAATGGTAGAAGGAACATAGTTGCATCAGGCAACTTTACTGATATGGGTCCACTAATCAGACATTCTGGATTCAATGTTGCAGCTGAAGGGGTCAGAAAAGTTCTAAGTTTGGTTGCCTAGCTGGCTGAAACACAAACCAAAAGGTAACCCACAATACATAAACACAAATGCCACAACTGCTTTGGCATACTGGAGAAGGAATTCTGCCTCAAGACTATAATATAAACCCTGCCTGAGTTTGGACTGAAGTCTGCCCTATAGATTTTGGACTCAGGCCTTGTACAGACCATTTCCATCTCCCCTGAAAGCTTCCTCATGTTCATTTCTTTTTTTCTTTTTTTGAGATGGAGTTTTGCTCTTTCGCACAGGCTGCAGTGAAGTGGTGCGATCTCGGCTCTCTGCAACCTCTGCCCCCACTGGGTTCAAGCGATTCTCCTGCCTCGGCCTCCCAAGTAGCTGGGACTATAGGCGCCCACCACCACACCTGGCTAATTTTTGTATTTTGAGTAGAGATGGGTTTTTGCCATGTTGGTCAGGCTGGTCTTGAACTCCTGACCTCAGGTGATCCACCCACCTTGGCCTCCCAAAGTCCTAGGATTACAGGCATAAGTCACCACGCCTGGCCCTCATGTCCATTTCTAATCAATATCCCTACTTTCCGAGGCAAATGCTGTTGTGATCATTTTGACCTTAGTTTGCCTAATCTAGAACATCATATAAATGGAATCATATAATATATACTCTTTTGTGTCTGGCTTCCTTCACTGAACATAATCTATGCTCAGTGAGGGTAGAAGGGTGTCTATGCAGTACATCCATGGTGGTGCTTCAATCAGTAACAAAAAACATTCAATCAGTAATTAAAATGTTCTTTTTTATTACTGAGTGGTATTCCATTGTATGAACAGACCACAATTTGCATATTCATTCTCCTGTTGATGGACATTTTGGTTGTTATGCTATTGTGAATAAATGCTGTTATGAATGTCCTTGTGCAACTCTTTTTGTTGAGAAATGTTTTCATTTCTCTTAAATACCTAGAGTTTGGCTGGGCATAGTGGCTCATGCCTGTAATTCCAGTGTTTTGGCAGGCCAAGGCAAGAGGATCGTTTGAGCCCAGGAGTTGCAGACCAGCCTGGGCAACATAGCAAAACCCTGTCTCTACAAAAAAACAAAATTTTAGCCAGGCATGGTGGCATGTGCCTATAATCCCAGCTACTTGGGAGGTTGAGATGTGAGGATCGCTGCCTGCCTCAGCCAACCAAGTAGCTAAGATTACAGGCACCTGCCACCACACCCAGCTAATTTTTGTTATTTTAGTATGGACGGGGTTTCACCATGTTGGTTAGACTGGTCTCGAACTCATGACCTCAAGTGATCCACTCGCCTTGGCCTCCCAAAGTGCTGGGATTACAGGTGTGAACCACTGCACCTGGCCTTTTTACAATGCATTTCTATTCTTCTAGCTGGATAATTTCTATTTATCTTCAAGTGTGCAAACTTCTGCTGTCTCCAACCTACAGTTAAGTCTACCTAGTGAATCTCCTGTTTCAGTTAACGTACTTTTCAGCTTTAAAATTGTCATTTAAAAATTTAAAAATTTTTAAATTATAAAACAAAACACAGATATAGAAAGCCAAACAAATCAATCAAATATAAACCTTAAGAAATTATTCAGTGGCTGTATTAAAAATACAAAAATTAGCCAGGCTGGGTGGCACCTCCCTGTAGTCCCAGCTACTTGGGAGGCTGCGGCAGAAGAATTGCTTGAACCTGGGAGCCGGAGGTTGCAGTGAGCCAAGATTGCGCCACTGCACTACAGCCTGGGCAACAGAGCAAGACTTCGTCTCAAAAAAAAAAAAAAAAAAAAAAAGAAAAAAAAAAGGAAATTATTATAAGGTGAATACCAGTCAGATAAAACAACAACAACAAAACCACCAAAACCTGGTAGACTATCCCAGAATACCCTTCTATAGGTCCCAGAATAATGACAATCCTACCAACAAGTAACCCTCATCCTAACTTTTTTTTTTTGAGATGGGAGTCTCACTCTGTTGCCCAGGCTGGAGTACAGTGGTGCAATCTCGGCTCATTGCGACCTCCACCTCCTGGGTTCAAGTGATTCTCCTGCCTCAGCCATCTGAGTAGCTGAGACTGCAGGCACCCACCACCACACCCAGCTGATTTTTGTGTGTGTGTGTGTGTGTGTGTGTGTGTGTGTGTTTTTAGTAGAGACGGGGTTTCACCATGTTGGCTAGGCTGGTCTCAAACTCCTGACCTCAGGTGATCCACCTGCCTTGGCCTCCCAAAGTGCTGGGATTACAGGCGTGAGCCACCATGCCTGGCCTAACTTTTTTATTTTGGAGACAGGGGCTTGCTCTGTTACCTAGGCTACAGCACAGTGATGTGATCATAGTTCACTGTAACCAAAAATTTCAGGGGTCAAGTGATTTTGCCACCTCAGCCTCCTAAGTAGCTGGGATTACAGGTGTGTGCCACCATAGTTGGCCAATTTTTTGTATTTTTGTAAATATAGAGATCTTGTTGTGTTGCCCAGACTGGTTTTGAACTCCTGGCCTTAACTGATCCTCCTGCCTCAGCCTCCCAAAACACTGGGATTATCGGTGTGAGCCACCATGCTAGCCATATCAGTTTGTAGTCAGTTAATTGTGATTTTTTTTATTTGTGTGTACTGTTATTTACACATGAATTTTTTTTTCTTTTCTTTTTTTTAGACAGGGTCTCACTCTGTTGCCTAGGCTGGAGTGCAGTAGTGCAGTCACAGCTCACTGCAGCCTCGACTTCCCGGGCTCAGGTGATCCTCCCTGTTTAGTCTCTCTAGTAGCTGGGACTACAGGCCTATGCCACCATATCCAGCTATTTTTTTTCTTTCATGATTATATATGGAACGCTTCACAAATTTGCATGTCATCCTTGCACAGGGGCCATGCTAATCTCTGTATTGTTCCAATTTTAGTACACGTGCTGCTGAAGGAAGCACTTTTTTTTTTTTTTTTTTTTGAGACGGAGTCTCGCTCTGTCACCCAGGCTGGAGTGCAGTGGAGCGATCTCGACTCACTGCAAGCTCCGCCTCCCGGGTTCATGCCATTCTCCTGCCTCAGCCTCTCCGAGTAGCTGGGACTACAGGCGCCCGCCACCACGCCCGGCTAATTTTTTGTATTTTTAGTAGAGACGGGGTTTCACCGTGGTCTCGATCTCCTGACCTTGTGATCTGCCCGCCTCAGCCTCCCAAAGTGCTGGGATTACAAGCATGAGCCACCGCGCCCGGCCCAGGAAGCACTTTTAATATTTTTTTGTACAGATGGGGTTTTGCCATGTTGCCCAGGCTGGTCTGGAACTCCCGGGCTCAAGTCATCTGCTCGCCTTGGCCTCCCAAAGTGCTGGGATTATAGGATGAACCACAATGCCTGACCGAATTTATCATTTTTATTGATATATAATTCACTTATCATAAAATTCCTTCACTTAAAAAAGTGTACAATTCAGTGGTTTTAAGTATATTCACAATGTTGTACAATCATAACTACTACTAATTCCAGGAAATTTTCATTACCATCTCCTCCCAAATCTTGTATCTGTTAGCAGTCACTCCCTATTCCTTGTGTTTTTTTAAAATTTTAATTAAAATTTTTCCTTTTTTTACAGATGGGGTCTTGCTCTGTTGCCCAGGATGGAGTGTACTGGCTATTCACAAGCTTGTTCCCATTACTGATCAGTACAAGAGTTGTGACCTGCTCTGTTTCTGACCTGGGCCAGTTCAGCCCTCCTTAGGTAACATGCAGAAACCTCTAACTTGTTGCAGACACCTGATCAACATAGTGGACTGCAGCTTAGAACTCTTGGACTCAAGTGATCCTCCTGCCTCAGCCTCCTGAGCAGCTGAGACTATAGGTGCATGCCACTATGCTTGGTCATTGTGGGTTTTTTTTCTTTTTCTTTTTTTTTTGCGACAGGGTCTGGCTCTGTCACCCAGGCTGGACTGCAATGGTGCAATCTTGGCTCACTGCAACCTCTGTCTCCTGGGCTCAAGCAATCCTCCCACCTCAGCTTCTTGAGTAGCTGGGACTACAGGCACGTGCCACCATGGCTGGCTAATTTTTTTGTATTTTTTGTAAAGACCGGGTTTCACTATGTTGCCCATGTTGGTCTTGAACTCCTGAGCTCAAGTGATCCTCCTGTTTTGCCTCCCAAAGTGCTGGGATTACATGAGGCACCTCGCCTGGCTGTTCTTTGTGTTTTAAAAAATATTTTTATCACCCAAATATTCACCCCAAGATAATTTTCTTTGTGCTCATTTGTAATATATTTGATATGCTCATTTGTAATATATTTGATATAACTAAAATCTTTTAGTTAAAAGGTTCCTCCTCCACCTCTTTTCATTTCCTTGTAATTTATTTGTTAAAGAATCTGGGCTGCTTGACCTGCAGAGTTTATCAGTCTAGATTTTGCTAATTGTGCAGTTACAGACTGAATGTTTGTGAATTAGGAGGTAATTATTTTGAGGTAACAAGTATTACCTAGTGTTTGGTTTTGTTAGCTAGTTGCTCTATGTTTATTTGACAATTTGGAAAGTTTGAAAAACTATCCTGCTGCTGCCATCTTCCCAGAATCTCTGGTTCTTTTTTGTTTCTATTTCTCATTGAGATTCTCCATCTGTTTGCTCATTATGTCTACATCTTCCTTTAACATATCTATAACAGCTACTTTAGAGTCCTTCTGCTAATTGGAACATTAGGATCATTTCTTTCTTTTTTTTTCCTTTTTTTGAGATGGAGTCTTGCTCTGTGGCCCAAGCTGGAGTGCAGTGGTACAATCTCGGCTCACTGCAACCTCCCCCTTCCCGGTTCAAGCAATCTTCCTGCCTCAGCCTCTGGAGTAGCTGGGATTACAGGTGCCTGCCACCATGCCCAGATAATTTTTGTATTTTTAGTAGAGACAGAGTTCATATTTTGGCCAGGCTGGTCTTGAACTCCTGACTTCAAGTGATCTGCCCACCTCGGCCCCCCAAAGTGCTAGAATTACAGGTATGAGCCACTGCACCTGGCCAGGATTATTTCATGATCAGATTTTCTTGATTACAGGTCACAATGACCAGTTTCTTCTCATGTCTAGAAATTTTGTTAACTTGGATAGATTCAAACTACAAACTCTGTTCTCACTGGGAAGCAACTAAAATCTCTGCTCAGTTTATTCTGCTTCTAGCTGCTGGTATTTTGCTGAGCCTCGTGAGGCCTCCTCAGAACACATAGTTTAGTGATCAGCCAAGGATTTTTAAATATTCTGTATGCAGATTTTGGGGCTCACAGTTTCTGCAAGCCCTTCTCATCAAGGACTTTCCTTCATCTTTCTGGCTATTCTGCCAGCACCTAAATCTATCATTTGATGTCTTAAATCAATAAGGCTGTGGCTTTCTGCTGCCCAAGCTATGTGCATTGGGCAATGTCCTCAGGCAAAAAGCCCTAATCACCAAATTTATCCATTATAGTTTTTCTTTTTTTTTTTTTTTTGAGTCTCACTCTGTCACCCAGGCTGGAGTGCAGAGTCCAATCTTGGCTCACTGCAACCTCCATCCCCTAGGTTCAAGCAATTCTCCTGCCTCAGCCTCCCAAGTAGCATTCCTGGGCTAATTTTTGTATTTTTAGTAGAGACGGGGTTTCACCATTTTGGTCAGGCTGGTCCCGAACTCCTGACCTCAGGTGATCTGCCTGCCTCGGCCTCCCAAAGCGCTGGGATTACAGGTATGAGCCACTAGGCCCGGCTCATTATAGTTTTTCAAGAATGGACTTGCCGGGCTCGGTGGCTCAAGCCTGTAATCCCAGCACTTTGGGAGGCCGAGGCGGGCGGATCACGTGGTCAGGAGATCGAGACCATCCTGGCTAACACGGTGAAACCCCGTCTCTACTAAAAATACAGAAAAATTAGCCAGGCGTGGTGGCGGGCGCCTGTAGTCCCAGATACTTGGGAGGCTGAGGCAGGAGAATGGCGTGAACCCAGGAGGCGGAGCTTGCAGTGAGCCGAGATCGCGCCACTGCACTCCAGCCTGGGCGACAGAGCGAGACTCCGTCTCAAAAAAAAAAAAAAAAAAAGAATGGACTTGTACTTGGCTAGCATGGTGAAATCCCATCTCTACGAAAAATACAAAAAATTAGCTGGGCGTGGTGGCAGGCGCCTGTAGTCCCAGCTACTCGGGAGGCTGAAGCAGGAGAATGGTGTGAACCTGGGAGGTGGAGCTAGCAGTGAGCCAAGATCACGCCACTGCACTCCAGCCTGGGTGCCAGAGCAAGACTCCGTCTCAAAAAAAAAAAAAAAAAAAAAGAGAATGTACTTGTACAGTTTCTGCCTATTTTTGAAAGCTCTCTGGTGCCTTTTATTTTTATTTTTCTCATGTCAGATGGGTAATGTGCTGACTTTGTAAGAAAGTTTGAGGGTAGCACATCTCATACCTGCACATGAACACCCAATCATCACACTCATGAGCTACAAAGGGATCTCTGGTGCCTTTAAATAGTTATTTTTAATATTTTGTCCAGATTTTGTAATTATTATCTATGGAGGATTAATCCAATCAAGCTTTCTACCATAACCGGAATACTACATCTGCATTTTAAAAAATCAACTTTGTTTTTTTAAAAATGTCTGTGAGTCAGGCATGGTGGCAATGTGCCTATAGTCCCAGCTACTTAGGAGATCTGAGAAGAGAGGATCACTTCAGGACAGGAGTTCGAGGCTGCAGTGAGCTATGATTTGGCCTGTGAATAGCAACTGCACCCCAGCCTGGATGACACAGCAAGACCCCGTCTCTTACCAAAAAAAAAAAAAAAAATCTTTGTGTGTTAGTTACCTAGGTGTTTCTATGTGCCTCATCCTGTGGTATGATGAACAAAACAGTCTTAGAAAACAATAAGGAGCTTTGCAACCTAACTTGACCAGGAATGGACCTATAATATTTCTTTAGTCATTCATTCCAAATACAGCCATATTCCAACTCATACTCCTAAGAAGCAGTGGGATATGTTACTCTGTAGAAGCCCTACCTGCCATTGACTGGCCACGTACGTGTGATGTCACTCACATAGCAAGAAGACTCACAACCTCCATCCAGAAGCACCATTTCTCCATCCTGGAACAAAGTAAGACATGTTAAAATGGATAAGCTCATGATTATAAGTTGTTTCTAGTAATCCAAAATATGCCTTTTTTTTTTTTTTTTTTTTCTGAGACGGAGTTTCACTCTTATTGCCCAGGTTGCAGTGCAATGGTGTGATCTCGGCTCACCACAACCTCCGCTTCCCACGTTCAAGCGATTCTCCTGCCTCAGCCTCTGAGCAGCTGGGATTACAGGTGCTTGCCACCACACCTGGCTAATTTTGTATTTTTAGTAGGGACGAGGTTTCTCCATGTTGGTCAGGATGGTCTCAAACTTCCGACCTCAGGTGATCTGCCTGCCTCGGCTTCCCAAAGTGTGTGGATTACAGGCGTGAGCCACTGCACTTGGTCCATTTTATTTTTTTAAAGCTCTAATTTAAAGGACACTAATTGCTAGTTTCTTCTATTTATCTACACAGCATCTAAACTTTCTAGATGTTTGAAACGAGGCATGTGAAAACAAAACTTTTCAGATGAATTCACCCTGCCACAAGAAAGTTGGCAATGTGTAGTGTTTCAGTGTATAGGCTTTGGAACCAGACTCCTTGGGATTGAATTACTAGGTGTAAACATTAGCACATAATAAATATCACTATTATCATTTTTTTTTTAAGAAAAAAAAAAACAAAACCCATAGGCCTTTGCTTTATGAAACAAGAGAAAAAAACAATCCTATATACGTTGGTATGCCGGTGGTATGCCGGGCCTTATTCAAACACAGCCACCCTTAAACATTTAACCTTGGAATATCACTTCCCTCTTTTTTTTTCTGAGACAGAGTCTTGCTCTGTTGCCCAGGCTTGAATGCAGTGGCGTGATCTCAGCTCACTGCAACCTCCGCCTCCTGGGTTCAAGCGATTCTCCTGCCTCAGCCTCCCAAGTAGCTGGGATTACAGGTACCCGCCACCACACCTGGCTAACTATGTTGGCCAGGATGGTCTCGATCTCTTGACCTCGTAATCTGCCTGCCTCGGTCTCCCAAAGTGCTGGAATTACAGGCACGAATCACCGCGCCAGGCCCCACTTCCCCTTTCGCTCTCCATCATAATACATGTGGGGAAAGAAGAAAACTTTAAGTATATCTCTAACTTTTAAACTGTCATGTTATGCTGAAATTATCTCTCTATGCCCTTGAAGACAGAGTATATGTTATTCATATCTAAGTAAGTACAAAATTTGACAAACAGTAGAATAATGGGTAAATGATAACATATAGTAATGGCAACTTGAAATGATGAATGTGATTTTTCATTTTTGGCAAAAGATAGAATAAATTTCTGCTAGTAAACAACTAAATCCTGGATAAAATGTATTTTATGAAATGTTGACTTTTTTTTTTTGAGATGGAGGCTTGCTCTATTGCCCAGAGCTGGAGTGCAGTGGCGCAACCTTGGCTCACTGCAATCTCTGCCTCCTGGGTTCCAGCGATTCTCCTGCCTCAGCCTCCTGAGTAGCTGGGACTACAGGCGCATGCCACAACACCCAGCTAATTTTTGTATTTTTAGTAGAGACGGGGTTTCACCATGTTGGCCAGGATGGTCTTGAACTCCTGGCTTCAAGTGATCCCCACCTGCCTCAGCCTCCCAAAGTGCTGAGGTTACAGGCATGAGCCACTGGGGTGCCTGGCCCTGTATGTTTACTTTTTAAAGAAACCATCTAATGAGATTTACTAGACTAAGGAGAAAAGGCAAAAATATATCAAGAATATAAAAGGGTACATAACTATAAATACAAAGTAGCTTAAAATGTAAGACAACACTGTGAGTAATTTAGACAAAATGGACAAAATGGTAGAAACATATAACTTATGAAACTGTCTTAGTAAGAGTAGAAGTATAAATTGACATAATCTCTTTGGAAATGTTTGGTACTATCACAGTTGCAGATATGCATATCCTATGACCCAGCAATTCCATTATTAGGTGTCCCTTAGACAAACTTAGTAACTTGTATACCAGGAAAAATGCACAAGAATGATCAAAGTAAGAATCTGAAAAAAATCATAAAGATCTATGAATATTTATCACATTAAGAAATTAACACTGAGAAAATTTTTATAATATTTATTAAATTCACTTAAAAATAAACCCATTACATGTTAAGATAAATAACATTTTTATGAAAAAAACTATTTTTCTAAATATAAATAGAAAATTGGCATTGTTTGCATTTTCTAAATTTTTTTGTCTAGTGTCACAGAAGACAGCTGGACTCTCATACTGCCTGTGCATTCAGTCTTTTGTGTTATCATAAAACTTCTGGGATACTCCAGTGTACACTAGTAAGAGAATGTCTGTGTTCTTATGAAAATATATTTAACTTCATGAACCACACTAACTGCTGCTCTATACTATAGGAATTAAAATAGGCCGGGCATGGTGGCTCATGCCTGTAATCCCAGCACTTTGGGAGGCCAAGGCGGGCAGATCACTTGAGGCCAGGAGTTTGAGACCAGCCTGGCCAACATGGTGAAACCTCGTCTCTACTAAAAATACAAAAATAGCCAGGCATGGTGGGCGCCTGTAATCCCAGCTACTCAGGAGGCTGAGGAAGGAGAATCGCTTGAACCTGGGAGGTAGAGAGAGGTTGCAGTGAGCCGAGATTGCACTATTGCACTCCAGTTTGGGCAACAAGAGTGAAACTCCATCTGAAAAAAAAAATGCGAGAAGAAAGAAAATGCCTCAATATATGAGGGATACTGAATTAGGAGTTTAAAAGTACACGAAGGAAAATATCAGGCCCAAAGAGTTCTACATGTGTTTACCCAATTTTCAAGAAACATTAATTCAAGTCATTGCATAATACTAAGAATGAGACTATTAATTTTTCTGAGCTTAGTTTGACCTTGATATGAAAACCAGAAAAAGACAGCATAAGAAAGAAATTATATAGGCCAAACTCACTCGTGAACACAGATCTGAATATCCTAAACTAAGTATTATTAAGTTGAAATGAATAGTGCTAAAGATAAGAAACGATGCTCAATTTCATTGTTAATTAAGGTAATAAAAATTAAGACCACAAAGAGATGCTATGTTATACCAAGTAGAATGGCAGAAATTAAGAGGTCTGATAATACCAGGGGATGGAGAGGATGTAGCTGACAGAATTGCACACTGCTAGTGAAGTATAAACAGACACAAATAGGAAAGGTTTATATTATCATATATATTTTATTTATTATTTATTTTTTGAGACAGAGTCTCGCTCTGTCACCAGGCTGGAGTGCAGTGGCGCGATCTCAACTCATTGCAACCTCCGACTCCCTGGTTCAAGTGATTTTCCTGCCTCAGCCTCCCGAGTAGCTGGGATTACAGGCACGCACCACCACACCTGGCTAAATTTTTTTGTATTTTTAGTAGAGACGGGTTTTCACCATGTTGGCCAGGATGGTCTTGAACTCCTGGCCTCGTGATTCACTCGCCTCGGCCTCCCAAAGTGCTGGGATTACAGGTGTGAGCCACTGTGCCCAGCCTACACATATATATATATATATTTTTAAAGACAAGGTCTTGCTCTGTTGCCCAGGCTGGAGTGCAGTGGCATGATCGCAGCTCACTGCAACCTTGAACTCCCCAGGCTCAGATGATCCTTCCCACCTTAGCCTCCCAAGTAACTGGAACTAGAGGCATGTGCCATCATGCCTGGTTCATTTTTGTATTTTTTTTGTAGAGATAGGGTTTCGCTATGTTGCCCAGGCCGGTCTTGAACTCCTGTGTTCAAGGGATCTGCCCGCCTTGACCTCCCAAAGTGCTGGGATTACAGATGTGGGCCACCTCACCCAGTCTATGATATTTAGGAGTTAAAAAAAATCCCTCCAAACTACCTATAGAGTATACAATTTGTATAGAGTTTATAAACAAATAGTAGCTAATTAATACTGTTTGGGGAGTCATATATATGTAATACAACTATTTCTTAAAAGTCAAGAGAAAAACAAAATTTAGTTACCAGTTACCTTTGGGAGGGAGGAAGTGGGATGGGACAGCATAAGGGTAGGTGTGCTGTATTGCTACTGTTCTAGCTCTAAAATCGACTGCTTGGTTGATGGGTATTCGTTTTTATTTTTGTTTTTTTTAACTATGCTGTATAATTTACATGTTTGCTATATTTTTTTCTTTTGGATTTATTGAATACTAAATCAGTAAAGAAATGGACTTAATAAAGGAATACACAATTCCTTCACCTGTATAGTCACATGGGATGAAAATCATAGAAGAGGCCGGGCGCGGTGTCTCACGCTTGTAATCCCAGCACTTTGGGAGGCCGAGGCGGGCGGATCACGAGGTCAGGAGATCGAGACCACGGTGAAACCCCGTCTCTACTAAAAATACAAAAAATTAGCCGGGCGTGGTGGCGGGCGCCTGTAGTCCCAGCTACTCGGAGAGGCTGAGGCAGGAGAATGGCATGAACCCGGGAGGCGGAGTTTGCAGTGAGCCGAGATTGTGCCACTGCACTCCAGCCTGGGTGACAGAGCAAGACTCCGTCTCAAAAAAAAAAAAAAAAAAAAAAAAAAAAAAAAAAAAAAAAAAAAAAGAAAATCATAGAAGATATGTTCCCTCACAGCTAATAGTGATTTCTTAAAATCTTTCTGCCCAGAAAATCTGCTTGGCTCACTGTTGTTGCCGCAAGTCCTCAGAGAAGGAGAGTTATAATGAAATGAGCAGAGGCTTTAGAGTAGAATACTTGGCTCTGCACTAATATGTTGTTTTAGGTTTTTAAATATTTAAATATTTATTTATTTAGAGACAGAGTCTCGCTCCATAGCCCAGGCTGGAGCACTGGAGTGCAGTGGTGTGATCTCGGCTCACTACAACTTATGCCTCCCGGGCTCAAGCAATTCTCCTGCCTCAGCCTCCAGAGTAGCTGGGATTACAAGCATGTGCCACCACACCTGGCTAATTTTTGTATTTTTTAGTAGAGACATGGTTTCACCATGTTGGCCAGACTGGTCTCAAACTCCTGACCTCAAGCGATTCACCCGCCTTGGCCTCTCAAAGTGCTAGGATTACAGGCCTGAGCCACCACGCCTGGCCTATGTTGTTTTATTTTTTGAAGTTCATTTTCCTCATCTATTAAAGAGGCATGTTAATAATTCCTTTCTTTTTTTTTTTTTTGGAGAAAGAGCCTCATCCTGTCACCCAGGCTGGAGTGCGGTGGCACCATCTCAGCTCACTGCAAACTCTGCCTCCTAGGTTCAAGCAATTCTCTGTCTCAGCCTCCCAAGTAGCTAGGATTACAGGCGCCCACCACCATGCCCAGCTAATTTTGTATTTTTAGTAGAGATGGGGTTTCACCATCTTGGCCAGGCTGGTCTCAAACTCCTAACCTTGTGATCTACCCACTTCAGCCTCCCAAAGTGCTGGGATTACAGGTGTGAGCCACCGCACCCGGCCAATAATTCCTCCTTTCTAACAGAGCTAATTTAAGGACAAAATGAGATAATGTCTGTAAAACCATTTTACAAGCAATAATATACTTTTAAAATGTCAGCTAATTTGTGAAAGCTGAAGGTTAGAGGACCATGAGGTTAGCAGGTTTTCTACTAGGCTATCTGGACCTAGTGGGAGTAGCACTGAGGGCATCTCACGTACCTT
Source organism: Symphalangus syndactylus (assembly GCF_028878055.3). Lineage (NCBI taxonomy): Eukaryota > Metazoa > Chordata > Mammalia > Primates > Hylobatidae > Symphalangus > Symphalangus syndactylus. Next base: position 18,868,964 of record NC_072440.2, read on the forward strand.
GATGAGTTGATTATTTTTCACATAGTGCAAAGTGTTTGACCGATTACCACCAGCCACCACAGGTGGATAGGCTAAGATGTCTGCGCCACGAGCCCGGCATTCAAATTCAAACTGTGAAAAACAACAGCAAGGTATGACTCAAAGGGTTTCTGTAGGGCTGCCCCAGCCCAGGCTCTCTTCAACAGCCCATACCTCCATACCGGTACTTATCTTAAGTCATTACTGGGAAACTATTCATCATATCTAACCAAACCTTTTACGTTGTAATTTCAGTCCATTTCTTTTATTCTCACCCCATGTACTATAATCTATGTAAGTATACTTTTTTATTCCCACAAATCCTGTTATTTCAACCCTATTATTAAATCTGTTCTTTTTTCTTTAGTGTTTTCTAAATTTCTTATAATTTTCAAATTAAGTCCAGAAGACAGAAAACTATGATGAAGGCTGAGCCTTGAAATACCATCATGTAAGGTTACTATTTGTTTATTCTTATTTAGCTAAACACCGAAATGTGACTTACATTTTTAACAACAGCTCTAAATTACTAATTCCAATCTTTCAAATAGCTACAAATCTAAATGCTCTGGAAAAGTGAAAACGGATGCTAGGAAAATTGCAGTCCTACTAATTTCACTACGTTCCAGGATACAGGATGGAGCTGGAGGTTGGTGAGTATCTGCTACTATCTACAGCACTTTCTCAACCTCTATTTTTTTTTGAGACATGGTATTGCTGTCACCCAGGCTGGAGTGCAGTGGGGCAATCATAGTTCACTATAGCCTGAACCTTCCAGGCTCAAGCCATCCACCTACCTCAGCCTCCAGAGTAACTGGACTACAGGTGTGCCACCATGCCCAACTAATTTTTTTTTATTTTTGTAGAGATGAGGGCTCAGTATGTTGCCCAGGCTGGTCTCGAACTCCTGGGCTCAAGTGATCCTCCCATGTCGGCCTCCCAAAGTAATGGAATTACAGGCATGTGCCACCACACCTGGCCTCAGCCTCTTTTTTTTTTTTCTTTTTTTTTGAAACAGTCTTGCTCTGTTGCCCAGGATGGAGTGCAGTGCAGTGGCATGATCTTGGCTCACTGCAACCTGTGCCTCCCAGGTTTAAGTGATTCTCGTGTCTCAGCCACTTGACTAGCTGGGATTATGGGCATACGTTACCATACCTAGCTAATTTTTGTATTTTTAGTAGAGACGGGGTTTGGCCATGTTGGCCAGGCTGGTCTCAAACTCCTGGCCTCAAGTGATCTGCCTGCCTTGGCCTCCCACAGTGCTGGGATTACAGGCATGAGCTCCACGCCCAGCCCTCAGCCTCTTCTTTACATTGACCTAAACAGTATTACTTTTGTCACCTCACATTGCTGAATCTTCCCTTCATCATCATCTGTGCTACTTTGCAATTTTCTTCCTTTACTTGTAACACAGTATATTTTAGACTTATAAATGACCAGGGATATTTCAGAACCAAATTCTCTCCAATGACATGCTGGTCATCACTATCACAAAAGCAGACTGCACTGCCATTTCTGCAAATCAAATTACTTTATTATATTCACCTCCAACAAGATGGTGAAGCTAACCATCTAAATCTCACCTTAGCATAAAGAAAGGCTTCTTCCACAGGGGCTTTACTGGCGAACATGGTTTCTATGAAAGCCTGCAAAGAGAAAGGAGGATGAAAAGAACACGATCTCATTCTATGTTGCTTACTCGAATATTCAAAATACTAGAGCTCAGATGAAAAGCACCTTTCCCCACAATTTCGTCAACCTGAAGTTGTGACTTACTGTGGATAATAATACAGTTTTTTTTTTTGAGACGGAGTCTCGCTGTGGCACCCAGGCTGGAGTGCAGTGGCGTGATCTCGGCTCACTGCAAGCTCCGCCTCCTGGGTTCACGCCATTCTCCTGCCTCAGCCTCCCAAGTAGCTGGGACTGCAGGCGCCCGCCACCATGCCCGGCTAATTTTTTGTATTTTTAGTAGAGACGGGGTTTCACTGTGATAGCCAGGATGGTCTGGATCTCCTGACCTTGTGATCTGCCTGCCTCGGCCTCCCAAAGTGCTGGGATTACAGGCGTGAGCCACCATGCCCGGCCAATAATATAGATTTCTGAAAGGAAAACATTTTGCTTTGATTTGAATGTGTCCCCTCCAAAATTCACGTTGCAATTTAATCCCCACTGGGGTGATAGTAAGAAGTGGGGCCTTTTGGGTAGTGACTAAATCATGAGGGCTCTGCCCTCATAGATGGGATTAGTGACCTTATAAAGGGGCTTGGCGGAGTGAGTTTGGCCCCTCTTGATTTTCTGTCCCTTCTGCCACATGAGGATACCTAGAGGGTGCCACCTATCAGGAATTTCCCTTCACCAGACACTGAATGTGCTGGCACCTTGACCTTGGACTTCCCAGCCTCCAGAACTATGAGGAAATACATTTCTATTGCTTATAAATGATCCAATCTCAGGTACTTTGTAATAGCAGCACAAACATACTAAGATATACATTTGTTATTTATGTCACAAAATGCCTCAATAGCCCCATGTATGAAATTATGGATTGAATGGTCTAGTCTATAGCAAGGTTTCCCAACCTCAGTACTACTGACATTTGGGGCCAGATAATTCCTCATGGGAGAGCTGTCCTGTTCAACGTAGGATGCCAGAAGCATTCCCAATTGTGATAACAGGACACTACCAAAATGCTCCCTAGGGGACAACACTGCTCCCCCACTGAGAACCACTGACCTATAAGTAATTTTATGTGATAACCACACTATATGTGTGTGCATTCTTTTTTTTTTTTTTGAGACAGAGTCTCACTCCATCCCGCAGGCTGGAGTGCAGTGGAGTGATCAGAACTCACTGCAGCCTCAAACTCCTGGGCTCAAGTGATCCTCCCGCCTTAGCCTCCTAAGTAGCTGGGACTACAGATGCATGCCACCATGCCCAGCTAATTTTTAAATTTTTCATAATTTTTAATGTTTTCAGCCTCTCAGGGTGACTCACACGTGTAACCCAGCACTTTAGGACGCTGAGGTGAGAGGATCGCTTGAGCTCAGGAGCTCGAGATGAGCCTGGGCAACATAGTGAGACACTATCTCTCTAAAAACAAACAAACAAACAAACAAACAAACAAACAAACAAACAAACAAACAGGCTGGGTGCATTGGCTCAAGCCTGTAATCCCAGCACTCTGGGAGGCTGAGGCGGGCAGATCATGAGGTCAAGAGTTCGAGTTCAGTCTGTCCAACATAGGGAAACCCCATCTCTACGAAAAATACAAAAAATCAGCTGGGTGTGGTAGTGTGCGCCTGTAATCCCAGCTACTCAGGAGGGTGGGACAGGAGAATCGCGTGAACCGGGAGGCAGAGGTTGCAGTGAGCCGAGATTGTGCCACCGCACTACAGCCTGGGCCACAGTGGGATACTCTGTCTAAAAAAAAAGAAAACATGAAAACATTTCATAGTATGAGGTAATGGCATTGCCAAAATGCCCCAAAGAGTAAAAGCAAGTGGTGCAATGGTGGGAATATTTACATGGCTTGCTGCCTCTCTTCATTCAAATCTTTCCTCAAATGTTTCCTCCTCACAGAGGCCCTTCCTGACTATCCCATCTAAATTAGCACCTTCCATTACATTTCATCCCCCTTCACTGCTTCATTTTTCTTCATAGCATTTAATTCCAGATGACTTCATGTCTTATTTGCTTACTGTCTCTCTTCCACCAGAATGTAACTGTGAAGAGTGAGCACGGATAGTCTATTGTGCTCACTAATGTATCCTCAGAACCCAGAGCAGTGCCTGGCATACAGTTGGTACTCAGTAAATATCTGCTGGATAATGAGCAATTAAAATCAATTAAAGGGGCTGGGCACGGTGGCTCATGACTATAATCCCAGCACTTTGGGAGGCCGAGGTGGCGGATCACGAGGTTGAGATCGAGATCATCCTGGCTAACACAGTGAAACACGATCTCTACTAAAAATACAAAAAAATTAGCTGGATGTGGTGGCACGCACCTGTAGTCCTAGTTACTTGGGAGGCTGAGGCAGGAGAATCGCTTGAACCTGGGAGGTGGAGGTTGCAGTGAGCCGAGATCGTGCCACTGAACCCCAGCCTGGGTGACAGAGTGAGACTCCATCTCAAAAAAAAAAAAATAAGAAAATAAACAGCTGGGTGTGGTGGCTCACGCCTGTAATCCCAGCACTTTGGGAGGCTAAGGCAGGTAGATCACTTGTGGCCAGGAGTTCGAGACCAGCCTGGCCAACATGGCAAAATCCTGCTGTCTCCGCTAAAAATACAAAAAATTAGCTGGGCATAGTGGTGGGCACCTGTAATCCCAGATGCTCAGGAGGCTGAAGTAGGAGAATCACTTGTACCCAGAAGGTGGAGGTGGCAGTAAGCTGAGATCGTGCCACTGCACTCCAGCCTGGGTACCACAGCAAGACTCCATCTCAAAAAAAGAAAAATAAATAAAAAATCAATTAAAGGACACTTGCACACACAATCACAAATGTTGACAACTTATTCAGCACTATATTTTTAGCATGAAACCTAAAAAATATGGCAGTCCTAGTGGCTTCATTCACTCAAAAGAGGGATTTGTCTTTTTATTAATTTTGCTTTGAAACCTTATTGCCTGGCATAGATAACTGTTGATGTCATGGCTTAAAATTTTTTTTTTTTAAGAGATGGGGTCTTGCTATGTTGCCCACACTGGAGGGCAGTGGCTATTCACAGGCACAATCATGGTGCACTACTGCCTTGAACTCCTGGGCTCAAGCGATCCTTCTGCTTCAGCCTCCTGAGTAGCTGGGACTATAGGTGCACACCATTGTGCCAGGACAGTTGTGACTCTTTCAAACTGTTAGGTAGACTCAACAGGATAGAAAAGTTCCTCCTCCTGGCTGGGCGCGGTGGCTCACGCTTGTAATCCCAGCACTTTGGGAGGCCGAGGCAGGCGGATCATGAGGTCAGGAGATCGAGACCACGGTGAAACCCCGTCTCTACTAAAAAAAAAATACAAAAAATTAGCCGGGCGTGGTGGCGGGCGCCTGTAGTCCCAGCTACTCGGAGAGGCTGAGGCAGGAGAATGGCGTGAACCCGGGAGGCGGAGCTTGCAGTGAGCCGAGATTGCGCCACTGCACTCCAGCCTGGGCGACAGAGCGAGACTCCGTCTCAAAAAAAAGAGAAAAGTTCCTCCTCCTTCCTAGGTGATCAAATGCCTAATCTTGCTTTACTTCTTTTTGTAATGAATGTGCCTCCTATGAGTCAATTTCTTTACAGAGCATTCCAGGTACACATGATACGCAGTTCAAATGCTACCTACCCTTACTATATGCTTGATGTCCTTCCAGTAAAGATCAAGAGTTAGACTTCATGATTGGCACTTCTAGGACTGTCTTGTCACAACGTAGCCCATACTACCAATAAAGACTTAACACTCTTACTTCACTAAGTGCTACCTGAATGTTTGTATTTTGACTGTTAAAAAATGTAAAATGGGCTTTCTTTGCATTTCACCCTGCATCTCATAATCAGAACACATCACAAATGAACACTGTAAAGCTAATGGAGAAGGGAGAGTAGAGAGAAAAAGCATTTCACAAACCATTTCAGGAAAGTTGTGTGTGTGTGTGACAGAGAGAGAGATTGGGGGAGGGATCCCTTAACATTGTCCTATGGATCTTTTCTTAGCTTATTTTAAAAATCAATAATTTGAGGCTGGGCGCAGTGGCTTACACCTGTAATCCCACCACTTTGGGAGGCTGAGGCAGGTGGATAACGAGGTGAGGAGTTCAAGACCTGCCTGGCCAAAATGGTGAAACCCTGTCTCTACTAAAAATACAAAAATTAGCCGGGCATGGTGGCGGGCACCTGTAATTCCAGCTACTCAGGAGGCTGAGGCAGAGAATTGCTTGAATCCGGGAGGCGGAGGTTGCAGTGAGCCTATATCGTGCCACTGCACTCCAGCCTGGGCGACAGAGTAAGACTCCATCTTAAAAAAAAAAAAAAAAAATCAATGACTTGAAGGAAGACACAGATGTATGTCGACCACGTTTGTTTAAGTATTAAGCAGTCTTTGCTGGTCTGGCTGGGGCTAGTAGTGAACACTGTACTTGAAGGATATTAACAAACGAGAGAGCACACAGAAGAGGGTTACCAAAATGAGGGGAAATATAACATATGAGGAATGGTTAAGGAAAACAAGAACGTTTAACTTTGGGAGACTAAAGGTAGAATATAGAGAAGTAGGCCTGAAATGTTGGTGTGCTATTATGCTGTGAGGCTTAATTCCAGCAGGTCTGAAATTAGCCTGAGCTGTTCTGCTAAAGTTCCTGTATGACACTGATTTGGGCCAAGGCCTGAAGCATGCTGATAAACAGTGTTGCAGGGAGTTTCAGAGCAGTTTGTATCAGCTAATTAAGTTAATCTGTAGATAAGGTGTGAAGTAGGGTTACAACTTCATTTTATTTTTTATTTTTTTTTATTTTTTATTAATTTTTTTTGCATACAAAAACAATAAACATTTTCTAAAAATACATACAAACAAAAAGATGCGTATCAAACATATTAGGAAGGTTGCACATGGGAAGTCGGGGAATAGAAATGGGGGTGGGAGTTAAAATAAATGAGAGAGGGACTTTATATGGATCAGTGATAATAACTCAATCCTCTATTTGACAAAGAAGAGGGAGAAGGAAGAGGAAGAAAAAGAAAGTGGGATAAAGGATCAGAAAGGGAGGAAAATAGAAAAAATTAGAGTATGACTCCAGGGTAGACCTGTTTTGTTGTCATTGAGTTGGTTGGTTGGTTTGTCTGTTGTATTCTTCATGTTTCGCCAAGTTGGCCAGACTGGTCTCGAACTCCTAGCCCGAAGTGATCAACCCGCCTCGCCCCCCAGAGTGCCGGGACCACAGGCGTGAGCCACCACGTCCAGCCCCCACATTGCTTCTGGCCTCCGTGGTAGACCTCCCAGACGGAGCGGCCAGGCAGAGGAGCTCCTCACTTCTACCCAGACACGGGGCGGCCGGGCAGAGGGGCTCCTCACTTCCCAGACGGGGCGGCCAGGCAGAGACGCTCCTCACTTCTTCCCAGACGATAGGTGGCCGGGCAGAGGCGCTCCTCACTTCCCAGACGATGGGTGGTCGGGCAGAGGCGCTCCCCACTTCCCAGACGATGGGTGGCCGGGCAGAGGCGCTCCTTACTTCTCAGACGATGGGCGGCCGGGCAGAGGCGCTCCTCACCTCCCAGACGATGGGTGGCCGGGCAGAGGCACTCCTCACTTCCCAGATGAGGCAGCCGGGCAGAGGCGCTCCTCACTTTCCAGACGATGGGTGGCCGGGCAGAGGCGCTCCTCACCTCCCAGACGATGGGTGGCCGGGCAGAGGCGCTCCTCACCTCCCAGACGGGGCGGCCAGGCAGAGGCGCTCCTCACTTCTTCCCGGACGGGGCGGCCGGGCAGAGGCGCTCCTCACTTCTTCCCGACGGGGCGGCCGGGCAGAGGCGCTCCTCACTTCTTCCCGGACGGGGCGGCCGGGCAGAGGCGCTCCTCACTTCTTCCCGGACGGGGCGGCCGGGCAGAGGCGCTCCTCACTTCTTCCCGGACGGGGCGGCCGGGCAGAGGCGCTCCTCACTTCTTCCCGGACGGGGCGGCCGGGCAGAGGCGCTCCTCACTTCTTCCCGGACGGGGCGGCCGGGCAGAGGCGCTCCTCACTTCTTCCCGGACGGGGCGGCCGGGCAGAGGCGCTCCTCACTTCTTCCCGGACGGGGCGGCCGGGCAGAGGCGCTCCTCACTTCTTCCCGGACGGGGCGGCCGGGCAGAGGCGCTCCTCACTTCTTCCCGGACGGGGCGGCCGGGCAGAGGCGCTCCTCACTTCTTCCCGGACGGGGCGGCCGGGCAGAGGCGCTCCTCACTTCTTCCCGGACGGGGCGGCCGGGCAGAGGCGCTCCTCACTTCTTCCCGGACGGGGCGGCCGGGCAGAGGCGCTCCTCACTTCTTCCCGGACGGGGCGGCCGGGCAGAGGCGCTCCTCACTTCTTCCCGGGGCAGCCGGGCAGAGGCGCTCCTCACTTCCCAGACGGGGCGGCCGGGCAGAGGCGCTCCTCACTTCCCAGACGGTGGGTGGCCGGGCAGAGGCGCTCCTCACTTCCCAGATGATGGGTGGCCGGGCAGAGGCGCTCCTCACTTCTTCCCGGACGGGGCGGCCGGGCAGAGGCGCTCCTCACTTCTTCCCGGACGGGGAGCCCGGGCAGAGGCGCTCCTCACTTCTTCCCGGACGGGGCGGCCGGGCAGAGGCGCTCCTCACTTCTTCCCGGACGGGGGCGGCCGGGCAGAGGCGCTCCTCACTTCTTCCCGGACGGGGCGGCCGGGCAGAGGCGCTCCTCACTTCCTCCTGGACGGGGCAGCCGGGCAGAGGCGCTCCTCACCTCCCAGACGATGGGAGGCCGGGCAGAGGCGCTCCTCACCTCCCAGACGATGGGTGGCCGGGCAGAGGCGCTCCTCACTTCCCAGACGGGGCGGCCGGGCAGAGGCGCTCCTCACTTCCCAGACAGGGCGGCCGGGCAGAGGCGCTCCTCACTTCCCAGACGATGGGTGGCCGGGCAGAGGCGCTCCTCACTTCCCAGACGGGGCGGCCGGGCAGAGGCGCTCCTCACTTCCCAGACGATGGGTGGCCGGGCAGAGGCGCTCCTCACTTCCCAGACGGTGGGTGGCCGGGCAGAGGCGCTCCTCACTTCCCAGACGGTGGGTGGCCGGGCAGAGGCGCTCCTCACTTCCCAGACGGTGGGTGGCCGGGCAGAGGCGCTCCTCACTTCCCAGACGGTGGGTGGCCGGGCAGAGGCGCTCCTCACTTCCCAGACGGTGGGTGGCCGGGCAGAGGCGCTCCTCACTTCCCAGTCGGTGGGTGGCCGGGCAGAGGCGCTCCTCACTTCCCAGACGGTGGGTGGCCGGGCAGAGGCGCTCCTCACTTCCCAGACGGGGCGGCCGGGCAGAGGCGCTCCTCACTTCCCAGACGGTGGGTGGCCGGGCAGAGGCACTCCTCACTTCCCAGACGGTGGGTGGCCGGGCAGAGGCGCTCCTCACTTCCCAGACGGTGGGTGGCCGGGCAGAGGCGCTCCTCACTTCCCAGACGGTGGGTGGCCGGGCAGAGGCGCTCCTCACTTCCCAGACGGTGGGTGGCCGGGCAGAGGCGCTCCTCACTTCCCAGACGGTGGGTGGCCGGGCAGAGGCGCTCCTCACTTCCCAGACGGTGGGTGGCCGGGCAGAGGCGCTCCTCACTTCCCAGACGGTGGGTGGCCGGGCAGAGGTGCTCCTCACTTCCCAGACGGGGCGGCCGGGCAGAGGCGCTCCTCACTTCCCAGACGGGGCGGCCGGGCAGAGGTGCTCCTCACCTCCCAGACGGGGCGGCCGGGCAGAGGTGCTCCTCACCGGTGCTCCTCACCTCCCAGACGGGGCGGCCGGGCAGAGGCGCTCCCCACTTTCCAGATGGGGCGGCGGCCGGGCAGGGGTTGCAATCCCAGCACCCTGGCAGGCCAAGGCAGGCGGCCGGGGGGTAGAGGCTGCCGCGAGGCCAGACCACGCCACCGCACTCCAGCCCGGGCAACACCGAGCACTGGGTGAGCGAGACTCCGTCTGTAGTCCCAGTACCTCGGGAGGCTGAGGCGGGCAGAGCAGTCGGCGTCAGGAGCTGGCGACCAGCGTGGCCAAGATGGCGAACGCGTGCCTGCATCCAGAGGAGAAAAGGCAGGCAGGGGTCGCGCGCGCCGGCAGTCCCAGGCAGTCTGCGGCGTGGGCAGCAGCAAGCCAAGTAGATTGTAGCCTGGGCCAGAGAGGGAAAGAAAGAAAGAAAGAAAGAGAGAGAGAGAGAGAGAGAGAGAGGGAGAGGGAGGGAGGGCTTCATTTTTTTTTTTGAGATAGAGTCTTGCTCTGTCACCAGGCTGGAGTGCAGTAGCGTGATCTTGGCTCATTGGAACCTCCACCTCCCAGGTTCAAGCAATTCTCCTGTCTCAGCCTCCCAAGAAGCTAGGATTACAGGCACCCACCACCAAGTCCAGCTAATTTTTGTATTTTTAGTAGAGATGAGGTTTCACCATGTTGGCCAGGATGGTCTTATTTCTTGACCTCGTGATCCACCCGCCTTGGCCTCCCAAAGTGCTGGGATTACAGGTGTGAGCCACTGTGCCCGGGCACAACTTCATTCTTTTGTATGTAGATATCCATCTGTCCCAGCACAACTGACTCATTTAAAAAAAAATTCATCCTTGGTTTGATATGGCACATGCTTTGAAATCATGGAATGTGGAAATGATAGAATCTGAGCTAGCAAAATGGATTGGGAGGGAATTCTGAATCGCTGGTAGGTCTGCTAAATATTCAGTAGTTTGGTTAGTGCCTTCAGTGCTGGCTGAAAGTAAGCTCAGAATCTCTTAGATGAGCTTCTCTTTTTGATCAACAGATGGAGCTCTAACCCAAAGAAACTGGGCTACTATCATTTTTTTTTTTTTTTTTGATAGTCAACTGAGACCAACCACAGCTAAAATAATTCGAGTGGCAAGTTGAAAGCGACATGTGAAAAACCATGGACGTAAGGGGCTATTCAGTGAAGAAAATGAGCCATTTTCTAGATTATTACATGCAATACCCTGAGGCACTCTTTAAAAATGGTTCCTGAGAATTTTAGATCAAAGAACAGTATCTCTCATTTTGAATATTGCTGAGTGAGAGAGAAAGGTTCACAGGGAAACCTCTAGTTTATTAAAATGGATGAAGGGAGGGGCCTATCATACGTATCTAGATATGGGCAACTGTCCTGCCCCTCCCTCGTCACATAGTCAGTGCCTCCTGAAGCTACAGAAATGCTGTGGATGCAGACAGTATGGTTCTGGTTGTATGAGGACAGAAATGAACTCCATTATGGGATACCCCTCACCCAGGTTATGACTGATACTGTGATAGAAGGCATCCACCAGCATGAACTTCATATGTGACTTTGCTGTTAGATCTCAGGAAGATGTAAAAAGGCAGTTTAAGATCTTTTATCCCAACTTCTTGGATAATAAAAAGATAGTAAGTTTAGGACTTTACAAAAGAAATAAAATCAAGAAAGAAAGGGGGCATGAAAAAGAATAAGGTTAGATCCTTAGTTTATACCATATATAAATATTAACTCAAAATGGGTCAAAGACCTAAACATAAAACTATAAAACTCTTAGAAGAAAACATAGGGGAATATCTTTGTGACACTGGATTTAGTAATATTTTCTTGGATATGACACCAAAAGCACAGTTAACAACAACAAAAAAACAAACTGGCCTTTATAAAAATCAAAACATTTTGAGCACTAAAGGACGCTATCAATAGTAAAAAGCCAACCCTCATAATGGGAGAATATTTGCAAACCATATATCGGATTAAGAGTTAATATCAAAAACATATAAGGAATTCCCACAACTCAACAACAAAAAAATCCAACCCAATTTGAAAAAATGGGCAAAGGAACTGAACAGGTATTTCTCCAAATAAGATATATAAATAACCAATAAACACATGAAAATATGTGAAAATATGCTCAACATCACTAATTGTTAAGGAAATGCAAATAAAAACTATGAGATGTCATTTCACACCCGTTAAGATGGCTAGTACTCAAAAGGCAGAAAATAACAAGTATTGATTGGCAAGAATGTAGAAAAACTGGAACCCTTGTGCATTGCTGGTAAAAATGTGAAATGGTCCATTTGCTGTGGAAAACTGTATGGTGGTTTCTCAAAAAATTAAATATATAATCAGGAGGCTGAGGTGGGAAGATCACATGAGCCCAGGAGTTCGAGGCTGCAGTGAGCTAAGATGGTGCTGCTGCACTCCAGCCTGGGAACAAATGGAGACTCTGTCTCAAAAAAAGAAAAACAAAACAAAACAAAATACAGAATCACCACAGATCTAACAATTCTACTTCTGGGTATACACCCCAAAGAACTGAAAGCAAGGACCTGAATAATTATTTGTAAACCCAGGTACATAGCAGCATTAGTCACCATAGCCCAAAAGATGGAAGCAACCCAAGTGTCCAATGACAGATGAAAAGATGAAGGAGGGCCGGGCACGGTGGCTCATGCCTGTAATCCCAGCACTTTGGGAGGCCAAGGTGGGTGGATCACGAGGTCAGGAGATCGAGACCATCCTGGCTAACATGGTGAAACCCCATCTCTACTAAAAATACAAAAAAAAATTAGCCAGGTGTGGTGGTGGGCGCCTGTAGTCCCAGCTACTCAGGAGGCTGAGGCAGAAGAATGGCGTGAACCCGGGAGGCGGAGCTTGCAGTGAGCTGAGACTGCGCCATTGCACTCCAGCCTGGGTGACAGAGTGAGACTCCATCTCAAAAAAAAAGAAAAGATGAAGGAAACATTGTCTTATACATACAATGGAATACCATTCAGCCATAGAGGAATGTCATTCTGAAAAATGCTACAACACAGATGAACTTGAAAACATTTTACTAAGTGAAGAAAGCCAGTCACAAAAAGACAAATACTGTGTGATTCTACTTATATGAAGTAGCTAGAATAGGCAGTCACAGAAAAAGTAAAAGTTACCAGGGGCTGGGAGGAGGGAAGAATGGGAAGTTATTATTTATTGAGTACAATTTCTATTTGGGATAAAAAAAGTCTGAAAAAGATAGTAGTAATAGTCACACACAGTGTGAATATACCTAATGTTACTGAATTTCCATCTTAGCCATTTTTGAGACATACACTTAAAAATGGCTAAAATGGTTAAATTTTTTTTTTTGCAGAGTCTCTCTCTGTTGCCTAGTCTGGAGTGCAATAGCATGATCTCGGCTCACTGCAACCTCCACCTCCCAAGTCGCTGGGATTACAGGCATGTGTCCCATGCCCAGCTAATTTTTTGTATTTTTAGTAGAGATGGGGTTTCGCCTTGTTGCCCAGGCTGGTCTCAAACTCCTGGCCTCAAGTGATTCGCCTGCCTCAGCCTCCCAGAGTGCTGGGATTACAGGCATGTGCCACCGTGCTTGGCCTAAAATAGTAAAATTTTATATGCATCTCACCACGATTAAATAAAAAACACATAGAGGCCAGGTGTGATGGCTCATGCCTGTAATCCCAGCACTTTGGGAGGCCAATGTGGGCAGAGTGCTCAAGCTCAGGAGCTCATGGCCAACACGGTGAAACCCTGTTTCTCCAAAAATAATAATACAAAAATTGACAAGAGGGCCAATCCCGATAGAATTTTACAGGAAGGTTTGGGATCCACAACTGCCTGTCATTAAACTCCTCAGACTATAAAAATCCCAAGGCAGATATGTTTATTATCTGAGTTTAAAGGAATTTTAGAAAGAGAAAGGTTCCAATGAGTCTCTAACATCAGATGTCAAAATGCTGTGTTTTAATATCAGCATGGTAATAGATGAAGAACATTGATATGTAGGCCAGGATCTCATAACCCCAACTCCTGGCAGGGAACACAAGACCTTTCACAAATGTGTGAGTAAAATGGCCTGGAGGTGGAGAAGAAACTCTTTTACGTCTACTGGATGGAGTAAGACAGTGTACAATACTGTCTGGGCCTCTTAATGAAGCATTTAAGAATGACAGAATTAACTCCTGGGATGTGGGGATGCTGCTGTGAAAGGGATAAAAAGTTTGGTTAGAAGTCTGCGTAGCTCAGTTGGTCGAGCATCAGATTTTTAATCTGAGAGTCCAGGGTTCAAGTTTGTAAGTCAATTTTTAAAAAAAGTTATAAATTTTTTAATTTAAAAAGTCTGGGCCGGGTACGGTGGCTTATGCCTGTAATCCCAGTACTTTGGGAGGCTGAGGCGGATGGATCACCTGAGGTCAGGAGTTCAAGATTAGCCTGGGCAACATAGTGAAACCCTGTCTCTACTAAAAATACAAAAATAAGCCAGGCGTGGTGGCGGGTGTCTGTAATCCCAGCTACTCGGGAGGCTGAGGCAGGAGAATCACTTGAACCCGGGAAGCACAGGTTGCAGTGAGCTGAGATCGCGCCATTGCACTCCAGCCTGGGCAACAGATCAAAACTCTGTCTCAAAAAAAAAAGAAAAGTGGTAATCTCTATTGAAAAAAAAAAAAGAAAAAAAGAAATGCATTTCAATAAGATGGACAATGTCCAAAGAAGTTGTGTCATAAAATGGCAATGAACTATATGCAGCTTGCTACCAGGGGATCTATGTGAAAGAATCATCAGATTCATAAGCAAGTAGTCTTTTCCTCCTAGGATCCCTCCTTTCAATTATTTGCCCACAGATGCCAGGCAATTGGACTGCTTCACAGATGGCTGTTCTAGAACTGAGGGCAATTCTGTATGAAAAGTACATGTTCAGAGTCCAGCAGAAAGTAAAATCCTGGCCGGGCGTGGTGGCTCAAGCCTGTAATCCCAGCACTTTGGGAGGCTGAGGCGGGCGGATCACGAGGTCAGGAGATCGAGACCATCCTGGCTAACACGGTGAAACCCCGTCTCTACTAAAAATACACAAAAAATTAGCCGGGCGTGTTGGCGGGCGCCTGTAGTCCCAGCTACTCGGGAGGCTGAGGCAGGAGAATGGCGTGAACCCGGGAGGCGGAGCTTGCAGTGAGCCGAGATCACGCCACTGCACTCCAGCCTGGGGGACAGAGCAAGCCTCCATCTCAAAAAAAAAAAAAGAAAGTAAAATCCTATGGAAAAAGTTAAGAACAAGTGGGTCAACAGGGCTGAATTACAGGCTACAATCATAGTCCTGATAGAAGAACTGGACACAAAAGCCCTATTATTTGGGTAAATATTGATTCTTGGGCTGTCACTAATGGACTTGTAATTGGTCTAACAAGTGGGTCACAAATAACTGGACAATAAAAGGGCCCTCCATGTGAGGGGCTGCTCTTTGGAAATCTCTATGAAAATTCTGAGGGAAAAATCAAAGTAGGGCATGCTAATACCAAAGAAACTCTATGCCAGAATTTTAAGGTGATTGGAACCAACAGTTGATGGCCTAACTTGATCTCTTGAAATGGCAACCAAGTCTATGAAATGGGTGGAGGAACTCAAGCCAGCCAGTGACACACTGAACAATGACATATACCAGTGGGCTCCACTGAAGCTTAAACTATTAATAAAAATTGTCCTGGCTGCCAACAGTATAGTGCCATTTTCTGTATTTATCCAATTTATCTCCCTATGATTAGACTAGCTCAACAGCTGACCAAGGAAGTCTCCTTCAGCAGGAAAAGTTTGCATTCAAATTAATATAAATGCATTTGCTTGACTGCAGTAACCACTGTATTATGCATAGGTATATCAAAATATGTTGCACACTTTATATATAAATAAAAAAATTTTAAAAACGATTAAGAAAGGCAAGGTTGTTGCTAAGGGCAAAGAAGTCAATAAATGAGTGGTATGGAAGCTCAACAGATGCTTCTGGAGCCTCAAGAGATGCTTAAAGCAAGAGAATAATATTCTCTCTTTACTTTAACTCAGATACCCCTTGGGGTAAAGAACTTATGAAATCCCCTCTTTTTTAAGAAACGGAGTCTTGCTGTGTTGCCTGTGAATGCAGCGCCTACTCACAGAAACGATCATAGCAGCACCTGTATCATAGTCTACTATAGCTTCTAACTCCTGGCCTCAAGTGATCCTCCTGCCTCAGCCTCCTGGGTAGTTGGGACTACTGGCATCACCACCATGTCCAGCATTCTCTTCCTCTTTTGAAGAGCCAAAAAGAGAGCTAGGCAATAGCCAATCTAACAAGCACACTTCCAGGAGTGATATATGTCCTCAAAATGGATGAAGAAATGGAACAGCTGCTGGACACAGTGGCTCGCGCCCGTAATCCCAGAACTTTGGGAGGCCGAGGTGGGCGGATCACCTGAGGTTGGGAGTTCTAGATCAGCCTAACCAATATGAAGAAACCCTGTCTCTACTAAAAATACAAAATTAGCCAGGTGTAATGGCATATGCCTGTAATCCCAGCTACCCGGGAGGCAGAGACAGGAGAATCACCTGAACCCGGGAGGTGGAGGTTGTGGTGAGCCAAGATCATGCTATTGCACTCCAGCAGGGTAACAAGAGTGACACTCCATCTCAAAACACAAAAAACAAAAAAGAAAAAGAAATGTGACATCTATCCATGACTATGTGGAATTCTACAAATAAGGCTATATCTTGATTCCTGTTTCACAGGATGCATCTTTTTTTTTTTTTTTTTTTTTGAGATGGAGTTTCACTCTTATTGCCCAGGCTGGAGTGCAATGGTGCCATCTCGGCTGACTGCAACCTCCACCTCCTGGGTTCAAGCGATTCTCCTGCCTCAGCCTCCCGAGTAGCTGGGATTACAGGGATGCACTACCATGCCCGGCTAATTTTGTATTTTAGTAGAGACTGGGTTTCTCCATATTAGTCAGGCTGGTCTCGAACTCCCAACCTCAGGTGATCCGCCCGCCTCGGCCTCCCAAAGTGCTGGGATTACAGGCATGAGCGCCCAGCCGTATGTATCTATTAAAAAGGATCTGTGTTGGGAAAGCAACCTGTGAGAATATTTAGCCAGTTAAATTTGAAAATCAATGAATAATAATCTCAGTTAACACATATAACCATTAATTAAGATGATAACAGTTTTACAAAGGTTACCAGAATATGATGATAGAATGCTATCTCATGCCGTGTTCCATCTGTTATAATATGTATAGAAATAACTATTTCCATTGTTATTGTGGGTAAATAGGCATAAGGAGGTGGAGAGAAAATTGGGACACTTGCCCTCAGTGACAAAAATAAATAACAAGGTATAACTTGGTGGGCCTATATTCCTGAGAATTCAAAATTCAATGTGGATGATTCTGCAAAGTACATTCAATTGAGTCTATTTAGGTGTAACCACCACTCATATGACCTAAGCCTGGGGAACTCAGTATTCTGGGGTCCCAAATTTATTTTCTAGTTGTAGTAAAGCAATTGTACAAATTAAACAGTTGTACAAATATTAGTTGTACTAATATTTAATGGTGACATGTCATGTTCCCACACTCAAAATAAGAGAGCCTTAGTGGAATTAGGAGCCAGGCTAGGAGCAACTGGCCAGGGGGATTTGTTTTTAATGAGGAAAGACATACTGATGAAACAGATTTGCCAGCCGGGCGCGGTGGCTCATGCCTGTAATCCCAGCACTTTGGGAGGCTGAGGTGGGCGGATCACGAGGTCAAGAGATTAAGAGCAACCTGGCCAAAATGGTGAAACCCTGTCTCTACTAAAAATACAAAAACGTTAGCTGGGCGTGGTAGCGCACGCCTGTAGTCCCAGCTACTTGGGAGGCTGGGGCAGGAGAATCGCTTGAACCTGGCAGGCGGAGGTTGCAGTGAGCTGAGATTGTGCCACTGCTCTCCAGCCTGGTGACAGAGCGAGATCCGTCTCAAAAAAAAAAAAAAGAAAAAGAAAAAGAAAGATAAATAGACTTGCCAATGCCAATAAGTGTGCCTCGAAGGCATCCTATTTCAGGAGTAAGAACAAAAGTGGCAGGCTGTTTGAAATGATAGACAGCGCTATCAAAATGGGTCTTAACAATTTACAGCATGCACTATGACAACACGCCCAAACCAACCCAACAACGGGAAAAAGCCTGCATGTTAACACAAGCTGCATTACAGATATCTTAATTTAAATGGAGTCCAAGGTATCCCAAGCATGACTGCCAGTGATTCCCATGGCAGAAACCCACGTTGTGCATGCATGGGAGACTCACAGAACCTCTGGTCTATGGAAATTCTAACTAAAGGATGCAACCTGTTGAGGTGCTTTTTAACAGCTCCAACAATGCAACTGAGGGCCAAGCATTCTTTTCCTGTAGTGTAGTTTGTGGGTCCTGGACAAACTTTAAACAGGACTAGTGTTTTCTGTGGTAGATAAATGAGTTCTGTTGCAGAATCCTTCTCACTGAGAATCGACATCTGTCAAACCATGTAACCTTTTTTTTTTTTTTGAGACAGAGTCTCACTCTGTCACCCAGGCTGGAGTACAATGGTGCGATCTCTGCTCACTGCAACCTCCGCGTCCCGGGTTCAAGCGATTCCCCTGCCTCAGCCTCCCAAGTAGCTGGGACTACAGGCACCCACCACCACACCCAGCTAATTTTTGTATTTTTAGTAGAGACAGGGTTTCACCATATAGGCCAGGCTGGTCTCGAACTCCTGACCTTGTGATCCGCCCGCCTCGGCCTCCCAAAGTGCTGAGATTACAGGTGTGAGCCACCATGCCCAGCTAAACCATGTAACTTTTTGAGGCAGGGTCTCTGTCACCCACGCCAGAGTGCAGTGGCATGATCGTGGCTTACTGCAGCCTTGACTTCCTGGGCTCAAGTGATCTTCCCATGTCAGCCTCCGAAGTAGCTGGGACTACAGGTATGTGCCACCACATCCAGCTAATTAAAAATTTTTTTTTTTTTTTTTTTTTTTTTGTAGAAACGGGGTCTTACTATGAGGCCTGGGTTGGTTTCAAACTCCTGGGCTCAAGTGATCCAACAGTCTCGGCCTCCCGAAGTGCTGGGATTATAGGTATGAGTCACCACATCCGGCCAAATCATGTAACTTTTTGAGAAGGTAATCTGGCTGTTTTCAAGATGTTTTGAATCTTGAAAGAGCAGAGATATGACCTCTGATCTAGACTCCTATGAGAAATAATATACAGTATATGAGAAGAGGTAAATTGCATAGGGAAAGACAAAATAATTACACCATGATTTTGTCTTCTTTTATTTATTTATTGAGACAGGGTCTCACTCTGTCACCCAGACTGGAGTGCAGTGGTGCAATCTCAGCTCACTGCAGCCTCAACCTCCCTGGGCTCATGTGATTCTCCCATTTCAGCCTCCTGAGTAGCTGGGACTACAGGTGCGTACCACCATGCCCAGCTAATTTTTTTGTATTTTGCAGAGACAGGGTTTCACCATGTTGCCCAGGCTGGTCTTGAACTCCTGGGCTCAAGTGATCTGCCCGCCTTGGCCTCCCAAAGTGTTGGGATTATAGGCATGAGCCACTGCATCCAGCCGTCTTATTTGTTAATTTTATTTTTTAAAATTTTATTATTCTTTTTTGAGATGTGGTCTCACTCTGTTGCCCAGGCTGGAGTGCAGTGGCACGATCACATCTCATCGCAGCTTCAACTGCCCCAGCTCAAGTGATCCTCGTACCTCAGCCTCCCAAGCAATTGGGAACACCACACCTAGCTATTTTTAAAAATTTTTTGTAGAGATGGGGGTCTCTCCATGTTGCCCAGGCTAGTCTTGAACTCCTAAGCTTAAGTGATTCTCCTGCCTCAGCCTCCCAAAGTGCTGGGATTACACGTGTCAGCCACCATACCTGGCCTTAACTTTTATTTTAATGTAATCCTTTAGCAGCTAAATTTTGTCTGACTTCTCACTTCAATGGTACTGCTATATGATGTAATACAGGGGTCAGGTAAAATTAATATTTTAGGAGCTTGTAAAATTTAGTATAATACTGATGATGATGATCAAATATACTGACAGACTGAATTAAAGTCCTGTTGTGATGTTATTCCTATGGAGGAGAATTGGCTTGATGAATATTTAGACTTGATTAATTATTATTAATTATTATATTATTATTTGAGACAGAGTTTTGCTCTTGTTGCTAAGGCTGGAGTGCAATGGCGCGATCTCGGCTCACCGCAACCTCCGCCTCCCAGGTTCAAGCAATTCTCCTGCCTCAGCCTCCCCAGTAGCTGGGATTACAGGCATGCACCACCATGCCCGGCTAATTTTGTATTTTTAGTAGAGACGGGGTTTCTCCATGTTGAGGCTGGTCTCAAACTCCTGACCTCAGGTGATCCGCCCGCCTCGGCCTCCCAAAGTGCTGGGATTACAGGCGTGAGCCACCGCGCCCGGCCCTAATTATTATTTTTAATAACTCAGCAGATATATACCATAAAGTGCAGAAAATTGTGGATCAAGGAGACCAAAGGACCGTACAGTTCGTACAAAAACACAGGAAAGCATAATTGGATAATTCAGCTGTCTGTTTAAATCAGTACCAACCCTTCACTGATCATTGTAAATGTTTGGATTCTGTGTACGCATTTTTTTAGAGACAGGGTTTACTCTGTCACCCAGGCTGGAGTGCAGTGATGCGATAATACTTCACTGTAACCTTAAAATTTTGGGCTCAAGTGATCCTTCTGCCTCAGCCTCCAGAGTAGCTAGGACTACAGGCATATGCCACAATGCCTGGCCAATTAAAATAAATTTTTTTGAGGTGAGGTCTTGCCATGTTGCCAGGCTGGTCTCTAACTCCTCGCTGCCTCATGTGATCCTCCCACCTTGGCCTCAGTGCTGAGATTATAGGGGTGAGCCACTACATCCTGCTTGTCTATGTATTTTGATTATCTATATGATATTGAGAAGTGAAGTAACTTGTCAACTCAAGATTACTGTTTTATCAAAAAATAGAGTTAATATTGGTTATGGGGGCAGAGTGAACTGTTGTGCTAATTCCAGGCTTAGAATCAGCCAGAGCTATTTTGCTAAAGTTCCTTCCTTGGTCAAGGTGTGGCAGGAAACATACTGACTGAAAGTGTTAAGAGGATGCTGGACATGGTGGCTCATGCCTGTGATCTTAGTGTTTTGGGAGGCTGAGGATGGAAGATCTCTTGAGGCCAGGAGTTCAATACCAGCCTGAGTAACATAGTGAGACCCCATCTCTACAAAAACCTAAAAAATTAGCCAGGCATGGTGGTATGTGCCTGTAATCCAAGCTACTCAGGAGGCTGAGGCAAGAGTACCCCTTAAGTCCAGGAATTCAAGGCTGCAGTAAGCTATGATCTCACCATGCACTCCAACCTGAACGATACTGAGACACTGTCTCAAAAAGAAAAAACAAAACAAACCATTAGGAAGGCAGAAAGCACATAAAAAGATGCCCAACACCACTAATCATTAGGGAAATACAAATCCAAACCACGATAAGATACCACTTCACACACATTAGGATTGGCTATTACCACAAAAACAGAACAAATGTTGGTGTAGAGTGGAGAAATTGGAACCCTTGGTGCACTGCTAGTGGGAATGTGAAACGGTGCAGCCACTATGGGTAACAGCATGGTGGTCCTCAAAATATTAAACATAAAATTACCATTTGATCTACCAACTCCAGTTGTGTGTATATACCAAACGGAATTAAAAGAGACTTGAACACAAGATATGTGTACACTTACGTTCACAGCAACATTATTCACAATAGTAAAAACAAAAAAAAGATAGAAAGAAACCAAATGTTTATCAATAGATGAATAGACAAATAAAATATGGCATACACATACAATGGAATATTGTTCAGTCTTTAAAAAGAATGAAGCTGGGCACGGCAGCTCATACCTGTAATCCCAGCACTTTGGGAGGTCGAGGTGGGCGGATTGCTTGAGCTCAGGAGTTCGAGACTAGCCTGGACAACACTGAGAAACCCTGTCTCTACAAAAAATTTAAAAAATGAGCAGGCATGGTGGCATGCACCTATGGTCCCAGCTACTTGGGAGGCTAAGGTGGGAGGATCACTTGAACCCAGGAGGTTGAGACTGCAGTGAGCTGTAATCATACTACTGCACTCTAGTCTGGGCAACAGAGCGAGACTCTATCTAAAAAAAAGAGAATGAAATTCTAATTGAAGAACCTTAAAAACATTATGCTAAGTGAAATAAGCCAGTCACAAAAAGCCAAATGTTGTATGATTCCATTTATATGAAGTAGCTACAATAGGTAGATTCATAGAGAAAGTAGAGGTTACTGGGGGCTGGAGGAGGAGAGAATGGGAAGTTATTATTTATCTGTACAGTTTCTATTTGGAATGATGGAAAAAGTCAGGAAAAAGTGGGCACAACAATGTGAATGTACTTAATGTCACTGAATTGCATACTTAAAAATGGTTAAAATGATATATTTTATGTTATGCACATTTCACCACAGTAAAAAAAATTTTTTAAATTGAGTCAGTGGCCAACACCTTGGAGAGAATAAATGAAATAAGGAGTTTTGGGGTAGTTTGTATCAGTTTGCCAGTGAGATTTATGGTTTACACTTGGTCTCTGTGAAAACTCTCGGGGGGGGCGGGGGCGCTTTACTGTTATGTAGCAGGAATATGATTATGTGACCAAAAAAACAAAAATCCCTAGCTGAGATTCCATTTTGGAGTCTCTCATTCTGAGGTATTCTGTTGCATGTGTCATGGACTGAATTGTGTTTCCCCCAGAATTAATGTGTTTAAGGTCTAATCTCTATGTCTTTAGGGGGTAGTTAAGGTTAAATTAGGTAATTAAGGGTGGGGCTCTAATTTGATAGGACTATGGAGTTGTAAAAAGGGCCTCTTTCACTGTCATGTAAGGACACAGCAAGAAAGCGGCCTTCTGTAAGCCAGGAGAGCCCTCACCAGAAATGGACCATGATGGCACCTTGATCTCGGACTTCTAGACTGCAAAATTATGAGACAATACATTTCTCTTGTTTAAGCCATGCAGACTGTGATATTTTGTAATGGCAGCCTGAGGAGAGTCTGATAACACTGGTGATTCCTAATCTGTAAGAGAAAGATACATCCTGCCTGGCCCTTACCTAGGGAGGACCATAGAAGCCTGCACCTGGCTTCTCTAGACTCCTTGCTTTGAGATAGCCATTGGCTGTGATATATATCCTTACTTTCATACTATGGTTATTTTTTACCCTTTTCCTATAACAAACTGCAGATCTGTAAGCATTCTCACTTTGGGTCCTGAGTCTTTCTTAGAACCAAACTGTTTAACTGACACTATTAGTGTAACTATAAGAAAAGGAAACAGTATTAATTTCTGTCGTTCTAAGGAGAAATAATTAAGATTGATGGGTCAAAGAACCATCTTAAGAGAAGGCAGATTTACTTTCTCTTGCAAGGTATTAAGCAAGTCTCTAGGTATGTTCACTACACACTGGAGCAGAGGCTAGATGCCCATCTGAGGTGAGGAGACTGCTGCATTGGGTATATGACCTCAAGGTGCTTACTGAACCTTAAGAGCTTACGATTTTTTCAATCTGGAAAAAACTTTTTCTTTTTTTCTTGTTTTTTTTTTTTTTTTTGAGACGGAGTCTCGCTGTCGCCCAGGCTGGAGTGCAGTGGCCCGATCTCGGCTCACTGCAAGCTCCGCCTCCCGGGTTCACACTATTCTCCTGCCTCAGCCTACCGAGTAGCTGGGACTACAGGTTCCTGCCACCACCCCCAGCTAATTTTTTGTATTTTTTTAGTAGAGACGGGGGTTTCACCATGTTAGCCAGGATGGTCTTGATCTCTTGACCTCGTGATCCACCCGCCTCAGCCTCCCAAAGTGCTTGGATTACAGGCGTGAGCCACCGCGCCCGGCTGGAAAAACTTTTTCAATAGGAATCATACCTGTGATGTCAGCTTCCCAGCAATCTGCATTCGTTCAATTTCTGCAGGAGATTTGATCAGCCGGAGGCGCTGTATCAGCTGCTGAACACCCCGAACCTTGTTCTTGCTCTTGGCTTTGGCTTCAGTCAGGGGCTGCATATAGTCAGAGTGAAGCTGTGCATGTGAGGGCCTCATCCAGTCATACCAAACCATGTTCGTCTCAGCTTAGAATGAGAAGCCAAAAAATAAATTTAAAATAAAACTACCAGCAACAAGAAATATTAACTGTCATAATGACTTGAACAAGAGTCAAAACTATAAAACCTGTAATGTGGAATCTAAAGTGTTGACAGTTAAGACTCTCTCAGGACTGAAGCAATAAAGGTTTGATTATAAATCACTAGAAAGGTCATTCCCCGAAAATGGCAAGATATTCTAAGACTGAATATATAGCTTGTCTGCCCCTAAACTTCAGTGTTCTTTATAAAGGACGATACATGGGACTAAAGCTTTATTCAAGCTTTGATTTTCTCTTTCTCTATTTTGGAGACGGAGTCTTGCTCTGTTGCCCAGGCTGGAGTGCAGTGGCAAGACCTCGGTTCATTGCAACCTCCACCTCCCAGGTTCAAGCAATTCTTCTGCTTCAGCCTCCCAAGTAGCTGGGACTACAGGCACCTGCCACCACGCCCAGCTAATTTTTGTATTTTCAGTAGAGATGAGGTTTCACCATATTGGCCAGGCTGGTCTCGAACTCCTGACCTTGTGATCCACCTGCCTCAGTCTCCCAAAGTGCTGGGATTACAGGCGTGAACCACCACGCCCGGCCTTCATTATTGAATTAAACAATTAAAACAACCATTCTTCACCACCACTTACTGAGCTAGAGGCACTTGTTGAGTAATTGCACACAGAAGGACAGAAAAACATACTCAGATCATGACTTTATGGGTAAAGTGTCCCATCCTTTCACATAATGATCTCAGTACTAGAGGAAAGGGTTCTCCTCCCATTCTGGAGCAATTATTCATTGCTATGGAAAAACTACAGTTGATATTTCCTCACTTCTCCCTTTGCATCTGCTATACATTCTCTTTGTAAACAATCACAGTTCCGCTTTCAACTTTAGAGACCTAAGGAAATGGTCTGTATTCGCCTAAGATATATGATATAAAGGCTCATTATAAAAATGATTTGCACTTAATACCAGATCTACATTTGTTCTCTTTTTCTAACAGCAGGCTACAAACAGTATTCCTAACAATCCAAGTGAGAAGGTCTGAATATTTTATATGACTAAAAAGTACTTTGGGGAAAGTAGAGGGGAAAAAATCCAGAAAACTTTGATTGGATATGCACTGATTCTATGATTCTATGTCCTATGTGATTCTATGTCCTACATATTTTCATTTTTAAAATGATTCTAAATATATATTACATGGGAAACACTTTCCTACTTATGATAGATGGAAATTTAATTGTCGTGTAATATTTTTTTTTTTGAAACGTAGTCTTGCTCTGTTGCCCAGGCTGGAGTGCAATGGCGCGATCTCGGCTCACTGCAACCTCCACCTCCCCGGTTCAAGCAATTCCCCTGCCTTAACTTCCCAAGTAGCTGGGATTACAGGCGCATGCCACCACGTCCGGCTAATTTTTTTGTATTTTTAGTAGAGACGGGGTTTCACCATATTGGCCAGACTGGTCTCGAACTCCTGATCTCAGGCAATCCGCCTGCCTTGGCCTCCCAAAGTGCTGGGATTACAGGCGTGAGCCACTGCACCTGGCCAATTGTTGTAATTTTTAAAAAGTAAAACAATCTCTACTACCTATTCAAAGTATATGAAATCATAGCTTACCTTTTTAAAGGTTTTTAAACCTTTCAATAAATATGATTTCGGCCAGGCGCGGTGGCTCACGCCTGTGATCCCAGCACCCTGGGAGGCTGAGGGGGGTGGATCACCTGAGGTCAGGAGTTCAAGACCAGCCTGACTAACATGGTAAAACTTTGTCTCTACTAAAAAAATACAAAAATTAGCCAGGCGTGGTGGTGCGTGCCTGTAATCTCAGCTACACGGGAGGCTGAGGCAGGAGAACTGCTTGAACCTGGGAGGCGGAGGTTGCGGTGAGCCGAGATCATGCCATTGCACTCCAGCCTGGGCAAGAGCGAAACTCTGTCTCAAAAAAAAAAAAAAAAAGGAATGGTGACCCAGAAGTAGAGAAATTTATTTTACATGAGATTGTAACTACACTGAGTTAATAAAATTTAGACAATAGAATATGAGAAGTAGCAACTAATGTAAGAAATAAAAAAGCTACAAAGAAAATGATTCTATGCCCCACATTTATGTGGATTTTGAAGACATAAGAAAGTTCAGTGAATTGAACAACCTAATTATCTATAAAATGGAAAACATTTCTATAATAAAAAGAATTTAATAAAATGTATTAGAACTTACATATTCAAATGAGTATTTTCTTCCAAAAGAGCCTTTACAGGAAACAGTCTAATATATTTCATGATTGTGAAAAACATTTTTGGAATTCTCTTTTAGAAGCTAACTTCAGAAATGATTTGTAACCCATGTAAGAAAAATCAAACAAAAACTTTATAATTATACATTATCTTGGCCTAAAATCAGTATTTTTAAACTTGAGCATCTATCTTATTTTCCAAATAAGATACTTCAAAAAATAAAATGCTTCCCAGAGCTAAAGTTTTTTAAGAATTACTAAAGAGTTTATAATGTGGCGTAGGTTCTGAAAAAATTCCCAGAAGAAAAATCTCAAAACATTCAGACTGATTAAAATTTCACCAGAATAACTGTAGAGAAAGTAATTTCTTTGAGGGACAAGAACTCAACTGTGGCCAGGCACGGTGCCTCACACCTGTAATCCCAGCACTTCAGGTGGCTGAGGTGGGAGGCTCACTTGAGGCCAGGAGTTCAAAACCAGCCTAGGCAACAAAGTGAAACTCCATCTCTACAAAAAATAAAAAAAGTTAGCCAGACATGGTGGTGTGCCCAGGTAATCCCAGTATTCTGGAGGCTGAGGCAGGAAGACTGCTTGAGCTTTGGGGTTCGAGGTTGCAGTGAGCCATGAGTGTGCCACTACACCTACATCCCAACCTGGGTGACAGAGTGAGACCCTGCCTAAAAAAAAAAAACAAAAAAAGAACTCAACTGTATATGAACCACAAAAGATCTTGTTAAAATGCAGATTCTGATTCAGTAGATAGGAGGTGGAAGCCTGAGATTTTAATTTCTATTACATATTATGCATTTTTAATTTTAATATGCATTACCAGGTGATTCTGATGCTGTGATGCATGGATTGTTCTTGGAGAACAGTACCTCCGTTTGAAGAGTTGGCAAGAGCACTAAGGTAAGAAGTAGTAGTCAAATATCAAGAAGCTGGTCAGTAATCTTTAAGAGTGGTCCATGCCCATCCTGTCCTTAATTCATTTATTTTTTGGAGATGGGGTCTCACTACGTTGTGCAGTCTGGACCTGAACTCCTGGCCTCAAGTGGTCCTTTTACCTCAGCCTCTCGAGTAGCTGGACTACAGATGTACACCACTGTGTCTGGCTTATCCTTTGCTTTAAAAGAAAATTCTCTGAGATTTCAAACTAGGATAGGTAACAATCTCCATTAATGAATAATCCAGTGAACATGGAGGTTTTTTTTTTTATTGAAATGTTCTAAAATTCATTGTGGTGATGGTTGCACAATTCCATGACTATACCAAAAACTCTTGAATTATATACTTTCATATTATTATTATTATTATTTTTGAGATGGAGTCTTGCTCTGTCGCCTAGGCTGTAGTGCAGTGGTGGGATCTTGGCTCATTGGCTCACTGTAACCTCCTGCAAATGAATAAATGAATCTTTTTTCTTTTTTAAGACAGTCTTGCTTTGTTGCCCAGGCTGGAATGCAGTGGCATGATCTCGGATCACTGCAACCTCCACCTCCTGGGCTCAAGTGATTCTCCTGCCTGAGCCACCTGAGTAGCTGGGATTACAGGTGCCCGCCACCATGCCTGGCTAATTTTTGTATTTTTAGTAGAGACAGGGTTTCGCCATGTTGGCCAGGTTGGTCATGAACTCCTGGCCACAAGGAATCTGTTTGCCTCAGCCTCCCAAAGTGCTGGGATTACAGGTGTGAGCCAATGCACCAGGCATAAATGAAATCTTTAAAGAAGCTCAATCTTCTGGAAAAGACTTTACATTTCTTTCATGGCGCTCATGGTCTTTTCATGGTGGTGCTACAATAACGAAATTAAGGACTTGTCCAAACAGGCAAGAAAGGTTTTAATTCCAATCTGGTTTGTAATGTGACTTCTTCTCCCATTCGTTACCTTTCATTTTTGGTAGAAGATGTTGAAATTCTTCTAGCGTATAGGCTTCATCTACTCCAGTTAGAGCTATTGCTCCATCAGTGCCAGATCGCGGACCATCCCAAAGTTCTCGACTGGGATCTCGACGAGGCACAAAAAGTATGGCTTTGTGTGATGGTAATTGTTTGCCAGGGAGGCTCTGAAGGACAAGAATGCTATCAGGCTCTTGGAATCCACACAGGTACAGGAAATTGTTGTCTTGGTGGAAAGTATAGGGAATGTCGTTGCTCATGTAGTATGTAGGGTTGGAGAGCACAACCACTGTCTGGTCTGTCCCACTCTGCCCTTGAGCTTCCTTCTGGATCACAGACATTAGTTTGTGTCTGCGAAGTGCATATTCCACCTGAGATAGTCCTGGAGTTACCTCCCCTAGAAATGACAAATAAAAGGGATGCTTTACATTTCTGCAGTGCCAAAGTACTTAAGGTAGTTTAATATTAGATGGAAATACTCAAGTCCAATTGTTCAATTTATGCCAAATCTCCTCACAGAACATGGAGAATTAAGGAGATAACCAGGTTTCAAATTTCTATTCCACTGCAAAAATTTGGAAGAAATGATAGTTGAATGTGGCCCCGCCTGAAATCTGGAATCATGGACCCCTTAGATCTCTTCCAGGTCTTTGGCTCATTCTCTTACTCACTCACTTATATTCATTGAATATAATTTTTTTTTTTTTTTTTTTTTTTTGAGACGGAGTTTCGCTCTTGTTGCCCAGGCTGGGGTGCAGTGGCATGATCTCGGCTCACTGAAACCTCTGCTTCCCAGGCTCAAGAAATTCTCCCACCTCAGCCTCCCAAGTAGCTGAGGTGGCTCATGGCTGAAATCCCAGCACTTTGGGAGGCTAAGGCGGGCAGATCACCTGAGGTCAGGAGTTCAAGACCAGCCCGGCCAACATGGTAAAACCTCATCTCTACTAAAAAAACACAAAAATTAGCCAGGTGTGGTGGTGCATGCCTGTAATACCAGCTACTCGGGAGGCTGAGGCAGGAGTATCGCTTGAACCTGGGAGGTAGAGGTTGCAGTGAGCCAAGATCCCGCCACTGCACTCCAGCCTAGGCGACAAAGCAAGACTCCATCTCAAAAAATAATAATAATAATAATAATAATAAAATAAAAGTATATAATTTAAGAGTTTTTCGTATAGTCACAGAATTGTGCAACCATCACCACAATGCATTTTAAAACATTTCAATAAAAAAAAAAAACTCCATGTTCATGAGCAGTTACTCCCCATTTTCTCACAATCCCCCAGCCCTTGGCAACTCCTAATCTATTATCTGTCTCTATGGATTTGCCTATTGCAGAGATTTTATATAATGAAACTAAACAGGTGTAAGCCACCACGCCCAGCCCCCTCTTAATTTTAAAAAGGTAACGATTTGACTTCCTTATATACACACACCGTATAGTTGTATATAAATGTAATACTGAATTATTTCAATAAATGTTTTCCCCTCTTTCCTTCATTGTTTGGCTCCTTACTCCTATTCCCGTCTCCTACTCACATCAACACCTTGCCCAGGTTTGCAATCTAGTATGTATCTTTTCTGAGTTTTCTCAACTCTCACATAATCATACATACATGCATTTGGGGCTTTCTGGATCACTACTGTTTTACAAAATGGGACACTACACACTCTTTTTGGTATCTTCCTTTTTCAACAGAACAACATGTCGTGGAATTCTTATCCTTCAAGTCGTTTGGTATAGCTTCAACTCATTCTGCTTGATGCCTCCATGACATTTCTTGGGGTGAATAGACCATAACTTATTCAGCCATTTCTATACTGTAGGAATTCAAACTGCTTTCAGCTTTTTGTGCTGTAATAAATATCTTAGTACTTTTATGTCCCATGTACTGGTGCTTTAATTATTATGGGGATAGTCCCAGGAGAAAAACTGCTTGGTCAAAGATCTTTGAATTTCCTTAGTACTCATGTTCAGTATATGATTACCTTAGATTTGTTTTGTTGTTGTTTTTTTTTTTTGGAGACAGAGTCCTGCTCTGTCACCCAGGCTGGAGAGCAGTGGCACGATCCTGGCTCATTGAAACTCTACCTTCTGGGTTCAAGTGATTCTTGTACCTCAGCTACCCAAATAGCTGGGATTACACACGTGAGCCACCAGGCCTAACTATTTTTGTATTTTTATTTATTTATTGCTATTATTTTTTGAGAAAGAGTCTTGCTCTGTCACCTACGCTGGAGTGCAGCGGTGAGATCTCATCTCACTGCACCTTCCAACTTCCCGGTTCAAGCGATTCTCCTGCCTTAGCCTCTCGAATAGCTAGTATTACAGGTGTGCACCACACGACCTGGATAATTTTTGTATTTTCAGTAGAGACAAAATTTCACCATGTTGGCCAGGCTGGTTTCAAACTCCTGACCTCAAATCATCTGCCCGCGTAGTCCTCCCAAAGTGCTGGGATTACAGGCATGAGCCACCGTGCTTGGCCTAATTTTTGTATTTTTAGTAGAGACGGGGTTTCACCATGTTGCCCAGGCTGGTCTTGAAATCCTGGTCTCAAGCAATCTGCCTGCCTCGGCCTCCCAAAGTGTTGGGTTTCCAGGTATGACCCATGTCCCATGGCCCAGGATCTAATTGTTTTACCTATATATAGTTTATCTCACCAGCAAATTCTGTAACTTGTATTCCATTAATAAAATATTTTTATTTAACTTTTCAGACATCTACAATAGAAACAAATTTATGTTTTTGTTGATGAAGTTGGCAAGAAATAAGAGAGAGAGATAAGTTGGGGCCTTATGGGCCAATGTGAAGCAGCTGAAGCAACAAAATGGAGCCAAGAAGAGATCATATCACATTTTTTTCTTTCAAGATTGAGCTACCTAAGAGTCTCCTAGGTTTCTTAGGCAGAATACTGAACTTTGTACTAGAGCTATTTATTTCCTTGATAATTATTCATGTTAAGTCTGCCACTGCTACTCAACATTGAAAATTTCCTAATTTACTCAAGTAGTAAATACTCTTACAAAAGCAGAGGCTGGTTATAACTGATGAACTATCTGAACTTTCCTTTTTTTCATCTTTTTATTTTCTTCCTTTCCTGAACTTTGCTTTTGGCTATTTCACAGCTATAGTCCATAAAATAAAAAGAAATTAAAAAATCGGCTGGGTGCGGTGGCTCACACCTATAATCCTAGCACTTTTGAGAGGCTGAGGCAGGCAGATCACCTGAGGTCAGGAGTTCAAGGCCGGTCTGGCCAACACGATGAAACCCTGTCTCTACTAAAAATACAAAAAATTAGCCAGGTATGGTGGCGCACACTTGTAGTCCCAGCTACTGTGGAGGCTGAGACAGGAGAATTGCTTGAACTCAGGAGGCAGAGGTTGCAGTGAGCTGAGATCGCACCACTACATTCTGGCCTGGGCGACAGAGTAAGACTCGGTTTCCAAAAAAAAAAAGAAAGAAATTTAAAAATCAATTCTTTTTTTTTAATTTCAGAAGAAAATCCATAATTTTAATAACTTCAACGCATGTGTTACCTCTCATTTTCATTAATAACAGTATACATTAACACATATCAGGAAGTTACTTCTAAAACAAGAAAATTATTTGGAAATCAAAGCAGGATCCAAAAAACCATCTTTTATACCCTTCAAAGTATTCCTATGTTTGCTGAATCCAATTTCATACAATTGACTACATGAGAAATATTTAAAACACTGGCTATATTTTCCCAAACCTATTAATTATCAACACTATTGAGTGATCATTAAGTAAATGCTTCTAAACTTCTAAAATCTCAATGCAACAAAGCACTCTCCATCACAACAAATTTTTTTTTTTTTTTTTAGATAGAGCTTTGCTCTTGTTGCCCAGGCTGGAGTGCAATGGCACAATCTTGGCTCACTGCAACCTCCGCCTCCTGGGTTCAAGCGATTCTCCTGCCCCAGCCTCCCAAGTAGCTGGGATAACAGGAATGTGCCACCATGCCCGGCTAATTTTGTATTTTTAGTAGAGAAGGGGTTTCACCATGTTGGTCAGGCTGGTCTTGAACTCCTGACCTCAGGTGATCCACCGGCCTCGGCCTCCCAAAATGCTGGGATTACAGGCGTGGGCCACTGTACCCAGAAACAAAGAATTTACTCAAGAAAAAAGAAACCTTTTCATGTGAAGGAGGAAAAAAAAATGTATTAAAGCAATGACCTTTAAACCCTAGGAGTAAACTTGGAAGGTGTTATGGCCTTTGATCACAGAACTCAACTTTATAGTCAATCTGGCCTGAATTTCTTCTGATAAAACTGTATCTCAACAGATCCTCTGGCAACTTGGTAAAACTGTAAAGAATTAAAAAACAAAGTCAGCATTTTATGATGTGGAACCACTTAGGATGGAAAGGCTCTTCTAACAAGTTTATTGAGCCAATCAAAAGCCTAGATATTGGAAGCTGGACTCTGCAAAGTCTCACTATCAGTTCCGAGATTCTGCAGCCAAGAAGGAAAGCTCTTCCAGGACACTTAGGATCGTGCCTCTCGAAGAGAAAAGCAGTAATGTTCTTCATATTTTACCAGCTACACAAAACACCCAGAAAGGAAGATATAACAAAGACTGAAAATGGATGAAATGATACAGGTCTTTGCTACAATCTAGGTATGTATTTTTAATTATTTCCTGAAACTAACTAGATTAGAATTTTAACATGGTCTGATTTTGAAAAGAAGTCTGCTTAATATTAGGTAATTTTCACAGCATATAAGGAAGTAATTAATAAACTATTACGGTGCAGTTGGACAATAGGGTGAAAGAAAAAGCTAGTGTTTCCTTTATAATGTAAAACAGGCCTCTCAGAAAAAATGAAATGACCGAGTAAAAAAATACTCTAAATAGAATTGTGTATGTTGAGCAAAACTAAACAAACAGAAAGGCTACATACATAATTATGATTCTGTATGATTCTACTTACATGAAGTCAAGAAAAGGCAAAATAGTCTATGATGACAGAAACCAAAAGAGTGGCTGCCTATGAAGGTGGAGACTGACTGGAGGAGCATGAGGGAACTTTCCAGGACGATGGAAATGTTCTATATCTTGACTGAGCTATAGGTTACCTTTGTTAAAGCTCACTGAACTGCATATATAAGATCTGTGAAATTCACTGCATATAAATTTTACCTTATTTAAAAAAAGTATAATGCTCTCCAAACTTGAAATAACTTTTATACTAAGACTTCTCTCAGTTGGATGCCTTCTTATAAAAAATGTAACAAGAAAATACTTTAAGGCCGGGCGCGGTGGCTCACGCTTGTAATCCCAGCACTTTGGGAGGCCGAGGCAGGCGGATCACGAGGTCAGGAGATCGAGACCACGGTGAAACCCTGTCTCTACTAAAAATACAAAAAAATTAGCCGGGCGTGGTGGCGGGCGCCTGTAGTCCCAGCTACTCGGAGAGGCTGAGGCAGGAGAATGGCGTGAACCCGGGAGGCAGAGCTTGCAGTGAGCCGAGATTGCGCCACTGCACTCCAGCCTGGGTGACAGAGCGAGACTCCGTCTCAAAAAAAAAAGAAAAGAAAAGAAAATACTTTAAAAAATATTACCAGATAGTATTTTTTGGCATAGGTATTATGCAGGGTCTTGTGGTTGAAAAGTGTAGATTCTGAGTTAGGTTTTTGTGAGTTGGAATCCTGGCTTAGCAATTCACTGAGTGACTTGGAAAGAGCTACCAAACTTCTCTGTGCCTCAGTTTCCTCATGTAAAATGGAAATAACAATAGCACTGACTTCACAAAGTTGTTAGGTGGACTATATAAGTTCATAAAACACTTAAAACATAACACTTAGCACTACATAAATATTAGCTATAATTATTACCAAAATAAAAAATTTACACTTGAACTGGCTGTCATCCTGGTAATCCAAAGCCAGGCAGGATCTTAGAAGAGTAAAATTTACATGGACAACCACTATTATGACAACAAATGAGATCAAAATAATTATTTATACAGAAGAGCTGGAAGTCTTTGGCTTTTTCACATGTTAGGAAATGAGTTTCCATTGACCATTCAGAAACTTTTCATTATTATTCATTTCTTTAGGTAGCTGCTGATTCTTGTCTAGGGCTGATTCTTGACAGTCTTTACCTCAGAGAGTTTCTCAGTGTTAATGAGGACTACACACAAAGGTAAAAAAGAGAAATATAAATGTCATTTATTTATTTATTTTTTGAGACAGAGTCTTGCTCTGTTGCCTAGGCTGGAGCACAGCAGCACGATCTTAGGTCACTGCGACCTCTGCCTCCTGGGTTCAAGTGATTCTCATGCCTCAGTCTCCTGAGTAGCTGGGATTACAGGCATGCGCCACCATGCCCGGCTAATTTTTTTTTTTTTTTTTTTTTTAGTAGAGATGGAGTTTCACTATATTGGCCAGGCTGTTCTCAAACTCCATGCCTCAAGCAGTCGGCCCACCTTGGCCACCCAAAGTGCTGGGATTATAGGTGTGAGACACCGTGCCTAGCCAAGTCATTTATTTTTAGTTTTCTAGTATTTACACTACATGAAAACTTTATTATATTTCAAGATTTTCTATTTCTCCCTAGGGCTTAAAAACAAGCAAACAGGGAAATCCTCTATAATTCTTCACTAGATGGCAGTTTATAGATTATTGGTATAATGGCGTCCTGAAATGGTCTGTCAATATATACTAGACATGTAAGTAAAAAAGTTTTATTCATCTATAAATTTATTTACATAGAGACTACATTATTTACTCTGCATTAAAATTGAATCAGGAGATGAAGACAAGAGGAAACATAATCACTATGAATACAGTGATTTAAAAAAATTATATAAGTAAGCCTGGGCAACACAGTGAGATCCCATCTCTACAAAAATTCAAAAAATTAGCCAGGCATGGTGGCTAATGCCTGTAGTCCTAGCTACTTGGGAAACTGAGGTGGGAGGATCGCTTGGGAGGTCGAGACTGCAGTGAGATATGATCGTGCCACTGCAGTTCAGCCTGGGAGACAGAGCCAAGATCCCATCTCAAAACAAAAACAAAAACAAATAAAATTACACAGGTACATTGGGGTAAGAAAAGAAAATATATTACTTTATAAAAACAGGTGGGCTTCATGGTGAAGTACTTATAGAAAAAGTAGACCTTCAACTTAAATTTAAAACCTGTAGGGTACAAAACTTTTAGTCTACTATTCTATCAGGCATACGCTATTAAAAAAGTGTTGAAATGGTTAGATAAATGTAACGTCATCACTCATTTGATGGTGGTGGTGATGATAAAGATGTGAATGAATTTAAGGACTGAGTGACTGGGGATGAGATTACAGAGGCATGGGGAAGGCACATTCTCTGCTTTAAAACATGGCCAGTGGCCACAGATTTGGCTTGTCCCCTTAAGTCATCAGGCATCTCATGCACCTAGCTAAAATGAGTACCCACTAGGTTAGTGGTGTATGTGAGAAACGCCCGGGGAGCTCTTCAAAACACATGTTCCGGCTGGGTATGGTGGCTCATGCCTATAATTCCAGCACTTTGGGGGGCCAAGGTGGTAGAATTGCTTGAGTCCAGGAGTTCAAGACCAGCCTGGGCAGCACAGTGAGACCCGATCTCTATAGAAAATACAAAAATTAGTTGGGCATGATGGTGCATGCCTATAGTCCCAGCTATTCAGGAGGCTGAGACAGGAAGATTGTTTGACCCCAGGAGGTCAAGACTCTAATGAGCCGTGATCTCGGCACTGTACTCCAACCTTGGAAACAGAGTGAGACCCTGTCTCAAAAAAACAGAAACAAAAACACATGTTTTAAGCCCTCCCTTTAAGATTCTCATTCAACAGCTCTTTATACAGTCCTAGCACATATGTATATTTTGAAAAAGCTTACCCAACAGTCTAGGCAGGTTCAAACCACTTCCAATTTCTGTTATTTGACACATTTTACTTTTTAAATTCTTCTGAGATAGGGTAACACTCTGTCACCCAGGCTAGAGTGCAGTGGGGCAATCATGGCTCAGTACGGCCTTGACCTCCTGGGCTCAAGCATCATTTTATTTATTTCATTTTTTATTTTATTTATACTGGAGTGCAGTGGCGCAATCATGGCTCACTACAGCCTTGACCTCCTGGTCTCAAGCATCATTTTATTTATTTTTTATTTTTCTTCCTAACTCTCCAAACTTGTTATCAAGCATCATTTTAATCTTTTAAATAGTATAAAAATCTTACCACCACCAAAATAATATATTTGTCTTTTAGATATTATTAAAATCAACCATATTTAACAAGTTTTAAAAATAAAATGCATCCCTTGGTCAAGAGACAGCTACAATTAAACTATCGCTGAAAGATGGGCAGCTGATTTTGAAACTCTTAAGGGAAAAAGATTTGGGAATTATCATCTATAACCCATTCTAGAATCAATCTTTTCATCATTTTAAATATTATATTGACTGTAACTGTATTGTCTCTGCCATTGTATTTATTTATTTATTTTATTTCTATTTTATTTTATTTTTGAGACAGGGTCTTGCTCTGTTGCCTAGGCTGAAGTAGAGTGGCACAATCTCAGCTGACTGCAGCCTTGACTTCCCAGGCTCAAGCAATTCTCCTACCTCAGCTTCCCAAAGTGCTAGAATTATAGGCGTAGCTAGGACTACAGGCAAGTGTCACCACACTCAGCTAATTTTGCTTACTTTTTTGTAGAGATAAGGTCTCATTATGTTGCCCAGGCCTCCCAAAGTGCTGGGATCACAGGCGTGAGCCACCACACCTGGCTTCTGCCATTATAGTTGACAATAGAGATGAAACGGTAAATGCTGAAAGCATTGTCTTATATTTTATGCCACACAGTTGCATTCTTATTATTTCCCCAAAAATCTGTTTGCTGCTGTAGTTGAAAATCAAGAAGTGGGCCGGGCATGGTGGCTCACGCATGTAATCCCAGCACTTTGGGAGGCCAAGGAGGGCAGATCACGAGGTCAGGAGTTCACGAGCAGCCTGACCAATATGGTGAAACCCCGTCTCTACTAAAAATACAAAAATTAGCCAGGCGTGGTGGCGCACACGTGTAGTCCCAGCTACTAGGGAGGTTGAGGCATGAGAATAGCTTGAATCTGGGAGGCAGAGGTTGCAGTGAGCTGGATCACGCCACTGCACTCCAGCCTGGGCAACAGAGCGAGACTCTGTCTCAAAAAAAAAAAAAGAAAAAAACAACAACCATGAAGTGGTTCTACATATGTCAGACAAGTTATTCTGACAAGCCCAACTCCCTGAGTAGCCCTTTTTAAAGCTAGCACTCCAAACTATACCACATATTCTAAAACTAATTTTGTTTAAGAATGTAAAAATTTTAGAAATAATGTTTCATTAGGCATCCCACTGATTCTTCCCATTCATTCTCTGATATGTTTCAGTGTTTTTTTTTTGAGATGAATGTCTTGCTGTCCTGCTAATGACAACATTACTCCTTTGGCAATAATCAGGGAACCATGGAAGCATCTTTCTTGTACGGATAATATAAAAAGTAGACTCACTGGGTGCGGTGGCTCACACCTGTAATCCCAGCACTTTGGGAGGCTGAGGCGGGTGGATCACCTGAGGTCAGGAGTTCGAGACTAGCCTGGCCAACGTGGTGAAACCCCATTTCTACTAAAAATACAAAAATTAGCCGAATGTGGTAGCAGGCGCCTATAATCCCAGCTACTTGGGAGGCTGTGGCAGGAGAACTGCTTTAACCCGGGAAGCAGAGGTTGCAGTGAGCAGAGATTGTGTCATTGCACTCCAGCCTGGGCGACAAGAGCGAAACTCCGTCTCAAAAAAAAAAAAAAAGTAGACTCACAGTTCAGAACGCCACTTGCCTTCCTACATGGAAACATTTTCATGTCTGAGTGTCAAGTGTGAGACACAGTAGTAATCAAAGAGACTGACCAACATTTTCCATCCCTACAGATACAGTCCTTAGCACAGAGATGGCACTGTCATAAAAAGCAGAAATGGTCTACAGTGCTCAGATTTCTTTAAGGAAATGACAAGTTTTGAAAATCACTAGAACCTAGCAGTAGCACAGCCAGAACAGAATTTCTTTATTTCCCGTGTCATCCTGCTAAATATTTTCCAAGCTATTGATGCTTCAGGAAACTTGGATACGTAGGTATGGCAAAGAAAAATCTAGGAAAAATAGCTCCCAAGAATTCAGAGGAACTGGCCGAGTAATTTCACTTGTTTTTTTTTTTTTTTTTGAGATGAAGTCCCACTCTGTTGCCCAAGCTGGACTGCAATGGTGCGATCTCAGCTCACTGCAACCTCTGCCTCCCAGGTTCAAGTGATTCTCCTGCCTCAGCCTCCCGAGTGGCTGGGATTACAGACACCCGCCACCACGCCTGGCTTATTTTTATATTTTTAGTAGAGACGGGGTTTCACTATGTTGGCCAGGCTGGTCTCGAACTCCTGACCTCGTGATCCACCTGCCTCGGCCTCCCAAAGTGCTGGGATTACAGGTGTGAGCCACCGCGCCCGGCCTCAGTAATTTCACTTCTAAGAATTTAAGGAAATAATAGAACAATATACAAAGAATGTGTACACATGTGTACACAAGATGTACACTTACACACACACCTATATAAGAAATAAGACTAAAAAGAAACATATACCAAAATCTCAACAGTGGCCTTCTCTGAGTTGTGGGATTATTAGTAATTAAAAAAAAAAAAAATCTGGCCAGGCGCGGTGGCTCACGCCTGTAATCCCAGCACTTTGGGAGGCCGAGGTGGGCGGATCATGAGGTCAGGAGATCGAGATCATCCTGGCTAACACAGTGAAACCCCGTCTCTACTAAAAAAAAAAAATAAAAAATTAGCTGGGCGTGGTGGTGGGTGCCTGTAGTCCCAGCTACTCGGGAGGCTGAGGCAGGAGAATGGCTTGAACCCGGGAGGCGGAGCTTGCAGTGAGCCGAGATTGCGCCACTGCACTCCAGCCTGGGCGACAGAGCGAGACTCCGTCTCAAAAAAAAAAAAAAAAAAACCTATGCTTACCTGTATTCTCTTTTTCTGTATGTATAGAACTTGCATAATAATTAGGAAAGGCATTGAGATGTTTCCCAAAAGTATTAAGTACACACTGCCATGTATTAGAGAAAGATGCAAAACATGAAACCTTTTGGAGAAACCAAGTAGCCCATGACATAATTTTATATCCTAAACTAACAAGCCAACTGCGTAAGAGACTTTTTTTTTTGAGAGACAGACACGGTCTCACTCTGTCACCCAAGATGGAGTGCAGAGACATGATCACAGCTCACTGCATCCTTGACCTCCTGGACTCATGCAATCCTACCACCTGAGTCCCCCAAGGAGCTGGGACTACAGGCATGAGCACTAATTTTTTTTATTTCTTATAGAGACAGGGTCTTGCTATGTTGCCTATGCTCGTCTCGAACTCCTAACCTCAAGTGATCCTCTCACCTTGTCTTTCCAAAGTGTTGGCATTATAGGCGTGCGCCACTGTACCTGGCCTAAAAGAGATTTTTTAAGTATTACATGCCTTTTAATTTTTTTTTTCTTTTTTTTTTTTTTTTGAGACAGTCTCCATCTGTCCCCCAAGCTGGAGTGCACTGGCACAATTTTGGCTCACTGCAACCTCCGCCTCCTGGATTGAAGTGATTCTCCTGCCTCAGCCTCCCCAGAAGCTGAGATTATAGGCATAT
Organism: Symphalangus syndactylus; assembly: GCF_028878055.3. Lineage (NCBI taxonomy): Eukaryota > Metazoa > Chordata > Mammalia > Primates > Hylobatidae > Symphalangus > Symphalangus syndactylus. The sequence continues at coordinate 18,908,450 of NC_072440.2, forward strand.
GCCACCACACCCGGCTAATTTTTTTTTTTTTTTTTTGGGTATTTTTAGTAGAGACGGGATTCCACCATATTGGTTAGGCTGGTCTCAAACTCCTGACCTCAGGTGGTCCACCCACCTTGGCCTCCCAGAGTGCTGGGATTACAAGTGTGAGCCACTGTGCCTGGCCCCTTTTAATTTTTCTTAAAAATTTACTCTTCTTCACCCTACAATCATTTTAACACTTCCACAAGTTTTGCATCTCTGGAAGGAGAAAGACAAATGATTAATTCTTCTGCTACTTTTGTCTGCAGAAAAATCTGTACCTAATGGTACAAACTATCAATCTGATAGTTTGAGGTTTAAAATACTAATAATTCTGTTTTAGAATTCCATCTACTTCCATCCCTTCTCACTTACCCCAATGTCCAAAATCCCACGTCTAGGAGAGTAAAATTAGGACAGGCATCCTTTTCCCCCCAGATATTCACATACGTATGTATATGAACATATACGTGTGCATATTTATTTACATTCACTTATACTTAACATGCACTTAAGGTATAAAGCAAAAAAATCTAGATACAGAGGCCATTGTCTTGACAATATAATTACTAGGTTTAAGGCCTGGAAAATGCAGCTTACCATGTAAAAATATCTCACCACAAGAAATCAGTAATTTTCAAAGCTGGTAAAACTATCAATTCTACTTAAAAAAATAACTCGAGGCTACAGGTAGGTTGATCGGGTAGATAAATACTAAAATTAATACCAACTGGGTTGCTATTAAGCTTACCTTACAGCTTTGAAAAACTCTGATTTCTTGTGGGTTTCAGTGGTGAGCTGCATTTCCTTAGTTTCAGCCGACTTCCCAGCAGGAATTCGAGTCTGATGAAAAATCAAAAAAAGGAAGCCCTCACTGAGAAACATACTGGTATCATTCACTGAGTGGGGATGGTGAAAAAGGAACATATTTCTAAAGGTAAATTTACATTAGTAATATATATATGCTTATATGGCAAATACAGATTTAATTTCTTATGGCAGAAAGAACAATTAATTTTCCTTGAAAACCTGATTGCTTTTTCTACAACGTGTTTGCTTTTACCCTACCTACCTCTTTGAGATATTCATTAGTCATAGTTCACCCCTTAAGTGCAAGAAATCAAAACAAAAAACCTTTAGGTCTAAATTTGAGCAACAGTTGTAAGACATCTTCTGGCAGCAACGCTGGGATCTTACAGCAGAAAAAAAAAATTAGTGAAACAAACCTTTATCAATTTTTTGCATCACCTTTATCAACTGGGATACTACCTCTCAAATTTGTGACAAACAAATCTGGAAATCTTGCTTAATCTATATAGAGATAGGTTATAATTTTAAAGTAAATATTTGATAATTTCAAGAAAAAACATGTTTTCTAAAATGTCTTTAACACAGTAATTCACAATAGTATACATTTCTAAAAGCTGACTTAGAAATAGAACTTTGCTTTAAAAACATCCTGAAATATGTACCTTTCATTAATTATTCTGAATTATAAGGTTTATCATATTTAAACTTTGTTCTAGACTAGTATTGTCAATAAAGCAACAGTACTCACATGTAGTTAAGCTTAAATTTAAATTAATTAAAATTAAATAAAATAAAAAGTTCAGTTCCTCAGCTGTACTAGCAACCTTATTAGTGTACAATAGCCATGTGAGGTTAGTGGCTACCTTATGGAACAGCACAGATCCAGAGCTTACCGCAAGAAGTTCTATTGAACAGGCCGGGCGCAGTGGCTCACGCCTGTAATCCCAGCACTTTGGGAGGCCGAGGCGGGCGGATCACGAGGTCAGGAGATTGAGACCATCCTGGCTAACACAGTGAAACCTCATCTCTACTAAAAATACAAAAAATTAGCTGGGTGTGGTGGCGGGCACCTGTAGTCCCAGCTACTCAGGAGGCTGAGGCAGGAGAATGGCATGAACCTGGGAGGCAGAGCTTGCAGTGGGCCGAGATCGGGCCACTGCACTCCAGCCTGGGTGACAGAGTAAGACTCTGTCTCAAAAAAACAACAACAACAAAAAAGAAGTTCTATTGAATAGCATTGCTGTAGACAGAACCTAAATGGTGAGATAGCATAGTTAAAAGGCCTTACCCGGTCTGAGGAGGTGTGGGTGTGTAAACGGGCTGGGCTGGCCTAAGTACCGGTTTGGAATCCTCTTTTCTGGGACAGGCTGAAGGGAGTACCTTCGCTGTGAACACAACATACATCCTGAATGAAGAATAAAGAGAATGAAATGAAACAACAGATCTAGAAAGTCTTCATGATATAAATACACTTACCTATCTCTAGCAGTTTAGATGCTTTAGAAAAATGCAAACTAATATTTCCTTCCTTCTCTCCTTCAATATTCATTTATTTATTTTTAAGACAGAGTCTCACTCTGTCACCCAGGCTGGAGTCAGTGGCGTGATCTTGGCTCACTGCAACCTCCGCCTCCTGGGTTCAAGTGATTCTCCTGCCTCAAGCCTCCTACGTAGCTGGGATTACAGGTGCGTGCCACCATGCCTGGCTAATTTTTGCAGAGACTGGGTTTAACCCTGTTGGCCAGGCTGGTCTCGAACTCCTGACCTCAAGTGATCGGCCCACCTCAGCCTCCCGAAGTGTTGGGATTACAGGCTTGAGCCACTGCACCCGGCCCTCCTTCAATATTTATATGGCCTTTGCTCTGTGTCAGACTCTGTGTTGGGCCCTAGGAAAACAGAAATGAGATCATCTTTACCCTCAGAGACATTTGTCTGCTACAATATTTTATACACATACACACACACACACATATATATATAATAAAGGTATGAATAAGGAGCTATGAAAACAGAAGAAAGGAACCAAAAAAGGCAGGGGAAGGATATCACAGACGCAGTCTGAAAGGATATCACAGACATAGCATAAAGCTGCATCCTAAAACTCAGGAAAAGATAATCAACATTTTTTATTGAGAATATGTTAAGCATGAGAAAATATGCACATGCTATTTCATTTAATCTTGGAATGTTAGAGCTAGATAAAATAATTTATGAAAAATGCTTAATCATAAGAGTACAACAAATGTTACTGTTATTAGCATTAATTAAAAAATTCTTTGCACATGATTGGAACATGTGCAAAGAAAGACACATGAATGACAAGGCTATATGCTGTGGTCTTTAAAGAATGCACAGTCTAGTGGAGGTGAAACAAAACAGAGCACTACAATATTAAACGGTGAATGCAATGGTGGATTCACACATAAGGAGTTTTGTTTGTTGGGTTTTTTTTTTTTTTTTTTTTTTGAGACAGGTCTCACTCTGTTGCCCAGGCTAGAATGTAATGGCATGATCATAGCTCACTGCAGCCTTGTTCCTCTGGGCTTAGGCAGTAAATGAAATGAAACAATAGATCTAGAAAGTCTTCATGGTATAAATGCACTTATCCATCTCCAGCAGTTTGGAAACTTTAGAAAAATGCAAACTAATATTTCCTTCCTTCTCTCCTTCAATATTTATTCATTTATTTTTAAGACAGAGTCTCACTCTATGGCCCAGGCTGGAGTCAGTGGCTCAGCCTCCCAAGTAGCTGGGACTACAGGTATGTGCCACCAAGCCTGGTTAATTTTTTTTATTTTTGGTAGAGATGAGGTCTCACTATGTTGCCCAGGTTGGAAACCCACACCAATTTCTTTGTAATCATCTTAGAAGCTATGATTTTTCTTTTTTTTAAATCTTTTTAGAAGAAGCTATGATTTTTCTAAACAATCCTCTACAAACTTAAGTGGAATTAACTTTTAAGACTTTTCTCTCCCAAATACATATATTATTATTCATAATTCATAGTCCTTACAGAAATTGTATGTTCACAAGGAGATTGTACAGTATTGATTGTTGAGATTAAACAGAGAGGACCTAGTGAGCAGCAAGGGGGAGGGATAAGAGCAAAGATTATGAAGTCAAATAAACCTGAGTTTGAATCTCAGCTTCTCTGGTACTAACTGTGTAACCTTGTCCAGAATACTTCTCTGAGTCTGATTCTGTGTTTGTAAAATAATGACGATAATGCCTACCTCATGTGACAGTTAAAAATCTAATTCCTTAATTCAGAATACAAAACCTTCAAAGCTCTCTTACCTTCCTGATCTTTTCCTCTCCCTCCAGCAGCACTAACCCGCTAGTGGAGTAGGCTGCTGTTGCACTGGTAATTTCTCTTGTGATTTCTCTCTCCTCCTGCACCTTCTCCACATGCACGCTTGTGCACAAATACTCATGCACACATAGTGTCTTCTGTAATCTCATTTGGGAGTAAAATTTCAGAATATAAAAAGTTAACTGATTCCTTTTTCAATGCTCATATGAAATAATCCTAGCATATCCTTCTATTCTGGACCACTCTCAAGCAGAGGGAGCTTAACTTTAATAAATTCAAAGCAAACAAGTAACACTTTAACAGGAGACATAAATTGAGATGTTTATTCCCAGTAAATTTTTTAAAAAGGTCTCAATAGCTTTTTACTTAAACATCTTTTGCCCAAAGTCATATAATTAGTAGCAAAGCTGGTGTGTTAAGTCCTATTTCAAAAATATCCAGTTGATAAGCTTCAAACTCTTTTGCTTAGGAAACTTCATGATTTGGATTCTGCTCCTTTATCTGACCGAATCCTCAAAAAACATTACAGCCACACTAAGCTACTTGAAGAACCCCGGCTAAATCATTCTGTATCATAATAGCATTTGCATTAAAAAATATAGTTCTCTTAGTCTAAAGTGGACACTGCCTGCTTATACGAATACACAAATCCTAAAAAAAATCAGCTCAAACATCACTTAATGCAGGAGACTTCTCTTACTCTTCTCACACCTACTGCCTCTGTTCTGCTTGTTTCAGATGTCTTCCTCAACGTTCCTATGATTTCTATTTTAATACCTACTACACTTCACATAATTGCTAATCAGTTTGCCGTTCTACTATGAACGATCTTTGGAAGCAGAGATCACTTGTTATTTGACTTTATTTTCCCAGTGACTTGATTTGGAATGTATTTTGAAGTTAAAAGTTAGTAAGTCTGGCTTCGGATTGGACATAAGAAATAAAGAAAAAAGAGGAATTAATTCTTGATTTTTGATTTGAACAAGTGAACAAATGGTTGTACCATTACATGAAATAAGAAAGCCTGAGATATTTATGGGAAATAAATTTAATGGAGAGGTCAAATGAGCAATCTTAATTTCAGGGAGAAAAGTGCTAGGCTAGATATATAAATTAGGGTGTTATAAGCACACAGATGGCATCTAAAGCCCTGGGAATGGGTATTACCCAGGGAGACTGAACAAAGCCTGGCACTGTAATATTTTAGTGTGAGAAAGAGCACAAGAGAAAGAAGGAAAACTAGAAGAATGTGGTATTTAGGGCCGGGCATGGTGACTCACGCTTGTAATCCCAGCACTTTGGGAGGCCGAGGCAGGCAGATCACTTGAAGCCAGGAGTTCGGGACCAGCCTGGCCAACATGGCTAAACCCTGTCTCTACCCGCCGCCCCCCTACTCCCCCCACAAAAAAAGTGTGGTATTTAGGAAGTTAAAAAACAAGTGTTTTAAGAAGTGGGGAGGACTATACCAGGTGCGGTGGCTCACACCTGTAATCCCAGCACTTTGGGAGGCTGAGGTGGGTGGATCACCTGAGGTCAGGAGTTTGAGACCAGCCTGACCAACATGGAGGAACCCTGTCCCTACTAAAAATACGAAATTAGCCGGGCATGGTGGCGCATGCCTGTAATCCCAGCTACTCGGGAGGCTGAGGCAGGAAAATGGCTTGAACCTGGGAAGTGGAGGTTGCTGTGAGCCGAGATCACACCATTGCACTCTAGCCTAGGCAACGAGAGTGAAACTCCATCTCAAAAAAAAAAAAAAAGGGCAGGGAGGGCTCACAGTATGGCAAGTGCTTCAAAATATAAGGAAGCCAAAAGGACAACCACTGGATATGGTAACATCAAAGTCACTGGAGACCCTGGCAATTTTAGCAGAGTAAAGACGGAAGACAGACTGGAGTGTGCCAAGGAGGGAATAGGATGCAAGAAAGCAAAGACACTGAGACAATACTCTGGTTAAGTTTTGTTGTGAAGAGGCAGAGAAAATGGCACAGCAGATGGCTGGGAGGCAAAGGATCATCAAAGAAGGGTATAACTGCAGAAACAAGTGTCATGTTATAACTTTACACTCCACTGAAATTAGTTTTTTCAAACTATATGAATTTCTTAAGAGCTGAATTTCCTATTTTCTACCTTCTCTCTGTATCAATCATAGTGTCAGAGGCATTTGAACCAGAGCAACTCCATCTTCAGTAGGGGTTTGGTAAAATAAGGCTAAGACCTGCTGGGCTACATTCCCAGTAAGTTAAGGCAGTCCCAATCACAGAATGAAATAGGAGGTCAGCACAAAATGCAGGACATAAAAACCCTGCTAATAAAACACGTAGGTTATAGTAAAGAAGCTGGCCAGCTGGGTGTGGTGGCTCACGCCTGTAATACCAGTACTTTGGGAGGCTGAGGTGGGCGGATCATCTGAGGTTGGGAGTTTGAGATCAGCCTGACCAACATGGAGAAACCCCCTCTCTACTAAAAATACAAAATTAGCCGGGCATGGTGGCACATGCCTGTAATCCCAGCTACACAGTGGGCTGAGGCAGGAGAATGGCTTGAACCCGGGAGGTAGAAGTTGCAGTGAGCCAAGATCCCACCATTGCACTCCGGCCTGGGCAATAAGAGTGAAACTCTGCCTCAAATAATAATAATAATAAGATAAAATAAAGTCCCTGTCAAATTTAGACATTGCAAACATCTCCTACACTGTCACCTTCCTGTGAACTTTACCTGTGATGTTCTTAGTAATAAAAATGTTCAAAAAAAAAAAAAGGAGCTGGCCAAACCCCACTAAAACTAAGATGGCAATGACAGTAACCTCTGATTGTCCTCACTGCTACACTCCCACCAGCGCCCTAAGAGTTTACAGATGCCATGGCAACGTCAGGAAGTTATCCTATATGGTCTAAAACGGGGAAGCATGAATAATCCACTTCCTGTTTAGGATATAATCAAGAAATAACCATAAAAATGGGCAACCAGCAGCCCTTGGGGCTGCTCTGCCTATGGAGTAGCCATTCTTTATTCCTTTACTTTCTTAATAAACTTGCTTTCACTTTACTCTGTGTATTCCACTCAAATTCTTTCTTGCACGAGATCCAAGAACCATCTCTTGGGGTCTGGATTGGGACCCCTTTCCAGTAACAGTAGGTTCTCAGTATCTGTTTGTGGAATGCCTAGAACCTAAACTCTTTAAGTCCTAGTCCGAGAAATGCAGTAGAGTGGAATGAGGAGAACTTGAAATTAGACTCAAGTTTAAAAATCAGATTTTTCACTAACAAGCTATGTAGCCTTAGGCAAATTACTTTCTCTCTCAGAATGTCTATTTTCTTATGGGCATTAAATATTTATTTCGCTAGAATGCTGTGTCAGTTAAATGAGCACTTGCTACAGTGTGACTCAGAGGGTACTCAAATAATGTTCAACATTATTGGTTATTATTTCCAGTGGCAGGCAAATTATAATCATGGGTATGCCACACATAAGTACATGTAAGCACATATACTGGAGAGAATTTAAATTGAGTTTTAAGCATTTCACAATACCTCTCAAAAATGAGTATATAAAAAAATTTATGCAAAGCAAAAAAATATTCAGACCTGACAAATGGTCTTGAAAGACTAGAAACATACACTACAGTTTTAGATTTCATTAGAGTATCATTTAACTGAGGGGTTATAAATGTGATGGAAAATAAAATAAACACAACATAGAGGAAGAAAAACAAAGATCATTATAGGGAATTTTCTGAGACAATAAAATGAGCCGGTATAGAATATAAGTCCTTTAAATTCGGGTCTAGACTGCTGGTAATTTATCCCCAAAGAAAATCACCTTTGGTCTGTTTCTAACTGGGCTCTTGAATTCTACTTTCCCATACATGGCTGAATTTCAAAATAGTAGCCACTGATCCATTACAAATCTAAATCACATCATTAAACTTGCATATTCCCCACTCCCCACAAAGGCTTCCCATTGTACTTGAAATAAGTGCTAGCTTTATGTGCAACAGCCCCAACTGGCAACAACCAAAATGTCCATCAACATGGCCAGTGGCTACCATATTAGATCACTATGTGGCTGACTGTCATATAGGTCTCACCAATAATGTCATCTCCTCAGAAGCCTTCTAAAACCAATCTAAAGTAGCGCTCTGCCCCCAGCACATTGCTCTTTATTTTTTTTGGAGCCCATATCACATTATCTCAAATTATTTTATTTGTTCTCTTATTTGTATTCTATTATAATGCAAGCACCAGGAAAACTGGTGTCTTTTGTTCAATACTGTTATCACCAGTGGCTAAAATGGTGCCTGGCACAAAGTAGACATTCAGTAAGTATACAGTGAATACATAAACACACAACTTTCCAAATCTTTAATTACATGTTTTATAGCAGTAAACCTTCGGTGGACAAAGATACTATAATCTCAAATGACTTACCCCTGGCATGCAGAAAGTTAACTTATCAGGCTACTTCCTCCAAGAGGCTTTCATTGACACCCCCAGCCTGAGCTGTCTCATATAATTGTTTAGCATCCAGTACTTCCTCTCATCATAACTATTATATTGTAACTAAGTTACTTGTTTGTATCCCCCACTGAACTGTCTCTTGACTGAAATAAATGTCAACTGCTTGAATACTTTCTTCACCCGTAAGTCACTACTTCATTTTTCTAAACCAAAGCGTAGAAGAGCTGGGAAGTAATTAAGGCCCAGTAATCTAGAGGTCATATTATGCAAGGGATATGCTGTGGCTATTAGCAACAGATTCCATTGGCTTATGAGGCACTGCCTGAAGCTTCCAGGGAAATACATAGGGGAAACAGTCCAGAGGATTCAGGATGGTCTGGTACGACTCTGGACTAGCTCTATCTGGAAGGTCCAGTCCCCACACTGACCCCAGAATGACACCATAATGCAGCCCTCTCTGACATATTTGTAACTCTGCTTGCCACATAATCAGTATCCTCATCTCCTAGCACATGGTAATAACATTGTCTTTAACATAAAAATGTACCTATTTGCAGTCACTACCTGTATCACCACCACCAGCAGAGCCTGAGCTGAGGAAACCACGGTTCTCAAGACCCAGCACACGCACTTCCAATCATCTAAAACATGGTGGATTACTATGAAGTTCTAGGAGTGCAAAGATATGCTTCACCTGAGGATATTAAAAAAGCTTATCATAAAGTGGCACTTAAATGGCACCCTGATAAAAATCCAGAAAATAAAGGAGAAGCAGAGAGAAAATTCAAAGAAGTAGCTGAGGCATACGAGGTATTATCAAATGATGAAAAACGGGACATTTATGATAAATATGGCACAGAAGGATTAAACGGAGGTGGAAGTCATTTTGATGATGAATGTGAGTATGGCTTCACATTCCATAAGCCAGATGACGTTTTTAAAGAAATTTTTCATGAAAGGGATCCATTTTCTTTTCACTTCTTTGAAGACTCGCTTGAGGACCTGTTAAATCGTCCAAGAAGCTCCTATGGAAACAGAAACAGAGATGCAGGATCCTTTTTCTCTACCGCCAGTGAATATCCAATTTTTGAGAAATTTTCTTCATATGATACAGGATATACATCACAGGGTTCACTGGGGCATGAAGGCCTTACTTCTTTTTCTTCCCTGGCTTTTGATGATAGTGGGATGGACAACTACATATCTGTTACAACTTCAGACAAAATTGTTAATGGCAGAAATGTTAATACAAAGAAAATTATTGAAAGTGATCAAGAAAGAGAAGCTGAAGATAATGGAGAGTTGACATTTTTTCTTGTAAATAGTGTGGCCAATGAAGAGGGCTTTGCAGAAGAATGCAGCTGGAGAAGACAGTCATTCAACAACTATTCACCAAATTCTCACAGCTCCAAACATGTATCTCAATATACTTTTGTGGACAATGATGAGGGAGGTATATCTTGGGTTACCAGCAACCGGGATCCCCCTATTTTCTCAGCAGGAGTCAAAGAGGGTGGTAAGAGGAAAAAAAAGAAGCGTAAAGAGGTGCAAAAGAAGTCTACCAAAAGGAATTGTTAAATTGACTCTTCAAACATGTAACATTTGAACACAATTGTGTGTGTTTTGGTTAATCACAAATTTTGTAGATAACACTTGTTTAATACTATACTAAGAGCTTTTCAACACTTTTAGCAGGATTGTGGACATTTGGTTAGTAGTTTTTTGGACTGGGTATATCAGAAAAGGATAAGTTTGTGGTGACAGTTGGTGCTAATAAGAATTTGCCTGGGCAATATAGTGAGATCTTTTCTCTACAAAAAATTTAAAAATTAGCCAAGTGTGGTGGTGTGCACCTGTAGTCCCAGCTACTCGGGAAGCTGGCAGAAGGACTGCTTGAGCCTGGGAGACATAGGTTGCAGTGTACTGAGATCACGCCACCACACTCCAGCCTGGGTGACAAAGTAAGACCCTGTCTTAAAAAAAAAAAAAAAAAGGAATTTGGAAAACTGGAAATAGTTCTTTACTTTTGAATTTTTCTTTAGTAGAGTTTATAGCCTATTTTTCTTTTCTCTAATTAAAACCACCATACAAATTTCTGAAACATGCATAGCATTAGGAGACAAGAATGTAGTAAGACACACAGGTTCAGACTACACAATTATTCATGAAATGGCTTTTTTCCAATGGAAGTACAGCATTTGATGCATTATAACTTAAAGGTACTACAAATTAAAAATTAAAGTATAAAGTATTTTAAGTTAAAAATAGACTTAGCTGGGTGCAGTGGCTCACACCTGTAATCCTAGCATCTTGGGAGGCCCAGGCAGGAGGGTTGCTTGAAGTCAGAATTTTGCGACAGTCTGGATAACATAATGAGACCTCTCCTCTATGAAAAAACTTTTTTAAAAATTTAGCTGGGTGTGGTGGTACGTGCCTGTAGTCCTAGCTACTTAGGAGGCTGAGGTGGGAGGATTGCTTGAGCCCAGGAGTTGAGGTTGTAGGGAGCTATGATCTTGCCACTGCACTCCAGCTGACAGTGTGAGACACTGTCTCTAAAGAAAAACAATAGAAAATTAAAAAAATCAAAAAACGGGTAACATGGTAAATTTTATGTAGTATATTTTACCACTTTATTTTTATTTTTTTGAGACGGAGTCTCGCTCTGTCGCCCAGGCTGGAGTGCGATGGCGCGATCTCGGCTCACTGCAAGCTCCGCCTCCCGGGTTCACGCCATTCTCCTGCCTCAGCCTCTCCGAGTAGCTGGGACTACAGGCACCCGCCACCACGCCCGGCTAATTTTTTTGTATTTTTAGCAGAGACGGGGTTTCACCGTGGTCTCGATCTCCTGACCTCGTGATCCGCCCGCCTCGGCCTCCCAAGGTGCTGGGATTACAAGCGTGAGCCACCGCGCCTGGCCCACATTTTTTTTTTAAGGCCTGTCTTACCCTGAATTCCTCAGAGCAGTTCTGTATGGTAGGCCATCAGTGAATCACTCCAGATAGGAAATTTTCTATTTTTGTTTAGAGTTTGTATACAAAATCTACAAATACATTACTCTAAAACAGCACCTATAGCCATTTTAATTTAGTCATGTTGGGAGAAAAACAGATGGGTTACAAATACATCAGATATCGAGCAAATGGTTTGAGTTACGTCTAGCAGCACTAAAACTTATTCACCTTTGGCCAAACACAAATGCAAAATTAGAAAAAAATTATAATTATCTGCTATTTTTAAAAGACAGCTATAGTCAAGAGCTTGTGTTTTGTATCGGTATTTGATTTTCAGTGGGCAGATGGGAGAAGGAAAGGTTATTTATTCCATAGAAGAGACTGCGGACAATTAGTATTCAAAGTTTATTTTCAGAAAATAATAAAAGCCCAGGGTATTTTAACTGCTTCTAATATAACATGTGATATTTAGTAGAGTTTATCTGTTATAATGTGGTAGTAAAGTTGAAAAAAAATTGCAATTTTCCAAAAACTAAAGCAAAAATCAGTGTCTCAGAAAATTTAAGAATGTAATGACATGCCCTGTAGTCCATTTCTTCACTCTTAACAGAAAACCAAAAATTTAGATTTAATCATCTTACTCAATAGCTTAAAATTCCTCAGTTTTCCCACCATCTAAAGGAAAAAGCTAATTGTTTGCTTAATATAATGTACAAGGCCCTCCACGAGCCAGCCACCAGCTTTCTTCCCAACTTGATTTCCTATCAGCTCGTACTCATCTTATGCTGTAGCCCAACTTTTCCCAAAATCTGTTCCAGGGATACCAGTTCAAGACTCATCACAGAAAAGGGGTCCATAGTCAAATACATTTTTACACATTTGGCAAATTACTGCGGAACACCTCTCTTAGAAACCTAGACTATTAAGGGCTGGATGCAGTGGCTCACACTTATAATCGCAACACTTTGAGAAGCTGAGGTGAGAATTCAAGTTTACCTTGGGCAACATGGCGAGACCCCATCTCCAAAAAAAGAATTAAACTATTATGTACATTATGAAAGGCAGCATTCCCCAAGAAGTATTTGATCACAGAATCATTTTCATGTAATGCGTACTATTTTGTCTGAGAACATCTTTCAAAAAATCTTTTCCTAAGCCCGGCGCCGTGGCTCACGCCTGTAATCCCAGCACTTTGGGAGGCCGAGGCTGGTGGATCACGAGGTCAGGAGTTCAAAACCAGCCTGGCCAAGATGGTGAAACCCCATCTCTACTAAAAACACATAAATTAGCCAGGCATGGTGGTGGGCGCCTGTAACCCCAGCTACTCGGGAGGCTGAGGCAGGAGAATCGCTTGAACTCGAGGTGGAGGTTGCAGTGAGGCAAGAGATAGCACCATTGCACTCCAGCCTGGGTGACAAGAGCAAGACTCCGTCTGAAAAAAAAAAAAAAAAAAAAAAAGCTTCTCCAGCCATACTAAATGATTGCAACGCTTAGTGCTGGCCATTCCGTTTCAGAGTTCTGTGCCTTTGCAAGTGTTCCTTCTGGTAGTATGGTTCCTTTAGTCAGGTTGGTGAGAGCCTTTCAAATAAAAGCAAATTCCAGGCCGGGCGTGGTGGCTCAGAGAGGAGGGTGGATCGCTTGAGGCCAGGAGTTCGAGATCGGCTTGGCCAACGTGGAAAACCTGGTCTCTACTACAATTACAAAAATTAGCCAGGCGTGGTGGCACACGCCTATAATCCCAGCTACCTCGGGAGGCTAAGGCACGAGAATTGCTTGAACCCAGGAGGTAGAGGTTGCAAATAAGCAGAGATTGCCACTGCACTCCAGTCTGAGCGACAGAATGAGGGCCTGTCTCAAAAATAAGACAACAATTGCACATCTTTCTTTTCACCTAATCCCACGGAGAGTTACGTCTTTCTGCAGCTTTACTAGGAGAACTGAAGAACAAGTTCTGTGCACTGGACAATAACTTTTTATGTTTTATAGTAAGAAGTCGATGTAATTAACATTCCATTTTAAATGAATTCAAGTATATCAACATAAACATATGCCAAGACATAGCTTTGATGTCAAATACCACACGTTTTGGTTCACACATTGTTCATATATTGGCCTAAAAAACTGAAATAGGATCCAATGGCAGATCTGCCTGCAAGGAAGGTGATTCAGTTTTCACTGATTAAGCTTTATGTTCATCAGATTAATTGCTCGCAATAGAGAACACCCTACAAAAATTATTCTCCTTATCCTTCGTCTTGTCAGACACAAAATGCCCCAGAAGTATTTCCAAACAGTTACCTTTCCTAAGAGAAGCTGCTGAAAGAATTTGTGTTACTAAACATGCTTCGTGTATATTCTGGAGCAAGCTCTCATGCCTAAGAGAAACAAGAGCTACTTGATGTGAAACACTTTGTCACTTAAGTGTGATAATTGCCACAACTTCGGAGTCCGAGTAACTTGGAAGACAGCCCCTCTGGGGGATGGCACACTTTTTTCTCTGCAGTCATTTCGGCTTCACAGAATACCTCAACGGTAGAGAACACACTGGGCCCACCCCTTTCCAGGAGCAGCCGGTATAGAAGAAATCCGCAGAGAGCACAGAGGGTTGGGGAGCGGAGGCCCCACCAGGAGAAGGGTCAGCCGAACCAGGGATCGCCTGAGACCAACTTGGGTCCCTCCAGGGGACACCATGGGAGGAGACCGTGGGAGGAGAGTCTAACCTGAGAGGCCGCGGACGTTTGCTACAGCGGGAACCAGCTTGGGGGCTGAGAGCAGCCAAGGCATGACGGCCTAACTCACGCGTCAGGAAGCGAAAGAGGGTAACGACGGGGAAAACAACCGCCTGCAGCGCCGCGTCGCCAGGAAACCGGGGCAGCCGCACCTCCCCTTCCGGCGGACGCGGCTCGCGGGCCTTCCTTATGCGGCGGCGCAGAGTGTGACGTCATGCCCCGAGCTGGGATCGCCCCTCCGGCTCCACGCCCTTTTTTTTTTAGGTCCCTGGCGTTGAGCTCTAGTTAGTGCACGCAGCCACACAATATGCTCTTGGACGTTGCTCCCTGGAGGGCATGTTATCTCCCGCCTCCTTGAAGGCGCCTGTTTCTGGGGTTGCCCCATCCAGGGAGCTGGTTCCTAGTTAAGAATATTGAGAATGTATGCGCAGGGAGGCAGGCAAAAGCACGAACAGCCACGCTTCTAGAAGATTCTAGGGAGCGCGCAGGAGCAGCGCAGAGGGAGTAGAAATGAGCAGGCGGAGGACCCGGGGTCACGAGACCGTTGGGTGGGAGGAGCCAGCGGCCGGGGAGGTTCTAGTCTGTTCTGTCTCGCGGCAGCCGCCCCCTTCTGCGCGGTCACGCCGAGCCAGCGCCTGGGCCTGGAACCGGGCCGTAGCCCCCCAGTTTCGCCCACCACCTCCCTACCATGGACCCCCGCAAAGTGAACGAGCTTCGGGCCTTTGTGAAAATGTGTAAGCAGGATCCGAGCGTTCTGCACACCGAGGAAATGCGCTTCCTGAGGGAGTGGGTGGAGAGGTGAGACCCAGGCCTGAGGACCGTTGGGGGCGGGGGGAAGCACGGCCCCAGAGGGAGCCGGTCCGGACCTGGCTCGGGCCGGCGGGCGAGGCAGGGTCGCTGCCCCTTCTTTGCCCGGGAAAGGGAGGCAACTTCGAGGGGTCATGGAAGATCGCGAGCCTTGGGTAGTACAGGAGCCGCCGGGAGCAGGAGGCAGAGCTGGGTTCCTCGCACCCTGAGGTTGCCCGGGGTTGTATCTTGGGCGAAATACAAAAACAGGACTGCGGATACGTGGACACTGGAGACGCGAGGAGTGAAAACTGCAAGACTTAGCTTTTGCGTGGGGTTGTTTTTCTTTAAGTCTTGTGTGCCCTGCTCAGGTCTCACTGGTACATAGCAGCTCCTTTACTCACTATCCCTTTACATCGTGTTATAATAATATAACACTAGTAAGTTAAAAGTTACAAAACTAGTAAGTTAGAATAAAAATGGTAACTGTAAAAATGATTGTTTTTACCTTACAGCGCTTGTAACTGCGTAGGATTAATTATCTTGAGAATCGCTTATTATACCTCCGTTACTTGGCAGTGTTATCACTCCAAACACGTCTGAGAAATGTTTCCAGGATATATTCTTGTTGTCTTTAACTGTAGAGTACTTCGCTACGTGCAAGGAGTTAATTGACAAGGCATTGTGCCTTGTGCTAGGAAACAGTATAAGTACTGTCTATTTAGACGAATAAATAGAAAAGTTCGTTTTGATATTTACTATATAATAGTAATTAGCATTTTATGTATTGAAGGAGCACCGAAGAGAAAAAGTGAGAGGGAAGTCTTCCCTAAGATGACTTTTAAAAAAATTATTACTAATGGGTAACTGAAAAGATGACATACAAATTGCACTAAACAGGAATAAATAGCAACTATGCAGACCATTGCGACTCCTAAGAGGTGCTACTGTGAACGCTGTTTAGTGATTTTTGTTTTTTAGAGACAGGGTTTGGCTGTGTTGTCCAGGCCACATACAGTGGCGGGATCACTGCTGCCTCCAATTCCTGGGCACAAACGATCCTCCTGCCTCAGTTTCCCAGGTGGCTGGCAGTGCGGGATCGAGCCACCATACTTGGCTATTTTAATTTTTTGTAGAGATGGGGGTCACATTAAGTTGCCCAGGCTTGTCTTGAACTCCTGGCCTCAAGGGACTCCCCCGCCTCCGAAAGTGGTGGTATTGCAGGCGTGAGCCACTTCACCCAGCCTGATATTTTTATATGGGAAGATGAGCTCATGATTACCAAATAGCTCAGAGAATATTTCTTAAGCTGGTTCTAAGGAAAAAACTCGTTACAATCTGTCAACGTTGTGTATTGTATTTTTTTTCTTCTAAGAAGTTTTTCAATTTTTAGCTCTCCACCAATTGTCTAACTGCTGGAAGACTGACTTATATGTGAAATTCTGAGACCATTTAATACTACCATGTTAATAGTAACTTTATGAATATTGGTAAGAAGTCTATTTTGCAAACTCCTCAACCGGGAAATGTCAGGATTAGGAATTGAGGGCTAGATTTTAGTCGTTTTCTCTATTGAACAGCTTGATGATCCAAAAGCCTTTCTTAAGATATTTGTATGCTTTTATCCTAATTATAGAAGAACCTGCAGTTAATAAATTCTTCCTAAAATTCCAGGTGAAGTAGACAAGTATCACAGGAAGAAAATAGCCGGCTCCAAGAGCTGGCTCCACTTTACATTAAGTGGATACACTGTTTTTGTTCCATTCTTACTAGTGAGGAAGAGGAGACACAGAAGAACAAATTAAAAGCATGTGTAAGAACAGTGTCCTCCTGACTTCTGCTGGAGTGATTGTGCCTATATAGAGAATTCCACTTTAAGATTTGCAAAATATTTGTCAGGCACTACTATGTCCCAAAAAAAAAAAACAAAAAAACAACAAGTCGTCATATACCTTATTTTAACATAGATAATTCCAATTTTTCTTTCTGATTCCACTTACATTCTTGTGGCATCCTGAGTTGGCTAAAGTATGGGGTGAAGCATCATGGCATATGTGGGGATTTTATTCTGAACTTAAGATATTTAATATAAAGCTTTTTCTCTCTATTTCTGTATTTAAACTAAGATTTTTATAAACTCTGAGGCCTTTGCGTTTGTGTCAGTTTCTCTCTCTGCCTTCATCAGTCTGCAGTTAGAGATTGTGGCAGATGGGGCTGAATGTGGAGACTTCTAGGTCCAGACGTATTCCTAGGCCTGATGCTACTATTAGGGTTACTCAAGTTGAAAACATCTCAGTTTCTCACAGGCTTAGCTGTTGAAGAACAGTACGGCTGCCTATTTGCTATAATTGCTAGCATTGTTTATAGCTTAGTTTTATTTGATATAAGGATTTATTAGTTTAACCTTTTAAATTAAACAAAGAGAAATACTAAAAGTCTTTCTGAACTAGTTGTCAGTGAGGATCCAGGGAGACTGTTCAAGAACTGTGTTTTGAGATATTTTTGTTTTTCCCTTTTTGGAGACAGAAGTAGTCTCCCACTCTTTCTCCCGTTTAACAATTTAGTATCTTGTATGTGGTTTCATGGCTTTACTTGATGGTAATTAAGATCGAAGAGAGTGTCTTTGTTTTCTACTCCGTAGTACAGTACGTGGCACATGGCTTTTCCTAAATACTGAAAAGGAAATGAACAGAATGCATTTCTACCCTCAATATAGAATTTAGAGTGTAGCAACCCAAGTTTTTGTACGTGTGTACAAATAACCATAGCACAAAGCAGATTAGAAAGTTATCAAATTAAGAGAATTGTGAATGAAGTTTTGTGTGGTCCTATGTGAGAAAAGTCTCTACACTGGTCCTACTTGATTGTGTAACATTAAGCCTGTAGTGCCAAAGTTCAAGGGGCAGTTTTTGGCCAGAAAGTAGCTTGTTCTAAGCCTTGGAACCATTAATTGAAATTTCGTACCTACGAGTTGATGTTTTCTTCCCTTAGTTAACTAGAATTTGGGATGGGAGAAACTAAATCTAGCTTATGAGTAAATCCTCTTTTTTTTTTTAAGTTTTTATTTTTTTGCAACAATTTCTAGCTCAGAGAAAAATTGCAGGTATGGTACAAAGGAATTTTTTCTGAACTAGTTGAGAGTAAACTGCCAACATTATACCCCGACACCAGTGAGTGTGTACTTCCTACAAAGTCTTTACAATACAAATATTAAACTTAGGAAACTAATGCTGATGCATTTATGCTATCTAATCCTCAGATTTATGTGTCGCATTTAGTTGCCATGTCACGTAGTCTCCATTCTGAAACAGTTCCTCAGTCTTTCCTTGACTTTCATGATCTTGACAGTTCGAATATTATAGGCAAGCTATTTTATAGACTTTCTCTCAATTTGGGTTTGTCTGGCCTTCCCTCAGGATTGGATTTAGCTTAATACATTTCTTGGCAGGAATATCACTTCCCAAAGTTAGTGTACTGTAAGTTATACTATGTCTGGATGTCACCCTAAATACATTCCTGACGCTGCATTTTGAAACTTAGGAAGAACACTGTGTAAGAAACCCTGTGTCTTCAATAAAATTTAACTACAAAGGACTGGTGATTACTGTGCTCTTTTGCAGATTAGGATGTTTTGGATCATATAATCTTTATGTTTAACATGGGAGCTATTCCATATTAAGGGTACTGAGTAACATTTTCTTCTATCATATTAAACATAATGGAAAAAGTAGGCACATTTTCTTTGTTGGAATGGTGCTTATAAGAAATTCCAAATTCTGTTTCTTTTCATTCCATCTGCTACTTTGCATTTATACTTTTGCTTCATATTGGGATCCTCAGATGATACTAAGAGTGAAAAGGCAAGCCACAGGGTGGGAGAAAATATTTGCAACACATAAAGCTGACAAAGGGTTCATATGCAGAATACAGACAACACCTTCAAATAAAGAAAGTCTATTAGAAAGCTGGATGAGAGTTGAACTTTACAAAAAAGTCTTTTCAAATGACCAGTAAATATATGAAAAGGGACTCAACTGCAATGAGATGCCAGTAGACACCTATCAGAATGGCTAAAAAATCTTTAAGATGGACAATAGCTAAGCATTGGCCAAGGCGTGAAACATTGGAATTCTCATACGTTGCTGATAAAAGTGTAAATTGATAAAAGAACTTCAGAAAACTGTTGCCCATTTAAATTCAGCCTGCACATACCCTTATGACCACAAATTCCACCCAACTGAAATGAATGTAAATGTGGGTATGACAACTCTAGTTATAAAGAATCAGGCCGGGTGCAGTGGCTCACACCTGTAATCCAGCACTTTGGGAGGCCAAGGCTGGCGGATCACGAGGTCAGGAGATTGAGACCATTCTGGCTAACATGGTGAAACCCCATCTCTACTAAAACAAAAAATTAGCCGGGCGTGGTGGCATGCACCTGTAGTCCCAGCTACTTGGGAGGCTGAGGCAGGAGAATCGCTTGAACCCAGGAGGTGGAGGTTGCAGTGAGCCAAGGTCGCGCCACTGCACTCCAGCCTGGGTGACAGAGCGAGACTCCGTCTCAACAACAACAAAAAAAAAACCTTTTCTGTTTTCAAAGTTAATATATCCCCTTGTTTTACATAGTTAATGGCTTTTGTTGTTTGTTTTTAAGGCAAATTTTAATAACGTCTACGTTGCTTCCAACTGTCATGGAGTGCTCTTAAATCTATCAACCATTTTAGTCACTGGATTGTTGCAGGTAGTCCGTATACTATAGGGTCTGCACCAAATGGAGCATGTAACGCTAATTCTTTGTATCTTTTTTCTTCTAGTTATTTGCTTATAATGAATTGTGTTGCCCTGGACTATTTGGGAAAGAAGGGTTTGTAGGGCCAGGAGGAAGTATTAATGGATGAGGTTGGGAGGGGTGTATAAGGAGAAAATCTATAGTGTGATGGGCATGCAAATATAAGCAAGAAAAATCCTCTTAGGTCTCAGTCATAGGAAACAAACATTTTGCTTTATTATATCAGGATGGCATAGTTATTTCATAAACTGCATATTTAAATTTAATTGAACTCATTTCAAGTTTCAAATTTTGGATTCAAATATATCTACTGAGTTGAATTCTAAGTTAACAGCTTGTGCAAATGATTTTGTCATTGCATGTTGACATATCTGCCTCTTTTCCTCTGGGAAGAGGCACAGAGAAGCTATACATTATGTTTATTAGACTCATTGAGGCAAAGAAAGGGGTTCATTAGCCAGTAGCCTTAAAATAAAATTTTAAGCTGGAAAAAAGTTAACTGTAATAATACCACAGCATTCAGATTAATTGAGAGTTTACTTTTAAATTTTGAAAAGGTAGTCACCTAAATGTCTAACATTATTTTTTAGGTATAAGTATGTTGCGTGACAGTGAATTTTAATTTCCTAAACAAATATCTTTTTTCTCATCTTCTTCAAGCATGGGAGGTAAAGTACCACCTGCTACTCAGAAAGCTAAATCAGAAGAAAATACCAAGGTAAGTTTTAATTTCATTTGTATGTTTCATGACAAAGTAAGATTTCTTAGGGGTTGTTTTTAAACTGCTGCTCTCCAGTTATCACTCCCGATTTCCCCAAGATCACTTGGAAATAAGATCTTTTAAGACCTCTTTGTCTTTATAACTTTGTAGACCGAATTCTCTGGATTCTGATTTAGAACTGAGAATTTAGGGTTGGATGTTCACTGTTTTAGAATACATGACAATAAAAGTTACATGTATGGCCTGTAAATGGTAAGCTCCGTGATGGTATGCATCCGTAGTCTTCATCATTGCCTTACAGTGTGTCATATGCGTTGTAGTTACTTTATTCATTATTTGCAGAGTAAATGAAGAAGTATTCCAGGTCAGTAATTTAATTTTTTTGCTCTACTACCTGAGTGATATTTCTGAGTGTGAATCATGGTGTTGGGTTAGCATATTTGCTTAAAGGACATGTAAGATTAGGAGAAGGTTACCAGTAGCTGAAGTTGAGAGACAGATGAAGGGGAAAATACATGTTTAAGAGTGTTTTCTTTTGTTTTATTTGTTTGTTTTTTCTTTTCCTGAGGCAAAGTCTCACTGTGTCACCCAGGTCCGAGTGCAGTGGTACAATCTCGGTTCACTGCATCCTCAGCCTGCTGGGTTCAAGCGATTCTCCTGTTTCAGTCTCCCGAGTACCTGGGATTACAGGTGCATCCCATCATGCCTGGCTAATTTTTCTTTTTTTTTTTTGAGACGGAGTCTTGCTCTTTTGCCCAGGCTGGAGTGCAGTGGCGCGATCACGGCTCACTGCAAGCTCCGCCTTCCAGGTTCACGCCATTCTCCTGCCTCAGCCTCCCGAGTAGCTGGGACTACAGGCGCCCACCACTGCACCCGGCTAATTTTTTGTATTTTTAGTAGACACGGGGTTTCACCGTGTTAGCCAGGATGAGTCTCGATCTCCTGACCTCGTGATCCACCCGCCTCGGCCTCCCAAAGTGCTGAGATTACAGACGTGAGCCACCGCGCCCGGCCTAATTTTTCTATTTTTAGTAGAAACGGGGTTTCGCCATGTTGGCCAGGCGGGTCTCGAACTCCTGACCTCAAGTGATCCCTCAGCCTCCCAAAGTGCTAGGACTAAGGCGTGAGCCACCATGCCTGGTCAAGAATGCTTTCTTGATAATTTTTTATTTCTCTCTTCTGCCTTCATATCTAAAAGGCTTTTTTTGTGTGCAGATTTTCTGATTAGCTGTCTTAAATTGATAAGAAAATAGCTGTTTTATTATTTAGAAACTTAAACGTTGTTATCTATTTGGATCTTAAAGTGGAAGTTGTGTCTATTAAGAAGGAGAATGAGAAAAGGTAAGCAAAAGCCCCAAAAGTAGTTACCTTTTTTTTAAAAGGGTCATTTATCAGAGTGGTATTTTCTGAGCCCTAGATATTTTGCCATTTGGCAAATGTGTATGAAGGCAAACTTATATTTAACCTATGTGTCAGCTGAAAACTTTTTGTAAGAAAAACATTCTAAATTAGAATTATGACTTGTCTTTTCAATATATTCTAGAATACCTAGACTGTACATTTTATAGGGACTCAACAAATATTTTGTGACAAGGTAGGTCTTTGGTTCTAAAATTTTTTTTTTTTTTTTTTTTTGAGACAGAGTCTCACTCTGTTGCCCAGGCTGGAGTGCAGTGGTGCGATCTCAGCTCACTGCAAGCTCTGTCTCCCGGGTTCATGCCCTTCTCCTGCCTCAGCCTCCTGAGTAGTTGGGACTACAGGTGCCCACCACCAAGCCTGGCTAATTTTTTTGTGTTTTTAGTGGAGACGGGGTTTCACCGTGTTAGCCAGGATGGTCTCAATCTCGTGACCTCATGATCCACCGACCTCGGCCTCCCAAAGTGCTGGGATTACAGGCATGAGCCACTGCGCCCTGCCTTGGTTCTAATTTTTTAAGTAACAGGGAAGCAACCTAAAAAACTGGTTAACGATATACGGTTGAGTGAATAGATGAAGGTAGGCTGATAATGGTGTATAATTTACAAGATACACAGCATTGTTAAAGGCAAAGGATAGAGTTCTTTCATATATAGAGAGACTATGCTGGAATGGGATATATAAGAAACCACACTGGTTACTTATAGGATGGGAAGAAAATGTTGCTTTCTATAATATCGTGCACTTTTAAATTCTTTGAATTTTCATTGTTTATTATTGTAATTCCACAGGTTCTTATTTGCAGTTCCAAAACTCAAAAACCCTTGTAAAGATTTTTAATAAATTTGGCAATAAAATATAATATGAGTGGACATGAGGCTATTTATAATCTCTAAACTGTTTATTGTCAATGTTCAAACTTTCTTTTGAACAGTTGTTTTTTTGTTCTTGAGACAAAGTCTTGCTCTGTTGCCCAGGCTGGAGTGCAGTGGCATGATCTCGGCTCACTGCAACCTCTGCCTCCCAGGTTCAAGTGATTGTCCTGCCTCAGCCTCCCAAGTGGCTGGGATTACAGGCAGGCACCACCACGTCCGGCTAATTTGTATTTTTAGTAGAGATGGTTTCACCGTGTTGGCCAGGCTGATCTTGAACTCCTAACCTCAAATGATCCACCCACCCCAGCCTCCCAAAGTGCTGGAATTCCAGGCATGAGCCACCATGCCTGGCCATATTTGACAGTTTATACATAGGTTTGTAGAAATTAGTATAAATATTGGTTATGTTATTAAATACTGATAGTACTATTTGTCTTCCCTTTGCTAGGAAGAAAAACCTGATAGTAAGAAGGTGGAGGAAGACTTAAAGGCAGACGAACCATCAAGTGAGGAAAGTGATCTAGGTGAGGAGACGGTAGTTGGTTTGTATTTGAAAACCTATGATGTGATACTTTGTTGATTTTTATTAAAGTGACTTAAATCAGCACTGTGTAATAGAAATATAATGGCACATATGAAACTTAGAATGTTCTAGGAGTCACATTTTAGAAAGTAAAAGGAAACAGATGAAATAAATTCAGATATTAATGTCATATTGGTTGAAATATTGACGTGTAATCAATATTTTTTTCTGTTTTTTTTTTTTTGTTTTTTTTTTTTGTTTTTTTTTGAGGTGGAGTCTTGCTCTTGTCCCCCAGGCTGGAGTGCAATGGCACAATCTCGGCTCACTGCAACCTCCGCCTCCTGGGTTTAAGCCATTCTCCTGCCTGAGCCTCCCGAGTAACTGGGATTACAGGCACCTGCCACCACACCCGGTTAATTTTTGTAATTTTAGTAAAGACGGGCTTTCACCATGTTAGCCAGGCTGTCCTCGAACTCCTGACCTTGTGATCCACCCACCTCGGCCTCCCAGAGTGCTGGGATTACAGGCGTGAGCCACTGCACCTGGCCTCAATATATTGTTAATAAGTTATTTTCCTTCTTTTTTTAAAAGCATTCAAACTCCAAAGGGTATTTTACACATGTGGCACCCCTCAATTCAGGTTTTACATTTTCATTGATAATAAATCAGACTTCATAATGTTTGTATTAGAAAAAGTTGGGTTACATATTAAAGTTGTTCTAAGCATACTTAAAAAGTTTTCTTTTTTTTTTTTTTTCCTTTTTTTGAGACGGCGTCTCACTGTGTTGCCCAGGCTGGAGTGCAGCGGCGTGATCTCAGCTCACTGCGGCCTCCCCCTCCCAGGTTCAATCAATTCTCATGCCTCAGCCTCCCTAGTAGTTGGGACTACAGGCGTGTGCCACCAGGCACGGCTAATTTTTGTATTTTTTTTGTAGAGATAGGGTTTTGCCGTGTTGGTCAGGCTGGTCTTGAACTCCTGATCTCAGGTGATCCACCTGCCTTGGCCTCCCAAAGTGTTGGGATTACAGATGTGAGCCACCATGCCCAGCCAAAAGTTTTCCCGTAACTGAATTGAGTGCCAAAAAATAGTATTTGTTTAGTACTTACAACCATGTTGATAAAACTGGTTCATATTTGGAAGAGTTGTTATCTGTGCTATGAGTTTGGTTGGTTTTTGGCCACAAATTAACAAAATTTCTTCATGAATTTGGAAGTCCTTTGGGGTATAAGTATACCGCAATTTATCAATTGGGAAATCTCTTATATCACAGAACCTGAAGAAAAGTACTTGAAATGTTTCAAATTTTGAATCAATTTTTTTGTTTGTTTGTTTTGTTTTGTTTTTTGTTTGGAAGACTTGAGTCTCGCTCTGCCACCCAGGCTGGAGTGTGGTGGCACGGTTTCGGCTCACTGCAGCCTCTCCCTCCTGGGTTCAAGCGATTCTCCTGCCTCATCCTCCCGAGTAGCTGGGACTACAGGCGTATGCCACCATACCTGGCTCATTTTTTTGTATTTTCAGGAGAGACAGGGTTTCACCATGTTGGCTAGGCTGGTCTCAAACTCCTGACCTCAGGTGATCTGCCCGCCTTGGCCTCCCGGAGTTCTGGGATTACAGGTGTGAGCTACCACACCTGGCCTGAACCAAATTATCTTTGATATCGTTAGAGGTCTTATATTCTATTGGCAGTTGTTCGAGTGCTAAATTGAAGATCTTTTACTTTTTATAAAATGCTTCTTCAGTCTTACTTTCTACCAGTTTCTAAAACTACAATAAATTTTTTAACCAACTCTCCACCTAAAAGTGTTTTCTTTTTTGTGTACAAATCAAACTTTGATAGTTAGACAAGCTTAGTTCCTGTTAAAAATGGATTAAAAATTTTTTACCGTGTTAAAGGGCATAAACTTGGAGCTATAATCTGAATAAATTCCAGAGATCCAGTATACAGCATGACTATAATACTGTATACTTGAAATTTGCTAAGAGACTAGATCTTCAGTGTTCTCACCAAAAATAAATATGTGAGATGGATATTAATATGACATAATATGTCATATTAATATGTGAGATTAATATGATGAGTGAGAATCATTTCATTATGTGAGGTGCAGTAAAGTGAAACACAATAAAATGAGGTATGCTTGAGGTCAGGCGCGGTGACTTACACCTGTAATGCCAGCACTTTGGGAGGCTGAGGCGGGCGGACCACCTGAGGTCGGGAGTTTGACACCAGCCTGACCAACATGGAGAAACCCCATCTCTACTAAAAATACAAAATTAGCCGGGCGTGGTGTCACATGCCTGTAATCCCAGCTACTTGGGAGACTGAGGCAGGACAGTCGCTTGAACCTGGGAGGCAGAGGTTACAGTGAGCCAAGATTGCGCCACTGCACTCCAGCCTCGACAACAAAAGCAAAACTCCGTCTCAAAAAAGGATATGCCTGTATGTTAAAACATCACACTGTACACCATATATATGTGTGTATATATATATATATATATATATATATATATATATAATTTGTCAGTCATGTGTCAAGTTTTGTTTTTGCTGGACACTTAATTCTGATTTTAGGTGGGTGATTTTAAGTTCCTTTTTTTTTTTTTGACTAAGGAAACTTCTTATCAAATTAACTATTTGCAAATATGTTCTTTTTAAATGGTGTGTGTGTGTGTATGTATATATAAAAAACTCGTTTTCCTCTTGCAACAAATTACAGTTGTCATTTAACATGAAACTTGCAAGATACTGCTTTTCAATCTTTACTGTTTTGGTTGTAAATACTAGCTTTGGTTACTACTGTACATATGGAAACTAAATTTATTTTTAAATCTAGCCTTGGTACTTGATTCTGCATCAGTAGTAAGCCTTTATTTTAAAATTAAAACTTGTCCATGCTACTTTTAAAAATGAAAATAATTAGGGACCAGGTGCAGTGGCTCATGCTTGGAATCCTAGTGCTTTGGGAGGCTGAGGTGGGAGGATTTCTTGGACAACATAGTAAGATCCTGTGCCCCCCAAAATTAATTTTAAAAAAGTAATGAATATAATTATATTAAAATATTTTGATTTACATTAAAGTATCACTGTAGCTTGTGTTACCTGCATAAAGTATTTTTGAAAAACATATAGTACATCAGTGTGTAGAAAAAAATTATTTGAACTAAATCAGTTTGTTGACAATGGTGTATTTATATACAATGACTAACTCAGTGGTGTATTTATGTGTAATACTAGAAACTGCACATGTCAACAACCCCACTACAACCTGATAATAAATATCTTACATGATGTGACAGTTAACGTAAAGTGTAGTCTTACCAAAGTAATGAAATGTTTAATGGGAACATACTTTAAAATGCATCAATATTTAAATCAAAATTAATTAAAATATTCAATTGTAGTAGCCATAGTATGTCAGTTTTTTTTTTTTTTTTTTTTTTTTTTTTTGAGACGGAGTCTCGCTCTGTTGCCCAGGCTGGAGTGCAGTGGCGCGATCTCGGCTCACTGCAAGCTCCACCTCCCGGGTTCACGCCATTCTCCTGCCTCAGCCTCTCCGAGTAGCTGGGACTACAGGAGCCTGCCACCACGCCCGGCTAATTTTTTTGTATTTGTAGTAGAGACGGGGTTTCACCGTGGTCTCGATCTCCTGACCTCGTGATCCGCCCGCCTCGGCCTCCCAAAGTGCTGGGATTACAAGCGTGAGCCACCGCGCCCGGCTGTCAGTTTTTAATAATCTTGGGAGTGGCTACTATATTGTATGGTGCAGGTCTTATTGTCATTTTCTCGACTTTGGCAGAAATTGATAAAGAAGGTGTGATTGAACCAGACACTGATGCTCCTCAAGAAATGGGAGATGAAAATGCGGAGGTAAGTTTTGATTTCCTGCTTGTTCTAAGAAATGTGAAAGGTCCTGCTGTTGCAATGATTTTATGACACGGTTCTTCCAGGAAAAGTGCATAGTAAGTCTTTCTCTGACTTCAGGTGTTTAGGCAAGCATTGTATTTTACTACTTAAAATACTAGTGAAAATAAATACTGTTACTTTCTGTTTTATCCGTTTTTTAAGTTTGCATCTGGTGTGACTGCTTGCACTGTAACGTAGAATTCACTTAAAATACATATCTACTAGAATTCACTTAAAATACATATCTATTAGTGGAGTTGCTCTTGATGGAATATCTAATGCCAAATTGTATTATAAAATGGTTTTGTCATAACGGGCCCTCAAGGGAGTGAAAATTGGTTCTTGGGAGTAGGGCTTGAAAAAAATTCTACGTATTACAATGGTTAGTGGTCCTCCAAAGACTCATAGAATATTAATATGTAGTGTATCTGTGGTATTAAAATTGGGGATATGGAAATAAGGAAAAGATGTCTAAAAAGCCTCCTTAGTGTCTGATAAAAGATTTGAGAAGCACTCTAATATAGTAATAGCAGTTTTAAAAGATTGGTTTGTATCCTCAAAACTTGATATTATCAGATTTCATCTTTGCCAGTATTGTGGGAAATGGTATCTTTTTGTGGCTTTTGATTTGCATTTTCCTGGCCAGACGGCGTGGCTCATGCCTGTAATCCCAGCACTTTGGGAGGCCGAGGTGGGTGGATCATCTGAGGTCAGGAGTTTGAGACCAGCCTGGCCAACATGGTGAAACCCCGTCTCTACTAATAATACAAAAATTAGTTGGGCATGGTGGTGCACGCCTGTAATCCCAGCTACTTGGGAGGCTGAGGCAGGAGAATCACTTGAACCTAGGAGGCAGAGGTTGCAGTGAGGCGAGATCGCACCTCTGCACTCCAGCCTGAGCGACAGAGCAAAACTCTATTAAAAAAAAAAAAGCGTTTTCCTGATTCCTAATGAGGCTGAGCATATTTAAGTGTTTATTGGCCATTCACCGGCATTTGCGAACTCCTGTTTAAACTCTTTTTCCACTTTTTGCTGGATCTTTTTCTTTCTGCTTTGTATTTCATTTCAATATTCTGGATGCTAATAATTTGTTGCTAGTGCTGCATATATTTTCTACTAGTTTGTAACTCCACTCATCTTTGTTCATGTTGTTTCAAAAATAGTATCTTTTAATGCAGAAACTTTCTGCTTTATTACTTTAAGATTATAATTGCTGTCGTGCTTGTTTTTTCTCTTCTGAACATTTTATACACTGAGCTTTCACCTTTAATCTACTGGTCCCACCAATACTAAAATACACTGTTTCTGAATATTGTGGGTCTGTTAGTCAGGACTCTGTTGTTCTGCTTGTCTCTTTTTTTTCTGTTCACTAATTCCACATTGTCTAAGTCTTGTTATTTTGTAGAACAGGGACCCCCAAAACTTTTTAGTCTTTTGGCTATTCTTGGCTTTTTGTTTTTCCAAGTAAATTTTAGAAATAGTTTGATAAGTCTCTCCCCTCCCATTGGTTTTTTTCGCCTTTGTTAGAATTCTGTTAAATCTAAATCAAGTTCGGGAAAAGATACATCTCCTCACCATTGAGATAAACTATCCATAAATAATGTTATCTGCCCAGTTTTTAGGTGTTTTAAAAATATTTTAATAACTTACTAACTTGTTCCCCATAAGGCTTGTGCTTTGTTTTTTTGAGACAGTGTCTCACTCTTCCGTCCAGGCTGAAGTGTAGTGGTACAATCATAGCTCACTGTGCCCTTGACCCCCTGGGCTCAAGTGATCCTCCCGCCTCAGCCTCCCGACCAGCTGGGACTACAGTCATGCACCACCATGTCCAGCTGTTTTTTATTTTTATTTTTAAAAATTTTTAGTAGAGACAAAATCTCAAACTCCTGGCCTTCCAGAGTGCTGGGATTACAGGTATGAGTCACTGCACCCGACCTAAGTCTTGTGCATTTTTGTTAAGAACAAATGTAAGTACTTTCTGTCACCATTCGTCAGAGGAAACTTTAAAGGTTAAATGTTACGTTTATTGATGGTATTGCTTCTTTTATGATGTGTCTAGGTTTATAATTTTTTATTTATCCTGCTTGGGATTCATTGAGCATCAAATTCTTGGGTTAACTTTCTTTAGCTCTAGAATATTTTCAGCTGTTATTTCATTCAAATATTGCCTCCTTCCTGTTTACTTTATGCTCTAATTCTGGATCCCTGGTAATGTTAGACTTTTTCATTATTAAGTTTCATTTCTTTATCACTCTCTGCTGAAAAGCAGTCTATGCTTTCTCTGTTCCATTGATGTTTGAATTGGAATGCTTGTGTTTTTCATTTTGGTACTTCAAATCTTTTTGAAGTCTACTTGGTTATTTGTAAGTCTTTTGCTCTTTACTCATTTTCAGAATTTACTTTTATTAAACACATTAAATTCCTTGTTGAACTCTTTGCTGGTCTTACTCTTATTTTTCATGGCTCTTGCTTATTAAGGTACCTTGTTTACTTTATGATATGTGTGTTTGTGTGTTGTGTGTGATATTTTGAAAATGTGTTCTTTGGAACTTCACCTGTAGAAAAATTTTGAGGCCTAGGTAAGAAGATGATTGCTTCCATCAAGTCTCTGAGTTGGTGCTACCAACTCAAGGACCCCTTGCAAGTCTCAGCATGGTGTTTTTTTGTTTGTTCCAATTACTTTGGTAATACAGAATTCCGGATGAAAGGCTGGCTTGTAGCTCTGAATTTTCGGGGAAGTTCTTTTAATCTCACTACTCAACTGTCCATTTCTATAGGACAGGTTTATACCATTATGCTTGCCGGTATTAGCATTTGGAGTTCCAGATTTATTTTGGAAGGTGTCTGGTTAGGCCACGTACATTCTCTTTCTCTGAATATAATAGACTTCAGAGAAAGGACACGAATGTGTCCTGCATTACCTTCAAAATAAAATTGCAGCCAGGAGTGGCGGCTCATGCTTCTAATCCCAGCACTTTGGGAGGCTGAGGCAGGCAACTCACTTGAGTCCAAGAGTTCTAGACCAGCCTGGGCAGCATGACGAAAACCCATCTCTATAAAAAAAAAATGCAAAACATTTAGCGGGGTGCGAGCATGTAGTTCCAGCTACACATGAGGGGAGGCTGAGCCCAGGAGATGGAGGTTGCAGTGAGCCGTGATTGTACCACTGCACTGGAGCTTGGGTGACAGAGGTAGACCCTGTCTTTAAATAAAGAACAAATAATTTTTATATTTAATATTTATTTTTTCTGTTTATTTTTTGTAGAGACGAAGTTTTGCCATGTTGCCCAGGTTGGTCTTGAACCCCTGGGCTCAAGGGATCCACCTGCCTCAGCGTCCCAAAGTGCTGAGATTATAGGCATGAGTTGTATATTTTTTTTCCTGTGGTTAAAGATCTCCTGAGCTTTCCATTTTAGGAGGATGTTTACTATAAGTCTTTGTTCTTTTTTTGCAGGGGTAGGGTGAGACATGGTCTTGCTCTGTGTCACCCAGGCTGGAGTACAGTGACACAATCACGACTCACTACAGCCTTGACTTCATGAGCTCAAGTGATCCTCCTAACTCAGCCTCCTGAGTAGCTGGGACCAGATGCATGTGCCACCATGCCCAGCTTGTTTTTTTTTTTTTTCCTTTTTTTTGGAGAGATGGGATCTCCCTTTGTTGCCCAGATGCACATGTTTCTGTTCTTAACTAACCTTTATACTGTCAGCATCTTGTACAGTGTTTGGTCTGTCTATATAGCATAGGCGCTCAATAGTTGTTTGTGGGAACAAAGGAATGAGACCTTTCTCTTCTGAGGATTCAAACCTAAAAGGAGCTAGTTATCTCTTTGTCAGGAGATTGGGTTTAATATTTATGGATAGGTAGGAAGGAGCTGGTATGCTTTGGTTGGGATGGAAGGTTAAGCAAAGGTTATGTCTCGGGCAGAGTGTAGGAGTGAAATTTGTTTAGTATAAAAGGTTAAAACTCGTATGTAATTTCTCACTAATGAGTTATCATAATTGTCTCTGTTCTCCGGAGACTACAGAAGAATGAATGAAAATGGGTATTGTGACTGCGCCTCATCCCTAAGAAGGTACAGATTGCTTCCTTCTCTCTCTCTCTACTAATTCTAAGATGATTTTTATTTTCTTCCTAGATAACGGAGGAGATGATGGATCAGGCAAATGATAAAAAAGTGGCTGCTATTGAAGCCCTAAATGATGGTGAGTAATCTTTTTGCTGCATTTCTATGGTAGTCAGAATATTTATTGCAGTAACTTAAATAGTGGTAAAGTAGAAGAGAAGTTACATGTATCTGTCCTGTACTGGAGAAGATAGTGTCCTATTATCCAGTCACCCCTTTCTCATTGATAAAAGAGGCTGAAATCACTTCTCTCTGCAAGGACAGATCCTGATTTGATTCAGTGCCTCTGATTTCCTGACCCTATCGTGGTGTTTTTCTACTGAGAAGAGGCTTTAAAGAGGTGAAAGGCTTTAAAAAAAAAAAAAAAAAAGTAGTATTAGAACAGTGACCCTTAACTTTTTACATATTAATACCCTTGACAGATGATGTTCATAGGCATACCAATTTTATTCCTAGTCAGAGCATGTTAGATTCTCTTCAGAAAATCCCCTCAGAGTGAGAAAGTGGTGATAGTATTCGGTTTTTTGTTTTGTTTTTTTTGTTTGTTTGTTTTTTTTTGAGACAGATTCTCACTCTGTTGCCCAGGCTGGAGGGCAGTGGCGCAATCTCGGCTCGCTACAACCTCCGCCTCCCGGGTTCAAGCAGTCCTCCTGCCTCAGCCTCCCGAGTAGCTGGGATTACAAGCGCGTACCACCATGCCCAGCTAATTTTTTGTATTTTTATTAGAGAAGGGGTTTCACCATGCTGGCCAGTCTGGTCTCGAACTCCTGACCTCGTGATCTGCCTGCCTCAGCCTCCCAAAGTGGTGGGATAACAGGCATGAGCCACTGCGCCCAGCCTCTTTTTTTTATATGTTTATTTTTTTAACTCTCCCAGGTAACAATAGGTTATTTTTTTTTCTTTTTTCTTTTTTTCAGTTGTTTTTTATTTTTGAGACAGAGTCATGCTTTGTCGCCCAGGCTGGAATGCAGTGGCGTAATCTCGGCTCTCTGCAGCCTCTACCCCAAGTCAAGCAATTCTCCTGCCTCAGCCTCCCTAGTAGCTGGGATTACAGGCGTGTGCTAGCATCTGCAGCTAATTTTTGTATCTTTAGTAGAGACGGGATTTCACCATGTTGGCCAGGCTGGTCTCAAATTCCTGACCTTGAGTGATCTGCCCGCCTCTGCCTCCCAAAGTGCTGGGATTGCAGACACGAACCACTGCGCCTGGCCCATGGTAGTATTAAATATAATGTTTGATCGGTTATAATTTGTAAGAACAAATCATGTATAAACTTGGGTACTGTGGCTGCTTGAGTAATATTTCACTCTTTATAACAGTGGTAGTGTGTCACAATGCCATAGTTGACTAGATGCTATTGTATAGTGCTCATGTGCATTTGGACTTCATTATTAGATTTGGAAGATGACTGAAGTTATTTTTACAATGAGTTCAGTATTGATGTTCCGAGTTGGTACATATTTTAAACATTTTGTGATTCTACCACCTGATTAATTTAGCTCCTTAAAACATGTTTATACTGTTTTATACTGCAGTTGCCTTAATAGTTTACCTTCCTGAAAAATTTATTCATGTATTGCTTTCTGTTTACTTTCCCTAGGTTATGCTTATTTTTTTTTTTTTTTTTTTTTTTTTTGAGACGGAGTCTCGCTCTGTCGCCCGGGCTGGAGTGCAGTGGCGCAATCTCGGCTCACTGCAAGCTCCGCCTCCTGGGTTCATGCCATTCTCCTGCCTCAGCCTCTCCGAGTAGTTGGGACTACAGGCGCCCGCCACCACGCCCGGCTAATTTTTTGTATTTTTAGTAGAGACGGGGTTTCACCTGGTCTCGATCTCCTGACCTCGTGATCCACCCACCTCGGCCTCCCAAAGTGCTGGGATTACAAGCGTGAGCCACTGTGCCCGGCCTCCCTAGGTTATTCTTAGAGTGGTTTTTTATTCTACTCTTGCTTGTAACCCGTGACTATAACTTTTGCATTTATATTTAAGATCTTCATCAGAGGATTATAGACCTGCCAGACTCAGACCCTGTATTTTACTTCTCCAGTCTTGTTTTCTCCAGTCAGACTTTACTGTTCTAGAATTTTTTTTTTTACTTATGCTATACTGTTTCTCTGGAAAGCTTTTCTTCACATATTTCAACTTTTAATTCATACCTATCAGTTGTTCCCAGCCATTGCTCTTCTGTACCATTCCTTTTCTTCACACGAAACTGTTGCTAATTTCCCTACCACCTAAGTTTTAAGAGACAGCGTCTCACTTTGCCACTCAGTGAGTGAGTGCTCACTGCAGCCTCAAGTTTCCTGGGCTCAAGCAGTCTTCCTGAGTAGCTGGCAATACAGGTGCGTGCCACCATGCCTGGGTAATTGTTATCTCTTTTTTTTTTTTGGTAGAGATAGGGTTTCATCCTGTTGCCCAGGCTAGTCTTGAACTCCTGACCTCAAGCAGGCCTCCCAAGCTCAGCTTCCGAAAGTGCTAGGATTACAGGTGTGAGGCACTGTGCCCGGCCCATTTTAAAATTTACTGTCTCGGCAATATGTAACAAAAGGAAAATGAGGCTATCACCTAATCATGTTTTTGTTTTCTCATTTTTTTCTGAACTCTCTGTTTATGTGCCTTTGCAAATTTAATCTAGTTCTGATTTTAGAATTTATACAATTTTATAGTGTATTCTAAAGGATAAAAGATTAGTATTCTAAAGCAGGGGTTGTGAATCCAAGCCCCACCAAGGTTGGTGAAGGCAGTTTTGTTTGGAGAATGTAGTTAAAACCTAGAGTATGGAGCCAGAGTGCTATGGTTTGAATCCCACGTCTGGCACTTAACTGTGGCTGCTTTCCCACCACAACAGCATCATTGAGTAGTTATGACAGATTATATGGTCTGCAGAGATTAAAATAATTCTTATTTGGCCCTTTCCAGAAAACATTTACCAATTCCTGAACTAAATGTATGGAGGAGCCGTTTGTTTAGTTGGGAAGATACAAATTGGGAATAGATTTGGAAATGGGGTAGGAAATGGGAATTCAGTTTTTTGGTTTTGGCTGGGCGTGGTGGTTCACACTTATAATCCCAGCACTTTGAGGGGCCGAAGCAAAAGGATCTCTTGAGTCCAGGAGTCCAAGATCAGCCTGGTCACCACAGTGAGACTCCATCCCTTAAAAAAAAAACAAAAAATTAGCTGGATGTGGTAGCACGTTTCTGTAATATGAGCTACTTGAGAGGCTGAGATGGGAGGTTCCCTTGAGGCTGAGAGGATTCTTTGAGCCCGGGAAGTTGAGGGTGCAGTGAGCTGTCATTGTGCCACTGCACTCCAACCTGGGTGACAGAGCAAGATCGTTTTTTTTTTTTTGAGACGGAGTTTCAGTCTCGTTGCCCAGACTGGAGTGCAATGGTGCGATCTTGGCTCACTGCAACCTCCGCCTCCTGGGTTCAAACAATTCTCCTGCCTCAGCTTCCCGAGTAGCTGGGATTACAGGCATGCGCCACCATACGCGGTTAATTTTATATTTTTAGTAGAGACGGGCTTTCTCCATGTTGGTCAGGCTGGTCTCGGTATTTCTCCATGTTGGTCAGGCTGGTCTTGAACTCCCGACCTCAGGTGATCCACCTGCCTTGGCCTCCCAAAGTGCCGAGATTACAGGCGTGAGCCACTGTGCCTGGCCAAGATCCTGTCATAAATTTAGGTTTTGAACATGGTAGGTCTGAGTTGTTTATTAGACATTTAAGTGTAATTACCTATAATAGATATCTGTAGTAGTAATTAATAAGACTGAGCATTTTTCTGTGTTGTTTTCGTGAGTTCTTTTCAAGTCCTTTACTCATTTGCTAACTGGCTAAGTATCTTTCACAGTGAATTGTGACATTTATTTTAAGATTTCTGTGTTTGGCCTGGCACAGTGGTAATCCCAGCTATTCAGAAGGCTGAGTTGGGGGGATCACTGGAGCTCAGGAGTTCGAGAGCAGCCTAGGTGACACAGTGAGGCCCAGTCTCTAAAAAATTTTTTTTAATTAGCTAGGTTTACTGTTGTGGGCCTGTATTCCCAGCTATTCAGGAAGCTGAGGTGGGATGATCACTTCAGCCTATGAGCTATGATCATGCCACTGTACTCTAGCCTATGTGACAGTTAGACCCTGTCTCTTAAAAAAAATTCTGTATTTGTTTTGCCTCCCCAAGATTTAGACTTTGTGCAAAGAACTGTTCTGATTCTATAGGGTGTTTTATTTGTCGAATGGCTTAAGGGATTAGTAAAGAAGCTAACTATGAGAATAGGACACAATGAATTAAAGTATAGGTTATGGTCTTATGAATTCTAGTTGTCTTGAATTTTTGTGCCATTTCTTTGAATTCAAATAATAAGCATATTGTTGTTTTCTTTTAAAATCAGCCCTGTGAAGTTAGCATAGGTTCCTTTTCCTTTCTAAGCTTAATTTTATCTTTTTAATTTAATGGATAAAAGAAAGTCAATGGAATAAAATTATTTTACCTTATCCTTTAAATTGATTTTGTCTTTTTACTTTTATCTTTTTTTTCTTTTATTTTTAGTTTTTTGAGATGGAGTCACGCTCTGTTGTCCAGGCTGGAGTGCAGTGGCGTGATCTTGCCTCACTGCAAGCTCTGCCTCCCGGGTTGGCGCCATTCCTCAGCCTCCCAAGTAGCCGGGACTACAGGTGCCTGCCCCCACGCCCAGCTAATTTTTTGTATTTTTTAGTAGAGACGGGGTTTGACCGTGTTAGCCAGGATGGTCTCGATCTCCTGACCTCATGAGCTGCCTGCCTCGTCCTCCCAAAGTACTGGGATTACAGGCGTGAGCCACCGTGCCCATCTACTTTTTCCTTAAACAAGATCAATAAGGGTCATACTAAGAATGTGCTATTCTATTGTTAGTTAGGGGCTTATGTACCCAGAAATTGTCTTACCTCGTGAGTTACAGTATAGATGTGGTAAGATTTGCTTTCAAGAGCCAGTTTTTGTATAACTTAGTTGTCTTTTTTATTTTTACTTGATTAAAAGAAAAATGTAAAAGACAGCTGGATAACAGATCAAAACTTTGTATTAATATTTTTATCCTCTGAATATTTCTCGATAACTTTTGTTTCACTTTAGGTGAACTCCAGAAAGCCATTGACTTATTCACAGATGCCATCAAGCTGAATCCTCGCTTGGCCATTTTGTATGCCAAGAGGGCCAGGTGAGAACTCTAAACAGAAAAGCATCCCCTGGCAAATAATTTCTGCACATTTGTTTAAATAGAAGTGCTTCTGTGTTGATCCCAAAACTTTTACTAAAATAAATACTTTTTAATAACACACTTATTTTTCAGTGTCTTCGTCAAATTACAGAAGCCAAATGCTGCCATCCGAGACTGTGACAGAGCCATTGAAATAAATCCTGATTCAGCTCAGCCTTACAAGTGGCGGGGGAAAGCACACAGGTAAATAATTGAATTTAATTATTTTCAGAACTCTACATTTAAATCTGATGTTTTAAGATGCTTTGTTTAAACAAAAACACAAAAGTTCCTAATGACTTAATTTTCAAATTAGTATGTACTTAGTATCAAGAAGTGAGGATAGCTTGTAGACAGCTGCTTAAAAGGCAAAAGAAAAAGAAATTTAAAAAAAGAAATGAGAATATAGGAAGGAAGAAATAAAAAGTATTTTCATTTTTTTTCATTCAAATAAAGTTACTTTTACCAGTTTTTGGCTACATATGGCCAAATATAAGGTAAGGATTTTTACTTAAAATTAATTCCAGGAAAAGAAAGAATGATCTTTTATCAGTGTCCTTACAAATTTTCTCTTACTTTCAGACTCTGTAAGTTAGCATTGAACTACCAATGTGTTATAGAAGAAGGAGTATGCCAGCCTGAAACTACTTCAGTCACTGCTAGGCCACCTGAAAAATTAGGAAAAGGACGGGGGGCATAAAGAGGTGAATTTAACCCAGATTAGTAATTATACCTTGCAGCAAAACTTAGGAATATTTGTATCTTGGGGATGAAGCGTTCAGTGACTTTCACATGTTACATGGGTTGAAAGGGCTCAAATGTGGATGGAGATAAAGACGGATGTGTTTTTAGGACAGCTGTATTAGCTGACTCAGAGTAGCTCTAGTGGATTTTATGACACATGTTAAAGATAAACATTAAAAGTTGAAATAAAATTTATTAATGCTGTGTCAGCACAGGAAAAGCCCATGCATTGCTGTTGATCCTTTTGAAATCCTATTAGTCCAAGTATTTCTTTCCCTTCTAATACAAGACAGCATTGGCTCATCTTGTGCTTTGCTTGTCTCAGACTGAAAATAAGCCATTTCTGTGGGAAATCATGGTTCATTATAGCGGAAACTAAGATTTGATCACTGTGTGTGTTCATTGCTTCTGGTATGTACTGTCGTTTCAATGAACAGCTAGAAAAAACATTTTAAAAATCATGAATTTAAGGAAAATTCTTGAAATTATGAGTTTATACTGATATTTTCTATTAAAATTTAACATTAAATGTTTTGTTTTACCTTTTAGTTTGTATTTTTAACACTTATGTGGTAAAAATTTTTGTCCTAGTTTTACATTTACTTGCTATAATGCTGTGATATACATAAAACTGTTTCAGAATTATAATACCTTAAAAACAATATACACTCTAAGTAAAGTTTGAAGGTTTTTTGGGAAGTTTTTGTTTTGCTTTGTCTTTTGTTTCCGCACAGAGTCTCGCTCTGTCGCCCAGGCTGGAGTGCAGTGGTGCGATCTTGGCTCACTGCAACCTTCACCTCTCATGTTCAAGTGATTATCCTGCCTCAGTCAGCCTCCTGAGTAGCTGGGATTACTTACAGTCACGCCCCACCATGCCCAGCTAATGTGTTGTGTTTTTGGTAGGGAGGGGGTTTCGCCCGTTAGCCAGGCTGTTCTCAAACTCCTGGCCTCAAGTGATCTGCCCTCCTTCCCCTCCCAAAGCATTGGGATTATAGGTGTGACCCAAGGATGTTCTTATTCTTAGAATATATATCCCACTTGAAATATACAGTCAAGATAACTGTAGGAAAAGTTACTTGAATTCATTTTTTTCTGTGTAGCTTTATGTTGTTAATGCAATACACATTTTTTTTTTTTTTTTTGAGGCATTTTGCTCTTTCACCCAGGCTGGAGTGAAGTGGTGCGATCTTGGCTCACTGCACCCCCGGCCCCCCACCCCCACCCCGCCCCACCCCGGGCTCAAGCAGTTCTCCTGCCTCAGCCTCCCAAGTAGCTGGGATTACAGGTGTGCGCTACCATGTCTGGCAAATTTTTTATTTTAGAAATGGGGTTTTGCCACGTTGGCCAGGCTGGTCTTCAACTCCTGACCTCAGGTGATCTACCAGCCTCAGCCTCACAAAGTACTAGGATAACCGGCATGAGCCATCGCGCCTAGCCACAGCTTTTTTTTTTTTTTTTTTTTTTTTTGAGACGGAGTCTTCCTCTGTCACCCAAGCTAGAGTGCAGTGGCGCGATCTCGGCTCACTGCAAGCTCCGCCTCTTGGGTTCGCGCCATTCTCCTGCCCCAGCCTCCCGAGTAGCTGGGACTACAGGCGCCTGCCACCACGCCTGGTTAATTTTTTGTATTTTTAGTAGAGATGGGGTTTCACCACGTTAGCTAGGATGGTCTCGATCTCCTGACCTCGCGATCTGCCTACCTTGGCCTCCCAAAGTGCTGGGATTACAGACGTGAGCCACCGCGCCCAGCCGCACAGCTTCTTATTTCTGTTTGTATTCAGGTTTAGGATTTGCTTTATTTCCATTTTTCTGATTTTATATTTTGAGTATGTAAAGCATTTAAATGTTTGAAGAGTTACACCTAAGTTAAAAGGTATACGCAGAGAATTCTCAATTTTCGTTGCTGTCTCCTCTGCCCCATTCTCACCTACTCTCACCAACCTTTAGTGTCTGGTTTACTTGTTCTGTGTTTTTCATAAAGCCTGTACACATGTATTATTTTCTCTTCTGTCTTACATAGAAGGTAGCTAAAAGCTAACACATTATGTTAGTCCTGGTTTGGATGAGTTGAAAGTTACTGCTCTACATACTTAGAAAATTACGATATTCTGAATTAAGAAAGATTGTTTGTTTTTTAGCTTTTAGTAGAAAAGCAGCTTTAAATAGAGGAAATTTAAATGTTTTCAGGTTTTTACAGAGTTAACTAAAGTGGGATATAGTAATTGAATTGGTTGGTGAAAGTTTATAGTCAATATTTAACTGAAGCCTGTTTTAGAACAATCCTTTTTTGTAAGGAAGGAAGATATCATGCCACATAGGTGAATATGTATAAAAGGCTCCTAAAATGAGTGTAAATCTGTTTCAGACTTCTAGGCCACTGGGAAGAAGCAGCCCATGATCTTGCCCTTGCCTGTAAATTGGATTATGATGAAGATGCTAGTGCAATGCTGAAAGAAGTTCAACCTAGGGTATGTCAAAGTAGAGAAAGGGAAAGTCATTAGTTTAATACTCCATCTCTTTAGTGCTTAGCCCCTGACAGTCATAATTCTTCTGAAAAACAGGCAAAGAAACAAACCATTGGAAGGTATAATCTGTAATGGCTGAAGTTTGTGCTCAACTCTGGAGATCTCATTAGGTTTTCATGCTTTCATTTCTCATGCATTATTAGAGCAAACTCTGTTACTTTGTTTGGAAGCCTGCAGTGGAATTACAACCAGAAAATTAGAAAAGGGGGTATCAGGTTTACAACAAGGAAACAAATAGAAAAT
The DNA here is from genome assembly GCF_028878055.3 of Symphalangus syndactylus. Lineage (NCBI taxonomy): Eukaryota > Metazoa > Chordata > Mammalia > Primates > Hylobatidae > Symphalangus > Symphalangus syndactylus. The sequence goes on from NC_072440.2 coordinate 18,948,609, forward strand.
CTATAATTAGCATTACCCAAGATTGAATCTGATGTGTCCTTATATATAATAGGTGTATACAACCACTTTATAAGGCAAGAAGGCCTGTGGAACTTAAGAAGTTTCAGTCTTTCCGGCTGGGCGCGGTGGCTCATGCCTGTAATCCCAGCACTTTGGGAGGCCGAGGCGGGTGGATCATGCGGTCCGGAGTTCAAGACCAGCCTGGCCAACACAGTGAAACCCTGTCTCTACTAAAAATACAAAAAATTAGCCAGGTGTGGTGGCATGCACCTACGTAGTCCCAGCTACTCGGGAGGCTGAGGCAGGAGAATCACTTGAACCTGGGAGGTGGAAGGTTGCAGTGAGCCAAGATCACGCCACAGCACTCCAGCCTGGGTGACAGAGCGAGGCTGTCTTAATAAAACAAAGAAGTTTCAATCTTTTAAAAATAATAATATTGAATCCCAGAGGTAGAACATTCCAGCTTTTAAGGATGATTTTTCTCTAAAATTGTTGGTTAAAATAATTTTAATGTGTTTACATGGTAAATCCTTCATTTTGTGGGAAGTTCAACTGTCAAAAATTTACTCTCAGAGATTTTAAGATAGTGGAAATTGTATTGAATTTAATTATTTACTGCCAGAGAGTTCATTTGGTTTTCTGTTTTCTTAAAATAGGGCAAAGTTGTATCTTTGTCAGCAAAGTGTAAACAAGCTAAAGTGACAGTTGAATTTGAATCTCTTAAATGTATTTTACTCTGAGGAAATAATAGATCCAGAGCATTTATTTGATACTACTTACTAGTGTCTGGTACACATATTTACATTTTTCCCTCTCAATCCCTATAGCAATTTGATAATACTAAATATTTCTTCCTCTCCTATTTTATGGATACAGAAACTTAAATATGCTATGGCATATACTTGGGATATGTGTTCCCAGTCTCTGCCTTCCCATGGCAGACATCCATAATAATACTCTTCCTACTCAACTCAGCTGTCCTTCTGAAACCTGAACACTGTGTATCTGATAGAAACTAGCAGGCAAGAATTGTCATGCACTTAGAAACCTATTTGTTAATCTTTGAGCTTAATTGTTTGAGATTATAACATTTCTAACTTCAAATCCCAGGCCCCTTTACTCTGTTTTACAGTGCCTCATGCAGTTGAGGTTGGTTTTTTTAAAGGCTTACCTTGTGTTAGGTCTTTTTCTACAAGACAGATCTGTCATTTTTCTGAACTGCATGTTGAATTAAACATCTCTCCACAAAGAATATTTGTGTTGATATTATTCAGCTTTTGGAGCAAGCTTATTTTGCTGTGGCTCTTTTTTCTAGGCACAGAAAATTGCAGAACATCGGAGAAAGTATGAGCGAAAACGTGAAGAACGAGAGATCAAAGAAAGAATAGAACGAGTTAAGAAGGCTCGAGAAGAGCATGAGAGAGCCCAGAGGGTAAATTCCCTATAGCTAAGCCATGAAAGGAAAACACAGCAAATTAGATAGAGGTTTTAGGACACTAAAATTCTAATTCCTGGCTCTTTTATTTAATGCTGGCTACAGTTCTATAGAGTAATGATATTACTTATAAGGAGTCTTCTTTCACTGTGTCTAATTTTGGGGACATTTTTAGTCTTAAATTATTCAGTGAGCTTTTATTTCATCATTTTATATACTTGTTTGTGTTTTTATAAAATCAGGAGTTTTTCCAGGTCAAGTAATTGAAATGTGACAGTATTATTGTTTGATCTTTTGAGGATGCTTGGCCAGATTAATTAAATTTGTGATTCCTCCTCTCTTCCAACAGTGGATGTGTTGCTATTTAAAATTGCTATTTAACAATTGGCAATTATATCCAGTTGTCCTTTTCTTTGTATCAAAATTGTGCTATTTAAAATTGATTCTAGCAGGGCAAGGTGGCAAGTGCCTATAGTCCCCGCTCTTTGGGAGGCTGCAGTGGGAGGTTCATTTTCTCTTTTAAAAAGCAGCAAAAACAAATCAATAAATCTACATTTGTATTATGTAGGGAGAGTAATGGAAAAGATGTACCTAGGAAACAAAAGTCATGGTAGTCTTGGTAATCTAGCCATGTCCTTCCCTATGGGTGTTTTAAAACCAGGATGAATTTAGAGTTTTCATATTAGTACTGTAAATTGTTTTCCAGGTTTGCTTGTTTCCAGAGTAGATGTAAAACACTTTACTTGAAATTATTACCGAGAATAATGCCCACTGAGAATCCAGTTGGAAAAAATGTTTGAAGGGGGTATGGAGTATATCCTTTAGTTCAGTATTGCCATCTACTAGGTTATTTTACAATTTTTTTCATGGTCTTGCATGGACAGCACTTATTTCTTCTTCTATTATATAATTTATTTCCTTTTTTTTTTTTTTTTTAATCAAAGGAGGAAGAAGCCAGACGACAGTCAGGAGCTCAGTATGGCTCTTTTCCAGGTATATTTAAAGAAAAGTTAAAACTGTTTTGTTTTATTATACAGTGATATTTTAATATAATACTTAATATTTGTGATACTCTGATTTTGTTCTCTTATACAGTGATATGAAGAACCTAGGTAAAACAAATGATGGAATTATTAGGCATAAAAATGATGTTTTTTGTCCAGTGTAAAAATAGCATATTTTTCTTTCAAATGTGATCAGAAATTGCTAGTGAGGCAAATCTTTGAATACCAGAGGACAGGACTAACACGGAGATAGAAGAGACGGAAAAGGCACGCAGAAGATGTATTGAGTACTTCCTGATTACGACAGTGTGGAATTTTATAAAGACCAGAACAAGACTTAATTTTTTGTTTTTTAAACAGCTGTCTCCAGTTGTTTAATGGTAACTAGCTTTCTCTTAAGGAAAGTTTTTAGAGGCTACGTATGCTTATATGTCATTGGTTAGAACTTAGTTGCATGATCTGACGCTAGAAAATCTAGCCTTTATCCTGAAAGAGTATGTGCACAGCAACAGAAAACAAACCTAGAACAAATACTGAGGATGACCTGCTGTTTGAAGAAAAAGCAAGAAATTAAATTTAGCTCATAGTTTACTTCCTATTTAAAATATAAATAATCTTACTGTCACATACCTATGTTTTAGAAATTGACTGCTAATGTTGGGCTAGTACTAGAGATAATTTTCTGTTATGTACATTTTATTTATATTAGACAAGCTTTGGGTCAGTAATTTTGTTACGGGTAGGCATTAATTTTTCAAAGCATTGGGATAAGTAGGGGCAGCAAGAGAAGTTAGAAGTTGTTTTATGGTCAGTCCCCTTAGATTTCTTCATCTGTGATTGTTAGTTATTAATGGCCATGTTTTAATTACTGTTGAAGCAGGTAGAAATGACTTTATCATGTGTTTCCTTCTTTAAAATGGCTTTACTTACAGTGACCCTTTGTAGAATACATTAATGTTATCTTTCTCTATATTATTATTTGTAATTTTAGAATATCTCCAGTAGACATACAGATTTATGATACTGAAGAACAGTAGATTATTTGGGTTTATAATCTAACAAATTATACTGGGAGAATAAAATCCTTTTTGCTAGAGCATTATTCTCTGTAAAGAAGCACCAGGAATTCTTGTTAAAAATCCAGGTTTCCAGTTTCACTTTCAGAGAATTTTTATTTTGAGATGGAAATGAAAAATCAACAGATAAGCCTTTTAAGGTAGTCCTTAACTGAAGGAAGATCTATGCTAGATGAGTATAGTTGAAACAAAAACCTAAACTAAACTCGTATGAATTAATTTTAAATTGAAACAGACAAATATTCCAAGAATGGAGAGTTGAAAGATGATCAAAATGACTAGCTTTATAATCTAAGGAACTGTTAGATGACTGTTTTTAAGGTGAGATTAGTCTTTTAACAGTGTTATTACTAGAAAAAAGTTGCTGAGCACGGTGGCTCACACTGGTAATCCCAGCATTTTGGGAGGTTGAGGCAGGCAGATCACCTGGGGTCAGGAGTTCAAGAGCGGCCCGGCCAACATGATGAAACCCTGTCTCTACTAAAAATATAAAAATTAGGCATGGTGGTGCATGCCTGTAGTCTCAGCTACTCGGAAGGCTGAGGCAGGAGAATTGCTTAAACCTGCGAGGCAGAGGTTGCAGTCAGCCAAGATGGCACCACTGCACTCTAGCCTGGGCGACAGAGCAAGATGTCTCAAAACAAACAAAAATAAACAACAGTGTTATTACTAGAAAAAGGTTAATCCAGGAGGTAACAAAGTCTGATTTACAGCCTTGTTTTTAAAGAGATAATTAGAAGCTATAACTTGTGTCTTGTTGCAGTCTGATTAGAATTTTCAGACTCTTAAGATTACTTTGTGCTTAGTGGCACCCTTATTCTTTTAACCTGTACTTTTTGTGGATGAAATACTGTGTCGGAATATTTGGGAGTATGATTAGTGTCTATTCATTTTTTATTACAGGTGGCTTTCCTGGGGGAATGCCTGGTAATTTTCCTGGAGGAATGCCTGGAATGGGAGGGGGCATGCCTGGAATGGCCGGAATGCCTGGACTCAATGAAATTCTTAGTGATCCAGAGGTTCTTGCAGCCATGCAGGTAAGACTTGGAAGAAAAACTTTGGACTTTGTATCATTAAGGCAATTCTTTCATAATTCTGTGTGGAGACAAAGGTTACTCTCGTAGCTATTTTTTATTTATCACAGTTACCAGATAGCTAATTATGCAGGAGTGACATTTATTTTCTTTATGCAGAGTGAGTAACTTAAATTTTTAAAACTAGGAAATACTTAGTAACAATTGGCAATTATATGCAGTTGTCCTTTTCTTTGTATCAAAATTGTGCTTTTTTCATCATACAGTTCAAATGACATAATTCAGCTTGATTTTGATACTTCTAAATCCCATTTAACTTAACTATCACCAAATTACAGGTCTAAATAAGAGATGGAATTTAGGATAATAAACTTACTGACCCAGTAGGACACTTTTTAAATACAAACCCTTTCTTTTCAGGACCCAGAAGTTATGGTGGCTTTCCAGGATGTGGCTCAGAACCCAGCAAATATGTCAAAATACCAGAGCAACCCAAAGGTTATGAATCTCATCAGTAAATTGTCAGCCAAATTTGGAGGTCAAGCGTAATGCCCTTCTGATAAATAAAGCCCTTGCTGAAGGAAAAGCAACCTAGATCACCTTATGGATGTCGCAATAATACAAACCAGTGTACCTCTGACCTTCTCATCAAGAGAGCTGGGGTGCTTTGAAGATAATCCCTACCCCTCTCCCCCAAATGCAGCTGAAGCATTTTACAGTGGTTTGCCATTAGGGTATTCATTCAGATGTTTTCCTACTAGGAATTACAAACTTTAAACACTTTTTAAATCTTCAAAATATTTAAAACAAACTTAAAGGGTCTGTTAATTCTTCTATTTTTCTTTACTAATCATTTTGGATTTTTTTTCTTTGAATTACTGGGCAGGGAATATACTTATGTATGGAAGATTACTGCTCTGAGTGAAATAAAAGTTATTAGTGCGAGGCAAACATAACTCATTTGAGGATAAAGTTTGTGTTGGATATGTGGTTCCTGATGCATTTTGACTTGTCTCTTTAAATGCTTTATCTTTTTCTTTAAAGATTTATTTCAGTAAAACTAATTGGGACCACCTGTATTTCAGTAGGACCTGGGTAGGGATTGGAAGTACTTGGCAGGGCAGCAGCAATCTTGCTGTTTGATATAACATGCATCCTTGGGCAGGTTGCCCTTAAATCTTACACTGTGGTGAAGGGGATGATTTTTTTTTTGTAATGCTGCAGTAGAGTTGGAGTACTTAGTTCTCTTGTTGTCCAGTATATCTAATAAGTGTTTCATATTATTTCCACGTAAGGGAAATAAGGTAGTACTTTTCTTTTTATATTTCTATGCTTAAAATTGTCTTTCCTAGTCAAAAATTGCCCAACTCTGTGTTTGCTTTCTGCTTGTTACATTTGTCTCTCTTACTTTTCTTGGGCTAAAGACAGGCTTTTTCCACTGGCATCATCACTGCTATCATCCATTAACAGCATAATTATACAAGCATATTTAATGCTGAGTTTAATTTAATATGTAATACATATGGTAATTGTAGGGTAATACCCACAACAACTGTAGTTTCTTACTTGGCCAAGAGAATGCTTATTTAAGTGTTAGACTTCCATTCTGGCAAAATCTTGCCATATCAGAAGACATTGGAAAGAGGGATTCCCTTTGGTGTTTGGTCTTCTACTTAGAAAATACCTATTGCAGTTAGTTTATCTTATAGTATTCATCTTTGTATTCTGAAGATAAGGTTTGAATTAAACTGATATACACAGAGGGGAACTAATTTTTTTTTATCCAATGTGAATTATAAATGAGATAATCCACAGTTACTCATTGTGGAGTTGAGACTATGAAAGACTCATTGTCTTTGTATTCAGCTCTTAAATAGTGTAACCATATCCCCACCTCTGCTTGCTTTCTTTCCCTCCCCTCCAATGATAAAGAAAATGATAAATTTTCTGTTGTGCATTCAATTCTTATTTTAAATAAGACTTAAGTATAGGCATTCTACCTGACATTGCTACGTTTCTACCAGTGTTTCAATTTAAAGTGCTAGTGTTTAAAAACATTTTCAAGGGATAAGACCTTCCGTATTTTGCTTATTTGAAGAATCAGTGGTAGGAGCAGTGAAGTAAATTCTATGGAGTACATTTCTAAAATAGCACATTTCTGAAATCATAAATAAGCTTATTCAGGTTCTAACCCTTTGCTGTACACAAGCAGACAGAAATGCATCTGTTACATAAATGAGAAAAAGCTATTATGCTGATGGAGCATGCTTTTTAAATCCTTTAAAAAACTCATCATATAAACTTGCATTTGAGCTTGTGTGTTCTTTTTGTTAATGTGTAGAGTTCTCCTTTCTGGAAATTGCCAGTGTGTGCTTGGCTTAACTCAAGAACAGTTTCTTCTGGATTCCGTATTTGATTTATTTAACCTAATTATATTCTAATATTGCAAATATTACCATAAGTGGGTAAAAGTAAAATTCCTCTTCTGAAAATGTGTCCTGTGCTTTTAGATTTTTAAATTCCATAATATACATTCTTAATTTTCAACTCAATATTCTAAACTAGAAATGTTTTCTTGTACTAATGATGCTATCAGAAGGAAGTTTTTTTCTGCTTAAAAATAGAGTTAACATTTCTAGCTGTCTTTAACATACAGTTTCAAACTAGATATTGGGCAGGTGCGGTGGCTCATGCTTGTAATACCAACACTTCTGGGAGGCCGAGGCAGGCAGATAGTTCAAGACCAGCCTGGCCAACATGGCAAAATCCCGTCTCTACTAAAAATACAAAAATTAGCCAGGCATGGTGCTGGGCACCTGTAATTCCAGCTACTCGGGAGGCTGAGTCAGGAGAATCACTTGAACCTGGGAGGCAGAGGTTGCAGTGAGCTGAGATCGCGAAACACAGTCTCAAAAAACAAAAACTAGATATTGATTCCCCCCCCGCCCCTGACTTTTTGTAGCATATGTTCTATTTTATGTCTCTGGTACTCAAGTTATTTACTAGGTATATTAGGCTGCAGACTATTAAGTGCTGCAAACAAGAACCCCTAAAAAACATGTACTTTCTTTTGGGTAGCTGTTCAGAGGCAGGCATTCTGCCATACTTAGAAGGTAGCTTCCATGTCTAGTCCAAAGTTGCTTGCTCTGGTGCTCATTCTCCAATTGAGGAAATAGGAGAAGGGGGGTCTGGGAAACATGCTGAGATACTGAAGCTAATATATGATGTTAAAATTTTATTACTTCTAATATCCCATTGGTCAGTTTGTGTGTTGAGGCTATGTTTAGCTGCAGGGAAAGCCAGTTTGTCATCCATAACTGTGTGGTCACGTGCTCAAGAAAAAACTTAGAGTAGAAACAGGAAAGACGACTTGGGGTGACACCTAGCAGTCTACCATACTAGGAAATACTAGTTTGATAAGATAAAGGAGAATTTCATTTTAGAGATTTGCTAATGACTAAAATTAATGCACCTGAATAGGCACAGGTAAGTAGTGTTTGTGCCAAGCCCTGTTACAGTTTGCAAGTATTGGATCAATTCTGATAATGACCATAAGGGTAGATACTGTTAGCACCACTTCACAATTTTACAGATAAGGAAACTGAAGCACTTAATACGTAAATTGCCCAGGATAACACAGCTGATTATTTGTAAAGCTAAGATTGTTGAATACAGAGGTTTGTGGCTTCAAAGGGCTTTCTCCCAAACTCTATACTGTGCTGCCTCTGTGTACAAGGTTGATTCTTGCAGAATTGTTTAAGGAGCTGAAAACAACTAAAATGTACATTTGAATAAGGTTGGTTAAATAAGGAGTGTCACACACTTGATGTGCTGATGTGTACATCCAGGGGGTTTCTTCCTAATAGTAAGGGACACAGCATAATTGAAGTGCATGACAAGCCCCCAAATAAGGGCAAGAATAAACTAAGTAAAAAAATTATAGTACAGTAATTCTAAAAAGTTCAATATGTGCCAGTATTTACAACCAGTATATAATGTACTTAATAGCACTCATACAGTTTGGGGAGGAAAATGTCCTAAAGTAAATAGGCAACAAAAGTGAATAACTGTTGAGCTTTAAAAAGCAAATTTAAATAGTATGCCTGTCAAGTTGGCAATTTTTCAGTGAGACCTTTCGTATAGTGCTGGTGGAAGTGTAAGTTTATGGTTTTCTATAAAGTTGTTTAGCAAAAACTAAAATCTTTGACGTTTGGTGAAATCCTAATTTTAAAATTAACGGTTCTAAGAAGCCAGGAGGTAAGTAGAACTAATGTAAATGTCTGTGGTGCTCTGAAAATCTAGGCATCTAATACATAATTAAGTAGTTTACTCACAGATCACTGGGACATTTTTAGATTGCAGGGTAAGTAACCTGAGCATACTTAAGCCAGTGTAAAAGCAACATACACGAAATGGCAAGTACTAGCTAGGTTCCTTTAATTCTTACAGCATGGGTGTATACATAATGGCCTTAAATTTTTCATATACTTTATGTAGTGTCAAGGGGTATGATGCTTACATAATTCAAAGGACCCTCATTAAGGAAAATAATGTAATTATGAACACTAAATTGGACACACAAGTGGGTATTTGTTTAGAACGAAAAAAGCCAAAAATTACAATAGTTAGGTTTTTTGAAACAATCTCTGTTTCCCATACTGGAGTGCAGTGACGCAATCGCAGCTCACTACGGCCTTGACCTGAGCTCAAGCAATCCTCCCACCTCAGCCTCCCAAGTAGATGGGACTGCAGGCATGCACCACCATGCCCATCTGTTTGTTTTTAACAGCAATGAAGTCTTACTTTGTTGTCCAGGCTGGTCTGGAACTCCTGGTTTCAAATAATCATCCTGCCTCAGCCTCCCAAAGTGCTGGGATTACAGGCGTGAGCCACTGTGCTCAACTGAGTGATAATTTTTAAAAATTATGTCTCAGGCGGGCACGGTGGCTCACGCCTGTAATCGCAACACTTTGGGAGGCCGAGGGTTGGGGGGGGTCGGTGGATAACTTGAGGTCAGGAGTTCGAGACCAGCCTGGCCAACATGGTGAAACCCCGTCCCTACAAAGTACAAAAATTAGCTGGGTGTGGTGGTCCATGTTTATAGTCCCAGCTACTCAGGAGGCTGAAGAAGGAGAATTGCTTGAACCTGGGAGGCAGAGGTTGCAGTGAGCTGAAGTTGCGCCATTGCACTCCAGCCTGGGCGACGAGCAAAACTCTGTCTCTCTCTCTCTCTATATATATATAAAATGTATCTCGAACATCACAACTTCATAGTTGCATTTAATAACTGATGTAGCTATGCAATGTCTACGTTTTTCAGTGCATACTCTGATTACATGAAAATGACTGGCTGGGTGCAGTGGCTCATACCTGTAATTCCAGCACTTTGGGAGGTTGAGGTGCATGGATCACCTGAGGTCAGGAGTTCGAGACCAGCCTGGCCAACATGGTGAAACCCTGTCTCTACTAAAAATACAGAATGAGCCAGGTATAGGGGCGTGCACCTGTAGTCCCAGCTACTTGGGAGGCTGAGGCAGGAGAATCACTTGAACCCAGGAGATGGAGGCTATAAAGTGAGTCAAGATCACGTCGCTGCACTCCAGCCTGGGTGACAGAGGGATACTCCGTCTCAAAAAAAAAAAAAAAAAAAGTGTACTGTTTTCAGTATGTCAGTCTTTAGTTGATCAGGCTGGGCGCAGTGGCTTAACGCCTGTAATCCCAGCACTTTGGGAGGCCGAAGCGGGCGGATCACGAGGTCAAGAAATTGAGACCATCCTGACCAACATCATGAAACCCTGTCTCTACTAAAAATACAAAAATTAGCTGGGCGTGATAGCGCATGCCTGTAATCCCAGCTACTTGAGAGGTTGAGGTAGGAGAATCACTTGAACCCGGGAGGCGGAGGTTGCAGTGAGCCAAGCCGGGGCCACAAGAGTGAAACTCCATCTCAAAAAAAAAAGTTGCAAGGCCCGGTACAGTGGCTCATGCCTATAATACCAGCACTTTGGGTGGCTGAGGCAGGTGGATCACTTGAGCCCAGGAGTGCAAGACCAGCCTGGACAACGTAGAGAAACGCTTCTCAGGTTTAAAAAAAAAAAAAAAAAAAATGATCAAAATGTTTTTGGTATCTAAGATACAAAAACGTCAAAACAAAGTATTAATGTTTTCATAACTATGATGCATAATCCAGTATATTCTTGACAGCAAGCTCCCAATTTGATCAGGAGTCAGAATTGAGTTCTCAAGTTTTACAACCAACTAGTTTCTGTCTACGTTCCCATGCCAAAATCGTCTTTTTTTTTTTTTTTTTTAGGAGTCTCACTCTGTCCCAGGCTACTAGAGTGCAGTGGTGCAATCTTGGCTCACTGCAACCTTTGCCTCCTGGGTTCAAGCGATTCTCCTGCCTCAGCCTCCCTAGTAGCTGCAGTTTCTACATTGCAATTTCTGCAAGGCATGTGCCACCATGTCCGGCTAATTTTTTCTATTTTTAATAGAGACAAGGTTTTGCCATATGGGCGAGGCTTGTCTCAAACTTCTGACCTCAAGTGATCTGCCCGCCACGGCCTGCCAAAGTGCTAGGATTACAGGCCTGAGCCGCTGCGCCCAGCCCAAAATCATCTTCGCTTCACTTTTGGTCCTGCACTTTCACGTCATGATTCTATGGCGTGATGGGAATGTTCCTGGAAGCAGTATCTTCTGCAAATTTTGTGAAAACGGCCAAGTTAAACTTTGTTAGGACCCTCTCCCAGGGATTAAGTGTGATGTTGGGCATAAAACACTAAGCCTGGCATGTAGTCAGCACTCAGGAGTTATCAGGAGGATATTCTAAAAGGAAACATGGTAGAGCAAGTGGTGATGGTGTCTCAGGAAAGAATCCCTGAGTCCCTGAGGAGCATCCTGAAGCAGAACCTCACAGTATGACAGGTTAAAGCTGAATGTGGCTTTAGTTCTATGTAGTTTTGTTAGTCACTTTGCGACATGGAAAAAAAAATTTTTCCTTCAGTATTTTATGAAGTACTGCTACATACATTGGCTTTCGTAATCCTCACAGCAGATGGGGATTGTTGGTACTAGTACATTGTCATTTCACAAAGGAGGAAACCCAAGAGGTTAAATGACTTCCGCAGTTGCCAACTAGGGGGAGGCTCCCACTCGCGTCTTGTATTTTGGGCTCCTGATGCTCAACGTCTCTTCCCACCACACTCAAAGGTTTTTCGGGAGGAAGAAGTTTACAAGTCCACAATTGAGTTTTTTTCCTCTTGGCCAAAATGTGACTTTCCGAATAGAAAAGAGCTCAGGCGCAGAGAAACAGGGAGACTGGAGTCTCATTGAGTTTCCCCATCTTTGTCACCAGAGTAAAGGCCATTAAGATTTCTGAGATGGAGGGACTGGTCAGGGCCCGGGAACGCCAGAGAACGTCGTGGGAACCGGGAGCCGGGTACCTGGACTCACGCCGCCTTGCGCCTTGGAGCCCGGCCCCCGCGAACACCTCGCTGTCCCGCCCCGCGCCCACAGGGGCCAATCAGTGCTCAGGGGCGTTCTTAGGCCCCCCCCCTTTTCCTGCCCCGCGACCCGGAAGTGGTTCTAGGGCAGGCGGGCGGGTTTGAGAGGGTGGGGATTGCGACTCACACCCTGAGCTCAGGTGCTCCTTTCCTAATTCCACTGGCTGCGGCATCTGTAGGAAAAGTGTGGCTGGGTCTTCGAGGAGCCGCACCAATGGCTTCCGTGCTGTCCTACGAAAGCCTGGTCCACGCCGTGGCCGGAGCCGTGGTGAGACTGGGTCTTCACGCCCGGGCCGCAACGGGTTGTAAGGCTTCTCGGGGGCCAGTCCCGGGATATGCCTGAGGGATGGGTCTGAGAGGGAGGTAGTGTGGGTTGGGGTCCACTGTCATGACTGTGGGGCAGAGAGGAATGGGCCGTTGTTGGAAAGTTGTTGGAGGAATACGGGGTAAGGGCCGAGACTCCGCCACCTCCTGGTCTCCTGTAGACTGTGGGGTAGAGAGCCGTGGTCACACGTGCCCACTCAGGGTCCGCATCTTTGCCTTGGGAAGTTTAAGGTCAGTCCACCACCGCACACTCACACACTTTGCTTCACTGGCCCGGAGGAGAACGTAGGTGTGAAGCCGTGTTGCTTAGTCACATACTTCCCTACAGCCTGTCTTCACGCTTGCCGCGGGCAAGTGGCAATACTTAGTAGGATAGTTCTGGGCACCATTATTAGCAGGAGAAGATAGTTCTTTTTTTTTTTTTTTTTTTTTTCCGAACAGGGTCTCGCTCTGTTGCCCAGGCTGGAGTGCAGTGGCGCGATCACGACTCACTGCAGCCTCAATGTCCCGGGCTCCAGCGATCCGCCCACCTCAGCCTCCTGAGTAGCTGGGACTGCAGGTGTGAGTCACCACACCCGGCTACATTTTTTAAAAAAAAATTGTGGGTCTGGCAGTGTTGCCCAGGCTGGTCTTGAATTCCTGGCCTTAAACGATCCTCTCGTTTTGGCGTCCTAAAGTGCTGGCATGAGCCACTGTGCCTGGCTTTTTTTTCTTTCTTTCAAACTCAAGAACTGGGTTCCTGTCTACCACAAGTGTGGTTTGTTATGAGGTATACGCTTGATTCTTGGGCTTCTGGTGTCTAGGTTCCACTTGACACTTCCCCTGTCTCCTCTTTTCCTTAAAACTTTCCGCTTTTGGCTTGGTGACACCTCTTGTGGTTCTTTTATCTCTTTGACTGCCTTTTCTCATATTCTTCACCAGTTGTTAGCACACACCTTTAGCTGTTAAAATCACTGTGACTTCAGAGGAACATCACTGAATCCTCTGTTTAGCCTCCAGAAACTTCACTGAGAGCTCACCTTCCGTGTAGACTAATCTGGATTTAACCCTAACTCCATCATTTGTTAGCTAAATGCCCTGTAAACCTCACTTTCCTAATCTGTAAAGTGGAGGAAGTGATACCTACCTCACAGAGTTTAAAGAATTAAGTGACACAGCATTTCATGAAAATGCCTAATTCAGGAAGCCTGGTTGGTTCAGTTCAGCCAGAAGAGCCTTTCAGCCAGTATGAAGGCCGAGATGGACGCTTGCGTGACTTGCTTTAACATGGGCATGGAGGCCTGTGTTTCTGGAGTGGAGGGAACAAAGGGGCAAATAGGTTTCAGGGGACCAAATTGTGTGAGACTTTCACTCTGGCTAGCTGTTGAACTTGCTGATTTACCTTTAAACGTGATCACCCTGGCTGCTGTGTTGAGAGTAGAATGTAAGGGAACAGGGGACAATTAATTATCAGGCGAGAGATGATGGTGACTTGGATCAGGGTGGTAGCAGGCGTGGTAGAAGTGATCATTGGCCTGGAATATATTTATAAAATGAGGGTTGGTTGACTCCAAGAGTTTTTGGCTTCAGTAACTGGAGGGATGGTGTTATTTACTGGGATGGCAGAGGCTGTGAAGGAGAAGGTTTTGGGGGAAATGATAAATTTGGCTTTGGTTTTGGAGGAGTTTGAAATGCCTAAGAGTAGTCGTGAGACTAGATGAGCTCACTAGGGAAGTGAGTATGGACTGACAGAAGAATCTCAATGACTGAGTCTTGGAGCAGGCTAACCATTAAGAGGCCGGGAAAATAAGATTGCACCAGCAAAGGAGACAAAAGGAAGGATGGATCAGTACTGTAGGAGGGAAGCTAAGAACTAAGAGTGAAAGCCACGTGAAGAAAGTGTTTCTGGGGAAGGATGTAGACCAGCTGGGTCAGATGCTGCTGATGGGTCAAGTAAGGTGAGGACTAAGAAATAATTGAGAATTTATCATGTTGATAAATCCAGTGGTTAATTGAGAAGACCAGTTTTGGTGGAGTGGTGGGGTAAATAGTTGGAGTGCATCTAAAAGAAGAAAGTGAGAAGATGGGAAATGTTTTTCTCTTCTTTCTTGCAATAAATGTTCATTAAACACCTTTATTGAGTGCATTCTATGTGCCACACGCTGTTCTAGGTGCAAGGAATACAGTAGAGAAGAAGGTCTTTTTCTTCATGAACTATGCATTCCAATAGGGGAGTCAGACAATAAATGAATAGGCCGAGTGCGGTGGCTCACGCCTGTAATCCCAGCACTTTGGGAGGCTGAGGCGGGCGGATCACCTGAGGTCAGGAGTTCGAGACCAGCCTGGCTAACATGGTGAAACCCCGTCTCTACTAAAAATACAAAAAGTAGCCAGGCATGGTGGTGGGCGCCTGTAATCCCAGCTACTTGGGAGGCTGAAGCAGGAGAATCACTTGAACCCGGAAGGCGGAGGTTGCAGTGAGCTGAAATTGTGTTATTACACTCCAGCCTGGATGACAAGAGCAAGACTCTGTCTCAAAAAAATAAATAAATAAATAAATAAATAAATGAATAATTAAAAAATAAGTAGAATAATTTTAGATACAGTTAAGTGCTATAAAAGAACATAGAGGTTGGCAAACTTTTTAAAGAGAGCAGATGGGAAATATTTTAGGCTTTGTGTACAGTTGTCACAGCTACCCAGCATTGCCATGGTCATGTGAAATCAGCTGTAGACAGTAAATGAACGGACAGAGATGTGTTCCAATAAAATCCTGTTTTCAAAAACAGGTATTAGATTGGATTTGGCCCATAGGCCATAGTTTTCTGACTCCTGCTGTAGAGAGAGTGACTGGCAATAGTGGTAATGTATTTCTATTTAATCTACAAAGATACTTCTTTTTTTCACTTGTTGCTTATTTTTCTCTTTTTTTCTTTTTCTTTTTCTTTCTTTCTTTTTTTTTTTTTTGAGATGGAGTTTCGCTCTTGTTGCCCAGGCTGGAGTGCAGTGATGCGATCTCGGCTCACCACAACCTCCGCCTCCTGGGTTCAAGCGATTCTCCTGCCTCAGCCTCTCGCTGAGTGGCTGGGATTACAGGCATGCACTACCACTCCTGGCTAATTTTGTATTTTTAGTAGAGACGGGGTTTCTCCATGTTGGTCAGCCTGGTCTCGAGCTCCCGCCCTCAGGTGATCCGCCTGCCTTGGCCTCCCAAAGTGGTGGGATTACAGGCATGAGCCACTGCGCCTGGCCTGGAATTGCTTTTCTAACTTTGTTTGTTTATGCCTGAATCAAAAAGGATTAATGAAATTATATCGTCATACATAGTATTGTATAACTTAATTTTTTAAAGAAGCAAATATGGCATAATAGCTGAAAAAAAAAGTTCTGTAGTAGAACTTAACTATGAATGTCATCTTTAATCGAACTATAAAACAGGGACAGTAACGACGCCTCACTTAACTGGGTTCTTGTGAGAAGTAAATGTGATTATATTTGTGGAGCATCTAGCATAATGGAACATTGTAGTAAGACCATGATTATTCATTTCTGTCTCAAGTATATTCTTGCAAATGCAGCACTTATACCTAGTTTTAGAAATTTAAGGGAATTGAAATGTTCTCTTGCCTCATGGCCATCTCCACCCATTCCCTTCACTTGTTGCAGATGATCTTACCTTTTACTCTCTAGATAAAATAGAACCTACTTGGGATGAGTTTTTTCAGTTTTTTCCAATTACAGTTGTACTCGTGTTTTCTACATTCTGCTGGTCTCAGAGGAGAAACAGACATATTCAGTGTCTGCTACCTTCGATCTTGGTCCTCCCCTCCAGCCCACGGCCAGTTTTCTTCTAGGACTTTGCTCCAGTAATTTTCATCTCTTTCCTATAGCTTTAACCTAGTGTCTACTTCTGTTCAGCCCTCAAACATGGTCAGGCCTGTCCCATCAGAAAACTATACCAATCTGATCTGGAATCTGGCAGCTTCAGCCTCTGCCTGTTCTCTTTCGCTTTGTGCTAAGCTTATTTAAAGAATATTCTGGGCCGGGTGCAGTGGCTCACGCCTGTAATCCCAGCACTTTGGGAGGCTGAGGCGGGCAGATCACGAGGTCAGGAGATCGAGACCATCCTGACTAACACAGTGAAACCCCATCTCTACTAAAAATACAAAATACTAGCCGGGCATGGAGGCAGGCGCCTGTAGTCCCAGCTACTCGGGAGGCTGAGGCAGGAGAATGGCATGAACCCGGGAGGTGGAGCTTGCAGTGAGCCAAGATTGCGCCACTGCACTCCAGCCTGGGCGACAGAGCGAGACTCCGTCTCAAAAAAAAAAGAAGAAAAACAAACAAACAAACAAACAAAAATCTACTGACTGTTTTTGCATTCTTAATTGATTCCAGTTCTTTGTAAGTATTCTATACTGTTGACCCTTCTACCTTTCTGAAGCTCCTTCTGAAAGAGCAGTTGGTGTTTATTTTTTACTAAATAGCAATTGCTCTTTTAGAGGGAACTTGAGAAGTCATTACTCATTTTAGGGACCTAAAATTAATACTGGTTTCTACTACTAACAGATGCTATAGCTATAAAGGACATGTAGAAACCAACAATTGTTGAGTGCCGCCTGTGTGCCTGGTATGATGCTAGGGGCTTTCCATAATTTTTTTTGTTTGTTTTTTTGAGTTGGAGTCTCGCTCTGTCGCCCAGGCTGGAGTGCAGTGGCGGGATCTCGGCTCACTGCAAGCTCCACCTCCCGGGTTCACGCCATTCTCCTGCCTCAGCCTCCCGAGTAGTTGGGACTACAGGTGCCTGCCACCACACCCAGCTAATTTTTTTGTATTTTTAGTAGAGATGGTTTTTTTTTTAATACAGAGTCTCGCTCTGTCACCCAGGCTGGAGTGCAGTAGCACGATCTCGGCTCACTGCAACCTCTGCGTCCCAGGTTTAAGTGATTCTCCTGCCACATCCTCCAGAGTACCTGGGACTACAGGTGTGTGCCATCACTCCTGGCTCATTTTTGTATTTTTAGTAGAGATGAGGGTTCACCATGTTGGCCAGGCTGGTCTCGAACTCCTGACCTCAAGTGATCTGCCCACCTCAGCCTCCCAAAGTGCTGGGATTGCAGGTGTGAGCCACCACGCCCAGTTACTTTCCGTAATTTGATTCTAACTTCTCATAGCAACCTTGACAGATACTGGTCTCAAAATTACAAATGAGGAAATTGAGACATAGAGATTTGAAATTACTTATATAATATATACTATACTTGGGACCTGAACCTAGATTTTGTCCCAAAGCCCACGCTCTTTCCATTAAACACTCGAGAGTGTCATCCATGAGGCCATTTGTGTAACTTGCCTATCCGTCTGTGTATATATGAGTTAGCTTGATTGTTATGCCAGGGAAAAGACTTACATTAACTCTGATGAGGTGAATAACATTTGTAAATATGAAAGCCATAGTAAGTGGCTTTTAATCTTTAGAATTTTATTAGCTCAAACCACGGAAAACATCTTAGGTGGTTTTTAAAAATTTTTTTAAATTTTTATTTATTTATTTATTTTGAGACAAAGTCTCACTCTATTTCCCAAGCTGAAGTGCTGTGGGATGATCACAGCTCACTGCAGCCTCAATCTCCTGAGCTCAAGCCATTCTCCCACCTCCTAAAGTGTTGGGATTACAGGTGTGAGCCACCGTACCCGGCTTTAAAATAATCTTTCTGTTCTATAATGCAGTGTTCTAAATCAGGAGAGGCTATACATTAACTTCAGTGGTGCTGCTGTGACTTTAGCCACTTCTGGACCCCTCTGGAAACTGATTTTGGACTAGCATTGTATTTTTCCCCCCACCCACTAGTTTTCACCCTGCTGGGATGAATCAACATTTTAGAAACAGTCAGTCACATTTGGTGATATGGTTGGTATACCAACCCAAACATCATTGTTTTATGCTTAAAAGGCATGAAAATCTGCTTTTGTATTTATGTATGTTCCTATCTATTATTCCCATAAGATTGCACACGCTGGGGGGACCAAGTCTTGACCAGATTTACCCAGTGTTTCATTCTTACTCTGTCTGTAAGCTCAACTTCATGTGTGGATTGTGTTGGCCAAATTAAAAAGTATACTTTAGATATTTATTGCCCTTTTACGGGACAGATACAGCCCAGAATGAATAAATCATCTGTTTTTTTTTAGTAAGTAGCCTGAAATGTAGATGATGATGCATTCTTAAGAAATCCAGGTGCCAGGCTGAGAACGCCTGTAATTGTAGCACTTTGAGAGGCTGAGGCAGGCGGAACACTTGAGGCTAGGAATTCGAGACCAGCCTAGGCAATGTAGTGAGACCTCATCTCTAAAAATAAATAAATAAGTTAAAAAAAAAGAAAGAGAGAAAGCAAAAGAAAAAGAAACAAGGAAATCCAGGTGTCAGTTGTAGAATTGTTCACAAAAAAGAGTAACCCCCAAATCCCCAGGAACTTAGGTTAAAAATTGTTTATGTGACTGATCTAGTTTGGATGTTTGACCCCTCCAAATCTCATGTTGAAATGTGACCCCCAGTGTTGGAGGTGAGGCCTAGTGGGAGGTGTTTGGGTCATGGGGGCAGATCCCTCATAAATGGCTTGGTGCCGTCCCCTTAGTGATGAGTGAGTTCTCACTGTTAGTTCATGGGAGAGCTGGTTTTTTAAAAGAGCCTAGTACCCACTCCTCTCTCTTACTCCCTCTCTTACCTGTTCCCCTTTCACCTTCCACCACGATATAAGCCACCTGAGGCCCTCACCAGAAGCAAATGCCAGCACTGTGCTGGCTCACACCTGTAGTCTCAGCTACTCAGGAGTCTGAGGCTGGAAAATCCCTTGAGTCTGGGAAGCCAAGGTTGCAGTGGGCCACGATTGCACCACTGCACTCCAGCCTGGGCGACAGAATGAGACCCTGTCTCAAAAAATACATATATAGAAATAAAATGACTACAATTTAAAAGTTACTGCATGATTGGCCAGGCTCAGTGGCTCACGCCTGTAATCCCAGCGCTTCGGGAGTCTGAGATGGGTAGATCACTTGAGGCCAGGGGTTTGAGACCAGCTCGACCAACACAGTGAAACCCCGTCTCTACTAAAAAAGAAAATAAGCAAAAATTAAAAATAAAAGTTAATACATGATAATCATGGGAACACCGAATATTGATTTAAGCAAAAATCTTAACTATTAGAAGGATGGAGAGAATAAAGAGAGGGATTCAAGACCAGCCTGGGCAACATGGCAAAACCCTGTCTCTACAAAAAATACAAAAATTAGCTGGGTGTGGTGGCTCACACCTGTGGTCCCAGCCACCTGGGAGGCCGAGGTGAGAGGATTGCTTGATACCCAGAGATGGAGGTTGCAGTGAGCTGAGATCATGCTACTGCACTCCAGCCAGGGCAATAGAGTGAGACCCTGTCTCAAAACAATAACCACAAAAAAACAGAGAATGTGGTATAAGAGAGCTGAATTCTCATTCCCCATAAGAGAATGTAAATAATGTCTAAAAATGATTAATAAGATATCAGTATATTATTATATGGAGATGTATAAATTCCAAAACAAACAACTGGAAGAATTTAATTGCCTCTCTGAAGGAAGATTGGATAAAATAGAGAGGAGTGGGGCAAAAACTGCTATATTTTGTCATACCATGTGATTTTTTAAACTATGCATGCTTTGCTTTGATCGATTAAAAATTTACAATTAGAATATTTAATGCACGGTGGCTCACACCTGTAATCCCAGCACTCTGGGAGGCCAAGGTGACCTCAAGGATCACCTGAGGTCGGGAGTTTGAGGCCAGCCTGACCAACATGGAGAAACCCCGTCTCTACTAAAAATTCAAAATTAGCTAGGTGTAGTGGCGCATGCCTGTAATCCCAGCTACTCAGGAGGCTGAGGCAGGAGAATCACTTGAACCCAGGAGGCGGAGGTTGCAGTGAGCCGAGATTGCGCCATTGCACTCCAGCCTGGACAACAAGAGTGAAACTCTGTCTCAAAAAAAAAAAAAAAAAAAATTTAATGCATAGCTATGAATTCATGTTAATTGTTGAAGCTTAGTGATATATTCAAATTCAAGCACAAATTTCTGACTGTATTAGATACAGCTGAAGATACAATTAATGCACTAAAAGATAGGGGCCATCAGTATACAAAAAGACACTCTTAGCACTCTGGAGATTCCAAGGGTCTTGGATGCTCTTGCATCAGGAACCAGGGACTAAGACACTATTATAACAGAAGACATTCCTGTCATTCAGGAAATAACAAGAATTTTACCAGGAGCTCTGTGTCAGGAGCCTAGGATGAGGACCAAATATATACTTTGCATCATAGTATCACATCCCATCATTTAAAAAAAAACCCTAATAAATGATCATCTGTAAGACATTAATTATAGGATATAATCAATATCCTATATAATATATAGCTTCCTAGAGGTATTTACCTTTTTATGGAGTTTTCCTGGTAAAGACAGTGGCCAACCCAGCGGTAGTGTGATGATGTCAGGTTCTGTTTTTGTGACCCTGGCGTGATAAGATTAGCTGAAGGGAGTATTAGAATCGATAGTAAATAATAATGAAGTTTGTTAATGATGTATTTTTTTTGTAGTTAATGGCCTGTGTTCAAACTATAGTCATAGGACCCATTCACACTCCTAAAAATTTTCACCAACCCCAGAGTCTTGCTTATGTGGTTATATCAATATTATTGTGTTAGAAATTAAAACTGAGAAATCATTGAGATATTTGGTTTTGTTTTTTGGTTTTTTTTTTTTGAGACAGGGTCTCACTCTGTACCCAGGCTAGAGTGCAGTGGCACAATCTCAGCTTACTGTAGCCCCAACAGCCCAGGCTCAAGCAATTCTCCCACTTCAGCTTCCCAAGTAGCTGGGATTACAGGCGTGCACCACCATGCTGGCCATTTTTTTTTTTTTTTTTTTTTTTAATTTTTTTGTAGAGACTGGGTTTCTACATGTTTCACCATGTTACTCAGCCTGGTCTAGAACTCCTGGGCTCAAGCAATCCGCCCACCTCGGCCTCCCAAAGTGGGATTACAGGTGTGAGCCTTTTTGTTTGTTTTTTTAAAGAGATGTGGTCTATGTTGTTGGCCATGGTGGTCTTGAACTCTTGGCCTCAAGCAGTCTTCCTACCTCACCCTCCCAAAGTGCTAGGATTACAGGCATGAGCCACTGAGCCCGGCCAAGATATTTGTTAATTCATTAAAAATCATTAAAAATACATTAGCTGGGTGTGCTTGTTCATACCTATAATTCCAATGTTCTCTCGCCTCTACAAAAAAAAAAAAAGGTAAAATACATCCATTACATGTTAACATACATAAGCTATATTTTTTAAACCATATTTTCCAAAACGTTGTAAGATGAATGGCATTGATGTATAGTTTTGCAAACCTCTCTCTGACTTGATAGAAGATAGCTAGATCCTTTTATCTGCTTCTGAATTCAGTCTGTTGCAATATCACACATTTATGTGTAGCCGTTGGAAAATTTTGCTACACACTGTGAGAGAGTAAGAATGAGAAGGGCAAATAGCATCTTATTATATCATAATGATTCTTATGAAAAGGTTTTTAATCCTACAAAGTCTCTTAGAAAGGATTTGGGGACTTTTAGGGATCTCCAGACTATAGTTTGAGAATCACTAGACTGTATTATATCTTGTATTCTGATGTCTTTTATAAAAAATATTTGCCTCTTACCCACTTCAAAACTGAAATGTTTAACACGCTTCTTTATAAAAACATTGTACAGAGATGCGTAACATGAGAAATAGAAACCACTCTTAATTCCCTCCCTCCTCATATAATCATTCTTAAGAATTAGTTGTTTGATTTTCCCAGATCTTATGTGTGTGTGTTGTGTACACTTTTATAAGTGGAAGAGAAAATTTCAATGTCATGTGTGTCTTGATTGAAAAAAGGTTGAGAACTTTGGTAGGAGAACCATAAACAGTAGGAGTAGGAGTCAGAGATCTTGGTTGTAACCTTGCCTCTGCCACTCTGGCTTTGGGCAGACCCCTCAACTACCCTGCCCTGTCTCCTCACTTCTCAGCTGAAGGGACTCCACTGCTTCAAGTGCCAATATAGTGTAGGAAGTCACTTACTCTCCCAACACTGAATGGTTAAATGCTGCTGGGGTGGGAAGATAGAGTGTTGTAATTAAAAATATTTTGAGTGAGATACAAAGAAGGGTGTCTCTTGGGAAATAGATTCTTTAAAATTGTAATTGCTGTCAGCGATAGAACCCCCACTCAGATAGATGGTTAGAATTCTGTGGGACTCAAAATAATGGATTTATTTTATGCCTCTCTGGCACAACAGTATTGTACATTGTGGTTATCTTCTCGGTATTTTGTGCCTTCTAATTTTATGTAAGTGAACAGACAGTCCTCAGGGGAAAAAAATGAGTATTTATGTTAAGATAAATTAAATTCAGATTCTGAAAAGTTATGTGCTTATACAGCTTGGCATAAGACTCACATATATAACAAATATTTTGCTTCAGGTAATAGCTGCTTATAAAAACAGTCATCTTTGTGTTTGCTTGGCTAGGAGACAAATACAGCAAGTCCCTGAGGTATAGAATGCTGTGTTCCAAATTTAGCTTTAGTATTCGGAGTACATTATTATTATTATTATTATTTGAGACGGAGTCTTGCTCTGTCACCCAGGCCGGAGTGCAGTGGCACGATCTCAGCTCACTGCAAGTTCCGCCTCCCAGGTTCACGCCATTCTCTTGCCTCAGCCTCCGGAGTAGCTGGGACTACAGGCACATGCTGCCACACCCGGTTAATTTTTTGTATTTTTAGTAGAGAAGGGGTTTCACTGTGTTAGCCAAGATGGTCTCGATCTCCTGACCTCGTGATCTGCCCACCTCGGCCTCCCAAAGTGGTGGGATTACAAGCATGAGCCACCACACCTGGCCTCTAATTTTTATTTCTATATTAGTAATTTTTAAAAAGTTTTAATTATAGTAAGAGCGTGAGCTCTGTAGTCAGGCTGCCTATGTTCAAATACTGATTCTATCACAAACTATCTGACTTTAAGAAAATTACTGTACCTTTTGGTATCTGCTTCCTCATCTGTAAAATAAAGAGAATGATAGCGCCTGCTTCATTGGGTTGTTGTGAGGATTAATTTTTTAAATTGAGATATAATTCATACAACATAAAATTATTTCAAGTATAGTTCAGTGGTATTTAATACATTCACAATGTTGTATAACCACCACCTCTATCTCATTCCAAAACATTTTGAATAGATAAAATGTGGCATATACACACAGTGGAACACTCAGCTATAAAAAGGAATGAAGAATTTGTATGTGCTACAATATGGATGAACCTTGAAAGCATGATAAGTGTAAAGAAGCCATGGCCGGGCATGGTGGCAATCATCAGTAGTCATAGCTACTTGGGAGAGTGAGGCAGAAGGATCACTTGAGTCAGGAGTTCAAGGCTGTAGTGTACCATGATTGTGCCTATGAATAGGTACAGACAGCACTCCAGCCTGGGCAACATAGAAAGACCCCATCTCTAAGACAAGAAAAGAAAAGCCAGTAGCAAAAAGTCACAGGTTACATGATTTCCTTTAGAGTAAATATCCAGAGTAGAGACAGAAAGCCGGTTAGTGGCAGCTAGGAACTGAGTGAAGGGGGAAATGGGAAGTACTTGCTTAATGAGTATGAGATTTTCTTTGGGATGATGAAAATATTTTGGAACTTTGGTGGTGGTTGAATAATATTATGAATATATAAATGGAATACTTCAAAATGGTTAATTTTATAATATGTTAATTCCACCTTTTTTTTTAAGCCCCTTGCGCAATTAGACTGGCAAAAAAAAAAATCCTCAGACAACCAAAATAGAAGAGCCTTCATAACCCTGTAGGTTTTTAATCTTCTTTCTGGCCCCAATGGATTTCCCTTACTTTCTTGCAAGTTCAGCTAAGCATTTAAAGGATATTTGTTATATATATTTTATTTGACATTTCTAGGTATTTTGCAGCACGTTTTCTAGGCTACCATATTGCTGGAAATGGAAGCCTACATTTCAACTTTAAATATTTAACCCTCACATTTACACTTACGTTTTCTAACAAAGCCTAAAAGAAATCCATACGTGTGTGTGTATGTGTGTGTACCCTTTCCTTTAATTGGTTAAAACTGGTCAGCTTTTAGTTTCCTCCCCACTTCACAGCTTTCCCCTGCCTCTGCCTATCTGTTTACTGCTTCCAGCCTCCAGGGATTGTAGCAAAAAGGTGGAAATGGGTTTCTGGCAAAATGTGATAATGGTTAGCTTTCTGGGCACAGAATTTCCTGTTCCAGCTGGGTGCTCCAAGTCACCGTTGGCAAGTCAGGTTCCCGTACTCACAGTTACTAGCTGGGACTGGTACTGCCTGTCTGGTATTACTGTGACACCCAGCCATGCTTCCCAGTGTTTGTGTCCACAATTTGTATAATAGTAATCCTGTTGTATTAGTTTTCTATTGCTGCTGTAACAAATGACCACAGACTTAGTGGCTTAAAATAACACAAATTTATTTTCTGTAGGTCTTGTAGATCTGTAGATAAGACTGATGCGGGTCTCACAGAGTTAAAATCAAAGTGTCAGCAGAGCTGTATTCCTTTTTGGAGACTAGGCCTGCAGCCATGT
The DNA here is from genome assembly GCF_028878055.3 of Symphalangus syndactylus. Classification (NCBI taxonomy): domain Eukaryota; kingdom Metazoa; phylum Chordata; class Mammalia; order Primates; family Hylobatidae; genus Symphalangus; species Symphalangus syndactylus. Next base: position 18,973,655 of record NC_072440.2, read on the forward strand.
CCAGCCCTTTGAATGCGAGGACTTTTTGCTTACCTGGTGTGGCGGATATCACAAAAATTATGCACAGACCTTTTTTTAAGCTCATCACCTCTCATTAGTGTTAGTATATTTTATGTGTGGCCCAAGACAATTCTTCTTCTTCCAGTATGTCCCAGGATTATCCCTAGAAGATTGGACATGTGTGCTCTAGGGGATAATCCGTTTCCTTGCCTTTTCCAGCTTCTAGAGGCCGCCACATTCCTTGGCTAGTGGCTTTTTATCCCATCTTCAAAGCCAGGAATGTTGGGTTGAGTCCTCATCACATTGCAGCTTTCCCACTATTCTTCTACTCTTCTGTATTCCTCTGCTATCTTTTTTTGAGGCAAAGTCTCACTCACTCTGTTGCCCAGGCCAGAGTGTAGTAGCACGAACTTGGCTCACTGCAACCTCTGGTTCAAGCGATTCTCCTGCCTCCGAGGTTCAAGAGATTCTCCTGCCTCAGCCTCCTGAGTAGCTGGGATTACAGGCTTGTGCCACTACTCCCAGCTAATTTTTGTATTTTTAATAGAGACAGGATTTCACTGTTTTAGCCAGGCTGGTCTCGAACTCTTGACCTCAAGTGATCTACTGCCTTGGCCTCCCAAAGTGCTAGGATTACAGGCGTGAGCCACTGCTCCCAGCCAATAATGCTTTCTTCAGAACAGCGGTTCTTAACCATTTTCTTTCTTTCTTTCTTTCTTTCTTTCTTTCTTTCTTTCTTTCTTTCCTTCCTTCCTTCCTTCCTTCCTTCCTTCCTTCCTTCCTTCCTTCCTTCTCTTTCTTTTTCCACCTTTTTTATATTTATTTTTATAGAGACAGGGTCTTGCTATGTTGCCCAGGCTGGTCTCAAACTCCTGGCTTAAGTGATCCGCCTGCCTTGACCTCCCAAAGTGCTGGGATTACAGGGGTGAGCCACCGCACCTGGCCTTGGGCCATTTTCTCACAAGACAACAGATGATGCTCACAATCGACACAGACTCGGAGGCTCTCCTGCATGTCAACCATAATCCCACCCTTTTCTCACACACTCAATAAAACACTTCAGGCTGGGCGCAATGACTGGCCTAAGTGAAGAGATAACCTATACAATAGGAGAAACTATTTGCTAACTATGCATCTGACAAGAGGTTAATATCCAGAATATACAAGCAACTCACACAACTCAATAGCAAAAACAAACAAAAACCAAGTAAATAATTAAAAAACGAAAGCTCTGAATAGACATTTCTCAAAAGAAGACATAGAATTGGCCAAGAGATACTTAAAAAAAAGCTCAACATCACTAATCATTAGAGAAATGCAAGTCAAAATCACAATGGGATATCATCTCACCCCAATTAGATTGACTACGATAAAAAAGACAGAAAACAGGGATCCCATTCCTTCACGGGGCCCTGGTAGAGCGACCTTGCACATCTAGGTACCAGCGAGCCCCAAGTACACACTTGCTCTGAGGTTGGGTGCGTAGATGAGCAAGGATGGATTGTCTCTACCATTCCTCAACCAGCTGAGGCCCTGAAATCCTCCCTTAGCCAGATTTCAGGACAAAGGAGCACTAGATATTATTAAAAGGACTCCTTTTGCTAGTCCTTTGGAGCCTGAATTGGGATTGAAAGTGAGAGGAGCAGGGCCTGGGCTCAGAAGGGGGATATAAGGAAAGCAGAACCCAGTGTGCCTGTGTCAGTGTCGTCTGGAGAAAAAGCTCTTGATGATATCTAATAGCCGTTATTCAAATCAAAACTGTCTTAAGGCCCTCCACCTATTTTCTCATTTATGGGAAATGAAACATTGAGAGAAAGGACTTGCCCAGTCACCTCAGATGGCTCAGCTGGAAACTAGAAGTGAGATCCGACATAGTGGAAATGTGTCGCATACAGTGAGCCACTTTCCAACTTAGCCATTAAAAAAAAAAAAAGCCAAAAACTAGCAAATGCTGGTGAGGATACAGAGAAAAGGGAACTCTTGCGCTCTGTTGATGAGAATGTAAATTGGTGCAGCCATTATGGAAACAGTATGGAGATTCCTCAAAAAATTAAAAATGGAACTACCATATGATCCAGCAATCCCATTACTGGGTATATATCCAAAGGAAATGAAATCAGCATGTCAAAGAGACCTCTGCATTATCTGTGTTAATTGCAGTGCTATTTACAATAGAAAATGTGGAATCAATGCTTATCAATGCTTATCTACAGATGAATGGATAAGAAAAATGTAAATATACCAATGGGAATTTTATTCAGCTGTAAAACAGAATGAAATCCTGCCATTTGTGGTGACATGGATGAACCTGGACAATAAATATTATGTTAAGTGAAGTAAGCCAGGCACAGAAGAACAAACATCAAATGATCTTACTCATAAGTAGAATCTAAAAAAGTTGATTTTATAGAAGTAGAGAGTAGAATAGTGGTTACCAGGGGCTAGAGATGGTAGGAAGGAGAGGGGGACCAGGAGAGGTTAGTTAAAGGGTACAAAGTTTCATTTAAGCCAGGTACTGTGGTGGCACAGGGCTGCAGTTCCAGCTACTCGGGAATCTGAGGCAGGAGGATTGCCTGAACCCAGGAGTTCAAGGCCAACTTGGGCAACACAGGGAGACCCCATCTCTTTAAAAAAAGAAAAAGTTAGACATGAATAAGTTCTGGTGTTCTATTACAAACTATGGTGACGATAGCAAATAACAGTGTCGTGCGTATTTCAGGATAGCTAGAAGAGAAGATTTCCGATGTTATCACCACAAAGAAATGATGTTTAAAGTAATGGGTGTGGTAATTACCCCAGTTTGATGATTATACAGTGTGTACATGCATTGAAACACTACTCTGCACCCCATAAACATGTACAGTTATTACATGTCACTTATAAATAAATTTTAAAATGTCTCACTGTGGTATTCTTTTAATTCTCATCTACCAATTAGACCCCTTTTTGTTTTTCTGTATAGTCCTTTTATATATAAATCTGTTCTCATTATTAATCACTGGAGTAGGGAGGAGGCAGTGGTGGGTTTTCAGCTAACCCTCTTGATGCAGTTTTTCCAGTACTACTAAATTTATAAAACTGTTACTTGGTGTTACTCATTTGAATTTTCTTTTTTTCTTTTTTTTGAGAAGGAGTTTCTCTCTTGTTGCCCAGGCTGGAGTGCAGTGGCACGATCTTGGCTCACTGCAACCTCCGCCTCCCGGGTTCAAGTGATTCTCTTGCCTCAGCCTCCCAAGTAGCTGGGATTATAGGCGCCCACCACCACGCCTGGCTAATTTTTGTATTTTTAGTGGCGGGGGGGAGGGTCACCATGTTGGCCAGGCGGGTCTCGAACTCCTGACCTCAGGTGATCCATCTGCCTCGGCTTCCCAAAGTGCTGGGATTACAGACGTGAGCCAACGTCCCTGGCCTGATTTGAATTTTCATATGCCAGTTCTTGAGGTAGTAATAGACCAATGAGCTCTTTGGGCTGACTGTTCTCTTTATCTTGGTGTTTCACTTCAAGATATCTAGGTAGGTAGGTAAGGACTTTTATGTTTAGGAACCTTCAAGTATTTATTTAAAGCTGGCAGAAAAGAGGGATGAAGGTGACCCAGTGTTTGAAGAGGTAGCTTCCAGGCTAGACTTTTTCTGTCTGGAGATGCCCTGTCTATGCAGTACCCTTCAAAGAAATGCAGTACTGGCTGGGCACGGTGGCTCACACCTGTAATCCTAGCACTTTGGGAGGCCGAGGCGGGTGGATCACCTGAGGTCGGGAGTTCGAGACCAGCCTGGCCAACATGATGAAACCCCGTCTCCACTAAAAATACAAAAAATTAGCTGGGTATGGTGGCAGGCGCCCTTAATCCCAGCCACTTGGGAGGCTGAGACAGGAGAATCACTTGAACCCAAGAGGTGGAGGTTGCAGTGAGCCGAAATCCTGCCATTGCCCTCCAGTCTGGGCAACAAGAGCAAGACTCCGTCTTAAAAAAAGAAAAGAAAAGAAATGCAATACCATGCAATAGAAAACGAATGCTAGAGCCTTAATAAACTTAATAAGCTTTCTCTAACTTTCCAGCTCCCATTTTTCTTGGAAATTGCCTCCTGAAGATGAGCAAGAATGCTGGATGCATGGATTTGTAGGATTTGTAAAGCTTTGTGGGTTCAGTGTTTTGTGAGACATTGAATATCATTTAGTCGTTGAGTATCATATCTTGAAACATTGAATATCATTTAATCATTTATCATGACTAGAAAAGAACATTTATGTTGGGGTCATCAAAAAAGCATAAATAAGTGAAAGTACAGTGAATTGAATAAATGTTTAATTGAGAATCTAGGATGTGCACAGATATAGAAAGAATACTCTCACAAATTAGCAGAAGAGTTAGATTTCACTCTAGTATATGTGCTGAAAGAGTCATAAATAAGTGCTAATGGCAACCTAGAGGACTGAACAACCAATTGTAAGCTGATAGGTGGGGAGAGGTAACATTTAATATGTGTTTTGAAGAATACAAATATTGGAGTATTCTCCCTTGTCATGGAGGCTGACCTATTTAAACTGATAATAGGCCTACCAAATTTTCTTATTTAAGTTGACCTAGTTCCTAGTTATTTATCATGATATAGATATATATATATATATTTTTTCTTTTTTCTTTTTTGAGACGGTCTCTTTTGCCCAGGCTGGAGTGCAGTGGCATGATCTCGGCTCACTGCAACCTCCATCTCCCTAGTTCAAGCAATTCCCCTGCCTCAGCTTCCCGAGTAGCTGGGATTACAGGCGTGTGCCACCAGGCCCAGCTAATTTTTTTGCATTTTTAGTAGAGAGGGGATTTCACCATGTTGGTCAGGCTGGTCTCAAACTCCTGACCTCATGATCTGCCCACCTCAGCCTCCCAAAGTGCTGGAATTGATTACAGGTGTGAGCCATCATGCCCGGCCTTTATTCGTTTGTTTTTTTGTTTTTTTGTTTTTTTTTTTTGAGGCAATCTCGCTTTGTCAGCCAGGCTGGAGTGCAGTGACACAATCTTGGATCACTGCAACCTCATGATTAAAATATTGTGTGAAGCCAGGTGCAGTGGCTCACACCTGGTACTCCTGCACTTTGGGAAGTTGAGGCCAGAGAATCACTTGAGGCCAGGAGTTTGAGGTCAGCCTGGGTAAATATAGTGAGACTCTGTCTTTACAAAAAATAAAATTGGCTGGGTGTGGTGACACACATCTGTAGTCCTAAATACTTGGAATGCTAAGGCAGGAAAATTGCTTGAGCCCAGGAGTTCAAGGTTACAGTGAACTATGATCTCGCCACTGCACTGGAGCCTAGATGACATAGCAAGACCCTGTCTCTAAAATAATTAACTAATTAATTAATTTTTTTGTAACCATTATTAGATCAGCAGTCTAAACTTGATTTTATGCCTGCAAATCTATACCAGTGGGTATGCATCTGGATTGAGAACCATAAACCAAAATGGAAGTTTCGTGCATATAGTTTCATCCCTAAATATATGCTTGTGGTTTTTATATAGGACCTTATAAGTGGAAAGACTGTTGTTTGCTTGTTTTTCTTCATTGATAATTTGTGTCATTGTGTTATCTTGGATGAGCTTAAAGAATTGTTAGCGAAGAGATTGTTCCTATTTAATTTAAAACACAAGCAAACTACTATTTCAAAGACAATATGATCCTTTCACTTTGTGGTGAATGTATTAAGCACAGAATAAAAGTATGTGTCTGTTTAATTACCGGGTATTTTGGTTTTGGGGGTTATCAGGGAGTGCTCATGATAGCAGAAACTGACCTGTAGAAGGTTAAAAATCCATTTGCCTCCTATGTTTGACATGTGTCGTAGGTTGCAAACCCCCTATCTTGTCATATGCAGGGAAATACGTTTTCTTTTTCAGTCTCTGAGAGAGAGAGAAAGAGGAGTTTTCTTCTGAAAAATTAAATACTTCTACTAAAGCATAGTAGAAGCTTGAACATTACTAATCCTAATAGATTAAAATATTATATGTATTTGTTCACTGAAAATCTGATTTGATCGATTGCTAATAATAAACTTCTGTTCATTTAAAAGTTGTGACTCCCGGCCAGGCACAGTGGCTCACGCCTGTAATCCCAGCACTTTGGGAGGCCTGAGGCGGGTGGATCATGAGGTCAGGAGATCGAGACCATCCTGGCTAACATGGTGAAACCCCATCTGTACTAAAAATACAAAAATTAGTCGAGCGTGGTGGCAGACACTTGTAATCCCAGCTACTCAGGAGGCTGAGGCAGGAGAATTGCTTGGACCTGGGAGGCGGAGGTTGCAGTGAGTCGAGATCGCGCCACTGCACTCTAGCCTGGGCAAAAGAGCAAGACTCCATCTCAAAAAAAAAAAAAAAAAAAAAAAAGAAGTTGTGACTCCCAGCCTGGGCAACAAAGTGAGACCCCCATCTTTACAGAAAAATTTAAAAATTAGCCAAACATGGTGATATACACCTGGAGGGTATGTGCTTGTAACCCCAACTACTTGAGAAGCTGAGGTGGGAGGATCACTTGAGCCCAAGAGTTTGAGGCTGCCGTAAACCACAACCACGCCACTGCATTCCAGCCAGGATGACAGAGCAAGACCCTGTCTCAAAAAAAAAAAGTTGTGACTTCCTATGTTTGTGATACTGTAATGGCCTTTTTCAAACTTTTCAGGGAAGTGTGACAGCAATGACAGTGTTTTTTCCCCTGGATACAGCTAGACTTCGACTTCAGGGTAAGTAGAATCATATTCCTATTCATATGGTGTCAGGAAGCAAACGTTTTCTCTAGTAATTTCTTTTTTTTTTTTTTTTTGAGACGGAGTTCGCTTTTGTAGCCCAGGCTGGAGTGCAATGGCATGATCTCGGCTCACTGCAACCTTCGCCTCCCGGGTTCAACCGACTCTCTTGCCTCTGCCTCCCAAGTAGCTGGGATTACAGGAACCTCTTTTTTCGTAGAGACAGGGTTTCACCAGATTGGTAGTCTGGTCTTGAACTCCTGATCTCAGGTATCTCCTGCCTTGGCCTCCCAAAATGCTGGGATTACAGACATGAACCACCGTACCCAGGCTCTTTTTTTTTTTTTTTAATGTATGTGTGTTTTTATTTTTCTAGGGGGGATAGGGTTAAGGGGGAACAAGTTTTGCCTGAGAAAATAAACTTTTCAGCTGAAACTGTATCCCAGAAGTTTGAAATAAGTTGTAGAAGAGGGAGAAGATAGATACCTGGTAGACTGGGGCCTAAAGTTGCCACCCCCTTTCCCACTCTAGAGGCCCCTTGACTTCCTGCTCCAGATTACAGTGGGGAAGGAAGCTTTCACTCTTTCTTCTGCTCATCGGTGATCTGAAAGAGGCAGATGGGGAAAAAGCTCCTAAGAACCAATGGTGCACATCAGGCCATGTTACTTTCTCTGTCTGAGATGAGTTCTCTAAGACCCAGGGTAAAGGGTGGACTGTAGCTCTGTGGACTCAATTTGCCTCCGGACCTTTTCCAGAGCTTTTTGCCCAGTTGTTGCTGACAACTGATGACAAGACAGGCAAAGATCAAGGCCACATCAACAGCCCCTTCAAATTTCCAGAACAGGTGTATTTCCATCAGAGCCGAGCGGGAGGCTTTCGAACTCGTTCCATAGATGAGCTGCTTGCGGTTTTCTCCACACACCCTGTGAAGCCACACTCTGGGGTGACTTTAGCCTGGAGATGAAAATGGGCAGTGCCCCCTTCTATGCAGATCTGAGATACTCAGGACCACTACTCCTCCTGGGGTGCAGAGGCAGTGCTTACTCTACAGCCCTTGCGGAGGTTCCAGGTCAGGGCGGGAAAGCCAGAGGTGCCCGTGGGGCAAAGACTTTATCAGATGTCCCTGTGGCCACAGCAAGAAAAACCCATGTGCATTTGTTGGCTGTGGAGGAAGGGCTGGCCGGGCATACAGGCCTGGCCCACCTCAGCCTCCACCCCAGTTTAGTGATTTCTGAATTAATCAATGATTTCTGATACTATAGAGATCCACCATTGACTTTAAATACTGGTCATCATTGTTTCCTATTTTATTTTTTATTTTTAAGTTTTATTTTCCTTTTCTTTCCAGAAGATATCATGTTTCCTAATTAACAGAGAGTCATTCCTGGATGAGTCATAGCCTTAGCCATTTTCTAATCTAAGAACCTGAGTGGGCTTGCATTAATAATTTTGAATTGTTACAATCCTTTTCTAAGAAGCCATATGACTTAAGGCACACAGTGGAGAGTTTTTTGAGGGAGTTAGATGATCTCAGAAGAAGAGGCAGAATAGGAACATACTGGAGCCACATACTCAATGCCATTGCTAATGTAGGCGTGTAGTCCTAATCTGCCTTTGCAGCTTTATGGGACTCTACAGCTCACTGTGATTCTTGCTTGTTTTTTCCTCAGATTTGTTCAAGTTGAAATTGTAAACCTATGCCAGAACTTGCATGAAGAGATGAGTAAGATTAGCTTTGAATAGTAATTCAAAGGTTAAACCCTTTATGCCTACTATTTTTGGTTAATTTTATAGTTTTTGGATAAATAATTTTACATGATTCAACAGGCAAAATATATAAAAAGGTATACAGTGCAGTGAAAATGCTCACTCTTAGTCTGCCCTGTCTCCCTTTCCTCTTCACTGCAGGTAACATGTTTATCAGTTTCTTGAGTAGCCTTGCAGACATTCTTTATGGGATAACAAGCGAATAAGAATATATAGTCTTAATTTTCTCCCTTTTTTACTTTTTTTCTCTCTTTTTTACACAAAAAGCATACTTTACATGCTGTCCTGTACTTTGAACTTTTCACTTAACAGTATGTTTTAGATGCCTTCCGAATCAGCGCATTGGGAGCGTCTTAGTCTGTCTTACAGCCGTGGAGTGTTCCATGGTGTGAATGCACCATAACCTGTATCACCCTTACCCTGTTGTAGATTCTGGGGTTGTTTCCACCCTTTTGTTATTACAGAAATGATATAAGAATAGATTTGTTCCTATGCCACGTTGTTTCTGTGAATTCTATGGGATAAATTCGCAGATATAGGATTACTGCATTAAAGGGTAATTGTATTTGTAATTTTGATGGTTATTGCCAGATTGCCTTCTTTTTTTTGAGACAGAGTCTCTCTCACCCAGGTTGGAGTGCAGTGGCACAATCTCGGCTCACTGCAACCTCCACCTCTGGATTCACGTGATTCTCCTGTCTCAGCCTCCCGAGTGGCTGGGATTACTGGCATGCGCCACCACGCCCAGCTAATTTTTGTGTTTTTAGTAGAGACGGGGTTTCGCCATGTTGGCCAGGCTGATCTCGAACTCCTGACCTCAGGTGATCCGCCCGCCTCGGCCTCCCAAAGTGCTGGGATTACAGGCATGAGCCACGACGCCCAGCCTCAGATTGCCTTCTATAGGGGTTTGCCAGTTTGCCATCCCACAAGCCATACTGGTACCAATTTTAATTCTTAGGAAATTGGTTAAATTGCATATTTTATGTTCGAAAATTACTTTTCAGGTATGGGTAGGAAATTTGAAGTTAATTGAGGTGAGTTTTGTTTTCAGTGAGAATGCCAGGAAAAACACAGTCCTTGTCCTTTTGAGACTTTATTTTTTAGATTAGGAGACAGAACGCAAGGCTAAAACCCTTTAAGAAACTTGAATTTTAGGCCGGGCTTGGTGGCTGACGCCTGTAATCCCAGCACTTTGAGAGGCCGAGGCAGGCGGATCACATGAGGTCAGGAGTTCGAGACCAGCCTGGCCAACATGGTAAAACCCTGTCTCTACTAAAAGTACAAAAAATTAGCTGGGCATGGTGGCAGGAGCCTGTAATCCCAGCTACTCAGGAGGCTAAGGCAGGAGAATTGCTTGAACCCAGGAGGCAGCGGTTGCAGTGAGCTGAGACCGCACCCCTGCACTCCAGCCTGGATGACAAAGAGAGACTCTGTCTCAAAAAAAAAAAAAAGAAAAAAGAAACTTGAATTTTAATACTGGCTTTGCTGCCGACCACATCTGTTCTTCCAGCTTTTGTGTCTATAGCCTCTCCTGTAAAAGGTAGATAGTAATTTATTTCCTCTTTGCTTTACAAGATGCTAAAATGAGGAAAATATATACATTAATTGAATAAAACAAGACAGCTTTATGAAATATAAGAAATAAATTAGGCTGGGCGTGGTGGCTCACGCCTGTAATCCCAGCACTTTGGGAGGCCGAGATGGGCGGATCACGAGGTCAGGAGATCAAGACCATCCTGGCTAACACAGTGAAACCCCATCTCTACTACAAAAAACAAAAAATTAGCTGGGCATGGTGGCGGGCGCCTGTAGTCCCAGCTACTCCAGTGGCTGAGGCAGGAGAATGGCGTGAACCCGGGAGGTAGAGCTTGCAGTGGGCTGAGATCACGCCACTGCACTCCAGCCTAGGTGACAGAGCAAGATTCCGCCTCAAAAAAAAAAAAAAAGAGATGTTTTCTGTCATGCCTTTTCCTTTGGAAATTAGGAATTAAATTAGACTGCTTTATGGTTCATGAGTAACAGATGAAGGGCGAGGGATCTGCAGTGGGAATTTAGCACATGGTCACACAGGTGCATCATTTAGTTCTGGGGCAACCTAGGGAGCTCAAAGGTGAGGTAAATGGCATTTCGGTGAAACTTGCTGATGCTGACAATTATAATTCTCAAAGGATTTAGTTTAAACATACATAGGCCGCGTATGGTGGCTCACGCCTGTAATCCCAGCACTTTGGGAGGCTGAGGCATGAGGATCCCTTGAGCCCACGAGTTTGAGACCAGCCTGGGCAACATAGTGAGACTCCGCCTCTAAAAATATTAAAAAATAGGCAGGGCACGGTGGCTCATGCCTATAATCCCAGCACTTTGGGAGGCCGAGGTGGGCAGATCACTTGAGGTCAGGAGTTCGAGACCAGCCTGGCCAAAATAGCGAAACCCCGCCTCTACTAAAATACAAAAATTAGCTGGGCATGGTGGTGTGCACCTGTAATCCCAGCTACTTGGGAGGCTGTGACAGGAGAATTGCTTGAACCCAGGAGGTGGAGGTTGCAGTGAGCTGAGATCGCACCACTGCACTCCAGCCTGGGCGACAGAGTGAGACTCTGTCTCAAAAAAAAAAGTTTTTTTTAATTAATAAATAAAATAAACATGCACCGTTTGGTCTTGTAGTTGATGAGAAAAGAAAATCCAAAACTACGCACATGGTGCTCCTGGAGATCATTAAAGAAGAAGGACTGTGAGTACTACCTCATTTCACCTTCGTTAAAGCAACTTGTTAGGAGATTCCTGTGCTTCCAGTAGAGTTATGCTTACTTTCTATCTTTCTCATAGCACAATAATGTTGTGAATTTGTAATTGCCTGATTTATAAGTACATAATTGTTTTCAGTTTCTTAAAGATCTGTAGTGAGGCGTTTGATTCTTTTTATTTATTTATTTTTGTACAATACTTAATCTTAAGCCATTTGATTCTTGATCATGGAGTCTTCCATGAAACTAAAATGCATTGTTTTATATACAGTAAACTGAAAAAAAAAAATAGTTGTTTAGTTCATTCCTGTCAGGTGCATTAAGACAGATTATGTACTTCTTTTTTTTAGCTTTTTATTGGAAATAATTTTAAATTTACAAAAATTTGCGAAACTAAACTTAGTACAAAGAAGACAAGTATATGCTTTACCCAGATTCATCTGTTAACATCTTTTCCTCTTTGTTTTACCATTTTTGCTCATGCTGTCTCTGTCCCACCTCCCTTCACTCCTTACACACACCACACACAAATTTCCTCTGAATTATTTGAGAGTAAGTTAAATACATCAAAGCCTTTTAGCCCCATGACATTGACACTTTTAAACAATACAGTCAGCCTGTAATCCTAGCACTTTGGGAGGCCGAGGCGGGCATATCACCTGAGGTCAGGAGTTCGAGACGGCCTGACCAACATGGAGAAACCCCGTCTCTCCTAAAAATACAAAATTAGCCGGGCGTGATAGCGCATGCCTACAATCCCAGCTACTAAGGAGTCTGAGGCAGGAGAATCACTTGAACCCAGGAGGGAGGTTGCGGTGAGCCGAGGTTGCGCCATTGCACTCCAGCCTGGGCAACAAGAGTGAAACTCTGTCTCAAAAAAAAAAAAAAAAAAAAAAAAATAGAATGTTTCTCATTTTAAGTTTGCCTGACATTTCCTCATGATCCCATTGAGGTTATGCATTATTGGCCTGAATAATGCACAGGTGATATTGTGTCCTTCTCAAGGTATCACATCTTGACTCACATACTGTCTGCCTGCCCTTGGTTGGCTAATTATGATTTCTTAAATTTGATTTAGCCATTGTGCAATTACTTTTTCTTCCCTTGCAACTATAAGCAGTCTATGTGGAGATACTTCAAAACAATACAAATATCCTGTGTTTTATCAACATTTCTCCGCTAAATTTACCACGAAGTTGCAAAATGACGACTTTCCAACTCCAGCATTGCCTCCACAGTGACAATTTTACCAGTGTTGGCATTCTGCTGTAAGCGGGACCTCCACTTCTCCTTCATTTATTTATCTACTTATTATTGGTATAGGCTCAGAAATGTCTATTTTTCAGTGGTTTACAATTGATTACTGTACTTAATTATTTTGGTATTCAAATTGCCCCAGATTTGGCCTGTAGGAGCTCCTGTGAGCTCCTCTGCCCTTGTGAATTCCCCCATCTTTTTTTTTTTTTTGTACTTTTTTCCTATAATTACTTAATTTTAACTGTTCTTGCCCTGTAATAAAACATGAATGGTACTCTATTAACTAACAGCCATGAGGAAGTTGTCTCTAATTTTATATACCAACGTTACTAAAGAAAATTAAGGGAGGGAATTAATAAATCAGTCAGACTTTGTGTTGTTTCTTTGGTATCATTAGTGCTAGAATAGATTTCTTGGTTTGGACATCCTTCAGAATGTGAGGTGTGTGTACAGTTTTGAGTCCCTTGTATTCATGTAGGAATGAAGCTTGAGACCATGTGAATGATGGTCAGCCTTTCCTAGGATTTCTCTGCCAATTTCTAATTTGTCCATGACCTTTACTTTGCTTATTGTGTTTTTCCCCTAGCCTGGCACCATATCGAGGGTGGTTTCCAGTGATTTCCAGTCTCTGCTGCTCCAATTTTGTCTATTTCTACACTTTTAATAGCCTCAAAGCACTCTGGGTCAAAGGTCAACGTTCTACCACTGGAAAAGATCTGGTAGTTGGGTTTGTTGCAGGTAACAAGGTTTTCCGGGTATAAAATGTTTTTATATTTACCTTGTAGTTTTATATCCTCTAAGAGGTTCTTTAGCCCAAAGTAATGCTTACAAAGAATATAGCCAGTTTTTCAACTTGGTTTTTTTTTTTTTTTTTTTAAAATTGTGTTAAAAAACATGTGACATAAAATTTACCATGTTAATTTTAAGTGTAAGGTCAGTAGTATTAAACATGTTCACATGTTGTGAAACAAATCTCCAGTACTTTTGCATATTGCAGACCTGATTCTATTCTCATTAAACTCCCCTTTTCCCTTTCCCTGAGCCCCTAGTAACCACCATTCTACTTTCAGTTTCTAAGAATTTGACTACTTCAGATACTTGATATAAGTCGAATCATACACTACTTGTTTTTTTTTTTGTGACTGGCTTACTTCACTTAGTATAATGTCTTTGACTTTTATCCATGCCATATAGCATGTGACATGACTTCCTTACTTTTTTATGACTGAATAATATTCCATTATATGTATATATCACATTCTGTTTATCCATTCATCTGTTAATGGGCACTTAAGTTGCTTCCATCTTTTGGCTGTTGTGAATAGTGCTATGAGAATGGGTGTGAAGCTATCTCTTTGAGAGCCTGCTTTCCATTCTTCTGGATATATACCCAGAAATGGGATTGCCGGATCATTTGGAATGCTGTTCAGTTTTCTCAGGAACCTCCATACTGTTTTCCATAACACTGTAACATTTATAATCTCACCAACAGTACACAGAAGTTCCCATTTTTCCACATCCTCACTAACACTTACTTTCTGTTTTATGATAGTAGCCATCCTAATGGGTGTGAGGTGATATCTCACTGTGGCTTCGATTTTCATTTCTCTGATGATTATTGATGCTGAACATCACTTTTCATATGTTTGTTGGCCATTTGCATATTATCTTTGCAGAAATGTCTGTTGTGGTTCTTTGTCCATTTTTTAATCGGGTTATTACGTTTTTTTGCTTTGAAGTTGTAGGATTTCTATATGTGGTATAATAAAAAATATATGTGGCCTTTGTCCCTGGTTCCTGGCACAGTTCCTAAAACCATTGGAATTCCCTGAGTGGTAGTATCTTTTGTTATTCCTAATGAGCCCCTTTGAACTATCCCTGAGTTTAGGCTAATAAAGTTACTATTGGTGGGCTCCTAGATAGCTTCAGGATGGAGGCTGGTGGCCAGAGGAACCAGCCATGTGCTTAGAGAGAAGGGGAGAGAGGTTGAATTTTGGATAAATAACTCAGGATAGAAGTCTAGGAGTCATCACAGGCTCTTCGTGCCTTCCCACCCTCCACATCTGCTTGGCCATCAAGAACCACTCGTCTGTCTCCTCACTATCTCTTGGATCCATTTCCTCTTCTCCATATCCATAGCCATTTCCCCAAATCAAGCCTTATCATTGCTCACCTGGACTATTGCACTAGTCTGATCTTCCCTTTGAGGTCTTCCTCATGAACCCACTTTGCACAGTTTTGCAGCCTTTCTAGGAGAGTAGTTTTCAAAGAGTATCACGACTCAAAGAACTCAAGTTTGAGATTTGTTCACTTGGGGAAAAAAATTAGAATAGTTCCTGTACAGAAAAAGACTTGTTTTTTACATAAATTACAACAAATGGCAATCTAGTGGGATCTTCTATACTTGAGACCAGTTATTTGTAATACCTTGATTTTAATCATTTTAGATTAGTTTATATGTATTTGCATTTGAAAGATTATAACTTACAGGGACTAACTCATATAACTTTCCATGAAACTTCTAATTCATGGACTATATGTTGAAATTTTTTGCTTTTTATATTGTCCAAAGCTGTTTATTGGCTGTGTCTGCCATCCCATTACCCACCAGATATATACCACCCCAGTGTTACTCTCTGTGTCCTGTTCTTCTCCTTTCTAACTCTTAGCACAATTTAGGATTACAGCAGACTCCCCCGTACCTAACACAGCTGGACTGATATAGTAGGGCAGTTAGCTTTCATTTTTTACTTTTTTCTACTTGTTTAAAATTTTTTTTTCAGGGCTCATGAACAATTTTTTTCTTTTTTTTTTTTTTTTAGGGCTCAGTTTTAAAAAGTCAGTTAAAGTAACACATATAATAAAGTAACATATAATAAATATGTATATATTCTACATATAACACCTGTATAATAAATATACAATAAATTGTTGTATTTTAACTTTAAAGTTCACTCTTACACTTTTTTTTTTTTTTTTTTTTTGAGATTGTGTCTCACTCTGTTGCCCAGGCCGGAGCGCAGTAGCACAATCTTGGATCGCTGCAACCTCCGCCTCCTGGGTTCAAGCAATTTTCCTACCTCAGCCACCTGAGTAGCTGGGATTACAGGCACCCACCACCATGCCCAGCTAATTTTTTATATTTTTAGTAAAGATAGGGTTTCACCATGTTGGCCAGGCTGGTCTCGAACTCCTGACCTCAGGTGATCTGCCCGCCTCGGCCTCCCAAAGTGCTGGGATTACAGGCGTGAGCCACCGCGCCCAGCCTAAAGTGTTTTCTTGAGTGTGTGAGAAGAGGGTAGGATTACAGTTGGCACATAGGAGAGTCTACAGGTCTGTGTTGACTGTGAGCATCATCTATTGTCTTGTCAGAAAATGATCCAAGGCCAGGTGTGGTGGCTCACCCCTGTAATCCCAGCAGTTTGGGAGGTCAAGGCAGGAAGATCACTTGAGCCAGGAGTTTGAGACCAGCCTGGGCAACATAGCAAGACCCCATCTCTATAAAAAATAAATTTTACACCAGGCGCAGTGGCTCATGCCTGTAATCCCAGCACTTTGAGAGGCTGAGACGGGTGTATCACCTGAGGTCAGGAGTTCCAGAACAGCCTAGCCAACATGGTGAAACCCCACCTCTGCTGAAAATACAACAAATTAGCCAGGTGTGGTAGCAAGTGCCTGTAATTCCACCCACTGGGGGACTGAGGCAGGAGAATTGTTTGAACCCGGCAGGCAGAGGTTGCAGTGAGCCGAGATCATGCCACTGCACTCCAGCCTGGGCAACAAGAGGGAAACTCTACCTCTAAATAAATAAACAAACAAACAAACAAATAAAATACTTTAAAAGGTGGGGAAAGAAGGAAAGAAAGAAAATGAAAATGGTCGGGAGACCCAGCTCCCGAGTCGCCGGCATCAGGGATCCTCTGTGGCGTGTCATTGGCATTGTCTGGCCCCTGGTGCACCCCCGCGGCAGACAGAGCTCACGCCTCTTCCCACCCTGTGGCTGGTCGGGGGTCCGGGCACTGCGTGGACGGTGGCTCTGTAGGATGCAGGGACTGGGCTGCAGCCCATGCCTCGAGCAGACTGCATTATGAAGCATCTTATACTCCTGCTGGGACCAAGTGGTATGGGCCTTCGGCCGTGGCTACAAGCAACTGGGCATCCCCCACAGCTAATTTTCCTGAGCAAGTGGTAGATAATCTGCCAGCCGATATATCCAGTGGCATTATGGTTGGGCCAGTGTTGGAAGTAGAGATGGTCAGAAGATGGTGGTGAGCATAGGATGGAACCCATACTATGAGAATATGAAGAAGTCCATGGAAACACATACCATGCATACCTTCAAAGAGCACTTCTATGGGGGAATCCTGAGTGTGGCCATTGTTGGCTACCTCAGACCAGAAAAGAACTTTGATTCATGAGAGTCACTTATTTCAGCAATTCAAGGTGATTTTTGAGGAAACTAAGAAAGGACTAGACTTACCAGAACATTTGAAACTCAAGACAATTTCTTCCAGGTTTCTAAAAGCAAAATAATGAGTGGCCACTGATGAAAAATCATATTATTTATTCATTCACTGTTTTCTAGTATTTCAGTGTTTTGTTTTGTTTTTATTTTATTTTATTTTAATTTTTTGAGACGGAGTCTTGCTCTCTCTCCCAGGCTGGAGTGCAGTGGCGTGATCTCGGCTCACTGCGACCTCTGCCTCCCAGGTTCAAGTGATTCTGCTGCCTCAGCCTCCTGAGTAGCTGGAATTACAGGCGGACACCACCATGCTTGGCTAATTTTTGTATTTTTAGTAGATACAGAGTTTCACCATGTTGGTCAGGCTGGTCTCAAACTCCTGACCTCGTGATCTGTCTGCCTGGTCTCAAACTCCTGACCTCGTGATCTGTCTGCCTGGTCTCAAACTCCTGACCTCGTGATCTGTCTGCCTGGTCCCAAACTCCTGACCTCGTGATCTGTCTGCCTGGTCTCAAACTCCTGACGTCGTGATCTGTCTGCCTTGGCCTCCCCAAGTGCTGGGATTATAGGCATGAGCCACAACGCCTGGCCCAGTGTTTATTATTGTCCAGCCTCATCTTGGTTATATTTCAAAAATCAAACATTTTCCTACAGCTGTGAATTAGTTTAAACAGTATGATGTAGTTACCATATCATGCTTCATCTGTTAAATTAAGCCCATCATGTCATAGCACTAAAAAGATTCATTTAAAAATCAAGATTTAAAAAATATATATTGATTAAGATGTACCACTAGGAAGGTATTACATGTGTATAAGTATGGGTAAAAAGGCAAGTCACTAGTTTGAGCTGAAAAGTAAAATTTTCATGGTAAAATACCAGCATGTATGTACTTGTATAGTGCGTACTTCTAAGTAGAGAAGGCTTATAAAAGTAAATGGATTAAGGCCAAGTGCAGTGGGTCACACCTGTAATCCCAGCACTTTGGGAGGCCAAGGTGGGAGGATTGCTTGAGCTTAGGAGTTCAAGACCAATCTCGGCAGCATAGCAAGACCCCATCTCTATAAATAAAACAAAAGTAAATGCATTAAATGGAAGGTTGATAGTTTATCATAAACCTACAAAGATGTTTGTAAAATTTTGTTTTAGTCATTTTCTTTGAACTCACATCATTATACCATCTTCATTTTTGTATGGAGCTGGTTCAATTCTAAGTCCTCTAGACTTTCCCTGCCTCTTTGTTGTTGTTGTTGTTGTTGTTGTTGTCGAAGACAGTAAAATAAGTGTTTTTCAAGTCTAAAAAAAAAAAAAGAAGAGAAAACTGTCAAGAACTGCTATTCTGCAACTCTAAGTCTGTTTTATCCCTGCTTAAAAGCTTTCAGTATCTGTTCCTTGCATGCAGCTTGGCACCCTCAGCATATCAGACTCCTGCTGTTTATAGGATAAAAGCCTGACATATCTTATCTGCTGTGATACAAATTACCTCAAGCTTGATCTTTACTGATCTTGACTGCAGACACTACA
The DNA here is from genome assembly GCF_028878055.3 of Symphalangus syndactylus. Lineage (NCBI taxonomy): Eukaryota > Metazoa > Chordata > Mammalia > Primates > Hylobatidae > Symphalangus > Symphalangus syndactylus. The sequence goes on from NC_072440.2 coordinate 18,992,142, forward strand.
GCACACTGAGCTCTTGTAACAGGTAGGCTACTCGCTAGGATGCCTGTGCTCTTCCACTTCTAGTCACTGAGTTTTACACTTACCAAGAGTGAACTGTTTATTCTCAAATCTGCTTATGCCAGTTGCATCTGTTACTGTAGGCAAAGCATTATGGTATGGGTGTCCTTCCATGCCAAACTGTGAGTCTTTGACTGTACCAAGCCATGTAGTAACCCCATTCCTCTACAGCAGCTGTGGTCTGTCTGACAACAGTCTTACTGCTTATTTCATCTTATTAACTCCCATTCATCCCTTTATTCTCAGCTACCTCTTCTTCAGGAATCTTTCCTTGTTTCCTGTACCCACCACCCCTAGGTTTTATTCTGGGTTACGTGCCCTTCCTATGTGCTCCAACATGGCATCTACTTCTGTCTTAGTGTTTATTTTCTAATAAGTCTGCATATTCTTCTTCATCTTTTGCTAGACAGTAAGCTCCTTAAAGGCAGAGATTACATTTTTGTTATTTCCACATCCCCAGTGTCTTAGCACACTGCCTAGTACATAGAAGGTACTTATTAAACATTGAGTGAATGAATTAAATTTAAAATACTGCTCCTCCTGGAGTCTTCTCCATTTTACTAAATGGCAACTCTGGTCTTCCAGTTGCTCTACCAAAAATCTGGAATATATCTTCCTTCTCTCTGACCCCACCTCCAGTCCATGAGCAAACCTTTCTTCTTATGATACCCAGAATTCAACTACAGTCAGCCCTCATCTGTGGGTTCCACATCTGTAGATTCGGCCAACTGTGGATTGAAATTATTTGGGGAAAAAGAAGAGGGTGATTCCATCTATACTGAACATGTAGACTTTTTTTTCTTGTCATTATTCCCTAAACAATACAATGTAACAACTATCTACATAGCCTTTACATTGTATTATAAGTAATCTAGAGATTAAAGTGTATGGGAGGATGTATGTAGGTTACATGCAAATACTTGTGTCATTTTATATCAGGGACTGGAGCATCTGGGGATCTTGATATCCAAGGGGGTCCTGGATCCACTTCCCCTAAGATACTGAGAAGTAACCGTACTTTCCTCTCCCCCACCACCTCAGTCCCAACCACCATCATCAAATCTTTCTGGAATTATCTCCAGAGCCTCCTACTTTTTTATTTTTATTTTTATTTTTTTTTGGCAACAGGGTCTCACTTTGTCACCCAGGCTGGAGTGCAGTGGCACGATCTTGGCTCACTGCAACCTCTGCCTCCCAGGTTCAAGCGATTCTCCTGCCTCAGCCTCTCTAGTAGCAGGGATTACAAGCACACACCACCATGCCCAGCTAATTTTTTGTATTTTAGTAAAGATGGAGTTTCACCATGTTGGCCAGGCTGGTCTCAAACTCCTGACCTCAAGTGAGCTGCCTGCCTCGGCCTCCCAAAGTGCTGGGATTACAGGCATGAGCCACTATGCCCAGCCAGAGCCTCCTAACAGATCCCTCACTTCCTCCTTAGTCTCCTTCAGTCTGTATTCACCACAGCAGCCAGTGTGATCATGTTAAAACATGAATGAGGGCTGGGTGCAGTGGCTCATGTCAATAATGTCAGCACTTTGGGAGGCTAAGGTGAGAGAATCACTTGAGGCCAGGAGTTTGAGACAGCCTGGGCACCATAGCAAGACCTCATTTCTACAAAAAAAAAAAAAAAAAAAAAAAAATTAGCAGGGCATGGTGGCATGCACTTGTAGTCCTAGCTATTCAGGAGTCGTTCAGAGTGAGACCCTGTCTCTTAGAAAAAAATTTTAAAAAGTGAATGAGATCATGTCATTTCTCTGTTCAGAGCCTTCCAGTTGCTTCCTATCTCACTCAGAGGAAAAGCCAGTCCTTGCCTTGTACTGCAAAGCCTGTTTAACCCGGCCATCCTATTCTCTTTACTTACACTGCTGCAGCCACCCTGACCTCTTTTCTCCTTCCTAAACACTCCTGGCATGTATCTGCCTGTGTACCTGCTATGACCTCTGCCTGGTAACCATGTGGATAACTCCTTCGCCTCCTTTTAGGCTTTCCCTAAATGGCCACTGTTAAATGATAAACTTTAGACAAATTATGTTTAACAGAGCTTTTTTTGTTTTGTTTTTTTGAGAAGGAGTCTCACTCTGTCGCCCAGGCTGGAGTGCAGTGGCGCGATCTCCACTCACTGCAATCTCCGCCTCCCAGGTTCAAGAGATTTTCCTGTCTCAGCCTCCCACGTAGCTGGGACTACAGGTGCAAGCCATCATGCCCAGCTAATTTTTGTATTTTTAGTAGAGACAGGGTTTCACTGTGTTGGCCAGGCTGATCTCGAACTCCTGACCTAAGGTGATCCACCCGCGTCAGCCTCCTAAAGTGTTGGGATTACAGGCATGAACCACCATGCCTGGCCTAACAGTTTGATCAAACAAAGAACAATTCGCAAATTGGGCAGCCCTCAGAACCAGAAGGTCAGAGTGACTCTGGAGCTGTCACATGGTAGAATATTTATGGACAGAAAAAGGAAAGTGACATATAGAAGTCAGAAGTGAGGTACAGAAGCCAGATTAGTTACCACTTGTTTACCTTATTTGAACAGTTGGCTGCCTGTGATTGGCTGAAACTCTATGATTGGCACAAGATCCAGGTAGGTTATAGTTCACTATATACTGAGAAACCTTCAAGGTTATTTTTGTTCCTTTTGTTGTTGTTGTTGTTGTTGTTGTTGTTGTTGTTGTTGTTGTTGAGACAGGGTCTTGCTCTGTCATCCGGGCACTGGAGTACAATGGTGCAGTCATAGTTCACTGCAGCCTCAAACTCCTGGGCTCGAGATCGCCCTGCCTCGGCCTCCCAAGTAGCTAGGACTACAGGGATGCCACCACACCCAGCTAATTTTTTTTAATTTTTTATACAGATGGGGGTCTTACTGTGTTGCCCAGGCTGGTTTCAAACCCCTGGCCTCAAGCGATTCTTCTGCCTCGACCTTCCAAAGTGCTAGGATTACAGATATTAGCCCCTGCTCCCAGCTGAATATTTATTTTAAAAAATAAAAAGAATATTTATTTTTGTTCATATTAAATCTATCTTCTTAAAGCAACTAGAAACAAAGATGAAATTTAGTACATATGTTTTCTCCCCTTGCAAAGGTATGAGTTAGCAATTCCAAAATGACTTTTTGTATACTTTAGGGTAAGTAAATATATTGTGATCCTGGCCTAGTTCCCTTGGACAATAAAGAAAAAGTATATACCCTCTCCCACAAGCCATTTATTCATCGTGGTTTGTTCATCAAATATATATTGGGTGTCTAGTATGTGCTAAATCCAGTTCTAGATGCTAAGGATATGGCAGTAAATAAAAAATGAAAATCTCTGTCCTCATGAGGCTTACAATCTAATATTGTAAGATAGACAATGAACAAGGAAAATACATAGTATGTTAGAGGATAAGGTTACAGACAAAATTTAAGCAGAGAAGGGATAGAGAGTACTGAGGGTTAGAAAGAGGTACCATTGGCCGGGCGCGGTGGCTCATGCTGTAATCCCAACACTTTGAGAGGCTGAGGCGGGTGGGTTACCTGAGGTCAGGAGTTTGAGACCAACCTGGCCAACATGGTGAAACCCCCTGTCTACTAAAAATACAAAAATTAGCTGGGTGTGGTAGCGGGCACCTGTCATCCCAGCTACTTGGGAGGCTGAGGTAGGAGAATCACTTGAACCCAGGAGGCGGAGGTTGCAGTGAGCGGAGATCGAGCCACTGCACTCCAGCCTGGGAGACAGAGCGAGACTCCATCTCCAAAAAAGAAAAAAAGAGGTACCATTTTAGATAGTATGGTGTTAAGTCAAGTTAAAGCTGTCTCTATGTATTTTAACTTCAGTGCTGGGAATGGTAAAAAATTAAAAATAAATTAGCTGGCATGTGCCTGTAGTCCCAGCTACTTGGGAGGCTAAGGAGGGAGGATCACTTGAGCCCAGGAGTAGGAGGCTGCAGCAAGACCATGTCTCAAAAAAACAAAATAAAATAAAATAAATAATTGTAACAGCTAATGGAATAAAACAGGTGTGAAAGTGAATTCCTGTGTTTTGAAATTGTAAAGAATAAAGGGAATAATCACTTGGTGATTGGATTAGATTAGTGGTTCTCCACTGAAGCTGATTTTGACCCACAGGGTCAAATGTGGCATCTAGTGGGTAGAGGCCAGGGAGACTGCTAATCATCCTACACAAGAGCCCACATACACACACAACAAATAATTTTCCACCCCAAAATATTAGTACTGTCACAGTTGGGAGACTCTGGGTTAAAGAATTTTACAATCCTTTGTAATTGTGAGATTCTCTGATTGTAGGTCTTCTCTTTTTCTGAAGGTTGAGAGTTCCTTGAAAATTACTTTTGTGAGTTTTAAACTTCTCTTCATAACAAGTTTTTATATCTTAATATGTACATATTTTTATAATAATTATAACAGCTTTCTCCCTGCTGTATTATAATCACTGTAGAAATGAGTTATATCATCTCTAAGGAGAACTAGGAACAGCATTGTTGCTCTTCAAATTCTTCTTGAAACTTAGAAATTTATTATTTATTGTATTTTCCCAGAAAAACAAGCCTATAAAGCTTAATATCTTGGGGAATAATTTGGGAACAGAACCTTAACAGATAACTTAAATGAAGAGACACTTATTTTTATGAAATTGGAATTTTTAGCAATAACTCTTACTGAATGCCAAAGGTATTATCATTGTTATGATAGTTCAAAATGTATTTCCTGCCCTCTGGCCTTAAATCTGGCAACACAGGTTTGTTCCTGTTGTGTGTAAAGTTTCATTCGTTCCTACAGAGTCAAGTGAGATTTGTTAGATTTGTGCCTTTGTTTTGCCATTTTCTTATATCCATGGCCATTGCACATATTTCCCAGAAGTGCATACCCAATTAGCCTACTTCCTTTGTGTTTTCTCTCCATAACAAAGGAGACTCACTGCTGATAAAACTATTTGTTTTCAAGATTTCAGGAGTAAATAGCTGTGTTCTAATTGTTCCTTGATTTAGTGAATAATTTTAGTGTGTTCAATTACTGTTCTTCATCTCTTAATTTTGGTTTATTCTTTCTTGTAAATGATTTGTTACATAAAAGAAAGAAAATAGAATTATAGACATTAGAATTAGAAAAAACACAGTCTTCTGCCCTTTGGTAGATAAAGTATTAATTTGTATTTCTGCTTTAGAGCTGAAGTAGCATCCACAGCTTGGAACTGGCGGAAGAGTTTTTGTTGTTGTTTTGAGATGGAGTCTCGCTGTGTCACCAAGGCTGGAGTGCAGTGGCGCGATCTCGGCTCACTGCAACCTCTGCCTCCCGGGTTCAAGCGATTCTCCTGCCTCAGCCTCCCGAGTAGCTAGGACTACAGGCGCCCGCCACCATGCCCATCTAATTTTTGTATTTTTAGTAGAGACGGGGTTTCGCCATGTTGGCCAGGCTGGTCTCTAACTCCTGACCTTGTGTTCCACCCGCCTCAGCCTCCCAAAGTGCTGGGATTCCAGGCGCGAGCAACCGCGCCCGGCCGGAACTGGCAGAAGAGTTACACGGGCTTATAAAAAAGCAGACAATTTTCTTTATCCTTTGGGCCTGTCAGGAGTTGGAATTGGTACTCACGAATGGTTTGTGGCATGCTTTTCTCAGTGGAATGCTGACCTTTGCTTGATGATATAGGTTGCAAGTTTTAGTAGTGTTGGATTCTCAAGTATTTTGAGTAGCTTCTCTCAGAACTCATAAAATTATACTGGTTAAAAAATACTCCTCCATCTATTTTGGCTTAGAGAGTGAAAAATAGTACTTGAACTTCTCAGATAAAAAGCTTTGAAATACCAAATGTTCTTACAAGGACTTTATAATCTGTTATTTAAGTAATGTGGTACGTTTTTGTACTTGAGGTTGTCCTTTAGAAGAATCCTTTTAGGCTGGGCGCAGTGGCTCACACCTGTAATCTCAGCACTTTGGGAGGCCGAGGCAGGCGGATCACAAGGTCAGGAGATCGAGACCATCCTGGCTAACATGGTGAAACCCCATCTCTACTAAAAATACAAAAAATTAGCCAGGCACAGTGGCGGGCGCCTGTAGTCCCAGCTACTCGGGAGGCTGAGGCAGGAGAATGGTGTGAGGCGGTGAGGTGGAGCTTGCAGTGAGCTGGAGCTTGCAGTGAGCTGGAGCTTGCAGTGAGCCGGAGCTTGCAGGGAGCCGAGATAGGGCCACTGCATTCCGGCCTGGGCAAAAGAGCGAGACTCCATCTCAAAAAGGAAGAATCCTTTTAGTCTTTCTGCTTGTGTTAATAATGAGGATATGAAAGCAGATTCTTTTTTCTTTTTTCTTTCTTTTTTTTTTTTTTTTTTTTAATAAGAAAAGGTCTCACTCTGTTGCCCAGCTCTGGAGTGCAGTGGCACGATCACAGCTCACTGCAGCCTCAACCTCCTGGGCTGAAGCGATCTTCCCACTTCAGCCTCTTGAGTAGCTGGAACCACAGGAGTGTGCCACCATGCCTGGCTAATTTTTAATATTTTTTTTAGAGATGGAGTCTCCCTCTTTTGCCCAGGCTGCTATTGAACTCCTGGGCTCAAGTGATCCTCGCATATCAGCCTCTCAAAGTGCTGAGATTACAGGCATGAGCAACCACACTGGGTATGAAAGCAGAATTTTAAAGAATAGTTAGATCTTAGTCTTAGCTGCATTGTCTCCTAAGTGTTTTTGTATGTGCCTACCTCTTAAATGAAGAAAGTTTTTATTTCTGAAGAATTTATTTAACAGGCAACATATTTCACTTGTTTAGAAAGGTGGGTGCACTATACCTTTCTACAGTATCTATGGAAGCTTCTGATCGCAGGTCCTGAGCTCTCCTGTCCTCCTTTTCTCTCTTTTTTTTTTTTTTTTTTTTTGAGACGGAGTTTTGCTCTGTCGCCCAGGCTGGAGTGCAGTGGCGCAATCTCGGCTCACTGCAAGCTCCGCCTCCCGGGTTCACGCCATTCTCCTGCCTCAGCCTCTCCGAGTAGCTGGGACTACAGGCACCCGCCACCACGCCCGGCTAATTCTTTTTGTATTTTTAGTAGAGACGGGGTTTCACCTGGTCTCGATCTCCTGACCTCGTGATCCACCCGCCTCAGCCTCCCAAAGTGCTGGGATTACAAGCGTGAGCCACCGCGCCCGGCCACCTGTCCTCCTCTTCTCTTAAAACAAATGCAGTAGACTGCTCAATAGCACTTTCTAGTCTGATTTTTCTGGCTGTTGGTTTTTCTCTGTTAAGTGAAGTGTGCATTGCATTGAATAGGAATACATTCTAAAATCTAGGCAAATAGGAATGTGTTAATATCCTTCTATACTGGCCTCTGGGGCATGGGTGCTTTTGAAAAAATGAGACTAGCAAGAATCTGTAACTAAGGGTTTTTTAGATTATAGGCAATGCCTCCAGTGACAATGTATGAACATTTTAAGTTATAACTAAAGATGACTCCTTAATGTTATGTGAATCTATAAAAATATAACAAATACGACTGATAAAATTATTAGGTGATGTCTTTTATTTTGAGAAATGGGCTCTCATAATGCTCCTTAGAGATAGGCAGCAAAATATCTTTAACAACTGTATGCAACCAATGAAAAAATTGAATTTGAATCTCTTGGCTGTTTTGTCAAGTTTATCCTTGGTTAGACTACATTTCCTATATATAATATTTTGAGATACCTTAAATCAAAACTTTATTTCTTCAATTGTCTTTAAATGGATTTTAGTAAAAGACTTCTCTTCCTTAGGATTTTTTCTTTTGGTTCTTCAGATCTTGACTAGAGCCAGAAAGCTGGATGTGTGCTTTTTTACTGAGTTTGTTCATTGCTTCATTTGTTCCACTATTTATTTAGCAAATGTTTATAAAGTATATACCATGTGTCAGGCACATTGTTACAATTCTATCTGGTATTTTTTTTTTAATCATTTCAGGACTGGTGAGGAATATTTTAATATCTCAAGATGGTGTTAAATTGGGATCATATGTTTTCAGAAAAGAAGCACCTGGCTCATTGTATTGTTCTACTCTGAGGCAACCTTGGGGGACTAAGATCCCCATCCTTAAGCTTGTAAGGATCATGATGCTTGTGAAGCTGTTTCAGGTGTTTTGTGATACTTAACTGATGCTTGCTGCCTGCCTATCCTAATTCTCTAAGCAATGAGGAACTCTTCAATGAGCTTCTAGTCTCTGTTAAGGCAATTTTAAATGTCACCACGTTTCCCCCTCCTGTCACTCATTGTACCAGATCCATACTCACTTCAAACCATGTGAGCTACTTAAGTAAGAGTTGTAAATTGTGTGTTTTATCTGATATTGTCATGGACCTAGCATGTTAGCTATAAGCCACTCTCATCTCTAAAGCTGTTATGTTAAAATTATATTTAAAGCTATATCGAAATTGCTACTTTGAATGGTATATAAATTGACGAATAGATTGCCTATTGTACAAATGAGGGAACTTGTTGCTCTTCATCTGGAGAAGTGCTGCCGCCAGCCATTTTGCTATCAGCAAAGCTTCCAAATTGCTTCTAACAGTAGTGGCTTGTGTTGTACCCTGGCACAAAGAGACACCTTACCTTAGGTCTCCTAAGAGGTCAGTGACAGAGATATAAATGGAATATTGGTATGTAGCTTTAAAACAGCAAAGCTTAAAAGCTGACATTTTGCTTTCCCTTTTTCTCTCCATCTTTCTTGTTAAAGGAGTGGTTAACGTGTTGCTAACAACTCCACTCTGGGTGGTAAACACCAGACTGAAGCTGCAAGGGGCAAAATTTAGGAATGAAGACATTGTACCAACAAACTACAAAGGTATCATTGGTAAGTATCTCTTCGCTGAATTCCTATTTAAGGGTTTTCTTCCTTCTTTGTATCTGGAATATGTTGCCACATAAAGCTACATAACATATCCTTTGCCCACTTTTTGATGGGTTTGTTTGATTTTTTTTCTTGTAAATTTGTTTAAGTTCTTTGTTGATTCTGGATATTAGACCTTTGTCAGATGGGTAGATTGTAAAAATTTTCTCCCATTCTGTACAGTTGCCTATTCACTCTGATGGTAGTTTCTTTTGCTGTGCAGAAGCTCTTTAGTTTAATTAGATCCCATTTGTCTATTTTGGATTTGTTGCCATTGCTTTTACCTAATGTAAATGATGAGTTAATGGGTGCAGCAAACCAACATGGCACATGTATACATATGTAACAAACCTGCACATTGTGCACATGTACCCTAGAACTTAAAGTGTAATTAAAAAAAAAAAGCTGCATAACAGACAACCTCAAATCTCGGCCTCCATCAATAGCATTTTTTTTTAACACGTGTTTGTGGATTGACGTGGATTTGGCTCATCTAGGCTGACCCTAGCCTGACAGTCTCCGTTCACATGTCTCTCCTCTTTCTGGGACCAGCATAAGCATATTCTTCTCATTGTGATGGCAAAAGGTCAAGAGGACACACCCAATGGTATAAACACCTTTCAACCCTGTTGGCACCTCGTCTGCTGACATCCCAGTGGCCAAAGCACATCACGTAGCCAAGCCCAAGACAAGGGGTAGAGAAGTATGCTGCTCCCAAGGAGTATCAGTGGGAGGGGATGAATATTTTTGAAGAATAATCTGTACTTTTTTATTCTAGTGTTGTCTTTGGATAGACACCAGATTGGTATCTGATATCTTTGAACTTCTGCCTTTCAATAGTACCGCATTGCCAGGTTCTCCCTTCCCATACATCAATCTTTGTAGTGAAATAGTGGTTTTTAAAAGTCAAATCCTGTATAATAAATTCTAGGAAATGATCTTATCTTTTCTTGTGCTGGACTTTTTTGTGAAATATGTGGGCTCAGTTCACAGCTCTGTGTAATCCAGAATTCCCAGTGATGGTGATAATGACTTAGGAGAATTCGATCATCAGGAACAGTTGCCTGTGATTGAAGTTGGTCTCTCAATAACTTGGTGACTGTCAATGTCTGATTATCAAAAAGTAATTAACTGATAAACTTGTCCCCAAACTATCATTGCAAGAAAGAAATCTTTTTTTTTTTTTGAAATGGAGTCTTGCTCTGTCACCCAGGCTGGAGTGCTGTGGCACAATCTTGGCTCACCGCAACCTCTGCCTCCCGGGTTCAAGCAATTCTCCTGCCTCAGCCTCCCAAGTAGCTGGGATTACAGGTACGCGCCACCATACCTAGCTAATTTTTGTATTTTTAGTAGAGACAGGGTTTCACCATGCTGGCCGGGCTGGTCTCGAACTCCTGACCTCGTGATCCACCCACCTCGGCCTCCCAAAGTGCTGGGACTACAGGCGTGAGCCATTGCAACCGGCTGCAAGAAGGAAATCTTTATAGAACCAGTATGGTTTGTGTTCTGGGTACATTTGAACAGAATTCATGTTGTCTTCTCTAGTTAGGGGATTGTGATCATGCTTTTCAAAAGTCCCTGATTTCTTGCTTAGATGCTTTTCATCAGATCATTCGAGATGAAGGAATCTCGGCTTTATGGAATGGCACATTTCCCTCATTGCTGTTGGTCTTCAATCCTGCCATCCAGTTCATGTTTTATGAGGGTTTAAAACGGCAGCTTTTAAAGAAACGGATGAAGGTAATCCCTGATTTTGAAAGCAGTAAAATAATTCTGTCTGACACCTTCTTGTTGGCTTGATTGATGTGGTTTGTTCTTCCTTTGCTTTCCAGCTTTCTTCCTTGGATGTGTTCATCATTGGTGCAGTAGCCAAAGCGATTGCCACCACGCTCACCTATCCCCTGCAGACAGTACAGTCAATTCTGAGGGTGAGTGCTGGGGTTCTCTTCGCATTTAGTCAAACAGCATTCGAGTATATGTGGTCTCTTGATTTAAAACAATGTTAATAAAGCAATAAAGCAGTTAGTTGGTATACCAGAATATTCCCTATCTGTTTTTTTTTTTTTTTTTCTTTTCTTTTTTTGAGATAGGATCTCCCTCTGTCACCCAGGTTGGAGTACTGTGGTGCAACATGGGTCTCCATAGCCTCGACCTCCTAGGCTCAAGCAGTCCTCCTGCCTCAGCCGCTCAAGTAGCTGAGACTACAGGCATATACCACCTTGTCCAGCTAATTTTAAATTTTTTTTGTGAAGATGAGGTCTCACCATATTTTCCAGGCTTGTCTCAAAGTCCTGGACTCAAGCGATCCTCCCACCTTGGCCTTCCAAAGTGCTGGGATTATAGGCATGAACCATTGTGCCTGGCCCCCATTTTTTCATTTGTTTGATATTCTGCTTAACTAGGCTGGCTGTCATTGGTTTAGAATGAAGTTTGCATTTGTAATTTCTTAGGTAACGTAATGTCTCAGAAAACACAAATGTGGAGACAAGTTCCTTAAAGACCTCAGGAAAGCATAAGTTTGCTTCCTGCTCATTCAAGTTGATTGGTTTGGTGCCCCAAGGGGGATTATCCTTTACAAAGTCAGAGGTTAATTCCTTTAGTTCACTCAGGAGGAATGAATGATTTAGCTTTTCTGAAGCACTCTCAAACTTCTGTTTTTTAATTCATTCAGTTATTTATCCATTCAAATATTGACTAAATACCCACACAGTGGGAGGACCTGGGCATGCAGTGGTAAATAAAAGTCATAATCCCTGCCCTCATGGAGCTAGTGGAAGAGAGAATGAACAGGTAAACAAGCAAAATAAATAGGTAATTACAAATTGAAAAAAGAGCTGTGAAGGAAATTATTTACTGGAGAGGGGCATGGTGGGGATCTTCTTAGATAGCACGATTGGAGGTGGGCTTTGAGAAGGAATATTTAAATCAAGATGCAAAGGAGGGTAAGGCCCTAGAGGGGCAGAGTGGAGGAAAGTGCATTCCAGGCAGGGGGAGCATGATGTGTGTATTAGTCCATTCTCATGCCACTCTAAAGGACTGCCTGAGACTGGGTAATTTATAAAGGAAAGAGGTTTAATTGACTCATATTTCAGCATGGCTGGGGGGCCTCAGGAAACTTACAATCATGGTGGAAGGGGAAGCAAACATGTCCTTCTTCACATGGCAGCAGCAAGGACAAGTGCAGGGGGAACTCCTATAAAACCATCAGATCTCATGAGACTTAATCACTACCACAAGAACAGTATAGGGGAAGCCACCCCCATGATTCAGTTATCTCCACCTGGCCCTGCCCTTGACATGTGGGGATTATTACAATTCAAAGTGAGATTTGGGTGGGGACACAGCCAAACCATATCAATGTACTAAGAATTTGGTGCATCTTAGGGACTGAAAGAAGGCCTCTATGGCAGTAGAGTGGCTCAGGGTGAGATTGCAAGAGCAGCAGGGAAACTGTAGGTGAGGAATGTAGATTTTTATCCTCAGCACTTTAAGCTGAGAATATGTGATGGGAAGGGCTTTAAGCTGGGGAATATGTGCTGTGATTTACAATTGGAGAAGATTATTGTGGCTATTGTGTGGTGAATTGGTCAGAAAGCTAAGAGAGAAAGCCAGGGGCAATCTAGTAGGAGGCCATTTCAGTAATACAGGCAAGAAAGGATGGTGGCCTGGACCACAGTGGTGGCACTGGAGAGGAGAGGGGTAGGATGAGGACAGATTCAAGATCTGTTTTGGAGAAAAATTTCAAAAGGCTTGTTGCTAGATAAAATAGGGGTGGTAGTGAGAATATTCCAGTTCAGAAAAATTAGTACCTTATGTTGAAAGCATTTTTACTAATATATTATTTTAAAATTGGTACTTAATATAAGGAAATTCAGTAGCATCCTTATAAATGTATTTTAACACTTTTATAATGTAAACACATAATGTGAAGAGCTTAGACTGCAGAGGTTCTAAATGATTCGTTTCTTAGAATTTCCTAAAGAAGTGGAAGTTATTACCATCAATATCTAAATCATTATCCTGGGCATATTTTTTTCTTTTGAGGTAGAATTTTCCCTATACCTCTCTATAAAATGAAAATTATTATGCTTGCTTCATTGAAAAATTTTTCTTAGGCCAGACATGGTGGCTCATGCCTGTAATCCCAGAACTTCAGGAGGCCGAGGCGGGTGGATCATTTGAGGTCAAGAATTCGAGACCAGCCTGGTCAACATGGTGAAACCACATCTCTACTAAAAATACAAAAATTAGCCGGGCGTGGTGGTACATCATGTCTATAATCCCAACTACTCGGGAAGCTGAGGCAGGAGAATCACTTGAACCTGGGAGGCGGAGGTTGCAGTGAGCCATAATTGTGCCATGGCACTCCAGCCTGGGTGACAGAGTGAGAAGATGTCTCAAAAAAAAAAAAAGGAAAAATTCTTCTTATTTTCACTTATTTGATTGAAATATTTCACTCAGTTGAAAAATACAGGATTAATGAAATCTATGGTACTAATTGGATAAATGTATTAATGTATGCTATAAGATACTGCTCCAACATAATATCCTCTCCAGGTAGAAATGAAGATTTTAAAAAGCAGCAACAGTACTTTTGTTTTTTTTTCCCTCTTTCCTCAGTTTGGGCGTCATAGACTAAACCCAGAAAACAGAACATTGGGAAGTCTTCGGAATATTCTCTATCTTCTTCACCAACGAGTAAGGTGAGCTTTGTAGATGCCTCACATTCCGTGCTCTCCTTCAGCAGCCATCTCTGCCAGGGAGGGGTTGCATTTCCCTCTCTCACACTACTGCCTTGGTGGTGGCAACCTCCAAAACCTTTCCCTTGCTTGCTGTGCTTAGACATTTCCCATTTTAGGAGCCTGGTACAGTATGACAGCATTTTGGGAAATTATGGAAAAGTTCAGGTTCTTATTCTTTGTTAGTTACAAATATAGAGAACTCCTTCAGAAAGAGAACCCTTCTATACTCCAATCACCCTGAGTGTGCTTTCATCAGTGGCATATCCTATGATGCCTCTTAGCAATATAACATCTGCCTATAGAATAGGAGTACTGGAGTAGGGAGGGGGCAGTGGAAAAAGTGATAATAGTGATGATGATGATGATGATGATGATGGTGGTGGTGGTGGTAAGGGTAGCTAACATTTTCAGTGGCTTGCTATGTGGCAGACACTGAGCTAGAGGCTACACATAGGTAATCTCAATCCTTTTTTTTTAAGACGGAGTCTTGCTCTGTTGCCCGGGCTGGAGTGCAGTGGCGCGATCTCCGCTCACTGCAAGCTCCGCCTCCTGGGTTAACACCATTCTCCTGCCTCAGCCTCCCAAGTAGCTGGGACTACAGGCGCCCGCCACCACCCCTGGCTACTTTTTTGTATTTTTTAGTAGAGATGGGGTTTCACTGTGTTTGCCAGGATGGTCTTGATCTCTTGACCTCGTGATCTGCCCTTCTCGGCCTCCCAAAGTGCTGAGATTACAGGCGTGAGCCATCGTGCCCGGGCTTCTCAATCCTAACAGTAGCTCTGTGAGTTAAGAACTATTGTCATTTCCTGTTTCATTTAAAGAAACTGACACTTAGTGAAGTCAGATAAGTCAGGGACTTCCTTTGAAGCAAAAGCTCTTATAACTTTATTACTGTTCCTAGATATAAGATACTTTGAAAATAAATTTATTATTAAAATAAAATATGCAGCCAGTCAAAGTGGCTCATGCCTATAATCCCAACACTTTGGGAGGCTGAGACAGGAGGATAGCTTGAGGCCAGGAGTTCAAGACCAGCCTGGGCAAAGTAGTGAGACCCTGTCTCTACAAAAAATATTTACAAAATTAGGCAAGCATGTGGCACAAACCTGTAATCACAGCTACAAACGAGGCTGAGGCGGGAGATTCACTTGAGCCCGGCAGACTGAGGCTATACTGAGCTATGATGGCACCACTGTACTCCAGCCTGGGCTATAGAGGCAAGACCTTGTATCAAAAAAAAAAAAAAAAAAAGAACATTCAAGGGACTAAAAGATAAAATTAGTCTGGGCATAGTGGCTCACACCTATAATCCCAGCACTTTGGGAGGCCGAGGCAGGCAGATCGCTTTAGCTCAGAAGTTTGATACCGGCCTGGGCAACATAGTGAGACCCTGTCTCTACACAAATAAAAAATTAGCTAGGCATGCTGGTGCCTGCCTGTAGTCCCAGCTACCCAGGAGGCTGAGGTGGAAGGATTGCTTGAACTCAGGAGGTCGAGGCTGCAGTGAGCTGTGATTGTGCCACTGCACTCTAGCCTGAGCAACAGAGTGAGACCTTCTATCAAAAAATAAAATAAAATAAAAGACAAAGAATAGATAGGTATAAAGTCAAAAATAAATACTCACTATATCAAGTATTGGGAGGGATGTTGGAGCAACCAGAACTTACTTTCTTATGCTGCTGGTGGAAATATAGAATGGTACAGCTGCTTTGAAGGGCAATTTGGCATTTTCTTTAAAAATTTATATATACCACACCTATTATAGGACCCAGCCATCCACTTCAGGGTATTTACCCAACAGAAATGAAAGCATATGTCTACACAAAAGCTTGTATACAAATGTTAATAATGACTTTTTTTTTTTAATTTTTGATTTTTGTGGGTACATAGTAGGTATATATTTTTGAGGTATGTGAGATGTTTTGATACAGGCATGCAAAGCATAATAATCACATCATGGAAAATGGGGTATCTGTCCTCTCAAACTTTTATTCTTTTTGTTACAAACAATCCTATTACACTTTTAGTTATTTTCAAATGTACAATTAAATTATTATTGACTGTAGTCACCTGTTGTGCTAGCAAATACTAGGTCTTATTCAAACTATCTATTTTTGCACCTATTAACCATCCCCACCTTCCCCCCGCTACTGCTCTTCCCAGTAGTCTCTGGTAGCCTTCCTTCTACTCTTTATCTCCATGAGTTCAGTTGTTTTGATTTTTAGGTCCTCAAATAAGTGAGAACATGCGATATTTGTCTTTCTGTGCCTGGTTTGTTTCACTTAGCAGAATGACCTCCAGTTCCATCCATGTTGTTACATACGACAAGCTCTCATTCTTTTTGATGGCTGAATAGTACTGCATTTTGTATAAGTACCACACTTTCTTTATCCATTTATCTGTTGATGGACACGTAGGTTGCTTCCAAATTTAAGACATTATTTGTAAGAACCAAAAACTAGGGCCAGGCACAGTGGCTCACACCTGCAATCCCAGCCCTTTGGGAGGCCGAGGCAGGCAGATCACGAGGTCAGGAGATCGAGACCATCCTGGGTAACACAGTGAAACCCCATCTCCACTAAAAATACAAAAAAAAATTAGCCTGGTGTGGTGGTGGATGCCTCTAGTCCCAGCTGCCCGGGAGGCCGAGGCAGGAGAATGGCGTGAACTCGGGAGGCGGAGCTTGCAGTGAGCCTAGATGGCGCCACTGTACTCCAGCCTGGGCGACAGAGCGAGACTCTGACTCAAAAAAAAGGAACCAAAAATGAGAAACAACCTGACTGGGGTGCGGTGGCTCATGCCTGTAATCCCAGCACTTTGGGAGGCCTAGGCAGGCGTATTATTTGAGGTTAGGAGTTCGAGACCAGCCTGACCAACATGCTGAAACCTCGTCTCTGCTAAAAATAAAAAATAAAAATAAATTAGCCAGGTGTGGTGGCGCATGCCTGTAGTCCCAGCTACTCGGGAGGCTGAGTCAAGAGAATGGCTTGAACCCAGGAGGCAGAGGTTGCAGTGAGCCAAGATCTCATCACTGCACTCCAGCCTGGGTGACAGAGTGAGACTCTGTCCCACTCGCCCCCCACCCCCTCCAAAGAAAAGAAAGAAATCAGAAAAAAAAAAATTCATACTGTCTGATTTCATTTCCATAAAATTCTAGAAAATGCAGACTAATCTGTAGTAACAGAAAGCAGTCAGTGGTTATCAGGGCCAGTGTAGGCAGAGTGAGAAATGGTTATAGAAGGACATGAGGATACTTTTGGGGTAATAGATACGTTCACTGTCTTGAAGGTGAACTTATCAGGGTGGTGTCATGAGTATATACATGAGTCAAAACTTCTCAAATTGAAGTCAGTTAAACTTCAGTAAAAGCTGTAAGTACATGCATATGTAATCCCTATTTTTCTTTCTCTCCGTATTCTTTTTCCAAGAGGTGATCACTATTAACAGTTAAGTGTATATATTTCCAAAATATTATGTAAAATATATATTGCCAACATATCGATGCAGCTTGCCCTTTTTTAATCATCGTCACTCCTTCATCAGAATTTTTTTTGGGATAGGGGGACAAGGTCTCACTTCTGTCACCCAGGCTGGAGTGCAGTGGCACAATCATGGCTCACTGCAGCCTCAACTTCCAGACCTCAGGTGATCCTCCCATCTCAGCCTCTCGAGCAGCTGGGACTGCAGGTACACACCACCATGCCAGGCTAAATTTTTGTATTTTTAGTAGAGACAGAGTTTCACCATGTTGCCCAGGCTGGTCTCCAACTCCTGGGCTCAAGGGATCCACCTGCCTCAGCCTCCCAAAGTGTTGGGATTACAGGCATAAGCCACCATGCCTGGCTACAACTTGCCTCTTTAATAAACTTAATATCTCAAACATCTCTTCACATCGAAATCTATAGACCTAATCTATTTTTTGTAGTGACTGCCTGGTTTCCTGTTATGTAATATACCATGATTTATTTACCAGTACACTTATTGATGGATATTTTGGTTGTTTCCAGGTTTTTGCCTTTACAAACATTGCTGAATGAACAACCCATAAATTTAGCTCTGTATACCTGAGGGATTATAATTGTAGAGAAAATTACCTTAACCAATGAAATTACCTGGTTGAGGAGTTTGAACATGTGAAATTTTGATAGAGATTTCCAAATTGACCCCAAAAAAGTGATAATTTCTGTTTCTATCAGCATTGAGAGAATTAAGAAAGATGTAGTTAACAAGAAAGTTAAGAACATAGTGTCAAATGGAAATCTATGGGTTTATGTAATTTTCAAATCCATTGTGTTTTTACATGTTGTATCTGCTTTGGTTCTCATTCAACCTTAAGGATGTGGAAGGGTGATTATATTCCCATTTTGCAGATTAGGAAATAGATTTAGAGAAAGAAAGTGACTTGCCCCAAATGAGATCAAGGCAGACTCAGATGTTCAAACTCAGATGCTCAAACTCAGATGCTCAGTAAGCACTCAGGAAGGATTGAATGAATGAAGAGCTTTCATTCTGTTTATTAGAATGTTCTTCAATGATGGAAATACGTGTACTGTCCAGTAGGGCTGCCACTAGTTATATGTGGCTGTTGAGCACTTGAAATGTGCCTAGTGCAACTAAGAAACTGAGTTGGTTTTTTTTTGTTTTTTTTTGTTTTTTTTTTTTTGAGATGGAGTCTCGCTCTGTCACCCAGGCTGGAGTGCAGTGGCGCAATCTCGGCTCACTGCAAGCTCCGCCTCCCGGGTTCATGCCATTCTCCTGCCTCAGCCTCTCTGAGTAGCTGGGACTACAGGCGCCTGCCACCACGCCCGGCTAATTTTTTGTATTTTTTAGTAGAGACGGGGTTTCACCGTGGTCTCGATCTCCTGACCTCGTGATCCGCCCGCCTCGGCCTCCCAAAGTGCTGGGATTACAAGCGTGAGCCACCGCACCCGGCGAAACTGAGTTATTTTTATTTTTATTTATTTTATTTTTTGAGACAGAGTTTCACTCTGTTGCCTAGGCTGGAGTGCAGTGGCATGATCTCGGCTCACTTCAACCTCCGCCTTCCAGGTTCAAGTGATTCTCCTGCCTCAGCCTCCTGAGCAGCTGGAACCACAAGGCATGCGCCACCACACCTGGCTAATTTTTGTATTTTTAGTAGAGACGGGGTTTCACCATGTTGGCCAGGCTGGTCTCGAACTCCTGACCTCAGTTGTTCTGCCTGCCTCGGCCTCTCAAAGTGTTGGGATTACAGTCATGAGCCACCATGCCCAGCCTATTTTTAAAAAATTTTAGTTGCCACGTATGGCTAGTGGCTGTGATAATACATAATGTAGTATACCATACCAGGCCTCTCCAAACTTGTGTGTGATTAAAAATCACCTCAGGTGCTTGTAAAATGTAGGTTTGCCTCCTCTCTGGGTTGTGGCCTGGCAGTCTACATTTCTAAACAAACCCTGGTGCTTCTGATGCGGCTGGACCTCACCTTGAGAAACACTGAGGTGGAGTTTCTTAGGTTTCTTGGGGTAACATAATTCAAGTTAGTAAAGGAACTAGAAATTCATGGGTCAAGTCTTTAAATCATTCCCCTTTATCACATGATTTTCCCCCAATTATAGGTTTTCACATAGCATATATATAAGATGTAGTAATAGCTTCTGATGGGAACACTTGATTCATTTTAATATCTCAATCTGCATGCTGTAAATAGCCCTGGAGTTGCTGATGAACTAGCAGATAAGATTAATTCACTCTCAACAAATAGCTTTAGAGAGATCTTTTGCTCTGAACTCCCATTTTAGCTGAAACATTCTTCCCTGAGGTTAGATTCCTACGGGCTGGTTTCCAGGCTGGCATCCTCCTCCTCCTCATCTGGGAGCTTGTTAGAAATGCACATTCTTGGGCTGGGTACAGTGGTCACGCCTGTAATCTCAACACTCTGGGAGGCTGAGGCTTGGAGGATCACGTGAACATAGGAGTTGGAGACCAGCATGGGCAACATAGTGAGACCCTGTCTCTATTAGTAAAAAGAAGAAATGCAAATTCTTGAATTCCATCCCAAACTTAGTCAATCAGAAACTCTGGGAATTGATCCAGCAATGTATTTTGTAACAAGCCTTTCAGGTGATTTGGATGCCTGCTAAATTTGAAAACCACCAGGTTAGAGGACGAAATGTATGGGAAGTTTTGAGAATCAGGCGGCTTTTCATTTGTCTCTTTCTCTAGTTATATTGAGCTAAAATGATCTAAACATATTGGCAGCTTTCCTGCCATTTAGGGACTAAGTTGAAATAACTGAATTAGCATTAAAGTGAAGATCCAAAAGTTCTTAGTTAGATCTCAGATTTTGCCGTTAAGATGGTTTTAGGAGGTTTTAGGATCCGCATCCTCTCAGTGGGATATTGTCAACATTCTGCTAATTAATGGTGATTATAAAGACAAAGTGTTAATGGTTCATGAATACTAAACTTTCATCAGTTCCCAAATACCTTTAAAGATAAGAACTACTTTGACAGGCTGGGCACGGTGGCTCGCGCCTGTAATCCCAGCACTTTAGGAGGCCGAGGCGAGTGGATCACGAGGTCAGGAGATCGAGACCATCCTGGCCAACATGGTGAAACCCCGTCTCTACTAAATATACAAAACATTAGCCAGGCGTGGTGGCGGGCGCCTGTAGTGCCAGCTACTCGGGAGGCTGAGGCAGGAGAATGGTGTGAACCCAGGAGGCAGAGCTTGCAGTGAGCCGAGATCGCACCACTGCACTCCAGCCTGGGCGACAGAGTGAGACTCCGTCTCAAAAAGAAAAAAAAAAAAAGTACTTTGACAACAGAAGTCTGTGTTGAAATCTAAAACCTCCGTTGCTTGTTCTCATCAAAGTAGCTATCTAGGTAGCATGTTGTCTGATGCAGGAGCTGACTTCTGTTTTTTCAAACCTCTTTCCGTTTAGACGTTTTGGAATAATGGGACTCTACAAAGGCCTTGAAGCCAAACTGCTGCAGACAGTCCTCACTGCTGCTCTCATGTTCCTTGTTTATGAGAAACTGACAGCTGCCACCTTCACAGTTATGGGGCTGAAGCATGCACACAAACACTGAGACGCCTTCCCATGAAAAATCCCGAAGATGCTCAAGAGGGAGGTTTCCTCCTGAGTGAAGAGAAGTGATTCTCCTTTGACTCTGGCTCCTGCCACCACAAATGTTACCCTCATTGGCTTGAAAAGCATCCAAGGGTGAACAGGGAGTATGGCCAACTGAACCTGTTGTCACCTTAATTGTCATGCTGGCTGGTTGGATTTTGGGGTGGCAGTTGGACTAATGTGAAAAAAACATTGCTGAAAACCTAAAAATCAAAGTTTGTGTTTATTGGTTTTCTTAAGAGAAATGGACTATTTTGCTCTCGTGTAATGTTTTCTATTTAAATCTTTCTTAAATATACCAGCTGTTCTCCTTCCTTGAACTCTCCCCCAGGTTCTAGGACAAATTTAATAACATGTAGTTCTCCTCAAATACTTTTGTATGTCTCAGTGTTGGTGTTTTCCTCCCTAAAACTAACATTAGGGCTGTGCCACGGGCATGACTTGATTTTTGTTGGGCTTTTTTTTTCCTGCCTAAGGAGCGGTGTCTTTTTAGGATATGAGCTATTTATTTTGTGAAATGAAAATTGTTCATCCCAAATGATTCTCTTATAAACTATTTGTAAATGTCACTTATTCATTAGTGTTTGACATAATTTTTAGAATATTTATTTTGAATCAATCCTTTCATTACTAAAGACTTGAAGTTTTGTGTCCATCCTTACAAGCACTGGTCAGTCAAGTCCCAGTAAATGGTCAGCACAAAAAAGATATTCTTGAAAATTGCTCTTTATTAAGGTATTATGTTGAGTTTGCAACCAGATGGGAAAAATCACAAAAATGAGAAGAGGAACAGGTATCTTGTTGAGGTCTGGATATTATCTCCCTTTATAAACTTGGTGTAGGCTGTATATTTTGAAAATAAACATCGGGTTGAGGTTATTTCATTTGGAAACCGTCCTTAGAGTCCTGTTGCTCAGTGTGGTCCATCAGATGGTAATACTGTCACAAGCTCAGAGTTTGCTGGGCACGCAACCCAGAGTTTCTGAATCCTGTTCCGTATTTTAACATTCCCAGGTGATTCACAGCCACATTAAAGTTCAGGAGACCATAGGACCCCTGACCCATGAGAAGAAGTGATTGGTTTCAATTATAGACATCAAGATAAAGATTTTTCTCAAAGGAAAGAGATTAATGTATTAAAACAACCTCTGAAAAATCTAGGAGTCCTATGTCATCCCTTGCTTTCACCTCACAGCACGTTGTTAAGGTGGTAGGGCTTTTATTATGCGGCCAGGAGTGGATTTAGATATCTCAACCCACTCAAGAAGCAAATTCACTTGACATTAGCAGAGCGGTTCTTTGGATTTCTCTGACTTCGTTTTTGTCCCTATAACAAAATGGCGGGTTTTTCATTTGTAAGTCCGTGATTCAGTCAGAGAGAGTAATAATAGAATACTTCATTATTAAGGATTTAGTTCAATTTTGAGAGTGGAAATTTCCTTCTCTTATTTCCTCTCTTTAGTCCCTGTGGTAATTTCAAAGTATATGATTGTTAAAGATCATTGTATTGTTCTAGCAAACAAAAATTAGCAGGAGCTAATAATCTGGGAAGAAGACTGAACATTCATCCCCTATTTAAGTCAGAGAATTGAAGACAGAATTGTTTTTACTATTTTTTAATTTTACTTTAAGGTTTTTGTGTGCCTGTGGCAGACCTTGAGTGGGAAGTACAAAATTATTCTGATTTCTGTATAGGAGAAGAATGATCATAAAGGTGTCATGTGTATTTTCATTATTGTTTTAATTATGCTGTTCCCTTTGGAACTTGAATTTTGAGCACAGAATATTGTGAGTTGGTCTGTTAGGATAATTTCCAATTCAAATTATATAGCTGTCTTAGGTATTTATGATGTGAGAATGTATTTGATGCTTCTCTTTTTCTGATTTTATGAGGAAACAATTTAACATTGAGGGTTATTTTCCTTATGGAAATTTACAAACTCACTAGTTGAACTAGTTAGTAACCCACTTAGTTTTGTAACCATTGGTTAATAATAAGTTGTTTGAGAAAACTAAAGAGCTAAAGTCTGTACTAGGGAAATGGGAATTTTTTATTTTTGATACTTTGTGCAATTTCTCAAGAATATGAGGATTAAGAACCTTAGGGATTGTATTAGTGTCACGGCAGTAGAAAATTTAATTTCTGTATTTAATGTGTGTTTTGAAGTGGGCACTGTAATATTTCTACCCTTGTCTGTTGTACAGTTAAGTATGAAATGCAGAAATAGATCTAGCGTAAGAACATATTCAATGGGAGTTAGAAATCTTGGGTTTTATTCCCAGCTCTGCTGCTGACTAGCATTTTACGCCATCTCTTTGTAATTTGCTGTTTGATAAGTGGAGATAATACTACCCACTTCAGAGGATGTTTGAGAGCTAATGATGTCAGCCAGATCCCTTTATGACTGTGGAATAGGGAAGATCTGAGTGAAACTTTAGACAGTACCTAGATTTATATAGCAATTTCCCTTTTGAAAGCTTAAATACTTACCACACAGCCCATGAAACAGCATTTGCGTTTATTGAGAGAGAGGATGTGCCATCATGATTAATGAAAAATATCTTTTGAGTTTGAAAAGAAATTAATTTGCAGTGTTTGGATTGTATATATGGTGCTAAAAATAAATTAATTTACTTTATAAACCTTAAAAAAAATGAAAGCTTAAATACTTTCTCGTTTTATAATCCTAATATTTCTGTGAAATAGGTAGGGACAAGTAACAATATCCCCATTTAATTAACAAGGAAATTGAGAGAAAACTCTCAAACGACTTGCCTCTTTGGAAGCAGGACTAGAGTTCGAGTTTCCTTTAATCTAGTGTAATGATTAAGAGAATGGGTTCTGGAATTAGATAGACCTAGGTGCAAACTTGCCCTACTCCTTACCAGCTGTGGGAACAAAGCAATTACTGAACTTTTATGAAACTTGGTTTCCTCAATTATGAAATGGAGATTTTTTTTTTTGAGACGAAGTTTCGCTCTTGTTCCCCAGGCTGGAGTGCAATGGCACAATCTCGGCTCACCGCAACCTCCGCCTCCTGGGTTCAAGCAATTCTCCTGCCTCAGCCTCCCGAGTAGCTGGGATTACAGGCATGCGCCACCGTGCCCAGCTAATTTTGTATTTTTAGTAGAGACAGGGTTTCTCTATGTTGGTCAAGCTGGTCTCAAACTCCCAACCTCAGGTGATCCGCCCACCTTGGCCTCCCAAAGTGCTGGGATTACAGGCATGAGCCACCACGCCCGGCGAAATGGAGATCTTGATAAACCTACCTCATAGGGTGATTGTGAGGATTAAATGAGATATACATGTAAGTCGCTTAGCACAGTACTTGCCACATGAGAAGAGCTAGATAAATGTTAGCAACGACTATTATGATATAATTGTTACTGGTTAGGGATATGGCTATTTGAATAGATGTATCTGTGATTGAGTGGAAGGCACTCTGGATTTTGAGCCAGACCTGGTCCCAGTTTTCATTCTGTCACTTTATTAGCATTTGTGGCTACAGACAAATCACTTGACCTTTTTGAGCTTCCAGGTCTTCATCTGTCAAGTATAAATGATGACCTCTCAAAGCCGTTCTGATGATTAACAGCTGTAGATATGGGAGAGCATCTGGCACAGTATAGGGCATATCTATGTGCTTAAAAAAAGCTGTTTGAACCAAGCAAATGAACTAGGTGTTACTTTGGGGCAGCTTTTCCTCTTTCCGTTTGTTTTAATTGTGAACATTTCTTTTTTGGGAGCCTTCCTTTATTGTATCTTTTCAAAAAAGAAGCCAAATCCAGTAATTTTATATTTTATTTAGTAGTGAAGTTTCCCAAACACATCAGTTAATCAGTAAAACATGAACTGGTTTAATGGCAACATCACTGACTGAGCTAGTGACTCACCTTGGCTCTTTTGAAAAGCTAAAGAATGGTGACTTGAGGAGCCAAATGCCAGACACCTAAGGAGAGCCCTTCTCTGGGCAAGTGAATTAATTACTTGTCTGGCAGTGTGGAGTGTCACCAGAATACCCAACATACACAAAGCCTCATTTGTAGGATATTTATGAGAATAGCACTAAAAGTGGCTGACTGAGGCCAGGCACCAGGGCTCACGCCTGTAATCCCAGCACTTTGGGAGGCCAGAGCAGGAGGATCACTTGAGTCCAGGACTTCAAGACCAGCCTGGGCAACATAGTAAGACCTCGTCTCAATTACTTAAAAAAAAAAATCAGCTGGGCACCACGGCTCATGCGTGTTGTCCTAGCTTCTTGGGAGGCTGAGGTGAGAGGATCGCTTGAGCCCAGGAGGTGGAGGTTGCAGTGAACCGTGGTCGCACCACAGCACTCCAGCCTGGGTGACAGAGCAAGAACCTATACCCCGCGCCCCCTACCCACCACAAAAAAGTGGCTGATTGAGACCCTGATTGTTTTGTTTTGTTTTGTTTTGCCTTCATAGGAGCAGTGGGAGGGCTTTTATTACTATATAAATTGAAGGTTAGTGCTGATCTTTCTGGGACATACTTGTTGCCCCTGAAAAGTGTATTCAGTGGGCTTAATGAGCAAGAAAAAAAGTTTTCTACGGGCTAAGTGGAGAAGAAGGAAAACTACTATTTAAAGACAGAGTGAAAAAGAAATTAGGAGATGGTATGAGAGTCAAGAAAAGGGAGAGACCAGTGCCTACCACAACACTCAAAGAGATGTTCAAAAAATGTGGGGCAAGTGTACATACTGGACAGTGAACTGTGGGACCCAGCAAATGGGTTCAGTCTGTAATGACATTGAAAAGGAAGGAGAACTCTGTTTGAAACTAGTTATAGAGCATGAGAGTGGGTACTGAAACTTCTATGCAAGAAATTGAATGCCCACTAAATGCTAGTCACAATTAATTTACATACATCTTTTTTTTTTTTTTTTTTTTTTGAGACAAAGTCTTGCTCTGTTGCCCAGGCTGGAGTGCAGTGGTTTGATCTCGGCTCACTGAAAGCTCCGCCTGCTGGGTTCAAGCCATTCTCCTGCCTCCGCCTCCTGAGTAGCTGGGACTACAGGCGCCCGCAACCACGCCCGGCTAATTTATTTGTATTTTTAGTAGAGACAGGGCTTCACCATGTTAGCCAGGATGGTCTCGAGCTTGACTTCGTGATTCACCCGCCTCGGCCTCCCAACGTACTGGGATTACAGGCTTGTGCCACCGCGCCCGGCCTATATACATCTTGATATCCTTGCAACAACTCCAGCTTATGGGGTTTATTCCCATTAACAGGTGAAGTAGTTGAAGCTTAAAGGGTAATTTATCTACAGTCACACACCTCATGAATAGGGGTAGGGATTCCTAGTTGAGGCTGACTTTTTACCCTGCCATAGTACATTCTTCAGATGTCCTTAAAAGTAAGCCATCTAGGCCGGGTGCGGTGGCACACACCTGTAATCCCAGCACTTTGGGAGGCCACAGCGGGTAGATCACCTGAGGTCAGGAGTTCAAGACCAGCCTAACCAACATGCTGAAACCCTGTCTCTACTAAAAATAGAAAAATTAGCTGGGTGTGGTGGCGGGCGCCTGTAATCCCAGCTACTTGGGAGACTGAGGTGGGAGAATAGCTTGAATCCAGGAGGCAGAGGTTGCAGTGAGCCGAGATCGTGCCACTGCACTCCAGTGTGGGTGACAGAGCAAGACTCCGTCCCCCGCAAAAAAAAAAAGTAACCTTCATTTATTTCTTTGCTTTAATTGGAGTCACCAAAATAATCTACCCTAAGGGCACTGTTGATGTAATTGTGTCACGTGCACCTCATTCTTGTTTTGCTGTGGTTTCTATAGAACCTGTTGGCAGATTGGATGGCCAGTCAAGTAGGTGGTTCCCTGTGTGGGTATCATATGGAGGACCTTCTTAAATTGCAAATTCCTATTCTAAGAATAATGTTCTATTCATTTAAGAAATCATTTTTGATTATCTGCCATATCCAAACACTATGCAAATTGCTGGGATTATACAGATGAATAATACTCAGTTTCTGCCCTCATGTATCTCATTGTCCAGCGTGGGAGTCAGACAAAAACAACTTAAAATTGTACCGCTGATGAGTTCTGATGAGAAATGTGCTGTAAATGTTCAGGAGTTGCTTTGAGAGCATGAGGAAGTGGGACCTAACTCTGTATTGAACTGTGGGGCCAGACGGTGACATTTGAACTAGAAATACACCAAGCAGTGGGTGGAGGACCTCGACAGGAAATAAGTAGCATATGCAAAGTAGGAAGAGGATGATACTTTATTATTTGTGCATTGGTTTGAATTAGATCGAGAAGCTTTCCAAGCTGGACCTCTGGGTTTGAACAAATAGTGAAGCGGAGGAGAAGAAACAGCATCAGGTCACAGAGGGCCTGCAACAAGGGAGGAGGAGTGATTATGACCCCCATTCTACTTAGCAGTTATGTCTACATGTAGACTTGGGAAAGAAGATAAGGTGCTTGTACTCTAAGAATTTAAAATCTAGGCCAGGGGTCATGGTTCATGCCTGTCTGTAACCCCAGCACTTTGGGATGCCAAGGCTGGTGGATCACATGAGCCCAGGAGTTTGAGACCAGCTTGGCCAGCATGGCAAAACTCTGCCTCTACAAAAAATACAAAAATTAGCCAGCCATGGTAGTGCATGCCTATAGTCCCAGCTACTTGAGAGGCTGAGATGGGAGGAACATCTGAACCCAGGAGGCAGAGGTTGCAATGAGCCATGGTCACACCACTGCACTCCAGCCTGGGCGACAGAACAAGACCCTGTCTCAAAAAAAAGAAAAGAAAAACAAACAAACAACAAAAAAAAAACGGGCACGGTGGCTCACGCCTGTAATCCCAGCACTTTTGGAGGCCAAGGCCGGGTGATCACTTTAGGCCAGGAGCTTGAGACCAGCCTGGCCAACATGGAGAAACCCCATTTCTACTAAAAATACAAAAACTAGGCAGATTTGGTGGCAGGCACCTGTAATCCCAGCTACTCGGAAGGCTGAGGCAGGAGAATCACTGGAACCCAGGAGGCGGAGGCTGCAGTGAGATCATGCCACTGCACTCCAGCCTGGGTGACAGAGTGAGACTCTGTCTCAAAAAAAAAAAAATTAAGTCTAATTTTATTTCATTTATTTTTGTAGAGATGGGGTCTTACTATGTTGCCCAGGCTGGTCTCAAACTCCTGGACTGAAGCAGTCCTCCCACTTTGGCCTCCCAAAGTGCTGGGAGTACAGACATGAGCCACCATGCCTGGCCCAAAATCTAATTTTAAATATACTTTAAAAATTAGACATAGGGCTAGGTGACAGAGTAAGGCCCTGCCTCAAAAAATAATAATAATAATAATAATAATGAGACATAGCATTAATTGTTTCATTTTACCTTTATGAAGACTGACCAGAAAGAACAGTTTAGGCTTACTGTGAATTCTTGTTATTATCAAGGTCTGGACTTGGATTTATCTTGATTAATACAGAAATGTTTACTTGGAAACTAGTACAGAGACTAGATGAGGTTTCTTTTTCCCCTCCTAATTTGTGTGTGTGTGTTGGGGGTGGGGGGGAAATACACATGACATACCATCTTAATCATTTTTTTTTTTTTTTTGAGCTGGAGTTTCACTCTTGTTGCCCAGGCTGGAGTACAATGGCACGATCTCAGCTCACCGCAACCTCTGCCTCCTGGGTTCAAGCGATTCTCCTACCTCAGCCTCCCCAGTAGCTGGGATTACAAGCATGTGCCACTACACCCGGCTAATTTTGTATTTTTAGTAGAGACCAGGTTTCTCCATGTTGGTCAGGCTAGTCTTGAACTCCCAACCTTAGGTGACCCGCCCACCTCGGCCTCCCAAAGTGATGGGATTACGGGTGTGAGCCACCGTGCCCGGCCCCATCTTAACCATTTTTAAGTGTAGACTTCAGTAGCATTTAATATATTCATAATATTGTTCAACCAACAGCACCATTCATCCTAGAACTCTTCATCTTGTAAAACTGAAACTCTGTAAACACTAACTCCCCGCTCCCCACCTTTCCCTGTCCCCTGGCAGCCGCCATTCTAGTTTCTGTCTCCATGATTTTGACTACCGTAAGTACCTCATCTAAGTGGAATCACACAGTAATTGTCTAACTGTGACTGGCTTATTTCACTCAGCATAATGTTCTCGAGGTTTATCTATGTTGTAGCATAGGTCAGAATTTCCTTCCTTTTTGAGGTTGAATTCCATTGTATGTATATATCACATTTTGCTTCTCTATGGACATTTGGGTTGCTTCCACATTTTAGCTATTGTGAATAATGCTGCTATGCACATGAGTATACAAATACCTCTTTGAAACTTTGCTTTTAATTCTTTTGGATACATACCCAGAAGTAAAATTGCTGGATCATATGGTAATTCTATCTTTAATTTTTTTTTTTTTTGTCTGAGACAGAGTCTTGCTCTGTCACCCAGGCTGGAGTGCAATGGTGCGATCTCAGCTCACTGCAGCCTCCACCTCCCTTGTTCAAGCAATTCTCCTGCCTCAGCCTCCAAAGTAGCTGGGATTACAGGTGCCCGCCACCACACCTGGCTAATTTTGGTATTTTTAGTAGAGACAAGGTTTCACCATGTTGGCCAGGCTGGTCTCGAACTCCTGACCTCAGATGATCCACCCACCTCAGCCTTCCAAAGTGCTGGGATTACAGGCATGAGCCACCGTGCCCAGCTCTGTTTTTAATTTTTTGAGGAATCACCATACTCTTCCATGGCAGCTGCACCATTTTACACTCCCACCAACAGTACACAAGGGTTCCAATTTCTCCACATCCTCATCAACGCTTATTATTTTCTGCTTTTTTGATAGTAGCCATCGTAATGGGGTGTGCAGTGGTATCTCATTGTAGTTTTGATTTGCATTTCCCTAATGATTAGTGATAATGAGTATCTCTTCATTTGCTTATTGGCCATTTGTGTATCTTCTTTGGAGAAATGTCTATCCAAGTATCACTCCCTAGTATCACTCCCTAGTGAGCCAACTCAGAATTAAAAAAAAAAAAGTTTATTTGCCTGTTTTTGAATCAAGTGTGTTTTTGTTGTTGAGTTTTAGGAATTCTCTATTTATTCTAGATATTAACCTCTTATCAGACATATGATTTGCAAATATTTTCTCCCATTCTATGGGTTGCCTTTTTGCTCTGTTGATAGTGTCTTTTGATGTATGCATTTTTAAATTTTCATGAAGTCCAACTTGTCTGTTTTTAGTTGTTTTTGCCTGCTACTTGGAAAGCTGAGATGGGAGAATATTGCTTGAACCCAATATTCTCCCGGAGGTTGCAGTGAGCGGAGATCACGCCATTGCACTCCAGCCTGGGTGACAGTGAGACTCTATCTCAAAAAAAAAAAAAAAAAAGAAAAGAAACTAGTTGAGTTTTTATTTGAGTTCTTTATTTTGCATTTGTTAGTGTATTAAAAATTATAAAAGATTGGGTGCAGTGGCTCATGCCTATAGTCCCAGCACTTTGGGAGGCCGAGGCAGAAGGATCGCCTGAGCCCAGGAGTTTGACCAGCCTAGGCAACATAGCAAGACCTCATCTCTAGAAAAAAAAGAAAAAATTATCTGGGCATGGCGGTGCGCACCTGCAATTCCAGCTACTCGGAAGGCTGAGATGGAAGGAAAGGCTGAGATGGAAGGATTGCTTGAGCCCAGGAGCCAGGAGGTGAAAGCTGCAGTGAGCCATGATCATGTCACCACCCTGCAGCCTGGGTGACAAAGCAAGATACTACCTCAAAAAAAAAAAATATATATATATATATAAAATATGTATATATAAATTATATATACACATTTATATATAAATGTATTAAATATATATTATATATAAGGATAATATATAAATTATCCTTCACCTTAAGTCTTCACTGTTTTTAGATATATATTTTATATATATTTAATATATGTTATACATATTAAATATATTTACATATATGTTATTTATAGTAAATATATATAACATTTATAATTTTTTTATTTTTTATTTTTTTATTTTATTTTTTTATTTTTGAGACGGAGTCTCGCTCTGTCGCCCAGGCTGGAGTGCAGTGGTGCAATCTCGGCTCACTGCAAGCTCCACCTCCCGGGTTCACGCCATTCTCCTGCCTCAGCCTCTCTGAGTAGCTGGGACTACAGGCGCCCGCCACTGCGCCTGGCTAATTTTTTTGTATTTTTAGTAGAGACGGGGTTTCACCATGGTCTCGATCTCCTGACCTCATGATCTGCCCGCCTCGGCCTCCCAAAGTGCTGGGATTACAAGCGTGAGCCACCACGCCAGGCTATAATTTTTTTTTAATTTTTTTTTTTTGAGATGGAGTCTCGCTCTGTTGCCCAGGCTGGAGTGCAGTGGCGCTATCTCGGCTCACTGCAAGCTCCGCCTCCCGGGTTCATGCCATTCTCCTGCCTCAGCCTCCCGAGTAGCTGGGGCTACAGGTGCCCACCACCACTCCCGGCTAATTTTGTGTATTTTTAGTAGAGACGGGGTTTCACCGTGTTAGCCAGGATGGTCTCAATCTCTTGACTTCGTGATCCACCTGCCTCGGCCTCCCAAAGTGCCAGGATTACAGGCGTGAGCCACCGCGCCCGGCCAAATCACCTTTTTTTTTTTTTTAAGAGACTGCGTCTTGCTTTATTTCCCCGGGCTGAGTACAGTGGCATGATCATAGCTCACTGCAGCCTCAAACTCCTGGGCTCGAGTGACCCTCCTGCCTCAGTCTCCTGAGAGGCTGGGATTACTGGCTAAATTATTTTATTAACCCCTTGAACCATGGAGTTACGTTGGGCAAAGTGCATCTGTAGAAATGCTTTATTATTATGATAGTCATGGAAATCAAAAGGAAGTTTTATGGATTATCTTTGTTAATGTTTTCATTTATAAATAAACTCCCATTTGATAGAAAATGGCTGCATTTATTTTTAACTTTGCAGTTATAGATATGAAGAAAGCTTTAAACCACCAGAGGGCATTGCAGTCAGCTTCTTATTATATATCATTATAAATCACTGCTGCCAGAGATGCCTAGTGAAATTTGTTCCCAATTAAACCAGAAAAAGAAGCATTTTTAGGCCGGGTTCCGTGGCTCACGCCTGTAATCCCAGCACTTTGGGAGGCCCAAGGTGGTCAGATCACGAGGTCAGGAGTTCGAGACCAGCCTGACCAACGTGGTGAAACCCCATCTCTACTAAAAATACAAAAATCAGCCAGGCATGGGGGTGTGTGTCTGTAATCCCAGCTACTCAGGAGGCTGAGGCAGGAGAATCGCTTGAACCTGGGAGGCAGAGGTTGCAGTGAGCCAAGATCATACCACTGCACTCCAGCCTGGGCAACAGAACAAGACTCCGTCTCAAAAAAAAAAAAAAAAAAAAGAAGCATTTTTAGATCTGATAAACAATCTGAATAGGAGCTGTGGCTTGAACTTAGTGGAACACTACTTTGAAGCACCTTTTATATGTATTAAAGCGAAGAGTGGAGTTGGTAGTACTTTGCTGAAATTGTATTGTTTTACTTTTTTCTTTCCCCAAGCGTATGCCCAAACTTTTAATTTGTCATCTATCATTTATCATCTTTTTTTGGCCAGAGAATGAAGCCAGTACCTTTCCATATCAACAGGTATTGAAGTGCAAGACACTAAAGTTACAGTTTTTGGCCAGTAGTATCCACCTCTTTATGGCCTTTATTGGAGCTAACAGAAACCTGCAAAATTAGGCGGCCGGGCACGGTGGCTCACACCTGTGATCCCAGCAATTTGGGAGACCAAGGCAGAAAGATCACTTAAGCTCAGGAGTTCGAGACAAGTCTAGGCAACATGGCAAGACCCTACCTCTACAAAAAATACAAAAATTAACCGGGCATGGTAGTGTGTGCTTGTGGTCCCAGCCAGTTGTGGGGCTGAGGCAGGAGGATTGCTCGAGCCCCAGAGGCCAAGGCTGCAGTGAGCTGAGATCGCACCACTGCACACTCCAGCCTGGGCAACAAAGTGAGACCCGGTCTCAAAAAAAAAAAAAAAAAAAAAAGAGGAAGAAAAGAAAAGAAACATGCAAAATAGAATGATCCACAGTTTGTTAAAACTCCCTCGTTCCTGTTCACCATTGGTGGAAGTGCCAACAGGCAGAAGAAAAATGATTAAAAGAGCAGGAGGTAAAAAGCATTTTGACAACCCATGAATTTAAAAACAAATCCTCACTAAACAAATCTTGTTAAACAGGTAAAAAATCTTTCCACATCATCTTTTTTTTTTTTTTTTTTTGAGACGGAGTTTTGCTCTTGTTGTCCAGACTGGAGTGCAATGTCGCGATCTCGGATTACTGCAACCTCTGCCTCCCAGGTTCAAGCAATTCTCCTGCCTCAGCCTCCCAAGTAGCAGGGATTACAGGCATGTGCCACCACGCCCAGCTAATTTTGTATTTTTTTTTAGTAGAGAGGGGGTGGGTTTCACCATGTTGGTCAGACTGGTCTGAACACCTGACCTCAAGTGATCCACCTGCCTTGGCCTCCCAAAGTGCTGGGATTACAGGCGTGAGCCACCACACTTGGCCCATATCATCTGAAATAAATGTTGTAACTATTGAGGCTTCCTGGTTATAGCTGACTAGAGCTCTCATTGGTCTATACTCCAGGAGCATTTGAGATATTAATTTATTTTACGAACACTTATTGAGTACATTTGTGCCGGTCACTTGCTAAAGCTGTAGCATACAGATATAAACACTGATTATTAATCTTTGTATATTTCTTTGTAGTTTATAAAACAATCTGGCATCCACCCTCTTATTTGGTACTCCAGACCTCTGAGATGCAGTGGGCAGATGATATCTCCATTTTATAGGTGTGGAGACGGGTTCCAAATTGTTAAATGACTCATTCATAGTCACACAGCCAGTAAGTGACACAGCAGGACCAAACAGGTCTTCTAACTTCAAATGCCATCCTTTTTTCCACAACAGCATGCTGTCTTCTTAGAAGAGGTAAGCCTATTACTCTCAATACATATCATATGCCGAAGGACCCCAGGTTAAAAATATAGCCACTTGATGGTTGTGATTATTTAGCTTAACAAGCAACTTAGCAGATAAGTTCAGAAGTTTACCAGTACTGTTTCTCTTTTCTCCAAAGATCAAAGGTAGATTCAGCATACAGTCAATGAAAAAAATAAATTGGATTCTTTTTTAGTACTTGGTTGACCTTTACTAAGAATCTCTTTCCGCCGAGTGCTGTGGCTCACGCCTGTAATCCCAGCACTTTGGGAGGCCAAGGTGGGCGGATCACTGGAGGTCAGGAGTTTGAGACCAATCTGGCCAACACGGTAAAACTCCATCTCTACTAAAAATACAAAAATTGGCTGGGTGTGGTGGCAGGTGCCTGTAGTCCCAGCTACTCAGAAGGCTGAGGCAGGAGAATCGCTTGAACTCAGGAGGCAGAGGTTGCAGTGAGTTGAAATCGCGCCACTGCACTCCAGCCTGGGCGACGGAGCAAGATGCCATCTCAAAAAAAAAAAAAAAAGAGTATCTTCCAAGGCTCAGTTCCTGCATCTTTTTCCTTGAGGTATGATTTATGCAGTAACACCCACGTTAAAAAGAGTAGGCCCATCATTTGAATTTCAAGTTTGGGTGAGGATGTGCCTAAGACAAAGGTCTCTGGAATGCTTTTTATTTTATTTTATTTTTTATTTTTTTGGAGACACAGTCTTGCTCTGTCACCCAGGCTGGAGTGCAGTGGCATGATTAAAGCTCATTGCAGCCTCAACCACCCAAGCGATCCACTCACCTCAGCCTCCCGAGTAGCTGGTACCACAGGCAAGTGCCACCCTGCCCAGCTAATTTTTTTTTTTTTTGTAGGTGGGGTCTTACACTACATTGACTAGGCTGGGAGGTATATATGTCTTTGTTAGTTTTTGGAACATAATACTCTGGGTGGAGCTCTGTCAAGCACCTTCAGCATTAAATTGTATTTATTTGTTTACTTACCTACCCTCTCAACCTAGTAGATTCAGAGCTCCGAATCCTCGTTACCATGGCTAAGTACCAGGCATTGCTATGAATATTCTGTAAATATTTGTCCATTGAGTTTATATTGAGGGGGGTGGGCTACAGTGTTGAGAAAGACATGGCTTCCCTAAGATTTAGTGCCTTAGAAATTTCGCCATATTAAATACCATATGGTTGACGCACTCCTACCTTAGTCTGAATTGAATAAAGTATGGGTGTGTCTAGGCAGAAGGAAGCTGAGAAATACATGCATGATCTCAGGAGCTTGTGAGTAGAAAAGGTACTGTGTAATAAAACAAGAATGCTAGCCTCAGTGGCTCACATCTGTAATCCCAGCACTTTGGGAGGCCAAGGCGGGTGGATCACATGAGGCTAGGAATTCAAGACCAGCCTGGCCAACATGGTGAAACCCCATCTCTACTAAAAATACAAAGATCGCTGGGCGTGGTGGCGCGCATCTGTAATCCCAGCTACTTGGGAGGCTGAGGCACTAGAATCGCTTGAACCTGGGAGGTGGAGGTTTCAGTGAGCCGAGATCACACTACTGCACTCCAGCCTGGGAGACAGTGAGACTGTCTCATGAAAAAGGAAAAACAAAACAAAACAAAACAAAACAGGAACGCTAGCCATGCTAGCCTGGGTAACATGGCAAGACTCCATCTCTACAAAAAATTAAAAAGAAAAGTAGCCAGCCACAGTGGCATGTTCCAGCAGTCCGAGCTACTCTGGAGGCTGAGGTGGATCACTTGAACCCAGGAGTTTGAGGCTGCAGTGAGCTACGATCATGCCACTGCAGTCTGGCCTGGGTGACAGAGCGAGACCCTGTCCCTTAAAAATTAAAAAGTTGTCAACAAATAATTTTTGAAGATCTGCCATGTGCCAGCCACTTTGCTAAGCAATAGGGATACAATGTAAATGAGACAGACAAGATTCTTGTTTTATGGGATTTGCATTAGAATGGAAAGAGACAGACAATAAGCATATAAACCAGTAAAGTGATTTTAGACATACCTAAGAGCTATAAAGAACATAAACTGGGGAGAATTTTTTTTTTTTTTTTGAGACAGAGTCTCGCTCTGTCGCCCAGGCTGGAGTACAGTAGCACAATCTAGGCTCACTGCAAACTCCGCCTCCTGGGTTCAAGCAATTTTTCTGCCTCAGCCTCCCGAGTAGCCAGGATTACAGGTGCCCGCCACCGTGCCCAGCTAATTTTTTGTATTTTTAGCAGAGACGGGGTTTCGCCATGTTAGCCAGGCTGGTCTCAAACTCCTGACCTCAGGCGATCCACCCGCTGCAGCCTTCCAAAGTTCAGGGATTACACGCGTGAGCCACTTTGCCAGTCCCCAAGGCATAGTCTTAATAGGTCCTAAGAACATGTGCCCAAGGTCGTTGGGTTACAGCTTGATTTTATATGTTTTAGGGAGACATAAGACATCAATCAATACATGTCAGCTATACATTGGTTTAGCCTGGAAAGGTTGGGGAGGGGAGCTTACAGGTCCTAGGTGGATTCAAAGAGTTTCTGATTGGCAATTTGTTGAAAGAGTTAAGTTATTATCTTAAGACTCGGAATCGGCCAGAAACAGTGGCTCACACCTGTAATCCCAGCACTTTGGGGGCCAAGGAGGGTGGATCACCTGAGGTCAGGAGTTTGAGACCAGCCCCCCAACATGGTGAAACCCTGTATCTACTAAAAAAAAAAAGAAAAAAAAAAATTAGCCGGGGTTTGTAATGCATCCCTGTTGTAATCCCTGCTACTTGGGAGGCTGAGGCAGGAGAATTGCTTGAACCTGGGAGGCAGAGGTTGCAATGAGCTGAGATCCTGCCACTGCACTTCAGCCTGGGTGACAGCAACACTCTGTCTCGAAACAAAACAAAACAAAAAACTTGGAATCAATAGAAAGGAGTATCTGGGTTAAGATAAGGGGTGGGTTGTGGAGATTAAAGTTCTTACTATGTAGATGAAGTCTCACAGGTGGGTGCCCTTAGAGGCAATAGATGGCAAATGTTTCCTGTTTAGATCTCTAAAAGGTGCTAGACTGAACCAATCTCTTCAGGATCAGAAAAAGACCTGGAAAAGGGTCAAAATTCTCTATAGAATGTAAATTTCCCCCACAAGAGACCGTTTTGCAGGGTCATTTAGAAATATGTCAAAGAAGGCCAGGCACGGTGGCTCATGCCTGTAATCCCAGCACTTTGGTCACGAGGTCAGGAGATCGAGACCATCCTGGCTAACACAGTGAAACCCTGTCTCTACTAAAAATACAAAAATTAGCCGGGCATGGTGGCGGGTGCCTGTAGTCCCAGCTACTCGGGAGGCTGAGGCAGGAGAATGGCATGAACCCAGGAGGCGGAGCTTGCAGTGAGCTGAGATTGCGCCACTGCACTCCAGCCTGAGCAACAGAACGAGACTCCGTCACTCTGTCTAAAAAAAAAAAAAAGAAATATGTCAAAGAAATATATTTTGTGGTAAAATACTTTAATATTTTAGGGCCTGCTGGCTGTCATGTGATGCTATACTAGAATCAGGTTGGAATTTGGTATCTTATTGCTACAAAGTATGTTTTGTCGGCCTCAAGGTCCCTGTTTTAATGTCAATGCTGGGCAGCTGTGCCCGAATTCCGAGAGGAGAGTATAATGAGGCACGTTCAACACCCTCTTTCTATCATAGCCTGAACTGGTTTTTCAGGTTTACTTTGGAATCCCCTCGGCTGAGAAAAGGGGTCCATTCAGTTGATTGGGGGTCTTAGAATTTTTTTTTTTTTTTTTTTTGAGACGGAGTCTCGCTGTGTCATCCAGGCTGGAGTGCAGTGGCACCATCTCGACTCACTGCAAGCTCCACCTCCCGGGTTTCTGCCATTCTCCTGCCTCAGCCTCCCGAGTAGCTGGGACTACAGGCGCCTGCCACCATGCCCGGCTAATTTTTGTATTTTTAGTAGAGACGGGGTTTCACCGTGTTAGCCAGGATGGTCTCGATCTCCTGACCTCATGATCCGCCCGCCTCGGCCTCCCAAAGTGCTGGGATTGCAGGCGTGAGCCACCGCGCCCAGCCGGGGGTCTTAGAATTCTAGTTTTGGTTTGCATTAGTGTCACCCAACTAAGACAGTTTATATATTCTATTGCATTATATGTATATGATTTCTTGTCTTGTTCCTGATCTTTGGGGAAAGCATCCTGTCTTTTGCCTTTGAGCATTAGCTGTGGGTTTTTCATAGAGTTCCTCCATTGTTTTTTTTTCCTTTTTTTTTTTTTCTTTTTTTTTGGAGACAGAGTCTTGCTTTGTCACCCAGGCTGGAGTGCAGTGACGCGATCTTGGCTCACTGCAATCTCTGCCTTCTGGGTTCAAGTACCTCTCCTGCTTCAGCCTCCCAAGTAGCTGGGACGCGCCACCATGGCCAGCTAATTTTTGTATTTTTAGTAGAGACGGGGTTTCGCCATGGTGGCCAGGCTGGTCTCGAACTCCTGACCTCAGGTGATCCATCCACCTTGGCCTCCCAAAGTGCTAGGATTACAGGCGTGAGCCACTGTGCCCGGCTCCTCCATTGTTTCACTGCCTGCAAGCAGGCTCAGTAGGACTGAGCTCCTACTCTGTACGCAGCACTGAATATGTGGCACTACATAAACAGATTGTTTTCCCAATGACAGTGGCAAGAGATAGAAAAATTCCTAGGCAGATAGGGGCAAGTCCCTGGTGAAACCCAACCTTCAAGCCAAAGGCAGCTTAAAGCCTGAAAACTGAGCTGCCAGTTCTGGGTAGAGTCCACAACCAAAGTGAGAACTTCCTTGATACCTTTTAGCCAATTGAATGGTGCTTTTTTCCAGGCCTGCCCATAGACCAATCAGCATGTATGCCCCCATTCTGAGCCCATATAAACCGTGGACTCACCACACATTGGGCTACCCTCTTTCAGGCTCCCCTGTCACACAGGGCTACCCACTTCGGGTCCCCTGTCATTATCGAGAGCTTTTCTGTCACTCAATAACATTCTTCCCTGCCTTGCTCACTCTCCAGTGTCTGCCTAACCTCATTCTTCTTGGTTGCAGCACAAGAACCTGGAACCCACCAAATGGTGGGTGTATAAAGAGCTGTAACACTGTAGCTCTCCTTCCTGCTCGCCGAGCAAAGGGGGAGAAAAAGCCACTGTGCACCACATGCCCCCATTCACCAAACTGCGGGCGACGGGACTGGAGGAGCTGTGACACAAATAAGCTGTAATACGCCCCCCATTCACTGTGCTGCAGGCAGCAGGAATGAGAGAGAGCTGTGTCATTTCTTGGGGACTCAAACCTTGGGACATCCCAGGCAAGAGCCATAACACCCCTTGGTGCTCCATGGTTGCTGGCATGTTCGTGTTTTCAGCCGCCACCGCGTTCCCCTCGTCTCAACGCTGGTGCCTAACATGAAAATGGTCCACAGCATGCCTGGCTCAGCTGCAGGCTGAGCACGGAATCCTTGCGCGTGCACAGGATCTGGGCTGGTAGCCTGAGCTGAGCGCAACCTGCCAAGGCAAACTGGTGGAGTGAGCCCAGGAGTAAGCCCAGAGCCAAGCCAAGCCTGGACAGAGGCGCTGCCAGCCGTGGATATTTCCAGGTGTCGAAGTGGCATCAAAAGCATCCTGTGTCACTAACATCATTGCAATGCTACTTCTTTATGCACCAAAATGTTTTGACTTATTGCTTTGTTTTCTTTTAACCATTTTGTACAGAAATCATTCTCAAAAGCTAAACATCCTCGGCCACTTTCTTTTTTCTCTCTCTCTCTCTTTTTTTTTTTGTGATGGAGTTTCACTCTTGTCGCCCAGGCTGGAGTGCAATGGCATGATCTCGGCTCATTGCAACCTCCGCCTCCTGGGTTCAAGCAATTCTCCTGCCTCAGCCTCCCGAGTAGCTGGGATTAACGGCGCCCACCACCACACCTGGCTAATTTTTTGTATTTTTAGTAAAGATGGGGTTTCACCATGTTGGCCAGGCTGATCTCAAACTCCTGACCTCAGGTGATCCACCCGCCTTGGCCTCCCAAAGTGCTGGGATTACAGGCGTGAGCCATCGCACCCAGCCCATCCTTGGCCACTTTCAACATAACATAGGCCAGGCACAGTGGCTCATGCCTGTAATCCCAGCACTTTGGGAAGCCAAGGTTGGGAGATCGTTTGAGCCCAGGAGTTCGAGACCAGCCTAGGAAACATAATGAGACCTTGTCTCTACAAAAAAAAAAAAAAAAAAAAAAAGAATTTAATTAGCTGGGTGTGGTGGCGTACATCTGTACTTCCAGCTACTTGGGAGGCTGAGACAGGAGGATTACTTGAGCTCAGAAGGTGGAGGCTGCAGTGAGCTATGATCATGCCACTGCACTCCAGCCTGGGCAACACAGTGAGTCCCTGTCTCCAAAAATAAAAATGAAAAATGAAAAATAAAATAAACATAATACATATCGTTCAGTTGTTGCTTTAGCACTGGGACATCATTGTGATGTGTCACTCTGGTGGCACATAATGTGGGGATACTATAACTGCCCAGTGGGTTCACCTTGCCCTCTGGTTAGGCACAGCCAATTTATCAAGACAGAAATTGCAATGGAGAAAGAGTAATTCGCACAGAGCTGGCTGTGCAGGAGACCAGAGTTTTATTATTACTCAAATCAGTCTTCCTGAGCCTTCGAGGATCAGAGTTTTTAAAGATAATTTGTGGGGCACGGGCTTGGGAAGTGAGGAGATGGAATCATAGGGGGTTGAAGTGAGGTTTTCTTGCTGTTTTCTGTTCCTGGGTGGGATGGCAGATCTGGTTGAGCCTTATTACAGGTCTGGGTGGTGTCAGCTGATCCATGGAATGCAGGGTCTGCAAAATATCTCAAGCACTGATCTTACGTTTTACAATAGTGATGTTATCCCGAGGAACAGTCTGGGGAGGCTCATACTCTTGGAGTCAGAGGCTACATGGCCCCTAAACTGTAATTTCTAATCTTGTAGCTAATTTGTTGGTCCTGCAAAGGCAGACTGGACCCCAAGCAAGAAGGGGGTCTTTTCAGGAAAGGGCTATTATTAATTTTGTTTCAATGTCAAACCATGAACTGAATTCCTTCCCAAAGCTAGTTCGGCCTATGTCCAGGAATGAACAAGGACAGCTTAAAAGTTAGAAGCAAGATAGAGTCAGTTAGGTCCGATTTCTTTCACTGCCACAATTTCCACAGTTTCAATACCTTTGGGAACTTATTGGACGGCTGTTTCAATACCTTTGGGAACTTATTGGACGGCTTGTCCCTTCAAAGAATCACTCCAAACTGCTGTGTTTTTGCATTTCTGTATCTTTTTTTTTTTTTTTTTTAACAAATACATATTGTCCTGTTCCTATCTGTTAATTCACGCTTTTTCTGACCTTCATATGCCTGCGTCTGAGAACATTCTCTTCTAAAAGGCAATTTCTAATTTGGTGAGACTGCCAAAGAGCCACAGAGTTTTTAAAAGTTTTTATAAAACAAGAACAAGTACACTGAGGAGGACATTTTCCTATGAATAAAGTGCAATACCTTGTTTGGTGACTTAAATGCCTCTTATTTCCTAGGTTCTCAGCTCTGTTCTGGATGAATCACTGTCAGGTATACAGTATTATTGTATCATAAATAAAATTATTTTTTAAGTCTTCTAGTTCTCTCCCCCTTACCCCACTCCCAGTTAATTAGCTTTTTGGCAGTTCTAGAACTGGGCAACAGAAGAGGTTGGCTTTTAGACAGAGAAGAGCTAAAGAAAGAGCAAGACCCTGTCTCAAAAAAACAAAGAAAGAAAGCAGAAGCAAAGAACAAAGAGCATATTGGTGATTTCAAAGCTATGTTTCTTATAAGGCAGGGACAGAGAGACAGAACAATAGAAAAATAACTGATTAGTAAACATCAAGCTCCTTTTTTCCTGTAAGGACTAAAGCAGAGGGAACTTCATTATCATGCCAATTGAAGATTTAAACTGGCCTGTTTGGGA
Source organism: Symphalangus syndactylus (assembly GCF_028878055.3). Taxonomy (NCBI): domain Eukaryota; kingdom Metazoa; phylum Chordata; class Mammalia; order Primates; family Hylobatidae; genus Symphalangus; species Symphalangus syndactylus. The sequence goes on from NC_072440.2 coordinate 19,033,853, forward strand.
AATTATTTGTGATTTGGGGGAGGGTCAGTCAACTTGGTTTGGGTTTAGTGATATGGAACTTTGGCATAGGTGAGTCCCTTTTGATTTTTGGTCTTGTCCGTTGGATCCAAGAGCAGAAACTCAGTCCAAAACAATAGCATCCTATACTTTTTATTTAACACATTTAATCACATAGATTCAAATGCATAATACAAAGATGGTCAGAAATTGACAGATCCGGCCCAGTGCAGTGGCTCACATCTGTAATCCTAGCATTTTGGGAGGCTGAGGCAGGTTGATAGCTGAGGTCAGGAGTTCAAGACCAGCCTGGCCAACATAGAGAAACCATGTCTCTACTAAAAATACAAAAATTAGTTGGGTGTGGTGGCACATGCCTGTAATCCCAGCTACTCAGGAGGCTGAGGCAGGAGAATCTCTTGAACCTGGGAGGCAGAGATTGCAGTGAGCTGAGATCGGGCCATTACATTCCAGCCTGGGAGACAGAGTGGGACTGCATCTCAAAAAAAAAAAAAAAACAAAAAACAAGAAATTGACAAATCCACTAATCACATAGAACTCTTAACATCTCTTTTTGAAAATTAGGCTAAAGAATATTTGAGTAATATAATTATTTACCTCGTTGATATGGCATAAGATATATGTATTTGGTGTCCGTCCCTGGTTCCTGGCACACAACTCCTAAAACCCTTGGAGTCAGAGGAGTAATAAGAGTATCTTTTGTATGCTGACGAGATGACTGATGGGGCTCGAAGCCCCTAGATAGCTTCAAGATGGGGGTTAGTCACCAGAAAGCCCAAGGTAGGATTAGAGGGTTGGGACTTTCAGTCCACACCCCACCCCCAACTTCCAGGGAGGAGAGAGAAAGTGGAGTTGATCATCAGTGGCCAATGATATAATCAGTTGTCACCCTGAAATAATCAAAACATCAGCATCCAGTTTTAGAGAGTATATTCAAGCAAAAAGCTGGGAACAGCCATCCGGGTAACATAGACTCCAGAGAAATGGGGTCAGTGCTCCAAAATTAAAAGTTAAGGTCTTGCTTGTATTGGCTGAAAATAAAGAAGTTTAGTAGGATTATAACATTTTCTATACCAGAGTGGTTTATGAGTTACAATTTAATTAGTTGCAGTTTATTTTCTTTTCCTTACAGCTTTCCTTTTCTTTACAACTTGTTTTCATTTCCTTTCCAATTCAAAGGTGTGTATTTGACATTCTATCTTGGATAATATGATAGTCATGAAGTCTTTGTGTGGGATGGAAAAGAGGGAGGTTAATCTATAATGAAAATCAACAGTTAAGAGGGAAGGGGTCCCTGATGCTCTTTAGTCATTTACAACATTTTACAAAACAATGTAGGTAAGGAAGAAGGCCACTCTATAATCAGAGAAATATAAGTCACAGCTGGCTGCCTAGGTTATAGCTGCCTGCTTATGACACTCAGGTCCCATAATCACATTCCCTTAAGGTTCAAAATATTTTAAAGTTCCAACTGACACAGGATTCTTTCAGTGCCACCTCACCAGCTAGAAATCTTCATGGCCGGGGTCACCCCTACCCGGGCCTCGCTTAGCTCTGGGCTCACCGATGGGCTCACGCTCCCCACTCAGTACAGCAGGCTGTGCTTGGTTCATGCTACAAGCCCAGAGTCTGCACCCGTCGTGGTTCTGCACTCAGCCTGCAGCTGGTCCAGGCATGTCATGACTGTCTTCCACCTTGAGCGCCCACATCTGGACGAGGGGGACACAGCAGCACCTGAAAACTTGGAGATGCCAGCAACCACAGAGCCCCAAGGGGTGTTATGGCTCTCACCTGGGGAGTCCTGAGGTCTGAGCCCCCAAGGACTGTTAGAGCTCTCTCTCCTTCCTGCTGCCTACAGCACAGCAAATGGTGGTGGTGGGGAGCATCTTACAGCTCATTCATGTTACAGCTTATGTTTGTTCCTGCCTCCCAGTGGCAAATGAGAGGACATGTTATGGCTCATTAGTTCCTGCCATCCACATGCTTCAGTGAACGGGGCATCGATCCTGCTGCCCCACTCTGGCCTGCGGTTCCTGGGCTGCTCCAGCCCCACTGCTGCCTCTTCCCATCACGTGGGATGGCCGCCTGACACTGACAGAGGGTGGGTGGGCTACAGCGTTACAGCTCCTTTCGCACCCATGATTCAGTGGGTCCCAGGTTCTTGTCTCATGTCCCAGAAGAATGAGGTTACATGGCCACCAGAGAGTCAGCAGGGCAGAGAAGCTTTTATTGAGCAACAGAACAGCTCTCAACATGAGAGGGGACCTGAGGTGGGTAGCCTTCTGTGTAAGAGGGGGCCTGAAGGTGGGTAGTCCCAACATGTGGCTGAGTCCAGGGTTTTTATGCGCTCAGGATGGGCGTGTGCATGCCGACTGGTCCATGGGCAGGCCTGGAAAAAGCACCATTCGACTGGCTAAAAAGGCATTGAGGAAGTTCTCACTCCGCTTGTGGACTCTATATGGAATTGGCAGCCCATTTTTCAGGCTTCGGGCTGTCTTTGGCTTGAAGGTTGGGTTTCACCGGGGACCTGCTTCTGTCTGCCTAGGAATTTGTCTGTCTCTTGCTGCTTTCACAACCACTTAGATTTTGAATTACTTATTTTCACACAATCATGCCTACATAATGAAGACTATAAAAACCTAAAATGTGCCAGGCGTAGTGGCTCACACCTGTAATCCCAGCACTTTGGGAAGCCGAGGTGGGCAGCTCACCTGAGGTTGGGAATTCGAGACCAGCTTGACCAACGTGGAGAAACCCCATCTCTACTAAAAATACAAAATTAGCCTGTAATCCCAGCTACTTGAGAGGCTGAGGCAGGATAATCTCTTGAACCTGGGAGATGGAGGTTTTGGTGAGCCGAGATCGTGCCATTGCACTCCAGCCTGGGCAACAAGAGTGAAACTCCGTATCAAAAAAAATAAAACTAAACTAAAATGATTAGATTCAGAGAGTTTCTGGATTGCAGAACATGTGGAGGTGCCTAGAGGGTGGTGTGCCCAGAAATGGCCTGAAAGTTCATCCCCCTCCCTCATGCCTTGCCCTATGTATCTCTTTCATTATGCTGTTCATCTGTATCCTTTGTAATATCCTTTAGAAAATAAATGTGTACATGTAAATAAAGTATGTCACTGAGCTCTGTGAGCCACTCTAGAAAGTTAATCAAACTCAAAGAGGGGGTGGGGGGGAGCCCTGATTTATAGCCAGCCAGTGAGAAGATCAGGTTACAACCTGGGGGTTGCAATTGACCTCTGAAGTCAGAGGCAGTCTTGTGGAACTGAGCACTCAACCTGTGAGATGTGATGCTATTGAATTGGAGGACACCCAGCTGTTGTCCACGGGAGACTCTGCTAAAGAATTGCTTGGGCCAGGCACGGTAGCCCATGCCTGTATTCCCAGCACTTTAGGAAACTGAGGCAGGTGGATCACCTGAGGTTAGGAGTTCGAGACCAGCCTGGCCAACATGGTGAAACCCCATCTCTACTAAAAATACAAAAATTAGCCAGGCATGGTGGTGCACGCCTGTAATTTCAGCTACTCAGGAGGCTGAGGCAGGAGAATTGCTTGAACCCTGGAGGCAGAGGTTGCAGTGAGCTGAGATTGTACCACTGCCCTCCAGCCTGGGTTACAGAGCGAGACTGTCTAAATAATAATAATAATAATAATAATAATAATAATAATAATTGCTTGGTTATATGTGGGAAGAAATCCCTGCACATTGAGAATGAAAAGTAGCTTAGAGCAGTCTGAGCTATGTGAGGTTTGCAAAATGTATCACACCCAGAGAGTCATGAGTATACTTCAGTCACACAAACATACCTACACCCAGGCAATTGTTTAAAAGCATTTTCTTCTTTCTTTCCTTACCTGTAGTTTCCAGACTGGCTGATAAATGACCTAAAATGTTATCACAAGTTGCAGAATGTGACTCTTAACCATTATCTTCATGTTGCTAGAATTCATGATACGAAAAAGCAATGTATAGCCAATCAATAGCTTATGTTATTTTAATGAACCAATGTAAGAACTACTCCTTCTTTTTTCCTTTAAAAACCCATGTCTAGCTACTGCTAATTGGAGCATATATTCAGGGCAACTTGAATCTATGTCTTCTGGGTTGCAGTCTTCAAATTTGGCCCAAACAAACCCTACTTAAAAAAAAACAAAACAAACAAAAAAAAAACGGGTCTGGGCGCAGTGGCTCACACCTGTAATCCTAGCACTTTGGGAGGCCGAGGTGGGTGGATCGCCTGAGGTCAGGAGTTTGAGACCAGCCTGTCCAACATAGCGAAACCCTGTCTCTACTAAAGCTACAAAATTAGCTGGGTGTAGTGGTGGGCGCCTGTAATCTCCAGCTGAGGCAGGAGAATCGCTTGAACCCTGGGGGTGGAAGTTGCAGTGAGCGGAGATCACGGCCATTGCATTCCAGCCTGGGCGTAAGAGCAAAACTCCGTCTCAGGAAGAAAACAACAACAACAACCAAAAATGTTACTTATATTAATTTTGCCTCAGTTTGTTTGTCTGTTTCTCTCTCTCTCTCTCTGTTTCTTTCTTCTTTTTATTTTTGGAGACAGAGTCTCACTCTGTCACCCAGGCTGGAGTGCAGTGGTGCAATCTTTGCTCACTGCAACCTCTGTCTCCCAGTTCAAGCAATTTTCATGCCTCAGCCTCCCCAGTATCTGGGATTACAGGGTCACGCCACCATGCCCAGCTAATTTTTGTATTTTTTTTTAGAGACGGGGTTTCACCACCAGGCTGGTCTTGAACTCCTGACCTCAATTGATCACCCGCCTCAGCCTCCTAAAGTGCTAAGCTAGCCATGGTGCCTGGTCCGAATATATTTTTAAAATGTGCCTTAAAATTTCTCAATACAAAAAGGTTCAATGAACATTATCTAGGAAATAAAGACTAAAAAAAAAATAAGATTACTAGGTAGAAAATAAACGTTTAAATTCATAGAAAGGGATTGGAAGATTATATACCAAACTTCTTTTTTTTGAGATGAGGTCTCGCTCTGTCGCCCAGGCTGGATTGCAGTGGCACAATCACAGCTATATATATATATGTGTATATATAAACGTGTGTGTATATATACGTGTGTATATATACATGTATATATACGTGTGTATATATACATGTATATATATATATACATGTATATATATATATATATACATGTATATATATATATACATGTATATATATATATATATATACATGTATATATATATATATACATGTATATATATATATATATATACATGTATATATATATAGATATATATATATATACACACACACACATAATTTTCTAAATAAAGAAAGTTCTGAAATTTTAGGTTAAAAGGTGTATTAGGGCCGGGTGCAGTGGCTCATGCCTGTAATTGCAGCACTTTGGGAGGCTGAGGTGGGCAGATCACTTGAGACCAGCCTGGCCAACATGGTGAAACCCCATTTGTGCTAAAAATACAAAAATTAGCCAGGTGTAGTGGCAGGTGCCTATAATTCCAGCTACTCGGGAGGCTGAGGCAGGAGAATCATCTGAACCTGGGAGGTGGAGTTTGCAGTGAGCTGTGATGGCACCACTGTACTCTAGCCTGGGCAACAGAGCAAGACTGTCTCAAAAAAAAAAAAAAAAAAAAAGATGTATTAGTCAGTGTTCTCCAGAGAAACAGAACCAACAGGATATTATCAAAAAGATTTATTATAGGAATTGATCACTTCTCGGCCTTTTGGCTAAGATCAAGTGTAGATTTATTATGGGAATTGGCTCATGCAGTTATGGAGGCCAAGAAGTCCCAGGATCTGCCATCTGCAAGCTGAAAAATGAGGAAAGCTGGTGGTATAATTCAGTCTGAATCTGAAGACTGAGGACAAGAGGGACAATTGTGTAAGTCCCAGTCTAAGCCCAAAAGCAAGAGCTAGGAGCACCGACCTCCAAGGGCAAGAGAAAATGGATGTCAGCCCAGAAAGAGCAGATTCGCCCCTCCTCCACCTTTTGTCCACTCAGCAGTGGATGATACCCACCCGCACTGACGGGGAGGATCTTTTTCTATTTTTTTTTTTTTTTTTCTGAGATGGAGTCTCGCTCTCTCGCCCAGGCTGGAGTGCAGTGGTGTGATCCCCGCTCACTGCAAGCGCTGACTCCCGGGTTCACGCCATTCTTCTGCCTCAGCTGCCCAAGTAGCTGGGACTACAGGCGCCCGCCACCACGCCCGGCTAATTTTTTTGTATTTTTAGTAGAGACGGGGTTTCACCGTGGTCTTGATCTCCTGACCTCGTGATCCGCCCACCTCGGCCTCCCAAAGTGCTGGGATTACAAGCGTGAGCCACCGCGCCCGGCCTAGAAAAATAATTTCATCCAAGTTGCTCTTCCAAGGGTTCAGAGAGGAATGTGAGTTTTTGTTTTTTGTTTTTTGTTTGTTTGTTTTGTTTTTTTTTTAGTCAGAGTCGCACTCTGTCACCAGGGTGGAGTGCAGTGGTGCGATCTCGGCTCACTGCAATCTCCGCCTCCCAAGTTCAAGCGATTCTCCTGCCTCAGTCTCCTGAGTAGCTGGGACTACAGGCACATGCTACCACGCCCGGCTAATTTTTTGCATTTTTAGTAGAGACAGGGTTTCACCATCTTGGCCAGGATGGTCTTGAACGTGATCTGCCCGCCTCGGCCTCACAAAGTGCTAGGATTACAGGTGTGAGCCACTGCGCCCGGCCAAGTTATTTTTTAAATAATCAGTGGTTCAAGTAGCAAGCTCCCTGGGTGTGGCCTCAGGAGACCTGGGGTCAAGTCCTATTTAGTTGTTTCCTTCGTTCTTTACTTGAATGTCTGGTGGCTTTTGGCAATGGCGTCACATCTTTGAAGATTGTTTTCTCTTCTTTTTTCTGTTGCTTTTTTAATTTGTTTGTTTTTTGAGACAGGGTCTTGCTCTGTCACCTGGGCTGGAGTGCAGTGGTGCAATCACAGCTCACTGCACCTTGAAGTTTTGGGCTCAAGTGATCCTCCCACGTTAGCCTCCTGAGTAGCTAGGACTACATGTGCCAACACACCCGGCTAATTTCTTTTTGGTAGAGATAGGGTCTCACTTTGTTGCCCAAGCTGGTCTTGAACTCATGGGCTCAAGTGAGCCTCCTGCTTCAGCCTCCCAAAGTGCTGCAATTACAGGCATGCCACCACATCTGGCCTAGTTTTCTGTCCTATACAGTGGGTGTTTTACATAACAATCTTGGAAAGATGTTCGAGGATTCAATTAAATTAAAAAAAAATTAAAAATAAATAGCCGAGCGCGGTGGCTCATGCTTGTAATTCCAGCACCTTGGGAGGCCGAGATGAGCAGATCACAAGGTCAGGAGTTTAAGACCAGCCTGGCCAATGTGGTGAAACTCTGTCTCTACTAAAAATACAAAAATTAGCTGGGTGTAGTGGCTCACACCTGTAGTCCCAGCTACTCAGGAGGCTGAGACAGAAGAATCGCTTGAATCCAGGAGGTGGAGGCTGCAGTGAGCCGAGATCTCGCCACTACACTCCAGCCTGGGCAACAGAGTGAGACTCCGTCTCTCTCTCTCTGTCTCTCTCTCTCTATATATATATACATATATATATATATAGAGAGAGAGAGAAATGAGAAGCTATTATGGTATAGTGATGGTATTCTTATTGTTTGATCGTGTAACAAAAATCTGTTGCTCTGAGTTCTGATCTGTAAGGGGTTTTGTTTTGTAATCCTCCAGCACATCTCCAAGCTCCATTCTGGAAGCACGCCACATCCAACAGCTGATATCATATCACAATGAACAGATAATTGCAGGGTCAGGTTTTGTGTTTTCATTTTTTTTTTTTTTTTTTTTGAGGTGGAGCCTCACTCTGTCGCCCAGGCTGGAGTGCAGTGGCACGATTTCGGCTCACTGCAAGCTCCGCCTCCCAGGTTCATGCCATTCTCCCGCCTCAGCCTCCCTAGTAGCTGGGATTACAGGTGTGCACCACCATGCCTGGTTAAGTTTTGTATTTTTAGTAGAGACAGGGTTTCATCATGTTGGTCAGGCTGGTCTCGAACTCCTGACCTTGTGATCTGCCTGCCTCGGTGTCCCAAAGTGCTGGGATTCCAGGCGTGAGCCACGGCGCCCGGCCAGGCTTTGTGTTTTCTATTGGCTGTCATCACAGTCCAGCTTGTTTATTTCCATCTGAGGGAAGCAGATTCATTCTCTTATTGTATCCCGTTCTGTCACGTTCGCACCGAGTGTCTCTTTATTAATTGTAAATTCCAAGAGAAAACATCTCTATTTCAGCAGAGATCTACATCTCACATGACTAAGTGGCCTTTTTAGGGAGGCTGCTCTGTGGTGTGTTGCGTTCCCTAAGAGACAGGCTTGTAGCTATAGAAACTGTAACCTTGTGTGGCCAATGGTATGGCAGGGGTAGCGCTGACTTTGTTGATTTCTTTCTTCTTCACTGTGGTTCAAAATACCTGGGGACATTGCTGAAATAACTGAAAGCTGGTTCCCCTTCCCCTATTGCCCCAACTGTGTCTTTTGCCCTTCTATAGCATTAGATGTAGAACTCGGAAGATTTTTTATTTTTATTTTTGAGACAGGGTCTCATTCTGTCACCCAGGCTGGAGTGCAGTGGTGCAGTCTCGGCTCACTGCAACCTCCACCTCCCAGGTTGAAGTGATTCTCCTGCCTCAGCCTCCTGTGTAGCTGGGATTACAAGCACATGCCACCACACCTGGCTAATTTTTGTATTTTTAGTAGAGATGGGGTTTCGCCGTGTTGGCCAGGCTGGTCTTGAACTCCTGACCTCAAGTGATCCTCCCACCTCGGCCTCCTAAAGTGCTGAGATTACAGGTGTGAGCCACCACGCCCAGCAGGACCTGGTATCTTCTAAATCAGAGTAGGATTTTGTTTCACAGGTCCTCGAGATTAGGAAAATAAATACGTAAAATAAAATAAAGAGGCCAGACTGGGTGGCTCACAACTATAGTCCTAGCACTTCGGGAGGCTGAGGCTGGTAGACCAGCCTGGCCAACATAGCGAAACCCCATCACTACAAAAAATACAACAATTAGCCGGACGTGGTGCTGAGCACCTGTAGTCCTGGCTGCCCCGGAGGCTGAGGCGGTAGGATCGCTCAAGTCCAGGAAATTGAGGCTGCAGTGAGTGGAGATCATGCCACTGCACTCCAGTCTGGGTGACAAAAAGACCCTGTCTCACAAAAAAAAAAAAGAAAAGAAAAAGAAATAAAGAAAAGAAAAGAAATGAAAAAAGAGAGAGTAAAGGGTGAGAGTGCAAGGGTGGATTAAGAAAAGTAATAATAAAGAAAAAAAGTTTGACTTTGCTGGAATTATCATTACAAGAATGTTGTCTCAGGAAGACAAAACAGAAGGTAAAAAAGCAAGCAAGGATCTAATAAATGATACTGGCAGGCTGCAGATAGACCGTGGGTCCAGAAGGAACTATTTGCACTTTAGAGAAAGGACACCAAAGAAAGAAATGAGCAGTAATTCCCCAGGGCTGTGAAAGGGAGGGGAGCTGCCAAATCTGGTGGAGGAGAGTATTACAGTCACCAGGGAGGTGCGTCCTGCCCTGAGGCAGGAACAGGCAGTTACTTGTTCATTCAGCACACACAGATTGAGTGCTTACTGTGGACCAGGTGCTATGGATCAGGTGCTAGGAGGTGAAAGGTAGGTAGGCTCTGCCCTCGGCTTTCACGTTTTGGGGAGGGCGAGGCACAACTTCCAGAGGAGGCTGTGATTCCAAGTTCACAAAGCCCGCAGGGTAACTCAATATTGCAAAAGGATGCTGCAGGCCTGAGACCACAACTGCCACAGCCCTCTCCTCATCTTTTTGACTTGTAAGTGATTGTGACTCCTGCAATCCAGGCTAACAAAATAAGAGAGATACTTGTTTGGTCCAAATACTCTTAATTGATCCTACGAAATCCATTTTGCTGTGCAAAGGAAGTTGGGCAATGTTCTAGTCCAGACTTGGCCCAGAGAGAGAATTTATACAAGAATCCTATAAACCAGGCCAGGTGTGGTGGCTCACACCTTGAATCCCAGCCCTTTTGGAGGCCACAGCGAGAGGATCTCTTGAGACCAGGAGTTCAAGACCAGCCTGGGCAACATAATGAGACTGCATCTCCACAAAACATTTTTTTTTTTTTTTGAGACGGAGTCTCACTCTGTTGTCCAGACTGGAGTGCAGTGGCACGATCTCAGCTTACTGCAACCTCTGCCTCAGCCTCCTGAGTAGCTGGGATTACAGGCGCCCGCCACTACACCCAGCTAATTTTTTGTATTTTTAGTAAAGATGGGGTTTCACTATGTTGGCCAGGCTGGTCTTACACTGCTGACCTCGTGATTCGCCCGCCTCGGCCTCCCAAAGTGCTGGGATTACAGGTGTAAGCCACCGCGCCTGGCCCACAGAACATTCTAAAAGTTATCCAGGAATGGTGGTGTTCGCCTATAGTCCCAGCTACTCAAGAGGCTGAAGTAGGAGGATCACTTGAGCCCAGGAGGTCGAGGCTGCAATGAGCCATAATCACACCACCGCACTCCAGCCTGACAGAGCAAGACCCTGTCTCTAAAAAAGAAAAAACAAAAAGAATTTTATAAAACAAAATATCACAGCAATGTTTTCAGCCTCTTCCCAATAGCGACCCTATTCCGTCATTCTGGAGATCCACCTTACAACACCCCCTCCCCACCCTTCCTCATGCAAAGGAAACCGTTGACATCCTGCTTGACACAGTTTCTTTGTGGTTTTGTTCGTGCGTATTGATTAGTGTGAGTCGGGTGACTCAGTCCCTAAGAACCTGACCTAGCTTTATGTGCACTGGAAAAGGTGTGCTCGTGGCGGGGCGCGGTGGCTCACCCCTGTAATCCCCGCACTTTGGGAGGCCGAGGTGGGCAGATCACCTGAGGTCGGGAGTTCGAGACCAGCCTGGCTAACATGGAGAAACCCCATCTCTACTAAAAATACAAAATTAGCCAAGCATGGTGGCACATGCCTGTAATCCCAGCTACTTGGGAGGCTGAGGCATGAGAATTGCTTGAACCCGGGAAGCGGAGGTTGTGGTGAGCTGAGATCACACATTCCAGCCTGGGCAACAAGAGCAAGACTCGTCTCAAAAAAAAAAAAAGAAAGAAACAAAAGAAAAGGGGTGCTTGTCCATTCACTCATGTATTTGACAGACATTGATTGAACACCTATGCAAGGGCCAGGCCCTATGCAGGGCTCACAATACAGGAAGGAAGACACAGTCCCTGCCCCTAAGGGACTGGCAACAGAAGGAATCCCTATGGTAAGTAAAGGGACAAACTGGAAAACCATTAAAGCAAAGCTCCTCCTATAACAATAGGTTCTGCAATTTTATAAAAAATCACAACTTCTTGTTGCAGGCAAACTCCACCCCCCCCAACTCCAGAACTGGATCCTGCCCCAGCAGTAGCAGAGTTCTTGACTTGCCTCTGACAGAGCAAATGACAAGGGGTAGGGATGCAGTGGTCCCGAAGATAATTAATTTTCTCATTGATACAATGGAGAAAACAGAAATTAATATATTAAATATCACTTTTCAGCCAGGTGCTGTGGCTCATGCCTGTAATCCCAGCACTTTGGGAGGCCGAAGTAGGAGGCTCATTTGAACCCAAGAGTTCAAGACTAGCTTGGGCAACATAGTGAGACCCCCCATCTTTACAAAAAAAAAAAATACAAAAATTAGCCAGGCATGGTGGTGTTCCTATAGTCCCGGCTATTCGGGAGGCTGAGGTGGGAGGATTGCTTGAGTCCAGGAAATCATAGCTGCAGTGAGCCAAGATCATGCCACTGCACTCCAGCCTGGGCAACAGAGATCGTATCAAAAAGAAAGAAAGGAAGAATATCACTTTTCAGCCAAGTTTTCCAGAAGATGCTGAGAGTCTTATGGTTGTTGGAACGAAAGCATTAATAGCCATTAAACTGTGTCTAAGGACAGAGCGTATTAAACTGTGTATAAGGAGAGATTGTATTTATTTTATTATTTTATTTATTATTATTATTTTTTGAGACGGAGTCTTGCTCTGTCGCCCAGGTTGTAGTGCAGTGGTGTGATCTCGGCTCACTGCAAGCTCTGCCTCCCGGGTTCATGCCATTCTCCTGCCTCAGCCTCCCGAGTAGCTGGGACTACAGGCACCCGCCACCCCACCCGGGTAAATTTTTTGTATATTTTAGTAGATACGGGGTTTCACCGTGTTCTCCAGGATGGTCTCAATCTCCTGACCTTGTGATCCGCCTGCCTCAGCCTCCCAAAGTGCTGGGATTACAGGTGTGAGCCACCACGCCTGGCCCTATTTTATTTTTTAAATAAAATAGAGTTGGGGTCTCACCATGTTAGCCAAGCTCGTCTCAAACTCTTAGGCTCAAGTGATCCCTTGGCCTCCAAAAGTGCTGGGATTATAGGCGTGAGCCACCGTGCCTCCCAAAGTTGTCCTTTTAGATCTAGTTAAGTTAAGGATCTTGAGATGAGAGCACCCTGGATTATACAGGTGGGCCCTATATCCAATGCCCTATATCCAATGGCAAGTATTTTTATAAGAGACACATGGAGGAGAGGCACACAGAGCAGAAGCCCGTGTAAAGATGGAGACGGAGATGAGAGTGATGCAGCCACAAGCCAAGGGACACCTGGTGCCACCAGAAGCTGGGAGAGGCAGGGAAGGCTCCTTCCCTAAGGCATATCCCTGCTGACACCTGGATTGCAGACTTCGGGCCTCCAGAACTGTGAGAGAGAAAATATCTGCTCTTTTAAACCACTGAAGTGGGGCCGGACACGGTGGGTCCCGCCTGTAATCCCAGCACTTTTGGGAGGCCGAGGCCAAGGCGGGTATGTTGGGTAAAAGCTGAGTGTTGGGAAAAAAGCTGAGGCAGGGCTTGCATGTCTGCAATAATGTAAAAGAGACTTGGAACATGTCTGGGGTCCAGAGTCTAAAATCCCTCGTGGCCTTTGGAACACCAAGCTCTGTGCTAAAGGGTGGAAGGCTGCCCTGCCACACCACAATCTAAGCCCAGGGCATAAAAGCTCTCGTGGCTTGGATGGAATCCAGGGCTCAGGGCATAAAAACCCTCATGGCCTCTGGAATGTGTCTAGACTTGCTGGCTCCTTGCTTCTAGTGCTCCCATTACCTCAAGTAGCAGAACATGTTCCATATGCTTCAAACAAAATGCTAAACCGTCACAGCTGTAGATCATGCGCTTGATGCACTGCTTTCTTTCAACCCCCACATCCTCACCACCTGCTTCTTTGATCACCAATAAATAGCGTGGGCTCCCAGAGCTCAGGGCCTTCGCAGCCTCCATACTAGCGTTGGCCCCCGGTCCCCCTTTCACTCTTAACTTGTCTCATTCCTTTGACTCCCCCGGACTTCGTTGCCCCCACAGCCTGGTGTTGGGTCTGATCACCCCAAGAGAGTGGATCACCTGAAGTCAGTCATTCGAGACCATCCTGGCTAACATGGTGAAACCCCGTCTCTACTAAAAATACAAAAATTAGCTGAGCTTGGTGGCAGGCACCTGTGATCCCAGCTACTCTAGAGGCTGAGGCAGGAGAATCGCTTGAACCTGGGAGGAGGAGGTTGTAGTGAGCCGAGATCACATCACTGCACTCCAGCCTGGGCTACAAGAGCGAAACTCTGTTTTAAAAAAAAAAAAAAAAAAAATCCCACCAAAGTTATGATTATTTGGAAGGCAACTATGCTTGCTACTATACCACCAATGCCGCTTGGTTATGTTTGTTACAGCAGTGCTAGGAAACTAATACGTGAATCAACATGCATATGGAAATATTTACAGCCTTTTCTTTAATATGTTTAATTTTTCCCCATGCCTTTGCCATTTCCTTTTTTTCAGAAGGACAGTGGCAGGCTGCACACAGTGGCTCATGCCTGTAATCCTAGCAATTTAGGAGGCCAAGGTGGACAGATCGCTTGACCCCAGGAGTTTGAGACCAGACTGGGCAACATAGCAAAACCCCATCTCAAAAAAAAAAAAAAAAGCCAGGCATTGTGGCCCTCCTGTAGTCCCAGCTACTTGGGAGGCTGAAGTGGGAGGACCACCTGAGCCTGGGAGTTCGAGCCTGCAGTGAGCCGTGATCACCTGGGTGACAGAGTGAGACCCTAACTCAAAAAAAAGAAAAAGGGCAGAGGCAGTCCAGGCTTGAGCCAGCCAATTTGGTCATTTCCTAGCTGTGTGACCAAATGCCAATTTGGTCATTTCCTAGTGGTGTGACCTTAAGCAAACTACTTAATCTCTCAGAGCCCCCATTTCTTCATCTGTAGAATCCCTGCATTGGTATTAAATGAGACTGTCACATAAGTGCTTAGAATCGCGTCTGGCATATTATTAGCAATACACATAAGTGGTAGTTTATGTATTCTCTCCTGTTCCTCAGTGATTTCCTGTCCTCATCAGAATGCTACTTCTTCATGGTAATGAGCCAGTTTTGTTCCTGCCTAGATTTTTTAAAAAATCATTATTACTTGTGATTCATTTACCTCATTATGCTTTTAGGCTATTAGAATGGGGAAAATGTCACTCAGAAGAGTATGAACAAACCAAGCCCCGTGGAATCTCACTTGATAGCCAGGGTTAATCATCAGAAAAGTCAAAAGTCCAGCCATTAGCAAAGTGGAGAGACAAAGAACCCGATTTAACTAATAAGCACTTGAATACCCATGACTTCTAACTGACTCTCTCTCACTCTCTAGACTTTCCTTTGAAATTTGAAAGGGTATGAATAATTTAATTGATTTTCAAAATAATTGACTTGTTTTTGACAAGCGTGTGCATGTTTGCTTGGTTTGTGGTTGAGATGGACCAAAAGAGAGACAAAAGGATTACTAGGTTTAAGGAGACCCTGTCTATCCTGTGTTTCAAATTTCAAAGACAGTATTTGTTCTTAAAACAGTCACTGCTTCCCCTGCTTTGAAGGCATTTAAGAGTATGTCTTCGCTCACAAGAGCATGTCTAGCTTAGCAGCCAGGCGCAGTGGCTCACGCCTGTAGTCCCAGCACTTTGCGAGGCTGAGGCGGGTGAATCACCTGAGGCCCGGAGTTCAAGACCAGCCTGACCAATATGGAGAAACTCCCCCGTCTCTACTAAAAATACAAAAAATTAGCTGGGCGTGGTGGTGCATGTTTGTAATCCCAGCTACTCGGGAGGCTGAGGCAGGGGAATCACTTGAACCTGGGAGGCGGAGGTTGTGGTGAGCCGAGATTGTGTGCCATTGCATTCCAGCCTGGGCAACAGAGCAAGACTCTATCTCAAAAAAAAAAAAAAAAAGAAAAGAAAAAATCACTTATCTCTGAACAGCACACTGGCTTCTTCACTCACAATTATTCCTCATTCAGACCCTAGCAATTTCAGAAAGTGTTGAGTTTGTTACTAGCGCTTGGCCTCCAGGGCTCTCCCTCCACACTGCATTAGTAGCTGAACTGTCTGCTTTGTCTACAGGGCGTGCTCATCTTGCGATTGGACCATCTTCTTTTCCTTTCACTTTCGTGGTCTCTTTCACACAAGTAGGAAAAAAAACGGAAAGCATATTATCTTTTTTTTCTTTTTTGAGACAGAGTCTTTGTTGCCCAGACTGGAGTGCAGTGGCATGATCTCAGCTCACTGCCACCCTGCAACCTCCGCCTCCCGGGCACAAGCTATTCTCCCAACTCAACTTCCTGAGTACCTGGGATTACAGGTGTGCGCCACCATGCCCGGCTAATTTTTCTATTTTTAGTAGAGACAAGGGTTTTGTCGTGTTGGCCAGGCTGGTCTCGAACTCCTGACCTCAGGTGGATCACCTACGTTGTGTGATCCACCTATCTTGGCCTTCCAAAGTGCTGAAATTATAGGTGTGAGCCACCGTGCCCAGCTGGGAAAGTATTTTCTTCCCAAGCCCATACCTTTAACACATTTGCAAATCAAGCATCCCTAATGGTTTACCTTGGCGTGGTTAGAAGTTTTGATTTATACAATATTAGGTTTCCTAAAAGAGGGAGACTTCCCTGTGGCCCTCACCTAAGGGATTTAGGGGTAATTCATGAAGCAAGTATACA
The DNA here is from genome assembly GCF_028878055.3 of Symphalangus syndactylus. Lineage (NCBI taxonomy): Eukaryota > Metazoa > Chordata > Mammalia > Primates > Hylobatidae > Symphalangus > Symphalangus syndactylus. Next base: position 19,049,944 of record NC_072440.2, read on the forward strand.
TAAAAAAAAAAGATCCCTACCATTGCATACCAAAAAAAAAAAAAAGATGGTTACGGTCATACCAATGGCATGTTTAAAACAAGACTTAATTGGCCAGGCGCGGTGGCTCACGCCTGTAATTCCAACACTTTGGGAGGCTGAGGCAGGCAGATTACCTGAGGTCAGGAGTCTGAGACCAGCCTGGCCAACATGGTGAAGCCTTGTCTTTACTAAAAATACAAAAATTAGCCAGGCGTGGTGGCACACACCTGTAATCCCAGCTACTCGGGAGGCTGAGGCAGAAGAATTGCTTGAGCCTGGGAGATGGAGGTTGCAGTGAGCCAAGATCACGCCACTGTACTCCAGCCTAGGCGACAGAGCGAGACTCTGTCTCAAAAAAAAAAATACATAAATAAATAAAAATAAAAAACAAAGACTTAACTGTTGCACTATGATACTGTGACATCTGGAGGCCCATATTTAGTATAATAGGTGAATTACTCATTTTGAAAAAAAACATTTTTATGGCTCTGACCTTGGTAAATTCTGACATCTCTCGTTGATCTGGTTGGCTGTGATTGGGTCAGTTTTCAAGATGCAACAATGAAAGGCTTCATGATGATACCTGGTCCCAATCTCACCAGAAGCCTCAGGGCCAGGGGCCAGCCATTGTTTCACCTGGACTGAGCCCTTTCCATGGCGCAGATGGCAAGTTAAGGATGGGGGAAGGAAAGGGCGAGAAAACTAAAGGAGAAGGAAGATGAGGGTGGCAGAAGAAAGGGGACCAAAGGACGCAAACATTAGGGCAAAAACATTAGAGTTGAAGTGAAGGCTTCAACCAAACCCAGCATATAAAAAATCTCAGTTTGGGCCGGGTGCTGTGGCTCACACCTGTAATCCCAGCACTTTGGGAGGCTGAGGCGGGTGGATCACCTGAGGTCAGGAGTTCGAGACCAGCCTTACCAACATGGTGAAACCCCATCTCTACTAAAAATACAAAAAATTAGCTGGGCTTGGTGGCAGGTGCCTGTAATCCTAGCTAGCTGGGAGGCTGAAGCAGGAGAATTGCTTGAACCCAGGAGGCAGAGGTTACAGTGAGCCGAGATGGCGCCACTGCATTCCAGCCTGGGTGACAGTGCAAGACTCTGTCTCAAAAAAAAAAAAAAAAAAAAAAAAAAAAACATGCTTGAGACTTTAGAACACTTCTCTTAATAACTCATGGGTGAAAGGAGAAATCATGACGGATATTTAAATTATTTAGAATTGAGTGATAATGAACATGCCTCATATCAAAACTTGTGAGATGCCTTAAGGTCATACTTAAAGGGAAAGATATGGCCTTAAATGCTTATAGAAGAAAGGCTTAAAGGTTAATGAGAGATTTTGGGAGGTCGAGGCAGGTGGATCACATGAAGTCAGGAGTTTGAGACCAGCCTGGGCAACTTGGCGAAAACTGTCTCTACTAAGAATAGAAAAATTAGCTGGGTGTGGTGGTGCACACCTATAATTCCAGCTACTCGGGAGGCTGAGGTATGAGGATTGCTTGAGCCTAGGAGGCGGAGGTTGCAGTGAGCAGAGGTTACAGGTGCCCGCCACCACGCCCAGCTAATTTTTGTATTTTCAGTAGAAATGGGGTTTCACCATGGTGGGCAGGCTGGTCTCGAACTCCTGACCTCAGGTGATCCACCCGTCTCGGCCTCCCAAAGCGCTGGGATTACAGGCATGAGCCACTGGCGCCTGACCACTTTTTTTTTTTTTATTATAAAATTCTTATTTATTTTAAATTTTAAAAAGTCTTTACTCTGTGCCTATGATTACCCAGGCTGTTGCTTTTTAACATATGTTGGGTGCCCTGGACGCCGCCTGTCTGTTGCTAGCTGCTGCTGTGGGATGAACCGCCGGCCAGGCTACACTGATTTATACAATATTAGGTTTCCTAAAAGAGGAAGACCTACCTGTGGCCCTCACCTAAGAGCTTTAGGGGCAATTTGTGAAGCAAGTATACATAAAAAAGATTCCTACCATTGCGTACCAAAAAAAAAAAAAAAAAAAAAAGATGGTTACCGTCATATCAACGTCATGTTGCCAGGAGCCCCAAGTGCTCCCGCCCGCCAGGGCCCCGCTCCGAATGCTGCCCATTGCATCGTTTTCCACCTCCCTCCCACCCGGAGCCTCTTCTGAACCCTTCTCATTGGAATCCCTTTCAAGGCAAACCTCATTCTTCATTCTGCTCTCTGAATGCTCTCTCCTGGTCCTCGTTCTTCCCTTGGAACACCGCCCCCTGGTATTGCTCTTGGAAGGCTATTTCTCATTCACACCTTTCAGATCTAGAGGTCTAGGGGTGCGGTTTGCCTCCTCCTCCAGCACCTCCCACAACCAGCTGACTACCCCTCTGTTCCACCTCCCACACGAAGCCTCCCTGGCCCTACTCTCTTCTCCAGCCCCACCACCTCTGTCCCACTGTCCCACTTCAGACCTTATCACACTTGATCTTGATATTACAAGAGCCTCCTCGGCCCCCCTCCGCCTGCACACATTCTTGATCAATTGAGCCACAAAAGGTGGAGGCTGCAATGAGCTATGATTGTGCCACTGCACTCCAGCTTGTGGGCAACAGAGAGACCCATTCTCGAAAAAGAAAAAAAAAGAAATTTAATTTGCATTTAACAAGGTCCCAAGTGAGTTGCTTGCACTTTATTTATTTAGGTTATTTTTTGTTTTTTTGTTTTTTTGAGAGATGGAGTTTTGCTCTTGTTGCCCAGGCTGGAGTGCGATGGTGTGATCTTGGCTCACCACAAACTTCGCCTCCCGGGTTCAAGCGATTCTCCTGCCTCAGCCTCCCAAGTAGCTGGGATTCCAGGCGTGTGCCACCATGCCCGGCTAATTTTGTATTTTTAGTAGAGACAGGGTTTCTCCATGTTGGTCAGGCTGGTCTTCAACTCCTGACCTCAGGTGATCCACCTGCCTCAGCCTCGCAAAGTGCTGGGATTACAGGCGTGAGCCACCACTCCCGGCCTTGTTTGCACTTTAAAATTTGAGAAGCACTAAATACTGAAGAGAAGCATCAGCAAGGTGAGGGGACAAGAGATTTCAAAGTTCACATACTTTTCATTGCCTTAGTTTGGGAGAGCTTGGGGTCAGTGTGGGTGAAGACAGCCAATTGAAATGACCTACTGTAGGCTGGGCATGGTGGCTCATGCTTATAACCCCAGCACTTTGGGAGGCCGAGGCAGGCAGATCACTTGAGGTTAAGAGTTCGAGACCAGCCTGGCCAACATGGCGAAACCCCGTCTCTACTAAAAGTACAAAAGTTAGCTGGGTGTGGTGGTGCACACTTGCAATCCCAGGTACGTGGGAGGCTGAGGCAGGAGAATTGCTTGAACTCAGGAGGCGGAGGATGCAGTGAACAAAGATCATGTCACTGTACTCCAACCTGGGCGACAGAGCAAGACTCTGTCTCAAAAATAAAAATAAAAAATAATTGAAATAACCTACTGACATCCTAGAATGAATAAAATCAATGCAAGCTTTGAGGCTTAGATCTGGAAGAGATCCTCTTATTCTGGAAACAGCTGACAGGTTCAGATTGATGCTGTGCTGCAGTGAATAAGGCAGACAGATGCCAGGATATGTCAGCAAATGGACCTGTCACAGCATCAATTAAGAGAAATGTTGAACACTCACCCCTTTGTCGGAGCCAGCATGAAGCAGGAGCACAGCAGCAGGAGGGCAAGAAGAGGGGAGACAGCTCTGTCCTGGCAACAGGAAATTGCTTCGGGAAGATTGATTTGCACTTAGTGCAAAGTCACTGTGAGGTCAGAAATGGCTACGTGTTGAATCTTTTCTGCATGTTCGACTCACCCGGGTTGTCCTGCCCAGTATGCACTTAGCATTCCTATTACTCATAGAGTCATCACAGGCAGTGGCACTTAAATAATGGACCCTTAAGCCTAACCTTCTGAAAGGCTCCAGTTATCTTTTATTAATACAAACTAGATCTCTAGGGAAGAGCTAAGCTCTCCTACATAGCAGTCAGTGTGGGGGCAGCTTGGTGGGGTGGGGGAAGGATGAGGGGGCTGTAATGATAGCCTTTGAGCACCCAGGGGAATGCTGCTGAGGTGAGTGTCACTGTTGATGTGCATCTAGCTCCATGGGCCAGGTACCACAGTGGAAAGTTCACGATCCCACGTGTTCCACTCCCTAGCCGTATCACCCTGGCATTCTCATTCCTACAGCTGAAAAAACTGAAGCAGAGGTTACATGACTTGAGGCATCCCACTGCTAACTAATGGCAGAGATGCTGATATGGGTTGAATTCTGTCCCCTAAAAAAGATATGCTGAAGTCTCAGACTATAACCTTATTTGGAAACAGGGTCATTGCAGATGCATTTAGTTAAGATGAGACATACTGGAGTGAGTGGACCCTTTAATCCAAGATGATTGGTGGCCTTATAAGAAGTGGGGGGCCGGCTGGGCATGGTGGTGTCTGCCTGTAATTCCAGCACTTTGGAAGGCCGAGGCAGGTGGATCACCTGAGGTCAAGAGTTTGAGACCAGCCTGACCAACATGGTGAAACCCCCATCTCTACTAAAAAAAAAAAAAATTAGCTGGGTGTGGTGGTACATGCCTGTAATCCCAGCTACTTGGGAGGCTGAGGCAGAAGAATTGCTTGAACCGGGAGGCGGAGGTTGCAGTGAGCCAAGATCTCGCCATTGCACTCCAGCCTGGGCAACAAGAGAAAAACTCCATCTCAAAAAAAAAAAAAAAAAAAAAAAAAAAAAGAAGTGCGAGGCTAGGCAGTGGCTCACATCTGTACTCCCAGCACTTCTGGAGGCCAAAGTGGGAGGATTGTTTGAGCCCAGGAGCTCGAGACCAGCCTGGGCAACATAGTGGAATCCTGTCTGTACAAAAAATTTTAAAGTAAGTTGAGTGTGGTGGCACACTTCTGTAGTCCCAGCTACTTGAGAGGCTGAGGTGAGAGGATCACTTAAGCCTGGGAAGTGGAGGCTGCAGTGAGCCTTGATCGCGTCACTGCACTCCACCCTGGGTGACAGAGTGAGACCCTGTCTAGAAGGAGAAGGAGGAGGAAGGAAGAAGAGAAGAGAAGAGAGGAGACACACAGGGGCAGATAGCTATGCGACAGTGGAGGCAGAGATAGCAGCGATGCAATTCCTACTCGCTAGGGAAGCCAGGATCACTGGCAAACACGAGAAGCTGGAGATTGAAGGAAGGATCTTCCTTCCCTACAGGTTTTAGGGGTAGCATGACACTGCCAACACCTTCATTTTGGACTTCCAGCCTCCAGAACTGTGAGGCAACACATTTCTGTCATTTTAAGTAACCCAGTTACTTAAACAAAGATATTTTGTTACTGCAGCCCTGGAAAACAAATACAGGTGGGATTCAGACTTCGGCCTGCTGAGCCTGTGGTTTTCCCGTTGATGTCGCCCTGCAGACATGACATGGACAGAGCTACTTGGGATGCTGGGATTGCGGCATCCATACTCACATGCCCTCTGGAGCCCTCCTGCGCACATGGTAAGATAGTCGTCCACAGTCATGTGGAGAAGGGGATGCTGCTTGGAAAGCTTCAAAAATGGAGCAGACTCCTGCATGGAGGGACCCTTTACATCCCATGATTTTATAAAGAATGAAAGCAGATGACGTGTCATCGTCAGCCATATAGAAGCAGAACCTGAGTCGGAGATCCTTGTGCAAGGGATTTATTGAAAGAGCGTGCCCAGCAAAAAAAAAAAAAAAAGAAAGAAAAAGAAAAGCGGCCGGGCACGGTGCCTCATGCCTGTAATCCCAGTACTTTGGGAGGCCGAGGCGGGTGAATCATCTGAGATCAGGAGTTCGAGAGCAGACTGGCCAACATGATGAAACCCCGTCTCTACTAAAAATTCAAAAAAGTAGCCGGGTGTGATGGCGAGCGCCTGTAATCCCAGCTACTCGGGAGGCTGAGGCAGGAGAATCACTTGAACCCGGAAGGCAGAGGTTGTGGGAGCCGAGGTTGTGCCCCTGCACTCCAGCCTGGGTGATAGAGCAAGAGTCCATCTCAAAAAAAAAAAAGAAAAAAGGGGGCCGGGCATGGCGGCTCACACCTGTAATCCCAGCAGGTTGGGAGGCCGAGGCGGACGGATCACTTGAGGCCAGCAGTTCAAGACCAGCCTGGCCAACATGGCGAAATCCCATCTCTACTAAAAATGCAAAAATTAGCCAGGCATGGTGGCATACATCTGGAATCCCAGCTATGCAGGAGGCTGAGGCAGGAGAATCACTTGAACCTGGGAGGCGGAGGTGGCAGTGATCGTGCCACTGCACTCCAGCCTGGGCGACAGAGTGAGACTCCGCCTCAAAAAAATAAAAAATAAGTAAATAGAAAAAAAATGGGAGGAAAGGATCATGCAGGGGACTCTGATACTAGAATAGGGTTTGGGGTGCGTCTCCCAGATCCTAAAGGCCTCAACAGGCAGGGATGATGGCCAAAGATAAACAGGGAACAGATTTTTTAAATTGTCATAAAATATATAAAACATAAAATTTACCATTTTAATCATTTTAAAATATATAGTTCAGTGGCATTAAAGTACATTCATATTGTTGTGCTATTATCACCACCATCCATCTCTAGAACATTTTTCACCTTCCCAAACGGAAACTCTACACCCACTAAACAATCACTTCCCACTGCCTCACACCCCCAGCCTGCGGTAACCACCATTCTATTTCTGTCTCAATTAACCTGACTATTCTAAGTCCCTCACATAAGTGGAATCATGCGCTATTTGTCCTTTTCTGACTGGTTTATTTCACTTAGATAATGTCCTCGAGGTTTACCTACATTGTGTGTGCTGCAATTTCTTTCTCTTTGAAGCCTGAATAATGTTCCAGTGTATACACTGCACTGCGTTTATCCACATCTGTCGATGGACGCTTGGGTTCCTTCCATCTTTCGGTTGTTGTGAATAATGCTGCTATGAACATGAGTGTACAAATATCTGTTCAAGTCTCTGCTTTCAGAAGTGGAATTGCTGGATCATGTGGTAATTCTATTTTTATTTTTTTAGAAATGGAGTCTTGCTCTTGTCATCTAGGCTGGAGTGCAACGGCACGATCTCAGCTCACTGCAACCTCTGCCTCCTGGGCTCAGGTGATTCTCCTGCCTCAGCCTCCCAAGTAGCTGGGATTACAGGCAAGTGCCAATACACCCAGCTAATTTTTGTATTTTTTGAGATGGAGTCTAGCTCTGTCACCCAGGCTGGAGTGCAGTGGTGCGATCTCGGCTCACTGCAAGCTCCGCCTCCCGGGTTCACGCCATTCTCCTGCCTCAGCCTCCCAAGTAGATGGGACTACAGGCGCCCGCCACCACGCCTGGCTAATTTTTTGTATTTTTAGTAGAGACGGGGTTTCACCGTGTTAGCCAGGATGGTCTCGATCTCCTGACCTCGTGATCCACCCATCTCGGCTGAGTAGTAGAATAGTAGAGACGGGGTTTCACCATGTTGGCCAGGCTGGTCTCGAATGACCGTCCAATGGATTGAATCACATGTCCAGAGACCAACTTGACCTCCCCTCTCCCTAGCTGCCCAGAGCAACACACTGGCCTTCTGGGAGATCCCTCAGCTGCCCCTCTCCCTGCTGCCCCTGTGGCCCAGCAGCTGTTTCTGGTGACTCCTGGAGATATTCCAGTTCATCATGAGGTTTCCAGGTCCTTCTGCCCCTGACCAAGTCTAAGGAGAAAGGGTGACCTGGACTCCCATACCCTGGAAAACCTGTCCCAGAGCAGGGGCTGGGGCAAGACAGAAGGCAGGCTGCACCTGCCCTGCCTCAGGGACTGGCTCTGGTGTCCCTGCAGCATCCTCCTGCAGGCATTCAGCTTCAGCTGAGTGCCCCAGTCACTTCATTCCACCCACCAGGTACTTCTGCCTCAATATGAGAAAGAAATTTGCATCCCACCAACAGGCTTAAGTAAGATAGATGGAGGTAGCCGGCCTTCCCACCTCATGAACACCTTTCATCCTGCAGAGGCTGCTATGCGGAGGGCAGATGAAAGGCTTTTTTGTTTGTTTGTTTGTTTGTTTGTTTTGAGACAGAGTTTTGCTCTTGTTGCCCAGGCTGGAGTGCAATGGTGTGATCTTGGCTCACTGCAATCTTTGCCTCCTGGGTTCAATCAATTCTCCTGCCTCAGCCTCCCGAGTAGCTGAGATTACAGGTGCCTACCACCATACCCAGCTAATTTTTGTATTTTTAGTAGAGGTGGGGTTTCACCACATTGGCCAGGCTGGTCTCAAACTCTTGACCTCAGGTGATCCCGCCCGCCTCAGTCTCCCAAAGTGCTGGGATTACAGGCATAAGCCACCACACCCAGCTGGAGCACTTTGTTTTAATGTGGCCCCTGCAGGCTGGATTTTAAATTTGTGGTTCATCTGCCTGAGAGATGCCCAGTGAGTGAACAGCTGGGATTGCTGCAGACTGAGGACTAAACTCACTTGAGCCTCCCGCCAGGGGCAGCTGTTTAAAGCCAGAGAGAGGGACCAGTTCTATTTGCAATATCTGGGGTGGGCTTGGGGTGTCTGGGGCATTAGCCTGAGCAGTGCGATGGGAAATGGAATTTGGGACCCAGAAAAGCACCCAGGGCGCTGCCCTCTTCCGGGGCTCCCACTTTGGGATGAAAAGCTGTCCGGGACAGCAGAGAGCCAAGTTCTCTTCCAGAGCTGCGGGAGACCTTTCCAGTCCTTTGCACACTGGGTATTTAATAGTACTGGGCTTACAAAATTGACATAAGGCTTAAATAGCAATAGCTAGTGCTTTAAAAGCTTTTAGTAGCCAGGCGCGGTGGCTCACGCCTGTGATCATAGCACTTTGGGGGGCCAAGGCGAGCGAATTGCTTGAGCTCAGGAGTTTGAGACCAGCCTGAGCAGCATGGTGAAACCCCGTCTCTACTAAAATACAAAAAATTAGCCCGGACGTGGCAGTGTTCGCCTGTAGTCCCAGCTACTCGGGAGGCTGAGGCAGAAGAATTGCTTGAACCACGGAGGCGTAGGTTGCAGTGAGCCAAGATCGCGCCACTGCACCACCGCACTCCAGCCTGGGTGACAGAGCGAGACTCCATCTCCAAAAAATAATAATAATAATCAAAAAGGTCTTATTACATGCCAGTCATCATTCGAAGCACTTCACATGTGATAACTCATTTAATCCTTGCAACACCCTTTGATATCATTATCCCAATTTTTCAGAGGAAGAAACTGAGGCTCAGAGAGCGTATAAGTAATTTGCGGGAGTTCACACAGCTGGTCACAGAGCTAGGATTTGAACCCAAGTTATCCAGTCCCAAAGTCTGTGCCCTTAGGCACTACGACAGGTCTGCAAAGCGACACCCAGGAGGCACACGTTTAAAGGTAAATCATTGTTACTGGTATCCGAGCCACCGATCCTAGCTTGACTTGGGGGGCGAGCTCTACAGAGGCTGATTCTCTGTAATCCTACCCTCCCCTTCCCCACATCAGGGCCCTTCTTAGCACTCTGGGTGGTTTCTCCAACCATGCACCTAGAAGCTTGGGCTCGGGTTACAATGCTCTGTTTATGTGTTTGTCTCCCCGATTGCCTGCCAGTGATTCTTCCTTCCCATATCTCAGCACTTAACATAGTTCTTGATATATACTAGGTGATAAAAATTGTCTCTTCTTTTAGCACTGGAGCCATGAGATACCTCTGAGAAGTGATGAGCTTGTGACGTGAAGAGCTGGGTGACCTCCTCTTCCTTTTGGTGGCCTGAGCCAGAGATGTACTTTCTCACCTGCTCTTTTCTGCTTTCATGTCTCAAGCTGCCTGGGGGGCTTCTTTTTTTAGGTATCTTACACTCAACTAATCTGCGAATGGGCCAAGAACCCACAATGGGGAAAGGACAGACTCTTCAATATGCAGTGTTGGGAAAACAAAATATTCACCTGCAGAAGAATTAAATTGGAGCCTTGTCTCACATCTTATACAAAAAACAACTCAAAATGAATTAAAGACTTAAACATAGATGTGAAACTGGAAGAGAACATAGGGGAAAAGCTTCTTGACATTGGTCTGGGCAATGATTTTTTTTTTAGATATGATCCCAAAGCTCAAGAAAAAAAAATAGGTGAATGGGGCCAGGCACAGTGGCTCATGCCTGTAATCCCAGCACTTTGGGAGACCAAGGCGGGTGGATCATATGAGGTCAGGAGTTCAAGACCAGCCTGGCCAACATGGTGAAACCTCGTCTCTACTAAAAATACAAAAACTAGCCAGGCATGGTGGTGGGCACCTGCAATCCCAGCTCCTCGGGAGGCTGAGGCAGGAGAATCACTTGAACCTGGGAGGCAGAGATGGCAGTGAGCCAAGATCGTGCCACTGCACAACAGAGTGAGACTTCATCTCGAATAAATAAATAAAACAAAAATACAAAAATTAGCCAGGCGTGGTAGTGCATGACTGTAATCCCAGCTATTCAGGAGGCTGAGGTGGGAGGATCAACTGAGCCCAGGAGGCAGAGGTTGCAGTGAGCCAAGATCGAGCTATTGTATTCCAGCCTGGGTGACAGAGTGAGACACTGTCTCAAAAACAAAACAAAAAACAACCAAAACAACAAAAAAAGATGAATGGGGTGAAGAGACAACCTATGGAATGGGAGAAAATATTTGCAAACCATACATGTGATAAAGGATTAATAACCATAATATATAAGGAACTCAAACAACTCAGTAGTAATAAAACAAATAACCTGATTTAAAAACAGGCAAAGGATCTGAGTAGGCATTCCTGAAAAGAAGACTTACCAATAGCTAACAGGTAAATTAAAAAGTCTTCAGTATCACTAACCATCAAGAAAATGCAAATCAAAACCACAATGAGCTATAATCTCACGTGTTAGAACGGCTATCATCAAAAAAACAAAAGATACCAAGTACTGGTAAGGATGTAGAGATAAGTGAGCCCTGTACACTGCTGTTTAACGTGGATTTAAATTTGTACAGCCACTATGGAAAGCAGTATGGAGATTCCTCAAAAAATTTAAAATAGGTTGGGCACGGTGGCTCATGCCTGTAATCCTAGCACTTTGGGAGGCTGAGGCAGGAGGCTCACTTGAGGCCAGGAGTTCAAGGCCAGCCTGGGTAACTTGGTGAAACCCCCATCTCTAACAAAAATATAAAATTAGACAGGCACAGTGGCATACACCTATAATCTCAGCTACTCAAGACGCTGAGGCAGGAGAATTGCTTGAACCTGGGAGGCAGAGGTTGCAGTGAGCCGTGATCACACCACTGCACTCCAGCCTGGGAAACACAGCAAGACTCTGTCTCAAATAATAATAACAATAATAATAATAACGATGGGAAGAGACTTAATCTATGGTCTAAGAAGTAGAATTGCAAACATGCTATGTGACTCAGTCTCCAGGGCTTCTCCCTTGGCAAAATAAATTTAGAGGGTCCTGAAATTTTGTTTTGTTTTCCTTTTTTTTTTTAGATGGAGTTTCGCTTTTGTTGCCCAGGCTGGAGTGCAATGGTGCGACCTCGGCTCACTGCAACCTCCACCTCCCAGGTTCAAGCGGTTCTCCCGCCTCAGCCTCCTGAGTAATTTCATCTCCTTATCTTTATTGGCTTGTCAAAATTAATTATATATTTTTAAAAAGCTCTCCACACTTTGGGAGGCCGAGGCGGGCGGATCACTTGAGGCCAGGAGTTGAAGACCAGTCTGGCCAACATTGTGAGACCCCCGTCTCTACTAAAAATACAAAAATTAGCCGGGTGTGGTGGCCGGCGCCTGTAGTCCCAACTACTGGAGAGCTGAGTCACAAGAATTGCTTGAACCCAGGAAGCAGAGGTTGCAGTGAGCCGAGATCCTGCCACTGCACTCCAGCCTGGGTGAAAGAGTGAGACTCTGTATCCAAAAAAAAAAAAAGCTCCTTAGAAGGGAAAAAAAGGCCGGGCGCGGTGGCTCACGCTTGTAATCCCAGCACTTTGGGAGGCCGAGGCGGGCGGATCACAAGGTCAGGAGATCGAGACCACGGTGAAACCCCGTCTCTACTAAAAATACAAAAAAATTAGCCGGGCGTGGTGGCGGGCGCCTGTAGTCCCAGCTACTCGGAGAGGCTGAGGCAGGAGAATGGCGTGAACCCGGGAGGCGGAGCTTGCAGTGAGCCGAGACTGCGCCACTGCACTCCAGCCTGGGTGACAGAGCGAGACTCCGTCTCCAAAAAAAAAAAAAAAAAAAAAAAAAAAAAGAAGGGAAAAAAATGAAAAATAACATATTTTCCCCATTTAATGCCCCCCCAACTGCAAAGGTAAGCACTGATAACAGCTTATTTTGTCTCCTCACAAACTTGTTTTAGCCCTTTTTAAAAAACACACACACACACACAAATGCGGTAAGTATAATTCCATTCTGCAACTTGACTTTTTTTTGTGTGGTAAAGAACATACAACATAAAAGTTACCATCTTAATTTTTTTTTTTTTTTTTGATACAGAATCCCGCTCTGTCCCAGGCTGGAGTGCAGTGGTGCTATCTCGGCTCACTGCAACCTCCACCTCCACCTCCCGGGTTCAAGCGATTCTCCTGCCTCAGCCTCTCAAGTAGCTGGGACTACAGGCGCCCACCATCACACCCAGCTATTTTTTGTATTTTTAGTAGAGAAGGGGTTTCACCATGTTGGCCAGGATGGTCTTGATCTCCTGACTTCGTGATCCTCCCACCTTGGCCTCCCAAAGTGCTGGGATTACAGGCGTGAGCCACCGCACCTGGCCTTAATCATTTTTAAGTTTAGAATTCAGTAGTTATAGTCACATTGTTGTACAACCAATTTCCAGAATTTTTTCATCTTGCAAAGCTGAAACTCTATACCCATTAAACAACCCCTCATTCCTCCCTCCTCCCCAGCCCCTGGCAACCACCCTTCTCCTTTCTGTTTCTATGAGTTTGAACAATTTGCTTTTTATAACTTAACAGTACATCTTTCCATATGGGTGCATAAGCTCTAGCTCATTATTCCTTCAGCTGTCTAGTGGCTTAGCTGATATTTAACCCATCTCCCATCAGTGATGTGAAGGTCGTTTCCAGCTTTTTGCCGTCATTATACAAAAATGTTGTCATGCCAGGGTTAAGCCCCAGAACCGTAAGATCAAAGGGTATGCACCTGTATTGGGCCAAATTGCTGCTCAAAGAAGTTGTACCAGTCAACGCTCCCACCCACAGAGGAGGAGGGGCTGGCTCTTCATTCTGCACGGCGATCAGGTTCTTCCCAATGTAAACCAACAAGTAAATATTGTGTCATCCCAGGGACAAGCAGGACCAAGCCTTGAAAGGAGGGGTCAGACTCCCCTCTGTGGTGATTTCCCCAGGAGAAGCTCGGGAAATGAGCCGGCCGAAGACGAGGGAATCAGTGCAGCGAGATGTGCAGGAGGAAGTCTAATTCAAAAGCCACATAATGAGTGGACTTGGAAGAAGCTCGTTGCTGTGGCAACCTGATTCCCCTGCTGCCAAGAACGGGTTTTCTTCTTTCTTCTGCACCTGGCAGGAGCTCCTTTTTCTCCACATTACTTGAGAAAGAAAGACAGCCTTTGGCATTCTTTTACTGAGGTCAGTGCACCGTTTCTGTCAGTGGCCAGCCATCACTGAGAAAGCATGTGCCCCCGACAGGTGCAGACCTAGCCAAGCCCTGTCCCGTGGTCGGTGGACAGAATGCATCCGGTGTCTGGACTATAACAGCAATGTCATGGGCCACACCAACCTGGGCTGCCTATTCTCATACTCCCTAGAGGCGCCAGGTGGGCCAAGCCCCCGTGGAGACTGTTCTGTTTCCTTTACAAGAAAAGCTTTTCGCCGGGTGCGGTGGCTCATCCCTGTAATCCCAGCACTTTGGGAGGCCGAGGCAGGCGGATCACAAGGTCAGAAGATCGAGACCATCCTGGCTAACATGGTGAAACCCTGTCTCTACTAAAAATACAAAAAAATTAGCCGGGCGTGGTGGCGGGCACCTGTAGTCCCAGCTACTCGGGAGGCTGAGGTAGGAGAATGGTGTGAACCCGGGAGGCAGAACTTGCAGTGAGCCGAGATCGCGTCATTGCACTCCAGCCTGGGTGACAGAGCGCGACTCCGTCTCAAAAAAAAAAAAAAAAGCTTTTCTAGATTTTTGTTTAAGAACGCCAAAGTTCTGGCCAGGTGTGGTGGCTCATGCCTGTCATTCCGGAATTTCAGGAGGCAGAGGTGGGAGGATCGCTTGAGGCCAGGAGTTCAAGACCAGCCTGGGCAACATAATAAGGCCCTGTCCCTACAAAAAAAACAAAAAAAACACCAAAGTTCAAGGGCCCAGTGAGCTTGCTTGAGCAAGCCTCTTAAACCTGCTCAGGTTTTAAGTCACTTTGCCTGGCTTCTTCCAGAGCATTTAATCTTGAAAATGCTGATTGAGGTGGGGCATGGTGGCTCACGCCTATAATCCCAGCATTTTGGGAAGCCGAGGCAGGCGGATCACCTGAGCTCAGGAGTTTGAGACCAGCCTGGCCAGCATGGTGAAACCCTGTCTCTACTAAAAATGCAGAAATTAGCTGGGCATGGTGGCAGGTGCCTGTAATCCCAGCTACTTAAGAGGCTGAGGCAGGAAAATCACTTGAACCTGGGAGGCAGAGGTTGCAGTGAGCCGAGATCGCGCCATTGTCTCCAGTGTAGGCAGCAAGAGCAAGACTCTGTCTCAAAAAAAAAAAAAAAAGAAAATGCCGATTGGAATAGAGCTGCAGGAGGGACGACAGATGGGTGGGTGGAGTTAAATTCAATTCTTTTCACCTGTTCTCTGCATCGGGCTCTGTGGTAGGCACACAATTTACATTCTGCTTCATGTAATGCTTTTCATGGCTCAGGAAGGTGGAAATTGTTATCCCATTTTTATAAGAATGAAATCTAAGGCTCTGGCTCCACAAGCTTAAGTGTTTTGCCTAAGATCTCAGTGCAGGAATATGAACCCAGGTCCACCTCATCTCAAGGTCATGTCCCTCCACCACTACCTTCCACAGTGAGGTCATTCGGTCAAGCAAACCAGGCAGGAGAGAGGGATCGTCTCTTCTCTTGAGATGATGGCGGCCAATCAGTAAATCTCCCCCAAGCAAGGAAGGCTTTCGGGACTTGACCTCCAGCCTCACCTGAAGGTGCCCTTGTCCTCAGAAGTCCCACCTCTCTCCTTCAACCAGGCAGTGGGATATAGCACGGAAAGCATAGTGTGGAGCCAGCTAGACCAAGGTTCAAATCCATGCGCACTGTGGACATCCTGATTTCGTCCTTGCTATAGATTTGTGGGAAAACAGAGACTCTGTTGTTTTGTTTTGTTTTGTTCTTGTAAAGACAGGGTCTCACCATGTTGCCGAGGCTAGTCTTGAACTCCTGGGCTCAAGTGATCCTCCCACCTCAGCCTCCCAAAGAGCTGGGATGACAGTCATGAGCCACCATGCCCAGCCCTTGTTTTGTTTGAAGAATGCTGAGGACTGCCAGGGGGCGGTGGCTCACACCTATAATGCCAGCACTTTGGGAGACTGAGGTGGGTGGAACTCCTTGAGCCCAGGAGTTCGAGGAAAGCCTGGGCAACACGGCAAGACCACATCTCTACAAAAAAATAAAAGTAGCCAGGCACGGTGGCACGCTCCTGTGGTCCCAGCTACTCAGGAGGCTGAGGTGGGAGGATCACTTGAGCCGGGGAGGTAGTAAGCTATGATGGCGAACTGTACTCCAGTCCAGCCTGGGCGACAGAGCAAGACCCTGTCTCAAAAAAAAGAAAAAAAAAAGAAAAAGAGAGAATGCCAAACGCCGAGGGCCATGGGGGAGGACTAAGTGAACCGAGGAGAAGGATCCTTGACTTTTGTATTAAACTCAACCAGCTCAGGCCAGGCACAGTGGCTCACGCCTGTAATTCTTGCACTTTGGGAGGCCGGGGTGGAAGGATCACTTGAGGTCAGGAGTTCGAGACCAGCCTGGCCAATGTGATGAAACCCCATCTCTACTAAAAGTACAAAAAAATTAGACGAGTGTGGCGGCCAACTCCTGTAATTGTAGCTACTCGGGAGGCTGAGGCAGGAGAATCACTTGAACCCGGGAGGCAGAGATTGTAGTGAGCAGAGATTGTGCCACTGCACTCCAGCCTGGGTAATAGAGCAAGACTTTGTCTCAAAAAAAAAAAAAGAAAAAGAACTCAAACAGCCCATCTCTACCCAGCACAGCAGCTTAGGAGACTTTTCTCCTTCTGAGCTCTCTTTTCTGGGTTCTGCTACAAAAAGCTTCCTTCTGTCGCCCCCAGGGTATATAAAGATATTTACTTGTACCCTTGAATTTGATTTCTCTACATCCCATCCTAGAGGCAACTGTGCCTGGAGCCATTCCTGGGGGAATCTTGCCTCGCTCACACATTTACTCTCAGCTTCTGGACCCCATACCCCTTTTCTACGTGCCTGTTGCCTCTGGCCAGGCCTTGGAAATCTTGCCCTGTTCTCCCCAGGCTTCGTGGCATGGCCTGGGTGACAGTGGCATGTCTAGCAGGATCGCAGATTAATATACAAGGAAAGGTGCATGGAGAGATGATGTTTCTCCATTTCCCGCAGCTGATCTGCTGAGCCATGAGCCCCTGCGGGGAAGTGGAAAGAAATCCTCATCACTGCACTGCAGCTTATCTCGGTTTAGATAGCCTCTCGATGACTCAAGTCTCTGTAAATACTCTGGTTTTTTGTTTTGTTTTGTTTTGTCTTGTTTGAGATGGGGTCTCGCTCTGTCGCCCAGGCTGGAGTGCAGTGGCACGATCTCGGCTCACTGCAAGCTCTGCCTCCCAGATTCAAGCAATTCTCCTGCCTCAGCCTCCCAAGTAGCTGGGACTACAGGTGGATGCCACCAGGCCTAGCTAATTTTGGTATTTTTAGTAGAGACAGGGTTTCGCCACATTGGTCAGGCTGGTCTTGAACTCCTGACCTCAGGTGATCCACCCACCTCTGCCTCCCAAAGTGTTGGGATTACAGGCGTGAGCCGCCGTGCCCGGCCTAAATACTCAGTTTTTTAAGTGGCCTCTTCTTTCCACTGCCGCTCTCCGTGATGATGTGGCCAGGTCTACTGAGTGGTCCCAAGTGGGCCTTTTGTTTGGTTTGGTTTTCCTTCTTTCTTTCTTTTTTGTTTGTTTGTTTGAGACACAGTCTTGCTCTGTCACCTAGGCTACAGTGCAGTGATACGATCATAGCTCACTGTAGCCTCAATATCCTGGGTTCAAGTGGTCCTCCTGCCTCAGCCTCCCAAGTAGCTGGGACCACAGGCACAAGCCACCACACTCAGCTAATTTTTTTTTTCACATTCAGCTAATTAAAAAAAAATTTTTTTTAGAGGCCAGGTGCGGTGGCTCACGCCTGTAATCCCAGCACCTTGGGAGGCCGAGGTGGGTGGATCACCTGAGGTCAGGAGTTCAAGACCAGCCTGGCCAACCTGGTGAAACCCCATCTCTACTAAAAATAAAAAATTAGCTGGGTGTGGTGGCTCCTGCCTGTAATCCTAGCTACTCAGGAGGCTGAGGCAGGAGAATTGCTTGAACCCAGAAGGCGAAGGTTACAGTGAGCCGAGATTGCCCCACTACACTCCAGCCTGGGCAATAAGAGCAAAACTCTCTCTAAAAAAATAAAAAAATAAAAAAAACAATTTTTTTTTCTAGGGGCTGGCTTTCACTATGTTGTCCAGGCTGGTCTTGAACTCCTGAGCTCAAGCGATGCTTCTGCCTCGGCCTCCTAAAGTGCTGGCATTACAGACGTGAGCCACTGCGCCCAGCCCCCATGTGGGCCTTTTGAAGGGCCCTGCTGACACTCCCTGCTCGGTGAGTCCTCATGGCTGAGTTCCTGTCGTGAGGTCTGCACATACACTGGTCTCTTTTTCCTGCCCTGACACTCTGGGAATCTCAAGGCCCTTCAGCTCTTCCAAGTCCCCTGGTCAGATCCTGGAGGGATTTCAGGATGCCCTGTGGCCATGGGGAGCCCAGTGTGGGGCCCAGGCTCACCTGTGCAGCCATTTCCCAGCTCATTGTTACTTCCTGTCCTCTTGATTGCTGGACACAGTGTCCAGACCACTATGGGCTGCTTCCTAGGGCTCCAAATAAAACAGAGGAGGCCGGGCGCGTTGGCTCACGCCCATAATTCCGGCACTTTGGGCGGCCAAGGCGGACCGATCACAAGGTCAGGAGATCGAGACCATCCTGGCTAACACGGTGAAACCCCGTCTCTACTAAAAATACAAAAAATTAGCCGGGCGTGGTGGCGGGCGCCTGTAATCCCAGCTACTTGGGAGGCTGAGGCAGGAGAATTGCTTGAACCCAGAAGTCGGAGGTTGCAGTGAGCTAAGATCGTGCCACTGCACTCCAGCCTGGGCGACAGAGCAAGACTCCATCTCTAAAAAAAAAGAGAGAGCTGAGGATCCTGTGCCTTTAGCTGTCCCTCAACCCTTCTAACACTCACCTCCCCCAGCCTCTGGCCTGGAGGAGGAGCTTAAGAGGCAGTAGTGGGATGGCCTGTGTCCCTTGCCTCTGCTTCCTTTCGCAGCCATCCTGGGGCCACAGCCACTGCATCACATCTGGATTCCTTCCACCCCAGGCACACACAGCAAAACTCCGTGATGTAGTCCAACAGGCCTGGCTCTTGATATGTTAACACGTGCCTAAATTGTTTAGAAAATCCTTTTCTCTCTTGGCAAAGACTGGCTTTCAAAGCTATTACTTTGCCTTACACAGAGGAATATTTTTTTGGATGTCTACAGCTGCGTACTGGCTTTCTGTTTCTGTTTGCAATCCTAATCGTCTCTGAGGCAAACAGATGCCTCTGGCAGAAGGGGAAGGAGGTCACACAAAAGGGAGTGCAAAAGAGGAAAGCACGTTAATATCACACACCAGCTCATTCTCCCCAGGCCATGTGCTTATGACTTGGCAGTGTTTAAGGTTCCTTCCAGCCCTGACATCCTGTGAATCTGTGAATCCTCACTTTTCTTTCTTTCTTTTTTTTTTTTTTTGAGACGGAGTCTTGCTCTGTCGCCCAGGCTGGAGTGCAGTGGTGCAATCTTGGCTAACTGCAAGCTCCGCCTCCTGGGTTCACACCATTCTCCTGCCTCAGCCTCCCGAGTAGCTGGGACTACAGGTGCACGCCACCACGCCCAGCTAATTTTTTTGTATTTTTAGTAGAGACAGGGTTTCACCGTATTAGCCAGGATGGTCTCGATCTCCTGACCTCATGATCCGCCTGCCTCGGCCTCCCAAAGTGCTGGGATTACAGGTGTGAGCCACCGCGCCCGGCCCTGAATCCTCGCTTTTCAAGCCTATCGACATAAGAACCTTTTCTTCATTAGCAGTGTGCTTTTTGTTTGCTTGCTTGTTTTTTGTTTGTTTGTTTTGGTCTGGTTGGTTTTTTTGTTTTTTTGGGTTTTTTGTTGTTTTTTTTTTTTTGAGACGGAGTCTCACTCTGTCACCCAGGCTCAGGCGATCCTCCCACCTCAACCTCCCGAGTAGCTGGGACTACAGGCACCTGCCACCAGGCCCGGCTACTTTTTGTATTTTTAGTAGACACAGGGTTTCACCATGTCAGCCAGGCTGGTCTCAAATTCCTGGGCTCAAGCAATCCTCCTGCCTTGGCCTCCCAGAGTGCTGGGATTACAAGCGTGAGCCACCGTGCCCTGCTGTCTTCGAATTTTTATTAAAGGAGAAGGAGATTTGAGACACAGAGACATAGAAAGCGAGCCAGGGGAAGACTGAGGCAGAGGCTGGAGTGGAGCCTCTGTGGGCATCAGAGCCTCCAGAAGGGACCAACCTACCTGAGAACTTGATTTTGGATTTCTGGCCTCCAGAACTAAGAGATAATATATTATTTCACAGTTTCTAACCTGCCAAGTTTGTGGTATTTTGTTATGGCAGCCTAGGAAACTAATACAGGGCACATTGAATTTAGAAATGAAGAGGTCACTGATTGACTTTGGTGGGTTCTAAACCAGTAGGAGCAACTTTTCCAGGAAGCTTGACTATCAAGAGGAGGAGCGCTATGGCAGTAACTAAACGAAAGTTGCTTTAAGAAAAGATGTATATTGATTCCAGCAGAGCTATAAAACAAACAAACAAACCCAAAAACCCAAACAAACAAAAAACCCCACCAAACTACAAATAAATAAATATTTAAAAAAATAAAAATTAAAAAAAGCTGAGATGGGAGAATCTCTGGAACCCAGGAGGCTGCAGTTGCAGTGAGCCAAGATTGTGCCACTGCACTCCAGCCTGGGCGACAGAGCAAGACTCCATCTCAAAAAAAAAAAAAAAAAAAAAATCCAAGGATATCAGCTATAGGATTTAGGATGGACCTATATGACCTCAGTGCAAGACCTTTAACTTGATTATATCTGCAAAGACTCAATTTCCAAATAAGGTCATGGTCGTCATGGTCACAGGTGTCAGGGTCAAGACTTGGACGTATCTTTTAGGAGGACACTATTCATCCCCCACACATCCTTGCCAGGCCCCATCCTGACCTTTTTGCAGCATTTGACCCGCTGGGTCACTTGCTCGTGGAAACCATGTTTTCCATCGGCTTCCAGGATGCCACGCTCCCCTGGCTTCCCTCCTGCCTCTCTGGATGATCCGACACAAGCTCCTCTGCTGATTCCTCTTCTCCCACCCAGCCCTGAACAGTGAAGGTTTCTAAGATTCTATCCTTAGCTTTCCTCCTCTTCTTTCTTTTCTCCTGCTCCTCCTCCTCCTTCTTCCTCCTCTTCCTCTTCTTCCTCTTCTTCCTCTTCTCCTCCTTCTTCTTTCTTCTTCTTTCATCTTCTTTCTTCTTATTCTCTTGGTTGGGCCATTGCATTCATTCCCATGGTCTTCAACAAAGACACAAGGGAGTCATCCTGGATATGACAGTCCATATTATTGGCCAGGCGCAGTGGTTCACGCCTGTAATCCCAGCACTTTGGGAGGCCGAGGCAGGCAGATCATGAGGTCAGGAGCTCGAGACCATCCTGGCTAACACGGTGAAACCCCGTCTCTACTAAAAATACAAAAAATTAGCCGGGCGTGGTGGCGGGCGCCTGTAGTCCCAGCTACTCGGAGAGGCTGAGGCAGGAGAATGGTGTGAACCCGGGAGGCAGAGCTTTCAGTGAGCCAAGATCACGCCACTGCACTCCAGCCTGGGCGACAGAGCAAGACTCTGTCTCAAAAAAAGAAAAAGTCCATGTTATTGTAGATTTTAGGGCTAGAATGGGTCTTTGACAATGTAACTTGATGGCAATGCGAAAAGTGAAACTGCCTATGCAAAGATAATTCCAATGAGAGAAATCTAACATGGGTGACTCCATCTGGCCTCCAGCCTCACGGGTTGGCTGTCTTTGCTCATTTCTGGGCATAGGCCAAGCTAACCATGAGAGGAATTTAGTTTATAGTTTAACTTTGAAGCAAGGGTGATAACAGTCCCTTTTAATTTGAGAGCTGAAACCACCTTTGTAAGACTAGTGAAAGGCCAAAAGATTAGGATCATGAGAGGAGGCTCAATTCTGTCAAAATGCAGGTGTAGTTTCTGTAATCCCTTACTGCTCAGGAGTCGTGAGGCCAGAGGCCATAAGACTTGTGACTTCCCCAGTTGCTCCTACAGATAACATCACTCTTGTAGAACCTAAGATTGGCCTTTTGAGATGTTTTTCAGACTCGTGACCCATGACCATGACTGTAGCCCTACCAAGAGGTGGACTCAGTGCACAAGGACCATGTTCCACGCCCCTCCAATTGCATCCCTAAGCAGTCAGCAGCACCTATTCCCTAGTCCCTGCCCACCAAACTATCCTTGAAAAACCTGAACCACTGATCCTTCAGGGAGACTGATTTGAGTGATAACCCCAGTTCTCCTGTATAACCAGCCTTGTGTCAATTAAACTCTTGCTTTACGGCAATACCACAGTTCAAAAAAATTAATTTGGTCTGTGCAGCAGACGGGAAGTACCCATTGGACAATTACAAAAGGTCAGAAAAGTGACAAAAGGAATACAATATTTCAAGGCCAGGCACAGTTGCTCAGGCCTGTAATCCCAGCACTTTGGGAGGCCGAGGCAGGTGGATCACCTGATATTAGGAGTTTGAGACCAGCCTGGCCAAGATGGTGAAATCTGTCTCTACTAAAAATACAAAAATTAGCTGGGCATGGTGGCATGCTACTGTAATCCCAGCTACTTGGGAGGCTGAGGCAGGGGAATCACTTAAACCTGGGAGGTGGAGGTTGCAGTGAGCCAAGATCATGACACTGCACTCCAGCCTGGGTGATACAATGAGATTCCACCTCAAAAAAAGAGGAGTACAATATTTTAAGAAGATTTCTCCAGTCTTGGTGTTTGAGATGGACTGGATTGGTGAAAGAGACTAGAAAACCAGAGACCCTTTGGGGATTTACTGTAGTAATCCAGGTATGTAATGAGGAGGGCTTAGACTAGGATGCTACCAAGAAAGAGAGGGAAGAGGAGAATGAATGTTTTTTGGGGGGCACCTATTCTGTGCTACTTTATATACATGTCAATTCTCACATCCTACAAGGAATGTATTCAGATTTCCATTTTTACAGACGTTTTAAAAAGTTCAGAGAGCTTAAGTGACTTGTTGAAAGTCACACAGCAAGTCTATGGCCATCCTGGGGCATAAACCTAGGTATTTCTGAGACCAGAAATCAGATGGAAGGAATAAATGTGTGAAATAATGTAATATAAGGCTCCTGGCCAGAGATCCTAAGACCTTTGTTACTTTCTAAGTGATATAAACCAAAAGGAGCATCTGGTGTTATCATATTCGCTTTTCGTTCCCAGTTCCTGAAATAGCTCCAGAAGGATAAAAGTGAAAGGAGAATCTTCTGTTATTCATCACAAGCACCTTTGGCCCACACCTGAGTTTATGTTAATAAGGTGACTTAGGGAAGTCCCTAAAGATGAAGGCTGGGAGCCAGGGGAGCCAACCAAACGATTACAGGATTGGAATTCTCAGCCACACCCTCCCGAAGGGTTGAGTTGGTCGCCAATGGTCAATGATTTAATCAATCATGCCTCCATAGAAACCCTAACCTGAAGCCGGGCGCAGTGGCTCACGCTTGTAATCCCAGCACTTTGGGAGGCCGAGGGGGGCGGATCACGAGGTCAGGAGATCGAGACCACAGTGAAACCCCGTCTCTACTAAAAATACAAAAAAAAAAAAATTAGCCGGGTGTGGTGGCGGGCGCCTGTAGTCCCAGCTACTCGGAGAGGCTGAGGCAGGAGAATGGCGTGAACCCAGGAGGCAGAGCTTGCAGTGAGCCGAGATTGCGCCACTGCACTCCAGCCTGGGCAACAGAGTGAGACTCCGTCTCAAAAAAAAAAAAAAAAAAAAAAAAAAAAAAAGAAACCCTAACCTGAAGGGTTCTAAGTTGATGAACAAGAAGGCATCCACCTGCAGGGAGGGCAGCCTACCCTAAACTCCAAGGGGATGGAAGCTCCTGTGCTTGGGACCCTTCTGGACCTCATCCCGGGTATCTCTTCTCCTGGCTGTTCATTTGTACCTTTAAAATATCCTTTGTAGGCTGGACACAATGGCTCACACCTATAATCCCAGCACTTTGGGAGGCTGAGGAGGGCCAATCACTTGAGGTCAGGAGTTCGAGACCAGCCTGGCCGACATGGGGAAACCCCCATCTGTACTAAAAATACAAAAATTAGCCAGGAGTGGTGTCACACCTGTAATCCCAGCTACTCGGGAGGCTGAGGCAGGAGACTTGCTTGAACCTGGGAGACAGAGGTTGCGGTGAGCCGAGATCACGCCACTGCACTCCAGCCTGGGTAACAGAGCAAGACCTTGTCTCAAAAATAAATAAGTAAATAAATAAAATAGACTTTGTAAAAAATCTGTAATAGGAAGTAAACTTTTCCTTGGTTCTTTGAGCTGTTCTAGTAAATAACTGAACCTGAAGAGGAGGATCGAGGGAAACTCTGATTTGTAAACAAGTCAGGTAGGGGTTGTGAGTAACTGCGGGCCCAGCCACTGTCAATTGGCAACCGAGGTTGGGAGGAGTCTTGTTGGACTGAGCCCTTAATCTGTGGGGTCTCCACTAACGCCAGGCACTTCGTGTCAGAATCAAGTTTAATTGTAAGACACCTGGTCAGCATCCTCTGATGCTAATTGGAGCATTGTTTGATGTAGGAGAACTTCTTACAAGTTTGGTGTCAGAAGCAAAGTATGGTAGAGAAACTACAGTGAGTGTGCAGAGAAAAATAGTTTGTTCTTTTTAGGAATGAAGAGCAAGGGACAGAATGTCCTGAATGGAAATGGGGGATTTTTTTTGTTTTTAATTTTATTCTTTTTTTTTTTTTTTTTTTTTTTTTTTTGAGACGGAGTCTCGCTCTGTCGCCCAGGCTGGAGTGCAGTGGCGCAGTCTCGGCTCACTGCAAGCTCTGCCTCCCGGGTTCACGCCATTCTCCTGCCTCAGCCTCTCCGAGTAGCTGGGACTACAGGCGCCCACCACCACGCCCGGCTAATTTTTTTTTTTTTGTATTTTTAGTAGAGACGGGGTTTCACTGTGGTCTCGATCTCCTGACCTCGTGATCCGCCTGCCTCGGCCTCCCAAAGTGCTGGGATTACAAGCGTGAGCCACCGCGCCCGGCCATTCTTTTGAGAAAGAGTCTCACTCTGTCACCCAGGATGGCGTGCAGTGGTATGATCGCAACTCACTGCAACCTCCACATCCCAGGCTCAAGTGGTCCTCCAGCCTCAGCCTCCCAAGTAGCTGGGTCTACAGGCACAAGCCACCAATGCCTAGATAATTTTTGTATTTTTGTGGAGATAGGGTTTCACCATGTTGGCCAGGCTGGTCTCGAACTCCTGCGCTCAAAGCAATCCACTTGCCTCAGCCTCCCAAAGTGCTGGGATTACAGGTATGAGCCACTGCTCCCGGCCTAGAAATGGGGAATTTTAGAGAGTAAGTTAGTGCAGATGGTAAGTGGTAGAAAGATAATGGAAAATGGTTTCACTTTATTGAGTCTGGAATGATAGAGATGTCATGTGAACAGATGGAAATATTGAACCGGGCGGTCAGAAAGGGAGATAAGGATTTGAGAGGCATCAGTAAAGAGGTGGCTCATGCTGTAATCTCGGCACTTTGGGAGGCCAAGGTGGGAGGATCACTTGAGGCCAGGAGTTCGAGACCAGGCTGGCCAATATGGTGAAACCCTGTCTCTACTAAAAATATATATATATATCTATATATATAATCTACTAAAAATATATATATACTAAAATATATATATAGATAGATAGATAAATATATATATATATCTACTAAAAACATATATATATATATATAAAATTAGCTGGGTGTGGTGGTACGTGCCTGTGGTCCCAGCTACTTGGGAGACTGAAGCAGGAGAATTGCTTGAACCAGGGAGGTAGAGGTTGCGGTGAGCCAAGATGGTGGCACTGCACTCCAGCCTGGGCAACAGAGCGAGACTCTGTCTCAGTAAATAAATAAATAAATAAATAAATAAAGTAGGGAGTGGTCGACTGAGTGGTCAAGGAGATGGAGACAGCAGGGGACTGGTCACGTTTAGGAGTGCTTTACCTAAAAGATGGATGGCATTTAAGATTCTCTTCCCCGTTTCCTTCAGAAGATTTTTCTTAATTTCTGGTTTCTTGCCCTTTACACCATTTCCCAAGGAAGGAAGGAAAGAGAGTTGGGGAGGCCACCAGAAATGTGTAAGCTCTGGCAAAGCTCTTATTGGCTGGCGGCCCGGCTGAGGCGGAGCAGCCACTCTCCAGGCTCGGGTGGGCCTGCCGTGCCAGCCAGCTGGTCTCAGATGGTTAATGCAGGGAGGGTGGGCTGACCTGAGGGGACACCATGCAAGGCAGAGGTGCCAGGCAGCATGCGCCCAAAGTCCATTTGTCTGGCAAGTCAGAGCTTTGTCCAGGGTTGGTAACGTTGCCGGCATTTAGCTTTTGGGCCTTTTTTTCTGGTGAGACCCAGGAAAGACTAGGATAGAGAGACAGCAGAACTGCTATGAACCAAACTCTCTTGTTTCTCCCTTTTGCAATGAATTGGTTTGTCTCCAGGCTGCTGTTACAACCACGTAATTGCAAGCAGATTACTTTCTTTATTCTTATTATTTTTTTTTTTCGAACCTCTAAATCTACTTTCAACTTTCTTTCTTTCTAATAGAGATGGGGTCTTCCTATGTTGTCCAGGCTGGTCTCAAACTCCTGGGCTCAAGTGATCCTCCTACCTTGGCCTCACAAAGTGTTGGCATTACGGGTGCGAGCCACTTCAACAAGCCCAGATTACTTTCTTGTCACATGTTGCTAAACAGACCCCAGGAGGATCTGAGAACACAGAATGCACCAAGCTGAGACACAGACAAGGACACAGTGGGGATACCCATGGGACTGATACTAGCCAATAAGTGTGTCCCACTTCCCTGGTTTTCATGTTTGGTTGGGTGGAAGTGGGAAGATATGTAACTCATACAGGACCAATCAGAGGCTTATTCAGGGTTTGAAACAGACACTGGGGAGAAAGGTGGCAAGGAGTATCGAGTAGCAAGAAAGAAGATATGTTAATTCCTGGAGCTGCTGCCAGTAGGAACAAGGCAAGTTTACACACCTGCTGGGCACCACCTTTGCTACCACTTGGGAGAAAATCCCCTATGAGAAGGAAGCCAACAGAGAGGAAAACTGAGCCAGACAGTGAGGAGAGAGAAAATGTGAGGAAGAGGCCGGGAGCGGTGGCTCACGCCTGTAATCCCAGCACTTTGGGAGGCTGAGGTGGGTGGATCACAAGGTCAGGAGTTCAAGACCAGCCTGGCCAAGATGGTGAAACCCTGTCTCTACTAAAAATACAAAAAAAAAAATATATATTAGCCAGGAGTGGTGGTGAGGGCCTGTAATCCCAGCTACTTGGGAGGCTGGGGCAGAGAATTGCTTGAACCTGGGAGGCAGAAGTTGCAGTGAGCTGAGATTGCACCACTGCACTCCAGCCTGGATGACAGAGTGAGACTCCATCTCAAAAAATAAATAAATAAAATAAAATAAAATGTGAGGAAGAGAGAAAGGGAATATCTGTCCCGATGGCCTTGAGCCCTTGGATCCAGTCATGACTTAAAGCCAGATCTAGTCCTCAACGTTTCCATTTAATAAGCCAATACATTCCCCCTTTTTGCTCAAATCAGAGTTAAATTTCTAACATTTACAACAACAACAACAAAAGCTCTCACAAATCATCTTAGTCAGCTCAGGCTGATATAATAAAATACTGGGTGGCTTAAACAACAGGCATTTATTTATCCTGATTCTGGAGGCTGGGAAGTCCCAGATCAAGGTGCCAGCCAATTGCATTCCTGGTGAAGATTCTCTTCCTGGCCAGACTTGGCCGGGTGTGGTGGTTCATGCCTGTAATCCCAGCACTTTGGAAGGCCGAGGTGGGTGGATCACCTGAGATCAGGAGTTCAAGACCAGCCTGGCCAACATGGTGAAACCCCATCTCTACTAAAAATACAAAATTTAGCCAGGCTTGGTGGTGTGCACCTGTAATCCCAGCTACTCAGGTGGCTGAGGCAGGAGAATCGCTTGAACCCGGGAGGTGGAGGTTGCAGTGAGCCGAGATTGTGCCATTGCACTCCAGCCTGGGTGAAAGAGGGAGATTCTGTCTCAAAAAAAAAAAAAGAAAGTTTACTTCAGAATGTATAGTGAGCCGAAATCATGCCACTGCACTCCAACCTGGAGAGGCAGAAGGGAAGCAAGCTTTCTGATGTCTCTTCTTATAAGGGCCACACCCTCAAGACTTCATCTAAACCTGATCACTTCCCAAAGGCCCCATCTCCAAATACTAACACATTAGGGGGTTAGGGCTTTGTTTTGCAGCAGAGTGAGAGATCACCTTCAACATCACGCACCTCTTATGTGGGCTCTCAGCTATATCTAGAGACCAAATTGACACAAGGCAGAGTAGCAAGATAAAAGCGTATAAGCTTTATTAGTTTTCCATGTACACAGGGATCTTCACAAGAGAGTGAAGTCTGAAGAAGTGGCCAAAGTAAGATGCATTTATACTTTTTAGACAAAGAACAATACATTTGAGAAGAAATAACAGGGCAAAAGGGATCTGGTTACAGGCAGTAAATTTCTAAGGGAGTCACTGGGAGACGTATGGGAGGGTATACAACCAGCAGAATAGAAGGGTCACTTCAGGGGCCAGGCGCAGTGGCTCACACCTGTAATCCCAGCACTTTGGCAGGCCGAGGCAGGCGGATCACCTGAGGTCAGGAGTTCAAGACCAGCCTGGCCAACATGGTGAAACCCCGTTTCTACTAAAAGTACAAAAATTAGCCAGGCCTGTTGGTGCATGCCTGTAATCCCAGCTACGCGGGAGGCTGAGGCAGGAGAATCACTTGAACCTAGGAGGCGGAGGTTGCAGTAAGCCGAGATTGTGCCATTGCACTCCAGGCTGGGTGAGAGAGACAGATTCTGTCTCAAAAAAAAAAAAAAAAGGAAAAGAAAAGAAAAGAAAGGTTACTTCAGGAAGTATAGTTGTTCAGGTCCACTGCGCTGCAGCCCCCAACTTCCAGTCTCTGGTGATAAGGGATATTTTCACCCCCCTGATAAGGGGAGTGTACCCCTCTCAGAGGAATCTTTATGGCTTGCTGCATGCAGGAAGAGACAGGTCAGCTCACCCTTTCTGAAACCACATTTTCTCCAAAGTTTTCTTTTTCTTTTTTGAGACAGTCTCACTCTGTTGCCCAGGCTGGAGTGCAGTGGTATGATCTCGGCTCACTGCAACCTCCACCTGCTGGGTTCAAGTGGTTCTCCTGCCTCAGCCTCTGGAATAGCTGGGATTACAGGTGCATGCCACCACACCCAACTAATTTTTGTATTTTTTAGTAGAGATGGGATTTCACCATGTTGGCCAGGCTGGTCTCCAACTCCTGAGCTCAGGTGATCCACCTGCCTCGGCCTCCCAAAGTGATGGGATTACAGGTGTCTTTTTTTGTTGTTGTTAATATAGAGAAAGGGTTTCACTTTGTTGCCCAGGCTGGCCTCGAACTCCTGAGCTCAAGTGATCCTCCCGCCTTTGTCTCCCAAAGTGCTGGGATTACAGGCACTCATGCCTGGCCCCTCCAATGTTTTCAACTTGAAATAATCAAGATACCAATTTGGCATATTTTGGGGTGGCACATACTTCACTCCTTCAGCTTCAACCTAGGAATTTTTGGAGCACACAATTCAGTCCACAGCACCAATACACCGACCTGATCCTAAAAATGTTTACTATTTTCTTAACACTTAGGGCATCCTCATTTCAAGTAACAGAAAACACAGTTCAAATAGCTTTTAAAATAAATTAGACAGGGGTGGTGGTTTATGCTTGTAGTCCCAGCTGCTTGGGAGGCTGAGGTGATTGGTTAACGCCACTGAGGGCCCATCCCTGGAGCTGGGATGAAGTCAGTACTTTCTAAAACACAAGGTTGGAAGTTCAGGATATTGTCAGGAATGGGTTATGGAGTCTAGGAAGACAAAACTGAATGTCCACTGTGCCATTTGATTAGATTTAATTCCACCACTAAGAGTTTATCTAATGGAATAGAGGAAGAATAAGAGACAAGTTTATTGCACCCCAGCCAAAGTAGTATATTTACCACTTCTGTGTAAGTTAGGGGTTGCCTTTGGCTTGTAATTAACAGAAAAGTTGCTTAAACAAATACAGATTTATTTTTCTTGCATAACAGGAAGCCTAGAAGATGGTGTTTGTTCCACGAATCAATGATGCCTTGGGTACCCCTGTTCTTTTTTTTTTTTTTTTTTTTGAGACGGAGTCTTGCTGCGTCGCCCAGGCTGGAGTGCAGTAGCATGATCTTGGCTCACTGCAACCTCCGTCTCCCAGTTCAAGCAATTTTCCTTGCCTCAGTCTCCCGAGTAGCTGGGATTACAGGCGCCCACCACCACGCCCGGCTAATTTTTGTATTTTTTAGTAGAGACAGGGTTTCCCCATGTTGGCCAGGCTGGTCTTAAACTCTTGACCTCAGGTGATCCATCCGCCTCGGCCTCCCGAAGTGCTGGGATTACAGGTGTGAGCCACCACACCCGGCCAGTACCCCTGTTCTTTGCCTTCTTGCCTCATCAACCTTAGTATTTCGGTTTGTATTCTTTAGGGTCCCAAGACAATATGTGCAGCTTCAGACGCTGCATCTGCATTCAAGACAGGGAGAAAGGAGGAAGAGCCCGGCTAGTACCAACCTTATCTGTTTTCTTTTATGAGGAAAGAAAACGTTTTTCTGGGACAGGCACGGTAGCTCATGCCTGTAATCCCAGCACTTTGGGAGGCCGAGGTGGGCAGATCACCTGAGATCAGGAGTTCAAGACCAGCCTGGCCAATACGGTGAAACGCCGTCTCTACTAAAAATACAAAAAATCAGCTGCGCGTGGTGGCAGGCATCTGTAATCCCAGCTACTTGGGAGGCTGAGGCAGGAGAATCGCTTGAACCTGGGAGGTGGAGATTGCAGTGAGTCGAAATCGTGCCATTGCACTCCAGCCTGGGTGACGAGAGTGAAACTCCGTCGCAAAAAAAAAGAGAGAGAAAAAAAGGGAGAGAGAAAAGAAAACATTTTTCCAGAAGTTCCCACAGTAGTTCTCTGCTTAGGTCCTGTGGATCACTCTTAGTTGCAATGAAGGCAGAGAACCTTGGAGGCCGGATTGTCCTGATAGGGCTTAGACTACTCATGGTCCATCGCCTGGGGGTTCTGGTAGTCAAGAGGAAGGGGGCATGCGTGTTAGGTGGCCACCCATAATGTCACCAAAAAAAATGTGTGTGGGTTTTTTTGTTTTTTGTTTGTTTTTGAGACAAGGTCTAACTCTGTCACCCAGGCTGGAGTGCAATGTCACAGTCACAGCTTACTGTAGCATCCACCTCCCAGGCTCAAGTGATCCTCCTGCCTCAGCCTCCCAAGTAGCTGGGGCCACAGCCATATGCCACCACACCTGGTTAAATTTTATTTTGTTTCTTTTGTAGAAACTGGATCTTGCTTTGTTGCCCAGGCTGGTCTCAAACTCTTGGGCTTAAGCGATCTGCCCGCCTCGGCCTCGCAAAGTGCTGAGATTACAAGCATGAGCCATGGCACCTGGTATAAATACACCCAACCTTCCCACTTTTACCTACTTGCTCAAGTTATTGCCACTTGTCTAAAACTTGCTCTTCTCTATCTCTGCTTGTCCAAGTCATATCTACCCTTCAAAATCCTTTTCCAATGTCCTGGATCCCCAGTGGGATATGAAGACTTCTTCTGCCTCTCCCAGCACCTGTAACCTTGACTCTGCCTTTTACACCCTGTCCTGTGTGTGATCATTTGCACAAGGCAGCATTGCACTGTGGTGCAGCTTTGGGCATAGACCACTTTTGGTTCAGCCACTTTGCAGGTGCACCTTTGATAGGTCACTTACCCTCTCTAGGGTCTCAATTTCCCCATCTATAAAATGAGGGTACTATTAGATCCTGCCTCAGAGAGTTGTTGTGGGGATTACGTAGGATAATTTGTGTAAACTACTCAGCCTGGTGCTGATGTACAGCCAGCACTTGCTGATTCTTAGTCATCCTCGTTATTATGGTCATTACTGCTGTCTTCACCCCATCGCCTCCCTCACAGTCTCTGCCTTCCTCAGCTCTGCGTGCTCTGACACTTTTTAAAATGGAGATAAAATTCACATACCTTTTAAAGTCTATGATTCAGTGATTTTTGGTGTATTCACAAAGATGTACAACCATCACCACTATCTCATTCCACAGCATTTTTATCACCCCTGAAAGAAATCCTGTACCTGTTAGCAGTTGCTCCCCATCTCTCCCTCCCCTCAGCTCCTGGCAACCACTAACCTACTTGATGTCTCTATGGATTTGCTTATTCTGGACTTTTTTTTTTTTGAGAGAGAGAGAGATACTGGGTCTTGCTCTGTCACCCAGGCTGGAAGTGCAGTGGTATGATCATAGCTCACTGCAGCCTCAAACTCCTGGACTCCAGCGATCCTTTGTGTCTCAGCCTCCCAAGGAGTTGGGACTACAAGTGTGCACCACCACACCTGGCTAATTTTTACATTTTTTTGTAGAGATGGGGTTTTGCTATGTTGCCCAAGCTGGTCTCAAACTCCTGGCCAGAAGTGATCCTCCCGCCTCAGCCTCCCAAACTGCTGGGATTACAGGCGTGAGCCACCATGCCCAGCCTATTCTGGACATTTTATGTACATGGAATTACACAGTATGAGATCTTTTGTGACTGGCTTTTATTTAGCCTATTTTCAAGGCTCATGCATGTTGTAGCATGTATCGGTACTTTATTCTATTTTGTGGCTGAATAATTCCATTGCATAGATTTACTGCATTTTATTTGTCTATTAATTACTTGTAGATGCCTCCACCTTTTTTTTTTTTTTTTTTTTTGAGACAGAGTCTTGCTCTGTCACTAGGCTGGAGTGCAGTGACACGATCTCGGCTCACTGCAACGTCTGCCTCCTGGGTTCAAGCGATTCTCATGCCTCAGCCTCCCGCGTAGCTGGGATTACAGGCATGTGCCACAACACCCAGCTAATTTTTGTATTTTTGGTAGAGACAGGGTTTCACCATGTTGGCCAGGCTGGTCTCAAACTCCTGACCTCGTGATCTGCCTGCCTTGGCCTCCCAAATTGCTGGGATTACAGGCGTGAACCACTGCGCCCGGCTGTCTCCACCTTTTGGTTATTAAGAATAATGCTTTTATAAACCTTTGTGTACAAGTTGTTGTGTGGATATATTTTCAGTTCTCTTGGATATATATCTAGGATTGGAAGTGCTGCATTCTGTAGTAACTCTATATTTAACATTTTGAAACTGCTAAACTGTTTTCTACAGTGGCTGCGCTATTTGACATTCCCATGAGCCGTGTCTGAGGGTTCCAATTTCTGCACATCCCTGACAACTCTTGCCATTGTCTGTCCAATGCCGCCACTTTTCTC
Organism: Symphalangus syndactylus; assembly: GCF_028878055.3. NCBI lineage: Eukaryota > Metazoa > Chordata > Mammalia > Primates > Hylobatidae > Symphalangus > Symphalangus syndactylus. The sequence continues at coordinate 19,082,946 of NC_072440.2, forward strand.
CCAGTAACTGTGTGCCTCATGGGTATTCAGTTTGTTGGATGGAAGCTCTCCAGGGCTCTGGCTTCCCTGAGGTTCTTTGGGGCTGGCATAAGGGGCATGGTTTCTCCACTGGCAGCATCAGCTGGGACACTGGATTTGGGAAAAACTCTGAGGTTCCTTTGCATCAGGCTGGGGGCCGAGCCCTGAAGTCCATGTCTTCATGGAGCCTGGAGTCCATGGAGGGACAAATAAGTCAACAAAGTGTCCAATTGCAATGCGGTGAGCACGACTCCAGAGGGAAGCCCAGGGCATTATTATTAAAGTGTGATGGGTCGGGATTACAGGTGGCTCATGCCTGTAATCCCAGCACTTTGGGAGGCCCAGGTTGCAGTGAGCCGAGATCACGCCACTGCATACTTCAGTCTCACTCTGGGTGACAGAGTGAGACTCCATCTCAAAAAAAAAAGGGGGACCAGGCGCCGTGGCTCATGCCTGTAATCCCAGCACTTTGGGAGGCCGAGGCGGGCAGATCACTCGAGGTCAGTTTGAGATCAGCCTGGCGAACATGGTGAAACCCCATCTCTACTAAAAATGAAAGAAAATTAGCCGGGTGTAGTGGTGCGTGCCTGTAATCCCACTTACTAGGGAGGCTGAGGCAGGATAATTGCTTGAACCCAGAAGGATGAGGTTGCAGTGATCTGAGATCGTGCCACTGCACTCCAGCCTGGGTGACAGAACAAGACTGTCTCAAAAATAAATAAAAAATAAATAAACAAATAGGCCGGGCACGGTGGCTCACGCCTGTAATCCGAGCACTTTGGGAGGCCGAGGCGGGAGGATCACAAGGTCAGGAGTTCAAGACCAGCCTGGCCAACATGGTGAAACCCCGTCTCTACTAAAAATACAAAAATTAGCCGGGCGTGGTGGTGGGTGCCTGTAATCTCAGCTACTCCGGAGGCTGAGTCAAGAGAATTGTGTGAACTCGGGAGGCGGAGGTTGCAGTGAGCTGAGATTCCACCATTGCACTCCAGCCTGGGTGACAGGGTGAGACTCTGTCTCAAAAAGAAAAGAAAAATAAATAAAGCGTGATGGAGAGATGGTACCGATTCCCCCCACCTGAGAGCCAAGAGGTTGTGCAAGGAGGGCTTCCTGGAAGAGACAATGCCAGACCTAAGTCTTGAAGATTAAGGAGTCACCCAGACAAAAAAAAAGCAGGGGCACAGTGTTCCCAGGCAAGGGCAACTGCACAAGGCAAGGCATGGAGCTGGGAAACAGTCTGGACTGTGCTGTGGAAGTGGCTGGGAGGAGAATAAATTGGGGATTTGATGGTGACAGAAGAGAGAGATTGGAATGTGATAAGCCTATGTACTGCATGCAAGACGCAGCAGCCGGGAGGCCTCTGCCTTGGTCTCCTCCTGTGTAAAATGGGGATTAAAATATTGCCTGCCTTGTAGGGATCTTGTCAGGGTTTAATGAGCTTGAATTAAGAGTTTATGCACCGTCTGGAACAGTCTCTGGCACATGTTCAATAAATGTTGGCTGTAACTGCTGCTCTCCTCCAAGAGCTCGGTGAGACACTGTAGCTTCCTCTCTGGAGCTGAGAGAGACGTGCACGGCAGGGCGGGGGCTGGAGAGAAGTAAGTCTTCCATCGTTACAATGAGGATGGGGGAGAGTGGGGTGGAGAGACAGGGAACAGCTTCCAGAGAAGGAAGATGGGCTTGGCAGGCAAGACAATAGGTGTCCACTTCTAGGGAGGTGTGAACAAGGTATCAATCAACCACCATGTAGTGAGTACCTGCTGTGTTCAAAGCACTGTGTGAAAGCTGCTGAGATATGAAGAAATATACCTCCCTAACCACGAGCTCACAGTGGAGTTAGGAAAGACAAGGCAATAGTACATGAAAAGTAAAAAAAAAAAAAAAATCCAAATTACATGATACGGCAAGATTAATCTTCTAATAAGTGGCAGAGCTAGGAAGGTTTGTAGGGAATCCAGAGAATGATGGATTCATTTGAGGATAGATGAGGCTGGGAGGGCTTCATGGAGAGGCAGAGACCCAAGCTGGAGTGGAAGGGTGGGGAGGACTCAAGGAGGCCAGTGGAGTGGAGGCCAAGTCAGGTGGAAAAAACCGCAGGGTAGGGACAGGGCTTTGAAGTTATTTACAATCAACCAGAGAAGAAGGAAAAGATTCCAGAGCATCCCATGGGGGTTAATGGAGGGCAGGCCTGGAAGGAGAGAGAGAATTAAAAACTAACATTCAGGCCAGGCGCAGTGGCTCACATCTGTAATCCCAGCACTTTGGGAGGCCGAAGTGGGAGGATCACTTGAGGTCAGAAATTCGAGACCAGCCTGGCCAACATGGCGAAACCCTGTCTCTACTAAAAATACAAAAATTAGCCGGGCATGGTGGCAGGTGACTGTAATCGCAGCTACTCAGGAGGCTGAGGCAGAGAATCACTTGAACCCAGGAGGTGGAGGTTGCAGTGAGCTGAGATCGAGCCATTGCACTCCAGCCTGGGTGACAGAGCGAGACTCCATCTCCAAAAAAAAAAAAAAAACAAAAAAAAAAACAGAGAAACATAAAAAACTAACATTTATTAAGTGCTTTAGGCATAGTATTAAGTGCTGTCCATGTTTAGTAGGGAGGAAAAAAAATTACCCTTTTAATATCATGCTACAAAATAGTACTTATTGCTCCAGGCCAAAATCGCAAGTATAAATGTCAGACAAGGATGAGGGAGTGATTCAGGCCAAGTGTTACCACAGAGAGTGGTGACGACTGTGGCAAACTAGGGAGCATTTGCTTCCCCTAAAAGACGCAGTTGCGCGGGGCGTGGTGGCTCATGTCTGTAATCCCAGCACTTTGGGAGGCCAAGGCAGGCGGATCACGAGGTCAGGAGATCGAGACCATCCCGGCTAACACCGTGAAACCCCGTCTCTACTAAAAATACAAAAAATTAGCCGGGCGTGGCGGCGGGCGCCTGTAGTCCCCGCTACTCGGGAGGCTGAGGCAGGAGAATCACTTGAACCTGGGAGGTGGAGGTTGCAGTGAGCCGAGATCGTGCCACTGCACTCCAGCCTGCCAATAGAGCAAGACTCGGTCTCAAAATAAATAAATAAATAAATAAATCTCCTCCCACAAATCTGATTCCCCTTCAGTTTCCCTATTTCAATCAATGGCGCCTCCATCCTCCATCACACGTGCCATCAACACATTCCACTTCAGCCTCCACATCCAGCTCTTCCCAATGTCTGTGGCTTCTGCTTTACAAACACATCTCATAAGTGTCCACCTCTCGCCGCCTCCACTGCTACCACCCTAATCCAGGCCATTACCATTGCTGCTGTACAGGGTTGCTTGATCTCCAGGGTCGCTGGGTCTCCTTGCTTTCATTTTCCACCTGCTTCTATCCCATTCTCTATACAGCATCTACAGTGATGATTTAAGGATGAAAATCTAATCATATTGAGGCAGGATAATAGGGAATTAGGGTAACCATGGATTAAGGCATAAGCAAAAGAACAGCAGGTGCAGCCAGTTCTAGGCAAGACTGGGCTGCACACAGGCCACACCCTCACTCCTATGATAACAAGACAGAAGTTTCCACTTCAGCCTCTGATTGGTCGTGGGCCAGTCCTTCATAGGGTGTAACCAATTGGAGGCCTCTAAAGGGCACCTAGGGGTGTTACCAAATTCTTTTTTTCTTTTTCTTTTCTTTTCTTTTTCTTTTTTTTATTTGAGACAGAGTTTTGCTCTTGTTGCCCAGGCTGGAGAGCAATGGCGAGATCTTGGCTCACCACAACCTCTGCCTCCTTGGTTCAAGCGATTCTCCTGCCTCAGCCTCCCGAGTAGCTGGGATTACAGGCATGCGCCACCACACCCAGCTAATTTTGTATTTTTAGTAGAGACCGGGTTTCACCATGTTGGCCAGGCTGGTCTTGAACTCCCAACCTCAGGTAATCCGCCCGCCTTGGCCTCCCAAAGTGCCGGGATTACAGGCGTGAGACACCGCGCCCAGCCACCAAACTCTTTTAGCTTAATAAAAACCCTAAAGAACATTGTAATCAGGACTCTTGAGCCACTTGCTTGAGCCGGCTCATGCTCTGTACTTTCACGTCAACAAATCTGCGCTTTCGTTGCTTGTTTCTTCTTTTGTTGCTTCGTTCTTTCATTGTTTTGTGTATTTTGTTTAATTCTTTGTTCAATGCGCCGAGAATCTGGACAACTCACAGTCAAGACCTTCTATCCAGTAACAATATCATTCCTGTGTGAAAAGCCTTTTGATGATTTCTCTTGGCTTTGGTGTAAAATCCAAAATCATTGATGTGGTTCACAAAGCTCTGTTTGATGAGCTGGACCCAGGGATATGAAATTAAATGTCTGTATGGTACAGGCAAGTGAGTTAAATAAATAAAGCTGGCTGAGTCAAGGGGACGATAGGGAGGAGTGCAGACTGTGGCAAACTGGGCAGTGCGTGACTGCCTAAGAGTGCAGCTTCTTGCATCCAGCAGACTGTTGGCACATGGGAAGGTAAACCCTGTAGCCAGATCTTCTGATATTTCAAGAGAAGCTGGTCACCCAGATTTTTAAGGAAAGCTATGGATTCAAAAGTTGGCAACTAATTCACAATCTTCTTTATACCATGCAAGAGAAAAACAAAAAACCACATCTGTGGGTTGGATGAACTTCTCAGCAGCCACATGTTGGATTCTACTCTATACTCTAAAGATCCTGGACAGAACTTCTGTTAGATTACTAATACTTTTTCTTTTTCTTTTTTCTTTCTTTTTTTTTCGATACAGGCTCTCACTCTGTTGCCTAGGCTGGAATGCAGTGGTGCAATCTCAGCTCACTGCAGCCTTTATCTCCTGGGCTCAAGTGATCCTCCTCCCATCTCAGCCTCCCAAGTAGCTGGGTCTACAGGCATGCTCTCACCATGCCCAACTAATCTTTGTATTTTTCGTAGAGACGGGGTTTTGCCATGTTGCCCAGACCGGTCTCGAATTCCTGAACTTGTGCAATCCACCCATCTCAGCCTCCCAAAGTGCCGGGATTACAGGAGGGAGCCACTATGCTCAGCCAGAAAAATTACTAATACTTTTGTTTGACAAGCATTTAACAGGTTTTTTTGAGGGTGGTGTGCAAAGATAAAGCGTCTCTTCTCCCCCTTTCCCCAGTAAGAGAGACTGAGGCACAGAGGAATACGCTGCAGTGCATAATACAGTGAAGGGGCGTCTTCCTTGGCATGAACTATTTTGCCTTTTACACTGAATTGTGGATTTTCTCCAGGTTAGCCAGAAGAGGGGAGATTTGGAGATCCTGGAACTGGGAGGAGAGAGGAAATGGGAAATGGGAAAAGGGGTCTCGCCCGGTGTCTATGGCTCGGACCTGGGACAGCAGGCCAGGCCTGGGAGGGCAGGAAGGCCTCTCCCCACAATGACAGAATGCAAGAGGCAGACTGCAGGGATTGTGAGGACTGCCAGCCAACTCCAGTGCTATCCGATTCTGGACTCTCACCCGCCCGTCACTTTCCCTGCTTTGACAATTCCGGAGCCCCAGCCTCGGGCTTGCACTAGCGCTGGCTGCCTTGGGGGGAAGCACCTGCAGAGAGGTACAGCAGCTTGGAGAGGTAGTGACCAGCCGAGCAGTGACCTGAGCCCGAGGCAGCGGGTGACCACACAGAGATATTTGGGAAGGCACTGGCTGGCCCACCGCCTCGCAGGATGGAGACTTAAGTGGGTTTATATGAATGTTATTTCCAGTTAAGGTGTCCCTGGGAGCACTTGGGTTGCACTTGCAGCATCTCATTTAATCATCCTGATTTTACCCCCCTCCTCGACCTAGGTGATATCGAGATGCAAGTCTAGGGATTTCCCTGCCCTTCTGGGGAGAGAAGGGGCACAAGATCTCTGATGGGGAGAGCCCTGAGAGGAGGAAGCTTCGAAGAGAGGCAGCCGAGGGATGGAAGCCCGATCTGCTTTGAAGGATTCGAGAGGCATCAGTGACTCTTTTCTTTTGGGTGTTGCCTTCTGTGTAGTCTAAGATCGCCACCATTCATCACAAATGGAGGAGACAGCTTTGCAGAGAATTGAGTGCCTTATCCATCCCATCTCTGACCATCTGGAAAGTTCCTCCCTCGGCTGTCCTCAGGATTAGATCTGAGGTTGGTGTACCCTGGTGAGGTTGTGTGGCAGGCCAGATCTCACTCACGCAGGCCTCCGTAACAACTGTTTCAGTACTGACTGAGTGGTTAAGTTAAATATTAAAAGCTGACCGAGCGCAGTGGCTCACACCTGTAATCCCAGCACTTTGGGAGGCCAAGGCAAGTGGATCACCTGAGGTCAGGAGTTCAAGACCAGCCTGGCCAACATAGTGAAACCCCATCTCTACTAAAAATATAAAAATTAGCTGGGCGTGGTGGCACACACCTGAAATCTCAGCTACTCCGTAGGCTGAGGCAGGAGAATCTCTTGAACCTGGGAGGCGGCGATTGCAGTGAGCCAAGATCTCACCATTGCATTCCAACTGTGGGTGACAGGGCGAGACTCTGTCTCAAAAAAAAAAAAAAAAAAAAAAATTGCTGAAAGAGCCAGTGTGCTTATACAAAGGCTGGAATATAACAAAAGTTCACCAAGAGTTTTGCCTAGGCCTTTCCTGGGCCTTAAAGCGTGACAAAATAATGAAGGAATTCTTAACAGGACCCATTTAGGATTAAACAAATTTTATTGTGGGTCTGAAGAAACACCCCAGGCCTCCACAAACAAGTTTACTAGGGGTCTGAAGGAACTCCCCAAACCTCCATGATTTAGCAGGAGACAAGATAAGGGTAATCACCTCGCACTTGGACCCATTTAGATTAAGTAAATTTACTGAGGCTCCAGAGGAAGGTCTTCAGGACGTAGACCTTAGTTATAGATTAAAATAAGTTAATCAGGGCCGGGCGCGGTGGCTCACGCCTGTAATCCCAGCACTTTGGGAGGCCGAGGTGGGCGGATCACGAGGTCAGGACTTCAAGACCAGCCTGACTAACATGGTCAGGCTCTACTAAAAATACAAAAAAGAAAAAAATTAGCTGGGTGTGGTGGCATGCACCTGTAACCCCAGCTACTCAGGGGGCTGAGGCAGGAGAACTGCTTGAACCCAGGAGGTGGAGGTTGCAGTGAGCTGAGATCGCACCATTGCATCCAGCCTGGGAGACAAGAGCGAAACTCCATCTCAAAAAAAAAAGAGTTAATCACTATATATGTTTTTAGAAGAATGCACATTTACACATAGACATATAGCTTAGAGGGTACATAAGCTCTGGAAAACTTTGTAATTTAAGAGTTGGTCTGGCAATATTTTCCAGGTCTTCTCCCTAAAACTGGTTACAGAAATAAAAACTTCCTTCTTTCCCAGTTCATCCACATCTCGTTACTGGGCCGCAAGAATAAGCAGCCCGACCCTCAGTTTGGTCTGGGAACAGTTGTCCATCACTGTTTTGCTGCCTTGCTTTTTTCTGATCTCCTCAGCTCCAGCTACTGGGTCAGTTTGACTTATTACAGATCATAGGTATGGGAGGAAGAAGAGGTTTGAGGAACAAGTAGTTCTCCATCCCAGTGCTCAATTTAGAAAAAGAAAAAAGTAATTTATTGAACTGCAGAGGAAAAAGAACTTAATTTTTTGACATTTATTTTTATTTTTCTTAGTAACAAGTCATACAGAACCAATTACTACTAGTTTGAATTGAGTAAAATATAGTTGCTAACAATAACAAAAGAACAACCCAATTTTAAAAATGGGCAAAAGACTTGAATAGACATTTCTCCAAAGAAGAAATACAAACAGTCAGGAAGCACATGACGAGGTGCTCAACATTGCTAATCGTTACGGAAATGCAGATCAAAATCACAATGAAACCACTTCAGGCACATTAGAATGTCTTTTATTTTAAAAAGAAAAGGAAAGTAAGTGTTGTTGAGGATGTGGAGAAATGAGAACACTTGCACATTGCTGATGGGAATGTAACATGGTACAGCCACTATGGCAGCTTCTCAAAAAATTAAAAATAGAACTACCATATGATATGGCAATTTTTTCTTTTTTTTTTTTTTTGAGACAGAGTCTCACTCTGTGGCCCAGGCTAGTATGCAGTGGCATGATCTCTGTTTACTGCAACCTCCACCTCCCAGATTCAAGTGATTCTCCTGCCTCAGCCTCCCAAGAAGCAGAGATTACAGGCATGTGCCACCATGCCTGGCTAATTTTTGTATTTTTAGTACAGATGAGGTTTCACCATGTTGGCCAGGCTGGTCTCGAACCCCTGAGCTTAGGTGATCCTCCCGCCTCGGCCTCCCAAAGTGCTGGGATTACAGGCATAAACCACTGTGCCCAGCCCCTGATCTGGCTTTTTTTTTGTTTTGTTTTGTTTTGTTTTTGAGTTGGAGTCTCACTCTGTCGCCCAGGCTGGAGTGCAATGGTGCAATCTCGGCTCACTGCAACCTCCGCCTCCCAGATTCAAGTGATTCTCCCGCCTCAGCCTCCCGAGTATCTGGGACTACAGGCACCCGCCACCATGCCTAGCTAATTTTTTTTTTTTTTTTTTGAAATGGAGTCTCGCTCTGTCGCCCAGGCTGGAGTGCAGTGGCGCTATCTCGGCTCATTGCAAGCTCCGCCTCCCGGGTTCACGCCATTCTCCTGCCTCAGCCTCCCGAGTAGCTGGGACCACAGGCGCCCACCACCACGCCTGGATAATTTTTTTGTATTTTTAGTAGAGACGCGTTTCACCGTGTTAGCCAGGATGGTCTCGATCTCCTGACCTCGTGATCTGCCTGCCTCGGCCTCCCAAAGTGCTGGGATTACAGGCATGAGCCACCGCGCCCGGCCTGATCTGGCAGTTCTTATGGGTATATGCTGAAAAGAATGGAAAGCACAGACTCCAACAGATAGTTGTGCAATCAGGTTCACAATAGCCAAAAGGTAGAAGCAACAGATGAATGGATAAACAAAGTGTGGTACACACATACAATGGAATATTCATTCATCCTTTAAAAGGAGGAAGATTCTGACACATATGACAACATGGATGAACCTTGAGGACATTATGCTAAGTGAAATAAGCCAGTCACGAAAGAACAAATTCTGTGTGATTCTACTTATATGAGGTTTCTAGAGCAGTCAAATCCACAGAGACAGAAAGTAGCCTGGTGGTTGCCGGAAGTTATGGGGACAGAGGAATGGCCGGTTGGTATTTAATTGGTATGGAGTTTCAGTTTGGGAAGATGGAAAAGTTCTGGAGATAGATGGTGGTGAGGGCTGCACGTTAACGTGAATGTATTTCATGCCACTGAATTGTACACTTGAAATTGTTAAAATAGTAAATTTTATGTTAGGTGTATTTTACCGCAATAAAAAAGAAGCCGGGCGTGGTGGCTCTTGCCTGTAATCCCACACTTGGGAAGGCCAAGGTGAGCAGATCACCTGAGGTCAGGAGTTCAAGACCAGCCTGGTCAACATGGTGAAACCCCGTCTCTACTAAAAATACAAAAATTAGCCAGGCGTAGTGGTGCATGCCTGTAATCCCAGCTACTCGGAAGGCTGAGGCAGGAGAATCGCTTGAACCCTGGAGGCGGAGATTGCAGTGAGCCGAGATGGCACCACTGCACTCCAGCCTGGGTGTCAGAGCGAGACTGTCTCAAAAATAAAAATAAATAAATACATAAATAAATATATTAGGCCAGGTACAGTGGTCACATCTGTAATCCCAGCCCTTTGGGAGTCTGAGGTGGGCGGATCGGTTGAGCTCAGGAGTTCAAGACCAGCCTGGACAACATGGTGGAACCCTGTCTCCACCAAAACAAAACAAAAAATAGCTGGGCATGGTGACATGCACCTGTAGTCCCAGCTACTTGGAAGGCTGAAGTTGGGGGAGGATTGCTTGAGTCCAGGAGGTTGAGGCTGCAGTGAGCTGAGATCGCACCGCTGTACTCCAGCCTGGGCAACAGAGCCAGATCTCGTCTCAAAATAAATAGATAAATAAAAATAAGTTAATTAATTAAATGAAAACCGATGATTCAGAAAGGAACAAGCAAACACAAACCCAATGCCAGTTGCCGTGTTTGGTGCTCTTCTTGCTTCTCCTGTGAACGGCAATGTGCGGAAGTGGTTCTGTGGACTCACTTGCAACCTAAACTTTAAGGTCAAAGTCTCTCAGCTGTGAAAGTCTACCGGGTGCTGGGGTTAGTTTTGGAGCATAATCCTCACAGTTGGAGAGGAAGTATTTTCTGGGGAAAAGATAAGGCAGCAGTGGATGAAGCACTAGCCAGGTTTGAGGAGATGACTTGATGGGGCCCCTGTGGGAGAAACTTAATTGTTAAATGTGGAAAGAGGGAAAGGAGCAAAGAGATGGACCGCAGGGTCTTCACCCGCTTCTTGGACTCTGTCTGCAGCTCACAGTGGCCCCCATAGCTCCCCAAGGTTCTGGCCACATCCCCAGGCTTAAGGAAGAAGAAAAGAAAGTTCTCCTCATGCCTCAGACCCCAGCCCTGCGCTTGGTCCACCATCCGCACCAGCGATGTCAGGAAAATGCCTCGCCAGCAACCCAGCGCTCACTTCTGCCTGTCCTTACCCTCATCCACATCGCAAGTATGTCCCGGTTACTGCGGGATCAGGCTGGGGAGAGATGTGTTAGTTACAGCTCCCATCGTAATCCCCCACCCTTTAAGCCTCCCTGCCCCACTTCTCCCCTCGACCACCTGTTCTCCCTAACTCATCTCTCTCCTCCGCCTCTCCCCTCTGGAAGGTTTACATTGCTACCCACCCACTTTCATGACTCCACCCACTCTGCTTCCATTTCAGTTGTTTCAGTGTGGGGTTAAGAGCTGAAGGACAGGATGCCCCCTTCCCCAGGAGCTACTGGGGCTTTCGCTGGGCTTGTGCCCACCTACCCACCCACGGTGAGCTGTTGACCTGGTGATGTGCATTCCCTGGGAGAGGCCGTCTCGCTTGTTTCCTCTCTGGGATTCCTCCTTGGAGTGCTGGAAGGTGAGAGGGAGTGAGGAGCAGGCAGGGGCTGGGGCTGATGGACACCCAAGGAAAGCTTCCAGTAGATAAACCCGATGCAGGAAAACCTCCTTTTATCACCTTTGTGGCTAGGAGTTGGGTCTGTTTGGATTTGCCTCAAGGCTTCCCTAAGAATCCTTTTTTCTTTTTTTTTAAATGGAGTTTTCGCTCTTGTTGCCCAGGCTGGAGGGCAATGGTGCAATCTCGGCTCACTGCAACCTCTGCCTCCTGGGTTCAAGTGATTCTCCTGTCTCAGCCTCCCAAGTAGCTGGGACTACAGGCACGTGCCACCATGCCTGGCTAATTTTTGTATTTTTAGTAGAGACAGGGTTTCACCGTGTTGGCCAGGCTGGTCTCGAACTCCTGACCTCAGGTGATCCACCTGCCTCGGCCTCCCAAAGTGCTGGGATTACAGGTGTGAGCCATCACACCTGGCCAGAATCTTGTTTTATTGAGTGTGCGTCTAAAATAGATTTCAAGTTATTGGTGGCAGCTGGAGACACTACTGTTAGTGAGTAAGGAAAATAACCATCAGCTTCTTTACTCCCCAGGTGCTGGGTGGAGGGGAACACAGGCCAGGAAATACTAATGATTGTGACAAAGAGCTCCCCGGGGGCCGGATATGGCGGCTCAAGCCTGTAATCCCAGCATTCCAGGAGGCCAAGGTGGGAGGATTGCTTGGGCCCAGGAGTCTGAGATCAGCCTGGGCAACATGGCAAGATCCTGTCTTTACAAAATATAAAAAATTAGCCAGGCATGATGGTGTGCGCCTGTGGTCCCAGCTACTTGGGAGGCTGAGGTGGGAGCATCACTTGAATCTAGGAAGTCGAGGCTGCAGTGAGCTGTGATCGTGTCACCTGCACTCCAGCCCGGGCAACAGGGCAAGGCCCTGTGTCAAAAAAAAAACTGGGCACGGTGGCTCACGCCTGTAATCCCAGCACCTTGGGAGGCCGAGGCAGGCAGATCACGAGGTCAGGAGATCGAGACCAGCCTGGCTAACACGGTGAAACCCCGTCTCTACTAAAAATACAAAAAATTAGCCGGGCATGGTGGCGGGCACCTGCAGTCCCAGCTACTCGGGAGACTGAGGCAGGAGAATGGCGTGAACCCAGGAGGCAGAGCTTGCAGTGAGCTGAGATCGTGCCACTGCACCCCAGCCTGGGCAACAGAGCGAGACTCCGTCTCAAAAAAAAAAAAAAAAAAAGTCCCCAGGACCCAAGGAAGCTGTCCAGAAGTTTTCTAAAGAGGCTCCCTGCTGCAACTCTGAAGAGGAACAGGCTGTGCTGGTGCCCTTGCTTTAAGGATGTTTGCAGCTTTCTCCCGCTCTCTCAGTAAGGTCTGCTGAGCACTGCACTGACGGCTCCCAGTCCCCTCTCAGCGAAGACGCCAAGAAGCAGCAGCTAAGCAGCAGTCGTGGCTGCCTCCCAGCGGCCCCGGCTGTAATCTTCTGTTCAAGGTGCCCACACCAGATCTCAGCTGTAGAAAGCAGAGAGGCTTCAGCTGCTCTAAGAGTTGGCTTTGCGGCTGGTGACTCAGCGGGGGTGGGGGTTGAGGCGGGGGAGTGGGGGGTGGGACTTGGGGCCTGAGAAGCCAGCACTGATGACAACAAAGTCCAGGGGATTTTGTGCAGAAGACAGGAAGCTGAGTCCCAAGAACAAGCCCAGCAGCAGAACTGCAAAATCTAATGAATCCCTAGTAATTCCATTTATGCCACTGAATCCTCCCTGTGGGTTCAGAAAAACAGATCCCTGCTTCATGCTTTCTAAAAATGCAGCATGAACCAAGATCTAAATTCCACAACCAAGTGACCCCCCTTTCTCTTTTCTGCTGCCCACCTTCCCCCCCACCCCACACCCACCCCCAAGTCCACAAGAACATCCAGAGTGATGTGAGTGGAGATTTTCCTTTATTTGATTTTATTTTGGAGAGGAAGGGCTAGAGCAAAAAGATGATGCCAACACACCGGGCACTAGAATGACCTCTGCACATGCAGAACACAAGGACACTCAAGCTGGATTAGCGACTGAGCAAATGTGCCCCGTGGAGAGAAAGTCACCAGAGCTGCAAAAGCCCCCCACCCCCAGCTTTTATTAGTTTTAAGACCCCCAACTACACCCACCCCAGGTCTCCTTGTCGTTCTCAGTAAGCGGACCTCCTAGCAAACTGGGCTTTTACTCCTGTGGGCTCAGTGCCACATCCCCTCAAATAAACATGCATCCTCTAGAGCAAAAGGGAAATTGACAGGATGCTGGAACGCCAAGAGATGGGATGCTTCATTTTTCATTATCCACCAGCTTGGGAGAAAGGCCACCTTCCATCAAACCAGTGAGAGGCAGGAAAGAGCGATCAGGTCCTTTCCCATCTCTCAGTCCTTGTGCAACATGGCCCTGGCTGCTCACTCCAGCCCTGCCTGACTTTAAACAAACCCAGTCAGTAGCCTGCCACCTCTTGCCTTGGAAGAAGACATTTGAGAGCTCACAGATAGAGTGCAACCAATTATCCAAACCAACTTCTCTTGCTCAGCTTCTGTTCTATCCAAAGGTCTCATCCTGCTCCCCCAAGGGGATTTCTGATATCTGAAAACCCCAAACCTGACTCCAGGCCTCCCCAGCAATGTGTGAGCCCCATGGAATGTATTTATTTCATTGCAACAACCCTTCACCACCCAGCCTTCCTGCATTTCCCCAGAGCGTTCTTGGGTTTTTCTCAGCATCTCTCCAGGTGGCATGCTGTGGTGTCCTGACTTAGAGGTGTCCAGGGTGGCAGGGGAAGTGTCAGGTGCCTTTGCTTTCTGTCCTCTCCTCGTCAGCTGTCTGAGCGTTGCTGACAGCGCGAAGCTGCCCCTGGGCTGCAGGCTTCACCGACAGGACCAAGCGTTTGCGGAACGTCTCGCAGAGCACGATGTACACAAAGGGGTTGAGGCAGCTGTTGGCATAGCCCAAGCTGATGGCCGCATTGTACAGGTAGACAAAGGTGAGGGTCGGGCGGCTGATGGACAACTGGGTCAGCTGTAGCACATAGTAGGGTGCCCAGCACACAAAGAAAACCAAGCAGATGGCGATGGCTGTGCGGGTCACCCTCTTTGTCCGCAGCCGGATGCTGCGCTGGGAGGCGGGGGCCACTGAGGACGTCATGCGCTGCAGGATCCTCACATATGCGGCCGTGATGACCACAAAGGGCAGGGCAAAGGCCAGGAAAAACTGGTACAGGGTGAACCAGTAGAGGTCAGTGTCCGGGTTGGGCAGGCGGATGCCGCAGCCCACTGCACCTCCTGGGAAGGGGATGAGTCTGGCATACAGCCACACAGGGGTGATGCTGATGAAGGAGAGGGCCCACAGGAGGCAGATCACCAGGGTGGCCACAGAGGGCTTCCGGAACTTCGTGGAAGAGATGGGGTGGACAGTGGCCAGGTAGCGGTCAATGGCCATGGCGGTCAGGATGTAGGTGCTGGTGAACTGACTATTGGCATCCATGGCCGTGATGAGGGTGCACATGGTCTCCCCAAAGTGCCACACCCCATTGCCCATGAGCTGGTGGATCATGAAGGGCATGCCCAGGAGAAAGAGGAGATCCACTACCGAGAGGTTGATGATGAAGATGTCGGGGACGTTGCTGCACCAGTGCAGCTTGGACTTCTTCACAACCGCAAAGATGACTGTGGAGTTCCCAATGATGCCCAGGAGGCAGATGGTGCCGAACACCGAAGGCATGATGATGTTGATGTAGGAGATGCTCCTCGTGCGAGGAGATGATCCTGGGGACAGAAGGAGCAAGGGTTGGCTGTTTGACATGGGCTTTGCTCTGAGAACTGACATCCTGCTGGCATGCTCAGCCTCCAGCGACCCACCGTTCATCTGGAATCCTCTCCCACCATTCTCCCTCCCTTCACTGTTGCTAATCTTGTCCCTTTTCCTTTCTCCATGAGTTTCCTCGTGAATCCTACCAGAGTGCCCTGAGCCATCTGTCTTGGAAGGACACAACACGCCTGCCTCCTGCAGGCACCAGAGGCAAGAACCACAGCTGTCTGCAGAGATTACTCTGTGCACCCCGGGCTTCACCAGGAAACCTCGTCAAAATAGCCGGAAGGACACAAAAGTAAGTGTCTGTGTATGTATGTGTGTGTGTGTGTGTGTGCTTTTCCTATGTGTATCCCTGAGTGTTTCATTTTGGAGATCTCTGGTTGGAAATTGTGTACCGATTCTTGGGCATCTCTGTGGGCGGCTGTCTTATAGAGGCTTTTGCCGGCTGTGCCCTGGTCAAGCCAGCAGCTCTCCCTACCCCAGGCTTCCTAGCAGGGATTTCCTTGATTGGTATCTTCTGAGCCTGGGCTTCTCGAGTGAAGCAGAGACAAAAACTGTCTGTTGCAGCTCAGTAGCCTGAAAAAATTATCCACATAAGCCTTTCTTCTTTTCCTTCCTTCCCTTCTCCTTCAAAGCTGGAATCCCAGGGCACCGCAGCTCTGGAAATGTCAGGAAGCTTAATTCACCAGAAAAGTTAATCCCCTCATGGCTCCATGAAGTCTTCCCTTCCCAGGGCCTCTCCTAGGTGGCAGTAAGGATGTCTGAGACCTCATCACCCAAGTGCGAGTAAAAAGCTGAGGCTAACAGTGCAAGAGTGAGCCCCCAGCTGTCTCCCACTTACCACCCTCCAGCTTCTCTCACTTGCTTTTCCAGCCTGGAATTTTTTCTGCCAAGCATCTTTGGAACCCAGCAGCGAGTCTTCCCCTGCTGCCTCGTGGCTGGCCCCCCTTCCTTGCCATTCTGAATATGCCTTCACCAGCTGCTCTGCTCCTGCCCGTCTGCCCCTGTGGACCTTTGCCCCCTTTGCCCCTGCCCCTCTGAGCAAAGCAGACCACAGATCTTGTCCCCAAGAACTGTGATAAAGTTTCCCAAGCAGTTTGGCTCAGGGGTGAAACCTTCCCATTTTCCACCCACAGCCCAGAGAAGGGAGGACTCCCAGTCAACTCACCTGCCGAGGTGAGGTTATCGGGGCCATCAGAGGTGTTGCTGGCGTTGGGACCAGTGGGCAGCAGCGAGGCTTCCAGGTCCATCCAGCCGGTGCCGGTCGCCTGCTCCCTCAACAGAGCTGAGCTCCCCTCCACCCACGCAGGCTGCGGCAGCCTCCAGCGCCTGCCACCTTGTCCTGGAGCGCAAGCCCCACAGTCAGGAAGGGGGTCTTCCTCGGTAGCCTGGCAGCCACTGCCGCCTCCAAGCCCAACTGCCCTCCCCACTCCCTCCTTCTCGGCTCTCACTGACATCACCTAGACACATTAACATTCGGAGGCAGATGCACATTAACCTCTTCAGTCCCAGGCTGTGGCTGGCTTCCACTTCTGAATGCCTGCAGAGCCCCAGGGCCCTGGGGAAGCTGGGAGGGACTGGACACAGGCAGCCCCATCAGGAAAGGGATCTCCTTCCCACTGACACTTGAGATTGTCTCGTGCGCTTACAGGGGCTGCTGCTTGCCTTGCGTGAGGATCGAGGTCTCTGCAAAGGCAAACGGACAAAGCACACAGGCTGCCTCCCTTTGGAGGAGAGAGCAGCTTGGCTTAGCCCCTATCCCAGGTATGGGTGGCTGAGCCACATGGCAGGGTCCAGGGGGAACTGTGCACAGAGCTTGGGAATCAAAGGCTTGGACTGCAGCAGGGCTGCCCACGCACACTCAGGGCACCCTCGGCCCCTTCCCTGTGCCCTGACGGCTTCCAACCATCCGCTGGCTATGCTGCCAGCATCCTGCAGAAGCTGAGTCGTCGGCTGCTGAACCCTTGCCTGGCACTCAGAGGTGATGCAGGTCACTCCATGCTGGCAATAGCCAGGACCTCGGGGACCGGAAGGGGACAAACTCCTGTCTGAATGGGATCTGCCTGGACAAAGCTCACAGAGGTATTATTTTTCTAAACGCTCTGAGGTTTGGCCTGGGACTCTTTGAGACAAATATCTGAGCATGATCCCCCAAAGAGATCATCCCAGAGGAACAGCCGCAGAGGCAAAGGCATTCAGTGAATTTTCCACGGAGGCATCCTGCTGCCAGCCTCTGGGGCCCTCACAGACAGGAGCTGCCCCTGCACCCACCGCTGGACTCAGGAGCCAGGGGTCGGTTCACGGACGGATCCCTACATGTGTACTCTGTCTTGTTTACTTATTGGGTTCATCCAACAAACATTTATTGAGTACTTCCTGCCAAGCACTATCCTGGGTTTTGCAGTAAAAAAAGAAAAAAAAAGGGGGGTGGGGTGGGGGATAAAGTCCCTGTCCTCATGAAGATTGCATTCAAGTTGGGGGGAGACAGAAAACCCCTCAAAAGACAATTCATGATATTGGCAATTACTATGAAAAACTTAAAGCAGGGTGAGCTGGCCCCTGAATACCAGCAGAGTTGGAGGTTGCTATTTTATATAGGATTGATCATCGAGGAAGACCTCACTGAGAAGCGCTTCCAGAAAAGTCCTGAAGGAAGTGAGGAACCATGCTTAGAAATATTCTGGAGGACCAGCATTCCTGGCTGTGGAAATCGCCAATGCAAAGGCCGTGCGGCAGGAGCGTGCAGGGTGACTGAAGAACAGCGTCGGGCCAGGAGCAGTGGTTCACGCCTGTGATCCCAGCGCTTTGCGAGGCCAAAGTGGGTGGATTGCTTGAGCTCAGGAGTTCTAAAACAGCCTGGACAACACGGTGAAACCCCATCTCTACAAAAATATAAAAATTAGCCGGACGTGTTGACAGGTGCCCGTAATTCCAGCTACTTAAGCAGCTGAAGCAGGAGAATTGCTTGAATCCAGGAGGCAGAGATTGAAGTGAGCTGAGATGGGGCCACTGCACTCCCGCCTGGGTGACACAGAAAGACCCTGTCTCAGAAAAAAGAAAAAATATATACTCCACATAAAGATAACTTATGATATTGGCAATTGCTGTAAAAAACTTAAAGCAGGGTGAGAGGGCCCAGGAATACCAGGAGAGGTGGAGGTTACCATTCTATAGAGGATAGATCATCAAGGAAGGCCTCTCTGAGAAAAGTCCTGAAGGAAGTGAGGAAGCATGCTTAGAAATATTCTGGAGGGGCCGGGCGCGGTGGCTCACGCCTGTGATCCCAGCACTTTGGGAGGCCAAGGCGGGCGGATCACAATGTCAAGAGATCGAGACAATCCTGGCCAACATGGTGAAACCCCATCTCTATTAAAAACATAAAAATTAAAAACAAAACAAAAAAACCATAAAAATTAGCTGGGCATGGTGGCGGGCGCCTGTAGTCCCAGCTACTTGGGAGGCTGAGGCAGGAGAATCGCTTGAACCTGGGAAGTGGAGATTGCAGTGAGCCAGGATCACGCCATTGCACTCCAGCTTGGGTGACAGAGCGAGACGCCATCTCAAAAAAAAAAAAAAAAAAAAAAATTCTGGAGGACCAGCATTCTCGCCCATGGAAATTGCCAGTGCAGAGGCCCTGTGGCAGGAGTGTGCAGGGTGACTCTGGAGAGCACTGTGGCTATAGTAGAGATTAGCAGGAGCTGACATCAGAGAGGAAGGAGCAGGAAGGGCAGATTCTGCCAGGCCTTGCCAGCCAGTACAAGCACTTTGGCTTTGCCTTTAGGGGAAATGGGAGTCACCAGGGAGTTTTCACCTCAGAAAAGACATGATCAGACATGTTTTGAAAGGATCAGTCTGGGCTGGGCGCAGTGGCTCACGCCTGTAATCCCAACACTTTGGGAGGCTGAGGCAGGTGGATTGACTGAGGTCAGGAGTTTGAGACCAGCCTGGCCAAGATGGTGAAACCCTGTCTCTACTAAATATATAAAAATTAGCCAGGTGTGATGGCAAGTGTCTGTAATCCCAGCTACTTGGGAGGCTGAAGCATGAGAATCGCTTGAACCCAGGAGGCGGAGATTGCAGTGAGCTGAGATCACGCCACTGCACTCCAGCCTGGGCGACAGAATGAGACTCTGTCTCAAAAAAAAGAAGCTCTTTGTGGCTGGGGAAGCTCTTTGCAGTAGAGGAAGGCCTCTTGAGAAGCACTTCCAGAAAAGTCCTTAAGGAAGTGAGGAAGCATGTTTGGTGGGAGGCGATTGGATCATGGGAGCAGATTTCCCCCTTCCTGTTTTTGTGATAATGAGTGAGTGCTCATGAGATCTTGTTTAAAAGTGTGTAGCTGGCCAGGTGTGGTGACTCATGCCTCTAATCCCAGCACTTTGGCAGGCCGAGGCAGGCGGATCACCTGAGGTCAGGAGTTTGAAACCAGCCTGGCTTGTATGGTGAAACCCCGCCTCTACTAAACATACAAAAATTAGCCGGGCATGGTGGCACGTGCCTGTAGTCCCAGCTACTCAGGAGGCTGAGGCAGGAGAATCACTTGAACCCGGGAGGTGAGGGTTGCAGTGAGCCGAGATTGTGCCATTGCCCTCCAGCCTGGACAACAACAGCGAAAATCCGTCTTAAAAAAAAAAAAGAGTTCTAGAAATGGACAGTGATAATGGCTGCACAACATTGTGAAAGTACTTAATGCCACTAAATTGGACACTTAAAAGTAGTTAAAATGGTAAATTTTATGTTATGTATATTGTACCACAATATATAAAGTGAAGAGGCAAATTTTATGTGTATTTTACTGTGCACAAAAAATCCCAAAACTCTGCAATGGCCATCCCAGCATCCCCACCTTATTATTGTAAACCATTTCATGGAGCTATCCCAGAAGCATGTTAGGACTGGCTCCAGCTACATCCTGCGTTACAGGAGAGTGCTCCCTTGTCAATAAACTACCTCTTTTTTAATTAATTAATTAATTTATGTATGTTTTCATCAGAGACGGTCTGGCTCTATCGCCCAGGCTGGGGTGCAGTGGTATGATCTCAGTTCACTGCAACCTCCACCTCCTGGTTCAAGTGACTCTCTGGCTTCAGCCTCCAGAGTAGCTGGAATTACAAGCATGTGCCACCACGCCCGGCTAACTTTAGTAGAGATGGAGTCTCGCTATGTTGCCCAGGCTGGTCTTAAACTCCTGGCCTCCAGTGATCCACCCGTCTCAGCCTCCCAAAATACTGGGATTATAGGCGTAAGCCACCACACCTGGCCTACTCATTTGAGACAGGGACTCACTCTGTCACCCAGGCTGGAGTGCAGTGGCAAGATTTCAGCTCACTGCAACTTCTGACTCCCTGGTTCAACTGATCATCCTACCTCAGCCTCCCGAGTAGCTGGTACTATAGGCACAAGCCACAACGCCCAACTAATTTTGTTTTTTAAAATTTTTTGTAGAGACAAGGTGTCACTATGTTGCCCAAGTTGGTCTTGAACTCCTGAGCTCAAGGGATCCTACTGACTCAGCCTCTTGAGGTGCTGGGATTACAAGCATAAGCCACCACGCCTGGCCAAAACTATCTCCTTTCAACCTGATATTTGCGTCATGGTCTAGCACCCTCAAGATCCACTTCTGGCCGGGTGGGGTGGCTCTCACCTGTAACCCAGCACTGTGGGAGGTGGAGGTGAGAGCATCGTTTGAGCCTAGGAGTTCAAGACCAGCCTGGGCAATACAGCGAGTCCCTCTCTACAAAAAATTAAAAATTAGCCAGCCATGGTGACATGCGACTATAGTCCCAGCTACTTGGGAGTCTGAGGCAGGAGGATTGCCTGAGCCCAGGAGATTGAGGCTGTAGAGAAAAGTGTTTGCACCATGGCACTTCAGCATGGGTGACAAAGCAAGGCCCTCTCTCCAGAAAAAAAAAAAAAAAAAAAAAAGATCCACTCCCACACATAGTCCCTTTATTTCTCCCAGTCCTTATTAGCTGGTCCTGGTCCTCATGGGTGAACTATTTTCTCCAAAAGCAGAAGCTGTATTTCCCATCCCAAGCTATAAAACTGAGACCTGCCCCAGTTATTGAGTCTGAAGCAATGACAGGCTCTCTGCTCCTCCTGTATGACTGACAGCTGCATCTTCTCATGCAGCGCCAATTGCATCGTCCCTGAGGCACCAAGGGAAAAGCGAAGGCTGGAGTAAACAGATTTGGACATATTGGGTGCCTGGTCACCAGGGCTGCTTTTAACTCTAGCAAAATGGATATTGTTGCCATCAATGACCCCTTCATTGACCTCAGCTACATGGTCTACATGTTTGATTATGATTCCACCCAAGGCAAGTTACACAGCACCATCAGGCTGAAAACGGGAAGCTTATCACCAAGGGAAATCCCATCACCATCTTCCAGGAATGAGATCCCACCAAAATCAAAGGGGGTGATGCTGGTGCTGATTATGTTATGGAGCCCACCAGTGTCTTCACTACCATGGAGAAGGCTGGGACTTACTTAGATGGGGGAGCCAAAAGAGTCACCATCTCTGCCCCTTCTGATGCCCCCATGTTTGTGATGGGCGGGAACCATGAGAAGTATGGAAACAGCCTCAAGATTATCAGCAATGCCTCCTGCACCACCAGTTGCTTAACCCCCCTGGCCAAGGTCATCCATGACAGCTCTGGCACCGTGGAAGGACTCATGACCACAGTTCATGCCTTCACTGCCACCCAGAAGACTACTGATGGTACCTCTGGGAAATTGTAGTGTGATGGCTGCAGGGCTCTCTAGAACATCATTCCTGCCAAGCCTGTGGGCAAAGTCATCCCTGAGCTGAATGGGAAGCTCACTGGCATGGCCTTCCATGTCCCCACCACCAACATGTTGGTCATGGACCTGACCTGCCATCTGGAGAAACCTGCCAAATACAGTGACATCAAGACGATGGTGAAGCAGGCATTGAGGGAGATCCTCAAGGGCATCCTGGGCTGTACGGAGCACAAGGTCGTCTTCTCTGACTTTGACAGTGACACCCATTCTTCCACCTTCAATGCTGGGGCTGGCATTGCCCTCAATGACTTTGTCAAGCTCATTTCCTGGTATGACAGGGTGGTGAACCTCATGGTCCACATGGCCTTGAAGGAATAAGAGCCCCAGGCCACCAATCCCAGCGAGAGCACAAGAGGCAGAGAGGGGCCCTCAGCTGCTGGGGAGCCCTGCTGCGCTCAGCCCCCACCATACTGAGCATCTCTCCTCGACACACTTTCCATGTGAGACCCCTGAAGAGCGCGGGGCCTACAGAGACCCACCTTGTCATGTACCATTAATGAAGTCCCCTATGCTTTGCCAAAAAAAAAAAAATCCCCCGTACTTCTGAGTGTTAAGAGTCAGGAGAAGAAACAATGAGAGGAAATGAGGAGCATATCTGAGGAGTTGAATCTTAGCATGACTTCCAGACAAGGACAGTCTGCTCTCCTCTAGCGAGGGAGAGAGGGTTACTTTTGCTGGCCTGGAATGTTCAGGGGGTTCAGAGAAATCAGGGGGTTTAGTGTTCTCAAGTACAACCAGATGTCCCCTCCTAGGCATCAGGGTTCCAATCCTTTCCTATCAGGGACTTGACTTTCGCATTGGTGATGTGTTAGGGCTGCCCATATTCCATCTTTCTTGCAACTCTGCAACTCTTACAGTCAGAATCTGGATCTTATTCTCAGCAATGTCTGCCTTATTGCTGCAGAAGATGAGGGTCTCTAATTGTTGCTTTGGAGGCCTTCTGGCTTTTGTTGTATGTCCTGAATTGTTAGCTGGCTATCTGACTCTGCCATTTTTTATTTCTTATCTCTTCTTTTTTTTGAGACAGAGTCTCCCTCTGTCACCCAGGCTGGAGTGCAGTGGCCCGATCTCAGCTCACTGCAACCTCCACCTCCCAGGCTCAAGTGATTTTTGTGCCTGTGCCTCCTGAGTAGCTGGGATTACAGGCACCTGCCAGATACCCAGCTAATTTTTGTATTTTTAGTAGAGACGGGGTTTCACCATGTTGGCTAGGCTGGTCTTGAACTCCTGGTTCTGCCAGGATCTGCCCACCTTGGCCTCCCAAAGTGCTGGGATTACAGGTGTGAGCCCCTGCACGCAGAGTCTGACATTTTTTTTCTTCAAGGCTTCCAAAGCAGTTAACAAAAACCAGCTAACTCCATAGTCCATATAATTACCACAGCTCCCACACTGTTCAGATCTAGAGCTACTGCATAGTTCAGTGTTTCTCTTCCACTTACACTTCATTTCAACCAACCACAGGTAAGAGTGTCAATATGATGCTACTGCACACCAGGCCAGGGTTGTTAAGCCCCCTATTTACCACCAGCAATGGAATCCTTGTTGGCTTCTGACTGGTAATTGATATATTCCAGAAACTCAATTGGATGGAGTTGTGGGGGAGGTCCCCTTCTTTCTACTGTCACTCCTGGTACCAATTTTCTTAATTTGGTTTTCTCTAAAAGCAGAGCTTGAAACAAGGACTTGTGTGCAGTAGTTTATTTTAGATGTGATTTTAAGGAGCAGGTGTCAGGGAAGAGAGAGAGTGAGTCAGGGAAGAAGGAAAAGCCAGGATAAGGGTACATTGCCAAGTTTGCTGCTGTGGGCAATGGGGCCTCAATTTGTCCAGGCCCTCCCAGGAAGTGTAAGAATGTCTCCCAGCCGGGCATGGTGGCTCATGCCTGTAATCCTAGCATTTTGGGAGGCCGAGGCGGGTGGATTGCCTGAGCTCAGGAGTTCGAGACCAGTCTAGGCAACACGGTGAAACCTGTGTCTACCAAAACACAAAAAATTTGCCAGATGTGGCAGCATGCGCCTGTAGTCCCAGCTACTCGGGAAGCTGAGGCAGAAGAATTGCTAGAATGCAGGAGGTGGAGGTTGCAGTGAGCCAAGATTGCACCACTGCACTCCAGCCTGGGCAACAGAGCAAGATTCTGTCTCAACAACAACAAAAAAGTTCCATTTTAGGCCAGATGCGGTGGCTCACACCTGTAATCCCAGCACTTTGGGAGGCCAAGGTGGGTGGATCACGAGGTCAGGAGATCGAGATCGTCCTGGCTAACATGGTGAAAACCTGTCTCTACTAAAAAAAAAATACAAAAAGTTAGCCGGGCGGTGACGGGCGCCTGTAGTCCCAGCTACTCGGGAGGCTGAGGCAGGAGAATGGTATGAACCCAGGAGGCGGAGCTTGCAGTGAGCCGAGATTGCACCACTGCACTCCAGCCTGGGCAACACAGCGAGACTCCATCTCAACCAAAAAAAAAAAAAAAAAAAAAGTTCTGTTTTAGACATGCTACATTTGAGATGTCTATTCACTTCCTAATGGAAGTGGTGGTTAGCAGTTGGATGTAAGAGTCAGAAGTTTTAGCCGGGCGTGGTGGCGCATGCCTGTAATCCCAGCCACTCAAGAGGCTGAGTCAGGAGAATCATTTGAACCTGGGAGACGGAGGTTGCCGTGAGCCAAGATCACGCCATTGCACTCCAGCCTGGGCGACAGAGCGAGACTGTCTCAAAAAAAAAAAAAAGTTCAAGTGAGAAGTGCCTGAAGATAAAAAATGTTTATTTTATTTATTATTTATTTATTTTGAGATGGAGTCTCCCTCTGTCGCCCAGGCTGGAGTGCAGTGGCGCAATCTCAGCTCACTGCAAGCTCCGCCTCGCAGGTTCATGCCATTCTCCTGCCTCAGCCTCCCGAGTAGCTGGGACCACAGGCGCCTGCCACCATGCCTGGCTAATTTTTTGTATTTTTAGTAGAGATGGGGTTTCACCGTGTTAGCCAGGATGGTCTCGATCTCCTGACCTCGTGATCCTCCCGCCTCGGCCTCCCAAAGTGCTGGGATTACAGGCGTGAGCCACTGCGCCCGGCCATTTTATTTTTTATTTTATTTAGCAATCTCAAAAGCTCACAGAGATGTAAATTTAAACTGATGAGACTGGATGAGCTTACCTAGGGAGTGTGAATAAAGGTGCTGTGAGGACTGAGCTCTCGGGCATTCCAAAGTTTACAGTTCAGTTTGTGAAAATGAGCATTACTGTCCAGTATCTCCTCCTCTTCCACATGCCATGGTCTTCCCATCTCCATTCACTCATCCTTTCATCCACCAGACAAATCATTACACAGCATGTACTACGTACCAGGCACTGTGCTAGGCTCTGTGGATACAGTGAGGAAAAATGAGCAAGTGCCTGGTATAAGGGAGCTTAAACTAAAGTGGGGAGAGACAAATAATGACAAGCAAGCTAATAAGGGAACGAGGTGTCCTCTTCAGGGTTCAAATCCAGACAAATCCATGTAACTTAATCACAAAGGGATTTAGGTACTTACAAAACCATGGCTCTGGAGTTAGGCCATCCCTGCCATTATCTGCACTACCAAAGTGACTGAGCCTCGCCAGAGAAACTTAAACCAAGACTGAGCAGCAAGGGAAGCACAGAGGGGTGGGTCTGAGCTCTCTGGCCTTTGAATGGTAGGAGTGAAGTTGGGAGGAGTGAGCACTGAGCAAGTCAATCCACAATGCCAGCTACACAGGCTGATTACTGACTGTTGTTAGTGTCACTGAGGAAATCAATGGGGTGATGGGAGTGGGGTGAAGGGGTCTTTTAGAGAGGGAGTTAAGGGCGTCCTCTTTGAAGAGTTCAGGTAGCATGCTCAACACTCATTCTACTACAAATGATTGCTTTAAACCAGTGAATCAACAGCAATCTCATTCCTCTTGCCAGTGACTGTTTCAGGGCTGAGCATGTCTACTGGACACCCGTGTGCATCTCTTCAGGTCCTTTTCACCACACCTAGCTCATAGATCATCCATTGACCTGCTCTGGCACAGTCCCCAACCAAGTCCAGGTACAGGTGCAGATACAGCTGTGACCTCGCAGTGCTGTGTGCCTTTTACCCTCTGTCTTGGGTCTTCTCTGTTGCTGCCACAACTTAGAATCTGGGAATCCATGGAGTGCCCTCGCAGGAACAACCCAGAAGTGCAGGGAGAGTTAACGCTCCTTAGGGGAACCTTTGACCAATGTGGGGTGGAAGCCATGGATAGATGCTTTCCCCAAGATCCCCCAGGACATACCATCCTGAGGCATATTTCATGTAGCTTCCCAGCAGTCCCATAGGTTAGAGCAACCAAACACTTTTAGCCCTGGCCAACTGGAAATCATTGCTTTATTGCTATCTGCTTCTCTGCTTTGCTCCTCTCCCCTCCTTCCTGATTCCTAGGATAGCCCTTCCCGGTAAAATACCGACACACCCCCTTTGTCTCAGGCTCTGTTTTCTGGGAACCGGAGGCTAAAGCAGCATGTGACTCATTCTTACCAGTGACAGTAAAGGGGAGGAGTGTTGTGGTGAGAGGCATTTGGTAAAGATTTCCTTGTTCTCGCAAAGAAGATACAAGATGAGATTGTCTCTTTTGCCCCCTTTGAACTTTGTTTTGCCTGGACATGACACTGGTGTATTAGTAGGTTCTCACACTGCTATAAAGAACTCCTTGAGACTGGGTAATTTATAAAGCAAAGAGGTTTAATTGGCTCACGGTTCTGCAGGCTGGGCAGGAAGCGTGGCTGTGGAGGTCTCAGGAAACTTACAATTGTGTTGGAAGGTGGAGAGGAAGCAGGGTCGTCTTACATGGCAGGAGCAAGAGGAAGCAAGCAAAGGGGAAGGTGCTACACACCTTTTTTTCTTTTCTTTTCTTTTTTTTTTTTTTGAGATGGAGTTTCGCTCTTGTTGCCCAGGCTGGAGTGCAATGGCATGATCTCGGCTCACTGCAACCTCAGCCTCCTGGGTTCAAGTGATTCTCCTGCCTCAGCCTCCCGAGTAGCTGGGATTACAGGCACCTGCCACCATGCCCGGATAATTTTTGTATGTTTAGTAGAGACAGGGTTTCACCATGTTGGTCAGGCTGGTCTCAAACTCCTGACCTCAGGTGATCCACCTGCCTTGACCTCCCAAAGTGCTGGGATTACAGGTGTGAGCCACCACACCCGGCCAGCTACACACTTTTAAACAACAAGATCTCATGAGCACTCACTCACTATCAGGAGAACAGCAAGGGGGAAACGTGCCCCCACGAACCAATCACCTTCCACCAGGCAACTCCTCCAACACTGGGGATTACAATTTGACATGATATTTGGGCAGGGACAGAAATCCAAACCATATCAGCTGGGAACACTTGCAGCAGTGGGAAGTATCCTCATTGATGGGATCCATCTGGTTGTCAGAAAGAAACAGAACAAACTCAAACGCGGAAATGCAAGAGAGTTTAGTAAAGGGCCTATATGCCAGGGTTTGGGCATAGCTAAGGGAGATCAACAGGGAATGCTGAGCAGTGCGCTGGGGCTATGAACAGCAGAGAGCCACTGCCGCTCTCAGGCCTGGGGGCTGAGGGAAGGGGAGAATGAGCAGAACCCAGAAAGAGCAGTTAAAAAGCGAGGGAGCCCGGCGCGGTGGCTCACGCCTGTAATCCCAGCACTTTGGGAGGCCAAGGCAGGCAGATCACCTGAGGTTGGGAGTTCGAGACCAGCCTGACCAACATGGAGAAACCCTGTCTCTACTAAAAATACAAAATTAGGTGTGGTGGCACGTGCCTGTAATCCTAGCTACTTGGGAGGCTGAGGCAGGAGAATTGCTTGAACCTGGGAAGCGGAAGTTGCGGTGAGCTGAGATTGTGCCATTGCACTCCAGCCTGAGCAGCAAAAGTGAAACAAACTCTGACTCAAAAAAAGAAAAAAAGAAAAATAAACAAATTAGCCGGGCATGGTGGCTGGTGCCTGTAATCCCAGTTTCTTGGGAAGCTGAGGCACAAGAACCTCTTGAACCCGGGAGGCAGAGGTTGCAATGAGCTAAGATTGCGCCACTGCACTCCAGCCTGGGCAGCAGAGCAAGATTCAGTTGCTGTCTCAAAAAATAAATTTTTTTTTTTAAAAGTGAGGGGGCCAATCAGCAGTAACCTGGCAGGGAGCAGTCCAAAGGAGTAAATAATCTGACCTCACTGTCCTCTTGCCCTCTGACCTCTGTCTGTTGATGCTGTTCTTGAGGGTCAGCCTCTTGGGGCCCAGGGCAGGGTGGAAAGGGTGAAAAGTGAATTTAAAGGGGCAAATAGAAAATCAGCCCCACTGATTCAGGAGGAGGCGTTCAAGTTGATATCATTGTGTAATTACTTATTGAAATGCTAGCTTTTTTTTTTTTTTTTGAAACAGAGTCTTACTCCGTTGCCCAGGCTGGAGTGCAGTGGTGCTATCTCGGCTCACTGTAACCTCTGCCTCCTGTGTTCATGCAATTCTCCTCCCTCAGCCTCCCGAGAGCTGGGATTACTAGTGTGCACCAACACACCTGGCTAATTTTTGTATTTTTAGTAGAGACAGGGTTTCATCATGTTAGGCTGGTCTTGAACTCCTAGCCTCAAGTGATCTACCCACCTCCATCTCCCAAAGTGCTGGGATTACAGGCATGAGACACTGTGTCTGGTCAACAACTAGGTATTTTGTTATCCTCTGTCAATCCAGATAAGGAAACTGAGACAAAATTAATATAGAGAGTGATTTGGGCCACGGTTGAGGATTACAGCCTGGAAAACACTGAGAAGTGCTCAAGAGAGGCTTGAGTTTTTAAAGAGGATTAAATCAGGAGAGGGGGCGATTACAAAAGTTGAGTTTCAAGGATGCTCACTGGTTTAAAGAAATAACACTGATTGGTGACTAGCTGTACACTGTTGAGCTATAGCGAGTGAGTTACAGTGTCCAGCGTATGGTGTTTTATGGCTACTTGGCATCAGTCAGTCTAGAGCCCACACAGCAAGTGGCTTCCAGATCTGATTACTTAGCTGGAGGGGGAGTGAGACGTGACTGCTGTCACATTTCCATGCCTTTCTAGGCCTGATAATTTAAAGAGGGCTCACAGCCCGGAAAACACTGGGAAGTGCTCCAGAGAACCAAGGGGAGGCTCAAGTTTTTAAAGAAAACAGGATGAAAAGTTGCTTTTCTTTTTTTTTTTTTTTTTTTGGAAACAGGGTCTCACTCTGTTGCCCAGGCTGGAATGCAGTGGCATGATCTCACCTCACTGCAACTTCTGCTTCCCGGATTCAAGTAATTTTCCTGCCCCAGCCTCCCATGTAAGCTGGGACTACAAGTACCCACCATCATGCCCGGCTAATTGTGTGGGTTTTATTTATTTATTTGGCTCTGTTGCCCAGACTGGAGTGCAGTGGCGCAATCTCGGCTCACTGCAACCTCCGCCTTCTGGGTTCAGTGATTCTCCTGCCTCAGCCTCCTGAGTAGCTGAGATTACAGGCATGCACCACCACTCCTGGCTAATTTTTGTATTTTCAGTAGAGACAGGGTTTCACCATGTTGGCCAGGCTGGTCGCGAACTCCTGACCTCAGGTGATCCACCCGCCTCGGCCTCCCAAAGTGTTGGGATTACAGGCATGAGCCACTGCGCCCGGCCAACACCCAGCTAACTGTTTGTATTTTTAGTAGAGATGGGGTTTCACCATATTGGTAGACTGGTCTTGAACTCCTGACCTCAAATGATCCACCCGCCTCACCCTCCCAAAGTGCTGGGATTACAGGTGTGAGCCACCACGCCTGGCTGAAGAGTTGCTTTTCTTTCTCATCTCATTTAACAGATGAAGTGAAGTGCCACAGATTGGGTTTTCTGGGAGCAGATGCTGGGGTGGAGAGAGGAGTACCAAATGCGTCTGTGGGGTGAGCGCTGGCCAAGGAAGAAGGGAAGCACATCGGGAAGGGGTCCAGAGATTGTGATGCTGACCTGACAAGGGCTCTGCCAGCCCAGTGGGAAGCCCCAGAGCAAGGCAGTCCAACGTTAGGCAGAAGCGGCCAGGCTCTGGCACCACAGCCCTGCCTAGTCCGGTGACTGGGAACCACCCCAAGAAGCGTGTGATCCCAGCTCAGAAGCTGAGACAAGGCTTCTCCAAAATCCAAAAATAGAATTACCATATTATTCAGCGATCCCACTTCTGAGTCTACATCCAAAGAAAATGAAATCAGTATCTCAAGAAGATATCTGTATCCCATGTTTATTGCAGCATTACTCACAATAGCCAAGTTATGGAGTTAACGTAAGTGTCTGTATTAGTCAGGGTTTCTCCAGAGGGACAGAGGCAATAAGATATATATGAAAGGGGATTTATCAGAGGGAACTGGATCATGCAGTTACAGAGGCAAAGTCCCACAAGGGGCTGTCTGCAAGCTGGAGAACCAGAGAAGCCAGTAGTGAGGCTCAGTCCAAATTTAAAAGACTCAGAACCAGCCAAGCCAACATTGCAGCCTCCAGTCTGAGACCAAAGGCCTGAGAGCCCCCATGAGGCTGCTGGTGCAAGTTCCAGATTCCAAAAGCTGAAGAACCTGGAGTCTTGTTTTCCTTTTTTTTTTTTTTGAGACTGAGTCTCGCTCTGTCGCCCAGGCTGGAGTGCAGTGGCACAATCTCGGCTCACTGCAAGCTCTGCCTCCTGGGTTCATGCCATTCTCCTGCCTCAGCCTCTCCGAGTAGCTGGGACTACAGGCGCCCGCCACTACACCCGTCTAATTTTTTGTATTTTTAGTAGAGACGGGGTTTCACCGTGGTCTCAATCTCCTGACCTCATGATCCACCCTCCTCGGCCTCCCAAAGTGCTGGGATTATAAGCGTGAGCCACCGTGCCCGACCTGGAGTCTTGTTTTCCAAGGACAGGAGGGGACAGAGGCAGCCAGCTCCAGGAGGGAGCGAGGGAGGGAGAGCATGAGCTGAATATCCCCATTCTTCTACCTGCTTTGTCCTAGTGGTGGGATGGGGTCAGGGGTGGGCAGCAGATGGGATGGTGCCCATCCACACTGAGGGCCGGTCTTCTCTCAGTCCACTGAAACACACATCAATCTCCTCTGGGCTGAACGCCATGGCTCACGCCTGTAATCTAGCACTTTGGGAGGCCGCAGGGGGGTGGATCACCTGAAGTCAGGAGTTTGAGAACAGCCTGACCAACATGGTGAAACCCCACCTTTACTAAAAATACAAAAACTAGCCAGGCATGGTAGCAGGCCCCTGTAATCCCAGCTACTTGGGAGGCTGAGACATGAGAATCACTTGAATCCAGGAGGCAAAGTTTGCAGTGAGCCAAGATCATGCCATTGCACTCCAACCTGGAGACACAGGGAGACTCTGTCTCAAAAAAAAAAAAAAAAAAAAAAAACTCCTCTGAAAACACCCTCACAGGCACACCCAGCAACAATGTTTCACCAGTCAACTAGGCATCCCTCAATCCAGTCAAGTTGACACCTAATACTACCCATGGCAAGTCCATTCCTTGTCAACTTGGCATCCATAAACATCTCCTTAAACCATACTTAATCTCCCCAAGTAAAGACAGTGGCAAGGTCATAATTCTGCCTAAATGAAACAATTACCCTGTGCATAACTGAAAACACACTAATCCGGTCCCCCAGAAGAGGAGGTAAAGTTCTTGAGTGATATTTACTATGATTATTCCATAACTTGAATAGTATGATGTAAAATTAACAATTCTTAGGCTGGGCTTGGTGGCTCATGCCTGTAATCTCAGCACTTTGGAAGGCTGATGCGGGAAGCTCACTGGAGCCCAGGAGTTCAAGACCAGCCTGAGCAATATAGTAAGACCCCCGTCTCTACAAACGAATAATTAAAAAATTAGCCAGGCATGGTGGTATGTGCATGTAGTCCCAGCTACTTAAGAGGCTAAGGCAGGAGAATCCCTTGAGCCCAGGAGTTCAGGGCTGCAATGGGTCATGATCGTGTCACTGCACTGCAGGCTGGGCAACAGAGTAAGGCTCAGTCTCAAAAACAAAAGCAAACCAAAAAACCCTGCATATATTTCAACATTTTTTTTTTTTTGAGACGCAGTCTCGCTCTGTCAAACAAGCTGGAATGCAGTGGCGCGATCTCAGCTCACTGCAAGCTCTGCCTCCCGGGTTCACGCCATTCTCCTGCCTCAGCCTCCCGAGCAGCTAGGACTACAGGCGCCCGCCAATACGCCCAGCTAATTTTTTGTATTTTTAGTAGAAACGGGTTTTCACCGTGTTAGCCAAGGTGGTCTCGATCACCTGACCTCGTGATCCGCCCGTCTCGGCCTCCCAAAGTGCCGGGATTATAGGCGTGAGCCACCGCGCCCGGCCATTTTTTTTTTTTTTTTTTTTTGAGACGCAGTCTGGCTCTGTCACAGAAGCTGGAATGCAGTGGCGCGATCTTGGCTCACTGCAGCCTCTGCCTTCCCGGTTCAAGTGATTCTCCTGCCTCAGCCTCCGGAGTAGCTGGATTACAGGCGCTTGCCACCAGGCCCGGCTAATTTTTGTATTTTTAGTAGAGACGGGCTTTCACCATATTGGCCAGGCTGTTCTCCTGGCCTCAGGTGATCCGCCTGCCTCAGTCTCCCAGTGTGCTGGGATTACAGGTGTGAGCCACCGCGCCCAGCCAACTTTTTTTTTTTTTTTTTTTTTTTTTGAGGTAGAGTTTTGCTCTTTTGCCCAGGCTGGAGTGCAGTGGTGTGATCTCGGTTCATTGCCACCTCCGCCTCCCGGGTTCAAGCGATTCTCCTGTCTCAGCCTCCCAAGTAGCTGGGACTACAGGTGCGCACCACTACACCCAGCTAATTTTAGTATTTTTAATAAAGACGAGGTTTCACCATGTTGGCCAGCAAGGTCTTGATCTCTTGACCTTGTGATCCCCTTGCCTCAGCCTACCGAAGTGCTGAGATTATAGGCGTGAGCCACCGTACCCAGCCTAATTTTTGTATTCTTAGTAGAGACAGAGTTTCATCATGTTTGCCAGGCTAGTCTTGAACTCCTAACCTCAGGTGATCCACCCACCTCAGCCTCCCAAAATGCTGGGATTACAGGTATGAGCCACTGCGCCCGGCCTCATTTCAACTTTTTGATAGTTGAAAGAAAACCTTAAATTAATAAATTAATAATTAAATTAATAAATCCTGCAAAGTACTGTCACCTGGGTAGTGCTGCAACTGCAACTTCAAAAGGCCATTCCACCATTCTATTAAGCCAGCTGCTTCAGGATGGTGGGGGACATGGTAGGACCAGCGAATTCCATGAGCATGAGCCCACTACCTTACTTATTTGACTGTCAAGTGGGTTCTTTGGCCAGAAGCAACGCTGTGTAGAATACCATAATGGTGGATAAGCCATTCCACAAGCCCACACATGCTAGTTTTGGCAGAAGCATTGCGTGCAGGGCAGGCAAGTCCTTATTCAGAGTAAGTGTGTGTTCAAATAAGGACAAAACGCTACTCCTTCTATGATGGAAGTCGTCCAGCATAATCAACCTGCCACCACGTAGCTGGCTGACCACACCGGGGAATGGTGCCCTAGTGGGGGCTCCATGTAGGTCTTGGCTGCTGGCAGATTGGGCACTGAGTGGTGGCCATAGCCAGGCAGACCTTGCTGAGTGGAAGCCCATGTTGCTGAGCCCATGCTTAACCTCCATCCCTGCCACCATGGTCACTTTGTTCATGAGCCCACTGGAGAATGACAGGGATAGATGGGGAAAGGGGCTGACTGGTATCCACAGAATGGTTCATCCTATGCACTTGATTATTAAAATTCTCCTCTGCTGAGGGCACTCTTTAGTGAGCATTCACATGGGACACAAATATCTTCAGCCTACTCCGAGCAGTCTATCCACATACATCTTTCCCAAATTTCTTTGCCACCAATTTTCCAATCATGTTTCTTCCAAGTCCCTCACCACCCGCCAAACCATGGACTACAGCCCATGAATCAGTATATAAGCGCACATCTGGCTGTTTCTCCTTCCAAGCAAAGTGCCAGCCCAGCAGGAAGCTTCAGAGGAAAGCAGTCCAACATTAGGCAGAAATGGCTGGACCCTGTACCACAGCTCTGCCTAGTCAGTGACTGGGAGCCACCCCAAGAAGAGTGTGATCCCAGTTTAAAAGCTGAGGCAAGGTTCCTCCAAAAACTAAATATAGAATTACCATACTAGGCCGGGCGTGGTGGCTCACGTCTATAATCCCACCACTTTGGGAGGCTGAGGCGGGAGGGTCACCTGAGGTCAGGAGTTCGAGACCAGCCTGGCCAACATGGTGAAACCCTGTCTCTACTAAAACTACAAAAATTAGCCGGGCGTGGTGGTGGGCGCCTGTAATCCCAGCTGCTCAGGAGGCTGAGGCAGGATAATTGCTTGAACCCGGAAGGCGGAGCTTGCAGTGAGCCGAGATAGCGCCACTGCACTCCATCCTGGGCAACAGAGAGAGACTCCCTCTCAAAAAAGAGGAAACAAAAATCAAAGGTCTGGTATTAATCTTTTCATTGTGTATAGTTCCCTGGTAGATGGTCTCAGATCCCCCTGGGGAAGGCTAGAGGCAGATTCCCAGCTCGTACTTGTGGAATTGCAGGGTCCTTTCTTGCAGGTATCCAGCTTTGACTTCTTCCAGGACTTCTGGAACAGGGACTGACTCAGACTTGGAAATTGGGTGAGAGACTGTGCTCTCAATCACGGTGGCTAAAGTCAGACCTCTGTTGACCAAGCCTGAAGTTTTTCACATACACACATCAAGTAGCAACTTAGTGGATGTGCTGTTTATTTATTTTGGTTCTACAGACTCCATGGTCAATTAGCCAAATCAATCTCTGCAGATCAGACCATCCAGGTAACTCCACTGGCCCTGCCTATTGCAATCACCACATTCGCTCTCCTCCAGAAATTAAGTAAGTGCTGCAACTTGGTTTCTATCACTGCAGGCTCTACACATCCCCAGTGAAATGAGGAAGCCCACTTCAGCTGCTTCCATTCCCACCAGCAGCTCCCACCAGGGGCTGTTCAGAGGCACTGGTATTTCCCTTCCCAGAGAATTTCTCGAAGTCTTGGCTTTCTGGGAGATCAACTTCTGAGCAACCAAAAAAATACAATGTTTACTACACTCTGTTAAGGGGTTATTTATTTTGAAAGCAACTGGGAGCCACTAAAATGTTTTTTGTTTTTTGTATTTTTTTAGATGGGGTCTTGCTCTGTTGCCCGGGATGGGGTGCAGTGGCACAATCTCGGCTCACTCCAACGTCTGCCTCCCAGGTTCAAGCGATTCTCCTGCCTCAGTCCCACCCCAGCTCCCCGCCCCTAGTAGCTGGGACTACAGGTGTGCGCCACCACGCCCAGCTAATTTTTGTATTTTTTTGTAGAGATGGGGTTTCACCATGTTGCCCAGGCTGGTCTCGAATGCCTGGCCTCAAGTGATCCACCTGCCTTGGCCTCCCAAAGTTCTGGGATTACAGGCATGAGCCACTGTGCCTGGCCACTAAAGTGTTTTCAACAGAGGAATAGCATGGTGAAATGTATATTTTAACAAGACTACTCCTGCTATTTGGTGGGAATGTGTTGGAAAAGGAAGGTGGGAATGAAGGGAACAAGTGGTATCTGATACAGTGACCCCGCTGAGCCTTAGAAACATGCAGACAGCAGCCAAGTCCTGGGAACTATAGGACAGGTAGACATCAGCGCTGGGTGAGGCAGAGAGACACACCCAGCACTTGGGGTGCTCTGGGGAGGGGATGGTGAGTGTGGGGAGGCACATGATGGCAGGAAAAAGGGTTTACTGTTGTAATTAGGCTTGATCTTCAGAAAAGGGCTGGATAGGACTGAACAACAGGTCAAGAGCCAGATGGCTTGGAGGAGAGTAGGTCAAATGTTCTCCTCTCAGGGGGAGTTTGCAGGTGGTGGTGGCCTTGTCCAGGGGTTTTGGTGACATCGACTGTAAAGCTCTGAAGCCAAGTGCCTGGCCGGCAGAAATGGCCTGGACTATCTTGCTTGCACCCTGCTCAACATGTAGGTGCATGAGGCAAATTCAAAGCCAGGGTCATATGACAAACGAGGATGCTCCACGCTGGCCCCAAAATGTCCCTTTGCAAAACTAGGAACATGCTGTTACCAGAGTCTTTGCACATTCACCCAAATCTTTGAGCTGTGTCATTAGCCCTTTGTGTTGATGAAGAAAGTGGAATGAGGGCTGCTAGCCCTGGTTCCCCCACACAATAGCAGGTGCGAAGCTGGCAGGCAAGAGCCGCAGCATTGTAAAGTCCTTTTGTGTTGGGCTATCAGTCCTTCCTCTCCTATCCTTGCATTCTGCCTCCAGTACCTTCCTACTACCTCTTAGTGTCCCATCCAGGCCTTCCAAGTGGGCGGAAAGAGCTACTAACTTTCGAGTGAGACCAGGTGGCGAATAATTTATCTGAACCTCCCTGTGGCTGACATGGCAACTGTGCCATTCAGATTCCCCTTTGAGAAAGGACTCACTGCTCAGCTACAAGAAGTGTGATTAAGCTAACAGTCTGCAATCCCTTCAGGATCAGCCTCGCCTATTTTTAAAAAATTGAATATTGACAAATTATAATTGTATATATTTATGGGGTACAAAGTGATACATGTATATAATGTGGAGTGATTGAATCAAGCTAATTAACATATCTATCACCTCAAATGCTTATCATTTATTCTTCCCGTCTAACTGAAACATTGTACCCTTTGGCTAACATCTCCCCATTCCCCCCACCCTCAGCTTCTGCTCTCTGTTGCTATGAGTTTGATTGTTTTAGCTTCCACATATAAGTGAGAACAGGCAGTATTTGTTTTTCTGAGCCTGGTTTATTTCACTTGGCATGATGTCCTCCAGGTTCATCCATGTTGTTGCAAAGGACAGGATTTCCTTTTTTTTTTTTTTTTTTTTAAGGCTGAATAGCATTCCACTGTGTGTAAATACCACATTTTCTTTATCCATTCATCCATTGATAGAAACTTACGTTGATTACATAACTTGGCTATTGCGAACAATGCTGCAACAAACATGGGTGTGCAGATGTCTCTTTGAGATATTGGTTTCATTTACTTTAAATATATACTCAGAAGTGGGATGGCTGAATAGTATGGTAATTTTTTTTTTTTTTTTTTTTTTTTGAGATGGAGTCTTGCTCTGTCGCCCAGGCTAGAGTGCAGTAGCGCCATCTTGGCTCACTGCAACCTCCGCCTCCCAGGTTCAATCAATTCTGCCTCAGCCTCCCGAGTAGCTGGGATTACAGGCGTGAGCCACTATGCCCGGCTAATTTTTGTATGTTAGTAGAGATGGGGTTTCACCATGTTGGCCAGGCTGGTCTCAAACTTCTGACCTCAAGTGATCTGCCCACCTCGGCCTCCCAAAGTGCTGGGATTACAGGCGTGAGCCACCACACCTGGCAATACCAGACCTTTGGGTGATAACTGGACAACAGATCTGGGCTGACAATTAGTTCCTGGGAATCCAGAAGTCCACTGGGATCTACTGATCAGAGTAGGGCTTACGATGGATCAAATAATAAATAGAGTTTGGGCCAGGTGCAGTGGCTCATGCCTGTAATCTCAGCACTTTGGGAAGCCAAGGTGGGCCGATCACTTGAAGTCAGGAGTTCAAGACCAGCCTGGCCAACATGGTGTA
Source organism: Symphalangus syndactylus (assembly GCF_028878055.3). Lineage (NCBI taxonomy): Eukaryota > Metazoa > Chordata > Mammalia > Primates > Hylobatidae > Symphalangus > Symphalangus syndactylus. Next base: position 19,120,221 of record NC_072440.2, read on the forward strand.
ACCACCTATCTCTACTAAAAATACAAAAATTAGCCAGGTGTGGTGGCAGGCCACCCTGTTACTTGGGAGGCTGGGTGTTTGGGTTGGGTGCAGCGGCTCATGTCTGTATTCCCAGCACTTTGGGAGGCTGAGGCAGGAGGATCCCTTGAGCCTAGGAGCTTGAGACCAGCCTGGGCAACAGAGCGAGACCTCGTCTCCACAAAAAAATTTTTTTAATTAGCCATGAGTGGTGGTGTGAGCCTGTGGTCCTAGCCACTCCAGAGGCTGAAGTGGTAGGATCACTTGAGCCTGGGAGCCCGAGGCTGCAGTGAGTGGTGATGACACCACTGCACTCCAGCCTGGGCAACAGAGTAAGACTCTGTCTCAAAAAATAAAATAAAAATAAATAGAGTTTGTTTGTTAAGAATGACTACACAATAGGCCATATGGATCTCCAAACCTATTTATTTCCATGTCCCTAATTATATCCCTGGAATAGACATCTCCAGCCACTAGCAGCATTACTGTGGCTCTTGGATTGGCAATGTAAGAGATCTGATGGTGAGAAAAGTCAAATGAAATCCTATGGTAAAGAGGAAATCCCTCCTTACCAAATGGATAAACTGAAATGGTTTGGATGTCTGTCCCCTATAAGTTTCATTCCGAAATGTGATTCCCAATCTTGGAGGTGGGGTCTGGTGGGAGGTGATTGGATCATGGCGGCAGATCCCTTATGAATGGTTTAGCACCATCCCCTTGATAATGAGTGACTTCCCACTCAGTTACTTCACATGACAGCTGGTTGTTTAAAAGTCTGGGACCTTGGCCAGGTGCGGTGGCTCACACTTGTAATCCTAGCATTTTGGGAAGATGAGGTGGGTGGATTGCCTAAGCTCAGGAATTTGAGACCACCCTGGGCAACATAGTGAAACCCCATCTCTATTAAAATACAAAAAATTAGGCTGGGCGCAGTGGCTCACGCCTGTAATCCCAGCACTTTGGGAGGCCGAGGTGGGCGGATCACGAGGTAAGGAGATCGAGACCATCCTGGCTAACATGGTGAAACCCTGTCTCTACTAAAAAGCACAAAAAATTAGCTGGGCATGGTGGCAGGCACCTGTAGTCCCAGCTACTTGGGAGGCTGAGGCAGGACAATCACTTGAACCTGGGAGGCAGAGCTTACAGTGAGCCAAGATCACGCCACTGCACTCCAGCCTGGGCGACCGTGCAAGACTCCATTTATGGGGTACAAAGTGATATTATATATGTATATAATGTGGAGTGATTGAATCAAGCTAATTAACATATCTATCACCTCAAATGCTTATCATTTATTCTTCCCATCTAACTGAAACATTGTACCCTTTGGCTAACATCTCCCCATTCCCCCTACCCTCAGCTTCTGCTCTCTGTTGCTATGAGTTTGATTGTTTTAGCTTCCACATATAAGTGAGAACAGGCAGTATTTGTTTTTCTGAGCCTGGTTTATTTCACTTGGCATGATGTCCTCCAGGTTCATCCATGTTGTTGCAAAGGACACGCAACATAGTATATCTTTTAGGTCATCTAGTAAATGGGTTGGAACAGCAAATAGTATATAATGACTCCCAAATCCAAAGAGACACATGAAATATCACCTCTCTCTCTCTCTCTCTTTTTAATTGTAAAGAATGGGATCTTGCTATATGCCCAGGCTGGAGTGTAGTGTGATTCACAGGCGTGATCATAGCACACTGAGGCCTCGAATTCCTGGGCTGGTGCCCAGGTGTGTGCCACTGCACACACTGTCTCATAATAAATGAATAAATAAATACAAAAAATTAGCCAGGTGTGATGGCACACACCTGTAGTCCCAGCTACTCAGGAGACTAAGGCAGGAGAATCACTTGAACCCAGGAGGCGGAGGTTGGAGTGAGTTGAGATTGCGCCACTGCACTCCAGCCTGGGTGACAGAGTGTGACTCTGTCTCCAAAAAAAAAAACAAAAAAAGGCCGGGCGCGGTGGCTCACGCTTGTAATCCCAGCACTTTGGGAGGCCGAGGCGGGCGGATCACGAGGCCAGGAGATCGAGACCACGGTGAAACCCCGTCTCTACTAAAAATACAAAAAATTAGCCGGGCGTGGTGGCGGGCGCCTGTAGTCCCAGCTACTCGGAGAGGCTGAGACAGGAGAATGGCGTGAACCCGGGAGGCAGAGCTTGCAGTGAGCCGAGATTGCGCCACTGCACTCCAGCCTGGGCGACAAAGCGAGACTCCGTCTCAAAAAAAAAAACAAAAAAAAAAACAAAAAAAAAAGTCTGGGACCGCCTCCCTCTCTCTTGCTCCCACTCTTGCCATGCGATGTGCCTGCTCCCCCTTCACCTTCTGCCATGATTGCAAGCTTTCTGAGGCCTCAGCAGAAACCAAGCAGATATCGGCAACATACTTCCTATACAGCCGCAGAACCATGAGCCAATTAAACCTCTTTTCTTTATAAATTACCCAGTCTCAGTTATTCCTTAATAGCAACACAAAAACAGCCTAATACATAAACCAAAACCAACGCTGAAACTCCTGGGCAACTGAAGAGATTAATAATATCATCACGGCCTTGAAAGATTCTGGGGTGGTGATTTTGTCACATTTCCCCTTCATTCTTCAGTTTGGTCAGTGAAGATGGCAGATGGGTCTCTGGGCGAATGACAGTCAATTACCATAAACTTAATTGTGTGATAATGCCAACTGCAGCTGCTGTTTCAGATATGTTCTCATTGCTGGAGAAAATAAACACAGTCTTCCACACCTGGTATGCAGTTACTGAGCTGACAAATGCTATTTCTCTATTTCAAGAAGAGGTCAGATACCCTGCTTTCAGGCATCAAGGTCATCAATACACCTTTACCATCTTGCCTCGGGACTCCATTAACTCTTCTGCCAGTTCTCCAAATCTCAGACTTTAGACACACCCTCATTACACAAGACACAATGCTATTTCATTCTACTGACATTATGCTCCTAGGTCCTGGGGAGCAGAAAAGTATAGGTATTCTAAATGTGACAGAAATGTCATGAAAACACAAAGGCCCAATTTCTCAGTAAAGGTTTTGGGGTCCAGTGTTCTGAACACGTCCTGATTTATCCTACAAAGTAAAGAACAGGCGGGGTGTGGTGGCTCACACCTGTAATTCCAAATCTTTGGGAGGCCGAGTCGAGAGGATCACTTGAGCCTGTTAGTTCAAGACCAGCGTGGGCAACATAGTAAGACCTCGTCTCTACAAAAAATAAAAAATTAGCCGGGCATGGTGGTGCATGCCTGTGGTCCCAGTTACTCGGAGGGCTGAGGTAAGGAGGACTGTTTGAGCCTGGGAGGTCGAGGCTGCAGTGAGCCATGATCATGCCACTGCACTCCAGCTTGGATGACAGAGCAAGACTCTGTCTCCAGAAAAAAAAAAACAGTTTACCTTACGTTACACCCACTACCACAAAAGAGATGTGATTAGCCAGGTGCAGTGGCACACACCTGGGCACCAGCCCAGGAATTCGAGGCCTCAGTGTGCTATGATTATGCCTGTGAATCACACTACACTCCAGCCTGGGCATATAGCAAGATCCCATTCCTTACAATTAGAGAGAGAGAAGTGATATTTCATGTGTCTCTTTGGATTTGGGAGTCATTATCTACTATTTGCTGTTCCAACCCATTTACTAGATGACCTAAAAGCTACCAGCTTTGGCCAGGCGCAGTGGCTCACGCCTGTAATCCCAGCACTTTGGGAGGCCAAGGCGGGAGGATCATGAGGTCAGGAGATCCAGACCATCCTAACACGGTGAAACCCCGTCTCCACTAAAAATACAAAAAATTAGCCGGGCCTGGTGGTGGGCGCCTGTAGTCCCAGCTACTCGGGAGGCTGAGGCAGGAGAATAGTGTGAACCCGGGAGGCAGAGCATGATGCAGTGAACCAAGATCACGCCACTGCACTCCAGCCTGGGCGACAGAGTGAGACTCCGTCTCAAAAAAAAAAAAAGAAAAAAAAAAACAAAACTACCAGCTTTGAGTGGAGCCCTGAGGAAGAGAAGGCTCTGCTACTTGATTCTAAAGGCCTTGCAGATCCAGTGAGGTGCTAAGGGTTTCTGTAGCAGGTGGGGAGAACCAGATCAAGCTAGGTCATCTGCTTTCCCTGTGGGCACCACGCTCCTGTGATGTCTGAGACAGAATCGGACTTTTTTTTTTTTTTTGCCTCCATCAAGTATTAGGAATCCACATTAAGCACCAGTGGTCACCTCAGGCTATAGGCACTGGTCCGAGGCTTGGTTTCACTTGCCAGAAATTGTAAGAGCTGCATATGCTGCTTATGGTCTATTTATTTATTTTTAATTTATTTATGAGACAGAGTTTCACTGTTGTTGCCCAGGCTAGAGTGCAATCAGATGATCTCTGCTCACTACAACCTCTGCCTCCTGGGTTCAATTCTCCTGCCTCAGCTTCCCAAGTAGCTGGGATTGCAGGCACCCGACACCACGCCCGGCTATTTTTTGTATAGTAGAGACAGGGTTTCGCCATGTTGGCCAGGCTGGTCTCAAACTCCTAACCTCAAGTGATCCATCCGCCTCGGCCTCCCAAAGTGCTAGGATCACAGGCGTGAGCCACCGTACCCAGCCTGGTCTACTTTCTTTAAAAAGGAGCTGTGTGATTTTTTTTTTTTTTTTTACAAAGGTGCCAAGACAATTCATCGGGGGAACAAATAATATGGAAGAGCCAGATACCCATATGCAATTAAAAAAAAAAAATGCAGCCTGGCACTGTGGCTCAAGCTTGTAATCCCAGCACTTTGGGAAGCCAAGGCAGATGGATCACCTGAGGTTGGGAGTTCGAGACCAGCCTGACCAACGTGGTGAAGGCCCATCTCTACTAAAATTACAAAATTAGCTGGGCGTGGTGGTACATGCCTGTAATCCCAGCTACTTGGGAGGCTGAGGCACGAGAATTGCTTGAAACTGGGAGGCAGAGGTTGCGGTGAGCTGAGATCGTGCCATTGCTCTCCAACCTGGGCAACAAGAGTGAAACTCCATCTCAAAAATTAAAAAAAAAAAAAAAAAATGCAGTTGGATGCCTATCTCACACGATATACAAACATTAACTTGGCCAGGCATGGTGGCTCACACTTGTTATCCCAGCACTTTGGGAGGCCAAGGTGGGCGGATCATGTGAGGTCAGGACTTTGAGACCAGTCTAGCCAACATGGTGAAATTCCATCTCTACTAAAAATGCAAAATTAGCCAGGGGTGGTGGCATGTGCCTGTAATCCCAGGCTACTCGGGAGGCTGAGACAGGAGAATCACTTGAACCCGGCAGGCAGAAGTTGCAGTGAGCTGAGATCGTGCCATTGCACTCCAGCCTAGGCAACAAGAGTAAAACTCCATCTCAAAATAAATAAATAAAAAAAAATAACTCAAAATGGATCACAGACCTAATTGTAAGAACTAAAACTATAAAACTCTTAGAAGAAAATGCAGGAGTAAACCTTGGGTAAGGCAAAGACTTCTTAGATTGACACCAAAAGCACAAGCAACAGTAGAAAAAACAATAGATAAATTAGACTTAATAATGATTTTAGAATTTTGTGCTTTTTTTTCCCCTTTTTTTTGAGACAGGGTCTCATTCTTTTGGTCAGACTGGGGTGCAGTGGTGTGATCACAACTCACTGCAGTCTCAACCTCCTGGACTCAAGGCTGCAGTGATCCTTCAGCCTTGACTTCCCGAGTACCTGGGACTACAGGCATACACTACCACACCCAGCTAATTTTTAAAATTTTGTAGAGATGGAGGTCTCGCTATGTTGCCCAAGCTGGCCTCAAGCAATCCTCCCACCTGGGCCTCCCAAAGTGCTGGGATTCTGGGCATAAACAACTGCTTCCCACCAACTTCTGTGCTTTAAAAGACACCATCAAGAGAGTGTAAACAGCTGGGTGCGGTGGCTCACGCCTGTAATCCCAATACTTTGGGAGGACGAGGTGGGAGGATGTATTAGTCCATTCTCATTCTGTTATGAAGAAATACCTGAGACTGGGTAATTTATAAAGGAAAGAGGTTTCATTGACCCACAGTGATCCTCTCATCTCAGCCTTCCAAGTAGCTGGGGCTACAGGTGCACACCACCATGAATTGTCCATTTAAAACGATGTATTTTTATTGTATGTGAATTATATTTCAACAAATGTGGTGTTTTGTTTTTTGGGTGTTTTTTTTTTTTTTTTGAGACAGGGTCTCACTCTGTTGCCCAGGCCAGAGTACAGTGGTATAATCAGCTCACTGCAGCCTCGAACTCTTGGGAGCAAGAGATCCTCCCACTCCAGCCTCCAGAGTAGCTAGGACTACAGGTGTACACCACCAAACCCGACTAATTTTTTTTTGTAAAAGAAACACGAAGTCTTGCTGTGTTGCTTGGGCTGGTCTCAAACTCCTGGACTGGTCTCAAACTCCTGGACTCAAGTGATCCTTCCACTTCGGCCTCCCGAAGTGCTGGGATTACAGGCATGTGCCACTGTGCCCAGCCAACAAATCTGTGTTTTGTTTTTGTGGGATGGGGTCTCACTGTCACTCAGGTTGGAGCACGTGGCACGATCTCAGCTCACTCCAACCTCCACCTCCCAGGCTCAAGTGATCTTCCCACTTCAGCCTTCCCAGTAGCTGGAACCACAGGTATGCACCACAAGGCCAGGCTAACTTTTTGTATTTTTTGGTAGAGATAGGGTTTTGTCCAGGTTGGTCTCAAACTCCTGAGCTCAGGCAATTCACCTGCCTCAGCCTCCCAAAGTGCTGGGATTACAGGCATGAGCCACTGTACCCAGCCAGCAAATCTGTTTTTAAAAGGTATGGGGGACGAGGGCTGTGGACAGAGATGCAGTCTCCACTCTGGTCCTTGGGGCAAATGGCCAACTCTGTACATTAGTTTCCTACTCCTTGTCTCTTTTCACTCTGCTTCCTGGAAGCAACATCCAGTTACATCTTGCTGACCATTTGGCAGGCCACTGGGAACCACCTTGAACATGCTTTGCAGAGAGGCGCTTCCTGGGGACACCCTCTGAACTGCAGTGTGAAGATGGGTTTCAGCGGGTTTTGCTGACAACATAGGAATCAGTAACTTTGATGAGTGCACTCCTTGGCTCTGCCACTGACTTGCTGTGTCATCCAGTAAGTCCCCTGATCTGCTCAGTGCCAAATGGTAATTGGAGTAAAATGAGCCTGCCTTGGGATACTCTTTGCTGTGGGTTTTATTTTTTTGAGACAACCTCATAGTAACTAACATTTGTACAGCGTTTTACACACGTGCCTTATCTCAGCTGATCCTGTGAGGCAGATATGATCCCTAGTGACAGATGTGGGGACTGCGGAGCAGAGAGTTGGGCAGCTTTCCCAGAACCGTCCAGCTGGCACGGTGCAGCCAGGCCCCAAGCCCAGGCCTTCCACTCTTCTGACTCCAAATTCTGTGCTCATTCCTCTCCACGGGGCTCCCTTGTGATGAGACTTTCTTCCTATCCTACTTCCAAAATGCTGATGTTACTGAGCTGAGTTACTATATAACTCTTATCTTAAAAAAAGGAAAACAAACCCAAAATGCCAACGTCAAGGAAATCGCCACACTTCAGTTGGTCTCAACCCTTGTATTTTTAGCCCTTAGAGACAGCCCCTCTCTGGCCTACCCTCTTCGGCCTTTTGCCCACTGGTGGTCAGTCCCTTCCCACTTCAGTTCTGCAGCATCTGCGTCCTGATTTCACGCACAAATGTTTGCAGAAAAAACTGAGGTGGGGTGAAAGGAAAATCCGGTTCTTTTAGAACTCCTGTTTTTGTTGAGCACACAGGACCCTTCAGGGTCAGGCCTCTTCTCTCACCACCGCCTGCTTCCCCCCATACCCCGTGTTACCCTTAAACATCTTAGGGTTTCCAGAAAGGGCTGTGTGCTCCTGTAACTTCTGCACATGTTGACCCCTCAGGCCATATATTTTTTTTTTTAGACAGAGTCTCATGCTGTTGTGCAGGCTGGAGTGCAGTGGTACAATCTCGGCTCACTGCAACCTCTGCCTCCTAGGTTCAAGCAATTCTCCTCCTCAGCCTCCTGAGTAGCTGGGACTACAGGCACGCACCACCATGCCCCAGCTAATTTTTATATTTTTAGGAGAGACGGGGTTTCACCATGTTGTCCAGGCTGGTCTCAAACTCCTGACCTCATGATCCACCCGCCTCGGCCTCCCAAAGTGCTGGGATTACAGGCGTGAGCCACTGCGCCGAGCCCCCCTCAGGCCTTTCTTCTCTTGGCCACCTCCTCAGCTGTTCTTCACGATGCAGCAGAATGACCTTCTGGAAGCTCCCTGCCCTCTGCTCCCTACTCTCTGCTCCCTACCCTGTCCTCCACCAAACAGCTAGTGCGGCCATACTGCAGCAGATGCCGCTGGTGCCTCCCCAAGTCGCTTTACCAGGCTGCTCACCGGTCCTCCAGCTGCTGCAAGTCTTGAGTCTACAGACTCGCAGCTGGCCCCCACCTGTCCCGTTATGTGGAGGGGCCCTTGGCTGACAAGCACCCCCCACCTCACCTCCTATCAGCCCCATCCAAAGCCTGAAAGGAGGCTGACAAGGCCATTCCCTTTGCCTCTAAGGGGGCCACTCTGCTTGGAGCCCACTCCTCTAACCCAGGCCAAGGCTAGACCTGAGACCCGGCTCAGCAATCTCTCCTTCGATACCTGCTTTCCTTCCCCCTTCCCCTTTCTCCCTTTCCCCTTCTCCCCTCCCCTCCCCCTCTTTTCTTTTTTTTGAGAGAGAGTTTTGCTCTTGTCACCCAGGCTGGAGTGCAGTGGCCGATCTCGGCTCATTGCAACCTCTGCCTCCCGGGTTCAAGTGCTTCTCCTCCCTCAGCCTCCCGAGTAGCTGAGATTACAGGCACCTACCACCACGCCTGGCTAATTTTTGCATTTTTAGAAGAGACAGGGTTTCACCATGTTGACCGTGATCTCGAACTCCTGACCTCAGGTGATCCGCCCCCCTTGGTCTCCCAAAGTGCTGGGATTACAGGCATGAGCCACCGCACCCGGCCCTTACAGGCATTTTCCTTCAACAAACCTCAACAACCAGACCCCTGCTTCGGGCTAAGGTCCTAGCACATTCCATGGTGATTAACCATTTTTCTTATTGTCTCCAGACAAGACTCTGAGCACCCGGAAGGCAGGAAGGTTGCCCACACCTCCCAGTTGGGGGCCTGGCACAGAGCAGGTTCTCCGCGTTGAACTCTCCAGCTTCCGGGTGGTTCCGCACAGCTCTCCTTGCTTTTCTTTCTCTACCACCATTTCTTCTCCTCTCCTTTCCCCTAGAAGGGCAGAGATCCGTTTGTCAAGGCTAAGTTTGGGGTGCGGTGGGAAGGGCAGGCGGTGGAGCTGGCCAACCTTCCAATCCCTGGCCCTCCTGCCCGACCCCACCAACCCCATCCTGCCTCATGGAACTTAGGTTTGAAACACACGAACCGGAGGAGGGCCTGCTAGCCGCAGGGCAGGCCACAGCGGAGACCTGGGGCTCTCCCCGGTGCCGGGGTGTGGGGAGGTGGCAGCTGTGTGCCCATCCCGGGAACAGGCTGCACGGGCCCGCATGCAGAGAGCCCACCCCGGGACCAGGATGCAGGGGCCTGCAGAGAGCCTACCCAGGGACCAGGCTGCATGGACCCGCAGACAGCACCACAGCCTGGGCTGGCAGCCTTTTCCAAGGGCTGCTCTTGACTTCCGCCTCCCTCTCCCGTCACTTCATCAACACTCTAGGAACCATGGTGAGCCCACGCTTCTTCATTCATTCCCGCCCACTCACGGCACAAGCCCACATCACAGGAGGCATGACTCGCCTCAGAGGCTGATTAGCTTTCCAGGCAGCATTCAGCTCACGCAGGCGCTGAGTCAGTGCTGCCTAAGCCCGGCCAGGAGGGCGGTGACTCAAGCCCGGAAACTGTGGGGTCTCCTCCCCTCCAGCCCTGCCAAGCAGCCAGCGGCAGGGAGAAACCACCCGGGGCCAGGCCCTGGGCTAATGCTCTGGGTGCTAAGCCCTCCTAAGTCCCCACAGCCCACCCGTAAGTCACGTATGTGGTGCCAGCTGCCACGCATCCTCTCTCCACATCTCCCGGGGGAAGAACCAACAGGCCCAGTGTTTCCAGCCGGGCTCCTCAGCATGGGGCGGGGGCAGTAGTAACTGACCCGGATGTGGCCACGTTGATTGGCTCAGGGCTGGGCGTGTGATCTGTTGGAGCCAATGAGAGGCATTGAGACTCAGGCTAAAATGTCTGGGACAAAGCCCATCATCGTTTCTTCTGCTGAACTCAAAACTCCAAGGGTCCTAGAGCTGGAGCTGCTGGCTCCAGCTTGCCAGCATGTGAAACCTGCCACTGACACCAACCCTGCGGAAAAGAAAGTGAAATGGCAGGAAACTGAGTCCTGGTTGTATTCTGGAGTCCTGAATCCAGCCATACCTGAAGCTGGAATAATACAGGGACTTTTGGAATTTCCTGGCTTAATGCAGTCCTTTTGCTTAGGTTAGTCTGTTTCCTGTCACTTGCAGTTGTAAGAATTCTAATCAGTACCAGCATTTGCTACCACATTCAACTAATCCTAAAACATGATTTTTTTTTCATTTTAATGGAATCATCACTGCTTGCAGATTTGATAAACTAAACATAGCTGTGCATATTGTCAACTTCAACTGAGTTAGGTGCAGTGTTGGTGCTGTGTGTACTGAATTGAGTGCTATTTAAAATGTTTTCAAAAAATTATATAGTGACTCAGCATTTGGATAAAGAGTGATTATGTAGAGAGAAAGGCAAGGGTACTGAGCTATAGGGAATGAGGTTAATATTAGTGAAACAACTTTTCTTTTTGGAGAAACAACTGCTCTTTCCTGACAAGGCAACATGCAAGTGCTTTGTAAAACCGAATACAGGAAGATACCCACAAGTAGAATTTGTGTTACATTTTGTTCCTGAGATACGGATAAAAAGATTGACTATGTATCATACACCAAGCAATGCGATTTAAGGCAGGAGAAATTGTGGAATCTCACAGAACAAGTGAGAGGAATACAAAGCAACGAGTTACTGTGACTAATTTGTGACTTTGTGCAGAGCTACCGTGAAGACACTGCACTATTGGCCGGGCGCGGTGGCTTATGCTTGTAATACCAGCACTTTGGGAGGCCGAGGTGGGCGGATCACGAGGCCAGGAGATCAAGACCATCCTGGCTAACACGGTGAAACCCCGTCTCTACTAAAAATACAAAAAATTGGCCAGGCGTGGTGGCGGGCGCCTGTAGTCCCAGGTGCTTGGGAGGCTGGGGCGAGAGAATGGTTTGAACCTGGGAGGCGGAGCTTGCAGTGAACCGAGATTGCGCCACTGCACTCCAGCCTGGGTGACAGCCCTTGCTGGACCCACAGAGAGCTGACCAGCCACAACTAAGCAGGGCATTGTAGCTAAGAGGCTGGACTATGGCACTAGATGGTTTGTGTTCCAATCACAGCTCTACCATTTACTGCCCGTTTGAACTCAGCTAAATTACCTAACCTTAATCTATAACCATTGGAATGCATTATCACTCGCATTTTGCAAAAGTGCTGTTAAAGTCACTTGCGCCGGGTGCAGTGGATCACGCCTGTAATCCCAGCACTTTGGGAGGCTGAGGCGGGTGGATCACCTGAGGTCAGGAGTTCGAGACCAGCCTGGCCAACGGTGAAATCCTGTCTCTAAAAATACAAAAATTAGCCACACATGGTGGCACACACCTGTAATCCCAGCTACTCAGGAGGCTGAGGCATGAGAATTGCTTGAACCCAGGAAGCAGAGGTTCCAGTGATCAGAGATGGCACCACTGCACTCCAGCCTGGGCAACAGAGTGAGAAGTGAGACTCTGCCTCCAAAAAAAAAAAAGTCACTTACTCAAAGTCATAAGCTGAGTTTGAACATTATGGACCTAATCATTACATCTCATCCATACTGGGTTCCTACTGGTCAAGAGGAGTGGAGAACTGGGGACATCTGTACATCCCTGCTCTGCTCCTAAGCACTCTGGCCTAGACTGGCTGAGTGGAGGTAGAATCAAGTGGTTACAATGGCCTGGCCTTCAATGATATTTGCTGTCACACTGTTTCAGTTCACTAGCTTGGGCCTAAAGAAAGATTCCCTGCTCCCCACAAATCTTTATGTCTACTGTTTGAGTAGTGCCACTAGGTTGTGCCTTGGGTTGTAGTTTTTCCTCCTCTAGGTATTTTATTTATTTATTTATTTATTTATTTATTATTAAATAATTGGGGGGGCTCAACTTCTCCCCAAAGTGGGTTTATCAAGGATTTTTTTTTTTTTTTTTTTTGAGACCTGGTCTCACTCTGTCATCCAGGCTGGAGTGCAATGGAGCAATCTCAGCTCACTGCAGCCTCTGCTTCCCAGGCTCAGGCGATCCTCCCACCTCAGCTACCCAAGTACCTAGGACCACAGGTGCGCGCCACCATGCTCGGCTAATTTTTAAATTTTTTGTAGAGATGGTGTCTTGCTATGTTTCCGAGGCTGGTCTCAAACTCCTGGGCTCAAGTGATCCTCCTGCCTTGGGCTCCCAAAGTGCTGGGATTACAGGTATGAGCCACTGCACTGGGCCAAAGAATTTTTTTTTTTCTGAACAAATAAACAATGCTTCCTCTGAGAGGAGTTCCAGTGAACACAATTTTCTCCATCTCATTACAATGAGGTTTAGGCCACAGCTATAAGTTCTCTGTTGTCATTCTCTGTATTCACCGCAACACTCCATAAAGTGTGGGACACACCGCGGTGTGGGAAAATAGAGACCCAAGATGAGAAAGGAAAGCAAGAACCTCTGGCCTGGTGTTGTGGGAAGGAAGCAGCACACCTTGAAGGGACAGGCCGGGGGTCCAGGTACTGACCCACACCAAAGCACAATGTGGCCCCAAGCAGCTGGGAGTGAGGGGACACACGTAGACAGTGAAGACCCAAGATAGACGGGAAAGGAACTTCTACTTTTCCTTTTTTTTTTTTTTTTTTGAGACAGAGTCTTGCTCTGTCGCCCAGGCTAGAGTGCAATGGTGCAATCTTGGCTCACTGCAACCTCTGCCTCCCAGGGTTCAAGCGATTCTCCTGCCTCAGCCTCCAGAGTAGCTAGGATTACAGGCACACGCCACCATGCCTGGCTAATTTTTCTATTTTTAGTAGAGACGAAGTTTCACCATGTTGGCCAGGCTGGTCTCGAACTCCTCACCTCGTGATCTGCCCACCTCGGCCTCCCAGAGTGCTGGGATTACAGGCATGAGCCACCGCGCCCAGCTAGAACTTCCACTTTTTCACTGCATGTCAGAGACCGCTGAGCCCCACAGCGGTGCAAGGGCAGGTGTTGACTTGTGATCGGTATGGTTACTCCTAATTTACAGGTGACAAGATTGAAACTCAGGGACACAGTCTATTTCCTAAGGTCACGTGGCTCAGGGCAGAGCCAGGCTTTGAAACCACACCTGCTTTTCCACTGAGTTGCTCTGCCCCTCTTCTCTGTGAGTTTCTTGTAAGGTATTTGTTGTATGACTGCTATCATGAGGCACATTTTATTCACCTGTCGGGAGCTGGTACCATTAGTGTAATATAATCATTCAGTTCGACTCTCTTCAGTGTTTTTGCTGCGGCTGCTGCTGCTTTTTCCACAGTCTAATTTTCCAAAACTCAGGTGCAGTGGGGTATTGAGTCTCCTTGTCCATCCAGGCAAGAAAAAATAATCACTTCAGAATGAGTCGGTAGGAAGGCAGCACAAACAGGCATGTAAAAAAATGACTTCACAGCCGGGCGCGGTGGCTCACACCTGTAATCCCAGCACTTTGGAAGGCCGAGGCGGGTGGATCAACATGGTGAAACCCTGTCTCTACTAAAAATACAAAGATTAGCTGAGCATGGTGGTGCGTGCCTGTAATCCCAGCTACTCAGGAGGCTGAGGCAGGAGAATCGCTTGAACTCAGGAGGCAGAGGTTGTGGTGAGCCAAGATTGCACCACTGCACTCCAGCCTGGGTGACTCTGTCTCCAAAAAAAAAAAAGAATGACTTCAGAACGCTGTTCTAATCAGGTAGCATTTTGGTAAGGAGAGAAACCAGTATAACTTGTTCCACCAACTCAAAGTGCAGAGTTCCACCTAATTGCTGGAGTCTTTATCACCTCCCCACCCAACTTTGTGATTTGCCCCCATGTGCTGAGGACTTCAGGCACGGTTCCATCCAGAGGTTTGAATCATATCATGGGGACTCTGCCCTTGTCTCTTCTATACCCTTCATTGCTCCTTGTTATTATTTGGTTTCATTTTCAGATGAGATCCGGCATGTTGAGGGTGATATGGCTGTAGACTGGGCCTTCTTTTCTTTTCTTTCTTTTTTTTTTTTTTTTTTTTGAGAGGGAGTTTCACTCTTGTTGCCCAGGCTGGAGTGCAGTGGCGTGATCTCGGCCCACTGCAACTTCTGCATCCCGGGTTCAAGCAATTCTCCAGCCTCAGCCTCCCAAGTATCTGGGATTACAGGTGCCTGCCACCAGGCCTGGCTAATTTTTGTATTTTTAGTAGAGACGAGGTTTCACCATGTTGGCCAGTCTGGTCTGCAACTCCTGACCTCAGGTTATCCACCGGCCTCGGCCTCTCAAAGTGCTGGGATTATAGGTGTGAGCCACCGTGCCTGGCCTGGGCCTTATTTTCAAATCTGTTCTTGCCTTCTGACAGCTAGATGGCCACTGGCAGCTCCAGGCCTACTTTTTTTTTTTTTTTTTTTTTTTTTTTGAGACTAACTTTCACTCTACTGCCCAGGCTGGAGCGCAAGTGGCGTGATCTCAGCTCACTGCAACCTCCGCCTCCCGGGTTCAAGCGATTCTCAGCCTCCAAAGTAGCTAGGATTACAGGGGCCTGCCACCACACCCAGCTAATTTTTGTATTTTTAGTAGAGCCGGGGTTTCACCATGTCGGCCGGGCTGGTCTCGAACTCCTGACCTCAGACGATCAACCCGCCTCAGCCTCCCAAAATGCTGAGATTACAGGCATGAGCCACCGCGCCCAGGCACCTACGTTTGTCTTTATAGCCCTTAAGAAGTTGGAGGAGTTTGACTCTGACAGAAGCCCAGGGGGACATACTGATTGGCCTGGTTTGGGAGATGGGGTACTTTGGTCAGAATTTGTGTGACCTTCTTGGGGTGTGGAAGAGGACTCCGGGATTACAGGCATGAGCCACTGCCCTTGGCCCTATAGTGAGCTGCCACCTTCAAGTCCTCACCAGAGCATTTGGGGATAGGACTGGCTTTCCTGGCTCCTGTGTCAGTGCCCACTGGATTAGAATTAGGGTGAGGCGAGTGAGGCAGCGTAGGACAAGTGCAGGATCAGATCCTGCCTGTTCTGTATTTATTTTTTATTTTTTTAGGGATGGGGTCTCACTGTGTTGCCCAGGCTGGTCTTGAATTCCTAAGTTCAAGCAATTCTCTCGTCTTAGCCTCCCAAAGTTCTGGGATTACAGGCGTGAGCCACCATGCCTAGCCTAAATATTTAATATATAGTTAATCATGGGTTTTTTTGACATTAATTTTTATTTATTTGTTTTTTTCGAGACAGAATCTCACTCTGTCGCCCAGGCTGGAGTGCAGTGGCACGATCTCGGCTCGCTGCAACCTCCGCCTCCCGGGTTCAAGCAATTTTCCTGCCTCAGGCTCCTGAGTAGCTGGGATTACAGGTGCGTGCCACCAGGGCCAGCTAATTTTTGTATTTTTAGTAGAGACGGGGCTTCACCATATTGGTCAAGCTGATCTCAAACTCCTGACCTCGTGATCCGCCCGTCTCGGCCTTCCAAAGTGCTGGGATTACAGGCTTGAGCCACCGTGTCTGGCCTAATTTTGATTTTTTGAAATACTGTATTATTTTTCTTAATTGCTAAGTTTTTGGCATCCACTTAAATTTTGTGTCTGATTCTCCTCACCCTAGGCTATAACATCATGGCAAGCTTTCATTTAAGAAAAAAAATCTTTGCAAGTTTTTTTTTTGTTGTTGTTGTTATTTTTTTTGAGACGGAATCTTGCTCTGTCGCCCAGGCTGGAGTGCTCCAGTGCAGTGGCGTGATCTCGGCTCACTGCAAGCTCCGCGTCCTGGGTTCACGCCATTCTCCTGCCTCAGCCTCCCGAGTAGCTGGGACTACAGGCGCCCGCCACCACGCCCAGCTAATTTTTTGTATTTTTGGTAGAGACGGGGTTTCAGCATGTTAGCCAGGATGGTCTCAATCTCCTGACCTCGTGATCCGCTCGCCTCGGCCTCCCAAAGTTCTGGGATTACAGGCGTGAGCCACCGCGCCCGGCCAAGTTTTTGTTTTTAAAACAAAATCTTTTTGTTCCACAAGCAATAAGAACTTTCAGTTCAGTTCCATCTCTTGGTTGTTTACCAGCGCGGCCTCTTCTCTACTCCAGGGGACAAAAACGGGGTTACAGATCTCAACCACCAGGGGGCGCCAAAGAACAATTGATAATCGAACCGTTTAAGGACGTCCTCCAGGAATGTTATTCCCCAGCCTGGATTCCTTTTCTTGCTGAAGAAAACCCATCCATTTGGAGATTCTATGCCTGTCAAGTACTTCAGTCTCAAGTAGGCCCCGGCTACATGAGCCAGATTCGAGGTTATGTTTGGATTGTATCCTAAAAGTACCCAAAGAAGACATTTATATTGGCTGCAGTGATCAGAAAGCCAGAATAAAATCCCATTGGGGTTTGAGTTAATCAAACTTGTATTTAAACCTTGGCATGTGTGATGCAAAGCAAGGTCTCTGGGTAGGGAGACCAAGCTTCCTAGTTTCCCTGATCAGTAAAAGTCCTGCATCTTGATCCTTCAGTTCCTGCAAACTGGACTGTTGGTCCTTCTACCTGCTTGACCCTCAGTTTTCATCATCTGTGAAATGGACACGAGGCTAATACCTTCTATGAAGTGTTCATGGAAGAATTCAATGAGATGATGATGTACACAGTAGGTGCTGAAAAACTAGCTCAGTAAGTGATACAGTAGGTGTTTGCAATCCCAGGGATGACCCAATAAAACTATGTAAACAGAGCGCTAGCTTTTTTTTTTTTTTTTCTTTTCTTTCTTTTTTTTTTTTTTTTTTTTTTTTTAGACGGAGTCTCACTCTGTCACCCAGGCTGGAGTGCAGTGGCACTATCTCAGCTCACTGCAACACTTCTGCCTCCAGGGTTCAAGTGAGTCTCCTGCCTCATCCACCTGAGTAGCTGGGATTACAGACACTCACCACCATGCTTGGCTAATTTTTGTGTTTTTAGTAGAAACAGGGTTTCATCATGTTGGCCAAGCTGGGCTCTAACTCCTAGCCTCAAGTGATATGCCACCTCAGCCTCCCAAAGAGGTGAGATTACAAATGTGAGCCACCACACCCGGTTGAGCCCTAGTATTTTAAAAAAACTTTAATATAATAGAGATGGAGTCTTGCTATGTTGCTTAGGCTAGTCTGGAACTCCTGGGTTCAAGCCATCCTCCCACTTCGGTCTCCCAAAATGCTGGCATGACAGGTATGGGCCACCTTGCTTGGCCACAGAGCCCTCACTTATACATTTAATTCACTTCCAAAGATATTTGCTGAGTGCTTACTACATTTGAAGAAATTGTTAGCAGTTTAAAGGTTATGGGCATATTTTTAAAAAAAATTATTGCCCTTTCTCAAGGATGCTATAATGTCTACAGGACAGAGATATGGAAAGTGTTTACAGGGTAGAGGGGAAAAAAATCCATGCCCATTGTTCCCCTCTTGTGAGTCTTTATTTCCTCCTGGCTGGATAACAGTAGTGGTTTAATTTATCTTTCCAGCCCCATTTCACTCTCCTTCCATTCCAACTGACAAACTACCAGGTGAATCTTAAGACAGTCTGGATTCTGTTTTCCAGAACGTAATGCCTCCTTTACCATGGCGTTCTTTTTACAACAGGGCCTCAGCAAACTTTCAAACCTTATCTCTCAAACAAACCAGATGACTCCCTTGCTCACACATGTCCTCTGTTTTCCTTCCTCCGCATTATTACTCACAGTGTTTCCTAAGGTGGAGTGCCCCACCTCATTACTGCCTGTCAAACATAAGCTCTTTCACGTGTGGCCTCAGTGGGTTCTCCACCAGACAGGAACACTCCCTTCCTAGATCAGACCTCATTCTACTGTACTTTCAGCATTGTTCGTGTTAGCATCATTTCATGGACCCTGTTCTTGATTGTGGCAAAGCTGATCTATTTCACTTTTTTATATTTCCTCTAGTTCCTTGTATGTAGCCAACAAATGTTTATTGAATTACACCCAGGATCTTATTGATTGATTGATTGAATGATTGATTGATTGAGACAGGTTGGAGTGCAGTGGTGCGATCTTGGCTCACTAACAGGCTGCATCTCCCAGGTTCAAGAGGTTCTCCTGCCTCAGCCTCCCGAGTAGCTGGGATTACAGGCATGCACCACCACACCTGGCTAATTTTTGTATTTTTAGGAGAGATGGGATTTCACCATGTTGGCCAGGCTGGTCTCAAACTCCTGGCCTCAAGTGATCCACCTGCCTCAGCCTCCCAAAGTGCTGGGATTACAGGAGTGAGCCACTGCGCCCAGCCCCAGGATCTTAATTTTAATATCTGTATCCTAGCTTTGCTAGTTTTAAGCTGTGTGATATTGAGCAAGTTACTTAACCTCTCTAAGCTTCAGTTTCCTCATCTGAAACAAGATAATGCACTTGGAATGCTTAGCATTGTGCTTGTTACAATAGGAGCTACAGATTGCCAGAGAAAGAAAAGATCCTCCTACGTTGGAGGAATATGGGAGGGCTTCCTGGAGGAAGTGGAATGTCAGCTGGGATTTGAATAGATGAAGATAAAAGAGGACATTCTAGACAAAAAGACTAATCTGAACAAAGACTTAAGAAGAAATAGGAAAGCACAGGATGTGCTGAAGACGGAGTTGGTCAAGTCCTGGAAGATACTTTTGGAGAGATTCTCCACGAAGAGAGATAGAGAGGGAAAGGATGGGGCAGTAACTTTTTTGAGAGTATGAATTCACAGGTTGGAAGGAGCAAAATCAGTCTTTAGTGGTTCGCTGAAGGTTCCTGTCATTGGGTTTGCCCCTTTCAGCAGCAGCAGCAGCAGAATCAGTGTCACCAGTGGATAGGTGACAGAATGAAATCAGCTTTTCAGCAAGGTGCAAAGAAGGATGGAAATGGACAAAAGGACAACTGGCTGCTCATGATTAGCAGAATTAGGCTTAACGTTTTACATTTGTGTTAAAGAATTAATTATAGAGGCAGGAGAATTGCTTGAATCCGGAAGGCGGAGGTTGCAGTGAGCCAAGATCCCGCCACTGCACTCCAGCCTGAGCGACAAGAGCGAGACTCCATCAAAAAAAAAAAAAAGGAATTAATTATAGAAATACAAGAGTGAATTTGGCTTAGTGTCAGTTTGTGGGAAAAGCTCTAGAGGGAAGGGGGTGGAAAGGATTGGTTATAAAGTCAGGTTGAGCCAAAGGGTCAGTGCAGCCACTAGATCTGCCAATGCAAATATAAAATGAGGCCAGGCACAGTGGCTCACACCTGTAATCCCAACACTTTGGGAGTCCAAGGCGGGCAGATCACTGGAGATCAGGAGTTCAAGACCAGCCTGGCCAACATGGTGAAACCCTGTTATCTATGAAAAATACAAAAAAATTAGCCAGGTGTGGTGGTGCATGCCTGCAGTCCCAGCTACTCAGGAGGCTGAGGCAGGAGAATCACTTGGACCCGGGAGGCAGACGTTGCAGTGAGCCGAGATTGCACCACTGCACTCCAGCCTGGGCAATAGAACAAAACTCTGTCATAAATAAATAAATAAAAATAAAAAAATAGTAATAAAAAATAAATAAAATGAACCAGGTACGGTGGCTCACACCCATAATCCCAGTGTTTGGGAGGCTGAGGTGGAAGGATCGCTTGAAGCCAAGAGTTTGGGACCAGCTCGGGCAACACAACCAGACCCTGTCTCTACAAAAAAAATTTTAAAAATTAGTTGAGCAAGGTGGTGAGCATCTGTACTTCCCAGCTCTTTGGGAGGCTGAGGCGGGAGGATTGCTTGAGCCCAGGTGTTGGAGGCTGCAGTGAGCTGTGATCACGCCACTGCACTCTAGCCTGAGCGACAGAGTAAGACCCTGTCTCCATATACACATGCAAAAAGTAGGCCGGGCGCGGTGGCTCAAGCCTGTAATCCCAGCACTTTGGGAGGCCGAGGCGGGCGGATCACGAGGTCAGGAGATCAAGACCATCCTGGCTAACACGGTGAAACCCCGTCTCTACTAAAAATACAAAAAATTAGCTGGGCGTGGTGGTGGGCGCCTGTAATCCCAGCTACTTGGGAGGCTGAGGCAGGAGAATGGCGTGAACCGGAGAGGTGGAGCTTGCAGTGAGCCGAGATCACGCCAGTGCACTCCAGCCTGGGGGACAGAGAAAGACTCTGTCTCAAAAAAAAAAAAAAAAAAAAAAAAACAAAGCAAAAAGTATAGTTTAATAGTACACGTAGGGAGTCAGACCAAGGAAGGCCATAGGCTCACGGTACTGTTTGGCAGTCAGGTCATACCTGAGCACTTTACATAGTTACATTTTTGCTGCAACAATAGGAATGTGTTAGCCCACAGTGGAAGACGCAAATGATGCCTCCTAAGCAGGTAAGTGCACCCATCCCCCAGCTGCTGTGAGTGTTGGCTGCTAAGGGTTCCCACCTGCCCAAAATTTCAGAGAATTGCCCTCATTTGAAGGTACTGGCCTTGGGGACCTTAACTTCCTTAGGGCACACAACCACTGACATAGACTAGGGGACAAAAAGCTGTCCACGCCTCAAGGTGAGTGACTGTGGTGTTGTTTCTGCCCAGAGCTCTCCTGTGTGCATCAGGCCAAGGAAAGATCAGGCTGAGCCTGACTTGAGTCTCTTCCTTTCTCTGTCTTGCTCATCTTCCTCCCTTACAGGTTTTTCCTCCCTCACTAAATCCTGTTCATTGGATCTCTCTTATAGGCTCTGTTTCTAAGGGCCCTGACCCAAGACACCTATGGAATCAAATAGCCAGAAAAGAACTGAATCCAGGTTCTCAAACAGAGCTATCATCCGTCATGGCCTTTATGCATATTTCAGCTGTGATTATTTGGTTTTGTGTTGGCTTTATTCTCCCTGTGGTCCTCACTGTTAATGCCAGGTGTACAGCCAGACAGTTCAGCAACCCTCCTGTAGAGAAAACTCCATCCCAGTAGTTTTTTTTTTTTAAGATGGCTGGAGTGCAATGGCATGATCTTGGCTCACTGCAGCCTCTGCCTGCCAGGTTCAAGCGATTCTCTTGCCTCAGCCTCCCAAGTAGCTGGGATTACAGGCGTGCGCCACCACAGCTGGCTGTATTTAGTAGAGACGGGGTTTCACCATGTTGGTCAGGCTGGTCTTGAACTCCTGACCTCAGGTGATCCCCCCGCCTCCCAAAGTGCTGGGATTACAGGCATGTGCCACCACTCTCAGCCCCATCCCAGTAGTTCTAACAAGATGCCAGGACTAATGCTAACTGGACTGTGTTGATCACATGTCTTTCCCTAAATCAATCACTACAAATGATGGCAGGCAGAGGTTGGAGGGCTTTCATTGGTTAGGACTGGGCCATGTGATCCACCCACCCCCCCCCGCCCCCGCCCCAACCTCAAGGTGAGTAGTGAGTCATATTCCCAAGGCAGCTACAGGGATAGACAGTGGGGAGGAGTGGTTCTGTTACCAGCAAGGTGTCCCAGTCTAGACCTCAAGAGAGGGTTCTTGGATCTCGTGAAAGAAAGAATTTGAGGCAAATTTATAGAGTTAAGTGAGAGCAAGTTTATTAGACAAGTAAGGAAACAAGAGGCCGGGCGCAGTGGCTCAGGCCCATAATCTCAGCATTTTTGGAGGCCGAGTCGGGGTGCAGATCACTTGAGGCCAGAAGTTCTAGACCAGCCTGGCCAATATGGTGAAAGCCCTTCTCTACCAAAAATACAAAAATTAGCCAGGTGTGGTGGCACGCTCCTGTAGTCTCAGCTACTCTGGAGGCTGAGGGAGGAGACTCGCTTGAACCTGGGAGGCAGAGGTTGCAGTGAACCGAGATTGTGCCACTGCACTCCAGCCTGGGTGACAGGGCAAGACTCTGTGTCAAAAAAAGGAAAAAAAAAAAAAGACAAAAGAATGGCCACTCCATAGGCAGAGCAGTGGCATGGGCCACTCAGCTGCTTATACTTATTGTCACTTCTTGATTATATGCTAAGCAAGAGATGGATTATTCATGAATATTCTGGGAAAGGGGTGGGCAATCCCTGGAACTGGAACTGAGGGTTCCTCCCCTTTTTAGACCAGAGAGGGTAACCTCTGGACATTTCCATGGTATCTGTAAACTGTCACGGTGCTGGTGGGAGTGGCTTTTAGCATGCTAATGCATTATAATTAGTGTATAATGAGCAGTGAGGATGACCAGAGGTCACTTTTCTTACCATCTTGTCTTTGGTGGGTTTTGTCCGGCTTCTTTACCATAATATATTTTATTAGCAAGGTCCTTGTATCTTGTGCTGACCTATCTCATCCTGTGACTTAGAATGCCTAATCTCCTGGGAATGCAACTCAGTAGGTTTCAGCCTTATTTTACCCAGCCTCTATTTAAGATGGAGTCCTTCTGGTTCAAACGCCTCTGACAGTTTCCCAGAGGAAAGTGGGGTTCCCTTACCAAAAGAAAGAGAATATTTACAGGGAAGGATACAAATAACACATGTCGCCAATAGATCCTGAAGGATGTCCACATGAAGTCATTAGGATAATGAGGCATATGGCAACCATCACTGAGGCCTGATGGCAAGAAAAAGGGACTTAATCCCTATTGTTTTGTGGAGATGGGTCGAGGGTGTGGGAAAGGGGGTGAAGTGGGATTAGACATGTTCTGTGAAGCTTTAGAGGATAACATTAGGATGTAGGGTCAGAGATAATTTTATTACTTTTTTTTTTTAGAGTCTGAGTCTTACTCTGTTACCCAGGCTGGAGTGGGGTCAGAGATTAGAGGGAGGCAGACCACCTATAAGAAATATATAAACCCTTTTTTTTTTTTTTTTTTGAGACGGAGTCTTGCTCTGTCG
The DNA here is from genome assembly GCF_028878055.3 of Symphalangus syndactylus. NCBI lineage: Eukaryota > Metazoa > Chordata > Mammalia > Primates > Hylobatidae > Symphalangus > Symphalangus syndactylus. Next base: position 19,143,363 of record NC_072440.2, read on the forward strand.
CCCAGGCTGGAGTGCAGTGGCACGATCTCGGCTCACTGCAAGCTCCACCTCCCCAGTTCACACCATTTTCCCACCTCAGCCTCCCAAGTAGCTGGGACTACAGGCACCCGCCACCACACCCGGCTAATGTTTTGTATTTATAGTAGAGACGGGGTTTCACCGTGTTAGCCAGGATGGTCTCGATCTCCTGACCTCGTGATCTGCCTGCCTCGGCCTCCCAAAGTGCTGGGATTACAGGCATGAGCCACCCTGCCTGGGTTTTTTTTTTTTTTTTTTTGAGACAGAGTCTCACTCACTCTGTCACCCAGGCTGGAGTGCAGTGGTGGGATCTCGGCTGACTGCAATCTCCACCTCCCAGGTTCAAGCAATTCTCCTGCCTCAGCCTCCCGAGTAGCTGGGATTACAGGTGCGCATCACCACGCCCGGTTCATTTTTGTATTTTTAGTAGAGATGGGGTTTCACCACGTTGGCCAGGCTGGTCTTGAACGCCTGACCTCAAGTAATCCTCCAGTCTCGGCCACCCAAAGTGCTGGGATTACAGGTGTGAGCCACCACACCCGGCCTAACCCTTTATATATACACAAAATATGTATGTGTCTATATATAGTACATAAAACATATACAATTTAAGTTGTCCCGAAAAAGTATAGAGATATTTGTGAGAGGGTGAGGTTGTCTGTAGTCTCTGCCATGAATGGGCAGATCTCTCTTCCCGTGACTAATAAAATACACTTGTGCCTCCTCCTTACCTGGGCTTTTTAAGGAGGGCTGTGTCTGGGTGGGTACTATCTGGAATGCCCCACCCTGGTCATGTTTTGGGGAAATCTGCCCCACCCCAATAATTCCAGCGGAGGTACTTTCTCCTCCAAGGCGCACTTCTGCATCCTCTTTTTTTTTTTTTTTTTTTTTTTTTTTTATACGGAGTCTCACTCTGTCGCCCAGGCTGGAGTGCAGTGGCCCAATCTTGGCTCACTGCAAGCTCCGCCTCCCGGGTTCATGCCATTCTCTTGCCTCAGCCTCCCGAGTAGCTGGGACTACAGGCGCCCGCCACCACACCCAGCTATTTTTTTCTGTTTTTTAGTAGAGACGGAGTTTCACCGTGTTAGCCAGGATGGTCTTGATCTCCTGACCTCGTGATCCACCCACCTCAGCCTCCCAAAGTGCTGGGATTACAGGCGTGAGCCACCGCGCCCGGACTGCATCCTGTTTTTGTTTTTTTTCTGAGATGGAGTCTCACTCTGTCGCCCAGGCTGGAGTGCAGTGATGCGATCTCGGCTCACTGCAAACTCTGCCTCCCAGGTTCCGTCATTCTCCTGCCTCAGCCTCCCGAGTAGCTGGGACTACAGGCGCCCGCTACCACGCCTGGCTAATTTTTTGTATTTTTAGTAGAGACGGGGTTTCACCGTGTTGGCCAAGATGGTCTTGATCTCCTGACCTCGTGATCCGCCCGCCTCCATCTCCCAAAGTGCTGGGATTATAGACGTGAGCCACCGCACCCGGCCTGCATCCTGTTTTAGTCACCTGGGATACCCACCTGGCATTGCAGTCACCGCAGTACGTGCCTTAGCATCCTCCAGTTTGGTGTAAGCACCCCCAGGGTAGTGACTGTATCTCATCTAGCTTACCCCTCAGTGTTCTTACTTAAAAAATATTTATCGAATAAATAACTTTATCAGGTATTTTGTGCAAGAATTTTTGCCTTGGGGGAAGGTGCGTGTGACTAAGAGCCCACGAGGATTCCGTCTAACTCCAAGATTCTGCGACCGGCATTGGTACTGAAACTGGAAGCTGATTTATAGTGAGTAATTGGGAATACCCAAGGCCACTTTGACTTTTGCCGCTGTTGGATAGAGCAGCACCCTCTCCCGCCCTCCCTCTGAGAGTCCAGAAGCCTTTGAGGGGGAAAAGGGGGTCATAGTGAGTCCCAGAAGCCTTTGAGGGGGGAAAGGGGGTCATAGTGAGAATTTACCCTGGAATGTAAAGTGAGCGGCCCCTTTTCAGTCTTTGCGTCTTCACGCGGGTCCGCCCCAAACGTAGAAGAACGCCCCTGACCCCTTCTTCTTCTACCTACTGTTACTCCTTCCTCTGACTCTGGTGACCCCATCCTCGGACGCCTTCCGGAAAGCGCTTCCCCCTTTTCCACCCCATCGAGTTGGGGTTATTTCTCCTTTTCTGGGCTCTCTCCCATTGCTGGGGAGGAAGGGGGATACGAAGGGCCTGCCTGACCGCCACTGTCATCACAGTGGGCCTGGCTTACCTTGTTTCTCTCTCCCCTTTTGCCTTTCTCCTTTCTCCCTGTTGCAGTCATGGACTTCACTCATTATACATATACATATACATATACATATACATATACATATACATATACATATACATATACATATACATATACATATACATATACATGTTTTTAAATCGGGCAGCCACCCGCTCCCCGCCCTCAGCCCAGAATAGGTTCAGAGAGGTGCCCGGGTTCACTTGCGGAACGTGTGGCCTCTGCGCCTAACGCGCGCCCCTTCACTACACAAATGGGTGCGGCCAAGGGTATAGGATTTTAGAATTCCAAGAGTTGTCGAGGGTCATCCCGTGGAATCCTCTCTTTTGCAGATGCTCTTCCTGGAGCCTTCTGATGCAAGCTCTTGGGCTCACGCAGCCCTTTTCCTCTTCTAAGCCCAGAGCGCTTTCGCTGCTGCTGATCTCCACGGCCTCGGCAGGTAGGGAGGGGCAGGCAGGTGTCAGTGTCCTCCCTTTCACCGTTGGGGAAACTGACTCAGAGAAGCTAGTTGACGGGCCTCGGCGGGGCGGGACTGTAACGGGAATTCAGGGCTTCAGGCCAGAGCGGAATTTATTGTGTCTCGTTTTGGGAAGCGTGAACGTGAAATGATCGACTTCGGAGCCCCAGGCGGAGACCCTTCAGTCTCCGAGAAGAATCGGGATGGGGTCTGGGATTACTCGTGCCTGGGCATTGACCCCTTGGCAACTTGGCAAGGTCCGGCAGGGTCCACCGCCCTTCCCTTCACAGGGTGACCAAAGGGCTGCGGCCTCTTTAAGGTCCAGCGCTCCGCCTCCGGCTCGTCGCCGACCTCCTCGCCGCGGCTCAGCCAGTTCCAGACTTTCCTCAGAGATGAGGTCATCTCCCCGTTGCCCATTGGCTGCGCCGTGCCGTCAGTCACAGGAAGTCACGCCGCCGTCTTCGCCTTCTTCGTGCCGCTTCCTTCTCCTCCCGCCCCTTAGTCAGCCGATCACGACCCCGAGCAGGCCTCTGATTGGCTAGCGCCGCCGTCACTTCTCTAGCGGGCAGTAGTCAGGACGAGAGGCGGGCGTGGTGGGCGGGCCCGCAGCTTCCGCGGCTGAGAGGAGCCGGCGGCGGCAGTGTCTGTGGTGGCCGCGGCGGCGACAGCGACGGTCCCATCCTTCCCACTGTCTTGGTTGCCGCTGGCCACACTCCCTCCGCTGGCGGCGACTTCTCAGCTCCGTGCGCCCGGGCTGGACAGTGAGCCTCGAGAGGAGACGGGGGCGGCTAGAGCCGGAGTGGGGCGAGCCGCGGAACCCGGCCAGGAGCCGCGCGAGGCGGTGAGTGAGAGTCGGGGTTGGGGACCCCTCCCCCACCGCGGCCCCGCCCCGCCCGGAGCATCCTTTTTCCCCCCCGACCCCGCTGCGCGCGTCCTCGGGGGGTCGGGCGAGGCGGCCCTCGCGTCCCCGGCCCTCTTCTCGCCGGCCTTCTGCCCCTGCCCTCGGGGCCGGAGTCGCAGAGCGGCGGTCACTGTGTCGGGGCTGGGACCCGGGCCGGGCGCGGTCGTGCACCTGTGCACCGCCTGGCAGGGCCGTGCTGCACGGGGCGGGGAGGCACGGAGGTCCTCGCCCTTGCTTCTCCGGGGATGTGTTTTGATTGCAGGGACGGGGTGTCGGCCGCTTTCTCTGGGGTCTTGTGCAGACCTTCAGGATCCAAGTGCAGTCCTCGGGATTCCCAGGCAAGGAGGCTCAACTGGACTTTTTGGTGCCAGCATAGCAACCTGAATGCTGCCAGGTGTACAGGGCTCTGCAGATCTGAAACTTGATGGCCGAGAACTTTACCTTGTAAGAAAGCGTCTGTCAGGACGCTGATTGCAGTCCACCCTCCCAGCTTCGGGTACCTTTGATACTCCATAGTGCCTAGGGCTGGACCTTTTGAGTCGACTCCCAAACCTGCCACTTGCTAGCTGTGTAATCTTGTGCCTTGGTTTCCTCGTCTGAAAAATGAGGATAATAGCACCAATCGCATACGGCTGTTTGTTGTAAGTGTCGAATGAAATAATTCACGTGAAACGTTTGACACAATGCTTGGCCCATAGTAAGGGCCCAAGAAAATGTTTGCTTTTGGGATGTTGAGAATGACTGGTTTGCCCGTGTGCCTTTAAGCACTAGCCCAGGTTGGCTTTGTCAAGATTTCTCTCTGTTGTCTCCCTGTTATGCAGCGTAACGAAAGGGCAGTTGAATAGTTAACTGCTTGCCAGCCTCTATTTGGCATGAAGTGTGTGTATATACAGGAATGTGGAATACATCACTTAAATATAATAATGGAATTACCCCATGCTTCATATGTTTTTACATAGTTTTAAACTCATAAGACGTCTGGAATATCCACGAGTTGCAAGTTTTTGAGATCTTTTCAGGGTCCTTTCTACATGAAGCTGAAGCCTGTAACATAAGACTTATTGTCAATAAGAAGTTAAAGTTACATGTTTTACTTCAGAAGACCCCCAAAACTCCAAATGTCACTTACGCAGTTTTACTGTTGAAAAGCAGTCATCTCCCGGGGGTGAGGTGGTACAGCCAGCTGGCCCGCAGCCCTATGACTGCAGGGTGGGGAACCTTTGGCTGGAAGTTATTAAACTAAGTTTTGCCTAATGTCGTTTGCATTTTTCATAGCGAACCGAAGGGCTTTATGTTACTGTTTCTTATTGAAATGATTTAGAAAGAAGCAATCCATTACTGCGTTCTTTAAAAACACCTGCAAAGAAAAAATATCTGTAGTCTATCTCTAGTGTTTGTTTCAGTTTTTGGCCAATAACTGTTAAGAAGAGCCCCTTTTTAAGAAGGCTTCCAAAAGTCACATCCACTTGAATAAGTTATTTAGAGTCAAATCAAGAGAGGTGGAAGAGTAATATGTATCCCATCACCCAGAAGTATTTGTTGGAGACTTTCCATGTCCTTAGTACTCTGCCAGATGCTATTAGGGAGTGATTAAAAAGATTATGAAATAGAATCTCAGCCTGTAAAGGGCAAAACCATAAAGTTTGGGTCACCCGGTAGTAATTACAAGTACTACTTAAGGGATGACTTCATTTATTCAATCAGCAGACTTTTTGTTCCGTGTTTGTAATGTGCCAGGTGTTTTTCTAAGGGCTGGGACTATCAAGATAAGTGAGATATGGTCCCTGCTCATGAGGAGCTCACAATCTAGTGGGAGAGGCAAAAAATGACAGATGATTCTAACGAACTGAAATAAACTCTAAATCCAGACTTCACTGGGAGAGTCAAGGGAGCTTTTCCTCTGGATGTATGGGAAGGCTTCAAAGAAAACGGCATTTCAGCTGAATGTTAACTCAGATGAAGGACAGGAAATTCCAAAGAGAAATAACAGCTTGGAAAGGTTTCCTGATAGGCTGGGCACAGTGGCTTACGCCTGTAATCCTAGCACTTTGGGAGGCCAAGGCAGGAGGATCCCTTGAGTCCAGGAGTTTGAGATGGCAGTAAGCTATGTTCACACTGCCCTCCATCCTGAATGTGCAGTGAGACCTTGTCTCAAAAAAAAAAAAAAAAAAAAAATCCTGATAAATCTTCTGATAGACCAGTTATACGCCCCAGGGAAGGAGAAGGAAACTAACATTCCTTGATGCCCACTACATAAAAGCTGGGCTTTGATTGTGTTGCTTAAGGATAGGGAAATAAGCCGCAACTAGTTAAATAACTCATTTAGGGATACAGAAGTTAACAGAACCAGGACTTGAATCTCTGACTTAAAGTATGGTATACTCTTCCTTTTAACATGCTTTTGTAGAGGTAAATATGAAAGAGGTTAGAAAGTTCTACCCATATTATTATTATTATCATTTTACTACATCTATTACAAGTTACTTTCTGTGAAATGTTTCATGTTTGATTTAGTCACTAAGGCGATATAATAAATAAAGCTTATCTTTATATAAGCTTATCTTTATTTATAAGCTTTATATCTAAGGCGATATAATAAATAAAGGTTATCTTTATATATTTTATACTTACAAATTTGGTGATATTTCCTAAAAAGTATGGCCTGTGGGAACATTCAGTAAAAATGGAGTACATTGATAGATACAGATTCTATATGAAGCACTTTACTAACTTTGTTAAACAGGTCTAAACTTTCTTTGAGAGTGCAGCTTAAATACTTATTTAAGTGTATTTAAAAAAGGATTTGTAGATTTACAGCCACTTAATTTACAAACAGAAAATTAGAATTTTTAAGTCGTGTTAACAAAGATTGTTGTATTATATTTCAAGAAAACACTGTGGCAAGCTCATATACTACTGTAAGCTCCCCAGGGGTGAGGATATTTGTTTTTCTTCCCAGCTTCAAAGGCAGTTCTTGGGACATAGCAGGTGCTCAGTAAATATTTCTTGAATATGAGATGAACATGAACAAATATATATTTACTCCATGTTCTTGTGTGTGTATATATATTCACATAAATGCTAGGGTTGATAGTTGCAATTGACAAACATAAGGAATATTTTTATTCACTGAGAAAAAGCTTTGGTCAGGAGGTTATATTTCAGGTTTTTGAGAGAGAAAAGAGAAAACATTGATGGGTTATGGATGAAGTGGTATAGGCTTGGGGAGTAGTTTTTTATAAATGAATACATTTTGGAAGAAAGGGAACATTGAACAAAGAGAATGACCCACTGACACAGTTCAGCAACTATGGGCGCTGTTTATATCTAAGGCTTTAATAGAATTTTGAGAATCAAGGAAATAGTCTCCGCTCTCAAGGAAATTAGAGTTTTGGAGAGCAGGTGTGTTAACCATCTTCCTCTGTAACAGATTACCTCGAAAGTTAGTGTTTAAGACAACATTTCTTATTTTTCACAGTTTCTGTGAGTCAGGAATTTGGAATCAGCTTGGCTGAGTGATTCAAACTCAGGTCTCTCAAAAAATTGCAATAATGGCTGGGTGCAGTGGCTCACACATGTATTCTCAGTATTTTGGGAGGCTGAGGTGGGTGGATCCCTTGAGGTCAGGAGATCGAGACCAGCCTGGCCAACATGGTGAGACCCCATCGCTACTAAAAATACAAAAATTAGGTAGGTTTGGTGATGCACGCCTGTAGTCCCAGCTACTCAAGAGGCTGAGGCATGAGAATCGCTTGAACCTGGGAGGCAGAGGTTGCAGTGAGCCAAGATCATGCTACTGCACTCCAGCCTGGGCGACAGAGTGAGACTCTATCTAAAAAAAAAATTATGTGGGAGTGGCAGCCCATGCCTGTAATCCCAGCTACAATAAGAATTGTTTGAACCAGGGAGGTGGAGGTTGCGGTGAGCTGAGATTGTGCCACTGCACTCCAGCCTGGGTGACAGAGCAAGACTGTCTCAAAAAAAAAAAAAAAAAATTGCAGTAATATGTCAGCTGAGGTAGTAGTCATCTGAAGGCTTGACTGAGGCTGGTGAATCCTTTTCCAAGGTGGCTACTCACATTGCTGGCAGGTTGGTGCAGGCTGTTGGTGGGAGATCTCAATTCCTCTTCATGTAGGCTTGTCTGCATGAATGCCTTCATGGCATGGCAGCCAGCTTGCATCAGAGCATGTAATACAAAAGACCAAGCTGCTGCATTGCCTTTTATGACCTAGCTTCAGAAGTCACATACCATCATTTCTCCAGTATTCTGTTGGCCACACGTTGTGGGAAGGGACTACACAAGAATGTAAATGGCAGGAGGTGAGGGTCATTGGGGGCCATCTTGGAGGCTGGCCACCACAGTGGGTAAAGTAGAAAATGTTGAAAGAAGGTACTTAAGTGCTGAAGTAGGGGAGAGGGAAGGACTTAGCGTAGGAAAGATTACCTTTGGAGGAATGAAGGAATGAGAAAGATTTAATTCCTTTATCAGATATTTATAAATGTTTATTGTGTGTTTACTATGTGCCTTTCACATGGAGGCTAATATGTGGAGGTATACACTGAATTAGGTTCACATGAAATATTTTAAGTAATTTAGGCCAGCATTGACATAAGGAAAAATATTTTAAATCTATGTGTATGATGAAGTTGGAGTCACTTTTTTTTTTTTTTTTTGAGATGGAGTCTCGCTCTGTCACCCAGGCTGGAGTGCAGTGGCGCAATCTCGGCTCACTGCAAGCTCCGCCTCCCGGGTTCACGCCATTCTCCTGCCTCAGCCTCTCCGAGTAGCTGGGACTACAGGCGCCCGCCACCACGCCCGGCTAATTTTTTGTATTTTTAGTAGAGACGGGGTTTCACCATGGTCTCGATCTCCTGACCTCGTGATCCGCCCGCCTCGGCCTCCCAAAGTGCTGGGATTACAAGCATGAGCCACCGCGCCCGGCCTGGAGTCACTTTTTTTATATTAATGAAAACAGTAACTTAGTGATAGATGAGCAGTTACACAGCATAGGTAGTTAACATAAATACTAGAGTCATACTGCATAGATCGGAATCCTGGCTCTACTTGCTGGCCGTTGTATGAACTTGGGCTGTGTGACTATGATACTCTTGCTACTTTATCTTCTTCGTGACTCACTAGCTGTAAAATGGGGATAAAAATGGGACCTGCTTCATATTGCTGCTGTGAGGATTAAATAAAAATATATGAAGTCCTTGGAACAGCTTTACATGCATGTCATTATCCTGGTTATTATCATTGGTTTTGGGCAGTAGCATAGAACTGTGGGTGAATTAGTTTGGAGTCAGAGAGATGAATGAATATAGACTGATATGAGTATGCAGAAAGAGGCATTTAAATGTTAACCATTGCTGCTTCACCATCAATTTTTCTATGTCAAGTACCTACATCTAGATAATTTTTATTTTACAAAGTAGAGTGAACCAGTGGCTTTATTTAGTGAATTCCACAGTTAAAATAAGACCCAAGGAGGTGCGCAAGTTGCCATTAAGGGTGTCTCTTACCGTCTTGTATCTTTGAATTTACTGGGCTCTCTGTCTGCAGAATGGGTTTAGCTAGAAGCAGTACTTAAAAGAGCATATGCTTCACAAGAGCTAGGGCCCATAGTAAAAATACCTAGAATGAGAACCTGTGTGGCTGAGTTTGAGGGACAAGGTTAATCTGGAGGGAATTTCAAAGGTACAGGCTTGGTGCTGTGGCTCATGCCTGTAATCCCAGCCATGTGAGAGGCTGAGACAGGAGGATTGCGTGAGCCCAGGAGTTTGAGGCTGCAAATGAGCTGTGATCACACCACTGTGCTCCAGCCTGGTTAACAGATGAGACACTGTCTCAAGTAAATAAATAAATTAAGAAAGTTAATTATAAGAAACTTTAAAATCTGGAGTATAGAAGTTTAGGAATTCAAAGGACGGATTTTGTGAAACTCCATCAGTTTAGATAAACTCTTTAGAGGCAGTAGTGATCTTCCTAATGAAGATGACTTCCATTTTACTATTTTAGGAAGTAGATTTGTTACCTCAAAAGGAAAGGAAAGGAAATAGAAATGGATTCAGCTTTCTCCAGGTTGAAGTGTGAAATCTCTGATTTTGTACAACAGGAAAACGATTCTGTTGACTTAAAAATTTCCCAGGTGTTTTTTTGTTTGTTTCTTTTGTTTTGTTTTTAAAGAGACAGAGTCTCACTCTGTCATCCAGCTACCACACCAGGCCTGTACCTTTTATTTTTTTTATTTTTATTTTTTGAGAGACAGAGTCTTGTTCTCTTGCCTAGGGTAGAGCGCAGTGGTGTGATCATGGCTCACCGCAACTGGTGCCTCCCAGGTTCAAGTGATTCTTCTGCCTCAACTTCCCAAGTAGCTGGGATTACAGGTATGTGCCACCACGCCCAACTAATTTTTGTATTTTTTAGTAGAGGCAGGGTTTCACTATATGTTGGCCAGGCTGGTCTCAAACTCCTGACCTCAGGTGATCCACCTGCCTTGGCCTCCCAAAGCGGTGGGATTATAAGCATGAGCCACCGTGCTTGGCCAGTCCTGTACCTTTTAAATGCCCTCCAGATTAACCTTGTCCCTCAAACTCAGCCACACAGGTTCTCATTCTAGGTATTTTTAGTGTGGGCCCTAGTTCCACCTCTAAGCTCTTGTGAAGCATATGGCGGGATCATAGCTCACTGCAACCTCAAACTCCTTAAGTGATCCTCCTGCCTCTGCCTCCTGAGTAGCTAGGACAACAGCATGTACCACCATGCTTGGCTAATTTTTTTTTTTTTTTTTTTTTTTTTTTTTTGAGATGGAGTCTCGCTCTGTCACCTAGGCTGGAGTGCAGTGGCGTGATCTCGGCTCACTGCAAGCTCTTCCTCCTGGGTTCAAGCAATTCTCCTGCCTCAGCCTCCCAAGTAACTGGGTTTAAGGCACCTGCCACCATGCCCAGCTAATTTTTTGTATTTTTTTTTTTTTTTTAGTAGAGACGGAGTTTCACTATGTTGGCCAGGCTGGTCTCGAACTCCTGACCTCAGACGATCCACTCGCCTCGGCCTCCCAAAGTTTTGGGATTACAGGCGTGAGCCACTGTGCCTGGCCTGCTTGGGTAATTTTTTTTTTTTTTTAATTATTTTTTGAGACGGAGTCTTGCTCTGTTGACCAGGCTGGAGTGCAGTGGTGCGATCTTGGCTCACTGCAACCTCTGCCTCCCGGGTTCAAGCCATTCTCCTGCCTCAGCCTCCCAGGTAGCTGGGACTACAGGCATGCGCCACCATGCCCAGCTAATTTTTTTGTATTTTTAGTAGAGACGGGGTTTCACCATATTGGACAGGCTGATCTCAAACTCCTGACTTCAAGTGATCCGCCTGCCGTGGCCTCCCAAAGTGCTGGGATTACACATGTGAGCCACTGCGCCCAGCCTCTGCTTGGCTAATTTAAAAAAATTTTTTTGTAGAGAAGAGAAGAGAGTCTTGCTGTGTTGCCTAGACTAGTCTCAAATTCCTGGCCACAGCAATCCTCCTGCCTTGGCCTCCCGAAGTGTTGGGATTACAGGTGTGAGCCACCGTGCCTGGCCAAGATTCTTAAAAATACTAAATCCATATCACATGTATGAGGAGAGAAGATAATTAAACTCTATGTCACTGCAGGTGTTAAAGCAGAAATTGGGTGACCTGTCAGGGTGCATTGGGTGGAACTAATTGCTCAAGTTGCCTTCAGTTCTGTGGTTCATGACTCAAGTCCAGTTCTCTCATTGTTTAGTGGGAGGAGGCACTTTGAAATTAAATGATTCGAGTTCCGCAACAGTCCAGGGGCTGAGCCCAGGCCAGTTCCTCACACAGTATTTAAGGCCGGCTCATATAGCAGTAATAGAAGATATGTAGAATCCTTTGAAGAAAGAGTATTGTGAAAATGTCTTTTTTTTTTTTACTTCCACGTTTTTACTTCTGTGTTATGTCTGGTTCATCTGCTCCCCACTCATTCTTATTGATATGCATTTAGAAATCATTCTCCGTGTAAATGAGAGCTTGTAATGAGTAATTTGGCTAGTTCATTTTGAGATCTGGAGTGTGTCCTCTGTTTGTTACTGAATTTCTAGATAGGTAGGCTATTTACAGGTCTTTGTCCTCTAAAATTATAAGTGGAAATTATGGGTGATTCTGGTTTTTGAAAATCATTGTTCTTGTATTAAAATTTAAAGCATAATGGGCATAATTCAAACAAAGTTTCTGAACTTCATAATATGACAGAGTAAAATAACCAGTGAGGTAACATGTCCATGTCAAGTTTTAGGGCACAACAGATCTGGGTACTGACAGTTACCAGGTATGTAACTATAGGCTTACTCCTTAACCTTCTTGTGATTCAGCTTCTTCATCTGTAAACTAGAGTTAATAATCCTTACAACATGAGGTCGTTATAAGGATTATGAAGAAATGTAAAGAGGGAAGTAATAGGGGCATCTACTTTATGGTACACATTGTGCTACCTTATTAATCCTCATACGAACTCTGAAATAAGCGGTAGTCGCAACATTTTGCAGATGAGCAAAGAGAAGCTTCTAGAGGAGCTAATTTAGGAATATAACAGGATTTTTGTTGTTGTTTTGCTTTTTTGTTTTTTTTTGACAGAGTCTTGCTTTGTCTTCCAGACATGAGTATAGTGGTGGGATCATAGCTCACTGTGACCTCAAACTCCTGTAACCTCAAACTGCTGAAGCAGTTCTCCTGCATAACTAGGACTATAGGCATGTGCCATCATGCCTGGCTAAATTTTTTTGTGCAGGCAGGGTCTCACAGTGTTCCCCAGGCTGATCTTGAACTCTTGCCCTCACGCCTTGACCACCTAAACTGTTGAGATTACAGGCATGAGCCACTGTGCCTGGTCAGGATTTGAATCCAGATCTGTTTTTGAATTAAATAATTCTGGCTTCCTACCATGATGTATATGAAGTTCCTAACTTTGCCGCTAGTAAATGTCTTTTCGTGTTCAGTGTCTTTTGCATAGTTGGTGAAAATGTCAGTTTTATAGTGAGAATTCTTTGTAGTAGTAATCAAGATGTTATAGCTCAGAAAATATTCTTTGCGGTATTCCTTATATGTATCTGGTTGCCATTCCTGAGATGGAAAACTATAATAGTAACTTCACATCTTTAAGTTGCTCAATTAGGCCAGGCGTGGTTGGCTCATGCCTGTAATCCCGCATTTTGGGAGGCCGAGGCGGGCGGTCACGAGGTCAGAGATCGAGACCATCCTGGCTAACGCAGTGAAACCCCGTCTCTACTAAAAATACAAAAAAAAATTAGCTGGGCATGGTGGTGGGCGCCTGTAGTCTCAGCTATTCGGGAGGCTGAGGCAGGAGAATGGCATGAACCCGGGAGGCAGAGCTTGCAGTGAGTGGAAATTGCACCACTGCACTCCAGCCTGGGCGACGGAGCAAGACTCTGTCTTAAAAAAAAAAAAAAAAAAAAGTTGCTCAATTAATAGTTGCCAAATAAGGGCCAGGCATTATGGCTTACACCTGTAATCCCAGCAATTTGGGAGGACAAGGTGGGAGGATCACTTGAGCCCAGGAGTTCAGACCAGCCTGGGCAACATGACAAGACCCTGTCTCTACAAGAAATAAAAAAAGTAGCTGAGCATGGTGACATGTACTTGTAGTGCATGAGTCGGGGAGATCGAGGCTGCAGTGAGCTGTGCTTGTGCCACTGCAACTCCAGCCTGGGCAACAGAGTGAGACTCTGTCTCAGAAAGAAAAAAATTACCAAATAAGAGCATACTATAATATCCACATTTTTAGAATTTTTTTTTGTCAGTGTTTCAGTATCTTTTAAATTGTAAACGGGGTAAGTGATGCCAGGGTCTCTTGATTGTGGTTAATTTGTACATATTTTCTCTACCACAAAATTTACAGGAACTTGGAAAATTGTCCTTTCCTAATACTTTAGAATGCACTGTGTTGAATTTTGGTGTTAGAGTGGTGTTATCATGGTTGAAACTTTGGCTTTAATGTGTGTGTGTGTGAGACAGGGTCTCATTCTAATACACAGGCTGGATCGCAGTGGCACGATCATAGCTCACTGTAACCTTGAACACCTGGCCTCAAGCAGTTCTCCCGCCTTGACCTCTCAAAGTGTTGGGATTACAGGCATGAGCCACTATGCCTGGCCCTGGCTTTGTATTTTGTATTTAGTTATATGATGGATATATTTAAAGTAGTCTTTTTGAGTTTGCCATATATATGTGTATATATTGTCTTTTCTTTAAAATGTAAAGCAAGAGAAATTTAGAAATTAAAAGTAAGAGTTGGCCGGGCGCAGTGTCTCACGCCTGTAATTCCAGCACTTTGGGAGGATTGCTTGAGCTCAGAGGTTCGAGACTAGCCTGGGTAACATGGCAAAACCCCGTCTCTAAAAAAATACAAAAAATAACCGGGCGTGGCACTGTGCACTGATAGTCCCAGCTACTCTGGAAACTTGAGGTGGGAGAGAATTGCTTGAGCTTGGGAGGTGAAGGTTGCAGTGAGCTGTAGTTGCACCACTGCACTCCAGCCTGGGTGACAGAGCCAGACCTCATCTCAAAAAAAAGAGTAAAGCTTAGGACGGGCATGGTGGCTCATGCCTGTAATCCCAGCACTTTGGGAGGCCAAGGTGGGTGGATCACCTGAGGTCAGCAGTTCGAGACCAGTCTGCCAAGATGGCGAAACCTCATCTCTACTAAAAATACAAAAAAATCAACCGGTGTGTTGGCCGGGCGCGGTGGCTCACGCTTGTAATCCCAGCACTTTGGGAGGCCAAGGTGGGCGGATCACGAGGTCAGGAGATCGAGACCACGGTGAAACCCCGTCTCTACTAAAAAATACAAAAAAAAAAAAAAAAATTAGCCGGGTGTGGTGGCGGGCGCCTGTAGTCCCAGCTACTCGGAGAGGCTGAGGCAGGAGAATGGCGTGAACCCGGGAGGCGGAGCTTGCAGTGAGCCGAGATTGTGCCACTGCACTCCAGCCTGGGCGACAGAGCGAGACTCCGTCTCAAAAAAAAAAAAAAAAATCAACCGGTGTGGTGGTGGGAGTCTGTAATCCCAGCTACTTGGGAGGCTGAGGCAAGAGAATTGCTTCAACTGGGAAGGCGGAGGTTGCAGTGAGTTGAGATCATGCCACTGCATTCCACCCTGGGGGACAGAGTGAGACACTTTAAAAAAAAAAAAAAAGTAAGGGTTATTTTCTTTTTTGTCCATTGTTTATGTGATCATCACTTTTTATGAGAAGAAATCACTTGAACTAAAGCTTCTATGCAAGAGCCTTTCACTCTTTAAATTTGTACTCTAGGTTCATGCTCTAAGGTTGTGGCATTGAAGGGAAAGAGGTTGTGCATTTTTATTCTATTTTATTTACTTATTCTGTGTTATTTATTTATTTTTATTTATGAGTCAGAGTCTTCTTGCTCTATCGCCCAGGCTGGAGTGTAGTGGCACAATCTTGGCTCACTGCAATCTCTGCCTCCGAGATTCAAGCAATTCTTGTGCCTCAGACTCCCGAGTAGCTGGGAATTACAAGCGCCTGCCACCGTGCCTGACTAATTTTTGTGTTTTTAGTAGAGATAGGGTTTCACCATATTGGCCAGGCTGGTCTCAAACTCCTGACCTCAAGTGATCTGCCCTCCTCAGCCTCCCAAAGTTATGGATTACAGGTGTGAGCCACCCTGCCAGGCCTTATTTATTTATTCATTTATTTAGAGATAGGGTCTTGCTGTGTTGCCTGGGCTGGTTGTGAACTTCTGGCCTCAAGCAATCTTCCTGCCTTGGTTTCCCAAAGTGTTGGGATTACATGTGTGAGCTACCACACACCTCCTATTTTAATTTTTTTTAGGGATGGGGGTCTCACTGTGTTGCCCAGGCTGATCTTGATCTCCTGGGCTCAAGTGATCCTCCCATTTTGGCCTCTTAAAATGTTGGGATTACAGGCATGAGCCACTGAGCCTTTTATTCTATTTTATAGATTCATTGAACTATTTTACATTATCTTGTTGATACTTCCTTTCTGTTCAGGTGTTTTTTGGGGGTGTTAGGGGTCCTGAAATGGGAACAGGGAACCAGGAACATAATGTATCATATGCTAGTCATTTGAGATAAATTTAAAGATTTCTTTTACCCAGTAGAAGTTCATAGGATGTTATCGTTCATTTGTGTGATATCTGTCATGAGTCTTTATATACCGAGTCAGTGGATTAATCATTTTCCTAGATCAGACACTCTGTAGCATGAATGACCCTTTTTTAAAAATTAATGTTTTGACCTTTACCTGAAAGCTGATTCTTAAAGTGTATCTGGCAGGATCAATATATATGGAAACCGGGCATGACTTATACAATTTGGACAAGCTAATCATGACATTTTATTTTCAACATGTCTAATAGCCTGTTGGATGCCCAAATAACACTGAGTTAATTATAGTGTAACCTTTTATTCTATTTGGAGAGTGTCAAGGGATTTTTTGAATGCCTTCCAAAATTCACTTTCATGAAGTGAGCTTAGAAAGCTTAGAAAACGCTTTCTAGAGCAGGGATTCTCAAAACTTTACCTTCATGATCCATCCTGCCTCTTCTGGGTACTTATTTGGTTTCCCTACTGTTTAGAGATAGTAGTGATGGGGTTGAATGCACCTGTTTTTAATACTGGCTCTATTGCTCACTAGCTCAGTGATCTTAGACAAGGGAATTAATCTTTTTTAATTTTTTTTTTTTTTTTTTTGAGATGGAGTCCCGCTCTGTTGCCCAGGCTGGAGTGCAGTGGCGTGATCTCGGCTCCCTGCAACCTCTGCCTCCTGAGTTCAGGCGATTCTTCTGCCTCAGCCACCTGAGTAGCTGGGATTACAGGTGTGCCCCACCACGCCCGGCTAATTTTTTAAAATTTTTAGTAGAGACGGAGTTTCACTGTGTTGGCCAGGCTTATCTGGCATTCCTGACCTCAAGTGATCTACCCACCTCAGCCTCCCAAAGTGCTGGGATTACAGGTGTTAGCCACTGTGCCTGGACAATCTTTTTAAATTTTTAAATTGAAATAATTTTATTTTGACACAGGATCTTGCTTCATTGCTCAGGCTGGAGTTCAGTGGCTTGAGCACGGCTCACTATGGCCTTTATGTCCTGGGCTCAAGCGATCTTCCTGCTTCAGCCTCCTGAGTAGCTGGGACCGGAGGCATGTGCCACCACACCTGGCTAATAATTTTAAGATTTTTTTGTAGAGATGGGGTCTCTCTGTGTTGCCCAGTGTGGTTCAAGTGATCTTTTTGCCTCATCCTCTCAAAAGTGCTGGGATTACAGACGTGAACCACCATGCTTGGTGAATCTTTTTGAAGCTCCATGTACTTATAAGATAGTTGTGAGAGGTAAATTCAGTTACCTGAATGTAAAGCATTTAACCCACAATAGGCATTCAATACATGTTAATTTTCATAGCACTCAAAAATTTTCCTTCGTAGCACTAACCACAATTACAATTAAATACGTAATTTTAAAATGTTTTTCTTATAAGCTTTGTGGTGCCAGGGAGCATATCTGTCTTTTCACTGCCCTATTCTCAGCATCCAGAATAGTGCCAGGCATGATGTATAGTAGATGCTCAATAAATGCTTGTTAAAGGAATGAACACCCCTTTCCTGATTCTGTCCTCCCTTGGCTTAAAGGACAGTATCCTGAACATTTTGGCCTGCTTTGAGAATCGATCACCGTGTTACATAACTTTGGTCTATTAAAGATTGGAGCTGGGTAAAGGGGAGGGCAATGAATAGAGGAATAACAAAGAGAACAGAATGGTATTATTCAAAGTAAATTATAAGAACATAGTACTCTGGACTTTCTAACTCTCTCTAATCTGGTATCCAGCCCCCAATTCTACCAAAACAGTTTTCATTGTGATCACCGGTAGCTTACATGTTGCTGAACATGTTGAGTTTTCCTTAGTTTAGTGAAATGATAACTCTTCTAGTTACTCAGGAAAGAACCTTGGAGTCATCTTCTCTTTCCCACTTTATAGAATCCAGTTCATCAGCAAATACTGTTAGCTCTGTCTTCAAGATATATCCATAATCTGATCACTTCTTAATCATCTCCACTATAATCACCCACTTCCAAGCCATCTCTATTAGTTTAGTTTCCTGTGACTGCTGTAAGAAATTACTATGTACTTGGTGCCTTACAACAACACATATTCATTCTCTTATAGTTCTGGAGGTCATACATTTGAATCAGTCTTACTGGGCCAAATTCAGGATGTCAGAAGGGCTGTATTCCTTCCAGAGGCTTTAGGGGAGAGTCTGTCCTTTACCTCTTCCACCTTCTGGTGGCTACTGGCTTTCCTTGGCTTGTGGCAGCGTCACTTCAGTCTTCAAGGTCAGCATCTTTAAATCTCTCTGCACATCTCTTTCTCCTGCACTGTTTTTGTCGTGTCTTTCTCTGTCTCCCTCTTCTCTTGTAAGGACATGTGATTGGACTTAGGGCCCACCTGCATAATCAGGATAACCCTCCATTCCAAAATTCTTTTTTTTTTTTTTTGAGATGGAGTCTCGCTCTGCCACCCAGGCTGGAGTGCAGTGGCACCATCTTGGCTCACTGCAACCTCTGCCTCCCAGGTTTAAGTGATTCTCCTGCCTCAGCCTCCCGAGTAGCTGGGATTACAGGAGGCCACCATCATGCCTGGCTAAGTTTTGTATTTTTTAGTAGAGATGGGGTTTCACCATCTTGGCCAGGCTGGTCTTGAACTCCTGACCTCGTGATCCACCTGCCTCGGCCTCCCAAAGTGCTGGGATTACAGACTTGAGCCACTGTGCCCGGCCCCAAAATTCTTAATTTAATCATACCTGCAAAGACTCCTAGCCCTTTTTGCTATAAAAGGTAACATTCACAGATTCCAGGTATTAGGATATGGATATCTTTTGGGCCATTTTTCAGCTTACCATAGTCTCTTCTCTGTTCGTCTGTTCCACAGGCAAAATACGTCCATCTCATTCCAACATCCCCAAAAGTCTCAACCCATTGCAACATCAGCTCAAGCCCAAGATCTCATCTGTCACCAGCTCTGAAGTTTAAAGTCTCATTATCTAAATCATCTGTTATCTGTTCCCAAAATACACTGGTCAGACATGTATAGTATAACAGTTATAGATAATTCCTGTTTCAGAAGGGAGAAAATGCAAGGAATAAATGGGTTACTGGTACCAAGTAATTTCAAAATCCAGCAGGGAAAATTTTTAATATGTTTCAAAGCCTGTGAGTAATTTTCTTTTACTCGAGACTCTGCCCTCTGAGTCTGTGGCTCTAGCTTCTGCTTCCATAGTTTTCCTTTCTTTTTCTTGAAGAGAAGCATATATTTGCAACTGAGTAGAGTTTTTGCCCACAGTGTTTAAAAATTGTGTTAAAATTTACCATCGTAACCATTTTTATGTGTACTGTCCAGTGGTATTAAGTACATTCATATTGTGAAACCATCACCGCCATTCGTCTCCAGAACTCTTTTTATCTTGCAAAACTGAAGCTCTATACTCATTAAACAATGACTCCTCATTCTCCTCTCCCCAGCCCCTGTGAACCACCATTCCCTTTTCTGTCTCTATGATTTTGATTACTCTTAAGTGCTTCATACAAGTGGAACCATACAATATTTGTCTTTTGTGACTAGCTTATGTCACTTAGTATAATGTCCTCAAGAGTTATCCATGTTGTAGCATGTGTAAGAATTTTCTTTCTTTTTATGGCTGAAAGAGTAGTTTTATTAGCCTGATTGCTGTATGTAGAATTTTGGTAGTTCAACATCTTTCAGCCTTCTTTTTTTTTTTTTAAAGACAGTCTCACTCTGTCACCCAGGCTGGAGTGCAGTGGCACAATCATGGCTCAATGCAGCCTCCATCTCCTGGGGCTCAAGCAGTTCTCCTGCCTGAGCCTCCTGAGTAGCTGGGGCTACAGGCATGCACCACCACACTTGGCTCATTTTTTGTAGGGACGGTCTCATTTTGTTGCCCGGGCTGGTCTTGAACTCCTGGGCTCAAGCTATCCTCCTGCCTTGGCCTCCCAAAGTGCTGGGATTACAGACGTGAGCTACCACATCCAGCCAACAGCCTTCCTTTATTTTGTGCTTTATTTGTCCTTTCAGTCCAAGTTGACAGTGTTTCTGCTGATATAACATTATTAGAAACCTTGTGGGTCTCCTATGTATAACTTGGGGGTCCCTGTCATTAGACAAGGGGGTTCTCTGTAGAGCTTTTCTGGATCATCCTGTCTCCATTGCTACCTTCTGTTTATGGTTGGTTGAAGGAATTCATGAGTCACACGCCTAATCCCTTCAGCATGACCAAGAGGTTGTCCTGCAACATGCTTGACTTTCTCTCCACAGCATGCTTTTCTTAACAGTGAATTTCCTAATTTTAACATATTTTGTTGGCTGGGTGCAGTGGCTCATGCCTGTAATCCCAGCACTTTGGGAAGCCAAGCCAAGTGGATCACCTGAGGTCAGAAGTTCAAAACCAGCCTGGCCAATATGGTGAAACCCTGTCTCTACTAAAAATACAAAAAAAAAAAAAATAGCTTGGGTGCTGTGGCTCATGCCTGTAATCCCAGCACTTTGGGAGGCTGAGATGGGTGTATCATCTGAGGTTGGGAGTTCGAGACCAGCCTGACCAACATAGAGAAACCCCATCTCTACCAAAAATACAAAATTAGCCAGGCGTGGTGATGCATGCCTGTAATCCCAGCTACTCGGGAGGCTGAATAGGATGATCACTTGAACCCAGGAGGTAGAGGTTGTGGTGAGCTGAGATTGCACCATTGCACTCCAGCAAGGGCAACAAGAGCAAAACTCTGTCTCAAAAAAAAAAAAAAAAAAAAAATTAGCTGGGCGTGGTGGTGTGCGCCTGTAGTCCTGGCTACTCAGGAGGCTTAGGTGGGAGAATTGCTTGAACCTGGGAGATGGAGGCTGCATTGAGCCAAGATCACGCCACTGCACTCCAGCCTGGGCGACAGTGAGACTCTGTCTCCAAAAATAAATCTTCTGTGATCCAGGTAAGCTGAGAATTTCCCAAACCATCAAGTACTGATTTCTTTTCTTTTTTTTGAGACGGAGTCTCGCTCTGTTGCCCAAGCTGGAGTGCAGTGGCGCGATCTCGGCTCACTGCAAGCTCTGCCTCCCAGGTTCACGCCATTCTTCTGCCTCAGCCTCCTGAGTAGCTGGGACTACAGGTGCCCGCCACCACGCCCAGCTAATTTTTTTGTATTATTAGTAGAGACGGGGTTTACCGTGTTAGCCAGGATGGTCTCGATCTCCTGACCTTGTGATCTGCCCATCTCGGCCTCCCAAAGTGCAGGGGTTACAGGCGTGAGCCACCGCGCCCGGCCAATTTCTTTTTGTTTAACATTTCTCCTATTAATTTTTCCTCTTATGTTTTACTGTAAATAAGAAGAAACCAGGCTGTACCTTCAGTATGTTGCTTGGGAATCTAAATTTCCAAATTCCTTGCTTAAAAGTTCTGCTTTCCATACAACTGTTGGACACAGTTTAGCTAACCTTTCTGCTACTATAAAACAAGGATCATCTTTCTGTTTCCAATAATGTGTTCCTCGTTTCCTTCTGAGTACTTGTCAAGATTACCTTTAACATTCATATTTTTCATTCATATTTTTACCAACATTCTGCTTATAAAAGTATATGTATTCTGTACAACAACAAAGACTTTCTCTACTTTTCACTTCCTGTGAGCCACCACACCCAGCCCTTAAAGTCTTTCAGTGGATTGAATCAGGCCCATCCAGATTATCTAGGACAGCCTCTTTTACTTAAAGCCAAGTGATTCTGAATGTTAGTTACATCTACAAAATACTTTCACAGCAACACTTCAGATTAATGTTTGGTTGAATAATTGGGGACTGTAGCTTAGTCAAGCTGACACATAAAACTCACCATCACACCATCATTATTATTTCTTGCCTGGATTATTCATATATATATTTTTTTATTATTATTTTTATTTTTTTTTTGAGAAGGAGTCTTGCTGTGTCACCCAGGCTGGAGTGCAGTGGCGCAGTCTTGGCTCGCTGCAACCTCTGCCTCCTGAGTTCAAGAGATTCTCCCACCCCAGCCACCTGAATAGCTGGGATTACAGGCGTGAGCCACCACACCTGGCTAATTTTTGTATCTTTTGTAGAGACTGGTTTTGCCGTGTTGGCCAGGCTGGTCTTGAATTCCTGACCTCAAGTGATCCGCCTGCCTCGGCCTCCCAAAGTGCTGGAATTAAAAGTGTGAGCCACCATGCCTGGTCTACAATACCTTCTTTTGAAGTGCATTCTCTGCTTCTGCCCTTGATTTCTTATTATCTCTTCTCCAGTTATTAATAGTAGCTAAAGTCTGTTTCAAGATCTACCACTCCTCCCTTTGCTTACTCTGTGGCAACCCCATTGGTTTCCCTGCTTTTCCTGCATCTGCCAGGTCTTTGTGCTTGTTGTTCCCTCTACCTGAAATACTTTTTCCCTTCACATGGTTTACTTCCTCACTTTTTTCAGATGTTTGCTCAGATGTCTCCTTATCAGAGAGGTTACCATATGTTAAAAAAGTGGCCAGGTGTGGTGGCTCACGCCTGTAATCCCAGCACTTTGGGAGGCCAAGGCGGGTGGGTCACGAGGTCAGGAGATCCAGACCATCCTGGCTAACATGGTGAAACCCTGTCCCTACTTAAAAAAAAAAAAAAAAAAAAAATTAGCCGGGTGTGGTGCTGGGCGCCTGTAGTCCCAGCTACTCGGGAGGCTGAGGCAGGAAAATGGCGTGAACCCAGGAGGAGGAGCTTGCATTGAGCCAAGATCGTGCCACTGCACTGCAGCCTGGGCAGCAGAGCAAGACTCTGTCTCAAAAAACAAAAACAAAAACAAAACCTTACTCCTCAATCCCTGGCATTCCTTACTCTCCTTATCCTGCTTCACTTTTCTCCAGAGGACTTATTACCACTTGTCATTTATCTGTTCCGTTGTCCGTCTCTTCCCACTAGATGATAGTCTGTACAAGGGCAGGGACTTTGTTAATTTCTGTATCCTCAATACCAACAGTACTTGGCATGTAGTAGGTGTTAATAAGTACTTTTTGAATAAATGAATGAATGCATGAATGAATTGAATTCTTATTTTACCTCTCAAGTGGCATTTGACATAGTTGATTTTTTGTAGGACATTATTCTCCTAATGGCTAGGCCATTCTTTCTTTCTTTTTTTTTTTTGAGACGGAGTCTTGCTCTGTCGCCCAGGCTGGAGTGCAGTGGCGAGATCTCGGCTCGCTGCAAGATCTGCCTCCCGGGTTCAGGTGATTCTCCTGCCTCAGCCGCCTGAGTAGCTGGGACTACAGGTGCCCACCACCACGCCCGGCTAATTTTTTTGTATTTTTTAGTAGAAACGGGGTTTCACCCTGTTAGCCAGGATGGTCTCGATCTCCTGACCTCGTGATCCACCTGCCTCGGCCTCCCAAAGTGCTGGGATTACAGGCGTGAGCCACTGCACCCGGCTAGGCCATTCTTTCTACCACTCCTGCCATTTTTTGTCTCTTTTGCTAGCTCCTTTTCAATTTGGCCTCCATGTGTGAGATTTTCTCAAGACAGCCTTAAATCCTTTTATTTTTTCTCTCTGTAGGAGACCTCATCCGGTCCCATAGCTTTAAATAACACTTACATGACAATGATTCCCAAATGTGTATCTTCATCATTTTGTCTGTCTCCCTCCCTGCCCTCCATCCCTCCCTCCTTCTCTCCTCTCCCTCTTTCTTTCGTCTTTTCTTTTCTGGGATAGAGGCTCACTCTGTTATCCAGGCTGGAGTGCAGTGATGCCATCTCAGGTCACTGCACCCTACACCCCTGGAGCTCAAGCAATCCTCCCACCTCAGTCTCCCAAGTAGCTGGGATTACAGGTGTGCACCACCATGCCCAGCTAATTTTTGTATTTTTTTTAGAATATTTTTTGTTTCACCATGTTGCCCAGGTTGGGCTCGAACTGCTGGGTTTAAGTGATCCACCCGCTTCAGCCTTCCAAAAGTGCTGGGATTACAGATGTGAGCCACTGTGCTCAGCCTCTCCATCTTTTTTGAATGCTAGTCACTTTCTATCTCCATTGGGATGTCTCACAGACATCTCAAATTTACATTCCAAACTGAACTCTTAATCCTCGTTTCCTACTGCTAAAGTTGCTCTGGCTCCAACATTCCCCATTTCTGTAAATGGCACTTGTGTCTACCTTGTTAACATAAGTCAGAAACCTGAAGGAGAACCTTTGGCATCTCCCTTTTCCTCCTCACATCCATTCCATCATCCATTTCTGTTGATAATCACTCCATAAATATTACCTCATTTGTCACCTTCTCATCTCTGCCACTAAAACTACTCTAGCTAGTCTAAGCCACCCTATTTCCAGTTAAACCAATTAAATAAATGCTTAATTGGTTTTCTTCCGTCCATCATTCCCTCTAACTCCCTTCAGTCAGTTCTCCACACTGAAGCCAGAGTTTTAAAATGCGTATCTAATCATACCATGCTCTTTCCTCTTCCCTCAAGCCTTTTGCTCGCTGTAGGCTCCAAGCAGGTGCCTTAAATGAATGGTATTGGGTATATCATGGGTTTTAATAAAGAGTGGCAGGAACTGTGGCAAATTGAAGAGTACGTACTCTAAGGTATCCACTTGTTAGTTCTAGTATATTGTTGGCAAGAAGGAGTGTAGACTTAGAATTGCTGATCTTCTGATTTCTTTTCAAAAAGAAGCCAGAAGTCTGGAATTTTTAAATTGTGAATTTTCTTTATTTTAAAATGTTGATGAACAATTTAAATTTAAAAAATGTGTATACTTAGGGATAAATCTAATAAAAATAACGAAATAATAAACTTAATGAAATAATTAAATGAAAATATTGGCCGGGTGCAGTGGCTCACGCCTGTAATCCCAGCACTTTGGGAGGCCAAGGCGGGCGGATCACTTGAGGTTAGGAGTTCAAGACCAGCCTGGCCCATGTGGTGAAACCCCATCTCTACTAAAAATACGACAATTAGCTGGGCATGGTGGTGGGCATCTGTAGTTCCAGCTACTTGGGAGGCTGAGGCAGGAGAATCACTTGAACTGAGGAGGCAGAGGTTGCAGTGGGCTGAGATTATGCCATTGTACCCCAGCCTGGGTGACAGAACCCTGTCTCAAAAAAGAAAAAAAAAAAAGAAAAGAAAATATAGGACCTTTTACACTGAAAATTATAAAACATTGCCAAGAGAAGTTAAAGAAGACCTAAATAAGTGGAGATATATCATCTGCATGATTTGAAAGACCCAATATTGTTAAACTGTCCAGTCTTCCCCAAATAATCTAAAGATTGTGTCTTCCCCAAAATCTCAGCAGGACTTTTTGGGGAGAAATTGACTTTCTGAGTCTAAAATTCACATGGAAATACAAGGGACCTAGAATAGCCAAAACAATTTACAAGAGGAAGAACAAACAAAATTACTTGATTTCAAAACTTATTATAAAGCAAGAGTAATCAAGACAGTGCAATATTTACAAGTCATTGGAACACAATAAAGAGTCCAGAAATAGATACATACATATATAGTCAATTGATTTTCAGCAATAACTCAAACATAATTCAGAAGGGGAAAGGATAGTCTTTTTAACAGCTATTGCTGGAACAACTGGATATTTGTATGTAAAGAAATGAACCTCAATCCCAGTCTCATACATAAAAATTAATTCAAAATGGTTTGTAGACCTAAACATACAAACTAAAAGCATAAAACTTATAGGAGAAATCATGGGACTAAATCTTTGAGACCTTGACATAGGCAGATTTTTTTTTTTTAGCACATGTAAGGAGCACTCACCATAAAAGTAAAAATTGATAAATTGGACTTTATTAAAATTAAAAACTTTTGTTCTTCAGAAGACACTGTAAGAAACTAAAAAGGTAAGCCACAGACTTGGGAGGAAATATTTACACATGCTATATATATATATCCAGAATATGTTAAAAAAAACTTTAAAAATTTAATAATATGACAAATGGCCCAATTAAAAAATAAGTAGAAGACTTGAATGGACGTTTCTTAGAAGAAAATATTTATGGGCTGAGGCAGGCGGATCACCTGAGGTCGAGAGTTGAGACCAGCCTGACCAACATGGAGAAACCTCGTCTCTACTAAAAATACAGAATCAGTCAGGCATGGTGGCATATGCCAGTAATCCTAGCTACTTGGGTGGCTGAGGCAGGAGAATCGCTTGAACCCAGGATGCGGAGGTTGTGGTGAGCCGAGATCGCGCCATTGCACTCCAGTCTGGTAACGAGAGCGAAACTCCATCTCAAAAGAAAAAAAGAAAAAGAAAAAATATTTATGAATGTCCAAAACATATAAAAAGATACTCAACGTAATTGCAAGGGAAATATAATTTTTTTTTTTTTTTTTTGGGAGACAGGGTCTCACTTTGTCACCCAGGCTGGAGTGCTTTGGTGTGATCATGGTTTACTGCAACCTTGACCTCCGTGGCTCAAGTGATCCTCTCACCTTAGCCTCCCAAGTAGCTGGGACTACAGGTGGGTGCCGCCATGCCTGGCTAACATAAAATTTTATTTTTATTTTTTTATTTTTTGAAACAGAGTCTCCATCACTCAGGCTGGAGTGCACACGATCCCGGCTCACTTCAACCTTTGCCTCCTGTGTTCAAGCAGTTCTCCCACTTCAGCCTCCCAAGTAGCTGGGACCATTGGTGTGTGCCACTATGCCTGGCTATTTTTTTGGTATCTTTTGGTAGAGATGGGGTTTCACCATGTTGGTCAGGCTGGAAAATTTTTTTTTTCTACAGACAGGGTCTCTCTGTGTTTCCCAGGGTGGTCTTGAATTCCTAGGCCCAAGCAATCTTCCTGCCTTAGTCTCCCAAAGTGTTGGGATCACAGGCACGAGCCACCATGCCTGGACAGAAACACAAATTAAAAACACAGTGAGACAGCATTTTATTCCCATTAGAATGGCTAAAGTTTAAAAAGATGGACAGTTCCAAGAATTGGTGAGAATGTAGAGCAGTAGGAGTTCAGGCCTGTTGCTGGTAGGAGTGTGACATGGTACAGCCACTTTGGAAAGTTTGTCAGTTTCTTACAAAGTTAAATATGTACTTATTCAATGTAGCAATACTACTCCTAGGTGTTTGTTACCCAAGAGAAATGAAAACATACGGTCACCAAAAAACCACGTGAATGTTCATAGCAGCTTTATTCATAATAGCTGGAAAAATTGGAAACAACCCAAGTGCCATCAACAGGTGAATGGATAAACAAGTTGGATAAATAAACAATGGATTACTACTTAGAAAAAAGAAAGGAATGAATTATGGATACACGCAGCAATGTGAATGAATCTCAAAAACATGTTGAGTGAAAGAAAACAAAAGAGAACTTACTATATGATTTCATTTATAAGAAGTTCTACACGAGGCAAAACTAACCTGTAGTCATAGAAATTAGATCAGTGGTGATTAGATGCAGTAAGGGTGGAATATTGACTGCAAAGGATATGAAGAGTGATGAGAATATCTTTGTTGTTGTTGTGTTTGGGCCAGGGTCTTGCTCTGTCACGCAGGGTGGAGTGCAGTGGCATGATCATGGCTCACTGCAGCCTCGACCTCCTGTGCTCAAGTGATCCTCCCGCCTCAGGCTCCTGAGTAGCTGGGCAGCCATGCACCACTATACCCAGCTAAGTTTTAAACATTGTTTTGTAGAGACAGAGCCTTACTGTGTTGTCCAGGTGCAGTATCAAACTGCTAGCCTCAAGTGATCCTCCTGCCTTGGGCTTCCAAAGTGCTAGGATTACAGGTGTGAGTCACTGTGCCTGGCTTATGGAAATGTTTTTTTTTCTTGATTGAGATTGATGGTTTATGAGAGTATACACTTACCCAAACTCACTGAAACTGTACGCTTAAAATGTGTGCATTTTATTAGATGCAAATTATACTTCAAAGTTGATTAAAAAGTACTCTCCAGGTCAATACTCTGTGGACTAAACAAAAAACGTTTGCGTGCCAAATTTGATTGAGGTAGCCAGTTCTTAACAGCTAATCTACACCGCCACACATGTGCGTACTGTAAGAGTGCCTGACTTGTAATAGGTCCTCACGTTTCTGTTGAATGAATGAATGGCTGAATAATGTACCTTCTTGCAGCCCCATTGCAAGAAGTTAGTTCATCCTTCATTCTCTTGCCATTTCCTAACTGCAGTCATTTTAGAGAGTTAATTTTTTTTGGTTTCTCCTGGAAGTGGTCTCTTGAGTATGCAGGAGATCATTCATTCATTCAAATAGTTACTGAGTATCTACTATATGTATTTACACTGCCTAAATAAAGTACTTGCTCATTGTGAGGAATTACACAAATGTCAGTTGATTATATATGAAATTTACATTTGACTTATAAAAGCAAATGCTGGATAAGCTGTTCTTAGAATCTGTTTCAACTACCATTTCTTTGTTTTTTGCGTTTATACTCTGCTATCTGTGGAAAAATAACATAGGCTTAATAACAGACTGTACATAACTTCTCAGATGAAAAGAAGCAAAAACGTTTCCAAATGTCATTCTAGTATAGCTATAGAAATGGCAGGTTTTTGTTTTTGTTTTTTTTTCTTCCTTTCCAGTTAGAGTCTGAGCAATGAGTGGACTGACTTAATTTAGTTGCTAGAACCAAATTGCTTCTTGGTCTTGTAGTTAGTCTATAGCTGTGTGCTGTCTTCATGAAATCTGATTATGACTAATGTAGACTTTTATAGGTCGTCAAGCAGAATTAGTCTGTTTTTGTTCAAACAGAACTTTAAAAATTACTGGTTATCATTCTGTACTGATAATTGTCATTTCTCTAACCTTGGTCAAGCTGCCCTGAATTCATGGAACAGCTTTCCTGTCCCATGCTCCAAACTGTCCTTGCTCATTTTTAAAGTTAGCATGAGTCTAAACTCCTTTGGAAAACACCTCTCTTTGGGCAGGGAGCAGTGGCTCAGCTTTCCTGTCCCATGCTCTAAACTGTCCTTGCTCATTTTTAAAGTTAGCATGAAGCTAAACTCCTTTAGAAAACAGCTTTCTTTGGGCAGGGCACAGTGGCTCATTCCTGTCATCTCAGCAGTTTGGGAGGCTGAGGTGGGAGGATTACTTGAGGCTAGGAATTCGAGACCAGCCTGGGCAGCACAGTAAGACCCTGTCTCTATAAAAAATTTAATTAAAAAAAAAAGTTGAATGTGGTGGTTTGAATGCCTTTAGTTCTAGCTACTTGGGAGGCTGAAGCAGGAGGATCGCTCGAACCCAGGAGGTCAAGGCTGCAGTGAGCAAAGATTGTGCCACTGCACTCCAGCCTGAGTGACAGAGCAAGACCTCTAAAAATAAAAAGTAAAAATAGGCTGGGCGTGGTGGCTCACGCCTGTAATCCCAGCACTTTGGGAGACCAAGGCGGGCAGATCACTTTAGGTCAGGAGTTCGAGAACAGCCTGGCCAACATGCT
This sequence comes from Symphalangus syndactylus, assembly GCF_028878055.3. Lineage (NCBI taxonomy): Eukaryota > Metazoa > Chordata > Mammalia > Primates > Hylobatidae > Symphalangus > Symphalangus syndactylus. Next base: position 19,172,509 of record NC_072440.2, read on the forward strand.
GAAACCCCTTCTGTACTAAAAATAAAAAAAATCAGCCGGGCATGGTGGCACATGCCTGTAATCCCAGCTACATGGGAGGCTGAGGCAGGAGGATCACTTGAGCCCGGGAGATGGAGGTTGCAGTGAGCCAAGATTGCGTCACTGCCCGCCAGCCTGGACAACAGAGCAAGTCTCTACCTCAAAGAAAAAAAAAAAAAAAGTAAAAATAAAAGAAAACAACTCTCTTTGGTGAACACAAATGAATCATCCAATCTCAAACTTGTTTTCAGACTCACCTCTTCCTTTAATGCCCTTCTATTATCTCTTTTTTAAACTTATTTTTCCCTCCAAGACTTTTTTTCCCCTATTTATGTCATAGTGTCATTGGGGTAGTAGTTGCGCCTAATTGATATATTTTCTCTCTTATGTATCTAATATAATATCTGTGCCAAGCAAGTTTAATAAAACCAAGAAGATTGATGGTGGATTCCTAGTATGAAGCTGAATAATATGTGTTTAGAGTCCATAATGGATAAAAAGTACAATACTTTAGATACTGTGGACCTAGGTCTTTTCTCCCCCACTTTTTCTTGGCACATTCCCCTGAAAAGGAAGCCAACGAGATTAAGAGCTGCTTCTGTCTGATAATAGCTCAGAAATTTAAGAGGAGACAGTTCCTACAGCAGCAATCTGAGTCCAGTAAGAAAGCTTAATGAACTGCCTTTACCTGTACAGTAGTCAGTTTGTCTCTGCTGACACATCAGAGGAACTGAGAGAAATTTAACAGGAATATAAGAAGAGGAAAAAAGAGGCCGGGTACGGTGGCTTATGCCTGTAATCTCAGCGTTTTGGGAGGTCGAGGCTGGTGGATCATCTCAGGTCAGGAGTTTGAGACCAGCCTGCCCAACATGGTAAAACCTTATCTCTACTAAAAATATAAACTATTAGCCGGGCATGGTGGCGGGCACCTGTAGTCCCAGCTACTCGGGAGGCTGAGGCAGGAGAATCGCCTGAACCCAGGAGGTGGAGCTGAGATCAGGCCACTGCACTCCAGCCTGGGCAACAGGGTGAGACTCTGTCTCAAAAAAAAAAAAAAGAAACAGGCATTTGGAATTGCATATATGTGTAATCTTGATAGTTTAATTTGGAAAGATCCATTTATCCTCTTTTCTCTGATTAGAACTGTTTCTACTTATGCTCAAGCTAGAATTAATATATTAAAGAGGACATATGTTTATCTGCCTTTCAGAATATATTATTTCAAATACCTGTTATCTTTGATGGGTTTACTTTTTTTTTGAGGTAGAGTCTTGCTCTGACTCTGAGGCTGGAGTGCAGTGGCGCAGTCTCAACTCACCACAACCTCCACTGCCCGGGTTCAAGCAATTCTCCTGCCTCAGCCTCCCGAGTAGCTGGTATTACAGGTGCCTGCCACCACGCCTGGCTAATTGTTTGTATTTCTAGTAGAGTGGGGTTTCACCATGTTGGCTAGGCTGATCTTGAACTCCTGACCTCAAGTGATCCACCCACCTTGGCCTCCCAAAGTGCTGGGATTACAGATGTGAACCACCGTGCCCAGCCTAAAATCTTGGTTAGTCATTTTTCACTGTCAAAAATTGAAAGTGGTTTTTTTTTTTGTTAGAGAGACAGGGTCTCACTCTGTTGCCCAGGCTGGCAGTGGTGCAGTCTTAGCTCACCATAGCCTGAAACTCCTGGGCTCGAGTGATCCTCCCGTCTGAGCTTCCTGAATAGCTGAGATTACAAGTGCAAGCCACAATATCTGACTAAATGTACTTTCTGGCTAAATGTAATTTTTTTTTTTTTGAGAAGGAGTCTTGCTCTGTCACCCAGGCTGGAGTGCAGTGGTGTGATCTCAGCACACTACAACCTAAGCCTCCCAGGTTCAAGTGATTCCCCTGCCTCAGCCTCCTGAGAAGCTGGGACTACAGGTGCGCACCACCACAACCAGCTAATTTTTTGTATTTTAGTAGAAATGGGGTTTCACCATGTTGGCCAGGATGGTCTCGATCTCCTGACCTCATGATCCGCCTGCCTCAGCCTCCCAAAGTGCTGGGTTTATAAGCATGAGCCACCACGCCCAACTAAATGTAATTTTATATTCCTACCAACAGTGTACAAGGGTTCCAGTTTCTCCACATCTTTACCAAAACTTATTTGATAACAGTCATTCTAATGGGTGCGATGTGGTAATCTTACATTTTTAGTATTTTCATATGTAAGTGATAACATAATGCTGCCCCTGTGGTTATTATCACATTACTGTGTTCCGTCTGCCAACAAAAAAGTACTTCATATTGAAGTACTTTTATTTTTGTTATGCGTAAGAGCAGGGACCTTGTCCATCTTCATCACTAGTATCCCTAGGGCTCAGACAGTACCTGACACGTTATACTTGCTTAGCAAGTATTTGAATGAATGAATGAATGAATGGAAAGTAGGGAGGCATGATGTAGTGGTTAAGACCAAAGACTTTGGCCCGGCGCGGTGGCTGAAGCCTGTAATCCCAGCACTTTGGGAGGCCGAGGCGGGCAGATCACGAGGTCAGGAGATCGAGACCATGGTGAAACCCCGTCTCTACTAAAAATACAAAAAATTAGCCGGGTGCAGTAGTGGGTGCCTGTAGTCCCAGCTACTCAGGAGGCTGAGGCAGGAGAATGGCATGAACCCGGGAGGCGGAGCTTGCAGTGAGCCGAGATTGTGCCACTGCACTCTAGCCTGGGTGACAGAGCGAGACTCTGTCTCAAAAAAAAAAAAAAAAAAAAAGACCAAAGACTTTGGCATCAAACAGACCTGAGTTTGAGTCCTGGTTTCCTCATTTGTAAAATGGATTTGATAATGCCTCCCTCATAGGATTGTGGTGGGATTAAATGAGATCACATGTACAGAACCTGGTGCACTGTAATTATCCCATTAAGTGGCAGCTATTATTTAAAAAGGTCACCTGGCCAAAGGGGCATCAGTAGACTTGAAGTTTAAAATTTTTCATCTGTCACTAATAAGCTACATAATACTGAAGAAGTTGTCTAACCTCTCTGGGTCTGAGTTGTTTCCTCTGTAAGATTAGGACGTTAAGTTAGATGACAAGCCTGGCACGGTGGCTCACGCCTGTAATACCAGCACTTTTGGGAAGCCTAGGCAGGTGGATCACCTGAGGTCAGGAGTTTGAGACCAGCCTGGCCAACATGGTGAAACACCTTCCCATCCCTACTAAAAATAAAAAAGTAGCTGGGTGTGTAGGCTGAGGCAGGAGAGTCACTTGAACCCAAGAGGCGGAGGTTGCAGTGAGCCGAGATTGTGCCACTGCACTCCAGCCTGGGCCACAGAGTGAGACTCTGTCTCAAAGAAAAAAAAAAGTTAGATAACCCCTGATGGCCCGTCTGTGATTTTCATTTGATCCTTACAGTTGTTACTGTATTAACTGAAGGAATTATTACCATGATAATCTCAACTTTAATTATATTGGAGATTGTTAATCCCAGAGTCTAAATCTCAGAAGCATCTAAAGAACAGAATTGATGTTAAAGAATTTTTCTGAAGAAAAAAATCGTTCCATTTCAAAAGTTAAACAGTTGGAACAGTTGAAGAATAGTTTGCCCTAGTGTGGAGTGTTTAATAATGATTTAATGTGCCAGGCTATGTATGATTGCTCAGTGATCATAGATATATAGAAATGGATGAATGCAGATTGTAATGCAGATTGCACTGATAGCTAGGTGGTTTTGCTGAGTTGTGTTGTGCTCAGCTGTTGGGAAGGCTTGCTTTAAGGATACCTTTCTGTCCATGCTATGGTGCTGATTGGTGGAGGAAATAAAATAATCCTTAAGAGAAGATTTCTGATATGTAGCTTTTTGTGTACCTGTTGTTCTTAGCAAATGTGACACCGCATATGCAAACTCATTCTGGCTGGGCTTTGAGGGCAAGGAGGTTATGGCTTCACCCAGATCATACAAATAACTTTGAGCAGATAGTGGAAGAAACTAATTTTCTATTGTGTATCTGTTTTCTGTTAGGCACTGTTAGGTGCTTTCGTGTATGCTATCTTACTTGATTTTATTTGTTGACAAAATAGTTATTTTCGTATGTATGTGTTGCTGGGTGTCACCATCCCAAATCACTTACAAGACACTCCTGAGCTTGATAATGATTTTCGTACATGAGTCCCTAGAGCCTTTGTTAGGAAGTCACTGCTGCTAGCCCCAGAAATTATATGCTGGAGCTCCTTTGGCTTTGTTAGGAACAAATAACCTGATAGCTTTTGCCACCAAACTCCCGTATCTCTTCAGAGCTTCTTTCTGGTGGTCTGATGTCTCCAAAGAGGAATCCTAAGCACTTTTTCCCTCTGAAAAGAATTATAATTGGTGATTAGGCCTCCAGATGAAGCATATACACACGCACACAAACAAAAACTTACCTATTATTAGTTCATTGGTCATGTGGAAGAATTTCTATAACTTAGATCTTTGTTTAAACATTTGTCTAATGGAAAGCATATGGGACCATGGAAGCTACTTAATAGCTATATGACCTTGAGACAGTGTAAACTCCTGGGTCTCTGTCCTCATCAGTAAAGTGGAAATATACTTAATCTTGTTGGGGTGTGGTCAAGATAAAGTGAAATATATGTAAAACTCATGAGTAACAGATGTAGGCATTGTTTCCTGTTACTCCTTCCATTCTGTTTTTCAAATGACTGAGTAAAATCTCTTTGAGCATAACTAACTTTATTAAGTCTCTTTATTAAGATTATTTGGCCACATGCCCCAGAGAGTCACAGTGAAATTTATTTTCCTTTCCTTATCAATTACAAATGTTACTAGAAATTTATTCTTGTTCAAACTTTGGAATGAGAATTTTTTTTTTCTTTTCTTTTTTTTTTTCTTTGAGATGGAGTCTCGCTCTGTTGCCCAGGCTGGAGTGCAGTGGCGTGATCTCGGCTCACTGCAAGCTCCGCCTCCCGGGTTCACACCATTCTTCTGCCTCAGTCTCCCGAGTAGCTGGGACTACAGGCGCCTGCCACCACGCTTGGCTAATTTTTTATACTTTTAGTAGAGACGGGGTTTCACCGTGGTCTCGATCTCCTGACCTCGTGATCCGCCTGCCTCGGCCTCCCAAAGTGCTGGGATTACAGGCATGAGCCACCGCGCCCAGCTGAGGATTTTTTTTTTTTCAGAGAGAATTAATGAGTTTGCTTTAGGCAGCTTTCTGAGAGCTGGCAAATTTGGATAGGAATATTAGAATTTCTTTCATAGTGGAGTCCCCACCTGGAACATAGTTGGCAGTAGGAAGAAAGGTTATATAATCACATTCCTTATCAGATTTTCAGTAGAATTTATTGTCTCCTGAGACACTCAAGGAAGTCCCTTACTCCTTTCCTTTCAATCAAGAAGCTGATTGTGGAATAGGAGATGAGTAAATGAAAATTAATCTGACTTTAGCAATTTGAGAATGAAAAGAATGCTAACCACCAGGCATGTGGGCTTGTTTTAGCTTCCCAGGAACCTCCTCAGAGGGCATGACATGTTGGTTGTAAGCATTAAAACAAACAATCCCAACCCAAACTGTAGATGAAGCCTGGATTAAGTAAGGCAATTTAAAAGATTTTAGGTTGGTAATGGACTACAGAGACGATTTTCACTGGCCAAAATCAGTTTTGATGTTTTGGTTTTACTCATTTAAAATTCTTCTTGGTAAAAAATTATTCTTGATCAATCCATTCTTTCCAGAGTAACAAGAATGATCTTCTTAAAAACATAAACGGAATCCCATCACTTCTCTGCTCAAAACTCTTACATGCAGTGGTTTTTCCATTGTGCTTAGAATAATATCCAGATTTCATCCCATGACCTACAAGGTGCACGCATACTGTATCTTTGCTGATCTCACCACCTCCTCTGGCATCCCACTCCCTTCAGTCGGCTGCACTGTCATCCATTGGTCTTCAGTCCTTTCAACTTTCCTTATCACTGTATCTAAAAAGTTGGCACTTTCTGCCCACAAAAGTCCCTTCTTTGCTGGTTTTATAACTTGGAGAAGTTTGAAATTGGTTTTCTGCTTGATGGTTTGCCTACTTATTTGTTTTTGTTTTCCTATGCTATTAGATTATAAACCCCATCAGAGCAGAGACCATGTTCTATCCTTTTTGTCTAGTATGTTGGCACATGGTGGGTATCTAATATTTGTTGAATGAGTGATGGTTTGCTAATTTCTGCTTTACAGAAAAGTGGTTACTTCCTAAAGGAATAGGCATTTGCTTGCTGGTCTTACAATCTGTAAGTGATAAAGGTTAACATGGGTCAAAAATAAATGATTCGTGTTTTGGGGTTTTTCAGAATTTAACTTAGATGGTAACTCCTCTGGGAAGCTTTTCCTGATAGGTCATAGATTCGTCTCTTCTTGTTTGGTTTATGGCACCATGTACTTGCCTCATTCATTCAACGACAACAACAGACAGATTGCATTTATCTGTTTATCACTGTATCGTCAGCAGTTAGGTTGGTGCCTAAGTCAGCAATGGTGGTCGTGCTGAATAGTATGTTCGGTGAGGAATAAGTGTTAGAATTTAGGTATCTCTCTTTTTTTCTTTTTTGGAGATGGAGTCTTCCTCTGTAACCTGGCTGGAGTGCAGTGGCGCAATCTCAGCTCATTGCAACCTCCGCCTCCCGAGTTCAAGCGATTCTTCTGCCTGAGCCTCCTGAGTAGCTGGGATTACAGGTGCACGGCACCACGCCCGGCTAATTTTTGTATTTTTAGTAGAGATGAGGTTTCACCATGTTGGTCATGCTGGTCTCAAACTCCTGGCCTTGCAATCTGCCCACCTTGGTCTCCCAAAGTGCTGGGATTACAGGCGTGCGCCACCGCGCTTGGCCAGTATTTGGGTATCTCTTAAGAAACTAACAGCTTTAGGGCTGGATGCGGTGGCTCACGCCTGTAATCTCAGCACTTTGGGAGGCCTAGGCGGGCGGATTACGGGGTCAGGAGATAGAGACCATCCTGGCTAACACAGTGAAACCCTGTCTCTACCAAAAATACAAAAAATTAGCCGGGTGTGGTGGCAGGTGCCTGTAGTCCCAGCTACTCAGGAGGCTGAGGCAGGAGAATGGCATGAACCTGGGAGGCGGAGCTTGCAGTGAGCTGAGATGGTGCCACTGCACTCCAGCCTGGGCGACGGAGCGAGACTCCGTCTCAAAAAAAAAAAAAAAAAGAAACAGCTTTTACTCAGGTAGATTATGGAGATCACTGGTTCCAAGAATCACTTTGTTCTTTATCTGTTTTCCAAGTTCATCAGATCATGACATTAGTAAAATTTATTTTGAAATCTTTATTATGGAACATTTGAAACACATATAAAAACAAGGAGAATAATGCAATGAACCACCACCATGGGCCTATCACCCAGCTTCAGCAGTATTCAGGGGCCGGGTCCGGTGGCTCACGCCTGTAATCCCAGCACTATGGGGGGCCAAGGTAGGAGGATCACTTGAGCCCAGGAGTTCAAGGACCAGCCTGGGCAACCTAGTGAGACCTCATCTCTATAAATTAAAAAAAAAAAAAGTAAAAAAAAAAATTTTTTTTTCAACACATGACCAATCTTGTTTAACATCACTCCACACCTCCTCCTTCATATTTTAAAATAAAATTGAGACCTTTTACCATTTCGTCTGTAAATAATTCAGAAGAATATAGTCAATTTAAACACTAGTTAACTCTTGGAAAAACCAGAAGCAAAAATTCCATTTGTCTCCTTGAATCTCAGTGTAGATGCCAGCTGGTGAATTTCCATGTGCTAAGCCACTCCCAAGGCCTGACTCACTATGGAAAGCATATACTCTATTGTAATTGCTGAAATAGCAGCAGTTTGTTAGAATATGTTATGGTAGTTAAGTATGTTTCTATTGGATAGAGAGAGGTTACCAATAAGAAAAAAATCCTATGTCAGAGGTAAGTTTTTCCATTTGGAGATCTGATACTTCTTGACGTCGTAAATTACAGGCCTTTAAGATTTGTCTGGAAAATGAAAATGAAATGTGGTTTGTGGATTAATAGAGTAAATTCCTGTAGTTCTTTATAGGTGAATTCCTGAGAGTCATAATCAGCAGTAAAATGAAGAGCTGAAGTGTCAGAAGCTTCGGAGCTAGAAAGACTTCTCTAAGCCTTGGAAGGTAAACAGTTTAGAGCTTCGGCCAGAGGGAAAGTCACATGGCATTAGTAGTGATCATAGTTTTATTCTGGAAGTTAAAGTTGTAACCTAGACCTCTGTAAATAGCCTGGTGTGTACATAAAATTTTCTGCAGGAAGGGAAGGCACTATTTTTTCAGCAAATATTTTAAAGGATTAAGTACTGTCTTGTAAAATTTAGAGACTGGCACTGAGTGAATGGTTGGACTAGAACTTTGCTTTCTTGTGATGCCAGTTTTTTGTGAAGAAGAAATGAAGGGGGACAGAAATGATCATAATCATCTTTAACTAATGTTTTTTGAGATGGAGGCTCGCTCTGTCACCCAGGCTGGAGTGCAGTAGGGTGATCTTGGCTCGCTGCAACCTCTGTCTCCTGGGTTCGAGTGATTGTCCTGCCTCAGCCTCCTGAGTAGCTGGGATTACAGGCATATGCCACCATGCCTGGCTAATTTTTTTTTTTAAGTGGAGATGGGGTTTCACCATGTTGGCCAGGCTGGTCTTGAACTGTTGACCTCAGGTGATCCACCTGCCTTGGCCTCCCAAAGTGCTGGGATTACAGGGGTGCCTTTAACTATTTTTTAAACCAACCATATAGGAGAACAAGACCTTGATTCTAGGAGGCTACAAGTCCTAGCCCTGCTGCGACTGCAGCCTTACTTTCTCCTTATCCTGAATCACCACAATTCTTCTGTGTGTAATATTGGCAGATGGTGGATGTGGTGTCCCAAGTTCATTCTTGGCAACTTATTTTGAAAAATCTGCTGTTTTATTCTTCCTGCTATTCTCCCATATCCCTTAGTTAACTCCTGTATTGAGGTACTTAGCACACATGACTTGAATAGGGATTTTGTCATAATCATCTGTGTTTCCTTATCATCTAGCACATGGTCACTTGGAAAATATTTGTTGACACATGATGATCACTTTCCAATGCTGAGATGGTGTGATTTTGTGATTTCTCCAATGACCTTGACCTAGATTGTGATACTAGTAGTAGTCTTGTCTAGGTCCCTCTCTGTATTGTTCTTCTTCCTAGGTGCTTTGTTCTCAGGCTCTGGACCATTCTCCTGTTTTGAGACATTCCAGGGAACAGGAGAGAAAAATTTGCGTTTAAAACAGAAGGAGTATGTTACATTGATGTTCCTCATTGCCAGGATCACTGGAATGTTCCAGTTGCTATCAGGATGAATTCACTGTTGGTAACAGATGCCAGGATCTCATTATATTTTTGTTATTCTTCCTCATTTACTGAGATTTGGCCCCCTACCTCTGATTGTGATGGGAAAGGGATTTCAATCTTGATCTTCAAGCTTTATATTATTTTATTTATTTAATTTTAATTTTTTCATTTTTTTAAAAGAGACAGAGGCTTGCTCTGGTACCCAGGTGGATCACAGTGGCACATCCATTGCTCATTGTAACCATACCCAGGTGATCTTCAGGCTTTCAAGGTTATGGCCAGTCATTCAGGATTAATCAGTATTAAACGATGAGTTTTTTTTTTTTGTCATCTATGTGATAGCTGCTGAAATTAACTTATTATAAAACTAGGCTAGAGTCTAGGCTAAATTAAATTTGTGTTTTGTCATCTACTATAAGATAGTAAAATAGAAGTGTTAAAAAACATTATTTCGAAGTTGGGCATGGTGGCTCATGCCTGTAATCCCAGTACTTTAGGAGGTCAAGGCAGGAGGATCGCTTGAAGCCAGGAGTTTGACACCAGCCTGGGCAAAACAGACTCTGTCTCTACAAAAATAAAAAATTAGCCGGGCGTGGTGGCACATGCCTGTAGTCTGGCTCCTCTGAAGGCGAAGGCAGGGAGGAGCACTTGAACCAAGGAGTTTGAGATTGCATTGAGCTATAGATGTGCCACTGTGATCCAGTCTGCACCATAGAGCAAGACCGTGTCTCAAAAAAACAAAAAAAAAGTTCAAAAACTTAAAAATTGTAAAGTGGGTTTTGCTTTGCAGTTTCAAAAGGAAAGAGCTATATCTACTTCTCTGGAGCTACTGAGTCTTAATAATGGTCAAACAGGAGATGCTTGTTATGGGATGCTGGCAGATGAAGGGAAAACTGGGAACTCTATTATAGAGTTTGAAACTCTTCTTGTAAGTGGACAGTTTGAGATTGTAGTTTTTTTGTTTTGTTTTGTTTTGTTTTGTTTTGTTTTGTTTTGTTTTGTTTTAGACAGAGTCTTGCTTTGTTGCCCAGGCTGGAGTGCAGTGGCACAATCTTGGCTCACTGCAACCTCCACCTTCTGGGTTCAAGCTATTCTGCCTCAGACATCTGAGTAGCTGGGACTACAGGCGTGTGCCACCACGCCCGGCTAATTTTTGTATTTTTAGAAGAGACGGGGTTTCACTATGTTGGCCAGGCTGGTCTCGAACTCCTGACCTTGTGATCTGCCTGCCTCGGCCTCCCAAAGTGCTGGGATTACAGGCGTGAGCCACTAAGCCCGGCCAAGATTGTAGTTTTTTATTTTGTAAAGTATTGCATATGTTATGGTACCTTAATGAGCACATGAGCATATTTGGTTGAATTCTGCATCTGGGTTGACTAGCAGGCTACATAGGCCTTCTTTGTTTTCTCTCTCCCTTTTTAATATATACAGGTATTGCTTGCATTTTCCTCTTGTCACCTTAATCAAATGTAATCTCAGCCTCTCAAAGTGTTGAGATTACAAGTGTGGGCCAGCATGCCCTGCCTTAACTGTTCTTTAAAATTTCTATGCACATCACACTGATAATCGGAAAGGAAAAATTTGTGGTGGATATGAAAGGCAGCAGAGTGTATTGCTTCTTGTAGGAGGTTATGGATATGCCTAGGAGCACAGTGGTTTCTCTTGACTCCTTTAAGACTCTTGGATCGCTTTAGTCATTACCAGCACTTTGTAGGGACTACATGACATGGATTAGCATTTCTGCCTCCCTTACTTGTTTCAGGGGGCCTAGTTTATTTAGTCTTCTCTTTGGGTGCAGAAGAAAGAGCAAACAGAGGAATCAGGCAGAGAGAGATTAAGATTTTTTTCATAGGTGTTCAGTTTGAGGAGATACGTAACCATATCTGTTGAGGTGGACTACTTAAAAACCACAATTCCCAAAAATCCCCAGTTTATTCATTTAACTGGAAATTGTTATTTTCCTTCTCCTTTTTTTTGATAAGTCATATGTCTAAATTGATTTTCTTTTGTCTTTCTTCCTTTCCCTTTTTCCCCTCTTCATTCCATTTTTGTTCCTTTCCCTTCATTTCTTTTCTTTTTTTTTTTTTTAAAGAGATAGTGTGTCTCACTCTGTCGCTCAGGCTGGGGTGCGGTGGTGTAATCATGGCTCACTGCAGCCTCAACCTCCCGGGGTCAAGCGATCCTCCTACCTCAGCCACCTGAGTAGTTGGGACTTTAGGCAAACACCACCATGCCTGGTTAATTTTTGTATTTTTTGTAGAGATGGGGTTTTGCCATATTGCCCAGTCTGGTCTCAAACTCCTGGGTTCGAGCAGTCCGCTCGCTTCTGCCTCCCAGAGGGTTGGAATTACAGGTGTGAGCCACTGTGCCTGGCAACTTTCCTTTTATTCTTTGCATTCTGTTCCCCTAAATTAAAATGGATCAGTGGCATTCTTTCCAAAGAAATGCTTGTTTGAAAGAAGACCCAGAATTCTATGAAATTGCTTTTTTTCTTTGTGGGAAGTTTATTTTTTAGAAGATAACGATAATGTCATTCTTAGATTGTAAAAATTATTCTCATCCCCTTTGGAATGTAAGGAAATCTTTTAAAAGCTAAATTTCCACTGGAGAGTCTATGTGTGTATGTATTGAGCCAAAAGTATTGAAAATAATTGCTATAGTTTTCTAATGCCCAAGTTTTGTTTGTTTGTTTGAGATGGAGTTTCGTTCTTGTTGCCCAGGCTGAAGTGCAATGGCCTGATCTCGGCTCACTGCAACCTCCGCCTCCCGGGTTCAAGCAATTGTCCTGCCTCAGCCTCCCGAGTAGCTGGGATTATAGGTGTGCGCTGCCACACCTGGCTAATTTTGTTTTTTTTTGTTTTTTTTAGTAGAGACGGGATTTCTCCATGTTGGGTAGGCTGAACTCCCGCAGGACCTCAGGTGATTCGCCCTCCTCAGCTTCCCAAAGTACTGGGATTACAGTTGTGAGCCACTGTGCCTGGCCTCTAATACCCAAGTTTTTAAGGAACAATATTTCCAATTTTGGGGGGCACACACATCTAATTTTTAAAATCTTCCCAGTTAGGGAATGGATATTTAAACTTTTCTGTAGTAATTTCAAAAACAGTGTGTTCAGTAGTATGTAGTAGAATAAATGCATTGGACTAGTAATCAGATTCTGGCCCATTTTTCTTTTATCAGGTCACTGAACTCTTGTGCTGTAGATCCCCAACTGAAAATGAAAATATTGGATGTGTTAGTTTCTGAGGTTCTTGTTATAAAAGTGTAGTTATTCTAGGTTTTACTGGTGTTTCTCTAACGCTGATAAAAGATTAAGAGAATTTTGCTTATAATACTGTTCATATAAAAATAGAATTCATTTCAATATAAAGTGAGTTAGACTTGGATTCTAAAGGGGCTTAGTCAGTGAATGACTAAAACAACCTTTATATAAGATGGTCTCATGTAGGAATCAATTTCAAGATCCATTCTCTAGGATGCTGGGGAGGGGCGGGGGAGGGAAACAACCACCAAAGAATACATTGTCTGACAACTTTGAGCTAAAATCCAGGATCTTAATTTGAGATTAATGTAAGAAATCTGTCAGGTATTTTTAAAAAGTAACTCATCACTATTTAGGAGTTGACTTTTTCTGTTGTAGCTTTCATGGAAGGACTGTTGTTTTAGTCATTCTCTCCTAAATTCCTTTTCCTGAGACTAAAAGATTGAGCTCATACCTTTGCATAATGATCTGGAGAGTATTTTAAACTTGGCATGTTCAAACCTGGCAGACTCGATTAATATGTGGACAAACTAGCACATTAGAACATTTTTTAAGTTCCAAGCCATAAATATGTTTTAAATGAACATGGGCATGTATAAAATTAATACTTAAGCCTTCAAATAGCACAGACATTCAAAATGCCTGTTGCCTTGGGTGACTGATTTTCAGTGAGGTTCTCACTTACCCTACGCATTTCTTCCTCTGCATGGAACAGTGCCAGGCACAGAGTCAGGAGAGGGTTTTCTCCTTTGGCACTCTACTACCCTCTGCTTTCGGCAGAGAAAAGGCTGCTGTTTTACTTCTTAAACTCCTACCATATGGAAAGCTTCTAAAAATAAACTTTGGATTTGTATTGGACTTCTAAATTTGTAACCTCTTATCCATGACTAAAGCCAATGTAAATACCTTTAGCTACTCTACATACAAAGCTGTGGCACTGTTTTAATAAGAAAGATACCAACCATAATATTTAAATTATCAAATAAATTAGTTTATCTTTCATTTATGTCTTAGTTGGCATGGATAAGGACCTGGTTGTGTTGTCAAGCAAAAACTAGTTGGTGGTTTTTAGTGAATCCACTTTAATTTTTTGTTCATGAATTGTTGGTGTAATTATGTAGCAGACATATTCGTGAGAATGTAGAAGTACACTAGCTTTTGACACAACAGATTGTTTAAATGGGTCGTTATTCACTTTGAAAATTCTGGTCACTTGGGCCTTCCATCAGCAAGTATATAATGAGCACCTGTTACTTGCCAGGTACTGCTAAGTCTTGCGAAGATATAAAGTTGTATAGAAGATGATTCTTGTTCAGACAAGTAAGAGAGAAAGGAAAAAGAAAACCTGGGGACAACCAAATATTTTAACTGTGTTAACAGAGAAATAGATGCTATGAGAGCATGGAGGAGAGATGAGTAGAGTAATAGTTGGCTTGTTTTTTTTTTTTTTTTTGAGACAGTCTCACTCTGTTGCCTAGGCTGCTGGAGTGCAGTGGTGTGATCTCGGCTCATTGCAACCTCCACCTCCCAGGTTCAAGTGATTCTCATGCCTCAGCCTTCCGAGTAGCTGGGATTACAGGTGTGTACCACCACTCCCAGCTATTTTTTGTTGTTGTTGTTTTTGAGATGGAGTCTCGCTCTGTTACCCAGGCTAGAGTGCAGCAGTGCGATCTTGGCTCACTGCAGCTTCTGCCTCTCAGGTTCAAGGATTCTTGTGCATCATCCTCCAAGTAGCTGGGACTACAGGTACACGCCACCACACCCAGCTAATTTTTGTATTTTGTATTTAGTACAGACAGGTTTCACCATGTTGGCCAGGCTGATCTTGAACTCCTGACCTCAAGTGATCCGCCTGCCTTGGCCTCCCAAAGTGCTGGGATTACAGGCGTGAGTTACTGCACCCAGCCTAATTTTTGCATTTTTAGTAGAGATGGGGCCAGGCTGGTCTCGAATTCCTGGCCTCAAGTGATCCTCCCACCCTGGCCTCCCAAAGTGCTGGGATTACAGGCACTTTTCCTAGGTGTTCAGTTTGAGGGTATATGTAACCGTATTTGTTGAGGTGGACTGCTAAAAAACCACGGTTCATTTATTTAATTGGGAATTGTTTCTCTCCCCTCCTTTTTTGAAAACAGTCAAATCTCTAAATTGATTTTTTTTTATCTTTCTTCTTCCAACTGAGCTATGGCACTCAGCCTCAGCTGGATCTTAAATAATAAAAATTATTTACAACAGAGGCTATTTTTTTTTTTGAGTGCCAGGATTAATGTTACCCATCATGGAAAAGAGAACATTCTAGGTAGTAGGAGAAATAGTAGAACTATCCAAGACAGTATGTTCTAGGAGGAAGTTTGGTGTGGGTAATGGGGAGGAGGAGGGACATTAGTGGCCAGAGAGCAAAGGCTAGTGAGACTGGGTGGGATCAGATTATGAAAGCCTTCAGGGCCAGGCATGGTGGCTCATGCCTGTAATCCCAGCATTTTGGGAGGCCAGGGTTGGAGGATGGCTTGAGCCCAGGAGTTTGAGATGAACCTGGGCAACATAGTGATACCTTATTTCTATAAAAAATACAAAAATTAGCTGGGCATGGTAGTGTGTGCTTGTGGTTCCATGTACTTGAGAGGTTGAGATGGGAGAATTATGTGATCCCAGGAGGTTGAGGCTGCAGTGAGCTGTGATCATGCCACTGCACTCCAGCCTGGGCAACAGAGTGAGACCTTATCTCAAAAAAAAAAAAAAAAAAAAAAAAAGACTTTAGATATACCACTGATTCTGTTTCTGTTGTCACGTCTTTGTTCTCTTTTCCTTGCCTGGAAAGACTTTCTCCACTCTTTGCTAATCTAACTTATTTTTAAAGGTCCAGCTTTAGAGCATCTCTTATGTAAAGCCTTCCTCCCTTTTCCCCAGAGCTTACTGATTTTTTACTGTGAAAGATTGCACAAAGAGGCTGTATTATGCCTCATAATAAGGACTTCCATTTCTTGAACTGTTTTTTGTTTTGTCTGATCTGTCCAGCTAGTTTCTCAACTCCTTAAGGGCAGAGAATGAATCCTCTTCAGCACCTGGTATTAGTACTCATCACATTGTGAGGACTCAAGAAGTAAATGATGTATATAGAACACTTACACATACAAACCATTACGATAACCCAACTATGGTGGTAGAGATTGCCTATGTTTATTTAAAAGGCATTTCTCGGCCAGGCGTGGTGGCTCACACCTGTAATCCCAGCACTTTGGGAGGCCGAGGCAGGTGGATCACGAGGTCAGGAGATCGAGACCATCCTGACCAACATGGTGAAACCCCATCTCTACTAAAATACAAAAAAAAATAGCTGGACGTAATGGTACGCACCTGTAGTCTCAGCCTACTCGGGAGTCTGAGACGGGGATTGCTTGAACCCGAGAGTCAGAGGTTGCAGTGAGCTGAGATTGCGCCATTGCATTCCAGCCCAGCGACAGAGCAAGATTCTGTGTCCAAAAAAAAAAAAAAAGAAAGGCATTAACACCAATAAGAGCAGTTTTCAGAGGTATAGGACAATTGTCATTTGGATATAAAATGAGTTAATAAAAACACTTGTCTCATAGAGTTGTTGTGAGAATTAGTTTTAATATTTAAGCACTTGCAACAGTATCTAGCATATAGAAAGTGCCCAATCAGTGTTACCTATTATTAACTCCACTTTTTTTTTTTTTTTTTTTTTTTAAACCAGTGACAGAACTCTTAACACTGTTGTGTGCATGGAGAGGATTCAAAGGAGATAAGAAACAGCTTCTTACTTTTGAAACCAAATGCCTTTTAGGAATGGGAAGAACTGTTTATATTGCATGAACTTTTATTTTTCTGTTTGTGTTGTAGTGATCGAAGGGTATGATTGGCATGGAATTGAATTTCATCTGTCTGTGGGAATTGTAAGCAAGGTAGGTCCCAGATTTATTTACTCTTCCTTCCCTCCTTTCCTAATGTGGTCGTTAGTATCTTCAGTTATACTGACCTAGAATAGATCAGATTTGACTATTGTTTGGGGAAACATCTTTTTCGGTCTCACTCATCATGCCTCTTGATGGTCTGTCCCGTGGTTTAATGTTGTGGACTACATCTAGTATCTCGTTAGAATGTAGAGAATGCTAAGAAACAGCATAACCATGTAAAATTTTGGTGGTCCTAGAACAGAACCATGAATTTACACATGTACCCACCCACACATACCCCTACCTCTTTAATCCAGTCCTTGAGGGCAGAAGTTTTTGTGTTGGAGCCATTATGTAAACCAATTTAGGGTAGTGGGTAATGGTAGGCGAGCATATTCTGATCACTCTAAAAATCAGTAGCCTGCGTGAATGGTAGACCAAATGCAACAAAGGACCTGACTAGACAGTAGCCAGGCCATTACTGGCAGCTGTAAATTTTGTTACTGATGACAGGATCTGTCCATCTGTAACCACTAGAGTTTGATTTGACACAGCATGCTTTGTTCCTATCTTAAGCTCCTGGGCCTGAACAAAAGTACAGCAGATAGAGCTTTGGCTTATGTATCTGTCTTATGTCAGGTGCCCGCAAAAAGAGCTATAGATGGCAGTTCACGCAGCTCTGCACAACTATTTCTGTCAGAGTATTTCCTGTCAAGGTAAAGGCTAGTGCTAGTTCATGTAGTTCTAGTTTTCTATCACCATAAGTATGTTGAGATTCCCCTGCTTATTGATACAGGAGACCTGGCTCAGTTGGAGAGTAAACTTGACAGTCAAAACAGAACTCCCCAACCAGGAATCCTATAAACTAGTGTGTGGGGTTCTATGGGTTGATGTCAGTCTGGACTCTTGCTGCATCTACACTTAGCACAGGTTCTTGAGACTGGCTTTCTCTCAGTCACAAAGAAGAGAAACCTTTAGTACATTGCTACAGGGAAAAACAGTGTAGCCACTTCCTATAGCAGAAGGAACATGGCCTTGGAATTGACACTGCTGTCTAGGAAGGAGGGGGAGACGGTAGATTAAAGTTTAACTTCTGTAAATGAATCCTTTGTCATCATCTAGTGGTCTGAATTTTCTGGGTGTGATCTGTGTGGTCAGTCAGTAAAGTATCTTTTTTCTATTCTACTTTTATATTGGGGTAATAAACTATTCCATGGAAATACTGTGTGATAAAAATTAATGGAAAGTAAAGAAAGGTACCAATTTCTGTTGAATTCCTGCTGGAATTAGGCATTGTACTGTAAATTTTCATGTACGTTCTTTTATTGAAATATATCAAGTTCATTAATATTACAGCTTTTCAAGTCTAGGTGAATAATATTGTGACTCAGTGTCTTGAACTATTTATAATAGCCATTTAGAAGAAATAGAATTGTGTAGTGTTTTGTGTTATTTCATTTGTTTTCTGGAGAAGGAAAGAAAATAATTATATGAGTTAATTTTTTTCTTTTTTTGGGGCCTTGCTACTGATTAGCCAAAGGCAGGGTGGAGACTAGCGGGTTTGAAATTAGAGACACCTGTGCTGTTTTGGGAAGTTGAGGCTCTTGACCTAGGATTTGCTGAAGTTGGTGCAGGAGGTCAGTGTAGGTTAATATTTTCAGAGCTCAAAGCAAGTGTGGATTGGGGTTGTTTATAGGTGCAGTTTTGCTTGATCTCTGTATCTGCAAATGGAGTAAAAAAGTACAGTACTGCTGTTTTGGGAAACTTCTGCAAAAGTCCCTGAGCCAATGCAAATTAATCTTCAGAAATACCAAGAAAATTCCCCATTTGGCTGTTTCACCTGGTTGAGGGAATTGACTCTTGTCATTATGCTTGTAAAGAAATTACCAGGCTGGGTGTGGTAGTTCATGCCTGTAATTCCAGCACTTTGGGAGGCTGAGGTGGATGAATTGCTTGAATCTAGGAGTTTGAAACCAGCCTGGGCAACATGGCGAAATCCTGTTTCTACAAAAAACACCAAAAAAAATTAGCCGGGCATGGTGATATGTGCCTGTAGTCCCATTTGCTAGAGAGACGGAGGTGGGAGGATTGCTTGAGCCTGGGAGGTAGAGGCTGTAGTGAGCTGTGATTGCATCACTGCATTCCAGCCTGGGTGACAGAGTGAGACCCTGTCTCCAAAAAAAAAAAAAATTTCCACAGATTTTTTTTTTTTTTTTTTTAAATTAAGAGACAGGGTCTTAATTTATTACCCAGGCTGGAGTGCAGTGTGGAACAATTACAGTTCACTGTAGCCTTGAATTCCTGGGTTCAAGTGATCCTTCTGCCTCAGCCTCCAGAGTAGCTAGGACTGCAGGTGTGTTCCACTACGCCTGGCTAATTAAAAAAAAAAAATTTTTTTTTTTTTTTTTTTGGTAGAGATTCTCCTACCCTGGCCTCCCAAAGTGTTGGGATTTTCAGGTATGAGCCACCATGCCTGGTCCACACGTACTTTTAAAACAATTATAAATTTGATTTTCTGTTTTTAAATTTTCTCTTGAAATTCTTCTCTCATGGGAGATACCATCTCTGTGTCTTTCAGTCATGCAGTAATTGGGGGTCAGAATAAATTGTTCAGCTCTTTCCTAGGTGATATGCAGTTAAATTGAAGTCTTCCTTCTCCTTTGGACTTGTGCATATATCTATGAAAGGAGAAGAAAATCTGGTTAAGAGCAGCAGAATTACCTGGAGATACTATACTGTCCTTTCAAGGGCTGAAATGGACACATTAACATTTCTTAATCTATGCATTTTCCATTTTTATTTTTCTGTCTATTGAATGAATTACTGTACTTTTCCCCTTGGCCACTTCCTTTTTATGGTTTAGTGAGATAAACTTAATATAATTTTTCCTTCTTTGTTGAACAAATATTAGTTCTTTAAAAATAACTTTATTGAAGTATAATTTATATACTGCAGAATTTGCCTGTTTGAAGTGTACAGTTTATTTTTAGTAATTTTGTGGAGATGTGCAACCATTACCCCACTCCAGTATTACATTTCCAATACCTCAGAAAGATCCCTTGTAAACACCATTTTTTAACTTCCTTTGAAGTAAGGCGCACATTTTATTAAGTTCTGCATCAGATTTAATCTTCTTCCACTCATGAGGTTTTCCACCACTCTGCGTATTGCACCTCTTCTTTCCTCCTCCTCTTTATATATTAGTTTCTTATTACTGGTCAAACATACCACTCTTTTGTTATTTTTATTACATTTTCTCAACACTTTTTAAAAAGTGTAACCTTGAAAAGAAGGGATTTAGCTTTTATTCAAAGTTATTTTTTTCTTTGAAAGTTGTTACCTTTTTTTCTTTTTGAGACAGAGTCTCGCTCTTTTGCCCAGGCCGGAGTGGAAAGTTGTTATTTTATAATGCCTCAGGCCTCTCAGTAAGAGCTCGTTATTATTTCTGGGTTTTCTGTTCACTTCATTTGCTATTCGTTTATTTATTTTTTTTGAGATGGAGTCTTGCTGTGTCGCCAGGCTGGAGTGCAGTGGCGCGATCTCAGCTCACTGCAACCTCCGCCTCCCGGGTTCAAGCAATTCTGCTGCCTCAGGACTACAGGCACGTGCCACCACGCCCGGCTAATTTTTTGTATTTTTTTAGTAGAGACGGGGTTTCACCATGTTGGCCAGGATGGTCTTGATTTCTCGACTTTGTGATCTGCCTGCCTTGGCCTCCTAAAGTGGTGGGGTTACAGGCGTGAGCCACCGTGCCTGGCTGCTATTTATTTTTAAAGGGAATAATTTATTGGTTATTTCTTGTGTATGTATACAGACTAGGTATTAGCTAATTTGGAGAATTCCGCTCTGTGCATAAGTATTCAGATGCTCAGCAAAAGATGTGAATATTGTCGTATACTTGAGCTTTTCCTTTTTTTTTTTTTTTTTTTTTGAGACGGAGTCTTGCTCTGTTACCCAGGCTGGAGTGCAATGGTGTGATCTTGGCTCACTGCAACCTCCGTCTCCCAGGTTCAGGCAATTCTTATGCCTCAGCCTCCTGAGTAACTGGGATTACAGGTGTGTGCCACCATGCCCGGCTAATTTTTGTATTTTTAGTAGAGACGGAGTTTCACCATGTTGGCCAGGCTGGTCTCAAACTCCTAACCTTGTGATCCACCCACCTCGACCTCCCAAATTGCTGGGATTACAGGCATGAGCCACCACGGCCGGCTACACTGGAGCTTTTTAAAGGCTTACCTACCATGTTGGTTTGTCTCATTAATGGTGATGTTAAATCTCATCATTTGGTTGAGTTCCTGTCTGCCAGATTTATCCATTGTAAACTGTCTTTTCCCCTTAGCGATACATAATCTGTACAGCCATACTGATTATTTACTTTTGATATCTCTTGTACAGAAGTGCCATGTAGTTGTCACAGTAGCAATACATCTTCTTAGAGCAACAAACTAACCTGGCTAACAGTGTTTAAAAATTGAGTATTATGTGGAAGACAATATGCAAAAAATGCAAAAAAACGAAATTCAGAATTCATTTAATTTAAGCTTCTTTGTAATGTTAATTTTTTTTTTTTTTTTTTTTTTTTGAGACAGAGTCTTGCTCTGTCGCCCAGGCCAGAGTGCAGTGGCATGATCTCAGCTCAGTGCAACCTCCGCCTCCTGGGTTCAAACAATTCTCCCGCCCCAGCCTCCTGAGTAGCTGGGATTACAGGTGCGTGCTGCCATGCCTGGCTAATTTTTGTATTTAGAGACGGGGTTTCACCATGTTGGTCAGGCTGGTCTTGAACTCCTGACCTTGTGATTCGCCTGCCTCGGCCTCCCAAAGTGCTGGGATTAAAGGTGTGAGCCACCGTGCCCGGGCTTGTAATATGAATTTTTAAGTGCAGAGTTTAAATACAGTTGCTTAAGAGCCTTGGGATGCAAATCTCGTGTTCCTTGGGTCATAAGGAATTTTTGCTGACAACCTTTTCACAGTTGGTCTTTAGTAGACATTATTAGCATTTAGCAGACATTATTAACATTTTTCATAGTTTTCAGACAAGTTCTTTCCTGCTTTTAAAATTCCTTCCTCCAGTCTTTCATGTATCCCTTGGAACAATACAGCTCTTACTGAGGGGTCTGGAGTTACCTGGGTTTGAACCCTGGCCCAGCAGTTACTTAACTTCTCTGTACTTCACTATTCTCCGTTGTAAAATAGAATAGTAATACGTCATAAGTTTTTATGAGGATTAAATAGGCATTTGGCACTTTTTTTGGTCACAGATGTTCATTAAGCCTCTATATTATTCTTCTCAGTCTGATAACACTTGTCACGTAGTAGGCAGTGATTATTTCCTTTATAAGCTGTACATGTATACATAAACATATAAATGTACCTCATAGACGTTGCTCAAGGAAATAATCATAGACATTCCTACTGTAATTATCTCTGTCCCAATCTTGGGGGGAGATTTAGATTCACTTTTTTAGGATACTTGTAGGATCCATATGTTAACTATACACCCCCCCACCATGTCTGCATATTTGCTGCATATTACTTTGAATATAACACTTCGGCACTGCATAGTGCAATAAAAAAATGGTAAATATTATTTCTACCTCAGACTATATGATCTTTTTTTTTTTTTTCCCCAAAGACAAGGTCTTACTCTGTTGCCCCAGGCTGGAATGCAGTGGCTCAGTCATAGCTCACAGCAGCTTTGCACTCCTGGACTCAAGCAGTCATCCTGCCTCAGCCTTCTCGGTAGCTAGGATTGCAGGCATGTGCCACTATGCCTGGCTAATTTTTAAATTTTTTGTAGAGATGGAGTCTCGCCATGTTGCCCAGGGTGGTCTCGAACTCCTGGGCTCGAGCAGTCCTCTGGCTTCGGCTTCCCAAAGCATTGGGATTATAGGTGTGAGCCAATGCACCTGGCCCAGACTATATGATCTTAATGTGTACGTTGGAAATGGTTAAATTCAAGGCACTGTTACTACCTTACATCTCTGACCTGAATTGGAGGCCACAGTTCATTAAGTGGCAATCTATTGATCTAAGTACAGTTACCAACTAAATTTTTCAGTGGTTCTCAATAGGGAAGGTACCATATATCCAAAGAGTATTTGGAAAAGTATGGAGGTGTTTTTGGTTGTTAAGTGACTGTGGGTGGGAGATGCACCACTGGCATTTGGTGGAGAAAACTTAGAATTGTTCACCCAAAATGCCAATAGCGTCACTGTTGAGAAATTAAGCTAAATACTTTGGTAAATCAGTAGATAATGTTTTATCTTAGTTATAAAAAAAGTTGAGGCTGGGCGCGGTGGCTCACGCCTGTAATCTCAACACTTTGGAAGGCCGAGGCAGGTGGATCACAAGGTCAGGAGTTCGAGATCAGCCTGACCAACATGGTGAAACCCCATCTATACTAAAAATACAAAAATTATCTGGGCGTGGTGGCGCATGCCTGTAATCCTAGCTACTCAGGAGGCTGAGGCGGGAAAATCGCTTGAACCTGGGAGGCAGAGGTTGCAGTGAGCCGAGATTGCGCCACTGCGCTCCAGCCTGGGCGACAGAGCGAGACTCTGTCTCAAAAAAAAAAAAAAAAAAGTGGCCTTCTCACCTTCCCATGGCATGTGCTGATCCACTGTTATCAGTGTACTCTGAAAAAGGGGAGTCATCTGGCAAAAATGTCACTTTGTCTCCTGTATTCAAGGCTCCCATTCCACCAGATATTGTGAACTTTGTTCACACCAACTTGCACAAAAATGACAGACAGCCGTATCTTGTTAGTGAATTAGCAGGTCGTCAGACCAGTGCTGAATCTTGGGGTACTGGCAGAGTTGGGTCTCAAATTCCCAGAGTTTGAGGTGGTGGGACTCACTGTTTTAGCTAGGGTGCTTTTGGAAATATCTGTCAAGGAGGCCACATGTTTGCACCAACCAAAACCTGGCACTGTTGGCACCATAGAGTGAACACAATCCAAAAAACGATATGCTATCTGTTCTCCCCTGGCTGACTCTGCCTTACCAGTGCTGGTCATTTACAGGTCATCATATTAAGGAAGTTCCTGAACTTTTTTTGGTGGTCAGAGATAAAGCTGAAGGTTACAAGACAATCAAGGAGGCTGTTTTGCCACTTAAGAAACTTAAAGCCTGGAGTGATATAAAAAAGGGCTATGCCTCTCAGCAAATGAGAGCTGGCAAGAGCAAAATGAGAAACCATTGTATCCAGTGCAAGGAACCCTGCATCGTCTATAATGAAGATGATCGTATTGTCAAAGCCTTCAGAAACATTCCTAGAATTACTCTGCTTAATGTAAGCAAACTGAACATTTTGAAACTTGCTCCTGATGGGCATGTGGGACGTTTCTGCATTCGGACTGAAAGTGCTTTCTAGAAGTTAGACAATTGTGTGGCATTTGGTGTAAAGCTGCTTCCTCAAAGTAACTGCAATCTTTCCATGCACAAGATGATCAATACAGACCTTAGCAGAATGTTGAAAAGCCCAGACATCCAAAGCCCTTCAAGCACATTGCAGGAAGATTCATTGTAGAGTCCTGAGGAAGAACCTCCTGGAAAACCTGAGAATCATGTTGAAGCGAAACCCATATGCAAAGACCATGCACTGCAACACCAGTCTTTGCCAGGCCAGCAATCACGAACTCCAGGTAGATAAGGCAGCGGTGGCAGCAGCAGCAGCAGCAGCAGCAGCAGCACCACCACCACCACCACCACCACGAGCACCAGCAGCACCAGCAGTACTAGAGGCCAAATCAGATGAGAGAGGGGGTTGCAGTCAAGAAGCTTGTGGTAGCGAAGAAAGGAAAGAAGGTTGTTGTTGTTAAGCAGGAGAAACCTCTGGTGGGAAAAAGGGCAGCAGCTACCAACCAAGACATCAGCAGCTGAAAACAAACCTACCACAGAGGAAATGAGGCCTGCTGCCTGAACTTGTTGGTTTATTCCATAAAGGTCAAATAATTTTGGACAGCTTATTTTTAATAAAGTCTTGATCAATGAAAAAAAGAGTGCTCATGGCAGGAAGCTTTTTGAACAAATCCTTCAGAGCTGTAGTATGTAATCTCTGAATTATTCAAGGGGAATTAGGCCATATTTTCTCAGTTGGGGGAGTAAGGTATTTTCCTGAAGATTCTGAGGGCGTTTGCCATTATGAATGTGTTTTGGTAGGGTTTAACTTCTAAAATTAAGAGTAGTTGAATGGCTAGAGTGGTTTAGTGGTTAAAGAAGATTGGCATTATTCCTTTAGTAATCTTTGTATCTTCATGGTTGATGGAAATCATACAATTTGTGCCTCGCATTCCAGTGATGCCTGGTTATTGTTTGTACTGTTCTTTCTTTCCTTCTTTTTTTTTTAAGAGCAAATGATGTATTTGTTTGGCAGATCAATAAGATTTTATTAGGTATGTAACTTAACTTGTGGTAGCTTGTTTCACTTGAGCCTAGTAAGGACTTTGACGAAGATAAAAAAAATAATAATTATTCTCAACTTCCACCTACCATTTTATCAGTCTCTAGGGCAATGTTTCTCAAACATTTTTGGCTGTGGTTCATCGTTCAAGATGTATTTTACATTGAGACCTAATACACACATAAGTGTATCGATATCTAAAACAAAAGTTTCATGAAATAATACCCTTATTAGGTGCAGTGCAATCTGGTCATTTCTATTTTATTCCATTTTATTTAATTGCAAGATGTTGATGTTGGCCTAGGAAATTGATTCTGTGGCCAGTGTATTATGAATTGCAGTTAAAAATACTGTGTTAGGATATATGTTCATGAAATTTTAACTCAGGCTTTAAAATATATCCCAAGTCTTACTATATCTCTCTGCTCAACTATTGCCTTTGGCTAAGCCACCTTCATCTCTCTCCTAGACTTCTCCAGTAGCCTTCTAATTGCATTCTCTGCTGCCTCTCATCCCCTGCCATCACCTAGCTCTGTTCTTTTAGCTGTCTAATTGATGCTTTTAAAATGTTATTCTGGTCATGTCGTCCTCACTATTACTTTCTTTCCCCCACTTTCATTTATTGTGGTAAAATACACATGAAATTTACTATCTTAATCATTTTAAGTGTGTAGTTCAGTGGTATTATATACATTCATAATGTTGTGCAACTATCATCACCATCCATCTCCAGAACTCTTTTCAGCTTGTAAAACTGAAACTGTACACCCATTAAACAAATAAGTCACTATTCCCTCCCCCTCCTTCCCTCTGGAAACTACCATTCTACTTTGTGTCTATGATTTTGACCACTCTAGGTACCTCACATAAGTGGAATCATACAGCATATATAACTTTTTGTTATAAATTTAGCCTATGTGATTTTTAAAAAAGTTTATATAATGTTTTACATACAAGTTAAAAATTAAAGTAGTAATCATCGACCTCAGACATCTAGAACAAGTTATACCATGGAGCCCTCCTGCTCAGCAGCATTGAGGCCTGGACCGCCTTGTTTCCTCTTCCCTTCAAATTGGCAGAAGTGATTACTTCTCTGGACTTGTAGTAATATTTTTGTTTTTTTGGTAAGTGAATATGAGGAGAGACTTGACTTTTTTGTTTTTTTTTTTTTTTTTTTTGAGACAGAGTCTTGTTCTTTTGCCCAGGCTGGAAGTGCAGTGGTGCGATCTTGGCTCATTGCAACCTCCACCTCCCAGGTTCAAGTGATCCTACCACTGCAGCCTCTCAAGTAGGTGGGACTACAGGTGTGCGCCACCACACCCAGCTAATTTTTGTATTTTCAGTAGAGATGGGGTTTCCCTATGTTGGCTAGGCTGGTCTTAAACTCCTGACCTCAAGTGATCCACCCCCCTCAGCCTCTCAAAGTGCTGGGATTAAGGCTTGAGCCACTGTGCCCAGCTCAAGAGACTTGGCTTTTTTTTTTTTTTGAGACAGAGTCTCACTCTTGTTGCCCAGGTTGGAGTGCAATGGCACTATTTTGGCTCACACAACCTCTGCCTCCTAGGTGCAAGTGATTCTCCTACTTCGGCCTCCCGAGTAACTGGGATTGCAGGCGTGCGCCACCTCACCTGGCTAATTTTGTATTTTTAGTAGAGACGGTTTCTCCATGTTGGTCAAGCTGGTCTCGAACTCCCAACCTCAGGTGATCCTCCCGCCTCAGCCTCCCAAAGTGC
Organism: Symphalangus syndactylus; assembly: GCF_028878055.3. Lineage (NCBI taxonomy): Eukaryota > Metazoa > Chordata > Mammalia > Primates > Hylobatidae > Symphalangus > Symphalangus syndactylus. Next base: position 19,199,167 of record NC_072440.2, read on the forward strand.
TGGGATTACAGGCATGAGCCACCGCGCCTGGCTGAGACTTAGCATTTTGAAAGACAAGATAATGTGCTGAGCCAGACAGCTCAGGATCCTCCACATCTATTTTATTATTTGCTTTTGGAAAAGGCACTATGGTCGTATGTATGGAAAGGTTGACTTGGGAGTCATGACGTCTGGGTTCTCCTGGCTTTGCCATTTACTTATTTGGAGACCTTGGGCAAATTGCTTACAACCCTTCTGAGCTTTAGTTTGTTCAGCATCTGAAACCACTGGATCCTTTAGATTTCTTCAAACCGTAAAATTCAGAAATTCTATCATCTTTTTGACAAGGTTTTGAGACCTTAGAAGAGTCTGTTTTTCTGTTCTGCCATCCCGATTTTTTTCCCATCTACTGTAATCTGAATGCTTAGAAGGACAGTAAATTTTAATCTGTCACACTCAATTATTGTGATGAAATAATTCCAGAATTGTGATTATAAAATAGTCTGGACATACAAAATACTATGCAGATGACAAATACTATATATACCACTATGGGGGTGAAAACTGGAGATGAGCACCTCATCCTGTGCACTTTCTGTGAACTGCTCTGTGGTTATGATCTTATGATCCACCTAGAGTAGTGGTCCCCAACATTTTTGGCACCAGGGACCAGTTTCGTGGAAGACAGTTTTTCCATGGACTGGGGCAGGGGGGCAAGGTTTTGGGATGAAGCTCTTCCACCTCAGATCATCAGGCATTAGATTCTCATAAGAAAGGTGCAACCTAGATCCCTTGTGTGTGCATTTCACAATAGGGCTTATGCTCCTATGAGAATCTAATGCCGCTGCTGATCTGACAGGAGATGGAGCTCAGTCCGTAATAGTTGCTCACCACTGCTCACTCCTGCTGTGTGGCCTGGTTCCTAACAGGCCATGGACTAGGGGTTGGGAACCCCTGACCTAGAGAGTCTTTTGATTCTGCTTTACTGTGCTTTCCTTGAATTGCAGGGCTGATTACTCACAACATTCTCTTTGTATTATGTTTTGTGGCTTGAGTGTGCCTAATCCAGCCAGAGGTAAAGCTGGGGAATTGTCCTCTTCTTTGGTCTTGAGGCACTTCTGCAGGAAACTTTAGCTTTAGAAAAGATAAGGTTACCAAAGTGCTGACTGCCTAGTTTGTGAGCTGGACCCCTAGCGTCACCATAGGGAGCTATGGTTTCATTATTACACATTTTGTTTTTCACTAAATATCATAATTTTTTTCTCTGAAATGCTAATTAGCTGTCATGTGACTATATTTGCCTTCAAGTTGTTGGGAGGATTGATAGACATCTGTTATAGGCAAAACAAAGCTCTGTTTTTTTAATCGGGGAAGAATATTAGTAATAGAGCTCTTTTGTAGCTCTCAGGCTTTTCAGGCTCTTTCATAGCCCCATTTGTTAAAGACTTTTTACTTTATTTTGCCTCATTTGGCAAAAGACATGGATGTGCTCTAAATCTATTAGCTGCTTCACTCCAATGAGACTCTTACCATTGTAGTACCTAAGGGCACTGTTCAGCTCACCCCTGTGTACTCATGGCCAGATTGCCATCAGCCTTTTTCTCATACAGAAAGAGCCATAATGTGCATACTCTGTCTCTGTAACATAATGAACTGAGTTCCGGGCAACTTTAATTGTAACCTTAAAGGAGCTAATGGTATTCATATGTTAGATAGGTTTACCTTGATTTTTGAACAAACAGTGTGGTTTCCCAGGGAATCAAAGTTAGACTGCTTTACATTATAGAAAAGGGTGCGTGTGTGTGTGTGTGTGTGTGTGTGTATGTGTGTATAAAGTTAAAAGCTTCGTTCTGTGGCTGTATTGAAGGAAGTAACCTTGGGAAGTTTTTTTTAGACTATGAATAAGAGCAAATTGATGAATTTTTTTGGGAAGAGGATTAAAGCAACTCATAGGAATTCAGCACCCTGATGTATGTCATAGTGCTAAAATTTGCTTAGTGTTAAAGTCAGATGGCATAATGTAGAGTTACCATTTGACTAGCAATTCCTCTCAAATATACTCAAGAGAATTAAAAAAAATACCAACACAGAAACTTTTCATGAATATTCATAATAGCATTATTCATAATAGGGAAAAAATGGAATAGTCCAAATGCCCATCAGCTGATGAGTAGATAAATAAAATGTGGTATAGCTATACAGTTGAACATTATTTGGCAATGAAAAGGAATGGTGTACCAACACATGCTTCCGCATGGATAAACCTTGAAAACATTATGCTAAGTGAAAGAAGCCTGTCATAAAGGACCACAAACTGTATGATCCCATTTATGTGAAATGTCCAGAATAGGCAAATCCATAGAGACAGAAAGTAGATTAGTAGTTGCTGGGGGCTGGAAGAAAGGGGAATGGAGAGTGACCACTTAATAGGAATGGGCTTTCTTTTTAAGGTAAAGAAGGTGTATTAGCTAGTAGTGATGGTTCCACAGCTTTGCAAATTACACTAAAATCCACTGAGTTGAATACTTCGAAAGGGTGAATTTTATAGTATGTGAATTATATACCAGTAAAGCTATTATCTAACAAGTAAGACCAAATTATCTGTGTAGGTAAGATACCTGTCTTTTTTGCTGAGTAGAGCTATATGAAATTCTGATACATGGGATGCCTTGATTAAAGATACTCCATATCATCATTTATCTAAATGCTTATGTCAACTTGGAAATCATAATTGCAAAGAAAACTTTTTTTTCCTATTGAAGGATTAAATGTTATATGTAAAATTCCATAGCATCTGACTCTATGGATGCACAGAAGAAAGGAATAAGTTGTATATATATTATACATATTATAATCTAGAACTAAAAATATTACAGAAGGGAAAGCCCATATACCTAATAAAAGTATAAAGTTGGCTCTTTCTCAAACAATGGGATACTATTTTACACACTTAAATTTTGCAAATATTATAAAATCTAATACTACCAATTGTTAACAAGGATATGGGGAAAGAGAAACCCTAATACATTGCTGATGGGCATGTAAATTGAGCTCTGTAGAAAGTTTTTGGCAAGATTTTGTGAAGGTGATGAATATGTCCTATGAACCAGCAGTACAAAATATACATCTTATATATATTTTGCATAAATGGTGAACCTTTCATTTATGCAAAAGGAAACATGTACACGCATTTTAATTTCATTTATATTTGTGATAGGAAAAAATTTGGAAGCTATGGAGAAATGGATAAGCAAGCAGTGGCATTTTAATGCAACCTATTGCTCTAGTACAGTCAGAATGGACAAATCAGGTCTACATGTGTCAATATAGATACATCCTGGAAGCATTATGTTGAAAAAAAAAGAAAGCAAGTGGCTTGGCATGGTGGCTCATGCCTGTAGTCCAGCACTTTGGGAGGCTGAGGTGGGAAGATTGCTTGAGGCCAGGAGTTCAAGACCAGCGTGAGCAATGTTGTGAGAGCCTGTTTCTATTATTAAAAAAAAATAAGAATAAAAATTAAAAGCAAGTTACAAAAAGTTAAATGTGATACCTCTTATGATCATTTAAGACAAAATAAAAACATGCCTATAGTCCCAGCTACTTGGGAGGCTGAGATGAAAGGATGAGACAGGACAATTGCTTTAAGTCCAGGAGTGCCAGTGTAGCCTGGACAGCATAGTGAGACCCCATCTTTTAAACAAACACATCAGTCAATCCAATACTGTGTTGTCTAAGGAAAACATACGTATGCTGCAAAATTATTTTAAGACGTGGATTAAAAGAAGCTATATTACCTTCAGCAGGATATTTACTTCTGAAGGAGAAGACAGGACAGTGGAATGAAGAGGGAAACTTTCAACTTACCTCCAATATTCTCTTTCTTAAAATCTTATGCAAATATGGCAGTATGTCATAAATTGTTATATTTGGGTTTATCATTTCATTTTTCTGGATTTTAAATAAACTTTCATAATTAAAAATTAGGAAAAGTCACCAGGCATAGTGGCTGACACCTGTAATCCCAACACTTTGAGAGATCAAGGCGGGAGGATCGATTGAGGCTAGGAGTTTGAGACCAGCTTGGGCAATGTAGCAAGACCTCATCTCTATAAAAAATGCAAAAACTAGCTGGGTGTGGTGGTACGCGCCTATAGTCCCAGCTACTCAGGAGGCTAAGGTGGGAGGAATGCTTGAGCCCAGGAGTTTGAGGCTGTAGTGAGCCATGATGATGCCGGTGCATTACAGTCTGGGTGCCAGAATGAGACCCTGTCTCAAAAAAGGAAAAGTGAAAAAAAATCACATGGGATGAGTTTAAAAAAAATTATTGGGCTTACATATTTTTTTTTACATGTTTCTATACTTGCTGTCGTAAAAATGATTCATCCTAATAGTCATTAATGTTAGTTTTTGAAGAAGTACAATGAATGTGGTTCATATGTTGTGTTTTTATTATAAAATCACTACTTGTCCATATTTTGATTATTTTTTCCTTGATTAAAAAGTACTTGATTAACACAGTAATGTTAAACAGTAACACATGATTGAATTCTTACTAAAAGTGCATGGGTTTTTATGTTTTATAGTTAGGACTTTGGTTTCCCTCTATAACAGCATTTGTGTCTTTTTTTTTTTTTTTTTTGAGATAGAGTTTCACTCTTGTTGCCCAGGCTGGAGTGCAATAGCGCAGTCTTGGCTCGCTGCAACCTCCACCTCCCAGGTTCAAGAGATTCGCCTGTCTCAGCCTCCCAAGTAGCTGGGATTATAGGCACCCACCACCATGCCCAGCTAATTTTTGTATTTTTAGTAGAGATGGGGTTTCACCATGTTGGTCAGGATGGTCTCAAACTCCTGACCTCAGGTGATCCACCCGCCTTGGCCTCTTAAAGTGTTGGGATTACAGGGGTGAGCCACTGCGCCTGGCCAGCATTTGTGTCTTTATTGGTTGTGTGAGAATACTGCCTGCTAAGTATTATACTGCCCTCGTTCAGATGTTCTTTATACATGCTTTGATTCTGAGGAAAGCTGTAAACTAGAATGATACTGGCAGGCACTCACCACATTGTTGGATGCCTTCAAAGTTTATTGTTATGAATATTATTTTTAATAAATGTTTACTGTGTATAATAAGAAAGTGTAAATTACTAGATGGAAGTATGCTTTTGACAAGCTTCTTGGAGACAGGGTTTTTAGAACTGAAGAATGGAGTGAGGGATAGATTATGACAATTATTTTAGCTATTCATCTTAAATCTTAAGAGAATTAGCACAAGATATGCATGCCTTCACAAGACATGGAAATTCCTTAGCATTCATCTTTAAATTAGCAGACTTAGCTGTGGATATTTTCCCTGTTAACGTTAGTTTCCTTTCTGCCATTCTTCTTTTTAGAGTTGGAGTCTCACTCTGTTACCCATGCTGAAATGCAGTGGCATGATCACAGCTCACCACAGTCTTGAGCTCCTGGGCTCAAACTATCCTTCCACCCCAGCCTCCCAAGTAGCTGAGATTATGGGCATGCACCACCATGCTTGGCTGCTTTTTATTTATTTTATTTTTTATTATTTTAGTTTTTTTGAGACAGGGTCTCATTCTCACCCAGACTGAAGTTCAGTGGCACAATCCTGGCTCACTGCAGCCTTGACCTCCTGGGCTCAAGTGATCTTCCCATCTCAGCCTTTCTAGTAGCTGGGACCACAGGTGTGTGCCACCACACCCAGCTAATTTTTGCGGTTTTTTTTGTAGAGCTGGTGTCTCACCATGTTGCCCGTGTTTCTCGAACTCCTAGGCCCAAGCAATCTGTTCACCTCGGCCTCCCAAAGTGTTAGGATTACAGGTGTGACCCACAGTGCCTGGCCCCAACTGGCTACTTCTCTAAAAAAAAATTTTGAGAGAACGAGGTGGGGTCTTACTGCATTGCCCATGCTGGTCTCAAACTCCTGGCCTCAAGTGATCCTCCTGCCTTGGCCTCCTGAGTCGATGGGATTATAGGTATGAGCCACTGTGCCTGGCCCTTCTGTCATTCTTAGAGGAAAGGATGTTACATACCATCTCTTCTCTTTAGTATAATGTTCCCTTCTTGGTTTCATTTTCTTTTTTCCTCCAAGAAGTTACTGAGTACTGAGTTTTTTTACATTTTAAATTGAGTTTTCAAGTTCGACTTTCCTCCAGAGCAGTGGTTTTTGAACTGCGGTATGTGGGTGGGAGTGAGTAGTGTTATTGAAAAGATCATGAATTCTGTCCGGGCCTGGTGGCTCACACCTGTAATCCCAGCACTCTGGGAGGCCAAGGTGGGTGGATCACTTGAGGTCAGGAGTTCGAGACCAGCCTGGCCAACATGGTGAAACTCTGTCTCTACTAAAAATACAAAAATTAGCCAGGCATGGTGGCACGCGTCTGTAATCCCAGCTACTTGGGAGGCTGAGGCAGGAGAATTGCTTGAACCCAGGAGGTGGAGGTTGCAGTGAGCCAAGATCGCACCACTGCACTCTAGCCTGGGTGACGGAGCAAGACTGTCTCGGGGGAAGAAAAGATCATGAATTCTCAGGAGTCTTACCAGACAGTGGTTTAAAAAGATCAGATATAGGCTGGGCCTGGTGGCTCACGCCTATAATCCCAGCACTTTGGGAGGCTGAGGTGGACCAATCACCTGAGGTCAGGAGTTCAAGACCAGCCTGACCAACATGGAGAAACCCCATCTCTACTAAAAATACAAAATTAGCTGGGCATGGTGGTGTATGCCTGTAATCCCAGGTATTCGGGAGGCTGAGGCAGGAGAGTCGCTTGAACCTGGGAGGCAGAGGTTGTGGTGATCGCACCATTGCACTCCAGCCTGGGCAATAAGAGTGAAACTCCGTCTCAAAAAAAAAAAAAAAAAAAATCAGATGTAGATTGAATAGGGATGTTTTTCTCTGTGTCTGCCCTTTCCTTGTACCTACCTTTTGAAGGCATGTCAGAGATGGGTAGTGCCCCAGAGACGTTTAGAAGTGGTCGCATAAACATGCCATGTTTGTGGCCAAAATGGTGGTCTATTTTATGTATTTATCTTGTTACATTTGATCATTATCAAGTAAAATGGTTAATGTCTATTAACATCCTTTAAAGTTGTGCTTTCTCTCATTCCAAAATGGAGTCTTTCAAGTTGGAAATTCACTCATATCAGGAATATTTGGGATTCTGAGCTGTAGTTTTCTGTTCAATCTCATTATAGTCTTTTTTTTTTTTTTTTTTTTAAGACAAGGGTCTTACTCTGTTACCCAGGCAGGAATGCGTGAGTGCAGTGTCACTATCATGGCTCACTGCAGCCTCGACCTCCCAGGCTCAAGTGATCTTTCCACCTCAGCAACCCAAGTAACTGGAACCACGGGTGCTCACCACAATGCCTGGCTAATTTTTAAATTTTTTGTGGAGATGGGGTCTCCCCATGTTGCCCAGGCTGGTCTCAAACTCCTGGGCTCAAGCTATCCTCCCACCTCAGCCTCCCAAAGTGCAAAGTGCTGGGATTACAGGCGTGAGCCACCGCAACTTGCCTCCAGTTAATTTTTAAAATTTTATAGAGATGAGTGTCTCACTATGTTGTTCAGGCTGGTTATGAAGTCCTGGGCTCAGGCCATCATTCTGCCTTGGCCTTTCAAAGTGTTGGGATTACAGGTGTGAGCCAGCATGCTCTGCCTCATTATGATCTTAATGGTGACAGAAAACAAACTACTTTAGGTATACATTATATTGGAGGTTTTTCCTAGTAGCTGTTTTATATTTTTAAAGATACACTTAACATATTGAAGGTAGATATCTGTTGGTGTAGAAAGTTTGTATATTTTCCCTAGTCCATTTTTGGGACAATTTGAAGTTTAAGCCAAAGTCTGAACTTGGAAACATAATTTCACTTCCTAAAGGGGTAATCTAACGAATTCCAGACTTATGCCACAATTTAGAATCCCTTGCATTATCCCTTTAAAAGGTGGGAAAAGTAAATTTATGGTGTAAATTGAACAATTTAGGGAGATGCTAGGATTATCAGCATTCAGTTAAAAGTTACTGAGTTATTATCAGCATTCACCTAAACGTTACTGAGATGAATAACTTAAAATAATTACATCCATATACTGAAATGAATAACTTAAAAATAATTACATCTTTAGGCTGGGCCCGGTAGCTCATGCCTGTAATCCCAGCACTTTGGGAGGCCAAGGCAAGTGGATCACCTGAGGTGAGGAGTTTGAGACCAGCCTGGCTAACATGGCAAAAACCCGTCTGTACTAAAAATAAAAAAATTAGCTGAGTGTGGTGGCGCGCACCTGTAATCCCAGCTACTTGGGAGGCTGAGGCAGGAGAATCGCTTGAACCCAGGGGGTGGAGGTTGCAATGAGCCGAGATCATGCCACCATACTCCAGCCTGGGAGACAGAACAAGACTCCGTCTCAAAAAAAAAAAAAAAAAATTACATCTATACGTATGTTGCCAAGATGCTATGTAAGAATACTACAAAAATATCAGTTGAGTATATTTAAATTAGAAAAAAATGCTTAGTGTTTGTTGAGCTCTTACTGTCTTAGCATCGTTAGTGCTTCTCATGTAGTATGTCACTCAGTCCTCACAGGTAACTCGTGAGAGTTGTTGTTATACTCATCGGGATAAATATTAGGCTGGTGAAAAAGTAATTGCAGTTTTGCTATTGAAAGTAAAAAACCACAATTACTTTTGCACCAACCTAATAACCTATGGTCATACACCCTGATAGTAAGTGGTGGTGTTGCTTGTAAAATCAGATGCTTTGACTAAAATAATGGTGCTGTTCATCACCATATTGGCTGAAGAAAAGTCACCATGGATTGTTTATATCACCTGAATTTCAAATAGTTGAGGTATGGAGATATACAGGTTGTGAAAGCTTTTTGATTCAAAGATGTGGAACATTGTGTCATTTAACATATACCATTTCACTTTTTACTGCTACTCACCTGGAAAGCAAATAATTTTTTAAATATTTGACTCATTTTATAAAATATTTTTTAATTTAAAATTTAATCTGAGTATATTTTTCTGAGAAATACCTGAGCATATCTCAATATTTTATATCTAAATCTAGCATTTATATTTTATCTTAGAACTTTGACTTATATAGATCTCTGTGAGGTACTAATTAAATTCTACGAATATTTACTGAGCATTTGAGCATCTTCTATGTGCAAGGGGCTGAATGAGCTGGTTGAGAACAAAACAGGGAAGGGAGTTAACATTTATTGAACACCTGTTAAATTTCAGATAGTCTTAGGTTACTTTAGATCTTCATCTCATTTAATCCATATAGTAACTTTGTTAGTAGGTACAATCCTCATTTTATACCACAGGAAACTTAGGCATGGAGGAGTTAAGCTCTCATCACCTAAATGGCAGTTCTGGAATTTGAACCTAAGCCCATGCTACTTTTCTAACACACAGTACTGCCTCATGTGTAAATATAAATTGGATTCCTGTTTCTAGTTTATAGTCTAGTCCAGGAGTTCACAAAGTGGAGTCTGCAGATGGACTGCTGGTGGTCCGTGATTTCACTTTTGGTTGTCACAAGTTCACAACTATAGTCGTTCGTCAGTATTCGTGGAGGGTTGGTTCCAGTACCCCCACTGTGGATACCAAAATCCATGGATGCTGAAGTCCCTTACATAAAAAGCTGTAGTATTTGCATATAACTTACATCCTCCCATATACTTCACGTCATCTCTAGATTATTTATAATAACTAATACAAGCCAGGCATGGTGGCTCACATCTATAATCCCAGCACTTTGGGAGGCTGAGGCGGGTGGATCTCTTGAGGCCAGGTGTTGGAGACCAGCCTGGACAACATGGTGAAACCCCGTCTCTACCAAAAAGTACGAAAATTAGCTGGCATGGTGGTGCATGCCTGTACTCCCAGCTACTCAGGAGGCTGAGGCACGAGAATAGCTTGAACCCGGGAGACGAAGGTTGCAGTGAGCCGAGATCACGCCACTGCACTCCAGCCTGGGTGACAGAGCAAGACTCCATCTCAAAAAAAAAAAAAAAATAATAATAATAATAACTAATACAGTGTAATGCTATAGTTGTTGTACTGTATTGTTTGGGGAATAATGGTAAGAAAAAAAGTCTGTAAATGTTCAGTATAGATGCAGCCATTCACTTTTATCGATAAATATTTTCAATCCGTGGTTGGTTGAATACACAGAAGCAGAACCAATGGATACAGAGGGCTAACTGTGTTTTTATGATAATGTTAAAATGTTACTGCTTTTTTCACTGATGATGCAAAAGCAATGACGGGTAAGACTGCTGGCACCTTAGCACAAGTTGAGAGAGTGGCATCAGACTGTATCATGGTCATTGTTTGTTTTTACCACCATGCACTCACAGGAGAAGAAAAAGAATAGTTGCACTTACAAATGTCCTTGGTACAGAGACCTGGCATAGTGGCTTGTCCCAGTAATCCCAGGATTTTGGGAGGCCAAGGCAGGAGGATCGTTTGAGCCCATGAATTCGAGACCAGCCTGGGCAACATAGTGAGACTCCCATCTCTAAAAAAAATAAAAATATCCTTGATGCAATAGTAAAAATATTATTATTTTTAAATAGGTCTCAAACTCCTGGCTTCAAGTGATCCTCCTGCCTCAGCCTCCCAAAGTTCTGGGATTACAGGCATGAGCCATCACAGCCAAAATATTTATTAAATCTGAATCTTCTAATGAATATCTTTTTTTTTTTTTTTTTTTTTTTTTAAGACACAGGGCCTCTCTGTGTTACCCAGTCTGGTCTTGAATTCCTGGGCTCAAATGATTCTCCTGCCTTGGCCTCCCAAAGTGCTGGAATTACAGGCATGGGATTCTATGCCTGGCTTTCATTTTTAAAAATTGAGATATTAATCACATATTATAAAATTCACCTTTCAGAAGTACATAATTCAGCCAGGCACGGTGGTTCATGCCTGTAATCCCATCACTTTGGGAGGCTAAGGCAGGCAGATCACTCAAGGTCAGGAGTTTGAGACCAGCCTGGCCAACACGGTAAAACCCTGTCTCTAGTAAAAATACAAAAATTACCCAGGTGTGGTGGCACACACCTGTAGTCCCAGCCACTTGGGAGGCTGAGGCAGGAGAATCGCTTGAACCTGGGAGGCAGAGGTTGCAGTGAGCTGAGATTGCACCACTGCACTCCAGCCTGGGTGACAGAGCAAGACTCAGTCTCAAAAAGCAAAGCAAAACAAAAAAACAAAAATACAATTCAGTGGTTTCCAACATTTTCACAAGATTGTGCAACTGCCACCACTGTCCAATTCCAGAACATTTCCATCATCCCAAAAAGAAACTTCATACTCCTTCCCTCTCCCTTTTCTCTCTCTCCCTAACACCAGATAACTACTAATCTACTTTCTATCTCTGTGGATTTACCTATTCTGGACGTTTCATATAAATTGGATAATACAATATGTGGTCTTTTGTGTCTGGCTTCTTTCAGTTAGCATAGTGCTTTCAGGGCTCATCCATGTTATAGCAAGTTGTTATGGTTTGGCTGTGTCCCCACCCAAGTCTCATCTTGAATTGTAACTCCTACAATTCCCACATGTCGTGGGAGGAACCCGGTGGGAGGTGATTGAATTACAGGGGTGGCGGGTCTTTCCTGCGCTATTCTCATGATAATGAATGAGTCTCATGAGAGCTGATGGTTTTAGAAACGGGAGTTTACCTGCACAAGCTCTCTTTGCCTGCTGCCATCCATGTAAGATGCGACTTGCTTCTCCTTGCCTTCTGCTGTGATTGTGAGGTCTCCCTAGCAGTGTGGAACTGTAAGTCCGTTAAACCTTTTCTTCCCAGTTTCAGGTATGTCTTTATCAGCATCGTGAAAACAGAGTAATACAGAAGTGTAACTACTTGATTTCCTTTTTTTAAAAAAAAGCTTTATTGAGATAAAATTCACAGACTACACAGTTAATCCATTTCAGGTGTATGTATTTTTTTTTTTTTTAAAGAGATAGGGTTTCATTGTGTTGCCCAGGCTGGATTACAGTGGCTCTTCGTAGGCATGATTATAGCAAACTATAGCCTTGAATTCCTGAGCTCTCTTGATTCTCAGACCTCAACCTTTCAAGTACCTGGGACTATAGATGTGCACCTCTGCACCTGGCAAAGTGTACAATTTGATGGTTTTTAGCATATTCACATACAACCATTGCCACAGTTTATTTTAGAACATTTTTATCACCTCAAAGAGAACCTGCACCATTTAACTTTTACCCTGCTATCTCCCTGTTCCCCGCAAACCAAAGAACTACTAATCTACTTTATTTCTCTATATGTGTCCCAATTCTAGACTTTATATGAATGAGATAATATGTGAACTCCAGTTTCTCCACATCTTCACCAACACTTGTTATAATCTGACTTTTTGGTTTTACCAATCCTACTGGGTGTGAAGTGCTATGTCACTGTGGTTTTTTTTTTTTTTTTTCATTGTTTCCTAATGAGTAGTGATGTTGAGCATCTTTTGATGTGCTTATTGTCCCTCTTCTTCTTCTTTTTTTTTTTTTTTTGACAGAGTCTTGCTCTGTTGCCCAGGCTGGAGTGCAGTGGCGCGATCTTGGCTTACTGCAAGCTCTGCCTCCCGGGTTCACACCATTCTTCTGCCTCAGCCTCCTGAGTAGCTGGGACTACAGGTACCTGCCACCATGCCCAGCTACTTTTTTTTTTGGTCTTGTTAGTAGAGATGGGGTTTCATCATGTTAGCCAGGATGGTCTCAATCTCCTGACCTCGTGATCGACCCACCTTGGCTTCACAAAGTGCTGGGATTGTATTGTCTATTTTTATACTTTCTTTGGAGAAGTGTATATTCAAATCCATTGCCCATTTTAAAATTTAGTTGCCTTTTTGTGTTTGAATTGTAAGAGTTCTTTATATATTCTGGATATTAATCACTTATCAGTTACATGATTTGTAAATACTTTTCCCATCTGTGGGTTTTCTTTTTCACCTCTTGATATTATCCTTTGATGCACAAAACTTTAAAATTTTGACAGAAATACCTGGACCTCTTGTTTATCTAGTTTTTTCCTTTGGTTCCATGTACTTTGTTTTATTTAGGAAGCCATTGCCTAATTAAAGGTCATGAAGATTATACCTGTATTTTCTTGTAAGAGTTTTACATTTTCATCTCTTACATTTAGGTCGTTGATCTATTCTGAGATAATGTTTGTGTATGGCGTGAGGTAGGCAGTCTAACTTCATTCTTTTATTTTTTTTTTGAGAGAGGGTCTCACTCCTGTTACCCATACTGTGCAGTGGCACAATCAAGGCTTACTGCAACCTTGACCTTCCTGGGCTCAGGTGATCCTCCTGCCTCAGCCTCCTGAGTAGCTGGGACTACAGAGGCACACCACCATGCCCAGCTAATTTTTTTTTTTTTTTGTAGAGACAGGGATTCACTATGTTGCCCAGGCTGGTTTCAAACTCCTGGGCTTAAGCAATCCACTCACATAGGCCTCCCAAAATGCTAGGATTACAGGTTTGAGCCACCACTCCCGGCTCCGCATTCTTTATTAGGATTATGTTCCATTATTTATGACCAAAAAAAGTAAAATAAAATAACACTGGCTTTAAAAATGATATAAGTCTATTTTTTGTCTTGTATAAAGAAGTCCAGAAATAGCCTAGGACTGGTTTAGTGCTGTGCAATATCAGAGAACTAGTTTTTTTCTGTATTTGTTGCTTTGCTATTCTCAACATGTGGCCTCTTCCTCATAGTCTTAAGTTTGCGGTGCTTGTACTCCAACCATCTCATATACATTTCCAGCCAGGAGGAGGGAGAAGTGCCTAAAGAATAATGTACCCAATTCTTTTTTTTTTTTTTTTTTGAGACAGAGTCTCGCTCTGTCGCCCAGGCTGGAGTGCAGTGGCGCAATCCCAGCTCACTGCAAGCTCTGCCTCCTGGGTTCACACCATTCTCCTGCCTCAGCCTCCCGAGTAGCTGGGACTACAGTTGGCTGCCACCATGCCAGGCTAATTTTTTGTATTTTTTTAAGTAGAGGCAGGGTTTCACTGTGTTGGCCAGGATGGTCTCGATCTCCTGACCTTGTGATCCACCCGCCTCGGCCTCCCAAAGTGCTGGGATTACAGGCGTGAGCCACCGTGCCTGGTCCCCAGTTCTTATAAGGACATTTTCTAGAAATCACACCTAATACTTTTATTCATGTCCTTTGGCTTGAACTAGTTACATGACCCCATTTAGCTGCAAGGGAGGCTGGAAAACATAGTCTTCCTTCTGATAAGCATTTAGCTAAAACTTATGTATTCTTTTACTGGGAAGAAGGAGCGAGAGAGGATATTGGGCAACAACCTCCCAGGCCTGTCACAGTGATCTAAGTGAGGTTCTTTTACTCCCTGCTGCTGCTGTTTTCTTCCCTGCCTCTCTCACTTTTCCAGTGGATTTTTATTATTAAGACATGATTCAGGGTCCTAGGGTAGGGATCACCATATACCCAGGTTCTTCTTTGCCATCCTGGGAGAAGGACAAAGGTGGGGTGGAGCCAGTTCAGATCTTCCCAAGAAATGTGCCTTCTGCCCATGGTCATCCAAGGCTGAGAGGCCCAGGGTATAGGGCAGAGAGACTTGTATACACACTGGTACAATTCACAAACAGAGACATCACCCCCGTGATGTATGTATGTATGTATGTATTATGTATGTATGTATGTATGATGGAGTCTTGCCCTGTCACCCAGGCTGGACTGCAGTGGTGCGATCTCGGCTCATGGCAAACTCCGTCTCTCAGTTTCAAGTGCTTCAGCCTCCTGAGTAGCTGAGAATACAGGCAGCTGCCATCGTGCCCAACTAATTTTTGTATTTTTAGTAGAGACAGGGTTTCATCATGTTGGCCAGGTTGATCTTGAACTCCTGACCTTAAGTCATCCACCAGCTTCGGCATCCCAAAGTACTGGGATTACAGGCGTGAGCCACTGCACCCGGCCATACATTACCCACTTTAGCAGTCGTTGCCTTCTTGAAGTGGTGGAGGTCCAGGTATTTCTGCCAGCCATTCCTGGTCTGGTTCTGGTTGGGGAAGCGGCTGTCAAAAGGGGCAGTCCTGTAGTTCTTGATTTTGGTCTTGATGTCTTCTGCCATGGTGCAGTTCTCAGCTCAATGGCTACTCTCTGCTGTCTTCTTTTTTCAGAGACAGGGTCTCAGGCTGGAGAGTAGTGGCATGATCATAGCTCACTGCAGCCTCAAACTCCTGAGCTCACATTATCCCTCTGCCTCAGTGGCCCTGGTGGGACTACTGGTGTGTACCATTGCACCCACCTTATTTTCTGCTTCTTATTGGTAGTCTGATATATAAAAAGGCTCATAATTCTCTTCCTATTGTATTTTTTTTAATGTAACATGTAACATCTGAGTTATTACATTCAGGTGGTTCTTCTGTTTTAATATGGATCACTAGTATTCTTCCTTTCTTCTTGATTAATTTAGAACTTTTCTATTTTAAATAGGCTACCCATAAGGTATTTGAAGATTTTCATGCTGGTGTGCATTTACCTTTTCTTTTTTGCTATCCACTTCATGCTTGCTGCCTACGTTAGATGCTTTCAAAATGTACAGCACTGACTGCTGACTAGTGCTGCTGTGTGTCTTAGCACTTTATAAATTTACAGTAATTGCACTTAGATGTAGTTGTAATGTGTAAACTCCTGTAGTAATGTAGAGAACACTTTAGTTGTATTATTTACTTTGTTTGGAAAATGGATGTGTTTGCTTGTACTATGTCTTCTCTCATTGTTTTAAAGCTTTAAATATATAATTGTGCTGAGCTTAAAATGGTATTACAATATCTGTTGCATTTTATTCGATCAAAAATTCTCAGCACCTTTTACAGAATATTAATTGGCTAAGAGTAATACTGTTTGAAGCAAGAGGCTGTGAAAGGAAGAATAATGAGCCATGACTAAAGAGCTGTTTTTATTTAAATTGTCAAGGTTCGTTGTATTTCCAGAGGTTCTGCCTTGATCAAAGTCTTTAATAACCACAAGTAAGTGAAAATGCATTTTTAACACAAACTCTATACCGTATTCCACGAAGGTAACTTGAAGAGCCATTGCTTTTGTGTGGTAACTGATCTTACCAGAGTAGATTAGTTTAATTAATAAGCTAGTTTTTATAATTAAAGTGTAATTGGAAGAATAATTCATGAACATGCTGTTGATGGCCTGAGTGTTTTCACTGGTGCTGCAGTGCTGTCATCAGTGTGTGCATTGTCCTGAGAGTTCCTCATTGTGTGGTAACTGATCTTACCAGAGTAGATTAGTTTAATTAATAAGCTAGTTTTTATAATTAAAGTGTAATTGGAAAAATAATTCATGAACATGCTGTTGATGGCCTGAGTGTTTTCACTGGTGCTGCAGTGCTGTCATCAGTGTGTGCATTGTCCTGAGAGTTCCTCATTGTGGCTCCGGTAGGTGCTTAGAAGCTTTAGGCTTGACCTCTTGACCCACAGACACACTTCAACCTTGAATATACACTTTCCTCTGAGTGTGTGTTGCTGTGTTTGGATACTCTTACAAAATTATGACACGTTCTTTTTTTATGGCAAGATATTTTATTTCCAGTATTTTAAAAATATTTGCTCAAGAATTTAGGAAAATATTCATGGTTCGTTTTATAAAGTAGGAGCATATTCTTGATCTATCCGGAGAGGATGTCATTGAGAAACCTAAAGATATGAGGCTTCTGGCACTGGAAAATAGGGCTTTTCTTCAAATGCCCCATTGTCATGTGAAAACAAAGCACAATACTATAAATGTCTTCCTTTCCCCCAAACTACTGCCTGTCTTTATGCTAGGTGAGGTTTGTCTCAACAAGTTTTTCATTCCAAAGTTAATATTTTCAAAAATAGTCTTTTTTATATTATTCATACCTGAACAGAATTATTATTGTAGATTTTCTGTGTGGTAGATTTTCTTACTGTGGCAGGTTTTCTGTGGCCTGGCAACATTTCAGGTTGTCTAGGCTGCATGGAGCTTTGATGTAAGAGTAGAATCGACTGAAGAATTCCTAACTTGAAAATTATTTCATAACAGATTACATAATTTTGTAGGTGAATACACAAAGTATGTGCAGATGATCATATTTAAATTTATTCAGGTCTCTTATACATAGCATGTGGACTTCTAAATATCCATCACTCAGTCTCTTAGAGAAGAACTCTCTAGAAGACGAATAGAATTCCACCTTTAAAAATTGGAACACAGGCCGGGCACGGTGGCTCACGCTTGTAATCCCAGCACTTTGGGAGGCCAAGGCGGGCGGATCACGAGGTCAGGAGATCGAGACCACGGTGAAACCCCGTCTCTACTAAAAAATACAAAAAATTAGCCGGGCGTGGTGGCGGGCGCCTGTAGTCCCAGCTACTCGGAGAGGCTGAGGCAGGAGAATGGCGTGAACCCGGGAGGTGGAGCTTGTAGTGAGCCGAGATTGCGCCACTGCACTCCAGCCTGGGCGGCAGAGCGAGACTCCGTCTCAAAAAAAAAAAAAAAAAAAATTGGAACACATTTGAACACCATAGAAAAAGGATTGAGAATCATAAGGAAAGCATACCTGTAGTGTTTGTGGGCATGAATAAAGTTCAAGGAATGTAATGAAGTCATCTTGTCAAAATAGTGCTTTGATTTTCAAGCAGCCTTTTTGGAAGTGGGGGAGGAGTTTAAGGCAAATTGTCAAATTTCTGTTAAATGTTTGCAAGAAAATATTACCTTGTAGTTAATCTCTCTACTTTTCAGAGTACCTTCTTATAAGACCCTTCATGATAATAGGACAGATAATAATAACAAATGTTTATTCAGAGTGACTTACTCAAGGTCACATCACCAAACTCAGTGATATATTAAGACACAGGTCAAAACAACATTATTACATTTTTATTAGGGGGCCAGGCAGAATAGTAAATTATACCAAACTCAGAGTCAGGTGGCAGGCTAAGGTGAACAGCTCCCTTGTCATTCTTTCTCTACACACCTGCCAAAATGATTATATATTTATTTATATTTATTTTTTGAGACGAAGTCTTGCTCTGTTGCCCAAGCTAGCGTGCAGTGGTGTGATCTCGGCTCACTGCAACCTCCGCCTCGCAGGTTCAAGTGATTCTCCTGCTTCAGCCTCCCTAGTAGCTGGGATTGCAGGCACTCGCCACCATGCTCGGCTAAGTGTTTGTATTTTTACTAGAGATGGGGTTTCACCATGTTGGCCAGGCTGGTCTCAAACTCCTGGCCTCAAGTGATCCACCAGCCTTGGCCTCCCAAAGTGCTTGGATTACAGGCATGAGCCACCATGCCCTGCCCTCAAAATGATTATTTAAAAAGATAAATCAGCCAGGCGCGGTGGCTCACGCCTGTAATCCCAGCACTTTGGGAGGCTGGGGCGGGTGGATCACGAGGTCAGGAGTTCAATACCAACCTGGCCAGGATGGTGAAACCCCGTCTCTACTAAAAATGCAAAAAAATTAGCTGGGTGTAGTGGCGGGCACCTGCAATCCCAGCTATTCAGGAGGCTGAGGCAGAGAATTCCTTGAACCCAAGAGGCGAAGGCTGCAGTGAGCTGAGATCACGCCACTGCACTCCAGCTTGGGCGACAGAGTGACACTCTGTCTCAAAAAAAAAAAAAAAAAAAAGACAAATCAGATCATATCACTCCATTGTGTAAAACCTCCCAGTGGCATCCAGTTGTTTATATAATATACTTATGTCCATTCCTCTCAGGCCATGCCATTTAGTTCCTTCCAGATGCCAAGCTCATTCCTACCTCATGGCTTTTTAACTTGCATATGCTGTTCCCTCTGCATGGCTGGCTGTTTCTTGTCAAGTTCAAGCAGAGTCATAGAGGCATGAGGTCTGAAGCTTGACTGCCCGGGATCAAGTATTTAACCTCTCAGTGTCTCAGTTTCCTCAACTGTAAAAAATTATGGATAATATAGGTAAATATACATCTTAGTGTTGTGAAGATTGAATGCATAGACATACAGTGCCTCATTTATAATAAGGGTTGGCTATACAAGTCTCATTCGGATATCACCTCCTCAATGAGACCTCTTTTGGTCATTTAATCTAAATTAGCCACCTGGCCCCCAGGCACATAATGCATATAGTTATCTGAAAACTTTTTATTGTATATTTATTTTCATTTTTATGTCTCTCCCACTATAATGTAGGCCCACGAAAGCGAAGATATTTTCTGTCTGTTGTACTCCCAGTGCCTACATCACTATGCATTTGTTAAGTGAATTAATGAAAGTCAGGTCTACCCCAGAAGGTCTTTTGTTTTTTTTTGCTTTTTTTTTTTTGGAGTGGGGATCGAGTCTCGCTCTGTTGCCTAGGCTGGAATGCAGTGGTGCAATCTTGGCTCACTGCAGTCTCTACCTCCTGGGCCCAAGTGATCTTCTCACCTCAGCCCCCCGAATAACTGAGAGTACAGATGTGCACCACCGCGCCCAGCTAATTTTTGTATTTTTAGTAGAGACGGGGTTTCACTATATTGACCGGGCTGGTCTTGAACTCCTGACCTCAAGTGGTCCTCCCGCCTTGGCCTTCCAAAGTGCTGGGATTACAGGCATGCACCACTGTACCCAGCCTACCCCAGGAGGTCTTCTTGAGTTCCATAAGACTGAAAGGCAATTTATGTTGTTTAGTTAAGGGAAGATGTTCACATGTATACCTGACACACATGGTAGGGGCTTGTTGGGAATGGTATAGAGAAGTAGTCAATGAAAAGGGGTTGAGCCATGGTATAAAATACATATTTTACTTTTTTTCTGTTTTCTTTTTAAAAATTTCTGTTTCTTCTAGCTGGTGAGTTCACGTCCCTGTACATAAGCCCATGAGCTTACTTGTGTCTTTAAATTTGAGGAGAGCTGATTGCCCCTCAGCATTATAAAGTTAGAACTTTCGCCAGGGGGGGTGGCTCACGCCTGTAATCCTAGCACTTTGGGAGGCCAAGGTGGGCGGATTGCCTGAGCTCAGGAGTTTGAGACCAGCCTGGCAACATGGTGAAATCCTGTGCCTACTTATTAAAATACAAAAAATAAGCCGGGTATGGCGGCGTGCGCCTGTAATCTCACCTACTCGGGGGGCTGAGGCAGGAGAAAGCTTGAACCCGGGAGACGGAGGTTGCAGTGAGCCGAGATCACACCACTGCACTCCAGCCTGGGCGACAGTGCAAGGCTCTGTCTCCAAAATAATAATAATAATAATAATAATAATATAATAATAATAATAAAATAAAGTTACAGCATTATTGAGCTTCTTCTAAAATAGTGTAAGTAGAAAGTGCTGATATGCAATTAGATACTCAGCGGTATTTGACAATTTTAGGAATCAGAGGGATGGTCCAAGATCCCGAGTAGGTGATCTGAGAGTAGGAATTTATGAATTATCAACTGAGTCAGGTTTGAAAGCAATATTATTATTTCCTTATATCTGTAACTCAGCCTCTTTCCTCTTTCTGAAACTCTTCCTACTTTTCTTCTGTTATTCTCTTCCTATTCTTGTAATCTTTGTTGTTTCTCATTGTCTTCATTCCCATGTTTTCCTTCTCATGTACCTAATGGAAACCCAAATGACATTTCCATTATTGTTCTTTGGTCCCTCAACCCAACATGCAAAATCAAATTTATTATCTCCACAGATAAAATTCCTCCTCTTTTCCCTATTTCTATTAGCAGAATACTGTTGTAATGACTTCCCTGGCTTAAAACCTTCAGTAATTTTTGACATCTGTCTCTCCTCCATCCCCAACAATCAAACAGAAACACACTCTGTCTTATATAAATCCTGTCTTCATTCAGTATTAAGATTTGAGTTCCTGTTCTGTGCCTGGTACATTGTATAGTCGTTCCCTTCTTTGTATTTAACTACCCCAATTCAGGATATCAACACATTATACTTTGCCTAATGAAGTAGCTTTGTAACCTCCCCCCACCCCAACCTCATATTTCTTTTTTCCAATCCAGTGTAACTCCACCGCCATATTAATTTCCTTGTACTTGAACCATGTGATTTCTCCACTGCCATATTAATTTCCTTGTACTTGAACCATGTGATTGGCCAAACTGTATTGCCCTTTTAGAATATACTTCACATTTTCTCACATCTATGACTTTGTTCATGCAGTTATGTCTCAGCTTCCTGAGGGCAAGAACTTTGTTTTATTTACTGTAATCCTCAATACCCAGACAGCACCTGGCATATATTGGGTATTCAATATTTGTTGACCAGGTTAGTCTTGAACTCCTGGGCTCAAGGGATCCTCCCCGCTTGGCTTCCCAAAGTGCTGGGATTACAGGTGTGAGCTACCACACCTGGCCCTCTCTGGAAGCTTTTTCTGATCTTCTGTGTATTTATACCTGTGACAGAACCCTCTTTCCTTTTTTTTTTTCTGTATCTGTGCTGACTTTGTATATATGATGTGTTTGCTGTAAGGTTAATATACGTAGTAAATTAACAAATATTTATTAAGTTCTTTTTTAATTTCAAGTATTGTATCTGGGTACTTGAGACAAAAAACCAGTAGAATGGAGTTCCTTTCAGTGAATTTACCATCTACTGGGAGATGAATCCATGATAATAGTAAAAGTAAGCAGTGATAAAAGCAATCTTGGGATATTATGGAAGCCTAGCCCATTCGAAGGGGATGGATAATAAAGAGAAGGAGGTAGGGTGGGGAAGAAGAGGCAATTCTAGGCAGTCACAGTAAAGAGCCGCATAACCGGTACCAGTGATTAGAGTGTGAATAAAAGGGAATGGTGAGAAATGAAGCCAGTAGTGAAGGGGCCTGTACTGTTGTAATTGAAGAGGCAGTGTTATATTGTTACTGTTACCCTTTTTGTTGGGGGAAGAGGAAATACTTGGATGACTAATTCCCCGTAGAACCATCAAGAGGAGCTGAAGTGAGCAAAGGCCAAATAATTTATGGACTGGCCATAAATTATTTTTTGCCATTGGCTATTTATCACCATTGGCTGTTACCAAAGGGTATTTATCACCTTGGCTACCCAATTCGTTGAGAACTCTATAGATACCTAGAAGTCTACCCCGCATCTTACTACTTTGAGACGACCACTTAAGATAATCTTAAGTTTTTTCTGTTATTCACCCCCATGTTTCCCTCCCTCCCTCCATTCCCCCCTTC
The DNA here is from genome assembly GCF_028878055.3 of Symphalangus syndactylus. Lineage (NCBI taxonomy): Eukaryota > Metazoa > Chordata > Mammalia > Primates > Hylobatidae > Symphalangus > Symphalangus syndactylus. The sequence continues at coordinate 19,221,332 of NC_072440.2, forward strand.
CCCTTCCCCTCCTTCCCTCTTTCCCCCTTTCCCCCTTCCCCTTTCCCTCCTTTCCCCCTTCCCTCCTCCCCTCCTTTCCCCCTTACTCTTCTTCCCTCTTCTCCTCCCTTCCTCTCCCTCCCCCTTTCCCCTTCCCCTCCTTCTCTTTCCCTTTCCTTTCCCCTTCCTTTCCCTTTTTCTTTCTCCTTCTTTTCTTTTCTTTCTTTTCTGCTGTTGAGAAGTCTGATGCCATTTATTACATATCACAATTTTGTGGGTGAGGATTTTGGACAGGGCTTAGCTTAGGGATTATTCTGCCTGCTCCATATGGTATTAACATGGATCCATACAGTGTTAAGTGTCATCTCTTAGTGTTATTCAGCAGGTGACTAGGCTTGTCTGGGGTGGCCAGGATGGCTTTGTTCATATGCCTGGCACCTTGGTGGGGATGTCTGGAAAGCTGGACTCATCTGGATTCCTCTGCCCTTCTGTGTAGTCATGAGACCTCTTTTTTTTTTTTTTTTTTTTTTTTTTGAGACGGATTCTCACTCTGTCGCCCAGGCTGGAGTGCAGTGGCACGATCTCGGCTCACTGCAAGCTCTGCCTCCCGGGTTCAGGCCATTCTCTGGCCTCAGACTCCTGAGTAGCTGGGACTACAGGCGCCCACCACCACGCCCGGCTAATTTTTTTGTATTTTTAGTAGAGATGAGGTTTCACCTTGTTAGCTAAGATGGTCTCGATCTCCTGACCTCGTGATCCGCCTGATGAGACTTCTTTTTAAGATCTGTCCATCAGGGTAGTTGGACTTCTTACATGGGGGCACAGGGCTCCAAGAGACCAAGATAGAAGCTGCCAGTCCTCTTAAAGTCTAGACCCTGAACTGGCATACCATCACTTTCACTGTTCTTGATTGGTCAAGGCAGAGGCTAGCTCAGATTCAAGGTCAAAGGAAATAAACCCCACCATTAATGGGAGGGAAGTGTCAGGCAATTTGTAGCCATCTTTAATCTGTCACATTACTCTTCCATGTGCTTTCCATTGTTTTATTTTTCTGTTGCTTGTACTCCTCGTTTTTAGATGATTTCCAAGATGAAGAAGGAATAGGAAGGCCTATTTGCCATCTCTAAAGCCTGGTAGTTTTTAAGATGTCTGAAGATAATGGGGGTGGTAGAGACAGAGGCAGGGGCAGTTAATTAGCCAAGACTTGATGTTTTCCTCATCTTCTATACAGTCACTTTTTTTTTTTGAGACATAGTTTCACTCTGTCATCCAGGCTGTAGTATGGTGGCACAGTCTTGACTCACTGCAACCTTTACTTCCTGGATTCAAGCAGTCCTCCTGCCTCAGCCTCCCAAGTAGCTGGGACTACAGGCATGCATCACCATGCCTGGCTGTTTTCCTCATCTTCTACTGTAGGACGTAGGGCAGTACCTAGTACATATATAGTAAGCTATCAGGAAACACTTGTTCAGTTGATTTGAATTCCTTCATACCAGATTTTACATACACACACACACACACACACACACACAGAGACACCCATACCCACCTACACCCACCCCCACCCCTACATACCTGCTTAGACAGTAAGAGTTTTCAAGATTAGGTTTACTACATTGAAAGTAAATCAATGAGAATTAAAGTAAAAATATGTCCAGCTAAAAGAAAGTTCATTGATTGAAAACAATTTTTTTTTACCAATTGTTTAAAAATTTTTTTCAGAAGAACCATACCATTTGGTCACATAGAACCACCTTTTTGTCATGGGTCATGATAAAGAATTGTGCTAGTGCTCATGTTTTAGAGTTGTCAGTAGCTGTCTACGTTCTTCCATTCTTCTCACACATTTCATGCTGCTGCTTCTAGGTACGTATGTTGTTCTGTACAGGCAGAAGGCATGCAGCCCTAAAGCGGGTAGGGCGGAGAAAAGATGAGGCATAATCAGGCCAGCAAAAGCGGGAAACAGATGGGTTGTGGGAGATGACCCTGCCCCCATGTTGTTTTTGTTCTGGCTGCTATTGATCATACGTGAATCAGCAGCCCAGAAACTGGAGTTACTGATCCTTTGATAAAAAAAGAAAGTTTGATCTTAGACTCAGTAGAGTTATAAATTACAACTCTAAAAAGTGATGCAAGTTTTACAGTAAATACAGTTATAGGAGTATTCAGGAATTGGTAAAGGGGACTTAATTATGATGGCTATACCTCAACATTTTTGGGTCTTGTCTCTAGATTATCATAGTTTACGAGACATTATCCTATGGGCTCTTTCAAAATGAATAGAGAGTAGTGTGTTTGTTAGAGAAGTGAATCCAATGTGTATATTTTATGCCAAATTAGTCTTTTGTCAGTGCTTATATATGACTTCTGGTCTATTTTCTAATCTCAAGGTTAAGGAAACCTTGCTGTGTCTCACTGAGTCTTCCCATCATTCTGTGGAAGAATCTTATTTTTTAAAAAATACTAGAAGAATGTTATCAAACATATACAAATGTAGAGATAATAGCATAATGAATTTCTAAATACCTAATAATCAGCTTCAACATTATCAACATTCTGCCCCTCTCGTTTTATGTATTCTTTCTCACTCCCTGCCTCATGGCCTTGACGGAAGGATTTTATCGTTGTATAGTATAGTTTAATATTGGTGTTTTAAAGGATGTATCCTGAAACTTTTGAAATCCCTAAATTAACAAATAGCATTATATAATTTACCCAATAAAAATATTTGGTAAAGTGTGTGTGTGTGTGTGTGTGTGTGTGTTTATAGATATATGTGTAAATTTTAAGTGATCTCTTTAAGCCCTTAATAATTCTGTAAATATGGAACTTAATTACAGAACTATTCTGAATCGAACACTTGCTAAAGCAGTTTTTCAGATTGCTTATTTCTTTTATTCTGGTTAGTAGTAGGCACAACCATCGGGTTCAGGTCTATAGAATTTGATATTCCTATTTTCTTTCTTTTCTTTTTGCATTGTAATATAGTATCAAACAGTCCTTTCTTTAAACTATTAAAAAATGTATGTGTCCTGTCGGGCAAGGTGGCTCACGCTTGTAATCCCAGCATTTTGAGAGGCCAGCGTGGGCGATCGCTTGAGGCCGTGAGTTTGAGACCAGCTTGGGCAACATAGTGAGATCTTGTCTCTACAAAAAAGTGAAAAAATAGTCAGGTGTGATGGCACACGCCTATAGTCCTAGCTGCTTGGGAGGATCACTTGAGCCCAGGAGTTTAAGGCCGCAGTGAGCTATGATCATTCCATTGCACTCTAGCTTGGGTGGCAGAGTAACACGCTGTCTGAAAAAAGAAAAAAAAACGTATGTGTTCTAAGAAACACCTTTCTTCCCCCCTGGGATGTGTATCACTCTGTTGCCCAGGCTGAAGTGCAGTGGCATGATCACAGCTCACTGCAGCCTCAACCTCCCTGGGGTCGAGGTGATCCTCTTACCTCAGCCTCAGGAGTAGCTGAGACTGCAGATGCACACCACCATGCCTAACTTTTGTGTGTTTTATAGAGATGGGGTTTTGCCATGTTGCCCAGGATTGTCTTGAACTCCTGGGCTCTAGCGATCTGCCCACCTTGGCCTTCCCAACTGCTGGGGATTACAGGTGTGAGCCATTGCGCCTGGGTGAAACATTATTTTTAAAACTTTCTTGGCTGGGCACAGTGGCTCACCCTTGTAATCCTAGCATTTTGGGAGGCCGGGGCGGGTGGATCACCTGAGGTCAGGAGTTCGAGACCAGCCTGGCCAACATGGTGAAAACCCATCTCTACTAAAAACACAAAAATTAGATGTAGTGTTGCATGCCTGTAATCCCAGCTACTCGGGAGGCTGAGACATGAGAATCACTTGAACCTGGGAGGCAGAGGTTGCAGTGAGCCAAGATCGTACCACTGCAGCCTGGGTGGTGGAGCGAGACTGTCTCAAAAAAAAAAAAAAAAAAAAAAAACCCAAGAACTTTATTTTCTCTTCATGCTTAGCATTGCACTTGGACTTGGGTTGGCTTTCTTTTGGGGGGCCATTTTTTACAAAGTTTCTTTAAATCATTTTCTAGAAATACTAGTTATGTTCACTAAATGCATAAGAGCATCACAAACTCATGAAGTTAACTTCGTGCTTCATTAGAAAAATATTGATACCATGTGATGGATTTTTATTGTCTCTTGGGAATCGTAACACATGTAAATGCTAAATCTCTGAATTCCAGCAATAATAATAATTCAAAGTAGTAGGAAGAAGTTTGTTCTGAATTAGTGAAAAGTAAATTAAATAATTAACTTCATTTTAAAGAATATATGGTTTTGGCGAGGCACAGTGGCTTATTCCTGTAATCCTAGCACTTTGGGAGGTTTAGGTAGGAGGATCACTTTAGGCCAGGAGTTTGAGACCAGCCTGGGCAACATAGCAAAAACCTCCTATCTCCCCAACCCCCTGGAAAAAAAAAAAATGTTGAGCATGCTGATGTGCCTGTCGTCCTAGCTACTTGTGGGGCTGATGGGGGAGGATCACTTGTGCCCAGGAATTCAGGGTTGCAGTGAGCTATGATTGTGCCACTGCACCCTAGCCTGGGCAACAGAGAGAGACCCTGTCCCTTAAAAAAAAAAAAAAAGAAAGAAAAAGGCTGGACTCGGTGAGCTCTCATGCCTGTAGTTCCAGCACTTTGGGAGGCCAAGGCAGGTGGCTCACTTGAGTCCAGGAGTTTAAGACCAGCCTGGGCAACATGGCAAAACCCCATCTCTACTAAAAATACAAAAATTAGCCGGGCCTGGTGGCGCATGCCTGTATTCCCAGTTACTTGGGAGGCTGAGGCAGGAGGATTGCTTGAGGCCGGGAGGTGGAGGTTGCACTGAGCTGAGAACTCGCCACTGTACTCCAGCCTGGGCGACGGGAGTGAAACCTTGTCTCAAAAAAAATAAAGTAAAACAATAAAATATGTGGTTTTATTCTTTCAAGCTCAGTAATATAAGTTTACTTAGTGGATTTTTTTTTTTTGCCAAGACATCTAAAAATAATTGTGATAAAAATCATATGTAACATTAAATTCACCTTTCCTCCTGCCTTGGGAGCTCTTAGATAATAAACTTACCTTTTAACCACTTTTTTTCCTTCTTTTTAAAATTTTTAGAAACTGTTTAAAATTTTTTTTAAAAAGAGACAGCGTCTTACTATGTTGCCCAGACTGACCTGGAACTCCTGGGCTCTAGCGATCCTCCCACCTCAGCCTCCCAGAGTGCTAGGATTACAGGAGTGAGCCACTGAGCCTGGCCACCTGGCACTCTTTTATATTACCCTGCCCCTGCCAAGTAGCATAAGATTTTACTTAATTTCACACCAAGTTATAGTATCAGAAATATCAGTTAAGTCTGAAATAATGGGGTTTTGCTGAGTTAAGAACTTTTTATATGAAACCATGATTCTAGCGCATCTGTTTAGCTATAGTATTTTAGTGGTACGAGGCTTGATGTTTCCTGTCCTTGACTTCCTAACATTATTTTTAGTGTTTCTGTATGTTTCTTGCAGTCTTCCTTGTGTCATCCAAATTTTCCCCAAGACGTGTCTGTCATGGTTCCCTAGATTATCTTTATGTATCTTTCATTTGCTTCTCTCTTTGTTCAGTTAACAACTATTAGAATGCTTGTTTTGTGTTAATACTTTTGCAAGGCCCATCTACTGCATACAGAGTTGTAATTGTTACAGTTAAATTTCTTAATTTTCTTATGAGAGATCTGAACTCTTACAATCCATAATGATTTAACAGCTGTTTATTGAAAACCTGTTACTCTATGTGAAACCACTTTTCCTAAGTCCTAGGGCTGAAGTTTTGATACCATTCTATTTTCCTTTAGAATAAGGAGGTTAGTTCTCAAGGGGTCCTTGAATGTCATAAAGTTGAAGTCTTTTTTTTAGTCTGAAAGGCTGCTGCTGTTAAAAGAAGCAAGCATGCTCTTTCAGAGTCAATGACAAAGAATACTCAGCCAGATGGATTAATCCTGTGTAACAGTTGTTTTTTTCCCAGTACACACAGAGACGTGGTTCAAACCATAATAAATCATAGACAAGATGGAAAAGAATTCTTTGACGTTTAGATTCTGAATTTTCTTAGTAGACATTTGTTGTTTTGTAATTTCTAAAATTATTCAAAACCTAAAAGAATTCCTTTCCCATTGTTTGCCCATGCTCAATTACCCTTGAGAATATTGAGTTCCTAATACTGAGCTGAAATATTTTTTTTGGACTTGTCTCCCTTAAGTCTTCTTCCAGTCTCTTTTAGAGTAGAGAGTCCTTAATATCTTTTTTCTTCATAATATTATCTCCCTCATGTTAATTGCTCTTATCTGGACCTTTTCCAGTCTAGTTTATTTTCTGTGAAATCTATCAACCAGAACTACAGTCAGGTTTGGGCACACTATTGCTTTACTTGAAGTTAGATCATAATGGTCTTTTTAGTTTTTTTTTTTTTTTTTTTGAGACGGAGTCTCGCTCTGTCGCCCAGGATGGAGTGCAGTGGCGCAATCTCGGCTCACTGCAAGCTCCGCCTCCTGGGTTCACGCCATTCTCCTGCCTCAGCCTCTCCGAGTAGCTGGGACTACAGGCGCCCGCCACCACGCCTGGCTAATTTTTTTGTATTTTTAGTAGAGACGGGGTTTCATCGTGGTCTCGATCTCCTGACCTCGTGATCTGCCCGCCTCGGCCTCCCAAAGTGCTGGGATTACAAGTGTGAGCCACTGCGCCCGGCCTTGGTCTTTTTAGTTTTTAGTGTCTTTCTTCACTTCATGGCTGTTCAATATTTTGTTGGTTTCTTCAACTAAAGCAAGTTAGATTAAAGTCTTCATAAAAGTTGGCAAGGAATGCCCAGGGAATCTCACTTTATAGATCAGAAACTATAGTCTTTTTATTATAAAAGCCATGTAAGTATTTTAGAGAAAATTTGGAACCTTAAAGAAAATTTTTTCATTGTCCAGTCAAACAGAACCCCTCTTTTGTGTCTTGGTATACTTCTTAAAATCTTTTTTCTTTGTGTAATATTTTAATATATGAGTATGTAGTTTTATGTCTTACTTTTCTTAAGTGTGGCTTTAGAATAAGCATTTCCCACATTAGAAATGCTTTATAAAAATTATTCTCATGGCTGGGCATGGTGGCTCACGCCTGTAATCCCAGTACTTTGGGAGGCCGAGGTGGGCAGATCTTGAGGTCAGGAGACCGAGACCATCCTGGCTAACATGGTGAAACCCCGTCTCTACTAAAAATACAAAAAAATTTAGTCAGGCGTGGTGGCAGGCACCTGTAGTCCCAGCTACTCCGGAGGCTGAGACAGGAGAATGGCGTGAACCCAGGAGGAGGAGCTTGCAGTGAGCTGAGATCACGCCACTGCACTCCAGGCTGGGCAACAGAGCAAGACTCTGCCTCAAAAAAAAAAAAAAAAATTATTCTTACTAACTACATAGGATTCAGTGAATGGAGATATATATATATATATATATAAAATATAAAATATATATATATAAAATTTTTTAAATTTATGAGGTTTAATTGGTTCATGGTTTTGCAGGCCTGTACAAGGATGGTGCTATCAAGGAGTTTTTACTCATGATAGAAGGTGAAGCATGTGCAGGCATGTCACAGGATGAGAGCAGGAGCAAGAGAAAGAAGGGGGGCAGTGCCACACACTTTTAAACAACTAGATGTTGCAAGAACTACTATCATGTGGACAGCACCAATCCATGAGGGATCTGCCCCCATGACTCAGATATCTCCCATCAGGTGCTACCTCCAACATTGGGGATTGCATTTCAGCATGAGATTTGGGTGGGACAAATATCAGAGTCATATCATTCTACCCCTAGTCCCTCAAGTCTCATGTCCTTCTTACATTTCAAAATACAATTATTTCTTCTCAGTAGTCCCCCGAAGTCTTAACTCATTGCAGCATTAACTCAAAGGTCCAACGTCTCATCTGGAGATAAGTTCCTTCCACCTATGAGCCTGTAAAATCAAAGATAAGTTATTTACTTCCAAGATACAATGGGGATACAGGCATTGAGTTAACATTTGCATTCCAAAAGGGAGAAATTGGCCAAAGGAAAGGGGCTACAGTCCCCATGCAAGTCTGAAACCCAGCAGGGCAGTCATTAAATCTTAAAGCTCCAAAACAGCCCTTAACTCCATGTCCCACATTCTGGGTACACTGATATAAAGGGGGGGGGTTCCCAAAGCCTTGGGCAGCTCTGCCTCTGTGGCTTTTCCACGCTGAGGTTGCATGCTGCTGGTGGCGCTACCATTCAGGGGTCTGGAGAGCAGTGGATGCTAGCTTACTTTACAAAAAGCTTTTAAGAATAGTGGTAGTTTGCCAGTGATGTAATTTATAATATTAGCATCGGCATATACTCCAGTGGCATAGTTTCTCCATGTCTGTTAGTCTCTTCTCAAACTGCTATAAAGAACTGCCCAAGATTGGGTAGTTTATAAAGGAAAGAGGTTTAATTGACTCACAGTTCCATAGGGCTGGGGAGGCCTCAGGAAACTTACAGTCATGATGGAAGGGAAAGCAAACACATCCTTCTTCACAAGGCGGCAGGAAGAAGTGCCAAGCAAAAGAGGAAAAGCCCCTTATAAAACCATCAGATCTTGTGAGAGCTCACTCACTATCATGAGAACAGCATGGAGGTAACCACCCCCATGATTCAATTACCTCCCACTGGGTCCCTCCCACAACACATGGGGATTATGGGAACTACAGTTCAAGGTGAGATTTGGGTGGGGACACAGCCAAACCGTATCATTCTGCCCCTGGCCCCTCCCAAATCATAGTTCTTCACATTTCAAAACACAAGTATGTGTGTCCAACAGTCCCCCAAAGTCTTAGATCATCCCAGTATTAACCCAGAAGTCCAAGTCCAGAGTCTCATCTGAGATAAGGCAAGTCCCTTCCACCTATAAGCCTGTAAAATCGAAAGCAAGTTAGTTACTTCCTAGATACAATGGGGGGTACAGGCATTGGGTAAATACACCCATTCCAAAGGGGAGAAATTGGCCAAAACAAAGGGGCTACAGGCCCCATGCAAGTCCAAAATCCAGTGGGGCAGTCAGATCTTAAAGCTCTGAAATGATCTTTGATTCCATGTCTCACATCCAGGACATGCAGATTCAGGAAGTGGGCTCCCATGGCCTTGAACAGCTCTGCCTCTGTGGCTTTGGAGGGTACAGCTTCACCCCTGGCTGCTTTCATGGGCTGATGTTGAGTGTCTACAGCTTTTCCAAGTGTATGGTGCAAGCTATAGGTGGATCTACCATTCTGGGGTCTGGAGGATTGTGGCCTTCTTCTCACAGTTCTACTAGGCAGTGCTCCAGTGAGGACTCTGTGTGGGTGCTCCAACCCCACATTTCCCTTCCATACTGCCCTAGTAGAGGTTCTCCATGAGGGCTGTACCCCTGCAGCAAACTTCTGCCTGGACATCCTCTGAAATCTAGGTGGAGGTTCCCAAACCTCAGTTCTAGACTTCCATGCACCTGCAGGCTCAACACCACATGGGAGCTGCTGAGGTTTTGGGCTTGCATGCTTTGAAGCCACAGCCTGAGCTGTACCTTGGCTCCTTTTATTCATGACTGGAGCTGAAGCAGCTGGGACTCAGGGCACGATGTCCTGAGGCTGCACAGAGCAGGAGGGCCCTGGGCCCATGAAACCATTTTTCCCTCCTATGCCTTTGAGGTGCTGCTGTGAAGGTCTGTGACATGCCCTGGAGACATTTTCCCCATTGTCTTGGTGATTAACGTTAGGCTCCTTGTTACTTATGCAAATTTCTACAGGTGGCTTGAATTTCTCCCCAGAAAATGAGTTTTTCTTTTCTATTGCATCATCACGGTACAGATTTTCTAAACTTATATGCTCTGCTTCCTCTTGAATGCTTTGCTGCTTAGAAATGTCCTCCGCCAGATACCCTAAATCATCTCTCTCAAGTTCAAAGTTCCACAGATCTCTAGAGTAGGGGCAAAATGCCACCAGTCTCTTTGCTAAAGCATGGCAAGAATCACCTTTATTTCAGTTTCCAACAAGTTCCTCATCTCCATCTGAGACCATCTCAGCCTGTACTTCATTGTCCCTATCACTATCAGCATTTTGGTCAAAGGCATTCAACAAGTCTCTAGGAAGTTCCAAACTTTCCCACAGTTTCCTGTCTTCTTCTGAGCCCTCTAAACTGTTCCAACCTCTGCCTGTTACCCAGTTTCAAAGTTGCTTCCACATTTTCGGGTATCCTTATAGCAGCATCCCACTCTATCAGTACCAATTTACTGTATTAGTCTGTTCTCACATTGCTGTAAAGAACTGCCTGAGACTGGGTAGTTTATAAAGGAAAGAGGTTTAATTGGTTCACAGTTTTGCAGGGCTGGGGAGGCCTCAGGAACTTACAATCATTGTGGAAGGAGAAGCAAACATGTCCTTTTTCACATGGTGGCAGGAAAGAGAAGTGCAGAGCAAAAGAGGAAAAGCCCCTTGTAAAACCATCAGATCTTGTGAGAACTCATAAGAATAGCATGGAGGTAACTGCCCCCATGATTCAATTACCCGCCACCAAGTCCCTCCCATGACATGTGTGAATTATGGGAACTACAATTCAAGATGAGATTTGGGTGAGGACACTACCAAACCATATTATCATGGTACCATCTAAACTTTCCGTTTTTTCTTCCATTTCCAGATTGCCATCACGAAAGCCAAAGTGGATTTCTCCAGTGTGGTGTGCCTGCCCCCTTCCGTCATTGCTGTGAATGGGCTGGACGGAGGAGGGGCCGGCGAAAATGATGATGAACCAGTGCTCGTGTCCCTATCTGCGGCACCCAGTCCCCAGAGCGAAGCTGTTGCCAATGAACTGCAGGAGCTCTCCTTGCAGCCCGAGCTGACCCTAGGCCTCCACCCTGGCAGGAATCCCAATTTGCCCCCACTTAGTGAGCGGAAGAATGGTGAGTAGATAAAGAATTATTGCATTCCCTGATTTGAACCAGGATCTTCATGTTTATAATGTTACAGATTCTTACTTTATTTCATGTTCCGTGAAAGTTTCTTATAATCTTAACATTTCTTGTAAAATAGATAGCTGTAAGTTAAAGTGATCATTGTAAGTCCAACATTTCCTGCCTGGATTATTATAATTTCTTTCTAATTTCTCTGCTTCCCTCACCCCATTCCTTCTGTAAATTCATTAATTCAGCCTGTATATTCATTAATATCAATGTATTATAAACTATGCTAAAATTAGGGATTAAATGGTAAACAAGCCTCTGTCATTAGGAAACATACTCTATCATATGGCCTTGTCAGAGTAATCTTTTAGGACTTCCTAGCTTACAACTTTTCAGTGATTGCCTTGTGGGATGAAACAAAAGCAAAATAAATGTCTTGCCGGGTGTAGTGACTTGGCCTGTAATTCCAGCACTCTGGGAGGCCGAGGTGCACAGATCACCTCAGGTCAGGAGTTCGAGACCAGCCTGGCCAACATGGTGAAACCCTGTCTGTGCTAAAACTACAAAAATTAGCTGGGCTTGGTGGCACACGCTTGTAGACCCAGCTACTGGGGAGGCTGAGGTGGGAGGATCGATTGAACTCAGGAGGCGGAGATTGCAGTGAGCCGAGATTGTGCCACAGCTCTCCAGCCTGGGCGACAGAATGAGACTCTATCTCAAATAAACAAATAAACAATAAATAAATAAGTGAATAAATTTCTTGGCATGTTTTATAAGGCTTTACAGAATCTGGTCTCTTTCTTTTAACATCTTCTCTTATTCCCCATTCCTAGTATTTGTTCCAGCCCATTAAACTGTCTTAAGTACTGTTTAAAAACCATGTACTCATACCTCAAACTTTTTTTAATTCAAAAAATCTATAATTTGTTATGAAATATTTAAGATTTGAGAAAATATATAAAGAGGCTGGGCGCGGTGGCTCACGCCTTTGGGAGGCCAAGGCGGGCGGATCTCCTGAGGTCGGGAGTTCGAGACCAGCCTGACCAGCATGGAGAAACCCCGTCTTTACTAAAAATACAAAATTAGCTGGGCTTGGTGGCACATGCCTGTAATCCCAGCTACTAGGGAGGCTGAGGCAGGAGAATCGCTTGAACCTGGGAGGCAGAGGTTGCAGTGAGCCAAGATTGTGCCATTGCACTCCAGCCTGGGCAACAAGAGCAAAACTCCGTCTCAAAAAAAAAAAAGAGAAAAAAGAAAAAATGTATAAAGAACAATATAGAAAATTGTGTGTTCAAATACCACCCAACTTACATACTTTGCGTAAATCTTCATTACCCCTGGAGGAAACTACTAACTTGAATTTGATATTTCATTGTCAAATATGTCTGTATTATTTTCCCATGTGAATATATTCTTAAGCAATATATAATGTTGTTTCTCATGTTTTAAAACTATATATGAGAGAAAATTATGTGTTCTTCAGTAATTTGTTTGTTGTTCAGTATTCATTTTCCTTGTAAGTTAAAGATATTCTGTATTTTCTTCTAATTCAAGCTGTTAATCCCCACTTTTTGAATAGTTCTACTTTTTCCTACTGATCTTTAGTGCCTGCTGTATTCTGTCTGTGCATCAGTTAGTTTTTAGGCTCTATTTTCTTTGACTGGTCTCTCTGTCCATCTCTGTGTCACTACTACCTTATTTTAGTTATTGCCTAATAATTAGTCTTTCTGTCTGTTAGGTATCTCCTTACCTTTTTCTTTTTCAAAGTTGTCTTGGCTATTACCCTTTTAATTTTCCATGATTTTAGAATTGCCTTATCAAGTTCTGCCAACAAAAAAACCCTTTGGGATTTTTACCTCCAACATTTTATTATGAAAAAATTTAAATGTAAAGTAGAAAGAAAAAAAAAAGAAGTAGGAAGAATTTTACAATGAATACTTGCGTGCCCATCTCTTAGATTCTACCTATAACATTTTATAAAACTTGCTTTATAACATAGATATCTATCAATCTAATCTTTAAATTTATTTATTTATTTATTTTTTTGCAACAGAGCCTCACTCTGTTGCCCAGGCTGGAGTGCAATGATGTGACCTTGGCTCACTGCAGCCTCTGTCTCCCGAGTTCAAACGATTCTCTTGCCTCAGCCACCTGAGTAGCTGGGATTACAGGCATGTGCCACCATGAATGGCTAATTTTTGTATTTTTAGTGACAGGGTTTCACCATGTTGACTAGGCTGGTCTCAAACTCCTGGCCTCAGGTGATCCGCCCTCCTCAGTCTCCCAAAGTGCTGGGATTATAGGCGTGAGCCACCACACCTAGCCCTCAATCTAATTTTTTTGATGTATCTTGAAGTAAATTGCAGACACCAGTACTCCTGTTATGGAAGTATAACATAAATACAAAATAACCCACAACTTGTAAGTGTTGTTATTATCACAAAGTGAGTACACCTGTTAGTAACTACTGCTTAGTGAGGAAATACTAGTAGTCCAGAACTTTCCCCACCTGTGCTTTTTCCCAATCAATACTCCCTTCCCCTTGCTCAAAGGAAACTACCATCCTGATCTTCAACACTATGGTTAGTTTTTAAACCTTATAAAAATGGAGTCATGCCATTGTATTCTGTTGGTGGTTTGTTTTTGAAATTTGTTTATGTTGAATTGTGTGTGGTCAGAGTTTATTTTCATTGCTGTATAATCAATTCATTGTATGAATAAAATGCAATTTATTTTTCCATTTTACTGTTCATGGATGTTTAGGTTGTTTCACTTTGGTGCTATTATGAATTATGCCGCTATGGAATTCTTGTATATGTCTTTTGGTATGCTCACTGGGATTTCTATTTGAAATATGTTGTTTATAGGTAAGTGGGGAGAATGTAATCCCAGCATGTTGGGAAGCTGACATTTGAGGATTGCTTGAGCCCAGGAGTTTGAAATTATAGTGAGCTATGATTGCACCACTACACTCCAGCCTGGGAGACATAGCGAGACCCTGTCTCTTAAAACAAACAAACAAAAACAGTGGGTGGGAAAATACACATTTTTAAATATTGAGTCTTCCTATCCATTACTTTGTTTTATCTCTTCAATTAAATAGGTTTTCTTTAATGTCTTACAGAGTTTTGTGAATGTCTCCAGAAAAGTCATACAAATATTTATTAGTTTTGTTCCTGGATATCTTTTTTTTCTTTTTTTTTGTAGATGTAAGTGGTATATATATATATTTTTGAGACAGAGTCTCGCTCTGTTGCCAGGCTAGAGTGCAGTGGCGCGACCTTGGCTCACTGCAACCTCCACCTCCCAGGTTCAAGTAATTCTCCTGCCTCAGCCTCCCGAGTAGCTGGGACTACAGGCGCGCAACACCACGCCCAGGTAATTTTTGTATTTTTAGTAGAGATGGGATTTCACCATGTTGGCCAGGATGGTCTCTTGATGATCTCTTGACCTCGTGATCCGCCCGCCTCGGCCTCCCAAAGTGCTGGGATTACAGGTGTGAGCCACCAGGCCCGGCTTTAAATGGTACATTTTTATACAATATTTTCTGTCCCATGCTGGTGTAAATAAATGTCAAGCCTTTTCAAAACCCCTTTTTCTTTTCTACGTCTGTGTCCTCCATTTGATATACCCTTTCTCTCCCTCACTCTTCTTGAAGCCTTTCCTAACTCATATTTAGTGTTGGATGCCCCTCTTTTGATTTTCCCAGTTCTCTATTATTTTTTTTTGAGACGGAGTCTTGCTCTGTCACCCAGGCTGGAGTTCTGTGGCGCAATCTCGGCTCACGGCAACCTCTGCCTCCCTGGTTCAAGTGATTCTTGTGTCTCAGCCTTCTGAGTAGCTGGGATTATAGACATGCGCCACCATGCCCGGATAATTTTTGTATTTTTAGTAGAGATGGGATTTCACCATGTTGGCCAGGCAGGTCTCGAACTCCTGACCTCAAGTGATCCCCTCTGCCCCTGGCCTCAGCCTCCCACGGTGCTGAGATTACAGGTTGAGCCACTGTGCCCCTCTTGCCCTTTATCATCCTACTTCATCATCCTATATTGTAATCGGAATTCTTTACTCAGCAATGAGTGAGCCTTTGAAAACTGAAATCAGACACTGCTACGCTACTCTCAAAACTCTTCACTGCTTTTCTGTGAGGCTTATGACGAAATCATAGTACTTATGATGTGGCCTTGGTATTCTCTCTGACATCATTTCTTTTCTTTTTTTTTTGGGAGACAGTCTCGCCCTGACACCCAGGCTGGAATGCAGTGGTGTGATCTCAGCTCACGGCAACCTCTGCCTCCAGGGTTCAAGTGATTCTCATTCCTGAGCTACTGAGTAGCTGGGATTACAGGCGTATGCCACCATGCCAGGCTGATTTTTAAATTATTTTTATTAGAGATGGAGTTTCACCGTATTGGCCAGGCTGGTCTTGAACTCCTAACCTCAAGTTATTCGCCCACCTTGTCCTCCGAAATGCTGAGATTACAGACGTGAGGCACCATGTCCAGCCTCTCTCTCACATCGTTTCTTACCCTTATCCCTTAGCTCCCAGGCACACTGACTTCTTGCTATTTCTTGAACACATCAAACCTATTCCTATCCCAGGGCCTTGTACTTGCTGTGCCTTCATTGAAGTTCCTGCACAAATGTCATTTCCTCAGGGAGGCCTTGCCTGCCTGTCTTCTCTAAAATAGCACCTCATATTACTCTTGATCCTGCTTTTTCTTCAAAGCCCTTTTTATTATCTGTCGTTGTGTGTGTGTGTGTGTGTGTATGTGTGTGTTTGTGTTTATTGTCTATTTTCTCCCCTTTAATAGTTATTTCCTGAGGGCAGAAACTTTATTTTGTTCACCGGCATATACCCAACTCCTGGATCTTAATAGGCACTCAATAAATATTTATTTATTTTATTTTATTTTATATATATTTTTTGAGATGCAGTCTCGCTCTGTCGCCCAGGCTGGAGTGCAGTGGCGCAATCTCGGCTCACTGCAAGCTCCGCCTCCTGGGTTGACACCATTCTCCTGCCTCAGCCTCCTGAGTAGCTGGGACTACGGGCGCCTACCACCACGCCAGGCTAATTTTTTGTAGTTTTAGTAAAGACGGGGTTTCACCGTGTTAGCCAGGATGGTCTCGATCTCCTGACCTCGTGATCCTCCCGCCTCGGCCTCCCAAAGTGCTGGGATTACAGGCGTGAGCCACATCGCCCGGCAATAAATATTTATTGAATGAATCAATGAATACTTTACATGTTTGTTCCACTACAGGTAAGAACTCTGTTTTCTCAGTGGAGTAGAGGGCAGCTGTTGCTGTTGGGCCCAAGGTGTTAGTGTATCTTCAGCCTTTTTCTCTGAAGTGTTTCCACTTAGCATGTAAATTAACTGAAATCTTTCCCGGCAACTCTAACTTTCCCTTAGTATTTAAGCTCCTGAAAGAATAGTTTACAGTCATTGTCTCTACTTTCTCGTATTCTAGAGACTCGACTGCTTTATGGCTTCTGTCACTACCTGTCTTCAGAAACTGCCATTGCCACAGTAATTTGTGTTCTTTTTGTTGCAGATCAAATAAGCCCTCTTTAGTCTTCATGCTATTTGACCTCTTTGCATCATTTGACATGGTTGGCTTCTTCTTCAGACTTGAAACTTTTCTTCCACGGATATCTATGACTTACCCTTTTCCGGCTTTTTAAACTCTACCTTTCCAGCCACTCCCTTTGCCATTCAGAGCTTTTGCTATCTTTCTCTGCCTACCTCTTAAATTTTGTTACTCTCCAGCATTCAGCTCTGGAGGAAAGAGGCTGGTAAGAAGATTGTTATGTTTTACAGTAGGTTTTTGCATGGTCATTTGTTTGGGAGGTAGATAGGAGCAGAAATGGAAAATCTTTGAGAAGATTGTGAAATTGGAAGGTGTGGAGTTCTAGAACAGAATAAATTCTAGAGTTAGAGGAGGTGCTTTTTCATGAATGGGTGTACCGTGTGTTGAGAGAGTGGAGTGAGAAATGTACTTCTTTGATCTGTTCCACATAGAAGCATGTATCATATAGAAATTCAGTGGTGGCTGGGTGCGGTGGCTCACGCCTGTAATCCCAGCACTTTGGGAGGCCAAGGTGGGTGGATCACTTGAGGTCAGGAGCTCAAGACCAGCTAGGCCAACATGGTGAAACCCCTTCCCTACTAAAAAATTAGCTGGGCATGGTGGCAGGTGCCTGTAATCCCAGCTACTTGGGAGGCCGAGGCAGGAGAATCACTTGAACTGGGGAGAGGGAGGTTGCAGTGAGCTGAGATCACACCACTGCACTCCAGCCTGGGTGACAAGAGCAAGACTCCGTCTCAAAAAAAGAAAAGAATGTCTGGGCCCGGTGGCTCACGCCTGTAATCCCAGCACTTTGGGAGGCCGAGGTGGGTGGATCGCTTGAGGTCAGGAGTTTGAGACCAGCCTGACCAACATGATGAAACACCGTCTCTAATAAAAATACAAAAATTATCCGGGCGTGGTGGCAGTCGCCTGTAATCCCAGCTCCTTGGGAGGCTGAGGCGGGAGAATTGCTTGAACCCAGGAGGCGGAGGTTGCAGTGAGCCAGGAGATAGCGCCACTGCACTCCAGCCTGGGGGACAAGAGCAAGACTTCGTCTCAAAAAAAAAAAAAAAAAAAAAAAATGAAATTCAGTGGGTTAGCAGAGGTCCCTGTGGGGCAGTAGGCAGTCAAGGTCCTGACATCTTCATTTCCTAAACAGAAGAACTTGGAGCCTTAAAGAGAGGAGGTGCCTTTGGTTAACCCAATCTTTACTGGCCTAATTGTAAAATGTTGATAAAAACTTTCAAGGTATATTTTAAAATATTACTCCTCTGTCTTCTAGGCTGAGAACTTAGGTGTAAAAGATAAAGTTGATCTGCTTGTGGATCCTATCTAGCCAGGGCTTGGAGAAGCCTGGAAACATCTGTTTAATGAACTAAGCCCTTAGGCTTCAGCTCAAGGAGTTCTGGCATTCATTGAATCAGTATATCATAATGGAAAGTGATTTCTTTTTACCGATTATTTTATATATTATATAAAATATATATAATATATAATAATAATGGAAAATGATTTCTTTTACCAATTATATATATACCAATTGTGTTATATATATACCAATGATTTTATATATATATATAATAGGTAAAAGAAATCACTTTCCATTATTTTTTATATATATATATATTTTTTTTTTGGAGACAGTGTCGTGCTCTGTTGCCTAGGCTGGAGGATGGTGCTCACTGCAGCCTCGATCTCCTGGGCTCAAATATTTCTCCTACTTCACCCTCCTGAGTAGTTGGGACTACAGGAGTGTGCCACCATGCCTGACTCAGTTTTTATATTTTGTATAGACAGAGTCTTGCTATGTAGCCCATGCTGGCCCTGGCCTGTATTTCCTCTTTTGTGAAGTGGCAAGTTAAGTCTTTCGCCTACTCTTTCTATTGTATTGGTTTTTTCTTTAATAAGAGTTCTTTAAATATCCGGAATACTACTAGTTTGTTGTTGCTTAAGTGTATTGCAGACATCTTTCCCCACTTTGGGGTTTGTCTTTTTCTTTCTCTTTATCCTGTCTTTTGATTAAGAATCTCTAAATTTAGCTGGGCGTAGTGTCTCATGCCTATAATCCCAGTGCTTTGGGAGGCCAAGGCGGGAGGATGGCTTGAGGCCAAGAGTTCAAGACCAACCTAGGCAACATAGCAAGACCCCCTCTCTCAAAAAAATGAGCCGGGCACGGTGGTTCATGCCTGTAGTCCCACCTACTCAGGAGGCTGAGGCAGAAGGATCGCTTGAGCCCAGGAATTCAAGGTTACAATGAACTATAATCATGCCACTCTACTGTAACCTGGGTGACAGAGCAAGACCCCATCTCAAAACAAACAAAACACAAAAATAATTTCTAAATTTAATGTAATTTATATGAGTCTTTTATAGTTTGTGAGTTTTCTGCCTTGTGTTTCTGGAAATAATTTTTCATATGGGAATAAGGTAAGACACAAGTTAATGTTTTTTTCAAGTGGATTCCCGTTTATTGAAAATACTCTTCTTTCCTCACTAATCAACAGAGCTACCTTTTTCATATATCAAGGACTTAGCTATGTGGGTATGTTTCTGAGCTTGCTATTTGGTTCCATTGGGCTATTTGTGTATTCCTGCCCTCACAGTTTTAATTATGATAACTGTAATAAGTCCTGTTGTATGGGAGAAGTAAGTCTTCCCACCTTGTTCTTGTTCAGGAGTTTCATTCTTGTCTGTTCTTGGTCCTTTGCATTTCCATATGAAATTACTCTGGGATTTTGATTGGAATTGCATTGCATCTATGAACCAATTTAGGAAGAACTGATATTTTTAGAATATTATACTGTAAATATGTGTTTTCCCCATTTATTTAGATCTTTTGTAAGGTCTCCCAATGGGTTTTTAAAATTTTTCTCTGTGATGATCTTACACATCTTTAGTTAGATTTGTTTTTAGACACTTTGTGTGTTTTAATGCGATTGTAAATGTTACCTTTTACAAAAATTTTATTTTCTAAATGTTGCTGATCTCAAATATTGTTCTGAGAGATGTAAAGGTGCAGTTGTGTGTGTGTCTGTAATCTGAGGTGCTGGATAGGATTGGAAGAGCTATGTAAAGGAAAGTAAGCAGGAAAATGGGAGTGAAAAGGGCCTTTCCTCTTTCACAGTGGTTTTTCTCCTCCTTTATGTAAGATTTAAGAAGTACCCATTTGTTTTCACATGTGCAGCCTGTGGAATAAAGGACAGATCATGTATTTTTTTCTGTAAGGGTACGAACTATATCCTTTCATGCCACAATGTTGCACAAGAGGTTCTAATTAATTGCTGGGAGAAGTAAAAATTTTGAGTGGGCAGTTTCTGATCCAAATTACGGTATTTCTTGGGGAAAGGAAAGAGATTTGTTAATTATATTCCTCAGAAAGCCTGGTTTTCAAGGATTTTCTAGATTAGGTCGCCCAGTTGAAAATCCTCCAATCTTAGGCATGTCAATTGATTAAATGATTCTGTTTATAATGTGACTTAGAGAATTTCATAACCTACTTCATTCCAGTACTTAGAGATAATCAATTTCTCATTCTTACTTATTCATCACGTGTTATGCTGGGCCCCTGGAGAATAGATACCAGATAGAGTTCCTGCTCCAACACAAAACAAAACAAAAACAAAAGCTCAAATTCTAATGGATCTCATCTCCCAGAGAAAATCACTGTTAGCATATGGTTTATATTCCTCTAGTGTTCTTGCAAATGTATGTTTTTAAAATAACTGAGCTAATACTACAGACCCAATTCTGTGTCCTGCTTTTTTCATATTACTGAAATATTTTTATAAGTAGCCTTTTTTAACGGGGTACATAACATTCTGTTCTGTGCCATCATTTATTTGCTTTCTCCTTAGCTGGACAATTGAATCATTTTCTGTTTTTCACACTTACATTAATATTTGGATAAATCTTTTAAAATGTTTTTTGCATTTCAGATTATTTCCTTAGAAGTGGAAATATTGGCTTAAATAATTTGACCATTTTAATGTTGGAAAAACTATTCTGTGATTATTAAGATCTTAGCACTTAGCACTGTGTGCTAAGTATTGGAGAGAGAGTAATGAACAAGACAGATAAAGTTCTTATTGTCATGGAACTTCTATAGTTCCATGAAAGAAAAAGACTCAACAAAGAGTTAGATGAGCTAATTCATAGTTACAAGCTTTAGTAATTGCTTTTTAAAAAAACAAAGACGCCGGGCGCTGTGGCTCACGCTTGTAATCCCAGCACTTTGGGAGGCCGAGGCGGGCGAATCACGAGGTCAGGAGATCGAGACCACGGTGAAACCCCGTCTCTACTAAAAATACAAAAAATTAGCCGGGCGTGGTGGTGGGCACCTGTAGTCCCAGCTACTCGGAGAGGCTGAGGCAGGGGAATAGCGTGAACCTGGGAGGCGGAGCTTGCAGTGAGCCGAGATTGCGCCACTGCACTCCAGCCTGGGCGACAGAGCGAGACTCCTTCTCAAAAATAAAAAATAAATAAAAAATAAAAAAAATAAAAAAACAAAGACACAAGATATTATAACAGAATAACAGATCTAATAGTGAGGGTTTTAATGTAGGGAAGGCTTCTTTGAGGAAGAGACGTTTAAGCAGAGATCCAAAGCATAAGTAGTGGTTTGACAAATGAAAGAAGTAATAGCATGTGTGAAGACAGGGGTAGGGAGTGGGAGGAGAAATCAGGAGGAGGAGGAGGAGGCAGAGGTTATTGGGGAAAATTGTCACAAAGGAACTGGAAGAGTACCAGTATATTAGTGGAGGGAGTTTGAGAGGAAGTGATGTGAAATGCGTACTTTATTTCAGACATAAAGTATGAATGAGCCATGATCGTGCCACTGCACTGCAGCCTGGGCAACAGAGTGAGACCCTGTCTTAAAATAAATAAATAAAAATCTTTAAAAAGTGAGCTTAAAATATAGCCATCACCTAGGCTGGGCGCGGTGGGTCACGCCTGTAATCCCAGCTCTTTGGGAGGCCGAGGCAGGCTGATTATGAGGTCAGGAGTTCGAGACCATCCTGGCCAACATGGTGAAACCCTGTCTCTACTAAAAATACAAAAATTTAGCCGGGCGTGGTGGCAGGAGGCTGTAATCCCAGCTACTTGGGAGGTTGAGGCAGGAGAATCGCTTGAACCTGGGAGGAGGAGATTACAGTGAGCCGAGACCGCCACTGCACTCCAGCCTGGGCAACAGAGCAAGACTCTGTCTCAAAAAGAAAAAAAAAAAAAAATATATATATATATATATACACACACACACACACACACACACACACACACACACACACACAGCCATCATCTATCTTGGGTCTAAGGAATAACATACCTGTGGTAATGTGTGATCCTCCCAGGTTTGCAGGTCTTGACTCAGTACTTCATCAGCAGTAGGTTGTGGTCACAGGAAATGGAAGCTACCTCAGGACCTGTAGCAACTTGCCTGCATGCTGGGTTATGTTATCTTTTGAGTGGTGCCCAATACGAGGTGTCTAGGGGAAAGTCTTAACTGGTTGGAGCCCATGACAGTTGGGTACGATGACTAGATTTTTTGTAGAGCTGAGCCTCAATAAACTCACGCACACACTTGTGAGAACTCAAATCAGAAATGGGCACAGGAACTGGATTACGTTTCTGTGCTCTGAAATCCCCCAGAGTTCATAAAAATACATTTGTTGCTTTTGTGTATACATGTCTAAATTACATTTTATTATGGAAATTGATATTAGTGAAATTGACAGCTTTCTATGGTTAATTATCCTGTAGGTGAGCCAAGGTTCTCTGTCTTTCTGATTTCTCTTATTCATTCCCTATAATTTCAGCATTTTCATTCTCATTAAGACTTAATATTCCTGAGGGTATTATTGTGAATGTCTTTGTTTATGTTAACTCCATACTTCAATACTTTATGTAGTTTTCTAAGTAATAACACCTTCAGTATGTGTTTTAATGAAAATTTTAGCAGAGCACCTGCCCTTTCTGGGTAATTATTTTTTTTGTTATGAACTTTTCTTATACATTTGAGTTTCTGTGATAAATAAGGGCTTTTCATTCCACTTGGCACACATTTATGAATGCTGTCATATATGCCAGACACCGAGCAAGATTTGAGAATGCAGAGGAATTTTTTGTTTGTATGTTTTTTTTTTTTTTTTTTTTTTTGAGACAGAGTCTTACTCTGTCACCCAGGCTGGAGTGCAGTGGTACCGTCTCAGCTCACTGCAACCTTAACCTCACGCATTCAAGCAATTCTGCCTCAGCCTCCCAAGTAGCTTGGATTACAGGCATGTGCCACCATGGCTGGCTAATTTTTGTATTTATAGTAGGGATGGGGTTTCACCATGTTGGTCAGGCTAGACTCGAACCCCTGATCCACCCACCTCAGCCTCTCAAAGTGCTGGAATTACAGGTGTGAGTCACTGTGCCACCTGGCTAGAATTAAGCCACGCGGTAAAGAACAATAATGGAGGTAGGCGCAGGTGCTGGGGGAGCCTAAAGGAGGGGTAGTTAGCATATCCATGGAGGCTGTGAGACAGGTAGGGAGAGTGCCAGGGATCAGAGAAGGCTTTATGGAGAAGGCAGCACCTTAAATTGAATTTTCAAAGAGAAATAACAATCAGTTGGTAACAAGGATGGTTTTTAGTAGAAACAAGGCCGAAGAGAAGGAGCACAATGCTCAAGTACACACTACCACCTGTGAAATACTTCTGTCAAAAACTTTAACCTGGGCTGGGTGCGGTGGCTCACATCTGTAATCCTGCCACTTTGGGAGGCTGAGGCGGGAGGATTGCCTGAGCCCAGGATTTCAAGAGCAGCCTGGGCAACATGATGACACCCCCCATCTCTACAGAAATTTTAAATATTAGCTGAGTATGGTGGCCTGTACCTGCAGTCCCAGCTGCTTGGGAGGCTGAGATGGGGGCGGATCGTTTGAGCCTGGCAGGTCGAGGCTGCAGTGAGCCGAGACCACTCCACTGCACTGCAGTCTGGGCAACAGAGTGAGACCGTGTCTGGAAAACAAAAAAAAATAGAGATAACTGTGAAAATTTGAACACTGATTGTTTAACTGATATTAAGGAGTTTATAAAATTTAAGTGTGAAAATATTATAGTTACGTTACGAAAATAGTTGTTGTCGGCCGGGCGTGGTGGCTCGTGCCTGTAATCCCGGCACTTTGGGAGGCCAAGGCAGGCGGATCATGAGGTCAAGAGATCGAGACCATCCTGGCCAACATGGTGAAACCCCGTCTCTATTAAAAATACAGAAATTAGCCAGGCGTGGTGTTGTGTGCCTGTAATCCCAGTTACTTGGGAGGCTGAGGCAGGAGAATCGCTTGAACCCGGGAGGCAGAGGTTGCAGTGAGCTGAGATCGTACCACTGCACTCCAGCCTGGCTACAGAGAAAGACTTGTCTCAAACAAAAAAATACAAATTTAGCCGGGCATGGTGGTGGGTGCCTGTAGTCCAGCTACTTGGGAGGCTAAGGCAAGAGAATCGCTTGAACCCAGGAGGCGGAGGTTGCAGTGAGCTGAGATTGTGCCACTGCACTCCAGCCTGAGCAAGATTCTGTCTCAAAAAAAAATTGTTAATAACCACCAAAACTGTTAAACAATTTAAAACTAGGCTGGGTGCAGTGACTTATGCCTGGATTCCCAACATGTTGGGAGGCCAAGTCTGGTGGATCACTTGAGGCAAGGAGTTCAAGACCAGCCTGGGCCAACATGGTGAAACCCCATCTCAACTAAAAATATATATAAAAATTAGCCAGGTGTGGTGGTGGGTGACTGTAATCCCAGCTACTTGGGAGGCTGAGGTATAAGAATCACTTGAACCTGGGAGGCGGAGGTTGCAGCGAGCGGAGATTGTGCCACTGTGTTCCAGCCTGAGTGGCAGAGTGAGACTTTTGTCTCAAAAAAAAAAAAAAAAAAAAAAAGGCTATGTATCCTGCAGTATAATGTCCCTTTAGAGTGAATTAATATAGACTGTAGATCATATCAAATTTGTGTTGATTAGCTTGTTAGGATTAGAAGCAAAGCTTTTGTTCTATTGGAAATTAAGATCATTATCTCTCATTTCCTTGGTGCTATTAACTTGAAGTCATCTTCATTTGTGCAGAGCCCTTGTTAAAGTTTACTTTAGTTCTTTTTCTATGAAGTGTTACTAATTTGCACAAAAAATAATGGAACTGAAGCTTTCACAGGGGTTCAGACTTTTAGAATTGTGAAATTTGTTTTAAAGTCTGTTTTCACAATGAATGTTGCTGTGCTAATACTCTTAAGAGTAAATGCAGAATCTTAGCAATTGGGAAAGATTACATTGCTTCTTGTTTTATTTTTTAAAGATTACTGTTTAAAAAATTGTTTTTCTTTTTTTAGCTCTTTTTACCTCAAAGTGCCAATGAGATAGTGGGTGTGGAATTGCTAAGAAAAAGTCAAATCAACTGAGATGTTATGTTTGTTATTCCTATCGCATGACTCTCAATATCTCCTGTGGTGCTGGAGTATTGACACTGTGGCATTACATGCTCTCTTATATGGCGAACAGTTTTGGCAGGAGGGAGACAGCCAGCCCTCTGCCCTTCCTACCATCTTCTGTGCAGGAATCTTAAAGTTTGTATTTATTTTCCTGTAAATACCGAACTGTGAAAACTTGTTTCCTTTGAAAACCCTCATTACTAGAGAGACAAAGTAAATTTAACAAAGACCAGGTGTGGTGGTTCAAGCCTGTAATCCCAACACTTTGGGTAGCTGAGGCAGGGGGATCACTTGAGCTTAGGAGTTCGAGACCAGCCTGGGCAACATGGTGAAACCCCATCTTTACTAAAAATACAAAAGTTAGCCGGGTGTGGTGGCATGTGCCTGTAGTCCCAGCTACTTGGGAGGCTGAGGTGGGAGGATCACTTGAGCTTGGGAGGTTGAGGCAGCAGTGAGCCGAGATCATGCCATTGTACTCAGTCTGGGGGACGGGGGACAGAGTGAGACCTAGTCTCAAAAAAAAAAAAAGAAAAGAAAAAACCTCTCACACAACAAATTATACAGCCCACATAAGGACCAAGGAATGACTCAGTCTTCTCAACGTTTTAGGGATGCTTTTCCCTTAGTTGCTAACCTTTGACCAGACTGTCATGTAGACTCAAAGTTGAAATTTACCCGTTTTTCGTAAGTCAGTTTGAGAATTTGGTTGCCAGAAGGGGCCCGTGAGATGCTTCTGCCTTCCCAGAGCAGCATTTAGCCCACACTGGCTGCTACTCATTGCCTGTTGAGTCATTCCCACAGTTCTATATAGAGCTTTTCTGGCTTTTCTTTTAAACATGATGTTCTTGGAGTGAGAAAGGAAGGAAGTTTTTCTCTCTTGTGCTGAGTCTCCCTCACCCCAAATCTGCATTGCTTCTCTTTACTAATAACAAAATATTGCCCTCAGTCATTCTGAGACTATTTCTGTCTTTAAGGTCTCTTAGTGCTTTTATTTACCATTTGTTTACTATGTAAGCATTAAGGTATACGCTGGGCTATTGGCAGCAGCCAGCCTTCACATACAGGCTGATAGTTAACCAGAAAGTTTGAAGAATTCTAGATAAACACACCAAACATGGATTCTTAGTTTCCAACTTTTAAAAAGTCAATCAGATAGACTGAAAGTAATCTTAATATCATTATTATGAATATCAGTTAATGAAAGGTGCTGTGGGGAGTGGTGGCTCATGCCTGTAATCCCAGCACTTTGTGAGGCTAAGGTGGGCAGATTGCTTGAGCCTAGGAGTTTGAGACCAGCTACTCAGGAGGCTGAGGTGGGAGGAGCGCTTGAGCCTGGGAGGTCAAGGTTGCAGTAAGCCATGTTTGCACCGCTGCATTCCAGTCTGGGCAACAGAGTGAGACTCTGTCTCAAACATACAAAAAAAGTAAATAAAATCAAATAACATCAGTATGCTGTCTATTCACAGACCGTATATCTAATATAGGCACAAGTAAGAGGCTCTTTTAGGGGACTGACAGATCTGAAAGACAGATTATAGCTCTGGAATGTATTCAGATGACTTTTTGAAACAGATATTTTAATTGGAGTGGGGGTGGAGAAATAGTTGAGCTTCTGTAGTTAAATGTTCAACTTCCTTAGCCTGTTATCTATAAATACCACAGATAAAAAAAGCCGTTGGAATTCTTTTTCAGAAAATTTATGCAGCTTACATTTTGTATATATGTGTTTATATGTGTTTAATCTTCTTCCCCACCTCTCATCAATGGGTCAGTAATTGGACTGCTTCTTTCATGAGCTTGAGTTGTTTGGATTGTGTTTAATCTGTTCCACTAAACTGCATTAACAGCAGTCTCTTATAGTAGGATTTTGAACAAAACCTCATCTTCTGTTCTTACAAAGAGAGGAAAAAAGCAGTTGATCTTTTCTCTGAAAGTCTCTTTATACATGTCTCTCCCTTCCCCCAGAGACAAATAGCAAGGGGAGGAGCTTGCTCACTCTTCTAACCACACTTTAGTATGTCTTAACTGGAGAGCTTTTTGGTTTCCTCTCGGCAGTAATTCAAATCTGTGTCATCTTGACTCGCCTGAAGGGTGGATAAATTGGTGACTGCACTGAGAAGGGGATATTCTCACAGTCTGATTTGAGCATAAGGCATCAGATTGAATTTGTGAAAGCTTTCCATAGCCTTTCAAGACAGCTTTTCTCCTGTGACTTTGACTTTCTTCATTATATTTGTGGATTTTTGTTTCTGGAAGAATCCGTCATGACTCTACTGGAGCCTGAGATGTTAATGATGGCAGTACAGTCAGGTAATTCCCATAAATCCTAATTTCCTAACTTGCTAATAATTTCCTACAAATCTTATTTGCCATAGGCTTCTTTAAAAAAAATTGGTCATATTTGTACTAGGAGTGGACAGAAATGGGGAGGAAGAAATGTACTGCATTTTCAGTTTTTTATTAATTTTTCTCTCGTTGCAAATTCTAGTTATTCTGACAGCTTTGAATTAGATGCTTACTGGTTTTAAGACTATTCAGTTGAGGAGACCTATTTGAGAAAAAAACTGTTTGTCTTTAATCAAGTGTTGTATTGTCTGTGGCACTGTTTTAAATGAAAGACAATTAAATTGCTTTGCTGTTTTATACATTGTTGTCTTTAATCACTAGTCTAGACTCTATGTTTTTATGAAAGCATCTTTAAATTTTTTTTCTTAGCTGTTCTTTTCTCGTTTGTGGTATAACCTTTCTGTACTATCTTTTGGTTCTGTGGAAATGTCCTTAATAACACATAGGATTAGGACTAAATTTTGGAGATGGGTAAGTTTGAGCAGAGTCAGTCAACATAAGGCAGGATTTTTGAAATTTTATCTCTAAAAACAGTTTTCCAATCAGAGTTTTTAAAACCCTTTTAAAAATATAGTTAGTTTTCAATCGTTTCTTTTACTTTTAGTGTTTTTACACTTGGAGTCAGATATCTAAAAATAGGGAATGTTCTTTTGCTATTTTTAGATCTCTCCTAAAATGTAATCTGTAGTGTTTTCTTGTTTCAGAGCATATCTTAAAAGATTCAGAGAAGTGGCATTTGGGGACCTCTTCCCCATCCACTGGCTTTCACTCAAAGGAAAATAAGACTTCTTGGTTCTGGCAGATACTGTCTCTGGCAGAACTGGTCTCACGGTTGTCCTTGGGGAGCATTTTAGGTAGTATGTTGAAAGACACAGATATACATCAGTTGAAGACAGGATCAGATGCTATCTAGTTAATAAAGCTTATGATCAGAGAAGGGGCAAAGAAGACAGATACCACTACCATTTTGTTCTTTCTGGTTTTACTAATATGACCATAATGAGTCATTTTTTATGCATATAGGCTATGTGTTTCAGGTTGCCTTTCCTTTTCCTCCTACAGATCAATTGAGCTTTGTGTTCTAAACAGGATAGTGTGCTTATCTGAATGTTTGCTGTCTGTCTTTGATGTAAAAGCTTCCAGTTAAACTAATTTGGATTTATTTATTTTTCCTGTCTATTCCAGTTCTCTGCTATGTGTGGGCAAGTGCCTATTTTATCTTGAGGGGTAGATTTTAGCATTTGAACTCTCTCTCTTTTTAAAATCATCTTGTTACTTACAGATCATCTCAGTCCAGTAACTTTTCTTTATAAAGGTTAAAAGATTGTTTGCTTTCTTCTCAGGTAGTCTCAGTGTTCTCAGCCTTAAGAGGGAAGGGGACATACTTAATATTTTCTTGTCTTGCCTGCTAAGAGCTGTTTTTCCTTCGGCATGTGTTGGGCAGGGCTAGCCACCCATCTGTTGGACCAGCTACTTCATAAAACTTTCAAAGGATGATAGTAGGTGAAATGAAATTGACAAGAGTGTTGGATGCAGGTAGAATGAAAGGTCTGCCATAGCATGTATGTGGACTTCTTTCTTTTGTTTATGTTCGTAAAAGTGGAGAGACTCTGGATATAGAAAGGAGTAATAGCAAACTGATATCTCCAGTACCTGTCTCCTATATGATCAAAAACATTAACAATGTGTTGGTTTTGTAAAATTGCTGTAGCCATTAGCTGGATTGTAACAGTAGTATGACAGCTATATAGTAAAATACTGTCTTTCTTTATGATAGGAAATGAAAAAGCATCTGTTATGAAGCCTCAGTGAACTAAAAGCCATTCTCTGAAAAGTCAAGACTTTTGGAATTTATCAGTAGATAAACATATGAGCCATAGATTTTCTAGCGATAGAATATTTTAACCTATATGAATATATGCTTTATAGGTGAGACTGCTATTTAATGAGAGTTTTTTTTTTTTTTTTTTGAGACGGAGTCTCGCTCTGTCGCCCAGGCTGGAGTGCAGTGGCGCGATCTCGGCTCACTGCAAGCTCCGCCTCCCGGGTTCACGCCATTCTCCTGCCTCAGCCTCTCCAAGTAGCTGGGACTACAGGCGCCTGCCACCACGCCCGGCTCATTTTTTGTATTTTTAGTAGAGACGGGGTTTCACCGTGGTCTCAATCTCCTGACCTCGTGATCCGCCCACCTCGGCCTCCCAAAGTGCTGGGATTACAAGCGTGAGCCACCGCGCCCGGCCTAATGAGAGTTTTAAAGTAACTAAACCTTGTTGATAGAATTCAGGATGGAAAGTTTTACCTTAAATAAAACTTCAGGATATTGAATATGATAGCAAAGTTCCAGGGTATGTTTTATATTTATGAACAATTTTCATTTGAATATTTGGAGCTTTGGGGTTTTGGTGAGACATGTTCATGTATGTTATATGCAAACTTTCAGGCCTGGCATGGTGGCTCACACCTGTAATCCCAACACTTCAGGAGGCTGAGGCAAGAGGATTGCTTAAGCTCAAGAGTTCAAGACCCCAACTCTACAAAAAATTTAAAAAAAAATAGCCAGTCATGGTGGTGCCCACCTGTAGTCAGAGCTACTTGGGAGGCTGAGGTGGGAGGATCGGCTGAGTCCAGGAGGTCAAGGCTGTAACAAGCTATGATCGTGCCATTCTACTCCAACCAGGGCGACAGAGCAAGATTCTGTCTCAAAAAATAAAATTAAACTTTCATCCTCCTCACTGCTGGTGGTCTCTTACTGGTCCTTTGGAACCAGCCAGATGTATTTGTCTTCCTAATTAGATTATTAGCTTATCAAGGGCAATATATTAATCTATATATTGGCTTCTGATACTGGCACATGGTACTTAGTAAGTATTTTTGAATGAATGAGAGTGATGAAATTTGGATTGTCATACTTTCCCTGATAAGTATAAACTTTTAAATCAAGATTTTATCGAAGTATTTTGAGATCTGTTCTTATATTAAGAAATGAATCTTCTACCCACCATCCTGTATTTTAGCCAATCCTTGTCCAAAGCAGATGTTGTTGAAAAATAGCTTTCAAAGTTGGAATTCTTCTGCATCTCAGAGTGTGCAGTATGCCATGTCTGTCTGTGATGTTTATTGCTGAATCTAAGTGTTCTAATCAAACCACAGTTAGAGCTTTTCTCACTACTATGGAAACATATCTGAATCATTTTGTTTAGATAATTAATGATCTAAGATGGACATTATGGGGCTGGGCGCAGTGGCGCATGCCTGTAATCCCAGCACTTTAGGAAGCCGAGGCAGGTGGATCATTTGAGGTCAGGAGTTCAAGACAAGCCTGGCCAACATGGTGAAACCCCATCTCTACTAAAAATACAGAAATTAGCCAGGTGTGGTGGTGCATGTCTGTAGTCCCAGCTACTTGGGGGGCTGAGGTAGGAGAATTGCTTGAACCTGGGAGGCAGAGGCTGCAGTGAGCTGAGATTGTGCCACTGCACTCCAGCCTGGGCGACAGAGCGAGACCCTGCCTCAAAAGAAAAACAAAAGCAACAACAACAAAACAAATAAGATGGACATTATGGAATTTCTGAAGCTAAGTCTTAGGGAATATTGGGGCATGGTACTGACTCTGGTTGTTTTAGAATGGAGAAATGCTAGGACTTGGCTCTTGACAGCTGATGTGTAAGGCTTTGACTAGACACGCCCTAAGGTGTATCCATCCAGTGCAGTCCTCTTAGTTATAACAACAGCAGGACAGAATTCACTTGTAGAGAAAACGATTGAGACAGTTCCTTAGGTATGCTTTGGTCCCATGACATAAACCTCATCTTAATGAAGCATAGTTAGGGAATCACTTTGTTTTTTCTCTCTGTGTCTTGTGCATGTATGTATGCACACCCACACATTTGTCCATGCACAGGATGTCTCTGGAAGGACCACAGAAGCTGGTAACAGTGGCTGCCTCAATAAAGGGGAATAGAGAACTGGGGGACTGGGGTAGAAGAGACTTTTTGTTATTATTATTAGAGTACTTCATAAATGCCAAAGAATATATAAAGTATTATAAGATTTGATTAATGCACACCTACTAACCAGCCTAAGAAATACAGCACAACCTATGCACTCGTTTTCTAAGTGTTCTGTTTGATTTATCCTTCAGAAAATGCTTTAATTTTAAACTGTGTACTTTAATATCTTTTTCGTTTTGTACCACATAAATGTTATCTATTTGAAAATATTTGTTTTATTACTAAAAATATTTCTTCAGCACTTTGGGAAGCTGAAGTGGGCAAATCACTTGAGGTCAGGAGTTCGAGACCAGCCTTGCCAACATGGTGAAACCCCATCTCTACTAAAAATACAAAAGTTAGCCGGGCGTGGTGGTGGGTGCCTGTAATTCCAGCTACTTGGGAAGCTGAGGCAGGGGAATCTCTTGAACCCGGAAGGTGGAGGTTGCAGTGAGCCGAGATCACACCACTGCACTCCAGCCAGGGTGACACAGCAAGATTCCATCTCAAAAAAATAAAAATAAAATATTTCTTCAGTCCATTTAGTCTCTCCTTCCTTGATATCTGTGTACTTAAAATTCCTGCATTTTTTTAACTTCTATTTCCCTAATCATTACAATTTGTCTCTGCATTGTATGTTTTAGAATAGTATGGGTCAAGAGGGGAGTGGCAATTAATAAAAATGAGGTTAAAAGGAAGTATCATAGGGCAGATTGTGGACAAATAAGTTTTGCCCTTTTTGATAGTATGTTAACTCTTGAAGGAAGGTGCCCCATTTGGGTTCACATCACTCAGAGATCTGCAGAACTGATGAAAAACTCCAGATTGCACTAGCAATACCTACTTTTTGGATCTCTTAATGCTCTAAATCTTTTGGCAAGGGCTACAATGGAAGAAGAAGAATTGTCTTGGAATACATTAACACTAACGATAGCTGATGAGCTTTTAAAAAATTGCAAAAAAAAAATCTCATAATGTTTTAAGAAAGTTTACAAATTTGTGTTGGGCCACATTCAAGCCATCCTAGGCTGCAGGATGGACAAGCTTGCTCTAAATATTAATGTGGCCTTTAAAAGAACATACTTTTTTTTTTTTTTTTTTTTTTTTTTGAAGCGGAGTTTCACTCTTTGTTGCCCAGTCTGGAGTGCAATGGCACGATCTCGGCTCACCACAACCTCCACACCCCGGGTTCAAGCGATTCTCTTGCTTCAGCCTCCTGAGTAGCTGGGATTACAGGCATGCACCACCATGCCCGGCTGATTTTGTATTTTTAGTAGAGATGGGGTTTCTCCATGTTGGTCAGGCTGGTCTCGAATTCCTGACCTCAGGTGATCCGCCTGCCTCTGCCTCCAAAAGTGCTGGGATTACAGGTGTGAGCCATGGCGCCTGGCCACTTTGTTTTATATTTAAGGGATTTTAGAGTTTGAGAGAAACCTTAGGTAGAAAATTCTTGCCCTCCACTTTAAGATGAGGAAATTTACCCATTTCAAAGAAACCATCAGAGGCCTCTAATATATGAGATTGTTTATAATTTTTCCCAAAGATCTTGGTTTTCTTTGGGCTTTTCCACTGCAGGATTCTGTCACTGCTCAGAATGACTCACATCTTAGGAGGTGGAGATAAAAACCAGTGCCTGGGTATTCACCTTCCACCCGCTGGGAAGTGGAGTCAGAATGCGAGAGGCCTCATAATTCTCCAGTGGACCTCCATCTTACCTTACTCTGTATTCCCTGGTCTTGGTGATCTCATACTTTAATGATGATCTCAGAAGTCAGGTAGGTAGACAGACAGCTGTTGTCATCAGTATTCTGGCTTACATCTTCCTGCCCCTTCTGTGACTCATTGATTTATCTGAAGTCCGCTTAGAGTTAGGACGCGGATCAAAGAAATTTGAATTAATTTGTCAGTCTGCATCTTTTTTTTCCTCCTTTTTGTTTCTTTTTGGATGAGGCAAGCTGTCAAGACCAAGAACTATAGTTTTAGCTTTATTAAAACAGTGCCAAATTAAATAAAGATGAGACTCATAAAGTCTTGTTTTTTTGGAACCTCACTTTTATGATTACCACATGCATTTTTTTTTTTTTTTTTTTTTTTTAAAGATGGAGTCTTGCTCTGTTGCTCAGGCTGGAGTGCAGTGGTGCGATCTCGGCTCACTGCAAGCTCCGCCTCTTGGGTTCACGCCATTCTTCTGCCTCAGCCTCCCAGGTAGCTGGGACTACAGGTGCCCGCCACCATGCCCGGCTAATTTTTTTTGTATTTTTAGTAGAGACGGGGTTTCACCGTGTTAGTCAGGATAGTCTCGATCTCCTGACTTCATGATCTGCCCACCTCGGCCTCCCAAAGTGCTGGGATTACAGACGTGAGCCACTGCGCCTGGCCCACATGCATTACTTTTTAAAAAGATTTTCTTTATAACAACAAGGAAAATAATGCTAAAAAACCACTCTGCCATCAATGACAAAAAAACCTCCACTTTCTTTGCCTTGCACTTGTCAAGCTAAAGGGCAGTATCAGGCTGAGCTCATGGTATCAGAGGTCTGGGGCATTAATCTCATGGCAAAGTTGCATAAATGGCTGATGGTGACAGTAGGGTGAGTATAGAGGGCCTAGAAAAGAGGAATATGTGACAACTACATAGTGCAAACAAACTCAGTAGTGAAATTTTTATAGTCTGTCATAATTTAAAAGTATTTTAGTGTGTGTGTGTGTGTGTATTTTTGTTTTTTTTTTTTTTTTTTTTTTTTTTTTGAGACGGAGTCTCGCTCTGTCACCCAGGCTGGAGTGCAGTGGTGCGATCTCGGCTCACTGCAAGCTCCGCCTCCCAGGTTCACGCCATTCTCCTGCCTCAGCCTCTCCGAGTAGCTGGGACTACAGGCACCCGCCACCACGCCCGGCTAATTTTTTGTATTTTTAGTAGAGACGGGGTTTCACCGTGGTCTCGATCTCCTGACCTCGTGATCCGCCCGCCTCGGCCTCCCAAAGTGCTGGGATTACAAGCGTGAGCCACCGCGCCCGGCATGTGTGTGTATTTTTGAAACAAGGTCTTGCTCTGTCACCTAGGGTAGAGTGCAGTAGTGCGATCATGGTTCACTGCAGACTCAACCTTCCTGGCTCAAGCAATCCTCCCATCTCTGTCTCCCGAGTAGCTGGACCACAGGTGTGTACCGCTGCACCCCAATATTTTTTTTTCTCCTCCCCTGCCCCAATAAGTTCTTTATTTTTTGTGGAAATAAGGTCTTGCTCTGTTGCCCAAGCTGGTCTCAAACTCCTGAGCTCAAGCAGTCCTCCCACCTCTGCCTCTCAAAGTGTTGGGATTACAGGTGTGAGCCACTGCTCATAAGCCCCTCAGCCTTATGTGTATTGTTTGATCTTCACAACAACTTTTTGCAGTGTCTGTATCTTCACAATTTACAGAGGAAACTGAGGCTCAAAAGCTTAAGGACATACAGTAAGAGATGGTACAGGTGTTTAATTCAGCTTTTTGAGTTTAAACACGATTACACGATCCATTTAAAATTAATCAGGTCATATCCCTCCTTACTCACAACCTGCTAGTAATTCTCATTCACTGAAAAAGCCACAGTCCTTATACTGGTCTACAAAGTCCCACATGAACTGCTTTGTAACTCTGATTTTATCTGCTTCTCTTCTCTCCCTTGCTTGTTTTATCCCAACCATATTGGCTTTGTTTGCTGTCCCTGAGCACCTTACCTCACATACCAGGGCTTTTGTACTTGTCATTCCTTCTATTTAGAGCACTTTTCCCTGAGTAGCCTCATGGCTTATTCCCGCATCACCTTGAGATTTTTGATCAAATGTTACTTTTGGGCCCGTTATGGTGGCTCACACCTATAATCCCAGCGCTTTGGGAGGCCGAGTGGGGAGGATCACTTGAAGCCAGGAGTTCAAGGCTAGTCGGGCATCATGGTGAGATGCTGTCTCTGTGAAACAACAACAACAACAAATTAGCCAGGCATGATGGCACGTGCCTGTAGTACCAGCTACACAGGAGGCTGAGTGGGGAGGATCAGTTGAGCCCAAGAATTTGAGGTGGCAGTGAGCTATGACAGTGCCACTGCACTCCAGCTGGGGTGACAGAGCAAGACCATGTCTCTTAAAACAACAAAAACAAAAACAAAAAAGTTACCTTTTTAGTTAGGCACTCCCCGACCATCCTATTTTGTAAAACCTTGCTTTTATTTTCCTTCATACCACTTATTTGACATAATAGATAGTTCATTGGTTTATTGGCTGTGGCTGTCTCTTCGTAGAATGTAAGTGCCACAAGGAGGATTTTTTCCTCTTTGATTTTCTGCCTTGTGTATAAGAATACTTCATACGTCGTAAACACTTAATAATTGTTGAATAGGTGATTTACCAAAATCATTAAGATATTTTTTAGGTTGAGTATGTTCCTGAGACCATGCCTTGTAAATATTTGTATAGCATGCCCTAACTGAAGAGGCACTACAGTATAGCGCATTGGTTTTCAAAGTGTGGTCTGAGGACCCCTAGGTGTCCTTGAAACATTTTCAATGGATATGAATCAAAATGTTATGCATTTATACTAAAATGTAGTTTCTCTTTCTTACTGTTGTTCTTTCATAAGTGTACATTGTAGTTTTGGTTTTTTATACTTTTATAATTTTTTTTGAGACAGGGTCTTGCTCTGTCGCCCCCTGCTGGAGTGCAGTGGTGGGATCTCGGCTCACTGTAACCTCTGTCTCCCGGGCTCAAGCAAACCTCCCCCCGACAGCTTCTTGTCTAACCTAGGAGTTCACGACCAGCCTGGGCAACATAGCAAGACTCCATCTTTATAAAAAATTTTTTAAAATAATTTTTAAAATGTGGAATAATGTTTACCACTTATCTCTATAATTCTAGGAAAGTGGCTTTGAGGCTATACACCAGAATATGAATAACTGTCTCTGAGTAGTGAGATTTCATAGGGGACATTATATTTTTTCCATCTTTTGGGTTTTCCTGTCTCTTTCCTATTTTCTATGATGAGCATACATTTCTTTTGTATTCCAATAAAGCTCATGTTGGCCAGGCACAGTGACTCACCCCTGTAATCCCAGTACTTTGAGAGGCTGGAGTGGGCGGATCACTTGAGGCCAGGAGTTCAAGACCAGCCTGGCCAATATGGCGAAACCCCATCTCTACTAAAAATACAAAAAAATTAGCTGGGCATGGTGGCCCATGTTTGTAATCCCAGCTACTTAGGAGGCCGAGGCAGGAGAATTGCTTGAACCTAGGAGGTGGAGGTTGCAGTAAGCCAAGATTTGTGACATTGCACTCCAGCCTGGGTGACAAGAGCAAAATTCTATCTCAAAAACATACATACACACACACACACACACACACACACACAAATAAAGCTTATATTAAATTGTGTTTATGCACATACACAGGTAGGTACAGTTGAAAGAGGAAGATGGATGGAAGCATAATGATTAGGAGATAGAGCTGTTAATTTGGAACCTCTGTAGTCAAAGTGCTCC
The DNA here is from genome assembly GCF_028878055.3 of Symphalangus syndactylus. Taxonomy (NCBI): domain Eukaryota; kingdom Metazoa; phylum Chordata; class Mammalia; order Primates; family Hylobatidae; genus Symphalangus; species Symphalangus syndactylus. Next base: position 19,258,147 of record NC_072440.2, read on the forward strand.
ACTGACCAACCAGTGCATGATAAGGAGGCACTCCATCTCATTAAACTGTTCCCTCTGACCAGTTGAGTTTGTATAAATCTCTTTTACATTTTTGCCTTTGTTTCTATTTTGTAAGATTTATTGAAATTTATCTTTGCAGTGTTTGTGTTAGGCCATGTTCTTGGCAGAGCTGTAGCTCCTTCCTGTGTACACTCATTTACTCTGAATTTGCTGAACCTCTCAGAAGTTTTCTGTCAGAAAACAACACACTAAACTTTTTGTTTGTTGGGTAAGAATAATTACATAATTATTACATATTTGTAATTACATAATTACAAATTTGGTTATGTTTCTTGTAGGCATAAAATGGTGGTGTTAGTATAAAATGTTTTAATTATTTTTGTGTGTGGCTTTTATTTTTGAGCCAGGGTCTCACTCTGCTGCCCAGGCTGGAGTGCAGTGGCATAATCACAGCTCATTGCAGCCTTGACCTCCCCAGGCTCAGGTGGTCCTCCCACCACAGATTCCTGAGTAGCTGGGACTGCAAGTGCATATCACTAGGCCCAGCTAAAAAAAAATTTTTTTTTTTTGAGAGGTTTTCACTAAGTTGCCCAGCCTGTTTTAATTATTTGAAAGTGCATTTCTGTAATATATTTTGTTCATTAACTGTAGGGTGTGAAAATTGTCCTTAACGATTCATGACGCTGTATCTTTCTGATTTTCTATTTTTCTGTTTTTCCTTGCAAATAGGATCTTGAGGAATTAAAATATTAATTAAACTTGATTTTCTGAACTCTTAGTATATTCTCTTGGGAATCAATAAGATTATATTCCTCAAATCAGTGCCATAAGACTAATTTATTTGGTTATGTAAAGTACTGAAAACTTAGGTATCAACATTAATTAGGTTACTCAAACAGATACTATGTCTGTATTCTTCTAACACCTTGCTATTCAAAGTATGTTCCAAGGTCCGGCAGCCTTTGTATCACCTGGAAGCCTATTAGGAATGCAGAATCTCAGACGCCATCTCAGACCTGCAAAATCACAATCTGTGTTTTAAAAAGATTGTTTGCCTGGTGCAGTGGCTCACAGCTGTAATCACAACACTTTGGGAGGCCAGGGTGGGCAGATTGCTTGATGTCAGAATTTGAGACCAGCCTAGGCAACATGGTGAAACCTCATCTCTACAAAAAATGCAAAAATTAGCCAGGCATGGTGATGCACACCTCTAGTCTCAGATACTTAGGGGGCTGAAGTGGGAGGCTCACTTGAGCTTGGGAGGTCAAGGCTGCAGTGAACCGTGTTTGCACCAGTGTATTCTAGCTGGGCCACAAAGTGAGACCCTATCTCAAAAAAAAAGATTGTCACATGCATATTAAAGTTGAGAAGTTCAGTTCCAAAAGATATTTTATTTTTATTTCCCAAGATGCTATGAGATGTGTTGGATTTATATGTGGGATTTATATGATGTCTAATTAGTATGGAAGAATAAGGTAAAACAGGAAAGAAGAAAACCTGCTCCTAATGTAGTTATCTGTGTTAGATAAACGTTCACAATTTGACAACTTTGTTTTTTTGCCATTTTTCTTGATTTTTCTCTTTTCTTTTTTTTCTTTTTTTTTTTTTGACACAGATTCTCGCTCTGTCGTCCAGGCTGGAGTGCAGTGGCGTGATCTCAGATCACTGCAAGCTCTGCCTCCCTGGTTCACACCGTTCTCCTGCCTCAGCCTCCCAAGTAGCTGGGACTACAGGCGCCCGCCACACGCCCGGCTAATTGTTTGTATTTTTAGTGGAGACAGGGTTTCACCGTGTTAGCCAGGATGGTCTCAATCTCCTGACCTCGTGATCCGCCCGCCTTGGCCTCCCAAAGTGCTGGGATTACAGGTGTGAGCCACCGTGCCTAGCCTGATTTTTCAAAGAAAGAACAAATAGGCTTATTTTTGGCATTCTAGAATGTTTAACTGGGAAGGATCTTAGACATGACCTGATAACAAACCTTGGTTTTACAGGTGAACAAACGGGGGGGCTAAGAATGTTAAGTGACTTAATGCAAGATCATATAGCGTGGACTCCCTGTGACCTGATTTTCAAACTACTGGTCTTTGGAACTCCTGTGCTACCCCTCTGTGTTGCTGAAGGCCGTCTATTCTTAGTTGGTTCTATTGATGTTGGTTGAAACCATCCTGAACATACCTGTGGCTGGGCACAGTGGCTCACGTCTGTAATCCCAGCACTTTGGGAGGTTGAGGAGGGAGGATCACTTGAGGTCAAGAGTTGGAGTCTAGCCTGGCCAACATGGTGAAACCCCGTCTCTACTAAAAATACAAAAATTAGCCAGGCATGGTGGTGCACACCTGTGATTCTAGCTACTCGGGAGGCTGAGGCAGGAGAATTGCTGGAACCCTGGAGGCGGAGGTTGCATTGAGTTGAGACAACACCACTGCACTCCAGCCTGGGTGACAGAGTGAGACCCTGCCTCAAAACAAAACAAAACAACCATCCTGCACAATTATGAGTGAGAGTAAATCCAACACATCTCACAGCATCTTGGGAAAATGATGAGGCTCACTTTCTTCTTTCCCTTCAGTGTGAACTCATGTAATAACTTCAGAGAAAGGCATTTCCTTGCTGTCTGGAAGTTGAACTCCTTCTACAAACTGGTGGAGCTTGCTGCTCAGTCCTGTGCCCTCTGAGCTGAGGGGAAGGCGTGGGGATTTTCTGTTCTACTGAAATGGCTGGATTGTGTCATGGCAGTGGTTTTGAGTGTTTAGAGGTAGTATTATTTTAATTATTTTTCTAACTCTGGTTTAAATAAAAACTTACAAACCAGGAAAGAACTGGCTATCTGTATGTTAAATTAAGAGAGGGCTGGATGCAGTGGCTCACGCCTGTAATCCCAACACTTTGGGAGGCCGAAGTGGGTGGGTCACGAAGTCAGGAGATCGAGACCATCCTGGCCAACATGGTGAAACCCCGTCTCTACTAAAAATACAAAAAATAGCTGGGCGTGGTGGCGTACGCCTGTAATCCCAGCTACTCAGGAGGCTGAGGCAGGAGAATCGCCTGAACCTGGGAGGCGGAGATTGCAGTGAACCAAGATTGCGCCAATGCACTCCAGCCTGGGCGACAGAGCAAGACTCCGTCTTTAAAAAAAAAAAACAAAAAAAAACGGAGAGAGAGAGAGAACATTGACTCTTACCTTGTACCATACACAAAAATTCATTTGAGGTTGGGCGTGGTGGCTCATGCATGTAATCCCAGCCCTTTGTGAGGTCAAGGTGGGCGGATCACTTGGGGTCAGGAGTTGGAGACCAGCCTGGCCAACATGGTAAAACCCTATCTATACTAAAATACAAAAATTGGCCAGGTGTGGTAGCAGGCACACATAGTCCCAGCTACTTGGGAGGCTGAGGCAGGAGAATTGCTTGAACCCAGGAGGCAGAGGTTGCAGTGAGCCGAGATTGTGCCCCTGCACTCCAGCCTGGGTGACAGAGACTCCGTCTCATAATTAATTAATTAATTCAGGCTGTGGGATACTGCTCAGCAACTTTTAAAAAGGGGCAAACTTTAAAATTTTTAGAAATAAAACACCCTGAATGACTCTTGAGAATTACTCTGAGTGAAAAAAGCCAATCCTAAAATGTTACATATTGTATGATTCTATTTATATAACATTCTTGAAATGACAAAATTGTGGATATGAAGCACAGATTGGTTCTTCATATTGTCAGGTCCCATGGATGGTGTGGGGCTGAAAGTAGATGTGGCTATAAAAGGTCAACGTGAGGGATCCTTAGGGTGATGGAAATGTGTATGTTGACTAACAGTGCCAGTATTCTGGTTGTAATATCGTACTGTAGTTTTGCAAGATGTTATCATTGGAGGGAACTGAGTAAAGGATACATGAGCTCTTTGTATTATTTCTTACTATGTGAATCTATAATTATCTCAGAATGAAAAGTTTAAAAACTACAGTTTGGCAGCTTTTCAAAAAGTTAAACATAGATCCTGTGACCTAGCAATTCCACTTCTAGATATATATCCTAGAAAACTGAAAACATTTGTCCATGTAAAAATACACACACAAATGTTCATAGCAGCATATTCAAAATAGTGAAAAAGTGGAAACAACCCACGTCTTTCAGTTGATGAATAAATAAAATATGGTATATCCATACAATGGAATATTATTCACTCATAAAAAGAAATCACTGTTGATATATGTTATAAAATGAATGAACCTTGGCCCTGTGTGGTGGCTCATGCCTGTAATCCCAGTACTTTGGGAGGCCAAGGCAAGTGGATCGCTTGAGCCCAGGAGTTTGAGACCAGCCTGGGCAACATGACGAAACCATATGTCTACTCAAAATACAGAAAAATTAGCCAGGCTGGTGGCATGTGCCTATAGTCTCTGCTACTCGGGAGGCTGAGGCACAACAGTCGCTTGAACCTGGGAGATGGAGGTTGCAGTGAACGGGGATTGAATTTTATAGTATGTGAATTGTATCTCAATTTTTTAAATTGTATGAGGAAAAAAATTCAGGTTTCTCTAGAGTGACAGCAGATCAGTGATTGCCTGGGGCTGGAAGTGGAAGGAGAAATTGAATACAAAGGGACACAAGAAAACCCTAGGGATGAAAATATATCTCTTGATTGTCGAGATTATACAGGCATATGCAATTGTCAGAACGCATTGAATTGTACACCAAGTGAAGTTTATTGTGTCTGAATTGAAGTTCAATAAAGTTAGTTTTTAAAACTTATAATAAAATTATCTCTAGTTGTTGTAAGCTTTAAATGACCTTTAGGTTAAAATTATCTTATCTCTTATTAATTATAAGGCCAACAACTATTGCAAAAATTACCTCATAGAGTCTGACTTCCGTTGCTAGTTTCTATCCAGTTTCCAAAGTGAAACTAGATTGATCACTTTCACTCAGACTCTGCTCTTACGCCTTTGTACTAGCCTGACTCCATTATTATACTTTTCAGAACCCATGAGTGGGTGTGATTGTTCTAACATTTTTTTTAAGTTTATGGAAAATTTCTTTTTTGCTTTTATGTACAACAGAAAACTGTCTCAAATTGGGTATAACAAATCAGCATGATTGCCTTTCACCTCCACTATGGAGTGCTTTGAGCCAGTTTGGTCACAAGGAGGTTGGAGTTAAAATGACTCCTGAAGGAAGTAAGCAAGCATGGGAAGAGGGGGCAGCACAGGTAGGTAACGCTAAAACAAAACCAAGTGTGTGAGCTGCTTTTTTTACCTACATCGCCTTCGTCTCTCAACCCTGATCTCTTGCCAAGAAGTGAGCTGACTAAATGAAATATTACACAAAACCCTCCAAGGTAGGCCGGGCGCGGTGGCTCACACTTATAATCCCAGCACTTTGGGAGGCCGAGGCGGGCGGATCACGAGGTCAGGAGATCGAGACCATCCTGGCTAACACGGTGAAACCCCGTCTCTACTAAAAACACAAAAAATTAGCCGGGCGTGGTGGCGGGCGCCTGTAGTCCCAGCAACTCGGAGAGGCTGAGGCAGGAGAATGGCGTGAACCCGGGAGGCGGAGCTTGCAGTGAGCCGAGATCGCGCCATAGCACTCCAGCCTGGGTGACAGAGCGAGACTCCGTCTCAAAAAAAAAAAAAAAAGAAAACAAAAAAAACCCTCCAAGGTTTGAGAAGAGTTCCAGAGGGTAGTCTCTAAGTGAGAAGGACCATCTCTATAGGTGGTCCTGAATTTTATCCCCAAATTTCTTTCTACCCCATGTACCCATCCTCACTCATTTTTTGGGTCCCACTAAGCCTAAACTCAGGGGTAGTTTTCCATTTAAAATTCTGCCTCACAGGTGGACACATCTTTTTTATTGTTTCCCTCAAGCACAGATTAGACTAACTTTATTAAAAAGAGACCATGCAGGAGCATCCCTTGAGACCGGGAGGCAGAGATTGCAGTGAGCCAAGATCCTGCCACTACACTCTGGCTTGGGCGATCAAAAAAAAACCCAAAAACAAATAAAACCACCACCACCAAAAGCCTCCAAAACAAAAATCACAAAAACATAAAAGAGACATATTTCTAGAATATCAAGTTCTAAGTGGATTTTGTAAGAATTCCAGCAAAAATAAATATATTTAAAACAATAATAGCTAACACTTAGAGTTTACAGTGCATGAGGAAAGACAGACACTGTTTTTTTTTTTTTGGAGACAGAGTCTCGCTCTGTCGCCCAGGCTGGAGTGCAGTGGCGCGATCTCAGCTCACTGCAACCTACGCCTCCTGGGTTCACGCCATTCTCCTTCCTCAGCCTCCTGAGAAGCCGGGACTACAGGCGCCCGCCACCAAGCCCAGCTAATTTTTTTTGTATTTTTAGGAGACACGGGGTTTCACCTTGTTAGCCAGGATGATCTTGATCTTCTGACTTCGTGATCTGCCCACCTCGGCCTCCCAAAGTGCTGGCATTACAGGCGTGAGCCACCGCGCCCGGCCCCTGTTTTGTTTGTTTTTTTCTGTACTCTACTACTCCTTTCAACACTCCACCTCTGATGACATCAGATGTATGGGTTTTGTTTTGTTTTTTCCCTCACCAACAACCAATTCTCCAACCATCTGGACACCAACTGGGTATTCTACAATTTAACTCAATTATGACATTAATTCCCTGGAGTTAGTGCAGACCCCCACAGGTTAAGGGCTCAGGCCCACAGGATTTCCCCGAACTTCAGATGCCAATCGATAGTGGTGGGTCCTCAGGTTATCCACAACTTCTGTCTGAGTTGGCTACAAATCAGAGGTTTCCACAACCCTCTCCTCAGGTTGGATCATTTGCTAGAGCAACTCACAGAACTTATGAAGACCCTTTACTTAAATTTGTCAATTTATTATAAAGGATATAACTCAGGAACAGCCAAATGGGAGAGAAGCATAGGGTGAGCTATGAGGGGGTTATATGGAGCTCCCATGCCTTCTCTGTGCGTACCACCCCCACAACACCGTCTGGGTTTATCAGTCTGGAAGCTCTCCGAACCCTGTCCTTTCTGGTTTCTATGGAGTCTTCATCATGTAGGCATGATTAATGACATCATTGGCCATTGGTGAGTAGGTCAATCTCGAGCCCCTCTTGCCTCCCCAGGAGTCAGAGTATGGTGGGGCTGCAAGTTCTAATCCTCTAATCACAAGATTGTTTTCCCTGGCAACCAGCCCTCATCCATAAGGGCTTTCCAAAGTCAGCTCATTAACATAAACTCAGGTACGGTTGAAAGGGACCTGTTATGAATAGCAAAAGATGACTCCTTTTACCTTTGTTATTCTTAGGAAATTTCAAGGTCCAATTTTAAGACCTCGGTGCCAGGAATGAAGACAAAGACCAAATATATATTTATTATAAATCACAACATTGCAATGTGGCAGACCGTGTACCAAGCTCCTTATGTATATTAACTCTTACTCTTTGCAACAACTATGTGAGATGGGTGCTCTTATCCCATTTTACAGATAAGGAAATTGAGGGACAGAGTGGATTTGAAACCTATCCAGTGCTACACACTTGGCACTTGGTAAGTGGTACAGCTAAGATTGTACCCAGCTGGCCTGGGTTAAGAATCTGTGCTCTCTACCACTATACTATATTGCCTTTCATGTGAACTTCAAGCCCTTTTTCAGACCCTGACCCTGTATGTTAGCTGTTGATAAGCTTTTCTAACTTGTCTAGGTTCCTTTGCTCCATTCTCCCAGTACTTAGCCTACCTGAATTTTTAGTCCCCCTTCCCTTCCTGTTTTATCTTTCCCTGCCAGAACACTACAACGTAAATGTAACAAACAAAAAAACCCTCCAACTTTTTCTTCTTTTAGAATATGTATTTTAAGGGGCCAGGCACAGTGACACTCACACCTGTAATCCCAGCACTTTGGGATGCCAAGGCAGGAGGATTGCTTGAGTCCAGGAGCTCTAGAACAGCCTGGGCAACATAGACCCCTATCTCTACAAATAATGAAAAATTAGCCAGGCATGGTAGTGCACACCTATAGTCCCAGCTGCTTGGGAGGCTGGGGCAGGAGAATTGCTTGAGCCCGGGAAGTCGAGGCTGCCGTGAGCTGTGATTGCACCACTGCACTCCAGCCTGAGTGACAGAGTGAGAGCCTGTCTCAAAAGAAGGAAAAAAAAAAAAAAGAAAAAAATTATGTTGTGCTAGACCTTCTTTCTGCATAGGAATGGCCTTCTTTTTTAAGAAATAAATTTGACATTTAAAAAAAGCTCTTATAAGATGAGCCCTAACCTTTGCATAGAAGCTTCCTTGTTTTTAACTGTGACTCTTGTACCTGTTCACAAGGATTAGAAGGGATGCTATTTTGAATTACAGTGTAGTAATATTTCTGACTGTATACCTATGGCCAAAACCAGTGTCATATGCTTGAAACTAAGCAAAACTTCTAGAGTGTCTTGCCATAAACGTACATTAGACATTTTTTCCATTGTAGCTAATAGTTTCTGTGGGTTGGAATTAAAATTAAACCTGTATATCTTTAGAGTAGGAACATTTGCTGTGTGAAGGTCCTTGTTGGCTCTGGTAAGAAAAAAGTTCCCTTGCTTATTCTCTCCCTTCTCTTCTGAGAAGGCTTTCAGAAACTTTTCTTTTCTTTCTTTTTTTTTTTTTTCCTTTTTTTTTTTTCTTGAGGCAGTCTCTCGCTCTGTGTCCCAGGCTGGAGTGTGATGGTGCAATCTTGGCTCACTGCAACCCCCACCTCCCAGGTTCAAGTGATTCTCCTGTCTCAGCCTCCCAAGTAGCTGGGACTACAAGGCACCTGCCACCACAGCCGGCTAATTTTTGTATTTTTAGTAGAGACGGGATTTCACCATGTTGCCCAGGCTGGCGTCAAACTCCTGACCTCAAGTGATCCACCCACCCTGACCTCCCAAAAGTGTTGGGATTACAGGCATGAGCCACCGTGCCTAGCCCAGAAACTTCTTAACAGCTGAGTTTTATATCAGCTAAGTCAGTCCTTGAGATATTTGCAAATAATCTTCCATTGCTTTATCCTGAAGATCCTCTTGCATGTAGGCTTTTGATCAGCCTATTCAATGTTACTAAATATATGTTTAATCCTAACTAAGGTAGGTAGTTTGGATGTTTTTAGAAAAGTTTGAATTTGAGGAAATAGTATATATATGTGTGTGTGTGTACAGAATTTGTCACGTGCTAGATGTTGCGTGAAAGTTATTTGAGAATCTACCGAAAATGTGGTCGCCATCTGCACAGGGATTATATTCTGGTTTAGGTAGTTCAGAATAAGGGGTTAAATAATATCTAGTCCTGCAGTCAGTATTTGTCCTTATATACTGGTAGGCAAGTTTCCTGATATGCATGGCTCCATTTTCTCTGTTCCTGCCTACGTCTTCAACTTTACCTGCTGCTGTTTTCTCTTTGCTTTCTAGGTTCCATCTGCCTCTCTCTGTTTTCTAGGTTCCTCCGCCACCTGAGTTCAAACGATTCTCATGCCCCAGCCACCCAGGTAGCTGGGATTACAGGTGCATACCACCACGCCTGGCCAGTTTTTGTATTTTTAGTAGAGATGGGGTTTTGCTGTATTGCCAGGCTGGTCTCCAACTCCTGGCCTCAAGTGATCCACCTGACTCGGCCTCCCAAAGGGCTGGGATTACAGGCATGAGCCACCACACCCGGCCTAGTATGTGATTATTTTATGAGATTTTTTGGAGTTTTTAAATATATATTTTTCTCACTAGACTGTAAATGCTACAAAGGCAGGTATCTTATTTTTATTGTTTTAGCATTTTATATCCAGGATCTTATTAGAGTGCTTGATACATAGTAAATGCTGAGTAAATGTATGTTAATGAATGAAAGAAATGAATATGAAATATTGGAGAAGGCCGGGCGCAGTGGCTTAGGCCTGTAATCCCAGCACTTTGGGTGGGTGAGGCAGGTGGATCACAAGGTCAGGAGTTGGAGACCAGCCTGGCCAATATGGTGAAACCTCGTCTTTACTAAAAATACAAAAAGTAGCCAGGCATGGTGCTGCACACCTGTAGTCCCAGCTACTCGGGAGGCTGAGGTGGGAGAATCGCTTGAACCCAGAAGGCGGAGGTTGAAGTGAGCCAAGATCGCGCCACTGCACTCCAGCCTGGGCGACAGAGCGAGACTCTGTCTCAAAAAAAAAAAAAAAAAGGAAGAAATACTGGAAAAATTGAGAAGAAACCATTTCATTCTGTGTCCAGGTCCTTCAACCCAACTATTTCTCCAAAGAAATGTTTCCCTGAAGAGCATGTACAAACTGTTCCTTTATAAGAGGTAGGAAGGGCCGGGTGCGGTGGCTCACGTCTGTAATCTCAGCACTTTGGGAGGCCGAAGCGGGTGGATCACTTGAGGTCAGGAGTTTGAGACCAGCCTGGCTAACATGGTGAAACCCTGTCTCCACTAAAAAAACATACAAAAATTACCTGGGCGTGGTGGCTTGCACCTATAATCCCAGCCACTCAGGAGGCTGAGGCAGAGAAACGCTTGAATCCAGGAGGTGGAGCTTGCAGTGCACCAAGTTCACTCCGTTGCACTCCAGCCTGGGCGACAGAGGGAGACTCTGACTCAAAAAAAAAAAAAAAAAAAAAAAATGTAGGAGGGACATTTTTATTTTTGGCCATCTCTGACTCTCCCCTCACCACCATTCATTTTAAGAAACGTGATTCTCAATTCTTAGGAAATTATAAAGATATATAAACCACAGTTTTCATATCCATATTCCTGAATGGATACACCTCTGCCCAGAGTTGAATCAGAGGTTGTCTCTTTTTAACTTTTATTATTTATTTATTTATTTAATTATTTATTTATTTGTAGAGATGGGATCTTGCTGTGTCACCCAGGCTGGAGTGCAGTGGCATGATCTTGGCTCACTGCCAACCTGGGTTCAAATGATTCTCTTGCCTCAGCCTCCTGAGTACATGGGACTGTGGGCACGCACCACCATGTCTGGCTAATTTTTTTGTATTTTTAGTGGAGATGGGGTTTTGCCATGTTAGCCAGTCTGTTCTCTATCTCTTCACCTCACTCAGGTGATCTGCCCGCCTCGGCCTCCAAAAGTGTTGGGATTACAGGTGTGAGCCACCGTGCCCGGCCTCTTTTTAACTTAAAAAAGAAATTATTACTTTAACTAGAGACAGGATCTCGTTATGTTGCCCAGGCTGGCCTCAAACTCCCGGCTCAAGTGATTCTTCTGCCTCAGCCTCCCAAAAATGCTAGGATTACAAATGTGAGCCATCACGCCCATCCCAAAAGTTGTCTCTTATTAAGGAGCTAGCCCATATTTAAAAGCACTACATATTTTGGCTTACTGATTGGGGATTTAATTTTTTTATTTATGTACTTAGTTTTTTTCAGGCTTTGGAGATCATTGTGGCATATTTAAGTCAAAGGACTCATTTTTTTTTAATGGCAAGCATTTTGTTTTTTCCTTTTCTTTCTTTTTTTCTTTTTCTTTTTTTTTTCCTTTTTTTTTTTTTTTTGAGACAGAGTCTTCGCTCTTGTTGCCCAGGCTGCACTGCAATGGCGTGATCTTGGCTCACTGCAACCTCTGCCTCCTCGGTTCAAGTGATTCTCCTGCCTTAGCCTCCCAAATAGCTGGGATTACAGACACACACCAGCACACAGCTGATTTTTGTATTTTTAGTAGAGACGGGGTTTCACCATGTTGGCCAGGCTGGTCTTGAACTCCTGATCTCAGGTGATACACCCGCCTTGGCCTCCTAAAGTGCTGGGATTACAGGCGTGAGCCACCATGCCTGGCCTGCAAGAAGTTTAACAGCTCAAACTCAAACCAAGAGTGTTAGTGTTTTAATATTTCTGCTTCTTGTCCGTTAATTCTTACCTCCTGCATCTCAGAATACTTCTAAGGTTTCTAAGATTGACACTTTTTGTGAGAGATTTGGTACTCCTGAAAACTTTTGGCTTAGAGTACTCAGTTTCAAAAATTGTTCTCATAAGCTCATCGGATGGCTTTAAACTTGGTGTGGTGGTAGTGGGATGAAAGTGCCACAAACAGACTTTACTCCTTGTAAAACTTTCCTTTCTTCTGATAATTTTGTTACGTCAAGCTTTCTAAATTGTCTGTGTTACCTAGAAATTTCTTTTCATAGCAAAATAGTTATATAAAATAAAATTTAGAGAATTTGTAGTTTAACAAATGCTCTTAACTAATCATGATAAAGATGGATCAGTTAAAGTTTACAAATTACTTTTAAGATGCACATTGCTAAGTGGTGGTGTTATGGGTATGAATTTCTTAGCTTTTCAGGATGTCATCCTTTTAGCCCTGTAGCTAAATATCAAGAGGCTACATGTTCAACCATAAAACATTAGCCTCTGCCAACATTACATCAGCTCCACAAAACCTCACTGGCTAATTATCCCTTGGGACTAGGACATGGATTTGGCAGCTTGTGAAAGCTGCTTTTTCCAATTTCTCCTTTACTGGCTGTGACATATCCCAAAGGAATGAAGTTGAGAAATAATCATCTTTCAAAAGCTCTCAACCTCTCATTCCCACAGTGGTTCTCATGGTTAGGGATAGAAGATCCTTTCTTCCACTTGAGGAATCCCTTTAGCTTATGATGTATTCTTTCGCTAGTAACCAAGGTACCCTGAGTGGAAGGATGATGTCAAGGATCCTCATTAGGTATGTTTCTAGGTGATTGTCTATAAGGAATTTAATGCTTCTGTTAGGATCTTCTTTATATTACCAAAATTGAAGAAGCTGGAAGACCAGCATTGGGACCCGTGTGTGGTTATCATCTGTGTCCATTGACATTTGCTGTAAGAATTAGTATTGCTCATTTAACATCTCCTTTTGATGAGTACCTGTGAAACAACTTTTTTGAGGACACTCTTGGATACCAAAAAGAACTGTATGATCTTTATCTCTTTTAGCCTCAGTTTATTTATCCTAAAATAAAGATATGGTACTTGGTCTTATTTTCCTCACATGGGTTCGTAAGGATGGAAGGAGATGACACATATGAACTAATTTCATAGTGACCTACTAGTCACCCTATATAGTGGGCCCATTCTAGGCCTCATCTCACCTGTTCTATGTTCCCTCCTCATTCTGTACTACTCAGGATTTTTCCCATAATCTTGGTTTACCTAAGCATAAAATAAATATATTGGAAAAGTATTGGATAGTGCACAGCCTTAAAAGGAAAGCTGGATAACACAGTTCAGAAAATGAGCAGAAACTGAGTGAGGCAAGACATAGTGAAGACCGTGTAATGGGACCAATGGGCTGAGGACTCTGTCTCTAGCACTGCTCGCTGGACCTTCTCTGCCACTGTTGCTGGCCTGGTCTCCCATGAACATCTGTTACTGTTGGCACTGCCACCAGTAGGCACTTGCCACAGTGCCATGAATAATTTCTGATTATATTTTCCACCTTTGTGTTATTCTTTCAATATTCAAAGATCTACATAGGAGGATCTGATTGACTTGGGTTATATATTTGTGAACTAGATGCCAGGGAGCAGAGAGAGGGAATTTCTGTTACTGTCAGTTCGTGTAGTGGGAAAAGGTGACTGCCTTCCCCCATCTTAGAATTTCCTCCAAATAGGAGAGGTATTCAACTGTGATATGTGTATATGTATCTATATTCCTGACCTGTTTACTGAGTTCTAGATTCAGTTAATTCACTAATTCTTCCCACCTGGACATGTAAATGACTAGTGTGCACTTAAAACTGATATCGCCATTCTCGGTGACTACTCCCAACCTGCATTCCCTAATTTATAGTGCCAGTTGCCCTAGTCAGAAAATTAGGAGTCAGTCTGGATTCCTCCTTTCTTGTTGTACTTGTCATACCTATTTGACTTGTGACTTCTCTAGATTTTACCTCTACCTTGACCTCTTATATTTTGTCTCTCTGCCCTATATCATATTGTCAGCATTTTTCTATGTGGTTTCAGGGGACTTGTTATTGGGCTCCCTGGCTATAGTTCAACTCTCCTCCAGTCTGTCCATTCAGCTGCCAAGATACTTTCGCTAACTACCAATTCTAATCATTTTCTTTCTCCTGCTCAGAATTCTTCCATTTCTTGTGGGATAAAACTTAAGCTATTTTGGCCGGGCGCGGTGGCTCACGCTTGTAATCCCAGCACTTTGGGAGGCCGAGGCGGGCTGATCACGAGGTCAGGAGATCGAGACCACGGTGAAACCCCGTCTCTACTAAAAATACAAAAAAATTAGCTGGGCGTGGTGGCGGGCGCCTGTAGTCCCAGCTACTCGGAGAGGCTGAGGCAGGAGAATGGTGTGAACCTGGGAGGCGGAGCTTGCAGTGAGCCGAGATTGCGCCACTGCACTCCAGCCTGGGCGACACAGCGAGACTCCATCTCAAAAAAAAAAAAAAAAAAAAAAACAAAAACTTAAGCTATTTTATTTGTCTGGTCTCTGACTATGTGGTTATCTCATATCACTTCCAAACTCACAGTCCCCAGCAGTACTGACCAGCTTTTGGTTCCCAGAACACTTTGTGCTTTTTTTTAAAAAAGCACATATATTCCTTTGCATATAACCATTCCACTTTCTGCTTGCCAGCCTTCTGGCCTCACTTCAAGGGCTATCTCTTCTGAGATGTGTGCTGTCTTTGATTCCCCCAGAAACTTTGGTGCCCCTTCTGCTGTGCTCTTCTTATGTTTACTGCATACCACCAAAGACCAATTGTTTGCTGCATTTTCATTCCTAGCAGGTCTCATCGTTGGAAGTATGGCCCCTTTAAAGCAGGGGTGGTATCTAATTTCTGTATTCCCAGTTCCTAACACAAAGCAGGTACATATTAATTTATATTTAATGATTCAGTGAAAGAACTTTGAGAAGTAAAGCACTGTACACATGATATTTTCATCACTGGCATTTTCTTGTAAGCATTTAGGACCTTTTGAACTCTAAAATTCTGTTATGTATTAATCTGTTTCTGGAGAACATTTCGGGTTTTATTTCAATCAATTATTTATCTGCAGGTGACCAGAGGTCCAAGAACCCTACCAGCCCCTCACATGAGTTTGCCTTCTTTGTGATCAACCTTATATATTCCTTCACCGAGAAGTTGATTAAATGTACTTTCCTTTAGTTTTCCCAGCCTCTCACCTAATGGACATTTTAATCCTGAATCATGATTTGCTTCATGTGTGACAGCATTCCTTACCCCCAGCCACTAATTCAATCACTTTACTTTAGTTGTCCTAGTTATCATAAATTATATGGCTGGCACCTTACACTGTATTGGTACTCCAGAGATTATCTAGAGAATCTAGAAATATATCTGTCAATTTGACTGGATTGCTGGTTCTGCAGTTCTTTTTCTCTCATCCCACAGCTCTCATTTGGGTTCTGTACTCCCACTGGGGGCCTTGGCAGAGCAAACAGTATTAACTTCACTTTTTTTTTTTTTTTTTTTTAAGTACTTGGCTGCTGTTTCTTGATTTACTGCACTGGGAAGAATACGTTTTGATTTTTTTTTTTTCTTGTTCTCCCTCTGAGGGAGCCTGCGTCATTGAGAAATGTTTAACCTCATGGCCTTGCACTGGGGCTGGAAATTTGCCTAAGGGAACTTGAAGTTGGCAGTATTTTTTCTCAAATTCCTCCTTATGAGGAGGGGGATTTCAGCAAGACCTGCCCAAACAGGAAGATGTTGGGAAATTTCTAGTAGCAAAGCTGTTGCCATTAGATTACTGAGAGTATTTGAAGAGTTTTCTGGAGATAAGCTTAGATATTTTGAATTTCCACTAGGAGAAAGCAGTAGCTTCTATCAGGTATAAACAAAAATTCAGGCCGAGAAACTTAGCTTTTCAGTTGTGTGGTATGTTGTTATCAGAAAACTTTGACCAGCTGGATGAGAAAGAGAAGCTTACCAGAAAGTTTAGAAACTCTCACTTAGGGAAAATAGCCTCAGGCTGAGGCAAACCCCTTTCGGCTATGGGGAGAATTTGGCTTTTTATCAATCCTGGATTATCCTAAGAGTAGGTCATAACAGGGATATTTTTGGCAAATCTTTCTTTCAAATACTTAATGATATTGGCATTATATTCTGTTTACAAAATACTTAGTTGACACAAACAAGATATTTGCCCAGTAAGAGTTAGAATGGATGATCTTCTGTGCGCAAAAGTGATTTCCCTGATAGGGGAAGGTGTGAACCAGGAAATGTTTAGAATGTGACCACCTCTGCTTATTTTAATCTTTGTATCACAGATGAGGAAAAGTTGTATAGTTGTTTGCCAGTATGAAATGATAAGCTGAGCAGGCACTGGACCCTGGCAAAGGAAGAATTGTATAGTTAAACAATTTGTGGCAGCTTTGTGACTTCCTCGAAAATTGGAAATAATTATTCAGTACTAAATACAAATACAAGCATTCCTGCCCACTCTAAAAGATACTGTCTACCATCGTTTCTTTCTGTGCAATGTATTTTCTGCTGTTAGCATGGATGTTTGAGGGTTGAGCTGTTGATACCAGCACCTTGTTAAAAGCTACCATGAACACAAAGAGAAGCATATGATAATCTTAGAAACCAAGTTCTTTTTTTTTGGTAGAGCCAGGGTCTCGCTATGTTGCCCAGGCTGGTGTTGAACTCCTGAGCTCAAGTGATCCTCCTGTTTTGGCCTCCAAAAATGTTGGGATTACAGGTGTGAGCCACCATGCCCAGCCAGAAGCCAGACTCCTACTTTGCAAAAAAAAGTGCCCTCAAACCACAGTTACAATGGAAAGAACATATTACTAACATTCTTCCACCTTAAAAAAACTTACAGTTGAGAGACAACCTCAATTGTGAGGCCAGAGATTTCAGTATGAACGGAATACATTATATCCATAGAAAGTGTAATGAGTCTAAATAAATCCTTTTTTTTTTTTTTTTTTTGAGACAGAGTCTGTCTCTGTTGCCCAGGCTGGAGTGCAGTGGCATGATCTCAGCTCACTGCAACCTCTGCTTCCCGAGTTCAAACAATTCTCCTGCCTCAGCCTCCTGAGTAGCTGAAATTACAGGCATGCACCACCACGCCCAGCTAGTTTTTTTGTACTTTTAGTAGAGATGGAGTTTCACCATGTTGGTCAGGCTGGTCTTGAATTCCTGACCTCAAATGATCTGCCCGCCTTGGCTTCCCGAAGTGCTGGGATTACAGGCATGAGCCACTGTGCCCAGCATGTAAATAAATCTTATTGGGAATAGACAAACCCATTTTTTCACATCCTATCAGCATCTGTGATTTATCTGAATTTTTGTTATTTACTTAATCAAATTGGGGATGAATCTAATTGTCTTCAATTGCTGCTAGGAGAAACTTATTTTTCCCTAGAAGCAACTATGCTAATCTTAGTAACAGCACCTGTGCCCAGGTACTGTTCTATGTACTTGATATATAAATCAACTCTTTTTTTTTTTTTTGAGGTGGAGTCTTGCTCTCTCTTGCTCTATTGCCCAGGCTGGAGTGCAGTGGCTTGATCTCGACTCACTGCAACCTCTGCCTCCTGGGTTCAGGCAATTCTCATTCCTCAGCCTCCTAGGTAGCTGGGACTACAGGTGTGTGTCACCATGCTCAGCTAATTTTTGTATTTTTAGTAGAGATGGGGTTTCACCATGTTGGTCAGGCTGGTCTCTAACTCCTGACCTCGTGATTCACCCACCTTGGCTTCCCAAAGTGCTGGGATTACAGGCGTGAGCCACTGCACCTGGCCTAAATCAACTTCTTTAATCCTTGAAATAACCCAATGGTTCTTAATCTAGGACAATTTTTTTTTTTTCTTTCAGAGAGGGCCTTGCTCTGTCACACAGGTGAGAGTGCAGTGGCACCGTCATAGCTCACTGCAGCCTTGACAGGCTCAAGTGATCCTCCCACCTCAGCCTCTCTAATAGCTAGGACTTCAGGTCCTAGCTATTTTTCGTATTTTTTTTAGAGACAGGATTTTGCCATGTTGCCCAGGCTGGTCTCGAACTCCTGGGCTCAAGTGAGCCCTGGCACCCAGCTGGGAAGTTTTTTTTTTTTTTCTTTTTGAGATAGGGTCTCACTCTGTCACCCAGGCTGGAGTGCAGTGTGCAATCACTGCTCACTGCAGCCTCGAACTCTCAGGCTCAGGTAATTATCCTGCCTCAGCCTCTGGAGTAGCTGGGACTACAGATGCATGCCACCACGCCTGGCTAATTTTTTGTATTTTTTGTAGAGGTGGGGTTTTGCCTTGTTGCCCAGGTTGGTCTCGAATTCCTGCGCTGAAGTGATGCACTTGCCTGGTCTCCCAAATTGCTGGTTTTACAAGTTTGAACCACCATGCCTGGCCAAAGGAGAAGTTTCTAAGATTGTAGTATGCTTCTCTTGGGGCACAGTAGCTTTTAACAAGGTGCCAATGAAGACCGTAATGTATCCTAGTCAGAACTCACCAACCATAATAAGCAGAATCAGCATTTATTATATGTGGTCATTGAAGACTTAAAATAATGGTGTATTCAGCAATATTTCATTGAGATTTTATAGAGTACTTTTTGTGTGTCACATATGCTTGCTGGTAGCTAGTACATTCGGTTAGCTGTTTGCTAATAGTATTATGCTACTGTATTTTTAAACTCTCCTTAAACAGTGAAAATGGTGATAAATGGGGCGTCATTAGTTTTAGAGACATGGTATATAGAAAACATTAGTTGATAAATGCAGCAGTCAGAATGAGCTAGTTGAGTAAAGTCATGATTCATCACCCCCCATTTAGAGAATTATTATTATTTTATTTTATTTTTTTTTTTTTTTGAGACGGAGTCTCGCTCTGTTGCCCGGGGCCAGAGTGCAATGGCGCTATCTCGGCTCACAGCAAGCTCCGCCTCCCAGGTTCACGCCATTCTCCTGCCTCAGCCTCCCAAGTAGCTGGGACTACAGGTGCCCGCCACCACGCCCGGCTAATTTTTTGTATTTTTAGTAGAGACAGGGTTTCACTGTGTTAGCCAGGATAGTCTCGATCTCCTGACCTCGTGATTCGCCCACCTTGGCTTCCCAAAGTGCTGGGATTACAGGCGTGAGCCACTGCACCTGGCCGAGAATTGTTATTATTTTTATACTTGCTTAAGATTCTTAACAAGTAGGTCAGAATAAGTCCCTGAACATCCAACCTCATTGGGCACTGAAGAAGCCACATCTCCTTCAAATGCCAGTGAGACATAGATTGTAAGATATTGGGGATAAATACCACAGTTTCTTAATAGTAAAGAGCTGGGCATTCAGTTCCCATTAATGTGTAAATATTGCATAAAACTGAGTTATGTTGGGAAGTATAAGTGTGCATCTGTGCATAATCTTATTTTCTAGACGACTTGGCAAATTACCTTACTGCAGAGATCATTTTTGTGGGGGAAGTTCACTACACTGGGAAGCGGATCACATTCAAGAAGGGATTATATTTTATATACTATATTTTATCAAAGAATTGGCTTCATAATGCACTTTATTTTATTTTTTTGAGAGGAGTCTCGCTCTGTCACCCAGGCTGGAGTGGCTGGAGTGCAGTGGCACAATCTCGGCTCACTGCAAGCTCCGCCTCCCGGGTTCACACCATTCTCCTGCCTCAGCCTGCGGAGTAGCTGGGACTACAGGCGCCTGCCACCATGCCCGGCTGATTTTTTTGTATTTTTAGTAGAGACAGGGTTTCACCGTGTTAGCCAGGATGGTCTCGATCTCCTGACCTGATGATCCACCTGCCTTGGCCTCCCAAAGTGCCTGGATTACAGGTGTGAGCCACTGTGCCTGGCCAGTGCACTTTAATAATGTAATCTATGTTATATCTACTTTTTCTTTATAATTGTCTTAGTTCATTTTGTGCTGCTGCAACAGAATACCTGAGACTGGGTAATTTATCAAGAACAGAAATTTATTTCTGATAGTTCTGGAGGCTGAGAAGTCCTAAGATCAAGGAAGCAGCAGGTTTGGTTGTCTTATGAGGGCTGCATCCTCTGCAGGGGAAGAAGAACGCTGTGTCCTCATATGGCATAGGGCAGAAAGGCAAGCCGCCTGAAAGCTGTGTGAAGCCTCTTTGATAATTGCTTTAATCCCATTCATGAGGGAGGTTCCCTCATACCCTAACCATCTTTTAAAGGCCTCACCTCCTAATACTATCACGTTGAGAACTCCTGAATTTTGGAGGGGACACATTCAAACCATGGCATTACTTGTTGAACAGTAAAATTAGCTACCATGTATTGACTACTTCTCTTGTATTGGGCACTTTAAGTGGTTATCTCATTTAACTCCAATAGCAATTATTTAAGATAAGTAAAATTTTACTTTGCGAGAAACTGGAACCTAGCTGATAAATGCTGAAATTAGAGTTTAAACCCTTGACCTCAAAACACCTGACTATTAAACCATGTAGTCTCTTGATTAGATACAGTATGAGAGAGGATGGGTAAGACTCATAATTTTTTAACTTCATTTTGACATAAATGTTGATCCCTACAGTCTAGATGTTATCGTTACCAGGGGCTAATTTTGAGTTTGAGGTCTTTCCATTTCCCTTTGCCTGAAAGTTGGCAATGATGATAAATTACTAAGAATTCAGTAATTTGTGAGCATCTGTTGAAAGACAGTGGACTAGATGCTGTGGGTATCTGATAATGTTTATTGAGTATCCATTGGATAGATGGAGCTCTGTTTTATTTTGTAGCAAAAAAAAGTAAACAACATGGCTAATCCTTTTCCTCAAAGAGCTTAGCATTCTGATGGGGATAGATATGCTACAAGATAAGAGGAAACTTTATCCTGAAGGTACAGCAGGTAGAAGATCAGCTTTTTGAGGCTAATCAGAGAAGGTTTCTTAGAATAGGTAAGTTTTAAGCCATGTTTGTAAGATGATGGACATGAAGGGGTGGCAGGACTGAGTTTCCTCAAAGATACTATATCTAGAGAATTCATTCCAATTTGGAATGTTTCATAATTTAAAAAAGAGTGGCATGGCCTTTGTCACACATCTTGAGGTTCATTCTAAGTTGAGGATTCTGTTTGATCAAATCCTCTTCAAGTTTCTCACATAAGTAACTGCTTTCCTCTTTCTTGTCATTTAGATTGCTTACATTTGTGTGGGTGAAGTTTAAGATCTAGTTTCAGAAAATAATTTTCAGTTCCTTATTTTCATAAAAATATTAGAATTAGAAGTAATGTTAAATTGTTTCACCACTCACCTGGTTTTATTAATCAGAAAAGGTACTGTTTCCTAACAGAAAGGCTCATGTGATGTACTGACATGTTTGGAACCAGCCATGGCCTAATTTATGATTAGATATAGCATTTATCTTGAGATTATCTGATAATTTGTCTTTTTATTTTTTTAGAGACCGGGTCTTCCTCAGGCTGAAGTGTAGTGATGTGATCATAGCTTAGTACAGCCTTGAGCTGTTGGGTTCCGATGATCCTTCTGCCTTAAATTTCTGAGTAGCTCACACTACTATGTCCAGCTACAAGAACTTGAGTCTTAAGAAATTTGAGAAGTCTAGGTTAATTTTTTTCAGCCACAAAACAATTAGGTAGTTATGAATTTTTATATCTAATTTTCAATTATAAAATATTTGTTTTCTTAAAATAACAAACTTATTCAGAGAAGGCCCATCATCCTCAATTCAGTTTTGAACTTTCTTTTTTTTTTTTTTTTTTTTTTTTGATACGGAGTCTCGCTGTCCCACAGGCTGGAGTGCAGTGGCGCGATCTCACCGCAGGCTCCACCCCCTGGGGTTCACGCCATTCTCCTGCCTCAGCCTCCACAGTAGCTGTGACTATAGGCACCCGCCACCTCGCCCGGCTAATTTTTTGTACTTTTAGTAGAGACAGGGTTTCACCGTGTTAGCCAGGATGGTCTCGATCTCCTGACCTCGTGATCCGCCTGCCTCGGCCTCCCAAAGTGCTGGGATTACAGGTATGAGCCACCGCGCCTGGCCTGAACTTTCTTTACCATTTACATTTAAAGCTGTGAAATTATTTATTTATTTATTTATTTATTTATTTATTTTTTAGACGGAGTCTCGCTCTGTCACCCAGGCTGGAGTGCAGTGGCGCAATCTCGGCTCACTGCAAGCTCCGCCTCCCGGGTTCACGCCATTCTCCTGCCTCAGCCCCTCCGAGTACCTGGGACTACAGGCGCCTGCCACCACGCCCGGCTAATTTTTTGTATTTTTTAGTAGAGACGGGGTTTCACTGTGGTCTTGATCTCCTGACCTCGTGATCCGCCTGCCTCAGCCTCCCAAAGTGCTGGGATTACAAGCGTGAGCCACCGTGCCCGGCCAATAATTTTTATATAAATTTAACTTTATCTTTTGAATTAGTCTATGAAGTTTAGGCAGCTTATTATTTTTTAAGTATCCTGGGAATTTTTTTTTTTTTTTAAACTTGAGACAGTCTTGCTCTGTTGCCCAGGCTGAAGTGCAGTGGCACAATCTCAGCTCACTGCAACCTCTGCCTTCTGGGTTCAAGGGATTCTCCTGCCTCAGCCTCCTGAGTAGCTGGGATTACAGGCATGCGCCACCATGCCTGGCTAAGTATTTTTGGTAGAGATAGAGTTTTGCCTTGTTGGCCAGGCTGGTTTCCAACTCCTGACCTCAAGTGATCCACCTGCCTTGGCCTCCCAAACTGTTGGGATTACAGGCGTGAGCCACTGCGCCCAGCCGGTATCCTGGGAAATACTGATGCCTTCTTTGCAGTACAGCCTTGATAAAGACTGTTTGTTGTTGATCAATAATATCGGAATCTCAAGCTAAGTATGTGTGATAACAAGCACACTCCACTCTAAAAATAAAATTATGGGCTGGGCGCGGTGGCTCACACTTGTAATCCCGGTACTTTGAGAAGCCGAGGCGGGCAGATCACATGAGGCCAGGGGTTCGAGACCATCCCAGCCAACTTGGCAAAACCTTCGTCTCTACTAAAAATACAAAAATTAGCTGCGCACAGTGGCACACGCCTGTAATCATGCCTGGCCCCCAGACTGCATTTCTGATTTTGTTGACAGTTCATAATGTGGAGAAATTAATTGTCTGGTGACATCTGAACCACTAAAAAAGAGTAAATGGTGATACATTATAGGATGATCACACAGTTGTGGTGAAGCACAAATGAACAGATTTCTAGCCTTGTTAGTTCAGTTCTCCTGCATCTAAAGTGAAGAACCTGCCTTTGTGGTTTCTTTAAACTCTTCTTGATGATACACAGTACAGCTTGGAGGCCTTTAAGCAGAACAGAGCAGAGCAGGGAGGCACAGGTTGTTCAGAAGCTTTACTAGCTGCCGGTTTCCCTGTGCGTAGATGAGAGTGTGTGGGTGTATTGGGGAAGGGGGATGGGAAAAGTGGAGAAGGGGAGCAAGTAGGTATCCTCTGTGACACTAGGAAGGAAAAAAGATCCTAGCGTTTCCTGGAAGTGTGACAGTTAATCTACAGAGGACTATCTTCATAAAGGAGATTGTAAGCCACCAATAAAAGAAAGCAATATGAAAGTATGTTATTATTTCTCTTTATAGGCATAGACTTTTACTTTAATGAAGCATAAAAAAAAAATCATAGACTGGGCCGGGCCCAGTGGCTCACGCCTGTAATCCCAGCACTTTGGGAGGCCGAGGTGGGCAGATCACAAGATCAGGAGTTCGAGACCAGCCTGGCCAACATGGTGAAACCCCGTCTCTACTAAAAATACAAAAAATTAGCTGGATGTGGTGGCGAGTGCCTATAATCCCAGCTACTAGGGAGGCTGAGGCAGGAGAATTGCTTGAACCCGGGAGGCGGACGTTGCAGGGAGCCGAGATCGTACCATTTCACTCCAGCCTGGGCAACAGAGTGAGACTCGGTCTCAAAAAAAAAAAAAAAAAAACATGGACTACTTGAAAATCTTGTCCAGGTTTCCTGTGCTTCTTAAATTCTTGTTTTTGGGCTGAAGTGTCACACCTGGTTTTAATACAAAGGGAAATTTATGAGGAAAGTTTAAGTAAAATCAGTTTGACCCTTAAGGTGTCAGGTCACAGAGAAGACATTTTCTTTTTGTGTTTTATATATGCCTTCAAAATCTTTAAATGACCAGTGTTGCTTTCAGAGTCATTTGTAAGAAATAAACATTTTAAGAGGTAGTTAAAACGTTTTTGAGAATGTAATTATAGGGAGGAAGCAGTTTTAAAATTTGGTTAAAAATTTTTTTTTCACAGATTAAACAAGGAGGTATTAAAATTTAAAAAAAGTTTTCTTTTGGCTTGAGAAATATGTTAATTTCTGTGCTGCTTTTCTCTTGGAAGGCGTAATTACTCAAAGGTACAGCCAGTTAGGAAACTCCTTTTATCTTGATTTTGCTGTTTCAGAAAGTTCTGCTTGTAGTCTGTGGTCAGTCCATAGTGTGCTCTGGCACCTCTGCTCCTCAGTTTTGTGTTCAGACTGCTTATCAGTGCTCTGTGTTGTCTGTGTTCTTTAAATGATTCAGTATTAGTCAGAGAATCAGAACAAGGAATCCTGGGAGAGATTGTGACTGGTTCCCTATTTTGGGTGATAGATTTTATTTAATTTACTAGGTCATGTAATGTAGGCAAGATGTTAACAGTTTGAGAAGTCCTAAAGGAATGTAAGTTCCAATCATGACATCTTTATGAGAAAAACGGTTGTGAATTCACTAAGATGTGAATTTAGAAATGTTAAACAGATCATTTTTATACCTTTCTTTCCCTTTTTTTCTACCCTGTGAATATTTTTGTCTGTGTTGTGGGACATCATTGTCTGTTCTAAAAGTGGAAAATTAATAATAAAATAAAAGGGACGATTGTCTGAGCATTCTGTATACCCAACACACTGATTATTGATTGATTGATTAAATTCACCCTAAAACCATATGAATTTGGTGATATTATCTTTATTTTCAGGTAAGGAAATGAAAGCTCAGAGAGGTTAAGTAACTTACTCAAAACCAGAGTTGGCAACAGGTGATAAGAGCCAAAATTTAAACAAAGGTCTGTCTGATTTCAAGTGCAAATTCCCAGCCACTGTATCACCCTGCCTGTGGCCTGCTCCTGAGAGGTAGAGATCTGCATAGGTCTTGGCCATACGAAAAGACATCTGGTTGGTTGTCTTGGGTGCTTTGATCATTCATTTGTTTACTGTCTGTGTCTCTCTTCTTCCTCAGCAGCTACTATATGCATGACACATACTCAACAAATATTTATTGAATGAGACTGGGGACAGTGGCTCATGCTTATAATCTTACCACTTTGGGAGGCTGAGGTGGGTGGATCTCTTGAGCCCAGGAATTCAAGACCAACCTGCACAACATGGTGAAACCTCATCTCTACAAAAAAATGCAAAAATCAGCTGGGCGTGGTAGCTTGTACCTTAGTCCCCACTACTCTGGAGGCTGAGGTGAGAGGATCATCTGAGCCCAGGAGATCAGGGCTGCAGTGAGCTGTGATCATGCCACTGTACTCCATCCTGAGCTACAGAGTGAGACCTTGCCTCAAAAAAAAAAAAAAAAAATATATATATATATATATATACGTGTATATATATATGAGGTGTGTACAGTTAACTGTGGAAAATAGAAGCATGCTGACATTTTGTTTGCTAAATTTTTGTAAGTATATGCTATATTTGTAAATATAGCAAAGTGCATTCTTTTTTTTGAGACAGGGTCTTACTCTGTCACCCAGGTGCTGGAGTGCAGTGCTGTGATCTCGGCTTACTGCACCCTCCACCTCTCAGGCTCAAGCAGTCCTCCCACCTCAGCCTCCCAAGTAGCTGGGACTACAGGCATGTGCCACTACACCCATCTAATGTTTTAAAAATATTTTTTTGTAGAGACTGAGTTTTGCCATGTTGCCCAGGCTGGTCTCCAACTCCTGAGCTCAAGCGGTCCACCAGCCTTGGCCTCCCAAAGTGCTGGGATTACAGGTGTGAGCCACCGTGCCCGGCCAAGGTACATCTTAAACTAATATTTATCAGGTTTGTTTATGGCATATGTAGCCTTTTAGATAAGAAGAAAAGATTTACTACCCCATGCGATTTCTTTTTCTTTTTCTTTTTCTTTTTCTTTTTTTTTTTTTTTTGAGACAGAGTCTCTCTCTGTCGCCCAGGCTGAAGTGCAGTGGTGCAATTTCAGTTCACTGCAACCTCCGCCTCCCAGGTTCAAGCGATTCTCCTGACTCAGCCTCCTGAGCAGCTGGGATTATAGGCACTCACTACCACGCCTGGCTGATTTTTGTATTTGTAGTAGAGATGGGGTTTTACCATGTTGGTCAGGCTGGTCTCGAACTCCTGACCTCGTGATCCACCTGTTTTGGCCTCCCAAAGTGCTGAGATTACAGGCGTGAGCCAGCCTGACCCATATGATTTCTGAAGATTACTTTCCTCTTCCTCTCCAGCCTGTCTGCTGCTGTCTTTGTCTCTCCTTGTTTCCACACTGCTGTCCAAATGACCTTTCTCTATTTCTTTTTCTCTCCATTCTCCATTCCTCAAGTAATTGTTATTTTCTTTTTTTTTTTGAGACGTAGTCTCGCTCTGTTTCCCAGGCTGGAGTGCCGTGGCGCAATCTTGGCTCACTGCAAGCTCCGCCTCCCAGGTTCACACCATTCTCCTGCCTCAGCCTCCCGAGTAGCTGGGACTACAGGCACCTGCCACCATGCCCGGCTAATTTTTGTATATTTAGTAGAGACAGGGTTTCACCTTGTTAGCCAGGATGGTCTCGATCCCCTGACCTCGTGATCCGCCTGCCTCGGCCTCCCAAAGTGCTGGGATTGCAGGCGTGAGCCACCGCGCCCAGCCGTAATTGTTATTTTCATAACTTTTGCTTTTGTGCGTTCGTCTGCCTTTGGTTGGAATGCCCCTCCCATCTTTTTGGTTTGACTTAAACAAAAATGATTTTACATTTCAGTGCAGGTGCCTTCTCTCCTCCTGGAGGCCTTCTCTAACTCTCCAGCCCCGGCAAGGTCCCCTCTTCTGTGTCCTCATCAGAGCACTTATCATACTGAGGGATTGTATAAATAGGTACAAGGCTGCCTCCGTTTCTTGAACAGCCTGTATTGTCAACTCCATTTGGGCAGTTGTTTCATCTTTCTGTGTCCACAATGCCTGGTACTTGATAGGCAGACAGTAAGTATTGACAGAAAAATGAAACAAAACAAGGAGTGTAGCTTTGCCAAATCCCACCATAAATCTTAGAGATAGAGGACACCTTGTCTACTCCAGCCACTCCTTTGTAGAGATTAGTAATATTGCTGGAAACTAGGACTCCTGACTCAGCCTGGTGCCCTTTCTTGAGAAAAAGATTTTTGGCTTATTATAAAGACAGTAGTTATTTAATGTAGAAAATGTAGAAGATACAGATAAACAAAAGAGAAAGAGAAAATAGATTGTTCTATTCCAACCACCCAGATGGTGACTATGCTTCCACTCTCTCCTGTGCATATATAGAAACATGTATATGTATGTGTTACATAATTGTGTGATGACAACAGCTCAAATTTACTGATTGCTTATAGAATGGGCACTGTTTTAAGTCCTTTACTTAAAATTCATTTATTACAGATCTGAGGTGAAACTGTTACTTTCATTTGACAGATGAGGAAAGGGAGGCATAGAGATGTTAAGTCTCAAGGTCACAACAGCTGGTAAGTGGTAGAGCCAAAATTTGAACACAGGCAATCTAGCTGTAGAGCCTTATTATTATTATTATTTTTTTTTTTTCTGAGACTGAGTCTCACTCTGTGGCCCCGGATGGAGTGCAGTGGTGCAATCTTGGCTCACTGTAACTTCCACCTCCCAGGTTCGAGTGATTCTCCAGCCTCAGCCCCCCGAGTAGCTGGGATTACAGGCGTGTGCCACGACACCCGGCTAACTTTTATATTTTTATTAGAGACCGGGTTTCACCATGTTGGTCAGGCTGGTCTCAAACTCCTGACTTCGTGATTCGCCCTCCTCGGCCTCCCAAGTGCTGGATTACAGGCATGAGCCACCGCACCCAGCCAGACAGTGTACTTTTTTTTTGAGACGGAGTCTCGCTCTATCGCCAGGCTGGAGTGCAGTGGCTTGATCTCAGCTCACTGCAACCTCCACCTCCCTGGTTCAAGCGACTCTCCTGCCTCAGCCTTTCAAGTAGCTGGGATTACAGGCGACTGCCACCACACTTGGCTAATTTTTATATTTTTAGTAGAGATAGTGTTACACCATGTTGGCCAGGCTGGTCTCGAACTCCTGACCTCAAGTGTTCCATTCACCTCAGCCTCCCAAAGTGCTGGGATTACAGGTGTGAGCCACTGCACCCAGCCCAGACGGTGTACTTTTTTTTTTTTTTTTTTGAGACGGAGTCTCACTCTGTGGTCCAGGCTGGAGTGCAGTGGCACAATCTTGGCTCACTGCAACCTCTGCCTCCCAGGTTCAAGTGATTCTCCTGCCTCAGCCTCCCGAGTAGCAGGGACTACAGGTGCCCACCACCACGCCCGGCTAATTTTTTTAATATTTTTTTTTTTAGTAGATACGGGGTTTCACTGTGGTCTCGAGATGGTGTACTTTTTAAAGTATTTATTTAATTTGTATTTTTAGTAGAGACAGGGTCTCACTGTGTTGCCCAGGCTGGTCTTGAACTCCAGGCTCAAGCAATCCTCTCACCTCAGCCTCCCAAAGTGCTGGGATTACAGGCGTGAGCTACTGTGCTTTGCCAAGCCTGTACTCTTAACTATGCATAATGTCTTGCAATCTGCTTTAAAAAAAAAAAAAAAAAGTTGAGATCAGTTTATATGCAGTAATAGTCACTTTTTAAGGGGTACAGTTCAGTGAGTTTTGCTAAAAGGTAAACCACCACCTTTTATCGAGACATATAGATTATTTCCATCACCTCTCAAAATTCCATCATGCCTCTTTGTAGAGTCTCCTTCCCTGTTTCCCAGCCGTTGGCAATCACTGATCTGATTTCTGCCTGTTGTTTTGCCTTGAAGCCTTCTGGCTTCTTTTAGTATAATAATGCTTTTGAGGTTCATCAGTGTTGTTTCCTGTAACAATAGTTTATTGGATTTTTAAAAATTGCTGAAGTAGTATTCTGTTAAATGGGTGTACCATAATTTTTTTTTTTTTTTTTTTTTTAGACAGAGTCTGGCTCTGTTACGCAGGCTGGAGTGCAGTGGCATGATCTCGGCTCACTGCAACCTTCGCCCCCTGGGCTCAAGTGATGCTCCTACCTTAGCCTCCTGAGTAGCTGGGATTACAGGTGCACACCAGTATACCTGGCTAATTTTTTAAGGTTTTTGTAGAGAAGAGGTCTCACTATATTGCCCTGGTTGGTCTTGAACTCCTGGGTTCAAGTGATCCTCCTCCCAAACTGTTGGGATTACAGGCATGAATCACCTCATCTGGCCTGTATATAATTTTTTATTCCATTCACAAGTTGAAGAACACTTTTTGGCAATCACAAATAAAGCTGCTATGAATATTCACATATAGCTCTTTTTTTTAACCTAGTAGTTTTAATGACATGTTAATTCTAATTAATATAAAATAATAATATCTCCCTTTATTACTAAAGTCAACTGAACTAAAAGGCATTTGAGTTTATTTTTATTTTGGAGACAATAGAAAAGCGCTTACTTTTCTCTAAGCCAATAGATAAGAGCTCTTTAATATAATTTGGTAGTGAAATATCACACATACGTGACACATATAAACCATATAGGCATAGAGACACACAGAAATCTAAGATCTTTCATTTGCCAGTTTTCAAATAGTTTCTCTCTCCCACTTTAGACTATCAATTTCGATTACCTGCTTCATTCCCCTGAAGAATTGTTAGCTAGGCAACTCTAAATTCACATTTCCAAAGACACGCTTCTTAGGTGAAACAAGGTAGACAATTTACATCAGGCACAGAACTGAGACCTAAACACTATTATCCGAAGACAATGGACAGTTCTTTATGTGGATATATGTTTTCACTTCTCTTAGGTAAGTACTCAGGAATAGGATTACTGGGTTTTATGGTAAGTGTAAATTTAACTTTATAAGAAACTCCCAAACTGTTTTTCTGCATAGCATTACCATTTTCCATCCTCCTCAGTAATCTGGGAGTTCCAGTTGCTCCTCATCCTTGATGACAAATCATTTATTGCTGGTATTTGTATTCTGACAGTAGCCAAGTAACAGTCTTCACATGCTCTTGCTGAAAAAAGTGTTGCTTAAATTAAGGATTTCTCATGTAAATTTTTTCTCTTTCATTTTCCTTTTTCTTTTCTTTCCACTTTATAAATATTTATTGAGCAGTTTACAGTGCATGGGATGGACGAGCATCAGTGATTTTACTCTCAAAGCGCCCCATTGGCCCAGTGAGTAGAGGTCATGGCAGATGATTGTGACACTTTTGATTCTTGTACTTTACCTAGTTTCCTAGTGGAACAGATTGATCAGCATAGAGGTTTTCATTTTTGTGTCTCTATACTGCATGCCTCGCTTAGCTTTCAAGTGTGAGGAACCTTGTAGGGAGAAGAATATGGTGGCACATCTGGTTCCAGCTGTGTTGTCAGCCTTAATATCTTCCCCCTTCTGTTTAGGTGGAAATGCCAGGGAGTGTCATGGTGGCCTTTGTTTTCATAATCAGCTGGGTAGATTTTTCAGTTGTCTGTTAGTGTAGCTGTCCTGATTTCCTTCCTAATGATTTGAATGATGGGACTGTGACATACAGGGAGTAAAATCAAATGGTGAGGTAAGCTGAGGTCAACAAGATAGGGTTTGAATCCCAAATTTTGGTGGGTTGTCACTCTTGTGCCAATATATTATCTCTGACCCTAGCCAGCATCTTAAGAGCCTGTATTGTCTTTCTAAAGGAAAGGTCAAATATGTATTGAACTGTATCTTCTTTTAAATATTTTGTCAGCAAAGTGTTTATAAATTGGTGAGAAGCATCCATCCATTTGTTTTTTCATTCATCGAGTACACTTGCCAGTTAACCATTACGTTTATGGTTCCCCCATCAGTACTGTGATAGGACTTTTTTCAAAGTAAATTCTTCCTTTTTCCTTTGGTACCTCCCCCCTCTGCTTTTTGGTATCTTTTATCTTTAAACATTTTAAAGATGAATGTGTCAAGTAAAATAGTGTCGTGTTATAGCTCCTCGTTCACTTTGGGTGCAGGCTTTGCACAAGAAGGGAGGGAGGGCAAGAGAGAGAAGAGGGAACCTAGTCATGTGATACTGCTTGTCTGGCAGAAGCCTTTTGGTTCTGAGCAGAGAAACCAACTGTTTACTATTTTGGGTGAATGAGGTTGGTTGGTTGCTATGAGCATTTTCTCTAAGGGAACCCTCTCCTCTTCCAGCTCTACACATTGAAATCATCTCAGTCCTGCTTTTTGGCATTTGGGTAGAAGAGGGAGGTGTCTGTGTCTAGGCCCAGTGCTGACAGGAAGAAATGTTTTGCCAGTAGAGTTACTGATTCTGACCTTCTGCTGTCACTGCTTTTAATGCCCCTCTCCCTAAGTAAACTTGGGGTCTAACTGTTCTTGCAACCCTTTGCACTGCAGAATGAAGTGCCCACTTAAAGAGCAAGGCTAATCAGATCTTCGGCAAATAATAAATGGCCTCTTTAAGGAGAGAGGGAAGGAAGAGTGGTTTATTGCAGCATTGGCCTATGGAGACTCACATCTCCTCCAGCATGCTGGAGGAGGAGACCAAGATTCATCAGTCCACCTGCAGGATTCTGCCACTCTCGTGGATTGTTCTGAAGCCGAGAAAGGACAGCTATTACTCAGCAGTGTGCCTGACCCATTATCACAGTTTGCGGGAAGGTTCGAGTATTTGTGCCTTTGGGATTTGCATGCTTTTGTTTCCTTTCAAACTTAACTGCTGTCTTTTATCCCAGTCCTATTTCTCTGTAGCCATCCAAGCTTTGACTTTGGGTGGTTTATTCTCCCAGGATTTATATTAAAATTTGTTGAGCACCCAACAAATAGATAACTGAACATAGTACTGTAGGGTGCATTTCATGATCTGATGGAACAGTGATTAGGATGTTTCAGTTTCTTACTCCTTTTTTCCCCACCGTGCAGAGCTCATATAGCCAAGCCTAGATTGTGGAATAAGGGAAGAAAAAACTTTTCTTTAATAAGGTGGAATTATTCTTTATGTGGGTCAGATTCAATATTTTATCCATAAAATGTACTCTGGCCTTAGGTACTATACAAATGGGAGCTATTGATGATCATTTCAGTTTCTTCTGTCTGTTGAATGCTTGAAAGTAGATAACCCTTTAAGGTTTATAACACTAAGACATCATAATTTAAAATAACACTTGGAAGGCTTTTTACTTGTATTGCATCTTAGTTTTGCTCAGGGTGAACAATTTGGACTGGACTTATCAATATTAAAAGTTTGCCTTTGTGAACAGCCTTCTTTCATAGTCTTGTTTTTTTTTTTTTTAAAGACAGGGTTTCACTCCTGTCGCCGCCCAGGCTGGAGTACAGTGGCTCAATCTTGACTCATTGCAACCTCCACCTCCTGGGCCCAAGTGATTCTCCAGCCTCAGCCTCCCGAGTAGCTAGGAGTACAGGCGTGCACCACTGCACCCAGCTAATTTTTATATTTTTTGTAGAGACGGGGTTTCACCATTTTGGCCATGCTGGTCTTGAACCCCTGGCCTTAAGCGATCCTCCCGCCTCGTCCTCCCAAAGTGCTGGGATTACAGGCGTGAGCCACCGTGCTCGGCTTCTTTCATAGTCTTATACTGCAGGAAAAGAAAATCCTTTCGGAGTAGAATGGACACATTTGAGTTATTTAGGAAAGTTCACTTTTAAATTTGAGGAAAATTCTTTCAGAAGAGTTCTAGGTTATGAAAAAAATGACAATAGGAGCTTTATCCAAATCCTGTCAAATATGAATAAAAGAGAATTGTCAATATTTTCTTCTCCTATCTTGGAAACGCTAATTATCTACTATCAGAATTTAGATACAACGTATAATAATTATGTAAATGCTACTTTTCTAAAAACTTAGACATTTCTTTTGAGTTTTCCAGATTTCTTTGGGATTTTAATAATTTTAACAGGATGATTTGAGCCTGTGGAGTCAGCAATGAATGGACATATCGAAGACGAGATGGAGTGATTATCAGTGTCCAGTTTGCAGAGAGAATTTTTTTTTTCTTTTTTTCTTTTCTTTTTTGAGATGGAGTCTCACTCTGTCGCCCAGGCTGGAGTGCAGCGGCGCGATCTCTGCTCACTGCAAGCTCCGCCTCCTGGGTTAACGCCATTCTCCTGCTTCAGCCTCCCAAGTAGCTGGGACTACAGGTACCCACCACCACGCCCAGGTAGTTTTTTGTGTTTTTAGCAGAGACGGGGTTTCACGTGTTGGCCAGGATGGTCTTGATCTCCTGACCTCATGATCCACCAGCCTTGGCCTCCCAAAGTGCTAGGATTACAGGCATGAGCCACCGCGCCTAGCTGAGAATAGTTTTAAGAATTGGTTGAGAGGCAGTTGCTTTTTCTTTGAATATCTACAACTGTTCTGGACTAATGTCAAAGAAACACCATGGCAACATTAAAGGGAAGATTATTTGAGAGGCAGGGGGATAGTATGGCTTAGGACTTGGGCTGCTACCTTTGACTTTGTAATCCAAAAGATTGTAATGTTCCAGATTTTGAATCTGATCATTAAAAATATCTGTGTTACATGCAAAAAAACCTATAGGCAATAGAGATTCAGACTTGTGATAAGTAGGATCAGAATGGTAATTTTAGGTAACTACCCTAAGCAATTAACTGTACACTTTTCTGATTTTTTTTTTTTTTTTTTTTTGAGACAGAGTCGTACTTTGTCTCCCAGACTGGAGTGCAGTGGCGCGATCTCTGCCCACTGCAACCTCTGCCTTCAAGCAATTCTCTTGCCTCAGCCTCCCGAGTAGCAGGGATTACAGGTGCCTGCCACCACACCTGCCTAATTTTTGAATTTTTAATAGAGACAGGGTTTCACCATGTTAGCCAGGCTGGTCTCGAACTCCTGACCTCAAGTGATCCATTCGCCTTGGCTTCCCTGAGTGCTGGGATTATAGGAGTGAGCCACCATGCCTGGCTTTGCTGATTTCACAGTGTGCTTAGAACCTTTGATTTAGAATTCTGTATATTGACTCAGTCTTGAAAGGACTCAAATTATGGGCTGGGTCCAGTGGCTCATGCCTGTAATCCCAACACTTGGGGAGGCTGAGTCTGGGAGGGTCACTTTAGCCCAGGATTTCGAGACCAGGCTGCACTTCAAAGTGAGACCCTGTCTCTACAAAAAAAAAAAAAAAAAGAAAGAAAAAATTAGCTGGGCATGGTGGTGCACACCGGTGGTCCCAGCTACACAGGAGGCTGAGGCTGGAGGATTGCTTGATCCCAGGAGGTAGAAGCTGCAGTGAACCATGTTCACACCACTGCACTCCAGCCTGGGCGACAGAACGAGACTCCGTCTCCATCAAAAAAAAAAAAAAAAAAAAAATTTCAAATTGTGTCTTCTGCAGATAAATAAATACACATTTTTTTAATTGCTGTCATTTTGTAAACTGCACAAGAGAAACAGATTTTGCCTCAAATGGTAAAAGTATTAAGAATATCTGATGTCCCTGCTTTTGGGCTGAAGCAGGTGTTCGAGGGACAAAGATCATTCTTCCTTGTAATACCCAAAGATACCCAGTGAAAATGATTGTGTCTTGTGTTTTATTATTATAAATTCTTAATATTTTCTTTTTTATAGCTTTATTTTCCTTATTAATAGACTTTGGCATCAATCACATCTGCATGAATTTTTTTTGAGGACTGAGCCATCATGAAACATTGGTGTTTTATGGTTTTATGCAACCTCTGATACAATATGAATGATGTTAGATCTATGAAAGATCTAACATCATTCAGTATTGGTATTGATATAACACAGTATGTTAGCCACAAGTCAAATGTACCCATTGAGATTTGAAATGTGGCTAAAGCAGTGAGGAGCTGAATTATTATTAATTTTTTTGAGATGGAGTTTTGCTCTTGTTGCCCAGGCTGGAGTGCAATGGCACCATCTCGGCTCACCGCAACTTCCATCTCCAGGGTTTAAGTGATTCTCCTGCCTCAGCTTCCTGAGTAGCTGGGATTACAGGCACCCGCCACCATGCCTGGCTAATTTTTTGTATTTTTAGTAGAGACAGGGTTTCACCACGTTAGCAAGGCTGGTCTCGAACTCCTGACCTCAGTTGATCCGCCCGCCTTGGCCTCCCAAAATGCTGGAAGGATTACAGGCATGAGTCACTGCACCCAGCTGAATTTTTAATTTAATTAAAAAAAAAGAGAGATGGGGTCTCACCATGTTGCCCAGGCTGGACTCAAACTCTGGGATCAATTCTGTCTCAGCCTCCCAAGTAGCTGGGACATGTGCTGCTAATTTTATTTGATTTTAATTAAATTTAAATAGCATATGTGGCTAGTGGCTGCCATATCTGATAGCACAGTTCTAGACCCTTCACAGTCTGACCCTAGTCAGCCTTCCTTCTAATACTCTCTTTCACAAACTTAATGCTCCAGCTAAACTGGAGAGTGTTGGCTGTGTCCTTAACCTTGTAGATTTCCTACCTCCAAGTCTTAGCTCATGTTGTTCATCTCTAGTTTATGAAGGCCTTCAGATAGCTTATATGCTGTTGCCCTGTGAAGCTTACCTAATCCCTTTTGTACTCTAGTAATGTATTATCTGCAAACTCTTAAAGCACTTGTAACACTGTCTCTGATTGTAGTAATTTGTTTTTCATTTCTCATATTCTCTGTTATATTTATAGATTCCTCGAGGGGCTTATGTGGTTTTGATGGTTGTATGTGTGTGATAGGTTTAAGTTTTTCTCTCTTCTTTTTTTCTCCACAGTGCCTAGCAAAGCATTTTTATACATGGTAGGTGGTTCATATGCATTAGGTGAGTTAATCTACTGAGATTGCTGATTGTTACTGTGCTTCCTGGCACTAGAGGGCAGTATCATATCCATAAGCAAAATGAGGTGTTTATCCCAAAGTGACAGATACATTTTGAGCACTCTGTCCTAATTCCGTTTTCTTCAGTCTCATTAACGATTCTGGCCTCCAGAAGGAACTCACATCTGTTCATTGTCAGTGATATTAATAAATAACCTTTTTCTATAAATATCTTGATTAGATTCAGTGTATGTTGGACCAGGAGATGGTGAGATTCTTTCTGAGAAGAAACTTGGTACATCTGAGAAACACCAGTCAAGGCATTAGGTGTCAGAGATTAATTCCTTGAGGGCAGAAGCCTTTTTGTGGTAGGCAGCTAATATCCCAGTAGTGGTCTGGTAGTCAAGAGCCCAAAGTTCTTGGTTTGATCTTGCCAATGGTGAACTTGGCTAAGTTGCTCTAAGCTTGGCAAACTAGTTCTTCTCATTGTGTAGTAGTGGGTATAATGACTAATGACTGCAGTTCTGGCTTATAGGGTCAAATGAGATATGTATGAAAGTAGCTTTGTAAAGTATTATATAAATGTATAGTGGTGTTTTCCTTCTCAGTTCCTATGTTGTACTTAGTACCAACGCATGCACAAAATAAGTGATTACTTATAAATATTTATGACCTTAATTTGAAAATTTTAGGTAAGGGATATACTGTGGTAAAGGCTGTACTCACCAAGGCTGCATACACTGAGAGGTGATTATAGTCACAATAGTGGTTAACATATATCCTGTCCTTAGATGTTATTTAGCCTCAAAGTGAAC
This sequence comes from Symphalangus syndactylus, assembly GCF_028878055.3. Classification (NCBI taxonomy): domain Eukaryota; kingdom Metazoa; phylum Chordata; class Mammalia; order Primates; family Hylobatidae; genus Symphalangus; species Symphalangus syndactylus. The sequence continues at coordinate 19,294,856 of NC_072440.2, forward strand.
TGTGTGATACACACACACACAAACACACACACGTATATATGAAGTTTACACTCTTTTGTTAGTCTCTTGTGTAGTGAATTTATTTTTGTACACCTGCTACCCTTCTTTTTTGTTTGTTTTTGTTTTTTGAGACGGTCTTGCTTTGTCACCCAGGCTGGATTGCAGTGATGCAACCTTGGCTCACTGCAGCCCTGACCCCCAAGGCTCAAATGATCCTCCCGCCTTAGTCCCCCAAGTAGCTGGGACCACAGGCAAGTGCCACCATGCCCAGCTAATTTTTTTGTAGAGATGGGGTTTTGCCATGTTGCCCAGGCTGTCTGAGATCAAGTGATCCACCAGCCTCAGCCTCCCAAAGTGCTAGGATTATAGGCGTGAGCCACACTGCACCCGGCTCCCTCTACCCTTAATACGAACTTAAAGTGTTCGTAACAAGCCAACTGTTGTCAGGTTTTTGGACTTCTTTTAGAAAGCCAGATTCAAATACAGTTATTTAGACAAAAATGGCTTAGTATGGAAATATGCATGAGCATATTTTCCTGCCAGATTTGTGGTTAGAAAAGAAGCAAGTTTTCCTCCTGGAGTGGAAGGAAGAAAAAAACAATAAAGAAAAGAAGCAAGCTATTCAAGAAGAAGGTAGTATAGTGGTAGCTTTTTGTTGAGACCAGTCACCAGCCTGGAACTTTCTTTAGTAAATAATTAGATTCATTGAATAAAATGTTCAACTGAGCTTGATGCAATCTCATAGTTACAAAACACTCTTGCCAAAGAAAGTTGCAGTCTTAATATCTGTAATCGAATCATTTCCTGTTCAGGCTTGCAGGTGGGGAACCATCTGAAACTGCAGTCCTATAAGATTAGTTATAAAGAAAACGCCTTGGTGGGAGAAGCCTTGATGATAATATTGAATAGACAGCCTAACAAGTGTGGGGATGAAGAAGGTACACCAGGATCCTGGGACTAACCAGATTTAAAGGCGTAAGTCGGGATCTGCAAGCCCACTCCCTTGGGGTGATCTGAATAAAGCTACTCTAGGGCATTCAGGTATGTGCTGAACACACTCGGGCAGTGGGCCAGGCAGATGGCTCATTCCTGCACCGACCTTCGAAGGCCTGCCAGGTTGAAAAGCTACCACTGGGGAGGCATGGCTGTGCTCTAGCAAGAACAAGAACGTGCATTTCATGTGGCATTTGGTCCTTCCCAGTTGAGGGGGATGCCTTGGGACTAGGTTAATCTCTGAGTCCACTTAGGGCTTGGGATGTATTCTCACAGCCCTTGCTCCTCCTCCGTCTTAGAGTTGATTTTTACCATCATCGCAACCTCCTCTAAGTGATTCTTCCAGACCCATAGTTAGCCTTTGAGATTCCACAGTTCTCCTCCCTACTCTTCCCCAGCTTGTCTTCATTGAGACCCACATTTTTAGGTTTGACTAAACCTTCCATCTAGGAATAGGTAGGAGGCTAAGCAATTTAGGCCGCATTCATGTATCCTGTCATTTGCTTCACTGCATCTCCTTGGCTGTGGTAAAGGAAATTTAGGTGTGATACACTCCTTAGGCTTCACTGCCCTGCCCCCCTTTCCTTTTGCCCTTTTGATTTTTTTTTAATCTGATACTCAGGCTCTCCTCCCCCCTTCACACACCATTGGAGTCTCCTAAGCTATTTCTGTCAGTTTAATGATCCCCAGCTGTTGCCACAGTTCGGGCTGTTTTCATACCCAGGAGAAGCATCGAAGAGGCAGAGGCAAAGGGGTCTTGTTTGTTGTCTGTCCCACAGTGTGTCAAACAAATCAAATTCATTTTTCTGAAACCACTAGTGAGATTCCTTAGGGATGGATGTTAATACTGGGATGATTTGAGAATCAGGAGGAGGAAAAGTACATGGTAGTATCAGGGACATTTTTAAAATAAGCATTCTGCTGATAGGTGTGGCACTCTGCATCACTCAGAATTATGCTAGAAAATTGAGGTATGTGGTATGGAGGAATTATTTGATCACTTTGCATTATTTTAGTTTGTTTTTTTTTTTTTTTTTTTTTTTTTTTGGGACAGAGTCTCACTATGTTGCCAGGCTGGAGTGCAGTGGCTCAATTTCCGCTCACTGCAGCCTCCTACTCCCAGATGCAAGCGATTCTCCTGCCTCAGCCTCCTGAGTAGCTGGGATTTACAGGCACATGCCACCATGCCCAGCTAATTTTTGTATTTTTAGTAGAGACGAGGTTTCACCATGTTGGCCAGGATGGTCTCGATCTCCTGACCTCGTGATCCGCCTGCCTCGGCCTCCTAAAGTGCTGGGATTACAGGTGTGAGCCACCGTGCCCTCCTCTCCTTTTCGATTTTGAGCTGGAATTTCCCTTCTACTCATGTGTGTTGAAGGACTATCTAAATTAAAAGAATTCTGTAATAGGAAATATATGGAAATTGTTGCTGAAGTATCCAGAAAAGGCATTTATTTAAGTTCTGCTTTAACTTAATGCAGGTTTGTTTCGTAAAATTTTGTGCAAAACTTGCTGTAATGAAATGTTCCATTTGCAAATTGAACCACACAGACTTCAGGAAATACAAAGTTGCGGTACTTATAACATGAACTCTCCTACAGTTACACATACCTTTGCTTTTGAAAAGTCTTTACTAAACCTGGGGGATGTGGAGTGGGAAAATCCTACAGTAGTTAAATGGACTCCTGTATTATAATGATCTGGCTTCTCCTTTATGTGTTTGATCTTGAGAATTTTAACCCATTCCAACAAGTTTAGCTGATTTGTGGCTTTTACGCTCAGGCACTACATGAAGTTTAATTTTATGGATTTCATTCTTCCACAGAGAAGACAAATTTTGCTGCAGCCTTTATCAAATTTTATTTTTAAATTTTTATCTTTTTGAGTCAAATAGCTAAAATTTTATATCATTTAGGACTTAAGGGTGAGAAGTTAGTTTTTTTTCTTTATCCATAGAAAGCTTGATACATAAACATTTGAATAAGCTTCAGATTGTTTGTCTATCTAATTATCTATCTGTAACGCAACCCATATGGTCTAATTTCTAATCACCTTTCTATTCCCTACTGCTTCCCATAGAAAAGGGCCAGGTGCAGTGCCTCATGCTCAATCCCAGCAAAGCCTGTAATCCCAACATTTTGGGAGGTTGAGGCGAGCGGATCACTTGGGTCCAGGAGTTTGAGACCAGCCTGAGCAACATGGTGAAACACCATCTCTGCAAAAACAAACCCCAAAAAAGCAAAAATTGGTCAAGCATGCTACTGTGCACCTGTAGTCCCGATTACTCAGGAGGCTGAGGTGGGAGGACTGATTGAGGCCAGGAGGTCAAGGCTACAGTGAGCCATGATCGCACCACTGCACTCCATCCTGGGACAGAATGAGATCTATCTTTTTATTTATTTATTTATTTTTATTGAGACAGAGTCTCACTCTGTCACTCAGGCTGGAGTGCAGTGGCGCTATCTCGGCTCACTGCAAGCTCCGTCTCCCGGGTTCACGCCATTCTCCTGCCTCAGCCTCCCGAGTAGCTGGGACTACAGGCGCCCACCACCACGCCCGGCTAATTTTTTGTATTTTTAGTAGAGACGGGGTTTCACCATGTTAGCCAGGATGGTCTTGATCTCCTCACCTCGTGATCCGCTCGCCTCATCCTCCCAAAGTGCTGGGATTACAGGCATGAGCCATTGCGCCCGGCCGAGACCCTATCTTAAAAAAAAAAAAAAAAATTACTTTAGGTCTGTCATAGTAGCTCACGCCTGTAATTCCAGCACTTTGGGAGACTGAAGCAGGAGGATTGCTTGAGACCAGGAGTTTGAAACCAACCTGGGCAATATAGTGAGACTCCATCTCTACAAAAAAATTTTTTTTAAATTAGCCAGACATGGTGGAGAGCACCTGCAGTCCTAGCTATTTGGGAGGCTGAGGTGGAAGAATCACTTGAGCCCAGAAGTTTGAGATTACAGTGAGCTGTGATCCTGCGCCACTGCGTTCCAGCCTCGGCAAGAGAGTGAGATCCTGTCTCTGTGTTTTGAGACGGGCTCACTCTTGTTCAGGCTGGAGTGCAGTGTCACAATGTTGGCTTACTGCAGTCTGGGTCAACAGGCATACACTACAGGCACACACAACCAGATGTTGTCTCCCTGTGTTGCCCAGGTTGGTCTCCAACTCCAGCTCTCAAGTAATCCTCCCACCTTGACCCCCCCAAAGTGCTGGGATTATAGGCACAACCCACTGTCCCTGGCCTAATTTAATTTTAAGGAAAACAATTTTTTGTCACTTTTGGTTTGCTCTAGAACGACTACCCTATTCCAAGTTTTGAGTCTGTACAACAAATTTGGGTGCAGAATGTCAGCATCAGTGATACCAGCAGGGATTAGCAAATGAGATTCAAGGCTGGTCATATTTTCTCAGGTGAATGGGCAGAACTAATGCAATGAGGAAAATGCTGTTCTTGGTGCCTTTAACTTTGGAAGGGAGTGTTCAGATGGCCCTACCTAAAAGTGCTAAAGGAAGCACATTCCCAGTTTATCTCCACCCTGTTCAGGCATCTGGTGCAAGTGCATGCTATGCCCAGATCTTACATTATGGAGTTGGTTGCACATTGCTTTATAGATCCTCAGGAAAGAGACTGATGACATTGAAGTAATTGGCACTTTGAGATCTGTTTGCCACGATTAGAGTAGGAGGTCACATCAAGGGGGGAGATGAGCAACTACCCAAAATGAAGTGGTGAGCTTCAGATTTTTGAGGATGTGGGGAGTAATTTTTATTTATTTATAGTTATTAATATTTTTGTTATGACTGTGGCATAAATGTGATATAGTAGAAAAAGCACAAGCTTTGATATCAGGCCAACCTGTGTTTGAGTTCTGGCTCTACCTGTTACCACCTGTGCAGCTTCTTCATCTATGAGATAGTACATATCTCAAATAGCCATTGAGATGAAATGAGTCACTGTAGTAGTACTTCTACCCAGTGACCACACAATGTAAGAGCTAAACACATTAGAGTCCTCATTTCTTTTTCTTTTTCTTTTTTTCTTTTTTTTTTTTTTTGAGATGGAGTCTCGCTCTGTCACCCAGGCTATAGTGCAGTGGTGCGATCTCGGCTCACTGCATGCTCTGCCTCCCGGGTTCCAGCGATTCTCCTGCCTCAGCCTCCCGAGTAGCTTGGACTACAGGTGCCCACCACCATGCCTAGCTAACTTTTTGTATTTTTAGTAGAGATGGGGTTTCACTGTGTTAGCCAGGATGGTCTCGATCTCCTGACCTTGTGATCTGCCTGTCTCGGCCTCCCAAAGTGCTGAGATTACAGGTGTGAGCCACTGCGCCCGGTCAGAGTCCTCATTTCTTACATTTTAGTTTTCTTTTCAAGGCAAGCCTTTTCTCAGTGCCTTTGCACTTGCAATTTGTTATGTCTGGAACACTCTCCAGATCATTTTTATGGTTTGTCATATTATTTAGGTTTCTGTCCAAGAGTCATCTGTCTTTTCAAAAGGGCCTTCTCTGTGTACCCTATCTAAAATTACCACCACCCCTGTCACTCACTGTTCTCTTGTTCCACTATATTTTTCTTCACATAATGTACTCCCTGAAATTATAATATGTACACCTTATTTATTATGTCTTCCCTACTAGAGCATATGTTCTATGAGGGCAGGGACCTCATCTGTCCATGTTGTTTTATCACCTATAAATATTGACCTTATCTGTTCATGTTGTTTTATCACCTATAAGTATCACCTGTACATATTAGTTCAATAAATGAATGAACGAACCAACTGACAATCTTCCTAGTGCCCGAAAAGAACCTGTGGCCGAATGCAGGAAGGAAGTTGTACCAGGAAGCAAAAGCTCTCTGCTTTTGTGGAGTGGATGTTCCCACACTGAGAGCCAGATAGGCAGTAGTCCTGTGACGTCCTCTTACATCCTTTTAGACTTCTTCCTGTCTCTCTGTCTGGGAAGAGCCCCTTTGACCTTTATTTAGTACTTGTTATTTTTTGAGTCAGGGTCTCACCATGTTGCCCAGGCTGGACTGCAGTGGCATAATCATGGCTCACTGCAGCCTCAACCCCTCAGCTTGTGGAGCAGCTAGGACTACAGGCAAGGGCTACTACGCCTGGCTAATTTTTTTTAAAATTTATTTTTTGTAGAAACGGGGGTCTCCCTATGTTGCTCAGAAAAGTCTTGAACTCTGGCCAGGCATGTTGGCTCATGCCTGTAATCCCAGCACTTTGGGAGGCCGAGGCAGGCGGATCATGATGTCAAGAGATCGAGACCATCCTGGCCAACATGGTGAAACCCCACCTGTACTAAAAATACAAAAGTTAGCTGGGCATGATAGTGCATGCCTGTAGTCCCAGATACTCAGGAGGCTGAGGAAGAAGAATCACTTAAACCCGGGAGGCGGAGGTTGCAGTGAGCCGAGATCACGCCACTGCACTCCAGCCTGGTGACAGAGCAAGACTGTCTCAAAAAAAAAAAAAAAAAAAAAAAAAAACTCTTGAACTCCTGGGCGTGATCCTCCCACCCTGGCCTCCCAAAGTGCAGGGATTACAGGTGTGAACCATCATGGACAGCCTGAATAACCTTTAGATGTGACCACCGTTATCCTGTTAAAATCTCGATTCCTTTTGGAATTAGAACATAAGCAGTGTTTTCAGTCTCCAGAGTTCTACTATGTCATATACTCTACATGTTCCATACTATTCACTGAAATCACCTGGATTTTTTTTTTTTTTTTTTTTACTTTTTTTTTTTTATTAATTTTTTTGCATACAAAAACAATAAACATTTTCTAAAAATACATACAAACAAAAAGATGCGTATCAAACATATTAGGAAGGTTGCACATGGGAAGTCGGGGAATAGAAATGGGGGGTGGGAGTTAAAATAAATGAGAGAGGGACTTTATATGGATCAGTGATAATAACTCAATCCTCTATTTGACAAAGAAGAGGAGAAGGAAGAGGAAGAAAAAGAAAGTGGGATAAAGGATCAGAAAGGGAGGAAAATAGAAAAAATTAGAGTATGACCCCAGGGTAGACCTGTTTTGTTGTCACTGAGTTGGTTGGTTGGTTTGTCTGTCGTATTCTTCATGTTTCGCCAAGTTGGCCAGACTGGTCTCGAACTCCTAGCCCGAAGTGATCAACCCGCCTCACCCCCCAGAGTGCCGGGACCACAGGCGTGAGCCACCACGTCCAGCCCCCACATTGCTTCTGGCCTCCGTGGTAGACCTCCCAGACGGAGCGGCCAGGCAGAGGAGCTCCTCACTTCTACCCAGACACGGGGCGGCCGGGCAGAGGAGCTCCTCACTTCCCAGACGGGGCGGCCAGGCAGAGACGCTCCTCACTTCTTCCCAGACGATAGGTGGCCAGGCAGAGGCGCTCCTCACTTCCCAGACGATGGGTGGCCGGGCAGAGGCGCTCCTCACTTCCCAGACGATGGGTGGCCGGGCAGAGGCGCTCCTCACCTCCCAGACGATGGGTGGCCAGGCAGAGGCATTCCTCACTTCCCAGATGGGGCGGCCGGGCAGAGGCGCTCCTCACCTCCCAGACGATGGGTGTCCAGGCAGAGGCGCTCTTCACCTCCCAGACGATGGGTGGCCGGGCAGAGGCACTCCTCACCTCCCAGACGATGGGTGGCCGGGCAGAGGCGCTCCTCACCTCCCAGACGATGGGTGGCTGGGCAGAGGCGCTCCTCACCTCCCAGACGATGGGAGGCCGGGCAGAGGCGCTCCTCACTTCTTCCCAGACGGGGCGCCCGGGCAGAGGCGCTCCTCATTTCTTCCCGGACAGGGCGGCCGGGCAGAGGCGCTCCTCACTTCCCAGACGGGGCGGCCGGGCAGAGGCGCTCCTCACTTCTTCCCGGACGGGGCGGCCGGGCAGAGGCGCTCCTCACCTCCCAGACGATGGGAGGCCGGGCAGAGGCGCTCCTCACTTCTTCCCGGACGGGGCGCCCGGGCAGAGGCGCTCCTCATTTCTTCCCGGACGGGGCGGCCGGGCAGAGGCGCTCCTCACTTCCCAGACGGGGCGGCCGGGCAGAGGCGCTCCTCACTTCTTCCCGGACGGGGCGCCCAAGCAGAGGCGCTCCTCACTTCTTCCCGGACGGGGCGGCCGGGCAGAGGCGCTCCTCACTTCTTCCCGGACGGGGCGGCCGGGCAGAGGCGCTCCTCACTTCTTCCCGGACGGGGCGGCCGGGCAGAGGCGCTCCTCACTTCCTCCCGGACGGGGCGGCCGGGCAGAGGCGCTCCTCACCTCCCAGACGATGGGTGGCCGGGCAGAGGCGCTCCTCACTTCCCAGACGGGACGGCCGGGCAGAGGCGCTCCTCACTTCCCAGACGGGGTGGCCGGGTAGAGGCGCTCCTCAGTTCCCAGACGGTGGGTGGCCGGGCAGAGGCGCTCCTCACTTCCCAGAGGGTGGGTGGCCGGGCAGAGGCGCTCCTCACTTCCCAGACGGTGAGTGGCTGGGCAGAGGCGCTCCTCACTTCCCAGACGATGGGTGGCCGGGCAGAGGCGCTCCTCACTTCTTCCCAGACGGGGCGGCCGGGCAGAGGCGCTCCTCACTTCTTCCCGGACGGGGCGCCCGGGCAGAGGCGCTCCTCACTTCTTCCCGGACGGGGCGGCCGGGCAGAGGCGCTCCTCACTTCTTCCCGGACGGGGCGGCCGGGCAGAGGCGCTCCTCACCTCCCAGACGATGGGTGGCCGGGCAGAGGCGCTGCTCACTTCCCAGACGATGGGTGGCCGGGCAGTGGCACTCCTCACTTCCCAGACGATGGGTGGCCGGGCAGAGGCGCTCCTCATCTCCCAGATGGGGCGGCCGGGAAGAGGCGCTCCTCACTTCTTCCCGGATGGGGCGGCCGGGCAGAGGCGCTCCTCATTTCTTCCCGGACGGGGCGCCCGGGCAGAGGCGCTCCTCACTTCCTCCCGGATGGGGTGGCCGGGCAGAGGCGCTCCTCACCTCCCAGACGATGGGAGGCTGGGCAGAGGCGCTCCTCGCTTCTTCCCGGACGGGGCGGCCGGGCAGAGGCGCGCCTCACTTCTTCCCGGACGGGGCGCCCAAGCAGAGGCGCTCCTCACTTCTTCCCGGACGGGGCGGCCGGGCAGAGGCGCTCCTCACTTCTTCCCGGACGGGGCGGCCGGGCAGAGGCGCTCCTCACTTCCTCCCGGACAGGGCGGCCGGGCAGAGGCGCTCCTCACTTCCCAGACGGTGGGTGGCCGGGCAGAGGCGCTCCTCACTTCCCAGACGGTGGGTGGCCGGGCAGAGGCGCTCCTCACCTCCCAGACGGGGCGGCCGGGCAGAGGCGCTTCCCACCTCCCAGATGGGGCGGCGGCCGGGCAGGGGCTGCAATCCCAGCACCCTGGTAGGCCAAGGTAGGCGGCTGGGGGGCGGGGGCTGCCGCGAGGCCAGACCACGCCACCGCGCTCCAGCCCGGGCAATACCGAGCACTGGGTGAGCGAGACTCCGTCTGCAGTCCCAGTACCTCGGGAGGCTGAGGCGGGCAGAGCACTCGGCGTCAGGAGCTGGCGACCAGCGTGGCCAAGATGGCGAACGCGTGCCTGCAGCGAAAAGGCAGGCGGTGGCGCGTGCCGGCAGTCCCAGGCAGTCCGCGGCGTGGGCAGCAGCAAGCCGAGTAGATTGCAGCCTGGGCCAGAGAGGGAAAAGAGAAAGAAAGAGAGAAAGAGAGAAAGAAAGAAAGAAAGAAAGAAAGGAAGGAAGGAAGGAAGGAAGGAAGGAAGGAAGGAAGGAAGGAAGGAAGGAAGGAAGGAAGGAAGGAAGGCAATCACCTGGATTTTCCCCTAGTTAGTAAGTATGTAGATCACTTTTTTCCATCCATATCAGCATATCGTGCTGATAACACTATCAATATAGTGTCATTTTAAAACATAGAGGAGTGGGGTGCAGTGTTTCATCATGACTGTAATCCCAGGAATTTGGGAGGCCAAGGCAGGAGGATAACTGGAGGCCAGGAATTCAAGGCCAGCCTGGGCAACAATGCAGGACCCCATCTTGACAAAACATAAAATAAAAAATAAACATACAGAGAACTGGTGTGTTTTATGAGAAAAGAGAGGTGGTTGAAGATTCAGGCTGTACATTCAGACAGAGCTGGGTTCCAATTTCTGCTCTACCTTTTACTTTATGACCTTGAGCAAGTTGCTTAATCGGTTTAAACCTCAATTTCCTCATCTACAAAATGGTATAACAGTTGTATCATCTGCATAGCTTTGTTGTGAGAATTAAATAAGATGATGCATGCATGTTTACACTATTTTGTAAGTGTTATTACACAATATAGAGACCTTTCACTTGCATATTTTAATACCTTGTTAGATTTTCATAAGCTTATTCTTTGAAAGTTACCTGGTTAGATGTATAAGTTGCCCAGGTTTACCAGCCCAGGAACCTACTTCATTAATCTAGAGACTTCATCCTTGACAGTATTCAGATTAAATAGAAGATATCTATTATATTTTGGTATTATAAGAGTATTCCTTATCAGAAATGTTTGAGGCTACGGATGTTTTGCATTTTGGATTTCTTTCAGATTTTGGAATATTTGCATTATATATTTGCTGGTTGAACATCCAAATCTGAAATCTGACATGCTCCATTGAGCATTTCCTTTGAGCATCATGTTGATTTACAGGAATCATTTATAGGAATTGATAATTTCTTTCTCTCCAAGAGATGGCAGCATTTCAGTTTGAAAAACCTGACATTTGTTGTGTTTCATAGTTGATTCATCAATTTTTCTAAAGGTAGAGGCAAATCCATTTTTTTTTTTTTTTTTTTTTTTTTTGAGAAGGAGTCTCGCTCTTTCGCCCAGGCCAGAGTGCAGTGGCGCTATCTTGGCTCACTGCAAGCTCCGCCTCCCGGGTTCACGCCATTCTCCTGCCTCAGCCTCCTGAGTAGCTGAGACTACAGGCGCCTGCAACCACGCCCGGCTAATTTTTTGTATTTTTAGTAGAGACGGGGTTTCACCCTGTTAGCCAGGATGGTCTCGATCTCCTGACCTCGTGATCCGCCCACCTCGGCCTCCCAAAGTGCTGGGATTACAGGCGTGAGCCACCGCGCCCGGCCGAAATCCATATTTTTTATTTTATTTTATGGAGACGGAGTCTCGCTCTGTCGCCCAGGCTGGAGTGCAGTGGCGCAATCTCGGCTCACTGCAAGCTCCGCCTCCCGGGTTCACGCCATTCTCCTGCCTCAGCCTCTGGGAGTAGCTGGGACTACAGGCGCCCGCCACCACGCCCGGCTAATTTTTTTTTGTATTTTTAGTAGAGACGGGGTTTCACCGTGGTCTCGATCTCCTGACCTCGTGATCCGCCCGCCTCGGCCTCCCAAAGTGCTGGGATTACAAGCGTGAGCCACCGCGCCCAGCCTTTATTTTATTTTTTTAGGGGCAGAGGTTTAATAGGCGGAAGAAAGGGAAAGGAAAACAACTCTCCCTCGTGAGAAAGAGGGGACTTTCGAGAGGAAAGGCTGGCCAGCAGCAGCAGATGCCCCAGATTTTATAGTCAGGTGTGAGGAGGTGGTGTCTGATTTACGTAGGGCTCACAAATTGGTTTGATCAGGTGTGATGTTTACATAGTGAGCCGGGAAGGCTGGTTGCCCTACCCTAATCTTATTATGCAAATACATCGCCCCTTAGCTGGCGCCATCTTGTCTGCTTCTTACTGTATATGTGGCTGGCAGAGAAGGGAAGGTGGAGCCTTCATTTTGAACATGATTAGTTCCAGGTAGTTCTTTCCTGCTGGCATTCACCTGTGCAAGCTCTCAGCTTGCTTATCTATTTCAGCAGCTCAACTTTACGAACTGCTCTGTTAGAAAATGATTTGGGGCTGCTTTTCATTAAAAAGGAAAACCTTACTGAGGACTTTCATACCCTCACTATCTGCCTAAGTAATTTCTTCTTAACTCCTGTATCATTCACTCCTCTGGAATGGTAATGCTAACTGCTGTTAGGGGGTGTTGGACAACTCTTTCTGGCTCCTTCCTGCTGAAAAGGGGCATTGTGTGTGGAACAGCAGCTAGGGCTCCTCCTGGGGTCAATCTAAGGGTCTTCAGATGAAAGGTGTGTCCATGTGTGGTTTGGTGTACAGCACCATTTGGAGTTTGATTGCTGTTGGAGCCATCCCGATGGGTTGTAACACTGGTTTGCCTCCACCAGATGTTGCATATTGTAACAATGTTGTACCTCGGTATCCCAGACGAGGTCCCCAATATGAAGCGGCTGTGTTGTCTGGGGTAAATACTTGAGATTCACCCTCTCATGCCAAGAAAATTTAGGACATGGACACATACGAGGAGTTTAGGAGTAGAGGTTTCATAGGCAAAAGAAAGAAGGAAAGAGAAAGGAAAACAGCTTGCTCTCTAGTGAGGGAGGCTTCCAAGAGGAAAAGGCCCTCCGTGGGTTTTGAAAATAAACTTTATTTGGAATGATTTTAGACTTACAAGAAAGTTACACAGATAGTACGGAGAGTTCCTGTATATCCTTGATCCAGTTGCCCCTAATGTTAGCATCTTACGTAACTGTGGTACATTTGTCAAAACTGAAAGATGAACGTTAGTACATTACTGTTAAGTAAACTCCGAACTTCATTTGGATTTCATTCGTTTTCCCACTGTCGTTTTTCAGTTCCCAGATCCAATCTAGGATACCAGATTGCATTTAATCATAAGATTTGTAGATGGTTGGTCAATAGAATCCCAAGGAGAATTTACTTTCCTTTCTTCACCTCCACTTCCTCCTTTTTATCTTAACTTTGGATCTGAATCTCAAGAATTTCAGCAGCTCCTTTCTCTGGCAAAAGATAAATGGACCTTTCTGGATCCTTTAACAACTATTTTGGTATTGATAGCTTAGAATTTCAGGAGCATGCTTTTTTGAACACTCAACTGTATATTTGATTTTAATAATGAATGGGTACTGACTCTTCTGCCTCTCTCTGAAGCTTGCTCTTTATATACCAGAGCCTGCTTCACTGACTACATGTTCCTAAACTGCCTTCCAAAGAAAAATAGTTCCCTTTCATTTTGTTTCCCCTTTCCTTTTTCATTCCTTTCCTTCCCCTTTCCTTTACCCTTCCTTTCATCTCTCCGCATCCCCCACCCCCGACCCCCACCAAGAACAACTTGGGATGTGATTTAAATAAGAGTGGTTTGATACAAGATCATTTTACCTTGTAGAATAAATTATCTCGTTGGAGGTGTGGTACCGGATTACTTACAGTTCTTACTTTGCCCTAGAGAAACTCTGATGTAAAAGCCTCTAATGAAACATATGTAATCTGTATTATAATTTTACAAATCACTTTTCATGTACATTGTGGTCTTTTGAGTTTCAAAGAATATATGGATTAGTTTTCAAAATTGAATTATAGTGAGAAAATTGAGGAAAAACAGATAAAGTTACTTGATTAGGTAGCAACAGAACTAGGATTGGGACCTCTGTGTTCTGATTCTTTCTCTGATGTCCTTTGGTCTCCCCTTAGCGGTCATTTCTTGTTTTTTTTGTTTGTTTGTTTTGAGACCGAGGTCGCCCAGGCTGGAGGGCAGTGGCGTGATCTCGGCTCACTGCAACCTCTGCCTCCTGGGTTCAAGCTATTCTCCTGCCTCACCCTCCCGAGTAGCTGGGATTACAAGTGCCTGCCACCATGCCTGGCTATTTTTTTTTTTTTTTGTATTTTTAGTAGAGACAGGGTTTCACCATGTTGGCCAGGCTGGCCTAGACCTCCTGACCTCACGTGATCTGCCTGCCTTGGCCTCCTAAAGTGCTGGGATTACAGGCATGAGCCACCGCGCCTGGCCAGAGGTCATTTCTGTAGGTGTATTGCATTTATTTGGAACTTATAAAATATATATAAAACCAACCCCACATTCAATGCTATTAACCCTTTACCCAGAAATCAGTTGAGCTGACAGTAAACCCTTTCTGGTTAAGGATAGGGCTAATTATAAAATACATTGGGCCTTTACAATGCTTTTGTTTATATTAAAAACAAGCCAGAGATATATTTTTGGCGCAGTGTACACTGTGCTTACCCATTCAGGCTGGTTTCACAAGTTGAAGGAAGAAAATTATCATGAAAAGGACAAGAGAAACTTAGTGTTTAGGCTGCGCAGTGGCTCACATCTGTACTCCAGCACTTTCGGAGGCCAGGGTGGGTGGATCATTTGAGCCCAGGAGTTCAAGACTAGCCTGGGCAACAGGTGAAACCCTGTCTCTACAAAAAATTAGCCATTTGTGGTGGTGCGTGCCTGTGGTCCCAGGTACTCAAGAGGCTGAGGCAAGAGGATCAATTGCTTGAGCCCAGGAAGTCGAGGCTGCAGTGAGCCAAGATTACACCACTGCTCTCCAGCCTGGGTGACAGAGCAAGATCTTATCTCAAAAAACAAAAAAGAAACATAATGTTTAGAAAGCTTAAGAACATTATATGTAAGAAGCAGGAGAGGAAACAATTCCATTGGATGCTGTAGGACAGGGTAGCGCTCAAGAACCAGAAAGCAAGAGAGGTAATCAAACCAAGTTAGGGAACACAGAGACATCTGTCTTCTCTTTGTATCTTTTTAGACCATATCAGGACAGACTCTTGGGCGCATATTAGTAGGGCCCAGAGGAGTAGTATTACTTTTGGGGAATGTTATCAGGAAATAGCTTGAAACTTTAATACCAACTGATCATGAAGATAAAATACTTTCAAGACCCTCCCCCCCCTTTTTTTTTTGAGACGGAGTCTCGCTCTGTCGCCCAGGTTGGAGTGCAGTGGCGCGATCTCAGCTCACTGCAAGCTCCACCTCCCGGGTTCATGCCATTCTCCTGCCTCAGCCTCTGGAGTAGCTGGGACTACAGGCACCCGCCACCACGCCTGGCTAATTTTTTGTATTTTTAGTAGAGACGGGGTTTCACCATGTTAGCCAGGATGGTCTCGATCTCCTGACCTCGTGATCCACCCACCTCGGCCTCCTAAAGTGCTGGGATTACAGGCGTGAGCCACCGTGCCCGGCCAAGACGCCATTTTTATGTACCCTAGTGCTATCCTGCATAAAAAGGATCTTGTTTCTCTTTTTCTCTGACTTCCAGTGTTGGGCAGTACCATCTTTCTGCTCTTATGATAACTGAAAAATACGTAACTATTTTAATTGTTGTTTTAAAGAAAAAAGCAATTCTTTTTATTTTTAATGTACACATGTGCCTCACACAAAAGGCCAGATAAGACTTGAATTTGCTAGTAGTAGGGCATGCCCACTCTTTGCATGTGTGCTAGCCAGTGTTACACTTGTCTAGACGTTAGCGTCTTTCTTAAAACATTGTAATTATTCACTTTTTTTTTCAGACGGAGTCTGGCACTATTGCCCAGGCTGGAGTGCAGGGGCACAATTTTGGCTCACTGCAACCTCCGCCTCCCGGATTCAAGCCATTCTCCCGCCACAGCCTCCCTGGTAGCTGGGATTACAAGCATGCACCACCATGCCTGGCTAATTTTTCTATTTTAGTTGAGACAGGGTTTCACCATGTTGGCCAGGCTGGTCTCGAACTCCTGACCTGAGGTGATCCGCCCGCCTCAGCCTCCCAACATGCTGAGATTACAGGCGTGAGCCACCACGCTAGGCCCTTAGATGGCTTTTGTATCTTAAAGACAGGGCCAGTTATTAGAGATACAAATCTGTGTAAGACATGGTTCTCATTCTCACAGAACTCCTAGCTCTAATGGATTCAAAGTGAATAATTATAATGTTGGCTGGGCGCGGTGGCTCACACCTGTAATCCCAGCACGGTGGGAGGCCCAGGCAGGCAGATCACCTGAAATCAGGAGTTCTAGACCAGCCTGGCCAACATGGTGAAACTTCGTCTCTACTAAAAATACAAAAATTAGCCAGGCGTGGTGGCACACACCTGTAGTCCCAGCTACTCGGATGGCTGAGGCAGGAGAATAGCTTGAACCTGGGAGGCGGAGGCTGCATTGAGCTGAAATCGTGCCACTGCGCTCCAGCCTGGGTGACAGAGCAAGATTCCGTCTCAGGAAAAAAAAAAAAAAAAAGCCGTTTGAGTACATGAATTGAATTATGAGAACAATCAAATCAGTTAGGATATAGTGTCTGTTTTCTTTCAAAATACTCTTCACGCAAATTAGAACTTACTTTATGTATGTTTCCCTCATGAAACTGTAAACTCATTGAAGGCAGGGCCTTCAGTCACTACTGTATCCCCAGCAACAAACAGAGTATCTGGCATACAGTAGGCCCTCATATTTCTTGAATGAATACATAAGGAAAAAGAGGTTGGGACAAGGAGCTAAGGAAGAACTGAATAAGGCATGGATGTGAGGTTAAGTATATGTGCTGACCAACTAGTAGATGAACTCTAGAGCATCCAAGCAAGTGAGAGTAAAGTGAGTAAATGACATTGTGTGCCTTAACTTACTTGTTTTTATGACTTCCCCTGAAATCTCTACTTTTCAAAGAGTTTTAGTATCTTAAACAATTGACTGTATATTAATATAAAGAGGAATGCGAAAAGTTTATTATCACGTAACATTAAAGAAGGAAATACTGGAGAGTTCAGAGCTCTCTCATATCCTTTTTTCTTTTTCTGTAAAATATTGATCACAACTTGAATTTATTTGTTTGTTGTCATTGATTTGATCTCTGTTGTCCCACTGGACTGAAAGCTTTATGTGAGCAGAGATCTCAGGTGTATCTAGCATCTAGCACAAGACCTAACACAATAATAGTATGTTGGTGCAACAGTAATTGCAGCTTTTGCCATTAAAAGCAATGACAAAAACCTCTATTACTTTTGTGCCAACCTATAGCTGTTTAGTAAATTGTTAGGTGAGTGAATAGAGAAGATCTCTCTCCACACTCTGATTCCCAATCCTTATATTGGTGGTGATGCTGGAAAGTAACCCAGGCAGCAGAACTTGAGTAGCACCTGCTTCTAGGGACACCCTTCACCTACTTTTAATCACGCATTCTAAGGACAAAACTGGTGAGTGTTCTGAACAGCCTTTGGTTCTAATTGATAGGCCATATGGTTTTACAATTTGGATGCCACTAAATGATTTTTCAGGCATATAGGATAAATAGAATGTAAAATACACCAATAAAATAGGTATAATTCACTGTTGCAAAGATGGGTATTCTAATTATCTGCATGCTGAGCTTCACTTAAGGCTAGCACCCAACCTGTTCCTTCTCTGACCTTCCTGGTAAAACACATTCCCTAGTTTGAAGCTAGAAGTATTGGTGTCTGTTGCTGAATTAAGTTGCATTTGCTTATTTTTTCTGGGACTGGTGCCTGAAAATTAGAGAAAAAATATACCAATTATTAGCAGATCAAGCTTTAGGAATTTATAGGAGGCTATGAACTTAGAGTAAGGAAATACTATCCGAAACTACTTTTAACAGTTAATATTGGCTGGGTACAGTGGCTCACACGTGTAATCCCAGCACTTTGGGAGGCCGAAGTGGGAGGATTGCTTGAGCCCAGGAGTTCAAGGCCAGTCTGGGCAACAGTGAGACCTCGTCTCTACAGAAAAATTTAAAAATTAGCTGGGTGTGGTGGTACAAGTCTGTAATCCCAGCTACTCAGGCGGCTGAGGTGGGAGGATTGTTTGAGCCTGGTGAGTCAAGGCTGCGGTGAGCCATGATCATACCACTGCACTTCAGCCTGGACAACAGAGTGAGAACCTGTCTCAAAAAAAATAAAAACCAGTTAATATTTATTAGTAAATGTACTACACTGTATATAAAAGAGAACTTAGAAGATACTGCATCATATCATATGCATTAAATTTAGATAGAAAACTCACAGAAGTGCATCTAGAGATAACAGATTCAATCTCTTTATTGAGTTGTTCTTTAGCCATTTTCTTTCCCTTGACAAACCTTTAGTGGTAGTCTACAAATACATTTTATGGAAGGAGTGTGTTGGAAAATGAAATTTCTCTTCTGTTGGAAACTTTTGAACAAATTAACAATTTTTAGCCAGAGCTTGGGGGTCCATTTTCACTGCTCTTTGTCGTCTGCTCCAGGAGCTATGTGTGAATTTGTTGTGGTCTCTGTTGCCCTGTGTCCTGCAGGTCCTGGGAGGTCCATAGCTAAGATGCCAGGACACCATGGAAGCTGGGAAATGTGTTGATAATTTGTGACAGTGGATATCCCTGGTCAATATCCTGTTCTCTAGATGTCTGATTTTAATGCTAAACTTCATGAGATGGGAGTTGACACCTCCTAGAAGTGTTCACATGATTGTTTATTAAATTATTCATTTGTTAAGGAATTTGAGAAAAAAATGATTTGTTATTCATAAGTTTTTCAATGTGAAAAAATATTTAAAATGATCATGGAAATAATAACATGTTTATTGTCAAAAAATTTTAACTGAAAAACTGAATCATTGTTCAAAACACAGCAAAAGATGATGTGCCTTAAAACAGTATCAGAGGAAAGGCTATTTACTGGTTATTAGGTGGATTAAACCTGCTTTGCACTATTTACTTGCCATGATCTATCATTGGCATCACGAACATGGGTGGAGCATATTTAATTTCTCCATATAAAGTAAGCTTAAATTAGGCCAAAGTAGCATTACATAGGGTAGCTCTTGACATGGCATTGCATTAGAATTATCTGCTAAGCTTTTTAAAGAGATGAGGTCTAGGCCCCATTCCAGACCAATTAAAAACCTTCCCAGATGATTTCATTGTGAAGGGTAAGGGTTGAGAATCACTGGAATGAGAGATGGATTACAAGGATAAGGATACAGAATATTTGGTTCCAGGCCTGGCTTCATTTCCTAGTATTTTGTTGAGGAATTTTGTGTCTATATTAATAAGGCATATTCATCTGTAGTTTTGTTTTGATGTCTTTCTCTGGCTTTGGAATCAGAGAATAATACCAGCTTCATAAAATGAGTTGGGAAAGTGTTTTCTCCTCTGTTTCCTGGAAGAGTTTGTGAATGATTGGTATTAATTCTTTCTATTTTTTAATTTATTTTTTTGAGACAGGGTTTTGCTCTGGCACCCAGGTTGGAGTGCAGTGGTGTGGTCTCAGCTCACTACAGCCTCGACCTCCCAGATTCAAGTGATTTCCCTGCCTCAGCCTCCCGAGTAGTTTGGACAACAGGCACTTGCCACCATGCCTGGCTCATTTTTGTAGAGTCAGTTTTGCCATGTTGCCCAGGCTGGTCTCAAACTCCTAAGCTCAAGCAATCCATCTATCTGGGCCTCCCAAAGTGCTGGAATTACAAGCATGAGCTACCACGCCCAGCCAGTATTAATTCTTAAGTATTTGGAGAAATATATCAGCGAAGCCTTCTGGACCTGGGCTTTTCTTTGTGGGAAGATTACTATTTCATTCTCTTTACTTGTTATACATCTATTCCGATATTCTGTTTCTTTCTTCAGTTTCAGTAATTTATGCCTTCCTAGGAATTTGACCATTGCATTTCTTTTTCTTTTTTTTTTTTTTTTTTTTTTTTATTATACTTTAGGGTTTTAGGGTACATGTGCACAATGTGCAGGTTTGTTACATATGTATCCATGTGCCATGTTGATTTCCTGCACCCATTAACTCGTCACTTAGCATTAGGTGTATCTCCTAATGCTGTCCCTCCCCCCTCCCCCCACCCCACAACAGTTCCCGGAGCGTGATGTTCCCCTTCCTGTGTCCATGAGTTCTCATTGTTCAATTCCCACCTATGAGTGAGAACATGCGGTGTTCGGTTTTTTGTCCTTGCGATAGTTTACTGAGAATGATGTTTTCCAGTTTCATCCATGTCCCTACAAAGGACACGAACTCATCATTTTTTATGGCTGCATAGTAATTCTTTTTTTGAGACGGAGTCTTGCTCTGTTGCTCAGGCTGGAGTGCAGTGGCATGATCTCGGCTCACTACAACCTCTGCCTCCCAGGTTCAAGCGATTCTCTTGCCTCAGCCTCCCAAGTAGCTGGGATTACAGGCGTGTGCCACCACATCTGGCTAATTCTTGTATTTTTTTTTTTTTTTTTTAATAGAAACGGGGCTTTGTCATATTGGCAGGCTGGTCTTGAACTTCTGACCTCAGGTGGTCCACTTGCCTTGGCTTCCCAAAATGCTGGAATCACAGGCGTGAGCTACCACACCCGGCCTCCTTTTGCATTTCTGACTTTTGTATGTATTTTCTGTTTTTTTCTTGGCAGTCTAGGTAAAGGTTTATCAATTTTGTTCTTTTCAAACAACAAACTTTTATGACTATTGATTTTCTCTGTTGTTTTTCTGGGGTTTGTTTTTTTTTGTTTGTTTGTTTTTTTTTTTTTTTTTTTTTTTGAGACGGAATCTTGCTCTTTCACCCAGGCTGGAGTGCAGTGGCACGATCTCAGCTCACTGCAACCTCCGCCTCCCGGGTTCAAGTGATTCTCCTGCCTCAGCCTCCTGAGTAGCTGGGACTACAGGCGCCTGTTGCCACACCTGGCTAATTTTTGTATTTTTAGTAGAGACGGGGTTTCACCATATTGGCCAGGCTGGCCTTGAACTCCTGACCTCAGGTGATCTGTCTGCCTGGGCGTCCCAAAGTGCTGGGATTACAGGCATGAGCTACCACACCTGCCCTGTTTTTCTGTTTTCTGTATCATTGCTTACCACTTTAATTTCCTGTCTTCTACTTACCATGGTTTAATTTGCTCTTTTCCTAGTTTCCTTTTTTAAAATTAGCTGAATTTCATATTCATCTAGTTTCTTAAGGAAAGGCTTACCGCATGTATTTCAGATCTTCTTTTTTTTTTGAGACAGAATCCCGCTCTTTTTGCCCAGGCCGGAGTGCAGTGGCGCTAGCTATCTGGGCTCACTGCAAGCTCTGCCTCCCAGGTCCACGCCATTTT
Organism: Symphalangus syndactylus; assembly: GCF_028878055.3. Lineage (NCBI taxonomy): Eukaryota > Metazoa > Chordata > Mammalia > Primates > Hylobatidae > Symphalangus > Symphalangus syndactylus. Next base: position 19,315,713 of record NC_072440.2, read on the forward strand.
CCTGCCTCAGCCTCCCGAGTAGCTGGGACTACAGGCGCCCGCCACTGCGCCCAGCTAATTTTTTGTATTTTTTTAGTAGAGACGGGGTTTCACTGTGTTAGCCAGGATGGTCTCGATCTCCTGACCTCGTGATCCGCCCGCCTCGGCCTCCCAAAGTGCTGGGATTACAGGCGTGAGCCACTGCGCCCGGCTTCAAATCTTCTTTTCCAATGTAGGCTGTGAATTTTCTAATATAAACCTATGAATTTCCCTCTAAGCACTGTTTTAGCTATATTCCAGAAATTTTGATAAATTGTTTAGTTCAAAGTACTTTCTAATTTCTCTCATTCTCTTTTGACTCATTGGCTGTTTAAGGGTGTGCTCTTCAATTTCTGCATATTTATGAATTTCCCAAATTTTCTTTTGCTGTTTATTATTTTTCTTTCTTTATATATATATATATGCATGTATGTATATATTTTTTGGAGATGGAGACTTGCTGTGTCACCCAGGCTGGAATGCAGTGGTATAATCTCGGCTCACTGCAACGTCCACCTCCCGGGTTCAAGCAATTCTACTACCTCAGCCTCCTGAGTAGCTGGGATTATAGGCACCCACCACCACACTCGGCTAATTTGTGTATTTTTAGTGAAGATGGGGTTTCACCATGTTGGCCAGGCTGGTCTTGAACTCCTGATCTCAGGTGATCCACCCATCTTGGCCTCCCAAAGTGCTGGGATTACAGGCGTGAGCCACCGCACCCAGCCATATATTCTTTATATACATAATATTTATAGAGATGGGGGTCTTGCTGTTTTGCCCAGGTTGGTCTCTGACTCCTGGCCTCAAGCGATTTTTCTGCTTCAGCCTCCCAAAGTGCTGGGGTTATAGGTGTGAGCCACCATGCCTGGCCTCTTTTTGATTTCTAATTTAATTCCATTGCGTCACAGAATGATTTTAATCCTTTTAAATGTACTGCAACTTGTTTTATTGCTTGGTATGTGTTGTGACCTGGGGAGTGTTCCATGTGTGCTTGAAAAGAGTGTATATTCTGCCATTGTTAGGTGGAGTGTTCTATATGTTTGTTAATTCTATTTGGTTGATGGTGTAGTTCAAGTCCTATATATCTATATTAGTCTGTTTTGGGTTGCTAAAAGGGGTACTTGAGGCTGGTTAATTTATAAAGAAAAGAGGTTTATTTGGCTTATGGTTTTGCAGGCTGTACAAGCATGGCACCAGCATCTGCTCAGCTTCTAGAGAGGCCTCAGGAAGCTTTTATTTACGACAGAAGGCAAAGGGGGAGCAGGAGTGTCACATGGCGAGAGGGAGCAAGAGAGATCCCATGCTCTTTTAAACAACCAGCATGCACATGAACTAAAAGAGTGAGAACTCATTACTTGCAGGGAGGGCACCAAGCCACTCCCAGGGGATCTGCCGCCATGACCCAGACATCTCCCACTAGGCCCTGCCTCCAGCATCGGGGATTGTATCTCAGCATGAGGTTTGGAGGGGGCACACATTTGAACTGTTTCAGTATCCTTACTAATTTCTACCTAGTTGTTCTGTCTATTGTTGAGAGTGGGGTAGATTGTGATTTTTAGAGGAGATAAACTCAAATACTCCTTATTCAAAATTAGTTAAATAAGCACCATGCAATTTATTAAAATGTAGAAATGCTCTAGTATTAGATGTACCTTACAAATGCCAGAAATGACATCTATTAATTTACTTTCTAGTATATTGGGGCTATTTTAATATTTTTAGTGTGAAGGTCATTGTTAATTCTCATGAAAACTGATGCTTTCAAACTTGGCTCCAACCAGACCAGTCTTTCAGTTGATTGTTTCTGGATAGCAATTTCCCCCCTGAAGTATGACAGCCTCTAGAGTTGGAAGCCAAATATCTGAGTGGGGGAAGAGAAAGATTTTTGAGCAGGCTTGTCTGCTTTTTGGTCTCCTCAAGCATATAAACCTCATTAATTTTCAAATGCAGCACTGTTTTGGCTGGCATTTAATTTCTAGTCCAGGGGCGTTTCTTTTGCTCATCAACAAGTTTTGGAGCCTTTTCTAACATAAATATTCTGAAAAGTGGTGGTCAAATTTATTGTCATTTGATTAGAAGTTTCATGAGAAAAAGACTTGTCAGTATTCCTGAGTTACAGCCCAGTTAATGAAATGTCCCTACAGTCCGAGAATCTTCCTTGAGAGGACTTAACTGAGCAAAAGATGATGTGGAGGGAGGGGTCTTGTTTTTTTGCTGTCCTGTTCTTCCCATCACTAACCCCACCTTCCTATTCTTTTCTACTTCCTCATAATTTATACTTTATCTTCTGATTGTAGAAGTCTTGGTGGAATCAATACATGTATAAGGTAGGAACAGCTACTAACTGCATGTTTCCTTTCCAGTGAAATCCAGGACAAATGACCGGTGGAAGAGCTAGGCTTGAGAACCCCACTTCTTACTCTTTTCTTGTGCCAGTCTTGATTGACCCAACTGATTGATGTGTTCATTTCTTGGGTATTACCCCTTGAATCCTGTCAACATCCTTCCATGGTCTTACAGGGCAGAGATAAATTAAGGTCACTCCTTGGCTTTTCCCCCATGCCCAAAGTAGCTGGTTATTCAAATAGCAATTGATGCCTTTGTTTGAGAAAGGTAAAAAACTTGATTATTTCCATGGAGAGTGGAGAACGTAGGGTTTTTCACTTTATGGTTGGGTTTCTTTTCTTTTTATTCCATTCTTTTCTGGCAGGCACCTCAGTTGATTCACCACCCATCAGCTCTAAAGACATCTGTTCATCTATATATAGATCGTTCACACAGGCCCATTTAGAAACATGATATATTAAATTTGTGGAAATCAGTAACAGTAAAGGATTAAAGACTTATGCTTGTATACAAATAAATATTTTTGTTTAGTCTTTTTTTTTTTTTTTTTTTTGATACGGAGTCTCACTCTGTCACCCAGGCTGGAGTGTAGTGGCACGATCTCGGCTCACTGCAAGCTCCGCCTCCCAGGTTCACGCCATTCTCCTGCCTCAGCTTCTCCGAGTAGCTGGAACTACAGGCGCCCGCCACCACGCCCGGCTAGTTTTTTTGTATTTTTAGTAGAGACGGGGTTTCACTGTGGTCTCGATCTCCTGACCTCGTGATCCGCCTGCCTCGGCCTCCCAAAGTGCTGGGATTACAAGCGTGAGCCACCGTGCCCAGCCTTGTTTAGTCTTTATTGGCTTGGGGAATGATGAGCAAATCTAAGTAGTGGTATACAGTGACATAGAGAGTTGTCAAAATTCCTACTCTGCTAAATCTCCATAGGCTTATACTGTCTGTGAAAATCATCATTTGTTTCAGATATTTCTCGGTGAGGGTGGATGTGCATTAAATTTATGGCCTCCGAAATTTATTCCTGATTTTGGTAACTTTGGCAGTGAACACAGAACATATGGCTCTGTGGTATTTACTGAAAGTAGGTTATTAAATAATTGCTTCTAAAATGAATAATCCTAAGGTCTGGAAATGTAAAGTCATTTTATTTAGAATGCTTAGAATTAAGAGGAATTAATAGACCAAGGAAACAAAAACTCCATATAAACAGCTGTTTCTTTGTAGTTAAAAGTCTTAGACGATGGATCATTTTCAGTCTACACAGATAAACATAAAGCAGATAAATTATAAAACAAAATGAATTATAGGTTGACTGCCATAATTCTGAGTTTACTGCTTCAGGCTTTTTTCCCCCTCTTTGTAACCATTGAAGGTTATGCAGTGCATAAAACAACACATACCTAAGTCAGGTTATTGCAGTACCCAAGATGATACTGATACAGGATAATTCTGTTATTTGAGTGGGGAACTGTGTCAGATGTCAGATAAGCACAGAGTTCAAAGTTAACTCTGGGGAGGGACAAGATGGAATTTTCAGATAACTGAACTTTAATTTCATTCTGTTTTAGAGATCGAAAAGGTTCATTAGATAAGCTTTCCTCTTTGTACTGGAGCTGTATATGTGTGTGTATATATATATACATGCATAATATATACATGGTTGTATACATGTGTATGGATATGTAAGCTGAATATGCCTTTACTGTAGTCTCCACAGAAAACCTGAATCAGAAATTTATTAAATATGTTAGCTTTCATAAATTTAAATTTTTGCGTTCATGAAGCAAGAAGTTTTTCAATCAAGAAGTTTCTGTAATATCCCTATGGCCCTATTTATATATGGTTTACTTAAGAGGGCTAGTGGTTAATATTTTAAAATTATTCTTGGATAATAGCCATTGCTTATATTATTGTTTCTTTGAAGTATTCAGACTTACTGAATTGCATTGTTCCCTTATTCTCTGAAATAAAATTAATTTGTCACATTTAATCATTTTCTAATAGTTGATCTTACACTGGGCTTTAGAAACACTCTGAAAGATTACAATTATTTGCCCTTTCATCCCTCTTACATTTTATCCTGCTTGGCTCTCCTTTTTCTGACAAAGAGGCACATTGCATATGATCAGGTGCCTCCACTTTAGAGTCACAGAAATGTGGGTCTGAATCCTAGTTCCAGCACTTTTGAGCTGTGTGACAGAAGGCAAACTTTTAAAGGTCTGATTCTTAGTTTCCTCAGCTGTAAAATGGAGATAATAATTGTAGCATCCTCACAGGGCTTTTTTAAAGGATTAAATAAGTTAGAAGCATGACAGTCACTTAACACAGGGTCTGACACATAGTAGCACACTCATTTATTATTTGTGTTTTATTAATGCAATTACTGTTGCTGATCTGTGGTTATAATTTTTTTCTGAAATCAACTTCTTAGAGTAAATTTGTTTTACTGAAGTTGATCACCTGAATTCCTTTGACCCTGGTCGAACCATCCGTTTTAGCCCCTTTGTCTGTCTCACCAGAGAATAAACCCAGGTGGTCACACTCCACTCCTGTTACCACAGTAGAGCAGGCTTTCAGAAGATCCTAGAGAGGCAAAGTAAGGAGTCCAGGTTTTGGAATCAGAATGCTTGTCTCCAAATCCTGTTCTACCCCTTATTAGTGGGATAACCTTAGGTATATTACTTAAACCTGCTGGGCCTCACTTCTTGGTAAAACAGGATTAATAATACCTATCTTGGCCGGGCATAGTGCCTCACACCTGTAATCTCAGCACTTTGGGAGGCTGAGACAGACAGATCACTTCAGCCCAGGAGTTCAAGACCAACCTGGGCAACATGGTGAAACCCTGTATCTAAAAAAAAAAAATTAAAAAATTACTGGGCATGATGTCATGCACCTATAGTTCCAGCTACTCCAGAGGCTGAGATGGGAGGATCCGTCGAGCCAGGGACATCAAGGCCTTGGTGAGCTGAGATCACACCACTGCATTCCAGCCTGGGTGACAGAGTGAGACCTTGTCTCAAAAAATAAAACACCAAAATGTATCTTCATATGGCTGTTATAAACAGTAAGTTAAAATATAAAAGAATGTAAAACAGTGTCTGGCACAGAGTACGTGCATCATAAATGTCAGCTATTATTGTAGCTCCTGCTGTTTTTATCTATTTAGTTCTCCAAGGCTTTATTCTTAACAATGTTAATTTGTAAAATAATAATAGCCTCTTGGTTCAATTTCTCAGACTGTTTGTAACATCCTTTTGAGATCCAGTTCAGTACAAGAAACCATTGTTGAATGCCTACTATGTATTAAGTGCTATGGGGGACATATATCAGTAAGGGATATTCTCTTCTCTCCAGGAACTTATAAACTGGTAGGAGAAGTAAGATGTTCAAGGGCTACTATTACACAAGGCAAAATATTATATTTTTTCCTAACATATAAAAGGTAGCTCACAGGAGGCCTAGAGTAACTGAATGCTGTGGAGTGAGTGGGGAAGTTCAGATGAACAGGGTAGGCATTTCCAGGTGAAGTGAATAAAAGAGGTAGGAGAAAACTCACGGTACTTGAGGAAGAGTAACTGGCCAGCCTTGATTAAGATAACAAAATGGGAGAGACACTATAGGCAAGGACACAGCCAGGGACCTACCACTGCAGCATGGGAAACCATGGCAGGGTAAAATTGGTAAGAGGGGAATGTGAGTGTGAGGAGGTAGAGTTGAAGTTGGCCCAGATATTTAAAAAATACTGGGAAAGATAGTGATATCATTAAAGAAGAAGGATGGGAAGGGGATTAGGTTTTTGGGAGGAAAAGAAGTTTGGCTTCGGATCTACTGAATTTGAGATGTAGGCAGGCGCATGGTTATGGTTCTGCGATTCTTGGACGCCTCCCTAAAAACTGCTCTGTGGATAGAAAAAGGCAGATATAAAGATGATTCCCAGTAGATTCCAGTTCCTCTCAGATGTGACTTGGAAGGCAGCTACACTTGAAGACTTAATTATGTAAGGAGGCTTTCCTTGGCCCATGGGATCCTCCTAACTCTACTTCTCTGAACATTTTCTTTTTTTTTCTTTTTTCTTTTTAGACAGCATCTTGCTCTGTTGCCCAGGCTGGAGTGCAGTGGCATGATCTCAGCTCACTGCAACCTCTGCAGTTTCTCATTTAGTCTCTGAATGACAACTGTGCCATCGTCATTCTGCGTAGTTTGTAGTTGTAACACCCTTTAGGTTTAACTGGCTTTTGAAAGAAAGATAGTTGATTTTTTTTTTTTTCCTGAGACAGTGTCTCACTCTGTTGCCCAGGCTGGAGTGAGAGAGAGTAGTGTGATCTCGGCTCACTGCAACCTCTGCCTCCCAGGTTCAAGCAATTCTCCCGCCTCAGCCTCCTGAGTAGCTGGGACTACAGGTGTGCGCCACCACACCCGGCTAATTTTTGTATTTTTAGTATAGACGGGGTTTCTCTGTCTTGGCCAGGCTGGTCTCGAACTCCTGACCTTGTGATACGCCTGCCTCGGTCTTCCAAAGTGCTGGGATTACATGTAGGCACGAGCCACCGCGCCTGGCTGATAGTTGATTTTTAACTTTAAAAAAATCCCTTTAAGTTGTTTCATTAAGCAGTATTGCCAGAGTGAAAATAAGAGAAACACCCATCAGTCTCCCCTAGCCCGGATGTGCTTTGAGTCATCTAGCTCGATTGTTTCACCTCAACAGAAAAGGCCCTAAGTTAAGAGAAAGAAGAAAAATGGAGGCATATTAATGGTAAAATATTTTCTAGGCTAGAAAAAGGCATTGCGTGGTGAAATAGCTATAATTTTTAGATACAAAAGAAAAAGAGTTTACAAATACTACTTCCTGATCTGTGTGAGTAGTTCTTTCATTCACTATGCTTATGGTGGTAAACATTTGTTAAGCGTAGAGCATCTGGAAACCTTTTTTTGCTGGGTGATGGTCCTCGTTATGATATTTTGAGTTTGGAATAGATGTTTTTTAAAAAAGTTTTAGGAGGAGGACGCAGTGTTTTGGAGGTTTTGAGCAAAAGGCAAGACTCTGGTGCTTTGTGGATTGTTATCGCCCTGCAAGACCCTTCGCAACTTCCTCTCACCGCCCACAGCAGAATACGGAAACTCTGCTGTATCAGGCCACTTCTGCAATTACAGACAGTTGCACTTCAAGGGGACCCTTCTTTCACACTACATCCTTCTGTTTTTAGACTTTTTTTTGCATTTGAAAATGTGTTTTTTGAGGTGGAATATTCAACTGACCCTTCATCTCTCCTCTCTCTCTGCTGCCCCGCAGTGCTACAGTTGAAACTCCAGCAGCGCCGGACCCGGGAAGAACTGGTGAGCCAAGGGATCATGCCGCGTAAGTGCCTCTCTCTCTCTCAGCATTTGGTAGATTGCTTTTAGGACATGGCTGTGTTTACCGAGTATGCCATGGGAAGCATCTAACATAAAACAAGGATGATGGGTTTTATTTTCCACTCTTTTCTTTCTCATGACTTTCCAAGTTTAGAGCTCAGTCACTAAATAGTTAAGATAACTAATTGATCAAGTTCAGTGAAACAAACTGGGTTTAAAGGGTCAAACCTGGTTTAAATTAGGTGTAAAGGGTGCCACTGAATTTTCCTTCACTTTGGAATTGCACCTTTAAAAGAGTTTTCACTCTGTTATACTTCCCTTTATAGGAGGGGCAGATCTTGAGCTGGGGTATTGTGAGGAAGAACCACTTCTCGCATATGCTTTGCCTTCATGTTCTGGTTCTTAGGAAGAGAAACCTCTTTTCTGGTATTTTGAATCAACCACAGTTTTATGTAGAGTGAGATCCTGAGATACTCTAAGGCTGGCCTGGGTGTGAGCATGGCTGAGTAGAGTCGTTGATGGCACTATCACAGCACTGGGCGCAGTGGGTGCAGAAGTCCATCCCTTAGGGGAAAAATGAAACCAAACCTTGGAATCTGTTAGAAGTAAGGAAATTTGCCTTTAATACCAACAGCATCATAAACAGAGCTGAAACTGGAGCTGGTGAGGTTTTGATCTTTCTGACATTTCTTTTTTAAATCATCAGCAGGGAACATAGGCTCTCTCTCTTTTCTGTTTGTATGTTATCACTACTTGGATACACCGTAAGTCAAAAAACAATCATACAACTTCTGGCTTCATGGTGGGAGAACTGATGTTTTTCACTTTAACTCATTATCTGCTGCCTGACTGCTACCGTATTTTCCTAGCTCTCATTCATTCATTCATTCATTCAAAATCTTTGAGTACCTAATATGTGCTAGTTGATACAGCAAGATAAATCCGGCTCTTGCTCTCAGGTGATTTATATTTAGACGGGCAAGACTAGTAGTAGACAAGAAATTTCAGAGCAGGGATCACCTTGAAATGCAACTGGTAAGTTCAGAGCATGGTAAGTACTATCAAGTAAATTAACTGATTGGTGTGTTAATAAGTAATAGGAATAAGATGGGGTCACTTTGAATAAGATGTTCAAGAAAGGCCTCACTGAAGAGGAAAGATTTGAGCTGAGATCTAAAGGATCAGATGAAGCTGGCCATTCAGAAAGCAGGAAGAGGGCTCAGAGAGAAGAAAAAGCAAGTGTCTGGGCCTGGTGCAGGCCAGAAGTTGGTGTGTTTGGAGATCATCAAGTAAGCCAGTGTGGCTGGGGCATGGTGGAGAGAGAGAAGGGGAAAGTGAAGATGGGTAAGGTGGGCAAGGCCAGAGCCAGGGCATTATCACCCACATGGAGGAGGTGGATTTGGCTTTTAATTTTAATTTTTTTGTTTTTTGAGACGGAGTCTTGCTCTGTTGCCCAGGCTGGAGTGCAGTGGCACAGTGTCGGCTCACTGCAAGCTCCGCCTCCCAGGTTCACGCCATTCTCCTGCCTCAGCCTCCCAAGTAGCTGGGACTACAGGTGCCCACCACAGTGCCTGGCTAATTTTTTTTTTTTTTTTTTTTTTTTTAGTAGAGACGGGGTTTCACCATATTAACTAGGATGGTCTCGATCTCCTGGCCTCACGATCCTCCTGCCTCGGCCTCCCAAAGTGCTGGGATTACAGCGTGAACCACCATGTCCGGCCTTCATTTTAATTTTTAAGAGATGGGGTCTTGCTGTGTTACCCAGGCTGTACTCAACCTCCTGGGCTCAAGCAGTCCTTTTGCCTCAGGCTCCTTAGTGGCAGGGACTACTGGTATGCATTACCATGCCCAGCTGGATTTGGTTTTAAGTGCAGTGGGAAGCCATCGAAGACTTTTAAGCAAGTCAGAATGGACCTATCACAATAGTGATAGGGTCCATTTCTAAGAGAACCTTATAACAAGTGTAAGAAGCCTGGGGTCTATTTCTTTTAACTTTTTTTTTTTTTTGAGACAAATTCTTGCTCTGTCATCCAGGCTAAAGTGCAATGGCATGATCATGGCTCACTGCAGCCTCCACCTCTCTGGCTTTCCAGCAGATCTTCCCACCTCAGCCTCCTGAATAGCCCTGGGACTATAGGTGTGAGCCATCATGGCTGGCTAATTATTTTTACTTTTTATAGAGGTGGAGTCTACCTATGTTGCTCAGACTGGTCTTGAACTCCTGGCTCAAGCGATCCTCCTGCCTAACCCTCCCAAAGTGCTGGGATTACAGGTGTGAGCCACCTTGCCCGGCTTGGGGTCTATTTCTATCCTAAACATCAGCCCAGGGAGCTTAAGTCCCAAATTAATCTTTTTGTTTACTGCATTTCACTGCCAGACTATTTACCTACATTATGCTGTCTTCTTCTGTGGCCCTCCAGTGAAGGACTCTCTACCCCCAGTTCTTAAAGTGTTAGGTGGCTTGTGCATTGTATTAGCAATGTGATCAGGTAGGGCAATGCTGTGCTTTACAAAACACTCCAAACCTCCCAGTCCATACTGTGGAGAAACAAGATAGCTACCTAGTTTCTCATCTACTTGTGCCTTTCAACAAGGACATCATATACTTAGTGTCTACTTTGTGCCTAGGGTAGTCCTAGATGCTACCAAGATTAAAGAAGTAAGAGGCATGGCATGGTACCTGCCCTCAAGACATTGAACAGCCAAAATTTGGACTGCTAAAATGTACCCATACACAAAGAGCAATTCAGTGCTGACACATGGGATACTTTTTTTTTTTTTGAGACAGAGTCTCTCTCTGTGGCCCAGGCTGGAGTGCAGTGGTGCAATCTCGGCTCACTGCAAGCTCCGCCTCCTGGGTTCATGCCATTCTCCTGCCTCAGCCTCCTGAGTAGCTGGGACTACAGCCGCCCGCCACACGCCCGGCTAATTTTTTGTATTTTTAGTAGAGATGGGGTTTCACCGTTTTAGCCAGAATGGTCTCGATCTCCTGACCTCGTGATCCGCCTGCCTCAGCCTCCCAAAGTGCTGGGATTACAGGCGTGAGCCACCGCGCCTGGCCGGACACATGGGATACTAACTGTAATTACAGCACTAATTCTGAGAGCATAATGCTACTTTTCAGGACCTGTAGTATGTTCAGGATCTAAAAGCAGTGCACAGAATGAGTGCCCTGCATTCTTTTTCCTGTCTTTCCTGTAGTAACCGGGGCTACTGGAGATCATTGTTTAATAGGATTTATCTATTAGTCTCCTTACTTAGCATTTCTTGTAATATTCTGTGTTGTTAAGACAAATGGGCCAGTCGCGGTGGCTCACGCCTGTAATCCCAGCACTTTGGGAGGCCGAGGAGGGTGGATCACCTGAGGTCAGGAATTCCAGACCAGCCTGGCTAACACAGTGAAACCCTGTCTGTACTAAAAATACAAAAATTAGCCAGGCATGGTGGCACGCCTGTAATCCCAGCTACTCGAGAGGCTGAGGCAGGAGTATTGCTTGAACCTGGGAGGTGGAGGCTGCAGTGAGCCGAGATTGCACCACTGCACTCCAGCCTAGGCAACAGAGCAAGACCCCGTCTCAAAAAAACAAACAAACAAAAAGACAAATGATGCTTTGGTTATTGCGGTTATCTGCTTATATGCTTGTATCTCCTACTAGACTATGATCTCCTTGAGAAAGCATCATTCATATATATATATATATATATATATATATTTTATCAGTCCCCAGTGCCTGGCACTGAATGAAGGAATGAATGAAGACAGCCAGTTGTGAAGTGCAGTGTGTGCATGTGTGTATGAGAGAGAGAGAGTCCAACAAACTGAAATAGATACCACTCTATTGAAAACCTGTTGGAATTCTGGGCATGGAGTTTGAAACAACATCCCCATTCTGTCAGAAGCCCGGATTCTAAAATTGTCCTGAATATCTAGTTGTATACTTTGGGTTGTTCTCTGTGTCTGTGAAGTGAGAATAATTGCCTTTCCTGTGGGAATAGAAATGACCTGCTTCTATGAGAATATTGCATTTTCCCATATACCAAGATCCACCTTCAGCTATGGACATAGTCTTGTTATCAGCTTTTCTAGAGAAGGAAGTAGGTAAGAAATGCTTAGATTATGAGAGAGAATGTTGAGGACTGGGAATAGTTTCAGGTGTGAATTTCCTCCTCATTTACGTCCCTCTTGGTACATGGATAGGGTATCGTGTTCCCAAAAATGAGGCTCTTTTTTTTTTTTTTTTTTTTTTGCCAGACCCCTACCTAGTGAGTAACCCTCCCCTCACCACTACCCTGTGTCCCCCAACTCCTGTTGTAATCTCCAACATCCTCTACCGCCCCGACACCCTGTCATCCTGCTGACTCCCAGTAACCCCACTCCTCACCCTCCACTCCATATCTTTTTTTTGAGACAGAGTCTCACTCTGTCACCCAGGCTGGAGTGCAGTGGCGTGATCTCGGCTCACTGCAACCTCCGCCTCCCAGGTTCATGCCATTCTGCCTCAGCCTCCCGAGTAGCTGGGACTACAGGTGCCCGCCACTACGCCCGGCTAATTTTTTGCATTTTTAGTAGAGATGGAGTTTCACCGTGTTAGCCAGGATGGTCTCGATCTCCTGACCTCATGATCCGCCCGCCTCGGCTTCCCAAAGTGCTGGGATTACAGGCGTGAGCCACCGCTCCCGGCCCCACTCCATATCTTTTAAAGAAAATATGAACATTGCTAGAAGTAAATTGCAAATGGTCAGCAAGTGGTTGTTGAGATTTGGAGATTTGGAGACCTGAAAAAGTTACATCTTGTTTGATGTGCTTACCTCCATTCCCATTTTCTTTTCATCTTTTTTTTTTTTTTTTTTGAGACGGAGTCTTGCTCTGTCGCCCAGGCTGGAGTCAGTGGCGCCATTTCAGCTCACTGCAACCTCCGCCTCCCGGGTTTAAGTGACTATCCTGCCTCAGCCTCCGGAGTAGCTGGGACTACAGGTGCGTGCCACCACGCCTGGGTAATTTTTGTATTTTTAGTACAGACGGAGTTTCACCATATTGGCCAGGCTGGTCTCAAACTCCTCACCTCATGATCTGCCCGCCTTGGACTCCCACAGTGCTGGGATTACAGTTGTGAGCCACCACCACGCCCAGCCTTCGATTCCCATTTTCTTGGCCTGAGGTATTTCTTTTTTCTTTGCTTTTTTTTTTTTTTTTTTTTTTTTTTGAATGGAGTCTTGTACTGTTGCCTAGGCTGGAGTGCAGTGGCAGGATCTCGGCTCACTGCAACCTCCGCCTCCTGGGTTCAAGCAATATCTCGCCTCAGCCTTCCCGAGTAGCTGGGACTATAGGCGTGCACCACCATACCCAGCTAATTTTTGTATTTTTTGTATTTTAGAGATGGAGTTTCGCCATGTTGGCCAGAGTGGTCTCGAATTCCTGACCTCAAGTGATCTGCCCACCTCAGCCTTCCAAAGTGCTGGGATTACAGGCATGAGCCTCCAGGCCCGGCCAGCCTGAGGTGTTTCTGAAAACAGCTCTCAGATTTAAGTTTGTTGTACAACTTAGAAGGTAGGCAGGGCCCTCAAGCCGAGGGAATGGGCACGTTAGTTATGGCTGTATTTTGTCTCATCATTTCTAGTTGATATCTTTTATCAAATTCTTCTCCTTTGAATTTTGCTGCCTCCAGGAAGGAAAAAACCCATCTACCTCATCTTCCAGAACACTTGCATGTAGTTACCATGTAGGACTGGCTGTCAGTCCTGACATTGTCATATCTGTAGGACACAGTGTGCTTCAGTGGTTCCCTTCCCTTCAGGGTTGTTCTGTTTCTGTATGTCATTCAGTGTTGCGGTATGACCTTTCCATAAAGTTTAAGGGATTAAAGAATCCCCTAATTCCTACATACCTCTCTGTACTGCTTTATATGCTCTGTTCATAGCATCTCAACTGTGAGATATAGAAGTTCGTTTCTGATGTACTATTAAACAGAATCATTTTGCAGTATTCTTTATTCTCATTATGTAAATATAAGTTTCAGATTTAACATCACTTAACTCTACCAAATACAGGGTGCCAGATAGCAGAGGCTTATATAGACCCTAAATTTTCACTAATGATGTCTCGCACATATCTTAAGGGAGAGGACAGATGGCAGAGATAGGGAGCTGGTCTTGAAATCCAAAGATCAAGACCAGGAATGCCACTGTATCCAGGATGAAGACTCACAGAAGAAACTGGTCATGTTTGGTACACTTTGTTCTCAAAGCTTGCCCTGCAGCCTTTCTCTTTGATGTTTAAAGGTGTACGCAGTCATAAGGTTAAGGTGAAAATTAAGAAAAATGTTCTGGCATGAGAGCTGTTGCAGAGGATAACCTTTCAAAGGAAAACATGGAAGGTTTTTCTGACCTAGACAAATCAGAAAAGGGTCTCCTCCTGTATTCTTTCTGGATGTGAGAGAAGCTTGTTTGTCTCTTGTCAGTCTTTTATAATTGAGAATCCTTGAAAAAAAGCATAGAGTACCATGTTTCTAATGCTACAGTTAACCCTCAATTTATTATTTTCCCATGTGCAAGTAGTAGAAAAACCTTGAATAACACGTGAGGAAATAATTATTTTTGTCATATAGGTCTTCGAAGACCTTGCTCTGTCTTCTTGACCAAGCTTGTTTTTTTCATTTTTAATGATGTTCCTGTGCACCCACAGCAGTTAAAATTTCTTCTTAAAAGTGCCAGGATTGATTACTATGGTCTCTCTCTGTCTGAAGTTGCATTTCTTTCTTTCTCTTTTCTTTTCTTTTTTCTTTCTTTCCTTTCTTTTCTTTCCTTCCTTCCCTCCTTCCTTCCCTCCTTCCCTCCTTCCTTCCTTCCTTCCTTCCTTCCTTCCTTCCTTCCTTCCTTCCTTCCTTTCCTTCCTTTCCTTCCTTTCCTTCTTTTTCTTTCTCTTTCTCTTTCTTTCTTTTTCTTTCCTTTCTTTTCTTTCTTGACAAAATCTCGCTTGCTCTTCCAGGCTGGAGTACAGTGGCGCGATCTAAGCTCACTGCAACCTCTGCTTCCTGGGTTCAAGCGATTTTCTGGCCTCAGCCTCCCAAGTAGCTGGGATTACAGGGACCAGCCACCATGCCCAGCTAATTTTTGTATTTTCGGTAGAGATGTGGTTTCGCCATGTTGGCCAGGCTGGTCTTGAACTCCTGACCTCAGGTGATCCGCCCACCTCAGCCTACCAAAGTGCTAGGATTACAGGCGTGAGCCACTATGCCTGGTCCTGCAATTCTTAATGATGTTTTTGTTATTTGTAACTTGGGAATCGTTGCTTACATTATTCTTCACCAAATAGGCAACGTAAGTTTCAACATTCTTTTTCCTGAGTACATGTGAATCAAATACATTTTGGTAAAGCTCTTTTAAAACTAAATTTTTAAAAAAAATGGATTAGGTTGTGATTCACTCACTAATGAGATGTTCAGGATTTAGTAACCAGTAGACAGAATCTAGGACCTTAGGCTAGCCCAGTTTGTGCAGAGATGATAAAAGAAATCAAAGGATACAGAGACTACAACTTATTTTATGATAGGCTGAGCTGATATAGTAACAGTAATGGTGATAATAAAGATAGAAAATGAGCCAAAAGAAAACTTTTAATGTTTAAAATTTGTTTGTATATATTTTTGAGACAGGATCCAGTTCTGTTATCCAGGCTGGAGTGCAGTGGCGCAATCTCAGCTCACTGCAACCTCTGCCTTCTGGCTCAAACCATCCTCCCACCTCAGCCTTCTGAGTAGCTGAGACTACAGGTGCAGGCCAGCACGTCCAGCTAGTTTTTGTATTATTAGTAGAAATGGGGTTTTGCCATGTTGCCCAGGTTGGTCTCAAACTCTGGGCTCAAAGTAATCTGCCTCTCTCGGCCTCCCAAAGTGCTGAGATTACAGGCATGAGCCACTGCAGCTGGCCTAAGGTTAATTGTATTTATTGAACAACCCCCGAACCAGAATAGGTGCAGAGAGGCTCCCCTGAATCTTTTAAAATAGATTTTATTTTATTTTTTTTTTACAGAAGTTTCAGTTTCACAGCAAAGTTGAGCAGAAGATATAGAGATTTTTCATATACCCCCCTGCTAAAAATTATAAGTAATTTTTAGTTTTTTAGTTTTTATAACCCCTGGAAAGATAAACCAACTTCCTAAATCTTCAGTGTTTCTTGTAATAAGACCGGAAGGGGTTATGATTTGACATTGTCACTATCAGGCTATCTTTATTAAATACTTGGATGGGCTGAGCCTGGTGGCTTATGCCTGTATCCCCAGCACTTTGGGAGGCCGAGGCGGGTGGATCACTTGAGGTCAGGAGTTCGAGGCCAGCCTGGCTAACATGGTGAAACCCGGTCTCTACTAAAAATACACACACACAAAAATTAACCAGGCGTGGTGGTGCATGCCTGTAGTCCCAGCTACTTGGGAGGCTGAAGCAGGGGGAGCTGTTTGAACCTGGGAGGTGGAGGTTGTAGTGAGCCGAGATTGCACCACTGCACTCCATTCTGGGCGACAGAGTGAGACTCCATCTCATAAATAAATACATACATACATACATACTGGGATGCCATGGGATCTTTTTGTTGTTGTTGTTGTGTCCCCCAACTCCTGTTGTAATCTCCAACATCCTCTGCCACCCCGACACCCTGTCATCCTGCTGACTCCCACTAACCCCACTCCTCACCCTCCACTCCATTTTTTTTTTTTTTTTTGAGACGGCGTCTGGCTCTGTCGCCCAGGCTGGAGTGCAGTGGCATGATCTTGGCTCACTGCAAGCTCTGCCTTCTGGGTTCACACCATTCTCCTGCCTCAGCCTCTAGAGTAGCTGGGACTACAGGCACCCGCCACCATGCCTGGCTAATTTTTTGTATTTTTAGTAGAGATGGGGTTTCACCGTGTTACCCAGGATGGTCTCTATCTCCTGACCTCGTGATCCACCCGCCTCGGCCTCCCAAAGTGCTGGGATTACAGGTGTGAGCCACCGCGCGTGGCCGCCCTGGGATCTTTTCTCCAAGGTATGAATTCAAAAGAACTAGCTGCTAGACCAGCCCTGTCCAATAGTATGTTATGTGAAGATAGAACTATTTCTATAACACTAACCACTAGCCACATGTGCGGTTCAACATACTTGAGTTGAAAAACTGAATTTTAATTTTTATTTATTTTTAATTAATTTAGATTTAAATAGGCACATGTGGCTATTCTAATTAAATAGTCACATTTGGCTAGTTGCTACTGTATTAGAAAGTGGAGTTTTAGGCCAGGCACAGTGGCTCACGTTTGCAGTCTCAGCACTTGGGGAGGCCAAGACAGGAAGGTCTCTTGAGCCCGGGAGTTTGAGACCAGCTGGGGCAAGATAGACCCCCATCTCTCCAAAAAGTTTTTAAAAGTTAGCCAGGCATGATACCACATGCTTGTGGCCTTAGCAACTTAGTAGGCTGAGACAGGAGGATGGCTTGAGCCTTGAACCCAGAAGGTCGAGGTTGCAGTGAGCTGTGTTCATGCCACTGCACTCCAGCTTACATGACAGAGCAAGACCCTGTCTCAAGATAAATACACAAATACATACATACATACATACATACGAACAAAAGAAAGAGAGTCTTAGACCTTGCTCTGTTACTTAGGAGTTAGAAGACTTTGGGCAACTCAGTAACTTTTCTGAACTCCCAGTTTCATATAGTTGGGATAATAACCCATCTTAAAGGTTACCCGCAGAATTAGTTACCCATGGAGTGATAACTTACCCACAGAGTTAGTTTGGAGATCAAATGAGATGATGTATTGTTCATACTTTTGAAATGTAGGAAGTAATATTCTCATTTAAGAATGGAGGAGCTTGGATCCACCATCTTGATGTTGTGACTATGAAAGCAGCTTTAATATACACACACACACACACACACACCTACCTCTAAGTTATGTCAAAACTAGTATTTAGGAATGGAACTGGGCTGCGTGTAGTGGCTCATGCCTGTAATTTCAGCACTTTGGGAGGCCAAGGTGAGTGGATTGCTTGAGCTCAGGAGTTTGAGACTAGCCTGGACAACATGGCGAAATCTCATCTCTACAAAAAATACAGAAATTAGCCGGATGTGGAAGCAAGTGCCTGTAGTCACAGCTTAGGAGGCTGAGGCAGGAGGATCGCTTAGCCTGGGAGCTGAGATTGTGCCACTGCACTCTAGCCTGGGCAACAGAGTGAGACCCTGCCTCCCTCACACCCCCACCCAAAAGGAACAGGAACTGTTTTCCAATAAATACAGTTCTTAATTTTACTTTCTTTCCTATCAGTGGATTAAAAGACAATTGCTATCAATTGTTAGAAATCAAAGAACCACTAGTCAGCATGGTACTACTCTGTTAAGATCATTCTCCTTTTGGTCGTATATTAGCAGGACTATCATTTTATTAGCTTGCCCTCTTCCTGGGAGTAGATGTTTCTTTTTAACCTCTTTCTCTTGAAACCAAACAAACAAGTGGCTGTGTTAGAAATGTTTTTAAATTTCTGGGCAACTTACCAAGAGACAGAAATGTTTACCAGTGGGAATGCAGTAGTGATTCCAGGGCAGATGAGGGTCTGGTTTGAGAGTGATCTGTCCTCCACCCCCACTTCTATTTTTTTTAACAATTTTTTTTAACTAAAATTAAAGGTTTCAAGAAAATACCACTTGTTTGCTTTTAAGTGGAGTGTTACACTATCAGAGACATTAGGTCTCAGTGGATACTCAGTGAGTGAGTTTGGGTGGGGACTAAGGCAAGGGCAAATCCTTTCTCTCTGGGCCTTTATCATCTCTCATATGCTCTAGTCCATTTGGGAATTACTGAAAGCTCTGTGTGATCATCTCTCAACTGCTGCCCCTGTGTGTCAAAGAAGTTTGGCTATGATCCACCCAGTGCCCCTTTCCAATAGGAGCCCAGAAAAGGCTTTCCCCATGTCCTGCAGCTGGCCCTCTGCCCCAGTCCGGTCAGTGCCCTCGGACTCCCGCTTCCGTCAGAGCTCACTTGCAGGATATGATGGTGTAACCCATTTGGTGATCGTTTCCTTATCTTTTCTTTCTTTAAGAAGCAGAGAACCCCACCTAGTGAGATGATGTGTCCTCACTACAGGAATGTGACTGTGTAATTGTAGTTGAATCCCTAGTTTAAGTTGCATTTGATAAACATCATAGTGAAACATGTTTTCTAGAAGTGAGGCTGACCTGATCCCTAGAGTTGAAGCTGAGAGAAAATTGTGTTAGGTATGTGGCTTCAGGAATCTTCTCTTTTATCACAGGAGAAGGCACATCACTCCCAGGCGTTTTATGTTGCATTTGTGTCAACGTCCTTGTCTCTCTTCTGCTGTTGTAGGGTGTGTTTCTACCTCAGTGATCAGTGACTAGCATAGGACCTCCTCCTTGGCCAGTTGCCAACAAATCCTAAAATAATACTCTGCAGTGAGTGGTGTGTTCATGTTCTGAGTGTATTCATGGTTCGGTCCTAAGAAGAATCCAACCATGAGCTGTGTTGAATAGGCCATAGAAATTAGTCGTTGTCATCGTCTTTTTTTTTTTTTTTTTTTTTTTTTGGCGACAGAGTGTTGCTCTGTTGCCCAGGCAGGAGTGCAGTGGGGCAATCTTGGCTCACTGAATCCTCTGCCTCCTGGGTTCAAGCAATTGCCTCGGCCTCCCAGGTAGCTGGGATTACAGGCGCCTGCCACCCACGCCCGGCCAATTTTTGTATTTTTAGTAGAGACGAGGTTTCAAAACATGCTCGAACTCCTGACCTCAGGTGATCCGTCCACCTCGACCTCCCCAAAGTGCTGGGATTACAGTCAGGAGCCATTGTGCCTGGCTGAAAGTAGTCTTCTTGATATGAGTTCTTGTTACAGTTTGATGTCTAAAAAGTACAGCAGGTGTTAAGTTTCATTAATAATTGGTTATCGAAGAATCTGAGATATCCAAGGCTAACTTCTTATCAAGAGTAAAAGAAGGTTATAACGTCACTTGTAGGTACTACTCACTATTTTACCTGAATAATACACATCTTAAAGAATCACGTGCCCAAGGGGAGTCCTGATAGGTAACTGATGTGGTGATGATTTAAAAGTCCTTTCCCCTGAGGCCGGGCGCGGTGGCTCATGCTTGTAATCCCAGCACTTTGGGAGGCCGAGGCGGGCGGATCACGAGGTCAGGAGATCGAGACCACGGTGAAACCCCGTCTCTACTAAAAATACAAAAAAAATTAGCCGGGCGTGGTGGCGGGCGCCTGTAGTCCCAGCTACTCGGAGAGGCTGAGGCAGAAGAATGGCGTGAACCCAGGAGGCGGAGCTTGCAGTGAGCCGAGATCGCGCCACTGCACTCCAGCCTGGGCGACAGAGCGAGACTCCGTCTCAAAAAAAAAAAAAAAAAGTCTTCAGGCCAGGTGCGATAGCTTACACCGGTAATCCCAGCACTTGGGGAGGCCGAGGCAGGTGGATCACGAGGTCAACAGATCAAGACCACCCTGGCCAACATGGTGAAACCCCTGTCTCTACTAAAAATACAAAATATTAGCTGGGCGTGATGGCACGCACCTGTCGTCTCAGCTACTCGGGAGGCTGAGGCAGGAGAATCGCTTGAACCTGGGAGGCAGAGGTGGCAGTGAGCTGAGATCACACCACTGCACTCCAGCCTTGGCTACAGGGTAAGACTCTGTCTCAAAAAAAAAAAAAAAAAACTTCAGCCAGGTGGGATGTTATTTGCAAGGAGGGCGCAGGTGATCTGGAGCTTGTATTCTAAATAGATCACTTAGACATATTGATTATGGGGACTTCAGAAAGAGGCAGTAGCTTTTTTAAAAAAATTGGTTTGCACTTTGCCAAAAAGTATACTGGAGTGAAAATAGACTGATCCAGGGTCTTAGACTGGGCTGTGGTATGAAAGCTAGATATAAACATGCCTGGCCTATTCAAAGAGAAGCCTAGAAGGTCAGATTCAAAATATTTGACCACTGGTACGTTAACCTTTTGGAATTCCCTGTGTCGATACTCGTGCTAAATGAGATTGTGTGCTCACCTGTCTCAGTCTTGAGCCTCTTTAACCATCATTGGGTCAAGAGCAGGAGACGCTGGAGCAGTTTGCACTCTTGGGAAGGAAAAGATTGAGCATCCTGCGTCTCCACTTCTTAACATTCATTCTTGGGAGTTGGTCTTCCTGCTGGTTTGGGTGGGGGTGATAGCCGGTGCCAAAACAGAGGTGGTGGCAAGTGTGCATACCAAAACAGGATGTGTATGAAGAACCCTTTATGACTGCTAGTTTGGATCCTTGCTTGCCCCAGAATATGCAGTCCCTTCTCCACACCCCACCACCCAAATTCTTTCATTGATTCACATGAACTTAGTTTTGGTGCTCATTTATCATGGTCAGTCTCTCGAACTGTTGACAACTCTTTGGTTGATGGTCTTTGTTAAAGGATTTTTGTAGGCATTTTAATGTGTCAGCTAAAAACAGAAAGGCAAAAAATGGAAGACAAGCCCGGTCCAATTAGCTCTCAGCATTTGACTCCATATACCTGCTGTTTTTTTCAGAATGGTAAAAAAGAAAAAAAGCTACGTCAGTAACAGCCCTTAAGCTTAACATAGCTTCTAGCAGATGGCAAAGCACTTTCATTTTAATGCTAATAATTACCCAGTGCAGCAGTTAGTATAATTGCCATTTTGCAGATGAGGCTACTGAGCCTCAGAGGGGTCATGGGACTTGCTGTAGGTTACACGGGCACTGAAAGATAGGCAGACCCAATCCAGGTTTTCTGGCTACAAACCCTGTGCTAATTCCTGAAAGTCACAGTTTATAGTGGTTCTTGTCCACATTGGAATTTTTGTGATGATAGCCTGCTATGCTTTCACCAAAATTTCAACTTTAAAAAATCTTTGAAAATTGAAGAGGCCGCGTGCGGTGGCTCAAGCCTATAATCCCAGCACTTTGGGAGATTGAGGTGGGTGGATCACTTGAGGTCAGGTGGTTGAGACCAGCCTGGCCAATATGATGAAACCCTGTTTCTACTTAAAAAAAAAAAAAAAAAAAATTAGCCAGCTGTGGTGGCAGGCGCCTGTAATCCCAGCTACTTGGGAGGCTGAGGCAGGAGAATCACTTGAACCCGGGAGATGGAGGCTGCAGTGAGCCCAGATTGCACCACTGCACTCCAGCCTGGGTGACAGAGTTAGACTCCATCTCAAAAATAAATAAATTAATACACTATTTAAAAAAAAAGAAAATTGAAAACAGCATCAAAGCAGGACCCATAGTTGGTGAGATCAGGTGGTGGAAGTGTCATTTGTAAGCGCTTCAGTACAAGTGCTTTCAGGTTGCTGTTCATTTGAAGGCCATGGGCATCTTTCTTCTTTTGTCATAATAACCCTTCGGTACATCAGAGGTTCTTGATTTCTTTTGTGCCATATATTCTTCCTAGGGAATCTTCCACATCCTGTCCCAGTTGTCTAAGCACCTAAAATTCACATAGTTCCAGGGATCTGTATCTGCTCTAAAGTGGATACAGTGTGCTCCAGGTCAAGAGATTCTGATCTACCTGGATATGGAATCCTAAGAAAAATCCTATCTAATGCTAGTGTCAACCCTTACACACCAGTGACGTAGCCAACCTCTTCTGTCCCTCAGTGTGTGAGGGACCCTCTCCATTCCCTGCACTACCAGTGAACCTCTGTGCTTCTCACCTTTTGGATGCTAAGACCAAGGACTACATTTCTGTAGCTGCTTTCCATTGGGTGACTACCATGCCCCTGATAAAAATATCAGGGTGTGGAATCCATCCCATCTAAATTAGGCCCTAGCCAGGGTGTGAGGAAGATGGCAAAAAGCCCAGATTCTCTGACTCCCAGAAAAATATGCATTGCAGTGATCCTGCAAGGAATCCAGGAAATTAAAACTCTTTACCCACACAGCCAACAGAATTGACATTTTGAATCAAGCTATTGAGAAAATTCAGCAAGTCCTTCTTCACTAAGTGTACTTTTAATCAGCACCTGGTGTTAGAGAATAAGCAAATAAAATTCTTACTTTCTCGCCTCTTCTTTGCCTTTGTTAGATTCGGGAAGCAATGTTTTTCAAATTTAGTGGCTCTGACATTACCCGAAGAGCTTACTAAAGATTGTTCTTAAGGCCTAGGAATCTGCATTCCAAGAGATTTGCACACCATAGACATTTTCATGCAAATGATTCTTGAACTACACTTGGAGAAACCCTGGGCTGTGGACTGCTGGCCTCCTCCCCCTTTTCATTTTTAGTATGGCATAGAATATTTTTTTTCTCTTCTTGCCAGGAGTCCTGAAGTAGAAGATTGCCCTGTCCCCATGATTCAAGAGTTAATGGCAAATTTCTTTTCTTTTTTTTTTTTCTCGTTTGGAGACCGAGTCTCTCTCTGTCACCCAGTCTGGAGTGCAGTGGCGCCATCTCGGCTGACTGCAAGCTCTGCTCCCTGGGTTCATGCCATTCTCCTGCCTCAGCCTCCAGAGTAGCTGGGACTACAGGTGCCCGCCACCATGCCCCGCTAATTGTTTTTGTATTTTTAGTAGAGACGGGGTTTCACTGTGTTAGCCGGGATGGTCTCAATCTCCTGACCTCGTGATCCATCCGCCTCGGCCTCCCAAAGTGCTGGGATTACAGGTGTGAGCCACTGCGCCCGGCCAAGAGTTAATGGCAGATTTCTAAGACAGCTGACGCTATTGCATATAAGATGACTGGGTACAGAAAAATTCTGAGCGTTCATCTCCAATGCTGGGAAAAGCCTGGCTTGCCTGCCTCTCTTATAGTTTTGTACCATATCGCTGGTCATTTTTGGCAAGTCAGTTAACTGCCTAAAGCTGTATGAGAAACTTTAATGCTAGGGCCAAAGGATGTGGCAAAAGACTCAGTTAACTTTGGATGGAGTTTGATTGTACAGTGACTCTCTTTTCTGCTGTGCTGAAGGGAAAAGAAATAGGAGAATTTGTGCCCCTTTGATATTTTCTGAGGTTAGATCTGAAGCCTTCCCTGCTGTCTCATTGCCAATATTAGAGAAAATGACAAGGCAGCATTTATTTCCATAGGAATAGCTAGGAAAAGATGGCCAAATGTGAAAGACTAGATTAAAATCACTGTTTGTTATTTATTTGGTAACCCATCATGCATTTTGTTTCATCTTGGGGTTTTTTATTTAGAGACAGGTCTAGTTCTGTTGCCCAGGCTGGGAGTGCGGTGGTGTGATCTTGGCTCACAGCACCCTTTGCCTCCTGGGCTCAAGTGATCCTCCCACCTCAGCCTCCCAAGTAGCTGGGATCACAGGGGTGTGCCACCACACCCAGCTAATTTATTTATTTTTTTGAGACAGAGTCTCGCTCTGTTGCCCAGGCTGGAGTGCAGTGGTGTGATCTTGGCTCACTGCAACCTCTGCTACCCGGGTTCAAGCGATTCTCCTGCCTCAGCCTCCCGAGCAGCTGGGATTACAGGCATGCACCATCACACCCAGCTGATTTTTGTATTTTTAGTAGAGATGGGGTTTCACCATGTTGGCCAGGATGGTCTTGATCTCTTGACCTCATGATCCGCCCACCTTGTACTCCCAAAATGTTGGGATTACAGGCGTGAGCCACCACGCCCAGCCCCAGCTAATTTTTTTGTAGAGATGGAGTCTGGCTAGCTTGAACTCCTGGGCTCAAGCAATATGCCCTCCTTGGCCTCCCAAAGTGTTGGAATTACAACCACACCGGGCATATCATGCACTTCGTTTTCTATACTCCTTTACCTTCTGCCACTTCTTGATGAAATATATGTAAATAAAAAGATTTGGAATCAAAAGAACCAGAGTCTAGTGTTCATTCTGTAGTTGATTAGGATGTGATCTCAGGGAAGTCATTTCCCAACTGTAAAATGTGGAAAATAGTAAGTACTAAGAAGCTGAAGTGAGGTAATTTCTGACACATCGTGGAGGTTATTGGGGAAAACAAGGAGACCATTTTCAACAAAACTGTTTGTTTATGTTACCCTCAGAAGCCTTTTTGTCAGTGTCAAGGTTCGCAAGCACCATTCTACTTTATTTCTTCTCATTATAGTTCACAGTTTTACAGGGTCCTGTGTGGCTTTGTCTCCCTGTGTTTCCACCCACTCTCTCCTTGTTTTCTGCCACCCTGGCCTCCTTGATGCCACGCAGGCAGGATCCCACTGAGAGCCTTTGCACATGCTGTTCTCTGCTTGGAGGGCTGTCTGCCTTCTTTTACATCTCTCCTCCAATGTCACTTTTTTTTTCTTTTTTCTTTTTTTTTGAAACAAAGACTCACTTTGTTACTTAGGCTGGAGAGCAGTGGCTTCGTCTTAGCTCATCACAGCCTCAACCTCCTGGCCTCAAACAATCCTCCTGCCTCAGCACCCCCACAAATAGATCGGACTACAGGTGCACGCCACTATGCCTAATTTTTGTATTTTTCATGGAGACGGAGTTTCGCTATATTGCGCAGGCTGGTTTTGAACTTCTGAGCTCAAGTGATCTGCTTGCCTTGGCCTCCCAAAGTGCTAGGATTACAGGCATGAGCTGCCACCCCCAGCCAAATGTCACCTTATCAGAAAGTCTTTCCCTGACTGCTCCATATAAAATGACCTCACCCCATCACTCTGTCACTTATAACTTGCTTTATAGTTCTTCATAGCATATACTGCCTCCTACTGTGTTACATGTTTTATGTATATCTTTCTTCAATTGAGTATAAGCTCCACGAAAACATGAATAACTCAACACTAAAACAGGGTCCGACACATGTAGGCTCGCAGATATTTATTGGAAAAATGAATGAGTAATGAACTGTTAGCACATCTCTAAGTAACCTCTTAGGGGACACATACCTCTAACTCCACTTTCTCACTTCTTATTCACTCTTTAATCTGTTGCAGTAAGTTTGTGCTTCCACCAATCCACTGGCATAGCTCTGAGACCCCTGGCTATCTCCTAAGCATAAGTGATTCTCTGGAAACTTTATAAGCCTTATTTTGCCTGACTTCCCCACTGTTAGCGTCTCTCTTTCTGTCTACAGGCTTTTTCTTGAAGCTTACTCGGGGTAATAGCCTTGCCTCATCCCCTCCTACCTCTGTGACCCTCCTCAGATTCCTGTGCTTGGTGGGCTCTCTTCCATGCCTATCCTTGAGTTCTGTGATTCTCCAAGACTGAGCACAGTCTCTCCCCGACTTCCCTAAGTTTACTCGCCCTGGATCACCTGTCTGGTAATAGCACAACCATTCACTCAGTCACTCCAATTTGTTCTTTTAAGTGGCCTCTTGAACATTACTAGAGTGATCAGAAAAATGCAGTCCTTGCTATTTTGCAATTTTATTGAAAAAATCAATTTTGTAAAAATCATTTCAGACAAGGATCATCAATAGATGCTAAAACCGTTATTAGGCAGTTAGTTGTGGGAAAACAGGATTTTCACGTGGCTTCAAAATGATACCCCATAGATTATGTGTTAATTACAAAGACAGATCTGGTGTCACCTTTCAAACTTTTAGCACCGTCACTGGTTATACAGCCTGATAACATGTCCCCCTTGATGTTAAGAAGTACATATACCTATGTTTTCTTCTTGCCAAAGTGTTTAACCTAAATCTAATCATGAGGAAGCAAATTTAGAATGCAGAACATTGTGCAAGACAAACAGCTTAGATACTTAAAACAAGTCAGTGTCATGAAAATGAAAAAGGTAAGGGTACTGTTCTAGATTGTGACCAAATTGACAGCAACCAAATGCAGTGCATGATTCTTGATTAAATCTTGGGACCAGGTGTGGTGGCTCACGCCTGTAATCCCAGCACTTTGGGAGACCAAGGCAGGTGGATCACGAGGTCAGGAGTTTGAGACCAGCCTGACCAACATGGTGAAACCGCATCTTTACTAAAAATACAGAAAATTAGCCGGGCATGGTGGCGGGCGCCTGTAATCACAGCTACTCAGGAGGCTGAGGCAGGAGAATGGTTTGATTCCAGGAGGTGGAGGTTGCAGTGAGCCGAGATTGCACCACCGAGATTGTGCCATTGCATTCCAGCCTGGGCAACAGAGCAAGACTCCATCTCAAAAAACAAACAAAACCTTGGATTGGGGGAAAAATCTAAACAGCTGTAAAAGAACATTTTTGGAGGCAATTGAGGAAATTCAGATATGGACTGTAGGTTATATTGAATTAATTTTCTCAGGTGTGATAAAAGTATCTTAGTTATGTAAGAAAATGTCCTTATTCTTAGGAAATGCACAGTGAAGAATTTAGGGGTAAAATGTCATAACTGATATCTGCAACTTTCAAGTGATTCCATAAGTGAAAAAATTACAGTATATGAGAGAGAGAAAGAGAATAAATATGGCTAAAAGATAACTGGTCAATCTAGGTCAGAGTTATAAAGCTGTTCATTATTTGTTCTTTCAGTGTTTCTGTAGGTTTGAAAAGTGCAAAATTGAGGGAGGGAAGGGAGTTGTGAGAGTGTGTTTGTTGGGGGTAATGAAATTAATATATGGCAGTCACCAGGTGTATTCTTGATAATTTTTTTTTTATTTGAGACAGGCTCTTATTCTGTTGCCCAGGCTGGAGTGCAGTGGTGTGATCACAGCTCACTGCAGCCTGGATCTCCCCGGCTCAGGCGATTCTTCCACCTCAGCCTCCCAAGTAACTGGGACTACAGGTGATTGCCACCATGCCTGACTAGTTTTTAAATTTTTTTGTAGAGTGGGTGTCGCCACATTGCCCAAGCTGGTGCCAAACTCCTGGCCTCAAGTGATCCACTGGCCTTGGCCTCCCAGGGTGCTGAGGTTATGGGTGTGAGCCACTGTACCAGGCCCTCTTTTTTTTTTTTTTTTTTTTTTAAACATAAAACATCAAGTCAGAAGCAACTCCCCCGCCCACCTCCATGCAGTTCTGATTATATCCTTCCCTTGCCATGTATCCCTCCCCTGATGAATGTGGTGGCTACACTTCGATCTCAGGATACAATCATTAATAGCACATGAAAAATATCGTGCCACTTCCTTTGGGCTCCATGGTTTCTGATGAGAAATACACTGTCATTCAAATTGTTTTTCTCTGGCTGTAAAGATTTTTTCTTTTAGTTTTCCAAAGTTTAATTATGGCATATGTTACTATAAATTTTTTTCCAGTTTATCTTATTTGGGGTTTAACTTGGCTTGTTGAATCTGTAGACTTACGTATCTTGCCAAATTTGGGAAGTTTTCAGCAATTAACGTAAGAACTGTTTCAGCCCCACCCTCTTTTTCCTCTCTTTCAGCACTTCTGTGACACAATGTTAGATTTTTTGTTAAAGTCTCACAGGCTTCTGGGGCTCTGTTCTTTTATTTCCCTTCCCCAGTCTCTTTTCTTTCTGTTGTTCAGATTGGGTATTTCTATTCTGTATTCTGGTTCACTGAATCTTTCCTTGTCTCCTTTATTCTGCTGTCATATGTTTTTAATATGTTAGGAGTCTCTGTGTTTTCTTTCCTGTTTTAGCTGACCTTTTAGATCTGGTTCGACAGGGAAGGTGGGGATGGTACCATCTTGTTATGACCAGGTGGAAATAGAAGTTAAGATTCCTCATTTGGCAGCCATTGATATTTGAGTTGGTGGTAGGAGAGGGACTTCTCATTAGGGGCGAGAGTTCCAGCTCCCAGTGTAGTCTATATGCACACCACGGTGGGGTTGCATACTGTTACCACTGGGCAGTGGTGAAAGTCATGGCTCTCCACCAGCCCTCCTCTGACATCATCCAGCAGGGACTGGGAGAGGTGCCTTATGAATGCCAGGTAGGGAGGGGTGTTTGTTACTGGCTGGTGGGAATGAAAGCAGCTTCCTATTTGGCCCTCTCTGACACTACCCCAGCCAGGGGTATTGGGGCATCTCATTACACCCTTGCAAGGATGGAAGTCTAGGTTCCTAACTTGGCCTTTATGGGGAGG
This sequence comes from Symphalangus syndactylus, assembly GCF_028878055.3. NCBI lineage: Eukaryota > Metazoa > Chordata > Mammalia > Primates > Hylobatidae > Symphalangus > Symphalangus syndactylus. The sequence goes on from NC_072440.2 coordinate 19,344,364, forward strand.
TGGGAATGAGATCACCATTTTTTTTCCGTGGTATTTGGAGTAGAACAAGTATCTAAAAGTTTTCTATCGTGCTGGGCTGCCCTTTCCTAATCATTTGGCTACAGAGAACATATTTTGTTGGGGCTTTTTTTTTGTCTATACCCACTGGCATTTTTGGGTTGCCAGCATCTTCAGCTTTAAGCCTGGATATATGAAGCAGAAAAAAAAAAAGGGAGAGGATGGGGAACTTATCACCATGTCTCTTTTTTTGGGTCCCATGGTCCCTAGCCAGTTCTCTCCACCTTACAGAATTTACTTTTGCTTGTTTTATATAGAATGTTCAGAGTTTTAACTAGTACTTAGTGACAAAAATACAGAAAAATGTCTACGCCATCGGAAGCAGAAGCCTCTGCAGTAGTACATTAAGGTTTTTTTTGTTTGTTTTTGTTTTTTTGAGACAGTCTTGCTCTGTCACTCAGGCTAGAGTGCAGTGGCATGATCTCGGCTCACTGCAACCTCCGCCTCCTGGATTCAAGCAATTCTCCTGCCTCAGCCTCCTCAGGAGCTGGAATTACAGGTGTGCGTCACCACACCCGGCTAATTTTTGTCTGTTTAGTAGAGACGGGGTTTCGCCATGTTGGCCAGGCTGGTTTCGAACTCCTGACCTCACTTGATCCCCCCCCCACCCCCCACCTCGGCCTCCCAAAGTGCTGGGATTACAGGTGTGAGCCACTGTGCCTAGCCCATTAAAGTTCTTAATGGAGTGGGCCCAGCCTATTCTTCTAGCCACATTATCCTCACTTGAATTCAACCATATCAAACTACTTGTAGTTCTTTGAGCTTGCCTTCTTCTTTTATACCTTCATGTTTGTGTTCTAGTTCTTCCTTAGCCTCAGCTATCTCCCCATTCTTCCTTGTCTGCCTTTGGTGTTCCTATTTAATTCATTTACACACTGTTCCCCCAGGTCAAATTTTGCCTCTTTTGTCCTTTATAGCGCCTTAAATTACCGCTGCTATTTTACTTCCATCTTATATTTGTCTGTTTTCTCCACTAGACCATCATCTCTTCGAGGGCTGGGACCCCATCTGTATATTCTTATCCTCAGTGACCGGCATAGTGCTTACTTAAGGACTGCTTATTGGATACATGGATGGATGGGTGGGTCGGCGGGCAGACGGCGGGATGGATGGATGGATATATTTCTGATTTCTACCTGGTTTGTTAAATGGGTTTATTCCCATACACACATGTAGCCCCCACTGATGTTCTGTGTATATGGTCCCTGCTTCCACACTGGAAAAAGAAACCCAGCAGGCTTGCCTGAAAGAAGAGCTACTTGGACTGTGGCACTCCAGTGACCTCTATTAAGTGTATTATGTTCATAGCCTTTGAGTTCCTCTGGTTACAGAATTGTTGGTGAGCTTCTGGCGTATTATCAGAGATAGGAACCATCATTTTTATTATAATAACACCTAATAAAGCAACATTCAGACCTAGACACTTAATACATATTCCTTCATGATAGTGATGAGGAAATGAGGTTTCATAATGAATTGCTGTCATTCCTTGCTCAGAGGCATTTCTAGAACTACTTGTGAATCCTACAAGACTCATTTACCTACTTGTTTAAGTAAATCGGGAGCTGGCGAGGGAAAAGTGTTGGCTTGATGTCCTAAATTACCAAGATAGATTGGTTTTTAAGAGTCTTCGTACTTATTCTTTAGTGCCAGATTAAATCAAGACCAATCTGGCGCTGGGGCCCCTGCGCTGTCATCACACATCTGTGTTGACACACTGAGCACAGCACTGAGCTCCCCCTTTACTATATATTGGATGCCTCTGTGTATGTGTGTGTGTGTGTGTGTGTGTATATATTTCTTTTTTTTTTTTTTCCCCGAGACAGAGTCTTGCTCTGTCACCTAGACTGGAGTGCAGTGTCACGATCTCAGCTCACTGCAACCTCCGCCTCCCAGGTTTAAGCTATTCTCCTGCCTCAGCCTCCAGAGTAGCTGGGATTATAGGCGCGCACCAACACGCCCAGCTAATTTTTGTATTTTTAGTAAGGGGCGGAGGAGTTTCAGCATGTTGTCCAGGCTGGTCTCGAACTCCTGACCTCAGGTGATCCACCTGCCTTGGCCTCCCAAAGTGCTGGGATTACAGGCGTGAGCCACTGCGCCCGGCCTGGATGCCAGTATGTATTTTAAAATAAAGTGGAAACAGTTTTTCACTTTTTATTTCTTTAATTCACAAATGACCTCATTTAATTTAGGCAGCAAACAAGTTAGGAGAGAAAGAAAATGGGTGCTGGAAAGAAGGAACAAAATATTAATTGGTAGTTGTAGCCAGCCAGGGCGGGGTCCACATCTAGAACTGAAACTGTGATTAAGAATGGCACACCTCTTGGCCACTTCTGTTCATTCATTTTCTCTGGGGAGCTTGGTTATTTTTCCTTTCAGGATATTCTGCACACTTCCCTTTGTTCACACAAAGCCACACAAGAGCTCCAATGGAACTAGCTCCCGGGGCAGCAGGAAAGGATCGAGAACTGCCCTCTGATATTGAATATGTATATTCTTATAAACACACATGGCTCTTGTCTTTGCATTGGTCTTTGGGGGCTTCCCTTTCTAGAGACTGCTTTCTTGTAGTGTCTGGGAAAATGCAGTTTCGAGTAATATGCTGGCTCCTCCTGGCAAAGCTATTAAGGTAGCAGGGAGAGGGGAGATGGAGTCTGAGATGAATGCAGCCCTCGTAGTTGGATGCACATTTATGGGGTAACTTTAAGTCGTTTTTTTCTTCAATTGTCAGAGGCCTAAACTTGGAAACCTATTTTCTGCTTCCTCGTGTCTTACCTCTTTGGCATGGAACTTGAGGTGATTCTGACTCCCCACTGTCATTTGCTCCTACAATCAAGAAAGCCCAGGGCTTACCTGTATCACTCTTACATCCCTTCACTAGGCTATCCTCCCCATGGTGGCTTTTAACAAAGCTGGCGGGACACACACAGGAGTTGCCCTCTCCACCTCAAACCCCAGTGCACCAAGAGCACTTGCTGTGGCTACTCCAGCCTCTCCCCAGATGAACTGAGAAACACCCAACAGGAAGTCCTGACACAAACTTGAAGGAAGAGGGGCCAGTGCTCCCTCCTCCTTTCACCTGGCAGAAGTAGCTATTGAAATTGCTGAATCTGCTATCAGAGAGAAGAATTAAAAATGAGAAAAGAGGAGCACAGACTAAGCTGGCCTACTCAGGGACTGAGAGAAACTGACACACTTGTCAGAAGGTTTAGACAAGGGAAGAAAGGGAAGGCAGAACTAGACCTGGGTTGGGGTCCACCACTCGATGAATGAGTGATCTGGCAGGTTGCTGCATCTCAGCCAGTGTCAGTTTCATCACATGTGAAATAACAGTCCCTGCCTCATGGGCTGTGAAGAGGGTCCAGTGAGATTATAATGTTGTTATTATTATAATAAAATGAAACAGTCTTTTGGGATTGGTCATTATTATCTTGAATTCTTTTTTTTTTTTTTTTTTTTTGAGACGGAGTCTCACTCTGTCACCCAGGCTGGAGTGCAGTGGTGCAATCTTGGTTCACTGCAACCTCCGCCTCCCAGTTTCAAGTGATTGTTGTGCCTCAGCCTCCCGAGTAGCTGGCATTACAGGTGCCCGCCACCACACCCAGCTAATTTTTGTATTTTTAGTAGAGACGGGGTTTCGTCATGTTGGCCAGGTTGGTCCTGAACTCCTGACCTCAGGTGATCTGCCTGCCTGAGCCTCCCAGAGTGCTGGGATTACAGGCGTGATCCACTGCGCCCGGCCCTATCTTGAATTCTTTTCTTGGTCTTCGTTTCTGGTTCTTCTGACCAGCTATCGTGTCTCAGCTTCTCCAACTTGTCTTCTAGTATCAGTGCCAAAGGCTGTTACATGGTGAGCTCCAGGTTTTGAACGATGATTCTCAATGCTTGAGAGCCTTGGGGCCCCTCAGATGGGTCCCTGAACCCCTCTTCTGAGCCTTCTTTGCCTTGGTCTTTACCCAGTGCTGTGGCCAAGCTGACTCTTGTATGTTGCCTGGACTCAGATATGCATCTAAACAGTGTGTGTTATTGAACATTGAAGCTACCTTGTCCCCCTACCCAACAGTTTCTTTTCTTTTCTCTCTCTTTTTTTTTTTTTTTTTTGAGACAGAGTCTTGCCCTGTCACCCAGGTTGGAGTGCCATGGAGCAATCTTGGCTCACTGCAACTTCTGCCTCTTGGGTTCAAGTAATTCTCCTGCCTCAGCCTCCCAAGTAGCTGGGATTACAGGTGCCTGCCACCATGCCTGGCTAATTTTTCTGTATTTTTAGTAGAGACGTGGTTTTGCCATGTTGGCCAGGCTGGTCTTGAACTCCTGACCTCAGGTGATACACCTGCCTCAGCCTCCCAAAGTGCTGGGATTACAGGCTTGAGCCACCATGCCTGGCCTCTCTTCTCTAACTTTTGAAGAAGTTAAGAAATCAACACAGAGGAGTGGAAAGAACTCTAGGTTGAGGGTGATACAGAATTAGGTTATATCTTCCAATTCAGGACCCTTAAAAAAATTAGGTTATAATCTTATCCCTGCTATTTGCTTGCCTTTCCTTTTTGGCCCTGTCCTTATCTATAAAATGGGATATTACCTACCATGTAGAATGATTAGGATAAATTAGCTAACAGGTTTAAAATATCTAGAACAGTGCTTTCCATACAAGCTTCCAATAGATATTAATACCTTTCTTGCCATTACATGAAAATGTCCTTAATAGGACCAAATAGGAATTCATATAGAGTAGTCCTCCCTTATTCCTGAGGAACACGTGCCAAGACCCCCCAGTGGATACCTGAAACTGCAAATGGTACCGAATCCTATATATACTGTTTTTTTTCCTTTACATGTGACCTATGGCAAAATTCAATGTGTAAACCCGACATAGTAAGAAATTAGAGCAATTTTAACAATACACTGTAATAAAAGTTATGTGAATATGGGTCCACTCAAATACGGTAACATTTTTGGACCTTGGTTGGCCTAGAATAACTGAAATCATGGAAAGCGAAACTGCAGATGAGGGGGCCTGTGTATGCTATAGCCATTTCACCTATCACCTGTGCTCCACTAGTGGTGCACCACCCTTTGTACATGAAGATGATGTCCTCAAGATGTTCTGGTGAATTGGTCTTCTAGAAGTTGGGTTTGTGCCTTACCCTTTGGGGATAGCCAGTGTGGGTTGTTGAGGCAGCAAGTCAGCCAGGGTTTTAGACAGAGAATCTCTGGCTGTGGTACAGAAACTAGCTGGCCTGTGAGTGAATCAAGCCAGTGATTCAACCAAATTACAGCATTTGGTGACAGCAACACCTGAATATATCGACACATATACCATTTGGTTCAGGGCACTCTCACTGGCGTTTCTTCCTTACAAGGGTTCCGAGAGGTGGGCAGATTCTCACTCTGGAAGAAAATTAGACCCAGAAAGCAGTCACAGCCCATGTCACCCAGAAGTAATTGGTAGCACTCAGTACTAGAACACAGATCCCTTGACTGTCTATCCAGAACTGTGAGGTTTCGAACCCAGTTCAGAACCAGAATTCTGACTGTTCAGATGAAAGTTTAGAGCTCTGCTGCAGAATCCTCCCATCCTCCTGTCACTAGTCATCTTGTGTCCGTTTCTTACAGAATACTCACTAATTCATTGAGTGAATAATTATTGAGGGTATACTGTGTGCCTGGTATTCTAGGCACTTGGGGAATACTGTGAGTAACTAAAAAAATAGACAAAACCCTTGCTGTGCTCTGATAGGGACATGTTGTAAATGTAAACGTGGGAGACTGAGAGTAAACAAGAAAAATATGTAGTATTCTGCCCTCCTTTTTTTTTTTTTTTTTTTTGAGACGGAGTCTTGCTCTGTCTCCCAGGCTGGAGTGCAGTGGCACTATCTCGGCTCACTGCAACCTCCGCCTCCTGAGTTCAAGCGATTCTCCTGCCTCAGTCTCCTGAGAGCTGGGATTACAGGCGCCCTCTACCATTCCTGTACAAAAATTTTTGTATTTTTAGTAGAGACGGGGTTTCACTTTGTTGGCCAGGCTCGTCTCGAACTCCTGACCTCATGATCTGCCCACCTCGGCCTCCCAAAGTGCTGGGATTGCAGGCATGAGCCACCACGCCCAGCCAGATATGTAGTATTTATATAAAGACTGTCAAGACAGTGATGAGTGCTGCGGAGAAAAATGAGGCAGAAAAGGAAGCTGGGGTGGGGTGGACAGTGTCCGTTTTCTCTTGATTCTTTGTACTTACTGTCTCATGCATGTGCTAAGCTTTCCAAGAGCCAAGGTTATGTGTGATCCGTCACACCCAGGTTCCTGCAGAGCAAGACCTTTGGAGTTGAGCTAGCTTTACACAGTAGAAGCAGGTGCAGGGGGTGTCTATTTACCCACTGAAATGCCCACGACCTGCCCATGTAAGAAGTGGGGAAGCCTGGATAGTGCCCAGGTAGGTTGGGGACGTAACCTGTACTGGTTTTTCTTTGATGTTAATTTGTTAAATCTAGAGCTCCCCCTTCTGTTAGAAGATGGGATCTCAGTAGTACTTTTAAGACTAGTTTCTTTTTTATCTTAAGATTCACAAAAATTTTTTTAAAATAAATACTGCTGGGACAATTGAAGCTTTCTTCTGGGACTGCTGTTGCTGAGGCCCAGCCCCCCGCTGGGGGTGGGGAGGAAGGAGGAAGAAGCACAAAGGCCCAGGCAGGATAGGGTCCTATCTATGCTCTCTTGCTACTTTTAGCATCTCCTTAACCCTGCACTCCTACCGCAGCCAGCAGCCTAGCAAAAGTTATCTCTGCTCTCAGTTTCACAGCTCTTTGGAAATTCTAGGGCAGGAGAAGTGAAACTGACCACAGTCTTATAAATTTCTCTCTTATTGCCTCTGTTCCCTACTTGAAGTGAGTCAGGCCTTTCCCTCTCATCCTCAGAGTGTCTTAAGTTGTTATTTGTCCTTATAGCCAAGTTTTTGACAAAAGGAGTCAGACCCTCCATTCATGGTGAAGCTTTTCTGGAGGCTCTTGGTTTGGTCTTGCCACCTGAGTGTTGTTTGCAGAAGTCGAGACTTGTGGTCTTTGTGTGGTATCCCCAGAATAGAGCTGAGCCCTTCGTGTCAGCTGTCGGTTGTGTGTGTTCCTTCACATACAATTGCCATGGGGTTCTTTTAGTCCTTAGAGATGAAATTCAAGTTAATTTTAGCAGCACTATAAATAACAGGTGCAGTGAAGAAGGAAATAGCGCCGAGTGGACATATCTTTTTGGTTTTAACTGTCCCTTTGAAACAGTTTGGCCACTTTATGATTCCTCGTGAGGTTGAGGAAGTAAGGTTAATCTGGCATGCATCTGTGCCCCTTCCTGTGTGCAGGTGTCCTGAGAATAATGTGAGGTCTAGCAGGCGTACTTGGAGTCCTAGCTGATGGGGGATTTGCGGCTGACGGTCCAGTCATGGGCCAGGGTGTTTGTTAAAGTTACATTCCATGGGTGCACTTTATACAGCCCAAGCTTAGGCAGTGACAGTTCCCATTAGGAGTCATATTTTGGTTTCTACCAAAACTGTTTGAATGGGGTAGCTAAACTATGAAGATAAATGCTTACTCAGGTGTCATTGCCTTCACTTCAACTGATATTTATAGTACTACTAACAGTAACGTGATTTTTTTTTTTTTTTTTGGGACGGAGTCTCGCTCTTTTGCCCAGGCTAGAGTGCAGTGGCGCGATCTCAGCTCACTGCAAGCTCCCCTTCCCGGGTTCACGCTATTCTCCTGCCTCAGCCTCCCTTGTAGCTGGGACTTCAGGTGCCCGCCACCACCACGCCTGGCTAATTTTTTTGTATTTTTAGTAGAGACAGGGTTTCACCGTGTTAGCCAGGATGGTTTCGATCTCCTGACCTCGTGATCTGTCTGCTTCGACCTCCCAAAGTGTTGGGATTACAGGCGTGAGCCACCATGCCCAGCCAGTAACATGAATTTAAGATGCCTTCTCCACTGAATATCGTAGCACTAGACATGATGCTTCACTTGAAGGTAATTCTTTACGGTTCTTCTCTCAACAGCTTTGAAAAGTCCAGCTGCATTTCATGAGCAGAGAAGGAGCTTGGAGCGGGCCAGGGTAAGGTACCTTTTTTCCCCCTCAGAACTCCCAAAGAGCATTTTCAGAGCTCATTGCATTGCTGGTTATATTTCCATTTAGAGCTTTCCATAGAACTCTGAGGCCAGAGCCTGCTAGACTCTAGGGCCAGCCCTGGCCTCGCAGTTTTAAATGGAAAGCTCTGCTTCTCCTACTTCATCCCTTCTGTTATTTACCTCCCATGGTGATTATATGGAACATGATTTGAATGAGGTTTCTCTTTTAGTACATTTAACGATATGGAATGATCACCCGATCCTCCTTCTGTGAATTTTGGAGTGCTTTGGAGACCACTGGTATTTCCCTATCTTTAATTCCACTTAACCTTTTGTAGATGTTGGGACACAAACATTAGCCAATGGAAAAGCTTCCCAAGTCCAGGGTTACACTGCCCACACCTCACAGGACGGGCCTTCCAAGGGGCAGGAAACCTCCTTGGTCTCCATCTGCCCAGAGTAGGTGGTATCCACTTGACTCTTGTGGAAAGCAGAAACTGTCCCACACTCCAAGCCCAAGTTTTCTGCTGCAGCACCTTACTTGCATCCCCATCCCAACTCTCAGTTTCAGTTCCCCAGGGGCCCCTGAGGAATATTCTGCTGCCCAATGTGGGTAGAGATGGGGAAGTCACCAGAACTTCCTTCCCCCTCACACTCCCTTTACTTTTTCCTTTCACATAAAATCATGGGAAGATAATCCCCCTAGACAGATCATAGGCTGCATCTCCTTAAGACCTACGGCTATTTTATTTTACTTTATTTTTTGAGACGGAGTCTCACTCTGTTACCCAGGCTGGAGTGCAGTGGTGTGATCTCAGCTTACTGCAGCCTCTGCCTACCAGATTCAAGCGATTCTCCTGCCTCAGCCTCCCAAGTAACTGGAACTACAGGCTCCCGCCACCACGCCTGGGTAATTTTTGTATTTTTAGTAGAGATGGGGTTTCACCATGTTGGCCAGCCTGGTCTCGAACTCTTGGCCTCAAGTGATCTGCCTGCCTTGCCCTCCCAAAGTGCAGAGATTACAGGCAGGAGCCGCCGCACCCAGCCTCACAGCTATTTTAGAGTGTCAGAAATATTTACCTCCAAGACTTTTTTTTTTACTTTCTTTCATTCCCCTCCCCCCCCTCCCCCCCCGCCTAGAAAATCATGATTAATTCTTAGAGTAAGTGGGAAGAATGAGGTCATGGGTCCTGGGAACCAAAAGAGTAACAAGCAGCAGTGGTTTAGTTTGCTGACAGCACTGGAGACTACAGTGTTGGGGGAAAGGATGGCATTGCCTGTGTGCCTGTTCGGTCAGAAGACTGGCCACCATTTCCTTGACTACTTCTCAAATAGGCAGGGACCAGTAGAGCTGATTAGAAGAGTCTGTTTTATTGAGCACCTTTATGTAAGAGGTTGTATCTGTTTCTTTTTTATCCTCATATCAACTCTTATGAATTAGGTGGTATTATCCTCATTTTATAGATGCAGCTAAGAGAAGTTAACTCACTTGTCCAGCCAATAAGTGGCAAAGCTGGGAGTCAAAACTTTGTCTGTGGATTCTAGATTTTTTTTGAGCAAAATGATTTTATTTCCTAACACATGGTAACCACAACGTTCAATTTGCTTACCATGCACATCTGTTCACAAATGACTTCCACATTACAATAACTACTTCCATATTTATGCATGTACTAAAAATTATCTTAGTTGAGATATGAAAAATGAATATATTGGATTGGTTATAGCAGAATTTGCTTTACTTGATTCTAAAAGCTTAAAGCTTTGAAAAGCTGCTACTTTTGCATCTCATACTTCCAGATGAGTAAGACACAGCAATATCAGCTTGTATTCAAGAGAAGTTTCATTTCTTTTTCTGGTGTTGGAACCAGCTACCCACATCTGTGTGTGCTACATAAGGCAACTATACATGGTGGTGGGAAAGCATCCACCAATGGCTTCAGCTATGTCAGGATCACACTTGAGGGGCTCTGAGATGCTGTTGTATTTACACAACTGATGGCTTTGTTTTTCTTTTTTTGTAATTTGGAGGTGGGATCTTGCTGTGTTGCCCAGGCTGAATTCCAACTCTTGCGCTTAAGCAGTCCTTCTGCCTTTGACCTCCTGAATAGCTGGGATGTGTAGGCATCCACCACTGTACCTTGTCAAACTGATTTTGTCCCCTCCGTTTTCTTCGACACAAATGTGTTTCAATGGTCATGAATGCCTTTAATGATATCAGTTGCAAAATCCGTATCTTTAAATTTGGCCCCGAAAGTTCTCTGGTTTTCCATCAGAGACCTTGTACTCTCTAAACCAGTCCAGAGTAGCCTCTAGGTAGTGAGGTTTCAGCCATTTGACATTATTAATATGTTTACTATTTGTCACAAGGGATACAACTCAGGAACAGCCAGGTGGAAGAGATGTGTAGGTATGTGGGAAGGGACGAGGAGCTTCTGTGCTCTCTCCAGGTGGATGTGTCACCCTCCTAGCACCTCCATGCCTTTAACAAACCAGAAGCTCCTCCATATATTTTCTTAATCAGTACTGTATTCTACCTCAGTCATGGCCACTGGTCAGAGCTTCAGATGGCTTAGAGAATAAGCCTTCCACTGTCATCTGTGAAGACTTGCGGCACCTGACACCTGCTCTACCAATCTCTGCTGCAGCTGAGGCAGTACTTCTGCCCACTGCACATGGGGTGATAGATCCAGAGCCCACAGTCACTTTAAACCATCTCCTGGATTGCTCAGCCACCCCTGGGCTGGCACAGAGCTGCCCAGCCAGAACAACAAGGCAGCAGATGGCTAGGTGAGGACAAGTCTTTTTTTTTTTTTTCCAATTTTTTCCAGTCTTTACCTTTACTATATATAATGTCCTCCGAGGCTTCATTTCCTAGTGTCCTTTGGCTTGTCTTATCCTATGCTGGTCTTGATCCACTAATGTTCTGTGGTTTGAAAATTTTGGTGCAGAGGTTAAGAGCACAGACTCTATAGAGTCAGATCTGGGGGAATATATATATTATAATTAGCCCCGTTTGGTGAGACGGCTCTGTGACTGTTGAGGGACTGGTTTAGTTTGCCCAGAGTCTCATAAATGCAGAAATTAGGACATTGGACTTTGAGGAACTAGAGCTTTGATACCATGTGTCAAAATTAGTATTCCATTTGGCAGCCATTCAAAATGAATGGAAAATGCCCATGAGATCATGCAGTGTTACAGTTTTTTGGTTTTTTTTTGTTTTTTTTTTTTTTGGTTTTTGGGTTTTTTTGTTTGTTTTTTGAGACAGAGTTTCACTCTTGTTGCCCAGGCTGGAGTGCAGTGGCACAATCTTGGCTCACTGCAACCTCCACCTCACGGGTTCAAGTGATTCTCCTGCTTCAACCTCCGAAGTAGCTGGGATTACAGGCGCCAGCCACCATGTCTGGCTAATTTTTGTATTTTTAGTAGAGACAGGGTTTCACCACATTGGCCAGGCTGGTCTCAAACTCCTGACCTCAGGTGATCCACCCACCTTGGCCTCCTAAAGTGCTGGGATTACAGGTGTGAGCAACCGTGCCTGGCCCAGTGTTACATTTTTTAAAGCAGGATATAAAATCATATTCAGTATGATTACAGCTCTGCAAAGTTAAGCCTATTTTCTGCGTGGAAGAATAACTAGAAACAGATATCCCAGAATACTAACAGTGGCTGATTAAAGTTTATTTTATTTTATTTTTCTTTTTAGTTTTCTAAATTTTCTTTGCTGGACATATATGACTTTTATGGTAGTAGAAGTAATCGTTTTTTAATAGATATATTGTCAGTCCAGCCTCAGAGACACAGATGGTCTTGAAGGATGGTGCCCTTCCTTGGCAGATGCAGTTGGATTTTGATGTGCTCTCCCCAGGCCTCCTCTTGCATCTGAACCCTGCAGTCACCAAGTTAAAGTTGTGGGGGCTGCAGAGGTGGTCAGCAGCTACCATGGCCAGGGCTGCTTTTGTGATCCTGTCCATGCCATAAGCCTGTGACCTGGATTTGAGAGTTTCTTGGTGTGTTTTTTCTGTAGACAGAGGACTATCTCAAACGGAAGATTCGTTCCCGGCCGGAGAGATCGGAGCTGGTCAGGATGCACATTTTGGAAGGTGTGGAGATTGGAATTGCTTTTTCATCTAGACCCAGTTCTCACTGTGTGTACTCACTACTGCACTACCCATTTCCTTCCTGCCTCTTTCTTCTCCCATTTCTGTTGGTAGTGGGTAAGCCAGAGCCTTAACACAGTATGACAGCTGTGCCATAGTAGCCGCCACTGGTCTGAGGGACTCTCAGAAAGCACAGTCACATGCTGTTAGTTTGGCTTGGCCTCTTCTCCAGGGTCTCACCATCCCTTGGTGTGAGATCGCTTCGCTCTGCCAAAGTCTGTTTTGTTTCGTTTGAGACAGAGTCTTACTCTGTTATTGTGATTGTAGGCACAAGCCACCATGCCTGATCTAAAATCTGTTTTTAAAATAAACTTACTTACTTTTTTATATTCATTCATTCAGTCAGTCATTCACTTGGCATTCACTTGAGTGTCCGTGATATACCATGCTCCATCCAATATTATTCTAGATGTACCCACCTGGCCCCAGCTGCACACGTCTTTCCCTTTTTTTTCTTCCCCCGCTTTTTTTTTTTTTTTTTTTTTGAGATGGAGTCCTGCTCTGTTGCTCAGGCTGGAGTACAGTAGTGTGATCATGGCTCACTGCAACCTCTGTCTCCCAGGTTCAAGCAATTCTCCTGCCTCAGCCTCCCGAATAGCTGGGATTACAGATGAGCGCCACCACACCCAGTTAATATTTTATATTTTTAGTAGAGATGGGGTGTCACCATGTTGGCCAGGCTGGTCTCGAACTCCTGACCTCAGGTGATCCGCCCGCCTCGGCCTCCCAAAGTGCTGTGGTTACAGGCATGAGCCACTGCGCCCAGCTCTCTTTCCACATTTTTAATGAAGAAAAGGTTTTGGCTCCTGGAAGCAGCATAAATATATTTACTTATTGTTTGTCTAGTGTTTTTTTGGGTTTTTTTGTTTGTTTGTTTGTTTGTTTGTTTGTTTGTTTTGAGACAGAGTCTTCCTGTGTCACCAGGTGCAGTGGCACAATCTTGGCTCACTGCAGCCTCTACCTCCCAGGCTCAAGCGACTCTCCTGTCTCAGCCTTCTGAGTAGCTAGGACTACAGGCACATGCCACCACGCACGGCTAATTTTTGTATTTTTAGTACAGACAGAGTTTCACCATATTGATCAGGCTGGTCTCGAACTCCTGACCTCAGGTGATCCACATGCCTTGGCCTCCCAAAGTGCTGGGATTACAAGCGTGAGCCACCACGCCCAGCCGTTTGTCTAGTTTTGAGCTGTTTTGGGGGCTGGAAGAGAACTTTTCTAGTCTGAGTCCCACATTTTGCAGACAAAGGCACTAAAACCCAGAGCAGAGATGTGAATTGCCTCAGTAACACAGCAAGTTTGAGGGAGTGGAGACCGTTCTGTCATCTGTTGCTGCTTCCATTCTGTAGCTCCACCTCAGAAAGTCTTCTGGGCTTGCCTCTGCCTGGTTATAATTGTGTGTGACCGTGTACTGCGTGGTCACAGTGGGAACCCCTTCTCTTGTCTTTGTGAAACTTCAAGGCAGGCCACTCTTCTCTGCTTGGAATATGCTTACCATTCTGACAGTCTCTGCTCTTGCCCAGGAGGAAGGAGAGCTGCTCTGGAGTTCCCAGGGCAGAACCACGTCCACTCATATATCTTCTTGCACCCACTGCTTTCTCTCCCATGGGCAGAGACCTCGGCTGAGCCGTCCCTCCAGGCCAAGCAGCTGAAGCTGAAGAGAGCCAGACTAGCCGATGACCTCAATGAGAAGATTGCACAGAGGCCTGGCCCCATGGAGCTGGTGGAGAAGAACATCCTTCCTGTTGAGTCCAGCCTGAAGGAAGCCATCATTGGTGAGGAGGACCCAGCCATCCTGTGTGAGAGGCAGCTGAGATGCAGGAGGGGAGGGAGTGCCAGGCTGAAGCAGAATTGGGCTGAGGCTCTTGACTTCTTAATCTTTGACTTCCTGCTTAGCCTTGGGAGAACCAAGGCACAGAGTTTGAGAGCCTCATGCACAGGTTGTATTAATTTGGGATAGTGCCTGTTGCTTTAAGAAACAGGGACATACAACAGTAAATAATAACAGAGGCCTTGCTCTGTTCACTTTCCATCTTTGTAAACTCGGGTTGCTTCCTCTTTCTACTATCTACTCTTTCACAGAGTAGACAGATGTCAGGATCAGTGTGTGTGAACATGTGGAGATGTCAGGAATTAGAAATCTGTGTCATACTCTTTATTAGTGAAATCTCTTCTTGCAGACTGGCCCTTTCCACGGATATTTCACTCAACAAATATTAATGGACCCAAACAGTGTGCTAGGTGCTAAGACCACAGCCCCACAGAGCAGACCAAGTTCGTTTGTCCTTAATAGAGCTCACACCTAGGAGCAGGTAACAGGCAGGTGAATAGGCAGGATAGAGAAGCTGTGCTGGAGGGAGCACAGGATACTCTGGAAACACAGAGGAGGGTCACTCAACCTGGTTGCATCAGGAAGGGTGCAGCTGCCAGAGGAGGTGACAGCCAAGCCTGGGGCTGAAGGATGAGTAGGAATTCATGAAAGCGTATGGGAGAGGGTGGGACGAGGGAGGAGAGGACGATGCTCCAGGCAGGGAGAACAACCCTAGGACCTGATGAGAAGAAACTGGAAGGGAGAGTGTCAAGATGAGAGGTGGGAGGCCAGGTCCCCAGTGATTTGGTAGTCCGAGGCGGGAGGATCACTTGAGCCCAGGAGTTTGAGACCAGCCTGGGCAACATAGGGAGACTCATCTCTACAAAAAAATAAAAAAATTAGCTGGGTGTGGTAACACACACCTGTAATTCCAGCTGCTCAGGAGGCTGAGGTGGGAGGATTGCTTGAGTCCAAGAGTTCAAGGCCGTAGTGAGCTATGATTGTGCCACTGCACTCTAGCCTGGGTGATAGAGTGAGACCCTGTCTCAAAAATAAAAACGAGATGGGAGCAGTAAGCACAGTCCAGGACGTGCAGGGCCCCTTGGCACACTTGGGAGTTTGGACTTGATTCCTTTAGCGTAAAAGGGAAAAAGCCGTTTTTCTCTGTATTTACACTCCATGCAGAATACTTCTGGTGTTGGTATTCTGTCATGGTATTACCCCACATACCAAGCAGTTCTCCCGTAGACACCAGCTGGGTGTCCTCCAGTTCTTTTCAGATGCCATCTACCTGCAGATAGCGTCCGATCCCACAGGTTGAGGACTCAGTCCCACAAGACTTAGCCCCACTTCCCATGCTGGTCCCAAGCCCCAGGTTATTTTACATTTGCTTTTATTTATTTATTTTTTTATTTTTTATTATTGTACTTTAAGTTTTAGGGTACATGTGCACAATGTGCAGGTTTGTTACATCTGTATCCATGTGCCATGTTGGTGTGCTGCACCCATTAATTTGTCATTTAGCATTAGGTGTATCTCCTAATGTTATCCCTCCCCCTCCCCCCACTACATTTGCTTTTAACCAACTAGCTATAGATTGGGGTTCCCGTACCCTCTCCTTGGGCTTGATAATTTTCTAGGATGGCTCACAGAACCTGGGGAAACACTTCACTTACATTTGCTGGCTTACGATAAAGGATGCAGAGGAACAGCCAGAGAGAGGGATGGATGGCACAGTGTAGTGGGGTGCCGGGGGAGTGGTGGTATTGGAACTTCCCTGCCCACTCCTGGCCTTCACCCTCCCAGTAGCCAGAGAAGCTCATCAAATCCTGTTATCCAAGAGTTTTTATAGAGCTTGATCTCAGGGCCCCCACTCCACGTCCTACATACCCACCCCCACTTTCCTGGAGGTTGGTGGATGGCGCTGATATTTCCAGTCCTCTAATCCTCTGATCACTTGGTGTCTCTGGTGACTGGCCCAATCCTTAGTCTCTCCCAGATTATCACATTAGCATAAGCTCAAGTGTTGTGGAAAGGGGCTTGTTATACATAACTGAAGATACTTCTGACCTTAAGGAAATTCCAAGGGTTTTAGCTGCTCTGTGATTTTAGCTGCTCTGTGATGAGAACTGGGGGACAAAAACCAAATATATTTATTATCTTACTCTTAGATATTGGTGATAATTGGTACAGACATGTCTCCTTCGCTGCAGTGGGCCCAAGATCCGATCTCTGACAAGGCAGCACCTGCCTGCCCCTCCTGAGGCAGCTGTGCCTTCAGAGAAGGAGGCTCAGGGTTTCCTCTAACATGAGTTTTAGTTTTGGGCAGAGGGGAAACACTGCAGCAGACCCCCCAAGGCATGCTGAGTTAGGCCTTGGGCCCTGATTAGAGGCGACTGGCAGTTTCTAGGGCCTCCTCTGCATTGTAGCCACCCTACTGGAGGCTGGCCCACAATGGGCCCGGAGGAGCCCTTTCCCCATGTTGGTACAGTAGCCCTTATAATTCACAGATTTTCCCTGGCGTTCGTCCTGCCTCATCTCAGTGGTTTCCTCTGTGTATTCCTCAGCAGCCCCTAGTTATAGGCCAGTGTAGGGGCCAAGCCAGTTCTGGATGCTGCAGCCAGCCACAGTCTGATAAATGTGTGCTGAGAGTCAGCAGTGTGCCAGGCCGTGTGAAGTCCTCATGTCACAAAGATGAATAAAATATGACTTGTGCCCTAAAAGAATTCACATAGGTCTGATGTGAGAAGACTAATGTATAAACAACTGATTTCTGAGTCTGGTTCCCAGTCAGATGCCAGTGCTGCCTAGTAGGAAGGCCATGGCCCTGTGACATTGTCTCTGAGTCACTTGCCTTGTGCGACTGCTTGCAGGATCACACACGGTGATGGATGGTCCTTGGCGCCTAGAGAGACTCACACAATGGTTGCTGCTGTTGTCAGCAGTAACACTCATTCTAGACCAGCTGGCAGCTGCTGTAATGGACAGTGTAACAATGGATATGTGTGTGTCAGTGCTCTGGGAGCTCAGCAGAGGGACTTCTCTCAGGGATGGGGACAGGTGTTGGTGGCCAGGGAAGTACCCACACTATAGCACGTTTGGGGGCAGCTTAGAGGCTGGGTCAGAGTTTGCCAAGTGGAAAAGGTGCAGAGGGACAAGAGGGAACAGCACAGGCAGTGGCCTGGAGGCCTGTCTGAGCACAGCTTGTTTGAGGAATTTGGCAATGGGCTGACTGTTGGGGACTTTAAGGAGCACAGAGCATTTGCCAGCAAAAACCAGATTGTACAGTTGAGTAGGAGGGAAGGAGGTGGTGATGGCAAATGTAGGTCATTTGCTCAATAGTTCTGTGGAGAAGGAAAACAGAGGCAGGTGCTGGCTTAAGGAGGGATTTTCAGGCTGGATGCAATGGAGCAGGTTTTTGGGCTGAGAGGAAAGAGTCAAGGAGATGGGAGGATGGGCACCTTCAGAGGAAGAGGAGGGAGGAAGACGAGGAAATGGAACCCTGGCTGAGGTGGAGGTTTGGCTCAGATAGGAGAGGCAAAGCTGGGAAGGAAGTTTGGCTCAGATGAGTGGGAAGGAAGCGGGCAGTGGGAGCAGGGGGAGCGGACCGTTCTGAGGCCTGAGAAAAGGGCTGATGGGGTTTGGGGTCTTCCCCATACATCTAAGCTCCCCATCCCACCCTTCTTCCAGGCCCCTCAGTTATCGTCAAGGTTCACTTTAAGTCCTCTCCTTCAAGAAGACTTCTCTGAGTCTCTCCTCAGTGTGCCCTTAGCTTCTGTTTTCTCTCTAGCGGAGCATTCACTGGGCTCCAAGGCAACTGGACCATAAACTCCTGGAGGGCAGGGACCCCATCTTTGTTCCCAGGATGTGACTGTGAGTGGAGAGAGAAATAGTCTGTAGTGACCCTGGCCTGTACCAGCCCTGGATTTTCCACAGTACGGCCAGCAGCTTCCTTGGGTTGGACTAATCTGGTGGAAGCTACAGTTCTTCCACCTTTGCTCACCATTGTCAGTACTGGCTGCCATGGGGCTGTTGTCCCAAATCAGGTGCCCTTGCTGGGAGTAGGAGATTGTGGGGGAAATCTAGCCGTGTGTCTGGCATGAAGTACACGTGGTCAGCAAGCCCTGTTCTGTGTGTTGCATACTTGCCCCTACTGGGACAGATGAGGGGACAGAGGAGCAAGCCACCACCACAGTCGCCAGTAAGGAAGAAGCTCAGATGCGTCCTTTCCGGGTCCTGAGGGAGGAGAGAGCCTCAGGTCCCGGCCCCGGCCCTGGTGGGCAAGAGCTCCTCGGACAGCCACTGCACGGACAAACCCAGCCTGAGCTGTTGCTCTTTGTTCCTCTTCCTTACCTGGGGTCTTCCCACACAGCACACTTCCCCAGGCTTGGGCGGCAGCTCACCCCTGCCTTCACCACTGCTTCAGTTCCTTCTGCACGGACGGCAGATCAGCTCAGAACCTGCCACTCCCCCCTCTTCCCACGACAGTGTTGAGCCGGTGGCTCTGACAGTGACTTTTGAAATAGCCTCCTTGCCTCTGTTCCCATCTTCCCTTCCCACTGGGACCCCATGGAACAGAAGCTCTGTGCTGCGCCCTCCTCCCCTGCCTCTGCCTCCCAGTTGGCCTCAGAAGGACGTGCATTCACAGTCATCCAGAGCTTGGCAGTAGGGTCAGGCCAGGGCAGTGACAGCCAGCAGGATGTTTTCTTCTGGTGCCCCTCCTACCCAGGTGTTGGGTCCCTGCAAGCCACTGGCCTCTAGAGGAGGTCACCACACCTCCTCTATTTCACCTGTGCAGGCAAACATCCCCTTTCTGGGATACCCTCCATCCGAAGCCCAGAGCCAGGCTCCTTAGTCTGTTCCTGGCCTCTGGGGAATTCAGCTACACTCACAGGGCTGTTACCCAGGCTCTTCTGGTCCCTGGTTAGCTGGTTCAGAGCCCTCACTGCACCATCTGTAAGCATCATGGGGGAAGAAGAGAGTTTTGTGTAGTGTGGGATGAAGATACAAAGTACCTTTAACAATAGGGAGACGGTTGAGGTAGAAAGGTAGCCCGGGTCTCCCAGGGAGGAGCAAGGGAGGGAGGGACAACTTGACATTGAAGACTAAACACAGTATAGAGTTACAAGCAAGAGGCTAAAGGAGGCCTTTGCTCAGCCCATGAGGTCACTCTGATGGCCTAGGAGGCCTTTCTGGCCTCTCTTGCAGGGTCATGATGATGACCAGAGCTTTTTTGGACCAAGAAAGCAGATTGGCTGCTAGTCTCCTTGGCTTGCCTGCCTCACAGGGCATGTGGGCTCTGGGCCAGGCACTCTGCTTGTGGCCTGTGAGCAAGACCTGTCCCTGCTCACCTGTGCCCTGGGCTGGAGGTGGAATCTCACACCAGCTTTGGGTTTCAGTGGGCCAGGTGAACTATCCCAAAGTAGCAGACAGCTCTTCCTTCGATGAGGACAGCAGTGATGCCTTATCCCCCGAGCAGCCTGCCAGCCATGAGTCCCAGGGTTCTGTGCCGTCACCCCTGGAGGCCCGAGTCAGCGAACCACTGCCCAGTGCCACCTCTGCATCCCCCACCCAGGTGAGTGTGTGCTTCCAGATGCTTCCCCAGCTCCAAGGTGCTAGGACTGCTCAGAGTAAGGTCTCTCTCCTGGGCCACGGGATGCCTCCTGCTCTGGCACAGGGAAGCCAGGGGGATGCTACCCTAGTTGCTCAGGTGCTGGCTGCTTGAGCTCCCCAGTGGTGGGAGATGTGGGCAGTGGCCCCTCTCCAGCAGCCAGAGGTCAGGTGGAGGACGATGCTGGCCATGGCTGCCTTGCAGTGGGATTGCAAAACCTCATTGGCCCAGTCTGTATTCATTTATTTGGAGCAGCCTGTTTTTCTTGAGTATATTCAGTTCTGTGACCTTTTCATTGCCTTCTCTCTTTCCTAGCTCCTCCTTGCTCCTGCCACCCTGGGGGTTGCTCTTCTCCTCCTCCAGTCTCTGCCCACCATTTGCCCTCTGACAGTGGTGGCATCTGAGGACCCTGTGTAGGGTCAGGGCAGGCTGGGCACACCCTACCTGGAGGTGGCCATGTCCTCACTTCCCTTTTTCCCTCTCAGGTTCTGTCTCAACTTCCGATGGGCCCGGATTCCAGAGAAATGCTTTTCCTGGCAGAGCAGCCTCCTCTGCCTCCCCCACCTCTGCTGCCTCCCAGCCTCACCAATGGAACCACTGTCCCCACTGCCAAGTCCACCCCCACGCTCATTAAGGTACATTTCTGCCAGCGATTGTACCCTCCCCTTCCCTGTGCCCTTGGGAGTCCTGCTGTGACTTCGTTCCAGCTGTAGGGACAGCTGCAGGGGGTGTGGTGCGTGTCTTCTCCTATTGGTCTGGGAGTTTCTTCACGTTCTCTCTGCTGTCCATCATGACACTGGCTGTTGCAATCATAGCCACCAATTATTGGTGGCTATGGGCTGGCCTTGGGCATTCCAGGTCCTCATTCCTGCTCTCATCCATGAAGTCATTCCCATACATTATGTCTTGTTCACTCAACAACTCCGCGAGGCAGAAATAGAGCCCTTTGCTACAAGAGAGGAGCTGAGCAGTGAAGTGACGTGGCCAGAGTCATGCAGGAGGTGCCACTGGGTGGTGTTCTCCTCCAAGGCCTGGCCTGAAATGCCTGCAGGAGGCAGGGGTTACCACTGTCGGTGTGGGGGACCCTGTGCTGGGCACTGCTGGCCTCATGGACTGAGGAGTCTGCTGTTAAATTCAGCTGCACCAAGAGCTCATGCAGGGTCCTCCGTGCTCCACAGAGCTGCCTGGCCACCAGGAACTCGGGGACCCCAGCCCCACACCTCCACCTGGCCCACGCCTCCCTAACTTGCTCCACCTGCACCCTTTGTGCTCTGTCCTTTCTTATTCTCTAGGCTCTCTCCTCACACAGACCCTGTGCCTGGCTTGGCACTCCCTGGCCATCTGAGCCTCAGGAGAGGCTGACAGTCTGCAGCCTGGGCTGTCTGGTGCTCGTGCTCTGGCCTTAGTAGGCCCCACTAGCTCTGGGAGCTGCCCGCCCTTCTTGTGGCACTCCCTGGCTCTGTCCCATGGTGACATCCCCAGTCCCGCCTCTGCACATGACCCTGTCATCTCTGCTGCCTCCTGCTTCCTCCATGTCAGAAAGTCACTGTGGCTTCCTGAATGTCACTGTCTCCTCTTTCAGGCCTTGGGTGCAGTGAGTGGCCTCTCTTCCCAGCCTACCCCTGCTTTCAGTGCTGCCTCTCGGGTGCTGCCTCCTCAGTTAGTGCCTGTCCTCCACCTGCATTCTCTTCTCACTGTCAGCAGGTGTCCCTGCTTTTCCCCCAGAGTTCCTCCAGCGTGCTTCTCGTCACACTCCTGTTGCCTTCCTTTGCCTATCACGTTTGGAAGAAGAGTCTGTGTATTTTGTCTACACATCTCTTCAGTCACCTCACCAGTGGACTGAAACATTATCTTCAGGGGCCTCAATCCAAGTCCCATCCCCACCGCTGTGCTCCTGGCCCAGCTGTTGGGATTCCCTCTCCTTGGTTGTGCTTTTTTCCCTGCCTCCCTTCCTCCTCCCTTTAATTGGGGGTGTTCCTTAGGCTCTGCCCTCTGCCTCCTCTCTGCCTCTGCCTCTGCCTCTGCCTCCGCCTCCTCTCTGCCTCCGCCTCCTCTCTGCCTCTGCCTCCTCTCTGCCTCTGCCTCCTCTCTGCCTCTGCCTCCTCTCTCCCTCTGCCTGTACTTCTGCCTGCTCCCCAGCCTGTGCTCAGAAGCTCGCTGCGGCTCTGTTCCCTTCTTCTGGGGCAATCCTGGCCCCACAGCCCCAGCAGCCCTGCCCTTTCTCCATCCTTCCCATGCTCCCAGCAAAACCAGAACCTCTTCTGTGATCACTTCTCACCTGCCACATGTTCACTTCCACATGTCTGTTCTTCCACTAGTGGGTCACCTGCCCAAACCTTCCTTTCGGTCCTCATTGCCACAAGGTCTAGACACCACCTGTTCCTACATCCAGCCTTGTATGCTTCTGTCTGCCATTCTCTGCTCAAAACTTCTCGGCTCTCCATGGTCTCTCTGGCGCTCCGTTGCTAACTCACCTCGTCCAACTGCGCCCTTCCTTGCTCCAAGAACAGACCTCCCATGTATCACCTGCTGACCCTTCTTGGGTCTTCCGACTGTCCTGGCCCAGTGGCTGTGCCGGCTGGAGGTCTTTGGGGCATGAATAGGAGCTTTTGGAGTCCTGTGTTAGAACAAGAACAAGATCACATTGTGCCTTTGGGCAAGTGACTTCTTTGAGCCTGTTCACCATTTTCAAGTAGACAGTTCCTAACTGGCAGAACTCCCCCCAGCCCCAAAAAGAGCAAGAGAAGAGCAAGCAGCATTCTTGAGAGGCTTGCCTGGCCCCGTCTTTGTAAAGTGCCTTGTCTGGGGCAGCCCGAGCTCCATCAGTCAGCTGGGTTTTACCTCCTTGTGTTCACCCTTCTTGGGGTCATGGTGATGTCTGTGCTTGAACATTTGGTTGATTTACCCTCCAAGCTAGAAGCTCTTTTAAGCCGGGGGCCAGGCACAGCCCTCTTTGTCATTCCAGCCCCTTTCCTGGCACATTTCTGGGCACATTTCTGCTTTTGACGGGGTGTACGGTCCCACAGGGAAGATTGGAAATGGGCGAAGTGTGGATGGGGAATGTCTTCTCGGAAGCCACACAGGCGTGGGGAGAGCTGCCAGCCCCACCCCGAGAAGCCTGAGGCTGCCCCTGAACGGCACCCTGTCTCCTGTGCCCTCAGCAAAGCCAACCCAAGTCTGCCAGTGAGAAGGCACAGCGCAGCAAGAAGGCCAAGGAGCTGAAGCCAAAGGTGAAGAAGCTCAAGTACCACCAGTACATCCCCCCGGATCAGAAGCAGGACAGGGGGGCACCCCCCATGGACTCGTCCTACGCCAAGATCCTGCAGCAGCAGCAGCTCTTCCTCCAGCTGCAGATCCTCAACCAGCAGCAGCAGCAGCACCACAACTACCAGGCCATCCTGCCTGCCCCGCCAAAGTAGGCACCCGCTCCTCACTACCTGCCCCTGCCCTCCCCCAGCCACCCTGAGCCAGGCAGGTGCCAGGTCTGGTGGGGGTGAACCCCACATCTTTAAGGACCCTCTGGTCTGGATGCTACAGAGTGGTCTGCAGGTAGGGCCACCCTAGCCTTTGCTGGGTCCTTGCCCCATGCCCATCTGTACCCAACCCTGCAGCCCAGGCTTGGGCTGCCACCTGCAGAGGCCACGGGTGATGCTGGATGGGTGCTAATTTCTGCCTTTTCTTCTCAGGTCAGCAAGCGAGGCCCTGGGAAGCAGCGGGACCCCCCCAGTACGCAGCCTCTCCACTACCAATAGCAGCTCCAGCTCGGGCACCCCTGGGCCCTGTGGGCTGGCACGTCAGAACAGCACCTCACTGACTGGCAAGCCGGGAGCCCTGCCGGCCAACCTGGACGACATGAAGGTACATGGCCACTGGAAAACTTGAGTCACTGCCGGCCTGGTCCTTCCCACGGGGGCTATCTGGGTGCTGGTTTTTAGGCAGGGAAGGCAGCCAGCCTAGGACCCACCGTCATGGAAAGCAGAGCAGGGCTCCAGGCTCTGGTCCCCATCAGACAGGGGTACCTTGGACACAGCTCTGAGGCTGCCTGGAGGTGGTCATGGTGAATGACACCAGCTTCCTCGTGGTGGTTCCTATTGTTGGCAGCACAGCCAGCGTCTGTCCAGGCCGTCGTATGTCTCTTATCTTCCTCGACTTGTATGGTGCATGCAGTGTGAGAAGTGGGGATTGGTGCCCCTTTGAGGATGGTCAAGCAGAGGCAGCGACAGGAGGAGGAGCTTGTCCACAGTCGCAGACCTGGTCAGTGTAGACAGGACTGTCCAGTAGCAGCCCTGCCCGCATTTTCCCCTTTGCTGGTTAATGCGGAGCTCACTCTGCCGTTCAGGTGCAGTGTCTGCCTGGGAAGAGGGCGGCCTGTGATCAGGGCCGCAGACCTGGCTTCCATCCTAGGGCCTTGGGGAGGAGTGGGTCATGCCCAGCACCTTGCGTGTTTTCTCTGCCCCATCAGAAGATGGATTGGACCAAGCTCTCCCTTGAGAACTTGTTCTCTGAACCAGGCTGGGCCCTACTTTCATGAGCTCAGTTTTCTCTTCTGCAAAATTCAGTCTGTTCCATTGAATATTTATTGAGCCCAGGCACCATGCTGGGGGCTGGGGGCAGCTGTGGGCACCATGTACCAGCCCCTGTTGCCTGCGTAGGTGGGGAGCATTTTAACCAGGCCCCTGCTAGAGTGAGAACAATGAAAGTTGTTGTTCTCAGGTGTTGGGGGGTTGTTCTCAGGTGTTGGGGGTTGTTCTCACCTGTTGGCTCAGGTGGTGGGGGGCATTGCGCCCTCCAGGCTGCTGGAGGATTAGGGTAGTTGATGCATCTGAAGTGGCCCATGGGGCCCAGACTGCCCTTCTGCCTGGACCCAGTGCCCTGTGTCCAGCTGCCGCTGTCCTCCTTGACTCTTGACTGCCTTGCAGGTGGCAGAGCTGAAGCAGGAGCTGAAGTTGCGATCACTGCCTGTCTCAGGCACCAAAACTGAGCTGATTGAGCGCCTTCGAGCCTATCAAGACCAAATCAGCCCTGTCCCAGGAGCCCCCAAGGCCCCTGCCACCACCTCTATCCTGCACAAGGCTGGCGAGGTGGTGGTAGCCTTCCCGGCGGCCCGGCTGAGCACGGGGCCAGCCCTGGTGGCAGCAGGCCTGGCCCCAACTGAGGTGGTGGTGGCCACGGTGACCAGCAATGGAGTGGTGAAGTTTGGCAGCACGGGCTCCACACCCCCTGTGTCTCCTACTCCCTCAGAGCGCTCACTGCTCAGCACGGGTGATGAAAACTCCACCCCCGGAGACACATTTGGTGAGATGGTGACATCACCTCTGACGCAGCTGACCCTGCAGGCCTCGCCACTGCAGATCCTCGTGAAGGAGGAGGGCCCCCGGGCCGGGTCCTGTTGCCTGAGCCCTGGGGGGCGGGCGGACCTAGAGGGGCGCGACAAGGACCAGATGCTGCAGGAGAAAGACAAGCAGATCGAGGAGCTGACGCGCATGCTCCGGCAGAAGCAGCAGCTGGTGGAGCGGCTCAGGCTGCAGCTGGAGCAGGAGAAGCGAGCCCAGCAGCCCGCCCCCACCTCTGCCCCTCTCGGCACCCCAGTGAAGCAGGAGAACAGCTTCTCCAGCTGCCAGCTGAGCCGACAACCCCTGGGCCCTGCTCACCCATTCAACCCCAGCCTGGCAGCCCCAACCACCAACCACATAGACCCTTGTGCTGCGGCCCCGGGGCCCCCGTCCGTGGTGGTGAAGCAGGAAGCCATGCAGCCTGAGCCCGAGCTGGTCCCCGCCCCCCAGCTGCTTCTGGGGCCTCAGGGCCCTGGCCTCATCAAGGGGGTTGCACCTCCCACCCTCATCACTGACTCCACAGGGACCCACCTTGTCCTCACCGTGACCAATAAGAATGCAGACAGCCCTGGCCTGTCCAGTGGGAGCCCCCAGCAGGTACCTGGGTATGGGAGGAACTGGGCAGGGCCCAGAGGAGGGTGGGAAGAGTGTCTCGTTACAGCCCACTTGGGCCAGGGGCCCCCTCATGCTGGACATTTTGTGTTTGCTTCATTTAATCTTCCTTCACCGGTGGGGGGGCACTGAGACTTAGGAAAGTTAAGGGACCTGCCTCAGACCCCCTAGCTGTAGGGTGGAGCCATTGGTGAGCTCCCCACCTCTGGCTGTTGAGACTAGAACATTTTGGCGCCTCAGCAGCAGGACTCCTGAGCAGCCCATACCCAGGCTGGGCCTGCCCTAGTGCTGCTCTGTGGGGAATGGCCAGTGAAGGTCAGAGGTAGCCTGCCCTGGGGAGAGGCTGTGGGGTCCTCTCTCTGGCCAGGATCCAGCTCAGGGTCCTCCCCTCAGAGAGGCCAGCTGTCCCCATCAAGGTGTCAGCAGCGGAAAGCTCCCCCAGCAGACACTCTCTCAGCCCAGGCCACAGGTGAGGCTGCCCTAAGGCTTTATGTAGCTTCGTGGTCCTGCAGAACTTGGAGGTAGAGGAGACAGTGACAGGAACAGGTACCTCAGGGTAGGAGACTAGGGTGCCTGAGCAGCCCCAAGCAGAGAAACAAGCTGCAGAAACCTAAGGGGGTGACCAGCCCAGCCCAGAGACCTCTCCCAAACCTCAATGGGGCCAGGCACCCCCTGCAGGGTTGAGGGCCCCCCACCCTGTATTCCTTCTTACCTAGTGGCTTTCACAAAAGCTCCCTAAAAGCCAGTGCCTCCCATCTTCCCTCCTAGAGTGTGAGAGGACCTGGCCCTATCCCCACCCCCAGCCCCCTACAAGGCAGGTCTGCAGCCCCAGCCCCCTGGCCACTGGTCCTCTCCCTGCTCTCCTGTCCAGCCCTCATCCCAGCCTGGCTCTCCAGCGCCTGCCCCCTCTGCCCAGATGGACCTGGAGCACCCACTGCAGCCCCTCTTTGGGACCCCCACTTCTCTGCTGAAGAAGGAACCACCTGGCTATGAGGAAACCATGAGCCAGCAGCCCAAACAGCAGGTGAGGAAGGCGGGCTGGGCCTGGCCAGTGTTGGCAGCTGCCCTAGGCTGCTGGGCTGAGGCTCCTACAGCCCCACCCGGAGGAATAGGGGGCAGGCGAAGCCCAGCTTCAGGGTCAGAGAGGCCTTGGGGAGTGGGTCGTTAGGGGTCGGGCTCCAGGAGTCCGGGCATGCCCATGGGTGCTGTGGATCTGGCTGCTTATTCTGGGGCAGAGGGAGGGGCCTCATTCATAGTTCAGGCTGGGAGCCCCCATTCAAGATTTTTATCTTTTTTTTTTCTTTGTCCCACAGGAAAATGGTTCCTCAAGCCAGCAGATGGACGACCTGTTTGACATTCTCATTCAGAGCGGAGGTAACCCCAGGTCCCCTGCTGCCTCCCTGACGGCCTTCTGTGTTCATAGGTGTCTCTAGCCCTGGGTTGGTTTGTTGTTACTGAATGCTTCTGTGCGTGGCCAGTCTTGGGCAAGCATTGTGGATGCAGTGGTGGCTGTGAGCCCTCCCGTCTCCAAGGCCTGGGCGAGAGGACCAGGGAACGTGCCGTCCTTCAGCTGGGAGCACTGCCCCAAGGCCCTCGCCTGCCAATGAACAGAAGAGACGTTTGCCCTTGTGGAGCTCACAGTGCAGCCTGGGGAGGTGGACAACAAATGTAAGAAATAAGCAGATGATATGAAGATCTGAGAGGAGCCTTAGGACAAAAATGGAGGGGAGGGAGAGGTCTGGGGAGCCTGGTGGGGAAGGTCCGGGATGTCTCCTGTGAGCAGGGGCAGCTGTGTGCATCTGTGCGGCCTCGGGAGTGCCTGGCGGGTTGGAGTGGAGTTAAGGAAAGGGGAAGAAGGGCTTTGTGACCAGATCATGTGTGGCCTCCTGGGCACCAGGGCAGAGTGGCTTTGGCTCCATTGTGTGGGAAGCCATCGCACAGCCTTGAGCAGAAAAGGCCTGGTCTGATGCAGGACCCAGGCGATAGTAGCCATGCAAGGGCAGAAGCAGGGAGCCCCAGGTTGGGGGCGGCTGGAGAGCTGGGCTGTGGCCCAGCAGGCAGTAGTGGCGGGCAGGGGAGCGGCTGGAGTCAGCCTCATTTGGAGAGAGCCAGGTTGGTGTCTTTATGGATGAAGTGGCGGGGGGAGGGGGGGAGAGGGAAGGAACAGCCAAGGATGACTTCAAGGGCTGTGGCCTGAAGGGCCAGGGTGGAGTGGCCATCGATGGGGTGAGCTGGGGAGGGGGCACGTGTGGGACCACATTGCACAGTCCCTGATGGGGTGTGTCACGAGACCGAATGGAGGGTTCACAGGGACAGTTGACATCAAGTGGCATTTGTGAGAGAGGTCTGGGCTGGAGGTAGGAGTTGGGGTGTTGTCGCATCTAGATTGGCAGTTGGAGCCGGGAGGCTGCCCAGGGTGTGAGGTGGGGGAGCAGAGGTCGGGGCTAAGCCCAGCCTTGGGGGTCGGGAGGACAAGCAGTGGCAGAGCACGGTGTCCTGGAAGCCAGCCGTGGCCAAGGGAGCTGGGGACTGAGGCCTGGACATGGAAGTAGGCATCATGGGCACAACAGGAAGTCCGTGAGAGGCCTGGGAGCAGGGTAGGGGTGGCCATAGAGAGCTCTCTGGGAGGTTCCCCTGCAGAGGGGAGGAAGGAGGTAGGAGAGATGCTGGGCAGGAGACAGCGCGTGTCTGTGTGAGGGGACCCAGCTGGGAGTGGAAGATCCTAGACGACCCTGAGATGGTCCTGGGGAGGAGCTCACTGGCGGCAGCAGGCAAGAAGCCTGGGCCTGTGGTGCCAACGCTGGGCAGTGAGCGTGGACTTCTCTCAGTGTCTCAGTGGCTTCAGGAGGAGGAGTGGCTGAGGGGTGCAGGGAAAGTGGGAGCTCAGCCTGGAACCACAGCTCTACCAGAGTGGATTTGATGTCGTGTGAATTTTATTTCAATTTAAGACGAGCTCAGTCACTGGTGTTCCTGTGAGGTCGGCAATTCTCAAGCCTTAGGGAGATCCTTGGGTCCCTGGGGTCTGAGGTGCATCTCTCACCAGTGCAGGTGGCACTGAGGCGGCAGGTATGGGACCTGCTGTGAGGATGGCTGGGCTGGGCGCTCAGGAGCGAGGCCTTGGCGTGAGCTTCAGGCGGTTCCAAGGGAAGGAGGTGCTACCCCAGAGAGATTGTTCAAGAAGGAAAAGGGAACAGGCTTTGAACTCTAGCTTCTAAGGGATGGCAGAGAAAGGGAGATGGTGGGTGTGGGTGCTGCCTGCCGCCAAAGGGACACTGAAAAGTGGCCCAAGAGGTGGCAGTGATGCTAGAAGCAGGTGTTTGAGGAGAGAGGTTTGGGCAGGTGGCGGCACTTGGGCAGGCAGCGACCTCCTTGCCTGGTGAGAGCGGCTGCAGGGCAAAGAGTGCATCCTGCTGGGACAGGAGGGGCCAGAACCCACAGGGTTGGGGAGCAGGCCTGGTTTTTGCATAATTCTTTTTTTAGTTGTGGTGAGACAATAAAATTTGCCATTCTAACCATTTTTTAAATGTACAATTCAGAGGTATTAGGTCCATTCACAGTGTTGTGCAGCTGTCACCCCTATCCACTCTAGAACTTCCTCACCCCATAGGGAAACTGTACCCATTAGACAGTAACTCCCCATTCTCCCCAACTCCAGCCCTTGGCAGTCCCCATCCCACTTTCTCTATGGATTTGCCTATCGTGGGGACCTCATAGAAGTGGAATCACAGTTTGTCCTTTTGTGTCTGGCTTATTTCACTCAGCATAATGTCCTCAGGGTCCATCTGTGTTGCAGCATGTGTCAGAGTTTCACTCTTTTTAAAGGCTGAGTCATACCCTGTAGTGTGGATACACCACATTTTCTTCATTCATCTGTGGCTGGACACCTGGGCTGTTTCCACCCTTTGGATGTCGTGAATGTCGGTGTGCAAGTGTCTGTCTTGAGTCCCTGCTTTCAGTTCTGGGCATAAACCTAGGGCTGGAATTGCCGGATCATATGGTAATTTCTTTTTTTTTTTCCTTGGAGACGGAGTCTCACTCTCTTGCCCAGGTTGGAGTGCAGTAGCACGATCTTGGCTCACTGCAACCTCTGCCTCTCGGGTTCAAGCAATTCTCTTGCCTCAGCCTCTGGAGTAGCTGGGACTACAGGCACCCGCCGCCACACCCGGCCAGTTTTTTTTTTGTATTTTTTAGTAGAGACGGGGTTTCACTGTGTTGCCCAGGCTGGTTTTGAACTCCTGAGCTCAGGCAGTCTGCCTGCCTCAGCCTCCCAAAGTGATAGGATTACAGGTGTGAGCCAACGTGCCCGGCCGCATATGGTAACTTCTGTGTTTAACTTTTTGAGGAATCACTAAACTGTTTCCGCTGCAGCTGTAACGTTTTACATTCACACTAGCAATGCACAAGCGTTCCAGTTTCTTCACCTCCTCACCAGCACTTCTTCTTTTCAGTTTTTTGATACAAGCCGTCCTAATGGGTGTGAAGTGGTATCTTAGTTTGCATTTCTGTCATTTAGTGACGTGGAGCATCTTTTCATGTGCTGCCTGACCATTTGTGTATCTTCTATTGGAGAATGGCCGAGTCCTTTGCACATTTTTTTTTAATTTTTAAAAATTGTGATAAATCGGCTGGGCATGGTGGCTCACACCTGTAATCCCAGCACTTTGGGAGGCTGAGGCAGGCAAATCACGAGGTCAGGAGATCGAGACCATCCTGGCTAACATGGTGAAACCCCGTCTTTACTAAAAAATACAAAAAAATTATCCGGGCATGGTGGCGGGCGCCTGTAGTCCCAGCTACTCAGGAGGCTGAGGCAGGAGAATGGCTTGAACCTGGGAGGCGGAGCTTGCAGTGAGCCAAGATCGTGGCACTGCACTCCAGCCTGGGCAACAGTGAGACTCAAGTCTCAAAAAAAAAAAAAAAATTGTGGTAAAATACACCTAAAATTTACCTTTTTTTGTTGTTTTTTGATAAAGGTGGGGTCTTGCCTTGTTGCCCAGGCTGCTGTCAAACCCCTGGCTTGAAGCCAGTCCTCCTGTCCCGGCCTCCCAAAGTGCTGGCATGACAGGTGTGAGCCACTGTGCCCAACCCATCATAACCTTTTTTTTTTTTTTGAGACAGGGTGTCACTCTGTCCCCCAGGTTGGAGTGCAGTGGCGCAATCTCGGCTCACTGCAACCTCTGCCTCCCGGGTTCAAGCCATTCTCCTACCTCAGCCTCCCGAGTAGCTGGGATTACAGCCATGTACCACCATGCCCCGGCTAATTTTTGTATTTTTAGTAGAGGTCGGAGTTTGACCATGTTGGCCTGGCTGGTCTCGAACTCCTGACCTCAAGTAATCCACCCCACTTGGCCTCCCAAAGTGCTGGGATTACAGGCGTGAGCCACTGCACCCAGCCCATTGTAACCATTTTTTAAGTGCACGGTTCAGTGGTATTAGATATATTCATAATGTGTGCAGCCATCACTGCCATCCATCTCCCTTTCTCTTGATCTCGTAAAACTGAAACTATCCCCATTAAACAGTAACTTCCCGCTTGGCCCTTCCGCCAGCTCGTAGCAACTGCCATTCTACTTTCTGTCTCTATGATTTTGACTAAGTGCAATCATGAATTGTCTTTAGTGACAGGCTGTTGTACTAAGCATAGTATCAATTCCTTCATCCATTGATGGACATAGGTTGCTTCCACATTTTACTGTTGTGAATGCACTTATCAACACCTGTGTACAAATATCTGAGACCCTGCTTCCAATTCTTTTGGGTATATGCCCAGCAGTGGAATTGATAGATCATATGGTAATTCTATTTTTAAGTGTTGGAGGAACCTCCATACTGTTTTCCATAGCAGCTGCACCATTTTGCATTTCTACCACAGGGCACAAGGGCTCCAGCTTCTCTGTGTCCTCACCAACACTTTCTTAAAAATTTAATTTTATAGTAGCCACTCCAGTGGGTTTGAGGTGTATCTCACTGTGATCTCCCTCATGACTAGTGATATTGAGCTCTTTTCATGTGCTGTTGGCCATTTGTATATCATCTTTGGAAAAATGTCTGTTCAAATCCTTTACCCATTCTTGAGTCAAGTTTGGTTTTTTGTTGTTGAGTTTTAGAAGTTCTCTGTGTATTCTGGATATGACTTCTTTATCAAATATGTGACTTGCAAATATTTTTAAGAGTTTTATAGTCTTAGCTCTTACATTTAAGTCTTTGATCCGTTTTATTTTTGTAAATGGTGTGAGGTTGGAGTCCACCTTCATTCTTTTGCATGTAGATATACAGGCTTGGTTTCTGATATCCATTTACTCTCTTGATTGATTGGCAGAAATTTCAGCAGATTTCAAAGAGCCACCATCCCTGCCAGGGAAGGAGAAGCCATCCCCGAAGACAGTCTGTGGGTCCCCCCTGGCAGCACAGCCATCACCCTCTGCTGAGCTCCCCCAGGCTGCCCCACCTCCGCCAGGCTCACCCTCCCTCCCTGGGCGCCTGGAGGATTTCCTGGAGAGCAGCACGGGGCTGCCCCTGCTGACCAGTGGGCATGAGGGGCCAGAGCCCCTTTCCCTCATTGACGACCTCCATAGCCAGATGCTGAGCAGCACTGCCATCCTGGACCACCCCCCGTCACCCATGGACACCTCGGAGTTGCACTTTGTTCCTGAGCCCAGCAGCACCATGGGCCTGGACCTGGCTGATGGCCACCTGGACAGCATGGACTGGCTGGAGCTGTCCTCAGGTGGTCCCGTGCTGAGCCTGGCCCCCCTCAGCACCACAGCCCCCAGCCTCTTCTCCACAGACTTCCTTGATGGCCATGATTTGCAGCTGCACTGGGATTCCTGCTTGTAGCTCTCTGGCTCAAGACTGGGGGTGGGGAAGGGGCTGGGAGCCAGGGAGCCAGGGTACTCCAGTGCGTGGCTGTCCTGTGTGATTTGGCCTCTCCACATGGTTGTGAGTCTTGACAATCACAGCCCCTGCTTTTTCCCTTCCCTGGGAGGCTAGAACAGAGAAGCCCCTACTCCTGGTTCAGTCTCACCCAGGGCAGAGGAGAGCAGCTGTCAAGAAGCAGCCCTGGCTCTCACGCTGGGGTTTTGGACACCCGGTCAGGGTCAGGGGGCACTGTCTGGCTACAATTTGGCTAAGGTAGGTGAAGCCCGGCCAGGAGGCTTCTCTTCTGACCCAGGGCTGAGACAGGAAGGGGATTCATCCCTTAACCTTTCTCTCCCTGCTTTGCTGTGAAGGGAGAAATTAGCCTGGGCCTCTACCCACTATTCCCCGTGTCTGCCAACCCCAGGGTCCCAGGGCTTCCTGGGATGGGGCTCCCTGCCATTTTAGTGTCTTGGTGTAGTGTAACCATTTAGTGGTTGGTGGCAACAATTTTCTGTACAGGTGTATATACCTCTATATTATATATCGACATACATATAGACATATATTTTTGGGGGGGTATAGGAGATGGGTGCAACTCCCTCCCATCCTACTCTCACAGAAGGGCCTGGAAGGCCACGGCTCCTGGGGGCCGGATGCAAGGTTACCCTTGAGCTGTGTGCCACGGTCTGGTGCCCAGTCTGGCATGCAGCTACCCAGGCCCACCCATCACGTGTGATTGACATATAGGTACCCTGCCACGGCCTATGCCCCACCTGCCCTGCTTCCTGGCTCCTTATCAGTGCCATGAGGGCAGAGGTGCTACCTGGCCTTCCTGCCAGGAGCTCTCCACCCACTCACATTCCGTCCCCGCCGCCTCACTGCAGCCATCGTGGCCCTAGGACAGGAGGAGCTTCACCCTGCTGTGGGGTGGCCATGAGGTTGTAGCCATCTCCTGCCCTGGGGCTACTGGTTTCACATTTTGGGCTGACTCATAGGGGAGTAGGGGTGGAGTCACCAAAACCAGTGCTGGGACAAAGATGGGGAAGGTGTGTGAACAACTTTTTAAAATAAAAACAAAAACACAGGCCTGTTAGTCCATCTTATTCAATCCATGGAAGGGGTGAGTAGCACAGCTGGGTCCCGGGCCTGTTGTGTCCCAGCATCTGAGGGGCCAGGCAGTGCCTTCTTCTAGACCACTCAAGGAAGGGCAGAACCTTGGACATGAATACAGCTCTGCAGCCCTAGCCGCACAGAAGACAGGGAGGTGCTTTCTCAAAGACACAGTTTATTTATAAACCAAAGAAAGAGGCCAGGAGCCTACTAGCCACCCCCATCCCCTTCCCTCTTCCTGAGCAAAGACTGGCATGGCTCCCCCACCTCCTCACAAGGTTTTTGGTACAAACTGTGGTTTGGCCTAGAGCATCCCTAAGGACCTGGTGGGGCAGGGCACCCTCTGCTCCCACCATCTGGGATGTGCTGGGGAACCTGGACTGGGGCAGCCTGATATCCCGGGGCCCCGGCCAGGGCTCTGGAGCTGCTCTTCCCTGGGCCACCTCAGACGCAGGCCTGAGGCTGGGCTGGGGAGGAGGGAGGTCACCCATCCACATCCCAGCTGAAGAGGTGGTGCTTCACCAGCATGTCCCGGACGCCCTCCTTCAGGGGCTGCTGCGCCTGCAAACAGGGCAGCCCCTCACCTCACAGGCCTTGGGCATGGCCGAGGTGGTTCCTAATTGCTGACACCAGCACTCCGGGTTCCCACCTTAGCCACCCCACGAACGGTTTGGGCAGCTCCATCAGTGCAGGCCCTACAAGGCCCACACCACCCACCTCTCTCTTCGCAGGGAGCTCCCAGTCCTGGGAGAGGCTGAAGGCAAAGCAGCAGAGGACTCTAGAGGTGAGGAGGGGGTGGTAAGGCTCTTGTCACTCCCAGCCAGCCCTTCCCACCCCACCTCCATCCCCCAAGTCCAGTAAGGTCCTCACCGGAGCTCACACTTGATCTGGACCCAGCCCGGGCTGCGCAGGAAGGACCAGGGCTGGTACCACTTCTCCACCGTGGGCAGGCTGGAGCAGAGCACCTCCAGCCACAGGTGCAGCACCTGCTCACTGGGGACATGGCCAGGAGTGGGGAGCAGGGGCGGCTCCAGGCCCCTCTGGCTGCAGCCACGGTGGAAGCCTCCTACCTGTCTCTCAGCAGCTCCCAGACCACCCTCTTTGGGGAAGGACCTGAGCCCCTGAGGTTTTGTCCTTTAGGGTTCCCTGTAAGGACCCCCATGAGGCTGGGCTAGGTCCCCCCACTCCAGGGCTCTCCTCCAACCCCTTTTCCACACTCACTTGAGCCCCACGCAGATCAGTGAGCGGAGCTTCACATCCATTTGTGCGTGCACTGCATCGTGGGTCACGTTCACAGACTGCACAGCCTGGGGACGGCACCGTCAGCTGTCACTCAGGCTCCCCCACAGGCTAACCCCAGAGAGGTCTCTAGGGTCTGGCAGAGGAGGTCCCCCTTACCCTGTAGAGCAGCTCCTCCGGGGTCAGGACCTTGCCATCTTCATCCAACCTGAGGGGGCACCAAAACTCCTGGGGTGCTGGGGCTGGGTCAGGCCCCGCCCTCCCACTGCTGGTGACCCCACCAGAAGAACCCGGGCCCAGTTACCTGAAGGTCTTACAGAGCACCAGGCGGGAATACACGGAGGCAAAGTCTCTCTCGACCTCCCGGCCTGCAGCCTGTGGGAACAGCACACAGTGTGAGTGTGGGGACAGGAAGATGCTGGTTCAAAGCCCTTGGGGCCAACTGGGCACCTGTCACCACCCTGCCAGCTCTTCCCATCCTCTCTGTGGGGCAGGAAGGGCCTAAGATGGGTACTAGGGGGCACAGCAGGGCTGGTGCAGGGTGGGGGTCATGGGCCCAGCCACTGACTTACCTCCTCGATAAACAGCCAGGGGTGGCAGGCGCCCCCAAGCAGGGATGGCTTCTTCAGTCCATGTTCGAACAGGGCCTTAAGGGCCGGGCAGAGGGTCCCTCGCACCAGGTCTGTGACCCCCTCTGTCACCGAGTCGTCCCCCGCGATGGAGTACTGATGGGAGGGATGGGTCTGAGAAAGCCCTGCCTGACGCCTGCAGCCAGTCACCCTCCTCTGTCCTCTCTGCCATGCTTCAGGCCAGGACTCACTGGGGACACAGGCCCTGGCTAGGAGGGTGCCAGCCGTGCCTAGCCCGCCCACCCCCTCACCTCTTTGCTGCGCTCATCCAGGACTTCCACGAACTTGGCTGGAAACCAGCCTGTGGGAAAAACAGGCCCTGTAAGGAGCAACCACGAGGGCCGAGGACAGAGCCGACACAGCCCGCAGGCAGGCTGAGGCAGCGGGAAGCCGGCTCAGCTGCTTCAGGGGCCTCAAGCCAGGCAGGGGTATAGAGGAGAACGGCCTGGCGGTGGCCAGGGTCACCCAAGTATTCTGTGCCCACCCCCTCCTCCCCCTCTCAGCTCAAGAGCAGACCAAGGACCCCACCTCGCAGGCCGTTGAGCTCCCCCACCCAGCAGTGCTCGTCCTTCTGAGACACGATCTGCACAGGAGGAAAAACAGCAGGAACCAAAGCTGGGTGCCCTGGGCCAGCAACTCCTGCACCCCCGATATGACTCCTCAGCAACTAGGCCAGGCCAAGACCCCTACATCTTCACAAGAGAAGCTCTTGGCAGAGAAAGGGGTTGGGGTGGGGCTTGGTGGAGGGAGGCTGGGGAACCCGCCACAGCCTGAGGACCTGGTAATCCAGCACCCCCACGCACTGTGATGATGTCGTTCTTGCGGAAGCCCAGCTCGTCGTCGTCGTGCCGCTCAAAGTCCAGCAGGGCTTTGGCTCGGCGACGGTGGCTACGTGAACACGCCACATAGTTCTCGTGGTCCCGCTGGTGGCTCTCCATGCTGTAGTCTGGAGTCAGCTCCTGCCACAGTGAACACAGGCCCACCAAGGGGGTTGGAGCAGTTAGGGCCATATTCGGTACCAGCCCAGGGAGCTGGCGACTCACCACACTGCAGTTTTTGGGGTCTGTGCACTGGAAGTGGCGTGCCACGCGCAGGATGGCTTCCCGGAGGTCAGCCACCAGTTCCGTCTGCTTGATGTTCTTGGCCTTGAGTGCCTCCAGGTCATCCTCCCCTAGGAGGCCCAGAGAGCACTGGTGACCACGGCCTACTCCAGGCCCCCGGGGAGGAAGCTCCACGTCCACATGAGCGTTGAGGACAGACTCCCACATGCCCACACTGCCTGGTACCCACAGAGCTCTCACC
This sequence comes from Symphalangus syndactylus, assembly GCF_028878055.3. Taxonomy (NCBI): domain Eukaryota; kingdom Metazoa; phylum Chordata; class Mammalia; order Primates; family Hylobatidae; genus Symphalangus; species Symphalangus syndactylus. The sequence continues at coordinate 19,381,184 of NC_072440.2, forward strand.
GAAGAGCAGAGCAGTGATGGTGGACTTCCTCCGCTGGGTCCTGCGGCGAACAACCTGCACCATGAGGAGTGGGTCAGCGCGGTCCTGGCCCCCGGGAGGAAGAGAACCCACCAGCCCTTGGCTTATACTGTCTCATCTGAAATGGCCTCTGACACTGGCTCCGAGAATTGAAAACAGATAATCAGTTCAGAGCCGGGTCTGCCTTCCTCCCAAACTGTGCCAGGGTCAGAACCTGAGGTGCACAAAGCCTGAGGAGGCCTGGGTCACCCCACAGCTGTGGTCTGACTGGGCCAGGGCAGGAAGGGCTGGTTTGCTTCCCGCAGCCCCCGCGCTCTGAACTTCAAGGTGACCCCTCCTCCCCATGTGCTGTGGGCCAAAGGTGCGGCCCCCCCATCCTGGGCCACCTGAGAGAGGTTGGTGAGGGTGCCAGCCCCCAGGAGCTGGCCCTGGTCTGCAATGAGATAGGCCAGGTGCTTGCGGCGCTGAGTCTCCACGGCCACATCGGTGAGGGAGCCGGCCAGCCGCATAGCCACCCCCAGAAGCAGCTCCACGTCCTCCATCTGTGACGGGATATCTGATAGCGTGTTGAAGATGCAGGCCGAGTTCTCTGACTGGATCAGCTCTTCCTCCTGGGCCACGCCAGGGCAGGATGGGGGAAGAAGGTTGTCACTGCAGGGACGTGGCACTGAGCTGACCCCAACCCCCATCCTCAGGGACCCGTTTGCCTTGGCACGGTTGTCAGGGGCCAGGGGGCTGGTCTTGCCTGGCCCAGGGAGGTCTCTCGCTCCCCTGCCCCCCATCTCGGGCTCCTCCTACTCAGCCTGAAGTGGGGCCGCGGAGCACCTTGAGGTGCAGCATGCCCAGTGTGAGCTGGAACAGCACCCGGGAGCCCTCGTAGAAGAACAGGTCCCAGATGCGCAGGAGCAGCTTGATGTCCACCACGCTGGCGAAGGCCGTGAGGAACCAGTGCAGTGTGATCAGGGACAGCTCTGTAAACACAGGAGCCAAAGCCACTGGGGAGGAGGTGGTAGAAACCTCTCTCCCAGGAACTGCAGCAAGGTCCTCCCTGCTCCAGAGCAAAGGAGGGGAGGGGGCAGGGAACACCAGAGAACAAAAGAGCGACAAAGACTGTGGTCGGGGGGCTGTGCCCCATTCCCACTCGGTCACCCGCCTGAGTCCTCCAAGCTGCAGAATGGGAGCCAGTGGCTCAGGGGCGCCTTACCAATGTCATGCTCCTGGAGCAGCTTGTCCAGGCGAGGCAGGTACTGGACAATGAGGTGGCGCAGGACCCGCTGGTCAGTCTGGACGCCCAGCAGGGTGGTGCTGAAGTAGGAGGCGGGGAGCAGGTCCTCGATGATGGCAGACATCATCCAGAAGGCGTCCTCCTCCTCCAGGAACAGCAGGAGGCAGGCGGCCACCTGGCCACAGGGACAAAGGCCCTCTACCCAGGTCTTTGTGCAAATTAGAAAAGGTGCCCCTACCCTAGGGAGACCAATTAGCAAAAGCCTCTTGGGGGGCACGCATGCTGGAACACAGGCCTTCCCCCGGCTGCCTTCCTTGGCCTGCCTCAGTTTCACACCCCTTGGGGGGGCGCCTCCGCTTGCATAACATGCAGCTGCCCCGATCTCCTTGGGGACGCCCCGGAGTGGGCGGCCACTCCTTGTTAGGGTCCTGGAGGGGGACCTGGGGCTGCCACTGCTCTTTCTGGGGCTGTGCTCACCATGCCGGTGCCCTGGCAGTAGCCGATCTCTGGGTAGAGCCAGGCCAGGGCCCGCAGCACCCTGCGCAGGCGGGGCACCCCGATGCTACCCACACTGGCGAAGCAGGCGTTGCTGGGCATGGTGCGGAGCAGGTCCTTCTCGATCTGTCAGGCAGCCGTCGGCACCCACAATAACAAGACCTTGTGACACCGGGGGAGGGAGGCAGACCCCAGGCGGGCTTCTCCCCCAGGAATGGGGATTCCTTGTGTTCCTGGTCAAGGTCACCCTCCTCCCTTCAGGGTCAGCTCCCAGCCAGTGTGGAGCCAGGACATCCAATCCAGCTGGGAAGCTTCACGCCAGACCGACTGAATGAGAACGTGTGGCCTGAGGCCTGGAGTCTATATTTAGAGTCCCCATCTGTTCCTAAAGTGGACCCGGCCTTGGGAACCCCATCTCCAAGCCCTTCCACAGCACTGATGGCCTTTTGGACAATTCTTTCTGTGGCCTGCAGAGGACCAAGGAAGGAGCAAGTATCCTCCCCTACCCCACAACAAGGGCACACTCTAAGAACCCCAGGCGGGCTCCCTCTCTCCTGCGAGCCCACACAGCCTCCAGCTCTTCCTGCACAGTGCTGCCGGCCTCACCTGCTTGGCAGCGATGGTCTCGTCGTTGGAGCTGTTCTTCACAATCTCGCGGTAGGACAGCTCAGAGTTCCTCTTCTTCTGCAGGGCCCCAGAGAGCCGCATCCATAGCTGAGGGAAGGGAGCCACGAGGGCACTCAGTCTTTCTCGTGACACCTGATCATGGGGCCAAGACCCTCTCAACACCCTGTGGGTCCCTGTGGCCACCTTACCTGTGGCCTCATGCCATGTGGGATGCCGGCCAGCACCAGGGAGCGGAGCTTCTCAGAGCGGGGTAGGGAGACTGCAATCTTGTCCCAGGTGAGATCCCCCACGTCGTGGTTATGGGTAAACTCCAGGTGGGCCTGCCACCGCAGCCTCTGTGGAGCATCCTCCATCAGAGGGGAGTTTGCCAGCAGACTGGAGCCAGGCTCATCACCTTCTGCCAAGAGAGAGCCGAGGAGGAAAGAAAAAGCTTTCTCTGCTACATGTTCTCCAAGCAGCCAAGCCTCTGTCTTCAGGAGGGTCTGAGCTTCACGGCTCTAGGCCAGCTCTCTCCCCCCAGATCCAGATTCCCACAGCTAATGGCTTTCTGACAGCTCCAGGTGAGCATCTAACATGCACCCTAGGAGGAGCAAAGCTCCTCACCTTCTCCTCAAAGCCACTCCTACCATAGTACTACCCGGATCCAGAAATGACACCTCCATTCTCCCGATGCTCAGCCTAAACCTTGGAGTCACCTCTGGCTCCTCCCTCGCCCAGACCCCACACTCAGTCCATCAGCAAACCCACAGGATTCCTTTACGTCTCACCACCCCTGACCATGGCCCTTGTCCAAGCCACTGTCCTTCATCCAGATCGCTGCAGTGGCCCTCCCGCTGACCTCACCTCCCAAAGGCTGTTCTCCTCAGCAGCCACAGTGACCCTTCCAAAATGCAAGTCAGATCATGTCACTCTGCTCAGAGCTGAGACTCAAAGCCAAGGGCCTTCCAGGGCTCCCTCAGCTGCTTCCTCTGGGCTGTGCCCACTCTGTCCTCACCCCCTGCCATTTTCCTCTTGCTCTCTCCACTCCAATGACATGGTCTGAAAGGGCCACTTCAGGGCCTTTTTATATATGATTTACTGCCCCTCTTCTCTATCCCTGGAAGTATTTTCCCAGCCCTTCTTGCTCTAGAATATTACATGCTTGTTTACTGCCTGTCTCCCTCACTAAAATGAGAACTCCATGCAGTTGAGACCACCTTCAGTTTTGTTCGAGGGCCTGCAGGGGATGCAGCTGTGGAGACTGCACCACCCACAGTTAGGTTCATGAGATATTTGTTGAATGAATGAGGTCAAGCTCTCCTGTGGCAGCCCAGCAATCCCTGGGTGAGCTCCACAGACAGCCTCGTCCTTATTCACCCAAAAGCCAATCCCTCAGCCCAGCTTTCAAAAACACCAACTTTAATGACTTTACCTACAGTAAAATGCACAAATGTTAAGTGTACATTTTGGTGTATAAACAAATGTCTCAACATTGTCCCCATCAAGCAGTCTCAGTTCCAAGGTATAACAGTGAACACTCTGACTCCAGTGACCCAGCCAAACACTGATACTTCCATCATACCAGCAAGTTCCCTGTGTCCCTCTCAACCCAAACCTTTAACCTGCAAATACCTGCCTATGAATCAGAAGAACAAGGAAAACTTTTGTCAGAATTGGAAACGTGAGTGACCTGAAGGTGATTAATTGCAGTCAATTAAAATGTCCTAGCCACAGTTCTGGCCTGGCAGATGGCCTTCCCAATAGCCCACTCAGGACCAAAAGGTCCATTTATAGTAGAAAACAGAAATGGACTAGAGACTCAGTTATAGAAAAGTGGTTATCCAAATACTGTATGTTCATTATAATAGGATATTACACAGCCATCGAAAATATGCTTTTTTTCTTTTTTGAGGCAGAGTTTTGCTCGTTGCCCAGGCTGGAGTGCAGTGGCACAATCTCGGCTCACTGCAACCTCCACCTCCTGGGTTCAAGAGATTCTCCTGTCTCAGCCTTCCGAGCAGCTGGGATTACAGTCGCACACCATCACACCTGGCAAATTTTGTATTTTTAGTAGAGATGGGGTTTCACCATGTTAGCCAGGTTGGTCTTGAACTCTTGGCCTCAAGTGATCCACCCACCTCAGCCTCCCAAAGTGCTGGGATTACAGGTGTGAGCCACCACGTCCCGCCTGAATTTTTCAACTTCTCTACAGTGAATAAGATTGCTTTTACTGTCAGGTGAGGATCAGTAAAATTTATCTCAAAAAAAAGCAGAGGTCTCCCATACTTATAACAGTATCACCCTCAGATACACTCTGTCCTTAAATCTGGAACCCTGATGCATCAGAGCTCAGCCATCACAGGCAGGGTAATTCCAGTCAAGGGAGCAGAGTCCTCCCCAAAGAACATCAAGATGACACACAAAAGGGGCTCAGGTTTACCTTCCTTGTACACACGGAAACCAAACTCATCGTAGTAGAACTCTGGTTGCTCTGCTGACTCTTCCTTCTAGAATCAGGATGAGGTTGAAGTCAGTTGTCTGTCCCCTAGTTGGGGGCCTCAGGTCTGAAAGATGCCACCCACAGGGTTGCCTGCTAAAATCCCACCCAGCCTTCAGGCTCAGATCAAAGGCTACTCTTCCAAAAGCCGCCTCTGGTTCCCACGCAACCTTCTCTGAACCTTCTTCTAGCGTTTTCTCAACCTTCTATTTTCTTTGTTCTTCTCAGAGGTCAAATATAATAAAATCAAGGCAAGAAACATGTTTTATGCAGTTGTGTCCCTATAATACTGACAGCGTAGTGCCACAGTGGTTGATTCACACAGGCACACGGAGCTAAGATATCATCTCTGGTGGGGAACCCATAGCCCTGTGTGAGTTGGCCACCTCTTCCTGGGCAGCCTGCAGAGCTGGGTCCCCTTCATACCGCAGCGTGGGAGCACAGCAGGCTGGTGCCTGGCTAACTGCTGTACCTGCGTGTACTTGGCCAAGATCTCCTGGGGCCATATGCTCGGAGTCAGGGCTGAGAAAGGGCCACAGGCAGGTGTATGGCTTCCTAAAACCAAAGAGGACCAGGAGAACGATCAAGAAAATGCAGAGGCAGGCCAGGCGCAGTGGCTCACGCCTGTAATCTCAGTACTTTGGGAGGCCGAGGTGGGCAGATCACCTGAGGTCAGGAGTTTGAGACCAGCCTGGCCAACATGGTGAAACCCATCTCTACTAAAAATACAAAATTAGCTGGGCATGGTGGCACATGCCTGTAATCCCAGCTACTCGGGAGGCAGGAGAATAGCTTGAACCCGGGAAGCGGACGTTGCAGTGGGCAAGGATTGTGCCATTGCGCTCCAGCCTGGGCAACAAGAGCGAAACTCTGCCTCAAAAAAAAAGAAAAGAAAATACAGAGGCAAAATTCAAATGAGGAAATACCCTCTCCCTCTAAGAGCATCAGCATTAAAGGGACTGGCCCATCTCAAGCATGATGGGTAGGGAAGGAGCAGAATGAAAGAAACCTCCTAGAAATCAGCAATTTCTGGAGAAGAGGGGGAAGAAACAGCAGCACATTACAAAACATGACCAAACTTCATCTTCCGGCCTCTTTCTCCGCCTGAGGAGTGCAGATCTGCGGGCTGGAGAGCTGGAGGAGGACAGCTGGAGAGCAGAGCTGAGAAGGAAGTTTCAGTAACTTTCTCAGCCAGCCAGAAGCCTTCCCTACCATCTCCACCTCTCTTATCTGGATGGTGTTTTATGGAAAACAAGCCAGCTTCCATCCCTCTGGCTCCTCTGTGAGAGCTTCATACCCCGTTTCCAAGTCCAGCCCCTGCCTCTACCTGACATTGTGCTGGTGGGCTGGCAAGTCTTCTGCAGCTCCAATCTTAGAAGTCTCCTATCCTGCTATCTTAGAGCTGGAAGGCTCCTCAGGCTTCATCTGGTCCAGAATCATCTGCCCTGTTAGAAGAGCAAAGAGGAAAGTCATTCTATTTTTATTTTTTTTTGGACAGAGTCCTACTTGGTCACCCAGGCTGGAGTGCAGTGGTGCAATCTCAGCTTACTGCAACCTCCATCTCCTGGGTTCAAGAGATTCTTCTGCCTCGGCCTCCCGAGTAGCTGGGACTACAGGGGTGCGCCACCACACCCAGCTGATTTTTGTCTTTTTAGTAGAGACGGGGTTTCACCATATTAGCCAGGCTGGTCTTAAACTCCTGACCTCGTGATCCCCCCTGCCTCAGCCTCCCAAAGTGTTGGGATTACAGGCGTGAGCCACCGCGCCCAGCCTGAGGAAAGTCATTCTACAGCACCCTCTGTCCTACAAAGAGGAGTCCTTCCCACCCACACTCTGATTTTGCTAGCCTGGAGGCAGTGGGAACTGATGTCCTAGCCATTGTTTAACAAGGGAAGGGAAAAAAAATCACACTTTGTCCATTTCAATTTTTGTTTATTATTTTTTGAGGCAGGGTCTCGCTCTGTGGCCCAGGCTTGAATGCAGTGGCTCAATCTTGGCTCACTGCAGCCTCCGCCTCCCAGGCTCAAGTGATCTTCCCACCTCAACCTCCCAAGTAGCTGGGACAACAGGCATGCACCACCATGCCTGGCTAATTTTTGTATTTTTTTGTAGAGAGAGGTTTTTGCCACGTTGCCCAAGCTGGTCTTGAACTCCCAGGCTTAAGCAATCTGCCTGCCTTTGCCCATTTGTCCATTTGTAAATTGGGTTTTTTTTTTTGAGACAGAGTCTCATTCTGTCACTCAGGCTGGAGTGCAGTAGCGAAATCATAGCTCACTGCATTCTTGAACTCCTGGGCTCAAGTGATCCTCCTGCCTCAGCCCCCCAAGTAGCTGGGATTACAGGTGTGAGCCACCATTGCCAGCAGCTATTTGTCTTTTTTTTTTTTTTTTTGAGACAGGGTCTCACTCTGTTACCCATGCTGCAGTGCAGGGGCACAATCACAGCTCACTGCAGTCTTGACTTCTTAGGCTCATGGGATCCTCCCACCTCAGCCTCCCAAGTATCTGGGACTGCAGGCACACGCCACCACGCCCAGCTAATTTTTGTGTTTCTTGTGGAGATAGAGTTTCACCACGTTGCCCAGGCTGGTCTCAGACTCCTAAGCTCAATAGATCCGCCTGCTTCAGCCTCCCAAAGTGCTGGGATTACAAGCATGAGCTACCGCACCCAGCCAAGCCTTTTACTTCTAACCACTGAATTAAAGGCCCTCACTCTATGAAAGGAAGTAGAGGTAACAATGAGGCGATGTGGTTGAAAGATTTCAAGACAAGTTACATTCTGGTTTTTGAAATCATATTTACCTAAACCTGGCACTGAAGAAAAATTTACTTTTGCCATTTTTCAGACAATGAGAATTCAGAAATAACAGTTGTTATCCTGGTCCATAACAAAACCCATTCTCCATGCTATCTGCCATGGAATTCTGGTGTTGGGAATTCTAGATAAATTGGGAAGAATTAGGTAAGTGAGAAGCAAAAAAGAGGAAAATCAAACCACCACTTCAAAGGAGCTGTGAGAAAATCCCAGTTCTCTTCAAAGACATACAAGTGCCAGGCGCGGTGGCTCACGCTTGTAATCCCAGCACTTTGGGAGGCCGAGGCGGGCGGATCACGAGGTCAGGAGATCGAGACCATCCTGGCTAACATGGTGAAACCCCGTCTCTACTAAAAATACAAAAAAATTAGCCGGGCGTGGTGGCGGGCGCCTGTAGTCCCAGCTACTCGGAGAGGCTGAGGCAGGAGAATGGCGTGAACCCGGGAGGCAGAGCTTGCAGTGAGCCGAGATTGCGCCACTGCACTCCAGCCTGGGCGACAGAGCGAGACTCCGTCTCAAAAAAATTAAAAAAATAAAAATAATAAAAAATAAATAAATAAATAAATAAATAAAAAGACATACAAGTGTGGGGGCAAAAGTAGCTCCTATGGGCAGCTCGGCTGTGTCCCAGCCTCTGCTCCTGCCCCAGACACACATTGGCCAAGCCAAGTTTAGGATAAAGGCCACAGCAGAACATTCCTGACCGTTATGGAGGCTTCGGTACCCAAATGGGAGAGACGCTCCCTCCTGCTTCCAGACATGCCCGCTGAGAACCAGATGGCAGAACCTGCTTCCCCAACAGGCCAGCCATCCTGGTTTGTTGGTTCTGTGTGAAGAGAATGGCATTTTAATGTCTTCCTTCAGTGTAAAATATATGTGATACAGGGTTTCCCTCAGAACTATGAGCTGGATGGAGGATTACATATTTTTACATTAAAGAGACTGAGCTAGAAGTTTTAAAAAGCATGTCATGTCATCATTCAATCCTTACAACACATTTATTCCTTACACAACAGAAAATAAGCCTAGAAGAGACGGATAGTTTCCAAATGACTCCCAAAACTTTGCCCTGCCACACCATGCAGCCCCACCCTATGAAATGACGGACACATGGCCACCAGCTAGATGGCCCTGGGAATGGAACCCAGTGCTCTATTACGCCTCCCGCTGGCTTGGAGCCTGAGATGGCAAATGGCTGTGGCAGAACCACCACGTGTCAGCCTTGGGAGGGAGTGGGCTCAGCGCTTATCCTCTGCACCATGATTAAAAGTAAAAACATCTCGGCTGGGCGCGGTGGCTCACACCTGTAATCCTAGCACTTTGGGAGGCTGAGGTGGGCGGATCACTTGAGGCCAGGAGTTTGAGACCAGCTTGGCCAACATGGTGAAACCCTGTCTCTACTAAAAATACAAAAAAATTAGCCAGGCATGTTGGTGCGTCCCTGTAATCGCAGCTACTTGAGAGGCTGAGGCACGAGAATTGCTTGAACCCAGGAGGCGGAGGTTGCAGTGAGCCAAGATCGCATCACTGCCCTCCAGCCTAGGTGACAGAGTGAGACTCTGTCTCAAAAAAAAAAAAAAAAAAAAAAAAGACATCTCCAGTCCAATCCTAGCTCTGCTACTCGTGTAGCAGAGTGGGCCCGTGCCCACTTGTTATAACCGTGGGCAAGTTTACTTCACGTCTGTATCAGTTTTCTTTTCGATAGCATGGAATAATAATACCTATGCCTTACTGTGGTTATGAGGATTACGTGAGATGATGCAAATAAGGCCTTTAGCACGCTGCCTGACACATATAAGTACTCAATAAGTATCAGGCAATTAGTAGTCCTAAAAATTTCCAGAAAGTTATTAATATATGGACCCTCCTCATTGAGGTATACTAAAAACTATGTTGAACCATATTAAATTGCTGATATTCATCCATTACAGCCCACAAAAATGACAGCTGTGTATGGTTCAACATAACATGTCCCAGTTGAGAGCATGAGAAAGACTCCTCATCACCATCGGCCCCAGAGGCAAGGGTTTGGTTGGTTGTTCTGAAAGGCAGAGTGGAAGTGTGACGGAGCACCTGCAGGCTGCTTGTAGCGGAGAAATCAGCTACATCTGGCTGTGGAGGCCTGAAGGGGCTGGGGAGGCCCACTCAGGAGTCGCTCCCCTTTCCTGGTCTTGGCTCTCCTCCTACTCATTCATTGATCAGCAAATGGGGACTGGGCACCCCTAAGAGCCAGGCAGTTTCTAAGGGCTGGGACGCAACAGTGGGGGAAAAAGCCCCGACCCTTACATTAGAGAATCAGATGACAGGCCGGGCCCAGTGGCTCACACCTGTAATCCCAGCACTTTGGGAGGCCGAGGTGGGTGGATCACCTGAGGTCGGGAGATTGAGACCATCCTGGCCAACATGGTGAAACCCTGTCCTACTAAAAATACAAAAATTAGCTGGGCATGGTGGCATGTGCCTGTAGTCCCAGCTACTGAGGAGGCCCAGGCAGGAGAATCGCTTGAACCCAGGAGGCAGAGGTTGCAGTGAGTTGAGATGGCGCCACTGCATTCCAGCCTGGCGACAGAGACTCCGTCTCAAAAAAAAAAAAAGAAAAAGAAAAGAATCACATGATAAACACAGAAATAGATTGTGATAACTATAGTGCTGTGAGGAAAAATAAAGGTCAAGGTGTGGAGAGTAGCAGAAGAGAGGGGATTTATATCAAGCGTTCAGGAGAAGCTCTTTAAGAATAAGGGTTAGGGACACCTGAGCAAAGACCAAAAGGAACTGAGGGCTCATGGCTACCTGAGGGAAAGGAGATCCAGGGAGAAGCAGCCCCAAGTTGGGAGCACACTGGGCACGCTGAAACAGCCGCAAGGCAGCCAGCAGGCTGGAGGGGCTGGGGAATGAGGAGGAAAGAGTGGGAGGAAACAGCCTGAACGGTGGGAGAAGATGCAGCAGGGAGCTACGAGGCCTCACAGTGTGGTGGAGATTCTGGGCTTCATTCTCAGTGAGCTGGGGAAGTAGGGGAGGGCTCTGAGCCCTCTCTGGCTGTCTTGCAGAGGTGGTGGTGGACACAGAGGAGGCTGTTGGATTAGTCAGGGTGAAAGGTATGTTGACTTTCCTATGGTAGGAACACTGAGAAATGGTCAGATTATGGATATATTTTATCGTATTTATTTTTTTAGAGACAAGGTCCCTCTGTGTTGCCCAGGCTGGTCTTGAATTCCTGAACTTAAGTGATCCTCCTGCCTAAGCCTCCCAAAGTGCTGTGATTACAGGCGTGAGCCACCACAGCCGGCCAGATTCTGGATATAAAGAGACTGTAGGGTTAGCTCTTTAATGCTACACACACATATAAATGTATGTAATGTATATAAGTATATATAAACACGCCACTTCTCCCACTGGCTACAGAGCCCAGCCGGATGTGAATTGTTAAGCTGGGTGGGCAGGTTTTTCCTGCCTCTGGTCGCTATGGAAACCTTCCTGAAAGCAGCCATCTGGGAGTTGGCAGGAACAGCCCAGAGAGTTAGCCACGTCAGGGTGGCTGCCCTCCTGTTGTCACAGGAGTACTGAGAGGCAGAAACTTGAAAAACAGGGTTGATTTAGGAACCTTTGAGGTGCTCTAGAAAGAATTTTTCAAACTTAAATGTACATACTCCCTAGTTTGCCAATCCTACAATTTCCTATAAGGCAAATTTTGTTTAAAAAGCACAGAAGGTCAGATCTCACTATAAACCCTGTTTTCCCACATCTATGGGGAGGGGCAGAAAAGGTTCTGTCCATTTCCTGTGGTCTCTTCATATAGATCAGAGGGATATGGCCCCCCATTCGCTCTGGTCCTACTGTCCTGTCCTGTGTCCTATTTTCTTAACAACACAGCATGGTTGCTACTACTACACAGATGGTTTTCTACAGACATTTACCATGGAACATGAAAGCTGTAAGCAACATAAGCAAAAATACTTCTAAGAGGCCTCTGAGATGCTGAAGACTGCATTTCCTCTGTGAGGAGGGGAAGAGGACACTGGAAGTTATGGATAAAAACTCACCTAGATAGAGAAGCACGAAGCCAGGAAAGTCCAAGAAAGGCTGGAGTAAAAAAAGATTAATGTGGCTACTATAGATGCTAAAAAGGGTAAAATCAGACAATAAATGCTCAAAGAAACATGAACATTTTTTAGAAAAGGAAAAAATATATGAATACCTTTTTCAAGGTATGGGTACAAAATATTGGTTTTCTTCCTGGTTTTTCTCCTTGGCATCTATTCTTCAGCACACCTCTAAAATGTATGTGGGTCCAATTTGGCCGTTACGTGGGCAAATAGCTTGTACAGAGACAAGAATGGATGCTTGAAGGCAAGTGTGGCGTGCAGGGGAAAGATTATGGAGAATGAGGCTAAAGTGACAGTGGAGACAAAGAGAAGTAACGGATTCAAGACACGATCAGAGGCAGAATCAACAGGCCTTGCCGCAGGGTTGGATGTGGGGAATGAGAATGGGAGTGACCACAGGCAAGGCCTAGGTTTCCGGTCTGTACTCCTGGGCTTATGATGATGCCATTTCCTAGTATGAGAGAAATGGGAACAAAACAGGTTTGGGGAGGGGGGAAGTTAAGAGTTATGGGGCAGGGGCTGGGCACAGGGGCTGGGCTCACTCACGCCTGTAATCCCAGCAGTTTGGGAGACCGAGGTGGGCAGATCACCTGAGGTCAGGAGTTCGAGACCAACCTGGCCAACATGGTGAAACCCCGTCTCCACTAAAATTATAAAAATTAGCTGGGCGTGGTGGCAGGCACCTGTAATCCCAGCTACTTGGGAGGCTGAGGCAGGAGAATTGCTTCAGCCTGGGAGATGGAGGTTGCAGTGAGCTGAGATTGTGCCACTGCACCCCAGCCTGGGCGACAGAGTGAGATCCTGTCTAAAAAAAAAAGAGATATGGGGTAATTTAAATGCTTATTTAGAAATCCAAGTGGAGCTGTTAAGTAGGTGATTACATCTATAAATCTATGTTTATGGGGAGATGTCAGAGGTAGAAATGTGAGCTTGGGAGTTTTTCATTCATCTATCCAACAAACAAAAAAAATTGTTTGCAACTACTATGGGCCAAACACTGTTCCATGTGTTAGAGATATAGCAGTAAAACAAGATGGACAAAGTTCTTGCTTTCATGAACCTGTAATTTCTTCTGTAAAATGGAAATAACACCTATACTACTTATGAAGTGAGAAAATGTAGTACTTGTAACAATACCCGGCACATGGCATGTGCTTAATAAATGCCAGCTATTATTAGTTACAGAAAACAGACAATAAATATGTAAATAATTTCAGAATAATAATACATGCCATGAAGAAAACAGAACAATAGGTTACAAAGTGACAGGTAGGAGTGGAGGGGCTATTTTTAATTGGTGGTTGGGGAAGGCCTCTCTGAGGAAATGACCTTTCAGCTCACACCAGAATAAGGAGCCAGCTCTGTGAAGATCTAGAATAGTAGTGATGAGGGGAAAGTAGCAGGTAACGTTGGAAAAGGAGGCAGGAACTAGCTGACAGATGGCCCTTCTAGCCATGGCAAAAACTGGATTTTTTTTTTTTTTTTTTTTTGAGACAGGGGTCTGACTCTGTCACCCAGGCTAGAGTGCAGTGGCACAATCTCACTCACTGCAACCTCCGCCTCCCGGTTCAAGCAATTTTCCTGCCTCAGCCTCCCAAGTAGCTAGGATTACAGGCGCCCACCACTGCTCCTGGCTAATTTTTGTATTTTTAGTAGAGATGGGGGTTTCACCATGTTGGCCAGGCTGGTCTCGAACTCCTGACCTCGTGATCCACCCGCCTCGGCCTCCCAAAGGGCTGGTATTATAGGCGTAAGCCATCATGCCTGGCCAGTCTCCAAGGTCTTGGACCTGAGCAACTGTGCAGGTCCCATCAACTAAGACGAGGGAAGCCTGGTGAAAGAGCAGATTTTGGGGTTAGAAATCAAGAGTTCTGCTTTGGCCATGTTAAGTTGGGAGGCACATCAGACTCCTAAGTGGAGATGTCAAGTTTGCACCTTATGAGCACGGAGTTCACAGATGTCAGAACTAGAAATGTAAATGTGGGAAGCATCAGCATAGCACAGAACTAGATGTCATTGCCAAGGAGGGAACGCAGAGTAGGAGGCCTAGGACCAAATCCTAAAACACTCCAACATTTAGAAGTTAGGCAGAAAAGGAGGCAGGAAACAAAATTTGGGAACTGGCCAATGAAACAGAAGGAAAACGAGTAGTGCTGTTGTGTTGTGGAAACCAATAGAAGTGAGTATTTCTAGAAAGAGTGCTTTGGTTTTAATGTGTCCCCTCCAAAATTCAGGTGTTGCCAATGTGATAGTATTAAGAGCTGGAACCTTTAAGAGGTGATGAGGCCATGAAGACTCCTCCCATATCCATGGGATTAGGTCCCCTTCTAAAGGGGCCTGATGGAAGGAGTTGGCTCTCTTGCCCTTCTGCCAAATTAGGATGCAGCAAGAAGGCCCTCAACAAACACCTTGGACTTCTGAGCCTCCCAAACTGTGAGAAATAAATTTCTGTTCTTTGAAAATGACCCAGCATATTCTGTTACAGCAGCACAAAACAAAATAAGACAAGGAGTGGGTGATCATCCGTGTCAATCAATATGAGGACAGAGAACTAGTCCTTGGCTTAGCAAGCTGAAGGTTGTTTGTGATCCTGAAAAGAGCTTTTAATTTTAATGATCAAGGTGAAAGTCCAACTGGAGTGGGTTGAAGAAGGAATAGAAGAAAAGTGGAATCATGAGCATGAAGACAGCATATGACTTCAACCATTTAAAAATGTATAGGCCTGGCACAGTGTCTCACGCCTATAATCCCAGCTCTTTGGGTGGCCCAAGGCAGGCGGATCACCTGAGGTCAGGAGTTTGAGACCAGCCTGGCCAACGTGGTGAAACCTCATCTCTACTAAAAATACAAAAAATTAGCTGGGCGTGGTGGCACACGCCTCTTAGTCCCAGCTATTTGGGAGGCCAAGGGGGGAGAATTGCTTGAACCTGGGAGGCAGAGGTTGCAGTGAGCCAAGATCGCGCCACTGCACTCCAGCCTGGCAACAAAGTGAGACTCTGTCTCAAAAAAAAAAAAAAAGGCCAGGCGTGGTGGCTCACGCTTGTAATCCCAGCACTTTGGGAGGCCGAGGCAGGCGGATCACGAGGTCAGGAGATCGAGACCACGGTGAAACCCAGTCTCTACTAAAAATACAAAAAAATTAGCCGGGCGTGGTGGCGGGCACCTGTAGTCCCAGCTACTCGGAGAGGCTGAGGCAGGAGAATGGCGTGAACCCGGGAGGCGGAGCTTGCAGTGAGCCGAGATCGCGCCACTGCACTCCAGCCTGGGTGACAGAGCGAGACTCCGTCTCAAAAAAAAAAAAAAAAAAAGTAAAATAGTCAAAAGGTGAAAACAATCCAATGTCCATCAATTGATGAATGGATAAACAAAATGTAGCATACGCAGACAATGAACTATATTATTTATCCATAAAAGGAATGAAATACTGATATATGCTACAACATGAATGAACCTTGAAAATATTACACTCAGTGAAAGAAGCCAGTCACAAGGGGCTGCAGACTGTATGATTCCATTTATATGAAATGTCTAACATAGGCAAATCCATGAAGACTGAAAGTAGATGAATGGTTGCCAGGGGCTGAGGGAAGGGCAGATGGGAAATGACTGCTCATGGGTAACGGAGTTTTCTTTTGGGCTAATGTAGATGTTCTGGAATTAGATACTGATGATGATTGCACAACATAGTGAATGTACTAAAAACGGGTAAATTATACACTTTAAAAGGGTCACTTTTATGGTATATGAATTATATCTCAATTTTAAAAATAATTACAGTTTAAGTATAGTAGAACATTAGAGTAAGAAGGTTGAGTTTTTTGAGGACCACTGAGTACTGACAACAGTGAATTAGCTTCTCCCCATCTTGCCTTTCTCTTCCCCTGCAGAGCTGCTACTACTCACCACCTTAAATATTCACCTCTGCAGAGATTTAATGCTTATACAAAACCAAGGAAAGAAAAGAAAGTATAAACAATTAGAAATAGCTTATCCATAACTGTGAAAAGGATCCCCTTCTCTCTCATTTGTAACTAACAATTTCCTAACACAGCTTTGCATGAATGTGACATCTTAGCAACCTGTGAAGTCAGGAACTTCCTAAGCTGCTAAAAAAAAAAAAAAAGAAAAATAAAAGCCTGTAATTTTTCAAGTTACTGTAACAAGCCCCCTTCCCCTGCCATAGTCTAAGTAATTACTGGAATAATCACTGGAAAAAAAAAAAAAAACTGACAACACTTTGAAACTCAGGTTTCCAACCCACTGGTTTTGGTTGATTGTTTTTAAGGCTAAATAAAATCCACAGATGTCTCTCTTCACATGGGTTGCAGTTGCTCCCTATTATAATGAAGTATTAATAAAATAGTTTTCCAAAAGCAAAAGCCACTAAAAGCAGTTTAAAGGAAAAGAGATACAAACAAGGAAAAGTGCAGCAATTTGCAAAACAGGCTCTAAGGGGGAAAAAGCTATTTACGAATCTGCTTTTACAGATATGCCTCCACGTCTCCTGAGTTTTCGCCACAGCCCAGGCATTTGGTTCCCAGGCCCAGCTAGAGCAGGGTTTGGGTGAGACACTGGCTGTCAGAGCCCAAGGCTCAGAAGCACTTCTGGGCACTCTGCACAAATGCTCACAGGACCATTCTTTTCTACTGAGAATACAGTAAGATGCAAACAAAATGATAAACTTAAGTTGTAGCAGGATAAATTTCAGGGCAAAGGAAATCTCTGGATTATAAACACAGTCAATAGGCTAATCATGGCAAAGGAAGCTCTGGACTCTTCTTTGAGTCTTGTAATTACATTAACACAACTTTTTGTGGTGTGTTTTGAGATAGGGTTTCACTCTGTTGCCCAGGCTGGAGTGCAGAGGCATGATCAGAGCTCACTGCAGCCTTGAACTCTCAGGCTCAAGCAATCCTCTCATCTCAGCCTCCTGAGTAGCTGGGACTACAGGAGTGCACCAACACACCAGGCTAATTTTCTTGTACTTTTTTGTAGAGACCGGGTCTCACTATGTTGCCTAGGCTGGTCTCAAACTCCTGGGCTCAAGGCATCCTCCTGCCTTAGCCTCCCAAAGTGCTGGGATTACAGGCGTGAGTCAACACACCCAGTTGATCAGTAGTTCTCAAAATACAGAGTGTATCAGAATCATCTGGAGGGCTTCCTAAAACCCAGACAGCTGAGGCCCAGCCCCCGAATTTCTGACTCAGCAGGTGTGAGTAGGACCTGAGACTCTGCCGCTCCCAGGTGATGAGGATGCTTTTGGTCCAGGGAACACACTTTGAGAACCACTGACCTGAATTCCTCTTTGACCATTATTCGTTCAAATTCTAGCTCAGATGTGGCCTCCTCTAACAAGCCTTTCTTTCCAACTTCCATGTCCCCTACCTCCTTCCCCAATAGAATTAATCATTGTACATGCTGCTGTTGATTTCATGTGATACTATAATTTATGTACATGTGTATCTGTCCCATGTCCGGTACCTAGCCCAGTGCCTGACATGTGGCAGGGGCTGACTGTTTGATGAATAAGCACAGCAAACTCTTAGAAGGTCCCGATGTACAACACGCTCTTTTCCTGTGCCTTGGCTCTCTACTGCCCCCCCTCCTCTTTACCTGACTTATTCTTCAAGGCACAGCTCAAGCATTGCCTCCTCTAAGAAGCCTTCTCTGATACCCTCCCTGCCTTTAGTTTGTGTTAGGCGCCCCTATTCCTCTGGGCCCCCAACCAACCCGTCTATACATATCTTACTAATAGCTACCATTCATTGCATGCTAAGTGCCAGGGACTCAAATAAACAGAACTGAATTAAATCCTTTAGAGGTTCTTTGGCCCAGCAATTCCCACTTCTGGAAATTTATCCTACATGCCAGCAAAATGATCTATATACAACATAACTCCCTATAGCACTGGTTTTGAAAACAAAATATCAGATGGCAAAATATTAGGAAACCTCAATACCCACTGATACAGGACTGTTTAATTACAGTATATATAATAAAATGGTGTGCAGCTGTCACTGATAGGAGCTAAGTAAAAAAAGCAAGGAGAGTGAGAAGAATGTGAAAATACTTGTTAAAAAGGGGAGAAATTTTCATATAAAATAAAGGCTACATGTTGGGGGAACTGGGTGGCAGGGAAACTTTTACTTCATACTCTTTCTGTACCTTTTTCATTTTGAACCGTGTTACTACCTATGCAAAGAAAGTTAAACATGAAAACAATTTTAAAGACCTTTAGAGAATCACAGAGCAAGAGAGATTAGGGTGCCCCCCATTTAATTCAACATAAAAATGAAATGAGTATGAGGAACTTCTACAAAGTTTAGATTTTTTTCCCTAGATGACTTGTTCCGTATCTATGAAATAGCCAACGAGTTCTATTTTCTCTTTATTTCACATATCTGCTTTATTAGTGTCTTCAGTGTGTGCTGGGTCTAAAGAGTCAATCTAGCACAGCTGAAGTTCATTAAATCTAATGACTACATTGCAGTTCTTTTTTTTTTTTTTCCTTTGAGACGGAGTTTCACTCTTGTTGCCCAGGCTGGAGTGCAATGGTGTGATCCTGGCTCACCGCAACCTCCGCCTCCCAGGTTCAAGCAATTCTCCTGCCTCAGCCTCCCGAGTAGCTGGAATTACAGGCATGCAGCACCACGTCCAGCTAATTTTGTATTTTCAGTAGAGACAGGGTTTCTCCATGTTGAGGCTGGTCTCGAACTCCTGACCTCAGGTGATCCGCCCACCTCGGCCTCCCAAAGTGCTGGGATTACAGGCGTGAGCCACTGCGCCTGGCCCTATTTTTTTTTTTCTGAGACGGAGTCTCGCACTGTCGCCCAGGCTGGAGTGCAGTGGCCCGATCTCAGCTCACTGCAAGCTCTGCTTCCTGGGTTCACGCCATTCTCCTGCCTCAGCCTCCAGAGCAGCTGGGACTACAGGCGCCCGCCACCACGCCCGGCTAATATTTTGTATTTTTAGTAGAGACGGGGTTTCACCGTGTTAGCCAGGATGGTCTCAATCTCCTGACCTCGTGATCCGCCTGCCTCGGCCTCCCAAAGTGCTGGGATTACAGGCATGAGCCACCGTGCCTGGCCTACACTGCAGTTCTTACCACACCTGACCACTCAGTAACATTTAGCTGTGTAATCACTTCCTCCTTCTTAACACACAGTCTCTCTGGGTGTCTATGTGTCATGATTGTTTGGTTTTCCTCCTGGCTTTCTGGCTCCTTCTTAGTCTCCTTTTCCAGTTCCTCCTCCTATGCCTGTTCTTCAGATGCCTTTATGTTCCGCCTTTGACTCTCCTCTAGCTCTCTGCACTCTCCTGGAACTCCTGGATGACTCTCACAACTTCAATTAACATCTACAAGCAGATAACTGATTTCTAGCTCCAAGATGCATTTCTCTCTCAACCTCAGACCAGCACATCCAGCTGGTGGGCAGCTCCTCCATATTCAAATCTGCCGCGCTCCAAGTTAACTCATCACCTTTCCTCATGAACCTGGGTCCTCCTTCAGTGGTCCCGTTGCCATTACGACCTACCTACCCACTCTCTCCAGGCAGGACTTGGGAGTGATGTTTAATGGATTCTTCATCTTTCCATTTTCACCCCTCAACTATTCAGCCTTTCCTAATGTTTTTGAAACCTCCCCTTTCTCTTACAACCTGTTGCTACTTTCTAGTTGGGGCTGCCATCATTTTTCACCATCATGATTATTATACATCTCTCAACTGGAATCTCTGCCTCCACTCTCGGCCCCTCCCTCCAACCACTCTCTACCCTGCAGCCACAGAAATTCTTTCAAAATGCAACTGATCATTTCCCTCCCGTCTTTAAAACCTTCCCTTTGCTTTAAAGTCCAAATTTGTTAACTTGATTTATAAGACCCTGCATGACCTAGCAGCCCCTGCTACTCCCTGCAGCCTCATCTCTGAACACCTGCCTCGCACTTGCCTCCAATGCACACTTTATGCTTTGGCAACGTTATCTTGGAACCCACCTGTGTTCTCTCAGCATGCTGCTAAATACAGCAATTACTCAGCAGTATGTAAAGACAGCCTTGAAACCTGGACCCTACCAAACTCCATGATGAAGGAGCTAGTGGCACTGAACTTCTAGAATTGACTCCCCCTCCGGTTACCCTAGTAATTTTTGTTGATCATTTATATCACCCTTTATGACAAGGACATCTGAGGTGAACATCCATAGTATACAAATTTCTCAGCTGCCTCCTCCAAAACTGGCATCAGCAGAAGAGCAAAGTAACTCTAAGAATCACACTCTACCTTGAACTCCACTCCTGCTACAAGGTTTGCAGCTGGGTCTGCTTACCCTTCCCTGAGTCAATATTTTCTTTGTGACAGAGATAGAGTGTTCCTTTAGGTGAGACTTAGGTGTGACTGCATAAGGGAGAACACTGACTGGAAACATGTACCAGGGAAACAGGCACCTCACCCTAGAATTCAGCACACAAGGTATGCGTGTCCCCTTCCTGCACAGGAGTACCAGTTAAACTCTGCTGCCCTACGCGGACTTGCTCACACTCATAACTGTGCCAGGCTCCTCTAGTTCTTCATAGCAAATAATCAATCATCCACAGTAATCTGGTTACTTACCTGAGTCCCTCCTGGATCATTCCTCTAGTATTTATGGCCTGGCAGTTTCTGGAAAGGATAAGGAAAGCAAAAGCAAGGTAACTGCATGGACCTTCTGTCATTCCCACTACCAGGTGTTGGGGATAACCACCTCCCCCAGAAGTAGAAGTGAAATAAATACTAGTTAGCTAACTGCAACTCAGCTTTCAGGTCGCTCTGAAAAATAGCAGACAAGAGTTTTTGAGGAAAATAAAACTCCTTAAGGACTGACTGGCAAAGAAGACCACTGAAAAGTTTATATTGAAAGTTTTATATTAACATAGGCGCTTAGGGCACCTAAGAGGAGATCATAAATACAGTTAACAAAGTTGCTATTTTTCATATAATTAAACTACAGAGGTCAACAAATTATCTCATCTTTACATCATTTATCTGTCATTATCATCTATATAATTACTGGAAATGTTTCATTTGCAGATATGAACATACCTACATAACATTACCCTAAAGAATGGTAATTATATTATACTAGAGTATATACAGTATTATAGAGTATATACGCTGTTATACTCTGTGGCAGTGAGTAGACGGAGGTATTAGAAGGAAACCTATGAAAGAAGGAAAAATAATATGTATTAAGCATTCATCACACTGCTAAGCACATTCACAGGCATTATCCCCATTTTACACCTGAGAAAACCAGGGATCAGAGAGCTTAAGCATCTTGCCCATATCAAACAGAAGGACCAACCCCTCAGCAGTCTTGCTATACCATACTCACAAGCACAACTCTAGTTATCAACTTTGCAGGACAGTTTCCAGAAAAGATCAGGAAACTATCTGTGCATGTGCAGGAACAAAATATCTTGACTTGGGATGACAGACCTAGCGGGTGCCAGCCAGATTTAAGACACAAAGCAACCGTATTAAAAAAATTGTGTGAAAATTCAAAATTAAACATAAATTAGGAGAGAATTCTCATAAGAGCAAACAAACTTCTCTAACACATCTGCACCTATATTTAGAGACCATTAACTTCTTTAGTACTGGGGTGCAGGGCAAAGGGACTCACACAAAGTCATGAATTATAGAGTTAGAAGGATCCTTTGGGTTCATCTCTCATATTTTTTGAAAAAGAAACTAGGGGCCAGGCACATTGGCTCACATATGTAACCCCAGCACTTTGGCAGATTGAGACAAGAGGATTGCTTGAGGCCAGGAGTTCAAGACCAGCCTGGGCAACATAGCGAGATCTCACCTCTAGTTGTCTTTTTATTAAAAAAAAAAAAAAGAAACTCGGACTAAAGAGGTCAAAAGACTGATTTAAAGCAGCATAGCCAGACCAGAAGTCTCCAATTTCTACTATTCTAATCTGAAACTGAATCGAAAACTTGGAAACAGCCAGAGACAGGCCCATTGGATTACATTCAGATCAGCATCATTACCAACAGAAATCCCAGAAGATACGTCACAAGGTTGTCCTCCTACTGTTGTGAACCTTAAGGTTAAGCAGACCATATCTTTATATTATTTCGTACTTAATAATGCTGATTTCAACAATCAGGTCCATACACTTCACTCCCACGTTGTAAAAGTTACACAACCATCTGAACTAACCATGAATTAATGACAACTTTTTGCCTCATCTAGCCCCATTTAAGTTCCTCTTGGCTGGGAGAGGTGCTGGCTCACACCTGTGATCCTAGCACTCTGGGAGGCCAAGGCAGGTGGATTGCTTGAGTGCAGGAGTTCAAGACCAGCCTGGGCAACATGGCAAAACCCCATCTCTACTAAAAATACAAAAAAAAAAAAAAAAAAACCCAAAAAATTAGTCAGGCATGGTGGCGTGCGCGTGTAGTCCCAGCTACCTGAGAGGTTGAGATAGGACCATCGCCTGGGCCCGGGAGGTTGAGGCTGCAGTGGGCTGAGGTTGCATCACTACACTCCAGCCTGGGCAACCAGAGTGAGACCCGGTCTTGAAGAAAAAAAAAAAAAGTTGTTCCTCTGCTTTTTCTGCTCATGTTCCTCCTGGACAAAGTTAGGGAACAAGCCGCATGCTATTTACCTTCAATGGTTGCTCAGCAACCTTCATTCATCTCTAGTTGACTTTACATCATATTTCCTTCAGCGATACTTTCAAATCATTCTCGTAATTCTTCTGATACCCAACTACTCTCTGCTGCCACTCACTCCCAGCTGAGGGACTGTACTCCAGCTTTAACGAAGCTCAGCTTATTAGACTTAGGCTTCCTCAACTTCCTTATTCTCCATGTCAAAACTGCTTTTCACCTGTTTTCTCTTTCTGCCCACCCTCTCAGAAGAGAAAGTGGTTTTCTTCCTTCCTACGTTAACTTCTCCACCCACAAGAACCTTTCAACCCATTTCCTTTATACTCTTTTCCTTTGTGCATCTTCAGTCTTTTCTTCTCCAATGGCTTTATGTCCAGTGCAAATACTCAGATCTCCTGAACCCTGAATTAAACAAAACAAAGCAACTATCCCTGTACCCACTCAAGCATTTACCTTTCTAGCTCTTATCCCTCTGCCTCACTGCCATACTTTTTAAAAGTGCCCATGCTTTATCAATCAACTCACTCCTTAAGCTTTTCACCCTAGCTTCTGTCACCACCTAAACTGTTTTCTAAGGTCTCCAGTGATTTCCTAGTCATTATTTGGAATCCAGTTCCTGTGGCTTCATTTCCTGAAACTCCCTGAAGCATCAGACTCTGCTGACTTACTTTGGTTTCTTGAACTGTTCAATGACTGAGGGCACAGACCATATTGTTTTTTCTTCTCTATTTAACTGTTTTACTACCTCTTTTCTCCAGACCCCCAAAAAAGACATTCCCCACATCAGTCTTCTTTCTTTTAGTCCATTCCTAATGGATTCCAACTGGGGAGTCCATTCCTATTCTGAATGGGGATTTAGCTATTACTGTCATATAGATAAATTACAAATCTCTATCTCTGCCATGACAACACAGATTATTTCCAACTTATTGTTGGATAGCTTAATTTGACTATATACCACAACACATTAAAATATGTATTTCTTTTTTTTTGAGCTGGAGTCTCGCTCTGTCGCCCAGGCTGGAGTGCAGTGGTGCTATCTCGGCTGACTGCAAGCTCCACTTCCCAGATCCATGCCATTCTCCTGCCTCAGTCTGCCGAGTAGCTGGACTACAGGTGCCCACCACCACGCCCGGCTAATTTTTTGTATTTTTAGTAGAGACAGGGTTTCACCGTGTTAGCCAGGATGGTCTCGATCTCCTGACCTCGTGATCCGCCCGCCTCGGCCTCCCAAAGTGCTGGGATTACAGGCGTGAGCCATCGCACCCGGCCAATATGTATTCCAATTTTTTTTAAATTTTTGTTTATTTATTGGAGATGGGGGTCTCCCTATGTTATCCAGGCTGGAATACAGGTGCACGCCACTGTGCCTGGCTTAAAATCTGTGTTTCTTGAATAAACCTATTTTTATTCCATCTCAGATGATTCTTTTTAATATTCCTGTTTCTTCTCCCAAGACATTCAGATCCTAAGGTTTAGGGTAATTTTTGGCTCCTTTTTTGTTGTTGTTGTTTTTAGAGACAGGGTCTCGTTCTGTTGCCCAAACTGAGTGCAGTGGTGGGATCATGACTCACTGCAGCCTTGACTTCCCAGGCTCAAGTGATCATCTCTCCTCAGCCTCCTGAGTAGCTAGGACTACGGGCACATGCCATCATGACTGGCTAATTTTTATTTTTAGAGACAAGGTCCCACTATTTTGCCCAGGAAGGTCTTGAACTCCTGCGCTCAAGCAATCCTCCCACTTTGGCCTCCCAAAGTGTTGGGATTACAGGCATGAGCCACCATGCCTGGCCTTGGCTCCTGCTTTTACTCTCACATCAAATCAGTTGCAAGTCTACTGATTTCACCTCTAAAATACCTCTAGCATCTCCATCTCCATTTCCACTGCCTTAATCCAGACCCTCCCTGCCACTTTTCTGGGCCACAGTCAAAATCTCCTGAAGATTTCTGTGCCTCCAGATTATCATTCCGTTTATGTTAAAGAGTAGGTTAATATCCCCTGAAAAACAGCTCTGATTCCATAGACCCCAATCTCTTTTTGAGTCAGCTCTTATTTTCCCTTCATGTACCCTAAGCTTTAGCCAACTGGGCCCCTCACTACTGTCTCAACATGCCTCTGTGCCTTTATTTATATTGTCCTCTGCTAAGAAGGCCACCTTCCATTTCCAAATATCCAGATTCCATCTCTCTTTCAGTGCTTAGCTCTGAAACACCACTTCTGTGAAGCTTTCCTTAGTACTTCAACATTTACTTGTTCCTACTGACTTCTTTTTTTTTTTTTTGAGACGGAGTCTCTCTCTGTCGCCAAGGCTGGAGTGTAGTGGCACGATCTCGGCTCACTGCAAGCTCCACCTCCCGGGTTCACACCATTCTCCTGCCTCAGCCTCCCCAGTAGCTGGGAATACAGGCACCTGCCACCACGCCAAGCTAATTTTTTATATTTTTAGTAGAGACAGGGTTTCACCGTGTTGGCCAGGATGGTCTCGATCTCCTGACCTCATGATCTGCCCGCCTTGGCCTCCCAAAGTGCTAGGATTACAGGTGTGAGCCACTGCACCTGGCCGTTCCTAATGACTTCTATCTCACTTTGCTGGTGTGGGTGCCTTATCTATAAACTGAAAGCTCTTCAAGGGCTGAATCCTCATTAGCAGCTAGTACAGTACTTAGGGATTTAATAAATGTTTGAAGTAGTAATCACCTGTTTCATGAGATATTTAATTACCTGTTTTATGACCTACATAAATATACCTTCCATAGTATTTTGTGAAGAAATCTACCTTCACCTTTATACAGTGTTACTGTGGGAGCAAGAAGGCCTGGGCCTGACAACTTGTTCTGCCACTTGGCTGTGTGGCCAATTCATCTTCCATAACCTCAGCTTCCCTATCAGTAAAATTAGGATAATAGGTACCTGCAGAATAAGTGAAAAAGTTCTTAAAACCCCTATCACATGCTTGGCATGGAGACCCTATTTTCCAAAGATGGGCTAACACAATATAACGTATCTCACATGCTCTTCTTCAAATGTGATGAAACTTCTCCCATTGAATGGTGGGGTCTATGTCCCATTCACTCCCCGTGAACCCAGGCAAACCTCTGTGACTCCCTCAACCAAGAGAATATGGTGATATTGTGTAGCTTCTGAGGTTATGTCATAAAAATGGCATGCATTTTCACCTTGTTCCCTTGGGAGGTGGAACACACCTGCCATGCTGTGAGGTAGGTAAGGTAACATGGAGAGGTCACATATAGGTGCTCCAGCCAACAGTCCCAGGTGGGACCCAGCTGACAGCCACCATCAACCCCAAGACATGTAAGGAAACTTTAGACGTGATTCCAGTCCCATCTAGCTGCAACTGCTTGAGATACCCCAGGAAAAACTACCTACCACCAACCAACCCCCCAGCAAGAGATAATAATAAAATGATTATTTTTGCCTTAAGCTGCTAAATTCTGGAGTGATCAGTATATAGCAATAGATAAATGAAAGAATTGGTGCTCAGTATGTTGTAGCTGTTAACATCATGCCATTTTAAATTTCAGTCTCCTCTCAACTCTTATTTTTTCAGATTGATGAGTCCTAAACTTATCCTGACCTCACATGGCAGGCACCACTCTTATTCTTTCATTTAACATCATGAGTGCTTACTCTGTGTCAGAGCCTAGGCTAGATCCATGTCTAGATCCTAGACAGGACAGTGAACAAAACAAAATCCTGTCTTTGTGGAGCTTTTATTCTGATCTGGTAGAAAGACAAATCTGTAATATAAAATAAGAATTATTATTTGAGACAGCGTCTGACTTTGTCTGCCAGGCTGCAGTGCAGTGGCGTGATCTTGGCTCACTGCAACCTCTGCCTCCTGGGCTCAAACCATCCTCCCACCCCAGCCTCCTGAGTAGCTGGGACTAAGGCATATACCACCATGCCTGGCTAGTTTTTGTATATATTTTTGGTAAAGACAGGGTTTTGCCATGTTGCCCAGGCCAGTCTTGAACTCCTGGCCTCAAGGAATCCTCCCACCTTGGCCTCCCAAAGTGCTGGTATTACTGGTGTGAGCCACTGTGCCCAGCCCCAAGAATTATTAACTTATAACAAATTGCACAATAGTTTACATACATGTTGGGTAGTAATAAAGGGCTCTCATGCTTATTTATCATTTGTTCTTTTCCAGAAACTAAAGGACTCCAATTATTTAGCTTCTAGATTTACCTTTTAAATTTGGAGTAATAATATAATACTTCAGTGTGTATTTCCAGTTCCTAAATGCACTATTTTGTATCGTTAAAATGCCTTGTAGCTGGGCATGGTGGCTCATTCCTCTTATCCCAGCACTTTGGAAGGCCAAGGCAGAAGGATCACTTGAGCCCAAGAGTTTGCGACCAGCCTGGGCAACATAGTGAGGCTTCATCACTACAAAAAATTTTAAAAATTAGCTGAGTATGGTGGCGCACACCTGTAGTCCCAGCTACTTGGGAGGCTCAGGTGGGAGGACTGCCTGGATTCTGGAGGTGGAGGTTGCAATGAGACAAAATCATACCACTTCACTCCACCCTGGGCAACAGAGTGAGACCCTGTCTCAAAAAAAAAAAAAAAAAAAAAGAAAAGCTTGTGCCCCTTTTCTGATGGCTTATATAGACTAGTAAAATGTTTCTATAACTTTTCCTAATTACTTGGTTCTTCCCAATATGGATGACTATCATGCTAAAACATTGCTTATATTATGTGAATCAATGGGGGAAAATATAATTTACAACAACAGAAGCTGAAGCAACTTGTATTTTTAATTTATTAATTTATTTTTGAGCAGGGTCTTGCTCTGTTGTCCAGGCTGGAGGGAAGTGGTGTGACCACAGCTCACTGCAGCCTCGACCTCCCAGGCTCAAGCAATCCTCCCATCCCAGCCTCCCGAGGAGTTAGGACTATAGGCACACACCACCACGCCCTGCTAATTTTTTGTTACTGTTGTAGAGAGGGTCTTATTATGTTGCCCAGGCTGTTCTCAAACTCCTGGGCTCAAGCAATCATCCTACCTTGGCCTCCCAAAGTACCAGGATTATAGGTGTGAGCCCGGCCTGTTTTTATGATTATAAAAGTTATAGGCTGGCCACAGTAACTCATGCCTGTAATGATCACTTGAGGTCAGGAGTTTGAGACCAGCCTGGCCAACATGGTGAAGCCCCGTCTCTATTAAAAATACAAGAATTAGCCAGGTGTGGTGGGGTGTGCCTGTAATCCCAACTACTCGGGAGGCTGAGGTGGGAGAATCGCTTGAACCCAGGAGGCAGAGGTAACAGTGAGCTGAGATAGTGCCACTGCACTCCAGCCTTGGTGACAGAGTGAGACCCTATCTCAGAAAAAAAAAAAAAAAAAAAAAAAATTATAGACACTCATGGTTAAAAAAAGCTAGAAAATGTACAATTAATAAATGAATAAAGAAATGCCAGAATGTTTACTGATTATTCCTGGGTGGTGCAGATAAGCATAATTACTTAATCACACACACATACAAATACATACACAGCATAAAAAAATGTTAATAGTCACACAAGAACACTTCCAGCACTGTATAAAATTCTCTTGGACAGCACTTCACTACATTATACTGCCTCTCAGGACTAGGTTCTGTGGTACGTACATTTAGTCTTTGTCCATGGGATTATAATTTCATTGACCAGACAGACACATAAGATGGCAAACAACCCAAGGCCAGTTAATAAGAGAGACCAGGCCGAGCACGATGGCTCACACCTATGATCCCAGCACTTTAGGAGGCTGAGGCGGGCTGATCACTTGAGCCCAGGAGTTTGAGACCACCCTGGGCAACATGATGAAACCGAATCTCTACAAAAAATACAAAAATTACCTGGGCATGGTGGTGCACATCTGTAGTCCCAGATTACTCAGGAAGCTGAGGTGGGAGTATTGCTTGGGCCTGGGAGGTGGAGGTTGCAGTGAGTGGAGATCGTGCCACTGCACTCCAGCCTGGGTGACAAAGTGAGACCCTGCCTTAATAATAAGAACAAAAACCACAAATACTACCAAAGTTCAAAGAAATAAAGAGATAACTACAGGTTGATATGGAAAAGCCTTCATGAAGGAGGGAGATATTTACTTAATAACTCACTGAGGGATATGCATATGCTGCAGCAGGTACTGCATGGGCCTGAACTGAGCAAGACTTAGGGAGACCACAGTTTAACAGAGATAAACAATCCCAACAGTCAGTCACCCTCCACCCCACATCTTTCATTAACTAGCAGTGTTACATAGGGACTCTGGTCCTTATGAAGGGGTGATCTCAGACTTCTAGTCTTGAAATGCTGTGATCCAAAGAGAAGAGGAAAAGAGAAAGGCACCAGCGAGTAAGGGAAGCAACAGAGAAAAGGTACAAAGTGGACAGCATGAGTTAGACATTCCCCTAGAACACAAAGCAGACCCAATGGTGACTTTGTGTTGAGGAAATACTCATTCAATCAACATATGTTTACTGAGTGCCTATTATGTACCAGGCACTGTTTTAAGTGCTGGGAACACAGAAGTGCTCAAAATAGATAGAAATCCCTTCTTTGAAAGTCCCAGCATTCTAGAGGGGAAAGAAGTGACTTAAAAAATTAATGAGACCATACTGTATGTCAGATGAATAGTGCTATAGAGTAAAATGAGGCAGGAAGAGCCACAGGCACTTTCAGGAGCTGCTATTCTAAATTAGGTGGTCAGGGAAGGCTCAGTAAGAAAAATCTGAGCAAATACCTGAAGAAGGTGAGGGGCTGATGGAAGCAGAAGTCCGAAGCAAAGAGCAGCACATAGGTGGTGAAGCGGGAATATGAGACTAGGTTGGAAAAGAGGAAAAGCAGGTAAATCTTCTAGAAAGAACTCTAGGTCTCGGAGTCTGCAGATTTAGATTTCAATTAGAGAATCATGATCTCAGAATTGGAGAGAACTTTACAGTTCATTCAGTACAACAACCCATTAGATTATTATTACTGGTTTTGTTCTGTTTTTTTGAGACAGAGTCTCGCTCTGTCGCCCAGGCTGGAGTGCAGTGTGTGATCTCGGCTCACCGCAACCTCTGCCTCCCAGGTTCCTCTCCTGCCTCAGCTTCCTGAGTAGATGGGATTACAGGCATGCGCCACCATACCTGGCTAATTTTTTGTATTTTTGGTAGAGATAGGGTTTTGCCACGTAGGCCAGGCTGGTCTCGAACTCCCACCCTCAAGTGATCTGCCCGCCTTAGCCTCCCAAAGTGCTAGGATGACAGGCATCAGTCACCACACCCGGCCATATTATTGTTATTTTTAATACACACAGGGTCTTGCTCTGTCACCCAGGCTGGAATGCAGTGGCACTATTCCAGCTCACTATAACCTCAAACTGTTGGGCTCAATCCTCTCACCCCAGTCTCCCAAGTAGCTAGGACTACAGGCACACACCATTATGCCTGGCTAATTTTTCTTATTTTTTTGTAGAGATGCTGGTCTTGCTATGTTGCCCAGGGTAGTCTCAAACTCTTGGCCTCAAGCGATCATCCTGCCTCAGCCTCCCAAAGCAGTGGAATTACAGGCATGAGCCACCACACCCAGTCCCCCTTAGATTACTAAACCCATATTACTCCTCCCAGGTGACCATCTTGTCTTGGCTTGAACTATTTAGTGGATGTATCTATCTCCACATACCAAGACAGTCTGTCACCTGTGGATAGCCCTGCCTTACGCTTTAACATGGGCAGAAATCTGCTAGTAATATCTACTCTTTGGTCTTTTTAGGGGTACTTTGTATTCTACATACTTCAGACATTTGAAGATACCCACATCTTCTCCAAGATTTCTCTCTTCTTCAGGTTAAAGTTAGCTGATTATTTTAACTTTTTTTTTTTTTTTTTTTTTGAGACAGGGTCTTCCTCTGTTGCCCAGGCTGGAGTGCAGTGGCACGATCACAGCTCACTACAGCCTTGACCTCCCAAGCTCAAGTGATCTTCCCACCTCAGCCTCCCAAGTAGTTGGGACTACAGGCACATGCCACCATGCCCAGCTATTAATAATTTTTTACGTTTTTTTTGTAAAGACAGGTTCCCACTATGTTGCCCAGGCTGGTCTCAAACTCCTTAGCCCAATGGATCCGCCTGCCTTGGCCTCCCAGAGTGCTGAGATTACAGGCATGAGCCACACCAGGCCTATTTTAACTCTTAACATGACATGATCTCATGCCATGTAAAAGTTAAGGGTGTCTCAGCTGCAAGACACCAAAACTGACTTTGGGCAACTTAAGTTATGAAAGACAGGAATGTATTGGAAGGATATGTAGTAGGACATAAAACCGAGGAAAAGCTGAAGACTCAGCTCGTTGAAAACAATAGTAGCTCTAGTGCCCAGATATTAG
Organism: Symphalangus syndactylus; assembly: GCF_028878055.3. Lineage (NCBI taxonomy): Eukaryota > Metazoa > Chordata > Mammalia > Primates > Hylobatidae > Symphalangus > Symphalangus syndactylus. The sequence continues at coordinate 19,411,976 of NC_072440.2, forward strand.
GAATTAGCCTGTGGTTGTGATGAAGGAGCTGCAACTGTTTATTGAACTTTTGTTACTGTGTCATTCAACCTAAGATTCAGATTAAAGGAGGAAAGCATCTATTTGCCTAACATCTGTTGGCCTGACATGGGCCATGTGTCTACCACCTAGTTCGTCAGGGATGAACTGTTCTCCAAAGCAAAATTGAGCGTTACCCCCAGAAGAACCTGGATTGGATGCTGGACAGGCCAAAACAACTTATGTCTACTAAATTTTCTCAAAATATGATGCTTCAAATTCCACATGATCTAGATATGGAGGAGCAACACCAGGGCACTGTCTGCACACATGCTGCATGACTGGGAAAGTGACCAAATACGTGCCTGTTTCCTGCCAGACAGTGATGATCACAAACATATTTGGTTGTTCCTATGACAATCAAAGAAAACGTGTGCAAAATGCTTTGTAAACTCGAAGCTAACTGTAGTACTTAATATGGTAAATGCTTGTCACAGCCATTTTATATAGATTTTAATCTTCAAAACTACTCTATTTCTTGATTATATGCTAAATTAAACAACAACAAAAAAAACTATGAAGGTGGAGATTATGAGCGTAAACTCTAGAGTCAGACTAAGTTCTAATCCTGACTCCACTCCACCAATCTTCAGCAAATTACTGTTTCTGTCACTGTTGTCTCACCTGTAAATGGCATAATACTAGCAATACATAGGGTTGATGTGAGGATTGTGAGTTAATACAAATAAAATTCTTAGAACTGTGACTGGTATATATAGCAAACACCTAATACACATTGGCTATTATTATGAATAGCACTAATTATTCCATTTTTGCAGGTGAGAGAAATGAGGCATCAGACAGATAACTTGTAAGTTCTCAAAGTTTACAATGGTAAAGCCAGGCCGGGTGCAGTGGCATGCACCTGTAATCACAGCAACTCATGAGACTAAGGCAGGAGGACCTCTTGAGCCCAGGAGTTTGAGGTTTCAGTGAGCTATGATCATGCCACTGCACTCCAACCTGGGCAATAGAGCAAGACCCTGTCAATCAATCAATCAAGCAAGCAAGCAGGCAAGCAAGGAAGCAAGCAGTAGAGCCAGAAGTTGAACTTCATTGTTGGTGCTCCTGACTACCATACTGTTTCAAAAGACAAAAAAAAAAAAGGTGGTAATTGGACTTTAACCCTATCCTCAAGTCACATAATTAAGGATATTTACAAACGAAACTCAAACACGAGAGGGAAAAGGGAAATGATCTGTTGTTTCGTATCTTTTTTTTTTTTCCAGTTTTTTGAGACAGGGTCTCCCTCTGTCACCTAGGCTGGAGTGTGTGGTGTGTGGTGTGATCACAGCTCATTACAGCTTCAATCTCCTGAGCTCAAGTGATCCTCTTGCCTCAGCCTCCTGAGTAGGTGGGACCACAAGCACACACCACCATAGCTAGTTAATTTTTAGAAATTTTTTTATAGAGGCAGGGTCTCACCATGTTGCCCAGGCTGGTCTTGACCTCCTGGGCTCCAGTGATCCTTCCACCTCGGCCTCCCAAAGTGCTGGGATTACAGGCATAAGCCCAGCCTGTTTCATGTGTTTAGAATGTTAGCTTGCAGGCTAACTAGATATCTAGTGAAGGGTGAGAAAAGTCACATCATTTTGTTGTAGTGAAAAAAAAAATTGTCTTAATTGGAAATTATACCCTTTCCAAGAATAAGATTTTTGACACTGAATTGGGGGTGTCAATCTCTTTTTTTTTTTTTTGAGACAGAGTTTCGCTCTTGTCACCCAGGCTAGAGTACAATGACACGATCTCGGCTCACTGCAACCTATGCCTCTCAGGTTCAAGTGATTCTCCCGCCTCAGCCTCCTGAGTAGCTGGGATTACAGGTGCCTGCCACCCCACCCAGCTAATTTTTGTATTTTTAGTAGAGGCAGGGTTTTACCATGTTGTCCAGGCTAGTCTCAAACTCTTGACCTCAGGTGATCCACCTACCTCAGCCTCCCAAAGCACTGGGATTACAGGCGTGAGCCACCACGACCGGCCTATCGATCTAATTTCTGATATCAGTTACTCTTGTTGATAAAGCTGTTTAATTATTCCAAAGAAGTTAACCTCCCAAAACAATTTACATCATTAGTAGAGAGAAAAAAAAATACAAAACATGTATCACACTTAGAAAAAGCAGAAATATGTTTATAACTGCAAAAGAGGCATATATTAGAAGAGACAGTTAATAGTTAACTGTGCCTACTGAAAAGAGGTGAATGTATCTCTCCTCATGTATAAATGGTGAGCATAAATTAGTAAGCCTAAATTTTCAAAAAGAGGAGGTGATTATATATGTAGCATTCAAACAATGGTGCTGTCAAAATCAGTTCATAAGCCACACTGAAAACCTAGCCTTGTTATTTCAGTCATATGCTACTACTGGTAGTACTAGTACCATGTGTTTGAGACAAGGTCTCATTCTCTTCCCCAGGCTGGAGTGCAGTGGTACAAACATGGCTCACTGCAACCTCGACCTCCTGAGCTGAGCCCAAGCAATCCTCCTGCCTCAGCCTCTCGAGTAGCTGGGACCACAGGCGCACATCACCATGACTGGCGATTTTATGTTTTTGGTCAAGATGGCGTTTCGCCATGTTGCCCAGACCAGTCTTGAACTCCTGGGCTCAAGCGATCCTCTACCTTGGCCTCCCAAAGTGGTGGGATTACAGGCGTGAGCCACCATGCTGGGCCCCATTCAACAGATATTTATTGCTCACCTACCACTGTTCTAGGAGACGGGGGTGAGGTGGCGAACAACACAAAGCCCCTACTTTCATAGAGCTTACATTGCAGGAAAGTATTACAAAGAAATTGTGGCTCAGTTACCAGATGTGTCAGACTCTAAAGCCTATACCATATCTTTCAACCATGTCATCTCTCAGTGGATACAGCTTTTCCCTAAAAGTATATGCCTAAGCATGCAGTCTTGACACTACAGTCTAGACCAATTTAAGCTTTCTCTCTGTTGGCAGTCTAGTGACATCTTCGCAATAAAGTGTTCCTTCTCCAACTCTCAAAGTATAAAAACCTCCCTATTGGCCAGGCACAGTGGCTGACACCTGTAATCCCAGCACTTTGGAAGGCCGAGGCCAGCAGATCACGAGGTCAGATCGAGACCATCCTGGCTAACACGGTGAAACTCTGTCTCTACTAAAAAAAAATACAAAAAATTAGCCGGGCATGGTGGCGGGTGCCTGTAGTCCCAGCTGCTTGGGAGGCTGAGGCAGGAGAATGGCGTAAATAAACCTGGGAGGCGGAGCTTGCAGTGAGCCGAGATCACGTCACTGCACTCCAGCCTGGGCAACAGAGGGAGACTCCATCTCAAAATAAATAAATAAATAAATAAATAAATATAAAAATAAAATAAACCACCCTATCAGGCCAGGTGTGGTGGCTCACGCCTGTAATCCCAGCACTTTGGAAGGCCTAGGAGGGCGGACCACGAGGTCAAGAGATGGAGACCATCCTGGCCAACATGGTGAAACCTTGTCTTTACTAAAAATACAAAAATTAACCAGGTGTGTTGGCGCACGCCTGCAGTCCCAGCTACTCGGGAGGCTGAGGCAGGAGAACTGCTTGAACACGGGAGGCGGAGGTTGCAGTGAGCCGAGATTGCCCCACTGCACTCTAGCCTGGCGACAGAGCGAGACTATGTCTCAAAAAAACAAAAACAAAAAACACAACTGCCCTATCAGTGGGAAACATATATTGACATGTATAAACTACCCTCTCTCACTAATCTCTAAACTACCTGAGGGCAAGATCCATGTCTTAGCCATCTTTATAAGTCTAGAAGATGATATACACAGTAGATATTCAATAAATTGTTGAGAGGAATTCATGACAGTAGTTTCAACAGAGTTGAGGGTAGAAGTCAGACTGCAATGAATGAAGGAGTAAATGGAAGAAAAGAACGTAGAGTCCGCTTCTTAAGGACAAGTCTAGAAAGGAAAAGCAGGACAAATGGTAGTAATTTGAAGGGAAATATGATCACAGGAAAGTTCCCTATATTAAGAATGAGAAAGACTTGAACACAGTTGTTAAGGTAGTACAGCACAGACAAAAGAGCAGAGTTGAGAGTCAGGGAGACTTAAATTCTGGCCCTGTCACTTACAGTGACCTGTGACAACTACAGTGTCTGGTAAGCAGAAGGCATTCAACAAGTGGTTTCAATGATTATTACTACAGGTAGGAGTGGTGTTCTAACCCCTCCCACATATGTTGTGCTCCAGTCTGGATTCCCTAAGTCTGTGTATAATATGTGATGGCAAAGAAACAGGATCTTTTTTTCTTCTGTAACACTCATTGTGCTATTCCCATTTCGTTGTGACAGTCTGCATGAGCTCATGAATGCCTGCTGTGGAAAATTACTGACGTCACCAGCTGAATAACAGGCTATCTGGAGAGTAAGCAGATGAAACTGATGTTAAATTATCAAATGTACAAGATTTTGGGCTCCTGCCAAAACCTTCATTGAGAACTAAGAAGAGAAAAACTGAAAACACACAGAGCTTTTTTTAAGCTTCTGAGCCAGCAGGCTGTTCCTGCATGGACTCCAGCCACAGAAAGACGGCTGTAAAATAAGAGATGATTATCTCCTCACTTCCCTTCTCAGTGTTTCACCCTAATGTCGGGTTCATTTCTGTGAGGTTCTACCCCAGTTCACTTTTCTATCAACCTGACATGTTTCCAAATTCACGAGGTATGCGTTTTTATATTGAAGCAATTGTTTCTTTACAGCCTTTTAATGTTCTGGTCATGGGTTATGTTAACCTATTACCCATATCTGATCAGTAGATACCTCACCCTCTCCCGTCCCAGACCACACACCTCTACACTTAAAAAGGGACAGGGAGGGCTGGGCGCGGTGGCTCACGCCTGTAATCCCAGCACTTTGGGAGGCCGAGGCGGGCAGATCACAAAGTCAGGAGATCGAGACCTTCCTGGCTAACACGCTGAAACCCCGTCTCTACTAAAAATACAAACAATTAGCCGGGCGTGGTGGCAGGTGCCTGTAGTCCCAGCTACTCGGGAGGCTGAGGCAGGAGAATGGCGTTAACCCGGGAGGCAGAGCTTGCAGTGAGCCGAGATCGGGCCACTGCACTCCAGCCTGGACAACAGAGGGAGAGTCTGTCTCAAAAAAAAAATAATAATAATAAAAATAAAAAGGGACAGGGAGAAGAACTAAAGCTCAGGCTACTATGATAATTAGGGATGAAAAAGCTACATTCACTTAGGATTATCAAAAGCCAGGAAAGATAGCTATAAAATTACAAATTAATCGGGCGTGGAGCAGTGGCTCACGCCTGTAATCCCAGCACTTTGGGAGGCCCGAGACGGGCGGATCACCTGTGGTCAGGAGTTCGAGACCAGTCTGACCAACATGGCGAAAAACCCCGTCTCTACTAAAAATACAAAAATTAGCCGGGCGTGGTGGCGGGCGCCTGTAATCCCAGCTACTCGGGAGGCTGAGGCAGGAGAATCGCTTGAACCCGGGAGGCAGAGCTTGCAGTGAGCCGAGATCCCGCCACTGCACTCCAGCCCGGGCAAGAGCGAAACTCCCGTCTTAAAAAAAAAAAAAAAATAGAAAAGAAAAGAAAAAAAGAATTACAAATTAATCACCAAGAACAGAAATAGTGTAAAACAAAGATGTAATTCAATTGTTTAGAGTGCAGACGTAATTGGAACTAAAAGAGATGAGCAAGAAAAGTGGGAAACATATGTACCTACAAACCTAATCACAAACCTGTCACAAAAACTACGAGTAAACGAGTCGAAGTTGCAAATGCAGTTTTTGTGAATCAGAGTCTGATTTGACTTGAATTTACTAAGAAAGAATAAGAAAGGTGTAGAATATTCTAGGACATCTCTATCCCACCACAAAACAAAAAAGAGCCATCAACCCACCACAAATGTGCAGCGCGAGACTGGAAGACAGGCTAGTCACCCAGTCACTGAAAACAACCTTTGAAACATCTTTATTTTTCTTTCCAAATAAAAAAGAGCCTAGATCAGTAAACTAAGTATGAGAATAATTTTCAAAATTCCAGTCCTAGCCACATCGGGTGATTCTGGCTAACGTATGCCTCAGTTTCCCCCGTGCTAAAATACAAACACACCGGTGTTCCGAATCTCAGCCTGGATCCGAGCCCGAGTTCTGCACCTGGATCTGAATCTTAAAGGGAAAGCCGCAAGTTAAACCTGAGGAGGAGTCTGCAGCTGTCCCGGTGCCAGAGCCAGCCAGGCTTTTTTAAAAAAGCCCCCCGCATCAGGCACGGTTTCTGTAAAACCGCTCCCGGCTGCCAGCGCGGTGGATTCCGGCTCGCGCCCCGAACACCCAAGGTGGCCTCGGCCGTCTAGGGGCGGCCGGCCCGGGGGACGCAGCCGACCTCCCCGCCCCGCCGCTTCCCCGGCCCCCATTCCACCGGCGACGCGAGCAAGGTCGGCCCGGCGGCTCTCCGGCCCGAGGCGGTGCTTTTCTCTCGTGGGCGCCTTCGGCCCATACGTCCCTCGGTCAGACAGTCCGACCACAGCCGCCCCGCAGCCTCAGCCGGAGGGGAAATTGTAGGCGCCGGTGAGTCTCCGCTGACTCCCGCCCCGCACTCACCTGCCGCACGGGCCACCTCAGCGCCAATCCGGGTCGGGTTAGCAGCTTCCCCGCTCGCACCCAGTCAGCGCTCAGCCGCGCCTAAGCGCACGCGTGGCGGGGCGTGGCATGGGCGGCCGCGGGTCATGCTGGGGGCTGTAGTCGTTCCCGCCCACTAGGGGGGGCGCGTCCAGGAGCTTTGCTCCCCCATCCCAAGGCCGGCAGGCATAGCGATGATTTCCTCGTCTGCACCGCAGCCTGAGAAGCTTAGGACAGTATGGTGTGGACCAGCAGTCAGGGTGGGAGATAGACGCTGCCAATAACTTGCTAATTTTTTTTTTTTTTTTGAGATGGAGTCTCGCGGTGTCACCCAGGCTGAAGTGCAGTGGCGCGATCTCGGCTCACTGCAAACTCCACCTCCCAGGTTCAAGCAATTCTCTGCCTCAGCCTCCCAAGTAGCTGGGATTACAGGCGCCCGCCACCTCGCCCAGGTCATTTTTTTTGTATTTTTAGTACAGTATTTTTAGTAGAGACGGGGTTTCACCATGTTGGCCAGGCTGGTCTCGAACTCCTGACCTCAGATGATCTGCCCACTTCGGCCTCCCAAAGTGCTGGGATTACAGGCGTGAGCCACCGCACCAGGCCGGAAAACGAAATTTTCTGAGTACCTTCTGTGTCAGATCCTATGCTGTGCAATTCCCATCTCACCAACCCTCACATCCACCTAGTATTCATATTACCTTTCTAGGGACTCCTAACCCTTGTGCTTCCACTAAAGCTATGTTTACAAACATCAGGCTCTCCTGGTTCTTAAATGAGACTGAGCATCAGCCAGGGAAAGAGGGCATTAAGTGTCCAGGTGTCTGACTTCAGCTGAGCAGACATTTCATCAGTTGTCCCAAGTTCTGCCCAGAACCTGACATCTGGGTAGTTCTGATGCTGGAGTCCGTGTGAATTTAAACCAATCTTAAAGAATACAACAGCCTGGGTTAACATAGTGAGACCCTGTCTCTACAAAAAACAACAAAAAATCAACCAGGTGTGGTTGTGTGTGCCATAGTCCCAGCTACTCAAGAGGCTGAGGTGAGAGGATCGCTTGAGCCCAGGAAATCGAGGCTTAGTGAGCTGTGGTCATGCCACTGCACTCCAGCCTGGGCGACAGAGCAAGATCTTGTCTTTATATATATATATATAATATATAAATAATATATAACATATAACATTATTTATTTATTTATTTATTTATTTATTTATTTGAGACGGAGTCTCGCTCTGTCGCCCAGGCTGGAGTGCAGTGATGCAATCGCGGCTCACTGCAAGCTCTGCCTCCCGGGCTCACGCCATTCTCCTGCCTCAGCCTCACCGAGTAGCTGGGACCACAGGCGCCCGCCACCACGCCCAGCTAATTTTTTGTATTTTTAGTAGAGACGGGGTTTGCACCGTGGTCTCGATCTCCTGACCTCGTGATCTGCTCACCTCGGCCTCCCAAAGTGCTGGGATTACAAGCATGAGCCACCGTGCCCGGCCTAACATATAATTTATATATAACATATATATTATATATAATACATAATATATATTTAATAACATATATAAAATGTACATTTATGTATATATAAAATATACGTTATCTATATTATAATATATAATCTATATTATATATAATGTATGAATGTATATTTTATATATACATTATAATATATAATATAGATAATATAATCTAATTATATTATATAATATAGATTATATTATATATAATAAAATATATAATATATATTATATATAATAAAATATATAATATATATTATATATAATAAAATATATAATATATATTATATAATATATAACACATAATATATCATATATGACGTATATCATATATGATATATATTATGTGTATCATATATAATATATATTACATATATAATGATATATTATAATTACATATAATATATAATTATATATAATATATTATATATTATATATAATTATATATATTATATATGTAATATATAATAGGTTATATATAGATTATCTATATTATATATTTTATATATAATACATATGAATGTCTTTTATATGTATACATAAATGTACATTTAACATATGTTTATATATGTTAAATGTACATTTAACATTATATATGTTTTCCAGTGAACACGCAGACCACCCAATACATCAAATTAAAATGTTACATGGGAAAATCAGATTACAAAGTTGCATACAAGTATGTAAATACAAAAATAAAAGAGAATGGAAAAGGAAAGAAGACAGAGATGCACCAACAAATCCACCCATTCAAATAGTCCAGGAAGAAACCAAGTCAAATCGCCAATCACTGGAGATCATTAGTCTAACAGAATTGTTAGGACAGGAACAAGACTGTTATCTTATTTCCTTATTTTCTATAAGGAAATGTATTAACTAAAATCCATGGTATCCTATATCCCCAGTATCTGTTATGTAATATAAATTCTCACATTACAGATAAACTGATAGCAGTTGCTGCCTCTAAGTTGCCCATAGCAGAGAAGGAAGTAGACAGAATATCTGGTCAAAGTCCAGTGACTTAATTTCCTGTGTCAGACTTAGTATCCTTTCAAGATTTTTTTTCTTTTTTCAGACGGAGTCTCACTCCGTTGCCCAAGCTGGAGTACAGTGGCATGATCTTGGCTCACTGCAACTTCTGCCTCCCAGGGTCAAGCAATTCTCCTGTCTCAGCCTCCGGAGTAGCTGGGACAATAGGCGCCTGCCACCACGCCGGGCTAATTATATTTTTAGTAGAGACGGAGTTTCACCTTGTTGGTCAAGCTGGTCTCAAACTCCTGACCTCAAGTGATCCACCTGCCTTGGCCTCCCAAAGTGTTGGGATTACAGGCTGAGCCATCACCGCACCTGGCCCTTTTCAAGATTTTTTAAAGAGATGAATAGAGCAACTCTTTCTGGAAGTTGAGCAAATGGCTCTATGCTATCCCTGCTTGCTTGCTATACTGGCCTATATTTAGAATTTGGTTTTCGGAATTGCCTTCTATTGTTATTCCCAAAAGGTTGAGCTCTTCTCTTAGGTTGGCTTTAAGTGACAAGGTCTCGCTATGTCACCCAGCCTGGACCGAACTTTTGGGCTCAAGTGACCCTATCGCCTCAGCTTTCCAAGTAGCTGGGACTGTAAGTGCACATCATCGCAACCTGCTTTTCTGGCTACTTTTACATAAAACTGGAACCGATTCAGCCTCCTCTCCCTCACAACATTCCTCATGAGGCAGTCTTCCAGCTTCTGCCTGACCTGGGGGATTGAGGGTGGGTTGCTAATCTCAGTGGTTTCAATGTCTGGCCCCAAGCCAGTCTCAGAGCCTTAATAATGGGTATTGATCTCAGTATGTCTCTTGGGGCAACACACAATCAAGTCACTCTTCCTCCACACGGCAATATTTGAAGTGCCAACGAGTTTTCTCCTGTATAGGATAAAGAACCCTAACATTCCTCCACTACAAGATCTTTTTGGAGGTTGGCTCTCCAGTTCATCTCTGTTCCTCAGACTGGGTATCCAAAATTGAATGTAATGCCAAGAGTGCGGAGCATTAAGCCTCTGGTGGCTTTTTGGGCACTGGACAACCATTAACACCTCCTAAAACAGTTTTCTCTCAGTTCTGGTGCATACTGAGTTTAAGATTATTTACACTGATCTTTATTAACTTTTTGCTCTTAGTTTAGGGCACATCATTTCAGCCTATTTAGGTTAGAGATGAAAACTTATTTTACCAAATAAACGTACTTGTTAATTCTCCCAGTTTTGTGTCATCTGCAAATCTGGTAAACAAAAGCTTTCATTTTCATCTATGCTGAAAAATATGTAGGATGAGAATGGGCTAAATAACACTAGCGCTCTCCTGGCAGGTAGGTAATTAACTCAATCTTTGGCTACAGTTGCTTCAATCAGCTATAAATCCATGCAACAACGAAGTCAGGTGTGCAGTGGCGGAAGCTGGAAGACTGCCTAGTTGCCAAGTATCTGATGCGCTCTTGCTATTGGAAATAAATACAACAAGGAACGACACAGACAACGTTCTTGTCCAATGGCACTTGCTTACATTGTAAACAAGTAAAAAAGAAAACAAGATTAGGCCAGGCGTGGTGGCTCATGTCTGTAATCCCAGAATTTTGGGAGGCTGAGACGGGTGGATCACTTGAGGTCAGGAGTTCAAGACCAGCCCAGCCAACATGGCAAAACCCCATCCCTGGCCGGGTGCGGTGGCTCACGCTTGTAATCTCAGCACTTTGGGAGGTCGAGGTGGGCAGATCATGAGGTCAGGAGATCGAGACCACGGTGAAACCCCGTCTCTACTAAAAATACAAAAAATTAGCCGGGTGTGGTGGCGGGCGCCTGTAGTCCCAGCTACTCGGAGAGGCTGAGGCAGGAGAATGGCGTGAACCCGGGAGGCGGAGCTTGCAGTGAGCCGAGACTGTGCCACTGCACTCCAGCCTGGGCCACAGAGCAAGACTCCGTTTCAAAAAAAAAACAAAAACAAAAACCCCATCCCTTCTAAAAATACAAAAATTAGCAAGGCATGGTGGCAGGTGCCTATAATCCCAGCTACTTGGGAGGCTGAGGCTGAAGAATCGCTTGAACCTGAGGGGCCGAGATTGCAGTGAGCCAAGATTGTGCTACTGCACTCTAGTCTGGGTGACAGAGCAAGCCTCAACAACAAAATCCATGCAACAAGGAACAAAGACTGTCAGGGGCCCTGATGACATCAATATACTCAATTAGCATTTCCCTGCTACATAAGCCTTATCAAAAGATGAAATGAGGTTGGGCACAACCTCAGCTGAATAAGCGTGATGGTCACATCAGGGTTTGTTTTTTTTTTTTTAAGTATTTACTGTAGTTCCAAACTTCATTACTTATACTAGCCAAAAATAACCGAAATAAAAGGTATCTGACGATTGACTCAATCACTGAGTCCAGGTTATTTTGCTAGACCTAGATCAAATTCACTTTTAGAAGACAGGACCAGAAATTTCTTGCTACTTTATAAGCAAATGAACACGTGAAAAGGACTAAACTTGAGGCAGCTGGAAAATGTGCCTTGAAAGAACAGAGATCAAGTATGAACTACATTTATTATGCAAGAGCAGAGTAAACTTCAACGCTCTTTGTTTTTGCATTGTTGAGAAATGTGAGACTTTGAGAAACGGGAAAGCACCATGGGAAGAAGAAAGTGCTGTATTAATTTAAGGTAACAATTCTCGAGGTAAAATAAGGCATTACAGTAACACAATTTTCATGCCTCAGCAATTAACAATGATTTTCGTTTAATTCTCTTCCAACTCTACAGACATAATTCTGCTTTCACCTTCATCACACTTTCATATGGTTTTAACAGGGGATACACCTCCTCTTCTAAGAATCTCTGCACCTGCCAGAGGAAAGCAAATACAAGACAAAAGAAAATGTTAAGATATTAGCAGATAATACCTTTTCCAATGTCAGGGGATGCCACTGAAACCTAATTTGATGAAGGTTTTACTCCACCACTGAGCTTGTTTTCCTCAACTGCCTATCCAGAATTCCTGCCTAGACGCAGGTGATTCAACCACCATGCCTACGTGCCCACTAACCTTTCCCGCAAACTGGCCCAGCCTGTGTTCTCTCAGGTGGTTTCACCATTTCCATCCAACCTAAAAATCACCACAGCTTCTTTCCTCCTGCTTCCCAGCCCTCTTCAAGTAGCCACTAAGAGCTTAACCTCCTCTCCCTCCCCGGTCTGTGTCTCTCACCACTGCCTTCACTCAAAGCTCTCATCATCTACTGCTTGGCCCGTTGCAGTAGCCTCCTTATTGGTCTCCTACCTCCAGTTTTAGTCTTTTAGCCCTCAGTCCTTGCACGTACTGCTTGGTATTATAATGACCTATTTACAAGTATTCACCACTAAGTTCTGAGCTCTCTGAAGATGAGGATTATCTATTCATCTTTGTATTTTTTTTGAGACAGGATCTCATTTTGTCACCCAAGCCAGAGGGCAGGGGAATGAATATGGCTCACTGCAGCCTTGACCTCCTAGGCTCAAGCTATCATCCCGCCTCAGGCCCCTGAGTAGCTAAGACTACAGGCGCACGCCACCACACCTGGCTAATTTTTGTATTTTTTTTGTATAGACAAGGTTTCACCATGTTGCCCAGGATGTTCTTGAACTCCTGAGCTCAAGCAATCCTCCTGCCTCGGCCTCCCAAAGTGCTAGGATTACTGGTGTGAGCCACTGCGCCCGGCCTATCCATTTTTAAATCCCCAGAATTAAATACAGTACCTGAACACATACTGAGCACCTAGTATATACTCCGGCATTTCAATCATTACAACACTGAGATATTTACTTTTATTCTTTCAGCCAGTAAATGCCAGAGGTTAGGATTTAACCCAGATCCACTTGACAATAAAACCTAATTCTTTGTCCATTATACCACATTCTCAAGACCAAAAGAGAATTCCAAAAAATCTACACAAAGAAATAAAGGCAGCTCAAAAAAGCTGTTGGTCAGTTGTGGGGGCTCACGCCTATAATCCCAGCACCACTGCACTCCTGCCTGGATGAGAGAGAGAGACTCTGTCTCAAAAAAAACAAAACAAAACAAAACAGAAACAAAACCCAAATCTCTAAGTTTTAGCCAGCAACCTGCTCTGATTTCCTTCTAACTAGGCCCATTCCCACCATACCTCCTATAAAGCAAAAACATCAAAGAGAGTACCCTAGGTTCTGCTGCCCAGCAGAAAAGAGGCTTCTCAGAAGCGTTCTGATGTCTGCTTACCTGCTGGCAGGCACGACCAGTGAAAGAAGAAGGATCCAGTAAACGATCCAATTGGGAGTGAATGGGACTGAAGTAGGCATCAGCCTGGATACGCTCTATGAGGTCATTGTCACCCCCTTCCTGCTTAACCACAGAAGCTGCCTGCTGAGAAAGCACTCTGATTTTCTCATGGCAATCCTGGGAAGACAGTGAAGTATTGTCAGTTCTCTACTATCAGGGCGTTTGAACACTTTAAAAAAGTCATCAGATACTTCCCATCCATGCAGTCTACACAGCTCTACACAAAACCCCTCTAGGTTGAGGTGGTTCCCGTGTCTGGCTGTACCAGGGTCTTCACTACTCTCTGCCCACATCTTAGGACAAGCCTGAAATGAATGCCGACCTTGCTCTGGCCCTCTCCTGTAAAGCCTCATGAATCATTTGCTCTTGTTTCCTGCTCACTTCCTACAGAATGTCAGACCTCATTCCTTCACTAGGAGTGGACTTTTCCTACAAGTGATTAAGTAATTCACTTTAACAAACTCAGTTCACCAAAATCACCCTCCATAGATGGCAGATTATGGCCACTGCTCTGTACCATTACTGTGACTGAAGGTAATGACATAAACACCTTCATCTGCTCTCCTTCACAGAGAAGAGAGCAGGACCAAACGTGCACTCAACTTATCGAGGAACATGAGGGGTTACAAACCTGGCGGCTACCTCCAGCTTTGACCATGGCCATGATGATGTTCTCTGTGGCCATGAAAGGCAGCTCTTGCCGAATACGCCGTTCAATTACCTACAGGAAAAGATAAAGTGAATGACCAAGAAAGGTGCCTCAAGGCTAAAGTCATAAACACAGCAGGATGTCAAACAAAATGCACAGCACAGACACTAACTACCACATTATGGAGACAGTAATGGATTGTTTTATTCTATATGTTTTTTCAGTTTTCTTACAAACTCAGACTTCTGATTTTTTTTTTTTTTTTTTGAGACAGAGTCTCACTCTGTCGCCCAGGCTGGAGTGCAGTGGCTTGATCTCGGCTCACTGCAAGCTCCGCCTCCTGGGTTCACACCATTCTCCTGCCTCAGCCTCCTGAGTAGCTGGGACTACAGGCGACCGCCACCACACCCGGCTAATTTTTGTATTTTTAGTCGAGACGGGGTTTCACTGTGTTAGCCAGGATGGTCTTGATCTCCTGACCTCGTGATCTGCCCGCCTCGGCCTCCCAAAGTGCTGGGATTACAGGCGTGAGCCACCACGCCCAGTCAGACTTTTGATTTTTAAAAAGGAAATATTAACTTAAAAGAAGTTACCACATATAATTATTATTATTTTTTTTTGAGATGGAGTTTTGTTTTTGTTGCCCAGGCTGGAGTACAATGGCACAATCTTGGCTCACTGCAACTTCCACCTCCTGGGTTCAAGCAATTTTCCTGCCTCAGTCTCCCGAGTAGCTGGGATTACAGGCATCCGCCACCATGCCCAGCTAATTTTTGTATTTTTAGTAGAGACAGGGTTTTACCATGTTGGCCAGGCTAGTCTTGAACTCCTGACCTCAGGTGATCTGCCCGCCTCGGCCTCCCAAAGTGCTGGAATTACAGGCATGAGCCACCACGCCTGGCTTGAAAGAATTCTTAAAACCCCTATTTGTTACATATCAGTGCTCAGCCTCAAGAGCTAAGTATAGGAGAGAAATGAACCCATCTGCCTCAAGTACTTAAAAACAGGCAAATGGAGCCATCTACTCTGCCTAGTCACACCAGAGCTGATGATTCATGCTGCTATCGTTTAAGGCAATTTAAAATACTTCTTTTTCTGTTTCTATAAATGTGTCTATGAATTCCACAGAGCTAGTTCCCTAGAGCTTCTGAACTGAAGGATGAGCTCGGGTGGTATGAATGCCTATCGGATCAGAATACAGCTCCCTCAACACACCCCACAGCACCCTCCCTCCCACATTCTAACCCCTCCCTAATACTTTACTTTTTAATTGAGGCTTCTTACTTTGGGGTACACGACCAATCCTTCAGAAATGTTCTGCAGAGTATTCAATATAGTATCTGCGGTAAGAAATGCCTCGGCCAAACAGATTCGCCTAGAAAACAAATAGCCATTCAGTATCTCTTTAAACAAATAATTTCAGTGAAATGCAGAGTGTGTCCCAACAAGTTGCCCTACTGACTGTACTCTCTGGATAATTTCCTTCAATCTTATGATTACCCCAATGACCTCATGACCCTCAAATCTGTCACCTCTAGGCCAGACCACCTGCTCAAGTGCCAGACCTTATACCTACTGAGACGTGCACCTGGTTGATCCATAGGTACCTCAATCCCCAAACTGAACTCAGCCACTTTCTCATTCCTCCTACTCACCATTACAAACCTGCCATTCCTCCCTCGTAGCTCCTGCCTCAGTAAATGGCAGTAGCTCCCAAGTCACCAAGTTCTTTATACTCATTCCGGTCAACCACCAGGGCTGGGCTGGCCAGTCTGCCTTCAACTCTGGATCTCTATCCTTCCTCTCCATTTACATGGCCACTCCACCAACGTGGCCTCAGACTTTTAAAGTAGCCCCTAACTTGTTCTGACATGATCCCTGTCTCCTTACAGCCAACTCTCCAAACTGTTGCTAGGGTCTTTTAGCAGGCAAATCAGCAGACCTACAGGGTCACACCTTGCTAAAAAGTATTCAATGGCTGACTTCTGAATGAGTTCACATGACTTATTTCCAGAGATAAATCCTGGATTATGCACAGATCCCAGAAAGCTAGGTTTAACTATACATCCATATCCACTCAAGAAATTCCAGCACAATGCAAGCAGGCGAGAGTAATGTCAATCTGCTTTAAATGAGTATATACATAAAACAGAAAATGATGCGTGTGTTGGCACCTCATCAGTAGTTACAAATTATTTCTGACTCATCTCATAGCTAATAAAGATGTCATTGTGCCTAGACACCATAACTGGCCATCTGTCTGCCTTCAGAAAAGACCCAGAAGACCTTTCATAAACTGGCTACTATCTGTGACCACGTCCTGCCCCACCTCCTGGCACATGTTGACTTCATTCCCCAGGGCTACTCAAGTAGTAGTAACTCCCTCAAGTGTGTTTTCTCCTGCTTTGTGCCGTTATAATGCTCCCGATCTTGTCTTTACAAGGTGCATGTATTTCTTAAGTCTTAAGGCATCACCTCTACTGTGAAGCTTTCTGACTCCTCAAACACTATTCCTTCCTCTTTGCTCCACAGTACCCAGTACACACTCCAATTGTAACACTTATCACACTGTCCTTTTTATGTTTCTGCCTCCCTGCTAGACTCTGGACTCCTTGGAGATAAGGAGACTGTAGAGATGCTCAAATATGTCCTTTTACTTCTAGGTCCCTCCTTCAGACCTCCTCTCAACTTGGTGTATGTGACGTCCCTGTGCCACTGACCGGTTGGCACTATCATCCAGTGTGCGTTCAAACCACTGGACAGATGCTGTCTGTAGAGGGTCCATGACAAGGGTCATCAGGTGGCGGGCAAGACTGCAGCAACGTTCTGAACGCATGGGATTCCGCTTATATGGCATCGCACTTGAGCCTGCCCATATAAAAAAGGACAAGATGCAAAGGCAGAAAGACTTCAGAGCATAGTGAATAGGCAAGCATGCTGCTGAATGAGCTCTCAGCCCCCATCCACAGCCCTCCAGCAGTTCTGTGTGCTCACAGGCCTCTACACAGCACTCACCAATCTGCTGTTTTTCAAAGGGTTCCTCCATCTCCTTGAGGTTTGCCAGGAGGCGTATGTCGGTGCAAATCTGGGGGAGGCAGGGGAATAAGCATCACCCCACACTGTCAGTGTGCAGGACAGTCTGGGAGCTGTGACTAGGCTGATGAAGGAGATGAACTCTTAGGTGTGCTGTGGCTGAGCTGAAGACCAGCGCGTCCTCCCAAAGAGCTCCTGCAGAGTGTCTTACTCAGACTCCTCTCTGTTCCCGAAGGGCTGGGATGACAAATTCAAGGAGCATGAAAACGCTTTTGTGAAACACTGCTTAAGGCATCATGGAAAGACAATCACAAGATTAATTTAGGATGGGCGTGGTGACTCACACCTGTAATCCCAGCACTTTGGGAGGCTGAGGTGGGTGGATCACCTGAGGTCAGGGGTTCGAGACCAGCCTGGCCAACATGGTGAAACCCTGCCTCTACTAAAATTAGCCAGGCGTTGTGGTGCATGCCTGTAATCCCAGCTATTTCGGAGCTCGCTTGAACCCAGGAGGCGGAGGTCGCAGTGAGCCGAGATCATACCATTGCACTCCAGCCTGGGCAACAAGAGCGAAACTCCATCTCAAAAAAAAAGATTAATTTAATACACCACTGAACAAGATGGATGTTTTGCAGTGCTTGGGATAACTTTAAAGAAAATGCCAAAACTAGTCTTCCCCTTAAGGGTTTCATTCACAGACCACAAATTATTAAAACTAATGTATAATATTGCTTGAGAGAGATGGTTAAGTCAAAGTCTGAGGCTAATTCAGTCTGTGGTGCCCAAAGCTCCTGTCCCCGCCCCACATGCTGTCATCACTCACCTTGTGCACTGATGCCCCCAAGCTAGCCAGCACAGACAGTACTTCAATATCCACTTTTCGTGTATATGTCTGCCCTGTGATGATGAAAGCTCTAGGAATAAGTACAAGAGAGACTTAGGTTAAAATATTTTAAAGCCATTGCAGTGGTGCATGACTGTAGTCCCAGCTACCTAGGAGGCTAAGGGAAGAGGATTGCTTTAACTCAGGAGGTTGAGGCCAGCCTAAGCATCATTGGGAGACTCTTACAAAATAATAATAATTCAAAATATGACTCTGTCAAACAAGGAAAAACACATCCTAAAAAAAAGCTTGGTCTTATTGGTATGCTAAGTTATACTCAACCAGTGGACCTGAGTGGTAACTTGCTCCTGGAATAAACTATTCTTCCACCCTTTTCACTAATACTCAGGACACTGGCCTGACTCAAGAAGGATACATGGTGCAATGTGCCCATGTCCAGCCACAGCCCAACAGAAATGCCTGGGAGAAGGAGCCACGGTGGAACCTGGTGGACCTCAATGGAAATGGTCAGATTTAGCCTAACCTGTTGGGGGCCCTAAGTAAAGAAACAAAAACGGTAACAACATGGATAACTGTATTCTAAAGAAACCAGAAGTAAATCATTTTCTTTTTTCCTATAGATTATACAAAAAGAGAATGCAGGTTGGGCATGGTGGCTCATGCCTACAATCCTAGCACTTTGAGAGGCTGAGGCAGGTGGATTGCTTGATCTCAGGAGTTGGAGATCAGCCTGGGCAACATGGTGAAACCCCGTCCCTACAAAAACAATACAAAAATTAGCCAGGCATGCCTGTAGTCATAGGGGGCTTAGGTGGAAGGACTGCTTGAAACTGGGAGGTGGAGGCTGCTGTGAGCCAAGATCACACCGCTGCACTCCAGCCTGGGTGACAGAGTAAGACCCTGTCTCAAAAACAATAATAAAATAAAATAAAATCCAGAAAATATGTCAGCAAGACAATTAGGCGGAAAAAAAAAAAAGAATCCAGATAATAAGAAAATAAAACCCAGGATAGAGACAGAAAAAAAAAATAGGTGGAAGAAAAAGGCGAAAATTTTCAGGTCAAACCTGGAGGTATACTCAACATAGGACTTTCATCAACTTAACATGGAGGTCAACACATTCCCATTTACCTACCTCTTAAATCCTGCCTTTTCTGTCACCATCTTGTCAAGCTGCTCTACCTTGGAAAGAAAAGACACATGCTTATAATAATTCCAGGTGTCCAGTATGAGAAAGCCTCAACCTGTCATCCTACCCAGGTCTTGCCCCACCAACCCCCACAACTTCCTTCCAGTCCAAAGACCCCACCCATCCCACAATCAATCTCTCCTATCATCCTCAAAGGCAGCCTTGTCTCTTAGGCTCCACCATTGAGTTTCTGTGTCCTGCAGGTCACTTTCAGAGTACCTTATGGTCATCTCCCTCAAAGAGCTGCAGGAAACTGGCCTGAGTCCCAGTGGTGCCCTTTACTCCCCGGAAGCGCAGGTCATCTCGGACACGCTTCAAGTTCTGGAGATCCATGCAAAGATCCTGAATCCAAAGACAGCAACGTTTCCCAACTGTGGTCAGCTGTGCAGGCCTGAAAACCCAAAGAGAACACATGGAAGTCTCAGACCAAGACCTTACATCATCAAGGTTTCATTGCTTCTTTTAATAACCACCATTACCCCTTGGAGGGAGAACAATTTAAGAGAGGGAATAACTGGTAAAGATAAAACAGGAGCTAAAATCTTTAACCAAATAATCGTTATGGAGATTCAATGTCATTTACAAATAGTCAAGGAATATGAAACTAAAAGGCAATTAGCATAGTTCTTTCTTCATCAAGAGGCAATTTTAAAATTATTATTTCTAGACTGGGTCTTGCTCTGTCACCCAAGCTGGAGTGCAGTGGCATGAACATAGCTGACTGTAGCCTCGACCTCCTGGGCTCAAGTGATCCTTCTGCCTCAGCCTTCCATGTAGCTGGGACCATAGGCACGCAATACCATGCCTGGCTAATTTTTAAATTTTTTGTAGTGATGGGGTCTCACTTTGTTGTCCAGGCTGGTCTCAAACTCTATGTCTCAAACGATCCACCTGCTTCAGCCTCCCAAAGTGTTGGGATTACAGGCATGAGCCACTGTGATGCACAGCAAGAGGCATTTATTATAAGGGCAGGGACAATGTCCCTTTTGTTCATGGCTATATCCACAGACATTGGTAAGAAATACATTAGATACTCGTGTAATATTTGCCAAGTATCTGATGTGCTCTTACTATTGGAAATACAACAAAGAATAACACAGACAGGGCCCTTGTCCAATGGCACTTGCTTACACTATAAACAAGTAAAAAAGAAAACAAAACAAGTTTAGGCCAGGCGTGGTGGCTCATGCCTATAATCCCAGCACTTTGGGAGGCTGAGACGAGTGGATCACTTGAGGTCAGGAGTTCGAGACCAGCTTGGCCAACAGAGACAGGTAAAACCCTGTCTCTAGTAAAAATACAAAAAATTAGGTAGGCGTGGTGTCAGGTGTTTGTAATCCCAGCTACTTGGGAGGCTGAGGCAGGAGAATCACTTGAACCTGAGAGGCAGAGGTTGCAACGAGCTGAGACTGTGCCACTGCACTGCAGCCTGGGCGACACAGCCAGACTCTGTCTCAAAAAAACAAATGAAAAAAAAGAAATAAGATGAATTATTGAGATTTTAAGTGCTAAAAGAGTAAAAGAACGATGAAGATAATGGTGATGGCTGCTCTAGATTGGAAGTAGAGGAAAGCCTTTGTGAGGAGTCGAGATCCAGTGAGGAGTAGTCATGCTATGGAGAACAACCACACAACACACATAAGCAGAGGACTCGAACACAGCAGCGAACGGCTTTGTTTCCAGAGTTAAGCCTAAATCAAAGTAGGGCGCCATGGCTCACACCTGTAATCCCAGCACTTTGGGAGGCCAAGGAGGGCGGATGACCTGAGGTCGGGAGTTTGAGACCAGCCTGACCAACACAGAGAAACCCCGTCTCTACTAAAAATATAAAACTAGCCAGGCGTGGTGGTGCATGCCTGTAATCCTAGCTACTCGGGAAGCTGAGGCAGGAGAATCACTTGAACCCAGGAGGTAGAGGCTGCAGTGAGCCAAGATTGTGCCATTGCACTCCAGCCTGGACAACAAAAGCGAAGCTCCATGTCAAAAAAAAAAAAAGCCTAAATCAAGCCACTGAAGGTCTGTTTCTGAACATAAAACATAATTACGAGGCCAGGTGCGGTGTCTCACGCTTGTAATCCCAGCACTTTGGGAGGCCGAGGCAGGTGGATCACTTGAGGCCAGGAGTTTGAGACCAGCCTGGCTAACACGGTAAAACCCTGTTTCTACAAAAAATACAAAAACTGGCCAAGTGTGGTGGCGCACACCTGTAATCCCAGGTACTTGGGAGGCTGAGGTGGTAGAATCGCTTGAATCCGGGAAGCAGAGGCTGCAGTGAGCCAAGATTGCACCACTGTACTCCAATCTAGGTGACAGAGTGAGACCCTGTCTCAAAACAAAACAAAAAACCAAAATATATAATTATGAATAAGTTGCCCTAATGTCCAATTTCTTTCTTTTTTGACACAGGGTCTCACTCTGTCACCCCAGGCTGGCACGCACTGGTATAATCACAGCTCATTGTAGCCTCAGTCTGCTGGGGTCAAGCCATCCTCCTGCCTCAGCCTCCTGAGTAGCTGGAACTACAGGCACAAGCCACCACACCTGGCTAACTTCTTTTTTTTTTTTTTTAAGAGCCATGGTCTCCCTATGTTGCGCAGGCTGGTCTCGAACTCCATGCCTCAAGCTATCCTCCTGCCTTGGCCCCCCAGAGTGCCAAGATTACAGCCATAAGTCACTATGATCAGCCTAATTTCTTTCTTTTTTTTTTTGGAGACGGAATTTCGCTCTGTCGCCTAGGCTGGAGTGCAGCGGCGCGACCTTGACTCACTGCAACCTCTGCCTCCGGGGTTCAAGTGATTCTCCTGCCTCCGCCTCCTGAGTAGCTGGGATTACATGCATGCGCCACCACACCCAGCTATTTGTGTATTTTTAGTACAGACGGAGTTTCACCATGTTGGCCAGGCTGGTCTTGATTTCCTGACCTCGTGATCCACCTGCCTCGGCCTCCCAAAGTGCTGGGATTACAGGTGCGATCCACTGCACCCGGCCGCCCAGCCTAACTGCCCAGCCTAATTTCTTTTTTTTTTTAGGTGGAGTCTCGCTCTGTCACCTAGGCTGGAGTGCAATGGCGCAATCTTGGCTCACTACAACCTCCGCCTCCCAGGTTCAAACAATTCTCCTGCCTCAGCCTCCCGAGTAGCTGGGACTATAGGCATGCAGCACTGTGTCCGGCTATTTTTTTTTTTTTTTTTTTGTATTTTTAGTAGAGACAGGGTTTCACCATGTTAGCCGGGCTGGTCTTGAACTCCTGACCTCAGGTGATCCACCTGCCTTGGCCACCCAAAGTGCTGAGATTACAGGCAGGAGCCACCACGCCCGGACCCAGCCTAATTTCTGATAGATAACCTAACCTATTCCAAATGGAATTTCTTTCCTCTTAGGCTAATGACACTGACAGCTAGGAACATCAAGGCATAACACTAGGAATGTCCATTGGAGGCACATCACAAGCTACAGTATATCCCCAAAATTAATCTTACTGTTTTCCTTGTTAACTGCTAACAGATTATTGGTATAAGCAAAGAAAGAAGTAAATTAGCATGGACTTGTTCATGGCCGCATTATTCATAGTAGTCAAAAAGTAGAAATTACTCGGCCAGGCGCGGTGGCTCACGCTTGTAATTCCAGCACTTTGGGAGGCCAACGCAGGCGGATCACGAGGTCCGGAGATCGAGACCACGGTGAAACCCCGTCTCTACTAAAAATACAAAAAAATTAGCCGGGCGTGGTGGCGGGCGCCTGTAGTCCCAGCTACTCGGAGAGGCTGAGGCAGGAGAATAGCGTGAACCCGGGAGGCGGAGCTTGCAGTGAGCCGAGATTGCGCCACTGCACTCCAGCCTGGGCGACAGAGGGAGACACTGTCTCAAAAAAAAAAAAAAAAAAAAAAAAAAAAGTAGAAATTACCCAAATGTCCATCAGTTGTTGACAACTGGGTAAATGAAACATGGTACAACCATACAGTGGAACGTTTTTCAGTCATAAAAAGAACCGAAGTTCTGATTCAACATGGATGTTGAAAACAGCAAAATAAGCCAGACACTACCGGGCGCGGTGGCTCACGCTTGTAATCCCAGCACTTTGGGAGGCCGAGGCGGGCGGATCACGAGGTCAGGAGATCGAGACCACGGTGAAATCCCGTCTCTACTAAAAATACAAAAAATTAGCCAGGTGTGGTGGCAGGCGCCTGTAGTCCTAGCTACTCGGAGAGGCTGAGGCAGGAGAATGGCGTGAACCCGGGAGGCGGAGCTTGCAGTGAGCTGAGATTGCGCCAGTGCACTCCAGCCTGGGCGACAGAGCGAGACTCTGTCTCAAAAAAAAAAAAAAAAAAAAAAGCCAGACACAAAAGGTCACATACCCTACGCGATTCTATTTATATGAAATGTCTAGGCCGGGTGCGGTGGCTCAGGCCTGTGAATCCCAGCACTTTGGGAGGCCGAGGTGGGCAGATCACGAGGTCAGGAGATCGAGACCATCCTGGCTAACACGGTGAAACCCTATCTCTACTAAAAATACAAAAAATTAGCCGGGCGTGGTGGCGGGCGCCTGTAGTCCCAGCTACTTGGGAGGCTGAGGCAGGAGAATGTCGTGAGCCCAGGAGGCGGAGCCTGCAGTGAGCCAAGATCGCACCACTGCACTCTAGCCTGGGCGACGGAGCAAGACTCCATCTCAAAAAGAAAAAAAATGTCTAGAATAGGCAAATGCATAGATACAAAAAACAGATTAGTGGTTGCCAGGGGTTGGGGAAGGGATGCATAGGAGTGACTGTCAGTAGGCACGAGGTTTCTTTTTGGGATGATGAAAATACTGTGAAATTATTTAGTGGTAATGATTGCGTAATTCCGTAAGCATAGTAAAAACCACTGAATTGTACACTTTACAAGGGTGAATTTTGTTATGTAAATTACATCTCAATAATTTTTTTAATTGCATGAACTGATACACTAAGAGGATGCCTACACATCAACACCGCTTTCTGAGTTCCTAATGGTTAGGAGCCCTGGCAGCCAGTCTCTTCCATTATGCCAGCTCCAGAGGAACATTAGAATGCTCTGTATTCGCTGAGCACTCTCCTGGAGGTAGGAGAGGAAGAGGAGCTGTAACACAGAGGAAGGTGGGTGTGGAGGGAAGCCACTCGCACCGAGCACTGATTTGAGCACTGATTCCTTCGTATGAACAAGTACTTCAGGCTAATGCTACCGATAAAGTATAGGCCCTGCCTTTAAGAAACATGAAGCTCAACAGGCTTTAACAAATTATCATATCCTTGATGCCACAGCAATACACCATCAAAACAGAAGGCAGATGCTAATATACCACCACTCACACAACATCACTCAAAACCCGTCACTAGCACTCCAAAATTACACCATCGGCCTTTTAAAAGGGCTTTATTCAGTCATCACAAAAATACTTGCATACTTTAAATGTAAAAATACAAAAAGTATGGCTGGGAGCAGTGGCTCAAGCCTGTAATCCCATCACTTTGGGATGCAGGGGTGGGCAGACCACTTGAGGTCAGGAGTTTGAGACCGGCCTGGCTAACATGGCGAAATCCTATCTCTCCAAACAATACAAAAATTAGCTGGGCATGGTGGCAGGCGCCTGTAGTCCCAGCTACTAGGAAGGCTGAGGTGGGAGAATCGTTTGAACCCGGGAGGTAGAGGTTGTAGTGAGCGTGAGCCAAAATCACACCACTGTACTCCAGCCTGGGCAACAGAGCGAGACTTCCTCTCCAAAAACAAAACAAAACAAAACTCAAAAAGTAGCAAGAAATTTAATTTTCCTATTATCTCATAAACCGGAGTAATCAACATTTACATCATGGCGTACTTTCTTTTTTTTTGAGACGGAGTCTGTCTCTGTCGCCCAGGCTGGAGTGCAGTGGCGCGATCTCGGCTCACTGCAAGCTCCGCCTCCTGGGTTCACGCCATTCTCCTGCCTCAGCCTCTCCGAGTAGCTGGGACTACAGGCGCCCGCCACCACGCCCAGCTAATTTTTTGTATTTTTAGTAGAGACGGGGTTTCACCGTGGTCTCGATCTCCTGACCTCGTGATCCGCCCGCCTCGGCCTCCCAAAGTGCTGGGATTCCAAGCGTGAGCCACCGCGCCCGGCCCCATGGCGTACTTTCAACCAATTTTTGTGCAATTTATAAACTGTCTTTGTTACCATAACATAAACCTAAGTGCATTTGCACGTTAGATCTTGTAAGCATCATTTAAATGGTTGCATATTATTCCAACCTATGGATGTATGAATACTATGCCTTATTCTCTTATTGTTGAACATTTAGACTTTTTTTTTTTTTTGAGACGGAGTCTTGCTCTGTCGCCCAAACTGGAATGCAGTGGTGCGATCTCGGCTCACTGCAACCTCCACCTCCCAGGTTCAAGTGATTCTCCTGCCTCAGCCTCCTGAGTAGCTGGGATTACAGGCATGTGCCACCAAATCTGGCTAATGTTTGTATTTTTAGTAGAGATGGCGTTTCACCATATTGGCCAGGCTGGTGTTGAACTCCTAACCTCAAGGGATCCATCCGCCCACCCTGACCTCCCAAAGTGGTGGGTTTACAGGCGTAAGCCACCACACCTGGCCCATTTAGATTGTTTCTAATGCTATCATAAAGAATATTTTTCAAGGCTCTTGATATGTATTTCCCAATGTTTCCCAAATGAACTGTTAGATTTACTCTCTCACCAGTATGTTTTAAGGTGGATATCAGGCTCATTCCTTATAAGCATCCCAAATTACTTATACTTAAATCATGTTTTCAGATTCTTCACCTCAAGGTTACTGTGGAAAAGAGAGAACTCAAGAAGTAGCTGAAAAGCCATATGCACATAAACAACAAGTAATCTTACCACTTACTGGAAATGTGTGAAACCTAATGTGGGTAGACTGGCTCGTTCCTTAGCAAAGTCGGCAAGCCGAGAGATCACTCTGGCAAGCTACAAGAAAGATCATGTGATAGAAAGAGGTTGAACTCAGGTTGTGTTTATTACATAATTAGGAATAAAACTTTTAGATAATTTTGTATAAAATTAGACCTCTAACTCATGAAAGGCAGCAGCCATTATCTTTCCATCTTTGTACCCTAAAGTGCCTGGAAGAGTTCATAGCAACCAAAATTTGAAAACTGAGTTGACTACCTAAAATGTCATGAACTATTTTAAGATCACAGCAGAAAAGCAGAACAAAATCATAATCCTGACCCACATATCCCAACAACATGCCTTTGGTTGTGCCCTCTTCATTTAAAAGGCTATGCTTGGGCCGGGTGCAGTGGCTCATGCCTGTAATCCTAGCACTTTGGGAGGCCAAGATGGGTGGATCACGAGGTCAGGAGATAGAGACCATCCTGGCTAATACGGTGAAACCCCATCTCTACTAAAAATACAAAAAAATTAGCCGGGCGTAGTGGCGGGCGCCTGTAGTCCCAGCTACTCGGAGAGGCTGAGGCAGGAGAATGGCGTGAACGCGGGAGGTGGAGCTTGCAGTGAGCTGAGACTACACCACTGCACTCCAGCCTGGGTGACTGAGCGAGACTCTGTCTCCAAAAAAAAAAAAAACAAAAACAGGCTATGCTTTAAAAACCATTTAGTCTTTTAAAGAAGAGACAGCTGGGTGCAGTGGCTCACACCTATAATCCCACAACTTTGAAAGGCCAAGATCCCTTGAGCTCAGGAGCTTGAGACCAGCCTGGGCAACATGGCAAAAACCCATTTCTACAAAAAATTAACCAGGTGAGGTGGCATGCACCTGTACTCCCACCTACTTGGGAGACTGAGACAGGAGAATTGTCTGAGCCTGGGAGGCGGAGGCTGCAATGAGCCGTGATCACGCCACTTGACGGAATGAGACCCTGTCTCAAGAAGAAGAAGAAAGGAGGAAGAAGAGGAGAAGAAGAAGAAAGGAGGAGGAGGAGGAAGAGGAGAAGAAGAAACAATCAGTTCTACAGATTAAACAGAGTTGTCATTCACCTGAAAAAATGATAGTTTATGTAAAAATTTACACTGTGTTGATTTAGTTGTAACTGGTGCCTATCTCTTATCATAGGGAATCTAGGGTTGGTAGGAAACATCTGCCAACTCCTTACCTTTGGCAAAAGCAGGTCAAGTGCATTTCTAAGAATAATCAAGTCCTACGAAAGAAAATGCAATGATCTTATATTTAGCAGCTTTGCTCAAACAATATTATTGCATAACACTTTTTGGCCAAAAAGGCTGGGTTGCTCAGCTACCAGCCTGTATCACCATTACCAACCCACTAAGCATGACAGAAAATACTAACACAAGTTGTTCTTTCCTGATTACTGTTTGAAAAGCACACCAGCTTAACAGTACTACTGGGATCTGTAAGGAACAAAACCTTTATGCTTATAAAGCCCAAGGTACATGGTATCTAAGATGACTGAAGGCTGGGCATGGTGGCGCATGCCTGTATTCTCAGGATTTTGGGAGGCTGAAGCAGATGGACTGCTTGAGGCCAGGAGTTCAAGATCAGTCTGTGCAACACAGCAAGACTGTCTCTCCAATATTTAAAAAATTTTCAATTAAAAAAAATGACTGGAAAATGTGCAAGTCAACAAGGTTTCTATTTTCCCAGAGGAGGGCTTGAGCTTCTGAGAAGCTTCCATATGGCACATTCCATTACTTTCCTCCCCCGTTTTTTCTTTTTAACATGGGAGTCTCACTCTGTTGCCCAGGCTGGAGTTCAGTGGCGTGATCTCAGCTCACTGCAAGCTCTGCCTGCCGGGTTCACGCCATTCTCCTGCCTCAGCCTCCCGAATAGCTGGGACTACAGGCACCCTCGACCGCGCCCGGCTAATTGTTTGTATTTTTAGTAGAGATGGCGTTTCACTGTGTTAGCCAGGATGGTCTTGATCTCCTGACCTTGTGATCCGCCCACCTCGGCCTCCCAAAGTGCTGGGATTACAGGTGTGAGCCACCGCGCCCAGCCTCCCCCATTTTTTCTTGCCTACAGTTGCTAACAAGGAAAGGAATGACCCAGAATATCAAGGTTTAGGAAACGTAAAGCTGCTCTTGAGGAAGGTAATCTCGAGATGTACATATTTCAGTTAGCTCCAACACATGTCGATATGAAACAGTAATTGTTGAGCCCATCCACACACTGGGTACTTTTTTAAAGGATTTTCCAGGTAAGAGACTGTTCTTCTCCCATTATCTGACTCGCCAATTACACAAAGATGCCTTTAATTATGTTTCATTTAAGACTAAAGAAAGCATTTGGGGCAACTTAAAAATTACTGGCTTATTCTCAAATTAGACATTTATCTGGAATCTAACTTCAACCCCCATAGGTATACTCTGATTAAGAGCACAAGCTAGGCCAGGTGCAGTGGCTCACTTCTGTAAACCCAGGACTTTAGGAGGCTGAGGCCGGAGGACTGTTTGAACACAGGAGTTCAAGGCCATTCTGGGCCACATGGTGAAACACTGTCTCTATAAATAAAAAATTTGCCAGGCGTGGTGGCTAATGCCTGTAATCCCAGCACTTTGGGGGGCTGAGGCGGGTAGATCGTCTGAGGTCAGGAGTTCAAGACCAGCCTGGCCAACATAGTGAAACCGTGTCTCTACTAAAAATAAAAAAAATTAGCTGGGCATGGTGGCAGGCGCCTGTAATCCCAGCTACTAGGGAGGCTGAGGCAGCAGAATCGCTTGAACCTGGGAAGTGGAGGTTGCAGTGAGCTGAGGTCGTGCCACTGCACTCCAGCCTGGGCAACAAAAGCAAAACTCTATCTCCAAAAAAAAAAAAAAAAATTAAAAATCAGCCTGGTGCAGTGGCACATGCCTGTGGTCCCAGCTACTCAGGAACCTGAGGTGGGAGAATCGCTTGAGCCCAGAAGGTCAAGGCTATAGTAAGCAATGTTTGTGTCACTGCACTCCAGCCTAGGTGACAGAAGCAAGACCCTGTCTCAAAAGTGTTTTTATTTTGAGACAGGGTCTTTGAAGGACTTCAGAGTCGTGGCCAAGGTGGGCAGATAACCTGAGGCTAGGAGTTCAAGACCAGCCTGACCAACGTGGCGAAACCCCTCTCTACTAAAAATAGAAAAATTAGCCAGGTGTGGTGGCGGGCGCCTGGAATCCCAGCTACCGGGGAGGCCGACACGAGAATCACTTGAACCTGGGAGGCAGAGGTTGCAGTGAGCCAAGATCATACCACTGCACTCCCACCTGGGTAACAGAGCAAGACTCCGTCTCAAAAAAAAAAAAAAAAAAAAAAAAAAAAAAAAAAAAAATCCTTTGAAAAATTACCTCAGCCATTAAAATGCTAAGGCCTTGGCTTATGTCCAGCAAACCAATGCATAAGCAGGATCTGTAGGTCTTATTTTATAGAGGTCATTTGGTGCTTACAGTTTAGATTGGAAGGACACTAAAAGCTGAAAAATTCCTCAGCGTTTTCAACCAAGATACCTTTAAAAATAAAGATCTGGCTGGGCATGGTGGCTCACGCCTGTAATCCCAACACTTTGGGAGGCTGAGGCAGGTGGATCACGAGGTCAGGAGATCGAGACCATCCTGGCTAACACGGTGACACCCTGTCTCTACTAAAAAAAATACAAAAAAATTAGCCGGGCACGGTGGCGGGCGCCTGTAGTCCCAGCTACTCGGGAGGCTGAGGCAGGAGAATGGTGTGAACCCATGAGGCAGAGCTTGCAGTGAGCCGCACCACTGCACTCCAGCCTGGGAGACAGAGGGAGACTCTGTCTCAAAAAAAAAAAAAAAAAAAAAAAAAAGATCTATAGTGTCACTTCCTCAACTGGACAACATCAAATAAAATTGACAAATAGATTCTAGAGACTAAGTTTTAAGTATAAACAACACGGGCGCCTACAGTATTGTCTCCAACATAGCAAGAAGTGGCACCAAGGTGAATAATGCCTGCAGCTTTTGGACAGCAGTGGCCAAATGTGTGCACGTGAGCCATCACATCATGTCGTAATCGTTTCTCTTCCTCAGCTGCCATCTTGAAGTCGATGTTGTCCAGGTTTGATTTCATCTCCTGGATTTGTTCATCTGTGATAGGCAAACCCAATGTCTGCAGAATAGTCAAAATAAAATAAAAAAGGTTCAGTGTCACAGTTATTTGAATGAAGTGACACCAAGGAAAAAAACTGATTCATGTTAGCAGCAATACCCTATCTCCCAACCCTTAAATTAAAATTTGAGGCAATCAAGTTGAAAGTACACTGGCCAGGGGTAGTGGGGTCGAGGTGAGGTGGAAGAGACCTTCTCAATGAATCATGGTAAGTATATGCTAAGAAAGCTCCAACAGACCAGCCTGGGCAACAGTGAAACCCTGTCTCTACTAAAATACAAAAAATTAGCCAGGCATGGTGGCGTGCACCTGCAGTCCTAGCTACTCGGGAGGCTGAGGTTGGAGAATTTGGAGAATTGCCTGAACCCAGGAGGCAGAGCTTGCAGTGAGCCAAGATCGCAGCACTGCACTCCAGCCTGGGCAACAGAGTGAGCCTCTGTCTCCAAAAAAAAAAAAAAAAAAAAAAAAAAGAAAGCTCCAATAAATACAACAACATAATCCTGCTCTTGACTGTTCCTTCTGCCTGAGACCTCTGCTTGGTTCACTCCTTCACACATTCTGGTCTCTGGAATCAAATGTCATCTTCTTAGAGAGGTCTTCCCTGACTTCAATGTAAAACACCCTCTGTGTCACTCTCTATCCCTTTAGCCTGGCTTTATTTACAGCACTTATCACCACATGACATTTTTACATATTTATTAACCTGTCATTTCCCTCTAGAATGAATACTTCTTGAGGAGCTTTGTTTTATTTATTGCTTAATCCTTAGTGCTTGGCATGATGGTGGCCATTTTACTTAGATGGATTTAGAGAAACCAAATTTAAAAATTCTGTAAGTAGTTTTGCCAGGAAATTCTGTGCAGCAAATGAGTGCAACTGAAAGCAATTCCAGGAGATATTGATGAGAAAATAAACACACTGATGTCTTACATTCATCCATCACTGGAAAAATTAGGCTGCAAAAAATAGCTGGCAGCCCACAGGCAGCTCTGAACTTGCATCCAAGGGCTGAATATAAACAGTGGTGAAACTGATTTAAACCTCACTTGAAACTTGCAAACAGTGACTCCGGGAAGGATCTTGCATCTTAGATCTTTTTTTATCCAAGAGAGGAGCTACTAGCCAGATATGGCTATTTAAATTTAAATTGATTAATTAAAAAGTATTGGAAAATATTTATAAGTAAAAAGTCAGGCCAGGTATGGTGGCTTACATCTTTGGGAGGCCAAGGTGGGTGGATCGCTTGAGTCCAGAAGTTCTAGACTACACTGGAAAACATAGTGAGACCTATCTCTACAAAACAACACAAAACTTTGCCGGGAGTGGTGGCGTGCACCTCTTGTTCCAGCTTGGGAGGCTGAGGTGGGAGGACAGCTTGAGCCCAGGATGCAGGGGTTGTAATGAGTCAAGATTGTGCCACTGCCCTCCAGCCTGGGCGACAGAGCCAGACCCAGTCTCAAAAACTAAATAAAAATAAATAAAAGTAAAAAGTCAGTTTCTCAGTCACACTGGCTGCATTTCAAGTACTCGGCAGCCACATGTGGCAGAACTGCCTGGAACCTTTACAGTCACAGAAGACATGACACCTCTGGGCTCCTTCCAAAGCAAAGCAGCAGAGGGCAGCACGGCCATACTGCTTCCTCCCCTCAAGCAATTTATCTTTTCAAAATTCATACTTTCCTTACTACGAATTTTCTGCATTCCTCCTAATCTCTTATTCTCCAAGTTTTTTCTTAGCTACTAAGTTATTATGCAATTTATGGTAATTTTGACACCCTAACAGATAATCCAAAGCCAAAACTGTATGCATTTCAGGCCAACAGAGGAAAGAACATAGACTCTACATTCCAATTCCAGCTTGAAGCCATTTACTAGCTCTGACGACCCTGGCGAAGTCTTGAGTACCACTACCCTCATCTACAGAATGGAGTATCAGATGAAATAGAAAGAGTACACACTAGTACATCACAAACCACAACACATGATTAAGATCTACTACTATCGCTATCTATGCCAACAGTTTAACTTGATGTTCCATTCTTTCATCTGCAAAATAGGTACAGTAATAGTATTTAATACCTACTCTTCAGGGTTGTTTGGAGGATTAATAAGCAACCATGTGTAAAGGGTTAAGACAGTACCTGGGTCTCAGAAGGCACTATCTGAGTATCTGCTATTATTGTAGTGTATCGCCCAATATTTTGGAGGGCAGTGACAAGGGGAGGGCAGGGAATCTACAATGAAAGTTTCCGGTTTGGAGAGTTCCATGGTACAGGTCCTAGGCCCGAACTCAAATTGTTTCCGTGTTTACTGTGCCGTTTGAGAGGGCACTGCCAACTTGCTCGTTGTGGCACTTTCCTCTGAAACTTGAGGAGAAACATTATCGCTCTCTGGATCACCTTCAGTTTGCTTCAACTCTTCTGAAGCTATTTCTGAAACCGCTGGGCTAAGAAGTTCTCTATGCAGCCCTTAGAAAAGAAATTATAAACCCCATTTAATAAACCCCTACCCGAAGTCTTCTCCTAAGAGGCAAAGCGCAGGCCAGTGAGGCGGAAACGGTGGCCTAGAAAACACGCATTCCAGTACCGTCACTAACTACACAGGCACTGTGGAAAACCAAGGGGCTACATGCTCAGCTCACGCTCTGGACTGCACCCAGGTTCAAATCCCAGTTCCGCTCTTAATAGCTGGGTAGGCTAGGGCAAACAACAAGCTGTCCGGGCTTGGTGTTCTTCCCTGCAATGTGGGAAAAACACCATCAAGCCTGCAAGATCTTCATGGATTACACGAGAAAAGATGCGTGAAATAACGAGCACAACGGTACGAAACAAGCGCTCGGTGTCTTTGGTTAGCAGCGTACTCCTGCGGGGATGGCCAAGATGAATTCCCTGAAAACTACAGGCTGAATTTCTCCCAGCCTCCTCCGCGTCTCGAACCCTCTCGGACTAGGAACACGTGAGGCAACAGGTGGCGGCTCCCCGGCCTCCTGCCCTTGCTTTCCTGGGACCGCAACTCCTCAAGACAGGGAACACCCAGCCGAAAATAGCCGGGCCGCAGCCCCCGGTTGGCTAAGCCCAGCCCGGCACAGAGCCCGGCACGTGCTGGGGCGGGCCTGTCCCTCCCGGCCCAGACCCTCAACCCGGGATCCGTTACCTGCTCGGCCTCCGCCAGCCACAGCCACAGCTGCCGCCATGTCTGGAATTTATACCTGTCGCTAAACACGAAGCACATCTCTGGGCTGGCATAGCGGGAGGCAAGAGGTGAGCGGTAGCTGTCGGGGGAGCCATGATCGCCTCCAGCCGCCATCCCGACCCCGCGACCCCGCCAGGGTGGACTGGACCGGGGAAGAGCGGAAGCGGAAACCTGGAGGCCAGGGCAGGACGGGGCGAGGCGGGACTTCCTTCACGCGGTGCAGCTCTCTGGGTTCCGGGCGCCCTGGGCGCTTCCGGCTGCGGAGAATCTCGGCTGCTTCTGCCTGAGAATTGACGGTTCGCTTCTTTGACCAGAAACATGATTGGTGCTTCCTACGTTACTTAGCCGCGCTACACTTTAGTTTTCCTGTCTGAAAAGAGGTACATTAAGACTTGCCCTGGCCGGGCGCGGTGGCTCACGCTTGTAATCCCAGCACTGTGGGGGCCCCCGACCGGAGGATCGCTTGAGGCCAACAGACCGAGACCAGCCTGGGCAACACAGGGAGACCCTCCCGTCTCTAAAAAACAAAAAACAAAAAAAAGGCCTGCTTTTCGGGTTGTGCGGATTCAGTGTTAGAGCGGTGTCTGGCACACTTGGAAGGCCTTGTGTGCGCTTGCTGTTACTCATTACTGTCGCCCCACCCACTCCTGCCCGCGTCGCACCGAGCTCGGCTCTAAGGAGAAATGAAGACACCCAGGGGAAATCGGCATTTACTGCGCCCCCAGTGAACCGGCTGCGGTGGCCTACGCCTGTAATCCTAGCACTTCGGGAGGCCGAAGCAGGCAGATTGCCTGAGCTCAGGAGTTTGAGACCAGCCTGGGCAACACAGTGAAACC
The DNA here is from genome assembly GCF_028878055.3 of Symphalangus syndactylus. NCBI lineage: Eukaryota > Metazoa > Chordata > Mammalia > Primates > Hylobatidae > Symphalangus > Symphalangus syndactylus. Next base: position 19,446,263 of record NC_072440.2, read on the forward strand.
CTGTCTCTACTAAAATACAAAAAATCAGTAGGGCATGGCGGCCTGTGCCTGTAGTCCCAGCTACTTGGGAGGCTGAGACAGGAGAATTTCTTGAACCCGGGAGGCGGAGCTTGCAGTGAGCCAAGGTGGCGCCACTGCACTCCAGCCCGGGAGATAGAGCGAGACTCCGTCTCCACAAAATAAAAAAAAATTAAATAAATAGAAATAGAAACACTCAAATGCACCCCCCCCTTTTTTTTTGTAAGGGTCTTGCTGTGTTGCTCAGTCTGGAGTGCCAGTGGGGTGATCACACAGGAAGGGGTTCATCTGGAGCTGTTAAGAGCCAGGTGTCTCAACTGGGCACGGTGACTCACGCCTGTAATCTCAGCACTTTGGAGGCTGAGCTGGGCAGATCGCTTGAGTCCAGGAGTTGGAGACCAGCTTTAGCAACATGATGAAACACTGTCTCTACAAAAAATACAAAAATTAACTGGGTGTGGTGGTGTGCACCTGTAGTCCCAGCTACTTGGGAGGCTGAGGTGGGAGAATCACTTGAGCCCAGGATGTTGAGGCTGCAGTAAGCCATGATTCTGCCACTACAGCTTAGGCAACAGAGTGAGACCCTGTCCCAAAAACAAAACAAAAAGAGCCAGGTGCCTGCACCCTCTCCACCTGCACTTAACTCCTAGCTCTCTGCCTTTAACGTGAGGAATCTAAAGACACTCAAGCCAGGTGTGGTGGCTCACGCCTGTAATCCCAACACTCTGAGAGGCCGAGGCGGGAAGATCGCTTGAGCCCAGTACTATGCTGCTTTGAAATTACCTGTTTCTGAGTGCCTTACTAAAATGAGACCTGTGGAGGAATTCCAATTTGAACTCCCAGTTTATTTGCTGAGAGTTAACTTCCCTTTTCCAATAACCATAATATTTCTAGAATATTACAAGTACATGATTAAGGACCAGGCGCGGTGGCTCACACCTGTAATCCCAGCATTTTGGGAGGCTGAGGCAGGTGGATCACCTGAGGTCAGGAGTTGGAGACTAGCCTGGCCAACATGGAGAAACCCCATCTCTACTCAAAATACAAAAATTAGCCAGGCGTGGTGGCAGGTGTCTGTGATCTCAGCTACTCAGGAGGCTGAGGCAGGAGAATCACCTGAACCCAGGAGGTGGATGTTGCAGTGAGCCGAGATCGTGCCACTGCACTCCAGCCTGGGCAACAAAGTGTGACTCCCACTAAAACAAACAAACAAAAAAGTACATGGTTAGATTTCAAGGCTTCAAGATCTTTTCTTTGACAATAACTTCTTTTCCAGTCACCTTCCCATTCCTGCTTTCATTCACAGATTCACTCAAAAACCTATGGAGCACCCATGACAGTGTGCTCCCTCCACACCTCTGGGCTTTCTTAGATGCTGAGTGACCTTCCGGCTTTTTTTTTTTTTTTTTGAGACAGAGTCTCGCTCTGTCGCCCAGGCTGGAGTTCAGTGACATGTTCTCGGCTCACTGCAAGCTCCCTGTCCCAGGTTCACACCATTCTCCTGCCTCAGCCTCCCGAATAGCTGGGACTGCAGGCGCCCACCACCACACCTGGCTAATTTTTTGTATTTTTTTTTTTAGTAGAGATGGGGTTTCACCGTGTTGGCCAGGATGGTCTCGATCTCCTGACCTCATGATCCGCCCTTCTCGGCCTCCCTAAGTGCTGGGATTACAGGCGTGAGCCACTGTGCCCGGCCTCTTTCTTTTTTTTTTTTTTGAGACAGAGTTTCACTCTTTTCCAGGCTGGAGTGCAATGGTGTGATCTCTGTTCACCGCAACCTCCACCTCCTGGGTTCAAGTGATTCTCCCACCTCAGCCTCCTGAGTAGCTGGGGTTACAGGCATGTGCCATCACATCTGGCTAATTTTTTTTTTTTTTTTTTTTTTTTTTTTTTTTCTGTAGAGTTGGGGTTTCTCCATGTTGGTCAGGCTGGTCTTGAACTCCTGACCTCAGGTGATCCTCCCACCTTGGCCTCCCAAAATGCTGGGATTACAGGCGTGAGCCACCACACCCGGTTAGATGCTGAGACCTCCCAGCTTCTCTTTCAAAACTTACCAGAATTCAGTGTTGCTTGCCTTGCTCATTGATGGCAAACTCGGTGGGGCAAGAGATCATGTCTGTGTTCCTGGCACTGAGCCCCAAACCTGGCACAGCATAGGTGCTCAGTAAATGTTTGCTGGATGAATAAATGCTGCCCCAAAGGAGCCTAGCCCAGTAAGAGAAATAACGCCCGCAATAGCCATGCCACTATACTTCCTCTTCCTCCACACTTCCTCGTTGTCCTCATTCCCTGGCTTGTTCATGTCTCCACCTGAACTCCAGAGTTAGCTGTCAGAATTGACTAGAGTGCCAATTTCAGAATATTCAGGCCATCAGAGAAGCCTGTCAGTCACCTGGGCTCATCACTGAAGTCTTCTTCCACCTCCCCTCTTGAATTGCAGAGGACTGGTTTTGGGGGTGAGGGCAGTCACAGTTCTGGAAAGATGAAGAATTTGCTCCATCAAACTCCCCACTCTGTTTGCAGAGTGCTTCCCGGCACTCATTGCTTTGATATACTGTGATAAATTTACTTTTCTCATTTTCCACCCATGCCCCTTGTAAAAGGTGGAAAGATTTATATAATCTGAAGAGAAACCAAAGCATGCACCCATGCCCATTGTAAACTCAATGATCTTCTCAGTCTTCTAGGCCTCTGTTCTTCCTCTGCTTCACTTTGCTGTTACTTTTCCTCCTCCAAACAAGTTTCTACCTGAGTCTTCTTCCTCATTCAGGAAAAGATCTTGATCATTTTGTCTTATATCTTTCATCACCCCAGTTCTGTTTCCCTTCTCCTCTGATTTTTTATTGTTCAAGACCTTGTCTCAGGCTGTTTATGTTTTTAGAAATGGGGTCTGTCACCCAGGCTAAAAGACAGTGGCATGAGCATAGCTCACTGCTGCCTTGAACTTCTGTCCACAAGCAATCCTCCCACTTCAGCTTCCCGAGTAGCTAGGAGTACAGGCACGTGCCATCGCCTTCGTTTACTTTTGTTTACTTATTAACATAGAGACGGGGTCTTGTTATGTTGCCCAGTTGGTCTCTAACTTCTGGCCTCAAGTGATCCTCCCACCTCAGCCTCCCGAACGGATGGGATTACAGACATGAGCTACTGCACTCAGCTCCTCTGAGGCTTTTGTTTTTAAATGCTTAGGTCTCTTCCACTATAGGAACATCTTCACTTGCCATGGTAACTCCTTAACATGGAGTCCTCATTTTCTGTCTGCCTTTTCACCAAGCATTCCTGGCACTACCACGTATTAGCTGTGTTACTTGGGGAAGTTACTTAACTTTCAGCATATGAGTCGTCCCACCTATACAATGTGACTGATGATCCCAGGTGTTAGGTGCAATAGCAAAAATAGACGCTGGCTCCCTAGCTCACTGTCTGGGACTCCTGTGCTCAACAAATCGTTCCCCTCCCCCCTTTATTCTTTAGCACTGAGGTGCAACTTCTGCTCTCTCCCCTTCTTCCAAATCAAACTATTATTAATTACCAATAACCTTCTCTAACAGACCAATCAAAATGTCCTTTTCCATAATATGTACTTGTTTGCCTCATTAAAGGTGTGGGGTAGGCCAGGTGCGGTGGCTCACGCCTGTAATCCCAGCACTTTGGGAGGCCGAGGCGGGCGGATCACGAGGTTAGGAGATCGAGACCATCCTGGCTAACACAGTGAAACCCCATCTCTACTAAAAATACAAAAAATTAGCCGGGCGTGGTGGTGGGCGCCTGTAGTCCCAGGTATTCGGGAGGCTGAGGCAGGAGAATGGCTTGAACCTGGGAGGCGGAGCTTGCAGTGAGCCAAGATTGCGCCACTGCACTCCAGCCTGGGCGACAGACCGAGACTCCGTCTCAAAAAAAAAAAAAAAAAAAAAAGGTATGGGGTATCATGCAGGGAATGGAATAGACAAGGACAGTACTGATAGCAAAATTTCCCAGTGTACATCTTTATGTCATTTTGACTTTTGAACCAAATAGGTTTTTTTTTTTCTTTTTCCTCTACTCATTCGTCCCTCCTGGCTGATTTAAGTATTTAGCATTTTTGACAATTTCCTTCCTGTCTGCTTTGAAAACTAAACTGTACTGATTTTACCCCCTTTCTGACTGCTCTTAGTCGTTTTTTTTGTTTGTTTTGTTTTGTTTTGAGACAGGGTCTCGCTGTGTTGCTCAGGCTGGAGTGCAGTGCCATGATCACGGCTCACTGCATCCTCAACCTCCTGGGCTCAAGCAATCCTCTTGTCTCAGCCTCCCAGGTACCTGAGACTATAGGCACACACCACCATGCCCAGCTATTTTGGGCAGAGATAGGGTCTTGCTATGTTGCCCAGGCTGGTCTTGAACTCCTGAGCTGAAATGATCAGCCCATCTCAGCCACCCAAAGTGATGGGATTACAGGCATGAGCCAAAGCGCCTGGCCTCTTAGTCACCTTTTGAAGAGGCTTCTCCTCTCACTCCTGGAAAAGAAGTAGGGGAGGTTTCCTCAAGATTTGATCCATTTGGGGGGCTGAGGTGGGCGGATGACTTGAGGTCAGGAGTTCAAAACCAGCCTGGCAGGCCGGGCGCGGTGGCTCACGCTTGTAATCCCAGCACTTTGGGCGGCCGAGGCGGGCAGATCACTAGGGTCAGGAGATCGAGACCACGGTGAAACCCCGTCTCTACTAAAAATACAAAAAAAAAAAAAAAACACACACACAAAAACCAGCCTGGCCAACATGGTAAAACTCTGCCTTTACAAAAAATACAAAAAAAAAAAAAAAAATTAGTTGGGCGTGGTGGCGGGCGCCTGTAATCCCAGCTACTCAGCAGGCTGAGGCCAGAACATTGCTTGAACCTGCGAGGTGGAGGTTGCAGTGAGCCGAGATTGCACTACTGCACTCCAGCCTGGGTGACAGAGTGAGACTCCATCTCAAAAAAAAAAAAAAAATTGATTCACCTTTCCTCCCATCGGACACGCCTTGCACATCTGCAAGACTTACTTTCTGAATCCACAGGCTCTCCAGTTTTGATTCTTGATCTTTAAAGGCCGCTACGTAGACACTTCCAGCTGGCTTTCACTGTTACCTAAAGCGACATCTCTAAATAGAAATTTTATTTTGTTTCTTGAGCCCTAATTCAATGAACACGTCTTCTGAGTGTTTTGTTTTTATTTCAAGCTTTTAAAAACCTAGTTTCTCGCCCAGGTGCAGTGGCTCACGCCTGTAATCCCAGCACTTTGGCAGGCTGAGGTGGGAGGATCCCGTGAGCCCAGGAGTTTAAGACCAGCCTGGGCAAGAAAGTGAGACCCCTATCTCTATAAAAAATTTTTAAATTCATCAGTTGTTTTTTTTTTTTTTTCCCTCTGAGACAGGGTCTTGCTCTGTCCCCCAGGCTCAAGTGCAGTGGCACAACCATGGCTCACTGCAGCCTTGACCTGGGTTTAAGTTGATCCTCCCACCTCAGCCTCCCGAGTAGCTGGGCCTACAGGTGCACACCACTACACCTGGCTACTTTTCTAATTTTGTAGAGAGAGGGTCTCGCCATGTTGCCAGACTGGTCTTGAACTTCTGGGTTCAAGCAATCCTCCTGCCTCAGCCTCTTGAAGTGCTAGGATTTTAGGCGTGAGCCACCGCGCCAGGCTTCATCAGGTTTATGCTTTGAAATGTATCATCCCTGCAATTACATATAGAATGTATTGGAGGTGGGGGTACTGGAGTGAACATCAAGTGAGAAACCAGCCAGGCTAATGCAGTGAACTGGTTAAGACCTAATGGTGTAGGTGATCTAGCATGGACAACGAAGTGGCCAAAGAAAGGAGGAAAAGAGATGAAGAGGTACAATCAACCCAGCTTGGTGAAGAATTAGTTAAGTAAGGAAAGGAAGCAGCAGAGTCTAAGAATGCTCTTAGGTTTTTAGGTTTTATTGTTGGGTGGATGGTGATGTCAGTTACTACGGGGTTGGGGGTGGGGCATGCAGACGGGTCAAATTCTGCTTTGAATTTATTGAGTTTGCAGTATCATTAAGATAAGCTAAGTGCTCCCAGCACTTTGGGAGGCCAAGGCAGGCGAATCATTTGAGGTCGGGTTCGAGACCAGCCTGGCCAAAATGGTGAAACCCAGTCTCTACTAATAATTCAAAAAAATTAGCCGAGCGTAGTGGCGGGCGCCTGTAATCCCAGCCACTGGGAGGCTGAGGCAGGAGAATCGCCTGAACCCAGCATGCGGAGGTTGCAGTGAGCTGAGATCACGCCACTGTGCTCCAGCCTGGGCGACTGAGCAAGACTCCCATCTCAAAAAGAAAAAAAAAAAAAGATAGCAAAAAAAGATAGCTAAGTGCTTGGAAATGTTGAGTAGACAATTACATATACAGGTCTGGAGTTCAATGGTAAGGGTTGGGTATCAATTTAGGAGTCATTCACATATAGATGGTTAAAGCCACAGAGACTTTAGGCCCCGGAGCAGGTGAACCTGCCCTTTTTGGTGCTTATATTCCAATAAGGGAGATGGAAAGTGAAGAAATAAGACAATTTTACGGAGTGGTTAAGTTTTATGAAGAAAATACAGCAAGATGAGCATAGAGAGAAACAGGGTGGATTTGAGAGTTGTGACAACCATTTTTGGATAGGATAATCAGGTAAGGTCTCACATTTGGTCAGAGATTAGGCAAAGATCCAGGGGAAAGAGCATTCCAGGCACAGGAAACAAGTGTTAACAGCCTTGAGGGGGCATGAGCTTGGTGTAACTAAGAAAAAGGAATGGGCTGGCGTGATGGCTCATGACTGTAATCCAGCACTTGGGGGAGGCCAAAGTGGGAGCATCGCTGGAGGCCAGGAGTTTGAGACTAGCCTGGGCAAAACTGCAAGATCCTGTCTCTACAAAAAAAAAAAATTTTTTTTTAATTAGCCGGTCATGGTGGTGCATGCCTGTAGTCCCGGCTACTTGGGAGGCTGGGACAGGAGGATCACTTGAGCCCAGGACTTGGGGGCTGCTATGAGGTATGACTGTGCCACTGCACTCCAGCCTGGACAACAGAGTAGGACCCTAGTATACAGCAAACAAAGGAGGGCCTGGGTTTGAGCACTGATGCAACCCAACATTTCCTGGCTAGGTAAGAGGATGAAAGCGTGAGAGATACAGGAGACAGAGGAACACATCAGAAGACAGAAGGAAATCTAGGATTTGTGGCCTCAACAGGCAAATGGTCATGTCCACTGGACTTAGGGAGATTGTTAGTGACCTTCAAGAAAGCTCTTTTAGTGAAATGATAGGGGTAGAAACCAGATTGGAAGACTGTAAGGGGAAGCGAGAACATTTCTGGAGAGTAAAAACGTGGCAGCAGTTGGCAAGGCAGCAGCTGGAATATGAGCTTTATCATGGGATGGACTTGAGCATGTGGTGGGAGCGAGGGCCCCAGTGAACACATGGAGAGAGAATGGGTAACGGAGGTAAAAGTTACCAGAAGGCAAGAAAGGAAGGATCCTGAGCAACAAAGAAGGAACCAGAAAAAGAAGGGAGACAGATCTCTCTCATAGTTTGGAAGCAGGAATTTGAGGGCATTTTTCTGATATCTCTAATTTTATCTGTGTATTAGTAGGCAAAGTCCTCAGTTCAGGGAGAAAGGGGGAAGGGTAGCTGCACATGGTGGCTCACTTTTGTAATCCCAGCACTTTGGGAGGCTGAGGCAGGAGGATAAGGCCAGCCTGGGCAACACAGTGAGACCTCATCTCCACAAAAAATTAGCCAGGTGTGGTGACACACACCTGTAATCCTAGCTACTCCAGGGGTTGAGGCAGGGGGATCACTTGAACCCAGAAGGTCGAGGTTACAGTGAGCTACGATCACACCACTACACTCTAGCCTGGGCAACACAGACCTTGCCTCTAAAAAAACAACGTAATTGGGAAAGAAGTGGTAGAGTGAGCTGATCAGATGAACACAGGAAGCCTGCTGGACAGTGTCAAGGTCTCACTGGGGGGTAGGTTACAGTGGATTTACAGGAGTCCTCATATGCCCTGTAGTGACTTTTTTTCCAGCAATGCTGGGGGACAGAGTTTTCCCAAAGTGGGAATGTGGTCAGATAGGTGTCAAGAAAACAGAGCAGCAGGTAAAGTATGGGTATTAGCAAGCGTGTTACTGAAACTACAGGCTACAGAATCTAAGCCAGATTAGGCGGGTATGGTTGATGAAGTCAACATAGCCAGAGGAGTGGGAGCCAGTTGGAAGGAGAGGAGGTCATGGTCCAGGATGCTGAAATTAGTGACTCTGGAGGGGAGCAGTTTTGGGTTGAGCATGGGTATGTGTGACTGGGGTGGGCTGGAGGAAGGGTTGAGAAGCCCAGGTTATAGGTGGATTTTCCATGTGGACACCAAAGTCACCCAAGGTGATGGAAGAACACATCTGTGGTGAGGAAAACTAGGTCAGACGCTAAAGTCTTAACAATCACCTTTAATTCTACAATATATTACTCCTTAGCCATTTATACATTTTTAAAATAATTCAAATTTAAAACAAAGCCTTTGGTAATAAAGGTCTTTATAGTCTCTGCAGTGATCTGTATTCCTCAATAAGAGCACCTACCTGTGACAGGCAGGCCCTCCGTGTTTTTGAACATCTGCTGTGTCTCTTCTTACCCGTTTTTCAAGGTTTACTTCTTTTGTGGTGACAGACGGGATGGCTCTACCACTTTGTACAACAGGCCTTAAGATCTTTTCTCAGAAATCCAGGGATTTTTCAGCAGAGGCAATTGGGCGTCACTTTTTTTTTTTTTTTTTAGACGGAGTCTCACTTTGTCGCCCAGGCTGAAGTGCAATGGTGCGATCTCGCCTAACTGCAACCTCTGCCTCCCGGGTTCAAGTGATTCTCCTGTCTCAGGCTCTCAAGTGTCTGGGATTACAGGCATGCACCACCACACTCGGCTAACTACTACGGGGTTTCACCATGTTGGCCTGTCTGGTCTCGAACTCCAGACCTCCAGTGATCTACCCACCGTGGCCTCCCCAAATACTAGGATTACAGGCATGAGCCACTGCGCCCGGCCTTGGTATAACTTTCGAATCCAATCTGGTCTCCTATTTTGGTTTCACCAGTGATAATAAGTTTCAGTTAACAGAATGCATGTACATCACATGCATGGCATAGTGCTCATCTTATAGTAAGCACTCAATCAATGCAACATTCTATTGGCTAATTAAATTATTCTGAGCCAGTTGGGCACAGTGGTTCATGCCTATAATCCCAGCACTTTGGGAGGCTGAGGTGAGCGGATCACCTGAGGTCAGGAGCTTGAAACCAGCCTGGCCAACATGGTGAAACCCTGTCTCTACTAAAAATACGAAAATTAGCCGGGTGTGGTGGCGTGTGTCTGTAGTCCCAGCTACTCAGGAGGCTGAGGCAGGAGAATCGCTTGAACCTGGGAGGCAGAGGTTGTGGTGAGCTGAGATCACGCCACTGCACTCTAGCCTGGGCGACAGAGTGAGACTCCGTCTCAAAAAAACAAAAACAAAAATAAATAAAAATGAAAATAAGAAATTCTGAGCCTCAGCTTCCTAATGATCTTTCTCATAGCATTCTGAGAATAAAATCAGATACAAAAGTATCTGGAAATGAGTAAATATTAGTTCCTGTCCATTCTTCCTCTTTACCATTCTAGAGGTGTTTCACAATTACATATCTAACGAGTCTCTATTTTAGCAGCTAACCATAAATACATCGGAGATGGGGAAAATCTAGCCCAATGGTTGCGGTTATCATGCTCCTCAGCAGTGTTGCAGCACCCGAAGCAGGGCAGAGGGGCACTCAGCATGGCATTTTCTGGACAAAGCTAACTCGCTGGTTATCATCCCTGGGCACCGCAGCAGTGGGATGCAGCAGAACTCTAGGCAGGCTTCTTCTCTCATGTTCTCATTCCAAATGCAAATTAGGATTAAATAAGACAACAGCCAAAGGTAGAAGGAGAACATCAATTTATCTTAGAGAATTTGAACCCTGCACTGTGGCAGACCATGTTCAGCAATGGGGCAGGTGGTGAGCAGCACAAACCAACCAGCCAACCCAACAACCCTAACAAAAACATGACAAGACAAGGTAGACAAAGTTGCGGCCCAAATTCAAATGTTGAATTTCTGACAGCTTTTACATGTGGAGCAGGGAGAGAATAAGAAAAAATACATAAACATTCAACAAATGAGCAAATTAAACTGGCAGAATAAAACAGGAAACCACAATAGTAAATGCTTAGCAGCCAAACACATTTATTAGTCTTTTTTTTTTTTCCAGGAACCCAAAAATATTTTGTAGTTATAATGTAAGCAACTGAGTTGCACATAATACAATCATATCTTTCCAAAATAAAATAAAATAAAAAAACTAAACAAAAACAAAAATAAGCTGTTTAAAAGCCCAAAAAAACCCTTCAGAAAACTCTTATATATGCATTACATCATCTCCCAGTTTTAATGAAATGACGACGACTTAATTCCTTATTACTCAACCTGTCACAATCCAATAAAACACCACCCTTTAGTTTTTTTTGTTTTTGATAATTTTTTTTTTTTTTTTGAAATCCAGCATGAGAAATACAGTACCTGCTATGGCAAAAAATACACATAAAATGCAACTTTTCAGCTTATTTGTACATTAGTAGAGTTTAACATTTTATTGTTTGTTTTTTTAAGTGAACCAGTGATTTTAAGTACCACTATACTAAAAAGGAAAATAAAATATAGAAAAGGGGGCCCAGCCTGCCATGCAAGTGCACCTCTAAAGTGCCTAGTTTCTGTGTCCATGTAAAACCAGTAATATGAGGAGCAATTTCAACATATGGGAGTTTGATTAAACCTCTATGTTAAAAAAAAAAAAAAGACAATGCCACATCCTCCCTTTTCTCCCCCAGGCGTCCTTAAATCCCATTATCTACTTTCTCTATTGCCCACCAAAGAGAGAAAAGAAAGCCACCAAAATAATATCGTAAAAGCAACTTCAAGTATAAGAAAAAAAAAAAACAACACTTAAAGGTAACTTGCAGAGAGCATCAATATGTGCAGCTGATTAGTCATTTTTACAGGTTTTGTTTCTGCTGACAGTGTTTCAGATGAGAGGATTTTTGCTGTACCTTCCTGTTACCTGTTTGTGTGCAAAGTTGGAAAGCTGCCTTTTAAAAAATCCAGCCTCTTTTTGATGCCCTTTTCTGCACCTTCTGTCTAAAGGGGGCAAAGAGAGACGTGGAGAGACGAGGAGAGGAGGAAGGAAGCCACAAGTCACAAATAATTAAAATGGTACTTCTCTACCTATCCTCTGCTATGCCCCCCAGGTCCTCCTGCGTCTCTGTGAAGTGACTCCCATTATTCACTGTTTCCTGATTTGGTAGGATGTATTTTACTATGTAAACATAGCCCCCTAGGATTATGGAACCCAAAGCAGCATTTATATCTCCATCTAAATGGAGACAGATAAAATAGTCCAGAAACCTCTCCTCAGGTTGCTTTTGTTGTCTGTTTTTTGGTTACGCAAAACAGGGATGAGGTGGGTGACGGGGTGGGCATAGAATGTGACGTTATAAGCACATAGTGGAGAGTTAGGAGTGGGAACAGTTGAGCTGTTGTATCTGCTTTTTATTTTTTTCCTCCCAGAAGGGTTTTTTGTTTTTTTTTAAAACCTGTTAAAAATGTTCCTGCACCTTAAGTCATACTGAGATTAAGGCCAAGGGTGCAGAATCTTGTGCACGTGTCTCTGTGAGCACATTCACGGTGCATGCACCATTTTTGATGTCTTCTGTGAGATCACTGCATACACTTTGGTCACTGGTGTGTGCAAAGGGGGGTGGTGGGGGGAGTGTCCCAGGAAAGAAGTGCAGAGATCAGCAAAGCCCTTTGGGAGCATTGTACAAGAGATACAAGGGCAGGCAGAACCCATGAGGGATCAGAGACTGATAGAAAAAGGGCCTCCAGATAAACAAAATAAATAAAATTCCAAGGTCAACAGTGCCCAAATCAGAAGGTGGGTGGATAATATGCATGCACTTATAATCAAGCTTCTTCCTTCAAAGGAAGTCGTCACTATACAAGATCAGTGAGATCCAACTGAAAAGGGCTTCTTGACTAGTAAAGGGTTTATCTTAAAGATGGGGGCGAAGGGGGTGTCTGCAAAGAAGCAATTCAAAATGATCCATTCCAACCCTGCTACATGGGTGCCCAAATCTAGGCAAGCAATAGCTGACAGATCCACATGAGCAGCATTTGTTAAAAGCATTTCCCTCTACTTAATGTCACTTCGAGCTCATGGAGGGGGTAATGGAAGAGCTGAGGATGCACATGGCTTTCAGGGTGGTTTGCACATCTCCTTACACAAGTTTCCTCCCAAGTAAGAAATCAGTACATTTCCAGAGCATAACAAAGTGACAAGGCTATGGATTCTACAGCGCAAACCAATATGCCAGGGACTACATACTTTTGTGAACTACAAAATGATACTGAGTTACTCAAGGGGTGTGTATGTGTGTGTCTGAACCAAGAAATGTTGAGAGCTCCAGGTATTGTGTGGAGAACATTCTGGAGTCCCTGCAGGGGATGGGTCTTCTGGAAGAGAGAAATTCAGACACTTCTTACCCTGGCACTAGATTGCTGGAAGAGATGGCAGCTATTTAAGACAGGGTTTTTTGTGTGTGTGTTTTTTATTTTTATTTTTTGAGTCGAAGTCTCACTCTGTTGCCCACACTGGAGTGCAGTGGTGCAATCTCGGCTCACTACAACCTCCGTCTCCCGGGTTCAAGCAATTCTCCTGCCTTAGCCTCCCGAGCAGCTGGGACCACAGGAGCACGCCACTGCGTCCAGCTAATTTTTTAGTAGAGACGGGGTTTCACCATGTTGGCCAGGCTGGTCTTAAACTCCTGACCTCAGGTGATCTGCCCTCCTCAGCCTCCCAAAGTGCTGGGATTACAGGTGTGAGCCACCGCACCCAGCCAAGACAGAGTTTACATACTGGTCTGCTGTCACTGTGTGGGAGGCAATGGAGATAACACCCCTCCACCACAAATGCAAACCCGCTCCCCAGACCTGCTCTGCTCTTTCTTCTTAAACATGAAAGAGTAAGATCTGAAACTTCTGATGGCTTAAAAACAAAAACCAAAAAAAAAAAAAAACAAAAGAAGAAAACATATTTTAGGGTTACTTTCACAGCAAAGAAAATGTTTTTTAAAGTTATCCTGCTATTTACATGTTCATATTTTAAAAAGGATAATCCACTGATGTCAGAAAGGAGAGAGGAGTTAAGGGTTTACATTGCAGGGGGAAATGTACCTCGAGGTATTATTTTGTGTGAGACAGCTGAAACGTCAGGATTTTATTTTGTTGTTGTTTTCTTTGTTTAAAGGCAATCTAACAGATTGGAACCCTGATAAGATCGTGCCTGTGCAGCCCTGCACGGGCACGAGGAGACTGTGATCAAGTCTGTTACTCGTTACAGTACTGTGAACGTCAACAAGAAGAATTGCTGCATGGAAAACACTGAATATAGGCAGAACAATCTCTCGCTTAAGATACTGTGTGTTGCAAATAATGCCTAGACCAGTGCAATGCAGGCGCTATGATTTATCACAGGCAAGATCAACAAAGGAATTGTTAGGACAAAGAAGAGGCTGCATGCAGACCTCCCCTGTCAAAACACCTCGCAGCTCATTGGCTTCATACAGCCTGCCAAATGCAAGGGAAGCAGAGAGAGGGATGGTGGGTAGGGAAGAGAAAACTTTTTTGCCTGACAAGCAACAGCCCTCTTCCCCACAAAGCAGGACAGTTCCTTATAACTAAGAGTAAGTTCACTTAAACATGATTAAAAAGGAAGAAAGAAATATTAAAAAGGAGAGAGGAGGCGGAGTTTTTCAAAATTGACCTAAAGATTAACTTTCAGATCAGCACAAGTGAGGCGTGGTTTCCTGAGCTTGAAGGGCTCTGAATTCAGGAAAGGATGAGTACTTTTTCCAGAGAACACTGGAGCCTGTGGAGTTCCATTGCTGCACTGGATTAACACTGCACGGCTAGGATCAAGAATCCTGAACCACATTGGTTGACTGGAACTGCAGTCCCCCTGGAATTTACCTGGTCATCAGACCTGCCAGCAACAGTGGCAAGAGGACTCAGAGGTCTCTATCTCACTGTGCTGACCTTACCACATTCATCTCTCACTACTCCCCTTCCCCTCCAGGACACGGGGACACCATGGACACAGAAACTGGAGAACAACGATGCAAAGCTACTCCCTTCCCCTTTCTGCCCTCTCTTCCCCACCCCCTTTGCAGAATGCATAGTTACAATTCACCTTACAACATAAAGAAGCGACGATGACCACATGTGGGACTTTTTAAAAAAAAAAAAAAAATCCAAAAACCTCTTCTTAAATTCAGTATCAAAATTCACATTTGCATAATAATACATTTCAAGGCCATGAGAGAGGAATGAGAGCAAAGCGCAGAAGCAGCATCTCTCCTCCCTGTGTCTTCCTGAATGAAGCTGAAGGAATCGAGCGGGAGGGACTGTTTTCCTCTTTGGGGGAGCTCTGAGGAATCATGGAAATGGCCCTTAGCATTTGCTTGATATTTCTTTAGAAGATAGGAGTGGGGAGAAGAGGTGAAATTGTTTAAAACATAAAAACAAATAAAGACACTGCAGATTTCTGTGTTCAACTATAACAGCTCTGAAGAAATAAAATATGATTTCAGATTTTTCTCTTTTCTTTCTCAAACACTTCAATCTTAACCTTCAAAACCCCTTTTCCTTGTGTGTAATACCCTGTTTGCATCAACAGCAATGTGATGTGACGCCCATGTGGGAACGTAATGGCCGCCTCAGGACACAGACTCAAAGGATAAAAGTGTGCTGCCCGCTCTGCACACGGCAGAAGCTGGAAAATGCCTTGTTTACATGCATGAATGTGTCACAAATATCACCATATTCCAATTCTCCAGTGCTTACAGAAAAACAAAAAACACAACAGCCACAGCCACATGAGCACAAACATACAGACAGAGAAAACTAGGGAATGCAGATGTGTAAACCTGCGCTCTTGGACTAACGTGGGTCTGCGTCGCCTGGGTACCTTCCCGTCTCCTCTCCCAGGTCCCAGAATCTCTTCCACTCAACTCTACACTGTGCAATATTGATGCTAATGAAATCTCAACAGCTGCTCCTGGGACTTCCAGGAGGAACTCTGACTTCTCTAAAGACTTAAGCTGACCGTCTTTTTGTTTGTATCCAACAGATAGCCTCTTCCTAGAACAGACGGTCTCTGTACTCACAAAGGCACATTCAGAAATACTATAAGTAATTCCTTAGACAAAATTTAAAAAGGGGGGTGGATGATGTTTTAAACACTTTTATTCTAACTTATCCCAAAATTTCTGGCAAGAAATGTCATGCTAAAATGTATCACTTGGTGAGAAACTATACTACCTTTAAAAGGTATGTAACTTCTTAAAGGGTTCCAAAGGTTTTTATTTTGTTTTGCATAAATACCCACCTTTCCCATTTTTGGCGAACACACATAGGATGTACTGTCCTCCTCTCTGTAAAGCTCTTCTGTAGGGCTAGTCCTGGCAATAAGGCCACTCCACTTTGCCTCCAGTCAACTTTTACAGCCACCCCTCTGGGAGTTGTACACACCTTTCAGTAGCCTAAGGGGAAGGAACGCCAGATTCCGGAGGGCGGGAGAGAAAGCAAAGCACTTCCTTTCACAGCTCTGCTACAACAGCATCATAAGCCACCTTGACAACTTTCTTTTGCAGCTTACTGTGAGCAGTAAAGAGGAATTTCCCTTTCTGGAAAAAAAAAAAACAAAACCATCCCAACTTGTTGATATTAGCTAGAAATGGGTCAATTATAATTGGGAATTTGTTTCCAAAGCAGTGATTTATAGTTTAAAAATGAAGTTGAGGCACAAAGTGCTTTAGATGGACACTATTTATTCTTTATTTAAAACAGAATACTTCTTGCCTATTTATCTGATCTTTCCCCTCCCATGAACAAAACAAGCATTGGTCACAGTGAAGAACTGAAGACTGAGCTTTTTGCAAAGACCCTTTGACCAAGGTAGTACCATTTTTCCTGGCCATGTACAGTTTCTTGTTAAAAACAAATTCAGGCATATGGCTAACCGAAAAGGGAACGATTTAAATTCGGTGAGGCAAACGCTGGTGGTTACTGCAACTACCAGTACTTTTTTGTTCGTTACTTTTTTGGGTGGCGGTAGGTGGTTATGACGAGACTGACAGCTTAAAAACTACTCAAATATTAGGGGTGTGCCACAATCACTCGGGATCTAGTCCCAGTGGCCACACGCATGAGGGCAGTGTGGGTGCTGAGCTGCTGGAGGAGTAGCTCTCCACTCCCTGACCAGTGTCCCTCTTTACCACCCCGCAGATGTTCACGGCCTCTTTCTTCAGAGGCACGGGGTGGGGAGGTATGGTGAGCAGGTTAGGGAGGGTCGATGTTGAATTTTTATTGTTATTACTATGTTCACAGATTCTTGGAGCTGATAATTATTTCACATCTAAAGAATGTGATATTACCACCCACTTTGTCAAATTTAAGATTAAGAAAAAAAAAAAAAACACTATCACTGACAAATAGGGACCATTTCTGAAAATACACACACCTTTGGCACTGGCCACAAACCCACAGACTGTTATCACAGGGTCTGCAAAAACTCTGGAAATCTAGATAATATTCTGTTTTCTTACAGAATGACGATGTCCTCAACAGCATTATGTGTATCTGTGTGTTTCTTGACTGTATGGACTCCCTGTACTTGCAGAAAAAGAAGTAAATGTGGGGCCGGGCGCGGTGACTCATGCCTGTAATCCCAGCACTTTGGGAGGCCGAGGCGGGCGGATCACGAGGTCACGAGATTGAGACCAGCCTGGCGAACACGGTGAAACCCCGTCTCTGCTAAAAATACAAAAAATTAGCTGGGCGTGGTGGCGGGCACCTGTAGTTCCAGCTACTAAGGGTGGCTGAGGCAGGAGAATGGCATGAACCTGGGAAGCAGAGGTTGCAGTGAGCTGAGACTGCGCCACTGCACTGCATCCAGCCTGGGCAACGCAGCGAGACTCCGTCTCAAAAAAAATTAAAAAAAAAAAAAAAAAAAAAGTAAATGTGGTGTGCAGCAGGGTTTGTGAGTTCCCTATTTTCTTAATGACCATGAGGTCTGAAGACTGACAATTCACTGTATACACACAGACTAGAATATTTTCATCCGCATTATCACGCGGCTTTAGTTGTCCACTCACAGGAGGAAAAACACAATTAAAGAACAAGGCTTTTCTTTTGTTTGTTTTTTTGCAGTAACGCTAAGAAGTGTAGTTAATGCATACACATGAAGTGTGACAAAACTTGGCAAAAACACTGCAGAGGAAAGTTTGATTTCTTTTAACCAGCTAAAAATTTATCTCACTCCTAAAGATCTTATAGACACTTAAAAACAAAAATCTCAAATCTAAAACAATAACCTATAAAGCTTTAAATGTTGAATTTTAACTCTGAGGATGGGGAAAAAAGGGATCTTTTCTACATAAAGACTCAATTGTTCCCTAATCTTAGAGATGGCTATTACAGCCAAGTCTGCTGAAAACATCCTGTTTACTCTGCAGGGAAAAACAGGCTTGGCGTTAAGCATTTTGCTCCACATGCAGACATTTTCATTCTGTTTTAGAGAAGAGTCAAGATGGCAGAATATAAAAAATGAAATTAAAAAGTATACAGCATCTGAGGTCGAAATGGAATCTGGCTGTTAATCTTACAAAAATCACACCCCCCTCCAAAAAAAAAGTGGTAAAAATGAGTGAATAGTTGCAAAAGGTTAACAGCCCATGAGCTTCTAGTTTCTGCGAGATATAGGTATTAATAAAGGTGCTTCCAAATTCTCAGGCGGGAGTTTTATCTTTTCCTTTCTTCTTCCTCTTGCATACCTTATATACCATATTCAACCCACAGGAGTTTGGAAGAACCGATTGCTAACTTATGCTACATTCATGTCAGAAGAGGTGGGAAAATTCTTAGAACAGGAGCCATACTCATAGAAAATCAAGTTGCTATAAATAAAACTAACTGGCAATAAATGGATAAATGATTTATTGGGGGGATACTGATTAAATAATTTGGTTTGGAACCTTAACTTGCAACACTGCTAAGTTAACTCCTATGAATGTTGTAAGTGAAACATGTCCAGGGTTGGGGACTGAGGGATCAGAGATGTTACATGAGCCATCCATTTCTTCACAGGGTCTCAGAGATCTGAACTCTTTTAAACACTTAAAGTTAGGTCACGGCACTGGATCTAATTGACAGCAGAGGTCCTCTGTCTGGTGTGAGACACTCCTTTCCCTATTAGTGCTTCTGCTTTTCTTTTGGCCACTCGTATGGTAGGTAGAAACCAAGTTTGTGATGTTCAAGAGATGTACACACCTCTAAGCCACTAGTAATCAAGTGTTTTAAAAAGAACTAGGAAAAAAAAAAAAAGGGAAAGCTCAAACTAACACAATCAAAATGTTTTTACAATAAATCTATGTAATGAGAGGTGACCAGCAAGCCTGTATCTATGCCAGAGTGTGGTAGAAGAGAAGAAGGCACTCTCACTGAATTTTATAAGTATACTGAAGTCACCTAACCTCGTAGTAGACATGGCTCTTGCCGAAGAATACCACGGAAAGAGCTCTTCTCTTCCATGACATCCTCACCATATCCTGTTCTTAGGTCACTGCCAACCAATAAAGCAAAGCTCCCAGCAAGTTGACAAAAAGAAGGGGGAGGTCTAGGGGAAAAGGGGAGGAGACAAAGGACAAGAGCAGAACAACAGGAACCCCTTTCTATTGGCCCAACACAAAGAGACTTTCCAAATCACTGCAGTTGTCACAATTACACACCTGGAGGAGTCAATGCACAGTAATGGAGGGCACACGACACAGGAAGGAACTTGGCATTCTACATTATTGAGACATAAGCATATTAACTTGCTTGACGTTTGTTTGTTTATTTTAAATTCAGCCCACTGCCTTTGGGGCCTGTCCGGAACCACTCCGGTTTCCTCTATGGGCGAGTATCTTACATCTGTGGAGTGACTGGACCACACGCACACACATGTGCGTCCCCCTTGCTCAGGATGTCTGGGTGTATGTACGAAGGCACTAAAGCGGTTTTAGAGAAATTGCAGGCAGCAACCCCACCCACTCCCTTTACCTGTGGAGCTGGAGTTTCTTTCCCACTGGGAAGCTTAATGTTTAAAAGAAGCTGTGGTCTTGCTTGGGAATTCTGACCCCTGGCCCCAGGAGGGAATACAAAAGAAGTCAACATCACCAAAAACTGAAAGGAAACACTCCACATCTCCAGCTAAGGGATGGGGATAATTAAGCAGCAGATCTTCAAAACAGCAATTAAAACGAGCACAACAGTAGCTGGGAGCTAAAAAAGTAAAATCACTTGTTCCTTATTAGATTCTTCTATATTTTCTCCTCCTCCCAAAACAAATGGAGGTAAGACAGACATTCTTCATTAATAGGACAGTCCATAGATAATTTTCCTCTAGTAATGCCTATATTTAAAATTTGTTCCAAAAATTATTAACCTATATTTCCTAACTCTTTACATAGATTCTCAGCAATCCAACTGTACTATTTTACAGATTACTTTTTTTTTAAGCTGTTGTTTCTTCCTTCCTTCCTTTCTTTCGTTGCTGGGGTTGTGGGGACAGGGAGAAGGGTTCCTTTAAAAAAATAAAAATTACTAGGGGAGATTTCAGCTCAGTCTCAAATGGAAAGGAACAAAGTGATGGCATTCTCATCTATATACACCAAACACTCTCCCATTAAACTACACACAATTTCAAAAGAATCCATGATCGAGCTCTTACAAAGCTTAATCCTTCTCCCATATTTTTAAGATAATGAATTTACCTGTTGCTGCTAAATTGATAATTTTTAAAAAATATTTCTATGTGTTTTAAAATGTGTGATCCCCAGTATGACAATAATGTTTGGAGACTTTTTACATTTTTTTAAGTAAAAATTGTTTAAACTTTCTGAAGTTTCAGGAACTTGTAAAAGTCTATTAACAGGAAAGAAACAGCCATCTCTCTAGGATAAGATATGGTTAAATAAACCATCTTCAAAAAACTGGCTTCCTACCCTAGAATTCCTGAGAATGCTTGCAAATTTTAAAGCAGGAAAACAAATGTTAAAAACAGAAACAAAAAACACTGTTAAATGCTCCCAGAGTTAGTCTTCATCTAAAATATATATTTATATGTATATATATACGCACTTTTTGGTCTTTTTTTTTTTTTTAAAGTTTTTAGTTTTTTTCCCTTTAAGCTTATGATGGAAGAACATTTTAGCTTCTCATGTTTATTTTTACATATTTCAAATCCCTCATTATGTCTTGTAAACAAGAGGGGCTCTAGCACCCGGCTTTCACCGTAGTATCGTAAGGAACTCAACTAACCCATAGTGCAGGTCAAGGAACCAACAGGCGGGAGGAGAGAAGGGTGGGGCAGGACACAGCAGTGAACCAAGAGCGGCAGTGGACAGGGTCACCACTGGCTCACAGGAGCCTTGGGATATGCTCCTGGCCCAGGGACACTAAGATTTAGCCTTCTCTAGATGTCTGAATACAAGCTGCTCTTCACCTGGTGGTCACCGCACGACAGCACTTTGCTCCACACAGAGAGCGGTCAGTGGGGGCTGCTGGAAGGAGAGCTTTTGTATGGGGAACAGCAGTGGAAGGGGCACGGTGGTGATTCAAATTGGAGAGCAGGAAGAGGGCATGCTCAAGGCACCCAGCGGGGCCAAGTCAATGCTGCAGACGCCAAGTGTGACCACCTACCCACAGAGGGCTCATGTAGGCTTGTACATGTGAACACTCACTTGAGTCATGCCTGTCAATCTCTTTTGAGGCTAGGTTTATAATCAACAGGGTAAGCCAGAAGGGCTACAGAATTTCCCATTCTTTGTCTCACAAAACCACTGAAATGCAAATAACTTGTTTTAGGCTTTTCCTATACACACCCACCCACCCACCTACACACAGACACAAGCTAAAAGTCAAATACATTAGGCATTGTTGTATTGTATCCTTCACTGAAGACGCTAAAGAAAGAAAAACTCCCTTGTCCTCAATAGCAGCAAGTTACAGAGGACAGTAGAGGTCTGCTCCCACCAAGGGTTGGAATGGGCAGGTATTTGCTGGTACAAAATGTCGGCACTTTATGTTAAACAGTATAATGCAGACTGGGATGTCCACACAAGTGCTAGCACATCACCGGCATCCATCCCCCACCCTATCTGGTTTTTCGCCCCCTTCAGGTCTGCTATAATTCTCTTCACAATAAGCAGTTTGATACATTTTGATTCCAACATAAGTACATACATGTTGGTGATAACTGTAGATTAAACGTTGCCCCCTGTTCGGCCCAGAGTACTACTACATTGATGCTTAAAAAAAAAAAAAAAAAAGTATTTAAATACCGAAATAAAAAAAGCAAAATTACGAGGTCGGGGGAAGAGGTCAAAAACCAAAAAAAGGTGCAATACTTAAAAGTCTTTGCTAAGTTATACCTGCCTAAGCAAAACCACATACACAGGAAAGACACAACACAGAGAAACGAAAGGAAACGCTTGAAGTACACACTGGTTTAAGAACATTCGTTAAGTAAACGTTTCTGTCAGTGATGGCCTGGTGCTGTAACGCGCCGTGGCCTGGCACAGGTAACGCTCGGCGAGAAAGGAGCAGAGGGAGTAGCTGCAGATGCTTTCAGGAGGCTGCTCACCACTTATTTTCTGTTTTCATAAAATGAAAAAGAGAACCAACCAATAAAAATACATAACTCAACTTCACCTAATTTTTTGAAGAATTTCTCAAATCTGATCATAAGGAAAGAGGGAACAAAGTTTTTCTGTTTTTGAGACATCACATAATCAAAAGCTATCTTCCATTCCTATTTCAAACCAACGAAAAGGCCTGCGTGAAATTTAACAGATACTCAGATGTGCCTGGTGGCCATTCACTTTAAAAAAAAAAAAAAAAAAAAAAAACAGAAATAAACACACAGCTGCTCCAAGAGGTACCTCCTGCTCTAGTTTTTTGGACTTGGCAGTGCTCCACTCTACTGCTAGGTCAAAAGAACAGCCAGAGAAACCCCATATTCAGGCTAAGTTGCAAATGGAAAGGAGCTCCCTGCTTTCATCATTAAAAAGCACTCTGTTCATCTTAATGCAGCCCAATGGAGTTGCTTTAGTAGCAGTGGCTCTCCGCGCCTGTGTGTTCTCATAGTTAAAAAAATAAAATAAAACGCAGATGGGCCGGCCAGCCAGCCTGCGGACTGTCAGCGATGCAGCTTTCTGAGAAGTCAGGGTGGGGCAGGGGGAGAAGGGAAGAACACAGGCACACACACAGAGACAGAGAAGGATGCACGCGAATGCACATGAACACACGTGCACACACACACCAGAACGAGCATGCCTGGGCAGTTACATGTGCCAGAACACACTGGTATTTATCAACCAGCCAATCACAAATTTTTTCCTTTTTTTTTTTTTTAGGTTTTTTGTGTTTTTGTTTTTAAAGTGAGGCTCCGTCAAGTCTTCCCTCCCCCCTCCCCCAACAATTCTTTTGAATTTCCCTCCCTCCCAAACATGGTAGACCTAAGGACGGAAACACACCCAGTGCAAACAAAGTTAAAAAGCTATTTTTTTTCAGTATATATGTTTCTTAGCAACAACTTCCATATAACATGAAAAAAGTGAAAAACTAGAAACTAATTTTTTTAATTTTTTTGTGTTTAAATTTAAATGGTATGTGTACTTGCTTCACATTGTCTTTCTAGGTTGGCGTTCATGATTCAAGTATTTCAAGAGTGATATGTTCTCTTTTTGGATTCATATTCCAAACGAAAAAACTGAAGTTATAAGGGAGGCAACTATGTGCTCAGACAGTCTGTCAATGACCCACCTTTTTTTCTCTCCGTTTTCTTTTTTCCTTTTAAAAATGTATTTATTGCAAGTTGAAAAAAAAAACGAAAAGGTCAAGTTAGTGCTGCTGCTGTTCCAAAAAAGGTCACGAGGTCAGAGTTGAAAGTTCTAAGTTCAGATTGAATCCGACCCTCCTCCCAGAAGGTCACCAGGTAGTAAAGGAGCAGGGCTGCCCATCCTATGGGGATCTTCCACCGTTGGGACTCCCCATAAGCTAGAAGAATAGTTTGGGGGCCCCCACAACGAAGCGCCAGCAAGATCGGCCCCGCTGCTGCCACCAGCGCTGCTGCTCCACTGCCCGAGCCCAGTGGACCCACCAAAAAGATTCAGAGCAGGTCCCACGGGATCTGACTGGTTCTGGCCGGTCTCCAGCGACTGCCACCCCGCAGCTGGTGCACTCGGGGTTGCTGCAGGTGTAGGGGGCTGAGCTTGTGCCAGAAAGCGGCTGACTTCATCATCAGTGGCAAACTCAGCAAGGATGGTAGTGTTTCCCAACACACACCTGGAAGAAGGGAGGGAAAGAGAGCTATGGATCTCAGGAAAATCCTAAAACACACAGAGGGAGTGACTGCCCAGTCCTTGACATTCAATGTGCAGTCCTCTGACTAGAAGCTGCCATATCCATGAATGCTTTTTAGAATGCAGAGTCCAAGCTCCACCCAAGGCCTCTGGGTCCAGAACTTGTATTTCAACCAGACCGCCAGGTAATTGAGAAGTAATGATGTAAACCAACAAGGCATCACCAAAGCTCAGGATAACCAAGGACTACTAGAGAATACTATATTCTGATATTTCTTGGTGTATGGAATTTATATATTCTAGACACTTAGCCATCAAGAAAAACGTGTGTGCCTGTGGGGGGCTAAGAGGGATGACTGAACTGGCAGAGGACTCTGATACTGTAATGGTAGATACCCGTCATCGTACATTTGTCCAAAACCACATACTGTACAAGGCTGAGAGTGAACTCTACTGTAAACTACAGACTTTTGGTGATAAAGAGGGGTTCAGCAATCTTGACAAATGCACCACTCTGGTGGAGGATGTTGATAATGGTGGAGGCTATTCATGTGTGGCAGCAGGAGATATGACAGAAATCTTTGTATCTTCCTCTCAATTTGGCTGTGATCCTAAAACTGCTCTGAAACAAAATAAATAAAACCTTAGATAAAAAGGAAAGAAAAATATGGTCTCTCTCTTTCCCCATGTGAGTTATGAGGCAAAAGACCATACCCAAAACATCGAAGCAACCTGGCTTCAGCCCCCGGAAGTGCTGCTCTTTCTCAGGGGC
Source organism: Symphalangus syndactylus (assembly GCF_028878055.3). Lineage (NCBI taxonomy): Eukaryota > Metazoa > Chordata > Mammalia > Primates > Hylobatidae > Symphalangus > Symphalangus syndactylus. Next base: position 19,470,588 of record NC_072440.2, read on the forward strand.
TCCTCGCTGCCTGAGCCTCCTCATCCCTGGCTTGCAGTGTGTCCGCCTTTCTGTCATGGCATCTGCAGCCGAGGCAGTCAGGTCTTCTCCGTCCATCAGTTTGACAGTGGCAGGGAAGGGGATGGGCAAAGTCTGATCTAGCGCCACCTAATTTAAGCAAAGACCCTGCTACCCACCAAGACCACAATATTTCGTCATCTGCAAACAGGCTGGAGTAAGCAGCTAGATTCTATTATGAAAAACAGTGGCACTTCTATTAGCTGTTTTTTTTTTTTTTTCTTTTTTGAGATGGAATCTTGCTCTGTCACCAGGCTGGAGTGCAGTGGCGTGATCTCGGCTCACTGCAACCTCCGCCTGCAAGGTTCAAGCGATTCCCCTGCCTCAGCCTTCCCGGTAGCTGGGACTACAGGCATGCGCCACCACGCCTGGCTGATTTTTTGTTTTAGTAGAGACAGAGTTTTACCATGTTGGCCAAGATGGTCTCCATCTCTTGACCTCGTGATCCGCCCGCCTCGGCCTCCCAAAGTGCTGGGATTACAGGCGTGGGCCACTGTGCCCGGCCCTAGCTTTGTTTTATGTTACTTAGAATTTACTCACTACTTCACAAATTATTTACATTTGGAATTCTGACGACTGGCCTCTGATATATACAGGACAATCCAAGCTTAGGTGGAAAAGACCTGGCACCTCCACACTCGAGACTTGCAGATGCACGTGTGACGGTGCCATTCTTCGTGTATGTTCTGGTGCATCTTTAATTCAGCAGCTGCCAGAATACTCATGGGTGCATCTTCATGCATGTTTGTCTATGTGGGTATAAGACCGAATACTCACATGTGCAGTGCAGTTTGGGCCTTGGCCGCCTCCTGTTTGGTGCTGTATCGGATCAGGGCAGTGCCCTGGGTTAGATTCAGATGGAATGTCAGCAGTGGGCCATGCTGCATGCAGATCGTTCTCAAGGTTGACCCATCAATCTAAGGAGTAATGACATTCATCAGATAAAGACTGGAGGTGGGGTGGAAAAGGTACATTTTAAGATACTCAAAGCACTGGCTGAGACCTAGTGTGCCCATTTTGCAAATAAAGTTTGCATAAATGCAGCTCAAAACAAAAGCATATGATTCAGCCTGTGGTCTGTTTTAAGAGATAAACAGGTGGGAGTGTTAATTTGTAGAGTCAAAAAAGGACAAAAATGAGATGGTATCCACATAAGAATGTAAGTTAACATTCTTAGCATCACTGCTCATGTATTCCTCTGTAAAGAGAAAGACACAAACAAGAAAAGTACTACTAAACATCTGATTATTTAAAATGCTGTTGGCTGACCTGGTTCACAGCCTATTCTAACACTGTCTTACCCCTACTTTGCCCATCCCAAGGTTAGACTATTTCTGCCTACTTCTCTATGTCCTGTGCTGACATCAGGCATTTTGACCAAAGGCTGTACTCCTCACCCCAGTTAGACTTTCACCACTTAAGATCTTCAGCGATTAGGGACAATTTTCCTAACCTACGAGTTGGATGAACAAACTTACTCACTCTGATTAATTTATTTTGCATCAAGATCTTTTTATTTATTTGTTTTTGAGACAGAGCCTTGCTCTGTTGCCCAGGCTGGAGTGCAGTGGCACAATCTCGACTCACTTCAAGCGATTCTCCTGCCTCAGCATCCTGAGTAGCTGGAATTACAGGCGCATGCCACCATTCCCAGCTAATTTTTGTATTTTTAATAGAGACGGGGTTTCACCATGTTGGCCAGGATGGTCTTGATCTCCTGACCTTGTGATCCACTTGCCTCAGCCTCCCAAAGTGCTGGGATTACAGGCATGAACCACCTCGCCTGTCCCATCAAGATCTTAAATAGGTATTTAAGATCAGTTCACCACTTCAGTTCATTTCTTTGGAAGATAAACAGATTACTATTGAATTGCTTAAAAAGCTGTACTACTGGTGGCAGTGGTAGACACCCTGCAGGATGAAAACAGGCGGTTTCTCTGCAGTTCTTTGCAGAAAATGATCAGAGAAATGCTCTTAGCATTGTTTTATATGTAACAATAGACTACACAAGCATGTCGGCATATGCCGCAACAGACTTTTTAGAACAGATGCCCTCTAGATAAATTTTAGGTGATGAAAGAAAAATTATCCAGATAAAGTAGTCCCCTTTTATCTGAGGGGTACACCTTCCAAGGCCCCCCAGTGGAGGCCTGAAATCACCGATAGTACCGAACTCTTAGTATGTTTTTCCTATACATACATACCTAAGACACAGTTTAATTTATAAATTAGGCACAGTAAGAGATTAAAATAGAAAAGTTGCCGGGTGCGGTGGCTCACGCCTGTAATCCCAGCACTTTGGAAGGCCAAGGTGGGCAGATCACGAGGTCAGGAGATCGAGACCATCCTAACATGGTGAAACCCATCTCTACTAAAAACACAAAAAAATTAGCCAGGCATGGTGGCCGGCGCCTGTAGTCCCAGCTACTTGGAGGCTGAGACATGAGAACGGCGTGAACCCGGGAGGCGGAGCTTGCAGTGAGCGGAGATCGCACCACTGCACTCTAGTCTGGGCGACAGAACAAGACTCCGTCTCAAAAAAAAAAAAAAAAAGAAAAAGAAAAGAAAAGCTATAACAATATACTGTAAGTTATGTGAATGTGGTCTTTCTCTAAAAATATCTTAATATTTTTTGACTATGGTTTGACCAAGGGTAAGAAACCATGGATAACTGTATCAAGATTTGCTTTTTTTTAAATTTAGAGATGGGGGGAGTCTCACTCTTCTGTCACCCAGGCTGGAGAGCAGGTGACTTGTTCTTAAAACCTTTTAAGCTATGATAGAGATTAGTCTGCTCTTAGGAAGCTTTGATTTTTAAAATTAATTCTAACCCAAACACGGCCACCCCCATATTCATTTTATATGGATATATGTGTATAATTAACATTTTTTTCTTTGAAACAGAGTCTTGCTCTGTTACCCAGGCTGGAGTGCAGTGGTGCATTCTCAGCTCACTGTGGCCTTCACCTCCGGGTTCAAGCGATTCTCCTGCCTCGGCCTCCCGACTGAGGTGGGACTACAGGCGCCCACCACCATACCTGGCTAATTTTTGTCTTTTTAGTAGAGACGGGGTTTCGCCATGTTGGCCAGGCTGGTCTGGAACTCCTGACCTCAGGTGATCCACCCGCCTCAGCCTCCCAAAAGTGTTGGGATTATAGGCATGAGCCACTACATCTGGCCAGCATTTTTCATAAGATAGAACAAGTGAACAGCCGATTAGCCTGCCCAGGCTTCTTTCAAAACAGTGCATCTCTTACTGCTTCTCTCAATCTCATCATACCATAATCACCACATTGTGTGACAACTCTTAGAAAATAGGAGGTATACATAGTTTTGAGGATGGTCATACAAGATTCTTCCTATGTCAGTCAACTATTTGCTAAAGAAATAACTTGGAACTTTTTTTTTTTCTCTGAGATGGAGTCTCGCTCTGTCGCCCAGGCTGGAGCGCAGTGGCGCAATCTGGGCTCACTCCAAGCTCCACCTCCCAGATTCACACCATTCTCCTGCCACAGCCTCCCAAGTAGCTGGGACTACAGGCACTCACCACCACGCCCGGCTAATTTTTTGTATTTTTAGTAAAGACGGGGTTTCAACGTGTTAGCCAGGATGGTCTTGATCGCCTGACCTTGTGATCTGCCCACCTCGGCCTCCCAAAGTGCTAGGATTACAAGTGTGAGCCACTGCGCCCAGCCATAACTTGGAACTTTGAGCTGACTTGATTAGATACAGAGATTAAGAGCTGACCCACACCCTCCCTCATGTTAACTGTATTTAGGAAATTGTTTACCTCAATGTGCACCTTGAAATACGAGTTCTGTGATTTACTCCCTACAAATGGGCAAATGTATTTAGGAGATGTATTTCCCCACAGAGAATCATAGTATGTGTTAGCATATTAAAAGGCCTAGAATTCTCAAAGTGAAAAAATCTGCTTAGTTTTGTTTAACCAAGTATACACGTCAAACATATTAGGCCAGAGACCTAATCATATCGCATGACAACACTCTGGAAAATGTTGGCTTTATAAAGTGTGCCTGAATCCATGTATGAATTAAATGCCAGAGAATGCATTCTATGTGTCAAAAACGGGAGGCATAACTGACTCCTTTTAACAAGGTGTTGTAAAGGTTGTGATGGATTCAGTTTTGATGCGCCCATTTAACCTCATTCAAGTGCTCAACATAATGCTTCTGCAAATACCTCAGTTATCTAGCAACCAAGGTGAAAGGCAGAGTGGCCTGGTGCAAATGAAGCTCCTCCAATGGAAAACCACCTGCAGGATATGATCTGATGACAGCAAATTATAGTAATGCCATCTCCACATGAAAAGGATAATAGATGGAGAGTTAAACACACCCATGTAGCTTTTTAAATTTTTTTAGATGGAGTCTCGCTCTGTCGCCAGACTGGAGTGCAGTGGTGCAATCTCAGCTCACTGCAACCTCTGCCTCCTGGGTTCAGGTGATTCTCCTGCCTCAGCCTCCCAAGTAGCTGTGACTACAGGCGTGTGTCACCACGCCCAGCTAATTTGTGTATTTTCAGTAGAGATGGGGTTCCACCATGTTGGCCAGGATGGTCTCAATCTCTTGACCTCGTGATCCATCCACCTTGGCCTCCCAAAGTGCTGGGATTACAGGCGTGAGCCACTCCAACTGGCCCCATGTAGCATTTATAAACTATGAAGTCAAATGATCTCTTCCACTGGAGAGATGGATGGTTAATTATTTACAAAGCACAAAAATGGTTAGTATGTTTTAAGGGGGAGAAAATACTGAGGTTTTGTAACTAAATGATGCATGAGATCAATATTAAGAAACAAAGAACTTAGTTGAGAAGGGAAGACACTTTTAGGGATAGGGAAGTATAGGTTCAGGTCTTGTTGGAGAACTAACACAGAAACAGGTAGCTTTTGGGTGTCCTTAAAATACTCCCTTTTCCACTAGGTTCCAGATTCTAACATGCACATCTATATAGCAAATCGTGTCTACTACACAGAAATCACCAGAAAATACCAACATACTCTGTTTTTTTCTCTTTCTCTGCCCCATAAGATCTGCAGGAACCCACTCTCTAGTGGGTTTTACCTAGTTTTATTACACTAGCTTATAAAACTAGTTTTCACTTTTATAAACTGTATGTTACCATCATCTTGAAGGCAGGCATGAAGCCTAGTGGCCAGCATCAACCCCTCTCCAGAAGTAGGCTGTGAACCTTGGGTAGGGAGGGGACACCCACTCCTGTAGTCAAGACCTCTTTGCAGTGATCAGGAGATGAGCTTTCATATCTGCCAGTCTCCCACATCTATTTCCCTCTCTCTCTTTTTTGAGAAAGGGTCTTGCACTATTGCCCAACCTGGAGTGCAATGCAATGCAATCATGGCTCACTGCAGACTCGACCTTCTGGGCTCAAGTGATCCTCCCACCTCAGCCTCCTGAGCAGCTGTGCGCCACCATGCCTGGCTAATTTTTAATTTTTTGTAGAAACAGGGTCTCATTATATTGCTTGGACTGATTTCAGACTCCTGGCTTCAAGCAATCCTCTCGCCTTGGCCTCACAAGGTACTGTGATTACAGGTGTGAGACACCAACCCCCATCTTTCCCTCTCTTTTTTTTTTTTCGAGATGGAGTCTCACTCTGTCGCCCAGGCTGGAGTGCACTGGCACAATCTTGGCTCACTGCAAGCTCCGCCTCCCGGGTTCATGCCATTCTCCTGCCTCAGCCTCCCGAGTAGCTGGGACCACAGGTGCCCACCACAACACTTGGCTAATTTTTTGTATTTTTAGTAGAGATGGGGTTTCACTGTGTTAGCCAGGATGGTCTCGATCTCCTGACCTCGTGATCCGCCTGCCTCGGCCTCCCAAAGTGCTGGGATTACAGGCATGAGCCACCGCGCCCAGCCTTTCCCTCTCTCTTAATACAATCAAGTCCTATCTAGAAAACCACGAGAAAGCATAATTACCTGTGGAGTGAGATTGTGAAGAACCAGCCAGTAACTAGGACGAACTGAGCCACCATCACTCCAGGTAGAGGCTATGAGCAACCAGAAAAATGGTTAGGAAGAGAAATAAAAGAAAAACAAGAAAAGCCATGAGGGAGAAAGATTTTCATGTAGCCCACATTTCTTCTCTGCTTTTATAAATTGTCCCTCTTTTCCACTGGACTCTGACCTTCTTTTTCTCTTCTACTGGTCCCCGACTCCTATGCACTTTTATGCCTGATTTGCAAGACAGTATTTTCCTCCCAGTGTTCTCACTCTGCCATTTTTAGTCACTCATTTTACTCCATCTGTCTCTTGGGAGTTCTTGGGTCCCTTTGCCTTATACTGACTGCGACTTTCACTCACTCAAGAGGTACCTCTTCCTCTACCAGAAGAAAAACCAGACAACTATGACTTCCTCTCTTGGGAAGACCTCTTGGTGTCTTCACCATCTGTGTTAACATAAGCCCCTTGTGGATGAACAATGGCGTTCCTTTAGGCAGATCCTCCTCACCCGAGGCGAGCCGTGAGTCCTGTGTCCCCCACCCCCTGACTGATCGGGGTGCTGTGCTGCTCCAGGGAGATGATGGTTTGGGGTTGGTCAGACCAGGAGGTGGGCGGGGCAGCGGTGTAGTGTTCCTGGAGGAAATATGGTTTTTCCACATCTTGTTGGAGAGATGAGTGGGGTTGTGTCCTATGGGATCTGGGGACCATGTTGATTTGTAATCAGGGAACTTTGCTGTAAGAAGAGAAAATTAAGGAAGGAATAAGGTTAGACGGTTCACTTTTGTTGACAAATACACGAGTTTTATCTACATACACATAAATACATACACATTTATATTCTAAAAATTAACAGTACACATTTTAAGCACAGCAATACAAAATAACACTGTTCTTAGAGCATAACGAACAGAAAATTTTCAGTGACTACTACTCTGAATTGATAGAATTATCATATGAATTAAAGATTTAATAAGATAACCAATTCTCTACTGCTTTCTTAGCTAAAAATGACTCGAAAAGGGGACACATTCAAGGAGAAAGTCTTCCTAAAGACATCAGCTTCTGGGTAACAGTGAGAATGTGAACACTAGCAGAATAAAGTATTCTATAATCATTGACTGAACGGAAAGTAATTAGTAAATTACACTTTGCTTGTGCCTTGATCCAGTCTATTAGATATTGATGTTCAAACAGATTCTTTAAAAACAATCAAGAAATATTCACTAAGGGCTTACTATGCATATGGCACTAAATCAGTGCTGTGAGGAACAGAAATAATTATCCCTAAGAACCTCAAGCTCATATGAGAACACAGAACAGATAAGCAACAGAAGTGGCGACCCCAACATCATCACGTATGTTCAATATGCAAAGTGGATCAAGAATGCTGGGCTTGCAGCAAAGGCTTTATAAAAACAGCTCGTGAAGGATTTACATAAATGGATGGGCACAAAGAAACAGGAATGTGTAAACCAAGGTTCAACATAAACTCTCTGTGTATGGAATATGTTCCCCCCCAATTTTGGTTGAACAGTTCACAGGGGCAGAGAGGTAAAGGAGGTTACAAAGATAGGCTGGGGACTGATTAAGATACTATCAGGAGTTTTTGCAACTGATTCAGCATGGAATGTTTAAACTACTGTGATAGTAAATAGAATGGAACAGAAGGAATGCATATTTGAAATATGATTGCAGAATAAATCACTAAGGAGAAATCATAACTGCCTGGATCCAGGGATTGAGAGAGAGAGGAAAGAGGAAGAAAATACTGAGGTTTTGTAACTAAATGATGCATGAGATCATTATTAAGAAACATAACTGAGTTGAGAAGGAAAGACACTTTTGGAGGTGGGGAAGTATAGGTTCAGTTTTAGACAAGTCTGAGGTGATTCTTGGACCACCTCTCAGATGAAATTTTCAACTGTTGGAAAAAGACACATAGTTCAATCTGAGATATGGGCATTTATAGGTGTAAAAGAGTTGGGTAACCAGAGTAAGTTTTTACATGTAAAAGAAATCCTACAAAAGTATAATGCAGGGTGGTGGTTCAAATCCCGGAATATTGAGATGTCTCCTTTACATACTTGCTCAGAACTGAGGCAAGTTATATCGGCTCTCAGAACCTCACTCAGTTTCTTTATCCACAAAACAGGGGTAACAACAGGACTTACTCATAGCCTTTGGTGAAGGTAAAATAAAAATTCACATGGAAGGTTTAGCATGATGCCTGGCCTGCAGGATCATTCAGTGAGTGGTAGGTTATTGTTGCACTGCTGATACGACACAGAGGTGGGAAGGAGAAAAAGACAATGTGTAGCCCACTAGCCTGCAGCGTCTTCATAGGTGCACAAAGGTCTGCTTTATTTGCTTTTGCCTGGGCAAAGCACGTAAGTCATAATGACTCTAACAGCTTAAGGTCCGACTTGTGCAAACTGAAGGTGCCAATTACTAGTATGTCTACCAATCAGTAAGGCACTATGCTCAGTGAGTGACTTCAAAGCCTTTATTATATCCACTAACTTTTCCATTTCCTAATGTCTTTTAAAAAACCATGAGGAACTTACCAAATGATGGTAAAATGAATCAAGGTCCCTTTTTTTTTTTTTTTTTCCTTTGGCCATCTGCCCTTAGCCTTTGTCCATAAGTGGGAGGGTTTTTAGAGAAAAGCCAGCTATTATTGGCTACCTTAGGAATAATAACCTGGCCTTAACAAGTTCTTCTCATGACCCTTGACTTCTTGACAGCCTTGTTAAAAGAGAAGCATGTGTGTCATTAGGACGTGACTCCAGCCCTCTGGATATGCCAGCTCCCTGCAGTTATGTCACTACCAGCCTCATCCCAAAGCTGTATCTGGCTCATCCTTCCTGAGACTAGAAGTTCCTCAAAGACATAGCAAACAGAAAAGGTGTGCTTCCATCTACACTGACCTATGCTACTGAACTTCTGTAAGACTGTATCTTACGAAATACATGCCAGTTTCCTTTATAAAAGGGAACCCGACGAAAAAGTGCTAACCAAAGGGAAACAAAAAATTCACCCTCATACCTGAAGTGCTATGAACGTTGGTAAAGGAGTTGTCAGAGGCACTGTAGGGCCAGGCACCAGGTGAAGGCAGCGAGGTGTTGAGGGAAGAATTAGACCCTTGGGTAACAAAGAACAAGAAGAAAATACTGAAGATCAATGTCAGTATAACCAGTGAAACCTTGGGAGTATTTTATTTAAACTTCAGTAGAATGGAGGACAAAATATGTCTAACAAATGAATGTGAAAAGCAATATTCTTACATTTTTTGGTTAAACTTTTAGGTACCAGCAAGTACAAATGAAGTCACAAACTGACAACTATGAAAATGCTGGGTGTTGAACATATAAGAGATGCTTTGCTCAAGTACCTGTGGTGTTATCCCGCAGCAGTTGGTGGTCAGTATCTACAATGGGAGATGTGGCTGTACCCCCCAGCACACTTCCTGGGGTGACATAGGGGTCAGATTCAGGGTCAATGTTTTGGATACCTTTCCATGGCACTCCTGGTTGGAATTCTGAGACAAGGAAAACAAATATTGGAGAAGGAAGGTTGTTAAAAAAAAATGATATAGTACTTTTTTAACATAAGAAATGGGTCGTGAAAGTATAAATACTGAATTTATTACCTCTTAGATTTTCATCACAAAATTAAGGAAAAAAAAACAACATGAACACACGCTCTTGCCAACAGCACCTTTGTTTTATCACGCTGTCTGTGGCAGTCAACTGGAAGCCACAGTTCATCAGAGCCTGTCCCCAGTAACCTGATCCTCCTGCTCCCAGGAGACTTCAGGGCTGAAGGCAGGGAAAGCAGGAATAAGGACTCTGGTGTTCACAAGAATTATCCAAGCATCTAGGCCAAGAACCGGTGAAAATATGGGCTAGAGATCAGTGCTCTTTCTCATTTTCCTTACCAGATGTTGGCCGAAATGCAAAAAATGTAATACAAATGATACTGCTACATAGAATGTCCAGGGATAACCAGCAGGGATAATTTAGCTCAGCAAGAGAAAGCCTAGAATATACATGAGGGCTCGGAATTTTTTTATTGGTCAATTTACATCATTTAAAAATTTTAAAGCTATGTGACAGAATAAACTTTTATTTTCCAAATCGTGATGAGAAAGAGCAACATGTATTATATATGAACGATCTGCATTATACAATTCTACTTTGGCCGGGCATGGTGGCTCACGCCTGTAATCCCAGCACTTTGGGAGGCCGAGGCGGGCAGATCACCTGAGGTCAGGAGTTCGAGACCAGCCTGCCCAACATGGCGAAACCCTGTCTCTACTAAACATACAAAAAATTAGCCAGGCGTGGTAGCAGGCAAGCAGGAGAATCGCTTGAACCTGGGAGGCGGAGCTTGCAGTGAACCAAGATCACACTACTGCACTCCAGCTTGGGTAATAAGAGCGAAACTCCCTTTCAAAAAAAAAAAAAAAATTCTACCTTAATAAAATGAAACTATACATATTCATGTCACAAATATGCATGCACAGAAAGAGGTCTAGGAGGATATATATTTATGGAATTAGATTTGAATTTTTGCTTTATTAAATGTTCTCATTTTTCTATCATGAGAATAGATTACTATATCCAACAAAAGAGAGGGACAGAAAGAAAAGAATTAACAAATAATCTCATTGTAATCGCTACTGCATACCTAGAAGCTAACTGGTAATAAATACTTGCCTAAGAACTAACAAATCAATTCAACAGACACTTCAAAAGAACCCATGTTACAAGGCGTCCTATGCATGGGACGAATGCGAAGTCCCAGCTACAATGTCACTTATCCCCAGGTTCCCCACCTAATGAAAATTTTCTGTCTTCCCACAGCACATGCCTTACTTCTAACAGACAATTATTGAATGAAAAAAATGAAAGCAAGTACCTTAGTAACATGAGTCACAAAAGCAATGTATCCCGAACCTGAAACTGACAATTACAAAACAAATGCTTTCCTGGAAAAGCATTTCCTGGACAATACCTGGAGGCCAACTGGCATTGCTGGATTTACTTCCGATTTTATTTGTTGGTGGAGATTTGGCAGGTAACCAGCTATCACCAGCAGGACCCGTATGGCCACCCAGTGTGTCACCAGGGATGATATCAAACTGGTTGTACGGTGACCCACCCCGGGTCTTACCAGGGGCCACTATAGCGCCTGAGAAAAGAGAGGAAATTAAATCATCCAGAATAACTCCTATGAATAGAACTTGTCTAGTTTTTATTCATTGGAATGCAAACAGTCTTCTGAAGCTGATGGGAGTATATACAAACAGCACTGGAATAAGAGGTTGCATTCAAGACTCAGCACATAATTACTAAGCAGCATGACCAACAACAAGTCATTTCGCCTCTCTGAGCCTCTCAGTTCCTCACTTAGGCACACAGGATTGCTCTCATGCTCAAATGTTCCTTTCAGTTTTAAAATTCAATAGTCTTATGAAATTAATGAAACGTTCACATCCTAGGAATCTGACCATTATTCCTAGTTTCTGTGCTAACGACTCAAGAGTGAGAAATGGGGAAAATTCTAACAATTTGTAGCACATAAGAAAGTTTTAACTAAATTTCTACTGATGCTACCCACCCAGGTTCTTAAAGGCTGGCTGATCAGGCTTAAATTAGCTGGAAGCAGCAGTGTAAACAGAGAGTCCATTGGAGGGAAAAGCATCTGCAATTGCTTTAAATTCCAACGCAATGAGATGGAATTCCCGCCTAGGGTCTTTGCCAGCACAAGACCAGCAATGAACTCTGCAGCTCTGGGATCCATGGCCTCACACATGAAGAACAGCAAATCCTTTGTAACTGGTTTCCTGAGAGCGCTTCAGTGGTTTTGTCGGTGCCCCCATCATGCATTTTATATGCTACGGGGCAGGAAAAGAATTAAAAGCTTAAAATTGCCTTGAACTAACAAAACATGCCCTTTGAATAAAATTTTGTGTCAGTGAGATACCAGTCTACTTATTTCTCAAATGAATTTTACATACTGTATTGGGTCACTTGATCTATTCTTAGGATGCTGCTTGTGAAGGGATAAAATTATTTCCAGGGTGATACAGCCTAATGGGAATATTATCAAAACTACCTCCATGCTCAGCTAAGAGGACATTTACTTTTCTGGAGCCACTGACAAATTTGGCTCAGAGGCACATTATGGTGAAGCAGTGGAAAATGAAAAGCTCAATTACTTTGGGGATTGCTAAGGAAATGGGAAAACATGATCTATAAGCTCTAAAAAGGCAAGTAGAGATTTTGCCTTCAAGATATCCTCTCACGTGCCATTTCATATTTATTATCATGCACCTATCATGTCTTTGGGGACAAGGGGACCTGGTGAATTATCAGCCTAAGGAAGCACTGAAAGTGCCCAAAGCTATAGATGACAGTGGGCTTAGATTATTCAGTCCACAAACAGATTTTACAATTTCAATAAATCATTTTTTACTTCATGCCATGAAACCAAACGATAATGCTTAGCAATGGCAGACAGAGAGCTCCACGTGGCTATTTCACCAGCCTCCTGGATGGGCTTATTAAAGAGTGGTTTACAAAGGAAACCTGAAAGGCTTCAGACTGAATGACTTGGCTGGGGCTGGGGCCTGCCAGGGCGCTGCAGCAGGAATAGCCAGACACCTATTTATACTTGGTTCTCATGGATACAGTTAAGTCCAAGTGAATTACTGTCAAATGAAACAAACACTGAAACAAAGGCTGAAGGAAGGTTCTGAGACCTTTTATCTGTTTTACAGGAAATGGAGAAGCCCTTACAGAGAGAAATTGAGAGGAAAAGCAGAACAACATCACGACCAAAGCCTGCAACGCCCATAAAAGCTGTCTTGCAGACACTCTTAATTCACACAGAATAAGAAAGTTTTCTGAAAAGTTCAAATCTCATGTATTAGGATCTATTAGTTGTCTTTTGGAGATTAAAAGGCAGGAAAATTTTTAAAAGCCGATAAATTTATTATGGTTCAAACAACCAACAAGATAGGTACTGTTATGATCCCTTGCTCTGCAAACAAACTCAACAAGCTGACTCTTCCCTCAGCCAACTTATTAGGGTTTCACCTTGGTGGGTGCCCAAGTTCACTGCTACCACCCTCAATCATGGTAGCTGAAAAATTCTGCTCCCTTTAATTAGAACTAGTACTTTATATTTCTTGTAATTCAACATACACATGACTCTGACCTTCCTCCACAGGCAATCATAGGATTCAGGAGGAAAAAGAATACCAAGTTCTGTACTTCAAAATAGTCTTATAAGATGTTTCATCAAGACCTGCTGTGGGTTGGGGGCTCTAGCTTTCAGTGCTTCTCTTACCATTTTTGTGCATATTGGCTTCCTGTGTGGCTACAGAGGGCAGCCCCTCCATCATGGAGGTCCACTGTTTAAAGCGAGACTCGGTTCCAGCCTCCTTCCCACCAACCATGCCATAGTCCATGCCGCCAGAACTGAAGCCTAAAAAGGAGAAGACCACATTTTATAAGTCTCTAGCATCAGTACCAAGAGTTCTGAAGCAGAGTCCACAAATGCCTGCAAGTGTCATTCAAAGACTAATTCACAGAGTTTCTCCACTCGGAAACAGGTATTTTTGATTCCAAGCTTTGATCTTGGCTCTTGCTCGCTAAATAAGTGATGTCTCTCTGTGAAGGTGTGAAGATGTGTATGACTGCCATCGATTAGGTCTGTCTCAATGCATTCCTGCACGCCCTTTTTCATTTAGCTGACATTTGTGCCAGACAGGATGCTGGGGCCAGCCACTCTCCAACTGAGATAGAGAAGACGACATCCAGCCAATGTAGTGCAACAGCAGCAACAGAGTTGTAGTCAGGGTGTCTTGGGGGAGGAAAGGCTTTGCAGAAGGAAGATGTGATCTAGGGCCTCAGGGAGGTATTTGGGGAAGTCAAGCAAACCAAGTACAAAGCTCTAACTCTTGATAATCAAGTGTGTTTAGGGAATGGTGAGATGTTCAAATGACTCCAATGTTTAGCTAACTCTGGGATGAAGTGAGGCGGAGAGTGGTGGGGGATGAGGAGAAATGAAGAGTCATGTCATGTAGGGTCTTTATATATTAGGCCAAGGAGTTCAGATCTTTTTTTCTCTAGGATAAGAGGATAGTGAAAATTTTAAGCATGTAAGAGGATAACTAGTATGTATTTTAGGAAGAGAATTGGCAGCCTGAGTGTGGGGTGGGTGGAGGTCAGGGCAGAATGTGAAAGATAAATTTGAAAGTAGTCTTTAAGCAATGAGGAAATGAGGAAGACACCAAAGCTTGAGTAGGTGGGTAGTTTGAGATTCTGAGTTCACTTTGCCATGAGCCCCAGGTAAGTTTCAGGGGAAGAGTCTTGGTGGGTAACGTTTTCCCACTGCACAGAGCTGGAGAGCTGGAAGCCACACAGCAGAAGCTGGACGATGGAGTCTAACACAATCCATCATCCATTTGGGTCAGAATGTACGTGACACTTGTTCATAAAAACTCTCAAAAAAGTAAAACAAAGGACTAAAATGATGAAACAGGGAGGGGGAGAATGATAAATGACCATAGAAAAATGAGAATGAGCCACAGGGAGCGCAGAGCGGCAGCACGAGTGCAGGCATCCCAGGGAGGCGAGCAAGGCTCCCACCACGGCAGAGCCAAGCTTCTCTGCCCCAAGATGTGCAACTCTAGCCAGGCCAGACGCCACACTATACCCATAAAGCGTCCTCAATTTCCATCTCTCCAAATCCCACTAAGGGCCCAGGTTGTGTTTTTCGTCCCCTGTGCTTATCCTAGTTGTCTGGGATAGTTTTATAAACGCATAATAAATCAAGTAAAAGTCTAACACCTTCCTGACCCATGTTAAAAATGTTGCTATTTATATAAAGAACAGTGTTCTTTCACACTTTGTAACCGAATTTACTAGTTCAAAATGATTGGAGGGTGGGGGTGGGGAGCAGAAATCTTTAGAATGAGATGAAAATATTTCAGATGAAATTATTATTATTTTGGAGATGGAGTCTCTGTCACCCAGGCTGGAGTGCAGTGTCGCAATCTTGGCTCACTGCAACCTCCACCTCCTGGGTTCAAGCAATTCTCCTGCCTCAGCCGCCTGAGTAGCTGGGACTACAGGCACCCCGCAGCCATGCCCAGCTAATTTTTTGTATTTTTAGTAGAGACGGGGTTTCACCCTGTTGCCAAGGCTGGTCTAGAACTCCTGAGCTCAGGCGATCTGCCTGCCTTGGCCTCCCAAAGTGCCTTGGCCTCCCAAATGGATTACAGGCACGAGCCACCGTGCCTGGCCTTATTATTATTTTTTTTTTTAAAGAAGAGTTTGAGGCATTTTTTTCTTTCTTTCATCCTAGGTAGCAGAAATGAAATTAGATTGGAGGGCAGGGAGGTTGCAAGGAACAAAGGTTTTCTCTGACATAGCCTTAATGGCCTAAGCAGGTTGCTTCTTGAGTAAATTACACTTCTGCCTTTGAGAAAACCAGGCCAAGGTGCTTGGATTCCAGGCCACCTGAAAGCTCAGTTCTAATCATTGAGAAAGAGCTTCTGCAAATAACCTAGGATTCTGGCAAAGATTAAAAAGAATACTAGCATTATTAGGAAGAGGGGGAACTGTTCCTTACACATTAATTTTCTTTGAAGTTACTCTAAAATTTCTATAAAACCCATAGTGAATTAAATTTCTTTTTTTTTCTTTTTTTTTTTTTTGAGACAGAGCCTTGCTCTGTCACCCAGGCTGGAGTGCAGCAGCACAATCTCGGCTCACTGCAACCTTAGCCTCCGCGTTCACGCAATTCTCCTGCCTCAGCCTCCTGAGTAGCTGGGACTACAGGTGCCTGCCACCACACTTGGCTGATTTTTTTGTATTTTTAGTAGAGACGGGGTTTCATCGTGTTAGCCAGGATGGTCTCAATCTCCTGACCTCGTGAGCCGTCCGCCTCGGTCTCTCAAAGTGCTGGGATTACAGGTGTGAGCCACCGCGCCCAGCCAGTGAATTAAATTTCTTTAATTTCAGCTGCTTAGAGTTTTTTTGGTGACAAATGAAATGCAGAAAATTAAAGTTATAGAAAAAGGGCAAAAAAAGAGAAAAATAAGAGGAAAGAAGAAAAGAAAATGAATGAGAGAAAGAAAGAGAAAGAGAAAGAAAAAGTAAGCAAGCAAGGAAAGAGCTCAGCAGCTCCAAGAACCTTAGAGAAAGCGGGCACCTTTCTCATTAGAGACTTGGGGATCAAATGCCACCACAGTAGGGCAAGTCCCAGTGCTGCCTCACAAGGTTTGGTCAGGAAAAATAATCCAAGGGGTAAGAGAAAGAATAGGTGAGAAAATTGCCTTGAAAGGTTCAATCTACAAACCCCAAAGTATGAGAGGAAAAATCAGGTGAAGATGTACGTAGTTTTCTTTGATGTCACGTAGTAACCGGCCTGACACTAGGATATGGAAAGTGTCTGATAGATTTTGAAGGAAGGAATTCTGGGACACTGTGCTCTAGTGGGTGCACTAACAAAGAAGAGATGGTGCTTTGCTAGTGACCTTTGGCTATTTACAAGCTATCATACATCTAAACCCAAGAAAATACTGACTTTATTGTACTTTCCACTACAGCAAAACCAAATTTCCTTAGTCCACCAAGTGGTTTCCCTGAAATTTCTCACAAACACAGAGCTTTAGCTCAAATTAAGCCATTTAGTTCAGTTCAATGAATATTTATGGACAGTGTAATCTGTGCCGGGCCCTGTGTTAGGAGCTGAGATACAAGTAGAGATAAGACATGCCCCTTGCCTATCACCTGCTTTTATCATTCACGCAAGGACAACCCTTTGCCTACCTCATCCGTCTTTGCTAGAATTACTTTCTCTCATCTCCACACATGGTAATTCATGGTCTGTTCATGACTTTTGGCTCCATTCTTACATCCTTGAGGAAATGCTCTTAAATTAACTTGTCCTTACACTGATCTTGCCTTCACTCTCTCTGTTTACAGTTCTCTGTTTTCTGCTCCTCTTTTTGCTATACATTAAAAAACAAACTCGTTTCTATAACTATCATTATTTTTAGAAAATCACCCATAATTGGCCATCCTAACACAACTTAAGTCCGTGTCCACACGTACACCTGGTATCGACACAATCATAACTGCAGCATAGATACAATGACTCTTCTGTCATTTTTATAATCTCCAATATTTATTCAGCTTTACTTTTCACAGGGATATACCAAATAAGTATTACAAATTTTGATAAATTTTAAACATAAAAAGTGAAATTTTATCAGAAATGCATTTTCTAAGAAGATGAATTACTTTGTTTCTTAATGAGTTCAGATATCCACGGTAACCAAGACTCCTTACTATAATGAGAGAGAGTTTTCGCTACTATCTTAATTTAAATTTCTTTGTTGACATAAAGCACTAAGTAATTTTACTCATATAAATAAGTAGATGGGAACAGAAGGAGTCTTGTTATAACTTACTTCTCTGAATTTCTTTTAAAGTATATGTTCCTTCCCCTAGCCCAGTAACACAGATACTAAAATATAATTTTTAGATAGGTCATTATCACCTAACAATTCAATTAGGTATTCTTTCTCTCTGTCTCCCTCTCTCTCACTCTCCACCCTCGGCCTCCCAAAGTGCTGGGATTACCAGGCATGAGCCACCGCACTCAGCCTCAATTAGGTATATTTTAAATTTTGCTAAAAGGGCAGAATTAGAAACCATCTATTTTACAAAAGAATCAGGATTATTTAAGCAGTCATTAGTCACTCAAATTCTTAATTTTGAGATAATGTAACAAAGAGGCTTTATCAAGACATATTAAGAAACTTTCAATTATTCTTGCTACTCTTTCACTTAGAGGTATCCTTTTTAGTTCAACATACTTAGCATCAGGAAAACTGAAAGACTGTTCATTTCATTACATCTTTGGCATTTAATTTATTAGAAAAAAATTTTTAATTTCTATATATGCTTTAAATATATTTTCATCAAATAATCTATTCAAAACAGGCAGCCAAATCTAACTTTCAGACTTAAAATGTATTCTTCAATTCAAACGAATGTAATAATGCTACCTAAGGAAAAAAAATTATTTTTGAGACGGAGTCTTGCTCTGTCACCAGGCTGGAGTGCAGTGGCATGATCTCAGCTCACTGCAACCTCTGCCGCCTGGGTTCAAGCTATTTTCCTGCCTCAGCCACTCCAGTAACTGAGATTACAGGGGCACACCACCATGTCCAGCTAATTTTTTGTATTTTTAGTAGAGACAGGGTTTCACCATGTTGGAGGCTGGTCTTGAACTCCTGACCTCAAGTGATCTGCCCTCCTCGGCCTCCCAAAGTGCTGGGATTACAGGCGTGAGCCACCGTGCCCGGACAGGAAAATTGTAAGTGAAATAAATGACAAAACACATCTATCTTATAAGGCAGATTATAAATGGTCAGGTCACAATTAAAATGGGATCTAATAATATTTATTTATTATTTAATAAGTTAACAAATATAGAAACAAGCTAATAAGTCAATATTTCTCTTTAATATGGAATAATATAATGCATAGCTAAATTTACAAGTTACTCATGAAACAGGAGTATGACAAAAATCATAAAATTTCTTCAGTAAATATGTATATATGTGTATGCTTAACTCTGATCCTTTAGCCATTAGAAGAAAGAAAGAATCGGCTGGGTGTGGTGGCTCATGCCTGTAATCCCAGCACTTTGGGAGGCCATGGTGGGCAGACCACCTGAGGTCAGGAGTTCAAGACCAGCCTGACCAACATGGTGAAACCCCATCTCTACTATACAAAAATTAGCTGGGAGTGGTGACGTGTGCCTGTAATCCCATCTACTCAGGAGGCTGACGCAGGAGAATCACTTGAACCCGGGAGGTGGAGGTTGTGGGAGGTGGAGGTTGGGCAACAGAGTGAGACTCCGCCTCAAAAAAAGAAGAAGAAGAAGAAGAAGAAGAAGGAAATACATCATAAGGACACCTTTATTAGTAATCAAAGGAGGCCCCCCCATGTTTGGTACCCTGGTGTTTTGCAGCCCAGATGAGCACAGAGCTGACCTTCTTCTATATCAAGTGCAAGAAAAGTTATTTCAAATTTAAGTCAGTTATCAGGCAGATCATCTTTAAGAATGAAAACAGTTAGTGGAAGCTAAGGATCTACAAAGTAATTCCGCTAAAATATTCAGATCAAGAACACCTTGAAGTCTTTGCTCACCCCCTGCACGTGCAGTAGGAGGATCACGGGGTTGGCGCACAGTCAGCCGCTGCCACAGGGTCACACTGTCACCTAGAACCAGCAATTTCATGTCTTCCCAACTCTTTTTTTTTTTTTTTTTGAGACTGGGTCTTGCTCTGTCGCCCAGGTGGGAATGCGGTGACACAATCTCAGCTCACTGCAACCTCTGTCTCTCGGGTTCAAGCGATTCTCCTGCCTCAGCCTCCCCAGTAGCTGGGATTACAGGCGCATGCCACCACACCTGGCTGATTTTTGTATTTTTAGTAGGGACAGGGTTTCACTACGTTGGCCAGGCTGGTCTCGAACTCCTGACCTCGTGATCTGCCTGCCTCAGCCTCCCAAGGGGCTGGGATTACAGGTGTGAGTCACCGTGCCCGGCCCAACTCTTGTTTTTTGAGTGCACGTTGAACAGTATTTTCCTTACAAGATAAATTCTAAATGTTGTCAGTTTGAGATGAAACTGTGATGGTATGTGGTATCTTTTCCAATTTTAAATTTTATTTTGAAGTCACTGTTTCCTCACCAATTAGATTCTGCTTACAGCATGTTTTCCAGTTCTGAAAGAGCTATGATTTGCCTGCCAAAAAATTCTTGAAGAATGTTAAAGGCATAACCTTACTTGTTCTAATTCTATTTAAATCAGATGAAATGCTAATATCAAATGAATTTTTATCAATCTGCATAATTTTAGTTCATTTTTTCAATAGAAGGCAATTTTATTAATATGAGTATACTAAAACATTTCAAACTAGTACATATTTTAACAGATCATAACCTCAGCCATGTGTACCACTCACAGCATGCACAAGCATTTAAACAGGGTTTTAAAAATTCCCGGCAGTAGGAGAACAGTTTGCCATTCATACACATGTATTGAAAGACTGCTTTGGAGCCAGAGAAGTTAGAGGCCTGTCTCTGCTATTTAGTAACCATGTGGTGAGCTTTGGAAACCCACTGAAGCTCAAGAAGCCTCAGATGTCTCATGTGTAAACCAGGGGTAAGAATATTTACCTACCTTGTACAGCTGACATAAAAACGGAGGGTAATGCAGGCGCAACCCCTACCACAGGCCTAGAGAGGCAGATTTCTAAAAAGGTAATTTTCTCTACTAACAACTTACCAGAACCATATCCAGGTATTGGCCCTTTGGTTTGAAGGTCTGGGAGCCCCACATTCAACGCGTTGGGTACCATGTTGTCCAGATGCGGCTTGGGCCCAACAGGATGAGAGGGCGAGTGCTTCATGCCTGGCTGCCTCTGCTGCTGCTGCTGCTGCTGCTGCAGTGCACTCACCATTCGAGCCAGCTGAGGGCCAAGAGAGACGGACACGTGATAAGCACGGCCCCGAACTTCCCAGGAAAAGACTGTGCCCGGTTCTTTGCCATCAGAGGCTAAGCCGGGATGTACTCCTCAAACACAGCACTGGAGGGACCCCGCCCACCCACGTACCTGCTGCTCTTGCTGTTGGCGTACAGCTTGAGAAATCTTTCTCTGGTTCTGTAACAACTGCTGCTGTTGCTGCTGCTGCAAGAGAAGCTGACATGCCTACAAAACAAGGGGGAAAGACAGAAAACCAAAGTTTCCTGAGATTGATTTACTGAGGACACCTAAAGGGTCTGTGCACGAAGTACAGGTCACACAGTGAAAAGTATCCAGGAGGGAAGTAACACCAAATTCCTGGTCTCTTGGTTACATTTTCCTCCAGTTGAGTTGACAACCCTTAAGCACACTCCATAGTTTGCAAAGAAGTGTGGACTAGCACCCTTTGAACATAGAAAGTGGCAAAGATGTGGGAAGCAAATCAAAGCTAAAGAAAAAAAAAGCAAATGACCTTTTTAGCCACAGGAAGAAAATCTTCTACTTACCAACTGAAACTGGGGAATTTGTGGAAGCTGGCTCAGCATGGCAATTTGTTGAGGAGATAACTGGGGCCCCACATTGAAAAGACCTGGACTCAGGCCACTGTTGGGAAACTGCTTGAGCATTGAGGCAGAAACCTAGCCAAAAAAAAATAAAAAAGAAAGAAAAGAAAAGGAATCTTCAGAATTTATCAAAATAAAACTGTTTTTCTGTGAAAAGAATCTTGATGAATCTAAACCAAGAGCTCTCAAACTTTTCTGTGAAAAATATATAACAGGAAAAATACACTCAAGTGTTAACAATGATTATCTTGGAGCAGTGAGATTACAACAGTTTTTAAATTTTCTTCTTAGACTTTCCAATTTTCTACAATAAAAAGTATAAATTTTACATTCAGGAAAACATCTTCAAGAAAAAAAATTGATGACAATATAGCTTTTATCCAACCAAATTATTATCTTTAATAATTATCCAAGAAATTATTATTGGAAATGTGCCATGAAACAAAACATGCTACATTGCATAAAGCTAATAAATAATACTTACGTGAAAGTATTTCTGTGATACAAGTAAGACAAATAATATTAACTTGTAAATAGGAGACATGAGTTTCAACGCATGGCTTCTGATAGCAAACACCCACAGAGTGGCAGTGTAAAAAAAGCCAGCATCAAAGAGCCTGGAAGGTCACTGGCCCGGCAGGGTCCTTCTCCCTGTTCTCAGGAGTGAGCTAGGCGAGGCTGCAGGAAGCTCTGGCGACAGAGGATTCCCTCCCATCTTTGGTTTGCTCCTCTAAGATGATTTAAGTAAGCAGAAGTGAGTTTCCCTGCACCCTCATCTACTGAACCCACTGGACTAGTTGGGGCCATGGAGAACAAGCTTAAGAACATGTCCGTGAGTGCCAAGTAGCATAGCACAACAGTCAAGAATTTAGTCCTAGAGGCTGGGCACAGTGGCTGACGCCTGTAATCCCAGCACTTCGGAAGGCCGAGGTGGGTGGATCACCTGAGGTCGAGAGTTCGAGACCAGCCTGACCAACATGCAGAAACCCCATCTATACTAAAAATACACAATTAGCTGGGTGTGATGGCGCATGCCTGTAATCCCAGCTACTCGGGAGGCTGAGGCAGGAGAATTGCCTCAAGCTGGGAGGCGGAGGTTGCAGTGAGCCAAGATTGTGCCATTGCACTCCAGCGTGGGCAACAAGAGTGAAATTCCGTCTCAAAAAAAAAAAAAAAAGACTTTAGTTCTAGAGGCAGACTGCCTGGGTTTGTAATCCCAGCTCTGCCTGCCTCCTCAGTTTTTATTTTTATTTTTTGAGACAGGGTCTCACTCTGTCACCCAGGCTGGAATGCAGTGGCGTGATCATGGCTCACTGCAGCCTTGACCTCCGGCTGGTCTCAAACTCCTGGGCTCAAGCCATCCTCTCAAAGTGCTGTGATTACAAGTATGAGCCACCGCTCCCAGCCCAGCTCTGCCATTTCCTTTTTTTTTTTTTGAGATGGAGTCTCGCTCTTTCGCCCAGGCTGGAGTGCAGTGGCATTATCTTGGCTCACTGCAAGCTCCGCCTCCTGGGTTCATGCCATTCTCCTGCCTCAGCCTCCCAAGTAGCTGGGACTACAGGCGCCCGCCACCGCGCCTGGCTAATTTTTTGTATTTTTAGTAGAGATGGGGTTTCACCATGTTAGCTAGGATGGTCTCGATCTCTTGACCTCGTGATTCACCTGCCTCGGCCTCCCAAAGTGCCGGGACTACAGGCGTGAGCCACCGCGCCCGGACCCAGCTCTGCCATTTCTAAGCTGACTCAGAGCAAGTTACTTATTTAGCCTCTCTGACCCTTACTTTCCTGATCACCAACTGGAATGACAACAATATTAACTTCAGTCATTATTAGATTTTATGAGTTAATCAGTGTCAAATGCTTAGAGATGTTCTCCATAAATGTTCATATTATTCCACAGGCTGATTCTTCAAATGTCTTCAGACAATGATTGCAGTTCCCTTGCATCTCATCTTCAGGCTCAATATGATCAGTTCTTTCACCTGTATCTCCTTCCATTTCTTGGTGAAGAGCCAAGAACAGAAAGGTATTTTCTAGAGTAGTCTAACACCAAGTAGACCCTAACCATTCTGTTAAAAGCTGTGCTTTCATTAACAATGCCTAAGATGTCACTTTCTCTGGTGATCATAACTCCTGATTCACACACTAAGCTTAATGTTAGTTAAAATCTGTAATATTTAAAAACATGCTTTTGTTCTCTCATGTAATATTTAACCCACATAGCTGGGTTTTTTATGTTTTTTTTTTTTTATTTTTATATATGTTTTTGAGATGGAGTCTTGCTCTGTCGCCCAGGCTGGAGCGCAGTGGTGCAATCTCGGCTCACTGCAAGCTCCACCTCCCGGGTTCATGCCATTCTCCTGCCTTAGCCTCCTGAGTAGTTGGGACTACAGGCGCCTGCCATCACGCCCGGCTAATTTTTTGTATTTTTTTCGTAGAGACGGGGTTTCACCATGTTAGCCAGGATGGTCTCAATCTCCTGATCTCGTGATCCACCTGCCTCGGCCTCCCAAAGTGCTGGGATTCAGGCGTGAACCACTGCACCCGGCCTATTTATTATTATTATTTTTAGATAGAGTTTCACTCTGTCGCCCAGGCTGGAGTGCAGTGGCGTGATCTCGCCTCACTGCAACCTCCACCTCCTGGGTTCAAGCAATTCTTCTGCCTCAGCCTCTTGAGTAGCTGGGACTACCGGCGCACACCACCACACCCAGCTAATTTTTGTATTTTTAGTAGAGATGGGGTTTTACCATATTGGCCAGGCGGATCTCGAACTCCTGACCTCGTGATTCGCCCGCCTTGGCCTCCCGAAGTATTGGGATTACAGGCGTGAGCCACTGTGCCTGGCCTTTAAATTTTTATTGTTTTTTTATTTGAGCTTAAGACCTTACGTCTATCTTTATGAGCATGGCATATAGAAGATGCTCCATAAATATCTATTAAATGAATGAACCTCTATCATATTTAACTTCACAGTCACCCCACCAAGTTCGTGTTGATCCTATTATATTCTACTTATTTCCAGTTTGTGTCCCCCCATCCCGTCACGGATGGGAATGCTGAACTTGATAGAGCTGAGGATAATCTAGTCATATGCCACTAAAGCTTCCTTCCAATATGAAACGATCAGCCTAGGAATCGTCAGTTACTAATCCACACAACTGTTTTAATGTTTAGCCAATATATTTCCATCTCGTCCAAAACAGACAGCTTGTCAAACGGCCTGTTAAAGTAGAGTACAACAACCATATTATTCTTCTATGCCAGTATTTTTACCAATCAATGAAGGGAATGTATGAAAACTTGTTAGCAAACTATGATTACTGATTACTGCCATACGTACTCAAAAGCAATCTTCTTGATAATCTAGATTCTTTCCTGGAATTGGGACCAAGTTCATTAGTCTTTTAGCTACTTTTTCCTTATTTCTCCATTCAGAAATCATTTTAAAAATTTCCCCAGGCTGGACATGGTGGCTGACATCTGTAATCCCAAGCATTCTGGGAGGCCAAGTCGGGCGGGGATCAGTTGAGGCCACGAGTTTGAGACCAGCTTGGCCAACATGGCAAAACCCTATCTCTACTAAAAATACAAAAATTAGCTAGGCATGGTGGCAAGCGCCTGTAATCCCAGCTACTCAGGAAGCTGAGGCACGAGAATTGCTTGAACCCAGGTGGTGGAGGTTGCAGTAAGCAAAGATCGTGCCACTGCACTCCAGCCTGGACACCAGAGAGAAACACCGTAAAGAAAAAAAAAAAAAAAAAAGGCCGGGCGCGGTGGCTCACGCCTGTAATCCCAACACTTTGGCAGGCCGAGGCAGGTAGATTACGAGGTCAGGAGATCGCAACCATCCTGGCTAACATGGTGAAACCCCGTCTCTACTGAAAACACAAAAAAATTAGCCAGGCGTGATGGCGGATGCCTGTAGTCCCAGCTACTCAGGAGGCTGAGGCAGGAGAATGGCGTGAACCCGGGAGGCGGAGCTTGCAGTGAGCCAAGATCACGCCACTGCACTCCAGCTTGGGCGACAGAGCGAAACTCCGTCACAAAAAAAAAAAAAAAAATTCACCATTCTACTCATTTTCTTATAGTGGAGGGGTGCTTCTTTCCCATTTCTGATCTGAGGCTCCACACAGAGGACATCCACCTTTATTTTATCATAGAACTTAAGGCCCTTAAGGCCTCTTTCCCCTTCTTGGAAGCAAGCCTGGAGAGAGGACTGCCCCATTCCGGTGACTCCGGGTTAAGGTTGGAATTCGGTATTAGGAAGTGCGCACATTCTCCAGTATCTGCTTTACTGGTAGTAAAGAGGGTACTGTGGCCCCAATATGTTTTCCTCTTTTGCCTTAAACATTCAGAACGTGGGCAGGAAAGATGGGTGTCATTATTAAACTCCCACTCGAAGACTCCCAGCACTCTTCGAAAATCACAGACAGGGAGGGCTCTGCAATTCTCTTCACAAATTCTTTCTCTGCTCTAAGATCTGTCTTTTGGTTTGAACATCCTTCTTCTTAACAGAAAAGACAAAAGCAACACAAATTTGACATCCATTCTGTAATCCCTGGGCATTATACAACTAGTCCAAGGCAATGATTCCTTTCCTAATCACCAAACTGCACCAAACCAAACTCTAAAGGTTCTTTTAATCTACCTTTTTTGCAAGTCTCAGCTTACTCTGTGTTTTATTCATGCTTGCTTTTACCCTTACTATCCATCTTCTGAAAATGTCCCATCACAAACTAAGTTAATCAGAAAGCTTCCCCATCTTCATTGCATCTTCTCATTTTATCATTCTTTGGCATCACGGTCAGAGTTAAATTCCTCAGTTTCCTAATACTTTTGAGCCACCATCTCTGCTACATTCTCAAGAATACATGCCATTTTTTCTTTTCTTTTTTTTTTTTTTTTTTTTGGAAATGGAGTCTCACTCTGTCACCCAGGCTGGAGTGCAATGGCATGACCGCAGCTCACTGCAATCTCCACCTCCTGGGCTCAAGCGATTCTCCTGCCTCAGCCTCCTGAGTAACTGGGATTACAGGTGCCCGCCACCATGCCTGCCTTTTTGTATTTTTAATAGAGATGGGGTTTCACCACGTTGGTCAGGCTGGTCTCGAACTCGGGACCTCAAGTGATCTACCCATCTCGGACTCCCGAAGTGTTGGGATTACAGGCGTGAGCCACCACGCCTGGCCCATCTTTTCTTTGACACTCTTCTAGTCTATAAACATTTGACCAAGTTCAGGTTTCCTGTACTAGGCTCACCAGCTCATTTTCTCTCAAGATTTGTCACTTTCACTGCACCCATCAACTCTGTCATTTTGGAAAGTACTCTAATTTCAAGTAATAGTTCCCCCCAGCTGCTTCCTCTCTATCCTCTAAGAGATGCTGAGTGTTACCAACCAATTTAAAAATCTGTTTGACTTTCTATTTTAATAGCTGTACTCCAAGCAGACACTGAGCACCAAGTGAGCACACCACTACAGGGCATGCTGCCTCTGCACCAGTTTTAGGGCGAGCATGAGGAACACGTCCTCCACAATTTCCCCCAAATAACAACTCCTCTTCATCTCTGCTTTGAATTCACACAAAATGTCACCAGTGTGACTTAACTTACTGTCTCTGATATAATAATTTTGAACTCACTAGAATTTGAGTCTGGAGGAAAGGAGGGTGAGTATGGATATATTCTGTGCTATCGAAACCATGTTCCAAACCGGATTCTTATCCCACTATACCTCAGTGACCCATAAAATCTTACGTACCACCTTCAGTGTGAATCCTAAATTCATCTGAGTTAGCGACTGTATTTGGTAACATAGTGTTGCCCGTAAGTTCATGCCCACTGGGAACCTCAGAAGGTAATCTCATTTGGAAATAGGGTCTTTGTAGATGCACTCAAGTTTAAGACGAAGTCATACTGAATTAGGGTGGGCCCTAATCCCTTAACTGGTGTCCTCTTACGAAGAGGGAAATTTTGAGACAGAGAAGAAAAAGCCATGTGAAGATAGAGACACACACGGGAGAACATCGGATGATGACGGAGGCAGACGGTGATTTCAGACTGAAAGCCTCCAGAACTGAGCTCAGGCTGATTGACTACTTGATTGATTGATTTTTTGAGACAGGGTCTCACTCTGTTGTCCAGACTGGAGTGCGGTGGCGTGATCATGGCTCACTGCAGTTTCGGCTTCTTGGGCTCAACTGGTTTTCCCAACTCAGCCTCCCGAATAACTGAGACTACAGGCATGCACCACCATGCCTGGCTAATTTTTGTATTTTTTTTTTGGTAGAGATGGGGTTTTGCCATTTTGCCCAGGCTTGTCTCGAACTCCTTGGCTCAAGTGCCTGTTTCAGCCTCCCAAAGCACTGGGAGTACAAGTGTAAGCCACTGTGCCTGGCCTTTTTTTTTTTTTTTCTAAGTAGAGCAGACACTTTGGTCATAAAGAGATCTGCAGCACCCAAGTCTCTCACACAAAGTTAACTGCACTTTCCCAACAATTCTACCTTTGAAATCATTCTGATATGCATCTTCCCATGACTTAATACATATTAACTGAGCTCAAAATACATGCCTGGCACAGCTATTGATGCTCAGGCTCCAGCAGCGAACACAGCAGGCCCAGACCCTGCCGCTGTGAAGCTTATTACACTCCTAGGGGCAGGGCAGACAAGGAGCAAGCATGGGAGACACAGTAACAGGGCAAGAACCCATTATTCCCCACCACTTCCCTGCCGCCCTCCCCAACCCCGCCCTCAGGTATTCCTACTACTCAAAATTAGCTAAAGAAACCACCAAAGTAAAACCTGCCCGTGACCCAGCAGTACCATCGAGAAATTCATCCTGGGAGACAAATATGAGAATATTATATCAGGCCAGGCGCGGTGGCTCATGCCTGTAACTTCACCATTTTGGGAGGCCAAGGCGGGCAGATCACATGAGGCCAGGAGTTCGAGACCAGACTGGCCAACATGTGAAATCCTGTCTCTACTAAAAATACAAAAATTAGCCAGGCATGGTGGCGGGCAGCTGTAGTTCCAGCTACTCAGGAGGCTGAGGCAGGAGAATTGCTTGAACCCGGGGGCAGAGGTTGCATTGAGCTGTGATCACGCCACTGCATTCCAGCCTGGGCAATAGAGGGAGAATCCGCCTCAAAAAAAAAAAAAAAAAAAAAAAAAAAAAAAAAAAAAAAAAAAAAAAAGATATTATAGCAGCACTGCTCATAACAACAAAAATCTAGAAGCAATCCAAATGTCTGTGAACAGCAGACTTGGTAGTAGAATAGGTAAATTATGGTATAGTCATATAATGGACCATATGCTGCCCAAATCCACATGGGAATATATTTGAACCATAGCTGTCCAAATCCACATGGGAATATATTTGAAATAATACAATTAAAAATGAAACAACAAAAGGAGGAGGCTCTATACTATATGGTTTCATTAAAGTGCAAAAAAGGCAAAATGAAAACAACATACTGTTTAAAGACAGAGAGACACATACAGAAAGAATATAAAGAAAAGCATACGAAAGTGATCTTTAGAAGCCACCAGCTCGTATGTTCCATAAACTGACAATTTTAGAGACAACAGAAGTTTCATTTTTGAGAAATTCCTATCCCAGCCTTGCTCAACTTCTCCTTTCTTACGATGGCAAATGTACTGTCCCTCTCCAAAGAATACAGAAGGACCAGGGAAAAACGCCACTAGGCTCCAGGCAAACAGCTGTTCATGCCTGCCTGGGCTGCAGAGGAATCACGGTGGTGCAGGTCTGCACATTCTCCATTTCAGGGAGTTAATTATTCTGGCTTAAAAGCCCTTCAATCTCCTGCTGGATTGGAGAAAGTAAAGATCTTGTTGCAATCGATATGGCATTTAACAAAGCATTGCAGGTGCAAAATAACAGCAATTTAAAGTCAGGACAAAAGCCTGCTGGAATATGTTACTTTCTCAATATTGTATTTGAGTAACTGGAGGAAAAAGGCATGGTAGAAACCCAAGGCCTGGAACATTTGTAACAAATCTTAGAAGTTTCAGTGTCATCTTTTTTTTTTTTTTTTTGAGATGGAGTCTCACTCTGTCGCCCAGGCTAGAGTGCAGTGGCACAATCTCAGCTCACTGCAACCTCCACCTCCTGAGTTCAAGCAATTCTCCTGCCTCAGCATCCTGAGTAGTTGGGACGACAGACAGGTGTGCACCACCATGCCTGGCTAATTTTTTTTTTTTTTTTTTTTGAGACAGAGTCTTGCTCTGTCGCCCAGGCGGGAGTGCAGTGGCACGATCTCGGCTCACTGCCAAGCTCCGCCTCCAGGGTTCATGCCATTCTCCTGCCTCAGCCTCCTGAGTAGCTGGGATTACAGGCGCCCACCACCACGCCTGGCTAAGTTTTTGTATTTTTAGTAGAGATGGGGTCTCACCACATTGGCCAGACTGGTCCCGAACTCCTGATCTCAGGTGATCCAACTGCCTCGGCCTCCCAAAGTGCTGGGATTACGGGCATGAGCCACTGAGCCCGGCCTCAGTATCTTCTATGTTTACATTAACTACTGATTGCCCCTATAACGTGGTCAAAATGAATATAAACTCTGATATTTATCAAAATCTTTTAAAATATTAATGTGCTTTGACCCAGAAATTTCATTTTGGGCAACTAAATTTAGAAAAAATGTGGGCAAAGGTTTATGTATAATGATTTCTCTGCAGCATTATTTGTAACAGGGAAAAATTAAAAACAATTTAATACTCAACAGTGGGGGAAGGGAATGTTAAGCAAATCAAGGTATATCTACCTGATGAAACATCATTATGATCACCGTGAATGCTACATAGCAACAGCAGAAAATTCAAGGACACAATGTTAACATCCTAGTGACCCTGAGTGCAAAATGTGAAAAGCATCCCTGTATATGAATAGCGTCTGAATAGGGAATTAGTAAAAATAATTCCTGTCATTGTATTTGGGTTGGAGGTTTTTTACAGAATTTGTTTCTCCGCTATCCAAACTGTGTGTGGTTATCTTGTCTTTTTCATTTTTTTTTAAGACAGGATATCAGTGTCACCCAGGCTGGAGTGCAGCGGTGTCATCATGGCTCACTGCAGCCTCGACCTCCTGGGCTCAGGTCATCCTCTCACCTCAGCCTCCCAAGTAGCTGGGACTACAGCATGTACCACCATGCCCGGCTAATTTTTTGTATTTTTGTTAGAGACCGGTTTTGCCATATTGCCCAGACTGGTCTTGAACTCCTGGGCTCAAGCAATCTGCCCATCTCGGTCTCCCAAAGTACTGGGATTATAGGAGTAAACCACCGTGCCTGGCCTTTTCTTTCTTTAGAGTTACCCAACTGCTTAACTTTTTAAAAATATAGAAATGTTGGGAAAAGACAGAATAATCCATCATTTAATATTCTGCTCCCAGTATGCATTAAATAAATAAAACAAAATTCAAAAATGGAGGGAACACAAGTACTTTTCTTTTTTGGGTAGAGCAGACACTTTGGTCATGAAGAGATCTGCAGTACCCAAGTCTCTCACACAAAGTTAACTGCAACTTTCCCAACAATTCCACTTTTGAAATCATTCTGATATGCATCTTCCCATGACTTGATATATAGTCACTGAGCTCAAAATACATGCCCTGCTCAGGCTCCAGCAGTGAACACAGCAGGCCCAGACCCTGCCACTGTGAAGCTTATTACACTCCTAGGGGCAGGGCAGAGAGGGAGAAAGACAAGGAGCAAGTGGGGGACAGAGAGTGACAGGGCAGGCCACACACTGTACGTAGCTGCCCTGAGAAAGCTTCTAGGGAAGGTGGCAATGAAGCAGTGAGCTGAAGGAGATAAAGATTGAGCCATGCTGCCATCTGGGAAGAATGTTCTACGTGTATGCTTGGTGTGTGGAGGCCACTTGGCTTGAACAGCATGAAGGTATGAGAGAGTGACCTGTACTTGTGGGGAGGTGGGATCACCAGGAACCTCAAACACCAGAGTAAAGACTTTGCTTTTGCCTTGAATTCTCAGTGAGAGAACCAGCCACGAGGGGATTCCCGGTGAAACAGTAACACGACCTGCCTTTTGTTTTAGAACAGTGCTGTACAGAACTTCCTGCAACGCCGACACGTTCTACATCTGTGCTGTCTGCACAGTGACTACTAACGAGATGTGGCTATTTAAGTTAATTAAAATTCAGTTCTTCCAGTCCAGTAACCACATTTCAAGGGCTGACGTGGCTAATGGCTATCACACTGGACAGTGCGGTGTCAGAGAATCGGTCTGACTCAGACTTGAGACAGGCAAGTGTTGAGTCAAGGTAGGGTGGGGAACAGGCAGGAAGTCACTGCAATAACCTAGACAGAAACGGTGGTGGCTTGGCCAGGCCTGTACTGTTGGAAGTGGTAGAAAAGGATCTGCTTTTGGATAAAGGTTTGAAGGGTGGTCTTATTGATGGAATGAACATGGTCACGAGCTCCAAGGTTTTTGGCCTGAACTCCTATAGGATGAGAGTGCCATTTGCTGGGAGTAAGGGGATGTTTTTGAGGGCAGTGTGGGGTGAGATCAGAAGCTGTGTTTTGAACATGTTAACCTGTAAGGCAACCTATGAGTAGTCTGTGGAGCTGAGGAAAAAAGATGTGAGCTGAAGACACAATTTTGGAATTCAGTGCTTAAAGTCATTCCACTGGGTAAGATCACCTGGCAGTGACTACAGATGGTGAGGAGAGGTTGGAAGGCTGAGATCTGGGGCATTCTGCTGAATAAGTATTGAGAACTTGAGGAGGAACTTGTAAAGGAGATGGAGAAGGAGAGGCAGATGGAGAACCAGTGTAGTAGGTGTCCAAAAGCCAAACGCAGGAAGTGCTTCAGAAAGGAGGGGAACTCTTGTCAAATGCTGCTGATACACTGAGTAAGAAGAGACCAGAGAACAGATCATCATATTATGCAATGAAAAGATCAGAGGTGACTTCCACAAGAGGGTTAATTCCCACTGTCGCTGCCTTACCTGGACTCCTGTACTAGCCCTGCAACTGCACTCCTTTGCTCTAGTACTCCTGCCATTCAAACATGTCCTCTATATTACTGCCAGGGTTTGTTTGTTCCCTCCCTCCCTTCCTCTTTCTTTTTTCCTTTTTTGAGACACGGTCTTGCTCTGTTGCCCAGGCTGGAGTGCAGTGGCTTGATCATGGTTCACTGCAGCCTCGCCTCCCAGACTCAATCTATCCTCCCACCTCAGCCTCCTGAGCAGCTGGGACTAAAGGTACACACCACCATGCCTGGATCATTAAAAAAATTTTTTTGTAGGCCAGGAGCGGTGGCTCATGCCTGTAATCCCAGCATTTTGGGAGGTCAAGGGGGGTGGATCGCTTGAGGTCAAGAGTTCCAGACCAGCTTGGCCAACATGGGGAGACCCCATCTCTACTAAAAATACAAAAATTAGCCAGGCGTGGTGGCACATGCTTGTAATCCTAGCTACTTGGGAGGGTGAGGCACGAGAATCACTTGAACCCAGGAGGTGGAGGTTGCAGTGAGCCGAGCGAGAGAGAGAGACTCTGCCTCAAAAAAAAAAAAAAAAAAAAAAAAGCGCCAGCCACAGTGGCTCACGCCTGTAATCCCAGCACTTTGGGAGGCCAGGGTGGGTGGATCAGGAGGTCAGGCGTTCGAGACCAGCCTGGCCAATATAGTGAAACCCCGTCTCTACTAAAAATACAAAAATTAGCCGGGCATGGTGGCACACTCCTGTAGTCCCAGCTACTTGGGAGGCTGAGGCAGGAGGATTGCTTGAACTTGGGAGGCAGAGATTGCAGTGAGCAGAGATCGTGCCACTGCACTCCAGCCTGGGCAACAGAGCGAGACTCAATCTCAAAAAAAAAAAAAAAAATTTGTAGAGATGGGGTCTTACTACGTGGTTCACGCTGGTCTCAAACTCCTGGGCTGAAGCAATCTGCCTGCCTCAGCCTCCCAAAGGGCTGGGATTGCACCTGTGAGCCACTGCACTCAGCATCTTCTAAACCTTAAATTTTCCTACACCACTACTCAGCTGAAAAATCTTTAATAGTATATTGTCTACAGCAGTGGCCAAACTTTAAGTGCACATAAAGATCACATGGGGGTGACTAAGTCCCAAAGCCACCTGTCACAGAAGATTGGTGGAGACCTGGGAACTGTGTCTTTAAGTAACAGCCCAAATAATGCTTGTAAACCATGTTGAAAAGACTGGCCTATAGGGCCAAGTCCCAAATCCTAAGCAAAGCAAACACCTTTTCCAAATTTGGTCCCATACTTCTTGTTTAGTTCCTTCCTTTTATATTCTAAGACAGTATGTGTGCATGTGTATATGTTTCAACAAGCTCTAATTATTCAAACTAACTGCCTTTCCCCCAAATGCTATGTTCTTCTAGATATTATTGCCCCGTGCACATGAGGTTCCTGCTGCTTAGAAGGCACTTTTAATCTGGTGTGCTCAGAAAATTCTGACTCATTCTTCAAGACTCAAATGTCACTGCTAGTGTGAAGGCTCAGCCGATTACCCAAACTCTGTTAAACATTTCTATACATTTATCACACTATCTGCTGGGAATTCTGCTATCACCTCCTCCTTACCTCAACCCACCCCTCTGCCACCAACTCCAAGAGGCTGCAGAGAGAGAGATGGCATTTTCTCCATCTGTGCACGATGAAGACATTATCTAACATGCTACAGATAGTTGATAACCATGGATGACTGTCAGCCTGATACCAAAGGATACTGTAAAGTATGTGCATGCTCCAAGACTTAAGAAGACACAGCCATTGTAGAGTGCCAGGGAAGTCAGAAATGGCTGTCTAAAGGACAGACCTCTACCTGGGGCTTGAAGGATGACTAGAACTTAGAGGGAATGAAGAGGAGAGGTGCCAAGGGGACACAATCCCAGACTCCCAGGCAAGACCTTGGAGAGGCAGTTGGTGGTAATGACGGGGAGGCAAGGAAGGGGTGTGGAGAAACCTGACCTCCCCCACTAAGAAAGATACAGACTCAGAATATTAAAACTAGAATTTGAAATCTATAGATGATCTTTTCAAATAAATATTTTAAGCCCTGGTCTTTTTTTTTTTTTTTTTTTGAGACAGAGTCTCGCTCTGTCGCCCAGGCTGGAGTGCAGTGGCACAATCTCGGCTCACTGCAAGCTCCGCCTCCTGGGTTCACGCCATTCTCCTGCCTCAGCCTCTCTGAGTAGCTGGGACTACAGGCGCCCGCCACCACGCCTGGCTAATTTTTTTGTATTTTTAGTAGAGACGGGGTTTCACTGTGGTCTCGATCTCCTGACCTCGTGATCCGCCCGCCTCGGCCTCCCAAAGTGCTGGGATTACAAGCGTGAGTCACTGCGCCCGGCCTTAAGCCCTGGTCTTAAAGGGCATTTCAAAAAACAAAACAGGCTGGGCACGGTGGTTCATGCCTGCCATCCCAGTGCTTTGGGAGGCTGAGGTGGAAGGCCTGCTGGAGTCAAGGAGCTTGAGACCAGCCTGGGCAACATAGCATGACTCCACCTCTACAAAATTCTTAAAACCAGCCAAGCTTGGTGGCGTGCATCTGTAGTCCCAGCTACCTGGAGGCTGAGGAGGGAGGACTGCTTGAGCCCAAGAGTTTGAGGCTGCCATGAGCTATGGATCACACCACTGCACTCTAGCCTGGGTGACAGAGTGAGACTCTATCTTCAAAAAATAAATAAAAACACAAAAACAATAAAAACTGAAACTTTACAACCTGCTGGTTGGATCTAGTAAGCGCTCCCATCTTCTTTTAAGGATGAAACCGACTCAAAGCTTGGTTTATTAAAATAACATTCTAAGGAGGGACTAAGGCCACACATTGAATCCTTGCATGAGCTTATCAGCTATTACTCTATCCTCACGCCTGCTTTCTCACAAAGGGGAACAGGGAAAGTGTGTGGTAGACTAACACAAATCTCTCACCTTTACCCCCAAAACAAAACACCATCTCTTTGCACATCTCCTACTAAGGGACAGACCTAAATGGTTCCCATGGTATCCAATGGACTATGTCCTACACAGAGCTGCTAATGAATAAGAGTTGAATCCAGGAGTCTCTGCTACTTTATTAGTTCTAAAACTCCCCCTAGAGCACCTAATTGCTATGTTGGCATACAGCTCTGAAACATTTTCAGAATAATCCAGAATTTGGCAATTCTCTTGTTTTCTTTTTCTTTTCTTTGTTTTTTTTGTTTTGTTTTGAAATGGAGTCTCGCTCTATCACCCAGGCTGGAGTGCAGTGTCGTGATCTCAGTTCACTGTAACCTCTGCCTCCTGGGTACAAGCGATTCTACTGTCTCAGCCTCTCGAGTAGCTGGGATTACAGGTGTGCGCCACCACGCCCAGCTAATTTTTGTTTTGTTCTTTACGCCTGGCTAATTTGTGTTTTTTGGCAGAAACAGGGTTTCGCCATGTTGGCCAGGCTGGTCTCAAACTCCTGGCCTCAAGTGATCCACCCACCTTGGCCTCCCAAAGTGCTAGGATTACAGGCATGAGCCACTGTGCCAGGCTGAATTCTCTTTTTATCTTTGGGTGAATCCTTCAGGGCAACCAGCCTCTGAACATTGACACATCATAACTTATAAAGTAGTTTTAATTATATGCAGTTTCAAAAACTATAGTTAGAAAAATAGGAGATCTAAAAGGAATAGAATAATAAGCCTTTCATGCAAAAGTATCTACTTTGTTGGTATGCATGATGAAATAAAAAATGAGATTTGATATTTTGTTCTAAAAGCCTTGATCTACAGCAGCTAGATATTTCATATTTTACTCTACTTGATCTTAGCCAAAAGGTCAAGATGGCTTTTTCATATTTTATGCTACTTACTATTCTTTTTATGCCCACAAAAATCAGTTAACAACTGGTAACTATCTGAAACAGTCTTTAATTTTGAATCATAGGATCATAAAATTGCTTACCTGGGGGGAAATAAACTGGGGAGGCACTTGCGCCCGGAGACTGGGAGAAGAATTTAGTGGCTGCACTGGTGTGTGCAGACCTCTCGATTGTGCTGTGCTGTTTCCAAACAAACCATGACTACCGCCCTGTAAACAGAAGAGCAGCAGTAAGGCTTTTTGTTAACATAAGAAAATGCAAGTAAGAAACAGTTCTGGTCTTTTAGATCCCTCAGAAGAATCACACGCTGTGTTCCACGGAATAACAGAATTTTGTAACTGAGAAGTTCCTTATCTTAGAAGGCTTGGGGCAATTACTCAAATTGAATCATGGGCACCTGTACAGTTTGAAGAACTCCATAAACGCAAAGGGTTCAATTTTGTCAAGTATTAGAAAAAGTCCTACATTCTTTTTTGTGAACGAAACATACAGGCAACTTAACATTTATTTCAAGTACTCTTCTTTGCGATTGGGTTTACCAAATTTATTCTCAAGCTTTATAACCTGAGCTCCATCTTGAAAGGCACCTGAGTAAAAATGCAGCCTTATGAATAGTTATCAGTTGTATTTATAAAACATTATGATGTGATTTCTCTGCCATCCAAGAGTGAGCCTAGCACCCTTCCTTGTCCTGGATCTGCTCAATCCTTTCTTTGACAGATGAGGAAATGTGACTCAATTACCCAGTGAGATAAACAAGGAAGAAAGGGAGAAAGTAAAAACCATTACAGGGACACCAAAATAAACATTACTCACCTGTAACTTCTCATTTAAACACATATCAGTCTAGTTAAAAATAAGCTGAACTCCCTCCTTTCTGGAGGCCCAACTCACTGGAGCACTTCTACACTATTCCAATGAGATAACTAAGAGAGCTGGGTTATATGGTGGCCCTTCCTTTCTGACTCGTTTCTAGCTGAGAAAAGTCCTTCAGCAAAGAAACCGTATTTGATAATAATGCAATCTGCCTGAGGTTCTTTCTGATACCATCTTCACTTGACCTCTTCAAG
The DNA here is from genome assembly GCF_028878055.3 of Symphalangus syndactylus. Lineage (NCBI taxonomy): Eukaryota > Metazoa > Chordata > Mammalia > Primates > Hylobatidae > Symphalangus > Symphalangus syndactylus. The sequence goes on from NC_072440.2 coordinate 19,507,739, forward strand.
GCCCAGCTTGGAGGTCATCCTCATCAAGGAAGTCTTCCCCAAAACCATCTTCTTGATTTCACATTCAGATTAACTGAGCCCACCTCTCCAATCTCAAAACGCTTTAAAACTCTTTGAGGGCACTCATCATCAAACCACACTATAGTTATTTTCCATTCTGTCTTTCTACTGTTAAATCTTTCCCTCTTTGTATTCCCAGAACTCAATAAAGCCCCAGTCTGTAGGATGAATATATCATCTGTAAATATCCATGACCCACCAATTCCACACACTGGAAAATGTCCCACTGAACACCTTCAGCAAAGAAAGCTGCATCACTGCTTATACTGAGTAAGTATACCCTGAATTGAAATCACCACCATTATCATATCCCTGGAATCACAGGGATTAAGGTAATTTTAAAGAATTTTGTAATGGCTTCATTAAAACCTAGAACACTAAAAATACTGCGATGGCTTAACGATTAAAAAATAGATTAAGGGACTGCTGCAGGGAAATTAGTGAACTTAAAAGCATTGAAAATAAAAATGATTCTAAACATAAAGTCGAAATGGCAATTAAAATCTGTGTATCTCGTAAAAGTAATTCAAATATCCATCATGAATTTTATGTCTCCCAAAGCGTTGTTTAAACATGAGAAGACCTTTAATTCTAGGAACTCTAACATCTCTACTGCTCCTGTCTTACCAACTGCCACTCGAAAGTGAAATGGCTCAGCCCTAACTTTCCTCACACTGTGGCAGTCAGTAGCTTCGCTACCCTGATCATCCCCAAGAAAACAGGAAATATTTATTTCACCAAGGATACTCTGCTACGATCTTTCTCATTTTATCATCAAAGTAATGACTTAGTTATTAGATGTCAATTATTCATGACTGGTCCTTGGACGGTGGAGTTACTGGTAACTAAAGTTCCTGCCAGAATCCATCTTTTGGCAAATACAAAATTGCTTCCTGAGGGTCATTTTAAACTTCAACCTCTCCTTTAATAACAAGTATTGAAAAGAATTTGCTTTTTAAGCTTCTGTAAAATCAATTCCTACTTTCCTCTTCCCAGTAGACAATTTCCACCCTCCCCCACCATAGGTTTTAGGCTTTTCATTATCAAGTGACCCTACAGCCACACAAAGCACTATGATATATCTGGAACGGATAATAATATAGGTAAGTCCACAGTAGTTGATCAAAAAATGCCTTGTCTGTAATTTAATATGGAAGCTGGGCATCACAAACCACTCATTTTCTTGGCCCCAATATAGCTATTTTTGCACAGTGATGTATTCACGGGCAATCATACAGATTTGGTCTTTAAAAATATTTAGAAATTAGGAAAAGGGTAATCAAAAACTTATACAGCCCAGGTATAGAATCCTAGCATTCTGGGAGGCTGAGGCTAGGAGTTTGAGACCAACCTAGGCAACATAAGCTAGACTCCGTCTCTAAAAAATAAACGGGAGAAAGGCTGGGCGCAGTGGCTCACGCCTGTAATCCCAGCACTTTGGGAGGCCGAGGCGGGCGGATCACGAGGTCAGGAGATCGAGAGCATCCTGGCTAACACAGTGAAACCTCGTCTCTACTAAAAATACAAAAAATTAGCCGGACGTGGTGGCGGGAGCCTGTGGTCCCAGCTACTCAGGAGGCTGAGGCAGGAGAATGGCATGAACCCGGAAGGTGGAGACTGCAGTGAGCAGAGATTGTGCCACTGCACTCCAGCCTGGGCAACAGAGCAAGACTCCGTCTCAAAAAAAAATAAATAAAAAATGAAAAATAAATGGGAGAAAAAAGGCACTTGTATATGTGCTAACGCAGGTTTCTGTGGCTATTACTAAAGCTCTACTGTTGTATAAGAGGCTTTTACAATTACCTGAGTCTGGTGATATATGCTTCAACTATACTGTTTAACTCTAAAAAGCATACAAATTAAAAACAAAATTACTAAGCTAACCAAAATCTGTGATTTGGAAAATTGAAATCTTAAATTTTATTAATATGAAGTATATTAAAATAATTCTGTACGAAAATAGTCTTTAAAAACCATGTCCATATTTAGATAGAACATGTGCACAAACCTGGTTAACGATGGACTTTGTAGCCATCTACAGATCAAAAAAAATAAGAATGACTTTTTTTAGAGCCTAATGCTCAGCTAGTTTGGCTGGTCTACTATACTAATTTATGTACAAATGGCATTTGATAATCATGTGATCCACCACATTTACAATCACCATTAACTGTGAATGTTATGCCTATTTCATGTTTTCTATACCTCGATTCAAAATAAAAGAACCCCCAAAACATCAATATAATCATTTCTTCCCTGTTTATATAAAGAGTATATATCCATGTCCTCTGTGGAAGCAGTAAGGAAAATGATGAAATATAAAGGAAGAAAATAAAAAATCAGTTGTAACTCCCAATCCAGAAATAACCAACCGAACACATGGATATAGTATAATCCATTTTTTAAAATGTGCTAAGGCAGCAATTAGAAAGCATATAAGAGACCTATGTGCAACTTAACTGGTGTCAGAGGTATTGCTTCACATCATCCCGTAACGTGTATGTGGAAGTCATCATATGGAGACAGAACAGACATCCATCATGTGGATGCAACTAATAATTACAAGTTGTATAATTAACGTCCTCCCACAACGTCCTGAGGTGAAGGTCACAGTGACAAGTAAGTGATCACAGAAGTATGGCTATCACTGCTGGGGTTGTTGTTGCAAAGGAATTGTGACTCCAAAGTCCTGGTTTTCTCCACAAAAACTACAACAGAGCTACTGTGGGAAGGCAGGCAGGGTCCTGCTGTGCACCCTCAGGCCTGGGAAGGTGAGGAGGCATGATCCTCCCAGCCCTGCCTGTCTTGTTTCTACTGCACAGCCCTTCCCTGGAGGGTTGCCAGATCCAACCTCAGGTGCCACGAAACACTGCTGTGTCTCAGCAATACCCATTCTTCCCAAAGCTTCACTATCTACTATTTAAAGTTACCCTTCTCTGGGTAATTATTATATTTTACAGTTAAAGACACTAGACTTCAAGATGCCATAACCCACAAATACTTAATCATACTAGTTTTGCTATTTTTAAATTAGTAGCTTTATTAAATTGAAAAGATCTCCAAAGTATTACTTATCTAATCTAATGTTTAAAATGGCAAATGCATTAAGTTAGATTGTCTAAGGTACTTATGTAGCCCTTTAACATTTTCCTTAGTTATTAGTTTACTTATTAAATATGAACTTATGATCAAAAATGAGAAGACAAAAAAAAACAGGTTTAAAATAAAATCCATGTTGAAAAACATGAAGAGAGATGGGTTCTATGGGCTGAAAGATCTAGAACCTACACTTAATATCATTCTGTGCATTCAGTAATCAACAAATTTCCCAAGACAGACAAATGATGCAATAAACTGCAGACCAGGACCAAGGCGAGGCCATAGCCAAGCAGTTATAAATTTGAGAGGCCTCCTTACTTGTCTAGCAGCGAAGTTTTGGGGGTTGAGCCCTGTGCCGATTGCTCCAAGGCTGACGTTGGGTAGTGTGGAACCAGAGGGAGACAGCTTGTAGCTGGGAGAAGGGGAGAAGGGAGAGCAGGGAGCCTCATCCCCAAGGCACCCATCTTGATTGGAGAAAGGCAAAGTCAGCTGAAAAGTAGTAGGAGTTAGCCAATCACAACGAGTGTTGGTTAGTGAAGCAACAGAATGCAGGAAGGGAAAAGAGAGAAACACTAGCAATAAACAAAGTTAGAGTGTATTAGCAATAACCGAGGATGGAATTTGGATCTGATAATAATCTTTACACTTGGCCCAACAGACACCATCTGTCATCTTTGATATAGATTTTTCTTTTCCTCTAAGTTAGTAACATTCTGTCCATTGCATTAAGATAAAAATTGCCAGACACTTTATTTTTATGCATCTAATATTGATTACTCCAGCAATGTGGCTGCTGAAACAGAAGCCAGGCCAATCTTGTGAATATGTTGCTGTCTGGACAAGCAACAACAGTATCAAAACGTGCCAGATTTAAAAATTTTGGTTTTAACTGCTTTCTGAAGACCAGGAACAGAGCAAATTGGTATTCTGAATCAAGATATAATTCCCACCATTAGAAATGTTAAACATCAAAACCAATAGGTAGAAACTGCTTGGGTAAATTAGGTAGTTGAGAATTTGAAAAGTATACCACTGTAACTAAACACAGATCGCTAGGGAACTGGGGAAAGATAACAACAGAGTTATCTCAAAACTAGAAGAAGGCAAGGCCTTAGGAGACATGGAATATTTGCACAAAATCCCAAAATTTATTTTGTAGCTGCACAGCAGCGGAAAAAAGAATGCAGAGTGAATTTATCTCTAAAATTTCCACACTTCATGAATTTCTCAAAACTCAGATTTTCTAATACACACATGCTAAAGACAGATGGTTCTTGCTCTTGCCTAATCACCTGTTGACACCAATGGTTTTCAGGTCACCATGTTAATGCAGGTGATGTTTGTGTTTTGCTCATCTAGTTCAGTAATTCTATGCTTCCTCCAGAATCAGTTATCAAAAGACAAATGGGAACCAAAGCGGTTCTCATGAATTATTATCTTAAACAAAGGACTCAACTCACCTTCTCAAAATAAGGCCCACTATCTGTGGTTCCCATGTCTTTGGAATTAGGTGGACGGAACCCAGATCGATCCTTCCTCATGATATCATTAAAATCCCCGAGATTCATCGCTCGCTTGTCCACATCAAATTTTTTATCTGAAAGGCTTCCTGAAAAGTAGCATAAACAAAGTGAAAATTTCCAGAATCGATGTTTCCCCCATGAACCAAGAGTGACCTGCCCCACTATCCTCATGGGGGTGCCAGGTATGAGCTATTAATATTTCTATTTCTCGGGATGAGACGAGACAAACTCTCATTGGTCCAGGCTGCTGGTGTTTGTCCCTGGAACACACATGGGTCCTTTTTATTTATTTATTTATTTAAAAACAAAACAAAACAAAACATATATCTGTTGTAGTTTGTTTTCCATGGAAGACTGAAAGAGCCTTAGGGATAACCTGGCAAAAATCTGGCTAAGAAAACATTTAGACTGGTTACTGACGTGTTTGATGAACACATCTTGCTCATAAATTCAAATGTCCTCAGGGAGAGAAGTTGTCTGTTTTTGCTATTTTAGCATCATCTAGATAAATGGTCTGGGTGAAACACAGTTACAAGGAATAAAAAGATCAAAGAGGCACAGTGGTTGCCTTAAAATTTAGAACTTAAGAGTTGAACACAGAAGATGTGTCCACGTTACCTACACGGTGCAATTTCCCAGGTGCCATAACTATACCACTTTTCTTTCACAACTCTATAAATGTGCTGTCATCTGCTGACATAACCAGTGCCCCCCCAGGAAACTTATGTTTTAATTATTCTCCTATTTAGAAATATCACAGATCAAAGACTACCTACTTCCTTTACTACCCAGAATTATTTTCATTTCTTTTTAGTTTGATTATTTTTAAGTTCCTCAGGGTGATCAAGAGCATTACTATGAAAACCCCACAGACTAGTGGCTAACACTGCTTCCACTCCAGCTGCAATGTGAGAGTTTGTCAATAATGAAGCATCCTGGTAAAGACAGGACTGGCAACTTGAGGGCCACATCTGGCACATAGTTTGTTTGGCCCCATAGAGCATTTTAAGAGACCCGAATTAGTTCTGATATTTAAAAATCAGGGCTGGGTACAGTGGTTCACACCTGCAATCCCAGCACTTTGGGAAGACGAGGAAGGTGGATCACTTGAGGTCAGGAGTTCGAGACCAGCCTGGCCAACATGGCACAACCCCGTCTCTACTAAAAATACAAAAATTAGCTGTGCATGGCAGCACACACCTGTGATCCCAGCTACTCGGGAGACTCAGGTGGGAAAAACCGCTTGAACCTGGGAGGCAGAGGTTGCAGTGAGCAGAAATCACACCACTGCACTCCAGCCAGGTTGACAGAGCAAGAGTCTGTCTCAAAAAATCAATCAATAAATACAAAAATCATAATGCCAGTATATATCTGAATTTCTGGCCTCTCCTGAAAGACTCGTCATAGCTCAGCCTGGATTCCTCCAGAGCAGCAACTGCTAGGAGCCATGCAAGGCAGATTCTTCCAGGTGGATTCTCCACAGTTAACCCGTGGCCACCTCATCCCAGGTTTGTTTTTTTTTTTTTTTTTTTTGAGACTGAGTCTCGCTCTGTTGCCAGGCTGGAGTGCAGTGGCACAATCTCGGCTCACTGCAACCTCCGCCTCCTGGGCTCATGCCATTCTCCTGCCTCAGCCTCCGGAGTTACTGGGACTACAGGTGCGCACCACCACGCCCAGCTAATTTTTGTGTTTTTAGTAGAGATGGGGTTTCACCATGTAGGCCAGGATGGTCTCGATCTCTTGACCTCGTAATCCACCCGCCTTGGCCTCCCAAAGTGCTGGGATTACAGGTGTGAGCCACCATGCCCGGCCTCGTCCCAGGTTCTTATACCTGGCACACATCACTCATTTACATTCTTTGCTGACTCCTGCAGTCATCTGAGTTTTCTATCCCTACCCAGTGTCTAGCACAGTACCTTAACAAAGAGTAAGTGCTCAGTCAATGTCTAATGAACTGCACCCACCCCTACTCAAATTGGGCAGGAGATGCCAAAAGGACACTGTAACACTGATACACTCCATTCTTTTCAGCGGAGTAATACACACCTACAGACAAATCCATTTTGCTGCTTGGATTATCTTCAGTCTGACTCTGAAAAATAAAGAACAGATGAGAGAGAATTAAGGATGCACATCTTTGAATCAAAGAAGTGGCATTATTCACGTGAGAGCCACATCTTACTACTGGCACTATAGAAGGTTCTCTGAAATGAACTTAACGGTAATGAAGACATTAACATTTTTAATATGCTAGCTTGATTGCTGTTTGGGCCTATATTCCTACAATTCAGTTTTCACATACAGTTAGTCTCAATAAGTCTACAAAGAGAGCAATAGATAAACAGCTGCCTGAAGAAATAAACCCCCGTCCTTAAGTTCTAGTCAGGCCAGGATCAAATTCCGTGAGTGGCCGCCAAATAATGACAACTTCTTCTCGTGACTTGTCAAGTCATCAAACCTTCAACTGTGCAGCCAAGTCAAGTCATTTGTCTTTTGGCAACCAGGGACAGGGTGTCCCCACAACATTCCCGAGAGATAAAGAAATCAGAAATTCTACAAGAATTCCCTATGTAATTAGTCCCAGTATAGTTTTTCTAGTTTATTATTGGCTTTTAAAAAAATTGTAATATGAAAACTAGTACAGTAATGTGGTCGGAAACAATTGTATAAATTTTAAATGCCTCTTTCTTCTCTATCCTTCTAAGGAAAAGGACACAATTACTACAAATTTAAAAGCCATAACCTTTAAATGTTGGAGTATGTCATTAAGAATAAGAAGAGAAATATTACTTAACTCAAAAGATCAAGAACATTGCTTAACTAGTTTTTAAATCTGTAATTTTGTACTGTATGTGGCAGTTGTCTTAAAATTTGTATTAATATTAAACCTAAAAGTTGGGATACATTATACATTTGAAAAAAATAAAACTTACCAGCAATCCCATATTTGAAAACTGTTTGGCAAGAGGATTCATCCATGAATCATTGTTTCCTCCTTTGAGTGAGCACTACAGAAATGAAACACGGAACCTCAGAACCAAATAATTTATTTCAGCCTCCTGAGTTTTATTAATACAGACTGAAAATGTAGACTTGAGTTTACCTTTTTAAATCCTATTTCTCTTTAACTAAAATTATGTTGATATTTTATGTTAGTTAAATTGATTAATAAGCCCTAGTTATATCTACGTTTTCATTTTTATAAAATTTACTGCACTGAACCAGAAGTAACTGGAAAAATACATGCTCAGCTGGTACTTTTGTTTTTAAATAGAAAGAAGTCTGATATAATTTTCTAAAACAGAAGTTTTGTACACGACTACTTTCACTTTCATTAGGCTGCTCTCCTCGTAACCCAAACTGGTTTATGTTAGGAGAAAACAGTTTGATGTCAGTGCATGTCATTTGGAAAGGAGCCTATTTAAACTAGGCATTATGAGGAACTCATAGTGCTTCCTTTGTTTGTTTCACAGCATAAAAGACATTGGTCCTGGTGGTAAAGAGACCTAGTGGAAGACACCATTGCTGATCTCCTGGGCAAAGTAGGGCACAGGTAGGTTTTAATTTTTTAATGGGACAAACTAGTTTCTCCCCTGAACAAGGCACTGACCACGAGCTCCACTTTCACTTCTGTGAGGGGTAACTATGAGAAGGATTGGGTGGGGTGGGGCTTTGTGCACTTGTGTATTTCACAGGTGAAAATTCTCTATGTTGTGATGATAGCTATCTTTTTTTTTTTTTTTTCTGTCACCCAGGCTAGAGTGCAGCGGCACCATCCCGACTCACTGCAAGCTTTGCCTCCCAGGCTCACGCCATTCTCCTGCCTCAGCCTCCCGAGTAGCTGGGACTACAGGCACCCGCCACCACGCCTGGCTAATTTTTTGTAGTTTTAGTAGAGATGGGGTTTAACCATGCTAGCCAGGATGGTCTCCATCTCCTGACCTCCTGATCCGCCTGCCTCGGCCTCCCAAAGTGCTGGGATTACAGGTGTGAGCCACCGTGCCCAGCCCGTGATGGTAGTTATCAAATCAATTTTATTATCCTTGAAAGTGACAAAGTACTTAAGTTTAGTACACGTTTTTTTGGTGTGTGTGGGGGGGGCGGTTTTTTTTTTTTTTTTTGAGACTGAGTTTCGCTCGTCACCCAAGCTGGAGTGCAATGGCGCAATCTCGGCTCACTGCAACCTCCACCTCCTGGGTTCAAGCAATTCTCCTGCCTCAGCCTCCCAAGTAGCTGGGATTGCAGGTGCCTGCCACCACACCCAGCTAATTTTTGTAGTTTTAGTAGAGACGGGGTTTCGCCATGTTGGCCAGGCTGGTCTTGAACTCTTGACCTCAGGTGATTCACCTGCCTCAGCCTCCCAAAGTGCTGGGATTACAGGCATGAGCCACTGCAGCCAGCTAGTACAGGTTTTAAGGTCAAAAAAGCCCTCACTAGAGGGAGGGGGGAATGGGGAGTTACTGTTTAATAGGTACAGAGGTCAGTTTTGTAAGATGGAGAGTTCTGTGGATAGATGGCGGTAAATGGCAGCATAAGTATGTGAATATACTTACTGCCACTGAACTGTACACTTAAAAATGTATGCTATGGTAAATTATATGTTATATGTATTTTATCACAATTTTTAAAAAGATGCCCTTGGTATGAAAAGTCAGAATCACTGGTACTGGGGCTGAAAGAGTCAATTCTCAATTAACTTAATTAATTAAATCTTGGTTGTCACCCTAGTGGGGTATTTATTAGTCCCTTTCAATCAGTTAATTTAGTCTCGTTGTTAATTTGTAAATAACCAAAAGAAAGCCAAAATCACACTAGACAACCTAAGAGTGCAAGGAATCCTGAAAAGTTTGCTGAATAGTTCCTTCTGTGACTAGACTAAAGAAATAAGAGCTCTTAATAGAAGAAAAACCGTAAGTGACTGCTTAAGAAAAACATCTCTAAACAGAAACAAACTGTATTCTTATGCTATAAAAGAGTCGTCTACAAAATTAGTGTCCTATAGGCAAAGGGCAAAGGGATGAAGGCCCAATCCTCAGACATGGGAAGACCTCTAAGATGGCATCTGGTATTTGAAACGTGGGAGAATATTAGCTGTGAACCATTTAATAGGGTGCCAAGACTCTCATGTTGAAGTTGAGTATTGGATGCCCATTTCTTATTTCCACTATTTTATTTGTCAAATGAAAATCTGGAATTGAAAAAAGAGAGGGTCTGCCAAGACACTGGTTCAGGCTCAAAGACTACTGTTCTAGATTGAAAACCAAAGTCCTCATCAAACTGTGATGAGGACTTTCACACAGAAGGTGAAAAGTTTAGTACACAACCTGGTATATGATGTAGAGAAATCATCTAGCTGCTAGGCTGGGCGCGGAGGCTCATGCCTGTAATCCCAGCACTTTGGCAGGCCAAGGTGGACGGATCACGAGGTCAGGAGATCGAGACCATCCTGGCTAACACGGTGAAACCCCGTCTCTACTAAAAATACAAAAAATTAGCCAGGCGTGGTGGCAGGTGCCTGTAGTCCCAGCTACTCGGGAGGTTGAGGCAGGAGAATGGTGTGAACCTGGGAGGCAGAGCTTGCCAGTGAGCTGAGACTGCACCACTGCACTCCAGCCTGGGCAACAGAGCAAGACTCTGTCTCAAAAAAAAAGGAGAAATCGTTTAGCTGCTATAGCAGACAAGTACACACTGGTATTTCATTTGTCGGGAGAAGGGTTCTGGGTCTTGGAATTTCCGAAATCAGATAAAATCAAGACGTGCTGATCACCACGGGAGAAGCCAGCATTATCCTCCTTTGGATTCCCTCCTACATATCTATGGGGATTTACTGGAAGGACTTCTCTGGCTTTAGAATGCAAAAGCATTTATAAAGTATGCCTTGAGAGCCTCCAACAGATTATTAGAATGTGGAAACTAAAAATGAAAAATATCTCGTATCTTTGAAAACTTCATTTTACCCACAGCAACAGTTTTATAGTTCAAGGTTTCAAGGTCATGGGAAAGGAAGACGGTAAAAGGGAAGTAGTTATTTGTTTGCAAGAAAATATTTTTCCCCTTTCTTAAGACCTTGAGGACCCCAGTTGCCTCGTATCTTTCATTTAAAAATCCTCAGTTCTGGCAAGGCATGGTAACTCATGCCTGTAATCCCAGCACCTTGGAAGGACAAGGCAGGAGAATTGAGCCCAGGAGTTTGAGACCATCCTGGCAACATGGCGAAACCCTGTCTCTATTAAAAAATACAAAATTTAGCCAGGTGTGGTGATAGTTTCAGCTACTTAGGGAGGCTGAGGTGGGAGGACTGCTTGAGCCCAGGAGGTTGTGCAGTGAGTCGTGATTGTCCCACTGCACTCCAGCCTGGGTAACAGAGGGAGAACTTGTCTCAAAACAAAAACAAACAAAACAAAACCTCAGTTCTGCCTTCTCAGAGCGAATGAGCAAGCCCGAACATTTCTAAAGCAGGCTACCTTCATTTGTTTCTTTCCTCCTTGTCCCCAGCTTGCTGAGTTGTGGGAGGAAGCACTGCCCTGAGAGCCAGCGGTGTTCCAGACTCCTCCATCCTCCTCCTCTTCCCAGCTGGGATGGCGAGTTCCTGTGACTGGCCCGTCACTCTCCCCCCAGCCGTCTTGCATAGATTTGGAATCTTTAAGGAAAGAATGAATTAACTCTTTGCAACAGCTATATAAAACAATCATCAGAATAATAATTCCTTGCAGATGCAGCATTTAAGTGTCTTTGTAATTTTATCTACTCCATCTACATGGCAAGGCAAATATTATTACTCATTTTTTAGAGAGCAGGAAACTAGAACCCATAAAGCTTCAATGATACACAGAAAGTTAACAAACCATAGAATCAAGACCTCCTGATTTATGGATCAATGCTTTTTCCCTTGCACCAAGTTGGACAGGAATTTCAAAACTGAAAAGAACTTATCACAACATTCCTGGCAAGAAATTTCACATCTCAATTAAGAGAAATCTGTTCCTCTTAATGAACATGGTTTACCGTAGCCCTAGTTTTATCCTCCGTTCAGTAATTACTTTATATACAACGGACACTATAAATACGAGGTATGATAAAGGACAACTGTCTAGCTTGCTTGGGGTGAAGCAGAGACGAACAGAACACGAAAAGGGGGAAAATTTTTGTAAGATTTCGAATATCAAAATTATGGTGAAAGAAGAAAAATTCACATATAGCCATGGAAATCTAAAATGTATTAGAACGACATACTTGAAATGTATTAGATACTAAAGAGGCAAAGAATATATATGTAGTGGTTTTGAAAAGACAGAAGGAAAAAATGTGGAGGATACGGAGAGGAAGGGAGAAAGGAAAGCAGAGAGAAATCCAAGAGGCTTTAATGTTTGAGGAAGTGGGACATCAGTATCCCATCCTAAACAAAGATCTTTAATTTGAAGACTGGAATAAGCCCTTAATTCTCTCCGAAAATACTGTACAGAATCAAAACATACTTTGCAGTAATAATACTGTACAAAATGATGAAAGAAAAGGAAACACATTCTCTTGCCTGGAAACTTCCATCTGCACCTCTACTTTCCCACATGACAGGACATTTATGAAAGTCTTCTGATTTGTACATAGCTTTATATGAAGAGTTTAAGGGCAGAAAATTGGCTCTTCCAAGCCTTTCCTTGAAGGACAGCTGCCACCCTGTAGGATCAGGCCTATGACAGACAAGTAGGTTCGGGCCAAGTACATAAGGCACTGGGCAATTAATTTCTTCTAACTGTGGCATCTCATCCCCCAGCAAGGCCCAGGTGAATCTGACAGTCTCCCAGTGGGGTTCATTGTAGCCACAGGAAGGGGCTGTCTGTACACAAGGGGGTGGGTTGGGATGCTCCTCTTCCTGCTGCTGGAAGTGCTGCTGATAACCAGGACTGCTGCCTCTGTATACAGGATTATAAATTTATATAATACCATATTTATGATTTATAGTATACAAGCATAGGCTTTATACCATCCACTGACAAGCAACACGAGTTAAAAACCCAATATAAATAACATACTGACCCCTTTAGAAGAATGAAGACATGCAAGTGAACATTTCTTTTAGAGAGACAAGCTAAACTTCTAACAAATGTTTCTTATAGAAAAGATAAGAGAGGTCTAATTTTTAATCACAGGATTCATAACATCAAATTTAAGACAGGCTAGAGAAGATCACAGGGTAACTGTCTCCATCAACTGGTAGACTATGATGGTTTAGCCCTTTCTTCCGCACATTACACATTTAACTTACCCACAGAAAGGATGTGTGCTATAACTACAGATGATCCTGAAGAGTAGAAGACATTTTTAGAATCTTAGGAAAAGTGGTTTTATGATAGAAGAGAGGTGATCCTGAGGTTGGGAAAGACACATGAAAATCCTGAATATACTGCTAAAGGATCTCTTTGTGCCCAGGGTCTGATTAACATCTTCCTACAGCATTTGGATCTATTTCAAGTCTACTAGATTACATTTCCCATGATGATACGACTGATTTCACAATAGAAATAATGATAAAAACAAAATTTTCATAAAGCTAGCTATTTTAATGAGGTCGAGGAGATTCATGATTTTTAAAATGTAGTCAAATTACTATGTATACACATGTGTGAATTTCCAGAATAGAGCTAATATCATATTCCCTTATGTGGCACTTTAAGAGTCCTGAATATAATGTGATAAACTTAACAGGATTTATCTTGTTTGAATTTTGGTCATTCCAGAAATGTTCATTATTTAGTCAAAAGATAATCCCTTAAATCTGCTGCTATATGGTAGAAAAGAGACGTTGCAACATTTTTAAGAAAGTTACAAAAATAAGTGGAAACAGGTACTTGAATTTAGGAACAGTCAATGAGACATTCCATAGCCTCCGTCCATAGAGTTCTGCTCATTACTGTGACCACACATCGCCAGCTGGATCAAATACAGCTTAGATTTTAGATTTTCAATGATTCTGAATAAGTGTGACGTTCTTCATTTAAAAAATTGAAGTGAAATTTATGCCAGGTTCAAAAAATCTGAAATGCTCTTATGTGGAAGAAAAGAGACAAAAGCAAAGGAAGGTGCAGAAGGATGAAGTCACTGGGCAGCACAGATCGTGTTCCACATTAAAAGCCAGGAACTCGTTTTAAATTATACTAACAAATGAGTTGAAATGCAAGCTAGATATGGTGAGCACATAGTCACTGGGCTAAAAGAGCATCACATCAAAATTACAATTCTGTCCAGATACTAAATTTACAACAAAATTAACTTACGATTTTTAATTCACCTTAAACATTTTAAGGAACACCAAGCCAAGCCACAGCTGTTTGCTATTAACTAATTATTTAACACTCAAGGTCCTGAATCTCACTGAATCAACAGTTTAAAACTAAACAGCCCTCACAAAATGTCAGATTCTCAAATCTGACATTTGACAAACATTTAACAAAGAATCCCGGCAGGGCACGGTGGCTCATGCCTGTAGTCCCAGGACTTTGGGAGGCCAAGGCGGGCAGATCACGAGGACAGGAGTTCAAGACCAGCCTGACCAACATGGAGAAACCCCATCTCTAATAAAAATATAAAAATTAGCCAGGCGTGGTGGCAGGCGCCTGTAATCCCAGCTACTCGGGAGGCTGAGGCAGGAGAATCGCTTGAAGCTGGAAAGCAGAGGTTGCAGGGAGCCGAAATTGTACCACTGCACTCCAGCCTGGGTGGATAAGAGTGAACCTCCATCTCAATTAAAAAAAAAAAAAAAAGGATCCCTCAAAAATGAAAAGCTTCACACTTACTAGGCTTCATGGCATTGGGAGCGTTGGCGGGCGTGTTCCCCCAGCCTGTGGTCGATGCTCCTGTATCATCCATCTCGCCCCACCCAGGACTGCTTTCATTTGGCTCACCCCAAGCGGAAGTACCATTATCTGGAGCAGGTGGTGTGCTTTTGCTCCAGACTATAAAGAAAGGAAATGTCTCTAAGAATCATTTGTTAAATGAGATGCCATAATATCCAGTGGGGTGAAGGTGGAAGGAACAGGCATGCCTATATTCTGTTGGTAGAAATGTAAATAGATTCAACTTTCATGTGAGGGGCATTTGGCAATGCTACTTTTTAAAAAATCCGATGCACATTAAAACTTTTGACCCAGTAACTCCACTGCCAGGATTTTTTTTTTTTTTTTCGAGACAGAGTCTTGCTCTGTCACCGAGGCTGGAGTGCAATGGCGTGGTCTTGGCTCACGGCAACCTCCACCTCCCAGGTTCAAGCGATTCTCCTGCCTCAGCCTCCCGAGTAGTCGAGATTACAGGCATGTGCCACCATACCCAGCTAACTTTTGTATTTTTTTTGTTTTAAGTAAAGACAAGGTTTCACCATGTTGGCCAGGCTGGCCTCAAACTCCTGACCTTGTGATCTGCCTGGCTCGGCCTCCCAAAGTGCTGGGATTACAGGCATGAGCCACCATGCCCAGCCTGCCAGAAAATTATACCATAAATATACTTGTAAAAATAGGTGAAATTACATGGATAACAATACTCACTACATCACTGATAGAAAAAATTTGGAAACAACCTAAATATCCACCACAAGGGGACTGGTTAGACCAATTGTGGGTCACCCATAAAAGAAATACTGCGTAAAGGCTGGGCACAATGGCTCACGCCTGTTATCCCAGCACTTTAGAAGGCCGAGGCGGGTGGATCTCCTGAGGTCAGGAGTTCAAGACCAGCCTGACCAACATGGCAAAACGCCATCTCTACCAAAAAATACAAAAATTAGCTGGGCATGGTGGCGCATGCCTGTAATCCCAGCTATTCGGGAGGCTGAGAAGGAGGCTCACTTGAACCCGGGAGGTAGAGGTTGCAGTGAGCCGAGATTGCACCACTGCACTCCAGCCTGGGAGACAGAGTGAGACTTCCTCTCAAAAAAAAAAAAAAGAAATACTGTATATGAAGCAATTAAGCAGCAGACTATATGCTAAAATTGGAAGCTATAAGTATAATGAGAAAAGCAAGGTGAAGAACAGTACACGAAGTACAATCCCTTCTCTGTAAAATTTTTGAATGGGACACAAACTTCTAAGAGATCACCTTTGGGAAGAGACCCTAGGGGTTAAGATTATTATTATTATTATTATTATTATTATTATTATTATTATTATTTTTGAGATGGAGTCTTGTTCTGTCACCCAGGCTGGAGTGCAGTGGTGTGATCTTGGCTCACTGCAAGCTCCACCTCCTGGGTTCACCCCATTCTCCTGCCTCAGCCTCCCGAGTAGCTGGGACTACAAGCGCCCACCACCAGGCCCGGCTAATTTTTTCGATTTTTTAGTAGAGGCGGGGTTTCACTGTGTTAGCCAGGATGGTCTCGATCTCCTGACCTCGTGATCTGCCCGCCTTGGCCTCCCAAAGTGCCGGGATTACAGGCGTGAGCCACCGCGCCTGGCCAAAGATTCTTTTATTGACTATCTTTTGCTTTTCCACACAGTTTAAGCGTTTTTGCTATGCGGATGTAGTTTTTTAAAATTTTAGCAGGTTTTATTCTGGATGGGGAGCCAGTGAGAAATCTTCACTTCCTTCCTCATTCTTTTCAATACTTGAATAAAGAATGAGTTAAAAGTAATCATTTTTCTAAGTGGCCACAAATGGATTAGCTGAACACTAGAGATGTACTCTGAGAAAATTGATTCTTGGCTGGGCACAGTGGGGCTCATGCCTGTAATCCCAGCACTTGGGGAGGCTGAGGTGGGTGGATCACCTGAGGTCAGGAGTTTGAGACCACCCTGGCCAACATGGTGAAATCCTGTCTCTACTAAAAATACAAAGATTAGCTGGGCATGGCAGTGGGCACCTGTAATCCCAACTACTCGGGAGGCTGAGGCAAGAGAATCACTTGAACTTGGGAGGCGGAGGTTATAGGGAGCCAAGATCGTGCCACTGCACTCCAGCCTGGGCAACAGAGCGAGAGTCTGTCTCAAAAAAAGAAAACTGGTTCTTAATATTATGATTAATTTTAACTAAAAAAAGACTGAAAGGTGTATCCCCCTTAATTTATTGAACTATATGCTCTATAGGGACACTCGAGTTGACCATGACTAACTAAGAATGGCATTACCATTGCTACTTTTACCAGGTATGTTTCCTATTCAAATAGTGACGGAAGAAAGTTTAATTCTGGGCAACTGATTATCCTAACAATCTCTCTCTCTTTTTTTTTTTCTTTTGGCAACAGGGTCTCGCTCTGTCTCCCAAGCTGGAGTGCAGTGGTGACATCATAGCTCCCTACAGCCTCCCATCTCCAGAGCTTAGGCGATCCTCTCACCTCAGCCTCTAGAGTAGGCGGGACTATAGGCACATGCACCACACCCATCTGATTTTTAAAAAATATTTTTGTAGAGACTGTAGTCTCTCTAGGTTGCCCAGGCTGGTCTCAAACTCCTGGGCTCAAGGGATCCTCCTGCCCCAGTCTCCCATAGTGCTGGGATTACAGGTGTGAGCCATCTCACTAGGACTGAGATAACAATCTCTTATACAAAGTACTCCCATTCCAGAGGTAATCATTAAAAATCATCTGGAAAGAGACTGAAACCTTCCAGATCCAGCTTTGCTTCAGCATCATCATGGCCTTTGGAAAAACACAGAATTATTTCCTTTGCTGGGGAAATAGAAGCAGAGATGTGTCCACGGGTAGAACCAGAATGGAAATCAGGTCTATTTCTGCTACTACTTTAATTCTTTATTTTAAAATCTAGAACATAGTTTGTTTGGCAAGATATGTCTTTTGGATTCTGCAGACCAATACAATTACAGAAAAATAATTTTGGGGACTAACACCGGGTTGTCATCTTTTCCTTTTGCCAAGAAAGAACATTAAAATGTACTACCAGCATCTGCTATCACTAGCATTTTATAAAAAGAGGTTCTGTTAGCAACGGAGTAGGAACTGTAGGAAAGCGTCTCAGAACAGAACTAAATTGAACAAATTCACCTAATAAAAATGCCTTGGTCTAGGATTTCTTTTCTTCATCAAAAGCTGCAAGAGAAAGCCACTGCTTACCTGATGCCGATTTACCGGTCATTGGGGTGGGCAGGTTTGGTTCTCGAGGTGCTGGGCCCCCTTGGGAATTCTTATCCCACAGATTCACATTCTTGTAGTTATAACTGTTAGGGTCTCCCCATGCTGAAGTGCCATCATCAATGTCCATTTTCCGACTAATTGACTGTGGGGATGGCTCTTCCCAACCACTGGGTTCCTCATCCTTAGGTGTTGCAGGCTGTGGCCCGCTGCTCCAGCTGGAATTGGAAGGTCGAACGTTGCCTGGAGGTGGTGCGGGTGGGCCTCCCCACGAACCAGAAGCCTCTGGTTGCGGTGGCGGTGGCTGCTGTGGGGGCTGCTGCTGTTGGTGTTGTTTATTCCAGGAATTGGGCTGTCGGCCCGTCTCATTCCATGCTGGGGATCTTTTGCAATCCTCCCACCCACCTTTTGAAGCTAGGCTTGCATTGCTACCATTACCCCAAGTCCCGATTTCATTCTGCCCTCCTTCACCCCACCCAGACACAGGTTTACTTGCAGAACTTTCCCAATTGCTGTTTTTTGTCTGATCGACTTCCTCTCCCCACCCATTCTTTCCAGAAGACCATCCTTGATTGGGCTGGCGTCCACCTCCCCACCCCTGATCCTTGCTGGGATTCTCATTCCAAGAGGAAGGTGTCTTTTCATCAGGTCGTCCTCCTCCCCAGTTGGAAGAGTTGTTGTTCTTGTAGTCATTCCAGCCTCCTGTGTTCTTGGGGTCTTTCCACTCTGCAGAGGCTGAGAGCTCCCCCCATCCAGACTTCATTTGATTGCTTTGGCTGGGTGCATCTCCCCAGCCCCCTGAGTTCTTGGTCTGTGTGGCAGTGCTCTCCCACCCCTCAGTTCCTTTGTCAGATTTCCCCTCAGGCCTTGGCACCTCTTCAATGTCCCACACTGTGTCCTGCTTAATTTGAGTTTGGCCCCAGCCAGTGTTTGAGAGCACCCTGGGGTCCAAATCAGTTCGGCTCAAAAGAGTCTGCAAGACAGCCTGACAATCAGGATGTGTGGGCCTGTACGACCGACGGCCAGAGTTATGACTGTCACTACTTCCTGCTTTGTGGTTGCTTCCAGTGCTTTGACCTCCAACTTCACTTCCTGTGGAGCTGGAAGATCTTCCCCAACAGGGAGCCTGGGCATTGCCTTGGTTTTCAGGGAGGGGGTGGCCCTTTTGATTGTCCCATGCTCCAGTGCTAGAATTTGGTTGGTTTGGACCACTCCATTCTCCAATTTTCAACTCATCAGACCCAGTCGGCTGTTTCCATTCTCCCTGAGAGACCCCAGATGTCATTTTGTTCCCTTCACCCCATTTGTTGTCATTAGAGTCCTGGGGGCCAAAGTTCCAGGACCCACCCGTAGACCTGTTATTGTTGTCCCAAGAGTCATTTTTTGACCCAGTTGATTTCTGAACAGAAGCTCCTTTCCAGGAGTCCTCTCTCTCTTTTCCATTGTTCCCATTGTTTCCAGAATTGCTTTGTCCAGAGACTGTGTCAGTTCCAGAAGGCCCCCTAGCTGCACCCCAAGATCCAACGCTCCCAGTCTTTCGATCTCCAGTGCTTTGTGAAGGGGCATCAGTGCTCCTGGAGGTGTTCCCCAAGCCCATTCCAAAGGGCATTCCCTTATTCTCCATGGGGTTTGGTGAACTTAAGTTCAAGGAGTTAGTGTTTCCATTTTTTGGTCCATCAGTGTTATGGATTTGAGCCTGTTCTCTGCCAGAGACAACAAAATTAACACCCGCATTTTCCATCTTTGACTGCTGTTCCCTGGATGTCTGACCTACTGTGCTAACCTGTGCACTGGAATTACTATTATCGGTTTCCAATGCCCCTTTCCTAGAAGTTCCTTCTTGGACCAGTGCTGGCCAGGCAGATGGGTTGCTATTTGGGTTAAAGTTGCTGAAGCCAGAGCCAGGTCCAATTCTATCCTGACCACTTACATTCCTCCAATTTCCTAGTCCATTGTTGTTCTCTGTAGTAGAGTTGGAAGATTGAACAGATTTAGCCTTAGGGTCAGATTTCCAGACCCCAAGATTACATTCGTTCCCAGAACTTGCAGACTGGCACTGGCTCCCTTTTCCTTTGTTACTAGTGGTGCTTCCTGGCAGAGTGCTCTTCTCAGAGCCAGGGTTCGAGGCACTGTTGTTATCGGTGGTGTTTTCGGAAGAAGATTCAGTGTCTTTGCTGGCAATACAAGGCCACTCTTCCATGTCAGACCCGTCTACAATCACCTTGTCCCAGATGTGAATTGGGTTGGGGGAGGTGCCGTTGTTGGAGGAGGCTCCCGAGCCCCAAGTGGAATTTGCATAATTTGAAGCAGCAGCACCTCCAAGGGTTGAGTCTGGGGAACAGATCATCTTATTAATCACAGCTTCAAATGCATTCATTACCCAAATGCATTCATTACCCATTAATCCCTCAAAGGGGCTCTCCTTTGAGCTCTGCCCTTAGGAGAGCTGATCACATGCCAGTTTCGCTCAACCCAGTTGCTTGTATCACAACTGTCTTAGTCATCTTTTTTCATTTGCCTTGTGTTATACCGGTTAAGTCTAACTTCCTATCTCTCAAAGCTACGTCCTTTGCCATTCCTATTGACAGAGAAGGGCCTTCTTGTATCTTGGGACAAGGCAATAGCAATGGCACTCTAAACTTGCTCTGTATCTCCAACCTACTCTAAACACCCCTGGCTGGAGCAATCTTTCTAAAGCACACTTTTGATTATATCACTGCTGTATGGAGAACCTTCAACAGTTCCTTAGTGCACAAGAGTAAAGCTGAACTCCTTGGCCTCGAACGTCATCAAGATGTTCCATGACCTGGGACCAACCAACTTTTCTAGTCTTATCTTCTACTACTTCCTATGTAGATGTCAATATTCGATACTACTTGACATTCCACAACTTGTGCCTTCTCACTCTGGCACCATTTCACATTAGCACCTACTGTGTTTTCCTGCTGAATTCACACAGTGAAATTTACTCATCCTTCTGGGCCCAATTCAAGTGTCATTTCATCTACGAAGCTGTTTTCAAGCTCATCACCTGAAAATAATCTTTCCCTGTCTAGAGCCATTTTGCTCAGCACTGTGGCACCATGTTCACAACTTTCCTTCCCCAGGTTAGCATCTTTTAGGCAGAGACCCTAACTTGCTAACGTTAGAATTCCACACAGCAGCCAGCACAATGCTGCTGAGTAAGCATCTGCTGAATGATGAATGCCCACTGAGCCACTGAGCTAGGTGCCCGGGGCGGTGGGGGTGTCACACGAGTATGAATTAGGCAGAGTTCACAACCCCAAGGAACTTAATCTGATAAATGAGTCTGGCTCACCATATATTTTGGTGGAATTACCATGTTTGGTGGGAAAAACATGTTTTTAATGAGATCATTTCTTCTAAATTTATTTTGGCTTCTTTAACCAGGCAGCTTTTAGTCAATCTGAAGTTTCAAAAAGTATTATACAAAGGCATAGAAAAATAAAAAGCATAGAATCCGAAACTCTTGAGATTTAGGGGCCTCCTTCGTTTTAATAATGTGGATTCTGACTCACACTGGACCCAAGTCTCTACCTAGGCCTGGCTACACTCGGCTGCAGAAACTCCGCCCGACAGGGCCTGCCCCCTCACATGCTTCCTTTTGCAGCTGGTTAGGAGAGGCCAGGAAGGAAAGGCCACGGGTAGGGCTTATCTCTGCAGGAAGTCTGTGTCACCACGAGGTTTCTTTCCATCCTTACTCTGCACACAACAAGGTGGTGACCAAATTTTCTAGGCAATTATTTGTTCAAACTCAGAACTCAAATAAAGCATCCTACTGGTGACAATCATCAATCAATTCATTGTCTTTGCCAATGCCTAATGGTATTCAAGCTCTGAATTTTAATATCACCCCAAAAGACATTTTAAGTTGAAATCTGTTAATAAACTTTAAAAGATACTTAGAATTTCTTAGCTGTTAGTTGACTTAGTATTCATCTATTAAAAACTCTCAAAACTTTTTCTTTTTTTTTTTTTTTTTTTGAGATGGAGTCTTGCTCTGTCGCCCAGGCTGGAGTGCAACGGCGCGATCTCAGCTCACTGCAAGCTCTGCCTCCTGGGTTGATGTCATTCTCCTGCCTCAGCCTCCTGAGTAGCTGGGGACTACAGGAGCCCGCCACCACGCCTGGCTAATTTTTTTATATTTTTAGTAGAGACAGGGTTTCACCGTGTTAGCCAGGATGGTCTCGATCTCCTGACCTGGTGATCCACCCACCTTGGCCTCCCAAAGTGCTGGGATTACAGGCGTGAGCCACCGTGCCCGGCCAAAAACTCTCAAAACTTCTAGTAGAACCCTTCAGCTAAATATCTCTTATTTCTACATACAGTTTTTAACAAAGCTCAAAATCCAGGGCCCACAAAAGAAATACTGACTTTAAAAATCTAATTTAAAAACTATAGTACTATTTTAGAATCCTCCAAAGATTCTATATTGCAATGTAGCAAATCATTTTCTCTATCCTCCTAGCATTCTGGAAACATAACAGAGGCATCTAAAGATTCGCCTTCGCACAAAGCCCCATGTCCAATTATGCCCTGAACACGTATGACGGTGGAACTATGGAGGTTCAAATTTGTAACACTCTAGTCTGAGAAGGAAAAAAGGCCCCTAAAATAATGAGCAACAGCAGTTAAGTTAGTCCTTATGCCAACAGCACACACTTATGGAACACTAAACCTCAGTTCCAAGAATCACCAATACACGTCGCATACTAGGATCCTCTCTCATCTTTTGACTAATCCCGGTGGTTTATATAATGAATGGCTTTCCTGGACTTTACATCAAGCAATGCAAACAAAGTGCTCTCTCTCTGCCAAGCTGCCATGCATTTGATTCACAGGGTGCCTTACCTGGCGCAGTCCCACTCTCACTCTGCAGCAGCGCTCCTGTCACTTGTGCGTTGTTTGGGTTTGCTCCAGGTGCTGTGCAGGGAGGAGGCCCTGCCCCGCCCCCAAGGAGCATGCAGGACGGTGGAGGGGGCTGCCCACGTTTTAGTAACACTTTGTGGTCCTGCTGGCAACGGAATCGCGGCGGCACCTCCCGAGGCATGTAGCGGGCGGCGCTTGGCGGTTGTCCGTTCGGCACTGCCACCCTTTTGGCATTGTTGCCACCATTGACTGGTGGCGATGGAGAGCTGCCAATTGGGCTGGCGGCCGTTGGTTGGCTTAAACTTGGTTTCGTCACTTCGGGCACTAAAAGAGAGGGGTTAGCAAACAGTCTTTGAAATACATCAAATACATTTTTTCTAAAAATTTTAAAAATAATTTTATTATTTTAGAGATGGGATCTCGCCATGTTGCCCAGGCTGGTCTTGAACTCGGGCTCAAGGGACTCTCCCAGCTTGTATTTCCAAAGTGCTAGAATTACAAGAGTGAGCCACTGCGCCTGGCCAAGATTATTTTTATTTATTTATTTTATTTATTTATTTATTTTTGAGATGGAGTCTCACACTGTTGCCCAGTGTGAGTGTCGCCCAGGCTGGAGTGCAGTGGTGCAATCTCTGCTCACTGCAACCTCTGCCTCCCGGGTTCAAGCGATTCTCCTGCCTCAGCCTCCCAAGTAGCTCTGATTACAGGCGCCCGCCACCAAAACCAGCTAATTTTTCGTATTTTTAGTAGAGACAGGTTTTCACTAGGTTGGCCAGGCTGGTCTTGAACTCCTGACCTCATGATCCGCCTGCCTTGGCCCCCCAAAGTGTTGGGATTACAGGCATGGGCCACTGCGCCCAGCCTATTTTTCTTTTTTTTGAGATGAGGTCTTGCTGTATAACTCGGGCTGGAGTGCAGTGATCTTGGCTTGCTGCAACTTCTACCTCCAGGGCTCAAGTGATCCTCCCACCTCAGCGTCCCGAGTAGCTGGGACTACAAGGCATACACCACCATGCCCAACTAAATTTTTTTTTCCTCCTCTAGAGACAGGGTTTCGCCATGCTGCCTACCTAGACCAGTCTCGAACTCATGAACTCAAGCTATTTACCCACCTCGGCCTCCCAAAGTGCTGGGATTACAGATGTGAGCCACCACACCCAGACCCTGGCTAAGATTATTTGTAAGAAAGCTTACATGGTACCAATTTTAACAAAGTAATTTCTCCTTTTACTCTACTCTCAAGGGACATGGTTTTTCCAAATTCTCCACAATCTCTTCAGTTTGCTGAAGGTAGGATGAAGGTGGTGGCTGATAGTGACAAGAATTTAAACCCAGCAAGGTCATGGAATACATTCCATTAATTAAGGCAGAGAGGGAAACGATCATCATTCACTCCCCTAAATCAACAGTGGAATTAATTCCCTGAAGTGCTGCCTAGAAGAGTTAAATGTCCATGGCAAAGTCCTTGGGAAAGGGTTCAAGCCTCAGTCCAAGGGTCCCTTCCCTTCATCCACATTCTTAAAAGATCTACCCCTGAGTAACCTTTCTTGAAGCCCCTGGCCTAGGTGGGCTAAACATTCTTCCTAAGTGCTCCTGGAACACTTCATCCATCTCTCTCCACCACGAAGATTCTCCATTCAAAAGTCCATCTATCTCTACCATGGAAATTCTCCATCTACAAGTCTCATCTCTATCACGGAAATTCTCCATTTACAAGTCCTTCTCCCTCACTAGGCCATGACTTCCTGAGGGCAAGGACCCATCTTTCATCTTTTCTTTCTTCCTCAGGGCATGGCACAGAGTAGACTCTTACAAGAAACTCCAGGCCTGGAAAATCACAAACTCAGCTTGGTTCTGGTTTCTACAGCTACCTGGACTCAAAGACTTGCACCGCTCTCTGTGTAAATACTAGAAATGTTACAAATCTTTTTACTTTTGTTAAAAAAAAAAAAAGTTTTTTCCCAATTCTTTAAAATAGAAATTTCAAAATGTAAATACTTTTTCTATTTACTTTAAATAATTTGATTTTTTTAACCTTAATTTTAAAAATGGCCCGCATAGAGCATGGGAATGTCGGGGCAACTGTGAAGCCGCACTCTGCTGGACCCTCTGGCTCTCCCCGTCGATACATAGAAGGCTCTCTTAGATCTGTACCTCCCTCGCTGCATGCTGCCAAAAGATCATGGCCCTCTCCATAAAAATCTATCTGGCAAATAGAGGCTGGAAGTCGTACACAAATAATCATCAAGGCTGATAGTTCGGATGATTCTGAGGGCCAAATCCCTGCCTCCCAGGGTAACGTCAGGGCCAGCTCTGGGGGTAGTACTGCTTTGACTGCTAAAATGATGTGGGGCCAGCATGTTGCTTGTTGAACTGGCTCCCTTATGAGAGAGATATATCATCAGAAATCAGGCGGCCCAATCTATGCCACTACTGGACATTAACATACTGTGGGTGACAGGAGAAAAGATCAGGTGCCTGCAGCAACTTCCAGGTGACCCCATGTCTAACCTCAGCTAATCACAAGGCAGCACCAGGCCTCCCAGTAAGGGGACGGGGAGTGGAGGTCAGAGGATCCAAAATCTGATGAGCAGAATAAATGTGTGACTTAAGAAAATAAAATTAGTCGGCCAGGCGCGATGGCTCACGCCTGTAATCCCAGCACTTTGGGAGGCTGAGGTGGGTAGATTACAGGGTCAGGACATCGAGACCATCCTGGCCGACACTGTGAAACCTCGTCTCTACTAAAAATACAAAAATTAGCTGGGCATGGTGGCATGCGCCTGTAGTCCCACCTACTCAGGAGGCTGAGGAGGAGAACTCCTTGAACCTGGGAGGCGGGGGTTGCAGTGAGCCGAGATCGTGCCACTGCACTCCAACCTGGGCCACAGAGCAAGACGCTGTCTCAAAAAAAAAAAAAAAAAAAAGAAAAAAGAAAAGAAAATTAGTCATTATCTAATATTCATGACCTACAACAACAGATGGATACATAACTGGTAAATGAATGAATGAAGATTATTTAATATTAATTTTCTATCTGTTACTGGAGGATTCTATAGCATAGGGCATTCGCAATCCCCTTTTATCTTATTATGAGAATAAACAAGAAGTTGGCAGAGACTGGAGAAATTCATCCCAACTGGTTTTTAGGACGGAAAGAGCTATGTTTCTGTAAGGCTGCCCTTCTATAAAAGGTCTAGAATCTTCATTATAAGTTAACCAGGTCTACTACATACTTTTAACTCAATCCAGAAAAACAACAAGACATGGCAGAATGACCTGCAGGACTGAGGGCTGAACACCAGTTTGACTCACTTTAAAACATTCACAGCACTGTTTCAACCGAAGAAATTTGGTAGGTATCACGTATCATGTAAGATTCCTTGCAAAAGTTCCTCGGGGCACTTTCCCACCACATCAGAGACAGAATGGATTGTAAATGATAAAGTCATTGTAAAATGGGAACACACCTCAATCACTTTCCTCCCAATACAGTGTGCTCTGGCCCAGGAGATTAGTCATTCAAACTCCAGGACATCATGTACAAATAGGTCAAAGTATAAAAAGAAAAAAAACAAAACCTCCAGGAAACAGTCAGAAAACGCCCAAGACACCACCTTAGTCATAGCAAACTGTGTTTCAGCACCTGAATGAATTCTTACTCTATTTTTTAAATCACACCTTTCCGTGAATCCAAGAATGTTAAGCTTTTAAAGGCCAACCAGAATTGCCAGCACTAATTGGAGAGCAACGCAGCTCTTCAGGCAGGAGGTCTGACCCAAATTGGCTCCCAAAGTCCAAACTTAAGACATCAGAATCAGTGTGCGTCACCCATCATCATGGTCCAGAATGTTAGATGATAAAGGGCAAGAGAAGCTATCATTAAGTCTGAATATGTTACTTTTCAGGCTGTCTCTTTTCTGAATCTTAAGGATTTGTAAGTTGTGCAAGTTTTTCTAAAGATGAGCTGTTCAAAGTAAGTGCATAGTTTCTTATTTTCCAAGGAAAGGTTTGTGGCTTAAACATGATCTTAGTACTACAGGGAAATAAAAACATTGTGGGGAAAAAAAAAAGGCTATGTATCCTATTTTCTAATTTCCATTCATTTACTTCTTTTTTTGTTTGTTTGTTTTTTGAGACTGAGTCTTGCTCTGTTGCCCAGGCTAGAGTGGAGTAGCAGGATCTCAGCTTGCTGCAACCTCCACCTTCCAGGTTCAAGTGATTCTCCTGCCTCAGCCTCCCGAGTAGCTGGCGTGCACCATCACGCCCGGCTAATTTTTGTATGTTTAACAGAGACGGGGTTTCATCATCTTGGCCAGGTTGGTCTCGAACTCCTGACCTCAGGTGATCTGCCCACCTCAGCCTTCCAAAGTGCTGGGATTACAGACGTGAGGCGCCGCACCTGGCTGTCCACTCATTTACTTTTTTTTTTTGAGGCGGAGTTTTGCTCTTGTTGCCCAGGCTGGAGTACAGGGTTGTGATCTCGGCTCTCTGCAACCTCCGCCTCCCCGGATCAAGCGATTCTCCTGCCTCAGTCTCTCAAGTAGCTGGGATTACAGGTGTGCACCACCATACCCGGCTAATTTTGTATTTTTAGTAGAGACGGGGTTTCACCATGTTGGCCAGGCTGGCCTCAAACTACTGACCTCAGGTGATCCACCTGCCTCAGCCTCCCAAAGTGCTGGGATAAAAGGCATGAGCTACCGTGCCCGTCCTCCATTCATTTACTTTTAAGAACCATTTATGTGCTCTAATAATTAAATCTCCTCCCCTTCCTCATCCCATTTATCTTATTCCATTCTTGTATCTCACAGTTTAAACTTCTAATTGCCCCTATTTCTGAAAACTCCAATTAGATGCTACTTTTTCAGATAAAAGGGCTCTTTAAGAAACTTCTGAACCAGGCAGGGTTCTGAACACAGCAGCTGCACAGAACTAGTACAAACTATTATTTCCTTTAACTATCTCAATGGTATCAAACATAAAAAAGAATGACCTAGAAATGTTTTTAAAGTAGTAGTTAAAATACAAACAAGCCCTAGAAAAGATATTCTAGGCTGAACATTTTAAATCTGATGACACGCAGTGAGCGGTCAACGTGTACTGAACAATTTTCAGTAACCTCTCAGCACTGCCTCTATTTCTTTACCTTCCACTCCCTCCTCAACCCAACACATACTGGCTTTTGCCTTAAACATCTCCCTGGAAGCTTCTTTCCTCCTAAGTCACTAGTGATCTTTGTTGCCAGTTTAACCAGCCCGCTTTGGACCTTTTCTTCTTTGGTTTTTCTGCAGCTTCTGACACCACTTGTCATTCCCTCCCTCCCGTTTCTGTGAGACATGCTCCAGCTAGCGCTTCAGCTCTTCCTTTCCTCTTCCTGTGTGGGCTTCTCCTACTCTTGATCAGGGGGGATCAGCAAACTTTCTGTAAAGGGCCAGATAGTAAATATTTTAGGGTTTACTGGCCATATGGTCTTCATCACAACAATACAACTCTGCACTTGTGGGGCCAAAGTGCCATAGACAATGTGTAAACAAATGAGTGTGGCTGTGATCCCATAAAACTTTATTTACGGACAGTGAAATATGAATTTCCTGTCATTTTCACATGTCTTTAAATATTGTCCCCATTTTTTCTCCAATAAATTAAAAAACGTAGAACATATTCTTAGCTCATGGGCAGTACAAAAATAGGCAACGAGGCCAACTTTGTCCACAGCCATAATGGCAACCCTGGCTTTTGACTGGAGAATGGCAAATGAATTTGGCCATAAGTAGTGGCTTAAAAACAAAACAAAACAAAACAAAATCAATGTGACGATAGGGCCTGCACCCTTTCCACATTTCAGTTCCTTGAGTACAAACTCTTCCATGCTCCGGCTTTAACTACCATTTATCATCTTTCCCTTCCTCTCAAACTTGTTTCCTAGCCCCAATCTCATTTCTTCACCCTTGAAGAATGGACTTATCACCCAACCAGCTGGTCAACTCAGAAACCTGCCTGGTATCTTAGACTTCTCAATGCTCCCCCACCCACATATCATTATCCAATCAACATTAAGTTAAACTAGCCTCTTTCAATTCCTGGCTAACACAGTGAAACCCCCTCTCTACTAAAAATACAAAAACTTAGCCAGGTGTGGTGGCATGTGCCTGTAGTCCCAACTACTCAGGAAGCTGAGGCAGGAGAATCGCTTGAACCTGGGAGGCGGAG
The DNA here is from genome assembly GCF_028878055.3 of Symphalangus syndactylus. Taxonomy (NCBI): domain Eukaryota; kingdom Metazoa; phylum Chordata; class Mammalia; order Primates; family Hylobatidae; genus Symphalangus; species Symphalangus syndactylus. Next base: position 19,536,593 of record NC_072440.2, read on the forward strand.
GTTGCAGTGAGCCAAGATCATGCCATTGCACTCCAGCTGGGGCAACAGAGTGAGACTCTGCCTCAAAAAACAAACAAAAACAAACCAAAAAAATTTGCATTAATAGACATACAGTATCCAGGAAGAGATTTACACTTCCTGCACCACACTATGAAAAGGAACAGAGAGCAACCTCCACGGACCATGTAGAGTTCGGGCCAGATTGGGCAAGGAATTTGTCAACTCAGGAAGGTTTAAACACCTGGGCTCCTAATCAGGTTCAAGTCGTCATTACCTCCTATTTGGACTATTTTCATGCCAATTTATCGGAGCCACATGTCTTGTGATACCTCACATTCATTCACTCTCTTAGAGGCAGCCAGTTCCATTTCTGAACAAGTGGCTCCCCATCACTGTGTTAGAACACACAAGTGTTTCTACAGGGTGTGAGGGGTGCTGTAAGTAGTTTATAAACTATTTAATGGGGGGGACCCCTCCAATATTAATAAATGAGAGTAGACTCAAGGTTACCCTGTACTCACTGTACTATGCCTTCTGAAATAGGCTCAAAACAAATGTCCTGCGATGGCCCATAACCCCAGCTACGCTGATGGAGAAGGTGCTGCTCTCAGCTGTGTCCTAGTGGTAAAGGACAACACCTAAAAAATTTAACTTCTACTGAGCTAGAAGCTTTTCCCTGTTGGCTTTGACTCACCATTGGTGCTATTTGAAGAGTAAGTTTCACTGAACAAAATATCTGACAGATAATTACCAAGGAACTGTTAAGTGTCAGGCACTAGAGCCCTTCAAATTTTTGAAGACAGTTACCTGAGGTTCCCCAAGCAGGAAGCCTTTCCCTGGGAGCTCAACGAGCCCAGGTGTTTAAACCTTCCTGAGTTGACAAATTCCTTGCCCAATCTGGCCCGAACTCCACATGGTCCATGGAGGTTGCTCTCTGTTCCTTTTCATAGTGTGGTGCAGGAAGTGTAAATCCCTTCCTGGATACTGTATGTCTATTAATGCACATTTCTTTTGTTTTGTTTTAGTTTTTTTTTTGAGACAGAGTCTCGCTCTGTTGCCCCAGCTGGAGTGCAATGGCATGATCTTGGCTCACTGCAACCTCCGCCTCCCAGGTTCAAGCGATTCTCCTGCCTCAGCTTCCTGAGTAGTTGGGACTACAGGCACATGCCACCACACCTGGCTAATTTTTTGTATTTTTAGTAGAGATGGGGTTTCACTGTGTTAGCCAGGAAGGTCTCAATCTCCTGACCTTGTGATCTGCCTGCCTCGGCCTCCCAAAGTGTTGGCATTACAGGCGTGAGCCACCGTGCTCATACTCTTAATGCAGTTTAAGGTCATCTTATGCTGATAAACTCTCATTAAAGCCAGCCATCACTCTAACATCTTTTTTTTTGTTTTTAATTGAGACAAGGTCTTGCTCCGTTGCCCGGGCTGGAGTACAGTGGCATAATTATGGCTCACTGCAGCCTTGAACTTCTGGGCTCAAGCAATCCTCCTGTCTCAGCCTCCCGAGTAGCCGGGATTACAGGCCTGTGCCACGGTGCCTGGCCCCTAACATCTTTTTAACAAGGCTCAATTTCTATGTCCAACCTCCTCCATTACATAGTCTATGCAATTGGGCTTTTTAATCCTAAACTTAATCCTAAACTTCATCCCTGTTAAATCCGAACGATTACATCAATCCGTCAAACTCTTCCAGTTCTACTCTAAAATCCAACGAAGGAGGATATTAGCTTCTACCTTAAGTGATATTATTTGATACCTGGTAGCAAGCCAGCTCTAGCCTATGTCTTCACACAACCTCCACTTGAAATCTCTATCCTATTCCTCGCAGAATTCTCACCATTGTTTTTTAATGGTGGAGAATACAGGAAGAATATGTAATGAATACACTACTACTCTGAAATACAGAAAAATCTCACTTCAGTCCTCTACACAACCAGAGACTTGGCACCAACAGTCTTTTCTTTGTGCTTCTAGCAACTGTTGGGGAAAGATGGGTAGATTCAGAGTGAAGGGGAGATTGCCTGAGGAAGACACCATCTTTGGGAAAAGGAACATGTCCCCCAGATATGTCAGCTGAGATAAGAGAAGAAGAAGGACATTTAGAATACCAAGGTGGGCTTACTGGGAATAAAGATGAAGATGTGGCTGTAAACCTAGACCCAACAATAGAAAGGTCAGGCCCTCACTCTGTTTACAGTCTTAACATACCCCAGGGACAACTGGTATTTTTACTTGCTATCTAACAATTAAATCCCTTAGGAGACTGAAATGGCCTCTCATCTCCCTTTAGGATTATTTTATGTTATCTTTTGATTGGAGGGGTGGGAGGTAGGGAGAGTAGGGAGACTGTGAAACTGTATTTCATTACACAGTAGGTATGAGAATACCCCCAGTTGGAAAAAAAAAAAAATTTGGTGGTGAGTAGAAAGGAAAGTTTGATTTTTAAGACTGGTAGAGGAAAGAAGAATGTGTTTGAGAATAGGTCTGGTACCCCTCCCAAATTTTTTTCTATAAGAAAAGATGCCTAGGCTGGGCGCGGCAGCTCACGCCTGTAATCCCAGCACTTTGGGAGGCCGAGGCAGGTGGATCACGAGGTCAGGAGATCAAGACCATCCTGGCTAACACGGTGAAACCCCGTCTCTACTAAAAATACAAAAAAAAAAAAAAAATTAGCCGGGCGTGGTGGCGGGCGCCTGTAGTCCCAGCCACTCAGGAGGCTGAAGCAGGAGAATGGCGTGAACCCGGGAGGCGGAGCTTGCAGTGAGCTGAGATCACCTGGGTGACAGAGCGAGACTCTGCCTCCAAAAAAAAAAAAAAGAAAAGATGCCTAACAGATTTTCTGTTTCCCAACACCACTTACCATACAGAGCAGCTCAGTTCTATAGCACAACTAACACTTGGCTTTGCAAGCATCAGTCTTGTGGCCAGGCCTAGGAACCCAACCACCACATTCCAGCAATCAGAGTCTAGACTGTCCAGGAAAAAAAGCCAATTTTCTCATCTGTTGTCCCCATAAATCATCAAAAAGCCCTACAAATATGAATACTTAAGTGCCCAAATCCTTTTCTAGAAAGTATGTTGGTTTAGAAAGTATGGGCACTGTACCAGTATAGATAACACTATTTCTATGATAAAGTATCATTTATATTTCAAGCAAGTAATTTACAAAGATCCTTCCAAAATAAAGCCTACTTGTGGGCTGAAACTGAGGAAATGTACAAGGGCAGATACTATTCTCTGTAACCAATTAATTATAACTAATAATTATGGTTTCTTTTACACATCACTACAAACTCCCGGACTACATTCTCCTTTGAAATATCTTTTGGTTAGAAATTATAGTAACGCCTAGTCATATGAGAATTTATTTTCCTAACTAAGTTTCCTAAGAAATTAGCACTGTCTTATTACTCTTTCATCATTGTGTGACAGGCTTTGGTCTGGTAGTCCAACAAAACAAAACAAAACAATGAAGAAACCAATCATTACAGGGCCTCCCATCAAGCCTTGACCTCTCCATCACCCCTGTCCTCCTCCAAGTCATCATAGTCCCATCTAATTCCCTTCATCTAAGGCAGTGATTCTCAACTAGGGACATGTACTGGGGTCACCTGCAGAGCTTTTCAAAATACATCTGCTAGGGCCATGGCCTGGGACTGTGTATTTTGATGATTTTATGCAAATGATTCTTATGCATACTTAATTGAGAAACACATATTTAAGTGGGCAAGGAGAGGAGCTATCTCAAAGAATTCTCTCATTCTGAAGGGGAAATGAACAAAAGTGTGACAATCACCAGACAAAACTACATGATCAAAATTAACAGGCGAGCAAGAAGCCAAAACAACATGGACTATTAGATTGAGAATGACCCAAGGGGCACCTGCTTCTGTTTACAACATGCCACTATTTTTTAGCAGAGTTAAGCTACTCAAAATGTATTATCTTTTAAAAAAGCATATTCCAAGTTTTAGCTTAGAAGGTAGAGTAAACATCCTAGGTGCAATATTCCATTATCAGACTCAATGCATGCCATGGGTCAAAGTGGTGGACAAACCGTTGTAATTCTCATCTGTAAATTAAAAGCTGTTGTTTGTTTTTTGCTATTATTCTTAAAAAAAAGTTTCGAAAAGGTTCAGTTCAAAATCATGACCCATAAACTTTTTTTTTTTTTTTTTTTTTTGAAATAGAGGCTCGCTTTGTTGCCCAGGCTGGAGTGTAGTGGGCATGATCTCAGCTCACTGCAACCTTTGCCTCCCAGGTTCAAGCGATTCTCATGCCTCAGCCTCCCAAGGAGCTGGGACTACAAGCATGAGCCACCATGTCCGGCTAATTTTTTACTTTTAGTAGAGATGGAGTCTCAGTCATGTTGGCCAGGTTGGTCTCAAACTCCTGACCTCAGGTGATCCAGCCTCCCAAAGTGCTGGGATTACAGGTGTAAGCCACTGTGCCCAGCCATGACCCATATACTTTTTAAAACAAGGTATTTACTCTTTTGACTCCTAAAAAATTTAAGGCCAACTAGAAACACCAATACAAGTATTTTCAATTTGTCATTACTGCTCCTCAGTGACTGCGAACAACCCACCTTAATTACTCTATGCCCACTCTCTTTTCAGTGGATTGGAGGCTGAGTCAGCAACAGTGTAAAAGCTAAACACAAAAGGTTCTACATAATTTAAAAAGAAAAAAAAAATCTTACCTTTGGTTTTTTGTTCCGTGACCTGCAAAATAAACAGATAAAAGTAAATGAGATTTGCTTTTTAATTCACTACTGTATTTTCAGACTACTTTAGTCTGATAACTCAAGTAATCCAAGCTGTCAGGCACACAGGCATAGCTGAAATACAGAAAAAGGAGCTGGGAGTCAGTTCAGACATTCTTCCAGAGACTATGGCCATATGTCCAGCTATAATTTACATGACCACCATTAGGAAGAATAGTAAAACTTAAAAAAAAAAAAGCATTCCACTCATTATACGATGAGGTCCCTGTACTGAGAATGCTACTTGCATTTTGAATGCTATGACTAGAGAAAAATCACATGAATGTGGCCCAGAAACTAAATTAGCCATAGACACAAAAAGATTCCCCTATGAGTATAGACACAAACACTTGATCTCAAATCTAAAAGCAAAACCTCACGGACTCATCATCAGAGGCATCAGACATCATGATCGGAAAGCAGGATTCAAAACCAAACCTTGTCACTTTCTGGCTATGAGACCCCCAGTTTTCTATTATCTATTGAATGGAGATAATAATAGTATAAATCCTGCAAAGGACTGCTGTAAGGATTAAATCAGATATGCTATGCAGTGCTCAATAAATGTTTGCTGTTATTATCAACATTTATATAAAATAGCATGAAGTACAGCAGTAAGATTGAAATATGTAAATTCTGGACAAATCAAGGGTGCTTTGTTAAAAAAAGAAAGTATTTCTTTATATAGTAACTAATACGTCTATGGAAATGATTAACCTAGAAGGTTGGACAGGCTGAATATAGTAATGGACTTCAGAGAGTTTGGAAATGATGATTAGGAGCCTTATAGAAAACTGCTTTTGATATTTTTAAGAGGGGAAAATAAAGGAGGGCATCTAATTTACAACAATAAAACCACAAAGGTGATGCACAAGCAAAACATCCAAAAGGAACTATGCCATCATTCCAATAGAGGTTACATTAAATTTTTGAGATCATGGGTGATTCTGACCCATTTTCCCAACTGTTAATCTTTTAAAGCATTTTATTTGGTTATCTGACTTTTGTAATAAAAATATTCATATAGCAAAGAAGAAGTTTGATGATTTGTGGCTGGTAATCATACTGGATTACGGCCATGGGGGTTCACGAAAACACAATCATCCCTGGAAGGAAGGTCCTGTAGCTGACCAGCCCACCTTGCGATGGATCCCAGCACACCATCAGACTCTAAATAAGAGTTAAAGGATCCGCCTGTAGAACTTCCTGGTGTGTTTTCTACATTCCCGTGTTAAATGACAAGCTAATTCTATTACAGTGAATTTGTGGAATCCAGCGTCTTAAAAATGAATGTTTCCCAGTACTGTTACAGAGCTCAATTCTACTGAAAATACTCTTGTATAATTTTTCTATATCTTCACTTATCCAAGAATGAACGACATGCAGCCACATACCAATTCCCGAAGGCAATTTAGGTTTTATATCATTGTAACTATTTCTTAGAATGCCATTTTGAAAATCAGTTATACAGGAAGTCAGTGCCTTCCCATTGTAAGCAACAAACCCAAATAATGTCAAATATGTTTTATCACGTGGGTTCTGTTAAAAGCTGTCCCCCAGACGGCGAAAAGCTGGATGATCAAAGCATGTGTTCTGCTGATGCTAAACAATGCTCCTTTAGCAGCATCAGCCTAAATGAATGTGAATGGAACCCTTCTTTGACACCTCTCTCATGAATGGGTATCTAACAGTTTACTCAGTGATGGCTCCAGGAAGAGCCAACTGCTACAACCAATGAACACTAGAAAAGGCTCATGCTTAATTTCTGTGTGGAGGTAATTTAGTTTTAGCTTTAAGTAAGTGTCAATTCTTCAAGAAAATTATGTTTCCACCTTCATTCTTGACCATTCACTTATTAAACAATTTCTGAGTGATTATCCTGCACCAGGCACTGCCCTAGTTACTGGCCATACAAATATGAATAAAACCAAGAAAGTTACAGTCAGTCTAACAGTGAAGATGGACACAAAGAAGTGGTCATAAAGCGCTGGGGAAAGCAGCAGGAAAGATGTGGAAGCCCTTAGAAGAGGCACCACAAATGTTTGCGGACCGAATGAATGAACCACTGACCACATGATAGACCTCTGGCACGTTCTCCACGATTCTTTGCATCATAGCACATTTTATGGCTCCTAGCTGAGGCGTTGTCTCTACAATAAGGTTGGAAACCACGAAGATAATCACATGGTAAGCTTTGTGCTCTCCTTAAAACTGCCAAATCAGAATTTAATTCTGAAATTATGCAATGGTTCGGTATAATAAAACAAGATCAAAGGCCACGCATTGGCCTGCGTCAGCCTAGATTCTGTGTCAAGCTGATCTGGAACATTTTTGAGCAAAAACGATAGAATTTTTACTGTTCATAAAATTAATCACTTAAAAATTTACGGTGATTTTCCCCTTTGCCATCACTTCTTCACCACTTCTTAATGGAGATGAAAGCACACGGGAGAGACTGTCCAGCTACATAAACTACATTCTCCACATAAATAATCTCATTCACTCTCAAGTACATTCACACCATCTTTATTTTAAATCACTTTTCTTTGTGGCATCCAATGAAAGTTTACAGAGGCATATTTTATTAATCATTTTAGATATTGATATTTGTAGTTTAAGAAAACACTGTTATGTATGTTAAAAATGAAGAAGGAATATATGCTCTCTAAATCACTCTGTTTGGCATCCTCTTGTTAACAGCCTTTGCTCAAGTTCCTTGGTACCCAGCCTATTAATAACTCATTTCTATAGACCGCAAAATTCGATTTTTATACCAACTTAGTAGATGAAATGTGTGAGTGCCCTAAGGAAAGAAAACTTTCACGAGGTTTAATCTCACATCCCTCCAGTTGGAGGTGGAGGGTGCAATGTGTGCGAGGCACAGGGACAAGAGCCCAGAAACCACAGGAGCAATGCTACAAACACCCACAGCTGGTGGACCTGCACACTGCAACCTCAGTGACAGGGCATGTGGCCATGGACCCAAAGGAAAGTACAAAAACATCTCTGCGTTGTTATCTAACTTCTCTGATTTTTTTTTTTCTAGACACAATATCTCACTCTGTCACCCAGGCTGGGGTGCAGTGGTACAATCTCCACTCAATGCAACCTCCGCCTCCTGGGCTCAAGTGATCCTGCTACCTCAGCTTCCAAAGTAGCTGGGACCACAGGTGTGCACCACCACACTCGGCTAAATTTTTGGATTTTTTTTGGTAGAGATGGGGTTTTCATGTTGGCAAGGCTGGTCTCGAACTCCTGGACTCAAGTGATCCCGCCTGCCTTGGCCTCTCAAAGTGTTGGGATTACAGGCGTGAGCCACCACACCAGGCAATCTGGCTTCTTTATTCAGACTTTTCACTCCAGAATTTTAGGCAATTCTAACAAACTCAGGTGAGAAGCAACACATTAGAAGCAGGTACCCTGACCGCACGAAGATGTGATGGAGAATTTACTACTATTAATAGAGACAAACACAATTAAAAGCAGACAAAATCTTAAAGAGCACAGTGGTCTATTATAGCACCAAATAATAATGAATGTTCCTTTTAATTAAGTCATAAGAAAAGATAAAATTACATTTCATATATTTAACACGGCAGGGACATATGCAATCCAATTCAGAAACTATTTTCAGAATTTTTCTTATGCTGATACACATTATTATTTCAATAATTCAAAAAACTGAGTTATGAGAAACACTATATCCAATAATGCTGGAAAAACGTGCAGTGTTACACTGGCTTGTGTGTGACTGCCTTGACTCTGTTCTAAATCGAGTTTCCTCTGAACCTTGTCACAGTTTCTTTCTCCCTAAACTTAGCTTCAATAACTAGCACCAGGGCAGGGACCCTCAAACCTGTCCCACAGTAGGCCCTGCTTCCCAAATGCTTTACATAGCAGTAACAATACCTGACAGAAAATCACCTTACCTCCAAAAAAGGCACCAAAGCAACCCCTGCTGAGTCAGAGCCCAAGTTAAGAGATGCAAAAAAGAATGGTAAGGTGGGGAAACAGGTAAGATCAGACAACGGACAGGGCAGACGGGCATGCTCTGAGGCAAACAGGGAGGGAAGGTGCATTCTAACCACTCTGCCTTGGACAACTGTGCCTGACAAACTGCTCACCTGAGACCTGACAGGCGACAGCCGTCGGCCCTTTGCCTTTTTTCTTTTAGCATCTCTTGTTTTCTCTAAGCAATTCCTCAAAGCCACACAATGCCATATCCTCCAAAACACTACATGGGCTCACTAGATCCTTTCTGAGAGGGGTTTCTACTTCTAATTCTCCAAAGGTAGACTCATCTAGACAACCGCACCATGGGTGGAACAAAGGAACACTGGAGCAAACCTCCAGCCAGTTTTTAAAAGTTATTCAATAAGCTCGCTTCAGAAAATATACAATGGCCGGGCGCGGTGGCTCATGCTTGTAATCCCAGCACTCTGGGAGGCGGAGGCGGGCGGATCACGAGGTCAGGAGATCGAGACCACAGTGAAACCCCATCTCTACTAAAAAATACAAAAAATTAGCCAGGCGTGGTGGCGGGCGCCTGTAATCCCAGCTACTCGGAGAGGCTGAGGCAGGAGAATGGCGTGAACCTGGGAGGCGGAGCTTGCAGTGAGCCGAGATTGCGCCACTGCACTCCAGCCTGGGCAACAGAGCGAGACTCTGTCTCAAAAAAAAAAAAGAAAATATGGATTAATATACAAATAAGGAAATACAACAAGAGTTGAGAGCTTGAAAACTCTCTTGCCTTTCTAATCCTGTTTACTGCTGTTTTCAAAAAATCAGCCATAGCATTATAGCATCTACTTTATGGTAACAAATGCAGACCTTGAACTTTCCAAATATAAAAACTTTTAAGTAAACAAATGTCTCAAGTACCATTATTGAGATATCAGGTATTCAGGCCAGATGCAGTGGCTCATATCTGTAATCTCAGCACTTTGGGGGGCCAAGGTGGGCAGATCACGAGGACAGGAATTTGAGACCAGCCTGGCCAACATGGGGAAACCCCATCTCTACTAAAAATACAAAAATTAGCCGGGCGTGGTGGCGTGCACCTGTAATCCCAGCTACTCATGAGGCTGAGAGAGGAGCATCGCTTAAACCTGGGAGGCGGAGGTTGCAGTGAGCCAAGATCATGCCACTGCACTCCAGCCTGGGTGACAGAGCAAGACTCCACCTCAGGCAAAAAAAAAAAAAAAAAAAAAAGGATATCGGGTATTCAAGCCAAGACAGTTTCTTCTTCTGGATGCTGGATGCCTAGCAGATATAAAGACAGACTTAACTGATTAAACTCACCTTCTGAGTGGCTTCTTTTTTCTTTTTATCCTCTTTCTTCCTTTTCTTGTCTTCCATTAACTGTTCTTCCCTTTCTTGCTCCTTCTCTCTGTTAAAGTAACATCATAACAGAAGGTTATACATCTATATTCACAACCCATTTCCGCAGCAAATTGAATGCTTGTAAGTGGTGGGCAAGACGACATTTCATCTCTGTGACTGAATAGAACACAGTATTTCATTTAAATCAAAAGGATCCATAAAACTTACATTTAATTATTCCCACATCTTGGTTTGTCACCCCTTTTGTAAAACATGACATTAAGTTTAGTTTCAAAGAAGCCTATTAAGGTAAGCTTTTATAATATCTACCTAAAAGAATACACACACAAACACACACACACGATTAATATATTTCCACTCAGCAAAGGACCTGATTTGAATATGACAATATCCAGATGGCTTCTGGGCAGTATTCCTCAGAGATGATGCAGAATGTATTAACTCAATTATGGTACGTATTTATCATAAATTAGGTGTTTTCCCATGACATCTTCAGAGTGGTGAACATAAAGCTCTATGTTCTGTATTCTACATTTTTTCTCTATATGTATTAATACTATATGTTTTATATATTTTCTATTTGTGTTTTTTAAGGCAGGCACTGAGTGTCCTATAAATCAATGTATTCCAGGACAGGCGTGGTAGTTTATGCCTGTAATCCCAGCACTTTGGGAGGCCGAGACGGGTGGATTGCCAGGTCAGGAGATCTAGACCATCCTGGCTAACACAGTGAAACCCCATCTCTACTAAAAATACAAAAACTTAGCTGGGCGTGGTGGCACACGCCTGTAGTCCAAGCTACTCGAGAGGCTGAGGCAGGAGAATTGCTTGAACCCAGAGGCAGAGGTTGCAGTTAGCCAAGATTACACCACTGCACTCCAGCCTGGGCGACAGGGCGAGACTCTGTCTCCAAAAAATAAAATAAAATAAAATAAAATAAAATAAAATTAGCCACGCCCGGCTAATTTTTGTATTTTTAGTAGAGATGGGGTTTCCCCATGTTGGCCAGGCTGGTCTCCCAGCACTCTGGGAGGCTGAGGCAGACAGATCACTTGAGGTCAGGAGTTTGAGACCAGCCTGGTCAACATAGTGAAACCCCGTCTCTACTAAAAATACAAAAATTAGCCGGGCATGGTGGCATGCTCCTGTAGTCCCAGCTACTCGGGAGGCTGAGGCAGGAGAATCACTGGAACTCGGGAAGCAGAGGTTGGAGTGAGCCAAGATAGCACCATTGCACTCCAGCCGGGTCAACAGAGCCAGACTCTGCCTCAAAAATAAATAAATAAATAAATGAATGAATAAATGTATTTCCTATTGGGTGAGTTCACTACTATATCTTCCTGTACACATGAATTAAGACAACCAGGTTTTGCTCCACTGAATTAGAATAAAAGTGATATACAATCATAAGCATTCTAGTTGGAGAAATGTGCTGAATCTGAAGAAATTAAGAGACTGCAATTTATAGCACACATTTGAAAAGTAACATTTATTGGAATGCTGTCAACTTTCACTCTATGTATCAACTGGGAAAAAACACACACTCAACCAACTGCAGTAACTTCAAAGCTCACAGTCGGAAACCCCAGACTCTATACTTATGGAATTTCACTGCTGGAAGGAGACTTAAAGATCTAGTTCCCAGGTCCTCACAATACCAAAGATAACAAATCCATGGTTTCACAGATATCACCTAGAATAAGGCCGAGTTACAAGTGAGTCAAATTAAAGGTTAAGTGAACAACAGGTTTGCAAACACGGCAAAATCATAAAGATGGTTCCTGAAGGACTCAAGTTTGGGAAGCAGAGATCTAGTTTAACATACTGAAACTATACAAAAGGAACCATGGATGAAAACTGAGGTGGGCTCTCGTGAATACACAGTGTTTTATTTATAGAAAAAAAAAGACTTAAAAAATTTTTTTACCTACGTGTTGTCACTGACTTGTCCACATTTAAATATTAGCCTTTCTCCTTCTGTACCTCTGGGTATAAAGATATAAAAGCCTAATATGCAAAATCCACACAACCAAGGAGGAGATTTTACTGAAATTTCCTTAGGTCTTATGCTGGATTTCTTTGGAGTCAGATTGTGTGCCTCTGTCTAGGTGTGAAACACACGGAGAAAATCCACCTGCAGCAGCAGTGCCCTCCTTTAAGAAAATGGATTTACAAACACTGGTAAGATGGATGTTGACCGTCTCAGGCAGGCCGGCCACAGATCCTGTTATATTTGGCTCTAAAAGCCTTTTGCTTCCTCTGGCTGCAAGTAGAAGGAGTGGATGGGGTTCCTCATGCCCACATTGCTGTAACTTGGCTTCCACATTTTACAGTGAAACCAACTACAGAAAAGTAGCAACCACAGCCTGAATATTTCCTGTTTAAAGATTTGGTGTTTACAAAAAAAAAGTATTAGGTTGTCATTTTTTTCTAAATCCAAAATTATTCTAAAATTAAAAGTTTATTTTAAAAAATGCAATGTTAGCTGGATGCAGTGACTCACACCTGTAATCCCAGCACTTTGGAAGGCCAAGGTGGGTGGATCACCTGAGGTCAGGAGTTCGAGACTGGCCTGGCCGACACGGTGAAACCCCATCTCTACTAAAAACACATAAATTAGGTGGGCGTGGTGGCATGCACCTGTAATCCCAGCTATTTGGGAGGCTGAGGTGGGAAAATCGCTTGAACCTGGGAGGTGGAGGTTGTAGTCAACCAAGATCACACCATTGTACTCCAGCTTGGGCAACAAGAGCAAAATAAATAAATGAATGAATAATAAATAAAATAAAATAAAATGTAAAAAAGGGGGTAAGTTTTAATCAAACGTGTTCTTCAAAAACCTTTTCAAATATTGTCCCTATAAACAGGCAATTCAGGGAAATATATTGAAATTCATGCTCAACAGAAGTAAACTCATTTCTAAAACAGACATATTTCAAAGCTTTCCAGGTGACAGGCTATACTTTCACCCTGTTTTTTGTTTTGTTTTGTTTTGTTTACCATGCATCTTGGTAGAAGTTAGTCTTCTCTTTAAATTTCACTTCCTTAGGAAGAATCTACTTTGCCAAATCTGGCTTAAAAACCTGCCATTTACTTAACAATAAATCAAATAGTGTGAGTCTCACCTTTCTTCTAATTTAGTCCTGTTCTCTACCTAGGCTGCACATTAGCACCATTTGGGGAGCTTTAAAAAAATCCAGGCCGGGTGCAGTGGCTCACGCCTGTAATCCCAGCACTTTGGGAGGCCGAGACGGGTGGATTGCCAGGTCAGGAGATCTAGACCATCCTGGCTAACACAGTGAAACCCCATCTCTACTAAAAATACAAAAACTTAGCTGGGCGTGGTGGCACACGCCTGTAATCCAAGCTACTCGAGAGGCTGAGGCAGGAGAATTGCTTGAACCCAGAGGCAGAGGTTGCAGTTAGCCAAGATTACACCACTGCACTCCAGCCTGGGCGACAGGGCGAGACTCTGTCTCCAAAAAATAAAATAAAATAAAATAAAATAAATCCCTGTTCTGAGTCAGAGCCCAAGCAGAGAGCAATGGGCGTCTATGCAGAGAAGGCATCCATGGGGGCAGTGATGGAGATGGGTTACATACAGGAGACTGATGGACTATTTAAGTATATTAAGAATAATAGGGCCGGGCACGGTGGCTCACGCCTGTAATTTCAGCACTTTGGGAGGCCAAGGCGGGTGGATCACTTGAGGTGAGGAGCTCAAGACCAGCCTGACCAACATGGAGAAACCCCATAGAGGTTTAAAATACAAAATTAGCTGGGCGTGGCGGCACATGCCTGTAATCCCAGCTATTCAGGAGGCTGAGGCAGGAGAAATGCTTGAACCCGGGAGGCGGAGGTTGCGGTGGGCCGAAATCATGCCACTGCACTCCAGCCTGGGCAACAAGAGCGAGACTCTGTCTCAAAAAAAAAAACGAAAGAAAGAAAAAGAATAATGACAGCCATGTTTCTCACTGTTGAGAAAATAAGTTATACAAATGGAGGAAAATGGAGAAAACTCAAATGAACTCTGTGGGGTTGGATCTAAATTAGTTACTGACGTGAACTCATGGTTTCCAATATATATAGACGTAATAAATATTAGCTGTAAGTCTGTGTACCTATGTGAGTATATATTCCTACACACACGTGCGCGTGCGCACACACACACACACACACACACACACGCTTATTCCCTTAGCTTATTCCCAACTCTGAGGGCTGGAGAACAAGCAATATCCAAATAATAATGAACACACTTAGCACCAGTTTTGTGGCTTCCATTCTTCATTAAATAAAACCAGAGTTCTCTGGAACAAGAGCTAATTCCGGGGGTAGGATAAGGAAAGTACAAGATGAACCTGGAATGTACATTTGCCAAGAAGCAAAAGAGTGCTCAAAGAATGATGGGATCCATCAAATGACCACAGAAGACAGTTTGAAGTGCTCCTACAAGCTAAATCTGGAACAATATCAACATCAAAATAAGTAATTATAGTAAGAGACTATAAACCATTGTATAAAATAGGAAAACACAAGTTCATACAGAAAGAAATACGCAAATGAATAAATTGAAATGAGGAATGGAATAGTCACATAGTTTCAAAGCACCTTCCCATAAAATACTTGTCATAAAGGGTTGAGAAAAGTAATGACGTCAAGGAGAAGCCTGTCAAGATACCACCTTAATCAAGTAACCCATGTGAACATCATCAGTTATGGGACAAATTCAAACTGTGAGTTACATGACAGGATGCTGTAAGAAGAACACAGCATCGATTCTGTGACTCCTTTTAAATGTGTTTAACCTGAATACCATCAAAGGAACCATCAGACAACTCCACATTCAGAGGCATTCTACAAAATATACTGGCCTGCAATCTTCAAAAGTTTCAAGGCCATGACAGTCAAGAAAAGATTGAGGAATTGTTTCAAACGAAAGGAGACTGAAAAGACCTAACAACCAAATGCAATGTGTGGCAAATGTCACACCTTGAATGGAGCTGATGAGTAAGTGGTGGTCATGTATCAGTGAGTTAATTTTTTCCCTTTGATGGTTATATTGTGGTTCTACACCAGAATGTTCTTTTTGTTAGAAACAGACTATAGTATTGGTGAAAGGGCTACAGGTGACAGCATTGGATCAGCAGTTAATTCTCAAATGACTCAGGGGAAAAAGAGGCTTTTTAAAATCATACAGATTCAAACTCTGTAAGTTCGAGATTGTACCCAAAAACAAAAGAAAATATAAACAGCAAACACAAAACTATTGCTCAGGCAGTACCCCAGGTCAATTACATAGAAATCTCCAGGGATTTTCAGAAGTCCCTCCAAGTGGTTCTAACATGTAGCTAGGGTTGAGAAACTGCTCTAAATTCTTGTTTATACCTACATTTGAAAACATTATTACCTGATTTATGCCTCAAAAATCAAACCTCCCATCACCTGAGCCCAGGAAGCTGAGGCTGCAGTGAGTCACAATCATGCCACTGCACTCCAGTGTGGGCAACAGAGTAAGACCCTGTCTCCAAAACAAACAACAATAACAAACCCTCCCATACAGCAACAAATGCAAATGCCAGATGACTAGGTGGGTCCTACTTGATCATCAATTGCTTCTAAGTATGAAGGGCAAGAGAAATCATTCATATTTTCTCTAATCTCTAAATATACAGCCAGATGTAAAACTCATCACTTTCAAATTATTTAATTCATTCAACAAATTCAGTTAAGTATTTACTGAGTCTCTACTATAGCTTCCAAAGCAATACTATGGGTACCTCCAATTCCCTAACTTTGTGCCAAGAATGGTTTATAGGTGCACCCAGCTTCCAAGTACATATGGAATAAAAAGCCCCTCAAACTCCTTACAGCCCAGCCTGGGACTGCTGCTAGCCCAATCCAATCTCATCTATTTACCCCAGTGTGCTGTACAAATCTTTTCTCTGTGTGTCTTGACCGGAAAAGGTTAGGAAGCATTGTCTAGGGGAGCTGGGGGTTTAATATTGCCTCTGCAGGGGACGAATGTGTGGGAGGGTACTGTGCAGGCAGGCAAAAGATAAAGCAAGTGCAAACACCATAATCTAGAATAAATCCTGAATGGTAAAAAGCCAAACTACTCTTGAGAACCTCTCAGGTGAAGAGCGAATACAACAGTGTTTTCTTCTTAATTTTTTACAATAATAGTAGAGAAAAGTAGAAGTGACTTGTACCTGAATAGAAAATACCCAATATTTGGCCGGGCACAGTGGCTCACGCCTATAATCCCAGCACTTTCGGAGGCTGAGGTGGGCAGATCATGAGGTCAGGAGTTTGAGACCAGCCTAGCCAACATGGTGAAACCCCATCTCTACTAAAAATACAAAAAAATTAGCTGGGCATGGTGGTGGGCTACCTAAGCTGCTTGGGAGGCTGAGGCAGGAGAGTCATTTGAACCCGGGAGGCCGAAGTTGTAGTGAGCCGAGATTGCACCACTGCACTCCAGCCTTGGTGACAAAGCAAGACTTGGTCTCAAAAAAAAAAAAAAAAAAAAAGGAAAGAAAAACAAAAAAAGAAAATACCCAATATTCATTTAAGCTGAGGCATAGCAAGACTGCCCCGCATGCAAGTTCAGAACACCAAAAAGCAACAATGCTGACATTCCTAGGAACCGGCTGCATCCCAGAACTGAACCCTCCAATGGTCCGAGACCACGCAAAGGGAAAGCTAAGAGCTTGGAGCATCTGTAATCGGCATTCAAAGCCATTCATAGTACAGTTCTAGCTTTTACATTTTCGTCATCCATTCTGCACGCCTGACAAACACCATCCTCTTTAATGCCCATCACACCTTACCCTAGTGGCAAGTCCTAGCTCAATATCCACTTGCTTCAACGGCACCATCCCCAGTAACTCCAACTCTAGAGAAACTCGTCTTCTTCTGTAGACCCCACAACTATTGCCCTGCCTCTTGTTTGGCCCTTAAGGTCTCAAGGCAGATGACACCGGTCATTGGCAGCATCAGAGCACCTGAAATGACTTTCTGTGGCATGGCTGCTTTTACCAGGGGTGGTAACAGGCACAGACCGGTAGGCACAGACTGACTTGGCTCTCTTCTACTAGGATGCCCAGGAACTGACTCATTCCTTAAACAAACATTTATTGTCTAATATGAGCCAGGCACTTTTCTTTTCGAGACGGAGTCTTCCTCTGTCACCCAGGCTGCAGTGCAGTGGAGCAATCTCAGCTCACTGCAACCTCTGCCTCCCAGGTTCAAGTGATTCTCATGCATCAGCCTCCTGAGTAGCTGGGATTACAGGGGCCCGCCACCACGCCCAGCTAATTTTTGTATTTTTAATGGAGACGGGGTCTCACTATGTTGGCTGGCCTGGTCTCGAACTCCTGACCTCAAGTGATCCGCCCACCTCGGCATCCCAAAGTGCTAGGATTACAGGCGTGAGCCCCTGCGCCCGGCCGAGCCAGGTACTTTTTCTAAGCACTGGAGATCTGGCAGAAACAAAACTGAGCTTTGGCTCACATGTGACTTACATCCCAGTGGGGGAGAAAGGCAACAAATGAACAGGATATACAACGAGATGCATGTATAAAATACACAGTTCAGGCGACAGCAGTGCTCAGGAGAGGACAGTTCACCTGACAGAGAAGGAGAGAGGTGGGGAGAGGGCAACGCCTTCCACCTAATAGTTAGAAAAGGCCTCTGATACAGTTGCATGAGAATGGAGACTCACTGAGGTGAGGGATGGGGCCATGTGGGTATCTGGGGGCGAACATTCCAGACAGAGGGAATGGCAAATGTCAATCAGTGAGACTGGTGTATCTGAGGAATGGTAGCCAGGATGCAGTACAGTGAGTAAGGGAGGAGGTGGCAGGGACGAGACCAGAAGCAGGATTCGGGGTTGGGGGCGGGGGGGATCTCCTTACAGGGAATGCATTTTTTAAAATAACCAGCACACATTTTCTGGTAATTGAATAAGGAATCAAATTGGGACTGGTGAACACAAGCACCTAAACGCAAAACTTCCAAAACCTCTCATTCTCAGTTTCAGTCAGGAGGCCCGCCTCTCCCCTCAGCTGTCAACCTTGCAGTCGGGGGCGGGGCTGGCCTGCTCCACCAGAGCACCCAGCACGCTAGAGAGCGGCGAGTCGAGTGTGTGTGCGTTTGCCACGGCTGAAGCCTCTGAACACAAGGGAAGGGGAATGAACCTTCCTCTTCTCCCTGCCCCATGTCCGTGGCACAAACACCAGAAACACAGTAGGGCCTCCAAGTAAATGCTACCAAAATGCATCATTAAAGAGCGAGCAAAGCTTTCTACCCTCCCGGGGGAAATGCGCTTAAAGAACAGCCTCAAAACAATGAGCTAAATCATCTAATAAACATATACTGAGTGACTATGGTATGCCACGCACTGACCTGTGATACACTGAGGATATAAGACTGGGCAAAAGAAGGATGGTCCTTGCCCTCAGGGAGCTGACATTCTAGATGGGAGACAGAAAAAACACACATACAACGCCAGGCAACGCCACGAAGACGAGCTGGAAAGCAGCCAGAGTGTCTAAGAGGGAAGAGATGGGAAGAGGGGGCTGCCTTCCATGAGCCGTCTGTAGCGGGCATCTGTGAGACAGCGACATCCAGACCCCTCCATAAAGAAAGCCGCCTGGGAGATGAGTGACCAGGCCAAGAGAAGAGTAAGTCCCAGGGCCCGAGATGGGAAAGTAAGTGCTGGGTGTGAGTTTGCGGGAAGGGAGATGGCTACCCCCACTTCTGCCCTCTCTCGGCAGCAAGCCTCCCCAGACACACACCCACACCTTCTCTGGTTTTCTGGGCTTACTTGGTAGTCACCCTCGTCTACACCAGAAGAACTGTGCAGCGTAGATGAAAGTTTCCCTTCCACCGCATCAGTTCCCTCATTATTTCAGTGCTCACTTGATGCCAGGCACCAGGCTGAGGCTGAGAATTCAGCAGCAAACAAGATGCAGTGCTGCCTGCCTTTCTGGGGCTCTCAGTTCCACTTTTTAAATAGTCCTACCTCACCTCACAATCCAGACCGCACCTTCAGGGCAGAAAACTGTGCTCTCCTTGCTCTGTTCCCTGTCTCTACCACACTTTGGAATACTCTGAAGACAGCCTGCAGTGCCTTTGCTGTTTTGAAAATACCAGGATCTTGGATGTGTGAATTCAAGCTTGTGATATCTAGGTTAGAGATCAACTTTTGTTTTTGTGACAGAGTCTCACACCATCTCCCGAGTGCAGTGGCACGATCTCGGCTCACCGCAGCCTCCACCTCCCAGGTTCAAGTGATTCTCCTGCCTCAGCCTCCCAAGTAGCTGGGATTACAGGCATGCACCACCACGCTCAGCTAATTTTTGTATTTTTAGTAGAGATGGGGTTTCACCATGTTGGTCAGGCTGGTATCGAACTCCTGGCCTCAGATAATCTGCCCGCCTCGACCTCCCAAAATGTTGGGATTATAGGTATGAGCCACCATGCCCGGCCAAGAGATCAACTTCTTTCCACAAACTAGAGTCATGACCAGTGGTTCCTGTATGCATGTCTCTGAGCCCATTGTGCCTCAAACACGCAGGAAAGGCAGGGCTGACAATTTCACACTTGAACATATTAATCTCCACCTGTATGTGCACTGATGGGAGTGAAAGGATGATAAGAACCTTAATTCAGAAGAACAGCCAGGGTTCATCTTGACAGGAAATGGCTCCACATTCCCAGGAGCATCTTCCCTTCCATTAAGGTCTGGATGACTGGCTGTAAGAACATCAAAACCTATCACTGACACCCTGTGATCAGTAAGGGTGGCAGCACCTTTGGTCCTAGTTCCAACTCCACAAAATCAAAGCAGACAGACTCGAACAGGAAGAGAGCCACCCAACACGGGAACTATGCCAGAAGTAAACTAATACTGTAAAAGATTAAAAAGAACTCCACAATAAAAAGGAACAAACCATTAATAATACACCAACTTGGATGAATCTCCATGGAATTATGCCAAATGAGAAAAGCCACTCCCAAAAGTGTCATACTGTAGATTCCATTTAGATAACATTTCTGAGATGACAAGTGGTTGGGCGCCAGAGGATACAAAGGGGGGTAGGGTGAAGCAGGAGTGGTTATAAAAAAGGGTGACACTAGTGACCCTTGTGGTGACAGAACTGTCCTGTATTTGGTAGTGGTGGTGGATACATGAACCCACATGTGATAAAATTGTATAGAACTAAACACATAGGCAATTAAATACAAATAAAACTGGGGAAATCAAAATTTGGCAGATTGTATCAAAATCTGGGTTGGGACATTGTACTACAGTTCTACAAGAAGTTACCGTTGGTGGAATGGCATACAGAATCTCTCTGCCTTGCTTCTGGCATGTGAACCCACAATTATCTCAAAAATTTCAATTAAAAAAAAAGAGCTTCAAACATTGACTCATCTTTTGGTCTCCTGTTGGAAATTTTGTCAAGGACTCCTACTTTAAACCATTTTCTTTATGAAAGTCACATAAGAATCAAAAGGAATTTGAGAAATCATTTAGTCCCCACATTACAAAAATAGGTTTCCAAAAGTATTCTGGAATCTACATTTCATCCTAACATGCTCAAATTGTTAGTTTAATCGATCAAGTATTCCTTAAGTACAGCAGGAATAGACAGCCACGAGGGTATTTAAAATGCTCCTCTTACACACAATTCACAATACAATTCTTTTCCCAGGAATTTTAGTGGTGTACTAGTCACTGAGCTATTATTTCACTTTGTGGTGGTATCTTTATCAGCTCAGTCAACACCAATTCCAAGCCCCTCTGGCCTATTTCCAAGACTCCTTCACAATTAGAGATGGGGATGTGATTTATGCTATGCCAATAAGGTGCATGTGTGACTTTACCAGAGGACACACAGGGCACCCATCTTCTCAGGCAGCATTGTAGGGATGACGCGGTCCTGGAGCCTACCCCTGTAACAGCAATTTCCTGAATGTGCAGGAAAACAAAAAAGCTCCCATGGGACCCCCAGTTCCATGGTGTGGTGCTGGGCGTCACCTGACCCTCAGCCTCTCAAGTACCATTTAATAAACCCACGCACCAGTGAGAATGAATTCTACTATCTACATACTAAGGAGTCTGCCCAACACAGATTTAAATACGGGTTTTCAAAATGCACCTGAGACATGTGACTTGTATGAACATTATTTCCTTAGAAAATAAAAGGTAATCTTGGCAACTTATAAAACAGTAAGAAAATAACTAGCCACAAAACCATTACCAATTATAAGTAATTAGGGATTAATGACACCATACGCATATTTAGGGTAAGAAAAATTAGCAAAGGAGTACAATGAAGAGAGTTAAGCCAAGTGCTCAAAGTATCCACTTAAAATGTTTTTAATTAAAAATGCACACACACAAAAAGCATGTTGGAACATATCTATTCAGGCAGAGGAAATTACACAGTAGGGTACTCCAAATATGTATATTGGATTTGTTCTTAACATTTTTTTCATTTGCTGCATCTGAGGGAATTTAATGGGATGCTAATGTAATTTGCACATATTAAATTAGCAGACAAGGCCAAATAGCACTAGGGCATAAAAATCACTCTAAGTGGCTTATAAGAAGAAATCAACATTAAAACTAGAAAGATTAAGGTAAGTGCATTTTTAATTAATTTTAACGGATAAAGAAATTTCCCCTGCCTTCGATTTTATTATGTGACATGTGATAGGTAACACTTTTATATGTCGGTAATAAAATGTAACACAGTTCCTTCTACATTGTGTTACCTTCCTTTCTGAGGCTGTGTAAAGCAATGCTTCTCAAACTTTAAAGGGTATCTTGTTAAACGCAGATTCTTATTTAGAAGGTTGTGGGACAGGGCCTACAATTTTCCATTTCTAATAAGCTGCTCTTCCCTAGATCTTTGAGCAGCACACGAGTATGCACTTGGTTCTTTTCAAGAAAATATAGAATTGTAGTTATTTCTTAGTTAAAATCTCATTAATATCAAGCATATGCCTCATTATTTTTATCTGTGTTTCAATGTGAAATTACAGTATAACCTTAGTGAAGTTTCTGTTTGTTTTGAGACAGGGTCTTGCTCTATCATGCAGGAGTGCAATGGTGTGATCATGGTTCGCTGCCGCCTCAAACTCCTGGGCTTGAGTGATCCTCCTGCCTCAGCCTTCCAAGTGGCTGGGACTACAGACATGCACCACCATGTGCAGCTAATTTTTTAATTTTTTGTAGAGATGGGGTCTTGCTATGTTGCCCAGGCTAGTCTTGAATGTCTGGACTCAAGCAATACTCCTGCATTGGCCTCTCAAAGTGTTGGGATTACAGGTGTGAGCACCGCACTCGGCCTGGGAAGGTATTTTAGATTAAACAACTCATGTAGCACAGACTTCGTAAACTCTACTGAAACGATGACATTAGGAATAGCTAGGACCAATCTGTGCATGTGCAGGCAAGAACAACTGCCAGCTGGACGACAGCAAATGAAAGGCACCAGCCATCCAAGGGTGGCATCCATTGTAGGGTGAATGCAGACTTCAGAGATGTCAAGTGAGTAAAAGAACGTGAGGCTCAGAATCCATGAAATATGGTAATAGACTTTTGCCGACATAGCCTTTGACTCTAGGCTTTTCATGAATTTCCCAGTTTACGTATTTTAAGGCATATGCAAGGAATTGGCTTGTCTGGAATTACTCAAACCAAATAAAGTAAGATAATTTTTTTTTTTTTTTTTTGAGACGGAGTCTTGCTCTGTTGCCAGGCTGGAGTACAGTGGTGCGATCTCGGCTCACTGCAACCTCCACCTCCTGGGTTCAAGCGATTCTCCTGCCTCAGCCTCCTGAGTAGCTGGGACCATAGGCACACGAAATCACGCCCAGCTAATTTTTGTATTTTTAGTAGAGACGGGGTTTTGCCACGTTGGCCAGGATGGTCTTGATCTCTTGACCTTGTGATCTGCCCACCTCGGCCTCCCAAAGTGCTGGGATTACAGGTATGAGCCACTGCGACCAGCTGATAATTTTTTTCTTTTTTGAGACGAGTCTTGCTTTGTCGCCCAGGCTGGAGTGCAGTGGCGCGATCTTGGCTCACTGCAACCTCTGGCCCCAGGGTTTAGCAATTCTCCTACCTCAGCCTCCCAAGTAACTGGGACTACAGGAACGAGACACCACACCTGGCTAATTTATTTTATTTTATTTTATTTTATTTTTGAGACGAAGTCTTACTCTGTTGCTAGGCTGGACTGCAGTCAATCTCAGCTCACTGCAACCTCCACCTCCCGGGTGCAAGCGATTCTCCTGCCTCAGCCTCCCGAGTAGCTGGGACTATAGGCGCGCACCACTACACCTGGCTAATTTTTTGTATTTTAGTAGAGACAGGGTTTCACCACTGGCCAGGATGATCTCGATCTCCTGATCTCGTGTTCCGCCAGCCTCAGCCTCCCAAAGTGCTGGGATTACAGGAGTGAGCCATCACGACCAGCCACGACCAGCTAATTTTTGTAGTAGCGATAGGGTTTCGTCATGTTTGCCAGGCTGGTCTTGAACTCCTGTTATCAAGTGATCCGCCTGCCTTGGCCTCTTAAAGTGCTGGGATTAGAGGCGTGCGCCACTGCGCCAGCCAGCTATTTTTAAAAATTTGTTTTTACTTTCCAAAATTCTATGTGGCAAAAGCTATAACAATTTGAAAGCTTTTTCCCCGCAAAAAATTTCAGGGTTAGAACGGTGCCTGAAGAATATTCATCTCGTGCTTTACATACTCTAGCTGGGCAGCTCGGCAAACTCGAACAAGGAGAGATGTGGCTTCCTACTCAAACTTAGTGCAGCCGGGTAGGAAGTTCTTGACAGTGCCTTGAGAAATGTCTCCTGATAGCTTCGACTCCCTGGTCCTAAAACTTCCTTTTCAGAACACATGGAACAAATTCTCCAAATATGTGCAGTTATCCATGATGCATCCCTGAAACATTTTTAGTTCCTTCACACATTCCACTCACGACCTGGTTTTCTATCCCCTTACCATTGGGATCATTATCCCTTAAACATGTTCCAGTTTGTCTATCCTCATTCAATTACCGGGCAAGGCAGCACCAAATAGGGTGGGCCTGCCACTTACTTGTCCCGTATGATATGCCGCTGCTAATACTGTTAAAGAGGTCATTTGCTTTCTTGGAAATCACATCTTACTGAGTTACAGCCACCTAACACTCCTGTTTTTTCACAGTATTGCTAAGTCACTTTTCCATGACTGAGTAATTACGTATCTCTATTAATACCGTCAGTGCCAGACTGTCAAACTGCCATCACCACCTCTCCTGATCTTCCCTGCACTTCAAAAAATGGTCTGGAACTATATTTTCCAGAATCCCATTCCCCGTAGGGTTCCAGGTTAGCTGCCACCAAGGAGAGGTACCCTTCTTAGGTCTGGAAAGCAGAAAAGAAGTCAATATTCTCTAGAAACAGTTGCAAAAAGACACAC
This sequence comes from Symphalangus syndactylus, assembly GCF_028878055.3. Lineage (NCBI taxonomy): Eukaryota > Metazoa > Chordata > Mammalia > Primates > Hylobatidae > Symphalangus > Symphalangus syndactylus. The sequence goes on from NC_072440.2 coordinate 19,561,198, forward strand.
AGGCAACAACATGCAGGACTTTCCTATTCTGCAGCAGCTTCCAGATCATCTAAAGCCATAGCTGCATGCAGCTGACATCACTGCTCCTCTAGGAATATGCACTCTAATTTCATCAACAATAATAGGAGCCTTCCTGAATTTCTTTCATCAGACTTTCCAATGGTTGTGTGAACCTTCAATTCCCTATATTAAAATCTTTCCTATTTGGAAAATCAAATGGAGCCTACCAAAAAGGTTACCAAAATTAATAAGTGAGTTTAACAAGGCTGCAAAATACAAGATCAATATAAAAAAACTAATTATATTTTTACATACTACGAACAATCAGAAATGGAAATTTTAAAAAAAGATTCCATATATATAATAGTTTCAAAAACTGTGAACACATAAGAATAAATCTGACAAAAATATGCAAGTCCTGAATATGTACACTGAAAACTACAAAACATTGTGGGTAGAAATTTTTAAAAACCTACGTAAGTGAAGAGATGTACCATGCTCATGAATGAAAAGACTAAATATTAAGATGTCAATCACCCTCCAATTAATTTAGATTCAACAAAATCTCTATATTAAAATCCCAGCAGAATTTTTTGTAGAAATTGACAAGTACCTTCTAAAATTCATATGGAAAAGCAAAGGACTCAGAATAGTCAGCAACTATAAAAAGAACCAAGTTGGAGGACTTGCACAACCTGACGTGAAGACTTATTATAAAGTTAAAGTGATTAACACAGTATGGTACTGTCTTATTTTTCTATAGACAAAAAGTTCAATGGGATAGAACAGAATCCAGAAACACACTGATATATATATATATATATATAGACAGAGAGAGAGAGAGAGACAGAGAGAGAGAGACAACCAATTTTCCAAAAAGCTGCAAAGGTAATTTAGCTGAGAAAAGAGAGTGTTTTCAACAAATGATGTTAGAATAACTGGTAGGAATATCTTTAAAAATGAACCTCAATTTGTACCTTGGCAATATATAAAAAATTAATTCAATCAATCATAAACTAGATGTAAAATCTAAAACTATAAAACTTCTAAAAGAAAACATACAAGAAAATCTTTGTGACCCTATGTTAGAAAAATTATTTTTTTGATACAACACCAAAAAACATAATCTATAAAAGAAAAAACCTGATATATTGGACTCAAAGTTAAACACTTCAGCTCTTCAAAAGACATTTAAGAGAATAAAAAGATTAAGCCACAGACTGAGAAAAAGTTATCTGCAAATCACTTATCTGACAAAGAATTTACATACAGAGTATATAAAGAACCCCATCTTAAAACTGGGCAAAAGAGGCCGGGCACGGTGACTCACACCTGTAATCCCAGCACTCTTGGAGGCCGATACGAATGGATCACTTGAGGTCAGGAGTTCGAGATCAGTCTGGCCAACATGGTGAAACCCCATTGCTACTAAAAAAACAAAAATTAGCCAAATGGTAGTGGTGCATGCCTGTAGTCCCAGCTACTAGGGAAGCTGAGGCAGGAGAAATTGCTTGAGCCTGGGAGGCGGAGGTTGTGGTGAACCAAGATGGTGCCACTGCACTCCAGTCTGGGCGACAGAGTGAGACCCTGTCTTTTAAAAAAAAAAAAAAAAAAAGTGGGCAAAAGATTTGAACAGACACTTTGCTAGAGAAGACATACATGTGATACATGTGGCAAATAAACACATAAAAAAGATATTCAACATCTTTAGTTATTACGAAAAAAAAAACAAATTAAAGCCACAATGAGATGTCAACACACATGTACTTGTAGAATGTCCAAAATTTAAAAGACTCACCATTCCAAGAATTAACAAATGGAACTCTCTCATGGTGGGAAAGTAAAATGGTACGATCACTTTGGAAAACACTTTGGCAGTTTCTTAAAAAGCTAAACATACACCTACTATATGACCCAGCCATTCCATGCCTAGGTTATTTACTCTAGAGAAAAGAAAGCATATGTCCAACAAAGACTTCTAGATGAATATTCATAGCTTTACTGATAACAGCTGAAAACGAGCAACTGCCCAAATGCACATCAGTAGGTGAATGGATAAACAACTTAAGGTAGAATATACAACAGAATGCTACTTACTCAGCAATAAAAATAATGGACTATTGTTAAACACAACACGGATGAACGTAAAAATAACTATGTTGAGTAAAAGAAGCCACACAAAAAAGAGTACCTACTGAATGATTCCACTTGTATGAAATTCTAGAAAATATCAACTAATCTATGGTGACAGAAAGCACATCAGTGGTTATCTGGGGTGGAGAAGGGGCAGGGAAGGGTGGCAGAGAGGGGTGATAAATGGGCAAGAGGAGACAAAGGGTGATGAAGGACACATTAACTATCTTTTGCATACATCGTTTGAAACTTACCACATTGTAAATGTCAATAATACCTCAATAAGGAGGTAAAAGGAAAAACAAGAGAGAAAAAAAAAAAAGCCTTTCCTACATGGATACCTGGAATGGCCCATTTCCCTGGCAGAACCCTGAATGACACAGCCCCATAAGTGAGATCCCTTTATCAGTTGAAATTTCACCCTGGGTGTGCACACTGTTCCCTAAGATCACAAATCTGTAAATCAGAACTTCTGCACAGATAACGCTCCTAGGATGGGTGCCAGGTTTCATTTCTCAGTGCAATGAAGACTCTCGTAGAAAAGAGCTTAATAAGGCAAATGTCTGAATTTTTAGAGCTGTCACCTTTACATCTCATTGTTTTAATTCTCCGGAGTGCTGTAAACTACCAGCATCTTCACTGAACTTTCCTTCGATCAATAATACCTATATTGTGTGTTTATAAGGTAATTGAACCAAAGCTGTTAATTTTTTAACCATTCTTACGGTTTTGCTTGACTTCAAATAAGGTTCTTCGAGTTCAAAGGACACCTTAGGTTTTAATGTAAGATTTAGTGAATAAATCTTTAACATCACCTCACATTTTACTCCTGAAAGTACTTTCCTATACACTACAATTAATATGCCATGCTTCTAACGACAGTCTGAAATTAGGAGTGGTTTTACAAATATCCAAACAGGCTAAGAAACAGCCTCCTGGGGCGGGGTGCGGTGGCTCACGCCTATAATCCCAGCACTTTGGGAGGCCAAGGTGGGCGGATCATGAGGTCAGGAGATCGAGACCATCCCGGCTAACACAGTGAAACCCTGTCTCTACTGAAAAAAAATACAAAAAATTCGCCGGGCGTGGTGGCGTGAGCTTGTAGTCCCAGCTACTCAGGAGGCTAAGGCAGGAGAATCGCTTGAACCTGGGAGGCGGAGGATGCGGTGAGCCGTTATCACGCCACTGCACTCCAGCCTGGGCGACAGAGCAAGACTCCGTCTCAGAAAAAAAAGAAACAGCTTCTCAGTGAGGGCTTATACCACATATTCTAATATACATACATACATACATACATTTATCTATTTGTTTATTTATTTAATTTTGTTTTATTTTATTTTTGAGACGGAATTTTGCTCTTGTTGCCCAGGCTGGAGTGCGATGGCACAATCTCGGCTCACTGCAACCTCCGCCTCCTGGGTTCAAGCAATTCTCCTGCCTCAGCCTCCCGAGTAGCTGGGATTATAGGTGCCCACCACCACACCTGGCTAATTTTTTAGTATTTTTAGTAGAGACGGGGTTTCACCATGTTGGCCAGGCTGGTCTCGATCTCCTAACATCAGGTGATCCACCTGCCTCAGCCTCCCAAAGTGCTGGGATTACAGGCGTGAGTGAGCCACCGCTCCCGGCTCACACACTCTAATATTTATAATCTGGAACCGCTAAAAACTATGTTTACACCTTAAGGGCCAGACCAACCCACAAAAGCCAGAGCAGCACTCTACCGTCAGCACTCGACAGCGAAGAAACTAAAAAGAAGATGAGGAATAGCGGTCTTAGCTATGGCCTTGGAAAGAACTATTCTCTACAGAAAAGTGATGAAATATGGCTCCTAAACAGGAGAGAAAATAAGTTTATCAACCAGAATCCACAGCTCTGAGGCACATATTATTCAGGAGAAAAACTGAGAACTTATAACAGTAAGTGGTGGGACAGCTTTTCTAAACATTCAGGTGTTTTCCTTTCCATGGTGCATTTTTTTTTCTCTGCTTTCCTCCACACATGGTCCGACACAGTTTTTCTTGTCTATTGAAAGAATAAATAATAACTGACCTTTGAAATCAGATTGCTAGCAGTTCGACATCAAAATCACAGTAAATTGAAATTCCATTAAGAGGTAATTTTAGGACCAGGTGCAGTGGCTCATGCCTGTAATCCCAACACTTTGGGAGGCCAAGGTGGGCAGGAGTTCAAGACCAGCCTGGCCAACATGGTGAAACCTCACCTCACCTCTACCACAAAAATACAAAAATTAGTCAGTGTGGTGGCGTGCACCTGTAATCCCAGCTACTTGGGAGGCTGAGGCAAGAGAATCACTTGAACCTGGGAGGCAGAGGTTGCAGTGGGCCAAGATGGCACCACTGCACTCCAGCCCAGGTGACAGAGCCAAACTCTGTCTCAAAAAAAAAAAAAAAAAAAAAAAAAAAAAAAAAGGGTAATTTTAGGCTAGGTGTGGTGGCTCACGCCTATAATCCCAGTACTTTGGGAGGCTGAGGTGGGCAGATTGTTTGCATCCAGCCTGGGCAACATGGCAAAACCTGATCTGTATTAAAAATACAAAAAATTAGCCTGTAATCCCAGCACTTTCAGAGGCTGAGGCAGGTGGATCACCTGAGGTCAGGAGTTCGAGACCAGCCTGGCCAACATGGTGAAACCCCATCTCTAATAAAATACAAATAATAATAATAATAATAATTAGCTGGGCGTGGTGGCACACGCCTGTAGTCCCAGCTACTTGGGAGGCTGAGGCAGGAGAATGGCTTAAACCCAGAAGGTGGAGGCTGCAATGAGCTGAGATTGTGCCACTGCACTACAGCCTAGGTGACAGAGTAAGACTCTGTCCCAGAAAACAAAAACAAAAACTAGTGGTTCTAGGAGGCATCCTGCCTCCCAACACCAGGAAAGCGAGCACTCACCTGGGAGCCCCTCCCCTCAGGCTCTGGGCCCTCTTCTCTCACTGACCAATGACCAAGTCTCTGTCAGGGCTGCATGCGCACACAGAAGAAATGGAGCTAAATAGTGTGCATGGAGATCTTTAGAAAGCATTAATCACATGCAAGGAATCAAAAATAAGTGAATTCAAACAATGATACATTTGGTTCTCCTCTGACCATGTGTTCTCAACTCTAGGAGGATGCATACCCAGTTAACAAGATTGAGGAGACTTGTTGTAACGCAGTCCATCAAGGAAGGTGATCTTTGCACACCTTTCCAGATCTATGCTTTACGAAAAAGCCAAGAATTTCATGTTAGAAAATAAATGGAAGAGATGTGGACTCTGCTCCTGAGATCACACCGTATCTACTGCAAACAAGTGATCTGGCGGCAGGTGGGCTTCCTGATTATGCTGCACTACTGCCATTTTATTAAGTTTGTGCCTGTTATTCAAATCCTGGAAATCCTCTGAGAAAGGGTGCTATTTGTGACACTTACCTTGGTATTGAAAAAAATCAGCAGACAAGGAAATCAACTCTGAATTCAAGACTCCACAGGTGACGGTCGTACCCTACCTCTCAATGCTCTTAATTTGTGCTCTATTTTCAGAATAGTAAAAATGGAAAGTCGTGTTCTTGGGTGCCAGCAGTTGTCATTTAAATTTAGCAAGCTGAATAATAATTGAATTACCTTGAGGAAAATGTATATTTCTGAAAGATAAGCATGTTTAATAGTAATCACAAACTACAGAGTAAAGCTGACTTGTGAACTTACATGACCCAATTCTTCAACTAAAATGATACACCAGTGAGAAAATGACTTCAAATCTAAAAAGTGATTTACATACAGCATTTTGATAACAACTAAGCCAACATTTACCTGTGTTTAACTCTTCAGGATCAGTTACAGGATGCCCAGTTCCATTTAAAATGACATCCAAGTTCTCTATACATACAGTTTAACACCTAATTTCTACTTAGGTAACCCGGGGGAAATGTTTTGTGAATGATCTACCCCTGTAATCTTTAATAGACAATCTCAGTAACAGCTATCTCAACTATGTTCTTCTCCTTTTTTTTTTTTTTTTTTTTTTTTGAGACGGAGTCTCACTCTGTTGCTCAGGCTGGAGTGGAGTGGCACGATCTTGGCTCACTGCAACCTCTGCCTCCCAAGTTCAAGCGATTCTCCTGCCTCAGCCTCCCACGTAGCTAGGATTACAGGCACATGCCACCACACCTGGCTAAGTTTTATTTTATTTTTTAAATTTTTTTAGTAGAGATGGGGTTTCACCATGTTGGCTAGGCTGGTCGTGAACTCCTGACCTCAAGTGGTCTGCCCACCTCAGCCTCCCGAACTGCTGGGATTACTGGCGTGAGCCACTGTGCCCGGCCTCAAATATGTTTTACTGAGAGGACACTTCAGGTTCTCTTAAGCTATCAGAAGGATTTTTTTCTCCTTTCAGTTGAGCATTATGCTTTCTATACATCATTGATCTAGGGACTGTATTAGTGAGTACATACAGTATTTTTGTATTTCTTTGTGTTTCCAGACCCTTCCAATACCTTCTTCAAAGTTCTTTTGCCTCCATCTCTCAAAATCCTATACTGAAGCATGGTCAACTGCAATAAGCACATGCCTCTCCCAAGGTGCTCCCCTGCTACACCGCAGCCAGGTCAAGATAAAAAGCACAGGCTTTGGAGCCTGACACTTTAAAATCAAACTTTATGTATCTCGGACACTACAATGGTAGGAGCCTGGGCAAATTATCTGGCACCTAAGTTTCTGCATCTGTAAAATGGGAACTATATACTACTTATCTCGAAGAGAGGCTGTGTTGATTAGAAATAATGGGTGGAAAGCACCTAACAATACAAAGCACATGAGCTGCTACTGCTTCTGGCAGCAGGGTCCACCTTCTCCTCCACATCAAGTACCTACTATGCATCAGCAAAGAAGGTGATGAGTAACAGAGGGATGAGGCACACAGCGCCCAGAGAAGGCACTCAAGAACCACATACGACTTCATAAGATCAGACCCATACCTCATACCTTGAGTGAAATAAACTCCAGATGGATAAAGTATTTAAACAGGAGGAAGAGAGGAAGGAAGGGAAAGGAGAGAAAGAAGAAAGCTGGGAAGGCAACCATTAAAGCATTTGAAAAAATTGTGGCTAATTTTTCTTTTCATAATGCAGAATGAACAAAGACTTTCTAACTATGATACAAACTCAGAAGCCATAAAACAATGACAGCTACATCTGACTACAGAAATGCTTTATAACAAGTATTATGATAGAACCCACCAAGGTCATTGTTGCTGGGGGGAAAAAATCAGCATTTATATCTCAAAGAGCTAGGTTTCATAATACATAAAGAACTCCTACAAATCAACGAGGAAAAGACCAACAATACAAAAGAAAAATGGGTGAAGGAAGTGAACAGACAGTTCACAGAAAAGGAAAGATAGCCTTCTAAGATATAGGAGAAGATCAACTGCATTCTCTAGAAGGGAATAGAGTATTCAAAGTATACCAAGACAGGCCGGGCATGGTGGTTCACGCCTATAATCCCAACACTTTGGGAGGCCGAGACAGGCACATCACCTGAGGTCAGGAGTTCGAGACCAGCCTGGCCAACATGGTGAAACCTCGTCTCTACTAAAAACACAAAAATTAGCCGGGCATGGTGGCTCATGCCTGTAGTCTCAGCTACGAGAGGCTGAGGCACGAGAATCACTTGAATCTGGGAGGTAGAGGTTGCAGTGAGCTGAGATCACACCACTGCACTCCAGCCTGGGCAACAGAGTAAGACTCGGTCTCAAAACAAAACAAAACAACACCAGAGTACACCAAGATACCGCTTTTCACTGACCAAAGTGGCAAAGACAAAATTTGGTAGTAACACACAGTTACCTTGTGTGTTATTACCACAGTTACCTTGTGTCCAAGGTAACACAGAAAAAGGCATTCACATATACCATTGCTGATGAGAATATAAACAGGTGCAATCTCTGTACGGGACAATTTGGCAGCTACCTATCAAAATGAAAGCGTACACAGTCTTTGACCCAGCTATCCTATTTTTAAGTATTTATCACAGGAAAAGAATTACACATGTGGGAAATTATATATGCAAAGGATATTCACTGCAAAAAATGTCTGTAACGGCAAAAGATCAGAAACAGTCCATCAATTAGGGGACTGGTTAAATACATTATACCTTATCCACACAAGAGAATACTATGCAATTATAACAAGCAGTTCTTTTTGTACTAATGAAGATAAGCCTTCAAGATAAGGTGTTAAGTTTTAAAAGCAAGATGCAAAAAATGTGTACTTAATGATACCATGTACGTAAGAAAAGGGGGGCTTTTATGGAATTCTTTATAGGTGAACAGAGATTCCTTGAAACGAAACAAAAAACTGGGCGGGCGTGGTGGCTCATGCCTGTAATCCCAGCACTTTGGGAGGTCGAGGCAGGTGGATCACGAGGTCAAGAGTTCAAGTCCAGCCTGACCAATAAGGTGAAACCCCGTCTCTACTAAAAATACAAAAATTAGTCAGGTGTGGTGGCACATGCCTGTAATCCCAGCTACTCAGGAGGCTGAGGCAGGAGAATTGCTTGAACACAGGAGGCAGAGGTTGCAGTGAGCCGAGATTGAGCCATTGCACTCCAGCCTGGGTAACAGAGCAAAACTCCGTTTCAAGAAAAAAAAACTTAGCATTACTACTGAGTCAGAGAAGGAAATGCTATTGGCTGTAACATAACTATATACTTTTTTAAACTAGATACATTCAATTTTAAAAAATATAATACAGGTTGGGTGTCGTGGCTCATGCCTATAATCCCAGCACTTTGGGAGGACAAGGCGGGTGGACTGCTCAAGTCCTGAAGTTCGAGACCAGCCTGGGTGACATGGTGAAACCCCATCTCTACAAGAAAATATAAATATTAGCTGGATGTGGTGGTGCACGCCTGTAGTCCCAGCTACTCACAAGGCTGAGGCGGGGGGATCGCCTGAGCCTGGGAGGCAAAGGTAAGGTTGCAGTGAGCTGATATGCCACTGCACTCCGGCCTGGGCAATAGACCAAGACCCCGTCTCAAAAAAAAAAAAAAAAAGAGAGAATACAGCAAGATGTTACCAACGGGGGAAACTTCATAAAAGGGTAAAAGAGACGATTTCTTACAACTGCATCTGAATATATAACTATCTCAAATTTAAATAAAAACTTTAAGTAAAAAGAAGATAATCCACTGTATTTGAACAAGATATGGATCTGGAAGTCAAACGAGTGGTCAAGACTGCTGTCCTGAGTTCAGAAGAAAGGCCACCTTAGGCTTTGCCACAGGGACCCTAGGATTCCTCCTTGAGAACTCCCCATTTCCTCAAACAAGCCCCATTCCTCCTTGGCCCTCTGGCTCATGCGCTTCTCTGCCTGGGCTGCATTCCTCCTTTCTTCTGGTCCTAGTAAGGCCTTCAAATAGCCACAAAATTTCCCTTTCATCTATGCATCCCCTTTAAGCCTCTTTTATTCCTGACACCTCAGCATTCTGTAGAGTGGTACACAGAGGCGACTTAAGCTTCCCCAAACATGTAGATGTGGGTTGCCTAGAGTGGCCATCAATTAAACCCTCCTCAGCAATAGACCGCAAATGGGTAATTACGTAAGAGGTTCCAGGGACTCCCTATTTTTACTTTTAGGAAGGGACTACAAGACGGCGTGAAGACAGAATACTGCCCAACAGAGATGGGTCAGAGAGGTCTCCAGACAGCAAGACTTAGTTGGTCTCCACTTTTCCCGGAGCTTAAAGTGAGTTAGACGTGAGTCATCCCACCTCCTGGTACATTTTAAAGTAAAAAATGAGATGGGTGGGCCAGGACAACATCACTTCAGGACATGAAGCATTAAGATCCTTCCATTCAAGCCCCCCTTATATGGACTCCTTGCTCAACAAGTGACCATCTCATTCTCCTACACGGAACACCTGGGTAAGGACAGGTATTTGGGCAGAATGTCGAGTGGGAGCCTTGGAGCAAGGGGCAGCAGGAAAGCAGACAGGAGTCAAAAAAAAAAAAAAAAAAAAAGGGCAATAAGAAGGTGGGCCAGGTGTGGTGGCTCACACCTGTAATCCCCACACTTTGGGAGGCCAAGGCAGGAGGATCGCTTTGAGCCCAGGAGTTCAAGACCAGCTTGGCCGACATACTGGAACCCCCATCTCTACAAACAACTGAATTAGCTGGGCATGGTGGCACACATGGTCCCAGCTACTCAGGAAACTGAGGTGGGAGGACCACTTGAGCCAGGGAGGTTGAGGCTGCAGTGAGCAGTGATTGTGCCACCGCACTCCAGCCTGGGGAACCAAGCAAGATCTTATCTCAAAAAGATAAAAAATAAACAGAAAACAGAGGTAGCCAAACATCTTCAGCTAGATGAATTATCTCAGAGAGAAAATTAACAACTAAACGTATTTGCATTTATCTAGTTCCTGAGCACTCAACTGGTGTAGGAACATTGTTCCTGAAATAGCTAGACACTCAGGCTAGACAGTCGAGATCTATCTAAGGAACCCAGGTACATACTACAAACCATTCATATACCTCAAAGAAGGAAACAGTTGCTCTGACAAAAAAGAAACTACCCGCCACGCTGTGTCACAGGGAATGGTCAAAGAACTGGAATCTTCCACACGTGGCCTGGACTCAGTGCCCAGACCCAAGAAGGAATGCTACAGGTATCGACAGAGTTGGGAGGGAGGGGCAGGGAACATCCCAGACACCAGGGGGATGCCATCATCAGTAGGAAACCTAAAGCTTCCCAGAAATAAATAGCTAAGCCTTCTGGCTAAAGGCATGCGAGGCGGGGCTTTGGGTGAAAATGTCCAGTTGTTAGCTCTCCCCCACATGCCAGCTTCAGCTTCACATTTTTCCCTTACTTCATGGGACGTGTTCTGGGCCCTTACCAAATTAGACCAACGAGTCCAGTCTTGAAAAGCTAACAACTGCTCTCCAAACACACCAATTTCCTTTTTCCTAAAACAAAGGCTTTAAAAGGGAAGGGAAAGTGAAGAAAGCAAGCGCCTGCCAATTCTCCTGGCCAGCTCGGGGTTTCTATAGTTAAGCTTTCCACTGTTCTATGTGTATCTTTTGCTTTTTTTTAAAAAAAAAGGTGAAAGGAGATGGGAAACGAAACACCGAGCATCAAAACTAAACTGTAACAGTGCTAACCAAAAGGTTACAAAAATTTCTAAGAAGATACAGTGATTTAAGCAAACACTTGAACAACACAGTGTACACATACTTATAAAACTATTCAGTGCCTCCAGCAGGGTAGATTCAAACAGCGCCCCTCCCCCCTCCATCTCCCTTCTAAAGTCACTCTAAAGCTGACAGAGTGACAAAGGCACCTCAGTGGGGTGGGAGGTGGAGGGGGCTCAAACCTCCACTCCTCCCTCAAAGGGAATGGAAAATGCACCTGAGTATACCTGCTGCCTTGACTTAAACTCTAGCTCCTGGTCACACTGGGAATTAAATTCTGGCTCTGGCTCCAGGACCACTGTGGGCTGTCCATGGCTATCAAGGGTTTGGGGATCCTTCAACAAGGATTCCCTGCTACACATTCCATAACCCCAGAGTAAGCAGTATAGACTCAGAGCTCGGGAAGCCAGGGCATCCAAGCTAGCACACCCTGAAATACTGCCTATAGAAGCTCCACCCCCCATCTACTACCGCAGCGATTCTCAAGGAGACCAGTTGTAAGCGCTATCATAATTTGTTGCTAATAAAATCTCTAAGTTTACAAACGATCTGTATGAAACAAAGGGTCTCCCTCTGCAATAAAACCCGTTTTTCCCCCACGCATTCATTTAGTGTCCTCTACAGGCCACGCTTTGTTCTGGGTACTCGGGACAGAGGAGTAAAAGACTAAAATCGTGCTTACATTCCAGTAAAGGGAACAGGCATTAAACCAGCAGACTGATGAATACGATGATTCCAGTAGTAATCAATACTAGGAAGAAAATAAACCAGACAGGGTAATAGGACAGAATGTGGAGAGGGCGGGGAATGGGTCTTTTGGATAAGGTGAGGGAAGGGGGGACATTTGAGAACTCAATGCTGAGAACAGGCCACTGGGGAAGAGCGATCCAGGTAGAGGAAAGACAGCCCCAAGACATGGGGAACAGCCTCGTTTGAGTGTGAAGCACAGGAATGAGGTCTGGGAGGCCACCATGGACACCAGTTTCCTCAGCCAAAGGCAGCAGGGCAGATGGAACAGATGTGGCATGAGGGGCACGGTGAATGCCTGAACCATACAGACCGGGAGGGAGGGCCCCTGCTATCCTTTCCAGGACTCATCCTTTCCTTGGGCTGCAATCAAAGAACTTCCACACTCCTGCTGGCCTCCTGTCCACCCTCCTGCTGGCCTCCTGTCCTCATTCCCAAGCCTAGACCTTTGCTTAGGTCATTCCCACCTCCATAAATGACTTTCTTGCTCCTTCATATACCTTCCTACTCCAAGCTCTCCTTTTCCACAATGTAGTCCTGAAAGCATGGAGCACTTACTCGTTTTTTAAAGCAAGTATTTACTGCCCATCTCCTAAGTGCTACTGGTCTTGGGTACAGATACAGAGGTGAACCAGACACAGCCGGTCTACAAGGGGCTCAGCCTGGTCTCCCAGGGAGAGGAACTGGTAGGCAAACAAATCCTATACAATGGGTGACTGTAACAAAGTTCATCTGACTTTTCATCAGATAACAGCCTTTGAAGGCAACTTAATACTTTTGTGCTTGTGTGTATGATGTCATCTGCCCAGCTCAGCCTGAAAACTCAAGAGGCAGGTGAACCTGCTTCTCAGAATGCCCAGGAAGTTCTAATTTATGCCTGCTGCTCCTCAAAAGTGTCCCGCTGTTGACAATGACTCCATCCTTCCCCATCAGGATCAAGCCAACATTCTTGGCTGGCTCTTAAAAGCTCGACATTCATGTGGCCTCAACTTTTATCCCCATCTCCTCTCCTCTGTCTCCCTGAAGAGACTTGTACTCACTATTACCAGAATCCACCTGTAATCTGTCACCTTCTGCCTTTCTTTGGTCACCTTGTGCCACCCATGCTTGGTCCAAGAAAGGCACTTAAATAAACGCTTGTTAAACAAAGAAATAAAAAGAATGTCTGTCAGTCTTTACTAGCAGCTAACTTGAGTCTTTTGCTTCAGCCAGGTGCAGTGGCTCCTATCTGTAGTCCCAGCACTTTGGGAAGCCAAGGCGAGTGGATCACTTGAGCCTAGCAGTTCGAGACTAGCCTGGGAAACATGGCGAAACTATGTCTCTATAAAAAATACAAATATTAGCCAGGCATGTGGGGGCATGCCTTTACTCCCAGCTACTCAAGAGGCTGAGGTAGGAAGATTGCCTGAGCCCAGGAGGTCGAAGCTGCAGAGAGCCATGATCATGCCACTGCACTCCAGCCTGAGTGATAGAGTAACACCCTGTCTCAAAAAAAAAAAAAAAAAAGAAAAAAGAAAAAAAAAATCTCTTGCCCACAAAAGCTCTCCAGGTAGCACTTCCTTTTCCTGTTCAGAATGCCTAGTTCTTGCTATCGCTTGGTAATCAATGAGGTATTATATAAAAAAAGTTTTAAAATCATTTCCTAATATCAAATTAGGTCATCGTCTCTAAGAATATTAAAAGCACTTTGATATTAGTAGCTATAGTCTGTAAAGGACAGTATAAAGAAATGTCAGCCACTGTAACAATCATACTAGAAGTCACTGAGACGAATAAGTTTTGTCCCCTTTAAAGCAGTTACCTTGGAGGATTCTGTGCTTATTTCAGTAATTTTTTTTTTTTTTTTTTTTTTTTTTGAGACGGAGTCTTACTCTGTCGCCCAGGTTGGGGTGCAGTAGCGCGACCTTGGCTCACTGCAACTTCTGCCTCCAGGTTCAAGTGATTCTCCTGCCTCAGCCTCCTGAGTAGCTGGGACCACAGGCACACGAAACCATGCCCGGCTAATTTTTGTATTTTTAGTAGAGACAGGGTTTTGCCATGTTGGTCAGGCTGGTCTTGAACTCCTGACCTCAGGTGATCCACCCACCTCGGCCTCCCAAAGTGCTGGGATTACAGGCGTGAGCCATCGCACCAGGCCTCAGTAATATTTTCTTGGTTCAAACTGTTTTGAAACTATTTTCAGACAGACTGAACCAGTGCTGAGGCATCTTTTTCAGCATCTGCATAGTCTACTTTTTAAAAGCAACATGGATTTGGATGTGTAAATTCCAGAAGACTAGTTTAAAAAGAAATTAATGTACACAGTCACATTGTCCTTTCCCAACACTGCCTTACACGTAGTAGTAGGTTTATGGTCCTCATTGTGACCAAAATCATGAGCAGGGTGCCAGGAGCCCAAGCTCTGTCTCTGACACCCCACGAGACCTGGGCGGGCCACTCAATTGCTTGGGGTCATACTTATGGGAAAAGAAACTGGGCTACACAATGTCAGGCTCCTTTCAGCACTACATTTTATGGTGCTTTTAGAGAATTAGTAAAAATCCAACTTCAACAAAACAATAATTTGGGAACTGCTATGTAGGACATGCGTTAAGAAGTAGTCTCTACTTTTTTATTCACTACAAAAAAGGCTGATGCTAATGATGCAGTAATGAAGACAAGGAACAATGAGGGAAATGCTTCCGAGGATAGGAGGAATTTTCAGAGTGTGGAAATGGGCTCCTGGAAGGATATACAGTACACCTAGCCAGAGCGGACGACTTAGAGGAAAGGAAAACAAAGGTACAGCTGCATCGGTCAGACAGAAGGTGTTGTACTGGAATACAGGAAGTTTTAGGAGGGCAAATACCTGTGCGCTGCGGGTTCATGGTGTCAAAACCTCCAATTTGGGACTCATGGCAACTCAAGGAAACGAAGTAGGATAATTCATGTTTGTCTTTTAAGGAGGGGTGGTAATATAGAAACCACTATGAGAATTAGGTTTCAACTGAGCATGCACGTTTTCAATATTATCTTTCCCGATGAATACTAGAGAAGGCAGCAACCTAACATACATTATTTCCAGTTTAATAAGATTTTTTCTCCTGGTTTGGCTCCTTGTCAGTATTTTTACTGAAGTAGTTAAATGCACAGGAAGAGAGACTTTCTAATTAGAAAGAACTACTTAATATAGAGGTGTTGCGTTTTTGTTTCTGTTTTTTTTTATTTTTGAGACAGAGTTTCACTCTGTCAACCAGGCTGGAGTGCAGTGACGCCATCTAGACTCACTACAACCTCTGCGTCCTGGGTTCATGGGATTCACGCTTATGGTAAAAACTGATTCACCAAATGGTCTCTTCCTACTTTTAGTTCAACAAATATTTATCGAGCGTATATAATGTGCCAAGCTCTGGGGCACAGCAGCAAAAAAAAAAAAAAACACTGACTTAGTTCCTGCACTCATGAAACTAAATAGTGCAGGTGGGGAAAGAGGCCTGCTGTAGAGAGTAGCACATACAAATGCTCACAGAGACTGTGGGCGCCATAAGGGAAATGAGGGGCTGGGAGTGAATGTAGTCGGGGAACAGACTTCAGCAGGGAGGCCAGAAGGGTGTTCCCCAGGAAGTTACAATTAAACTGAGGCCCAAGAAAGAAAAAGCTGACTAGGTAAGAAGCAGAAGGGGCCTCTAACTAGGGGGAATGGCATGGGCCAAGGCTATGCAGCAGAAAGCAATCTGGCTGTTGAGGAGCTAAAGTAAGACCTGTGTGGCTGGATCACAAAGATGAAGGGAAGCGAAGTGTGAGATGAGACAGGGCTTGTAAATGAGCCAGACCACTCACGTCCCTGCAAGAATTTTCTTTTTTTACCTGAGAGCATAGGAATCCACTGATGGATTTGAAGGGGAAGAATATCAGATTTACATTTCAAAAGGTCACTGGCTACAGAGAACAGAGCATGTATGAAGGAGAAGCTGAGATGCAGCCCATGCTGAGCTGGTGGCTCTGTTCACGAGGTATTAGTCGAGGTCCACATAGGAGACAGAAATCACACTCATCATCTTAACATACAGATTGTAATAGAATATAAAAAATTGTTAACTAGACATAAAGTTATTAACTAGCCACTGAAAAGGGGAGAGAGAGAACACTAAGGTACCATAGAGGTGGGAGCTGCCCCAGGGCTGGGGGAACAAAGGG
The DNA here is from genome assembly GCF_028878055.3 of Symphalangus syndactylus. Taxonomy (NCBI): domain Eukaryota; kingdom Metazoa; phylum Chordata; class Mammalia; order Primates; family Hylobatidae; genus Symphalangus; species Symphalangus syndactylus. The sequence goes on from NC_072440.2 coordinate 19,577,444, forward strand.
AAGAGGCTTCCATGGCCCGCCAGTGTCAACACCCCGGGGATGCAAGGAAGATGGTCCTCCAAGTATTGGGAAAACTGCAAAATGGATTCAGGTGCATCTACAGGAAGGAACTGCTGCTGCTGTGGGGCAAAAAAGCATTGCTCAAGTGCCCTCATGGGAACAGGAAGCAGCAAGTTCCTTCTTCCTTCTGCGGCCATGCAGTCACCCTCTCCTGCCCCGCTGGGACTGCCTAAGGAAGAGCCAGGTGGCAATGAGAAATGTGGCTGGCAGGGTCCCAGCTTTAAAGGCACACACAGAGAAGGGGGGCTTGGGGCTGAGAAATACTCACTTAACTGATAAATCACACATGAAAAATGTAGCCAGCAAAACTGTCACCAGCTACTGTGCTTTTCCAACATGGCTGAATGACTCACTAATCATATGTATCAGATCTAGGACACCAGTGATTGTTAAGACACATCAATATTTCACGTGCCACTAAGAAAAAGTGACACCAATTAAAGTGACTCAATGCTAAGTCTCCATGAATTGTAAGATACATCCTTATTTTAAAGATGTTAGAAGGTTAAAAAAGAAAGCTAAATATTCTTTAGTAAGGTGTCAAACTTGATCAAAACAAATCATTGCACAGGAAATTATTACAGAAGAAACATCTGGGTAAGTAGAAAATACTGAAAACTAGGAGCACCAAGGGAGACTGCTTTATTCAAATTTTTTTGTTTGCTTTCAACTTTTTGAGATAATTGTAGATACACATGCAGTTGTAAGAAATACAACACAAGGCTGGGTGCAGTGGTTCATGCCTGTAATCTCAGCATTTTGGGAGGCCAACGTGGGAGGATCGCTTGAGGCCAAGAGTTTGAGACCAATCTGGGCAATATAGCAAGACTCTGTCTCCACAAAAATAAAAAATTAGTTGGGCATGGTGGTGTGTGCCTGTAGTTCTAGCTACTTAAGAGGCTGAGACAAGAAAATCATTGGAGCCCAGAAGTTCAAGTAAGCTATGATCATGCCACTGCACTCCAGCCTAGGCAACAGAGCAAAACTCTGTTAAAAAACTCTGTCCAAAACAAACAAAAAAAACCAGAAAGAAAGAAGGAAAGGAATACCACACAGAGATTCTGTATGCCCGTTACCCAGTTTCCCCTAATGGTAATATCTTACATAACTATAATATCCCAACGAAGAAACTGACATTGATAAAATCTACCAACCTTATTCCGATTTCACCAGTTTTACATGCTCTCATTTATGTGTGTATTTAGTTCCATGCAACTTATAACCAACACCCCAGTCAAGAGAGAGAACAGTTCCATCACAAGGATCCCTCATGCTACGCTTTTTTTTTTTAATGTTTTATTTTTTGAGATGGAGTCTCCCTCTAGTCCCCAGGCCAAAGTGCAGTGGCGCAATCTCAGCTCACTGCAACCTCTGCCCCCTGGGTTCAAGTGATTCTCCTGCCTCAGCCTCCCGAGCAGCTGGGGCTACAGGTGTGCACCACCACGCCTGGCTAGTTTTTGTATTTTTTAGTAGAGATGGGATTTCACCATGTTGGCCAGGCTGGTCTCAAAATCCTGACCTCGTGATCCGCCTGCCTCGGCCTCCCAAAGTGCTGGGATTACAAGCGTGAGCCACCGTGCCCAGCCTGCTACCCCTTTATTTATAGCCAAAGACATCTTTCTCCTCGGTACCTGTTTACATTATTTTTTTAAGGAAGAGAGCTTACATATTATTCTCTCATTATTTGTCATATGAACCTGAGTTCTTTTTCCATATTTAAAAAGTTATCAGTTGACTTTGGATTAGCTATTCCTATACAGTAGTGCACTGCAAAATGGGTAAAGACTTCCCCCAAAAGCAGAAATCTTGGCATCTTTCCAAAGCCCATCATTTACTAGCTGTGCAATCACTGCACTCTATGCAGCCTCCCAGGCGCTCATCATTTCCTCCTGAACCACTGCACCACGGGATGCTAGCTACTATTATTATCACTGTGATTGTTATTAGCCTGATTATGTCTCCCTTGATCCAGTTCTGCCACCCTCTGATACATTTTCTACAGAGCAGCCAGAGTGATCTTTCTTGAAATGGAATCCAAACTTGTCATTTGCTTGCTTAAAATCCCTCAACAGCTTCCTGTGGCTGGATGGGCCAAGTCTCATCTCCTCGGTCTGCCACACCAGGGCCTGACCCCACTTGTTCTCCAGCCCCTTCAGGTCCAAGTCAGGAACCCACTCGTCATCTCTTTTCCCGGGCTCACTGCTTGTATCAATACTTCTCAGACTCAGGGCGCCGCCTCCTCTGGGAAAGTCTCCCTGATGGCCTCTCACTGCAGGCTTTGTGTCCCTTCACCACATGCTCTTTGACTTTTCATTATGGTAAAATATATATAACATAAAACTTACCATTTTAACTGTTTTTAACTGTACAGTTCAGTGGCATTAGTACTTTATTCAATTTTCCCACAAGTTTATTACTCCAGGTGTGGCAGGCATTTAAGTCTTAATACAGAAAAGTTTTCCATAAAAGAGAGGAAGGAGAATATCAGAAGTTATACACTAGAGAAGACATAAAATCTCGTTTAACAGGAAGGTTAAGCTATCACTAACAGTTGAGACCTGACCTGTTTAATATGGTAGCCACTAGCCACATGTGGCAACTGAAATTCAATTTAAAAATTAGGGCCGGGTGCGGTGGCTCATGCCTGTAATCCCAGCACTTTGGGAGGCTGAGGTGGGTGGATCACTTGAAGTCAGGAGTTTGAGACCAGCCTGGCCAATATGGTGAAACTCCGTCTCTACTAAAAACACCAAAATTAGCGGGGTGTGGTGGCACTTGCCTATTAATCCCAGGTACTCGGAAGGCTGAGGAACAAGAATCGCTTGAACCCAGGAGATCACACCACTACACTCCAGCCTGGGCGACAGAGTGAGACTGTGTCTCAAAAAATAAAAAATAAAAATAATTAAAAACAAACACAAAAAAAGAAACACCCAGCTGTTGAAGGGCAAGAGGCAGGAGCAAAGCTGCCCAGCCACAGAGGACACTATGCATGCTGGAAGTACGCAGAAACTCAGTACACAAGAGATACAACCTTAGACTGTGTCCATACCCAAAGGCCACAAAAATTCCAAACTAATCTGTTCCCAAAGGTATGCATTTAAAAAATAATAAATGCTGGCAATAAGGATATTCACTAAGGAGAGTGCTAACAGCACTATGTACAGAGGCTAACAATGAAATGGTTAAGAGGCTAGGCTTTCCCGTGAGGGCCACGTTGCACCCTGAACAGGCGTCAGCTAAAGGGATGCAGTGGGCAGGGCACGTCTGACAGGGTCCAAGGTCACTGAGGTGGTAGATGGCAGAGCCAAGTCTGTTCCCTAGGGCCTGTGATCTTGACCACTCCCCAATATTGAGGAAACTGCAGAAGCAAAAGCATTAAGTTGTGAAGCAGTGTGTAGCTGAAGCCTTAAGTACAACTACGTAAATGAGAGGAGATAAATCTAAGCAAGGTCAAATATAAAGGGCTTTGTCTTTCAGGCTAAATTTGAACTTCATCTTGGTGAGGAACCACAGAAGGCACCGACTAAGCAAAGTAATTAGACAACCACATTTGTAATTTCAAAAGCGAACATTTGAAATAAGAAAGACTATCCAGCAGGAGAAGAGATAGACGAAAGGAAAGAGGAGTTAGGAAGCAGCACACAGTAATACAAAGAGTTCAGGCTTTGCAGTCAGAGTCTGCCAGCATTAGCTACAATGTAGCCTGGGGCACAGGGTTCCCCCTCCCAGAGCCTCAATTTCCTGACATATAAAATGGAGATATCTCCCTAACAGTTTTGCTGAAGAACTGGCCCCTCCAAGGACTGCTGCCGGAGTTCTCCTGGAGACACCCTTCTGCTGTCCCGTTCTGGGATGGCTGGCTCTAAGGACAAGGAAGCGAAGCACATGCAAGCACGTCCGCAAAATATAGAGAAGGGAGGAGTCCGAGGCTTCCTAGTAACTTAGGCCTCTAAGATCCTCTTTGGGTTTAAAAGTGTGAGCTGGGTTTAGGTTGCTTACAACCCAGAGAGCCACAGTAAGTGGCAAGGACGACAAACGATATACGTAAAGCACCACGTACCAGCTACTCAATACAGGTGGTGTTCCTGGTAACTACCAGAATAGTTCAGGCATGGGAAAAGCACTCAAACTAACACATGAACGATGAGAATAAAAAAAAAAAAAAAAAAAGGAAGAGGCCAGGCATGGTGGCTCACGCCTGTAATCCCAATACTCTGGGAGGCCAAGGTGGAGAATCGCTTGAATCCAGGAGTTAGAGACCAGCCTGGCCAACATGGCAAGACCTCGCTTCTACAAAAAATAAAAAAATTAGCTGGCGTGGTGGCACACACCTGTAGTCCCAGCTACATAGGAGGCTAAGGCTGCAGTGAGCCATGAGCATGCCACTGCACTCCAGCCTAGATGACAAAGCAAGATCCTGTCTCAAAAAAGAAGAAGATGAAGAAGAAGAAATCTCACTAAGATATTCAGGAAGCAGTATTAAAAGGGCTGGTAACTGACTAATGTGGGAGGGAAGTGAAAAAGAAGAGTGTAAGACAGTGGTTTTCAGCAAGGATGATTCTGCCCTTCAGGAGACATCTGACAATATATAGAGACATTTGTTTGTCATGACTGAGGTGGCAGGGTGCTAACAGCATCTAGTGGGTAGAAGGCTTAGGAGGCCGCTAAACACCTTACAATGCATTGGATGGCCCCCACAACAAAGAATTACCCAGCCCCAAATGTCATTTCCAAGGTTTTGAAACTCTGGTCAAGCATATTTCCAGGTTCCTGGACTAAGGTGACAGGTAAAGAATATTTTCCTTACAATTTAATTAAGTTCTAGGAAAGATGGGTATCAATGAATGTTTGCTACCAACAATATGTTAATAGTTTCCAAAGCCATTCTTTATTTAGGACCTAACACCATCTCCACTGCAGTCAAAGGGGCAAACTTAAATAGTGTAAATGAGTTTAGATTCTACACCAGTGTTAACTACTGAAAGCTGTGCATATAAAATGGTAAAGAAAATAATTTTTACCTCAGTGTTAAGTTTTCAATGAATAGAGAAGCAGAAACTGATATACAATGATACACAAACTCCCTTACCAATTTCAAGAAAAAGCCTGTCCAAGCCATGTTACTTTCAAAACTGTTTTTTAAAGATCAAATTTTGCATGTTGAACAAATAACATTACCAGGCTTGCTCAGTGATGGGGCCAATGCCTGGCGTTAGGATGAGCATCATCTGTGCCTATATTCCCACAGAATCTGAGAGACGACAGCTTTTTCATACTCACTGTCCGTCTCATCTCACTTGACTACTTGATCTGTGTAGTGAGCTTGTACCACAGATATTTCTATCTCTGTTTTATAGTTAAACCCTTTCAGGTTGGGGAAGGAAAGGAGGTCTCTAGCAGCCTGGGGGCTGGGGGGAAGGCACAAGGCGGGCATCCCGCAGGCAAGGGTACAGGGTCTCCGACAGTGGTGATGCAGGCCTGCAATTTGCAGGTCACCAAGTATGCGTGTGCTCACATCTGCATTCTCTTTTTCTTTTTTTTTTTTTGAGACAGACTCTCACTCTGTCACCCAGGCTGGAGTGCAGCGATGCGATCTCAGCTTACTGCAACCTCCGCCTCCTGGGTTCAGGCAATTCTCTGCCTCAGCCTCCAGAGTAGCTGGGATTACCAGCACCCGTCACCATGCCCGGTTAATTTTTGTATTTTTAGTAGAGATGGGGTTTCACCATCTTGGCCAGGCTCATCTTGAACTCCTGACCTCATGATTCACCCACCTCAGCCTCCCAAAATGTTGGGATTACAGGTGTGAGCCACTGTGCCCGGCCTGCATTCTCTTTATCCCTGAGAGGTGGAAGTCTTTCTTCCCACTCTGCAAATGAGGAAACCGAGGCTCAGAGTGTTCAAGTGAAAATCTCTTGAGATACACAACTGGTGACTGCAGCAGGGGCTCCTCTCACTGGGGGTATGCTTCTTATGCATGCCATGGCAGGTTAACGTAAGAATGCCACCATTCTGGGAAGCCAGTGGCAGAACTACCACCATGTCCTGAACCAAGGTTCAGAGCCTGTAAGTAAATTACAGAGTTTTTACTCATAGTAAGTGGCAGAGATGAGGCCTGAATCTAGGTTTGTTTGTCTGATTTCCAAGCCCATGTTCTTATGGTGAGATAAAGGTTTGGGCCTTTTCAACTGCTAACCAACCAGATGACTGCATGTTCAGACAGGCTAGGAAGAAATAAAAGCTGGTTTTATTATTTTGTTCTTACTATCCATTAACTAAATGGATATTGGTAGAAAGGGGCAGGTATAAGCTATCTTTAGGAGTTTCTGTTCTAGAGAATAAATTGGACTCTCTTAGCCAATTATTCACATTTTGAAGTCTTATCATCAGGAGATTAGGAACAGTAAAATTAAATGGCTGACATGCATGAAAGCTGAAAGAGAACCTAATGTGGGAAACATTTTCCATCTGGCTCAATTACTTAGTTGCCAAAATAATAATAATAATAAAACGAACAGGGGATAGGCATATTGTTGCTCTGATAAAAATGCTGACGGTGCTTTCACATGCCACTAAAACCTCCTTCAGCCTGCTCTTGAGATACACTGTCACATCTACAGCGGCAGATGCCTCTCAATGCCAATGTCATGGGACAAACAAGGATCACTAGGTCTTTCCTTTCCATGTTTCAGGCATCTCTCATTGGCAAAGAATTCAAAATGCATTTAAAAATAAGTACTCAGTGCCTGAATTACTTTTTGGATGGAGATGACATTTGTGTTATTTTTCCACTCTTAAAAAATAATAAAACCTGTGGAGAAAAATTTTTATCACATATTTAATACATATGAAATAACTTTTATATACTCCCCACTCAGCTTAAGGAATAGAACCTTTCCAGTACTCAGAAGCCCCCTGTATAATTCCACCTTTTCCTACTCCACAGGCGTTAACTTCCCCCTTAACTTAGCACTCCCTTGATTGACCACACCATGCTTGGTAACCTAAACAACATTTCAGTTGTATTTCTCAATTTCGTAAGTGGAATTTTATTACTTTATTCTTCTGCAAGTGTATGTGAGAAAAACATAGCATTGTTTTTCTCACACAATGCTATGTCCCTAAAATTCGTGTAAATGTGAAGAGCACCACGCTGTATTTATACATTTGCCTACTGATGGGCATTAAGGTTTCCAATTTTTGCCACGACAAGCCACATTGCTGCAGACATCTTAGGGCATACCTCCTGTACATGCATACAGCTCTTCTGTGGGGTAGGTTACCAGCCCACAACTGAAACTGCTGGCTCATAGAGTGTCCATGTTTTCCAACTTTACTAGACATTGCTACACTCTTTTCCAAAGTGGTTACAACAATTTACACTCCCACAAGAAGAGTAAAAGCTCCTACTATTCCATAACCACACCAAAACTTGGTATTTTTTCTTTTCTTTTTTTTTTTTTTTTGAGATGGAGCCTCACTCTATTGCCCAGGCTGGAGTGCAGGGGCGCATCTCAGCTCACTGCAAGCTCCGCCTCCCGGGTTCCCGCCATTCTCCTGCCTCAGCCTCCCGAGTAGCTGGGACTACAGGCACCCGTCACCACACCCGGCTAATAAAAGTATTTTTCTAGTAGAGATGGGGTTTCACCATGTTAGCCAGGATGGTCTCTATCTCCTGACCTCATGATCAGCCCACCTCAGCCTCCCAAAGTGCTAGGATTACAGGTGTGAGTCACTGCTCTTGGCCAGTATTTTCTTAATTCTTTTAATTTTTGCCAATTTGATGAGTATAAAATGGGACCTCATTGTGGTTTAACTAGCATTTCCTTGATTACTAATTAAGTTGTATTTCCCCCTCCATATTTATTGGCCATTTGGATTTTCTCTACTGTGAAATTTGTTTCTTTTGTGCATTTTTGTCTTCTACTAGGTCTTTTTCTTATTGATTAGTAGGAGTTCTGCATTGTATTCTGGATATAAATCCTCTGTTGATCACATGTACTGAAAATATCTTCTCCTAGCTTGTCTCTCACTTTGGCCATAATGTCATTTGGTGACTTTAAGTTCTTATCATGATATAATGAACATGTATCAACTTTTTCATTCTTGTTATATTTATTTTATACATATATATATATATGTGTGTGTATGTATATATATATATATATATTTGAGACAGGGTCTCACTCCATCACCCAGGCTGGGGTGTAGTGGTGTGACAACAGTAGAGGCGCCCATGAACTTCTGAGCTCAGGCAGTCCTCCTGCCTCAGCCTCCCGAAGTGCTAGAACTATAGGAGTGAGCCACAGAGCCCAGCCATGTTATCCTGTTTAATCATCCCTGCTCCAAGGTCATACATATTCTTCTATATTTGTTTCTAGAAATAATAATTCTTTTTCATATTTATCTGAATCCATTTGGTATTTATTTTTGTATGTGGTGTATGACTTGATCCTTACAAGGCAAAGACATTCATGTGAAGACAGAGGCAGAAACTGAAGTGATGCAGCTCTAAGGCATGAACGTGAAGGATTGCCAGCAACCAGAGGCTAGGAAGAGATGGGGAGCAGTTCTTCCTAGAGCCTTCAGAGGTAGGGTAATTTTGGACTTTTAGCCTCCAGAACTGTGAGAGAATAAACGTCCGATGTTTTAAGCCATTTAGTTTGTGGTATTTTGTTATGGTGGCCCTAAGAGACTAACGCAATCCATATGAAGTATCCCAGAGCACTTGTCAGAAAGTCCATTCCCCCAACTAAACTGCAGTGTCAACTGTCACCTCTCCCTACTGACTGACAGGCCAGTTCCACCACAGAGCAAGATTCCACGTACACGTGGCGGTCTTGTCTAGGCTTCCCACATACTCGCTGACCCACCTCAGCCCCTGCATCTACACCACACTGCTCTTCGTTACTACAGCTTTACGGCAAGGGATCTAGCAGGTTAAATCCTCCCACTTGTTGTTCCTGTTATTTCTCTTTTCCATATAAATTTTAAAATCAGCTTATCAAGTTTCAGAAAAAAAGCATGGGGTTTTTATGGGAATTACTTTGAATTTATATATCAATTCAAGAAGAACTGACTTTTTTAAAAATAATTGAGCCTTCTTAACCACGAACATGACAAAGCTCTGTCTATTTAGATGTTAGTTTAATGTCTTCTGATATAATTTTACATTTTCTTCCATGAAGGTCTTGTCAGGTCTGGTCCCACATTTCTAGTATTTTCTCTTGGTACTATAATGGTATACTTTTAAAAATTATATTCTTAAACAGGGCATCATTTAAATAAAAAAGGCAAAACTTGGTGATCTTTAGAAACAGTACCTACTCATATACTTACACCAATAAGTTCTTGAATGAGCATCCCATACAGAAATCAGATATTTTAATAACTATATTAATATCTAGTATGTCCACGCTCAAAAAAAAATTAAAAATTAAAAAAAAACATATATCTGTGCTCATTATGTGTTGGACATTGCCCTAAATGTGTAAACCTCACTTTCCTGAGGTAAATTCTATGAAGCTCACTGTACAGTTGACAAAGCTGAGGCTTAAAGAGGTAAAGGCCCAGAAGGCAGCTCTGGAAACAGAAGCCAGCATGTAGCTCCACTGCATTATTTCTTAAGTACTATTGCGTGGCTCACCCCTTTGTCATGACAGATGAGAAGAATAAAATCCACCTTAACCTCAGAACCCAAAAAGGCTTTCCCAATAATCAAAATCCCTTCTGGCTGCCTAAATTCACTTGGTGGGTTCTGCAAATCAAAGTAGCATTGAAACTTACTGCACTTGTGGATTCAAAACTACTTTTCTGATTAATTTAGAATAAAATGCTCTCCAGATGATAAACACTCAACACTTTCAATTACATTTTTAAAGTAATTAGATAATATAGTAAACCAAGAATGTCATAAAACTAGTATTACTGTTAGGCAGTGGTAGTTTCCAGGTATTTTTTCAATTACTTTCTTAAAAATGCTCAACGCTTAACTGTCAATTTCCAGATTAATGATTCATTTTCAAGATTCAGTAATGGACTTCACCTAGATCCCAAAGCTTCTAGGTTGATGATGATTAGTATTTCTATGGACAAACCAATAGTTAACCATTCAAGTGATTTTCAGTAATTACATTAATATATATCTAAATTCTTTCTTAATCTATAAGCCACAGAATCAGCGTATCTAGAATACCAGTAATCTTCTGACCTTAACCAATACCAAGTAATCCCTTTTCAGTATTGGTGCACAAAACTTTGGTCTCACCTTATATTAATGGATAATCTGTGAACACCATCTACTTAATTACATTTGTTTGCTTACTACAATGCTACAAATATTTATTAAACTTCTACTAAGTGCTTGAGGTAATCAGTGAAAGCAACAGACAAAAGATCCTGACAATTTTCACTATGAGGTGGGAACTCAGCACACTCCACTGTGACCCAGTAGTGGTCAGGAACAGTTGATCAATTTATTAGATCACATCTGTGGAACACACCTGAGATTATCATTGTGAAAATTAACATATGTTAGGCGAACTGCTCTTAGCTACATAGTTGTATACTGTCTTCAAAATGGAAAAACTAAACCATGATGTTCAGTAAGATAAAAATGTACCTGTACTTTCACAATAACTGATGAAAGTGTTTAATGTCATTAATTTCACTGGCTAAGTGAAATTGAAGGTTAGAAACCAACTACACTTTTCCTATGCCCATTTTAGTGAACTGCTGGTATCCCTATAAAAACCAAGTAATTGGCAACTTATTAAAAATAGAAAAAGCAGCAGCAGCAGCAGTAGCAGAGAGAGAACAATAGCAGGTGGCGTAAGTACAGCGGAGCTTCTTAATAGCCGCAGGCAGCTCTGTCACTACCAGAGTCAATTATTCTCACAGAAGAGCATCAAGGAGGCCAGGCAGCCCCCCTGGGTCAGTTAACACATGTATCATTTAGAGATAACATGCTGCTTACAAATAGTGGTGGCAAAGATTGAAACCCAAGTTCCACAACTGCTTTTGCAACACATAAAATTTACGCTCGCTAGTCACTTGTTAGCATTTTTGGAATGCAGTGGGACAGAGGAAGCAGAAGGGCAGGTCCATAGCCAGGAAAATGTACACTGTCTGGACTCTGCTAGTCCCTGGGGACTAGAGTGGCAGGGGATGAATCTGGAATGACTGGCCCTGGCTACTGGCCACAGCATCCCAACAACAGCAAAAAAAAAAAAAAAAATGAACCTACATGCCTGGTTTATCCTAATGGTCCGTGAATAAATGCCAGAGGCTTACATTTCACAGGACTGACCAAAATTCACAAGTATGTAAAAAGTTCCTGCCCTATACCTCCTTCTCCTATAATTAAACAACAAAGAACCCACAGAGTCTGAACACAGTATAGATGGCTTATGAAATACAAATGACAAAATATTCATATCCTCTAAAAATTAAAGCGATGTGGTGGCATATAAAGACACAGAGTTAATTAAGTATTTTGCTCAAAACTCTGCATTATAAAATGTTTCTCCTTTCTCTTTGCTGTCTTTTTCTTTTTGGTTCGCTTTCATTTATTAAGAAGCAAACAGGGATGAAAAGTAGAGGGCTGAGCAAGGTGATGCTATTTGGGTGGGGAGATGGAGAGAAGGAAAACTGGAGGAAAGAAAAAGCAAAATAGACATATCATAAAGGGCAATAAAAGAACAACTAGAGGCCCACGCCGATGCTGGACACCCTCCTCCCATTCTGACTAACAGCCCGAACCCTTTTAGCATTCTACATCACCGAACCCTTAGAAAGATGGGGCTAAAATATTCAGTGGTTCCTGAAGGTACTTCTCGGCAGCACCTGCCATGTGGCAGGAAGTGAAAACAAAACAAAACAAAATTGGCAGAAGCAGAAGGCCTCACCACATGAGTTTGTTCTGATGACTGAACCTCAGCTGTATAAGGAAAGAAAACACTGGGTCTCAAAATTTCATCTTAAATACAGAACTTATTATAACTAAAGAATTACCATAAGTGGTATCTATCAAAGTAATCAAAGAGTTTTTTAGGCTGTTTTCTCATTTCTATTTTACCTTCTTCAGTTTTCCTTCTCTCCATCTCCCCACCCAAATAGCACCCAAATGTACAAAATTTGTACATTTTTGCATTTTTATGACATACCTGGAAGAGATTAAAGCAGACATAAGGAGTACTCTCATGAAGGTGACTTCTGTTACAGGAAGGGCAAATGGTGGGACATGAAATGATGGAAACAGCAAAGTGGGTCATAGAACCAGAAGCAACCCTGGTGGGAATCCATTAAGGGGGTGGGCCAGACCCTGGTCGGGGGTAAGCCTGGCATGCTGTGACATATTAGGTCTTTGTGATGCAACAGAGTGTCCTGACACCTGGCTGGGAAGCACCCATAGCTTAGAACCAAAAATATGTTTTGTTTTGAGCTATCAGTTAAGTTTGCTCACCAACATGTGATCACCAATAACTACTTCTCTCTACTATACTCAACAAGACAGGCTGATGATCAGTGGCCGGCATTTTTTGAAACCTGCTAGTGAGCTAATGCAACCTGCAAGGCTGAAGCCCATTCAACACAGAACTTGGCCTTATCATAGTCTAAGACAATAGGCCCGAAGTCCTCACTAAATTCAAGTGTGTTAGATCAAACATTAGTGAAAACCTGGGCAAGAAGGAAAGGACTAGCAAGAAAAGACAAAATGTGTGGAAATAAGATGGATGGAAGCAATGCTGACAAGCTGTAACTTTGGAGATACCCAGTAGCGCAGACTCTGAGGTAGACGGTCAAGAGCCGAGCTCCCTCCACCTGCAGTTATCCCCTCCACGCAGTCTCCTCCTGGCCCTCTTCCAGCAGGCACTCGACACATGGACTCCTCTGATACACCTTCAAGGACTAGGGATCCCTATGGCCAGTGACATGGAGGAAATATTTTTGTCTTCATGAAGCTATGAAGGTGTTTATCCAACACTATGGGCTATGTATTTCAAAACTGAGAAACAAGTCATTTGTTATCTTGAGGCAACATATAAATCAGATGTATCTTAAAGAAAAGGGTTGTCTCTTTCTGAAAGATGGACTCCTTTTTGCTTCACAGTTTTCAAGCACATCTCCTGTCCTACATGCGTTTATATATAGTTACAGCAGCAATGGTTTATTTACATTCCTCCACTGACTGCAGAAAACCACAATCTATTTGCAATTATAATACCCTAAAAATAAGTTATTTGATTCTTTCAAATGTGAAAAGTAACAAGTGGCAACATTCTTGTTAAAAACTCATATAGAAAGTTGGTCATTTGCAAAACAGGTCTGCCAAAGGCAAAAAACAAAAAACGAAAAAACAACAACACATACACATTTAGAGGTTTTAAAAGCCTATTCTGGTTTTTCAAGCAGGGTATACAGAAACAAAACATCAAATTAAATGACTTTAACTCAACTAGAAGTAGGAATTAATATTATTCCTTTCTCTGATCAAAACTCATCAGGCAAAGTTCTCAAAACAATGTTTTCCTGGCTTACACTACTTGAGACAAAAGTATTTCCTAGTGATTAACATTACATGACCCTTCCAAACCTGAGCAAAGCTCACCTAACTATTCTAAAATGGTATTACAAATTGAGTATTCCTTATTGAAATGTTTGGGAACAGAATTGTTTCAAATTTTGTAGGATTCTGAAACAGTTGCATGAAATTTACCAGCTGAGCATCCTGAATCTGAAAATCTGAAATCCAAAATACTCCAATGAGCACTTTCAATATCGTGCTGGTGCTCAAAAAGTTTCAGATTTTGGAGCATTTTGGGTTCTAGAGCATTTTGGATTTTCAGATTTGGGATTCTCAACCTGTATTTGAAAATGGAGGCTGGGTGTGGTGGCTCACACCTCTAATCCCAGCTACTCAAGAGGCCGAGGTGGGAAGATCACTTGAGTCCCACCAGCCTGGGCAACACAGCGAGACCCTGTCTCTATGAAAAATAAAAAATTAGCCAGGTGTAGTAGTGCACGCCTATAGTCCCAGCTACTCAGGAGGCTGAAGTGGGAAGATCACTTGAGCCCAGGAGGTCGAGGCTGCAGTGAGCCATGATCATGCCACTGCACTACAGCCTGGGTGACAGAGTGAGATCCTGTCTCCAAAAAAAAAAGAAAAAGAAAAAGAAAATGCACCAATCACCACATAAAAACAACAATGTTAGTAGGCCAACCCTTCAGCAGAGAAAAATCTGAAAGTAAGCCAGTATTTATCTCATGCTGCTCAAGTTCCAGCCCTATATGGCACAGACTTTCAGAGACTTGCTCCCTATTCTCCATCTAGTTTTTCACAGCACTTTTAACAAACTAACAAAGCCACTAAAAGCAAAACTTCACAACAGAAAGGTAGCCAATTTTTTTTTAAAGATTCTAAAGTGTAAGTGTGCAAAAATGTACACAAAGCAATTTTTAGATTTATAAAAGTACGAATGATAACCTGAACTTCCCTCATTGGGAGCTACCATTTACCAGGTGCTTGCCATGTGCCACCCACAAGTATAGCACCCTACGTGTATCACCACGTGTGATGCTCACAACAGCTCTGTTAAATGGGGATGAGACACATCTCCAGCCTGCAGATAAGGAGGCGGAGGCACAGTGAAGTTGAGTAAGATTTCAGCACAGTTGCTGGCAGGGCTGGGATACGAATATAGAGCTTGAGCTCCCTCCCACCACCAGCACATTCCACTGCCTCTCATGAGAGGGAACTTAAAGAAATGATGGCTTCTCCAAATAACACAAGGCCATGCAGCTCTAGTGGCAGGGGTTTTGACTGATGACCATTGTAATTCCCAGGAATACAGTGTGCCTGTGCCTAGCATATCATAAATACTCAATATGACCTACAACATATATTACATGTACATTCATACATACATAAATAAAATGCTTAAAAGGGGAGTCTAAAATAAGAAATAGGGAACATTTAATTTTATGTACTTCTCATGATTTACATTTTAGGCAAGAATATTACTTTTTAGCCGGGCGTTGTGGCTCACGCCTGTAATCCCAACACTTTGGGAGGCCGAGGCGGGCAGATAACCTGAGGTCAGGAGTTCGAGACCGGCCTGGCTAACATGATGAAACCCCGTCTCTATTAAAAATACAAAAAATTAGCTGGGCATGGGGGTGCACGCCTGTAATCCCAGCTACTCGGGAGGCTGAGGCAGGAGAAACGCTTGAACCCGGCAGGCAGAGGTTGTAGTGAGCCGAGATCATGCCACTGCACTTCAGCTTGGGCAACAAGAGTGAAACTCTTGTCTCAAAAAAAAAAAAAAAGAATATTACTTTTTAAATTATTTTAAAATTTTGAAACAATCTCAAACTTATGGAAATTTGCAAGAATAGTACAAAGAACTGTCTCTCCCCAGAACCATTGAGGGGAAGTTGCCAACTTGAGGCCCCCTCACCATGAATACTTTAGTATGTGTTTTCCCAAAAAACAAAACCAAATCACTAGGCCAGGGACTGTGGCTCACACCTGTAAACCCAGCACTCTGAGAGGCCGAGTTGGGCAGATCACTTGAAGTCAAGAGTTCAGGACCAGCCTGGCCAACAGGGTGAAACCCAATCTCTACTAAAAATACAAAAATTAGTCGGGTATGGTGGCACATGCCTGTAATCCCAGCTAGTCGGGAGGTGAGGCATCATGAGAATTGTTTGAACCCAGAAGGTGGAGGTTGCAGTGAGCTGAGATGGTGCCACCGCAGCACTCCAGCCTGGGCGACAGAGCCAGACTCTGTCTCAAAACAAAAACAGCAACAACAACAAAAACCAAACCACGGTCCTACATAACCATAATACGACCATCAGAATCAGAACATTAACACTGATACATTTCTACCATTAAATCCTCAAGCCCCATGCAAGCTTCGTCACCTGTCCCAGCAATGGCCTTTATAGTAAAAAGATCGAGGTCAGAATCACATGTTGCATTTAGTTGACATGTCTCTTTAGTCTCCTTCAGTTTGGAATCGTTCTTTGGTCTTGCTTTGACTTTCACGACCATGAAATTTTTGAGGATCACAGGCCAGTTATTTTGTAGAATGTCACTCCAACCAGGTTTGTCTATCATTTCCTCATAATTAGATTGAGGTCACGTACCTTGGCAGGAACACTGCAGAGGGAATGGTGTGTTCTCTTTGCATCCTAGCAGGTGGCATGATTTCAATTTGTCCCACTGCTGGGATTACCTGGTTAAGGTGGCATCTGCCAGGCCTCTCCATTGGAAAGTTGCTCTTTTTCTCCTTTGTAATCATTAAGTATTTTTGAAAGAGGTACTTTGAAATTTAGAGAATCCATTCTTCAAATGCTGAATTTATTGATAAGTCCGTACACAGGTTTTCTTACAAAGTAGGTGAAGCTGTGTGAGAACTCTTAGTTTTCTTTTTTATTCAGCAGGTTCTAATCCATGACTATCACTTCTTAAATTTTGAAATTAACTCAGATTTGGCCAGTGGGAACCCCTTCAAACTGACTCTGGGTCCTTTTGGCATGTTTTCATCACTCTTTGAAGACTTCTTTGCTTTCTAACCCAAGATGTTCCAGGCTCATGTTAAACATTCCTGCTCCAATCCTATAATCAGCCATTTCTCCAAGCAGCTGGGGTTCCTTTTAGTGGAAAATGGGATATAGAAGCCAAGATCTAGAAACCTGATACACTCATTGCTATTGGAATATTGCTGTTCCCAGGCACCCTCTCCCTCTACTATGAACAGAACTAGGAAATAGATGTGCATATGTATGTGCACACACATATGTATATAAATACACACGCATGCATGCCTTTTGCAAAGATTTTATTGCTATTTTTATCGGTCCTTATTAAAATCCATGCATTCACACCAATACTTCTGATTCCGGTCTAGCATCACAGGGTTAATTCTAGCTGTCTCCTTTCCAATATCTGTAACGTTCTTCAACAGTGAGAGCTGCTGGGGGCCATTCTCCTGAACATACTTATTTCATCAATCCTCCTATATTCAACCAATCAATACAGGAAGGGCATCCCAGAAACAATGGATGCCCTTCTCACCTCTCCTGGGCTCTGGCACAGCACACCAGACCCTCCCTCCTCATCCTACTCAGTCAGGCTCTGATACCCCTGGCCAGGCCAACACCTTGCTGAGCCCACTTAATAGCCTCTAGGACTGAACTGTTCAGGAAGGAAAAGAGAGAGAAAAGAAGAATACTTTTAAAATTAAAAAGAATTAATGTAAAAATGTATTTTTTAAAGAATATCAGTTAAGTTAGAACTTGTAATAATTCAGAGGGCCAAACTAAAGTTCAACTTCGCATCATCTATGAAGAACAGGTTTGCTAAGTAAATTAATAGTGTAAACAAGCTTGTAACCCAGATATTTAACCTACTTAAGAAAACTAATTGTTTTCAAGCACTTTAAAATCACTGGGCATGTACTTGCCTTTAGTTATTGTCTAGTTACAAATGACTTCTATTTTATTTGTTATAGCTTTGATAAGCCTTGTGATTATGCTTTAAGAATTACAACTTAAACTCAATACAGTTTAGATCCTTTAAAAATGTCTTTATTAATCAATTGGTTTTTCAATTAATCACCTGAAATAAAACTTTTTAACCATTCAGTGATTTTTCTTTTTTAGTTAATCTGTCATGTTGCTTAAAAAGAAAAAATGGGCCGGGAATGGTGGCTCATGCCTGTAATCCTAGCAGTTTGGGAGGCTGAGGTGGGAGAACCACTTGAGCCCAGGAGTTCAAGACCAGCCTGAGCAGCATAGGGAGATCCTGTCTCTGCTAAAAGTTTTTTTTAATTAGCCAGGCGTGGTGGCACATGCCTGTAGTCCCAATTACTTGCGTGGCTGAGACAGGAGGATCTCAGCTTGCGCCCAGAAGGTAGAGGCTGCAGTGAACTATGAATCGCACCACTGAACTCCAACCTGGGCAACAGAACAAGACTTGTCTCAAAAAAAAGAAAGAAAAAAAGAAAAACGCCTTTCGGCTGGGTGCGGTAGCTCATGCCTGTAATCTCAGCACTTTGGGAGGCCGAGGGGGGTAGATCATGAAGTCAGGAGTTTGAGAACAGCCTGGCCAACATAGTGAAACTCCGTCTGTACTAAAAGTTCAAAAAATCAGCCTGGGTGTGGTGGCAGGCACCTGTAATCCCAGCTACTTGGGAGGCTGAAACAGGAGAATCGCTTGAACCCGGGAGGTGGAGGTTGCAGTGAGCTGAGATCAAGCCACGTGCTGCGCTCCAGCCGGGGGCAACAGTGTGAGACTGCCTCAAAAAAAAAAAAAAAAAAAAGAAAAACACCTTTCAGTGGCCGGCCAGGGACGCTCCCAAAGACCTCCTATTCTGCACACCATCAGCACAGTCTCATTCTCCTGTTGTTTATTATGAATGCAGTGCTGAGGGTACCATAAAGCCAGTAAGCCGTTCCTGTCATCTGCATCCACATTTTAAGACACTCCACTTTATAAAACAGGGATTCAACCAATCAATTAGCAAATTATTCTGCACTGTGTTTAAGGCAGCTTGGGAAGAGAAGAAAATTTTGGTGGAGTTACAGCACCCAGTTCCTCCACCTCCTCATGTGTACATGGCTGCAGCCTGGTCACTGAGCTGTCAGCACTCCTTTTTTCTTATGAAGATAAAACCATCCTCCACATCAGGTTGTCAGGAGGACTAAATGAGGTAATGGAAGTGTGTGCAGCATAATAGGCACTTAATGAATCAGTTCATGTCCCTTCCCTCCCACCAGAGCCTTATGGAAAAACTCAGCATGACTCAGAGCAATGTTTTAAAATCTGGTTACACAGAACCTCAGAGAGAAGCTACTGCAGAGTAAAGGTCATAACTGCGAGCCTGAACCACGTCTGCCCTATCACTGCCTCTGACCCAAACAAAGGGAAACCAGAAAAAAACACCGGCAAGAGTTCCATAATCTAAAACTGAGCAACCAACTCATCCCTGCCTCAGGAGAATAGAAATATTCTAAGAGAAAGAAATGAAGAACAAATAAGCTGTTTTTTCTACCCTGACTTCCAAATAAAAGTGCCAACAAGTCCTAGAGACTCCAACGAGGCCCAGTTTGAGGGTCCTGGACCACTGAGGCACTCATTTATTCAGTGGTGGGTTATCTGGTTTTTACCTCTAGCTCTATTAAGTACCAGTAACTATTAGGATTTAACATGTGATAGAAGAAGATCACATTATTAAAAATCCATTAGAAAGCCCCACCTCTACAAAAAAATTAGCCGGGCATGGTGTTGGAGCCTGTAGCCCCAGCTACTCTAGTACCTGAGATGGAAGGACTGCTTGAGCCCGGTAGATTATGGCTGAGATTGTGACACTGCACTCCAACAGACTGAGACCTTGTCTCAAAAAAAGAATCAGAAATCCATTAGAGGTAAGCAATTTTTAAAATCAAAGGTGTTAACAATATGATGCACTATGGGCCAACCTAGCCCATAGTAAAAAGAAAAAAAAGTGTATTAAAAAGAAAAAAAAAGGCTGGACGCGGTGGGTCACGCCTGTAATCCCAGCACTTTGGGAGGCTGAGGCAGGCGGATCACGAGGTCAGGAGATCGAGACCATCCTGGCTAACATGGTGAAACCCCGTCTCTACTAAAAATACAGACAAAAAAAAATTAGCTGGGCGTGGTGGTGGGCACCTGTAGTCCCAGCTGCTGGGGAGGCTGAGGCAGGAGAATGGTGTGAACCTGGGAGGCGGAGCTTACAGTGAGCTGAGATTGCACCACTGCACTCCAGTCTGGGCGACAGGGCAAGACTCCATCTCAAAACAAAACAAAACAAACAAAAAAAATAAGGCTGAGGATGGTGGCTCATGCCTATAATCCCAGCACCTTGGGAGGCAAAGGCAGGAGGATTGCCTGAGGTCAGGAGTTTGAGACCAGCCTGGGCAACATATCAAGGCCCTGTCTCTACAGAAAAATTTAGCCAGGTGTGGTGGTGTGCACCTGTAGTCCTAACTACTTGGGAGGCTAACCCAGGAGGATTGTTTGGCTCGAGTTTCAGGCTGCAGTGAGCTGAGATCTTGCCACTGCACTCCAGCCTGGGTGACAGAGCAAAGCCCTGTCTCTAATAAATTAAAAAAGAAGAAGAAGACAAAGGCAAAAAAGCTAGTCCCTAATAGTGAATCAAGCAGAGCTGGAAAGGTCCCAGAGCAGGTTAGACATTTCAAACACGTGGCCTCAAAAGAAAACACTAGGATCAGGAATGAATCTAAGAATTCTCAGTTAATAATGCCAGATGATTTATTTGCTCTATATTTTCAATATCTGAAATATCTAAACTTCCTTGGCATGTAAGATGATGTACTTTTGGTGTGTTGTTTCTTTTAAAACCACGATAATTTGTTTACATTCAAGAAAATATAGTGGCAATCCTTCCAAACTGCCTCAAGAGCAAACCTAGACATTTAAAAAATGCAAACAAAAAAGGTATCATGAATATACATTGTCTCTGCAAATAATTCTTCTTCACACAGAAGGATAAAGCTGTCTGCATGTGTCATTTGCAAAGCCTCTGTGCTTCCAAAAGGCCTCCAAGCAAGGTTTAAAGGAGGGCTCCCAGCAAAGTTTAAAGCAGGTCTCCCCTGGGTTTACAAAGGGCCTAGACCCTGAGTGATATAGCACAGGACTCAGACGTCCTCCCCAAACCACTGCAGACACACCAGTGTTCTGCAGCAGGAAACACCAGTTCCCCTCCTTTTAGGGACCATAGTGCCTAAAAGTCTCCCCTTCCCCAAGCTGGTGGAGGGGCCAGCCACTCTGGCTTTTCTTCTCTATTGGTGGGGGGAGGACAAGTAAACAAAGAAGCTGCTACAGCTCAGAGAATTCACAGGCTGATTGCATTTAAAGCCTTCCCCAATTGTGAGATGTTAGGCATTCTTTGTTTCCTATTAAAGGACATTCAAGCACGTGCAAAGCAGGTGGGGAAAACTAAGAGTTCTGTATCAAGGACACTGCTACCTGAAATACAGATATTTCTTCTAAAAGGGAGGAGACAGTTCACAGCCCCCTTCCACACCACACCAAATATTTCTTCTGGAAGGAAGGAAAGCTGGCCCAGCAACTTCAGGAAGCTACTGCAATGCTACCTGGCCTGGGAGAAGTATTTTGTCTGGTTTCTTCCTAGGGCAGAATACCATAATGCCCAAGCACAGAAGCTCAGCAGCCGAGGCCATCGGGGTCACTTCCTACTTGTGTAGCCTCAGGCAACACAGTCTCTCCACACCAGCTCACAGGGTCTTCATGAAGATGAAATGAGTTAGCACGGGTAAAGCACGCAGGACACTCTGCCTGGGGTTCACCACAGGAAGTGCTATCTTCAGCCCTTCCAAGATGTAAATTCCCACCTCCTCCAACCCAGACTCCTTCTTCTTTTCCTTTTCTTCAGACCGTTTGCCTGCCCCTGGTTCTTTTATTCTCAACCTAACATGCACTGTCATGCATATTCACCAGCATTCTCCAAAGACCTTGCCCCCGGTTATCCCACACTACCCTTCTAAGCCTATCCTCACGCAACCTCAGACAAACCCCAACCCCAACTAACTGTGTTCTTCACCTTTCCTTGCTGGGAAAAAAAAAACCCTGCACAGCCACAGATCACTGCAATTACATATAACGCATCTCCTCTCTCAGTGAAGCTCTTAGGGCTGGCAGCCGGTTCTCCTTGCAGTCTTTTTTTTTTTTTTTGGAGGGCGGGTGGCGCTGTTCCACATGTTTTATCTTACTTCAAGTTCTTTTTCCCACTCAGACTTCACCTCCTATTCCTACTTTACAGAAACAGTGAATGCTTCCCAGGAGAACTCCCTCAAACACCCTTCCCTCCATTTCCATATTTACTTTTCCTTCTCTGAGACTAACCTGTCATCTAGGCAGCAAATCTCTCCCTATGCCTCAGGTCTCTTCTCTGAGGGGAGATTTTTCTCCCTAGGACATCTTCTCTTCCAGGTACAAGCCAAGTAACTTTATCAAGTGCCTACGGAGTGCCAGGCTGCAGTTACAGATGACGGAAGTAGAGCTCATCCTCACGCCTTCAATGCTTACCTCTCTGCTAGCTCCTTCCTATTTGTGCTTCAAAAGGGAAGCCCAACCAGGGCAGCATTTTTCAATCTATTTTTGCTCACTGCTTTATCCCCAGAGACCAGCATAGCTCCTGGAGCATATGAGGCACTCCATAATTATTTGCTGAGTTGTTTCAAGTCATCTTTGATTCACTTATTCATTCAACAAATGCTCACTGAGCACCCTCTGTCAGAAGCTGTGCAGGTCCTGGGGTGACACTGATGAGCCCTGTGAGTTCCTGCTGGAGAGCTGCTCAATGTATTGCCAGGAAGAGACCCAAAAACCCATGAGGAGACTTCGCCACACGACAACAAGAAGCAGGATGAATAATGTGCTCGGCTGCTCGGGCTCACTGCAGCCTGATGGATGCCAGTGCTCCTCAAGGCCAAATCTAACTAACCTCATTCAGGGCTTCCCAAGCTGACCACTGGGGCGCCGGCCCTAAAATCCTTCCTTTTCGGGTTTCTCTTGCACCATCCTTTTTCCTGCTCTCACCCTGCTCCTCCGAGCAACTCCTAACGGAGCACTGTCACTCCCATGGCCTAAAGGACCACCTCTGTATGTAAGTAAATGGCTCCCAAGCTTCTGCCTTGAGCTCCAGACCCTTATTTCTGCCTGCCAAGTTATATTAAACGTCTGGCAAATCTAAACATGTCCAAAGCCAAACACATTGCCTTCTACCCCTGCTGTTCATCCCACCACATAGCCCAAACCCCTGCTCTACCCACTGACCGTCTACCCCAATTCATGGCATCATCCCTTCCCCCAGCCTGGGGCTGATCTAGGACCCCTCCCTTTTTCTCACCATAGCTGGTGGACTCATCCCACTTTGGAAGGAGCTCGAAAATCTGGTCTTTCCTTTTTTTTTGAGGCAGTCTCGCTCAGTCTCCTAGGCAGGAATGCAGTGGCGCGATCTCGGCTCACTGCAGCCTCCGTCTCCTGGATTCAAGCGATTCTCATGCCTCAGACTCCAGAGTAGCTGGGACTACAGGTGTGCACCACCATGCTTGGCTAATTTTTGTATTTTTAGTAGAGACAGGGTTTCACCACATTGGCTAGGCTGTCTCGAACTCCCAGCCTCAGGTGATCCACCCGCCTTGGCCTCCCAAAGTGCTGGGATTACAGACATGAACCACCGTGCCCGGCCTGGTCTTTCCATCTTTATGGTCACTACCTTAATTTATGTTCTCCACTTGTCCCTCTTGCTTTGACTGCCTGTCCCTTCCACTGGATCCTTAACATGAAAATCAGTGGAAGCAAGTTTAGTTTTTAAAACTGCTTTCTACGGGATAAAATCCGAATTTCTGGGCCAGGCATAGTTGCTCACACCTGTAATCACAGCTGGGTCTTATCTCAGCACTTTGGGAGGACAAGGTGGGAAAATCACTTGAGGTCAGGAATTCGAGACCAGGCTAGGCAAAAAAGCAAGATTCTATCTCTAAAAAATAAAAATAGGCTGGGTGCGGTGGCTCACGTCTGTAAGGCAGGTGGATCACTTGAGGTCAGGAGTCTGAGACCAGCCTGGCCCATATGGCGAAACCCCATCCCTACTAAAAATACAAAAATCAGCTGGGCGTGGTGGTGCATGCCTGTAATCCCAGCTACTGGGGAGGCTGAGGCAAAAGAATTGCTTGAACCCGGGAGGTGGAGGTTGCAGTGAGCTGAGATCGTGCCACTGCACTCCAGCCTGGGCAACGGAATGAGACTCTGTCTCTAAATAAATAAATAAGCTGGCCATGATGGCACACATTTGCAGTCTTAGCTACTCAGGAGGCTGAGGCAGGAGGATCGCTTGAGCCCAGGAGTTCAAGGTCACAGTGAGCTATGATCACACTATTGCACTCCAGCCTGGATGACAGAGTGAGAACCTGTCTTGTTTAAAAAAATAAAAATAAAACAAATTTCTTAGAATACAAAAACCAATCAAATTACAACTCCAAGCTACCCTTCCGCTCTCCTCCAAAGAGTTAACCCTTGTGCCCCACTAATATCTCACCATTTCCCACTCTCCCACTCACTCCCTAACTCTTTGTCCTTGTTTATTCTATTTCTTCTGCCTGAAATAGGGCAGGGAAGAGACCTGGTAAACACCCAATTCCAGTAATAACAATAATGAAAACAGTAGCTAACACTGACCCAAGCAACATGTCAAACACCTGCAACAAGTTCTCACTGAATCTTCACAATCACTCTTCGAGGTGGGTACTATTACTATCTCCTTATTTTACCAATGAGAAAACCGGGGCACACAGACGGCACAGCTGCTCAACACTGGGCTGATCTGACCACACAGCTGTCCTGACTTCAGAACCTCAGTTCTTAACCACTCCACCACACCAAGTGACTCCCATCTGCCCATTAAGACCCAGCTCAAATGTTTCCTCCTTGGGGGAGACTTTCCCATTCCCTTCCTCTTCTCTATCCTCGAGGATCCCGCAGCGCCGTCTTTATTATGGGCAGCCTCATTGTGTGTCTGTCTGTTTGCATTACTGGTTGAGTTCCAAAGATAAAAACTAGGTCTTTTTACCTTCTTATTCCCAGCACTATACAGTGCTCGACACATTAAATATGTTCAACAAATACTGATGCAGTAAACACATCTTTCCAATCACACAGGACCTAGATTATACCAAGCTCCAATTCAAGTCTACCCAGCATGCCAATGCTTCCAAACACCCGACACAGCTAACCATAACCTCTCCTCTCCTCCCCTCTCTGCCCCAGCACCTCTTCGAAAAGGAGAAGGAGCAGGCCTTGCTGGGGCAGCCACTCCCACAACCAGCTGATAGCATTATCACACCAGGGCAGGCCAGGGAGCTGCTGGCCATGGCCCTCCTGATTACAGGAGTAAAGTGCATCCAAGAAGCACTTTCTCTCCCTGAGACAGGGACAGAGGGGGCATTTGATGTGGAGTTGCCAGATTTAAGGTCTTTGTCATTTAAAATGCAACAGCAGAAGATGGACATGAAAATTAAAATGTACATAATATGATAGAAAATCTGCCATGGCCATTTTCATAACTCATGAAGAGCCAACAGGCTAATATGTATACAAGTAACACAGATATGTAAGTTTTATAACCTACTTGCCGTTTTACATAATCACCAAGACTGAATCAGATAAATTTTGCTGTAAGTTTTGAGTACTATTCTAGATGCTACAACTGCTCAGCACCTAATGGAGTGGGCTTGGTTTTTCTTTTTTCAGACACTAATGTAGAATGGTTATCTGCTCACAGTATATTCAGATGGAACAAAGTAATTTTTTAAAAGGCTGAGTCATGAAATCATTATCTTGGTAGTCAATAAATAAGAATGAAGGAAAGTAGTCCCAGACTTGAAATAAGGTTTATTCCTATGTGAGGCTAATAAAACCGGCAAGCACATAGTTAATTGTAATACATGCTAAGATGGTCTATAATTAGGATGTGGTTCCCAAATGCCAAACTTTAGCACCTGTGATGATCTATGGGGGAAAAAGGAAACAATAATCATCTTCATAAAGCTTTATTCAATTTAATGAGATGGCTCTTATTATGAGACTGTTCATTCTACTTTTTTGTTAAAAATTTTTTTTTCTTTGAAATGATGGTAACAAATGGTAAGTTTCAAAAATGCCTTTACTTGGCAAATTTCAAACCAGTAACTTATGATGGATCCCAACGTGTCTTTTTCAACCTTACAGTTCCCTGAAACCGAAGTCTGGGAACCACCATATTAAAGTGTTTGAAGAGACCTGGGAAACACCCAATTCCAGTTTGCTTAAGACCCAGTTTTAGAAAGGGATAATTGAAATGGAAAGCTAGTCAAGCATTTCCCCAAATGGACACTAAAAAACAAAAACCTGGCATTTTTAAGATTTTACATACACATCACTAAGATTTCCAATGCACATTCCCATCTTAAAGACGCTAAGAAATCCTGTAGCAAGGAAAGGCCAGTTTAATTCAGTTTAATCAGGAAAGAAACCTTTTTTTTTGGGGGGGGGCAGACAAATCTATTAGTACCCCAACAAACAGTGGGAAATGCTGAACTAATCAAATGTACGGAAGTGTGTTCTGAAAACAGAACATATTACTAGTTGAGAGACGTGCCTTGGTGAAACCTGGAAGCTGGAAGACAGCACAGCAGTGTTTTCCATGAGGCTTTTCCAAAAGAGAATACATAATCTCGTAGCTACAAAGGTGCTTCCCACTTCGGTTTCTCTAATATCTGGGGGAGAAAGTATACACACATATTCATTTCTCAATATAAATGTATCAATAGCCACTTCTCAGTATGGATGGCCAATTCAGTTTGATCAGAATGAGATCCCCCGGACGGGGAAGACAACACTCTGGGCATCAAAAATATCCATCTTCTACATGCTGAAGTAACAAATTAACATTTTTTTTAGTCACTAACAAATCTGGTTGATATGATAACTGAGTGGGACTGATAAATGATTCTTAAACCAGCAAAAGTGGGGATCATATGCTGAAATGGGGCAACTCATGAGTAGTGCCTTCTAAATGTTTTGAAACCATGGTAAGACAACCCTCAGTGATCATTAAATCAATTTAGTGGGTTGGAATTAGCTTGTTAGGGTTTTGTTCTGTACCATACAAAGTGGACTTAAAAGACTGTATCTGACTACACACACTTATTATCAGAAAGTAAATACTTCTGCTTCAGCGTAAACATTCACATGTCTATGGATTTCAATACAAATTGAATTTTTTATAGTAGAGCCAATCAAAAAGTTTAAAAGCCACTGTTCTAAGCTACGTAATTATCTACAGTTTATAAATGGGAACTTCTTGGCATTAAAAGAACAGCAATTATTTTCTGTAAGCAGAGGGGTAAAGGAAACAACAGCAAGAAGAGGCAACAACTGATCACAAGCTTCGCTGCCCTGGGATCCTGGGTAGGAGCGCACGCGATCACCTGCTAGGTCTCTGACCTTATTAAGGCATTAAAGGGCATTATTTCTGCTCACCACTATACAGTCTGGTTTTTATAAAGGCATAAATGAATAACCAAAATGCACTTCTAAAGAAAAACAAAAATGTAAGAAGTCATACTGATTAAACAAACAAAAAACAAGATTGAATAGCTGATATCCCAAACTCTGACAGGGCACTTCACAGAAAAATAAGCTTCTTTATGTCAACTGAAATGAAAGTATGTAGTAACCAAAAACCAGCACTTACTCTCTCCAGTGTGAACAAGGTTTGGTTCCAAGCAGGATTCAAGATCATTTCTTTATTTTTTTTTTTGAGACACAGTGTTGCTCTGCCGCCCAGCCTGGAGTGCAATGGTGTGATCTCAGCTCACTGCAACCTCCACCTCCCAGGTTCAACCAATTATCTTACCTCAGCCTCCCAAGTGGCCGGGATTACAGGCGCCCAGCTAATTTTTTGTATTTTTAGTAGAGATGAGGTTTCACCATGTTGGCCAGGCTGGTCTCAAACTCCTGACCTCAGGTGATCCACCCACCTCGGCCTCCCAAAGTGCTGGGACTACAGGCGTGAGCCACCGTGCCCGGCCAGATTCAAGATCCTTTCTATCTTTACTGGTTATCACTTAGATGGTCTAGTTGACAGCTGCAAAGCAGTCTCAATCAATGAGATAATTAAATGAAAGTCTTTGAACCTGCTTTTTATAAACTGAAAAAACCCACCCGTATTTAGTAAGTATGTGTTCAATTGGCCCAGGTCGGCAAAAAGTACACAATGAGTGTGACAATCTGGGGCTAAACGGCCTGCCTGCATATCACTGGAGAAAAGTGAGATAAGAAAAGTGAGAGACAAGCACAAGATAATTAGCCTGGTGGCACCCTCTCCCACCTCATACCTCCACCACACAGGGAGGCTGGGACACTGACTTAAAGCAATCCTAACTTCATCCCCACACCTGAAGCCACCACCTCACTGACTCCAGGGAGTGCAAAAGAAATTCACAAACAGGAACAGGAACGCTCCCACCCCTCCTGCTGGATCTGTTTTTAAGTGTAAGCCTCTGCACCAAGCATTTCAGAAGCATGGCACAAACCGGTATGTTTAGGAACTTCTACCAATGTACTATTCTGCTGACTGTAGCCCAAACACTATTTCAAATTTTGGAATCTGTGTACTTTCATAAAAAGTTTGTCTCCTCACATTCAAAATTAGAGATTTGACCCTTCTAATTCTAAAAATTCCACCAGGATAAGCCAACATGTATTCTAAGAAACACTAATCCTGTGAAATGCTTTGCGATGGTGCTAAACCATTTTGGGTATTTTCAGAGTGCACATCCGCTGTAAAGTAGCCTATTTTACTTTGCATAACCCTCCCTGTGCTGTCCAACAGAGTAGCCGCATGTGGCTACCGTGCACTTGCAATGAGACTAGTGCCACTCAAACTGAATTTTTAACTGTATTTTAATTAATTTAAATCTAAAAACTGACACATTTCCATTGCTGGAAAACTTTTGTATGTTTGGAAAAACTTGGGTATGTGAATCTACTTTTCCATGAAATAGTAGTAAGTTTTATGAAATCTAAAAGCAAATCAAGTATTTCCAATGAAAATTTTATGTTTGAACTGAAATGTGTTGTAAGCCTAAGATACACACCAGGTTTCAGTGTCTTGGTACAAAAAAATGTAAAATGTTGCGTTAATATTTTAAAATCAATAACACGTTGAATTGACAATATTTTACATATATTTGGTTAAAGTCGATATTATTGAAATTTCACTTATTTCTTTTTATTTTTATTTATTTATTTATTTTTTGAGACAGAGTCTTGTTCTGTCACCCAGGCTGGAGTTCAGTGGAGTGATCTCGGCTCACTGCAACCTCAGCCTCCCAGGTTCAAGCAATTCTCCTGCATCAGCCTCCCAAGTAGTTGGGATTACAGGCCACCACGCCTGGCTAATTTCTGTATTTTTAGTAGAGACGGGGTTTCACCATGTTGGCCAGGATGGTCTCGATCTCCTGACCTCGTGATCTGCCTGTCTCAGCCTCCCAAAGTGCTGGGATTACAGGTGTGAGCCACCGTGCCTGGACTGTTTTTACTTTTTTAATGTGACTCCTGGAAAATTTAAAATAACACACGTGGCTTGCATTCTGTTTCTACTGGGCGGTGCTAGTGCCATCGAATGATTCCCAAACCAACACTGGAACACCTCCCAACACCAGGTTCGGGAATGTTGCCATAACCAAATACTTTTCTTCCTGTGCAGCATTTGAACTGTTGACCACACCTGTGATTGAACAGTTCTTCCCTCATCTTCTGTGATGAGGAGTGACTGTCCTACAGAGCCACCGTTCTTTTTATCCTTTCCCAGGTCCTCTTTCTCTTCCTGTCCCCAAGGTCTCATTCTCAGTTCTCTTTTCTATTCTTTACACTCCCGTGGTGACCTCATCCTCTCCCTTAGCTTCGACTATCACTTCCACCGTGGAAGCCTTCCAAGTCTTTATCTCCACTTCTGACCTCTTTCTCAAGCTGCAGATCCACACTGCCAGCTGCCTGCTAACCAGTTCCATTGACAAGTCCCACCAAATTCTCCAATTCAGTAAGTCTGACCTGGAATGCATCATCTTCTTTTTGGTTGAAGATTCCCATTATTCACCTTAAAAACCTGGTCCCTAGTCCCATGGCCATAGCCTTATAGCAGGACCTTTCATAATAGTCCTTTTATCCCCTAATTGGCCTACCTTCCTCTCAATTCTTCCTTTAATCAGTGCCCCCTCACCAAGTCCTCCTCTGCACCATTGCCATATCAAAATTCTCACTGCACTGCCATCAAATTTTCAACAGGTCCCCACCGTCTACCATAGCAATACAAACTACTCAGCAGGCACTCAGCTCCTCTACACGTGTGCAACCTCCCCTCAATCCTCCCTGGACACACCTAGTCCTCCTCCACCTTCCTCTAGCTAAATACAGCCTGCCCTGAGTCTACTCATCACCATTCTGCCCAATCTGCAGGGTTCCACTCAAATACGAAGTCCTTAAGAAAGCTTTCTCTGATCAACACAGTTAAAATCAGTGTCTCTCCTCCCTCAAACTCCTTTGGTACTTCTAATAATCACTATGGTAATGAGAGTATATGGCCTTATCTTTATAAAATAGTATCCCCTTAATAGCACTGAATAGCACTTTGCACTGCATAGTACAGGTATGCCATCCTTGGACATCTTACCAAAGAAATCAACTCAAAAAGGAAAATCTTGCCAGGCGTCGTGGCTCACACCTGTAATCCCAGCACTTTGGGAGGCCAAGGCGGGCGGATCATGAGGTAAAGAGAACGAGACCATTTTGGCCAACATGGTGAAATCTCGTCTCTACTAAAAATACAAAAATTAGCTGGCCGTGCTGGCGCGTGCCTGTAACCCCAGCTACTCGGGAGGCTGAGGCAGGAGAATCGCTTGAACCCGGGAGGCAGAGGTTTCAGTGAGCCAAGATTGCGCCACTGCACTCCAGCCTGGCGAGCAAGACTCTGTCTCAAAAAAAAAAAAAAAAAAAAAAAAAAAAAAAAAAAATTGGTAAATTTGGAACTACTGATAACTCTTAAGTCTTTATCTCCAGACCAGACCTGTTTTAATTACTCCAGCCTTTCACCTGGATATCTCAGGATTCAATGATTCCAAAACTGAACTCATAATCTCAACCCCACACCTGTGCCTCATCTAAATGCACCCTAACTCAATGAATGGTGGCACCATTCCCGCAAGAAGCCAGCCAGAGACATAGGTGTTATTTTACATTTCTCCAACCCCGCCTTCTCATACCCAGTGACCAACTCCTCTGAAATCTTCCTAAATGCCTCTGGAACTCATTCATTTGTCCCCAACTCTGCTGTCAGTTCAGGCCACTATGACCTGAGATTACTATAGCATCATCTGGTCTTACATGCAATATCCCAGCCAGTTTCCACAGCACACCAGAATCATCTTTCAAAAATCCAATCTGAACAAGTGACTTTCCCACTTAAAACCCTTCAACTGTTCTCAGGAAAAAGACTTTCAAATGTGACTTATACACTCTTCTGCATCTGGTCAAGGCTTAGTTTTTCAGCTTACCTCTCATTTCTCAGATTATTTCTTCCCTTAAGCACACGACACTCCAACCATGTCAAAGTACTCTCTATGCTGTTCCCCAAACATGCCAATGTCCACTAGTGCCCCGTGGTCTTTGCAGAAGCTGTTATCTCTCTAGGTGTCCGTCCTTTGTAACCCCCCAACACCCTGAGCACCAGCCAGCCCCTTGCATCTATTCTCTAACTTCAGCAGTCGTGTCTGGAGAAAATCTTCACACTACTGCTAGGCTTGTACTTGTACTTATCAACACCTGGCATGTGAAAAGCACTCGGTAATTATTTGCAGAATGAATGAGTAAACAGATCATTTTCTAGGTTTTTTAAAAAACAAATTCCATCGTCAATGAATGAAAGCCATTTTTCTGTCACCTATATTAATTCAACAGCATTGTGTAAAGTGGGCAATGGACCTAAATTTTCATTTTGCCCACTGAGTCAAAACTGGTTGCTGGGCACGGTGGCTCATGCCTGTAATCCCAGAACTTTGGGAGGCCGAGGCAGGCGAATCACAAGGTCAGGAGTTCGAGATCAGCCTGGGCAACATGCTGAAACACTGTATCTACTAAAATATACAAAAAATTAGCTGGGTGTAGTGGCGGGCGCCTGTAATTTCAGCTACTTGGGAGGCTGACGCAGAAGAATCGCTTGAACCCAGGAGGCGGAGGTTGCAGTGAGCAAATATCACGCCACTGCACTCCAGCCTGGGCGACAGTGACTCCATCTCATATTTAAAAAAAAAAAAAAAAAAAAACCTAGTAATAAACAGAATTTACATGTGTGGGCTCAGAATAATCACAATGAGGGAGGAAATGCTGTATTCAATGTTCTCCTTTGCCTTGTAAACTCTAAGACCAATTCATTTGAAATTGCTGAGAACCTTCTGATGTAAAGCACAGAATGTATGAAAAACAGCCAAGTAAACGTGGATACAACACAGAGGCATAGCCTGAAGGAAACTGGAGAGTTATGAAGAGACGACATCAGACCACAGGAATGTAGGGACTTGAATAAAAAGAAAAGGCTCCGTGCTGCTCCTGTCCTTGTGCAGGCTAAAGCTCTGTGCAATCACTGTACAGGCTTCATGATCCTGGTAGCCATGAGAAAGAACAGAGCCATTCTGTGGGGCCATAAAAGCCTTTCTGGTTCATTCAACAAAGGGAGATACAGCAAACGGGAAGGAAACACTTACTAAGCACCAAGACTAGGTGCCCAGCCCTCACATAGAGCATTTCCTTTATGCGTCGCAACAATGTATTATCCCCATTTTGCTGGTGAGGAAACAAGCCTACCATCGTCACACAGCAAGTCCTGGTGACCTTATACTCACACATTTTCACTCAACATCTACTCCTGCCAAGCCCCTGTTCTAGATGTTGGGGATACAACAGTGAAGAAAACAGATAAGGTCTCTGCTCTCAGGAAACCGGACAGTATTGTTGAGAGAGACGTACCATACACAAATAATTTCAGATGGTGATACAATTTAGGAGTGTTAAAAAAGTAAAATTGAAGGATGTGATAAAATAACTAGGAAGGCAATTCTACGTTGCAAAGTTCTCAGAGATTATGCAAAAGATAATTTTGAAGAGATAGTGCACAGAGCTAAAGACAATGTTTAATAAAGTGACTATCAAGTCAAACCTTCAATGAAGTCTCCAAAACTACCAGAAGCAAAAAATTACCACTCATTCCCTGATTATCAGAAAAGATAACTACGGAGTTATCTCAGTCATAACCTAAAGCAGTAAGTTATATAGTTAGTCACCAGATGGCAAATATTTCCACATGAACCAAACTATTGAAGGCAAAAGGCCAACCAAATTAATTCTTAGATGCCCCAGCACCTATATCAGTGCATAATAAATTACTGCTGAATAAATATATGACGGAAAGAAAAAACAATGTTAAGATGTCACTGCCACGAGTTAAATAAATCCCTTTTCTGGCCAAGGGGCTTCAATTCACTCCACCCTACCCCCAACACCCGTCTTCATCACAAGAAGCAGGTGAGGAAAGTGGGATTAGAGTAAATCTACGAACAATACTGTACAGAGAAACAATTAGCATATGCTGTCCCTCTCCCCAGCCACCAGACAGAAACAAGTTCCACTTAAAGAAGTCTAATATCTAAATAACTAAAAATTATTAAATGGGGTAATTATTTTATTTATTTATTTTTTTTTGAGACGGAGTCTCCCTCTACTGCCCAGGAAGGAGTGCAGTGGCACAGTCTCGGCTCACTGCAACCTCCAACTCCTAAGTTCAAACGATTCTCCTGCCTCAGCCTTCCGAGTAGCTGGGATTACAGGCAGGCACCACCACCCTCGGCTAGTTTTTTAGTATTTTTAGTAGAGACGGGGTTTCACCATATTGTCCAGGCCGGTCTCGAACTCCTGACCTCGTGATCCACCCACCTCGACCTCCC
Source organism: Symphalangus syndactylus (assembly GCF_028878055.3). Lineage (NCBI taxonomy): Eukaryota > Metazoa > Chordata > Mammalia > Primates > Hylobatidae > Symphalangus > Symphalangus syndactylus. Next base: position 19,611,116 of record NC_072440.2, read on the forward strand.
AAAGTGCTGGGATTACAGGCGTGATCCACTGCACCCGGCCGGCTTTTTTTTTTTCTTTCGAGACATGGTCTCGCTGTTTCCTAGGCTGGAATGCAGTGGCGCGATCTTGGCTCACTGCAGTGTCGACTTCACCGGCTCAAACTATCCTTTCACCTCTCAGCCTCCTGAGTAGTTGAGATGACAGGCGTAAGCCACCATGCCCAGCTAATTTTGTTTAAAATTTCTTGTAGGGACAGAGTTTTGCCATGTTGCCCAGGCTGGTCTCGAACTTCTGAGCTCAAGCAATCAACCTGCCTGGGACTCCCAAAGTGCTGGAATCACAGGCGTGAGCCACCACGACTGGCCTATTTGGCTTCTTTAAGAAATTTTAAAATAAGGACTCTCCTAATGCAGATACTCGGATACTTCTGTAACCAGGAACTTGCTCTGCATATTGCACGTAAACTGCCAAGTTGTGACGATCTGTTTACCAATAATGCTGACCTGGTACTCCTTGAGGAAAAGGACAAAGTACATTCACCTATCTGCATTGCCTCAGGGCCGTGTCCAGCTTAAACTGCAGATGATCAATGATTATATGATCTGAGTTATAAAAATTAAAATCTCCCCAAACTTTTCAGTCATGGAGCAGCTGGGTAGGGTGAGGATCACCCTTATTCCTCAGGGTGGTCCTCAATAGCCAGAGCTGCTCAGTCTGCTCTGCAGAACCTGAAGGTCTCATCATCGCATAACACTATTTCAGTGTCTCTTGTAGAGCTGAAGAGCTGGAGAAGCCTTAGAAGTCTCTGCTTCAATGTTTGGAAGTTTATTTTTAAAAGGACCATCCGAGTGGCCATAAAGAATAACAAATGGCCATTCACAGCTGAAGAACAGAGCTGAGTTTGCACCATATATCAAAGATGCCAAAGCTTCCTTTCTGTGAACCAGATGGAATGACTGAAAAGCACTTTAAAATTGAGATACCACTTCTGATGAACGCTACCAATTTTTGTGATGTTTCAGTCATGAACCTGTGACATTTTTTTCTGAGACAGAGTAGTGTTGTGATATTATCACTAGTTGATCCAGCATTAGGAAATATGGATTGGAGGTTGGGTGGGGGGGGCGGTTAATAGGGATTATATTCACTTTCTCCAATAAGAAACTTCCTCTGCATACACCATCTCATTTTTAAAAAGTAAAACCACAAAGTGCAAGTTTCAACACCCCTGGATATTGCTCTTCATAACATCGGCCACATCTTTAAAGTTTTTAAAGCTTCAATTCACAGTACTCACAGAAAGAAAACTTCAGCAGAAGGCACATATTAAATACTATCCATCTGCACATTTAATTGATTACTCATTTTCATTTCCTTCTGGATGACCATCATGTTGGTGAGCCAGAAGGATTGGCTCTGCAGGATCTGAGATCCAAAATGGCAGTCGAGCTATCAACTCACCAGAGCCATAATGCTTCCCATATGTGAAGCCAGGTCTTATTTATCTCACCTTTTAATTATCTGGGGGAAAAGAATATTTATAAAAAACATTTCAAAGAATCAAGTGGCATTCATTGTATCATTCTCTGTTCTGCCTAAGAGGGCAGGTACTCTGCTCTGGTTCCTCCTCTCTGCAAACTGAATTAACCTGCCATTCATATGTTTACACAGCCACAAAAACAAGCTAATGGCAAAACACGGAAAGCCTAGGTTTTTCTCTCCTCTTCAGTAAGACCAACTTTAGGAAATAGGTGTAAAATGAATCATATAACAAGCAAACAAAAATCAGAGCTCTGATTTTCCTTTAGGTCTACCACAATGCAACACTCTCTATCACTAAGGTAATTTCTCTATCTTTTCCCTTTAAATTCAAGCTGTAAAAAAATTTAGAGATAACTTTGTTCCAGACTACCTCTTTAATGTAATGTTTCCAATCCTTCTTACACAAAAGCTGAATTTATATCATCAAAAAATTTACAGTGAATCTAAACAGGCACTTCTGTATTTATTACCATTACTAATATAACAACATTTTTTTTTTAAATAATAAAATCCTTGCTTGTTAGAGACAGAGGGCTTTAATTATCTTATGTATTCAAATGGAAAGTCTTTTTGTTAAATTAGCGTGAAAGTCCCTTCATCTACACACAATTGGCCCAAAGAAACAGGCCATTTTCAGCACAAGAGGCCAATCCATTTTAAGAGTGAATAAAGCTTTTGAAAGCACCACACACCCTCTTCCAGACTGTCAAATTTTCAAAATGGTCCAGCATTTTTTCCACTTTATCTTTTTTAACACTTTCAGGCCCAGTAAGCATCTCATAATTAGATTAATTAAAAAGGAAACAACAAAAAACACTGCTCCCTTCTGATCAAAATTATTCCATTTATGCTTAATTAGCTTTAATCCACGTCTACATATTTAATGATGGGGATATGACAATTCAATCCATTTGCATATTTTAAATGCCTTTTCTAAACTATACTTTGTAACAGATTTAGAAGAACAGTCTCTTTCTCATGCCAATATGCCACAGCATAAATCAGGAGGACACAAATTAGGAAAAAAAGAGAAAAGAAAACAAGGCCTCTCAGAGCCAGGGATGTGCTCAGGGGGGTGGAGTAATTTACCCAGGGGTGGGGGCAATTTACCCGCCACATCACAAACTACAATCCTTTCAGCCCACCAGACCGAGAAGCATTACATCACACTCTCACAATGATAGGGGGAGGAGGCTCTGAGAAAGCAAGTTTTCAGCTTTCTTTCCTCCCTGCTCTCAGGCTTCTAGAATCCTGCATTAGGAGTAATGGAATTTAACTTCAGGCACTGCACAGCTTCAGGGGTTACTAACAATCACATAGACTGCTACTTATACATGTGACCCTAAATGACCACTTCGCAGTGGATACATGGCCGAAACAGGCAACCACACACCCACACGATGAATTTATGCTGAAAAGCCCAGTTTTGCATCTGTGTAAAATTAAACAAAAATTTTATTTCGTGAGGAATGAAGAAGGCTAATACACAGGGAGAACTGATAAAGAAATAATTTCTAATCGCGGTGAATAGCTGTTCGTATCTTTAAAACACCATGTTTACAACATAGTCCTACCCTTTGGTTGAATCCACGATCAAAATAAAAGCGCATCTGGCTGCACATTTGAGAACACACACAGAGACCCAGTGCAAATGAGCGCGCGCAGAAAGGAGAGGGGTGAGCCACATATTGCTTGGGAGGTTTTCAAGCAGGGGAATCTACAAACCCCAAACCTCCTGGTGTTCACCCGCCCCCAACCTGATGTTTAAAATGTATTAGGTCTTACTTTAGGTTTTACATCTCTCTAGGAAGGAGGGCCCAGTTTAAAAAATAAAAAGATAGAAAAAGGCTTTCTCGTTCTAGGGCTTGCCCTCCCAGATCCTTTGTCGGCCTTAGCAGCCGAAAGAATGCAAACCCATTTATATTTATGCAAATTTTTGCAGCAGATTTAAGGGGGGAGGGGGAGGTCTGTGTTTTTTAAAAACCTCTTTCTAAATAGCAAATTTCCAATTACTCGCAGCTTCATTTATTGCAAGATAGAAACGATGATGAAAATCTGCATATACATTAAAAGTGCAATTAAATCACTTCAAAATCTAAATATTTTACCACGTCTTTTCCATTTCTAAAATGCCGAACCAAAGTACATCACGGGTCTGATTTACACAGATCCACGAAATGTCTGAAGCCAGTCTCCATGCTAGACAAATGTCGATTTGCAACACCACCAGTGAAAACGGTTAGACAAGATCCATATAAATCAATTGGTTTAAAAAAATTGAAAATATTTACCAACCTCATAAAGTGCAGCAGTGCTTAAATCCAGCAAATTGAGGCATACAAGGTAGAAATGGAAATGAAAAAAGGTCCAAAAAATGAATTCTTTTTGTCTATCTGTTTTTTTGTATTTTAAATATTCAGAAACCAGCAGAGACTCTGTCGGCCATTTTGGCTTGAACTAACTCTCTCTCACACACTCTCCCTCTTGCTCTCTCTCTCCCCCTCTGTCTCTAAAGGAAGCAGCTTTTTGTGACCTTCAAATAGAGGCAGATCATGTGACTTCGGGTAGGTTTGTCAATCAGGAAAGGGGAGGGAGCTGGAGCTGAGACTGCCTTAAAGGGGAAGCAGCCCTTTTCCACTCACTTTCATTTGTGAAATGCTGTTATCTCATACTCTCCGCCTACAGACACTGCATGTGAAAGTGGCAACAGCATAAGGGTAACAGATGAACAAAACAGAAAAACCTTTATTGGTTTATAGAAATATGCTCAGTTGCTAACGATTCTTACAGCTCCTGGATCTTCTCCTGGCTCGCTTGCTAGTTATTCTCTAGATGTTTGGGGCAAGCACAGGCTGGCAAACTGCTCTGTAAAAGGGGCTGAAACACAGCTCTACCAAACAAGAGGCTTTAGTTTTGAAAGACTGAGATGAAATACAGGGCACGACTGATCTCTAAGAAGCTCCTAAAATGTATAGAAAAAGACTGAAAGAAACGCACAAAAGTATAAACTGAACTGCAATTCAGAAAGGTTAAGTGACTTATCCCAAATCACACAGCTAAACAGCTGCAGAAGAGGGACTGGTTTCCCAATTCTGAACTCTACACTTATTGTTTTGCCTGTATGTGTGTTCAGTACCTCCTCCCCCAAACCCAAATAAAGACTATGCTTCAGCATTGCAAACGGAGTTTCTCTGGGCTAGGGCAGGTCTGAGTCATCTTTAATCCCCTCCCCCACCGCAGGAGGTAGCTCTGCAGCTGAGGGAGACTAGGCACTAAATTAAAACCTACCTGGTTTCCACCACTCCTAATCCCTTCTCCTTCCCATATACATCTCCACTCCTACCCACTTAAGAAACCCAAGCTCGGTTTGCATCTCCAGCCCCGTGGCTCACATGCTGTGTAACTTCAGTGCTAACAGCAAGTAACTAAGTCCCTTACCCATCCTCCCACCTTGCCTGGCCTCCGTTTTCACATTGGTAGCCGGCGGAGATTGGGCTTCCCTAAATGGTATCTTTGGTTTCTTTCACCTCTGAAACTCTGCACTTGGCTTCTTTGAGTAGTTCCGTTCATCTTTTCCTGGCCATCTCAAAAGTTCGCCTCCACCCTGGGAAGGCTTCTTGACCCTCCCAGTCCAGACCAGGCCCTCCTGTTAACACTCCCATAATATCCTTTACTACTTCTTCAGAGCAATGGTCATAATTGCAATTTACGAAAGAATGTGCTTAACATTAGTCTTCCCCAGTAGACTGTAAACTGTATAAGGAAAAACACCACGTCTTCACTGCTCTGTGAGTCTCCACACCAAACCCCACATTGGAGGTAAATAAATGAATAAATCAATGACTTGGACCCTATTCAGAAGGGCTGGGCTGAGTAGGAGGAAATCTGCCACCTGAATATAAAAAATGTAGGGGAATGAGGGTCACACAGTTCCCAGAAACTCGCATTCATCTATGTTTTAAGGACGGCTTCAGGAAAGAAAGTAACTAAAATGGTAAAAAGTGCATGAGGCCGGGTGCGGTGGCTCATGCCTGTAATCCCAGCACTTTGGGGGGCCGAGGCGGGCAGATCACCTGAGGTCGGGAGTTCGAGACCAGCCTGACCAGTATGGAGAGACCCTGTCTCTACTAAAAATACAAAATTAGCCGGTGTGGTGGCACATGCCTGTAATCCCAGCTACTGGGGAGGCTGAGCTCAGCAGGAGAATTGCTTGAACCCGGGAGGTGGAGGTTGCGGTGAGCAGAGATCGCGCCATTGCACTCCAGACTGGGCAACAAGAGTGAAACTCCGTCTCAAAAAAAAAAAAAAAAAAGCGCATGAGAATGCCCTGTCACTATCGACTCCACCTATCTCTATAAGCCAGAAAAGGGAGGATTCCCTAGTGTGCTTCTCCCATAAACTAGGCTGCCATGCCAGCCAGCAGACAACTGACAGATTCTAGAAACCCAGCTTTCCTTGAAAAGGAACCTATGAATGCTTGTAAAATCCCACACACTTGTTGTCATCCTGGCTTCTGGGTCTTTATACAGTTTCCCACCTTTGCTCTTTCCACTCAGATATGAGGACAGGAAAGGAGCTGTTTCATGGCAGGCAAAGGCCAATGCCTGGACAATCTGGCAGCCTGAATAGCTGTGGCTTAACAAGCTTCCACTGTCTTTGCCTAGCACTGAGTGAAATAGCCAGGCCCTGCACTGACAATTGAGATGCAGGAAAAAGCAGGAAACTCCTAGAATGGAAATTCTGATTATTTAGTCTATTTTTATCCTTCCAATACCTTCCAGATGAGTTACTGAAAGCCTACTTGCTTGTAGCAGGCTCGATTTGTAAAAATGTGTGGAGACTGAACATCCACCTTGTTTTAATTTGTGATGGACATGCTTTCTTTATGAAACTGAACTTTGCTAAGTCTCCATTCCCCAGTGTAGAATATTATTGTATACAAATGTTTATATGTGTTTGCCTTGTAAGTGTTAAATAGCAAACTGTATGAAAAGTTTGGAAACAGAACATTTTAAATAAAATATGGGTTATAATTTCAAATAATACGCTGAAAAAATATATATATATATATATATATTTTGAGACAGAGTCTTGCTCTGTCACCCAGGCTGGAGTACAGTGGCACGATATCGGCTCACAGCAACCTCCACCTCCTGGGTTCAAGCGATTCTCCCGCCTCAGCCGCCTGAGTAGCTGGGATTACAGGTGCATGCCACCATGCCCAGCTAATTTTTGTATTTTTAATAGAGACAGGGTTTCACTATGTTGGCCAGGCTGGTCTCGAACTCCTGACCTCGTGACCTGCCCGCGTCGGTCTCCCAAAGTGCTGAGATTACAGGCATGAGCCACTGCGCCTGGCCACTGAATATTTTTTCCTTAACCTCCCCATCATCTTTTCTATGCAATACCTCTAAATTTAATACAATTAGTCTAATCGTTTATCTAAAAGAAACAAGTGCAATAAATACATTATTTCTCCCTTGTGTTTCCAGACATAATAGATTCTGTGATAGATTTATTATACTTTTTTCATATTAACAATTAGACAATGTTTTAAAATTATGAGGTAAGGATACAAAGTAATAATTTTTTTTTTTTTTTTTTTTTTTTGAGACAGAGTCTCGCTCTGTCGCCCAGGCTGGAGTGCAGAGGCGCTATCTCGGCTCACTGCAAGCTCCGCCTCCCGGGTTCACGCCATTCTCCTGCCTCAGCCTCCCGAGTAGCTGGGACTAGAGGCGCCCACAACCACGCTCAGCTAATTTTTTTGTATTTTTAGTAGAGACGGGGTTTCACCGTGTTAGCCAGCATGGTCTCGATCTCCTGACCTCGTGATCCGCCCGCCTCGGCCATAAAAATTATTTTCTAAAACAAAAAACAAGAACATTTAAATGACTGTTATCTTTCAAAGCTGGCAACTTTGGAGGTTACACACCATTCCTCAAAATATTTTTATCAGAAAACAAGATTGGCCGGGTGTAGTGGCTTATACCTGTAATCCTGGCACTTTGGGAGGCCGAGGTGGGTGATCACTCGAGGCCAGGAGTTTGAGACCAGCCTGGCCAACATGGCAAAACCCCGTTTCTACTAAAAATAACAAAAATTAGCTGGGCATGGTGGCACACACCTGTAGTCCCAACTACTCAGGAGGCTAAGGCTCAAGAATCACTTGAACCCAGAAGGTGGAGGCTGCAGGTTGCAGTGAGCTGCAGTGAGCGAGGTTGCACCACTACCCTCCAGCTGGGGCAGTAGAGCAAAACTCTGTCTCTAAAAAAAAAAAGAAAAAGAAAAAAAAAGAAGAAAACAAGATTGAAAAATAATGAACTGAACTGAATATTTAACTCAAAAATCTAGAAAAAGGCTGGGCGTGGTGGCTCATGCCTGTAATCCCAGCACTCTGGGAGACCGAGCCAGGCGGATTACCTGAGGTCAGGAGTTCAAGACCAGCCTGGCCAACATGGTGAAAACCCAACTCAAAATACAAAATTTAGCTGGGCACTGTGGTACATGCCGGTAATCCCAGCTACTTGGGAGGCTAAGGCAGGACAATTACTTGAACCTGGGAGATGGTGGTTGCCGTGAGCTAAGATCATGCCACTGCACCCTAGCCTGGGCAACAGAATGAGATTCTATCTCAAAAAAAAAAAAAAAATATATATATATATATATATTTTATATATATATATATATATATAATATATATATGTTCAAAAATCTAGAAAAAGAGTTAATAAACCCCAAAAATGAATAAATATAAAAGCAAGGCTGGCCGTGGTGGTGGCTCATGCCTGTAATCCCAGCACTTTGGGAGGCCAAAGTTAGAGGATTGCTTGAGCCCAAGAGTTTGAGACTGAGCAATAAACATAGTGAGATCTCGCCTCTACAAAAAAAATTAAAAAAATTAGCCATTAGCTAGGCTTGGTGGGGTATGCCTGTGGTCCTAGCTACTCCGGAGGCTGAGGTGGGAGGATCACTTGAGCCTGGGAGGTCAAGGCTGCAGTGAGCTGAGATCACGCCACTGTACTCCAGTCTTGGCAACAGATTATATATATATATATATATATACGTGTATATATATATATACGTGTATATATATATATACATATATATATACACGTATATATATATATACACGTATATATATATACACGTATATATATATATATATGTTTTGTTTTGTTTTTGGGCACAGATATAAAGTAACAGCCAAAAAAAAAAAAAAAGAGTAAACTAATTAATAAAAACAAAACTAGGCCGGGCATGGTGGCTCACACCTGTAATTCCAGCACTTTGGGAGGCCGAGGGTGGATCACGAGGTCAAGTGATCAAGACCATCCTGGCCAACATGGTGAAACCCTGTCTCTACTAAAAATACAAAAATTAGCCAGGCGTGGTGGCGTGCACCTGTAGTCCCAGCTACTCGGGAGGCTGAGGCAGGAGAATTGCTTGAATCCGGGAGGCGGAGGTTGCAGTGAGCGGAGATCGCCAATAGAGCGAGACTCCGTCTCAAAACAAAAAACAAAAAACAAAACCAAAAACTGTATTTTGTTTTAAAAAATTAAATAAATGTAGATAATTCTGCCAAAAATCTGATCAATTAAAAGAGAGAAGTCACAAACATTAGGGCTGAGAAAGAGGGTATCATACCTGCAGATTTAGAGAAAATCTTTTAACGCATGTTAGAATTATATGTAATTTTACATAAACTTGAAGATTAAATAAGATGGATGATAGTCAAAGAAAATAGAAGTTACCAAAATCAACTCAAGAAAAATTAGGGGAAAAACAACCCATAGCAGAAATCTCTAAGATCTTCAAAGAATGAGCCACTAAAACAACAGCAAGCCCAATTTTCTAAGTGAATGCTATCTAACTCTTATTGAACAGATAATTTCCATGTTATCCTTACTGTTCCAGGAGGTACAAGGATAAAAGGAAAAGCTTCCTACTTTCTTCCATGAGGCTAACATATTCCTGATATGCATTTGGACTAAGATGGTACAAAAAATAAAACTAAACTAATGTTCACTTGTGAAGACAGATGCAAAAATACTAAGTAAAATATTATCAGATAGAACCGAGTAGTTTTAAGAGAATAATTCATTACGACCACGTAGGCTTTACACCAACAATACTACACCAACAATACAAGGATGGTTAAATTACAACCATACAGGGACAGTTGAACTAGCTATTAACATTACTCTTCATTTGTTCAATAAATATGTACTAAGTACGTTCCCTATCAGACTCTGTGCTAAGTGCTAGGGATGCAGCAGTGAAGCAGAAGGTTCTCGTCTATATGGAGCTGACATCCTCACAGGAGAAGGAATTCACTGAGAAGGGAATAAGCAGTTTGACAGGATATAGAATAATTGAGAGAGGCTCACTTTAGATAATGTGCACAGGGAAGGCTTTTCTCAGGAGCAACATTTAAGCTGAGTTGAAAAGCAAATGTTTAGGCCGGGCGCGGTGGCTCACGCCTGTAATCCCAAAACTTTGGGAGGCCAAGGCAGGCGGATCTCCTGAGGGTCAGGAGTTTGAGGCCAGCCTGGCCAACATGGTGAAACCCCATCTCTACTAAAAATACAAAAAAAAAAAAAAAAAATTAGCTGGGCATGGTGGCGTGCCTGTAATCCCAGCCACTTGGAAGGCTGAGGTGTGAGAATCACCTGAACCCAGGAGGCAGAGGCTGCAGTGAGCTGAGATCGCGCTACCGCACTCCAGCCTGGGCAACAGAGAGAGACTCCATCAAAAAAAAAAAAAAAAAAAAAAAAGAAAAGAGAAAGAAAAGCAAATGTTTGAGTGGTCAATAAACAACAGAAATGATCAGGAGGCTAAGACCTGTGAGCAGGGGATAGAGGCATGAAATGAATCTCAAGAGGTAGGAAGAGCTAGATCATACTGAGTCCTTCAGTCCACAGTAATGATTTCTCTTTTGGAATAGTGGAAAGTCACAGAAGAGTTTTCAGCAGGAAAACAAAACAGCGCCATTTTATCCATTAGTTGCTTTCCACTGAATGCCTAGGGTCCATAAGCTTTTCTGAGACTTACAAAAATGTTTGGGATCTAAAAAAAATACAAGTTCAAAATACAAACAAAAAATTTTAACCACAAAAATTAATAAATGCTTAAATGTCCTTTATAACCACTCAGCAGTCCATTCATTGTTAAATTTAGCATTTATGGCCGGGTGCGGTGGCTCACGCCTGTAATCCCAGCACTCTGGGAGGCTGAGGCAGGCGGATCACAAGGTCAGGAGATCGAGACCATGCTGGCTAACACAGTGAAACCCCATCTCTACTAAAAATACAAAAAATTAGCCGGGCGTGGTAGCATGCACCTACAGTCTCAGCTACTCGGGAGGCTAAGGCAGGAGAATCGCTTGAATCCGGGAAGCGGAGGTTGCAGTGAGCTGAGATCGTGCCACTGCACTCCAGCCTGGGTGACAGAGTGAGACTCCGTCTCAAAAAAAAAAAAAAAAAATTAGCATTTATAAAATGTTCATCACTTTTGAAAACAATTGTCACTTTGCAAAAATTCCTATACATACATATATATAAACATACATATATAGATACATATATGTGCATATATGTACACCTACATAGGTGTATATGCCTATATATGTCATATATGTGTGTATATATACACACATATATGTACCTATATAGGCATATACACCTATATAGGTGTGTGTATATATATATACGTATATATATACACACACCTATATAGGTGTATATGCCTATATAGGTACATATATGTGTGTATATATACATATATACCTATATGTATACATATATACGTATACGTATATATATGCATATATACCTATATGTATACGTATATATGTATACGTATACATATGCATATATACCTATATGTATACATATATACGTATACGTATATATAGGCATATACGTACATATACGTATATATATACACCTATATATGTATGTTTATATATGTATGTATAGGAATTTTTGCAAAGTGAGAATTGTTTTCAAATGTGATGAACATTTTATATACATATATGTATGTATGTATGTTATGTTTATATATGTATGTATAGGAATATATATATACATATTTTTTTTTCCCCCCCTTGAGATAGGGTTTTGCCCTGTTGCCCAGACTAGAGTGCAGCGTAGACACGAACATGGCTCACCACAGCCTCAACCTTTCAGGCTCAAGTGATTCTCCTGCCTCAGCCTCCCAAGTAGCTGAGACCAGAGGTGTGTGCCACCATGCACAGCTACTTTTTCAATTTTTTGTTGACAGAGTTTCACCATGTTGCTCAGACTGATCTCCAACTCCTGGGCTCAAGCAATCCTCCTGCCTCGGACTCCCAAAGTGCCAAGATTATAGGCCTAAGTCACCATGCCCAGCCCCTAAATATGTTACCTGTTAAGAAGTCTGAGATACTACTTATGAATTAGTTACTTGTAGCCAAAGAATTTCAGAAGCAGAATTATGAAAAATTCTTTTAAAATGTGACAGCAAAAATAAATAGATAAATCCATATATTTAATATGGGATGTGTCTACGTATTTAATATGGTATGTGAGTACCTTTTAATTTTTCCCAACATGGGATGAAGCCTTCAAAACCTCCTAACGTGAGTATGCCAAGGACCCCTGGAGGTCTTAAAACCACTTTGGTAGAGATACAATCAGATTTGTATTTCTTTTTTTTTTTGAGACGGAGTCTCGCTCTGTCACCCAGGCTGGAGTGCAGTGGTGCGAACTCGGCTCACTGCAAGCTCCGCCTCCCGGGTTCACGTCATTCTCCTGCCTCAGCCTCTCCGAGTAGCTGGGACTACAGGCGCCCACCACCACGCCCGGCTAATTTTTTGTATTTTTAGTAGAGACAGGGTTTCACCGTGGTCTCGATCTCCTGACCTCGTGACCCGCCCGCCTCGGCCTCCCAAAGTGCTGGGATTACAAGCGTGAGCCACAGTGCCCGGACCAGATTTGTATTTCTAGAAGCTCTTCCTGGTTTCTATATGGAGAATACACTACCAAGGATCAAAAGAAGCAGGAAGAAAAGTCAGAAAGCCACTGTGGCCATCTAGGTGAGAGAGGGTGGCTACAGCCAGCTGGGCAGTGGAGGTGGAGAAAAGTATGTAAGTACGCAGTATATTTTGAAGGTAGAAGTGATTCTATTGTAAGATAATCGGTACTTGTTAAGTATGTAATCTTGTGACAATGAAATATCTAAGGCCAATCAATTCATTCAAAAATAAGACTCCAGACCAGGTGCGGTGGCTCACACCTGTGATCCCAGCACTTTCGAAGGCCAAGGTGGGTGGATCATGAGGTCAGGAGATTGATACCATCCTGGTCAACATGGTGAAACCCCGTCTCTACTAAAAATACAAAAATTAGTTGGTTGTGGTGGTGCGCACCTGTAATTCCAGCTACTCAGGAGGCTGAGGGAGGAGAATAGCTTTAACTCGGGAGGCAGAGATTGCAGTAACCCGAGATCATGCCACTGCACTCCAGCCTGGCGACAGAGCAAGACTCCGTCTCAAAAAAAAAAAAAAAAAAAAGAAGATTCCAAACTCTGGACTCACTATTCATTCATGAAGTCAACAACCATTATTTGTTGCACAGCACCTACTATGTAGTAGGTGCTATGCTAGGACCAGGCCCGGGGCATACAAAAATGATTAATAACACTTCAAAGGACAGAGAGGCATGTAAATCCATAATTAAAATATAGCAAAGTATCATAATGAAAGTATAAAGATATAACATGGCTGTGCTATGGGAATAAAAAGGGTAACTGCTGGGAGCATAAGAAAAGATTTCACAGGGGAGGAGGTGAGAGTTTGAACTGAGTCTCAAAGAATGAGTAGGAGTTTGCCATGTAGAGAACCTGGGAAAGGCAAAGGCTTTTCCAAGTTTCACCAACTTCGGTACTACCAACTCATGGCAAGGAGGTAGGCTGACAAGAAAAAATGTCAATGGGAGAGCTAAGCATTTCTGCTATTCTTACTCCTAACAAAGTCAGAAGATAGAAATAATAGCCAAAACTACGTTAGATCTCCAATGCAACCTAAATCAAACCATCTCTGGATTCAGTTACAAATTAGAATGTTAACATTTATACTATTTAAGTTAAAATGCTAGCAGGACTTTTAGGGAACAGTTTTTCTCAAATTCCTTAGAATCGAACCTCAAAAGTTAAATCTGCATTTGGAGGAAGCTTTTCTTGACATTCCAGGCTGAGTCCAGTACCCCCATCTGTGTTCCAAGGCACCTCGTACATACCTCTAAAGCAGCGCCTTCATAGCCTGTTATGATTAACTACTTACTTGGCATTTCCCCCTCTAAACAATGAACCCTTAAGAGGGCAGGGTATGTAGCTTTTATTTCTGGGTCTAGCACAGAAGAGAAATTCAATTAATATTGCTGAATGAATGAACAAATAAGCAAAGGAATGAATGGATGAATACTATAACCTAGGTACTTTTAGGCTGTAAAAGAAGACAACACTTACCCTACAGTTCAAAGATAAGACATATGCATGAGGCAATCAAGAAAAAAGTGTAAGATAAATTATCAACTGTACGGTTGTGCTCTAAGAGAGATGAGTTTGAAAATGGAGGCACTACAGCTTAGATCAGTTAGGTTTCAACAGATAGATAGGACCAGAATGGTTGAAACAGATTTGCTTTGCTCTGAAGCTAATTTAAAGCTGCAGGCCCCCTCACTTTCATGGATCCCTCCTAAAGCTCTAGGAGGGATCCTAACAAAGTGCCCAATTATCCCTCGTTTTTCGTTTTTGGAGACAAGGTCTCGCCCTGTTGCCCCAGCTACAATCATGGCTCACTGCAGCCTCAAACTGCCAGGTTCAAGCAATCCTCCTGTCTCAAACTCAGCCTCCCAAGTAGCTAGGACTACAGGCATGCGCCACCATGGCCAGCTTTTTTTTTTTTTTTTTTTTTTTTTTGGTAGTGATGGGGATCTCCTCATGTTGCCCATGCTGGTCTCAATTTTTGGGTTCAAACAACCCTCCCACCTTGGCCTCCCAAAGTCCTGGGATTGAGCCATGGCACCTGGCCCGAAAATTTTTATTGTGGTTAAAAAAAACCACACAAAATTGATCATCTTAACCATTTTTAAGTGTATAGTTCAGTAATGTTATGTATATTCACTCTGCTGTGCAACAGATCTCCAGAACTTTTTCATCTTGCAAATCTGAAATTCTGTACACATTAAACAACAACTTTATTTTTTTCCCCTTCCCTCAGCCCCTGGCAACCACCATTCCACTTTCTGTCTCTAAACTGACTGCTCTAAGTACCCTGGATAAATGGAATTATATACTAATAGTATTTGTCCTTCCTTACCAACTTTCTTGCCATTATGGTTCCCCTTGTGTCAGTGGACTTATGAGTGACTTTGGCCATTCTGGAGATCCCCCTAAGGAAACCTTAAGTTGAGGATACTTTTGTTTTGGGTTCAATGGAATAAACTAAATTTATGTGGTTTTCATAAAACTGTGTGATTGAGGTAATAACCATCCATGTACAAAGAGCTATTACTAGGTCAACTCTGTATCACGACAGAAATATGCAGGGCCAAATTATGTTGTGATATATACATATGTCAATTCAAAGGCTATTTCAGATTAGCCAATGTACAAGAAACAGTGAAGCCTGGCAATTTCATAGTGCATATATAAAAGATATTCAATACAGGTTTTCCCAAAATTGCTAACAATTTTTTTTTTTTTTTTTTTGAGACAAAGTCTCACTCTGTCGCCCAGGCTGGAGTGCGGTGACACGACCTCGGCTCACTGCAACCTCCACCTCCCTGGTTCAAGCGATTCTCCTGCCTTAGCCTCCTGAGTAGCTGGTATTACAGATGTGTGCCACCACGCTTAGCTAATTTTTGGATCTTTAGTGGAGATGGGGTTTCACCCCGTTGGCCAGGCTGGTCTGAAACTCCTGACCTCGTGATCTGCCCACTTCGGCCTCCCAGAGTGCTAGGATTACATGCGTGAGCCACCGTGCCCGGCCAACACTTTTACAAATTTATATGATGTAACCAATAACAAGTTGTGAGGCAGAATGGAACTTATCTAATTAATAACAAAAAACATATTTTGGTCAACCATGCTATAGGAAGCACTGAATTATTTACCTATTTTAGAAAATATCACAGAATAGGGAGGGATGATCAAAGAGTATAGCACGAAAAAAAAAAAAGAGTATAGCACGGCCAAAACATGTAGGGGAAAACGTTTCACAGCCATGTGTTAGGCAACCAATTAATACAAATATTACATTGTTTTCCTGAGTTTTGTGGTATTTGTTAATTTTTTTAAGTTGCCATTTTTGTGATTTATCTCCTCTTCGTAAATAAATATTCACTTTTGAACCTAGTTTTGTCTTTGAAATTAGTTTGCTTTTTTTTAAAGAGTATTCTCCACAAAAGCTGGATTTGCAGCTAGTCAGAAAGAAGGATTTCTTTGCCTGCCCAAAGACATGTAAGGGAGAAGGAAACCAGACTTGCATGGGAGACCTTCAGGAGAGCCCCTGGCAGGAACAGAAGTTCCTTTGAAAATATGCATAGATAGGCTAATAGGATCTTAGGGAGGCCCTCAGAAGGAAAGGTTCAGACTTGGCTAGAAAGGCATTTTCTGCAAAAAAAAAAAAAAAAAAAAAAAAAAAATAACCGACAACTGGCTGATACAGTTTGGCTGTGTCCCCACCCAAATCTCATCTTGAATTGTAGTTCCCATAATCCCCATGTGTTGTAGGAGGGACTCAGTTGGAGGTAACTGAATCATGGGGGTGGTTACCCTCATGCTGTTCTTGTGATAGTGAGTTCTCACGAGATGTGATGGTTATGTAAGGAGCTTTTCCCCGCATTGCTCAGCACTTCTCCTTTCTGCCGCCAAGTGAAGAAGGACGTGTTTGCTTTCCCTTACGCCATGGTTGTAAGTTTCCTGAGGCCTCCTCAGCCATGTGGATGTGTGAGTCAATTAAACTTCTTTCCTTTATAAATTACCCAGTCTCAGGAAGTTCCTTATTAGCAGCATGAGAACGGACTAATACACTGGCCTATAGGTAGGATGCTTAAGGAGAACAATGATAAAATCAGGTCTGTTGGAACATATTCAAGAAAAGACTGAATCTAAAGTTGATGACTGGGCATGGTGGCTCATGCCTGTAATCCAAGTACTTTGGGAGGTTGAGGTGGGAGGACTGCTTGAGCCCAGGAGTTCAAGCCCAGCCTGGCAACATAGTCAGGCCTTGTCTCTACTAAAAACAAAAAAATTAGCCAGGCATGGTAGTGCGTGCCTGTAGTACTAGCTACTCCAGTGGCTAAAGTGGGAGGATTGCTTGAGTCCAGGAGGTGGAGGCTGCAATAAGCCATGACCATGCCATTGCACTCCAACCTGGGTGACAGCGAGAGACCCTGTCTCAAAATGAATTTTTTTAGTTGAGGCTGGAGTGAGCCCAGGTTGCACCATTGCACTGCTTGGGTGACAAAGTGAGACCCTGTCTCAAAAAAAAAAAAAAAAAAAAAAAGCTGAGGGGGAGGGGTGGGTGCAGTGGCTCACACCTGTAATCCCAGCACTTTGGGAGGCTGAGGCAGGCGGATCATCTGAGGTCAGGAGTTTGAGACCAGCCTGGCCAACATGCTGAAACCCCGTCTCTACTAAAAATATAAAAATTAGCCAGGCATGGTGGTAGATATCTGTAATCTCAGCTACTTGGGAGGCTGAGGCAGGAGAACAGCTTGAACCCGGGAGGCGGAGGTTGCAGTGAGCAAGCCTGGGCAGAGTGAGACTCCATTTCAGGGGAAAAAAAAAAAATTTTTTTTCTTTTTTGAGACAGAGTTTCACTCTTGTTGCTCAGCCTGGAGTGCAATGGCGTGATCTTGGCTCACCACAACCTCCACCTCCCAGGTTCAAACGATTCTCCTGCCTCAGCCTCCTAGTAGCTGGGATTATAGGCATGCACCACCATGCCTGGCTAATTTTGTATTTGTAGTAGAGACCAGGTTTCTCCATGTTGGTCAGGCTGGTCTTGGACTCCCGACCTCAGGTAATCCACCCACCTTGGCCTCCCAAAGTGCTAGGATTACAGGAGTGAGTCACCACGCCTGGCCAAAAAAAAATTATAATAATAATTAAAAAAAAATAAAGTGGAACATGACATGTTAACAATGTCCTTTTTTTTTTTTTAAAGGCGGAGTCTCACTCTGTCACCCAGGCTGGACTGCAGTGGTGCAATCTTTGCTCACTGCAACCTCCACCTCCCAGGTTCAAGTGATTCTCCTACCTCAGCCTCCTGAGTAGCTGGGATTACAGGAGCCCACCACCACACCTGGCTAATTTTTTTTTTTTCTTTTTAGTAGAGATGGGGTTTCACCATGCTGGTCAGGCTGGTCTTGAACTCCTAACCTCAAGTGATCCACCTGCCTCGCCCTCCCAAAGTGCTTCAATGTACTTTTCTTCTCCTGATAACAGATAAAATATTCCAGAATTAGGCTTTTTTTTTTTTTTTTTTTGAGACAGAGTCTCGCTCTGTCGCCCAGGCTGGAGTGCAGTGGCGTGATCATGGCTCACTGCAAGCTCTGCCTCTCGGGTTCACTCCATTCTCCTGCCTCAGCCTCCCAAGGAGCTGGGACTACAGGTGCCCGCCACCATGCCTGGCTAATTTTTTTGTATTTTTAGTAGAGACAGGGTTTCACTGTGTTAGCCAGGATGGTCTCGATCTCCTGACTTCGTGATCTGCCCACCTCGGCCTCCTAAAGTGCTGGGATTACAGGCGTGAGCCACCGCGCCCAGCCGGAATTAGGCTTTTTAATAACACCACCTCAGATTTCAAAGTGAGTGTGTAGAAGAGGGATTCTTAACAGTCGATAGGAACTTATTCATTCAACATATATTTATAGATGCTTTTTGTGCCAAGCACCTCTCTAGGCAGTGACCAAGACAACAGAAATCCATCCTCATAAAGCCAAAGATCTAGCATAAAGCTTTAACCTGATCTTTTCTGCCTTAAGCCTCCCCTCCCCTCTTATTTTATTTATAAAATAAAATAAAATAAAATTGTAAAACACATTATCTATTAAAGTTCCCCTTTTCTTTTCTTTCTTTTTGTCTTTGAGACAGAGTTTCGCTCTTGTTGCCCAGGCTGGACTGCAATGGCGCCATCTCGGCTCACTGCAACCTCCGCCTCCTGGGTTCAAGCGATTCTCCTGCCTCAGCCTCCCGAGTAGCTGAGATTACAGGCACGCGCCACCACGCCCGGCTAATTTTGCATTTTTAGTAGAGACAGGTTTCTCCACGTTGGCCAGGCTGGTCTTGAACTCCCGACCTCAGGTGATCCGCCCACCTCGGCCTCCCAAAGTGCTGGGATTATAGGCGCAAGCCACCGCACCTGGCCTTTTTTTTTTTTGGGACAGGGTCTCATTCTGTCACCTATTAAAATTACTCTTTTTTTTTTGAGACAGGGTCTTGTTCTGTCACCCAGGGTGGAGTGCAGTGGTGTGATCTTGGCTTACTGCCACCACTAGCTCTCAGGCTCAAGTGATCTTGATTAGCTGGAACTACCAGCACACAACAACACGTTCAGCTAATTTTTCCATTTTTTGTAGAGATGAGGTTTGGCCATGTTGCCCAGGCTCTAATTCCTGAACTCAAGCAATCCTCCCACCTCTCCCTCCCCAAGTGTTGAGATTACAGGCGTGAGCCACCGTGCCCGACCTTGCAGTTACTCTTACTGTAATTAATCCATGGTCCAGGCGTCCAAGAAAAATCTCACAAAATAGAATTCAGAATTTATTACGATTCTGAGACTTCTGGGAAAAAAAAGACGTTAGAGAATTTTTTTAAAGTAACGTCAATGCAAATTACAAAATTTATTAGCAACTGAAAGTTCCCCAAAGATCTAGTACAAAATGTTGATGGTTTTACAAAAACTCCCAGCAGCAAAAATTCCATGAGTATAAAGTATCATCTACTGAACCTCTTTGTGGCGTTTTCAAAGTACCAATTAACTTGAAAAGAAAACTCATTTCCTTGTTCCCCCAAAAGCTGTTCAAGATTATACAAAAAAGCCAACTATTCTTCTGACGTCTAGCTTACTACTGTGTAATAATGACTGAGTTTACAGAGAGTTCAACTTGCTACTTCTTAATAAATTTATTTCAACATGTACATATTGCAATGGTTTAAAGGGGGAAAAAACTGGAGAAAACCTTATAGTATAACACACAAAATTAAAACGTTAACAACAACTTTCCTATGGCCAAATACCAACATTTGTGTTCTGAAGATGATTATCTATAAAATCTATGATTTGGAAATATTTTTACTTTGCCCTGTGTTTAGGAAATGCTACAGAGCTGCCCAAGGTTTTTAAATAAACACCCAAAAGAATGGTTCCCAAAAAGTTTAGTGCCTAATTGGGTAGTCAAATATGAAACAAGAAATATACTAATAGCCGGGCACAGTGGCTCACCCCTGTAATTCCGGCACTTCGGGAGGCCGAGGCGGGTGGATCACGAGGTCAGGAGATTGAGACCATCCTGGCTAACATGGTGAAACCCCATCTCTACTAAAAATACAAAAAATTAGCCGGGCGTGGTGGCAGGCGCCTGTAGTCCCAGCTACTCGGGAGGCTGAGGCAGGAGAATGGCGTGAACCCGGGAGGCGGAGCTTGCAGTGAGCGGAGATCATGCCACTGCACTCCAGGCTGGGCAACAGAGCGAGACTCCATCTCAAACAAACAAACAAACAAACAAACAAAAAGAAATATACTAATAAAAGGAATCCTTACGGTGGAGATTTATCTTGTGCAACAAGTGCAACTTTTACAATTTTAAAAGATAGAGCTGGCCGGGCATGGTGGCTCAAGCCTGTAATCCTAGCACTTTGGGAGGCCGGCACAGGTGGATTGCCGGAGCTCAGGAGTTCGAGACCAGCCTGGGCAACATGGTGAAACTCTGTCTCTACTAAAATACAAAAAAAAAAAAAAAAAAAAAAAAAAAAAAAAAAAAATCAGCCAGGCGTGGTGGCGGGCATCTGTAATCTCAGCTACTCGGGAGGCTGAGGTAGGAGAATTGCTTGAACCCAGGAGGCAGAGGTTGCAGTGAGCCAAGATTGTGCCACTGCACTCCAACCTGGGCGACAGAGCAAGACTCCATCTCCACAAAAAAAAAAAAAAAAAAAGATACAGCTTTAAGTTAGGGAGTTGGAGTGGTGGCAGAAACAGAGATAAGGTGAAGACAAATTGTTGGGACTTAAGAAAGATCTATAATAAGTAAACTTCAGAAAAATTAAAAGGGCCTTTTATAACTAGACACTTAAATTGGGAAGAATGTAATTAGGAAGAAGAGAATTTAATCAAGATGACAGAGTTAAGAAACTTAAAAAACAGCACCTGGAGCACAAAGCCACACTGAACCACACCACACTGGAGTATGCAGAGCAGTGCTAACTCCATAAATTATACTCTTCTTACTTTCTGAATCATCGATATAAAACTGTCTTCAGGGCCGGGCGCGGTCGCTCACGCCTGTAATCCCAGCACTTTGGGAGGCCAAGGCAGGCGGATCACTTGAGGTCAGGAGTTCGAGACCAGCTTGGCCAGCATGGTGAAACCCCATCTCTACTAAAAATACAAAAATTAGCCTGGTGTGGTGGCACGCACCTGTAGTCCCAGCTACTTGGGAAAGCTGAGGCAGGAGAATCGCTTGAACCCGGGAGGTGGAGGTTGCAGTGGGCTGAGATCACACCACTGCACTCCAGCCTGGGCGACAGAGTGAGACTCCGTCTCAAAAACAAAACAAAACAAAAACAAACAAATGAACAAAACTGTCTTCAATACTTCCATTTCCTTATAGGTCTCCCATGTAACCTCTGAAATAGTTCTCCCTTAGAGAGCAAAATAAAAGATGGCACCCTAAGGAAGCAGAAATATAAAAATACAGGTATTGATACAATTCCTGTCAATTCTAAATATTATATCAATAATCCCTAAAAAGCAGATACTGTCTATAAAATGAATCATGAAATAAGAATGAAATAAGATTTTTTTTTTTTTTGGAGACAGAGTCTTGCTCGCACTGTCGCCAGGCTGGAGTGCAGTGGAGCAATCTCGGCTCACTACAACCTCTGCCTCCCAGGTTCAAGCAATTCTCCTGCCTCGGCCTCCCGAGTAGCTGGGACTACAGGCGCGCACCACAATGCCCAGCTAATTTTTGTATTTTTAGTAGAGACGGGATTTCACCATGTTGGCCAGGATGGTCTCAATCTCTTGACCTTGTGATCTGACCGCCTAGGCCTCCCAAAGTACTGGGATTACAGGCGTGAGCCACGGCGCCGGGCCAAAATATGATTTTTTAAAACTTCTAATAAAGTTTTATTTAGCACAACATATATGAAAGATTGTCATTTCAACATAAAATCAATATAAAATTTGGCCAGGCATGGTGGCTCACGCCTGTAATCCCAGCACTTTGGGACGCTGAGGCGGGCGGATCACGAGGTCAGGAGATCGAGACCATCCTGGCTAACACGGTGAAACCCCGTCTCTACTAAAAAATAGAAAAAATTAGCCAGGTATAGTGGTGGGTGCCTGTAGTCCCAGCTACTCGGGAGGCTGAGGCAGGAGAATGGCGTGAACTCGTAAGGTGGAGCTTGCAGTGAGCCGAGATTGTGCCACTACACTCCAGCCTGGGTGATAGAGGGAGACTCCATCTCAAAAAAAAAAAAAAAAAAAAAAAGTTAATCATTTTGCATTCTTTTTTGTGGTGAGGGGGAACTAAGTCTTTGAAATCCAGGCTGTAGTTTAAAAGTACATTTCAATTTGATTGTTATTTTTAAAACTGCCATTTAAAAAACCCATAAAAATGTATCATCTTTTGTTTTTGTTTTGTTTTTTGAGACGGAGTCTCACTTTCGCCCAGGCTGGAGTGCAGTGGTGCGATCTCGGCTCACTGCAAGCTCCGCCTCCCGGGTTCACGCCATTCTCCAGCCTCAGCCTCCCGAGTAGCTGGGACTACAGGCACCCGCCACCACGCCCGGCTAATTTTTTGTATTTTTAGTAGAGGTGGGGTTTCACCGTGTTAGCCAGGATGGTCTCGATCTCCTAACCTCGTGATCCGCCCACCTTGGCCTCTCAAAGTGCTGGGATTACAGGCGTGAGCCACTGTGCCCAGCCAAAAATGTATCATCTTAACTGTTTTTAAGCATACAGTCCAGCAGTGTTAAGTATAATCACACTGCTGTGCAACACATCTCCAGAAACTTCATCTTGCAAAATTGAAGCTCTATTCCCGTTAAACATTCTCTTCCCCCTACCTCAGCCTTTAGCAATCACCTTTCTACTTTCTCTTTTTATGATTTCGACTACTTTAGGTACTTCATATGAGTAAAATCGTAACAGTATTTGTCCTTTTGTAATTGGCTTATTTTGCTTATGATGTCCTCAAGGTTCATCTATATTGCAACATATGGCAGAATTTTCTTTTTTGAGGCTGCATGATATTCCCTGGTATGTATATGCCAAATTTTGTTTATCCATTCATCTGTTAATAGATATCTGGGTTGCTCCCACCTCTTGACTATTCTGTGCAAATATCTCTTCAATATTCTACTGTGAGAAATTTGTTTTTAAGAATGGCTTTTCATAAAATGAACCAAAAGAATGAAGAACATTCAATCAACAAAAATTTGCTAGAAAAATTCAATAATTTTAGTACATTAAAGATAAGTATCTTTTGAGAATGAGTCAATTTGTTTTTCTTGTTTTTTTTTTTTTTTGAGATGGAGTATCACTCTGTCGCTCAGGCTGGAGTGCAGTGGCACAGTCTCGGCTCACTGCAAGCTCTGCCTCCCGGGTTCACACCATTCTCCTGCCTGGGCCTTCCAAGTAGCTGGGACTACAGGTGCCCGCCACCATGCCCAGCTAATTTTTTGTATTTTTAGTAGAGACGCGGTTTCACCATGTTAGCCAGGATGGTCTCCATCTCCTGACCTTGTAATCTGCCCGTCTTGGCCTCCCAAAGTGCTGGGATTACAGGTGTGAGCCACTGCGCCTGGCCCTGAGTCAATTTCAACATAAAGATTGAAAGCTTAGATTTAAAGATTGTTTGTAAGTTATATTGGGAAAAAATTAAAAGAATGAAAGAAGCCAAATTTACAACTACATCAAAATTGATGGCCAGGAGCAGTGACTCACGCCTGTAATTCCAGCAATTTGGGAGGCAGAGGCAGGCAGATCACCTGAGGTCAGGAGTTCAAGACCAGCCTAGCTAACATGGTGAAAACCCGTTTCTACTAAAAATAAAAAAAATTAGCTGGGCATGGTGGTGTGTACCTGTAATCCCAGCTACTCAGGAGGCTGGGGCAGAATGGCTTGAACCTGGGAGGTGGAGGTTGCAGTGAGCCGACATCGCGCCACTGCACTCCAGTTTGGGCAACAAGAGTGAAACTCCGTCTCAAAAAAAAAAAAAATTGGTATTTGGCTTCAAAATTACAACAAATGATCTTCCCACAAACCTTTAGACCATCACAAATATAAATAAAACCAAATCAAAAGCCCATCTGCATTTTATCTATAATGACCTCTCAATAAGCATGGTCAAACACAATCTATGAGCAAGTACCTGCTCAGCCGCTTTTTAAAAAGCTGTCATAGTTTTTTTTTTTTTTTTTTTTTTGAGACGGAGTCTTTCTCTGTCCCCCAGGCTGGAGTGCAGTGGCGCGATCTCGGCTCACTGCAACCTCCACCTCCTGGGTTCACGCCATTCTCCTGCCTCAGCCTCCTGAGTAGCTGGGATTACAGGTACACACCACCATGCCCAGCTAATTTTTTTTATTTTTAGTAGAAACGGGTTTTCACCATGTTAGCCAGGATGGTCTCCATCTCCTGACCTCGTGATCCGCCCGCCTCAGCCTCCCAAAGTGCTGGGATTACAGGCTTGAGCCACCTCGCCCAGCTAAAAAGCTGTCATAGTTTTAATATTTACTCCTGCAGTAAACACGTCATGCAATTAAAGCTGTGTAATTTTAATGTAGTAATTATATGGCAATAAACTTTGCTTGTCTGATTTGCTAATATAACTCTCAAAGAGAATATTCCCAGAAAAATGATTACATTAGATAGAGTAACAGTAAATAAACCCCATTGAAACAATACACACAAGGTGTTTACAGCTATATACATTGTAAATCTTATTCATATACAAATACCAGAATTCAGCACAACTGATGTAGAATATTAATAGTTTAGCACAGATATTTCTCAGTATCAGAAGTCAATTATTTTTCAAGAGCTTTCTACATATACAGCTACCTAATCTGCCTCTTAATAGAACTTAGTTCTATTGAAATAAACATCACAGAAAATAATTTTTTAAGGTTTTGGGAACCTGTGGTCAAAACGTTAAATGAGGAGATAAGGAAAGTGGCACAGATCAGCTAATTACATAATTTTAGTCCTAATCATTACAAGAATCTGCTCTGTGACCTTGAGTAAGTTACGTTAGTCATGTGCTCTGCCAGCCTCTGTAAGTGAAATGGGCTGTTCATACAGGCTAATACCAATGAATGAGAACCATTTGGAAAAAAAATTGTTAGATCTCTGCCTCACACCATATACAAAACTGAGTAGCGAATCAATTAAACATCTAAACGTAAAAACTAAAATAGAAAACCTAAAGATATTTCATCAAGTTAGGGTAGGAAAGACTTCTCAAGGCAAGCATAAAACATGAAAGCCAGAAAGGCTGATTTTACTATATAAAAATTTAAAAGGTTTGTTGGCATGAAAGATATCTAATGTTAAACAATAAGGACTGAGAGAAAAGATTTAAAACATCTCAACAAAGGTTAATAATATCTAAAATGTATAAAGGGCTCCTACAAAGCTATAAAAACAATCCAATAAAAAAGGAAAATATATATAAATAGGTGATACACAAAATAAAAATAAATGGCCAATAAACAAAAGATATGTTAACTCATTAGTAAGCATAAGAACATAAATTAAAACAACAAGAGGCCAGGGGTGATGATGCATGCCTGTAATCCCAGGGCTTTGAGAGGCTGAGGTGGGAGGATTGCTTGAGTCTGAGCCCAAGAGTTTGAGACCAGCCTCGACAACATAGTGAGGCCGTTTCTACTCAAAGCAAAAAAAAAGTATCTGGGCTTGGTAGTGCATGCCTGTAGTACTAGCTACTCAGAAGGCTAAAGTGGAAGATCGCTGGTGCCCTGGAGTTTGAGGTTGCAGTCTAGCCTAAGCAACATAGTGAGACTTTGTCAATCAGTCAATCAATAAAAATAAAGATATAAGAATGTTTAATAAAATATTATTTGTAGTAATCAAGGAAGTGAGGGCCACCAAAATATCTCTTTATTTTTATTTTTTTTGAGACGGAGTTTCACTCTTGTTGCCCAGGCTGGAGTGCAATGGCACCATCTTGGCTCACTGCAACCTCCGCCTCCCAGGTGCAAGCGATTCTCCTGCCTCAGCCTCCCTAGTAGCTGGGATTATAGGCATGTGCAACCACGCCCGGCTAATTTTGTATTTTTAGTAGAGATGGGGTTTCTCCATGTTGGTCAGGCTGGTTTCGAACTCCTGACCTCAGGTGATCCACCCACCTCAGCCTCCCAAAGTGCTGGGATTACAGGTGTGAGCCACTGTGCCTGGCCCAAAATAATCTCTTAGAGAAGAATGACTGTAGTATATCCATTCAACAGAATGTTTGACAGACGTTTAAAAGAATGAAATAGGCCGCTCCAGGTGGCTCATGCCTGTAATCCCAACACTTTGGAAGGCTGAGGCAGGCGGACTGCTTGGGCCCAGGAGCTGGAGACCAGCCTGGGCAACATGAGACCTCATTTCTACAAAAAAAATTTTTTTTAATTAGCTGGGTACGGTGGTATGCACCTGTAGTCCCAGCCACTCAGGAGGCTGAGGCAAAAAGATCCCATGAGTCCAGGAATTCAAGGTTACAGTGACCTATGATCGTACCACTGCACCGTAGCCTAGGTGGCAGAGTGAGACCTTGTCTCAAAAAAAAAAAAAAAAAAAAGACTGAAAATATGTCAAATTACAAAAGTAAGTCTCAGAAGAATGATGTTGGGAAAAAAATCAATTTAATTGTTGTTTAAAAATGTACAGAAAATGTTTAGGAAGATTAGGAAGGGAAGGAAAGGAAGGGTCTCACCTTTAATTCTACAGACACAATTACTGTTTGAATGTCTTCTGACAAGCTTATAATACTTTTATTAAAGATTACTCAGTTCCGGCCAGGTGCAGTGGTTCATGCCTGTAATCCCAGCACTTTGGGAGGCTGAGGCGGGCAGATCGCAAGGTCAGGAGATCGAGACCATCCTGGCTAACACAGTGAAACCCCATCTCTACTAAAAATACAGAAAAATTAGCTGGGCGTGGTGGCGGGCGCCTGTAGTCCCAGCTACTCAAGAGGCTGAGGCAGGAGAATGGCGTGAACCCCGGAGTTTGCAGTGAGCCAAGATCGTGCCACTGCACTCCAGTCTGGACGACAGAGCGAGACTCTGTCACACACACAAAAAAATTACTCAGTTCCTAGATTCCCTATCCAGACTGAATCATATTCACAAAGTATAGTAATAATCATTTGCCAACTGCAGTTCTGAGATTTAAAAAAATTTGTTTTATAAATATTTTTATTGTTGTTGCCTCAAACAAAAGAACACAGCACCTTTGCTCACAGCACCTTGTGAGAAGACTGATTTCTGCTTTATCACTTCAGTATATAATAGCTGACCAGGCCCAGAAAAAACAAAAATAGAACAAAATTCATCTGTGAAAAGGCCAGGCAGTATGAGACTTGTGAAAACAAAACAAGGGAGAATGGTAAGGATACGACACATGGCGTTCCAACTTGCTGGGGCTGTTTGAAACTCTCTAAAAGTTTCAAACTCTAAAAGTACGGTTTGTATAACATAAAACTTGTGGGAAAATCTGCCCAGCAACATTTCCTGAATACGTAAATAAGCTGATTCAGGATAGGGGTTACTAGAGAGGTTTTTAAAGATAAAGACTGGTTTGTTTGGGAAATGGATATCCTTTATAGTACAGAACTTCCACCTGTGTTTTTAAAAATAGGCTTATGCCATTTTCATTGTCTCCCCCAACTCCCTCTTTTATTTATTTATTTATTTATTTATTTTTTGAAGACGGAGTTTTGCTCTCGTTGCCCAGGCTGGAGTGCAATGGCGCAATCTCGGCTCACTGCAACCTCCGCCTCCCGGGTTCAAGCAATTCTCCTGCCTCAGCCTCCTAAGTAGCTGGGATTACAGGCGTGTGCCACCACGCCTGGCTAATTTTGTATTTTTTTAAGTACAGACAGGGTTTCACCATGTTGGTCAGGCTGGTCTCGAACTCCCAACCTCAAGTGATCCACTCGCCTTGGCCTCCCAAAGTGCTAGGATTACACTGAGCCACACCACGCCTGGCCTACTTCCTCTTATTCATGAGACTTTGATTTTGACAACTGCAGTTTTACTAACCACAGTATTTTTCAAGAGCATAGCTTCCAAGGATGGCAAAGGATGTGAGAGACTCGGTAAGATCTGGGTTCAAATCTAAATTGCATTTCAAGCTGCATTACCACAGGCAAGTTACCTACCCTGATCTCTGAGTGAAATGGAGGTGAAATGGTGTAATGAGTGGAAATGACAGAGTAAAAAATATTTAAGCAAAGTACCTTGTGCACAGAAAACCCTTGACAAATGGGAGGTATAATTTTTATATGACAGACCTTTGACCAGAGTGTGGGGGTGGAGGGCTGCGCAGTGGACACGGAGAAAAGCACCTTAAGTGTTTCTCTTGTCATTCTACTGGGACTAGATGTCTGGCATTCTAATTTGCTAAAGATGAATTGATTCCATCAGCCCATGCAAAATGTAAGTCCATTTGACAGAATACAGCAAAGTTAGGATTTATATTGTGAGCTATTTTTAAAATTGCCTGGTTAGCAAATTAAACCAGCTGTGAAAATATCCTGGTTTCCATTCACAACAAATACAAGACGAGCCATTTTCCTTTAATGAATCTGGCCTCGTGGCAGCATAGTCCATTCTACATAATTTATTCCTAAGGGTTTCAAAGACATAATTTTCTTAAGACAGACCAAAATTAAACTATTTTCTAGGAAAAAAATATGAGTGAGAGGAGTTTCTCTCTATAGATTTTTGGTAAATTCCATGAATCACTGGCCCATTCAATTTAGGAGACTAATGTCTGAATAAAAAATAGTAGTTATGTCAGTACTTTAAGCAGTCTCAACTATTTTTCCTTTAAAAGGGCATATGAAAAACTAGTCTGCTCTGCAACACAATTTTTCACATTCTATGACAGAGAGAGGAAAAAAATTCACACACTGCTATCAAAAAGCTACCCAACAGACTCCCAACTTCAGGTTTAAAACCCTCACCCCCGGCCGGGCGCGGTGGCTCACGCCTGCAATCCCAGCACTTTGGGAGGCCGAGGCGGGTGGATCACCTGAGGTCAGGAGTAGAGATGGTGAAACCCCGTCTCTACTAAAAATAGAAAAATTAGCTATGTGTGGTGGCGGGCAACTGTAGTCCCAGCTATTTAGGAGGCTGAGGAAGGAGAATTGCTTGAATCCAGGAGGTGGAGGTTGCAGTGAGCCGAGACTGCGCCACTGCACTCCAGCCTGGGTGACAGAGTGAGACTCCGTCTCAAAAAAAAAAAAAAGCAAACAAAAAACAAACCAACAACAAACCAATCAACCCCTTAAGGAGTTAGGGGAGAGATCCTCAATCATTTAGAATGTTGGATAAGTTATATTATTTATAATTCCTGTTCCTTTAGGGAAACAATTTGTTATTTGTTATGTAAACAAAGATCAGCAGTGTAAATAACCAAATGGAATAGAATTTCAGGAAGTACTATTCAAATAAATTCACACTTAGATTGCAGGGAAATGGTCTATTAATTTAGTTCACTTCATAAAGACATTACTGAGAAAAGGATGTACACCACTTTATACTTTCTTTGGAAATCAACCAATTAGTTCAATTTGGAACATACTGAGCCTTAAAGCCTTTGCTACAACATAACATAAATTTTGATTAGGCGAGTGTGAAAAACTATAAAGCTAACTTTCTGTCCTTCTAGTTAGTTGGTCTATAAATAGAGGCAATGCATTAACAGCCACCAAAGCAACCGGTGAGTTCCCCACTGTCTCCAACGTATACATCTCCGACAAACACGCTATCGACATGTTGAACCAAAGTGTTTCCAAGGATCTGTAATAGGACTCTTTTTAAATAAACTGTGACTCACTGTTTGCTTTCTTCACCAGGAGGTGGAGTCTTGCCATGCCCTTCCATTACAAAATCCTCCTGTTCCACCTGCAAAGGCAAGCACCACAGGTCAGCAGCAGTCAGTAACTACAATGCGACTCACTTCAAGAACCCACACCTGCCCTGTGCAGAACCACAGGGCCGTTTCACTGTGGTGCACAGAACAGAAGCCTGGGCCAATGGTTTTCAAACTTCTCTTTGAGTGATCAGATCTGCAGAAAAAAGGAAACATGTTGATCGGCAAAACATATAACTCTGACAAAGGATTAGCATCTAGAATATAAAAGAACAGTGATGAATCAATGAGACAAAGACAACCTACTAGAAAAATCTGCAAATAACCAAGTAGGAATTTCACTGAAGAGAACACATAAACAGTTCCTAAACATATGAAAAGATATTGAATCTCATGTCAGTCAAGAAAATGCAAATTAAAACCATTTCAACACTACCAGGTTGGCTAAAATTAAAGTCAGGTAATACCAAGTGTTCACAAGGGTACGCAGCAATAGCAACTCCTATCCACTCCTAGTGGGAAGGAAAACTGGTATAGCTACTTTGAAAAGCAGTTTTGTTGGCCGGGCATGGTGGCTCACGCCTGTAATCCCAGCACTTTGGGAGGCCAAAGCAGGCGGATCATGAGGTCAGGAAATCGAGACCATCCTGGCCAACATGGTGAAACAACATGGTGTATTTGTATCTCTACTAAAAATAAAAAAATTAGCCAGATGTGGTGGCGTGCACCTTTAGTCCCAGCTATTCAGGAGGCTGAGGAGGAGAATTGCTTGAACCTGGGAGGCAGAGGTGGCAGTGAGCCGAGATCATGCCACTGTACTTCAGCCTGGGCGACAGAGCAAGACTCCGTCTCACCCCACCAAAAAAAAAAAAAAGTTTGCCATTATCTACTACATTTGAAGATGCATTTACTGTACACATTAGTAATTGCACTTATAGGTATATACCCCAGAGAAACTTTTGCATATATACAAAAGTATTTTTAGTAGAATTATTTTTAACAGAAAAAAAAAGAATAAACATCTGTCAACAGTGAAATAGATAAACAGGCTATGGTGTTTTCAGAAAATAGAATACTATATTGCATGAAAATGAATGAACTACAGCTAGACATCTCAATCTGGGTGAGTTACAAAAAGGTAATCAAGTGAAGGAAGCAAGTCACAAAACAATACATATGTAGTATGATTCTATAAATATCAAGTCCAAATATATACATATTTTAGAGCAAACTGAAGCAGAATATATATATATATTTTTGTTGTTGTTGTTGTTTGTTTTTTTGTTTTTTTGAGATGGAGTCTTGCTCTGTCACCCAGGCTGGAGTGCAGTGGCGCGATCTCGGCTCACTGCAAGCTCTGCCTCCCGGGTTCATGCCATTCTCCTGCCTCAGCTTCCCCAGCAGCTGGGACTACAGGCGCCCGCCACTACACCTGGCTAGTGTTTTTGTATTTTTAGTAGAGATGGGGTTTCACCATGTTAGCCGGGATGGTCTCGATCTCCTGACCTCGTGATCCACCCGCCTCGGCCTCCCAAAGTGCTGGGATTACAGGCGTGAGCACCGCGCCTGGCCAGAAAATATATATTTTTAACCATATGTATGTATATATAGGCATACATATGTATATACATGCTTTTTATTATTTATTTATTTTTGAGATGGAGTCTCACCCTGTCACCCAGGTTGGAATGCAATGGCGTGATCTTGGCTCACTGCAACCTCTGCCTCCCATGTTCAAATGATTCTCCTGCCTCAGCCTCCTGAGTAGCTGGGATTACAGGTGCCCGCCACCATGCCCAGCTAATTTTTGTATTTTTTTTAGTAGAGACAGGGTTTCACCATGTTGGCCAGGATGGTCTCAATCTCCTGACCTCGTGATCCACCCGCTTTGGCCTCCCAAAGTGCTGGGATTACAGGAGTGAGCCAACGCGCCCGGCCCAGCTTTTATACTTAAAGATATAAAGAAAAGGCTGAGGGCTATGGCATGACCCTGTAAGTCCCAGCTACTTCGGGGGGCGGAGGCAGGAGAATCAATTGAGCCTAGGAGATCGAGACTGTAGCGCTCTATGATCACACCTGTGAATAGCCACTGCACTCCAGTCTGGGCAACACAGCGAGACCTTAAGTCTTAAAAAAAAAAAAAGCCAATAATTTCTTAATATTAATATTAAATTATAATATAATTTCATAAATGGAATTATTCCCTTTCTTTAATAATTTATTATAATTTAAATTACTAATTTATTTAAAAATTAAAATTTATATTAAATACATATACATTATTTAAAAAGTCAAATAACATTAATACTACCAGCTGACAAACAAAAACAGCACTTTCCACCTCTGCCTCACCCTCACAACATAGGCCTCCATCCTCCCTCGCAATGTAAGTTTTTGTTCAACTCAATATTCAGTGCTAACAGTGCTACTATGTAGTAAATATATACAGCTGAATCATATGGAATGCTATAATTAAATTTCCTTTCTTGTATAATTTTGGCTTCCTTGGAACTAATAATCACCACTTCCTCTTCTTATTCTTTTTCTGTTTTTTTTTCTAGCTTAGTATTTGTTATGTATTTTTCATTAATTCATCCTCAAACTCTCCAACAGAACTGTAAATCTCCTCTTAATCAGTTCAAACACTTCAGGTAATCTATCAGTTTCACTCTGCCTTGGAGACACCCTCAGGGGTTTCTCCTGCTCCAAACTGGATTGATTGCTCTGTAGGCCACTGAATTGCTGACATCTCGCCAGGGATGTCTCCTCTTCTTCATCTCTGGAATGCCCTCCTCTTTGTCCTAGGCTGGAGCATCTGTTTCCCAGATTCTCTGTCTCTTTTACAGTTTACTCACTGATTCAGGTGGAGTATATATTCCAGTGATTTCCTGATAAAAGGTATATAGAAGGTGAATTTTTTTTTTTTTTTTTTTTTTTTTTGAGACGGAGTCTCGCTCTGTCGCCCAGGCTAGAGTGCAGTGGCGCAATCTCGGCTCACTGCAAGCTCCGCCTCCCGGGTTCATGCCATTCTCCTGCCTCAGCCTCTCCGAATAGCTGGGACTACAGGCGCCCGCCACCGCGCCCGGCTAATTTTTTGTATTTTTAGTAGAGACGGGGTTTCACCGTGGTCTCGATCTCCTGACCTCGTGATCCGCCCGCCTCAGCCTCCCAAAGTGCTGGGATTACAAGCGTGAGCCACCGCGCCCGGCCAGAAGGTGAATTTTTTTTGAGACCCTGAATGACTGAAATGTCCTTGTTTTATCCACACATATAACTAACATATAAAAACTTTTTATTTATTTATTTATTTATTTTGAGATGGAGTCTCGTTCTGTTGCCCAGGCTGGAGAGAAGTGTTGAGATCTCGGCTCATTGCAGCCTCTCCCTCCTGGGTTCAAGCGGTTCTCCTGTCTCAGCCTCCCCAGTAGTTGGGACCACAGGTGTGTGCCACTACACCTGGCTAATTTTTTGTATTTTTAGTACAGATGGGGTTTCACCATGTTGGCCAGGCTGGTCTCGA
The DNA here is from genome assembly GCF_028878055.3 of Symphalangus syndactylus. Lineage (NCBI taxonomy): Eukaryota > Metazoa > Chordata > Mammalia > Primates > Hylobatidae > Symphalangus > Symphalangus syndactylus. Next base: position 19,644,527 of record NC_072440.2, read on the forward strand.
ACTCCTCACCTCAGGTGATCCATCGCCTCAGCCTCCCAAAGTGCTGGGATTATAGGTGTTAGCCACCACACCCGGCCATAAAAACATTTTTTTACCCACATACTTAATTACATATAAAAGTTGAGGCCAGGCACAGTGGCTCACACTTGTAATCCCAGCAGTTTGGGAGGCTGAGGCAGGCGGATCACAAGGTCAGGAAATCAAGGTCATCCTGGCCAACATGGTGAAACCTCGTCTCTACTAAAAATACAAAAATTAGCCGGGTGTGGCCGGGCGCTATGGCTCACGCCTGTAATCCCAGCATTTTGGGAGGCTGAGGCGGGCGGATCACGAGGTCAGGAGATTGAGACCATCCTGGCTAACACGGTGAAACCCCATCTCTACTAAAAATACAAAAAAATTAGCCGGGCATGGTGGCGGGAGCCTGTAGTCCAAGCTACGAGGGAGTCTGAGGCAGGAGAATGGCGTGAACCCGGAACACGGAGCTCATAGTGAGCTGAGATCGCACCATTGCACTCCAGTCTGGTAACAGAGCAAGACTCCATCACAGAAACAAAAACAAACAAACAAAAACATTGAAGTCAGTAAACTTTTCCATCCAAAATTTTGAGGGTGATGCTCCGTTGTCTTCTAGCTCCCATAGCTGCTACACAGAAGCTCAGTATCATTCTAGGTCCTAATGTATTGGATGTGTCTTCTCTAGAAACATTTAGGTCTTTATTTTTATAGTGGTAAGAAAGAAAAAAAACAAAAACAAAAAACCCTTTTAGTATCTTTCGTTTATCTTTAGTTTTTTAAAATGCAAACCACTAAGCAAGGTTCTTTTTTTATTTATTGAACTGGTGCTAGTTAAGTACCTATAATCTAGAATCTCTTGTTTTTCAGGTTTGGGACATTTTCTCTACTTATTTGACAGTTTCCTCCCTTCCAACTTCTGTTCTCTCCTTCTGGAATTCCTCCTATTCAGTGTTGAATCTCTGAGATTAATTGATTTTCTTTCTTTTCTTTCTTTCTCTTTTTCCATTTTTGTGTCTTTGAATGAATCTCTGAGATTAACTGATTTTCTTCTTTCTTTCTTTCTCCATTTTTGTGTCTTTGATTTTTTTATTTTAATTTCTGGGAGGTTCTCTCAACTTTATTTTCTAAAACTTCTAATATACGTATAATTTCTGCCATTTTAATTGAATTTTTAAGAGCTCTTCCTCGTTCTTTGAATATTCCTTTTTCCAGTCTCCTGTTCTTGTTCCATTATAACAATATCTTCTCTCATCTCTGAGGATATTCTAGAGAGTTTTTATTTTAGTTTTTTTTTGTTGTTGAGATGGAGTCTCACTGTCGCCCAGGCTGGAGTGCAGTGGCACGATCTCAGCTCACTGCAACCTCTGCTTCTCCGCTTCAAGAGATTCTCCCTGCTTCAGCTTCCCGACTAGCTGGGATTACACGCGCGCATTTTTAGTAGAGACGGGGTTTTGCCATGTTGGCCAGGCTGGTCTCAAACTCCTGACCCCAAGTGATCTGCCCACCTCGGCCTCCCAAAGTGCTGGGATTACAGGCATGAGCCACCGTGCCTGGCCTATTTGTTTTTGAGACAGAGTCTCACTCTGTTGCCCAAGCTGGAGTGCAGTAGTGTGATCTCGGCTGACTGCAACCTCCACCTCTCTGGTTCAAGCAATTCTCACGCCTCAGCCTCCTGAGTAGCTGGGATTACAGGTGTGAGCCACCGCACCCAGCCTATTTTAGTTTTCTTCTGCTCCCTACATTGTCTCTGTTTCCTCCAAGTTCCTCTTTTGTCTTTGGTCACCGTCTTTCATTCATAGATATTTATCAAATGTGTGATCATCACTGTCTATCCACTGATATTTAAGAGCGAGACCCTAAAGAGCTTGATTTTGGGTGTGTGTGTGTAGGAGGGGAGGGGTAAGGGAAAGGTTCCTTATCCAGGGGTTAGCTTTCTGGAGGGTGATCAGGAAGGGACCTGCCCATTTAACTGGGACCTTCAGATGCCTATAGCTATATATCCTCATTTATTTCCCCCTCCTTGGGCTATTTAATTACCCCAAAAAGACACCCTTCAATCCTCAGTCTGACAGACATAAGCCAGGCTTTCAGTGTTCTGGGACTGAATTTGGGAAGAGCTGGTAAAGTCTCACGTGTCAGCATGTAGCCTTTTATGTAAGTTCTGTTTTTAATTAGGTACCTCACACCCACCCTCAGCTTTTCCTGAGGTTCAGCCTTTCCAGTCTTCTGCCAGGTGGGAGAGGGTAGTGGTCTGTGGATATGAGGAAAGCATTATCTGAGGCCTTGCTTCTCATCGCCTCTTCAACCCATCTTGCTGTTTTTAGTGTTACTCCAAAAGCTTCCTAGCTTCCAAAACTTTGTTGGGCATCTCTTATCCTCTTCATCTCTTCTTCTATTCACTTTGTTATCCAGTGGATTTATGCTTGCTGAAATCATTTCGTAAAAATAATTTTTTTTTTTTTTTTTTTTGAGACGGAGTCTTGCTCTGTTATCCAGGCTGGAGTGCAGTGGCGGGATCTCAGCTCACTGCAAGCTCTGCCTCCTGGGTTCATGCCATACTCCTGTCTCAGCCTCCCAAGTAGCTGGGACTACAGGCACCTGCCACCACACCCTGCTAATTTTTTGTATTTTTTAGTAGAGACGGGGTTTCACCGTGTTAGCCAGGATGGTCTTGATCTCCTGACCTTGTGATCTGCCTGCCTCGGCCTCCCAAAGTAAAAATAATGTTCGTGGTACTTTAGAAGAGAGCAGCAGACATTAATAACTTGACTTAGTCTACCATGTCAAGCCTTATTCTTTTTTTTTTTTTTTTGAGACGGAGTCTCGCTCTGTGGCCCAGGCTGGAGCGCAGTGGCGCAATCTCGGCTCACTGCAAGCTCCGCCTCCCGGGTTCACGCCATTCTCCTGCCTCAGCCTCTCCAAGTAGCTGGGACTACAGGCGCCCGCCACCACGCCTGGCTAATTTTTTTGTATTTTTTTTTTAGTAGAGATGGGGTTTCACCGTGGTCTCGATCTCCTGACCTCGTGATCTGCCCGCCTCGGCCTCCCAAAGTGCTAGGATTACAAGCGTGAGCCACCATGCCCGGCCAAGACTTATTCTTGAAACCTTTTTTGACTCTATTTTTTCCACCCCACCGAAACTATTTTCAATTTTTTGTTGGCTTTCATTTTTTAAAAAATTATTTTATACCAGGTGCAGTACCTCATGCCTGTAATTCCAACACTTTGGGAGGCCACGGCAGGAGGATGGCTTAAGCCTAAGAGTTGAAGGCTGCAGTGAGCTATGATGGCACCACTGTACTTCAGCCTGGGTGACAAAGTGAGACCCTGTCTCTTAAAAAAAAAAAAGTACAATTTGTTAAGTTTTGACACATACATACACATGAAATCATCACCACAAGCAAGACAATGAACATACCACCCTAAAAGTTTTACCATGTCCCTCTTTGATCTTTTTTTTTTTTTTTTGGCAGGGGAGGGAGACGGAGTCTCACTCTGTAGCCTAGGCTGGAATACCGTGGCGCGATCTCGGCTCACTGCAACCTCCGCCTCCTGGGTTCAAGAGATTCTCCTGCCTCAGCCTCTTGAGTAGCTGGGATTACAGGTGTGTGCCACCATGCCTGGCGAATTTTTTTTGTATTTTTAGTAGAGACGAGGTTTCACCATATTGGCCAGGCTGGTCTCAAACTCCTGACCTCGTGATTTGCCTGCCTTGGCCTCCCAAAGTGCTGGGATTACAGGTGTGAGCCACTGCACCCAGTCATCCCTCTTTAAACTTTCTCTCCTGTGTCCCTGCCTAGGCAACCACTGATGAACTTTCTATCACTATAGATGCAGCTGCATTTTCTGGAGCTTCCATAAGTGGAATCAAACAGTATGTACTCTTTTTCTGTCTGGCTTCTTTTACTCAGCATAATTATTCTGAAATTCAACCATGTAGTTTCAAGTGTCAACAGTTCATTTTCCTTTCACAGCTGAGTAGTATTCCATTGTTTAGAATGCATCACAATTTGATGGGTGTTTGAGTTGTTTTGATTTTTGCTACTGCAAATAAAGCTGCTATGAACACTCACATATGCATTCTTTTTTATTGAGTAAATACCTAGGAGGGTGTATTAGTTTGCTAGGGCTGCTGTAATGAAGTATTTCAAATCTGGTGGCTTAACAAACAAATTTTTTGTCTCACTGTTCTGGAGGCTAGAAGTCCAAAATCAAGGTATTGGCAGGGTTGGTTCCCTCTGACAGCTGTGAGGGAAGGACCTCTTCCAGTCCTCTCTCCTTGGCTTACAGATGGCTGTCTTCAGTTTCACATGGTATTTTCCCTATTTGTGTGTTTCTATGTCCAAAGTTCCCCCCTTTTAATATGAACACCAGTCATACTGGATTAGGGCCTATCCTAATAATCTCATTTTAACTTAATTACCTCTGTCAAAGTCCTATCCCCAAATAAGATAACATTCTAAGGTTCTGGGAGTTCATATTTCAATATATGAATTTGGGGGGTAGGGGGAGCAGATATAATTCAACTCATAACAGAGTAGAATACTTGTATCACATGGTAGTTACGTGTTTTAACTTTTTAAGAAACTGTTTTCCGGCCCGGCGTGGTGGCTCACACCTGTAATCTCAGGGGGCAGGGCGGGTGGATCACAAGGTCAAGAGGTCGAGATCATCCTGGCCAACATGCTGAAACTCCGTCTCTACTAAAAATACAAAAATTAGCTGGGCGTGGTGGCAGGTGCCTGTAATCCCAGCTACTCAGGAAGCTGAGGCAGGAGAATCGCTTGAACCCGGGAGGCGGAGGGTGCAGTAAACTGAGATTGTGCCACTGCACTACAGCCTGGCAACAGAGTGAGACTCCATCTCAAATAAAAAAGAAAGAAACTGTTTTCCAACGTGGTTGTAGCATTTTACCTTCCTTCCAGCAGTGTATGAGAGTTCTACTTGTCTCATGTCTCATCAATAGCAGTACTTTGTGTGGACTTTCAAATTTTAGCCATTCTAATCATGGTTTTAACTGCACTGATGTTGAACATCTTTCTATGAGCTCCTTTGCTACCTATTCTGTGGTAGTATTTGCAAGTCTTTTGGCCATTTTAAAAATCGTTTTATTGAGATATAATCCATATGCCATAAAGTTCACCTGTTTAAAGTACATAATTCAGTGGCTTTTATTATATTTACAGAATTGTGCAACCACTACCACAATCCAATCTTAGAACATTTTCATCATCCCAAAAGAAACTGCTTACCTAACAGCAGTCACTCTCCATTTTGCCTCCCTTTCATCCCCCTTCTGAGGCCCAGACAACCATGAATCTACCTTCTGTCTCTACAGATTCGCCTCTTTTGACTTCTCACATATAAATGGAGTCATACAATATGTGGTGTTTTGTGTCTGTCTTTGCTATGGTCTGAATGTGTCTCCCAAAATTTGTGTTGAAAACCTAATCCCCAGGGCAATAGTGTTGGGAGGTGGGGCCTTCTGGAAGGTGTTTAGGTCCTAAGAGTTCTGCCTGCATGAATTCATGCTGTTATAAAAGGGCTTGTCAGGGGCACACTGTCACTTTTTGCCCTTCCACCTTTTGACACGTGGGGATGCAGTATTCCTCCCTCTTAGAAGCAGGGATTGCAGCCTCCCCTGACAACAATCTGCTGGTGCCTTGATCTTGTTATTCGCGGCCTCTAGAACGATCAGAAAAGAAATTTCTGTTCTTTATAAAGTACCTAGTCTGTGGTATTTTGTTACAGCAGCATAAACAAACTGAGATACTGTGGAACCATCACCACCATCCATCTCCACAATTTTTCCATCTTACCCATCTGAAACTCTGTACCCCTTAAACAGTAACTCCCCAGTCCCTGCTCCCCCTAGTCCCTAACAAGCACCATTCCACTTTGTCTCTGTGACTCTGACTCCTCCAGGTACCTTATATAAGTAGAATCATACGGTATTTGTCTTTTTGTGGCTGGTTTGTTTCACTTAGCATATGTCTTCAATATTCATCTATGTTGTAGCATGTGTCAGAGTTTCCTTCCCTTTGTAAGGCTAAATAATATTCCATTGTATGTATATACCACATTTTGTTTATCCATTCACCCTTCCATGGACACTTGGATCACTTCCACCTTTTCGCTATTGTGAATACCTCTAAGTAATATTTAATACAGTAGCCATCTCCACCCTTTTGAAAATCTCTGCCTTGTACTGGACCATCTTCTGTCATTTCTTTTCCTCTCTCTCACCCAATCTTAGGGCCTTTGGATTTATTCCTTTGACTTAGAAAACGTTTCTCATTCAGGCACAGTGGCTTATGCTTGTAATCCCAGCCCTTTGGGAGGCTGAGGCAGGTGGATTACGTGAGGTCAGGAGTTCAAGACCAGCCTAGCCAACATGGCGAAACTCTGTCTCTACTACAAATACAAAAAAAAAAATTAGCCGGGCATGGTGGCGGGCACCTGTAATTCCAGCTATTCGGGAAGCCGAGGTAGGAGGACTGCTAGGGGGAGGAGGTTGCAGTGAGCTGCAATTGCGCCACTGCACTCCAGCCTGGGCGACAGAGCGAGACTCCGTCTCAAAAAAAAAAAAAAAAAAATTAGCCGGGCATGGTGGCACATGCCTGTAATCCCAGCTACCTGGGAGGCTGACGTAGGAGAATACTTGAATCCAGGAGGCAAAGGTTGCAGTGAGCCAAGATCATGACATTGGTCTCCAGCCTGGGCAACAAGAGAGAAACTCCATCTCAAAAAAAAAGACAGCATTTCTCACATATTATTACATGAAAGCTTCCTTCACATCATTCAGGCATCAGCTCCAGGGCCATCTCTTTGATCCAGGGTGATCTTCCCCTACCAGCCCAGCTGAAATACTTCCACAGTCACTCTCCAGCATCACACATATCACTACCTGAAAGGCTTATTTGTTCATGTGTCTTATTGTGTCTCCCCAACCACGAATGCAAACTTCTTGAGGCAGAGACTTTGAATGTCTTATTCACCGGAAGCCTGGCACAACAAAGTTGTTTAACCAGGATGTGTCGACTGTCTGATACCTGTTTCCCTTTCTCCTACCACTCCCTAAGCATTTATTTCCCTAGGTTCTGTCCTTGGACCTCTTTCTTCTCATTCTGCCACAGCCATTTCATCTAATATCACAGTTTCCACTATTAAATTTGAGTGATCCCAATTCTGTTTCCATCCCTAACCTATCACGTTTCCAGCCCCACAGTTTCATCAGGCTGACTGACATTGCCACGCAGATAATATGCCAGCATTTCAAACTCTGTGCTCCATACAGAATGCATCCTATTCACTCCCAAACCCGCTTTTCTTTTTGAGACAGAGTCTCGCTCTGTCACCAGGCTGGAGCATAGTGATGTGATCTTGGCTCACTGCAACCTCCACCTCCCAGGTTCAAGCGATTCTCCTGACTCAGCCTCCCAAGTAGCTGGGACTATGGGTGGGCACCACCACACCCAGCTAATTTTTGTATTTTTAGTAGAGACGGGGTTTCACCATGTTGACCAGGATGGTCTCAATCTCTTGAGCTTGTGATCCACCCGCCTTAGCCTCCCAAAGTGCTGGGATTACAGGCGCGAACCACCATGCCCGGCCAATTTATCATTTTCTCTTTCCTCAACATCGAATAAATTGCTAAATCCTATCCATTTTATAAATATTTCCAACCACTCTCTCTACTGCAGGTACTGCAGTTAAAAAGAAAATGTATATATTTTTTGAAAGCTGAGAAGTCAGCTGATATAATGGATAAAAGAATCAATATTTAACATGGTCTCAACAGACTAAGGAGATGGGTGGAAGCTCCTAAATTTTTTTTTAATTGAAGTATAATTCACGAGCAGAAAAATACATACACTTTAAGTGTAGAGCTCAATGAATTTTGTTTTTATCTCATTTTCTCTCTACTTTTGAGATGGTCTCACTCTGTCACCCAGGCTGGAGTGCAATGGCACAATTATGACTCACTGAAGCCTTCACATCCCGGATTCAAGTGATTCTCCCATCTTAGCCTCCCGAATAGCTGGGACCACAGGCCTGTGCCAGCACACCCAGCTAATTAAAAAAAAAATTTTTTTTTTTTGGTAGAGCTAGATAGGGTCTCTCTGCCCAGGCTGGTCTGAAACTCCTGGGCTGAAGTGATCCTCCAGTCTCGGCCTCCCAAAGTGCTGGGATTACAGGCATGAGCTACTGGGCCTAGCCTTAATGATTAATTTTAGATATGGTTGTACCTTCAAGCAACATATAGATCGAGACAGAAAATTTCCATCTCCCCAGAAAACTTCTACATGCCCCTTCCCTTGAAGATCGCCCTATTACTATAAATGGGGCTGACATGTTCATAAGCTTAGTATCACTGGGATCCGACAGTATGTACCACTTTTTTTTTTTTTTTTTTTTTTTTTTTTGAGACGGAGTCTTGCTCTGTCGCCCAGGCTGGAGTGCAGTGGTGCAATCTCAGCTCGCTGCAAGCTCTGCCTCCCAGGCTCATGCCATTCTCCTGCCTCAGCCTCCCGAGTAGCTGGGACTACAGGCATCTGCCACCATGCCCAGAGAATTTTTTTTTGTATTTTTAGTAGAGAGGGGGTTTCACCGTGTTAGCCAGGATGGTCTCAATCTCCTGACCTCATGATCCACCCGCCTTGGCCTCCCAAAGTGCTAAGATTACAGGCGTGAGCCACCGTGCCCGGCCAAGTATGTACCACTTTTATATCTATCTTTTTTCACTCGGTATAATGTTTCTGAGATTTATCCATGTTGTTACACTGATCAAGAGTTCACTTTTTTTTTTTTTTTTTTTGAGACAGTCTCACTCTGTCGCTCAGGCTGGAGTGCAGTGGCACAATCTCGGCTCACTGCAAGCTCTGCCTCCTTGGTTCATGCCATTCTCCTGCCTCATTCTCCCGAGTAGCTGGGAATACAGGCGCCCGCCACCACGCCCGGCTAATTTTTGGTATTTTTAGTAGAGATGGGGTTTCACCGTGTTAGCCAGGATAGTCTCGATCTCCTGACCTTGTGATCCACCCAGCTCGGCCTCCCAAAGTGCTGGGATTACAGGCGTGAGCCACTGTGCCCAGCCAAGAGTTCAATTTTTAAACTTAGTAGTGTTCCATTGCACAGACAAACTATAATTTGTCTATAACTGGAACTTTTAGACGTTGTTGGAAGGAGTGTAAAATGATACAACCACTTAAAGAACTGTTTCATAAGCTTCTAAATAATGTTAAACAAACTTAATTAATCATTAAGCCAAGGCTGAGTAGCTCATGCCTGTAATCCCAGCACTTTGGGAGGCCAAGACTGGAGGATCACTTCAGCCCAGGAGTTTCAGACCAGATAGACAGCTGGCTATTTCCAGTTTGGAGCTGCTATAAATAAAGCTGCCAAGAGCATTTTCATATAATGTGTTTTTGCAAATCTATGCAGTCATTTCTATGGAGTATACACCTAAGAGAATGTCTGCCTTATAGGGTGGAAGTTCGTTTAACATTATTTAGAAGCTTACGAAACAGTTCTTTAAGTGGTTGTGTCACTTTACACTCCTTCCAACAATGTCTAAAAGTTCCAGTTGCTCCACATTCTTGCCCAACACCTGGTATTATTAGTCTTTTGAACTGTAGTCATTTTGGTGAGTGTATAATGGCATTACATTATAGGTTTAATTTGCATTTCGCTCATGAATAATGTTGAACATCTGTGTTTTCTTTTTTTTTTTTTTTTTTTTTTTGAGACGGAGTCTCGCTCTGTCGCCCAGGCTGGAGTGCAGTGGCGCAATCTCGGCTCACTGCAAGCTCCGCCTCCCGGGTTCACGCCATTCTCCTGCCTCAGCCTCTCCAAGTAGCTGGGACTACAGGCACCCGCCACCATGCCCGGCTAATTTTTTGTATTTTTAGTAGAGACAGGGTTTCACCGTGGTCTCGATCTCCTGACCTCGTGATCCGCCCACCTCGGCCTCCCAAAGTGCTGGGATTACAAGCGTGAGCCACCGCGCCCGGCCAACATCTGTGTTTTCATAACCATTTGGATGCCTTATTTTGTGAAATGCCTAGTCTTTTGCACATTTTTGAGTTGTCTGACCTTTTCTAACTGATTTTTGGTAATTCTTTACATACTCTGGATATGAGACTTTTATTAGGGAGATGTACTGCAGACTTTTATTAGAAATACAAAAATTAGCCAGGTGTGGCTAGGCGTGGTGGCTTGCGCCTGTAATCCCAGCACTTTGGGAAGCCGAGGCAGGCGAATCACCCGAGGTCAGGAGTTCGAGACCAGCCTGGCCAACATGTTGAAACCCTGTCTCTACTAAAAATGCAAAAATCGTGGCAGCATGCGCCTGTAATCCCAGCTACCCAGGAGGGTGAGGCAGGAGAATCACTGGAACCCAGGAGGCAGAGGCTGCAGTGAGCCAGGATCGCACCACTGCACTCCAGCCTGGGCCACAGAGCAATACTCCATCTCAAAAAAAAAAAAAAAAAACCAAAAAGAAAATGCGTACATCCATGCAATAGGGTATATTATTCAGCCATTCAAAGGACTGAGGCACTGATAATGTGCTGTAACATGGATAGCCTTGAAAACATGATGCTAACTGAAAGAAATCTCACACAGAAGGAAAACATACTGTATGATTCTATTTATATGAAATGTTCAGAATAGGTAATTCTACAGAGATGGAAAGATTAGTGGTTGCCTGTGCCTGGGAGGAAAGGGAATAGAGAGTGACTGCTAATGGATACAGTTTCTTTTTGGAGTAATGACAATGTTCTTAAATTAGATGGCAGTGATGGTGGTACAACTCTGTGAATACACTGAAAACCATTGAGCTGTATACTATAAATGGGTAAGTTTTATGGGATGTAAAATATACCTTAATAAAGCTGCTGAAAAGGAAAAGGAAAGAACATCCAAGCTAATTCTTTTCTTTCCTTAATTTATCTTTATTTTTACTTTTTTTTTTTAGTACTTTGAATTGCTGTTTGGGGTTTTGTTTTGTTTTGGTACTTTGAGAAAGCGAATTCTTATCCATGCTCAGGTTGGACACAGTCTGAAATAGTTCCTACAGTTCTATACTTGAGCCTTTTCTCATCTCCCAGGCCTCATCTGTTCCTATATGCTGAGAACTCCTAATATGTATCTTGATGTCCTCTCTCTCTACTGAGCTCTAAAATGCCTACTAATTAGTTTTACCTGGGCTGCCTGCAGGTGCCTCAGTATTTCAAAATCCACACCCAGTTAAAAATAACAATAACAGGCCAGGCGTGGCGGCTCACGCCTGTAATCCCAGCACTTTGGGAGGCTGAGGCAGGCGGATCACCTGAGGTCAGGAATTCGAGACCAGTCTGGCCAACATAGCGAAACCCCGTCTCTACTAAAAATACAAAAATTAGCTGGGCCTGGTGGCGTGCGCCTGTAGTCCCAGCTACTCAAGAGGCTGAGGCAGGAGAATCTCCTGAGCCTGGGAGGCAGAGGTTGCAGTGAGCTGAGATCATACCACTGCACACTAGTCTGAGCAACAGAGCGAGACTCTGTCTCAAAAATAATAATAACAGTAACAATAGCTACATCCAATACCTTGCTCTATCTCCTATTTTACATGGTATCACTCAACCCACTCTTTGCAGATTTGTGCTCTCATCCCATCCTTCCTGTATGCTTCTCCTGTCAGTCCCCTCCTCTGCAGACCACTGTTACTGCCTGGTTTCAAGCCTTCCTCAGTCTTCTTGAGGGGACTCCTAACTGGTCTCCCTGTCTCCATTTTACAGCCTGTTGGTAATCATTTCTCCACACTCCTGCCAGGTCATTCTTTTTTTTTTTTTTTTTTTGAGATAGTCTAGCTTTGTTGTCCAGGCTGGAGTGTGGTGGCATGATCTCGGCTCACTGCAACCTCTGCCTCCCAGTTCAAGCAATTTTCCTGCCTCAGCCTCCCAAGTAGCTGGGATTACAGGCACCTGCCACCATGCCCGGCTAACTTTTGTATTTTTAGTAGAGACGCGGTTTCACCATGTTGGCCAGACTGGTCTGGAACTCCTGACCTCAAGTAATCCACCCGCCTCGGCCTCCCAAAGTGCTAGGATTACAGGTGTGGGCCACCAGGCCCGGCAGGTCAGTCTTTCTAAAATATGCATCAGATCATCAGGTTTCTCCCCTGCTTAACATTCTTCAATAGTTCCCTATTGCCTGCAGAGATTCTGCTTCTACCCCGTCTCCAGGGTCTCACAGACATCTCTCAATGCTCTAACCATCTCTTCTCCAGAGAAATGTGTGGCTCTGAATATGCACAAAGCACCCTGTCCCTTCTTAGGGATTCTGCTATACCCAGGTGACTTTTCCAGTAAGTTTATCTGACCTAAGGAAACAGTTGATTACTCTGCCATGTAACTTGTCCAGGATAGAGTATTGAACTACTATGGCCTCTGGAGTCAGACAGACCTGGAGTCCAACTCAAATGATGTTGCTTACCAGCTATGTAAACAAATGGGGAAAGCACTTGCGCTGCATGTTTGCTTTTCCAATCTGCTCTTAGAATACCAAAATCCATGAAATCTTGTTATCACTTGCTAAAGCAGATTCAGCCTAAAGTAGAGATATCCTAAGCTTTGGAAAGCAAAAGACTTTATTAAACTATGTGTAAATCTTTCTCTGCATCCCCTGCCAAAACACAAACAAAACAAATCACCATGTTCCTAAAATACTCCTGTGTAACACTTTTCTTGACTAAATGAGCACTTAATATTAAGAACAGATCTTGCAGTTCTTTGTCAATGAAACCAATTAAAACAGATCATTCAAATACTACTGTATATTTTATGTCTAAATTACCCTATTTAACTATCTTTAATGTTAAGCAAATCAACAGATCACTTTATTCTCTGTAGACAAAGACTACGTTTGTTACCTTTGATAACGATAAAGAATGTTATATTAATAACTAAAATGTTAGCTTCCTGATTCAGTAAATATTTATTTGCAGTAATTAGTAGAAACACGTGGGTACTTAAATCTATAGCTATAAATTTGAAACCCTAGAGCTTACTTTTATTGTTTTATTATAAATATTTAAATATACAGGCCAGGCATGGTGGCTCATGCCTGTAATCTCAACACTTTGGGAGGCTAAGGTGGGAGGCTCTCTTGAGCCCAGGAGTTCAAGACCAGCCTAGGCAACATAGTGAGACCATGTCTCTACAAAAATAGTTAAAAAAAAAATTTAGCTCGGTGTGGTGGCACGTGCCTATGGTCCCAGCTACACAGGAGGCTCAGGCAGGAGGATCCCTTGGAGCCCAAGAGGTTCAGGCTGCAATGAGCTGTGTTCAGGCTACTATACTCCAGCCTAGGCGACAGAGAAAGACTCTGCCTCAAAAAAAAAAAAAAAAATGTACACACACACACACACACACACACACACATAAGATAAATATACACAAAGGTACAGAGAATATGATCACAAACACCCAACGGCTCAGCTCTATAACAAATTTTACTGTATCTGTTTTAGATTTCACTTAAAAAATGAACATTTCAAGTCTAGAGCTACAGAATCAAGTAAGCTAACACCAGCTCATTTAGAATATCGACCTAAGTTACATTACATTTAAAGTGAGAAATGGCTACAGAGTTTAAGCATTCTAATCTATCTTTGTTAAGAACCATAAAGATTACATCAGGTCTGGAGATGGTCCCAGAAATGCCAGTCCTCGCCTCCCAATTCATTTGACCTTCTATGGGATCTACTTCCTCACCTATGGTTCTTGCTCTCCTAACTTCTGAGAACTCAGGACCCAATGGAAATCAGTCCACAGGCTGAAGTAGGCCTATTAAATTCTCTTTTCTTTAAGAGAATCTGAGTGTAAAGACACAATATTCTAGTCTACCCTCTCTACATCAACACCATGTATCCTAACACAGCAAATCATAAAGTAAAATGTACATCTCATTTCCCTGCTTTAAAAATCTGCTGCTTTGGTTGGCTGCAGTGGCTCCCACCTGTAATCTCAGCACTTTGGGAGGCCGAGGCAGGAGGATCACTTGAGCCAGAAGTTTGAGACCAGCCTGGTCAACATAGTGAGACCCAGTCTCTACAAAAAAAGTAAGAAAAACTAGTCAGGCATGGTGGCACACCTGTAGTCTCAGCTATTCCAGAGGCTGAGGTGGGAAGATCACTTGAGCCCATTAAATTCAAGGTTTCAGTAAGCCATCATCACACCACTGCTCTCCAGCTTGGGCAACAGAGCAAGAACATGTTTCTATTAAACAAATAAAAATCTCCTACTTCAAGGTGTCAATAAGGTTGCTAAAATAAAAATAAAATAAAATAAATTTGTTTAATCTGTTGTCTATTCTTGAAACTCTACAGCCTAAGATAATCTGGGCTCTGCCATGCCCCCGCTTCCCTGGCACCCAACACTCTAGTTGCTGTGTGGTGGATTAAAGATGACCTCATATTTAAGGTCAGTCTCCCCACTGAAAGGTGGGGTCTGTTTCTCCTCCCCTTGAGTCTGGGATGGTCCTGTGACTTGCTTTAATTCAACAGACTGGGGAAGAAGCAAAGCTGGGTAACTTCTAAGGCTGGGCTTAAGGTGTCTGCAGCTCCTGCACAGTTGGAATGCTGCCTCCTGAATCCCTGCCACCATGCTGTGAGAAACTCAAGGCATGCAGAGGTCATATGGAGGAGAACCTTGGGTCAACAGCCTCAAGTTGGTCTCCTAGCTGACAGCCAACACCAACTGCCAGCCATGTGAGTGGGCCCTTTCAGGCATTTCTGGCCAATTGGGCCTCCAGGTGACTGTAACTCCAGCCAATACCACTTTGGAAGAGAACAACTGCCCTACTGAGCCCAGGAAAACACAGAATTATGAGAAATAAAAGGCTGCCTTGGTGATGGAGTCTTAAAAATATATGAAAAGGTTATTTTTTAGAACAGGTTTAGATTTACAGAAAAATTAGGAAGATAGTCCATTTATCTGAATGCAGTTTCTGCTGTTAGTAACATGTTACCTTAGCACATTTGTCACAATTCATGAACCAATATTGACACATTATTATTTATTTATTAAACTTTAAGTTCTGGGATACATGTGCAGAACATGCAGGTTTGTTATATAGGTATACATGTGCCATGGTGGTTTGCTGCATCCATCAACCCGTCACCTACATTGGGTATTTCTCCTAATGCTATCCCTCCCGTAGCCCCCCAACCCCATACATTAACTAAACTCCATACTTTATTAAATTTGCTTAATTTTTATCTAATGTTCCACGATCCCATCCAGAATACCACATTACATTGTCATTATGTCTCCTTAGCTGTCTCTTGGCTGTGACAGTTCCTCAGATTTTTCTCAGTTTTCCTTGAGTTTTCAGGAGTGCTGATCAGCTATTCTGCAGAACATCCCTCTAGTGGAATTTGTCTGATGTTTTTCTCATGATTAGACTGGGATAATGGATTTTAGGGAAGACAACTAGAAATTGAAGTGCCATTTCCTCACATCGTACCAAGCATACAAACTATAAAAATGACTTATCACTGTTGATGTTGACCTTGATTGCCTGACTTTAGGGTTCTCCACTGTGTGAATCCACACTTAAGGAGTGGAAAGTTATGCTCCACATCCTTGAGGATAGAGTATTTACTAAACTTTTTGGAATTATTCCACTCAGGAGGTTACAATGATGGTTTTAAACCACTAAGTTTTGATGTGATGTAACAGACACGAAGATATCTGAAACACACTCACATTTTTCACCATCTCCCATCACATATTACCTATTTTTTTTTTTTTTTTTTTTTTTTTTTTTTGAGATGGAGTTTTGCTCTTGTTGCCCAGGCTGGAGTGCAATGGCACGGTCTCAGCTCACCACAACCTCCGCCTCCTGGGTTCAAACGATTCTTCTGCCTCAGCTTCCCGAGAAGCTGGGCTTATGGGCACATGCCACCATGCCTGGCTAATTTTTTGTATTTTCAGTAGAGACGGGGTTTCTCCATGTCGGTCAGGCTGGTCTCTGTCTCGAACTCCCAACCTCAGGTGATCCGCCTGCCTCGGCCTCCCAAAGTGTTGGGATTACAGGCGTGAGCCACCGCGCCCGGCACATTACCCCTTGTATGCTATACACAGTTCCCTCTGCATATAATAGCCTTCTCCCCGTCACCCGTCCAACAAACCAATAAAAACCATGAAACTCTTCTTTCTACAATGCCTAGTTCAAGTGTTCCCTCTCCATTGTGGAGCTTCCTTCCAGAAAGAATTCACTGCTTTGACCTAGGCACATATTTAATATCAGTATCATAGCCTGTATGGTATGGTTGCCTCCCTCAACTAGGTTAAAAGTGCCCAAAATGCAGAGACCATGTCTTACATAAATAACTTTGTATGCCTGTACCTACGACATCAGCAACTAGTAGGTGCCCAATACATGTTTGTTGAATTAAATAAACTGAATGACGATAAAAGTATATCACTTTTGATAATATCTCAATAAAAAGAAGAGATGATACAAATAAACAGCTTAGTTCCAGCATGTGTCAGTAAATCCACAATAGAGCTGAAACCTCCCAGTAATGTACAGTTCCACTATGTGATAGCAAAACCAGGCACTAAGAAAAATAAGCATTACATTTAACCAGTCAAAGCCACATGTGACAGATAAAACAGTATCTGTATTCAGATCAGTGTGTTAATACAAGCACATAAATGCCAAATAAAACAGGTCACATGAGTTTCTCTCTATGAGAATCAGGCCAATGAAATACATACATATCCATGCCTCCATTTCCTATGTTATCAAAGACTTTTTACAGAATTTTTTTTTTTTTTTTTTTGAGACAGAGTCTTGCTCTGTCACCCAGGCTGGAGTGCAGTGGTGTGATCTCGGCTCACTGCAAGCTCCGCCTCCCAGGTTCATGCCATTCTCCTGCCTCAGCCTCCCAAGTAGCTGGGACTACAGGCGCCTGCCACCACGCCCGGCTAATTTTTTTGTATTTTTAGTAGAGACGAGGTTTCACTGTGTTAGCCAGGATGGTCTCAATCTCCTGACCTTGTGATCCACCCGCCTCGGCCTCCCTAAGTGCTGGGATTACAGGCTTGAGCCACCGCGCCCAGACTTTTTTTTTTTTTTTTTTTTTTTTTTGAGATGGAGTCTCGCTCTGTTGCCCAGACTGGAGTACAGGGGCATGATGTTGGCTCACTGCAACCTCTGCCTCCCAGGTTCTAGCAATTCTCCTGCCTCAGCCTCCTGAGTAGCTGGGACTACAGGTGCACGTCACCATGCCTGGCAAATTTTTCTATTGTATTTGTATTGTATTGTATTGTATTGTATTGTACTGTACTGTATTGTATTATATTGTATTTGTATTGTATTTTGTACTGTATTGTATTTATTGAGATGGAGTTTCACACTGTCACCCAGGCTGGAGTGCAGTGGTGTGATCCTGGCTCACTGCAACCTCTGCCTCCTGGGTTCAAGTGATTCTCCTGCCTCAGCCTCCCATATAGCTGGGATTACAGGCACAGCTGGGATTACAGGCGCACGGTAACAGGCCCAGCTAATTTTTGTATTTTTAGTAGAGATGGTGTTTCGCTATGTTGGCCAGGCTAGTCTCAAACTCCTGACCTCAAGTCATCTGCCCGCCTTGGCCTCCCAAACTGCTGGGTTTACAGACATGAGCCACTGCACCCAGTCACAGAACATAATTTTCATATTTAACCTCTAAAAATGTGGAACAGTAAGACAGATCCATGGGTAACTCTGTTAATTTGATTCAATTTTATCTCTCACATACACAGCAGAAAAACTAAATAAGCCCTGAAGTGGTCCTTGGGAAAAATGTAAGAAATATTCACTGTTCCTCCAAAGGATATGTTCAGAGGCGTCTGAAGTTTTACATTAACAATAACTCTGTCAACTTGTCTTCCTTCAGCATTTACAATAGAAGCTTTCACAACAATAGCAGAATTCTCTTTGAGAAATTTGTTAGGTCATACAAAATTGCAATCTGGTGACCATTCAGGGAAAAAAAGCTCGTTCTAAACTGATGTGAAATTTAACATTCTTTCTTCCTGCCTCCACTTTAAATGGTTGGAGCTCCAAGAATTAAAACAAAGAATAAATAATAGTTTAAGGGGTCAATTCTGTGTATCAACACCCAACACAGTTCCTAGCACACAGTAGGTGCTCAATAAATATTTGCTGAATTAATCAGGAGAGAGGAGGGGAGGAAAGGAGGCAAAAATAAGGAAAAATAGAACGCTTGTACATAATTCAGGAATGATCTATAATCTGTTTACAGCAGTCTTTTAGAAACCGTCACCTGCTTTATATCTTTCTGGCAGAGAAAAAAAAAATCCCTAAACTCAAGAGGTCAAAGTCTACATTTCCCAACCCCCGAAGAATATATAATGCTAATCCATCTCTGAACTTCAATAAACATCTCTCTCCAAGAAAATGTTACAGAAGATGCTGCACAGTTTCAGAGAACACTCTTCAAGAGGAACAGCAAAATTCACTTCCTCCAATAAGACTTCTATACTGGGCCGGGCACGGTGGCTCAGCCTGTAATCCCAGCACTTCGGGAGGCTGAGGCAGGCGGATCACGAGGTCAGGAGATCGAGACCTTCCTGGCTAACACGCTGAAACCCCGTCTGTACTAAAAAATACAAAAAGTTATCCGGGCGTGGTGGCAGGTGCCTGTCAAGTCCCAGCTACTCGGGAGGCTGAGGCAGGAGAATGGCGTGAACCCAGGAGGTGGAGCTTGCAGTGAGCCGAGATCGTACCACTGCACTCCAGCCTGGGTGACAGAGCGAGACTCCATCTCAAAAAAAAAAAAAAAAAAAAAAAAAGACTTCTATACCAACCCTGCCCATCCATAAGGGCTCCTGATTTATACTTGCACAACTTACCTGGATATTTTGTAAACCATATTGACCCTTTATTCATTTGTGAACTATTCTTAGCACCTTCTCCACAATTGCAATTCCAAGCCCTTCCTCTTAATAGGAAATCGAAACTTGTCATTTCAAGTCTTCAGTTGTGTACTCTACACTCTCCCAACTACAATGACTCCTCTTTCGAAGGCAATACAAAGAAAAGCTGAACACACTTTCTTTCTTTCTTTCCTCCTCCAAAACTCCCTCCGCCACTAAACAAGAGTCAGAAGAGCAGAATTTGGGCCTGAGCTCAGGCATTACTGCAGTACGAGGCCTGTTAAGCCTGGGAATCTGAGAAACCTTTTTCTAACTGCACTCTGCCTTCCTCCACTCATTTCTTCCCTCTTTTCTCAAACATGCATAGTCCTCTTCCATTTAAAAAAATCTTTCACTTGAACTTAATCCTCCTTATCATTGTTCTCTCTTCCATTTATTTCCAAATGTCCTAAAATTGGGTGGTGGACTATAGTCATAACTCATTCTAAAAAATTATTTAATTTCTCTTTAACCCATAACATTTGGTTTCTGCACCTCCTACTCCAATTAAATGGCACCCTTGAACACCAGTAAGTTCTTTTAGAAACTATCATAGAAAATTTAAAACATGTACAAAGTAAATACAAATAAACTCCTATGTACCCATCACAACACTTCAATAGTTGCCAACATTCTGCCATTCCTGCTTCATCTATACTTCCATGTATTCTCCACTCCATTTGATTATGTCAGTTTCACCACATAAAACGTACCTACATTGTAACTATTTTTATTGTAATTATAAACAGTTGCACCCCTATCAGACACAGAACATCTCCGTCGCCCCCCAGAAAGTTTTCTCCTATCCTTTCTCTTTAATTAGTTCTTAAACAAATCCAGGTGTCTTTTCTCACTTGTCAACCTCGATTCTTGGCAGCATCTGAAGTTACTGAGTGAGCCTTTCTCTTGAAATTCCCCTTTTGATTTCTATGATGCAAAAGGATCCCAATCCATCCTCGAGTCACATCAGTTTTGGCACCAAAATACACCTCAAGTCTGTCTTTGCTCCACTTCCAGTAACACCCAGGAATGTAGTCCTACCCGAACGGCTGCACGTGCCTTCTCACCAGGCTCCCTGCTTCCACTTTTACCTCTTTCCAATCCACTGTCCAGACAGCAGCCAGAGCCATCTCTTAAAATGCAAATCCTACACATCACATCACTCCTGGAGTGAACAGCCTTCAATGGCTGCCCTAGGCATGGAGAATAGGTCCATGTTGCACACTGTGGCCTCTGAGGTCTTGCAAGGTCTCTGCCGCTCTCTCTAACCTCCTGTCACACTTGGTTTCTGAGAGTTCTTGGAAGAGGCCAAGGGCTTTTGCAGCTGTTTCCTGTGTCTAGAAAACTGTTGCTCCAGCTCTCCACACAGCTGGCTCCCTTGCCCATTAGCTTCAGCTGAAATGTCCCCTTCTCAGAGAGACCTTCCTTGACTAGCTATGCTCTTCCTCCCAGCTGCCCTGCATGACATGGCTTTATTTTTTTCATAGTACTTACCATCATCTATAATTATTATCTTTATTTATATTTATTCATGTCTCCCACTAAAATGAAACCGCCTTGAGAGTAGGAACTACATATTTTTGGTTCACTGTTGTATCCCATGATAACACATGCTTAAGAATTATTTATTGAAGGCCAGGCGCAGTGCCTTACACCTATAATTCCAGCACTTTGGGAGATTGAGGCAGGAGAACCACTTGAGCCCAGCAGTTTGAGACCAGCCTGGGCGACACAGCAAGACTCTGTCGCTACCAAAAAAAAAAAAAAAAAGAGAGCCAGGTGTGGTGGCACACGCCTGTGGTCCCAGCTACTTGGGAGGCTGAGGTGGGAGAATTGCTTGAGACTGGGTGGTTGAGTCTGTAGTGAGCCGTGAGCTGTGAGCCGTGAGCCATGAGCCGTGATCATACCACCACACTCCAGACTTGGTGACAGAGCAAGATCCGGTCTCAAAAAAAATATATTGAACAAAAATAAATTTAGCTGAAAATCACTTTTTAGTAAAAAATTCTCTACTTTTCCTCAAAACCTGCTACCTTTCCTAATGGCCTTCTGTTAACAGACATCCACAAACTATATAACCACAGCAAAATGACAAATTCCAGCCATACATTAAATCATTCCAAATATAAGATTTTATTGACTGATTGATTTACACCCTCGGAGGGGGAGAATGGACTGACCCCTGCGAGATGAGATCAGCCTCCAAATATAAGATTTTAAGCAAAAGCAAAGATCAAGAGGTAAAACATAAGAACCTGAGTTAAACTAAGGCTGATGAAGTTGAAGTTGTAATCTAATTTATAACAGAAGCATCCACTTAGTGCAAGTATAAAAAGAATGTTCTCTTATTCTTGAGTCTAATTCATTCTGAACTGATAAACTTCAGTAATTGAAAAATCAAGAAAACTAGTCATTTATTTTTCCAAAAAGAAGTTGAAAACTGAGCTTATGGCACAGTAATATATTCTATACTGGTCTAATTACATGTTCACCAAGCAATCTCCCAATTATACCTTATCTTTCCAGGGAGAAAATGTACTAGCCAGAAATCCAATCTTCCTTTTTTTGAGACAGGGTCTGGCTTTGCTGCCCAGGCTGGAGTGCAGTGGCATGATCACAGCTCACTGCAGCGTCAACGTCCCTGGGTACAAATGATCCTACCTCAGCCTCCTGAGTAGCTGGGACTGCAGGCATGCACCATCATGCCCAACTAATTTTTGTATTTTTTGGAGACAGGGTTTCATCATGTTGCCTAGGCTGGTCTCGAACTCTTGAGCTCAAGCAATCTGCCCGCCTCAGACTCCCAAAGTGCTGGGATTGCAGGCATGAGCCCCAGTCTTCCTTAACATTATATTTCACTATAAATTAGTAAATTAGGATCTTGGGGAAGGCTGTATATGTACCTCAGAAATTCTGGGGTGTGTGTATCTTGGGTGTCCCGGGTATGTGTGCCTCTGTGTGTGTGTGTGTGAGGGAGATTCCTAGATTATGTGTGTACCTCACAGGCTCTGACTAACCCTACATGAGATTCAGGGTCTAGATGAGTCTGATGAAAATCTATAAGCTTCTGCTTTGGTTAAGAAAGAAGAAAGAAATCTGGTGAGATGGGAAAGGAAAACCAAGAGGACAGGATGACATCTGTCCCTCCACCCAAGCCATGGACTAGATCATAGCCCTGTAGAGGGGGCATTCATAAAGAAACTGAAAGAGTTGTTTTCACAGCTCCCAGGAAGAGCTACAGACAATTCTGAATGGACAGAGAGGGAAGTAAAAGTAATACTAAGGGTCTCATGTAACCATGTTAAGAAGCAGCCAAGGAAAATCAGCACATGGAGCCAGATATAGACAAAAATATAGATAAATATTTATATATAGGATTTATATATAGGATTCATATATATTTATTTTTATTTTATTTATTATACATATTTACATACAAGATTTGATGATGATAACATTCCTTAGGCTTTAGATTGAAAAAACAAAGCAAACAAATTACCATTTAAAAATTTATAATACGTAGCCATAAAAAAGAATTAAATCATCCAGGCATGGTGGCTCATGCCTGTAATCCCAGTACTTTGGGAGACCTAGGCGGGTGGAGTGCTTGAGCTCAGAAGTGTGAGACCAGCCTGGACAAGAAAGTGAGACCCCGTCTTTACAAAAAATACAAAAATTAGCCAGGTTTGGTGGTGCGCACCTGTAGTCCCACCTACTCAGGAGGCTGAGGTGGGAGGATGGTTTGAGCCTGGGAGGCAGAGGCTGCAATGAGTCAGATCGTATGACTGCACTCCAGCCTGGGCAATAAAGCCAGGCCCGGTCTAAAAAAAAAAAAAAAAAGAATTAAATAACGTCCTTCGCAGCAACATGGATACAGCTGAAGGCCATTATCCTAAATGAGTTAACACAGAAACAGAAAACCAAGTGCTGCATGTTCTCACTTATAAGTGGGGGCTAAACACTGGGTACATGTGGACATAAAGATGGAAACGGTGGACACTGGGGACTCCAAAAGGGAGAGGGAGGAAAGGGAACAAGGGTTCAAAGACAAGCTCTTGGGTACTATGCTCACTACCTGAGTGATAGAATAATTTGTACCCCAAGCCTCAGCATCACACAACATACCCATGCAACAAACCTGCACGTGTACCTCTGAATCTAAAATAAGACAAAACAAAATTTGTAATAGAAAAACACCTAAAAATTATCAGTGACTGCCTCTGTGCAGCAGGAACAGGGGACCAGCTTTGACTCCTGACCTTATATGCTTCTGATTTTTTATAAGCCTATAGTAACTTTCGTAACAAACTTTAAAAGACACAGTATTAGTGTTCTAAAAATAAATTATAAAGTTCTCTGTAGTTCAGTAAAACTGTTTAAATTAGCATATAGGATTAAAAAGTATACTGAAAAGAAAAAATATTTCTCAATCTTAGGTTCTAATTTAAATCAATCGAATTTTTACAGTCATGTAAAATGAAATACCCATTCTACTCATCCACAGCCTCTACTGTTCAATTTCTACCCAAACTGTACCTTTTAGTAATTTACTGACCTTGGAACTGCTTTCTTCCGATACTTCTCCCTCATTGGTTTGCATGGGAACAGATTTTGTGCAAAACTCTGCAGAAACACAAAAATACTGCCTAAAAGAAGAGAGAAGAAAAAAGTATGTAAGGAATTCAGGGCAAAAAAAATTTTTTTTCAAAGGTTTAGACTGAAATTCTCTCAATAAGGCCACAGATACTGTGAAGTAACTTTGAGTAACTTTGTGTGTGTGTGTCTATGCACATGCATCTTAAGAAGAGATGGGTAAGAAAGAGGGAGGGAGAGAAGCAGGGAGGGAATGTTTCCCATCTTGGGGGAGAAGGGTAAATAGGAAAGGTTTCCAGCATTGGGACATTAATAGCTCTAGATTTCTTTCCCTATTTTATTTGGCTTTTGGCAGAGGTGGTGGTGAAATTCTTACAGCAGACACTGACCTGCATGAAAGTATGGCAGTGAGCAAAGCGGCGCACCTGTTGTTCCGCCCCTGCAGGTCACAGTGCCTGGGTATTAGGCTAAGGCTATTGGAATTGGCAGGGTTTCCTGGGCTTATAATTTATGAATAACGTTCCTGCTTTCTTTATAACTGAAATTAAAGTACACTACAATGGCTGGCCCCACTTTTCATTTTTAGGAAATGTGCTTAATAAACTAAATGTCAGTTCATTTATTTTTATATGAGACTATAGGGCAAGACAGTAAAAAGTAATTAACTTTTCCTCAAAGAATAAAATGAGTCAAGAAAAAGTTTGTTAAAATTTTATGAATTAAAATGTGCCAAAAGGAAACTACTAAAAATTTATGCAACATTTTCATGAACTCACTACATATGTAATTATTGAGGAATATATATATATATATATTTTTTTGAGACAGAGTCTTGCTGTGTCACCCAGGCTGGAGTGCAGTGGTGTGAGTTCGGCTCACTGTAACCTCCACCTCCTGGGTTCAAGCGATGCTCCTGCCTCAGCCTCCCAAGTAGCTGCGACTACAGGCGCCTGCCACCACGCCCGGCCAATTTTTGTATTTTTAGTAGAGACAGGGTTTCACTATGTTGGCTAGACTGGTCTTGAACTCCTGACCTCGTGATCCGCCCACCTCAGACTCCCAAAGTGCTGGGATTACAGGCGTGAGCCACTGCTCCTGGCCCTTTTGAAGAATAATTATTCAAATGACACAAATCTCCATTATAATACAGGTACGAATATTTACAAACCTATCAGCTACTCTAAAGCTCATAGCTACAAAACATAAAAACTAAAAAAGGCCAGGTGCAGTGGCTCATGCCTATAATCCCAGCAATTTGTGAGGCCAAGGCAGGTGGATGGCTTGAGCTAAGGAGTTTAAGACCAGCCTGGGGGCGAAACCCCACCTCTAACCAAAATACAAAAATTAGCCAGGTGTGGTGACACATGTATGTGGGCCCAGCTACTCAAGAGGCTGAGGTGGGAGGACTGGTTGAGTCCAGGAGGTCAAGGCTGCAGTGAGCTGTGATCACACCACTGCACTCCAGCCTGGGCAACAGAGTGAGACCCTGTCTCAAAAAAAAAAAAAAAAAAAAAGGGTAAAAAGATGCTGGTAGTGTATGTTTTTTGTGTGTGCAAGAAAAATCTATTAATGCACAACACTTGATGATCTGTTTTGGTGTAGGCTTCTCTATAACCAGCCAAGACTCAAGGCTAAGAAGGCACTTCCAGGAAGCTGTTTCCTCATCTACTGGGTGGGAAGGGGTTACCAAAATATCTACTTTGTTCACCCACCTAGCAAGGTCTTGTTGGTAACAAATGCATATTTATGTGATGTGAAGTATAAAATCAGTACAGTAGAAGCTCTCAATTGATAACCATTCACTCGCTCCCAGCTTAATCAACATCGCCCATCCCCTCTGTAAAACACATGACAGATGCTCACAGCAAGTGAAAACAGGCTTTCTCTGGTTGATTTTGTCCCTCACCTATTTATTACAGTTGCGCAAAAAAAAAAAAAAAAAAAAAAAAAGTTCTGTTTGTATAAAAATTAGGTTGACAGCATTGGAAAAACTCAATAACATATCCAGAAAGATTTTATGTGTAATTTGCTTCACAGATGTCTTTAAGTTCTCCTAGTTCACTGAAACAGTGACTGCATTTCATAGATGATGCATTATGGGCATAGCTGAACCAGAAAAACTCCTTGGAACTCCATTCATGCTTGCAGGCCTGTGCTCAGCACACTCGTCTTGGTCTGGTGCTGTACTGTCTGCTTCCTCTAGACCCACGCTCCATTCTCCACCTGACTGTGTGCCCCAGGGGACACCATCATCGGGCTCCTTATCTTCTGGCTGCTGGCTGGGCTAAGCCAGTGGGAGGCACTGACTGGAGACAGGAGGTCGGGAGAGGAAGAAGGGATGGCAGTGGTTGTTTCTTCTATGAAACGGCACTGCTCTCAACTTGCTGGCTTCTCCTTCAGCTTTAATCTTTTTACTTTCATCCTTTCTGGATTCTCCTATTTGGCTGTTCTATTTTTCTTAAGTCTTTTTCTAGCTTGACTTGCCTGGCTAAATTAGTTCTCTCCTTCTTTGACAATCACTGCTATTTCCCCTCACCAACTCCTCCTCCCTATCCCCCAACACTGCACACTGTCATCTCTCCTCCCCCATGCTATCACCCTCTACCCAAGGCTTTAACTAAGACTTCTGCCCCTACACTCACTTCTTAAAATCCATCATGTCCCAATAAGAGCCTACCAAGGCCCAAGTCTTCCCTTCCCTACTACTACAGCCCTCAGTTTTCCAACATGTTAGAATGGAAATAGGGAAACCAACAAGGGCTACTGAACCACCCAGTGGCTGACAACAGTGGGGAACCTTACTATTGCTAGGCCTGAAGGGGAAGGGGCAGTGACTGGAACCTGGAGGGGGAGCTGTGGCCGTCACTGAAGATTCCAACAGACCTGGATGCTTATAGATGTGTGACCTTGAAGGAATTACTCAATTTGTCTCAGTCTCAGCTTCCCTACCAAATCTTGGGAATAATAGTTATTCTGAGGATTCACTGATAATGTATTTGCACTTGATATATAACAGGCACTTAATAAGTACATGGAGATGACCAACTCACAAGACATTCTCTACTCTGAATTTTTATTCTTTCAGGGTCCGATCCCCAGTGATCTCCATTTCCCTCTGGACATGCTATGAAACAGGAATGCTTTTTCCTGGCTCCCGAGTTTCCACCTTTGGCTCCTCTACACCTGTACACAATCCACTCCAGAGAAGGTAACAGGATCTTACTTTAATGGTGAGTTTGAAAGGAGAAACAAGGTAGGTGGAGCTCAGCCCTGTCTTTTCCTTCCTTTTGGAAACCAGCTGCCCCGGGAAGCATGCATTCTCCTCTTCTCCACCCATAAACACAGGACCCTCACAACTACCCGTGAGTGGGTCAGTCTGTGTTATTATGAAGTTCAATGTTAAGTTCACTGGCCTATAGATGTGTCACATTCTCCAATACAGCTTTTTTTTTTTTTTTTAAGCCCGGCCCCTCCGCCCAGTGGCACACACAATAGCAGTGGCAGCGGGAATGGGTGGTCCAATACCGCTTTATTAGTCAGAGAAACAGCATTTTGGTCTCCCAAATGCCCTCCTTTTAAAAAGGAGGGAAAAATGAAAAGTGTAACAATTTTTCGCTGCATATTAGCTTTTAAAAAGGAGGACATTTGGGAGACCAAAATATACAGCCCAGTCAAGGGAAGGAGAGTGCTATTTATTGGGTCTCAAAGACCCTAACCTCTGGTGCGTGGCACCGAAATTTTGATAAATAGACACGAACTAAAATTCAAGGGAGTAAAATACACGTGGCATTTTTGAGGCTTCTGTTAAGGCCAGGACTTTGGGCCTTGGACTTTAATGAGAGGGCACAGTATTTTCTTGTAGAAGCTTATATTAGGCTTTTTACTGTTGTTTTTATAGTTATACACTAGCTTTTAACTATTGATGCTGCATTAGAGGTTTATAAACCATAGGCACACAGTATTTTGACCTTAGCAGTGACTGTAGTTATGGCAACTTTGTCTTCACGTAAGTGGCTGTTTCTATAGAGACAAGGCTGCATAAACTAGGCACATAAGCCTTAGCAAAGGGTTGGGGGCTTTGCAGGCCTCATCAAGAAACAAGCCACAGACGGTTGTGGTGGTGGTGGTGATGCTGGTATTGAAAGCTCATTTACATATCAGCTGTGCAGGCAGCCTCAGCATACACTGGCTGCTCTGGCCTAGCAAGCAAATGCCAGCTGTGCTGGCCTCAGCAAAGGGAATAGGGCATTAATGGGCTTGGGTGGCTTCAGTGTACAGAAGGCTGCTGCTTGACCTTGAATTATGCCGGCACAGCTTTTCCTAAGCAGGCATGGCTGAGGAAAGATTAGACTTCAGGGAAAACAGACTTTCTTCCTACAGGCCTTTTAGACATCAGAAAGTGGAACAATTACTCGCTGCATATAAGCTGCAAAGCAGCTGAATTTCAAATAGCACACATGCATTACAAAACCAGTGAAGTTCTTCATTTAAATTGCTTGTGTTAGGTTTATATAGGTGATTCAAAAGGAAAATGAAAATTAAGAGGTTTCTGGCTATACAAGGAAGGAAGGAAGGAAGGAAGGAGGGAGGGAGGGAGGGAGAGAGGAAGGAAGGGAGACTGGCATAACCCTGGCTGACCTAGACTTACTGGTTAAGAACAATGCACTAAGAAACAAAAGCTAGGTAATGCTAGGGGAGGAAAACTTTTTTCCCTGCTCCTGATGCTTCCTTCCACATGGGACAATATCCAATTTTTCATATTCCTGGCCTTGTATCCCTGACTCAGGCTGTCAGGGGTGAAGTCACTTCTCTGATGAGTGTGTTTGGAAGAAGAAACCAGGCTTGCATAGTCCAGCCCTTTTCTCTCCCTTTCCCCTTGGGGGCACCTGTTCTGCTCTGCTCCTTTCGTTGGCTAGGAGGCAGGCGAGGAGGCAGGTCTATCCCAGACTAGTGTTGCTGGGTGAATAAACCTGTTAAGTCCTGCAGTTCAGTATTTAAAATGTGCTTGCCCTGAGATTTAAGCCAGTTCTCCTATGGCAACTTTATGAATGATAAACGTGAAATTTTGATCTCCACCTATCTGCCTTACTCCTTTGTCCTAAGTCTCTGTTGGTTCAGAACTTGAGCAGGGAAGAGAATATTACTTATTGGATACCCTTTGATCTCAACTTATATCTAAAACGTATCCTCCTCAGAATTAAGTTCAGTTTTCCATATCAGCCTTGTCTTCCAAATTATTCCATTACCACAGCATTAATCACACACTTTTACTTCCTAAGCTTTTCACTAACCTCATTTCTAGTTACTCTCAAAGCACACTGTATTCTGCATTCACGCAGGCAAATCTTTCCATTCTCAGCACACAACATACTAATCTCTATCTATGTATATCCTAGTCCACACCCCACTGGAAACCCCTTCCCCTCATCACCAATCCACATCTCTACCCTTCAGTATTTTTTTTTTTTTTTTGAGACAGGGTCTCACTCTGTCACCCAGGCTGAAGTGCAGTGGCATGATCACGGCTCAATGCAGCCTCAGCCTCGCTGGGCTTCCCAAGTAGCTGGGACTACAGGTGCACATCACCATGCCCAGCTAATTTTTGTATTTATGGTAGAGTTCGGATTTCACTATGTTGCCCAGGCTAGTCTTGAACTTGTGAGCTCAAGCAATCCACCTGCCTAGGCCTCCCAAAATGCTGGGATTTAGGTGTGAGCCATAGTGCCTGGCCTCCAGTCAATTTTTATTTCTAAATATCTTTCCTGACTAAAACCATGTAATGTGCCCACTTACTAAATGTCATATTGATACCTATTTTTATCTTTGCCCTTTATTTCACTTGCTCTCATTTTTTGTTGTTTTGGAGCTGTCCTTAGTTTTCAATGTGTTTCTTGAATAAACCTTGATAACATTCTTGTTTGAAGGCATGGCTTATGGTTGTGTCTAGGGCAACTTTACTTTTCTTTTGACAAAATAGAAGGTAAGTAAGATAGGCAATGCAGAAGTGTGTGGTTAACTAAGGGTTCCATGTAAGAAGTGACAAAGTCTAATGTATCAGTGCTAACAGAGTCACAAAAAAGTCAGGGCAAAGCCCACTTACGTGAAAACTAGAGGGGTGAACAAGTCATGCCAAAGAGACAAGTCACGTCCCATCATGGGATAATGAGACAATGCACAAGTGTTTATTTTATGTATGTATGTATGTATGTATGTATGTATGTATGTATCTATGTATGTATTTAGAGACAGAGTCCCACTCTGTTGCCCAGGTTGGAGTGCAGTGGCGCAATCTCGGCTCACTGCAACCTCTGCCTCCCAGGTTCAAGCAATTCTCCTGCCTCAGCCTCCCAAGTAGCTGGGACTACAGGCACGTGCCACCATGCCTGGCTAATTTTTGTATTTTTAGTAGAGACAGGGTTTCACCATGTTGGCCAGGCTGGTCTGGAACTCGTGACCTCAAGTGATCCGCCCACCTCAGCCTCCCAAAGTGCTGGGACTATAGGCGTGAGCCACCGTGTCCGGCTGACACAAGTGTTTAATTTCTGCTTTTGCACATCACTTCAATTTGGAACAGTCACCAGTTTGTGACCTGTGGTAGGTGGTGGATAGTCTTGACCTGGCACAGTGCTTGCCACACACGACAGGACTCAGCAAATGTTAAGAACTAAATACAAGTAATGTCCTACAGTACCTGTGCAAGTTCTTCCAGGAAAATTACCAAATATGTTAATATTTTCAAAAGCCCTCCAGGATCCAGCCCTTGCCTGTCTCTCCAGCCTCGTCT
The DNA here is from genome assembly GCF_028878055.3 of Symphalangus syndactylus. Taxonomy (NCBI): domain Eukaryota; kingdom Metazoa; phylum Chordata; class Mammalia; order Primates; family Hylobatidae; genus Symphalangus; species Symphalangus syndactylus. The sequence goes on from NC_072440.2 coordinate 19,674,896, forward strand.
GCCTGGTCTCTGTTCCTTTGTTCCAGCCGTAATGAACATCTTACAGCTTTGCCAATACGGCAGACTGTTTCAGGTTTCCATGTTTTTGTTGCTATCACTCCCTCTGCCTTTCCCTCCTCCGGTGCCACAAGGGGAGACCCTACTTTCCAATCAAGGCTCAGCTTTTATGAACTATTTCCTGATCCATCTCTAGGCATAAATAATGATTCCTTCCTCAGTGCCTCCAGTGGATCTTGTTTGAAGTCTATTATGGGATCTGTAACACTTTATTGGATTTATTTACTCACATAGATTCCTCTATGTGATAAGGATTAGACTGTCAACCCCTTGATACCAGACACTATATCTTGTTAATCTCTGTATTCAGTCTGCTTAAAACTGTGTACCTGGCATTTAATAAGTATTCAATAAATTTCTATGTAAGAATGATTGAATTAATCAATGACAGTGCTTTTCCTTTAAAATGCAATAGATATCAACTCAATAAACATTTACTGTGCCTCTACCACATGCCAGATGGTACTGGGATAGTGTGTTATGCTGGAATGAACTGTGGCTTTGAAAATGTAGAATCGTTCTTCTTTGTCAGTTATTAGCTGTGTGGTCTTGGGCAAGTTATTTAACTTTCTAATCCTGAGTATTTTCATCCATAAAGCTGTGCAGGAAAAGGTGTTACAAAGATTAAATTAAACATGTGTGTAGAACTCTTAGCAAGGTGTCTAACAGCATTTTATCTTATTTCTCTATACTACTGAGGCTGAACTGGAGGTTCAAAAACCATAGGCCACACAGTATTTTGACCTTAGCAGTGGCTATGGTTATGGCTACTGTCTTCAGGTAAGTGGCTGTCTCTATAGAGACAAGGTGCATACACTAGGCACATAAGCCTAGCAAAGGGTTGGGGAGAAATTCATCATGAATTTCTCATCCTACCCTGGTCCCCTCATATTAGCTCATCGGCAAGTCCTATCATTTTTGCTTTCAAAATTTGTTTCTCGGATCCACCCACAGTTCTTCATTTTCACTGCTGTCATCCTTTCTTGCTTGTGGGGGCCTCTTTTAGGCATTGAAAATAGGTTAGTTCCCTTCCAAGCAGTCTCAAAGGGTTTATATATTAGTAAAGGAGACAGATACAAATAAACAACTTTAATAAAAAATATTGAATAATTTATTACTGTAATAACAACAGGTGCTCTTAGAATACAGATGAAAAATTCTGCCAAGGGAGTTTGGGAGAAGTAGACAACAGGAAAAATACAACAAGGAGAGTAGACAGTCACATTCTTCTCCCTGCTTCCAAACTCTAAAAAGATAAAAGCATCAACCAAGGCACAAAGCCATGAAAAAAATACTATATATATATCTAGGGAGCAGAAAATTGTCCATTAAGGCTTACAGATAAGGATTCACTAAAAAAGCAGCCAGAAATGTTGACTGGAATTAGGTTTTGAAGGGATCTGTGGGACAATATCTGCAGCAACTGGATGCCATGAGAGCTGTTTAAGCAAAGGCATGACCTGAGTAAATCTATCGTTCAGAAAGTGAACCCTGGCAGTAATGTGGACTACAGACCGCAGCAGTGAAAGGTGAGAGACAGAGACGCTAGGGGTACATTCACATAAAACTCACATAATCCTAATAACTAAGTTGTAGCTTTCTAGCATGAGGCACCAAATGTCAGTATCCATCTAAATACCAGCGTTTTTTAAAGGCACCTACCATATAGTAGGAAAGCAAGGGGCTGGTATGATGGTCACCTTAAAAATATCTTTCTGTAAGAACTTGGTAAAAGGGCAACAGTGTTCCTGAAAAAGTACTTTTCTTCTTTTTAAGAAGAAGACTATTGCCAATACATGGTAGATATATATTTTAAAAACTTACCTTTGACAGTACCTGGGGCAACACAAGCCCGTGAAGATGAGTCTAGGTTACATTCAGTGCAAAAAACCACAACCCTGAAAAGAGAAAAAAATCACAATGAACTGTATGCTCATAGCAAGATGCCACATGAAACAGTGGCACAGGCAGACTCGTGGAAATCCAGCTCCTCCTTTCACCAGCTATTGTTTCTAGGCCCGCGGCCCAACCTCTCAGAGCTCAGCTTCCTCAACCAACACTGGGAACAATAACAACACCTTCTTCATAGGGTTCTTTTGAAGTTTAAATGACATATGTGTAAAACTCTTAGTACTGCGCAGGATACCAAACACATGCTCAATAAAGGCAAGTGGTTATTAATATTAAGGCTTTATACAATCAAGGCATCACCCTCTACCCAGGTGTTTAGGTCAGACCCTGACATCTGTCATGAATTTCTCACCCAACCCCTCATATCAGCCCATCAGCAAGTCCTATCATTTCCTCTTTCAAAATCTGTTTCTCAGATCTACCCATAATTCTTCATTTTCACTGCTGTCATTCTTGCCTGTTGGGGCCATTTCGCTGGTTCTCTGTTCCTACTCTTGCTCCTCCCCAATCCATTCCCCCATAATGGCTGGAATAGTCTCTTCAAAATCAATTCATAGCAAGTTGCTAGTAAATGCAGTAAATATTTTATTTATTCCATGATGGAATCTCTCTCTGAAGTATATATTCATGTATTTGAATACAGAGATATAGGAATATATATTAAATGGACAGCAACTTCATTTTACAATGACACAAACAAATGCAGAAGGAATGCTCCTCAAGGTTGGAGCTACCTACGTGTGTGCAGGTGCTCAAAGGAATGGCGAGCCCAGGAGAGGCTCATCTGGGACCAGCATCTACACTGCTGTCAGAAAGCTGGCACTATTTGGAAGTTGGCCCCTTAGTTTCACAGTCAACCCAATACTTCTGTCCAAGACAGCATGCTCCATTCCCCACAGCTAGAGATTGTAAGTCAGGGCTTCAGCCCCACATTAGGCCACAGTGCTGAGATGGTGCTGCAGGGAATCTGAAAGCACCTCACTGCCCTGCTATCTGTCGTCCCCTCTATTTGACTTACTTTATTTAATAGTGTTTGAATCAATACATCTCAGATGGAACTGTGATGAGAATTAGAAATATTTTGACTCGTCTCCCTATCTCCCTACTGTACACTGCGTCCCAGCAGTCTTTCTTGCTAAAAAGCAAATTTGACCTCTGGGTATCTCACCACCTAAATTCAGTCAGTAACTACCTTTAGGGTAAAATCCAAGGCCTCTCCAGACCCGTTATCACTTCATGACTGCACAGTTTCCTTACTCACAACACACACACTAATGTCTGAGAGCCCTCTGCCTATTCCCTTCCCCTTTTCCTTTAGGTGTTATCTCCTAGAAATTTTCTGTATCCTCCCTGGTTGGACAACGTGTTCCTCCTCTGAGATATACATTATATTGGTAATATCCACGGGTCCATTTTCTTCACTCAGCAGGAGCTCCTTGATAGCAAGGACTATGTCTGACACACCTTTGAATTTGGTACTGGGTAGAGTCCAATAAACATAAGCTGAACTGAATCCCAATGGGATCCCAGCAATTCAGTACTTGCATGTGGATGTGTCCCCTAATTAAATACATTGGTAAAAACTGAAGTTAGCTGCAACCTCCAAGATGGGTCTGGCCCTTACAGAGAACTCGAAGCTACGTGGTTAAGTCGGACCCTCAGCACTTCAGAGGACGACTGGATTCATTAATTTTTTGTCAACTGCAGAGACTATCAAGAGAATAACACTAATTTTTAGTTCCCTATTCTGATTAAAGTTTCCACTTAGGCTAAAACACAGCCTCTTCTCTGGATTTATCATTAGTCCAAATTCTGTGCTGACCCTGTAAAGTTGCTCATTACATGTCTCCTTAACAGACAAGGCTAGAAAGAGATCATGCCACTCAGTCCCTAGGCCTGCTTGGCAGTGAGTCTCAGACACTGCCTGTATTCAGAGGGGAGGGGAAAAAAAGAATTAAGGTAGAGGATAGGCAGGCTAGGGAAACTGAGCAGTTTTCCAAGTACTCTTGAATCCAGGTTTTACAGAACAGCTGCATTACTTTCTCTGCCAGGCTGTGAACCTCTGTATCATCAGGTACACATGTATTCAAAATAAACATAAAAATTAATTATAAAATCAACATTTGAAATTATCTAGTTGAAGTTACCTACAGCACTATTTTCCTTCCAAGGTATAAATAGTGGCAAATTCCTCCAAAACAGCTTTGAAATGCTCAGAACTACATGGTAATCCTACCATCTGATCAGGTACAGCTGCAGCAGTAAAACTGTGAACCATTCCAGTTTTCTCTCTTTCAGAGCAGCCAAACTAGTCTTGGAATTCATAGAAGGGGTGGGAATGTTCAGTGGATCTTGGGTTAAATCAATCCCCAGGTCCTGCTAAACTGCAAGCCGGCTGCAAGAATTCCTCTAGGCCGGGCGTGGTGGCTCACTCCTATAATCCTAGCACTTCATTTTGAGAGGCCGAGACAGGAGGATCAGTTAAGCTCAGGAGTTTGAGATCGGCCTGAGCAACACAGGAAGACCCTGTCTCTATAAAAAAATGTAAAAAATTAATGGGGCATGGTGGCATGTGCCTGTAGTCTCAGCTACTAAAGAGGCTAAGGCAGGAGAATTGCTTGAGTCTGGGAGGTCAAGGCTGCAGTGAACCATGATCACACCACTGCACTTCAGCCTGGGTGACACAGTAAGACCCAGTCTCAAAAAAATAAAAATAAAAATAAAGAATTCTTCCAAAGCCTAGTACCTAACTAAACTCACAGGATTTAATTAGAACTAAATCTTTCCTAGGGAATATGGCAAGTTGAAAGAAATACATATTCAACAAACTATATTTATTTTGCTGGTATCTTACTAGTATCACCTCTGATATGGCAGGGTTTTAATTTTCAAACTTGACTATTCAGCACAATTATTTTAAATTTAAATTCTCATTTTAAAAATTCAAGCAGTATAGAGAGGCTCTTAACCAATGTCCCCTCTCCCTCCATTCCAGTCTTCCCAGGACTCACCACTCCTATCAGTTTGATATCCAGCATAATTCTTGGGACACAGACTATTAAGAATACACTATAAACTTTTAATTGAGTCACAAATAACTCTGAAAACCCTGTCTGCCTACACTGTTGGCAACTGGCCTAACTTCAAGCAAGACGTCCAGAAGAGATGTCTTAAGTGAGGCAGCAGATGTGAGGGAGGAGCACAACACCAGCAAGGAGGCCTGGAAGGTCTTCCCAGGAAGCAAGAGGGGATGCCAGGGGACTTGGTGGCAGACAGGAGGGTACCACCCATCCAGCTCTGTGAGCAGGGCACCCGGCCCAAGTGGACAAGAAGATACCTAGTTAATTAAGTAACACAAATAATATCAAAAGTTTAAGGAGGCCACGCGTGGTGGCTTACACCTGTCATCCCAGCACTTTGGGAGGCAGAGGTGGGCAGACTGAGCTCAAGAGTTCAAGACTAGCCTGGGCAACCTGGTGAAACCCCATCTCTACAAAAAAACACAAAAAAATCAGCCCAGCAGGAGGCTGAGGTGGGAGGATGGCTTGAGCCTAGGAGGCAGGGGATGCAGTGAGCCTAGATCACACCACTGCACTCCAGTCTGGGCAACAGAGCCAGACCTTGTCTCAAAAGGAGCACAGGTGGAGGTAGATCTGCTAGAAGCAGATGGTTTTATTTAGTCCCCATACACAAGAGAAATACTATCTTTGCAGTTTTAGGCCACTCCCTACTTCACTTCAACACTTTGGAAGTTCTGTAAAAATACTGTCTGTCCATTCCTAAAAACATCCCCTTTAACCTTAAAATCTGTTCTAGCTATTGCGCTCCTCCTCCCCTCTTCCCCTTCCTAGTCCAGCTTTTGTTGTTGTTGAGACCGAGTCTTGCTCTGTCGCCCAGGCTGGAGTGCAGCGATGCAATCTCAGGTCACTGCAACCTCCACCTCCCAGGTTCAAGCAATTCTCCTGCCTCAGCCTCCCGAGTAACTGGGATTACAGGTGTGTGCCACTATGCCTGGCTCTATTTTTAGTCGGAGTTTCACCATGTTGATCAGGCTCGTCTTGAACTCCTGACCTCAAGTGATCAACCCTCCTTGGCCTCCCAAAGTGCTGGAATTATAGGCGTGAGCCACTGCACCTGGCCTAGTCAAGCTTCTAGAAAAAGCAGTTTATATTTGTGGTCTCAACATACTAATTTCTCATTCACTTATTAATCATCACAACTTAATTTCTGCCCCTATCAATCTCAGTGTCAATGCAACGGATGCTATTCAACTGTTCTTCCTTTAACCTCTCTCTAGCATTTAAAAGTCAGAACCATGTCTAAAAATAAACACAAAATAAATAAATAAAAATCAGAACCAGAACCACCTGAAATCTATCATTTGGGAGCTCCTTTCCTGTCTTAAGAGTAAGGATACTGAAGATCCAGCCACTGGGCCAGGGGCATCCTGTTTTAGTTCCTGGTATCCTGGCTGTGTCAGGTCCTCCTGTTCCCTTGGGTCTGCAACCTGCCTTCTTATCATGGGCAGGGTTTGGGGTGGGTGAGATGATGAAAAGCTGCTGCTACAGCTGCTGCTGTACATGGCAGACTGGGGGACAGGGTCATGGAAAGGGAATCAAACTCAACTCCTGGCTTCACCAACTGAGCTCAGTTCTGATGCCCAATCTGACATGGAGCAGGTCTAGTCCCTTCACCCACCCCCCTGGAAGGGCCCACTGCAGTACTTTTGCTACCTCTTGGTCTGTTTCTTTCCAGTCTCTTTCACAGGACAGTCTTTTTCTCCCTTCCTTTCATTACTGGTGTATTCCTCCTCTGGAGTCCACACCTCCCTTTCTCTTTTTATTACACACACATCCTTTTGCTTTCTCTTTTTTGAGATGGAGTCTCACTCTGTCGCCCAGGCTGCAGTGCAGTGGCGCGCTTGGTTCACTACGACCTCTGCCGCCGGGTTCAAGCAATTCTCCTGCCTCAGCCTCCCGAGTAGCTGGAATTACAGGCGCCTGCCACCGCGCCCAGATAATTTTTGTATTTTTAGTAGAGATGGGGTTTCACCATCTTGGCCAGGCTGGCCTTGAACTCCTGACCTCATGATCCACCTGCCTCGGCCTCCCAAAGTGCTGGGATTACAGGCATGAGCCACTTCGCCCAGCCTGGTCTTATGCTTTCTCATAGATACAGCTTCCACTTGGATCTTGATGACTCCCAAGTCTTTCTCTAGGGCTGACCTTTCTTACAGTCTTTAGAACTACCTACATAACTGCCTCATGCAGCTCCACCTCATGCGCCACAGGGCCCTAAAATAAAACAACCCTCCCCCAAAGCGTGTTCTTCTGCCTCACTTGGGAATACTGCCATCCCACTCAAGTCAAGTCTGCAAACATCAGCAGTTCCTTCCTCTCACCAAACTGTCAGTTCTAATCCCCAACTATTCTAGTATATACTTCCTTATTCCTACTGCCACTGACTGCCCTGCTTCTGGCATAGCTTCTCACCAGTCTTATGCTAGTTATCTTTTCAACTGGTTTTCCTACCCTCAAGACCCACCCCTCCCCTACACCACCAGAATTACCTTTAAAAAGTAGAAATCCTTACTGCCTTTGCAATGTGTCCCATCCACCCTGTAGATAAAACCCCATTCCCACTGTGGTCGGCGAGGCCTGGTCCCTGCTCCCCCCACTGCCTTCACCTCCAAAACCCAATTGTTTTCCGTTTCCCTTGAGCACCACATGGTTTCGGTGCCTTTGAGCATGCTCTTTGCACCTAGACTGCCTTCCCAGGGACAGGACAAATTTCTTCCCAACTTTCAAGATGCAGGCTTAGGGAAACCTGTTCTGTGAAGTCTTTCCCGACTCCCTCTTCTCACAGGTGATCTGGATGGATCCTTCCCCTGAGTGAGCAACTGCACTCAGAACACACACTAGGCTTGCTTATGTGTGTGTATACTCGGAGGTGGCAAGCTTCCCAGTCTAAGGCTTCCTTATCACTGTCATTTAATATAGTGCCAGCACAAAGGACGTTCCCAATAAATTATTGTGGAATAAACACACACATTTTTATGAAAAAACTAAAATCAACTCAATACAATATGACATTCTGAGCTTACGAAAACAAAGCTGGGGCTTATCAGCTGTAACAGTCTATGAGGGCAGTGTACTACTTGCATGGCATCCCCAGACTTGCTGGGAGAAGCAGTGAAGGAAACTTTGGGACTGACGGTAGGACCCTGGCACAAGAATGTTAATCTGATTTTTATGTCTTGGAAGTCAGGAAAGGTTGCCTAAGAAAAACAAACTCAGTCCAAAGTAGGAATGATCAGAAAGACTCATACCCAACCTTGGGGTATTAATCCAGCTTGCTCAACTAATTTATGCCCTCCAGCCTGGCTCCAGAATAATCTGTCAATTCTTTAACAGAAAACGCTTGAGAAAGTAAGACTGCCTTCTGAAAGCCTAAAACAACTGCAAATCACTTACAGGTAGAGGCAGGGATGGCAGGGAATTCACCGAGGGTTACAAGAACAGCAGAGGCAGCTACTGAAACAGCAGATTCAACTCAACCAGCTTTACTGAATGCTTACTAAGTACATGGCACTGTGCTCAGCAGGTTTTCACAGCAAGGGCCTACGTCCAGGTTTTATTGCAATTGTTGGTCACATAAGAATTAAGCAGATTAGAGGTAATAAATATGTTAATTGGGTTGACTTAATCATTCCATATTATATTCATAAATCACAATATCACTTTGTACCCCATAAGTATATGCAATTATAATTTGCCAATTTACATTAAAAATTAAAATTAAAAGAAATAATTAAGCAGATTAACATGTTAACTTTTGTGACCAATTTATTGGTGATTAAAGAAAAACCTTTGTTCTTTTTCTATATTGCATATTGAATTTATGAGGTGAGATTGTTCACAAATTTTAGATGTATACTGCTTCTCCAATAAACCCGTGAGTTGAACATTGACAATGATGACAGTAATATGAATAATCATTAACAATTGTTTATGCTGTGCCCAGCACTGTATACTTTGGAGGTCTCAAAAAACTCTCATTTCAGATCTGATCCCCTTTTTCAGGGGCCTTACACTATATATAAGGAGAAAAAAGCTAAGCACTAAGGTGAGTGGCACAGAAGTTTAGAGAACATAGAGAAAATGGTGAGCTAGACAACCTGTGCCGCCTTCAGAGAGAAACTGGGGTTCCAACTGGAACTGACAGGATTTAAAGCAGTGATTCTCAAACCCTTTTGTCTCAGGATCCCTTTACACTTAAGAAAATTATGGAGGACCTCAAAGAGCTCTTGTTTATCTTAATTTTAATTATCAATATTTGCCATACTAAAAATTATAACTATGAAACATTAGAAGTATTAGTTCATTTATTCGGCCAACAAACATATGAAAAAAGCTCACTATCACTGATCAATAGAGAAATGAAAAACCACAATGAGATGCCATCTCATGCCAGTCAGAATGGTGATTATTAAAAAGTCAAGAAACAACAGATGCTGGCAAGGCTGCAGAGAGATAAGAACGCCTTTACACTGTTGGTGGGAATGTAAATGAGTTCAACCATTGTGGAAGACAGTGTGGTGATTCCTCAATGACCTAGAACCAGAAATACCATTTGACTCAGCAATCCCATTACTGGGTATATACCCAAAGGAATATAAATCATTCTATTATAAAGATACATACACGTGTATGTTCAGTGCAGCACTATTCACAACAGCAAAGGCATGGAATCAACCCAAAGGCCCATCAATGATAGACTGGATAAAGAAAATGTGGTACGTATACACCATGGAATACTATGCAGCCATAAAGAAGAATGAGATCACGTTCTTCGCAAGAACACAGATGCAGCTGGAAGCCATTATCCTCAGCAAACTAATGCAGGAACAGAAAATCAAACACTGCATATTCTCACTCATAATGAGGAGCTGAACAATGAGAACACATGGACACAGGGAGGGGAGCAACACACACTGGGCCAGTTGGCTGGGGGTGTGTGGCGGGGGGAGGGAGACATCAGGAAAAATAGCTAATGTATGCTGGGCTTAATACTTAGGTGATAGGTTCACAGTGCAGCAAACCACCATGGCACATGCTTACCTACGTTAACAAACCTGCACATCCTGCACATGTACCCTGGAACTTAAAAATAATAAACTACTACTTTTTAAATTAAAAATGGTATTTCAAAGGATTAAAAATTTGAGGACAGTGGCACTGTTTTACATCTTTGCAAATTTCTTTAATGTCTAGCTTGAGCAACAACAGCTGTACCCAAATATATACTTTTGCATTCAATCTTTTGCAGTATCACATGTCTGGGAAAACTCCAATGTGCACTCATGAGAGAATGAATTTAAAAGGCATACAGCATCTTAGTATTATTAAAATAGTTGTGACCTTCTGAAAGGGTCTTGGATGGGAGGAAGGAGCACACTTTGAGAAGTGTTCATTGAAAAAGATAAAGAAAATGGTCTAAGCAAGCAAGAGCTGGGCAAGAAGAAGTGTGTGGCTCCTAAGCCCTAACTTCCAAGAACACAAACCCCTACTCTTAACAGCTCAGCTACAACCAAGCTAACCTCCGTGGTGAATCTGAGAGACAGAGATGGCCAGGGCAAGGCAGAGTTCTGTCGGGCTGTGCAGGGTGGTGCTGACGGCAGTGCCATCAGGGAGGCTCTACTGCCCTGGGCAACATCTCTAGAGGCCACGTCAGGTTTTCCTCTCCAGAGCCTCCACTGCGCCCTCCTGCTAGAAGAGGAGCTGTAAATGGCTTACCAGAACTGCCTTGCCATGGCTTCCCGGGGCTGTGTTTACTAACTGCAAAATCATCTCCCTGCTGCAGTCTCAAAGTCTTCAGACATTTCTTGATCTGGCTGTCTTAAAAAGCAAATTTAACATCAGCCACGTAGCCAGGTTTTCCTTGCCAACAATCATGTGAGTTTGCTATTCTGTTCCTGTGCATCTTGCGCACTGTAAAAACAGTTCCTGGAGCATCATATGTCATGGATCTAGTTGCCATAAACTGAAAACATTTTCTTCATATTTTGTGGCACAAACTAAAAGCATTCTGGATGCGGTTTGCATACAGTCCATCTCTGGCCAAAAAAGAGGTTTAAATTTATGGATAAACAGAGAAAGGGGGGTAGCCACTGCCTTAGTTAAGCCGTTTTATTATCAAAGTCAATGTTGGATAGTGCGTATTTTTTAATTTAATTTTTTTCCTGTGATTAATGTTCTGAAATTATCCTGCAATAAGTATAACCATGTTCATTTTATGTAGCAAGCTTAAATTTGTCTAACAGTATTTTATAGCTGACAGAAGCAGAGAGGAAACAGAAGCTTCCTTTTGGTCTCTTAAAATAAAAATAAAAAATAGAAACAGTCATGAATCTATATAGTTTTTCAGTCTTTTTTTTATTTTTTAGTAAACATATTCATTAAGGCCCCTTAACAAGATGGGACAGATCATTTTTAAGTCAAAGTGAAACTAAAACTTTAAAAGACATTTCTGCTTCTGGGAATGGTAAACCAGGTAATGAAGACCAACCATTCTGCTGAGGACAGCCAGAAAGTCTGGACAGAATATTTAAAAAATTTTAAAGGCAGAGGCGTACTAATAAGTTAGCTAAGAATTACCATACACAAAATTCAAATTCCAGGTGAACTGTATCTCAAATGTGAAAGATAAGTAATAAAGCTTTTAGAAGATAATATGGGAAAATGCTTCATAGCCTAGGGGTAGGGAAGGATTTCTTAAATAGGATACAAAAAGTACCTAGTATTAAAAACCAGACAAATACGACTACGTGAAAATTAAGAGTATTTGTTCATCAAAAGATACCCTCCCTCTTTTTCCGGCTGGAACCACAGAGGGTGTAGAAAAGAAGAAGAAGGTTCCTCCTGTGCCAGAAATCCTTAAGAAAAAGTGAAGGAATTTTGCAGAGCTGAAGATCAAGCGGCTCAGAAAGAAGTTTGCCCAAAAGATGCTTCGAAAGGCAAGGAGGAAGCTTATCTATGAAAAAGCAAAGCACTATTACAAGGAATATAGGCATATGGACAGAACTGAAATTCGAATGGTGAGGGTGGCAAGAAAAGCTGGCAACTTCTACGTACCTGCAGAACCCAAATTGGCATTTGCCATCAGGATCAGAGGTATCAGTGGTCTGAGCCCGAAGGTCCGAATGGTGTTGCGGCTTCTTCGCCTTCCTGAAATCTTCAATGGAACCTTTGTGAAGCTCAACAAGGCTTCAATTAACATGCTGAGGATTGTAGAGTCATAAATTGCTTGGGGGTACCCAAATCTAAAGTCACTAAGTGAACTAACCTACAAGCGTGGTTATGGCGAATTCAATAAGAAGCAAATTGCTTTGACAGATAACACTTTGATTGCTCGATCTCTTGGTAAATATGGCATCATCTGCTGGAGGATCTGATTCATGAGATCTATACTGTTGGAAAATGCTTCAAAGAAGCAAATAACTTCCTGGGGCCCTTAAAATTATCTTCTCCAAACCAAACACCGCATGTTCTCACTCATAGGTGGGAATTGAACAATGAGAACTCATGGACACAGGAAGGGGAACATCACACTCCGGGGACTGTTGTGGGGTGGGGGGAGGGGGGAGGGACAGCATTAGGAGATACACCTAATGCTAAATGACGAGTTAATGGGTGCAGGAAATCAACATGGCACATGGATACATATGTAACAAACCTGCACATTGTGCACATGTACCCTAAAACCCTAAAGTATAATAAAAAAAAAAAATTATCTTCTCCACGAGGCAGAATGAAGAAAAAGACCACCCATGTTGTAGAAGGTGGAGATGCTGGCAACAGGAAGGACCAGATCAACAGGCTTGTTAGAAGAATAAACTAAGGTGTCTACCATGATTATTTTTCTAAGCTGGTCAGGTAATAAACAGTACCTGCTCTCAAATAGAAAAAAAAAAAGACACCCTCGAGAAAATGAAAAAGCAGGCAACATAAAACCAATAAAAGGCCCATATTCAAAATCATAAAGAGTTCTAACAAGTTCTAAAAGAAAAAAAGATAACCCAACAGGAAAAGGGGCAAGAGGCTAGATGAAACGTCATCAAACGAATGACAAAAAAACCTAAATTATCCAAATGGCCAATAAACATATGAAAAGGCATCTAGTCTCAGTAGTAAGTAAGGGTGATGCAAAAGAAAATCATAATGATACACCGTTATATACCACAATGGATAAAAACATCAAAGTCTGATATGATTAAGTGTTGCTGGGGCTATGGAACAACAGAAATCTTCACACACTACTTGTGTGAATGCAAATTATTACATCTACTTTGGAGAATGGTTTGGCTTGATTCTGCTAAAGTTCAAGACAGATATGCCCCATGATCCAGCAATCCCACTCCTAGGTACATACCCAGCAGAATGTATGCACATGTGCCCCAAAGGCACACACAGCAGCACTATCCATAATAGTCCCCAGCTGGGAACAACCCAAATATCCTCAATAGCACAATGGTAAGCACACTGGTATATTCATAAAATAGAATGTCATACAGCACAAAAACGAAGGGACAGCCACATGTAACAACATGGATGAATCTCGCAAACATAAGGACGAGACACAAAAAGATATACAGCATATGACTCCATGTGTTCAAAACCAGGCAAAACTATAATGTTTACAGGGACATGCGCAGTAAAAATATAAAGGAAAATAAAGAAATCAAAAGAGTGGTTACCTGTAGGTGGGAGGTGAGGGACTGTGACTAGTGAAGGTCACTAAGAAGGGGCTGTTGGGCCGCTATAATGTTCTATTTCCTAACCTCAGAGGTGGTCGTTTTAAAATAATTCATTGTTTCACATTTGTATTTTATGCACTTTTCTGATTGCATGATATATTTCATAATTAAAAAGATTTAAATCAAAACAAAAATAAAATTAATACAAAAGGAAAAGTGGTATTTTTGGTATAACTTTAAAAATTACATCACGGAACCAAAATTCCTCAGATGGCCCGCCAGGCCCTTCATCCTCAGCCTTGTCTTTCTAGTCTCATTCCTTACCACCCATCTTTTTTCACAAGTAGTCTGCCACACTTGCTCTCAATCGTGTGCTTTCTTTACCTTTACTTGTGATATTTCTCTGCCTAGAAAACCATGTAGACATATCCCAATCACCTTTCTGCCAGACTAGCTACAAGCTGTCATTCAAGACACAGCCTGGGTGCCTCTCCTCTGAGAAACCTTTTCAGGAGACAGACTCCAGAGCCAGACTGAATGGTCTAAATTCCAGGTCTACCATTCACTACTAGCGTACGATTGGTCAAAGTACCAGCCTCAGTTTTGTGGCCTTCTCGTCTGTAAAACAGGGTAAGAGGTTGAAGTGAAGATTAAATGAGTAAACATACGTAAAGTGTTTGAAATGTGCCTGGAACAGAGTATGCACCAGGTAAGTGTGTGCTATGATATCATCAATACACTCTGACACCCTCCTCTCTGCTCCCCACTCTATTTTGTTAGATCCTCTGCTTCTGGGTTCCCACGGCCCAGTATTATAGTTATTTTCTTGTATACAGCCTTTATGGACAGTTAATTCCTCAAGAGCAGAGACTAAATCTTTCACATCTCAATCCTCCACCATCTAGCACAGTGTCTGGCAGGTAGCAGACACTCATTGAATATTTGCAGAATGAATAAACTGACTCCAAATTTGGATCTACATCACATATAGAAGTAGTCCTTTGGTGCTGGTCTATCCTGTGTGTACACCACAAAACGGAAGCATACTCTTGATAGGTTTCCTATGGCAATAACCTGAGAATACAGGTGTAGACTCCCTCTGGATAGCAACAAATGAGGGTAATACTACTTGTCCTGTCTACTTGTTGTAAGGCTACTGTAGGGCTCAAATGATAATGACTATGAAAACAATTTTTTTCCTTCCCTGAGACGGAGTCTTGCTCTGTTGCCCAGGCTGATCTCCGCTCACTGCAGCCTCCATCTCCTGAGTTCAAGTGACTCTCCTGCCTCAGCCTCCTGAGTAGTTGGGATTATAGGCACCCGTCACCACACCTGGCTAATTTTTGTATTTTTAGTAGAGATGGGGTTTTTTTCACCATGTTGGCCAGGCTGGTCTTGAACTCCTGACCTTGTGATTCACCTGCCTCAGCCTCCCAAAGTGCTGGGAATACAGGCATGAGCCACCTAGCCTTCTTTTTTTCTTTTAAAAGATAGACTCGGCTGGGCGCGGTGGCTCATGCCTGTAATCCCAGCACTTTGGGAAGCCAAGGCGGGCAGATCACATGAGGTCAGGAGTTTGAGACCAGCCTGGTCAACATGGCAAAACCTTGTCTCTACTAAAAATACAAAAATTAGCCGAGTGTGGTGGCACATGCCTGTAATCCCAGCCACTCGGGAGGCTGAGACAGAAGAATCACTTGAACCTGAGAGGCAGAGGTTGCAGTGAGCCAAGATCGTGCCACTGCACTCCAGCCTGGGTGACAAAGTGAGACTCCATCTCAAAAGGTAAAAAATAAAGAAAAAAAAGAATTATTACTCATAATAGCCCAAAAGTGGAAACAACCCAAATGTCTTTTTTGTCCTTCAAGTAATCAATAGATAAACAAACTGTGGTAAATCTATCCAGTCGAAAACTACTCACCAATAAAAACGAACAAGCTACTGATACTTACTACAACATGAATGAACCTCAAAAATATTATGCTCAATGAAAGCAGCCGGACTTGAAAGACTACGTACCATATGATTCAATTTTCAGGGGCTGCCTGGGGCATGGAGTGGGAAAAGGGACTGACAGCACTTGGGCAAGAGGGATCTCTTTGGGTTGACGGAAATGTTCTAAAACTGGGTTGCAAATGATGATGGTACAACTGTATAGACTTTTTTTTTTTTTTTTTTTTGAGACAGGGTCTCACTCTGTCGCCCAGGCTGGAGTGCAGTGGCACAAGCAGAGCTCATGGCAGACTCAAACTCCTGGGTTCAGGCCATTCTCCTACCTCAGCCTCCTGAGTAGCTGGGAATACAAGCACATGCCACCATGACCAGCTAATTTATTTATTTATTTATTTATTTTTATTTATTTATTTATTTATTTTGAGACAGACTCTCGCTCTATCGCCAGGCTGGAGTGCAGTGGTGCGATCTTGGCTCACCGCAACCTCCAACTCCCTGGTTCAAGCAATTCTCCTGCCTCAGCCTCCCGAGTAGCTGGGATTACAGGCACGTGCCACCACTCCCAGCTAATTTCTGTATTTTTAGTAGAGACGGGATTTCACCATGTTGGCCAGGATGGTCTCCATCTCCTGACCTCGTGATCCACCCGCCTCGGCCTCCTAAAGTGCTGGGATTACAGGCGTGAGCCACCACGCCCAGTCAATTTTTTTATTTTTATTTTTTTAGAGATGGGGTCTAGCTGTGTTGCCCAGGCTGGTCTCTTAACTCCTGGCCTCAAGCAGTCTCCCCATCTCAGCCTCTCAAAGTGCTGAGACTGTAGGTGTGAGCTACCACAACTGGGCAATTTACTATGTTTTAATTGTATATCTAAACTGGGTGAAGTTTATATATATGATGTATATAAATTATACATCAATAAAGGTGTTTTGTTATAATGCAAATACCTGGCACTCTTTTATAACTAGCTTTGATTCTCGCATATTTAAAATCTCATCCACACATGTGAGGCCAAATCGTGTAAGACTAAGACAGAAGTCAGCTTTTAAAAATTAAGAAATAATTAAATGTCACATATTAAATATCTTAAAAACCCAAACTGTCTTCTCTATACTTATTTTCCAAATAATCCTAATAAGGAACAACAACAAATAATGATCCTGATAAGCAGGCTTTCACTGTCATTTGTTTATTTCATCCCTCCTGTACAAACACACACTTTGGCCTCATCTGCATTTATAATTGCAAACATGAGTATCTGGCATAATATCCCCCTCCTTGTTTTTGTCCAACAGCAAGCATAAGAAAAAGGTAAATCAGAAAGCATAGTATATAATGTTTTTTTTTAAAAATATATTCATATGATAAACAGGATTTCTAAATAGAGTTTAAACCCTTAGAAATTAACAGTTCTTTTATATATACAAATGTACCATAGTACTTCAGATTAAATTCTGCAAGTCCTAAAATGCTATCCAAACTAGTTTGCTGAACTGGAATTGTTAAATTGGATACTGCTTAAAGTAGGTCACTGGCTCGGCCATGAAAGTATTTGGTAATGCAGAGATCTACTTGCGAAGTCATCTGTCATAATGAGATTTGACTTAGACAAAACCAGAGAAGTGACACCGGTTAGGTGTCAATTGTCAGCTGTATTTTATTCAAATAAATCTCATTTTAGATTTATCTCACTGCAGATTCTTGAACTGGGAAATAACAAGATGAAAGAAGTGTTTTCCAAAGAGTAAATCTGGTGTCCATGTTTAGAAAATGCCTCTTTGCTTCCTGTCCTTTGTCCCACACATCTACTCAGTCTCTAAAGCCCATTAATCCTTCTTTTGAAATGTCTTTCAGCTTCATTCCTTTCTCTCCACTTCTATTCTCACCACCGCAGTCCTAATTTGAGTCAGGAGGCTTTAAAGGACAGGAAAACTAGAAAAAGAAGCCCAACTAGAGACCATTAGAGTAGTCTAAAAGGGAAGTGAAGAGGAGTCAGTCTAGAGCAGTGGTTCTCAAAGTGTGGTCCCCAGACAGCAGCAACAGCACTTGGAATCCTGATAGAAATGTAAATATTCAGACCTTACCCCAGAACTAGTGAGCCAGAAATGCTGGGGGTGGCGCTGGCAATGCGCTGTTAACAAGCCCTCTGGGTGATTCTGATATAGGTTAAAGTTTGAAAATTAGTTATTTAAAGAAGCAGGGGCCAGGCGCGGTGGCTCACGCCTGTAATCCCAGCACTTTGGGAAATCAAGGCGGGTGGATCACAAGGTCAGGAGATTGAGACCATCCTGACTAACACAATGAAACCCCATCTCTACTAAAGATACAAAAAATTAGCTGGGCATGGTGGCAGATGCCTGTAGTCCCAGCCACTCGGGAGGTTGAGGCAGGAGAATCGCTTGAGCCCGGGAGGTGGATGTTGTGGTGAGCCGAGATCATGCCACTGCACTCCAGCCTGGACAACAGAGTGAGACTCCATCTCAAAGGAAAAAAAAAAAAAGAAGAAGAAGAAGCTGAAGAGAAAGCAATGGGCCCAGATGAGGAGAGAACTTGGGGACCTGCTGAGAATGTCTTCCACGATGTCCCTCCAATCTCCAAACCACCCTATCAAAAAAGAACTCTTCTCCAAACCTATCTCTAGGTGTTACTGACTTTTGATACCACAACCCTCTACAGTGCTTAGGTTCAATCTTCCTTCCCCCCAGTCTCCATCCAATATAATACAGTCACCCCTCAGTATCCTTGGGGGATTGGTTCCAGACCCTTGGTATATACCAAAATCCATGGTTGCTCAAGTCCCTGAAACCAAATGGCAGAGACTGGGCACAGTGGCTCATGCCTAAAACCCCAGTGTTTAGGGAGGCCATGGCGGAAGAATCGCCTGAGGCTAGGAGTTTAAGATCAGACTGGTAAGATCCAATAATTAAGACTCCATGTCTATAAATTTTTTTTTTAAATTAGCCTGACATGGCGGTGTGCACCTGTAGTCCTAGCTACTGAGGAGGCTGGGGCAGGAGGATCACTTGAGCCTAGGAGTTTGAGGCTGCAGTGAGCTATGATTGTTATCACTGCACTCCAACCTGGGCAACAGAGAAAGACTCTGTCTCTAAAAAATAGGCCAGGCGCAGTGGTCACACCTGTAATCCCAGCACTTTGGGAAGCCAAGGCAGGTGGATCACTTGAGGCCAGAAGTTCTAGACCAGCCTAGGCAACATGGCGAGACCCCGTCTCTACTAAAAATACAAAAAAAATTAGCTGGGTGTGGTGGCACAGGCCTGTAATCACAGCTACTCAGGAGCCTGAGGCACAAGAATCATTTGAACCTGGAAGGTGGAGGTTGCAGTAAGCCAAGATCACACCACTACACTCCAGCCTAGGCAACAGAGACCCTGTCTCCATAAATAAACAAATAAATAAATAATAAAAATAAAATGGAGGGGCCGGGCGCGGTGGCTCACGCCTGTAATCCCAGCACTTTGGGAGGCCGAGGCGGGCGGATCATGAGGTCAGGAGACTGAGACCATCCTGGCTAATATGGTGAAACCCCGTCTCTGCTAAAAATACAAAAAAATTAGCCAGGCATGGTGGCGGACACCTGTAGTCCCAGCTACTCGGGAGGCTGAGGAAGGAGAATGGCGTGAGCCCGAGAGGCGGAGATTATAGTGAGCCGAAACTGCACCACTGCACTCCAGCCTGGGCAACAGAGCGAGACTCCATTTCAAAAAATAAATAAATAAAATAAAATGGAGAAGTATTTGTGTATAACTTATGCAAATAACCTAATGCCCCCTCCTTAGGTACACATCTTCCTGTATTTTTTAAATGTAATCTCTAGGTTATTTATAATATCTAATACAATGCAAATGCTATGTAAGCAGTTGTACTGTATTATTTAGGGAATAATGTCAAGGAAAATAGTCTACACGTGTTCAATAGAGACGCAATTTTTTTCCTGAATATTTCTGATCCATGATTGATTGGAGTCATGGATGTAGAACCCATGAATATGGAGGGCCACTGTACTAATCTTGTTGAGGCTCCAGGTAGTCGAGGAAAAAAGATACATACCACAATGTGGAAAATTATGATTAAAAGAGTGCTTCAAATCAGTGGAGAAAAGATGAATTATTCAGCAAATGATTTTTTAATAACTGGCTAGTCACTGTGGGAATGCAGAACAGGAAGCTATATATTCCTTACTGTATGTTTTTCTTTTTTTCTTTTTTTTTTTTGAGACAGAGTCTCACACTATCGCCCAGGCTAGAATGCAGTGGTGCGTGTGATCTCAGCTCATCGCAACCTCTGCCTCCCGGATTCAAGCAATTCTCCTGCCTCAGCCGCATGAGTAGCTGGGATTACAGGCGTCCGCCATGGTATCCGGCTAATTTTTGTATTTTTAGTAGAGATGGGGTTTCACCATCTCGGCCAGGCTGGTCTCAAACTCCTGACCTTGTGATCCACCCACCTCAGCCTCCCAAAGTGCTGGGATTACAGGCGTGAGCCACCGTGCCTGGTCCTATTTTATATTTTCTTACTCCATATACCAAAATAAAATTCCAGATAAATCAAACACATCAATTTAAAAACAAAAAGAGCTGGGTGTGGTAGCATATGCCTTAAATCCCAGCACTCTGAGAGGCCGAGGCAGGTGGATCACTTGAGCCCAGGAGTTCAAGATTGCAGTGAGCTATGATCATACCACTGCACTCCAGTATGGGTGACAGAGTGAGACTGTCTCTTAAAAAAAAAAAAATTAAAGAAATATGACAGTAGCAGATGACACCATGGGTAAAAATAATTTTTATAATCTTGAATTGAGGAAGACATTCCTAAAAGTATGATAAACCCACCCCAAGGGCACAAGAAATTACTAATACATTTCACTACATAAAAATCTAAATCTTTTCTACGATTTAGAACAATTTTGATTAACAAGTCTGATAATGCACAGGTGTGTAGACAGGCACGATCATATACTAATGGCAGGATGTAGAGTGAGTGCCTTTCTACAGCACAATATGACAACATCTGCCAAAACCTGCAATATGCATCTCTTTGATATAGTAATTCCCCCCTCCTTTTTTTTTTTTTTTTTTTTTTTGATACAGAGTCTCACTCTGTTGCCCAGGCTGGAGTGCAATGGCGTAGTTTTGGCTCACTGCACCCTCCGCTTCCAGGTTCAAGCAATTCTCCTGCCTCAGCCTCCTGAGTAGCTGGGATTACAGGCACCTGCCACTGCACCTGGCTAATTTTTGCATTTTTAGTAGAGATGGGGTTTTACCATGTTGGCCAGGCTGGTCTTGAACTCCTGACCTCAGGTGATCAGCCCGCCTCGGCCTCCCAAAGTGCTGGGATTACAGGCATAAGCCACCATGCCCAGCAGCAATTCCCCCTCTAAGGGTGTATTTTACATACACTTACACACACACACACACACACACACACACACACACTCCTCACAAGTATACAAATGTATTTATTTAAAGTTGTTTTAATCTAACTACTTGTTAGATTAAAACAGGAGCCAGCCAGGAGTGGTAGCATACACCTGTAGTCCCAGTTACTTGGAAAGCTGAGGTGGGAGGATCATTTGAGCCCAGGATTTTGAGGCTAGCTGGGGCAACATAGCAAGACCCTGTCTTAAATAAATCAATGAGATAAGCCATTATAAAACATTTTGTATAGCTTAATCCCCTGTTGGTCAAAAATATACAAATAAATATATAAAACATATATATTACATTATACACTATCTGTGTGTATATATAATGTATACAATGTATAATACAGTGTGTGTGTGTGTGTATGTGTGTATATATATATATATGTATATATATATGTGTGTATATATATATATATATATGTATATATATATGTGTGTATATATATATATATATATGTATATATATATATATACCTGAAAGCATGGAGAAAAGTCTGGCAAGACATCCAAAAGCCTTTAAAAATAGGTACCTTTGGCAGAGTGTGGTGGCTCACACCTGTAAATTCAGCACTTTGGGAGGCCTGGATCACTTAAGTCCAGGAGTTCAAAACCAGCCTGGGCAATATAGCAAGACCCAATCTCTACAAAAATATTTTTAAAAATTGGCTGGGTGTGGTGGCACCCACCTGTAGTCCTAGTTACTTGGGAGGCTGAGGCAGGAGGACTGTTTGAGCCCAGTAGTTGGAGACTGAAGTGAGCCATGATCACACCACTGCACTCCGGCCTGGGAAACAGAGAAAGACCCTGTCTGGCTGTATTAAAAAAAAAAAAAAAAAAAAAAAGACACACCTGAGGAACAGGATGCAAGAATTTTCCATTTTCTACTTCATAAACATCAAGTTTTTACAAAGAGCATAAATTGCTCTTATAATAAAAAATAAATCTGATCATGTCATTCCTTTGTTCAAAAAGTTCAAAAGCCTTCCAGCCCATAGACAATACAGTCCAAACTCCCCAGTGAGATGTAAGGATGGTCCAGCTATGCCACCTGACACCTCACCCATCACCAGGGTGAACTCCCCTGATGGGGCAGGTTAGGATGGGGTCTCTGTTCTCCCTCCTCCACTGTATCTTTCCTGAAGCCTGGTGCCATATGGTCCTTAATGGTCAACTCTGATAACCTTTTGTGCCATTTGCAAAGCTTTTGTCATAATGAAGCACACTGCTACTACATTCCAACTTGTTCTTTTCAGAACAATGTTGACAAAGCTGCTCAAATAAATTAATAAATTTCTTCTCTGCTTTCATGGAAAAATAAGTTCACATGCCAATGTATAGGTGGATCAATAAAACCTCCACTTCTGAAAACCAAAATCTAACATTATGCTTTCTGGCTGATAAATATTAACACTTTTTTATAGACATTCGTTGGCATATATCTGGCATAGTATGTAACACATGACTATAAAAATTACAGTTGTTTAGGAGCAAGAGAAGACTGGGGGAAGTTTTCTTAGAAGTGATGAGAGGTGGAGCCAGTTTTGTGATCTCCTTGGCTGGGGCATAATAGATGATGCACATTGAGTAGTCGGACAACATCTTGATGAAGTCCTACTATTCATCTCACAAGCCCAGACTCATGTTGCTGTCAAGGTAAAGAGATACCACACCACCTGTATGCTAGTGCAAGTTTGATCCAGGGCTCAGTTAATAAAAACATCATATCTCTGCAGGAAATGTAGACGCTTCTAAAAGAGGTAACGCTATGTGGGAATAACAGGTTGTCTCCTCTGATTATCCATAACAACCATGGTTTCTTAGTATTCACTTGGTATTAACTGTGCTTTACTCTAAGCTGTTCCTTAAGGCCAATGATTGTCCTCACAGACTTCCTAAGAATTGGCCATTAGATGAGTTCCCTTCGGCTAAAGATTTGGAATCTGAAGTCTCATAAAGTTTTGGCCATGATTCTGGCATTGAGTGGTTGACCATTTACCATAAGCACCAATGTGTTCGATACAACAAACCGTGCTTTCTGAAGCTGGTCTCATAGTCATGTTTATATGTTTCTGAGACAATCAACTCAGTAAGACACAAGGATTTGGGGCTGGAGATAGGAGGGGTACAGCGGAGCTACACTGCTTGGAAGGCCTAGGCTAAAGTCACCAGCTTAGTTACTTGGTGATGACATGGATGAGCCACTTTGTCAACAACATCTGCCTTGAGCATGAGGGTTACAGGTTGTGATACTTGTAAATTTTGTTGATATCCATCTCCCCTATCAAATGGGGTACCTTATTCATTTTTGTATTAACAGTGCCTGGCACAGAGCAGGTATTCAGTGAATGTTGGCTATATTAATGAAGCATAGGTACAAGGAAATACACATCATATAATAAAGGGGCAAGTGAGCAAAACTGTTAATTGCCTACTAGATGGCATGAGGTGGTAAACTCAGTTACTTAAAGGATAATGTTAGGCTGTGGGCTCAGTCACAATGTAGGTCAGTTAAATTTAGGGGTGCTTCATGGTCACAAATCATGGTTACATTGTAATCATGGCAATTGTGGTAATATCATTATTTGTTTTGCAAATGCCTGGAATCCAGATTTGGCTAGGGGTAAACTTAAGTTCAATTAGAAAGCTACATTTCTCAACTTTTCTTAAGAAGAGAGGTGGCTACGTGTCACAGCTCTGGTCAATCATTAGATGAGGCACACCTTTTATACCTCACTTGGGAGGCTGGGTGGTCTGAAAGGGAAGCAGAGAAATGGCCTTGCCACCATCAAGGATGGATCAAAGGAATTTGAGACATTAACAACACCGGGAGTGACTACTTATTTCCCAATTTTCTGGTGTGTAGGAAAAAATAAATCTTTATTTGGTTAAAGCAAAGTTGGATATTCCATTACACATAGCCTAATTTATTTCTAATTGATAAAATCACATAGAGGTAGCAAAAAGAGTTATGAGGCTGCTGTAATAATCTATAAGAACAAAAGAAAAGTATCCTAATAACTGAATGAGTAGTCATTTTCTTTGTGGTAATATAATTGTAAAGATTTCTGGAGTGTACAGCATCACGAAATGACAGCACTCTAGCTAGCAGCTTCAATAATGATTTGAGATGATCTAACCAAATCAAAATGTTTGGAAAGAGTGTTGATGCTTACATGCTTTCCGAGACATACTGCAGTATCATCAGCAATAAGACCAACTAAAACAGAGCAACATCCAGCCTCATATGAAATTAGCAAAAATCTCCTCTCAACTACATGCAAGTGGTAATCAAAACCAAGTGGAAAAGAAAAACTGAAAACATTTCAAAAAGCACCTGCAGAAGAATGCTACTATTCCAGCTGCATATTAAACTTCTGTTCATCAAACATGTTCAACATTCAACATCTGGCCTTTCCACAAGCTAGTGCTTACCAATGAAATGCTAAAGAACACTTTTTGTTTAAGTAACAGCCACTGGGAAATCTTAAGCCAACTCAAGGGCAGTTTAGTTGTAGTTCATATTTACTACTGAAGAAATGAAAGTGAAACAGCTGTTTTAACCTTCAAAAATTTATACACAAAACTCTCCAGCCATGGGTACCACACATTTAAATTCTGGGCTTCACAACGCTTTCATCAAATTCTTCTTCAAACTGTTTTTGTTTTTTTTTAATATTTCATATACAGTATTTTCTCCTGTACTTGAGTATCTGCTATCAAAATACTATATTTCATCAATTTTGAGACTCACGGTTTTTTTTCTTACAAGTTAACTTTTGTGAAATCGGACAGATTTTACAATTAATGACATCTTAGAATTAATTGGCAGCATTCTTCCTTTCTTAATGGAGCATAAAATACGTCTTAGGACTGATGGCATCTTAAATTCCATAAAATATGGTAACAGCAATCCCTAACATTTACTAGATGTATACCGTGTAGGAGTCACAGTGCCTTACATATAACTCATCTGCTTATCAAAGCATTCCATGAGGTAAGTACTACTGTCATCCTGTTTTTTAATTTTTATTTTTAATTATTACAAGTACATAATAGTTGTATACATTTATGTGGTACATGTGATGTTTTGATACAGGTATACAACATGTAATGATCAAATCAGGGTAACTGGGGTATTACCTCAAGCATTTATAATTTCTTTGTTAGGAAAGTGCCAATTCTACTCTTCCAGTTATTTTGAAATATACAATAGATTACCGTTATCTATAGGCATCCTATTGTGCTACCAAATACTAGACCTTATTCATTTTATCTAACTGTATTTTTGCACCCATCAACCATTCCCACTTGTCATCCTATTTTGTAGAGAAGGAAACAGAGAAGTCAAACAACACAGTCACTAGCAGTACAGCTCAAACTATCTGACTCCAAAGTTTAAGCTCTTAACAACTGTCCTAACTGAAAGCTCAAAAATACTCTTCTACTTTCCTCCATTCATAATAAAAATGGTCTTTATTTCAAAATATTTTTGTTTTGCCCTCATTCTTGCCAGATGGTTATTTTTCTTCCAGCACTTTGACGATGAATTGTCTTGTGGCTTCTACTGTCGCTGAGAAGTCAGCTATCAGTCTGCAGTCTGCTTTTTCTCTCAGGACTGTACTAGGATCTTGTATTTGCCAATGTATCCAGGTGATATTTCTCTTTCTTTACCCTGCTTGAGCTTCCTGATTCAGACGATTTAGTTCTTTCATCAATTTTGGAAAATGTCTTCAAATACTGCCTCTCCCCCAATGCTTCTATTCTCTTAGAACTTTGATCAGACGTTATATGAAACCTTCTAATTCTATCTTCCATGCATCTTAACCTTTCTTTTACATTTTCTCTGTCTCTATGGGTTTTATGTGGACAATTGCTTTAGCTTTATCTTCTAGTTCAGTGAATCCTGCTTCACTTGTGTCTAATTTGCTTTAAGATTAGATTTGTCTACTAAATGCCAAATTCAATGATGTTCTTTGCTTCTGAAATGGTTATTTTTTCATTCTTATTTTCTTAATTGACAAAAATTGTATTTATCATGCACAGCATGTTTTCAAATAGGTATACACTGCAGATGGCTAAACTGATGAAATGGTTCTTTTTCAAATATGCCTGATTATTACTATTTTAGCTAGTCAAATACCTCTATAGTGGCATGCACCAGTTGAAAAACCCATCCTTGACATACAGGACTTTCGGCCTGATTATTCCTGATAGTATCAGTTGCCATCTTACATCTTAAAATTAATTGGCAGCATT
Source organism: Symphalangus syndactylus (assembly GCF_028878055.3). Lineage (NCBI taxonomy): Eukaryota > Metazoa > Chordata > Mammalia > Primates > Hylobatidae > Symphalangus > Symphalangus syndactylus. The sequence goes on from NC_072440.2 coordinate 19,701,268, forward strand.
CTTTCATTTACAATTTACAATATCTAATTACATTTACATTACATTTACAGTATGTTTTTAGCCAGGCATGGTGGTCTGCACCTATAATCCCAGATACTCTGGAAGCTAAGGCAAAAGGGTCATTTGAAGCCCAGAGGCTGGCATTTTGAGGCCAGCCCAGGCCACATAGCAAGACCTTGCCCCTAAAAAAAATACTAAAAATTAGCCAGGCATGGTGATGCGTGCCTGTAGTTCTGGCCACCTGGGAGGCTGAAGTGGCAGGATCACTTGAGCCCAGGAGTTTGAGGCGGTAGTGAACTATGATCTCATCACTGCACTTCAGTCTGGGTAACGCAGCAACAACCCATCTCTAATTAAATAATAACCAAAATCATAAAAAACAATTTATTTCCTTAAAATATTAAATATTCTATGTTCAGTTTCCAATAATTACAGTATTATAGACTTTTCAAATCTGATTTTTTTTTGTTTGAGACAGAGTCTTGCTCTGTTGCCCAGGCTGGAGTGCAGTGGTAGATCTCAGCTCACTGCAACCTCTGCCTCCCAGGTTCAAATGATCTTCCCACCTGAGCCTCCCAAGTAGCTGGTATTACAGGCACATACCACCATGACCAGCTAATTTTCGTGTTTTTAGTAGAGATGGGGCTTCTCCATGTTGGCTAGGCTGGTCTTGAACCCGTGACCTCAAGTGATCCACCTGCCTCGGCCTCCCAAAGTGTTGGGATTACAGGCGTGAGCCAACACGCCTGGCCTCAAATCTGATCATTTTTGTTGCTTCTTCTGACTCATTCACTGTAGCTCAGTTTTTTTAGTGTTTTGTGACTTTTCATTTTGGACTTCTGAATAATTTTATTTGTGAGATATATTTGAGTCCTAAGTAAGGTATATTTTTCTCCTGAGAAGATTTATGTTGCTCTGGTAGGTTCCTGGAGGCACTACTAACCCAAGAACAATTTAAATTTTATACTGCACAGATAGTATGAATTCAAGTCTCACACCCATACATAGGCCAGTTTGTGGTTATGAATTCTCAAGGAAAGTTTTTTTTTTAAGTTTCATTATAAAAAATGTTAGACACAGAAGTAGACAATAATATAATGAACCTTCAGGTTGTCATCGTCAGCTTAAATAGTTAACTCCTGGCCAACACTCTTTCACCTGTATCCCTTATTGGTATCCCTGCCTCTGCATTAGTTTTAAAGCAAGGACATTTCATTGATAAATACATTGGTAAATACCGATCTCTAATATATTTTAAAAAACCGTTAAAAATTCATAATACCATCATTACACTTTAAAAACATTAGTAATAGTCCCAATACCATCAAGTAATCAGCCAGTATTCAAACTTCCAACTGTCTCATAAATGTCACACAAGACTTTGTTTGCTTTGCTGTGCTTTTTTTTTTCTTTGCAATTTATTTGCTGAAGAAACCGGAGCTTCACATAGTCTGCATTTTTTTGACTGTACCCCATAGTGGTACTAATACGCTGCTCTGTCCTCTGTAATTCTTATAAATTACTATATAGCTCTAGAAGCCAGATCTGTTTGTACAGGAAAGGGATGGTATATGGTTAATGTAGTGTTAGCAAATGGTATCCAATAGCTTTTTAAAAAAATATCACCATGCTTTGGGAGGCCCAGGCGGGCGGATCACGAGGTCAGGAGATCGAGACCATCCTGGCTAACATGGTGAAACCCTGTCTCTACTAAAATACAAAAAAAAATTAGGTGGGCATGGTGGCGGGCACCCGTAGTCGCAGCTACTCGAGGGCTGAGACAGGAGAATGGCGTGAACCCGGGAGGCGGAGCTTGCAGTGAGCCAAGATGGCGCCACTGCACTCCAGCCTGGGCGAGAGAGCTAAACTCCGTCTCAAAACAAACAAAAAAAACTTTATTGGTATTCAGATTGTCTCATCATTGGTTGAAAAGAGTCTTCTCATGTATGTTCTTTGGTTCTTTTGATGTGATCCTGGTCACAGTCTTTTATGACTTCCTTGTTATGTGGTGTAACCAGTTCCTGTTCTAGACCTGTATCAGTGATTTCTCCAAATAACCCTGCTTCCTGTTAGTGAGAGCTGGTATTCCAAGACCACAATTTGGGGATTAGGGTTATACACTGCTACTGGGTCACTGTTTATAGGATTTTTCAATTGAATGGGTTAGGAGGTGTTTTTTGTCTAAGATAAAATATATCAATAATTCATACCACAACTTGTAATTCAAAATTAAGTTAATCGAGAGAATGAGAAGATAAGTCAAAGACGAGGAGAAAATACAAAGACATATCTGATCAAGGACTGTTATCCAAAATATTCAAAGAATTCTTGAAACTCAGCAATAAAAAATGAACAACCTGATTAAAAATGGTCAAAAGACCTAAACAGACACCTCACTGAAGAAGATATACAGATGGCAAATAAGGATACGAAAAGATACTCAACATCATATGTCATTAGGGAATTACAAATTAAAAAAAAAAAACGAGATGCCACTACACACCTATTAGATGCCCAAGATGCAGAACACTGACACCACCTAATGCTGGTAACTATGTGGAGAAACAGGAATGCTCATTCATTGCTGGTGGGAATGCAAAACCGTATGGCCACTTTGCAACACAAGTTTGGCAGTTTCTCACAAAACTAAACTTACTCTTACCATTCAATCCAGCAATTGTGCTCCTTGACATTTGGTCAAATGAAGTGAAAACTTATGTTCACACAAAAACCCACACATGGTGTTTGTAGCCGCTTTATTTGTATTTACTAAAACTTGGAAGCAACTAAGATGGCCTTCAATAGGTGAATGGATAAACTGGAGTACATCCAGGCAATGGAATATTATTCATGCTAAAATGAAATGAGCTATCAAGCCATGAAAAAATCTGAAAAAACTCTAAAATACATACTACCAAGTGAAAGAAGCCATGATGAAAAGGCTGTGTGATTCCAACTACATAACATCTGGAAAAGAACAATCTACGGAGACAGTAAAAAGATCAGTGGTTGCCAGAAGACAGGGAGATGGAGGGATGACTACGTGGAGCAGAGAAGATTTAGAGCACTGAAACCACTCTGCATGATTCTATGATGGATACATGCCATCATACATTTGTCCAAACCCATAGAATGTGCAACACCAAGAGCGGACCCTAATGCAAATGAACTTTCAGTAATAATGGTGTATCAATGTAAGTTCATCATTTATAACAAAGAGACCTTTCTGGTGTGGGATGTGACACTGGGGGAGGCTGGAAGAGACAGGGAACAGGCAAATATGAGAACTCTGTACTTTCTGCTTAATTTTACCATGACCCTAAAACTGCCAAAAAAAAAAAAAAAAAAGTCTTAACACTGGGTGCAGTGGCTCACGCCTGTATTCCCAGCAATTTAGGAGGCTGAGGCCGGTGGATCATTTGAGGTCAGGAGTTCACAACCAGGCTGGCCAACATGGTGAAACCCCATCTCTACTAAAAATACAAAAATTAGCTGGGTGTGGTGGCGTGCACCTGTAATCCCAGCTACTTGGGAGACTGAGGCAGATGAATCGCTTGAACCCAGGAGGCGGAGGTTGCAGTGAGCCAAGATCACACCAATGCACTCCAGCCTGGGTGACAAAGTAAAACTTCATCTCAAAAAAAAAAGAAAAAAAAAGTCTATAAAAAAATCAAGTTAATAGAGTTTTATTTAACCTCTTTTATTTTACATTTGTATCTCCTTTCACCCATGTTGGGAATCTGGATCTCAAAACACTGGAAATTATAAAGTACCACATAATTACTCATTTGTTTTTTTCTGACAATATACACTCAACAACAATCTCGAAATAGTACGAACAAGATCACTGGTATGCTCCGCATGAGTACAGTTGAAGGACTTTGTTGTTGTTGCTACTGTTTGTTGCAGTTCTTTTTTTACTCTCAGGGCATATACCCACTAAGAATGTAAAGTTCGAATTAGTGAGGTTTAAAATTTAGGTTTACTTGTTTCTCATTTTCCATTTAAAAAAGCTATCAACCATATTTAAAGCAGTCTAGCTTCTCTCCCTGTCCCCTCTACCCTATTTCCTTCCTCCTTCTCTCATAATTTTTAAGCTTTTATGATTTATTCTTCCATTAAAAAAATATAAATTGGCTGGGCAAGGTGGCTCACACATGTAATCCCAGCACTTCAGGAGGCCAAGGTGGGTGGATCACCTGCGGTCAGGAGTTAGAGACCAGCCTGAGCAACATGGTGAAACCCCGTCTCTACTAAAACACACACACACACACACACACACACACACACACAAATTAGCCGGGCATGGTGGCAGGCGCCTATAATCCCAGCTACTCAGGAGGCTGAGGCAGGAGAATTGCTGGAATCTAGGAGGTGGAGGTTGCAGTAAGCTGAGATTGCACCACTGCACTCCAGCCTGGGCAACAGTGTGAGACTCCGTCTCAAAAATAACAACAACAACAACAATAAAGAAAACAAAATAAATAAATTGCAGATACTGAGATCAAAATACGTAGAAGCTCTTGCATTCATAGTAAGTGGAAGAACAGAGCACAAAGACCACTGGGTCTGTAGTTAGAAGGCCTGGTGTCCAGTTACTGCTTCACCACCTATTAGCTGGCCTTGAAGAACTACCTAATTTTTCAGAGCTTCAGTCTCTTTTCTGTATGATGTGAAAAATAATAAGTATCCACCTTATGAGGTCGCTGTGAGGATGAGATGAGATAGGAAAGTCTTTTAAAGGTACAACTGTTTATGAGTGCATCCTTGGAGTGAAGGTTTCTGAAGATTAGCCAAAAATAATTCCGTTTATTAAAAGTTTCTTTCACTCTTAAGTACAAGGTAAGAAGGAATAATTTAAAAAATATTTCTTTATTAACAAAGGGCCCTCGAGAAATAGGAGAGAAAAGCTGAACTCAGAGTTCCCAGCATCTCCCAGGAGGACCAAGAGGTCCTGAAAAGTATTATGTCTGGTCCTTAGTCTGGGTCACCCAACGCCGTACGTCTGTAACGGAGATGGAGGCCAACAGCAGCCTCTGTGATCAGGGCCCTGCCTACATCTCCAGCTCCTCTCCTAATTCTCTGCCTCCCTCTCAGTCTCCAGCCTCACCAGCATTCCCAGGTCCCCCAAGGCTTCAAGCTCTTTCCTCCCTCAGGACCTTCACACATAGCTAGCCCCTTTGCTTGAAGGCTCTGGATCCCAATGATCACCTGGCCAATGCCTACTTTTCCTTCAAATCTTTGCTTAAATGTTACTTTGTCAGAAAGGCCTTTCTGCCCTCTCAGACTAAGCCAGCTCACCACCAACCCCACCACCACCACCAGTTAATCACTCTTACAGCTCCCTGTATTTTTCCTAAAATGCACTTATCAGGGTTTGGAATTACATTATAATTGTCTTTCTCCCACTAGAAAATGGTCAGTTTAGTATGTGTGTTTCTTATTTCTTTATTCTCATTCCCTAGTATCATGCCTGGTATTACTCTGGTGCTCAGTATTTGTCAAATGAATAACCGAATTATGAAAAGTTTAACATATCATGTATAAAACTGTTGAATTAGATCCTGAACACTGGGAAAGAGGGAAGGATCAAGTTGTTACATATTGAAAAAAATTTCTACATTCCAGAGTCTTCCCATAAGGGGGCAATATTCCATTCTCCTCTAACTTGATTCATAATTTAAATATACAATCATTCTAATGATACATTTCCATCTCTTATCTATAATGAGTTTTTATGATAAAAAATCCAGAAACACATTACTTACACCAAACACAAAACTAAGCTTTTCACTAGTGATGCAGTATAAGTAAGCTGAGGATATATAATAAAGCAAAATTTCCAAACAAAACACCAGGTCCTACTAAAAATGCCAGGAAGAAGACCTGTGTCTGTGAGAGAGGAGCCTACAGGGACGGGGGACCTGGAGATAAAAAAAAGACTTAAGAAATATATCAAACAAATGCTATAATGATAATCTTTAAACACTGCCTGGTTTTTACATAGCTGGAAATATGAAAAGCTTATTAGCATCTCTCTTCACTGGACATGATGAACAAAGTATGGCAGAGAGAGGACACACAATTTTAAAGGGGAGTTAAGGCTTCATTTTATTTCGATCTAAAGCCTTTGTTTTCCTTTTTCTCTAACAGCAAACGAAAACACTCCGTATTTCATAAAAGAAAAAATTGAATTTCTATCCATTCAAATTCAAGGTGAAAGAAGACTTTTTTTTAACTCTACAGATATTCTGATAAGCATCTATTAAAAAGTCTGTCATCCATGTTCAAGCATCCAAAATGTGCCTCCATATATCCTTTCCTGCTGAAAAGAATGAGAGCTCCCTGAAGAAATGACTGAGGGCTGAGACAGAAGATGCATAAGATGAACCTAAACGTATCATCATACCAAAAAGGAAGGACACTATAAAAAGTCTTCAGAAACCAACTTGAAGGGGCTCCTCTCACTAGTCAAGGATGGGATCATTTGAGCATCAATTAAAAGTAATCATTGGAATGGATTCATGTCTATGAAACATGATGAAATCCATCAGTTCATAATGAAATACATATATTTTAAGACCTTACCGGTCTCTTTTGGAGGATACTAGGGAATCAGTTTATTATTATGAAACCTGATAAATAACAGAAAGAATCAATCATTTAATCTGCCTTTCCTAAATGGAATATACCTCAGATTAACCACAGAGTGGATAAGAGACTATTTCTGGCCAAGCACGGTGGCTCATGCCTGTAATCCCAGCACTCTGGGAGGCCAAGGCAGTAGAATTGCTTGAGCCCAGGAGCTCGAGACCAGCCTGGGCAACATGGCAAGACCCTGTCTCTACAAAAAAATTAAAAATTAGCCAGGCATAGTGGTGTGCACCTGTGGTACCAGCTACTAGAGGGGCTGAGGTGGGAGGATCACTTGAGCCTGGGAGGTTTAGGCTGCCATGAGCCATGTTTGTACCACTGCACTACCGACTGGACTCAACAACAACAACAACAACAAAAACAACGACAAAAATAGTTTGTCTAGCTAATAAACGAAGACAAATGACTTAGGATACTACCATTTTGTAGACCCTAATAAATTAACATATCTTAGTATTGCTTTTCAACAGCTGTTAACATCATAATAAGATGAGGCAAAACAACTGGTTATTATGAGCCTCTTGATGGAAGTAAACACCACCTCCTATAAAATATTCTTGCCAAACAAAAACAATCTGAATTAGATCAAGCCTCCTCTGGATATAACTACAAGTTTACATAAAATTCAAGGTAAAGGAACACTCTTCCTTGCACTCTGAACAGACACAATTAGCAAAATCCAGAATGTAAAAAACTATAGGAAAACCAACCAAGTTTCTTTTAAGATAAATTGAGGGGAAGAGGAGTGATGGAAGCTACAGATAAAGAAGCTTAGGAAACATTAACCAGATACTATGTTGGTCCCTTTTTTGGATCCTAATGCAAATAAACCAAATTTAACAACTAAAACAAATTTTTAAAGACTGAATTTTTTGTAATATTAAGGAATTATATTTTTAGATGTGATAATTGTATAAGGCTTAAGTTTTTTTTAAAAAAGCCCTTGCCTTTTAGAGAGACACACCAGGATATTTACAAATATGAAATATGTATGTGTGAGGGGCTGCAGTCATCTGAAGGTTTGTCTGGGGCTGGAAGATCTTCTTCCAAAACAAAGCACTCACATGGTAGCTGTTAGCTGGAGTTCCTCTCCTTGTGAGCTTTTCCACAGGCTACTGAAATGTCCTCACAACACAGCAGTCTGCCTTCCCTCAGAGCAAGTACTCTACGAGAGGGAGGCAGAAGTTGCAATGACCTAACAACAGAAATCACAAACCATCCTTGCCACGATATTCCAATGGTTACACAGGTTAGCCCTATTCAGCAGGAGAGGGGACCACACAAAGGCATGAGTACCAGGAGGCAAGGACCACTGGGCCATCTTGGAGGCTGGCTAGCACACCAAGGCACTTAGAATTAACATACATGCACCAAACTCCTGAGCATGACTTTCGAAACCCTTCATCATCTGACTCCTACTGCACTCTAACCTCATTTCATCCCACCCTTTCTCAGCCCAATAAGCTCCAGCCTTCCTAGCCTCCTTTCTTTTCCTAAAAGGTGAAGGAGTTGTACCTATTTCAGAGCCTTTATATTAACTGTTCCCTCAGACTGGATTAATTCTCTCCACTCATCATTTTATCATCCAGATCTGAGCATAAATAGCACCTCCTCAGAGAGGCCACCAAGTCTAAAAGGCCATCTATCCTCTTTCTGTCCCAGAATTCAATTTTTTTGGCAGAACACATCACTGTCTGATATTTGAGCACATCTGGCTCAATGTTAAACTCTCTGGCACAATTAGTCACTACGGTTAACATACCTTTAACCTTCAAATGCATAACCTAGCCCAACACCCTGGCCTTGCAGTTGTGGAAACTGCTCAGCTCCAAGGACCTTGTCCTTCAATCTGCCTCACCCACACTCTACCATCATCAAACTCAGCTCATCTTGTGTCACCAAATTCAATTCACGGTGTGATTATTTTAGTTCACTGGCGCAAGCGTCCCATGCAAACAACTTTTCAACTGCCATGGGTCCTTCTATGCCTTGACCCCATTTTCCCTCTCCTGACTTAATTTTTCTCTTTAGCTTAGATTACACAGTTAATCATTATAATCACTTACTTGCAAGAACCTTCAATTCACTTCCAAGGTCTCCTTCTCTCAAACTCCACAATCCCAGAACTCAAGCAACTGCCTTCTCCATGCCAAGAATACTGATGAAAAAGCATTTAACTTGGCAGGTTTACCATAAATTAAAGGTCAGGCAAATGGGCACTCAATTTAAATTGGCAGTCTAACTAGATCTCTTTAGCAGGCTGGCTTTCCTATTCTCCCCTCTCCAAGAAGGCTATTTCTTACTTATTTTCCCCTCCTCCCCAACCCTTCCCTGCCTTTTAAGCTAATGTCAATGACTCTTCATTGAGAACAAAAATACCATAACACAACAATCTGCTATCTCATGACCAGTTGTATAAACCTACCTGAATCTGCATCAATTTTCCCCTTTCCCCTATTTCAACAGAAGTGGCCCTCCTCCTTTCTAAGAACACTTATGCTCCTGATCCCATCCTCTCTCTCTTACTCATAAACTCCAATCTTGCAATTCTCCCCTCTTTTTCCTCCACCAACCTTCACTCACTGTTTCCTGGATCACCCCCACATGCATACATGTTCTAGTATGTCCCCTCTTAAAAAGATAAACAAAAATTATTCTTTGACTCTGTATCACTCTTCAGCTAATACTCCATTTTTCTCCTCCCTTCACAGCCAAACTTTGTCAGAGTTAAAAATCTGCTATCTTTCTCATACTTTCTCACCTCCTATGCAAGCTCTGTTAAAACCATTCCAACATGACTTCTGCCCCTATCATCAGCAATATCCATGCTGCCAATCCAATGAATAGTTCATGTGACCCTTTCAGCAGCACTCAATTCAGTTAATTATTCCCTCTTTTTTGAAATGATCTCTTCTTTTGATTTCATTCAACCAATAATTACTGAACACTGTCCTGGCCAGTCACTGTTCTGGGATTGGTGAGGGATACAGTAGCTTCTAGGGCACCACACTCTCCTGGCTTTCCTTCTATGTCTTTGACTCCTCTCCTCTCCTTCACCCTCCTCTGATTCTATCCTTAAATGCTAATAGTAATTCAGAACTTAATATCAAAACCCTTTCCCTTCACTTTCTCCTTAAACAATATTCTCTATTCTCATGGTTTTTATTATTGTCTTTATAATGAAAACCTTCATATTTATATCTGTAGTTGGGAACTTTCCTTGGAACTCCAGTTCTCCTGTATTCAATTACTTAACTTGATATTCCCACTTGGGTGCCCCAAAGCATCGCAGACTTAATATAATCAAATTTTAACTCTTGACTTCCCTCCAAAACATTCCATTTACTTGAGTAAATCTCAGCAAATAATACAATATACAGCTTTCAAACCAGAATTCTGGATTTCTATGCCTTCCTCCACTCCCACTTCTAATCCACCAGCAAGTCCCACAGAGTCTGTCTCCAAAATACATCTCAAATGTTTTCACTGTTCTCCATTTCTCTGACTATTATCATCTCTTCCCTAAACTATGGCAATAGCTTCCCAATTGGTCTCTCTGTTCCCAGCCTTGTCTTCCTCCAATCTTTTGGATACATACCTTTAAAAATGCAAATCAGACTGGCTTACTCCCTGCTTTAAGTCTTCAACAGCATCATACTGTAAAAGGAATCAAACCTGAACCTGTTCCTTTGGTCTTCAAGCTGTTAAGCAACATGGACTCTGTTTACCTGCTCTTCAACATCATTTATCCATTCTTCCTCACTCTAATACAGACCCAGTGACCTTTCTGGTTCTTGACTATGCTAAGACTTGCTCTCCTATGGCTTGGTACATGCTATTCCCTCTGTCAGAAACACCCTCTCCTTTGGCTGGCTCCTTCTCAATTTCCAGTCTCAACTTAAATGTGAACTCTCAGATCTTTCCTGACCATTGTATCTATAATAGTTCTCCCTGACAGTTTATAACACCGGTTTTATTCATTTTCTTCAGAGCATGTAACATTTTATAATTGCTTATTCATTTATTTAAAACTCACTTTGAAAATTTACAAACATATACAAAAGTAGAACAAGCAGTAGGATGAGCCCAAAAATTCTAGGATTTTTATTTTCAACTACTTCCCTGGCTCTACTGTAAGCACCAATGAATAGAGACTGCATCTTTTTCTCTCATTATATATACACCCAGGGCCTTGCACTGCGGCTAGCTTATGATAAAAACTCAGTGTTTTGTTGTTGCTGCTTTGAATGAGAAGCAAAGTTAAAGATGACTCTAAAGAGAATAATGGCACCACAGAGAAAAGTGACACAGGAAGGAGAGTTCTGAGGACAGTTAATTTATTCATCAGTCTACTGGCGGCTAGGCTCTTGGCTAAGCATTGGGTTTCAGAGATAAACAAGAGAAAGTCTTATCCAAAGTCTTGAGTAGAAAGATACAATAATAGGAAGTATGTATGGAAGGCCACCTATGCGCTGGATAGAGCTAAGCGTTTCAGAGATATTGTTTCATTTAGTTCACAAGAACCCTATAAAGGAGGAACTATTATTATCCACATTTTGTACCTAAGGAAACTGAGGCTTAGAAATATTATATAACTGGTTGCAGGTGACAAAGCTGGAAAGTGGTAAAGCCAGGTTGAGCACTTAGGTTATCTAATTCCAAAGTCATGCGGCTAAACAACACTGAACTTGCAGATACATATTATGGTACAGAGCATTATGAAAAACGTTTGAGCAGAGACATGCATAAGGTACAATGGAAGCAAGCAGGGAACTCTGATGAGGAGAAAGGGCAGGAAGGCTCTTCCAGAGGTGACCCCTCAGCAGTCTGAAAGTTTAAGCAGGAAATTGCTGGGCAATGAAGTCCAAGGAAAAAGTATGTGGAAAAAAAAACACGCAGACACTTAAAGGAACATCGTGTACCCTGGATACATTGAAGAATTACAGTTTTATTTTTTAAAACTGAGTGTAATGAATAACACTGTGCTAGGGCTTAGGCTATGAGACAAAAGATGAAGTACTATGAGAAAGTTATGCATGGGCTGAGCGTGGTGGCTCACGCCTGTAATCCCAGCACTTTGGGAGGCCGAGGTGGGTGGATCACTTGAGGTCAGGAGTTCAAGACCAGCCAGGCCAACATGGTGAAACGCCCCCGCCCCCCACTAAAAATGCAAAAATTAGCCAGTGTGGTGACAAACGCATGTAACTCCAGCTACTTGGGAGGCTGAGGCAGGAGAATCGCTTGAACCCAGGAGGCGGAGCTTGCAGTGAGCTGAGATTGCACCACTGCACTCCAGCCTGGTCATCACAGTGAGACTCTGCCTCAAAAAAAGAAAAAGTAAGTTATGCATGAAAAAAAAACAAAGAAAGAAAGAAGGTTATACATGAAGCACTCTGAAGGCACAAAGGAGGCAGGTTCTTTGCAGCCTAGCAGGAATTTGAGAAGACTTCACAAAAGAGATGTGGCTGAGTTGGATCCTGAAGGGCAAATTAACTGCCTAAGGAGAATAGGGCAGGCAAGGGAATGACTTGCACAAAGCCATGGACATCTGATAAAGCAAGGAACACTTGGGGAACTGTGAGAATTTGAAGTTGGATATGGACAGATTTGGGAAGAGTGGGTTACAGGTGAGTGGCAGCGGAGGTGCAGATGTAATCTTCAGTGTCACTGTATCTTAAGAAATCTGAATTTAATGTTGTGTTTAAATAGCAGAGTGACATAATAAGATTAGATAACTGCTTAACAAAAGTGCTTCAAAGCCACAGTTACTAAAACAGCATAGTCCTCATACAGGAATCTATAATCAAACAGAATGCAAAAATAAACCTGTGCATACTATACATTGAAATCTGATGTATAATAAAGGTGGCATTTCGAATCAGTGGAGAAAGGATAAATCATGCAATAAATGCCCTAGGGACAACTGGCTATCCATTAAAAAAAAAAAAAATTGGCTGGGCATGGTGGCTCATGCCTGCAATCCCAGTACTTTGGGAGGTGGGAGGATCACTTAAGGCCAAGAGTCAGGAGTTCGAGCCAGCTTGGGCAACATAGTGAGACCTGTGTCTCTACCAAAAAAAAAACAAACAAAAAAAGGCCAGGCACATTGGCTCACGCCTGTAATCCCAACACTTTGGAAGGCCAAGGCGGGCAGATCATGAGGTCAGGACATCGAGACCATCCTGGCTAACACAGTGAAACCCCGTCTCTACTAAAAATACAAAAAATTAGCCAGGCATGGTGGCAGGTGCCTGTAGTCCTAGCTACTCAGGAGGCTGAGGCAGGAGAATGGCGTGAACCCGGGAGGCGGAGCTTGCAGTGAGCCGAGATTGCGCCACTGCACTCCAGCCTGGGCGACAGAGTGAGACTCCGTCTCAAAAAAAAATAAAAATAAAAAAATTTAAAAAAATCAGCTAGGTGTGGTGGTACATGCCTGTAATTCCAGCTACTTAGGAGGCTGAGGTGGGAGGATCACCTGAGTACAGGAGTTGGAGGTTTCAGTGAGCTATGATTGTGCCACTGTACTCTAGCCTGGATGAGAGAGCAAGACCCTGTCTCAAAAAAAAAAAAAAACCCAAAAATAAAGTTAGACCTGCTTCTTCATATCATAAAAAATATATATATACTTAGATTTGGGATTAAATAGAAATAATAAAATAATTATTTTTAAAACAAAATAATATTTCACGGAGTAGAATATAAATTTTATAGGAATTTCTCAGTTAAAACTGGAGACTTCCAGGAAATTTTATTCTGGTGGCAGATTAATGTGGGCTTTCTTACCAACATTCAGGCCATTACATTCACCCTGCTGGAAAAGACCAGAAGCACTGGTCTATAAAAGTGGTCCCCATACCTTGCTGTTTATCAAGGCCACTTGGAGAGCTTTGTAACACCCACTTACCCACCGGAAGCATCCTAGAGCTTCTAGGCTGAGGGAGAGATCTTCCTTTAATGAAAGCTCTCATTTGCAAAGTAGATATTGCCTGGGCACGGTGGCTGATGCCTGTAATCCCAGCACTTTGGGAGGCCAATGCAGACAGATCATTTGAGTTTAGGAGTTTGAGACCAGCCTGGGCAACATGGCAAAACCCTGTTTTTCTTTCATTTTTTTTTTTTTTTTGAGGCAGATTTCACTCTTGCCGCCCAGGCTGGAGTGCAATGGTGTGATCTTGGCTCACTGCAACCTCTGCCTACCGAATTCATGTGACTCTCCTGCCTCAGCCTCCCAAGTAGCTGAGATTATAGGCTCCCACCACCACGCCCAGCTAATTTTTGGATTTTTGGTAGAGACAGGGTTTCACCATGTTGGGCAGGCTGGTCTTGAACTCCTGACTTCAGGTGATCCACCCGCCTCAGCCTCCCAAACTGCTGGGATTACAGGCACAAGCCACCGTACCTGGCCAAGAAACCCTGTTTCTACTAAAAATACAGAAATTAGCCAGGCATGGTGGTGCACACCTGTAATCCCAGCTATTCGGGAGGCTGAGGCACGGGAATCACTTGAACCTGGGAGGTGGAAGTTGCAGTGAGCTGAGATCATGCCACTGCATTCCAGCCTGGATGACACAGTGAGATCCTGTCTCAAAAAAAATAAACAAATAAATATATAATAAAAAGTAGATACTGCTTCTCAGTAGTAATTAATCGCTGATTAATCATAAATAATTTTCTTTTGAGACAGGGTCTCGTTCCGTCTCCTGGCTGGAGTGCAATGGGACAATCAGGGCTCACTGCAACCTTGACTTCCTGGGCTCAAGTGATCCTCCTGCCTCAGCCTCCCAAGTAGCTGGGACTACAGGCATGTGCCACCACACCTGGCTAATTTTTTAATTTTTTGTAGAGGCAGGCTTCCTCCCTATGTTGCCCAGGCTGGTCTTGAACTCCTGGCCTCAAGCAATCTTCCCACCTAGGCCTCCCAAAGTGCTGGTAGTTTAGGTGTGAACCTCTAAAACCAGCCAATCATAAATAATTTTTATTAAGAAACTGAAAAAGTGCTTTAACGAAAAGTCTTCCAGTAGTACAGCAGTATGGATGCTTCATGAAAGAAGTTTCCACTACTGTATCTAAACTTTACCTTTAGCTTGACGATGTGTATCTTTAAAGCCTTAAAAAATATCCACATACTCTGTGACCCAGCAATTCTTATGGAAATTTAGCTAATAAAATAACTATGGATGTGTGCATACATAGGTGTACAAATATATTCATTGCAATGTTGTTGACACTAATCAAAAACTGAGAATAAGCTACAACCAGTATGAAAAATTATTAAGTACCTATATAGTGAAAAACAGTGCAGCCATTAAAAATGAAGTCTACTTATTGACACAGAAAGATAGTCAAAGCACACACTGAGTGGGTAAAGCTGATCTCAATGCAGTATGTATCCACTGCCATGAAAATATTTCTCCAAGTGTGTGTATACATACAAACACACACAAAAGATCACCATCAAAATGTTAACAGTGGTTATCTCAGCATAAGAGGATTACAGTGATCATGGGCAATGTGTATGTTCTGAATTTGTCTACAAAAATATTTATTACTTGTGTAATAAAGGGTTTTTTTTTAAAAGATATCTGTATTCAAGTCCCATCAGAGTAAAAGCAATGAAAAACTGCTTGTAGCCCAGCAAATGCAAAATACTGAATCACAGTACATGTGATTCAGAAATAAAAATTTTAATGGTTACTGTAAGAAAAGATATGCAAGGAAAAGGTCAGCAGTGGGAATTGAATGAGATCTCAACTTCTGCTTCAGGCCACGATGAAGCAACTAGTACCAGACTTGCCCTCCCATTATAAACAACTAGAAAATTGGACAAAACATATGAAACAGTGACCTTGGGCAGTGACGAACAGTTAGCACTGTGGCACTGTGATCTCTGAGAGAAAGGAACCAAACAAGTGAGTCCTCGAAGGCTCTGGCTTTCTGCTCATGGGCACTTTGCAGACCATGGCATGGGAAAGAGAACCTATGCAGACTACTGTGAGCGAAATAATCAGAGGAGCCTGAGTTCAGGGTTTGTAGGGGTTGAGGAAGCTGGGATTTGCAAGGTAGGATACCGTATAAGAAGAAGCGCCCTCCCCTCCCCTCCCTTATAAAAAGAAGCGCCCTCCCCTCCCCTCCTCTCCTCTCCTCTCCTCAGATAGGGTCTTGGTACTTTGCTCAGGCTGGTCTCAAATTCCTGGGCTGAAGCAATCCTCCTAACTCAGTCCTCAGAGTAGCTGGGACTAGAGGTGCACACCCCCGCATCCAGCTAAGAATTGCTGGGTCACAGGGTATGTGGATATTTTTTAAGGCTTTAAAGATTCACATTGTCAAGCTAAAGGTAAAGCTTAGATACGGTAGTGGAAAGTTTTTTTTATGAAGCATTCATACTACAGTACTACTGGAAGACTTTTCATTAAAGCATTTTTTCAGTCTCTTGATAAAAATTACTTGTGATTGGCTGGTTGTGGTGGCTCACACCTAAAATACCAGCACTTTGAGAGGCTTAGGTGGGAAGACTGCTTGAGGCCAAGAATTCAAGACTAGCCTGGGAAAAGGGAGAGAGGCTGTCTCTACAAAAGAAAGAAACAATACAAGATAGGGATCTTTAACAATACAACAGAAAAGCATCTTTAAGGTGCCAAAAGATAGAAACTGTCTATCTAAAATTTGATATCCAGCAAAAATAGCCTTCAAAAAAGATGGAGAAATAAAGAGATTTTTCAAGAACAAAAGCTGAGACAATTAATTGCCACCAGGTCTCTACTAGAAGAAATCTGTGGCCCACTGAATGACCACGGCTCACTGCAGCCTCAACCTCCCCAGGCTCAAGTGATCTATCTCAGCCTCCTGAATAGCTGGAACTACAGATGTGTGTTGCCACGTCTGGCTAATTTTTGTATTTTTTGTTGAGATGGGTTTTTGCCATGTTGCCCAAGCTGGTCTTGAACTTCTGGGCTCAAGCTATCCTCCTGCCTTGGCCTCCCAAAGTGCTGGGATTACAGGCATGAGCCACCGTGCACAGCCTAGAAGAAATCTTTAGTACAAAAAACGGTGAAGCTTTTCAGGCTAAATAAAATAATACGGATGGGAACTCAGATCTAAACAAAAGAATAACGGGCATTGGAAATGGCAAATATGTGGGTAAATGGAAAATACTTTTCTTTTTCAGACTTTTTGTCATTAAAAGCAAAATTGGTAACAATGAATTGTGGGACATTTAACATGTCGAAGTAAAATGTATGACAACAGTCCAAAGATATAACGGGAAAATGAAAGTGCACTTTTTGAAGTTTTTACGCTATAAATGAAGTGGCATATTATTTTAAGGCAGACTGCATAAGTTAAAGATGCATATTTTAAGCCATAAAGCAACTGTTATAAAAGTAAAACAAAGGTTTATAGCTAACAGAGGAGACGGAATAGTAAAAAAGTAACCAAACCAAAAAGAAGCCAGGAAAAGAGGAAAGAATAAACAGAAAACAGATGGGATAAGTAGAAAACAAATAGCAAAATGATAAACTTAAACCCAACCATATTGAAAATGACATAAATGTAAGTGGTCTAAACACTTCAATTAAAAAACAAAGACGGTAAGATTGGACTTTAAAAATCTAACTATCTACTATCTAAAATAAATTCATTAGAAAAATAAAGACACGAATAAGTTAAAAGTAAAAGGAACCAAAAAGATATACAAATACATAAATAAGCTGGAGTGACCATATTAATATCACACAATATAGGCTTCAGGATAAGAAATATTACCAGGGATAAGGAGACATTCTGTAATTACAAAGGGCTAAATTCATTGAGAAGACATAAAAATCCTAAATGTGTATATACATGTAGATACAGAGGCTCAAAATGCATGAAGCAAAAATGAACAGAACTGAAAGGAGAAACAGACAAATCCACAATTATAGTTGGAAATTTCAACACTCCTCAGAAACTACATTATATCAATGTAGAAAGAAAATCGGTAAGAATATATATATACATATATATATATATATATGTATATATATATGAACAGAACCAACAATCAACTTGGCTAAATTGACATTAATAGCACACTATACCCGAGAATAGCAGAACATACATTTTTTTCAGGTACACATAGAACTATTCACAAAGAAGACCATACAAGTCATGACAGATCTCAAAGGACTGAAATTGCATGTGTTTTATGGTAACAGTATTTTTCTTTGAGACAAGGTCTCGCTCTGTTGCCTATGCTGGAGTGCAGTGGTACAATCACGGCTCCCTGCAGCCTCCACCTTCCAGGCTCAAGCAATCCTCCCACCTAAGCCTCCCGAGTAGCTGGGAATACAGGCATACACCACCATGCCCAGCTAATTTTCTTAATTTTATTTTATTTTATTTATTTATTTTTTTGAGATGGAGTCTCGCTCTGTCACCCAGGCTGGAGTGCAGTGGTGCGATCTCGGCTCACTGCAAGCTCCGCCTCCAGGGTTCACGCCATTCTCCTGCCTCAGCCTCCCAAGTAGCTGGGACTATAGGCGCCCAACACCACGCCTGGCTAATTTTTTTGTATTTTTAGTAGAGACGGGGCCTTACCGTGTTAGCCAGGATGGTCTTGATCTCCTGACCTCATGATCCACCTGCCTTGGCCTCCCAAAGTGCAGGGATTACAGGCGTGAGCCACTGCACCCGGCCATTTTCTTTATTTTTTATAGAGATAAAGTCTCACTATGTTTCCCAAGCTGGTCTTGAACTCCTGGGCTCAAGCAATCCTCCCACCTCAGCCTCCCGAAAGTGCTGAGATTACAGTCATGAGCCACCATGCCTGGCCCACCATCTTGAAATGTACTAATTTCGTACACTCTAAAGATAGTTTTTCCATATGTATATCTTTTATTTACTCTTAAATTATTAGCTTGAACTAGTTACCATTTTCTTTTCTTTTCTTTTTTTTTTTTTTTTTTTTGAGACAGAGCGACTTTCACTCTGTCACCCAGGCTGGAGTGCAGTGGTGTGATCTCAGATCACTGCAGTCTCTGCCACCCAGGTTCAAGCAATTCTCGTGCCTCAGCCTCCTGAGTAGCTGGGACTACAGGCACAGGCCACCACATCTGGCTTTTTTTTTTTTTTGAGATGGAGTTTCACTCATTGCCTAGGCTGGAGTGCGGTGGCACAATCTCTGCTCACTACAACCTCTACCTCCCAGGTTCAAGCGATTCTCTTGCCTCAGCCTCCAGAGTAGCTGGGACTACAGGCACACGCCACCATGCCCAACTAATTTTTTGTATTGTTTTGTTTTTTGTTTTTTTGTTTTTAGTAGAGATGGGGTTTCGCTATGTTGGCCAGGTTGGTCTCGAACTCCTGACATCAGGTGATCCGCCCACCTCGGCCTCCCAAAGTGCTGGGATTACAGGCATGAGCCACCGCACCCAGCCCTGGCTGCTAATTTTTGTATTTTTAGTAGAGATGATGCTTCACCATGTTACCCAGACTGGTCTCGAACTCCTTGCCTTAAGAGATCCACCTGCCTCAGCCTCCCAACGTGCTGGGATTACAGGTGTGAGCCACTGTGCCTGCCACATTAGTATCACTTAATGGTTTATTTCTACTAAGTTGATTTTATAGTTAAGTTTCCCTTCATTGACCAGTATTTTTTCCTTCAGTTAACGACTAGTGGCTCTTTGTAATGTCATAGTTCCCAGCACCCCCAAAACCCCAATGAAAGACACCACTACATTCTTGTACTCTACCAGCCAAAGCTTGCCATAAGATCCTTAAAAATCTCTAATCCACCCCCAACAGTTTCCAGTCATATTAGAGAAGCTCCTGTTTAATGCAGAGTACTGAATCCTGAAAGGCTCCACAGAACTTGCTGTCCCTAAAGGAAGACAATGAGTTCTTGACCTTCACTTAACAAAAAAAAAGTGTTCTGTATTACACTCTGCAAAAACAAGGACTCTGAGACTCTCAGCTAGGAAACAGGCACCCTGGAATTCCAATGACCATTTCCACTGTCCCACATATATGGCTCTAAGTACAAGGATTAAAAAAAAACAACAAAAAACCCAAGGCCCTATGTATGTGTAGGGTGTGGGGCAGTGGGGGATAGGAGTCTGGGGGTGACTGCCTGTTAGGGACTTGACCAAACAACTTGAGACTAAATGTCCTTAAGTAGAATACATGTCAGCCAATACTTATTACGTGTGCCCTCATTTGAAAGGAAATACCTTATAGCCTCATTATGACAAGCAAAAGTGATTTCTGATCTTTTGTTCTAGCTTATGTCCCAATGCTCTATACCTCCACTGTGAAGCCAGCTTTTTTTTTTTTTTTTTTTTTTTTTTTGAGACAGAGTCTTGCTCTGTTGCCTAGGCTGGAGTACAATAGCACAATCCTGGCTCACTGCAACCTCCACCTCCCAGGTTCAAGTGATTCTCCGGCCTCCGCCTCCTGAGTACCTGGGATTTCAGGCACGTGCCACCATGCCCGGCTAATTTTTGTATTTTTAGTGGAGCCGGGGTTTCCCCATGTTGGCCATGCTGGTCTCAAACTCCTGACCTCAGGTGATCTGCCCTCCTGGGCCTCCCAAAGTACTGGGATTACAGGCATGAGCCACCTTGCCAGGCCAAAGACAGTTCTTGACTATGTTAGCACTCAATAAAAGTTTGTTGAACTGAACAATAAAAGAATGTGGATTCCATATTAAGACAAAAGTTTACACTTTCCCAAAAAGGACATTCATGTTTAAATGCATTGTGATCTTCTTTATTATGGATTTAAGAACATAAATAATGTCAACAACATCCTTGGGAGTAATTAGTAGGATGACATCTGCATCCCACTGCCCACATGCTTACCTTGAGAACAACTGACTTGGTGAATGAGCCAAAACCCCGTTCCCTAAGTAAGTGCTCCGTTAGGGAAACCTCACTGTCAAATATATTATATGCTGTTTTTGACTCCTACAAATTACTTTTCATTAAATAGATCAATAATTTATATTTCAATCTCTGTGTTTGAATAATACTCAGACACTTTCAATCTGTCACAATTAATATTAAAAAAAAATGTATCTTGTAATCCCAGTGCTTTGAGAGGCAGAGGTCGCATGATCGCTTGAGTCCAGGCATTCAAGACCAGTCTGGGCAACACAGTGAGACCCTGTCTCTACAAAAAAGATTTTTAAAAATCAGTCAGGCGTAGTGGTGTATGCCTGTAGTCTCAGCTTTCCAAAAGGCTGAGGTGGGAAGACTGAGCCTAGGTGTTTGAGGTTATAGTGAGCTATGATCGCGCCAGTGTACTCCAGCATGGGCGATGGAGCAAGATCCTGTCTCCAAACAAACAAAAAGTATTTCATTAACAGTTCAAAACCATGCAATCTGAACAAATGGCTCTAGAAATAAAAGCTATAACTGCCAGTTAACACAGAAAAGGCCATCTCCATAATTTAACATACAATGAACACAAAATCAATCCAAGTGGGGTTATAATGCCTAATCAGAATTCCCCAAACTGTCCCCTGGAATGTCTGAGCTAAAGAAAAAAAATTATTTTAAAAGGGTCCAAACCTTGTGGTAAGAAGCTGGAGGGGTGAGGGGCGCAGCAGGGCAAGAGAAAGCTTCTGCTTTTCCTATATACTTCTGTACCATTTGGACTTTCATGTTATCATAAGTATATATTCCTTTATGGTAATATCAAAGTCCAAATGGTACACAAGTATACTTTACTTTTTAAGCTTCCACATTAGCTGGTAATAGGAAAAGTCGGTCCAGAGAAAGCATGTTGCACCTTCTGAAACATTTCTACTTGAGACAGGATAGATATTACATGAAGTACTGTACATTTTAAATCTCTTTTACTTAGCATTTATTACCACGAGGTACCTCCGAAAGGAGAGAGAAGAGGGGAACTATGAGATCCTTCATACAAAGCCAGCAAGGAGTAGGAAGTATCTAGTGGAGGTATCAGGGGACAGTGGCAACTGCCTAAGGTATTGAGCTTTGTGAAGAGGTGTCCTAATTTCTATTAACTGGCCTATAGAGAAAGAACAGATTTAATCCTACATCCTGTAGCAGAAAAAAAAAGGAAAGTGGGTTCCATTTTCAGAGAGTAACAAATGCTAGCAAATGTTAGAGCTAAGAAAGTAAACACAGTCTACAGTCCCTTACCCACAATTCCAAAATCCAAAAACTTCTGAAAACCAAAACTTTTCTGGAATTCACTGCTGGCGAAACCTGATGGGAATTTAATTGGTGGCAAGGTCTGACCTGAACTGACATGAGACTATTTATAGTCTACCCACTTTAGACTTTAGTCATAGCTTTGGCTGCTGAAATACTAATGTATTTGAATCTGAACTGCTGCTTCTGACCCTGCAGGGATATTGTATAACATATGGTAAGTGTATCTTATTAGTTTTCAAAAAAAAAAAAATCTCAACTATAAAATACATCTGGCCCTTAAGAGTTTCTGATAAGGAATTGTGAACCTAAAAATGGGTTTTTATTAGAATGATCCTGTCAACCTCCCTGAAATATACCATTTTTTTCTGAAAATACCTGTAAATTAATTTGAACTCTTTTCCTCAAACTTATCACCATTAAAATATTCTACTTTGAATATATATAAAGATATAACTGTATTATTAGTTACAACATTTTATTCCACTTCCACATTAAGTCTTATTTTAACTTCTTTCTGAAGGCAACACTGAAATCAGCCTTTAGCAGATGGTATCAGAATGGAGTGAAGACAAAGTTAAAAAAGCAGATCTCTGTCAACAAGCTTCAACCTTTCTTTTTATGTTTAAAGAAAAACAGCATGAGATTTTCTGATGCATCAAAGAAGAACATTAATTTCAAAAGTTAACAAATCCCAATTTAAGTCATTAAAAGAATCAAATCAAATAAGTCACAAAATCCAAGAAGTTACTAAATCACAAAATAAAAGTCAAGTAATAGAACATCTACAAGAAATGAAAATTATATACTTTAGCCCAGTTACTTATCGATTTTATTATACAAATAAATGACACAGGCACACAGAACACGCAAAACTCCAATGTCTCTCTTAGAGAAAAAAACTATAAAGCCAGATTAAAGCAAAAACTAAGACATAAAACCAACAACCTATAACTAATTACAATGAAGGGTATTTTAGAAGATACGAAAAAATAGGCACAGAATGAACACTTTCATAAACATAAATACGACACTTGTACCTACATAAAACAATTAGTTAAAATTTTTTTCTTTTAATATACACCAATCCTCCCAACTCCCCACCTCCTACAACACAACATGCCAGAAACACTCCAGCCAAATAGGAACCTCATTTCACAACTGATAGCTGTGAAAATCTCTTTTAATAAATGTGTGGTGTAGAAAAGAACCCCTAATTATTTCTGTCTAAAAGAAGCTCTCGGCCGGGCGCAGTAGCTCACGCCTGTAATCCCAGCACTTTTGGGAGGCCGAGGTGGGTGGATCACCTGAGGTTGGGAGTTCAAGACCAGCCTGACCAACATGGAGAAACCTCATCTCTACTAAAAATACAAAATTAGCCAGGCATGGTGGCACATGCCTGTAATCCCAGACACTCTGGAGGCTGAGGCAGGAGAATCGCCTGAACCTCGGAGGCGGAGGTTGCGGTGAGCTGAGATTGCGCCATTGCACTCCAGCTGGGGCAACAAGAGCAAAACTCCGTCTCAAAGAAAAAAAAAAAGCTCTTACAAAGTTACACTCAAAGAAACTAAAGACTGAAAAATAACACAAAATATTCCTTAAAACAAATTTTAGGCCAGGTGCAGTAGTTCACACCTGTAATCCCAGCACTTTGGGAGGGTGAGGTAGGAGGATCCCTTGAGCCCAGGAGTTTGAGATCAGCCTGGACAACATAGGGAGACCTCATCTCTACAAAAAAAAAATTTCATATCAGTGGACATGGTAGTGTGCACCTGTGATCTCAACTACTCAGGAGGCTGAAGTGTGAGGGTTGCTTGAGCCCAAGAATTTGAGGCTGCATGCTGCTTGAGCCCAGGAATTTGAGGGGCATGATTGTACCTGCACTACAGCCTGGGTGAGACAGCAAGATTCTGTCTCAAAAACAAAAACCAAAAAACTTTCATAGCAAATTTGTGGCTAGGTCCTGGAAACAAAGGATAATGCTACCTTTACACTACTGTTTACTAAAGTGTGGTTTTTACTCTCCATGAAAAATATGTGGCCATAAAAATATTATGTATGGAATTCTAAATTAATTAAAAATAAAAATTAAAAATTTCAGTGCAAATTTCAAGGTAAGAAGTCCACCTCATATATATGAATTTAAAGGAAAAATCTGGCGAGGTGCAGTGGTTCATTCCTGTAATCCCAGCATTTTAGGAGGCTGAGGCGGGGAGGACTACTTGAGGCCAGGAGTTGGAGACCAGCCTGGGCAACAGGGCGAGACCTCATCTGTAGAAATAAAAAATAAAAGAAGATTTTCCTGTTGTAACCTTCCTTTTACTTAAACAAAACACAGAATTGAAAGAAAATAAAAGAAAACAAGACAACGAAAAGTTACTAAGATACTAAACAAGAACATCCAGATAAAGAACAAACCAAGAGGCCGGGCGCGGTGGCTCACACCTGTAATCCCAGCACTTTAGGAGTCCACGGCGGGAGGATCACCTGAGGCTAGGAGTTCGAGACCAGCCTGGCCAACATAGTGAGACACGGTCTCTATTAAAAACACAAAAATTGGCTGGGCATGGTGGCGCATGCCTGTAGTCCCAGCTACTCATGAGGCTGAGGCAGGACAATCACCTCAACCCAGGAGGCAGAGGTTGTAGTGACGCGAGATTGAGCCACTGCACTCCAGCCTGGGCAAGAGAGTAAGACTCCATCTCAAAAAAAAAAAAAAAAAAAAAAAAAAAAGAACAAACCATGTAAGTAAAAGAGTATCCACTCTATCCACTATAAGGTTCACTATTCACTATAAAGGAATTGTGTAACTATACAGTTAACTAACAAGATGAAATTAAAGAAAATAAAAGCTGAAAGATAAAAATCTAAGAATTCAAACCATAAGAATACTTTTTTAAAGTCCTTATCTTTCCTGGGGGTGGGATGAAGTTAATAGGATCTTAGGGTGCTGGAAAACAAAGACTATGGAAAAAGAATTTTAACCCCTTTCCCCCAAAAAAGAATTTGACCCAGTGATTAAGGTGGCATATGATAGAGTGTGTATTCCAATTTACTGGGTTCTATGGACATTCTTTGGTTAATGACATAACATATCCACTGTGATGGTTAATTTTAGGTATCAACTTGACTGTGTTGAGAGATCCCTAGATGGCTGGTGAAGCATTGCTTCTGGGTGTGCCTGTGAGGGTGTTTCCAGAGGAGACTGACAGGTAAGTCGGGGAGTGAGAGGGACTATTGCCCACAATGTGGGCAGGCACTATCCCATTGGCTAGAGGCCTGAATGGAAAAACCCTGTAGAAGAAGGGTGCATTCTCTGTGTCTTCCAGAATGGGATTCCCTGCTCCTCCTGGCTTTGAACATCAGAACTCCACGATCTTCAGCCTTTGGATTCTGGCATTTGCACCAGTAGCCTCTTGGGGCTCTCAGGCCTTCAGCCTTGGACTGAAAGTTACACCACTGGCTTCCTTGGTTCTTGAGCCTCTCAACTTGGGCTGAGCCACGCCTGAGCTTCTCTGGTTCTCTGACTTGGAGAAGGGCTACTGTGGGACTTCTTGGCCTCCATAATCACAGGAGCCGATTCTCCTACTAAATCCTCTCTCATGTATCTATATAAATATATATTCTGTTGGTTCTGTCTCTCTAGAGAACCCTAATATATCCAGAGTCAAGGCATCTCTTTGAACTAGGTCATTCACATGATTCCCACAGTATAAGACAAATACATATATGTGCTCGTGCTACTGGAATTCAACATCATATATGAATAGCTTTTAATTAAACTTATGAAGGCATTATAAACTGCACAGGTATCAAAAATCAATTTTACATACTTTATATCATGCGATGTATTTTTGACAGAGTGGTATCAGTTTCTTTACACAGAAATTAATTAGTTGATTATCATGATGTAACAAGCTTCCACATTCTAGCCTGGGCAACATGGCGAAACCCCATCTCTACAAAAAATACAAAAATTAACTGGGCATGGTGGCATGTGCCCGTAGTCCCAGCTACTCAGGAAGGTGAGGTAGGAGTATCACTTGAGCCTTGGAGGTTGAAGTTGTAGTGAGATGAAATCATGCCACTGCACTCCAGCCTGGTGACAGAATAAAACTCTGTCTCAAAAAAAATTTAAAAAGAAAAAAAAAGAAAAGAAAAGAAGCTTCCACAGTTAAGAGTGCAATGTAGTAAGGAGAAATGTACAAAAGTATTCAAATATCAGTAAGTTTATAATCAAGTTGGAGGGAGACTATCACATAAAACCAAGCTTTCTTAAATACTTCAGTTCAAATTTTAAATATAAACAATAATATATACCAGCAAATATAGAGAAACATTCAAACTAAAGTTATTTTTCAAGATACACACCCCTAAGAAGTTTTATCCTTATCTTAATCAGGTTACCAATGAAAATACTTTGCAACTCTTATTTTGTTTCCAAACTAGTTTACAAATCACACAAGGAAATCTGCCTTATTACACTGAGCTCATTTTGGACCCCAAACAGTATTACTCAGATGATAAATCACATATCCAAACCTGAAAACAGGTTGACTCTGGATATATTAGGGTTCTCTAGAGAGACAGAACCAACAGAATATATATTTATATAGATACATGAGAGAGGATTTAGTAGGAGAATCGGCTCCTGTGATTATGGAGGCCAAGTCCCACAGTAGCCCTTCTCCAAGTCGGAGAACCAGAGAAGCTCAGGCGTGGCTCAGCCCAAGTTGAGAGGCTCAAGAACCAAGGAAGCCAGTGGTGTAACTTTCAGTCCAAGGCTGAAGGCCTGAGAGCCCCAAGAGGCTACTGGTGCAAATCCCAGAATCCAAAGGCTGAAGATCGTGGAGTTCTGATGTTCAAGGCCAGGAGGAGCAGGCCTGAACATCAGAACTCCTGGTTGCTCCTCAAAATCAAGTCCATCCTGAAAGAAGGAAGATTTTCCCCCTACGGAAATTCCAAAGAATATCTCATACTCTGGAAGCAACCCCTAAAGAATTCCTCAGATACTTTAAGAAAAGGCAAGACTTCCGCTACCAGAAAAGATGAAGTAACGAGAACAAGATTTATCCTCATACCTGAAACAACTAAGAAACTGGATGAAATATATAAAACAGTTTTTAAGATACTGGCCACAGGCAGCATGGGACAGTGATGTGATCCCTGAGACACGGCAAACGAAGAAGATGGCCTATGATTGGCCTAGCTTGCTGCCTAGGGAAAGTTTCCCAGTCACAGAACAGGGTGGGAAACCCAGGGGGAACTCAGAGAAATACCTTTACTTGAGGAGCTGGAGCTAGAATCCGAAAAGGCCAAGGAATCAGAATTTGCAGTGTACAGTAGTACCAAGAAAGAAAAGAGCTGCACAGAGAAAGAACTCCAGAGATCTATAGGAGACCCTCTGAGTATTCAGCTGAGTTCAAAAACAGCATGTTTATGTGAGAAAACTGCCCTAAGCTGGGGAAATAACTACCCAAAATGATTAGAAGAAACAATCCTTGGAACTCACACGTGGCCAGGAATTGTGCCTAATCTCACCAGACAGAGTAAAAACCATCATTCATGGGGTACTAAGTAGAAGACTCAGAAGATTCAGTTGCTTCAGTAGTGAAGAACATTAATCCAAAGTACTGTTCTGCTTCCATCTAACAGAGCTTAAAAGCGACACCCAAATGGATCAAACAGCGTCGATCCAGAACAAAGCTCAACAATATTTACAGAGATACACAAAGATCCACCATCCAATAATATAAAACTTACAATGTTTAGCATCCAATAAAAATCACCAGACATGAACCGTATGCCAACAAATTAGAAAACCTAGATGAAATAGACAAATTCCTAGAAAGACACAAACTACCAAAACTGACTTTATAAGAAACAGAAAATCTGAATAGGCCTATAATAAGCTAAATTCACAATTAAAAAAAATTCCTATAAAGCAAAGCCCAGTGCCAGGAGAGGTGGCTGTAGTTCTAACGATTTGGGAGGACAAGGTGGGAGGGTTGCTTGAAGCCAGGAGTTCAAGACCAGCCTGGGCAAAATAGCAAAACCCCACCTCCACAAAAACAAACTAATTAGCTGGGTGTGGTGGTACACACCTGTAGTCTTAGCTACTCAGAAGGCTGAGACAGGACGATCACTTGAGCCTAGGAGTTCAAGGTTACAGTGGGCTAAGATCCACTCTAGCCTAGGCAACAGAGCTCACTGGGGAATTCTATCAAATATTTAAAGAAAAATTAGTATCAATTATCTACAAAACCTCCCTCTACCCCCACCCTCCAAAAACGAAGGGAACACTTCACAATTCATTCTATGAGACCAGTATTATCCTGACTAGAAAAAGACATCACAAGAAAAAACACACACGTACAAAAACAATACTATAGACCATTATCTCTTATGAACATAGATGTGAAAATCCTTTAAAAAATATACTAGCAAGTCAAATATAGCAATCTATAAAAAAGGATTATAGGCTAGGTGCAGTGGCTCACGCCTGTAATCCCAGCACTTTGGAAGGCCGAGGTGGGCAGATCACCTGAGGTCAGGAGTTCAAGACCAGCCTGGCCAACATGGTGAAACCCTGTCTCTACTAAAAATACAAAAATTAGGTGTGGTGGCACATGCCTATAATCTCAGCTACTCGGGAAGCTGTGGCAGGAGAATTGCTTGAACCCAGGAGCCAGAGGTTGCAGTGGGCCAAGATCGTGCCACTACACTCCCGCCTGGTGACAGAGTGAGACCCTGTCTCAAAAAAAAAAAAAAAAAAAAAAAAAAAAAAAAAAAAAAAAAAGAGGATTATATACCATGACCATGTGGGATTTATCCCAGGAATGCAAAGTTAGTTTAATATACAAAAATCAATGTAACATACCACATCAGTAGAATAAATAACAAAAACTATATGATCATCTCAATAGAAGCAGCAAAAGCATTTAACAAAATTCAATACCCTTTCTTAATAAAAATGCACAGAAAACTAGGAGTAAAAAGGAACTTCCTTAACCCAATAAAGGCCATCTTGAAAAAAAAAATCAGCTAACATCATACTTAGTGGCAAATGACTGAAGATCATAGTGGTCCCCCGAGACCAAAAACAAGATAAATATCCAGGCTTGCCACTTTTGGCCAACATTGTACTGGAGGACAATTAGGCAGAAAACGAAACAAAAAGCATCTAGACTTAAAAGGAAGAATATAAACTGTCACTATTTGCAGATGACATGATCCTGTATAAAGAAAATCCTAAGGAATCCAATGAACAACTATCACAACTAATAAATGAGTTCAGCAAGTTTGCAGGATACAAGATTAATGTATTAAAATCCATTGCATTTCTACATATTAGCAGTGAACAAACCAAAAATAAAATTGTGAAAAAAATCACATGCAAACTAGCATTGGGCTGGGTGTGGTGGCTCAGGCCTGTAATCCCAGCACTCTGGGAGGCTGAGGCAGGAGGATCACTTGAGCCCAGGAGTTCCAGACCAGCCTAGGCAACATAGCAAAACCCTGTCTCTACAAAAAATTAAAAAATTAGGCAGGCACGGTGCCGTGCAACTCTGGTCCTGGCTACTCAGGAGGTTGAAGTAGAAAGATCACTTGAGCCCAGGAGGTCAAGGCTGCAGTGAGCTGTGATCGTGCCACTGCACTCCAGCCTGGGCGACAGAGTGAGACCCTGTCTCAAAAACAAAAACGAAAAAAAAAAAAAAGAAAAAGAGAGAAGAAAAACCTAACATCAAAAAGAATAAACTCTTAGGAATAAATTTAACAAAAGAAGTGTAACACTTATACTTTGAAAACCATAAAACATTGAAATAAAGATGATCTAAATAAATGGAAAAGCAGCAAATGTTCATAAAGCAACATTTTGTTTAAATGGCAATATTTGCCAAATTGATCTGTAAGTTCAGCACAATTTCTATCACAATCTCAACTGACTTCCTTGTAGAAATGGACAAGCTGATCCTAAAATTCAGGTGGAAATTCAAGGGATCCAGAAGGGCCAAAACAATTTTGAAAAAGAATAAAGTTAGAGAACTCAAACTCCCTAATCTCAAAACGTAATACAAAACTACAACAATCAGCGTATTGTGGTAATGGCATAAAGACAGACATATAGATCAATGGAATAGAATTGAGAATCTAGAAGTAAACCCTCAATTACAGCCAATTTCACAAGAAAGTTGCCAAGATAATTAAATGAATTAAAAGAATAGTCTTTTCAACAAATGGGGCTGGAAAAACTATATATCCCCATGCAAAAGAATTAAGTTGGACTCCTCCCCTACACCATACACAAAAATTTACTCAAAAGAGATCAGAGATGTAAATGTAGGAGTTAAAACTATAACAATCTTAGAAGAAAATATAGAATTAGATCATTGTGACTTTAGGTTAAGCAAAGTCTACATAGATATGCCAAAAGCACAAATAACAAAAGAAAAAAAAAGATAAACTGAACTTTATCAAAATTAAAAGTTTAGTGCATCAACCTGCAGATTACGAGAAAATTTCACAGAACATGTGTCTAAAAAAGGATATATATCTAGATATATAAAGAAATATTATAATTGAACAATAAGACAAGTACCCCAATTTAAAAATGGGCAAAGGATCTGAATAGATATTTTTCCAACAATGATATACAAATAGCCAATCAGTGCATGAAAACGTGCTCAAAATCATTAGCCTTCAGGCAAACGCAAATGAAAATACCATTTCCTACCCGGTAGGATAGCTGACAATAAAAGTGCCAGACAATGAAAAGGATCTGGAGAAAATGGAACCCTCATACACTGCTGGTAGGATTGTAAAATGGTGCAGCCCTTTTCGAAAATAGTCTGGTCCTTCCTCAAATGGTTAATTTAAAACAAAAATAATAATATATGGCCGGGGCGGTGGCTCACACCTATAATCCCAGGACTTTGGGAGGCCGAGATGGGCAGATCACTTCAAGTCAGGAGTTTGAGACCAGCCTGGCCAACATGGTGAAACCCTGTTTCAAGTAAAAATACAAAAATCAGCTGGGCAGCTGGGCATGGTAGTGGATGTCTGTAATCCCATGTACTCAGGAGGCTAAGGCAGGAGAACTGCCTGAACCCAGAAGGCAGAGGTTGCAGTGCCGAGATCACGCCACTGCACTCCAGCCTGGGCAACAGAGTGAGACTCTATCTCAAAAAATAAATAAATAAAGTAAAATTTAAAACATAACATATTGTGGGATTTATAACATATGTATAAGTAATATGCGTAACAATAATACAAAACCTGGGAGGGGTGAAATGCAGACCTACGGTTGTAAAGTTTTCTTTTTATCTTTGTGACAGTCTCGCTGTGTTGCCCAGGCTGGAGCGTAATGGCACAATCTCAGGTCACTGCAACCCTCCGCCTCCCAGATTCAAGCGATTCTCCTGCCTCAGCCTCCCAAGTAGCTTGGATTACAGGCGCCGGCCACCACGCCCGGCTAATTTTTGTATTTTTAGTAGAGACAAGGTTTCACCATGTTGGCTAGGCTGGTCTTGAACTCCTTGGCCTCCCAAAGTGCTGGGATTACAGGCATGAGCCACCATGCCCAGCCTAATTGTAAAGTTCTTATAACGAAAGTGATACTATACTATTTGAAGATAGACTGTGGTATGTAAAAGATGCATATTATAAATCACTAAAATAATACACAAAGAAATACAGCTAAATAACCAAAAAAGAAGATAAAATGAAATTTAAAAATACTTAGGGAAAAGGAAGGCAGAAAAAGAAGAAAAATAAATAATATATGGAACTAATAGAAAACAAATAGCAAGATAGTAAGTTTAAGCCACACCATATCAGTATCACATTAAATGGCAATGATCTGAACAAAAATTATAAAGTCAAATTATTTTTAAAAAGCAAGACTCAGGCCAGGCATGGTGGCTTATGCCTATAATCCCAGCACTTTGGGAGGCTGAGGCAGGCAGACCACCTAAGGTCAAGAGTTCGAGACCAGCCTGGCCAACACGGTGAAAGACTGTCTCTACTAAAAACACAAAAATCAGCCAGGCGTTGTGGTGGGCGCCTATAATCCCAGCTACTCGGGAGGCTGAGGCAGGGAAATCGCTTGAACCCAGGAAGCAGAGGTTGCAGTGAGCCGAAATCACGCCACTGCAAAAGCAAGACCCAACTACATGCTGCCTACAAGGCTACTTTAAAAACAAAGAAACAAATTTTAAAATGGGAAAAAAATATACCAGGCTAATGTTAATTAAAAGAAAGCTGGAGTGGCTACAGTAACATCAGAAAAAGTAAATTTCAATGCAAAAAATGTTACCAGAAATAAAGAGGTTCATTTAATATGGCCAGAGAGTATAATTCATCAAGAGGTCATTATAGTTCTAAATATTTATGCACCTTACAACAAAATACATGAAGTAAAAACACAGAACTGTAAGGAGAAATGGGCAGGTCCATAATTGCAGTCGGAAATCTCAATACCCTTCCTCAATAATTGATAGAGCAAGTAGACAGCAAACTAGTAAAGATATAGAAAACTTGAACAACACTACCAACTGACTTGACCTAATCGACGTTTATAAAATATTAAATCCAGGCCAGGCACAGTGGCTCACACCTGCAATCCCAGCACTTTGGAAGGCCGAGGCAGGTGGATCATCTGAGGTCAGGAGTTTGAGACCAGCCTGGCCAACATGGTGAAATCCTGTCGCTACTAAAATACAAAAAAAAAAAAAAAAAAAATTAGGCAGACGTGGTGGCACATGCCTGTAATCCCAGTTACTTGGGAGGCCAAGGCTGGAGAATCGCTTGAACCTGGAAGATGGAGGTTGCAGTGAGCCGAGATCACGCCATTGCACTCCAGCCTGAGCAACAAGAGCAAAACTCCGTCTCAAATAATAATAATAAATCCAACAACAGCGGACATACATTCCTTTTAAATGCACAAATAATATCTACCTAGACAGACCATATTCTGTACCATAAAACAAATCTCAATACATTTTAAAGGATTCGGTTATACAAAGTGTACCAAAAAGAATTCAAATAGCATAACTGGAGGCTACTATCCTTGGAATAGTCAGCTTGCAAAAAGGTTGGCTCTTGGGTGGCATCTGGGAATCTAAATTTCAGGACTGTTTCCACCATTCTCTAATTGATAAGGGTGGTTTACTGTGTCTAAACTCTACATACCATGCGGTTCATGCAGAACACCTGTTTTCCTACTGGGAGCCTGAAATTTTGGTTCATGCTAGGTACCAAACTAACTCCTGATAAAAAGCCTGGATTCCTAGGCTCAGGCAAGCTTTCCTAGTAAACAACACTTCACACATATTGTTACAACTTGTTCCTGGGGGAATTAAGTGTGTCCTGTATGTTCTACTGGGAAAAGACTTTTGGAAGCTTGCACCTGGGCACCTGGTTTCTAGCAGCACCTTTTCCCTTTTAATTTTGCACTGTATTTTTTCACTGAAATAAATCTTAGTCATGAGTATGACCATATGCTGGGCCCTGTGAGTTCTCCTAAGTAATCACTGAACCTAGGGATAGTCTTGGGGACCCTAGAAACACAAAGTCTATTCTTTGGTACAATAAAATTAAAGTAGAAATCAATAACAGAAAGATACGTAGAAACTTTTAAGTATTTGGAAATCAAATAACACTTCTAAATAATCCATAGGTTGGCTGGGCATGGTGGCTCATGCCCGTAATCCTAGCACTTTGGGAGACTAAGGTGGGTCAACATGGCGAAACCCTGTTGCTAATAAATTTATAAAAATTAGCTGGGTGTGGTGGCACACACCTGAACTCAGGAAGTGAAGGTTGCTGCACTTTAGCCTGGGCAAGAGAGTGAGACTTTTTGTCAAAAAAAAAAAAAAAAAAAAGTCATGTGCATTTTTTATGTTAAAACTTTTTTTGTTAAATTAAAAACAAAAAAGGAAAAAAAAACAAATGATGGCCGGGCACAGTGGCTCACACCTGTAATTCCAGCACTTTTGGGAGGTCAAGGCGGGTGGATCACATGAGGCCAGGAGTTTGAGACCAGCCTGGCCAGTACAGTGAAACCCCATCCCATCTCTACTAAAAATACAAAACTTAGCTGGGCATGGTGGTGTGTGCCTGTAGTACCAGCTACTCAGGAGACTGAGGCAGGCGGAGGAGGCTGAACCTGGGAGGCGGAGGTTGCAGTGAGCCGAGACCGCGCCACTGCCCTCCAGCCTGGCGACAGAGCGAGACTCCGTCTCGGGAAAAAAAAAAAAAAAAAAAAAAAAAAAAATATATATATATATATATATATACACACTCTATCATGACCAATGGGGCTTATCCCAGGAATCCAGGGTTGTTTCATGTTCAAAAGTCAGTCAAAATAATTCACCATGTTAACAGACTAAAAAAAAAAAAACATAATTTAATATATTTTAAAAAGCACATCCAATGAAACAATCTCCATTCCTGATTAAAAATTCTCAGTAAACTAGGATTAAAAGAGAAATTCTGGAACCTGATAAAATGCAACTATGAAAAAGCACAGATCATACCACAGTTAGTGATACAAGACTAAATACTTTCTCCCTAAGACACAGGAGAAAAGCAAGAATGCCCACTCATATCACTTCTGTTCAGCATGGTACTCGAAGTACTAGCCAGGACATTGAGGTATGAATTAGAACTCAAAGACTGGAAAGTAAAATTGTCTTTCTTTGTAAATGATATATTTGTTTAAAAAAACACCAAAATCTATAAAAATGCCATTAGAACTAATGAATCCAATTAGCAAAGTCTACTTAATTCATTATCGTCACAGTCACATCAGTAAGAACAAACTATATCCAAATGAAGGGGGCGTTACTTAAGAAAGGCTTTCAGGAAGACAAAGTTTCGAGAAGGCTTTTTTAGAGTAAGGGGGACAATGAATTGGCAGCCAGAAGCAGGGAGAAAATTTTACATAAGTCAAACCTTTATAGAGCATGGGGACAAAAAGAGAGAAAATAATATGGAAAACGGAGAAAAGATTGTACAGAAGGCAAAGATTCAAAAGAAAGAAACAACAGTTGATAAATGGGAGCAGTAAACGAACTTGGCTCGAACAAAGGTGTTTGGATTTCACACAGTAAGGACAGGTTGCTAAAGAAAGGAAAAGAAAATAGTGCGTAGGAAATGTTTTCTGGGGAGAAACTAGAAACAGGACAACTGACTACAGAGCTATTTAAATAACCCAGAAATAGAACAAGGATGATTTAGATTCAGGATGGTGGCATGAACATAAAAATTAGAAGGTCAAAGTCCAAAGCCACAGAGAAAAGAAAAAGTAAAGGATATGGCAATGTTTCCAGATTCAATGTGTCAGCATTTCAAGATTCAAGTACTGGGCAGGTGGGTTGCCAGCGACAGGGTATCCAACAGCATCACACCTCTCCAGACGGAGGTGAAGCAGGGGCCCCTCTCCAGCCTCCAGTTACCTTTTTGAAAAGCACCCTGAATGATAAGCCCAAGGTCTGAAAAACAGGAGGTTAAAGCAAAGCAAGAGAAAATGACATTAAATACACATTTTTCAGCACAGTCAGTCTAGAGATCGTCTGCTTCCAAAGCTAACGTGCTGCATCGGTTGAGTCCCGGCTCTGGCCAGTTCAGGAAGCGCAGGGTGGCGCCACAATGTGCTGAGGCCGAGTCACAAGTTTTGGGGGACAGGTAGAGGGCCCCCTTTTTAGTTTTCAAACCATCCCTTACTGGCTTGAAATGTGATGTCTTTTACATCTTCATTCATTCTTCTTGTCTTTGTGATTTCTACCAAGAGCCTTTTTTACCGTTTATGTTTTGCTTTTGTTTTTTGGTGTTGTAAAAGTAGTATTTTCCCCTCTGAGCCTTTTGGCTACATAGTGGGGTGTGGGGCATAAAAAGATCTCTTCTTTCTAAAGCAGTCCACAGACCCACCTGCATGGTTTAAGGTGGAATCAGTAAGTATTGTGGCCTTTTGTTTAAGACAATTGAGCCAAACTGCAAGACAAAACACTGTAAATTTTAAACATATTGGTGTAAAAATATAAAACTTGTATAGTAAAAAGAAGGTTGACAAAATTCACTAAAGAGTAGACGGTGAAAGATTAATTTAAAATCTGTTGTCCATGGTACGTCTAACAGGAAAGAGTCTTTATTTAGAAGGTCCATAGAGATAACATCTGAGTAAAACCTCTCCTCAGGAAAAGGATATTACTGAGCATGAGACACCATCAGCAGGATTTTCACAGGAGGAAGACATTTAGCTCCTCAGAGAGCAGCCGTTTCATCTTTTACTTTGGATTGCCTTCCTCCACATCAGAATCTTGTACACAGCAAGTACCCAAGACATTTCTCTTGATATGCTGACCAGGGGGTCTCCAGGTTAGAAAGCCTGGTCCACTTCCAGTTTTTGAGGCTCGAGATAGATACATATATATTTTTAAATAAAGACATGCCAAAACAGCATTATGAAAATTCTGGGCCGGGCAGGGTGGCTCATGCCTGTAATCCCAGCACTTTGGGAGGCTGCGGATCACCTGAGGTCGGGAGTTCAAGACCAGCCTGACCAACATGGAGAAACCCCGTCTCTACTAAAAATACAAAATTAGCCAGGCGTGGTGGCACATGCCTGTAATCCCAGCTACTCGGGAGGCTTAGGCAGGAGAATTGCTTGAACCCAGGAGGCGGAGGTTGCAGTGAACCGAGATGGCGCCATTGTACTCCAGCCTGGGCAACAAGAGTGAAACTCTGTCTTAAAAAAAAAATCTGGCATATTTTTAATGTACACATTTAATAAATCAACACCTTTAGGAAAAGAATTCAGTGTAACTGTACTATTCACAAGATAAGAGGATTAATAAACATGTTCCCTTGTCATAAACCACAGATAGTGTTACCTGGTAACAAGTTTAAAGGTATAATCAGTATCATCTTTCAATCCTGTGACTTTATCTCGACTGTTTACACCTACTATGTGCAAACCATTCTAGTGGGTGCCATGACAAAACAAAGTAGCATAAACTCATTTTGAGCTCAAGGTATCCAAGATGAGAACCCATGACTTCTTCTTAACTGTTGAGATACCACAAGGAACTTCCAATGAGTATAGTCTACCTGTGACCATGGGAGAAATCTGGTGGCCTTGTCCCATCAAATCTGCTACCATCTCCATTTAAGCAGCTTCCATTTTTCTTTCTCCCCTGGGTCCTTCCTGTGTATCTTTTAATAGATTATAGAATTTTCTTTTCTTTTTTTTTTTTGAGACAGGGTGTCACTCTGTGTCTCAGGCTGGAGTGTAGTGATGCAATCCTAGCTCACTGCAGCCTTCAACTCCTGGGCTCATGCAATCCTCCTGCCTCAGCCTCTTGAGTAGCTAGGACTACAGGCATGTGCCATCATGCTCAGTTAATGTTTAAAACATTTTTTGTAGAGATGGGGGGTCTCACTATGTTGCTCAAGCTGGTCTCGAACTCCTGGACTCAAGTGATCCTCTTACTCTGGCTTCCCAAGTGCTGGGATTACAGGCATGAGCCACTGCACCCAGCCTGATTTTCTATCTTACTTAAAGGTGTTACCTTCTCAACCTCCTCCTGCTTCCATTTTTCTCCGTCCTTTCTCTTCCAAACATCTTAAACTAAACTGCACTCATTACTACTATTCTCCCTATCATCACTTAGCTCCTTAGCCCTTTGTTATGTAGATCAAATACACAGATCTTGCAGAAATCGGCATTACCATAAGTCAATTAACATCTTGTGAGTGTAATCAGCACTACCAGAGCATAATCACTTCTTCCCATTTGAAAAATATCAAGCTCTCAATATGCAAAGCTGAGAAACATTAGTTTAACCAACACGGTATGGACATCCTGCAACTGAAAGCAACTTAGAGGAAATAGAATGGAAGATGGCTAGAGATGGGGTGGATGGGGAAAGGAGGCACTATTTAAGAGTAACAGGGAGAGAAAAATGGATAGGAGGAGACAGAAAAGGAAAGAGACATTGAAAACAAATAGGAGTAAATGAAGGAAAATGGGCTACATTTTTATCCAATTAATCTCCCTTTTTCAAATCTGGTTGAGAATTAAATTAGATTAATATTAGCTCAGTGAACCGCTTGGAGACTTGGAGATATGTAAAGACCTTCAAGCTGTAGGAACTGTCTTTCCCAGAACATATACCAGAGGCCCTTCTGGGTAGTCCTCTTTTCTGATTTCCTCCCTTTCACTGGTTCAGTGTCTGGTCCATTTGAGATGGTATCAGCACTCACCTCAGGTGATCTGGAAGTCACTTCCTTTACACTCTCTGCTCCTACAGATAAGCTTAAATGAGTCACCACTTTCTAATTCCACCTAACATCATTTGCATGGTTATAGGTACACCACTGAAGCAAATATATTAACTAGAAGTGACAAGTGCCATTGTGGTTTATGATTATCTTCTCTGAATGGTACTCTATGCCTTTATGAATTCAAACATACAGAGTCAGATCATTATTCTAAGGTCATTTCCCGTCCTAAACTGCAGTGGAGTGTAAGAGGCTGAGTCTGACATATCACGGTTCAACTGTAAGTCAGCTGTTAGCCCTGTACCCTAATGCCAGCCTTGTAAAGCATACCGCTGTGCCGTCATCTTCTCCACATACTAAAAATGCTCCCTCATGCCTCTGCACAGGCTGTTCTCTCTGCCTGAAATGCCCTTTTCCTCCACAACTTAGCGCGAGTGTCACCTTCCCTGGGAAGGCTTTCTCAACCTCCCCATCATGTTGATGACCTTCCTTTTCATCCCCGCCGCACCCCTTGTACTGTCTATTACAGCACTTATTACACTAAATGGCACTCATCTGTGTCCACATCTGTCTCACCCACCTGGCTGTGCATTCCTTGGGAACAAAGATCTCCTTTCGCCCCACCTCTGTAGTCCTAGCTCCTAGCACAGCATTCAGCAAGTCTATGCATTCAAATGTTTAGTGAGAGTGTCATCATGTCAAGCCCAAGCATAATTTCTTTTCTTTTTTTGGAGATGGAGTCTTGTTCTGTCACCCAGGCTGGAGCTTAATGGTGCAATCTCAGCTCACTGCAACCTCTGCCTCCCAGGCTCAAGCAATCTTCCCGTATCAGCCTCCCGAGTAGCTGGGACTACTGGCGCGCACTATCACAACCAGCTAATTTTTTTTTTTTTTTTTTGTAGAGATGGGTTTCACCATGTCACCCAGGCTGGTCTCAAACTCCTGGACTCAAGTGACCTGCCTGCCTTGGCATCCCAAAGTGCTGGCATCACAGGCATGAACCATCGAGCTTTGCCTAAAATGAGGTTTTTTAGAAATTCTATTTTAAATTATCTTTCTTAACTTCATTTGAAAAAATATTTATTGAGGACCTACTATGTGCAACTCACAGTGCTAGATGTTGGTGACACAAATGTGAATAAAACAGTATTTTTATTCATGTAGCTATTTTCCAGAAGGGGAAATATAACATACAAATTAAATAATTATACAATTGAGATCTTCTAATGTGGAGCGGGGTGATTAGGAAGTCATTAAAGAAGAGACACACACACTGAGCTCAGGACTGAAGAGGCATCAACTAAGCTTGGGCCTGCGGGCTTCCAGCTGTGGGAATAGCATGCTCAAGGAAGGGACCTTGGGTAGGGAAGAACATATATTTCAGGAGCTTGAAGAGGGTCAGTATGGTGAGAGTATACTCAGCAAGGGGGAAGACAGCAGGAAAAGAGGCAGGGGACGCTGGCAGAAGCTTCACTGGGCGGTCAGTGAAAAAGGCAAGAACAAGAATTCAGGTTCTTATCAGGGTCTTTAGGCCTCAATGACAGTTTTGTTTCTGAGACAGGGTCTCACTCTGTCACCCACACTGGAGTGTGGTGGCACAATCTCGGCTGACTGCAACCTCTGCCACCAGGCTCAAGCTATCCTCCCACCTCAGCCTCCCGAGTAGCTGGGACTACAGGCAGGCACCACCACGCCCAGCTAATTTTTGTATTTCTTGCAGAGACAGGGTTTTGCTATGTTGCCCAGGCTGGTCTTGAATTCCTAAGCTCAAGATATTTGCCCGCCTCAGCTTCCCAAAGTGCTGGGATTACAGGCGCGAGCCTGTGCACCCAGCCTTATTAACAGTTTAAGTAGGGGAGAAATATGATCAGATTTACACTTGTTTTTTAAGTAAATGTTTTAAATTAAGATATATACAGAACAGATCTGTAGCTTTAAAAGATTATTCTCACCCCAGTTTCAACAATTCTCTGAAGCAAAGTTCCTACTTGCAAAAGAAAAAACTAAGACTCTGCAAAGCTAAGTAACTTACTTCAAGTTATTTATTTAACAAACATTTGAGTGTCCACGATATGACAGACACAGTACAGTATGTGCCTAGGGATGCAAAGATGACTACAATAGTCTCACTTAAGAAATTTGCAATCCAGCGGGAGAGACAGATTAAGAAACATGATATAATGTAGTCTATGTCAGAAATGAGTAAAGTCTAAGAGAACAGAGAGAAATTAGATCTTCCTAGGAAGAATTAATCATTTTACCTTTGTGTTAAAGGGGTATTTTTTTTCCATACTGTAGTTTTTGAATTTTCAATCATTCCTGCGCTTGGCACCCAGTATGCACTCAAGCAAATGTCAGCAATACAAATGAATCCAGGACTTTTGACTCCTAATTCAGAGACTCTCCAACTCTGCCCTAATTCTGGAAGACTTGCATTAATTACAATAATTATGGAACTATTTTGGAGCTCTACTTTTGAAGCTGCTTTCGGAGCCTGTTTATAAACCACAAAGAAAGTCAGTCTCATTAAAACTGTCAAACTTCATTAATGACCCAATCTGACAATCCATAACAATATCTAAACACAAGTTATTTTTTTTTTAAAGAAAATCTCCAAACACATCGAGTGGTATATGTTAAATACCTAAAGCTTTTAGTATGTCAATCATACCTCAATAAGGTGGTTTGGGGGAAAAAGAAAGCACAAATCGACATTCAGAGGATGGTGAAATGCTCCTATGAAGACAACCAAGCAAATATACCATATACACCTTCATAATTCATGATCTCTGTACTCAAAGGACTTACAATTTCAGTTTCTAACTGGAAAGACAAAGCACAGCACATAAAAAGAATAAAAGAGAATAGAAGGTAACATTTGTTCATTTATTTAAAGCATTTACACACTGCCTACTACAGGCCTGGTCAGAAACTGTTCTAGGGATGCAAACCAGGTAAGATAAATGCCTGCCTTCAAGAAACTCAGTCTTAGGGGGAAGTCAATAATACACAGGCCAGGCACGGTGGCTCACGCCTGTAATCCCAGCACTTTGGGAGGCTAAGGCAGGCAGATTGCTTGAGCCTGGGAGATCGAGACCAGCCTGGGCAACATAGTGAGACCTCGTCTCTACAAAACATGAGCCAGGTATGGAGGTGCATGTCTGTAGTCCCAGCTGTTCAGGAGGCTGAGGTGGGAGGACTGCTTGAGCCCAGGAGATGGAGGTTGCAATGAGCCATGTTTATGCTACTGCACTCTGGCCTGGGTGAAAGAGTGAGACCCTGCCTCAAAAAAAAAAAAAAAAAAAAAAAAAATACAGTACACAGCGTTGCTATTAAGCAGGTACACACAAATGAGAACACTGAGGCTGTGTACAGCTGGCATCAATTCTAATTCATCAGACACCGATTCTTATTGGTCCATGCTTTACCTGTTGTTAAAGATTGTAATATTACCTCTGATTATAATGTAAATTGGTAAATACTGTAAGTAATCACTATATGAAAAAAACAATGACACCAAAAAAATTGTTAAAAGTTTTCAGAGAATATGACGAGAACTTAAATTTTAATCTTAGGGTCCCCCTTTGATCTTGGTGTCCCCTTGTGTTTCTTGGCAAGGAAGGCTGGCACATTTGGATAAGGAAGCTGGTTCTAGGTGAGGGGAATAGTAGCCAAAAGGCCAGTGGCTGGAATTACCCAGGTATGGCCCTTCAACTCTGTGGAGAGCACAGTTTAGAGTTGTGCTGTCCAACATGGTGGCCACTAGTCACATGTGGCTACTGAGCACTTGAAATGTCGTTACTCTGAACTGAGATGTATATGAGCGAAAAATACACTCCAGATTTCAAAGGCTTAACTAGAAAAAAGGATGTAAAGTACCTCATTAATAATTTTTACCAATTACCTATTTAAATGATAATATTTTGGATATACTGAAGTCAATAAAATGCTATAAAAATCAATTTCATCCCTTTCTACTTTTTTAATGTGGCTACTAGAAAATCTATACATAGGTGGCTCATATTTGTGGCTTACATTCTATTTCTATTGGACAGTGCTAGTCCAGAAACTTTAAATAACAAGCTAAAGCATTTAAACCCTCTAGGCAATGAAACACCACTGAAGGCTTTCAAACTTTAGTGCCTGTGGTCGATTTGGGAGGGAGCAGGAAACATAAACAAAGCACTGTTTCAGGAAGATCAGTGTGGGGGCAATCTGCAGGGGTGAGACACTGGAGGCAGTTGTCAATGTCAACAAGCTGCAAAATGTCAAAGGGTAAGCAGG
This sequence comes from Symphalangus syndactylus, assembly GCF_028878055.3. Taxonomy (NCBI): domain Eukaryota; kingdom Metazoa; phylum Chordata; class Mammalia; order Primates; family Hylobatidae; genus Symphalangus; species Symphalangus syndactylus. The sequence goes on from NC_072440.2 coordinate 19,743,648, forward strand.
CTCAGCTGGAAAGTATACAAGGTCTTTAGAAGCCCCATGCTGGGTAGAGGGAGGAGGAAGAAATCAAGAGCAGGTTGAAATACGGGAAGAATAACAGCTGCAAGTGCTGACCCCAGGCTGGACAACCAAGATGCAATGCTTGTGGGACTTAGTGAGCTCAGCACAGTTTAGTTTAGATCTAGTCTGGCTTAGTGATAAGGGCTTCCAGGCAGAGGTACAATTCAGAACAGGATCGGTGTCCTCTTCAGTAATTTTGGAATCTATCCCACTGTGGCAAGACTTCCAACAGTAAGATCAAGTCCCAGAGGAGACAGTAAGGAGGTAGCAAGGCTACCAGAAACTACAGGATAGGCTGGGTGTGGTGGCTCACGCCTGTAATCCCAGCACTTTGGGAGGCTGAAACAGGTGGATCACAAGGTCAGGAGTTCAAGACCAGCCTGGCTAATACGGTGAAACCCCATCTTTACTAAAAATACAAAAATTAGCCAGGTGTGGTGGTGCACACCTGTAGTCCTAGCTACCCAGGAGGCTGAGGCAGAAGAATTGCTTGACCCCAGGAGGCAGAGGTTGCAGTGACCCGAGATCGCGCCACTACACTCCAGCCCGGGCAACAGAGCGAGACTCTGTCTCAAAAAAACAAAAAACAAAAAACAAAAAAACTACAGGATAGCAATAAATAACAAAAGCAAAAGCCCAGACTTACAACACAGCCTACAAACATTTACTGGAAGTCTGCTGTATGCCTGACACTTGGCCAGGCTCTGGAGATACAGTGAACAAAACAGACATGGTCCTGAATCATGAATTGTGGTGAGAGCTATGAAAAAATAACAGGAGCTCTGCCAGTCTTTTTTTTTTTTTTTTTTTTTTGAGACGGAGTCTCGCTCTGTCGCCCAGGCTGGAGTGCAGTGGCGCAATCTCGGCTCACTGCAAGCTCCGCCTCCCGGGTTCACGCCATTCTCCTGCCTCAGCCTCTCCGAGTAGCTGGGACTACAGGCGCCCGCCACCACGCCTGGCTAATTTTTTTTTTTGTATTTTTAGTAGAGGCAGGGTTTCACCGTGGTCTCGATCTCCTGACCTCGTGATCCACCCGCCTCGGCCTCCCAAAGTGCTGGGATTACAAGCGTGAGCCACCGTGCCTGGCCTCTGCCAGTCTTAACTGAGGGTGGATGGGGGTAGTGGGATGAGAGCATAAAGGAGGACCTTTCTGAGGTGACAATTTAATCTGAACCTGAAGTTAGCTGGGTGAAAGCTAGTGGGGAGCAGAGCAAGGACAGCCTAAGCCAAAAGAGCGGTGCAGGTGTATACAAAAACAAAAGCCTTAAGGCCGGAAAAGGCTTCGGCAATTTGAGGAACTGAAAGAAGGACCTTGCAGTTAAGATGCTCAGAGAGGAGGGTGGGATGTAAAAGAAGTGAGAGAAGGTTGGAGAGGCCAGAACACACAGAGCCTCATGGGATAAAAAGTAAAATCCCAAACCGGCCTGAGTGCAATGGGAAGTCATAGAAGGGTTTTGATCACAAGGAAATGGTACAATTCTAAAGGGGTTCTAAGTGCTCCAACTACCCACGCTCCTCTCAGGTCGCTGGATCCGGGCTGGCTTGGCAGCAAAGGGGCAGCAGCCAGTATCATAACTAAGTAGCAGGATTCCAGGTTTGAAATAACAGAGTTTATTCTATGGCCCTCCAAATGCTCCAGGGTTGCAAACTTGAGAGGATGATGGCACCACTGAAAAACACTAATAATAACTATAATTATAAATTATAGAATAACTAATAGAAACTAACAATAACTAACACAAACTAATACTAATGGGAGGCATTATTTGACTTTCAACATACTGAGTACGAAGAAGTAGCAAAGAATGCCAGCCGGGCGCGGTGGCTCACGCCTGTAATCTCAGCACTTTGGGAGGCTGAGGTGGGCAGATCACTTGAGGTCAGGAGTTCGAGATCAGCCTGGCCAACATGGTGAAACGCTGTCTCTACTAATAATACAAAAATTAGCCAGATGTGGTGGTGTGCGCCTGCAATCCCAGCTACTTGGGAGGCTAAGACAGAAGAATTGCTTAAACTCCGAAGGCAGAGGTTGCAGTGAGCCGAAATCACACTGCTGCACTCTAGCCTGTGCAACAGAGCGAGACTCCAACTCAAAAACAAAACAAAAAGAATGCCAGCAGGTAAATATGGATTTTGTTTTGGAGTATGCAAGAGAGGTGAGGCATGGATATGTAGGCTAGCATATACAGAGGTGACAGTTAAGTCTCATAAATAACACTTATGAGGATTAGAAAAAGAGAAAAATAAAACAATAAAAGGAGCCCTTAGTAACTGACCTTAGTGTTTATCTCTGGGATAGAAGTCAGGAAAGGAATGATGCCCCAAAAGGTAAGGAGGAGGACAGTACGATGTTAGAAAAACTTAAGAAAAGGCAGAGAGTTAAGAAAGCTGACTGGGCACGGTGGCTCATCCGTGTCCTAGCACTTCAGGAGGCTGAGGTGGGAGTTCGAGACCAGCCTGGACAACATGGTGAAATCCCTAAGGTCGGGAGTTCAAGACCAGCCTGGCCGGTCACTGTGTTAGCCAGGATGGTCTCGATCTCCTGACCTCGTGATCCACCCGCCTCGGACTCCCAAACTGCTGGGATTACAGGTGTTAGCCACCGCACCCAGCCAGCAGTGTACAAATGTTTTAAATAAATAAACAAATGTTACCTTCTATTCTCTTTGTACTAAAAATACAAAAATTAGCTGGGTGTGGTGGTGCGTGCCTATAATCCCAGCTACTTGGGAGGCTGAGGCAGGAGAATCGCTTGAACCCAGTGAAGTTGGTGGGGGGGCGCGGGGCAGAGGTTGTGGTGAGCCGAGATCATGCCACTTCACTCCAGCCTGGGCGACAGAGTGAAACTCTATCAGAAAGACAAGAAAGAAAGACAAGAAAGATGGATGGATGGATGGATGGAAGGATGGAAGGAAGGAAGGAAAAAGAAAAGAGAAAGCCGTGATCCAAAGGGATGGGACAATGGAGTTTTTTTTGGAGTGATGGAACCGTTCTGATCCTGACTGTGCACATTCATGTGTGAACATTCACAGAACTGTAAACACACATAAAAAGTCAATATTACTGTATGTTATTTTTAAAAAAATTTTTAAAGGGATAGGAGTTGTCAAAAAGGATTGGCTGCTGCAGGGAGACAGAAAAGGATGAAACTGAAAAAAGAGTTTTGGAAATTTTTTTTTTTTTTGAGACAGAGCCTCGCTCTGTTGCCCAGGCTGGAGTGCAGTGGTGCGATCTCCGGTCACTGCAGCCTCCGCCTCCTTGGTTCAAGCAATTCTCCTGCGTCAGGCTCCCGAGTAACTGGGACTACAGGCGTGTGCTGCCACACCTGGCTAATTTTTTTCTATTTTTAGTACAGACGGGGTTTCACCATATTGGCCAGGATGGTCTTGATCTCCTGACCTTGTGATCCACCTGCCTCGGCCTCCCAAAAGTGCTGGGATTACAGGCATGAGCCACCGTGCCCGGCCAATGTGGGAAATTTACCCACTAGGTAATTGGCAACCTTGGAACAATCTGGCTGCAAAAGTTTAAAGAATGACTGTGTAGTGAAGAAGTGAAGAAAGGGAAGCAGCCAGCATAGACTGCTCTTTCAGAACTCTGGAAGTGAGAGGAACAGAAGCTCAAACATGATAGTAGAACGGAGAGATCCAGCAAACTGGCGGAATTTTCCAAGACCCCACGAGTTGCTCCATTTAAGTATTTTTTCAAAACGCGCATTTTGCACATGAACTAGTCATTTTCTTATTGCTCTGTTAAACTAAAACTGCACAATTCAACGACTAAAATGAATCCAAAATCTACACTTTGATTCTGCTCCTTAGAATCAAATGTTAGTCAACTAACATTTTCTGTGTTCCCACTATGTTCCAAGCACTGTGCTGGATAGAAAAATGAATAACACTTAGTCCTTGGAAAAGCACACAATTTATCACAATACACAATAGCTCGGGACTGGCGCAGAGATCTGCACAAAGGGCTCTAAAAGCCTTGAACTCTGAACTATAATATATTTTTACAATCTTTATAAAAATTAAACAGGAAAGAAATAAGATGTACTTATGCAAAAATGTTAATTTCTAAAAGCCAAGAATGAGCTTAATGTACACTTTTTTTTTTTTGAGACTGAATTTCGCTCTTTTCCCAGATTGGAGGGCAATGGCACAATCTCGGCTCATTGCAACCTCTGCCTCCCGGGTTCAAGCGATTCTCCTGCCTCAGTTTCCTGAGTAGCTGGGATTACAAGCGCCCACCACCACACCCGGCTAATTTTTTGTATTTTTAGTAGAGACGGGGTTTCACTATGTTGGCCACGCTGGTCTCGAACTCCTGACCTCAAGTGATCCACCTGCCTTGGTCTCCCAAAGTGCTGGGATTACAGGCGTGAGCCACCGCGCCCAGCCTAATTTAAATTCTTAAGTTAGGTATGGGCAACCTAATCATCAGTGGTATTCTCCTTTTCTATTCCTCTCTACTTTTCAGTGCCCTTTCTCCCTCTGATAATTCAGGAAGGAAGCAAAATGAAACACGCGTAGGCTCTCAAACCAGACAGACGTTGAGACTAAACCTATGCCCTTGAACTGCGTAGCTGTGTGGCTCTTGGAGATCCCTTTTCTCATTCATAGAATAGTAATGATACCTACCCCACAGGCTTGGGGTAAGAATTAGGGGAAAAAATGTAAAAAGGCTACCATAGAGCAAGCATACAATAAATGTTAGCTATTATTATTACTGCCATTTCAACAAGTGGTATTGCTCTGACTTTAAAACATTTTTAAGGCCGGGCGCAGTGGCTCACGCCTGTAATCCCAGCACTTTGGGAGGCCGAGGCGGGTGGATCATGAAGTCAGGAGATGGAGACCATCCTGGCTAACATGGTGAAAAGCCGTCTCTACTAAAAATACAAAAAAATTAGCCGGGCATGGTGGCGGGCGCCTGTAGTCCCAGCCACTCGGGAGGCTGAGGCAGGAGAATGGCGTGAATCCGGGAAGCGGAGCTTGCAGTGAGCGGAGATTGTGCCACTGCACTCCAGCCTGGGCGACAGAGTAAGACTCTGCCTCAAAAAAAAAAAAAAAAAAAATTAAGTGCTTCCATTTGAATGAGGAAAATTTTTTTCAAGGGCATGACATTTATATGTTACCATACAAAAGCAGCTACGGAATTCCTATCAGAAACCACTCTGCTCAAATAATGGTGTTTGGGATAAGCCCTCAATAATAGTCAAGAACTAAGAAAATATAAAAGTATTATTATCATCATCATCACCACGTCTCACGTGGGACAAGCCAGTCTGATTTGTATTCTGGATATTGGTGAATATGCCTTCGTGCAAGTGGGCACTACACAGCCCTCCCACTACCTGCCTACAGCAATGCCGCACGCTGTAGAGACAATGTGCTAAAAGTTCCGCTCTATAAGAGGCATTTACACACTACCCAAAACACATCTGTACTTTCAAAGCCAAGATCACTGATGATTCTCCAAATCAAGAGAAACCTTATACTACTGAAATCTCCCACAGCGGAGAGAAGTAACTTCTATTAGTAAACTTTCACAAAATGCTAATGTGTATCATTTCTACACACTTTCTATATATACTTAACTGTTGGTGGGGGCACTAATGTTTTATTTACTGATTCTTGGCTTGTTTTATTCACTATGAAGAAATATCTTTGGCCAATTTTGTATAATTTTGCTTAAATTATAATACAAATGACCAACTTGAAATTCACCATCCTCTTGTTCAATCTCTAGCACTGATGCTAAAAAGTAATAAAACAGCCAAAACACATGAGAAAGCACGAACTTAAAGTCCCAGGCTGGTAACCTGAATTCCAAAGAATTCAGAATAAGCTGGTCCTTCAAGCGCTTGACTAGAGGTGACCGTTACTGGACGCCTTTAACCACTACAGCGTGTCTCGCTGGATCGGATGTCCAGCCTCTACAGCCGAATAAACCGGTAGTCTGGAACTGAAGGGCACTGGACCACGGGAAGGTGTAAAAACACTCTCCGTGCTCCTCGTTTCCTTGTCCAGAGTCTGAGCCGCTTCCCCAAGTGGCGGCACACGCAGGGCCCTGGCGAGGGGTGTGGAACGCATTCACCCTGTCACGCAGGTCCTGCACACAGGCCGGGACGCTGCGCAGAGACCCGAGGATCCGAGGCCTGACGCCTCCCTCTGCCACCGCCAGCCAGGGGCGGACGCGCCTCCGCGGGCCGGGAAGGTGTCCCCGCGTCGAGGCCCCCCGGAGACGGGAAGCGAACTCGACTCGGCCGGGCCAGCCCACCCGGAAGCCCTCCCCCAGCTCACACCTGCTGGCGCGTGACGCCCGGAGCCGCGCGCGCGCCCGCCCGTGCCTGCCCGGCCGTTCGGGGCGCCCCGGCCCGCGCGCCGGACGTCGCCCCGAGTCCCTCCCTGCCCCTCGACTCAAATCTCGGCGGCGCCCGCTCCCGTGGAGCGCGCGCTCAGCGCCGCCGGCCGCACCAGCCCCGCGCGCGCTCACGCCCCCTCCCCGGCCCGCTCCCCGCCCCACGCGCGCTCCCTCGCGAGGACACGCACACGCCGCGCCTCCGCTCACCGCCCCGGGCCGCGCCGCGCGCCCCCGGGGGCGTCCTCGCCGACCCCCGGCCGCCCGGCTCCGTCCTGGCTGGGCGCGGGGGAGGGGAAGGACGGCGCGGCCGCCGCACCTCACTCACCGCCGAGCCGTGCCGGCTCCGAGTGCGCGGCGTTTCGCTGTGAGGCGAGGCGCGCAGTCCCCGCTTCTCCGCAGACTATGGAGGCGACGTCGTAGGGAGGACTGAGGGGCGCGGGGGTCACTCCCTCCCGTTTCGCCTTGCAGAAGCACGGGGACCCCAGAAACTAAAAACAAAATAAACAAACTTTCCCCTCCGCATCCCTCCCCCAAAACCACAACACAAACACTCGGGGGCCCGCCCAGAGCCCCACTCCATTGGCCGCAGGGAGGATGCTTCCGGCTCTCACTGGCTGGCTTTTGTGCCCGTCAAGCTGTCGTTCCGCCCCTCCAATTCCTCGTTGCTGCCTTCGCCCCTCATTGGTTAAGTGCTTCCCGTTTAACGAGCTAGGATTGGCTGAGCTGCCTGAGCCAATCATGCGGGGACACACCCCCTCAGCATCCCAGAGGCCGCTTCCTCGGTCGAGGACCCAGAGAGACTCAGGGGAAACTAGAGCATGATGGCGGCCGAGGTCGCTTGACGCAACCATCGTCTTTTTTCTTTATTTTTAGCTCATTAGTGCCTTGCCTCGGCGCTGTTTCCCTAAGCTCCTCTCTCCATCCAGTACTGCCCTATAACGGAATCTATACGTGCCGGCTCCTTGATTTATCCCCACCGAAGTGCTGAGTGTGGGCTGGTTGTGCGTCATTGGACTGTCAAGATGTCACTCCCCAGTCAAATCTTCAAGCTATTGGTGGAACAGCAAGAAAGCCCGTCCAACAACAAGGGCTAATACCATTGGTTTGACTCCACTGTGTTATTTCCTGGCACCTTATTGGGCAAATAGGTGCGTCAGATCCGGATTCGCTCTGCTACGTTTAATTGTTTACTGGGGATTTGGGGTCAAGTCTGGTTGTTTGGCCAGTAGTTGACGATAATAGTGACTCCCATGCCTATTTTGTGCGAAGTATTGGGCTGCTTTCTTCACAAACATTATCTGGTTAAACCTGGGAGTGATGCAGTATCCAGTTTTTATAGATGGGAAATTAAGGCTGGCGAGAGCTTAGAAAACTTGCCCAAGGTCATCCAGATACAAAGTCGTTGGTAGGCCTGTCATCTGGTCCTCGGTCAAACTGCAGAGACTTCACTCTTTTTATTATGCTTTAGTGCCTCCACCTTAGACGATGTACTTGTCAGCCAACCCAGCATCTTAAAAACGTTTCATTTGGAACTCAAAGTCTTCAGTCAGTTTCTGAAATTGACTTTGTTGGGGACTTACTATGGAGAGGTTGTCATTGCCTCCACCGCATCTTCCTCCCCAGGACCCATTCCTCTCCCCTTTAAGTTAAGGTAGACATTTCTACCATCCTTTTATGTGAAGCCTACCCGCCACTCACAACCCCTGACCAACCATCTACAACTCATTCTTTGGAGAGAGTCCTCAAGAGCTGGAAAACTAGGAGAAATCAAGTCTAAAGAGAGAGACAATAAATTGTCTTAGAAATGAATAATTTATTGCATGCAAAGAGAACAGCCCTTCAGCTCCTGGAAATCTTCCAGGATAGTTGATGCTGAGCAAGACGTGTGCTCCTGGCTGGTGGCCACTGGGTTCTTTCTCTGTAGCAGCATTCATCGAAGTGAATCCAACATTTCAGCCAGAGGAGGGCAGGATGCTTAGGACCCATTGCCAGAGTGCCAGCCCTGAGCTTTTGCGACCTAAATGATCTCCAGGAGCACAACGCTGGACTCTAGCCCACATTCCATCTTGGGTAATTAACATTTTACCGTCCCAAATCCCCATCCCCTGTAGCTTCAGTGGGATCACCGCCCATGTTTCGCTTCCTGATCCAAGCTGTTGTGTAACCTCCTTGGCACTATTTTAATAATAAAACAACCATTGTAACATAGTAACAATGCTCAACACTTAGAGCCTTTCAGCAAATGAAGCCAAGGTATTTCATAAACGTCAATTAAGAGTAAGTGGCATGTATTCCTAGGGCAACTGCAAGAAGGACAGAAGAAAGATCACGCGTCAAATTCTAATATAGGTTGTGAGAACATGAATCCTTAAAATTGTATGCACATACCCCATATTAGCCTTCCAATATGGGGATTCTGAACTCAAAAACACAATGAATGAGAAACATTCAGAATCTAAAACCTTCCTAACCTTCAAAGTTGGTTGCTTGGACCTCTGTTTTAGCACTTAAGTTGGTGCTTGACTTTCTGGGTAATTGATACATTTCAGTTGTAAGTACCTTGAAGCAGATGGTTTCTTTTTCATCTTTGTGTCCTTCGCATTGTTATGATCACAAAAGGCCCTCAAATAAATAATTACTCAGTAAATGTTTAGTGAGCATGTCAGGCACTTTACTAAGTTACAAAGGCTGTGCAGATGAGTGATACACTCTCTCTTCCTTCAAGGACCTCAGTCTAGTAGGGGTGTCCAGCAGATAAGCAGATAACCATGATGCAGTGCTGTGAGAAGGTGCCCTGGAAGCAAATGGTAGGGACATGGGACTCCATCTCGGGAGGGACAGAAATGGCTTCCTGGAAGAAGTGACACCTTCAAAGAGAACTAAAGAATGAGTTACGGTTAGCTAGGCAAGAGACTGGTGATGTGTGGTGACTTACATTTGCTCTCTGGTGGCAGGGAGCAGAATGGGAATGTCCAGAGAAGGCCAAAGCCTGTTCTTAGAATCTTTGTCCATAAAGGCCTCAGCAATTTGTCCACTCCACCTCATTGTGCCTTCCCTCCCGGAGACAAAGCAAATGCCTGAAACCTTCTCCTATTTGCCCACTTGAGAATAAGAAAATAATTTCCAAATAAGATGGCCGTTTTTCTGATCATAAAAGTAACATTGAGGCCAGGCACATTGGCTTATGCTTATAATCCCAGCACTTTGAGAGGCCAAGGCAGGAGGATTGCTTGAGGCCAGGAGCTTGAGACTAGCTTGGGCAACACAGGCAGAGCCCATTTCTACAAAAAGAAAGAAAATAAATAATTGCACATGGTGGCCTGCGCCTATAGTCCCAGCTACTCGGGATGCTGAGGTGGGAGGATTGCTTGAGCCTGAGAGTTCAAGGCTGCAGTGAGCCACACCACTGCACTCCAGCCTGGGCAATAGAGCAAGACCCTGTCTCAAAAAAAAAAAGTAACATTGAGTAAATATAATGTTAACTCAATATTTAATATTCTATATTTCGGACAATATAGAAAGTTATAAAGTAAAAGCCTCCCATAGTCTGTTACATCCAGACACTGTTAAGGAGACTATCTTCCCAGACTCTTTTATGAACAGACCCACAAATGAGTTTCTTCTTCCAACAAACAGTGGGATGTGGTTCAGGGTCTTTTCTGGGCTCTGAGAGCTCTCATCACCCAGAACTGTGGCTTTGGATGGAACCTGCCCTCGCTTTCTATACTTATAGGAAGCCAATATGTCAATCAAATATTTATTGTGGAGAAGATGGGTTTCAATTCCTGTCACAGCCAATGACAGGACTTTTGGGGCTTGCTCAGCCTGGTGTGAATATTGAGCCAATGAATGGGGTGAGGGTGTCTGCACTGCAGGGCTTACAGGCATGCTTTGGTGCCTGTGGAATCAACTTATACCCTGAAAAGGCAGCCCAGGTCAGAGAATGCTATGCCAGGGTGCTCTCTTGTGCTCGCTCTCATTTCCTCTCTGCATGCTACTTGGGGAAAATATTTTTCTGTTTGTTTGTTCCAACCCACCCAGCTTTCAGAGTAAAAAGACTCGTTAAGCCCTGCACACTTGTATGCAGGCCAAGTGCACTATGTTCTTGGAGCGCTGTGCTATTCTTAGTGCTCTATATGTGGTGTTCTATACAGTTGGCTTTTTGCTGGAGGGGAAGGCAGATTTCATGAGTGATAGCTGCCTTGGCTGGCTACCAAAAGTGCTCTGAGCCATCTCAAGCAACAGGCCTTCCTTTTTTCCCTTGAGAGATTGTGCTGTGATCCCTGCCCTTGGCTTGGACAAATTCCAAGGCAATGGGAATTTTTGTGAACAATTCTGCAATAACCCACAAGCTGGGGGAGGGGGGATGACAAGCTGGATCTGCTCCAGCTCTAATTTCTGTGGCACAGGAGAACTCCTTCCACCCTTTGCACTGGCCCCTCATAGCTATGAAGAATTTGGAAGTGTTCATTAAGCATTCTCCAATTCTTGAAGCTTATAACAATGGGAAGATCCCTGTAAAGGAATCTGATCCAAAAGACAAGGGGACAGCTGACAGCTGATACTGCTTGCTTGGGCAGTGGGTGTAGCCATTGCCAAAGACCAAGAGCAATGAGTCAGGGAAACTCTCTAGAGAGTGCTGATTACAGAGGACATGGTTATAAGCATTTATCGCATGTCTGGGAGCATTTACTGTGCAATACATCCCTTGTGTCTGTCTCACCTTCTAAATCACCTATCATTTTTTATGACCACACTTGCTGAGAAGCTACTTAGTTAAGCAGCAAACACTGGACCCCCTCATGTGTGCTGGCCAATGCTAGACACACAGGAGGCGGCTCACAAGAGAACCAGGATTATGGTTAATAATAACCACCCTTTGGTGGACACTTGCTGTGTGTCATACACTGTACTGAGGGCTTTACGTGGATTATGGCTGTTAATCTTCACGACAACCATTGTTATCCACATTTTCTAGATAGGAAAATGGAGGCACTGAAGGGCTAACTAACCTATTGTTGAACCCAGGCAGTCTGACTCCAACGAGTAAGCTCTTGTCCACACTGCTACATTGCCTCTGGGATGTCTGACTTGGGAACCCCACAGTGCAGCTGGGGAGATGACCAGCCCTCAATGAACAGTTGTCCTCGTAGTCTTTAGTCTCTCAGCCCCATCCTCTTTACCCCCTATAAACTCAAGGAAAGAAATACACCTCTTTCCGGCTAAATTACTGCCTCTAGCGGTCCTTCCACCATGTCCCAACTGAGATCTGGCTTTTCTCCCACTCCCTTCAAATAGCTTCCTTCCCTTTCTTCTCTATTTTCTTATCCTAGCTTCTTAAATAATGGCCTGTGGCCATCTCCACCACCAGGAATGCTCTCTCGTTCTTTCTCTGTCTGAACCTGGCTTCTAGCCCTAACTCTACTGAAATTCATTTCTCTAAGCTCATCTATAACCTTTTTGTGGCCAAGATCCAAGAGCCTTTCTCAGTCCTTGTTTCCATGGCTTCACCAATACGTTTTACTCTGAGAATCTTTTCTTTGCTTCCCCAAATAGCCAGCTTTCCTCCTACCTCTGCAACTGTTCATGCTCTTTTCCCTACCATCTCTTTCTCTAAGCTCCTTCAAAGGAGTCTGTCTGCACTTCTCTCCTTATGTTGTCTCTGGGGGTGTGCGATGCTCGCAGGACTCAGCGAGCTCAGCTGGGTCATTATCCTACTTTCACCTCTAAGATGAGAATTCCATCTCTCCATCTCCACCCTTCATTCTGCAGCTTGTTTGCTGCGTGACTTTTTGCAAGTCACACAAACTATCTAAGCTTCAGTTTCCTCGTTTCTAAAATGAATATATTGAATCAGATTTGTTATTCTCCACCTAAGATAATGATAAAACCTAACATTTTAAACCACATACCAGGCCAGGCGTAGTGGTTCACGCCTGTATTCCTCCCAGCACTTTGGGAGGCAGGTGGATCATGGAGGTCAGAGGTTCAAGACCAGGCTGGCCAACATGGCAAAACCTCGTCTCTACTAAAAATACAAAAATTAGCTGGGCATGGTGGCGCACACCTGTAATCCCAGCTACTCGGGAGGCTGAGGCAGGAGAACTGCTTCAACCTGGGAGGTGGAGGTTGCAGTGAGCTGAGATCGTGCCACTGCACTCAACCCTGGGCAACAAAGGGAGACTCCATCTCAAGTAAAAAAACTGCATACTATACCAGGCAGGACTAAGTGGAAAATGAAAGCATGGGGTTCTGTGTTCACAGGTTGCATGCCCATGAAGCCAGCTCTAGTACCAGCCTCTGCTCCAAGCATTGTATATGTATGAGCTTATTCAGTCCTCATAGGAACTTTCTGAGGTAGATACAGATGAAGAAAGTAAGGCAGAAATAGGTTAAGCAGTTGCCCAAGGTCAGTTTTTAATTGGTAGAATTGAGAAAAATAACACTTGCCTGTTGGGGCTGTTGTGAGACTCACAGGTGCAGGTGCATAGGGAAGGCTGGTTCCTGTCCAGGGACCCCTCAGCCCGGCCATGCCCATTCTCCTGCAGAGAGTTTGTCCATGTGGTTTCTGCTGCCTATGATGCCCCCTCTTCCTCTGCCTGTCTCCAAGTCTACATGTTCGTCAAAGCTCAGTTCAAGCCCCTCCTCCTCCTCCTTTGAGGGGTTTCTGCAGCCGAGGCAGGCCCACATCTCTCTTCCCCTGGCAGATTTCCTGAGCACCTGTGGTGAAGGCAGCCCCCTCCCCGCCTTAGGAGCACTCGCTGGCCTTTGCGTACTCCAGGCTCAGTAATAACCAATCCTACAAGGCCAGAGGAAAAACTTTTAACTTTTTTCTCCATATCCTTGGAGCAGCTTGCTGTAGACTGTCTCACCCACCAGACAGGAAGGCTTTGCGGGCAAAACCTATATTTGAATTATCTGAGTCTTCACTGTGTCCTCGATAATTGTGATTCTCATAATTCTCCTAAAAGAGCTCTGTCTAGGCTCTGGACCTTTCCCTGGAATGCCTTGCCTCATTGTCCCCTCCTTCATTCACTCCTCAGGTGTCGGCTCAGAGATTACTTCCTCCTCCAGGAAGCCTTCCCTGTTCTTCACCCCCAGGTTAAGTGCCTCCTCTGGGTTTCTATACCCACTGTGCTTTCCCATCACAACACTTGCTTCCCAGTGCCCATCTTCCTAACCATGTTCTGAACATTTGAAGGTAAAGGCCAGGTCTGTCTTATCACAGGGCCTGGAACACAGTAAGTTCTCAATAAGTTCGTTTGAACAAATGAATGAACGAATGAATGAATGAAAAAATTAAATGTTGAGCAGGTGCAGTGGCTCATGCCTGTAAGCCCAGCTACTTGGGAGGTTGAGGTGGGAGGATCGCTTGAGCCCAGGAGTTAGAGACCAGCCTAGGGAACATAGCAAGACCCCACCCCTAAATTTTTTTTTGTTTTAATTAGCTGGGCAGGGTGGTGCATGCCTATAGTCCCAGCTACTTGGGAGGCTGAGGCAGGAGGATCACTTGAACCTAGGAGTTTGAGGTTGCAGTGAGTTGATTACGTCACCGCACTCCAACCTGGCAACAGAGACCCCATCTCTTAAAAAAAAGTTGGTGAAAACTGTGGGCTCTGCAGGCATCTCGGCACAGGGCTGGGCACCTGATGGGTGCTTATGTAAATTTATGAAATGGGTGAGAACAACTCCAGAATTTCTGTTCAGAAGAAGGCTTAGTGGCAGCGGTCTGGTTGGAGGAGTGAGACTAGTGAATTCCTCTTGACAGAACAATGACAAAGCAAACATGAGAGTTGAGGGTCCGTGTTGGGAGCAGAGGCATAAAGGAGAGGTGTCCTAGGCCAGAGGTCAGCAAGCCCGGGCTTGAGGACCAAATCCAGCCCACTGCCTGTTTTGGCACAGGCTGTGAGCTAAGACTGGTTTTTGCTTTTGTTTTTTTGTTTGTTTTTGAGATGGAGTCTAGCTTTGTTGCCCAGGCTGAAGTGCAGTGGCATGATCTCAGCTCACTGCAACCTCCGCCTCCCGGGTTTAAGCAATTCTCATGCCTCAGCCTCCCAAGTAGCTGGGATTACAGGCATGCGCCACCACACCAGCTAATTTTTGTATTTTTAGTAGAGACGGGGTTTCACCACATTGGCCAGGCTGGTTTCAAACTCCTGACCTCAGGTGATCCACCCACCTCGGCCTCCCAAAGTGCTGGGATCACAGGCATGAGCCACCGCACCTGGCCGTTTTTTGCATTTTAAAAGAATATTACTACTTTGTGATACATGAAAATTATGAGATTCAGATTTCAGTATTCATAAGGTTTCACTGGAACATGGCCACACCTGCTTGTTTCGGTACTGTCTAGGGGTGTCTCAGTGCTATGACAGTAGCTGCAACAGACGCTGAATATCTGCAAAGCCTACAGTATTCACTTTTTGGCCCGCTACAGAAGGAGCTTGCAGATCCCTGCTTTGGCCATCTAGCTGACCCAGGGGAGGAAGGACGCATGCTGCCAGCCAGCCACAAGGTGTCAGCCTCTCACCATGATGCTGCCAGCCGCATGGGCTTCTCTAAGTTCTCCAAGGCTTCTCTCCAGGGCCACCTGCGCAGGACCAGGACTGTGGCCCCTAGACCCCATCCCACCAGGCTATAGTCACTAGTGTGAAAGCCAAAGACATCCAGGCGGGGTGTGGAATCTACATGAAGAGTACAGGCCTGGCTTGGGAAGCCCCGCCGCTTGGAGAAAGGTTGGCAGACTTCTCCGGACATGCTCTGTTTCTTTGATTTAGGTTTTATTTGTATTTTGTAAACAAAAGATTCTCCAAACAAACTAAAATTGTTTATTTCACCACCAACTATCAATCCAGAAAGGTTGTGGGACTTTTGCACAACCAGATAAGACCACAGCCCTCTAAGGATGAACCTGCATGAGGGGAACACAGGTCCCTGCCAAGCAGAGTGGCTCTGAAATGGCATCTCTGGCAGGTTTTCTCTCCCTTTCTATCGAAACCTGGGCCTTGGCCAGGTGTGGTAGCTAATGCCTGTAATCCCAACACTTTGGGAGGCCAAGGCAGAAGGATCGCTTGAGGCCAGGAGTTCAAGACTAGCTTGGGCAACATAGTGAGATCCCATCTCTACAAAAAAATATTAAAAATTAGGGCAGGAGTGTTGGTGCAAGCCACTACTACTACTAGCTACTTGGGAAGCTGAGGATGGAAGATCTCAAGGAACTCACTGAGCCCAGGAGTTTGAGGCTGCAGGAAGCCATGATTACACCACTGCATTCCAGCCTGGGTGACAGAGCAAGATCATCTTAAAAAAGCAAAAAAAAAAAAAAAAAGAAAAAGAAAAAAGTAAAAAGAAACCTGAACTCTGTAGCTTCCTTCAGGTGAACGAGCAGTTAGCCCTGTGTGCCAAAGATTCAATATGAAAGTGGTAAATTTCACAGGGAAGCAAGGGGGAGGATCTAGGAGAGAAGATCCCAAGAGGAAAATAAGCCACTGGAGGTCACGCCCCTGGAGGCTCCTCCGATGCCTAGCTGTGTGTCAGCCCCTGTGCTAGGTGCTTCGCGTGGTTACTCTGGAGAGTCGTCTCGAGATCATCCCCATTTGACACATGACGAAACGGGAAAGTTCGGGGGTGTGAAATTGCTTGCTGGGGTCATTAGCTGTTCGGTGGCGGAGATAGGATTTCAGCCCTCGCCTGCCTGTTCTGAAGCCTGTCCTGTCTATGCCACGTGCCCCTGCCAAGGTCATGCAGGCATACCAGCTCAAAACCACGCCTTCCTCGCTCACCATGTATCCCCAGGCTGGGCACCCAGCAAATATCCACCTGATGAATAAATGGGTGCAGGCTTGCAAGCACTGCAGTGAACCTTTCCCTGTCCAGTCACCTAACTTCCAAGACACTTCCAGGAAGAGATGAGGCAGGAAGTCAAAGCTGCAGGAAATAAGAATCATGATGCATGGTTTTCTGCACACGATGAGCTCTTTTCCTCTTGCTTGTGCCCACAGCACCGTGGGCACCGCGGACATACTGTCTGTTCTTGCCTTTTGCTCCTTTCCTCCCCCAGCTCCCACGTGCTTGCTGGCTTCCGTGGCAGGCCCTAGCCCATCTCCTTCTATTACGTGGACATCTGCTCCTAAAGCTGCTTTTCAGTGGCTACAGGCAATGCCCTAACTTCTAGCCATTTTTCTAAATGAAAACTTGTTTCAGCCAGCTGTCACTGTGAAAGTGCTCTAGGACGGTCCAGATAACCAGATTCTAGCCCTTCCTGCAACTCATTGGGTGACTTTGGACAAATTTCCTCACCTTGGGCCCTCCTTTCTGTGCTAGCTTTTGAAAAGAAGCACGCAGACAGGGCCATCGTTGAGCAGCTAGAGGCCTGCAGGCCCAGTGCCACCTAGTCTGGACCACCCAGGAGATGAAGACCATGCACTTAGAACATACAAAGAAAGGAGAAGCCTTCCTAGAGGAAAGGATTAGATCAGGAGGGACTTTTGATAAACCCAGTCCTTAAGAAATTAAATCACAGCAGAACCCCATTTGCCATATATGGTATTAGAAGTCAAGAATGAGACAGAAAGGGTCATGATCAATTCTAGAACCTCTATGACACCTCCTATTTATTCACCTGGCTAATTCTCTGTACTGAATGGCAGTCAAGTCGTCAATCATTTAACAAATAGGTATTAAGCATATATTGTGGTTGCAGAGCTGAGCCAGGCAGGTGAGGCACCAGTGCTCACAGAGCCCGCTCTCCAGGCTCAGGAACCCCAAGGACAGATGGGTACCTATCGTGCCAGGCAGCAGCACATGGCATCCAGAAGCAGGGCTTTCCTCAGTCCCTAGCTGGG
Organism: Symphalangus syndactylus; assembly: GCF_028878055.3. Classification (NCBI taxonomy): domain Eukaryota; kingdom Metazoa; phylum Chordata; class Mammalia; order Primates; family Hylobatidae; genus Symphalangus; species Symphalangus syndactylus. The sequence continues at coordinate 19,760,915 of NC_072440.2, forward strand.
AGAGCAGAAGCTGCAAGGGGAAGGGCGAGAAGTCCAGGCCTGCCTAACTGTGCAAGGTCTCTGGGCTGATCTCACGGTTACTTAGCCCCAGAACATACTCACGGCTGTGCCTGCCCTTCTTGCCCTTCTCCTCACAACCTTGACTGGCGCTGCTCACTGAGCTGGGGGTACCTGTTCTGCAGCAAACCTCCTGCCCCTGGAACAGCAGTGCAGACGATCAGCAGCAGCTACTAGGTCCTTTGGGCAGGGAGGCAGGAGTGTGGCGCACAGCCAGATAAGAAATTGCATCCCTAGCGCACGGCAGGGCTAATTAGCTGCTAAGGGGGCTTTGTCAATGTTCACTGAGAATGTGGTCATGACAGGCAGGTAGCGATTCCCACTTGGCCTGACTTGAGTGTGGGAGGCTCTCTGCTGCCAGCACTGGCTGCTTTTGGAGGTGGGTCCACCGCTGGACACACACGGGTATGTGCAGTGGTACTGTCTGTGCAGGACGTAGCTGAGTCTGAAGGAAGAGGGACAGACTGGCAGGAAACCTGACAGGGAGCTGAGTGGAGTGAGGCAGATGTGTGTACATAAACACACCTGTCATGGGGAATATAAGATGGTAAAGAACTAAGAAAGATAACCAGAACAGAAAGGAAAGATGCTACTGCATCTCCCAGGAAGCTGCGTCTCACGCAAGTCAGCCAACCTCTCTGGGCCAGGGTGCTGTGTCCAAGGTACCCAGGGCAGAGAGTGCATTGAAACACTTCGGAGAAGTGGCCTATGCAGGCCACCAGGTCAGGACTGTGAAAATAAGAGCCAGTGCTCTCAAAGGGGGCACTTTTACCCCCCAGGGGACATGTGGTAACATCTGGAGACATTTTTGGTGGTCTCATCTGAAGGAGTGCTAGTGGCATTTAGTAGGTAGAAGCTAGGGATGTTGCTAAATGTACTATAATGCACAGGGCAGCCCCATCCCCAACAGAGGATTCTGCAGCTCCAAAGCATCACCATTGCCAAGACCCTGAGCTCAAGGAACAGGCTCAGACCTGCATTCTCTGTGATGTGGGATCTGGGGAGAGTTGTGTGCCTCCTCATCTGAAAGATGGGGATAATGAACCTTAGCCAGGCTGGGCATGGTGGCTCATGCCTGTAATCCCAGCAGTTTGGGAGGCCAAGGCAGGCGGATCACCTGAGGCCAGGAGTTCGAGATCAGCCTGACCAACATAGTGAAACCGTGTCTCTACTAAAACTACAAAAATTAGCTGGGCGTGGTGGCGCGTGCCTGTAATCTCAGCTACTCAGGAGACTGAGGCCAGAGAATCACTTGAACCCAGGAGGTGGAGGTTGTAGTGAGCCAAGATGGCGCCACTGCACTCCAGCCTGATTGACAGAGCAAGACACTGTCTCAAAAAAAAAACACAAAACAATTACCTGCGCTTCTCATCATACAACTTTATGAGACCCACTCCCCCAATACACAGGAAAACTATTACCTTTCTAAAGGGCTCTTTCTTGAGCTTTTCTTAGTTTGAAACCTTCATGTTACTAAAGCATCTAGCATGGTGACTGGCATATAGTAGTTGCTCAATAAATATGAAAAAGAGAAAAGCAATACAGTAGTAAACAAAAAAAAAAAATAGCCAGGCCGGGTACGGTGGCCTGTAATCCCAGCACTTTGGGAGGCCGAGGCAGGTAGATCACAAGGTCAGGAGGTCAAGACCAACCTGGCTAACATGGTGAAACCCCGTCTCTAATAAAAATACAAAAAAATTAGCCGGGCATGGTGGCGGGTGCCTGTAGTCCCAGCTGCTCAGGAGGCTGAGGCAGGAGAATGGCGTGAACCCAGGAGGCGGAGCTTGCAGTGAGCCGAGATCACTATCACTGCACTCCAGCCTGACAGAGTGAGACTCTGTCTCAGAAAAAAAAAGAAAGAAAAAAGAAATAGCCCACTTCCCCTCTTTGGCCAGTTTCTTCCATATCTCTGGGTCTCATTTTTTGCCTAGCCTTTCTATAAAGTTCTACACAGGCAGAGGGTAATGATGTTAACAGAGGCTATCTTGAAAGCCCTCAAGGGGTCAGGGATAAGATTAAGGACAGGTAGCTAAGGAGATGGGAAGTTTTGCCAGATCCCAAGGGGCAGGCTCCCAGACCCATCCAGGAGTCCTGTGCTTCCTGCCTTTGTGGGGCAGAAGCAAGTGTGGCGGCCACACCAGGGGCTCAGCTCACTGGGAGGTTAGGCTTCCCAAAGAGCTGCACCAGCTGTGAACACTTACCCTACAGAAGCTGACTCAGAAAGTCAGACAGCAGTTTGGTGGTGGTGTGGGGTGGGGGGCAGTGAAGCCAGACCCCAGCCCCGAGAGTGCTGCGTTACCTGTTCCTCCTAGAGCCCTTCCAATGTAAGCAGCCTTGCGGAAGCTGCTGTGCAGGGACCAAGGGCATGATCCACCCTTGAACTTGCCATCCAACTGGGAGGGCCAGATGTACCCTTGAGATTTGATGAGTAAGAGACTGCTTCACAAAGTATGTGCAAGTGCTGGAACAGAGGGCAGGCGTACTCACAGCTGAGAAGCCAAGAGGCAGAACAGAGTGGGCTGGTGCCTAGGCAGACAGGCAAACATGAAGAGCTGCATTTTGTGAGTTCAAGATCCTTGCCATCTCGGACTACAGTTTCTGTCTCAAGCCTTTTGGAGCTGGTGGGGCCCGACACCATCTTGTCCACACTGCTATAAGGATGAGGACACAGGCCAGCAGGGAGAGGCACCCTGCCTGGGCACTCCTGCCTTGTGGCTGGCCCTCTTCCCACTATGCCAACTTGCTTCCTAACATATGGTCTCCCCATCATTTCTACCAAGAAAGTGTGAAAAACCCCATCTTGGCACATGGAGAAACTGAGGCAGAAAGGAAGGCCTGGCTCAAGGCTGTGGTGACTTGGAGATTGCAATCAGGGATCCTCCCAGATTAGATGTCAGGGCAGGTGAGGGACCTGGGTGTGCTTTGGGTCTAGAGGGGGTAAAGGGAAAAAGCAGGGCCTGCTCTTCTGGCAGGGGAGGCACAGATGCCCTTGGCTGACTTGCTCGGAGGCCGGTCCCTTCCCCAAGCTGCCTCCCTCATCCCCAGAGGCACCCACCCTCCACACCAGAGAGTGATCTCTTTGCCCCATTGCAATTTACACATGTCATGTCCCATACCTTCAAGGTATCCCCCTCAAGCTGAGGTGTAACACCCCCACACCCCACCTCCCCCCTCTCTCCCTTCCCTCCCCTCCAGAATGAGCTCATGCCACACTGCCTGGCCTTGGTGCCTAAGGAAACACTTCTCAGAAGCATTTCATCTTCATAAAAGCTCAGGGAGGTGGGCCAGAGTCCCTTCTCCACACGCCCTAGAAGCCAGCCTTGGGATTAACAGAGAAGACCCTGGGGACAGGCTCACCCTTCCTTTCCCTTCTCCTCCCCACTGCCAGAGAGATGGCATCTCAATGGCCGCCACGTGTGGTCCCCACTTCCTGCTTCCTCAGAAGCAATGCCTGGCTCCCGCAGCCCAGCCAGAGTGGCCCCTTTTCTTGCTCTCACATCAGCTGCCTTGCAGACATCTGTACCCCTCCCCCAGGTGCTGGTAGTGTCCTAGGGTTTTTTAGAAGGAAAGAAAGAGGATGAGAGTTTGGTTCAGAAGTCAGAGGGCAAGAAAGTCTGCTGCCTGGCTCTTCCACAGGGCTCGGATCCCCCATCGCCCTGCTCGCAGGGCCGGCTCACAGAGTCTGCAGTTTGGCAATTTCTCCCAGGTCCATTCACAAACTCTCCTCGGCCCTCTCCAGTCACCCAAGTGGGGAGGGCAGAGTGGAATTGCTTACTGGGTCTCCCAGCCCAGCCTCATGGCAATTAGGCTGACCTGCTCTGGCGAGGCACAGGCTCCTAAAAATGGCCTGACTCTCGCAGGAGGCAAAGGCCAGTCTGGCCATAGTGTAACCTGGAAGCCCTGGTTGGTGAAGGGGTCCGAGGACCCCGTTAGAGTTGAGGGAGAAAAGGCAAATGCTCTTGTCCTCAGGGCCAAGCCTCCCACACCTCCAATCCCCTCTCGGCCAAGCCCCCTCCCTGCCTTGGGCTGTAAACCAAAGTTTACTGACTGAGGGAAGGAGCAGTCCGCAGCAGCCAGCAGCCGAGGAGGTCTGGACCACTCACGCTGAGACTGCCAGGACGGCACCAGGCGGGGAAAGAGAGACCTCAGTGTGAACGTTCTCAGAACAGCAGTGTCAAATTCTGCCCCTCACTGGGAGAGGCCGCGTTATCTTCCCCTCATTCAAGTCTAGTTCAGGAGCCTGCAGGCACCGGGCCAGGAAGGCCACTGCAGCCAGTACCTCTGCAGTTCCAGCTGCACCTTATACCTGGAGTTCAGAGGCTAGAGCAAGACTGGAACTCAGGATCCCAGGCTCAGGGCCCTGCCTCTTCCCTTTTATTCCACCAATCTCTTGGGTGGGGAGTGGCGTGGGGAACCAGAAGCACCAGGAAGCCTGGGAAAGGAGAAGCCACTGCAGCTGCCCCAGACACCCCATTCCATTAAGGTTTAAAGAATGGCCCTCACCCCATCTGGCGATCAGCGGAGGGGGTGGGGCACAAAGGCGAGCAGACACTGGTCAAGCTTCCACTTCATGTAAACAAGGAGGCCGTGGCACTGACTCCCGCCCAGCCACCGACAGTCCGGTGGAGGCGTGTGACTGAGATGCTTCGGACCCTCTCATTTGGGATCCAGGGTCCCTGAGGCCAGGACGGAGGCTGCAGGGCAGGAGGCCAGTTGGAGTCTGATGTGCCAGCTGGTGCACTGTGCGACCCGTGCTCTCCATGGCACAGGGCAGGGCAGGCAGGCATCCACACATCCTGCCCACCACCATCCCGCAGCTCAGGAAATCACACAGTTGCTAGGCTTGGCAGAACTGGGACTTGTTTTACCTGCAGAGGCAAGGGACAGAGGCGGGGAAGGATGTAAGTGAAACGCTTGGTGGATTCAGCTTCAGTTCCTACCCTGTGTGCTGTCCACATCTCCAGTTGAGGGGCTGGGGTCACGGTCTCCCTCCCAAGCTGCTGATCTGGAAACCAAGTCAATAGGGCACCCGGGAAAGTAGAAGGGAAGATTCTGCCTGTTCCAGCAGCCTCGGCAGGAGCCCCACTGGGCGGGACATCAAGGTGACAGCCATCTCCTGACCAAAGCGGGGTGGGGGAAGGATCCAGACTGCAGAATCAATGACAACAACCATCAAGTCCAAAGTCTTAGCTGCTCTGTCTATGGACTAGCCATTCTTTTGTTTCTTTACTTTCCTAATAAACTTGCTTTCACACACACACACACACACGTCTTGCCAAGAGGCCGCTCACTACCAGCTAATACATGCAGCTCTACAGCCTGCAAAGTAAGACCGCGGTCCTTCTCTCTGGTTCCCCTCCCGGGCTGCCCCATTCTACCGCTGAGGTGCCCATAGCTCCCAGAGCCAGCCAGCGACAGTGCCAGAACCTGGCCTTCCCGGTCCAGTTCCAGCTCCTTCTGCCACAGGCCACCTAGGCTGGAAGAAGGAAAGCTGGCGCCTCAGGAAAGGCTGGCGCTGGCCAAGAGCTGCCACCGTGGGGTGGATCACACTGCTTAGGACGTGGCTTTGAAGGGAGGACGGAGAGGAACGTGCTGCCTGTAGGGAGGGAAGGGGAAGAGAAAGCTGCCCCCGTCCCAGCCAGAGAAGCTGATTTCTCTTCTTCCGCAGGCCTCTACCATTCCTTCCCACTCCCTTTACAGTCCTGAGATGAGGCCTGCAGTTCCTTTGGCTGGATTCCTGCTCTCAGACTTCCGGAGGGAGTGCAGGGGAGTAGCGAGGCAGGTCTGACACCTGCGGGCCTGTGAGGTGTCGGGCGCTGGAGCAGGAAGCCCATGTCCTCGGAGCACTGGCTGCCTTTCCCCAGGTGGAAGGCACTTGTGTTATTTCCTGCCAGTTCCCCTCCACACAGCAAGGGCTGCCTCCCTGGTGCTCACACAACCTTCCAGTATCACTTCAGCTGTGAATTTAATCAAGGCCTTGTCTGCCTCCTCTGCTGGGCCATGAGCAGGACCCACTGAACACAGCCCAACTTGGAGCCCTGCCCTGCCACACAGGCTGCTGCTCCTGCCCACTGCACTCTGACCCATGGCCTCGGGCCTCATCCATCCAGGCAGACTGAACGAGCTCTTCAGGACTGACCACAAATCCAGCTACACCCTCATTAAGGGTGTTGCCCCACCCTTGGGCAGGAGGCTGCGCCCCAAGGGCTCCATGGCCAAGGCGCTGGGGGTCACCTTCCGCAGTGGTGCCGAGCACATCTGGGGCGGCTCTGCTAGTGGGATGAAACGTGGCCGTCTTAGAGTCACTCGCTGCTGCAATGGACACATCCGTCCCTATTTCCTCCCATCAGCTGATTTGATTTGCGGGGCCCACTAAGCAGATGTCAGTTCCTCCCCAGAGGCAGCAGCATTTTGGAGGCAGGTAAGCAAATCAACCTCCAGATCGTTAAACAGGGGAGGCGGTGTAGCTGGGGGTGGGATGGTAGGGGGTGGTGGTGGGGGTAACTGCTTCTCAAGCCTGCACACCGCCCGGCTGGCTGCCTCCGGAAGAAGCCTGGGCAAGGCAGGGGCAGGGCCTGTCTTCACCAGCACCGTGCTCCCCACTTTTTTGTAAGGCAGGGTGAAAGCCTGGAGAGAGCACCTAGACTCAGAATTCATTTCCTAGCCCTGGACAGGACAGAGAAACTGGCTTGGCTTGAGGACAAACTCTGTATCCCTTGTCATTCCCTGAGTGCTCAGGTATTGGGAGCTGACCACGTGCGGGGAGTCAGCCCTGCTCAGGTGAACAGGGAAGGTGTATAAATGGCCAGAATAGTCTTTTTTACAAAGTATGCGTGGCCTGGGAGCTTCAGAGGTGACGCCAAGGTGGAGCTGAAAACGGGTGCAGGGTGGGAGGAGGGGCCGCTCAGCGGAGCGGAGCCATGTGACGTAAGCATGGGGTGAGGGTGGCAGCCTGGGGCACTCGGGACCTGCAGTCAGTCTGGTTTGCTGGCAGGTGAGGTGGTGCGGGAGAGAGGGAGGCAGAGGTCACCCACACGGGAAGCCATGACAAGGACAATGATGTGCAAACTGCATGCACAGGCTTCAGGGCTTCGCATTCCCCGTACCTGGAAGAGTCTTCCCTCAGATGTCCACAAGGCCCTCTCCCTCCATTCAAGTCTTGCTCTGAGGCTCCTTGGTTAGAGAGGCCTTCCCTGGCACCCTTTATAGAAGGGTCATCCTCCCCCAATCCTGATCTCTCCCCAGGGTAACATGCTCCATAAAAGCAGGGACCATGTTCATTCTGTTCATGGCTGTGCCAGGAACTTAGAGCAGGGCCTGGCACAGAGCAGACACTTCGTAGACACATATTTATTGAATAAAATGCGTGAGACAGCAATGGCGAGCTACTTAGGGGTTTAGCGCAATCCTAGTAACAACAGTAATAACAGCAGCAGATGCACCAGATGCAGCAAGCACAGGAGAGAGATCTGAGATCCGCGGCCGCAAGGGATGACACAGGAGAACAAGTCCCCCAATCCAGCGGCCCGGCAGCCACAGCTCTACAGAGCCAGACCACACTGCCAGCCAGGGGGCCATCCACACATAAATCCAGGGACCCCAGGAGAGTTCTGGAAAGGGACTGTCACTGCAGGTCACCTCAGAGAAACTGGGAAGCAAAGCACAGGCCCAGAGACTCTGGGGCAGGAAAGGACCCCGAGTCACTCTGGGAAGCAAGTTACTGCTCTCGTCTTCCTCTTGGCCCCCACGACACCATGGAAAAGGGCTGGTCCTCTATTTGGGGCTCTGGCTCTTCCAAACAGTTTTTTTGTTTTGTTTTTTGAGACAGAGTCCTGCTCTGTCGCCCAGGCTGGAGTGCAGTGGTGTGATCTCCACTCACTGCAACATCCGCCTTCCGGGTTCAAGAGATTCTCCTGTTTCAACCTCCCGAGTAGCTGGGACTATAGGCGCGTGCCACCATGACTGGCTAATTTTTTGTATTTTTAGTAGAGACGGGATTTCACCATGTTAGCCAGGATGATCTCGATCTCCTGACCTCATGATCTGCCTGCCTAGGCCTCCAAAAGTGCTGGAATTACAGGCGTGAGCCACCACGCCTGGCCCAAGCAGTCTTTAAAGGTGCAGGGAAACGGTGCCTATCCTAGCCTTCTGGAGATGGCCATGATATCTGCAGAAGGCTGGGGAGGCAGGAGATCACACTGCCCTTTCTCCCTGGGCAGCCACGGACACAGGGCCTGGCCTCTCTGAACCTCGGGAGTCTCATTGTGAGACGCTGTCATCAGGCAGGATGGCAGCGAGGAGGACGCCAGTTCCGTGTGATGGAGTATGGCACCATGTCTCTCGCCACTTCAAAAGTGTTGGCCATTTCTCAGTCATCTCCCTGGGGGAACTGGGTGGGGTCTCAGGCACAGCACAGGGATCTCCTCCCCTAGGCTGGCAGCACTCAAAGGGCAGGGCCTCATCTGTGTTTCCTCAGTCGCCGCAGAGTCGGCTGGTCTGAGGACCCTCTGCACTGGGGAGCTACACTGGAAAATGAGGGCCCTAATTTAAAATGCAGATTCCTAAGCCCCACCCAGCGGTACAGACTCTATTTGTTGGATTTTATTTTTATCTTTAAAAATTTTATTATTATTATTTTGAGATGGAGTCTCGCTCTGTCACCCAGGCTGGAGTGCAGGGGTGCATTCTCAGCTCACTGCAGCCTCCGCCTCCTGGGTTCAAGCAATTCTCCTGCTTCAGCCTCCCAAGTAGCTGGGATTACAGGCACCTCCCACCATGCCCAGCTAATTTTTGTATTTTTAGTAGAGACAGGGTTTCACCATGTTGGCCAGGCTGGTCTCGAACTCCTGACCTCAGGTGATCCACCCACCTCGGCCTCCCTAAGCGTATCTGTTGCATTTTAAAATCTGTATTTACTTTTACTTTTATTTTTTTGACACAGGGTCTCTCTGTCGTCCAGACTGGAGTGCAGTGGTGCAATCACAGCTGACTGCAGCCTCGACTTCCCGGGCTCAAGTGATCCTCCTCCCTCCACCTCCCACATAGCTGGGACTACAGGCACACGGCACTACCCCCAGCTAATTAAAATTTTTTTAAGAGATGGCGACTTGCTATGTTGCCCAGGCTGGTCTAGAACTCCTGGGCTCAAGGGATCTTCCCAGCTCAGCCTCCCAAAACACTGGGATTACAGGCATGAGCCACCGTGCCTGGCCTCGTTGCATTTTTACCAAGGCTCTCCACTGAGGCTGCCCTGTGAGTTTGGGGGTCCCTGACCCAGGGAGCCTCTGCGGAGGGCACAGAAGCTCCAGAATAAGGGATGAACACTTCCAGCAGGAGGCGAGGGCTGAGGGAAGACGTAAAAGGAAGAGGCGCCTAGCTTCAGCCACTAGAGGGCGCCGTGAGCCTTGAAACCGCTGGGCACCCCTGGCCCCCAGCTGGATCCCCATCCGTAAAGGAGGAAGCAACTTCCCTAAGGTTCTCCCAAGGGCCACACCTGGGTTTGCAAAAATTTGCATGCTGTTTGACAACTATATACTCCTTATCAAGCAATTTTACAGGCTGTCAGCTCTGAGCTTTTTCTATTTTTTCTCTTATGACAGAAACTGTCATCAACCCAGGTTCTCCCTTGACAAGAGGGCAGCAGAGACAGAAAGAACAGAGGCAGAATCTGAACTCCAGGTGACCTCGGAAACCCTCCATGGTGCACCCCCCGCTTCTAGATGAGGACACAGCCCCAGGGAGGTGATGGATGTGTCCTGGGTACAGGGAGCAATGTGTCCCGAGCTGAGAGCCAGGTGGCAGCTGCTCTGGGAGGTTCTGAACGTTTACCAGGGGAAGGGGACACTTTCCCTGTGTGGGGGCCCAAAGGCAGGAGCTCAGGTTCTCACTGATTCCCACCGTGGGAGCCCCATGCTGTCAGGGGCCCACCTTCTCACACATGCAGTCCTGGCTGCTTAGCTGCTGCTGCCTGAGGGGAGACACTGAATCAGCCCCACTTGGCCATGGTGTGGGAAGCTGGAGGCCATGAAAAAGGGCCTCTTAAGAGAGGAGCTCCTGGCCAGGTGCGGTGGCTTGTGCCTATAATCCCAGCACTTTGGGAGGCCCAGAGGTAGAAGGATCACTTGAGGCCAGGAGACCAGCCTGGGCAACATGATGAGACTCTGTCTATACAAACAATTTAAAAAATTAGCCAGGCATGGTGGCATACACCTGTGATCCCAGTTACACAGGAGGCTGAGGTGGGAGAAACGCTTGAACCCAGGAGGTTGAGGTTGCAGTGAGCTGTGATCGCACCACTGCACTCCAGTGAGACGTTGTCTTAAAAACAAACAAAAACAACAAAAGACAGGAGAGGAGCTGCTGCTTCTCCCTCAGGCCTTGGGAGGGAGAGGAAAGGTGCGTGAATTTCAGGGCTACAGGTACTGGGTGCCCACCCAGGTGGGCAGAGGCCTTACTGGAGGAGGCTGCTCTGTCTTCGTCTAAAGGATGGATGAGGAACGGGATGATGGTTCCGGGCATCCCCAGACCTTCCTGGCTGTCCGTGCCCTTGCCCTCACTCTTCCCTCTCTCTCTCTATCCCAGCATCAGGTGCCCTGGAGAGGAGCTTCCCGAGGCACCGTCTGTGTCTGCAAGGCTGGCTCCTGGGCACCGTGTGCAGACACCAGAGAGCAGCAGCAGGGACAGGGCCACCATGACCACCCAAGAGGTGGGAGCAGGGTCATGGATGTGGAGGGACACACAGAAGGCAGCGGGAAGGGACAAGACAATGGGCTTTGAGTTTCCATGGAAACTGCACCTCAGGGCGAGGGGCTGAAGGAAGAGAAAGCTTCCACTGCACTTCAGTCAGGACTTGGGAAATAGCCCTTGCTGCTGTCAGCTTGCCCCCTCCTTCCCCTCTTCCCCCTCCTTCCCCTCCCTCCCTTGCCAGGTGTTCACCATGGCAACCCTTCCTCCAAACCAAAGGTGCAGAGCAGCAGCAGCAGCAGCTGGTGTTAGGGGAGCCAGGGAGCCCAGGAGGAACGGGGATGGGGCCAGCCACCCCTCCCCTGACAGAACATGGCTGTGCCCATGCCTGGTCTTGAATCCTGGCCTTACTACCACTTCCTGTGACCTGGGAACACTTCATTCACCTCTCAGAGCCACCTGCCACCTCTGTGCTTGAAGGGTGGTTGTGGGGGCAGAAGGGGAGAGAGAGCGCCTGTGCAGGACTTGGCAGGCCAGCAGCTCAGTCAACGTCTCCAGGCCAAACGGAGGGAACGCCCTGGCACTCCCACTGTGCCCACAGCCACAGAGGCACCCAGGCCTGTTCCAACTCCAAGAAGCAAAGTTAGCCAACATTTCCTGAGCACAGAATGTGCTCACAAAGCAGTGCTGGGGAATTAGCAGAGGGGATGACACTTGTGCTCCCTGCTCTCACACCATCACAATCCGGTTAAAGCTGGTGTGCAGGAATGCAGGAGTCCTGGGAGCCCTTGGGCCGGGCACACAAGACCTCAGGCCCTGCCATCGCCCACCTGGCCAGCCAGAGCCCAGTTCTCATCACTGGGCTCCATAGTGATGGAGGGAGAAACCCCACCACGGCAAGTCCCCTGACTCAGGGATGCAGAGATGAGAAAGTCACCACCACCGGCCACCTGAAAGGCCACCCTGGAGACTGCTGCAGAGAGAGACATAAAGGCCAGGGCCTCCTGGGGATCCCAGAGAGATGCCCAGAAAGACGCTGCCATGGAACAATCCCACCCAGGGACAAGCAGCCGGGCAGACAGCACTCAGCAGAGGGACACGGAGAAACCAAGTCGGACTGCCTGTCACAGAGACAGGAAAGTGGGTCAGGGCACTGGTAGGGTACAGGGGAGGGTGGGGTGTGTCTAACCAGGTGAGATCCTGACAATAGGTGATCTGGCAAGGAAGAAGGTTTGCTAGAAAGAGCCCTCAACTCAGAGCCAGGGTCGAGCCGCAGCCATGCACCCCACTGTGCGGAGCCCCCGTTTCTTCACTTACAAAGGAGAAAGTTTCTCAGCTTATTTGATTTGTTGGGTTACCATGAGGGCTGATCTGAATGCCTTCTAGCAGTGGCAGTAGAAGCTCTCAGACCCCTCCATGCCAAGACTGGAATCCTTCTCTTCTTTCAGAGAAGAGGAAAATGAAACTCAGAGCTGCAGGACTTGCCCAAGGCCTCCAGGCAGCTAACGGCCGGGACCAGAACGGGAACCAAGGACCCCGGAACCCCAGAGCTCCTGCCCTCTCTGTGCCCACAGATGGTATCTGTTCCTCTGCAGGTATGAGGCAGTGCTCCTGGATAAGAGCCAATGCGGGGCCAGGGCCAGAGGCATGGGGAGGCACCAGGCCAGAGGGAAGAGGGCTCACCTGAGATGTCCGCACTGGAATTCTCGGTGGGCCTCTTCCCCGTCAGAAACTCCACTTCAGAGAAGGTCTCGGTGGAGACAGAGCTGGCCATGCCATTGGGCGCCGCGGGCCTCTTGGCTCGGCGACTGAAGAGCCTGCTGCTGAAGCGCCTGGCGGGGGCGGCCTCTCCGCGGGCCGCTTCTCCCATGCCATTTTGGCTGGGTGCCTCTCGGGATTTGGGCTTCAGGTCTCTGTGCATGTGAGAGACCATCCTGCCATCCTTCCGGCTCAGCTCTCCCAAGGGGATGGGCTCCACGGGTGGCAGCACCTGCTGCACTGTAACCAGGTCTTTCAGGAAGCTCTCCAGGCGCCGGGCCGACTCACCACCGCTGCTGCCCTCCTCCTGCCCCTCTGGGTTGCCGCCCGCCTCCCGCTGTTGCCGGGCAGCCCAGCGCATCATCTCCCCAGGCGGGTGGCGGCAGCCTGACACCAAGGCGTACTTGGGGTTGATGAGCTTTCGAGCCACAGTGGAGGAGTAGTGGAGGCCAACCCTGCCCGCCAGGCCCAGCTGCCGATACAAGTCCACCTCCTCGGAGATGGCGTACAGCTCCCGGAACTCTGTGTCAAAGGGCTCCACGTTCTGCCCTGTCAGGAGCAGGAGGAGGTTCCTGTCCACGTAAGAGGAACTCCAGGTGAACCTGGGAACATGGGGACAGAAAAGCAAGACACATCTGCCCAGGTCTCTCTCTTGCCCTGCCCCCGCCCCCACCTGTCCCTCCGCTGTGACCAGACCCTTGCCGCAGGTGTAAGGCTCCTTGTGGGCCACACGCTGGACTGGACTCCCTCCACCCACCCGCAGCCTCCCTTTCCCCAGAGCTTGGCCTCAAATGAAGCAAGCAGGCAGTGGGTGCAGGGAAAGAGCATGGGAAGTCAGGCCTGCATTCAAACCTGGTTTATATTCTCGAGTGCCTTGTAAGCTGGGGCTCCCAGGACATATGTTCACAGGGTTGTTGTGAGGCGCAAATGAAGTAACTCATATAAAACATTTAGCTCAGTCCCTGGCACAAACACACATTTAAAAAATAGTAACTGCAGCTGCCACTATTATGAATATTATTCTACTCTGCATTGGTTCTTTTCTGATTTTTTTAAGCACTTAGTGTCTGCAGAAACCCATACTCTGATCATGTGACAGGACTTACGTTGCTATTCATTGTTTCGTGTGCTCAGGTCTCTCTTCTCGTCACCTATATTTTAATTTACTTGGAGGGCAGAGATTACACAGATACAGTCTCTCGTGTTCCTGGTAAATTATTTTAAAATCAGAATTCTGAGACCAGGCTCACATCTGTAATCCCAGCATTTTGGGAGGCTGAGGCAGGCGGATCACTTGAGGTCAGAAGATCGAGACCAGCCTGTCCAACATGGTGAAACCCCTTCTCTACTAAAAATACAAAAATTAGCTGGGCATGGTGGTAGGCACCTGTAATCCCAGCTACTTGGGAGGCTGAGGCAGGAGAATCGCTTGAATCCGGGAGGCAGAGGTTGCAGTGAGCCGAGATCATGCCACTGCAGTCCAGCCTGGGCAACAGAGCAAGACTCCATCTCAAAAAAAAAAAAAAAAAATTCTGGCGACATTTCCTGCACACCACACCTTCCCGTTTCTTTCCAGATCTGGTGCATCCCACTTCCTGCTTGTCCCACATAATGACTAGGCTCAAAATGCAACCGGCTGCAAATGGACCATGAAAAGCAGACAGTGAGTAATGCCTAGGAAGAGTTAACCCTCTTTCTAGAATAATCCATCAACCAGGAAGTTTGAGGGAAGGGACTGGGCAGAAAGCTGTCCTTTGCCATTGCGTCAGATGATACCTGTTACAACTCATGATGACGGAGGCTCCAGTCTGGCATCTTCCTGAACACCTACCTGGAATCAAGGTCTCCTGGGCCCTTCTTTGACCTGGCCCAACTCACCTGTAAGATCCAGTGGCCACTTTGTCACCATCCACCATCAGGAACCTTGATGACAGGGTCCCCTTGATCCTCCCCATGGGCATGTAGAAGCCAATGCCTGTCACAGAGCGGACACGGATGTTCTGTTGGGAAGAGTAGAAGGCCCCGTCACCTGGGTTGGGCCAGCCTCTGTGCCAGGTCCTTGCTTCTGCAGAGGAAGAGCCCCCTTGTCTATGGACCCTGCCTGCAGGCTCCTGTCTTCACTAGACACTCTGCTTCCTACAGTCTTCCATAGGGAACCCTCTTTGGCAAGCAGGAAAAAGTCCCCAAATCTTGCTTTAGGCATGGATAAGCCCAGGGTGGTTCCTGCCTCTTCTCAAAAGGCCCCAGAAGAGAACAACGGCCCTCACTTTGAAGGCAGTGATTCTTCAGGCTAAGCACCCCAGGACCAGCCCAGAGCTGCCTCCTTCAGTCTCAGCAGCCTAGGGATCAAATTGAAACTGGGCATATGATTCAGTACTTAACAGTAAAGCCAAGGTTAAAGGCTTGACTTTCAATAAAAGGAAAGGTGTTGAGATCTTGAAGTTCATCTGGGCCCCCAATCAGGGAAGAGGCAGGGGGGAGCTGCAGGATGGGGCAGAGGTAGTCTCTATCTCATCTCCTGCCCACTTTCCACCCCAGTGGTGCAACTTACCCGAATCCGGAAGTCAGTGAGCTGCAGGTCCTGACACATCTCCAGGAAATACTTCACTCCCGCCTCGTCCAGGATGATGTACACTGGGACCCGGCGCTTACAGGCAGCATCCACAATGTCTTGAAAGATATCACCATCGGTGAAGAGGTCCATGACCACAGCAATGACCTGGGTGGGGAAAGGCACTGGTGAGGCACATGGTGTCTACACGCCCACAGAGGCACGCCCTGCTCAGACAGGACCACCTCGCCCTGGGGTCACTGGTGGCCAAGAGTCAAAAACTCCACCTGCACCATTCCTGGGGCTCCATGTCCCCTGACCTTTGAGCATATCTGAGCCCTGGAGATGGGCCTGTGGGTGCAGGCCGTGTGCTTGTACTTCATCCTGGACAAATCCCCACCTCCCCATCCTGGGGGTCTTCCAGCAGCTCTTAAGAAGCTGTATCAGGGCCAGGCGAGGTGGCTCACACCTGTAATCCCAGCACTTTGGGAGGCCAAGGCAGGTAGATCACCTGAGGTCAGGAGTTTGAGACCAGCCCGGCCAACATGGTAAAACCCTCTATTAAAAATACAAAAAATGGGCTGGGCATGGTGGCGGGCGCCTGTAATCCCAGCTACTTGGGAGGCTGAGGCAGGAGAATTGCCTGAACCTGGAGGCAGACGTTGCAGTGAGCCAAGATTGTGCCGTTGCACTCCAGCCTGGGCAACAAGAGCGAAAAAAAAAAAAAAAAACAATTAGCCAGGCGTGGTGGCGGGTACCTGTAATGCCAGCTACTGGGGAGGCTGAGGCAGGAGAATTACTTGAACCTGGGAGGTGGAGGTTGCAGTGAGCCGAGATCGTGCCATTGCACTCCAGCCTGGGTGATAGAGTGAGACTCTGTCTCAAAATAAATAAATAAATAAAATGGAATAAAGAAGCCATATCATGGGAGATCTAGGGGGCTGAGGAAAGTTGCTCCTGACACCCTAGAAAAACAAGCAGGCACAAGGAGATGCCATCACTGAGATGCCAGGGGTGGGCTCATCTCTTTGAGCCACAGATCTGCTCAAACATCACTTTCGCAGCAGGCCTGGATGCGCTGATGGCCTTGCAGCTGTGCAAAGCTCTGTGCTTCCCCAGGCACAGATCCAGGCAGAGCTCTGGCTGGCTTGGATTCCCTTGGCCTTCAGGTGTCCATCCCATACTACCCCATCCTCAAATCAAGGTCATTGCTCAGGACCCTTCGTTTACAAAAGTCAGTTCTGATTATCTACCCTGGAAGGCAAGGTTTATGCAGCCTGAGGCAGCTCCACCTTTCTAACCACAGCTACTTCCAGCTTCCTGCACAAACCATGCTCCACACTCCAGCTGAAGGCTTTCTTATTGGCCCAAACACCGTGCATGTGATGCCGAGGAAAAGTCCTCAGCTTTGGGGTCGGAGAGATTTTGTTTTAACTGTGGATCCACCACTTCCTATCTGTGACCTTAGGCAAGTCACTTAATCTTAATGAGACCCTGTTTCCTCATCTGCAAAGTGAGGATACCTTGTATTTTACACGTTTGCCCTGACGATTAGGGACAACTTTGTAAAGCAGCAAACACAACCTCTGGCATGTAGGAAGTCCTCAGGAAACGGTAACTGCTATAAAGTCCAGGAAGTCGGCTTGCCTTCACAACTGAAAGCACCGACTCTAAAGTCAGGCAGACCAGGCTGGTATCCCCATGCCACAGCCGGCCCAAGCTTCTTTGGCCGCAAAATAGAGCTAATAATTGCACCTATCTCAAAGGGTTGTCCTAGGACTTAGTGAGATGCACCATGAAAGTGCTGAGTGCAGGGCCGGGCATGGTGGCTCATGCCTGTAATTCCAGCACTTTGGGAGGCCGAGGCGGGTGAATCACTTGAGGTCAGGGCTTTGAGACCAGCCTGGCCAACATGGTGAAAACCTGTCTCTACTAAAAATACAAACATTAGCCAGGCATGATGGCACACACCTGTAATCCCAGCTCCTGGGGAGGCTGAGGCAGGAGAATCACTCATTGCAACCCAGGAGGTGGAGGTTGCAGTGAGCTGAGATTGCACCATTGCACTTCAGCCTGGGTGACAAGAGCAAGACTCTGTCTCAAAAAAAAAAAAAAAAAAAGAAAGAAAGAAAGTGCCGAGTGCAGCACCTGGCACCAGGTACGTTCAATCAGCCTCCGTCACGGGGGTGTCACCACCTTCACGTGTGCTCTGCCGTCACCCTGACTCTAAAGATTCCTGTCTGTGCCCTGCCCTACACAATACCATTTAAAGTTCTTCATAGCTCTTACATTTTGAGAAAGAAAAAAAAAAAAAAAACGTTTTATCTGAGGAATGAGAGACTTTTAAAATTACCAGGCCCAGAGAGGCATTTAAAATGTGACAGCAGCCAGATACAGTGGCTCACGCCTGTAATCCCAGCACTTTGGGAGGCTGAGGTGGGTGGATCACTTGAGGCCAGGAGTTTGAGACCAGCCTGGCCAACATGGTGAAACCCTGCCTTTACTAAAAATACAAAAATTAGCCGGGCGTGGTGGCGGGTGCCTGTAATCCCAGCTACTCAGGAGGCTGAAGCAGGAGAATTGCTTGAGCCAGGAAGGTGGAGGGTGCAGTGAGCCAAGATTGTGCCACTGCACTCCAGCCTGGGGGACAATGACAGACTCCATCTTACAATAAAATAAAGCAGTCATGTCTCACTCTCCCTCAAGCTAAATAATTACCATTATTTAGTAAGTGGCTTGAAGCCACTTGCTGTATGAGGCCTCTAGGCTGACTCCAAGTAGCCAAAAAATGCTACACACTCCATAGTTCAACAAGGTAGGCTGGGCACAGTGGCTTACACCTGTAATCCCAGCACTTTGGGAGGCTGAGACAGGAGGACTGCTTGGGCTCAGGAGTTTCAGGCCCACCTGGGCAACGTGGCAAAACCCTGTCTCTACAATACAAAAATTAGCTAGGCATGGTGGCATGTGCCTGTAGTCCCAGCTACTTGTGAGGCTGAGGCAGGATTCCTGACCGATGGCTTTGGTTGTCCCCCACTCTCCTGATTTCATCCTTGTTTCTTTAAAAACTTGAGCCTCCCCAAGGAAACCTCTCCTAAATCTTGGCCCAAATAAACTCTCTATACTAATTCTGCCTCAGAGTCTTCCTTTGAGGTTGATATTGTGATAATCATTCATGAAGGGAGAATGAATTCTTTCTGAGCCCCACAGGCAGAGGACCTAAAGACAGATAAGCTACAACACTGATTTCAAGGGGTTAATCCAAGTGGAATGACAAGAACTTTGCACAAAATAACAGAGACATGAGATAAATGAGATAAATGCCTTTAAGAGCGTGACATGTGATGTGGGTTTGGGGTGGGTGGGTGAGCGGAGAGATTACTTCTAGCCAGGGGAGAATAAGACTTTACTAAGGAAGCTGAACTATGAAGGACGGGAAGCCTTTGGCACCCAGAGAAAGGAAAAGGAGGAAAATTGAGCAGGGAGGTTGGGCTGCCTTGCACAAGTGTGTCCTGCACATGGGCACTGGCTCAGGAGGGGAGTGGGAGTTGCGTCTGCCCCGGGAAGGGTCACCTTTCTCTAATCTACGTACAGGTGTCACGTGGCCTAGCAGGGGCCTGCAAGGGGAGCATTTCAGGGAAAGGGCACAGCACAAACAAAGGTACCGTGCCGGTTAATTTTATGTGTTCGCTTGGCTAGGCAAACGTTATTCTGGATGTTTCTATGAGAGTGTTTTTTTGGATGAGGTTAACATTTAAATCACTGGACTTCGAGTAAAGCAGATTGCCCTCCATAATGTGGGTACGTCTCGTCCAATCCACTGAAGGCCTTAGTAGAAAAAAGACTGACCCACCCTGGGCAGGAAGGAATTCTGCCAGCAGACTGCCTCTGGGCTCAAACTGCAGCTCTTCCCAGCATCTCCAGCCTGACAGCCCATCCTGCAGGCTTTGGCCTTGCATCTACATTATCCCATGAACCAATTCCTTAAAATCAATGTCTCTCTCTCCGTGGATCTCTCTTACACACACACAAACATGCCCATCCAGTTGGTTCTGTTTCTCTGGAGAACCCTGACTAATACAGGCACTGAGGATGGGAATTAACATGTACTAAATACTTTCAGTGCACCTTAGGCTGTGTCCTGTGCTTTAGGTAAATTTTCTAATCTGATCCTCACAACTATTTTGAGAAAGGGTTATTCCCACTTTACAATTGAGGAAGTAAACACATACGGGGCAAAGTCCTATGTCCAACGTTATAAAGCTGCCATGTGGCAGAGCAAGGAACTCAGTCCTAGGTGGCTCCAGGGTCTTCATTTCACTGCTTCCTAGAGATGGGATTGCTGAGAGGTACTTCAGAAACACTGAATCAAAAACTGGCTGTTTAAAAAGACTAAACAAGATAGACAAACTTCTGGCAAAACCGACAAAAAAGGAGGAGATATAAATAAAATACTGAATGAAAAAGAAGAAATTACTACAGACATAATAGAAATTTAAGGAATTGTAAACATGGTAAAAAAGAATATTAAGGCCAATTATATCCTAAGGCAATTGAAAATGCACATGACATGAGAGTTCACTTAAAAAAGTGAACTCAACAAAATATACCATAACCAAGTAAAGTTTATCCTAAGAATGTTAAGGGTGACTCAACCTCAGAAACGGTATCATTTTAATTTAAAACATTTATGGGGTAGAGAGGAGGAAATCATAATTATCTTAATAATTTTACAAAAAGTATTTAATAAAGCTAGAGCCCTACTTGTGATTATAATTCTCAGAAAACAAGGAATAAGAGGGATCTTCCTTAACTTGGTAAGCTCTATCTACCAAAAACCCACATGAAACATTTTACTTAACAGAGAAACTTATGATGTGCTCCCTTTAAGTTTCAGGCAAGTGAAGGATACTCACTATCACCACTACAGTTCAACATAGTATTGGAGGTCCTCACCAATGCAATAAGACAAAAAAAAAGAAACAAAAGAAATGAGACATAAGGATTAGAGAAGACAAAACTACCAGTATTTAAGAATACAATTTTCATAGAAAATCCAGTAGAATAAAGAAAAAAGCAATCAGAATAAGAGAATTTGGCAAAATTGCCAGATCCAAAAAAAACTTAACAAAAACCAATAGCCTTCTTCTATTCCAGCAATAATCAACCAAAAGAAAGAAAAAAAGAAAACAAAAGAAGGAATGAAAGAAAGAAAATAAGATCCATTCACACTTAAAACCTAACCACATGGCATTTGGAAATAAATACCTTCAGGAAGAAATATTGGAAACTCTACTAAAGGGCATTTTAAAATATGTGAATAAATGAAGCAATAAATCATGAAAAGATAATATGATTTAATATTTTAAAAATCGAATACTCTCCATATTAATAAAATTCAATGCAATTCCATAAAAAGCTCAGTAAATGTTTTTGAGAAACTCAAATACTTGTAAGATATAAAGAAGAATAAAGATCCACAAATAGCTACATTCATTCTGAAAAAGAAAAACTAAAAGGGAACACTTGTCCTATAGAGAGTAAGGCATACTACAGCACCATAGCAATAAGAATTGAATTACTTGTACTACTTAAGTAGGAAGGAACTGACCAATAGACCAATGGAACAGAATGGTGAGACCTGAAGTATACACACAAACACATATATACATGTATACCCACACACATACACAAAACTTCATGTATGATAGGGGTAGAATCATAACTCAATGGAAAAAAAAAA
The DNA here is from genome assembly GCF_028878055.3 of Symphalangus syndactylus. Classification (NCBI taxonomy): domain Eukaryota; kingdom Metazoa; phylum Chordata; class Mammalia; order Primates; family Hylobatidae; genus Symphalangus; species Symphalangus syndactylus. Next base: position 19,781,707 of record NC_072440.2, read on the forward strand.
TGCCCTTTAGCAGATGCTACTGGGAAAACTGGCTTACTACATAGAGAAAAACAGAGGTGGATCCATCCCTACTTCACACCACAGGTAAAGGAAAATTTCAGGTAGGTTAAGTACTTAAATGTGAAAGATATAATAAGGGAGTTGATGAAATACAAGAAAATATCTTCATGACACGGGGTAAGAAAGAATCTCTTAAGTTTCCAAATGCACAAACCATGAAGGCAAATAAAATTATGTTAATAAGTATGTAAAAAGGAGCAGTCTTTTTTTTTTTTTAAACGGAGGCTTGCTCTGTCGCCCAGGCTGGAGTGCAGTGGTGCGATCTCAGCTCACTGCAAGCTCAGCCTGCCGGGTTCATGCCATTCTCCTGCCTCAGCCTCCCGAGTAGCTGGGACTACAGGTGCCTGTCACCATGCCTGGCTAATTTTTTTTTTTGTATTTTTAGTAGAGACAGGGTTTCACCGTGTTAGCCAGGATGGTCTCGATCTCCTGACCTGGTGATCCGCCTGCCTTGGCCTCTCAAAGTGCTGGGATTACAGGTGTGAGCCACCGTGCCCAGCCCTTTTTGTTTGTTTGTTTTTGAGATGGAGTCTCCTTTTTCACCCAGGCTGGAGTGCAGTGGCGCGATCTCAGCTCACTGCAACCTCTGACTCCCAGGTTCAAGCGATTCTTGTGCCTCAGCCTCCCAAGTAGCTGGAATTACAGGTGCACACCATCACGCCCAGCTAATTTTTGTATTTTTAGTAGAGACAGGGTTTCACCATGTTGGCCAGGCTGGTCTTAAACTCCTGACCTCAAGTGATCCACCTGCCTCGACCTCCCAAAGTGCTAGGATTTCAGGTATGAACAACCGCACCAGGCAAAATAAGCAATCTTCATTAGTAATCAGAAAAATTCAAATTAAAACAAAGAGATGGCTGGGCGCAGTGGCTCACACCTGTAATCCCAACACTTTGGGAGGCCAAGGCGGATGGATCACCTGAGGTCAGGAGTTCGAGACCAGCCTGGCCAACATGGTGAAACCCTGCCTCTACTAAAAATACAAAAATCAGCTGGGCATGGTGGCACATGCCTGTAATCCCAGCTACTCGGGAGGCTGAGGCAAGAGAACTGCTTGAATCCAGGAGGTGGAGGTTGCAGTGAGCTGAGATCACACCATTGCACTCCAGCCTGGGCGACAAGAGCAAAACTTCATTCCAAAAAAAAAGAAAAGAAGAGATGAAAGGAAGAGACCACTTTACAACTATGAGATTATGAAAAATCAGAAAGTTGGATAATCCAAACTATGAGATTAACGAAAAATCAGAAAGTTGGATAATCCAAAATATTGGTAGGTGGAGGAAGGGGGACCTTTGTCACTGCTGGTGGGTAGGAACACTGGTGCAGCTATTCTGTAGAGCAACAGGCAGAAGTTAGTGGATTTAAGCAAGTGCACAGCTACAAGCCAGCAAAGCCACTCTTGGCTGTGCACCCCTGGGAATCTCTTGGATCTTTGCACAGGTCTATATGGGGGCCAGAACAAAGATGTTGCCTGCATCTTTCTTTGGGATGGCAAGGAGCTGGCAATGACTTAGATGTCTATTTCTAGAAGACTGGGTAAAGAAAATGTGAGGAATGTGATAGAATGTTTTACAGCAGACAGAAGCGACGAACTAGTTCCATGTGCCGTAACTTGGATAATCCTATTTAAAATGGATGGTTCATATGAAAATGTTAAAGAGTGAGATCTATAGCCTAATACCACTCATGTAAATAAAAACACACTACAGGCCTCAGCGACATGAGTCCACTCTAAGCTGGACACCTTGGAGTGTTCAGAAATGAGAGGACAGTGAACTCTGGCCTAGACAGCATGTGAGAGATAAACTATCAGGAGCACTGATAGATAAACTATCCCAGCCCTTTGGGAGGCCGAGGCGGGTGGATCACCTGAGGTCAGGGTTTGAGACCAGACTGGCCAACATGGTGAAACCCGTCTCTACCAAAAATACAAAAATTAGCCAGGCATGGTGGCGCACACCTGTAATCCCAGGGAGGCTGAGGCAGGAGAATGGCTTGAACCTGGGAGGTGGAGGTTGCCGTGAGCTGAGATCGTGCCACTGCACTCCAGCCTGAGCAACAGAGCAAGACTCCATCTCAAAAAACAAAACAAAACAAAAAAGCACACTACATAACATAACACTGCATACTTTTCAAGGATACAAAAATGTCTGAGGACATATGCCGAACACATGAGGGTGGCTGCCTGTGGAAGGAGAAAGGAGTGGGAGGGAAGGAGAAAGGTAAAGTAAGAGGCCTTTCAAGGCTCGCTGGTGGCAGTGTGCCGTGAACTAAGGTGCACAATCAGCTCTTTGCACCTGGGGTCCAAAATAGCCAACCAACCAAACCAAAATCACATTCGAGTCCTCCAGCTGGGCTGGCACAGTTCAGGGCAGGTATGGGGTAGGTACAAGGGCGAAGCTACATGGGCTGGATACGGAGGGTTTGAACACGATGTGCAGAGTTCTGGCTTCATTCCACCAGCAATGCAGTTTCCAGGGCTCTGATACTTGATCGCCATCTCCTAGTGCTCCTGATAGTTTATCTCCCACGAGCTGTCTAGGCCAGAGTTCACTGTCCTCTCATTTCTGAACACTCCAAGGTGTCCAGCTTCGAGTGGACTCATGTCGCCGAGGACAGCTTGACTGGTTTGCAGAAGCATGTCTCAGGTTCACAAGCTTACTTTTGCTTTGTGGTTGAAAAATGAAGCAGGGAAGCTGGCCTGTCCTAGCCCCACCTGCCTAAGGATGTCAGGAGAGGCAGCAGTCCCCACGGCCTGGCTTTCGCGAGTTGGACTGTGACGCCCTGGTGCGAGCCAGCCATCTGTGTCACTACCAATTAAACAATGAAATATCTGTAGTAGAAAAAAAAAATCAATTGCTGGCTGACTCCTGCAATCTAGTTGTGGAGAAGTGATAATTACCCTCTGCTTTGGTCTCTGAGGGCTCTGCTTTGACATTCAGCTCCGCAGCGTCAGGCCCAGGGGAACCAGCTCCCCACTCTCTCTGCTTGGGTCTTTCACTGAGCACATGATTCTCCACACTGAGCGAACTTCAAAGCTCCCAGTGTAGATGGAAAATTGGGTTTAAAAACATGACATCATGGGCTCAGAACCCAGGGAAGCCGATTTTGTTGGGGGAGGAAATCACGCCCCCTCCAGCTGGCTGCCCACCCCTGGCGTCCCTTACCTGGTTACCTACTGATGCGCAATGCCTGGGGAGAGAGGTTAATTCGAGGTGGCATCAGTTTCTATAAGCTATTGCAGGCGCATTGGCAGACAGCCTCTGATGTTGTAAGACTTCTCATTGGGTGTTTGATGAGCTCAACATCTCCTCATCTGATATCCCGCCTGGGCGGCAGGACGGGAAGTGAAGGCGGGGAGGGAGCCTCCAAATGCCCCTCTCCTGCCATTCAGCTTTAATTAAACTGCTGGCGTTTCCAATTCTCTTTCTGGACTCTGTAATTACCGTCAGATAACAAAAACGACAAGAGGGATCCACCTGGCCCCTGCACCCCACGTGTGTTTGGATGACCCAGACTAGAGAAGGCATGGCTCTGCCCGGTGTCCACATCCACAGAGCTGACTGCAGCTTGGACGTGTCCCTCAGCCACACAGGCACTCCCCAGATCAACATCCTCCTAGTCACTCTGGCCAGAAGCCCAGGCCTCCTCCTCCTGCCCACCGACCAAATCCCATCAGTCACTGAATCCAGCAGGCCCCACCCTGGGCACCTTCTCAGGGTTAATCCTTTCTGTCCCCACTGGTACCGCCCCAGCTCGGACCCTCCTCCTTTCCTACCACACTTCGATGAGCTTCCTAACTGCTCTCTCCTGCTCACCTCCGCCCTCCAATTCATCCTCCACAGCAGGATGCAAACTGAGATGCATGGGCAGAGAAAGACAACACCATCCCCTTGCCCTGCTGACGTGGAGCTCAGGACTCTGGGGCGGGTGCGGCTGCTGTTGCCTGCAAAGAGCCCCAGCTTCACCCCTTCTGTGGGTGTGAAAAAGCAAAAGGCCACAGGCCAAGCTTGCTGATCTCAGGGGGGGCCTGTTGGTGACAGTCACTTATCCTGGGGAAGGAAGGCAAGCAGCTAGGGACACTTGCCTGCTGATTACCTACCCATGTGCACCTGGGGCCGAGTCACCTCCCATGCCTGCCCTGCCTACCTCCCAAGGGCTGTTGGAAGACTCGGATGAGATCATGCCCATGAAATCCCACAAAAACGCTGTGCAGTTATGAGGGATCGTTATAAGGCAAATGGGGGGAACACCCCATATCTGAAGCCCTAAGGTCTCTCAGGGTGGAGAGGACAGCAGCTGAGCAAACAGATCAAACTGCTGTCTCCCAGAATGGCCGTCTGTCTGGCAGCCCAGGGGAGTTAGTCCATCTGGGACCAGAGGGCAGTTCTTCCCTTTCCCACGGAGGGTAGAGCTGGGTCTGCCTGCAGCCTCTGACTCACACATCTCCAGCTGTGGAATCTCCTTTTCTGATCTCCCCAAAGAGAAGATCAAGGTCTACAGGGCAGGTTGTCAAACTTCAGTGTGTAAAGAATCACCTGGGAGAAGGGATGTGGGTATGCCTATTGAAGATGCAGATTCCAGGGCCCCATCCTCAAAGACTTGAATTCAGCAAAGGCCCAAGAAAATGCATTTTAACAGCAGCCTCCGTCTTCCACAGCCACTCAGGTCACTTGAATACACCAGGGGGAGGTGTCCCACTTTAAGTGAAGGCTGCTGCGTGCAGGATATTATACGGTCTGGAAGCAGAAAGTCTCACTGGTTGTTTGGCTTGGAGTGAATCATTTACTGGGCCTCAGTTTCCTCATTTTAGAGTGGGGAGGTGATGCCTTTACAGGGCTGTTCTGAGCTTTAAATGAGATTCTGCAACAGCGCGGTACTTGTCCTGCTGTGAGCGATGGGTAAATGCAGGTGCCCTCTTCTCTCCTCAGTGATGGAGCCCAGAACGAAGGGGCCACCACTTCAGGAGAGGGGGCGAGAAAGAAGGAGACAGCCAGTGGGGGGCCCGCTGAGCTCCCGAAGAGCCAGGCAGCCCACGCCTCCCGCGGCACAGACATCAAGGTGGGGATGTCGTTCCTCTGCTCAATGCCATGCCCAGCAGGCCTTGCCAACGGTGGTGATTAAAGCTCAGGGAACACGACACTTCTAGAAAGGTCAAAACTTGAACTAATTGAGGGGAAGGGCAGCCCAATTAAGGAAGAACCCACATGATGAACTGTTCATCCAGCCATACCAGGTGTCTACACCCATATGCTGAATGTCGCAACACATGGCTAAGAAAACCGCTGCCACAGTAAAGTATCTCAAGGCAGGCTGCGGGGAACCAGAGCAACTTCTAACTGGCACAGCCGCCACCGGAGCACAGAAAGGTGCTCTATGGAGATGATGCATCCAGGAGAGGGTGTCGTAAGTACTCTGGGTACACTGCAAAGACTGTCACCAGGACTGCAGCAGGCCCCATCTGATTTATCACCAATGTTTACGCCAGTAGAGTGGGAACAACTAAACAGCAAACTTTCTCTTAAGTTCCCCATGTACATACCCTGGGGAGAGAGGAGGAGAGGAGGAGGACAGGAGGAGGAGAGGAGGGGACAGGAGGAGGGGAGGAGAGGAGAGGAGAGGAGAGGAGAGAAGGAGGAGAGGAGAGAAGGAGGAGAGGAGAGGAGGAGAGGAGGGGACAGGAGGAGGGGAGGAGAGGAGAGGAGAGGAGGAGGAGAGGAGGCTGCATGGCTGCCCGCAGGAGGGACTCCTGCTGCATGACCCCCACAGAACACCCCTTTAACTTCCTCCATCCCTGGTCTCTAGATTCACATCGATCCAACAGTACAGAAGTGTACTGCAGTGGGGAAAGTGACAGAGATTCCACACTGGCTGTGAGGCCCTTGTGCAAGTTACTTAAGCCCTCTGAATTCCACCTGTAAAATGAGGCTACTTCATGGTTCTATGAAGATGAAAAGAAATGTGATCAAGCCTAGATAAAATCTTGCCTGGTGCCTGCCCCAGCTGGCTGAGCTCTGCCTTTCCTCTGGGACAGGGCCTGACACACAGTAGGTGCTCAGGGTCACCGTGCAGCAATGCTAGTTCACGCTGCCCTGACTGTTCCCCTCTTGGCAGACGGACCCCATAACACAACCCAAGTGCCCTGTTTCCCTGTTTCCCTGCCCAAACACTCAGCAGCTCCTGACTGCCTACAGTCAAGTCGAAGGCCCTCAGCTTGGCTGAAGACCCTTCATGTGCTTCCAACCCAAAGAGGCATTTATCCACTTTCTCCCCAGATAATCAGCTCATACCCCACAAGATTATTTGATGTTCTCCAAACTCACCCAGCAGGCTCCGGCTCGTGCCTTAACTCACACGGTCACCCTCTAAGCCTGTAGTGATGGGAATGCTCTTTGTTGAGGTCCTTGTTTCACTCTTCCCAGGGCTGTCCCAGGATCATCCTCTGTCCTCAGTACCCAGTGTAGTGTGTGCCTTCCCTAGAACGCATGTCTGCCCAGGGCTGTCTGTCTAGGCACATGAGGATGTCTCCTCATGTATCCAGGAGGGGTGGGGGACAGAGCCCCGCCATCGTTCTAAACAGAATGCCTCCACATAGGGGGCTTCCCTGAGGAGCTGAGATGTGGCTTGGGCCTGAGTCCTGGTCCATCAAGTGGGCAGAGCCAAATCCAGAGCTGCAATAGCATCTTTTTTTTTTTTTTGAGATGGCATCTCACTCTGTTGCTCAGGCTGGAGTGCAATGGTGCAATCTCTGCTTACTGCAACCTCTGCCTCCCGGGCTCAAGCAATTTCCCTGCCCCAGCCTCCCGAGTAGCTGGGATTACAGGAGTATGCCACCACACCTGAGTAATTTTTGTATTTTCAGTAGAGACAGGGCTTTGCCATGTTGGCCAGGCTGCTTTCAAACTCCTGTCCTCAAATGATCTGCCCGCCTCAGCCTCCCAAAGTGCTGGCATTACAAGCGTGAGCCACCGCGCCCGGCTGCAACAGGATCTTGTTCCCCACTTGGAGGCGAGGCTGCCCCCACCCCAGCAGCAGGGCATCTGTGCTTTGTCCGCTGGGGCTTCCCAGCTATCTGTGGCTGCGTTCCATTGTCTGGGACTCACTAATTAGATATCATAAAACACCGGGCTCCCTCCCTACAGTGGCAGCAGCGGAGCCCAATTCCACGCAGCCAGGCCGCTTCCTCTCCCAGAGCCCTCGACGTCAGTGTGGGGCTCTGATTCCGACCCTGCAGGTCAGGTCTCCCTGCTGCACCCCCTGGGGCTCACTCCCTGTCGAGCTGATCCAGTGAGGCCATCACTCTCCACAAGGTTGAATGAAGGAAGGTGTATGTACAAAGGAGACCCAGGCTGGCTCTCCAGAGGAGGAAGACAGATGGCACCCATGTGAGCAAGGCCAACTAATTCAGCTGTGAACAACCACGTGTCGTGACCTGCAGGGAGTAGGCAGAGCAATTCTTTGTAAGATCCTAGGCCAGCTTTTCCCTGCCCCACAGCAAGCTTCTGGGATGACTTTCCCGGCACTAAGTTGGTGTTAATTAGTGAAAATTATCTAATGCAAGCTCATTTTAACATTAGCTTAAAGCCAAACATAATTAGAAAGATAAATCAGTGGCTAAAAAAAAATCCAATGAAGATACACAAGCGATTTTTAGGATCATCTGCTGGTTGGCGTTACTAGCCTTGAGCTCTCAAGTACATGGACAGAGCGAGGCAGGGCTCAAGAAGTATCTGTCGAGGTATTTCTTGATTGATCTATCAGGGTAAGACAAATGGAGTTGGCAGTTTGCCTGGGAGGTGCTGAGACACAGCAAGGATAACTCTGTGGCTATTGCTAGATGATGTTACCTGTGAGGGCTTCCCTAGAGAGGCAAGTTGAGAGTGCAGGGAGGGATACAATTGAAAGTGATCAGGAGGGCATTCAAGTGATGGGAACAGTGTGAGTCCACGTGTCCTGGGCCTCCAGTTTTGTACACAGCCTGCCCTGCCCTTCCACAACTGGCTGATTCAGCCATCAATTCCCAGGAAGCCTCTGTTCACCTGGAGCTCAGTACAGGTGCACAAGCCTGAGAATCAGACACATCTCAGTTCCCATCTAGCGTCCTATTTACCGGTGGTGTGACCTTATCCTCTCTGAACCTCAGTTTCCTCATCTGTAAAATGAAAAGCTGCTAGATTGTTGTAAAAAAATTAAATGGAATAGGCTAGGCGCAGTGGCTCACGCCTGTAATCCCAGCACTTTAGAAGGTCGAAGAGGGTGGATCACTTCAGGTCAGGAGTTTTGAGATCAGCCTGGCCAACATGGTGAAATCCCATCTCTACTAAAAATAAAAAATTATCCGGGTGCGGTGGCTCACACCTGTAATCCCAGCACTTTGGGAGGCCGAGACGGGTGGATCACCTGAAGTCAGGAGTTCAAGGCCAGCCTGGGCAACATGGCGAAACCATATCTCTACTAAAAATACAAAAAATTAGCCAAGTGTGGTGGCACACACCTGTAGCTCCAGCTACTTGGGAGGCTGAGGCAGAAGAATCGTGTGAACCCAGGAGGCAGAGGTTGCAGCGAACCGAGATAGAGTCACTGCACTCCAGCCTGGGCAACAGAGCAAGACTCCCTCTCAAAAAATAAAATAAAATAAAAAAATTCTAAAAGGGCTGGCATTTGCCTAGCACTTATATGCCCAATAAGTAATAGCAATCAATATCCCCACCCCCACAACTGCGCTGTAATTTAATTTCTTTTTGTCACCCCTTCCCCCTCAGACTTAAGGCAGAATTCTCATTGTACTCCTCTGTAAATTTCTGGTTCCTGGCACATAGTTGGGTCTCAGTGAAACATGGTAAGTGAATGAGCAAATGCAGGGAATCTCCAGGCTGTCTGGGAGCCCTCCCAGGCGGGTGAGTTAAGGAAACTCACAGTCTGTCCTCAATGGCCCACCGAAAGGTAGAGAGTTCTGGGTCCCACCTCAGCACCCCCATCTCCTGACTCACTGCTGAAAAATAAATAAATAAATAAAATAACACTTATCCGGAGCCTCTCACATGCCTTGCCAGGACTGCGAGGAGCCCAGCAGAATGATGACCGGCGTGCAAGCTGTGCCGGGGATGTGTTTCCAGATTATTGGAAACCTGGGCCAGAGAGACTAGTAATTAGAAAAGCCATAGGCTCTCTTCCAGGGCTAAGATTATGGGATCATTAGCAAGTCCACAGACTCTGATTTCAGAGAATGAACAAGGAAACTGGGAAGGGCAGCAGCTCCAGCTGAGGCCGGCTGGTCATGGCACGTGGCATGGTGTGTGGGGGTGGGGGTGGGCAGGGATAGCTAGAATGACTCAGCCTGGGGGGCAGCTCAGGACAGCCCCAGGAGCAGGGGCAGGTGGTCAGCCAGGAGGCAGCCCTGAGCTCGTTTGTTCTCTGCCCTGCTCCCCACTTCCCCCAGCTTGGATTGGAAGCTTGTCCCCAAACAGGCTCTGCTTTGTACGCTCTAAGAAAAGGGAGGCAGATCTGGCCACCAGCCAAGATGAGGCAGCATCCCTGGGGGGTGAGAAGATGGAGGGACCGAGAGTTGCTGGGCTGGGATTTACTTCAAGGTCTCAGACTGTCAGGGAGGGGCGTAAGTCCCAGGGGGCCAGAAAGTGGCCATAAAGAGGATAATCTAGGTCTCTGGAGAAACTACCTGTACCCAGCTTCTCTGTGTTACCTGCCTCAATGTCACTAGGCAGGAGGAACCCTCTTCCCCAGCCTTGGCACAGAGTGGACCAGCTGGCAGTTGTGTACTTGTCTGTCTCTAGAACTGGTCCAAGAGCCTCCCAGGGCCTGGCTGGCGACATACAGACTTTGAATGTTTCTGGAAGTTTTAGAGGGAAGAGACGGCCCCAGAGGACAATTCCCAAGGGCAACTGTCGTGGATGGACACCACCTTGAGCTGAGACCTGGGTGGAATCTCCCCCAGCCTCTTCTGAGTTCTGCAACCTTATGCTTTCCTGGAGCCTCAGGGAAAATATCCCTTCCTTTGCAAGGTGCTGAGGGTTGGATTAACGAAATGAAATGACACGCAGGGCACCGATCCCTTCACTCAACATTAGCCCTTCTTTAGAGCAATCCCTTTTACTGCACACATCACTCACCTTTCTCAAAGTGCTTTCTCATAGCCTTGAACTAGGTTCTCAGAACAATTTGTGGAAATAAGCAAGAAGGCAAGAATTATCCCCATGTGAGCGATGCAGAAACAGAGGTCCAGCAAAGCCAAATGATGTACCCCACGTCACCCAGTGAGCTAGGAAAGAGATGGCCAGGGCAAAAGTGACAATTCCCAGGCTCCTGGCTCCCAGCCTCGTGGGCTCCCTCCACCCGCCAGTGGCCTGGGCTTTTGGAGACCTCCACCCAACAGAACTGGCTTTGCTACCGTGAACCTTCAAGAGAAGGTCATGAAGTTTACTGAGGCCCCACCTTCTACTTTTGAACTTTCTGGGAAACATCCATCCTCAGAGGTTCAGGGACCCCAAGTATCCGATTTCAGAGGAGCCAACTCTCCCCTCCCTCTTCTCCAAAGAGGGAAACACAGCCCAAGGCAATGATTACATCACGGTTAACCATCAGCAGCCCCACCCTCTTGTTCCAATGAAAGCTTTAGTTCTCCAGAAGTAAAAGAACTTGGGGAGTCTTTGCAGGCTGCCCTGAGGCTCTCTGGGCTGGGCCTGTGCAGCAGTCTGGCCCTTCAGGATGACCGTGTGTGGGGAACATCCTCAGGGGACCCCTGCTTTAGGAACAAGGAAGCCTCTGCACCTTCCGGCTTTATCCCTCTCTGCCCATGCCAGATCCCAGCATAGATCCTGGGCTGAGGATTCCAATGCCACAGCCTCCCGAAGGCAGCTTGGAGGCCAGCAGAAAGCTGCCTTTACCAACCACTGCCCACCACCACCAAATCAAGGCCAAGGGATCAATGCAGTGAGCGGGTGGGAGGGCTGTGGGCAGCCACTCCTGTGTCACTCAAAGGTGGAAACAGGAAACACACCTGCACAAGGTCTTTGGCCCTCCCAATTCGCCTACCTCTAATCTCCTGGGTGGAGCTCCCTAACTTCTGGGGAGAAAATTTGGCCACCCTTCCCTCCCCTGCTCTGCAAAAAGACAGAGATGACAGCAGTTACATTCTACAATAATGAACATTTGTATGATACTTTCCAGTATCCATTTTTCACACATGGTTTCATCCTTGTTTTTCTTTTTTTTTTGTTTTGTTTTTTATTTATTTATTTTGAGATAGAGTTTCGCTCTTGCACCCAGGCTGGAGTGCAGTGGCGCAATCTCTGCTCACTGCAACCTCCACCTCCTATGCTCAAGCGATCCTCCCACCTACCCACCTCAGCCTCCAGAGTAGTTGGGACTACAGGTAGACACCACCACATCTGGCTAATTTTTGTACTTTTTGTAAAGATGGGGATTGCCATGTTGCCCAGGCTGGTCTCAAATTCGTCAGCTGAAGCAATCTGCCCACCTCGGCCTCCCAAAGTGCTGGGGACATGAGCCACCATGCCCCACCCTCCCTTGTTTTTCGGTATTATCTTCCTCATTTTATCAGCCAGGAGCTTTAGAGAGGGAGGTGATTTGCTCAAGGGAACACAGTGAGTAAGTGGTCAGATGAGGGCAGAAATCAAGACCTTTCAACTTCAGAGTCTGTCTTCTGTTTTTGACATGAAGCTGGTCCATTGCTCAGAAATGCCAGTTCCTGGGATCATTGATCAAGCATAAAAGAGAGAGACTCAGAACCCAATAGCCAATTCGTCCAGGGCTTGCCAGGAATACCTGGACAGGCCAGGGCAAGATCCCAGAAAGGCTATGAAGCGCTTATTCTCTGGAGCTGCAGCTGTGCCATTATCCACCAGCCTTAATGCAGCAAGGACTCTGGAACTGCCCAGTGCCTCTGAAACAAAGCTCATGTGGCATGGCCACTTGCAGAAGGGTAGAATGGTTAGGAGTGTGTGGGGCCTGTGTGTCCCTGGGCTGCCTGAGAGGCCTCTTCTTGCTCTGTGAGTTTAAATCAGGCTTCTAAAAGGCAGCTGAGGAGCTTCTAGATAAAGTCAATTGTCCCCCTTAGATGGAAAGGGAGGAGGATAATGGGAGAAAAGAGGGAGGTGGGAAGGTATTAGGAGCAAGTCAACAATTGGGACTGGCTCTCAAACAAGGTGGTGAGGTGACTAATGAATGTATTGCTTGACTTTCAGAATTCAAAAACCAGTAACAGTTTTAAAAATTACATATTTTTTAAACTAGGGTTTTTTGAGGCATCTGCTTCATTGCAGCATCTCAATGTCCAGCAAAGTGCCTGGTATGGAGAAGGCGCTTGGTACTGTTTGCCAGTGTAGCTGAATGAGGGAAATGTCATTTGAGGTTAATGGGGAAAGACAGTAGGCTCCATTCAGGGGCCAGGCCCACCATATGCAAAGCCGAGTCTTTTGTGGAGTTGAGCTGATGACTCCAAGACTTTGCCACGCCCGGGGGCATCTGTATCCCAGCTGTTCACCATATCCTTCTCCCACCAGCTGCCCAGACCTCAAACCAAGGCTGCTAACCTCAGCCAGCCATGCCTCCTGCTCTGGAGTCTTTCCCCAAATCCCCTGAGGCACCTCCCTCCCTGCACCCCATATCCCCAATTTAGAGCATTCTTCTCTCTGCTGCCAGCCAGCTTGTTACGATGTAGATTAAAGGAGTTCCCCAGGGAATGTACAATTCCACGGGGACATCTCCAGACACCTGCTTCCCCAGAGGGACAGGTGGCCAATAGAAGACAGTTTTCAATTCTATAAACAGATAATTGATCACCTGTGACAGTCGGGGCACCGCTGAGGTACCGGAAAGGAAACTGAGAGAGTAAGCCAGTCTCTCTCTTCCAAATTTCCCAATCCAGGAGGGTCAAATGCACTCTCCCAAAGCAAACTGTGTGGACCTTCTGGATTGAAAATCAAATTGACAAAATGCCAAGGCAGAGGTGGCCTCTTATCGAGGCCTTGAAGGAAAAGGGACAAACCAATCGACAGGCAGAGGTAGGTTAGGGACCAGCCGGCTGGTTACCCTCTTTCCTCAACCATCCAGGCAGGCCTTTTCCACTAACTACAATAGGAATAAAAATAGAAGCAGCTCCTAGTTAGTCATGGTTACCTACTCCAGCAGCCTCCCTCTCCTAGGTTGTGTTTACAATCTGCATGGGGTCACTGGCGTCACTGGTAATCCCAACCAAGGACCTGGGGATGCTGTGTAACCTCCCTGTCCTGGTCTGAAGATAAGCCATTTCACCCTTTTGGAGCTCAGAGGGAGCCTCTGTGTAATGAAGACAAGACCCTGCCTTACACAGCTATTGAGGTGCCAAGGAGATTGGACAGTTTGTGATAAACCAAGATGAGCTGGTTAGCTGGGTCAATGGTACATTTGGTTGTGAGCCAGGAATGCAGGAGTCAAGAGTCGATCTTTGAGAAGCAGGTGTGGTAAACTTGCCTCTGTTCCCAAAGCGCAAGGCAACGTTCTCTAAATCCGCCCAGCAGCCTCAAAATTGGATGCCGCTGGTCACAAGGGAGCCTGGGCACAAGATGGGCGGACAGCTTGGTGCCATCTCAGCTTCCTACTGTGTTCAGACATGCCTGTAGACAGGTCCTTGGCATCAAAGGGCCTTCCCTAACCCGGTTTAGGGGCTGGGCTAGTGACCCTCCCGCCACGCCCTCTGTCCAGCACTCCTCAGACTGTATTAGATGATGGATCAGCAGAAGATTAGGCTATTTAAGAGCAGAGGTGTGTTTTAGGTATCTGCTTTCCACTAAAGTATGCTTAGCACATGCAGTAAACCTCGACATATTCGTCCAGTGGCCAAACGGATGCACAATCCTTCCAAGTTGCCAGCCCATCCAGCTTGCTCCCCTTACTCTGGCTTTGCAAATAAGAACCAAGAGTTTCCCAGTCTACACATGGTCTTGCTGTAAGTCCACTCCCGGGCAGTTACAATGACCTGAGCAGCCCAAGCATCAGCAACTTCCCCTGGTCTTCTTTGTTAGTGTAGCATAGGCCAGGAGATCATTTTTGGGTCCCTAAAGGTGCCCTTTCTGCTTGTAATTTAAGTAGACAAAGTCCATCATTCAGAGGCACCCAGGTAAGCAGGTCGCTCAAAAGGAAACAAAACAAAACAAAACAAAACAAAAACAGCAGAAAAAAACCCCACCCCACAAGTAAACAGCTGAATGGCGGTTTGGGAAGGGCTTTCTGACATTTGCAGAAGCCCAGGGTACAGGCCGCTCAGCCAGAGCTCCTCAAAGGCCCTCCTACCAGTCCACAAGGCACTTGCTGGGCTGTTTCCTCACTGGTCCCCATCCTCAGCCCCTCCCCTCTCACCCCCCATTCATGTTCTCCTAATTAGGCTCCTTTCTCCACATCCCTGAGTACCAGGTATAGAATCGCCCGCTGGCCTGTGACCGTAGGCACGGCAGCCATGGGCAACTCTTTCTGAACCTTAGTTTCCTGTCTGTGATTTAGGAACCAAAATGATAACACCTCACAGGGTTATTCTGAGGATTAAATGAAATAAAATGCAAATCTGGCACACAGTTGGATGTGTGCATGTCCCGCTGCCTCCCCTCGGCAGTTCCCCCGTGTCCCTGCACGTAAACCATCTCAGTCTGCCCCACCTGGCCACACAGCAGCCAGACTCTCACTGGAAACAAAGGAAACTCCCTCCCTCAGGGCGAAAGGGGAGGAGGAAGGATCTAAGTTAATGGCCAGGGAAGGCTGCCTGCCAGCTGGACAAGCTGACGTGGAGGTGGGGGACAGGCAGTGGTCAGAAGGTGCAGCCCCTAGAGCAGAAGCTGGGTTTTTCTAGAAACAGCCACGTGACCTCTGGGCAAGTCTCTTTCCTTCTCTGTGCCTCAGTTTCCTTACCTGTGAAACAGGGTCAACCTCTCTGTCCCAACTTCTTCACAGGGTCTTCTGGAAGAAGAGGCTGTGCAGACAGGTGGGAGAGTGATTAAGGGTGGGGACCCGGATGTCCTGATACTTGGGTGGGCACAGACAGTGTCCAACACTGTTGCTCCTGTGGGGGTGGTCGCCTGCCTTGGGTCCAGTTTTAGGGTCCCCAAACCAGGCCCCACACAGTACTCACATCCCCACACGACAGCTCTTTTTTCCTGACAATCAAACCTCCTTGCTTTTTCGAAGCAAAAAGCTCTCTTACTGAGACAGTGCCCATTCCAGTTGACCCTCTCCCTTTCCAATTCTGAAACTCACCTCCCTCAGGAAGCCTTCCCAGATTAGGCACATCCAGCCTTAAAAACTCTTTTCTTTCCAGCAGAGCCCTAGCATTTGTTAAGCTTTTGGAGGGCAAAGCCACACCGTGTATCTTCTTCATGGCTAGTTAGTGCCTGGCACACAGTCGGCCCTCAGGAAATCACTGGTTAAACCTGTACTTATTGCATGGGTTCACAATTGTTAAAAGTTTCTGTTGTTAAATATTTAAAGAGTTAAAAATACCTCACTATGCAGGAGATAGTCCTGTCATCCCACATGGGACTAGATGCCGCGCTGGCCAGAAGCCCTGTCTCCCCCTTCTTGTAACAGGGGTACACCACCTGCACTCCAGGTCGTGACCAGGTTAGCTTCATTCAAACCCCTTGCTTAATCGGACTGCACCATTATTTCAGACACTGGGGCAGTGTAGCACAGTGGTTAAGAGCAAGGGCTTTGGAGTTTGGGTCCTGGCCCAGCCACTTACTAGCTATGGAAACTCTGGCAAGAAACTTCTGAATCCTGATGTCTTTTTCTCCAAAAATAAGGAAAACACCCATGCACCCGGTTGTTGTGAAAAGCTAATGAGAAAATGCAGGTGAGTCACTAACACAGTGGATGGCACATATTAAATGCTAAATAAATAGAGGCTTTGTTAGTATGACATCATGAGACTTGACCCCTAACCCCAGCTGCAGCCTGTATTGCCGCCTACATCCTTTTTCCCTCTTCTGTGTCCAATCTTGCCTTTTTCTTCTGCAGAACACAATATACAAAGAAAACTCAGACAGGGAGGAATCATAGAGAGGGAGGGTAGAAATGTGCGCAGTGGAAAGTTAACCCTTCCTTCTGGTAGCCAATGTAGCCAACTATCTAGACCACCCCAACTACCTAGATCACCCCTTCCAGGAAGATGAGCCTGAGCACTGGTCTTTCTAGCTCTATTTTCCCTCCTCAGGCCTCTTCAGCCTCGAGGGGAACCAGGACTCCAATCTCACTCACTGAGTGGAATTCGATGGTGAACCCAAGCCGCTCCTGTTGTATTATTCTGAATTGGGCACCAAAAGCTGCTGCTGTTTCTTAACAAATCTCAGTGTAGGGGAGGCAGAGTTAGCAAGTAAAAGTACAAAACGTTCCCATTCAATTTGTATTTCAGATACACAACAAAGAATTTTTCAGTATCAGTACGTCTCATGTCATGTTTGGGATAAACTGATACTAAAAAGTTATGTGTTGTTTATTGAAAGTTCAGATGTAGTGGGGCATAGGACTCCTACCCAAAGGCATAAAGATTAAAGTCTTCCGCCTGCTCCACAGCAGACTGGCCTCACCAGCCACCCTGGAAACAGCCCCTCCTTCCAACTCTCAAGCAGGACACATATGCTAAGTAGGAACCGTTTCCTGAGCTGCCGAGTCAGGGGACCTGCTGTGCCAAGGTGCCCAGCACGGGGCCAGCCACACAGTAGGTGCTCAATATACCCCGCCCCGCATTCATTCCAGGCAGCTGGGGCCTAGTACCCGGCCCAGGAGAGGCTGTGACTGTGAGGGCGCCAGGCCAGCTTTGACTATGGGAGGAGAGGGGTGGTCCAAAGAGCAGCATGGCAGAGGTGGGACCGGGAAGGTCACCGCCACCCACTCCCTGAAGTTGCTTTGACGATCACATGAGAAAGCGGCTCGGGGCATGTTCTGGGCAGCACGTAGGTTATTATCAAGACCTTTGAGTGGTGCATTTTAACCACAGGGCCTCGGCCCCCAGTCTTCCCTGGGGAAGAAGACTGGACAGGGAAGTTTCAGAAGTACAGAGCAGAGCCAGCGCCTCTGGACGCTGGAATACCGACGGTTGACATCTGTCCAGCACCTTGTAATTTGCCAAACACGTTCCCAGCCATTCGCTCTACAGGCCTCACTGCAGCCCCACGAAGTAGGGGCGGGTTGGGGCCCACTTTCCAGAGGGTGCTCAGGGCGGCCTGCCCTGGGCCCTGCCTGGGAGGTGGGGCCTGGTCCAGGGGACTGGGGCCGAGGTCTCAGCGGTGTGGGGGCGAAGGCGGGGGCCTACCTTCTGGGCCTGTTGGATCATCTGCCTGACCACCTGCTTGAGGTGCGGCGCCTTCTCGTCCTTGGGGGGGTGGGTGAAGAGCGTGACCCGGCTCACGCCACGGTAGAAACCAGTGTCCGTCCAGCCCAGGTCCAGAGGAGGCACCTCGGTGTCGGAACGGTCGGGCCAGTAGGCCAGGGACTCGCTGGACTCAGCCGGCGCCGGCACGGGGGCCTTGGCCTTGGCCTTGCTCTTGCCCCGGGCGTTGGCGGCGGGGACGGCGTCCTCGTAGGGGCTCCAGGAGGCCCACAGGGCCTGGCGCTCCGGGCTGGAGAGGAAGTCCCGCAGCTGCTCCTTCTTGAGCCGCTCGCGGTAGGCCTGCTCGCCGCCGCCCAGCAGCGCCTCCAGCGCGGCCCGCCGCCGCTCGCAGTAGTAGAAGGCGGCCTGCGCCTCGGTAACCTTCTCGTTCACGTGCGCCTCGTCCAGGCAGTTCAGCTGGGACTCGGCCATGGCGCCGCGGCCCCGGCCCCGGCCCTGGCCCTGCCGCGGTCCGAGGTCCCACAGCCGCACCTGGAGCCTCCAAGGGGCGGGGCGCCTCACCTGGCCGCGAGCTCTGCCCCGGCCCGTCCCGCCCCGCCCCGCCGTCGGGGAGCGGCCAATCCGCGCGGGCGTGGCCGTCGGGCGGGGAGGGGCCGCCTCCTCCGCCGGGCTCGCCGGGATCTCCCCGCGGCCTGGCGGACGCGGTCGGGCCCGGGCCTGCAGGGCCCACCAGCCGAGGCTGGAGTCCCTGAGGGGACGCCCCCTGGGGGCGGGGCCGTCGCAGACCCACGTGCGGGCTCCGGTCCCGACTCCTCCACGGGGTAAAGGTTCGCTGTCCGGCCCTCGCTGCCATCCGCCCCCGCCGGCCGCGTCGCGGGTACCAGTTCATTTTCCGCGCACGTGGAGTCCGGAGCACGTGTTCTGGCCCAGTAGCCTCTGGGGCCGCCGAGCTAACCCCTTCCCCATCGAAGGTCCGGTGTTGATGGGGGGGGCCTGCTGCAGGACGGGATTGTGACGGCTGAGGAGCGGGCAGTGGGTGTGCAAAAGCGAAATGCTAATGAGAGCTCGAGCTCCCCACCCTTGCGTCCCAGTTCTGAGATCAGAGCCTTCCTGGGCTGGCAGTCCAACACCTTCACTATAAAACTTTCTTTTAAAAAATAGCCATCCAAACAGAAATGATGTAAAGAGCAGCAGTGGAATTCCCCCCGCCCCCACTTTAATTTGAAGTAGAGTGTGTGGTGTCTGTGTGTGTGTGTGTTTGGGCAAGATAGGCTGCCAGAGACGTGATTACTATCTTAGTGATTCAAAATATATGTTTGAGCTCAAGGAAGGAAACCGCACGTGCGTGCACACCACACACACACACATACAGCAGCAGCAGCAGCAGCGGTGGCAGCAGCTCCGCTGTTTCCCATCGGATTAAATACAATCGTCTTAGTCATTAACATATTATGTTGTTCATGCACTGCTGTACAATTTGATTCTCCACATTCAAAATATTTTCAGATCATAACAACTAAAGGTTCACATTTCTCTCATTTTATAGCGCAGCATCTCAGAGCTGGAAGGAGCTTTTCAAGCTCATCCAACCCCCTCATTTTACAGATGAAGAAATTGAGGCCTAGCAACGTGTGCGTTGCCCAGGTCTCCTGTGAAAGAGGCAGAGCACAGGACTGCAAGGTTTTCTGTCTTGGAGGTCTTTCCCTGACATCACGGCCGCCTTTACCCTTTCTGCTTTTCCTGTGAAACGACAGGTTATGGGGGACCAGGTTTTCACCCCAGGGGATCTGAAAATGTCACTTACCATTTCTAGGCCTTCCTTTCACGGTCTGGAAAAAATGAGAGTTAGATTTTCAAATGTCTGCACATTATTGTTGTTAATATTTTTTTACAATAATCAGTTCTGGCATCCTGTGTCAGCCCAAAGATTGGGAGTGGTGAGTAGCAAGGTGTCCATCACCTCACTTGTCCTTTACCCCTCTTGGGAACTGGAAAGCTTCACTCCTGGTAATGCTCCACTCTTAAGTATATATAGACAGATTGTGTCCTTAGATGGGAGAGCATTTAGTTTATTACGAATTGACGCCCTACAAGATGCCAGACTCAATAGTTTGGAGACACACAGGAGCTCAGGGCAGTGGGAGAGACAGACAAACACAGAAGAGGACAGGAGTAATGAGAGTGGGGTTTTTTTTTTGGCTTTTTTTTGTTTATTTTGTTTTGTTTGAGATGGAGTCTTACTCTGTCAACCAGGTTACAGTGCAGTGGTGCAATCTTGGCTCACTACAGCCTCTGCCCCCGGGTTCAAGCGATTCTCCTGCCTTAGCCTCTGAGTAGTTGGGGTTACAACCGCCTGCCACCGTGCCCGGCTAATTTTTGTATTTTTAGTACAGACAGGGTTTCACCATCTTGGCCAGGCTGGTCTTGAACTCTTGACCTTGTGATCCACTCGCCTTGGCCTCCCAAAGTGCTGGGATTACAGGCATGGCCCAAGAGTGTTTTAATAAACACAGTCCGAAATGCTTTGGGAGTAAATGGGCTCAACAAACATTTACTCAATGCCTACTATGTGCCTGGTACACAGTTTGCACCCAGTGTACATTTCTTAAAGAATTTGAGGCCGGGCGTGGTGGCTCACGCTTGTAATCTCAGCACTTTGGGAGGCCGAGGCGGGCGGATCACGAGGTCAGGAGATCGAGACCATAGTGAAACCCCGTCTCTACTAAAAATACAAAAAATTAGCTGGGCGTGGTGGCGGGCGCCTGTAGTCCCAGCTACTCGGAGAGGCTGAGGCAGGAGAATGGCGCGAACCCGGGAGGCGGAGCTTGCAGTGAGCCGAGATCGCGCCACTGCACTCCAGCCTGGGTGACAGAGCGATACTCCGTCTCAAGGAAAAAAAAAAAAAAAAAAAAAAAAAAAGAATTTGAGCCAAGAGAAAGGTATGTGGAGGGAGCTTATGGGAATATGAAGGAAGAAGCAATCTGCCCAGTGGGAACTGGGTAAGAAGGGCTTTGCCCAGCAAGAGGGGATTTGAAGTGGAGCCTAAAAGGAGGAGAGGAATTCAAGGTGGAGAGAGGGAATGAAGACATTACAGGTGGAGGGATTTGAGACGGTTTAGTCAGAGCGTTATGCTGGCATGGGGCTTATGTGGACTCAGTCACTTCAAGATGCCTTTCAGAGCCTTAGTCTCCTCATCTGCAAAATGGGATAATAATGCTTAACTCTCCTGACCTCCCAGATTGGTGTAGGGATTAAACGAGAACACTTGATTGACTTAATCAGTACTCGTATCTCCCTGGTAGAAAGTGGTTTACAATAGTGCTTCTAAAATTTTACTGTACAGCCAGGGGTGTTGTTAAAACGTAGATTCTGATTCAGTAGGTCTGGGGTGAGGCCTGAGACTCTGCATTTCTAGCAAGCCCCCTGGTAATGCTAGGAGTGCTGGTCCACTGACCAAACTTTGCATTGCAAGGATATCAGAGACAGTAAATAACAGCGTGAGCTTTCATATCACAGAGTCCTGGGAATGAATCCAGCTTTCCTAATATTAGCTGTGTGTCCCCAGGAAAGTTATTTTTATTTTCTGGGCCTTTGTCTTATCATCAGTGAAATGTGGGCAATAAGTCCCACCTCAGCTGGGTGCAGTGGGCCAGTAGTCCTGGCTACATGGGAAGCTGAGGCAAGAGGATTCCTTAAGCCCAGGAGTTTAAGTTCAGCCTGGGCAACGTAGTGATACCCTGTCTCTTAAAAATGAAGTCCAACCTTACTAGGTTGTTTGAGAAGGGAAACAAGTTAATGGCTATAGACCACTTAGCAGAATGTCTGGCACAGGTAGCAGCCAGTAAAGGGCAGCTAGTATGGGAAGATGGGACTGGAAAGAGGGGGATATGGGGCCAAATTGTGGGTAACTGGACTTTAGGTCTATCCAGTGGTTAAAGGGCAGCCAGTGAAGGTTGTTGAGACTGATATGGTCATAAAAAAGTAGCAATTACTATGTACTAATTGTTTTATGTACACTTTAAATGAACCCTGTAATCCTATTAGAAAAATTGTTAGCTGAGCTGAGTGGCTCACACCTGTAATCCCAGTGCTTACGGAGGCCAAGGTAGGAGCATCACTTGAGCCCAGGAGTTTGAGGCTGCAGTGAGCTATGATTGCACCATTGCACTCCAGTCTGGGCAACAGAAAAAAAGAGGAGAAAAAATGTTATCCTCATTTCACAAGTGAGAAACCCGAAGCACAGAGAGGTTCAGTAGCTACTCTAGGTCACCCAGCCAGTAAGTAGAATAGGCAGAATTCAAACCCAGACCATCTGATTCCAGAGCCTGCCTACCTACCCATTCTGCTACACTGCCTCAGTCAGGAATGTTAGAAAGAGACATTAGAAAGAAAAAGTATTTCCCTTGTTTAATAATTAATCCAACCAACATTTGCTGAATGCGTAGCTCTGTGTTAAGGGTTAGAAACCATTCGTTTATTTACCAAATCCTCATGGAGTCTTACCAAGCGCTAGACCCGTTTCCAAGTGCAGGCTCTGAGCAAAACCAAGTCCTTGCCCACCCGGAGCTGACATTGAAACAAATGATTAAGGCATGGTTTTTGCTCTCAAAGACCACAAATATTACATGATGTGATTTGCAGTTGGACAGAAGGTTAGAAGCAGAACAGAATATTTTAGTAACAGTTCACATCGGAAAAGGTCTTTCCTAGATCTAACTAATATGAAATATTGTGGTCATTTTGTGATATTCACCTTTATGTACCAATGACTTACTTATTCAACCAACAGTTGGAGGCAGTTAATAGATAAGCAGTACTAGATAACACGCTTGCCTCTGATGATAACACAGATAGATAATACGCTTGCCTCCGAGAATAACACAGAGGAATCAGACATGATAGCTGGCTGCCCTGGTGGCTCTCTTAGTTTAGCTGGGAGTCAAATTCTCATAGCAGTCTTTACAAGGCAGGTTGATAAGTGATACTGTGCCACTCACAGAGAGGTTGCAGGCTATGGAGGCCTTTTAATGAACAATTATCTAATTTGACCCATCCCCTTTTCCCCAAATCTGTTGAAGTACTCCGTGAAACGGATTATTGTGAGGTGTCACAGATGAATAAGCTGAGGCTTCCAGAGGGGAGACATCCAGTTCGAGATGACCAGCTGGCGACTGGAGATACTAGGATGCATTTCCACACAGCCTGATCCCCAGGCCTTCCACCCTCCGGCCCAGCAAAATACTCTGTGCAATGTGATTGAGGTTTTTTTTTTTTTTTTTTTTTTTGAGACAGAGTTTCACTTTTGTGGCCCAGGCTGGAGTGCAGTGGTGCGATCTCGGCTCGCTGCAACCTCCGCCTCCAGAGTTCAAGCAATTCTCCTGCCGTAGCCTCCCGAGTAGCTGGGACTATAGGCATGTGCCACCATGCCTGGTTAATTTTTGTATTTTTAGTAGAGATGGGGTTTCACTATGTTGGCCAGGCTAGTCTCAAACTCTTGACCTCAGGTGGTCCGCCTGCCTCGGCCTCCCAAAGTGCTGGATTACAGGCCTGACCCACTGTTTCCGGCTGTGATTGAGATTTTTTTTTAAAAATCTCTTTTTAAAGAATGGAAACTGGTTTCCTTCAGGCACAGGTCCTATAGATTAAGCTAAGTAAATTGTTTTCCAGGGATACTCCATGAGGCTGTGACACCCTAGGAAAGCCTCTCCCAGTCTCTCTGGTCCTGAGTCTGGACTTTCCCTGAACTAGGTGGGGCCCGATCGTAGTTACATTTCCAACTTCGGAGGCCACTTTGCCCAAGGTGACTTCAGGCTTCCTGAGAAATCGTGCCTCCTCCAGCAATTCCCCACAACCCTGCCTGGCTCCCTCCTCCTTCCTCCAGCAGACACCCTCCCCCAAAACCACCCAACTCCTGCCTGTGTACATGGCGGGAGGGATTCACCTTCCTCTTGCCCACCCGCCACGCACTGAGGGCTGTGTGTTCACAAGATGAAGACATGACACCTTATAGTTAACATTAATTGTAGCTGTGTTCACCCCTGCACACTTCCCAGGCCCTCCTGTGTAATTTGAGTCCCGAAATAGCCCACCTCATGATATATTCTTAGATAAGTTTTCCAGGGGTAACTTTTTTCCTCTGTAGCAATCTGTGTCATGAGCATCTCTACAAAACTTCAGGGGCTCTGTCACGCCTCTGTAAAATTCTTGGTTGGCCAGAGAGGGTGAGAGAGAGAATAAGGGGAAGGGATTCCCGCAGGCCCACTGGGAGGAGAGGCAGAGGTCGTAGGACTGAACGACTTAAGCAACCTTCCCGTCTGATCCACTCGACTGCTCCACAATACGCATACACCGAGGTCTCTCACCTGTGTCGGAACTTACCTACGGCTTTCATCTGTTCATTAAATGACTGTTTATGGAGCATTAATTATGTACTAGGCAAGTTCCTGCCCCCACAGACCTTCCAGACTCAGGGGCTTTGCTGCTCCTCCAGCCTTGGAGGTACAGAGGCTTCCAGTCCCCTGAAGGCTCTGCCACTGCGCTGTTTTCTCTGATTTGGTGATTCCTGTTTTTTGTTTGTTTGCCTCCCTGCCGCTCCTTCTCAGTCTCCTTCGTCCATCCCTGAAACGCGGTGTTCCTCGGGGCTCTGCCCTGACCTTCCCACCTTTCACATCTCACCCATCCGTGGGCAACCTCGCTTCCCTGTGCTTGGATGACTCTAGCTCAACTCCAGAACCCTCTCCTCAATCCATGCCAGTTCATCAGGCTGCCTGCTGGTCATCTCCACTCACACATCCCCCAGGCGCCTCCAACACAACTTGTCCCAAATGGCACCTGTCAGCCCCTTCTCCTACGCCCCCCAGGCACGCCCCTCCTCCTGGGTTTACCATGTCCCAAATGACCCAGCCCTTCACTAGCCAGCCTCCATCTCACCAGCATGGGAAACTCATTTTGACTCTTTCCTTTCCCTCAGGCCACCAGACCAGAAGAGGCTTTCTCTGGGCTAGGGTGTGATGTGATGTGGGGTGAGGTGATGTGGTTCCGTCACTGCCCCTCCCTCCTTCCCTGCTGCCACTCCCCACCCCTCCCTTCCCGGACATCCTTGCAAGAGCCTTGCAAGAGCCTCCTAACTGGGCTCCCTAACTGGATTCTCCCCTTAGGTCTCTTCTAAAAGGTAAACACCATTATGTCATTTCCCTGCACAAAACCCTTCCAAGGGTCCCTATCCCTGCAGGCTACAGCCCAAGCGCCTCGAGGCCGTTTAGGATTCAGATCTGCTTTTCTTCCCCTCCCCAAGCTTCTGCTGCTACCACGTGTTTCTCCCCAGCCCACGGGAGACTCTTCTGGCTCCTCTTATCTTTAGCCTGATGGTCGCTCCCTCTGCAGAGTCTCTCCTGGGCCTCTAAATCCGGATGCAGGGACTTTCCTTGCTTCCTGCTAGCCCTGCCTGAGCATCCAGGCTCTGTGTTCTCATGGTCTGTCTCCCCCAACAGTTGTGAGTTCCTTGACAGCAGGACTGTCATATTCATCAGGGTGTTCCCCGGCCTTAGGCCCTAACCCCTGGGCTTTCACCCCAGGTCACCCGCTTTTTTTTTTTTTTTTTTTGAGACAGAGTTTCACTCTTGTCGCCCAGGCTGGAGTGCAGTGGCACCATCTTGGCTCACTGCAACCTCCGCCTCCCAGGTTCAAGTGAATCTCCTGCCTCAGCCTCCTGAGTAGCTGGGATTACAGGCATGCCACCATGCCAGGCTAATTTTTGTATTTTTAGGAGAGACAGGGTTTCATCATATTGGTCAGGCTGGTCTCAAACTCCTGACCTCAGGTGATCTGCCCACCTCAGCCTCCCAAAGTGCTGGGATTACAGGCGTGAGCCGCCGCACCCACCTTTTTTTTTTTTTTTTTTTTTTTAGACGGAGTCTTGCTCTGTCACCAGGCTGAAGTGCAGTGGCACGATCTCGGCTCACTGCAACCTCCGCCTGCCGGGTTCAAGGGATTCTCCTGCCTCAGCCTCCCGAGTTGCTGGGATTACAGGCGCCCACCACCAAGCCTGGCTAATTTTTGTATTTTCAGTAGAGACGGGGTTTCACCATATTGTCCAGGATGGTCTCAATCTCTTGACCTCGTGATTCGCCCACCTCGGCCTCCCAAAGTGCTGGGATTGCAGGCCTGAGCCACCGCGTCCGGCCCCCTCACCCTCTTTACTGCAAACGGATCGGGAATTCTTTCTCAAAACTTAGTAGGGTTTCCGCTCTTCCCCTGCCATAGATACCATAGGAACATAGAAAGAAGAACCCAAATGCCAAAGACAACTTAACTGAGCATGAGTCTTTTCAGCCATTCTGTTGCACAGTGACTCTGTGTGTGTGTGTGTGTGTATGTGTGTGTGTGTATGTGTGTGTGTGAGTGTGTGTGTGTGTGACAGAGAGAGAGAATGCATATGTGTGGTAGGGTGTACACAGTGGACATTTTTTTCTTTTTAGAGACAGCATCTCGCTCTGTTGCCCAGGCAGAGTGCAGTGACACAATCATAGCTCACTGCAACCTTGAACTCTTGGCCTCAAGTGATCTCACCTAAGCCTCCCGAGTAGCTGGGATTACAGGCTCCAGTCACCATGCCTGGCTCTGGTAGACATTTTTGATTATCTTTAAAGATGAAGAAGGATTTCGGCATCCATGTCCTCCCGGGAGGCACAGTCCAAATGAGGCCTTTTCTCCAGCCAGTGCGGGTGGAGGACCAGCATCAGGAAGAGAGAGGGTTTAATCCAAAGGCTGCCTAGGAAAAGGCCTAAGGGTTTGGCTCTTCTCCCCGCCTGAAGACTCTCCGCATAGGGGTTGTTTGTTAGAATTACCCCACTGTGTGTTCCTGGTGTGCATTGATCCAGAGCAAGAGCCGGTCACTGGAGAGATGACCGAGGCAGATTAGCTTGAGTTCTACCCTCCGGTCTTTAATGCTTTTTTTTTTTTTTGAGACAGAGTTTTGTTCTTTCACCCAGACTGGAGTCAAGTGGCATGACCTCGGCTCACTGCATCCTCCATACCCCAGGTTTAAGTGATTCTCCTGTTTGAGCCTCCTGAGTAGCTGGGATTATAGGCACCTGCCACCACGCCTGGCTAATTTTTGCATTTTTAGTAGAGATGGGGTTTCACCATATTGGTCAGGCTGGTATCGAACTCCTGACCTCAGGTGATCCACCCGCCTTGGCCTCCCAAAGTGCTTGAAGGGACAGGGGAGGATATGCTAGGTAGTAGCTGATGGTAGGGAAGCAGGAAAGTTATGTCCCAGCTCTAGAACAGACCTGGTACTGACAGAGTTGAGTGGATGAAGAGTGAGTGAGTGATTGAGTAAATGTAGTGTACAAGGTAAATGCAGACTAAACCAACTGACTAGTTTAGGTCATGGGGTGTGTGTGTGTGTGTGTGTGTGTGTGTACATGTGTGTATGTAAGTACATGTATGTGTATGTGTGTACCAGTGTGTAAATATGTACATATGTGTGTATTTCAGGGATGGGAAAATGACAAGGAGCCAGAAATACAGGTTGTCTCACAGATGCTCTTGAATGCTTGAATTCCAGGCTGAGTTTGCATTTTGTTTCCAGCTGGGAGCCATGGAAGGCTGGGAAACTGGGGAATGGCAGGATAAAAATGACGCTTGAGATGGATGCGCCTGACCGAGAGCACGGGATGGACCAGAGGCAGGGAGAGCCCACGGTGGGCTCCAGTGACATTTAGCGTTACAGAAAGAGGGCTGCTCAGGTTCTGAGACTGGGGAGGTTTCAGGAGGGAAGCCTCGGGGAGGCATGGGGTCTTTTCTTCCTTTTTCTAGGTAGCCACACAGGAACAGGGAGTCTTGGAGCAGAGGTTCCTGGTAGGCTGTGCGGGCAGTGCAGCGCTGCTTGGGTGAACAACTTCACCCGCGTGACAGAGGCGGAGTGCTTTTGAGTCAGACACACCTGACTCAAGGGAGTGCCTCCCGCTTCATGGCTGGCAGCGCCAGAAACATTTTTAGGCAAAGTTTAAAACAGCTCTGACCCCAACCAAGAGGCCTGGGCTGGAATTATTTCCTTAGTGTTTGTTCAGCCTTGTCCTTGGGGCCTGGAACCTGGACATCCCAGGGCAGGCCCTGAGTGCACTCGCCCTTTTAAGGCAAGGCTGGCAGAGAGAGCACCCATCAGAAGAAGGTTCAGCAAGGCTGCTTGCTCTAGGCTAAGGGTGGAATCGAAGATGACTTTGTGAAGGGGGTGGCCTTTTCCCTGGCCTTGAAGGCTGGCTAGGATGCGAACAGAGGTAAATAGAAAGGAAGGGTTCTCCTGGGTGGAGGTGGAGGGACCTATGTGAGCACAGTTACCGAAGAAGGAGAAAGGTGCAGGGGTCGAGGGCAGGTGCAGGGCAACGTGCGGGGGTTGAGGGTGGCCCAGACGTCTTGCCTCCATGCAGCCCCACCTCCAAGAGGCAGCTTGAACCCCAGGCTGAGGGTGGCAGGGGAAGGGCTTTCTAGTAAAGCAAATGACTGATCTGGGTGGGATGCCTTGCAAAGCAGTGGAGAGCCACCAGAGGAAGTGACCTGGGATGCCTCTGACACCCCTGCCTAGCCTGGCATTCTCCCTTTAAAAATTATTCCTTTACTTGGCCAACACCCACAGCACTCTGTCCCTTGCAGGTGGCCATCACAGGACAGGCATACCCAAGAAGAGGCTGGGTGAGGTGAGGGAGGGGAGCTTTCCCAAAGTTGATGTGCTACGTTGGCAAGTTATCAGTTTGATGGGTGCAGAGCGATTACCCCGGGAAGGGCGGAACACAGGACAGGCAAGTTTCAAAGGGAAGGAGGCTGTTGCAGCAACAAGTCCCACTGGGGTGGGGCAGGGAGGGGTGAAGAAGAGGCTGTTTCTGCCAAAAATGGAAAGTAGTTATGGGCAAGGTAGAGGCTGGTCAAGACTCCTGGGAGGGCCGGGAACCTTAGGAATGGACCAAGTTTCTTCTCTTTTTTTTTTTTTTTCTGAGATGGAGTCTCGCTCTGTTGCTCAGGCTGGAGTGCAGTGGGGCAGTCTCAGCTCACTGCAACCCCCGCCTTCCGGGTTCAAGTGATTCTCCTGCCTCGGTGATCAAGTGATTCTCCCTACTCGGGAGCTGCCTCTCCCAGCTCCCGAGTAGCTGTGAATACAGATACGCCACCACCCAGCTAATTTTTGTACTTTTAGTAGAGATGGGGTTTCACCATGTTGGCCAGGCTGGTCTGAATCTCTTGACCTCGTGATCCGCCCGCCTCGGCCTCCCAAAGTGCTGGGATTACAGGCATGAGCCACCGCGCCCTGTTGAGAAAGAGAAGGCCGAGTTTCTTCTCTTTCATGCCCTGTTGCTTGGCCTGGGCCATAGGAATAAAAAGAATGAAGAAAGCACTCATGATGTCTCTCCCACTTGCTAGGCTCTTACCAAGTAGTTCCTGTCATTTTGTTTACTTCTCATGACAACTCAGTGCTATCATCCCCAGTTCTCTAGATCAGCTCAGAGCGGTCAGGTAACTTGTCCAGGCTCATAGCCTAAGTAGCAGAGTCTGGACTGCAGCCCACGTGTGTCTGACTCAAAGCTTGTGACTTTTCCACCTCCCCACGTTGCCTGGAGGAGAGAAGAGAGAATAGTTAGAAAAGAGGGGAGGGACAGGGTGTACAGCTCAAGGGTGGGGTTTTCTCTGCAGGGCCAGAAGGTTCTTGAACACCCCAGAGCAAAGCTGTTAGCTGAGAGACCACTGACCCTGACATCCTAGAGAGGCTCACTCTATATGTAAAATATGTGAATTTCTCCTTCTGCTCCCAGCCAGGAGAAAACTCAGTTGTTGAGTGGGGATGGAGAATGTTCCCTGATATGATGACTGCAGTGTCCTTAGCCACACTCAGACATTGCCCTGTTTGTCATGTTTGTATGGTGGTGGGGAGGGATCAGGAGTGGCCAAGACTTGAAACTGGACCCTGGAAGCAGGGACCGAGAAGGAAGTGGGAGTAAAGACCAGCTTCTGGGGGTGAGATGGGGTCCAACCTGTCTTCGGGGATTACAGGGGCCTCCTGTGACTGTGGGTACAGATGGTGGTGAGGGTGTTGTGCAGCCAGCAGGAGCAGGAGCTCCGGCACAAGGTCATCGGAGTGCTGAGTGGGTGACGTGCATGGTGGGAAAGGGAGCCACCGCTGCATCATGGAGATTCGGGTGTGTAGACAGGAGGATGGCAGCTAGTGCTTGGAAAGGTCATCTGGATTCTGGGAAGGGGATTGGCATGAACAAGGCAGGGGAACGGGGAGCTGGGTACTGCACTGGTCCCAGCATCTGGGCCTGGGCAGAAATCTTATTGCAGAAGCAAGGGAAGAAGGTGGGGCTGGATCTCAGAACGAAAGAAGGAACAAATAGCAGATCTGAGAGGCTTATGCAGAGGCCCACATTGGAGGAGTCAGGATGGGCCCCAGCAACCTAGAGAGGCCTGGGCCTGTGCCATGGCTCCATCTGGGGCAGAAGGACCAGCAGAGCCCAAGAACTGGGAGACCCTGTCTGATAGGACATGATGCTTTAGCAAGCTGGGTGTTTTAGGGACACACATTGAGTCCTAAATTTTTTTTAGGAAGCCTCAGTTCAGAAGAGGACCTAGGGAGCCCCAGGACTTGTGAATATTGATGTCAGAAGTGAAATTTCTCCTAGCAGAAGGGAAAATCTCTATAACTTTTTTTTTTCAGATGGAGTCTTGCTCTGTTGCCCAGGCTGGAGTTCAGTGGCACGATCTCGGCTCACTGCAACCTCCGCCTCCCAGGTTCAAGCAATTCTCCTGTCTCAGCCTCCCGACTAGCTGGGATTACAGGTGCCCACCACCATGCCCGTATAACTTTTGTATTTTTAGTAGGGAAGGGGTTTCACCATCTTGGTCAGGCTGGTCTCGAACTCCTGACTTCATGTGATCCACCTACCTCAACCTCCCCAAGTGCTGGGATTACAGGTGTGAGCCACTGCTCCTGGCCAATTTATTTATTTATTATTATTTTTTAAGACAGAGTCTTGCTCTGTTGCCCAGGCTGGAGTGCAGTGGCGCCATCTCGGCTCACTGCAGCCTCTACCTCCCAGGTTCAAGCAATTCTCCCACCTCAGCCTCCGGGGCAGCTGGGATTACAGGGGCCCCGCCACCACACCTGGCTAATTTTTGCTTTGTTTCGTTTTGTTTTGTGATGGAGTTTCACTCTCGTTGACCAGGCTGTAGTGCAATGGGGTGATCTCAGCTCACTGAAACCTCCATCTCCTGGATTCAAGCGATTCTCCTGCCTCATCCTTCCAAGTAGCTGGGATTACAGGCACCTGCCACCGTGCCCAGCTAATTTTCGTATTTTTAGTAGAGACGGGTTTCATCATATTGGCCACGCTGGTCTCAAACTTCTGACCTCAGGTGATCCACCAGCCTCAGCCTCCCAAAGTGCTGGGATTACAGGCATGAGTCACCACGCCCAGCCAATTTTTGCATTTTTAGTAGAGATGGGATTTCACCATGTTGACCAGGCTGGTCTCGAACTCCTGACCTCAGGTGATCCACCCGCCTCGGCCTCCCAAAGTGCTGGGATTACAGGTGTGAGCCACCGCACCTGGCCTATAACTTTCATTTATCCTAATAGAGACACAAGCTTGCCAGTTTCTCTATCTTTTAAAAGAAAAAAACCTTTTTTTTTTTTTTTTTTTTAGATGGAGTCTTGGTCTGTCGCCCAGGCTGGAGTGCAGTGGTGCAATCTCAGCTCACTGCAACTTCCGCCTCCCAGGTTCAAGGGATTCTCCTGCCTCAGCCTCCTGAGTAGCTGGGATTACAGGCATGTGCCACAATGCCCGGCTAATTTTTGTATTTTTAGTAGAGATGGGTTTTCACCGTGTTGGTCAGGCTGGTCTCAAATTCCTGACCTCATGATCCACCCTCCTCGGCCTTCCAAAGTGCAGGGATTACAGGCGTGAGACACCATGCCTGGCTTTTTTTTTTTTTTTTAAGACAGGGTCTTGCTCTGTCACTCAGGCTAAGTGCAGTGGCACAATCATAGCTCACTGCAGTCTCAAACTCCTGAGCTCAAGTGATCCTACTACCTCTGCCTCTGGAGTAGCTGGGACTACAGGCAGGTGCCTGTATGTACCACACCTGGCTAATTGAAAAAAAAAAAAAAATTGAGGGCTGGGTGCTGTGGCTCACGCCTGTAATCTCAGAACTTTGGGAGGCCGAGACGGGCAGATCACTTGAGGTCAGGAGTTCCAGACCAGCCTGGCCAACATGGTGAAAACCGTCTCTATTAAAAATACAAAAATTAGCCGGGTGTGGTGGCACATGCTTGTAATCCCAGCTACTAGGAAGGCTGAGGCACGAGAATCGCTTGAATCCAGGAGGCGGAGGTTGCAGTGAGTGGAGATCACGCCACTGCACTCCAGCCTGGGTGACAGAGTGAAACTCTGTCTCAAAAAAAAAAAAAATTATTTTTGTAGAGACAGGGTCTTGCTATGTTGCCCAGGCTAAGACATAAACTTAATGTATTCCTTTTCTGCACCCATCTTGAGTCACTCCTTGCCGAAGACGGGTCTGAGGGTCAGTGCTCACTGAGGGTATATGCCATCCACATGCATCAGCGGTTTAGAGCAAGAAGAGACCCAGCCTTTCCTTCATTTTACCAGGAGGAAACTGAGGCCCAGAGGAGTTGAGAGACTCCCCTTAGGTCCAGGGGTTCAGGAGAGAGTGGGGACAGAATCCCGGCTGCAGACCCCCAGCCAGTGCTCCCTTCCTCTGCGCCCCCCCACCCATCTGGACTTTCCATGGTAACTAAGCCTCCTCCAGTGTGGGAAGCAGTTACCTAGCAACTTCCCATAACCAGGTTAGAGCCGAGGGAGTGGAGATACCACATGCTGCCTGCCCTGGGGAATTTAGATGTGTAGAAATGGGATCGCCCACGTCATAGTGTGGCCACAAATGACCCTGCATAGAGCCATGCCTGGAAGCCCCTGTCGGGGAGAGTCTCACATCAGGATCAGTGAGTCTCAGGGATGATGGCACAGCCCTGGGCTGGCTGAGGCATCCACCCCTGCAGTGGATGCAGGACCCCACTGTGTACAGCGCTGGTTTCTCTGAACAGCATGGAACCTGCCCCTGTTGACCTGCTGGCTCATGTGGATGGGGGATCCACAGAGGAAGGCTGATGGAAAGGCTGTGTCTGTGTCCTTGCAGGCATCTCACTGTGGCAGGGGGAATGGCAGGGGAGCTGTGCTCCTTCATGCTGCCTCTTGTTCCCTAATTATGTCAAGAACTGTTTATGAAATGACATGATTGTAAAGTAAGTGACTCTTCCTATAATGTTCCCTGTATATTGGGTTTTGACAGTCATCTGCCACCCCCACACCTTCACCTGCTTCTTCCTGTGGGCACAGCCCTGCCTAGGTTCCCAGGTTCTGCCTCCTGAAGGGTCCTACCAATTGGCCTAAGCCAGTTATGGTGGCCTCATTCTCTTGGAGATGGCTGCCACCATTTCCAAATGGCTTGCCAGTGGGATCTGTGTGAATGGCTGCTGAAGGACCTCCAGGAAGGAAAGGGTTTTCTCATTGAGTAGAATTGGGAGAGAATGTGCCCCTTCTCCATTAGACATTGTCACATCTGCATGTGATGTCTGGAGCTGTAAGCCACTGAGAAGAGACACCACTGATGCTCAGAGACATCACTGATGCATTGTTGGGCCATTGTGTTAAGCCAGCCAATAGCTGTCTTGTCTCTGGACTTCTTGTGATGGGAAATCATGAGCCTCTTGTTGCTCTAGAGCCTTTTGGTCAGGCCTCTGTTTTTCGCCTCCAGCTCACTCACTTTGCACTAGTCTGAGTGGGCCGCTGAATAGATGCCTTGACAAGTCTTGGTATTAAAGGTAAAGCACCCAAAGAAAAGAAATGTCCCTTATCTTTGATTTACTGACTAAATCAAAGATGGGACTCCCTGTTCCTTTATCTCCACAGTTGGAACTGAAATTGGACTAGCAGCTGCATGCCCAGCTCTTGCAGGTCTGAATAGACTTCTCCCTAAAGAGCCTGATAGCGTCCCTGGTATTTCCAGCATCTGGCACATTTCATTCATTCATTCACTCATGCGGTAGTGTGCTGGGGCTGGCTCCTATCTGCCCGTGAAAAACAATTGTGCACATCTCTTCCCAACTCTGGATTCAGTGATGTCATGTTGGTAGCCTGAAATCTGCCATGGTGGGAGTTGTTCTTTTTTAAGTAGACTTTTCTTTTTCAGCAGTTTTAGGATCACAGCAAAATGGGACAGAAGACACAGGGAGTTCCCAAATACCCCCTGTCCCCACACACGCACAGCCTCCCTCACTGTCAACATCCTCCAGCAGAGTGATATATTTGTTACAATTGTTGAGTCTACATTGACACACCATAATCACCCGAAATGCATAGTTTACATTAGGGTTCACTCTTCCTGTTGTGCATTCTATGGGTTTTGAAAAATGTGTCATGCCGTGTGTCTATTGTTGTGGCATCACACAGAGGAGTTTCACTGCCCTGAAAATCCTCCGGGCTCTGCTATTCATCCTCTCTCCCTCAACCCTTCCAACCACTGATCTTTTTACTGCCTCTCTAGTTTTTCCTTTTCCAGCATGCCATGTAGTTGAAACCGTACAGTGTGTAGCCTTTTCATATTGGCTTATTTCACATAGTAACATGCCTTTAAGGGCTGGGTGCGGTGGCTTATGCCTGTAATACCAGCACTTTGGGAGGCTGAGGTGGGTGGATCACCTGAGGTCAGGAGTTCAAAACCAGTCTGGCCAACATGGTGAAACCCCGTCCCTACTAAAAAAAAAAAAAAAAAAAAAAAAAATCAGCCAAGCATGGTGACAGGCACCTGTAATCCCAGCTACTTGGGAAGCAGAGGCAGGAGAATTGCTGGAACCAGGGAGGTGGAGGTTGCAGTGAGCTGAGATTATGCCACTCCAGCCTGGGTGACAGAGTGAAACTCTGTCTTAATAAAATAATAATAATAATAATAATAATAATAATAATAATATGCATTTAAGGGTTTTCATCTTTTCATAGCTTGGTAGCTCATTTCTTTCTGAATACTATTCTATTGTCCAGAGGTACCACAGTTTATTTATTCATTCACCTATTGTAGGACATTTTGGTTTCTTCTAAGTTTTGGCAATTATGAATAAAGCCACTATAAATATCCATGTCTAGGTCTTTGTGTGGATGTTTTCAACACCTTTCAGTAAATACCAAGGAGTGTGAATGCTGGATCCTATGACCAGAGTAAGTTTAGTTTTGCAAGAAACCATCAAACTCTCTTCCAAAGTGGCTGTACCATTTTGCCTTCCCACCATCAATGAATGACAGTTCCTGTTGTTTCACATCATGACCAGCATATGGTGTTGTCAGTATTATAGATATGGGGCATTCTTTTTTTTTTTTTTTTTTTGAGACGGAGTCTCACTCTGTCTCCTAGGCTGGAGTGCAATGGGGCTAATTTTTGTATTTTTAATACAGATGGGGTTTCACTACATTGGCTAGGCTGGTCTCAAACTCCTGACCTCGTCATCTGCCCACCTCAGCCTCCCAAAGCTGGGATTACAGGCATGAGCCACCATGCCCAGCAATATGGGGCATTCTTATAGGTGTGTGGTGATATTTCATTGTTTTCATTTGCATTTTCCTAATGACATATGATATTGAGCATCTTTTTATCTCCTCACTTGCCATCTATATCTTCTTCCGTGAGCTGTCTGTTCATGTCTTTTGCCCATTTTTAAATTGGGTTGTTCATTTTCTTATTGTGGAGTTTTTTTTTTTTGTTGTTGTTGTTTTGTTGTTGTTGTTTTTGAGACGGAGTCTTGCTCTGTTGCCCAGGCTAGAGTGAAGTGGCAGGAACCTGGCTCACTGCAACCTCCACCTCCTGGGTTCAAACAATTTTCCTGCCTCAGCCTCCCAAGTAGCTGGGATTACAGGTGCCCGCCACCAAACCCGGCTAATTTTTGTATTTTTAGTAGAGATGGGGTTTCACTATCTTGGCCAGGCTGGTGTCAAACTCCTGACCTCATGATCCACTTGCCTCGGCCTCCCAAAGTGCTGGGATTACAGGCGTGAGCCACTGTGCCCTGCCTATTGTTGAGTTTTAAGAGTTCTTAGTGTATCATAGTCCTTTATCAGATATATCTTCTGTACATATTTTCTCCTGGTCTGTGACTTGTCTTCCCATTCTCTTGGCATACGGTGGGAGTGTTTACACCACAGAATTGGCAAATACCACAAGTCGGGGCTTCCTCTCAGAGACAGCCAATTATTAAATCTTTACCAGCACATCACTGCATCTAGGCATCAACCATTTATTGACTGCACTGCTTGTCTTTGACCTAAAAAAGATTCAGTCTAGCAGAGGAGGCAGATCAGTGAATCACTGACAATGGTGTTCTGAGTATTGGGATAGGGGGAGAACAAGGTTACTACAGGAACATAACCGGGGGGGCTGGGGGGCGGGGGCACTTACATCAACCACAATATTGGGATGGTTTCCCAGTGCAGACCTTGAGCCCTGAGCTAATGATTTCAAAGTAAGTAACAGTTGTCTGGACCCACACTGCCCAGTAAGGTAGCTCCTTGCCACATGTGGTGATTTCAGTCATTCATACCAGGCACATTTTAAGTATTCAATAGCGACATGTGGCTAGTGACTACCACATTGGATGGAGCAGATACAGAACTTTTCCCTCATCACAGAAAGTCCTAATGGACAGCCCTTGTCTAGACAAAACAGTGGGAGAAAGCATTCTGGGCAAAAAGAACAGAATGTAGGGAGACCAGAGGTCTTCGAAAACATGCCTCATTCTGGGAACCACAAATAGTTCTAAGGGACTGAAGCAAAGGGTGTTTGGGACTGGAGAGGTAGAAGATGTGGCTGAACGAACAAGGCAGCAGGCAGATCACAAAAGGCCTTTGATGCGAAGCTAAGGAGGTTAAACTCCAGCCTGAAGACTATGGAGAACCCAAGGGTTTCAACAGGAGCTTGGTATCATCTGCCTGTCTGTGAGTAAGATCTCCCTGACTGCGTTGGAGGCTGGATTACAGGGGGCCAGCCAGGAAGGCAGGGAGACGAATGCTGAGACTATTGCAGTCATCAGGGAAAGAAGTGAGAGGTTTGAAGTAAGAC
Organism: Symphalangus syndactylus; assembly: GCF_028878055.3. Taxonomy (NCBI): domain Eukaryota; kingdom Metazoa; phylum Chordata; class Mammalia; order Primates; family Hylobatidae; genus Symphalangus; species Symphalangus syndactylus. The sequence continues at coordinate 19,818,272 of NC_072440.2, forward strand.
AGTGGCTGTGGAATGGGTGCAGAGAAGGGACAGAGTTGAGAGAAAGTGAAGGACCCAATGGCTGATTGTGTCTGACCCTGAAGAGGTGCTTTGTAAATATTTGTTGACTTAATGAATGGATTATAGCAAAACTTAAAATAATACAAGTGGGTGCACAGCTACTGGGCTTCTAGTGGTATCTACTGCACAAATGGTGTGGTGCAGAGGACACCCTTGCCTTGGTAATGGACAGGCTGAAGTGTTGACTTTAGACAAAGAAAACAGCAAATATTTTGACCATGCTAATCAGTCCCCAATGTGGGCTGTTGTGTTTCAGGTTAGCTGGGAGCTAACGATGGCATGTAGGTACATTCCCCTTCTTTTGAGCTCAAGGAGAAAGAGGCAACAGGGAAGAGTGAGAAGAGAGAGACGGAGGGAAGGGTTGGTATCCCCTGTTCTGTCTGATGGAGGGAGGGCTCGGCTGAGAAGGGAGCCAGCTGTGCTCATGGAAGATGCTGAGGGAGCCAGGGTCCAAGCAGTGCCTCTCAGAATTGGGCACAGGCCATTCTCCCCTCTACCTCTTCCCCAATCTCCTTGTCATGTGGACTGCAGGGCAGATTTGGTGTCTGAAGGATTGGGCCAATTCACCAGCAGATAAATGTGGTGCATAGTGGATCCGCAGCATCTGGGAAGGCATTGTCAGCAGAGGATGAGTGGGGCAACAGAACACTGGAACCAGAGTAGGAAGTGTGAGTGTACTGGTGCCTAAACACGTGAGAGATACCAGCCTCCCTCTCTTGGCCTCTCGGAAGTTAACTGGAGGAGAATCCAAAGACAGTGGCTAAAGCTACTGGAACCTGGACATCATTGTAAATATGACCTTGTTTGCATCTACAGGTCTGTTAGGCCCAAGACAGTTGAGTTACAAAATGAGTAAATAGATGAGATGAAGCAGGTCCAATCATTCCCTCATTAGAAAAATATTTACTGAGCCTCTGTGTGCCACGCACAGTGCTAGATGCTGGCTGTACAATGGTTTACAAAACAGAGGTGACCCCTGCTCCATGGAGCTTACAGCTCCAAGTTCACTTGAAATTGGGAGGCAGAGGCTGCAGTGAGCTGTAATAGCCACACAGCTCAGTCTGGCACCATCATCTGTGTACGTGCTATTCAGGAAAAGCACAGGATTCATGAGACCATCTTAGGGGAAGGATTATTTTAGATTACAGGGCAGGGGAAGACTGTTTGGAAGTGACATTTAAACACAGACCTGGGCCAGGCATGGTGGCTCACACCTGTAATCCCATCACTTTGGGAAGCCAAGGTGGGCAGATCACCTGAGGTCAGGAGTTCAAGACCACCCTGGCCAACATGGTGAAACCCTGTCTGTACCAAAAATGCAAAAATTAGCCAGGCGTGGTGACGTGACCCTGTAATGCCAGCTACTCGGGAGGCTGAGGTGGGAGAATCACTTGAACTTGGGAGGCAGAGGCTGCAGTGAGCTGAGACTGTGCCACTGCACTCCAGCCTGGGCAACAGAGCAAGACACCACCTCAAAACAAAAACAAAAGCAAAAAAAAAAAAACCAACCCAGACCTGGAGATGAACAAGAGTTAGCAGGGTTAGCAGGGGATGTGCCTCCAGACAGCAAGAATGGCAAGTGTGAAAGGTTTGGGGACAAATCCTTGGCCATTTGGAGGCTGAAAGGCCAGTGGGGCAGGAGCATAAAAGCAAGGGGCAGGGGAGGCAGAAGAGGAGGCTGAGGAGGGAGGCAGGGGCCAGACTTCACAGGGCCACATTTAGGACTTAGGACTTAAGCCTAAATCCAGCAGGAAGGGGAGTGATGTGATCAGATTTATTTTTACAAAGATCGCTTTGGCATCTGTGTGGAGGACCAGATTACGGGAGAGAACGCAGGGAGAAAGGTATGAAAGCTGACAGTTGCCAAAGGGAGAGATGATGGTGGCATGGTCAAGATGATGGAGTAAAGTGGAGGAACTGAGGAGGCATTTTTTAAAAAGAATTGAGACAATCAAGGTTTTTCTCACACCCTTGCCTTAGTATAGACAGGCTGAAATGTTGGCTTAGACAAGGCAAACAGCAAATACTCTGGCCATGCTAATCTGTCCCGAGTGTGGGCTGTTGTGTTTTAGGTTAGCTGGGAGCACAGTCCCCTGCCTCAACCAGGGCCACATCTGACCAGAGTCAATTTTACGACTAAAGATTTCCTGACAAACCTTTTACAACTTCTGCAATCTCTGCTGATGTTTAAAATAATTACTATTAGGAAATAGTAATTATTATAGGAAATTCCTGTTTTCATTTCATCTGAATTCCTCTCACATTACATTTTTTTAATTCTAGAGATAAGGATGCTAAAATAATAAGTCACCTGGGCAGCCAAATATGAATGACGTCATAATGACAGTTCTGAATTGCATCTGTCCCAAAGCCAAAGTGACCTATTTGTTAGCAGTGAAGAAAAATGGCCGAATATCCTCAGAAGAAGAGCTCAATCACAGTTGTGCTCACTGCTAAGTTCTTTGCCTTTGCTCCTTAACGTGTGGACCTAGCAATAGCACCCAGTAGCTCGTCAGAAATTCAGGACCAAGTCGGAAGCCGCATTTCAACATGATCCCCAGGCAATTGGTAGGCACTTTAAATTTTGAGAAGCACCACAGTTAGATTGCCCTAGGGCCATCTAAAAGTGGGTGGGCAGTGGCAGGTGCCAGATATTTGAAATGCGGTAAGGCACAGCAAGTGGTTAGGCAAACCCAACAACTGGTCCAACAGGAACTGGCTTTTCTCTGGAAGCTTCAAGCTCCCAAGTCACAAAGAGTGTTGCAGCCAAACTCGGGGACAATGTGTTTGTTGGCTGCTGGTTGTGTGGCTGGTGAGAGGCGCTGGGTGGACCCTCCTCTGGTGCTGAAATGCTGTTAGGTAGAAACTAGGGACTGTGGGGACACATGTGGAGGGGCTCCCCCTGGCAGCATCAGAGGCTGAGGGGGGTTGAGCTCTCTTTCCCCCTCCCGTTCATAATGTGGACAGTTTGGTTCTTGTCCTCTTTACCTGGCAGCTAAGAGCCCTCATTCCTTGTGGGTGGTTTGGGTGACTTTCCCGCTTCCTTCTGAATGGGGGCATGCTGATGAGCAAGGGAAAGACGCTCTGGCATCTCAGTACAAAATACTCTTCAACAGCTTTTGCTAGAACAGAACACCAAGCTCCAGGGGTCCTGAAAGCTCTGCTTATACTGCCTGCCTATGGGGTCAGCTCCTGCAGGCCGACGACCCCTGTCACCCCTTGGTCTTGTTCTCTCTACCTGAGGGGTATGCAACGCAGACACCAGACACAGCCTGGCCAAACAAGGACACCTTGTTTTATTACTGCTTTCTTGAGAAGTCTTTCAAGGCACAAAATCTCCACCAGAATCGAATCACAGACCTCCATCTAACTAGAGCTGGTCCTCCCACATCATCAGACAACTGGATGAAGTTTGTGGGCTGTTTAAAGCATATGCTTTGTAAATACTGTAAAATCAAACATTACTTATGGCTTTTATTTACTGCAGCATTTCACATTACCTAGCACCAAAATAGCTGAGGAGGTCTTCTCTGCCTTTGTTCTTTCTCTTCTGCTTCTTTGCTCCCTGCCTTCTGCAGCAGCGGTTTCTCTGCTCTGATTCTTTGTCTCCCCACTGCCTGGCCCTCCTCCTGCACCGCCTGCCCACCAACTCCACACCGCTCTCTTCCCTGGCCCCATTCACCCTCTCCCTTTCCTCCCCCTGTGCCTCTCACACTGCCCCTTGATCCTCCTGGACGTCTTAGCTACCTTTCCCTCTCTCTGCTTTCACTTCCAAAAGCTGTAGGTGCTCCTTACTCACGCTCGACTCCCCCCTGCCTCCGCCAGGCTATTTTCTTTTCCCTCCCAATACCCACCACAGAGTTCCTTTTTTCCTCTTTCCTCTAAAGGAAACATGGGGATCAGAGAACTGTAGAATCAGAGTCACAAGGGACACTGCTTGTGCTACACTGGCAGTTACTTCTGAGTAAGAAAATCTTTCTTCTCCGATCACCTTCAATAATGGCTGCCCCCAACCCCGTCCCTCCTTAGAGCAAGAGAGGCTGGGGAAGAGAAAACTTCCAGGCTCCCTCACCAACACTTTCACCCCTCTTTCCTGTCTCAGCACACACACAGACACACAGATGCATGCACACACATGTCCACACATGCAGGAATGTACACATATGCATATACAAGCAAATATGTATACACATAGGAGGGCACACATATGTGCGTGTAAGCACACATGTGCACACCCACAGGGGTACACACCAACACCCACAAACTCCAAGTGCCCTTGGTGCAGAAAGGGTTTGCACCCGGCCTCCCCTAAGGCCCTGAGCTTCCTCTCCAGTGTCTCCTTCGCCCCTGGCCAGGCTGACCTGTGCTGCGCACCTCCAGGGTGAGCACTTGGACACACGATTCTAGCTTGAGGGGATGGAGAGGGACACCCATGGTGGGGTTCCTTGCTCCAGGTGCAACTCTTGGGCAGCGGGAGGACAGCAGTGGTCGGACTGAACAGGAAGCTGGTGTCAAAGCCAGCTTCCACCTAGGGTCATGTTTAGTCAATCAATTCACAGTCAGGCTCTTACCAAGTGGGCTTCTTTCCATGCCCCTGGGCAAGGCACCTTCAAAACAGAAAATCAAGAGGGAAAATGAACAGAGCCCTGAAGACACACCCTTGTAACCATAAAACAATGACTCTAAAATTCAGCATTCTCAGCTAGAGCTTCCTCAAGCACTTTACGGAACCTAGGATGCTATTTGCTTCATAGCTAGGGAAACAGAGATTCCATTGAGTAAGCTGCTTGGGGATTGTGGAAAATTCCTCAATTTCCCAGTACTTGGCTCCTCACATTGGAACATTCATTTGAAAGACCCAAGGAATATTAATTTGAACAGAGATGAATTTCTCAGCTAGGTGTTGACTAGGAGGCCAGCCTCGCACAGGCGGGGTCTCTCCACCCCGGTCCTGCCTCCACATCCCCGCTCAGACTCGCTTGGCTGCCCACAGCAGTGGGCTGCACCTTAATTCCTAATGCAGCAGTGCCCACCCCTTGGAGAATAGGAGGAGAGCTGCCCTGCAAGCCCTCCAGGTGAGCGGGGCTTGCAGGTCAGCTAAAATGTGCCCCACCAAGTTCAACCCCACCCTGTTGTTCTGTGTTCAATGCCGAGGTGTGGTCTCTGCTTAGCTGTTCTCCGTGAAAATTCCCAAGACAAGGAGGAAGCAGTGACAGCTGAAGGCCAGGACTCCATTTCATTTCCCTGCCCCCCTCCCAACTCCCCCACTGCCTTCCACACACCCCTGAGGGGGGCAGAAAAGCAAGTGTGAATATTATTCTCCACCTGAGTTCTCTTTTGCATCAACTAATTACCAGCCCGATTGCCAATAAATTACTAGTATAAAAAGTTGTGTGTGTACACAGGCAGACGTAGATAGATGCATGTATATATAGTCATGGAGTCCAGCCTTCTTTCCTTGCCCTCTTTCTTATGGGCAGCTCCAGACAAAAAGCTTCTGTCCCCTGAAGGGTTCATCGGGTCATGGGTGCCACGTAGTTGGCAGGGAAGAGGCCCAGCTTGTTGTGCAGGCGGCCGGTCCACCAGGATGGGTTGGAGCTATCCAGGACCTCCACCACCTCCCCGCTGTGGAACCCCAGCTCGTCATCCTCCAGGGCCTCAAAGTCGTACAGCGCCCGGGCCCACCGCACTCGCTGTTGGGGGAAGCACAGAAGAGGCTCTGCTGAGCTGTGGGCTGGGCAGGCAGGGGAGGGTCTGCTGGCTCCTCCCACCATATCCAAGTCTTTGAGAGCAACATTTCCTGAAGGCTGACCCCTCTGCAGCTTAAAAAAATTTTTTTGTAGAGATGGGGTCTTGCTATGTTGCTCAGGCTGGTTTTGAACCCTTGGCCTCAAGCAATCCTCCCGCCTTGGCCTCCCAAGTAGCTGGAACTACAGGTGTGAGCCACCATGCCCGGCTACCCTGCTGCAATTTAAATCAGATACCTATGCACAGGCCTGAGCAAGAAGTTCCCAGAATGCACCAGCGTCACTCTGGAGACCCAGGACTTTTACCAACAGATGTTATTGTCCAAAGCCCCAATAGACTCCCTGAGAACCACTCTCTCCACATCAATAGGTGGTATTTTTACCTTGAGTGACAAACAGAATGGCAACATGCCCCAAACAACAGCCCTTGGAGTTAGGGCAATCAAGTCACGAGTCAAGATGGATCACAGGCCAGGCACGGTGGCTCACGCCTGTAATCCCAGCACTTTGGGAGGCTGAGGTAGGAGGATTGCTTGAGCCTAGGAGTTCCAGACCAGCCTGGGCAATATAGCGAGAGCTTATCGCTACAAATAATATACCTAGCTACTTGGGAAGTGGAGGCAGGAGGATCGCTTGAGCCCAGGAGTTTGAATCTGCAGTGAGCCATGATTGTGCCACTGCACTCAAGCCTGGGAGACAGAGTGAGACCCTGTCTCAAAAAACAAAAAAAAAAGATGCAATGATAAAGGCAATGGTAAAGGACTATGATAAAGATGATAAAGAACTAGAACCGAGAACTATGAGAACAGGGAAGGCCTGGCACCAGACTGAGATCAACAGACTGGACAGTGCTGGCTCAGCCCCAGGCCTCCCCAGACATTCCATCACCTCTCGTTTGAGCTGTGTGTGCATTTTTGTTTTGTTTTGTTTTTTGAGATGGAGTTTCGCTCTTCTTGCCCAGGATGGAGTACAACGGCGCAATCTCGGCTCACTGCAACCTCCGCCTCCTGGGTTCAAGCAATTCTCCTGCCTCAGCCTCCCAAGTAGCTAGGATTACTGGCGTCTGCCACTGTGCCTGGATAATTTTTGTATTTTTAGTAGACGTGAGGTTTCACCATGTTGGCCAGGCTGGTTTCGAACTCCTGACCTGAGGTGATCCACCTGCCTTGGCCTCCCAAAGTGTTGGGATTACAGGTGTGAGCCACTGTGCCCGGCCAGATCTGTGTGGTTTGAGTCTCTCCTGCCTCATCTCCTCCATTGAGCTCTGTCCCAGGGCCCTTCCCCAGGGATCCCAGAGAAGGACAGTTCCCATACCCCTGCCGCCTGGAGCTGCACTGGGTCTGTGTGTCTCCGATGCATGAGGGCCGCATTCATTTCACTGCCCAAGCCGGTGCCACAGTGCCCATCATTTATGTCAAGGCTGCCTCCTCGGCGTTCCTAGAAATGTACAACAGAAGACCAGTCACTCCACTGCCAGGACATCTCCCACCGGTTCCCCCAGTGCCTTGCTCAGATGCCATCCACACAGCCGGTATATTCCAGGAAACTTACTGATAATGACAATAAACCCTCCACGTTGAGGAGGACCTAAGGTCTAAAGGCACCTTAGATGCTGAAGGCAAAGAAGGCAAAGGCGGGTTTTATTTATTCAGTCAAGAAATATTTATCAGGCACCTACCATGTTTCCAGTAGCAGACACAAGGGAAATATAGCTGGAAAGAGAAGGTCTCTGGCTTCATGGAGCTTCCATTTAGAGGGGAAACCATGCACATTTAAGTGGTAAGTGAGCAGAGAGAAGAAATATCTGTATCTGCCTGGGAAATCAAGGAAGGCTTCACAGAGGAGGTCATGCTTGAACTCCAGCTTAAAGAAGGGGTAGGGCTGCCCAGGGAGGGGCTCATCAGGCAGAGGGATCAGCATATAAAATGCCACAAAGGCATGAGAGGAAACGCAATGGACCATTCGGGTAACTAAGGTAGTGTGGGGGTTTGCTGGAATGCGTGTTTGCACGGGGAGTTGGCGGGGAGGCAGCAGGGATGAGGCTGGGGAAATAGATTCTGGCAGCTCACAAAGAACTTTGTGTGCCCTGCTAAGGAATTCAGGAACGATGTTATCTGGCTGTATTGTCCATCTCAGTAAGCCGCCTGAAATCCCATCGGGAACAAGGTTGGGGGGATAAATAAGTAATAAACAAGGCTCTGTTGTGGGTATTAAGCCTTTTTTTCTTGTGGATCTCAACAGCCAGATGGGCTAAGGGGCATGAATAGGTTTGGAATTGTGCTGGTAGGAAAATGAAGCAATTGTTTACTGAGTCCTCAGGGGAAGTGTGTGTGTGTGTGTGTGTGTGAGTGTGTGTGAGTGTGTGTTCAGGCAGGAGCCATTTAATTCACAGAGATGTCTCTGCTAAGAGCAGTTTCTCTATTTCTGCCATTTGGGGGGGGGTCCAGGGTCTTCATCATGAACTCTCTGAGACCTAAAGAGGCTGGGCCAGGCCTGGAGGACAGGCAGGTTCTCCTTTCCACCGTACTGTGCCCACTGCCTTCTTTCCAGATACCTGGTGGAAATGGTGGTGCTGCAGATACCGCTGCTGTGGGGGCTGCTGCAGCTGCTGGGACGCTGGGGCATATTGCAGAGGCTGTGGCTGGTGCTGGTGCTGCTGCAGGGGAAGGGTGGGGGGGTGATCCGACAGCTTCCGGTTCATCAAAGGCCGGATTTCTTCTCCCACAGCCCCACTGAGGTGTAGGCCGCCCTGGGACCTCCGGTCCAGGCTGTTGCCCCGGTGACCCTGGGAGAGAGAACAGAGATGCTGCAGATGCATCCTCCTCTCTGATCTTCTGGCCCTTCCCCACCCTTGGGCAGTTGTTCCCAGACCCTGCTCATCTGGCTCCAAGAAATAGCTGGTGGGGTGGGGGCAGCTGAAAGATAATTGATGCTTTAGACCTTCACATTTTCCAAAGTGGCCTCTGCATTCTCAGATCCTCCCAGTTTTAGGAGTGCAGGTCTCTGGTTCACAGACCAACACTTTCCGCCTGGTAGCCATTTAGTCCATTTCTAGGGCGCTTGTTTTTTCTCTGTGTAATCAAGCTGAAATATTCCATTTTACTGATACAATGCCACCCCTTCTTATCACATGTTGCCACACCACTGGACATCCTACCCTCCAGATAAGCTCCACTGTTGACTTTGCATGATTTTGAACTGTCATTTATAGCCTGGTGATAGAGACCCAAACAGCAACATTCTTGCAACACCATGGGAACCAGGCCTGCCGCAGGGCTGGGCGTGGGGGAAGAAGTAAGGCCTTTTTCCCTAATGTTACAACAACCTTACAAATCAGAAATACCGTATTGTTATTTTCATTTAACAAACAATTATGTGGGACCCTGGGGGTAGCATATACCAGGAACTGTTCTAAGTGCTTTACAAATATCAACTCATTTAATCCTGTTTAATGCAATTTTATATTGCTTCTCTGAATGCACACCCTAGTGAGTTAATACCTCTGTCCGTTTCCTGGTTAGAGTGATTCACAAGGTCTTGGCTAGCCTTTGTTTTGCTTTCTGAACTTCTGTGTGCATTTGGTGGTAACTTCTTTTCTCCTTTGGCAGTAACTTCTCAGGCTTAAAAGCAACTAGGGACTCGAAAAAGGAAGATTTTCTTGACTTCCCCAAAGCACACATTGCTTTCAGTCTCAATACCTTTTCAAATAACCTGTCCCTAGGATTTCAGCTATTCTAGTGAATGCTTCTTCCTACGATACCTGTCTCTTATAACTATGTTATTTCCTTTGAAAAACAGTTCATAAATTGGTGTGTGTGTGTGTGTGAGTGTGTGCACGTGTGAATTTACTTATGGGAGGCAAGTTAACATGTTCTTAGTGCTTAATATGGACCAGACTCTGGTAGTGCTTAGCTGTATTAAGTCATTTAATCCTCACAACAGCCCAGTGAGGGAGGTTTTATTGTTCTCTCCATTCTGCAGATGAGAAAACTGATACTCAGAAGGTTTCTTAACTTGGCTAGGTAACACAGGTAGCTAAGTGATTAAAGCAGGATTTCATACCAGGTCTGTCTGACGCATTTCCTTTTAAAGCAATAGTCTGTATTCCAAACAGTTGCAACAGCAATAATTCCAAGTACGGTTTTCTCCTCCCATGTCCTCCCCACCCCCAATCCCATCATAAAACTCCACATGCTGATTTAACTCCTGAACTTTAGGCTGCTCCCTAATGTCCCTGTCTGTAGCACCCCCAACTCCTTCATCCTTGGGCAACTCTTGAGCTAGGTTGAAAACTTTGGTGTAGCAATGTCTATGAATAACAAAAAAACAGCACCTGTGGTAAGAGCTGATGCTTGCTGAGTGCAGTGTGATGAGGAATGACGTGAGGCATGGGATGCATTATCTTCTCCAACCTTCACAGCCATTCTGGGAGGTAGATATTACCATTGTCCCTACTTTATGGATGAGGAAACTGAGGCTCAGAGAACTTTCCAAAGTCACACAACTAGGAAGTGTTAAGTTGAGATCTGACCTCAGAGCTCTGAGCTCTGTCTTTCAGTATACTCAGAGCATCTACCCATCCTATGCATTTTTCCTGGTGGTTCATGTGAGAACTCGGGCTGCCTAAAATCTCTAGATTGGGGTAGGTCGGACCTGGAGCATACCTGATCTTCTCGGGTTCTGTCTCTAAGGAAGATCTGCTTCTGTCTGGAGATGGAATTTGTCCTGTAGTAGTCCACCAGCTTATTTAGGGATGGAAACTTCTCAGTCCACAGAAAGTAATTACCCTTGTTGTCTCGCATGACCTTGAAGTGTTGAACGTCATCCTCATGCCTGGAGATCAAGGCAAAACGAAATTGTATGTTACACGGTGATAATGTCACCACCTCCAGGCTGCTCGCATCTGGGATGGTGGAGTTCTCTTTGAGCAGGAGATGTAGATATGGATGACTCACTCATCACTGGGCAGGTGGGCCAGCCCAGTCAGGCTTTGGCAGGAACTTTGTAGGATGGACCACTTAGGATACAGGCTATGCTAGATGGGATTTACATCAGCAGAAGGTAATCAGATGAGCTAAAATTTGTTTTGGACACTGGAACTAACCTTTTACAAGAAAAGCATGTTCCAAGTGACTTAACGACTAAGAGATCAAAGACCTTTTCACAATGTTTATTTGCAAGATGTCAACGGGGGCATTTCAAGCTCCTATTATCTTTCTGTTACCAGAAATACTTTGAACCATCTCCTTTAAGCCCATAAGCCAGCACTGGCAGGTAAGAAGCTACTCTCTTTCCTAAGAAATATGTCACATTTTTTCTCTATGTAATAAGGATCTCTTGATCTTGGTTTATGTTTTGCATAAATAAGGTTACAAAGTGTTTTCAGCTTTTGGTGAAATAGCTTTGTATGAAATATGGAGTTTTTGTTTGTTTGTTTGTTTTTTGTTTTTTTGAGATGGAGTCTCACTCTGTCGCCCAGGCTGGAGTGCAATGGTGCGATCTCTGCTCACTGCAACCTCTGCCTCCCAGGTTCAAGCGATTCTCCTGTCTCAGCCTCCTGAGGAGCTGGGATTACAGGCACCCACCACCACGTCTTTAGTAAAGATGGGGTTTCACCATGTTGGTCAGGCTGGTCTTGAAGTCCAGACCTCTGGTGATCCACCCGCCTTGGCCTCCCAAAGTGCTGGGATTACAGGCGTGAGGCACTGCGCCTGGTGAAATGATAGAGTTTTAATTGGCAAGGATCTTGGAGATTGTTTAGCCTTACTTCTCCATTTTACAGATGAGGACACTGAGGCTCAGAGAGGTGCAGGGGCTTGGTCAAGGTCACTGCTGAGTGAGGGCTGAGGCCAGACCCCTGAGTCTCTGACTCCAGTCTAGTGAGCTTGTCCTGTCATGCCACGTAAACATGATAACTTCTTTTTTTTTTTTTTTTTTCCTTTCAAACCAGTTGGTTTAATTTCAGGTGATACAAAGTTTAGGGTAGAACAAGGACCAAAGAGCAGATTCTGGCAAGATTCTGAGCTGGTTTTACTTTAAACTCACAGTTATGGTAGGAATGACTTAGTGAAAACAACTAAAGAGATGATGAGCCACTGTAAGATTTTTTTTTTTTTTTTTTTTTTTTTTACAAAAGTTTATTCTTAAATGTACAACAGCTCCAAGACAACACTTAATTCCAGCTATAGGTGGCAAAAGATGTTATGGGAGGGAATAGAGAGGTTTAAATACGGATGAAATAAAGGGTCACCATCTCCTCAGGCACAAGGAACAGCTTACTTTTTGCCAGATTTCTTAATTCCACCTGTGGCCAAGGGCCCCTTCCCCACGGCCTTCGCTTTTAGCTCCTCGAGTTTCTTCTGCTCCTCTTTTTGTTTCTGCTTGAAAGCCTTCTCCTCCTCGTCCATCTCCTTGGCCTGCTTCTTGGGCTGTTTCAGTGGCTTCTTGTTGCCACCTTCGCGGCCGGACATGGCACCTGCCGCCCCTTCCCCAGACCCTGCCACTGGACAATAACTTCTTTTAGATCAGCACCTTTTGTTGCCAGTCTGGACTCACAAGTGATGGTACACATTCGAACCAGGGCTACAGAAAATGGATTTTATCCATCTAGGAAGGGTGGGCTTAGCCTTTACCATTAGATCCAGTTTTACTTCATTGCCAAGTCATTCTCTTTTGGATGTAAAGTTTATTTTTCAAACAGACATACATTTATATCTAAAAATAAACTGGCACTAGTGATGCCAATTGCCTGATGTAAAAGAAAGTCAAGAATTTTAAAGGGTCTCGGAGAGTAAAGATACCTCTGAGAGTAAGTGGAGGTTTCTTAGGGATGGATTTAGGGATCTGTGTTAAGAAGGAGATGGAAATTCTGACCCTCAATCGCATCTTACGTGCTGGGATTTGCTCATAGCTGGGTGAAGCCAAAGGTTGTACAAGTGGCCTCTTGCTTGACTGATTTGGGGTGGTAATCAACATACTGCAATCACTGCGTGGTCTTCCCCTTGGTTTTGGCCACCAATGGATACGTTCTTCATTCTAAGACAACATGGATCAACTCAAAGTCATTATCCTTCACATCCGGGTGAGGAGGAGAAAATATTCTTGTGATATTATAATTTTTCATCCACCACTTCAAAGAACTCAGAGTGTGAAACATTGACCCTTTTACTCTCATAAGCTGTAAGTATGGATGTGAGGGTTGCAGCTAGTCATCTGGGTCTACAAGGAGAGGATGGCCTGACCATTGTCTCAAGCCTGAAGAGGAACAAAAGAAAGGATGCGACTCAGGGTGCTGGACTCCAAAATCTGGTGTTTTAGGCCCTTAACAAATGCTGAGTGATAGAACTACAATTAGCTCTTAATTATCTGTGCCCATGACAGATGTAAAAATAATTAACAATGATTTTGCTTTGGAAAATATTATACTACATTTCTGCAGAAGACGTGATAATGATTACGGTAATTGTCACCATAACTAGAAGCTTCATCGCCTCAATATCAGGGGAAGACTTTGGTAGAAGTCAAGGCTGTTTTGTAGAACTCACTTTAATAAAGGAAATATAAACCATAGTTCTGGGTCCGGGCACAGTGGGTCACGCCTGTAATCCTAGCACTTTGGGAGGCTGAGGCGGGCGGATTACATGAGGCCAGGAGTTCAAGACCAGCCTGGCCAACATGACGAAACCCTGTCTCTACTGAAAAAAACCACACACACACAAATTAGCCAGGCGTAGTGGTGCGAACCTATGGTCCCAGCTACTAGGGAGGCCAAGGCACGAGAATCGCTTTGAACCTGGGAGGCGGAGGTTGCAGGGAGCCGAGATTACGCCACTGCACTCCAGCCTGGGCGACAGAGCGAGAGTCTGTCTCAAAAAACCAACAAAACCACAAAAACCATAGTTTCTAGCTGAAAAAGCCAGAGTCATCTTCATGCAAAGCAAAGGCCCAAGAGATACCCTCAGTCTAACAAATTACTTGGTCAAGCTTATGATGGGGTAGAGAGGGGAGGCTTAAGGAATAGATTTGACTTGTAATATATATACACACATGTTAAATATCATATATGTATAACTGTTTTTTCTAATAATATATGTATATAATATATGTAAATAATTTTTTTCTCTTGAGACGGGGTCTTGCTCTGTCACCCAGGCTAGAGTGCAGTGGCGCGATCGATCTTGGCTCACTGCAGCCTCAACCGCCCAGGCTCCAACAATCCTTTCAACCTCAGCCTCCCAAGTAGTTGGGACCACAGGCATGAGCCACTGCACTGGGTTAATTTTTTATTTTTAGTAAAGATGAGGTCTCGCTATGTTGCCCCGGCTGGTCTCCAACTCCTTGGCTCAAGCAATCCTCCCACCTCAGCCTCCCAAAGTGCTGGGATTACAGGCATGAGCCACCGCGCCCGACCCTGACTTGTAATATATGTTAATGGAGCGAAATTTCATTAATTAAGACCTAACAAGATTAGAATTTGTGATACATCAATATTGGCCTGAACTAAAGTTAACCATTCTCCAAGCTATGAAAATAAAGTTTTTATTGAGGATAATTAAGAGTTTAAGCAAGATTGCAAGCGCAATGCTAAAGAGACCACTTTAAAGGTATGTATGCATACAAATTATTGACCTGTTATTTTAAGTCCTTCCTACCTATCCTTTCAAATATCCATTCTTTCTAAATAGCAAAGTGGCCACAGTTTATTATTTGAGGTTGGATTTCTGTCCTTAAAACAAAGCTTTATGCCTTTCAAAATATATTGAATAAACCAGATCGGTATTTCCTGTCAATAACTTGACAGTAAGGTTTTACAGTACTTCTCCTGATCTGCTAACAGCATTATATTCTTGCAGTTTCACATGTGGTCAAGTGTGATACGTGACTTGCGATCCCCAACATGCTGACCACACACAGTGTGTTCTGAACTGGGCTTCTGAGTTTGGGGCTGAATAATGTCTACGCGTGGACTGGGACTGAGTCACTTCCTACGGGGTGCTGCACCTTAGTGAGATTTCGCTGTTACAGCCCTCCCCTACTCCTGGCCCTCTGTTCTGTTGTTTTCGGTCTTGCTGTACTGTACTGTGTTGAAGCAGCCTTTCTTTTTGTTCAGCTGCCTACAACTATACATGTATTTGTTGGGGCTCAGAAAACGACACCCCCTGGCATGCTGAGTGCTTCGAACCAAAGGAGATTGGAAGGTTTCAGAAGCAGCCTTGGAAGCAAAGTCTTCCTTTGGTCTTCTCTTGCCCTCCTGTCTCCCACTCCTCTTTCTCCCCGAGTGAGTCATAGAAATTAGAATTCCTCTTCCCCACAGCGGGTCAGAGAGACTAGAAGGGTCACTACGGGGGAGGCCAAGGCAGGAGGATTACTCGAGGCCAGGAGCTGGAGATCAGCCCAGGCAACACAGTAAGACCCAGTCTCTACAAAGAAATAAGTTAAAAAAAATATTAGCCAGGTATGGTGGTGTGCACCTGTATCCCCAGCTACTTGAGAGGCTGAGGTGGGAAGATGGCTTGACCGTGGGACACAGAGGCTGTGGTGAGTGATGATTGCGTCACTGCACTCCAGCCTGGGCAACAGATCAAGACCCTGTCTCCAAAAAAAAAAAAAAGAAGACTTGGGACAGGCCTTGTTCAGTTTCCCACCGCAGTCTGTTACCTTAGATCAAACCCCCTTTGTCCAATCCCATTTCTACAGGGCTGTCTGTCCTTTGTCGAACCTAAGTGTAAAAACAAACGGCTTTCCCTGGGTCTTGGGTCTTCATTTCTGAGGGCTTCTGTGTCACATGAGTCTTTGATTAAATAAATGTGTCCACTCTCCTCTTGTTAACCTGTCTTGTAGGAGTGTCAGCTGTGACTCCTCTGATGGGCGAAGAAAGGTGCCACAACTTTTCCGCCCCTGTATATCCTACAGCAATGACTTGAGATTTCTATTTTTCCCTGACTCTTCTTCAGATATGCATCAATCATAAAAGAAAAGGTTAAGATTTAAACCCCCAGATGGATCTGGACAAGTGGGAGTTCTCCTCCTCCTACCCCTCCTTCCTTCCACAAATACTCACTGAGTGTCTCTATTTTATGCAAGACACTGTTAAAGGCATAAAGATGAAGTAGAGGAAAATCCTGCCCTTCTAGAAGCACCTGGGCTAGAAGGGGAGGCAGATGGGCACAGAAATAATTTTGAACACACACCAGTGTTCTAAAGAGTGGTGTGTGCATGTTTTGGGAAGGCGCCGGGAGCAGCAGGTTGTGAAGCTGCTGCCATGCTTGGCCCCTAGGCCACCATGCTTCTGACCACTGGGTCATATTCCAGAGGTCCCTTCATGGCTTCAGCATTCTGTGAGGTTAACAGGCCGAGAAGGGCCAAGACAGTGTCAGGAATGGTCAGTACCTGACAGAGATGGAGAAGTCCCCTGGGGAGCTCTGGCTGGCCCGGATGATGAAGAAACCAACCTCCTTGCCCATGAGTAAGTTCTCTGCCTGGTGTCGAGAGAGGCCTTCGTGAAACCATCTGTGGGGCGAGATCAAACAAGAGGATCAGGATGAGACACAGGAGTGATAGGAGGGAGACATGGAGAAGAGGTGACCCAGAGGGAAAGAGGCTGGGGACTCTTTACAGTAGGGAGCAGAGAGAGACCAAAAGGGGCCAGGTGCTGTTTGAAATCAAACCAATGCTCCAGGCAGCTTTCAGGAAAGGCGAGGGAGCATTCCCCTTGATTCACCCTCTTTGTTCCTTCTCTCCAGGAGAAGTCTCTCTCCAGCCTGGGAAACGAATCATGGAAATGTGTCGCTGCACCAAAATGGGGCAGTGTGGGAGTGACTCACTGCAGGAAGCAGCCGCCTGCCGGCAGCTGCGGAAGAGATAGACCAGAGCTGTGGGGACAGAGGATGCACCGGGGAGGGAAGGGAAGGCTTCAGGCACTGGAGCCAACCAGGTGCAGCTGGCTGAGCAGGACCTGGGGCGCTCATGCCTGCACTGAGGCCTCAGTGGCCTAGAGGTTCCTCCCTGGGCATTAAAGGAAAGTTACAGCCCAGGGCATCACGTTACCTAGGCTGGCATGGAGCACAAGGGGGCTTTGCTCAGTGTGCCCAGCAGAGGCTGCAGTGTTCCTAGGGAGTCCAGTGTACACGCTTGGAAATGAGCGAGGCTGGCAGGTGCCAGAGAGTGGCGTCTATATAACCGGATCCTGGGCCTGCCCAAAAAAATCCAGGCTGGGACATAATCTTTACTGTGGAAAAGAAGAAACAGGAGAAATTGCTCTTTCAGCAGAACGGTCAGGGTGGCAGCCCCTGGAGGTACAGCTGCACACAGCGTGGCATGTATGAAATAGGTCAAACACTTACACAGGGCCAGGCAAGCTGTGGCTGCAGCCTCAAGGCAGGAGGCCAGAGACCTCTCTCCACTACAGACAAGCAAAATGAGTGTCTGCAATCACTCAGCGGCCAAAGGTGGGACTGTGTCACATTGCTTCAAGGTGGCTGCTCTAACTGCTGTCACCAGAAGGCTCATATGCATGTTCCTTTAAGATAAAAGCTCGTCAGGCCTTGGCTTTGGATTCCTTTGTGAGCAATTCTCTGTGCTTTCTAGAATTTGGGAACCTGAGACATGGGTAGCAGGAAGGATGTACTTATTGGAGACTGAGTCCCCCACTGGGACTGAGGGGGAAGGTTGGCTGTGCTCTGAGGGGGCTGAAAGCAGCAGTTTCTGGTGGGCTGGAGATTCTGCCTGAGTATTTGCCACACAATTCTACAGGGCTAAACAAGAGGCCACCACACACACCACTGCCATGTGTGGGAAATGTAATGGGGATGGGAAAAGGAATGGAGTGTGCAGCACAGCAGCCATATCGCAAAGGAAACATTTTAGAAGTGAAGGGGATTTAGGAAATACACATTTGTCCTCTGACTGCAATCTGATAGGGGGCTTCTTTCAAGATTTGTAAAAATCACCACATATTGCATATTAGACATGAGTGGTCACGGTTTCAATAATACATATCCATTCATTCATTCATTCATTCATTCATTCAACAGCTTTACTGAACATCTAGTACTGTGCTGGGCCCCCTCCTGGGTACTGGGGACAAGGTAGTGGGCAGAACAGACATGCACCCCTGCCCTCAGGGAGCTTACGTTCTAGTCAAGGGGGACACACACAAAAGAACAAAATAATTAAGATCTGCAGTGTGCCAGATGATGGTAAGTGCTGTGGAGAACATGAAAACTGAGAGGAGAGATGGGGCGCTGGGGGTGGGAGATTAATGTAAGGTATGGTGATGAGAAAGACCTCACTGAAAAGGAGACATTCTAAACCTGTAGGGGACTGGGGAGTGGGAGGAACCAACACAAGAGACTGAGGAGGAGAAGCCAGGGCAGTGGGAGGACAACCAGAGGAAGGACATTCTGGAGCCAAAATGAAAAAGGTGTTCCAGTGGGAGGGGGATCCCCAGGTCATGCTGAGATGACCCCTGGGAGCTGCAGCCCACGGGGAGCCTGGCGGGAAGGGTCGGGAGATGAGGAGTTGGAAGTAGCAAATACACACACTCCTTTTGAAGAGATGGAGTGGCAAGTGGAAGGGGATTTGGGATTAAGAGTTTTCTTGATTTATTTATTTATTTAAATTTTCTTTTTTCTTTGAAACAGAGTCTCTCTCTGCTGCCCAGGCTGGAGTGCAGTGATGTAATCACGGCCCACCACAGCCTTGAACTCCCAGACTCAAGCGATCCTCCTGCCTCAGCCTCCCAAGCAGCTGGGACTATAGGCACACGCCACCACACCCAGCTAATTGTTAAAAACTTTTTGTAGTGATGGGTCTCGCTATGTTGCCCAGGCTGGTCTCAAACTCCTAGCCACAAGTGATCCTCTTCCCTCAGCCTCTCAAAGGACTGGGATTACAGGCATCAGCCACCACAAAACCCACCTGGCCTCTGGGTTTGGTTTTGTTTGTTTGTGTTTTGGTAAGTTGGGAGAAATTGCAGCATGTGTGTTTGCTGACAGGAATGATCCAGCAGAGAGGGAAAGGAGGTTGACGTGGGAGAGAGAGAGGAGAGTTTCTCCTAGAAGCAGTGACAGTTCCTTCCAGCCAGCTGCAGGAAAGGCCAACTGTTTGAGCACACTTGCAGGAGGCAGGTGGGTGTGGTGGGGGAGGGGGATCTGGGAGCTTCACTTCTGGTGGCTTTCATTGTTCCAGAGAACCTGGAATCAAGGTCACGGGCTAAGAGTGATGCAGGGAGGGGCTGGAGGTTTGAGGAGCAGGTGGGGTATGCAGAGGTCACCTAGCAGATTCCTGGGCAGCATCAAGGGTTCTGTCAAGGTCAGTGGTCATTCTCTTGGTTTGGTGGTCAGTTCAGGTTTACCATGACTGGTGCTCTTGCACCTTGCTGAAATCACCGATACTACTGCGGTTTTCTAACAGACTTTTGCTCTTTGAGCTAGACCCTGGTTCTGAGGCAAGATTAGATTTCTATCTACCCCTTGTGGTCAATTCTTAAGACAAACGAAGCCCAATCTCAATTTTTCATTTCCTCTTTAGGAAGAGAATTTCCCCTTCCCCCCGCTGACTTCTCTCATTGGGGTCAGCATACTTTACCGAAGGCAGGGAATGTCTGTCCACCCACCGAGTGAAGGCTGAGAGCCTGGTGAGGATGGTTAGGATTAGGAGGTCACAGAGAAGCACTTAGGAGAGCAGCTCTTGAAGTGGCGTGGCCAATAGCGCCCCTTTGGAATTCTGGGGAATGCTGTGATTGAAATCACTATAGATAATTTGAGTTTACAAACTCATTTTATAAAAACTTAAAATAGGCCAGGTGCGGTGGCTCACACCTGTAATCCCAGCACTTTGGGAGGCCTAGGAGGGTGGATCACCTGAGGTCAAGAGTTTGAGACCAGCCTGTCCATCATGGTGAAACCCCGTCTCTACTAAAAATACAAAAGTTAGCTGGGTGTGGTGGCATGCACCTGTAATCCCAGCTACTAGGGAGGCTGAGGCAGGAGAATTGCAATGAGCCGAGATCATGCCACTGCACTCCAGCCTGGGCAACAGAGCAAGACTCCATCTCAAAACAAATAAACAAATAAAAAAAAAAAAACAAAATCCCCAAAACTTAAAATAGGCTGGGCATGGTGGCTTACGCCTGTAATTCCAGCACTTTGGGAGGATGAGGAGGCAGATCACTTGAGGTCAGGAGTTTGGGACCGGCCTGGCCAACATGGCGAAACCCTGTCTCTACTAAAAATACAAAAACTAGCCTGGCGTGGTGGCATGTGCCTGTAATCCAAGCTACTTGGGAGGCTGAGGTGAGAGGACAGCTTGAGCCCAGGAGTTTTAGGCTGCAGTGAGTGGTGATGGAGTCACCACACTCCAGCCTGAGTGACACAGTGAGACCCCGACTCCCCCCTGCAAAAAAAAAGTTAGAAACAACTTAAAATAGCAATACATGCACATGGTGTAAACATCAAAAGGGAATGAAATGAGATGCAAAGTCTCCCTCCTGCCCTGGCCTTCAGCTGCATGCTCTGGAGGCTCTCCGGAAAGAGCTCCAGAGGCAGCCATTTTTGACAATGTTTTGATTGCTGGAAAAGTAAGAGGAGTGTGTGTGGGTAGGCCCATCTCAGCAGGCTGCAGATACTTACTCGGGAAACTGGATGTCTATGAAATTCTTGGGCACATATCCTTCCTGGCTCCCAAGCTCCGCCTTAAACCACTCCTCTTGGTTACTCAAAATCTACATGGAAGAAAAGGAAAGACAAAGATATTGGAGGGAGGACACCAAAAAACAAGAGAAAGGGGCTGCAAGGCAAAGAAGGCCCCTTTGGACTTAGAGGAAAATATGTTAATAAGTTGAAAGAACTCACCAGCTGTTCTAGGATTTACCCCAGGCCTGTGGAGGAGCCGTGGGTTTACCTTTGGAGTCAGCTTCTCCTGACCCCAAGTTATTTCCGTCCACTTGTGCTGTACATTCATGTCACCCCACTGTGGCTTGGCCTCCCAAACTCAGCACTCAGGGACTTCCCTGAATCCCTTTTTCTATTGGAAATTCATTTGTCCCAGGTAGCACCTTAAGTTCCATCTCAGCAGTTGGTGGGAAGGCAAGAATGGCTACTCCATGGTGTTTTTTTTTTTCTTTTCCAGGTAACCAGGAAACTTTTCTTTTTTTTTCTTTTCTCTTTTGTTGTTTTTTGTTTTTTTGAGATGGAGTCTTGCTCTGTCGCCAGGCTGGAGTGCAGTGGTAGGATCTTGGCTCACTGCAACCTCCACCTCCCGGGTTCAAGCAATTCCCCTGCCTCAGCCTCCTGAGTAGCTGGGATTACAGGCATGCGCCACACCTGGCTAATTTTTCGTATTTTTAGGAGAGATGGGGTTTTACCATGTTGGCAGGGATTGTCTTGATCCTCTGACCTAGTGATCCACCTGCCTTGGCCTCCCAAAGTACTGGGATTACAGGCATGAGCCACCAGGCCCAGGAAACTTTTCAAAAATTTAATTTGTTGTTGTTTTTTAAACAGGCAGATTAAAACTTAAACATCCCAGTCGGGCCAGCTTTGGAAACAGTAACTCTTTGTGTTCACATGCTGTGTATTTCACAGATATTTGACTGGAACCCAAGATACTTGGGATGCCTTTTCTAAACTTGCTTTTAGAGCCAGATCCCAAGCAAAACCAAAAGTTCTGTCTTGTTACTCTGTGGCCTGACTTTGACTGTGACCCCAAATGTTATTGTCTACCTCGGTTACTCAAATTACTCACCAGACTTGACTGTATGTGGCTTCTGGTTTCTTAAAAAATGAGATTCACCATTAAAAGACAAATATTTGGCACCGCCACTGAAAATGTTTTGAAAGTCTGAGGCCAGGTGTGGTGGCTCATGCCTGTAATCCCAGCACTTTGAGAGGCCGAGGCGCATAGATCACTTGAGGCCAGGAGTTCGAGACCAGCCTGTCCATCATGGTGAAATGCCGTCTCTACTAAAAATACAAAAAGTAGCCGGGCCTGGTGGCACATGCCTGTAATCCCAGCTACTTGGGAGGCTGAGGTAGGAGAATTGCTTGAACCCAGGAGGCGAGGTTGCAGTGAACCGTGATGTTGCCACTGCACTCCAGCCTGGGCAACAGAGTAAGACTCTCTCACAAAAAAAAATTTCTTTTAAGTCTATGATATAGACTAGAACAATAATTCTAAATAAGGATAGCAGAGCAAAGGATGGAAAGAACTCTGATAATGTCACTGAACCACTGAATTAGATGATACCCAGGAGCCTTCCTACTTCTGGACTTTGAGAAATTACAAGTCTTTGTTATTGTTTAGGCCATTTTTAGTTTATGTTTCTTGCTCCTGAAAATATCTTAACTGATAGAAGTGTGATGATAAAGAAGAAAGCAGAAAAACACAGAAAAGGCATCCATATGTAGAGAAGAGACCACTTGCCTTGGCAATGAGAGGAGCTACTGAGGCCAGGTCAGATGGCAATGGACTTCCTCCTTCAGCTCTGAGGAGGTGTGGTGCGTTCTGGGAATGAAATGCCTCCGGGTGGCTGGAATGTAGACTGTGAATATCTTGAAATGTAGAGGGAACCCTTAAAGGATTTTGAGCAGGGAAATAACAGTGAGAATTAGAGTTCAGAAAGAGCTCTGGGCTGGGTGCGATGGCTCATGCCTGTAACCCCAGCACTCTGGGAGGCCCAAGCAGACGATCGCTTGAGCCCAGGAGTTTGAGACCAGCCTGGGCAACAAAGCGAGACCTTGTCTCTATGAAAATAAAAATAAAACTTAGCAAGGCATGGTGGAAGTGCACCTGTAGTCCCAGCTACTCAGGAGGCTGAAGCGGGAGGAGGGTGTGAGCCCAGGAGTTAAAGGCTGTAGCGAGCTCTGATTGTACCACTGTACTACAGCCTGGACAACAGAGAGAGACTCTGTCTCTAAGTAAGAGAGAGAGACTCTGTCTCTAATTAAGAGAGAGCGAGAGAGCTCTGTATCAGAGATCAGAATGTGAAGATAGATTGCAAGGCTAAAGTCGGCAGAAAAACTGTAGGAAGAAGAGCACAGCCCTCCAGGCAAGAGATGATAGGGCCTGGGCTAAGAAGAGGTGAGGGTATATTTTAGAGAAATTCAGGAAGCAAACAGGCAGGATTTCTTGACCAATCTTGGAAGCTAAGGCAGAAGAGGACTCTGGGATGCCACTGGATTTCTGGCTTGGGAGACTGAGTAGGTGGTGATGGCTTTACAGAAATAGAAGATACATGAGAGGAGGCAGGGCTGAGAAAGGGCTCATGGGCCTCAGATTGCATGTGGGTGATTGTGAGTTGAATTCTTCAACTAAGAAGAAAAGCTCAGGGAGCAGCTGGATATGTCAGTCTGGACCCAGGAGAGAGGCTGAGGTTGGGGCTTGGGGTTTCAGAGTCATCAGAAAGTGGGTGGAGTTGAAGTCACAGGGCCCTTGGGCTTCTTTCTCCCAGAAAAGAAGATGGGAAGATAATGGAAAGAACTAAGTGCTTGAGTGGAGATGATGAGCTATTTCTAACATTACTCCAAGGTGGAAGGAAGGGGACAGTGTTGTGAGTTGGGAATGAGAAGACCTGGTTTCTAGCTTGGCTCCATCCCTAGATATGTGATCTTGGCCAAGTCAATCAGCCATTTGAAAAATGGAGATAATAATAGCCACCTAGCACCTTACAGAGCTGATGTGAGGATCAAATGAGCCCTGGTACCTGAAAGTCCTTCAGAAAGTGTAGACTCTTTTCAAAAAAATACAATTCCATCAAATGTGGTATTCTTATGAGGGAGGCCTCCAGCTCTGAATAGGACATGGACGGGTTTATACGTTCTTTAAAGCATTATGTGTGTATGTTTTGAATTTAGTCATTTATTCTGAAGAAATAAAAGTGTGTCCCATATTTGAGTTTGAGATTGCTGAGAACAGAAAACTTTATAGTTTCTAACATCAAATGCGACTGCTGGTATCACTAAGGACATGTGGGTATGTGTGTGCTGAGGGGGCAAGGAAGGAAGCAGAAAATCTAGGTCAAAAGAACTAGGAAACCCAGCAGCAGTGCCTCGTAGCCACGTAAAAACACAAGAGCACTGCACTCCATCCATCGCTCCTGAACTCACAGCACTGGAATTCCTTTCTCCCGTCACATAGGAATGCGGTGTTTGGCCAGGGTAGCAAATGTTACACAGAA
The DNA here is from genome assembly GCF_028878055.3 of Symphalangus syndactylus. Lineage (NCBI taxonomy): Eukaryota > Metazoa > Chordata > Mammalia > Primates > Hylobatidae > Symphalangus > Symphalangus syndactylus. Next base: position 19,842,254 of record NC_072440.2, read on the forward strand.
AGGGGTAAAAGAGGCCATTTGGAAACTAGCTTGTCACCGTAAGAATTACACATTGAGGCCAGGTGCTGTGGCTCACGCCTGTAATCTCAGCACTTTGGGAGGCTGAGGCGGGTGGATCACCTGAGGTCAGGAGTTTGAGACCAGCCTGGCCAACATGGCGAAACCTGATCTCTACCAAAAAGACAAAAATTAGCCAGACATGGTGGTGCATGCCTGTAATCTCAGCTACTTGGGAGGCTGAGCTACGAGAATTGCTTGAACCCAGGAGGTGGAGGTTGCAGTGAGCCGAGATTGCGCCATTGCACTCCAGCCTGGGCAACAGAGCGAGACTCTGTCTCAAAAAAGAAAAGGACCACACTTTGTACTTTGTTTTCTGACCTGAAAGCAGCTCTGCAATTTTAGTTATCATGCCTCAGACCTCCTCTAGAAACTGGAAGATTATCCCACAATGCCAGCCATTTCTCTCTGCCACCTGGTACTTGGTCTGCCTAACATTGCATTTCTAGAGAGGTGAATTTACAGGCTTTTTACCATGTATAGAAGGCGAGGTTTTTTTAAAAAAAATTCTCATTTTCTGCAAAGAAGTGTATTTGAGGGGAGGGGAGATGGTTTCCTCCTGCCGTTGTGGGCCCAGGGCCCCGCACTTCCTGTTCTTCTCATCTCTCCATCTGTTCAGTTCCCCGTATCTCGTGTACCCATCGTGTAAACCTGAGCAAGGCGTTCAGCCTGAACACTTGAAGTTTTACTCTTAACTTGACTATTTCTTAATTCTTATAATGTTCCCTAAGAAGAGATGATTTTCTGGGTTACATGGCCTGAGAATAAGTTAGACTTGGGAAGAGAAGGGCCAAATTACGGCTGGAAGAATTTTTAAATTGGATGAAATTGTAGCTTTTAGAAGCACAGCAGAAATTTGAAGTATTGAAGAAATGAATTATGTAGAATTAACTCTTAGTGCTTTTAGGTTGCTATTTTGGCAGGAAGAAATGAGGTAGCATTAGATGCATTACAGAAGGAGACAGAAATGGACTGAGTCAAGAGATATTTTTCAAAGCTACTGGCAAATTTAATGGCAAATTCAAATGTGAGCCTGGTGCGTGTGTAGCTGCAGGTATGGTGGTTTGTGGCATGAATAGGAAAAAAATCTGATTCCTGAGTTTTCAAATGTTTCTGTCATAGGAGAAGCAGGATCAAGTCATTTGGCGGCGTTTTCCTGTCCACCATCTTGATCTACATGCCGTGTAGATCATCACCTAGTGAGCACCTGCTGATTGCACTTAGGTGCATGAAATATGGAGATAAATAAGCTGGGGCCTCTGCCCCAGGAAACTCATGGTCTGTTGAGGGTGGGTGGCTGCTCAGACTTTTTTGTACCTTTCTAATGAAAACCTCTGTTTAGTCTTTAGCACAAAAGGCCAAACAAGTCAGAGAATCCCAGAAGCGAATTGCTGGGGCAGTCAGGAGCTGGCTTTGAAAGTATTTGTGAGGATCCTGGGTGTGTTACCCATTGAGGAAGGCAGGGGCAGACATTGCAATCACATGTGGGGAGCCCCAGGCATGGGAACCAATCACCATCCTGTAGACATTCTGTGGGGCTCAGTCAACAAGCCCTCCTCATTTTGCTCTTTACCTGCAATGGACAGAATTTAAAAAGAGGGAGGGGGTTGGCTTTCCAATGGAATTCTAAATGAACAGGAATAAATGCAATTTAGCGATTCAAGAAATGTGTACTGGGCATCTATTTTGGGCCATGACTTGTGCTAGATGCTGTGAAGACACAAAGACGAACCTGGCATTGTGTGCACACGTGCATGATGACATTGCTCTCAGGGAATGGAGAGGAATCGAAGGTTCATTCATTCATCAAGTATAAGGGAGTTCTAGGCACAGCTATTATAGACATTGAGGCAGACATAGCCCCTGCCCTTGCACAGCTTTGGCTAGTGGAGTAGACAACACGTAAATGAGCAATTAGGATCCTACGGGGCAAAGGCAGCAATGAGAGGTAGAAATAGAGGGTGCCTGAGACCACAGGGTCATGGCCTGCCTATAAATAGCTGCCATGTGAGGCAAAGTCATAAATGCCTGGAAATGAGTGAAGTTTGTGTGAAATGTTGCGGAGGAGCTGAAGAGGGAGTGATTTGTTTCCCTGGGATGGTAGGGAGTGGGGAGGACCAGTGAGGTTTCCACGGTAGAGGATGTCAAATATGTGTGTGTGTGGGAGAGAAGCACTCAGAGTATACAGGGAAGAGGCTGAGAAAGGGTGATGTATACATTGCAGTGCAACCTGGGGGCGTTACATCCACAAAGATGTCTCTGTGTATGTGTGTGCACACATATGTACATGTGCATAATGACATTGGACAGTGGTTTGGGGCCAGATGTTTTCGATCTAAATCAATTGGTAATTGGAAACCCCTGAATGCTTTTGAGCAAGGAAATGATATGATCTGATTTGTCTGGAAATATCCCTCTGGGACTAGTATGTAGAATGATTGAAGGAGGAAAAAGACAAGAGGTAATGAGGTCAGTCAAGGAGCTGTGGCAATGATCTGAGCAGTCAGAAGCAGCGGGGATGGATGATCCCGATAATGCGGGCCACCATTTATTGGGTGTCTGTGTTGGGCCAGGGTCATCAACTCGAATCCTCTCCACAACCCGGCAAGATAGATACTACCTCTACTTGCTGAGGAAGACACTAAAGCTCAAAGGGGGCAGATGACTGGGCCCCAGGCTCCACGGTTAGTAAGCTGGGATTCAAACTCAGATCCATCTGACTCAAAGTCTGTGCTCCTTTTTAATGCCTCACACTCCTTTCTGGTGAAGAAGAGAGTTGCTTGAGAGATATGAGGAAAAAAATACATTCAGAGCAGAGTTCAGTGCTTAGGGGCCAGACAGAGTTCTGTCCAGGTCCTGGATTGGTCACATTCTAGCTGCGTGACCGTGGACATGTGATTTAATCCCTAGCCTCAGCTTCTCATCTGTGAAATGGAGGGGAAATGAATGCCTACCTCATAGGTTTGCAGAGATGATGAAATCACGCCTGCAAACCACTTAGCTAGATCCTGGCCCTGAACAGAAGCTCAGGAGATGTTGGCTACTGGTCACCAGGATTTGGTAAAGGAGGCACTGATGATAACTGGGGCTTCTAGCTTGTGACTGACCTAGGATAATACTTAGAACACGGAAAGAAGAGTGGCTTGGGTGGAAGTGGGAGTGAGATGGGCGTGGGGGTTTGAGTGATTCTGGGCATCCTGAGTTAGGGGCTGGAGTTCATGTGCGGACATCCAGCAGACAATTGGAAGTCTGGGTCTGAAGTTCGAGAGCAAGGCCAGAGCCAGAACACGAGCCATAGACTTGAGGGTCTTTGGCACAGAGGTGATAGTTGCAGCCGGAGAAGTGGACGAGGTGGCTCAGAGTGAGAAGAAAAATCAGAAAGCCAAAGGCAGCACCTTCAGGGAAGTGTGTGTTTCAGGATCAAGAGAGGAAAAAGAATGCTTGGAAATGAGACCTGTAGGAGTGGTCAGGAAGGAAGGAGAAGAACCCGCAAAGGGTGGTGCTGCCAAAGTCAGGGAGAAAGGGGCTTCCAGGAGAGGGCCAGTTAGCAGCGTCAATCCCACAGACATTTCCATATGGTCGTTACACTGCACGTTAAGGAGATCACTGGTGAACTTCAAGCGAATGTTGGGGGGAGGGTAAAAGGCAGATTCCAGAGGGTTGTGGAATGAGTGGGAAGTGAGGAAGTGAAGCATGCCCAGTGTAGAGAATTCTTCCCAGTATTAGCAACAAAGGGGAGGAAAGAAATCAGGAGCTGGACTGGGAGGCAGAGTTGAGCAAAGTTTTGTTTGTTTGTTTCCTTTTTCCTTTTCTGAGGAATAGAGAAAACTTAAGATACCAGGTTCTCTTTGCAATGGAAGACAAGGGTGGAAGTTGGTACAAGGATGGTCTCCAGTGGATGACAGTCACATGATCACAGTGCCCCACAGAGAAGGCAGGAACTTCTCGCTGCATGGCAAGTCCCTCCAGGAGCTTCGTAAGACCCCGAAGCAGTGACAGACAGGTTTTCCTGGGTCAGGAGGCCCAACTCATATTCGAAGTTTGTGAAGGCCTACACTTTGCCACTATGTTACTAGATCTTGAAAGTTGAGAGCAGTTAGAAGGCTACCTAATGGGCATGTTCATATTCCAAAAGAAGCCATTCTGTGGTGTTCTGTGCTCCTCAGACACTTTCAACATCGCCCTCTCACGTGCTGATAAGGTTCTTTGTATAACAAAATAATTCTCGGTGGTGAGACACTAATGGCCGCGGTTGCTGGGCATCCAAGAAGGCTCATCGGGACAGCTGAGGACCAGGGATCAGGCTATCTGAGGGTGCTCTGAGGTCAGGCAGGGGGGGTTTGGCTCCACAGACGCCCAAATGCCCTTTTGAAGGGCTTATGCTCTTTTGCAAACAAACAAACAAAACAAAACAAAACAAAAACCCAAGGGCTAAGATGCAGAGTCTGAAAGTATATGGTGCATGAATGTGGGAGAAGCCCAGGGCCACTTCAGCTCAGCAAGTGGCCACTGCAACTCAAGCGCAGGCTGAGGACAAGCTTTAAAAAGCCCCTGAGTGGCCAGGTGTGCATGGCCTTTGTTGAGCCACGTCCTCTGTGGCTGTCTTTCTCAAGCCGTCTCCACCCACAACCTCTCCTCCTGAGTTCCAGCTCTGCTGAGCCTGGCGCTGCTCCCTGAATTCAGCATGGGCTTGCACATCTCTGAGCTTTAGCTAAAAGCCCAAGTCACCTTCAGTGCATTCCTGACGTTCACATTGCACACACTCCTACAACCCCCATCTTTCAAGGTGGAATCACTTGTTCCCTCACCTGTGCTCCCTGAGAACTTAGCCAAGAACATCCGTAACAGCCCTCTGGGTGGATGTGTTCCCCTCTCCAGACTATGAACCTCCCAGGACAAGGATGGTGGCTTATGCTGACTCTGTATTTCCATCACCTGGCCTGGTTGGTGTCTGGTATAAGGGTGTACAAAGGGAATCAAGGTGAACTTCTCTTTTTAAAAGGAACCACATGCAGTTCTTAAGAGACAAAGGCAGGGACTGTCAGATTACTGAGTAACTCAAACTCCCTACTGCTCCCCTGGGGCCCCACGTCACCTACCTTCAAAACATCTCCAGTGTGAAAGCTCAGTTCATCCTCACCTGAAGCAGTGAAATCAAACTTGGCGACAGCTTCCATGCTGTAACGTGAAGCTGGAAGAGAAATAATGTGGTCATTGTGCCTCTCTGCCAAGGGGAGGGCAGCAGAGCCGATGGTGCTTCCTGGTAATCAGCAGTTCCTAGGAGAGTGGGCAGATGGATGTCTCCAGGCCAGAGAGCAAGGCTCAGGCACACAACAAGGTCTCGTGTTTGCAGGAAGAGCTGCCGGAATCTATAGGATCTGGGTCCTGGGATCATTCTCGGAATCCCCAGATGCCAGGAGCAGGAAATGAAGGCCAGCCGCGGCCTTTCCCTTCTCCTTTCATCATCCTGGCCTGACACCACTTTTGGGGGCATCTCTGTTTGCAGCTGATAAGGAGGGAAGGCTTGCTATCATCTGTAACTTGAGGCCCGAGGGGCTGGAAAGACTATTCTGTAAACACTGTCCCAAGGCTGTCCCTTGGCAGCTATATTTAACCAGGCAGTGTTAATTAGACAGATGCCATTTCCTCTTTTACATCTGAATCATTTAAGAGAATTAGACAGCATTGGCCAGTGGGGAACTCAGCTCCCTTCTGCATGGTTTGAGAGTAGAAAGCATTTTTTGGTCTTCGAGTTAGGAGACTCGATTGGTCAGATTACTTATTTTATGGTATATTATAAACCAAGTACCTTTTGGAAATTTTGATTTTAACATTTTTGAATTGAGTTAAAATAGTGGCCCCCTTCTTGTAATGCATGAGACCCGTGTAAAGATAAATGAGTCGGCCTATGTAATACATTTAGTATGAACTAGAGTTGTGCTTTAGGAGGCAGCGGGGATGTAATGGCAAGACAGCTGGCTCCAATCCCAGTTTTGTTGGTAGATAGCTGTAGACTCTTGGGCAAGTAGTTAAACCCTTGGAGTCTCTATTTCCTCATCTATAAAATGGTGATCATAATATTCAATTAATAAAGTTGTAAGGTTAAATCAAATTATAGATGCAGGCCGGGTGCTGTGGCTCATGCCTGTAATCCCAGCACTTTGGGAGGTCGAGGCGGGCAGATCACCTGAGGTCAGGAGTTCAAGACCATCCTGGCCAACATGGCGAAACCCTGTCTCTACTAAAAATACAAAAATTAGCTGGGTGCAGTGGCAGGTGCCTGTAATCCCAGCTACTTGGGAGGCTGAGGCAGGAGAATCGCTTGAACCTGGGAGGCAGAGGTTGCAGTGAGCCAAGATCGTGCCACTGTACTCCAGCCTGGGTGACAGAGCAAGACTGTCTCAAAAAAAAAAAAAAAAAAATTACAGATGTAAAATAGTATTTACATTTTAAAATAATTTTATGGAATGAATTTTTCCCCAGCAAAGGTAGCCTGACCAAAATCAGCACAGGTTTTCTTCCATGACTCCCATCTCCTATGAACTTTTCTCATTGAAATTTGAGAACTAATCTCCATGACTATCAAATCCTGTGATTCTCTGCTAAGACAGCTTACTGTCAGGACAATCTTGAAAGCTGTTATTTTCTTGTTGATCAAAATTTCCCTAAGTTTCAAACCCTTTAGGGTAGAAAATAAATACCCTCCAACCTAATAGACTTTCAGCGACCAGTCAACTGGGACCACAGTTGTCCTCTCAGTGGGAATTCCTACCCAGGTTAACAAGATTTGGGTAAATAAGGAAGGTGGCTGCCAGTGAGAGGGTGAAATGCCAGGAGATCAGAGGATTAAAGCCGACTGCAACAGGGTGATAGCAAGGGGCTCATTTCTCTGACTCTCCACAATTGCTCAATCTTTCGAAGGTAATTTATAGAGATGACTATTACCCATTCAAAGGTAGATGTTAAGCAAAAAATAGACCAGGAGCCAAAGTAAAATGTCATAGTTAACTCTCTGAGTCAAAACGTACTTCCAAACAACACCATCACAAATATACTTTTTGTACGCTTTCTTCAAGATCCATCTATCGAAGGCAAATTAAAATTGGTGTGACCTAGGATGACCCACTCAACAGGAAGGAGTATTCTGCCCTCCTAAGTTAATGCTAAATGCCTTTGCTGATTTGATTCACCCCATCATTTTAACATGCAAGGCTTCTTCTAATTAAAGCCTTGCCTCTAGTTTGCAGAGAGACATGACTTCTGTGGGTCATCATCATGGTATCAACAGTAGACAGTGGTCGCCTCGTGGGATCAAGTGTCAGGTGAATGGTCCTGAAGACCAAGGTCCCATTTCTATGCAAATTCACCTTAATAAGCAGGATGGAGATAAGGGGAGGGCAAATGCTAAACATATTAGAGAGTTACATAAATTAGAAATGAAAAAAATATCCAAGGCAAGCTCTAGATATGACCTTGATTTGGGGAAGATCTTTCCAACATTACATGTAACTCAGCTCAGGCTTGGGCGCTGGATCCAGGCTGGCTGTAAATCACTTCAGTGAGAAGTGAGAAGGCCGAGGCAGAAGTAAAATTGCTTCTGAATAGCAGCGCTTTCCTCTGCTTTCCCCCAGGAGGTAGGCGGTATGGCAAAGCCAACGACACAGCCATGTTACAGAGCTCTCCAGCTTGTAATATTAATCCTGGCTCAAAAAACCCAATTAAACAGGCCCACTCTTTATAAAATCACTTTGAAAAAATTTGTTTGCTCCCATTTCCATTTGTGAGATGAAATCTGCCCGGCTGCTGTTTGTTCAGGGTGGGGTGGGGTACGTTCTCTTTTTGTTTAAACCACAGAGCTTCAAAAGCTCTTCCCTTGAAGCACCCCTAGTAGTAGAGAATAGTAAATATGTCACCCTCAGGGGTCGGTTTTCTGTTTGGTCATAAAAATGCATGGAAATGTATATCCCATTCCTCTATATCCATTAGCATTAATTTTGAAAAGTTTAAAAATTACCACCATGGAAAAAGAAATCTGATTATCCATTTGTTTTATGATCTGTACCTGCCACCACTACATACTGCATTGGAAAAACAACAACAAAAAATATGATGGAGATATAAACTGGGTAGCAACAATTTAGACAGAGTTGTTGGGGAGTGGAATGCAACAGCCTGAATTCAAGAATGCAGTGAAGCCTTGCTGCTGTTTTCAATTTCAGTGCTTCTGACTTCTGAAAAGAGAGACCCCTCGGCCAGGCACAGTGGCTCATGCTTGTAATCCCAGGAGGCGGGCGGATCATGAGGTCAAGAGATGGAGACCATCCTGGCAAACATGGTGAAACCCCCGTCTCTACTAAAAATACAGAAATTAGCTGGGCATGGTGGTGTGCGCCTGTAGTCCCAGCTACTCGGGAGGCTGAGGCAGGAGAATCACTTGAACTCGGGAGGTGGAGGTTGCAGTGAGCCGAGATTGCACCACTGCACTCCAGTCTAGCGACAGAGTGAGACTCCATCTTAAAAAAAAAAAGAAAAGAGAGACCCCTCTTTAGAGAACCTCACAGATGGATTAAATGTGCTTTTCCTGCCAGTGATGGGCTTTCGAAATGGCTGAAATGCTACCTGCCCATACAGTGTGAGAAGCTGCAGCCTCCAGAGGCAGCCAAACCACCTCCAGCAGCAGCCCCCAACCCCCACCCTGCCAACCTGATTGATGATGATGCCACTTGTAGGGCCTCAGTGCCAGCTCTGCTTCTCACCAGCCCTCTGCACCTCTCTCGCTTACCCCTTTAAGAGCTGTCACGCAATAGCCATTAGCAGCATGCAGTGTGGATCTGCTTCACCAGAGGGTAAGCCCAGACAGGACCGCCCTGAACATGATTTTTTCTGCCCTTGCCTTTTCATGTGAGCTTCTTTTACTACCAAAAAAAACCTTAAAAAATATTCAGGCTATATACCAGGAATGCTTGTCTACTTCTAAAATATAGCCACCACAGAGGATCAAAACAAAAGCCATGCTACAACTCTTTAAAATAACCTCCATTTGAAACCCAGATGATGAGTGGATTTGTTCAGAAACAACGTAGTTACCATCAAAATGGCACCCGGCAAGAAACTTCTTGATCAAATTCAGCTTCTCCTAAGTTGGCTATGAATAGCTAAGGTTTCCATTTTATGTATCTCTTACAAAGGGCAATTGCATAACACCACAAAGCTATGTGAAGATTCAGGCTCAGGACCCAGTGAGAGAAGGAGACAGGTCCTAAATTGCTATCACTTCCTATTTTGCTGGAGAGAACTCTAATTTGAATACTTGCCCCAGTTTATGTTGTAATTCAGATAAGACAATGTCTTGAAATTTTTTAAAAAGAGAGGGAAACATTGCTTTTTACAAGTGTTGCTTGTCACATATTTGTCAGGACATCAGCAACAAAATTAATTAATTAATTAATTAATTAGTTGATTAATTTAGAGACAAAGTTTTCCTCTGTTGACCAGGCTGATGTGCAGTGGTGTGATCATAGCTCACTGCCGCTTTGAACTCTATAGCTCACAGGATTCTTCCACTTCAGCCTCCTGAGTAGCTGGGACCACAGATGTGTGTCATCACACCTGGCTAATTTTTTTTTTTTTTTTTTTTTTGGTAGAGATCAGGGTCTCACTATGTTGCCCAGGCTGGTCTCGAACTCCTGGGCTCAAGTGATCCACCTGCCTCAGCTTCCTGGAGTTCTGGGATTACAGGCATGAGCCACCGTGGTCCAGCCAACAAATAATTTTTATTAGCATATCTTGTATATGAAATGAAGTAAGAGAATAGTGAGACTAGTTTACACTTTAGGACTTTGGCTGCAGCTACTGAGAGGAGCTTAGTGAAAATGTAAAATTATACCAGCTACTCAACATCACATAATGCAGAGGCAGAATCCACAGCCTTGTTCGACAGGTAAAGCCCCTCTCGGAGACAGTAGAGAAGAGTACCTCCTCCCCCGGTCGAATTGACAAGGTCAGCTCAATCACTTTTCAGAAGTAGGAAACCTTATACCGCCAGGAAAAAATGATTATAGTTAAGCCTTACTGTACACAATAGGTATATTCTTGAAAAGTTATAATGAATAGAGTATTTGTAAATGGAATCATATTAGCATGTATTATGGAGGCTCACTCTATAAAGGAATGCTGTGGTGAATCGCTTTATAAAATGAAAGGAAAATTTGTTATGCAAATAACTACCTTTTAATTTATCTGTTTTAAAGTCAGGGTTTTCATGCATTGAGTCTTAAAACAGAGCACACCTGCCTATCCCCTCCAGCTCTGCACACTGTGGGCCAAATAAACATTTGTTTCCCCTCCTCTGAACTCCTCAAACACCTAACAAAACAAACAGACAAAAAAAAAAACAAAAACAAAAACAAAAAAAACCACCTCTCCTGTTGATATAGAACATTTCACCTTGGAGTATAGACGTCGAATTGTCAACCTTTTCTGTACAGAGCCAGAGAGTAAATATTTTTGGCTTTATGCGCCATCTAGTCTCTGTCACAATGACTCACCGGCTTTTTGTAGCCAGGAAGGTGGCCTTAGATGATGGTAAACGAATGGGCATAGCAGCGTTCCCATAAAACTTTATTTGTGGACCCTGAGATTTGAATTTTGTAGCATTTTTACATGACAGGAAGTATTATTATTCTTTTGATATTTTTTCAACCATGTAAAAATGTAAATTAGCTCAAGGTCAAAAACACATGATGGGCTGAATTTGGCCCACTGGCTGTAGTTTGTCAAACCCTGATATATACATTTATATCTATATCCTATCTCCCCCTAATAGTTTATAAACTTCTTAAGGGGAAGGGTTGTAGTTTAGTGGACAGAATATAGGCCTAGTAGTAGATGAACCTGGATTTGAATCCAAAATATGCTACTTTCTGAGTGTCCTGTTTCCACATCCGTGGGATGGGAGTCACCAGAGTTACTCCGTGGGGTTGTTTTGTATTAATGCGTAGACGCTGACACACAGTAGGTGTCCAACGAATGGCAGTTGTTGTTATTTTTTCTTAGATTCTCTACAATGCCTAGCTCGGGCTCAGCAGGCAGCTAGGAAATGTTTGTTGGATGAATGAAGACATGCAAATGACCTGCCCTCAGCATTACTCTGGTTGATTTCCTCAGGGAACGAGCAGGAGACAGAAGGAGCCATTTAAAAGGATCAATTAACTTCCCACTCAGAGGTGCCCTGACTTCTCAGCAAACTCAGCCCGAGATAGCGCAACACACCTACACTAAGAGGTCTGATTTATTTAAAATCCAATAGAGGGCAATGGTGCACCCCAAACCATCAATTCCATCTCGTAACTTTTCTTTGCATCTTGAGTTCTGGTAACCTTTAACTAGACAGCTTCGGTGATTGTCTTCATTGTCTCTCATGAGTTTTAAGGCACATAAAGTTTAACATTTCAAAGACTCAAACCTTTAAAATACAGAATTGCTTAGATGCCAAAGAATTCGCGGTCATCTTCTCCTACACACTGTCTGATGCTTAAATTCCTTCTGAGCAGCCTGGAGGGGTGGTTCCCATTCCCCCAGAGTGGACTTCCCTCACTCCTGCTTGGACTCTGGGTTAATGATCCTGTATTGAAACCCCTACTGTGTGTTTTTCTTTGCTTTGCATCTTACATCTGTGTTTGGGGCCTTTCTGCCTCGGTTTATTACCTCTTATTGGGCATTGGACATAGGAACAGGAAACTGAGAAAGATTACAGATGGCCCTTCTTGAAAATTTGTAAGCATAGAAAGGACAACTATCTTACGGCTCACCTGTGAGCTGCTGCTTAAATATTCTTCTAGAGACCCAAACCAATCTATTCTGAAAATAAAGTGGGAAAGTGAAAAAAAAAAAAAAAAAATGGTGGGCCTCACCAAGAGACCAAGGAGTAGCCTTTCCCCATTTTGGGCTCTCAGATGACAATATTTTTGCTTTATTCTAAACCAGCAGACACCCTGCTTAGAGAATACCTCTTAATCAGCTGGTCATGTTGGAAATGTTACCCTTCTTACTGAATGTCTACCAAGGCTTACATATTCCTTTACTGTGCCTGGTCTTGAATCACTTCTAACTCATCTTCCGGAGCCTTTAAAATAGACTCTCACATTCTTTTCTGGTAGGGTCTTGCTTCTGGTTTTCTCTAGAGATGCGGCTCTGTGGCTAGGTGCAGAGGGTGGCGTGGGAGTTGGAATCATGGCAGCTACAACCAACTCATGCAGGGCCTCCTGGGCCCCCCACCAGTGCTTCACCACTTAAAGTGTGCAGGTAGCTATGAACTTAGGGGTGGTCATCAGGGTCCTCTGCTTTACTTATTTACTTTGAGATGGAGTCGCCCTGTCACCCAGGCTGGAGTGCAGTGGCGCAATCTCAGCTCACTGCAACCTCCACCTCCCAGGCTCAAGCAATTCTCGTGCCTCAGCTTCCCGAGTAGCTGAGATTACAGGTACAGCCCACCATGGTCTGCTAATTTTTATATTTTTAGTAGAGATGGGGTTTCACCACGCTGGTCAGGCTGGCCTTGGACTCCTGACCTCAGATGATCACCTGCCTCGGCCTCCCAAAGGATCCTCTGCTTTAGAAGATTTACAGCCAACAGTTCCTCTGCTTAATTGGACCTCCCAAGTCAGAGATGCAGGACCATTTCTTTTTTTTTTTTTTTTTTGAGATGGAGTCTCGCTCTGTCCCCCAGGCTGGAGTGCAGTGGCGCAATCTCCACTCACTGCAAGCTCCAGCTCCCGGGTTCACGCTATTCTCCTGCCTCAGCCTCCCGAGTAGCTGGGACTACAGGCGCTGGCCACCACGCCCGGCTAATTTTTTGTATTTTTAGTAGAGACGGGGTTTCACTGTGTTGGCCAGGATGGTCTCGATCTCCTGACCTTGTGATCTGCCCGCCTTGGCCTCCCAAAGTGCTGGGATTACAGGCGCAAGCCACCGCGCCAGGCCAGGACCATTTCTTCTCAGGTTTGAGCTCCCAGGAGAACAAACAGCCTTCTCACGAGGACCTGTCCTGTTTGCACAGGTGATCCCTCCAAGAGATAAAAACATTTCTGGCTTTACTGCATCTAAAGATAGCAAAGACACATAAAATATACCCCCAGCAAAACCATTTCTGGCTAGTTGGCTGGGATTTTAGTGTCCTCTAAAAGCCTCCATTTTCGGTGATTTTGCACATACAGGGCATTTTTGTTTTTCTCTTGTCCCCAGGTGACTCATTATTTTCCCCTCCCAGCCCCAGGAAGCATAAATCCCCCGGTATGAGCGGCAGGGGTGAACACATGGAACTAGAGGGGCCTCTGCAGCTTGTCTGAGAATTATAATTCATCAGCGGCTCAGCTGCTGATGCAAGTCTTGGAGACCATGAGGATGGTGTTTGAACAGCAGCCCCAGGGTGCTCGCCACTCCCATCCGTTCCTGTCCTGTGTGCAGGTGTGTTCCCCGAATAACGATTCATCCTCTGGCTGCTTCACTTTTGCTGAAAGCCGCCAACAGCGCTGTCTCCGATGACAGGTGACTAATGGGCAGCTGGTTCTTGAGTGAGATACCGAGGCGTGGGCAGGAGAGGTGTGCTGTTCTCTCTTCCCCGTCTGGGAACGGCCTCAGGCTCAGCCCACAGTCACCTTCTGTGAGGGTGGCTTTACCCGCCCTTGCGTTCTAATGCTTCTCTCTACCAGGGCCCCTCCTGCAGACCCTTGGCCGGCTTCTTGGGGTTTCCACCCAACATGGGATGCCCAGCCCTGCCAGAACCCCATGGCCTTGCCTTGTGAGTTCTTCCTAGTTTCCAAATGGGAACAATCTCCCCCGTCAGAAGGTTTTCAGGTTTGGGAGCCAAATAAATACGGTATTTTTCAGACGTATGGACACACTTTACACAACTGGTGAGTCCTTCTAAATCTCTTATATCCTTATTTAATCAAATTGCTGTTCTGCAGGTTCCTGTCTGTCACTGTGGATTATGGAGATTTCATTGGTCTCAAGGATGTTTTTCTCTTTTTTAATCAGCTCCCTTTTTTCCTGCTTAAGGTTTTTTGGGTTTTGGAGGGAGGGGTAGTGAAGGGAGGGAAGTAGAGAAGGAAGAAGACAAGTCAGGAGACTGTCCCCATGCAGGGCCTGTCCCCTCCCCTGCCTGTAACTTGGGTGATGCCCAAGGCAGAGCCAGCCACTTCTTCCTTCTTATGCGTATTTATTAACTTGCTCTTGTTTAATCAACGCCAGTCTGGCTTATATAATCTAACTTTTTTTTTAGTGCAAGACGCATCACATGAAGTCTCATTTGTCCTCAAACTTTTTGTAAGAAAAGTATCTTTCTCTTTAAGTATAATGTATATGTTCTGTTAAACTCAAGCACATTTGATTCTTTTTTCCCTAATTTGCCACTCTCTGCAAGGCGAGGCTTGCCTACCTCAGTGGGAGGTTTACTACGGGACTTGGGTATCACACAGACCTGGCTTCAAACTTTAGGCTCTGCTGCTCACTTCGTAGCCGGAGAACCTTAGTTTATCTTCTTCGTGCCTCAGTTTCTTCACCAGAAATGCAGATAAAAATCCTTAGTCCCCAGTGTTGCAGGGAAGAGGACGTAGAATACTTGGTTCCACTGCTCAGTGGCTCTTTCTTCAAAGCATTTTTGCATTCTGGTTATCCACCATCGTTTCTTGTAGAGACAAATTCAAAACTGTTTTTACAGAGTGTAAGGCCACCAAGCGTATACTACTTTTCAGCCTCTCAAGCACCTATTTTTCCTCACTTTCCCTGGGCAGGCGCTAGCTTCTCCCTATTGCCTGTGGAGTCCTAGCTGCAGTGTTATCAGAAAGTATGACACTAATCAAGACAATTCAGTGAGGAAAGACAGAAGACAGCACTAACCAAGGGGAAGGGGGAGAAATGGTGGATGGAGAAACAGAAAACTAACCAGGCTTCTACAATTTGCCATCCACGCAGAGCTCAGTCACTGGGATGCTACCTTTGAGGGGACACACACCACCCAGACTTTGCCAATGCCTAGAAACGTGAACCAGCTAAGAATAAGTTACCATGGATTGATATGGTCTATTAGGTGCCAAGAACTTTACAAACGGTCACCCATTGCAACATTTATTATTGTTATTATTATCATCCTTCACATTTTATAGGTGGGAAACGGAGGCAAGAGATTCAAGTACATGTCTGTTGGCACCTAAGGCTGTGTATTCTCCTCACTTTGCCGCTCTGCCTCTCCCGCTATGAGCAACATAACCAAATCCCTCCTACTTGGTCAGGATGACTGCCCACTAGCTTAGGCCCTCTCAACCTTCCTGGGTGGCTGTCCTTTAGCCAAAAAATTGACAAGAGCAATTTTCACATACCCAGGAAATTCAAGCCCATTACTTCTTGGTCAAAGAGGTAAAGACTGCAATCAACCCGGCAGACCTCAGACCAAGCAATCATGTGCTTTAAGGCAATTGCAGAAATGGAAACAATCTCAGCTAACAGACTTACAAACTGTCGCTCTTTTCCTTTTCTTCTGCCGGTCCCCCCCTCTCCCCCCCCCCCGGTCTCTCTCTCTCTCTTCCTCTTTCTTTCTCTCTCCTTCTGTCTGTGTCTCATTTGTCACAGTTCTCTTACCTTTCCCTTCATCAGCTTTCCTCACAATATATTCTGCTTTTTCCAAGTTTTCTTTCTCCTTGAAACATTAATAACTTACCATGAATCCAGTTAGAGAAAGTGTATCTCGCATACTTCCACTTTTAATTCTCTGACACTTTTCTTATTAAAATGACACCATGAAAACATCAATCCAAAACAGCAAAAATAAGACAAAAAGAGACCACCAACCTCGCTGGAAATGCTACTTCGAGCCTCACTCTGCTGCTAGACTGATGTATCACTTGATGTTTCCTCATTTTATTCTTATTGTTTCCTAAAGCAATAACAATTGTCTGCAGAAACACCTCGAATCCTGCTGGCAAAACCCAAACATAAGTGAAGCATTAAAAATACCGCCCCCCACCCCTGAATCAGAAATCATTTAATGAACCCCATCAGAAGGGTGGAGGGTGGGGTGGGGGTGGCGGGGGTAGATGAGAATGACAGTCGAGAGAGACAGACAGACAGACAGACAGACATTTTACAAATCTCCAGGCTTCATTTTCTTTTACTTCTCATTTTCTATTCACATCATGATTTCCCCCGGAATGTATCACCAGGATTTTATGGTGCCCTCATGTTCTCTTTTTTTCCCTCTTCCCTTCTGTTCACTTAATGTTTGTTTTTATTGATTTGGGCTCTGAAAGCACGGCTTATTTATCATGGATTTGAAAGCCTCCATCTTCTTGCTCTGTTTTCGCCAGGGCTGTGACATTGTTCACAAATGCTGCAAATATGCTCAGCGCCCCCTCTCCTTTTCCTCACTGCCTGTGCCCTGGGCTACCTTAATTCTCATCTGGGCAAAGCACAAAAGTGTCAGCAGAGGACGGCATGACCACAATTACTTTAATCTTGCTGTCACTTTTACTTACGCTCCCAAGCCCTCATTTGTTGTTGGAATGCTGGTAATTTTTTTAGCTCAGTGATCTCAAAGCTTGCAAAAGTGATCATCTATCCACAGAGAAGCTCCCCTTGCTTCATTCGATAAGTCTATCCCAGAAAAGTGGGAGGGCCTGACATTTTTACAAGTAAAGGTACTAAAAAAATGCCAGTATAAGGGACAATATGGCAAATTCCTTTCATCAAACGAATTATAATATTCTTATTTTTGGGAAACTTAGTTCTTTCTAATTTGAGTTTGGTTCAACTAAGGAACATCTCTTGTATTTGTCTTGTTTAAAACAGTTACCTTTCTTTTTACTTTTGTTTTGATGAAATAGTGCCCCTATCCTAGATTCTCAAAGTTGGAAGTGACCCAGAAAGTCAGTCGTTCCCTAATTCATTGAGGTGATAGAGAATGGGCATCGGGGACGGCTGGGATTGGAAAGAGTGAGCTGACAGCTTGGTGAATTGTTTACATTGAACCAAAAGCTCTTTCAGCCTGAATTCTGTGCTAAGAACCACAATAAGAAAGAAAAAGAAAGAATGAAAGAAAGAATGAAAGAACGAACAAAAGAAACAGAAAATGAGAATCCCAAATCCCAAATTCCCGTTTCTAAGCTGAAATAACCCCAGGGTCCTCGACCACCCTCCATGTGACAAGGTTCCAACTCCTTGATCTCCTGGTCGTTTTCCTCAGGTCTCCTCTCAGTTATTCAATGTTTTTCTCAAAATACAAAATACACTATTTAGACTTGAACCCAGTATTCAAGATATGGTCTGAGCTGGGCTGAGTAGAATAGGATGATTTAATCACTTCATTTGTACGTGAGGATTTTGTAATTGTGTTACATTGTTGGCTGGTTTTTGTTTGTTTGTTTGTTTGTTTTTTGAGATAGGGTCTTGTTCTGTTGCCCAGGCTGGAGTGCAATGGCGTGATCACGGGTCACTGTAGCCTTGACCTCTGGGGCTTCAGAGGTCTCCCGCCTCAGCTTCCCGAGTAGCTGGGGCTACAATCGTGTGCCCCCACACCCAGCTGCTGTTTGGGAATTAAGCAACAACAGCTACAACAAAAGCCCGGTGCTTCCCAACATGAAGATGGTCAAGCTGGACCTCTCCACCTCTGCAATGGGTTTCTTGAAACCAAAATGCACGGCTTCACATTTAACCTTTCTGACTTTCATCTTGTTTTTGTTCTCCCCCTTTAGCCAATTTCTCAGCCTATCACAATTCATTCGGGCATGGATTTGTACTCCTAACCCTCTGGTTATATCTTTCAACTCTTCTTTCATAAGTGAACTTCATGCCTTTTTGGTTTTTGTTTTATAATAAATGGAAGATGGACTTTTGAGTCAGGTAGGGCTGGGTTCAAATCCTGACTCCTTCATTCATGCAAGTTGGTTATCTTTGAACTCGGTTTCTTTACCTAAAGACCTCCTCCAGGTTGTCACTGAGCACCCTTTAATCAACACTCTGCGTATCAACTTGAAACCTACCCAATTAAGTAGTTATCCTTCAGCCTATCTGTCTTCATTCTGCTCTCTAGGGTGTCATGCAAAGCCTGGCTGAAATCAAGCTGTGCCGTGCCTGTGGCCCTTTCCTTATATGTCACTCTAATAACCCCACAGGAAAAAGAAAGAAACTGTAACAGGGTCAACTCTTCCTTCAGGACCATATTTGGGGAGATGCCAAGTGGAAGAAACTCGTCTTTTCACTTACTGTCCCTCTTTGGCATTTGCTTTTCCGCTTTCCTCGACCTCTTTTGCAAGCCATAGACTTTCCTTTTGTGAGGCAGCTGTCACCTTAGCTACTGTGTTCCTGTTCCTCCTCCACCCTATTCTCCTTGCTTGATGGAGCAAAGGCTCCTGTGTGTTGAAGCTTTTGACACACAACTTTCTTTCTTTCCTTTTTTTTTTTTTTTTTTTTGAGACAGGGTTTCGCTCTGTTGCTCAGGCTGGAGTGCAGTGGCACAATCTCGGCTCACTGAAACCTTCGCTTCACAGGCTCAAGAGACTCTCCTGCCTCAGCCTCCCAAGGAGCTGGGATTACAGGCGCCCGCCACCACGCCTGGCTAATGTTTGTATTTTTACTAGAGATGGAGTTTCACCATGTTGGCCAAGCTCATCTTGAATTCCTGACCTCTAACGATCCACCTGCCTCGGCCTCCCAAACTGCTGGAATTACAGACGTGAGACACCATACCTGGCCTTGACACACAACTTTCTGAGGGTCATTTTTTCCATTTAGAATTCGTTAATGTCATGTTTGTCACATGACCTCCAAGAACCACTCAAGTCTGTCTTGTCATTTCAGGCCTTCAACAATCTTTCTCCACATCCTGTCTGTCAAAATTAACTTTAGAAAATCACCTGCACCATGCAAACATGCTTCCTTTGTTCTCTAAGCACCCCATTGACATCCTTGTCTCTGTACTGGTCTTCCTTCTCCCATCAAACTCACATTGCTATGTATGGTCGTGCAGGTTGCTCACTGCACAAAGGCCTCAGGCTGAGGTTGCAGTAAGGGCTGAAATGCATCCAGTGCCCTTCTCATCAAGCTGTGAGTCCTGGTATGGGGCTGCATCTGTCTAGAACTAGCACATTTTTCTTACTTAAACAAAGGCACCGGGTCTAACTTCAATTGCTCCTTTAAAGCTTTACTCAGGGCCTGCCCCCCTCATACTCCATGGTCTCACTTTCTCTTATTTTTCCAGGGGACTTGACGTTATCTACCCCTTGCTCAGTGCTGCCGCCATCTGGGTAAGGTGGGCAAGCACATGAGCCTTGGAGTCAGGCTGCCAGCATTCACACCCTTCTCTACTACTAGTTTTCTGGGTGACCCTTAGCAAGTTATTTAACATCTCTGAGCCTCGGTTTCCTCATTTTAAAAACAAGGATGATAATAGTGCCTGCCTCATAATGTTCTTAGGAAGAATATGTGGAATATCCATCTAATCCACTTAGTATGGTGCTTGGCACATAGTAGGCACTCAATAACTTGACAGTTGTTAGCTATTGTTACTTTTTTTTTTTTCTTGAGACAGGGTATCATTCTGTGGCCCACACTGGAGTGCAGTGATGCAATCATGGTTCACTGCGGCCTCCAACTCCCAAGTTCAAGTGATTCTCCTGTTTCAGCCTCCCAAATAGCTGGGACTACAGGTGCATGCCACCACATCCAGCATTTTTTTTTTCTTTTGTAGAGACAGGGGTCTCTCCCTATGTTGCTCAGGCTGGTCTTGAATTCCTGGCCTCAAGTGATCCTCCTGCCTCAGCCTCCCAAAGTGCTGGGATTAAAGGCACGAGCCACTGTGCCCGGCCAGCTATTGTCACTTTTATGCATAGTCCTTAATAGCTAACAACTATTAAGACGTGTTGTGGCTCACAGGAAGTATGAATAAGAAAATGTATACCTCACCAAGTAGGGTTGTCAGATAAAATACAGAAAGCCCAGCTAAAGTTAATTTTCAGATAAGCAACCAATAGTTGTTTTAGTATATGTATATCCCAAATCTTTACTTTCTCCACAGAAATCTCAAAGTGGTAGACTGAAGCATCGTTAAGAGGAATAGCAAGGACTCATCTGACCTTTTCACCCTTTCATCTCAAATTTCCCTGCTGCCCCTCACCTCATGCAATGCCTGTCCCACAAGATTTCTTACATGAAAACCGGGGAGTGGGCTAGCCTTTGGGATAAGCAGTACGAAGGTTCTAGAATGAAGCCTTTAGACATTCTAGTGAAGGTTGTGGTTTGGAATAGAAGTATATAATCTCACTCATATATCCTGTGAGCCACAAAATGTTGTACCTTCTGTTTTCTCTACCTTTCTCGTGTTATTTGCTGCTTTTAATATTGTGTGGGTCAAAAGGTATGCTTTTACCATTATATATTATGGAATACTGTGTGTTTTGATAAATAAGTTTTATATATTGGAATTTCTGTTCTTATAAGGGAATTTTTCTTAAAGTCCGTATTTGTGGTAAAGCAGAAATCTTCTAAACTCTCTTACATATTCAGACATTTCTCTTGTGATTACTCTGGCATTTTACATTGTTACTCTCAAATTCGCCATCTACTTTCTCATGCCTATAACTGGCCAAATTTTTCCATGCTTGGCATCTGCACCACAGCAAAAAGTTCCTGGGCACCAGCCCCAGTAAATTATTACTAGTCTCATCGTGTAGTCACCAGGTTGACATTTACTTGTACCACCCATGTATCTAGTCCTGATGACAAATAATCCTTGAATTGGCTTATAATACTCAATCCTTTCTTTTTTTTTTTTTTTTTTTTTTGAGACGGAGTCTCGCTGTCGCACAGGCTGGAGTGCAGTGGCGCAATCTTGGCTCACTGCAGGCTCCGCCCCCTGGGGTTCACGCCATTCTCCTGCCTCAGCCTCCAGAATAGCTGGGACTACAGGCGCCCACCACCTTGCCCGGCTAATATTTTGTATTTTTAGTAGAGACGGGGTTTCACCGTGTTAGCCAGGATGGTCTCAATCTCCTGACCTCGTGATCCGCCTGCCTCGGCCTCCCAAAGTGCTGGGATTACAGGCGTGAGCCACTGCACCCGGCCCGACTCCATCCTTTCTTTATATGATCTGCACCATCCTAGAACCTTGTCTCTTCCTGGAACCATTTCAGAGGAAGTTACAAAACCACCAACAGTACCAAATGTGGTTGTTGTTTGAATGATCTTCTCTCTTTAATAGCCTTTCGTTCCAAGTCCTCCATTAGTGACTCCTTGCACAGATTCTTCTCTCTCCTTCCTCTCTCTGTACTTCCAGGAATTGGTGATTTCTCCCCAGGTTCGTTTTCAGATTTTCTGCTGCTTAACTTTGCAAGGCTGTCTTGCCCACCTTCTCTCTCTCAGGAGTATCCATACGCTTTGTGTATTCGTTCAACAAACATTTCCTGTGCCCCACTCTGTGTCAAGCCCTGTGTAGAGCATGAAGATCCAGTGTGGACTAGACAGCCCATCTTAAGACCTCAGACAGTTCAGTCTTGCAGGAAAGACAAACAAGTCAGCCAAGCCAGTGAGATCAGTGTGATAAAGGAACCACACCTCAAGTGGTTCAGGAACCCAAAGGGCAGGCTCCTAATCTAGCCTAGGACGGAGACAGGTGCAGGAGGGATTAGTGGAAGCTTCCCAAATGGCGTGACAATTGAACTGAGTCTTGCAGACAAGTAGCTAGGCAGAGTAGAGAGCTCATATGTGACACTCAGAGAGAATGGTGTGTGCAAATAGGAGTTGGGGACCCAACTGGTTCAATCATGGACTGGCAGGAGATGGGATCAGTGATTGGACTGGGGGCAGGTCATGGAGGACATTGAAAGCATGCCAAGGACTTTGGATTTCATACCAAGGATGACGGGAAGTCATTGGACATTTGACAACATTTGCATTCAGGAATGTTTAATCAGATGGCAGTATGAAGGACTGGAGGGCAGGGTGAACTGAAGATGGAGAAAGCATCGCAGTAGTCTTGGCTAGTAATATTGAGGGCCTGAACTACAACAGTGACAGACCATGCTCTTTCTTTTGACACTGGGTCTTTCCACATGTTTTTATCTCCATAGTAAGCACTTTACAAATTATCTCATTTAAGGCATGCGAAAATCTCAAAATAAGAACTGCTATTGTATCCAGCTGACAGATGAGGAAAGTGAAGCTCAAAGGGGTTAAACAATCGCCCAAGTTCATATGTATCAAAAAATGGTGGAGCCAGGATTCAAACTCAGCCTGTGCACTTAACCAGTATTCTCCCGTGTCTTAACTCAAGGGAATCACTGTGAATTATGACCAGTTGGAAGGGGGCTAAAAGACAGAAAAGAGTCTAGAATAGTGTTATCCAACAGAAATAGAATGCAAGTCACAAATTCCAGCCACTGTGCCATTTTAAATATTTTGGTAGCACATTAAAAAGTAAAAGAAAATTATTTATAATAACTTATTTAACCCAATATGTCCAAAATATTATCATTTCAATATGAAATCAATATAAAATATTATTGAGCTACTTTGCATTATTTTTTCCAAACTAAGTCTTTGAAATCTGTTGTGTATTTTACACTTACAGCACATTTCAATTTGGACAAGCCACATTGAAGTACTTGGGACAGCATAGGTCTAGAATGACTCTTGGGTTCCTGCTGGGGGCATTAGGGTAGATGTTGGTAGCATTTTCTGAGATAAGGGAATAGAGAAAGAGGAGATAATTAAAGGGGTGTTTGAAATGCTTGTGAATGATCTATGTAGAGACTCCCAGTCAAGGGTTGGCTATGCAGGTGTAGAACTCAATAAAAAAGTCGGGGTAGAGCTATAAATTTGGGTGCTATTCCAATATAGATGATTGTGAAAACCCTGAGTAAGAAGGAATTCACCTAGAGAGATTATGTGGCAGGACTGAGCCTTTGGAGACAGCAGGGAGGGATGGGACACCTTGGTCAGGTGGAGGAGTTCATTTGTGCAGCAGGAGACGCATCTCCCCTTTGAATGGGAAAGAAGGAGGACAAGGATGCAGAAGGTAAGTTTGTACAGGTAAGGAAGGTGAGGAGAGGCAGGAAGTAGGTGGCTTTCTAATATAATGTTGGCAGGGGTTCTCAGCTCATTCTATTGTCTTTCTTCTCTTCCATAGAAAAGGGAATGCTAGCTTTTAACCATGACTATTCATAAAATCTATACAAAGAGGCAAACAAAATGTAAATATTTGTCCAGCCAGGGACAAAAGCCAAGATGAACACTCCTTTTTCATGTCACTCCACTCATTCCCTCCTCTCTCTCTCTTTCTCTCTTTCCCTCTGTCTCTCAGGAAATTGCAAAAATAGTACAGAGGTCCCCTGTACTCTTCACCCCACTTCCCCTAATGGGGACATCTTACATCACCATAGTACAGAAAGCCAGGAAACTTATATTGCTACAATACCATTAAATAGACTTCCATCTTCTCTTTTACAACTTCCTAGCAGGAAGTATCCTTAGTAAAAAGCATAAAAATCTGTGAGATGTAATGTTCAACCAGGCCAAGAGCTTTATGTGTGTTCAGGAGGTTTTATCTCTGTAACTAAATGACATGCATCAAATACCACACTAAATGCCACCTAAATGCTCAGGTAAAAATTACCTTCTTATGACCATATATAATTGCACCAACGTTATGTGGTTAGACCAAGCTCTTCACTGTCTGTTTGGCTTTATCTCATTATGGAGAAGAGCAAAGATGAACAGACAGCTCTGTTGTTCCCATCAGCATCTATAATGAGGAATGTGTGACTCAAAAGAGAGCAGCAACGTGCCCAAGCCTGCACTACTGTACAAACCAGGTCTTCCTAACTTTAGAACTCAAGCTCGGTTTATGACATCGCACTATCTCTTGGTAAATGGCTACTTCATACCCCTGTCTATACAGCAGGAAAACCAATGGATTAGGAGGGAGTTAGTATTCAGATGGGTGACTCCAATTCAACTTTCAAGTGGGGAGGAACCCATAGCACCCAACACAGTAGGCTCCTCCATAAATGCCAGGGATTTAATCAATTCAGCTTACTAAACAAACAGACTCAAAGAAGTTGGGCACGTTCCTTAAAAGCAGAATCAAGCAAAGAAAGTTCTGAGAAATCTCTGTGCTTCAAGGAAACAAAAGCCAATGAGAGAATATTAAGCCAACTTGAAGGGAACAGTGGCTATCCATCTGCCTCTGCCAAGGTTCAACCAAGGTGAATAACCCATTTATTAGCAAAGAGTGAGAGAAGTCCCAGTATTTTCATGTTAAGTGGCAATTTGTTAATGGGTAAACATGGAATGAATTCCTTTCTCCCTTGGAGATAAATGAGCTCTGGTTCTCAAAAAAACAATATTTCTGGCAAGAGATAGAAGACCAAAAAAAGAGAGATGTTTCATCCATTAAGATTTGGAAAGCAAAGGAAATAAATGTATTTCTGGAATCTGGGTGAAAGGAGTTTGGCCTCGACAGTTTCTGAGCAGCCGAAGAAGGAAAATGGTAGCAGGAAGAGGCAGGAACATGGGTGGTCAGATGCCTTTAGGGACAGTGATCTCTCTAATGATATTTCTCCCATCTGGGCTCCCTATTTATTTGTGGACCTGCACCTTCCTACTTACGTTTCCACTTGTGGTATCCATAGTACCAGTAAGAAAATAGTTTTTGTCAAATCCAGGAAGGCAGGCCTGAGAGCAATTTGCAGCTGTGAAGACAAACTATAGGATGAAGGAGATAGAAGGACAGGGTCCCCTTACCCTGTTGTAGCCATTGGGAAGGGGCCTGAGCCCTCAAGTGGCGAGACAGGGCAGCACACGGGGGATGGAGGAAAAGAGCTGAAATCAACTTGGCCCCGGAAATGGCCATTATCAAGTAGTCAGGAGTGAGAGGGAAAAAAAAAGTCATGCCTTAGATCGATCGGGCCTGGACAGACCAGGGTTGAAATCCAGCCATGAGATCAGTTTCGTTTACCTCCCCCATGATGATGTGATTAGGCCATTCATATCCGATCCTGACCATCTGTTTGGGGAAGAAAAGATGCAGCCTGCATTCTGAAATCTGGGCAGATGCTTAAAAAGACCCTGCTCTCCATTCAGACAACAGGAATGCCACCAGATGTGACTTAAACATGCCTCCTTTTCAGCTGTTTAAATGTGAGCAATTCCTCACATCGCTAGCCCACTGCAAGGGACTGTTTTTTTCAGGGTCTTTCAATCCCAGCGCTGATTCACATCACAGGTATTCCCATAAAAGCTCCACAAATCAACAATGAAATAAACCCAATGCCGGACCGACTTGCATATGCCGGCAGGTCGAGAGGGTGGGAGGTCCAGTCAGGGCACTGTGCCTCACCATCACTTTCCACTACAGAGAAGGTAAGTGGGGATAGCACGGCCGGCGGGGCAGAATTAAAACGTGATCAACGTGGCATCTGCTTTTTCTTCTCTTTTCAGCTTTCACAGAAGTGAGCATGAAAAAAAGAGAAGAAGAGGGAAGGAAAAATAAGGAGAGACAAGTTCCTCTCTGGGAGAAGCAATTCTAGTCCTGAATTCTCAACTGTGCATTCCACCTCAGAAAGCCAGTGACCGCCTCTGCTGAGCACAGGGTGACAAACTGGGCTGGATCCAGGCTGGAGCCAGGCAGTGGGTGGCAGCTTCTGCCTCAATCTTTCTGCAGTCTCCCTTCCCCATTCCAATCACGATAAATATATTTATACTCACTTGATTATGTCAGCCAGACAATACTCCCCTAATTGGCAGTGATCAGGGTTCCAGAATTGTTTGGGCAAACCTGCTGTCTCTCTATCAGGCAAAGCGATAAGGGGCCGCTAATGCAGTCCCCATTAACAATTTCCAGTGGAAAAAAACCCAGTCCCCCGACTCATGCATGGCAATGAATTTTCCAAACAGCTCCTGAGAGCCAGAGATTGAGGAACTCAGACTTAACATGAACCGGTCCAGCATAGAATGCTTTTATGACTCTTCTCCACCCCCGGGTAGAGCATGTAGAAAACACCATAGCCACTTCCTTATGCTCAAGGTTCTTTTGTTCTTTTGCTTTTTTGCTCTTTTCCTTTTTCTTTTTTTTTTGTTGGGCTTACAGAGCTAACTGTCATTTTTGGTTCTTGGTTCTTTGTAAATTTTGGGGACATCTGGCACACAGTTTATTTCATTTGCTAGCTCTGGTATTTGTAGATATGCACACTCTCTGCTGCGTGTGCATGTTAACACTTCACATGTATAATTTATGCATACATAATTTGGAGCTTGAGAGGATAGGCTCATTTTGATGTTTAAGTGTAACTACATAGCACCAATTCAATTATAAGTAATTACTCAATAAATATTTACCAAATGAATGAATATACCAAAAAGACAAATATGCAACTGTCATTCATTTATTTATCAGACATTTCAATACCTAGTGTGTACCAGGCACTGTGCTAGATGCTGAGTATTCAATGATGCGTACCCACAGTTCCTTTCCTCAGGGAGCTCACAGTTGAAGGATAGGAGGTAGACACATAAATAGACAATTGTAAGACATTATGGAGACACAGTGACTGAGCCCTATGCAGGGTAGCATGGAGCTCCAGGGAGGAAGCTTGGTCCACCTATGGGAGGGGCTGAGGCCATGGAGAGTCTCCTGGAGGTGATGAGCCTACTAAGAGGGGAGGTAAAGGCTCCAGATAATGAGGACAGCACAACCAATGGCAGGATGCAAGAACTGATAGGGTGTTGTGGGGAAGCAGCAAGGCAGAGATGAAGTCAGGGACTCAGGGGGTACCGGATCTGGGGGGGCTTGGTGTAGAGTAAGGGAGAGGAGCTTCAGCTATCTCAATTAGGGCAAGAAAACACAAACAACTTTCATTCGTCCAAAATGCCTCTGGGTTGCACCAGAATTGGTACACGTACACCTCAAAGCAGAATTTGGACTGGCCTCAGAAGCACGGCTGGAGCACAGGAAGATCTGAGGCCACATGCTGAATCTGTCATTAGGGAGATGAGCAAGAGTTAGCTTCTTTCTTGGTAAGTTGAGGAGGTGGACTTGGAGGGCTCCAAGCTTTTACATCTATGCCGCCTGGATTCTTTGAGGTTTGTGTACAGGCCACACTTGGGCCCATTCCAAGTCCAAACTGGGGTGCTAAAGGAATGAGGCTGATTCCAAGCAGCACACAGGATCACAATATCACTGTCTTACAGTGCAGAGACAGGTAGGCACATTGAGGCACAATTTCATATGAATCCCTAATAAGTATTCACAGGAATGTGATGCATGATGGAGACATCCCATTGTCCCCAGCCTGGGTCAGGGTCTCATGATCTCAAGTCTGAAACATGTCCAATTAATTTGGAGCACTGATCCCTGCTAGATTTAGTTTCTCAAAAGCACTGTTCAGCTCACATCATTTCTACTCAAAATCTCTTAATAATTCCACCTTGCTTGTAGAGTGAAGTCCAAAGTCCTTAGAGTGGCATGGCATTCAAGGTCATCCTCAGCCTATCCCCACCCTGCCTGCCGTAACCCCCACCTGTGCTTTCATTCACAAATGTTCCCACCACTCTGCCTTTACTCACTCTAGCTCCTGACTCTCAGGTCCAGCTCAAATTCAAATCCATCTCCTTTAGGATCACTGTCTTGTTACTCCTGCCCTCTTTTGAACCAGTGCAGAGCTTACTGACTACGTCGTTCATTGGTGACTATTAACTTCACTTTGTGGTTTGAGTTTTACTTCTCCAGCTACCTTGTAAGCCCCAGAGGATGGGAACCGAGCCTCACTCCTCTTTGCAGTCTATGGACTTAGCACATTGTCCTGCTCACAGTAAATATTTGTTGATGAATGGGTATCCTACATTGTAACTTCTTTTTTTTTCTCTGAGACGGAGTCTCGTTCTGTCACTCAGGCTAGAGTGTAGTGGTGTTTAATCTTGGCTCACTGCAACCTCCGCCTCCCGGGTTCAAGTGATTACCCTGCCTCAGCCTCCCGAGTAGCTAGGATTGCAGGCACCCACCACCACGTCTGGCTAATTTTTTGTATTTTTAGTAGAGATAGAGTTTCACCATGTTGGCCAGGATGGCCTCAAACTCCTGACCTCAGTTGATCCACCCACTTTGGCCTCCCAAAGTGTTGGGATTACAGGCATGAGCCACCACGCCTGACCACGCATTGTCACTTCTGTGAGGCTACTGCGTAAAACTCATGGAAAGTACGACGGTGGTGATTATTGTCACAGTGCTACTGCCCGAAGTTCTTTTTCCCTCTTGTAGGAAAAAAAGCGAATGTTGGAGAGAGAGGTTTGGTATGACTACTTGGGAGTAATGAGAATGTGAAACATTTCTCCCGCGACTTATAAACAGTATTTTACATGCATTTCTTGGGAGCTTAAAGTTCATCCAGAATGAGTATTTCATAGATCAAAGGAGCATATGTGCAATCCACCAGGAGGAATAATCACTCTGCTAAATTTAAAGGGAGAATGATTGAACACTCCAGCCTGAAAGTAGAGATGGCTTAACGTCACATGGCTGGAGAAGAACATGAGTGACTTACTTAATTTCTGGCCCCCTACGTTCAGTTTTTATGGTACATATGCCAGCGAGCAGCACGTGGGATTTTTCATAAAAGAGGAACTGGCATTAAATCAATAAGGAAAATCACCATTTCCCTACTGATCCAATGGCATTTAAGGAAGCTGAGCCCTGCCAATATGTACAACTGTGCAGAATTTGTAACCGGGCAGTGAAAACCACCATCTAAGCTGGCAGCTGTGACTTTCCCAGAAGTAGAGCTGCAGGGAGAAAAATAGCTTTTAAACTTCAGTTCCATTTTTGCAAATTGGATCTTTTCGTAAAAACTGTTTTAAGTCCAGGTTTGTTTGTTGTTTTCCTTTTCTTTCCTCATTAGTAAAGGAAATGACTATTTCTTTTTACCCACATGGAAATTTAATCATTTACTCGATAATTGAGAGTCAAACTTAGTTTTAGGGTCTAGGAATGGAGATGAGGACAAAAGAGACAAAATCCCTGCCTTCAGAAAGCTTACCTTCTAGTGGGGAGGCGGGGGAGACAATTAATAATCTTGAACCGCAGATATATACTATGCTAGGCATAGATAACTGAAATAATGCTAGCATCTCATATTTGAAAACACAATTGCCAGAAAATGAAAAATGAAACCTCCTGCATGAATACTATCTTAGCTCATGTATGTCCCATATATTAAGAAGTATTTTTAAAAGAATAGCTAGTAAGAAATACACACATATTGCTCTTTGCACATGAAGTTGGCCTTCCCTACTGACCTTCAGCAGAACGGATGTCTCAGAGGTGCATTTCTGAGAAATGGATTTGTGCCAACCTATATAGTTTCATTCTGGCACTATCTGGCACCATTGCCCTCACAGTTATCCATGCCAGAAATCTGGAGATGTCTTCTGGACTCCTCCATGTCTTTTCCTCCCCTTTCTCAAATCTGGCATCTTCCACTAATGGGTCTCTAAACATTGTATTTTAAATATACCTGAAAAAAATTTTTTTGACACAATCTCGCTCTGTCGCCCAGGCTGGAGTGCAGTGGCACAATCTCGGCTCACTGCAACCTCTGCCTTCTAGGTTCAAGCAATTCTCCTGCCTCAGCCTCCCAAGTAGCTGGGACTACAGGCGCATGCCGCCATGCCCGGCTAATTTTTTGTATTTTAGTAGAACGGGGTTTCACTATGTTGCCCAGGCTGGTTGTGAACTCCTGAGCTCAGGCAATCCACCTGCCTCAGCCTCCCAAAGTGCCGGGATTACCAGCGTGAGCCACTGCACCTGGCCTAAATATGCCTGAAATTGATTTCCATCTTTCCATCAGCCCTCCTTTGTGTGGGCTTTATAGTCTTTCCTCACAACCCCGGCTTCCTACTTCTCCTTCTTGACTCTAGGCTCAAATACCTCCATTCTCCCCTCTTCATTGTTTCCAGAGTGATTTGTACAAAACAGATCAGACTGTGCCATGTCTCTTCTTGCACCCTCCTCTGGCTCTGCATGCCTGCAGGATAAAGCTCAGGCTTCCTAGCCTGGCCTTGGCTGACCTGGGTAGCTTTATGACTCTGCTCCCTTCCTTGACCCCGTGCCTGTCACAGCAGCCCCATGTAAGGCATGTAAGGTTACCTAAATTTACAATGTGCAAATCATCCCTGGGTGTTTCTTCTTTGACTATTCTCCTTTTTGTACTCCTCAATTCTTGCCATCCTTTAATATGGTGCAAATGTTAACCTTCTCTGTAAAGCTGTTCCCTGAACTTAATCCTCCCTCCCTTCTGCCCCAAGGGCACCCTGGCCTCACCTTCTCATTTCAAGTATGGCACCCAATGGAAAGGCATTTGTAATGATTTGTTTGCTTGTGTGTCTTCTCTCCCAAGCTGTAAGCTCTTCCAGCTGAGAAGTATCTTCTTTGTGATCTTACAGCATAGCCCAGCCTCTGGCATACAGCAGTCACTTAGTAAATGTTGAATGAATAATGAATGAATGACCTATGGTCTCTTCTGGTTTGGCTTGTGCTAAACTATGCGTCTGAGAATTAGGTGGTTTTGGCAATACGATGGAGTGAAACCAACTGACAATATGATGGAACTCAACTTTGCTCTTAAGAATAAGAAGTTTTGGGGGTGCTTAGGCTGGAGGATTGCTTGAGCCCAGGAGTTCGAGCCTGCAATGAACTATAATTGTGCCACTGCACTCTAGCCTGGGCAATAGAGTGAGACCCTGTCTTGCAAAAATAACTAACTAAATAAATAATAAAAATAAAAACAATGGGTTTTAAACATTTGAGCTAATGGACCACAGATGATAAGGAATTTCAGTAACACATTTTCCTAGACAATATTTCTGTGTGTACTACATCTGGAGATGGTTCAAATAAATGACTAAAACATGTAAAACAGAACCATTAAGTAATCTAGATCAATTACTGCAAAAGAGAAACTTGAAGAGACTTAATAACGGTTTTTAACAAAAGACTGTACTCCAAGGATGGCTAAACATCCTCCTTCTCCACAAACACAAAATAAGAAGAAATGAGATGAAACCGCTTCAAAGATTAAAGTCAAAAACAAAAAGGAATTGAATGGTTTCCTGCCAGGCAGTGTAAACCCATTTCAAGTCACTATTACAGATAACTCACACTCGGAATTAGGCACAGCTCTAAATGCTTGCTATGTATTATGTCATCTAATCGATCTAATTTTCATAATGAACCCATGCAAGTTTGTTTTAATTTTATGATTCCCATTGTACAGGTGAGGAAATAGAGGTTCAAGGTGGTTAAGTAGCTTACCCAGGTCACACAGCTGAGAAACCATAGAGCTGAAATTCAAACCCAGGCTGGCTGGCTTGCGAGGTTTTGGTCCGACTTCTAAGCTTCCTGCCTTGCTAGGGGCTGACATAGATGTCAGACCTCTGTCTGGGGATGGAGGCCTAAAGCTAAGCTCAAGAAAGCTCGAGAAGTTCAAGTGGCTAGCTTAAATTTAAACAAGAAAATCCTTGAATATACAAATGATTCTTCATTGCCAGGGCAACCAGCTCTCTTGGGGTCGTTACATCAGTGTGTGTGTGTGTGTGTGTGTGTGTGTGTGTGTAGAGAAGTTAAATACCCATTTTTTGTATTCTTTATTCTGGTGAGCTGGCCTACCAGGTCTTGTCCTGCTAATGAGACAGTAAGTCGTTTTGACTTTTTTTTGGCTGTCAGCGCATGCACGGTTTCAGCATCCACATGTGTGTGTGTATTTATAAGACCTGACATGAATCGAGCCATATTTAGATATTATGACTTTACCTCCAGAGTGACGGAACTTACTCTGGGGGTTGAAGAGTCAGCATCTTCTTCCCTGTTATTTTTTCCAAGGCAAGCTTGTTTAGCCTGCCTCCGGGGCACACGCAGTGGGGTCACAGTCAGCACAGAATGGGGGCAGCGTGTTCTGCAATTCAAATGCAACTCAAATGCCTGTGCCAAAGAAAGTCAACACTCATCTGATGGGCAGCAGAGAGGAGGCTCAAACACTGAGCTGCACCCCGGCTGCAGGAGGCCTGGAGGCTGGTTCAGGAGAACCAGGCAGCCCAGCAGGAGCCCCATGAGAAGGGTGGGAATGAGTCACCAGACTTTTCAGGTTGACTGAGGTGATGTCTGTTGATTTTCTTTGAATTTAGATGTGCTATCAGTTCACACATTGGGCATAACGGGAAGAAGATGAGTGAACATTTTCTTGATAGTGCCTGACCTTCAGCAGGGTTGTGATAAGATGTGGGGCAAGATGTGACTCTGCAAGAATATGCTGGACAGTGTGTGTCCCCTAGCGTGTACCAAAGGAGCGGTGGCAGATGGACCCTCTTGGGAGAAAACAGTGTGACAGGCCCACTCTTTGTTCTCTGACAGACACAAGTTGGCCTGGGTGGATATTTACTATCTTAGGGCAAGGGGAGGAACTGCTAATTTGTCACACATTGTGCTCATGGTCTGGGAAAAGCACTTGCTTTTTTGACATTGGGTCCTCCACTATAACCAGATAGATTTTCAATGCTGTGGTTAAGAGTTAGGGTTTTAGGAGTTCATATAATCTCTCTGGCCTCAGTTTCCTCTTCTTTAAGATGGAAATAACAATGGTACTTATCCCCTTAGATAGGAATAAATACACTAATACATGTCAGGTACTTAATACATATCCAGCATTAAACTTGTATTTATATGAATGCATGCATCCTTATTTATACAACTTCATATTTATGGGAGGACTTACTCCAATGCTTGCTCAAGATAGATGCTTGGTAAATATTTGTCAAATATTGAAGGAGATAGAAGAATGGGTTTAGTGGGTTACTTGTATGGCTATCTGTTCTGACTTCTCAGTAACCTGTAATTCAAGGATAGACAGGTAAAACTGGATGTTAGATTTAATCTCTATTGAGCAATATTTCAAAAAAGGGGAGTTTTCTGCAATCATACATCTCTGAAGAATAGATGGAAATGGAGATGATGAGTTTGCATGAAGATTGTGAAGGAAATGGCATGAAGAATTGACTTGGTGAATGTCACATGTGAAGGACAGGCAGCAAGGGCAATGACTCTAAATAAAATAAAAAACAGGGTATAATATAATTAGAAACCTTAAAACTGCAAAACATATGTTATTTGTGAATCTACAAAAATAAATACATACAAAAAACGGAAGTCAAATCTCTGACCTGTATTTACCTTCTCTTGGTTGTTGTAATAATGATAGCTTAGAAATAGAAGTAAAATGAAAAGTATAATGTTTAGGAGCTGGTACAGTATGACAAGAATACCTTAATATTATATTAAATTATATAAAATTACCACTTTTGGGGTAAAAAATAGGGTCAGCTATTGTCAATATCTTCTATTTATTTTTATTTTTATTTTTTTAGAGACAGGGTCACACTCTGTGGCCCAGGCTGGAGTGCAGTGGTGCAACCCTGGCTCACTGTAGCCTCGAACTCCTGGCCTCAAGTGATTATCCTGGCCCCCCAAAGTGCTGGGATTACAGGCATGAATCACGGCAGCCAGCCCCTAGATATTGTCAATTTCATATGATTTGATCTAGTATATTTCAGCTAATTGTAGCTAAATCAAAATACTTATAGTGTCTTGCCTTTATTGCCTTTTAACTGTGGCCATAAAAATAAATTGGCCAATTTTATTTGTCTTAACCTCTTTTACCTCTCAGACTTTGTGCATAGTAGGTACTAAACAAATGTTTTGTTAATTGAGTGGTGTTTTTGGTTATCTTCTCTCAAAAGTCAGGACAAAAATTTGCCACACTACCTAATGCTGAGACTGCCCTTAAAATATAATTACCAAAGTGTTCGCTTCCCTTCAGTTTTCATGATTTAGATAAATCCTTTTTGTTCCTTGTTTGGGCAGCACTGGGAAGCTAATTAATACATTATTAATATATTGTAGAGGCAAACAAGACTCTGCTTGCTCACACAGCTATGACAATAATAAATTCAGGTCAGAAATATTTTTGCAATTAAGGGAAAATGTTATTATAATGAGAAGTTATTTTTTAAACAACAAGACACAATTCAGTGTCGAAACACGGCAGAGACTTACAAATGAGGTGAATGGCAGAGTCAGGCAAGCCCTCTCCCGATGGTTCCAACCATTTAGGGCCCAATATGGACATCTAAAGTGCCCTGCAATGAACTCGAAATGATAACCTTTTGGGATCCCAGGAATGATGAACTTCGTTATTATTCGTCTGTGATTTCATAACAGTTGGGATTGGTGCCAAACTTAGGAGCCAGTACTGAAATAACTGAGCAGGAGGCATGAAATGGTTTTCAATTCAGAAAACAAAGAGCTCCCTCCCCAGTAGAAGAGATGCGGGAATGTTCAGGGAGGAGCGTGAAAAACCCATGAGTTATAGTATCTCTTTGGGCCTCAGTTTTTCCATATTTTGTTAACTACCTCTTAGAGAATATTCATTCTCTGTAACATCTGTTGTTGCAAGGATAAATCAGATAATGCCTAAAAATGCTATGCATTTCTTGAGGGGGGAAAAAGCTAGAGCCAGAAAATGTATTATTTTGGTTTTGGTTGACCCAGAGATGTGACAGCAGCCACATTACATAAGAAGAGTTCTAAGAAAGCAGAGTTGCCTTCATTTTTTAAACAGAAGAACCACAATCTCCTCTCTGTTTGGATCCTTATACAAATCAAATATGTGAGCAAGAAAGGGCCTATGAAATCACCAATTTTAACTTTCTCCCTAATGCCATGAATTTTTCTTAGAGATATTTTGAGCATGGAGCATGCACAATTCTGCTCAATTTTTGCCATCTAATGAGATCCCAGCCCCAGGTGCTGTGCTTCTACAATAATGTTTCAATGCTAATTACATTTTAGAACGGTTAGGGCAAGAATAGTTCCAAACATACTTGAAGTAATAACTAGTCGTATATCCAGAAGGTCAACAGTTCAATCAAAGAGAGAAAAAAATTAACATATCTTAAGAAAGAATACAAGTGGTTTTGTGCAAGAGCTCTCATTTAAGTCTACAAGTGCACTTAAAATACTGATACAGCTAGGTAATTCTATATTTGCCTTTTTAACTCAGTGAAAGCTCCCAATTTCAGGGTGCAGTGTCTGAGAACGAGAAGCATCTGGCAGGTGAAGGGGAGAGGCGTGTTGTTAGGGAAACTGGCTGGAGTTTCAGGTTAGGGGTCTGTGCCAGGACTGTGCTGCATGGAGTTGTACAGAGGGGGGCTTTGGGCTGCTGATGAAGGAAAAGAAATGATGCTAGAGAGCTTTGCACTGGGCCAGGGCTCTGCGCCAATCCTCTGTTACAGTAACAACACAGCACTAATCCATGAGCACTCAATTTGATTCCTCAAATAATTGTGTATCAAATTGCTATCAACAAAATTACACTCTGCTGTCATCAATGCAGTTTCCATAAAAATGTCTGATCTTTCCCCCAACTTCTCAGTTTCAAAAATGATTTCTAATGAATACCAAAGAGAAGCAATTGGAAACTCCACCCATTGCTTTCTATTCTACATGACTGAAGTCACCTTTAGTTTAGAAGTGCATCACATTTTAATTAAAAAAAAAAAATTATTGAGTACTTATTATGTACTTGGCAACGGTTACATGGCTAATAGTGTTAAAGATGATTCCTAAAAAAAATCACCTGCCAAAACCATCAAATAAATCATTTCTGCTCCATCAAAGGTAAAGTATTAAAACAATAAAACAGCTCAAGGATTTTTTTTTTAATGTGCTAAAAAAGTGGTACTTTTCTTTCTCCAAGAGCCCCGCACTCTGCACAAGAAGCTCCTTTCAGTAAGGGTGCAATGTAACCTGGCATTGTGTGAAACACAGTCTAAGAATCGTGATTTCATGGGGCACCAACTAAGCTGGGAATCTAAGAATGACTTTTATAATTTGAACTATAGGAAAACCTTTAGGAAGAAAATCAAGTTATAATGAAACTTATTCAACTCACTAACTTTTAAATAGGATGGGATCTTTTTACTTCAATTTAAAATATAAAACATTTTAAGTGTACAGAAAAGTACAGAGAATAATAATAACCAACTCATCACTGAGGGTTTTTACGAGTCTAATAGACCCTGTTCCATTTCAGAGGGGTCCTACAGTTGCTCAGGTAGGAATTTTTCCAAATTGAAGACCAACCTCTGGGGACAAAGCCTTTTTGCAGGATGTTTTGGGTCCATGGAATTCTCTCCTTGATCCTCTGCCATCCTAATTGAGCTGTTCCTTCCGTTCACTTCCATTCACGGAGGTGATGAAGTGCTGTTGGGGGAGGGGGCTGTGGCAGATGCCAGGACCACCGCTGCCTTCAGCAGGTCACAGTCAATCCAGGAAGATCAATGCCCAGATAAATAATTCTAACATAAGACTGAGTGCTGGAGAGAAAGAGATTCACTTCATCCGGGGCAGAGCTGGGAAGGGAGGGTGGATTGGGGGTCAGCCCTTGGGGTGGCTAGGATTTGGGAAGGTGGCGATGAGAGGGATGGGGGAGCTTAAGCAAGAGGGAAGGCCTTAGGTCCAGAATGGTGAGCAGGCAGTCCTCAGCTCTCAGCTAAATGGGTGTGCTTTGGCTGGAAAAAATGTTGAGCGGCCCCTAGCTTGCTGATAGAAGCATCCATGCCCCTCCCTATTTTCTAATTTTCTTTTCCAATGATGCTACTGAGCCTTGAATTTTTACATATCATCCAGCTGCTTTTTAAACCCTAAAGTCATATAATACAGTAATAATTTACTTTTGAAGAGCATGTTTCAGTTTACAAATTGCTTTTTGATACACATTATTACATTTGACCCATATTAACAGCCCTGTGACACCCCAGGCTCATCTCCACAAGTTCTTTCCTTTGAAAGTAACTTCTGTTTATGGAAACTGCCAGCTATAGAAGTCAGAAAAAAATTTCCAATAGCAGTCTTATTGTGTTAAAAGCAGAAGCCGGAATAAAGTCGGCAATTTGGGAGAGACAAAGGAGAGGGCACCAGCATAGACAGAGATTGAGAGTCCCGAGAGGATGACATGATTGTGGCTTTGGAAATGCAGAGTGATGCAGAAGAAAAAGAATAAAGAGCGTGCTGCAGAAAGCAGAAGGTGGAGCAAGGTATGGGGTGGTGGCTCGCTCCAGGGAGGTGCGCTGGCAGGGAGCCAGTGTGGGGTCAACGCCTGCTTAACCACAAGTGGGGCTGGGTGTTTACCTTGAGCAGTGCCCTGTGAAACACAACTCAAAAATAAAAAAGGGTGGCTTTCACGACATGGGGATGGAATAAAATGATTTTATTTATTTATTTATTTTTTGAGACGGAGTCCCACTCTGTCGCCCAGGCTGGAGTGTAGTGGCATGATCTTGGCTGACTGCAGCCTCTGCCTCCCGGGTTCAAGCGATTCTCCTGCCTCGGCCTCCTGAGTAGCTGGGATTACAGGCACCCACCACCATACCCAGCTAATTTTTGTATTTTTAGTAGAGATGGGGTTTCAGCATGTTGGCCAGGCTGGTCTTGAACTCCAGACTTCAAGTGATCCACCTACTTCAGCCTCCCAGAGTGCTGGGATTACAGGTGTGAGCCACCATGCCTGGCCTAAAATGAGTATTTTTTTTTATAAGGTTGGGGGGCAAAAGACCATTTCAAGATCTGGGAAGGTAGAAATGCTCATTTCATTTGACATACGTATGTTCTGTCGCATCCCACAATACCTCATCTGTTGTAACTTTGATAAACTGTTTTTCAGATCGAGTACGAAAGTGGTGCACTTTTGCAACTACTTTATAGAAGCAAAAACAACCAGGATGCCATTTTCTGGTTGTAATCTAGTTCGAATAAATCTCACTGATGTTGGATGCATCAACATATCCACTTAGCCTGCTGTAAATCAGTTTACTTTTCTACTTAGAGACATGATGTGAAATGAGATTAATCCAGTTACAGCAAACTGAGTGAATTCAGTTGAGTAAATCCCTTCCATGGAAAAGAACTTTGTTTTGCAGCTCATTTGAAATGAAATCCACAGGACAGTATGATGCCTTCTCTAGAACTGAACAAATACATTTATCCTAGTTTTATTTAGAGCTAAATTCACACTAGAGCTATCCCATTTGATGGTGTCCTCTATTGTCCTTAGGTGAGGGTCACAGTGAAAGAGTTTGCTGAACAACCAAAATGTTTCGGTGGAATTTAGCCCAAGGACTAGTGCTGCAACTAGACTGTAAGTGCAGAGAAGATTGACAACTCCTTGGAGAGAGAGGAGAGACACTAATAAAAACCAACAAAACTGTGTATATTCTTTTATATTCCTCCTTGTGTTCCATGGCAAAAGGGCAGTCTGCACACAGCTTTTATTAAAGAAATACATACTTGGTGGTAACTATTTCAAGCAGGCAAGCCTTGGAGCAGGTCCAGAGGATAATGAGGGGATTAAAAGGTCGGGGAGAGACTCTCAGGGCAACACGCTAATGGAATTGAGATGCTTTAGCCTGGAAAAGGGGTCGCTGTGCTTGGCAGTTGCAGAGGGCAGTTTGTGTTCTTTATCATTACCGAATGTTAGAAATTGCATTGTGTGCAGCGTGGGATGAAAGACACTCGCTTTACATCCCAGGAAGAGGTGTTTAGGGTTAGAAACGGGGAAGAAGTTTTGACTTCGATGGATTATAAGGCATCCACTGGTCCTTAAGAAATCTTTCTCTGAAAATGTTAAAGTTGAAGAGTAGATAATCTCTCTGAAATGATTTAGGTGCACCCTGCAGTAGGGGAATGACCCAGAGGACCTCTCGAGTTCTATTCCATTTCTTATCCCATGATTTTTCAGTGGCCACTGTCACTGGTCTACTTCTGGCTTACTTCTGGTCTACCTTTCTCCATAGCTGGGAGCCCTTGACCCCTTCTTGCAAGTCAACCGTGCTGCAGACTCAGCACTAAGCCTCTTCTCAGTTGGGAGGGATTTAAGAAGCTCACTCTAGCTGAACACTTGGCTGACTCGGCATCAGTCATGCCTGCTGCTGGCCTGGCTCTGAGGCCTCCCAGTTCTAGCAAGCAGGAATCTGCCTTGTTCCTGAGTCTTCATCTTACTGGATTTACCTGAAATCTGCCTGTGTATTTCTATGCTAATACTTGAAATCCTTTCTTGTTTTCCATGTCTAACATGACTTTGAGATCATACCTGGTATCCACTCTAGAACTGAAGCCTTCTCTCTATTTCTCCCACACCTCCTCCCACCCCTCCTGGAGCTCATACCCGGTGTCCAGTCCCTGAACATTAGCCCTGTCCTCTTTTTTTTTTTTTTTTTTGAGATGGAGTCTTGCTCTGTCACCCAGGCTGTAGTGCAGTGGTGCAATCTGCTCACTGCAACCTCCAGCTCCCAGGTATAAGCGATTCTCCCACCTCAGCCACCTGAGTAGCTGGGATTACAGGTGCCCGCCACCATGCCTAGCTAAGTTTTGTATTTTTAGTAGAGACGGGGTTTCACCATGTTGGCCAGGCTGTTTTCAAACTCCTGACCTCAGATGATCCACCCGCCTCGGACTCCCAAAGTGCTGGGATTACAGGTGTGAGCCGCCATGCCCGGCCTTTTAGCCCTGTCTTCAAAAGCTGACTGCCTTTGCGCACAGAGTACCAGTTAGCATTGGTCCTAGATGTCTCCTTTCATCTGTGGCTGGATTTTCCATTCCCTGCCCCGCATAACCCCACCACTGTCACTCCGGCCACTGCTGGTCTATTTGTTCTTTGCCTGGTCATATAGTGACATGCCGCATGACTCTATTTTCCTACGGCATTCTATGGTTTATGGTCGCACATCTGAGTCTTTATAAATCATACACTGGTGTTTTCCAACCTTGTCACTATTGACATTTGGGGCCAGTTAAGTCCTTGCTGTGGGGGCCCATCCTGTGCATTGTAGGATTCTTAGCAGCATCACTGGCTTCTACCCACCAGTAGGACCTCTCCCCACAAACTGTGACAAAAAATGTTTCCTGGCATTGCCAAATGTCCCTGGTGGGAGTGGGGGAAAACCCCTGCTCCACAAGAACCAAGAAAGGCAAGAGTACTTTTTTTTTAGAGACAAGGTCTCACTCTGTCACCCAGGCTGGATGGAGTACAGTATCTCAGTCATATCTCATTACAACTTCAAACTCCTCGGCTCAAGTGATCCTTCTGCCTCAGCCTCCTGTAGCTAGGACTAGAGGTGTGCATCACCATACCTGGCTAATTTTTAATTTTTTTGTAGAGATGGGATCTCACTATGTTGCCCAGGCTGGCCTCAAACTCCTGAGCTCAAGCAATCCTCCCACCCTGGCCTCCCAAAGTGTTGGGATTACAGGCGTGAGCCACCATGCCTGGTCGACAAGAGTACTTTAAAGCCATTTATATACACTGAGAAATAGCTGAATGTATAAACAGAACATTTGAATCTGATAACATTTAAACTAAGGACTCTAACCTTTTAATAAACACCAAATGGAAGTTTGTAAGTTTTGTATTACAACATAAGGTCTACAGCAGGTAAAATGGGAATGAAAATCCCTTCACTCTAGATCCGTTCTTCTCAGATTTTATTGTGCATAAGAATCACCAGGGGAATTTTTTCATAGTTTAGATTCTGATTCAATAGGTTTGAGGCAGGGCCTGAGATCCTCACTTCTAACAGGCTCCCTGGCGGTGCCGTTGCTGCTGGTCCTAGGATCACACTCTGCTACAAGTGCCCAGGCCCTGGATTAAAAATCACGTGAAAGGTTGGGGAGGGGCTATTGGAAAACTAATAATTATAGGGTCACAAGAGCAACATCACAATGTGCATTAGAATGGCAGACTAGAAAAATTTGGATGTTCCCTGCACCTGTCTATAAGGAACAAAAAAACTGCTCTCAGGGATGTGTTTTGAAATATGACATTTCTATTAGCTTGAAATTATAAATATTACACAAGTTACCTGTGAGCTCTCTGTGCTGGCCAGGGATAAAAATCTATGAACTTCTAAGCTAGCTTGGTAAGTCTTTTAGAGGTTTCCAAAAGTCTGACGGAAACCTAAACTATAAGATCTTTGTAGTCCCATATTACAAACGGAAGAGGGTAGGGTTGAGGATGGGGCTGGGGGAGGGGATGGAGGGAAGAGAGTCATTTTAAATGAGTCTTGCAGATATGCTTTATGGCACTTGCTCACGTTACAAATAATGTGTAAAATGATACTGACCATCACGTGATGTTACTACAACCAAAAATCGGATAACCCAGTTATATTTTTAAAATAACTGCAAAAATGAAGTCATTAACTTTCACGCGTAGGATCAGGATAATCAAGTCTTCTGAAAGCTGCTGAGAGCCTGAAATAAACTTTTTCTCCCTTCATCTAATGCTGCCTCTGAGTGACATTTCCTTAGGGTTTTGCAGGTATCGAACTCATTGTTGCATATCCTCACCGCAAGGAGGAAATGGCCATTCACACTTATTCCTATCTTACTTAGGAAGATTGAGGCCCACTAGTTTGTCTAAGGATGCAGATTCATCCAGGGTTGCAGAGAATTCATGGATAGGAAGGAGACAATGAAGTTCTGGCCCTTAGAG
Source organism: Symphalangus syndactylus (assembly GCF_028878055.3). Classification (NCBI taxonomy): domain Eukaryota; kingdom Metazoa; phylum Chordata; class Mammalia; order Primates; family Hylobatidae; genus Symphalangus; species Symphalangus syndactylus. The sequence continues at coordinate 19,883,944 of NC_072440.2, forward strand.
GCCAAAGATCCATCATGAGATTAGCTGCACCAGCAGGTAAGTACTCACCTGCAGAGAGGGGAAGCTAATACCCTAGCTCTGAAAGATTTGGACAAGTTGTTATCAAAATGATCAAGTGGAATAGAAATAAATGTCTTTACATTTAAACCTCTGTCCTAGGGATTTTTTTTTTTTAAATCAACAATGTAAGTACAGAATAAAAAAGATCTGGCTGGGCACGGTGGCTCATGCCTGTAATCTCAGCACTTTGGGAGGCCGAGGCAGGCGGATCACAATGTCAGGAGTTCGAGACCAGCCTGACCAACACGGTGAAACCCCGTCTCTACTAAAAATAAAAAAATTAGCTGGGCCTGGTGGCGTGCGCCTGTAGTCCCAGCTACTTGGGAGGCTGAGGCAGGAGAATCACTTGAACCCAGGAGGCGGAGGTTGCAGTGAGCCGAGATTGCGCCACTGCACTCCAGCCTGGGCGACAGAGCGAGACTCCGTCTCAAAAAAAAAAAAAAAAAAAAAAGAAAAGAAAAGAAAAGAAAAAGAAAGAAAGAAAGATCTGGCTTAGTAGTAGTGCACGGGAACTCATGGGTTTTAGCTGACCACAATTTCAGTATGAGTCAGCAGTGTGACATGGATGCCAAAAGGGCTCATGCAATGATGGGCCATATTAATAGAAGTATAGACTACAGATCAAGGGAGGCAACTACCCCATGGTGTTCTGCATCCTCAGATCACTCCTGGAGAGCATTGTTCCATTCTGAGTCCCGTGACTTAGGAGAGGCCCTAAGCTAGAGTCCAGTCAGAGGCGAGTGCTTAAAATAATGGCAGCACGCAAAACTGCCTCATAGGAGGAGTGGTTACAAGAACTAAGGATCTTTATGCTTGAAAAAGAAGACTTTAAGGGACATGATTGGAAGCAGGGGAAGAGCAGGCTATCTGGGAAAAGATCTTGAGGTAGTTTCCAGTGGCGGAAGTTTAGTTTCTGGATTCCCCATGGAAACTTCACACGGCTCTAACTCTTTGTTGTTAGCAAAATAAACAGATCTTCAGCAAAGAAGATCCTGTTTCTCCTATGATTTCCTTGAAGTGTAAAGCTTTGTGGATACATTGATGCCTGCTTGCTAAACCATCTCTCTCAGCCTGCAGATGCACCTCCTTCAAGAAGTTCTTTCTAAAAATCTCCATCTTGAGCCATTTTTTAATCTCCTCATCAGGAGTTTTGCATTGTGGTAGCATTTTTTTGTTTGTTTGTTTCTCCTAGTTTCCCAAATACACTGTTCATTCCTTAGGGGAAAGGACCCGTTTTTGTTTTTTTTTTTTTTTTTTTTTTGCTTTTATTTCCCTAAATGTTCTCAGTACATCTGCATACCTGTGAGCTAGGGACTGAGAGAATTTCTGCAGACAGTAGCCAAAAGATGAATTAAAGTAATCAGACAGGTAATTTTTACAGCATCTACAAGACAAAGCATTACAGCATGCTCTCTTGATGATAATAACACCTAATTGACCCTTCACTTTATGAAATAATATGAGCTGACAAAGTAGGCTGTATCATAAATCTCCCTTACATCTTACATTTAAAAATGGAAGTTGTGGATCTATGCTGGAGAAAAACAATGTCTGCTCTCTCAAAGCTCCATCTTTTTTGTTCCAGGTATTGGGAATTTCTTTTCAGCTAGGGGATTCCTTGACTTGACACTTTCTCCTTCTTTGATTATTTGGATACTTACAGGGTACCAAGTGTCAACTCATAAAATCTTACGGTACCTGGTTTATAAAATGAATTAGTAGTCTATTTAAAAATATTGATCTAGGAAATAAAAATTCCACAAAACGAGTTTGTTTACATAAGAAAGCACCATGTTCTGCATTGTACAAATGAGATATTGTGGGGGTAGCAACACATGAACCTTCAAAAGTGTCTTGTATAGTGGCTTAAAGAATGGCATAATTTCACTCGAGGACAGAGGAGTCGATGAGGCACAGTGAGTCATCCGTGAGGCTGAGCATAGAACACAGAATACAGGAGCCAAGCTCATGCTCTGTCACTCTCATCACTGGTCAGTATAACCTCCCACAGTCTAGTGACCTGACACGGTACCGAGCAGATGATACTCTCTGTAACAAGTTGATCTAACTCCACTTGCCAGCCTGAAGTTCACTTAGAAAATTTGAAGCACAAAAAGACTGAGACACAGGGCCCCAATTTCCTATCAACACCTGTTAATCACAAATATTAGCACTTAGCCTGGATGACTGCAAAGGCCAAGGGAGAGTGGTGATGTCCTCCCCTAGTCTCAGGACTTCCGCATTCACAGCTGCAGGCCCTCTTGTGAGTCTCCAACTTCCAAGAACAATTCTGGGACACTAAAGGATATAACTGTTCATAATAAAAAATCAAGGGGAAGGATTTGTGACCTTTGAAAGGCATAACCTCTTTAGAAGGATAAGGATCTATCAGCCCAAAATAAGCCCATCAGCATTATTTACTTCCATATGATTCCCTGAACTACCCAAGAGGGGTAATAAAATCTCATGGGATGTCTGCCTGATGCAGAGCACAGGGTTAGAGTATAATTGCTGTGGACAGTCAGCCCTGCAGCAAGTGAGGCAGCCAGAGGCATGACACCCAAGCAGCCCACAAAGGCACTATTGAGATGTTTGCAGTTTCTAATGGGATTTGGACATTGCAAGGGAATCCGTTAAGAATTGGATGCCAGCTCTTATGCCCTACACGGAAGGGTGAAGGGTCTTGCCATCCATGGCAGAAAAGTTCATTTCCCTCTGTTCTCAGATCCAGTGGGATTAAGTAGTTTTCTGCAGAAAATCAGAGGGCTTCAGAGAACACACAGTCTAACCTCTCACTTGACTAAGGAAGAAACTGAAGCTCAGGGAAGTTAGGTGACTTGTTTAAGATCACGTGGGTAGCTTCTGGTAGAGCCAGAATTCAGCTTTCCAGAAGCCCAACAAGGGCTCCTGCATCTCCAGAATCCTGTGTTTGGACCAGTGTTGTGGAAGGGGCCCAGGCTACAGTGTGACAGGCTTGGTGCTAAGTCCCAGCAGACATCAGCAAATTACCTTGACCAAGTCCCGGAAACTCTCCAAGCCTTGCTTTTCCCACTCTGGAGAATGAGAGGTTAAAATCTGTGGTCTGTCTACCTCAAAGATCATAGCCAGATCAAACAAGATAATGACAACTCTTTTTATTTATTTATTTTTTGATACAGGATCTCACTCTGTTGCCCAGGCTGGAGTGTAGTGGTGTGAACACGGCTTACTGCAGCCTTGACCTCTTGGGCTCAAGGGATCCTCCTGCCTCAGCCTCTGGAGTAGCTTGGACTACAGGTGCGGGCCTCTGGGCCTGGCTAATTTTTTAAAAGAATGTCTTGTAGAGATGGGGCCTCACCATGTTGCCCAGGCTGGTCTCAATCTCCTGGGCTCAAGCAATCCTCCCACCTTGTCCTCCCAAAGTCACTGAGCCTGCGCGGCAACTCTTCTTAAAGCTCCATCAGGATCAGTGTACAATAACTCTAGAGAAAGACAGTTTTTCCTATTCAGGATATATGGATGGACACCAGGTGATTTATGATGGATGGACACCAGAATTTCCCAAGGAAATTCTGTACAAAGTTGTGTAAGGATAAGTGCTAGGCATCGTCGGTTTTTTTCCCCACTGGGGAGAGTTTTCATAGCTTTCATCAACATCTTGAATGTGTCTGTGACACTCCCCTTCCCCCATCCACCCAACCACTGCCGGTAAGAACCTATGTGCTATGGATATCAGCGTATTTATGGTCAACTTAAAGTACTGATATAAGGTATTAGATGTAGACAATTTTCTTAGTTGTCTCAATGTTTGGTTGAGATTCTACTGCTAGTCTTACTGATTTAATGATCTATATTTTCAAACAAATCTATTTAGCACAAGAGAGCCTTTTCAGCTATCAGACTTTACATTTTGTTTTATAAAGGGTTAAACTCTGTGATCTATAAAATGATGAACAGAAATTTCAAATTACAAGTCAGCCAGGCTTTCCACCCCACTTTGTACTTCCCTTGTACTATTTCCTAGTTATTTAGAGTTTCTTTAAAATCATATTTAACAAGAGAACTATCTACTTATTATTTACTGAGTTCCTACTGAGTTCTCAGCAGTTTGTTTCTAATATTTTCCCATAAAGCACTAGACAAAAAACACAAATCATGAACCATTTGTAGGCCGACACATTAAGCCCGTGGTTCTAGAAGGCTGGGGGTGTGGAGAAAAACAAACGAAAAAGTATTTTTCATGACCAATTGATCAATTAGGCTGCTTTTCATTAAAAAACATAAAAAGGCAGAACCAATTTGGCAATGACTGTGTTAGAAATGCAAAAAGAACCATTATTAATGCTGGATTTTTTTTCTTATTTATTTTTAGTTCTCTTTAGAAAATTACACTTGAGAGCTTTCTGTAATGGCCACTGAAGGAGTGGATAAGATTCAACTCAGCAGTCAAAACCTTTAGTAATGCTAATGAAGGAGCATGGACCAACACCTAGTTCATACAGCTTTTTCTCAATACAGTTTCAGAAGCTACAGGCTGACTTATGGAATACCTGAGTGTATGAGATAACCAACCAGGGAAGTTATCTACTAACGAGTCATCCATCGTCTTCTAAGGAAATCCACTGTGGCCTTTTATAAATCTGACAATGGCTTATACTCTTGTGTTTTATGGTAAAATCTTATATCGTTCAGAAATGTGAAAAATGAGAGGAATTTTCTCCCTCCTAATTATATCAAAATATCATCTTCCACCCTTAGGCTCTGAGGTCCCAGGCCTCATAACTCCCCGCTTGTATTGCTCCTTTCAGGGATTTTTTTCCCCCTGTTACTTCATAGTTTTCCTACTCTTTTCAGTTCCAAGTATTTTATGTTCAAGGTTTCTTGTACAGAGCCTTAAGCTATGTAAATGTAATAAGAGTACTTATCTGTGCTTAGTGGAATGCTGTTCTTATTCAGATGAATGAAACCTTAAAAGTGTTTGGGTGGCAACCTCCCGGATTTTCAGTAACTTCAAGTCTGGGTGTGTGTGAGGGCTACTTCCACTCAGTTCCACTTGTATCACTCCTCACTGAATGTGCCCGTCATCACAGAGAGTGCTCAGGAACCAGACAGCCCGGGTTCAAATCCTGGCTCCACCAGGTACTAGTTAAGTGACCTTGTACAACATACTAGACCTCTGTGTACCTCAGTTTCCTCATTGTGAAAAAAGGGTAATATTAGCACTTTCTTCATTGCACCATTAGGAGAAGCAGACGAGTTAGTACCTACAAAGTATTGGAACAATGCTTGGCAAATAACAATAATAACAAGCACTGTTTTAGGAACCTTACACGTATAAATTGTTTACTCTTCAGAACAATCCCACGACATAGGCACCATTATTAATCCCATTTTATAGCTTAAGAAACTGAAGCACAAAAAGAATAACTTGTCCCAGTTCACTTGCTTAGTAAGTGAAAGACTGGGCTCACACCGAGGCTGTCTTGGCTCCACAGCAAGCACTCAATAAACATTACCTACTATTATTATTATTACCTGAACTTATGCACTCAATAAATATTTCCAGCTGCTATTGCTGCTGATAATGATGAATTTGCATGTCGAGTCCATCTTCAAAGTGTATTAAAAATATATATGAACTCCAATGAAATAATCAATTTAGGCAAAGATTATTACCTAAAGTCACTGGGTGAGAGACTGTTGGGAAATAGGATATTACCACAGTGCCAAAGTGTTTATGGGATACATTTTGAGATAACCCGTGAGACTACTTGCTAATTGCAAGGGGTGAAAAAGTGCCTCTACAACAAGAGATCCCCTGAGCAAGATCACTACTTCAAGCCCTGATCAAACTTGGCATCACGCACAGTGGAACAACCTGGCATTCTGTACCTCCTGATAAGATGCAATATGGAGCACCCAGTGGCACCTTGCAAAAAACGTTCAATCAAAATCAAATCACGCTTTTAGTCCTAACTTGGAGCTTATGGGAAATAAAGTGGGTAGAGGAACAAATTAACCATGAGGCAACAACGAATTCAGAAAGTGGGACCTGGTACAAGAGAACTGGCTTAATCTTTAAAAACATCCAATGTTGAAGAAAGAAGCATGAGACTCAACTGCAAAATATGTTCTTATTTTTAAAAATTAGATTCTTTTTTTTAAAAAATGGTATAGAAGACATTTGGGGGACAAATGGGGAAGGTTAAATATGCAGTAGCTATCAGATGATATTAAGGACTTACTGTTTATCCTCTTAGGCCTAATGATGGAATTGTGGTTAGACAGAGGAATGCCTTTATTCTTAGATGAGTACTGCATTATTTAGGAGTGAAGTATTATTTCATCTGCAACTTACAAGTAATTCAGAAAGAAATAGGTATAGATGGAGCAAATATGGCAAAAAGTTAGCAAATGTTGAACCTAGGTAGTGAGTACTAACATTTCAACTTTTCTTTATGTTTTATTTTCAGTTATTTTCTCACTACCTTTTCTTTTCTTTTTTCTTTTTTTGAGACAGGATCTTGCTCTGTCGACCAGGCTGGAGTGCAGTGGCACGATCTCAGCTCACTGAAACGTCCGCCTCCTGGGTTCAGGCAATTCTCGTGCCTCAGTCTCCCAAGTAGCTGGGATTACAGGCGCCGGCCATCATGCTCGGCTAATTTTTGTGTTTTGGTAGAGACAGAGTTTCAACATGTTGGCCAGGCTTGTCTCCAACTCCTGACCTCAGATGATCTGCCTGCTTTGGCCTCCCAAGTGCTGGGATTACAGGCGTGAGCCACTGTGCCCGGCCGTTCTTCACTATCTTCTTAAGGTATGTCTTAACATTTTCTTTGGAGAGCATATAAGACTTTTATCATCATGCACTTTGTGATAGTTTCTTTTAATTCTCTAAAATTTTTGTTTAAAAATACATATTTAAAAAGAAAACAATTTTTAAAAATTATTTACTGAATTCCTATTGACTCAAGTTTATTGAAACTTAATGTTAACATTGTTGAAGAGGACTCGGTGCCTAGCGCCAGGCCTGGCATATAGTAATTAATCAATAAATGTTTGTAAAATGCTTATTTGTTAAACAGGGCCATGCTTTCTTAAGAATTTTTAAGTGGAAAAGAAAGGGCAGGCCAGGTGTAGTGGTTCACACCTGTAATCCCAACACTTTGGGAGGCTGAGGCAGGTGAATCGCTTGAGTTCAGGAGTTCAAGACCAGCCTGGGCAACATGGCAAAACCCTGTCTCTACTAAAAATACAATATTAGCCAGGTGTGGTGGTGTGTACCTGTAGTCCCAGCTACTCGAGAGGCTGAGGTGGGAGGATCACTAAACCCAGGGTAGTTGAGGCTGCAGTGAGCTGTGATTGCACCACCGTACTCCAGCCTGAGTGACAAAGTGAGACCCTGTCTCAAAAAAAAAAAAAAAAAAAAAAAAGACTCATGAGGCTGTGTTATTATCATTATTATGATTTATTTTTGGAGATCTGCCCACCTTGGCCTCCCAAAGTGCTAGGATTATAAGCATGAGCCGCCGTGCCCAGCCAAGGCTGTGTTGTTTCTTTACAGGTCAAGGTATGCTGGGCAAATACCTCAGATGGCCAAATGGGGACCTAGTGACCCTGTTGTTTGATTCAAACAACTTATAAAGATTCTTGGACAAGTTTTGAGTCTGTTTTATAGGGGCACAAAAATGAATAATCTGCCCCTAGGATTATCCAGCAGCAACTGTTACTTATTTAAGAAATCCTGATGGAATCACACTTACTGACACATTTTTGAACAATTGCAGACTTTTCTTGATCCAGGAAAAAAGGGCAAGTTCTACTCAAGTTTAGGCATGAACTTTGTCAGTCATCAACACCAGTGGGTGTTATTATCTGGGAATCAATAAATATTTTGGAACTAGGATCATTTTCAGCTCTTCTAGGAAGCAATAGTTCTAAAAGAGATGGCTTCAGGAAATAAGTGAGAGACATTTTGTATAAGTGGGAAGAAAATGATCAAGAGTCAAAGAAATAACTAATCATGATATCACCTTGCATTTTTATAGCGCCTTTTTCTTAAGGCACTTCATATCTATGTTAACTCATTTATTCTTTTTTTTTTTTTTACAATATCCCTACGAGGTAGACAGAACAATTGAAAGGGATTTTCACCAGGGCCAAAGACGTGGGAGATATTCAAAAGGATATTGTATTAGCAACAGAAATATTTCTTCATATTGAATAGATTGATCATCTCCTTCTCCTCTGCTTCAGTGAAGTCATTTTTAAAAAGATAAAAATCTATTACAATTTTGGGAGAATGAGATTTCAGTTTACCACATGGGAGACACTCCAAGTTCAATCTAAAAAAGCAGTTTTATTCAATAATATAGGGCCACCTCTCTTTTACAAAAAAAAAAAAAGGGTATGAGTCAGAGTTTTTTCATATTTGAAAATTAAATATACTTAGGTGGTCCTCTATTTACAGTGTTCCTTATTTAACGGCGGACGGTTTTGTAAAGAGGATCACTATAAAATTATTTTATAAAGTTTTACATACAACACTGGATTGTTAAAGGAGAGTAACTTCTGCTAAATACTCTTTCTGAAACCAAAAATAAGAAACAAGAAGAAGCCACTAAAGAACTAAACCGTTTATGACAAACATTGCTGCATAGAACAAAAGATTCTTCGACCTGAAGTTTCCCATCCTCAGAAAGCATAATGAGAGCACATGAAATTTTTCCCATTGGATGTTTAGATCTAAAACATTTCCCTCTCCTAGTTTATCTAGGGATGTATATGTTCAATAGTGTGCAAATTATGCTGCATATACTTTATTAAGAAGGCCTAATTCCAGGTAGATAAATACGGTAAATTTTTTTTTTGACAGTATATCTGTCAGGGCAATACAATACATTTTAAATTAGTGAAACCTTTGGTAGGTATGTTCAATCCTCATGCTCAGGAAGAGTTGGGACAAAGAACACAAAGCAGCTATCTTCAGACTGGACGCCTAAACCAGAGACAGTCACAGGGATGGAGCCTAACGGCCAGTACGAAGACAGACAATACCCTTCCAAAATACAGTTCAACATAAAGTTTTCTTTTTGTAAAGAAATGAAAACTGGTGTTCTTTGTACAGGTAACAAAAATGCGAACAGAACTAGAAATTCAAGCAAAGAGAGAAGTCCTGACCTCAGAGTGCTAGTGTTCATTCATCACTGCTCAGCCCTCTAACACCCCCTCCCACCCCTTCCAGTTTGGATTAAATCCTGATCACGGTGAAGTGGAATTTTACCTCCGTGATCCCAAGGTCGAAAATCTTTCCCTGAGATGCTTCTGAAGCCAGTTCATGGAGATTTTTGTGTTATGGACTAGCTAAAGAACAAGTGATCTCCCAGTTCATTTGATAGAAGTCAAATCCCATCACCACAAACATTGTCACAGCAAAAGGTTTAGAGACCTTACCTGATGGGACTTAAAAGCAATATTTAGAGAACCCATGAGATTCATTTTAATTAACTCATACAGAACATTCTGCAAATTATAAAACTGTTCAAAGTTTCTAGAGTATATGTACAGATGTTGTATAACGACATACCTTTGGAAGAGAAGGGGTTGAGTTTATGTCTTGGCTTTGACACCGAGTTATTAGAATCCTTGCTGGCAAGAAGGAAGATGAATTCAAGCATCAGAATTACTGCATTTCAGAGTATGGATCCACTCTGTGCTGTCTTCCATGTACCACTCTGAAAGAGGGTGCAAGTTTACAGATCCATTAACTGTGCCTCCTCCTCCCCACCTCTTACTCCCTCCTCCAAACTACCCCTAGTCAGCCCTGAAGTCTGTAGGCAAACCACACAGGAACTAGCACATACGGGGCTTCGGAGAGTTGGGTGTGAGCCTTAGATTATGTGGTTTTGTTTTCTTGCTGCCAGAGTTGAACTAAAATGCAGGAGGTTCACTGAAACACTTTGCTTCTTCATGCTTGGTTTCAGTTTTAACAATATCCCCCCTGAACACTTATGTTCACATAAGAAAATTTATAGTTCTTGATATGGTCCATCAGCAAGCTGATCTTAAGGAAAACTCTTATTCTCTTAGTATGGTCATGCATCCAGAGGAACATTAGGGCTTCTTGGGGGAACTTATTTAAGAGCACCCTCGATCACTCACAATGTTAAAATCCCAGGGAAGATGCTTCGTTCATACATTCAGCCTGTAATATTACTCTTGACAAAAAAAGAAGAAACATTCTGAGCTGGGATGTATTCTCACCCCAGGTTTGCCACAGTCCAGCATGAGTTGGAACCAGTTCCTTCGATTTCTGGGACTTCAGTTTGTGTTGAGTCTTGGGCTGAAGCCTTTCTGGGATTTAAGACTTTCCATTGACCTTGAGTTTTGTTACCTTCAACTTCCTTAGTTCTTACTTTTAAATGTACCACTCACCCTTCCCCCTATATCAACTGCAACTTGTGAAGGCCTCTTCCTTTCTCTTTGCTCTTGCTAGAAAATGGATTGCCAACGTTGCATTTTTACAGAAAATTAGAGACATGGCTACTTGCTAAGTGGCGCCATTCCGAGTTTGGGGACTGGATCCAAGATGAGGAGGGAAATGTTGGCTCCCTGGGATGTTCCTAGCATTAATCCCTAGAATACCAAGAGGAGAGTGTCAAGGAGAGATTCAATTTGGGGTTCTAAAATTTAAACTTTTTCTGCAATGTGAAACGGCATCCTTTTCCATCTATTTGCTTCTTTATATCTAAACCTTGCTTAAAATTTACTTTCTTAAAACCTTTTCCTTGGTTATAATTGCTCAACATTTTTATTGAAATAGAAAAGAAGAATCAGCAGAGTGTCAAGGTGACAGAAAATGCTCAGTAAATATTTGTCGAATGAGTTAAAGGAAGTAATTTGCTACCCATAACTCCCCTTTTTTTTTTTTTTTTTTTTTTTTTTTTTTGAGACAGAGTTTCGCTCTTCTTGCCCAGGCTGGAGTGCAGTGGCACGATCTTGGCTCACTGCGACCTCTGCCTCCCAAGTACAAGTGATTCTCTTGCCTCAGCCTCCCGAGTAACTGGGATTACAGGTACCTGCCACCATGCCTGGCTAATTTTTTTGTATTTTTAGTAGAGATGGGGTTTCACCATGTCGGCCAGGTTGGTCTTGAACTCCTGACCTCAGATGATCCGCCCGCCTCAACCTCCCAAAGTTCCGGGATTATAGGCGTGAGCCACCGCACCCGGCCCTGTAGCTCCTTAATAACAGGCTTTCTTTTTATTAATGCAAGTTTGTCAAATTTTCTTAAATCCTAGCTATATCTGAAAAGGATCTCTGCTATTTCCACATGTTATAAAGATAAAATTTAAAAATAACAACATCTTGCTACTTTAAAAATAATAATGTCTCAACCTTGACCTCAGAATTCTTCAGCCTCCTAAGGACCTTCTTGGATCATTACATTGAACAGCTCTATTGCCAAGTTTTTAAATGCTGAAATCCTCTGGCTACAGTCCTTATTCTTCCATAGCTCCCAAGTCAATGGTTTTGAAATGGTTAAAGGAGTCCCTAAAATTCTATGGTTGGGGAGTGGGAGCGAAGGGAAAATGTTGAATGGTGTTACACGGAAAGCATCACGGTGTTTTCAGCTTGTACCCTAATGAGGAAGCTAATTTTGCACCGGGCACTACTCCCCAGGGAGCAGAATATAATCCTTCCCCTTACAAGCATGGGACAGATTGCAGAACAGAAAAATCTCAAAGGCAAGTTATTTTGGTAGTAAGTACTGATTGACAGACATGTTATGTAGAGCATAGTGGGAGGGAAGCAAGGCCACTTGAGTGGTTTATTTCATAACAGCTCTGTAACTGAACGAGTGCAAAGGCAGACCCTAAGAATAAAGATCCTAATGTGAGAATGCCAGCATTTCAGTACTCACTATCATGAGATACTCAGAAAAATAGCAGCAAGATGAGGAGGATACAGTAACATGTGAAATCTGGACTTAGCCACAGTGGAGAAGTTTCTTTTTTAAACCTTACTTCGTTTAAAATTTTTTTAATCAATTCCTTTTGAGGGGTCATTTGTTTATATCTGAACTTCCGGTTTGTTTTGTTTTTTGTTTTGTTTTGTTTTTTGGAGACTGAGTCTCACTCGGTTGCCCAGGCTAGAGTACAGTGATGCGATCTTGGCTCTCTGCAACCTTCACCTCCTAAGTTCCAATGATTCTCCTGCCTCAGCCTCCCGAGTAGCTGGGATTGCAGGCACCTGCCACCATACCCAGCTAATTTGCATATTTTTAGTACAGCTGAGGTTTCACCACATTGGTCAGGCTGGTCTCGAACTCCTGACCTCAAGTGATCTGCCTGCCTTGGCCCCCCAAAGTGCTGGGATTACAGGCATGAGCCACTGTGCCTGGCCAATATCTGAACTTCTTGCCATAATTATGCTCAATTTAACTTTATGGTAAAATATGTACTTCTTATTCAATAGTGTGAATTCAGATATCCTCATTTCATTTATTCAATAAATAAAGTTTGAACACCTACTCTGTGTTAGGCCTATTCTAGGTGCTGGAAAACTATCAGTGAACAAAACATAATCTCTGTCCTCCTGGATCTTACATTCTGGTAAAGGGAGAAACAGGAGGTACATCAGATGGTCCTACTGTTAGGGAGAAAAATAAAATGATGCAAGAGCCACAGGGAGTGTGGCTGAGATGGGGGTTGTGATTTTATGTTGGGAAATCAAAGGACATTTGAGCAAAGTCTAGAACAAAGTGAAGAAGCCAGTACTTCCCGGATGGACATCTGGGGTAATAGCTTTTGCAGGTATAGGGACTAGCAAGTGCAAAGACTTCAGGTGGAGACATGTTTAACACTGTGAGTGAGGTGGAGAGGAGTTGGGATGGAGATCAGAGACAGAGCAGAACATGTAGGGCCTTGTTGGCCATGGCGAGGCCTTTGGATTTTACTCTGAGTGAGATGGAAGCCAATGGAAGATTTTGAACTGGGGAGTAATATGATCTGACTTGGGTTTTAAGTTTTAAAAGGGTAGCTCTGGCTGTTGTGTTGAAATTAGATAGCAAGGAAGCAAGAACAGAAGAAGAGAGACCAGTTAGGAGCCTACTATTGGCCGGGCACAGTGGCTCACGCCTGTAATCCCAGCACTTTGGGAGGCTGAGGCGGGCGGATCATCTGAGGTGGGGAGTTTGAGACCATCCTGACCAACATGGAGAAACCCCATTTCTACTAAAAATACAAAATTAGCCAGGCGTGGTGGCGCATGCCTGTAATCCCAGCTACTCAGGAGGCTGAGGCAGGAGAATTGCTTGAACCCGGGAGGTGGAGGTTGTGGTGAGCCAAGATTGCGCCATTGCACTCCAGCCTGGGCAATAAGAGCAAAACTCCGTCTCAAAAAAAAAAAAAAAAAAAAAAAAAAAAGAGGCTACTTTCATAGTCCAGACCAGAGATGGTTGTGGCTTAAAACAGGATGATGTAAGTGGTGGGAAGTGGTTGGATTTTGAATATACAGGGTGGTCATAAAGTCTAGAAACATAGATAATATTATTGTATCTTGTATTAGAATGTAGCATCAACAAATCATTTATTATCTAGACTGGGTAGCCACCTTGTATTTCAAAGGTAAGCTCATGAATATCATGAGAGCTGTGAGCGACAAAGACAGGAGTTAAGGTGACTCCCAGGTTCATGGCCTGAGAACCCAGAAGCAAGGATGTGTCATTTACTGAGACAGGAGAGACCGTGGGAGAGCAGGTTTGGAAGGCAAGACCAGGAGTTTGGTTTTGGACTTACTGAATTTGAGATGCCCATGAGACATCCCAGTGCAGAGGTCAAGGTAGTTAGATACATGAGTTTGGAAGTCAGGAGAAGCTGAAGAGAAAACCTTGAGAGTTGTCAGAATCGTAGAGTATTTACTGCTTTGCAACTGGATAACACTACCTGTGGAGTGAATACAGACAGAGAAGACAAGAGGTTAGAGAATGGGCTCCTTCAAAGTTGAGAGGTCATAGAATTGAGAACGGATGAGTCAAGGAGATAAGGAGAAATGGTGTCCTGGAAGCCAGGTGAAGCAAACTATGTTCACTTTTATAGGACCTCAAGTTCAAAAAATTAAAGGAAAAAACCAACCATGCTACCATAGAGCAATATTTGTATTTAGTGGATGTTACAGTATTGCAACTAAATTGTGCCCCCAAATGGAGGAAAGCAGATAAGAAGGACCCCTTACATATTGTCACTTGAACAGGGTAAATTCCACTAAGTTGGTAACACTTTACACTTTTTCCAAGCCTAACTAATTCCCTCACTGTTTATTGGGACTTCAGTCTTTAATCTTACCCTGTCTCCTACTTCCCATCTGCCTCCTCAATCACCTTCTATATGCTGACTACTCTGAAGTCTATGAACCTAGCCCCAAACCCTCTTCTTTCAGTTATCTCTATTCAACTGTCCCCTGAACATCTCCCACCTGTCACTCAGATTCAAAATGTCCGAAGCAGAATTCCCCATCTTTCCTGTCAAACTGGCCCCTCAGATCATGTTCATCTTGGTGAACAGCAACAGTCATTTACTTGGTCACCCCAAAAAGAAACTTAGTCCCTGTAGACTCCTCCTTCTCTCTCATTGCTACATATATTCAGAGCCCGGTCCCATAACTTCTACTCTTTAACATTATAGGTAAAGTATATGTGTAAGAGGAGAGTGAGCAGAGTGGAGATTCACACTATGCCCATGACCTCTGCCTTAGTTATGGCCTTCATCACTTATTGCCTGAACTATCAGGACATTCTGTCCTTCTTCCAGTTCCTCTGCTTCCAATCTACTTTTTGAGCACACACACAGATTTTAAAAAGAGAAAATGAATGAATTTAAAAATAAAAAATTCGAATCTCTGACCTTCTCCAAATACAACAAGTCGACTTGTGACTGAGTTGCCGACAGAGCTTAAAATCAAGGACCAAAGATTGGTCCTTAGAGTAGGGGAAAGAGCTAGACACAGGAGATCTGGGTTCAAGTTTTAGGTAAACTGCTTCCTAGTTAAATATCTCTGGGTAATTATTGTAATCTATTTGTTTCTCCAAACTCAGTTTAAGGTCACCTCCTCCAGGAAGCCTTCCCTGACTATGCAGATATAGACAAGTCCCCCTTTCACTCCCATAACATTGTCTGCCTTTATTATGGCAACTACTTACAATTGCTGATTTATTCCTGTTTCCTCTATTAGAGTATTAAAGTATAACTTCCTTCTAGTGTCATAGCTCAGCATAGTGCTTGGCAAATAGCAGGTGCTCAATAATGTAGAATGTATGCATATTCCACAAACTCAGCTTTCTCACCTGTACAATGGGATAATAATGTCTACTTCTCAGCATTCCTTTGAGATTTACATAAGCTATACATATAAAAAAACTTCATAAACTATAACTCAATGTATAAAATACTTGTAGTTTGTCCCCCACTATTTTATAAAGTCAAAATATCTCAACATAGTATTCAAGGCCCTGAACAATGTTTTCCAGGTCACCTTTTCGATTTCCCTCTGGCTCCCACCCCATTACTCTATATTATAGCCAGCCAAATAATATTCCAAACTCACCAACTTCTTTCATACCTCCTATCATTTTATATTGGATTCACCTATCTACATGTCAGTATCAAAAACGTGGGCTATTATTATTATAATTATGACTGTAGTAGGAGATAGAAACAAATGTTGCTTCTGTCTACTAAGTGTTTTGTTATCCTCTGTCTTTTCCCCTCATCCTAGTCAATATTCCATTAAAACACAGGTTCGATCACATTTTTCAATGCCTACTGTATAAAATCACCTTGTAGTATGGATAAGGTTCTTCAAGATCCGACTTCCCTCTGTTATTTAACCTTCCTCTGCTGCTCCACTAATAGCCTTTGTGACAGCTGTAGTAACTATAGTACATGTAGGTTTTCTCCAAGATAATAGGCTGGCTCAGCTTTCATGCCTTTACACATGATGTGTCCTTTGCCTCTTACGTCCTCCTCTACTTTGTCTATCCAGTGAACTCCCTGTCATCCTTTAAAATTCAATTCACATGTAAACTCTTCCGTGAAATCTGCCCTTAAATACTCAGTGGCAGAATTAGATAATCTCTTCTCTCTTATCATGCCATACATATCTTGTTACAATCTTCTCTGACGGTGCCTGTCACCTCCACTAGCCTGTAAACGTATCCAGCAGAGGGCTGCTTTTTATATCCGAGTCCTTACTGTCTGGCACAAAGTGGGTGCTCACGGAAAATCAGTTGAATACATCAGCAACTACCCGTCAGTGGCACCTGAAGCCATCAGTCACTGGAGCTACCCCATCATTGCCCATCACACACACTGCTCTTCATAGACTACTATTACATTCTCTGTCCTTTGAGGTGGCAATCACGTGCTGGTGGTATTTCTAGTCAGTTGAAATTACAGTAGTAACACACTTTTAAACATTTATTCTTTGAAAGGAGGATTAGGGCAGTGTCACAGCCCGGCAGCCTGTGAAACGAAGACATTTACCTTCATTCCCCTTGGTACCCTCCAGCTCAGGTATCTGCAACCATCTTGCTTGAGGCCCTGAGAGGAACTGCACCAGGGCAGGAAGTGAGGAAGCGGAAGTGAGGAAGCGGAAGTGGGGACCGGCCTGGGCCCTTGCGCCTGGCTGGAGTAGGTGGAATATCCTGGGGCTAGGAGGTTTGGTCGTTGGGCAGCGGCCGACTTTCCTCTCAGGTAACAGCTTCTGCTTGGGAGTGGTGATGGGGCTCAAGGCGGGTCTGGAAACATCGGCTGCCATCCCACCTCCCGTTTCCTGCCAGCACCGTAGGAGTCCAGGTGGGGGCGGGAGGGCAATGAGGCCGTTACCATCCGCAGGAGGCGAAATCCCTGTGGCGTGACGTGACGCCATCACGTCCCTCTCTCCTTCTAGAAGCTTTCCTGAGGTCCAGCCTTCCCCTCCACTGCCGGTTCTCCTAGGGTAATCGCTGGTCTGATTCTCTGTGTGGCTGAACACCCAGCACCTGGCTCATCTGGTACACAGTAGTCATCTGAAATGGGGGTTGTATGAACGAGGATGCCGAGGAAAGGCCCTGCCCACATGAAGTTGATTCTTGCTCAGCCTCCACCCGCCATTTTCAAAATTCTTTCCAAGGCATCTCATTTCTTCCTCCACCACGGCCCTGTCTGGCGATTATTCTTTGTGTTGTGGATGAGGGAACCGAGACTTAGAGAAGTTGTTAAGTCTTAGTTAGGAAATGGCAAAGCAGGACCTCAAATCATGGCTTTGAATCCTAATTAAAGGAGAGAGATGAGGCATGTGAAGGCCCAGGTGTGAGCCCATTGTGAGCGTTCAATGAAGAGTAGCTGTTTACTCCTGGGGGTGAGGACTGTGTCTTGTGCGCCTGTTTCTCCATTTCCTAGAATGAGCCTGCCACATGGTAAGCTCTGGAAAATTATTAGTTGAATAAATTAATGAACACACACTTGGGGCTCAAAAAGATTAGATTCTCTGCCTCTGACAGTATTCTTTTCATCAAAACAGTAACACCTCCTAATGGCATGGTAGTCTCTACAAGCATTCTCCTGTAGCATTCTTGGCCAGAGCTCATTTCCTTCCTAGTCAAACTCATGTCTATAGGCAGAACCTGTACAAACACAAGAGCTGTTCTTTCCTCATAGTTCCACCTTAAATGCATCTTTTCAGAGATGCCTCTGGGCACTCAGCCTCTTAGATGCTATTGTGATTATTGTCCCAAGTCTTTGGATAAAGTCAGTTCAGCTCCTCTGTTCCTTATTCTCAATCCTGAAATCCAAAAACTTTTGGAAACCAATTTTTCCTCCAACTCATTTGGTGGTAAAACTTGGCCTGAGGCCATTTGTAGTCTTTATTCCAAATATTTACATGTTTTTACTGCAGACATGTTAATGTGTCTAATTGTTCAGAGCAGCCTCACACCTTAACTGTGGGTATCATGTAATATATGGTATAGACATGGCACTACTCTTGAAAATTCCACCCCTACCACCGCACCCAAAAGAGAATTTCCACAACTCATCTGGCCTCAAAGGATTGGGATAAAAGATCGTGGACCAATAGTTTAATGCCACCTGATAAATCATTTCCTGTTAGAATTCAGATGAAACGGGGGGAAGGAAACAGCATTGTGAAAGTGGGCAGATCTAAAAAGAACACTAAAAGACCTTTTCTACGTAATCATTTGTTTTGCTGGGAATTATTTAGGAGAGAAAGCTCCTTAACTGAATGGTAAGTTTTAATGTGAGGTTCATGTTTTATATTTCTCCACAAAGCTATACAAATGGTAGGTACTCAAGAAATATCTGTTGATGATTTGAAAATATTTGCTCAAAACTATAGAATTTTACTTGACAATTATGAGAGCTAGATTTCATTTTTTTTTTTAATGTCATTCTTTATAGGAGTTTGTGACCATCTGGGCAACTAGTAAGAACTCGTGTCTAAAAAGAAGATTTTTTTTTTTTTGAGGCTCACGCCTGTAATCCCAGCACTTTGGGAGGCCGAGGCGGGAGGATCACTTGAGGTCGGGAGTTCAAGACCACCCTGGTCAATATGGTGAAACCCCGTCTCTACTAAAAATGCAAAAAGTTAGCTGGGCTTGGTGGCTCATGGCTGTAGTCCCAGCTACTTGGGAGGCTGAGGCAGGAGAATCGCTTGAACCTGGGAGGTGGAGGTTGCAATGAGCTGAGATCGTGCCACTTCACTCCAGCCTGGGTGACAGAGCAAGACCGTGTCTCAAAAAAAAAAAATTTTTTTTTAAATTAGTTAGGCTTGGTGGTATGTACCTGTAGTCCCAGCTACTTGGGAGGCTGAGGCAGGAGGATTGCTTGAGCCCAGGAGTTTGCAAGCAGCCTGGGCTACATAGTGAGGCTTTATCTCAAAAAAAAAAAAAAAAAAAAAAGTGATTATAATTTTAAAGCTATAGAATCAGTGCAGGTTTATCCCAAGGCAGAATCATTCAATCATTGTGTTATTTGCACAACACATGTTTCTTGAGTACCTACTGTTGCTAATTAGCTGTTAGGGATAGGAATACAGTGGTAAATAAGACAGTCAAGGTCCCTGCCCCCAAGGAGCTTCTAGTTTGGTGGTGAAGAAAGGCACTGAGCAAATGACAAATAGGTAAGTACAGATTGTTATAAGTGCAATGAAAGAAATTAACCAGGTTCTGGGGAGACCTAAGTAGTTAGTTAGGTCGGTGAAGACCTCTCAGATTTGTGACATGAAATACTTAACTTCTTCCCTCTATTTCTAAATATTATAGTGAGTTGGGTAGCCAGACAACCATGATTCAAACGTGGAAAATTACCCTCTTGGGCACTAATTTTGTCTCATGTCAATTTTTGTCACATCACTGTAGTTACAATCTCACAGTTATTTGATGCTATGTGTAAACAGCATTTTCATGTAGTCAGGTGTCTAAAACATAATAAACCAACATAATTTACAACTAACACCAATTAATTGAGCTCCTTGTCAGTTTGAAAAGACAGCAGTAGTAGAATGGTGTCTTACATGTTCTACATTCATATCAGAAGGTAAAGTTCAAGTCATTGTACATTAGTAAGTGATAAGAATTCACTTCTCTAGACTTTTTTCCTTGTGATTTTTCTAATGGTTGGGATTGTATTTAATTCTGATATGGTGTCATGTAAATTCATTTTAAACTACTCTATTGGATTAGAAGGCTATTATTTTGATATTTTTCTGGGTTAGAAAATTCATTTAAGAAAACAGTTTTTAAAAGTTTAAAATATAGGTTAGAGAATGTAGAAAAACCTAAAAATTACGATTGTCCTTCCAAATATAGATAGCTATCCAAAAAAGAAAAAAAAATTAACATTTGTTGTTCAGTTCCAGCAAGTTATGATTCTAACAGGGCTTTAAAAGAAAATAGACTCGTGAAGAAACGGATCAGTATTTGTTGCTCTAAGCCAATGTCATAGTGCATCTCTGCATTGAGTGAGTTTGGTAGAGGGAAAAAAAGGACAATAGAAAAAGAAAACCCTCCTGCTTGACAATTTTAATAGCTTTACTGAAATATTATAAATCAGTTTTTCACTGCAGGAAGGAGCCAGATAAAAATGACTGTGTTTGAAGTACGAAAAAGAGAAAATCAGAAAGTTGTAGAAACACAACTTCTCTTTTTCTTCCTAGGGTTAATGATAGTGTCTTTCTGAGAAATCTTAATTAAACAGATATTTAATACATTTTATTTTTTATTTATTTATTTATTTCTGAGACAGAGTCTTACTCTTATCTCCCAGGCTGCAGTGCAGTGGCCTAATCTCGGCTCAATGCAACCTCCGCCTCCCAGGTTCTAGTGATTCTCATGCCTCAGCCTCCCAAGTAGCTAGGATTACAGGTGTGCACCACCAAGCCCAGCTAATTTTTTGTGTTTTTAGTAGAGATAGGGTTTCACCATGTCGTCCAGGCTGGTGTTGAACTCCTGAGCTCAGGTGATCTGCCCGCAGCAGCCTCCCAAAGTGCTAGGATTACAGGCGTGAGCCACCATGCCCAACCACTCATACAGGTACATTTTCTGTCTTGCTTAGTTAAGAGTGTGTTGTATTTTTACCAAAAAGAGGTTATCTCCTCTTATTTTTTTAAAAAAAGAAGTGATGGTTTATTTAGGATGCTTCTAAAAATTTATGTCTTCCTTTAATACACATAGAGAAATTAATCAAGCCTTAGCTAGTTATCTGAGAAGGTCAAGGAAGGGAAGCAATACTAAAAGTAGTGAACACATTTGTTATGGATTTTAACATTTTTCCTTTTGTATGTGTGCAGTTTCTCTAGTAAAATCTGATTATAGATCTTCTAGGTTTCGTTGGGTCTGGATGTTCGTCAGGGCTTGAAATCAATTTGGTACATTGTCTTGGCAGCCAGCAGTGGTGAATCACTAGAGAAACTGCAAACTAACTGACCCTCCTTAATACAAAATAATGAAAAAGAGAAAGGGAATGGTTTCCTATAAACTGAATTGATCATTCACAAGCATTGTGTAAAGTTTGGGGGCTGCATTTCCCTTGTAAGTTTTAATATATGGGCCTCTCTGTGTGTCCTTGTTTTGAGATCTGATAGACACAGGCTGATCACTGCAGTATTTAGAGAAATCCTTGCATTATTTGAGTCTTACTATTGACACTGTTTAATCCTAAACTCATTCTTCTTTTTCCAAAGGTGAACAAATAAAGTAATTTAACCTTTCCAATTTACCAGGCTTATCTGGACTAAAATAGCGGTTTTAGGGTACCATGAATTAGCTGTGGAGTCCACTGATGTGCAGCTGTTTGTCTTCATAGTTGATCCTCCTTTTAGGTTTAGCAAGAAAGCAGACTATATTTAGATCTGATTATCAGGACTTTTAGTTCTAAAAAGAATACAGTCATAGGGTCAGTGGGTGATTCTAAGACTCAATTTTACCCCCATTTTAATTACTCTCACAACATAATATTTTTATACATGACAATATAAAGAGATGCCTGAAATCCTAGCACTTCAGGAGGCTGAAGTGGGAGGATCATTTGAGGCCAGGAATTTTTGAACAGCCTGTGCAACATATTGAGACCTGCATCTCTACAAAATATTTAAAAATTAGCCAGGCAGGCCAGGCATGGTGGCTCACGGCTGTAATCCCAGCACTTTGGGAGGCTGAGGCGGGAGGATCACAAGGTCAGGAGCTCGAGACCAGCCTGACCAACATGGTGAAACCCTGTCTCTACTAAAAATACAAAAATTAGCCAGGTGTGGTGGCGTGCATCTGTAATCCCAGCTGCTCAGGAGGCTGAGGCAGGAGAATCGCTTGAACCCGGGTGGCAGAGGTTGCAGTGAGCCAAAATCGCGCCACTGCACTCCAGCCTGGGCAACAGAGGGAGACTCCATCTCAAAAAAAAAAAAAAAAAAATAGCCAGGCATGGTGGCACACAGCTGTAGTTCCAGCTGCTTGGGAGGCTGAGGCAGGAGAATTGCATGAACCTAGGAGTTCGAGGCTGCAGTGAGCTATGATTGCACCACTGTACTTCAGCCTGGGAAGCAGGGCAATACCCTGTCTCTGAAAAAAAAAAAAGAAAAGAAAGAGATGCCAGAGTGCAAGTTCTGTTTTATAAAATGTTGCTTGTCTGCTGTCCATGTAATGCTTTATAGCCATTATATTTCTGGCCAAAGAGGTTGAATGGTATTTTCTGCAGGAACTTTTATGACTAGAAAGACAACCTATATTTCTTTAAATAATACAGGCCAATTTCTCATGAGGGATTTTCCCATACCTATCCTAGGAGCAGTTATATGGTACTGTCAATTCTGGCTGCTGTAAGTGAGGGGCTGATTTAGAAACAAAACCTAGATTTTCAGATTGATTTGGTCTTCTATAGACTTAAAAAAAAGTTTAATGTAATTTTTTTTGTACTTTCCTTGCAGGAAATTGATGCTTTATCAACATAGAGATTAATTATTTATATTTGGGAGCAGCATAACTGCGGACCAGTTACCTGTCAAGAGTTTTATAAACCAGTGACATAAACTGTTATTCCATTGCTTTCATCCTTCATCTCACCTTGGAACTTGTATTACTTATGGCGTTCAGGAGACAAGTGAAAAACTTTGTGAAAAATTACTCAGATGCTGAAATAAAAGTCAGGGAAGCAACTTCTAACGACCCTTGGGGTCCCTCTAGTTCTCTGATGTTAGATATCAGTGACTTGACTTTCAACACAATTTCTCTCTCAGAGATTATGAATATGCTATGGCACAGACTCAATGACCATGGGAAGAACTGGCGCCATGTGTATAAATCCCTTACCCTAATGGATTATCTCATCAAGAATGGATCGAAGAAAGTCATTCAGCATTGCAGAGAGGGATTCTGTAACCTTCAAACACTAAAAGATTTTCAGCACATAGATGAAGCTGGAAAAGACCAAGGTAACGGCTAAAGAAGTTTATATAATCTGGGTGTGGTGGTATGCACCTGTAATCCTGGTGCTTGGGAGGCTGAGGTGGGAGGATCGCATGAGCCCAGGCATTTGATGCTGTAGTGAGGAAAGATTGCACCTGTGAATAGCCACCATACTCCAGCCTGGGCAACATAGTGAGACCCCGATCTCTAAAGTTTTAAAAGACGTTTATAGCATGTGCCAATAAAGATTAGGAGTTTGGGGGGATCATTTTATAACAGGAGGTGGGGAAGAGTTGTACTTAAATGTACTAGCTGTCTTTCCTCTGGGACAGTTATAGTTTCCAATTTAATCCTCTGTATTGAGTCTTCAGTGCCTTAGAGAACAATACATTTTTCAAAAGGAAAAAAAAGTGAACACACTTAGGTTTCTGATAAAATGATACCTCATAGAAAATGAATAAAGTGAATAAAACGGGAGGCATGGCAATTTGGTGTAATAATGTCACTGTAATTCATAATTATAATTAAACTGGAATTTAGTCATAAATTAAGGAAATATTTCCACAGGCTGGAATCTTCAAAGACTATCTAGATGGAAGCAGTTATATGAATACAAAAATTTAGATCATAAAATAATTCTTTCGGGGGCGGAAGAGGAGGTGCAGTAGGGAAAGGATAAGATCCTGAGATGATTCAGTAGTGCCTGATATTCTACAGTGGCAAAAGGCTCAGCACTTCCTCTCCAGCTACTGTAAAATTATAATTTGTGTTTAAAGTGAATAGTCTTATGAATCATGAGAAGAGGATAAAATTCAGAGCATTCTCTCTGGGAAGCATGCATTTTAAAAATAGACCTTTTTTTAAGGGCAGTTTTAGGTTTACAGAAAAATTATGCAGAAAGTTACGCAGAGTTCCCACATACCCTTCCCCACTCAGACACAATTCCTCCTAATAACATATTGCATTAGTGTGGTCCATTTGTTACAGTTTATAAACAAATACTGATACATTATTGTTAATGAAAGTTCATATCTCACATTAGGAGTCACTCTTTGTGTTCTACAGTTCTGTGGGTTTTGAAAAATGCATGGTGTCACGTGTCCACCATTCCACTATCATACAGAGTAGATATGTCCTGTGTTCCATCTATTCATCCTTTTCCTCTCCTCTTGAATCCCTGGCAACCACTGGTCTTTTTATCATCTCTATAGTTTTGTCTTTTCAGATGTCATATAGTTGGAATCTTAAAGTATGTAGCTTTTTCAGACTGGTGTCTTTCACTTGGCAATATGCATTTAAGATTCCTCCATGTCCTTTCATAGCTTGAGAGTTTTTTTCTTCCCTTTTTAAAAAAAAAAACTTTATTGAGATATAATTCACATACCATACAATTCACCCATTTAAGGTATACAGTTATATGGATTTTGGTGTATTACAGTATAATTTTTTAAAATTGTATAACATAAAATTTGCCTTTGTAAGTGTACAATTCAGTTGCATTAATTACATTCACAGTATTGTGCGGCCATCACCACTATTTGTAAAACTCTTTCATCACCCCAAACAGAAATCCTGTAAGCATTAAGCAATAGCTCCCCATTCCCATTCCACTAAGGCCCTATCTGTCTCTAAATTTTCCTGTTCTAGGTGTCTCATGTAAGTGGAATCATACAGTATTTGTTCTTTTGTGTCTGGCTTATTTCACTTACCATAATGTCCTCAGTGTCGTCATGTTGTAGGATGTATCAGAACTTTATTCCTTTTATGTCTGAATAATATTCTATTGTATGTACATTACACATTTTCAAAAATTTACTCATCTGTTGATGAACTCTTGGGTTGTTTCTTTTAGCTGTTGCACTGAACATGGGAGTGTAAGTATCAAGTTCTGGCTTTCAGTTTATTTGGGTGTATACTTAGGAGTGGAATTGTTGGATCATATGATAATTCAGTGTTTAGCTTTTTGAGGAGCTGCTAAATTTTTCCATAGCGGCTGTACCATTTTACATCTCCACTGGCAGTTTAAACATGTCCCAGTTTTTCTTGCCAACACTTGTTATTATCCTTTTTTGTTGTTGTTGATTATAGCTATCCTACTGGTTGTGAATTGGTATCTCATTGTGGTTTTGATTTACATTTCCCTAAAGACTAATGATGTTGAACATCTTTTCATGTCGTTGTTGGCAATTTGTATGTCTTCTTTGGTGTAACGTCTATTCAAACCCTTTGCCCATTATTAACTTTTTAAAACAACTGTTTGAGTATTAAAAGTTCTTTATATATTCTGGGTACAAGACCCTTATCAGAGAGGTGATATGCAAATATCTTCTCCGATTCTGTAGATTCCTTTAATTTTGTTGGAGGTGTCTTTTGATGCACAAAATTTTTAAATTTTGAAGTGCAATATATCTATTTTTTCCCTTGGTTACTTGTGCTTTAGGTGTCATATATAAGAAACTATGGGCTCCATTGTCCAATCCAAGAGCATGAAGATTTATACCTATCTTTCTAAGAGATTTATAGTTTTAGCTTGTAGATTCAGATCCTGGGTCCTTTTTGAATTAATTTGTGTATGTGCTGTGAAGTTTAACTTCATTCTTTTTCATTAAGATGCCCTGCTACCATTTATCAAAAAGACCATTTTTTCCCTGTTGAGTTATATTGGCATTCTTGCAAAAATCAATCTACCAAATAAGATGTATGGGCTTATTTCTGTACTCCCAGTTGTTTCATTGATCTATATGTCAGGCCTCATGCTAGTAGTGTACTGTTTTGATTACAGTAGCTTTGTAGTAAGTTTTGAAATTAAGGAGTGTGAGTTCTCCAACATTGTTCTTTTATAAGCTTTTTTTTTTTCTATTCTGAGTCTCTTGCATTTTCATTTGAAGTTTAGCACCAGCTTATGAATTTTGTTAAAAAGATGGCTAGGACCAGGCACGGTGACTCACACCTATAATCCCAGCACTTTGGGAGGTGGAGGCAGGCAGATCACTTGAGGCCAAGAGGTCAAGACCAGCCTGGCCAACATGGTGAAACCCCATCTTTACTAAAAATGCCGAAAATTAGCCAGGTATGGTGGCTGGCACTTATAATCCCAGCTACCCGGGAGGCTGAGGCATGAGAATTGCTTGAACCTAGGAGGTGAAGGTTGCAATGAGCCAAGATCACACCACTGCACTCCAGCCTGGGCAACAGAGTGAGACCCTGTCTCAGAAAAAAAAAAGAAGATGGCTAGAATTTGGCTAGAATTCTGATGGGCTTACATTGAATCTGTAGATCAATTTGGGGTATATTGTCATTTTAACAATACTAATTTCTCCAATCTTTGTATACAGGATGTCTTTCTTTTTATTTAGATCTTTTTTCATTTCTTTCAACAGTGCTGTGTAGTTTTCAGCATACAAGTCTTGCATTTCTTAAGTTTTTTTCATTTTAAAGATTATTTTCCAATTAATTTCAGAAGTTCTTGCATTTCTGAAAGTTATTTCTAAGCATTTTATTCTTTTTGAAGCTCTAGTAAATGGAATTGCCTTTTTTTTTTTTGAGATGGAGCCTTGCTCTGTCATCCAGGCTGGAGTGCAGTGGCACGATCTCGGCCACTGCAAGCTCCGCCTCCCAGGTTCACGCCATTCTCCTGCCTCAGCCTCCCGAGTAGCTGGGACTACAGCCTGGAATTGTCTTCTTAATTTCATTTTCAGATTGTTCATGGCTGGTGTATAGATATACACCTGATTAACTGATTTTTGTATATTGATCTATATACTAGATCCTGTTATATACAAATAGTTTCACTTCTTCCTCTCCAATCTAGATTCCTTGGCTAGAAAGAAGTGTTGAGAGCAGATATCCGGTCTTGTTCCTGCTCTTTGGAGGAAAGCTTCCTGTCATCAAGTATGATGTTAGCTATGGGTTTTTTCATAGATGTTCTTTATCAGGGTGAGGAAGTGCTCTTCCATTCCTAGATGTTGAGTGTTTTTATCATGAAAGAAAGTTGTCTTTTTATGCATTTGTACCTTTTATATGTATAAGATAAGGTATACATGAATGTGTTTAAATTGACTATCATAAAGATCTTTCAGATTTCCTAACAGTTAATGTTAGCACCAAAAAAGTAAGTACAAGTACTCTATGCTAGACTTTATGAATACTCTTGATGATTTATTACCACCAAGAGAGCAAGAAAAATACAAGTTAGAACTGAAATGTCAGCAGAAGCATAGTTCATTCATTTGTTGATTATGGAAGGTACATTAGCAATTGATTGGTAACATTGTACACATTATTCACTAATAAAAATTAATGAAAAAGATTCCATTGGGGGAAAATATTATCTTTTACATATTCCTCTTTCTTTTTCTTTTCTTTTCTTTTTTCTTTCTTTTTTTGAGATGAAGTCTCACTCTGTTACCCAGGTTGGAGTGCAGTGGCACTATCTAGGCTCACTGCAACCTCTGCCCCCCCAGGTTCAAGTGATTCTCCTGCCTCAGCCTCCCAAGTAGCTGGGACTACAGGCACCTGCCACCGTGCCCTGCTAATTTTTGTATTTTTAGTACAGACAGGGTTTCACCATCTTGGGCAGGCTCGTCTTGAACTTCTGACCTAGTGATTCACCCACCTCAGCCTCCCAAAGTGCTGGGATTACAGGTGTGAGCCACCGCGCCCAGCCCTTTTTGTGTATTTTCTAATGAATGTGATATACTAGAAGAGTAGCTCTTGGCATAATTTCACTCATACTTAGATAAATGTGCATCTATTGAGGATACATGCATGCACAACAATTTGTTACTGCTGAGGTGTACAGTCAAAATAGTTTGCAAACCAGTGGCTCTCAGGATAAAGTCAGGCCCCTTAACATGCTTCCAATCTACTTTTCTGCTCTTATTTCCCTAGTCTTCAATGTAGCACGTTGCATTAACAATCATTCCTAATATAGTGTATGCTTACACATTTCTGTGCTTATACTTAAGATTTGTCTTTCCCCTTGGAATATTCTTTTATCGCTGTCCATGTTTTGAACTCCTACTTAGCCTCCAAATCCTAGCTCAGAATCCTTTTTCCCTCTATCCCCAACTACTCTTTCCCTCATTGGGCAGAATTAATTGCTGTAGTACTTTATTAATAATATCAAAGCAGTGCTTTTTATGGCATATTTTATTGATTTTGTATGTCTCATTTTAACTAGATTGTGAGGGCATGTACCATATGTTAATCATCCTTTCACCATCAGGCCTGCACAGAATAGACAGTAAATTTTTATCAAATGGAAGTCATAGAAAAAAAACAAGAAAAACTGCTAGATAAAAATGATTTTGTTGACTCAGAGAAGAAAGAAGGCAGTGTCAAGTCTGTACTGAGAAATGAATGAAAGAGAAATTATTTGGTCCAAGTAATCTATATCTGGAGCCTGCCCTAGTTACAGGTTATCAAGAGAGATGAAGACAAAAGAAGATATTATAGAAAAAAAGGCTTTTTTGGCTCTCTTGTTTGGTCTTTACACTTGCTGTTCCCTTTGCCTGGAATGCTGTTTTCCAGAAACCTGCATGGCTCCTCCACCTCCTTTGGATCTCTTCTCAGAAAGTCTTATTAGAGGCCTTCTAGGTCTACCCTAGTTATAAAAAAGCAGCCTGGCCTCCTTGTTGCACTGACATGCCCTGGCCACCTTCTGTTTAGTTTTTCCTCATAGCGCTTCTCATCTGACATAGTGTATATTCTATTTTAGGATGTGTTTATTGTCTATCCCTACTAAAGTGTAAATTTCACGACAGCAGGGACATTTTGCCTTTTATGTCCGCTCTGTCCATGCCCCATCTCCAGTATCTTCAGCAGTGCCTGTCACATGGCACATGCTCAGTAATTAATAATAGTTATACTAGTAGGAAAAACATTGGGAAAACAAATCAGAAAAATTGGGAAACATTGGAGAATATTAAGTTACTTTTTCAAATAATTTCTCAATGTGTTTTTCCTTAATCTCTAGACAGCTTTTCAGGTGATATATCTCTTAATTTCAGCAGTGAGTCTAATTGTTAATCTGAAAAAATAAATTCATGATTTTCCTTGTGTTTCCAGACTTTGGTGATATTCTATATTGTACTTATTGTAGTTTTAAAAGAGTCACCAGTTGGATACATTGCTTTAAAGTTAGAGGTACTTCACAGGAAACGGTGTCTAGGCTATAGAAGGACATGTTGAGCATATTGTTTGAAAATGTAACTAACGTAGTGTTTAAAAATAAATTTATTCTATATTTGCCAACTTTTGGGCTCTTTTATTAGCAAGCATGTTTACTGCACTTTGTAACAAGTGGTATTCTCAACACTTGGCATGTATGAATTCATTTGATCTTCACAACAGCCCTTTGAGATAGGAAATGTTGGCTCCTTTTTGCTGATGAGGAAACCAAGGTGCAAAGAGGTTGAATAACTCTTCACATAGCTAGTTAGCAGAGTCAAGATTGCAATCTAAGCATTTTGGCTCCAGAATACATGTTCTCAACAACTACAGCATATTGTTGAATGAAGGAATTAAGGATGTTATCCTCCTCCTGATCATTCTGTTCACTCCTTTACTCCATCCTGTCAGCATGTGTCATGTTTCCAGCTTTGACCAAATATTTAACCAGTTACATATAGCAGGATGGAAGGGACTGAGACTGAACTAATTCTGATCACTATCCTGGGACAAGAATTCAGAAATTTATCCTTTTTATTAAAACGTTTTTAAAAATAAACTTTTTTAGAGCAGTTTCAGATTCACAGCAAAACTGAGAGGAAAATACTGAGTGTTCCCAAATGCCCTCTTCCCCTGTACATGCGTAGCCTCCCTCATTATAAACATCCCCAACCAAAGTGGTACATTTGTTACAATCGAAGAACGTACAGTTACGTATCATTTTTACCCAAAGTCCATAGCTTACTTTAAGGTGCACTCTTGGTGTTGTACATTTTATAGGTTTGTACAAATGTACAATGACATATATTCATCATTATAATATCACACAGAGTAGTTTCATTGCCCTAAAATTTTTCTGTGCTGTGCCTATTTTTTCCTCCTTCCTTCAGCCCCTGCAAGCATTGATCTTTTTACTGTCTCCATAATTTTTCCTTTTCCAAAATGTCATTTGGTTGGAATCATTTAACATGTACCCTTTTCAAGTAGGCTTCTGTCACTGGGCTGGAGTGCAGTGGCATTATCAGAGGTCACTGAAGCCTTGAACTCCTGGGCTTAAGCGACCCTCTCAGAGGAGAATCAGCTTCCAGAGTAGCTGGGACTGTAGGTGCACACCACCACGCCCAGCTCATTTTAAAATTTTTTATGGAGACAGAGTCTCACTACATTGCCCAAGCTGGTCTTGAATTTGTGGCCTCAAGCAATCCTCCTGCCTTGGCTTCCCAAAGTGTTGGAATTACAGGCATGAGCCATTGCGCCCAGCCTCTTCCTTTTAGCACTTAATAGTAGCCCATTGTCAGGATGAATCACAGTAAATTTATCCATTCACCTACTGAACGTTACCTTGATTGCTTCCAAGTTTTGGCAATTACAAATAAACAACTGTATGAAGTTTTTTATGTGGACAATAATTTTCAACTTCTTGGAATAAATACCAAGGAGCATGATGTACTCAATTGTATGGCAAGAGGGTTTAGTTTTATAAGAAACTGCCAAACTGTCTTTTAAAGTGGCAGCCCCATTTTGCATTCCCATCAACAATAATGAGAGTTCCTGATGCTCTACATCTTTAACAGCATTTGGTGTTGTCAGTGTTCTGGATTTTGGTCATCCTAATAGGTATGTATGTAGTATCTCTTATTGTTATTTTAGTGTGCATGTCCCTGATGACGTATGATGTGGAGGATCTTTCATATGCTTACTTGCCATCTGTATTTTTTTTTTTTTTTTTTTTTTTGAGACGGAGTCTCGCTCTGTCACCCAGGCTGGAGTGCAGTGGTGCGATCTTGGCGCACCGCACGCTCCGCCTCCTGGGTTCACGCCATTCTCCTGCCTCAGCCTCCCAAGTAGCTGGGACTACAGGTACCCACCACCACGCCCAGCTAATTTTTTTGTATTTTTTAGTAGAGATGGGGTTTCACCCTGTTAGCCAGGATGGTCTCGATCTCCTGACCTCATGATCTGCCTGCCTCAGCCTCCCAAAGTGCTGGGATTACAGGAGTGAGCCACCATGCCTGGCCTATATATCTTCTTGAATGAGGTGTCTGTTAAGGTTTTAGGCCCATTCTTAAGTTGGGTTGTTTGTTTTTATTGTTGAGTTTTAAGAATTCTGTGTATATTTCAGATAACACTACTTCGTCTCATTTTTTTTTTTTGCAAATATTTTCTCCCAATCTGTGGCTCATATTTTCATTTTCTTGACCGTGTCTTTTGCAGATCAGAAATTTTAATTTTAATGAATAACACTATATTGCCTCATGGGTAGTGCTAGTACCTTATAATAATAAAATAATTCTGATTTCTTCTTCCTGTCCCTTGTATCATTGCTGTTACTTATTTTGCTTATACATAAGCATATGTGTAAGCATGTATAATCAAATACATTGTTGCTATTATTTTATTAATAAATAAGAAAGTTTTTATTTTCACTTATTCCTTTTCTGATGCAGTTCATTTCTTTATGCAGATCTGAGTTTCAGAACTTTATCATTTTCTGTTTCTCTAAAGAATTTCTTTGAACATTTCTTGCAAGGTAGGTTACTGGCAACAAATTCCCTCAATTTTTGTTTGGCTAAAAAAGTCTTTATTTCTCCTTCACTTTCTTAGTTTTGGTTTCTGAGAAGTTGAATGTAATTCTTATCTTTGTTCCTCTATATGTAAGGTGTTTTTTTCCTCTGGTTTCTTTCAGAAGTATTTTTTTTTTTGAAAAAAATATTTCCATTTATCCTGCTTATAAGTTCTCTGAGCTTCCTTGATATGTAGTTAGTGTATAACATTAATTTGGGGAAATTATCAGTGACTGTTTCAAATATTTCTCCTGTTCCTGTGTCTCACTTCTTTGTTAATTTCCATTACACATATGTTACACCTTTTATAGTTGTCCCATAGTTCTTGGATATTCTGTTCTTGTTATTGTTGTCATTCAGTTTTTCTCTTTGCTTTTCAGTTTTAGTGGTTTCTATTGAGATGTTCTCCAGCTCAAAGATTCTTTCCTCAGCTGTGTCCAGTCTCCCAGAAAGCCTGCCAAAGGCATTCTTCATTTCTGTTACAATATTTTTGATCGCTAGCATTTCTTTTTGATTCCTTCTTAGAATTTCTATCTCTGTGCTTACATTGCCCATCTATGCTGCGTGCTGTCCACATTATCCGTTAGAGCCCTTACACCTTAATCATAGTTATTTTAAATTCCTAGTCTAATTAAAGTCTAATATCTCAGCCCTATCTGCACCTGGTTTTGTTACTTGTTCTGTCTCCTCAAACTGCGATTTTTGCCTTTTAATATGTCTTATAATTTTTTCTTGATAGCTGGGCATGAGGTATAGTAAGAGGATAGCAGGTAAATAAGCCTTTAGTGGTGTGGCAGTAAGTTAGGCTTACAGATCTTCCAGATCAGTTAGGCTCTGTTAATACCCCATCAGGTTAGGCTTTGGTTAACTAGCTTCTCCTAAGGGCAGAACTTGTTAAGAACAGAATGCTCTGGAAAATTCTGAATGGTTCCTTTTTTCCTCCCCCTGCTAGAAGCACCAGGGGATTTTTCTCCAGTATTTACTGCGAGAACTTGGTCGAGCTCCTTGAGGTAAAGCAAAAGTCGGGGAGGCCCTGAAGACTTCCCCTGGAGTTTTTCTCTCTCAGTTATAGTTCAGGCTTCCCGACCTCAGCACTTGTTTCCTTGGAGGTTTCTGCTCCAGCAAGCCATGATTCTCTGTACTATATTCGCCTGTCAGTCTCAGTGTGGGGCTCAGTGGTTTGCCCTGTGACTACACCTCTCTGATGGATCCAAGAAGAGTTGTTGATTTTTCGGTATGCTCAGCTTTTTACTTGTTAGGATGGAGTGGCGACTCCAACTTTTTACATTTTGGATCAGAAGTTAGGTTTATCCTTTTTTTAATCTGTTTCTAAGTTATTTAGGTCAAGGGTGGTACAAGAAGCACAGGTCATGTACTTTTTCTACTGTGGCTCTTGTGGCTTTAAAAATCCTTCACTTACGTCTAACTAATTTGAAGGTCTTGGGTAAACAGCTAGAAACAGTTGGCAAGGCTGGGTCAGTCTCTTTTATCTTAGGTGAAGACCCATTACAATTTAGGCTCAACCTCACAAGAGTGGGCACCATAGTTACCACAGGTGATTCAGGGTTCCCAAGTGATCATCCTGAATCTTGTTAACATTCGCAGGTAGTCTAACATTCTCTCTTTTATGCCTACAATGTCTGTACACCTCTGTCACAGTCCATTTATGTACACATCTTTATCCCTTGCAAAACTCTGAATTTTTCAAGGGCAAGAACAGTGTTCCTAGCACTTAGTACCTTGCCTTGGGGTAGGATCACTCAATACATATTTGATGAATGAATGATTAATACCTTGATATTTTTATACCTTTAGCAAATTTAGAGCAATTGACTTTTTTTAGAAAGATAAAAAATAGAAATGTCAGAGTTGACTAAAAATTTCCCTTTCTTCACTACAAATTACTTTTTAAAATAGTTTTATGCTAACTACTTTATTGAAATATAATTTACATATTATGACATAAATCTTAAGTGTACAGTTGGATGAATTTTGATGAGTGGAACCATCACCCATAGCACAATAAAGAACATTTTAATCACCTCATCCAGTTCCTTCATCCCTGCTTTCCCTCCTTTCCAGAGGCAACTACTTTTTGAATTTCTTTAACTGTATAGATTTGTTGCATTTGTTCTTAAAATTTATATAAATGGAAGCATACCGTATGTGTTCTTCAGTTTCTGGTTTCTCTCAACATAATGTTTCTGAGAGTCATCCATATTGTTGTGTATATCAGAATATCATTTGTTTTTATTGCTGAGTTGTATTCCATTGTATGTGCATACCACAGTTTATCCATCTTTTGCTGATGGATAATATTTGGGATGCTTATAGCTTTGAGTTATTGTGAATAAAACTCTTATGAACATTCTTGTGTGATATGCATTCGGTTCTCTTTGGTATATCCCGAAGAGTGGAATTTCTGGGTTGTAGAAACCATTAAATATGACTAGAAGCTAAAGTTTTCTTAAGTAATTTCTCTACTAATATATGAGAATCTGTCGTTCACATCCTTATCAACACTTAGGAATGTTATTATTTTCAATTTAGCCATTTTGATGGGAGTATAATATTGTTTCAATTTGATCTTAATTTGCATTTCCCTGAAAAGTTAAGTGTCTTTTCATATGATTTTTGCCCACGAGGACATCTTTTGCCTGTTCAAGTATTGCCTGCTCAAATATGTTGCCTATTTTTAACATTTTATCTTTTTATTATTGATTTCTAGGAATTTTTACATATTTTGGATGTGAGTTCTTTGTCAGATAGACATATTATAGATATTTCCTGCCATCCTACAAGCTACAAAAATTCTGTAGCTTGTCTTTTCCATTTCTAATGTTGTCTTATGATGAGTAGAAGTTTGCCATTTTGGATGTGAGGGCAATCTGGCTGGCGAGGCAGGAGTCCTTTTCCTTCCTCACCGCTCTATGTGTGTCTCTCCTGAAGTTGGATTCTTGGTCAAAGAGGATGACCTTTGCTGATAGAAGAGGGTTTTTCTTTGGTCAAGGGTATAGGAGTAGCTGCACTACCTTTTTAGGACCTCCAAACAAGCTCTCAAGATCTATTTGTAGGAGAACATGGGGTGAAAAAAGTTTTAAGTTGATAATTTTCATGAAGTTTAATCTATGGTTTTCTTTTATGGTGATATAGTTTAGCTGTGTCCCCACCCAAATCTCATCTTGAATTCCCACATCTTGTGGGAGGGACTCTGTGGGAGGAACTCTGTGGGAGGAATTGAATCATGGGGGCAGGTCTTTTCTGTGCTGTTCTCATGATAGTGAATAAGTCTCATAAGATCTGGTGGTTTTATAAGGAGGAGTTTCCCTGCACAAGCTCTCTCTCTTTGCCTGCCGCCATCCTCGTAAGATGTGACTTGCTCTTCCTTGCCTTCTGCCATGATTGTGAGGCCTCCCTAGCCATGTGGAACTGTAAGTCCGTTAAACCTCTTTCTTTTGTAAATTGCCAAGTCTTTGGTATGTCTTTATCAGCAGTGTGAAAGTGGACTAATACATATGGTTAATGTGTTTTTTACCTTGTCAGAGAAACTTGCCTATCCCAAGGAATATGTTCTATGTTTTCTTCTAGATATTTATAGTTTTAGCTAGGTCTGTGATCCATCTAGAATTAGCTTTTGTGTATATTGTGAGATAGAGATAGAGTTCATTCTTATCTGTGTGGTATCCAATTGCTTGAGAATTATTAGATTTTAATAATAGAGTATTTCCATATGCATGATCTTGTTTGATCTCCTTAAAGCATCTTATGAAAAATGAAGAGCAGGTATTTTCTCTCTTACAGAGACTTGGAGGCAAAGCTCAGAGATATTAAGTTATTTAGGTAAGGTTACATATCCAATTTATGGCTGAACACAATTAGAACTCATCTAAATAATATATCCTGATATTTAGTCATATGCTATTAGTATACTAAACAGCCTCTCCTAGTTGAGTCTTAAAAATATCCTCATGGGGTTTCACTGAAATACTAGAGTGAACTTAATTAAAATTATTTGAAAAATATCTAATCAAATATGAAAGTTTTAAAATATCATCAAATTATTTACACAAATTACAGTATTCTTTTAAAACCAATTCAGATTCTAGGAATTGTGTGGATTATAGATTTGTGTGTTTTTTAAATTCTCAATTAGCTAAGTCACGAAACTGCAATCAATTTTATTTAAATAAACTATTTCATATACATATACACACATACATTTAAATTAAAGGTATAGTTTTAAAAAGAGGGCCACATTTTAAAGAGACAGATTTCAATGTTGTTATTAAAAGTTATGTTAGGCTGAGTGTGGTGGCTCATTCCTGTAATCCCAGCACTGTGGGAGGATTTCCTGAGGTCAGGAGTTCAAGACCAGCCTGGGCAACATAGTGAGACCCTGTCTCTACATTAAAAAAAAAAGAAAAAGAAAAGAAAATTAGGTAGGCATGGCTAATAGGGGGGCTGATGTGGGAAGATAGCTTGAGCCCAAGAGTTTGAGGTTGTAGTGAGCTATGATTGTGCCACTGCACTCTACCCTGTCTCTAAAAAAAAAAAAAGTGATTTTATTAGAAGTAGCATTCATTGGTGACATTCCTGCCATTTTAGCTTTTCATTTTCAGTCACCTAATTTAGGAATGAGGTGCTTCACATTTATACTAATGGCTGATTTATGTATAGGCTGCCTCTCCCATTGTATCCTCCAACACTCAGGGATGTGCTCATACCAGTTGCCCACCTATTTGCTCACCAGATTTTGAATATCTTGGACTAAGAACTAAGCCTATAAGCTATAGATGAGATATAAATTAAAATATGAAAGGCAAATACTCTGGAAGACATAATACATTTATTTATATTTACACTGGGTTTTGTTGGGCAGTGGGGGGAGGTTGTTTTTTGAGTTTAGATTTTCATAGAAAGAGAGAAAACATCAAGTATTTGGCCCTTGAAAAAGGTTTAGACAAAGCGGGAACCCTAGGAGTAGAAGGAAAAAGCAATGTCTGAGGTCTTCCTTTTCAAGGCAATTATAATGAATTGAATAAAGCCAAGATATCTGGAAAAAATACGTTCAAGAAAAATAAAATAGAAAATGTTTTTTAAATTACTCCAGATGTTGATTAGCCATGTCAAGGCTATAAAGCCAAATAGCCAAATAACTAAAATTTGGAGGCATTAATACACTTACAGAAGGGATGGATTTGGGGTGTATGAGGCAGTTCCTAGTAGTATGATACAGGGGCCAAGCGTTGTAGGAAACAATCTAGCTTAAAAGTGGATCAGATTTAATTTTCAGACTAGTGTCAGACATCGAGAGTCAGAATTCTCTAATCGGAGAACCCACCTAATATATGATGGTGGATTAGATTAATAAATTAATGCAATTTCGATGCACTTGTTGTTGGTGGGTTAATTAACACAGGCTTCTGAGTTCATTTATGGCTTAAGTGAGCAAATGTAATTTCCTGTAACAAATATTTTTGATGAACAAATAGTTTCCTTTAACAAACATATGTTACAGGCTTTAGGTCATCATAAGCCTTGTTGTTAGAAGTTGTATCACTGTGAGTTTAAACCAAAAACTTTTATTTAAAATAGTTGAATATTTAGTCTTGTGTTGCTTTTCAACAAATGTAATCCTGTTGGTAATCATGATAGCAAGAAGCAAAGCATGAATTCTTTTAAGCTTAAATGTGACCTTTACCCAGCTGGCTAGTCTTCCCAGGGAGCTCTTTATTTATTGTACTCACATGGACGACAAAGCACAGTAAACAAAAAAGGGGAAGCAACCAGTTTAGCCCTTTCAGTGCTGTGTCAACACAACTATTCTCTCTTAAGGTTCTCATCAAATGAAATCGCTGGTAAGTATATGCTAAGGTCAGTCAAAGAAATTAAAGCCAACTTCCACTTTCCAGTTTATTAGCTTTATGACTTCAGGAAAGTTACTTCATCACCCTAAACCTTACTTTTCTCTTTGGTAAAATGGACTTAACTCTGAGAGTGGTTGTGAGGATTAGAGATATGTCTGAGAGTCACATAGTAAGTTACCCGTCGATATTAGTTAATACTATCAGCTCTTGATAGGTTTTAACTTTTTTTTTTTTTTTTTTTTTTTTTGAGACAGCGTCTCGCTGTCGCCCAGGCTGGAGTGCAGTTCGGCTCACTGCAGGCTCCGCCCCCCGGGGTTCACGCCATTCTCCTGCCTCAGCCTCCCGAGTAGCTGAGACTACAGGCGCCCGCCACCTCGCCCAGCTAATGTTTTGTATTTTTAGTAGAGACGGGGTTTCACTGTGTTAGCCAGGATGGTCTCAATCTCCTGACCTCGTGATCTGTCCGCCTCGGCCTCCCAAAGTGGTGGGATTACAGGCGTGAGCCACCGCGCCCGGCTGATTTTAACTTTTATTATTTTCATTTCCTAGAACAGATATTCATGTTCAAATAAAGTTCCATTCAGATACTCACTAGGAAGGTCCCTATTTAATTAATTAATTAATTTATTTATTTATTTTAAAGATGGGATCTCACTCCATTGCCCTGGTTGGAGTATAATCATGTGATCACAGCTCACTGCAG
The DNA here is from genome assembly GCF_028878055.3 of Symphalangus syndactylus. Lineage (NCBI taxonomy): Eukaryota > Metazoa > Chordata > Mammalia > Primates > Hylobatidae > Symphalangus > Symphalangus syndactylus. The sequence continues at coordinate 19,922,236 of NC_072440.2, forward strand.
CTTCCAACTCCTGGGCTCAAGTTTTCTCCTGAGTAGTGGGGACTACAAGTGTTTGCCACCATGACTAGCTAATTTTCTTTCTTTCTTTCTTTTTAAGGTAGAGAAGGGATCTCTGTATGTTGCTCAGGCTGGTCTCAAACTCCTGGCCTCAAGTGATCCTCCCACCTCGGCCTCCCAAAGTGTTGGAATTACAGATATGAGCCAGTAGAAAAGGAGGTCTTTTCTACTGTCCTATAGAGTTAAGTGGTCACCCTCTGCTTGTCCCTAGCACCTTGTCCACGTATACATTGTAGCCCTGTCACACTGCCATAATTATTGATTCACACGTTGGCCTCCCTCACTAGGTTTGGAGGGCTGAGGATACTTTATTTGTATCTCAGTTTCTTCTCTTTCTGTGGTGGAAGTGGGAAATCAGCATTTGCTGACAATGGCTGATGGGCCAACTGAATGCAATTTGCTATTATAAACCCAAAGAAGGAATTTGTAGGTTTAATATTTTCTCTTTATCCTAAATATTCTTCTATTTTCCTAAAGTGTTTCTGGTATAGATTTATTTTTATTTATCTTACTTGGTCTTTGGAGATCATTTTTGACGTGAAAATTTATGTCTTTTCTGTAAAATTCTCAACTCTTGTCTCTGAATATTGCTTTTTTTTCTATTACCTTAATTTTCTTTTGAAACTTCCTCTAGATGAATATTAGGGCCTATAACCTGTTCTTTATGACTTTTAATTAATCTTTTTAATCTTGTTGCCTCTCTGTGCTGTATTTTGGGAGAATTCCTTAGTACTGTTCTCCTGTTGGCCGGACACGGTGGCTCATACTTGTAATCCCACCACTTTGGGAGGTCAAGGCAGGTGGATCACTTGAGGCCAGGAGTTGGAGGCCAGGAGTTGGAGGCCAGTCTGGCCAACATGGCAAAAATATTAAACATACAAAAATTAGCCACGCCTGGTGGTGTCTGCCTGTAATCCCAGCCACTCGGTAGGCTGAGGCATGAGAATTGCTTGAACCCAGGAGGCGGAGTTTGCAGTGAGCTGAGATTGTGCCACTACACTCCAGCCTAGGTGGCAGGTTGAGACATTGAGACTCTGTCTCAAAAATAAATAAATAAATAAAGTACTGTTCTCCAATTACCAAATCTATCTTCAGCTGTTCTAGTCTGGTTTTTATCTTGGATGTTGAGTTTTTTTTAAAAAAATCTCAATGACTGTAAGTTTTCATTTCTAGGATTTTTAATTGATTCTTTTCATATCCATCTGTTCTTGTTTCATATCTGCCTTTATTTTGTTTTATACTTTTATATTCCTTGTTGTCAATATGAGTCATATATTAATCTCTTTATTTAAAAATCTTTGTTAGAGGGTTTTCAAATCATAGAATGTAGATTCTATAGAAGATCCTATAGAAACATTGATTTCATTTGGTGTGGATTTATATTGTGATTGCTGATTTTTTTTTTTTTTTTTTACAATTTTAACTTCTATTTTAGATTCAGGGGGTACATGTGCAGGTTTGTTACCTGGATACACTGCGTGATGCTGAGGTTTGGGGTATGATTGATCCCATCACCCGGGTACTAAACATAGTACTCAATAGTGCATTTTTCAACCCTTGCCTCCCTTCTCTCCTCCCACTTCCAGTAGTCCTGTTTCTGGTGTTGCCATCTTTATGTCTATGGGGACCCAGTGTTTAGCTCCCATTCTCCCATTTATAAGTGAGAACATGCAGTATTTGGTTTTCTGTTCCTGCATGAATTTGCTTAGGATAATGGCCTCCAGCTGCATCTATGTTGCTGCAAAGGACATGATTTCATTCTTTTTTATGGCTGCGTAGTATTTCATGGTATATATACCACACTTTCTTTATTCAATCCACCATTGATGGGCACCTAGATTGATTCCACATCTTTGCTATTGTGAATAGTGCTGCAGTGAACATACAAGTGCATGTGTATTTTTGGCAGAATGATTTATTTTCTTCTGGATATATACCTAGTAGTGGGATTGCTGGGTTGAATCCAGTTCTCAGTTATTTGAGAAATCTCCAGACTGTTTTCTACCATGGTTGAACGAATCGACATTCCCACCAGTAGTATACAAGTGTCCCCTTTTCTCCACAGCCCCACCAGCATCTGTTGTTTTTTGGCTTTTTGATAATAGCCATTCTGACTGGTGTGAGATGGTATCTCACTGTGGTTTTGCTTTGCATTTCTCTGGTGGTTAGTGATGTGGAGCATTTTTTCTGTGTATTTTTTGGCCACTTGTATGTCTTTTGAGAAGTGTCTGTGCATGCTTTGCCCATTTTTTAGTTGGGTTATTTGTTTTTTGCTTGTTTAATTGTTTAAGTTCCTTATAGATTCTGAATATCAGACCTTTGTCAGATGCCTAGTTTGTGAATATTTTCTCCCATTCTATAGGCTGTCTCTTTACACTGATAGTTTCTTTTGCTGTGCGGAAGCTCGTTAGTTGAATTAGGTGCCACTTGTCAATTTTTGGTTTTTATTGCAGTTGCTTTTGAGGACGTAGTCATAAATTATTTCCCAAGTTCAGTGTCCAGAATGGTGTTTTCTAGGTTTTCTTCTGGGATTCTTATAGTTTGAGGTCTTACATAGATTGCTGATTTCACTGGCTGACTTTCTGAGCGTTAGATTTTAAAAATGTGTATTTTAGAATTTTAGTGTTTAGGCTATTTTAAGTGGGAGGTTTTTTTCTCACAACCACTCATGTTCATTTTCTTCCTTTATTTTTTTAAAAATAAAATAAAGGTTTTTCCAGTTCCCTCTACCCAGGTCTTCTAGACTCCCTCCTGTACAGACCTTATAAAGGTGGCGTGGGGCACATGCCCTGTGATAATACTAGAATGTCCTAGACCCAGGGGCTGAGCAAGCAGGTGGCTTCATTTAGTTCCAAGTATTAAGACTGCATGTGTGTCCTCCTGCTTTTAGATCCACAGCTACAAATAAGTTGTATCCCAGGAAGCAGTTGATGGCTTTTTTTTTTCCTTCTCCTTTTCTTCCCAGGCTTCTCTCACAAACACTGCCCCCATAACATTAAAGATTGAGACCAGCTGTGGTTTCCTAACACCTGAGGAGCTGAACTGTGGGCTGGCAAATCAAGAGCCCAGCAGCCCTTGGCTTCAGCCTTGCTCACTGCTTTTTCATTTCTCTTATATTTCTGCTTCATGGGGGTTTTTATCTTGTTTTTGAGACTGGCAGTGTCTATTATTGCTGTGTATTTGGAACAGAACAGGGGGATACTTTGAAGCTGTGCCAACTTGACTGGAGGGATTTTTTTTTTTCTTTGAGACTCAGTTTCGCTCTTGTCGCCCAGGCTGGAGTGCAATGGTGCGATCTCGGCTCACTGCAACCAACTGAAGGTTTTCTAACCTGGAAACTTGATCAGATATTTTAGATACTTCTCCCCTCCCTTCCTACCCCCACCGTATTCCCTGAAGGCATTGTGCAGGGTAGATTGGAAGGGAGACTAAAGCTAAGTAAGTAATTTAGGACACCACAGGCAACAAATGATCAAGGTCTGAACCAAGATGAAGAGGAGAGAATGGATTTGGAAGATAATTAGTGGGTATAGTCAATAGACATGGATAACTGAATTTGGGAGGTATATGTTCATATTTCTAACTTAGATAAAAGTCACTAAGAAAGGAATATGGGAAGAAGAGTAGATTTTGGTAGGGCAGTAGATCAGGAATAGAGACAAGAGTATTAAGATTTTTACGATTGTTTGAAGCCTAGCACATGTTTTAGTAAAGATCTTCTGATACATATTTTTCCTAGTAGTGCATCTCAATGCCAAAGATCTTTGAATTTACCATATTTGCAAATCTCTTTACACAATGTTCAGCTCTAAACGTATATACATTTCTCGGGCTGGGTGCGGTGGCTCACGCCTGTAATCCCAGCACTTTGGGAGGCCGAGGTGGGTAGATCACGAGGTTAGGAGATCGAGACCATCCTGGCTAACATGGTGAAACCCCGTCTCTACTAAAAATACAAAAAAATTAGCCAGGCCTGGTGGCAGGCGCCTGTAGTCCCAGCCACTCGGGAGGCTGATGCAGGAGAATCGCTTGAACCCGGGAGGTGGAGCTTGCAGTGAGCCGAGATCGCACCAGTGCATTCCAGCCTGGGTGACAGAGCGAGACTCCGTCTCAAAGAAAAAAAAAAAGTATGTAGATTTCTCCCCAGCATTTGGAAAACTTTTCCTCAGCATATTCATTCATTTCACAAACTTTTCTTAAGTGTCTCTTAAACAAGCATAGTCTGGCCTTCCTGGATGTCACAGTTAATTGGAGGGAAAAGACAGTTATCAAATGGGCAATGACTAACTGTGGAAATGCTGTGAAAGACACGGGTAAGGTACTGTGATAGTGTTTGAAAGCAGGGCCTGGCCAAGTCAGAGGCCCATGTCTGCATAGGGCACAGTGGGAGAGGGTGTTCACTGTCCGTGGAAGGCTTTCCCGAAGAAATTGGAGCTGTTCCCTGTCTGGCGCACTCTGCCCTAATGTCTGTGCAGAGCTGGCTGCGTCTTACTATTCAAGACTCAGCCATGTTACCTCTTCTGCAAGACTTTCCATGACCACACCCAAAATTAAAGTCCAGCACATCACCCTTCTTTATTTCCTTTAGAGCATTTATTTTATCTGAAATTATCTTGTTTATGATTATTGGCTGTTTCAACCAACTACAATGTAAGTGTCACAAGTGCAGGGACCTTGTCTTTTTCTGACTTGCACCCCCATTGCTTAGAATACTTCCTGAAACATAAGTATTCCAGGAATTATTAACTGACTGCATAAATGAATGTACTTGGACCTTGATCTCTTGCTTAGTTGCTCTACTAATTTGATTTCCTTGTCCTTTTGTTTGTTTGGGAGGACTCCTCAAGTTGGCTGTCTACTTGTTCATTTTTCTATCACCTGGATCCTACCCTCACTCCCCTGTCGTGCTCTAATTGAGGTTGCCAATTGTAGCATCACACCCTATGGCCATGGTGATGGGCATGTGACTGTTTCAAGCTGGGTCACTTGGAGTCCTTCTCCTGATACTCCAAATTTGAAGGAAGAGGGAGACTTCTCAGGTGGCAGTGTGAATCTAGAGCTGTTGGTGGCCATAACCATCCAGATAAAAGAAGCCAACTTGGAAGAAGAGAAAATGCAAGCATTTCCCAGAGAAGCAGAGATGGCAGGGGAGAGATGTCCTGGTAGTTTTCCAGTCTTGGCTTCCTTTGTACCTGAGGCTCAGTTGCAACTCCTGGTTTTCCCTGGCTTTTGCCTTACCCAGTTCAAATGGAGTTTCTGTCACTTAGAAGATTCCCAGTTAAAATTGTATATAGAAAAGATTCCCAGTCAAAACTGTATATAGCTTTATTTTTACTTTAACCTGCACCTCGTCTAACAACCTTTTTATCTTGATGTGTTTTATGTAATATCCCTGGGTATTGATCTGTTGGACTGGTTTAATTTCTGATTTCAGAGATCCATGTTTTCGACTTCCAACTCCATTTCTTATTTTGCTGCCTAAGTGTTCTACCTCCAGTACTATTCTTTGTTAGTATGCTGCCCTCCCTTTCTTTTCAGAAACATGTTGTTTAGTAGTAAGAAGGTGCTATCTAATTATTACTGTTGTTGTTATTTAACTCATCCTTGAAGCAGGTTTATTAGGTTCTTCTTGGATTTTCTCACTTTCAACTTTGATGCTTTTGAACAGCCAGGCTAGTACCTAGTATCTCTAGGATGACAGGAAGCCAGGGTAGTGGGCAGCAGCTCACTTCTGGGTGATTTCTTCCCTATGTTTGGTGAACTGCTGTGGCCTGATCTTCCTGGTGCTGCTGACTCCTACCTCAGGGAGGGGCTCTGATGGTCTGGGGAGAAGTCCTCCCTATTGCACCTGGCTCTTTGCTTGGTGTAACTGCTTGTCTTTTAGAACTATTGTAGGTGCCCTCAAATCCCACCAATCCACACAGACTCCAAGGAGAATATTTCATATCTATTCTATAATTTCTAGTTCTAACTTAATTAGAGCAGTGTTACAAGAAATTATTTCAGGCCAAGCAACTGTCTTAGGCAGCTAAGTTGTAAATTGACTTAGTATTTTTCATCAATCTGGTTCCATTTACACTATGTCAAGAAGAAAATTAGCAGCTTTTTGGTAATGTATTCCTTTATGATTAATTCACTCAGTAAATTTTTTGTTTTGTTTCGTTTTGTTTTTGAAACTGAGTCTCACGCTGTCACCCAGGCTGGAGAGGCTGGAGTGCCGTGGCCCAGTCTCAGCTCACTGCAACCTCTGCCTCCTGGGTTCAAGCGATTGTCATCCCTCAGCCACCTGAGTAGTTGGGATTACAGGTGTGCACCACCATGCCCAGCTAACTTTTGTGTTTGTAGTAGAGATGGGGTTTCACCATGTTGCCCAGGCTGGTCTCAAACTCCTGGCCTCAAGTGACCCATCCACCTTGGTCACTCAGTAAACATTTACTGAGCATCTACTGTGTGCCAGTCACTCCTGCAGACACTGAAGATATCAGTGTCTAAAATGAGACTTCTCTGCCCCTCATGGAGCTTATATTTTTGGTGAGGAAACAATAAATAAGTAAACCAATAAATATATAATATTAGGTAATGATAAATGCGAAGGTGAAAAATAAAGCAGGATAAAGGAATAGAGAGTGATGAGGGTGGGGCTATTTTAGAAAGGGTAGGCAGAAGGGAGATTCTCTGAGGAGGTGACACTTGAGAAGAGACCTGAATGAATCAGGGATAGAGCCACACGAAGAGTTCCTGGCAGAAGCAACAGCCAAAACATGGCTCTAAGTAGATGAAGAGCTTGGTGGGATTGCAGAATAAAGCACCAGGGTAGCTAGAGTAGAAGGAATGAGGGGGAGGATGGAAGGAGATGAGTTCCTGATGTTAAAAATGGGAAAACATGTTCTTTGTGCCTCCAAAACCAAGCTTTGTCCATTTTTCAGGGGAAAGATAAGTGTCTGACATATTGTTCCCAAAGGCTAAAATTCACAGCCGACTTCTGTTTATCACATGACACTGAATGGTTTCCCAAAACATTGTGGAAATTCGGGTTATGGAATGCAAACTGATCATAAGAAGCTAAGGGTGTTTAGAATGATATGATTTGAAGCAGTTATAAAGTAGATTTGGAAGGAAGAAATAACTAAGAAGTGAGATTAGAAAAAATAATCTTGGAGAAGATGGCAACTTGAGCAAAAGTTTCTGACACCGTCCACACCAATCCTTAATGAAATGACCTGCAGTGAGAGAACGTTGTTGGCCACTGTCATCTAAATATACCCCAAATTTGACCATTTCTCATCACTTCCACTGCTAGTAAATTATAGTTAGAAAACATTAATACTTCAATTCATCACACCTAGAGCCCAAAATGAACATACAAGTGGATCATTAGGGACTTTTCAGTTTATTTTTGAAAGGTGGCTTGGGAAGCCATGTTTGTGAGTTCATCCCAAGATGGAGAAAGGTAAGTGATTTCCTTTATCGTTTTTCTAGGAAGAAGGTTGAAATAATAGTAATATCTTATATTCGAGTGAGTTATAGGTTACAGTGTACCTTTGTATCTGGGAATTCAACCAGACAAATATTGCTTGTGCTGCTTTTCAGAGAGAAGACTCAGGCCCAGAAGGACCACCTGACTGACTCAAAGTCACACAGATGGTTAAGGACAGAGCTATCACTATCGTTAGAATTCTTGTCTTTGACTGTGCTCTGTCACTCTGTTAAAAAGCAGCAAATTGTTTTGATAGGATGTTACGTCAGAGAAAAGCCAATTTCTCTCTCTTTTCTTGTCCCACTCCAACTGTACCCCTGTAAGGTAACAGATGTTAACAATATTGTGAGTATGCCATCTCTTTGCCTGCCTGCCTGCCTTCCTATATTCTTGCCTATCTGTCTATCTGTCTTAGTCTGCTTGTGCTGCTATAACAGAGTATCACAGACTGGGTAATTTAGAAAGAAGAGAAATTTATTTTCTCATGGTTCTGAAGGCTGGAGAGTCCAGATTCAGGGCACTGGCAGGTTCAGTTGTCTAGTGAGGGCCGCTGTCTGCTTCCAGGATGGCGCCTTGATGCTGCATCCTCTGGAAGGGAGGAATGCTGTGTCCTCATGTGACAGAAGGTCCGAAAGGGGATGGTGGAAGGCAAGCAAGAGACAAATGCTTTGGGAAGCCTCTTTTATAAGGACCTTTATTCTGTTCACAAAGGAGGTGACCTCATGACATAATCACCTCTTAAAGGCTCCACCTCTTAATACTATCACATTGGCGGTACTTGAATTTTGGAGGGGATACATTCAAACCACAGTTATATGTATTTCTCTATCTGCTTCTCTCTTCCGTATACATATATAGTGGTTTCTTTTCCTCTATATGTTACAGCTTCAAATCACATTGTGTATGTTACTTTTAATCTTTAACCATGTGTCCTGGTCATACATCTAGGTCAGTATATCTAGATCTAATTCATAGCCCTTCTTTGTATGCCTATATTGTTTGATTATTGCAAAGTATATATTGTTTTTCTTTTTTTTTTTTTTTTTTGAGACAGAGTCTCACTCTCTTGCCAAGCTGGAGTGCAGTGGTGCAATCTCAGCTCACTGCAACCTCTGCGTCTTGAGTTCAAGTGATTCCCCTGTCTCAGCCTCTTGAGTAGCTGGGACTACAGGCACATGCCACCATGCCCAGCTAGTTTTTTGTATTTTAGTAGAGATGAGGTTTCACCATATTGGCCAGGATGGTCTTGATTTCCTGACCTCGTGATCTGTCCACCTCAGCCTCCCAAAGTGCTGGGATTACAGCCATGAGCCACCACGCCCAGCCATATATTGCTTTTAAAAGGAAAATCCAATAATGTATTTAAAGTGAAAAATGTAATGCCAGTATATAATTTTATCATATATTAACGACTTATTTACCTTTGAAAGTATAAGAAAAGGAATATACTTATCAGTAGTTCTTTATTTGCTGCAGGTTTTTTCACTGCTGAGATTTTTATTTTTAAAAAAATTTCTGTAAAATAAAAATTAATTATAGCCTTAACTAGTATTTCCTTTTCTAAGCAGATTCAATGTATTTTTCAGGTTATTATATCCGGGAAAAATCTAAGCAAGTCATCACATTGCTGATGGATGAACAGTTGCTATGTAAAGAGAGGGAAGTGGCATGTCGGACTAGACAGCGTACCTCCTACTCTATGTTTTCTAAAAGACCACTTGGTTCAAGTAACTCACTGACAGCGTGCACTTCTGCCCCTACACCAGATATTTCTGCTTCAGAGAAGAAGTATAAGCTTCCTAAGTCTAGAAGGCTACGTAATAAAAGTACGTATAATGAACATTGGCCTAAAACGCAACAGGTATCATTAAAAATGATTTAAAAATATAAAATATTATGTTTTATTACTAAATTATTAATATTATTTAGTATTTCTATTACCATATTAGGCTTCATACTATAGAAAACAACGATGAAGAATATTCAATAGAAGATTTTATGACCTTTTTTTTGTTTTTTTGCTTTATTTATTTATTTTTGAGACGGAATCTTGCTCTGTCTCCTAGGCTGGAGTGTAGTGGCACGATCTCAGCTCACTGCAACCTCTGTCTCCTGGGTTCAAGCAATTCTCCTGACTCACCCTCCTGAGTAGCTGGGATTACAGGCACCCGTCACCATGCCCAGTTAATTTTTGTATTTTTAGTAGAGACAGGGTTTCAGCATGTTGCCCAGGCTGGTCTCAAACTCCTGACCTCAAGTGATCCTCCTGCCTTGGCCTCCAAAAGTGCTGGGATTATAGGCGTGAGCCACTGTGCCCGGCCCAATTTTATGACTGTTTTCTGAATGCAGTTATCTTTGATTCAAATAAAATGTTTTTGAGCTTTTAAGGTATTAAACTAGTGACTACCCTATTTGGCATCGTGATTCAATTTTAAGATTTTTATCCTTAACTGGAAAGTGAAGGAGTACAGTTTTCTAAGACTAGGTGTCTGGATATGTGTGTATGAGGTCTCTTTGATCCTATAACATAAATCAAATAATTGAAATTTTCTAAAGTATGCTTCAGAATCCTAAAAGTGCTCTAAAATTATTCTAGGACAATACCTTGTACCCTTTCCTTTGCTTAAAACTTTAAATATGGACTACTGAACTTTTATAAAAGAGGGATTTATTTATAATGTTATAATAGACATGAGTAGAAAAATGCTATCATCTTTTCTACCAAATTTGCTAAAACTTAAAAAAATATCATTTTGCTCTAACTTCTCCAGTAGAAGCCCTGTTGATAAGTTGTGTATGAGAAATGGACAGCTTGAGGAAGCAAAAACATTAATGAAATGTGACTTAGAGAACTGTCCCTTTGTATTCAGTACAAATAGATAATTCCAACTGTCAGTTAAGTGCAAAAATGTAACAATGTTAACTAGTAATACCAACACAAGTTAATCTTGCTAAAAATCATTCAAGTACTTTTCTGACTTAATCAAGAGTTTCAAATGTTCACCCAATGGGACACTGAGTGAACATCCACACTTGGGATTGGAGAGAGACATTATAAGAGGGTGGCCATTGTAATTATAGTAGCAAATACTACCTGCTTCTAAAAGTGATGGGATCTTTAGGGGATCTGATTCTTTTGAAATAAATCTCCAAAAGAGACAGCCACTCATTTTGAAATTTTCTCATGGGAGCCTTTAAATCAAACTCATCCTAAAAACAGAGTAACAGAGAAGAATAACCAATTATGACTCATCCAGAGTTTCTTCCCTCTTTTGCTTCTTCGATGTTACCTTTCTTACTCTTCTTTCTTCCTTTCGTCAGTTCTTTCTTCTTTCATTGTAAACACATAATTATTGAATTTATTTAAAATTTGGATATTCAGCAGAAATTTGGAACTATAGGAGTGAATAAAATAAATTTTCTTTTATCATGGAACTAACATTCTAGTGATAGAGACTGGGATGTCTCTGTCACAAGCATAAAATATGTCAGATAATAACAAGTCCTATAAAGAAAAGGAAAGCAGGGTCAGGGAACAGAGTGACAGGGGTGGGTTTATTTTAGGTCACGTAATGAGAGAAGGCCTTTTGGAGGAAGTGAATCTTTGAACAGACCTGAATGAAGTGAGGGAGCAACCCACAGACAGGCATACCTCGATCGACTGCACTTTGCTTAATTACACTTCACAGATAACGCATATTTTACAAATTGAAGGTTTGTGGCAACCCTGCACCCAAGAAGTTTATTGGCACTATTTTTCTGATAGCATGTGCATACGTGTCACATTTTGGTAGTTCTTGCAATGTTTTTAACTTTTTCCTTATTATTATATGTGTCATGGTGATCTATGATCAGTGATCTTAGATGTTACTGTTATAATTGTTTTGGGATACCACAAACTATGGCTGTAGAAGGCCAGTGAACTTATTGATAGATGTCATGTGTGTTCTGGCTGCTTCACTGATCCCGATCTCTCTCTCTCTCCTTGGGTCTCCCTAGTCCCTGAGAGTCAACAATATTGAAATTAAGCCAATTAATAACCCTGCAATGGCCTCTAAGTGTTCAAGTGTAAGGAAGAGTCACAGGTTTCTCACTTTAATTCAAAAGCTAGAAATGGTTAAACTTAGTGAGAAAGGCATGTTGAAAGCCGAAACAGGCTGGAAGGTAGGCCTCTTGTGCCAAACAGTTAACTAAGTTATGAATGTAAATGAAAAGCTCTGGAAGGAAATTAGAAGTGCTGCTCCAGTGAATACAGGAATGATAAGAGTGGGAAACAGCCTTATTGCTGATATGGAGAAAGGTTGCATGGTCTGGATAGAAGATCCAACTGGCCGCAGTATCACTTAAGCCAAAGCCTAATCCAGAGCAAGGTTCTAACTGTCTTTAATTCTGCAAAGCCTGAGAAAGAAGAGGAAACTGCAGAAGAAAATCTTGAAGCTAGCAGAGGTTGGTTCATGAGGTTTAAGGAAAGCAGCCGTCACCATAACATACAAGTACAAAGTGAAGCGGCAAGTACTGATGGAGAAGCTGTAGCAAGTTATCCAGAAGATCTAGCTAAGGTAATTGATGAAGGGGGCTACACCAAACAGATTTTCAATGTGGGTGAAATAGCCTTTTGTTGGAAAAAGATGCCATCTGGGACTCTCATAGCTAGAGAGGAGAAGTCAATGCCTGGCTTCAAAGCTTCAAAGGACAGGCTGACTCTCTTGTTAGGGACTAATGCAACTGGTGACTTTAAGTTGAAGCCAACTGCTCCTTTACTATTCCCAAAATCTTAGTGCCCTTAAGATTTCTTTAAAAATATTACTGCTCATTGACAGTGCACCTGGTCGCCCAAGAGCTCTGATGGAGATGTATAAGGAGATTAATGTTGTTTTCGTGCCTGGTAACACACAGTGTTTATTCTTCAGCCCATGGATCAAGGAGCGATTTCAACTTTCAAGTCTTATTACTGAAGAAATACATTTCATAAAGCTATATCTTACATAGATAGTGATTCCTCTGATGGATCTGAGCAAAGTAAATTAAAAACCTTCTGGAAAAGATTCACCATTCTAGATGCCATTAAGAACATTTGTGATTCATGGGAGGAAGCCAAAATTTCAACATTAACAGGAGTTTGAAAGAAGTGGATTCCAACCCTTATGGATGACTTTGAGGGGTTCAAGACTTCAGTGGAGGAAGGAACTGCAGATGTGGTGGAAATAGCAAGAGAACTAGAATTAGAAGTGGAGCCTGAAGATGTGACTGGATTGCTGCAATCTCATGATCAAACTTGAACAGATGAGTTACTTCTTATGGATGAGCAAAGAAAGTGGTTTCTTGAGTTGAAATCTACTCCTGTGAAGAAGCTGTGAACACTGTTGCAATGCCAACAAAGAATTCAGAATATTACATAAACTTAGTAGACAAAGCAGTGGCAGGATTAGAGAGGATTGACTCCAATTTTGAAAGAAGTTCAACTGTGGGTAAAATGCTATCAAACAGCATCGCATGCTACAGATAAATCTTTTGTGAAAGGAAGAGTCAGTTGATGTTGCAGGCTTTATTGTTGTCTTACTTTAAAAAATTGCCACAGCTTTCCCAACATTCAGCAGGAACCGCCCTGATCTATCAGCAGCCCTCAACATAAAGACAAAACCCTCCACCAGCAAAAAGATGAAGACTCGCTGAAGGCTCAGATGATTGTTAGCCTTTTAAAATTAGCAATAAAGTATTATTTAATTAAGTTACGTATATAGATTTTTTAGGCAACATGGTATTGCATACTTAGTCTGCTAAGTAGACTGCAGTCTAATGTAAACATAACTTTTATATTCACTGGGAAACAAAAAAGTTTGTGTAAGTCGCTTTATTGGAATATTTGCTTTATTGCAGTAATCTGGAACCCAACCCACCACAGTATCTTCAAGGTGTGCCTGTATATCAGGCAGAGGGAACAGCAGGGTAGATGCTCTGAAACTGGAGTGAACTTGGCCTGGTGAATTGTAAGCTTAGGAAATGAATCCCTAAACTGATACAGAAGTAACCCAACTCTGATTTTATGATTCATGCAAGAAATTCTAGTTTATTGTTTTGTAGTCACAGATTGCATTTTTTTTTTTTTTTTTTTTTTTTTTTTTTGAGACTGAGTTTCACTTTTGTTGCCCAGGCTGCCAGGCTGGAGTGCAATGGCGCCATCTCAGCTCACTGCAACCTCTGCCTCCAGGGTTCAGGCGATTCTCCTGCCTCAGCCTTCCAGAGTAGCTGGGATTACAGGCATACGCCACCACGCCTGGCTAATTTTGTATTTTAAGTATAGAAAGGGTTTCTCCATGTTGGTCAGGCTGGTCTCGAACTCCTGACCTCAGATGATCTGCCCGCCTCGGCCTCCCAAAGTGCTGGGATTACAGGCCTGAGCCACCGCGCCCGGCCACGAGGGGGACATTCTTAATGGGACAGGAAAAGTAGCAAATAAAACTCAAAGATCGGTAGATTAGTTAGAAGGAGGTGCATCCACAAGTTATGATAGCAGAGGCCACAAAAATGCTAGCAGCTTAAACATACAAATTTATTTCTCTCTTCTGAAATACTCTCTTGTAGGTATTCTATGACCGACATGGCTCTCTACGATGTTGGCTTCAGGGCTATTTTTGAGTCTCGTTGCTCCACCAAACTCAGCATTTAAGTTCCACTTCATGGTCCACTTCCACTTTTTGATTCATTGCTGCTTGAGCTCCAGCCATCACATCTGCCTTCTAGCCAGTAGAAAGGAAGAGAGATTGAAAATATGAATGTCTCTTCCCTTTTTTTTTTTTAACAAGGACACTTGTTAAAAGTTGCTTATAACATTTTAGCTCACATATTATTGTTTAGTACTTAGTCCCACTGACACTCCTAGCTACAAAGGAGGTTGAGAAATATCATGTGCCCAGATGAAAGTTAAGAGATTCTGTTATTAAGGAAGATGGAGAGAATAAATGCTGGGGACCACAAATCATTTCTACAATACTGGGAAAGAATACAAGCAAGACACAGATTAAGCATGGTAATATAGAGTTGTCTGACTAAATGGAATAAAAATATAAATTTGAATATGTACAACAGTAGGGGCAGATAGCTGAGAGTACTCAGGGCAATTCATAAATGACCTAATAAACTCAATTTGATATGAATAGCAACTAGGAACCATTGTAGGCCTTGGAGAACAGAAGGAATGTTTAGCTTAGTCACAGAACTGAGCTTCCTTATTACTGAAAACAGCTGTTTGTGCAAGATAATTCTTATTGCTTTGTGTAGAAATGAAGGAGATACAAATTGAACGAAGCTTGTAAGAGACAGTTGTTTCAATCCAGGCATCCAGGACCTGCTCCTGGGGTTATAGAAATGAGGAAACAGTAGTGTTTAAAGATAGACTGTAGAGAGGCAGTGGGGGTAAGTGGATGATGTATTGGAGAAGAAAGAGAGAAATTGAAATTGACTAACATTTGCATTAGAGAAAATGGAGGCAAGTGATGATATCATACAGGTAAAGTTTCATTAGAAGGAGTCTAAAGATGTCTCTAAGTTATTTAGTTACAGCGAAATGTAAAATCAAATGCAGGAAATGTGATTTCCAGCCTTTAGGACCTAGAGCTGAAACAGCTGTGCCTCCCTTCTTTATGGTGAATCAGCGAGGGAAAAGAGGCACTTTAAAGAAGGTGTTATATACACATCACCACTTCTACTTCTTTTTTTTTTTTCTTTTCTTGGATGTTTTCCCAAGTTTTAATTCTAGTAGATAGCTTGGGTGGTTTTTGTTTAGAAGCTTTTGATGTTTGAAGGAAGAGATGGGCTGAAGGATCATTGCTGCTTGATGGCAAGACAGAACAATTAAAAAAGGGTAATTATAACTCAGCTCTAAGCGTCAGGCCATTTTTGTAGAGGCAACAGTTATTACAAAAGTGATCTCCAGAGGCACTACTTACAGCCAGACCAGCAAAACTTTACCTGTGCTGGTCATCTGATCTTCCATAAAGAGCTCTTCACTAGCATCATTCTTTGCAAGAGAACTTTACCTGTATTAAGGATTACTCTGGTCTGTGTCAAATGTAATAGCATTCCATATCGTGGAAAAATTTCCCTGAAAACTATCATTGCTGTTGAACCAAAATTATACAGTAGGTCCTTGAATAACATCCTTTTGTTCAATGTTGTTATAACTGATGAGGAAAACATCAATTCCTGGCTGAGGCCTCTGTCTGTGTGGAGTTTGCACACTCTCCCCCTGTCTGCCTGGGCTTTCTCCATGTTCTCTGCTTTTCTCCCACTTCCCAAGGATGTGCACAGCAGGTGAATCAGGATGTCTGAATGGTCCCAGTCCAAGTGAGTGTGGAGTGGATGTGAGTGCACCCCACAGTGAAGCGGCATCCCTGTCCAGAGATGGTTCCCACCTTGTGCTTCCAGGATGGGCTCCAGCCACCTGTGGCCCTGAAGGGAGCAGATGAATCATCTTACTTGTTTTTACTAATGTTCCTTAAATGTATGTATAGCTCACATTTATTTCAACGTTTAGTAATAAAAGTGGGCCAGGCACAGTGGCTCATGCCTGCAATCCCAGCACTTTGGGAGGCCAAGGCAGGCAGATCACCTGAGGCCAGGAGTTCAAGACCAGCCTGGCCAACATCGTGAAACCCCTATCTCTAGTAAAAATACAAAAATTAGCCAGGCATGATGACAGTTGCCCGTAGTCCTAGCTACTCAGGAGTCTGAGGCAGGAGAATTGCTTGAACCTGGGAGGCAGAGGTTGCAGTGAGCTGAGTTCACGCCACTGTACTCCAGACTGGGTGACACAGCAAGACTCCATCTCAAAAAATAATAATAAGAAGAAGAATAAAAGTGTTTTAGTTTTTTTGTTGTTTGTTTTGAGACAGAGTCTCTCTGTCGCCCAGGCTAGAGTGCAGTGGCACGATCGCAGCTCACTGCAATGCCTCTCAGGTTCAAGTGATTCTCCTGCCTCAGCCTCCTAAGTAGCTGGGACGACAGGCGCCTGCCACTACACCTGACTCATTTTTGTATTTTTTTTAGTAGAGACAGGGTTTCACCATATTAGCCAGGCTGGTCTCGAACTCCTGACCTTGTGATCTGCCCGCCTCGGCCTCCCAAATGTTTTGGTCTTTATTTAGAAGTTTGGTGAAATTTTTGTGACTAGAAATACGCTGTAGGAACTTAGTTCTTGTTTATATTAATTAGCCTATGGTAAAATTGGTTTCATTATACATTGTTTCCCTTAAAGTAGCAATTTCCAAGAGACTATGGGCATCATTAAATGAGGACTTGCTGTACTGCAAAGTAGTTGTCATGCTTTTGTAATAAAAAACAGCAATGTTGATGTTGTTACTTCCTACAAAGAGCTTTGTACTAACAGAGTCGATGTGGAGTCATGCTTGGCTGCCTTGCCACATGTAGATGAGATGGCAGGGCTTATGGTACAAACTGTGGTTGTAACTAAAACATTTGCATTGATAAATGTCAAACAGCTGATCTTTTAAATTTAAAAATAAATATATAAAAATAATTTGTGTCTTTACCACCCTAAACCGACCACTGTTAACATCCTCTGTCATGTGTCATATAATGATGTTTCAGTCAGTGGTGGACTGCGTGTATGATACTGGTCCCATAAGATTATAATATATTTTTACTGTACCTTTGCTATGTTTAGATATGTTTAGATACACAAATTCTTACCATTGTGTTACAATTGTCATTGTGTTACAATTGCCTACCACATTCAGTACAGTAATATGCTATACAAGTTCATTGCTCAGGAGCAATAGACTATACCATATCGCCCAGGTGTATAGTAAGCTCTACCATCTCAATATGTGTAAGTACACTGTATGATGTTTGTACAACAATGAAATTGCCTAGCAATGCATTTCTCAGAAAGCATCCCTGTTGTTAAGCTATGCATAACTGTTTCTTTTTTTTTTTGTTTCAGAAAACCATTATACTCTTGTAAAAACAATATAGGCTTGTTATACAATTACTCAGAAATAGCCATCATTACTATCAGATGATTGCAATTCTAGGCATCTTTTTTTGTGAGACAGGCTCTCACTCTGTTGTCCAGGCTGAAGTACAGTGGCACCATCACAGTTCACTGCCACTTTGACCTCCCTGGGCTCAGGTGATCCTCCCACCTCAGCCTCCCAAGTAGCTGGGACTGCAGGCATGTGCCACCACATCGGCTAATTTTGCGTTTTTCAGTTTTTTTTTTTTTTTTTTTTTTTTTTTTTTTTTTGGTAGAAACAAAGTTTCACCATGTTGCGCAGGAAGGTCTCAAGCTCCTTGGCTTAAGTGATCTGCTCGCCTCAGCCTCCCAAAGTGCTAGGATTACGGGGGTGAGCCATCATGCCTGGCCAGCATTTAAAAAAAATCTATACATAGAGAGATGGATAGCTAGAGAGAAATTATTTTTATAAAAATGGAATTATATGCTGTTTTTTAGTAAAAAATATTAAAGGTCTCCTTCAGGCAGTGAGACTAGGAACTCCATTTACTGCACAATAACCAAAGACTGGAAGTGACACACTATTTGAGACACTACTGTCCTCACAAGAAGTATGGGAAGTCTCTAAGGTTCTCTTTTTGAAAAATGTAAAATAAAATAAGAACAGCACATGTGAGCTGAAGTCAGAGTGACTTGGCATCTGCCTGTGGGAAGCTGCAGGTAACTGTAGGGGTTGAGTTGCTTAAGAGCAGTTGTTAGTAGATCAGAGAATGAGTTTGGGGCCTGTCCTGAGCATTGGGAAGGAAAGCCTTGGGTTACTATGCTGAACCCAGACCCTCAAGGGGACTGAATTGAGAAAGTGTACTCAGTTCCTAAGTTAGGTCTAGTAGGATTTTCACCAGTTTAAGACAAGCAATGAGCTCATAATCCAATATCACCAAGCCAGGAGAAGGTAAGCAGCAAAGACATACTTAATCCCCCAAAGATTGTAGATATTGGAAAGGTCAGATACAGAACAGCTGCGTATTTACATAAATAAAGGATATAATCACATTCATCACCAATTATCAAGAGATTATTAGGACTGAATGGATGAATTTGAAAAAAGGGAACTTGCAGAAATGATAAATACTACTGAACTAAAAAAATGTATTTAGTGAGCTAGAAGATATGCCTAAAGAAAATGGAAAATATGAAAGTAATATTAATTAAGCCATATGGAGGATACTGCTACAAAGGAATGACGATTAATTACTGTACCAGAAAACTTCTCATCTTCTACAGTAGAAGCCTGATGACAGTGACATAGTATCTTAGAAATGCTGAAGGAAAGTAACAGCCTATAATTGTGTACCAGCAAGACTATGATTTAAGGGTGAGGGTGAAATAGTTATTTATAGATGAATAAAAAAATGAAGAGAGTTTACAACCATAAGACCTGCATTAAAGGGTATACTTCAAAAAGAGGAAAATTATTGCAGAAAGATAGTTGAAAATTCAAGAGAGAATAATGAATAAATGGTAACCACACACATAAATATAGATATGTATGTATAATAAACATTTTCTGTATAAATCTAATTTTTGAGTTAAGAAAAATACAATTAGAATAGTGGGTAGCCATGGTATGTAAGTGGGGGTGGGCAGGTCCAGAGTTGTCTTCTAAAGGTCCTTGTGTTTTTAAGAGAAGGTAATGGATATTCTTTGACCGTAAACTTTTTAAGGTAAACGTGCATGATGAACTTTCAAGAATAAACTTTAAAAGAAGAGAAATAGAGTGCATAATTCCAGACAAGTAGCAAGAAGTAGAAGGAGAAAAAAAATAAAATTTTATAAAGGGCAAAAAGCATAAAGTGGAACAAATGGAAATTAAAAAGTAAAATAAATAATAGAAATAAGCCCAGATAGATCAATAATCACAATAAATAGTAATAGATTAAACTCATCTATTAAAAGGCAGAGACTATCAGATTGAGGAAAAAGAAATCCAGATATATGCTGCAAGCATAAATTCACATAAAGATTGAAAGCAATGTATGGAAAAAGGTAAGTCAAGCATATACAAACTAAAAGAAGGTTGGTAAAGCTACTTAATAACAGGCAAAGGAGACTTTAAAGCCAAGAGCATTAAGGATAATAATAAGATGCTCAATTCCCCAGGAAGATGTAATGTTTCTAAATGTGAATATACCCAGTAAAATAACTTCAAAGTATATAAAGCAAAAGTTGGTAGAACTACAGGAAGAAATTGAAACATCTCCCATCATAGTAGATAATTTCAAAACATCTTTACTGACAGGTGAAGGACATAAAACATTTTTTTAAATATGGATTTTATAATTGATTATATGTGTTATAAAGGAAGTCTTTACATTTCCAAAAATCTGTTTCATATAGGACACGTTTTCTTACCAAAATACCATTAAATTTGAAGAAAAAATATAAATAAAAAATTTCCATACACTTGAATGTGGGACTATTTCTTTTAGAATAAGGTGGAAGAAAAGGACTTCAGTTCTCCTTGCTAAGTCAGCTTTGTAGTGGAGGTCCTAGCCATCAGAGTAAAACAAGCAAGAGAAATTAAAAATGTAAGTATCAAAATGGAAGAAATGAGCATCATTTGGAAATGATAGGATTTTCATATAGGAAACTTCAAAAGATCTACAGACATATTAAAAATAATGAGTTTTAGAAAGATAGCTGGCTATAACATCAAAACAAAATCAAGTTATATTCTATATATCAGCAACAAATATTAAACATAATTTTTAAGCTACCATTTATAATAGCTAAAAATCTTGATTTAGGAATAAGTTATAAAAGAAGTACAAAATCTGTACACTGTAGGTTATAATGTTTAATTGAAATACATTAAAGACCTATATAAATGGAAAGATATTCCATGTTTATCAAAATAATAATGTAAACATGTCAGTTCTCTCCAAATTGTCTAGATTTAGTGGAGGATTTCTCAGCCTTGGTACTATCGATATTTTGAAACAGATCATTCTTTGTTGTGGGGGCTGTGCATTGTAGGGTAGTTAGCATCATCCCTGGCCTGTACCCACTGGACGCTATTAGCAAACATCCCTTTCTGTTGTATTGAATCAAAAAGGTCTGCAGACATTGCCAAATGTCCCCTGGGGGCCAAATTGTTCCCAGTAGAGAACCGCTGATTCAGTGCAGTTACAATCAAAATCCAAAAAGGACTTTAAGAGTTGAATTTGATGTATTGATTCCAAAATTTACCTGGAAGAATCGAAAGTTCAAGAGTATCTAAAACATTCCTAAAATAGAGTAAGGTGGAGGGTTTGCCTTTCTAAATAACAAGACCAAAATTTTACTGATCATGACAGTGTGGTATGGATGCAGGATAGGTGCATGGACCAATGGAACAAACCATAACCCTAGAAGACAGACCTGGGCAACTATGGAATCAGTAAATGACAGAGGTGGCATTTTTGAATAGTGGAGAAAAAATGAACTGCTCAATAAATAATACTGGGATAATTTTTTATCCATATTGTAAAAATGAAATGAGGTCTCTACCTGGATGAATTAATGATTTAAAGGTAAAAAGGCAAAACTTTGAAATGTTTAGAAGAAAATTTAGAATATGTTTCTTACATTGAAATAGGGAAGTATTTCATAAACAGAAAAAGTGCACATTATTTTTTAAAAGTGTTTATGAATTTGCCATTTGTGGTAGGCAGAGTTCTGAGGATGAGTCCCATGACCCTTGCCTGTATACAGGCCTCTCGCCTTTGAGCATGGGCAGAACCTGTGAATATGATGAATTACCACCCCCATGATTGTTATATTCTATGGCAAAAAAGGTATTACGCTGGTAGGCCCTATCTAATCAGATGAGTCCTTTAAAAGCAGAGAGTTGGCCGGGCACTGTGGCTCATGCCTGTAATCCCAGCACTTTGAGAGGCCAAGGTGGGTGGATCATGAGGTCAGGAGATCAAGACCATCCTGGCCAACATGGTGAAACCCCGTCTCTACTAAAAATACAAAAATTAGCTGGGTGTGGTGGTACATGCCTGTAGTCCCAGCTATTCGGGAGGCTGAGGCAGGAGAATCACTTGAACCCAGGAGGTGGAGATTGCAGTGAGCCAAGATTGTGCCACTGCACTCCAGCCTGGTGACAGAGTGAGACTCTGTCTCAAAAAAAAAAAAAAAAAAAAATTAATTAATTAAAAAAAATAAAAGCAGAGAATTTTCTCTAGCTGGTAGCCAAAGAGGGAGTCAGAAAGATTCCAAGTGTGAGAAGGATTTGAAGCACTATTGTTGGCTTGAAGATGGAGTAATAAGGAATGCAAGTGGCCTTGAAGGTGAGAGTGGCCCCTGGTTGCCAGCCAGCAAGGAAATGGGGACTTTAGTCCCACAGTTGCAAGGAGCAGAACTCTGCCAACAGCTGGATTGAGCTTGGAAGTGGATTCTTCCCCAGGGTTTCCAGATGACAGTTCAGCTTGGCCAACGCCTTGACTTTGGCTTTGTGAAACCAGAAACAGAGAACCCAGTTAACCTGCCTGCACTTCTGACTACAGAACTGTGAGATAATAAATGGTTGTTGTTTCAGGCTACTAACTTTGTGGTAATTTGTTATAGCATCATTAGAACAAATGATCTTATAGCATCATTAGAAAACTAATAAAACTATATTATCTTTTATTTTCTGTGCTTTTGGGGTCATATACAAAAGTTCTTTGCCCAGATCAATATCAAGTTTTTCCCTGTTGGGTGTGGTAGCTCGTGCCTTTACAGGTGGCTCATGCCTCTCAGCACTTTGGGAGATCAAGTGGGAAGGATTTCTTGAGCCCAGGAGTTTGAGACCATCCTGAGCAACACAGCAAGACCCTGTCTCTTAAGAAAAAAAAAAAAATTAGCTGGGCATGGTGGCATGTGCTTGCAGTCCCAGCTATTCAGGAGGCAGAAATGGGAAGACCGCTTGAGCCTGAGCGGTAGAGGCTGCAGTGAGCTGTGATCACGCCACTGCACTCCAATCTGGGTGACAGACCAAGACCCTGTCTCAAGAAGAAACTTTTCCCTTTGTTTTCTTCTAGTAGTTTTACAGATTCAGGTCTGGCATTTTAAGTCTTTTATCCATTTTTAGTTGATTTTTATATGTGTGGTGGATATCCAGCGTTCCCAGCACCACTTATCAAAGAAACTGTCCTTTCCCCATTGTGTATTCTTGGTACCTTTGTTGATCAGTTGGCCATAAATGCATGGATTTATTTCTGGGCTGTTCTGTTCCATTGGAACAGATTATATGTCTGGTTTTGTGTCAGAACCACCCTATTTTGATTACTATAGTTTTGTAGTAGATTTTGAGGAGAAAAAAAAAAAAAACACCATATAAAAGTGAAAAAAAAAAAAGCCACAAAATGGGAAAATTTTCCAACGCATATAACTGACAAAGGATTAGTATCCAGAATATATAAAAAATTCCTGCAAATCAATGAGAAAAGAGTAGCTCAATAGAAAAAGAAGAAGCAAATATGAAAATCATTTCTAGAAAAACAGGAAACATGTAAGGCCAAGAAACATTTTTTAAATGCTTAGCTTTGTATTATGTGGTGACAAGAAACAATTACGAATTTTATGAAAGACATAATTTATGATAACTTCAAAAATGAATGCCATATTGTGAGGAATTTTCCTTCTGTTTCTTGAGCTACATTTTCTTCTGCATTTGGGATCTTTCTTTTATGCATGCCATCTTCCTTTCTTTCTCTTTCATGCTTCTCCTTCACTCCTTCTCTGCTCGTTTTCCTACTGGAATGTGTTTGTTTACTTGCCAGGCCATTTCTTCACGTCTTGCTGATGCTTAGAAGCAGCTCTCACTAGGCACTGTCTCTTGAAGGTCAAAGAGTATAATGGTTAAGGGCTCAGGTCCTGGAGCCATACTGTCTGCATTTGAATCCTGACTGGTTCTATGACCTTGGACTGGTTACTTAAGCCCTTGTGCTGTAATTTCACCTTCTGTAAAATGGGGTTAACATAGGCCCTGTGATGGAGTTGTTGTAAGAAGTAAATGGGCTAATACAGAGTCAGCACAATAAACTTTGGCTGTTTGTTCAGAAACACTTAGTGATTTCTTGACTCTTCCCACCATATCTAAGTTTGTTTTCTCCACCAGGCTGCAGTTTGTGGGCTTTTTAAAAAATTTTATCCATTCTTCTGTAGCAGATCTCAGCTGAGGCCATGTATGGTCTTCTTTAGAATACCTGAACTCTGCTCTGTTTTTGAGTCTTTCATATAAGGTGCTGCTCATTCTACCTAGTTGAGGTATGTATCCTATTCCCGTGGGGGAGAGATACCTTCAAGCTTTAGATCCTTCACCCAATTCAGTGTTAAACCGTGGCTTTCATGTCCATTAAAGTGTAAGCATCTTTATTTACTGTTACACCCATTTTTTTCTCTAGCTATTTTCACCTCTCCTCCATCATAAGTGGGAAGAAAGCATTCTCCATTCAGTTCTCTTTTTTTCCAGACATGTGGATATTGATGAGAACTCTAAGGTTGTTGTCATCTTACCAGTATTGCTTTTGGGGGAGAAGGGATGTCCTAGATCTTGTTTCTTTTCTCGGCCACCAGTTATTTTTATTCTTTTTCTTTTAGAAATTTTAGTTATATCTGTTTCTACGTTAGATTGCTATTGACTTTTTAAAAAAAATCTCATTGCATATTGGGTGATGGGAATTCTGTGTTGCAGTTTCACTTTGCAGTCTTAACCCAGGAATCAGCCACTGAATGTTAAAACTTGCTTTTGTAGTGACTGTTTATTTTTCCTTGTCCCTGGAGCTGAGCATCTAACGTGGTTTGTGAATTTCCCTGTTTCTCATTATTCTTAAGTGAGAACTACTGGCAGTGTCTCAAATTTTATATGCTATTGTTAGCAAAATACTGAAATAAAATTGTCTCAACTCCATTTTTAAGATCTCCAGCAGTAAAAGTTGGTTCTTTTTCACTTTTCTTATCTACCTATTTCAAATTTAATTTTGAAAATCTACCTAAACATCTCTGCTTTATTATTATTCTCTTTTCACCTTAAAAATGCCTTTCCCCTAGTAATCTCAAAATTCAACTACCAAGGAAGATGTACAGTAACTGTACATCTTTAATCTCAAAATTCATCTACCAAGAAAGATGTACAGTAATTGTACACTCCATCTCCTGTGTTTTGAAGCATTTCTCAGGTAAATAGAAGCAGAGCAATAAAGCAGAAACATAGAGGTTGTGTCTGTAGTGGATACTGTGGTGTATCCCCTAGATCCTTGCTTCAAGATCAAGGCACTCTTGGGCTGCGGGAGGGGTGTTGGCTGTGGCCTCTCAACTGAATCCTCCTCTGGGAATTCCCAACAGCTAAAGAGAGCCTGTTTGTTCAAGGTCATGCCCCCTAGCTAAGGGGTCTTACATCAAGGCAGGACAACTGTGAAGAGCCATTCCAGCCTCAAAGCTCCTATAAGGATCAGCTGAGTCCTTTATTGCACGTGTGCTACAGTTATTGCAACTGCGCTTGCTTGGCCTGATCCTGCCTGCCTGCCTCCCTCCTCACTGGTAGTTTCTAAGAGCGCTCCCTAATGGCTCTCCCACATACAAATCTGAGTCTGAGAGTCTGTTTCCTAGGGAACCCAACCTACAATGGCTTTTCCTCTAGATTTAAAATATAGGACAGTAATAATATGTGTGCATAAATAGATAATGAAAATAGAGAAAGCAAAGGGGGCAAAATGTTAACAATTGGTGAATCTAGATGAAGACCATATGGGCATTCTTTGTACTATTCTTGTTACTTTTCTGTAAGCTTAAAATTATTACAAAATGAAAGTTAAAAAAATATGACAAATACCAACTACTTTAAGATGCTTAAGTTAGCCGGGCATGGTAGCTCACGCCTGTAATCCCAGCACTTTGGGAGGCTGAGGCGGGCGGATCACGAGGTCAGGAGATCGAGACCACAGTGAAACCCCGTCTCTACTAAAAATACAAAAAATTAGCCAGGGGCAGTGGCGGGCACCTGTAGTCCCAGCTACTTGGGAGGCTGAGGCAGGAGAATGGCGTGAACCTGGGAGGCGGAGCTTGCAGTGAGCTGAGATCGTGCCACTGCACTCCAGCCTGGGCAACAGAGCAAGACTCCGTCTCAAAAAAAAAAAAAAGATGCTTAAGTTTAACTGTGTGCCAAAACGAGGAAATTGGAGTCGAAGTTCCAAATTCACAATTCTGTAAAAGTTAGATATAAACTTAAGCACCATGAGACTTGACTTTTAGATCTTACTAGCTCTTCCTTAGCCCTCTGAATATTTTCTATAATGCAATATATCTGTTACTAAAAATTAATTTTGTTAAGCAAATTATTTACTTACACCTAAAAGGATGTGGTTATTATATGCTAAATAATAAATGGAACAATTTGGAAATCTGTTCAACTTATGGAGCATTGCATTTCCAAAATGTATGGTGCATTGCTAATGCCTGATAATTTGAACGTCAGTTTGATATCTCATCTAAGAAATATCGGAGGGTTCACAAGTTCTGCTTTGTTGTATTATCTGAGTGGTGCAGGCTCAGTGGGATGTACAGCTTCTTTCTAGATAGTTTCCACAAAGTACTTACAACCTTGGTATCGAAGCACTCATCTTTGAATGACTCAGTGGCTTCATTTCCTGCAGCATCATTACTTTTTCCTCTGAGGTTTCTCATTCACATACTAGTCTTCATTGGCTTGTGACTTCACAGTGTCAATTGATAAGTAGCTTACAAGACCAAAGGGATCTCATTTCCACTAAGGAACTATAAGGAACTAAATGTATGTTCTCTCCTACTTGCTTGTGAAAATCCAGAAATAAATGTTGTGTAATTACCAAATCTAATTAAGCATACCTCACTTCCAGTGTTATGCTATCTGATACTGAAAGAAAAATTTAATGAGTTTCCATAGACCCACTGTATTCTAATTGCTTTCTTTCTTGCCTCATAAGATAGGTTTACAACATTTAGGCTATTCTAGGCCAAAATGCATCTCTAACACGCAAGATATTTTTTCTTTCACAATTCTTGCTATTCTTCAGTTTCTCTCACAATTTACATCAAAATTGACCATCTGACGTTTTTACTAATCTAATTCTGTAATGTCTAAAACCTAAGACCATATGATTTCAAAGATAATTTAGTTGCTGAATGCTGAGCGAGTGATAATGTAGTTGATTAAATCCAGTGAAAGTAGATAGATGATCTAAGCTCCAAGTCACCACTCTTTGCCAATATTAGCTACAAAATCTCCAAGCCCCAAATAAGCTCATTTTAATTATTCACTTTTATGTGAAGTTAAAACAAAATGAAAAGTTACAACCATAAATGAAAAATTCTTATTTCTTCAGTATCTCTGGCATCTACCATACTTTCTCCCTTTGCCCACGTAGTTCCTTCTGCTTGGAGTAATTTCCCTTTGCTTCTACCCTTATTGGAATCCTAGCCATCCTTCAAAGCCTTGTTCAAATTTTACTTCCTCTTTGTGGCTGTTTTTGATTACTCTGGTGCACAGTGCTGTTTTCCTCCTTGGAGTATCTGTTCCTAAAATTAATTCAAGAACGTTTAGCATATAATTGTTCTCTGTTTCCTGTAAGTTTGTATGTTACACTTATATACCTAGTCAGGCTATAAACTTTTAGAAGGTAAATACTGTGCCTTGTATTACCGCTTTTCAGTACTTTTTTTTTTTTTTTTGCATAACCCCTAAAATGATTTTGAAACACTATGTACTTCCTCACACATTTTTAAGTTGATATATGAAGTTTTATAAGTATAAATAACTGCAAAGGATATAATTCTGGCACGTTGTAAATATTGACATTAAGGACAAAAGAAAAGAAAAAACAAGCAAACTGTTAAGTTATATCTATCTTTTAAATGTATCTAAAGGAATCTAAATACCATTGTGATTGATACCTGTAGTCATTCATTTGAAAAAAAATACATGAAGTCCTTAACTGTTAGAAATTTTACATTATTCCCTTTTCTCTTTGAAGTCATATGTTTATTCTACATTTCTTGCAGAATTTTATCCTAATATAAAATATTTTTATGCTTGGAAATCTTCTCTACATCAAATAGATATAAAATTAAAATTATTTTTCTAAATTTTCTCTTACCAAAGTTTTAATATTTCTTCTAGATTGACTTATTACAATTATTGTTAGTATGCAGTCAATCAAAACCACATAAATGCATTATAAATTTGTATATTTGTTAAATATAATTTTATTAGAAATATATGGTTTTATGAGATAATTGGAACTGCTTGTTTGCCCACATAGGAATGTGACTGATTGCTACCTACAAGCAGGGCTCAGCAGAAATCCTGCCTCTATTTTATTTATATTTGTATAAAGATAAATGCTGAGAAAACTTGTTCACCTAAATCATAGATGGGACCAGAAGGTGCTTTATTATAATAGTGTCAGTCAATTCTATGAATTTCTTCCAAGTAATATGCTGGAAATTATATAGTGATTTATTATAAAATATATTCTTATCTCTTATTGACTTAACTTGATGAAGTCATTTTTCAGTGTTGCTGAAAGCAAAGAATTAGAAACACCCTACTTAGAAAAAGACTTGTTAAACAGTCATAAGGAGTAATTTACTTTCTCAATTTCTGGGAACAATACCAAAAAATTCATACTAAAATTTATTAAATAACTATTAATTAAACCTGTTATACCTTAACTGAATATACTCAGAAAGTGTGAGAAAAATTAAAATATTAATTGCAATATACCTATCAATACAATCTTTTGAGAAAATGATTTTATTGTATCATATGCTCTAAATATACTTTCATCAACTCTACAGAACCTCAGATTTGGTTCATTCAATTTTTGGAAAATATTTACCATATAATCTAGTTGGCAAAGCCAACTCTCATTGTTAAGACAACTAGCCAAATCAGATTTAAAGTTTATTTCAGAAAATGTCTGACTTTATTCAAATAAATGTATAAACAGATGTTGTCCTGATTGTCTTCACACTCCCGAATCCTTTCCTAAGATGGATGGCAAAGGCACGCAGCCTCATCAGGAGTTTGTCGCATTGGTGACATATGGCAACCCCTGCCTCTCATGCTTGCCTGGCTTTGCTCTCAGGGGACCCTTCCTTAGGAATAATGCATTCTTTGATAATAGGTGAGGAATGAAAAACACAAGGACATTAAACAGAACTTGTCATCTGTCCTGCTGCCTCGTACTGTAATATATCAGAAAACCAAACATGCTGGTGTGGACCAAAATACCTTGTTATTTATGCCACGCTTTCCCATTAAAAGAAATGTCTGGGCAGACAGACCATTAGTTTTTTTCTGCTTTGATTAAAGGAGGCTTCCTCTGTGTTAGTATTTTTAACTATTGTTTGGTGCCTTAGAGGTTCTTATGCTTGGGAAGATGTATCATAATAAGATAGGTGAGGATATGCCTTTCTTTTGTAAAGTGGGAGAAAATTGATTATTGGAGGAAAAGGGGAAAGAACTAGCCTGATATCTCTGCGTAGTTGCATTCTCAGGCAGATCAGTTTTTGATAAGAACATAGGTGGAAGTTGCGGATCTGGAAATTGCTTCCTTTAAAACTATCTATGCCCACCTAGCCCTTGGGAAATCTTTACATATCCCC
Organism: Symphalangus syndactylus; assembly: GCF_028878055.3. Lineage (NCBI taxonomy): Eukaryota > Metazoa > Chordata > Mammalia > Primates > Hylobatidae > Symphalangus > Symphalangus syndactylus. Next base: position 19,951,416 of record NC_072440.2, read on the forward strand.
AGTAGTGTGTATATACCAATTTGAAGGTAGTTTTTTTTTATACTTCTTATTGTGCCCAATGATATGCTGAGATAGAGTTGGTACTAACACTTTCAGATTAGACTTTTTAGAGTTGGTACTAATATATAGTAATTCACATAGGAAGGGAAAGATTAGGACAGTAAAAATATTGTTTAGCAAAAAGATATAAACAGAAATATCAGTTTATTTTCACTGGTTGTATTAGTACATTCTCAAATTGCTATAAAGGACTACCTGAGACTGGGTAATTGATAAAGAAAAGAGGTTTAATTGGTTTATGGTTCTGCAGGCTGTACAGGAAGCATGGCTGGGGAAGCCTCAGGAAACTTACAGTCATGGCGAAAGGCAAAGGGGAAGCAAGAATGTCCTACATGGCTGAAGCAGGAGGAAGAGAGCGAAGCAGGAGGTGCTACACACTTTTAAACAACCAGCTGTCATGAGAATCCACTATCACAAGAACAAGGGGGAAATCCGCCCCATGAACCAATCACCTCCCACCAAGCCCCTGCTCCAACACTGGGGATTACAATACGACATGAGACTTGGGTGGGGACACAAATCCAAACCATATCACAGGTGTATTCTTTTATGTTCAAATCAAAATTTAAAAATTGTGTTGGGTTCTTTTATCTAATAATCTATACATTTCTGATTAGTTTCTCTTAGAACACATCAAATTCACACTGCAGTAATAAAGTTCTTTAAAATATTAATTAAAATAATTATAGTTCTCATTCCTGCTTTGCTAAAATTTTATTTGAATACTTTTCACTTTTTCAAACTCTATTTTCTATACTATACTAAACCTTATTTTTTAGAAAAGGTGACTAAGTAATGTTATAACAGAGTTGTTGATGTAGGAAAGGGCTAGAATTTAAATTATTTTTCCAAATTTTCTCTGACCAAAGATTTTAATATTTATTCTAGATTGACTTATTATAATTATTGTTAGTATGCAGTCAATCAAAACCACATAAGTGCATTATAAATTTGTATGAATATTTGTCAAATATAAAGAATTTTATTTTCTTAAGAATTTAAGTTGTATTTTTAAAATCAGTCTGAACTTCTCACTTATTACATAGAGACATATTAAAGTGATTAACACTCATAGGTTACCATTGGCAGACGGTTTATATTTAGCAGGAAGAAAGGTATCTTCAGAAGTGATTAACTTACAAATTGGGAGCTAATATAAAAACATAACTGTGTTTTGCCAAAGTAAAATCTTAGCTTTATATTGTTGACAGAAAATGTGTGCAAGGCAGGATTGAAACAAGAGCATTGCCAAGATGTTCATTTGCCTACAGAAACTGTGTTGTCCCAGGAAACACTTCCACTCAAGATTCATGGCTGGAAATCAACAGAGGTAAGTCTATAGTTTCCTATAGCTGCTGTAAGAAATCACTGCAAGTTTTGTGCCTTAAAACAAACCAATTTATTATCTTCTGTAGGTTAGAAGCCTGACCCAGGGCTCACTGGGCCAAAATCAAGGTGTCTGTAGGGCTGTGTTCTTTCTGGAGGCCCTAGTGGACGATCTGTATGTTTTGGGTTTTTTAAAAATTTGTCTTTTGCAGCTTCATGTGTTCCAAGAGAAGTTGTGCTTGTCTTTTAACTTTGCTTTCGGTGTCTTCTGTTATTCAGGGCTTTAAATATTAATAAGGTCAAATTATCAAAGTTTTATGGTCTGTGCTATTTAAAAAATCTTGAGAAATTCTTTCTTACCCTAATATAATAAAATCTCTTATTTTTTCTTCTAAGTGTTGAGGTCCTTATGTCCTCTAGAATTTTTCTATATAGTAGAAGATAGAGTCCTTCTTTGTACCCTTGTGGATAGGCAATATTTAATTTATTGAATAGTCTTTTTCTACCCATTAAAAAGAATTCTTACTGTGAAATAATTGTATACTCACAGGAAGTTGCAAAAATAGTACAGAGTCCCGTATGCCCTTCTCTCAACTTGTGCCACTGCTGGCATGTTGTATGGTTGCAGCGCAACATCAAAACCAAGAAACGGATATTGGTATATTAATACCAACTGGACTGTAGAACTTATTCATTGTTCAACTTTTCAATTCACTGTTCAGATTTTTAAACTTGCATTTGTGTTTTTGTGTGTGTGGTTCTATGTAATTTTATCCCATGTATAGATACGTGTAAACAGAACCACGATGAAGATATAGAACTGTTCCATCACCACAAAAGAAGTGCCTCATGCTACCTATCCCACTCCCAACCCATCCTCTGGCAATAACTAATATTTTCTCCATCTCTGCAGTGTTTGTCATGTCTAGAACGTTGTATAAATGGAATGAGACAGTATGCAGCCTTTTGAGATGGAATTTTTTCACTCAGTGTAATGCTCCTGGGGGGCCGACAGGCTGTCGCATGAATCAGTAACGCATCCCTTTTTGTTGCTGAGTACGTTCCACTGTCAGGATATACCAGATTTTGTTCAACCATTCATTCATTGAAGAATATTCGGATGTTTCCTTCTTTAGCTATGATGAATAAAGTTGCTGTGAATATTTGTGTACATATTTTTGCGTGAAGTTTTCATATCTCGGGGATAAATGTCAAAGAGTTGTAGGGTTGTATGGTAAGTGCTTGCCAAGTTTTGTAAAAAACAGTCAAACTGTTTTCCAGAGTGGCTGTACCATTTTATATTCCCATGAGCAATGCATAAGAGATCCAGTAGCTCTGCATCCTAACCAACTTTTGGTATTACTGCTATTTTAATTTTAGCTCTTCTAATAGGTCTGTAATGATATCTCATTGTGATTTTAATTTGCATTTTCCAAATGGCTAATGATGTTGAATATCTTTTCATGTGCTTATTTGTGGCATTATAACTTATCTTTGACCTTATTCATATGTTCACATCTTTTATCCATTTTCTGATTGAATTGGTTTTCTTTTTACCATTGAGTTTTGAGTTCTTCACATATTCTGGATGTAAGTTCTTTGTCAGATATGTGATCTGTGTATATTTTCTCTCCGTTTGTGGCTTGTGTTTTCTTTTTAACAATATCTTTCACAGAGCAAAATTTTAATATTTCCATGAAGTCAAATTTATCAGTTTTTGAAAATCATGCATTTGGTGTCATATCTAAGAACTCTTTGCCTAAACAAAGTCACATAGGTTTTCTCCTAAAAGTGTCATGTTTTATGTTTAGGTCTGTGATCTATTTTGAATTAATTTTTGTGTAAGGTGTGAAGTATATAGATAAAGGGCTTTTAATGTTTTTTTTTTTTGTTTTGTTTTGTTTTTTTTTTTTGTTTTTTTTTTGTTTTTTGCCCAAGTATATCCATTTGTTTCAACACTATTTGTTGAAAAGACTTAAATTTTACTATAATATGCTTAAGTGGTTTTCTTTTCTTTCCTCTTTCTCACCCATGGGACTTTTCAGTTGGAGGATTTTTCATCTCTATTTAGTCCTGTGAAAGTTATCTCGGTTTTCTTCAAACATTTTCTGCTGTTGATTTTCACTTGTTTATCTTTCTTGGACTCTTATTATCTGGATATTAGTAATTCTCTTTCTATCTTTATATCTCTTCACTTTTCTTTATAGTTTCTATTCGTTTTCTCATTTTTCTGTGAGTTCCTCAATTTGATCTTCCAGCTTAGTAATTTATTCTCAGGTATATCCATTCAATTTTAAATATCATCTATATTCTGTATTTCAACTATTCTATTTTTATATGTAATATTCAGTATTTATGTTTCTTCTTTATATCATGTCTTCCTGTTTCATATTACTTATATCCCTTTTTATTTATCTTGGTATGTTTAGTAAACTTATTTTAAATTCTTGGTCTATGTGTTCTAATATCTGGGCTTCTGATGAAATCTGTGATTCAGTTTTTTATTTTTCTTTTGAAATAGTTATGCTCCTCCAGTGGCTGGTTATCTTTAGAGGTAATGGCTGCTTTTTTTTTTAGGACTGCTAAACGCTAGAACTTAGTCTATCTGCTCCCTATCAGCTTAAGTGGGAGGTGAGGGAAATGGACTCTAGAGTGAAGAGTATTTCTTCCCCTTCACCCCCATAAGACCTGAGCTGATCATTCCTCATCCTAAGGATCAATGCCTCAAGTTAGGAATTAATTCTTAATACCCCAAGAAGAAGTAGCCTTAGAGGGAGACACTTCTTAAATTGCAAGCCACGTGCCCACCTGGGGGACAGGAAGAGGAAGGGTGAAGAAGCATCTTCCCAAGCCTATCCCAGTCCCCACCAAATTTTCTCAGCTCCTTGCCCACTCAGCTTCTGCACAGACTGGAAGGTACTCCTGAGTAGAGCTGCCTGAGTCCCAGTAGCTGTGGAGGCCAGTTGCAGGGCAGCAAATGGAGTGTCATTACGATACTTTCTTCCTCTGTTATCTTGTCACTGCAGACTCCCTTCCTTCCGTCCCAGGATAAAGCCAGCACCAACACCCCTACTCACTCTCACACACATTTACCAGTTCAAAAGAGCTCTGTGTCTCCCCAGGGGCCTTTCAGTTTTCTTCTCATTTTGATATCGTTCCTTTATAGTACCTCCTGGGTTGATCTTGTGAGAGGGAGCCACCAGAACCAGAAGCAGGACTTGCTGTTCTTTCTACGGTGTTCTGCGACCTTCTCAGACATAATATCTACTTAACTCCTGTTTGCACTTTCACATGACAACTCACATTTTTAATTTTAGCGTATAGCTCTTCAAACATTACTTTTCCTCCATTTCCTTGAACACTTTTTCTGCTTAATTTCCGTTAAATACACATTGGATTACTCTGTCATTTTTAATGTCTTTCAACAGCTTTTTAAAACATTTTTTGTCTCATATCTCCATGCTGCATTGTAGTTAATTAGATCATCTTTCAATTCATTTATTCCCCTTTCATGGGTGCCCACTTAGAATTTTTCTGTCTAGTGAGGTATTTATTTATTTATTTTAGAAACAGGGTCTCACTCTGTTGCCTGTGCTGGAATGCAGTGGAATGATCATAGCTCACTGTAACCTCAAATTCATGGGTGCAAGCGATCGTCCCACCTCAGCCTCCCGAGTAGCTGGGAGTGCATCACTATGCCTGGCTAATTTTTAAAATATTTTGTAGACATGAAGTCTTACTATACTGCCCAGGCTAGTCTCGAACTCCTGGCCTCAAGCGATCCTCCTGCCTTGGCCTCCCAAAGCACTGGGATTACAGGCAGGAGCCACCACACTCTGCCAGGTTTTTATTTCAATAACTCTATTTTTCATTTAGAGAACTTCTCATTGCTTCTTAAGTATATCTATTTGTACTTATTTCATATCTGCCTGTTTTTATTTCTTGATTTATTCCTGTAAATTAAATGTTATCCTTTTCATTATCTTTTAAGACTATGTGTACTCAGTTTTAAATACTTTCTATATATTTTGTTTTGTTTTTTGAGATAGAATTTTGCTCTTGTCACCCAGGCTGGAGTGTAGTGGCATGATCTCAGCTTACTGCAACTTCTGCCTCCCGGGTTCAAGCGATTCTCCCGCCTCAGCCTCCCAAGTAGCTGGGTATACAGACTCCTGCCACTACACCTGGCTAATTTTTTACATTTTTAGTAGAGATGTTGGCCAGGCTGGTCTTGAACTCCTGACCTCAGGTGATCCGCCCGCCTTGGCCTCCTAAAGTGTTGGGATTACAGTCATGAGCCACCGTACGCGGCCCCTATATTTCTTTATTATATTGACTTTTTCAGGAATGAATTTGGTTTTCTTTCTGTGTTTTAGACTATTGGATTATAAGCTCATCTTGAGTAGCTCAAGTTTTTGTTTTTGTTTCTTAATCTTTCTCTCTGTGTCCTTTCTCCTTCCTGCTTAACAGTCTTTCATTTTGCTTCCTCCTGACACCCGGAACTATTCATCCACATTCAGGACTTACTGGCAGCTTGGGATTGCTTTCTTTTGCTGGTATCAGAGATATTGCAGATCTGGTCCCTAGACCAAAGGATGCTGTATTTTAATTGCTAGAGAGGTTTGTGTCCTCTCACCTATCCGAGTCTAATACTTCTAGAAGCCACAACCCCAGGCTGTGACTGATGACAGGTTATTTCAGCTTCATTTGTAAGTGGGGATCCTAAGACCTGAGCATAATCTCAAGCAGAGAGTCCATATTCAGCACTCCTGTCTTGAACTGACACTGTAGCCTTCCACAGTTGAGCTCCTGATTTTCTCTGACATTTTCTGTACCCAGAGCCCCAAAGGTCCACAGCTTCAGCCTCTCCTTACCATTATTTGTTTCTGTTCCATGAAGATGTTAATCTTGGTTTTGAGCATGACTATATCTTTTTAATTTTCACATTTGCATTTTCTCTCTCATTGCTCTATATTTGGAGAAGGGAGACATCCCCAAAGTATGAACATACAGAACCATCTTGGCTAGAAATCCGTTTCACTCATGACTGTGAAATTATCTCATTAATTCGTTTTTCTGTTTGTTGTCTGTTTCTCCCGCAAGAAAGAAATCTTCTTGAGTAGAGACCTTTTTAGTCTTTATTCATTGCTGAATCTTCAGTTGACAAATTTTTGTCAACTGAAGAAATGAATGAATAATAGACAGTAAATGAACATTAGCGTCTCTTTTTTTTTCTGTGAAAGATGCTTGTTTAGTCTTGTGCTCAGAGTGCTTTTCTTAGTGTTCCCTGCTGCAATTCCTATGAGGAAGGTTGAAATTATTATAATTTTTTTTTACTTTCTGTTCCTGATGCCTTTCCCCAGCCCAATTAGGTATTGGATTCAATTGTTTTTCTAACAGCTTAGAAATGTACGTAAAATTAAAATTTCGCTGTTCTTTAATTTCGTAATAGCTCACTGACTGAAAAGACATAGATTATTTTAGGGGCCAGGCACAGTGGCTCGCACCTGTAATCCCAGCATTTTGGGAGACCTAGGTGGACGGATCACTTGAGGTCAGGAGTTCAAGACCAGCCTGGCCAACATGGTGAAACCCTATCTCTACTAAAAATACGAAAATTACTGGGCATGGTGGTGTGTACCTGTAATCCCAGCTACTCGGGAGGCTGAGGCAGGAGAATGGCTTGAACCTGGGAGGCGGAGGTTGCAATGAGCTAAGATTACACCACCGCACTCCAGCCTGGGTGACAGAGTGAGACTCCGTCTCAGGTGTGTGTGTGTGTGTGTGTGTGTGTGTGTGTGTGTGTACACACACAGATTATTTTAAAAGATAAGACAACAGGGCATAGTGGTGTATGTCTGTAGTTCTAGCTACTTGGGAGCCTAAGGCAGGAGGATCACTTGAGCCCAAGGAGTTTGCAACTGTAGATAGTATGCTACGATTACACCTGTGAATAGCCACTGCATTCCAACCTAGGCAACATAGTGAGACCCCATCTGTAAAATAAATACATAAATAAAATTTAAAGATAAAACATTAAGTCAAAAATTATTTTATTTATTTATTTATTGACACAGAGTCTATGTCACCCAGGCTGAAGTGCACTGGCACGATCTCGGCTCACTTCAGCCTCCGCTTCCCAGGTTCAAGTGATTGTCCTGCCTCAGCCCCCCAAGTAGCTGGTACTATAGGCACCTGCCACCATGCCTGGCTAATTTTTGTATTTTGAGTAGAGACAGGGTTTCACCAGGCTGATCTTGGCCAGGCTGATCTTGAACCCCTTACCCTCAGGCAATCCACCCGCCTTGGCCTACCAAAGTGCTGAGATTACAGGCGTGAGCTACCGTGCCCAGCCAAAATGATTTTAAAATTTGAGATCAGCCTATTTTCCTGCTGATGGCTTTTGAGGTAGAAGATAGACTTGAATAGTCCTATGTGCTTTAGAACCAAAGAAATAAATTGTCACCTAATTTTTTTTTGTATCAGTCTTTAAATCCTGATTACTATTGTTTTTTTTCTGACTTCAGAGAAACTCAGTGTTATTGATCTACATTACATCTTATTTCAGTGAGAAAAAATGGTGCATTTCTCTCAAAAGAAGTTTAGAAGTTGGATTTTCCTTTTTCAAAGCATCACTGTATTATAACAATATCCCATTATCCTCTTGACAAGCATCTTTTCTTATTACTATTAGAGCATGTGTTACATTCCAGTATGTCCCCTTCAGTAGTCTGCTCTTGTAGCAGAAGACAAAACCTCGTAAGTTGAACAATAAATCTAATTGTTGTTGTCAAATGTACTACATCTACAGAATGAGAAATAAATGATCACTTAGGCAGAATGAGGGGCGCTTAAAATAGCTCTTAAAATTTTAAATAGAAACCTCTTTAACTATTCTCATCTTATAAATGAAAGAAAAATTATCTTAAATGCAGTAAACAAAATTCATAACAGAATAGAGCTTTTAAAAGCAGAACAGTGCTTGCCTAAATGTTACTTTCAAAACTAAGGAATGACTTTAAATTTATGACAGACATGGATCTGTTTTCTCTACATATACTGCCCAGAATTTTTATTATTAGATTTGCTAATGAATAAGGCTATTTGCAGCTTTTCATCACCTCAAAAGACCTTATTCTTTTCCTGTTTGAGGAGATTCAACAATGAGGTTGTGATTTTTTTGGTCACAGTTGTTTCCATAGAAACAGATAGAGATGCTATGAATTGGTTCACACAAAATTAAAGCTGACCAAAACCTTCAGTCTAGTTGTGATTTACTAAATTGATAGTGATACACGATAAATATTTGTTTCCTACTGCCTTCATTTGTTATTTTGCTAAATGAAGAGTATACATTTTTATCTTTTGGTTTATTGGGATGCCATTTATTATATTTCCTAAAATTTGATCTCACCAAAGTTGTTAGACAAATGGAAATTCTACTTATTCTAATTATGTTAATTCATTTTTCTTGTATCTTTTTGCTACATCATTGTTTTATGCTTAAAAGGTTTTTTTTTTATTTTCATGCTTGTACTCTTGTTACTTCTTTTTAAATTAGAAAGTACTTATTGAAAAGTGTTCAGACAACATCAAAGGGTGAAGAGTGCAGAGCAGGGTGGCTCCTTACTCCTCCATGCTTCTCAAGTTCCTTTCTCCAGAGGCAACTCCAGCAGTTTCCAGTGATTTTGGGGGGAAATTTTTGTGTCTACACATTTCTTTTACCTAACTGGTCTCATTCAATATGTATTGCTCTGCAACATGCTTTGAACTAAGCAATATATCATGGACATCTTTCTGTATAATAAATGTAATCATTCAATGTATATTTCAAGATATGCTTTTTTAGTAAACTACATCTTATAGACATTTTTCTATATCAGTACATATTGCTGTGCTGTATTCTTTATATATATACGTATACACATACATATATATATATATAATCTTAGCCATTTCCTATTGGTAATCACTTGGCTCTTTCATGTTTTTGCCTGTTAAAGCAAATTTGCTATAATAATCCTTGTACATACATTTTTATGATGCTGTCTCAGAAGGGGAATTGCCAAAAGGTTATACTTATCTTTAATTTTGAAAAATGCTGCCAAATTATCGTCCTAAAAGTTGTACCAGTTTATATTGGTACGCAGTACTGGTATACAGTTTATACAGTCTATCATCTTGATTTCCCTCATCTTTGCAAATACTGTTATCAAAAGTTTTCATTTTTGTCAACCTGAGAGGAAGAAAATTTTTATTTTAATTTTCTCCTGTAACTTTTTATGCGTTTATTGGGCATGTTTGTTTCTTTTCACTGTTAACTCTATTCATGTCCTTTGCTTATTTTCCTGTTTGGTTTCTCATCTGTGTCTTACCAATTCCTAAAAGCAATCTGTGTATTAGAGAATTAGCCCACTTCCTGGTTCTTTATCTATTTTCCATTTGATTTAAAATTTTTATTTATGACTTTCTTTGCTTTATAGAAATCTTTATAAAATGTTTATAAAATCTGTATTAAATGTTTAAAAAATCTTTACAAAATGTTACCCTGGGCTGATCATACTGGTTCATGCCTGTAATCCCCGCTCTTTGAGAGGCTGAGGCCGGCGGATCACGAGGTCAGGAGATCGAGACCATCCTGGCTAATACGGTGAAACCCCGTCTCTATTAAAAATACAAAAAATTAGCCAGGCATGGTGGCAGGCGCCTGTAGTCCCAGCTATTCGGGAGGCTGAGGCAGGAGAATAGCGTGGACCTGGGAGCCGAGATCAAGCCACTGCACTCCAGCCTGGGTGACAGAGCAAGATTCTGTCTCAAAAAAAAAAAAAAAAAATTAGTTGGGGGCTGAAGTGGCAGGACAGCTTGAGCCAAGATTACACCACTGCATTCCAGTCTGGGCAACAGAGCAAGACTCTCCCTCAAAATTTAAAAAAAGTCACTCTGATCTTTTTTTATTTTTTTACAGACTATTTTTTAGAGCCATATTAGGTTCACAGCAAAATTGAGTGGAAGATACAGAGATTTCTCCTTATGTCCTCTACCCCTCCTACAAGTACACCCTTCCCACCCCTATCAACATCCTATATCAGAGTGTCAAATTTTTACAATCAATGAATCTACATTAACATATCATAATCACCCAAAGTCCAGTTTACGTTAAGGTTCACCTCAATATTAGCAATATGTGAAATACGGCTAAAGCGGTGGTGAGCGGGAAATTTTCAGCACTTACATTTATAATGTAAACATTTTTTAAAAATTTTAATTTTTTAAATGCTTACAGTAGAAAAGAAGAAAGGTTTGAAATCAATAATCTAAGTTCTTTCCTCAGGAAACTCAGAAAAGCGAAATAAATGCACAAAGAATAGAAGAAAGGAAATCATAAACAACAGAAATTAATGAAATTGAAAACAGGAAAACAACAGAGAAAAAGGAACGATACAAAAAGCCAGTTCTTTGAAAAAAAAAAAATAAGTAAAAATAATAAAAAAATTTAAAAAACAATAAAAGTTGATAAACCTCTAACAAGACTGGCAAAGATAAAGAGAGAAGACACAAATCACCAGTATCAGGATGAGACAAGAGAAAACCACTACAATTGCTTAAGCTCTGAAAGGATAGTAAGGGATTACTACCAGCAATTTTATGCTTACGGGCCAGGCATGCTCATAATCCCAGCACTTTGGGAGGCCGAGGCAGGCGGATCACTTGAGGCCAGGAGTTCGAGACCAGCCTGGCCAACATGGTGAAACCATGTGTCTACAAAAAATACAAAATACAAAAATTAGCCAGGTGTGGTGGTGTGCGCCTATAGTCCCAGCTACTTAAGAGGCTGAGGCATGAGAATCACTCGAACCTGGGAGGCAGAGCTTGCAGTGGGCCCAAGTCATGCCACTGCACTCCAGCCTGGGCTACAGAGTGAGTGAGACTCTTGTCTCAAAAACAAAACCAAAAACATCTGTTTGGTTTGTTTGGTTAGTGGGAGGAAGGGATGAATAGAGCACAGAGGATTTTTAGGGTAGTGAAACTACTATGTCTGACACAAACCAAACAAACCAAATAGATAATCAACATAGGTAGGCAGAGTGAGATTCTCTCAAAAAAAAACAAAAACAAAAACAAAAAAAAACTTTATAACTTTGACAAATCAAAAGAAATAGAATAATTTATCAGAAAATGTAAACTACCCAAACTTAATAGTTCCACAATCATTTTAAAAATGAGTCTTGATTGCACCACTGTACTCCAGCCTGGATGACACAGTGAGACCCTGTTTCAAAAAATAAAAAAATAAAGAATTAACAGCAGTTTTACACAATGTCTTCCAGAAAATGGAACAGGAGGGAACACTTCCCAATTCATTTTATGAGGCAAGTATTACCCTGATCCCAAGTTTAAACAAAGACGGTACAGAAAAAGAAAACTACAGACTAATATCTCTCATGAAACTAGATGCAAAAATTCTCAACAAAATATTAGCCAGTTGAATCCAGCAATATATAAAAGCATACAGAAATCAATTGAATGTCTACATATTAACAATGAACATGTGGAAACTTAAATTAAGACAATACCATTTGAAATACTTAGGTATAAATTGAAATACTTAGGTATTAAAATACTGAAGTATAAATTAAAATACTTAGGTATGAATCCAAATCGAAACACTTAGGTATAAATCTAACAAAACGTGTACAGAGTCTATGTGGTGAGAATTATGAAATACTGATGAAGGAAATTAAAGAGGACCCAAATAGAGACCTATCATGTTACATGGATTGGAAGACTCAACATAGTAAAAGTCATAGTATAGATGACCCTAATTATTCTATAGGTTTAATGTAATTCCTATTAAAATCCCAGAAAGGTTTTCTATAGGGATAGACAATAACCTTGTTCTAAAATTTATATGGAAAGGCACAGGCCCTAGAATAGCTAAAACAGTCTTGAAAAGGAAGAACAAAATGGGAGTAATCCCTCTGCCTGATATTAATGCCTGTGTATAGCTACAGTAATCAAGAGAGTGCAGTATTGGTGGAGAGACAGACACTTGGATCGGTGGAACAGAATAGAGAACCCAGAAATAGACACACAAACATGGCCAACTGATTTTTGATAAAGGTACAAAAGAAATTCAATGTAGGAGGATTAGCCTTTTCAAAAAATGGTGCTACAGCATTGGACATTCAGACAACCATGAATCTCAACCTAAACCTTATATAGAAATGTACTCCAAGTTAATCACAGACTGAAATGTAAACTATAAAACTATAAAACTTTTAGAAAATATAGGAGAAAAATCTTTGAGATTTAGAACTGGGGCCGGGTGCGGTGGCTCACCCCTGTAATCCCTGCACTTCGGGAGGCTGAGGCGGGCAGATCACTAGGTCAGGAGCTCGAGACCAGCCTGGCCAACGTGGTAAAACCCCGTCTCTACCAAAGATACAAAAAATTACCTGGTTGTGGTGGCATGCGCCTGTAATCCCAGCTACTTGGGAGGCTGAGGCAGGAAAATCGCTTGAACCCTGGAGGCAGAGGTTGCAGTGAGCTGAGATCATGCCATTGCACTCCAGCCTGGGTGACAAGGTGAGACTCTGTCTCAAAAAAAAAAAAAAGAACTGAACAAAAGCATGACTCCTAAAAGGAAAAATATGATAAATTAGACATCATCGAAACTAAAAATGCTTGCTCTGCAAAAGACCCTGTTAAGAGGATGGATAGATAATTTACAGACTGGGAAAAAATGTTTGTAAACCCCGTATCTGGCAAAGGACTAATATCTGGAGCATTTTCTGTTAAAACTCACCAGTTTAAAACCAAACAGTCCAACTAGAAAATGGGCACATTATGAACAGTCATTTTAACAAATACAGATGGTAAGTAAGCGCACAAAAAGTTGTTCAACATTATTAGCCTTCAGGAAAATGTAATTTAAACATGCAATGAATATTAAAATGGCTAAAATTAAAAAATAATGACAACGCTAAATGCTAGTGAGAATACGGAGAAATTAAAACACTAGTATATTACTAGTAGGAATGCAAAATGGTACAGCTACCCTGGAAAACAGTTTGGTACTCTTTAGTAAGTCTAAATGTGGCTACTATATGAACAGCAATTGCTCTCCTAGGAATTTATACCAGAGATATGAACATCTAGGCTGGTATGGTGGCACATGCCTATAATCCTAGCACTTTGGAAAGCCAAGTTTGGGTGGATTGTTTGAGCTCAGCAGTTCAAGAGCAGCCTGGGCAACATGGCTAAACATCATTTCTAAAAAAAAAAATTAAAAAAAAATTAGTCGGGCATGGTGATGCGTACCTGTAGTCCCAGCTACTTGGGAGGCTGAAGTGGGAGGATCACTTGAGCCTGGGAAGTTGAGGCTGCAGTGAGCCAAGATGGCGCCACTGCACTCCAGCCTGGGTGACAGACTGAGACTCTTTCTCAAAAAGAAAAAGAAAATGTATATCATACAAAAACCTGTACACGAATGTTCACAGCAGCTTTATTTGTAATAGCCAAAATCTAGAAACGATCCAGAGGTCCTGTAACCGGTTAAACTATGTTACATCTATATCAAGGGTACTACTCGCAATGAAAAGGAAGAAACTATTGAAATGAAATAATTTGGATGAATCTCTAGGAATTATGCGAGGCTAAAAAAGCCAGTCCCAAAAGGTTACATACTGTATGATTCCATCTATATAGCAGTCTTCAAATGTCACAACTGTAGAAATGAAGGAGAGATTAGGAACAGATTAGTTCTGTTGAGGGAGTATATGTCTATGAAAGGGCATCAGAAAGGATTCTTGTGATTGTGATAGAAACATTCTGTATCTTGACTATTTCAATGTCAATATCCTGAGTATGATATTGTACTATAATTTTGCAAGATGTTACCTTTGGAGGAAACACAGTAAAGATTATGTAGGCTCTATTATTTCTTACATGTGGATCTAAAATGAGCTCAAAGTTGAGTTTTTAAAAGTGGTAAATCACTTTGGAAAATGGTTTGGCAGTTTCTAATGAAGTTAAAAATAGACCTGTCCTATAAGCTAGAAATGCTATACTACTACTATGTAGTATCCAGGAATAATGAATGCATTTGTCCACAAAAAGATTTATACAAGAATGTTCATAGTAGCTTTATTCATAATAGATGAACTTTGGAAATAATCCATATGCAGGAGAATGGATAAACAAATTGTGATACATTCACATCTGTTTTTTTAGGAAAGGAGGGAGGAACTACACAGTAAAACATGGATGAATCTCATGTACATTATGTTGAGCAATAGGAACCAGACACAAAATTATACATAGTGTATGATTACATTCATATGAAACTCAAGAACAGGCAAAATTCAATAATGGTGATATGGATAGAATAGTGCTCATGATGCAGGGTGATGGGACGGTATCAGCTGGAAAGGAGCTTGAGGAAACTTTCTGGGTGAAGGAAATGTGGTTACTATATAACTGTATAGTCATATGATAAAAGTTATCGAGCTCTACATTTAAGGTCTGTACATTTTACTGTATGTTAATTACAATGGAGAAAAATTATCCCTAGTTCACAGAAAAAAACAAAAAAAGACATACCGACTAAACCCACTCTATAGACTTGATTTGGATCCTTTTCAAGCAAGCTGTAGAAAAACCTGTTTATGACATTTAGGAGAAGTTGGAAATATGAACAGTTTATGGTAATTGATGACATTAGGAGCTATGAAGTTTATCAGTTTGATGGAGTTATTATCAGTTAGAGATTGCTATCGTCTGAATATTTGTTTTCCTCCCAAATTCTTAGTTGAAATCCTAACACCCAAAGTGATGGTATCAGGAGGCGGGATCTTTGGGAGGTGACTAGGTCATAAGGGCATAGCCCTCATGAATATGATTAGTGCCCTTATAAAAGAGGCCAAGAGAACTCCTTGGTCACCTTCCGCCATGAGAGGTTATAGAGAAAAAATGACTGTCTAGGAGGTGGGGCCTTGCCAGACATCAGATCTGCCAGCACCTTGACTTGCTAACCTCCCAAACTGTAAGGAATAAATTTCTGTTGTTTATAAGCCACTCAGTTGATGGTATTTTGTTATAGCGACCAGAATGGACTAAGGCAGAGATACATAATGAAATAAGGGATTATTCTAGGATTTGCTTCAAAGTGAAACAGGTTGTCACAGATCACAAATGAGGCATGGTAGGGATATAAATGAAACAAGATTAGCCATCAGTTGATTATTGTTTAACCTGCATGATTGGGTTATCTTTTGTGTCTACTTTTTACTTGATGATAAAAAGTTAAAAGTTTAAAATATGAATAAAAGATACATACAAGTGGCTTTATGATTACCAATGAGACAAGATAATTGGCCTCTGAGATAGTATGCTGTAAGGATGCTGAAGGGTGGTAGGTAAAGGTAGTGCCCTAAGCAAAATCCTTGCTATCTACACAAGGTGTCTTCAGCAAGGTCTGGGGATTCCTGAGGGCAGAAAACCTCCCTACACCCAGTAGACACCAAGCGATAGATGTATGTTTGAGTTAATTAAATCAGAATGTGTTTATGATGATGTCAGCACATTTAGATACTTTGTAGCTCAATAAATTGTCCATCCAGGGATATTAATTTTTTTCTTCAATTCTCATGTTCTTGTGTTTTCTGTCAGGACCTGATGACATTTTTTGATGATGATCCAAAGCTGCCTTTACTAGCAACACCTCCTTCCATTGTCTCACCAATGACGTGCTTGTCAGAAGCAGCAGAAGTTTGTAATCTTTTGGGTGCAGGTAAATTGGTTAAGGAATAGGAAGTTTATTTATCAGATTTTATTTTGTGAAGTACAGCAACCGTTGGCTTCTATTTAACTTTGTTAATGAGGGACAGAACTAGCATGGATAAATTCAACCACAACATGGTCCTATAATCTTGTTTTACCATTTGTTTCAGTGTTTTCTCTCTTTCTGTTTTACTTTTTCCTTTTTCATTGTTTGTTTGAAAAATTGACTACAAGCCTTAATTCTTTTACAAGCAGTTTTAATAGCAGAAAATTAATTTTAGTTCCTGTTTTTTCTTAAAGAATTTAAATTATGACCTCTTTCAAAAGCAGGCATTAAGTGAAAATGTGAAGAGCTAAGATGCACAGTAGCCACAAATTGGTTAATCATCTCTTGAATAATTAACATTAGAGAAAGGCACAGTATAAAATTATACAAAACTAGCCTCCAATAAATTACACGATTGAGTTCCAGCTGGGCTCTGCGACTACTCTGGATCCTTGAGGATCTGACTGACTCACTGTTGAGTCACTGCATCCTGTCTCTATTCTCCATGAAGTCTCAATTTTCAATGCATTCTTCCTCTTGATTTTCTCAGAAAGTAGAATGGAAGATCTTCTGCCAGCATGAGAATGAAACGTTCTCATTAGTATCTTTCATCACCTTATAAATCTTTGCTTTTCTATTCATACAGGCATCTTTTCCCTGACCACAGAGGTGGCTTTTTATGTTTTGAGTTATATCTTCCCACTCTTCTTGGACCATGCATCTCACATTTTCTCCTTATATAGATCTATAATATCCAGTGTATAAGTGCTATAGTTTATTAGTATAGGTTTATTTTCTTGTTCAAGTTCATATTTATAGAGTTTTCTTACAAAGACAGTTGTGAGAACGATGAGGATATTTTAATAAACACAAAAACAAGAAATTGGGGGTTATAGTGATGTTTGTATAAGGATGGCATTAGTCACATGGATAATTAGTTACAAGTGGTTATAATTTTTAGACAGTTTGCTTTGTATTCTTAAACAGATTTAGATCCAGAAGCTTGAAAGAAGAGCATTAAGGAAAATGATTTTGTATTCTGACACCCCCTAACATTTTTTTCTCCTAAAATTTTAAAAATAGACTTTCGGTCTTAGAGCAGTTTTAGGTTCACAGCAAATCTGAGCAGAAAGTAAAGAGTTCCCGTGTACCCCTGTTCCACACCACAGTGGTACATTTGTTACAGTCAATGAACTTCCATTGTCATAGAATCACTCAAAGTCTGTGGTTTATATTGGGGTTCCCTTTTGGTGTTATACATTCTGTGGGTTTGGATAAATGTATATTGATGTGTATCCACCATTATAGTACCAGACGTAGTAGTTTCACTACCCTAAAAATCCTCTGTGCTCTATTCATCCCTCCCTCCCACTGACCCCTAACAACCAGTGATTTTTTTACTGTCTCCATAGTTTTTCCTTTTCCAGAACGTCATATAGTTGGAATCAGATGGTATGTATGATTTTTAGATTTTTTTTTTTTACTTGGTAATTAACACTGGGTTCCTCCATATCTTTTCATGGCTTGATAGCTCTTTCCTTTTCTTTTTTTTCTTTCTTGAGACAGAATCTTGCTCGGTCACCCAGGTTGGAGTACAGTGGCGCGATCTCGGCTCACCACAACTCCACCTCCCGGGTTCATGCGATTCTTCTGCCTCAGTCTCCCGAGTAGCTGGGACTACAGGTGCCCGCCACCATGCCTGGCTAATTTTTGTATTTTTAGTAGAGTCGGGGTTTCACCACGTTAGCCAGGATGGTCTTGATCTCCTGACCTTGTGATCCACCCGCCTCAGCCTCCCAAAATGCGGGGATCACAGGCATGAGCCACCATACCTAGCCGATAGCTCTTTTCTTTTTAGTGCTGAATAGAATGTACCACAGTTTATTTATCCATTCGCCTACTGTAATGCTGAATAGAATGTACCACAGTTTATTTATCCATTCACTTACTGAAGGATATCTTGGTTGCAGTTTTGGCAGTTATGAATAAGCTGCTTTAAACATCTGTGGCAGGTTTTTGTGTGGATAAAAGTTTTCCCTCCTAACATTTTAATACAAATGAAATTGAGTATAAATGAGCATAAGAAGCAATCCTAAGGAGGAAAAAGTAAAAAATGTAGCTGGAGGAGGGATCCCACCATTTTACTTGGCTGGGACCCATCTTAATCAGAGGGGCTTTTTCTATTTTTAAGTCGTTCATTTCTGCAATCTTTCCTTTACAGTAGTCTCAGAGATATCTTGCTAAAATGCAGATCTTAGCATTTCACTTCCCAGCTTAAAAGCTTTCAACAGTTCTCCACTGGCAATAGGATAAGTCTAATTTTTAAGATAGTACCAAACAAGTACTTTTCATAGTCTGATCCCAGCCAGACTATGGGCTTCATCACCTAAAACTGCCAGTACTCACAATGCCCTGGGACATTCCATTACTTGTGTACCTTCTTCTCTTTAGAATGTCTTTGTTCCAGTTACTTTGACTGTGTAACACATTGTCCTGAAACTCCGTGGCATAATCATTTTTTCTGCTCAAGGATTCTCTGGGTCAGGAATTAGGATAGAGCACAGTGGGGATGGCTTGTCTCTGTTCCATGATGTGTATCTAGCCTTAGCCAGGGAACACAAAGGCTGGGGCAGGAATCATCTGACGGCTTGCTGACTCACGTGTCTAGCAGTTGATGCTGGCTGTCAGCTGAGGCCTCAGTTCCTCTCCACATGAGCCTCTTCATGTGGTCTTTCCATGTAGGCTAGTTTGGGCTTCCTGACAGCATCGTGGCTGTGTTTCAAGGATGAGTATTTTGTGAAAGAAAGGACCGGACAGAAGTTGAATAATCTCAGAAGTCATGCTGTAATACTTCCACCTCATTCTGTTCAACAAGGCAATCAGAAAGTCCTGCCCAAGTTTAAGGGGGTGGGGACACAGACCCCCCACAACCTCTCCATGGAGGAAGGAGTGTCAGTGTCATATTGAAAGAGGCATATTGGATGAGACATATGTTGGTGTAGTCATCTTTGGAAAATGCAACAATCTTCCATCAAATTATAAATCCTTGACAAAATCCTATTTGAATAGCCAGGCCCAGTGAAAATGTCACAACTGCTATAAAATCTTTCTTCATGCTAAACTAGTTTCTCCTTTCACTATGTTCCCAGAAGACTTTGCCCATTCCCCCATTATACAGTTTATAATTTTGTGTCATAATTATTTTATAAATATTTATTTTAAAATTATATAAGTGAGTATACTCTTAATTTAAAAAAATTCAAATACAGATAAAGTCAAAACCTCCCTTGACTGTCCCTTACCCCAACACAGTCACCTCCCCAGAGTGAACTATTACCAGTTCACTCTGGTGAACTCTATTACCTCCCATACCTTTCTCTGTGTGTTACACACATACATGTACCTTTAGAAATATATAGAATTCACTTTGTTTTAAAACATTATTCTGCATTTTTCTGAAGCTTTTTTTAACTTAAGAATATCACTTGGCTGTCCTTCAGTGTATGTCAATATGTAGAGATTTGTCATATTTTTAAAAACTCCTGCAATCCTGCCTATCATAGTTTATTCCCTTGCTGATGACATTTTGATGTTTTTCACTGTTACAAATAATGCTTCAGTGAATAACCTTGTGTACATGTGAGTGTTTCTTTAGGGTGTGCTCCTAGAAATGGATTCTCTGGGTCATAATTTGTGCCCATTTTCATCGTAATTCATACAGCCAAACAGCCCTTCAGAATATCAGTATCAATTCACACCCTGGTTTGCAGCCTATTCACTCACATTCTCACCAACACTTGTTTTCAAGCCTTATGTTTTTATCATTTGGGTAAAAATTTGCATTACATAGTAGGTATAATTTGCATATAGCTACATATTGAGTAGATATTTCTATTTCCTCTTCTATGGATTACCTGTTTTTTTAACCTATTTTTTGGATTTTTTTTCATTTAAATTGATTTTATAGCTATATATATAGATATATATCAGATATATATCTATATATGTCTATAGATATAGATATCTGATTCTTTCTCTGCTATTTATGTTGCAAATATCTTTCAGCCTGTGAATTGTCTTTCAACTTTCTTAATGGTGTCTTTGTAGAAGTTTTATGTTTTATTTAGTCATATTTATTCCTCTTTTTCTTCATGGCTTTTAGTTTTTGTGTTTTTAAGGTGGCTTTTGTTATACCAAGTTTATAAAACATATTCGCCCATATTTTATTTTAATTGTTCTGTAATCCATGTGCATTTAAAGTATTTGCGAATGGTTTTAGATAAGGGCAATGGGCAGCCAGTTGTCTCAACATTTATTGACTAGTCCATTTTTCTCGACTGTTTTGAAATGACTCTTTAACCTGCACTAAATAGTATCTGTTTGACAACTCTATTCTATTCCATTGGTTCACTTTTCTTGTTCTGGTCTGTTTAATTTTTTTCCAACAACTATAACAGCATACCATAGTGTTAATGTATACTATTTTATTTAACCAGTATTATCATAATGGGCATTTAGGTTATTTCTGTATTTTTGCTATTATAAACAATGATGAAATGGCGTTATTTTCCCCTCCCAAATAAAATAGACTTTATTTATATTTTTCCGTGATTTGACACAGATTCTAAAATACATTATTCTGAATTTCTCTTGGTAAATTCTGTCCAGTTCACTAACTTATCCTGTCAACAGATGGTTCTAATTTCCATGTTATGATTTTGGCAACTTCAGCTCAAGACAAAAATAAAGTAGGAAAGTTATTGTGGTACAGAATCCCCAGTTCTCCTTTTCTCCCTTGCCTTTGTCCTCCATAGGCACGTGACGATCTGCCGTTCACACTCTGGCCTGCAGTAGAGAGGCCTTACTCCCTCACACCCCCACTAGCACTAGGGACTTGTCTCACTGACTTACCCCTTTCCTCACCTCCAGAGGAACCTCTCTTTACTCATTATTCCTTGCTTTTCTTCATAGTTTTACTACATGTTTATACTCTAAACAATATATATTTCGTTTCACAGGCTCTTGAACTTTATATAAGTAGAGTCATTATGAATTTATTTTTCTGTGACTTTTATCATTCGATATCATTTCTTAAGATTCACCTATTTATTTTCACCGCTGTACAGTATTTCATTGTATGTATATATTATAATGCATTTGTTTATTCTGCTGTGGAATACTATCCTCATTATGTGTCAAGTTATTGTATTGTAAACAATGCTGTTTCTACATCTGTATATTTGTACAAGATTCCTGGTTCTCATGGACAGGAGTTTCTCTAGGGCATATATTTGGAAGCAAAATTGCCATGCGGTTAGATATGAACATCTTCAAATTTGCTAGGTAATGCCAGATTGTTTTCCAAAGTTCTAGTTGCAGTTGCTGCGTGTCCTCACCAATTTTTCCCCTAGAAAAATCCAGTCTAATGGGTGGGTATCATTTGTTCTAAAATGTTTATCGTTGTTGTTGTTGTTTCTGACACGGAGTTTCACTCCTGTTGCCCAGGCTGGAGTGCAATGGCACGATCTTGGCTCACTGCAACCTCCACCTCCCAGATTCAAGCGATTCTCCTGCCTCAGCCTCCCAAGTAGCTGGGATTACAGGCGCATACCACCACGCCCTGCTAATTTTTGTGTTTTTAATAGAAACTAGGTTTCACCATGCTGGGCAGGCTGGTCTGAAACTCCTGACCTCAGGTGATCCACCCACCTCAGCTGGGATTACAGGCATAAGCCACTGAACCAGGCCTTAAAATGTATTTCTCATAATGAAATTTAGCATATTTTCATATGTCGACACATTTCATAGGTATGACTCATTCATGTTTCCTCATCTGACATACCTGTTCATGTCTGTTGGTCATTTTTCAGTTTGGTTGTTTGTCTTTTTCTTAATTGATTTGTAGGAGTTCTTTATTCTGGAGCCTAAGTATCACATCTCAAACGTTTTTCCAGTTTGTGACTTGTCTTTACACTTTGTATGGAGTTTCTGAATAACAGAAGTTCTGAATTTTAATGAGGTAGAATTTTTTCTCTATGGTTTGTACTTTTCATATGTATCTTGTGTTATTTTAAGAAATTCTTCTCAAGACTATAAAGATAATTCTATGTAGACTAACATTTTCTTATAGTTTGCTTCCCATAATTAAATATTTAATGCAGTTGGAATTAATTTTGGTGTACGATTGAGGTAGAAGTCCAATTTTACTTCTAAATGGACAGCCAGCTGTCCCAGAATCATTTATTGAAAAGTCTGTCCTTTCCTAAGTGAAGTGCAATGCCATCTGTAACCTAAAGTAGATTTACACATATGCATGGAACTGTTTATAGCCTCCCTATTCTGCTCCGTCAGTGATATGACCGACCCTGCATTGATAAATAGTTTTAATCACGCCACCTTTGTAATAATTCTTGATGACTTTTCTTTCATCAGGAAAGTTTTGGCTTTTTTTTTTTTTTTTTTTCCTGAGACAAGGTCTCACTCTGTCCCCCATGCTGGAATGCAGTGGCACAATTGCAGTTCACTGCAGCCTCAACTTCCTGGGCTCAGGTGATTCTCCCACCTCAGCCTCCCAAGTAACTGGGACTACAGGCTCACACCACCACACTTGGTTAATTTTGTTTGTTTTTGTTTTGTAGAGATGGGGTTTTGCCATGTTGCCTAGGCTGGTCTCGAACTCCTGGACTCAAGGGATCTGCCTGTCTCAGCCTCCCAAAGTGGTGGGATTAGTTTGGGCTATTTTTGACCCTTTGCTTTCACACATGAAAGTTTGTCAAGTTTCTTGAATAAAACCTGTTGGAGTTTTGATTGGCTCTACATTGAATCTTTAAGTCAATTCAGAGAAGTGACATTTTTATGATATCCAATCATTCTATTCATTTAATTCTTCCTTAATGTGTTTTTTTATAGTTTTTCATATAGGTTCTGTATATCTTTTGTTAGGTTTAGTCCTAGGTACTTATGTATTTTCATTGCTACTATAAAATGTGTCATTTTATAAATTGCATTTTCTGTTTGTTGATGAAAATGAATGGAATTAATTTTTGTATATTGATTTTGTATCTAGCAAACCTGTTTAATTCTTACCAGTTTTCTCAGTTTATCTGTAGATTCTTCTGGGTTTCTTAGGTTGAAAATCATTTAATCTATAAATAATAACGAACTTATTTCTTAATTTTCAAGCCATACACTTTGTATTTTGTTTTCTTACCATACCATGCTAGGTGGAATGACTTACACAGTGCTGAATGAAAGTATGATTGTGGACTTCCTAGACTTAAAGAGAATGACTTAAACATTTTGTCATTAAGATAGAGGCTTAATGTGTGTTTTTGCAGATCTCCGTTCCTTAACAGTTGTATCTTGACTATATGTTGAGTTTCTCCATTTTTAGCATTTATATTGACAGTTACAGGTTTTTCTCCTTTAGGCTGTTAATTTCATAAATTAGTTGATTTCCAGATATTAAAATAACCTTGAATTCCTGGAATAAGCTGAATTTGGCCGTGATATATTATCTTTGAGATGTATTACTGGATTTGATTTGCTAATATTTTGTTTAGGAGTTTTGCATCTATGTCTATGAGTAAATTAGCTAGGGTTGTTTTTCTAAAATTCTCTGTCATATTCTGATTCTAAGGTCATGTTACACTCACAAAAAGAGTTGGAATGTATTTGCTCCTTTTTATACTCTGGACTAGTTTGTGTAGGGTTGTTTGTAAGGTGCTGTGAAAATAAATAAGGTGTTCTGTAAGTGCACAAACGGTGGTGCTGGCAGAGGGCTGCAGGAAGGGAAGGCGAAGCTGCACCCACAGTGTGTCTCTCCCTGTGAAGACAAAGCACTGGGCCAGGCGCGGTGTCTCACACCTATCATCCTAGCACTTTGGGAGGCTGAGGCTGGCGGCTCACTTGAGGTCAGGAGTTCAAGACCAGCCTGGCCAACACGGTGAAACCCCCCCTTTACTAAAAATACAAAAATTAGCCAGGCATAGTGGTGCACACCTGTAATCCCAGGGACTCAGGAGGCTGAGGTGGGAGGATTGCTTGAGCCTGGGAGGCAGAGGTTGCAGTGAGCTGAGATTGTGCCACTGCACTGCAGCCTGGGCAACAGAGCAAGACTCCCACCTCAAAAAAAAAAAAAAAAAAAAAGACAAAGGGGTCCAATGTAATCAAGCTGCCACCTGGTAACTGGCTGTTTTCCCTGCTAGTAATGTAGCATTAGCTACCATGCCGGGCATTTTGGATGCTCCACTCTATGGCAGCCAGGTCACCTGGGTGAGGAGCAGTCATGTTGTTGAGCCCCTGCCTGTTGAGGTCATCCTTGCTACATGGCCCACTGAACAACCAGTGGAATGACTAGGAAAGAAGACTATTGACAGCCACTAAGTCGAGCATTTTTCCCACCTGATTTTTGAGAACCTCTTCCACAGTTAACGTCCCCTAGCAAGCATTTATAGTGACATAATATCTTCACATTGTGCACACATCCTGAAAAGTCCATCCACATGCCTCCTTGTTACTCTTTCTAAGTTCCCGGCCAGCACCCATTAGGTATCTTGTCCTCCAGGATGTCCTGTGAGAAGATGTACTGTTTCCAATGCTGTTGACTAGGAGGATTCTCCTGTGGTCTTTCAGGAGCACTTCTGAGTGGGGCTGTATTGTAGCAGTTACCCACTTCTAGGTAGCACTGGCATACTTGACGTATCAGCAATCCTGGCTAATTTCATGTCTAAACCAATCCTATACTTACCCTTTTGATTGACAAGACAATTATCCATGAAGCTGTAGGTGTAGGCTGAGGGAGGGGCAGTGAAGGAGTGGGATCATGCTCCATGGAGTAGGAGCTACCTGCTCTCATTGTTTACATGGGCTTCAGGACTGGTTTCATCTATGTCATTTTCTTTTTTTTTTTTTTGAGACGGAGTCTCGCTCTGTCGCCCAGGCTGGAGTGCAGTGGCGCAATCTCGGCTCACTGCAAGCTCCGCCTCCCGGGTTCACGCCATTCTCCTGCCTCAGCCTCCCGAGTAGCTGGGACTACAGGCGCCCGCCACCACGCCTGGCTAATTTTTTGTATTTTTAGTAGAGACGGGGTTTCACCATGTTAGCCAGGATGGTCTCGATCTCCTGACCTTGTGATCTGCCCACCTTGGCCTCCCAAAATGCTGGGATTACAGGCGTGAGCCATCGTGCCCGGCCCTCATCTATGTCATTTTGATTTGATAGTGGAATGCTACTACGTACATCCAGTTTCATCTTCTATGGATCAGGTAACACCCATAACGTGAGCTGACAGAGTCACTTGGTGTCCTGTGGTCAAGCATTCAGTCTTTATCAGGGTTCAGTAGCAAGCCAAGTGTTGTTTTTTAGGTGGATAATAATTGTAGGCACAAGAAAGCATGACCTTACTCCAAAGCCCTAGCAGTCCACTCCTAGGGCTCTGCTCAGTGATTTTCCTACTGCTGTCTGTCAGAGGCTCCACTGATCACCTGTCTGCCTCAGGCACTTCCCTTACCCTTGGTTCTATATGAGCCAAGTGTCGGGGCAGCTTATCCAATGGCCTGGACCTGCTGCAGGGCCTTTTGTTTGCTTTGGTCCTCACTCAAAACTGGCAGTAAATAGAGAGAGCAGCACACCCATGGCCTCCAAAGTTCAGAGAGGCCCATGATTATCATGTTTCTTTCCTTAGGTTGAGCATTTCAAGATACAATAACATGTCTCTGATTTTAGAGGGGATATCCTGACATGCTCCAGACCAGCGGATACTCTAAAAACGTCACAGATGTGGCATTCCCTTGAACTTTCCCAGGACTTATTGGCCACCTCCTACATACATGTAACATCAAGAGTGCTTGCCACTTCTTGCATAAGTCCAGTTAGCACTGTATCATCAATGTGATAGCCAGTGTGATGCTTTGTGAGACAGACATCAAGAAATTTAAGGTCCTTCTTGCCTCTATTGAAGGACATAGCAGAGTTGACACAGCCATGAGGCAAGAAAGTAAAGACAGTATACTGTTGTCCCTGTCACATGAAGGCTAACTGATTCTCGTTATCTTTATTAATAGGGATTTTAGGAAAATTTCTAGGTCGACACCTATATACTATAGATGTCAGGGGCTGTGTTGACTTGCCCTAGTAAAGAGCCCACAACTGGAACTATAGCTATGCTTGGTATCATCACCTGATTATATTTGCAATAATCTAGAGTCATCCTCGACAGTCCATGTGGCTTTTCAGAAAAACAGGCAAGTTATACTGGAATGTGGTAAGAATCACTACCCCTACAACTTTGAAATCTTTGATGGTGGCACTAATTTCTGTAATTTCCCCAGAAAGATTTTTAGAGGGGAGGTGGTATAATTATAGCGGTTCCGCCTGGTCTCTCTAATACCCTAATAACCTGAACTCCATGGGTAGTGGAAGCAGAGGGGAGGATTCTGCAGGTTACTAAGCAGGTCTGTTCTCACCATACATTCTGAGACCATGGAAATAACTAGAGGTAGGTCTGTGGTTTAGCTGGATTCGGTATGAGGTAGCTCCTAGGCCAAGACTTCATGTGTCACCTGGTTTCTTAAGTTCCTCCTCTGGCCAGTAGACTACACTGGCATTGTTGGATCTCCAGAAATTAGTGTCAGTTCAGAGCCAGCATCGGATAAGTACTTATCTGAGTACCGTCATTGTTGTGAATAGCTTCAGGTACCTCTAGGGAAGGCTTAGGGGAAGATTTACTGTACACACCTGTGGCTACATTGCAGGATTCATTCTGAAAGGGCTCAGAACTTCCCCTCAAGAAGTTCTTGCTCTGTGAACTGGCCTAGGCTTAGGAGCTGGATAAGAGGCCATGAATCCCCTATAATGACAGTAGTTAGGTTTTCTATCTATTTATATTAAGCTCACTTAGTAGGCTGCCTATCTATTTTCCGCAGGTCCTGTGATTCATTAACCACCACCACACATCCTGAAAGTAAGAAAAAAAAAAAAAAAACAAACAAAAACCAGAAAACTGATACCATGGCATCCCTGTGGTTAACTGTGATTATCGTGCCTAGCTTGTCTCCAAGAGTTAAGCACTGCTATTTGCTTTTACTGCTGCAGGACCCCTGTATTCCCAGTAAGATCAGGAAACCCAATTCCATTGCACCATCCCTGTTATCCCTGGTCATCTCAGCCTACAGATGACAACCACTACAGAGCTCTTCAGAGATGCTGGTGCCCCATCAAGGTACGCTTTCTAAATGCCTTAGTGAAAGGAGTGTCCTCCAATTAAAAGGTGGCTGAGCAAATTGTATGTAATAGATCCATCCCGACAGTCCCATCTCATGGAGCCTTTAAGCTCCCTCTCCAGTGTGCCAGAGCAGTGCCCTTTTTCTGAGTCCTACACACATGGCATATTCTCACACTCTCATTCTTTTCACATCCTGTTGAGATGTTACAGTCTCAGAGAGGCTTTCCTGGACATTTTATTCAAAATCAACACCTTCCCACTGCCAGTGGCGCTCCTCCCTCTTCCCTGCTCATTCACTGTATAGCACTTATCAGCATCTGACTTACTGTGTAACTATGTGTTTGTCTGATTTAGGAAGGAATAGTGTGACCCAGGAGTCCCCATACCACTCTCTGATATCCTAGTGAATCTGCCACTAGCATAGCACTGACTTTGGACTGTGTTCTTTCTCCACTTCTAGGTATATAGGCTGCTTTTCAAGCCATTGCATACAGTTTTTGTGTGTTGTTCATAAGTTGGATGCATTTACAATGTCCTCCATTTTGGGGGAAGTTGCTGCCTGCCTTCACATTTCCTTAAAAGTGTCTTTATATCAATCATCAGAGCATTGCAAAGTGTGCCTCAAATTATAGAACTGACTGTAGAAATTCCAGAGGATATCAACATAGTAACCGTGTATTATGTGGTTGACATTAAGACATCCAATTAAAACCTTTTTAAACTTAATTCCCCCCTCTTTTTTACTTTAAAATATGGGAAAGCATGATTCATGCATGAAAAACAGAGATAAATGAGACTACTAAAGGCTTTCATTGATACGAATGAATAAATAAAACAAAGCCACAGTTGCAGTAGAAGTCAATTAAAAGACCAGAAGGGTGGTAAGTACATTTAAACATGCCATCTTTTCTTTATCTGCAGTGGCTTTTTTCATTATTGTGATAATTAAAAGAATATTAAGAGACACTGACTTTTGAACTATTTACGAATTTTAGGTCAAGAAGCCATCCAACCTAAACTCTTTTTCCCATTACTAATGAGTGTATGCATTATAACAATGTCATACAACCCCTTTGACAGTTCAAATTAGGAGAACGAAGACTAATCTAAACTGACAGATTCTTGATTAAAATGACCATGACCTCTCAAGTATGTAAGTTCCAAGTTGACTTTTTATTAGAATGAAATAGCTGTATATTTCTTTCAAGTTATTCATCCCACAGAAATTTACTAAACGCCTACTGTGTACTAAGCACTGTGCTAACTGCTAGGTGGTCAATGGTGAAAAAGTTCCTGCCTTTATGCAGCTTCCAGTCTAGTGGCTTAACAGACCTAATCAAACAAATGAGGTATCAGGATAGGGAGAGGACACGAACATGTACAGGAGGGCACCTAACCCTGCCTTAGGACGGCAGGGGGCGCTTTCTGGAGAAAGTGATGTCCAAGCTGGAACGAGAGGGATGGGTGATGATAGTGGCAGTAGCCAACACTCATGTTGTGTGTGCTGGGTGTACGTTTAAATCTTCGAGCTCATTTAATCTTCATAACATTCTTACGAGACAGATGAAGAAAGTCCACAAAGAGATTTTTTAAAATTTGCCCTCAGTCACAGAACTAGGAAGTGGCAAAGTCAGCATTTAGACCAAGCTGCTGGTGTAACCCCAGAGCCTACGCTGATGTGTTTCAAACCTTTTGACTGTGACCCACAGTCAGAAATGCCTTTTATATAAGTCATGACCCAGTATATATACACACACACACACACACACACACACACACCCCCCTAAAACAAGTTTCACAAAACAATGTTTATTGACAGTGTACTCTGATCTATCTTAGTCATTTTACTTTTTAAAAAAATTTAGATGTGGCCCACAAAATTTATTTCACAACCCACTAATTTATCACAACCCACAGTTTGAAAAACAGTTCACTACACTATTTTGCTTACTACGCAGAATGAGCCAAACCAAGTGAGGAGAGAAGAGAATCTCAGGCAGCATGAACAGTGTGTGAGAGGCTGGGGTGGAAGGAACAGGAGGAGGGGGCAAGAGAGACTTGGCCAGTTGGAAGAACGGAAGGAAGTTTAGCAGAGCCTCAGGATGAGGTGGATGGCAGGAGAGGCCTTGAAGAGGTGAGCAAGGTCTTATCTGTAAAGGTGACCATATCGTTTCCTGGCCTTTGGGCTAAGATCAGGTGTAGAAGAGGTGGCCATATGTTTACTGTTCAGACAGGCCACTTTAGAGAGTGAAAGTGAACAATTATGCCAGGATAACAGATGTAAACCTGGAGCTCCCCTGGCACAGTGGCACGTAGGATAAGCCATGTTGAGGAGTTTTTATTGTGTCCAAAAAACAATGGGGAGCCCTTGACGTGTTTTAAGCAAAGACATGATACAGCCAGATCCTTGCTGTAGGAAGATGACTGTGAATGCATTGTAAAGAAAGGACTGGAGGTGAGCAAGTTAGGGAAGCAATCAGGGGCCAAAACAGAATTAGAGATTTAGGACATTTCTAAAATGAAGCTCTGATCAGTCGCAATTCCGAGAAGCTCCCTTAGGATAAAGTTCTAACACCTTAGTGTGGCAGGTAAGCTCCTTCCCACATTGGCCTCTGCTCACCTCTGCAGCTTCACCTTTAACCTCCTTTCTTCCCCCAGCCTCTGATGTTCCAGCTTTGTACACTGAACTGCTTCCCCCAAACAGCATATTCTGTCATGCTTTGCACACTTCTCAGCAGGGAAAACCCTCCCCTTGCCTCCGTCCTCCATTCCTATTCATTTGTCTGAATCTCGCTGATTCTTGGGGTTTAGCTAAGATGTCACTTTTCCCAGGAAGCCTTCCCTGGCATTCTGAAGGTAGGGGCTATTGTTCTCCTCCTCTGGGCTCTGAAGACACCCTGTGCCTGCCTCAGATCTGGTGCCGATTCTGCTGGGTTGTCCTTGCCTGTTATTTCCCCCACCATCAAACCAATGCAACTGTAATTTTTTGAGAGCAAGGGCTGTGTCTTGTTCATCATTCTAGTTTCTGCCTCTAATCCAGAGCTTAGTACATAGTAAGTGCCCCATTAAATGTCTGTTAGCTGAATAAGTATCATTGGAAATGCCCCTCAATTGAATACAGCCATCCTCTCAGTGCTTTTTGTATTTTTTGCATATACTTTAGAAGTGTCTTCAAAGAAGATTTATCATGGCTTTTTAAAAGAAGAGTAGCATGGCCAGCACACTGGGAGTCCTCTAAGCTCACCAGCGAGGTTCCCCACCAGCAGGGCTGTCTTTTGAAATTTTGTAGAACTTTCCTCATCCCTAGTTGACACTTGATTGTTAACATTAGCTAAAGAGAGTCTACTGAAAAGGAGGAAGTGCTCAAAACACAAAGAATTTTAAATAATGTTTAAGAAAGTAGTGAGGGAATGCATGTGGGCATTGGCACTGGCCCAGATTTTATTTAGGTTTTCCTTTCATACCACTTCAAGTCTGATCTGAAGCCAGGATCTGTCTGTAGTGTGGCAGGAACCCAGAGATGTAGCATTGATTTCCCCCAAGTTTCTAGATGTTGGGGTATTCACTGAAGTTAGTGGGTTGTAGAGGGCTACAAGTGAACAAGGAAAGGCTAGAGGGCAGAGAGCAGGCTGAGGGGCTGTCTTAGTGGTGACTTAGAAGAGGTGGTTGGAGAAAGGACAGAGGACCATCTGGCAGCTGGAAGAGCCCCCCAAAGGCAAGATGGCATCTTATTCATGCTTAGTTGTGGACACAGTATTTTCAAGCCATGACCTCAAGTGTGCCCAAAGGAGTAGCTATATTTCTGTAATTCAAAAAAAAAAAAAAAAAAACCACCAAAATCTTAAATTTCCTGTGGCAGAAAATACAACCTTGGTGATTCTGTTTTCTTAGTCACTTCCATCTTAAACTCAGTCAATTCAGGATTTCCTGTTTTCTCCCTCTTGCTCTTGAGAATGACCTCAGAGTTCTGGGGACCTGTTTGGCATCATAACTTTGGGGATGGGGTAAATATCTGGTCCGTGGGTTGTTGGGCATCTCTTCACACTGACTTCTGCTAAGGGCAAATTGATCCCACTGTTTTTAATTGTCCAGCTGTGTTTCTGCCTACATTAATTGATATCTTAGCAGCACTGCACTCTGCATCTTCCATGTCCCCAACCTGAGGCCCTTTCACTTCTGCCACCCTCGCTCAGCTAATTCTCTAATGCGCAAGAACTGCTAGTCTCTCATACATCTTACATACTAAGGGACTTTGAGTGGCTGATGCAGTAATTGCATCCCAACTCCTACTTCCATTCTACTTCTTCCATCCTTCAGCTGTGAGGTGAAGAGGGTTGAGGGAATTCTGAAGTGTTGCTCACTTTTTCAGGCTCCACCTGGGAAACAAATAGCAATCTTCTTCACCCTCAGAATGAAAGCAGAATGAGAGGGGGAATTTTTCTCTATTTTATTCACACAACACTCAGTACCTAGAACAGTGGCTAGCTAATAGTAGGTGCTCAAGAAATACTTGTTGGATAGATGGATGACCAGCCCCTCCCTGGTCTCCCCAGCTCCCAAGACTTAGCCCTTGACAGACTCGAGATGCAAGGCCTCCCTCGCCAGGGACATCCTTGGTGCCCTTGCCAGGATCTGACTCTTGCTGCAGATCTCTATCCTCAGAGGATTCTCAGTCTGGGCTAGAAGCTTAGATAGAGGGGTGGGCATGAGGGGAGGGGGAAGCCCAGCCAGTATACTTCCCAAATCTTTACCTGTTACATACGAATCTAGCTTTTGTTTAAGTGTTTCATCTCTAGACACATCATCTGCCTTCCCCTTGGGCAATGGTGGCTTCATCTTTAGGAGCCTGTGCTTGGGGAAGGGCCTTGGGGAGTCAGTGACATGTGGAGTTGTGGCAAGGGAGACCATGTCTGTTAATCCTCCACTTGTTATCCTTTCACCTTTGTACATCCAGTTCCTAACACAGTACCCAACACATAGTAGACTTTGAATTAATTTTTGTTGAACTGAATATTGGATGAATCAGAAACTGGTAATGTATTGAAGAGAAAAGAGCAAAAGCATGGGGATGTCCTGAGGTTAAAGAGGGAAATGGGATATTGAGAAGTGCTCAGGATTATCAATTTTTTTTTTTTTGAGACAAAGTCTTTGTCACCTAGGCTGAGTGCAGTAACTCCCAGGCTCAAGTGATCCTCCCACCTCAGCCTCCCAAGTAACTGGGACTAGAGGCATGTGCCACCTCGCCTAGCTAATTTTTTACTTTTTTGTAGAGACAGGGTCTCACTATGTTGCCCAGGCTGGTCTTGAACTCTTGGACTCAGACAGTCCTCCCACTTCAACCTCCCAAAGTGCTGGGATGACAGGCATGAGCCACTGCACTCAGCCTTTTCTTTAGTTTTTCTTTTCTTTTTTTTTTTTGAGACACAGTTTTGCTTTGTCACTCAAGCTAGAGTGCAGTGGCGTGATCATGGGTCACTGCTGCCTCAACCTTTCAGGCTCAAGGGATCTTCTTGCCTCAGTCTTCTGAGTAGCTGGGATGACAGATACATCCCACTATGCCCAGCTAATTTTTTTCTATTTTTTGTAGAGATAGGGTCTCACTATGTTGTTTACACTGGTCTCGAACTCTTGGGCTCAAGTGACCCTCCTGCTTCAGCCTCCCAAAGTGCTAGGATTACAGGCATGAGCCACCACACCTGACCAGATCATTGATTCTTTGTTGAAACACTTCTATTCAATAAAGCCATATAATTTGTTAATAAAGCCATTTGTTAATTTTGATACTGATGAGAAGTATTGCTATTATATTTATTGATTGGCAATATAGTAGGTGATCTCTAGACCCCAACTTAGTAAATTAACACCCTAAATTAGAGTCAAAACCCAGACATTGTTCAACTTGCTATAAGCATCAAGTGGAGCATGGTTATCAGCATCTAGGTGTTAATTGTAAAATAGTAAAATTCCGGAAGGGAAGATTGAGAAATTAGATTTTAATTCAGCAGATACTTAATGAGTTTCTGTCAGGCACTGTAGTCAGCATGGATTTATGGCAGTAAACATGGCAGACTGCCTTCAAGGAGCTTCTGTTCTGGTGAAGATAGATAGTAAACAAAATAATTATAGATTGTAACATGGTCTATGAAGGAAATAAACAAGGAGCTTCATGAAGCAATGATGGGAGCAACAACTTTAGTTAGGGTAGTCAGAGAAAGCCTTTATGCAGAGATGTTATGAGGTGAGACGAGAAGGATGAAGAAGCCTGGAAAGGAACATTCCAAGCAGAGGGAAGAGCAAATTCAGAGACTCAGTTATGGAGAAAAGGTTAGTTTGCTTCTATAATTGCAAGGAGGCTGTTGTGACTAGAACATAGCAAATGAGGGGATGGTGGTGTGAGAGATCAGAGAAAGACAGGCAAGGGCAATAGCATGTGGGCAGTGGAAGTCTTGTGGGGGGATTTAGACTGAGTTCCAAAGACAGCAGGAACATAAGAAGCAGAGGAGGGATAGAATCTGATTTACATTTATTTAAACACAAATTGGGGAGGATAAATTGGAGATAGGGGAGGAAGTGAGAGCAGAAGCAGAAAGATAAGGAAGAAGCTATATTGACTATCCAGGTGACCATGACCGAGGACAAAGGCACTGGCAATGGAAGAAAGTGGGCAGATTTGAGATAGACTTTGGAGTTTGGCCCTCAGGACTTCCTCATGACTGATTGTCAGCGTGATGGAAAGAAAGATGGCTCTCAGTGTTCTGCCTCTGAGAAGTGAGTGTGTGATGGTGCTCTGTTGGGGATCAGAGAACAGTACCCCAAAGCATGGCACTTGGGTATGCTGAGTACTTTGAACTGAGGGACGTCGGAAGAGCCTGAGAAGCAAAGGCTCTTCTTGCTCTTCTCTTGCCCTTCTCTCTCCTGTTTCCCTTTCTCTCTCAAGGCAGGCCGCAGAAACTAGAATTCCTCTTCCCCAAGGTGGGTCATAGAAACTAGAAATACTACTTGAACCTTCCCCTGCCTTTCTGTGTAGGACCCAGCTATAAAGAAATTCTCTGACCTACCTTGTGTGATAATAGGTCACAAGACCCTCATTCCAGAGGGGTCCTGCCCTGTACTGGGGAGGAAAGGATGTCACACAGAGAGACCAAAACGAATCTGAACAAACAGGCCTTGCTGGGTTTCCCCACTCAGACTATTAGCTTCTGACCATTCTCTTTTGTCCAATCACATTTTTACACGGCTGCTCATTCTTCGTCGAACCTAAGTATAAAAATGGTTTTCTCTGAGTCTTCAATCTTTATCTCTGGAGACTCCCATGTCATATAAAATTGTGATTAAATAAATCTGTGATACTTTCCTCTTGTTAACATGTTTTTGTTACCAGAGTGCTGGCCATGACCCTTATGATGGGGAAGAAGGGGATCACACCTTTTTCACCCTATAGGTCTATTTACTGAGAAGGGGAGGGTGGGGGAGAGAATAGGTTTTGGGGATATATGAAGAGCTACATTTTAGATGTGTTGTTACATTTGAGGTGGCTATGAGACACCCATTTAAAATCCTGTATTTACTCTTCTGGGAATATTAAACAGCAATGCACTAAAATAATGAAATCAGAACTTAGACAATTGTGTTTCCTATTTCTTTAATATGGCTCTCCTTCCTTGAAAAAACAAATTAAAAAAAAAATGTTAACTGTGCTTTCTGGATGACAGTTGTATGTCTGCTGTGCAATTTAGAAATCTGAACCTTTCATTACTATTTAAAAAAATACACAACAAACCTTGAATGTAGGTCATTAACAAACATGCCCAGTCCCTTACTGAAATTCTAGGAGAAATCTAGTAGTTAGTCTTTGTCCTTGTTTCTGATTACAGCTCAACATGTTTAAACTACAGCTTCATTATTCCTGAAGTTAGCAGTTTTAACAAAATGTAGTCATCTTCTTCTTTATATTACTACCTTCCATACAACAGAATATGATGCTTTAGAGGACTAGGCAAAGTAGACAATGAATAAGCTTGTTTCTTACGGGTTGATTATGCTCATGCACATGTTCTTTTTTCCTTTGCTAAATATTTTGTAGTATCTCTTTGTATGAGTGTGTGTGTCTGTAAGTGTGTAATATGATAGCACTATTGTCCAACACAGCCACTCTAGAAGTGCCTTAGAGAGTTTTGCAACAGATATTTCTTTTGTATTGTTGGATCCACATGCGATGTGGCCTTAAGATAAGCAATTACAAATCTTGATAAGCAAAGGGTTACAGCAATTACTACAGCAATTACAGAGCTCAGCTGTGGCTCTTGCCAAGGTCGAATGTTTAGAATAAATACAGATTTAAAAGGTGTTTTGCTTCCTTGTAAGAATTTGACTCATTTAACTTGGGAGTGCTTAGTGCTTAGTAATGATAATTACCATTGCTTTGCTACCTATAAACTTGGAACAGCTTAATTATTCAGAAATAATCACTCAATTGTGATAAGTCTATGATAATAATATCTTAACTGTCATCTCTCTCCATACTGTGGACGCTTATCATCCCCTGCCTGGGCTGTTATAACACCTTTGTTAGTGACCTCCTCATCTGAGCCTCACTGCTATCTATCTGATCATGTCACTTCCTCTTCAAACAGCCTTTAATGGCATTTCATTGTTGCCAGGGTAAAAACTATACTACTGACTCCTTATATTTTCAGCAGTGTGGTGGACTAGACAACCTCAAGGTTCTCATGCCATTAAAAAACAAATCTAGATTCTGGATGAAAGATATCTTTTAATGCATTGCTGCATCCATGGGAGCTAAAGGAAATCTCTAAGGGCAAAACAGAACAAAAACTGCACAAACCAAATAAACCCAAAGCTGAAACCTGATTGGAGCAGGGAGCTATGAATGTAAATGAATCCAAAGGCAGGTTTCCCTGAAGGCAAATGCTATATCAGTAACAAATCAGAAAACTAAGCCTCAAGCCAGTAGCAAGAGAGGAAGGTGGGCCTCAGACTTTTGCATGAAGTTAGAGCATTCAAGGAGGCTAAACTGACTCTAGGTCCCAGGGTCCTGAGAAAAACACAGATCCTTTCTGGAGGAAAGCATGCGTAGGTTAGACACGCAGGATTCTTGCAGATTAATCTCATCCTGACATGATTGGAAGTTGCCAAAAGAATAAGAGAATAGAGAGGGGCTTCAAAATGGCTGCCTAAAGGCATCTTGGCAATCATCTCTTCCACAAAGAAGAACCAAAATAGTAAGTAGATAATCACACTTCACATAGAACATCTAAATGAAAACACTGGAATTTAACAGAGAAATGACAGGAAACACCTAAGGCACAGGAGCAGAGGGAAGCAAGGCAGCCAGCTTGGCCAGGATTGGCTGGGAGCTTGGAGAGGCTCCCCAGTGTGGAAGTAAGTGAGAAATCCTCATGGCCAGCATTCCTAGTATGGACTCCTGTAACCTTAGCTATAGGAGAACTCCTCAACCTTGTGGTCCCCAAGACTAGCATAGGGAGCTACCTAGAGACTGCAACAGATTGCTCCAGAGAGGGAGCTTGTGCTGGCTTCCACATATTCCCTAAGTCTTAAGCAGCTGTAGCACAGTGCCATTTTCAGAGCCCAGCCCCACCAGACTACATCCTGACCTGAGACCTAACAGCCCCTGCATCTCCACATCCTGGGAGTCCTCCAACCCCCAACTACCCAGAAGGTTGCAGCAGCGTGCCACTGGTTGGACCCAGCAGAAGTGACAGTGTCCCCAGTGATAGAGACAGGAGACAGCCGAATGCCACCCAGGTCATTGTGCGCAGGAGGCTTGCCTAAACATGCCCACAGTGAAAAACTCTGTCCCTTAACACATGCGCAGTAAGGGAAGTAAATCAATGTGGAGTGGCTCAGACCAAGAGCTTGCATGCACACTGGACGAATGGGCTGGAGCCACCAGGAATTCACACCTTACGCTGCGGGGGAGCCTAGCCTCTTCAGCTCGTGTGTGGTGACCTGGTATTCAATTTTTTTGAGGTGGAAAACCCGCATGTAGGACCCGTCTTTTTTGTTGAGACCTTTCTTTTCACTTAATAAATTCCGCCTTCCTCACCTTTCAATGTGTCTGTGTGCCTACTTTTTCCTGGTCGTGAGACAGGAACCTGGATTTTAGCTGAACTAAGGAGCAAAAAATCTTGCATCACCACCGCTCTAGCACACAGTGTCCTGCAGCCTGGGAGAATGGAGGTGCACTAGGGAGGCTGCCCATGGCGCAAAAGAAGCCAAAGTGAATGCTCCTTAGAGCCTGAGAACTACCTGCCTATGGCTGAAACCACTGTGAGCACACCCTCCCCTCCCCCCAATTGCAGTAGGGCCGAG
This sequence comes from Symphalangus syndactylus, assembly GCF_028878055.3. Lineage (NCBI taxonomy): Eukaryota > Metazoa > Chordata > Mammalia > Primates > Hylobatidae > Symphalangus > Symphalangus syndactylus. Next base: position 19,989,206 of record NC_072440.2, read on the forward strand.
GTATACTTGTGCACATACTAGGGACAGGCTCCCACCATCCACTGCCACCAGTGCTGTAGCCACCTGAGCACTCCACTGCAGGGAGCCTGGAGATCACCCCACTACAGCCAGTGCCTGAGTATAAAACCAGAGGGCCTGAGAACAAGCCTGCCTGGCCTAGCACCAGTGCCCTCCAGGGCCCAGACACACCACCTAGGGGCCTGGGATTATCCTGCCCTGTCCATCATAGCTGGCATCTGTGCATTCCCTCTGGGGGCCTGAGGATGAGCCCACCCAGCCTGCCACTACCACCACAGCCAGCACATGCCACCTAGAGTCCTTGGGAGTGGACTGCACACTCCATCACAGCTACTGCTAACATCAATACATACCGCTTTGGAGACCAAGGGTTGTCCCACCACTGCTACTGCCATCACACACTGCCTAGGGGACGGAGGACTCGCCCACCCATCCAGCTCACCACTGCCACTGCTGGCTCCAGAATAAGCCATGTGGAAGCCCAAGAATAGGCCTGTTTGGACCTGCTTCCATTAGTGCTTGTTTCTACTGCCCAGGGGCCCAAGGACAGGCACCCTCAGCTTGTTATTGCCACCACTGGGGCCCAAGGACTGGCTGACTTGACACTCCTGTCCCCAGAAAAACCTTGCCACAGGCACCCTACTAACAACCACAGCCTAAGCCACTGAGGAAATCACAGACACCGCTGATGCTGTTTATAACCAAAGAAATAACATGGAGACTACACTACTGCATGCACCCAGAATCAAAGCTAACATGTCCTACCCAACCAACACCATAGATACATCCTCAGAAGTCTTCCCCTACAAAGCCAATCCAAAAAATTACACCAAATGTCAAATTACACCAGATATCAATGTAACGACACAAACATGAGAAAAGGAAATATGACACCTCCAGAGGAACAATAATTCTCCAGCAGATTCTATTGAAAAAAAAAATCATGAAATGCCAGAAAAAGAATTCAAAATAATGGTATTAAAGAAGCTCAGTGAGATACAATACTTAACAATACAAAGAAATCAGAAAAACGATTCAGGATATAAATGAGAAATTTACCAGAGATAGATATTATAAAGAACCAAACCAAAATCCTATAACTGAAAAATCCAATGAATAAAATAAAAAAATTATTAAAGAGCTTCAACAATAGACTAGAACAAGCAGAAGAAAGAATTTGGAAGCATGAAGACATCTTTTGCAATAATCCCATCAGACACACTAAAAAAAAAAACTATAATAAGGAATTTTTAAAAAGAACAAACAAAACCTATGTGTCATATGGGACACTATAAAGCAAACAAATATACACATCTGGGATGTTCAAGAAGGTGAAGAGACCAAAGGCATAGAAAACCTATTTAACAAAATAATAGCTGAAAACTTTCTAAGTCTATTAAGAGATTTAGACATCCAGATACAAGAAGCTCAGAAATTCACAAATAGATACAACCCCAAAAGGTCTTCTTCATGACACATTATAACCAAACTGTCGAACGTCAAAAACAGAATTCTAAAAACAAGAGCAAAGCATCTAGTCACATACAACGGTACTCCTGTCAGACCAACAGCTGATTTATCAGCAGAAACTTTACAGACAAGCAGAGAGTGGGTTGATATATTCAAAGTCCTGAAATAAAAGAAAAAACTTCCCAGCCAAGAATACTATACCCCGCAAAGTTATCCTTCATAAATGAAGAAGTAGTCTTCCCCAAACAAGCAGAAACTGAGGGAATTCATCACCACTAGACCATTCCTACAAGAAATACTTAAGGGAGTCCTACACCTGGAAGGAAAAGGTTGATTTCTACCATCATGAAAACACATGAAAGTATAAAACCCACTGGTAGAAAAGTCACCCAAATGGAGAAGAGAAAGGACTCAAATGCTACCACTACAGAAAACCACCCAACTATAGTGATAAACAATGAGAAAAAGGAACAAAGAATATACAAAGCAACCAGAAAACAATTAACAAAAAGACAAATAAGTCCTCACATTATCAATAATAACCTTGAAGGTAAAAGAATTAAAATTTCTGCTTAAATGATACAGACTGAATGGATGTTTAAAAACCCCAGAACCAACTACATGCTGCCTATGATAAACTCACTTTACCTGTAAAGACATACAGATTTAAGGGGTTGGAAAAAGATATTTCATGCTGATGAAAACCAAAATTGAGCAGGAATAGCTATACTAATATCAGATAAAACAGACTTTAAGTCAAAAACAGTAAAAAGAGACAAGGTCATTAAGTAATGATAAAGGGATTAACTGAGCAAGAGGATATAACAATTCTAAATATATATGTACCCAACACTAGAGTACCCAGATATATAAAGCAAATATTATTAAATCTAAAAAGTGAGATAGGCTCCAGTAATAGTTGGAGACTTTAACACCTCCTGCTCTCAGGATTAGACAGATCATCTAGACAGAAAATCAAAAAGAAACATTGTATTTTAACTACACTTTAGACTAAATGCACCTAACAGCCATCTATAGAACATTTTATCCAACAGCTGCGGAACACAGTCTTCTCATCAGCATGTGGAACACTCTTTAGAACAGATAATAGGCCACAGGCATATCTCAACATATTTTAAAAAATCAAAATTGTACGAAATGTCTTTTCAGACCACAATGGAATAAAACTAGAAATCAGTAACAAACGTTGGAAACTATACAAATACATGGAACTTTAATAACATGCTCCTGAATGATCACTAAATGAATGAAGATATTAAGAAGGAAGTTTAAAACTTTCCTGACACAAATGAAAATAGAAATACAATATACCAGCCAGGCATGGTGGCTCACCGGTAATTCAGCACTTTGGGAAGCCAAAGTAGGAGGATTACTTGAGCCCAGGAGTTTGAGATCAGGCTGGGCAACAAAATGAGACTCCACCTCCACCATCTCTACAAAAAAAATTAAAAAATTATCTGGGCATGGTGGTCCCAACTACATGGGAGGCTGAGGCAGGAGGGTTGTATAAGCTCAGGAGGTTGAGGCTGCAGTGAGCCATGTTCACACCATTGCACTCCGGCCTGGGCCACAGAGTAAGACCCTGTCTCAAAAAAAGAAAAAGAAAGAAAAAGAGCATACCAAAATTAGTGGGACACAGCAAAAGCAGTCGTAAGAGGGGGAAGTTTATAGCAGTAAACACTTCTGTCAGTAAAGTAAAAAGACTTCAAACAATCTAACAACATACCTCAAGGAACTAGAAAAGGAAGAACAAACCCAAAATTAGAAGAAGGAAAGAAATAATAAAGATCAGGGCACAACTAAATGAAATAGAGACTAAAAAATACGAAACGTCAACAAAATGAGAAGTTGGTTGTTTGAAAAGATAAAACCAATAAACTGCTAGCTAGACTAAATAAGAAAAATTAAAAGATCCAAATAACATCAGAAATGAAAAAGGAGACATAACAACTGAGACCACAGAACCATAAAAGATCACCAGAGACTATTATGAACAACTATATGCTGATAAATTGGAAAACCTAGAGGAAATAGATAAATTCCTGGACATTTACAACCTACTAAGACTGAATCAGGAAGAAGCCGAAAATATGAACAGACTGATAGTGAGTAACAATATTGAATCAGTAATAAAAAGTCTTCCAGCCAGGCACAGTGTCTCATGCCTGTAATCCCAGCACTCTGGGAGGCTGAGTTGGAGGATCACTTGAGCCCAGGAGTTTGAGACCAGCCTGGGCAAGATAACAAGATGTTGTCTCTTAAAAAAAAAAAATTAGCCAGGCATGGTGGCATGTACCTGTGGTCCCAACTACTTGGGAGGCTGAAATGGGAGGATTGCTTGAGCCCAGAAGGTCAAGGCTATAGTGAGCCATGATCACACCACTGTACTCCAGCCTGGGTGACAAAGTGAGACCTTGTCTCAAAAAGAACAAAAAAAGAAAAAAGAAAAAAAAGCCTTCTAATAAAGAAAAGCTCAGGACCAGATGGCTTCACTGCCAAATTCTACCAAACTTATGAAGAACGAACATGAGTTCTCCTCTAACTATTCCAAAAAACTCAAGAGGAGGGAATTCTCCCTAACTCATTCTAGGAGGCAAGCATTACCATGATACTAAAGCCAGAGAATGACACAACAAAAAGAAAACTACAGGCTAATATACCTGATGAACATAGTTGTAAAAATCCTCAACAAAATACTAGCAAACTGAATCCGACAGCACATCAAAAAGACAATATACCATGATCAAGTAGAATTTATCCCAGGGATGCAAGTGTGATTCAATATATGCAAATCAATATACACCACATCAGTGGAATGAAGGACAAATGCCATATTATTATCTCAATAGATGTCAAAAAAGCATTTGATAAAATCCAACGACCCTTCATGATAAAAAAAAAAAAACTCTCAACAAACTAGGCACAGAAGGAATATACCCCAACATAAGAAAGGCACAAATGACAAACCCACAGCCAACATCATACTGAATAAGGAGAAAAGTCTTTCCTCTAAGAACTGGAACAAGAAAAGGATGCCACATTTTTTTTTTTTTTTTTTTTTTTTTTGAGATGGAGTCTCGCTCTGTCACCCAGGCTGGAGTACAGTGGTGCGATCTCGGCTCACTGCAAGCTCTGCCTCCTGGGTTGACGCCATTTTCCTGCCTCAGCCTCCCAAGTAGCTGGGACTACAGGCGTGTGCCACCATACCCGGCTAATTTTTTTTTGTATTTTTAGTAGAGACGGGGTTTCACCGTGTTAGCCAGGATGGTCTCGATCTCCTGACCTCGTGATCCGTCTGCCTCGGCCTCCCAAAGTGCTGGGATTACAGGCGTGAGCCACTGTGCCTGACCAAGGATGCCACTTTTACCACTCCTATTCAACATAGTACTGGAAGTCCAAGCCAAGGCAATCAACCAAAAGAAAGAAAAGGCATCCAAATTGGAAAAGAAGTGAAATTGTTTGTCTTTGCAGATGACATGATCTTATATTTAGAAAAACCTAAAGACTCTACCAAAAAAACTCTTAGATCTGATAAACAAATTCTGTAAAGTTGCAGGATACAAAAATCAACATACAAAAATCAGTAGCATTTCTATACAGCAATAATGAAATAGCATAAAAAGAAATCATGAAGACAATCCCATTTACCATAGCTACAAATAAAATACCTAGGAGTATTTTAACCAAGGAGGTGAAAAACCTCTACAAGGAAAACTACAAAACAATGATGAAAGAACTTGAAGAGGACACAAATAAATGGAAAGACATCCCATGCTTATAGATTGGAAGAATAAAAATTGTTAAAATGATCATACCACCCATAGCAATTTACAGATTCAGTGCAATCTCTCAAAATATCAGTGTCATTTTTTACAGAAATGGAAAAAAAAAATCCTAAAATCACATGAAAGCAAGCAAGAGTCCAAATAGCCAAAGTGATCCTGAGCAAAGAGAACAAATCAGGAGAGACATTTCACTACCTGACTTCAAAATATATTACAAAGCTGTAGTAACCAAACAGCATGGTATTGGTATAAAAATAGACACATAGACCAATGGAACAGGAGAGAGAACACAGAAATAAATCCATGTATTTACAGCCAACTGATTTTCAACAAGGATGCCAAGAATATACACTGGAGAATGAACACCGTCTTCAATAAATGGTGCTGGGAAAACTGGATATCCATATGCAGAAGGATGAAACTAGACCCCGGATTAAAGAGCTCAATGTAAGACCCAAAATTATAAAACTACTTGAAGAAAACATAGGGGAAACACTACAAGACATTTGTCTAGGCAAAATTTTTATGGCTAAGACCTCAAAAGCATAGGCAACAAAAACAAAGATAGACAAATGAGATTATATCAAACTGAAAAGCTTCTACACAGCAAAGGAAATAATCAACAAAGTGAAGAGACAACCTGTTGAATAGGAGAAAATATTTGCAAACTATTAATCTAACAAGGGACTAGGATCCAGAATATTCAAGGAACTCAAACAACAGCAAAAAAAAAAAAAAAAAAAAAAAAAAACTAATAATCCCATTAAAAAGTGAGCAAGGGACATGATTAGACATTTCTCAAAAGAAGACATATAATTGGCACCCTTTTAAAAACATTAAAAAGTATAAAAGACATATAAATGGCCAAAAGGTATATGAAAAAAATGGTCAATATCATTATCAGGGAAATGCAAATCAAAACTACAATGAGAAATCATCTTACCCTAGTTTAAATAGCTTTTATCAAAAAGATAGGGAATAATGAATGCTGGCGAGGATGCAGAGAAAGGGGAATCCTCATATACTATTGGTGGAAATGTAAATTAGTACAGCCATTATGGAAAATAATAGGGAGATTTCTCAGAAAACTAAAAATAGGCCTACTATATGATCCAGCAAACCCTCTTCTGGGTATTTATCCAAAAGCAAGAAAATCATTATATCAAAATGATGCCTGCACCCCCATGTTTATTGAAGCATTATTCACAATAGCAAAGCTTTGGAATCAACCTAATTGTCCATCACAGATGACTAGATAAAGAAAATGTGGTATATATACACAATGGGATACTCGGCCATTCAAAAAAGAATGATGTAACTACCCAATGGGTTCTTCTTGCCTGCTGCCCAGATAAAGCCAATTTGTCAAGATAGGGAAATTCAATAGAGAAAGAGTTTAGTGCACCTCCTGGGCTCAAGCAGTCCTCTCACCTCAGCCTCCCAACGTGCTGGGATTACAGGCTTGAGCCACCACACCCAGCTGGTAATGGTGCTTTTTTTTTGCCAACTCATTAGCAGGTAAAGGAGATATACCATCAGCACAGATTTGCAATTTTTGTGATCATAAGGCTTAAGATAATTAAAAACAAAAATCACAGATTAAAAAATAATAACATCTAATTTGTGGTATTAGAAAAAGGACTAAAATGCTAGGTAACAATAGCATATAACTGAGGAGGGAGGAGTAAATTAGTTACAGGAGTCTAAAGTCTCAGAAGGTGGGGTGGGAGTGTAAATTAGTGCAATCATTGTGGAAGACAGTGTGGTGATTCCTCAAAGAACTAAAACAGAACTACCATTGGCCCAGCAATCCCACTACTGGATATATACCCAAAGGAATATAAATCATTCTGCCATAAAGACATATGCACACGTACATTCATTGCAGCACTATTCACAATAGAAAAGACATGGAATCAACCTAAATCCCCATCGGCAGTGGACTGGATAAAGAAAATGTGGTACATATACACCATGGAATACTGTGCAGCCATAAAAAAGAATGAGATCACGTCCTTTGCAGGAACATGGATGGAGCTGGGGACCATTATCCTTAGCAAACTAATGCAGGAACAGAAAACCAAATACCACATATTCCCACTTATAAGTGGGAGGTAAATAATGAGAACACATGGACAGAAAGAGGAAGAACAGACACTGGGGCCTACTTGAGGGAGGAGAGTGGGAGAAGGGAGAAGTTCAGGAAAAAAAAAAAAAAAGAGCATAGTACCCAGGCGACAAAATAGTCTGTACACCAAACCCGAGTCACAAGCTTATCTATATAACAAACCCGCCTGTGTTCTCCTGAACCAGAAATAAAAGTTAAAATATTTTAAAATTACATATATCATTGTGATTTAATTATAATTTTAGGCTGGGCACGGTGGCTTATGCCTGTAATCCCAGCACTCTGGGAGGCTGAGGCAGGCAGATTACCTGAGCTCAGGAGTTCAAGAACAGCCTGGGCAACATGGCAAAACCCTGTCTCTAATAAAAATACAAAAAAATCAGCCAGGCCTGGTGGCATGAGCCTGTAGTCCCAGCTACTCAGGGGGCTGAGGCATGAGAATTGCCTGAACCCGGGAGGCAGAGGTTACAATGAGCCGAGATCATGCCACTGCACTCCAGCCTAGGTGACAGAGCAAGACTGTTCCCCTCCAACAAAAAAAATATATAATTTTAAAGATATAAAGTCTAATCTTTAATATATCATTATATATATTTAATAGCTTATATAAAATTATATAGTCTAATATATAGTCTAAAACTATATATAGTCTAAATATATATGTAGACTACATATAGTCTAAATATAGTCTAAAACTACATATATAGTCTAAAGATATTAGACTTTATATCTTTAAAATTATATATATGTAATATATACAACTTTAGACTCTACCAGGCTATCTATATGTATTAGGATATTAAAATGGGATTCTTTTTCTCTTTTGCTGTGGGTACTACTAATAAAATATATATCAGATATCAAATCCACATGTGGAGATTTTTAAAGGAAATGGATGAAAACCCGCCCCATGATTATTGAGCCCAGCCCTCACCACATACACACATTCTCACCCACCCACTCACACAGTTTGAAAATATTATAAAGGGACAGTGTGGTGGAAGAGGGAGAATGTAGTTTGAGGAGGTAGGTGATGAGATTTCTTAGGAAGGAGCTATTACCATGCTGTGAGTCTTCACCCAACTCCCTTGTGGGGAAGCAGTGGGAAGACCGCTACTTGCTAATCCCAACCCTAGTGAGAGAGGCTTTGAAATAGGTTCCCTGGAATTGGAGACATCAAGAACTAGTGCCTGACTCATGCCTGGGAGTGTAGTCGGGGTCTGATTCTAACCCGGGAAACAGACGATCTGACCAGTAGCTCTTTGATGGTGAAGCCACAGAGGCCTGGTGAGTTGGGACTGGCCTGTGCCCCAAGTTGGTCAAAGCAAGGGCTGCGCAGAGGTGAGTTATGTAGGAGAGAACTGTCATGGTTGTCATAGAGGCTTGTCCAGTAGGGCTGCCTGGAGGGCAGAAAGACCTCAGCAGAAAGACATGAGAGGTCTGAGAGGAAGGTGTCAAAAATAGCCACCTGGAATAGAGGTGCATCCAGCCCAAACCTCAGAGTCATCCCTGACTCAATTCTTTCTCTCCTATCAGCTCTACCTTCGAAACATGTCCAGAATCAGATCACCTCCATTGCAGCCGCCTTGATCCTGTCCACCATTGTTGCCTCCATGAGTTATTGCAGCAGCCTCCTAATTTGTGACCCTGCTTCTGCCTGTGCTCCATGGAGCCCTCTTCACATAAAAGCCAAAGTGATTTTATGAAAAAGAAGACATACCATGTCATTCCTTTGCTTAAGCACATCCCAGGGACTTCTCATCTCACACAAGGACATCTTTGATCTGACTCTCAACTGTCTTTCTGACTTCCTCTCTCACCCCTTCTCCTTCTGCACATTCAGCCACAGCCATCTTAGACCCACTGGTGTTCCTGGAACGTGTCCAGCCCCCTCCTGCCTGTGGGTCTCCGCAGTGACTCTTCCCTCCAACTAGAACACTCTGCCCTCCACTGATCCACATGATTTTCTCTCTCACCTCCTTTGGTTTACTGCTTAAATGACACCTTAACAGTGAGGCCTCCGATCAAACAGTCACACTGCCCCACCCCTTCCCCACCATAAAACAGTCACACTGCCCCACCCCTTCCCCACCAGCCTGCTCATTCCCCAGCTTTCCCTATTCCCCTTGGCTGCTTTGTTTTCCTCCATAAAACTTGTCACCACCTAACTTCTTTTATATAAAAACTTGTTCAGTTGTTCACATTTGTTCTTCCCCCACTGTAATGTAAGCTTTAAGAGGGCAAAGACTTTGTCTTTTTGTCCACTGTTGTATTTTTAGTACCTAGAGTAATAGTACCTAGAATTAGTACCCAGAATAATTTAGTACCTGAATTAATATGACAAACTGCCTAAGAAATATATTTTGAATGAATGAATGTAAAAAATGAAGGGTGAAGAGGGAAGAGAGAAATCAGTCAACGTTATATGCCACAGAGATGTCCTGAGGCCTAAGGACTGAATATTTCCCATTGGAGTTACCAATTAAAACATCAGTGATGGCCTAACAGAGGGCAGCTTCAGTTGAAAGGTAGGAATGGAGGCCAGATTATGGTGTTTTGAGGAGCTAAGGAAGAAAACAAAAATTCAATTGAGAAATATTTTTCAGTGTATTTGGTGAGGGGAGCAAGAGAAAGATTAAACACAATAATGAAAAGAGCCTACGTATTTAAAATGGAAGAGATAAAAATGAAACTACCGTGTGATCCAGCAATCCCACTTCTGTGTATATATCCAAAGGTATTGAAATCAGTATGTTGAAGAGATACCCGCACTCTTGTGTTCATTGCAACATTATTCACAGTAGTGAAGATGTGGAACCAGTCTAGCTGTCCATCAGTAGAGGGATAGATAAGAAAATGTGATGCATACATACACAAGCATACCTTGGATGTATTGTGGGTTCCCTTCCAGATCACCGCAATAAAGCCGACATCACAATAAAGAGTCACACATATTTTCTGGTCTCCCACTGCATGTAGAAGTTATGTTTACACTATACTGCAGTCTACTAACGTGCAGTAGCATTATATGTAAAACACAATGTACACACCTTAATTAAAAAACACTTTGGAGGGACAGCATTAGGAGATATACCTAATGCTAAATGACAAGTTAATGGGTGCAGCACAACAACATGGCACATGGATACATATGTAACAAACCTGCACATTGTGCACATGTACCCTAAAACTTAAAGTATAATAATAATAAAAAAAATAAAAATAAAAAAACACTTCGTTGCTAAAAAAGGCGAACAATCATCTGAGCCCTCAGTGAGTTGTAATCTCTTTGCCGGTGGAGGGTCTTTCCTGCATGTTGGTACTGCTGGTGGATCAGGGTGGTGGCTGCTGAAGGTTGGGGGTGGGGGCTGCAGCAGTTAACAAAAATGAGATGATGAAGTTTGCCAGGTCATTTGACTCTTCCTTTTACAAAAGATTTCTCTGTAGCATGCGATGCTGTTTGGTAGCATTTTACCCACAGTAGAACTTCTTTCAAAATTGGGGTCAATCCTCTCAAATCCTGACAGTGCTGTGTCAACTAAATTTATGTAATATTCTGAGTTCCTTGATGACATTGCAACAATGTTCACAGCGTCTTCACTAATAGATTCCATCTCAAAAACCACTTTCTTTGCTCATCCATAAGAAGCAACTCCTCATTCGTTAAAGTTTGATCATGAGATTGCAGCAATCCAGTTACATCTTCAGGCTCCACTTCTGATTCTACTTCTCTTGCTATTTCCACCACATCTGCAGTTCCTTCCTCCACTGAAGTCTTGAACCCCTCAAAGTCATCCATGAGAGTTGGAATCCACTTCTTCCAAAGTCCTGTTAATATTGATAATTTGATCTCCCATGAATCACAAATGTTCTTAATGACATCTAGAATGGTGAATCCTTTTCAGGAGGTTTTTAATTTACTTTGCCCAGATCCATAAGAGGAATCACTGTCTAAGGCAGCTATAACCTTAAAAAATATATTTCTTAAATAATAAGACTTGAAAGTCAAAATGACTTTTTGATCCATGGGCTGCAGAATGGACATTGTGTTAGCAGGCATGAAAACAACATTAATCTCCTTGTACATCTCCATCAGAGCTCCTGGGTGACCAGGTGCATTGTCAATGAGCAGTAATATTTTGAAAGGAATCTTAAGGGCCTTAGAATTTTTGGAATGGGAAAGGAGCAATTGGCTTCCACTTAAAGTTACTAGTTGCATCTTTTTCCAACAAAAGCCTGTTTCATCTACATTGAAAATCTGTTGTTTATGTAGCCACCATCATCAATGATCTAATCTTCTGAATACCTTGCTATAGTTTCTATATTAGCACTTGCTGTTTTACCTTCTGTTTTTATGTTAGGGAGATGGTTTCTTTCCTTAAATAACTCACGAACAAACCTCTGCTAGCTTCAGACTTTTCTTCTGCAGCTTCCTTATCTCTCAGCCTTCAGGGAATTGAAGAGAGCTCTTTCTGTGCCTGGCTTATTTCACTTAGCATAATGTCTTCCAGGTTTATTCATGTTGTCACAAATGACAGGATTTTTTATTTTTTAAAAAAAGACTGTATAGTATTCCATTACACACGTGCATGCACACACACACTCATACCTCATTTTATTGTGTTTCACAGATATTATGGTTTTTCAAAAAACAAACTGAAGTAGGGCCTTGCTCTGGATTAGGCTTTGGCTTAAGGGAATGTTGGGGCTGGTTTGATCTATCCAGACCACTCAAACTTTTTCCATATCAACGATAAGGCTGTTTCACTTTCTTATTATTCTTGTGTTTTCTAGAGTAGCACTTTTAATTTCCTTCGGGAACTTTTCCATTGCATTCACAGTTGGGCTAAGTGTTGGTACAAGAGGCCTAGCTTTTGGCCTATCTCAGCCTTCAATATGCCTTCTTCACTAAGCTTAATTGTTTTTCTCTTTTAATTTAACCTAAGAAACATATGACTCTTCCTTTCACTTGAATACTTAGAGACCATGGTAGGATTATTAATTGGCTGAATTTCAATACTGTTGTGTCCTAGGGAATAGGGAGGCTGGAGGAGAGGGAGAGAGAGATGAGGGATGGCTGGTCGGTGGAAACATCAGAACACACACAGCACTTATCAATTAAGTTCACCGTCTTATGTGGGAGAGATTCATGGCACCCCAAAATGATTACTATAGAAAAATCTAAGGAATCTAAGGTCACTGATCACACATCACCACAACAGATATTATAATAGTGGAAAAGTTTGAAATGTGAGAATTACCAAAATATGACACAGAGACATGATGTGACAAGCTGTTGGAAAAGTGGCACTGACAGACTTGCTAGATTCAAGGTTGCTGCAGACCTTCAGTTTGTTTTTTGAAAAACCATAATATCTGAGAAACACAATAAAATGAGGTATGCGTGTATGTGCGCATGCACGTGTGTAATGAAATACTATTCAGTCTTTTAAAAAAAAAAATCCTGTCATTTGTGACAACATGAATAAACCTGGAAGACATTATGCTAAGTGAAATAAGCCAGGCACAGAAAGATAAATAGTGCATGATCTAACTTGTGTGTGGAATCTAAAACAGTCGAGCTCACAGAAGCAGAGAGTAGCGTGGTGGTTGCTAGGGGCTGGGTGGCGAGGGGATTGGAGAGATGTTGGTTAAAGGGTATAAAGTTTCACTTCGGATGAATATGTCCTGGAGATCTATTGTACAGCTGAACTGAAAGATAGATGCAAAGAAATTATTCAAAAATTTAGCATGGAGATCAAAAAGCAAGAAAACATGGAAGTCAGGTTAAGAGAAATGCTGATGGAGTGAAGTCTAACAGCACATCTTATCAGAGTTCCAGCCCTCCTTCAAGTCTGAATACCTGCCCCATTCCATGTCAGCCATTCTGCACTTCAAAGTAAAAATGTATTGTAATACTTGAAAATTGCTAAGAGGGTAGATCTTAAATGTTCACCAAAAATGATAAGTATATGAGGTGGTAGATATTCGTTAGCTTGATTTAATCACTTCATAATGTATATACAATCAAAACATCACATTGTACACCGTAAATATATAGAATTTGTGTCACGTACCTTAAAGATGGGAAGAAATAAAATGGAAGAGACTGAGCATCTCTGTGAGCTAGGGGGAGAAAGCTAATGAGAAAAAGTTGAAGACAGGGAGTAGAACGGACTTGAGTGGATGTTTCTGTGACAGATGGCAGGACAGGCCTGGATAGAAAGGAGGATTCTGAACCTCAGGTCTGAAGGGAAGGAATACTATGGGCGTGGTTCAGTTTATAAGCAGTAGGATGAGAAGCTGAAGTGGATCAGTTTAAAAGCCTCTCTTTTCTTGATGAATAGGAAAGAAGGTCATCTACTAAAAGTGAAGAGGGAAAGGTCAAGTTGACAAAAGTACTTGAGACGAGCAGAGAGGGTTTGAAATTGTCTTTGAGAGAAATCAAAGAGCCAAGGCTGAGCCAAAGGATTTGTGGGCACTCCTAAGGCCCCGGATGACTTAGGTACTATGAAATGATGCTGTGAATTTCCTCCAGCACTGGTCAGTCACCCAGTCCCAAGGTGCTAGATGCGAAGATTAAAAATCGGGGAGGGGGTCAGAATAAGTTGAACAAGTTGAACCAGGCTTGGATGTCTCACGTTTGGGGACTGGGAAGTTAGGGGCCTTTCCAAGGTACCCTAAAGAACTCTCACGTTTAACCTATGAGAAAGCCAGCATTTGGACCTGCCATACAGACGGCATGGATGGCCACATTAGCCAAAGAGGCAGCAACAACCAACACAAAGGTGACTACAACCATGGCCAGATAAGAGAGAGAGATAGTTGTCTCTTTTACTCTCCACCCTCTGTTCCAACACCCTAGAGGAGCTGAGCTCAGAGGGCGTGGGGGAAGATCAAAGCAGATCAAAGCCGACTTCCAGATAAGAAAAGGGAAAGAAAGAAAAGAGCTGCCCAAGATGAGAGAGCAGCCAGGGTGAAATCACAGAGGTGAGATGGCACCGGATATGTCGGGGAACCTTTCAAATACAGAGTGGCTGATGTGGAATGGGGCAGGTACTCAGACTTGAGGAGGGCTGGAACTCTGATTAGATGTGGTGTTAGACCTCACTCCATCAGCATTTCTCTTAATCCAACTTCCATATTTTCTATCTCTTTGAGCTCTGTGCTGTATTTTTAAATCATTTCTTTGCAGCTATCTTTCAGTTCACAATTTCCTCTTCAACTGGGGTTAATCTGCTGTTTTAATCCACCATTTTTATATATATATATAAAATAAATATACATAGTTTATATATATATAATAAATATACATAGTTTCAAGGCACATGTGATAAGTTGATACATTTATACAACTTGTAAAAATCAAATCAGTGTACTTGGGATATCTATCACCTCAAATACTTGTCTTTATGCTAGAACCCCTTGAATTCTTCTCTTCTAGCTATTTTGAAATATACAATAGATTATTGTAAACTATAGTCAGTCTACTGATCTATCTAACATGAAGTCTTATTTATTCTATCAAACTGTACATATTTGTGCCCATTAATCAACTTCCCTGCATCCCCCCTCCACCCTTCCCAGCCCCTGGTAACTTCCACTGTACTCTCCATCTTCATGAGATCCACTTTTTTAGTTCCCACATATGAGTGAGAACATGAGATATTTGTGTTTCTGTGCCTGGCTTATTTGATGTAAAATAATGACCTACAGTTCCATCCATGCTGCTGCAAATGACAAGATTTCATTCTCTTTTATGGCTGAATATTCTATTTGTGTGTGTGTGAGTGTATGTATATGTGTATATATATATACACACACACATATATATAGAGAGAGAGAGAGAGAGTGCATTTTCTTTATTCATTCATCATTGGTGGGCACTTAGGTTGATTCTATATGTTGGCTGTTGTGGATAGTGCTGCAATAAACATGGGCACGCAAATATCTTTTTGATGTATTGATTTCCTTTCTTTTGGTTATATACTCAGTAGTAGAATTGCTGGATCATATGGTAGACCTATTTTTAATTTGTTGAGGAACCTCCATACTGTTCTCCATAGTGGCAGTACTGTTTTTACATTCCCACCAACAGCATATGCCAGTTACCCTTTCTCCACGTTCTCACCAGCATTCATTATTGCCCGTCTTTTGGATAAAAGCCATTTTAACTGGAGTAAGATGATATCTCATTGTAGTTTTGACTTACATTTCTCGAGTGTTTAGTGATGTTGAGCATTTTTTCATATACCTGTTGGCCATTTGTCTGTCTTCTTTTGAGAAATGTTTATTCAGATCTTTTGCCCAGTTTTACTCGTATCTTTTTTGCTAATGAGTTGTCTGAGCTCCTAATATATTCTGATTATTAATCCTTTGTCAGATGGATAGTTTGCAAATATTTTGTCCCATTCTGTGGGTTGCCTCTTCACTTTGTTGACTGTTTCCTTTGCTGTGCAGAAGCTTTTTAGCTTAATGTAATCCCATTTGTCTAAATTTGCTTTGGTTGCCTGAGCTTTTGTGGTCTTAACACAAAAAAATCTTTGCCCAGGCCCATGTGCTAGAGTGTTTCCCCAATGTTTTCCTCAGTAGTTTCATAGTTTCAGGTCTTAGACTTAAGTCCTTAATCCGTTATCATTTGGTTTTTGTGTACGGTGAGAGGTAGGGATCTAATTTCATTCTTTTCCTATAGTTATCCAGTTTTCCCAGCACCACTTATTGAAGAGACTGTCTTTTCTTCATTGTGTGTTCTTGGCACCTTTTACAGCCAAAGATGAGTTGGCTGTAAATATGTGGATTTATATCTGGGTTCTCTATTCTGTTCCATTGGTCTGTACATCTGTTTTTTTATTCACGCTGATTTGGTCACTCTAGCTTTGTAGTAAATTTTAAAGTGAGGTAGTGTGATGCCTTCAGCTTTATTCTTTTTTTCTCAGGACTTCTTTGGCTATTCAGGGTCTCTTGTGATTCCATATAAATTTTAGGATTGTTTTTTCTACTTCTCTGAAGAATGTCATTGATATTTTGATAGGGATTGCATTGAATCCTAAATTACTTTTGGTACTATTGTCATTGAGCATTGAAAATCTTTCCAATTTTTTAGGTCCTCTTCAATGTCTTTCATCAGTGTTTTGTGGTTTTTCTTGTATAAATCTTTCACTTTTTTGGTTAAGTTTATTCCTAGGTATGCTATATTTCTTGTAGCTATTGTAAATGGGATTGCTTTTATGATTTCTTTTTCAGATTGTTCATTGTTGGCATATATAAGTGCTACTGAATTTTGTATGTTGATTTTACATCCTCCAGCTTTACTAAATTTGTTAATACGTTCTAACAATTTTTTGTGGAATATTTGGGTTTTTCTAAGTATAGGAGCATGTCATCTGCAAACAAGGCTAATTTTACTTCTTTCTTTCCAATTTGGATGCCCTTTATTTCTTCTGTTGCCTAATTGCTCTGGCCAGGACTTCCAATACTATATTGAATATAAGTGGTGAAAGCAGGCATTCTTATCTTGTTCCAGATCTTAGAGGTAAGGCCTTCAATTTTTCCCTGTTCAGTACAATGTTAGCTGTGGGTTTCTTATATATGGCCTTTATTATGTTGAGGTATATTCTAGGGATGTTAAATGTTATTGAATACTTTTTCTGCATCTATTGATTGAAATAATCATATGGTTTTTGTTCTTCATTCTGTTGATGTGATGCATCATGTTTATTGATTTGTTTATGTTGAATCATCTTTACATCACTGAGATGAACCTCACTTATCATGGTGAATGATCTTTTTAACGTGTTGCTGAGTTGGGTTTTTTAGTATTTTGTTAAGAATTTTTGTATCTATATTCATTAGTGATATTTGCCTGTAGTTTTCCTTTTTGCTGTGTCCTTGTCTGGTTTTGGTATCAGGGTAATGCTGGCCTCATAGAATGAATTTGGAAGTATTCTCTCCTCGTCAGTTTTTTTTTGAAGAGTTTGAGTAGAGTTGCTATTAGTTCTTTTTTAAATGGTGGAACTCAGCAGTGAAGCCGTCAGGTCTTGGGCTTTTCTTTGATGGGAGACTTTTTATTGCGGCTTTGATCTTTTTACTGGTTCTTTTTTTGAGACAGAGTCTCTCTCTGTTGCCCAGGCTGGAGTGCAGTGGCACAATCTCAGCCCATTGCAACCTTTACTTCCCAGGTTCAAGCGATTCTTGTGCCTCAGCCTCCCGGGTAGCTGGGGTTACAGGCATGCACCACCATGCCCAGATAATTTTTGTATTTTTAGTTGAGATGGGGTTTCGCCATGTTGGCCAGACTAGTCTTGAACTCCTGGCCTCAAGTGATCCTCCCACTTCAGCCTCTCAAAGTGCTGGGATTAGAGGCATCATCCACCATGCCCGGCCAATCTTGTTACTTGTTATTGGCTTATTGAGATTTTATGTTTCTTCATGGTTCAATTTTGGTAGGTTGTATATGTCCAGGAATTTATCCATTTCTTCTGGGTTTTGCAATTTGTTGGCATATAGTTGTTCACAATAGTCTCTAATGATTCTTTGTATTTCTGTAGTCTCCGTTGTTACGTCTATTTTTTGTTTGTTTCTGATGTTATTTGGGTCATCTCTCACTTTTTTTTCTTAGTTTAACAAAAGTTTGTCAATTTTTTTTTTGCCTTTTCAAAAAACCAAATTTTTGTTTTATCGATCCTTTGTATTGCTTTTTTAGTCTCTCATTTGTTTAGTTCTCTCTGATCTTTATTATTTTTTCCTCCTACTAATTTTGGGTTTGGGTTTATTCCTGCTTCTCTAGTTTCTTGAGGTGCATTGTTAGGTTGTTTATTTGAAGTCTTCCTACTTTTTTGATGTAGGCATTTATTGCTATAGACTTCCTTCTTAGCACTGTTTTTGCTGTATCCCATAGATTTTCATATGTTGTATTTCCATTTTCATTTGCTTCAAGAAATTTTTAAATTTCCTTCTTAATTTCTTTCATTGACCCATTGGTTGTTCCAGAGCATGTCGTTTAATTTCCATGTGTTCGTGAACTTTCCAAGGTTCCTCTTGTTATTGATTTCTAGTTGCAGTCCATTGTGGTCAAAAAAGATACTTTATATTAGTTCTACTTTTTTGAATTGGTTAAGACTCATTTTATGGACTAAGATATGGTCTGTTCTGGACAACGTCCCATGTGCTGAAGAAAAAGAACTTATATTCTGGAGCAGTTGGGTAAAATGTTTCATAAATGTCAGTTAGGCCTGTTAGGTCTAGGGTGTAGTTTAACTCTGATGTTTCTTTGTTGATTTTCTGTCTGGATGATCTATCCATTACTGAGAATAGGGTATTAAAGTCCTCTAATATTATTTGTGTTGCAGTCTGTTGATCCTTTTAGATCTACTAATGTTTGCTTTTTTTTTTTGAGATGGAGTCTCGCTTTGTTGCCCAGGCTGGAGTGCAGTGGCGCAATCTCGGCTCACTGCAAGCTCCGCCTTCTGGGTTCACACCATTCTCCTGCCTCAGCCTCCTGAGTAGCTGGGACTACAGGTGCCCACCACCACGCCTGGTGAATTTTTTTGTATTTTTAGTAGAGACAGGGTTTCACTGTTAGCCAGGATGGTCTCAAACTCCTGACCTCGTGATCCGCCTGTTCTGGCTTCCCAAAGTGCTGGGATTACAGGCATGAGCCACCGTTCCCAGCCTAATATTTGCTTTTTATACTTGGGAGCTTCAGTGTTATAATTGTTATATCCTCTTGCTGAATTGACCCCTTTGATCATTATATAGTGACTGTCTTTGTCTCTTTTTCAGACTTTGGTTTGTAGTCTGTTTTATCTGATATAAGTATAGCTACTCCTACTCTTTTTTGGTTTCCAGTTACATGGAGTATCTTTTTCTACTCCTTCACTTTTGGTCTATATGTGTCTTTATAGGTGAATTAGGTTTCTTATAGGCAACATATAGTTGGGTTTATTTCTTTATCCATTTGGCTATTCTATGCCTTTTAATTGGAGAATTGAGTCCACAGTATTTTTTTTTTTTTTTTTTTTGAGACTAGTCTTGCTCTGTCACCCAGGCTGGAGTGCAGTGGTGTGATCTTGGCTGACTGCAGCCTCTGCCTCCTAGGTTCAAGTGATTCTCCTGGCTTAGCCTCCTGGGTAGCTGGGACTACAGGTGCATGCCACGACACCCAGCTAATCTTTTTTGTATTTTTAGTAGAGACAAGGTTTCACTATGTTGGCCAGGCTGGTCTCGAACTCCTGACCTCAAGTGATCCACCTGCCTTGGCCTCCCAAAGTCCTGGAGTTACAGGCATGAGCCACCACGCACAGCCCCCACAGTATTATTATTAAGTAAGGAGTTAGTACTTCTATTTTGTTGCTTGCTTTCTGGTTCTTTTGTAACTTCTTTCTATCTTCTTTTGTGGTTAAGTGATTTTCTCTGGTAGTATGTATTAATTCATTGCTTTACATTTTAAGTGAATCTATTATAGGTTTTTGCCTTGTGGTTACCTCAAGGCTTACAAAAAAAAACCCATCTTATAGCTATAACAAGTTTTTTAAAGAGATGACAACTTATTTTAGATCACAAAGAAAATAATAGAAACAAAGAAAAAATGAAAAAAACTTTCTATACTTTATCCCCTCCACATTTTGACTTTTATGTCAATTTACATATTTTATATTATCCATCTCTTAGCAGATGGCAATAGCTATTATTGTCTTTGATAGGTTTGTCTTTGGGGATTCATACTAGAGTTAGAAGTGGATTTCATAACACAGTTACAGTATTAGAGTATTCTGGCTTGTCCATGTACTTAATTTTGCCAGTGGGTTTTATACCTTCAAATTTCTTTTTTTTTTTCTTTCATGTTACTGTCCTTTTCTTTCAGACTAAATAACTCCCTTTAGCATTTCTTGTAAGACAGGTCTGGTGGTAGTGAATTCTCCCAGCTCTTGTTCACCAATTTATTTTAAAATTTCAGTTGTTATTTTTCATTTTTAGAAGTTCTATTTGGATCTTTGTTAAATCTGCTTGGTTTTGTTTTTTTGGTTTTGGTTTTGGTTTCTTTTTGAGACAGAGTATTTCTCTGTCGCCTAGGCTAGAGTGCAGTGGCGTGATCTTGGCTCACTGCAACCTCCGCCTCCCAGGTTCAAGCAGTTCTCCTGCCTCAGCCTCCCAAGTAGCTGGGATTATAGGCACTCACCACCATGCCCGGCCAATTTTTGTATTTTTAGTAGAGACAGGGTTTCACCATATTGGCCAGGCTGGTCTCGAACTCCTGACCTCAAGATCCCCCTGCCTCAGCCCCACAAAGTGTTAGGATTACAGGCATAAGCCACCACATCTGGCCTGTTTTTATAATCTCTTATACCTTGCACATCTTTCAGAAATACTTCATTTCTCTAACCACATTAAGTATATCTGTAGTTATTTTATCTTCTGTGCTTAATAATTTTAAGGTTTAAAGGCTTCACTGGCCTAATTATTCTGGCTTTTGTATTCTTGGGCACGTTTGTAGTACATGGTCTGTCCTCAAAAATATTTGTTGCATGAATGAAAATATGTGTAAGGCATGGGAATAAAAAGAGCAAGAGAAACGTTAGTAGATAAATTATAGTATAGTCCTATAAGTCATATTATAAAAATATAAGGAAAGAGCTGTAAGAACAAGGACCATACAACTGCCTCTGTCTAGAAGAAGAGAAATGGTATTTGCTATCTTAGGTATTCAGTAAGGCGTTTCTAAAGGGGCGTGTTCTCTGGTATACTGTAATATTGAAAGTTTTAATAGGTGTCTTTTTTGCTTATTTTGAATAATAGAACATTTATGTTTCACAAGAAATAATACTTTATCTGAATTTATGATCTAAATGATATTTAAAGGCTTGTTTCAGTGTTGCAGACTTCGACGTGATTTTTACTCTGTGTCGAAGTTTGAAAGTGTGTTAGTGGTCTGTGTATCTAATAGGGCATATGTCTGAGAGCTATAGTTCTTCATATCACTGTCATATTTACATACTATGCCAGATCTCTTGATCTCAAATACCCCCCTCCAAGAATTGGCAGGTTCAAGAGAATGCATCATGCTTGCAGATCATAAATGCAGGAGTATCTACGGGGAAGGGAGAGCACCTGGTTTGCTGACATTCCCATCCACTTCCAGTCAGGGCCATGGCAGGAACTCCCTGTAATACCACTTCTTCAGACTGTTTCATGATACCAATAACCATGACTAAATAGAGTTTGCTGTGTGCCAGGCACGTTTTCAAGCATTCCATATATTTAATTCATGTCAGAATTAAACCTCTGACCCAATTTAGCTTACATTTTTAGTCTTCTGTAATCACCTGTAGGGTTTTATTGTCATTGCCTGATGGCCACATACTCTTGTGCCCTCAGGCACCTGCTCATCTTGTTCAGCCTGGCATGCTTTATAAAGCAGGGAGACCATCCACATACCAGAGACCAGGCTCCGTTGAAACTCTCGCTAGTGGAAAGACAGGAAACGTTGCAATAGATAAAGATTGCCAGCTTCACAAAGACATTTTCAGCTTTCATTTTTATAACTATAATCTATTGAGGGAAATTATGGTTTTTATAATTGGTGGAACCTTAACTATGGTATAAAATGTAATAATGAGCACCCTCTACCTGTTTTATAATCCATTCATTATAATCCATTTTAATGGCATGAAAGTCTTTAGCTGACCCACTTTTTTTTAAAAAAGCACTTTTATAGAAGAAGAAAGTTACATGAAAAAAAGCACCCTTACATGTGTCCAGATCTGTATTTGTCCATGAGAAATTAAGCCATTATTTCAAGTTTATATTGAAGTGGTAGTAAATGGTGCTTGCCATATTTCATGGCTGTGTTTTAAAACTATGTTTTCTTATTTTAATACTTGAGTATAATATACACTACATGTCATGATATATGACAAAACTCTCAGGACCTACAACTGTGTACACACACACACACACACACACACACACACATACAATCATAGGGAGGTTATAGCTATTCTCACTTGTTATGATTATTTAGGTTTTATGCGTGTACTGTAAGAAAAAATATATTTAAAATTTTCATGTCAAGCATGTTATTTAAGTTGCACATTCAATATTCATTTTAACTTGGTTGTTTGTCTTTTAAACCAATAAATTTAATAAGCAATTTAAATCAGCCCTCTATATTAATTTATAACTGTGGCCTCTTAGCAAAATGGTCTTATTATTACCTTCAGATCCTATTTCCTCCGATTGACTTAATTACTAAAGTAGAAGCTCATTCAGTTACACATTTTTAAACTACAGAAAGACATATTTTGGCATCCATCTTTTGTCCTGCTTGCCAGCTCTCTGCTTTGTAACTGTAATTGGATACTATGTATCAGAACAAGGGCAAGATCATAGCAATAACTCTGTTGGAATATAACCCCACTACTAGATTCACAATAATGAATACAAAATCATATACAATGATTGTAACACCTGAAACAATGCAATGGTGTTATTGCAAAATGAAAAAGAGATAGCAGGGTGGAATGCTCCTATCTGCACACAAAATCTCTTAACTCAGTAGCAAATCTGAAGTTCTCTTTCAACAGATTTCATCGTCATCTGCAAACTGGCACAAGTATTCTTAGTTACTTTAACAGCTTAGCTATTCTCTTTTGTCCTTAGGCTCAAAGCATGGAGGTGTTTTGTTGTTTTTCCTACTTCAGTCATTTTCATGACAGTCTGTATTTAAATTTGCAGCCTGATGTCTTACATAGGGAACAAACTAAAGGATACCTAAAAGATAACTGTCAAGAATAATCAAGCCAGCTTTAATGAGACTCATGTGTCAAAGTCCCATTTTGCATCAGTCAATTATATTGGCAGGTATAAAAGCACTGTATGATAAAGAATACTGGGTATAGTCTCGTAATTCAATACTGGACTTCCTGTCTAGGAGTCAGCTGGATAGATCCTCGAGAACAAAGCTCTTTGACATTCAGGTTCAAATGGAAAGAAAATTAGAAGGCAGATAAAGCAAGCCAACCACATTAATTCACCTGTACCCCTCTCTGCCTTTTCAGTGGAATTCAGAGAAATTCTCTCCCAGCAAAGGTTGGAAAGTCCTCGTGAAACAATCGGTTTAGTGTTTGCGGAGGATACATTTACATGTCTGTGTTCAAACATACAAAGACAGTACTCAGCTGGGTGTGGTGGCTCATGCCAGTAATCCCAGCGCTTTTGAAGGCTGAGGCGGGTAGATCACTTGAGCCCAGGAGTTCAAGACTACCTGGGCAACATAGCAAGACCTCATCTCTACAACTAATTTTTAAAAAAAATTAACCAGATGTGGTGGCATGTGCCTATGGTCCTCAGCTACTTGGGAGGCTGAGGTGGGAGCCTGGGTGGGCCAGGCTGCAGTAAGCCATGATCGCACCACTGCACTCCAGCCTGAGTGACAGAATGAGACCCTGCCCCCAACCCCTTAAAAAGAAAAAAAGACAGTATTCATTGCAGTTTTCCATCAAATCGCCTCAAGTTCTTGTGGACTTCAGAAAAGTTTCCACAAATGCTGCATTATATATATTCAAGAAAGCATCTACCCAAAGCCGTCTTCCTGGGAGAAGGCAAGCAGCACAGACACACAGGCCAGCTGTGTGCCGACTCGACTCCATTCCCATTCCCACGGTCCTGCACCTCCAGGAGCAGCACCAGGGACAAATGGAGTGAGCCTGAGGGGAACTCGAGTCTCTTTACGGTTATGAACATGTACACATCAAGCTGTTAGAATTGTTAGTAAAGAAAAACCTGGTACAGCTGACTCTCCCATACTTTTTTGTTCCTTCTTTTATTCCCCTAGTAAATAACATTGATTTGGGATTTGGGAATCTGGGATTCTAGTTCTAGTTCTGCTCTTTAATCATCGTGTGATTCTGAGCAAGTCACTTGATCTCTGGGATCAAAGGGACTAAATAAAGACCTCTCTTTTCTCTACAGTTGAGTCTTTTAATGACCAAATCATCCAGCTTATGATTCATTGAAAACACACTTATCAAGTGACTGCAGGTATACTCTGCTAGTTGCCTATGGGTTGAACAAGTTGAATAGGATCTGTGACCTGAGGGGTTTGCAGTACCCTATAGGTGACAGTTCTATAAACATATAAGAAGTTATAAATAATAAATTTGTTTACCCCTGTATTTCCAGAGCTTATAATAGTGTCTAAGACATCCTTGTACTTAATAAATATTTGTCAAATGAATGAATAATATTTGAAATAATGAAATCAATGAAAAATGTGAGCATTCACATTTTACTATGTAATAGCAGAGAAAATGGATTCATTTTAATGTGAAGGATAAAAGATTTCACTAAGGAGGTTGTGTTTGAATGAGACCTTGAAGAATGAAACCATTTTTGATGGAGAAGAAGGGTGAGGAAGAGGATATTCTAGGCTGAGGGAACAGCATGAGCAAAAACACAGAGGCATGGAAATGTATGTTTTTTTAAGGGACGTGAATCTGGAAGCTGAAAATCAGTTCGATATAAAGAGACAAGGAGCATTTCAGACAAAAAGATCAGCACGGGTGAAGGCTTAATGCTGAGAGGGAGCATAGAATTTGAAGACTGAAAGAAGTATAGCTGGATCATACAGCTTTAGAACAGGAGCACAAGATGAGGCAAGAGAGGTAAATGGGGACCAATTTATGCAGAGCCTTATAAACCATATTAAATAATTTGAAGACGTACTGGGGAGAAATAACATCTGACTTTCATCTTAGAAAGGTCACTCTGGCTGGGCTGTGTAGAGTGGACTGAGGGGGCAAGCTGGAGAGACCTCTTAGAGGCTGTGGTAACAACCATAGTTCCAAAATAACCTGAGTGACTGGGAAGCTGATGGTCATATTAACAGAGGTAAAGCAAACACCCAAGGATGAGGAGGCTGGAGGATGATAAGACCTCCCTGAACACAGAAATAGGTAGATATTTAGGGCTAAAAATCAGCAGAGGTCAGAGTTCAGGATTAAAATGTGTGAACTACTTGACCACAGGTGACCATCTAGATCTAGTGCAAGTATAATAATAGATGACATCACCCTGGGAGATTGTAAAGGCAAAAGAGGAAAGTCAAGGACAGACTGTTTACATTTCACAGGAAACAGGGCCAGGAAGAATGTTGAGAAGATTGCCTAGACAGATAGGAGGAGAGCCAGCAAAGTTTGTTGGAGGCATCTGAAGAGGAATGAGTTTCAAAGAAATTGTCTTAAGATTTCAATTTCATTCTTTCTCATCAATCCTGTCTGTCAAGACGTCTGCCAGCCCTGGTTCCGTCTATGTCTCTAGATTGAGCTCCCCTGCTCTCTGTGTGCGCTGTGCACTCGTAATGCTGAATGCTTTGTACCTGCCCTGCCACTACCACACAGCACATTGTGTATAGCCTTCATTTTTTTGCTGAAATTGTTCCCTTTACTTGGACATCTTTGCGTCCTTCTTCTCTTGACTTTTTTCTCATGCTTTTAGCTTGGTTCAGACATCACTTGTTTGAATCTCTTACACATCTTTATACCTCTAAACCTAAAACAATGCCTAAATTTGTAGTTGCTTGGTACTTATTTTGGTATTAAATTAACCTTACAATCTGAATTATTTCACTGGTCTCCTAGTTTTCTTATTTCTATTATCTCCCAACTCCAGAGAATTGGAATTAAAGATACAGCAATAATTTTCCTAAAGCATCATATCTGTCAGAATCTGGTCAGGATACCAAAAAATACACCAGCTATGAGGTTAGCAGCTTTATTGAGGTATAATTACCATTCAATAAACTGTACATGCTTAAAATGTATAAATTTCTTCTTTGACCCATGGATATTTGAAGTATGTTTTCTAAATTTCCAAATATTTAGGAGTTTCTTCTAAGTACATTGTTATTTCTACATTCAATTCCATTGTGTCCAGAAAACCTAATAGAAGGCTTTGGGCTTTTAAAGCTTATTGAGACTTCGTTTATGGTCCAGAACATGGACCATCTCAGTGAACAGACCGTGTGTACTTGCACACTTGCAAAGAAAATGTGTTTTCTGCCATAGGAGCTTTATAAATGTCTATTAGGTCGAGGTGGTTGATGTTAAGTCTTCTAGATCCCTGCTGATATTTTGTCTACTTGTTTTATCAATCACTGAGCAAAGGGTGTTAAACTCTCTAAATATGACTTAGTTGGATTTGGCCAGTTCTTTCTTTAATTCTCGAGGGGTTTTTTTGTTTGTTTGTTTGTTTGTTTGTTTGTTTTTTGAGATGAGGTCTCACTATGTTGCCCAGGCTGTTCTCAAATTCCTGGGCTCAAGCGATCCACCTGCTTTGGCCTCCCAAAATGCTGGGATTACAGGCATGAGCCACTGTGCCTAGCTAGTTCTTTAATTCCGTCAGATTTTGCTTCATGTATTTTAAAGCACTGTTCTTAGGCATATATACATTTATGTTTGTATCTTCCAGATGATTGGCCCTTTTGTCATTATGAAATATCCCTTTTTATCTCTAGTAATACCCCGTCTTAAAGTGTATTTTATCTGATATTAATATAGCCACTCAGCTTTCTTATACTTATCGTTCCATGGTATATCTTTATAAAGCATTTACTTTCAACCCATTTGCAATTTTGTTTTTATAGGGTGTCTCTTGTATACAGCATATAATTAGATCTTTTTTATCCAGTCTGAAAATTTGTGCCTGTTAATTGCATTTACTGTGGTTATTGAAATGGTTGGCTTTACAACTACTATTTTTCTATTACTTTCTCCTTGTTTTGTCAGTGTTTTGTTCCTCTGTTCCTATCTGCTTTCCTTCTTTTGAGCTAAGTCAATAATTTTTAGAATTCCACTTTACCTACTAGCCTTGGTAGTTATACCAAGGGATTAAATTATACACCTTTAAGTATTCACGGTCTATTTAGAGTTAATATTGTGTCACCATTGCATATAAAATATAAGAATATTGCAACCATATAGGTCTATTTACCATCTCATCATTTATGCTATAGTCCAGGGGTCCCCAACTCCTGGGCCACGGACTGGTACCAGTCTGTGACCTGTTAGGAACTGGGCCGCACAGCAGGAGGTGAGAAGCAAGTGAGCTAGCATTGCTGCCTGAGCTCCGCCTCCTGTCAGATCAGCGGCGGCATTAGATTCACATAGGAACACCCTATTATGAACTGCAATGCGAGGGATCTAGGTTGCACACTCCTTATGAGAATCTAATGCCACATGATCTAAGGTAAAACAATTTCATCCCCAAACCATCCCCCCCACACCCTGTTCTGCGGAAAAAAATTGTCTTCCACAAAACCAGTCCCTGGTGCCAAAAAGCTTGGGGACTGCTGCTATAGTTGTTTAAATTATATTTACATTTGTTATAACACTCCACACATATTGTTAACATTTTTTTAAATAGTTACATATATTTTATTTTTAGAAAATTAAGAGTAAAAACAATCTTTTACATTCTCCTATATATTTTCCATTTCTAGAACTCTTTATTTCTTCCCAAAGATCCAACTTTCCATCTGGTATACTTCAACCCGAAGTACTTCCATTAACAATTCTTGTTATGAAGTTTTACGGGCAATTCATTCTCTTAGTTTTTGTTTATCTTACAATGTTTTGATTTTGCCTTCAATTTTGAAGAATATTGTTGCTGGATATAGAATTCTGCATTGACAGTTTTTTCAGCATTAAAAAAAAATGATGTCATTCAGCTATCCTCTAGCCTCTGTTGTTTCTGATGAGAAGTCAGTCATCATTCATCTCATTCTTCCCTTACATAGAATGGGTCATCTTTCTCTGGGTACTTTCAAGATTTTCATTTTTATGTTTGATTATCAGCAATTTGACTATGATGATAGCAGGTATGGTTTTCTCTGAGTTTGTTTGTTTTGTTTTGTTTTTACCAGATTTCTCCCCTTTCCAGTGCTGTGGTAGCTCCAAATCTTGTTTTCTGGTTCTTCAAGCCAGTTAAGACTGGTTACAGCCCACTTTTAGCCAATTACTGTTTCTACGCTGGCTGGATTCAGGGTAGCAATTTGGAAAAACAGCAAACTTCCCCAGCGTTCTCTAACTCTTCTCCTCTCCAGTTTCTGCCTACTTTTGGTCCCCCTCCTATGCCTTCAGGTTATTGGTTTATTTATATTTTTTAATTTTCTGGCTGTTATCTACAGGAGAGTTGGTCCACTTGAAACTACTCTGCCATTATCACAAAAATATGATACAATACAGAGAATTTAATACAAAAACATTAAGTATTAAAAACTGAAAGGGCAAAAAAAAAGAGTACAGGTTAAGCACACCTAATCTGAAAATCCAAAATGCTCCAAAATCCAAAAATTTTTTAGCATTACATGATGCTCAAACATCATGCTCAAAGAAATGCTAGTTGGAGCATTTCAGATTTGGGATTTTCAGATTAGGGATGATCAGCTGGTAATATAATGCAAGTATTCCAAAGTCGGAAAAAGTCCAAAATCTAAAACACTTCTGGTCCCAGGCAGTTCAGATAAGGGACACTCAGCCTGTACCAGGATATCATGAAGGTAGCAACTGCAGGGATAAGTCACCAGCCCTAATGCTGGAGGAGTTATTCAAATTTAGAAGCTTGGAGAAGGGGCTCTGTGGGGTGGTGACCCAGGCCTCTTAGGATGGGGTGCTGGTTGGCGGGTGCTAATGTTAAGAGAGTATGATAAGGTTGCTTCTACAAGTGTTGGAAAAATGCAAACTGGCAAGGACTCATTCTTTCCATCTTCTCCACTGATGGAGTGGAGAAGTGTTGCAAGGGTGTTGCAGTCAGGAGCAGAGGACAAACAGGAAGGAGCAAGTCCTCTCTTCCTACTCTAACCTTCCCATCTCCCTCTAGCACCTCTTGTTGGCAGCACCTAACAAAAAGCTAACTGGCAAAGTATGAACGTGGTATGTGGTGTCCCGGCTCCAGTATCACAAAGCAAGACTACAGAAGGGTGTGAGTATGAAGCTGACACAGCAGCTCAGCAGCTGCCACAGCCCATCCATTGCCTACTCAGCATCATACACATTCTACACATATTTAAATTTCCAAGCAACAAAAACAACCCTCTTTGTCTACCTAACAAGATACAACTATCTTTGAATGAAGATGCTGTCCCCAAAACAAAGCCACAAAGTTCTCAGACCTCTAAGATACCCAGTCCCCAATTCCTAAAACTTTCTGGAGTTACGTTGTGAGAATCAGTTTCCATCACATTGGCTTTCCCCTCTACAGGCATTTAGGTTTTGCTGCTTCTACTCCTCCGCAAACTTTTCCTTTTCACAAAATTTGTTGACATTTCTTATCTTTTGTTGTCCTTTCTTCCCTTCTATTCTATTTCCCCTCTGGTTGGTGCCTTTTTATTCCACTTCTGTCATTTCAGTGGGTTTTGAGAAAGGAGGGGAGAGTGATTATATCTCGTAGCTGGTACTATTGATGCCCCACCCCATACTCTCTTGGCCTTTCTCTGAGTACTACTGCAGCCTTGGTGACCAGTTCCCATTTACACTGAAAGTACCTGTATCTCTCTTCTTCTCCACCCAGGAGCTTTCTCCAGAGCCCCTAGACTTGTTCATTCTAAGTGCAGGGCACCCTGGAAGTTGCAGGGATTTAATGCCCAGAGTCAACCCTCAACCAGTGATAGTAAGAGTTATTGAAAAAATATTCCACCTTCTCATCCCTGGGAGGACAGTTCTGAGGCAACCCAACAGGAGTGGCCCTCATTTTCCCACAACAGTAACTTGCTTGTTAATATACTCTTTATTGACTTTTGTCCCTTCTTTAACTTTCCCGGTCCCTCATTTGTGCTTCTCCAAATCACTGGCCAAATTACTTGCATCCAAGTCTGCCTTTTGGGGTATCCAAACTAAAACATGTTCAAATTGTTGCTGAGCAAATATATTCTTGTTCATTCATTTATTGGGAAGCTACAATTTTCTAGACACTGTGAAATTGAACTGGTAGCTCATATTATTAGTTATTTTTATGTGTTTATCATACATATACCTGTGTGTATATGTGTACATATACACAAGTTTGTGTGTGTATACGTGTACATATACACAAGTTTGTGTGTGTATACGTGTACATATACACAAGTTTGTGCGTGTATATGTATCTATCTGTATATACATAATCCATACTTTGTTCATTGACAATAGGAATTCATGTTCATTGGCATTAGTTCATTGACAATAGGAATTGTGACTTCCACTTGGGCGTATCTCCTGCGTCTAATACAGTCCAGTATAAACAGTGGGTATTAACAATTATTTCTTGATGGACCATTCCTATTTTTAGGCGTCAAATACAGTATACATTGTTATACACAAAATCAACCTATAAAGTTGATATTAAATAATTTATAAATTAAGATATAGTTAAATTTAACAAACATTTGACACCTCCTATATGCAAAAGCATGATGCAGTTATAAAGTCAAAATGCAGGAACTTAATATGATATGTGATAGGCACTAAATAGCATCTAATTAAGTGAAAAATGAGTTTATAGAAATACTACCTCAGAGAAGGGAGGGATTAAGATAGAGTGGTAGACATGATTGGAAATAGCTTCTAGAAGTAGTAATTATTTGAGGAATAGTAGGGTTTAATAGGACTTAAATAGGCGGAGAAGAAGAGGGTATTCCCGTGTTGGAGTGCAGGTTGGGGAATCAGTGGTGATGGTCAAGAGCCCTGTGTTAACATGGAGAATGAAGCTAAATGGACCTAAATGCTCATGGCATATGGAGTGACAGGGAGAATGGCCTGACTGAGGGTTTGTTTCCTGTTGAATAGCAACAGAAAGTAAGCAATGAAGGGCCTTTGAAACCCAAGGAATTTGGACTTTCTCACTGACACAAGAGACAGTTTTTGAAGGATTTTCAAATATAAACTATAAAGTAGTAATTGAATTGGAGAAGAATAATTTGACCCATTGCATAGACAGCAGGGGTGGACAAAGGCTGATGGAAGAGAAACCTGGTACAACTTGCTCTCCAGAATCTTCAAGACTCTTTAGCTTTCTGTGTAAGTAAACATTTTTCTCTTTGAAATAATGCACTCTGCATTTCAAATCATTATTTTTCATTTGACTTCTTCTAGGTCATAGTATTTGATTCATTTAAAAAGTTAGCAACTTTAGCAAAAGTCCAAGCAACCAAAAGATTGCAGCCTGTTCTTCCTGGGCTATTGGGAAAGGGGGTGGATAGAAATGGAATTACTTCTGTCTGGTTTGCGTCATTGAATTTTAAGGATTTGTTCATTTGTTTCATTTTAAACTTTTTTACTAAACCTTAAAATGGCAGCCATACAGACAACTTTATGCATCTCAATTTTGAGATTTAGATTAAGTATTGTGAATATTTTCATCAGAAAGTTCTGGTCATTCTGAAATGTCCTAGTTTAATATTGCTAAATTTTAAGATGATCTTATTACATATAGAGCAAAACATTTTTGTCCTGTTTTTCTCACATGTAAAATGAAAGTCGATGGAAAAATATTTAACTAAAATTCACTTTTAATGAATGCTTTGATGTAAATGTGGTGATATGCAAAGTCACTTTGAAATACCATAAATCTAGTAATCCAGTATTCAACTAGGAATATATTCGTTTGGGCTTTTTTTTTTTTTTTTTTTTTTTTTTTCATAGAAATGGGGTCTCACAATGTTGCCCAGGTGGGTCTCAAACTCCTGGGCTCAAGTGATTTTCCCACCTCAGCCTCCCAGTAGCTGGGACTACAGGCACTGCGCCTGGCTTATATTTAGTATTTTTAACAGACTTTCAATCATCTAAATATAATTCGGTCATATGCAAATTAGGAATATTTTAGGAGAGGTTCTTTTCATCTACCTATTTCCTTTAATCATTATTAAGCAGTTAAACTATATTCAGTTTAGAAAAATGAAGGTGTTACTTTTTCTTTCATCTTTGTGCTTCAGTTTCCCTTGCACCCAATGAACATTCATTGAACCTGTCCTCTGGGAATGGCACTGTTAGGTGCTGAGACACGAAGATGACTCCTTGTAAGGTCTCCTCAAGGAGACTTTTGTCAGGTAGGGGACAAGATAAATGAGATATGAAGTGTTATAATTACTCACAGAGCTTCAAACAGGACATGTGAAGATAGACAATAATAGGATAAGGTGAGGAAAGAAAAGAGTCAGGGCAAGCTTTAAAGAGAAAGTGATACTTGAATTGAGTTTTAAAAGATGAGAGGATGGAAGAAAAATGGAATTTCTGGTGAAGGTAGCAATATAAGTTTCTTGAACTGTCTTAATTCTGTGGTACATACCAGCAGTTTTTTTGCTAAGGCTAACCTCCAACTGCAGATGAAAATGAAAAGGAAGGTTTATAAAGACAAAGAAAAGTTTCTTTTCTTTAATAACTCAGAGCCCAAAAGTGATGAGGATAGCATATAAATGTGCATTCTGAAGTATTTTATGACATACATTGTGATGTATAATCACTCGATAGTGAATCACACAATTTGTGTGTCCTCTTTTGGGAGCTTCAAAAGATAGCCTCTTCCTTTGGCCCTCTTCTACCTCATTACGCTTCTCATTTCATGAACACAACCTCATAAAAATAACGGTCTGTCTTTTCATATCCCGGTTCAGATGGAGCTGTTACAGAGCAAGCCGTGGTGCTGAGAGTGTTCCTAACAATTTGCATCTAGAAACTTGGACCAGATCTATAATGCCTAGATGCAATAGACATTCCTAGATCAGGCCCGCCTTAAGTTTCAGTTCCTTACAATTCCTTCAGTGTTTTCTATTTGTAATAAATATTGTTTGTTATATTCTAGGGACTGTTTTATGTACCTCGGTGATATTAACCACTAGAATGGACAAAGATCTCCAACCCAGTGGAACTTACATTTTACTAATTGTCAGAACAGCTCTGAAAGATTGTTTCCTTTCTTCCGTATAGACAAAGCATTTATTAAAATTAAGCTTCTACCTAAAGTACTGAGTTTCTTTAATGTGCCTTGTATATAGAAACTGTGTGGAAGAAGACATTCTTTATTTTTGGGGAGAAAGCTTTTTTTTTCTTTTTTTTTTTTTTAATGTAGCTGAGGGTTCTGTAAGGATAGACCAGTATGATGTGGCATATTTTCCCTAGTTTATCTTGTAAAAAAGATGAAAGTTGGAAAGTACTAAAAATATGGTGGTTTCAGCGACAGATAAGTGGGTGAAGGGAGAAATATTTAAAGACAAGTTATTTGAAGCTTTCCTTGCTTTGTGCTTCAGTGAGGAGAGAGGGAAAGGCAGCTACCAAAATGACTAAGGCGTCAATTATAGCTTGGGTGTACTTTAAATAGGCAGAATATAGAAGCATAGTAAGAAAGCAGAAGGGCTAAATAGGAAAGAATTCTGTTATGACATTAAAAAATCCTATTTATTAAAATTGTAACAGATTTGAAATAGAGTATTTTCAGTTTTATTTTTTGATTATAGTTCTTATTTGTTCTTTTATAGATGCTGTGCCTACTCTCTCAGAAAATAGTCCATCTGGGCAGACAGATGTGAGTTTGGACAAGAGATCAGATGGTATTCTTACAAATACTGTAACAGAAACCCTCTTGGAAACACCTTTAGAAAAGCAATCAGCTGCAGAAGGTCTTAAAACATTGACAATTTTACCAGCATGTTGGTCAAGTAAAGAGGAGTTTATCAGCCCCAACTTAAGGGTATCAAAGTCAGATTCTACTTTCCATAACCAGGCCTCTGTAGAAACACTGTATCTCTCTCCCTCATTCAAAATATTTGACCGAGTGAAGGAGATTGTAATCAACAAGGCCTACCAGAAACCAGCACAACCCAGCATTCAGATGGATGATAAAATCCTCAAGACAACCACACGGGGTGAGTCTACCAAAAAAAAAAAAAAACCACACACACACACACAAAAAAAAACAAAACAAAAAACCTCTTTTGAAGCATTATTTTACTTTTCTCTGCTTTCTGTCTCCTTTTTTGGTTCCCTCCTTTCACTCTTCATCAGTGATATTAAAATGTACATGCCATACACATACTTCTTAGTTGGGAAAGTACCCCTTTTATTAAAGGGCTAATAGATAATTCATCACCATGGGTGCTGAGTCCTTGGTTGAATATATTACCATAAGTTCTGAGCAATTTTGGTGCAGACCAAATTAGAAGGAACTAGCGTGAAGTAAGTGCTTTCTGTTAGACATGTAGGTTACTTATTAAGAGATTATATGAAAAAGAATTGGTTATTATGTATATTGGTGTATACACACACCCCCACATGCACACGGGTGTACGTGTGCCCTTTTAAAAAGGGCTGTGTACTGATTGCACAAAAGGGGCAGGGGATCTTGTCTTTTTTATATTATATATATTTTTTATATTATAAATATATAAAAAACATTAAGAAGGTTGCAATATTGTTTAGACTGGGTAATAAAGGATAAAGCCAGTTGAGATTTCAGGTTATTGGCTCTCAGTTACTAAATCCTCCATTATATAATTATGCTTTCTACTTTACTAGTAAAAGAATAATTTTTTGTTTATGAATTTTTCAAAGACTAAGTAGTAGTTTTATTGGCTCTTACATATAATAGTGCTAACCAACTCATATAAATATAAAGCTTTTTAAATTTATTTATTTTTATTAGAGACAGGGTCTTGTTCTGTTGCAATCAATGCAATCATAGCTCACTGCAGCTTCAAACTCCTGGGCTCAAGCAATCCTTCACCCCTCAGCCTTCCAAGTAGCTAGGACTACAGGTGCATGCCACCACACCTGGCTAATTTTATTTTTTTGTGTGTGGAGGTGGGGTCTTGCTATGTTGCCCAGGTTGGTCTTGAACTCCTGGCCTCAAGTGATCCTCCTGCCTCAGCCTCCCAAAACTCTGGGATCACAGGCATGATCCACTGTGTCTGGCCAATACAAAGATTTTAATGTGAATCTTTTAAACGGACTCAAACCCAGATCAAAAGTACATATAAATATAAACAACGGAAGCCACCATGTTGAAGTTAAAGAAATTGATATCGGTATTAGTAAGGTCAATGAGTAACAAAAGATTTTCCTTGGTGCTCTTTCAAGACTTTTTTGATATTGAATAGCCTAAAGGTGGTAAAACTGATTCTCAGTTTTGTCAACCAATTAACTTTTCTTCTGAGACTGCTGATGTGGAAACCTGTTAGTACTGGTTATGATGGCTCTGATGGCTTATGTGCCTGGCTGTCCCTGGGAAGTTGATACGTTTGGTTCTTTTATTTCATGAATACCACAAAAAGATCATTGAAATACTTTTTGGTCGCTGTGAGTGTACCAAGTACCCTTAAAATTTAGCAAGAAGTTCCTCTAAAACTGGCTAACGAGGAGAACTTTTTTGTCTGCTTATAATAGATAGTATTGGTCTAATTCTACTACCAAAAATAATTATTAAATCTAGGAAATTATTAAAAGCTGGTTTGAAGTCATCATCAAACAACCAAGTAGAAAATACATAATAGGTTAAGATCCCAGGAGGAAGGAAATTGAGATGAGTCCTTCAGTTACCTTAGTTTCCCCACCTTGAGTCATTTGCCAATTCTCAGAGCAAGATAATAGAAGCTGAAGACAAATCAGAGGCGTAGGCTTTCCACAGTCTCACTGAGCTTGGGAGACACGGTAGGAGTTTGAGCTTTCAAGGTGTCAGAGACTTGAAGGGCCCGTATTCCAGAGGGAGGGAATCACAGAGAAGAAATCCTAAAACTCTGTCATTTCGAAACATTTGCCTACTGCTAAGCTACATGCGTTCAGGATGAGATGCCAAGAAACTAAACGGGAAGCAGCTTCTAAGAGGCCAGTGAGCTATGCAGAGATTCTGATGATTCTGATGATACAAGGAAATAAATGTCAGAGTTCAGGATATAGCAAATGGGAGGAGCCATGGGAAACACTCCAGGCTTTCTACTGGGACCCCTGGTAGGCTATACCCTAGGCCTCAGGACTGTACTCTAGGAGTAAGGAAAAACGAGAAGTTGAGCAGCCCTCACAAATACTATTAATAAAACCTATTTCACCTAGAGCAAAGTGATTGACTTGTATTCCATCTGCCTTCCAGAAGACAGTTCAATCCTTTCCAGAGAGCTCTTAAAATTTTTCATTAAAAATTTTGACTTTCAACAAAAAGTCACCAAGCATACCAGGATATGAAAAAATGGCCAGAAATATAGGAGAAAATTAGACAACAGAAACAGATCCACAGTAATCAAGATTCTGAATGTATAAGATAGGTACTTTAAAATTATGATTAATATTAATATGATCAAGAATACAGGAAAGATGAAGAATTTCATCAGAATACTAGTATCTATTTTAAAAATCAAATGGACCTGGTACAGTGACTCGTGCCTGTAATCCCAGCACTTTGGGAGGCTAAGGCAGGGAGATTGCTTTGAGGCTAGGAGTTCAAGATAAGCCTGGGCAACATAGGGAGACCCCATCTCTACAAAA
The DNA here is from genome assembly GCF_028878055.3 of Symphalangus syndactylus. Classification (NCBI taxonomy): domain Eukaryota; kingdom Metazoa; phylum Chordata; class Mammalia; order Primates; family Hylobatidae; genus Symphalangus; species Symphalangus syndactylus. The sequence continues at coordinate 20,026,123 of NC_072440.2, forward strand.
AATATATATATATTAGCCAGATGTGGTGGCATGTGCCTGTAGTCCTAGCTACCCTGGAGGCTGAGGCAGGAGGATCACTTGAGCCCAAGAGGTTGAGGCTACAGTGAGCCATTCTCATGCCACTGCGCTTTAGCCTGAGTGACCTGGGTGACACAGTGAGATCCTGTGTCAAAAAAAAAAAAATCAAATGAAAATTGTAGAGCTGAAAAATACAGTAGCTGAAATTAAGATTCTGAGGGTACTCTTCAGTCCGCATAGCCTGGAGTGTCAAAAGGAAGTTCAGTTCTGGCAGGGAAGCTGGAAAGTTATGAATGAAAACCTAAAAGAGAAGGAGACTCAGAAGGGGCAAACTTCATTATTTGTGTATAAACTCTTCCCAAGTTCTTGACCGACCACTAAACTATACATATAGGGGGACCCCAGTGAGTCTGACCAGAAAAGAAAATCCTACTGGAAGCCAAAAGAACTGAGATGAGACTTCAGCTTCTGCTTACTGGAGGGCTGACAGTTTGAAAAGGCCAGGCAAGTTATCTTCCAACCAGAACAAAAATCAGTGCTCTTTAGAGGAGTATCACAGAATCCAGACACTTTACAATGTATCATCCAAATGTCCAGTATAACATTTTAAAAATTACTAGGCATTTGAAGAAACAGGAAAATATGGGTCGTAATGAAGATATTAAGAGTCAGTAGAAACTGACCCTTAGATGACCCAGGTGTTGCAATTAGCAGACAAATTCTAAAAGCAGCTATTACAAATCTATTTAAGAACTTAAAGTATTCACAACGACTGAATAGAAAGGAGCATCTCAGCAGGCAAATAACTGTAAAAAGGAATTAAATGGAAGTTCTGGAGCTGAAAGATAAATAATTGAAATGAAAATTTTACTGGAAGGGCTTAGCAAAGATTAAAAATGAAAGAAAGAGCAAGTGAATTTGAAAATAGATCAATAGAAATAATCTAATCTGAAAAATGGAAAGAAAAAGATTAAAGAAAAAGAAACAGAGAGACTCAGTCTTGTGAAACAGTGTCAAGCAGTCTGACATTGATGTAATTGGAGTTCCAAAAGGTGAGGAAAAGACATACGGTCAGAAAAAATTATTTGAAAAGATAATGTTCAAACCTCTCCAAATGTGTGAAAGAAATAAACTTTAAGATCCAAAATGCTCAATGAATTTCAAACAGAATTAAAGAAAAAAGCACTATGTCTACACACATCATAGTTGGAAAGCTGAATTCCAGAGACAAAATCTTGAAAGCAGCAAGAAAAATTATTACATGCAGAGGACCAAGAATATGAATGACACCTGATTTTTCATCATAAGCAGTGTATACCAGGAGACAATGAAAAGTCGTCTTGTAAGTGTTAAATGACAAAACCTATTAACCCAGAATTCTATATCTAGCAGGACCAAAAAAATGAAGATGAAAACAGGACTTAATTCAAGTGAATCAAAACTGATCATCAGGGAATCCATACTACAAGAAACACTGAAGGAATATTTTCAGCCTAATGAGAAATTACGCTAGTTACCTGAATCTATAGAAAAGAATGATGAGCACTGGAAATGATAAACATGTGGATAAATATAAAATACTATGCATATTTTTTCTTCTAACTAAAAAGTACATGTAACTAAAGCAAAACTTATAATACCGTATTTTGGGGTTTAAAACATATGTAGATACATATTGCAACATAGCACCAAGAATGGAAAGTTCATGGAATTATACCATTGAAAGATTTCTATATTTTACATGAAATAGTACAAAATTAACTATGATTAACTCATGATAAGTTAAGCATGCATATTTAATTACACTTGTAAAAAGGAAAGTGGTATAGCCAAAGTCCTACTGAGGAATTAATATGGAATAGTAAAAATACATTCGATAAACACAAAAGAAGAAAGGAGGGACAAAAACAGACAAATAGAAGGCAGATAGCAAAATAGAAGACCTAAATCCAAGCATTTCAATAATTACATTAAATGGAAGTGGAATAAACTTTCCAATTAAGAGGAAGAGACTTCAGATTGGATAGAAAAGCAAGACTCAACTATATGCTATCTATGAGGGGAGTGCTTTAAATGCAAAGACATAAATTGATTGAAAGTAAAACAATTAAAAATATGTCCTATGCAAGCAGCATAATAAAGTGAGAGTGGCTATATTAATACCAGACAAAATTGACTTCAAGACAAGGATTATTACTAAAGAAGGACATTTCATATTGATATATACGCCAAAACATGAGGGATATATAGCAGCTAAACGTGTGTATGTACCTAATAAAAGAACTTCAAAAATACATGAAGCAAAAACTGACAGAATTATAGGGAGAAATTACACAAATCTGCAGTTTTAATTTGAGATTTTATTTTTCTCAGCAATTGATAGAACTAGGCATAAAAATCCATGAATATGTAGAAAGTATGAATAACTATTCAAAAACATTAACCTCCTTGAACTCGCTAAATCACAACATCCAACCACTGCAGAATACGTTATTTTTCTTTTTTTTAACATTCTTTTTCAAGTGCAAAATGAACATTCACCAAGAAAGAACACATACTGCACCATTAAAAACAAAAAGTATTTTGAAATAAAGTGCGGTATGAAAACAAAGAAAAAGTAACAATAAATTTCAAAAGATCAAACTCTTTAAAAAGTATGGTCTCTGGCTAGTAGAATTAAATTAGAAATTGGTAACAATGAAATACATAGAAGAACCCCAAATATTTGGAAATGTAGCAATATGCTTCTAAATAATCTATGAGTTAAAGAAGAAATCTGAAGAGAAATGAGAAAATATTTCAAACAATGATAATGAAAATCAAAAAATGTGAGATGCATTAAAACTAGTAGGAAATTGCTAGAGGGAAAATTACAACCTTAAATGCTTATTTAAGAAAGGAAGAATGCCTTAAAAATCAGTAATAGAAGGTTCTAACTTAAGATGCTTGGAAAAAAGGAACAAATTAAACCTAAAGTCAGTAAAAGGAAGTAAACAACAAAAATAGGAATAAATGAAATAAAAACAGATTAAAGGTGGCTCTTTAAAGAGGTTAAAATTTATAAACCCCTGTTAAGACTGATCAAAAAAAGATAATAATTACAAATTACCAATTCTAAGAATTAAAGACAGTATATAACTAAAAAACCTATAGATTACCAAAAGATTATGAGAGTATTATGAACAACATTATGGCAATAGATTTGATTCCTTAGTTGAAATGGGTATGACAACTGGCTAAAACTGACCTGAGAAGACCTTTGTGTTTGTCAAATAAGCTGGGGAAAAAAGACGTATAGATACACACATATACACACACACACATATACATATATTATCAAAAACACATCACAGAGAAAACCTCAGTTCCCTATAGTCTTACTAGTGAATTCTAAGAAAGAAGTAATGATAATCATGTGCCAATTTTTTCAGGAAGTAGAAAAGGAAGGACTACCCAACTCATTTTATGAAGCTAGCATAATCTAATGCCAAAATCTGACAAAGACATTTCAAGAAAAGTAAATTATAGACCAATATTCCTCAAAAATTTACACAAATGTAGAAAGCCTTAATAAAATATTAGCAAATCAAATCCAGCAACATAGAAAATAATACATCATGATCAAGTGGGATTTTTCCCAGAATTATAAGGTTGGTTTGACATTTGAAAAATCTGTAACTGTAATCTACCATATTAACCGAATCAGATGGAAATGATAAAAGTATCTTGATTCATGCAGAAAAGCATTTGGCAAAATTCTACACTCATTTACAACCTTTAAAAAATGTAAGCAAACTATGAATAAGAGGGAACTTCCCTCAAGCTGATAAAGGGTATATATTTTTAAAGGGTATACTTTTTAGGCCAGATATGGTGGCTCACACCTGTAATCCCAGCACTTTGGGAAGCCAAGGCAGGAGGATCAGTTGAGTCCAGGAGTTCAAGATCAGACTGGTCAACATAGCAAGACCCTGTCCCTACAAAAAATTTAAAATATTAGCCAGGCATGGTGGCATGCACCTGTAATCCCAGCTTTTCAGGAGGCTGAGGTGGGAAGGTCACTTGAGCCCAAGAGTTTGAGGCTGCAGCGAGCTATGATTGTCCCACTGCACCCCAGCCTGGGCAACAGAGCAAGACCCCCGTCTCCAAAATAAATAAATAAATAAAATGTTTTTTAAAAAGCCCTAATATGTACTGCTGACATAATTAATGATAAAAGACTGAATGCATTACCACTCAGATCAGCAACAAAGAAGGGATGGATGCTGTCACCGCTTTTATTCAACATTGTATTAGAGGTCCTAGGCAGTGCAGTTAGGCCAGAAAAATAAATAAAAGGCATATGTATTGGAAAGGAAGAAATAAAATATTTTTATTTGAAGATGATATGATTATCTGTGTGGAAGATCTCGAAGAGTCTATCAGACAGGCTACTAGACCTAGTAGGCGAGTTTAACAAGACTTCAGGGTACAAAGTTAGCATAAAAAATGTATTGTCCCAACCTGGACACTGTATTAGTCTGTTTTCACACTGCTATAAATAATCAAGACTAGGTAATTTATAAAGGAAAGAAGTTTAGTTGACTCACAGTTCCTCATGGCTGGGGAGGCCTCAGGAAACTTAGAATCATGGTGGAAGGAGAAGCAGGCACCTTCTTCACAAGGTGGTAGGAGAGAGAGTGTATGAAGGAGGAACTGTCAAACACTTATAAAACCATCAGATCTCGTGAGAATTCACTCACTATCATGAGAACAGCATGGGGGAAACCACCCCATGATCCAGTCACCTCCCTCCCTTGACACGTGGGGAATACAATTCGAGATGAGATTTGGGTGGGGACACAGAGTTAAACCATATCAGCAACATAGGGAGACCCTGTCCGTATTTTTTAAATTTTAAATTTTTTTTTTTTTTGAGATGGAGTTTCGCTTTGTCACCCAAGCTGGAGTGCAGTGGGGTGATCTTGGCTCACTGCAACCTCCACCTCCTGGATTCAAGTGATTCACCTGCCTCAGCCTTCTGAGTAGCTGGGATTACAGGCACGCACCACCATGCCCAGCTAATTTTTGTATTTTTAGTAGAGATGGGGTTTCGCCATGTTGACCAGGCTGGTCCCGAACTCCTGACCTCAAGTGATCCACCTGCCTCAGCCTCCCAAAGTGTTGAGATTGCAAGCATGGGCCACTGCACCTGGTCGAAAATTTTTAATTTTTTTAAAATTTAGCCTGGCATGGTGGTGCACACCTTGTGGTCCCAGCTCCTTGGGAGGCTGAGGTGGGAGGATCGCTTGAGCCCAGGAGTTCAAAGCTGTGGTGAGCTATGATTGCACCACTGGACTCCAGCCTGGGCAACAGAGTGAGACCCTATCTCAAAAAACAAACAACAATAAACAATAATAAATAATTAGAAATTGCAATTAAAACAGTATCATTTACAGTATCATTTTTAAAAAACAAAATACTTAACAAAAGATATGTAAGACCTTTGCAGTGAAAACTATGAAACATTTCTGAGAGCAATTAAAGACCTAAATAAGTTGAGAAGATACACAATGTTCATGGATTGGAAGACTCAGTATTGTTAAGGTGTAATTTTTCTCCAAATAGCTCTGCAGATTCAATGCAGTCCCAGAAGGTTTTTTTTTTTTTTTTGGTAGAAATTGACAAGCTGAATCTTAACATTTAAACGGAAATACAAAGTATCTAGAATAGCCAAAACAATCCTGAAAGCAAAAGAACAAAGTTGGAGGACTCCTACTACCTAATTTCAAGTCTTACCGTGAAGCTATAGTAATCAAAATAGTGTGATATTGTCTCTATAGTACATATATTTTTGTATCATTTTTATAAATACTTCAAAGCATTTATAAATGTTGAAATATTGACCCTCTGATTGAAATTTCTTGAACATCAGGTAAGGTGATTGGTTGAATAATAGAATAATATTTTCCTCCAATCATTGCTGTGGTACTTAACTTGCTTATGTAATTGCTTAACTATAATATTTTAACATTGATTTGTAAAAATATATGTGTGTGACCAGGCACCGTAGCTCATGCCTGTAATCTCAGCACTTTGGGAGGCCAAGGCAGGAGGATCACTTGAGGTCAGGAGTTCAAGACCAGCCTGGCCAACATAGTGAAAGCTTGTGTCTACTAAAAATACAAAAATTAGCCAGGCGTGGTGACATGCCTGTAATCCCAGCTACTCAGGAGGCTGAGGCAGGAGAATCACTTGAACCTGGGAGGCAGAGGTTGCAGTGAGCCCAGATCACGCCACCACACTCCATCCTGGGTGACAGAGCGAGACTCTCTCTGAAAAAATGTGTGTGTGTGTGTGTGTGTGTGTGTGTGTGTGTGTGTGAGAGAGAGAGAGACAGAGACACTGATAGGTTTAACAAATTCTTAATAGGGTGAAATACAGTATTTCTCTGTTGATAAATTAAGGCCAAATTATTTCAGAATTGGTCAGAACATGGCTTGGCTCCATGACTGAGGGCCACAATTTGAAAGTTGCCTAGATCCTCAGAAGAGGCAGCATGAGCCTGATAGGAGAGGATGGCAAAGCTCCCAGTCCTAGAGGGAGATTGGAGAATAAATCGAATGTTCCTTTAAACCTCACCATAAATTCAAGCTGGGCTCCTGCTTGGATGAATAGCATCGTTGCTGATAGCACAGGCTCTGGAGTGAGATTGCCTGGGATCACAATCCCAGCCCAACCACTAAATGTGCAACCTTAGGCAAGAAACCTGACCTCTTGCAGGTCAGCATCTTCATCTATAGAACAAAGATAATGATGGAGCTACCACATTGAGATATTGTGGGGATTTAATAAATTTACAAATGCAAAGCATGTAGGGTGGAACCTGGTGATAGGATAAGTGTAATATAAAATTTGCTATTGTTATTCAAGTGTACATATTTTTAATTCCACCTTTAGAACTGTAGAACCTCAGTCCCATCCTAACCCTCAAAATCCTCTCTAGTTGTTTCCAAAAGTACCCAGGAGTTTCTCATTTTATGCTCAGGAACAAGTAAATGCCTATCCTTCCAGAAAGGGCATTCCAAGCAAAGGAATATACAGAATTATAACCAAGCAAAGAGATTCTGGGGAGCTCCAGTTCTCCATCAAGCAGCTGGAGTAGTCTGACCACTAGTACTCCCCAACTTAAACAGTGGACTGATCACCATGTTCTTAAAGCCCTGGGAAGCTTAGCTTCTGCCTCTCTAACCAGCCCGATATTTTCTCAATTTGTCAGATAAACCGTCTTGCTTCACCATGGTTGTTCCTTCTGACCAGAACACTCCTGGCCCACCCCTTCCCCTGGTTCACTCCTACTCATCCTTCAGGTCAGCTCAAACATCACTTCTTTAAGATTTCCTGGCCTCCTAGGGTACTTCAAATCCCCCTAACCAGATGCTATCTTAGTACCCTATAATTATCCTCGTCACACTGTCATTCTAGTTGACTGCATATGTACTAAGTTATTTAATATATTAATATTTCTTCCCAACTGAAATGTCATCTTCATGAGGAAGAGACCATGTCTGCCCAGTTTCTTATTGCATCCCCAGCAGCAAACACAGTGGCTTGCACATAGTCAGTATTCAGGATTTAATAAGTGAACCAAAGGCAGCTTAGTAAAGCAGAAGTGGAAAGTGTACATGAAGAAGCGGTAGAAGAAAACACTGGAAAACTAAGCCAGACAGATGATAGGAGCTATGTGTTCCAGGTTAAGAAATTTGGACTTTAATTTGAAGACAGTGCTGGTCACTAAAGGTCTTAAGCTAGGCTAATGACCTTGTTTTAGGAATGCGAAATGCTGATCTGGCCAGTGAAACTGGAGGTGAGGAACACTTCAAAGGCTGTTGTAGGAAACCAGGTGAGAGGTGTTAGACAACAGAGGGTGAGGTAGAGGGAGATAGCCAGGAGCCTTAGGTGGATCACAATCTGAGAGAGGTGAGCTAGAGTCAAGAATCCAGAAAGAAAGAGACTCACCCCATCTGGAGGGCCTGTAAGGAAGGAGGAAAAAGGATGTGTCAGATGTGAGGGAAGGGTTTGTTGTTACTGCTTGTTATTTTTAACAAATAAGATGCATTGAGCCTTTGTGTGCCACACACTGTGAGTAATGGACTCAGTTTCTTCTCATCAGAGGTCGCCTGCCAAGCCTGAGGGATGTGGAGTGGTATAGGGACCATGAAGAGAATGCTTAGGTTTAGAACAGACACTGTAGAGAATAGAAGGAGGAGCTGGCAAGACGCTGGGAGAGCGTGATTGGTGCCACCCTTGTGTGCAGAGGCCTGTGGTTTTCTCCAGTAGGACCGAGCAGCCTGGACACAGGAATGAAAATGGTGGATATTTAAATCAAAATAGAATTAGGGGAGTGGGTGGCAAACTACGGCCTCTGGGCCAAATCCGGCTCACTGCCTGTTTGGTAAATAAAGTTTTATTAGAATACAACCATGCTAATTTGCTGTTTTTGTGCTGCAACAGGCAGAGTTGAATAATTGCCACAGAGACTATATGTCCCACAAAGCCCAAAATATTTGCTATCTGGTCCTTTACAAAAATAGTTTGCTGACCCCTGGATTACAAGTTAGCAGGTAAGGCAGAATACATGGCAGCAAGGGAGTGGTAAGAAAGTGGTTGAAGGGATGGAGAATGGGGATCTAGACTGGTTAAGAAAGGAGGCAAAGCCAGGCGGGCGTTGATAGATTGGGAGAAAATAAGAGGATTTTCGTTGCATCTGTTCTCTCAGTGAGGCCAAAGTATCAATACGTTAAAAAGAATGCGAGAGCTGGAAGTAAGCGAGAAGAAAAGTAATTTTGGAAAACAGGTTTCAGAGGAGGGCAGTCCTGAGTGATGACATGTTCTAGGGACTACTCAGAGGAATGGCTGAAGGTCATTGTGGTGAGGAATTCAAGAAACAGTGAGGCCAGGATGGATGGCTAGTCTCCATGGACATTGGTGTCACTCAGGGTGACGGAGAATAGAGAAGATAGTGTCTGTGTTCCAGTTTTGTTTTAAGAAGTATCTGTTTATATGAAGGGTCCAGGTCTGGTATTATAACCTTTTCGGAGATAATGAGTTAGGAAAATTTAAAAATTCTTGCATGCTCATATTTTAGTGGATCTCAACTATCAGGAAAGTGAAGGCAGCCACCTAATACACCTTAATATTTATACCAAACGAGAGGGATGTATTTGCTGCTGCAACCTCATTTGATCTTGATACTAAATAACTCTGTTCTTGGAACAGCTCATTTCTTCCCCTCAGTTTAAATTTTAAGTTATTTATCTGGAGCTCAAACTATTCTTTCAAGTTATTAGATACTTGATCATGTACACAAAAAGAGAAGGAGGAAGCTAGTAGATTCTTGGAAGCTAGAAATGGTGGCAGACAGCCTTCATTATATTCTCATAAGCCACATTTATAGTAAGTATGTTCAGCTACACTGGTCTTGGCTTTCTAATTTTTTTGGAGGAAAAAATTCAGTATTCTACACTTTCTCGTATTGGATAGTGGTAGGCGTTGTGACTGCCTTCATCCTTTTTTCCTATCCAATTGGCTTCGTTTTTTTTACCATGGTCTTCACTAGTAGTTGTTCTAGATACCTGTTTTTCAGTCTACCTTTGAAAGTGAAAGGAATCGAACTTGACACACACACACACAAGACCCATTAACCATGCACTTTTCCTTTTTGTCTGTAAAAGGCTTCAGAGCCAGAAATTGAGGAAAATGGTAGAAAACAGTTCTCCAAAGTGTCTTGGCAAAGCCTGAGTTACTGCTCAGGCTGGCTCAGAAGCACCGTGCAGAGTAGAGTTGAAGGCAGCCTTCATCACCCCTCCAGGGAGGTAGCCCCAGCAACTCTTGTAGTATACGTCTCCTGCCTGCTGTTTCACAGGCAAAAAACCACACCTATTTAATTTTCAAAGCTTATACTTTATACTTTATAGGTAAGTGAGAAAACTCATCTTTAATCCAATTTTCCCAATAAAAATTTAGCATAAGTGATTAAGAGTTTTCCTAAATCTATTATTCTATGTAGCATATTTATAATGACATTAAATTTCCAAATGTTACACTTTTCAAAAATTGAAATCTAATATACCATAAAATGCATCCTTTTAAAATGTATGATTTAGTAGCTTTTAGTGTATTCTTAGTTGTGAAGTCATCACCACTAATTCAGAAACACTTTTATCACCGGCTAGAAGTCCTACACTCATTAGCAGTCACTCCCCATTCTTCCCTCCCTCTAACTACCGTCAGCCACAGATCTTGTTGTCTCTATGTATTTGCCTATTCTAAACATTTCATAGAAATGGAATCATGAAATATGTGGCCTTTTGTGTCTGGCTTATTTTACTTAGCCTAATATTTTCAAGATTCATCCATGTTGTAACATATATCAGTACTTCATTGCTTTTTATGGCTAATTCCATTGTAACAAGATATATATAGATACAGATAGATAGAAAAATAGAATATAGTATATAGTATACCAAAAAGTATATAGTATATAGGATACCAAAAAGTATATCTGTTTCTCTCTGCCTCTTCTATAGAGATCTGTCTCTCTTCTATAGAAAGAGAGAAATAAAGCTTTCTCTATTCTATAGAAATAGATATGCTTTTGGCTATTACAAATAATGCTGCCACAAACATTTGTGTAAAATGTTACATTTTTATTTTTTAAGGCTCATTTATTATACACTCTACAAAAGAACAGAGTATAAATGTAGTAAAGGACAAAGGAAGCCAAAATGACAGGCATACACTTTTACATAGCAAGTATGGACAAAACTTGTCAAGATTCTTTAAATACTTCTACTTTTAACAGTCAAAATCAGTTTCTACAAATAATTTATTATCTCAGCAAGAAGTTTTAGAACACTCAACCTATGTGATTCAAACTATGACTGTCTTAATGAAGAAAGTTTAATTTTGTCCTCTTTGAAAATCTCCAAATTGCTGGAAGCCAAGTAAACCAGGTCAGTACCAATTTTTAAAAGATTCAAAGGCTTTTAAGCCTATGACTTCTTAGGAAGTCATAATTGCTTAGAAAAATTATTCAAAGTATGTATTCAGCTTTTAATTATATTAACATGCAAGAAAAAAACATCCGTACATCTAATTATCATCAGTAGCCAGTTAATTGCTGGATCTTCCAAAACCAGAGACAAGTCTTCTTAAGAATCAAGGCTTTTCAGACCTCTCCACTAATACATTGCAGTATGCAGACTTTGTTTAACTTCACTTGACAGAAGAGAAGATCCTTTAAAGTGTAGTGGAAGACAGGCTGACATTTTCTGTGCTCTCTCCTTCTAAGTGTAGACACAGCTTTTGTTGCTGATACCTTGGTCAACAGCCTTTGTGCTTATCAGTTCTTCCTTAGTTCACTGTCCTTCTGACTGAGAAATGTGATGTCCAAACGTTGAAGTTTCTGGACAAGAAAATGGAGAAGGCTCCTAAGATCTATTTTCTTTCTCAAATGAATCATCTTTTTGAAATGCAAATTTCTGCTTAAGTGCATGAGACGTTAAAGACACCAGATCCCAATATGAATATTTTCCTCTTATGAATGGGTCTGCCACCAGGTGACTGTTCAATTGCACAGAGCTTTACTTTATTTATGTCCTCTAGAACATCCAACATGTTTAGAACATCTTTATTTCTGTGGCTTTTTGGATGATGACTATACTAGCACCTGGGTGCCGTTTGTTCATTTCAGTAGCTGGATTATCTGAGTCACAAATATTATTAGATCCTAGTTGTATGGGAAGAAAACATGGAAGCTAGAGAGAAGAAAACTGAGGAGGAAGTGGTAGTGGAGGAGGAGAAGAAAGCATTGAACTTGGAAACTGATTTTTATTATGTTAAGGCTCATTATACACTCTACAAAGGAACAGAGTATAAATGCAGTAAAGAACAAATATATATGTGTGACTCCCCACTCAGCTGAACAGCCCCTGATGATGGCATTTGTCCCAAACTAATGGGCCCATCATTCAAGCCAAAGGAACTAGAATTTGTACTGTTTTTCAGTTCCTGCATTTCCACAATTGCAGGAATCTGAGAGTGAAGAAAAGTTAGCCCATCTTCAAGGGCACCTATTTTTTTTTAATTGCAGCTTCATTTACAAGCAGATCATTTTTCACTGGTTTGTTGTGTTTCAGAGCAGATGACAGTGGATCCCAAACTAGTTGCAAAGGATGGACACATTCCATTTTCTCTTCATTTTTCCATATACTATTTTGAAATCTGATAAAACTGGCTTCCTCGACATTTGCCACACACAAAGTATCAGCAAAAGATGGAACAATAGATCCAGAATTATCAGAGTCTATAGAGTTCGAGAACTGGATCAACTCAAAATTGTGCCTTCAACAAGGTTCTAACAGAAGTATTTTCTCATTAATATGAACAGTATTCTTAGTTGATCCATAGTCTTTATTTTCCCAAATCAGCAAAACCTGATCTGTAGGAACGCCAGAATATTCACTATGAGAGACCCTGATGAAGCAAATACAGAAGCCAATTCAAGGAAGCATTGTCAGTTTCCTGGTACCTTTCTCTGAAGCTGGCCTTCCAGCAACTACCAGAATGGCAAATGGAGGGCATTACGAATCCTGTCTCAGAATCCTCCATTGAAGAGGCGCTGATCCTGGTCGAGGAGTACGCAGACATCGACCTGGTGTCTGCTCGCACACCTTGGCTTGCAGGCCACAGGCAGTAACGATGACCTCACTGAGGGGTGTGAGATCAACCTGGTGCCCAGCCCTGGCACCCCTCGCTCAGCCAGGGTAACTCCCTAGGAGGCATGGTTGCCTCCTCCTGTTCCCAGCCAACCTATCACTGGTCCCGAGGACAGGACCACTCAGTGTTACATTTCAAACCATGGAACAAAATCAGAATATTTTAATTTGTATATAGTTAACTTGACAGACATTGTATATCAGCTAGGAAGACTGAAAGAGGTGAATTGGAGAATGACAAAAACTTCTCTGTTTTACAGTGAACTATTTAAAGTGTTTAGTTGACCAAAGCCCTTCTGCTTACAGAATTATATCTCTAGCTCATAAGAGTTTTTAATTATTTCTAGAAATTTCTCATTTTATTTTTGCAGCACAGTTCTAAATGCTTTTAAAATGGAAAGTTTTAATATCACGATTAACTGGTCCGATATTATTTATGAGTATAATAAGTTAAAGTTAACACATCAGCATTTGGAATAATTTTATCAGGGCTGTCTTCAAGCAAGCCCAACATTAATTGGTGTGCGTATATCACACAATGAGATTTTAAAATACAGCGATTTATTGTAGCTTATTTCGGTTCTGCTGAGTAGACTGTGTGAATGTTAACAAGAGACCCAAATAACTTCTGTAGTGAGCCTGGTCAGGAGAACTAAATGGGCAGTGAGGATGCACCCTGGAGAGCAGCTTGAAGTATGTGTACAGCTGTGGAATGTTTGGAAACAAAAGTAAATTGATATGCGGCAATTATAGATGAAGCGGCTTTTTATAAGCAAAAGCATCATGTAGCCTATGACTCAAAGCTGCAAAACTGTAAACAATGATAAGCGATTTCGTCAGCAGTTGTAGTCATAAGGCAAAAGAAAGGTGGCTAAATAGTAGAAAGCAGTGGGTCCCAGACTTTAGCATACCTCAGAAACACCTGGCAGCTTGTTACAACTTAGTTTTCTGGGCCCAACCCCCCAGTTTCTGATTTAGTAGATCTGGAACCCAAGAAATTCATTACTGACAAATTCCCAGGTGATGCTACTGCAGTCACATTTTGAGAACCACTGGCATCAAGTTAAATACCAGGTTTTTTAGTCACAGCATATATATGTGACTAACCTAACTGTGTATCTTTAAATATATACGATAACATGGGGGCCAGGCTCAGTGGCTCACGCCAGTAATCTCAGCACTTTAGGAGGCCGAGGCGGGCAGATCACAAGGTCAGGAGATTGAGACCATCCTGGCTAACACAGTGAAACCCTGTCTCTACTAAAAATACAAAAAAAAATTAGCCAGGCGTGGTGGCAGGCACCTGTAGTCCCAGCTACTCGGCAGGCAGAGGCAGAAGAACGGTGTGAACCCGGAAGGTGGAGCTTGCAGTGAGCCAGTGAGCCGAGATTGCACCACTGCACTCCAGCCTGGGCGACAGTGAGACTCTGTCTCAAAAAAAAAAAAAAAAAAAAAAAACAAAACACATGATATTAATATTTGACTCAAATATTATTTCCGTCTTAGCCTACTTAAAATGTTTCTTATTAAGTTATTCTTTCTGACTAGAAGGAACTCAAATTCTATTTCTAGAGTCTTTTCTTAGTACTTTAACAGATATGTTTTGAGTCCTAGAATCTTTTTTTTTTTTTTTTTTTTTTTTTTGGAGACAGGGTCTCACCCTTTTGCCCAGGTTGGAGTGCCCTGGCATGACCACGGCTCACTGCAGCCTCAAACTCCCAGGCTCAGGTGGTCCTCCCACTTTAGTCTCCCAAGTAGGTGGGACCACAGGTACACGCCACCATGCCCAACTAATTTTTGTACTTTTTGTAGAGAAGGGGTTTCGCCATGTTGCTCAGGCTGTTCTCAAATTCCTGGGCCCAAGCTATCCTCCCACCTCGACCTCCGAAAGTGCTGGGATTACAGGTGTGAGCCACCATGCCCAGCTGGGTCCTAGAATCTCATCAAGAATAGGTAAGTTCTGTAAAGTGATGCACCGATCTTGCCTCAAATATCCCTACCAAATGGTTTTTCAGGCTGTGCATGAGCTCTGAGCATCACTCACCATTATTATTTTTGTGTGTGAAGAACCATGACAATGAGATATTTTTTTTTAATTAAGTGGGTTAAAATCTGTTTTCTGTAAGTTCTACCTGTTGATCCCAGTTCCAGCTCCTGCAAACTATGAGTAATGGAAGGTATTATTATTCAGGTTTTCTGATTGTCTTCAAATAATTAGATATAGCCTCTCATCCTTCTACCATCTCTTTTTGGGTAAAGATTAGCATATCCATCAACTATTTCTTATAGATAAGATGTCAAGTCCCCTCACTGTCCTGGTTACCTGCCTTCTAAATTTTCTACTCAAAATTTAACATAATTCTATAATACAGTAAAAATAATTCTAATGTAATAGAATTGTGTGGAAGTATAGAATTGTGATTAAGATCATATTCTGTGACATCAGAGAAACTTGAATTTGAATCTCATCTTTGCCCTTTTCTAGCCTTGTGGTCTTGGGAAAGATTTTTAGCCTCTTTCAGATTCCTTTGCCTCATATTTAAAACGGGGTTATAAAACCTACTCCATCTGGTGCTAAACAAAGAGAATTTAAAAACAACTATTTGAGGGGGCCAGGCACAGTGGCTCACAGAGGTAATCCCAGCTTCGGGAGGCTGAGGAGTGAGGATCACCTGAGGCCAGGAGTTTGAGACCAGCCTTGGCAATGTAGCAAGACCCCTTCTCTACAAAAAATTCAAGAAAAGAGCCAGGCATTGGTGGCCCACACCTGTAGTCTCAGCTACTAGGAAGGCTGAGGCGGGAGGATCACTTGAGCCCAGGTTGAGGCTGTAGTGAGTCATGACTGCACCACTGCACTCCAGTCTGGGTGACAGAGCAAGGTCCTGTTTCTAAAAAAAGAAAAAAAAAACAGGCATTTGAAAAGTGGTTAAGTCCTTAGACAGGTGAACAATTACCATGAATACCCACCTACCTCTGCAACCCGTGGCAGAGTCTGAAGATTTGTTTTCTGGAGAGGGCAGATGGAAGGTCTCTGAAATGAGGGATGCTAGGTAGAGTTACAAGTGTGGGCACTGTCACCAAAACCACAGGATTATGTGATGATATGTAAACCACATGCTAAATGCTGCAGCTCCCTCCCCCTGCTGGCCTCCCAGCACCCTGATAGCTAGACCTTTACCCTCTAGGTAGGAGATAGGACAACTTTTTTCCTAGAACCTAACTGGCCTAGAGGAAAGAACTAAAGATACTGACATTAGTGGTTCCCCAACAAATGACTATTCACTGAAGCTCAAAGTTGACAAGTGCCATACACACACTCAAAGTTCCTTTCAACTTTTAATCCTCCACACTTAAACATAAGCAGACAGCAAGGGGTACCAACATCTGAATATAAAACATTGAAACGAAAACAAAGAAAAATAATTTTGAGGAAACATACACTATGAAGGGAAAGGAAAACTTTTTCAAAGAAGCTTATTATCCTCAAAGAAATAAGAGAATACAGTATATGAAACAAGAACAAGACATTACAAAAAGAATTTCTGAAAACCAAAAAAAAGAGCTCTTGGAAATTTAAAAATATAATAGCAGAAATATAAGAAGTCAATGAGAGGATTGGAAGCTAAAGCTGATAAAATCTACATGGAAGTAAAGCAAAAAGACGGAGGTGGGGAAAATGGGAAAGCAAAGTAAGAAAATTAGAAGACTAGTCCAAGAGATCTAACATCTGACAAGAGGAGGTTCTGAAAGAGACAACAGAGAAAACACAGGGAGAAAATAAGTGATTAAATCATTTAGAATAATTTTCTGAGGCTGAAGGAAATAGGTTGCCTGACTGAGTTGACCTCAGTGAGTGAAAATAGTCTCACTTCAGGGCACATCACTGAGAAGCTTCCAAACCCTCTGAAACAAAGAGGAAATTCTGTAATGCTTCAGAGATAAAACAGGTTACATGCAATGAATAAGAATTCGAATGGCTCCAACCCCTGAACAGCAATACTAGAAACAAGAAGACAGTGAAATATGGCCTTCAAAATTCTGAAAGAAGGATTTCTGACCTAGAATTCTTTAACCAAACTATCATTAAGCCTAAAAGTAGAGTACAGACATTTTCAGACATGCAGGTTCTCAAAACGTTTACTTCTCATGGCTATCGTCATTAACATGCCCACTACCATCTTTCCACCTTTTTAATCCAAAGATAGTCTGTCTCAATTAGCCTGACCTAGATTCCTAACTGTTCTTGGCTTTTCTTGACCGTGTGCTGATGAAGTTCCTGCTTTCCTTTTCATGTCCCTGCTGCTGCATCGGCTGAGAATATATTTCATCCCCAAAAAAAGTTTTGTGATTGGAATTTTTCCTGAGAACTGGAGATAGGCCATGGAAAGCTTTGAAGCAAAAAATAGAAGCTGCCTGCCCTGGCCATAGTTTTTACAGGAGGTCCAATTTAGCTTAGAAGGGGCATGAATATGTAAAGCAAAATAAAATAATGTAGAAAAATAAGCCATGTGTTCTCATTAGTAAGCATCAATTTCCCTCTTCTGTGACTTACAATGAAATTTTTTTTTAAGTAGCAAGTTCAGAGTTTGTTGCAAAGAGTTTAGAACTGGATTCCACCAATTTGTATCACATATCATAAGTGAATGTAAATAGATATTCCAGGAAGAAGAGAAAAAAGTTCCATGTTTAAGAAAGCTTGGAAGACACTTGAATAAATTACCGAAGATTTCTCAGAACTTTAGATGCACTGATGGACATTGTTAATCTCCTTTTGGGAAGCACAGTATGCAACTGCCAAGGTGTATTGACTATGAAGCCTGTTTTTACAAAACATCTTCTAACATCTGAAGGAACACAGTGTTTCTCAGAAAAGTTTGGGAAATAATGATTTAGAATGAAGTGTGGGAGATTTAATATGATTTTGCCAGAAAGGAAGTAAAAACTTTCCTAAGTATGTAATTTTATGGGGGAAAAAAAGGCTTAGAATGCTTTTTACTTCACTTATAGTTTCTTGGTGAGAAAAAAAATGATTATATACATGTGCTAAAGTGTTCTAGATTTCAGATGCGTTGGACTTCAGTCTTGATTATATTTCACTATAGAGAGAAAAATATTTATTTCACTAACTTTTGGGTACTTGTAGTTGGTAGTTCATTTTGCCATAATAATCTCTACAGGAAAAAAAAATTAAAAAGTTGAAGGAATCTGTTACAGGTTTCTCACACTTTCTACTTTAAATACCAACTTAAAATGCTGGCAGTCAGTAGAATAGGGTTTAATACTTTTCTGCTCTCTCTGATTAAGTTTAGTGTAAAAATATGTTGGGCAGGGTTTGAGTCAAGATGAGTCAAGATGAATATTGATAATTCTATTTTAGTTTCATTTCCATGGTATTATTGATATATAATACATCTGTATATTTTCTTAGTTTCCTGCTTTGGGTTTTTTAAGCTTATTATGAATAGTTAACATTTAAAATTCTAAGCAGTTTATTTATGTTGAGCCCTTCCAGATAAGCTTTTACATTATAAAATTATTTTAGCTATTACTCTCATTTGTATGTTGCATAAATCTTTTTTCTCTCATTTACACATTTTAGTTTCAACTGCCTCTGAGGGAGCATCTTCCTTTTCTCCTTCATCCATGTCATCTCCTGATCTAGCCTCTCCAGAGAAGTCAGCTCATCTCTTATCCCCAATTCTGGCCAGACCTTCCTTCTGGACTTTGTCCCATCAACAGTTGTCTTCTACCTCCTTTAAAGATGAAGATAAGACAGCCAAGCTGCATCACTCCTTTGCTTCCAGGGGCCCAGTGTCTTCTGATGTAGAGGAAAATGATAGCCTCAATCTACTGGGAATTCTTCCAAATAACTCTGATTCTGCTAAAAAGAATATAAGTCATATTTCTAGTAGTCATGGGGGAGAGTTTTCCACCCAAAATGTAGACCAGTTCATCCCTGCGTCCTGTTCTGGTTTTCAGTCAACCAAAGACTTCCCCCGGGAACCTGAAGCAAAGAATTCCATTAGTGTTCTTTTAAGGGAGGTAAAATGTGCGATCACTAGATTACATGAAGATCTGAGCACAGTGATCCAAGAACTTAATGTCATCAATAACCACTTGATGAGCATGAGTCTGAATAGTTCACAAATAAGCCAGTCTTCGCAGGTCCCCCAGTCTTCTGAGGGGGGCTTAGATCAGATCTAATCATCACAATATCCATTTTTGATAGAACTCGTGTGGTTCCACTTCCCCAAGACTTAAGTTAGCATTGTATAAATTCATATTACTATGGCAAAAAAGGTGATGGTTTAATTTTTCCTTGTCAGGTGTGTCTTTCAAACTAATAATTTCATTTGGGTGGTTTATTTTTTAAAAGGGAAAGATGTCACCTTTGATAATTTCAGATTTAGATATTAGTTCATTTGAAACAGAAGAGAATTTCGTTCTTTCATGCTCTGTACGTCAAATGGGTTAAGCATTAGTGAAAATTGTGGTAAGACCTCAAACTGCAAATGACTATTCAAGAACTTTTGGATAAGGAGTCAGGAAGAAGCTCTTTATCTTTCAACTGTATGGAGCTTGTTAACAAGCCTCTGAGGTGACCTAGGAGGATCGAGTTTGGGGGTATACATTTCACACACTCTTTTGCAAGTTTTAGGTTCTGCAAACCAAGGGCCAGAAATCTTTTCTTTCTTCCAGATGCTAGTGTTAGGAGTTAAATGGAAATAAGAAGGACATGGGGCAAATGTTTTTACTGTCAATGTATATTGCAAAGTGAATTCAAATGCATCCGATTATTCTACTTCAGAAAATAAATTTGATATTTTTCATCTTCTGTGTATATTTTTAATTCATTAAGACAGCCTTTCAAATAGAAATGTCTCAGTTATTTATGGGCAAAACAATCCAGTTTGGGGATTACAGGCCAGTGATTCCCAACCCTGCTGCACACTGGAATCACCACAGCTTTTCTTTTGTTTTATATTTGTCTGAGAGAATCGTGTAAGGGGCTCCATGTGCCCATCACTCAGTTTCAACAATTACCAGCTCAAGGCTAAAATACTCCTGATTATTTTGAAGACATATGAAACATTTTAAAAATATACTAATGCCAGGGTCCTGCTCCCAGACAAATTGAAACTGGTTTTCATTGTGCAGACTGGAATAGGAGATAAAGGAATTGTCAGTGAAAAGACCTTAACGCTGGAGGAATTTGGCGTGGTTGAAGAATGGCAAGAAAGCTGGTGTGGCTGGAGTGAAGTGAGCAAAGGGGAGAGTAGACGGAGTTCAAGGTCATTGAGCAAAGATGACAGATGACATAGGTTCTTAAAAACCACTGTAAGAGACCTGGCGTGGTAGCTCACATCCGTAATACCAGCACTTTGGGAGGCCAAGGCAGGCGGATCACGAGGTCAGGAGTTCAAGACCAGCCTGGGCAAGATGGTGAAATCCTGTCTCTACTAAAAATACAAAAAAAAATTAGCCAGGCATGGTGGCGGGCACCTGTAATCCCAGCTACTCAGGAGGCTGAGGCAGAGAATTGTTTTAACTCGGGAGGTGGAGCTTGCAGTGAGCCAAGATCATGCCACTGCACTCCAGCCACTGGGCAACAGAGTGAGAATCCATCTCAAAAAAAAAAAAAAAATTGTTAGAGATTTTGGCTTCTACTCTGTGAAAATAAAAATTAGGATAGCAGTTTAAGATATAAAATGATATGTGACCTTTGATTCTTTTTTGAGATGGAGTCTTGCTTTGTCGCCCAGGCTGGAGTGCAGTGGTGTGATCTTGGCTCACTGCAACCTCCGCCTCCCGGGTTCAAGCGATTCTCCTGCCTCAGCCTCCCAAGTAGCTGCATTACAGACGCCCGCCTAATTTTTGTATTTTTAGTAGTTTCATCATGTTGGGCAAGATGGTCTTGATCCCTTGGCCTCGTGATCCGCCCACCTTGGCCTCCCAAAGTGGTAGGATTACAGGTGTGAGCCACTGCGTCCGGCAACTTTAATTCTAAATGATTGCTCTTGCTTTGGCAGGGGAACTGGTACAAGAACATGGGGTGAGGCAGGTAAGCCAGTTAGCAGGCTGTTGCAGATATCCAGATGAGAGCTGATGATGGCTCAAAGCAGGGTGTGCATAGTGAAGATGAGTGAGAAGTTATTAGTTCAGGGATTCACTAATGGATTGGACAAAATATTTATAAGAGAAAGAAGAGTCAATGACAAATTCAAAGTATTGGACCAAGCAACTGAAATTCAAAATGGCATTGCCATCAACTGAGATGAGGAAGGCTATAGGTAGAGAAAATTTAGAGACATTCAATTTTTGATATGTTAATTTCAATTATCTGTTAGATAGCCAAGTAGGCACCTGGAAGTGAAAGCCGAGTCTGTGAGGGAGTCTAGATTGGAATGGAGGCAGGCAGTTAGGATTTGGTGGTTATTTAAAACTATGAGACAAAATGAAATGACCAACGGACTAAGCATGATCATGGACAGAAGTTGAAGGCCTGAGTCCTAGGCAGTTATAACAAAGAGATTAAGAAAAAGTTGAAGAGCCAATGAAGGAAACTGAGAACAAGCCATCACCCAGGTAGAATTAAACAACAGCGTGTTGTGTTTGGAAACCAAGAGTATACAGTTGTACACTGAATATATGCCCTTTACATAGATTCACCAGTTGTTAACATTTTGCCATGTTCACCTTATCTCCCTCTGTTGCTAAATATGTTTATATATGCATTATATCAATAGAGAGACATGTTTTACTGAACTTTGTGAAGGTAAGTTGCAGACATTCTGACACTTCACAACACTTACGGTGAACATACTAATTATATGATCAAGGGTAATTATTATCCAACTTACCTTCCAGTTAATCATTTCTCTCTTCAGCTATGTCTAGTCCATTGTCAAATCATCCATCAGGTTTTAATTAGGTTAGTATATTTTTTATTTCTAGAATTCTACTTGGTTCTTTTAAAATTTGCTGTAGTTTTATAAGTCAATGTTTATTGCAGATATTTTCAAGTATATCTTTACTATTAAGAATAGTAACCAAACTAGTATAGAATTCTTACTGGTGAGAATATTAGGCGGGGCATGGTGGTTCATGCCTGTAATCCCAGCACTTTGGAAGGCCGAGGTGGGAGGGTCACTTGAGCCTAGGAGTTGGAGACCAGCCTGGGCAACATAGCTAGACTGTGTCTCTACAAAAAAGAGAAAACTTAGCCGGGCATGGTGGCATGTGCCTGTGGTCCAGCTACTCAGGAGGCTGAGATGGGAGGATTGTTTGGGCCTGAGAGGTTGAGGTGGCAGTGAGCTGTGATCGCACCACTGCACTCCAGCCTGGGCGACAGAGTAAAACCCCGTCCAAAAAAAAAAAGTAAAGAATATTAAGTAAACTGGAGAGTATTTTTACCAGCAAACTAGTAATAATCATTTAATATATGTATTTAAGATTATAAATAGCTTAACTGTATAGCTGTATCCCACAAAGCCTTTAAAGTTGAAATATAATTCACATACCATAAAATTTACCTTTTCAAGGTATATAATTCAGTGATTTCTACTGTATTCACAAGGTTGCACAGCCATCACCGTTACCTAATTCCAGAACATTTTTGTCATCACAAAAAGGTACCTCATCCCCACTAGCAGCTGCTCCCCATACCCTCCTCCTCCAAGCCCCAGCAACCACTCATTTACTGTCTGTTTCCATGAATCTGCTTATTTTGGCTATTTCATACAAATGGAATTATATAATATAGCTTTTTGTCTTTGACTTCGTAGCATAATTTTTTGAGATTCATTCATGTTTTAGCATGTAGCTTACATTCTTTTTGAGGCTGAGTAATATCCATTGTATGGATATACCACGTTTTGTTTATCCATTCATCAATTGGTGGACATTTGGGTTGTTTACACTATTTGGCTATTGTGAATAATGGTGCTGTGAACATCTGTGTGAATGTGTTTCACTTCTCTTGGGCATATACCTAGAAGTGGAATTGCTGAGTCATATGGTAACTCTTATGTTTACCTTGCTGAAGAACTGCCAAACTATTTTCCAAAGTGGCTGTACCATTTTACCATGAGTTTTGGTATGCAGTATTCTCACTGTCTTTTGGCTCCAAATATATTCTAATTCCTATTATGAAGAAGTAGAGAGGTACATTTCCTAATTTCCATGCATATTGATAAACTAATAACAGCAAAAGTTAGTTTAGATCTTAGTTTTTGTTGATTTGGTATCTCCGCTGGTTAGTGCTCATGGTGTTGCATTTCCTTGTGTGCCTGATTATCTTTGACCATGAGCTGGTCATGATACTTGGAAAATTATTTGTATGAATAATACAAGAACCTGCTTTTTATTTCTGCCAAGTGCCTGGTGTACTCCCACATAAGTCAATTAAGGTCACGGCTTAAAGTTCTCTAGAATACCTAGGTTAATCCCAGACTTAAATTCCTCATAAGAGTTGGCTTATCTCCAATTCATTCTCACTGCATAGCTATTAGATTTCCCTTTATTGTAAGGAGCATCTCGTGTTAGACTTCCCATCTTTTATGAAGGTGATTTCTGTTCTTTCACCATCAAAATGGAAGTTGGAATTTGTTGGACTCAGCAAATGCCTTTAGGGAAAGGTGGCTTCTGTGATCATTTACCTATCAGGTGCATGTCTGAGTACCTACTATTTGTAAGGCTCTATACCATGCCCTGAGAATACAAAAGGGAATGCAAATAAACTTCTTTATAAAATAAAATAAGAATTAAATATGAAGACATCTTCCATGGGCTTTCTTTGTACGTCTGGGAAATCTGCCAGTTGATTCCTAGGGAGTTACTACTGGGATGCAGCATCCCCTTTTTGTACTGGCTGTAAAATTTCTTAGCTGTACATTGCTAAGAGTGGAGAAGGTAACAAACCTCCAGAGATAAGCATTCCTCCCTCCCCATCCCCCAACCAAAAGGTGCTGCATTGGGTATCTTGAATACTCAGAGAAACCCCACAAATAACTGAGGCAGCAACAACTATCCCTTTAAGAAACTACCTTACTTACTGTGAGCTCACTACATGCACATGGTAACCTCAGATGTTAACTAGGTTTTAGAGAGCTCATATATTTTAATGCAACCATGCAAACATTTGTTAATTAATATAATTAACAAGCACTTATTTGAGCCCTCTATTTAGCCAATTCCATTAAATGAAGAGAACAAAGTGGGCTTAAATTAAGAGTGGCTGTATTCTGATTGACTTGGTAATTATCTTAGGTTAAAAATACTTTATTAGATGTTATTCTCTTAAGTACTTTGGAACTTGAGGATCCTACTTTATAAGGCGGTTATAAAAATATTTTACAGTTTGCTTACTGTCGAATTACTGATGTGTTCATTCTTTCAATATGTATTAAGCACCTATGACGAGTAGGCAGTTTGCTAGACATTGGGGACACCATACTGAGCAGCATGGGTGTGCTCACGGCCTTCACAGCTAGTTCAGTGGAGACACAGACAGCTAAGTGGGTAGTTACCGTCAATATGTAGGTCCTATAAATTTGAGCACAGCGTGGTGTGGCAGAGCCTGATAAAGCGTGACAACCAGCTCCGATTAGGGCCTCAGGGGATGCTGCGTGGAGGAAATGAAGTCCAAATGGAATCCTGAAGGATAACTAGGAGTCAGTCCAGCAAAATGAGTTAGGGGAGAGAGAGGTTTCAAGGCAGAGAGGACAGCATGTTCAAAAGCTGGGGGCAAGAGAGAACTTGATGAGCTTGAATACAGGATGTACAAAACTCGTGGTGGGTCAGAAATTTGAATCACTGCAGTTTCAGATTTTATGCAGTGACACAGTAGGTGATGGTTAGGTGACCTGTGCAGACTGAATAAAAGAGAAAGACTGAGTGACAAGTAAATGGATAGTATTGAAAAATAGAGTGTCATAGAAATCTGGAGACTAAAGAGTTTCCAAAATCCATTCCAAATGAGTTCATTGTGACAATGGTTTGCCCTGAATATGCAAGGAGTCCCTCCTTTTGTGTGCTTTCATTTTGAAGAGAAAGGGAATACTGAGAACAACTGGGTGAATCAGTTACATATTCAATATGCTGGGGACTGGTTTTCTAGGTTTTACTTTATTTTTAATAGAGTAGATTCTGAGATGTGATAAAAGAGTTTAGATGTGTAGATCTGAGAGATTTTTATTTCTCGCAGAACACCAAGTAATTTAAGGAGACCAAGGCATATTATTGTTAAGCCAGAAGATATGTGCCACCTTTTATCAGCAGGCAGGCTTAGAAAAGAGAAAATTGGCTCGGAAGAAACTAGGTTTTCAAGATTATTTTGTTTGGTAATTTTGAATTCTGTTTTCTCACTGATGGTGCAGAAAGTTCTCAAAGATATGGTAATTATTGCAGAATTATGTCTTCAGGCATTTGCAGCTATTCGAACAGTAAAATTCCATTATAACGTACCACTGTCTATGTGTTCACTTGGGCTGCAGCTGAGAACTTGTCCCCTATACTGTATACTACATCTTTCTTGTAACACAGAACTCCTATAGCATGGAGGAGGAGACATCCCAGAACTTGAATCACAGAGGGCAAAGATAAAGAAGTATTATTGCATTATGTATGGCGGACGCCACAGGGTCAAGCTAAATCATTAAAATACTGCCCGTACATTTTTTGGTCCAATATCCTGTTGGGTCTGCGTAGAGTTCTTAAACAGTTGCACAGTCAGAAATCTGATAAATTATACTTCCTTCACCTTTCTGTTCTTATATCATGGTTCATTTATTTAACTGAAAAGCTTTCAGCACATCATAAAGGTGGTAGAAGCAATGTTGAGGAGTATGTATCAGCTTGTCTGTTGATAAGGTGAGCATTTTTTATTATTCACTATCACTGATTAAATCAACCGTCAATACAGTTAGCAGATCATCAGTCCATATTGCTGCTGAGGTGACAATTATGAAAAGTCTACTTCGTTTTTACATTTTGGGTCATCTCACAGGTTATTATTCATAAAGATTGTTCTAGTTCTGAATCTAGTAAGATGAGTCCCCCTATAGAATATTTGGGATTTAGAAAGCATTCTAATTGATTTAGCAAAAGCCTCTTGGACAGAATTAGAAGTCTAAGCTATTGGTAGCCTGGAAAATCTACCCCTTCAAAATAAAACACATGGACTTACAAAGATGAACAGAAAGGCCATTCCAGGTGGAGGGACTAGCGGGGTCTAGCAAAAGTGAGACGTGAGTGCGTCCGTCCACGCCTGCCGCAGGCCACAGGCAGCCAGACTGCCACCCAGGGATGGTGTCTGTGGGAGATGCTTTCTGAGTTCCCAAGGATGGATGAACAGCTTGGAGATATTCTTACTATTAGAAACAAACATCTCTTCAATTTCACTAATACTACTGAATGCAGCCTCTGCTCTAGGTGCTTAAGATGCATTCGTTAATTAGATACTTTTTTAAAGCCCTGCCCTTGTGGAGCTTGCATTCTCGTGGACAGGAGAGACAGAATCCACAGTAAACACAATAAATAAGTGAGTTATGTAGCATATTATTAGCAACAAACACGTGCCTTGAAGATACCAGAGCCGAGAAGGGATAGAAAGGGCTGGGCGACTGGAGGAGGCTTACGGTTTGGTAACACTTGGGTGAAGACTGAAGAAGGTAAAGAGTTTGCCATAAGAATCTCTGGGATGTGCCTTCCAGGTGGGGGGTACAGCTAACTGGCTTATAGCTGAGAGATTCACAGACCGGCAGGCGGCCAGCATGTGTGGAATGGGATGTGGCAGGAGAGGATGGCACAGAGGTAAGGGGATGGGGCTTCTAGGCCACCATAAGGCCTATGGTCCCACCCTGCGGGAAAGGGCATGCATATTAGAGCTTTTGAGCAGAAGCGTGATGTGCTCTGTGGAGTGTTTCAAAGGCTCCTACAGCTCTTGTGTTGAGAATGGACTGCAGAGACCAAGGCAGAATAGGGAGGGCGATTAGGAGACTCCTGGGTGCATGCTATGTGCCATATGTTATTTTAAAAGTACTTTACATGTATTAACTCACTCAGTCCCCACCACAATCCTTTGAGGCAGGGACTACTATTATACCTATTTTATTTTATTATACCTACTTTATAGGTATAATAGCGCCTTTAAAGGAAATTGAGGCACAGAGTCTAAGCAACTTGCCTAAGGTCACCCAGCTACTAAGTGGCAAAGTTGGGATTCAGATTCAGATAGCCCACCCTCTTAGCCACAACAGGGCATGAGAGAGAGCACACACTGGAAGAATTTCTCACATATAGATTCAAAGGGATTGAACAAATGGATGGCAGGGTTGGATGAGAATCTTGGATTCTATTTCTGGATTATACATGTACTACTTTGGACAGATGAATTATTTTGTTCAATTCCTAACAGAATGTGCCTAATAGCTTCATCGATCCCTAAAGCATGTATCGTTGCCAGGATTATCATTAACAAGATTATCATGTTATCTAAATGTCATGACATAATCACTTGCATTTGTGTAGCAATCTGTAGCTATCAAAGCACTTTTGCACACATTTTCTGTTTTGAACCCCCAACAAATCATGAGCTCATCATCTTCCTCCCAGCCTCTCCTCTGCTTTTCTCTTTCCGGTAATGGTACCAGTAGCTCCAGATGCCACTTGGGTCTTTCCTCTTCCTCTCTCCCCAACATCCGGTTCCTGGGCCCTGTTGGTCTGTTCTGTCTTCTCTGGGTCTCATTCCTGCCCCCTCTGTACCACTCACCTGTCCATCACCCTAGTTTAGGCAAATAATGACCTCACTCCTTTCTACTTGTAGTCCTTTCCCACCATGCTGCATATTACTGCTGGCAATGCTCTTGACCTGTCACCACCAAACAGACCTCCCTCGAGCAACCAGCAAGCCAAGGCCGTGGCTTGACATAAGCTAGAAGCAGTAGGGTAAGAAAGGAGAGATGGGAAAAAGTTGATAGACGTAAGAGAAGTGGAAAAGGTTCCAGGACTCAGAGATTAGTTAAAAATGGGGGTTGGCCCATCAAAAAGTAGGCGAAGGATATGAACAGACACTTCTCAAAAGAAGACATTTATGTGGCCAACAAACATATGAAAAAAAAAAGCTCATCATCACTGGTCATTAGAGAAATGCAAATCAAAACCACGATGAGATACCATCTCATGCCAGCCAGAATGGTGATCATTAAAAAGTCAAGATACAACAGATGCTGGTGAGGCTGTGGAGAAATAGAAATGCTTTTACACTGTTGGTGGGAGTGTAAATTAGTACAACCATTGGGGAAGACAGTGTGGCAATTCCTCAAGGATCTAGAACCAGAAATACCATTTGACCCAGCAATCCCATTCCTGGGTATATACCCAAAGGATTATAAATTATTCTGCTATAAAGACACATGCACACGTATGTTTATTGCAGCACTATTTACAGTAGCAAAGACTTGGAACCAACCCAAATGCCCATCAATGATACACTGGATAAAGAAACTGTGGCACATATACACCATGGAATATTATGCAGCCGTAAAAAAGAATGAGATTATGTCCTTTGCAAGGACATGGATGAAGCTGGAAGCTGTCATTTTCAGCAAACTAACACAGGAACAGAAAACCAAACACCTCATGTTCTCACTCATAAGTGGGAGTTGAACAACGAGAACACGTGGACACGGGGAGGGGAACATCACACACTACGGCCTGTTGGGGGGTGGGGAGGGGACAAGGGGAGGGAGAGCATTAGAACAAATACCTAAGGCATGCGGGGCTTAAAACCTAGAAGACCGGTTGATAGGTGCAGCAAACCATCATGGCACATGTATACCTACATAACAAGCCTGCATATTCTGCACATGTATCTCGGAACTTAAGGTAAAAGAAAAAAAAAAGAAAACCTTAAAAAAAAAATAAATGTTAAAAATGGGGTTGAAGCCAGGTGCGGTGGGGCCTGTAGTTTTAGCTACTCATGAGACTGAAGCAGTAGGATTGCTTGAGCCCAGGAGTTCAAGGCCACCCTGGATAACATAGTGAGACTCTATCTCTAAATAGGGATGAGCTCCAGAATTCTGGTGTAATAATAATAATAGTAGTTGACACTTAATGAACACTAACAATGTCGAGAGCATGTTTTAATCCTCTTAACAACCCTACTGGGAAGGTATTAGATCGTCACGTTGTATATGAGAAAACAGAGACTAAAATGAACTAAAGAACTTGTCCAGGGCCACACAGGCAGTAGTCAGGGTCAAAGCCAGACCTTGAACCATGGTCTTGCTTAGAGCTACACACTGCCTCACAGTTGGTGCCATTGGCTGGGCCAGGCAGATGGGAAGAAGGGGAATGGGTCCAGCCAGGCCATCCCTTGCTTCTGCCTTCCACCCCTGCCCTCAGTCTCATCCTGCTCTCAGGCTGCCCCAGTCCCACTGCCAGGAGCTGCTGGGCTGCAGCCACACCCCAGACCCTCTGGATCTTCTTTTGGTGGCTCCCGTTTCTGAAGAGTTGTCTGCCTCCACCCACACTCCCCAACCCCTTCCCCGCCCCTTTCATGTCAAGACCCAAATTAGCAGAGGCAGGGACAGGAGTAGAACATTTTTAGAGCTGCTTTGGAGATGAAGAGCCTGTCCCAGTTTCTCTTTCTCACCTAATCAAACCTTGAGAATGTCATGGAGCCCCCACACACTTTGATTTTAATTGGGGACTGTTGTCACTGTTTCACCCTGGGGGAGAATTCTCATTTACTACAATGGGGTCTCTGTCTCTGAAGTATGTAATATGCTCCTGAAAATCACACAGAGC
This sequence comes from Symphalangus syndactylus, assembly GCF_028878055.3. Lineage (NCBI taxonomy): Eukaryota > Metazoa > Chordata > Mammalia > Primates > Hylobatidae > Symphalangus > Symphalangus syndactylus. The sequence goes on from NC_072440.2 coordinate 20,055,708, forward strand.
AACCCAGAAATAGCCAACAGAGACTAAAGGAAAAAAAAACATACGAATTCAGGGACATAAAGCAATGATATGGCCATACTTTTTAAAAATAAACTGGGGGCACTCAGTAGTGACTCTTTAGCGGTTAGTTCCATCACCCCCGTGCTGCCGATGGGCGTCTGCTTTCCCTCCACACGCACTGTGTAGGGGAGTGGCCGGGAGGGCCACCAACCCCAAAGGAGCAGCTTCTGTTAACATAAAATCTGTTCTGTTCCACCTGTGCACCCCCTCGCCACCTACCCAAAGCTAAAAGTCACGGGGAAAAATGAGAAACAGCGCCTCACTGGATTAAGCCAAATGTGAGGGTAAACACAGCGTGAAAAGCACCAATTCCAAGGATAAAGAGAACCAGCAAAGGAGGAAAACAAGCCTGTCAACCTGCGCCAGTAAGAAGGCCAGGTTTAGCCGTTCTCACAGGAGAACAGACCTAACTCCTGGGGACCAGCAGCGCCGAGAGCTTCTCTCCATTTCACAAGGTCAGAATGGCAAGTCAGTAACAGACCCACTGCAGACAGCATCGGCTGGCAGCCGGAAAGCCTTTGGAGAAGGGACGGATGGAACCTCACTGAGAAGCTGATTGGAGGACGACAGAAGCAGGCAGGGGTGGGAGGTTGGTCTTGCTGGCAGGCAGGGAGGCATGGTCTCCAGGGGGCAGGCCCAGCAGGCTCACTGCTTCATTGTCCCCCATGGGGCTGTCAAGGAACCATTTAGCCAAAACTCTCCTGTGTTCATATGTACACGAGGAAGGGGCCCTTACAGAGGCACAGGAGCTGCACCTCCAGCCCTGTCTGTCAGATCCTCGTGTGTGCCCCAAAGTAAATAGGAGCCACCAGAAGCTGTGAGACCCGCAGGGGGATGGGCTTTCCGAACCCTCTCCACAAAGGCTGCCCAGCAGACGGGGTGGCCTTTCCACTGAGCTCTGCTCCTGACCACGTCTTGTCCTTCCCAGGGGAATTTGTCTGCGGCTCAACAGATGGGTGCCGGTGTACTCACTTGTCTGTGGGGACCACTATTGAGTGTGTTTCTGCCACCTCTGCCTCTAAATTGTCATTGCTGTATTGAGGATGGCTGCAATTATCGCCTTAACTAGCCGTGGTCCCCGTCAAGGACAGGAATAGTGTGTGGCTTAGGAACAAGGGGTCCCACAGCTCTTACCTGCTGCTTGGCGGGGGTGTGGGTGGCTGCCAAGCGCCATCCAGGGGCCTGTGGCTCTCTGCTTTATTTATTTTACTGTAGGAAGCTCTGGGAGGAAAAAGTGAACCCACAAGTTAGCGGGGTACACTGGTTGTTTGCCACTGCTCAGTCTGGCCAAGTCCCCTGGGCCTTGTGCTTCCTGACATTTGTGGAGCACTCTACAGTCGGCAAAGCACTTCCCACGTCTGCGTTTGGCCTCATTGCTCCCTGGAGAGCTAGGCAGAGGAGGAATGGGGGACTCAGAGAGGCTGGGTCACTAGCTTGAGGTCACACAGCTCTGAGCAGCAGGCTGGTGCCTCCCTCAAGATTTCTTATGCGAGCCATGTCTTAGTCATTTGTGCTGCTGTAACAAAAGGCCACTGGCTGGGTGACTTGCAGACAAGAGAAATGTAGCCCTCACAGTTCTAGAAAACTTCTCATTATAGCCTCATGAGGCGAGAAAGAAGGTGAGAGAGCTTTCTGGGGTCTCCTTTATAAGGGCACTAATCCCACATGAGGGCTCCACCCTAGTGACCTAATTACCCCCAAAGGCCCCACCTCCTAATGTCATCACATTGTAGGTTAGGGTTTCGACATCTGAATTTGGGAGGGACACATTCAGTCCATAACAGGAGGCATCCTCTCCCACTGGTTATACAGCCCCCAGCCCCCTCCCCTAGCACAGGGAAGCATCGGGATTCAGTCAGCTGCCAACAACTCAACATGGAGTCCCTGCCTTTAAAACTGTCATATGTATATATATAGTGTGTATATATATATGTGTGTATATATGTATATATATATGTGTGTATATATGTATATATGTATATATATATGTGTGTATATATGTATATATGTGTATATATATGTGTGTATATGTGTGTATGTGTGTATATGTGTATATATGTGTATATGTGTGTATATATGTGTATATATGTATATTATATATGTATATATATACATATATATGTGTATATATACACACACACACATACATATATGTGTATATATATGTATGTGTATATATATATATTTTTTTTCTTTGAGATGGAGTCTCGCTCTGTCACCCAGCGTGGAGTGCAGTGGTGTGATCTCGGCTCACTGCAAGCTCCACCTTCCGGGGTTCAGGCCATTCTCCTGCCTCAGCCTGCTGAGTAGCTGGGACTACAGGTGCCCACCACCATGCCTGGCTAATTGTTTTTGTTTTTTTTTTTTTTGTATTTTTTAGTAGAGACGGGGTTTCACCGTGTTAGCCAGTATGGTCTCGATCTCCTGACCTTGTGATCTGCCTGCCTTGGCCTCCTGAAGTGCTGGGATTACAGGCGTGAGCCACCGCGCCCAGCCTCTATATTCTTAATCTCGTAGATTAGCTTTGTTTAAGCTATCAACATATTTCATCATCTCTAATATATGGAAATTAGTGTTTTCATGTGGCTCATTAATCTGGGCTTCTTCCTCTAAGAAGGTCAAAGTTATTGGAAATGATGTTACACAAAACCAGGACCCTTCAGAGTCTGCAGATGAGCCAAAGCAGGAGGGTGGTTATCACTGATTTCGTCTAGACACCTAAATGACAATCGGTAAGAGGGTGAATTTCAGTGGCTAATCTGCTGCAGTTTGCAGCGATGCTGTTCCACTGTTTACCATTAGAGCATAGCAGTGTTTGCCACTTTCTTAGCATGTGACCATTACCACATGGAAAAATAAATACAGATGCTTCAATATTAATAGACAATTAATTCATTAAAATTGCAAATGTTAAAGAGTTTGTAAATAACCTTGGGAGTGGGACAGGGTTGGGAGTGAGCACGTGTCTTTCCCCGTGATTTCTCTCTGGAGGAATGCCCAGGTCTCCAGGCCTTGCGGAGTGTTCATCTATCCCTTGGGCAACACAGCGGCACTTACAATGTGATACGATAAGAACACGATCTTTACCACAGCTCTTTGGGGACAGAGGCGGGGGACGGGGGGCGACTTCCAGTGGGAATACTCGTGTTACCAGAGACATCACCAAAGCCCTCGGCCAGAAGCTGAGCTCTTCTGTTTGCTAGAGGGCTCTGGTTTTGCAGAAGAAGAGGGCTGTTGTCACTGGGAACCAAGATGAGGGGTTCCAACAGCAGAGGGGAACCAAGTGCACCACGATGGCCTCTGTGCTAGTTCCCTGGGGCTGCCCTAACAGGGAGCCACAGACTGGGTGACTTAAAATACCAGTAGCTGATGGTCTCCCAGTTCTGGGAGCCTGAGATACAGGCATCAGCAGGCTTGGTTCCCTCTGAGGGTGTGAGGGAGAATGCAGCACAGGCCCCCTTTCTGTTGCCACTCTCCTGGTGGCGGCTGCAGTCCGTGACATGCCTTGGCCTGTGAGTGCACCGCCCAGTCCTCTGCCTGGCCCCAGCCTTCTCCCGGTGCCTCTCCACATCATTCCCTAAGCACGTGGCAGTCTCTGCCTCCAAATTTCCCTTTTACAACAGCACCAGGAGATTGACTTAGGGCTCACCCCATGACCACATCTTCATTTTATTACCCTTATAAAGACCCTGTTTCCAAACAAGGTCACGTGCAGAGGCACCTGGGGTTGGGACTCCAGCATATCTTTTCTGAGGAACACAGTTTGACCTGTAACCCTTTTCCCACAGGCAGCCTCTCCTCCACTCAGATGTGAACAAATACTTCAATAAAAGCAGGCACCTCCCCCGGGAACTCACTGGGCTTGGCCCAGTTCTGATCCCAGGAGAACTCAGTGTAACCCAAAGCCAGCCCTTCTGTGTGGCCTGTCACCATTAGGAAACTACACACAGGTGTGGGAGGCACTTGCTTCTGGAAGCCACAGTTCTTGGGATCAGATAGTCCTGGTTTGAGCCCAGGCCCTGACCCTTCCTGGCTCTGCAACCCCAGACCATACTCCGCCTTTCCAGGCCTGTTCCTTCGACTGCCTCAGAAAGTCATCATACCCACCTTGCCTGGTTACTGTGAGAATTAAAGGAAATCATGCTTACAAGATGCCCTGCACATAGTAGATGCTCAAAAAATATTAGTTGCCTTCTCCCTTCTCCATGATTCCCACGTCTCGCATAGTCCTGGGATTTTAGGCTGACCTGACACTGTTAGACGATTCTGCAACACCATATGCTGCTCCAGCTGAATTCGCGGTTCCATTAATTGACAAGGAGGAGCATTTTTCGGTGCCTGGCTTTTTGGCATACACCAAGGGTACCAAGCCGCTGATGTGCTGCCTTCTTTGAAAAGGATATAGGCCAAACCCCAGGCCTGTAACTGATTGACTGTCGCAGTGTCTCTCCAGGTCCCACCTTGCGTGGGCCTTTGTGTCTGCCATACAGAAATCAATTGCCCTGCTCCAGGGAGCCTGCACCCCAAGGAGTAGCATTCAGAAGAGAACAGCTGTGCCAGGGCAGCGTCCCTCTGGTCAGGGGCTCTAACAGACTCTCACCTCCCAACACCCCCCTCAGGGCAGATGAGGCTGTCACCTGCTTCAAAATGATGCTTGTTGGGAGGGCTGCCCTTTGCTGGGGTCACCGCCACCTCACTTTTGTAGGTTCAGAAATGCTCACTTTATCAGCCTTTCCAGAGGGGCTCAAGCCCAAAGAGTGTGTATTAGAATAGCCCAGACCCGAAGACCACTTCACAGGCCAGGGAAGCTTCTAACTCCAGACTCTCCAGGATCTGTTCATTTGTTTATTTAGTCACTCATTCAGTGCACACCATGGAGGGCTAAGCACTTCCCCATGTTAACTCACTTAATCCTAAACATAACGCAGACAGGTGTTGTCAGCTTCCCTCTTACAGATGGGGAAACTGACGTTTGAAGGTGAAGTGATTTTCCCACATGCCTGCTCTTGTGGCGAGCACAGGATAAAGTCAGGAAGAGCACGGGAGACCAGGGAGAAAAGCCGTGGGAAAAGGAGACTGGGTGGCGGGTGGGGGGCGGGGTTCGGGCCGACTGAAAACCTTGGGGGCACCTGTTCAGCAGGACAATACATGAGTGTTTTAGGGACTATTAACTGCTGCCCAGCATCTTCCCACCTCTTTAAGGCATCTCTAGCTAACCACAGATGTGTCCCCCAGAAAGCATGCGCTTCTTAAAATCCTTAAGCCAATGCATTCATCAGCTTTTGCGAAGTTATGGTCTGGGAGCAAGCCCGATCCCCAGCGGCTTATAGCACTCACGGTTTGTTTCTCACTCGGGGTAAACATCAGCTGCTTCGGATGAGGCTCTGATTCACATCTCCATCTTTCCGGGATCCGGGCTAAAGGAGTGGCCACGTTCTCATGGCAGAGGAGAAAGAACAACGGCAGGACCGCACGACGACTTTTAAAACTTCTTGCAAGTGTTGCTTCTCTCATATTTTCTTGGCCAAAGTGAGCCATGTGGCCAAGCCTGCTGTCACCGGGGCAGAAAATAATTGGCAATATAAACTACAGTCACAGGTTATTGATACTGCTGGTCTCCATTTTCTAGTTCACAAAATGGAAAGAATATCAGTTCCCTCTTAATGAGGCACTTACAAAGATTAAATGCAATATGGCCGGCAGCACAGTACATTGTAAATTGACTTACAATTTCCTAGTGCCTAGCACAGGGGCTGGCATAGAGTGGGTGCTCAATAGACATTTGTGGAACTTTATTCATCAACAAATATGTACTGCACACCTGCTCTGTGCCAGGAACTATTCTAGGCTATTCTAGGCTAGCTTTTAGGATCTAATAGAGAACAAGACAAGCAAGATCTCTATTCTCATGGACCTCACGTTCCAGTTAGTGGGAAACAGACAGCAGACAGCTAAGAACTTCAGAGAGTGGTAAGAGCTGTCAAGAAAATGAAGCAGAATTAATAAGAAACAGGGTAGAGAGTAAAACTAATCTGGCCAGGCACAGTGGCTCATGCCTGTAATCCCAGCACTTTGGGATGGATTGCTTGAGCCCAGGAGTTCAAACCCAGCCTGGGCAACACTGAGAAACCCTATCTTTACAAAAAAAAACATACAAAAATTAGCCAGGCATGATGGTACATGCCTGTAGTCCCAGCTACTCAGGAGGCTGAGGCAGGAGGATCACCTGAGAAGGGGAGGTTGAGGCTGCAGTGAACCATGATCACGCCACTGCACTGCAGCCTGGGCAGCAGAGTGAGACCCTGTCTCAAATAAGACTAATCAAGAAAGACTCCTCCAGATAGGTAACTTTGAGCTGAGATCTGCATGATGAGGAGCCAGTCTTGAAAAGATAAAAGGTAACTGCATCCTGGGCAGAAAGAGGATGCTGTGTGCAAAGGCCCCGAGGCCAGGACGAGTTTAGGAAGGTTACTCAGGCAGGGAGTCCCGAGCACACGGCAGAGCCACACAGAAGGACGTCGGAGGCCTGGATGAGTTTAGGAAGGCCACTCAGGCAGGGGAGTCCAGAGCACATGGCAGAGCCACACAGAAGGACATCAGAGAAGCAGGCAGGGACACTCATCCCTTTTCTAGTCTCTTGCTGTCCTTTCTAGCACATAAGTCCTTTAAGGACAGGGTCACCAGAACCTAGCGCAGTGCCTGGAGCATCCCAAACATCTGGGAAACACCTGCTGGGGAAAGAATTCCATCAGGGTGGGATAATGGCCACACCAGAGACAGAGCTGCCCGTCCCCTAGAGGGGGCTTCTGAAGCTCTGACCCATTCTCTCCTTCTCATTCTCCTTCTGAATTCCGTGTCTCCTAGAAACTTCTCTCACTCCATGACATCAGCATCACTTGGTGACATATTACAATTTCCAAAATTACAGCTGATTTTATATTACATTGCACAGTGGCTGCTTTCTAACAACCTAGAGAAAAAGCCTCTCTTACAAATAAGCTCTCTCCAAATCACAGTGTGGGATGGGCTACAGCTAATTCCATCCATTGTATACTGATTGCCTTCAGCTCTGCCTCCAAACCATGGCAGCTGCTGACCTTGGCTGGATTTCAGGGTGACCTTCACTTTGACGACGTGGATCTTTCTCCCCGCACACAGTGGAGTCACGTCGTAAGCACACCTAACTCCATATGCATACTTCAGTGATACCTGCCTGCAAAAGAGAAGGAGAGAGTGATTTTAATACACCAGTGAATGCATGCCACAGAAAGCCGAACCGGAAGGTGTGACTCAGGGTTCCGCAGGGCCCTGCTGCCTCTCCTGGTGTGAGCATCCCTCCTTCCTCAGTCTGCAAGATCCTTGTGTTTAAAGCTCTGGGAGGTTTGAAGACACCTGTTCTGCATGGAGACGCATTCAGTGCCCACGTGAAGGACAAGTGGCTCTGGCTGGACTGTTGAGAGCCAGGACGGCAGTCTCAGCGTGAGGCTTAAGGGGGCTGGGGGGAAGGGCAGGGAGCCATCACTATAGCTTGCAGCTGAGTCATGTCTGCTATTCGGGTTCACTTCAGAGCAAGTCCCTGAGCCACTTGTGCAGAGACAGGTGGTGGGGAGACAGGAGGAAGCCTGTGTCTTTAGCTGGGAGTCCAAAGACCTAGACGCTGGCCTTGGCTTGGCATGGGCCAAGGGACCCTGCTGTACATGAGGGCCTGTGGGGGGTGGGCTCAGACCCTCTGTGGGCCCTTCCAACTCTGTCTTTTCTGTGATTCTGCAGGGAGGTGTTCGGAAATAGGCAGGAAAATGTAGGCCTGCTGTAGGAAGGTGCCGAACTACAGGTGATCTTTCCCCTGACTGGCTAGTGGGTGGAGACCACCTCTGGGTCAAAGGAGGCATGGAAGTTTGCCCGCCAGGTCCTCCTCAGCAAAACTGGGAGGAATTAGCACCCACCCAAAGAGGAATCGAACAATTCCCAACACGCCTTCAAGAGGGGCCGCTTCTGAAGTCTGTTCCGCAGAGGACAGGCCAGTGATGGTGAAGCCAGCCACCTTCCTGGCTCAGGAGCTCCTCCTCACCCACGGCCTCTGTTAGCATCCCACGTCCTAGAAACGGCGAAAGCAGAGCTGAGGGGGCAAGGAGTTGGGGCCAAGCAGGGCCAGGGCCCAGCAGAAACATTAGGAAGTGTCTCAAGCCTCAGGTGGGGCAGGGCATGGTCCCTCCTGCCCGAGTTCTCTTGTTAGCAGATGGAAGGTCTTGGCTGTGAGTTGTCCAGGTTCTTGGCATGTTGAACAAAGAATTGAACAAAACGCACAAACAATGCAACAAAAGAACAGAGTAAGGAAGGCACAGATGCATCGAAGCCCAAAAGTACAACCCACAGAGCAGGAGCAGACTGGAGCAAGCAGCTCAAGAGCCGCTATTAGGGTTTTATTGAGCTACAAATGTTTGGTAACACCCCTAGGTGCCCTTTAGAGGCCTCCAATTGGTTATACCCTATGAAGGATTGGCCTGCGACCAATCAGAGGCTGAAGTGGAGACTTGGCTTGCAGCCACTCAGAGGCTGAGGTGGAAACTTCTGCCTTGTTATGACAGGAGGGAGGGTGTGGCCTGTGTGCTGCCCAATCTTGCCTAGAACTGGCTGCACCTGTTGTTCTTTTGCTTCTGCCTTAACCCTTGGTTACCCTAATTCCCTAATTCTCCTGCCTTTTTCTGGGAAAGGGAGTGTTGGGAGCAGGTGGGGTGAGGTGAGGGAGAGGCAGGCCTACGGTGGCCAGAAATGGCTCCCCGCAGAGGCTGCAAGACTGGCCCAAGCACCAGGTCAAGAATGCCAAATGATTCCACCAGGGCTGGAAGGGGGCTAGGGACTGCAGAGCAGCATGGCTGGAGGGTGAGCCTGGAGCGAGGGTGCACCTGGAGTGAGGGTGACCCAGCCCAGAGCCCTCCCGAGGGGCTGCTCTTATGGCCATGTGGTGGTGGGCCCAAGCCATAAAAGCAACAGAGAATCCAAGCGGGCAGGGGACTTGGGACAGAACTAAGGTTTCCCAAGCACCTACACTGTGGGAGGCACCATACGGAGGAGATTCAATTCCATGATTCGTGGACCCACGTGGTCCAGTCTCTGAATAGAGTCACAGATAAGAAGTTCAATCCAAATTGTCAGAAGTGATAATAAAGGAATTCTCATTCTTACCCTGACTTCTCTTTAGGCAGATGCAGCTGTTCTTTCTGGGCTTTGGAGATCCCGTTCTCCCATCCACACTGCTCCTGGGCTGCCCATTTGCCAAAGCCCCACCACCCCCCAAGTCTCCACCTCAACCTTTAGGCTTCAGCCGCACCCGTCTTCCTCCTGCTCAGCTGGATTCAGAAGGGCAGGCCCGGAGCCCTGAAGACTGGAGACTGGGGTGAGGCCGCCCAATGCCGGGCCCAGGTGGGCTCCATCATCGCATGGGGGCTGGGAGAGCCGAGAGCAGGCAGGTGCAGGCCCTGATCCAGGGCTACCAGTGGGAGAGGAGAGGGACAGCAGCAGGCGGAAGGTGGGCACGGTCACCCCTGGCCCGTTTGTGAGCCTGTAAGGTGCCGCCTTCCCCAGCTATGGTGAGGAAACTAGGTGCAGAGAGGTTAGGAGTGGCCCAAGATTACCCAGCCAGCGAGAGTGAGCATCAGGAATTGAACTCGGGTCTGTCTGAAGCCAAGGGTGTCTTCCTGAAACGTCATTATCTACACGTCCTATCAGAGAAGAGATGCAGAGAGAAGGAAGCTAGAGCTTAAGGGGTGTGTGTGTGTGTGTGTGTGTGTGTGTGTGTGTGTGTGTCAGGTGGGTGGGGTGGAGGGGAGCATGAAGAAGATGAGACAAGGTCATCACAAAGGATAAGGATGCCAGGCTCGGTGGCTCACACCTGTAATCCCAGCATTTTGGGAAGCCGAAGCAGGTGGGTCACTTGAAATCAGGCGTTTGAGACCAGCCTGGCCAACATGATGAAACCCCGTCTCTACTGAAAATACAAAAATTAGCTGGGCATGGTGATATGTGCCTGTGGTCCCAGCTACTTGGGAGGCTAAGGCAAGAGAATCACTTGAACCCGGGAGGCAGAGGTTGCAGAGAGCTGAGATCGTGCCATTGCACTCCAGCCTGGGCCACAGAGTGAGACCCCATCTCAAAAGAAAGATGGAGTTGCTGAGGGAAGGGGAACGAGGTTGAGGGAAAGAGAAAAGAAAGACATTTGGAAGCATAAACCTCAATGCCAGACATTTAGAAACTGTTTGAGGTTGTCAGGATCTTTCGCAGAGATTTTTTTTTTAAGCCATGGTAGCCAACCTATGGTATAGCTTTGGGACAGGGACAGGGACACCAAAACGGAACCAATCAAATGGGCACCCCACCCTTGAATGTGTTCCCAGAAACCTCCCAACCACCCGGCAGGCCCTGAGGTCCGTGGAATGGTTTAAAAACCAGTGTTCATGTCACAGTTTAAAGACCCAGCACATTCCATCTGTAGCTGTGCACCATGATGGCTTGCTATCAGGCTCTAGGGCCCAAGTCTATTAAAATTCTGGTGCTTCTGTGGCTTTGGGATTGGATAATGATAGAAACCTTGGCAGAGGAAGGAAAAACGGAAAGACAATCAGTGCACCAGGAAGCCAGTGCAGCCCGCACAGCCACAGTGCGGGTCTGCTCCGGGCCTTTTGTCCTGACAGGAAGGGGATGCATCCCACGGCCACGGCTGATTCTTGGAATGGTGTTGAAGATGGGAGTGACAACAACAATGATGAGACATTCATGTTTTCTGTTTGTAATTTACATTTGTGTTTTGTGTGTGTAATTTACATCTGCAGAGGGCTTGATGTCTCACAAAGCACACCATACACAATTCCCTCTCCATCCTAACAACAACCCAGTGAAGCAAGCTGGGAAACTCCCATCGTAGGCACAAGTGCCTGGTTCTCTTTCTCCCAGGGACAAGGCAAAATGGCGCTCCCCATCCCCTGGAAGTTAGGCATGGCCATGTCACTTAAAGGATGCGGCTGAAGCCTTTCCGCTACAAGTCACTTGTTGCCTGCCCTGGTGTGGCCCAGGTCCCAGAAGGAGGACCCCCGGAACAGGGTCCCCAGTTAGCCAGCAGTGGGTATAGCATGAATGTGTGTTACTGCAGCAAAACCCAGCCATACTCATGGGTACAGAAATTATCACCATTTTCAAAATGAGTCAATGCTTAACCCAAGGCCTCCTAGATACAAGCTTGGAACAGAATCTAGGTCTTTTGCTCCTTAGACTAAAGGCTGGCACTATAATAAGTTGGAAAGGACTTTACCATAGGCAGAGCAAGGATTGAAGCCACATAGCCTCTACCTGTTAAGGCTGATGACCTTGACCTAGGGCAAGCTATCTTAGCCTTTGGGAGTATTGCATTGCTCATCTGAAAAACAGAGGAGCTGCTAACCATGCACAGGGCGGTGGGGGAACTTCAGACAGAGGACAAGTGCAAAGCCTTCTCTACACCAGGCACTCCCTAAGTGCTCTGCCCCCGGGGCCCGGGGCTGGCTACTCTCCTGTGCCACGGAGTCGCAGAGGTTTGCATACAGCTTGGGAAGTTTGAAGATGATTTAGGGTTCCCTGAGCTTCCTGGCTGAATTGTTCTTCCTTCTGCCCTCAGCTAAGTGGATTCTTTATTCCCGTCTGGGCTTGGAATCTGGAAAGTGTCTCCTTTGTATCCAATTAGAACATTTTTCATTTCAAAACGTATTGTTGTCCAGGGACAATGGCATAAAGCAGAGCTTAGCTGGCTCCTGAGAATAGAAGCAGACAGTGAAAGGGCTTCCTGAGAACAGTGGCACCCTCTCGGCTCTGCACCAACAGAGCTGGCACCCAGGTGTCAGCAGGAGAGCCCTTGTCATTAATTTTTAAATTTGCTATTTCCACGCATTTAGGCATGGGGCTGAAGTTCCAGTTGGTTTTGACCTTTAAAAATGTTACAGGCAATATCAGCCTTTCTCCAACGTGAAGGACACTGACTCGGAGGCTATAAAAACCCCAGCCTCGCAGGCTGGCACCTTCCCTTCTGTTTCCTCTCTTTTCCCTGCATTTCACTTGTCATCTATATAAAGGAAATCCACACACACACAGACTTATTTTTTTTCCTGGAATGAGGTGTATGTTTCCATCCCTGCATTTTCCATTCCCAAAGTGGCTGTCACACATTTTTTTTATTGTGGTAAAATATACCTCACGTAGAATTTACCGTCGTGACCGGTTGTGAGCACGCAATTCTGTGGTAGTAAGTCCATTCCCATTGATATGCAGCCGTCGTCAACACCCCTCTGCGGAACCTTCTCATCCTCCGCCACTGAAACTCTGCACCCATGAAACACTAACTCTCTGTTCCCCCTGGCCCAGCCCCTGGTAACCCCATCTACTTCTTGTTTGACTTTGACACTCTAGACCCCCTCATCTAAGTGAGTATTTGTATTCCGTGTATTTGCCTTTATTTGTCTCTATTTCCCAGTATTTGTCTTTCCGTAACTGGCATTACGTCCTCAAGGTCCATCCAAGGTCGTGGGATATGTCAGAATGTCCCTCCTTTTTAATGCTGAATGCTATTCTGTCATATGGATATCTCACATATGTTTTAAATGGGGAAAGATCCTCAATGGCTAGTAGTGAAACACTGGTTTTCCCCTTTAGAAGGTGTTTTCTCCACGCATTATTTCATTTGATCCCCAGCAAGGTTTGGAGGTAAACGCAATTACCCCAGTTCATTTGGGAGGGACCAAGTCTCTGAGAAGCTACGAGGCTGTCCTGGGCCACATGCCAGGTAGAACAGCAGGGCTCAGACCCATGGCGTCTCACCAGAGCCCTGGTCCTTCCAGCCCCCGTCCCATGACACCCCCGTCTCAAATGTTAAAAACAGAACTTAGTCTTTGTTCAGGCTAATGTTTGCTTGTCCATTTTCTTTCACTCCCCACTTACATCCATTAGTCAGAGGCTTCCAGCAGGGGCCCAGATAAGGTCAGGGTGGAGAGAGAATCTGGTTTCAAAAGAACCCACAAAAAGAGACAGGAAAAAACGCCACCCCAATCCCAGTCCCCTCCAACCACAGTGAACCACCAAGGCTGTGCCTTTTGGTCTTTTTCATAAGATAAAATCAAAATGATAGAAAAGGTACAGAAGGAAATCTCGTATTTGCATTTAAGGCCACTGGTGATGCAAACTGACCCAGATTAGACTACGTCTGGAACGGAACCAAACCTGCCGGGGGCAGAGCAAGCCAGGGAAGTGACAGAGCCATTGGTGGCCAGGCACCAACTGGGGGATGGGGCCACCTGACAGTCAGTAGGTGGGGCACCCTGTCAGGAGCCCCATCCAGCGTCTCCACTCTTCACAGCAACCTACAAGGGAGGGGAGCTGCCCCCACCCTCCCCATCACACCCTTCCCATCACGCACTTCACCGCCACATGGCTAGAGGATGTGGCATGAGGAGGTGGGATGGAAGAAGAAAAGTGAAACCAATCTAGAAGTCCAGCTTCAGGGCAGGGGGCTTTTGACAAGGCCCAGACTTGGGCTCCTTCTACTGCTGCCACCACGGTGGTCTTGGGGACCCCTCCTCAGGGACCAAGGCCTCAGAATGTTGCCCACCCTGTGCTCTGTCCTGGGCCACTTTCGGGTAGGAAGCTAGTGACTGCAGGGGCCGTTCTGGGAAGCAGGCAGGTGCCACCTTCTACAAGGCCCAGGAGGACCACCAACAAGCCTAGGCATTTGAACTTTCTCCTGTAGGTAAGGGGGCTCCAGAAAATGTCTGTACTGAGGAGAGGCAAGGGGTGTGTCAGCACCTGCTGGGCAGACCCAGGGGAATAGGGAAGAGAGATGGAGTTGGGGTGGTGGCCCAGGAAGCCCTAGGAATGCTGAATGCAAACTGACCCAGTCCACCCTGGGCAGGGAGTGTGAGCAGAGATGCAGATCAGCACGGAGTGCTTCTTGGGAACAGCCATGTCCTTGGTGGCCGCAGGCCCTCAGAGAGGCAGATTCGTTACAGCCGCGGTGTGCCTGGACTGGAGAGGCTCCATGCACTCCAGTGATAGAAGGCTGGCTTCTCACTGCCCGTAAAATACCACAGTGAGGAACTGAGGGGCCCTTTTTTTTTAGACAGGGTCTCTGTCACTCAGGCTAGAGAGCAGTGGCACAATCACAGTCCACCACAGCCTAGACCTCCCGGGCTTGGGTGATCCTCCAACCCCAGCCTCTCAAGTAGCTGGGACCACAGGCGTGCACCATCAAGCCCAGCTCATTTTTATATTTTTAGTAGAGACAGGGTTTCACCATGCTGCTGCCCAGGCTGGTCTCAAACTCCTGGTCTCAGCGATCCTCCCACCTCGGCCTCCCAAAGTGCTGGGATTACAGGCTGAGCCACGGTGCCCGGCTGGAACTGGGGGCTCTTGAATGAAGCAGAAAGACCTGTCTGGCCTGGTCCGGGCCTTCCAAACGAGCTTCAAGGTATCATTTACACCATCAATAGAGGCTTACACTTCTGATGCTAGAGATTTCCTTTCCAAGCACCAGTCTTCAGAGGTAGCATCCAGCTTGGCTCCCTCTTGCTGGCTGTGTGACCTTAAGCTCTCTGAGCCTTGGTTTTGATACAGAAATTACGGCTTTCCTTAATAAGACCTTCCAAGTTGGCAGCAAAGAGACACTGCTGGCGGGGGTGGGGCAGCTCTCCTCCACAGTTCACCTTGGGAGTGGCTGGCTGACCCAGCCACCACAGGCACGCTGCCCTCAAAGATACATGGTCCCCCGTTTTTGTTTTTGTTTTTTTGAGACGGAGTTTTGCTCTTGTCGCCCAGCTGGAGTACAGTGGTGCGATCTTGGCTCACTGCAACCTCCTTAGCCTCCCAACTAGCTGGGATTACGGGCATCTGCCACCACGCCCAGCTAATTTTTGTTTCTTCAGTAGAGACGGGGTTTCACCATGTTGGCTAGGCTGGTCTCAAACTGCTGACCTCAGGTGATCCACCCACCTCAGCCTCCCAAAGTGCTGGGATTACAGGCGTGAGCCACTGTGCCCGGCCCACGGTCCCATTTTACTGCTGGTGAGAGGTGGACACTTGCCCTTTACCCCAGAGAGTATGCTGGGATGACATCGTTGTCAAGTAAATATAAGCATCAAGGGTGCCCTCAATGAATGGACCCATGTTATGCCACACAGCCCGATCTCTGGGGTTGAACAAGGTTGTCCCACCAAGACGCCGCCCTTGCCTGATTCTGAATCAGTCAGAGGCCCCCAAAAGGTCTGCAGCATGGCTGATAGCCAGGCCGGCCCCTGTGATCACATTCATTCACTCACATTCATTTATTGGAGGAATAATCCTGTTCCCAGGCCCTGTTCTATTTGAACACACTCCTAAGGAAAAGCGGCCCAGAGGTGTTCTTGAGCCAGCTCACGTGGACTCCAGGGTCTGACAGAGTGCGCCTGGGTGCAGTGACTTCACCTCGGCAGCTAGAGACTGGCCATGGTGGGATTCTTTACTCCAGGGAAGCCGGTCAACACCACATATAAGGGCTTCTTTTTCTCCTCAAAGAGCCAGTGGTTAAACCAGTGCACCAATGGTTAATCCGACCTCCCTATCCCATAACCTAGCAATTGCACCTCTGGGTGTCTACCTAAGAGAAAAGAGTCCATATATCCAACCAAAGACAAGTGCAAGAATGCTCAGGGCAGCTGTATTCAAAGTCAACAGAGAATGGAAACAAGCCATATGCCCACCAACAGGAGGAAGGGTGAGCAGTGTTACACCCGCACAATGAAGAGCTCCTCAGAGATAGAGAAGGGAGCTATTGATCCACATGACGGCACGGCCGACTCTCACAGACACTGCGCTGAGTGAAAGAAGCCAGGCACAAAAGCCTGCATTGTGTGATTTGCTGCATACAAAGTTCAAGAACAGGCAAAACTAGTGTACAGTGAGAGAGACCAAAACGTGGCTACCTCTGGGGAAGGGGCTGGGATTGACTGGGAGGGGCAAGAGGAGGCCTTCTTTCTGGGGGGCTATTCCGTATCTTGAACAAGGGTGTGCGCATATGGAAAAGTTAATCAGGCTGTGCATTTGAGATTTGTTCGTTTTGCACTTCACACTGCTTGCTGCACATATTATGTACCTCTATTAAACAGTAAAGACAAAGTGTGTGCATGTGTGTGCGTGTATCTGTCTGTCTGTCTTCCAGGAAGTCCCTTCCTTCTTCCTAGCTCACTGCCCAGCTCAGTCCCCAGCTTCTAGCAGCTCACATCTTCCTTAACATGAAGACCCAGGAAATACCAGCTCTTGAGTTCCAATTCCTGAGTTCCGGCTGTCCGAGGCCTCCCCCGCCCCCTGGCCCTAGACAATCGCCTTTAGAAAGACCGTGCGTGAAAACTGAGTTGACTGTTGAACAAGGCTGTCCCACCAACATGCCGCCCCTGCCTGATTCTGAATCCTGGAGTCAGTCCAGAGACCCACGAAGGGTCCCCAACATGGCTGATAGCCAGGCCAGCCCCTGTTATCACATTCATTCACTCACATCCATTTATTCAAAAGCGCAGGTGAGGCCCCGGGCCAGGGTGGGCATGAGGATGGAAGGGCCCAGAGTGAGGCGGGATGTGGCGGCAGCGGTGCGGATGTGGTGCCTTCAGGGCTTGGCATCTGGTAGGATCAGGCAGGGGAAGGACTTGGTGACAACTGGGGACCGGAAGGGTGGTCACGCATCTGCCAGAAGTCAGGTGAGGCACAGGCGGTTGTCGGCTTTGGCTGCCTCCGGCGCTGCCCAGCTCTAATTTCCAGCCAGGAGGGGGGAACTGCAGGAGTCAGAACAGTAACAAGGAGAGTTACCCACGTTTGACAAGTGAGGAAACTGAGGCTCGGGGTGGGGAAGAAACTTTCCCAGGTTCACCCAGCTAGAAATTTCAGGCCTGGAATCTGTACCTGCTTATTTTGTCTAGGAGTTGGGAGGCTCTGGGGAGGGCAGGCTGGGGTCTGCAGTAGAGGTCTGCACGGGCCCTGGCGGGTTGGCAGGAAGCGCCAGGACATGGGTCGGGAGCATGGAGAGGCTGGTGTGCCAGGGTCTGACGTAAAAGACTCCACCAGGTCCATCACTGTCTGTATCAGCCCCAGGGACTCCCAAGACTTGGAGTCTTGACAAGCTCAAGACAAGGCAGAGTGAGTGGAGAGCCAGCTGTGTCCCCAGCATCCGGGCCCCTCGCGAGCTGCCGCCGAGACTGCTCCAGGGCCAGGAGGTGGCAGGTCTGGGGCAGCGTCCCAGCTGGGCCCCTGCCTACTGTGAGACCATGGGCAAGCCACCTTCTCTTCCTCGTCTGTAAAATGGGGACAGTGACCCCCGTTTGGGTTTGGATTAAGAGATATAATGTTTATAAAACGCCAGGCAGTTTTAGGGTGTGTGAAAACACAGTAGCGACTCCAGAACTCTTCACTGAATATATTTAATCCAACCAAGCCCACCCAGCAAAGGAGTATGAAGGCTGACTGCTTCTGCTGGAGCACGTGGCAGCGTCACTGGGGTAGGGATGGGGGGTGGGGGGACAGCAGAGGGAAGGGGATGGCCCCACAGCCGTCGGACAGGAACTCTTGAAGGCCCTGAAGAATAAGCTGTACTCAGGTTTATACCGCTTTCCAGCTACTTTTATTTTATTTTATTTTGAGACGGAGTCTTGCTCTGTCACCCAGGCTGGAGTGCAGTGGCGCGATCTCGGCTCACGCTTCGCAGCTACTTTTATTAAAAATCATGAATTCTGGTCAGGGACATGGTCTGCCTCAAATCCTAAAAAGCTGCCAGGCACAGTGGCTCACTCCTATTATCCTAGCACTTTGGGAGGCCGAGGCAAGAAGATCACATGAGACCAGGAGTGTGAGACAAGCCTGGGCAATAGAGTAAGAACCCCATCTCTATAGAAAATTTTAAAAATAAAAGATTTAGCCAGTCGTGGCAGTGCTCACCTGTAGTCCCAGCTATTTGGGAGGCTGGGGCGATAGAATTGCTGGAGTCTAGGAGTTCAAAGCTGCAGTGAGCCATGATCGCACCACTACAGTCCAGCCTGGGCAGCAGAGCAAGACCCTGCCTCAAAATCAAATAAATAAACGTCATGAATTTACGAAGTTCTTTGAAATGAATCCAGTCCTGCCAGTGTACGCACTTCTTCTCTTCCACAGCTGGGAAGGGGTGGTCTCTGAACAGCTGAGCCCACCCCTAGATGCCCAGCTGAGGAGTGCAGCCCCCAGCCTCTCGGCTACACCCTTTCTAAGCCCACTTCTGCGACCTCGTCTACGGCACAGGTGGGGAAATGTCCACGCTTCCTGTGGGCCCAGCTGGGGTGGAGGTTGGTATTTCACAGAAATACAGAGAGAACAGCCAGGCCCGGTCCCACTCCTCCACCCTTGCTTCCTCAGGACACCTCCCTTCTCAAGGGTGTGCAGTGATCAAATGCACAATGCCCCGTGCCTCTGCCTGGCAAAGACACCTTTAGAGGAAACAGCACATCTTTTTACAGCACCACCACCTCCCAGGTGTACAGGGCATTCCCTTAGGCTCAGGCTGAGCAGGACACAGACCCCACTAAGCAGGCCTGAGTGGGCATCAGGGGCAGCCTGCTCTGCGCTGCTCAGTCACAGAGGTGCCAGTGAGGACTCACGGCCCCAGAAGCCTCACTGGTATCCACAGTGAGTCTCGGGCTCTCAGCCACCCTGAAGAATAGCATGGACAGGGACTACGCAGTCCTGAGCCCAAACTCCCCTCTGCTACTACCGGCTGGATCACCTGGACTTGCTCGAACCTGAGTTTCCTTGTCTGTAAGATGGGATCATCGCCTCGCTTGTGGCGCACGATCTTTAGAGGTGCCGGTGAGAGTCGGTGGAAACGGCCTCCCACCAAGCCAGATAAGCCAGGGCTATGCCACACACTGCAGCACTCACAGCCTTTATGCTGCTATATTCTGGCTGCCCCGTGAACCTGCAATGATTTCTGTTGCACTGCCCCAAACTGGGGAACCCAGGCCTCAGCTGAACCCCTGTGGCCCTGACCCTGTCTGGCTCTCCCAGGCCCAGACTCAGCCTGGTCCATCTCCTGCTCTCCCTCAGCCCCTGCCCCAAGTCTCTTCCGGTGGCGTCAGCCAGGACCGCCCACCCACCTGTGGATCCAGCCCCTCACCTCCCCCAGAGCCAGCCTCGGCCCTGCTCTAGACCAAGGTCCTCCTGCCTCTACGTTTGGGGAACACTTTTTAAAGATTGATCACATTTTTAGCAAGCAACTTGCTCCTTCTTACTGGAAAGGTGCTAAATAACTTTTGTGTTATTATTTTCTATTTTTAGTCATACTTTTAAAACTGAGACGGAAATAAAAAGAGCAAAAGCAGGAGGCTTGACGATAAGTTGGTCTCCATCTCCAGCCCCACCTCTTCGCCTCAGACAGCCATGGCTGTCCCTTCTGCATGCAGGAAAGAGCCCAGCTGACCCGCCCAACCCCATCCCACCTGCCCCACCCCCTCCCATTCCCGATTTGTGTTTTACACAGCTGATCCTGCACCTGCTGTTTAGTCAAGCATCTTGCAGATCTTTTATCAGATAGACTTGATTCTCTCTAAAGGCTTCCTGGAATTCCATTGTGTGAATGCTCCCCGGTGCAGAGTGTCTGGATCCCTTTTTGATGGAACATCAGTCTGCTTCTGCGCCGTAGTAAATAGTCATTCCACGGAATATGCTCCTAAAGGTGGAATTGCTGGGTCGAAGGTCACAAGGCCTCCCTGGGTGCCGCATACTAGCTCAGCCCGACAGTCTGTGGGGTGTCCTCCACTGGTCCTGCCTGGCTCTGTCCACCTCCAATGCCGGCCTCGCATCCAAGCCCATTCATGTTTTGACTGTCATTCTTTCATTCACTCATTCATTCATTCATCATATCCCCTGGGCCAGGCCCCAGGTGCTGGGGATTCACACAAGACCTAGCCCAGCCTTCAGAAGCCTCCAGCCTGGGGCTGAATCTTCCTCTTCCGTGAAATCTCCTGGGATCCCCCCAAGCAGGGCCTCTGCCTCCTCCTCTGGGCTCCCACTTCAGTGGGTGAATAGTTTACACAGCTTTTCATCTGTGATAGAGACACACATGGGCACCTTCCAAAGAGACTTTGTTCTACCGCCAGTGACAAGGGTGTGCTCCCCCGCTCCAGGAGACTGCCCCCTGTCCACCACTGATCAGACCAGGGCTAATTGGATTCCTGTCCTGGGAATTCGGAGCAGCTGAGTGTCAGGCAGGCAGTGCTGGGCTTGGGAGTTGTAGAGGCGGAGGTAAGAGAAGCTGTAGGGCCCCACACACGACAAAGCTATGGGACAGTCAAAAGGGCCTTGTCAGGGAAGGCTGCCTGTAGCATGGAGGATGGAGCTGGCAGGCAGAAAGGGGCCAGGAGAGACCCTCCCTAACTGCAATTAAGTGTTGGGAGATCCCCCTGGAGCCTGATTCAAACTCACCTTATTTAAACGGGCTGGAGAGGGATTTGCTCCTTCCCGTCCAACAAACCCTGAGAGCTTCCATCCTCAGCTGGGGAGAGTCTTCAGGAAAGGAAGCCAGGTTCATCCCCTTCTGCATCCTCTGCACCACATGGCTGGAAAAAGGGAGGCTCAGAGCAGCAGCCAGTGGGCACTGACCAGGCACTTGCCTGTGCCAGGTGCTAGGCTGGGCATGTCATCCCTGTGAATCCCGTCTCAGACCCATGAGCAGGCACCACCATGTGCCCTTTTTGCACCGCAGCTGCTTCTAACATCAATGTGATCGACTTCAACACCTCCACTTCCATCACCTCCACTTCCATCACCTCCACCGCTGTCACCTCCACTTCCATTATCCCCACCACTGTTACCTCCACCTCCATCGCCTCCACTTCCATCACCTCCACCGCTGTCACCTCCACTTCCATCACCTCCACTGCTATCACCACCACTGTCACCTCCACTTCCATCACCTCCACCGCTGTCACCTCCACTTCCATCACCTCCACCGCTGTCACCTCCACTTCCATCACCTCCACTGCTATCACCACCACTGTCACCTCCACTTCCATCACCTCCACCGCTGTCACTTCCACTGCCATCACCTCCACTGCTGTCACCTCCACTTCCATCCCCTCCACTGCTGTAACCTCCACTTCCATCACCTCCACTGCTATCAAAGCTGTGCTCAGCCTGCCTGACCTAGGCTTGAATCCTAAATCCCTCTGTTTCTTACTTCACAGAAAGGTTTGATTTGCACCCGTAGCATTTCTAAGGAACGGAAGGAATGTAAAAACATATAAGCAAGGCCAATACCAAGACCTGGAAAGAAGCAGGCTGGGCAGCCCGGTGCCACCCATAACGGCTGAGCCTGGATGCCCCCTGAGCCTGTAAGGCGGGGGCTGTAAGCACCTTTTCTGCTGCACACAGAGCCTTGCTGGGCCCTTGAGGCTATGGGGTAATGAGGAAGACATGATGGAAACCAGCGTGTTCCAGAATGAGCAGGAAGTTTATTGTCCTTCTGAGGCTCCTGCAGTATGGGCACAGGGAACACTGTGCCTCGAAGGAACGCGCTGTGGCTTCAGCTTATGTAAGTTAAAGAAGAAAAAAGCTCTCTCCCAGCAAGACATTTCCCACCCTCGCCCCGCTCCCCACACCCCCTGACGAGCAGGGACACTTCTTGCCAGGCAGGTTTCAAGGCACAGGCAGCCCCGTCCTCAGCTCAATGAGGACCATCTGGGTCCTTGCCAGGTCCTCCTCTTGGGCTCCTAGAATCGGGGACCCACTTGTCCAAGCACCTGAGGGATTTCCAGATGGATCCGATCCTGGCGCCACTGGGGTCCACCCCAGGTCCTCCCAGTGAGAACATGGGATGAAAAGTAAAATGTTGCGAGTCTGCAGTGAATGAGCTGAGAGCATGGGGACCCTAAGAGCTGCGTGGCCCCCTGCCATGGATGTGACGTGTCAACCTAACAAACTGGGAGAGGCTTTCTACAAAAAATAGGTTCATTTGGGAACGGGCGCTACGTGGGAATATGTGTGCCGTGGTAAACTGCGTGCGAGTCCAGGGAGGTCAAGGAAGACAAAGGTTTTTAAAGGAAAATGAAGAGGATTAGGTCATCATTTTGAGATAAGTATCCTTGGCTGCTAGAATCAGGAACAAGGGTGGCACCAATCCAAGGCTGGAAGGCAGCTGCTGGGCCAATGTCCTCCAGGAATGGTTTTCTGTGTAAGGTTGCAATGGCCTTTGTGCAAAGTGGTGGTTTTTAAAGAGACTTTTATGATAGTTCTTGGTATCAGGCATTCATGCATGAGAACCCTCCCTTTGTAGCCTTCTCTGGCTCTATTTGTCAGGGTTTTAAACACAAGTGACTCCATTTTTACCCTGACAACTTTCACCAAAGACACGGTGAGAGCAGCTGTGCCTGAGCAGAATCTGGGAGAAAAGGCAGCTGGCCGAGCAGCTTTGGCCTCAGGGCTCTTTGCCTCGGAGCAGAAATCCCAGGTGGCACCTCCATGCCCTCAGGGCAAGGCTCCTGGTCTCCAAGGAGAGAGAGAGCAGAGCGGGTGCCGGGAGCTGAGGGGCAGGTAACCTGGGCGCCCGGAGGCTGGCCGCCTTCCTTCAGGACCCAGCTGCTGCTGGTGCGGCAGCCTCTGCTTGTTCTGGGCAAGCTTCTCCTCTGTTTTGGGGGCTCCATCTGGGTGGAAGTTTCTGATCTACAGCACGGGTCCCGGGAGCGGCAGAGTCGGGCAATCTCATGGGCTGGAATTTGGGACACAGCTAGTGTTCTGGAGGAGATGGGACACTGGGGACAGACGAGTCCCAGACAGGCAGTGGCATTACCTAGTGCAGTGGGAGCGGAGAGGGTTTTGCAGCTTGGGGAGGGCTTCCTGCAGAAGGCAATGCCCCTGGAGCATCTTAAAAATTAGAAGTTCTTCTAAGACTCATAGGAATTATTTGGCAAAACACAGGAGGTTGGGAGGGGAAGGACATTTGGGCCGCCGGGGTGTGGGGTGGAGGACAGCATGAGACCCAGAGCTGTAGCCAGCATGGCATCTACAGGGGAGCCAGTTATCATCCCAAAAGACTTAATCCGGAATGTTGAAATCCCAAAGCTATCATTTCTGGAAAAAATAATTTAAGAGTCTTTGAAAGACATTTATTTACATTCTTAAAAGGAGATTTTTTTTTTTTTTTTTTTTTTTTTTTTGAGACGGAGTCTCGCTCTGTCACCCAGGCTGGAGTGCAGTGGCGCGATCTCGGCTCACTGCAAGCTCCGCCTCCCGGGTTCACGCCATTCTCCTGCCTCAGCCTCTCCGAGTAGCTGGGACTACAGGCGCCCGCCACCACGCCCGGCTAATTTTTTGTATTTTTAGTAGAGACGGGGTTTCACCGTGGTCTCGATCTCCTGACCTCGTGATCCGCCCTCCTCGGCCTCCCAAAGTGCTGGGATTACAAGCGTGAGCCACCGCGCCCGGCCCTTAAAAGGAGATTTATTTAAGAAACATACAAAAGCAGGGCAGAACACTTCATAGGCCAGTTTACACCATAAAACAGGCAATAACACCATACATTTTTTTGCAAGCAGAAACACCCAGGTATGCTAATGATGGTCGCACGGGTATAAAAATTATGAGCAGACAAAGCTTATTCATAAAGATATAGGTCAAAAGGGAAAGCATACATGCACATCACCGAGTATAACAATTATAAGCAGACAAACCGTATTCATAAACTGAGTCAAAAAGGGACGGGGTGCACGCACATCACCGAGGGAGTGTGTGCACTCGGCTTCATAACCGTGGTCATCTGAAATATTACATGACGGACAACCTAAGCCTTTTGACGAAATTGACCGAAAGCCACAATGGGTCATTACGGCATGTGCAGGTGCCCAAATTGCTGAGATCTCGAGAAATTTTATTTCACAAATGCAGATGTACATAAAGGACATCTCTTCATCTATTGAGGAGGGTTCAATGTTTCTGTGTTGAAAACCAGGAAAGCCGATGGTCTATATCTCAGGCCGAGGCCAAAAGCCTCAAGGCCCCAGGGCGGGGGGATGCTGGTTAAGTCCTGGAGTCCAAACGTTAAGAGCCTGGCATTCTGATGTCAAAGGTAGCAGAAGGAAAGCCTGTCCCAGCTCTCGGAGATTCGCCTTCAGCATTTGTTCTCTCCCACCCACTGGCTGCTTGGATGGCGCCCGCCAACACTGAGGACAGAGCTTCCCAGCCAGCCTACTGGGACCCACACACTGGTCTCCCCTGGAGACCCCCTCACGAACACACCCAACACAGTCCTTCACCCGGTCCTTCCTCCAGTCAAGGGGATGCCTAAAATTCATCCGCAAATCTACCCTTGTCAACCTGACACCCGTAAGCATGTCCTGAAGCCACACTTAATTTCCAAATAAAGACAATAGCAAGGGCATAGTTCTGCCTAACACGATGCAATAGCCTGTGACTGTGATTTTCGGGATTTTAGAATTTAAGGATTTTAGACAATCGGGATTTAGACTTTAGGGATTTTCATCTTCGGGGATTTTGACCTTTTGGGATTTTGGCGTCCAGGATTATGGCATTTGGAATTGTGTCTTTCGGGATTAGGATCCAAATCCCCTTTTCAGAGAAGCTTAAAAGAGCAGGCAGGGGGTGGCCGGTGTGAAGGAGCAGGAGCCTCTTTCGGAAAGCCCTGGGGCCACCAAAGGTGAGGGGCTGGGGGCTGGACTCATTCACGCTTAACATGGATCCAGGGTGTGGGGCGGAGGGTAGGGTGAGGGGGGACATGTGGGGGCGAGGGCCGATTCAGGACAGTGATCTTGTCAGCAGAGACATTCAGGAGGCAAAGTTCTCTGGACTTGAACTTTGAGCCTCAGCCTGCAAGTGGCAATGAGTGGTAATAAAACAGTCAAGGGTGGCCAGACGCGGTGGCTCATGTCTGTAATCCCAGCACTTTGGGAGGCCTAGGCCGGCGGATTACTTGAGTTTAGGAGTTCAAGACCAGCCTGGACAAAATGGTGAAACCCCGTCTCTACTAAAAATACAAAAATTAGCCAGGCGTGGTGGTGCTCGCCTCTAATCCTAGCTACTAGGGAGGCTGAGGGAGGAGAATTGCTTGAATCTGGGAGGTGGAGGTTATAATGAACCGAGATCTCGCCACTGCACTCTAGCCTGGGCAACAGAGCAAGACTCCATCTCAAAAAAAAAAAAAAAAAAAAAAAAAAAACAGAAAAGACACAGCCAAGGCAAGAGGCCTCAGGAGGCGACCAGGGCCACCATCACACCATCACACTCAGAGCCCAGGGGAGGAAGAGGCCCCACAGCTGTTAAAGCTGGCCATTAATCTAAGAGCCTGTGGAATCTTCTCTAATGAGAGCTACAGGCTGTCCCCAGAGGCCTTGCTTCTGGAAGGCAGGGTGCTGTTGCCAGCTCCCATAACAGAAATTCCATTAACATATTATAGCTGCAGTCCTAAGAACCTGCTTTTATGTTCCAAAGACAGAGGATAAACGGCCTTTATCATTTTTATGTGGCTGGTGTCACTGCAGAAGCTGTGCGTGGAAGGATCTGAGCTGCGTTTGCTGCGTTTGGACCTTGTTTATTAGGTGTTTCAAGGTCTTTCTCCGGGAAGAAGTTGCATCTGGGCTGAGAAATGGCTCAGCCCATCCCAGAGCTGGATTACACAGGCCTCATTCAACATGGTCCAACTCCATGGGGCCCATGTAGAGACACTCGTCACATCCAGTTAAAACTGCAGGCGAAGTGTGAGCAGGGGGTGCCTGGGCCCGTCTGCAGTGACTGTGTCCACCCCTGGCCTGAAGCCTCACTGAGTGTGAAAAGCCAGGCCCCTGGGCTCAGTCAGTGACTCCGCTGGGCAGACAGCCTCTGGGCAGGAAGGCAAGATGCTGCAGGGGGAGCTTGCCCGGCTCTCACTGGGCATCCTGGAGCTGCTCTGTGGTGGGAAGGCAATCACCAGCCAACAGTGACACTGAGGCCTGGAGAAACAGAGTCACAGCCCAACGCCGCAGCCCTAGAGCAGACACGGCCCCTCCCACCAGCATCCTCTCCTCCTCTCAGGCTTTGGTGAGCCTGGGAGGGCCAGGGGCTTGGCCTGGTGAGAATTTTTTTTTCGTTTTTCTTTATTTTTGAGACAAGGTCTCGCTCTGTTGCCTAGGCTGGAGTGCAGTAGCACAATCATGGCTCACTACAGCCTCAACCTCCTGGGCTCAAGTGATCCTCCCGCCTCAGCTCCCTGGGTAGCTGGGATTACAGGCACATGCCACGACACCGGGCTGGCTTTTGTATTTTTTTGTAGAGACAGAGTTTCGCCATGTTGCCTGGGCTGGTCTCGAACCCTTAGGCTCAAGAGACCCACCCACCTCGGCCTCCCAAAGTGCTGGCATTACAGGCATGAACCACCATGCCCTGCCAGATGAGAATCTTAAAGTCACCCCAAACTGGGCAGGGCCTCGCTGGGTTTGAAGCTGGGTGTATTCTGAGATGTCTGTGAAGGTCAGAACCAGAGCTGCAGTGCCGTCTCCAAGTTCCAGACTACTTAGTCAGGGCACAATCCATTTCCTTCATTAAAGAGCAGTTTCCTTGTCCATCTTTCAAATTAATGAGAAATCTTGCTTGGGCGTGTTGAGCTGCTCCCTCCTCCGATTTTTTATTACTTTTTCCCAAAGCCTTCCCTGAATACAAACCTACACGGGGTGTGACTGCTCATGAGCTGTGAAGCCGAATTTAAGCCCCGGTCTGCTGAGCGTCACCCCAGGAATCCAGGGCTGGATCTGCTGGGTGGGGGCGGGAAGGACGCACTCACTTTTGTCTACGGCTACACAGAGATGCCACTCCTGTCTGTCAAGCACCGAGTTTCATGGGGAAATAAGAACCCTACAGATGAATCCTTTGTGTGCCCGAAACACTGCTATCTGCCAGCTGGAAGGGAGAGACACCACAGCAAGGCTGCTGCAAAGCAGAATGCCCCGACGGGGGCGGGGAGGGACAGGCTCTGGCTGCAGGACCTCGTGGACCACCAGGTCCGAGATGGCCACACTAAGCTGTCCCAGGAGATGGAGATCAGAGCAGGATGCTGCCAGTGTGCGTGGCCCATCAGGGCCTACCCTGGGAGAGCTGTTTTGCATGAGGAGGGGACACCATCCCCCTTGACAGTGCAGGGCCTCCTCAGGGCCCAAGGAAGCAGCACACACTGGCCCTCAGAAGGCAGGGGACGGACACTGGCACCTGCACAGGGCTGAGCTGATGCAGTTTTATAGGCTTGGCTCCCTACTCACCTGCCTCCTACCACCACCAAAGTGGGAAACAGCTCCTGCCCCTTTTTCTGGGAGAGGCTGGGGGTGGTGACACCGTTCATTCAAGGTCACTTAACTAAGGACAAAGCCTGTCTGAGCCAGGCAGGGTCTGCACACACAGCGCGGCCATCTCAGCCCTCTTCCTAGAGAGGTTCACCCGCCCTGCAGAGGCCTGGGGAGCGGCAGGATGGACTGGGTCAGAGCAAGGGCCCTGGAGTCAGATAAACCTGCTTCAAACCCACCTGGCAACCGTGTGGCCTTGAGCAAGGCATGGACTTCTCCAGCATCCACCTTCTCACCTGCAAAACAGGGAGAAATGCTTCGTGCCTCCCAGGCCACAAGAGGCCAAGTAGGTGCCCAGGAAAGCCATGGTGCCCATAGTTACCCCCTGGGGCCGTGCCCACACTCCCGGGGCACCCACACCTCCAGGAAGAGTACCCTGGCCAGCACGGCCTATGCCCACCTAGCTGGCGCTGAGTCAGAGCCTGAGTCACAGGGCCACTTCCTTCAGCACAGGAGCTCGCGTGGGCGCAGATGGATGGGCCCTGCCTGGGGGTGGCATCTGCAGGCTGTGGCAGACTCGAGCGGCGTGAAGCCTGGTCATCAGTTTAGGAAATTTCAAACGTCCCACTCACGCTCCTGTGGACGAGGCCCAAGACGCAGCACGCTTCCCCAGGGGGCCTTTGGGTCCCAGAATGTGTCTCAGGGAGCTCACAAAATGCTTTCATGAGCATGGGGAAGTGGTGAAGTCAGCCTTCCTGGTCTTCCAGAACTTTCCCCATAGGTCCTTTGCCAGGCAGGAAGCAGAGCTCCTCTCGAAATTTACTTTGCAGCTCCTGAACAGAAATGGAATTCGCTTCAAGAATCCTAAACAGGCCAAGCGCGGTGGCTCACACCTGTCATCCCAGTACTTTGGGAGGCCGAGCCGGGTGGATCACGAGGTCAGGAAATCGAGACCATCCTGGCCAAAATGCTGAAACCCTGTCTCTACTAAAAATACAAAAATTAGCCAGGTGTGGTGGCACACGCCTGTAGTCCCAACTACTCAGGAGGCTGAAGCAGGAGAATCACTTGAACCTGGGAAGTGGAGGTTGTAGTGCACCGAGATCGCGCCTCTGCACTCCAGCCTGGGCCACAGAGCGAGACTTTGTCTCAAAAAAAAAAAAAAAAAAAAAAATCCTAAACAGAAAGCTGGGCTCTGGAACTGGCCCTTGTGGCGTTGGCATCCTTGCCCTGCACACTGTGGCCTCAGGTGCCCCACTGTGCAATGGGGTCTCAGCCTGCCTGGAGCCCAGGGCCCAGGCCACACCTGTAGCTTTCCTCCTCCAGCCAGTCACTCTTTGGGGCCCCAACCCCTCCTGGCCACTCTGGGCCCACAGGCAGCCTGCAGGTGCCCCACTTGAGTGGGAACATAGGCCAACTTCTGACCCACCTGAGTTAGGCAGTCCAGGGACAGCAGGGTGACCGCATAGCCCAAGGTGGCTGCAGATGAATAGTCTTGGGCCAAATCCCATTCTGCCTCCCACGGCTGGTCCAGTCAGGTTCCCCATGATTCAAGATCACGACCCTATCCCTCGCTGCCAGCGCCAGCTTCCAGCTCATGCAGACTTCACAGCCAAGCCAGCTTTCCTGGTATCCAGCTCTGTTTCAGCCCATTATTCCTCATTACTCTCCCAAACCGCTGTCTACAAAGCCTGTCCCTCCTCCACCTTCGTGCCCTTCAACGGTTTGCAACAAGACTCATTTCTTGGCTAAGGGACAGGTCATCAGTCTTCTTAATCTGGCCTCATAAATCAGCCACCTGAGTACCCCCAGGCGCCTCCACTGCCCACCACCCCTCCCGAATTCCTGAATCCTCTGGCACCTCTTGGGGCAGCCTCAGTACCCCCAGCTCCCTCCTGGGGTGGGGGGGCAGCCATGACCCCAGTACACCCAGCACTGTCCTCCCCTCCCCTCCCAGGGCCTGTCCCCCAGGACAGGCTGAGGGCTCACAGCTGCTCCTGCAGGATCCCTGCCAGCAGCCTCAGCAGCTGCCTCCCCTGTCAGCAGGGCCTTCTCCTGGAACGGGACATCTTAAGCTTGTTGGGATCAATTGCCCGTGGCGTTCCAGTTAATCCCCCTGGCAGGCGACTGTCAGCTTTAGCGAGAGGAGGCACGAGAACTTGCCAGGATGTGGCCTTCCCTTAGGGTATGGAGAGCAGAAAGGGGCCAGTGGGGTCTGAAGGGGTTGGGGGCTAACGGAAGCACCCCAGGGCCCATGATCCCATCTTTACAAAAGGCCCCTGGGCTTTAGCCCCCACTTATCCAGAGCAAAGGGCAGTAGGATGAACCAGAGTCCAGCACCTGGCCTGGTGCAGCAGGCACTCAGGAAGGCTGGCAAAAGGCTGTGTGGACCTACGTGGAAGCTCCAGTGAAGAGAAAAGGGTGTGCGTGGGGGGGGGGGGCTGTGGGTGTGGGTGTGTGGGGGTGTGTGTGTGTTTCTTGGTGGGGGAGAGGGCCTAGAGGTATCCTTAGCCTCTACCCCTGCCCAAAGATCCCCAGCCAGACGTGCCCTTTAAGAATCGCTTGAACCCAGGAGGCGGAGGTTGCAGTGAGCAAAGATCACACCATTGCACTCCAGCCTGGGCAACGAGAGCGAAACTCCATCTCAAAAAAAAAAAAACAAAAAAACAAAACAAAAAACATTCACACAGCCAGTCATTCAGCTGCAACTGATTCCGCATCTGCTCCCTTCTGAGCAGACCATGATAGAAACGCAGAGCTTGCCTGCTGAGGTGTTTCTGCCAGAAGGCTTCCTGGAGGAGGGGTGTTAACCCTGCAACAGGCTGAGGAGATGAGGCGCTCATCAGCTACAGCAGCGCTTCTCAGACTGGTCTGGGACCAGCACCTGGGAGCTTGTAGAAATGCAGATTCTCAGCAGGGATCAGCCACTCCGGGTAGGGCCCAGCACCCGAGTCTTAGTGACCAGGTGTTTCTGGGGAGAACCACTGGGCTGGGGCATGGGAGACTGGGTCCCAAGGGAACCAGCATCCAGGGAATTCTCTCCTTCAGCCAAGAGTTTGCGGCCCGACAGTGTTTTCTGCACCGTGGTCAAGGTGCTCGTAGGTGGACAAAGTGTGTACTCGGAGCACCGGCAAAGCAGAAAACAGTTCTAGAAGAATCTGGTATTTAGTATTTTTCCAGAAAGCATCAACAGCAGCATCATGGGAAACGCTAGTATCCTGATGGACGCTCAGTCTCTTTTATCCCCCAAATTAGGCCTTAGGACAATTGTTCTATGAAGTGAATGTGTGTTCAGGTTCTCCTGCCAGTTGGCCATTTCTTTGCCCTCTCACTCTTGCCTCTTGGGACCTTCCTTCTGGAAATATTTTCCTTTAGAAATGGCTCAAGGGAGGCTCCAAGCTCATCTGGGATTTGTCTGAAGACGCCGACATCTTGTTCTTGAAAGATACTTTTACTCAGTACAAATGCGAGGTGGACAGTTATTTAACCTGTTCATACTAGTGTTTGGTGATGTTGTTTTCCAGGCCTCTGGTCTCTATTAGTGCGGTCAGGAAGTTGGTCTGCCACCTAATTGCCATGCATTTGTAGGTAATTAGTCTCCTCGGCAGCTTCTTTTGAAACCGTCTCTTTGCTATTGTATATCACTGTGTTGGGTCCAAGCATGGATTTTTTGTTTAATCCATTGTTCAGGCTTTATCATGTTCTCTGAACTGAAATTCGTGTCTTTTAACAATTCTGGAAAATCCTCAGCTGTTACCTCTTTGAATAGCAAGTCTCGCCCCTCTCCCTCTTAGCGCTTTCTGGAGCTGCAAGCGGATAAGCATTCTCGCTTCTCACTCTGACCTTCCCTCTGAGCTTCCACCTCCCAAGTTCTGTCCTGCGTTGTACATTCTGGCAGTCGCTTCAGCTCCATCTTCTAGTCCACTGAGTCCCTCCTGCACTGAGTCTATTTGCTGTTCAGCTGACGCACTGAGTTTCTCATTTCACTTATTACATTTTGCATTTCAAGAAGTTCTATTTGACTCTTTTTTCATATCTCCCTGAACACTTTTGTAGTCTGTTTTTCCTTGTCTATGCTCTCCATTTTTTAAATGTCTTTAGAGATGGAGTCTCGCTCTGTGGCCCAGGTTGGAGTGCAATGGCACAATCTTAGCTCACTGCAACCTCTGCTTCCTGGGTTCAAGTGATTCTCCTGCCTCAGCCTCCCGAGTAGCTGGTATTACAGGCAGGCACCACCATGTCCAGCTAATTTTTTGTATTATTAGTAGAGATGGAGTTTCGCCATGTTGGCCAGGCTGGTCTTGAACTCCTGACCTCAGGTGATCCGCCCGCCTCAGCCTCCCAAAGTGCTGGGATTACAGGCATGAGCCACCACACCTGTCCTAGGATTTTTAAACTTATTTTTATTCTATTTCTGATCATTCAAACGTCAAATCTTTTGATCTAGTTTTACATGTATGGCTTCTTCCAACTGTGACTCACTGTGGAATGTTCTCTCCTAGGTTTTTCAGTTTGAGGTTGTGGGCCTGGCGGGTTCTGCAGGGACCTGGTAGGACCCTGATGAGGGCTTGCTCTGGCCATGTGCCCAGGTCCACCAACCCAAAATCTCTTTAGGCTAATTTATTGGCTTGGGGTTTCTGGACTACTCCAAAAATTTGAACCCAACCCTGAGCAACCCGCAGCCTAAACTGACACATTCTTAGAAAGGAATCCTTTTATCCACATTGATTGCAGAGGCCAGGACGAATGAATATCGTTGTCATTTTTCTTTGCTAGAAGGTTGTTGTTTTAGAGCCCTTACACTGAAGGTACAGCCTTTGAGGACTCCAGCTTGAGACAAGAGTCTTACGTGCCACTCCCAACCTTTTGTCAGCTCAAGATAAGGTAGTGTCTTCTGTTCCCTGCACAAGGTCCCAGGCCCCAGGTGTGGGTAAAACACGTCGGGGCATCCAGAAGTCAGCGTTTGCTTCCTGTCTGGCGTCAGCTTCCTCTTCATTTCTGGCTCTCAGAAATTATCCTTACTCCCTTGCAAACTTAGCTGTGCATTGAATAAAGAAGCTTGTGGCAACTTGTCTTGGATTTTTAGGGGTTTTGTAGCAGAAGCCCTCCTACCTCACCCCCACCCCAGAAAGTCTGACTGTAGCAGAACAGGTCTCACTGCTTTACCAAACCATTTCTTCTTCCTTTGGGCTCACAGCTGGGCCGCAGCGCCAGACTCGCCTGCACTGAGCACGGCCACGTGTCTGCGTTCTGTCCAGTGGGATGTGGGTGGGAGTGGTGGGCACTATTCCTGTGCCTGGCCCATAAAACCCTCCCACACAATGCTCCATGCCCTTCCCCTTCTTCAGTGGCCTTAGAAGTCTCAGGGTGACGATGGCAGAGCCATGAGATTGGTGCGCCTGGGTCCCTCGTCACTGTTCACAGGAGAGCTGCCTGCCATGTCAGGGGTTAACAAGCAGGAGGAAAACCCCTGGGACCAAGGGTGTGTCAGCTGGTGGGACAGCACAGTCCTCGGGCCCACCGTTTGCCAGAATCAAAGCCTCTCTTTGTGATCCCACAGCTTAGTGTCACACGCAGAATCGCTGTCTGGCGTAGGGACGTCAGGATGTTTATCTGGCCTGGCTCTCAGGAGGTGGGACGGCGGGTTACAGAGCCCAAGCGGCCCCTGGCACTGCAAATGGGACACTGGTGCTGAGAAAGATTCCCCCGCTTCCCCTGCTTCTTCCCACCAAGGCAAAGCTCTGGGCCAGGCCCTGCACTGGCCGCCGAGCTCCAGACAACGCAGCTGTGGCCCTGCTCTCCAGGAATTCCTAGGTAGTCGGGGACACCGGCACACACAAAGGCGGCCCAGGGACAAGAGGACGATGGCCACAGCGTGTCTGAGGACAGGGGCCATGTTACTCAGGCAACAGCACATTCAGGCCAAGGCTCCAGGGCCTGGGGGAGGACTATGCCTGTGCAGGGACCACATGGTCAACAGCACTGGAGTCAGAGCACCAGGCGGGCCTCCCCCCAGCTGGAACAGGTAGGACTCTAGCAGCAGCCCAGCCTTACCTGGCAGGAGACAGTGCACACTCCAGAGATGGTACAGACCCAGGGCTAGCAGGACTAGAAATTTCATCTCCAAAGCCTCGATGACACCTTGCCTGCAGTCACTGGGGTCCTCAGGCCGCCCACTGTGCAAACATGTCAGCAAGAAGCCATCACAGCTCTAATGACTGCAAAGAAGCTCTTCTCCCAGGGATGAGGACTGGCTTCCTGTGGCTGGCAACACTCCCACAACAGGCTCTGAAGCGACACAGCAGGCCAGAGGACGGGTGTCAGGACACCCAGCTGGGAACCCAATGCACGCAGCCTTCTCTGCTCCTCTCAGCAGCCCGCCAGGAGAAGTGCCACCAGCCTGCCGGCCGCCAAGGCTCAGGTACAGCAGATGGGCCACCACTCACACTGGCTGGAGCCAGGGTTTGAACCCAGCTGTACCCTCTAATTTATGTGTCAGGCTGGCTGGGCTACGGTGCCCAGTTGCTCAGTCAAACGCGAATCTAGATGTTTCTGTGGAGGTATTTTGTGGATATGACTAACACCTACAATCAGTTAACTGTGAGTAAAAGCAATTACCCTTGGTCACCTGGGTGGGCCTCATCCAATCTGTTGAAGGCCTTCAGGGGAAAAACAGAGGCTTTCCAAAAACATAGAATTCTACCCAGAGACTGTGACATAGAAATCCTGCCTTAGAGGCCGGGCGCAGTGGCTCACACCTGTAATCCCAGCACTTTGGGAGGCCAAGGCGGGCGGAGGTGATGGGGGAGGTGATGGGGAGTGATGGGGAGGTGATAGGGGAGGTGATGGGGCGTGATGGGGAGGTTGTGACAGTGAGTGAAGGAGGAGGAGGTGATGGGGAGGTGAAGGGGAGGTGAAGGAGGAGGTGAAGGGGAGGTGAAGGAGGAGGTGATGGGGAGGTGAAGGAGGAGGTGATGGGGAGGTGAAGCAGGAGGTGATGGGGAGGTGAAGGAGGAGGTGATGGGGAGGTGAAGGGCAGGTGATGGTGAGTGATGGGGGAGGTGATGAAGGGGAGGTGAAGGAGGAGGTGATAGGGAGGTGAAAGGGAGGTGATGGAGAGTAATGGGAGAGGTGATGAAGGGGAGGTAAAGGGGAGGTGATGGAGGGTGATGGGGGAGGTTTCCCCTACCTTCCATGCCGCCTCGGGAAACGGAGAGCTCCTGGACTGCACCTGTTCAGTGTTTATCCACAGTGACCGGAAGGTTCTCGAGAAAGAAAGTGCCACTCAGAAGCCCATCTGCTCCTCCTCCCCTCTGCCTCATGCGCCACAGGACACAAATCCCAGATGAAAAAGGAGGCCGGAGCTGGGTCACATCTGGAGCCACCCATTGCCCCCATCGCTGCAGGAGGAGGCCCCAGGGCCTGGGTGCAACCCACAGCCTCCCTGTACACCTCCTGCGCTTCCTGCAGCCTGGGCCAGCCCTGTGACCTGATGAGGCTCTATTTTAGTCGCTGCACTGCAGGACAGAGAAAAATTTCTCCTCCTCTGCACTGTCCCCTCCGGTTACCCCATTTCAGAGCAGAGCCCCTGGGTTTTAGGATCAAAGAGCAGTGGGAAGCTGAGAGCACCGCCTGCCCGTTAATCGGCTGTGAAGGACTCCCAGAAGCCCACAGAGGTCTGCGAAGAGCGGTTTATTTTCCCTTACATCCTTAAAACCTGTGCCTCCAGCCAGAAAGAGCATGGGCCTCAGAGTCCACTGGTCAGGGCTAGTCCTGGTGATGCCCTGTGGGTGGGGTTCCTGGAGAGGTTGCTTCACCTCCCTCAGCCTCCATTCCTCATTCGCAGAAGCGGAAAGGAGAACACAGCTTCAGCAAGCTGGCTTGCGGGTGAAGGGTGGTGAAGCCCAGGCACTCACCCCTGCACCCCTGCGTCTCTCCCCAGGCCCTGCTTCAGGCTCCTTCGTCCGTCTTCACTGTGCCAGGCCCCCAGCCAGAGAGGGGATTTAAAGGAGAATCTGGCTTTGTCCCTGCCTGGAGAAGCTCATGGCGATATAGAACCTGTAACACCTAACACCATTCAGGGGTGCAAGGAGGGCGGGAGTGGCGGTCACAGAGGTGACCCCAGTGCCAGGAGCAGCATGGGCCAAGGCCCAGGGGCAAGAGAGCCCTGTGCTATCCTCTGAGTCCTTTCCTCCATCTCTCCACTGTGCAACGCGTGGGATTACAATGCACATTACAAGGGCTGGGAGACTTAGGGAGGCTGTTTCCCAAGCCCCGTGGATACTCTCAGAGATGGGCTCTGAGGCTTTCCTCGCAGGCCAGGGCTGTGGGGGCCTGAACCACCTCCTTCCTTGCAAAGGGACAGCCTGGAGCCACAGCCCAGGGCTGCTGTGAAGTGGTGCATCTTTTCACCAAGTCACTTCTGGATGTGACATAGACTGGATCTCATGAGTGAGGCCCCCAGAGAAACCTCCCAGCCAGGTGGCTGAGCCCCACATCCAGAGGAGGCCAGCCTCAAAGGGAAGACACAGCCAGGAGGGGACAGCACCTGCCCTTCCTCCGGCCACTGCACCTGCTGTGCACCGGCGCTATAGCACAGCTGGACAGAGTGAACTGCTGTCACCTGACTTCACCCACATGGCAATTTGTATCTCTGAAACACTGGGAAACTGAGGCACAGGTGGAAATGGCAACCCGTAAGTTAACACAGCTCAATCATTCAGAGCACCTGGACCTGGAGAAATCTCAGCTCTGCCACGTCCTTCTTGCATGGCCCCTATGCAGAGTTCCCCGTGTCTCAGTTTCCCCATCTGTAAATTAAGAACCATCACTGCTTCCTCGTGGGTAGCAATCAGGATGAAAGAACACATTAAGAAGCCTCCTCAGATGCCTAGCATGTAAGAAACCTTGATTAGAATGACTACTCAGACCACAGAGCCATTTCATTATTCTTATTTTTGCCATTAAGCATGCTGTGAACATTGGTGAAATAAATGATTTTTCCTGGTGTTTTATGAAATGTTTAGACACACAACAAAGTTGAGAAAAAGTGTTTAGTGGGCCGGGCATGCTGGCTAATGCCTGTAATCCCAACACTTTGGGAGGCCAAGGTGGGTGGATCACAAGGTCAGGAGATCGAGACCATCCTGGGTGAAATCCCATTTCTACTAAAAATACAAAAAACAAAAATAAAAATTAGCCAGGTGTGGTGGCGGGCGCCTGTAGTCCCAGCTACTCAGGAGGCTAAGGAAGGAGAATGATGTGAACCCGGGAGGCGGAGCTTGCAGTGAGCTGAGATAGCGCCACTGCACTCCAGCCTGGGCGACAGAGTGAGACTCCCCCTCAAAAAAAAAAAAAAAAAAAGTTCAGTGAGCATTCTTATGCTCATCACCTAGAATTCTACCATTTATGTAGAATAATACTTGCTTTATTGTATATCCATCCAACCATCCCACTCTCCACTCAGCAATACATCTTATTTTTCAATGCGTTTCAAAGAAAACCAAAGACATCAGCACACTTCCTCCAAATGCTGCAGTGTTTATTATTTCTCATGTGACATTGACATACAGGGAAATCTGCAAATCTTGAAAGACATTTTCTGGATGTTGACAAATGCATACACCTGTGTAACCCACGCCCCATCAGAATGGACGTCACTCACCATCATCCTAGCATGAAGCTTTTTCGTGCCTCTCCTCAGTCAACCCTGCCCCTACTCCCAGGAGGCAACCACCGTTCTGAGGGCTTTTTCCCACCATAGATTGATTTTTCCTGTTCTAGAATTCCATATAACATAGGGCATGATTTCATAGCACAGTACGGAGTGTACTTGTATTAGTTCGTGCCTGTGAAACAAATTACCCCAAATTTAGCAGCTTAAGACAACAACATTTATTATTTCACAGTTTCTGTGGCTGGGAACCAGGACGCAGCTTGACGGGAGCCTCTCTGGCGTGGAGTCTCTCTGATGCTGCCATCCACACATGGGCAGGGGCTGGCTGGCTGGAGGCTCTGTCCCTTGAGGGCTGTAGGCTGAGGGTCTCCGCTCCTTGCTGGGTGTTGGCCAGAGGGTGGCATCTTCGGTTCCTTGGCTCGTGGGCTTCTCCGCAGGGCAGCTCCCACGTGGAGCAAGACAGGAGCCCGCGTCTTTCTGTCATCCACTCTCGGAGGCAGCATCCCACCACTTATGCCATATTCTACTCATTAGCAGGAAGTGGGTGACTGGGTCCCGCTCACACGCCCAGGAGGGGTCATACCCAGAGCAGGGACAGAGCAGCCACCATTGAGACCCGTCTGAGCAGCCGCCCCTCGCAGTGCTCTGGCTTGGATGGAGCGCCTCTCACCTGGCGTGTTCCTGAGACGCCCATGGCCCGCCCGTCACAGCTGCGAACGGCACTCCTGGGGCTCCCTCCAAATGCCCACCTGGCTGCAGGAGGGGGCCGCAGTGACAGATCTGTGCCCATGTCCCTCCCCGTGGCTGCCTGGAAAGATGCCCCCTCCCTGTGGTTGCAGGCGGCCTGCACCCTGACCTGCAGCCAACCGAAGCCCAGAGGTCCTGACTTTTGCCTCTCCAAGCCTCCCAGGAACATGTGCTTTGTGGGGACACCCCATGTTGAGAGCATGTAGAGGGGGTGCCCTGGGGAGTGGGGAGAAGCCCCTGAGCCCTGAGTTCAGCATCAGACCCAGTGCCGTACATGGTCCCTATCTGCCCAGTGAGGGTGACCCTGGGCCACAATCACTCAGGGGCTGACAGTGGGGCTGCAGCCCTGTCCTGAGTGCCCCCACCTTCGCAGGGGATACAGGAGGTGAGGATAGGACCAGGAATCTGGCTCTCCTCCTGAGATGGACAAGCCCCTCCCTCTCAGGGAGGAAATGGACAGGAGGCGTGCAAAGTCTGCGCAGAGAGGCGGAGAGGGAGAGACAGAGAGAGGGAGGGAGACACAGAGACGGATGAAGGGATGAACATAGATAGATGACAGACAGATAGAAAAAGGAGGAAGAGACAGAGAGAGAGGATGGGAGAGAGACGAAGAGACGGAAAGATTGAGGGAGGGAAAGAGAGAGAGGGAGGAAGAAAGGGAGGGAGAGAGTGAGAGAGACAGACAAAGTGAGAGGCAGAGACAGAGAGAGACAGGAAGAGGCTGAGAATGAGACAGGGAGAGAGAGGTAGGGATGGGGGGGACAGAGGCAGGGAAGGCTAAGGGCTGGGGACAGTGAAGGAAGAAGTCAGTGCCTGCAGGAGCCCGTCTCTCCCCACTGCCTCCAGTCATCTCCAAGGAGGCACAGAAGCCTCTTCCGGGAGTTCAGGGCCAGCCCTGGAGATGAGGAAGGCCGGGCCCCAGCCCGTGAGCTGCAGGCAGGGTGGTGGGAGCTGCGTATGGCCTGGCAGGTACCTGCTCAGGAGGGGCCTGGGCCCCATCCAGCTGGGGAGTGGGTGCAGCAGACCCTTCAGCAGGGCAGGGCGCCTCCCAGCCCAGGAGCTCAGAGAGGCCCGGCCACCTCTCTGCCCCCATCCATCAGCCCGGTTCGTCTTCAGTCCGCCCCTCCAAGCTGTGCCTCCTCGCACTGTGCCACGGCATTGTACAGGGCCCTGTAGCCGAGCCCTGTGGCCTAAGATGTGCACCCCTCTTGCCAGTGGTCCTGGCTTCTTCCAGACCACAAGTGGCCCAGGGGGCCGCTCTGCCCAGGCGGAGCCCCCACAGCCACTCCTCTTGGGCCCCAGCCCCTCTCTCCTCCTCCTCGCTGCAAACTCCCTCCTCTCTTTTCCGCACTCTCCAAGTTCTCCTTTGGGCTTCTGGAAACAAAGATCAGGGTGGCTCGAGGAACACACAGCAAGAGTGTGCCAGAAAGAGAGGAGGGAAGATGGAAAGAGGAAGACATGGGAGGAAAAAAACCCACTGCACATCACCCATCCAAGGGTCAATCCAGCCTCACAAAGAAACGAATCGCCGAGGTGGTAATGGAGAGCCTGCCGCCCTGGAGGACATGAACAAAGGACATGAATTTATTCTTTTTTATGGCTGCATAGTATTTCATGGTGTATATGTGCCACATTTTCTTCATCCAGTCTATCATTGATGGGCATTTGGGTTGGTTCCAAGTCTTTGCTATTGTAAATAGTGCTGCAGTAAACATACGTGTGCATGTGTCTTTATAGTAGAATGATTTATATTCC
The DNA here is from genome assembly GCF_028878055.3 of Symphalangus syndactylus. Lineage (NCBI taxonomy): Eukaryota > Metazoa > Chordata > Mammalia > Primates > Hylobatidae > Symphalangus > Symphalangus syndactylus. The sequence continues at coordinate 20,095,260 of NC_072440.2, forward strand.
TTTGGGTCTATACCCGGTAATGGCGTTGCTGGGTCAAATGGTATTTCTGGTTCTAGATCCTTGAGGCGTTGCCATGCTGGATTCCGCAATGGTTGAACTAATTTATACTCCCACCATCAGTGTAAAAGTGTTCCTGTTTCTCCACAGCCTCACCAGCATCTGTTGTTTCCTGACTTTTTAATGATCGCCATTCTCACTGGCATGAGATGGTATCTCCATTATGGTTTTGATTTGCATTTCTTTAATGACCAGTGATGATGAGGTTTTTTTCATAAGTTTTCTTTTGAGAAGTGTCTAGGAACATTCCTAATGCCACTGAACTCTACGCTTAATCAGAATTAAAATGGTAAATTTTACGTCATTTGTGTATACTTCACAGTTTCTTAAATGGCTAATTTTTTTCAGGGAGGAGCTGACAGTCAGAGGGTGGGAACAGCCTGGAGTGACAAGGAAGTTTCTCGAGACCGTGACGCCTAAGTGGGGGCTTGAAGGGTGAAGAGCCCAGCAAAGGTGGGAGAAGGGCAGAGCAGGGCAGGTCAGCATGGCTGGTCCATGAAGCCACGCTGGGCAGTGAATGAGGACCGAAACGCCCAGAGCTCTGCAGGCATCAGGCAGGTTCCGGGAGCCATGGAACCACTGAGCTGAGCTGCAGAGGTGGGGTCAGCTGGTGTTTCTCCTTTACCAGGCACCCAGTGAGAAGGGATTGCAGGGGCAAGGTGGGTGGGCGACCCAAAAGCAGCATCCCAGGAGGACAGGGCAGGGGTGCCAGGCAGGCGATCAGGCAGGGGTGCCAGGCAGGCCATCGGGCAGGGGTGCCGGGCAGGTGATCAGGCAGGGCACGGCTGCTCATGGCCCAGGGAAGTCACCCCCCACTCTCTGACAGGCTTGCCGACTTCGCCAAGAAGAATAAGGACAGTCAGTTAAATCTGAATTTCAGATAAGCAACAAATAACTTTTTAGTGTGACTATGTCCCAAATACTGCATGGGACCTGCTCACGCTGTAGACGTGTTCCTGGCGTGTTCAATGTTCTCATGTAGCCAGGCGCCCTGGGTCTCATCTGGATGCTGCCCTCCGAGGCTCCTGCCTCTCATCTGGAAAGGGGTGGTCGCTGCCTCGGCAAGGCTCTCCCCTCTGGTTCTTCAGGAAGCCCCAGCCAGTCCTCCCGGACCACCCAGCCAGGAAGACCCCCAGCCCCAGCCCCGGTCACAGTCACTCCACCGGCTCTGCTGCCTTCGTGGCACTTGCAGGCTCTGAAATGGCCCAGCTGTGTGCCTGTCTGTCTGGGATCTTTCTCCCACTCTGAGGTGCGGGCTCCGTGAGCGCAGGGACCCATCACCACTGTGTCCCCAGCACCTAGCAGAGGCTGGGTGCGTGTGGGTGTGCAGCCACGATTTACTGAAGATGACACAGACGCCTCCCTGGAGGGGCAGCCTGAGGGGGAACAGGAAGATGAGGGTGAGTGGGGCGGGGCCCCGTGCACCTGCTGTTTCTGCCCCACCAATCCCCTCCTGCTGATGACCAGCCCCTTCTCCTCTGAGGCTCAGGCTGGCCTCTGCCCAGGGGACGAAGTGCCCCTAGCTGTGCGCAGATGTGGGCCGACAGACCCGCACCGGCCCGGCCTGGCCCTACCCCCCACCCCTCCCTACAGGACCAGCCTCGCGTCCACAGATTCCCACCGCAGCCTGTTACCATGGTGACAGCAATCCGAGGTCACTGCTCTAGAAACCGGAGGATGCCTCCCTCCTGGAGCACCACAAGAGTCAGAATCTAATTTTCATTACAGCCATAATAGTGGTTGTGCATAATCTTACATATATTAATACCTAACATGCCTGTGTTTATTTGGTTAAAATTCATGAATTCAGGTCTAAATAAAAAGTGCTGATGGCTGAAGTTTTTCATTCTCTTAAAATGTTCTTGGGTTATTTTTTTTTTAAGCCAGTCTCTCTCCTTGGCAGCAACTTGCTTTTAATCCCATTATTAACGGGGAAGAGAGAGGATGACAAATCAGGGCTCTCCTCCCCAGGGGCCGTGCCTCTGGCTGTGGATGTGACATGCGGGTGCCCGGCACCCCTAGCCTCTGCCTCGCTGTGTGGCCCAGACCACACCCTGCCGCGTTTTCAGGCCTGTTTCCTCAAGTGGAAAAATAAGATAGGGTGTTAGTTGGTCTTTGAAATCCCTTCTGCTTCCAAAATACAGCCACGGAGTTGACATTTGCTGAATCTCAACCCGCACCAGGCTCCGGGCAGGAGGAGTAAACACGGTCCCTGTCCTTGGGTCAGCGCAATCTGATGGGGACTCACTCAAGAAACAGACTGTGCAGGCCAGGCGCAGTGGCTCACGCCTGTAATCCCAGCACCCGAGGCGGGTGGATCACCTGAGGTCAAGAGTTCGAGACCAGCCTGGCCAATGTGGCGAAACCCTGTCTCTACTAAAAATACAAAACTTAGCTAGGCATGGTAGCAGGTGCCTGTAATCCCAGCTACTCAGGAGGCTAAAGTGGGAGAATCGCTTGATCCTTGCAGTAAGCCGAGATCTTGCCACTGCACTGGAGCCTGGGCAACAGAGCGAGACTCCGTCTCAAAAAAGAAAGAAGAAAGAAAGAAAAAGAAAGAAAGAAAGAAAGAAAGAAAGAAAGAAAGAAAGAAAGAAAGGGAAAGAGAAAAAGAAATAGACAGTGCCAAAGGGTGAGTATTCTTCCCACGTGACCCTCTCGCCCGGGTCCAGCACCTCAGACACAGCAGCAGAGTGTGGGAACCAGGCCTGCCTCCTCCCTAGCTCCACAGGCCCTCAGCCACCCAGCGGCCATGAGAGCACCCTGCCATGAGCATTGTTCTAGGTCCCCGACGCCCCAGGCCCCACGCCTGAAAATGGGGGAGGAGACACTGCCACCCCTCCCTTGAGAGAAGCCTCAGCTTGACACCCACCCTGCTGGAGAAAGAATAGCAGAGACACACGGAGAAATTCTTAAATAGGCTTCTGGGCTTTTATTCAAAACAACACTGGTGGTGGCTGCCGCTTGGTTTCTCTACACCTGGGCCATCTGGGCCAGCAGGTACCAGCGCCATCAGCAACTAGGAGGGAAGTTCATTCACACCATAGAAACTGTACAGCGACTGAGAGTGCTAGAGTCACAGCGGCCGCCCAGGCCGAGGGCTTCCTGGAGGAGGTGGCCTCTGCCTCCTCAGTAGGCTGCAGCTTGGCCCAGGCTCTGCCAGGAACACTGATTATTGCACAAAGACAAAAAAGAGTATGTGTATCTGGGCTAAAGAGCAGCTTCTAAGACCCCAAGCCCTTACACAACGCAGCAAACGGGGCTGGGGTTGGCCCTGGAAGCGGAAGGCTCTGAGCTGAGGATTTGGGGGAAGACAGGCAGACAGGCTTTACACACTCTGTCCTCCTTTAAGGGGCTGCCTGGTGCAGGAGAAGGTAGAGCAGGGGAGAGGAAGAGGGTTTGGCCAGACTGGGCCGTCTCTGCACAGATGCCAAGGTGCCTGCCCACCACCGCTCTACGGAGCCCAGCAGAGACAGCTCAGGGACCTGGGTCCCCACTTTCCCCACAGCCAGGCCCATATGGGTTAGAGCAAATTTGTGCTTTTGTGATAGACACAAGCCTGAGGCCATGGCCCCAGACCACAGGGTTGGGGAGGAAGGAAGGGCCCTTTGCCCAACCCTCACCCATGTTGACTTTGTCCTGGCCAGTGGATCACAGCTTCCCTGGTTCTCATCTCTGTCACCCACAAGAACAAGGTCAAGTGCCTGGGATCGGCAGGCGGGGCCTCCAGGAGCCTGGGATTGGCCAGGCCATCTCCTACTGCTCCTTGCAAGGAGCTTCTCTGCCTCTGAACTCAGCTGTTTCACCTTCTCCACACGCCCTGCTCTGTGGGCCCTGGAGCCTTCACTCATGCCCATCCCTTTTCCTAGAACACCCGCCCCGAGGTGTCGCCTTGTTCCGGAGTCACACGGTTCAGGGTGAGGGAAGGTTTCACGTCAGACCTGCCTAGGATGTGTTCCCTGCTCAGCTGCTCTGAACCCATGTGACAGCAGGAAAGGCTGCTCAGCGGAGTCACAAGATGACCCGAGGCTGCTTGACTGGTGTCTAATCCCGTCAACTTGAAGCCCAACCTTCCACATGGTCTTCCCAGGTCATACAGCCCCTCTTCTGGGCTCCGATACACATGTCCCTCCAGCAACACGCGGACTTGCAAAAAGTCAAGTCTGTCTGCCTCCCTCCAACTGCCAGCGCTCAGGGTCAGCCAGGAGCAGTCAAGCCTGCCCAGCCCCACTTCTTCCCCAGACAAGGTACCTCGTTCCACATAAAACCACCTCTGTGGAAAGGGAGGCAGGGCCGAGGCTCTCTGGAGCGGGCAGTGTTGAGCTTGGACCCAGCCATCCCCACAGGTCTACCTGCCCCCAGGGAGGAACGGGCAATTCCTCCCGCCACAGGCACCTTGCTCAGCATCACAGCTCTAGGGTGTGGAGTGGGGCCCTCCACGCCACCCCAGCTTCTTTGCTGCCAGGGCCCTGAAGGATCCTGGGCTGGCCACTTCCCCTCTCCGGGGCTCAGTTTCCTGGGTGGGCTTGACAACCCCGCCCAGCCCCCTCTCCCTCAGCCCAAAAGGGAAGGGTGCACCCAACACCCTCACCAGCCCAGCCACAAGCTGAGTTCTTCCAAGTCAGAGCTTGGGAACAAGGACAAGGCCCCCCCTCGGCAGGCCCCCCTGAAGCCCTCGGAGGGGGTCTTAGCAAAAGCAAGGTTATTGCTGAAGTACAGCATCTCCAAACTCGTGGCCTCTGCAGCCTCTCCAGATCACTGCCACCAACATGCTCCCAACCTCCTTCTTCAAACTGACTTCATGAAAGTCACTCCCTTTTAAAAAAGTAGCCTTACCTAAGCAAAATGTCTGTGAAATCACTGGTTCAATGTATTTTTTTCCAATAAATAGTGAAATAAATGCGTAACTCTTCAAATCAAACACCCCCATCTAGAACCTGTTTGGGAAGCACTGCTATAGTGAAAGCTGACCTGCAGTTAGGGGCAGCGGGGAGGAGAGACAGGGGCTGGCAGGTGGGGTGGGAGGATGTGGCCTCCAGGTGACGCGAAAGGCTGGGCGTGGGGATGCGGCTGGACCCAGGGCCCAGGCAGGTGCCCCCACCCCTGCCTAGAATTCGGTCAGAGCTGCTTTGCCTTGAACCTACTGGGGCGGGGGCATAGTTGCTTAGGACAGGGACAGCACAGTGTCCAGGAACAGCCACAGCTCAGCGCCCATATTGGGGATAAAAGGCATTAAGTGACTGAACAACTAACTGGCTGAGCCCAGGGGCACCTGCAGGGCAGCTGGAGCCAGCCAAGACCAGGCGGGTACCTTGGCCCCTCCAAGCAAGCCACAGCCAGCTAAGTCTCCCGCACCCTTCTTCCGCAGGCTGCCTCCACTCCTGCCCCACCCACCCCCACCCTCCTGGGGGCGGAACCCACGCCCTCAGAAGTACTCAAGAGCTGGGGGCCTCCCCTGGGGCCAGAACCCCAGCTCAGCCTTGGAGCTGCCCTCCATCCCCCACCCCGGTCCTAAGGAAACACAGCTACTCACCCCTGATTTTTCTAAAGAGAGATATCTAACCGGTGGACTAAGGGGATGTGTGTGCTCTGGGGTGTCTACGAAAGACTTCACAATAACGAGACAGTCAGGATGACAGGACAGACACCCCGACACATGGGAGCCACGTGGGATCTTAGCAGCGTTTCTTCTTTAAAGGAAAAAAAACACACACACACCCTGAATTGCACCTCTTCTCCGGGGCCTGGTGCCCTCAGAGGCCTGAGGGTCCTCTCCAAGCTACTCTTAACCAGGGAGGAGACATCAAAAAACACAGCTGGGACGCCCCGGCAGGACCTGCGCCCTGGGGTGGGTCTGGCCAGAATCCCAGAGCGTCAGACAAAAGCCCCGTCCAGGCTCTGGCCCACCTCCCACCTTTAGCACTTTCTGGAAGTCATAAGCTCTCAGTAAAAAAAATAAATATATATATATGTCTGTCTATGTGTGTGTGTATATACATATATATATATATCTGCGTGTGTGTGTGTGTATATATATATATATATGTATATGCACTGGAAGGGCCACCGTGGGCCACGCAGGCCTGGCTAACCCAGACTCCGCTCAGCCCAGCTGTCGGGCGCCTGTGCCCTGCGGGCCCTGCGCGATCCCAGGTGTGGACGAAGTATTGCTGTCTGCTCCTGGCTCCTGAGGTAAAGAAGGTGAGACGGGGCGGACGGTGGGCGGCTGGGGGCCCCTGCGACCCTCATCTCTTCCTCTTGCTGGCGGCGTCTCCCGGCTCCAGCTCTCCGGGGAGCGGTTGCGGCAGGGGCGCCAAGGGGCCCAGGCCCATGGGCATTGGTGCCCGGCCCGGGGGGTCCTTGCTGCGGTCCGCGGCCCACGAGGGGCTCCGGGCCAGGCCGTGGGCCAGGGGGGCGGCGCGGGGGCGGCCGGGGGCGGCCAGGCTGCTGGTGCTGCTGAACTTCCTGGCGGGCGTGAGGCCGGGGGGCGGCGGCGGGGGCGGCGGGCAGAAGAGGGAGGTGAGCGAGAGGCTGCTGAGGGTCTCCGAGTGCTCGCTGCCCGCGCCCCCGCCGCCCGCGCCGCCGCGGCCCTCCTCGTCCGAGGGGTCCATGGAGTCGTGGTGGGTGCAGCCCGGGCTGGTGGAGCCCCCGCTACTGTGGCTGCGCTGATGCGCCCGCAGCCCCCGCAGGCTGAACAGGCCCCGGCCCCGCAGGCTCAGGCGGCGGCGAGCGGCGGGGGACAGGCCGGCCCGGGGTCCTGGAGCAAGCGCGGGCGGCCCCAGGGCGCGTCGAGGGCTGTCGCTCAGGGTCAGGCTGTCCTCGAGCGTGGTCTGCAGGCTGCCCGCGGAGCTGCTGGGGCTGGCGTCCAGCGACGTGTCGCTCCCGGTGGTCTGGGGGGAGGTGGGAGCGGTGGAGGCCGCCTGTGTCGGCCCCCTCCCCAGCAACCTAGACGCCCCCCTCCCCGGCACAGCAGGCAGCAGGCAGCCCCCATCCAAGGAGCTCCCTTCAGAGCAGGGCTTCTCCCCTCCGCACGTCCAACTTAGGCAGCAGTCACCGCAGGGCCTCCACCTGCCCCGAGAGGTCCCCCGAGAGGAGCTAGCATCCGCCTCAAACCCAGGTCAGACCCGGCCCTGCCCTTCATGGAAGGCTCCAGGCTCACTCCAAGGGGAAGCCCTGGGCCCACCGCCCTCCCCCAGGGCACGTGGCACCCCCACCGCACCCCCCATGGTCTGACGCGGCCCCAGCCCTGGCTGCTCCCACTGGTTCCGGTCCCTCCCACTTGCTCCGGCCCCCGGCCCCCACCTCCCGGCCCCGGGGGCTCCCACCTCCCAGCCCCAGGGCCCCCCATCTCCCAGCCGCCCAGCCGCCCAGCTCCCACCTCCCAGCCCCAGGGACCGCCACCTCCCAGCTGCCCAGCCCCCACCTCCCAACCCCGGGGCCCCCCACCTCCAGCCCCTCCCCAGGAGCTGTTCTCCCTGCCTGTCCACCACGGAGTAGACCTTACTCTGCAGACATTTATTTTGGTTATCACCCCTCCTGCACCCCCGCAGCTCACTCTCAGCACTAAACAGTGGGCCCAGCAGGCAGGGAGTTTGTGTCCTGCCCGCCAGAGCACACAGCCTGGTGTGACGGGGTCAGACAGTCACCCAATGAATCAACCCCACTCACTGCACTGTGGGAGCCGGCACGGCCCCATTTCCCCACCCCCACAACAGAGCCCTCAGTACTTCAGACCCCTGTGTGCCCGTGGGTAGGAGGGCTGTGGCCCTGGCCAATCCAGTACGGGGGACCCTGCAGCCTCAGGCTTCTCATCCACCAGACCCGCCCTCCCACCTCCATTCCTAGTAATCAAGCCCCCACTGACACCCACCCAGAGCACCCAGGGTGTCCTCCCCACTGCCAGCACCCCGCCACCCTGCAAAACCTCCAGTACTCCTCCTCCTCCCCTCCCCTCAAGCTAGGGATCACGGGCCTCTTCCAGACCCCCCTTGGGGTCTTCCCCACACTCTGCTGTCCCCAGGACCCAGCTCTGCCCACTCCATCCACCCCAGTGCCACCTCCCCCTCCAGTCTCAGCATCACCCCAGCGTTCCCAAACCCCCTTGCACGGTGGTGCCCTGGGCCTTTGGTTGGGTCCTTCCCCTCCCAGTCCCTTGGACTTCCAGGCCTGGCTTAGATCCTGCCCCTTGCCCACAGACCAGTGCTCTGGGGCCTGGGAGGTGTCGGTACCTGCCGGAGGAGGGTACAGTTGACCCTTGGTGACCGCAGAGATGCCCAGGAGCCCTGCAGCGCAATCTTGGGGAGGGTTCCAGTGCCGGTGCCCTTTTCTGGGCCTTTCTGACTGGCAGACACTGCAGGGTGGAAGAACTCGGCTGGCATGGGCAGGAGAGGGCTGGAGGCGTCCGGGGAGAAGGGACTTGGGGGTGCTGCTGGGAAAGGAGGAGACAGAGCTGAGGGAGCACGCTCAGGCCAGGGGGCAGCCCCTAGAAGGTGGCATTGAGCACCAATCTCACTGGGCCAGCAGGGAGGGGCCACCTAATAAACTGACTGTGAGACCATGGGCAAGTCCACCCCTCTAAGCCTTCGTTTACCCAAGAAGAGCAAGAGAGAAATCCTGAACCAGCCCTTTTGATTTCAGGGGGTGGGGGCCCTGGGTAAAGACACAGCTTTTGGAGGCAAGCAGACCCGGGCTCAAGCCTAGGTCTCTTCCTCTGCAAAAGGGAACAAGATGCCATCTTGAGGGGCATAAGGAGAAGAAACAGCTGGAAGCTCCCAGCTCAGTACCAAGTACACAGCAGGTGCCCACTGGATCAGTCCCCTCCAGGTCCTGACCCCACCATGGGGCCTGGCCAGGCCTGGGGGCCACTGTGGGACAGCAGGTGGGTTGGGGCATCCCAGCCCCGGGTCAGGCGCTGCACTGGATGGCAGGTCAGTCTGGCCTGGTTGGCTGCACACGGTGAGGGGCAGGGACAGGGGTGGGGGGTCTGAGGGCTGGGGCAGGTCTGGGTGTGGGGGGCGTAGGGGGTAGCAGCAGCCTCTGCCCACAGTCCTCTCCACACCTTACAGGTTGAGGGTGAGATAATGGAAGAATGTACCCAAGACAGCTGGACAGTCAATGTCCCGGCTGGGGTTCCTATGCCATACCATCTTACCATTTAAGGAAAACGTAAATAAATGGTTGGCTAAAGGGAATGAGATTGCATTCCACCAGAATGGCTCTCGGGTCAGCCCTGTGCCCTGAATTCTGGTTTGGGAGGTCTGAGATCTTGGCATCTCAGCCACCCTGGCCAGCTGAGAGCCCATCAGCTTTAGGGAGGGTGCCCAGGAAAGTCACCCCACGCCTGGCTCCTGGGAGGTGTCCCGGAAGGGTACTTGGGGTGGGCTCAGAGTCTTAGGCATCGCTCTTCTGCTGGGCTCCTCATCTCTCTGCCTCCCTCCACAGCCAGTGCTGTGAAACCAGGTTCCTGCCACCCTCCATGAGGACCACAACAAAGATGAGCCCATGATGGCAGGCCAGCTTAGTCCCCTGGCCCTGTGCCCAGAGCCCAGCCACGGGCCCAAAGCACAAACAGAACACTGCAGGTAGGGCTGAAGGATAAGTATCAGGAATTTACAAAAGGGCTATTGAAGACACCAGGCTTTCCTATGTTTAACATCCCCGTGTATATGAAGATCTGTGGCCTACACACCTCTCAAATTCAGCTTTAGAAAAACACCACAATAATCTGGCAGCTTTCCTTCTGCTTGATAATGAGAGCCATGTGTACCCACCTCTTTCCCTTTTCACCATGGCTCCTAGGAAGCTCAGCATGAAGCTGCCTTTAGATGCTTAGGTTTTTGTTACAATTACCTCATCTTTTTGTACTATTTGGCTCTTGATCTTTCATCATTGTTATATCAGGCCTGAGAGTCTATCTCTCATTGTCAGATATCCATCTGGTTCTTTCTATACTAAATATAATAATCTGGGTAAAAATACAAAGGAAAAAATTCAGCCATCTCCCTCTGAAGCAGATGCCCAAGATGAGGGCTGTGGGGAGCTGGCAGGGCTCCCACCCCTCACCTTGACTGCTCTCATGTTTCAGCCAGGACCGGACAGGGTTGAATGGGATCTCCTCCATTTCACACAGGAAGTTCTCTGGATCCGGTGAGACAGCCGTAGAGGACAAGGGGAAGAAGCATTCGCCCAGGTCTCCCACATGCATGGGCTCAGGTGGGTCCAGCTCACCCTGCAAGGAAAGGGAGGTAGGATGGGGCAGGACTGGGAAGGGGGACAGCTGCCCTCATGACCTGCTCCACGGCCCCTTGCTTAACTAGGCTACCCTCATGGCTAGCTAGTCTGACCTTCCTCTCACCTCCTCTACCTGACCATCTTCCAAAACCCCATGAAAGGAATCCACCTCCGAATGCCCACTGGATGCCCAGGCAGTTAGTGACTTCCCCTGGTACAGACCCTGGCCCAGCGAAGAAGCCAGATCAAGGCTAGCGAAGGCATTAGAAGACAGGCTGAGTGGCCACACGAGTGTCCCGTGAGCATGACCTTGGGTGGGTCCCTTCCCTTTGCTGAGCCTGTTTCTGCATCCAAGGAGAGTCACGTCTTCCTTCCTAGGCATTCCCTGGCCCCCACATTCCTCAGCCCTGCAGCCCAGAGTGACCCTTCCCAGGAGAGCCGCCTTAATGCCCCCTCCAAGGCAGATGAACTCGTGCCACTCCGACTTCCGATGACTGGCTGAGTCTGGCACAAAAGACTATACCCTGCCCAAGTCCAACTGAGTCCCAGAAACTGTGCACCCTGATATCCTTTGTAGGAGAGCAGTGTGGGGGTGCAGAGAGCTGCAGCAACTGTTAGCAATCAGGGAGGGGACCAAAATGACATGGAAGGCACAGGAAAAACTGGCCCCACAGCCTACTCTGAGCTGATGGAGGGCCAGCCTAGGGGGCAGAGGTGCCAAGCCCAGGGTATCCCCCAGCTGTCCCTTACACCCCCCACCCCCAGCAAGGCAGGACCACTTTGACCTTGAGATCAGGAGCCCGGGTCTTGAGGTCTCACCCCCTAAGACTGCAGGATGAGCAAGAGCCCCTTCCTGGCCTGCAGGCCTCCTCAGACTGACCTCCTGGGGTGCAGAGGTTTGGGGTCCAGCCTCAGGGGTGGCTTCCTACTCTGTCATTCCTGGCTGTGTGATGTGAGCATCACCCCACTTCTTGGAACCCCCATTTCCTCACGTGTGAAGTGGGGACAAATCATCCCTGCTGCACAGAGCCGTGGGGCAGACAAACAGCTGGCACCGGCAGAGCGCCTGCACATAGTAGGTGCTTGTGCCTGATGCGACTACCCCCTGTACATAGCAGGTGCTTGTGCCCGACGCGACTCCCCCATTCGCTTCAGCCTCACAGCCCCGCCGGCCAGGGATGACCCCCGTGGAATGGACCAAAAAATACTCAAAGCAACAAGAAGCAGCCAGTGCTGCTGGGTGCCAGGTTGGAGTGCTGGCTGGGCTTGTGGCTGTGTGACCTCAGGCAAATCACTCCACCTCTCTGAGCCCTACTGCCCTCATCTGTCCAACAGGAGATGAAGGCCTAGCACACAGTGGGTGCCATTTACATGGTAGACTGGAAAGATGGGGGGGTCCTGCCTGGGTGGGCAGGGGCCAGGCTTCGAGGACAGACCCGCCTGCTCAGGAGTCCCCAGGGGAGCTCACCTTGCTGTCTTTGGGGCCAGGTGGGCAGGCCGTGGGGTCCTCGAGACTCAGGTCGTCGCCCAGCAGGATGGACGAGGACCTGTCTGAGTTCAGGGAGAAGGCCTCCGTCTCAGCCAGCTGCACCTGCAGGAAGAGGGAGTGGCCTCGGGTCACCCCAGGGTTGGGATGAGCAGACGTGGGTCCTGGGGCATGCAGCCACAGGCCTGAGGCTCTGAAGAGAGATCGAGCAGTGGTCAGAAAGGTCCAGACACCTGCTGGACATGGATGATGTGTCCATCCTGTGCAGGGGCCCAGCCTGGGTGACATGCGATGGTGACACAGTGGCCACCTCCAGTGGAAGCCAGCCCTGAGTGGCCCATCTTGCTATCTGGGCCTAAGGGCAGGTGAGTTGCCATGGGCTGTGAACTCCACAGCTGTCTGCTTGCCCCTAGACCAAGTGCCCATTAAGACTGGGCTGGACTTGACACTATGGCCCCATGTGGATGACCTGCACAGCATGTCACAGGCAGGGGACACTGCAGGACCCAGAGACACTAGAGCATCTGCAGCCACCACGGGGCAGGGGTGTGGGGCAGCCCAGACCTCCAGCTCCTGCTGATGGTTCCTGGGGACCCGCCCTGCAGCCACCTGAGGCTGGGGCCACCCGGGGGGCTGGAACACCCCAGGGAGAGTTCAGGGGCCCACACTGCTGGGGAGAAGGGAGAGGGCTAACTGCACCTGCCCTAGAGGCAGGCCCATGGGAACCCCTGAGCTGGGTGGGCCTAGGCCCCAAGCTGGAGGCTAGGGCAGGGCACCTGGAGGAGGTTGAGTGCCAGGATGATGCCCTGGGGGAAGAGCGGGCAGATGACCCCTCATGTCACAGAAAGGGCAAGCTGTCCTGCAAGTGACACACAGGCTCCCTGCCTGGCACCTGCAGCACACAAGGTGGGGCAGCTGCCCTACCCAAGCACCTACTGTGTGCGGCATGGTGCTGGGGTCGGCAGCTGCGGCCACCACACCACAGGCCCACACCTGGCCCTGGCTCAGGGAGCCAATCTGCCACAGCCGTGGAAGCTACATGTGCCCACGTTGACCCAGCCTGGTCTCTACGGCCCAGAGCCAGGCTCTGCCCTTGGGCAGGCCCCTCACCAGGTTTCATGCTGCCCCTGCCCCAAGGGGCCGGGCCTCCCAGGCTGCCATTACCTCTTGCTTGTCATGGTGACACTTCTTGCAGCCGGCGGGCGAGGAGTAGTGGTGGAAGATGGAGCCTGAGAGGTTGTCGATGATGGTCAGCTCCCCCTCCAAGGAGTCCTTGATGATTAAAGAGACGCTGTCCAGCCACAGGTTCTCCTAGGCGGACGGGGACGGGGTGGGGACAGGCGGGATTATCAGCCGGGTCCCGGGGCTGCGGGGTGGGCAGGACACAGCTGCCCTCCCGGTTGGTTCTCTGCGCCCATGGCCTGGGACCGACCCCCTCATCACAGGGTCACCCCTTCTATGGAGCTGAGCAGGGTAGGGCCCAGAAAGACAGAGGTCTCCGTGCAAGGCCTCCCTGGCCCCGCTGCCCATCTGGCCCTGCGGTGCCCCCCCTCTGGCGACCCTCGCACCTCTCCAGCCCCTGCCCACCTGGGCAGGCGAGTAGCAGCGCCGGCACAAGCCGCCCTCGGTGTCGCCCCCGCCGCCCGCCCCTCCCGGCCCTCGGCCAGGGGCGCCCGGGGAGCCGGCAGGCAGCCTCGGGCCAGGGCCCAGGCCGTGGGCCATCTCCAGCTGGAGCTCGGCATCCATCTCGGCGTCCTCCTGTGCCTCCTTGTTGCTGTCGTCCAGGTGCTTCATGAGCACAGCCACCACCACGTTGATGAGCACGAACTGCGCGGTGAGCACGAAGCTCACGAAGTACAGCGGCGACACAAACTGCAGGCTGCTCAGGCAGCTGCGCTCATCGTGGGTGCAGTCCCGCAGCGTGTCCTGCGTGGCAGGGAGGGCGGTGAGGATGAGGATGAGGACATCCCAGAGGCTGCTGGAGGCAGAGGCCAGTCCAGGGCCATGCGCAGAGGCAGCAAGACCGAGATTCAACCCCTGAGACAGCCCCTGGCTGCCCTGCCCCACTCTGCCCTGTGGCAGCATCTGCCTGCCTCAGCTTCCGCTAAGTCCCCACATGGACAGACGGATGGCCCAGCGCCCTCTCCTCCTCTCTTGCTCCCGCCGACATCACCCTCCCCACAGCTGGCCTGCTTCCCTGGGACACAGTCAGGCCTGAGAAGGGGCATCTGGGGCTTCCTTCAGGGGCCCCTGGGGAGTAGGGTGCATTCGGGACCAGGGCCTCCCTGTCCTTCCTTTCTGGTTTTTCAGTTCAACCCCCAACCACAAAGCCCAAGAAGACTCCACCACCTTCCCGCCCTGGGCCGAGGAGATTGGCCACCAATCCCAGCACCCCGGCTTCCTGCCCCCTTGCTGGGGGCACTGGGGGCTCTGCAGGGTGGGGGTGGGAGGCAGAACAGGCCTACCACTGCCCTCTCCACCCTAGGGCCCGGGAACCAAGGCCTCACCCCTGTCCTCTGGGAGCCCCTCCTGCCCTTCCCAGCCCAGCCCAGGTTGCAGCCCAGGCCAGGGAGCCTCTGCCGGGTGACCTGGTCAGTGCGGCAATCACTAGAGGGCCTGGCCCTGGCCTTCGGGCCTGCCTGGGCCCCAGGTCCCCTCTGGAACTGGGTGGAGTTGTCTCCCCTAGAATCTGAGCCCCGATCCCAGGCAACGCTGGGGGATGGGGCAGTGGTAGACAGGGGGCCTGTTCTGGCTCAGCTCTCGCCACTGTGCTGGTCCCGGGCAGACCCCTCCACTCCTCTGTGCCCTGCACGCCCCTCCCATGTGTGGTGGGGCCCTGGGTGGGCAGAGCCCTGAGCAGCAGGACCAGCATCCTCACTGTCCCAGCACCTGGCTGATTTCTCCACCCCAGCCCGCCCAGGAGTACCTTCATGATCCCGTTCCAGTTGTCACCCGTGGAGACCTGGAAGAGTGTGAGGAAGGCCATGCCGAAGTTCTCGAAGGTGGCATGCCGGCTCATGCCCTCACATGGGTTCTCGTCGTTGCAGACTGGAAGCAGGGAGGAGGTCAGACCTGCCCAGTGGCAGAGCGCCTGCGGGGCTCACCCTGACCCGGTGCCTCCCGCCTCGCCTCAGAACCCTCATTACACCCTAGGAGGGGCCTGCAGACTGTGCGCGGCCCACAGATAAACTGAGGCTCGGGGAGATGGCACATGAGCTGGGGCTCAGGTTTGGGTGAGTCTGGCTCTGCCCCCCGCCGAAGAATGGGTTTCTGAGAAAGAAGGTGAAATGGGGTGAGGGCCAGCCCCTCGGGGAACCCTGCTTTCCGGAGCCATCCCGGTGCAGGGCGGAGCTCAGCAAGCGCTCTGTTGCTCTCTCCCCTGCCCTGGCCTCTCCACTTGCTGGGGTGGCACTGGCTCAGGACAGGCACCAACACCGGGGTAGGGAGGGCAGTTTCCCTGGGAGACCAGACAGCTGAGGGCCCTGCTGTAGGCATCTCCCCAATACAAAGACCCTGATGTGACGGGCTCAGGGGTCTCAGGCCTCCCCCGCCCCCTCAGTTCATCCTGCAGCCCTGCTGTACCCCCACCACGGGCCTGCTCTGGGACTCACTCACCCAGCTTCCCAAAGAGCTCCACCCCGAGAGCGGCGTAGATGAAGAAGAGCAGCATGAAGAGGAGGCCCAGGTTGCCCACCTGCGGGAGGACAGGTGAGGCCGGGTGGGGCTGGGAAGCGGGTGGGGGCGTACCAGGCCTGGGAAGGGTGGAGGCTGGGGCAGTGGGGGTGGGCAGCCTGAGGGTCAGAGCAGCTGTAACATTCCCCCAGGCTGTGTGTCCACGTCTGCCACCCCCACAGGACCTGGAGGGCAGGCTGGGTCCAGCACAGGGCTCAAAATAACAAGAAAACACGCGTGCCGCCTTTACCACGAGCTGCCCCATTTCCAGCACTCAAGATTCATGAGCTCACTTCCTCCTCACAATAATCCATGAACTATCTTTTTCCCCATTCTTCGGAAGAAGAAGGAGACAGACTGAGAGGTGACATCACTTGTCCAGAGTCGCACAGCTAGTAACTGGTAGGACAGGGGTCCAAACCCAGCAGGCTGGCCCCAGGGTCCATGCACACAGTCTACGCTACACACCTTGCGTGGCTACCAAGGTTGAATGGATGGATGAACGAAGGGAAGGAAGGGAGAAGGCAGGAGGTCTCAGCACTAACACTAGCTCCTCTACAAAACCACCGAAACGCACTTGTCCCTGTCACTGTCATCTGCTGGTCTGGGAAATCTTCAAGAGCAGAAACACAGCTGCATGAGGTCAGATTTGCCTCCTTGGGCCAGCATGAGGCCTGGCCATAGAGAGGAGGGAAGGCAGGAATCACGCAGGCCCGTGGGCCCCAGAAGCCTCTGCAAACCCGGCCACCCCCGTCCCACAGCTCCTGTGGGAGAAAGTGTCCCAGATTCCAAACCTAGTTCAAATCTATCCATGCACTGGAGACCACCTTTAACTCATGCTATAGATAAGATGAGGCTCAAACACATTCTTGCCCTAGAAATGAAGTATCTCTTAGAACCCTCAGAAGGCCTGCGTGAAAAGAATCAGGAGACATTCACATTAACTGCTGAAAAGTAAACCCCATTGATCACACTCCTCAAGTTTCTCTGCTCCACTCCAGAGCAGGGTTTCCTGGCCAGCTGTTCTACACTGCTAGTGTCTGACTAATTAAATGATGTTCCCTTCATTAATAAAACAAGCACTTACTGAGCGCCCGTGAGGCCAACTGTAAGGCCCTGACCGCCGAGAAGGATCTGGCGTGGTCGAGGCTCTAGGAATTCAGCTTTGTGCCCTGCACAGGCCGGGGCGGGCCGCATCTCTTAACCAGGATTGCCTTCAGCTTTTCTATCTGTCCCCTCCCTGCCGTCAGCATCTCAGAGCTGGCAGGGTTGCGGCAGCCTCCTCACCATCTTCCCTGCCTCCAGCCTCTCCCTCCAATCCACTCTCCTCCCAGCCATCAGAGCCACTTTCTCGAAGGCAGCTCTCGCTGCAACCTTCCTTGTCCAGAACCCTCCTGTGGCACCTGCTGCCTGCAAGATAAAGCCCGATTTTGCTGCCCTGGCATTGAAGGTGTGCTGTGACCTGGCCCCCAGGGACCCCTTCCCAGCCTGATCTTCCAACCCCACACACTCCAGCCACACAGAAAACAGCCCCACAGTGCCTTGGTATATTATTTTCCCTCTGCAGGGAGGACCCTCTGTCTTTGCCTGGAAAATGCCTCCTCCTCACCCCTCAAAGCCCAGTCCATGGGTCACCTCCCCTGAGAAGCCTTCTCTGATGCCTCCTCTTCTTGGGGAAGAGTTTGGTGGGAAGAGGCTGAAGTTTCATTTTCCTAGCACTTTACATAGAATTGAGGAAATGGCCAATGTCCATACAACAACATGAGCAACAGCAAATGGATTTTGAGGGGTAAGCACCATTTCATGGGCAGTGGCACTTGGCACGTGCTTCTTCTAAAGTGCTAATGCACTTGTAATGACTACCATGGGTCTGCTGCTGGAGGCTGGGATGTCCTGAACATCTCCATGTGCCGTGCCCCGTGCCAGCTCCGCACTGGATTTGGGAGTCATGATAGGACCACCCAGGGGTCAGAGCATGGGAAAGGGGAGTGGGAGCAAGGAGGCCAGGGAGGCCGAGCCACACACCCGCCATCCCCATCCCTAGCAGCCTCTTACATGGCACTTCCCATGAACCAGGCCTCTTAAGTGCTTTATAAGCTTTAACCATCTGACACCTCACCACCGCCCTTTGAAATAAGCGCTTGAGTGAGCGATGCTTCACCACCATCCTCATTTCACAGGCAAGGAAACTGAGGCACGAAAAGCTAAGTCGCATGCCCAGGGCCCAGGCTTTGCTCTCAGGCATTATGGCCCAAGCCGGGGCTCCAATCTACTTCCTGTCAGCACAGCCTGCAGCCCAACATCACCCCCATCTCCCATGGGACAAAGTCCCCTGAAGGGATTTAGTGTTAGGAAAAACCATGTCTCTGAATGAATGCCCTTGCTTTGCATCCAGACCATGCCACTTTCCCTTTATACCGAGGCTGCTGGGAAGCTCACACCAAATTCAGGAACAGAACTCACCCATGTCCTTAGCCCTGGTCCCTGAAAGAATTAGCTCTGCTTCCACCTTCCCTGGGCTGTTAATCTTGTATCCTCGTTTTTAATGTGCAGTATCTGTGCCTTGTATTTTAAGGCGCCTGAAGTTCCTGATGACTCGATGAGTCATAATGAATAAATAAATGTGCCTGAGGCTCAGCTGAGAGCAGAGGCCACCCTGAGGGGAGGGGGAAGGGGAACCTCAAGCAGTCAAGACCGCGCGGGAGGGAAGGACTGGGATTGCAGAATTCCCAGGAGGATGAAAAAGGTGCCCTCTGTGGCCCTGATCACATCTCCCCTTTCACTAACCACAGGGTGGGGGTAGAGCGACTTCCCTAACTTCTCAGATCCCCACCTGGTCAGAGTCTCATGCTGCCCCTCCTGGAATGCCATCTCGGAACTTCTCCACCCACACTGCCACCTCCTTCTGCCAAGCCACCCTTGGAAGTCAAGCTCAAAGGTCCCCTTTCCTAGGCTGCCTTCCCTGATCTCCCCAGGGAGTGTCTGGCACTCTTCTCTCTCTCTGGAGCATGCTAGGGGTCCCTCCCCACATTTCCCTGAAGTATCCATCTCCCTCCACCAGCCTGGGGGCAACCAAGGGCACATTGTGGACCCTCAGTGCATGCAGAGGGCTGGACACAGAGTGGCACTGGCAACCACGTGATGAAGCCAGAAGAAAGAGGCATAAAGGGACCCTTCCTGCCTCTCAGCTCCTGGCTCAAAATGCATCCCCAGAGACAGCATCTGCCCTGGCTCTGGCAGATGTGAGGAGAAGGGAAATCAGGGCCTTCCTGCCCCAGGGCCCAGCCTGACACCGATGACCCCTAGGAGGGCTGCCAGCAAGAGTGGCTCTTACCTGGGGCAAAGCTTGCACCACCGTGTCCAGCAGGGCCCGCATCCCTGTGGCCATCTTCAACAGCTTCAGCACTGCGGGCGAAACCCAGCCCCGCCCACTCAGCCACAGGCCAGTGGGGACATGTGTGTGCACGTGTGTAAACTCCGGAGAAGAGAACATGAAGGCACGTGCAAGCAGAGTCCGGCTCTCAGATGCCACATTACAAGAATGTGGGTGCAGCCACAGGGTGAGTGGGGCATGCACAAAAACATGTGGACACAAGGCATGGGTGTCACTGTAAAAAAGCCCCCGAGGACGGGGCATACTTATGGGAACTGAGGTCTATGAAGTGTGTGAATGAGTGTGCTATGAACTGTCATGGGCACAAAGGACCAGCGTGAGTGGCCACATCTCTTCTCTTCCCCTCTCGATACAGAGGACTCTGGCATCACTCGCTGAGTTTCTGGCAGGCAGAAGAGCAAGAGGCACCTGGGCTCACCCTGAGGCAGGAGGCTTTTAAAAGGAGTGTACGAACTACCTTGAGGAGGGGGAGAAGGGTCTCTGAAGACCGTGCGTCCCAGTCACTGTGTTTGAGAAATGCCAGCGAGGAGCTGGAGGTGTTTCACATCTTCCCAGTTGGACTGGGTTCCTTGCATCACACTCTGAGACTGGACCCCATGGGTCATGGCGTTATAAGGAAGTGGGAGTGTGTATCCATGTGTGCTATGCAAAGCTGCCTGTGTGTTGGGGGAGGTGTGTGCACACAGAGGGTGCATGCCTGTGTGTTGGCTGTGTGCCTCCCGGCTCCTGCTCACCCCTGCTCAGCAAGGAGCCCACCATGCCTGCAAACTCCTGCCTCCACCTCTCCCCACCCTACTCCCGTGTGCTCTCATCAGGCAATGAGGTGTCTCATCCCGCCCCTGTTTGTCCCTGTTCCCTGTCCCACCCCTTGCCCCTCACCTCGGGCAATGCGCAGAACCCTCATGATGCGGATGATGGTGGGGTTGATGGGCAGGGCCGCATTGATCTCGATCTCCTCCAGGGTGATGCCCATGACTGACAGTAGCACAATGGCCAGGTCTAGCTGGTTCCATCTGCTCAGCCATGCATGGGAGGGCAGGAGTGGGCATGAGGAGGATCCCTCTGGTTCAGACACACCTTAGTGGGGGGAGCCTCCCAGGTTCTGACCTTTCTATTGTGGCCCATTAGGCTGTGTGGCTGCCCTCCCTTACTAGCCCCTCCTAACGCCACTGGGTCCAGGCCCCTCTCTGCTCCCCACAGCCATCACTCCCTCAAGCAAGGGGCTGATCAGGCTAAATAAATATCTCTGGCCTCCTGCAGGAGAGGAGGCATGGACTGTGACTTCCAAGTCTAATCTTGAGCTGGCTGCTCTCTCTGTGGGGCCTTAGGCTAGTCCATCAACTTCTTTGAGCCTCACTATTCCCTTCAAAAAGGAGTATTAGCATGAGGCAGACCCTGCTCTGCCTATAGGGTAGAGACAACCTACCAAAGATGAGCCAAGAAGGGCCAGGTAGAATGCCCTATACCCATCAGATGATACCATAATCATTTCCCGTTCAGAGCTATAAGCAGCAGCTGGGGCGCCTGTCCATCAATGCCTAGATGCTTACTGGTTCCCCTCTTCAGGCTGCTCCAGGCTTCCCTAAGGGTCAGGACTGCTTCTTCATCCTGCAGTCTACCCTATTACTGCCCTAATCCAGCCTGGCCACTCACCGGTCCTTGAAGAAGCGCCTCAGACCAAATGCCACCAGCTTCAGCACAGCCTCCAGCACAAAGACAGTGGTGAACATATAGTTGCAGTACTTGAGGGCTGTCTCCAGGGACTATGGAGGAACAAAGAGAAGCATGATCCAGGGCACATGACCTGCTCCACAACCTTCCTCCACTCAGAAAGTCTCTGCCTTTTAAGGAGAGAATTTAGTCCATTTACTTTTAGTGTAATTATTTATATGCTGCTTTTATTCTTTCCATCTTAATGTGTACTATTTATTTTATGTTGTTATTCCTTCTGTTTCCTTTTTCTTATTTATGTGTATCTGGTCGAGTTGGTACCTTTGGAGGCAATATAGGGTATTAATGAAGAGCTACTGAGCCAGACTGCCTACATTTGAATCCTGGCTTAGTGCTCACTCCATATTCACCATATGATCTTGAGTAAGTCATTTCATCTTAGAAAGCTGATATGCAAATTAAATGAACTAATAGTTCAGTGCTGGAAACAGAACAATACTTGTTAAATGTAAGCTATTATTATTCCATTTTTCCTGTTAATTTGGAAGTTCTATAATTATTGTTTCATTCTGCCAATGGTTATCTTTCTTTTTTCTGCATTCATAATATTCCTCTCCCATCATTTGAAATAAGGTATTAATTCCACACCTGGAGGCTCTGCTTCCCTCTTCTTCCCCTCCAACTCCATCAGGGTTTTTAGAATGCACTTGCTCCTCACATGCCCCTCACATACCTGGTCTGCAACAAGCTAGGAAATGGTCATCCTCACCCACCCCCAGTGTTTGCCTGAAATGGTCCTTCCACCCTTTTGCCTAGTCTCCATACACCCAGGTAGTAAAGGAGGCTACGTGGTAGGCTTCGAATGCAAATCTAAGTTCCAGACCTGGTTCCACTACCTATGGCTGAGTAATTTGGGCAGCATATTTAACCTCTCTAAGCCTCAGGTTCTTAACATATAAAATCTAGACAAAGGATTCCCCCTGCCAGCCTTAGGATTGCTGTGAGGATTAAAGAGTTCATATATATATAGTGTGCCTTGCAAAGAGTCAATATTTAACACATCACAGTCATTGCCACCCATGTGCAAGCCACAGTCCAAATGCTGCCTCCCTGACCCACCTTCCCTCTGACCATTCCCTTCCAGACTCTGAGCTTCCTGAGGGCAAGCTTGTCCGGCACCTCCTCCCACTGCAGTGCCCAGCATAGAGTCCAGCACGGAGGGGCTGCTCACATCCTGCTATCAGCTAACCCCTTCCCCACCCTATCCCTGGGGTGGGGTACTGCTGAGACCCCACCCTCACCTTGTAACCTTGGGCTGGGAGGCAGACCAGGGCTCACCGTGGGCTGATTGTAGTGCTCCAGGGACATGGTGACCACGTTGAGGCAGATGATGAAGGTGATGAAGATGTCCAGGTAGTGGCTGGTGCACATGGAGTGGATGAGCAGCCGGGTGTGACAATAGGTGGCATAGTAGGGCAGCCGCTGGGCCTCTGCAGGTGGTGCAGGGGGAGTGGCACAGACCACAGAGGGTTGGGGTCAAGGGAAAGGGCACAGAGCACAAAGGACAGAAAGGTGGAGGAAAGGGAGGGGGCAAACAGGAAGATGTTGATCCACCCCAGGCCCTGGAATCAGTGTTAGATTTCCTCCACCCAGCCAAAGCACCATGAGAGAAACTGTGGGGAAGGGTGACAAAGAAGGCAGGACATTCATTCTCTCCATCTACCCCAAATGAGCTTATGGCAGGAGCTCTGGGCCTGCCTGCAGGGAGGGCAGGTTTCCCATGGCCCAGGGTGCCCAGGTTCTGCCTTTGCCCTATGCCTGAGCTGAACCCCCAACGGCCTCACTCAGGTTGGCAGTGGTGTCAGCCATTGGACTCTGGGTGGACACTGATGGGGTTCAGATCCCCTGGACAGGAAGATGCTGGGAGAAGTGGCTGAGCCCTGGGCACAGGGATTGTATCTTTTGTTCTCTTCCAGCTCCAAAGGCTCAGGAGGCTGGGGTCAGGCCCAGGCAGAAGGGCCTAGAGCTGGGTGACCCGCACCCTCCACAGGCACCCACTCACTCCGGCGCTTCTTCTCCAAGCGCCGCAGCCGCTTCTCCTCACGCCGCCGTGCCTCTTCAGCCTCCTGGTGCTGCCGGCACTTGTGGAAGTTCTCCACCACAACACCCACAAACATGTTAAGCACAAAGAAGCTGACGATGAGCAGGAAGGAGATGAAGTACAGCAGCATCCAGGGGTTGTGGTTGGTCACGGGCTGCAGGGGAGTCAGAAAGGGCTGAGGAGGCTGATCAGGCCCTACAGGGCCATGGGGAGGTGCCCATCCTGGCTGAGCCTCCATGGAGTGGGGATGTGTTGAGCCTGCCTCCAGGAAGGCGGCTGTGAGGTCTAAATGAGGCAGCAGGTAAGAAGTAAATACCCTGGGCATGGCACAGTATGGTCCTCAGCCAAGAAAGCCACCTCTCCTTCCCTGCTCAGCGGCTGCCGCCTGGAAACATCTGTCTTCTTCCTCTCATTAACCTATCCATTCATTCACCTATGCATGCATGCATCCATCCATCCACCTATCCTCCCACTCACCCACCCCTCCATCCACCACCCATCCACCCATCCATCCATCCACCCACCTATCCATCCACTCATCCACCCATCCATCCATCCACCCACCCATCCATCCACTCATTCACCCATCCATCCACTCATTCACCCATCCATCCACCCACTCACCCATCCATGCATCCATCCAACTAACCTCCCACTCATCCACCCATCCATCCACCACCCATCCACCCATCCATCCATCCACCCACCCATCCATCCACTCATCCACCATCCATCCCCCCACTCACCCATCCATGCATCCACCCATCCATCTACCCACCAGCCAGCCAGCCACCCATTCATTTACCTACCCACCCATCCATCCACTCACCCATCCATCCACCCATCCACCCATCCATCCATTCACCCATCCATGCATCCACCCATCCATCCACCCACCAGCCACTTATTCGCCCATCCAGAAATAAGGCAGAAAACAAGGCAGCCAGCAGAGGGGAGAACTTGGATGCACAGATTCCTTGGTGGAATCCATGTATGCATGTGCATGCATGCACTGGTGGGGGTGAGGAGGCAGAGCAGACAAGGAAATAGAGAAAGATGCATCCAAGTGTTCTCATTCCTCCCACCCAGTACCGCCACCCTCACATCCAGCTCCAGAGTCTTACTGGGTGGGACCCCTGAAGCCAAGAGCCAGAGGTCCATTACTGGCCTGGGAGTTGCACACAGCCCTGCTTCCACCACTGAGTGGGCCCTGTCTTGAGCTAGAGAATCTTTCTGTTTCTTCTCCCAGTGACCCCTTCAGTCTGGACACAGCCAACCTTGGTCAGCCACACATCTTGCCTAAAGTCCCCACCTAGCCCCAGAGGGACCCCTGCTCCCCAGGGGTCTCGGAAGCCAAGGCTGAGTCTCTTCCCTGACCTCCTCCACCCAACCCCCCTCCCCTAATCCATCTTCACCCAGCAGCCCTCAGGAGGCTGCACTGACAAGCAGACCTGACAAGCAGGGACACCACTCTTGCTGTAAGCCCCTCCCTGGCTCTCTCTGCCCTCAGAATAAACTTTTGCCCCTTGTCATGGCACACTCGGGGGCTTGCAGACCACCTAACACTACCTATCTCCTTTCCCCACCTCATGCCTCTCTCATTTTCTACTCCTCGATCCCAACTCCCAATTCCATAAACACATCACTCTCTCACCCTCTCTGTTCCTCTGCCAGCTGGCTCAGCCCCTCTTCTCTGCCTGCACTTGGTTCTCTACCCATAAGGCTCTGCACCCCTCCAGGCAGGAGCAGCTCAGATGCCTCTTCACAGAGTTGGGGGATTTGCCAAAGCAAATGGAACGATGATTTACACTACCCAAGGAGTGGCTGTAATGGTGAAGATTCAGGCCAGGATGTGAGGGGTGGGCTGTGCTGACAGTGGGGAGACACTGGGGCTGTGGGTCTTGTTGGCACCAGTGTCAAATTCAAACCACTGGGCTCCAAGGACACCATGTCCCTCCCTGCATCAAGGCTTGGCCTGGTCCCAGCTACACCCACCTGCTGGTCCACAGCAACAGCATCCAGTCCATTATACATGATGTTCACCCAACCATCCTTGGATGCCAGGACAAAGAGGGACATCAGAGCCTGGGAGACATGGGGAGGGGGAATGCAGGGGTGAGGACTGTGAGTGACTCCAGCTGCAGCCACCCCTCCTCAGCTCTCTATTCTTCTGCCCCTGGGAGGCAGAGGGACAAAGACGTCTTCTCTGTGTGGCAGAGCTGTGCCCTCATCCAACAAACCTTTCCTAAGGACCTACTATGTGCCTGCCACATACTCTTGCAGTTGCTGTTATAGAAGAAAAAGTGCTGAACCCATGGTCCTGGGTTTTGGTCTCAGCTCTGAAATTATCCAGCTGTGTGATCTTGGGCAAAAAAAATTCATGAACTCCTGTCCCCTTACCCACAGAATGGAGCTAACAAATACCTTTCTGGCAGGTGTGCTGGGAGGGCCAGCTGAGGCTCAACCAGATGGTCCCTGCCATCCTTACTCCAGTGGGTAAGACATGCTTGCCCCAGCATCTGAAAACAGGAGCTCATGAGAGGAGTCAGGAGCCCTGGGTCAGAGCCCAGGCTGTGCCACTCACTGGCTATGTGATTTGGGGCAAGTTCCTCGATGTCTGTGGGCCCATTTCCTCATCTGTAAAATGGTAATAATTCCTCTCCCTGGTTTTGAAAAGGAGGTGGTCCCCAGAACACAGCCACCCAAGGCTCCCACGGAGATGGCAGGTCAGCATCCTCATGTCTCTTCAGTGAGTTCACATCTGGTTCTGCAGCACCCAGCACAGAACCTTGCACACAGCAGGTGCTCAGTAAAGGTTTTCTGAACTGAACTTGAGCACAGCCTCCTGTGCCATCTTTGCACCAGTAGTTAGTAGGTTCACAAAGGGTCCCATTTCACCAGAAACGGCCCGGAGGTCATATGTCCTACTCAGGAAGCCCTCTCCCCAGGGCAGAGGTGGTCACACCCCTCTCTGTGCTCCTGCCACTGTGGGCCAGGACATGCGGTTCTGGAGTGAGTCTCTGGCCCCGCACTGGCCCCGCCTTCCCACCATCCAGAGCACCGACCCCTTCCTCTTCCCTTCCCAGGTGGGAATGGTGCCGAAGGTGTCCAGAAAGTGCTCAGACCCAGGAGCAGGGAGGGCAGAGGAAGACCCCCTTCCAAGGGCACAGGAGGCTCCTACATTCCAAGGACCTGCCATCACTGTCTCCGTTGACAGGTGAGGACACTGGAACAGAGGGTCTGGCACTTGTCTGAAGGCACACAGCTGGTAAGGGCCACTGAGGAGTCAGAGGCTGCAGGCCAGGCTGGAACCCTCCAGGTGGCTCCAAGTGCGGAGAACACCCCACGCAGGGTTCCAGGAGAGCCCGATGCCAGGTAGACCCAGAAATGCTCCAAAGGGGCGGGGCTGGCACTGGGGCGGGGCCCATAGGTGAAGGGGGTCAGGAGCACGGGCACAAAAGGCCCCTGGCAGGCTCCCCCTCAACTTCCTAAGACATCTTTTCCCCAGGAGGGCAGGGGTAGTGACTGTCCTGGTTCCTGACACCCTTTCCCTGGGCACCCACTGCCCCTCCAAGGCCCCGTGGCTCCCCTCCCAGGTGCCACTGGGGGGCAAGCCCCTCCAGTGGGATCTAGCTGGAGGCTGCCCATCAGCCAGCGGGGGACGAGGGCCTGGAGCCAGCTCCTCCCTGTGTGCCCTGGGGCAACGCACGCCTACATCTGGACAAACCTGGCCTCCTGGGCAGGCCCTCAAGAAATGAGGGCAGGGAGGGGGAGGCAGCAAGCCAAGGGCTCTCACCTGGGGCACTGCCCAGATGGGTCACACCCGGCAGGCCCCCAGAAGAGGAGACCAAGGGGAAAGCAGACACCAGGCAGGGGTCTGCATGTCGACACAGCAGAGAGCAGCGGGTGGGTGACGGGAGAGGGTACCACCCGGGGCCAAGGGCTTGATACCCTTTCATCTCAACCACAGCCTGCCTGGCAGGCTATAACATTCCCATTTCATAGATGAGGAAACTGAGGCTCAGGGAGTCCACACCTACAGAAAGTGGCAGAGCTGGATTCACCTCCAGGACTGCTTGATTCTAAAACTCCTGTCAGGGGTCCCTGGGTTGGGGGAGGGAGCCAAGAACCAATGTTCACAAAGCACCTACTAAGTGCAGGTGTTTGCTGGGCACTCTGCACACAGACTCTCTAAGCCTCATCCCACCTGAGGGGTGAGTGCTACCCTTACCCATTTTGCAGAAGAGGAAACTGAGGCTTGGAGAGGAGAAGTCAGTGTCAGTCCTGGCAGTGCAAGACAAGCCAGGTCTGTGATTCCCAGAGCCACTGGCATCCAAGAGAGGGGAGGGTCTGATCAGGGCTAGGAGGGCGGTGCTTACCTGGCCCAGGTTGTCAAAGTTGTATTTGTGATGGACCCAGCGGTAGTTGGCGGCCATGCAGTCCGAGCGGTTGGTGATGTTGCGGGTGTCCACGCCCAGACAGTGGTAGAACTTGCCCTTGAAGAGCTGGGGAAAGGGGGCAAGGTTGGTGCTCTCACAGGTGAGGGTTGCAAGTCAGAGAGGAACCCGCCTCTCGATCGCGTTTTCTCAGCCTGTCTTGTGCTCAGTCATCTGGGCCCATGTCTGTCTCCCTCCCTGGAGGAGGAGCCCACAGCTGGCAAGGTGCATGAGGTTGGAATGTGGAGTCTCTCCCCTGGCTGTCTGAGACTTCCTTTTCCCCAGTCACAGAGCCCAGTCCCTGCCCAGACTGGACACCCCTCACCTGCACTCCCAGGATGCCAAAGATGATGAAGAAGGCACAGCAGATGAGCACGATGTTGCCGATGGGCTTGAGGGAGGAGATGAGTGTCTCCACCACCAGCTTCAGGCCCGGCGCCCGGCTGATGACACTGAGGGCAGGGAGAGGCCAGGCACACATAATCCCTTGGCCAGGCCAGGAGGCAGCCCCTACTCAGCCCAGAGTCACCAGGGCTGAGCATCCCAGGGCATGAGTCCCCAGGGCTCACCAGGGCTGAACACCCTGGGGCATGAGGACAGTCGCCAGGAATGCAGAGAACGTGGCCAGGCAACCCAGACATGGGCAGAGCAGGAGGCAAGCTGCACCCAGGCCTCAGATCTACAGCAGCAGCAGGGTACCTGCCCTCACCCCTCACTGTGCCCAGCTCCTGGGGGTCCACACCACACCCTGGTCTAGGGACTGATGCCCAGAGATGGCAACAAGCCACTCAGCTCGTTGGGGTCTGCAATACTGGGGTCCAGCTTCAGCCCTGCTCTTCCAGCATGCCCCACCCCCAGGGTCTGCAGACCCCTCGCCCGGGAACAGCTCAGGGTGTCTGGCACTCACTATTGGAGGACCAAGTGGGCGAGTGGGGAGGGCGGAGTGAGGGCCCAATTCGACCCGTGGCTTCCCTGTACAGTGCATGACGCTTTCCCCCATCCGCCCAGGAGGGGTTCTCACCGCAGGGGGCGTAGGGTGCGCAGGAGCCGCAAGACTCGGAGGACCCCCAGGATCTTGGCTCCCCCGGCCGAGGCCAGGGACACCACGATGTCGATGATGGACACGAAGACAAGAAAGCCGTCCAGCACGTTCCAGCTGCTGCGCAGGTACGCCTGCTCGCCGAAGTACAGGCCCAGCGAGACCACCTGGGGCAGCAGTGGGGGCCGGGGTCAGGCCGCCGCAGGAGGGGCGGGTAGGTGGGCTGGGCCAGCCGGGCTCTGCGCGAGGGGGCGGGGCGAGGCCAGGTCGGCTTCGGGGGGGAGGGGGCGGGGTCCTGCAAATGGCAGGGCCGGAGGGAAGGGGAGGGTTCAGGCCCCCCTCTGAGGGCGGTTGATGGGCGGGGACAGGTCAAGGTCAGGGCCCAGCAGGCCGCCCCTTTAGGTTCCGGGTGCCTCTGGCAAATCCAATACAAAACTGCCCGCCCTGGGAAGCGCCCCAGACGGGATGCTTCCCCTACACCCCACACCTCTAGCAGGTGCCTCCATCACACTTAGTGTTCCCTGCACCCGTCTGTCTGGCGGGGTTGTGACTCCTGTGAATGGGGGACGTGGCTGATCCCCTCTGGGTCGTGGGAGCCCAGCCCAGGTGCTGACACCCATGGGGCTACGAGTGGAATGAGGCCGATGGCAGGCGAGTGACAAGCTGAGGCAGGGGCTGACCCAGGTCCAGGGGCCCGAGCTGGGGCTGGCAGGGGTCCCGAGTGAAGCCGGGAGCTACCTTCAGTGTCATCTCGCCCACGAAGATGGCCGTGAAGAT
Organism: Symphalangus syndactylus; assembly: GCF_028878055.3. Classification (NCBI taxonomy): domain Eukaryota; kingdom Metazoa; phylum Chordata; class Mammalia; order Primates; family Hylobatidae; genus Symphalangus; species Symphalangus syndactylus. Next base: position 20,124,123 of record NC_072440.2, read on the forward strand.
GTAGTTGGACACGGTGAGAAAGATGCGTTCCTGAAAGCATCGGGAGATATCATAGGCCCAGGGGCTCCCAGAGCTGCCCGGCCACTGGCCAGCCGCTGCTTTGGCCAAGGTGCGTAGAGGAGAGGCTGCCACCTCTCAGTTCTCGGAGGCTTTCCCCGCCCCAAAGGCAAACTCCCTGTCCCGCCTCCCCACCTCGGTGAGGTCTCCCTGCCCCACCCAGCCCTGGCGAGCTGTCCCTTGGCCTGGCCCCTGCCCTGCCCAAAGGCTGCAGCCACTCACGGTGCTGCCGGCCTCGATCTGAGGCCGCTCCAGGGCGATGGTGATGCAGTTGAGAAAGATGAAGGCCAGGACGACGTAGTCGAAGAGCTTGTGGGCAATAATGGTCTGACACAAGACCCGGAACCTGGGCAGGGTGGGTGGGGGCTGCCTGAGTGTCAGCTGCCTCCCACCCCGGCCAGAAGGAAAGCAGAGGACCCAGGCAGCAGTGCAGACCAGGCTGGCCTCCAGGAAGCAACCCCTATCCTTTCCTCTGGCCAGGTGCCGACTCTACACCTGCTCAGGGTGCCCACCTGGCATCACCTTCTCTGACCATACACCCACACCACGAGGTCACCCACCTTTCCCTGGCACTCGAGGTTTACCCAGCCCAGATCCCTGAGCCTGTCAGGAGGATACCACACTGCCTAGTACCCTCTGCTTCTGCCCCAGGCCTTCCCTCAGGCTGCTCCCTGCCCCTGCACCAGGCTCCTCCTCTTCACAGCCCCTGATGTGCCTACTGGAATGCCACCTGCCTCCAGAGCCCAGCACAAAGGCCTCCTCCCCCAGGAAGCCTTCTGATCTCCCCTCAGATGCAAGCCACACAGGCTACTTGAGAATGGTTCAACCTGGTGCCCAGCACAGGGATGGCCTAGACTAGAGAGCCCAGGAGAGCCTGGCCACCAACATCCATCTTGCCTAAAGTCCCCACCTAGCCCCAGAGGGACCCCTGCTCCCCAGGGATCTTGGAAGCCAAGGCTGAGTCTCTTCCCTGACCTCCTCCAGCCAATCCCACTCCCCAAATCCATCTTCACCCAGCAGCCCTCAGGAGGCTGCACTCTCCCCTGGAGACCCCCACCTCTGGGCCGGGAGGGTCCGCTGTGGTCTGGGAGAGCGCCACCAATGGCCTTGCCTGGCTTGGCAGAGATCCGTCCCTCCCACGTCACCCCTACTCTAACCCGCACCCCAGGCCTGGCCCCGCCCACCTGTTCTCGGGAGAGAAGAGGTAGACAGACCAGTCTTCGCGGACCTCGCACCAGTCGGGCTTATAGACGTCGATCATCTTGCGGACGCGGAAGCACAGCGTCTAGCAAGAGGAGGACGGAGCGCCGGGGGTCAGCGATGCGCAGGGCTACCGGTCTCCGCCCATACGGCCATCCCGCCAACCGGGGTCGCAGGGTCACCTCCGAACTCTCTGCCCCCCGGGGGCAGCCAGGGAGGGCTTCTCTCCCAGGAGCGGGCCCAGCTCAGGTGTGGGCAGTTCTGGCCCCGCCCCTCCTGCCTCACACCTGAAGCCCTAGCCGCTCCGGCCACGCCCCGGCCACGCCCCCCGTGGGCCCGCCCGCTCGGGCCCCGCCTCCTGCGGCCGCACCCGCTTCTTTCCTATCCCACCGCACCAGGTCCCCTTCGGCCCCGCCCCCACTCACGTAGTCGATCTCCTCCTCATCCTCCCCGCGATCCCCGCGGTCGCCCATCTTGGTGAAGACGTCCTTGGCGATGCTGGGCATCCTGCCATTGCAGTCCTCATGCCCGGGGACCGGGCCTGCCGCCCTCCAAGCGGCCCGGGGGTGGGCGCCCACTGCGGGCACCAGCTCCGCCAGGTCCACCGAGTCCCTGTTGTCGAGGGACAGCGTCCGGCGGTGGTGACGGTGGCGGTGCGCCAGATGGGGCCCGTGATGAGTGTGGTGGGTGTGTGGGGCGTGCAGGGGTGCGGCCCGCGGCGGCCCCTCGTCCGCGGCAACCTCGCAGACCCGGGCGCCGCCGCCGCGCTCCGCAGAGAGCAGGGACTCATGCTCCGCCGACGGCGGCTTGTGCTTGAGGCTGTTCCAGCTGGAGCGACGGCTGGCCCAGGCCGCGCTGCGGCCCCATGGCCCGTAGTAGGAGCTCCGGGAGCTGGACTGGAAGGAGTTCCCGTTCAGGGCCAGCGCCCCACAGGCACACCCACGGGTGGGGCACCAGGTGCCCGAAGGCAGCCTGCACCCCCGCTGTGGCTCTAAGACCACCCGCCTGGCCAGCGGGTGACGGAAAGGGCTTGACCCTAGAGATCCTCTCCCTGTCCCACCTCACTCCATCTACATCCACAGGGACATGAGGGCACGTCCACCCAGAGGTTACATCCCCTCCTGCCACCTCACTTCCCTTGAGGAAGATACAGCAAGTTAGGGCCATCTTCCCATTTTGCAGGTAAGGAAACTGAGGCTCAGAGAAGGGCAGTAATTTGCTCATGGTCACACAGCTTGGAAGTGGCAGAAGGTGGATTCAAGCTGCAGTCTGCCTGACTCCAAAGCCCAGCTCTTTTTACCCTACACATTGCTGCTGAGATGAAAACCCAATTCTCTGCACCAGACCCCACTGGCACTAGGCATTCATTCATTCCTTATTGCCAGGTCCCGCTCTGGCACTGGGCACCCAGGAATGCAACAGACATGGCCCCTGCCTGACTTTGGCTGGGCACCAGAGTCTGAGGCTAGGCTGGCAGGTACCTCTCTTCAGGGTCCCTCCACACACACCCCAGCAGGAAGCGCCCATCCAGAGCTCCCCACAAGGACTTACTAGGGAGCGCTGGTCATAGCTCATCCTCCCCAGAGACATGACGCTGCTCTTTCGGGAGCCCAGGGCCACCAGCATGGGGTCCGGCTGCAGTGAGAGTCGGGGGGCGGGTCCCGCAGCCCCTGCAGGACCTAGGTGCCCACCCAGTGGGAGACTGGGGTCCAGGTGCCCATTGGGGGTCATGGGGATTGGGCAGAGCTTGGGATCTGGAGGAGTGAGATGGAGACAGAGGGAGGGACAGATGGCAGACAGAAGGACAGAACAACAGCAAGGGAGCCATGAGACAAACAAACAAGGAAGGAGCAGAAATGGAGAGCTTTTCTGAGGAGGCTTACTCTACCAGGAAGTCTTCCTGGTTGCACCCCATCACAGTGCCTCCCCTCCGCCCCCCACCTGCAGGGCTCTCAGCTTTATTTAGGTATGTGTGGACCCCTTGCCTTCTGTGCTCAGGACCAGCCTGACAGCTCACTCCCATGCCCACTATGGGAAACAAGGCAGAGACTGTCCGCCCCAGTTACAGAGAAAGACACTGGGCTAGGGTTGGGGAATGCTTGTTCCAAGATGCCCGGTAGTGCCAGGCAGGACCAGAACCTACACCTCGACCTAAGGCCCTGAGGCTGTAACCAAGGGGCCCTGGTATGTGGAGGGATGCAGTGGGCTGCAGCTACCCCTGTGCCTAGAATCCCGGGGGTCCATGGATGTCACTGACCTCTTTTTGAGACTTCACATTTTTTCCAATTTTGAACGTAAACAACAAACCATAGAGAAGTAGCAGTCCCTGAGCCTGGGCTTGAGGGGAAGTCAGACGCTGTCCCCTCTGCCCACCTGGATCTGTGGGGAAGGCTCTTGGCTCTCTAGGTGACAAGCGAGGGCCTGTTTACCTCCGCTGCTGTCCAGGCCTTCCTGGAGCTTGTCAAACTCCTCCATGTTGGATGAGCTCTGGTCCTCGTCCGTGTAGGAGCGATTGGCGTCACCCTGGGAGAGCATCCCTCACATCAGAATGCAGGTCAGCCTAGCTCCTCCCTTCCCAGCTCCCTCTAGAATTTTTCTATGGGTTTCCACCGCCATTTTACAAATGGGAAAACTGAGGGTTCGAAAAGGGAAATGAGATGCTAACAACAACCTAGGCCACAAGCCTACATCTGCCTGACTGCGAGTATCCCCAGAGCCTCAGAGGATGGAGGGAGCAGGGCCCAGAGTCCCTAATCTTGGGGGATTTTGAATCTCAGAGATGGAGAAGCCTAGTCCTACATCCCTGGGGGAGAGCAGGGATGGCAGACGCAGTCTCCATTTGCATGCTTCCTATGATGAAGAGCTCGCCACCTCATCAGCAACCCCCTCCTTTAGGGATAGGTTGCCTGCTGGAAGTTTGAATTGCAGCCCTCCCCCATCCAGGCCACCTCTCCCTCGCCCAGTCTTTTGCAGGCCCTGTGGGGGTGCTTCCTCTGCCAAGACCACAGTCACCTCCGCCTGGAAGCCCTCCACCAGGATGGCCACCAGCAGGTTGAAGAGCACATAGTTGCCAAAGGTCATGAGGGCGACAAAGTAGAGGGAGGCCCAGGGGGAAGTGGAGGCCATGCCGTTATAGAGAACGACGTTCCAGTCCTCCTGGGTGAGGATCTGTTGGGGAGACACAGTTAGCCCTGGGGTACCCCTAGTCCATGGCTAGGCTCTACAGGGAGGCATGGGAGCTGTCAGCCCCGCCCCTCCCAGGCCTACTGTCCCATGGCTTCCCCAGCAAACATGAACACACAGAGGCCACTCACCTGGAACACAGTGACAATGGCCCACAGCAGGGAGTCGAAGTTCTTCCTGTCGGGCACCGTGTCTCCAGTGTCCGTGCGGAGGCTGAACTTGCAGCCAAAAATATGCATCCCAAGGATGCTGGGGAAAGGATGGAAGAGGCTCATCGGACTCACATGCACCAAACTGCCCACCCACCTTGTTTCATTCTCAGTCAACTCAGTAAAATGCAGGGCAGGGGGAGGCGGGGCAGCGTTGGTCCCATTTTACAGAGGTGAACACTGAGGCTCAGGGGGTCATGCTTGCTGAAAGCCACAGGGGACTGAGGGACAGTGTCAGGCTTCACACCCAGGTCCAGGTGGCTTTGTCCAGAGAAGCACAGTGGACCACATCCCCCAGGCTCCCGCCCACAGCCCCAGCAGGTGCTGAGGTATGGCCCCCAGCACGGCGGGCTCACCTGAAGATGAAGATGAAGAGCATGAGCAGCATGCAGAAGGTGGCCACGTTGTCCATGGTCTTCATGAGCACCACGAGCTGGCGCCGCAGGGCAGGCATGAAGCGCACCAGTTTCAGCACACGCAGCAGCCGGAAGGTCCGCAGCACCGACAGCCCACCGTCCGCCTGCCCCACGATCTCCCAGATGCTGCGGTCCCGCAGGGCAGGCCCAGGGTACAGGTAGGAGGCAGCAGTAGGAGGCCAGGGGAAGAGGAAGACAGAGGGAGAAGGGAAAACAGAGAGACAGAGCTTCCATCCATCCATCCATCCATCCATCCATCCATCCATCCATCCGACCAGTATGTTGGATGCTGCTCCACGCCACGAGCTAATCAGGGGCTCTTCACCTGGAGTCCATGGACCACCCCCACCCCCACAAGAGGTCTCTGGCTAGAATCCGGAGGTCCGTGGATGTCACTGTCCTCTTTTTGAGATTTAACGTGTCTTTTGGTTATGAATGTAAACAGGAAGCCACAGAGAATTAGCAGTACCTATGGCTTTGTGGCAATCAAAGTAACTGATGTCTTCACATCACGTGACAGCCGATGCAGCTGTTTCCCAATATTATTTATGCCCATCCCTTCCTTGGAACGATAGCAGTCACAGACCCGCTGCTAGATTGTGCTGTTTAACTTTACAAAAATATGTTGATAAATCACAAATGTTTGACTATTTCAATGATTGTTTCAGTGCAACGGGTTTCCACAGCCATCTTATGTCCTTTATATACTGGCTGGGGTCTTCGCATTAAATCTCCCCCCGAGCCACTCTGCTGCCGGGTGGGTTCGGGGAGGGGTACCTGATGATGACAATGATGCTGTCGAAGATGTTGTAGGGGTTCCGCAGGTAGTCGAAGAGCCCAAACGCAGCCAGCTTCAGGATCATCTCCAGAGCAAACATGCTGGTGAAGACCACGTTGCAGATCTCCAGGATGTTGGTCAGCTCCTCCGGCTGTGGGGCATTGGGGTGGGGAATGGAGACCCAGTCAGGCCAGAGGCCAGCTGTGGATCCCCTCTGGACACCCACCCTGGCTGTGTGACACTGGCAGGTCGGTGTCCTCACCACAGCTCAGTCTCCCCACTGCCCCATGCACAAGGCCCCGAGGGCCCCTCTCAACTCTGCTACCTTGGGGTCCTGAGAGGTCTGCTGAGATGGTGAGGGTTGGGGGACCCCATAGGGCTGACCTTCCACAAATTTGGTAATGAGGCTTGTAGTGCACCATGAGGGAAGTGTTCTGATACCCATTTTACAGATGAGGAAACTGAGGCTTGGAGGCCAGCCTGAGGTCACACGGCTAAGATGCAGAGCAAGACAGGAAAGCAGGACAGGCATCGCTAGACGTCACTATCCCATTTAGTGAGCACTTACCACATGCCAGGAACCGTTCTATGCATTTTACAGGCATCACTTCACTTAGCCCCTCACAAGAACCCATCTGCAGGCAGGCAAGGACATGGGTTCACAGGACGCCAGTCCCTTGCCTGAGGCCGCAGAGCTAACAAGTGGTGGGACCAGGATTTGAACCCAGGCAGCCTGGCTCCAAGACTCCCGTCCTTAACCCCCGCCCGTGCAGAACTTTTCTCTCCCCTTCCCAGCAATGGCTGTCTCAGGACCAAGGGTGGCTGGGGACATCGTGCCCCATGAAAAGAGGATGGACATGATGTACCTGCTGCATGCCAGGCACAGTCCTGCACACAGAGCACCCGTGGTGGCTCTTAGCACACCCAGCAGCTCTCAGAGGAGGACATTCAGACCCAGAGAGGTTACAGGACCTGCCCAAAGCCACTAGTTGGTCAGAGGGAGACTAGCTCCCTCCCCCAACAGCCTCGGAGCCTCCCTCTGCTCCCATAGCTGTTTACCCCTGGTTTTTAACTGATATCCTACAAATGGCATTGTTCAAAGAACCCCAGTGTTTAAAGCAGGCCACACTGGAGGCCACGACTGGGGGCAGTGGGGGAAGTTGGAGTGGTCTGGGTTTGGTTTGGACATTAAGTGGCTGTGTGGTCCTGGGAAAGTCGCTTCCCCGCTCCTCTGGAGTTTAGTTTGCTTATCCATAAAACCAGGGGGTTGAGTGAAGGATCTAATTCATCCAAGCCTCTCCTCTAAGGCTCCTACGAGGCCCAGCCCTTTCTCTCCCCGCCACGGCTCCCCCGGGACTGCTGAAGTGTCTGGTGTGTGCTCACCGTGGTGCCAGGTCATCCCTGCCTGAATCACAGAGAAGGGAAACACTGTTGTTGAGACCTGATTTGACGCCCAACACAAGTTAGCCTCTCTGGTTTACAGATGAGGAGACTGATGCTGGGGAAACTGGGAGGGGGAATGACTTGTTCAGAGCCACCCAGCAAGGATGTGGCAGGGCAAAGGCAGGGCGCTGAACCAAGCTGGACTCCCAACTGCTCTCCTGTTACACCACACAGGGACCGCAGCCAAATTCATTCATTCATTCATTCATTCATTCATTCCTGCATGGCTGCCACAGATTTGAATGACATGATGTGCTGGGCTCGAGCTACCAGGGTGGGGAGTGGTGAGGGAGTCAGGGCACTGTCCCTGCCTTTGAGAAGCTCATGCTCTGGGGCCAAAGCCCAGTAAACCAAGTTAATAAACCAAGCCGGTGTGTGCTGATGCCAGGAAAGCAGGGACTGGCTAGGGGAGCGGTGCTAGTGGGGTCAGGAGGCAGCGACATCTCAGCAGAGACCTAAAAGCTAAGAGAGAGCCGGCGCCAGGGAGCAGAGAAGGGTGTGCAGGTGGAGGACCCAACTGGCTGGGAGGTGGGAGAGCAGAGGACCAAAAGCAGAAGCCCCCTCCATCAGCAACAGGCAGCCGCAAGGACCTGACTCTGACTCCATGTGGGTAAAAAGGAGGATGGAAAAAAAAAAACAACAAAAACCCAAGCGCCAGCTTCCAGCCTGAAGCCTGGGAAAGCTAATAAAACTGCCAGCTCCTCTCAAGCCTGGATGAAGGAGAAGGCCCATTTCCATCTGTAATTACATCTGACTCAAGAAGTCGTCCCAAAAGAGGAGGGGACCCTGAGAGGGACCCTCGGTGGGGAGGGCTGAGCCAGGGTCCAGATGCTGCTCAGAGCCAGCAATTTGCCAGCCCAGTAAGCGATGCCCGCGGAGATGAAAGCTGTAGGCGCTGACACTCCGTGATGACGATCAGCTGGCTCCGGCCGCACGCGCCATGCACGCACTCCCACCAGGGATGCGGGGAGCCACTGCCATCCAAAAGGTCACCCCGCGCCTCCTCCTCCCTCACAACAGATGTTTCTCCATTCAGCGCACCTGTTAATCTTTTTCTAATGGAGCATCCATCACTCCTGAAAGCATTTCTCTGGGACAGAGACACACAGATGAATATAGACACAGCAAGTGGGAGCCCAAGGAGGAGGGGACATGGAGAGGGAGGGGCGGAGACGGACAGAGACAGATAGACAGACAGATAGAGACAAGGGAGTGAGGGGCAAAGGTGGGGCATGGAGAGACGGAGACACAGAGAGAGAGAGAGGAAAGCAGGGACACAGACATGAAGAAAGACCAGGACGACGAAGCAGTGACACCATGGGAATCATAGATACGGCCAGAAAGAGACACAAAAAGAGCAGGCAGACAGACAGCCGGACAGACAGACAGATGGCAGAAAGGTCACTGGAGATGGTGAAGACCACCCAGTGAAGACGGAGGTGCTGAAGGGCTGAAAACAGCAGGTTCAGCTAGAGGGAGGAGGAAGGGGGCAGCAGTGGGAGCCTGCAAGTCCCTGCCTGATGCAGGTTTGGGTGGCACCAGGCTGCCCAGCCTCTGCCATTTCTGTAGGGGTAGATAAGGGTGTGCAGAGGTCAGCTGGCCCCCAGGAAGCCCTCCAGCCCAGCACCATCCCCATCATAATAATGGCAGCTAGCGTTGATTAGGCCCTTCCCTTGGGCTGGGTGTGCTGAGCACGCCCCATGCATTATCTCCTCTCAGTCTCAAGCCCTATATTATCACCATGTTACAGACAGGGAGCCTGAGACTCAAAGAGAACTGACTGCCCAGGGTCATGGCCAGGCTGTGTTGAAGTCAGGTCTCAAACCTAGGTCTTCTCCCTCTGGCCACATCCCCACCTCCACGGCCCAGGTGCCTTCACCTGCCCGGCTTTTCTGATGAGGCCCCAGTTCAGCACAGATGCGTCATTTGCTTGCAAGCTTTTCCGGGCTTCCCATTGCCCTAAGGATAAAACCAGCTCCAAGATCCTCCTGAATAAACAGCCCTCCTGGCCTCCTGCACTCTCTGCGCTGCCCCTTGTACACATCCTTCTCAAGGACTCAGGGTCCTTTTGGGGACCTGTGCTCCTGGTCCCTGTCCCTCTGTCTCACTGATGAACTCCTGGTCATCCTTCAGGATCCGTCCCCAGTGCCATCACCTCCAGGAAGCCTTCCATGACTGCTGTCCATGTTGGTGTCTCTCTCTCTTGGGCCCCTATAGAGCTGGAATGTCAGCCACTAAGCCACCCCATCCTTCACTTCCCAGAGTCACCCCAGACCTGGATTGGCAGTGACTTGACACGTCAGGGGCTGCCAAAGGAAGAATAAAGCCAGCTTTGATCCAGCCACTGATTCAGAGGCCTTGAATGCAGTCCCCTGGGAGCTGGGGCCAGTAATTATGGCCTGGCCTGGGGTCAGCCCTACCCAGGAGGCTCCCCGCACCCTGCCCTGCTGCCCATGCACCCCAACCCTCTGTTTTTTTGTTCTCCAACTTGGTGGCTTGCCTCCAGCTCCACAACATGAGGCTGCAGGGCAGCCCTGCCCAGCCCAGGAGGAGTCAGGGCCTGCACAGGTGTGTGCAGGAGAGAAAGAAGCTGAGACAGACGCTGCTCCTAGGAGCAATGCCTTCCTCCAGTTCAACTGTCCACAGCTGACCTCTATCTCTGGGAGCCCGGCTCTGTCGCTGCTCACCCTGGCACCTTGGGCAAGCCATTTACCTCACTGAGCCTGTTTCCCCATCTGCCTGGTGGTGATTAGATGCTCCCCCAGGCTGCCCCACAAGACTGCCGGAGGATCACACCAGGAAGAGCTGTGATGCAATGACAGCGGTGATGATGAAGGAATCAGGCCTCCCTGGAGAAGCCTGGCCACCCCAGCTGACCTGTCCCACCTGCCCGTCACACAGCCTGGGCTACCCAGGGGGTGGGAATTTCAGCCCCATTTCACCACTTCATGAGTCACACATAGGCCCCTGCCTGGCCTACACCCTACCTCACCCATCACCTCCTTCTAGGCCAGGCCCTGTAAGAAACAGCATCTCTTGCCATGAGGAACCCAGATGAGCAAGCTGTTCTCTGGGTAATGCCCCCAAGATTTCAGCAGCAGTGGTCACCCTAAAGGCTTGAGCACCTGCAATCTAACCTGTCATTCGAGCACCCTGTGACCAGTCCCGGGGTCACTGTGCCCCACTTCACAGATGTCACATCCTCGCCTGCTGCCCCTCAGTGTCACAGTGCTCCCTGCCAGCCAGGATGGGGTATGGGGCAAGGCCCCCCATGCTGCCTGTCCTGCAGGAGAAGGGCTGAGGGAGTTTACCCACCCTCTCCTCCTCTCCTTCTCTCCCTGCACCCACCTTGGAAGCCCTGGGCCACCTCTGTCTGCGAGCGCCACCTCAGACAGGACTGCTCAAAATAAACATGGGGGCGGATGATTTCCCGAAGAGCAGTGTCTGGGAGCTGAGGGAGTGGAGCAAAAATACCAGCGGGCCCATAGTCAGGCCCTGCGCAGAGCCCGGGCAACCATGGCCGCCACTGGAGCTGCTTTATAAAGGACATTTCAGAGACTCATCCTCCCCCTCACTCTTACTTTAATTAATTTTTTGAGGCTCCAGACAGAGGATGGTAAACGCACCCAGGGGTGGTGGAGTGAGGCTCAGACAAGACTCTGAAGCAGTGACTCATCAATGAGCACCTACTAAGCGCCAGGTTCTCAATACAGTCAGCCCTCTTAGCCACCGTGTGGGGGGATCCGTGCACCCACAATGCAGTCAGCCCTCTTAGCCACCGTGTGGGGGGATCCGTGCACCCGCAATGCAGTCAGCCCTCTTAGCCACCGTGTGGGGGGATCCGTGCACCCGCAATGCAGTCAGCCCTCTTAGCCACCGTGTGGGGGGATCCGTGCACCCGCAATGCAGTCAGCCCTCTTAGCCACCGTGTGGGGGGACCCGTGCACCCGCAATGCAGTCAGCCCTCTTAGCCACCGTGTGGGGGGACCCGTGCACCCGCAATGCAGTCAGCCCTCTTAGCCACCGTGTGGGGGGACCCGTGCAACCGCAATGCAGTCAGCCCTCTTAGCCACCGTGTGGGGGGACCCGTGCACCTGCAATGCAGTCAGCCCTCTTAGCCACCGTGTGGGGGGACCCTTGCACCCGCAATGCAGTCAGCCCTCTTAGCCACCGTGTGGGGGGACCCTTGCACCCGCAATGCAGTCAGCCCTCTTAGCCACCGTGTGGGGGGACCCTTGCACCCGCAATGCAGTCAGCCCTCTTAGCCACCGTGTGGGGGGACCCTTGCACCCGCAATGCAGTCAGCCCTCTTAGCCACCGTGTGGGGGGACCCTTGCACCCGCAATGCAGTCAGCCCTCTTAGCCACCGTGTGGGGGGACCCTTGCACCCGCAATGCAGTCAGCCCTCTTAGCCACCGTGTGGGGGGATCCGTGCACCCGCAATGCAGTCAGCCCTCTTAGCCACCGTGTGGGGGGATCCGTGCACCCGCAATGCAGTCAGCCCTCTTAGCCACCGTGTGGGGGGACCCTTGCAGCCGTTTACAGATGGGGGGTGCCAGGTGAGGAAAGCAAGTGACGCACTCCGGGCCACCCCGCCAGTCAATAGCAGAACCAGGATTGGTTTGTTTTGGAATTGGCTGATTTGGAATTTTTTGTTTGTTTTGACACAGGATCTTGCTCTGTTGTCCAGGCTGGAATACAGTGGCACAATCACCAATCACTGCAGCCTCAAATTCCTGGGTTCAAGCAAACCTCCCACCTCAGCCTCCCGAGTAGCTGGGACTACAGACATGCACCACCACACTTGGTTAATTTGTTTATTTTTTGCGGAGACGGGGTCCCACTCTGTTGCCCAGGCTGGTCTTGAACTGCTGGGCTCAAGTGAACCTCTCGCCACAGCCTCCCAAAGTGCTGGGATTAAGGCATGAGCCACCAAGCCCAGCCAGAACCAGGATTGAAACCCAAACGTTGTGTGTTCTATTTGCTCTCTGAGCAGTGGCCTTCCAAGGGTACGAGAGGGGCGAGGTAAGAATACCTGCCTTGAGGGTGGCTGGACTCACTGGCACCATGCCGGCACAGAGCCTGGCCTGCAGTAGGTGCTCAGTAAATTGTGGCCTGTCCCTGTGAGGGAAAGATATCTGCTTAGCAGATGAGGAAATCAGGTGGGCCCTGTGACCAGGCAGGAGACGCACAGTGGGAACAGCCTCTCTCATCTCTCAGCCTGGTCAGGGAGCCACATGAAGCCTGCTGCTCCCAGAAGAGGCTCCACCTGGCTGGGCGCGGTGGCTCATGCCTGTAATCCCAGCATTTTGAGAGGCTGAGGCAGGCAGATCACCTGAGGTCAAGAGTTCAAGACCAGCCTGGCCAACATGGTGAAACCCCGTCTCTACTAAAAATTAGCTGGGAGTGGTGGCACACGCATGGAGAATTGCTTGAACCCAGGAGGCAGAGGTTGCAGTGAGCCCGGATCACACCAATGCACTCCAGCCTGGACGACAGAGTGAGACTCCATCTCAAAAAAAAAAAAGGGGGCTCCACCAGATTCGAGGTTGGAAAGCTTGCTCAGACAGATGTGACAGAAGGAGGGAGAGGCAGATCCTGAGGAGGCTTGGGCAGGGACCGTGGCCTGGCCTGAAGCTGGACCTGCCCTGGCCGTGGTGTTGACGTGGATGGGGTGGGTGAAAAGGCAGGCACCAGCTGCACCCTGGCAAAGAGCCCTCTGCAAACAACCCTGATGTGTAACATCTGCCAATTTCCATGGTGTAAATACTCCCTCCACGGCCAATTTCAAGCTCCCAACTCTTTCATCACTGGCTTGCAAAATTCCTGAGTGTTTGGAAATTGGCCCTCACCAGCTGGCTCCAGCAAGCCCCTGGCAAGGACAGTGCCGGGGCTCGAGTGTAGCAGGGCTGTGCAGGCCGCCTCGATGCTGCCCCACTTGGAGACCGGAGCGAGCCCCACAGCACTCATTCCCTGTGGGGCTTTCTGCAAGAATGCTGCTCCCCTGCAGGCACTGACCAGAGGCTGGACTCTAAGCAAGGGGGTCCTGGGGGCCCTGTCTCACAAGCTTTCCGCCTGCAGAGAGCCCTCCCGCTAGCCCTCCCCAGAGACCTTTTTAATTAAGCTGGAATGGCTGGCAAACCAGCAGCCCTGAACAGAGTGTCACGGCAGCCCCAGGGCCCCATTTAAGTAAATTGAATGGAGCCTGTGCTTGGTGAGCTAACGAAGAGGGAGGTGCGTGTGCGACCCCATGGGGTGCGGCATGCAGGGCCTCCGCAGAAGGAGGGCCGCAGGGAAGCAAAGAGAATGTTGAAATCCCAAGCCCTCCTGGGGCATCAGTCTTGCCGCAGAAAGAAGTGGGTTCAAACCTGGCCCCCAGCTGGCGGCGGGACCTCGGGCCAGTGACTTCCTCCCCGTTGGGCCTCAGGGTCACCGGCTGCTAGCTGGGAACCTTCGCAGAGCTGGGGAGTGGGTTCAGGGAGCCACCCCATCCAGGGGCTGGTGGACGGCAGGAGCCGGAAAATGGTGTTTTTCCAAATGGGGCAGGACCGGGCCTGCCACCCAGGCTGTCACCCCTGGGTGGGGCCTGTGGACTGAGGCATCCTTGCTAACCCCACTGCCCCTGCCTGCCGTGTCCCCACAGAGGCCCTGCTCTCCTCACACACACATCCTCCCCCAGCTCCCACTACCTCCCAGAACCTGTCCCCTCCCCTATGTACTATCCCCCTAGGGCCCGCCAGCCCTGTGATGGCCCAGGGGCCTGGAGCACACTGTGCAGCTCAGCGCCCACTCCTCCTGTCCTCCCTGCTCCCAGGCCACAGGAGGGACATGCAGAGAGGACACACAGGACAACCATGGGGCCACTAGCCCTCAGCGCCAAGGGGCTGTATGGGGTGGAGTCACTGGATGGGACAGGACACCCTGGCCTGGTGAAGGGACGTTGTGGCTGAGACAAGGAGCCTTGAAGGTCGTGGAAAGGTCTGGATTTTGTCCTGAGGGCAATGAGGAGCAACAGAAGTTTTGAGGCAGGGAAGAGCCCAACCAGACTGGCCCTCTGGAAAAATCACCCCAGCTGTTTGGGGGAGAATGGACAGAAGGGCCCAGGTGGCCATGCTTGGTGGCACCTCCCTGTAGTCCCAGCTACTTGGAAGGCTGAAGAGGGCGGATTGCTTGATCGTGCCACTGCACTCCAGCCTGGGCAGCAGAGCAAGACTCTGACTCTCTTTGTGTTTTAAATTTTTTTTTAAAAAAGAAGAACACAGAAGGGCTCAGGTGGAGAGGTGAATAGAAGTCAGATTTGCAGGGACTGGCAGGGGATGCGCTGTGGTTGCCTTGGTGTCCAGGCTGAGCAGCTTAGGAGGAAAAGAGCCCCACAGAGGCCCAGTCCTAGCCAGCTTCACTCGTTCACTTATCATTCATTCAGCAGACACCCGAGCCCTTCCCTCCTCTGAGCTTGGCCCTGGCTGGACAGTAAGGTCGCATGGATGAACTGGACCCAGCTCAGCCCGGCACTTCTAGGGGGACAGACACACAAACCGAGGCAGATGGATGGGGCTGCCCAGGCCTGGGCAGGGTCCTGGGGCCCTCACACCTCCCCCACGGGCCCAGCCCGGCTGCGCTGCACTGGCCTGCTCGTGGTGCTCGATGCCCATGCTGACGGTGTTGACCAGGATGGCCATCATGATGCCCCGGTTGAAGTACTTGCTGTCCACGATGCCGCGCAGCTTGGCTCGCGTCTCCCGCCACACATCCCCGCACAGCCAGACCGTCCCATCTGCCTGCTCCTCCTCCTCCTCCTCCTTCCCCAGTTCCGAGGAGGCTCTGTCCTCGCTGCTCCGGGCCTCGTCCCCGTCCGCCTCGTCCTCGCCACCAGTGGAGCTCCCGGAGCCCGAGCCCTCCTGGCCCGAATCGGTGCTGCCCAGGCCCGAGGGCCGCCGGCCAGCCTCATGCTGGCAGCAAGGGCAGCTGGCGGGATCGGAGGCCAGCATGGCGGGGATGGGCTGCACCAGGGTGTGGGCCGTCACATCCAAGGGGCTATGTTGCGGGCACAGCTCTGAAAAGCAAACGGGAGGGATGTAGAGTCGTTGCCCACACCAGGCCCAATCCACCCTGGGACACATCCCCGAGTGCGCTTGGCTCCCAGGGCCACAGGTCTGCCTGGAACCAGCCGACTCAGCCTGGAAGAGCGGGGCGGGGCGGCGGGGGGTGCCTGGGGAAGCAGCTGCAGCTCTCTGAGCTTTGTCTGCCCCTGTTGTAGATGTTGGGGCAGGAACACCCACCATGCAGGCTGCAGGAGGATTCTCTCCCTTAAGGTACGTGATGGGCCCAGCACGGTGCAGGGCACGCATCCATGCTGGCGGGCCATCCCTTCTGGCCTAGGCCCTGGTTAAGCATGGAACAGACCCAGAGCCCCAGTCATGCAGCTTGGGAACTAGATGTGATTCTGAGTCAGGCCAATGTGGGTGCGCCCCCGTCAGAGGAGGCCATGGTGGCCTTGGTGTTCTCAAGTCTCCTGCCTGTACAGCAGGTGGGGAGCGGGGAAGGGGTGAGGTTTGTTTCCCAGGGAGGGGAGGGGGCATGGAGCCCTGGAGCAGGGACAGACCCTCACTCCAGAAGCCCCTGGGACTTCCCTCCACACCAGGGGTGGAGGTGGGGACAGTGGGCAGGAAGGGCCGCTAGGAAGAGGGAACTTCATCCCTTTGCTGCCCTGGAATCACAGGAGATGCCTGGGCTGGCCCTGGACTGAGTTCTGTGATCTGTGAACCATCTCAAAGAGGTGTCGGAGAGGACTCTCTCTGCCTGTTTTAATGTCTTCTTTGTGTTTTCCTATATATTCCTAGAATAAACACATTTTGCTTGTGTAAGCCAAAAAAGTAACATGAAAGGGAAAGAAAAGCCTGTCACGGCTGCCCTTCTTTTCCACACTTGCCTCCAGATGCCTCCCAAGCCCTGAATAAGCACCCCTGGCTCATTCACACCTCTGGAGCCGGGGCGGGCAGCCAGGAACCCAGGGATCAGTCCCATCTCACCCGGAGGACAGACCCAAAGCCCTTCCCAGTGCCGGCTCACTGCTCCCACCTGGACATGGGGCGGCAGCCAGCTGTTTCCCAGGGCAGAGGGGAGGCCCAGGGGCAAGGGGGCAAGGGTGCCAGGAGAGGGGGCTGGGCGGCCACAGGAAGCCCATTGGAGTGAATACTTCTCCCCCGCGTCCTCCAGCAACACCAGTGCCAGCCTTGCCCGGCCCCAGCTCCTGTGTCCGCGTGCCGGGCCTGCCCACGGGCCACCTGGGGCCTCCTCCAAGCCCACGCCTGGATGGCTGGCACCCGAGGACGGGTGGGCGGCAGCTCTGAGCGCGCATTCTTCTGCTTGCCTCCCAAGAATCGATTCCCAGACTGCGAGAGCTGAAAGGATGGAGCTTTCCAGAGCAGGGCCTGGGGTGGCTGACTCCCGCCGCTGACGGCCACATGCTGGGGTCCCCTGTCCTCACTTTACAGGCAGGAGACAGGCCTGCAGAGGGTCGCGGCTGCTCAAGCGCAGTCCCCATGCCTGCTGACTTCCTTCTTGGCACCAACTGGGAGAAGTGGTACTGGGGCTGGGAGCAGGGCCCGCCTCCTGTGGCCCTGGCGTGCCTCTTCCCGAGAGAGTGATCATTTCCAGGGTAGGCAGGCCCCTGCAAAGTCTGGCAATGCCGGCTTCCGAGGTGTCTCCCTTCAACTCCCTGACCCTTAGTCTTCCCATCTGAAAAGTGGAGATAATATTACTATCTTCTCCCGTCTCAGGACCGTTTCCTGGAAAAGATGAGGCAACCAACAGGGCAGCCCCTTCCAAGCCTAAAAGCATAACCTCGGCCGGGTGCGGTGGCTCACGCCTGTAATCCCAGCACTTTGGGAGGCCAAGGCGGGAGGATCACGTGAGCCCAGGAATTTGAGACCAGCCTGAGCAACACAGGGAGACCCGTCTTTACAAAAATAAAAATTAAAAAATTAGCCAGGCATGGTGGTGCAAGCCTGTAGTCCCAGCTACTCCGAAGGCTGAGGCAGGAGGATGGCTTAAGCCTAGGAGTTCAAGGTTGCAGTAAGCTATGTTTGTGTCACTGTACTCCCTGGGTGACCCTGTCTCAACAACAACAAAAAACAAAAGCGTAACTCTCACAGCCCCACGGCAAGCACAGAGCACAGGGTAGCATGAGTCCCCAACATGCCACAGCTTTGAGGGGCAGGCCCACAGCCCCTTTGTGCCAGGTACCCAGGGTCATTGCTCGGGTGTGCTGGAAAGCAGGGGACAGCAGCAGGAACCCAGAGAAGGGAGTGATGTGGGCTGCAGTGGGGGAAGAATTTTAGCTTTCCAAGACTGAGGAGAGACACTTGTTCATTCCTCTCAAGTGTGGCTCCCAGGGCAGAGCTGCTATCTCCACACACACACACAGGGATCGAATTCCTCCAGGGCAAAGGCTGAGTTCCCCCAGCCCCAGGCCCAGCCCAGCACAGGCTCTGACAGGTGCCAGGAGAGGGCAGGCAGAGGTGGGGACAGAGCTCCCTGGGGGCTGTGAAGGAAACACTTGAGCATGAAGTGAAGACCTGGAATTCGGAGGCTGCTGGGCCTGCTGGATGTGCTGGAAAGGAGCGACACTTGGCATGCAGTGCCTGAGTGCCGCGTCGGACACAGGGCCACTTACTGTAGTGCCGGGGCTCCTTGGCGTGGGGCCCAGGTTTGGCGGGGGCCGGGGCCTCTGGGCCCAGGGCCTGGCGCCGGCTCTGCAGGGCCTGGTAGAGGCCCAGGGCACGGCGCTTGGCCTTGCGCAGGATGTGGCAGACATACTGGAAGATCTCCTCATAGCAGTCGCCAGGCTCGGCGTAGCTGGCCACCGTGCTGGAGGACAGGTAGCGCTGCCGCTGCTCCAGCATCAGCCGGTGCTCCCGTTGCTTGGTCTCCGAGAACTGGGTCGCTATGACAACGAGGCACAGGTTGATCATGAAGAAGGAGCCCACCTGTGACCAACGGGAGGAGAGGACAGGGACAGGGATAGAGGGGACAGAAGGGTGAGAGAAGCAGAGTCATGGGGTGGGGACAGCAGGGAGACACGGGGAGAGGGAGGCAGAGAGAGATGGGGAGATGGAGATGGCGGTACAGAGGCAGAAATGAAGCAAGGAGGAGGGGCAGGGACCAACCGGAGACAGAGGCCAGAGCGAGGGCAGGTAGAAAGAGACAGTGAGGTACAGAGACGTGATGACAAAGAGAGACGGGCTCAGAAAGGACAGATACAAGGAAGGGGAGATGCAGGGGACGAGTGGAGACAGGGAAAGAGAAGGGCAGGGGAGGTGGAGGGGCCCAGAGAGACACAGGCACAGACACAGATGGGGACAGGAAAAGATCGCTGAGGCCTCGCTCCAGGAGAAGGCGACGGCCCAGGCAGCTCCCTGGGCCCGACTGGGATCTGCTTCAAAGCCCAGCTCCCCTCAGACCCCTAGGCCCTGGCCTGGCCCCCGTCCGCCTGGGACATCTGCACTGAGCCCAGAGAGGGAGGCCACAGCCCATCTTGGGCTTCCCAGGCCCTGAGTCCTTGCCCAGCCCTGCCTTCTCTCTGACCAGAATCTGGCCTCAGCTGGGACTCCAGATGAGAAAGGAGAAGCTGCCTCGGGGTTTTCACGTGGCTTTATTTGTGCTTGCATGAAACGAAGGGGGAGAGGCTGCCCCGGTTGGCACTGGGGATCCCATCTCCTTGTGGCCCGATGGCTCCAGGAGTGGGGCTCCTCTCCAGTTTCCAGGCTTTCAGGGCGCAGCCCCCTCCCCAGCATTTGCTGAGCCTGGAAGTGAACTTGGCTGCCAGCCAGCCTGAGCAGATAGCTTTCATCCCCCTCGGAGGTGCCCGCCAGGAGGTTCCCCCCGGCTGCAGCCTCATCAATGATGATTGAGGAGCTAGGGTCTGGGAGGGTTGCTGGCCCAGAGGACTCTGGGAAAATCCCCTGCCTCTCGGGTAAGAAGATGACATCCCATCCTTGTCTCAGTCACCTCGTCCACAAGCACTTCCTGGGGAGCCGCCCTGCACCAGGCCTGTGTGAGAGTCACAGGAAGAGAGGGCTGGGCCCTGCCCTCTGGGACCACACACTTGTCAGGCTCCTACCTGCCCCTGCGTCTGCAGCTGCTGCCCTGGGCGACCCAGGTGGGCCTCCATCCCCTCCTGGCCTCCACTTCCCCATCTGTAAAATAGGAGGCTCAAACCTGATGAGCCAAGAACTTTTTTAGTCAGAAGGAAGCCAGGTGCGGTGGCTCATGCCTGTAATCCCAGCACTTTGGGAGGCCGAAGTGGGTGGATCACTTGAAGTCAGGAGTCCGAGACCAGTCTGGCCAACATCATGAAATCCTATCTCTACTAAAAATACAAAAATTAGCCGGGCATGGTGGTGCATGCCTGTAATCCCAGCTACTCAGGAAGCTGAGATAGGAGAATCACTTGAACCGGGAAGGCAGAGGTTGCAGTGAGCCGAGATTAGGCCATTGCACTCCAGGCTGGGCTACAAGAGCAAGACTCGGTCTTAAAAAAAAAAAAAAAAAAAAAAAAAGCACTGGGGGCCGGGGGCTGTGGCTCACGCCTGTAATCCCAGTGCTTTGGGAAGCCAAGGCAGGAGGATCACTTGAGTCCAGGAGTTTGAGATCAGCCTGGAAAAACACAGCAAGACCCTGTCTCAAAAAAAAAATGTAAACATTAGCCAGGCATGGTGGTGCATGCCTATAGTCCCAGCTACTCAGGAAGCTGAGGGGGATCAATCGCTTGAGCCCAGGAGATCAAGGCTGCAGTGAGGTAGGACTGCACCACAGCACTCCAGCCTGGGCGACAGAGCCAGACCTTGTCTCTAAAATTAAAAAAAAAAAAAAAAAAGAAAGAAAGAAGAAAATTTAAAGAAGGAGCACTAGGGCCTGGGCTTGAAGGCCAAGGACCCCTCACCTTTCTGGGGTTCAGGGTCCTCACAGGAGGTGACCCTGCAGGTGACATAGCAGCACATTTGTCCTGACTTTGTTCTCTTGACCCTTCCCACTGTCTGGAAAAACTCAGCCCTTTCAGCCTCTCGCCAGCACTCATCGTCCTGTGACAGGGCCACCTGAGACCCAACAGTAGCAGCAATAATAGTAGCAGGGCACATGTACTGAGCACTCACTGTGTGCCAAGGACATGCAGGCTTCAGGCTCTGTCTCACCTAACCCTCCTGAGAGCCCAGGGGCAAGAAGCTATCCCTGTCCCCCATTTCACAATGAGCTTGGAGAGCATCGTGCTTTACCCCATCTGCATCCTTAGCCACCCTTAACTCCACAGCAAGAGCAGATGCAGCATCCTCCAGCCCCTCCTAGGAACCGGAGACTCCTCTTGCAACCCCAGTGGCTTGTGGCTCCCACACTGCAGGATCCTGACCAGCTTCAGGGACTCTGTGAGCCACCCCTGCCCGAGGCTGTTTCCCTGCTGACCTCCCTGAGTCTTTAAGGCTCAATTCTGGCATCACCTCCTCCAGGAAGCCTCCCACCTCCCCATCCCTCCTCCAGGCTGGATCGGGAGCCTTCTCTGGGCTCCCTTCTATCATGGCGCCTAAGATGCTGTATGGTCACTGACTGCTGTCAGTCCATCTTCCCCACGAGACCGTGAGCTTCTCGAGGACAGGGGGTGGGCCTTACTCACTGCTCTGTTCCTAGCACTCGGCTCAGGGCCTGGTGCAGTGTGGGTTTCCTGAATGTTCTGGTGAATGAATATGCAAGGCCATGGATGGCAATGCTGAATAAAATCTGACCCCTCTTCTTTTATCTGGGGCATCTCCTATAGGTCCAAGGCCCTGGCCTCTCCAAGAAAGCACTGGAGCTTAGACAATAGCAGGTGTCTCAGGTCACCTGCTGGTCTGTCCTGGGGCCCAAGGTCAAGGTCCTGCCAGCCCAGGATGGGGCACTGCCCTGGACGGCCAAGTGTGCCCTCTCCCACCACCAGGAAGCCAGAGAACCCAGCCTCGCAGCAGCAGGGATTCAGCAGCGACTCCTGGGAGTGAATCACCTTGACATTTTGGGGACTGTGCTGTGCTGAAGCCGCAGTCAGGCATGACGAGGAGGATGAGCTCACTCTGGGGAGACCGTATGGGGGTGCAGGCAAGGGGAGCTGGCCAGGAAGAGGCGGGTGAGCCCACCTCCATCTCCAGGTTACCCCAACAAGGCAGGGCTGCCCAAGAGATGGGAGTCTCTCTGAGAATTCCAGGGAGCTCCACCGGGTCACTATCAGGCGACCTCCCTCCAAACCCTGCTCAGCCTCCGGGCATCTTGTCTTCCCCGTCCAGGAAAACAAGAATAAGCTGGAGCTCTTCTGAAGCTTCCAGTCTGAGGCTGCTCCATGGGCTCAGTTCATGCAAAGAACGTAGCCCAGATATACAAGGCAGAGAAACAGGAGCAGAGCATCGGTGGGGAAGTAAGTGCCCAGACATGAGAAACGACAGCAATTGAAGGTGTTGGATGCTCCCAACAGCCACCCCTGATGAGCCCCTTCAATCAGCTGCTACCTGGCGGTGATGAGAAATAGCCGCCCCCCGCTCCCTCATCCCGGCTCTCCTGGCTCTGAGGGGCTCCCTGGGGACTCCCAAAGACCCTCCCTCCTCGGGTCCCCTGGTCCGTGGGTTCTGAGTGCACCTAGGAGCCCAGGCTCCCTGACACTTACTATGATAAGCAGGATGAAGTAGATGAAGTTGTAGAAGGAGTGAGCATCCATCACGTAGTACATGATCTCCACCCAGCCTTCCAGAGTGATCACCTGCAGCGGGCAGAGGAGAGAGAGCCGAGAGGCCTGGCCCATCAGAAAGCCCGTAGCCCGGGCAGTGCCCCAGACAGAGGCCCCACTGTGTGCCAGAACGCATCACACATGCTGCCTCGAGTCCGTCTCACAGGAGCTGGACAAGGCACATCACATTATACAGGTGAGGAAACCGAGGCTCAGCGAGGGGAAGGCACTTGCCCACTGTCACACAGCCAGGAAGGGGTGGAGCCAGGACTTGAACCTTGGTCCTCCAGTCTACCACAACAGCTGGAGGGATGGAAAAGCAGGGAGCCTGCCCCCGCTCCAGCTTATCAGTTGGGCCACCCACCCTCTTTGAGTCTCAGCTGCTTCTTCTGTATGTGGGGAGCCCACCTGGCAGAGCTGGGGTGCAGCACGGTGGAGCCTGGGAGTGCACACTGCAATGAGGCTGGTGTGACTTTGTCACCCCCAACCCCACCCCGACTCCTTCCCAGACTGGGGGATGGAGCAGCCTTGAGAAAGACAAGGGTCCTGTTGGCTTCTGGCAAATGCACAGAGCGGACCCCCTGAGCAGCCACCCACCCTCCTGGGCAGAGGGTTCCAAAACACAGCTGTTGCCGTCACCTCACACCCTGCAGCTCTGAACAAATGATCCTGATGCTCCCCAGGGTAAAGTGCCCAGGGAAGCAGAGGGCAGCGCAGGGCAGCGGAGGCAGCGGAGTTCAGCCCTCCCGCTGCCCCCTCAGGGACTTCTCAGCTCCCCCTCTGTCTGCTCCTGCCCCTTCTTCTTTCTGAGGACAGCAGAAAGGTAACCTCTACCCAGCACTCTCTGTACACAGGGCTGACTGCCCTGAGTGTGCCATCTGCTTTATTCTTAACAATGGCCCAAGGTGAGGGGGGCTGTTATTACCCCATTTTAAAGATGAGAAAACTGAGGCACAGAGAGGCCAAGCAATACTGGCCAAGGTCCACTGCCCTACTTCTTTCCCTACACATATCCCAGCCCGTCCTCTGCAGAGTATAGGCTGACAGTCAGTGGAGTGGGGCCATGCAACAAGCCCTTTGCACACCATGAGGCTAGCGCTGCTTTGTGAATGTGTGTGCATTATGTGCACTGGGTGACAAGGCGAGACACATTTCTTACTGACTCCAGATGAGCTGCTTGGCACTTCCTGCACCAGAATTTTGCTCAGGCTGTCCCCACCAGGAATGTCCTCCTACCCCATGAGCCTGGCCTTGGTCAGCCAATCCCTCCAACAGAGCTTGAATCCTGCCTCTCCTTTCTGAACAGCCCTCCCTGCTGGGATCCATATGGCCCAAGGCAACCTGGGGCTCTGCAAAGAGCTCAGACTTTGGGGTCACCCAGAGCTGGGTTAAGAGCCTATTTTTGCCATTTAATAGTCACATCATCTGTGGTCAGTTAGCTTGCTTCCTTTCTTTGAACCTCGGGTTCTCTGTCTATAAAATGGGCATGATAATGCCTATTCTGCCAGCAAGCTGGGCAGGTTTCAGTGAGATGGTGGCTGGCAAATGCCTAGCACAGAGCCCTGGCCACCAGGCAGAGCTGCCCACTCTAGGACCAGGCTGGCCCCAGGCCTGAGTGGCCTCACCTGGAAGATGACAATCCAAGCATAACCGATGTTGTCAAAGTTGATGGCACCCTTGTGGGGGTTGGCGCTGCCCGTGCGGCACACATTGTAGTAACGGTTCCAGTTGACACAGAGGCCGCTGGCATTGAGGTCCTGGCGCCCCGCCCCAAAGTCGTAGACGTCGTCCTTGGACAGGCAGCACTCACGGCCCTGCTCCTTGAGCGGGGGGATCTCATGGCAGCCCATTATCCCATTGTCCCCCGACAGGGAGCAGATGAAGGGCATCTCATCGTCCTCCTCCGGCTGGTAGTATGGGGGCAAGGCCACATCCCCTTGTCTGTCCACAGGCGAGGGTGGGTAAAAGAGGGAAAGGGGAGGGGTCACTGTCAGGAGGCTCAGGAAGGGAGAGGCCATGCAGCATAGCAGGATGGCCCAAAAAGCCTTGTCACTGCCTCCAGGCCTTGGCACATGCTGTTCCCCTGCCTTGGTCACCCTTCCCCACCTCTGTTACGGCCATGAAAACCCCCACTGGCCCACTGTGGTCTCCTTCTCTGGGGAGCCTCATTGTGCCTTGCACACATCTGCATTATGGCTCTTGGGGGAGATGCCCCCAACTCCCCTGGGAGGCTGGACATCTCAGCATCCCCAGGCCATACACACTGTTGGGCTCGCACAGACAGAGCAGGTGCTCGATAAACAAGCACTGGCTTTTATCGATCCAGCAGATGAGGGGTAGATCCTCCATCTGCTCCACCCACTTCCATCTAAGTGATCCTGGGCTGATCACTTCCTCTCTCTAGACTTTGTTTCTTTTTTTTCTTTTTTAGACCGAGTCTCACTCTGTCACCCAGGCTGGAGTGCAGTGGCGAGATCTTGGCTCACTGCAACCTCCACCTCCCGGGTTCAAGCAATTCTCCTGTCTCAGCCTCCTGAGTAGATGGGACTATAGGTGCACACCACCATACCTGGCTAATTTTTGTATTTTTAGTAGAGATGGGATTTCAGCATATTGGTCAGCCTGTTCTCAAACTCCTGACCTCAGGTGATCCACCCACCTCAGCCTCCCAAAGTGCTGGGATTACAGGTGTGAGCCACTGAGCCAGGCTGCCTCTCTCTGGACTTTGATTTCCTCATCTATAAAACAGACAACAATCCCTACTCTGACCACCCAGAAGGGTTAATCTATGCTTCACTGCAATCCCAATCAAAAATCCCAACATTTTGACCTGTGGAGCCTGCCCAGATGGTTCTAGGATTTATTTGGATGGGAAAATAGTCAAGACAAGTTTTAAAAAGGAGAGAGATAAACGGAAACCAGATCTATAAAAGAGCAAAATACTCTACAACTATGATTGTTAATACAGTTTAGCACTGTGACAGGAACAGAAAGGTTAATGGAATGACATAGAGCACAAAGACAAACCCATGTACAAAGGAGAACTTAGTATATCACAGAGATGGCTTTTCAGACCTGCAGAGAAAGGAGGGGCCCATCAGTAAGTGGTGTTAGGATAGTTGCTATCTATTTGGGAAATAATAGTTAGATCCCAACCTCACACCATACACAAAAATAAACTTTTTGAAAGACCTGGTATCCAAAAATAGACATATAAATTATCTCATTTTTAATTGTTATACTGATTGCACATTAAAAATAATATTTGGATATATTAGATTAAGTAAGATATATTATAAAACTAAAAATAGTAAACTTCCAGTGGATTAAAAAGCATAAATGCAGTGAACATCACCACAAAAACATTATAAGAAAATATGGAATATTTTTTGTTAACTCAGCATAGGTATAACCTTCCTGGGTAAGACACAAAATCCAAGTTTTGTAAAGGAGAAGTTCGACCAGATTGACTACATACTAATGTAAAATTTCACTGAGACAAAATATACAAAGTAAAAAGACAAGCAACAAATTGGGATAAAGCAGAGGTAGGCAAACTTTTTGTGTAATGGCCTGTATTAGCAGATATTTTTCTGCAGAGCACATGGCCTCTGTCCCAATGACTCAACTTTGCCATTGTAATCTGCAAACAGTTATAGGAAATAGATAAACAAGTGGGGATAGCTGTTTCAATAAAACTTTATTTACCAAAACAGGCCATAGTTTGCTGTTGCATGGGATGAAGTATTCGCAACATACAAAGGAGATAAAAGGTAACTATCTAAAGCAGGGGTCCCCAACCCTCGGGGCCACACAGCAGGAGGTAAGGCCACACAGCAGGAGGTGAGTGTCCAGCGAGGGAGCATTACTGCCTGAGCTCCACCTTCTGTCAGATCAGTGGTAGCATTAGATTCTCACAGGAGCACAAACCCTATTGTGAACTTCACACTCAAAGGATCTAGGTTGTGCACTCCTTATGAGAATCTATTGCCTGATGATCTGAGGTGGAACAGTTTCATCCCAAAATCATCCCCCCGCTCTGGTCCATGGAAAAATTACCTTCCACGAAACTGGTCCCTGGTGCCAAAAAGGTTGGGACCACTGATCTAAAGCATATGAAAATCTCCCGTAACTCAATAAGGAAAAGGAAAAATTACCCACTAGGGGGAGAAAAAAGGACAAAAGATAAGAACAGAAAAATTCACAGAAGAAACAAAAAATGGCCAATATGTAGGAAGAAACACTCACCAATGGAACAAAATAACTAAATGCAAACAAAAAATAATGAGATCATTTTACACCTACCCAAATGGCAAACATTTCAGGGTTGGTAATATTCAGCATGGGAAAGAATGAGTATAAACAGACACTCACATACACTGTTGTGGGAGTATACATTGGTACAACCTTCTTAGAGGGCAATTTGGAACATCCATCAATAATCAAAATGTACACATCCAACCCAAATACATATGGTCACCTGAGTCTCATACAGGCACCCCTGCAATCCAGTGGAGAAAGGATAGACTTTTCCACCACTGGTCCTGGGACAACTGACTATCCACTAAAAATAAATCAATAAATCTTGACCCCAACTGAGGCCAGGCGCAGTGGTTCACACCTGTAATCCCAGCATTTTGGGAGGCCGAGGTGGGTGGATCACTTGAGGTCAGGAGTTCGAGACCAGCTTGGCCAACATGGCAAAACCCCATCTCTACTAACAATACAAAAATTAGCCATTTAATAGCATGGTGGCATGCGTCTGTAATCCCAACTACTCAGGAGGCCGAGGCAGGAGAATCACTTGAACCGGGTCGGCAGAGGTGGCAGTGAGCTGAGATCATGCCACTGCACTCCAGCCTAGGCGATAGAGTGAGATTTCATCTAAAAAAAAAAAAAAAAATCTTGACTCCAACTACAAACCATACACAAAACTAGAGATGGACCCCAGACGTACATGTAAAGGATTTTTTTAAAAAAGAAAGTTTCTAAAAGAAAGCACTGGAAGATATTTTCACAACCTTTAGAAAAGATTTCTTAAACAGGACACAAAAAACAATGCTAAAAAAATGATTGATAAACTGGACTTCATTACAACTAAGAGATTCATTCATCAAAAGACACCGTTAAGTGAGCAAAATGTAATTCCTTCTTTTTCATGTCTGTGAGTATTCCGTTGAGTGAGTACACTGCCACTTATTTATTCATTCTGCCGATGGTTTGGGGTTGTTTCTGGTTTTTTGGCTCTTATGACTCATAAATATTCTTGTACACATCTTTGGGTGTATATAAACCATCCCTTTTCTGGGTAAATACCCAGGAGTGCTGCCAAGTGACAGAGGCAGGATTTGACCCTGAATGCCAGGCTGGGGCTCCAATTTCTAACCCACACACCACACCGCAGCAGTGGGGCTGCCTCGATCAGGAATACCCTCCCCACCCACTCCCTGTCCCCCCCGTCTGCCTGGAGACATTTTTCTTGAATCTTTTAGGTTCAGCTCAAGGTCACATCCTCTGAGAAGCAAGAAGTCGCACTGGTCCTCTGTGAAGCTAGAAGCCCCATTGGTCCCCACTCTGGCTGGTCTTGTACCCCCTCTGGGCTTCCAGGCCCCACTCTGCCAAGCCCAGAGCACCCTGAGGCCTAATTTTCAACACATGCAGTTCCCCAGTCAGACAGTACAGAGGGCAGTGGCCAAGATAAAGGGTCCCTGCATCCCCAGGGCCCAGCATAGGCCCGTCCCCTGGAAGGGGTCGGTGAGTGTTTGTGGAATGACAGTGTCCTGACACCCACACAGCCAGGAAGAAGCTGGACGCTTGCTGGAAGCCTTGCTGTTGGCCTTGGGTGAGGCCCTTCCCATCTAGGCCTCAGTCCCCATCTGCACAGTGACAGGTTGGGCTGAGGCTTTCGGTGGACCCATCTCCCACCTGTGCGTGTTACGCCCCAGGAAGGGCCCTTCTCCGCCCTGACTACTGAGCTCTGTCTGTCTCACAGGGCCGACTGTGCCAGGAGCTAGAGGCTTCCAGGCAACAGCCCGGCTGGGGAGAGCCCAAAAAGAGGACTTTGAGGAATTCTCCTGCCCAAGACCCTGCCTGGTTCCCCACCATCCTAGCTAGGATCTTCTCAAATTCCAGCTTTCTGATCACGCAGAAGAGATCTTGCTGCCTCTTTGTGAACCCTGGTTACCAACTTCTCTGCTCCCTGCCCTAAGCAAGCCTGTGAGTTAAGGTCTAAGCCTCCCTTATTTCTACGGGAGTCACAGGTCTGGGATGACCCTGGCCTTGCTCTCCACCAGACGTGCGTGAACTTTGCTCATCTCCTTTTTCACGCAACACCGACCATCCCCCAGCCCAATAGGGCATGTGAGTTAATAACACCCACCCTAAGAGAATGAAGCCAAGAGCTCAGAGGGAGGCGTGGCAATCACCCAGCATCTTCCCTTAGGGCGTTCTTTCTCCAGTGACATTTCATTATATTTATTATTCCTTTCCTGGGGTGGGGATGGGGGTGGACCAGATAAGGTTCCTCTTTAACACGGCCCAAGCACATCCACAGCATCCTCCCTCCAACTCCCCTATTGCAGCCAAGACAGGGCTGGGGCCATCTCATGAGGCCTGGGGACCACCACAGAGGAGGAGACATCAGGGACTGGGACGCAGAATCTCCAACACTCCAGGCCTAGGAAGAACTGGTCCTCGCTCGCAGCCTGCCTCTGCATGGTAAATGCACTCACTCATCCACTCTCTCACTCATTCCTTCAACAACTAGTTGGGAGCACCTGTGCCAAGCCCTGCTCTAGGCCCGGGGAAGAGTCAAGCCCCAGGTGCCCCTGCTGTGGTAGAGAACTCACATTCCAGGGGCCTCCAGAGACCTCGGATGAACCGACAGGAGATGATTTCAGAGAGATGAGTCAAGAAGAAAACCCAGCAGGCTGTGTGATGGCGAGCTTGGGGCTGGGGTGGTGAGGGAGGGCGAGGGAAGGCCTCTAGGAGGAGGCGTCGGGTGGGCTGAGCCCGCATAATAAGAAGGGGCTGGCCACAGAAGGATCCAGGGAAAGAGCCCTGTGGGACAGAGGGGCGGAGCTCACACTACCCTGACCCTGACTCCGAAGCAGCTGCTTCTCCCCAGCCCCACTGCCCCGGGCCCTGCCTCAGGACCTGCCTCTTCTGGGGGTGGGCACAAGTGTAGACCCCCTTCCTGAACCCCTCCTTGGGGCCCTTACCCACCAAGGTGCCCCTGCTGTGGTCTACCCAGGTACCCTACTGTTCCCCCACAGCGATGGGTGGATGGGCCAGCTCCTACCCAACTTTCACCCTCCAGCTCTGCTACCCTCTCTCCAACCAGACAGGCCGAGACGGAGAAACTAGCCCTCACCTGTACAGTGTCCCCACGTCCCCACGCCTCCTACAGTCACCTTGGTCCATGATTGACAGACTGAGAGGCACTCACTAGAGGTGTTTGAGATCGGCTTCCAGCCCTGCGCCTCTCAAGGGCAAGGACCCCCTCTCCTGCCACGTCCTGAGCCCTGAGCACAGGCTCTGCAAAGGGGAGTGAGAAAACGGATGAAAATGCTCTCCTATTTCTGACTCCCTGGGGCCTGGCACTTAGTCGGTGCACACCATGCATATCTGAAATGAATGCATATTCACGTCCAAACACATACGCGTAGGTACATGTGTGTGCACACTTATCCCCCAGCACTACGGAAGCACGGGTTGTATAGGTGTCCAATTTTTCAGACAACTAAGCCCAGCTCCTCCAAGATCCAGAGCTTGATTTGTGTGTCAATAATCCTCTCTCGGAGGAACGTCTCGCCCCCTGCTTTCATACACAAGCGGCCAAATGGGAGCTCACCCTTCCTGGATGACTCAGCCACCAAGGGGAATGAATGTGCTGTGGGCGGAGAGCCAAGCTCTGTGCCTGCTCTTCAGGTTTTCTGTCTTCTTTTTCCTCCTGGGCATCACTTCTGCTTGTGTCTTAACTTCCCTTTCCCCTCCTACCTGACCTTTCTTTTTTTGCTGCTTCTACCCCATTGGTCCTGATTCCCAATGACCCAGAAGGTTAAAACTGTGTCTTAGTAAGAGTCCCCGGAGCTGCATGGGTGGCAGGGGCTGAACTCACATGGTGAAGTTCTCCTCCAGGAAGCAGCGGTTACGCAGCAGGCCCGCCCACAGCTGCACGCCTATGATGCCAAAGATGAAGAAGACAAAGAAGCAGAGCAGCAGGACATTCCCCAGCATGGGCAGCGTGTCCAGGAGTAGGTTCACCAGGATCCGCATACCTGGGAGGGGAAAAGGTGGAGGGATGGTCAGACAGGGAGCAGAGGTCTCAGAGAGGAAGGAGTGAGAGCAAGGTTAGAGAAACAGGGAGGGGGAGGGGGATGCATTGTCAGGGGCTCCTTGCCGTTCCCATCCTGTTCAGTGGCTGCGAGATACACCCTCTCTTTTGTATCTGCCCCTCCACCCAAAAAGCCATGGAAATGGCTCTGGGCCCCGCTCCACTTACACTAGATTGTGAATTAACAAGCAAGCATTTATGCAGCACCTTTTATGTACCAAGTGCTCTTCTGTGTACTTGCACAAATGTGATCTTCAGTCTTCATGACAACGCTGTGAGGTTGGTACTATTATTTCTATTTTATAGAGAAGGCAACTGGAGACTCGAAGAACTGGAACTGCTTGCCCTAGGTCACACAGCTCAGAAGCAGCAGGGTCTAGATTTAGACCAGGTGTCTTGACACAAAACCTAGCTGTCTTTTCACAACCCCCTTGTCCCAGCGGCCTGGGACTGAGGCTGGTTCACCTTAGTATGCCCAGCACCTGCACAGAAGTGGTCGTAGTACGTGCCCAGTGAATGTGTCCTGAATACCCTTTGTCTCTGGGACAGTCACTGTTCCCCTTGACCATATCAGGACACAGCGGTACCAGCCAGAACTACCACTCCCACTGCATGATGGAACCAGGCAGAGCTCCCAGAGCCACCTTCAGAAGAGCCAAGGACCTGCTGAAGGCCCTTACAGAGAAGGCGCACACAGAAGTCTACGGCCCCACAGAAGGTGAAGAGCTGGTGGGGCACCTTTGAGTACACACCCTCCCCCTAAGGTCCTGTAGAGTCCATACTGCCCATCTCTCTAGCTTCATACCTCTCTCAATTTACAGTCTACGCCTTGCAGTGCCAAATTATTTGAGTTCCCTAAACATACCATGAGATTTCACACCTCTATGCTTTTATCCTTGCTGTTCCCTCTTCCTAGAACACCCTTGCTCCTCTCTTCTGCCTGGCAAATCCCTATTCAGCCATCACAGCCCTGTGAAAGCTCTTTCTGTGAAGGCTTCCAGACTCTCACAGCATCCCAGGTAGAGTTCATCCTTCTCTCTTCTGCTCTGGGCAATCTCAGCACCTCTGACCTAGCCTAGGCTGCCATGTACAGTCGTGCAGGTTGTATACTGCACAACCTAGGAGGTTCCATCCATATCAATATCTCGTCTTATTCTAGCCCTAATGTATAGTTGTCTGTTTACTTTCCTATCTCTTCCACTAGGCTATAAGGTTCTGGGGGCAGGGCCCTTGTCTAAGTCACCGCAGTATTCCCAGAACCCAGCAGGTCCTGGCCGAGAAGACAGGCTCACCTAACATTTGTTCAATGACTACTCATGAATGAATGATGTGATAAGTCATAGGGAGGGAGTGGAAGATTGGAGAGAGGAAGATGGAAGGATGGTGATAAGTAGAACAGTGGCCCTGTCCAAATGGTTGTGTATGCTAGGGGTAAGCCTGAGGTGGTTATTAATGAGGATAATTATTTGGAGTTTGCATCACAAACTCTGTGTGCAGTGATTTCCAATCAATAATTAATGCCCACCCCATCTTCCCTCTCCACAAAACTAGGTCGGCCTCCTCTCAGGAAAGACAGTGGAGCTTGCCTGCAGGCTGCTTCACCCCACCGAGAGCAGGCCAGGGTGAGGGCTCAGTCCCCCACCACCCTACACCCCCAAGCAGGGGAGCAAGGCGTGTATAGCAGAGGGAAGGGAGAAATAGAATGGGTGCCCTCGTAATCCATCCAAATGGATCCCCTGACTCAAGTAGGCCAACTGCAGGCCTTTCTGGTGCCCCATCATTCATTCATTTATTCATTCATGAAACACACAGTAAGTGCCGGCTGCATGCCAGGTATGGCGTTGGGCACATGGGGAATCCAAAGACAAACAAGACCCATTTTTTACCCCCTCCAACCCTCCCCCCCACACACACAGAGCTCACAGCCTGGCAGCAAGGGGACAGGGAACCGAGTGTTGAGCCAAAGGACTGTGTCTGGGGAGCGGGGCCGCTCCGGGCACATTTGCTGAGCTGGACTCCAGGATGCGAAGCCTTGGCCAGCAGAGGGACTGGCATGGGCAAAGGCACTATTCCTGAAGGCAGTTGCAGGGGGCTCTGAGGAGTGTGGGACTCTGTGCTGGGTGGCTGGGCAAGGATGTCTGCTGGCATATTTCTAAGCAGGCAGAGCCCTTGATCAGCTCTGAGCTCCACAAAAGAATGGGCAAGCCTCGAGGCCAGGACAGGTGCAGGAGGCAAGCACAGAGGGCCGGTAGCAGCTGGAGAAGAGGCTGGATGAGAAGGGCCTGGAGAAGGCGGCTCCGCACAGTCCCAGCCTGGCTGCTTCACTCCCGCTCCTGCTTCTCCCTCGGGCCGGCCTTTGTTGCTCAATTAATTACATCTCCCTTGTTCTCTGGGATATTAAAATTCCGAAAGGCTCCTGCAAACCTATCCGGCTGGCTTCCCTGAATGGCAGCCCCGTCCCTCCTCCCCGATCCGCCTCACTCTGCCCAGCTGGGCCCCCGCATACTTCACAGCCCTCCCTGGGGCCCAGGGAGTCCCAGGGCCACAGAGCCCCGGCATAATTAGCTAATTAAGGACTTAGAACTATTTTATCCCTTCCTTGCCAGGGAAGAGGGGCCACAGGATTAGGGAGTCAGGGAGGACCCCAAGAGACCACGGCTAATCTTCCTTTTATGCCCACAGTCAAGTAATTAGCCAAGACAGGTTGGCCGGTTACACTCTGCCCTCAGTGCCTCTGGAGATTGGCATGGGAGGTGGAGGCGGGGAGAGAAGAGAGAAAAGCAGACAGAGGAGAAAGTGAAACCAGGAGTGACAGAAAGAGACAGAGGACAGAGAAGAAGAGTGGAGAGGCTGCCTGCAAGTCACCATCTGCCTCAAACCATCCTTTCTACTTCATCTCCTGCCACACCTTCCCCTGGCCAAACCCTCCTCCTCCAGGCAGTCCTCCCTGATTCTCACCTCCAGTTAGTCATGAAGCCCTCCTGCCTCTCATTGCCCCAAGGCTCTCACTCACTCTCAGGATGGGCTTACCTGGTTCTGCGTTCTTAGTGCACATTTTCAGGCCTTCTGCCTGGAGCAAGAGCCAGATGGGCCATGATGGGGATAGGCTACAGGCAGCCCCATGAGTGTGATTGAGGGCCCTGGCTCCCCAGCTAAAAAGGGGAAGAGGACCCTGGAGTCCTCAGGACACCTGATGCAGCCCCCAGCCCAGTGAGCGCCCAGAGCACAGACCCAGGACATGACATCTGGGTCCCAGTCCCAGCAGGGTGGCCTTGAGGCAAAGCTTGCCTTCTCTGGGCCCCAGTGGCCTCACCTACAGAGGGGACAGAGGCTCCTGTCCAGCCAGCCCTTCAGGAATACCACGGGGCCAGGACACCTCTGACGGAAGATTCCCTGAAGTCAGAAGCCTCCAACAGCCCATATACCCCATGGGAAAGTGCAAATCCTTATCCCCCACCTTCCTGGCCCCTGCTCATAGACTCCTCCCCAGTCTGGCCCCACCTCCCTCCATCCTCCCTGCCACACCTGAACCTGCAGCACCAGCCAGACTGGCAGTTCCCAGCATTCCCACTCCCCAGCCCTGCACACACTCTGCCCCCACCCACGACGCCTCCTCCACCCTGCCATAGGATCCCGGGACCGCTGTGCTGCACCCAGCCAGACAGGCCCACTTCCGGTCCTGGAAAGCCCACTTTCGGGGCTGCCTCCGTGCCCTTGCACATGCTCGGAGGGCCATCCCTCGCTCGCCTCCTTTTTTGGGGATCTCAGCTGAGCGGTCACCTTGTCTGGTGCCTCTGCCATGAGTTGCCACTGCCCACCCACCCTCCATCATAGCCTGTGCCGGTTCCCAGCTCTGCCTCCTCCTCCCCGCGGGAAACCAGGCATGCTCTGCACCCAAGGCCAAGGCGGCTGCTCTGCGTTCTCCCATCCAGACCAGGACTGAGCACAAAGCAGCCCCTTGAAGGCCGACAGCTTGAATGAGTAAAGGAGCAATGGGCGAGTGAATGGAGCCACTCAGCAAGTACTGAATGAGGGCTGGCTCCGTGCCGGGCACTGTGCTAGGCTCTGGGGATGCATGAGTTGTAAAAAACCAAAACGGAGTTCCCCGTCCTCATGAGGCTCACATCCCAGGTAGGGTAGGGAAAAACAGGCAATAAACCACACGGGTGATACATAAGGACACGTCCTCATTCGTTGGGTGAAAAGTGCTATGAAAACAAAAAGGAGAAGGGGGAAAGGGTGGGGGGTTTGGCCTGGGGTCAGGTGAACATTAAATAGGGGGCCAGGAAAGGCAGGATGACGCTGAGCAGAGACAGGGAAGGGGAGGCAGAGTCAGCTGAGGGGCTGTCGCTGTCTGGGGGACAGCCCTCAAGTCAAAGGCAGCCTAGACAAAGGCCTGGAGGCGGGAGGGAGTCAAGCACAGTCACAGCCACAGCAAGGAGACCATGAGGCTAGGGGGAAGCCAAGCAGGGATGAGGCTGGGGAGGAGACAGGGCCAGGGGGCTGGAAGACTTGAGCTTCTCCAAAGGGTCATGGGAGCCACCGTAAGGGTATAAGCAGAAGGGAGACGTGATCTGGGGAAGGGGTGAGAGGATTGCTGGGCTGGTGGGCGGAGAATGGATCGCAGGGGGCCAGGGCAGAGGAGGGAGAGCGTCAGCCGCACAGTCTGCAGGATCCTGTGCAGACGCCCCTGTGGACAGCGCCCCAAACGGCACACACGTCTCTGAAAGGGGGCCGGGCCTGTGGGCTCCACAGCTGTGTGGTCGCTGCCTCCCGGGGGTCTCGCCTGAGACAGACACAGGAGCGCTGAGGGTGGGGCCCAGGAGAGCTGTGGTTCCCTGCTCTGTGCCCTCCCTGTTGAGATGGCCCAGGCCAGACACTGGGCCCTCTCCACCACCCTCACGGCCTGATGATTGGGCCTTCCGTCCCCCTGCTCCTCTCCGTCCTGCCTGGCCCTGCCTGGCCGTCGTACACTCATCATTGTGATAAACCGGAAGATGGTGGGGCTGGGCCCAGATAATGATGGCAGTGGAGTGGGGAACGTGGTGGATTCTGGAGGTATTCTGGAGGCCAAGCCAAGGGATAGGATGTGGATGTAGGAGGAAGAGGGCAGTTGGGGATGACTCCAAGGTTTGGGGCCTGGAGCCACAGAGAGGCCTTCAGCGGGGGTGGGGCTCCATCTGGAGATGTGGAGCTTAGGGTGGCCGGGGTGCATCCCCATGGAGTCGCTTTGCCAGATCTTGGGGTCTGGAGTTCAGGGGAGAGGAGTCTGGCCCGGGAGCGTCATGTGGAGCATCAGGGTGAGGACAGTCTCTAGACAGCTCTGGAAGCTGGGGGCTTGGTGGCGGCAGATGGCAGCGGGCAGGTGGATGGAGCTGCTCACCCTTTTTGGGGACCCCTAGGCTAGAGCCTCTGCTTGAGAGAACCTGGGCAGCAGCCAGGCAGAGGCAGCCCCTTGGTGGCAGTGGGGACACCTGAGAGGAGGTGGCAGGAAGAACAGGAAGCACTTCCTGACAGGCATCACCCCTGGAGGTTTGGGGTGTTCTTGGCAGAGGGGAGCTGTCAGCCCAGATCAGTTCAGCCACTCTGCCAGGCCAGCTCAAGTAGAAATCGCCAGACGCGTGCCAGCCTCTGCCAGGGCACAGCCCGTGGCCCAGAAGAGTGGAGTCGGGGCGAGGGGAGCCGAGGCTGTGGCCTGGCCACTGGGGGCCACTCTCCCTGGACTGGCCAGGTCAGTAAAGGGGCTGGGCGGCTGGGAGAGGCCGTCTGCTGCTCCTGCCATTGCCGGCGCCAACTAATCAGGGGCACAGTGGGCATCAGGAGGCCTGGCCAGGCAGCAGACAGCCAGCTTGCCAGGGTCACAGCTGCCAGCCCAAGGCCCAACCAGGGAGGGGCCTGTGGGCTGGTGGAGGGCCTTGGTGCCCACTGCTGAGAAAGGAAGCCAACCTCAGCCAACTAGCAGCTCACTTCCTCCATCCCAGGAGAGGCCTCAGGTCCCTCCCAGAGCTGGCAGCACTCACACCCTCGGGGGCTGGCCTGGCTGTCTCACTGCAGGTCCCCCCACTCGCTGTGCCCCAAACCACTCCTAGGCATCCTTCAAATGTCCTACCACCCCCTCCTCTGGGAAGCCTCCTCCTAGTCCAGGTAGGCGCCCTTTCCCATGGGTCTCCGCCCCCGTCAGATCAGACATCCCACTGGCCTGCAGCTGTCAGCCTTTGGGGAAGGGGCTGTGCCTGATCTTGGCCCCACATCTGTCCAGGGTCTCGCCCAGAGAACCCCAGGTGGATTTTAGTTTGGATGAATATGGAATCAATCCATGAGTCAGTGAATCCACAGTGGCCCTGTCCTTTGGTCTGGTGTCCTGTCCAGGACACTCCCTCCCTCTGGACTTGTAGAACAGAAGGCAGAACTCGACCTGAGGGAGGGGGAGAGGGAGGGGCTGCCTTCGCCCCGCCCCACCCCCAAGCACTTTCTCCCTGCACGGTCCAGGCTGCTCTTTCCTGTTCCCAAATCCAGCGCTCGCCAGATGCTCTGGCCAGATGTTCTCCCACCCACCCAGCCGCACCTCTTCCAGGAAGGGAGCAGCCCTGGGGAAATCGGCCCCCCTCATTTCATCTCCCCGTTTCTCTCCCTCCTTCCATCTCTTCCTTCCCCATGGGGGCTGTCAGGCCTTTCTCCCTCAGGATAAAGTGGGAGCCCCTTGTGGGTGCCTAAAACAGACAGCCCTGAAGTCCAAGGTGTGGCCTGGCGGGGGCTGATAGCCCAGTAGCCTTCCTTCTGCTCTCCCCAAGCCGCGAGTAAACACACGCTCCAGGCGAAAATGCCGACACTTCCACGCCAACTATTTCAAGATG
Organism: Symphalangus syndactylus; assembly: GCF_028878055.3. NCBI lineage: Eukaryota > Metazoa > Chordata > Mammalia > Primates > Hylobatidae > Symphalangus > Symphalangus syndactylus. The sequence goes on from NC_072440.2 coordinate 20,161,338, forward strand.
CATCTCTCAGACCTGTCCAACAAATGCCCCCCAAGGCCCTTCCAAGAAGGAATCCTGAGGCCTTCCTCGCCCCTCCTCAGCACGGCTGGCCTGACCATGACCCTGGTTGGGCAGGCACCTGGGCAGGAAAGGGCTTGGCCTGGGGCGCGAGGGTAGGCGCCCACTGTGCACTAACCACAGTGCCATCCTGCCTCCTGGCCTGCCTCGTGGCTTCAGCCGGAAAGAGGATCAGCACCACGAGACCTGTGCACCCCAACAGTGAAAGGCACTCAGAGGTCTGGAGCAGACCAGGCTGAGGGGGGAGATGGAAGGAGAGAGGGCCTCAAGGCATCACTGCAGCCCACGGGACCTCTCTCCTTTGACCCTGGAAGTGGGCAGAGGTGTTTCCTGATGTCCTGCAGACAGTGGGGACGGGGGTGGGTGTCTGGCGCCTACATGCTAAAAGAATGGAAAGGAGGTACTGAAACAGAGTGAAAAGCTGTAGGGTCACGTGAACACAGGTTCAAACCCTGTCTCTGTCCCCAGCCAGCTGTGTGGTCTTGGGCAGACTAGCCAACCCCTCTGCCTGCTTCCCCATCTAGAAAGTGGGTGTCACAATGCCACTAACTTCCTAAAGCTGTAGTGAAGATGAAATGACACTGCCCATGTAAAGCAGTGTGATGAGCTTGTCACAAGCCCTTGACAAACTTTAGCCACTTATCAGGCGGATCTCGAAGTCCAGAGATCAAGACCATCCTGGCCAACATGGTGAAACCCCATCTCTACTAAAAATACAAAAATTAGCTGGGTGTGGTGGCACACGCCTGTAGTCCCAGCTACTCAGGAGGCTGAGGCAGGAGAATCGCTTGAACCCGGGAGGCGGAGGTTGTGGTGAGCCTAGATCACACCACTGAGCTCCAGCCTGGCAACAGAGCAAGACTCCGTCTCAAAGAAAAAAAAAAAACTTTAGCCACTTATGATTATAATTAACTCCCTAGAAGATGTGAACAACCCTCTCCTTTTCCCGCCACGCAGTCCCCTGCCCACCCACAGGATGCCCAGCCCTGGATGACACCTCCACTCCACCTTTGCACATGCCAATCTATCTGCCAGGCACACCCTCTCCAACCCTCAGCTGATGAGTGTCTTCCAAAACCAGCCCCTGAGAAGACGCCCCTGACACTCTACGTCCACCCTCACTACTCCCAGCACCTTATCTAGCAGCAGCACCTGCCGATCGCGTAGGCACACGAGGCTGTGCACGCAGCTCTCTACACCCACGGTGGCATTTCAGCCTTCCAAACCAGATGGACATCGGTATTATTAACTTCTCTTGAAAGCTGGGGAAATAGAGGCACAGAGAGGCACGTGGCTTACTCAGGGTCCCACAGCCAGTGGGTGGAGGCCCTGGGACCAGGACCTGGCCTGACAGCACAGAGCAAACCTCCAGCTGGTGGCGCAGCCGAGGGGACGGCAGCCTTCCCCACAGCATTGTCAGGGACTGTGAGCTGGGGCTCAGGGATGCCCCTGAGCTCCCCAGGGTCTACCTCGCCCCTGCGCCACAGCCTGGGTCAAGGAACTATCGCCTCGCTGGCCAGGCCTTGGCAGTGACTGCCCTGGTTTCTTACTGGACAAAACAGCACTTTTCATATGCAAATTACTCAGGCAGTGTGCTTAGGGAAGCAAGGCAGTGCCTTGAGACATGTATAGGCTGGGGGTGGGGTTGGGTGGGGGCATATTTAGAGATAATTCAGTCCCATCTTGCCAAGGCCCAGAGAGAGGCAGTGACTTAGGAAAGGTCACACAGTGAGGAACCAGAACCAAGACTCCCAACTCATAATTCGGTGCTTCCTTCCTCCCTCCCCAACCACCTCTCTGCTGTCTTCCACTCTTTATCCATCAGAGGCTGAGTGGCCTGAACAAGGACCTGCAGGGGTGGGGTGGAGAGACATGTATTTTATACGATTCTGTAAGCAGCACCATGATGTCCATGTCCCCCGCTCATCCTGGACAAAGTTGAGAGCCACACATCGAATCCAGTTTATCCTCCGCTTTGTTTGTATGAGTAGGGAAACCGAGGCCCAGAGACGCCAAGGGACTTCTCAGGTCACACAGCAGGCATATGGCAGAGCTAAGACCAGAACTTTTATTCCCTGACCCACATTTGCATCTTCCTGGTTGTTCGTGCTGAAGCTTTGTAGCCTTCACTGTATTTTTAAACCGCAGGCAACCAGCCCATTCCTCATGACTTTGCAATTAATAGCCCATCACTTGACTGTGCCCATCACCAGCTCTCTAGCTTGCCCTCTGGTGATGAGACTGAAAGCTACGGGCTACTGTGGAAAAGACTGTGTCCCGGCCGGGCACGGTGGCTCATGCTTGTAATCCTAGCACTTTGGGAGACCGAGACGGGTGGATCACAAGGTCAGGAGTTGGAGACCAGCCTGGCCAACACAGTGAAACCCCGTCTCTACTAAAAATACAAAAATTAGCTGGGCATGGTGGTGGGCACCTGTAATCCCAGCTACTCGGGAGACTGAGGCAGGAGAATCTCTTGAACCGGGAGGTAGAGTTTGCAGTGAGCCAAGATCATGCCACTGCACTCCAGCCTGGGTGACAGAGCTAGATGCTATCTCAAAAAATAAATAAATAAATAAAAAAAGACTGTGTCCCAGGGCAGAAGCAGCTCAAACCGTAAGTAGGAGAAATGTCTGCAGGAAAATCATATTTAAAAAAAAAAAAAGAAAATAAAAAAACCAGGCAATCTATGAAATCTCTCTAGGAAGCACTTGTAAGAGCCTGATCCACCCCTTCCCCACCTCAAGTCACTCATTCCCTGGTGGCTCTGGGCAGGGGACCTGGCACCTGAGGACAAAGCTGCCTGTCCCATGAAATGAGGGTTAGACCAATGGACTTTCAGCCCCACGTGCTCCAACAGCCTGTGGCCCCTGTAGAATCGCCTGTGAGTACCTGCAGGGCCCTTCCAGGGGAACACCAGGTGCTGCAGGGCCAGTGTTCCCAGTAACTCCCCAATGCTGGTTCTGAGAGACTTTTCAGGCTGTCCGCTGAAAAGTGGAATCAGGCTTAGCGGCGGGAAGCAGACACTCTCCCAACTCGGCGCTGCTTGCTGCCCAGCGGTGGCCACTAGCAGGAGGAGACCCTGAGGAAAGGCTCGGAGCCCGCTCAGGGCTCCCTCTGTAATTGGAGCGCACGGGGATGTTGGGCGCAGGGTCAATCCCTGCCTTCCCCAGAGGCCAGGGCAGGCTGGTGCTGGGGACAGGGAGTGTCCTCCACCTCCAGGGAGCAGCCTAATGAACTCCCCACACAGCAGGACAGGAACCAGGAGGCAAAGAGGACCTGGAGGGAGAGGCACAGGCGCCCACACACACGTGCAAGGTGCACACACACTCTTCACACACACACCCTCACAGGCACACATGTGCTCTCTACACACACGCTTTTCATACACACACCCTCTCAGAGTCACACACACTCTTCACACACGCACTCTCACAAACACACCCTCAGGCACACACACGCACTTCAAACACACACCCTCACAGGCACACACACGCTCTTCACACACACACACCCTCACACACAGGCACACACACTTTTCACACACAGACACACCCTCACAGACACAATCTAACAGACACACACAGGCACCCACATGCTCTTCACACACACACTCACAGATATACACAGACACACCCTTCACATACACAGACACACACACACAGACACACCCTCACAGGCACACATGCTCTTCACACACGCACACACAAACACACATGCTCACAGGTAAACACACACACCCACAGGCACAGACACTCTTCACACACACACCCTCTCGCATACCCTTTCACAGGCACACAGCACACACACACATGCACAGGCAGGCACACACCCTGACAGGCACACCCCTTCATGGACACACACTCAGAGGCACACACACACTCTTGACACATACACACCCTTTCAGAGACATACACACCCTCACAGGCACACACACACTTCACATACACACCCTCACAGGCACACACACACTTCACATACACACCCTCACAGGCACACACACACTTCACATACACACCCTCACAGGCACACACACACACTTCACACACACCCTCACAGGCACACACTTCACACACACCCTCACAGGCACATACACACCCTCACAGGCACAACCCTTTATGGACGCACACACACTCAGTGGCACACAGACTTTTGACACATACACACCCTTTCACAGACATACACACCCTCACAGGCACACACATTCACAGACACACACACCCTCACAGGTACACACAGGCTCATAGACACACGCATGTTCACAGGCACACATGCTTTCATAACACACACATCCTTACAGCACACGCACCCTCACAGGCACACACCCCTCGCAGGCATACCCCCTCACAGCACGCACACACACTAACAGGCACACACACACAGGCACACACACTAACAGGCACACACACCCTCACAGGCACACACACATCACAGCACACACACATCACAGCACACACTCTCACAGGCACACACACCCTCACAAGCACACACACATAAGCACACACATGCTCAGGCATGAACATATTCATAGGCATACACACACACCCTCACAGGCAGACAGCACACGCACCTTCACAGGCACACACTCTCACATGTACACACCCTCACATGTGCCCATTCACGTGTGCAGGCCTTCACATTTGCTCACATGTGCACACGCATCCTCAGATGCACACATTGTCACGTGCAAACACACTCTCCCATGTACTTACATATGCACAGACACCTCACAGGCACATACTCACCTTGCACACCCTTCATTGCACACACACTCACTTGTGCACACGCATGTCCTCACACGTGTTCTCTGGTGGACACACCCTCACACCCACACATACCCTCATACAGATGTGGAGAAGCTGGCCTGGCGAGAGCGAGGCCTCCGCCCCGTGTCCTGTCCCATGCCCCCGAGCCTGCCTCCAGCCTCAGCGGTCCCATCACAGTGCTGTCCCCTGCTGGGCAGACCCTAGACCTGACAGGAAGTTCAGATCAACATCACGCACGAACATCCCTTGTGTGTGACCCCCTGCAACGTGCACACACCTCTGGAAGGTGACAGTGCCTGTGGGCTCCGTGGCCTGCAGTGTGACCATGGCCCCATGGCAGCTGCCTGCTGAGGGCAGCCCCCTCCCTCCCCCAGGACAGAAACAGGCAGCACTGTGGATGGGAGCCAGGAGCGACGCGGCCACCTGTGCTGGCCCCTGACAGCTGAGGTCCCTCCCGCCCACCCAGGTGCCCACACCAGACACTCAAGGAGGACCTGGACTGGGCCTAGCAGTCCCTCTCCCATCCGTTTGCTGCTCTATGTCCCGCCTGCCCCTGCCCAGTACCAGCCATTCGCTCGCACCTGTGCCAGGAGCAGTCCCATGTCCAGCTCACCCCCACTGCCCCCCCGCACTCCAGCCAGGGGTGTTTCTAAAGCAACCACATGCTAACCTCTTCCCATGCTCCCACTGCCCTCAGGCACATGGTCCATGGCCAGGCCCCGTCCTCTCCAGCCTCATGCCCCACCCCTTGGTCCATCCAGCCTGCAACCCCCCAGCTCCTGCAGCTCCCTCCCCAAGCCCTTTGCACTCCCTGATCCCCCGCTACCGCCGCCCAGCCCTCCCCCTCCACCCACTCAATCCCCATCCTCCCCTGGGTCTCAACTCAGACATCCCCTTCTCCCGGAGGCCTCCCGACCTCCAGCCCCATTCTCCCTGCCTCCTCTCATGCCCAGCATAGGAGCATGTACAGCTCTGTGGTCCTGGCACGGGACAGCTCAATACACCTGCTGACTGTGTCCATTTCACACGTCTCTTTGGAGCACCTTCTGTCCGCCAGGCAGAGTTCTGGGTGCTGAGTGTACGGAGGCCACCTTTTGGCTCATTTCCCAATAAAGGCAGGTGGGGCACGTGGGAGAAAATCACACACTGTTGGGGAAGGTGTGCTGGTTTGGTTTGGTCCTTCCTGAACTGCTGTTTGCTCACACTGAATTGCTGTGTGACCCTGGACTAGCCATGACCCTCTCTGGACCTTAGTTTCCTCATTTGTTAAATGTGGGAAAGATGGTTTTAAACTAGGTGATCTTCAAGGAGCCCTCTGGGATTGGAGAGGATGAGAAGGACAGAGAGAAGCTGGCCCTAAAATGGCCTCTCTGCATGTCCCCTCCCTGCCCCCAAGGGGGTCTCCCCAGGGCAGTGGGAAGGGGCCAGGCTGGTAGAGCTGATCTGCCCCGCCCCCTCCACCACAGCTTTGGTTCCCACTACTCACTCACCCTACCTCGCCTCCCAACCCCTTCCCCAAGACCCTCACAGTAGCACTGAGGACCCCCAGCGTTTTCTATTGTATTGTGACCCTGAGACCCCAGCCCCCAGGCCCTCTCTGTGCCCTACCCAAGCCAAGCTAGTCCCTCTCAGAACAAAGCAGGATTGGGCCACCCTCCAGACTCAGAAAGCTCTGCCACCCTCCTGGTCACCTTGCTCCACAGATATTCTGAAGCATGGCCTCTCCTGCCCCGCCAGGCCTGCCCAGACTGACCAATGCGTTCTGCAAGCCCAGGGTCAGGCCAGCCCCACAGGGCGCTCAGGATGGATGGACCACAGAGGGTGGCTGGGTGGGGTGGGTGACAGAGCCCCAAGGCCCCAGGGCTAGGAATTAGGGGAATGGGGACAGCACTGTCTGTGGAGGAGAAGCAGGTGCCAGGAGACCTGTACTCTTTGGCAGATGGGGAAACAGAAGCTCAGGCAGGGAAGAGAAGCAAGGGGTCAGACACAGCCAGGAAATAAGCTGGGCTGAGGACAAACAGAACTCTGTTCAGATTCCAGCTCTGCCGCTGAATTGCTGTGCGACTTTGTGTGAGTCACTTAACTTCTCTGAGCCTCCCACAGGTTGTTGAGCCATCAGATGTCAAGTTCCTGGACCATAGGAAGTGGGTAGATGCCTATAAAAGCCCAATGCAGCCAGGTGCGGTGGTTCATGCCTGTAATCCCAGCACTTTGGGAAGCTAAGGTGGGTGGATCACCTGAGGTCAGGAGTTTGAGACCAGCCTGACCAATATGGTGAAACCTTGTCCCTACTAAAAATACAAAAATTAGCGAGGCATGGTGGCACATGCCTGTAGTCTCAGCTACTTGTGAGGGTGAGACAGAAGGAGAATTGCTTGAACCTGGGAGGCAGAAGTTGCAGTGAGCCAAGATCACACCATTAGACTCTAGCCTGGGCGACAGAGCTAGGCTCTGTCTCAAAAAAAAAAAAAAAAAAAAAAAAAAAAAAAAAACCTGTGAAGGCAGGCAGGGCCCTCGTCCTCTCCTTCCCCAATCTTCACCCCATCCCTAAAAGAGAGCAGTGAGGAGTCAGAAGACCTAACTGACTCCAGCCTTTGCTACTCACTGGCAGTGCGTCCCTGGGCAGGTAACCTCGTGTCTCCAAGTCTTAGTTTTTTCATCTGTAAAATGGCAACAGCTCACCTCCCTCAGAGTGACTGTAAGGCTCAAAACAGGTCATGGACATGAAAACTCTACAAGGCTAGGCAGATGTCAGGGCTTATGGTTGCAAGATAACCTCTCTTAATACTAGGTGGGTGGGCAGGTGGATGGATGTGTGGGTGGACAGATGGATGGATGGACAGGTGGATGGGTGGACGAATGGATGGACAGGTGGATGTCTGGCTGACTGTACAGATGGATGAATGGACAAATGGAAAGATGGCTAGAAAGATGAGCAGATAGATGGATGGATGGATGGATGGATGGATGGATGGATGGATGGATGGATGGACAGGTGGATGGGTGGACAGGTAGATGGATAGACAGGTGGGTGAATGGATGGATGAGTGGATGGATGGATGGGCGGGTGGATGGATGGACAGGTGGATGGGTGGACAGGTGGATGGGTGGACAGGTGGATGGATGAGAGGGTGTTTGGGTGGATGGATGGATGGATGGATGGATGGATGGATGGATGGATGGATGGGCAGGTAGATGGATGGACAGATGGGTGGGTGGATGGATGGATGGATGGATGGATGGACAGGTGGATAGGTGGATGGGTGGAGGGATGAACGGGTGGCTAGGCATATGGGTGAGTAGGTACATGGATCTGTGGTGGGTGAGTGACAGAGCTCAAATTCTAAGTCAGTCAGCACAAGTGAGAGAGTCAGGTTTCATTGCCCCAGTGAAATGTTCTACGATGTCCTCCTTCAAACTAAGCAGCTTCTTTTCCTACGGGTGCTGGCCTTGACATCCTATGAAGACCACTCCCCCGTAAACCCTTTGTCCCTGAAAAGCCAGACTCCCCAGCATGCTCTCCAGGCTCTCCTGGGACTCAGAGGCATCGGGGCCACCTGCCAGTGTCTTCAGGCCCATGAGCTCTATGGGAGCAGGGCACATCTGTCCAGACACCGCAGGATCCCTGAGCACACCCGGGCCCCAGTCAGTCTTCTCCAAGTGAATGAAGCAGGGTGGGGATGGGCATTGGCTAGGTAAGCCAGGGATGGGTTGGCCAGGGATGGATCAGCCAGGAATGTGTGGACAGGGTGGGGCTGACTCACTGGGCACGCGGTTGATGGCTTTGAGGGGCCTCAGGACGCGCACGGTGCGGATGGCTGACAGGTTGATGTTCTGAAGGTCCAGGGAGTATTCGACCATCCTGCAGAGAAAGGAGAGAGAGTGAGAGATGGTGTGGAGACCAGCTGGGGCCAGGGCCTGGGCCACAGCATTCTCCAGCCACCTGCGCACACCTGCCTGGACAGGGCAAGTAAAGACAGCGGTCAGATCTCCAGCTACACCCAGCCAACATGTGGCCTGGGGTTGGTGGCCCTTGTCTCCTCCTCTGTAAATGGCGCCAGTGACAGATGTGGGCAAGGGCTGAGAGCGTGAAGGGAGCACAGATGTTGGGCCCCCGCTATGTGCCCAGCGCTGTGCCAGGTGGCTCCTGCCCTTCAGGCCCATCCTCCTGGCCCGTGGCCCATGTCAGCCCCAGCTTCCAGAGCATCCTCTGAAAGCGGGAGGAACATCTCCTGCACCAAACAGCTCCACGCCCCACACTCCTTCCATGCTCAACTAGCCCTGCAGCTTTTTGGAGGCAGTTTGCCTCCTCCAGGAAGTCTTCCCAGATCTCCCTCAAGAGGCAGACTTCTGAGGTCCCTTCACAGTGGAAGCACAGCAAACCTCAGTTGGGGGGGACTGGGAGGTGGGCCCGGCCTGCATTCCCAGGATGACCCCCCCTGCCCCCATCACCAGACCCTTCCCTTGGCACCTCCCACCCCAGGACTTCAGCGCTGCTGCCAGCTCCACCTGTCACCACCCATGTCACCACTGTCAGTAGGAAATGAAGGTTTTTCCTACATGCTGCACAAACCTGTCCGACTGTTGTGAAGCCGCCACCCCCTCCCGCTGATTGAAGAGTCATTGAGTGAAAGCTCCATTCGTTCCCTGAAATGCCACCACCATCCATCCCCCACCCGCTGGAGTGCAGGCTCAGGCTCCTGCATGCGCGCATGCACACACACCTCCACACCTGTGTGCACACACGCACAGTCACACACCTGCATACACAGAGTCACATACACACACACAACCACACACCCACACACAGTCACACACGCACACAACCACACACCCACACACACACAATCACACAGCTGCACAGTCACACACGCACAGAACCACACACCTGCACACACACACACACACACACAGTCACACACAGGCACACAACCACACACCCGAACAGTCACACACCTTCACACAGTCACACACACGTACACAACCACATACCCACACAGTCACACACCACACAGTCACACACATGCACACAACCATATACCCACACACAGTCACACACCTGCACACAGTCACACACATGCACACAACCACACACCAGCACACACAAGCACAAATACACACAAACTGCACACCTGCACATACACACTCACTCCCTTCTTGGACATCCTCATACATGCACACTCCTACTCAAGCATAAATTCAGATGAGGGGGAGTGACCCAAAAAAGTGACAGAGACCTAGAGCTAGAGACAGAGACCTTGGGGACCTGAGGGGGAGGGAGGAAGGAGGGAGGGGGGGAGCTGGCAGAGAGCAGGGAGGGAGGAGGGGGGCAAGGGAAGGAGCAGGAGGAGGGAAGAGGGGGTTGGGGGAGGGGCGGGGAGAGGAGGGGTGCGGTGGGCGGGGGGGCAGCAGCTAGGCAGAGTGAGGGCCGAGGGTGACCTGGAAGGGGCAGCGAGGGAGCGGGACTGCATGAGGATTCTGCGCGTGGGTGAGCCCAACTGTCATTTTCACATTTTGTAGAAAGAGCTCTCCAGGCAGCCGGGAGACACGTGTGACGGAGGGGCTGCGGGGGTGGCACACACAGGCACACAAACAGGCGCTGGCACCCGCGGGGCCCAGGACTGCCGAGTCCCATCGCAGGCAGCCAGGCCCAGCTCCAGCCAGCCCTCCCCACCATGCCCCACCCCCACAGACGCAGCCTCTCTTTCTCCTGCCTTGGTTCTCCAGATCCTGTGGGGGGCGGGGTGGGGGGAGTCCGTCCCTAGGGAGAGCTGGGAACCCCCCTCAGGCTCAGTTCATGCTTTGCTGGGCGAGCTGGAGGTGGGAGCTCCCAGCCCACACCAGACTGAACCCACCCACGTGCTGCCTTCCCAGAGCCCAGAGGGCACACCTGCCCAGCTCTGGCAGGCGCTCATCCAGGACTTGTGCCCATCCCCATGAAGCCTCGCCATGAAAATAAACAGATGCCTGAAAGATGGATGGGTAGACAGAAAAGCAAGGCTGCTTGAGACCCTACTGGGTGCCGGGCACTGTTCTCTTTACCTGTGGGAACCCATTTCAATCTCCACTCATTTGAGCGTGGGCACATTATTCTCTCCTGCCACAGCCTCCCTCCACTCCACCCCGGACCAGAGCAAGCCACATCCATGACTGGCTCATTGAGAGAGCCCTTGGGACAACCCCCTGCTGGTCCCTAACTCCTCTCCCCTACACGGCCAGCAGGCTGCACCTTCCCTGCCCAGTGTAGGACTATTGGCTCTCAGTTAAGTGAGGACACCAACCATGGCCCCTGCCCCAAGATAGGCTGGGGGACAAGAATGCCCTCGTGCACAATTCAGCCCCTTGATAACAAAGAGTGTTTTCTTTTTCTTTCTTTTCTTTTCTTTTTTTTTTTTTTTTTTTTTTTTGAGACAGAGTTTTACTCTTGTTGCCCAGGCTGGAGTGCAATGGCACCATCTCGGCTCGCCACAACCTCCGCCTCCCGGGTTCAAGCGATTCTCCCGCCTCAGCCTCCTGAGTAGCTGGGATTACAGGCATGCACCACCATGCCCAGCTAATTTTGTATTTTTAGTAGAGATGGAGTTTCTCCATGTTGGTCAGGCTGGTCTCGAACTCCCAACCTCAGGTGATCCACCCACTTTGGCCTCCCAAAGTGCTAGGATTACAGGCATAAGCCACCGTGCCCAGCCAACAGTGTTTTCTTACACTTTGTGTTTCTCTACAACAAGGGGTGGCAGGAAGAGACTGATCCCGGGGTCCTCAATGAGATACAAGTTGTGACTGGATGTCAAAGGGGGGCCCACGATGACCCAGTTAGTAACTTTAGGGTCTGAACACCTCCCAGACCCCAGCCTTGCCGCAGGAGGCTGATCAGACACGTGTGCTCTTGGCTCAGACTTGGGCAACCTCCCCGCCATCTGCCCCCATCTTGGAGGGGAACGGAGGCAGCCGCTGCCTGGCAGTGCATTTGAAGCTCCCAGGCAATCTGAGCTGGTCCAAATAGGGCAGGCCTGGAGCAACACACTGGCCCAGCCCCTTTCCTTCACCCCATACCTGACCCTCTGGGTCTTCAGCACGGGAACACACCTGCAGTCTATGTTTGTGGCAAACATTCCCCAAATTCCCCTGAGAATCCACCAGGTGCAGCCCTCAGACCCCGGTGAAAAGCTCCCCCAAGAAAACATTCCTGTAGAATCTGGTGTCAAGATCTTAGCTCTGAGCTTCCTGGCAACCAAGTCAAAAAAGGAAATGTGAATTACTGAGTTCTTAGCAGCATGAAAGATGTTGACACTGTAGATCCTTCCAGGGAATCCATTTGCTTAAATGTTTCTCCTGGGTCCTAACTCTCACTTCACTTCATGAACAATTTGCGGGTATTCTGCGGTGGCTGCATCTCCTGTCTGGGGGAATAAGACGGCATATAAATGCATTTAGTGAAGAAGAAACATAGTAGCGGCACAGTGAAGAATCGGGTAGTTCTTACCCTTCTCTGAGCAGAAGAGGATAGAAAGGAGGACACAGGACAAGGATGGGGAGAGAGGAGGGAAGTGGGAAGAGCACTTAGTTGGGAGGGAAGAATTGTGGGTTTAAGTCTCTGTCCTGGGAACCTCGCTGTCTTGACAATGACTCAATGCACCAATTGGCCCAACCTGGGACATCTTGCTAACAGTTCCACTCTCCCTGTCCTAGCCCGGATCACCCTCCCTCTGTCCCGACAGTGGCACTAGCCTCCCAATTGCCCTCCTGCCCCCTGCTTCCTCCCCTACAGCCCTTCCTCAGTCAGCAGAAATCTCCTAAACTCAGACCTAGCTGTTTCACTCCCACTTAAAACCCTCAGTGACTCCCCTTGCCTACAGAACAAAGAGACCTTCAAGGGCCTCCATAATCTGGGCTCAGTCCATCTCCCCCGAGTCTCTGCTCACCCTAGGTGCCGTGTCAGGCATGAGCACCACGTCTCAATTTTTGCTGAGGGCCACCTGGGATGGAAGAAGCTCTCTCCCTCCCTTTCTCCTCTTTCCACCCCAGTGACAGCCAAGACAGCTGGGACTTCCTGCCCACATTCCAAAAAGAGAAGGTAAGGAAGGGCCGCCTTGTGGGCTGACTCCCCTCAGGCCCCAAATAAGACATCGCTTACAGGAGTGAGAAATTAATTCCTAATTACACAGTTACTTTCTCACGCAACTTCAGTGCTAAAAGTCTAAAAAAGAAATCAACAAAACCTCCCCACTACCTCCTGCCAGCTCCTAAGCGCTTAATTAGGTAAGTAATGTTGCTTTAAAGAGAGCGCTTCCATCCTGAAATCGCCCCAGGAGGAGGTGGCTGTCTTCTAGGGAGAGGGGCTCCCATGTGGTCAGGCTGGTAGAGGGGCCATGCGAAGGAGGGCAGAAAGGGTGGACATCATTTCTTCCCAGCACCTGCTACTCTGACCTTATTCCTTGAAGAGCCTCCCTCCCTGGCTCCTGGCTCCTAGCAGAGGTCCAGAGACCCAGGCCTGGTCCACCAGAGGATCCCATGCCCCCAGCCGGGCCACCATGTTTGGTTCAGGATAGGCACGTGATCCCAGGTGGGCCACAAAGGCAGCCCAGCCCATGAGCCGGGACTGCAGGGAAGAGGCCCTCTCCCTGGTTAAGCAGCAGCCTGCAAACCCAGAGGCCACCTTGGCTCCATGCTGGCCTGAGAATTTTGCCAACACAAAGGAAGGCTGAAGCAAGAGCTGGAGAGAGGCGGGCTCCTGACCACATGCTTGGAGGACCTCCCTCCAGCTGAGCCCAGATCCCTGACCTACCCTCTGCTCTCCCCGGTTACTTGAGCCAGCGCCTTCCTTTTGGGTTCTAGGTCCTGCTTGTACTGTGTTTCTGTCAACTGGAACTCAAGGTCCTGGTTGGTTTAGAAAGGTTATCTGAGCACTCACTACCTGCCACGAGCTTCATATCCCTTCCCTCAAGTACTTCTTTCTCGGTTGGATTACAGCACCCACTACAGATGAGGAAACTGAGACAGAAGGGGCCCATGTCAGGCCGGGCATGGTGGCTCATGCCTGTAAGCCCAGTACTTTGGGAGGCCAAGGCAGGTGGATCACCTGAAGTCAGGAGTTCAAGACCAGCCTGGCTAACATGGCAAAACCCCATCTCTACTAAAAATACAAAAAAAATTAGCTGGGCGTGGTGGCGCACACCTGTAATCCCAGCTACTCAAGAGGCTGAGGCAGGAGAATCACTTGAACCCAGGAGACGGAGGTTGCAGTGAGCTGAGATTGCACCACTGCACTCCAGCCTGGGCGACAAGATCAAAACTCCGTCTCAAAAAAGAAAAGAAGGGATCCATGTCCCACAGCCAGGTATCAAGGGACCCAGGAGCTCTGTGTGACCTGCCCCCTCTCCCACTGCATCAGTCACCGGCAAAGTCGGAGCAGGCCAGTGTCTCTAGCTCAGGAGCGTTACCCTCTGCTGACCAGGTAGGTGGAAGGCACAATGCCCACCACAGCACTCGGACCAGGGCCAGCATCCTCCAAGGCAGTGCTACCCGATGGTCAGAGTACAGAGCTGGGTTCCTATCCCAGCTCGCTGTTTGTGTGCCATGTGACTTTGGGCAAGTCACTGACCTGAAACGTGTTCATATACAGATCCAGTGCTCAGAACAGGGCCTCACACAAGGAACAGCCAAGAAATGTGAGCTATTATTGTATCGCAGCCTCAACTGTTACCTCAGCTCACACGCGCCCACGAATCACATGAGGCCCTCTCCAGACCCCACCCCCAGGCAGAGATGAGCTCTTCTGCCTGGTGTCCCACTGATCCTCTATGAGGGCACCTCTGGGCACCTGTCCCTGTTCCTCAGAGCAGGGGCTGGCTCAGAGCCCCTGCTGGGTCCCCAGTGTCCAGCCCAGGTTCTGACTTAGAGGCGGATTCCCTGTGCGAGTTTGTCAAACAAATAATTTGAGGGACAAGATCAGAAAAAAAGAAAAAAAAAAAAAAAGCTTGGAGCTGACAAGAAGCCACAAGAAATGACTGAGATTTAACATCTTTCCAGGAAATACCCCGCCCAGGAGATGATTTCTGTGTGTGGCTGATAAAAATAGGGTGTTTCCTCAATCTTCACAAGGGGCCCACGGGGGCTTTCTTAAAATGTGATTTAAGATGTAGCTAATGGAAGGGAAGCTGAGATGCTGGAAATCACAGATCATCTGTCAGGAGGCAGCTCTGTGATGACTCAGGCTTATGTTGGTTGATAACTAGACCACCAGCCATTGCCAATATCCGGGGACCCAGCACACAGTAGGTGTTCTGTGGGGGAATGGAGGGAAGGGGGGAGAAAAGGAGGAAGGAAATAATGGAGAGGATTTGGGATTAATGACATTAACCCTTGACTATGGCCAGCACCTCATGATTTATGGATCATTTCACCCACTGCTATGGTCTGAATGTTTATATCCACTTAAAATTCATATATTGAAATTCTATCCCCCAAGGTGATGGTATTAGGGCCTTTGGGGAGGTGATTAGATCATGAAGGCAGAGCCCTCAAGAATGAGATTAGCACCTTTTCAAAACAGGCAAAGGGAAACTCATCCGCCCCTTCATGTGAGGACTCAAGTGAGGACTCAGTGAGAAGATTCATCTATAAGGAAGTGGCCCCCACCAGACATTGAATCTGCCAGCACCTTGATCTTGGACTTCCCAACCTCCAGAACTGTGAGAACTAGATTTCTGTTGTTTATGAGCCACCCGGTTTATGGTATTTTGTTAGAGCACCCCAAACAGACTAAGACACCTGTCTTAGTCCATTTTCTGCTGCTATAACAGAAGCAGAAAGACTGGATGATTTATTTTTTAAAAAGAAATTAATTTGGTTTACGATTCTGGAGGCTGGGAAGTCCAACACCAAGGAGCCGCATCTGGCGAGGGCTTTCTTGCTGTGTCATCGCATGGCAGAAGGGCAAGAAAGTGTGTGTGAGAAAGGAAAGGGGCCAAACTCATCCTTCGTATCAGGAACCACTCCCATGATAACCATCCCACTCCCACAATAATAGCATTAATCCATCCACAAAGGCTGAGTCCTCGTGACCTGGCCACTTCTTAAAGGTCCCACCTCTCAACTCTGTTGCACTTGGGATTAGGTTGCCAACACATGAACTATGGGAGACACATTCAGACCACAGCAACACCCATAGTTCCTCACACAAACCTATGAGGCCAAAGAACAGAGGTTATTAAGCCCAGTTGACTGATGCTCTGAAACCAACTCAGGCCAAGCTCAGAGTACAGGGAGGGTTTGGGGGAAGAGTGCTGGGTTGGCCACAAAGCTGAAGGATGGGCTGCAAAGACAGAACCCAGGCAGGTGGGAACCAGGGCAGCTTCGGGAACCTCAGTGGCAGAAGACCTGGACCTTCTGTCTCCAAGCCTCCATTCAGGTGACTTTACTCCAGTGGTTTATCTCTGGGTAGAGTTGCCAGATAAATAGAAGCTTCCCAGTTAAATCTGAGCTTCAGATAAACAATGAATAATTTTAGTGTATGCCTCATGATGTCTGCCTCCCGTGAAACTTAGCTCCATTACTCCAGAGTAGTCTTGGCAGCATGGCAGGTGGGAACGGCTGCTGGGAACCAGAGAGTGGGCTCTGTGTGGGGCAGAGATGCTTTCGGCTCTACCAGAGCCTGTGGGAAATGTTCCTCTCAGGGGACTCACCTCACTGCTTTCCGAGGGCTAGTGAGGCTTCCAAGTCCTCAGAGGCAAATCAACTGCTTGTATTTCAGCCTCTGGAAAGGTACAACCCCTTCATGTCATGGGTGAGCACGAGCCCTGGGGGCAGCCAGACCTGAGCAATCCCAGATCTGATCCATAAAGGCTGAGTGTGTCCTGAGGCAGGCTACTAGTCTCTCTGACACTCCATTTTCTCATCTGCAAAATGGGGTTAACAATACTAATTTCTGGGGATTGTCAGGATGTAATGCCATCATGGGTGTAAAAGAGCCCAGCTCAGTCAGTTAATGACAGTTCATGGTAGGCCACCTAAACGGCTTGGTTTCCACCAGCCAAGGTGCCCTTGTGAACTCCAGGAGTAACAAGGCCTGGCCTGGGATCCTCCCTGTCCAGCATCCCTTTCCAGACTCCCTGACCAGCCTCCCCACCCTCAGCCATGTGATAGGGGCACAGCTGACACATCCTGCCAGGGCTGAGCCTTCACTTCCATCTGGCCTATAGGAGCTCTGCCCACCCCACCCTCAGTGATTGGCTTAGGGATGAGCACATGTCCCACACCAGCCAATCCAAGCCAAAGAGGCTCAGTTCCAGGACTGGTTGGAACTGCTAGGAAAGGAAAGGTATGTCTGAACTGGAGGGAGTCAGCTCTGAGCCCCAAGCTGCCTGCCACCACCCTGCCACCGTGAGAGCGCCAGGGATGGAAGTCAGCACAGACTAGCAGAGCTGTGGAATAGGCGTACACATCATCTAGGGACATCTTTCAGAATTCTAGAGCAAACAGGCCCTGAAGCTGGAGACCCCTTGGCTTTTCAGTAGAGGAGACAGTTGACTCCCTTAAACCACGTTCAGAGTTTCTGTCCCATGTAACAGAGATAGTCCTTCCTGATTCATGATTGACTCGTGTCAGGCACCTCAGCCCGTGGCCAGAGAATCTCTGGTGACTTCCCCCAACATCACACATGGCAGCTACCACCCTGTTTCCATGGAAACGAGCCTCCACAGTGACCATCACCCTCTCTCCCACCCCATCCCATATGCAAATAAGAAAAACACACTAAGGTTCCTACTGGAACCTTACCCGGTCCACACCCACCCAACGGCAGCTCAGCTTAAAGAAAATGGCTCCAGATATCCTCTCCCTAGCTCTTTCGTGCCTGGGTGCAACAGACAGGAAACAAACATGTAATGATGCCTCCACGGCTCTGGGGACTTCAGGATGATGACTAGCCTTGGCCCTGCCCTCAGAGCACCCAGTGCATCTGAGCATCCACAGCCGCAGGGCAGACAGATCTGTAAGTCCAGGATAGATCAGAGTGTAAAGTCAATGACAACACCAGAAAGGTGCCCTGGGCTTCAAGACATTCGGAGGTCTTCCCTTACCTACCAATAGTGCACACAGAGTTGTGCAGGAAGGCCAGCTCCAAAGGCTTCTGGGCATCCCAGTGATTGCCTTCTGATCCCCATGACCACAGCAGGATCTGCTGACAGGCGCTGGGCTCCGTGGAGCTTGCATAGGTTGGTATTGATGTTAGAGATCTCAACAGAACCCTGCCCCTGCCCAGCCAGCGCGGGGAGAGCTCCAGAAGCTCTAACCAGGGCTTGGAGACATGGTAGAGCCACGGCTTTGGCAGAGGGTGGGTGAAGAAACTGAGGCTTGAGGAGAGGAATGTGGCTGACTCGGAGTGCCCCCATGATGTGCATTCTCTCTCTTGTGATCTTGCCTGAACCCAAGGAACAACTCTTGTTTGATTTAGCCAAGTTCAATGATGCTTTCTGCTTTCCTAGCCTTGCTGCCACTCAGGTGTCCATCAGACCCAGTTCTGGCCAAATGCACTAGGGTATGGAAGGATCCCGGAAAGAAAATCTCATTTTCCTGATCCAAGTGGACATGTCCTGTCACTCTTCACCCTTCCTTCCTGTCTTTAATTCAGACATGACACCCACAGCTTCACCAGCTGCCTTGTGACCATGAAAGAAAGGCCTGGAAAATCACAAGGATGTCAGCCCCCACACTGCAGAACTATCACCAGTAACCAGAACTTTGTGTTATGTCAGAAAAAAACGGATTCAGGATTTGCCTGAGCCACTGTTGGTTGGGTTTTCTATTACTTGCAGCCAAATGCATTCCTGACAAATACACCCAGCAAGTCACACTGGACCAGGACCCAATCCCAGCTGGTGGAGCTAAGCTCCCTGGGTTCAACTCCTGACTCTGCCCCTTACCAGCCTGTGACCTCAGGCAAGTTATTCCTGTCACTGCCTCATCTGTGAGGTGGAACTGACCACAGCCCTCATAGGGCTTGTCTGACCATTCAACAGGATAATGCACAGTGTTAGCACTCAGCAGTCAGCATCCTTATTTTTATCACACTCCTAGAGGAGGCATCAAAGAATTAAATTACCTTTGCCTTTTAAAGTCCCACTGATGGGGCACTTTGGAAGAAAGGAACTCTCAGCCAGCAACCTCAGCAGGGACATACCTGCCTGATCTTTCTAGAAAGCCCTAGCCCAGAGCTGAGGAACAATTCTTAGTGGCTTTTTGTTTCCCAAGAGTCTGTAAGAGTCAGGGTGGAGAAGCTGTTCCCAGCATGCATTCCAGAGACCATGTTTCCAGGGTACAATAAATCAATAAATTTTTTTTTCTCTTTTCTTTTTTTTTTGAGACAGGATCTCACTCTGTCACCCAGGCTGCAGTGTAGTGGCGCCATCTTGGCTCACTGCAACCTCCGCCTCCCAGGCTCAAGCAATCCTCCCACCTCAGCCTCCTGAGTAACTGGGACTACAGACACACACATTTTTTTTTTTTTTAGCTGTGGTTTCACCTTGTTGCCCAGGCTGGTCTCAACCTTCTGAGCTCAAGCAATCCATCCACCTCAGCCTCCCAAAGTGCTGGGATTACAGGCAAGAGCCACTGCACTCAGCCCAGGATACAATTCCTAACCCAGCCTCTCCTTCTCACCCTCTAGCCAAGGTGCTAAGTTACTAATATTACTTTGTTAATACTATTAATGATCATAGAAATTCTTTTTTAAAAAATGTTTTAAAGAGATGGGCTCTCGCTTTGTTGCCCAGACTGATCTCTAACTCCTGGGCTCAAGATATCCTCCCACCTCAGCCTCCCGAGTAGCTGGAACAATTGACACACACCACTGGATTGGGTGATCACAGAAGATCTTTTTTAGAGACTGAGGCTCACTCTGTCTCCCAGGCTGGAGTATAGTGGTGCAATCTTGGCTCACTGCAACCTCTCTACCGCCCGGTTCAAGCTATTCTCCTGCCGCCCAAACAGCTGGGACTACAGGTGCACGCCACTACGCCCGGCTAATTTTTGAATTTGTATTTGTATTTTTTTTTTTTTTTTTTTTTTGGAGATGGAGTTTCACTCTCATTCCCCAGGCAGAAGTGCAGTAGCGCGATCTGGGCTCACGGCAACCTCTGCCTCCTGGGTTCAAACAGTTGACCTGCCTCAGCCTCCTGAGTAGCTGGGATTACAGGTGTCCGCCACCACGCCCAGCTAATTTTTTTGTGTTTTTAGTAGAGACAGGGTTTCACCATGTTGGTCTCGAACTCCTGACCTCAGGTGACCCACCTGCCTTGGCCTCCCAAAGTGCTGGGATTACAGGTGTGAGCCACCACACCTGGACTAATTTTTGTATTTTTAGTAGAGATGGGGTTTCACCATGTTGGCCAGGCTGGTCTCAAACTCCTGATCTCAGGTGATCTGCCCGCCTCAGTCTCCCAAAGTGCTGGGATTATAGGCATGAGCCACAGTGCCCAGCCAATCACAGAACTTCTTACATAGAGTCCCCACTGTTCTGTTCACAAAGTACTTCTACCTGTCATGAGAATTACTCAAATCCTGGACACAGATGCAGAGATGGAGCCCTCCCTATCTCTCTTTCCTTTCCTGCAGTTCCCAGACTGGGAATCATAACCTCTACCTTTCAGTGCTCCTGATTAGAGGCTGCTGTGACAGTAGAATGAGCTGTAGTTTCTCCATAGGTGGCCCACAGACCACATCAGGGCCACCTGGGCGTTTGGTTAAAATGCAGAGTTCTAGGCTCTGCCTGCCTGCTGGTAGTGGATCCCTGAGCTAAGGCCAGAAATCTGCTTTGTAACACATTCCCCAGTGATTCTGCTGCTCCCTGACGCTGGAGGAGCATTGAGAAGGGGTGAAAGGCTGTGCATGTGTTTGGGGAGTGGGGCAGTTCCCATTCCTGGTCTGTGCACACCCTGCCCTCAGCTGTTCCATTCTCCACACAGTCAGAAGCTTTCCAAGTCTTTCATATGTAAGGCACCTCCTGTTCTCTGTACTCATCCAAGACAGGGCCCACATCAGCCATGTCTTTGGCAAGCCTCATTCTGGAGAGGTCCCAGTAGCCTCACCTTCCACCCCTGGCTCACCCCCAGAGACCAGACATCAGAATTCTTGGGGAAGCTTTTAACAGAAGTGCCCAGGCCCCTCCCCACAGGTGGCAATGGCCATTTTGTTTCTGGTTGGGGGAGGAGATAGAATTACCAGCATGATGCACCAAGGGAGATACATAGATAAAGAACGTCTCAAGTTCAGCAAGAATGTGATTGAATAGTTCATGACCTCCTAATGGATAGAGGCAGAAAAGTGTAGCTTAAATGATAAGACAAAGAGTTAGGATTGGCCAGACATAGTGACTCACGCCTGTAATCCCAGTACTTTGGGAAGCCGAGGAGGGTGGATCACTTGAGGTCAGGAGTTCAAGACCCATCTGGCCAACATGGTGAAACCCCATCTCTACTAAAAATACAAAACTTAGCCAAGCATGGCAGTGCATGCCTGTAATCCCAGCTACTCGGGAGGCTGAGGCATGAGAATTGCTCGAACCTGGGAAGCTGAGGTTGTAGTGAGCCAAGATGGCGCCACTGCACTCCAGCCTGGGCAACAGAGAGAGACCCTGTCTCAAAAAATAATAATAAATAAAAAAGTTGGGTTCAACCAAACACAAATAGAGATGATGACGGGGGCTTTGTCACACACTGGAAGAGTCTAGTGCGGTGCCACAGGACTCACTATCCTGAGCTGTGCGAGTATAGGAAGTGCACGGAATGAGTGGCTGCCTCAGGACTCCAAGAGGCCACGGTGAGACGAAATCAACAGCAGTAAGTGCAAAATTTGTCACGTGGGTTTTAAAAATCACCGACTTTTAGTTCCAGGGTGGGAGAGACCTGGTTTGGAGAGTGAACATGACTTGATGGCAAAAGGGAGCATGGCCACTCCCCAGGTCACCGCAATCCCACACTTCAATGGGGCGAGGGCAGCCCATTCTCTCTACCCCATAAGCTGTCATTGGGAGGGTGGGATCCCGTTCTCCTGCCAGGGACAGAGACAGCCTGAAGCGAGTCCAGTAGGTGAGGGATGAACGCTGTCCTTTGACAAACAGTGGGAGGGCTGGGGACATTTCATCTGGAAGGGGAGACTTGAGGAGGACAGAAACCGCCCCCCAACTTCTGAAGGAAGACTGTGAGTTTGTCAGTGACACCAACCCTGCAGCCTCTGGCCTTGCCTGTGCAATCAAGCCCTGCCCCTTCTCTGGCCTCATCTCTTAGCATCCACCCCACAGAAACCCTGGGCTCCAGCATCGCCTGTCACTCACCTTTCCCTTCCTCATGCGCCCCCTCAGGCCTCCTGCATGCTTCCCCCTGCCTGAAACTCCCTTTCCCCCAGCTCTCTGACTGGCCAGGTCTTACCTACCCCAGGTCTGTCCCTCAGGGTGACATACAGTGACACCCCCCAATCAAAAGCAGGGCCCCATTCCATGACCTGATGGCCCTCTATACTTCTTGACAACAGCATGGATCCCAATTTAGACTTTAGCTGTGGTGATGTGTTTTATTTCTGTTTTCCAAACTGAAAGTTCCATGAAATCACAAAGGGCGTGTCTTGTTCATCTTCGTGCCCCCACTGCTCTGCACAAGGCCTGGCATGTAGTAGATGCTCAATAAAGGTCGATTTAGTGAATGAATGAATGAATGGTACCATCCAGTGGGAGCCACAGGAAGATCAGTTTCAGCTCCGTGAAAGAAAGAGCTTTCTAGTGCATTCTGATGTCCTAGTTTGAGACCAGCCGCCTGGTGAGGCACTGCACTCCCTGCAGGGGCAGCCTGGGAACAGAGGCAGGCCCCAGTCTCAGACACACCTGCCATGAGGGTTACACCAGATACGGAGATGAAGGCCGTGACCTCTAAGGAACCTTCCAACTCGGAGGTGCTATGTCTGCCACCACAGCTTGAAGAAAGAGCTAGTAATTAGTTTGCGGAAGGGGAGGTAGAGGAAGGGAGGAAATAGGCCGGTTACTCGGGAAACAGAACATTTATAGCACCAGACCTGGGTAGGTCTCGGCGGATGGGTGGGTGTCTCTGGGGACGGGTCTTGGGTGGGAGGGGGACTGGAGGGCAGGGCTCTGGAGCCAGGGTTGTGACTCCCCGTCCTGTCCTCTCCACCCACGCCGTCCCTGGGCACAAAGGATGGGAACACCCTTGAGCACAGGGTGGTCCTGTTCACCTGAGTTCCCGAATCCAGCACATAGCTGGGCAGTGAAAGTGCTCATGACTCTAGCAAAAAAGTCAGCTGAGCATGGTAGCTCACAGCTGTAATCCCAGCGCTTCGAGAGGCCAAGGTGGGAGGATCACTTGAACCTAGGAGGTCACATACTGAGACTTTGTCTCTACAAAAAAATTAGAAAGTAAAAAAAAAAAAATTAGCCGGGCATGGGGCATGTGCCTGTAGTCCCAGCTACTTGGGAGGCTGAAGTGGGAGGATCACCTGAGTCCACGGAGGGCGAGAGTGCAGTAAGCTGTGATCGCACCACCACACCCAGCCTGGGTGACAGAATGAAACTGTCTCAAAAAAAGTCTCCTTTGCATCTATCCCTCAACCAGGACCACCTACATCATTGTGGGGCTTGGTGCAAAGTGAAGATGGAGGGCCCCTTGTTCATAAATGATTAAGAATTTCAAAATAGTGACAGCAGAGTATGGACCCAAGGGTGGGGCCCTGTGTGACTGCACACATTGCATGTCAGCCCCATGCCCAGCCCTCCCTGATTTCCCAAGGATGCTGGCCTGCAGACCTCGCCTCATCCAGCCCCCAACTCGAGGACCAAGAGAAGATGTCAAACTGAGCTCGTCACGATGCTGAAGCTAGGCAGCTCTTCACTCTGCTCAGCTTAGAGCCTCATCGTCTTTATTTATAAATATGAGCAGACAGGAAAGAATCGCTAAGCAATACAGAATGCTTCAAGTCAAAAGGGCAGCGTGGGGGTGCCCAATGGGAGTCAGTCAGTGGAGCCAGCAGAACAAATGACTTCCCTGAAACAAGAGTTAGGAAAAATTATCCTAGAACTTGGAAATACGGCAAAAGGAGTGAGCTATTTCTCACAATGTCATTGTGAAGCATAATTTAACAGGGCATTTAAAGATTATTTCATTATCCAGGGAGAATATACCTTTGTTTGATTCACAATTTCCTTTTCACTAAAGATCTGGATGCTGTGAAATTACATTTTAACTTGTAGATTTTTATCTGGCAGAGATGTATGTGATTTCTGCCCAAAAGATAACTCCAAAGGTTATGGTTTATTACCCTGTAGGTTATTAACCAGCTTTGACTCTAATCTCACTTTCTTCCTACATTCTTTCTCCAATGTCTGTTTTCCTAATTCTGCTGATTACCATCTGCTGAGTCCCTACTCCTTAACGAGCTGGATACATCTGCCGTATACGTTCATTCTAAGATTTGTGTAAGGGTCACTTTTTTCACCTTTTCAGAAATTATACTTTGAAACAGCGTTACTTCCAGAATCATGAAAAGACTTTTAAGAAGCCTAATTAGTATATAAGGAGATTCAGGTGAATATTGTATTTATAAAACAAGAGCAGGCATCCATAAAACAAGAACAGGCACAAGGTACTCTGAAAAACAAGAAATCCAAAAATAAGAAGTGTTCTTGAGAATTAAAAAGACACTGAGGAAAATGAATTATTCCATGGGGGCAGTAAATAGGGGAAAGGACATTGCTGAAAAGCCCACTTGTGATTCAGAAGCCCAAGTCAAAGATTTCTCTCATATTACAAACAAAATCTGTGAAAGAAAAGGGGAAAGGCATGGACAACAGATAGAGGATAGAAACATCTATATAACATGAATTCCAGAAGGAGACAGCAGAGAATAATGGGCCATAGCCAAAGAAGAGATGGAAGAACTTTCTTCTGAGATGAAGGAAAGCATGAATCTTTTTTTTTTTTTTTGACAGGGTCTTGCTTTGTTGAAGACTAGAGTGCAATGGCACGATAACTGGTCACTGCAGCCTCAACTTCCTGGGCTCAAGGAGCCCAGCCTCCAGCCTCAGCCTCCTGAGTAGCTGGGACTACAGGAGTGCACCACCACACCCAGCTAATTTTTTATTTTTTGTAGAGATGGGGTCTCACTATGTTGCCCAGGCTGGTCTCAAACTCCTAGGCTCAAGGAATCCTCTTGCCTCGGCCTCCCAATATGCTGAGATTACAGGGGTGAGCCACTGCACCTGGCCAAAAGCACCAGTCTTGAGTTCTCTAAGGTCCCACTTAGATCTTCCCTAGAGAAAGGTCTGATTCTGAAGGTAAAGAGAAAAGCCCACAAGCTTCTAGTCAGGAAAAAGAAGGTCATCTTCCAACAAAGAGGAACCAGATCTGTACTAGACTCACCTGCAATACTATAATGTAGGTTTGAATGGCAGGATGTGTGCAGTGTTCTGACTCTACAATAGCACAAATAACTGTCCACACTCAAGGATCAAAGGAATATATGTTTGGACAGGCAAGATTGAAAAACGACACTATCCAAACACCTTTTCTTTAAGAAAAAACTACTTAAAGATGTTCTCCAGCCAAACCAGAATAAGAATGAAAATGAAGAATGTGACTAAGAGGAGGATACAGTGCTCAGGAAACCACAGGAAACCAGAGTAGCTGCCATACAGGCCTAAGTGACTGTTGACAATGTGTTTGTAAAACTGAATACGGTGACTGAGAGAAGATGCTTAGAGGCCAGGTACGGTGGCTCACACCTGTAATCCCAGCACTTTGGGAGGCTGAGGTGGGAGGATAGCTTGAACCCAGGAGTTCAAGACCAGCCTGGGCAACATAGTGAGACCCTGTCTCTATAGAAAAGAAAAGAAAAATTAGCCAGGGTTGGTAGCACATGCCTGCAGTCCCAGCTACTCAGGAGGCTGAGGTGGGAGGATCCTTTGAGCCTAGGAAGTCAAGGCTGCAGTGTGTGGTGATTGCATCACCACACTCCAACCTGGGTGACAGAGTGAGACCCTATCTCAAAAAAAGAAGGAAGGAAGGAAGGAAGGAAGGAAGGAAGGAAGGAAGGAAGGGCGGGTGAAAGAGAGACAGAGAGAAGGAAGGAAGGAAGGAAGGAAGGAAGGAAGGAAGGAAGGAAGGAAGGAAGGAAGGAAGGAAGAAAGGAGAGAAAGCGAGAGGGCAAGCAAGCTTAGAAGAGGTGTAACTTTTTTAAAACCCTATTGAAACAAATCACCTCACTTCAGAACATATCTGTGGAATTTAGCAGATACTTGATGGGATTCTCACACCCTGATTGCCCATCTCAGCCATGCATCTACTGAATCAAAAAGGTCACACCTCCTCGATAGCATTCTACACACAAGGTCACACACATACACTGACACACACACTCACACATCCTCTCTCGCACACACACTTACAGCCTCCAGCCGCCTTCTCTCTCCTCTGCCCTAACAACGACCCATTCCTGGGCATGGTTAATGTCTCCTCATCCTTCAGCTCTCCCGTGTCACCTCCTCAGGAAGCCCCAGCTTGGCTCAGTCGGGCTCCTGTGTTAAATGCTCCCAGCAAACCGCATGCTTTGCCCAGTGCCCTGGTCCCCGTGTGTGAAGGTACGCCCACTGGCGTAGCAGGTGGGTGCCTGCCCAAGACAGGAGTAGGAAGGACAAGGCTTCTTGTCTGGCTTGCTCTCCTCCTTGCCCCCAGCAGCTAGGACGGCGCCAACACTGGGGAGCAAGTTGTTCAGTCCCTGGTTGGTGGATGAATGCATGGATGGGTTTGACCCAGGAAAGCAGGCACAAGGCCCAGAGCAGGGTCCGAGACGCTCCAGACGGGCTCAGCTGTAACCAGGCCTGTCCCTGACGGCAGCTTGTGTCTTGGTAGAAATAACCACAGTCTGGAGTCAGACAATGCTTGAGTCTGTGCTCGGTCTCTGGCGTGGTGAGAGATCCAGGATAGCAATCCTAACAGCTAGCATTTATTGGGTGCTCATTTTGACGCAGCTACTATTATTATTCCCCTTTTCAGATGAGGAAATGAAAGCTTAGAGAGCGTCAGTGGCTCTCTCAAGGTCATATCGTTAATTAGCATAAACACACCCAGTATCCGCTGGCAGTGCTGGAGGACGCACAACTTAGGAAGGGCGGAAAGAATGTCTGTCTGTCCATCATTCCTCCCAGCCCAGGGGTCCAGGAGGGTCTCACGCATCACCGTGATCCCACTTCGTCGCCATCAGCAAGAAGCCCTGGATTCTCTCAATTATGCCTGGTGTGCACCAGAGGCTAGGACCTGCCTTGGCGGGCGCTACCTACCCTGCCATGACGATGAAGAAATCCAGGCGGTTCCATGTGTCCCCAAGGTAGCACTTCTTGCCAAAAATCCCCAGGGCCACCATCTTGAGCACCATCTCCATGGCAAAGAAGATAAAGATGAAGTCATCAAAGACCTGCAGGGGCAGGAGGAGGGAAGCAAGGGACAGGGTGAGGTTGCGGAGCAGGGCCCAGGGGTTGCAGCCACAGTGTGAGGTGGGGACACCGCATGGATGCAAGGGGCCTGGGAAATACCCGGAAACTCCTCCTGGGCAGGAAGAGAACCTCAGTGATCCCAGTCCAATGCAGTCATTTCATAGATGAGGAGACTGTGGCCCAGAGAGGGGAATGAGTTTGCCCAAGGTCATACAGCCCGTTCTATCTGTTCCCTAAGCCTGGGAACAGATAGAAGAGCCCCAGGTGGGGGCAGGGTGAGGGGCCATCCCATATTCTCCCTAATAATTACCAAGCACTGGCTACATACTTGACCCCCATTCTCTCTCCTAATTCTCCCAAGGACCCCATGGGTAGCCGCATTTTACAGATGAGGAAACAGAGACTCAGAGAGGTTAAGCAACTTGCCCCACAGGTCACACAGCAGATAAGTGGCAGAACCAGGATTGAAACTCCAGTGGATCTGACCCCAAAGCCCCCATGGAAGGAGCTGTCTCAAAGCAGCCCCCAGGCACAGGCCTCAGTGTTGCCTTTCTCTGCCCACAAAGGAGGCTATGAGATTATGCTTCCTGAGGGCGGGAACTGGGCGGAATTCCGGTTTCCAGGATTAGTGAGGGCTGCAGCCAACTCAATTCAACAAACAGTTGCCACATACCTACTGTGTGCCAGGGCTAGGCCAGTGGTGAGGACACAGAGGTGCTTGTTTGGTGAACTCACCATGAGGCTAACCAGGCCTGGGGCCCGGGGCTGCTGAGGAGTTTGTTACCCACTCGGACCCCAGACCCACCCAGAAATTCTGCTTCAGCAGGTCTGAGATGGGGTCAGGGGTCTGGATTTTTACCAAGTGCCTGGGGAGACTCTGGCCCAGTGCTGCCTGGGAGCTACTGAGTCCTACAGAAACTCAAGAGGCAGAGGCCGGGCACGGTGGCTCACGCCTGTAATCCCAGCACTTTGGGAGGCCGAGGCAGGAGGATCACGAGGTCAGGAGATCAAGACCGTCCTGGCTAACACGGTGAAACCCCATCTCTACTAAAAATACAAAAAATTAGCCAGGTGTGGTGGCGGGCGCTTGTAGTCCCAGCTACTTGGGAGGCTGAGGTGGGAGAATGGTGTGAACCCGGGAGGCGGAGCTTGCAGTGAACCGAGATCGTGCCACTGCACTCCAGCCTGGGGCGACACAGCGAGATTCCGTCTCAAAAAAAAAAAACCCAAGAGGCAGAAAGCAATGCCTCCCGGGAGGAATCTGGCTTTCCCAGGGAGAGGCACCGAGTGTTTCCACATCTGTAAAATGGGTACAACCCTAATATCTGTGCTACCCGTATACATGCTCTGCATGGGGTTATGTCAGATACCAAAGATCAAGCCCCGCCCCAGGACCTCAAGAGATAACGGAATGTGAAACCAGAGGCCCGCTCCTAAAGGGCGTCTAGGGCGGGGTGTGAACTCGGCCTCTAGTTCAAGAGCACGGGGGAGGAAGTGCAGGTTGTAGGCAGAGGAGAGTCGGGGTCACTGTGCTTTGCAGGTGTGCATGCGGGGGGTGCAGGAGAAGGCTGGTGGGGGCACCCGGGTGGGAGAAGATTGAGGCCTGGACTAAGGTAGAGGCTCCAAGGTGGAGAGGAGAGACAAAGGGAAGAGAGGATCCGAAGGGTAATAGGTAAGACCAGGTGGGAGTGAGGAAGGATCAGCCAAGTGAGTGCGGCTGGTGGAGGCTGAGTGCGGCAGCGCTTGGTAGGGCAGCGCAGGATAGGAAAGGGCACGGAGCAGGGGCGGGGCATGGAGTGGGCGGGGCAAGGCCAGGACAGGGGCGGGGGTGTGGAGTGGGCGGGGCATAGGCTGGGTCCTGGAGGATGAGGGCGGGGCGGGGCGGGCAGTGGGGCGGGGCGGCCGGCTCACCTGCAGGATCTTGCAGCGGTCCGACAGGCAGTCCATGTCGTCGCACGGCTGGTACATGCCAAGTGTCACGCAGTTCAGCAGGATCACCAGCATGCTGACACATTCAAACCACGTGCACACCAAGTCAAGGACAAAGCAGCAGGTGGGACCACCCGTGGGGGCTGGGGTGCACCCTAGAGTGTAATACCCTCAACCCACCACACACACAGGCATACACCCCATTCCTCATTCTTCTCCCTCTGGGTGCCATCCCTGAAACAGCTCAAAGCCCATGGCGCCAGTCTGCCCCCATCACAACAGACATGGCCATATGTGCCAAACCCACCAGGCCCCCAGTTGCAGGACCCTACTCCTTGCCCCAGCCCAAGAGCTCCCCTCAGGCCCAGGGAAGAGAGAGGTTCCCGGAAGCCTGGCTGTCAGGGAACTCTGGGCTATCCCAGCCTCTCCACCCCAACTACCACCCTCTGACTGTCACTGCCTCCCTTCTCAGAGCACCTTTCCCTCCCGTTACCCATGCTCCCTCCGTCTCTGCCAAGGCCTGGGTCTGGAGCCCACAGAGGGCCCTCCAGTGGGGCTGAGATTGGCTGGATGGCCCCGTCCTTCTCTCCTTGCCCACTGCCAGGATTAGGGCTCAGGTAGGGCTCATCACCTAACTCCAAAACACCCATACCAAGCCCAGCCCTGGCCTGCACCACATGGGGTGGGGCTGGGCCCCCTCAGTCCTGGCCAGGCAGAAGGTCTCCTGCCACGGAGGGGATCCAGAGCCGGCCGTGAACCTGGCCTTGGGCAGGGCCTCTGGGAACAGCTTGCAGCTGGGGTGAATGGGCTCCCCTCCTGCACCTGGCCAGGCTGCTCTCCTCACCACTGCTGAGAGCCCCTCCACGAATGCCCTCCTCCCTCCCTCCCAGGCCAACTCCTACCCATCCTTAGAATACAGCTGGCAGTGTCCAGTCCCACCACTCTCAATCCTCCCAGTCACAGGACCAGGGAGGTCGGGCCTCAAGGAGCTCAGGGCTGTGTCACTCCCAGCCCCTGCCTGTCATACCAATGAGAAATCCGAAGCCTGCTCAGATCTCCCCAACTGGCATCTCCAGTTGACTGAGTCCCGGGGCCTTAGAAAATCTGTGCCTACTTGAAAAGAGGCAACCCAGGATGAAATGGACTTGAGCCGCACATAGTATGAATGACTGAAGTCAGACACCCAGGTGAACTTCCAGACCATGCAGCCTGACTGACCTTAACAGGCAATGACTGGAGTTGGGAGTAGGTTCTCCTTCTCTAAGAGGAGAGATGCTGATAGAACTCACCACACCCCACCTATGCAACCCCCTTTCCTCCCCCAGAAACTGAGTGTCAGGAAACAGGGGCTCTCATGCAGTAAAAGCAGCAAACAAGACAACGAGGCCAGGAGACCTGCATTTGAACTCCTGTCCCAGCACTGATTGGCTCTGCGGTTTTCGGCAAGCCCCTCCCTGTCTCTGAACCCGGAGGTCCTCCACCGGATGACCAGGAGCCTCCCCATCAGCCCCCTGGGTCTGCCCTGGCCCCTCCAAACCACCCTCCCTGGTCAGCAGCAGTGGGCAGTTAAAAACATCAGCCAGACCACTTCCCTCCCCAGCACAAAACCCTGCCCTTGTTCCCGGGCTCTCTCAGCACAAACTTTGAAGCCCTTGCCTGGCCTGTAGGGCCCCACTCTGATGCCCCATCTCCCTCCACCCTGCCCCCCATCTCCCTCTGCCCTGCCCCCCATCTCCCTCCATCTTGCACCCCCATCTCCCTCCGTGCTGCCCTGGCTCACCCTGCTCTGACCTCACTGGCTCCTGCCGCTCCTCGGACACACAACGAGTGACATCAGGACACCCCGCCTCAGGGCCTTTGCATGTGCTATTCCCACTTCAAGGGCTGAGCTTCTAGCATCATGGTCACCTCCTCTGAGAAGTCTACACCCAACCTCATCACCCCCAGCTGTCGCACGCCGCCTTCACACCCTGCCACTGTCTTGCTGACATGCTCATTGTCTCTGCCACTGCTCTAATCTGCATTCCAAGGGGAACAGGGACTTTACACTCCTGGCCCTAACATCTAGTAGGTGGTCAATGAACATCTGTCAGATGAATAGATACAGCTGTCCCTCATTATCTGCCGTGTCAGTTACCCATGGTCCACTGTGGCCCAAAATTAGTTATGAGTGCGGTACAATAAGAGATTTTGAGAGAGAGAAAGAGGGAGACCACATTCATATAACTTTGATTATCGTACCTGATTCTAATTGTTCTTTTTTTTCTTTTTTCTTTTTTTTTTTGAGACGGAGTTTCACTTTTATTGCCCAGGCTGGAGTGCAATGGTGAGATCCTGGCTCACTGCAACCTCTGCCTCCTGGGTTCAAGTGATTCTCCTGCCTCAGCCTCCCAAGTAGCTGGGATTACAGGCGCCTGCCACCACGCCTGGCTAATTTTTTGTATTTTTAGTAGAGACGGGGTTTCACCATGTTGACCAGGCTGGTCTTAAACTCCTGACCTCAGGTGATCCACCCACCTCTGCCTCCCAAAGTGCTGGGATTACAGGCATGAGCCACTGTGCCCGGCCTAATTGTTTTATTTATTTTATTTTATTTATTTATTTTGAGATGGAGTCTTGCTCTGTCACCAGGCTAGAGTGCAGTGGCATGATCTTGGCTCACTGCAACCTCTGCCTCCCGGGTTCAAGCGATTCCCCTGCCTCAACCTCCTGAGCAGCTGGTACTACAGGCGCGTGCCACCACGCCCGGCTAATTTTTTTGTGTTTTAGTAGAGATACGGTTTCACCATGTTGGCCAGGATGGTCTTGATCTCCTGGCTTTGTGATCCGCCCACCTCGGCCTCCCAAAGTGCTGGGATTATAGGCGTGAGCCACCGCGCCCGGCCTGATCTGTTTTATTATTGGTTGCTGCTCATCTCTTACAATGCCTGATTTATCAATTAAACTTTATCCAGGTATGCAGGTATAGGGAAAAAACATAGTAAATATAGGGTTCAGTGCTATTTGTGGCTTCGGGCATCCACTGGGGGTCTTGGACTGTGTCCCCTGTGGGAAGAGGGGGTGCTACTGTAAATCTCTACGGGTCCTGCCCACTCCAACATCCGGGGACTCGGGAGTGTCTCCAAACAAACCCCTCACCCCTCCATTTCAAAGCCCTTGCCCTTAGCTGGGACGTAGCCACACCAGCCAAACCCTCAGTGGGACCCCACCCAGAGAGGAGTGGGAGAGAGGACCCTGTTTCCATGGCAACAGACTCCCTCCCATCCCCAGTCCTGCCCACTTTGGGATGCTGCCTTCTCCTGGCCTCTCCTCAGCTCCTCCCGGCCCCAGCCTTGCTCCTTCCTGTCCCCTCACCCCACTGCCACTCTCCCGCCATAGCCTGTAATTAATTTCAGTCGCTGCCAGGGTCCCCTTTGAGCCTGAGCCTGGCTCCAGCAGCAGCTTCATCATTAATTAACTTTTTTGAAGTTCAAACGTTCTAATTACCAGAGAACATCCCCCATCCCCCTCGCCTTTCCCCTCTTCCTGTCGTGCGCTCTCTCCTTCCAGCCCCATCCTCTGCTCCCTCTGCCCTTCCTGCCAGTTTCAGGCTCAAAGTGCACTTAGCGGTGTCTCCCAGGAGCCTGGTGCCCCTGCTGCCTCCTCAACAAGGCCCTGAGCAGTGGAGGTCAGCAGGCCCATTTTACAGATAAGGAAGGCTGAGACACGGGGAAATCAGGGGCCTCTCCTGGGCTTCGCAGCTAGGAAGTACTGGCACAGAGACTCACACCAGGCCTGCTGGACTCCAAGGCCAGCACTCTCCTCTGTGAAGTACGGCCTGTCTCTGCCCATGGCTCTCCTCCCTCCCCTGAGGCTTCTCAGCCCATCTTCAGTATGTCTCCCCAGGACCCTGACCCAGCATCCTCTGTATCCCCCAGCTCTGGTCTCTGCCCCTCCAATCTGCCCCACACGATAACCAGGCACTTGCTGTGTGCCCAACACAACTTGAACATTTTCCAAAAGTTATCTCATTTAATCCTCACAGCTCTATTATAAGCCCCATTTACAAATAAGGAAACCAAGACACAAAAGGGAAACAGATTGGCCCAAGGTCACCAGCTGGAAAAGAGCAGAGCTGAGATGCAGAACCTCAGGCTGGAGGCTTTTCCTGCCTCCAAGCTGTTTTGCCACTGCCAGGCTAATCTGCCTGAAACACACTCTCCAGATGCCTCTCTCCTGCTCAAGAACCTCCCATGGCTCCCCATCACCCTCCCGAGCCTGGTACACAAGGCCTAGACTCTCGCCTCAGTAAATCCTTGCAGTCTTACCGCTTACTGGCCTCAGCACGCACTGAACTCCTCGCTTTCTCCAAACACACCCTCTGCCTGCGCTTTCCCTTTCCTCCACCTCTCCAGCAGGCAGACTCTTTCAGAGCCCAGTTCGCAGGTCACCTGTTCTTGAAGCTTCCCCGGATGTGCCTCTTGCCCCTCACAAGGTGGTGGCTCAGCCTCTTCTCCAGAAGCACTCCCACTTGCCCTGGCTTGCACATACCACGGTAATGAATTTGGCAGTAACTCTGACAACTGTGTGCCAGACACCCTAGGGACATGACCTCAGCTCTCACAATCCCCTGGGGACGGATGAGGAACAAGCCTGGAGAGCTGACACCACTCACACAAGGTCACCCAGTCTCCGAGCAGCCCAGATTGTCTGATTCACGGCAGTGCCAGTGGCCGCTGCACAGCACTGCCTCTGTGGCTCATCTAACTCGCCCACTGCACTGGGTCCCCCGGGGGGGCAGAGGGAGTGGCTTTCATCCCTGGGCTGCTCAGCTTCAGAAATTCAGCAATGGATGGTCTCAGCCCTTGCCCAGAGGTGCCCGGGGAAATCCCAGATGGCACAGCTTGGGCCCCTTCCAAGAACCCAGGAGGCTTAGAAGTCAGGCCAGAACTGGCATCACTGCCCGCGGTTCCTGACACACTCCCCACTGGCTCAGGGATCAAAAGCACCAGCACTCCTTGAAGTTAAACCAGACAGTGCAGCGTGGGGTAGGAGGGTGGCGGGGGGAGTCGAGGTCTCTGGCTTGAGCCGCTCTGCAGCCTGGCCCAACGCCTCTTGCTTCCACCATGAGTCACAAGCGTTGAGGAACTTTCTGAGAACACAGGCAAGCGAAGCCGCGAGGTTCGGGGACAACCTGAGGGAAGCTGGAGCCCCAAGGGGCAGCACAGGATTTCCGGGTGACAGAGGGGGCAGGGCTGGAGTGCTAGCGCCACGAGGGCAGGGCATCTTCAGTGGCTCCTAACTGCCTCTCACAGCGAGCCTTGAAGCCCTGTGATGGGCATCTGAGGCCCAGCCGCCTCGCCTACTTCACCCCTCAGGCCCTCACTGCAGTCGGGGTGACCTTTGCCACAGAGCAGCCCTGCCAGCGTCGTTAGAGAGCAACGGCTCCAATCCCTCATTGCACTGATGGAAAACAGGGGCAGAAACCTGTCCCAGCTCCACAGCAAGCCCAGAGCAGAAGTGACACTCAGACAACAGACTCCCCACCCACCGGGGTCCCCAAGACAGAGTCGATTTTTCAAACTCACACAGAAACCCTCCGCATTTCCCCACACACTCGGCACAGCCACAGCGCCATCACTTTAAGCTGATTAGATCCCTGACGGGCAGCCCTGAGCGCCTTTGAGGAACACAGATGGAGAAACAGATCAATGGTGATGCAATCAATCGAGTTTCCTTGGCAGGCAAAGCCGTCCCAAGCACGCAGGCCTGGGGGAGAAAAACACTCGGGGTCCTTGGGTGCTGCTGCAGAGCCCCCCAGCGCCTCAGCACAGTCTGGGCCCTCAGCCCCACTTCCTACCCATGTCCCCCCACCACACCTCTCAAAGTCTTCAGAACTGGGGTCTCAGAGCTGAGCAGGGGGAACGAATGTGCTTATATTGTGTGCCTGTTGTGTGCCAGGCACCAGCCTGCCGGTGGTAATAATGGGGACAATCGCGAACACTTCTTCAGTGCCCCTGAGTGTCTGTTTGCCAAGGAGCCTCCAAATCAAACAGATGCATGGCCCAAGCGCAGTGGCTCACGCCTGTGATCCCAGCACTTTAGGGGGCCAAGGCGGGCAAATCACCTGAGGTCAGGAGTTCAAGACCAACCTGGCCAACACAGTGAAACCCTGTCTCTACTAAAAACACAAAAAATTAGCCGGGCATGGTGGCAGGCACCTGTAATCCCAGCTACTTGGGAGGTTGAGGCAGAAGAATCGCTTGGACCCAGGAGGTGGAGGTTGCAGTGAGCTGAGATTGCACCACTGCACTCCAGCCTGGGTGACAGAGTGAAACACCATCTTAAAAAACAAAAACAAACTGGCATGCGTTACCTCATTTAAACCATGCAGCCAGCACAGGAGGAGGCAAGCGCCCCAGTAGCTGTGGGCTCCTGGGACCAGGGCTTGCCACGTGGTGTGCACCAGAGAGGCCGCTTTTATTGTCATCCTCTCTTATAACAGGACCAAGGGGTCTCTCATTGTGGGCTTTAAAAAAAAAAAAAAAAAAAAAAAAAAAAAGGAAAAGCCACCACCCCAGGAGAGGACTAAGAATCTCACGCTGGTATTACCCACTGGTTACTTCATATTACCTCGAGTAGAAAGTAAGAGATGTGCCCAGGCATAGGGGCTCACGCCTGTAATCCCAGCAATTTGAGAGGCCGAGGCGGACAGATCACCTAAGTTCAGAAGTTCAAGACCAACCTGGCCAACATGGCAAAATCCCATCTCTACTAACAATAACAATACAAAAATTAGCTAGGTGTGGTGGCACGCACCTGTAATCCCAGCTACTCAGGAGGCTGAGGCAGGAGAATCACTTGAACCCAGGAGACAGAGGTTGCAGTGAGCTGAGATTGCACTCCCGCACTCCAGCCTGGGTGACAGAGCGAGACTCCATCTCAAAAACAAAAAGAAAAGAAAAGAAGAGATGCTAGTACAGCCCCGTTGATTGACATCTGTCCTGCGGCATACTGAATCTTCGCCCACAGCCTTTTGTAAAGAATCCAGGCCAGGCCAGGTGCCGTGGCTCATATCTGTAATCCCAGCACTTTGGGAAGCCGGGACGGGCAGATCACTTGAGGTCAGGAGTTCAAGACTAGCCTGGCCAACATGGTGAAACCCCGTCTGTACTAAAAATACAAAAATTAACTGGGCGTGGTGGCGGGCATCTGTAATCCCAGTTACTCAGGAGGCTGAGGCAGGAGGATCGCTTGAACCCGGGAGGTGAGGAGGTTGCAGTGAGCTGAGATCGTGCCATTGCACTCCAGCCTGGGCAACAAGAGTGAAACTCCGTCTCAGGAAAAAAAAAAAAAAAAGAATCCAGGCCAGATGCAGTGGCTCACATCTGTAATCCCAGCACTTTGGGAGGGCAAGGCAGGAGGATCACTTGAGCCCAGGAGTTTGAGACCAGCCTTGGGCAACATAGTGAGACCTCATATCTCCAAAAAAAAAAAGTTTTTAATTAGCCGGCAGTGGTGGTACGTGCCTGTAGTCTCAGTTACTCAGAAGGTTGAGATGGGAGGATCACTTAAGCCCAGGAGGTGAAGGTCGCTGTGAGCCAAGATCAAGCCACTTCACTCCAGCCTGAGCGACAGAGCGAGATCCTATCTCAAAAAATAAAAATCAAAAAGAATCTGTCAACCAGGCCTAGCAATGAGCAGGGTC
Organism: Symphalangus syndactylus; assembly: GCF_028878055.3. Classification (NCBI taxonomy): domain Eukaryota; kingdom Metazoa; phylum Chordata; class Mammalia; order Primates; family Hylobatidae; genus Symphalangus; species Symphalangus syndactylus. Next base: position 20,198,263 of record NC_072440.2, read on the forward strand.
ACCCTGCAACATCAGCAGAGTTCTCCCAAACTGGCTGATACTACCATTATCCCCACTTTACAGGAAAGGAAACTAAGGCCACAGGAGCTGGTTCCAGGGTCACTCACGTGTTATGTGGCAGGGGCAGGATCTGCCCTGCCTCTCACTGGCTGCAAATCCCATGTTCTCATCCACACATCCTGCCATCACCCCGCTCAGTGTCTGCGATGTGAGGGGCCCCCTGTTGAGATAGAATATTTGCTCTTTCCTCCCCATCCACATTGTCTCCCTCTGAGGCTCCCAGCCAGGCAAAGGGAAGTAGAGGCTGGGTCAGTGGTGAGCCCAGCCGGAGCCTGTCTGGCTGTGTCCCTGCTGGGGGCCCAGGCCTGTGCTGTATCCAGTGGGGTCAGGAAGAGGGATGTTCCAGTCCCTGCTGTGGTACAGAAGGAAGGCTCTACCTGCAGGAAGAAGGGGAGGGGAAGCCAGCAAGGGCTTGTTTGTCTCGAGGTCCCCCAGCCAGGAGGAGGCTGAGCCGGATCAAAACCCGGCTAAGCCAGATCATAACCACACCACACCCCAGCCACCAAGGCCTGAGAAGGTCAGGATGTGGACTAAAGGGACAGGGTCACCAGGGAAGCCACTATGCTGGGGCTCCCTCAAACCTGCCAGTTCCTAGCTAGAAGAGCAACTGTGTGAAGGGGCAGTGCCCGGCGCCCGGGCAGGCCCTGCAGGGCAGCCTCCTCTCCAGGAGCCGAGCCAGAGGCCTGCACGGTTACCATGGCGACCACCACCCTCCTTCTGCAGGCCCAGGCGACAGTCAATTTCTGTGATTCGGGGGGCTCTGGGAGGCTGGTGGGGGCGGGAACACTGGGTTTGGCGGGGGTGGCCAAGTTTGTTTTTATTTTTGTCAAATCTAAAATCTGATCCATTTCCCAGGGTGCGTTTCAGTTGTCTAAATAAATCAGGTGGAGAAAAGGGGCTGGGGGCTCCATCCTCCTGGATCAGGGAGGTAGGGAAGGTGGACCAGCACCTACACGAAGTGTCCCTCCCCGCTGGTCCCCAGTGAACCCAAAGGAGGGGGAGCTCAGGCCTCAGGCCCTCCAGGCCTGAGGTTCCAAATCCCAGTTCTTGGGCCAGCTCTGTGCTCCTCTGAGACCAGGCCTACAAACATCCAAGGACCACCTGCTGTATACATGGCCTGTGCCTCAGGGTGCTGAGATGAACTAGGCTCAGCTCCTTCCCCGAAGGTGCCCGTGCGCATCCCTGTTCCGGGACCACCCGTGATACATGACGGCGTAGCGTGTGTTCGAGCGACAGTGGCCGCCATTTTGAACATCAGCTGTTTCAGAGCCTGGGGTTTTGGGAGGACACTCATTCACACATTCATTCGTTCATTCGTTTATTCATTCATTGAATAAACGAATGAACTTCATCATTCATCGAAAGATCTTTGACGGATCTTTACAGGCAACCATCACTCTGGAAGGCCGCTCAGCAGCTTCTACTAAAACCAAACATAGGCCCACGCTAGGGCCCAGCAGGGCCACTCCTGGGTGCATACCCAGGAGAAATGCTCACACACCCTGCGAAAAGCCACGTCCCAGAACAGGTACATCTGTGTTATTGGTAACAGCCCCAACCTGGGACAACCTAGGTGTTCATCAACAGAAGAATGGGGTAGGGTGGTGGTTTTCAACCGGGGATGATTTTGTCCCCCAAGGGACATTTGGCCGTGTCTGGAGACATTTTTGATTGTCACACTTGAGGGGATAGGACACTGGCATCTAGTGGGTAGAGACCAGGGATACAGCTGAACACCCTACAATGTACAGGACAGCCCCACAACAAAGAATCATCCAGCTCAAAATGTCACCAGTGCCATGAGTGAGAAGCCCGCATGGAGTACTACTCAGCCATGAAAAGGACAGGCGACTGAAACACACAAGAGCATGGAGGGATCCCTGCTGGGAAACAGAAGCCAGACGCAGCAGAGCAAACAATGCACGACTCCAATTACATGAAGTTAAGAGCCAGGAGAAGCCAATCTACAGTGAAGGAGGTCAGAAGAGCAGTAACATTAGGGAGTACCCAAGGCGGGTGGGGGACAGGGAAGCTTCGGGGACTGGAGATGTTCTTCTTGACCTGAGTGGTGGCCCCAGGAGAGGACTTATATGAAAATGCCTTGAAGTGCACACTAGGATTTGTGAGCTCAACTTGTACATTTAACCTCAATAAAAAATGGAACAGCTGAGTGCCCTGGCATGGACCTGTGGTCCCAGTTACTTGGAAGGCTGAGGCAGGAGGATCACTTAAGCCCAGGAGTTCAAGGCTGCAGTGAGTTATGATGGTGCCACTGCACTCCAGCCTGGGTGACAGAGCAAGACTTTGTCTCAAAAAAAAAAAAAAAAAAAAAAAAAATGAAGAGCAACTGCTTTAAGGAAAAACAAAAATGCAACTATTAAAAAACCACAATCAGCCAGCACAGTGGCTTACCTGTAATCTCAGCACTTTGCAAGGCCGAGGCAGGCAGATCACATGAGGCCAGGAATTCAAGACCAGCCTGGCCAATATGGCGAAACCCTGTCTCTACTAAAAATAGAAAAATTAGCCAGGTATGGTGGCGCATGCCTGTGGTCCCAGCTACTCCAGAAGCTGAGGCAGGAGAACTGCTTGAACCCAGGAGGCGGAGGTTGCAGTGAGCTGAGATCATGCCATTGCACTCCAGCCTGGGTGGCAGAGTGAGACTCTGTCTCAAAAAATAATAATAATCATAAATAAAATAAACCACAGGCACCTGCTAGGGCACCTGCTATTGCCAAACTCCACAGGAACCTTTACAACAACCTGCAGGGATGGGCATCATCTCTGTTCCTTAGCTTTGCCCAAGGACACAGTTAGTGAGGGACATAGCCAGGATTTGAACCTCATACCCTCCTGTCTTCTAATGCTCCTTTAAGCCTTGTTCCATCTGTGGCCACAGCTGCCTTGGGAGACAGGCATGGCAGACATTATTACACCCCACTTTATGGCTATGAAAATGAAGGCCCAGAGAGGACAGCTCTTGCCCAAGATGACACAGTGATTGAGCTGAGACAGAAAGCTGATCCATAAAATGAAGAGACCTGCCAGGCAGGTGATCCCAGGCCTCCCTCCACTTACGTGCCTCCAGCGCCAAGGAACTCCCCGCATGACAAATGGCATGATTGGTTCTGCTTATAAGCTATGCCGTCTCAGTGCATTGAGATCCTTTGCAGGAAGGGACAAGGGAGTGAGCCCTTCCTTGTTCCTACTCCAGCCCCACTTCTCGGAATCCCCATTGTATAAGAACTCATTGGATTTGGCCAAAGTCTCCGATTCCCAAATATCCAGCAAGCTTCAGTACCCAGTGCAGATAGCGGAGTAGGGGAGGCAATGGCAGGAAACAGAGGCTGCCAGCTGGGACAAGAAGCCAGGGTGGAAGGTCCACAGGAAGGATGCTCCAGCCGAAGAGACTTGCCAGACACAGCTGCTTCCGTCACTGCTGAAGAGAAGGGTCAGGCAGGCCCCTGGGGGCCAGGGTCCCACATTCTGTGGGCTGATCCAGCCTCGGGAGCCCAACCACACAGAAAGTATGCAGGCAACAAGCCTTCCTTGACTCTTGGGCAGGGGCTGCAGATGCCTCCTCTGGGACCTCGCCGTGCCTCGGATGCCCCCCTTCCCCCAAGCAGCCATTGAACTGAGAGGGTGAGGGCTACACCAGTGTGGATTACATTCTCCTCCAGCCTCCCTGGGGACCTGTCCTCCACTGCACGTCTCCCCTGCCTACCCCTGAACACACGTACGTGTTCATGTGTGCATTCCCAAGGAGCGCTGCTGCCCCTCATGCACCTGCACCCCTTATACACGTGTGCACACAGATGCAGCAGGCATTCGCACTCGCACATGCCAGCAGCACTGGGCATAACTGACCCCTCTTCTAGAACAGGAGTTCTTAACCTTTCCTGTGCCACAAGCCCCTTTTCAGAATAAAGTTTTTATTTATTTATTTATTTATTTATTTATTTTAGAGACGGAGTCTAATTCTGTCACCCAGGCTGGACTGCAGTAGTGTGATAGCTCACTGCAACTTCCACCTCCCATGTTCAAGTGATTCTCCTGCCTCAGCTTCCTAAGTGGCTGGGACTACAGGCACGTGCCACCATGTCCAGCTAATTTTTGTATTTTTAGTAGAGACGGGGTTTCATTATATGTTGGCCAGGCTGGTCTGGAACTCCTGACCTCAAGTGATTCACCCACCTTGGCTCCCGAAGTGCTGGAATTACAAGCATAAGCCACAGCACCCAGCCAGAATAGTTTTTTTTTTTTTTTTTTTTTTTTTTTTTTTTTTTTTTTTTTGAGACAGTCTCGCTCTGTCGCCCAGGCTGGAGTGCAGTGGCGCAATCTCAGCTCACTGCAAGCTCCGCCTCCCGGGTTCATGCCATTCTTCTGCCTCAGCCTCTCCGAGTAGCTGAGACTACAGGCGCCCGCCACCACGCCCGGCTAACTTTTTGTATTTTTAGTAGAGACAGGGTTTCACCGTGGTCTCGATCTCCTGACCTCATGATCCGCCCGCCTCGGCCTCCCAAAGTGCTGGGATTACAAGCGTGAGCCACCGCGCCCGGCCTGCCAGAATAGTTTTTAAATGCTTTTTTTTTTTTTTTGAGATGGAGTCTCGCTTTGTCACCAGACTGGAGTACAATGGCACGATCTCGGCTCACTGCAACTTCCAACTCCCTGGTTCAAGCGATTCTCCTGCCTCAGCCTCCCAAGTAGCTGGGATTACAGGCACATAACACCATGCCTGGCTAATTTTTGTATTTTTAGTAGAGACGGGGTTTCACCATGTTGGCCAGGAGAGTCTCAATCTCCTGACCTCGTGATCCACCCGCCTCGGCCTCCCAAAGGGCTGGGATTACAGGCGTGAGCCACCACGCCAGGCCAAATGCATTTTTTTTAATGTTGAAGTGTAGGATTAGTAAACAGGTGCAGTGGTGCACTATAGCCCCAGCTATAGTGGGGAGGCTGAGGCTGGTGGATCACTTGAGCCCAGAAGTTCAAAGCCAGCCTGGGCAATATAGTGGGACATCACTGAAAAAAAAAAACTTCAAAAGTTTTTTCTTTTTAAAGTTTACAGCCAGGCACAGTAGCTCATGCCTATAATCCCACCCAGCACTTTGGGAGGCTGAGACGGGCAGATCACTTGAGGCTAGGAGTTCGAGACCAGCCTGGTCAGACCAACGTGGTGAAACTCCGTCTCTACTAAATACAAAATTTAGCTGGACATGGTGGCTCAGACCTGTAAACCCAGTTACTCGGAAGGCTGAGGCAGGAGAATTGCTTAAAATCGGGAGGCAGAGGCTGCAGTGAGCCAAGATCGCGCCACTGCACTCCAGCCTGGGTGACAAGGGGAGACTCAGTCTCAAAAAAAAAAAAGGCCAGGCCCAGTGGCTCACACTTGTAATCCCAGCACTTTGGGAGGCCGAGCTGGGTGGATCACCTGAGGTCAGGAGTTCAAGACCAGCCTGACCAACATGGTGAAACCCTGTCTCTACTAAAATGCAAAAAAGATTATCCGGGCGCGGTGGCACATGCCTGTAATCCCAGCTACTTGGGAGGCTGAGGCAGGAGAATCGCTTGAACCCAGGAGGCAGAGGTTGCAGTGAGCCAAGATTGCACCACTGTGCTCCAGACTGAGCAACAAAAGTGAAACTCTATCTCAAAAAAAAAAAAAAAAAAGGGTAGAACTAGAAAGGAAGGCAGTTATGTTAAAGTAGTTATCAAAATATTTTTAAAACAAATTTTTGATAGAGAAACATATATTCTTTGTTATCAACACAATGAGTAGCAAGCTCCGGTGCTGGGTTGGATGCTAAATGAGTCTGCCTCAAAGTGATGGCTGTAATGATATTCTGAGAGCTCTACAAGGACCATTGGTGATTTCTACAGGTGACAGCCACAGGAGTTGCTAATAATACCAGTGCAGTTTGTTTCTTCCATCCATAACAGAAAGAAATCCTAAATTTCAGTCAGGGGTCAGTGAAAACAAATAAGCAACTTGTGCCCATGCAAGCTCATGAACCCCAGGTTCAGACCCCTGCTCTAGAAACTCTCTTCCCCTTGGGCCCCAGAAGATGCCACAAGCCCCTAGAATGGTCTTCCTCCCACTTTGTGGTTCTGTCACTTAAATGCTGGGCTCCTCCAGGCCCCCAGCCCTCTGGTCTCCCATCTCCTCTCCTTGACTCCATATCCACTTCCACAGCCTAAATGGCTATGGCTAAGCAGGTCCCAAGTCTGTCCCAGCCCCAGGCACCCTGACTGCTGCGCACCAGGCCTTCCAGATACAGTGCTGGGAAGTCTCTGGGAACCTCAGATTCATCACGTCCAGATAAGATGTAACATATTCTCCCCAGACCACTAAATTCTCCCCCAGTACGTCCCACCTCCATGAAGGATGCACCCCCATCACCAGTCCTGGAAGTTTTCCAGACTAGAACTCTCTGGAACCTCCCTTCCCCTTGCCCCACATCTATCTTGGAGATCTGTCCATTTCACCACCTAAACCCTTCCTCTCTGTCCACTCCTCAATGCGCCATTGCCCCAGGCAGGCTGCATTCTCTCCTTCCTGAACAGCCTTCTCCTGTAGCCTTGTATCCTCTGATACATCCTCCACCTCCATGGCAGCCAGAGAGCCCTTTCAAAACCAAAAGCCTTTTGTGGCTCCCCATTGCCTTCTTTCCAAAGTCCTTGGCTTGGCATACAAGGCCCTCTGTGACAGCACTCTTGGTCTCCCTCCAGCCTCATCTCAGGCCATACAACCTCCACCTCCAACCTTGCCTGCCAGGATGCAACTCATCAAAAGCTGTGCTGCACACCTACTATGTGCAGGGCCAGTGGCCAAGGTCTAGGGAAGAAACAGGCACTCCTGGAACATGGAACCCATCTTCAAGGAGCTCATAGTCCAGCAGAAGGTGAGGAGAATAAGCCAGATACAAAAGGCCTTGTGAGTGGTACAAAGGATGAGTGATCATGCCCAGTGCGGGTTTTTTCTGGGCATTCGGCAGATAGTAGAATGGATGAGAAATGTGGGAGGATAATCAACAAGCATCTGCCAAACAAATGAATGGATAGATGAGTGGATGGATTGATGGATGTGTAAACAGGTTTTTGGGTAGCAGGGTCAATGTTGATTAAATAAGTAATTGTTAGGAAGATGTGTGGATAAATGCATGAATGTAAAGGTTGAGTGGGGGATGGGTGGACAAGCAGATGAATGCATGAAGAGATGGAAAGATAGGTAAATGGATGAATGGCTGGATGGATGGGTGGGTGGGTGGATGGATGGATAGATGGATGGATGGATGGATGGCTAAATGGGTGGATGGATGGATGGATGGATAGATGGTTGGATGGTTGGCTGGATGGATGGATGGTTGGATAGATGAATGTATGGTTGGTTCAATGGACGAGTGGTTGGAGGGTTGGATGGGTGAATGGATGGACAGTTGGATTGATGAATGGATGGATGGATGGATGGATGGATGGATGGATGGATGGATGGACAGTTGGATTGATGAATGAATGGATGGATAGATGGATGGATGGATGGATGGATGGATGGATGGATGGATGGACAGTTGGATGGATGGATGGATGGATGGATGGATGGATGGATGGATGGATAGTTGGGTGCTTGGATGGAAAGACGGATGGATGGATGGATTGTTATATGGATGGGTGGATAGTTGGATGCTTGGATGGGTGGATGGTTAGATGGATGAATGGATGGTTAGATAGATTAATGGATGGATGGATGGATAGATGGATAGTTGGATGGATGGATGGATGGATGGATGGATGGATGGATGGATGGATGGATGGAGTGATGAAGCAAAGAAGGGTGGGTGGGGAGTAAAGATAGGTGAGTGAGTGTATGGAGGAAAGATGGGTGGGTAGAGGTATGGGGGAAAGATGGGTGTGGGGGTGTATGGGTGAAGATGGGTGGGTGGGAATATGGGAAGGTGGTTGGGAATGTGACATTTCAGTAAATGGTAAGTAGCTCCAGGGTTCTAATCCAAGTCTATGTGACTGTACCATCTCCTCCTCCTCCTTCAGGGATCCCCAATCTCAGTCTTGGTGCCCTCCTTCCAAGGCCCTCGACTCCATACTGTGTCACACTTTCAGAGCTTCAAGAGATCTCAGAGACTGCCAGGGCTGGGTTTTTCAGACTGAGTGCTGCTGAATAATTCTTTGTCACTGGGGCTGGATAATTCTTTGCTGTGGGACTCTATCCTCTATCTTGTGCACTGTAGTGTACTTGGCCTTTACCCAGTAGAAACCAGTAGCACATCCTCCCCACGTTGGAACAACCAAAACCGTCTCCAGACATTATGAAGTGTCCCCTGGCAGGCAAAGCCACCCCGATTGAAAACCACTGATATAGCCCACCCCAGCCCAATTTTATGGATGAGGAAACTGAGACCCAGAGAGGAGGGGTTACTTGCCTGAGGTGATCAAGCTTGCAGTAGGTGAAGCCCAGACTGTACCTTGGGGAGAGTCAATCCACAATCATCCTCTCACTGTGACACGGGTGTGGGGCTGGGAGCCTCCCCCACTGCTCCACTGGGAAAAGCCAGGTATAGTCCTCAGCACCCCCTGCTCTGTCCACCTCCACCTTGGCCCTCTTCCCACGGCTCTGCACCACAAGCCTTCACATTCGCACAGCACATCTCAGCCAACCAAGCCTTCTCCTTCTGCTTGGAAGTGCACTCAGAGAGGCCAGATAGCTTGCTCAGCATCACACAGGATAGGCACCCGTGTTAGGATTTGAACTCGGGGAAGAAGAGGGAGACTGGAGAGCAAAGCACAGCTCCATTCGGCAGATGAGGATGGAAATGTGAAAGGTGGTCCTACAGGAGAGCTGGAGAGAGATTAGCAGAAGACATCATGGCTGATGTCTTCCAAGGAAAATAAATGAGGCCATTTGTCTCTCAATGGGATCATGAGACAGTTTCAGGGAGGCAGCAGGGCAGAAGCCCAGGCAGGACGGACCAGTAAAAATCCAATCATGTCTTAAATTCCCTGGCAGGGGCTGGCCCTTCATCAGCCGGCCAGCTTGCTTTCTAGTTCTCCTTCAGTTACGAGATTTCCCATCCCATCAGGTCTCCCACCCAAGCCCCTGCCAGGCTGGGTGGCCCAGGACAGGCACTTCGCCTCTCTGTCAAATAGGCGACTCAGGGCCGGCTCAGCTGCTGGGAGCAGGAACAGCACCCAGCATACAGAAGGCCCCTTATCCACACCGGTGCCTCCCCTCGCAGTCTTCCCCTCTGCCCTCCAGAATCTGGACCCCAAATGTCCTTCCATCCTCACGCACATCCTCTCCCAGCCCACACACCAGGCTATTAGCAACCCTGGTGACCCTAAACTCAGCTCTGAGCCCTTGATCAGGCTGTTTCCTCAGCCAGGAGGCCATGCCCCCTCCCACTTCTCTGCCTCACCACTTCTCCCCTCCCACTCTCTCCTGCCCTAGCTCCGAGGCCTCCTTCTTCATGGGAGGAGGCTCCTGTGGCATCCCACTCAGAACAAGCTGGCTGCCCTGTTCTTCTGTCACTCATGCCCCTCAGAGGGTCCTTCTACCCAGCCTAGACTCCACTTTCCTTCACAAGAGTGTGATTCGGGTGTGGCTCTGCCTCCTCCATCAGACTGGGGACTCCTTAGGGTCACCACTGGGTGCCCAGGCCTGGTGTACTGCGGTCCCACATGACATGGCTGAACAGGCCTGGGGGCGCCTCCACTCAAGCCCAGACCAGTGTCCAACACATAGCTGGGCTCCAACACTTGTCAAATGAATGGGTGATCAATCCATCCATCAGTATCCATTGTAGGGGCCTCTCACCTGGTTTCTAGGCCTCAGTCTTTCCCTCAAGCATCCTCCAGTCTGCTTTGGGAGTCACCATTCTAACAAGTGAATTTGCCCAAGTCCTACCCCTGCTAGACACCCACCCGTGGCACACAAGACCAAGTGTAAGCTCTAAGCTGGCATTTGACACCCTGCCATCCAGCCCCTGCCAAGGTTTCAGCCTAACTAACCCACATGGTTTCAGCCTCACTAAACCCCTCCCTGTGCCCACCGTGTTCCCTCTGCCTGGAAAACCCTCCCTGAACTGTTCTGGAAAATTTCTATTTATACAGCAAGACCCAGGCTGAATAGCCCCTCCCCCAGGCAGGCTTCACCAATGCCCCCAGATTGGATCATGGACAGCCTTGCAGTTCTCTTTACACAAAAACCTCCATGCCAGGGTACCTGGGGTTGCCCTGGGGGTCAGGCTCCTCCAATGCCTGCCGGGCCTGCCCGGCTGGTCAGTGAAAGTGCGGCCTCCGCTCTGGCCCCGCTGAGCATCCCTGGGAATGGTGCCTGATGCTGACTTTTATTTCTGAGAAAAACAACTTTCTCCACAGCAGATGGAGGGAAACGGACAATTTCCCAGACATGTGTTGCTGCTTCCAGTAATGCTGGCCTCCCGTCTGGACAGCCCATTAGGCCAGGGCTGAAGGCAGAAGGGACACCTCCCCCTCTATAGAGCCCCTTCCCCAGAGATATGGCTTTGATGTGTGTCTCCTCCAAATCTCCTGTGAAACATGATCCCCAGTGCTGGAGGTGGGGCCTGGAGGGAGGTGTTTGGGTCATGGGGTGGATCCCTCCTGAGGGGCTCAGTGTCCTCCCCAGGGTAACAAGTGAGTTCTCTATTAGTTCATGTAAGAGCTGGTTGTTTAAAAGAGCTTCAAAGAGGCTGGGCATGGTGGCTCAGGCCTGTAATCCCAGCACTTTGGGAGGCCAAGGCTGGTGGATCACTTGAGGTCAGAAGTTCCAGACCAGCTTGCCCAACATGGCAAAACCCCATCTCTATTAAAAATACAAAAAAAATTAGCCGGGCATGGTGGTGGGCACCTGTAATCCCAGCTACTTGGGAGGCTGAGGCAGAAGAATCGCTTGAACCTGGAAGGCAGAGGTTGTAGTGAGCAGAGATCGCGCCATGGCACTCTAACCTGGGCAACAAGAGCAAAACTCTGTCTCAAAAAAAAAAAGAGCTTGAAAGAGTCTGGCACCACTCCCTCTCTCTCCATGCGACACACCTTCTCCCCCTTGCCCTTCCACCATGAGTAAAAGCTTTCTGAGGTCCTGACCAGAAACAAATGCTGGCACCACGCTTCTTGTACAGCCTGCAGAACCATGAGCCAAATAAACCTCTCTTCTTTAGAAACTACCCACCCTTGGGTATTCTTACACAGCAATGCAAACAGACAGATACACCCAGCCATAAGCGGGCGAGGGTAGGGATGGCTCTTGCCTGACAGTCTGGGTCCTGCGCTTGCCTCCTCTGGCTTTGCTGATGACTCAGTGTGTGGCCCTAGGCATGGCATGCTCCCTTCCTGGGCCTCAGTCTCCCCAGCTGTGGGTGGAGAGTTGGCACTCGCTGCCCTGTACCCTCTTAGGAGGTGCTCAGAGAGTCTGCTGGGTCATGGTAGGTGGGGAAGAGCCCTGTGAACTGGAGAGTGCCTGAAGCTTGGGAGCACCAGGCCTGTGCTGGGCATTGGAGACATAGTAAAGTCAGAGGCATAAGCCCTGTCTTCCAGGGTGTCATAGCCCAGTGCAGGGGACAAAGCTAGCAGCAAACGACTACTGGGAGGACAGAAGGGCAGGACCCACGTAGGGCTGAGGAGGCTAGTGAGGAAAAGGGAAGACTTCCTGCCGATGGTGCCTGGAAGTTGGGCTTGTGGGGCTGGTGGGGTTGAGAACCACGGCGATGGGGAAGGGCATCACAGGTGGTGCCCAGCAGGAGCAAAGGCAGAGGAAGGGAAAGGTTGGGAAGCCTCAGCAGCTGGCTGGGGCTTCAGAACAGAGCACTGGACCCCAAGGGAAAGAACGGGTAGAATAGGGCTGAAGGATAATAGGCAGATGGTGGAGACCTCGAGTCCAGGCTCAGTTAGCCAATTTCCGGGAGCTACGGGGAGTGAGGAAAGAATCAGCACACAAATGAAGGGAGGCAGGGAGCAGTGAAGCAGGGCAGGGACAGCAGCCCCTCTGGGTGCACAGCACTTGACAGCGGATAAACCCCCAAGGAGGAAGGCGAACTGGGAAGGAGAGGGGGGGCCCAGGGGAGAGGTGACTGCCAAGGTCACACAGTTTTGGGCACCTGGCCCAGTGCTCTCTCTGCAGAGCAGGGGAGGAGGAGGGAGGGTGGTACCAGTCGTCACGTGGGGCAAGGTCCCAGGAGCTGCCTGTGTAGACAAGAAGAGATGGAAGAACCCAACCCCAGACACTCCCAGTGGCCCCACCAGAAAGGACTGGGGGCAGGGAGGATGGAGATTAGATTAAGGGAGGACTTCCTAATAGTCCAGAGCTCCCAGAGAGTCCCAGAGGCCTTTACCAGAGGCCTGAGGCCCTGTCTGGAGCAGAACTGAGAGGTGGCCTGCTCAGAGGCAGGGGCAGGGGCTAAGTGACCAGGGCAGGGACAGCAGGCGATGGGAGGAGGTCTTCTGCAGAGATGGCGCCATTCCTCTCCCAACACACTTACAGCTTTCCAGGCCCCACTCCCCACCTTCCTGCCCTCCCACCTCCGGGAGCCAACAATTTCCCACCCTGGCCAAGCCCTAGGCGTCTCAGCCCATTGCAGGCTCAGGAACCTGCCAGCACCACCGTCAGCTCCAGAGTGCACACAGCTGCCACTCAGCACTTAGTTTGTCCATGCTTGCCCCAGAATTCTCATTGGACCCCCCTTAATATCCTCAACTGGGGGCCACTGTGGCCCCCATTTCACAGATGAGCAAACAGAGGCTCAGCAAGGGCAAGGGACTTGGCCAAGGCCACTGGTCTAAGAAGCCAGGAGCAGATCTTCCTTCACTTGGCAACCAAGCCACGGACCCTGGGGTCACCTCTGAGTCTCCATCTCCTAACACCAACCCTAAAGGAGCCAGAGCTACACCAAGCCCCCTCTCCAGGCCCTCAGCCGGCACCCTGGTCCACTATCGTTTCTCACCATCATCCCACAGGCGCCTCTCGACGGGTCTCCTGGCTGCACAGCCAGAGCAGTTTTCCTCCTGTACAAAAAGGCCAGAGCTGTGCTCTGCACAGCCCAGGCTCACAGCTCACACTCGGGAAAGGCTTGGTGGATGTACTAATGACTGGGAGAACAATGGATGAACACGAGCCATTCCCTCCTTGGACAGCCTCAACCATTGTCACGCACAGCACAAGACTGGGCTCCGAGGGGCCATGAGGAGACCGGGCACCCTGGCCTCTTCTTGCCCAGTGCCAGATGAAATCAGTGGATGCGAGAGGCAGGGGTCTCCACCAGGTGCATGGGCAGAACCAGATGGTCGCTTAGAAGCACAGACATTGGCTGGACACAGTGGCTCCCGCCTGTAATCCCAGCACTTTGGGAGGCCAAGCCCAGCAGATCACCTGAAGTCAGGAGTTCAAGACCAGCCTGGCTAAAATAGTGAAACCCCGTCTCTTATTAAAAATTCAAAAATTAGCCCAGCATGGTGGTGTGCTTCTGTAATTCCAGCTACTCAGGAGGCTGGTGAAACCCCATCTCTACTAAAAACACAAAAATTAGCTGGGTGTGGTGGTGAGCACCTGTAATCCCAGCTACTCAGGAGGCTGAGGCAGGAGAATCACTTGAAACTGGGAGGCGAAGATTGCAGTGAGCCAAGATCGCACCATTGCACTCCAGCCTGGGCGACAGTGCGAGACTTGGTCTCAAAAAAAAAAAAAAAGGAAGAAGAAGAAAAGAAAGAAGAAGAAAGAAGAAAGGAAGAGGAAGAGGAAGACGAAGCAGAAGCGGAAGCAGAAGTGGAAGCAGAAGCAGAAGCAGAAGCAAAAGCAGAAGCAGCACAGACATCCAGACCCCAGCCCTGGCAGGCAGAGAGCTGGAGCCAGACAGGGGAGCAGAAGCAGACACAAATCGGCAGAGGGGCAAGGCGGGGTCAGGAGAGAACCAGGACCACAAAGGCACAGAGGCGGGGGCCCACCCACGAGGAGGGCGGCCGGGAAATGGGTGCCCTGGACAGCCCCTTCCAGACCTGGTGCCCAACTTTCCCCATCCCACAGACCGGGAGACGAGGGCGCAAAGAGTTATTGGGCAGCTGGCCTCTCCTGCCTCCCCCCAGGCTGGCGCCCTCCCCTTCCCGGAGCAGAGAGGCGGCCTTCACAGCCGACTGGCTTCCCCACTATGCATCACTGCTTCCCACCACAGCAGAAGCGCTGGCTCAGCACTGGCTGGCGTGCAGGAGGCCCAGCCCAGGAGCGTGCCAGGAGGGCAGGGGGCTACAGACTTCCCAAGGGGTTCCCTTCAGCAGGCCACAGAGAGGCAGCGGGACCCTCGCCCCACTGCCTGGAAACAGGAAGCTCCCCTCTGCCCTGGTGGAGTGTGGAGAACCTGGTGTTTCTCCAGACTCTGCAGGTGGCAATGTTGTCCTGAATAAAAGCCAGGGCTGGGGAGGCACAGAAATCGGGGTTTTGATGCCAGCTCCGCCACAGCCTGGCTGTGCAACCCTGGATAAAAGTGACTCAACCTCTTTGAGCTTCACTTTCCTCATCTGTAAAATGGGGCTATGAGAGCCCCTATCCCCACGGGTGGTTATGAGGGTTAAAGCTCGTAATACAGACAAAATGCTTTCAGCAATCAGCATCATCTCTCATCCTGCACATTTCTGTGCTGGACACACCGCTGGGTGCTTTACAGGAATCATCGCTAATCATCTTTAATCAACCCGTTAAAGAGATGAGAAAACTGAGGCTCAGGGAGGGGGAAAAGGAAGTGAGCGCAACCCACCCTGGCCCTTCACTCATATGCCGCCAGCTATGCTCCTAAGAAAGGCTCTGAAGGCTGGGCACGTTGGCTCACGCCTGTAATCCCAGCACTTTGGGAGGCCGAGGCGGGCAGATCACTTGAGGTCAGGAATTCAAGACCAGCCTGGCTAAAATGGTGAAACCCCGTCTCTTATTAAAAATTCAAAATTAGCCCGGCATGGTGGTGCGCTTCTGTAATTCCAGCTACTCAGGAGGCTGAGGTGGGAGAATCACTTGAACCCAGGAGGCAGAGGTTGCAGTGAGCCAAGATCATGCCACTGCACTCCAGCCTGGGTGACAGAGAGAGACTCTGTCTCAAAAAAAAAAAAAAAAAAAAAAAAAAAAAGGAAAGAAAAGAAAGAAAGGCTCTGAAAGTCTAATCTAGGGTGGAAAATAATAATAGGTTTCAGGCTGATGGCTCCCCATAGCTGCCAGAGGTGCCCTGCTGGAGAATGCCGGGAGGCTCGATTAGCAATGTCTGCACTGATGGGGGCATGGCCACTAGCAGCAGAACAAGCTCAAATTCACCTAAGTTAACAGAGATTGGATCTGATGTTCCTTGGAAACAATGTCCTCTGAAGGTGTTATGTTCTATCTAAAGACCTGTCCCCAATGTCTAATTGAATCTACAGCAAGCAGAGTGTTGACTCAGCAGTACGTGAGGGCCTGTTCAGGGTTCAGGCACAGGTAATCAGAGTGATAACCACACATACGGCGGCTTTTCCAGTCCCCAAACTCCACTGTCACATTGCCCTGCTCTGTCCTCAGTGCAATCAACCCTGTGGAGTGGGTATTACCACCCATGTTTGACAGGTGAGGAAACTGGGGCTCGGAAATGTTAAGAAACTGACCCATGGTCACACAGCAAGAGACAGAACCAGCCTCCAGGTCTGTGTGATTCAGGTGCCCAGCACTTTCCACGGTGCCACACGCCACCTCCCCGTGATTCAAGTAGCACAATCTATCCTCTGACATTTCGAACCCAGAGGCCTTGCAGCTGCACCCGCAGCTGACAGCCCATGCCCATGGCCCAGGCCAGGCAGGGAGCGGTGCTGACATTTGGGCGAGTGGCCCTTTCCCACCCCAGCTCGCAGGCTCCATGAGGGTCCCAGCAGCCTGCTGGCTCTCCAGTGAGTCAGGCAGTGACTCAGGGCCTAGCTCCAGGCGGGAAGAGGAGCCGAGTCAGGGAGCACCAGGCTTCAAAGAGCAGCTGACTCTGGGCCAGGGCCCCTCAGCACCAGGGACACGAGCTCAGGACAGGCTGTCTGGGGGACCCTCCCATGCTATCCTCCCCTTCCCGGGCCTAGCCATCATGACAGCAGCTCCCACCAGCCTGACTCTGATGCTACGCATCCACCATCCCTTTGGGTTCTCAGTGGGGAAGAGAGTCGCCCTCTGCAGGGTCTAGACACGTGAAAGGTCATTTATGGTAGTCACAATGATTGAAGGACACTACTACTACTGAATATGCAAGACAGACAAGACTACAAAGCACTGTCGACCCCCAAATGCCAATGGTGTCCCATTGAGGAGTGCAAGCTTAAGCACTGCCCCAGGCCCCCTCCCACGGAGCACAGGAGGGAGTGAAGTTTCCAGCCAGGAAAGAATCCTAGAGCCTTCAGCCCCTGCCCCACCCACACACACACACCCCATCCCAAGCCCCTAAAGCCCACCCTGAGCTCCCCACGACTGAGTCCCTGCTCCAGGGGCCCCCTATGGACAGCCAAGTCTCCTGGGTCTCTGTTTGTGGAACCCTCCTTGGCCCCTCTCCCATCTGACCCAATTCAGCTATGAAATCTCAGGCCAGCAGCGGCTGCAGCCACCGGGTCCAGAATCCTCCAACTCCTAGGCACACAGCATCACAGCCACCAAGTCTTAGGCTCACACACTCTTTGAAACACAGAATTTTGCAGGCTTTGAATAACAGAAGCTTAGAATTTCAGTGTCGCTGAGGCTTAAATCTTAACTTTGAACCCTTAGACTGTCACAGAAGTTTTGAGTCTGAGTGTCCCAGAGCTGACACCTTTGAAGTTGCTGTGCTTTTGAGTCGCCAAATCTCTGGCCTGAAGAGAGTCCGTATCCCACCAGTTAAGGCTGAGACCTGAATCACCTCTATCCCAGTCCAGCCTCAGCAGCCCTGGCCATGGGGATGCCGTGGGAACCCTCGCCCTGCGCAGCTCCCGGGACTGAAAAGTCCCTCCTGATGGAGGGGGGCTGCTTTCTGCCCCACCCCTTAGACCCAGGGCTGTCTCCAAGACAGACAAGAGGCAGGCCCAGCTCTTCCCAAAACCAGTACTCCTCTCCCTCCTGGGCCAGCCCCACTGTTGTCTCCAACCCCAGGCCACGACCCACATACCCTGAGGGTGGGGGTGAGAGGGGTGGTAAAACCAAGGAGACAGTGGCCCCAAGGACTCTGTTTGCCCAACAGGCCAGAAATATGGAAAACTGGGTGGGTTCCCAGAGGCTGGCTCACTCGGTGGTCAGGGGTCAGGGTGCCTGAGGTCAAGGCAGCCCCCATGGCGTGTGTGGCTAACACTCTGGGCTCCCAGGGCTGGAAGGGGTGATTCGTCTGCCGTCTCCTTTTTAGGTGGAGGTGCTGAGGCTCAGAGAGAGGAGACTGCCCAGGGTCACACACATGGCAGACAGGACTCGACCACCCCCATCTAGGGGCCTCTCCGTGACACTTGGGCAGTAGCCCAGCCAGAGCCCACCAGAGATGCAGCTGGGTCAGACTCCCAGGCCAAGTCATCTGAGCCATGCCCCTGCCTCAAGCCCAGAGCAGTATTGCCCATCCAGACCCCCCAAGGCTCAAAGAGGCAAAGTGACTTACTCATGGTCACACAGCACCCAAGTGACAGAGCCAGAATCAACTCTTGTCATCTCACCCAGGAAAGGCCCCTGAGACATTGTGACATTGTCCCCCTGGTCCTCCTGCCAGCCTTTCTCTTCCTAAAGGCCCAGAACTCCTGTGGCCACCCCCTTCTCAGGCCTGACACTCCTCTGTTCACATGCCACAAGCCCCTGAGGTTTCCCCAGTGCTTTGTATTAAAACTAGCCATGTAGGCTGGGCACAGTGGCTCACACCTGTAATCCCAGCACTTTGGGAGGCCGAGGTGGACGGATCACGAGTCAGGAGTTCGAGACCAGCCTGACCAACATGCTGAAACCCCATCTCTACTAAAAATACAAAAATTGGTAGGGCATGGTGGTGGGCGCCTGTAGTCCCAGCTACTTGGGAGGCTGAGGCAGGACAATTGCTTGAACCTGGGAGGCGGAGGTTGCAGTGAGCCGAGATAGCACCACTGCACTCCAGCCTGGGTGACAGAGCAAGACTCCGTCTAAAAAAAAAAAAAAAAAAAAAAAACTAGCCACATGGATGGTCCCTGCCTCCCTCTTCCCCGGGCACTTCCTGGGATCTCTGCCTCTTTGTCCTCGGTGTCCCAGGGCAGATGTCAGTGAGTGCTGGGTAAACTAATTACCGAGCAGACCCTCTCACCAAGCCTGAGACCCTGTGAGCCATCCCCCAGAAGGAGCGGGGAGGCTCTTAGCCCCCACCCGGCAAGGAACACCCAGTTCTGCATCCCATTCCAGCAGAGACCCACTGGTTTCCAAAAGTTAGGGGGATCCAGGGCCCATGATCACCTCAGCCCCCTACAGAAGGGAAGCCTGGCAGTCCTGCAGCCAGTCTCAACATCCCAGCCTGCATCTGGCATCCCTGGATTCCAGGGCAGGACTCATGCCTGCACCTGACCCACCAGCTCTCCACACCCTGCCCTGTGTGGCCACAAGCACCAGAATCTCAAGCCACATATGGGCATTTTCTGGTGGGCCCCTCAAACCACAAGGCCACCATGGCTTGGGTCCCCAAGCCTCCTCCTCAGTGGTCCCCAGCCCCCACTTAACCCTGCAAGCCAGTGCCACACAGTCCTTCCACAGCACAGATCTCTCCAGCCCCTGCTTCAAATCCTGCCCTTGGAGCACAGTCCCATCCCTCATGCAGCCCCCAAGGCCCTGCAGGGCTCCCGCTGTACCAGCAGCCTCACCTCACTCCTGTCTGCCCCTCAGGGCTCCAACACGGCCTGCAGCTCCTCCCTTCTCCAGGCTTCGTTCCTGCCATGACCTCCTCCTGCCTCCCACTGCCCTCTCTACCCAACCAACGCCTTTCCTTATTGAGGAGTCAGCTCTGGCATTGCCCATGTACACCCAGCAAACACTGCCAGAGCACCCACGATGTGCCAAGCACTGTGCTGGGTGCTAAGGTCCCCATCCCGGTCATCTGACAGTACCCCAGGGGAGGCAGATGTCAGATTCAGAATTGATGTGACAGTTAGATATGAAGTGGAGGAGGAATCCCAGAGGGCTTCCCTGAGGAGGTGATGCTTAAGCTGGGATTTTAAGGATGTAGCAAAGGATTTGGCCAGGTCCAGGGGGAAGGGAAAAGCTTTCCAGACAGAGGGAAGAGCCAGTGAGAAGACTCTGAGGCTCAGAAGAGCACAGGGGGATGCCAAGTGGTGGGAAGTGAGGCTGGGTGGGACATGCAGGCCCTGATGGGCTGGATTAGGACTTTGCTCTGCACCTCCGGGACCATAGCAAATCATGACAGTCTCAAGCAGGGGGGACATGAGCCCACTGGAGGCAGCAAGTGGAGGCAGGAGGCCTTGGAAGAGCCTGCTTGGAGGCACAGCAAGGAGAATGAGTCCTGCCCTGGGTGTTGGGATCGGCTGCCCTGCTGCCCACGCCCACAGTTCCTGATTACGGCTCCCATCCTCTGTATTGTCACGGCCCATCAGGTGGCTCCAGAGTCTGACTGATCTGCATTCCCAGCCCAGTACAGGTCTGGGGCCCACACTCAAGGACTTTCTGAGCCAGCCAGCCACTGGACTGACCCCACAGCCACCAGCAACTTCCAGAACCTTCACATCAGCAGAACACCAGGTCCTCATCCTTTTGAGGTCTCCCCAGACCCACCCTCTGAGCTCGCTCACCACCACCAAGGCCCAGTGGCCTCACCGCAGACCTCAGGTCTCCTAGCCGGAGCAAGGTGTGAGCAACAGGACTCAATCCAGCCCCCCACCCTTCAGCCCCTGCAGGGCCCCAATCAGCCGAGGCTGCGGAGGATATGGGTTGCACACCATCTTGATACACCAGTTCCGGGGGCTGGTGGTCTGTCGCAGGCAGAAGAAGGCAACGGGCGCCAGGTCTGGGTGTGGGACATGAGGATCAGCTCCATCCAGGGGCTCCTCCAGGCCTGGCGGGGAGGATGGGGGGCTCCGGGGTCCGGGCTGCTCCGTGGTGACTCCCGGCTCAGCGGCTGGGGCTGCTGCAGATGAGGAGGGCGGGGAGGCACTCTCAGCCATGTCCACGCTGAGCTGGGAGCCCTGGGGAAGACAGAGAGGGTAGCACGTGGTGGGGACAGGCCTGGTACATGCTCCCCAACTGCCTCTCCACCAATAAGTGGACGGATGCGGCTCTGACAGCCCCACCTGAGCCCCACAGGCCCCTCACCCTCACTCTTGTATGAGGATTACGAAACAGCTGAGGGCCCAGCTGCACCCAACTTGGAATCCACTTCCAAGCTGGGTGATCATGGGGCAAGTCTGCTCACCCTGGCTGATCCTCAGTTTTGGCAAACAAAGATAGTGGGGAGAATAAAGCCTTCTTAGAATATAATTGTGATATTAACTCTTTTTTTGTCTATCAGCAGTTTTCTGTATTTGAAATCTTTCATCATTTAAGAGAAAAAATGTTTAAGTAATTATAGACAATCAAAAAAGAAAGACGGAAGGGAGGGAGAGAAGGAGGGAAGGAACGAAGGAAGGAAGGAAGGGAGGGAGGGAGGGAGGGAGGAAGGAAGGAAGGGATGTTAACTTTTTTACAAGACTAGAGCTATGTATTTATTGCACTATCAAATGTAAAGAAAACTTGCAAGAAAAAAGAGGTGATTGTAAAGACAGACATTATTGCCAGGACAATGCAGGTTACAAAGGCAAAGTCGTGGTGCTGCAGAATCAGAAACTGGGGGAACCCTGGCAAGCCAGGAGGGAATCACAGTTGGCTTCCCTGAGGAAGTGACCCCTGAGCTGAGACCTGCAGCTGAGCCCTTGACCCAGGGACCCCCCCAGCCACTGCCTTACAAGGCTGAGAACCCAGGAATCTTAGAGTCCACCCTCCTTGCCTTACAGATGAAGAAACCCAGGCCCAGAGAAGGGACAGGACAGACATGTAGCGGAGTAACAGCAGAAATAGAATTCCAGTCAAAGGCCAGGCGCGTGACTCACACCTGTAATCCCAGCACTTTGGGAGTCCAAAGTGGGTGGATCACTGAGGTCAGGAGTTTGAGACCAACCTGGCCAACATAGTGAGACCTCATCTGTACTAAAAATACAAAAATTAGCTGGGCGTGGTGGCGCACGCTGTAATCCCAGCTACTCGGGAGGCTGAGGCATGAGAATCACTTGAACCCGGGAGGTGGAGGTTGCAGTGAGCCGAGATCACACCACTGCAGTCCAGCCTGGGCAACAGAGCAAGACTCTGTCACCAAAAAAAAAAAGAAAAAAAAAAAGAAAAGAATTCCAGTCAGAGCCCGCTTCCTGGGTCTGTGGCTCAGGCAGCTGCACAGGGCCCTGTGCTCAGAAGGGCGCTGAACTTGCTTTAGAATTCTGCTGTCACCAACATGAAATTCTTAATTTCTTATCAAGAGGTCCCACATTTTCATTTTGTTCTAGGTGATGCAAATCATCTCGCTGGCTCCGACTCCAACTCAGGGCACTTCTACACCCTGGCCTTGTCTGATGCTCACAACCACCTCAGGAGGACTATTATGCCCATTTGGCAGGTGAAGAAACTGAGGCCAAGAGAACAAAGCGGGTTGTCAAGGCTATGCACCCAGCCAAGTGAAGCACTAGGTGGTGTTCAGAGGCCAGAATCCCAGCGCCAGACCCCCAGGCAGGCTTCATGACAACTGATGGTGCCCTCACTGGCTGAGAGCCTCCACAACCAGTCAATGGCAAGATGGGACAGACAGCCACTCCCAGGGCCTGCGCCTCACCACCTCACCCCAAAGGGTACTAGTCCCTAAAACTTTGTCCACTGGAGTCCCTGGGACCCTAGAACCCCTACAGGGCCAGTCTGGGCCGTGGGATTGAGAGATGGGGTCCACATCCCTGGTGCCCGCCCAGCTGCTGCTGGGCTGTCGACCAAGCCACCTGGAGCTGATGCATTTGGACATTTCTCTGGCTCCTGGGGGCAACAGGCGGGAGTTGGCACCTCCTGCCACTTCCCCTGGCTGGTCAGGGAGACAGAGTTTTCTCCTGAGCTCAGGGCTTTGCTCTTGATTCCAGAAAAGCAGCCACGGGCCTTACATAAGCTCCCAGGCACCTTGGCCTGCCACGTGTCAACCTCCTGGGCTGAAACACACCCTCCCGAGGGTGGCTCCAGCTCTGCCCACCACCGTGCCAGCCTCGGAGCCCACCACTCCCTCCCCTGGCCATTTGCTCTGGCCAGATTGGACCTCCTCAGGTCCTAGGCCCTGTTCCCGCTCTTCCCTCTCACTGGGGCACCTTCCCTTCCCCCAAGGCCCTGTTCTCCCAGGCCCTACTGATTCATTCATTTGTCCAGTGAGCACCTACTATGTGTGGGCACTGTGTGGGCTTCGGGCTATGCTGGGGCACGAGCCAGACTCAGCACCAGCCCCCATTCAGCCCACACTTCCGCAGAGGAAAGAGACACACCGATCAATTAATTTCTTTCTTTCTGCTTTTCCACAACTCTTATCACCATCAAACACGGTGCATAATTTATGTCTTTGTATCTCCATGATTTGGTGTCTGTCTCTCCAGCCTAAGAGAAGCCTGTAAGGGAGGTGTATCCCCTCACTGCTGTATCCCCAGTGCCTGGAATGGTGCCTGGAGCATACTAGGTGCTCAATCAATATTTGTTGACTAAGTGAATAAAAAGTGCTGGGAAGTAAATAAACATGAGGGAAAGGTGGGAGTGGAGACAATCATCTTGCCCTCTCTAAAGGAAGAGATGTTTAAGTGAAAACCAAGAACTGGGAGGCCACAGTCCTGACTGATCTGCTGGAAGAGCACAGGAGGAATAGCACGTGTGAAGGCCAGGGGAATGGGGCCCGCTCGGTGCATTTAAGGAAGGTAAGCGAGGCCGAGCCTCGGGCAGGGAGGCAGATGGAACCAAAGAGTTTGGCAGGGCCCTGGGGGAGAACACAGAGGAGTGTGGGTTTTATCCCAAGTTCAACAGAAGCCACAGGTGGGTTTTAGGCAGGGGAGTGGTGTTCTCTGGTCTGTTTCTAAGCCATCTCTCTAGGGCCTGAAGGGAGAGTGGATGAAGGGGCAGGGGTGGAGCAGGAAGGGCCCGGAGGAGCTGGGCTGGCCTGCCCTTGGCTGCTGGTGAAGACAGGGTGAAGGCAGTGGATTGAGATTTATTCTCCAGGTAAAGCACCTGGTCTTGCATCAACCACAGTGGCACACCTGCAACCCTCTCCCCAGAATTACCGAAGTCCTTCCTGAAACCACACAGGTGGAAAGAGCTCCCCCGGCCTCCGGAACTGCACAAAACTACCCCCTTCCTGCCTCTGGGCTACGTCGCTTGCACTGACTTTATGTTGCTTCTCTTGGCCTGTTTAATGCCGCCACACTGTGCTGCCCTTGTGCTCACACCTCTCCCCTCACTGTGGACTCCCAGAAACCACACCCCTAAGGCCACCACCCCCAACTCTCTCCCCAGTGTCCACCCAGCCTCTACCCTCTGACCTGCTCCTAGCGGCCACCCAGCCTCCACCCTCTGACCTGCTTCCAGTGACCACCCAGCTTCCACCCTCTGACCTGTTCCAGTGACCAGCCAGCCTCCACCCTCAGACCTGCTCCCAGTGACCAGCCAGCCTCCACCCTCAGACCTGCTCCCAGTGACCACCCAGCCTCCACCCTCTGACCTGCTCCCAGTGACCACCCAGACCATCTCCCTCTGACCCGTTCCCAGTGACCACCCAGCCTCCACCCTCAGACTTGCTCCCACTGACCACTCAGCCTCCACCCTCTGACCTGTTCCCAGTGACCACCCAGACCATCTCCCTCTGACCTGTTCCCAGTGACCACCCAGACCATCTCCCTCTGACCTGCTCCCAGTGACCACTCAGCCTCCACCCTCTGACCTGCTCCCAGTGACCACCCAGACCATCTCCCTCTGACCTGCTCCCAGTGACCACCCAGACCATCTCCCTCTGACCTGTTCCCAGTGACCACCCAGACCATCTCCCTCTGACCTGTTCCTTAGCAGCTTCCCAGGCCACTACTCTGACCCACTCCCCATTCCCAAAGCCCCCAAGCCCAGTCCAGAAATCTCTCTTTCCTGTGTCTGTGGCCCATCTCCTATCCCAGGTGCCTGTGTGCCCATGGCTGGAAGCCCTGAGGGGACTGGCAGCTGGGCCTCCCTGGGCTCCAATCTGTCCGCAGTCACAGAGACTAAAGGACTTGCTTTAGGTGACAGCATTGGTGGATTCAAACTCAGGTCCATTAGGTGCCAGAGTCTGAGCTGCCTCCATGTCCCTGTGTCCCCTTCTTCTAGGTGCTCCCAGGGCCTAACCCTGATGCTCCTTCCCCTGAGTAGCCCACCAAGCAGCAGTGTGGCAATTGGGCTGGCCTCCAAGAGCAGGGATAGGAGCAGAAGCCTGCTGTGTCTGGAACACAGACCCCCATTCCTGACTCCATCAGCTTCTTAGAGCCTCAGTTTTTCTCTATAAAGCTCAGCCCTCCTCCAGCCTGCTTCAGCAGGCTCTTGTTAAGAAGCAACATGATGGGCTGCCAGGTGTGGTATCTCACGCCTGTAATCCCAGCACTTTGGGAGGCCGAGGCGAGTAGATCATCTAAGGTCAGGAGTTGGAGACCAGCCTGGCCAACATGGTGAAACCCCATCTCTACTAAGAACACAAAAATAAGCCAGGCGTGATGGCGCACACCTGTAGTCACAGCTACTCGGGAGGCTGAGACAGAAGAATCGCTTGAACCCAGGAGGCAGAGGTTGCAGTGAGCCACAATCGCACCAGTGCACTCCAGCCTGGGTGACAGAGCAAGACTCCATCTCAAAAAAAAAATAGAAGCAACATGATGTAAATGGGGAGGCACTCTGGTGGATGGCTGAGCATGCACTGGTCCAGCTGTGTCATCCCCAGGGGCTGCTACCCCAGCCCATTCTCTGCCATCACCATCACCACCACCACCACCACCATCACCAACACCAGCACCATCATCATCACCACCACCACCATCACCACCACCATTATCATTATCACCATCTCTGCCATCACCACCACCATCATCACCACCACCACCATCACCATCACCACCTCCACCATCACCACCACCAACACCATTATCATTATCACCATCTCTGCCATCACCACCACCATCATCATCACTACCACCATCACCATCACCACCTCCACCATCACCACCACCATCACCAACACCATCATCATCACCACCTCCACCATCACCACCACCATTATCATTATCACCATCTCTGCCATCACCACCACCATCATCATCACTACCACCATCACCACCTCCACCATCACCACCACCATCACCAACACCAACACTAGCATCATCATCACCACCACCATCATCACCACCATCAATATCACCATCATTGTCCTCACCACCAACATGATCATCATCACCACCACCACCATCACCATCACCACCTCCACCATTACCACCACTGCCACCATCACCATAACCAAAACCATCATCACCACCACCATGACCATCATCATCATCATCACTATCACCACCGTTACCCTTACCACCACGATGACCATCAACACCATCATCACCACCACCAACACCATCATCATCACCATCACCACCATCATCACCACCATCATCACCAACACCGTCATCATCACCATCATCACCAACACCAACATCATCACCACCATCATCACCGTCACCAACACCGTCATCATCACCATCATCAACACCACCATCACCATCACCAACACCATCATCACCAACACCATCATCACCATCACCAACACCATCATCATCACCAACATCACCATCACTAACACCATCACTTCCATCATCACCACCACCATCACCATTATCACCACGATCACCACCATGACCCCATCAAGCAATGGCCAACAGGCTCTCTATGCATCAACTGTGTCCATTTTTACCACAACTCCATGGCATACAGACCATTCTCATTCTTACTTCATGGAGAGGGAGACAGGGGAACAGGGAAGTACAGCCATGACCATAGTCAGCCAGCTGGTACTGGGCAGTTAGTGTCCCAGTTCTGGTCTGCTTATTCCCGAGCCCAAGCACTGAACCATTCCAGGCACCAACCTGGGATGGGAATGGTGCCCTGGAACCAGGCCTCCCCAAGCTGAGTCATCAGACAGTGGCAATACAGCTGCTGGTCCAGCCAAGATGCCCAAGCAAGATGCCCAAGTCTTCCCAAGGCAGTGGGGAAACCTGCCTCCCAGAATCTTCCAGCCAGCACTCTAGAGCCCTGGGAGTGCAGTGTCAGGATGTCCTGTGTCTTCAGAGCTCAGAGCCCTGGTGGAGGAAGACCTGAGGCCTGCCCTGGTCGCCTTGTATGTGTGTGCATGTGTATGTATGTGTGTGCACGTGTGTTTTCATACAGGGAGGCAACTTGTTTATCCTTTTGTCAACAACCACACACTACTAGAAGAACAAGCAACAAATTCGTTCAGGAAATACTAGAATCCAGGAATTTCAGACTATGTTAGAATCACCCAGAACTTCGGAGGCCCAAAATATTAACTACAATCACCCTGAATCTATAGTGTGGGTTTCAAAGCACAGGCAGTGGAAGCTGAGACCTGTATTCGGGTCCAGACACCAATCCACCTTGGCACACAACTCAGCCTGGCAGGTGCGCACAGCTACCCTGTCTATAAAACGAGGAGACGACTGCACCATGGCAGGGCTGCTGTGCAGACAAGCTAGGGTAGCACCACTGAGCACTAGGCAGGTGCACAGCGAGACCCTCGACAGTTGCCCATCCTTGTTAGTATCCTCAGCCATGCAGTTCCAGACTCCTGAACCCCAGGGGTCCCAGAAACACTGTCTGGTTTTAAACTCTCATTGCTTCCAGGTCTTCAAACAGGGAATCTCTGAAAAGAATGAGACCCGGAAGGTGACCTAATCCAACACCATACACACTCACAAGCACAAAAATCACATAGTCACACTCACACACCTACAATCACATGCTCCATACCACACTCACACACAATCACACACAGACATACACACATAACACACACTTGCAGACACAACCTCACACACACAGACATATGCACACACATGTAGACACACACAGACACACAATCGCACACATGGCACATGGGTACACCCGCATGCACTCATACAGACACACAGACACATAATCACATACACAGACACACGATTACACACACATACATAACACACACAGAAACACAATCACACACATGCAGACATACGCACATAACACAGACACACACACACAATCACACACATGACACATGGGTACACCAGCATGCACTCGCACAGACACACACACTCACAGACACACAATTACACACACAGACATACACAGAAACACAATTACACAGTTACACACATCAACACACATGCAGACACACAATCACACATGGCACATGGGTACACCAGCATGCACTCACACAGACACACAATCACACACACAGGCATACACAGACACACAATTACACACACAGACATACACACATAACAGACACACACAGACACACACACACACAGACATTCACACACAACACACATTCACACAGACACATAACCACACATGGCACATAGATACACGAGTACCCATTCACACAGAAACACACACAGACACACAATCACACACAGACGTACACACATAACACACACTCACACACACAACCACACACGGTACATAGATACACCAGCACCCACTCACGCAGACGCACACACTCCCATACACACAATCACACATGCAGACATATACACACTCACACACACTCACAGACACATACATACACAATCACAGACACATACATATGCACACAATCACACAGATACACTCACATAACATACACTCACACTGACACACAGACATGCATGCACACAAAGATATACAGGCACACACAATCACACACACAACATACAATCACAAAGACATATACTCACAGACATACATACACGCAATTACACACACTCACACATAAACACACAAAACACCCATTTACAGGCACACACATAACTCACATAGACACACTCACATACAATCACACACTTACCCAGACACATAGATATGCACACAATCACACAGATCACATACACTCACACTGACACATATGCACACACAGAATACACAGACACATACACACAATCACACACACATAGACACAACAGCCACTCACACATACAAACCAATGCAGAGCCTGCATCTGATGATCTGCAGAAAAGCCTTTGTGAGACTGCAGGAAGCCTGCCTTCCAGAATCTTCCAGCCAGCGTCCCAGAGCCCCTGGAACCCTCTATCTGCTCCCTCTTCCGCATGACAGCCCTGCAGACGCATGACGACAGCCCGCCCACCCCTGAGCCTCATCTGCCCCAGGCCTCTTGTCACCAGCTCCCTCAACCATTCCTTGGGTGACAATTTC
This sequence comes from Symphalangus syndactylus, assembly GCF_028878055.3. Taxonomy (NCBI): domain Eukaryota; kingdom Metazoa; phylum Chordata; class Mammalia; order Primates; family Hylobatidae; genus Symphalangus; species Symphalangus syndactylus. Next base: position 20,226,806 of record NC_072440.2, read on the forward strand.
CACATCGTATGCCTCCCTGGGACCCCCTCCGCAGTCACGCTCACTCAAGTCTGTGCCCTTTCCTCTGCATGGGCAGGACTGGATTTGCCCCCAAGCCACCCGGAGCACAACAGACAGGTTACCTGCCTGATTCTGGCCTTTCTTGATGCAAACTGGGAGCATCAGGGCCCAGCTGGCACCCCAGTCCTACTGCAACACCTGTGGGGCATGTGGTCCCCTGATCCCCTCAGATCTTCTTCAGAGAAGCTGAGCCAAGCCAGAGCTCCTCAGCCTAAAGACGAAAGGCTGAAGTGCGGCCCCCCCTCCTCGATTGCATGACCTGTCACAAAACTTGCTCTGGTCTGGTCAGCTGAGCCTGCCCACATCTTATAGTCATTCACCTCAGACCTGTCACAAAAATGAACAGCTAGCCCTCCCAGTTCTGTAGCCTATTGAGTGGGTTCAGTCAGCAACTCTTCCCGTGATGGCCAACGAGAATCAAAGCTGACATTATCTGTGAATACTCACTATATGCCAGGCACAGAGTAAGCTTTTGAGAAGTGCTTTTGCTCTGTCCACTTTATAGGTGAGGAAACTGAGGCACTGGAAGGTTAAAGGATCTTCCCAAGGTCAAAAGCTACTTAGTAAAAGAGCTGGGGTTTGGATCTGGGCAGTCCAGCTCCAGGTCACCAGTTAAAGGGTTGTCCGGGCCAGACTGTGGACAAGAGGTAGCAGCCTACCCGCCCCCCCCCACCCCCTGCACCTGCCCACGTGTCTGTCACCAGGCATTGCCATTTGTTTGTTTTCAGCCAGCTCTCGGCCTTATGACAAGTGCGGCAAGCAAGGCTGTGTCGGAACCTCCACCAGTGTGTTTGAACATCTCCCAGCAGGCGCTTCTGCTGATCAGTTTTTACTCACTCTGCAGTAATTAGGGCCTTGGGTCTTACTTCAGCTAGCAAATCAGGGTGAACATGGTCCCTGATGGGAGGGAGGGGTGGCCAGCAGGAAGAGCACTGGATCAGGAGTCCCAGGACTCAAGGACCAGCTCTGCCCTCCCCACATCGCATGGTCTCCCCAAGCTTCATTTCCTTTTGTATAAAATGCAGAAGACGATGCCTTTTCTGCTGTGAAAACCAGATAGCAAATAGGGAAAAACATTTGGAAAGCAACTTCATGAAAGAAAAGACAGCTTCCTTGTACGAGGCGCCATGCTAGGTGCTGCAGAAACACGTCTGAGCCGCACAAAAATCCTTTCAGGTGGAAAGTATTATCCCAGTTTTATAAGAAGCGGGTGCTCCTGTGATGCTAGGTGACCTGATCCTCTTGCCATGGTTATGGACTCGCTCTTCTCTACCCTAGCTGGGACAGAGCTTAGGCCCCTCCCAAAAGGGGCCTAAGACCCTAGAACAACAGAGGGCCGGATGCAGCCCCCGCTGCTCAACAGGGTAGGGCAGGCAGCAAGACCCTAATGCTCCTCTACATGCACCGTTAGCCAGACCGCTCTGGCCAGAGTCCAGGAGAAGGGGGCAGTGGGCAGAGGCAGACCTCGGAGATGAAGGGGAAAGTTCTGGGAGGCAGGGCCGGGTCTGCACTGAACCTGGCCCTGAAGAGCCCACGGCCTCCACAGAACCTCCACCCTCAAGATACCACGTCCTTCTCGTCCTCTCCTGCTCAAGGAGCCCCAAAAGCACCCAGCTCTTTCGCAACGGTGTCCAAACATGCCATGCTAAATCCTCTGTGATCTGCACCCCTCATCTATCAATACAGTCTGGGTTCTCCAATCCGAGAGCACGAGTGGAAACCAGGACTCGTGGCCATGTCCCCACAAAGCACCTGGCAGGGGAGGCCAGATCCTCTCACAGGCACAGCAGCTCCAAAAGGGCAGGTTTTGTCTGTTCCCTTCCCGTTCACTGCTGTGTCCCCCAGTGACCAGAACAGGCCTTAGAACACAGTACGTGAAGAATAAATATTAGAGAGAAAGAGAGAAAAGGAAATCAGAAAATCCAATTTGTTTTCTTCCCTCTGTAGACTGGCAGCCACGGTGGGGGACAGACTCAATCCACATCTTCCTGGATATCAGGATCCACAGATCCATGGACCCATGGATCCACCATCCACAGATTCACAGACACATACACCCACAGCTCCATAGATCCCTGGACCCACAGACCCACAGACCTGCACACTCACACTCCCACAGATCCACAGACCACGCACCCACAGTGTACAGGGCACACACAGCTCCCTGGGCTCTGAGATCCACAGACCACGCACCCACAGTATGTAGGGCACACACGGCTCCCTGGGCTCTTTGAGCCCCCAGGCCAGACCTGGGACTCCAGGGGCACAAGAGTAGACTGAGGGCATTAAGGCTGGGGCATGTCCTAGGAACATATGGGAAGAAAACATTCTGCGGCAAAGAACAGGAGGTAGGGAAGGGGTTGGAAAGGAGAAGTGGGGACAGGAGGACAGGCAAGGAAGAGGAGCAGGAGCAGGGGAAGAGCTGGCTACAGAGGTGAAGGGATGGAGGGGAGAGCACCCTGCTCTCCCTGCAGCCCAGAGGGGTCTCTCTAGACCCCATGCCCAGCCCAGCATCCCTTCTTTCCAGACAGCATTTGACACCACAAGCAGCGGGGCTGAGGAATCAAGAGAAGTCAGCTGCCGAAGTGGAGACAGCCATGGATCAAGGAGCCACACAGGAGCCTGTTTGGTTACCTTGGAAAGTGCTAGGAACTGCAGGGTGGCGGGAGCCCCGCCAGCATGGGGGAGGGACAGAGTGGTGCCCAGAAACAGACTGGCCTAAGAGCCCCTTCCTTGGGGCTGAGGCCCAGGGCAGCCACACTTGGGGTGTGGGGTGAAAGTGGCAGAGAGGGCCACGGAGGGAGCATGATGAAGGAGACTGGGGGAGGGGAGTCAGAGGTGGTGACCCCCGTGGGCTCAGGGCGGGGAACTGGGTCCAGAACCACAGAGAGGCTGCAGTCCCCCAAATTGCTCCCAGCTTGGCTGTGGGCTCAGGAAGATGTCTGGAGCAGAGAGAGGGTGAGAGAGGGTGGGGTTCTCACGGCACCCCCCACCCCTACCTGACCACTCAAGGTCAAGGGGAGGCCGCAGGGACCAGAGGACAGCCTGGCGCCCCCTGGTGGGCCTGGAAGATGCCCTCTCAGCCCCAGCTTTCTCAGGAGGGCTTGGAATGGGGGCGAGGGGAGGGGAGGGGCATGCAGGATGAGGAGGAAGGAATGCGGAACAAGCAGGCAGAGAACTTTGGTCAAAGGAAGGGGAAGGGGCCTCCAGCCAGGCCAGCAGCCCCTTCCCCAAGCCTCCCATTGTGAGCCCTGGGGCAGGCACAGCAGCTCTGCGCAGCTAGGAAGAGAGCGTGGAGGGCACGGTGTGGTGACCAGGCCCTCTGGGGTTGTGGGCAGATTCATGGGTTTGGTGCCAGGCCAACTCAACAGCCTCCAGGCACACTCCTTCATTTTCCTCTTCCTCCCCCTGCTGCAGCCCCAGACCTGGTCCCTGCTCAGTGTCACCCTGTCCTGTCCTGACCTGTCACCCACTGCTGTCCCCTCCCTCTGTCTCTGTGTTGACAGTGGAGGCGGGAAGGGAACAGGGAGGTCTCTAGACTCCCAGCCCAGTCCCCAGCCCAGCCCTGGATCCTGAAGCCTGAACAGAAAGTTTGTCCTGAAGGGTGGACAAGAGTTCCGGAAGCGAGTCCTTAGGGCTAAGAGGAGCCACAGATCCAAGAGGTGACCAGGTGCCAGCAGGGTCTGAGGACGGGGTGCAGGGAGGTAGGCCCACACCCTGGGCCAAACCCTTCCCCTGGACTGGGCCACAGACCCACGCCCCTGTTCACACAGCATCCTAGCCCCTAGGTGGTGCCAGCGTCTGCGGGGTGAATCCTCCAGGCAGTGAGAGACAGAGGACGAACTGGCCACTGCCTGGGCCAATCTGAGTGCTCCAACGAGGACTCTCCTTGCATGGTGATCAGACCCCGGCACACCACACACGCCAGACACGCAGGCCCACTCCAGCACTCACTCATTCTCTCTCTCTCTCACACACACACACACACAAACACACACACACACCTGGACCCAGGATACAGACCCTCAGGATGAGAATATAGCTCAGAGGTCTTCTCAGACCCCAATCTCATCCTCAGATCAGGAGCCCCCAGGGCCCTGACAGGGAAGAAAGACACTAGCAGAGGGACTGACTGAGGCCTCAGCCTGGGCCCCACCACAGCCCCCTCCCCCAGGCACCATGACTTCCCCCAAAAGAGGCCTCCCCACCACTGCCAAGCCCCCTAGTCCCCCACAGCTCCCCCACAACACCACCCAGTAGGCAATTAGCACCCAATCATCATGAGCACTCATTACATAACACCTCCAGCCGGCCGAGGGTCCCTTACACCCCTACAGCCCCGGCTCGGACCCTGGCCTGGCTTCATGCAGCGAGGCCTCCGCCCCGCTGGGGTGCCAGCCAAAGAGGGGGTCTCCGCCACCCCCGCCTCCAGGAAAGTTAAACCCTGCCCGGGATTCCCCCATCCAGTGCCCCCCGCCGCCGCGCTCCCAGGCCAGCGCTCCCAGCTCAGCCCGCCGGACACGGGCACCAGCTCTGGCCCAGCTGCCCGCAGAGCCGCAGCCGCGGAGGGGCGGCCGGACCCGCGGACAGCCCGGGCCCCGGCCGGCAGCCTGACTTGTTGAATAAATTTCTGCAGCGCTGGCTCAGCTGGCTTCAGTATTGGCACCGAGAGAACTTTCGTGGCCTTGGAGAGGAGACCGGTCAAAGTTTCCCGTCCTTCCTCCCAAGGCATGGCCCCGAAGGCGCGGAATGGGGGGCTCACCTGACGGGTACGCGCGGGTGGGGAGGATCGGTCCCCAGAAATAAATAAATAAACGCCCCAGTGAAGAGAGAAGCCAACGCGCCAAGAAACTGGCATCGAAGCGGAGCCCTCCCTTCCTTCCCCCCACCCACCCAGCCCCCACCTACCTTGGCATGGACGTGGCCCGGCCGCGGGGGGTCGTCCAGGTTAGAGACGCGGGGACAACGCGTCCCCACCCGAAGCCGGCGATCGAGAGGGACCCCCAGCCCCGCCAGCCGACCCCCCGCCAATTCAGGATCAGCTGAGCCCCCGGGGCGCGGGGGGCGGCGGGCGGGGGGCGGCGGGCCCGGGGGCCCGGGCCATGGCGGGAGGAGGCGGCGGCGGGCGGGAGGGACTGCGAGGCTCTGGGCTGGCGGCGGGCGGGAGCGCGGCGCTCCGGGCCGGGGCGGGGGCGCGGGTGCTGCAGGGACAGAGCAGCGGGGCAAGTGCCGGGGAGACACCAGCGCGGCGGGGAGCGCGGGTCTGAGGCCGGTCTCTCGCCCGCCTCGGCTCTGCTCGCGCCTCCGGCTCCGGGCTCGAAGCGCGGGGTCTGCGCGCGGCGGGGGCTGCGGAGGAGCCCGAGCGCCTGGCGGTGCGGGTACGTGCGGCGGCGGCGAGACCGAGCCGCGCCGCGTGCGAGGAAAAGCCGTCCTTATACTGACACCAAATGTCTTCGGGGAAAGCTGCAGGCGCGGGACGCTGGAGGGGGGAGGCGTGGAGGCGACAGACAGACTGACGGCGGCGGCTGGTGAGCTCCCACCCCTCCCCAGGGGGTAGGAAGCCCCCAGCCCGCGGCCAGCTCCTTAAAATCCAAGTTCGTGCCTGGGGGAGGGTCCTGACCCCTCAGCATGGGGGCTGCGTCATGAGTAAAAAGAGGTGGGGGGGCATTACTGACCACCCCCGTGTCCCAGGTGCCTGCTCTGCCACATTCCACCCTGGCCTCTCACTGAGATCCAGGTCGGGGGTGTTCACCCCACTGCCCCGGTGAGGGGTCACCCACCTAAGACCCCAGCTCTTAAACGGTAGAGCTGAGCTAGAACCCAGCTCTAAAGGTCGCTCCACCTCCCAGGCTGCCTCCGCACTTCTCATTCACACCCCTGCTTCTTCCCACGCTCTAGGCTTGGCTGAAAGGCCACCTCCTCCAGGAAGGCTTCCCAGAGGGCCCCCAGGTGGAACAGATGCCTCTATCCAGCTGCAAAGGCTTCAGTCTCACCACTTACCAAGACCCTGTCACACATGGGATTCCCCCAATCCCACGCTCCTCGGGCCTGTCTCTCTTCCTCTCTCACCCAAGGGCTGTAGATTGGGGAGAGGGAGTATTCAAGGTTATAACCGCCTTTTATTTGTTCATTTGCATCCAGCCAAACAAATTAAAAGCATCAAGACTCTCCCCAATGCAGGCCAAATGGTCTACTCACTGCCTCACAACTCAGGAAGCATTTAGTGAGCACCTGCTGCGTGCTAGGCACCTCTTTAAGAAACCACCTGGAGTTCCACCCTTTTGCCCCCATTTTACCCACGAAGAAACTGAGGCCAGAGATGAGCTGCCTGGCCAAGGTTACTCCGCTGGGAAGCAGCAGCCCCCGGTACGAGTCCAGTGCTCCCAACCCCTGCCCAGATGTTGTCACACTGGGCTGCCCAGCGCAACCCTCTCCACCTCTTTGGAGAATGTGTGGTGAGGGGCACCAGGGGGATGCTGAGGGCTGCCCTGGGCCACTGGTGGCCCCACCAGATCCTGGCAGATAGTCACAGCTTTAGAGAAAGGTACACTCAGGTTTGATCCCAGCTCTGCTGCTTCCTGACTGAGGATGGGAAGCAAAGCCCCTTAACATCTCTGAGTCTCAGGTGCCTCATCTGTGAAATGGGGATAAGGGTTCACACTTTGCAGGATGCAAACCATCTTTAAAGGGCTTAGCACAGTGTCTGACACATAATAGGTGTCCAATAAATATTCATCCCTTTCTAGCTTTTAATCTGTCTAAGGAGACAAGACAAGCCTTTGTCTCCAGACTACAAGGCAAGGTCGTCTAAGCACACACGGGCTGAGAGGTGTCTTACAGGTGTGAATTCAGCAAGCCAGACAGCCCTGCAGGTGGGACGGATTTATATCAGATCAGAGTGGGCTTCAGATCAGGAGTCTTCAGCGAAGCCTCATCAAAGGCAAGAGACTTGAACTGAGCCTTGAAAGTTTGTACAGGATTGAGATAAGAAGAGAGAAGGTGGGTAGAGAAATGGCATCAAGGAGGGAGAATGCATGGAGGCAGGAACAAGGTAGCATGGCAGGCACTCCATGCCCCGAGCAGCTGAATGCACAGTTAGAAAGCCGCAGGCCTGGAGGGTGAAAGAAATCAGGTGGCAAGCTGGGGAAAAAATACCAACCATCGCTGACTCCTTCCCATGCTCCTCCAGGGAAATTTTCATAAAGTAAAGTTCAGAAGACTGGACAGGGCCCTGAGAAGCCACCAGACAGTGAATTCTCAGGTCTGGGTCTTCCGAAGTGGCCAACCTGTTCCTGCTTGTACACCTGAGGTGACATGGATCTCACCACCTCCTGGGGCAGCTCCTCTGCTCTCTGGGTATTTCTGATTATTCAAAGCTCTTTTATAGGTTTGAGCAGAAAACTGCTACCCGTCGTGATCCGGGTCCCTTCCTTGTCTTGACAGGACTAACACTCCCACCTCAGCCTCCTTCAAGCATCTATACTAGCAGAAAGTCCTGTTTTATATCTAACCTTATGTTTCTTTTTTCTTTGTTTCTATTTTTTTTTTTTTTTTTTTTTTTTTTTTGAGACAAGATCTCACTCTGTTGCCCAGGCTGGAGTGTAGTGGCTCAATCTCGGCTCATTGCAGCCTCGACTTCCCAGGCTCCAGTGATCCTCCCACCTCAACCTCCCGAGTAGCTGGGAACACAGGCACACATCACCACACCTAGCTAATTTTTTGTACTTTTTGTAGAGACGGGGTTTCATCATGTTGCTCAGGCTGGTCTCGAACTCCTGGGCTCGAGCGATCTGCCCACCTCAGCCTCCCAAAGTGTTAGGATTACAGATGTGAGCCACCATGCCTGGCCCATGCTTTATGTTTCGACTAAAACCCTAGACCAGGCATGGTGGCTCACACTTGTAATCCCAGCACTTTGGGAGGCTGAGGTGGGTGGATCATCTGAGGTCAGGAGTTCAAGACCAGCCTGGCGAACATGGTGAAGCCCTGTCTCTACTAAAAATACAAAAATTAGACTGGCATGGTGGCAAACGCCTGTAGTGCCAGCTACTCGGGAGGCTGAGGCAGGAAAATCGCTTGAACCCAGGAGGCGGAGGTTGCAGTGAGCTGAGATCATGCCACTGCACTCCAGCCTGGGTGACAGAGTGAGGCTCCATCTCAAAAAAAAAAAAAAAAAAAAAAAAAACTTAGTTGTCCATTCTGTCACTATTCTGCCCACCCCATTATCCACCCAGGATAGGGAGTGGGTTATGTGGATATGAGGGATGACCCTGAAGCCTACTGGGGCTGAGAGTACCACTCCATGTCTCAGCAAGAAGCAAGACTGGGGAGGTCCCTCCTGAGGGCCCTTGCTGACTGCAGGAGCTTCATCCATTCATTACTGCTATTTATGTTGTGCCTGGTAATTGCAGAAGGCTGCATCAGCCACACATATTTGTTGGTCCTACCATGCCCTGGGAGTAGGGCTGTCAGGCCACTACCAGAGGGTGGACGAGGTAGACCCCAGCCTGGAGCCCCCTAATGCACCCACCTGACAAATGAACCAGGCTCCCTACCAGCTCCCTAGACCAGGAATCCCCTGAGCTCTTCCAGGGACAAAGCCCAGCCAGGCTCTTCCTCGCTGCTGCAGCAGCTGCTGGGCCCAGGCTCACCTCCACCCCCTAGAACTTTCTTGCAATTGTAGTGGCTGGACAGAAAGGGATCATCTGTCCATGGGGACAAATAAACAAGAGGGGCTGAAGGAAACTGGGGCAGAATTCCTGCCCTATGACATGAAATGAGGTCCCCTCCAGGCCTAAAGATCTTAATAGCACAGGGACAAAGATTCCAGTATGCTCAGAATTCACACTGATTTGTTTCTCAAATGCTCGCAGATCCTTTATCTGTGCCAGGCCCTGGTCTAAGCACTTGACAAAAATTAACCCCCTTAATTCTTACCATAATCTTGTAAAATCAGGCCAGGTGTGGTGGCTCACACCTGTAACCCCAGCACTTTGGAAGGCCCAGGTGGGTGGATCACTTGAGGTCAGGAGTTCAAGACCAGCCTGGCCAACATGGCGAAACCCCATCTCTACCAAAAAATACAAAAACTAGCCAGGCATTGTGGCATGCACCTGTAGTCCCAGCTACTCAGGAGGCTGAGGCAGGAGAATCACTTGAACCCAGGAGGCAGAGGTTGCAGTGAGCCGAGATTGTGCCACTGCACTCCAGCACTCTGGATGACAGAGCGAGACTCCATCTCAAAAAAAAAAAAAAAAAAAAGAAAAAGAAAAAAAAAGTCTTGTAAAATCATTGCTACCATTTTACAGGTGAGAAAACATTGGCACAGAGAGGTTAGGTAACTTGCTCAAGGTCACACAGCTAATAAATGGCAGAGCTGGGATTCCAGTTCAGGGGGTCTGTGCTCTTAACTAGGATCCTACGTTCTAAGACTCAAAAGCTCTAAGATTCCAGGTTTCCAGGATCCCAAACTGACAGAGTGGCTCCACCTACTAAAGGAGGAAGGGAACTGGCCTGACTTACCCTCCCTCCATGGGCCACCCCACAGTGGAGCACATTCCTCTGGGACATGGAGAGGGGCCTCTCTCACCAGCCCTGCTCAGGCCCCAGAATCCCAGTCATGCTGCAAGCAGTGATGAGGCCTGAACACCTAAGAACCAGGCTGAGACAGGAGCACTGGGCCCCAAATGTCCCTGGCCTGGGAGCAGTCCACCATGATAGGAGAAAAGCAATGGCAGAATGCAAGCTTCAACAGTCCAAAAGCATCTGTTAATCACCTCTGCGTACCAGGCCTGTGCCATGGCTGGAGGACATTACGGGATGGAAAATTCTGGAAGTGCTGACTGTGGGTGAAACAGGGAGGAGATTTGGAATGAGACCCTTGGGAGGATGAGCCAGACGCTGGGCTTCCCATATGTGATGCGGCAGGCTGAACCCCAGCACCTGTGGGCACTTTGATGGGTTTGAAGAGGCCAAGATGGACCCAGAGCCCAGTCTGGAAGGTAGTGGCTGGATTGTTCTGCAACATAAAGAGAGAAGAACCAGAAGGTCCAGAGAGAAAAGAGTGGAGAGGGAAGGGAAAGGAGAGAAGAGATTGCAAGATGGAGGAGACCAGGGACACGCAGACGGGGACGCACCTGGGGGGATCCCCCAGTAGTGGGGGGACTTCGATTTGAAGTGGTTTGCATGGCTGCAGTGTCAGTGTCCCTCCCCTGCCAAGTCCCCAGGAACATCTGCTGGACCCACAGGGGTACTCAGTGTGTGGATATCAAGAATGGAGCCGAGCTCCCCCTCAGTGCTGACATGAACAAGAACAGCCCTGGGCATGTCACCCAGTCCATCCCCAACTGCACTAAGCCAGCAGAAACAAAAGGTCAAAGCCAGAGGGGTCCAGGAGAACACTGGCAGCCCCCCAAGATTGCTGCATCCCTGGGAATCTGGGCAGGAAGTGTGGGGGTGGAGCTGGCTTATCTAGCGAAGGAGCAGGGAGCCCCTGGGCCCGGCTGCAGGTGTCCACTTCATCCATTAACCCCCAGCAGTCCTAGGTGACAGGGATCATGCAGCTTCACTTACACTCGGGAGAACCAGAATCCGGAGAAATTAAGTAAATTGCCCAGAGTCACATAGCCAATGAGCAGCATAAACAGGATTCTATGCCAGAGTGCGTGTGTGTGCACGTGTGTGTGTGTGTGTGTGTGTGTGTGTGTGTGTGTGAGAGAGAGAGAGAGAGAGAATGGTCTATCTGCCCAGGACAAAAGCCTGGAGTGGTGGCAGAGCATAGCTGGGGAAAGACCCCAGGAACCTCAAGTTCCTGCCAGGTGGGAGGTCCCTGACTCTCAACCAAAACAGGTAGCTGATGCCTGAGGAGCTTCCTGGATGGGGCTCAGAGAATCCAGTCTCTACTAACAATACAGAAATTAGCCAGGCGTGGCAGCGTGCACCTGTAATCCTAGCTACTGGGGAGGCTGAGGCAGGAGAATTGCTTGAACCCGGGAGGCGGAGTTTGCAGTGAGCCAAGATCGCACCACTGTACTCCAGCCTGGGCAATAGAGCGAGACTCCATGTCAAAAAAGGAAAAAAGAAAAGAAATTGAGTTCAAGAGAGCTGGTGTGACAACAGTTACACGCCAGGCCATCACTCAGTGATGTTTATTGACCACCTACTAAGTGCCATGTGTCAGGTATACAGAAACAGATGAACCCCAGCCCTGTGGGGAGAAGCCACATCTAGACAACCTGGATTTAAGCTTGGAAGAAAGGAGCTGGGAGCCCCCAGGAGGAAACGATATTTTCTGGGGTCAGACCAGGAGGGCCAAAGAAGGGTTCACAAAAAGAGAGACAGTGAAGGCCTGGAAGGGACAACAGGCAGTGGGCAGATCTGAGTTTTCCTGGCCAAGTATTGGAGGAAGGGCATCTCAGGCCAAGGGACAGCAGGAGCAAAGGCCCGGAGAGCATCAGGTTAAAAAGGACATGGGGGTCTGGGCGCAGTGGCTCACCCCCGTAATCCCAGCACTTTGGGAGGCTGAGGCAGGTGGATCACCTGAGGTCAGGAGTTCAAGACCAGCCTGGCCAGCTTGGTGAAACCCTGTCTCTACTAAAAATACAAAAATTAGTCAGGCAGGGTGGCAGGTGCCTGTAATCCCAGCTACTCAGGAGGCTGAGGCAGGAGAATCTCTTGAACCCGGGAGGCGGCAACCTAGGTTGCAGTGAGCTGAGATCGTGCCATTGCACTCTAGCCTGGGTGACAGAGCAAGACTCTATCACAAAAAAAAAAAAAAGAAAAGAAAAGAAAGAAAAGAAAATGACACTGGGGGAAGAGGTGGAGGAGGGACCGGAAAGCCCAGCTTAGGAGCGACGGAGCCAGAGAGGAGAGTAGACGACGAAAACAGGAGAAATCGCCTTGGGGTGCAGGGGGTGGGGACCCTCTGCCCCTGCTGGCTTCTGTCCGCCTCTGTCTCTGTCTCTTTGGGCATCTCTCTCCCGCTTCCTGTTTCCCTTGCCTGGCTCCCTTCCTCCTTGGCTGTTTCTCTGTCTTACCCTTTCTCTGGTTCTCTCCATGCCCCTCTGTCTCTCTATCTCCCTAACTTCCTGTCTGTCTCTTGCTCTCCCGTCTCCCCGCTGTGTGTGTATGTACATCTCTCACGCATGTGTGCCCTCACACTCTTCCTTTCTGCCGCTCCTGCTGCTTGGAGATAGAATAATAGAGCAGGCAACTATCCTTTTTATCCTCAGCTGGACAAAGTCCCGGCACCCGGGCAGTCAGGCTTCCAGGCAAACACCCTCAATGTCACCATCAAGGACAGACAATGAGGCCTGTGCGGTGGGAGTGGGTCTCAGGCTGGAGGCGCTGTAGTTGACCAGGTCATTACTGTAAGCCTGGGCCCTGCCCTGTGGTCTTTCAAGCCTTGATGGCTTAGGATGGGCATTTGAGGGAGCAGGTAAGATTTGCCCAGAGGCAGAAGAGGCAGCCTTAGCCTCCCAGGGCACTTGAATTCCACCGTCAGTGCTACAGTGCTTTCTTGCAAGGTTTTGATCATTGTTAAAACCAGAACCTCCTGGAAAGGATTATTCAGTCCAGTTCGCCAGCTGAGGCAGTTCTATGCCTTCGCCAGATGTGGGTTTTGGAGAATATTCAGCAGCCCTGCCCTCAGTTCGGCTGTGGTCTTATGGGGGTAGAAAAGGCTATCAACAGAGTGAGACCTCATCTCTAAAAAAAGAAAAAAAAAACTAAAAAGCTTGCCCTCATTGCTATATGGAATAGACTGGGAGAAAGGTGTCATTCTGGAGCAAAAAGGCTGTGCAGGTTCCTTGGTTCCTGAAACAAAGGGCCCTGACACCTGCACCCACCTACCCAGCTGAGGACCCAGATATTTCTCCAGGCTGGCTGAGCAGAGCCTGGGGCTCCAGCTGTCCTGCCAGCCACCAGGCGCCTCTCTCAGCTCCTCCCGTCCATCTCTCATCTCTCACACACTCTCACACACTCTCTCCCTTTCATAAAACCTTTCCAGGAATCCCCTAGTGGAGGGCAGACGCAGGCCACAGTGGGGGATGTTAGGGAGGGATGGAGGAGGCAGATGCACACTCTCCGAGGGGGAGCTCCCTGCAAGGAGTGCCTTTGAAGATGTGCCCTGAACATGGGCGTGGCCATCCACGGATTCAGATAGGGGGGCCCTTCCAGTGGGGGGCCCAGCCTCCAATTCTATTTGAAAGTCGGCATAAATTATAAATAGACATCTGGGAAGCAGATGAGCCAACCCCTATGAGGCATAGACTTGAACAAGAGTCCTCAGGATATCCGGTGACTAGCGTGTCCTCACTACTCCCCAATGCCTGTGAATTCCCTGACTGCCTCCAACAGGCCCCAGCCTGCAGAGGGGAGCAGGTTCATCACACACCTCTGGCACATGCAGAGCAGGAACCAGAGAAACCAAGAAACTGGCCCAAGGTCACACAGCAGAAAGTTACAGGGCAGGGCCTGAAAGCCAAGCCCATGCCCAGCCCACTCCCCTTGCCCAGCTAGGTCCAGATAAGCCCAGAGCCTGCGACCACCTCAATCTCAGCCTGCAGAGGTCTGGGGGTCCCCTTGCACCCTGACCCCCCAGAGCAAACTTGGGGGGTGGTCTGTGATGTTTAACTCAGAGCATTCACTTCCCAGGCATGCAGCTGCCCTCCCCCCAAAGGAGAATAAACCCATGGAGACACTGACACACAATCTCACACTCCCACGTGTGCACACACAGATACACACACTGACACATTCACACAGACCCACAAACACCCTCACGTGTACACCCAAACAGATACCACTTTTGTTAAATACACTCTCACACCAAGATACAAAATCACACAAATACGTTCACACTCCCTCTCAAGTACACACAGACACATCATGTTATTATTATTAAGTTCACACTCACACAAACACAAGCACAAATAGATCCTTTCCCAAATGCACTCAAGAAGGGGGAAAGACATTGTCGGTACTAGAGACAGAGGGAAAAGAGAGGAGGAAGATAGGAAAAAATCAAAGGAGAGGGAAGAGGAGGGAATTGACTGATGGGGAGGGGATGAGTTTAGAGCATCAAAGAGGTGAAAAATTGGGGGAGAAAGACAGGAGAGGAGAGGGGAGAGATGAGGAGAAAGAGATAAAGAGATAAGGAGGCAATAAGGGGACCGAGAAGGATGAAGAGGAGTGAGAGGAGAAGGGAGCCTGTGATTGGAGCCTAACTTTAGCTGCAGCAGCAGTGATGACTCACACTTCGGGGGGAGCATTGAGCCAGCTCCAGGTTTCTGTTTATATTCCTCGATGAGCTAAATATACAGGCAAGGGGTTCTTCTGTTCTGGTCCAGCAGCTCCTGTGTTCTTCCTCCCACCCTCGCCTCCCCTCCCCTCCACACACACTCAGAGCCCCTGCCTCCTCTCCCTCTCCATGCCCACAGGGTGCTGCCTGTGCTCTCCTGCAGCCATTGGCACACATCCTAACCTAGCCCACAGTTCTCCCCACCAGGGAGTCAGTGCCAGGAGCTGACCATGGGGTTGGGCTCTGAGCTTACAAATAACATGGTCCAAAGAGCCCCTTTCTGAAGCCAGGAAATCAAGTGGAAGGGGGCGATGCTCGCCTAAGGTCACACAGCAGGTAAGTATAAGATGAACCACGCCAGTCTCCTGTGGCTGCCAGGCCAGACACTCCCCCAGGAGAAGGGAATGAAAGCCTGGGGTAGTGGGGCTGAGGACCCATGACAAGGGGCTGGAGAGGGGAGAGTGGGGTGTGAAGGGAGAAAAAACAAGAGCCAAGGCTTGCAGACCACGGAAGAAGTGGAAGTGTGTGTGTGTGTGTGTGTATGTATGTGTGCACATGCATGCACTCGAACCTGTTGGGGCAGGTGGAGGGGTGGTCAAGGGTCTTGGAAACAAAGGAGGGAGTGAATACCATTGGCAAATAATCTCTGGATCCCTGAGTCTAGGGATCCCCCTGCATCTTGACCCTCCAGAGAAAACTGGTGGGGAGGGTGGTCTTCGATTCTTAACCCAGAGCATTCACTTCCCAGGCACAGAGCTGCCCTCCCCTAAAGGAGAAGAAATCCACGGAGACACTCGCAGCCCCACATGTGCACACACACACAGACACAGAGACTGACACGTTCACACAGACCCACAAATCCCACAAACACCCTCACACGTACACCCAGATACTACTTGTATTAAATACACTCTTACACCAAGGTACAGATTCACGCAAATACGTTCGCATTCCCTGTCGAGTACACACAGACACATGTATGTTATTGCTAACTGTGGAGGGGGAGGTGGTAGGGGAAGGTGCAAGTGTGGTCAAGGGTCTTGGAAACAAAGAAGAGAGGGAATTTTATAGGAAAATTATCTCCAGACCCACAAGGAGCTCCTCCGACATCATCAGCACCCCCGATCCAGCTCCCTGCACCCCGACCTCCTGAGTCGGCGTTCAGGGCCTTTTGCTACCCAACAGCGGGTCATAAACCTACAAAACCTACAGAATAAACTTCCTGAGCCAACCGCTCGCCAACTACGCACCGCGCTGCTGTCCGTGGTGCTGAATTCCGCTTAGCCTCTCCGTGCCCTGGAAGGTGGCGATTCCGGCCCTAACCTGTCCCAGGAAGGAGTTCAGTAGGATTGAGGGAAGAGGCTGCGGCAGGAAGGAAGGGACAGGAGGAGACGAAGGACAGGGACAGTGAGAAAGGCAGCTCCTGCCAGGGATTTTCAGGGAGAGAGAGCGGTGTTTGCTTTGATATCGCTTTCAAATAACCACAGTGAGCAAGGAAAACACCATCAGCGAAGATGGCCGGCAAGTCGGGGAACCACTGCAGAGGAAGAGGCCCGTGTGCCCGGCTGTGCAAGGCACACAACACTCGCCCAGAGTGTTGACACAGAAACGGATCCGGGCCAGAGGGGAGAGCCTGGGCAGGCTTGGAGTAATGTCCTCAGCTGAGCTGAACCAAAGCACTTCTAGTTTTCTCATGTTTTTGTTACCCATCTCGATGAAAAGGTTGTGAGTTTTCACACTGTCACAGAACAAACAGAGCTGTGACTTCCGTTTCCCAGGGTACGTGGCTGTTTCATGTTCTCCTGACAGCTCCATCACATTTCTGACAGTCTCTAAAATTTTGTTTTCCTCTGGGGAGGGAGAGGAGCGCTAACCTTCCCTTCCCCTGGTCAGACCAAGGGGCCTCGTTCGCCGGCACACACCTGCTCCTCAGAGGTCAGTTACACTTTCCCTATCCTTCACTGACTCATGCCTCCAGGCCTCTGCACATGCTGCTCCCCCCAACCTGGAGTCCCCTCCTTTCTCCCTCTTTCTCGTCCAAGGCCCAGCTCCCCAGTCTCCCCCACTGGACAGGGAGCTTCTGGAAGGCAGGAAATACCATAACTCATTGCAGCGCCCCCAGCAGCTAGCACAGAGCTTGCCATACCGATTCACTTAGTTACCTGTCCTTCTATATGAGAAAAATACTTGGCTGAATATCCTAGGGTTAGGTGGGGGTACAAATTGGTTCCTCAAGCAAAAACAGTATCATAGGTATTACAGAAGAAGAGATGTCCAAGTTTGTAGATAGAAACTTATTGCCTATAGCTGAGCATAGTGGCACATGCCTGTGGTCCCAGCTACTCAGGAGGCTGAGGTGGGAGGATCACTTGAGCCTGGGAGGACGTGGGCACGATAGCTCACGCCTGTAATCTCAACACTTTGAGAGGCTATGGCAGGGAGAGCATCTGAGGTCAGGAGTTCAAGACCAGCCTGGCCAACATGGCAAAACCTCATCTGTACTAAAAATATAAAAATTAGCTGGGCAGGCTGGACGCGGTGGCTCATGCCTGTGATCCCAAAACTTTGGGAGGCAGAGGCGGGTGGATCACGAGGTCAGGAGTTTGAGATCGGCCTGACCAACATGGTGAAACCCCGTCTCTACTAACAATACAAAAATTAGCCAGGCGTGGTGGTGCACACCTGTAATCCCAGCTACTCAGGAGGCTGAGGCGGGAGAATTGCTTGAATCTGGGATGCGGAGGTTGCAGTGAGCTGAGATAGCGCCACGGCACTCCAGCCTGGGTGAGTGAGACTCCATCTCAAAAAAAAAAAAAAAAAAAAATAGCTGGGCATGGTGGTGTGCACCTGTAGTCTCAGCTACTTGGGTGGCTGAGGCAGGAGAATCGCTTGAACCCAGGAAGCAGAGGTTGCAGTGAGCTGAGATCACATCATTGCATCCCAGCCTGGACAATAGAGCGAGACTCTGTCTTGAAAAGAAAAAAGAAAAGAAAAGAAAAGGAGGCCGAGTGCGGTGGCTCATGCCTGTGATCCCAGCACTTTGGGAGGCTGAGGCAGGCAGATCACCTGAGGTCGGGAGTTCAAGACCAGTCTGACCAACCCCATCTCTACTCAACATACAAAATTAGCTGGGGTGGTGGCTCATTCCTGTAATGCCAGCTACTCAGGAGGCTGAGGCAGGAGAATTGCTTAAACCTGGGAGGCGGAGGTTGCAGTGAGCCGAGATTGCACCATTGCACTCTAGCCTGGGCAACAAGAGCGAAACTCCATCTCAAAAAAAAAAAAAAAAGGAAAGAAAAGAAAAAGAAACTTACTGCCTAAATCGACCTTAAAGACAATTGAATAGAATCATCCCCCCCACGCTTGGTACCATTTTGCAGATGAGAAAACTAAGGCTGAGAGAGAAAAGGCCTCTTACAAGATTGTCCAGGAAGACAGTGGCATCTGAGACTGTGGGAAGGATCTTTCTAAGCAGGAGGAGGAGTGGGGGCTGGCTCTCTCTCTTAGGCCCCTGGGCTGGCCTGGGCCAAACACACCTCTCAGGAGAGAATCTTTGAGCCCAACAGGAAGATGGCCCCACCTCCCCTCCTCCACCACTCCACCTGCCAGAGGATCCCAGCCATCAAATAATGAACGATTCCTAATTTAATTGCAACTTTAATTCATCTGGGTCTCCGAGGAACTAGGGACTGGAGACTCAGCTGGAGTCTGAGGAAACACTCAGTAGTTCCCAAGAGAGAGGGAGGATTTCCTCTCCTGATTCACAGAAGGGAGAAGGAGAGACTAGAAGCTCTCATTTTCCTGCAGAACTGTGTATACCACTGCTTCCCTGCAAGAAATCCCCACTCAGACTTGAGCTTTGGGTTGGGGATGCAGGGGGTAGAGAAAGTAAGGGACAGAGGAGAACGCCCCCACGTGGTACTGGAAAGCACACAGTGCTCACGCACGCAGCCGGGGAATTGGTTGCAGGTGGCCATGTGGTCATAATCGTGATGAGCATTTCTTGAGGTCTTCTCTTGGCAGGCACTTTATCTGACTTAACTTTTGTTTTGGGGTTTTGTTTTTTGTTTTTTTTATGTTTTTTGTTTTTTGTTTTTAGATGGAGTCTCACCCTATCACCCAGGCTGGAGTGCAATGGCGCAATCTCGGCTCACTGCAGCCTCTGCCTCCTGGGTTCAAGCGATTCTCGTGCCTCAGCCCCCTGAGTATCTGGGATTACAGACGCATGCCACCATGCCTGGCTAATTTTTGTTTTTAATAGAGACTGGGTTTCACCATGTTGGCCAGGCTGGTCTTGAACTCCTGACCTCATGATCTGCCCGCCTCAGCTTCCCAAAGTGCTGAGATTACAGGTGTCAGCCACCGCCTATGTGAGCCTGGCAGGGTTTTTTTTTTTTTTTAAGATAGAGTCTTGCTGTGTTGCCCAGGCTGGAGTGCAGTGGTGTGATCATGGCTCACTACAACCTCGAACTCCTAGGTTCAAGCAACCCTCCCACCTCGGCCTCTCAAAGTGAGGTATTGGGTGGCTCACGCCTGCAGTCTCAGCAGTTTAGGAGGCCAAGATGGGAGGATTGCTTGAAGCCCGGAGTTTGAGACCAGCCTAGAGAACATGATGAGACCCTGTCTCTACAAAAAAAAAAAAAAAAAAGTTTTAATTAGCCGGGCATGGTGGCGTGCATCTGCGGCCCCAGCTACTAGGGATGCTGAGGTGAGAGGATCATTTGAGCCCAGGAAATCGAGGATGCAGTGAGTTGTGTTTGCACCACTGCATTCCAGTCTGGGCAACAGAATGACACCCCACCTCCTCCACACTCCAAACAGCCCCTGGCACATAGTAGCACTCAACAGATTTTTTTTTAACCTAAACAAATGGTTTGACACTTATTCATTCATTCAACAATGGTGTCTGGCACATAGTAGGTGTCATGCATCTACCAGGCACGACTGGGGGCTCCGGCCACAGCAGAGGAACAAGACTGACCGAAGCCCCAGGTGCTTACATTCTGTGGGGGCAGACAGACCAGAAGCAAGATGAAGAAGTAAGCTGTGAGTTTGGGTGGGGGCTGGGAGGTGTCAAGGGCTATGTCAATGGCTGCCACCTGTGGAGTAATTACTGCCCTGCCTGGCTGGAGGTTTCTCACCCCACCCTCCTGGCCACATTTTGAGGTGGGTGTTATTATTCTTTTCCTTTCATAGATGAAGAAACTGAGGCAGAGGCAGGGTAAGTCTCTGGCTTCTGGTCACAGACAGAATCTGAACCAGGCCATCTGCCTCCAGAGGCCATGCTAGAAGCCACCATGCTAACTGGAGGTGGGGGGTGGGGTGTCTTAGACAATGCGGAAGCTGCCGAGCGCAGCAGCTCACTTGAATAATCCCAACATTTTGGGAGGCCAAGGCAGGAGGATCGCTTGAAGGCAGGAGTTCGAGACCAGTCTGAGCAACACAGTGAGATCTCGTCTCTACAAAAAATCAAGGCCAGGCACAGTGTCTCACGCCTATAATCCCAGCACTCTGGGAGGCCTAGGCGGGTGGACCACCCGAGGTCAGGAGTTGCAGACCAGCCTGGCCAACATGGCGAAACCTGTCTCTACTAAAAAAAAATATACAAAAATTAGCCAGGCGTGGAGACAGGCACCTGTAATTCCAGCTACTCGGAAGGCTGAGGCAGGAGAATCGCTTGAGCCCGGGGCACAGAGGTTGCAGTGAGCTGAGATCACGCCACTTCACTCCAGTCTGGGCAAAAGAGCAAGACTCCGTCTCAAAGAAAAAAAAATCAGAAGATTAGCCAGGCGTGGTGGTGTGCACCTGTAGTCCCAGCTACTAGTGAGACTCTGTCTCAAAAAAAAAAAAAAAAAAGAAAGAAAGAAAAAGAAAATGCCGAAGCCAAAACTCTTCCAAAGCTCTGTGTGCCTGTGAGCAGGGTTCCTTTGCAGAGAGAGCCACACACACTGTCACACAAGGCCCCATCCTCAGAAGGGCCTCATGCTTGGCTAATGCTCTGCTGTGGCCACTTTGAAATGTTTAACAATTTTCGAACAAGGGGCCCTGCCTTTCTTTTTCTTTTTTTTTTTTTTTTTTAGATGGAGTCTCACTCTGTCACCCAGGCTGGAGTGCAATGGCGTGATCTCAGTTCACTGCACGCTCTACCTCCCAGGTTCAAGCAATTCTCCTGCCTCAGCCTCCCGAGTAGCTGGAATCACAGGTGCCTGCCACCACACCTGGCTAACTTTTGTATATTTTAGTAGAGACAGGGTTTCACCATGTTGGCCAGGCTGGTCTCAAACTCCTCACCTCAAGTGATCTGCCTGCCTCGGCCTCCCAAAGGGCTGGGATTACAGGCATGAGCCACTCTCCCGGCCAAGCCCTGCCTTTTTATTTTGCTGTGGGCTCCACATATTACATAGCCAGTCCTGCCCTCAGGGTAACAATGCTTTGCCTGGTGTTCAGGCCCCCAGC
The DNA here is from genome assembly GCF_028878055.3 of Symphalangus syndactylus. NCBI lineage: Eukaryota > Metazoa > Chordata > Mammalia > Primates > Hylobatidae > Symphalangus > Symphalangus syndactylus. Next base: position 20,247,621 of record NC_072440.2, read on the forward strand.
TGGTTTCCTTCCCTGCCTCCCCTCCTCTCCAACTCTGGCACCACCAGCCCTCATCACGTCAAGGCAGGGGGTCTCTGCAGGGACAGCACCACTCTTCTCTGTGTCTCCAAAGCCCAGCCCTGAGGGACAGAAAGTGGAGACTCAGGGGGCGTCTCCTGGGTTGGATCCCATGGGCTGGAATGGACTGAACTGGCCCCCTGTTGGGGGTCTTCGTGGAGTTTGTTGGTCCAGTGTTCAACTCTTTTCTCTTTTCTCCTCTGAGCTCCTACAGTTCCCTTCTGGCCACATCCTGCCTCCTGGTCCAGGGCACCTCACACAGATGCAGCCCTCAGGACACACCCACCCAAGAGCTCTGGGGTCCAGGGAAGTCCCCCTGACCTCCTCAGGCCCTGTTCCCTGCACGCTCAGTTCTACCATGCAGGGTGAACAGGAGCACACTTTTGCACCTTCTCTCTGCTGGCCAAGGGGGCCCAAAGGGGCTGACAGTCCTAGGGTGGCACCTAGCACATGGTAGGGAGCCCAAGCCCCAACACTCATTCTTCTCTAAGTCCACCTCCCAGTGACCTCATGATCCCCAGGTGTTCTCCTCTGTGGCTGAGGAAACCCCAGGGCCTGGAAGAAGGCTCAGCTCCTGGCCAGGGAAGTGGAGTGGCTGAGGCGCAGGCTTCTTAGTCCTTTGCGTTCTCGAAGGCTGAGCCCACAGGGGGAATGGTTTGGAAGACTGAGCGAGCATGCGACTTTGAAACTATGGCAAAGCCTGTTGCTCCTCATTGTACCTCTGCACCCCTCCTGTGACACAGACCATGCCAGAGCCTCAGCCTGGCTTCCCAGAGGGACTGTCACAAGGGGAACTGGAAGATGTATTAGTCAGTACATGTTAGGCTATGCTATCAAAATTCTAAAATCTCAGAGCTTTAATACAACAATAGTTGGGGTTTTTAAAAATATTTTTAGAGGCAGGGGCTCACCCTTGTTCTTGATGGGATGCCTTCTCACTAGCTCAGTGTTAAGAATGCAAAATTGGGCTGGGTGCAGTGGCTCACAGCTGTAATCCCAGCACTTTGGGAGGCCAAGGCAGTGGATCACTTGAGGCCAAGAGTTCAAGACCAGCCTGGATGACACACTGAAACCCTATCTCTACAAAAAATACAAAAATGAGCCATGTGTGGGTCAGACACGGTGACTCATGTTTGTAATCCCAGCACTTTGGGAGGCCGAGGCAGGCAGATCATGAGGTCAGGAGTTCAAGACCAGCCTGGCCAATATGGTGAAACTCCATCTCTACTAAAAATACAAAAATTAGCCAGGCGTGGTGGCACGCACCTGTAGTCCCAGCTACTCTGGAGGCTGAGGCAAAAGAATCACTTGAACCCGGGAGGCAGAGGTTGCAGCGAAGAGAAGAAAGACCCCTCTCCCCATTTTCTAGGTATCCATATCCACCTTGCAAGGAAAGAACGGCATCAAGTTAAATGGTTACATGATTAGCAGGATAGAAGCTTCAGCCTGAAGAAATGAGCCTACATAGGCCTTAAAGGTACCTCCTACACCATCTTTTTGGCTCCTCGTCCACAGATGGAGCAGAGGGTAGGACTTGAAGGCAGGAGACAGCCTTGACCCCACACAGGGAGCAGTCCAGGCCTTGGCTTCAGGAGTTCCCTGGAACCTCATTGGAAGGCAGACTCCCTTCCCTGATGGCTCATACATTAATTCACTGAATCCCCAGGACAGCCCTGCAAGAGAGGCCTTGTTACCTCCAATTCAGAGATAGGGATACTGAGGCCAAGAAGGGGAAATGATTTGTGCAGTTACCCAGCTCCCTTCCTCTGAAGACACGATCTCAGGGTAGGAGCCCCTCAAGCTGTGGATGAGATGCTCAGAGTTCTGAGCTGGGGAGAAAAGGGGCTTCTGGGCAGACCCCAGCTTGGTCTGGAAGGATCAGAAGATGGAGACTTGCTCCTCTCCCCACCACCCCACAGACGCCAGTTGTCATGACAGCAGGGCCTCCCTTCCGAGGGTATTGGTTGGAAATTTGCATTTTAATGGAGACGTAATTAGAATTAAAGGACAGAGATTAGAAGGGACAGAACTCTCCCCAACCCCATTCTATCCCCTTGGGAGCCAGAACCTCCACCACAGAGATCTTGAGGCCCCAGAACCACCCACTCCCCACGCTCTCCCCTCCCAAAGTCCTATAGGAATATTTTCTCTGCCACAAACTGCTATGTCTGTCCCTATTGCCCAGATGGGGATAGCAGAGCCCAGAATAGAGGAGGGACTTATTCTAGATCTTACAACGAGGTCAAGTTCCCAGAGCCAGGTGCCATCCGCTCTGCCTAAGGACCTCCCATCTGACCCCAACCTACTGGTAAGGTCTTCGGGTACAAGTTGGCTTGAGGGAGGGGTGCTTGCTTGCTAAGGGGCCCCCAAGTTCTCCCCTGAGTCTTCCAAGCTCACCCCTTCCTCTCCCTATAACCTCTTAACATCTCAGTGGCCCTGGGGACCTGGCAGGACTGGGGGCTCCGCCCCATCTTTCTCCAGGGACTGGGATGAATGTACCCAAGATCACACAGCAGGCTGGGCGCAGTGGCTCACGCCTGTAATCCCAACACTTTGGGAGGCCAAGGAGGCAGATCACCTGAGGTCAGGAGTTTGAGACCAGCTTGGCCAACATGGTGAAACCCTGTCTCTACTGAAAATACAAAAATTAGCCAGGTACGCTGGTGGGCACCTGTAATCCTAGCTACTCAAGAGGCTGAGGCAGAAGAATCGCTTGAACCCAGGAGATGGAGGTTGTAGTGAGCCAAGATCGCACCACTGCACTGCAGCCTGGGGGACAGAGCGAGACTTGCTCTCCAAACAAAAAAAGATCACACAGTAGCTTAATGGCAGAGCTGCATCTTTGGCTGGTCAGGGTGGAGACATTAAAAAGACCCTACATTTGACCCCCCACCCGGGGGTTACTGTCTGACCCCAGATCTCCATGGAGAATTTCCAGTAGCTTCTTCTGTGTCTTTATTACACCATTAAAATCAGGCATGCCACTATTTCACCATTCACATAATTGGAAAGAAGCCACTTTGCCTCTGCCTGGACGCCCTGAGGGGGCTGCTGTCCCTGGGACTGGTGGGTGCCACCCTGAACCCTGCAGACCCTGGATGACAGAGACTCACACTTGCTGAGAGTGTAACACGAGCATGTGGACATCGCCAAGCCCAACTGAGCCCTTCATTCATCCCAAATGCCCGCCTCCTGCATGTGGAGCGGCTCCTGGTTCATGCTCAGCAAATGCTCCTTGGTTTTTCTCCTATTGGCTGCTCCGTCAGTAGTATCAGCAGGTATTTATTGACTGCACAGATGAATAAATGCCAGGCTTGGTGCTGAGCACATTTCATGCCGCCTCACTGCACCTCCAACAGACCCCAAGCGCCCCCTCGAAGCTCAGAAAGGTAAGGTAGGCTCCCAGGTCACACAACTGCTAAGCAGCAAAGGCAGTGTCTGAACGGGGATCAGCGACTCCAGGCTGTCAGGTGTTACTCCCTGTGGCCTCCAACCTACCCGTGTGTGAGCACAAGAGCGTGGAAATCCAGCGGCCACATACAAGTGCAGGTCACACCCACAGACTGGGGCCCAGGTCCCACGGGCACACTGCTGTCCACAGAGCAATCACTGATTTACAAACTAGAGTGCTTATTCTGCATCCAACGGAATTCCAAACGCTCGACACTCAATCCTCACAGCAGCCCTATGAGGTAGGGATTATTATCCTGGTCAACTCATAAACGAAGAAACCGAGGCACAGAGAGGTTGTGGGACTTGCCCAAAGTCACACAGCTAGTGAGTGGAAAAGCCAGGATGTACAGCCTGGCTCTGAAGCAAGCGCTCCCTTCATACCACAGGAGCCAGGAGCTCCGGGCACCTCCCGCCTCGGCCCTGTATGGAGGACTGGACAATACGCTCCAAAGGAGGGAGGGCAGCTTGCCTGTGGACACACAGCTGTGTGAGCCGAGGCCTTGTGGAAACTGTGGCATCTGTGCCAGCCCCAGACCACCAGGACACCCTCTCCAGAACCGCTCACCTCCCAGAGACCCTACGGTTCTCTCTCCAGGGGGCCACTGGTCCCTGGGGGCCACACACATACTCTTGCTTAGGACCTGGAGACCTGGGCTTGAGTCCTGACTCTGCTCTTGAAGGGTTGCACAGCCCTGCAGAAAGCCAACTGCCTCTCAGCCTCCCAGGCCCAGGGAAGTTAAGCTGTTCCAGGGAGGCTGGGAGGAGACATAGGGCATGGGGGCCGAAGGGCCCCTTGTGGTGATGGTTCCTCTGTGTGGCCAAAGGCCCCAGTAGGGGGTATCAGGGGCAGGCAGGGACTCAGTGTGGAAACAGGCTCAGAGCACTGAAGCCGCTCACCCAGGGTCATGCCAGGTGGGGAACTAGCCTGGGAGACCTCATGACCCACCCTCCCACAGGGAGACAGGAAGCAGCTGCCCAACCCCCCTCCCCCAACCCCAGCTTGACCCATCAGGGCCAGCGTCAAGACTGGCAGGTCGCAGGTGCCCAAATGCGGGCTGTGGCGTGACCTGCTTGGGCCCAACAGTGGCTGTCCCTGCCCATCCCGTCTTGCCCAGAGGGAGCAGGTAGCATGGCAGCGCTGTAGCACACTCTACACGCAGTCCCTGGGCGCAGACCCACCCAGGCCCGGCCCACATGGCACGGTATTGATCCCTGCCGAGCCCCATCCAACCAATGAGGAAACTGAGGCACTCTTTGTTAAGGGATTGCTGGGGTCACACAGCTCCCAGCTGTCATTTGCACACTTTTCAGGAAGGGACCTCGCCTCCCGCCCTGGGCAGCCCAGCCTGGTGGCTCTGCCTTAGCTTCCCCAGCCACTCCTCCAGGCCAGGCTGCGAGTGGGAGGGGGTGAGGGACAGCAGGAAGCCGGGGCCCCACGGTGCTGGCTGCAAGGAGCCAGCCGAGGCAGAAGGACATCCGGACCCCCACCCCCACCCCCACCCCCACCTCCACCCCCACCCCCACCTCCACCTCCACCCCCACCTCCACCTCCACCCCCACCTCCACCCCCACCTCCACCCCCACCTCCACCCCCACCCCCACCTCCACCCCCACCCCCACCTCCACCTCCACCTAGCCTGGCTGGCCGCAGCTGAGGCCTTGGAGTCTCGCCGCGTGAGAACGCTGTCCTGCGGCGCCACCTACTGGCAGAAATGCGCCCGGCCCCGCGGATATGCCGATACCTCCGCGGAAGGCTGGGGCAGCACCTAGCCTGCCGTCCCACCCGTGCCCGGCTGGGCTGCGGACGCTGCAGGGGTCCACCCGGCATGTTGGCACACAGAGAACTCCTCCACCCGTGGGCTGATCAGCCCAGATCGGGAGGAGGACAGAGCTTAGTCCTTTGCCCTCCTGAGAGGCTGACTCGCTGCACATCCCACGACCTCCTGGGCCTCTCAACCCAGCGGCTCACTGGCGTCCCAAACTCAGCTCTCATCCACTCATTTCGTGCGTTTCTGGAACTCTTACCGTATGTCAAGCACTGTTCCAGGCGCTAGGGATATAACAATGAACAAAACAAAGATCCCTGCCTTGAGGAGCTTACAGTGGGGTATGGGTGGGGAAATAGACAATATGCAATACACATAAGCCGGCTATGTTAGAAGCAGGAAGGAGGCATATGTCTGAACAGTCACTGGGCTCCAGGCCCCACACTCCCCTTAGGACAAAATCATGGAGTCTGAGGCCTTTGCGACCCTCCAGCCCAGCATGGCATCCTGAGGGGCCACTCGTGTGTCACAGGTGATAGGTCCTCGCTACAGCGGTCTCCGCCTGGAACAATCCCCGCTGCCCATACATGGTTAGCTCCTCCTCACCCTCCAGGGGCCTACCTGACCCCATGGCTTGACAGGCCCCACCCAGCACCACAGCACTGCTCTCCCCGGTGGCTGGGGCAGGAGCGCCCCCACAAATCCTGCGGCCAGGCTGCCAGTCTAAATTCCTACCTCTGACTCCACCCGTGTGACCTTCGCATCTCTGTGCTCGTTTCCTCGTCTGTAAAATGCAAAAGACAATTCCTACCTGGAAGGGTAGGAGGGATAAACGAGTTAACAAATGTAAAGCACGTAGAACAGCACAAATCCTTGAGTTTGTGTTGGTTGTTATTATTACTATCTAGCCGATGGAGCTTAAACAGTGTGGTCTATCCCGGAGGACCAACTCCAGGACCCACACTCTGTGGTGTCAAGTACACAGAAGGCCCTCAGAACCCGGCTGAGTGAACCCAGTGGTCCCTGCTGATTCACCGTTCACTTATTCCGTGTCTTCTGCATGCCAGGTGGTGGGCTGCCAGCTGCAGGTGGAGCAGCGAACAAGCCCAGGGCTCCTTCCCCAGGTAAGCAGTGTCACTTCTAGGCCAGAGGGGCTCAAATGTTTTGGTCTAAGAAGCTTCTTACATTTAAAACTTCAGAATCCCCTCACGCCTGTAATCCCAGCACTTTGGGAGGCCGAGGTGGGCGGATCACTTGTGGTCCGGAGTTCAAGACTAGCCTGGCCAATACGGTAAAACCCCGTCTCTACTAAAAATTTTTTAAAAAGAAAATTAGCCGGCCGTGGTGGCGGGCGTCTGTAATCTCAGTTACTCGGGAGGCTAAGGCAAAATAATCGCTTGAACCCGGGAGGGGGAAGTTGCAGTGAGCCGAGATCGCTGCACTCCAGCCTGGGCGACAGAGCGAGATTCCGTCTCAAAAAAAATTAATTTAATTAAATAAAATAAATTTTAAAAAATTCAGGATCCCAAAGAACTTTTGTATGTAGGCAATTGATATTTGCCATACTAGAAACTAAAACAAAAATTTTACATATACATTAATTCACTTAAAATAACAATAAACCCATTGCTTGGTAACATAAACAACATATTTTATGAGAAATAATTGTATTTTTCAAAACAAAAATATGTCTTTAATGTCTGGCTTAAGGGAAGACAACTGGATTCTCATGCCGCACTCAACCTGCCGGGTACCTAGCGCTGGTTGAAGTATATGAGAAACACTCCGCGCGATCCCCATCCTAGCCCGCCGCAGAGCCACGAGACCCGAGAGGATTGGCCAACCCGGCGGAGCAGGTTGCGGACGGCTTCCGGGGAAGGAGGGGCCTGAGCGCCAGGAGCCAGGTGGATTGGGATTGAATAACAAATGTGTCTTTCTGAGCCTTGGACCCGCCTCCAGTTTCCGCCCCTTCTTCCGCTCAAGTGTAAACCCCTAACGCATGCGTCCTAAGAAAGATGGGCACTTCCGCCCGTCCCCTCCGGAACCCTCTGTTCTGGCTCGGGTTTCCGCCGAGACTACAAGGACGGCCAGGTCGGAAGTAGTGTGAGGCTCGTGGGCGGAGCCAAGCGCAGCCATGTCTGCCGCCCTGCTGCGGCGGGGCCTGGAGCTGCTGGCTGCGTCCGAGGGTGAGGAGGGATGGCCAGGGGACGTCCGGCGCGGGTAGGAGGATGGCAGTGGCTGCGGGCGGGAGCCCTGGATGGAAAACAATCCAGGCCGGGCTTAGCCCCAATGGCATGGGAACGCTGCGCGCCCTCTGACCTGGCTCTCTTCCTCTGTCTTCCCCTACAGCCCCCCGGGACCCTCCAGGTCAGGCCAAGCCGAGAGGGGCTCCGGTGAAACGGCCCCGGAAGACGAAGGCAATTCAGGCCCAGAAACTGCGGAACTCGGCCAAGGGAAAGGTGCCCAAGTCGGCACTGGGTAAGTTCGGGAAGGGGATGAAAGTGCTGCCTCCGGTGCTGGGACCTGCGCCCCAGAGGAGGTGGCGCTTGAGGCAGCGCTTGAAGCGTTCGCCCGGTATTGCTAGACCTACTGTGTGCCAGGCGCGGAGCGGGGTCCTGGACATACGAAGGTGACAGAACACGCCACCGTCCTGGCCCTCGTGGACTACGGCCCTAGTGGGGAGAGAAGCATCAAAGAATATCAAACCCAGTGTATCACTGCTAAGTGCATTGAAGCCTGTGAATTAAAAGACTACGGTACTCTGATGGGGACTTAGGCCAAGTCAGCCTTCTCTGAGGAAGCGACATTTCAGCCGAGAGCTGAAGGAGGTATAAGAGTGAGCTAGGTGAAAAGTAGGAGAATATTCTAGGAAGAATAGTATGTGCAAAGGTCCTGAGTCAGAAAGGCGGTTTGTGCCTTTGAGCATTTGAAAAAATAAAGGCTGGTAAAGGTGACCTAGTGAATGAGGATCAAAGATGGAGCATTTAAACATTCACTAACACTCTGTGCCAGGTGCTGATTCTAAGTGCTGTACAAATGTAAGCTCATTTGATCCTTACAGCAGCCCCTTGAGGTCGATACTGCCATCACCCCCGTTTTACAGATTCAGAAAAAGGCACCTGCCCAGGTGGTACAGGCATTGTGGCTGCCCAGGCATTGTGTCTCCAGAGTGCTGCTATTACCTACTCTATTCAAATGGGACATGCTGTGGCCTGGGCAGTGGCCATAGCAGCAGAGATAACAAGAGAATTGTGCAGGTGGAAAATATGTTAAAGAGGGGGCAGCAGAGAATTTCAGCCTTTAGAGGGGTTTTAGTGGTGAATTGGCTGTGAAGGTGGAGCCTAGTTTCTTGGGGGATGTGGTGTCACTTAATAGACATAAAGACTTTCGGAGGGGCTGGTGTAGGCAAGATGGTGATATTTTGACATGTGTCAGGACGTGGCAAGCTCCTACTGTGTCTGAATCCCTAGAGTCTGATGCATAAAAGATGTTAAGGTATTTGTTAAAAGAATTATGAATTCCAAGAAGGAAATACACCTTGAGCAAAAGTTTGGAGGCAGGAAAGTGAGACAGGTTTGAGCCCCAGCGATACTTGCCATGAAGCAGGAGTGTGGAGTGCCAGCGGTCATTCCCATCTGTCCCAGCCCTTGTCTCACTGTCGTGTCCTGGGTGCTCACTCACCTCCCCTGTTGGATGGAAGCTCCTAAAGGCACACACCTCCTTGGGCTTGTCCGCCGCCTTGGTGTCCAGCACGGGTTTTGGCACATAGATGCTGAGTGAGAGGAATGGCAAGCCTCGCAGCCAATGGAAAGAACACCTCTGCGGCTGCCACCTTGCTCCAAGCTGCATTGTCTCTTGCCTGAATTATTGCAGAAGCTTAGCCGGTCTCCTGCCTTCCACACGCCCCCTCCCCCAGTAACCTTGTTCTCAACAGCAACCAAAGTGATCCTGTAAAATGAGAAATCATTCCTTGTTTCTCCTCTGGGTGGTTCCCATTGTAGTCAGTAAAAGGTAGTGGTCTTAGGGTGCCTGACGAGGGCTATATGACCTACCCCCACCCCCAGCCAAACTTGGTCTCTTCCTGCTACCCATTCCCCCCACTCCAGCTGTTTTTGTTTTTGTTTGTTTTTTTTTTTTTTTTTTTTTTGAGATGGAGTCTTGCTTTGTCACCCAGGCTGGAGTACAGTGGTGCGGTCTCATCTCACTCCAACCTCTAGCCTCCTGAGTTCAAACAATGCTCCTGCCTCAGCCTCCCGAATAGCTGGGATTACAGATGCCCACCACCACACCCAGCTAATTTTTGTTATTTTTAATACAGACGGGGTTTCACCATGTTGGCCACGCTGATCTCGAACTCCTGACTTCAGGTGACCTGCCTGCCTCGGCCTCCCAAAGTGCTGAGATTACAGGTGTGAGCCACTGCACCCAGCCACTCCAGCTGTTTTGTGTTTTTCAAACATATTTGACACATTTCTGCTTCAGGGCCTTTGCACTGGGTGTTCCCTCTACCTAGACAAATGCTCTTCCCCTGGATATCCACAGCTGTCTCTGAGTCATTTCAGTGAGACCTTCTCATTCCCTCCTATTTAAAATGGCACCCTCCACCCCTGGAATTCCCCTTTTTTGTTTCCTCTTTTGTTTTTCTCCGTGAAACGTTTGCGATTCTAAAATATTGGGTCCTTTGTCCTTCATCTCTCACTGAAGCGAAAGCTCCAGAGTAGCTCCCTTGATGAGTAGTATTCAGGACATAATTGTTGGAAAATGTGGGGGGCCGAGAGCCTGGGGCTTTCATCAGGACCTGTGTGGAGAATGCATTTGATGGAGAAGAGCCCAGCCACTGTAATAACCTGGGAAGGGAACGATGAGGTCTTTGGCAGGGCCATGGGCCAGGGACTGAGAATGCTTCCAGGGGGAGTGAATCTGAAATGGTGCTCCCTGCCTGCCACCCACAGACGAGTACCGGAAGCGAGAGTGTCGAGACCACCTCAGAGTAAACCTGAAGTTTCTGACCAGGACGAGAGGCACCGTGGCTGAGTCTGTGAGCCAGCAGGTTGGTCGAGGGGACTATGGGAAGGGACCTGGGAGGTGAGAGCCGAGGCTGTTCCCTAGGACCCATGGTGGTCTCAGCCCTGAGCATAGGGTGGGAGGCTGGGCCAGCCCTGCCCTGCACCGAACTGCCCCGTGACCTTTGCGGGCCTCCTCTGCTCTTGGAATGATGGGCCCTGGGTCCCGCACCCTCCCCAGATTTTGCGCCAGAACCGGGGCCGCAAGGCCTGTGACCGGCCTGTGGCTAAGACCAAGAAGAAGAAGGCCGAGAGCACCGTGTTCACCGAGGAAGACTTCCAGAAGTTCCAGCAGGAATACTTCGGCAGCTAGGCTCCCTGGAGGGCACGGTGAAGAGGCCTTCAAGCCCTGCAGCCTCCGACTCCTCTGTTGGCTCCAGGAACCGGCCATGCCGCGCGGCCAGCAGATGGCGATGCAGGACCAGCCTGGTTAGAGGAAGCCGCGGAGCTGGAGCCAAGTGGAGGCTGGAATGGAGCTGGTGGGCCGGAAGTCCTGGGGAGGATTTACACACAGACCGGAGCTGGCTTCCGCAGGCTTGGGCCGAGCATCTGCACCTGCCGGAAGGGAACGTATCTGTTTTGTTTGCTTTTGCCCAGTGGGGCCTCTGGGCTGTTTGCTGTGGAGCAAGGCTAATTCCTGAGCCCTCAGGGACCACACCTCCAGGAGTAGGAAGAAGGGTGGGCTTCCAAGTTATAATAAATGTGAACCCAAGAGCTGTATGTGCTGCTGATCTGCCCCACAGGGTGTCTCCCATCTCCTGTGGCACCAAAGCGCCACCCTGCCTTCCCCATCTCCCAGCGTGCTTCTCATCTGCGGGTCACAAGTCCTCCAGTCCAGCCCCCAGCAGGCAGCCATCAGAACACCCACCTCTGCTGCCATTCCTCTGGGGATGGCCACCACAGCTGAAAAGGTGACTCTTGAGGCAAAAATAGCTGCTGGGAGCAGTTCCAGTGCAGGTGGCTGGGTCCGGCAGTGGGAGTGGTGCTGCTTCAGCCCGCGCCCGGGGAGCGTGGAGTCCGCCATGAGCGGAGCGTTTCACCCGGTGCGTTCCCTTTCCCGCTCGTGCTCTGGTGAGCAGCCAGCAGGTGGGGTCAAATGCCTGTCGTAGTGGGGAGGGGACAGTAGAGAGGACTCAGGAGGTAACCTGAAGAGATGGTTTCACACTCAGGTGTGTGCCTGAGCTGAAGGATGGAGGCGAGGGGAGGCAGGCGGGACCCTTCCAGCAGGCATGGGGTGGGATCAGGTGAGGGACAGGCAGGCACTGAATGACTGTGTGAGTGAAGACCGGAGGCGGGGCCAGCGGAGGAGAGATGAGAAGTGAGAGCCCAGGAGTCTCATCAGGGGGCTTCAGGGGAAGGGACATGGGAAGCCTTCAGGCAGCTCCTTTTGTCTCCTAAACTCTTCCCTCTCCACCATAGCCTAAGGGCTCCTTTGGTGTGGTGACTCCCATTGCTGCTGGTGGAGAGCATGGCAGTGCCCTGAGGCTGGGTCTGATGGGAGTGACATCTGGCTCCCTGGGTTCCCTGATGACACTGCCTTCGGGCCTGTTATTTGTAAGAGCATTTGCTCCCCCACTGCCCTGGGTGGTCGGTTCCTGGTCTGTAACCGGTGTTCCATCCTAAATGAGGACATGAGGGAGCCACACATCTTCCCGGGGACGGAGCTGGAGTCAGATCCTGTCTCCAGGTGACCTCCATCAGCAGGGGGAGGGGGAGGGAGTGTGCTGTGACCCCAGACCTTAAGAGACCAGGGCCTCTTCCTGCCTGCTGGGCTGTAATGACCCCACTGGGCAGAGAAACTTGGATATCCATGGAGACTCGTGCCCTTAATCTTTTAAGCAGCTTAACAAGAAGCCAACTCAGCCTCTAGCACCTGGAAGAACAGGCTGACCATAGGCCCAGGGCCCCTTTCTAACAAGGACACGCCCACTGTTACATAATCGCCCAGGTGTTCTTCCTGCTCCCTCCTTGGGTTGAGTGCAGAATGACAGGCACTGTGCTCCGAGGAGGATGGGAGCTGGGGTCCTGCTGCTTCCCCACTTGTGAGCTTCCCAATAAATCTTACTGGGAATCTTACGCCAAGTAGCACTGTTGGGTGCCTGTCCATGCCCCCTCTGGGTGACAGTCACTTGTGTTTACCGCTGGCACTCTGGTCCAGTGGGTCAAGGACAGGACTGAGGAGTCTGCCTTTTAACTGTCACCCTGAGCAGTTCTGGTGCAGGTGTCTGGAAGGCAGCAGGGAGCTGGGGCGACTGGGGTAGCACTGGAGGAGAGGGTTTGTCCCCATGGGGAGCCGAGGAGGTGCTATGATGGCCAGGACATGGTGACCAACAGGGCCCAAATAAGAGGACACTGAGGCCGGACATGGTGGCTCAGACATATTGTAATCCCAGCACTGTGGGAGGCTGAGGCAGGTGGATCACCTGAGGTCAGGAGTTCAAGACCAGCCTGGCCAACATGGCAAAGCCCCATCTCTATTAAAAAAAATACAATAATTAGCCAGGCATGGTGGTGTGCACTCATGGTCCCAGCTGCTTGCGGGGAAGAGGGCTGGGGTGGGAGGATCACTGGAACCCGAGAGGCAGAGGCTGCAGTGAGCCAAGATGGTGTTACTGCACCTCAGCCTGGGTGACAGCAAGACTGTCTCAAAAAAAGAGGACACTGGGTTGTCACTTCAACCCAGGGCTGACAAGACAAAGCAGGAGGCCTCCCCTTGTCTAGACATCGTGGATGGGTGTGAAAGCACGGGAAGCATTTGCATCACAGGTGGTTTGGGGAAGCAGGGTTTGAGGAACCCACCCCGTGACCCAGAGGAGGGGCCCAGCCATGGCTTCCTGTGTCTTCCACAGTGGGATGGGCTGCTCAAGCCCCCACACTCTCTGGCCCTCTTTGCTACTAGAGGAATTGGCCAAGGGGGCCAGGCAGGAGTGGGCCAGGACTGCAACATGGGACTCTGCTGGGGCCCAGCTGCAGGCTCAGAACTTAGCCTGGGTAAAGGCCTCCGCCACAGGCAGTGGGACTGTGGCACTTGGTGTGTGCCCCGTTCTTTCCTGCCCGGCTTTTTTTTTGAGACGGAGTTTTGCTCTGTCCCGCAGGCTGGAGTGCAGTGGCGCGATCTTGGCTCACTGCAAGCTCCGCCTCCCGGGTTCACACCATTCTCCTGCCTCAGCCTCCTGAGTAGCTGGGACCACAGGCGCCCACCACCACGCCCGGCTAATTTTTTTCGTATTTTTAGTAGAGACGGGGTTTCACCATGTTAGCCAGGATGGTCTCGATCTCCTGACCTTGTGATCCACCCACCTTGGCCTCCCAAAGTGCTGGGATTACAGGCCTGAGCCACCGTGCCCGGCCTGCCCGGCTGACTTTCATGGGGTGTTCTTCTCATTCTCTGTCCACAACTCTCCCCAACCTTCAAAGCCCAGCTGGGAGGCCCTGCTCTGTCTTCTGAAGCTGCCACTTTCTACTTGGTCTAAGCGTCCACCTTCCGTCCCCGAACTAGGCTGAAAGCCCCCACCCCACTTCATGGGGCACCTGGGCAAGGGTGGTTGGCACCACTTGGGTGTCACTGCAGGGGCTTATTTCCTTTTTTTTTTTTTTGAGATAGAGTCTTATTCTGTCACCCAGGCTGGAGTGCAGTGGGGTGATCTTGGCTCACTGCAACCTCTGCCTCCCGGGTTCAAGTGATTTTCCTGCCTCAGCCTCCTGAGTAGCTGGGATTACAGGCACGTGCCACCACACCCAGCTAATTTTTTAGTAGAGATGGGATTTCACCATATTGGCCAGGCTGGTCTTGAACTCCTGACCTTGTGATCCACCCACCTCGGCCTCCCAAAGCCAGGGACTTTTTATTTCTACCTGGCCTCTTTGAAATAAAATCATGCTCTTCCCCTGGTTTTCCCTATCTCAGGAAATAGGCCCTCTATCCTTTCTCTTGTTTGGCAGCGGGGCGGGGGGGGTTCCCTCTCTTCACACTCACATCCTGGCTGCCTCTCTTTGCCAGTCCCAGTGCAGTCACCCCTGCCAGGCTGACCCCTGCAACTCCCTGAGCACCGTCTTAAGGAGCATGCCCAGCATGTCCAAGCCCGACCAAGCTGTTGTGTCACATCTTTCTTCTTTTTAGGGTCCATCTGTCTCCTTTACCAGAAGCAAAGCTCCATGAGGGCAGGGATGTTTATCTACTTGGCTCACTGCTGTAGCCAGCACCCAGACAGTGTAGTGCAGAGCGGGCACCCACTCAGGACTAGTTGTAGAAAAGATGAAGGTCGTTCTCTGCTCTCCACAACCTACAGCCTTGTCCCAGACACAAAGCAGGAGAAAATGCTGAGTGCTGTCTGCTCCTGCCTGTGAGGTCCCTTCCTATCCCCCAGCCCCGGGCCCTTGGTCACTGGGTAAAGCCCAGCTCCACCTCTGACCTGGTCAGCCTAGGCTGGGCTGGCCAAGGCCTGGCAGGGGCCACAAGTTGCCACATGCAGGGTGGTGGCCAGACATCAACTTCATCTCTGCCCCCTCTTCCTGTACCCCTTATTGTGCTGGGCTCTCCGGAACAGATACCTGCCCAGCCAAATCCAGCTGGTCTGTCCAGGCCGCTATCACTGCCTATACCACCTGCCCGTGGGCCAGTGTCTACCCCCAGGCCAGACTTCCCAAGGGGGTGCCTAAGTCTGGGTCTCACCTGCATCAGTGAGAGGGTTACAGTCATGAGACCCTCCTCACAGCCTTACAGGAGGTCTCTGAGCTCATCACTGGAAGGCGCCTAGAGCCTCAGAGCTCTTTGGACATTTTCGCTGCAATCATTTTTGCTATTTCCCAGGCACTGCTATAGTCCTGGAAATACGAGAATGAACAAGACAGCAAAATACCTGCTGCCACAGAGTGAGCTTATGTTGTAGTTAGGGAATAGAGAACGGAAAGTGAATCTGTATACAGATAAACTCAATGGAGAAAAAAGTTACAAAAAAACAGCAAGTGCAAGGCTCTGAGGCAGGACCAAGCTTGGCAGACAGATGGAGAAAGGCCGGGAGCACAGTGAGGGGAAGAGGTGAGGTCAGGGAGAAGGGCAAATCCACTGTGACCTGAGCTGGTGCCTTCTGGGTGTGGGAGGCCTTAGCTGCAGGGGCCTGGGAAGGGCACAGCCCCAGCATCCTGGCTCCACACCACTGGCCTGCACTGCCCTTCTTGGTGCCTCAGTTTCTCATCTGCCAAATGAGGGCCGACCCCCACTGGCACTGGATGACTCTGATGCTCCTGGCCACACCCTAACACCTATTTAGTACCTGAATGTGGATGGAGGCCCATGGCCTTTGGAGAATTCTAGAATCTCAACAGGAAAGACCTCAAAGAGCACCAGGTCCAAGACCCATGTGTGATGCCCACTCCCAGTGGTGCCTCAGGCAACTTCTCCACAACCTGTTGCATGCATTCCATCAACAGTTGGCTCTCAGGTGACAGTCTATGCTGGGCACCGGAAAGGTCATGTGGGCCCCACCATGCAGGTCGTTACGGGCCATTTGTTTCCAGCTCAAGAGGCAAAATGAAGAGCCCAGACTGGAGCCCGAGTCTTGGGTTCAAATCCCAGCTCTACCTCTCTGCTCAAAATCCTCCTGGGTGAGCTGGGCATGGTGGCGGGTGTCTGTAATCCCAGCTACTCAGGAGGCGGAGGCAGAAGAATCGTTTGAATCCGGGAGGTGGAGGTTGTGGTGAGCCAAAAATGCACCATTGCACTCTAGCCTGGGCAACGGAGAGACCCTGCCTCAAAAAAAAAAAAAAAAAAAAAAAAGAAAAGGCTGGGCGCGGTGGCTCACGCCTGTAATCCCAGCACTTTGGGAGGCCAAGGCGGGTGGATCACGAGGTCAGGAGATCGAGACCATCCTGGCTAACATGGTGAAACCCCCTCTCTACTAAAAATACAAAAAAAAATTAGCCAGGCGTGGTGGTGGGCGCCTGTGGTCCCAACTACTGGGGAGGCTGAGGCAGGAGAATGGCGTGAACCCGGGAAACGGAGCTTGCAGTGAGCCGCGATCGCGCCACTGCACTCCAGCCTGGGCGATAGAGCGAGACTCCATCTCAAAAAAAAAAAAAAAAAATCCTCCTGGGTGTGGCATCTCCCTCATGGGTGTGCTGCGGGGACTGGGTGAAAGAACACATGTGGTGTGCTCAGTTACAGCAGTGCCTGCTCTGCACTCACCCTCACTCTCCTCCCAGCCATTCCCCGGGCACACCCAGTCTACACCACCTTCCACGGACAGAAAACGGCTAATCCCAAAGGACACAAGAGGAAGGGCAGACATACCCAGGCTGGGCTGATCCTTACATTCAAGCATTCATCCTCAAACAAGACATTGCCTGCCTGGAAAGCCGAAGTCGCCCCGCCAGAAGTCCGAAGCTGCAGTGAGGAGGCGTGGCTTCTAAGCACTGATCCATCCTAACATGTCCCGAGGCCGTCAGGCCTCCTAGTTTAGACAGCAGCAGGCACAACAGCCTTCACGGGAACTGTCGCCTGCCTTTGTGCCCAGCTCTAGCCAGAACCTGCGCAGGCTGTCATCCTTCCAACCCCTTAAGGAGAAACGGAAGCCAACCCTCAGCTCCTGTCCTGCTTCAGCATCAATTCCCAAAAGGAGCCCTTTCTTTCTTCAGGATGAGGCTTCTGCAGAACTGTTCAGGTAACAAGTGAAACCTAATCTTGTGTGCTATCTCAAAGACTGTGCAACCTTATCCAGGGTTTTACGCGATAGCTGTTGGCATGAAGCCCTCTTGAATAAACAAGTGGAGGCCCAGGCTGTCCCTCCCTCTGAACCTCCCGGAGATCTCCAGCCTCCTCCCTACACAACCAGCACTCAGCTCTGGGCAAAGGACCCAGCTTGCTCTAATCGTGGCCTACACCTAGCAGGGCTGAGCAAATCCCACTCTGGGAGCCAATCTTCAGCCTTGGACTGCCCTCCTCCCCCAGATCTCACAGGAAATGGTAAGACCAGCCTGGGGTGGGTGGGTGGCGCTTCACTCGGTTACCTTGCCAGAAAAGGAATTCACACACACAAGTACTTTTCCCTACAAAATAATTTATTGGAACACACAGCTACAGCAGACACTCTATGTACAAGCACATTGACGCTCCTGACTACCCTCAACTAGGGGACCCTTTTCTTCCCCCGTGCCTTGCGGACATCTTCTATCAAATCTTTCAGGTACTGGATCTCCTTAGCCAGGGAATCCGCCCTCTCTTTTAGAGCCTCGTTCTTCTTTTCTAGCTCTTTGCACTCGCCAGTGAGAGCCTCCTGCTCCGCCCTCTTCTTCTGGCGGTACCTAGTGGCTGCTGTCTTGTTTTGCTCCATTTTTTTCAGCTTCTTATCCAATTTCTCACCCTTTACTTTTGCTGCTACCATCTTCTCTCCAGGAGGATCGTAAGGTTTGGGGCGGGCAGACCCACAGAGAACACCTGGAGATGGGAGACTCCTATTTGGAGAGCCCCTGGTAGAGGGGCTATGCTGAGGAGACCCCAGATACGACTCTGGGCTCATACATATTCCACTATCATTATCTGAAGGGGTGTCTTCCTCTTTTATGCACTGAGGGATCATGACAACGTAAGCAGTGGAGTCTGGCTTCCTATCTCCTTCAGTGATATCCACTTCACTGCCCAGCTCTAAACTAAAGGAATGATCTGGAGTGGAGGACAGGACTCCCGGGGAAAGGGGAAGAGGTTGCAAGAGGGTGAAGGGGGCAACCTGGTCGGGTTTTATTAAACTTTCTGGGAGATGGCCAATTGGGTTCACCGTCTGGGGGGGCTCCTTATTAGTCTCCTGGACTAGGGGGGCAAAGAGATCACAAGTGTCATCCAAAGTGGTCAAAAGGTCATCTGGCATGGTTTCCAGGTCATCTATACCCAACAGGGCATCAAAGTCGAACTCCTTCAAATCCATTTTCTCCAACATCCAATCTGTCCCGGAGAAGGCATCCTCTGCAAAAGATTTGAGTGATGGGGCCAAGTGAGTCAGATACAAAGGTAGCAGGCCCCTAACCCTAGATCCCACCCGGACGATGTGGTGGTGGCCCACTCACCCTTGCTGTTGTTGGAGGGACTGACCAACCCATCCACAGCCAGCCATTCGGAGGAGCCCGCCTTAGCCTTGTCGCTGGAGAACCCATGAGGTCTGAAGTGCTTGGCCACCTCCAGGTAGTCATCTAAGAGACCTAGGCTTTCCTCAGCCCCCAAACCCGACTGGTCGAAGGGGGACATCAAGTCCCCCACCAACACCTCGCTGCTCAGGAAGCTCATTTCGGTCATGTTGCGGTGCTTTGCTGGAATCGAGGAATGTGTTTAATTCGAAGGTGTCTTTGTCGGTTACAGCAACGCTGCTGCTGAATGCCGTGAAAAGCCTGAATGAGAATCAGAAGCCAACTCCCATTAGAGGTTAGCTGGTCTGAGAATTTCATCCTTCCACTTATGAGGCGGGACTTCTCTAGATCGGCCATCTAGAGAATCGGAACAGGGCAGTTGTATTCGCCCCTCCCTGCTTGCGGCTCAGGTTCCACAAAATGGACGCTCACAGAGACCAGGCGATTCTTCCACCGGCCAAGAGGAAGGCGCTCCGTCCCCACGTCCAAATACGGCCAGGGCGGCCGCGCCCCGCCCACCGCCCGCCCTTGACTCACGCCCGCGCCGCCGCCCTGCCGCCATCTTGGTTCCTGCCACGTTTCGCGGGCCAACAGCCGAGACCCCCGGGACCCTTGTGGGGCTCGGGGTCCGAGGGCTGCAGGACCCCCGGGGAAGCAGTCCTGGCACCCGACTGCGCTTTCCCGATCCGGTCACGCGAGCGTCTCGGGGACACCCAAGCAAAGACCACGCGTCCCGGGCGCTCGTAAAATCGCTTCCCCCTTGGCGGCACCGCCCCGGCCCCAGGCCGCACCCCACCAATCCAAAACCCGCGCCGGCCCAAAGAGCACAGCCGGACGACCCGCCCCGGTACTCACGCCATGGCTTAAGCCGCTGGGGGGTGCCGCTGCAGAGCCTGGTGCTGCTGCCGCCGCTGCAAAGGCCAATGCTGCCGCAGGCACTGCTGCCCCTAATACGCCATGGTGGCCGTGGACCCTGAGGGCGGGGAGGAGGGAAGGCGCGCACGTGCGGAAAAAACTACATCCGTGGGCGAGCGAAGTAGAAATGGCCGCAGCAGCCGCCCGCCAGCCCTTTATAGACTTCGTCTCTATGGGGACGCAGCACAGACGCATCCTTCCGCCGCGGCCACGTGACCGTCTCCTCCCGCCCGCTCCCTTCCCTCCCTTTGACGCCCCAATCGTTTACGCCCAGGGCGTAGCTGTGACGAGAAAAGGAGTTTGTTCTTATGGCCTCACGAAAGGAGAGAGTTGTACTACTTTACTAGGCTTCTATGATAAGAGTCCGTTCTTTCCTTCGCCGCAGGAGCGCGGAGTGATCTCCCAGACACGCCCCGCTTCCGGTGTCGGCGCAGTGGGCGGGGAAAGGTCGTCTTCCGGCGAAGAGTTTTTATTGTGAAGGCGGAGAACGCCAGGTTATCGCGCGAGGTGCTGGCGAAGAGCGCGCGTCAAGCTGATTGGCCCAGGCACGGTGAATCATATATACCTCGAACTCTAATTGGCTCAGGGCCCTAGGTGGGCGGCTGCTGGGAGAGGGATCCCGGGGTCCGCGTGGGAAGGGTTGGGGTCTCGGGTCTTTGCTAGGTCTCTGCTAGGCCTCAGCCAGCCCCGCCTGCCGGCCCGCCACGACCACGCCGGCTCCTGCCCCCAGGCGGCCTTAGGCCAGCGCACCCTTTAGTGGCCTCAGGGACCAGACCCTGCGGTCGGATCCCGCCGCCCTCAGTGGAGGTCCGCACTGGTGGCCCCGCCGCCGCTCCCAGCCTGCGCGTCCTTCGGTTGCGGGTGGTGATTTGTGGCCTGCGGAAACCGGGGGATTACCTGTTCCAAGCCTGAGTTTTCCAGAGGCCCCATTCATAGCCGACACGACGCTGCTGCCCCCGGGAGGTTGAAGGGGTCTCGAGAGGGCGCGCCGGGCCTGTCCACCTACTCCCAAAGGCCGGCTGAGTCTGCATGGCTCCTCCTAAACTCTGGAAAGGAGCCGGGAAGACGCGCCGTCCTGTCGCCCAACCTGGGTTTTTACAGTTTTCATCCGGCTCAAGTGCAAGGCTGCCACAGAATAGCATCATAGAGGAACTTCTGGTGTCCGAAGATTGCGTTCCCCTAAGAACAGGATTTTCTTCGCTGCCGTCTCCCTGGGGTAGTTCCGATTCACTCCTGATTCTGAACTCCCCGGCCTAACCCGCTTTTCAGCAGTCACGCCCACGGCCCTGGGAGGAGAGGCGCTTGGGAACCCACGGCCACTTGCTGGGGGTTGTGCGTCGGGAAGGGGTAGTCTGTTTTAAGAATACAAGAAACCGCATCATCCTCCAGCCCCCTCCAGTCAGGCCCTGTGAAGGTGGAAACTTTGAGTTTCCGCCTCCTTTTCACTGGGCCACACAAGTATGAGCGCTGTGATATCAAACAACCAGGGAAGCACTGCTCTAAATAACCACGGCCATCTGCTGCGCTCATTCAACCTCGCCCACAAATCCTTTCCAATGGTAAACCGAGGCCCAATGGGATGAAGCTTCTTGCTCAGTCACAGGGTTCCCAGTAGAGGGAGTATGGGGTAGGAGTTAGAAGACAGATTTTGGGGAGCGCATCCAAAAGAATCCTGGCTGGGACATTTTGGCTAAGTGACTTATCCTCTCTGAACCTCGGTTTCCTCATTTGTAAAATGAGACTACTGATGAATATCCTTCTCTCATGAAGTGAGATCATACATGTAAAGCACTTAGCACAGTGCCTGGTACATGTAAGCGCCCAATAATGGTTGCTGTTGCTGCTACCGTTCGTAGAACTCAGGTCTCCTGACCCTGACTTCTGCCACTCTCCATCACATCCTCCTGCTGCCTCAGAGGACTCTTCACTATTATTTAATGAGATGAAACCAACTTTAAAACTGGTATACACAAGGCATACTGGATGCTGGAATAAAAGTATGTTTTTTCTTTCTCCTTGGGGAATCATGAGTGTTGAGATATACAGAAGTTGGCGCCAGGAGCAGTGGCTCCAGCCTGTAGTCCCACCTACTCAAGCCGAGGTGGGAGGATTGCTTGAGCCCAGGAATTCCAAGCTGCAGTGAGCTGTGATCACAACACTGCAACTCAGCCTGGGCAACAGAGCAAGACCCTGTCTTAAAAAAAAAAAATACAGGAGTTTTCTAGCCTTTCCATGCAGTCAGTAAGAATCCCTGAGCCATTAGCCATGTCTTCCAAAGGCAGAACTAGGGACCCACAGGACGTGTTCTCCTTTTGCTATAGACAGTACCTCCTGACAGATGACTGTGCAAATGGTTGAGTATTAAAGCAACACTGCCCCAGTTTTGACACTGAAAAGGTCGTAAAAGAATGACTCCCTTGGCAGCCTGTCCCATCCATTCTTTTATAGAGACCTAGCTCAAACACTTCAAAGGTTCCCCTAGCTGAAAATGGAGACCCAGTACCACTCCCACAGGAAAATGTTCCATACGACACACACAAGTCACAGCTGTTGGAAAGGAGATGTTTATTTTCTTCTTCCCATGCTATAGAAGGACACTGTGTTCTGCAGTTTTATTTCCTCCCTCAAGGAGAAAAAGGATAGCAGGTCTCTGGGTCTCAGGGCTAAGCTGCCCCTACTTACATAGACCTAACCAAGACAGTACAGAAAGACTGGTGACTGATTCCAAATCTACCAGCTAACACAGCCACCACCACTGACGGGCAGGCAAGTGACTAGAAGGCAAGTTGTGGACTTGGCCTCAGGGACCAAGAATTTAAAGACTACAAGGTGATCCATATGTAAGGTAAACACCTAGTGTGCAGTTGACCATGGAACCCACCTCTCTGGTATTCTGGCCACTTACGGAATGTGGCATCTAAAAGGGCTGCAGCCTCCCAGCCTGGTGCAGGGGTCAGTTCTATCCTAAGTCTCCTATCATTCTCCTTGGCCTTGAGTTGCAGACAAAAGGGCAGAGTTCTAACAAATCCTCTGACAGAACACGTTCTCAGCCAAGTCAGTCCCAAGGAAGTATCATGGCAGAGAGCTCTGCACACTCGCAGTAGTCTGTATTTACAGAACGCCCCCTCGGGGCCTCTCCTGGGTCCTTCCATCCTGAAGCTGATTCCCCTTCAAGACTATTTGAACTCTCAACTTGAGTGGAGTGCAGGGAGCAGAGTCAGCGAATGTGGAATACGGACAGGTGGCCGAGACCCAGGAGACCGTGGGCCTCTGCAACACTTCTTTAAACTTGAGCTTCAACATTTATTTAAATAAAACTTTAAAAGTCACAACCAAGCATGTAAAGAAAAATACTGTCATCTTGAACTCATTTTTTAGGAAGGTCAACAGAGGAGAACCAAAATAAACTCTCGAATTTATTAGGTTTAAGATAATGAGTGCATTTTTTAAGTGTCAGGCTAAGTATAAAGTTTGCTAACCTTGATGGCACACACACAAAAATCTCTAGATGGAGAAGTAGAAGATGCTATTACTTCAGGCAAAAGTTAAGAGTTACTGAACAGGAAGGCAGAGTAGCCGGGAAAGTTACTCATCTTTCCCCAAACATTTAAAAAAGGGGGCAGGTGCAGAATGTTGTCCTCTTCTATCCAAGAATCTCAATAGCAACTGCCTATGTTCCATACTTTATGATGAGGAAGATGGCAGCAAAAAGAATGGCTTGCCCAGTCATGGCCAGCAATCCCACCAGGACCAGGGCTGAGAGTTCACACTGCTGCTAGTTCCGAGGACTTCTTAAGAGGTTCTTGCTTGTAAAATGACAAAGTTATGGTTTTGTCAAACAGTTAAAAGAGATGCTCTTTAAGAAGGATGATAAACTCATTTGCCTTCCTTAAATGACAATTACACTCAAATAACTTGGGACTCTTTAAAATCTTATCCTTTTTAAGCTCTCCTTCCAATTTTTATTTTTTTGAAACAGGGTCTCACTCTGTCACCCAGGCTGGAGTGCAACGGCATGATCTCAGCTCACTGTAACCTCCACTTCCCGGGTTTAAGTGATTCTCCTGCCTCAGCCTCCCGAGTAGCTGGGATTATAGGCGCCTGCCACCATGCCCCGCTTATTTTTGTCTTTTTGGTAGAGACGGGGTTTCGCCATGTTGGCCAGGCTGGTCTCGAACTCCTGACCTCAAGTGATCCACCCGCCTTAGCCTCCCAGTGCTGGGATTACAAGTATGAGCCACCGCACCCAGCCTCCTTCCAATGTTTTATGTGAAATTTGGTCAGAGACGCAAGCCTGGGAAAACTTAAATTTTTTTAATACTCATGGCAGGGAAACCAAATCCTTTATCTCAATGAATAATCTATACTTTTGCAACACTCTATCAATCCTCTCCTCTCCCTTCCCTCTAATAGATACCCAATGGGTACACTTGAACCCTGTCAGGCTCTACCCCATACCTTCTAGATTCATCCAGGATGGTACTCAGGCATACAGATTTTTTTTTTTTAAACTCTCATTTGAGTCTGACCAACAGACAGGGTAGATAAGCTCTCTCAAGATTCTCAGCTTTATGTTTTTTGTTCCCTCTCAGTACCTTTATGCAAATGAAACTGAAACTACCATAAGAAATCCTTGTTAAGGGGAAAAGAGGCAAAAAGACTTCTAAATATAGTCAAGGTTAACCCTAGTTCTCAATTTCCTAATCTGTGACAAAAGAGGGGCAGGAATCTCTACCCTAAATTGATGCTGAGGTATCAATGCTAAAGAGTCATTTCCCGTTACTATGGTTGGGAAGGAATGAGACAGCTGCAGAGAGCTTCACCAGAACCTCACTGATGGAGAGGTAGTCATCGAAAAAATAAGACAACTTGACGGGAGGAAAACAAAATACTGAATGGGCCGATGAGAAACAGAATTATCATCAGTCTTGCTACAAACAGGGAAAAACACAAACCAAGACGACACACAGACATGGCAGCTTAAACATTCCTCCCCACCTTCAGGATACATTCACATTGCAATAAATACTGCAATCTCAGCAGCGGGAAACAAGGAGGAACATAGGAAATGCCCACCTCCTCCCCTCTGTCTTATCTGTGTGCTCTCTTCCTTGGTAGCACCGATCTCCCCAGGTGCTGGGTGAGAAACAGGACAGGGGGAAAGAGGTCTGTGCATGCTCACTTGCCCTCTGGCCGTGCCCGGAGCGCTCAGCAAATACCCCTCTCATGTTCCTATGGCAGACACTGGAGGATGAAGGGCTGGCTGTTGGGTCTGTTCTTGCTCTAAGGCCACATCCGAGAAAAGCAGGGCCTGTCTGGGGAGAAAACATGGCCACCAAACCCCAACTAGTGACTGGATTTTCCAGCTGACATTCAGTCGACTGTCTACCTCCCTCATCCTCAACTGATGGCTAAGGCTGTGTCCCTTCAAGGCCTTGTCCTGATTGGCAATAAAATAAGGAAAAGGTGTGAAAACCAGCATTCATGATGAGGTGGTGCCCCGGCAGCCCCCATCCTTGTCTGTCTGACCCCTGCAGCCACAGATGACAAGCAGACACTGGGCACACAAACCCTTCACTAGGCCCTTAACCAGCTCTGGTTCCCTACTCTGCACTTCTGCTAATAGCCACCAAGAAATTCAATCTGCAAATAACTTTGCATTCAGCTTATCCTGTGTGGGTCATTAACAGTGTTCCCATGAGAGACATTCTCAGCATTTATGAATGGGTCAGGAGGTTGGGGGGAGGATGGACTTCTACTCCAGGAACCGTGGTCAAAGGCCAGCTCTTCTACCAGCCTCACTCCCAGAAACCCTAAATACTGTCTCAGCACTGGGCTCTGTAGAGTTCGGCTTTGAAACATGCTATCACAGCTCTTCAGTGGCATTCAACTAAAAGGCAACATCTTAATTAGGCAGATACGCTCCAGGGACAAGAGCAAAACAGAAGGCATGAACAAGAGAGGAAAAGATAGAAAAGACACTGAATAGGAACAGGCAAACGGGCAAGGCAGACCAGATAGAGGCAGCAAACATGGGCCGAAACGCAAAACACCAAGTGATCCATCAGCTCAGGCCAGCACACCACCTTCTCAATTCATTCCAGAAAAATTAGCCTGGAGCCAGGGGGGAGCAGGGAGCACAGTGATTGGTAACAAAAATAGGAAGAGTTGGGTAACAAAATAGGAGATGGAAGAGATGTCATTCTAATCAGCATGAAGTGACCAGGGTGATGATCAGCAAGACAGGAGGCACCAGGAACCCTGTGAGGCACCAACTACGTAGCCAAGTATATCCAACGGAGAATCCAGGGCCTGACCACCAACACCTGCTTTGGCCTTCACCTGCCCTACGTCTGCAGCAGCACCTCTGGCTCAGACAATGAGCAATAGAGAGTGTATCCTAATTCGTCTATTTCTTCAGGGGTGAGCTCTGCAAATAAGTTCACCTTGGGGTTTAGGGCACTGGGCAGGACTCCAGCCTCTAAGTAGCTGATAAGTCCCCTCAGGGCCTGCAGGAAACGGTCGGCCAGCATATCCGGAGACCAGTCAGCCTCCTCCTGGGCCAAGTGGAGGATGACATTGGTTAGCTGGCTGGCAGTGAGGTGGCCCAGAGCCGGAGTGGACTTGCATATGGCCTTGAGGATCTTGAGGCACAGAGATCGGCAGCCCGAGTCAGCCTGGTCCAGAGCCCGCAGGCGTGCTGTCTCCGCGGGACGCAGGCTCAGCCGCCACAGGTTATCATACTGGGCTAGCCGGTGTGGTTTGGCCACCAAGACTGTGTCACCGAGGGTCACTGATGGCAGGAAGTCAATGAAGAGATGTTTGCCACGCTCATACTGCACCTCCAGTGTGAGGGCTTCTGGGGGTGGGGCCGGGCGGATCACATAGTCCAAGAGGGACCCTATGGCTGGCCAATTGATGGAGCCAGCCACTACCTTCTCAAATGTATCTGCGACTGTCTTTGGAGAGAGGTAGCCCCCTACTACACAGCGGTCCCAGTAACTGCTCCCACGAGGAAAGTACTCTGGATTCTCACGACGCACCAGGAAGAAGCCAGGGACATTCATGATGGTGTCTTCACCAGGAATACATGACCACAGGTTCTGCTCCAGCACAAGGGGCACAATGAGTTGGATGTGGTCAGCTGTCACCACCTGTCAGGGCAGAATTTAAAGGGTTTTGAGGGTTTACTCTGTTCAAAAGACATGCTTCTTCTAAGACAGTTCCCACCATCTTACACTCCCTCCCAGCAAGAATGGGAACTCTAGGCCGGGCGCAGTGGCCCACGCCTGTAATCCCAGCACTGTGGGAAGCCAAGGCAGCTGGCTCACTTGAGGTCAGGAGTTCAAGGCCAGCCTGGCCAACATGGTGAAACCCCATCCCTACTAAAAATACAAAAAAATGAGCCAGGCATTGTGGCGTGTGCCTGTAATCCCAGCTACTCGGGAGGCTGAGACAGGAGAATTGCTTGAACCCAAGCAACCTCTGCCAAGGAGGCGGAGCTTGCAGTGAGCCAAGATCGCGCCACTGCACTCCAGCCTGGGCAACAGAACAAGACTCCATCTCAAAAAAAAAAAAAAAAAATTCTTTCATGTCACCGTATCAATCTACACAGAGTGAGAAAACTAGAAAGGAGAGATGGGCACAAGAATATAGGAAGGAGGCGGCCTCTTATAGCTTCCTAAAAGTTGTAAATAGGACTACAACATGAGAAAGGATTAAAGACACAAGAATAAAGAGTAACAGGCCAGGCTCACGCCTGTAATCCCAGCATTTTGGGAGGCCGAGGCAGGTGGATCACCTGAGGTCAGGAGTTCGAGACCAGCCTGACCAGCATGGCAAAACCCCGTCTCTACTAAAAATACAAAAAAAGTAGCCGAGAGTGGTGGCACACACCTGTAATCCCAGCTACTTGGAAGGCTAAGGCAGGAGAATCGCTTGAACCCGGGAGGCAGAGCTCGCAGTGAGTCAAGATCGCACCACCGCACTCTAGCCTGGGCAACAGAGCGAGACTCTGTCTCAAAAAAAAAATAAAATAAAATAACAAGTATGGATCTCCAAATGCTGCTGAGGTACACAGGATTTGGAAGCTGTAAGACCTCAGTCTTTCTGGCAAGCCTGGGACACTGATCTGTGCCAACAACACTACTGTGCTCAGCACCCAAACCCCACCCACCATGAGAACCACCTTGTTACCTGCAGGTCATCATAGAGGCTGCCACTCAAGTACATGTCCCGAAGCGGCATGTCAGGCAACTTGGCCCGCAGGAAGCTCCGGAGCTCGGCACATATGTCCACAGCAGCTTGCTTGGCCCGAGCCTGCTCTCCAGCAGGGATGGCTGCCCGGTTCCGGTAGTAAGTAAGAAGTTTCTCCTGCAGGGACATGCGGAGTCGTGACTTCTTCAAGTCTACCTGGCCCTTCCTGGCCACTGGCTTGGGCCGGGGCAGGCAGAATGTATCTGCCAAGGCAAGAGAGAGAGGCACGTGAGCTCTGCCCATGCCTGCTCAGTCCACAGCTGCCTCAGCCCCAGAAAGAAGGGCCTGGCATGGAGGGCAAGTGCTGGCACAGTGCCTGGCACAGATGTGCTCAGGAAACATCTGCTGAGTGCAGGAGTGGTACTGAAAGTCCAGAGAGGTCCCAGGAGGGGCAGCAGCCCTTCTCACCTGTGTCGAAGGTAGAGGAGTCTGTGGGAAGGGTCTGCAAAGACCGGCTCAGCCCCGTCTTCATGTCCCTGTTCAGCAGTCGGGGGGAGCCCATCCAGTTTGGTTCTTCCCAGCTCCTTTTCCCTGAATGGCTCAGGCGGGTGGGGCTGGTAGGGGCACTGATCGCCCGATCGTACATCTGAAATAGCAGAGAGGACACAGGACATAAACCTGCCCTCTTTCCCTATTTCCTTCCAATTTACTTCCTCCCCAGAAGCTCTGTCCTGGTAAGTTCTTTTAGTAATTTTGTTTTTATTTTAGATTATAGAATACTTTGCTCCATGCAGAAAATCTCAGGGAAGACTAAATGATATAAGACATAGATAATCCATGTCATGACCCAGAGAAAACTGTTTGTAATATCTGGTATGTTTCTTTCTAGATGCATGTAATGAGGATCACTCCATACATACTTTTGAAGCTGTTTTTTTCACTTAACATCATTGCGATCATTTTCTCCTATTACTAGAACACTTCGACATTTTCTTTCTATAAAACATTACATTTTATGACCATACCACTACATCCCACCCCTGGCCCTGGCTGCATGCACTTACCCGCTTAACTGCCAGCGTGGCGATGCCCAGCATGGCCGCTCCACCCACCCCCAGCACCAGCCGGGCATTGGAGAGCACAAAGTCAATGGCCGTGCCAATGCCATTGTCATCCTTCTTGCCTTTGCGCTCACCAGCGCCTGCCATTGCTCATCTGAGAATGAAGACAGAACACGGCCATAAGTACTGGGACCCCAAGAACCTCCCTCCCCCAACAAGCCAAACCCCAACAAGTACAGGGTACTCTGTGAGTTCCAGCAACCCAAATCCTCTTGCCTCCAGCACTGCATGCTTTAGGGTCCAGAGGGAGCTACAATGTCCCATGATAGATCAGGATGCAAGGAAGAGGGGCTGATCTTCGGTATTATAGGAAAACTTTCCCCAAGCTAGTGCGATTAAGAAAGCATTAAGCTCAGTGTCAATCCTTTTTTGTATTACAATGAAGTACCCCACCATGCAAAACAACCCTCTCTCTACCCCTTTACAATGTTAAAATGCAGGTCTCTCTACCCCTTCACAGGGGTTATAAAGCAGGTCTCTACCCCTTCACAGGGGTTACAATGCAGGTCTCTACCCCTTCACAGGGGTTATAAAGCAGGTCTCTACCCCGTCACAAGGGTTATAATGCAGGTCATTTCTTCATCCTTTGGCCACTACTTTGTGGAAGGTTAGATCTGAATGGGACCTTGGAGCTCATCTAATGCCATCACATCACCTGACATGGAGGTCCTCAACATAGGGAGGTCCTCAACATAGGGAGGTGATGCGTCAGGTCTCAGAGAAAAGAAATGGTACAATCGCCAGGCACAGTGGCTCATGCCTATAATCCTAGCTACCCGGGAGGCTGAGGTGGGAAGATCGCTTGCGGCCAGAAGTTCAAGACCAACCTGAGCAACATGGCAAGACCCCCATCTCCAAAAGTAAAAGATAAAAATAAATTAATTGAGCGTGGTGGCACATGGCTGTAGTCCTATCTACTTAGGAGGCTGAGGCAGGAGGATTGCTTGAGCCCAGGAGTTTGAGCTACAGTGAGCTATGATCGCACCACTGCACTCTAGCCTCGGTGACAGAGTGAGACCCCATCTCTTACAAATAAAAATAAAAAACAAAATGGGCCAGGCACGGTGGCTCACGCCTGTAATCCCAGCACTTTGGGAGGCCGAGGCGGGTGGATCACCTGAGATCGGGAGTTCAAGACAAGCCTGGCCAACATGGAGAAACCCCGTCACTACTAAAAATACAAAATTAGCTAGATGTGATGGCGCATGCCTGTAATCCCAGCTTCTCAGGAGGCTGAGGCAGGAGAATCCCTTGAACCCGGAAGGCGGAGGTTGCAGTGAGCCGAGATCACACGATTGCACTCTAGCCTGGGCAACAAGAGCAAAACTCTGTCTCAAAAACGAAAACAAAATGACACAGTCATGTCCAGAACTCAGGACTCCCCACTCCTTATATGATGCTTTTTCTACTGTACCATGCTCACCCTTACCCAAATCAAATCGGCCCTTATTCTATCTACTTTCTGCAAACAAAACACAAAACAACATGTACCAAACACCCTGCACACGGAACTAGAACTACACATCCATATATGAGAAAGGTCCCTCCATGGACCCTCCTACTCGACAAATGCTTTGTTTCTTGAGAGAAGTGCGCAGCGGGGACTATAAAAGCTTAAGTAAGACTGGTATACCGGGAGATAAAAAACACAAAGGATACTGCAGACTCGACAGATAACTGGAAAACAAAACATCCATCTGCTCGATTACACTTGGAAGAGGAACTAAAAATGTGTTCACCTGAAAGAAGTACTTGGGCACTACAGCAAAGATGCTGGCCTCCAGTGCAGTGCTCAGGCTACAGTGGAGTCTTCCTGACTGCAGCAGCAGCGGTCCCCAGATAAGCCCATTCCCGTGGAGTTAGAACCCTGGGCCTGAGCAGGGTAAAGGATGACAGTGTGGTTCAGATCGGAATACCACTCAGCATGCTGCCACTCTCCTCTGTAATATCCCTTGTCCTTCACACCAGGAATGACATAAGGGAAAACAAAGTCAGATACCATTTAGTGTCCCAGAATGGGAGGACATCAAGAGACAGGATCGGCCGGGCGCGGTGGCTCACACCTGTAATCCCAGCACTTTGGGAGGCCAAGGCAGGTGGATCACGAGGTCGGAAGTTCAAGACCAGCCTGGCCAACATAATGAAATCCCATCTCTACTAAAAATACAAAAAATTAGCCAGGCATGGTGGCGTGCACCTGTAATCCCAGCTACTCGGGAGGCCAAGGCAGGAGAACCACCATTGCACTCCAGCCTGGGCGACAGAGCAAGACTCCATCTCAAGAAAGAAAAAATAAAGGATCACTGAGGATGATCTTCCATGTAAAATAACATTCCTTCTAATACCGTGCTACAAGTGGGTATTGCTAGCTTCCGCATCTTATGCTCCTGCCTCTACCTCCCTGAAAAACAAAGAAATATTTCTGACTCTATTATTCCAGTAATTGAGTTAACTAAGAGTCACTGTCAAGCTCAAAAATATTTTTTCCCAACTAGAGTTCACACCTTGGGGGTACTTTCCTTTTCTCTACCATTTACAGTCAATAGGGGCTTCAGGTTTAGGGACATGAGAGACTATTTGGCCAAACCGAGTACATTCCTACCTCAAATGCACAGAGCAAAGCCAGGGAGAAGAGTTAACGTTTGTATTTACAGATGGATCAGGGAAGAGCACCAGACACCCTCCCTCCAGTGGCCACTGAGACAGAGATGGAACATATCAAATTTAGCGGAGGCAGAATAACCCAATCAGGAAAAAGGCAGAACATTATACATCTCCCCACACATAACAATGTCTCTTGTTTTAACTCTTTACTGAAATATTTACAGTAGGGAGAGCCACTGGACACATGTGCCCATCCTTGAGTGTGATGCAGCAGGGCCAGAAGGGGACCTCCTCATTCCGGGCAGAAGCAGCCTCCCTGGACCATTTTAGTCCTTGGTGCCCTTCTGATGACTGGTGAGAGCAAGGTGGTGCTACAGATGACAGAACAGAGCGTGGGTTTTAGAGTCGGAAATCCTGAGATACAGAACTTGCCTTGAGCCCTGACTTATTAGCTGGGTGACCTCAAATGAGTTACTTAACACCTCAGCTATGAAAAGGGGATAATGGTCCCTGACGGGACCAAATCACAGGGTTGTAGTGAGGAAAAACCATTCACTGCAATCCTGTATGTGAACGGTATCAACTGTATTGCAGTGGATGGTCTATAAACTGTAAAAGTGCTCCACAAATCATTTATCATCTAGTCTTTTAAGATTTCCATCCACAGGACAAAGGTCAGCTTCCAGAAGTCAGTCAGCAACCCAGACTGTCCTCTGAGTGACAATGTACCTTTTGAGACTGCTCTAAAATGGCCTTGAAAATTCGCAGTGATGCCATCTTGGGCTTGAGATCAAAACTTTTTTTTTTTTTTTGAGACTGAGTATCACTTTGTCACCCAGGCTGGAGTATAGTGGGGCAATCCCGGCTCACTGCAACCTCCACCTCCCGGGTTCAAGTAATTCTCCTGCTTCAGCCTCCCTAGCAGCTGGGATTACAGGCATGCGCCACCACGCCCTGCTAATTTTTTGTATTTTTAGTAGAGACGGGGTTTCACCATGTTGGCCAGGCTGGTCTTGAACTCCTGACCTCAGGTGATCCGCCCACCTCGGCCTCTCAAAGTGCTGGGTTTACAGGCGTGAGCCACCAGCTGAGATCAAAATCTTGTTAAAGCCTTTTCAGCTGGGCGCGGTGGCTCACGCCTGTAATCCCAACACTTTGGGAGGCCAAGGTGGGCGGATCATGAGGTCAGGAGATCGAGACCATCCTGGCTAACACGGTGAAACCCCGTCTCTACTAAAAACACAAAAAATTAGCTGGGTGTGGTGGCATGCGCCTGTAGTCCCAGCTACTCGGGAGGCTGAGGCAGGAGAATCACTTGAACCTGGGAGGCAGAGGTTGCAGTGAGCCAAGATTGCACCCACTGCACTCCAGCCTGGGCGACAGAGCAAGACTCCATCTCAAAAAAAAAAAAAGGCTTTTCCTACCGTAGTGCAATAGGCACCCCCTGCCCACCGTCCAAGGACCGACTGACATCACAGACCTGGTGACCTGGAACAGAAGATGGCATCCACAAGCTCAACAGACAGACACGGACCTTACTTGAAAAGTTAATTCAACTTGTTTCAGTTTAAACTGCTTCTCCACGACACATTCTCCACTCAAGTTCTGCTACATAAGCTTACAGCCTACTAGCAGGTAAGAACTCCACCTCCAATTGGGACTGTCGTGAAGGAACCCCCATTGTTGAATGGGTACAGTTTCAGATGTGCCAGATGAAACAAGTTCTGGGGCTCTGTTACACAACAATGTGAATATACTTACTACTACTGAACCGTACACTTTAAAATGGTTAAGATAGTTAAAATAAAAAACAAAGAAGGAACACAGACCTGGTGGGCAGAACTAGGGATGGAGAAATTCAGCTCTGCCAACATTTCAGGCAAGTTATTTAACCTGTCTCCCTAGATACAAAAATGGGAACAGAAATGCTCATTACCCTAATATAGGAAGGATGATGAATAATGGAGGCCTTGCGGCTTCCTAGGATGACAGCACAGAATAGTGAAAGTTCCAACTTATTTTAATTGAAAAAGCCATAAGCCTTTTTATAAACCTATCTTGCTTGAGTACATACGAGACTAGGTAGCATATATTGAGTGTGTATTATGTGCTGGGAATTTTACACTTATTATTAATTCCCTCAATCCTCACAACAACAATCCCATCAGATCAGTAATATTATCCCAAATTTACAGGATGAAGAAACTGAGCAGTTTCTGTAACTGACCCAAGGTCACTGTGTCAGTAAATTATGTGGCCAAGATTTGAACCCCAAGTTCACGCTGGTGGGGAGAACTAATCTACAGGGGTCCTAGGTACTTGCTCCACACCTTGTTCCCATCTCCACTCCATTAACCCCCCAGACCATATGCTTCTGGGGGGACATTTGGGCTCATTCACTGCTGCATCCCCAGGGTGTGCAGTGTTTTGATGCATAGTGAGTATCTGTTGTGGGAATTAAGTATTAACCCTACGGTGTTTTGTTTCTTGGTTTTTTTGAGGGGGTAGCGATAGCAGCGTGTAGCCCCTCACAGCCAAAATATATTAGGAACACAAAGATTTCAAGGAACGCCCTAATTCCCTCCCAGATCCTCTAGCCAATCCTCCCTGTGCAGACAGGCTCCCATGGGCACCACCCCACCCCAGCCCTGTACTGCCAAAGGCAGGTGTGCCAATCCTAAGTGGCTGAGAAGAACCAAAAGCCATTACGTAAGGCTCCTCCTCCTACTTTCCCTCCCCCAGTTAAAAGCAGCACCCTCCACCCAGCTGGCAGGCCTTACACCCAGTTACTCTTCATCTTTCTCTCTCCTCCTCCTGCCTCAGCCAACTGATCACCAAGTCCCACTGCTGTACACACTGTGTTTATATGTGGCCACCTCCACCCCTCGGTCCCTCAATCTCATCTGGCTACAACCACTGCCTCTAGTATCTCTCAATTTATTCTTCACACTGCCACTGGCATGCTCCCTCTACGATACAAACGTGGCTACGTCATTCCTCTGTTTACAGAGCTGTGATGGTCCCCGCATAATAAGATATACATTACAATCTCAACTTGGAGTCAACGTCCTTCCAGACCGGGCCCAGCCTCAACTCTGGCTATTTGCCTTACAGGGGTACCATGCTGGCCACATCAGACTTAAGTTTCCAGACTACAAAGTGCAGTTTCTGGACAGGCAGAGCTGTTTGCACCTATAATCCCAATGCTTTGGAGGCAAGGGTGGGAGGATCGCTTGAGGCTAAGAGTTTGAGAGCAGCCTGGGCAACATAGCAAGACCATCTCTACAAAAAATAAATAAATAAATAATTAGCTGGGCACATTGGTATATGCCTGGCATCCCTGCTACTCAGGAGGCTGAGAAGGGAGGACCGCTTGAGGCCAGGCATTCAAGGTTCCAGAGAGCTATGATCATGCCACTGTACTCCAGCTTGGGCGAGAGCAAGACCCCGTCTCTTTTTTTTTTTGAAGATGGAGTGTCACTCTTTCACCCAGGCTGGAGTGCAGTGGCGCGATCTCAAGCTCACTGCAACCTCCGCCTGCCGGGTTCAGGCAATTCTCCTGCCTCAGCCTCCTGAGTAGCTGGGACTTCAGGCACGCACCACCATGCCCAGCTAATTTTTTGTATTTTTGGTAGAGACAGGGTTTCACCACGCTGGCCAGGCTGGTCTCGAACTCCTGACCTCGTGATCCTCCTGCCTCGGCCTCCTAAAGTGCTGGGATTACAGGCGTGAGCCACCGCACCCGGCCAACCCTGTCTCTTAAAAAAAAAAAAAAAAAAAAAAAATTGCAGTTCCCACTTCCAGGCATTTGCTTATTCCTGCCCCACTGCTGGTAAGCCTCTATTTCTCATTTGAGGCAGACTTCAAATGTCCCTTTTTTTTTTTTCCCCCAGAGACAGGGTCTCATTCTGTCACCCAGCCTGGAGTGCAGTGGTGCAATCTTAGCTCACTGCAGCCTCAACCTCCTGGCCTCAAGCCATCCTCCTGCCTCAGCCTCCTGCAGAGCTGGGACTATAGGTGCACACCAGCACACCTGGCTCTCCACTGATTTCTAATGACTAAAAGGACAACTTTGATCCTTTTCTCAGTCCCTTGCAACAAAAAATAATGAAACCCAAAGGAACGAGGGCCTACGTACCTGAGGCTTCTTAATGCATCTGTAAGGTGGGGATGGGAGAGAGCAGGAGTGTCTACAGGAGGCACCTTTGTCCTCTTTCCCTTGGAAGATCCTAAATGATCCTCCCCAGTTTGCCGTTGAGAAAGACCAGGCCCTTCTCCAGCTGCCTCTCCCGGGCCTCAGGGTCCTCTAGCTTCTGATTTTTTCGGAATTCACGGCGGATGGAGGCAAAGTAGAAGTCTCGATCAGTGTAGCGAAGCTGTCGGCCCTGGCGCAACAGAGCCCGATAGAGACTCAGCACTGCCTCTCGGCTCCACGGGGCCATGGGGGACTGGCAGGGTCTGGGTGTCACACTGTAAACAGAAGGAAAGAAATACAAGCCTAGTATCAGAATAACAAAAGGACCTGTAGAGACTATGTGAGGGGTTTTTAATCCAAGTTCCAGAGACCTCCTAGGTCACCCTATGACTTAATGGCAAGACTAGGACTAGAGACCCCATCCTCTGGATGCCCATTCTGGAAACATACAGGTTGTGGTTCACCAGGGCTCAAATCCTGGCCCTGCCACTTACTTGCCATATGACTTTGGGCAAAGGACTGAACCCCCGCTGAGCACCAACTTCCTCACTTATAAAATGGAGATTAGGATATTATGGCAATAGTACCTACCACATAGGATTATTTTGAGAACTGTGCATGTAAAGAACGGTAATAGAACTTCACCACAGGGGGTGATCTAGGAGGGCTGAAGACAAGCACTCAGCCATACTTGAATCCTGGCACCAGCACTTACCAGCTGCATTACCGTGGGCAAGTCTCCTAACCTCTCTGTGCCTGTCTCAGTTCCTCATCTGTGAAGTGAGGATAAAAATCATATTTTGCACTCCAGCCTGGGCGACAGCGAGACTCCGTCTCAAAAAAAAAATCCTATTTTGCCCATATGGTTGGCATAAGCACTAAATGAGTTTAATGTATGTGAACATATTGAGAACAGCACTTGGCACACACTAAGCACTCTATCAACAGCAGCTATTATTAGTACCACCTAGCCGGGTTTGTAAATGCTCAATAAATAATTACATTTAAGTATAAACTGCCACTGCCCTCCTTACCAATAAACCCTTACACAAGCATTATCTGTAAAGTGGTTTGTTGCCCATTATCACATTTAAATTAAGAATCTAGAAGGTGGTCAGGGTTCTTAGTAACAGTAAATGCTTATTGCATTATATTGCACTATATACAATGTGCAATGTTCGAAGCATGTCTCACATAACAACTCATTCTGTCAGCTACCCTAGGGTCAACATTACCCCATTTTAAGTGGAGGAAACAATCTCCCAGAGGGAAGTAACTTGCCCGCGGGCCCACAACTGTCAAGGGGAGGGCTGCACTCCTGACCCCAACTCTGCCTGCCTCTGGAATGAGTTACCCTTTACTGGAGCCGGACCATGTGTACAGCACTTCTGAGTGCTCCACGAACTTTCCCAGCACAGCGCTTGACACATACAAGGGGCTCAAAACTACGCGTAACGGAGAGAAATTCACAACGTCCCTATGTGGAAGAAATGATCACCTCCGTTTCAGAAATAAAGAAACGACACCGA
Organism: Symphalangus syndactylus; assembly: GCF_028878055.3. Classification (NCBI taxonomy): domain Eukaryota; kingdom Metazoa; phylum Chordata; class Mammalia; order Primates; family Hylobatidae; genus Symphalangus; species Symphalangus syndactylus. The sequence goes on from NC_072440.2 coordinate 20,284,632, forward strand.
GTGGGGGAAGTATTTGGCTGGAAAAAAAAGATTGGACTTTGGGCCCAAAGTCCGCTAGCCCTTAGCCTCCGGCCTTGCTAACTTCCTGGGCAAGCTTGAGCAAGCCACCATCCCTGCCAATTTTTCCTCAACTGTTTAAGAAATCCCTCGGCCCTAAGGGCCTCCCGATGCAGAAAATCAACAGAAGTGTTTGATGCGGTAAAAGGCGGCTGTCACGGAGAGGGCTGTAACTACAAGGTCGCTGGGCGACTGGGCGGCTGAGCCCCAGCCAGTCTGCACTTCCCCAACCGTGGGGGCCTGGCCGGGGTGCGGAGGCCCAGAGGCCAAGGCAGGCCTGCTTCGGGGCACTGGAAGTCTCCAAGGTTGGGGCGGGGTGGGGCCGCCGAGGGGTCTCCCAGGGGAAAGTCCAGTGCGGGACGGGGCGAGACCCCCGGCTGAGGCTGGTATCCTGGGTCCGGGCCGCATGCGAGGCGCCGGCAGCAGCCTGAAAGGAAGCGCTGCAACCTCCCGGTCGCCCAGCCGCTGCCGGCCCTCATTCCTTCCCTCACTCACCCGCAGGCCGCGCGCGCTACCACTCCGCAGGACTCGCCTCTGGCCGGGTACCTGTCTCCGGGTCACCCATCAACATGGCCCCTTCACTTCCGGGACACGACCTTGCGCACGGAGCTGCGAAGGGGCTGAAGGGAGCACGAGGGCGAGCGGAGGCGGAAGGACTTCCGGTCTTCTCCAAGCTCTCTCTCGGGCCCCGCCCCCTGCGCATGATTCCGCCCCCCAATCCTGAGCCCCGCCTCCGTGTGTGACCTCACCAAGGGACGGGCCTGCAGAGGCCACTCGCGTCCCTCCCCTAGAGGACTCTGGTGTCCGGGTCCAGCTGTGGGTACCGGGGTGGTCCCGATGCTGGCAGAAGGTCAGAGGGCAGGAGGTAGCCTCGCTGTCCAACGAGGCTGCCGCACCGGGTTGGCCCCTCACCTGCTGGCAGCCCCTTAGCCTGTCCGGGGTGCCTGGCCAGCCTCCTGTACTGTATGCTGATTTCTGGCTGGGGCCCTGGGGTACCTGAGGGAATTCTAACACTAATATTCAGAGCTCCTCCAAACCCATTTTCTCAGATCGCCTTCTTTTCATCCCTCCATGCTCTTCCTACTCCCCAGGCCCCATGGCTTTTGGCAAACTCCTACCCTTTCTTCAAAGTCTACCTCAAATGTCCCCCTTCACTGGAAAATCTCTCCCAGCCCCTTTCTCGCCTCCCTCTAACACACTCACGTGCCTTCTTTGGGCCCCACGGAAATGTCTGCACATCTTAAGGCTCATAATCTGTTCGACAACAAAACGTATTTATTGGCGCCTACCATTTGCCAGGCACTGTAATTTATCCATTTGCTTCTCTGTCTCTCACTAGATTTGAGGACAGAGGCCGTGTCTCTATGGAAGCCCCCTCCCCCAAGTGCCTCCCTCCGTGCCTGGCTCTGCCAAGCCCAGGGCCTGGGGCTTTGGAGTCCGGGGCCACCGGGGCCACCGCTGGCTCCTAGTTCCAGTTCCACTACTTAGGGACAGCTGCCCTCTGCCAAGTTTCCTAACCTCACCCAGCCTTGGGGCTGTGGTGAGGATTAAAAGGTAATATCTACCAGGAGAGGGGTGGGCAATTACAGAATAGTCAGGCTATCTGATAAAAGGACAAGAACCAGGAGAAGAACATTGCAGGGAAGAGCATTTCAGGCCTCCCCCCAGGTAAGCCCTTAAGCTCAACATGGTCTAGGAGCCGCAGGGAGAAGGCCAGTGCTTTCGAAGCTGGGTGAGTAGGAGCTAGGAAAGAGGCCAGAGGGGAGGCCCTTATCAGAACTGGGAGGGAGATGGTGGGTGCAAAGGAACCACAGCAGGGTTCAGAGCCAAGAAGTGCTGGAATCTGACTTCCCTTTCAACAGGATCTGTCTGGCTTGAGAATAACGGAATGGAACCAGGGCTGAGGCAGGGAGACCAATCAAGAGTCTGTCGCAGGGCTGGGCACGGTGGCCAACGCCTGTAATCCCAGCACTTTGGGAGGCTAAGGTGGGCGGATCTACTTGAGGTCAGTTCAAGACCAGCCTGACCAACATGGTGAAACCCCATCTCTACTAAAAATACAAAAATTAGCCGGGAGTGGTGGCGTTGCACCTGTAATCTCAGTTACTCGGGAAGCTGAGGCAGGAGAGTTACTTGAGCCCGGGAGGCAGAGGTTGCAGTGAGCCAAGATCGCGCTACTGTACTCCAGCCTGGGTGACAGAACGAGACTCGGTCTCAAAAAAAAGAAAAAGAAAAGAAAAGAAAACCAAGATGGAGAGAGGCATAGTAACGTTTCTAAGACACTGAGCTAAGAAGGAAAGAAGCTTTCAGTGGAAGCCAAGTCTGTCTTACTCTGAAATGTGTGTTCTTTCCACTCTTTCAGACTGCCCTAATTTGCTTTTTAAAGAATTTTGTGACCCAAATAAATATAATTGGTGACATTTCCATCTGGCATACCAGGTGACCTCTTCATATCTCTCCTGACTTTCTTGTTCTATGGAATGTTATTTTTCGGAGGGAGGGACAGAGGGAGGTCGTTTGGAGGGGTCTCCCCTTCAGATCAGCCACCCCTAGATCCACTTGCTCTTCAGGGTCTTATCTTTACTTAGACTTACAAGGCCTCTCCCTGCCCCCAATGCTTCCATAGCAATGGAGCATGGGCAGTGAGGTGGCATCTAGCACCTACATGTACATACCCATGGTGCCTTTGTAGGCCAGAGACCCATGGCAGGGGGCGCTGACCCAAACCCCAGGGCTCTGCCAGGTTTCACAGGGCAAGAGGCATTCCAGGATCTTTTGGATTGATATTGCAGGGTGTTTGTTTGTTTGTTTGTTTGTTTGTTTGTTTGTTTTGAGACAGAGTCTCGCTCTGTCACCAGGCTGGAGTGCAGTGGCGCGATCTCGGCTCGCTGCAACCTCTGCCTCCCAGGTTCAAGTGATTTTCCTGCCTCAGCCTCCCGAGTAGCTAGGACTACAGGCACGCACCACCATGCCCGGCTAATCTTTGTATTTTTAGTAGAGATGGGCTTTCACCATGTTGATCAGGGTAGTCTCGGTCCCTTGACCTCGCAATCCGCCCGCCTTGGCCTCTGAAAGTGCTGGGATTACAGGTGTGAGCCACTGCGCCCGGCCAGATATTACGGGTTTAACCGTAACCTCCCCGATCTCACATCCAGATGATGGCATTGGCCTCTTAATGGTGATCATGGCTGGAGGCAGAGAGGGGAGCACTCATTTACCCAGAACAGTGACTCATATATAGTAGTGAATGGATTTAATTGTTGAATGAATGAACATTTTGTGGAAAGACAGGAGAGATGGACCGTTTCACCTGGGTCAGGGTGATCAAGCCTGTCTCATTTGAAAGGGGCCTGTGGGTTGGTGGTGAGTGCAGGGTAAGTGCGTTAGGCTTCGTGAGCCTTAGTCCCTCCACCTGGGTATTGGAGATGGTGAGAAAGGACTAGCTCATCAGGCTGTTGAAGATTAATCAGAGAGGGCATGTGAGGCCTGATGCCTGAGGTGAGGAGTGGCTAATTATAAAATGTCATTGGAGGCTGGGTGCGGTGGCTCACGCCTGTAATCCCAGCACTTTGGGAGGCTGAGGCGGGCGGATCACCTGAGATTGGGAGTTCGAGACCAGCCTGACCAACATGGAGAAACCCCGTCTGTACTAAAAATACAAAAATTAGCTGGGCATGGTGGCATATGCCTGTAATCCCAGTACTTTGGGAGACCAAGGCAGAAGGATCACCTGAGGTCAGGAGTTCAAGACTAGCCTGGCTAACATGATGAAATCCTGTCTCTACTAAAAATACAAAAATCAGCTGGGCGTGGTGGTGCACGCCTGTAATCCCAGCTACTCGGGAGGCAGAGAGGCTCAGGAGGCAGGAGAATCCCTTGAACCTGGGAGGTGGAGGTTGTGGTGAGCCAAGATCGTGCCACTGCCCTCCAGCCTGGCAACAAGAGCAAAACCCTGTCTCAAAAAATAAATAAAATGTCATTCTTTCTCAGACATGGATGGGCACGTGGGAATATTGGCCCACAGCAGACTATTTTTTGTTTTTGTTTTTGTTTTGTTTTGTCTTGAGACAAGGTCTTGCTGTGTCACCCAGGATGGAGTGCAGTGGTGCGATCTTAGCTCCCCGTAGCCTTAAACTCTCGAGCTCAAACGATCCTCCCACCTCAGCCTCCCAAGTAGCTGAGACCACAGGTGCATGCCACCATGCCCGGCTAATTTTTCATTTTTCGTAGATACAGGGTCTCACTATGTTCCCCAGGTTTGACACAGCTGACTTTGGAAACCCAGGATGCCAGTCGCAGGGCAGGACCTCAGGGGAGTCACAGGCTGTGGCCCCCCTGGTCCTGGAGAGCGTTGGTGGTCGAAGGTCTGGGCCCAGGGGGCTGAGGTGGGATGCCGGAACAAAAACCAACAAAACTTTTTTGCCAAATGTCCCATAAGAACCAACATTGTTGTTTCCAATGTGTTAGCCAAGCAGTCAGTCGCTCAGCATTTACTGAGCAGCTAGTAGAAGCCAGGACTAGAGGCAGGAATGTAAAAATAAAATGCTCAGCTCCTGTCCTCATGAAGGTCAGGGTCAAAGGGGGAGATAGACAAACACAGACATTGCCAGGGGAGAAGCCTTGGCAGGTGCCATGGGAACCCAACAGAGCCTGTGATCGGCGCAGAAGCTGGGGCTGGGACCCAACGGACTGGAGCACAGGGTGGGAAGATGAAGGATGAGACACGAGGCCGGACAGGAGAGCAGCTTGGCCTCAGACACACCTGCCTGGCCTGAGGCTGTCCAGGGAGGAAATGGTAGCCAGCAAGTTGTGCTTAAGGCCATTCCACCTGCACCACTGGTCTAGAGTCAGCCGTGGATTTGAACTCGACCACCTGACGGGAGACTTCAGCAAGGTTCTCAACACCTCTGGGCCTCAATTTCCACACCTGTAAATGAAGATCAGCTAAAGTTCCCGAGGAATCAGACCTTGAAATTGACTTATGCTAACCAAGATAGAGGGAGGGATAAGCAGATCAAGTGACTTGTTTGCAATGAGAATTCAAGTCTCTTTGAGGTCTTAGGGAGTCCCCAGGTGAGGATGCAGGGCAGCAGAGGTCCAGGCAGAAGGCATGGTATGGCCAAGTGCAGAAGCTCAAAGGACCGGAGCCCAGGGGATTCAGGAGAGAGAGGCCCAAGATGAAACTGGTGAAGAAGGCGGGGGTTGACCACACAGGGCCTGGCAGGAATCCAGCCCTGATCCTTCTAGCAATGGAAAATGCATGCTATGATCAGACTTGCATCTGGGAAACATAACCTGGCTGCTTTGTGGGAACTAGACAGGCGGGCTGAGATCCGCAGATCAGTGCCAAGCCACTGCAGTATCCACTTGAGGCTCTCACCAGCCGACGGGAAGAGTTAACACTTATTAAGCTCTTCCTGTGTGCTGGCACTTACACGCACCGATTTCCCTAATCCTCAGCACAGATCTGCAAAGATAAGAATTGTTATTGCCTCAGTTACATCCAATGAAATCAGATCTTAAGAGCCCTAAGTGGCAAGACTAGGAACTGTACTGAGGCCTGGAACTCTGAACTGTCCATGGAACAGGTGAAGTCACTCAGGACCAGGATGGAGAAAGAGGACGAGGGGCCAGGTGCGGTGGCTCACATCTGTAATCCCAGCACCTTGAGAGTCTGAGGCGGCTGGATCACTTGACGTCAGGAGTTCGAGACCAGCCTGGCCAACATGGTAAAACCCCGTCTCTACTAAAAATACAAAAATTAGCTGGGCGTGGTGGCGCGTGCCTGTAACCCCAGCTACTCGGGAAGCTGAGACAGGAGAATCACTTGAACCTGGGAGGCAGAGGTTGCAGTGAGCCCAGATTGTGCCACTGCACTCCAGCCTGAGTGACAGAGCAAAACTCCTTCTCAGAAAAAAAAAAAGAGGAAAAGGAGGGGAACCTTGAGGATGCCGAAATCTAAGGAATCCAGAGGACAATGAAGAGCACTTCGGGGGAACCATCAGAAGTTCAGCACGGTGGCTTATGCCTGTAACCCCAACACTTTGGGAGGAGGCAGAAGTGGGAGGATCCCTTGAGATCAGGAGTTCAAGACCAGCCTGGGTAACATAGCATGACCCTGTCTCTACAAAATAATTTTTCAAAAAAAAAAATATATATATATAAAGGAAAAGAATAAAAAGAACATGGGGTGTCTCAGAGGCCGGGAGGGAAGGAGGGTGTGGTCATAGAGCCAATGCCACAGTGAGTGCCACCTTGTCCTTCCCCAGGGAGGAGCTGGCCTGTGACTGGCTGGTTCAGCAAAAAGTGGGGTCAGAAACCCAGGGCCTGAAGAGTGAGTGGGAAGTAAAAAAAGAGACAGTGGGCCAGGCACGGTGGTTCACACCTGTAATCCTAGCACTTTGGAAGGCTGAGGCGGGTGGATCACCTGAGGTCAGGAGTTCGAGACCAGCCTCGCCAACATGGTGAAACCCCATCTCTACTAAAAATACAAAATTAGCCAGGCGTGGTGGCATGTGCCTGTAATCCCAGCTACATGGAAGGCTGAAGCAGGAGTATCATTTGAACCCAGGAGGTGAGGTTGCGGTGAGCCGAGATCGCGCCATTGCACTCGAGTCTTGGCAACAAGAGCAAAACTCTGTCTCAAAAAAGAAAAGAAAAAAAGAGGCCGGGCACGGTGGCTCACGCCTGTAATCCCAGCACTTTGGGAGGCCGAGGTGGGCGGATCACGAAGTCAGGAGTTCAAGACCAGCATGACCAACATGGAGAAACCCCATCTCTACTAAAAAATACAAAAATTAGCCTGGCGTGGTGGGGCGCACCTGTAATCTCAGCTACTCAGGAGGCTGAGGCAGGAGAATTGCTTGAACCCAGGAGGCAGAGGTTGCAGTGAGCCGAGATCGTGCCATTGCACTCCAGCCTGGGCAACAGAGCGAGACTCTGTCTCAAAAAAAAAAAAAAAGAAAAGAAGATGTGGCAGAGGTCCAAGTAAACCACCAGCTTATGCACCTCTGGCAGCCACAGGAGCAGAAACGTGGGATGCCAGAGGTTGGAGATCTGGCACAAGTTGTTGGACTGCATGCTTGTATCTAGAACTTGTCTCTCATGAATCTAGAACTTCCGTTGCCATCTCATCGCAAAGACCACCTTTGAGGAACCCACCTTGATCATAGCAGAGCAGTTCCTGTAGGAGCTGGGATGACAGGCGTGAGCCACCGCGCCCAGCCTGAGGCTTCTTCTTATCAGATCAGTGAGGTGAAACCCAGAACCACGCCTGGACCCTGGGCCGTGTGCACTCATTTCTACGGGAGCTGACAACACCACTGGCAAAGCCTCCATTGACACACAAGCGTAAAGCCCTCTCTCCCCAGCGAGGCAGATGGGGACAAGTGAAACCTAGCTAATGAGAGTGGCTGCCCTGGGTCTGCCAGAGTGCAGGGGTTCTTGCGGACGACTGGGGACAAGCCAGTGGGGCAGTGTGTACTACTATTACTGATAATGCAAGTTAGGGGCCTGGGGGACAGGTCGCCCAAAGAAAGGTGGCTTATAACATGCACATCACATCAGCACAATGCAGCGAGAATTTAGTGCATACCGTTGGGCCCCAGGCAGTGTGGCAGGGACACAGAGGTGAGGAAGGCACCCCCACCCCTGCCAAGGAGGGAAGACAGATGTTCCAGAGGCGCCCTCCGTTAGTGACCATCCTCAAAGTTCGGCTGCGTCCTGTGCTGTTTTGGAACTCCATTTCTGGATCTGCAAAGGGAGAGAAGAGGACACACCCCTTTCCTCCGAGTGCCTTGAATACTCACTAAAGTGTTCCCCTAGCACTGCCCACTTCATTTTATTTCCTAGGCTTAGTTTTCTTTCATCTTTATAATGTTCCATGATTTTAATTTTTTTTTTTTTTTTTTGAGACGGAGTATCACTCTGTCACCCAGGCTGGAGTACAATGGCGTGATCTCAGCTCACTACAACCTCCGCCTCCCGGGTTCAAGCAATCACCATGTTGGCCAGGCTGGTCTGGAACTCCTGGCCTCAGGTGATCCGCCCACCTTGACCTCCCAAAGTGCTGGGATTACAGGCGTGATCCACCAAGCCCGGTTTAGGTTGTTACCTTTGAATACTTTGTGGACACTCATGTGGATGAGGGCCTGGCCTTGTCCCGTGTGGCCTTCTAGAAGGCCCAGTGCTCTAACCAGGGCCTGCTGTGAGGCATGCTGGGTCTTCAGAAGGCAGCCTGGCAGGACAGGTGGGAGGTTCTAAGTACACCATAGGGGCTCCCGTGTGACAGTTAATAGCAGTGCCAAGTCTGGGCCAGGTTGGGCCAATAACTGGGGGGCAACCTACCCTGTAGGCAAGGCCTTGCAGAGGAGGAAGTTTGGGCCAGAGAATACCTGCTGCCCTCTGGTGGTGTCTTTTTTAAAAAGGAATTTGGCTGGGCAGGGTGGCTCACACCTGTAATCCCAGCACTTTGGGAGGCCACGGTGGGTGGATCACCTGAGGTCAGGAGTTCAAGACCAGCCTGGCCAACATGGTAAAACCTCATGTCTACTAAAAACACAAAAATTAGCCGGGCTTGGTAGCGGGCACCTATAATCCCAACTACTTGGGAGGCTGAGGCAGGAGAATCACTTGAACCCAGGAGGCGGAGGTTGCAGTGAGCCAAGGTCATGCCACTGCACTCCAGCCTGGGTGACAGAGTGACACTCCATCTCAAACAAACAAACAAACAAAGGAATTTATAGGCTCAGATTTTTATAGGAAGCCGAGTTCCATTTAGGCCACATGGTATTTGAGGTGACATTGACACCTGGGGGCTTCGTCCAGCAGGCAGCGGGCTTCATGGTCTGGGTCCTAGGAAAGAGGACTCCCTGGAGAGATGGAGCCAGCTCCACCTTGGTAAGCATTGAGAACTGCAGGTAGAGAGTGGATCCAGGGCCAAGCCCTGGGGAGCCCCCTTATTGAAGGGGTGCATGGGGGAAAAGGAACCAGGAAGACAACCAGGAAGAAATGTCATAGAGGGAGGAGGAAGAGGAGAGCCACGAGACAGATGAGTCACAGAGGCTAAGGGAAGCAGACCCAGGAAAGGAGGCATGACCCACACGTCACATGCAAGGAGATGGAAGGTGCAGATGGGGCCACGATGCTGAGTGCTCATGCTCATGGAGCTCTCACCATGCTCCAGGCTCTGCTCCAAGCTCTGAGCGTCCTCACAATCACCCCTGGAGGTCTGTCCTATGACAGTCCTGTGTTACAGATGAGGACCCAGGAGAGGGAGGTGACCAAGGGCTCGTGGCTGGTGAAAGGCCTGTTGGAGGCAGCTGAGGCTGTGCCAGAGGTACTATCTGGGCCCCAGATTTCTTTTGGAGAACCACCTTCCGTTTTCTTCAGCCAGTAGACACAGGGCTCTGATTGATCTACGTGAAGTGGCAGATTCCATCCCAAGCCCCTCCAGTCTCACTGATGCATTCAGGGATGTTCACGTGGCCTAAATCAAGTCAGTGAGATCCACACCCAGGACTTTGAGAGAGAGGAGCTCTCTTTCTTTTGTGCTGAGCGTAAAGCTGAGGTGGTGAAGCCTGGAGCTGCTGCAGCCGTCTTGCAGGCATGAGGGGTAAACTTGTCTGAGACTTGGGACAATGCAAGTTGGGAAGTGGAGCTGTGCTCAGCCACAAGAGAGCTGGATGACAATGTGACTGTACCTGAAGCCGACATTACCCCTGAACTTTACCATTAGTAAGCCAGTGATTCCTTGCCTGCCTCACTGGTTTGGGTTGGTTTTTCTAGTTTGCCTCACTAGTTTAGGTTGTCATTAAATGAAAGCAAACTGTACCAGTTATCTATGGCCACAATTAAGCTGTGTAAGAAACCAAGAAACTTAGCAGCAATTGAGCTCATGAGACTGGATCAGTGTTTAGGCTGGACTTGACTAGGCAGTTTTTCTCGTCTCAGCTGGGCTCACACACGTTGGTCAGCTGGGATGACTGGGAAAACCAGGCTACATATGGAGGCCACCATGACAAACATTTGAGTCACTGTTGATGTTTTGCCTCTAGAAGCTCTTGGCCATCCAAATTCCAGGATAGGAATTTGAAAAGTGGTTGGTGAAACTGATGCAGGGTTGGGCTTTTCTGCAAACACTTCAAATAAACAGAATTGCAAGAAATGCATGCATATGAGAGAAGCTAGTTTGTTGCAGATTCTCTCAGTTCCGGTTTGTGTGCTGTTGCCTTGGGATTAGATCCAGGTGGTTAATTTTTAGCAGCAGACCTCACAGGTGCTGTGGGGTCCTTTTACAGACGTGGAAAATGGGTATAATGGGGAGGGACGTCTTTTAGCTCAGAGTTTGGCACAAAATAGGCACTTAATCAATAATGTCTGTAAATACTGATGATGATGATGATGATTCACCGTAGGACATGATTTAAGGGTTAACTTGATCTTAAACGGCATGTGGGTCACTATTGCCCTCTTCTGGCTAGGTAGGGTGTCTACATCTTCTCCACTTCTCAAGCCTGTGGAATTCAACCCTCACCCCAGCCCCACTCCAAGTACCTGAAGCAGGTACCTTTCTGGGCTTTGTGAGTGTGGCCAGAAGTCCAAGCAGTCCCAGCCCCCAGGTGTCAGACTGACGCATGCGTGACACTGCGAGTGGTCAGAAAACATGAGCCCTTGCTTTGGCCACCAGGACTGCGGTCATGCCTCCTTCCATCTCTGGGCCTCCGTCTCTCCATCTAACATGGAGGTTGCACAGCCACCCCACAGGGGACCATGGCAGAGCTCAAAAAGTGTCTGTTCAGCTGGGCGCGGTGGCTCACGCCTGTAATCCTGGCACTCTGGGAGGCTGAGATGGGCGGATCACGAGGTCAGGAGTTCGAGACCAGCCTGACCAACATGGTGAAACCTCGTCTCTACTAAACATACAGAAATTAGCTGGGCCTGGTGGCACGTGCCTATAATCCCAGCTACTCAGGAGGCTGAGACAGGAGAATCGCTTGAACCCAGGAGGTGGAGGTTGCAGGGGCCGAGATCACGCCACTGCACTCCAGCCTGGGCAACAGAGTGAGACTCTGTCTCAAAAAAGAAAAAAAAAGTGTCTGTTCCCACCAGCTGAGACTGTCTTTAGGACACACACAGGGGACCCCCAGGACAACTCCAGTGCCCACCCGGCCCAGAGGAAGCTCCTTGGAAGCCCCCACATCCCAAGGCTCCAGGCGCTGTCCAAGCACAAGTTCAAGGTTGGCTACATGGGAGGGAGATACCTGCTCCTGGGAGTCCAGAGAACCCGGTGCTGAGAGTCCAGGTCCAGAATCTACATGGCTGTGACCTTGGATGAGGCCTTTAGAACCTGACAGGAAAAATTACTGAGGCAGGAGCACTTATTTTGATGCCCCGGAGCAGAATTGTAGGAGAACCACTCCCTCTCTACAAAGGCACCAAAGCCTTCATCCAGATCCCCAAAAGGGTCCCTGCCCACCTGCAGGAGGGTGGGCGCCTCTGGTCCTAGGAGCCTGGCTCACTTCTGCTTCCTTCCACCAGACCTTGGCCCAGCATCTTCCACTTCCCAGCTGCTTCCACCTGTGGCTGGGAGACATGTCGTCCCTAAGTGAAGGTGCTCCCTGCAGCCCCCTCTCCCCACTGGCCATCCAGTCCTTGGGAAGGTCTTGCACCCCATGGATCCAGAAGCAAGGGTGTCTTTAGCAAGACCAGAGCCACCTGCTCCCACCCCTCCCTGCCCCAGAGCACCCACAAACCGGCCACACACGAACACAATTCAGACTTTGTAGCTGTTTTTATTATTAATACTATCTTCTCCTTTAAGCATCCCTTTAAGGGTGAAATGAAATCCAACCATTTACAGAGAAAATGATTTCAGAATGTACATATTGATTTTCCCTTACAAAAAAAATAATACTATTATTGATGTCCTTACATTATACATTTCCCAGGGTCCTGCCTTCTGCTTGGACAAGTCCTGTCTCCCCACCCAGACTTTCCCTGTTGCCCCCAAAGCTCTCCCGTGCTGCCCCTGGGAACCAACGTGACCCATGGGTGGACAAGACCAGCCATGCTTCCTGGATGCTTGGCATGGACAGGCCTCCTTGGGTCTAGGGGTCTCAGAGCCAGTTATTCCCACGAAGAAATGTGGACATGGGACATGGCAGCAGTGTGCCTGTGGTCACATTCAGCTTGGTTTCCCTTCATATTGAGGGAGTGGCCCTGGGTTCGTCTGCCCCCACCAAATTCCCAGTGTATGCTGTGATATGTGAAACTCTTCAATCCCGCGCCCCGGCCCCCACCCCTCTGACAGCTTTCCTCTCCACTGATGGCCAGACCTTCACTGCTGCTGCTGTGAACAGGCCCTGCCCCACTAGGTCTGTGAGGAAGGCAGAGCCTGGCAGCTCTGAGCTGCTCCTATCTTCCTTCCCTTAGCCCTGAGCCGGTGCCCTGGAGGGCATCCCACAGCAACTGAGGGTGTCAGGGGCGTGGGGGTGAGAAAGCTGCCAAGGAGGGAGGCCCCAGGCCAGGGCCTGGGCATGATCAGGAGCCCTGAGACTCCCTGTCTGTGGGGTGCAGCCTGGCCTGGATTGACCCAGAGCCACAGGGACCCCGAGATTTTGAGCCACCTCTCGACCCCAAGAGGAAACAGAAAGGAAGGCTGCTGTGACTTCAAAGGAGGAGTTCCATGGGGGGCAGTCCCCTGGATGGGAGCAAAGTGGCTCAGAGCCCCTCAGCCCACTTCACGCTTGCCCACCAGTGGCTGCTCTGAGGCCAGCTCCCCACACCATGCCCTCACTGGGCACTTAACCCAGACAGAGCTGTGGCAAGGAGATGCCCTCCTCTCCTGGCCCATCAGGAAACCCCCAACCATAAGACATCCGGAGAAAGCCCCACTGGAGGTGGGGGGAGGGGACGGGTGGGATGATGCGGCTGGGGCCGAGAGGGGCTGGGGAGGTAGTGGGCTCTCAGCTGCACAGCCCTCAGGTCAGGAGGATTCTCATTCCTCAGACTGAAAGACAGACAGACAGACAGACCTGCATCCCCTTTAGCTTTGCTTTCTAGGCTCCCCAAGGGCTTTCTGCCTCAGTCATTTTGGGGAGCTGCAGGAGGTGTGGCCACAGGCCCGAGGAAGAGGCCAGGCCTGGGCCTGGCCTCCCCCATCCACACACAAGCATGTATTTACAGGGACACAGCAATACAGACATGTACAAATACACACCAAGCATGCACCCATGCCCATAAATATACACACACACACACGCACAAACATGAGCCATTCCACAGGCCAACTCTGCAAACCGGCATCATTGGGTAGCGTCTGGGAGCCGAGGGGACGGGGTGTTTCCCCTTCCCACAGAGCTGCAGGCTCCTCACTGCCCCCAGCCCTGGGCTGCACAGTGAGGGAAACAGGAGCAAGCTGTTCCGGAAACTCAATGAGAGCTGGATCCGACGAATGAATTATTGATGCTCCCTCCCCCTCTTCCAGAGATGCTACTGGTCCCCCATATCCATTCTCTTCTCCTCCATCAATAAGAGAACTCCCAAGGTGAGGCCAGACACATGGCGGCCCCGCTGAAGACTACACTTCCCAGGTTCCCTTGCGGCTGCTTGTGGCCATGTGACTGAGCCCCAGCCAATGAGAGGCCAGCAGAGCTGAGCCTGCCAATTCTGGCTCATGCCTTTAGCAAAAAGTGGGTGTGCCCCTCTTGCCTACTTCTGCTTCCTCCAGGTTTGGATGCACACAGGAGGGTGGGTGCTGGAGCAGCCGCTGTGTACCCAGAATTGGAAGGTGCGTATGAAGAAACGCAGAGCTGCCCTACCAGCTCTGGGCCATCTCAATCTAGACTAATTAGAAACAAGCTTCCCTCTTGCTTAAACCACTGTATTTCAGGGTCTCCTAATCACAGCAGCTCAGACTCAACTCCAACAAAGACATCCCCACCAAGGCAAGCTATGAGGAATAGGAAGCATACAACTGGCCTTACTGTCCCTTCTTGGGCCCAAGACAGCCTCATGGCCCCTTCCTGGCCCCCAGCCAGCCTGCCCCAAGGAGGGGCACAACAGTGACTGCACCTGGGACAGTGGACAGCTGGGACTGGGTGTCAGAAGGAAGGGGTGATGGGGAGGGGGAGACGGATCCGTGCAGAGGCCTCATGTCAGTCTTCTCCTCCCCACTTCCCCCTCAAGGCCACACCTACAACTGGACTCTTGGCCTTGCAAGGACTGAGTGCACAGTCCACAAGACAGCAATGTGAACGGGAGAAGGAACGTCAGCGCCAGGTTTGGAACCAAAAGGAAAGCTCCTTAGGGTTCTCCAGGCCCCTGTGTTGGCTCACGACAGCCTGAGGGGTGCACAGAGACAGACTCAGGCACCAGCATCCCAGGGCAGCCAGGTCTTGTCCTTTGCGGCAGGGGGTGGAGTTCTGTCTCCCTCTGGCCCAGCACTTCTGACTACACTGCAAAGCATCCCTCAGCACCTCCTCTTGGTAGGATGTGGCTTTTTCATCTCTTTCCTCCCAGGTGTCCACGCTTCCTCCTGGACCCAAATGCATCTACTTACAGAGCCCTGGGTCCTCCTGGCAGGCCGGTCTCCCACACCGAGCCCAAGGCCCAGGGATGCCAAATGGTGGGCTTTTTCCCGGCCTGGCCACCCCCCAGAGGCTGCCTGGTGAGATCCTGCAGGCTCTCTTCCCCAATCCTGCCTGCCCTCCCCCACTACCCAGGAACCACCACGCACAGTCCAGTGGCACCTGCTGGCCACAGCTGTCTTGGCAGTCATAAGGGCCACCCAGACGTCACGGCCTGCGCCCTCTCCCAACAGGAGGGATGTTTTCTGAGCTCAAAGGCCTGACCCTTGATTCACAAGGGCTTCAGTGGGGAAACCCTACCCCCACCCCCACTCCCCACCCACTCCTGGTCCCCTCAAGAACCACGGAGCGGGCAGGAGGCAGGGAGATAGCGCTAGGGGCCACCGCCACCCCGGCCCTGCCACGAGCCCTATCAGATCATGCAGCCCTAGACTTCCGTCTCGTCCAGTTTGCCCCGGGTGGGCGGCCTTCCCTCGGGACCCCTGTGGCGCCGCCCGCCCGCCGCCGTGCTCCTGGGCTCCTGGTAGGGGTTGTCCAGCAGGTAGCGGAACCGGTCGTAGTTCTTCAGCAGGTACTTGGGCGCATACATGTGCTCGCTGGGGTCTGCGGGCGGGTACTCCTGCTGCGTGCCGTCGAACCAGCCCCCGGTGCGGATCAGGCCGCGGATGTAGTTCAGGTCCCGCTTGTCCTCGTAGTCACCCCAGCGTGGGAAGTCGCCATTCTGGGCAGACACGAGCTTGAAGTAGATGCCCTCGGGCGTGAAGCACCAGGAGCAGTGCCAGCCGGCGAAGTGCAGGGGGCTGCCCAGCGACCACTGCACCAGGATGTGGCCGGTGCGGTTCTCGTACTGCCTGAAGTTGGGCATGGTGTAGTACTGGCGGCGGCGCAGGCGGATGCCGTCCAGCCCGTACACTGCCTGCAGCATGTCCACCGTGCAGCCCGACACCACCTCCAGGGTGCCCGGCTGCTTCCAGAAGAAGCCGTAGAGCGACTTGCGCATGTGGAAGGCGAAGGGCTCGGTCCAGCCATCGTAGAGCTTGAGGAAGAGGACGCCGTCGCGGGCCGGGATCTCGTCCGCATCGTCAATTATGAAGACGTCGTCGGGCCGCAGGTTGCGCAGCCGTGAGACGCCGTCCTGGGTGAGGAAGGTGCGCAGGTAGTCGTCGGCGATCCAGCCGTCCTGTCGGCCGCCGGGCGGGAAGTGGTCCAGGAAGACGTAGAGTACCTTGTGGCGGATGTACTCGAAGGTGCCATTGGTCAGCATCTCCCGGAACTTGAGCGGCCGCGGCTCCCCGTAAGCCGTGAAGTTGGACTCGCACACCACAAAGGCGTCCACCACGTCGCCCAGCTCGTGGAAGCGCACGTCCAGCAGGTCGAACTCGTGGTTGACGTTGATGGCGTTGATGATGCGGCGCGGCACCTCCCTGGGCACCAGCCGCTCCTTGGTGGGCAGGTTGGAGTACTGCACCACGGTGGGCACGCCGCAGCTGGGTCCGTGCCAGCCGGGCAGGCACACGCACTCCACCCACTTGCGCCGCGCGCCCCGGCCCCCCGTGCGCTCCCGGGCGCTCAGCAGGTACCGGGGTGGCCGCCGGGCCGAGGAGCCGTTGGCCCCCTCAGGCTTCTCCTCCGGCCGTCCCGGGGGCGGCCTCTCCAGCACCTTGGTGCCGGGTTTGAAGCAGACGCCGCCGGCCTTGGTGCGCACGAAATACTCGGTTGTGTCCTCGGGCAGCACCAAGTCCACCCGGTGGAGCTCGTCGGCCGCCTTGCTGGGCGGCAGCGGCTGCAGCAGGGGCGAGTGGGAGTCGAGCGGGGTACGCAGCAGATCGGGGCCTCCTGGCTCGGGGCTGGCCTGGGGCGTGACCGGGGCATTGTTCCAGAAGAAGCTGGACACCAGGTTAGGGCTGAGGGAGGCCAGTTCTCGGGGGAAGGTGACATAGGACAGGGTCTTGAAGAAATGCAGGAAGGAGATGAGGCACAGGCCGGCCATACAGAACATGAGAAAGAGCTTGTAGCGTCTCATCTTCATCCTGCGGGAGAGAGAGAAGACAGCAGACTCATTAGGGCAGCCCAGGCTCCTTTCCTAGGAAGGGGACCTAGGAGGCCTCTGCTGCCACCTTGCTGGACAATGTGGTGGCCAGCACCTGCTGCCCCTGCATGGAGTGATCTCCTGCCCCCAAGAGTCAACTCGCGGTACCAAGGCCCCTGAAAGCTCCAGCACTGAGGACACCGCCGTGCTCCCATGGCTCTTCCCTGAGATCCCCAGGCCACCACTCTGCCCCCTCTGCAGCCTGCTCCTCCGCCTGGCCCACCCCACCATGACTGTACAGCTGCACTGCTAGGCTTGGCTCCAGGAGCAAAATGCGCCCTGGGAAAAGCTCAACCCGCAGTGCACGCCCCGCCCAAGGACAGAATGGGGAGAGCAGGCTGTAGGCTGCCCTCGTGGGTCCTGTCCCTCCCCTCCTATCTTCTTTTTTATGGACATACTGACAAACCTTTTGAATATTTTTTCACTGAAAAAACTCACAGGTCTCAAGGGAAAACACTTAATTCTAACATATTTAATGAATAAAATTAGGCCAGGCGTGGTGGCTCACGCCTCTAATCCCAACACCTTCAGAGGCCGAGGCAGGAGGATCGCTTGAGCCCAGGAGTTTGAGACCAGCTTGGACAACATAGTGAGACCCCATCTCTACAGAAAATTTAAAAATTAGCCAGGTGTGGTGCCATGTGCCTGTGGTCCCAGCTACTCAGGAGGCTGAGGTGGGAGGATCACTTGAGACCTCGAGGTTGAGGCTGCAGTGAGCCATGATTGCACCACTGCACCCCAGCCTGGACGACAGACTGAGATCCCATCTCAAAAACAAAATAAAATAAAAGTTCCCTTTCATTATCCCATGCCCTTTACTAATCTCCAGGCATAAAAATTTGAGGTCGGCCAGTGCAGTGGCTCACGCCTATAATCCCAGCACTTTGGGAGGCCGAGGTGGGCAGATCACAAGGTCAGGAGTTCGAGACCAGCCTGGCCAACATGGTGAAACCCCGCCTCTACTAAAAATACAAAAGTTAGCTGGGCGTAGTGGCGCATGCCTGTAATCCCAGCTACACCGGCTGAGGCAGGAGAATTACTTGAACCCAGGAGGCGGAAGTTGCAGTGAGCCAAGATCGCGCCATTGCACTCCAGAGCCTGGGCGACAAGAGCAAGACTCCATCTAAAAAAAAAAAAAAAAAAAATTGAGGTCTATCTCTGGCTTTATAAGCAATTTTTCTATTCTTGGTTTAATATTTTTCATAAATACTACCATATTGGACACTAAGTCTAACCAAGTTGTTTTCCTCAATCAATGATAGATTTAAAAGATTTGGGTATCAGTAGAAATAAATGTACCAGTTCCTTTTAAATCCCACATATTACATGGCTATTGTGAATAAATCACTCTGTATTCATGACTCATGATGTAACCATTTGCTATTCATTTATACAGTTTAATTTATCAATTAGTTTATGGCTGTGGAATGGAGATGCTTGTATATTCTCATTCTCCAATTTAAATAAGCTTTTTTTTTGTTTTTGTTTGTTTGTTTTTAAGACAGAGTCTCGCTCTGTCGCCTAGGATGAAGTGCAGTGGTGCGATCTCTGCTCACTGCAGCCTCTGCCTCCCAGGTTCAAGCAATTCTCTCACCTCAGCCTCCCAAGTAGCTAGGGTTACAGGCACACGCCACCACACCCAGCTAATTTTTGTATTTTTAGTAGAGATTGAGTTTCGCCATGTTGGCTAGACAGGTCTCGAACTCCTGACCTCAGGTGATCCGCCCACCTCGGCCTCCCAAAGTGCTGAGATAAGGCGTGAGCCACCATGCCTGGCCTAAATAAACTTTTAATTTTAGAATATTTGTAGATTATCAGAAAACGTGCAAAGATAGCACAGAGGCTTCCTCACGCACTTCACCCTATTGCTCCCAGTTTATACCACCATGGTACATTTGTCGCAACTAGGAAACGGACATCGGAATGTTACCATCAGCCAAACCCCACACTGGATTTGTATCCCTGGTTTTATGAATGAGCCGTGCAGCCACAGAGCACCTCCGACCGTAGCCATCCAGCTCATTTCACCCTTGAGTCTAGCCAGGTGGGCAGGCGGGCCAGGAGTTTACATCCATTTGACCAGTGAAGATGCTGGGTGGGGCCAAGTGAGACCAGTGACCTGTCCGGGGGGAACCCACTGAGTCACAGAAAAGGCTGAGACAGAAACCTTGCCTTTGGCATCTGGCACTGTCCTACCTAGATATTCTTAAAATGTTCCCATCTGTGGCTTCTCTTTATTTTTGATTCTTTCTCTGGGTCATGCTCTCCCCCTCACTTTTTTTTTGAGACATAGTCTCACTCTGTCACCCAGGCTGAAGTGCAGTGGTGAGATCCTGGCTCACTGCAACTTCCATCTACCGGGTTCACGCAATTCTCTTGCCTCAGCCTCCCAAGTAGCTGGAATTGCAGGTGTGTGCCACCATGCCCTGATAATTTTTGTATTTTTAGTGCAGATGTGGTTTCACTACGTTGGCCAGGCTGGTCTTGAACTCCTGACCTCAAGTGATTTGCCCACCTCAGCTTCTGAAAGTGCTGGGATTACAGGCATGAACCACCATGGCCAGCCTCCCTAGTTTTTAACTCTAAGGACAGCAAGGTAGGGTGGAAAGATAGGAACTTGGGTTAGGCGCGGTGGCTCACGCCTGTAATCCCAGCACTTTGGGAAGCTGAGGCAGGCGGATCACCTGAGGTCAGGAGTTTGAGACCAGCCTGGCCAACATGGTGAAACCCTGTCACTACTAAAAATACAAAAATTAGCTGGGCATGGTGGTGGGCACCTGTAATCCCAGCTACTCGGGAGGCTGAGGCAGGAGAATCGCTTGAACCAGGGAGGTGGGGTTGCAGTGAGCCGAGATCGCACCACTGTACTCCAGCCTGAGCAACAGAGTGAGACTCCGTCTCAAACAAACAAACAAACAAACAAAAAAACAAGGCTCCTAATCATTCTGAACCTTAGTTTCTCCATCTGTGAAATGGGAACAGAGTTCCTGGCATGCAGCATGTGCTCAATAAGCTCTTGTTCCTTTCAATGCTCAAGGCTGGATGCCCCCAATTTAATTTTCTCCCAGTCACATGGTCATAAGGCACAGAATCACAACACAATTGATCTAGAAATCTTAAGGACTATCTCCTCCAACTCTTTCATTTTATAGGGGAGGAAACCAGGACCTAGGGGCCTTCAGGGACCTGCTCAAAGTCACAACAGAGCTGGAGTGTGAAGCGGGCAGCTGGGCTCCTGCACCAGGTGCCCCTCATGGCCTCAGCTTGCGAGGAGTCCTGAGCAGGCTGGTAAGAAGCAGTCGAGCTGCTGATCCCAACAATCAGGGCAGCGCTTGCCCCATTCGAGCTCAGATATCCCTCCTCCAGTAAACGCCTGCCCCCCTGGAGCTGCCCACACGGAGTGGGCGCAGCTGACTGCAGGCAGGTAGAACAATCTGAGGTAGGGGCCTGACCTCTGCTAAATGTCCCAGGGCAGAGCTGGGGCTTTTCGCCACCGGCGTTTGGAAGGAGGGGCTGCTCCTTGATAACATTTTGAAGTGGGTCTTCTGCACTTCATTCTCCATTTTGGATTCCAGCCCTTGTCTGGCAAAGTGAGACCAGTTGGGCTGGACCAGCAGGGTGAGCAAAAGGGGCTAGGAGTTCCTGCTGCGGCCAGGACCAGGCACAAGGCAATACTGCAGCCGTGGTTAGCATGGCGGAAGCTTCCAGAGCAACTTACTCCTGGGGTTTCAGGACTTGGAAAGGCAGCCTGGATCCTTCTGGTGGGCTATTTTTCTTTCTTTTTTTTTTTTTTTTTTTGAGATGGAGTTTTGCTCTTGTTGCCCAGGCTGGAGCGCAATGGTGCAGTCTCGGCTCATCACAACCTCTGCCTCAAGCAATTCTCCCGCCTTAGCCTCCTGAGTAGCTGGGATTACAGACATACACCACCACACCGGCTAATTTTGTATCTTTAGTAGAGGTGGGGTTTCACCATGTTGGTCAGGCTCATCTCGAACTCCTGACCTCAGGTGATCCACCCGCCTTGGCCTCCCAGAGTGCTGGGATTACAGGTGTGGGCCACTGTGCCTGGCCTTAGTGGGCTATTTTTCTGTACTTGGGACCTGCCTCTGTGGGGGACACTCTAAATTACCCAACTGGTGTAAGCTATGTGGCAGGCATGGCCTGGGGCTGCCATTCAGACTCTAAATCCCCTGGCAGCATGAACAAAGGCTTTAGCAAACGAGGTAAGAGGAACTCAGAGAGGCAAGGAAACAGCCTGCTTGACGTAAAGGGCCTCCGTGGACCTGCTGAGGTCAGATTGACCCAGCTGCCCCTTGGCTGGCTTTCCGGATCTGGTTACTCACAGCCAGCTATGCCCTTCTGAGCACGGACTCACCAGTGCTTGGGAGCTCCCCTCTCAGTCACTGGAGCCTTCAGGGCAGGGCCCCTTAATAAGGCCTCAGTCTGGGTTGCTGCTGAGAATCAAGGATCTGAGCATGTTTCCCTCATCATTCAGGCTGCTAGGAGGCTCAGAAGCACACAGTGGTCAGCCCAGAGCATGTCAACAGCACCTCACAGACAGCATTTTCTTGGACCCCTTCACTTGTAGCTGCCCGTATAGTTTCAATCCTTTTCAGCTCAATTCCTTTTTGTCTTTTCATTTTTTTTTATTGAGACAGCATATAAATAAAATGGAATAAATAAGCACTGGCACTCAGGGTCTCATTTAAATCTCTCAGGCACTCTGGTAGGTTATTTAAACTGCCCTGTTTTAACAGATGGAGAAAACGAGACTCAGAAAGATGGCAAGACTTTCCCCAAAGGACATCATTAAGGAGGCGGCTGAGTCAGGACTTGAACATAAGTTCTGGTTCTCAAGCCAGTGCCTCTCTCCCTCATGACAGCTGAGACCACCAGATCCCTCTGTAGTGCAGGTGGCCCAGCTGTGGGCTAAAGCCATGGAACCAAACTGGGCCCCAGTTGGTGGCATTTCAGCTTCCATTACAAAGCTTCATCAAAGCTGGGCACAGTGGCTCATGCCTCTGGAATCTCTGCACTTTGGGAGGCCAAGGTGGGCAGATTGCTTCAGTCCGGGAGTTCAAGACCAACTTGGGCAACATAGCTAAACCCCGTCTCTACAAAAAAAAAAAAAAGTTAGCAGTGCCTACTTTCTAGCAGTGCCAGGCATGTAGAACTACTACATGCCTGTAGTTCTAGCTACTTGGGAAGCTGAGGTGGGAAGACTGCTTGAGCCCTGCAGGTCAAGGCTGCAGTGAGCTGAGATCACAATTCTGCACTCCAGCCTGGGCAGGGGAGTGAGACTCTTATCTCAAAAGCAAAAATAACAAAGCATTGACAAACCATCAGGTGTAACAGTAAAACTATCACTGAGGATGACATGCCAGACACTGTCCTAAGCTTATTACACACGTGACTGTACTGAATCCTCCCAACACGAAGCAGGTACCCTTGTATAAGGAAACCAAGGCCAGGGAGATGATGTCGCATTGCACAATAGAAGGATCATACTGGATCCTATAGGGTCAATCATGGGGTTGTATCCAGTGGTAAAGCTGTCCTGAGCCCCTTCCAGCTGCCACGTTCAACCCAGGTAGTGACAGGGCCCCTGAGGAGTCCACCTGTGACCAGTGAAGACAACCCAGTGGATGGTGCAGCCCCTGGGGCATTTGATCCATACAACATGCCACAGGGTGCTCACCCAACCCATGTCACTCATTCACTCAGCAACGATTTTGCCAGAGCCCCGTTTGCCAGGCACCTCGGTGGGTACTGGGAACATGGGGAGACAGGACGGACCAAAATCCCTGCCCTCAGGGAGCCTGCTCCACACCCAGCAGGGTAGGGAGCCTGCGTAAACTGCAAACACACGAGTCAGCTGGGAAAACTGCGTGCCCAAAGAGGCCGTGCTCCGGAGAAAGACAAAGCGGGTAATGGGCAGGAGCGAGTGCGTCATATGTCCGGTGATGAAATGGAGTGGGCAGGGCAGGCTCACCGAGGAGGCGACGTGAGCAGAGACTCCACGCGGGAGAGGGCGCCAGGGAAGAATGTTCCAGGCGGAAGGCACAACCAGTGCCCTGGCAGGAGTGTATGTGTGCCAGTGAAGAACAGCAAGGCGGGTGGGATGGAGCAAGTGAGGGACATGGGGGGCAGGGAACAAACCCAGATCACAGGGCCTGGAGCCATGGTTAGAAATGTGGCTTTCACTGGAGGATTCAGAGAAGGGAGGCCATGGCCTGACCTTGGTGTGAATGGCTCACTTTGGCTGCTCTGCTGAGAATAAATGGGTGTTTCAAGGACAGGGCAGGGGAAGCCAGGAGGCCACACTGAACTACCCAGGTGAGTCAGGTTGGCTTCCACCAGGGTGTAGGGTGTAGAGTGTGCTCAGATTCTGCTGGATTTGCTGAAGAGCTAGATGTGAGCAAGCAGCACAGTGGGTGGCCCCAGGAACTGGAAGAATGGACCAGCCCTTGACTGGGGTGGAGGAGGCTGGCCCTATCCGGCAGACCTGGGGCTTGCAGCCAGCATCTGTCTCTGCAGGGCCCAGCCCTAACCACTACTTCTCCTCCTGCAGACACCAACAGTGAGACCGGGCGTGAAGGACATGGCCAAGGTCAAACATTGGCTAGCAGCAGGTCCTGGGCTAACCTTTGTCTCTAGATCCAAACCTCAGGTCCTTTCTGCAGCATACTGTCTAGAAGCTTCACCTGAGGGATGGGCGGGGTGGGATATGCTTTATGTCTGTGGTCCCCCTGTGGCCTCAAAGCACTGTGGGGGACATCACCCAGCTCACCAGCCCACTGTCCCACTCCCACCCACTTCCCTGGATATATGTGGCTTGAGGTCCTCCAGCAGCTCAGGAAGCCAGGAGGGTCACTGTGGTTAGGACCTACCTGGAGAATAAGGTTAGCTGAGCGAGGGCTTGGGGCCTCCCCTGGGCTGGGCACCCTCTGTGACCCAGGCAGGCAGCTCTCTGAGGACAAAACCCCTCTCCAGCTCCTTCCCACCACCAAGGCTAATCTCTGTTAGCGCAGATGCCATACTCTGGCCCTTACTCAGTTCGTTAAAATTCACCTAGTATTTCTCAGATGCCTGCTCTGTGCCAAGATAGCCTCCCTGGAACCAAAGCACCTGCCTCTGCCCCAAGCCAGAGCCCATCCCGAACTCTCCCAACCTCCCCCAGCTCCTCATCATCATCGACGTTCCTATAGTCACTATGAACAGAGCAGGTCACCTGACCTCTCTCAGCCTCAACTCTTCCATGTATAAAATGGGTATCATTATCTCTGCCCTGCTTATTTCAAGTGAGAATCAGAGATCTATCCACAGCCCCAGCCCCAGTCAACACTAGGCTCATTTTCCCCTAGATGTCTGTCTTCCCAGCTGGCATATAAGCTCCCTGGAGCAGGGAATGTACACAGCAGGTGCTCAATGAGACCACCCCGCACTGCCCTGGGCCTCCACAATGCCCTCACCATCACTTCCATGTGCTCGGACTCCCCAGTTAAAATCCCAGCTCTGCCACTCCTATCTGTGTGGCCTTATGCAGCTTAACCACTTTTCTGTACCTCTGTTTTCTCATCGATGAGATGCCTAGCACACAGTAAGCACTCAATGATAAGTGCTAGCTCTTCTCTCTATTACTTTTCCCCAGCCTGGCAGAGAAGAGAAAGAGTGAGCCTTTAGGTGGGGACACACCAGAAGCAGAAGCTTGGAGGTGAGTCCCTGGCAGGGCCTCAGCCTAGGTGGGTGCTGTCCTATCTCAGGGCAACAGGGAGCAAAACCTAAACCTGCTGTGGGGAGGGGCCAGGGGCTGGGAAGCCACGCCTCCTGAGACTCCAAGAAAAGGGGGGCTTGAGGCTCCACCCCCACCCCACTGCCAGACACCCTGTGAGTTGCGCCCAGCTTCAGGGGCCTGTGCCTTTTTAAATTTTTTTAGACAGGGTTTTGTCTTACTTTGTCACCCAGGCAAGCTGGAGTACAGTGGGGTGGTCAAGGCTCACTGCAGCCACAAACTGCTGGGTTCAAGTGATCCTCCCACCTCAGCCTCCTAAGTAGCTGGGACTACAGGTGTGTGCCACTACTCGGCTGATTTTTTAAACATTTTTTTGTAGAGAGGAGGTCTCCCTACATTGCCAAGCTGGTCTCGACCTCCTGGGCTCAAGTGATACCTCGGCCCCCCAGTGTTGGGATTGCAAGCGTGGGCCACCACCTCTGGCCGGGCCTGGGTCTGTTGGGATAGGTGGTAGAGCATGGGCCAGGTGCTTCCTGGCAGCCAGGTAATCCTGGAAGAGGGAGGCCGAGGCCGACCTAGGATGGCAGCAGGCAGGCCTCAGGCAGTGGCCATGGCCCGGAGGGTCTGAGCTGGACAGATTTCCTTCCTTCCCTCCCTCTTCCCACTTCTTGTGCCATTTTTCTCTAGCTCTGCTTGGAAGCCTGACGGGCTGTGAGGGAGGGAAGCTGATGAGCCCAAGCTCTGTGACCCAGCCATGACCTCATAGTCAGGACTCAGGTGGAGCCCAGCCAGGGGCTTCTGGCCAGGGAGAAGGGAGGTGCTCCCTGGAGGCCACTGGCTGTGATCGTGGGAGCTGGCCAGGCAGGTAGCAGCCTCCCAGGCGCAGACTCACACTGACAGCTGTCACTTGGTGAAGGGTGGCTCCTGTGGAGCTCTCCGTGGTCCTGAGCTTGCCTGCGCTGGCCAGAGTCCTAGCTCAGTCCCCAGGGTGCCCTTGTCTGGCCTCACCCTGGCCCCTGCCACCCTCCTCCGTGGTTCAGACAGCTCATGTCTTAACAGCCACTTCCCCTGTCCACCACCCTCTGGCCCCTTCTCCGCCTTCCCCTCAACACCTGATGTCTGGTGTCTTCAGCTGGGGGACAGCCACAGGCACTCAACTCCTCCAACTGGGAGAAGGGGCCAGCTATCACGTGTCCAGCAGTAGGCAGGCCCAACACCCAGTGGGCACTCAGGGCATCCCTGGAATGTCCATGAGGGGCATTTTGGAGGATGCCAGAAACCACCTCAGTCTCCACTTCTGGGCAGGAAGTAGCCCATCCACTGCCCTCAGCCCTGGTACACCTCGGGGTGGACCCGCACTACCTCTCCAGGAGTTAGTTCATCTGCATGAAAGGGCTTCGTGCTGAAGCCCGTCTCCCTGTGCTCACCTTCCACTCGGCCTGGTCCTGCCCCATGTGACCTGAGGGCTCTGCCACCTCCAAAAGGAAGGCAGGAGGCACATCTTTGTGGCAATCCCTGCCATGTACAGCAGCTCCTGGGGCACAAGGTAGGCCAGTGGCCGCAATGGCCAGATCTGAACACTGCTGTGGCCTTGGCAAGTCACTCTGCCTCCCCGTGCCTCAGTTTCCCCCTCCATGATACGGAGGTATAACCGTTTCTATCTCACAGGGTTGTTGTGAGAGTTGAGTGAGTTAATCCCTGCAAAAAGCTAGGGACCATGCCTAAACACACAACAGATGCCCAGGACACACCGGCTCCACTGTTACTGGAAGTCTGGAGGATTTGGTTTGAATCCCAGTGCCATGACTTACTTGCTGTGTGCCCTCTGGCAAGTTACTTAGCCTCTCTGGTCCTCGGTCTTCTCCGATCTAAAAGGAAGATGTCACCCTCTGTTTTACAGTCCTGTGGGAGACCTGGCTGAGCCATGGTGTCAAAGCATTCTGCATGGAGCCTGGCCATTGGCAGAGGTTCTATAAATGCATGGTTTTTTTTTTTCTTTCCTTCCATTTGGGTTTCCTGCTGGACGACCAAATGCAGATGACCCCCTGAATATGCCAGGCCTTGCTCCTGACTGGCTTTATTACCTTTAAGAAAGGTAACAAAGACACCTTTGTTAAGGTACAAAGGGGGGTGGGCCAATTGGGGGGCTGCTTAACCCTGACTGGCAGCCCCAGCCTGCAGGGCCTTTCTCAGTAACTCACCAGGCATTCAGGACCTAAGGCCAGAATCTGGGGAATCCGGCCCAGCCAAGGCCTGCAGACTCCTCTCCTGGGTCCAGAGGGCCTTTGAGTAAGAATTTGATCCAAGCCTTCACCCCAGGCCAGTGCCTCTGCATGTCCACTCCCATGGGCCGCCCATTCCAATCCCTTTGGGCTGCTAGAAGTTCTTCCTTCTGTTGACCTTCATCAGTTTCCCTGGAGCTTCCGCTACTGGTTCCTTCCCTGGGGTATGGCAGAGGGAGTCGGCATCTCAGGGGTCAGAAGACAGTGAGCACCTCCCCTGGACTCTGAGACTAAATGCAGCTTGAGGTTTCAGGATCCCATATGGGGAGACAGGTAGAGGCGGTGGCACAGAACATGGCCGATCCTGGAGTCCCGGCGAGACTGGAGAAACAACTGCTGCTCTGCTGTCCTCCCCTCTCATCATCTGACTCACTCCTTTGACTGACACCCATCCACAGGGAAGCCTACACAAAGTGGTCACTCTGCAGTCGACGTATCATCCCAGCTACTGGTGGTCATCGGGGACGCAGCTATGTGTGACTCCATTTTGCAGATGACAACATGGAGGCCTCAAGAGGTTAAGTGACGTGCTCAGCCACACACAGCTGGTGGGAATGGAACAGATGGAAACTGAGACTCCCCAAGCTGACAGGCAGACTACGGATCTGGGGGTTCTGCTCCAGGCTCAACACAAGTGGCCTGGGCGAGGGAGGGCCTGGTAGACCAGGACACCCAGCACCGGGGAATTCTGCTTCCCTAGCAGGCTCAGAGGGAAGAAGTCTGCTTCAGGGGCCAGGCCTGGTCAAAGACTCCATCTTCCCTGGATGGCCAGAGTCAAATCCTTGCAAATCCCGTTCAGCATGGAGCAGGTGAGACAGCTTCTGCTGTGCCCCCCCCCCATGGATGAAGAAACTAGACCAAGAGAGGAGAGACAGAGCTACAAGGGGAGCAGTTCTTAGATTACGCAGGCAGGGTTCAGGGAAGACAGGGTGCCCAGGCCACCAGAATACCCACGAGAGTCTGGGCCTCACAGAGTCAGCCCCACTCTCTGCTGGCTCAGCTGCAGGGTGGAGGCCTTGCCAAAGGCTCAGCCCAAGACCCATCCCAGGAGCCCTTTCCATGGCAACCCCACCCCTCCCCCACCTCCTGTCACTGTGCACCACTCTCTCCCCTCCAAACCCATCCCCATCAGCTCCCTGCAGGCTGCCTGAGGACTTTCCCACGGAGTGGCCGGCAAGTGCCTGGGAAAGTTGGTTCCCAAAGCTGGGATCTATCCCTGTTAGGACCCCGCCCCTCCTGCACTGGTCACTGGTCCATTCAGGACATCACCTCCTCATCCCCAGAGGCTCATTCCATAATGTTTTTGTTTTTGTTTTTTAGAGACAAGACCTGTGTTACCCAGGCTGGATGTGAATTCCTGGACTCAAGCAATCCTCCCATCTCAGCCTCGTGAGTAGTTGGGACTAGTCTCACACCACCATACCCAGCTTAATTTAATTTGAATTTTAATAGCTGCATGCTCTAGTGGCTCCTACATTAGACTGTGCAGTTTAGACTGAACGGGGAGGGTAGGAGGCAAGGAGTCAACCGCGTCCACTGCGCCAGCACCGCTGGAGAGACGGGGCTGCACTGAGGGAGGACCCTCATGGGGACAGTCACGGAGCTGGAGCAAGGGAGCATCCCAGGGCGCCAAGCCTGAGAGATGGCCCGTGATGAAGGGGAGGGCCAGGGGCGGGGCAGTGGTGAGCTGATGTCAAGGTCTTGGCTGAGAGGGGCTCACAGAGCATTGGTTAACTACAGGAGAGAGGGATGCAGCTCTGGGGGGCTGCCTGACACAAGGGTGCAGGGGCATTAGGCAGGTGACTGGCAGAAGGAGACCTCGGGAGGGGAGGTGGGCTAAAGGCGGGCCTCAGGGCCTGATATACAGATGTACAGACACATCCCATGGACTGGTCCCATGGGCACTGAGGACAGCTGTTTCCCAGCCATGTCCCTGGAACTCCCCTCCAGGTGTCCCGGGACCTGAGAGAGAGGTGGAGTGAAGGGGGAGAGAAGACAAAGCCCAGGGACTCGCCCCCAAAAAACACAATCAAAAAGATGCTCCCAGCTTTTCAATTTCAGACCCTGAGTTCCTCGCAAGATTTTGTTTGAAGGAAAGCTTCTATAGTATTAAAAAAAAAAAGCCTGGCAAGCCCTGCTGTGAATTCATCCCCCACTCCACTCCACCGGCAGGGAGATGGAGGCCCTGAGGAGGGGGTGATTGGTGGAGGCCACACCACAAGCAGAACCCAGGCCTGACTCCAGGAAGGCAGGGGCGCTGGGCTGGGGCTTTTCCATCTTGGATCTTCAGCCCCCCGAGTCCAGGCAGAGAGGGACCTTACCAGGGAGCAGAGGGCGGATGTCCCACCCAGGGCTAGCGGTGCATGTGCACATTTCAGGAGGGCCGGAGGGCTCTGACTGCCTCTTACACACAAAGCCTGGAATGGAGAGACGTAAACTTGGCCTGGGGGAACAGGCCAGGCCAGAAGTGGGCAGTGGCTCCTGCCCGAAGCGCCCAGAGCAAACATTCAGTGAATGTTTGGGATTAGCCAGAGGAATGAGTACTGCTGGTGGCATTTCAGGCACAGGGCTCTTTATCTCTCAGGGAGAGGGTCACCCTCAGAAGAGAGCCCCCTCTGCAGGGCCACACAGGACCACGGACCTGCTGTGTGCAGAGCCAGGAGGCAGTGGGAGCCCGTGGGGGCTGGGCCAGTGTGCAGGGAAGGTGCTTGGGGCTGTGAGAGGGTTGGGGGTGATGTGAAGACTGTAGCACTACTGGCCTCACTTCATTCCACCCCCACAGGCACACAGGGCCTCAAATTCGCAGCTGGCAAGTGACAGCAGCAGAGTCCACACCCACCTGCAGCCTTGGGGCTTCTCAGAGTTTCAGGGGCAAAGTCCAGGCTGCTGCTTTCAGCCTTGCCCAAAGCAAGGGCGCCTCTCACCCCCACTGCCATCAGGACCCCATGGGCCTGCCATTTGCAGGTCACTGGG
Organism: Symphalangus syndactylus; assembly: GCF_028878055.3. Taxonomy (NCBI): domain Eukaryota; kingdom Metazoa; phylum Chordata; class Mammalia; order Primates; family Hylobatidae; genus Symphalangus; species Symphalangus syndactylus. The sequence continues at coordinate 20,314,353 of NC_072440.2, forward strand.
CTCTCCAGCTCTGGTAGATGATTGGATCCACTGCCCAGGAAAGCTGCATCTGCCCATCCTGCCAACCTCCTAAGCCCCTCTCACCGGCCTGAAACCATGTGAGCACCCCGGTGGCACACGGCAAGGCCAGGCTTAAATTATGCTTCCCAGAGCCCAGAGTTCCCTGAAAGGCCAAGGGGACCCAGGGCAGCCCTTCCCACCACTACCCAACTCCAACAGGAACGGATCACCCTGGACAGTGCGCCGTGTCTGGGTCTCCTGCAGCTTAAAGGAGGCTCAAGGTCCAAAAAGTCAGGAAACCTCCAAGGTGAGGCCCAGAATCCAGGAGGCTCCGGAGGCCCTGGCTCCTGACCCACACTGCAGACCCCTGCCCTCATCTACCCTGGAGATAGCACTCCACATCCATCTGCCCCCTGCCTACACCGTGCCGGCCCACCTCCATCCAGGCTGCCCTCCTCGTCCATCCACCACCCTCCCCTTAACTTCCATCCCCCCACCCCCATTATTTTCCCCTAGCCCCGATCACCCGGAAATTGGAGACAAGCAAGGGAGGGGTCCCATGCCACCTGCACCACCTCCTTGGGGAGTTTGTTTGCTGCTGTCTGCCTGATCCTGGCCTCCAGCTAGCCTGGCCTGGCCACAGGCCCAGGGATCCCCAAGCCCCTGTGTCCACAGCTTCCCCTTGCCAGCCTGTAATCATGTAGGGGGTGCTATAGTCTGAAAAATGTGTCCCCCAATGTTCAAGTATAGGAAATTTAATCTCCAGTGCAGCGGTGTTGAGAGGTGTGGACTTTAAGAAATTTAATCTCCAGTGCAGCAGTGTTGAGAGGTGTGGACTTCAAGGCCGTGAAGGCTCCACCCTCATGGAGGGATTTGTGCTGTTATTGTAGGAGTGGGTTAGTTATCGTTCCTGATAACAGCATGGGCTCAAAGTGGGTTAGTTATTGTGTTCCTGATAACTGCATGGGGTCAGCCCTGCCCCTCTCCATGTGTGGATACTTCTGCCCTTCTGCCATGGGATGACGCAGCATGAAGGCCCTCGCCATATGCTAGCTCCTCGTCCCTGGACTTCCCGGCCTCCAGATCCATGAGAAAGTTCTGCTGTTTACAAACTACCCAGTCTCAGGTATTCTGTGATAACAGCACACACAGGACTAAGAGGAGGAATGAGAGGACAGCGTATCTGAGGCCTCCCCCAGAGCTGCCTCTGATGGGGCTGTGTCAGTATCTTAGCTGTTCTCTAACCACATGTGGACATCCGCCTCCCACTGCTATTTCACAGAGGAGAAAACCTAAGATCAGTGAGTCAAACTGACAAGCCCTGGCCCTCCTTGTGAGTGACACGCATCCAACCCTCCCCTGTGGCCCACACTCCCCAAGACTCCAGCCCGCATTGCAGCAGCCTGACCCCTGCCTGGGCCCCTTCCAGCCATTGCCGCCTCCTTCCCCTCACCGGCCCATACCTGCCTTGAGGCACAGTGTCTAGTCCCCTCTGCCTGGCTTTCATGGCTCTATGGCAGCAGTTTCCTCCCTAGAGGCTGAGCCCAGGTGTCAGTTAGATGACTGCAGGAGGAACTGACCTTGTCCCACCAAATGCTGGACCCGCCCTCCATCTGGGCTGGTTTCCTGGCTCCACCTCTTTCCAGCTAGGTCAACTCACCTCTCCAGCCTCAGTCTCCTCCTTTGTAAAACAGGTAACCAGGCAGCAGTGAGAGGCAGCCCCACCCTCCCAGAGCCACTCCTAGGTGCCAGGTGCTTGAGGAGGTAGGGGCACTGTGGTTTTACAGGTGGAGAGCCTGTCAGGGCCAAGCGCTCAGTAAAAAGCAGGTCCATCTCTTGTGAGCCTCGCCTTGCTCCCTCTCTGTGTGGGAGGGTTCCCGAGAACTGCGACCGACTCCCAGGGGGGCTGCTGGACATTCTCAGTGGGATGAGGATAGGGAACCAAGGAACACCGTATGCATGGAACAGCTCAGAAATACACTCTTGGCACGGCGGGACCCCAAGTCTCTGACAAAGTACTGGGCAAGGACAGGGCGGGGGCCAGGGAGCCTGAACCCACACTGCCTCTCCTGCAAGGGGGCCCAGGAGTCCACAGCCTTTTGGAGAGAGTTGGGTGTCTCTGGGAGTCGGGGCAGAGGCTGGATTCTGCCCAGAGGAGACGGCCAGACAGCTACTGTACTGCTGGCTCCAAGCCCAAGGGTCCACCCTTAGCAAGGCATTCATTCCCCAGTGTGGAGAACACCCCTCTTGAGGGTGAAGACAGGAATCACACCCTACCCTGGACGGAGGCTGAGCCCAGAGCTTTGAGCATTCCTGCTGCTGGGGAGCTTTGTACAAAAAGCCCCACCCTCCAATACCTCGCCCTCTAGGGACTCCTCCCTCTTCCTAGCCCTTGCCTTCCCTGGGGGGCTGCCCTCAGCCCAGCCTGCTCAGTAGTTCCCCCACGCTATCCCCTAAGCCTGGAGAGGAATTTCCTGTTTGCTTGTCTTGCTCGGGGTGGTGGCTGACCGCAGAGAACAGCGCAATAGCATCCAGTGAAAGAATGAGTGAATGAGTACCGTGTCCCTCTGCCCCTCTGCCCCTGTGCCTCATGTCTCTGTCTGTCAGATTGTGTGGCACCTGCCCTGAAGGGCTGCCGAAAGGCCTTCATGGGAAGAATAGAACCGATGCCCTGTGTGGTGTCGGGGACAGGGGGACTCCCAAGGGCACAGGGGCCTTGCCATCTCTGCAGAGGAAGGCCAGCAGGGACTGATGGCCAGAAGGGCGGGGGTAGGAGTGGGGGCTGGGAGGGCGAAGGAAGGAGGGATGGAGAGGAGGTTGGAATTGGGTGAGGGCAGTGAGAAGGGGCTGCTCAAGCCTATAATTATTAATTGGGCAGATGATTAATTATTAACAAAGCTTCGGGTTAGAGGAAGGAAGGAACACAGCTTCTTCTAATTCATCAATAGGCCTGTGTTACCAGCCCCTCCGCAAAGGCTTAAGAGTTTCCATGCTTACGGGACCCAGTGGGATAAATCCTCGAGACCCCCGTACTTCGGGCTTTCAGCTCCCTACCCACCTGCCAGCCCACTCAGCCTTACAGGCTCGAATAAACTGCCCCAGCCCATCTGGACAAGAGAAGGGAAGGAGCCAGCTCCGCCCTGCCCTGGCTTCCAAGGTCAGAATGCCCCTGCCCCCACCCCCAGGGCTCCCAGAGATGTGGTGCCTCCCAGGCAGAGGGGCAGCCAGCGCCTTTGGTCTGAGTGGGGGTGGCCATCGTCAGATAACAAAGGAGGCCCAGGAAAAGCCGGGCAGGAGGGGGCTGGGCTGAGTGCTTCTGCCTCTGTGAGAGGGCTCTCCTGGACCCTGGGCTGTCCTGGGTGCCCACCCCCAATCTCTCAGGAGTCAGCGTGGGGTGGGGGCTGCTTTGGGGCCATAGCTCTCTGGAGTCTAGACTAAAAAGGGGCTGGATTCAAATCCTGCCCCTTCCAAACCCTCCTCCGTGATCTTGGGCAGGTCACTGAATACCCTAGGCCTCGGTGCCTTTATCAGCAATGTGAGGCCATCCCAACCCCGAGGGGATTAGAACGGATAACATCCAGAGTCTTGACACAGGCCAGTCCTCTGAGCTGGGTGCAGCCTCACCACATGCCCGGCAGAGGGGCAGCAAGGCCTGCAGGCCCCGTTTCCCCAAATGCTCCCAGGATGGACCTCTCTCTGCCTCCTCGGCCACCCCAAGGTCCTCACTAGCTTCCCTCCTGCCTCTGCAGCAGCCAGAGTCACCGAAAATTCCCCATCAGGCCACATCTCCCTGCTCAAGCCCTCCCATGGCCCCGTCACACTCAGAATTAAAACCCCAACTCCTCTGCGTGCCATGGACCCTGGCCATCTGATGCCTGCGTCTCTGCTGACCTTGCTTCCCTTGTCCCCCAGGCTCCAGCCACACTCCCCACCTTCCTGTCTCCTACACTCTTCAGGCATGGCCCCATTCCAGGGTCCTCGCACCATCCCTCCGCCTGGAACGCCCTTCCTCAGGTCCCTGCATGCTCTGATGCCATGCGTCAGACAGGGTCCCCTGAGCAGCTGACAGAAGTGCTGCCCCTGCCCGCAAGCCCTCTCTCCAGGCCGTCCCCTCCAGCGCTCATCCCTGCAGAGGCAATCCCGCTTTGCTGTTTACGTCTGCCCCGCCCTCGCCAGCCCTCACCCCACTGGCAAGGCCACAGGAAAGCAGGGTCACCACAGGCCTCAGTTACCACTGTTCCCCACCCCCCAGGACAAAGTCTGCCCTGGAGCAGGCACTGCAGGGACAGCGGCTGGATGACACGGAACAGTCCAAAGACGCAGGAGCCCAGATGAGAAGTAGCAACAGACTTGGAGGGACAAATATCCTCTGGTTTGGGGGTGCAGGCCCAGCCTGCGAGTTCCCACACCTGACAGGAGCGCCTCCCCTGCCCAGTGGCCCCAGAGAAAGCCTCTGCTCTGCTGAGTTCAGCGCCGCCCTGCCCTGCAGCCCCGGCAGTGCCAGCCCCTCCCGCCCAGGCTTGCCATCCTCCGGTGACAACGTACAAAGGGCCACTTCAGTACAGAGCCTCAGCTCCATCTCCAGCCTGGTGGGCTGAGCAGAGCGGGGGTACGGGAAAATGGAAGGGAGGGCGCGCCCCCCCTTCCCCACCCTCTGGGGCCTTCTCTAGCATTGGGGACTTTGTCCCAGGCGTTGTACCCCGGGTGGCAGTGGAGGGGTTGTTGGCTGGCAGAGGCTCTCACGCACCAGGTGGCAGGAGGAGGTCTGGTTCAGGAGTCCTAGGCAGTGGGAGTGGATGCTGTTCCCCTGGCACCCACCCTGTGTACAGGGCAGCAGGTGGTGGGCACGCTTGCATGCTCAGGAGGCCCGGTGCCAGATGGAGTGAGGGACAGAGAGGTGCAGACCTGGCGGGAATGATCTGGGCTGGGCAGCAAGGAGGGCAGTGGGCATGGGCTTTGGGTCACACCAGGCCTGATTTTCTGGCCTCAGACCCTCTGTGGCAAACGAGGTGAAACTCAAATCGCCATCCCAACAACCTGAGCTAGTAACCCGTGACTCAAGCCTGGCACCAAGGAACTGACGCTCCCATGACATTCCCAACACTCCCCCTTCTGGGCCCCTCCCCACCCATTACCAAGGCTTGTCCGTCCCACTGCCCGCACTTCCCAAATCCGGGCCCCTCTCCACCCGCCTTCCCTCTTCTGGGCCCCTCCCCACCCACCACCAAGGCAGTCAGTCCCACTGCCCGAACTTCCCCAATCTCCCCCAATCTCCCAACCCTGAGCCTACCGCTCACCGGAATGGCAGCAGCTTCCTCAACGAGCCTCCAACCCGGCCCCCATGGGCCAAGCGAAAGCCACATCTGATGCTGCCCCTCCCAGCTTGGAACCGCTGCCCTCAGGAGAAAGTCCAAGTCCCTCAAGGAGGCACAGAAGTTTCTGTGTAATCTCACCCTTCAATCTCCGTGCCTGTTCCTGGAGGATTCGGCTGAGCTGCACTTCTCTAGGCCTCCCTGACCCCGGCCTACTCCCCAGAACCCCTTGTCCCACACAAGGGCTGTGCTGTCTGACGCTCCTGGGTCCCCAGCCTCAAGCACTGAGCCCCACACAAAAAAAGGTGCTCACCCTCAGTTTGTTGAATGAATAAATGACCACCCCAAATCCACACACCCACACCTTCCAGTCAATGCTGCAGGGCTCTCAGGCCTGTCTGGGGCTCACACAAGTGGCCCACGGTCCTAGTCCTGCCTGCTTTGCCAACTTGGGCTTGTCACACCCCAATGAGGCAGCTTAGCTACGTGAATCCTAAGGGCCCCTTCCAATGGGATAGCGGTGGCAGAGGGGAGATACAAGAAATGACTGGAGCCTTCACGGCCAGGAGGAGTTACGGGAAGACTGTGGGAAAGGAAGAGCAGCTCAGCAGTTAGGATCCTCCCCACCAGCTCACGGCTCTGTGTTCACTGCCTCATGCCTGGTGCTGCAGGTGCGCTGCTGAGTGAGGGAATGGGCTTGAACGTGGCTCTGCCACCGTGGGGACCTGGGGAGGTGACAAGGCCGCATCTGCCTGCAGCCTGCAGCTCCTGGGCAGGAGGGTGGCAGCGTTGCCCCGGGATCTGGGAACCTGAGCATCAGTTAGCTTCCTGCTGGGGGTGGTCCTGATAGAGCAAGCACACAGCTGGCTGGGGCTCTGGGCACCCAGGGAGCCTGCCCTCGGCTGAACAAGGCACCCTGTCTCTTTTCCTCTCCCAATTACTCTCCGTCCACCTCTGCTTGGAGAGGGGATGTGCCCAGGGTCAGGAACCCAGGAGGCTATGAGGGGGTCTTCATCCCAGCCCAGCTCAGCAGAGCCACCAATGTGCCCACTGCTGCTCATCAAGGTGAGGGTGGCAGCCTCCGAGCTCCATGTTCTGGAAGACCCACATTCTAGGTTTGCTGCTCCAGGTTTCCTCCTCTAAGTTCCAGATTCCAGGTTCTCTGTCTGCATCTGGAGGTTCTACCTCTTTTTTTTTTTTTGAGACTGAGCCGAGATTGCCATTGCAATCTTGGCCTGGGCGACAGATCCAGACTCCGTCTGAAAGAATAGGGGAGGGGAGGGGAGGGGAGGGGAGGAAAGGGGAGAAGAGGAGAGGAGAGGAGAGGAGAGGAGAGGAGAGGAGAGGAGAGGAGAGGAGAGGAGAGGAGAAGAGAAGGAAGCTAGCTCTCCATCACAGGTCCCGTGTCGCGTCCACGTGTCTCCTCTTTGGGACACTGTACTTCGTATTCTCTTCGCGGTGCCCAGCAGCAGGGCTCCTGCCCCCTCCTACCTTCTTAGCCTCAGCACCCTTTGGGGCTCTTGAGAGCAGCAGAACCAAAGAGACGGGGCTGCCTGCACTCCCAAAGCGAGAAGGCCCAGCCCAGCTTTCCTAGGCCTGGGATGCCCCCAGGGCTGCAGAGGGGATCCCAAAGCACTCCCCAGCCAGACAGAAATTCCCTTCCCCACCCCATTCCCATCTCTCCAGGATGCTGCCCCAACCCCCTGCCCTTCACCCTCTGCACCAGCTCTCACTGCAATGGCTCCACAAGACAGGTGCTTCCCAAGGGCAAAGACTTCAGGTCAGGGCCTGGCAACTGCTTGGTGGGCACTCTGCCAACACTTGCTGAATGAATTAACCAGGAATGCACAAGGTGCCTAGAGGACTTCACAGCCTAAGAGACGCTAGTTTGTATGTGATGGAGATGTTCATGCTATGTGCATGCACATGTAGCGTGCACAAAACACATGCAAGCAAACTGCAAGCTGTCCACCCTGATGTCAGCAGAGCTGCGCCCCTGCCACCTAGCTCAGTCACCGGCGCAAAATAGGCACTTAGGGAGTAATTGCTGAAAGAACGGATGGACGGATGAGTGCTCTGTACCGGGCACAAAGTGTACTGGGTACAGAGTCAGATGCCAGGAGAGAAACAGAAACTCACCCCACCCAGGATCGGCTCAGATGCGATGACAAATAACGCTACCACAAGGCAGAACTTGACCCATGTGTAGGAGGATAGTGGGAAAATCACTTTGAGGCCGGGATCAGTAACGACATCAGCCAACAGGGATGACCACGCCCACTGGGCTTCAGCATGGAGGTGAAACAAGCAGCCCTGGCTCCTGCCTTGCGGGAGGGGCAGGAGGGGCTTCCTAAGGAGGAGGGGCTCTGGCAGCAGCTGGGCTGGAGGGGGCAGGCTCTTCAGGAGGGCAGGGGACCAGTATCAGCAAAGGCTGGGAAGTAGGAAGGTGAGGCTCACATACAGAGTATGACAATTGCCCAAGAGGCTGGAGCATGGAGGACGCGAGGGAAGAAAGAGGCTGGACCAGCTGCGGAGGAAGGAGGTCAGAGGTGTTTGGACAAAATTCTCAGAGCACTGCATTCCAGGAGCACCAGGCCTGGGCTCCCATGACCCAATTTCCAGGAATTAGAGCAACACAGGCCTCCTGCCGCAGATTCACTTGCTCTGGTGGAAGTGCCTGGTGCTAGGCAAGCCCCATGGTGAGACCCACAGCCGGTCACTGCCCGCAAGCAGTGGCCACAGAATCAGACCACGCAGGAGCCGGCTGTCTCCGGGGCTGCTTTTCTTCCGCTGTTAGAATACAACTGCATTTGTCTGCTTTAAAGGTTTCTCATCTCTTCTAGAACATCAGGAAAGCACAGAGAAAGAAGCAGAGCAGTGTCCCCACCATCCTGCCACCCCTGGGCCTGGCTGGCTTTTGACCGGGCCTTCCTCGCAGGCCTTTCTCTTCCCCATGCACCTTTTGCTGGAACCAACATCAACATGGGTTTCCTGTCACCTTCGGGCAGTGCGCATTTTGCTCTATCAGGCCTTTTTTTTTTTTTTTTTAAGACGGAGTCTCACTCTGTCGCCCAGGTTGGAGTGCAGTGACACAATCTCGGCACACTGCAACCTCTGCTGCCCAGGTTCAAGCGATTCTCCTGCCTTAGCCTCCCGAGTAGCTGAGATTACAGGCACCCGCCACCATGCCCGGCTAATTTTTGTATTTTTAGTAGAGACGGGGTTTCACCACGTTAACTAGGCTGGCCTTGAATACCTGACCTCTGGTGATCCACCCCCTCCCTCGGCCTCCCAAAGTGCTGAAATTTTTTTGCATGATTTCATTTTCATATCTCAGGAACCATGGGCCACAGTGCCAAAATAAATCTCATTTCACTATATGGAAATTGAGTGCTAAGCAGGGGAAGTGGTTTGCTCGTGTCTAGTGTCTGCAGTAAAGCCTGCCTGATGGGTGAGGGACCTGATGAGTTTGTACAGCGTTCTACAATTAACAAAGCATCTTACATACATGGTTTCACTGAATGCCCACAGTGAGTTGGAGGGTATGGCTCTATTTTTCACTTGTGCCCATATCCCAAGGGAAAACCTTCCGAGGGGTGTAGCTGACCCCAGGGTATCAGCCCAGAGAGGCCACGTGGCCAGCTGAACCCACCCATTTTCGCAGAGGGAACCTTAACGTCTGGGGCCCTGGGAAACTTGCCCAGAGTGCCTCAGAGAGCTGAGGATCTCCTGTGTGGTGTGAAGGAGGAGACACCAGACCCCTGTGGGACTGCACCCCTCCCTCTTCCCCTGCCCCCAGTTCAGAGCATTTCTCAGCAGGAACCAGGTCAGATGCCGGCGTAGATGAGCAGGAGCTGGGGAGAGCAAAGTGCTCCGGGCTCAGGGCTGAGCTCTGGTCCTGGAGTGGAGAAAGATAAAGCCTGATAGAGGCCGGGCATGGTGGCTCATGCCTGTAATCCCAGCACTTTGGGAGGCCGAGGCAGGTGGATCACGAGGTCAGGAGATCGAGACCATCCTGGCTAACATGGTGAAACCCCGTCTCTACTAAAAATACGAAAAAAAAAATTAGCCGGGTGTGTTGGTGGGCGCCTGTAGTCCCAGCTATTTGGGAGGCTGAGGCAGGAGAATGGTGTGAACCTGGGAGGCGGAGCTTACAGTGAGCCAAGATCATGCCACTGCATTCCAGCCTGGGCAACAGAGCAAGACTCTGTCTCAAAAAGAAAAAAAAAAAAAAGAAATATGTATCAGGCCGGGCTCAGAGGCTCACACCTGTAATCTCAGCACTTTGGGAGGCGGAGGCAGGTGGATCACTTGAGGTCAGGAGTTCGAGACCAGCCTGGCCAACATGATGAAACCCCGTCTCTACTAAAAATACAAAAATTAGCCGGGTGTGGTGGTAGGCGCCTGTAATCCCAGCTACTCGGGAGGGCTGAGGCAGGAGAATCACTTGAACCCAGGAGGCAGAGGTTGCAGTGAGCTGAGATTGTGCCATTGCACTCTAGCCTGGGCGACACAGTGAGACTGTCTCAAAAAAAAAAAAAAAAAGACAAGAAATATTTATCAAATGCCTTCTACGTGCCAGGCACAGAGCCAGGCCCTAGTGCATGCCCGGTGCCAGCCCAGGGGCCCAACCCATCCCTGGTCACCTGCAGCTCTCCCTGTGCCCCTCTCCTGCGGCAGCCACCATCACTCACCCACCACAATTTGCCACAACCACGTGCCAGGCCCCAGGTAGCAAGATGAGGACTCACCACGAGAGATTTGCCCAGTGCATTAGGCAAGCTCTGGGCATCATGCCCTGCCTGGGACTTGCTTCCAGGAAGAGGCAGAGGCAGCAAGTGAAAGCATGGCGGGGGCAGTGGGGCAGGGATGAGCGTGGTCTATGAAGAGCTGGTGGGGCAGAGGCTACGAACACAGGCGGGGGCTGGGTCACAGGATCTGGGTTACAAGGGTTGGTGATTGGGAAATCTAGTAGCCACTACAGATGCCAGGGAGCTGGGAACTGGCTCTTGGAGTGCACAGGCCTCTGTATCGTCAGGGCAGCATTTTTTATTTTTTTTAATTTTTGAGATAGGGTCTTGCTCTATCACTCAGGCTGGAGAGTGGTGGTGCGATCTCAGCTCACTGCAGCCTTGACCTCCTGGGCTCAAGTGATCTTCCCCCTCAACCTTCCAAGTAGATGAGGCTATAGGCATTTGCCACCACACCTGCCTAATTTTTTTTTTAATTTTTTGTAGAGACAGGGTCCCACTATGTTGCCGAGTTTGGTCTCAGACTCCTGGACTCAATGAATCCTCCTGCCTCAGCCTCCCAAAGTACTAGGATTACTTTGGGAGTCCAAGTCAGTATTTTTTAAACTGTGGGCTTCCAGCCCTCCCATTGTGAGATGCTGACTCAGCAGGGCTGGCTAGGGTCTGGCAAACAGGTACTTTATGCAGGCCGCCCAGGTGACATTGAGCAGGCCTTCCAGAGACAGGGCCCAGGACAGTGGCAGAAGGAGGGCCTTGAAGGGGAAGCCTGGAGGCCAAGAGGCTAAGTGATGGCTGTCTCAGGGCTCCAAGCCTCAGGGAGCAGGCCCTGCTGGGAGCCCACGGGAGAGAAGGAGCAGGTCTGGGTGACCGAGGGAGCCTGCTCTCTGAGGGTCCTATAGGCTGGACACAATCCCAGCCCTGCCACTTCCCAGCTGTGGGCCCCCAACTCTGGGTACCCTCAAAGTGCCAAACGGATGATAATAGTGCCTGCCTCTCAGCAAGTTATGAGACATCTCTGGGAGAATGCATAGAAAGTGGTTGATTGGCCCTGGGCCCAGCACATAGTAAGTGCTTGATAAAGAGCGGCAAATGATGATGACCTGGAGGCCAAGGTGGGGAAGACAACCGTGGGAGCCATCCACCACCAGGCCTGCCAGCTAGAGTCCCAGAACCCACTGGGGCCGGTCTCCCTCACTTAGAACCCTGTCTCTGGGCTGTTCCTTCTGGGAAGTTCCTGGCCTGCCCAGAGAGGACAGCCGGAGGGCAGGCTCTGAGGTCCTGGCACGTGCACAGGTCTGTCTCCCTGGCCTGGCCCTCACCCACCCCTCTCAAGGGATTCCCACTTCGGTAAGAACCAAAGTTTCGAGCCAAATAAGTTCATAAACAATAAGGTAATTAGGTGTGTGAATGATTTCCATTGTTTCAATTTTATTTTTATAGAAAAGATGAAAATAAGTGAGCCAAAAGGGGGAATTCCACTTCAGGCAGCCCAAGGAGAAATACGTGACGAGTCGGTTAACTTCCTGACTTATGGGCAAGGCCGTGGGTCCCCTTGTCAACTCCATGCTGAGAGGGGGTTCCTGGCCTGCTTCCAGCCCATTGGCAGCTCCGCCCCTTCCCGAAGCCTCACTGTCGCCTTCCTGGCGGTGGGAACAATAGCCCCTCCCAAGCAGGTCCCTGTACCCTCCCTCTGTAGTGTGAGGCTGCCCTCTGGAGGGTCAGTCCCTTCCATCAGGGATGGAGAAGGAGTAATAAGCAGGACACCTGGACTGAGAATCATTCATTCATCCATCCATTCATCCATCCATCTGCACATTTAACTGAGGGCCTCCTCAGTACCTGTGTCGCTGAAAGTCTATCAGGAACACGTAACAAACATGCCAAAGACACGGGTGTGGTGCTCTGGGAGCTGACAGCAAGAACACCGGGTAGCATGTGGGCTTCCCTGAGCCAGAGATGCTGCAGCTAAGATGTAAAGAGTGGGTCAGTGCAGGCTGGGCGTGGTGGCTCAGGCCTGTAATCCCAGCACTTTGGGAGGCCGAGGCAGGTGGATCACAAGGTCAGGAGATGGAGACCATCTGGCCCACATGGTAAAACTCCATCTCTACTAAAAATACAAAAATTAGCTGGGCATGGTGGCACGTGCCTACACTCCCAGCTGCTCAGGAGGCTGAGGGAGGAGAATCGCTTGAACCAGGGAGTCGGAGGTTGCAGTGAGCCGAAATCGTGCCACTGCACTCCAGCCTGGTGACAGAGTGAGACTCTTGTCAAAAAAAAAAAAATAAAAAGAGTGGGTCAGTGTGAACAAGAGACTGCACCTCGATTTCCCCATCTGTAGAGGGGATTATCCTCGAACCTCTGTCACTGGCTGCCATAGGAACACAACACATGCTGGCTATTGATATTTTTATGGGCAGGAACGTGTATATGGGAGGGGCTGTAGTGTCGGGGGAAGAGCAGAAGGGGAGAAGGGTCTGTCTGACTTGGGTTGTGGGGCTGGTGTCACAGAGGAAGGGGGCCATGAGGAAGCTTTTGATGGACAACAGAGTTACAGGCAACAGTGAATGGAAGAGGAATTCAAGTCGAGGGAACAGTACAGCAAGGGAATGGAACATGAGGTTTGGGACCGGCTTGGGCCACATCTCCGAGCTCTCATTGGCTTAAGCTTGGGGCCCATTCTGTGCAGAACCCCAAGGCCAGGCCAAGGTGGAGAGGAGCCTCTGGAAGGAGGGGCTAGAGCAAGTGTGCGTCAGGGTCAGGGGTGAAGAGGGTCTCAGGAAGGGGAGGACACCAGGAGCTCTCCGTTCCCTCAAGCCTCACCCCAGGGCTGGTGCAGGGTGGCCCCTCACCTCCAGCCCTCCCATGCCTCCCCCTGAAAGCCCTTCTCACCTACAGTATCGCCCGCAGCTCCCAAATCTAGCTGACCAACACTCTCTGCATCCTTTCCTCCTCATTCAACCATCATCTATTAAGCACCCACTGAATGCCTGGGGACTAAAGCTGGCATGTACCAGCTCCCATTATGACACTCTTGTTAGGCCATGGGTGGCTTAAAATCAGCCATATGGGGAGGATTTACACCATGGCGATCGGCCAACTCATCAGGGGTTTGTTTCCCAGAGAGCCAGTTGCCAGCCTACTATTGCCCCCGGTTGGAGCAATGGGTCTGGAAAGGCAGGCCCCTGGGCAGGCGCACTCAGTCAGAAAAGGAAGACATCAGAGACACGTAAACAGCACATCTCGGGGAGCAGGTGGTGTAGTCTCCGAGGAGGCAGGGGTGAATCGGGAGACTCATTCTGGAAGGAAGCAGTAAATGGCCACTGGAAACTATGCCAAGCTATTCAAATAGTAACAGTGCACCTCACCCCCATTTTATTTATTTATTTATTTATTTTGAGATGGGAGTCTCATTCTGTCGCCCAGGCTGGAGTGCAGTGGCGCAATCTCAACTCACGGTAGCCTCTGCCTCCAGGTTCAAGGGATTCTCTTGCCTCAGCCTCCCAAGTAGCTGGGATTATAGGTGCCCGCCACCATGCCCAGCTAATTTTTGTATTTTTAGTACAGACAGGGTTTCACCATGTTGGCCAGGCTGGTCTTGAACTCCTGACCTCAGGTGATCCACCCACCTCAGCCTCCCAAAGTGTTGGGATTACAGGCATGGGCCACCGAGCCTGGCCTCAGCGCCATTTTAGACACAAGAAAACTGAGGCACAGAGATGCAAAGTCACCAGCCCACGATCACACAGTGAGAGAGGCAGGGCTGGGATTTGAACGGGGCCACTAGATCTGGAATCCCTATTTTTAGTGACTCTTTCCTTGCCCCCAAGCAGCCAGCACAGGGATAGGCAGACCATCAGTGCCCAGGGGTATCCACTCCCCAACAGATTCTAATCTCCTCAGGGCAAGGCCTATGTCCTCTCTGTCCAGCACAGTAAATTATTACCCCTACCTGAGGACATCGTGGTCCAAGACCTGGTCCCCACATGGAAGGCTTGGAGGTGGCTAAGATGAGGGGCTGCATCACTGCACTCTGGGGAGCAAAGAGGCTCTGGCTCTTGGGGAGCACAGCAGGATACCCTGAATGCCTTGGCTGGGCGGGTGGGTGCCCACGAGGCCAAGACGGGCTGTCTTTGCAGACCACCCTGCCTCTGGCCACTCCTCACTGCTTATGTAGTCTCTTCCCAGAATTGCATGAGGACCACGCAGTTCCCCCACCCTCAGCTCTCTGCCGTTCACGTCCAGCCCAGCCCTGTCGTGATTCTCATGGCCACTGCCCAGTGAAGCTGGCCTGGCCCACCAGCTGGCATCGGCATCCTCATTTTCCAGGTAATAATACCACAGCCAGCGATCTCTTGAGTGCTGCTCAGGTGCCAGGCACCCTGTATGCATCCTCTCATTCAATCCTCTCTGCAACTCATTCCACAATTAAATTCTCCCCCATTTGATCACACCTGGAATCCGAGCACTTTGGGAGATAGAGGCAGGAGGATCACTTGAGCCCAGGAGTTCAAGACCAGCCTGGCCAACATAGCAAAACCTCATCTCTATTAAAAACTTTTTAAAAAATTAGCAGGGTGTGTTGGCTCACGCCTGTAGTCCTAGCTACCCAGGAGGTTAAGGCAGAAGGATCCCTTGAGCCCAGGAGGTCGAGGCTGCTGTGAGCTATGATCACACCACTGCATTCCAGCTTGGATGACAGAGTGAGATCCTGTCTCAGAACAAAAACAAAACCTCCCCATTTCACAGATGTGGAAACCGAGGCTCAGAAAGCTGACTTCCTGAGGTGGTCCAGTTACTACAGAAAAATCATCAGGGTTGGGCGAGGTGGCTCACGCCTGTAATCCCAGCACTTTAGGAGGCCAAGGTGGGTAGACCACTTGAGGTCAGGAGTTCGAGACCAGCCTAGCCAACCTGGTGAAACCCCATCTCTATTAAAAATACAAAAATTAGCCGGGTGTGGTGTTGGGCGCCTGTAGTCCCAGCTACTCAGGAGGCTGAGGTGGGAGAATCGCTTGAACCCAGGAGGTGGAGGTGGCAGTGAGCCAAGATGGCACCACTGCACTCCAGCCTGGGCAACAGAGTGAGGCTCCACCTCAAAAAAAAAAAAAAAAAAAAAAGAAAAAAAAGAAAAGAAGAAGGAATCACCAATATGCCTCAAGTAGCCCTGACCACACCAAGGGCACCAGGCAGACCCTTAGAATGGGTCTGAGCCAGTGGCATCCTCCCAGGCAGGTCTTGGCTCCCTGCCGTCCTCAGGACCAAGTGCCAGCTCCCTGCTGTGCCCTCCCACCTCACCTCCACCTGGCCTCCCTGCCAGCCTCTCCCCTGTCTTCATCTCACTTCTTCCAGGGGGCACCCACAGTGCCTGACTGTCCCCACTGCCACCTCTCAACGCACGCCAGGCACTCACACCTCTGAGCCTTTGCTCATGCCATCCCCTGGGCCCACAACGCCCTTCCCACGTTTCTCTGCCCAGAGATTCTGGCAGTTTCCTGTCATCATCTCTTCCAGTAAGCTCTCTCTTCCTCTTGGGCTGGGACCCCTCTTTCAAACTTTCCTAGGACCCAGAGCGGCTCCCCTTAGCACTCCTTAGACTTAAAACCCCCTCAGAGCTGCAGCTCCTGGGGGTGGGGGCTCTCCCCTCCATCCTTCTGCTGGGCTCCATGTCTGGATCTTTCATAACTGCTCCCCCTCCAAGTGACACGCCAGTGCTCACAACTCCCCCATCAAGGCGAATCTGGACTGGTGTGTTCCAGGAATGAAGTGGGAGACAAGGGAGGAATCCCACTGGGGTAGTGTGTCTGCCCACACCCCATCAGGGGCCTTCAGGCGCGTCTCCCGGGGCTGGGGGTCATCTGACCTTAGACCACTAGGTCTGGCCACGCGGCATCCCTTCCTGCTGCACCCCAGCTCAGGCACCCCACCATACACACACCCAGGCGCACTCCCCTCCCCACCCCCGGTTCCAGAACTCACTATTTGCAGATATTTATAGAGCCCTCCCTCAGCCAGGTTCCCTCCCCCGCCCTGGGCAGAGCAGTGCAAGGAGCCGGGGGCCCCCACCCCGGTAAAAGGCCGGGGGCCCTCTCTACATTTGCCTCCGCCTGGTCCCCAGGGGTAGCTACGGCCGCAGCCCCCGCACCCTCCCAGCCCCCGACTGCGCCTGGGCCTCGGCCGCCGCCGCCGCAGTCTGGGGTCGGGGGTGGGGAAAGCGGGCGCGGAGGCCTCCCACCCCAGCCCCGCGCCGCGCCGGAGGTTGTGGGGGCGCCGCGCACAAAGCAGGGCTCGAGCCCCGCGCCTCGGGGACGTCCCCCGCCCGGCCGTGGGAAGGGGTCGGGCGCCGAGGCTCTGCCCTCCGGGGACCGGCGAGCTCTGAGGAGCGGCGGGTGGGGGGAGGGGGCCCGCGCCGAGTGGCTTCCCCGGCATCCCGCCCCCCACCGTGGCCCCCGGGCCCCCAGCCCCAGTGCGCCCGCGCCCGCCCCCTAAGGTCACGCTTGGGGAGGGGGCCGCGGAGCCGGGCGGGGGGCGCCGAGCGCGGCGCGGGAGGGCGGGCAGCGCGGGGATAGAGGGGCCGCGGCGCCCCTCAGGACGCCGGGGTCAACTCACCCATCGCCCGCTGGGTCTCAGCAGCGGCGGCAGCAGCGGCGGCGGCGGCTCCGCGGCCCCCGGGGTCCCCGGCGGGGAGATGCTGGCGTCCGCCGCAGCCTCTCGCCCCATCCCCGGCTCCGGCGGCAGCGGCTGCGGCTGCGGCGGGCGCCCGGCATCGCAGGCGGCGCGGCCCCGGCCCGGCCCCGATCCCCTCCCCCCACTCCCACTTCCACCCCGTCCCGGGGGCCCGGCGCGGCCGCTCGGCTGCACCCCGGGGCGGCGGCGGGGGCCCGGCGAGCGGACGGGCGCGGGGGAGGGACCGCGGCGGGCGCGCGGGGGGGCGCGGAGGCGAGGCCGAGCGCGGCGCGCAGGGGTGCCCGCTCCCGCCGGCTCAAGCGGCTCCGGCCCCCACCCCGCCCCCACCGCAACCCCCTCCCCTTCCCCGCCAGCCGGGCTCCGCCGCCGCGCCGGGCCGGGGGCGCCTCGCACCGCAGACTCCGGCCGCCGCCGCCCGGCGCCGCCCGCGCGTGCTGGGTCGAGTGTGTGCGTGTGCGAGCGAGTGTGTGTGAGTGCGAGTGTGCGCGCGCCCCTCCTGTGACCGTGCGTGCGCCGGCCCACAGCCCAGGGCGGCCTGCGCGGGGGCGTGTGCGGGGGACGCGGGTAGTTTGGCGTGCGGGCCTGGTGTGCGTGCGGGGCAGGGAGTCCCGTTCTGTGTATGCGTGGACGGGTGCGTTCCGCAGCGTGCCCGGGTCGGTGTTACTCCGTGTGCCCGTCTGTGCCTGTGTGTGCATGGACGTGCAGACCCGTGTTGCGGTGTGTGCGTGGATCCGACTGTGCCCGCGTGAACCTGGGCCGGGATTTCGCGCAGGCATCTGTGACCATGTGCAGAGGCCTGGGCTTGTGATGTGTGCACGATGCCGGGCCTGTTACGGTGTCTACACAGTCTGTGTGTCTGCTTGGGGCGTGGGTGACCGCCGTACACCGGCCTGTGTCCTTCCGACCCCTTCCATCCCTCACATGCCCGAAGCCACCTGCGCAGTCGCGGGGTAACTGGGGGTGCCTCCCCTCCCCCGCCCCCCTCACCTGGCCACCCCAGGCCTGGCCGGTCCTGCCCACCCTCTTGAGCCTACTCTCCTGCCACTTGCCCACCAGCGGTTCTCCGAGGGCGCACTGTGTCGTGCCCTGGCTTCTCGTGGCCTTGCTCTGGGCCATTCCTCTCAGGGCTCGGAGGCGTCCCCCACGTGTTTCCCGCCTTTCAAGTGGTTCCGCTCTGTGGCCTACAGAACAGCCACTTCCGCCCGCGGTGCGAGGCACAAGGCATTGTGGGTACGCAGCAGACATCTCTGCGCCGCCATCGTCGAAGGTGCAGGGTTGCGCTACCTATGCTATATCCCAGTGAATGTGCTCCAGAGTGGTCCCAGAGGCCTTTGCTGAGCCATCCGGGCTGCCTAGGGCTGGTCTTCCTGCTCCAGGTGCCTCCGTGCCCAGCTTCATCCATCCTTGCTGAGGAGGCAGAGTGATCCTACTCCAACATTCACCTGAGCAGGTCACTCTCCTGCCTGCACCTTCAATGGCTCCCACTTGCCCTCAGCTTAAGTTCAGTGCCTGGGCGGGGCACAGGGAGCCCCTGGTGACCTAGTCTTGCCCCCTTCTTCAACGTCACCCTCACTGCTCTCTTCTTCCTGGAGGCTCTCTCTAAGCAAGGGTGGGCAAACCATTTGCTGTAAAAGACTGATTGTAAATATTTTAGGCTTTGCCAGCCATATGGTCTCTGTCCCAACTACTCAACTCTGCCATCGTAGCATAAAATCAACCATAGACAATACGTAAAAGAATGAGCCTGGCTGTGTTCCAATAAAACTTTATGGACACAAAAATTTGAATTTCGTGTCATTTTCACGTGTCCGGAAAAATTTTTTGATGTTTCCCCAACCATTTGAAAGTGTAAGATCCATTCCTAGTTCCTATCACTCTAAGCACATTCCATTATAACATCTCCATGGGCCGGGCACGGCGGCTCATGCCTGTAATCCCAGCACTTTGGGAGGCTGAGGCAGGTGGATCACAAAGTCAGGAGTTCGAGACCAGCCTGATAACATGATGAAACCCCATCTCTACTAAAAATACAAAAATTAGCTGGGTGTGGTGGCACACGCCTGTAATCCCAGCTACTCAGGAGGCTGAGGCAGGAGAATTGCTTGAACCCAGGAGGCGGAGGTTGCAGTGAGCCGAGATCATGCCACTGCACTCCAGCCTGGGCAACAGAGCAAGACTCCATCTCAAAAAAAAAAAAAAAAAAAAAATCATCTCCATGACATGTGCTTAAGGTAGTTGTCACTCCCCCAAAATCCAGTCTATTCTGCCCTGCAAAAGTGTTGTCCTCCTCCTCTCCCCAGCCTGGCTGTTCAACCCTCTCTGCCCCTTCTTCTCCGGCCCCCAAAGAACCCTCTATTTCTGCTTAAATGTGTCCCGCTCCCCCAATTCCCCATGCCACAGCTCTCCCTGCCTGGGACTCATTCCCCTATGGAAGGGACCACCTCACAGACACTTTCCTTCCCAGAACCTTCTCTCCCTCCCTGAGCCTTCGGTAGCAACTCTGGGCATCCCTCAGCCCATGCACGAAGTGCTGTTTCAAGTCTGGATTCTCCATTGAACTTGTTCTGAGCATCAAGAAAACCTTGACACTGGCCCTCAAGCACGAAGGCAGGCACAAAAGAATCACATTCCTCCATTTCCATTGCTCCTGGCAAAGGGGAGGAGGACCTGCCCAAGCCCCAGCCCTTGCCCTTGAGGCCCAGTGAGAAGTAAAGACACGCCCCACTCCCCAGGGAAGCTGCCCTGCCCAGAGCTGGCCAGGGTCAGGGGACTTGCTCGCTCTCCATCTTCCCCCAACTTGGGTCTTTGTTCTCCTGACCTTTCCAGATTCCCAAGCTTCTTGGGAGGGCTAAGTGGAGTCAGCCTTGTTGGGTTCATACCAAAGTCCGCCTCCATGTCCTCAATGCGGTACTCAGTGTGTTGGGCTCTGTGTGGCAAGTACATCTTCCCCACGGCCAGCCCGTCAGAGATAAGTAACTTGCTCGGTCACACGCACAGCCACAGCTGGGCACAGCAGGCCCCACCCTCCACCCTCCCAGCTCAGGCCCTGTGGCGCCAGAAGCCTCCCTCCAAGAGAGCTGGCCAGAAGGGGAAACATCCCCCAATTCCTTCCTCCCACGTGGCCCCTGTCACTCTTTTCCCCTCCCACATTCACAGAGGCCTGGCACACAGTAGTCATGGAAGTGCTCAGCAGGTGGAGAAGCTGAATCCCAGGGTGCTTAAGACCTGGGTTCTATGCCAGCTCGCCAAGTGTTCCAGTCATTTCAATCCCTAAGCCTCAGTTTCTTCATCTGCAGAATGGGATGAATCACTGCCCTGACATCGCATTGACATCAGTGGAATCTGGGTCTCTCCATCCTCTCCCAGCCGTCCTCCACGCCCCACGATGACATGGGAGAGGCTGGGGCTCCAAGCTGCATGGTGATATGGGGGAGGGTGGTTGGTGGCCCTCTTGCCCCACTGCTTCTCTAGGGGCTGAGCTGCCTGACAAGGCGGCTGTGGGAGCTGGAGGTGGGAAAAGCCCAGATACAAGATTAGCCAATCTCAGGCGGTGTCTCCTTACAGCCCTGCTGTCGCCTTTCACCCAGGCCTTTTTGGCTCTGGGAACAATTGCTAGGTCTGTTACCCTTTCAGCAGCTGCTGGCTGGCCTGTGGGAGCCACATTCCACCTCCCTGGGGCATCTCACTCCTGGCCCTGGGTCTCCAGGTGGGGAGGCTCCTCACCCATGCCATGAAAACCAAGCCATAGGCCAGGCGCAATGGCTCATGTCTGTAATCCCAGCACTTTGAGAGGCCAAGGTACGTGGATCACTTGAGGCCAGGAGTTTGAGACCAGCCTGGCCAACATGGTGAAACCCCATCTCTACTAAAAATACAAAAATTAGCCGGGCGTGGTGGCGCATGCCTGTAGTCCCAGCTACTGGGAAGGCTGAGGCGTGAGAATACCTTGAACTTGGAAGGTGGAGGTTGCAGTGAGCTGGGATTGCGCCACTGCACTCCAGCCTGAGCAACAGAGTGAGACCCTATCAAAAAATAAAAAGAAAAAGAAAGAAAAGAAAGAAAGAGAGAACCAAGCCATCAAGCCCCAGCCCTGCCAAAGCTCCAGGTGGTCAGGGAGCATGGCGGTGCAGTGGGCAGAGTGAGCTGGCTCCAGTCCGGGCCCTCCGGGCTGCGCCAGGGCTCCACACTCAAAGTCTAGGCCCATTGGTCTGTAGAGTGGGCATAAAGGTGGCCACCTGACAGCATGTGGGGAGGGTGAGGGAGGTGGGATGTGTGACAAGGTGGTGCTGGGCAGCACCAAAGGTATTTGATAAAGGGTCCTTTGAGAAATTAAAATGAAATCCCAAGCCCCCCAACAGCACCCCCTCTTGGCCAAGGGGACCCTAGAGAAACCGTGAAAGCTGAGTTCTTGGCTACAACAGAATGGGAGGTCAGACACTCCTCGATACAGCCCCTCCTGAACCCCTTCCTTAGGGAAGAAAGCCTGCTGACGGTTAGGGCTAGCCAGAAACCAGCCCTTTTGAAACACTTCACCGCTGATACCAACCAGCTGTCCGATGCTATCCCTCTTTTGCAGCTTTGACACAATAACTGACCATCATCCCTTCCTGATAAGAAACCATTGACCACGGAGAGGGTCCAGACAGTCTACAGTGGATGCCCAGTGAAGGTGTTTGTCAGAGATAAGTGACTTGCTCAGTTGCACACAGCCAGGCACGCCAGGCACACCAGGCCCCACCCTCCACCCTCTACCCTCCACCCTCCCAGCTCAGGCCCTGTGGCGCCAGGAGCCTCCCTCAGAGAGAGCTGGCCAGAAGGGGACATAGCCCCCAATTCCTTCCTCCCACATAGCCCCTGTCACTCTTTTCCCCTCCCACATTCACAGAGGCCTGGCACACAGTAGGGTCCTGTGCTTCACCTTTTGACATCAGAGGGCTGAAAAACACCCTGCGATCACACTAACGCCACCATTTTTTTGCACATGTGACTCATGAAGGGGCATGAAGCTTAATTGCACAGGTCCCTGTTTCTCCTTACATGAATATTCATGAATCCCCCTATAGCTTATTAAATATGTATATTCAGCCACCCTGCTCTGTATAAATTCCTGTTCCCTTTGCCCCTCCCTTGAAGCTTGTGTTCCTGGCTTCTGGCTGGAAGCTATGCTTCCCAGCCTGTCAGAATGGCTGCCCTGCAGGCTGCAACCCTTTATGAGAAATGAAGCTCTCCTTTCCAAATTTGTGAATCTCATTGTTCTTCTCTTAACGACTTCCTTCCCCATCACTTGCCAGGTGAAGTCAGATCTGTCCCCTTTCTACCCTCCCCCACATGCACTCCATTCAGTCTTTTATTCATTCAGCTGAGCTTGTCCCATCCACTGACAGCCCTCTGAAATGCTTGCAATTTCTCTGCCTTTTTTTTTTTTTTTGAGATGGAGTCTCACTCTGTCACCAGGCTGGGGTGCAATGGCACGATCTTGGCTCACTGCAACCTCTGCCTCCCAGGTTCAAGAGATTCTCCTGACTCAGCCTCCTGAGTAGGTGGGGCGACAGGTGTGCACCACAATGCCCAGCAAATTTTTTGTATTTTTAGTAGAGACAGGGTTTCACCAAGTTGGCCAGGATGGTCTTGATCTCTTTTTTCTCTTTTTTTTTTTTTTCTTGAGACGGAGTCTCGCTCTGTTGCCCAGACTGGAGTGCAGTGACGCGATCTCGGCTCACTGCAAGCTCCGCCTCCCGAGTTCACGCCATTCTCCTGCCTCAGCCTCCCGAGTAGCTGGGACTACAGGCGCCCGCTACCACGCCCGGCTAATTTTTTTGTATTTTTAGTAGAGATGGTGTTTCAACGGGTTAGCCAGGATGGTCTCGATCTCCTGACCTTATGATCCGCCTGCCTCGGCCTCCCAAAGTGCTGGGATTACAGGTGTGAGCCACCGTGCCTGGCCAGTTCTCTGGCTTTTAAAAATCTCTGTACCTGGTATATCTGTGTTCTGCCCAAAAAGCCTTTCTGGAAAAACTCCTACTCATCCTTAAAGACCCAGCCCAGGTGTCTCCTCCCCTTGAAGGTCCCTGAAGGGCTTCTGGTTTCCAGGAGCCCTGCTTGCCTCCATTTGGAGAATTCTCACCTCAAGGCCTTTGCTGCTACTGGGCTCTGCCTGGAGTGCCCTTCCCAGCCCAGCCCAAAGAGCTCAGCTCAAATGCCACCTCTCCAGAGTCTCCTCTCACTCCCTTTCTTGGGACCTGAGCACTTCCTGTCTGCTGTCCTGGGCTCCTCACCCGGCCTTGCTGTGAGCTCTTGGGCAACTAGGATGAGAGAAGTTTCCCCTGGCCCCTAGCTGGTGCTGGGGACAGAGGGCCCTAACGGAGGGGCCCCTGCTGGTCCAGGTAGGGTGTCTGGGCCAAGTCTTGCTGGTCAAGCCCTCTAGGCTTGTGTGGCCTTGAACAAGTCCCTTCCTCTCTACAAGCCTTACTTTCTACACTTGCCAAGTAGGGGTAATAGATGAGGTAGGGATCCATTACTTGGGGGAGTCAAGGGATCCGGTAATCTCCTAAAATTCCCAGTAGCATGGTGTGACTGTGAGCACGTGTTTGTGCATGCACGTGAACACAGGTGCATGTACACCTGTGGAAGTGTGTGCATGTGTGTGAACACGGGTGCATGTATACATGTGCAGAAGTGTGTGCATGCGTGTGTACATGGGTGTGTGCCCCTGCCCATCTGTGTGTGTGTATGAGTGCACGTGCACATGAGTGTTTTGGGGGGAGCATCCATGGCTGTTATCAGATTCTCAAAGGGAGCAGGCCCTGGGTGGGGAATCCTGGCCTGTCCCACAGGAGAGACGGCTGTGGGCACTAGGAGCACCTCTTCCACCTCCCCCTTCCACTGCCCTTGCCTGGCCTGCGTTCTTGCAGCCGCCTCCCCACTGGTGGGCAAAGTCAGCTCACCTCCCTGCTCTGCGCAGATTCTATGGTGGCTGCCGCCTCCACTCAGAGGGAGGCCAGAGACCTGTCGGCCAGGTACCTCCCTGGCCTCCTCCCCTCTACTCTCGTCCACTGGCACACTAGCTTCATTGGTGCTGGCGGTCCCCTCTGCCTGAACGCTCCAGCCCCAGGTACCCACAGCTCCTCCTCATTCCAGCCTGGGCTCTGATCTGGGTCTTTGGGACCACCACAACTCAGGGCAGTCCCCCGTCCCTTTGCTTGCTCTTCTTTCTTCCATAGCACGTTTCCCTTTCCAGCATACTAGGTAATTGACTCATTAATTAAATTTCTTGTGTATTTTGCCCGTCTCCTCACTGTCTCCTGCTGCTGTCTCCTCGGCATCTGGCTCAGCCTAGCACATGGTAGGTGCCCAGTCGGTACTGTTGTAGGGACGGAAACTGCAGACAACCCCTCCCTGGCCTGTGTGTGTGCATTTTGGGGGTTGCCCCATCTGTGTCTACCATAGGCGGTGGGGCATGAGGGCTGGTGAGAGCCCAGGGAGAGAAGTGACAGCCTTCCAGGCAAAGGAACATTAGCACTGAAGTGTCCCATGAGGGCCAGGGGTGCTTCGGGATGTGGATGGGTGTGGCCCAGGATGTGCACTGCTTTTTGTACGATAAACCTCACGCTTAGCTGGTCAAGCCCTCTAGGCCTGCGTGGCCTTGAACAAGTCCCTTCCTCTCTACAAGCCTTACTTTCTACACTTGCCGAGTAGGAGCAATGGATTAGACAGGGATCCATTACTTGGGGGAGTCAGGGGGGTCCAAGAAAACTTGGGTAGCTGCTCTATCTCTAGCCTCCACTGTGACGGCAGGCCCCTCTGCCTTCCCCAGGCAGCCCCCAGGTGAGGAAACTGAGACACAGCAAGAAGAAATGAATCCCACTCAGTGGCTGAGTGCCAGAGCCAGGACTCAGATCCAGGTCTGGGACTCCAGAGCCAGTGCTCCAGCCACCAGGAGCCATGCCCCTCCCTGCTCCCTGCCCAGAGGGTCCTGTCTCCCACAGTGGCTAACCCCACAGAGAGAGAGGAACCCCATCTCTACTAAAAGTACAAAAATTAGGTGGGCATGGTGGCGGGCGCCTGTAGTCCCAGCTACTTGGGAGGCTGAGGCAGGCGAATCGCTTGAACCCGGGAGGCGGAGGTAGCAGTGAGCCCAGATGGCGCCATTACACTCCAGTGTGCTCAACAGAGTGAGACTTTGTCTCAAAAAAAAAAAAAAACAAAAAAGACAGAACGGCATCCAGACTGAGGTGGGGGAACACAGGGGCAGCGGGGATGGTGCAGAAGGGAGGCCTGGTGCACTTAAGGGAGGGGCTAGGCATAGCCAGAAACTGTTGGGGGTGGCTGTCAAGCCAAGGACGCCTCTAAGCTGCACGAATGCAACAGATGCTGAGAGTCAGACTGAGTGACCTCGTGAAGCTGAGCAGGTGAACCCACTGTAGCCTGTGGCCGGCCTAGGAGGGTGGCCTAGCAGAGTGAGGTTTGGAGGCTGGAGACTTCAGGGGAACGTGCTGAGCCACACCAGTGTCACCAGCTGGCTTCTCCTTGCTTGGGGCCCTTGAGGGAAGCAGACATGTCCACACCTGTGTGCACAGGCCTGGCACATGGAGACCCAGGCCCTCCGTGCACACGGAGCAAGTCCCCATCTGCCTGCATGTGCACCCACTGGAAGGCTCCCCACCCTAGTGTCACATACATGCATGCACTCTCACACAGACACGCCCCACATGCATACACAGGGTGCGGCCCCGAACCCACAAGCACTGCCGGGCACTCCCCACAAACTCACAGGACAACATTCCACAGGGTCACCAAAGGGAGGGCAGGGCTGGGAACCACGAGGCCCAGATGGGTGGTGTCAGGCCACGCAGAGCCCCTCTCCTGACTCCACACACCCTCCTCCTTCCCTCCACACCCAGCACCTGCCTTGGTGAAGGGGCCTTGAAACTCGGAGGTGGGGGCATGGGCCCAGCCACACTGACTCTTGGCCTGTCCATCCTACAGCAACTTCAGGTCCCCAGGCCTGTCAGGGAGTTTCAGCCTCTGTCCTCACGGCCACTGGGCCGAGTCATCACTCGGCAGCCACACAGCCACAGGAAGGTGGGCAGGGGCTGGGCCTGGGAGGCGACCTTGGGAACATCCAGTCTATTTGTGATTGTCGGAACCCGAAAACCACAGGCCCCAGGTAGCCAGCTAGGTGCCAGCAGTTACTCTGGTCCTTTTGATGGCCTGAAACTTAAATAAAGCAGGGTGCTGCTGGAAGCCCTGTTCAGGGGTCCAGGCTGTCCAGCTGCTGGACCTGGGCCAGTGAGTAGAACTGGAAGAAGAGAGAAATTCACTCAGGACATCTGGGATCGGCCACAGGGTCTCCACCTGGGGGCCTGAGCTGGCGGTAGGAGGCTTAGCCACTGACCTTTAGCTCAAGCATGCTCTGAGGCTGGGGAACTGGCCAAATATGGTTCCACTGGGCCTCACACCTGTGAGCTGGGCGAGGAGAGGGGCTTCAAGGTCATCTCCTGTGGCCCCAGTCTCATGCCACTGCTTACACACATCCTGTGATGTGGCGCTCACTCTCTCACTCTCTTTATTATGTGACCGCTTTGGCTGTTAGATACCCTAGAACCCGCTGCCTGGAACTGGGCAAAGCAAGCCAGCTTCTTCATTGGCATGGCGGTCCTCCAGACATTTGGCAAGGGTCCCTCCACCACTTCTCCTCCCAGGTTTGTTTGTTTGTGGTTTTTTTTGTTTTTTTTTTGAGACGGAGTCTCACTCTGTCACCCAGGCCGGAGTGCAGTGACTCGATCTTGGCTCACTGCAAGCTCCGCCTCTCTGGTTCAAGCGATTCTCCTGCCTCAGCCTCCCAAGTAGCTGGGACTACAGGCGTGTGCCTCCATGCCCAGCTAATTTTTTTTTGTATTTTTAGTAGAGACAGGGTTTCATCATATTGGTCAGGCTGGTCTTGAATTCCTGACCTTGTGATCTGCCAGCCTCGGCCTCCCAAAGTGCTGGGATTACAGGTGTGAGCCACTGCGCCCGTCCTCCTCCCAGGTTCTTTAGTGCCTCCTCCTATGACATGGTTTCCAGACCTTTCCATCCCAGTTACTCTCCATTTGCCCTCCCCCAACATGTCCTGACTTACATAGATGCACACAGAGGGTCTCTCACCTGCCTTGGCTGCCCTGCGCTCTGTTAACGCGGTCTGCATCTGCGGCGAGAGCTCTGGCCACCACACACACTTCCTGCCAGCTGCTCTGCGAAGTGCAATGAACTGCAACTAGAAAGCTCAGGAGCTCAAACAAATTCGGGTTTAAAACAACCTCAGCCACACTATGGTATAGAAAAGGGAAGGAATAGGAGGCGGAGCACAGGCACTAGCAGAGCAGGTGCAGTTCGGGCTCCGGAAAAAGGACGGGGATGATAACCACAGAAACAAACCCGTATCACTGACCACTGGCTGGCATCATCCTGCATTGTCACGCCAGCCCGTGATGTTGGGCACAGCAGCTAACAAGACAGACCTGGGCTACCTGGGCCCAACTCCGAGATTCACTGACTCACTGTGTGACCTCAGGCAACTTGTTTGCCCTCTCTGTGCCTTCATTTCCTCATCTGTAAAGTGAGGAGTGTAATAACAGACCCTGCCTCACAGGGCTGTTGGGAGGCTTGGATGAGTTGCTAGATGCAAAGTGCTTAGAACAGGGCCTGGCACAGAGCAATCATGTCTGCCCTTCCTTTCTCCCCATTTTTCAGATAAGGAAAATGAGGCACGAAGCAGTGAAGTTAACTTTCCCAAGATCAGGCAGCTAATGAGTGGCAGCACCTGTGCTGGGAGGTCACTGAAAGGTTCACGAGGCCTCTAGGGGTTGGAGGAGGGGAAGGATCCACCCTGGTTTCCCCCCTGCTACCCTCAGTGAACATCACTGTCTGGGGACATTTGCTGCACTCCAGAATCTGTGAGGCCAGGGGACCTCGGGGAGCAGCTGCTGTGTGGTGGGGAGTCGGGGAGCAGGGGTTGGGGTCGGGGAGCAGCTGCTGTGTGGCGCCCTCTGCCTTTCGGAAACCCCAGGCAGGGCCAAGTGTTATCACCTGCAGGAGGAGCAGGCCCGGCCCATTCCTGGGAAAACACCCTCAGGGGCGGGGACAGAACCAGAGCCTCTGGAGGAAAAGGCCTTTGGTTCCCCTGGGGCCTGTCCAGAGCCAGCTTCTCCTCCTCTAGTCGCCCCCAGCTGGGCCTCGAGCCTCCTGGGCCTCTTCCGCATGTATGGGGATCACCATACACTCTGCTGCCCTGTCCCACCGAGGCTGCCAGCAGTTAAAGGCGGCTCTGAGGCTTGGGGTCCTTGGGTGGGAGGTGTCTGCCAAGATGGCTGCAGGGTCCCCTCCCTCCCCGGCCCTGGCAGCATGTCCACCATTTTCCTCTCCCTGCAACCTGGGCAGGCCTGTGACTTGCTTTGGCCACTAGGATGAGGTGGAAGGGACAAGGAAATGTCCAGGCTAGGCCTCAAGTGGCCTTGCAACGTCCTTTTCCTCCAGCTTGGAGGTCAGCGGCTATGGAGGGAAATCCGAGGGGAGAGCGGCCCTGGACCACACAGGGAAGAGAGGGGCTGCCGCCTCCGGCTGTTCCAGCCACCCCTGGCTGTTCCAGCCACCCCTGCCAGGCACCGGGCCTGGGAGGGAGGCCAGGGGGGCCGTCCCAGCCAGCACCACAGAGACAGTGACATGACAGGCGGACCAGGCGCAAGGCCTGCTGCCACTGGAGGTCTGGGTGAGTTACATCGTCTTTCCTGATTTGGTTCCCCCCAAAGAGGGACAGTAAAAGCACCAGCATGGTCTGGAGTGACGGTGCAGGGTGAGCGAGCCTTGTGAGTGGCACTCGGGCTGGCCCAGGGGCTGTGTCGGAGAAACACGAGCCGTTTTCACTACTATTAGAGGCTTGGAGATGGCTGAATCCAGGCAGACCCTCCCTGGCTGGACAAAGTCTCCAGGGCACGGAGCAGCGGGATTCTAACAAGGGCTGCTGCTGTGGGGACACTTACCGTGGCCATGTCTGAGCACGAACCACATCACTTTTGAGGCTTCCACCATCTCATGAGGGGTATGACATAGCCCCCACTGACTGCAGCCGGCAGGAGAGAGACTTTCTAAATCAGGTCAGGATGAAAGTCACTCCTTCCTCACCGGGCCAGCCCTCCAGCTCCTAGGAGGATTCAGGGCCCTGGCGATTCCTGCAGTGTTCTTGCCATCAAGCCCATCCTACAGGTGGACAAGCTGATGCCCAGAACTGGAAAGTGACTCATCCAAGATCACAGTGTGATGCCACGCAGGTGATGGCCATGTGGAGCTGGCGGCCTGGTCCGGGCTGGCCAGGCTAGGACCAGCTCACAGCAGGCATGACAAGGCTAGAGGGTCTGGAGCCGTGGCCCTGAAGGCACAGAAAAGGCGCCCCATGGATCCCTTCCCAGATTCCTCCTGTTTTCCCCCTGGTGCGCGCTGCTGCTGGCTGTCAGAGGACGCGCTTAGGTTTCCTTGTTTGTTGTCTGTCTCTCCACTGGGCAGGGCCCTTCTTTGGTTCCTAATCAGAGCTGAGCGCATACTAAGTGCTCGATGCATATTCTCTGGAGGAATGAGTGGATGTCGCTGGTCTGAGATGGATCAGATGGGGCCAGACTGGCAGTGGGGAGAGCTGGCAGAGGCGCTGGGAAACAGGCGAGGTAACAGTGGCTGGGGTGGAGATGGGAGGCTGGAAAGAGGAGATGAGACCTACAGGACCAGGCGTTGTCTGGGATGTGGCATGGGGAGGGAGTTGTGGGGCTGACTCCCAGAGGTCTGATGGGGAAGACTGCCCCTAGACTGCCCACCCCGACAGCTGGGCTCAGAGGCTGGGTTCCAGGTGTGACATCACTGGGCAGAGGCCCTCAGCACCCTTCAGGCCGGGACTCGTGCCTCACCCTGAGATACGCCCATCCCCAACCCATCTCCTATTCCTCAAACTCTTGCTCCCACTTCTGGGCCCAGGATGCATGGGCCTCTTCCTGGAAGACTTCCCTGATTCTCCTGCTGCTTCTGCACCCTGCCCCCCAGTGATTTCTCCTTCCGCTAGCTCTTCATTCATTCACTCACTTCATTACTCACTCACGAAATGATTTCAAGACTGGCCCTGTGTCCCCATGGGGACACAGAGATGACCCTGCTTCAAGGGAGACAGATTCAGAAGCCAAACCATAGCATGACTCAAATCCCAACGCTCTTTGAAAGAAAAAAGTTCTCATTGATTCTGGGGTTGTCGTCAGTCATTTTTATCACAGTGTTTCTTAAATATGCGCAGACACTGAGCTAGGTGTAAAGCTCTTGTACTTATGTTTGCCTCCAACATTAAAAACAAAGCAATGCTGGGAATGGTGGCTCATGCCTGTGATCCCAGCACTTTAGGAGGCCAAGGCGGGAGGATCACTTGAGGCCAGGAGTTCCAGATCAGCCTGGCTAACATGGCGAAACCTTGTCTCTACTAAAAATTACAAAAATTAGCCTGCCTTGGTGGCGGGCGCCTGTAATCCCAGGTACTCAGGAGGCTGGGGCATGAGAATCGCTTGAACCTAGGAGACAAAGATTACAGTGAGCCTTAATCATGTCACTGCACTCCAGCCAGGGCAACAGAGTAAGACTCTGTTTCAAAAAACAAAACCAAACCAAAGCAAATTTGCAAAATGAATATAAAAAAACATAGAGCCAATAAAAAATCAAATTAACAACAGGAAGAAACCTTGCTGGCTCTCACCACAGACAGGGCAGTCAGCAGTCGAGGTGCCCAGTGAGGGGCTGATTCTCTGGGGCCGGGTGGCTTTGACCAGTGTGGAGGCCAAGCAAGGCCTTGCTCCTCCCTGCAGTCTCCTCTGTTCACGCCTACCCAGCCTGGGAGGCCTGGCTGAGGCAGTGCCTGGACAGCACCTGGCCAAAGTCTCCCTGCATCTTTTCTCATCAGCTCCAGTGACTATGAAGTCTCAGTGCCCTGGTCAGCACAAATCCACAGTCACTGGGTAGCCAAACTAAAAAAGAAAAATGTGGTAAAATCTACATAACACAAAATTTACCACTTTAACCACTTTTTAGCACACAGTGCAGTGGCATCAGGTACATTCACATTGTGTGGTACCATCACCACCGTCCATCTCCAGAATGCTTTTTTTTTGAGACAGAGTCTCGCTCTATCGCCCAGGGTGGAGTGCAATGACATGATCTCGGCTCACTGCAACCTCTGCCTCCCGGGTTCAAGCGATTCTTGTGCCTCAGCCACTTGAGTAGCTCAGATTACAGGTGTAAGCCACCATGCCCCACTAATTTTTGTATTTTTAGGAGAGACAGGGTTTTGCCATGTTGGCCAGACTGGTCTGGAACTCCTCTCACCTTGGCTTCCCAAAGCACTGGGATTACAGGCGTGAGCCACCAAGCCAGCCCAGCCCAGCACGATTTTCATCTTGCAAAACTGACACTCTGCACCCATTAAATATTAACTCCCCATTCCCCTGTCCCCCGGCACCTGGCAATCCTATTCTACTTTCTGTCTCTGAATTTGACTACCCTAAGTGCCTTGTCTGAGTGAGACCATATAGTGTTTGTCCTTTTGTGACTGCCTCATTTCACTTAGCATAATGTGCTTAAGATTCATCTACATTGTAGCATGTGTCAGAATTTCTTTTTTTTTTTTAAGGCTGAATAATATTTCATTGTATGGATAGAATGTATTTTGTTTATCCATGGACATCTCATCCATTGGTGAGTTGCCTCCACCTTTTGGCTGATGTATATAGTGTTGCTATGAACATTGCCACACAAGCATCTGAGACTTTGCTTTCAGTTCTTCTGGGTGTATACCCAGAAGTGGAATTACTGGGTCATATGGTAATTCTATGTTTAATTCAGAACTAATGTTTAATCTTTTTTTTTTTTGAGACAGGGTCTTGCTCTGTCCGGCAGGCTGGAGTGCAGTGGCATGATCTTGGCTCACTGAAATCTCCACCTCCTGGGCTCAAGTGATCCTCTCACCTCAGCCTCCAGAGTAGCTAGGACCATAGGCACGTGCCACCACACATGGCTATTTTTTGTGTGTTTTGGGTACAGACGGTTTTTTGGGGCTTTTTTTAGACAGAGTCTCGCTCTGTCACCCAGGCTGGAGTGCAGTGGCACAATTTCAGCTCACTGAAACCTCCACCTGTGAGGTTCAAGCGATTCTTCTGCCTCAGCCTCCCAAGTAGCCAGGATTTCAGGCGCACACCCACACCCGGCTAGTTTTTGTATTTTTGTATTTTTTTTTTTTTTAGTAGAGATGGGGTTTCACCATGTTGGCCAGGCTGGTTTCGAACTCCTGACCTCAGGTGATCTGCCCACCTTGGCCTCCCAAGGTGCTGGGATTACAGGTGTGAGCCACTGTGCCCAGCCCCGCCCTGCCCCCACTTTTTTTTTTTTTTGAGATGGAGTCTCGCTCTGTTGCCCAGGCTGGAATGCAGTGGCGCGATTTCGGCTCACTGCAACCTCCACCTCCTAGGTTTAGGCAATTCTCCTGTCTCAGCCTCTCGAGTAGCTGGGCCTACAGGTGCCCACCACCACGCCCGGCTAAGTTTTGTATTTTTAGTAGAAACGGGGTTTCACTATGTTAGCTAGGCTGGTCTCGAACTCCTGACCTCGTGATCTGCCCACTTCGGCCTCCCAAAGTGCTGGGATTACAGGCGTGAGCCACGCGCCCGGCCTAAGATGGGGTTTTGCCATCTGGGCCAAGCTGGTCTCAAACTCCTGGATTCAAGCAATCTACCCACCTCAGCCTCCCAAAGTGCTGGGATTATAGTTGTGAGGCACTGAGCCCAGCTTAAACTTTTAAGTTGATGGGTACATGTGCAGGTTTGTTACACAGGTCAGTGTGTGTCATGTGGGTTTGTTGTGAAGATTAGTTCATCACTCAGCCTAGTACCCATTAGTTATTTTTCCTGATCCTCTCCTTCCTCCCACCCTCTACCTTCTGAAAGCTCCCAGTGTGTTGTTCCCCTCTATGTGTTCATGTGTCCTCATCATTTAGCTTCCATTTATGAGAACATGCAGTATTTGGTTTTCTATTCCTGTGTTAGTTTGCTAAGGAGAACGGCTTCCAGCTGCATCCATGTCCCTGCAAATGACGTGATCTTATTCTTTTTTATGGTTGCTCAAGACTAATTTTTAAGGTGGTTATTCAGATGATCCTAAAGAGGATTATAGCCTATTTGGGGGTTTTTGTTTGTTTGTTTTTTGAGATGGAATCTTGCTCTTGTTGCGCAGGCTGGAGTACAATGGCATGACCTCGGCTCACTGCAACCTCCGCCACCCGGGTTCAAGCGAATTCTCCTCAGTCTCAGCCTCAGCCTCCCAGGTAGCTGGGATTACAGACACCCGCCATCACACCCGGCTAATTTTTTTTTTTTTTGAGTAATTTTTTGTATTTTAAGTAGAGATGGGGTTTCACCCTGTTGGCCAGGCTGGTCTCAAATTCCCGACGTTAGGTGATCCACCAACCTCAGCCTCCCAAAGTGCTGGGATTACAGGTGTGAGCCACCACACCCAGCTGCCTATTTGTTTTTAGTTCATAGACTTAAAATGCACTATAATTTAAAACTCTCATCCTCTTCAGAGTATACAGAGCCTCCAGTCTGAAACAGTCTAGAACTGGACCATCCATTGGCATGACCTCAAGCCATGGCCATGAAGCCCAGATCGTGCTGGCCTGCACAGAATTATTCTGTATGGGTAAAATACACCTGGATTTTGAGACAAGGTTTTGCCCCCGTCGCTCAGCCTGGAGTGCAGTGGCGTGATCATGGCCCACTGCAGGCTCAACTTCCCAGGCTCAGATGATCCTCCCACCTCAGCCTCCTGAGTAGCTGGGACCACAGATGCGTGCCACCATCTCTGGCTAATTTTTGTGTATTTTTCAGTAGAGACGAGGTTTCACCATGTTGCTCAGGCTGGTCTCAAACTCCTGGACTCAAGCGATCCACCTGCCCCTTTTTACTTTTTCAAATGTGATTATTAGAACATCTAAAATGGCATATGGGCCAGGAGCAGGGGCTCATGCCTGTAATCCCAGCACTTTGGGAGGCTGAGGTGGGTGGATTACCTGAGGTCAGGAGTTGGAGACCAACCTGGCCACTATAGTGAAACCCCGTCTCTACTAAAAATACAGAAAATTAGCTGGGCGTGGTGGCGGGCACCTGTAATCCCAGCTACTAGGGAGGCTGAGGCAGGAGAATTGCTTGAACCTAGGAGGCAGAGGTTGCACTGAGCACTCCAGCCTGGGCAACAAGAGCGAAATTCCATCTCTAAATAAATAAATAAATAAAATGGCATATGGGCTAGGAGCAGTGGCTCATGCCTGTAATCCCAGCACTTTGGGAGGCAGAGGCAGAACATGGCAAAACCCTGACTGTACTAAAAAATACAAAAAATCAGCCGGGTGTGGTGGCACATGCCTGTGGTCCCAGCTATTTGGGAGGCTGCGGTGGGAGGATTGTTTTAGTCCAGAAGGTGGAAGCTGCAGTGAGTTGTGATCATGCCACTGCACTCCAGCCTAGGTGACAGAGTGAGACCCTGTCTTAAAAATAAAATAAGGTGGAATGAAATGAAATAATACAATGGCACAGTGAGGCTCACTCTCTCTCTAGACTCTTCATCCTAGAGGACCAATTCAGGTGCTTTCTGAGTCCAGAGGAGCCACCTAGAGTTCTTCCTTCCAAGCAGAGGAAGTCTTGGGCTGGTTCCTCAATTTCACTGGGGTGAAATTCACATAGCATACAATTAACCACTTGAAAACTGCAAGTCAGGCTGGGCGCGGTGGCTCACGCTTGTAATCCCAGCACTTTGGGAGGCCGAGGCGGGCGGATCACGAGGTCAGGAGATCGAGACCACGGTGAAACCCCGTCTCTACTAAAAATACAAAAAATTAGCCGGGCGTGGTGGCGGGCGCCTGTAGTCCCAGCTACTCGGAGAGGCTGAGGCAGGAGAATGGCATGAACCCGGGAGGCGGAGTTTGCAGTGAGCCGAGATTGTGCCACTGCACTCCAGCCTGGGTGACAGAGCAAGACTCCGTCTCAAAAAAAAAAAAAAAAAAAAAAAGAAAACTGCAAGTCAGTGGCACTCAATGCATTCACTAACACCTCACCCCAGAAAAACACGCTGGCTCTGTTACCAGTCTCTGCAGTTTCCCCCTTCCCCCCAGCCCTGCTTTCTGTCTCTATGGATTTGCCTATCACCGGCATCTCTAGGAGGAATCATACATGTGCCCTCTTGTGACCGGCTTCTCTCATTAGCACAGTGATTTTGAGGCTCTTCCATGTGGTGGCCTGTCAGTGTCATTCCTTTTCATGGCTGAATACTATTCCGTGGTGTGGAGGCAGCACAGTTTGCTTCTCATCTTCGTATGGATATCTAGGTTGCTTGTGACATTCGGCTATGATGAGTAATGCTTCCGTGAACACTTCCATATTGTTTCTGTATGTTTTTGTTTCCTGGGAGTGGAATTGCTGGTTCATATGGTAATGGCTGGTTCCTTCTACCTTTTAACATTCGCTTTGCTAATCAAAAGTTCTAGATACAGCTGGGCACAGTGGCTCACGCCTGTAATCCCAGCACTTTGGGAGGCTGAGGTGGGTTGGGAGGCCAAGGCTGGTGGATCAGTTGAGGTCAGGAGTTCAAGACCAGTCTGGCCAACATGGTGAAACCTGGTCTCTAGTAAAAATACAAAAATTAGCTGGGTGTGGTGGTGGCTGTAATCCCAGCTACTTGGGAGGCTGAGGCAGGAGAATCACTTGAATCTGGGAGGTGGAGGTTGCAGTGAGCCGAGATTGAATCACTACGCTCCAGCCTGGGTGACAGAGCGAGACCCCATCTCAAAAACAAAAACAAAAAAAAGAAAGTTAGTTCTAGATACACAGACTCTTGATTTCATTGAAGGGAGGTGGGGGGTACTTGTTAGGGACCCCCCATGTCAATATTTTCAAGACTTTGTTGTGGGTCAGATTCTCCAGCGAGGAGCCTCAGTGTCCTGCTGGAGGGTGAAGACTGGGCTGTGTGCTGGGAGCTGGGTAGGGCACATGGGGTCCCGGTGCCCAGAAGCACCCGGCAGCTCTGCTTCCAGTGCCGTGGCAGTGCCACTATCTCTGGGTGGACTCTGGTGAGTGGAGGAGGGGACTGCCTGGCCATTCTGGATGGGAGTCCGGGGACCTGACTGCGCCTCATTTTGCCCCCACCTGGGACTGCTGGCTCAAGCTGAGCTTTCGGTGGTTCTTCAGGGTAAACCACACTGGTGCTCAGCTGCCTTCACACACCTGGGATGTAACTTCTGTGTCCCTTAAGTCAGTTGCCATTCTACGTCGACTTTTCAGCTTCAAAACCTGTGTGGATGTTGTCTCTATCCTGATTGCTACAACCTTGTGGGTTTATACCTAGAAGGAAGGAAGAAAGGGAGGGAGGGAGGAGGGGAGAGGGAGGGAAGGAGGGAGGGAAAGAAGGAGGAAAGAAGGAAAGGAGGGAGGGAGAAGGGAGGGAAGGAGGGAGTGGGTAGGGAGGGAGGGAAGGAAGGAGGAAGGGAGGGAGGGAAAAGTGAAGGAAGGAGGGAGGAAAGGAGGAAGGGATGGAGGGAAGGAGGAAGGAAGGGAGGGAAGGGGGAAGGGAGGAAGGGAGGAGGGAGGAGGGAGGAGGGAGGAGGGAGGAAGGGAGGGAGGGAAGGGGGAAGGAGGAAGGGAGGGAGGGAAGGGGGAAGGAGGAAGGGAGGGAGGGAAGGGGGAAGGAGGAAGGGAGGGAACGAAGGAGGAAGGGAGGGAGGGATGGATGAGGGGAGTAGAGGGAGGGAGAAATCCCTTCCCTTTGTTTTAAGGGAGTTTGAGGACGGAGGGAAAGTGGACGAATGTGTTTAGTCCGTCATCTTTAGCAAAGCTGCCAGCACAGGAGAAGCCTGGCAGTCAGTCCCAGGAAGCCCAGACCCCTCAGGAGCATTCCAGGGCCTGGTGCAGAGCCCACCTGCTCTGGGAAGGTTCCGGAACTCATCAGACAGAAGGGGTCTCCCCTTGGCCTGGGTCTCAGGGCCCATTCTGGCCATTTTGGCCAGACTTCCAGGTGTAGTTTTATCTTCCCCAGAGACTGAGCCCCTGCAGGGCCGGAGTCTTAACAGAGACTTTCTGACTGCCTCCCCTCTCTCCACCCTGCCAGCCTCAGCCCCTACTTGGCTGCACACATGGTGCCTGGTGGCCGGCAGGCTTTGTTGCTGGCTAGAAGGGAGGGCACACCAGGAAGCCGACACAGCCATGGCAAAGGCTTGGATGAAAGGAGCAGAGTATGAGGGGACATCCCTCTCCATCATCTCTGGATTTCTTTCCACCTGTTCTTGAAAGTTTCTTGGATTTTTGGAGACAGGGTCTCACTCTGTCACCCAGGCTGGAGTGCAGTGGCATAATCTCGGCTCACTGCAGCTCCGCCTCCCAGGCTCAAGAGATTCTCCCACTTCAGCCCCTCCCCCGGTTCTCCGATCTTATTCCTGGGTCTGAGGCCCCAGGGTGGTTGAAAGTTCAGGAAGGCTGGGATGGGGACGTTAGCTGCAGGCCACCGCACTGAAGAGGCTGATTTAGGCCCCGCTGGTCCCTCCGAGTCACGGCCACCCTCCTGATGGGGTGCAGCAGGCATGAATCCTTGGGCCCACCATCCTTTCAGGGGGCTGTGGAAATATTTCACCTTTAAAACAGAAGAAAATGAACTTTTACTCAAAGAGAAATTTTAATGTATTAATATATTTATCTTTCTACCAATAGTCATAAAGTATAATTTTAAATTTTTTTTGTACAAGAGGCCCATGAAAGTCGCAATGCATCCATGCCCCATGCCCAGGGCCACCCACATCTCAGGCCATGCCTGATGAAGGTTGGAGTCCTTCTCTCAGAATAGCTGGGCCCAGTGTCACGAACACTGCCCCGTGCAGGGTGCTGGGACCTAGAGAACGTAAGTCCTAACCAGGAACCCCAGAGTCACTGCAGACCAAGTTCCAAGAGCCCTGAGCTCACCAGACCAGAGGACAGCCTTGGGGGGTGAGTCCCTGGAGAGAAGATGCGAGTGAGCTGGGTCCTGAAGGATGGGCCATTCTAGGTGAGGGAAGCCTCAGTGGACACAGATGCATGAGGGAGGGGGTCTGCCTAGTCCCAGGGAGGAGTGGGGCCTGGCCTGGCATGAGCAGATCCCAGTGCACAAATCAGACCAGGCGACAAAACCCCAGGATGATCTCAGCTCCCAGAGGGCCCCTTGGTGTAGGCACTTCTTTTTTTTTTTTTTTGAGACGGAGTCTTGCTCTGTCGCCCAGGCTGGAGTGCAGTGGCACAGTCTCGGCTCACTGCAAGCTCCGCCTCCCGGGTTCACGCCATTCTCCTGCCTCAGCCTCTCCGAGTAGCTGGGACTACAGGCGCCCGCCACCACGCCTGGCTAATTTTTTGTATTTTTAGTAGAGATGGGGTTTCACCGTGGTCTCGATCTCCTGACCTTGTGATCCGCCCACCTCGGCCTCCCAAAGTGCTGGGATTACAAGCGTGAGCCACCGCGCCGGGCTGGTGTAGGCACTTCTTTCCTACCCTGGGGTCAGGCTGCCCAGCAGGTTTAGTTGGCACTGAGGGATGGCTGTCAAATCTGCTCGCAGGCCTGGGAGGGTCTCTGAGAATCAGGAGGAAACTTCATGGCACATACAGAAAGGTCTAGAGTTTAAATCTTTGCTCCTATGTGATCTTGGGCAACTTTCTAAACCTCTCTGAGGCCTGGTTTCCTCATCTCTATAATAGGCTCACGGATACCAACTCTTTGCCAGGTTAAATGAGATATTACATGTCAGCTACATGCTGGAACATAGTTAGAACTTTTGTTTTTGAGATGGAGTCTTGCTCTGTTGCCCAGGCTGGAGTATAGTGGCACAATCTCCACTCACTGCAACCTCCACCTCCAGGGTGCAAGTGATTCTCCTGCCTCAGCCTCCTGAGTAGCTTGGACTATAGGCATGCACCACAATGCCTGGCTACTTTTTTGTATTTTTAGTAGAGATGGGATTTTACCATGTTGGCCAGGCTGGTCTCGAACTCCTGACCTCAGGTGATCCACCTGCCTTGGCCTCCCAAAGTGCTGGGATTACAGGCGTGAACCGCTGTGCCCAGCCAGAACCTACTAGTTTTGTTTTGTTTTTAAGCTGAGCTGTAAACCTTCATTTGAAGATGAGATGTGGATCAGAGATTTATGGGCTAAGGTCGCCCAGGGGCACCTGGGAGGTGGGACTTACAGAAGCACCAGGTCAGGAAAGGTCACGTGGTCTTGGGGCAGGCTGGAAGATGGGAGGCTGTCAGGTCCACCTCCTGTCAAGCCAAGGACTCTGTATCTTCACTACCAACCCCTCTTCATGGCCAAAGGACTGTGCTGTAGAGCCAGGCTCCCCAGCCCATGTGATGCCCAGTGTGTGCGGTGGCTCCTCACACCTGTGATGTCAGGGTTGTGGTGGTGGTGGGGGGCCCACCACCCACAGGGAGCCGCTTACATGCGACAGCACGCACGCTTAGAAAGCCCTTTCTGATACGGAGCTGAACTGTTTCCCAGTCACTCTGCCCAAGCTCAACTGGTCTGTGCTTGCTTTTCCAGATCTGTAAAATCGGTGCCAGCAGTTAGGACCCAGCGAACCTTCAGACACAAATCGCTGCCCTTCAGGGGCTGGGTGAGGGCCGCGGGAGTGAAGGCTTTGCAAGCTCCCAGCAGGGCACCTGGCCCTGAGCGCTGGAGAGTTTCATGAGGATCACCTGGGCCCTGCAGCTGGGGACCTGCTGGGGTTTCCTGTGAAGCACGGGTCTGTAAACCTACAGGATTGACACAGCTCTTCCTGAAGCAGCAATTTACTTGATGAGTAATTTCAGAATGTTACTTTTGAAAAGATAATGCTATTTTTGTACTAAAATGGAACACAAGAATTTGACTGCAAAATTCACCTGTTCAAAATAAATGAGACATGTAATTTCTTACAAACCCCAAAACTCGGGGGGTCCTAGGGTGAGGGTAGTTTTCTGCAGGGCAATGACATATCCTGCAACGAAGTCCCAGAAACCCTGCTCTGGGCAGTCCATCTATTTGTCCACTCATGTTCTTAGACACGTCCCAGGGGCCAGCCCTGAGCTACTGGGATGACTGGAGGAGCATCCAGGGCTGGGGGAGGGGAGTGATTCCCACACAGCAGGTCCCCGGAGGTAGGTGGCTGGATCCATGGAAGGTTCTGGTGTCAGCACCCTCCGTACCACAAGATGGCTTTAATGAAATGCCGAGTGCAGGAGCTTAATCATGGCGCATGTGGAAACCAGCCATGGGCTCTCAGGCCCACTCCTGCCCTGCCCTGGCCCCTCTGTGATGGGAGAACCAGGACAAGAAGGGGCTGGATCAGGTGACTGGTCACACAATCTGAGGTCCTTTCACCTTCCTGGGGGTCCCTGAAGGCAGGAATGGAGTCTGTGAACTGGCGTCAGTATTTCTCAAAGCCGGCTGTCAGACACTGTGTCTGTCCCTGACGCGGCCGCCCAGGCTCGTGGAATGCCAAGCGCCTGTCTCTGCTCGGGGCTGACATCACCTCCGCGTGGGAACAGAGCCTGTGCTCATGCCGAGCTCGTCAGGATTGGCAGAGATCTGCATCCTTGTTTGGTTTCAAAACAGGGGGCCCAGAAGGAAGACTCATAAAAGATGCCCTTGTCGGCACAAATTTCAGGAGCTTGGCCCACAGCCTCCGTCTGTGCTTCGGCTGTGAAGAGGCCAGAACCACGCCCGCTGCCCGAGAGCTAGGCTCTGATGAGGCTGCAGGTAGCATCGACCCAGTACCTGCTTCCACCAGGGCCCAGGCTGAGCCCTCATGGCACAAGGGTGCCCATAGGTGTGTGGTG
This sequence comes from Symphalangus syndactylus, assembly GCF_028878055.3. NCBI lineage: Eukaryota > Metazoa > Chordata > Mammalia > Primates > Hylobatidae > Symphalangus > Symphalangus syndactylus. The sequence goes on from NC_072440.2 coordinate 20,355,027, forward strand.
GATGGGTGGACATCTCAGCTAACACTCCTGTCACCTGTCCCTGTCTCCCCATCAGTAGGGCAGGGGCAGCTCTCACTTCTCACAGCTATGGCCACTTGATGTGTTCAGCAATCTAAGTGGGTCGTCGCATCATTTTGTACATGAAAAACCAGCCCAAGTAACTGCCCAAGGTCAGACGGCCATTCCCTCTGTCCCTTCCTCCCTGACTCATGCCATGCCTGTGTGAGGGGCTGCTGCGTGCCTGGCTGGGACCTAGTGGAATAAGAGAAAGCCCTTGCTCCCATGGAGCAGGCAAGAGGCGACACGGATACAGGCTGAGAGTGAGGGTCCCATGGAGGAAACAACAGGGAGACGGGCAGGGGGCGGCGGGGTGGGGGCCAGGGAAGGGCTCTTTCCAGAGGGGGCATCTGTGCTAAGACCCGAGGGACAAGAAGGAACTAGCCCCGCAAACAGCACAATCGGGTACTTTTCCCTTTGATGTCTGAGCAGCCTGGAGTCGCTCCAGACAGGACCTGCTGCCCCCACTGCCACTGGCAGGAACATCCCGACACGGGCATCGTGGGGAGCCTGCTCTGCAGCTCTGCTCCTGGCTCTGCTGCCAGCTTCCGGCTCATGAGAGAATGAGAGGAGCAGACCAGGACGGTACATCTCCTAGTGAAGATGGCTCACGGGTGCTGCAGCGCCCTCAGCCCACCTGCCCTTGTCCTGGGACAACAGGATATCTGAGGGCCAGGACCTCCGTCAAGCCAGTGACCTAGCTGGGTTTTGGGAGAGACTGATGTCTTTTTTTTTTTCTTGAGACGGAGTCTTGCTCTGTCGCCCAGGCTCTGGGTGCAGTGGTGCTATCTTGGCTCACTGCAAGCTCCGTCTCCCGGGTTCACGCCATTCTCCTGCCTCAGCCTCCCTAGTAGCTGGGACTACAGGCGCCCACCACCATGCCCGGCTAATTTTTTGTATTTTTAGTAGAGACAGTTTCACCTTGTTAGCCAGGATGGTCTCCATCTCCTGACCTCATGATCCGCCCGCCTCGGCCTCCCAAAGTGCTGGGATTACAGGCGTGAGCCACCGTGCCCGGCTGAGACTGATGTCTTTAAGGAACGAGTGGGCAGGGGGTGGGGGATGGGCTTCTCTGGTTCCATCTGATCCTGCCTCAGTGCTTTCCCCACGGAGGCTATGGGAGGCAGACAGGCTGGAGAGGGCCACTTTGGCCCGCCTTGTGTCAGACACCACCTGGGGATGCGGACGGTGGCAGTGACTCGCCCAGGGCTGCACAGCTCCACCTCGCTGTGCCATTCACTTTCCTTACCTTGACTCCTGGCCCCTTAAGTCCTCAAACCCATTCCCGAGCTTCCCCTCTCGGCTGAAACAGTATCCCTCTCACCTTCATTTCCCTCCAGGAGACAGGCTCAAGTGCAGTAAGTAACACCAAGGCTGGGGACAGGGGACACAAAGTCAACAGTGCAGCGCCCAGCCCCACACGCTTAGGGCAGAGCAGGTGCTGGGAGAGGCCTGGGGCCTAGAGTTGCATGGTGGCCACTTGTGACCAGGACTGTGCCTGAACCTGTCTGTGCCTCAGTTACTCACCATGTCTCTCTCTCGGGTGGCAGGGCTGACACCACAGCTCCAGGAGTGTTCAGGGGCCATGGTGGTCCTCAGGACCCCTGGCGGCTCGGCTGGGGAAGCTGAGAAGGACAGATCCTGGAAGGAAGCTCCGCAGGCACAGCCCCTGCCCAGCAGAGTGGAGGGGGGGACATCCAGGACCCTCTGACCACACCAGACAGAGCGTGGCTTTGTTCCTAGGCAGATGCACTGTTTCGGTTTCTGTTGTAGAGGCTCTTCTTAGAGGGATGAATCCTTAAGTCCCAGAAAGCAGGATGAAGTGCTCTATGGACTGGTATTTATAGGAGATCCTTCCCCAAAGCAAAACCCAATAAAGCAAACTAGCTGGCAAGAGGGCAAGGCCTCCGCCCTGGTGACCTGAGCACTGGGTGGCCACAGCAGCACTCACACACCAAGACCCTAGGCTCACTCTCAGCAGAGTGGAGTTGGCACCACAGCCCTGCCACTGGCCATGGGCCAGAGGGCTTGGCCTGCAGCAGGGAAAACTGTCACCCCCTCCAGACACATCTGGGTCTGAGAGTGGGCCCGGGAGGTAACAGGCAAGCCATGTTTCCCCGGGGCTGTGGGGGCGGCAGCGTGGAATGCAGCCAGAAGGCCTGGGTTCAAATCCCAGCCCTGCCACTTAGCAGCCTGGTGAGTTGAGTTCTTGAACCTCCAGGGCAGTGAAGAGGGGAGGTGTCCACTTCCCAGGGCCACTGCGAGTTACAGGAAACATGAGCAACAGCACTATTAATATCACAATGTGTAACGCCACCATTTATTACTTCTTTACTACATTAAAAAAGTGACCCTGTTTCTGGAGACCAAACAGCACCACAGAGGCATTCTTGGAAGAGAATTCCTTTTGTTTCCAAGCCTTTGTGACTGACTTTAAATCCTCTCACCTGCAGAACAGAGATGGCTTCAAAGTGGGGGGTGAGGGAGTGAGCGAGGACCCTGGGCTGAGACCTGTTTTTCTTCCATTTCTGCTGTGGCTTCCCACAGCTCCCTGGTTCCACACCAGGCCCTGCTCTGCCGCAAGAAAATGGATTTCCAGGCCACAGAGCTGTCAGGCCTTTGACTTTGCAGAGACCAAGCACCCTGGAGGCTGTGGGACAGCGGCCAGTCCCTGGTGGGCCGGTCTGGGGCATGAGGGGGCAGGGAGACTGGGAGATGGGGAGGGTGTGGAGAATCCAGGAGGTCCTGGATACTGACGAAATGGCTCAGGTCTGAGCTCTGGCTGCCCCACTGATTGTGTGGCTTGGCCAAGGTGCAAGTCTCTCGGCCTGCTTCCTCCTCTGAAACAGGAGTGGCAATCCTGGCCGACAGCCCTGGTGGCACCCCCTCCCCACTGAAGGCAGAGAACACGTGCGAAATAGTCTAACTCAGGCCCTGGGCCGGGCCGGCCCGACCCTTCTCCTATGCCTCCCAGGGTACTGTGTCTCAAAGAACCTCTTCCCTCCTGGAACCATTTTCCATTCTTCTTTCTTTCAAACGAGTCCCCCAGCCTGACTCACAACCCTTGCTTGCTACCCTCAGCCAGTAGAGGCCCCTCATCAGTGGTAAAGACAGTTCATCTCAGCTGCCTGCCAGCCTATGGTCTTCGCAGCACCAGAAAGAAAGCGCAAGGCAGGCACCGGCTCACCCTGGCTCAGGCCTGACAAGAGCGGCCCCTGCCTCAGCCCACTGGGGCCTGTCCTCACCTCTCCCGCACGCCCGGCTCTGGGGAAGCCCAGGCTGCCATCCTCTGGCAGTTCCAGGTCTCTTAGACCACCTCCCCCTGGCTCCTTTCCACCTGGCCTGCCCGCTGTGTGGCCATCCCAGGCCCCGGATGCTGCCCTGGTCCTCCTGAACCACAGATGACACAACCAAGGCAGGTACAGGGAGGGGGCCCAGGGACAGATGCAGACACCAGCCTGGGTTGCACTCTGGATGCAGGAGCACAGGGCTGAGAGGCCGGAGAAGTGGAGGGCTACTGTCCCGAGGTGAGGGAGGTGATGGTGGGAGGAGGGGTGGGCTTGGGACAGCCGGGTCTGTTGGGCCTGTGACACTCAGGGTTCACAGGGCGCCTCTTCCTGCTCTGCAGGAGGCTGCTGGGGAGGCTTGGGTGGCTTGCAGGCCCACTGCGGTTTCTATACCTGGCCCTCTGCTCTGAGAAAGGGCGATGGTCCTGGCTGAGGCCATCTGGGAGGAAGTGGCCTTCAGCTTCCTGGGTGGTGACAAGGTGTGAACCACAGGTCCAGTCTGTACTCACACCCTCTATTGCCCGGAGAGCCGTGGGACAGAGTCTGATGTGGGCAGAGGACGGGGCACCTGCTGGCCACTGTGGCACAGGCAGATGTCAGGAAAAGGCTGGACCCTGTCCTGCCCCATGCTAGGCCCTGCTTGGGCTGCATTCTCCGGCTGCCCTACGGTGCCGTCACCACGCTCTGCTCGCCATGGTCCACGCTCCAGAGGCGGTAAAACTCAGCAAAGTCCACGTAGGGCTCAACACGACCGTCCTCGCCAGGCGGGAGTGAGTGGGCGGGCCGGGAGCGGAAGAGGCCTCCGTCAGAGCTGGAGCTGCTGCTCTGCGTGTGTGTGTTGGTGGACTGCAGGGTTAAGGTCGGGCTTTGGCTGCAGGACAACAGGGGAGGGAGTCAGTCAGGAGTAGCCAGGTCAAGGGGGCAAGGGCAGAGTGGGGATAGAATGGCCCCTGCCTCTACCAGCCCCTTGGGCCACAGGCCTCTCTGGCAGAGGCGACCATAGGAGCTGGCCCAGCCAGATGTTCTTAGGAACAGATAAAAAGTCAAATTTTAAAGCACCGGATGCATGTGGCTACTTAAATGAACTAAAGGTAAAGAAAATGGGGCTGGGCACAGTGGCTCATGCCTGTAATCCCAGCACTTTGGGAGGCCGAGGCGGGTGGATCACCTGAGGTCAGGAGTTCGAGGTCAGCCTGGCCAACATGGTGAAACCCCACCTCTACTAAAAATACAAAAAAATTTACCCAGGCATGGTGGCGTACGCCTGTAATCCCAGCTGCTCGGGAGGTTGAGGCAGGAGAATTGCTTGAACCTGGGAGGCAGAGGTTGCAGTGGGCCAAGATTTTGCCATTGCACTCCAGCCTGGGCAACAAGAGTGAAACTCCGTCTCAAAAAAAAAAAAAAAAAAAAAGAAAATGGAACACTCGGTTCAAGCATCTAATAGCCACAAGTGGCCAGAGATGCTGTGACAGGACAGCACCCATGTGAGCACCCCCGTCATCACAGGAAGTTCCTCAGGTGAAGCTGAGCCACTGACTGTCCATTACCATCTCTCTAAACCCGTCCCAACCCAGGCCCTACTCAGCAGGGCGAACAAGGTGTCTTCTTCTAGAAAACCTTCCTTCGCCCCCCTCCCCTTCACTCTCTTCTCATCAGCTGGGTGGGGACGGGCATCCACCTTCTATCACAGCTGGAAGTGCCTGTTAGCGCTGCCCAGCACCAGCACAGGGCCCACCCATGGTGGGACCAACTGTGGCTCAGACGCTGAAAGCAGTGAGGAAGACAGGCAGAGGAGAGTGGGTTGTCCTGCCTTGTCTAGGGCCACAGTGGTCACACTCTGCTTTGTGGACACAGCTGGAGGACTCCTCCAGGCAGCCCGGCAGGGGTGCTGGAGAGGCCACCCCTACTGCACTCAGGATGCCCATGGAGCTTGCTCGGCCTGGCAGGCCTTTCTAGCCCCGTGGCAGTAGTCACAGCATCCATGACCCAGAGGCAGAGGGAAAGGAAGGCCCCCTGATGAGGCAGAGGCAAACAGGCCACCCACCCCAGTCCAGGGCCTTTCTAATTGGCCACATCCTGCACACTCCATCCTCAGAGTGGGCTGGGTGTGGCATCTCTATCATTCCATGCAGGGCTGGAATGTGGAAACCAGATCTGGGTCCCCTGGTGTGGGGGGCGCACATTCTACGGAAGTGAAGGGGGTGGGGTGTACTCCAGACCTGTCAGGCAGGTCTGCGGCTGGAGGGGGCCTGGCGGCATCCCCCTCAGGCTGCTGCCTCTACTTCGCCCCCTGCCCCAAAACCAGAGAACTCACTTCAAAGCTAACATCAGGCACATTAGCCAGAAAGCATGGGCTCTGACAAGCCAGTACAGGCCAGACAATGTCCCCAAGCAAGGACACCACATGAAGCCACCCCACATCACACCGAGGTGGGGAATGAAAGAGAGCCTTCCACTAATGAAACCAGCAGATGGGCCCATAAGAAAATACGAGAAGTAGGCTGGGACCGTCAGCCGCCTGACCAAAAACCCCACCTGCCTCAGTTTCTAGGGAGACCTCCCTCACCAGGCACGGAGCTGGGGAATTCCAGACCCCAGGGCATCTCATCCACAAGCCTTGGCCCCATGGCCATTTCTGTCCTGGTGCCACAGGACACACACGGGAGTGACAGGGCTGGGGGTGGCTCAGTGCGGGGACTTACTTGGTGAGGGTGGGGGTGGCTTCGTCCAGGGTGGAAGCGCTGTGAGCCCCGTTGACCATCTGGCCCTGGGAGGGCATGACAAGGGAGAGGGTCACGCTGGTCTTGCTGGTGCTCTGGGCGCTGGAGTATGGCACAGACACAGGGTACACTCGTCCTCCTGCAGCTTTGGGAGGAAGAGAGTGGGAGCCTCAGGCAGCAGCTGAGGAGAAACCCAGGGTAGCAGGGACAAAGCTGCTCCATGGCCCGATACGGTGGTGCCTGAGGGCTGAGTGTGGGTGGCGGCCATGCCTGGCTCCCCAAGCCCAGTGCGGCCCCCTGCCCCTTGGGACAGCACAGCAGGAGTGTCCCTCGGCAGAGACTCTTCCAGGCCGGGCTGAGAACTCCTTGTAGCAGTAAATCCTGCTGGTGCTCGAGTTGCCTCAAGGAAAGGGTTACTGCCTGGCTTCCCACGGATGCTTTAATCCAGAGGATAAGTTTGCTCCCAGTTGAGGCTGACCCAATAAAAATATGGTTGCAATAACAACAGGCCAGAGAAACTCCAATAACCCTGGTGTCCATGGGAGAACAAATCTGTCTGTGGATGCCTGAGCTTTATCTAAGGTTTGCTTGCTTAAAGCAAAGAAAAAGAAATGCAGCCCTCAGGAACCGAAGGTCTTAGTGCTGAGCAGCGCTGGGGGGAGCACGGGAGAGAGCAGCCACCTCTTTTCCCGAGAACTGGGCTGAAGAATGACATAAGTAGAAAGCAAAACGTCCTTCTCCCTGCCCTGCTCCAGTGCAGCCCAGGGACAGACAGGCCTTGGGGCCTGACCATCTGTCCACATGCCTAATCTCTTCCAGGTCCCTTCATTCTTCAGCCTTGGTTTCTCCCTCTGGAAAACAGGGGTACCACCTGTCTTTAGGGTTGCCCATGAGGACTGAAGGGAGTAAGGCAGGATGTGCGCCTGGCACAAGGGAGGCACTCAATCAGTGGTGGCCATCATCTCTATTATATGGCTTCAGGGCTCTGTGAATTGCTTGCTGGGGCACTCAGGTTCTGGGAGGTTGCCAGGGCAGGTGATATTAATCTCATTTTACAGACAAAAAAGCAAAAATCGACACGCAGCTCAGAGAGGCTAAAAATCGGAGAACCTGAATTAGAGCCACTCAGAGCCAGGCCTCCTGACTCCATCTCCATTTCAAGCAGCCTTGGGGGCTCTGCACCCACCTCTCGCCCCCAGATGGCATCCCCAGGCCCTGCCTGTCTGCACAGCACACATACCTGGGGCTAGGCTCGGTGTGGGCTGGCTCATTTCGCCCAGCGGGTAGCCAAAGTTCCTCACCAGCAGGGTCATGTCCTCGTGCCGGGGGCAGAACCTGGCACGCTCCCCACCACTGGCGAAGGTGTCGCTGTGGATGCGCTTTACCCGGTCCACGACGGCCTGGGCCACTGCGTCCAGGGAGGTCTGCTTGGCAAACTCAGTGTCAATCATCGCAGCAATCTCCTGGGGGAGGGGGGAGGAAGGACCTGGTAAGGAACGAGGTGCAGCCTGGGGGGTGTGGGCCATAATCTCAGAGCCTAAAATCAGGAGATTTAGTGGTCAACAGCCCAGCAGGTGAAGGAAGTGCCTGCCAGCCAAGTTTGCAATCTGAGCCTTTCAAGGTATTCAAGATAATCCTTCTGGAACTTTCTCGTTAGGAAGCGTGTGCTCTTGTGATTGCTCTGATTGTTGGGTGCACACCTCTAGGATGGAGAGAACATCCATTTGACTGGGTGAATATGAGGATTAACTAACAATGGTGTGACAGCACTCTGCCAGCCACCAAAAAGCCTAGTAGCAAGGGTCATTATTATGAAACACTCTTTCCTGGAACAAACTTGTTGTAGGCGATGTTATACATGCTAGGATTTTGTCAGGAACTGGGGATACGGAATGAAAACAGGGTCCCTGACCTCAGAGAAGTCCCTGTCTAGTATACAGATGTTCCTCAATTTAGGATGGGGCTATGTCCTGACAAACCCACTGTAAGTTGAAAATATCATAAGTTGACTGGGCACAGTGGCTTGCGCCTGTAATCCCAGCACTTTGGGAGGCCGAGGTGGGAGGACTGCCAGAGGTCAGGAGATCAAGACCAGCCTGCAACATGGTGAAACCCTGTTGCTACTAAAAATACAAAAATTAGCTGGGCATGGTGGCACACACCTGTAATCCCAGCAACTTGAGAGGCTGAGGCAGAATTGCTTGAGCCCAGGAGACGGAGGTTGCAGGGAGCTGAGACCAGCCTGGCCAACAGAGCAAGACTCTGTCTCAAAAAAAAAAAAAAAAGAAAGAAAAAAAGAAAAAAGAAAATATCGTAAGTTGAAAAATCATTTGGCCGGGCGTAGTGGCTCATACCTGTAATCCCAGCACTTTGGGATTCTGAGGCAGGCAGATCATGAGGTCAGGAGATTGAGACCATCCTGGCTAACACAGTGAAACCCCGTCTCTACTAAAAATACAAAAAATTAGCCGGGCGTGGTGGCGGGTGCCTGTAGTCCCAGCTACTCGAGAGGCTGAGGCAGGAGAATGGCGTGAACCCGGGAGACGGAGCTTGCAGTGAGCCAAGATAGCACCACTGCACTCCAGAGCCTGGGCAACAAAGCGAGACTCTGTCTCAAAAAAAAAAAGACATCAGTCTCTCCCAAAACCCAGCTAGGTCACTGGCTTGACAGGTGTAGTGGCGGGCGCCTGTAGTCCCAGCTACTCAGGAGGCTGAGGCAGGAGAATGGCGTGAACCCGGGAGGCAGAGCTTGCAGGGAGCCAAGATCGAGCCACTGCACTCCAGCCTGGGCGACAGAGCGAGACTCCATCTCAAAAAAAAAAAGAAAAGAAAAGAAAAGAAAAACGCATCTAACTTACTGAACATCATCACTTGGCCTAGCCTACCTTAAATGTGCTCAGAACACTTCTATTAGCCTACGGCTGGGCAAAATCATCTAGCACAAAGCCTGTTTTCATTATTATAAGAAAATGTTGAATCTCATGTAATTTTTTTTTTTTTTTGAGACAGAGTCTCACTGTGTTGCCCAGGCTGGAGTGCAGTGGTGTGATCTCAGCTCACCGCAAGTTCCGTCTCCCAGGTTTAAGAATTCTCCCGCCTCAGCCTCCCGAGTAGCTAGGGTTACAGGCGTGCGTCACTATGCACCAGATAATTTTTTTTTTTTTTTTTTGTATTTTTAGTAGAGATGGGGTTTTACCACGTTGGCCAGGCTGGTCTCAAACTCCTGACCTAAAGCGATCTTCCTGCCTCGGCCTCCCAAAGTGCTGGGATTACAGGCATGAGCCACCACGCCCAGCCAAATCTCATGTAATTTATTGAGTACTGTATTGACAGTGAAAAACAGAATGGTTGTAGGGGTATCGGAGCACAGTTCCCACTGAGTATGTATCACTTTCTCACCATCATAAAGTTTCTTTTGGGTGGGGCAGGAGTGCAGGGACAGGTAATAGGAAACGATCTGCACCTGGTCCTGGTGGGCTCAGTATCATCACTAAGCAGCAATGTCACCTCCGGCAAGACCTTGAACTCCATGGACCCCAAATTCCCTACTCTACATGGAAATAAGCCCCTGTCCCTCTATGTTATAAGGCTACTGGAAGGAATGGTAAGCTTATATAACAGGTAAAGAAATCAGAACACAGGCTGGGCATGGTGGCTCACGTCTATAATCCCAGAACTTTGGGAGGCCGAGGCAGGTGGATCATCTGAGGTTACGAGTTCAAGATAAGCCTGGCCAACATGGCAAAACCCCGTCTCTACTAAAAATACAAAAATTAGCCGGGTGTGGTGGTGGTGCATGCCTGTAGTCCCAGCTACTCAGGAGGCTGAGGCAGAAGAATCACTTGAACCTGGGAGGCGGAGGTTACAGTGAGCCGAGATTGCACCACTGCACTCCAGCTTGGCCAACAGAGCAAGACTCCATCTCAAAAAAAAAAAAAAAAAAAAAAAGAAATCAGAACACAGGGAACAGGGGGATAGTTAGGCACTTGAGACTTTTTTGAAGTAGATCTGCATTCAATCCAGCAATCTGGGCATCTACCTAAAGGAAAATAAGTCATTATATGAAAAAGATACTTGCACACGTATGTTTATAGCAGCACAATTCACAATTGCAAAGATGTGGAACCAGCCTAAGTGGCCATTGACTAATGAGCAGATAAAGAAAATGTATCTATAAACTATGGAATACTACTCAGCCAGTAAAAGGAAAGAAAGAATGTCTTTTGCAGCAACTTGGATGGAGATGAAGGCCATTATTCTAAGTAACACAGGAGTGGAAAACCACAAACTATGTTCTCACTCGTAAGTGGGAGCTAAATGATGGGAATGCACAGGCATACAGAGTGATATAATGGAACTTTAGAGACTCAAGGCAGGAGGGTGGCAGGGGTGCTAGGGATAAAACACTATACATTAGTTACAATGTACATTACTTGAATAACTGGTTTACTAAAATCTCAGAATTCACCACTACATAATTCATCCCTATAACAAAAAAATACTGGTACCTCAAAAGCTACTGAAATAAAAATTAATTTTCAAATTTTGAAGACTTTTTCCTCATGATATTGATTGATTGATTGAGACAGAGTCTTGCTCTGTTGCTCAGGCTGGAGTGCAGTGGCACAATCTTGGCTCACTGCAACCTCCGCCTCCCGGGTTCAGGCGATTCTCCTGCCTCAGCCTCCCGAGTAGCTGGGATTACAGGCGCCTGCCACCATGCCCGGCTAATTTTTGTATTTTTAGTAGAGATGGGGTTTCACCATGTTGGCCAGGCTGGTCTCGAACTCCTGACCTCAAGTGATCCGCCTGCCTCGGCTTCCCAAAGTCCTGGGATTACAGGCATGAGCCACTGCACCCGGCCAATACATGACTTTTAATTAAAAAGGACAAAGCAGGCTGGGCACAGTGGCTCATGCCTATAATCCCAGCATCTTGGGAGGCCAAGGTAGGAGGATCACTTGAGACCAGGAGTTTGAGATTAACCTGGGCAATACAGTGAGACCCTGTCTCTACCAAAAAAACAAAACAAAGAAAACAACCAAAATTAGCCAGGTGTGGTGGCACACACCTATAGTTCCAGCTACTCAGGAGGCTAAGGCTGGAGGATTGGTTGAACCCAGAAGGTTGAGGGTGCAGTGAGCCATGATCACGCCACTGCACTCCAGTCTGGGTGACACAGCGAGTCTTAAAAAACAAAAAAAATGTCAAAGCAGAAAAGGTTATCTTCCTACAAGAATCACAGAAAGGAGGAGGAACACAAACTGAACTTATCTTAGCCAGTCAGCAATCCAAGGTCAGAGAAAGAGTTTTCCTTTGAGACCATCCCTAACGTGACTGTCTTGAAGTCACACTTTGGTGACTCCAAGGTATGAGAAAAATAAACAGCTCTTGGCTGAGGGCCTATGTTTACCACGCCTAACCTCACTGCGATCTCACAAAGGCAGATGTTACCATCCTCACTGTAGAAACGAGAAGTGAACTGCCGGGAGTGGTGGCTCACGCCTGTAATCCCAGCACTTTGGGAGGCCGAGGTGGATGGATCACAAGGTCAGGAGTTCGAGACCAGCCTGGTGAAACCCTGTCTCTACTAAAAATACAAAAATGAGCTGGGCGTGGTGGCGGACACCCGTAATCCCAGCTACTTAGGAGGCTGAGGCAGAGAACTGCTTGAACCCGGAAGGCAGAGACTGCAGTGAGCCGAGATCGTGCCACTGTACTCTAGCCTGGGTGACAGGGTAAGGCTCTGTCTCAAAAAAAAAAAAAAATAAGAAATGAGAAGCAAACTATAAATCGTCTGCCACTCAGGGAAGGCAGTAAAGCCATCAGGCCCTTGGCAGGAAGTGATGGGTGTGGGAGGGACGCTGCAGCCACAGCTCTGTGCAGCAGGCCACATCTCTTTCTGTGCTCTCCTCCTGGCCCTGCCCCCTTCCTGGCCGTCCCAGAGTAATGCCATGCCCATAGCAATTCACATCCATCTCCCCCTCTTCCCTTCAGGCCTTGCTCAGGCCCTGAGGACTGACACTGCTTCAAGCCTAAAATGAGTCAAGTTTTTGGGTGGGCTGGGTGTTCTCAGAGCTCTGGGATTCTCCTTCCCCCAGCTTTGAACCCAGGGATGTCTGGTGACGGCCTCTGAGAATCACAGTGCTAGAAGGCAGGGTGAGCACACTGCCATGCAGGCCAGCCACGCTCTCCAGCCATGGGTGTGGCTGGGCCCAACTCACCTGGTTGGCCTGCCCAGGCCCATGGGCTGCCTCTAGGGCCTTGTATAGCCCCTCCGACATCAGCACCAAGAAGCCCGTCACCCCATCCAGTGGCTGTGCCCCATGGATTTCTGGCTCTGCGATGATGGGTTTGGACTTGGCAGCGCTATGGGGAGAGAGTGAAAGGAAGAGCTTTGCTTGGAACAGCCCCCAGGTGGATGCTGATTCTGCTGAGGGGAGGAATCTATGCCCAGAATGTAAAATAAAACACACAACCTGACAAGAGGAAAAGAAAAAGAGAAAGAGAAGGTCAGAAAAACAGACCCATCTTCTTACAGCAGCTGCTAAAATAAAGCTTGGAGGGCCACAAAAACTGGCAGGCAGCTGAGGTCAGGATGGCAAAGGTTGAATGCCCGATTCTGGCCTGTTACATACATCCTGTTCACAGGGCCTGGTGGTGGCAGGGCAGGGCGTGGGACGGCAAGAGGGATGGGTTGTCCCTGGGAGCCCACATCTCTTGCTATTATTTGGGCTTTTCCAAAACAGATGGCTGAGACCCCAGATACTCTCCATGTGTACAGGGATCCTTTAGTGACTGGGGTCAGAGTCATTACATGCCAGCACATGTGTGTGCACATGGAGGTAAGTACATGAGGAGGTGCTGGCAACACCATCCAGAAGAGCGGAGTCTAAGAACTTCCTGAGGGTCCATCAGCCAGGGCTGGGTCCTGGGAGCTGTTATTACACAGAATGACACCAGCCTAACTGCAGGTGAGCAGAATGAAGAGATGGGCACCTTTAATGATAGCAGTGAGGGGTGTGTAAATGTATCTCCAAACTCATCAAGTTGTATGCATGAAATAGGCACAGCTTTGCATATGCCAATTACACCTTAGGGTTTAAAAAAAAAAGGAAAAGAGGGAGAAGTAGGACACACCAGCACCTGGGTGTTCTGAAAAGGATGCAGGCTCCTTGGCCCCCATGACACACACACACAGACACCGTGTGTGTATATGTGCATGTGGCCAGATTTTGGAGCAGGATACACAAGAAACTAGCAGCCTCTGGGGAGGCAGCGAGTCCTAGAGCTTGGTGTAGGAAGACTTCCTTTCCCTGTATAGACCCCAGCACTGTCTGAAGTGTTTTAAACTATGGATGTCCTTTCCAATAAAGGAAACAGGACCCCACAAATTAGGGACAAACATTCAACACTCAATTGCCTAGATCGCGTGTGGGCAAGGAGTTCTAACATGCACTTTCTAGGCCATGAGGCCTCTGCTGATGGGAACTCTGGCTTTGGGAACAGCCTTGGCCATGACATTAAATGCCATGATTGGCATCAGGCAAGTGAACGCGCCTATTTCCCCAACCAACACTTCACATACAGGTTACCCGGCGGTTAAGGACACATATTCCAAATTCAGGCTGCCTGAGTTCAAGCCCCATGACCAGGTTGGGCTGCGTGATGTCTCCATGCCTCAGTTTCCTCTTATGAAAATGCCTCTGGGGTGATGGCAGTAACTGCCTCAGGGGGCCTGAGTAGGGAATGCACAAAAGAAGGTACATCCAGAGCTCTGCACGGGCTCGGCCTCGTGATGATGACTGCCCATTCTGCTGCCATGAGCACTGGGGTGACGTCCAGAGGAGGTGTCCTCAGAGGGAAATACACAATTCATCTCACACCTCTGCTGCAGCCATGGGCAGCACCGACCAACAGGCCTGGTCTGTCCATCCTATGCCAACTCTGGCTTCACCTGCCTCCCTTGTGGCACTAGTTGCTGCCCTCAGCTTTGGCCCAGCTCCTCAACTTCACCCCTTGTTTCTACAGTACCCAACTCCTGGCCTGCTTCGCCTAACCTGCCCCAAACCAACCTCTCTGGGAGGAAGAAAGAGTTTACCTGGGCTCTGAACTACTTTGCACGTCTGTCACTGAGGCCTACAGTCTGCGTCTGCCCCAGGCCTTCTGGACCCTTTTTTTTTGAGACAGGGTCTTGCTCTGTTGCCCAGGCTGGAGTGCAGTGGCATGATCACGGCTCACTGCAGCCTCGACCTCCCGGCACAATCAGTCCTCCCATCTTGGCCTCCCTAGGACCTTCTGTTCTTTCAAGCACAGGGGACAGCTGGGCTGGTACCTACCTGAGAAGGTCAATGTCCGTGTAGCCATATTTGACCTTGTAATCCCCGATCCGCCGGGTGCTCTCCTGCCCACAGATGATCCCCACCTGCTTGATCTTCCCGGCGTCCAAGCCTACGGAGAGAAACAGTGCAACAATCCTGCTCCTTGTTCACAAAGAGGAACAAAAAGAAGGGGACAGAGACACAGCCATGGGAAGAAGGCAATAAGGACCCAATGAATAAGAAAAGAAGACAACACCAGGGCGCCTGGGAGGGCAGCTGACCCAAAGTCCCTGGTGTCCTCAGTCCCCACGCCCATCACAACACACCTCACTCAGAGCCTGTCCTCCAGGCACCACCTGGCACGGAGCAGCTTGTCTGCCATCTCCCTGCCCATCCCGTGTGCCCCACATCTGCCTGGAGCTCACTGGGAAGGGAAGGAGCAGCTCGGCAGCAGCTGGGCTCCTTGGACTTCTTTGGTCTCTTTCAGTCTCCACCAATAACAGCAAGTGCCTCCTGTGTGCCAGGCACTCCAGGAAGCATTTCACATGCACTAAGTGAATCCTCCTAGCATCCCGATGTAGGTTACTATTATCCTCATTACACAGCAGGGGAATCTGAGGCACAGAAAACTTTAGTTTAAGTTCCAATCACCAACCAGTAAGCGGCAGTCCCGGGAATGAACCCCAGGCAGGCTGGCTGGGGAGCCCATGGGAATCAGCTTCCGCTCCCACTCACCCCTCGGCCAGGTATTCTCCCCACTCACCCAGCTGCGAAAGGCGGAAGAGCTCATCCTCGTTCTCTGTGGTGTGGTCCACGTTCAGCTGTGTCACCTGCAACCCATCCACTGTCGATTTGCATAAAAGTGCACGGTTTGTACCTGTGGCAGAATGTGAACAGCTAAGCAAAGACCACGCACAGAGAGAAACAGGGCATACTGGGAAGGCAGAGAGGGAAAAGGCAGGCATCTCACACGTGGAAATACCTGAAATGGGCAAAACAGGCTCAGACCAATAGGGTGAGTCACTAGTTAGGGACAGTTGATGATACGAAAGAATTGGGCTTAACTTTTTCAGTGTAATCATGGGATTATGATCTTAATAAAACAGACCTCTTCTCTAGAGATACAGACTGAAATATTTACAGATAACATGACACAGTGTCTGGCGTTTGCTTCAAAATAGCGAACGTGGGAACAAAAATCCACAGGTAAAAGAAGGCTGGCCACAATTGATAACTGCTGGGGTTGGGGATGGGCACATGAACGTTCATTAAATATCAGTCACTCTATTGTTCTATATTGTGGAAAACTTTCCACTAAAGTATTTAAAAAAGGCAGCAGCATCAGAAGGGTCTCTACAGAGTTCTTTCTACTGAAACCTGCACCTGTCTGGTCTTCTCACAAACCCCAATGTCCCTGTCACCTAGCCCCGTCTCGCAGCTGTTCATGGGGATGCTGGTTGATTTTTCATGGCCAGGTAACCTCTTCCAGAAGTAGCGGCCCCCAAGGCCACCCAGAATGGGATACGACTTGTCCAGAACGAGTTAAGAAGCAGAATAGGGACTAAAGGCCAGGACACCTGCCTCCCATCCCGTCCTTTCTCCCTTCCAGTTGGGACTGAGGCGTCACTCTGGAGAGGGATATACCCAAACGGTCTCAGGAGACCCTGTGTTTAAAGTGCGTGAAGTGTCTGGAAAGCAGATTGTCAAATAACGCACCGACCCCTGTGGCTGACCTCTCCCCAGTCCTCCCTGCCCTGGGACAGGAGGGGGCTCACCGACATTGGCGACGTAGAGCTTGTTGTTGAGAAGGACTGCCACAACGGCCATGGCCCCTCCCGAAATTTCCCTCTCCAACGTCTTGAGTCTCTCAAGGATCTTCTGATACTGAGGAGGCAGCTGGTGCTGAGGGACTCCCTACAACCATCAACAGAGGGTCAGGGCAGGACAGAACTCTGGACCATCTTCCTAGCCCTCTCCCTCCCTTTACTCTTTTTTTTTGAGATGGAGTCTCGCTGTGTCCCCCAGGCTACAGTGCAGTGACATGATCTCGGCTCACTACAAGCTCCGCCTCCCAGGTTCACACCATTCTCCTGCCTCAGCCTCCTGAGTAGCTGGGATTACAGGTGCCCGCCACCACGCCCGGCTAATTTTTTGTATTTTTAGTAGAGACGGGGTTTCACCGTGTTAGCCAAGATGGTCTCGATCTCCTGACCTTGTGATCCGCCCACCTCGGCCTCCCAAAGTGCTGGGATTACAGGCGTGAGCCACTGTGCCCGGCCTCCCTTTGCTCTTAAGAGCAAAGATTCGAGGGCCTGAAGGACAGACAGACAGATGGTTCATGGCACAGCCAAGATGAAGCCTGTGCTGCAGCTCCAGGGGAAGGTTCTTCCAGAAAGCCGGAGATGACCTAACTCACAGCACAGAAGTAAGCGCTGCAGGTGGTAGTGGGCGACGTGAGCAGGTGGGTGACAAGGGTGGGGACCCATTCAGGTCGCAGAACTGGGAAAAGCCCTTCCTCATGTCCACCACTGCCCAGCCACTGCTGAGCTTTAGGGTGCAGCTGCCCACAGCAGAGCAACGAGGTCCCTCACCTGTGGCCACCCACCAGTGTCCCCCAGTAGGAACTGCTCCCTAACTCCTGCTGCTCTGGCCCAGTAATGTTAAGACAAAGTAGATGAGTCCATGCTCCTTGCAAAGCTGGGCCTGGACTTGACTCCCCTGGGTGTCAGCTGGGGAAATTACCTCTGGCAATTGCGACTGGAGGCTTGCCTTCTCAGCCAAGGCATCGTCAATGGACTCCAGGAAGCTCCTCTCCACCACATCGAAGGCCTAGAGGAACACAGGACAGGGCAAAGGTTGGTTCAAAACACCACTGTCACTGGTGCTAAAATGCCCTCTATTAATAATAGCAACAGGTTCGCTGTATTCACTGCAGGTTCTTGTGTGATGGAGCTTTCCACATTTCAGTCCTGCCTCTGGCCCAGCACTGCAAGGCACCAGCTGCTTCTTGCAGATCAATGTCTTTGACAAAGCCCTTCAGCCTCACAGGGGTGTGCGCCCTGCAGAGGCAGCACTGCAGAGGGCTGGGAGGCAGGAGACAGTGCGGAAGCTAAGAGCAAAGGCTTGGCGTAGGCCCAGCTGGTGTGACCTCTGGCCCCCTCAGTCTCACACAACGGAGGTTAAGTGTTGTTCCGGGGGTGAGGTAAGACAGTCCACCCTGGCACTCAGCAAGGCAACTGCTCAGAGAAACTGCCAGGCCTATGACAGCTCATGTGATTACTACAACTTCTTTCTGGAAGACTTCTGTCAAACCCCGCCGGCCCCAGGACACTGGTGACACTGACACCTCCCGCCGTGTGAGATCTGCTGAGAATCACTGGAATGGAGCCTGAGGTCGTGAAGGGCAGGAAAAGGCTGGCACCACCCCTCTCCGGGAACAGAAGCCCATTCTCTCATCTAAAATGGGCCTGAGACATGCTCCTGAAAGGAGATGCCATGAGGAAAACTCCCAACAGTGCAAGCAGAAAGGTGGAAGCAGTCAGTGAGGATGGCAGCCCCTCAGAAAGGGGAGGCAAGGTCTTTCCTGAACGCCCAGGGATGCATCCTGCACCTGGAGGCTGAGCACCTGACCACATAGGAAAGAAAGGGGTAGCTCTAAATGACCCCATTTCTACCAGGCCTTGCCCTGCTCCCACCTCACACCTCTCTCCAAGCTCCCATCCCTAAATCCCCCCGTCTCCAGCAGTACCTCCTCTGCCAGCCATTGAAGGCCTGCTGCTCGCTGGTTGGTCCTGGACTCCTGTTGGGTGGGGGGGGCCTATGCTGGGAACTGCTCCTCTACCGGGGTGAAGGGGCCGGCAGGATCTTCACACCAACCCTGGCAACATGCTAGAGGTGCAGGGCCCAAGCCCTGGGGTGGGGGACATGATGTGGCTGGGTCGTTGCCAGCCCCGGCACCATTACCTGCAGCAGCACGCGCCGCACGTCAGCCTCGGCATGCTCGGCATTCAGCTGGCCCAGCAGGAGCTCTGCGGACAGCCGCTGGGCCACGAAGTTGGTCACTCGGTTGCCATCATAGCCGTTGAAGACCCCATACAGGAAGCAGTTGTTCTCACTCCTGGAAAGAGGGAGAGGGCAGAGGGAGGCCTGAGACCAGGGTCTCATGGAGGTGGAGGGAGAAAGGGAAAGGAATTGGGGGAGACTAAAGCTACAGCAGCTGCAGCTTCAGGGGCCCTCCTGGGTCCCCCTGCTTTGGCCATCATTTAACTCTGGCTATGACCTTCTGGGATACCCTCCTCCCCATGCTCATGCTACCCCATCAGAGCAGGCCCTTGGCAGGACAGCAGCAGAGGCCACCTCTCACGGGCCACATGTCACTGGCAAGCCCAGACGAGAAAGCTGCAAGGTCGCTGTCTTTCCTTGCTTGCAAACCAACCAACTCCGCGGGCCCAACACAGAAATGCTGGCACACACACCTGAACTTGAGCCAGCTGTCCTCTGGCGGGTGGCTCTCAGTGCCCTTGCCATCAGCAGAGTAGCTGCGGTTGGAGGCTGAGCCAACCCCAGAGAGGTGGCAGAGAGGCAGGTCATCTGTCCAGCTGGGCTGCTGCTCCTGGGGAAGGACACCAGGAAGCTGTGAGGCGCCACCGCGTCTGCAGGGTAGACCCCACTTCACCTATTCCTTCTGCAATAAAAACCTAGCAGGCCCGCAGCCCTACACAGAGGGTTCTACTTCCTTCTGGAAAACAATAATGTTTGTATGAACAGACACCTGCAGAAGGGTTTGCTGTTTTTATGGCTAGTCTACAAACTGGTTTCCTAGGAAAACTGAAAGACTCCAGCATTCCCAAATGTAAGGCGCAGCAATGACCTCCAGGAATGAGCCATTATGAAACCTAGTGAAACACACACAAACGTCACAGACTCTTGGCAGGAAACTCTGGGGACCCCACCTCTTACTGCACTGGCTCCAAATGCACACTACAAAGAAATCCCTTGAGCATTGGTTACCAACACTGCAGGCTGCAGGCCCCACCCTCAAAATGACTGATCTGGGCAGGGCCGCTCCCCATGGGTGATGCTTTCAGGTGACCTAAGATCCAACTTATAAGCTAGTCTCAGTCATTCTCTCTAGCACTGGGACCTCCAAGTGCCAGGGAGAGTAACTGAGACTGGCTTTTAAGTTGGAGTTTATGAGCTAGTTTATAAGACATCCTCATGCCACCCCAATGTCCTCTCCCATCTCCCCTGCCACATCCTTCCCTCCCAGTCCCGAATGCCTGCAGTCCTGTCCATCCCCTGCTCTTTGCCTCCACATGAACACGCTCCTTCTTCTTCCCTAGCAATTCTCCGGGTCCTTCGGGACTCTTTGGCTCAGGAGTCACCACCTCCAGGAGGTCCTCCTTCAGGATGACCCTACCCAGGACTGGCTGATGGCCCTCTCATGTACCCCAATGGCACCCTGATGCCAGCACCCCTGCCTGTCTGCAATGCCCATTCCACCCCATAGGATCTCAAACCAGGCTGTTCAGCATAATCACTGCAGAGCTTTAAACACACTCACACAGCGGTCCAGGCCCTGGCCCCATCCCTGGCCCAAACACAATTTCTGAATTTTCCAAATCTCCCTAGGGTACATCCTGAGCATCTGTATTTTTTAAGCCCCAGGAACAACTTTGATGCAAGGCCGAGGTGCGATTCCCTGCCTCTCCCTGAAAGCTTGCCCCAAATCTGGCCTCCTACCTGAGAACTGCGCCTTGTTCACAAGGGCACTCCCAGGACCACCGTGCAGAACTAGAGCAAACTGGAATAACTGGGAGAACCATGGCTCAATTTCAAGGAAAATAAAATTTGTATTGGCTGGGTGCAGTGGCTCACGCCCGTAATCCCAGCACTTTGGGAAGCTGAGGTGTGGACCATTTGATGTCAGAAATTCGAGACCAGCCTGGCCAACCTGGTGAAACTCCATCTCTGTCTCTATTAAAAACACAAAAAAATTAGCCAGGCGGGTTGGTGCATGCCTGTAATCCCAGCTACTGTGGAGGCTGAGGCAGGAGAATCACTTGAACCCAGGAGTTGGAGGTTGCAGTGAGCTGAGATCATGCCACTGCACACTAGCCTGGGTGACAAGAGTGAGATTCTGTCTCAAAAAAAAAAAAAAAATTTGTATTGAAAGCTTTATTGAAATATTAAACAAACACAAGCTAGAGCAACCAGATAAGAGAAAGAAATAGAGGACATCCAAATTGGCAAGGAAGACGTTAAATGATCCTTGTTTGCAGACGATATAATCTTATATTTGGAAAAACCTAGACTCCACCAAAAAACTATTAGAACTGATTAAACAAATTCAGTAAAGTGGCAGGATATGGGCCAGGCGCAGTGGCTCAAGCCTGTAATCCCAGCACTTTGGGAGGCTGAGGCAGGTGGATCATGAGGTCAGAAGATCGAGACCATCCTGGCTAACATGGTGAAACCCTATCTCTACTAAAAATACAAAAAATTAGCCGGGTGTGGTGGCAGGCGCCTGTAGTCCCAGCTACTTGGGAGGCTGAGGCAGGAGAATGGCGTGAACCCAGGAGGTGGAGCTTGCAATGAGCCGATATTGTGCAACTGCACTCCAGCCTGGGCGACAGAGCAAGACTCCATCTCAAAAAAAAAAAGTTGCAGGATATGGAATCAACATACAAAAATCAGTAGTATTTCTATATGCTAACAGTGAATAATGTGTAAAACAAATAAAATACACACAGATACTGTGTGCAACTTCTTACAAGTTATTGTTAAGTCTTCCAGAAAGGATGTGGAAACCACTTCAACAGGCTTTTGCAATCAGATATATAAAAAGCCTGTGGTTAGCTTTTGTGGCAAATTGTAGCTTCTGTTTAGTTATATACTGACAGGAGTGACTTCACTTTTTTTCATGTAATTGGTTTTATTCTGCTTTTATCTATTTTGGTGCTTCAGCTCTACATTTTGCATCCTGGAGCAACTTCTGCAGGGTGTGGGAGTTTGTTTTATTTTTACATTAACATGGAGTAAAACTGGCTTTTGGGGCACGCACATCTGTGAATGTTGACACATGTAGAGATGTGTGTAACTACCACCACTCTCAGGATACAGGGCAGCTCCACTCGCAACGCACTCCCTCCCCTAATCCCTGGCAACCTATTTTCCACTACTATGGCTTTGTCTTTTTAAGAATGTCATATTAAACGCCAGGTGCGGTGGCTCACGCCTGTAATCCCAGCACTTTGGGAAGCCAAGAGGGGCTCATCACTTGAGGCCAGGAATTTGAGACCAGCCTGGCCAATGTGGCGAAACCCTGTCCCTACTAAAAATACAAAAATCAGCCGGGCATGGTGGCGCACACCTGTAATTCCAGCTACTCAAGAGGCTGAGGCACGAGAGTCACCTGAACCCGAGAGGCAGAGGTTGCCATGAGCTGAGATTGCACGCCACTGCACTCCAGCCTGGGCGACAGAGTGAGACTCTGTCTCCAATGTCACACAATGTCACATAAATGAAATGATGCAGTAAACATAACCTCCTGAGACTGGCTTCTTTCACTCAACATTATGTCTCTAAGATTCATCCAAGTTGTTAGCTTGTGTGCACCAACAGTCTATCTCTCTCTTTCACAGAGTAATATACCATTGTTTGGATGTAGTATAGTTTGTTTATCCATTCATCCACTGAAGGACATTTGGGCTGTTTCATTTCTTGTAAGTATGAAGAAATGTGCTATAAACATTTATACAGGTTTTTGTATGAATGTAACTTTTCATTTATCCAGGGTAAATACTTAGGAGTGAGAGGGCTGGCTCATATGGTAAGTGTATGTTTAACTTTATAAGAACCTGCCAAACTGTTTTCCAGAGCAGCTGAACCATTTGCATTTCCAATGTTGAGTTCCGGCTGCTCCACGTCCTTGCCACCATGTGGTATTGTCTTTTTCTGAATTCAGATATTCTAAGAGGTGGGTAGTGGTAGCTCATCGTGACTTTAATCTGCACTGCTAACGGCTAACGACATTGAGTATCTTTCACGTGTTTGTTTGGCACCAACTCGTCCTCTTTGGTGAAGTGCAAGTTTTTTGCCTATTTTTAAATTAGGTTATTTTCTTAACTATTGTGTTCTGAGAGTTCTTTTTATTTGTAACTTAGCATTTCATTCACTCAGAATCAGCTTGCTTATATCCACAAGTCTTCTTGGGATTTTTACTGGAACTGTTTTAAATCTACAGATCAATTTGGGGAAAGCAGACATTGTCACTATGTTGAGTCTTCTAATCCATTAACATGGTGTGTCTCTACACTTATTTATGTCTTCATTGGGTAACTTTTATTTTTTTTTATTAACACAATTTTACTACAAGGTCTGAAAAGCTACTAACGCCTTCTAATAGCCTTTGAAAACAGACAATATAACCAAACCCTACTAATGGAAATGAAAAAAAAAAAAAAAGGAAGATGAAATGGCAATAAGTGCTAGCTGTGCCAAGTATGTCACAACTAAATTAAAAAAAAAAAAAAAAAAGAAGTAGAAATGGCAACAATTCTGCTCAGCTCCTCATGACACCAGGCTTAAATTTAACACTTTCAGTTCAAGCAACGCCAAAAGAAAAACTGCTGGCCTGGCACAGTGGCTCACGGCTGTAATCTCAGCACTTGGGGAGGCTGAGGCAGGTGGATCTCTTGAGGTCAGGAGTTTGAGACCAGCCTGGGCAATGTGGCAAAATCCTGTCTCTACTAAAAATACAAAAATTAGCCAGGTGTGGTGGTGCACACCTGTAATCCCAACTACTCAGGAGGCTGAGGCAGGAGAATCGCTTGAACCCAGGAGGCAGAGGTTGCAGTGAGCTGAGATCACGCCACTGCACTCCAGCCTGGGTGACAGAGTGAGACTCAGTCTCAAAAAGAAGAAGAAAAACGGCTTCGTAGTAACACAAAATTGGGTCAGTTCTAATCTTGAACTGTTTCATTTTAAAGCAAAATTAATGCCTCTCTTAACATAAATGGGAACTTAAGTCTTCAGGACCCACATATGATACTATGTGATTACAGTAAGTTAAATCACTACATACATTCTTTCAACAAACAACTGCTGAGCATTTGCAACAGTCTGGCAGTATTCTGGGTACTGCGGACACAGAAGAGAAAACAGAGAGGTTCCTTATTTGAAGCCTCCCTTCTAGGGAGAGAGAGAATTCAAACACACAATACAATAATAAACAAGGCAATCTCAGACAGGGCTACGTGCTAGGGAGAAAACACACCATGGTAACGGGACACAGCGTGATGGGCGGGGGGGCCTCTAGATGAAGTGGTCACAAAAGCAGACCTCTCTGGGGAGGTGACGTCTGAGCCAGACCTGAATGACTATGGGGCAGTGACCTTCTAGAAGGCAGAGAAGGAGCCTTCCAGGCAGAGGGAACGGCACGTAAAAAGACCCTAAGATGGAAAAAAGCATGTCAGGTTTACGGAAGCACGAGAAGGCTGGTGTGGCCTCTCTAGTGAGCTCAGGGGAAAGACGCTCCATGCCATGTTTGCAAATACATGTGCACGTATGTGCCTGGGTGGGAGGGCAGTGCAAGGCCTCTGGGCCATGGGAATGAGTTAATAACCAGTGAATTAAGTATTCTTCAGGTAACTGATATGTTGCCAATTATCCCCTATGTCTTAGA
The DNA here is from genome assembly GCF_028878055.3 of Symphalangus syndactylus. Classification (NCBI taxonomy): domain Eukaryota; kingdom Metazoa; phylum Chordata; class Mammalia; order Primates; family Hylobatidae; genus Symphalangus; species Symphalangus syndactylus. The sequence continues at coordinate 20,379,097 of NC_072440.2, forward strand.
TCTGCTTAGTATATTTTCATTTCCAGCGAGCTCACAAAAGTCTCCTATAACCAGACAAATATACTTCCAAAGGTAGCTCCTTTTCTAGTCTGTCTCCCGCCACCAGCTGGAATGAAATTAAATATGAGGTTAAGCAGAAGTACAAAAGCATCTCCCCAGTCAGGAGTATCCCATGTCTTCCTCCTGAAAAGATGGCCAAAGAAGTCAATATTTAGCACCCCAAAGTGCCACAGGTGTTTTAAAGCATGGGAGGAAAATATATTTCTATTTTCTAGAACCCTGTGATTAAAAATGAGATTAAGATGGATTGAACTCATCCTCTCATATGAGATGAATAATATTAACGCAAATGTGTCGCCACAACGCAAAACCTGTCTTCGATACCGCAATCACAGTTACTTCCTCTGCCAGTATCTAACTCCCATAAGAGACAGACACAGGCTTCCAAGGACTTGAATCTTTCTAAAAAAATCCATACTTTCCCAGCCAAATAAATATCACCCAAGCAACTTATGGGTCTGTTCCACATTAGACATACACTATTAAAAAAGGCCAGTGAGGCCAGGCACGGTGGATCAATCCTGTAATCCCAGCACTTTGGGAGGCTGAGGTGGGTGGATCACCAGGTCAGGAGTTCAAGACCAGGCTGGCCAATAAGGTGAAATCCCGTCTCTACTAAAAATATAAAAATTAGCCGGGAGTGGTGGCACACGCCTGTAGTCTCAGCTACTCGGAAGGCTGAGGCAGAAGAATCGCTTGAACCCAGGAGGCGGAGGTTGCAGAGAGCCGAGATCGTGCACACCACTGTACTCCAGCCTGGATGACAGAGCAAGACTCCGTCCCAAAAAAAAAAAAAAAAAACGGCCAGTGAAATTGTCTTCCACAAGTAAAGAAAGAAACAAGCTCAAACAGCAACTGAGGAACTTACCATGTTGGTGTGTCATGGCACAAGAACAATTCATCTAAGAGCGTTTCACAACAGGAGACCAGGAGTAAGCTGATGATCTACTGACCACTGTATGCTGTGCTGTATTTGGCTGATGTGGGAATAACAAACTTTCCCAAATGAGAAAACCTGTGTGTCTGACGGCAATCAATCTACCGAGCGCGTGCCTTGTTCATTAAGTACCTGTGAATACTGTCTAGATATTTCAACACTGCTGAGTACTTTTTTAGGAAATCTGATTTTCATAATGTTGAGGAGCAATATTTCGGGAATTTATTATTTTATAAACTGGCAAATGGTGTTTGGGTCAGTAAGTATGGACACTAATGCTATTGCTTATCTAAGGAGTCTTGGTCCATTCTTGGTAAAAACACTCCAGAAAACAGAAACTGATGGCTCCTTTCTGAACATGCTGCTCTAGGTATACTTCAGCCCTAACGCCGGCAACTTACTCAGTGGGGAACGCTTCATTAAGATCAGGGCCATAGGGCTGGGCACGGTGGCTCACACCTGTAATCCCAGCACTTTGGGAGGCCGAGGCGGGCAGATCATGAGGTCAAGAGATTGAGACCATCCTGGCTAACATGGTGAAACCCCGTCTCTACTAAAAATACAAAAAAATTAGGTGGGCGTGGTGGTGGGTGCCTGTAGTCCCAGCTACTCCAGAGGCTGAGGCAGGAGAATGGTGTGAACCCGGGAGGCGGAGCCTGCAGTGAGCCGAGATCACGCCACTGCACTCCAGCCTGGGCGACAGAGCGACACTCCGTCTCAAAAATAAAAAATAAAAAAATAAAAAAATAAAGAGTAAGAAAAAAATTACCCAAGGAGCGTATGTAAAAATACCCATGGTAAGGCAAAGCCTGTCCTTTTCTGTCTTTTTAAGTCCTATCTACCCTAAAGGCACTGCTCAAATCCAACTAGGGCCAGAGGCCCATGATTCCCAAAGCTCAATCATCCACTCACCATCTTCAAGAAATTATCTTTCACTGAAACGATTCTTTTTTGCGACAGAGTCTCACTCTGTCGCCCAGGCTGGAGTGCAGTGGCACCATCTCGGCTCACTGCAAGCCCCGCCCCTCCAGGTTTAAGCAATTCTCTGCCTCAGCCTCCGGAGTAGCTGGGATTACAGGCGCGTGCCACCATGCCCAGCTAATTTTTTGTAATTTTAGTAGAGACAGGGTTTCACCATCTTGGCCAGGCTGGTCTTGAACTCCTGACCTTGTGATCCACACGCCTTGGCCTCCCAAAGTGCTGGGAATACAGGCGTGAGCCACCACGCCCGGGCTTTTTTTTTTTTTTTTTTTAAAGAGACATGGTCTCGCTCTGTCACCCACGATGGAGTATAATGGCACAATCATGGCTCATTGCAGCCTTGAAATCCTAGACATCAGCTATCCTCCTGCCTCAGCCTCTCGAGTAGCTGAGACTACAGGTATACCACCACACCCAGTTGATTTCATTTTGAATGTAAACTTTTCCAGTATTATAGGTGGAAAACCAGTAATACTTGCCACATCTAGACGATAATAAAAAAACAAGGTTATTCACTTTTAGCTGAACCTACTGCTGGCTATATTGTTGAAGCCCTGTTCTATGTTTAAAAATGGGACTGGGGGTGGATCAACAAGTATCAGAAAGATGTGAGGGACATACTAGGATCAAACCAAGTTTTTTTTTTTATATCTTTAGAAGGTCTGAGAGAGAACAGAAAAGCACACAGTCTTCTCAATTTGTAAGATCACTTTTGTTTGCGGCCACAAACCACCTCGCTGTATGTCCCAGACACTGGGAAAACACTGCCCAAGACCATGGGGCCCTCCCCTGAGAAACCCATCCCAGTGGCCCCGCTCTGCATGCTGGGCGCCCCACTCGCTGGCCATTCACCAAGCGGCCCTGTGGCAACCACTGTGCTATAGCCTGGTATTGTTAATTAGATTATCTTATTTCACTGATTTGAAGACCTACATTTTCCACATGTTAACATCTCTGGAGTTGGTATGCTACAAGTTAATTAGCTGTGAGTTCTCTTTCTGAGCAATAGACAAAACATTGATGTGTCCTTAAAATATTGGTGTCTTAGATCCAATGACACATGGGCAGTTTCTCATGTAATTCGGGCGCTCGCCAGACACTGATTCACTACAGTGGCCGGAGAACCTAAGGAGGGTCTACCAGTGTGGGAGTGAGAGTATCTGGTCTTCTCTGTGTTCCCCAGCGGACTCACGCTGCTGCAGCCGAGTGGGCTTGGATCGTGTTCTCCCGTCTCTTTCCATCTCCATCGAGGATTAGCCATACCGAGCGTCCATTGCTGATTCCATTAAAGCCTACAGGACTGCCAAGTCTCTCGCTTCCTTCCTCCACATTTCTGAACAATTTTCAGAAAGGTCATGTACTTTCTATTCACACAAACCACCCACCCCTCCACCCCTGCACACACTGATGCATACTTTCTCCCACGCCCCCAAATGCCAGGCCTGCCAGCACCAGCCGTGAGCGGCGCTGGAGCGCAGGGAGCAAGAGTCTGCGAGAAGCTGAGAAGGGGGCGTCTCTCACTCAGCACAGCCTCATCGCGGAGCCACTGCAACACACACAACAGTGAACACAGGACTTAACTCTTCCATGTCTGAGAAATGAACTGCTCACGAGAAATTTCACAAAAATACGTTAAGAAGCCTGTTTCAAAAGACCTAATTTTGATTTGATTTTGTGAACGAGTTTCCAAAATTAGTGTTTTGGTATGAAAAGCTTCTACAGTGATCCAACAGTATTTAACCCAACAAGGCCTTTACAAACACCCTGTGCGTGATGTAAGCATTCATTCCTCATGTACATATGTGTCCATGTCACATAATAGTTCATAAAGTACCCACAGAGACTCATCTCAAAGTCCTGGGCAGCAGAAATAGACAAAGAATGGTTCCAAGCTCAGGCCACAGCTTGAATACCAAATTATGCTATGAAAAGGCCAAGTGTTTTTGTGGTGAAAGCACCCACATTCCTTAGAAGCGAAAAGGAAGCTCAGAAAGGGAGACTCACAACCCCAGGAAGAGGGCTCGGAGCAAGGGAGCAGCAGACCTTTCTCTCCAAAAAGCTTCCAAGGCCCCAACGCCCCCACCACCTCCAACCTTCTGGATGACCCACTTCTCTGAGACCAGCTCCACTCCTGGCCCCCACTTCTCCCACCAGAGTTTTCAGTGAAGGTTCTCCATGTCGTCATCCTAAAGAGCTCCTCATTCATTCTTAAAGGGGCTAATAATGATTGTGTACACTTCCAATGTGCTAGGGCAGCAGCTGGGTGTATGCAATGGGTATAGGTGGTGCCCTCATGGACCTTTTTATTTTAGTGGCTATGTATTTATTTTAACATCCTTTAGATAAATTACACAAATAGCACCTGTGAGCTCAGATATAATTGCTCAGGACATGTCGAAGTTTAAAAAATTGATTTTAAGCTTACTTTCTTTTTTTTTTTTTTTTTTGAAACAGGGTCTTGCTGTGTCACCCAGCCTGGAGTGCAGTGAGGGGATCATAGCCTCATTACAACCTCAAACTTCTGGGCTCAGGCAATCAGCCCATTCAGTCTCCTAAGTACTACAGGCACATATCACTATGCCTCACTAATTTTTTTTAAAGACAGAATCTCACTATGTTGCCCGAGCTGATCCGGAACTCCTGGCCTCAAGTGATCCTCCTGCCTCAGCCTCCCAAAGGGCTGGGATTCCGGGCATGAGCCACCATGCCTAGCCTGATTTTCTTTTTTCTAATTAAGTAACAGTACAGGCAAAATCAAACTCTTGATTTCCCCCTGCCCCAGGGTGCCCCTCTTCCAGGGCTCCCTCACCCAGTAAATGGCACCACTATTGTTTAAACCAAAACCTTAAGAGTCCTTTTTGACTCTTCTTCCTCTATCACACACCTCACATTCAATCCATCAGCAAATCACGTCAGCTCTTCCTCCAAAACACAACTGGAATCTGATACTTCCCACCATTCCTCTGCCATGCCCATGGCCAAGCCACCTTCTCGCACCTGGATGACTCTAGGAGTCTCTTAGGAGGTCCCAGGCTTCCACTCTCACCACTCAAACTCAAAAGAGGGATTTTTCGGCCGGGCATGGTGGCTCACGCCTGTAATCCCAGGACTTTGGGAGGCCAAGGCAGGCGGATCATGAGGTCAGGAGATCGAGACCATCCTGGCTAACACGGTGAAACCCTGTCTCTACTAAAAAAAAAATACAAAAAGTTAGCTGGGTGTGGTGGCAGGCGCCTGTAGTCCCAGCTACTCGGGAGGCTGAGGCAGGAGAATGGCGTGAACCTGGGAGGCGGAGCTTGCAGTGAGCTGAGATAGTGCCACTGCACTCCAGCCTGGGTGACAGAGCGAGACTCCATCTCAAAAAAAAAAAAAAAAAAAAAAAAAGAGGGATTTTTCTCCAATCATTAGTCACATCACATCAGGTCCCTACTCAATCTGCTCCCCATGAAAGCTTCACATCACATGAAGAATGGAATCCAGAGGCCACATCAGGACCTATGAAGCCCAGCATGGCCCCCGGCTCCCTCAGACCTCAGCTACTCCCAAACTCCCCCAAGGCACTCCACCCAGCTGCACCAGCACCCGAGGCTCCTGAAACAGCAGCTTTTGCATCTCCTGCTCCCTTGGGCAGGAATGCTGCTCCCATTTCCCCCTTTTCATCTCATCAAATGTAGAGAAGTCTTCCCTTACCACCCTGTCCAAAATGGCACCCCCAGCATTCTGTGTGTGAATCTAGACTGTTCCTCATAGCACCACCTGATGCTGTAGTTTAGATATTACAAAATCACAGATGATCTGTATCTGTTCAGTGCTCACTGTCTGTCCCCTTTACTAGACCATCAGCTCCACAAAGGCAGTGTCTCCTGCACCTGCAGGGTGCCTAGCACACAGTGAGTGCTCAGGGACATTTAAGGGAACGAACAGCAGACATTCACTCATAGCAGCACTGAAGGTAGAAGTTTCTGGTTAGCGGGCGACCAAGCCAGGCTAGTAGTGGAATGTGTCAGTTCCTTTAACACCAACAATACTCCCCAGAGTCCTCTTGGTTTGGAGAAACTAACGCTCAGGGACGTAAAGTGATTTGCCCAAAGCCAGTATTAGACTAACACTGTTTTATCAGGCTGAAAGGTCTGGGTCCTTTTGAACACATCAAGCTTTCCTTAGAACCTCTTTGTGTCTGGGCGCAGTGGCTCACACCTGTAATCCCAGCACTTTGGGATGCCCAGATGGGCGGATTGCTCGAGGCCAGGAGTTCACAACCAGCCTAGGCAACGTGGTGAAACCCTGTCTCTACTAAAAATACGAAAGTTAGCTGGTGTGGTGGTGCACACCTGTAATCCCAGCTACTTGGGAGGCTGAGGCACAAGAATCACTTGAACCCAGGAAGCAGAGGTTGCAGTGAGCCGAGATCACACCACTTCACTCCAGTCTGGGTGACAGAGTGAGATCCTGTCTCCCCCATACTCCCATAAAAAAGCTTTTTGCTTCAAAAGACTTCTCAAGGTACTACAGTGCCTGCGATGATGCTCCCACCAAATGATCTACCAAGTGGCCCCAGCATACCCTTGCAAATGCCATTCCTGTGAACTCCCACTGACCCAGACAAATTAGGCCACTCTGCAGCCCCTCAATACATAGACTTGTAGTACTAATTGTATTTAACTTGTGAAAAGCTTAACAAACACATGCACACACATTTAAACACCTGTCCTTAGCCAGATGCGGTGGCTCATGCCTGTAATCCCAGCACTTTGGGAGGCCAAGGCAGACGGATTGCTTGAACCCAGGATTCTAGACCAGCCTGGGTAACATGGCGAAACCCCATCTCTAGGAAGAAAAACAAAAACAAAAACACACGTGTCAAGAAAACACACACACACGTCCTCCTGGAATGGCCCTCCTCTCCTCTGCTTGGCAAACTCCTCTCATCCTTTAAAGCCTCTAAAATTCTCTGCTGTCTGCCCAGGGCTCTTGACACAGGTCTACAATAACACGACAGTGCCCCAGGTATTGTACCAGTGGCATATGCTCCTTCTCCCAAGCTGATCTGCAAATGCAGTGAGGGTGGGCACCACGCCTCATTCATCTTTGCCCAGTAGCCACAGACCAGCAGCCCTCACAGCCATCTCTGAATGCGGGTGTCTGAGCTGAGTTGCTCTCCCCAGACTTGAGACAGTGGATGTGACATCAGCAAGCCCTACACACCACCTGGACATCCATACAACCTGTGAGAGGGATGTCCTGATCATCATGAGGGTGGAGGGGCCGTCTGAGGACATCCCTGCCATCCCTTTGCCTTGCACCAAGATGCAATGTGTTTAAAACTAACTATTCTTTCTTTAAAAAAGGCCACCACCACCTGGAGAAACACATTCTGGGGCTAGTAGAGCTGGCCTTCTGCCTAACACAATTCTCTTTGGTTCCATCACACCCAGGAAGGCGAGAAGCTGGCAGCCACCTGCTCTACGTGACCCAGGTGGCTGCTCTCTTCTCAGCAAGCCAACTCAGCCTGCACCATTTACCATTTTCCCTCCCAATGTCACAATCCAGCCAGCGTTTCCCAAATGCTAACTATAGTGGGGACATTTATACAGGGACCTTGCCTTCTGGGAGCTTACAAAGCTGAGGGCCAGCCGTCTAAAGTCAACGCCAACTCAGTAACAAGACAGACCTGTCCAGCAGTAATAAAGGGGCAGCAAAGGTGTGGAGGGGAAGACAGCAATCCCCACTGGGGAGGCCTGGGAACTGTGCTCCTGGAAGAATAATTTCAAGGCTCTGCTTCCAGGTTATCCCTGAGCCAATGTCTGCTCACCTCTGTGAAGCCAAGGGCGAGCACTGGACCTGGCTACAAACGTTGACTCATCCTTTCACAAATGTATTTATTGAGTGCCCAGCACATGGTGGTAGATATTAACAGACACAGCGGTAAACAAGAGATCACACGTCCCTGTCTTCAAGGAGTTTACTTTCTTTTTGTTTTTTTTGAGACACAGTCTCGCTGTGTCACCCAGGCTGGAGTGCAGTGGCGCGATCTTGGCTTACTGAAAGCTCTACCTCTTGGGTTCAAGCTATTCTCCTGCCTCAGCCTCCCGAGTAGTTGGGACTACAGGCGTCCGCCACCACGCTCAGCTAATTTTTGTATTTTTAGTAGAGACGGGGTTTCACCATGTTGGCCAGGATGGTCTCTATCTCCTGACCTCGTGATCCACCCGCCTCAGCCTCCCAAAGTGCTGGGATTACAGGCGTGAGCCACCGCGCCCGGCGGAGTTTACTTTCTAGTATAGAGGGCAGGCAAGTCTATAGGCAATTCTAACAGAGTGCTATGCACAAGAAGGACCCAGGAGGCCGGCACCCTACCCTGGTAGGTCAGAGTAGGCCATGGTGCCAACATGTGTGTGCATCTATGTGCACATGCGCGTCATAAGATGCAGGGCCTGGAAGACAGCGCAAAACCCATGAGGGTCCAGACTGGGGGTAGGGATGAGTCTGAAGACAATTCTTCCACTCAGCACTCTCGCCCTAGCAGAGGGAAACTGAGGCTGAGGGAGACACAGTCAGTTAGAGCCAGGACCAGAACCCAGTGTCAGCCACCACTGGTCATTCCTTTAGTACAGCCCAGGGGTTAAGGGGATTTCTGGAATCACACTGCTTGATTTTAATCCTGCCTCAATACATACCATTTGTGTGGCCTTAGGCAAACGACCACCTCTGTGTCTCAGTCTGTCAAATAGGAATAACAGTAGCACCTATCTCAGGGGGCTGCTACGAAAATGAAACTGACAAATGTTAAAGCAATTAACACAACGCCAGGGATGCAGTAAGCGGTACACAGTGGATGCTGCTGTTATTATCATTGCACGACTGCTCGGTGCCGCAGTGGGCTCGAGACTCGGATAGCTCTGCTGCCGCGCGCCGTGTTCCCTTCTGGCTCCAGGACGCTCCCGCCCTCGACGCCCGGCAGCAGCAGCCCACAGCCCCGGCGCCCTTGACCCGGGAGCCGGGCCCGCCGCGCACACACGCCCTGGCCTCGGGAAAGAGGGGGCCAGCCCGAAGAGGGGAGAAGGTGGCTGACACACCCCCCCACGGAGAGGGCGGCTGTCCAAACTCGGAGAAGGAGCCGTTCCTGCACCCGACAGCACCCCCGCCCAGGCTCCCAACCCCAAGCCCGGAGAGCGGGCCGGTTCCTCACACTCTGCAGCAAGCTCCTCCTCTGCGCCGCCATCTTGGAGGAACCCCTGCGGGAGCGCCCGCCTCCCCGCAGAGCAGCGAGTGGGGCGGCTAGAGCGGCCCAAAGGAGGCGAGGATGACCGCGCTGCCGGGGAGCATGCACCCAGCGCCACCCCACGGCCGAAGAGGGATGGGGCCGTAGCGGACCGTGTGCGCAGGCGCGCTCTTGCACTTTTTTTTTTTTTTTCCTGGGGCCAATTGCCCCTCGCCCATCTTTATTTTTTATTTTTTGAAATAGGGTCTCACTGTGTCACCCAGGCTGGAGTGCAGTGGCGCGATCACAGCTCCCTGCAACTTCTGCCTCCCAGCTTCAAGCGATTATCCTGCCTCAGCCTCCCGAGTAGCTGGGATTACAGGTGCCTGCCTCTCCTGCCCCAGCCTCCCGAGTAGCCGGGACTACAGGCATGAGCCACCACGCGCGGCTAATTTTTGTATTTTTAGTAGAGACGGGGTTTCGCCATGTTGGCCAGGCTGGTCTTGAACTCCTGAGGGTTCTTTGTGAACACAGTTGGGACAGGGGAGGACAATTCATTCACGCAGCAAATGCTAGCTTGGTGACCCTGCCTGGCTCTATAGTGGGTTCTGCAGCGAGCAAGACAGGCCTTCAAAAAGCTAACATTTTATGTGATATGTTTGTTATGTTATGTTATGTTATGTATGAGACTGAGGCTTGCTCTGTCGCCCAGGCTGGAATGCAGTGGCGTGATCCGGGCTCACTGCAACCTCTGCCTCCTGGGTTCAAGCGATTCTCCTGCCTCAGCCTCCCGGGTAGCTGGGGTTACAGAAGCCCGCCATCACGCCCGGCTAATCTTTTACATTTTTTGTAGAGACGGGGTACCGCTATGTTGGCCAGGCTGGTCTCAAACTCCTGGCCTAAAACGATTCTTCTCCCTGGGCCTCCCAAAGTGGTGGGATTACAAGTGTGAGCCACCCCGCCCATCCTAAAATGTTAACATTTTAATTGGAGAGGACAACATTTATGTATATAAGACATTCCGCCGGGGCGGGCGCGGTGGCTCATGCCTGTAATCCCAGCACTTTGGGAGGCCGAGGCGGGTGGATCACGAGGTGAGGAGATCGAGACCATCCTGGTTAACACGGTGAAACCCCGTCTCTACTAAAAATACAAGAAAGTAGCCGGGCATAGTGGTGGGCGCCTGTAGTCCCAGCTCCTTGGGAGGCTAAGGCAGGAGAATGGCGTGAACCCGGGAGGCGGAGTTTGCAGTGAGCCGAGATCGCGCCGCTGCACTCCAGCTTGGGTGACAGAGCGAGACTCCATCTCAAAAAAAAAAAAAGACATTCCAAGTGGTACTAAATGCTAGGAAGAGAAGTTTGTGGATGGTGGCATGGGGGTGAGGTGTTAGCTGGCAATAGTGAAGACCAGGCCAGGTGGATAGGACACCTAATGCGGAAGTCCCAAGGAAAGGGTGCCTGTGAATTCAAAAAGCACGCTTGTTGGCCGGGCACCGTGGCTCATGCCTGTAATCCCAGCACTTTGGGAGGCCCAGGCCAGTGGATCACCTGAGGTCAGGAGTTTGAGATGAGCCCAACCAACATGGTGAAACCCCATCTCTACTAAAACTACAAAAAAATTAGCCGGGCACGGTGGTGCACGCCTCTAATCCCAGCTACTTGGGAGGCTGAAGCAGGAGAATTGCTTGAACCTGGGAGGCGGAGGTTGCATTGAGTGAGCCGAGATCACTCCACTGCACTCCAGCCTGGGCAACAGAGTGAGACTCTGTCTCAAAAAAAAAAAAAAAAAAAAAGCACACTTGTCACAGGAGCCCACTGTGGCTTGCACAGAGATGGAGGAGAGAGATAAAGGGGCTGCAGGGACAGGCTCTGACCAAATGGGCCCTAGGCAGGAGTTTATTCAACTGGAGGACAGAGGGAAGTTGTTGCCTTCTAAGCAAGCCATTGACAGGGTCCCATTGGTAGAGAGATGTTTGACTCCCAGGTTCAAGCGATTCTCCTGCCTCAGCCTCTCAAGTAGCTGGGATTACAGGCATGCGCCACCACGCCTGGCTAATTTTGTATTTTTAGTAGAGATGGGGTTTCTCCATGTTGGTCAGGCTGCTCTTGAACTCCCGACCTCAGATGATCCGCCTGCCTTGGCCTCCCAAAGTGCTGAGATTACAGGCGTGAGCCATCGCACCCGGCACCTGCCTGCTTTTTATAAAATTAAACAAACATTCATTTGCAAGCCATCTCTCCCTGACCCCCACCATTTAAAAAAAAAACAAAACAGGATCTCACTGTATTGTCCAGGCTGGAGTGCGGTGGCACAATCATGGCTCATTGCAGCCTCAAGCTTCTGGGCTCAAGTGATTCTCCCACCTCAGTCTCCTGGGTAGCTGGGACTACAGCATGTGCCACCACGCCCAGCTAATTTTTGTATTTTTGTAGAGACAGGCTAACACCATGTTGCCCAGGCTGGTGTCAAACACCTGAGCTCAAAAGATCCTCCTGGGCCGGGCACGGTTGCTCATGCCTGTAATCCCAGCACTTTGGGAGGCCGAGGTGGGCGGATCACGAGGTCAGGAGATCAAGACCATCCTGGCCAACATGGTGAAACCTCATCTCTACTAAAAATACAAAAAATTAGCCGAGTGCGGTGGCATGTGCCTGTAGTCTCAGCTACTTGGGAGGCTGAGGCAGGAGAATCGCTTGAACCCGGGAGGCAGAGGTTGCAGTGAGCCAAGATTGCGCCACCGTACTCCAGCCTGGGCGACAGAGTGAGACTGGGAGGCGGAGGTTGCAGTGAGCCAAGATCACGCCAATGCACTCCAGCCTAGCAACAGAGTTAGACTGTGTCTCAAAAAAAAAAAAAAAAGATTCCTGCTTGGCCTCCCAAAGTGCTGGGATTACAGGCATGAGCCACCACACCCGGCCACCACTGTCTTTGTTTTTAAAACCCCTACCTCCCAGGGATGTTACGAAGATTAAATAAAGTAACATCTTCCAAGCCTTTAGCACAGAAACAGAATCTGCTCCAAATATGTGGCTTCTCTTCCCTTCCCCAGACCCGTTTCCCCATGCTCATGCCATATGTTTCTACCATTTCACCTTGGGATGCTGGTAACAGTTCCAAAAACACAGAGGGTGCTTCTGAAGGCCACGCCATTGGGCGCCCCAGCTGCTTTTCGGCCAGTTATCACCTTCACCAAGATATCCTTGCTCATCAGCCCTGGGACAAACTGAGTGGAGCCAGAAGCCCAAGAGAGGGGGCAGTTAATTCTGCTGGGGGAGTTAGGGAAGACTTCACAGGGGAGGTGACCTTCCAGCTGGGTCTAGGAGGGCAGAAGGATTGAGCAGGCAGAGAAGATAGAAAGTGCATCTCAGGCCAAGGGATCGCATGATCAAAGAGAGGGGGGATCTGGCAAAGGCAGAAATTGACTGTGGCCGAAGCTGAGGAGGACAAATCAGGGAGGGATATGGGTGCAACAGAAGCAATTGGCTTTATCTTGTAAGGGTAGGGACTCATTTAAGTGGGAGAGTCACATGATTCATATTTGTGTTTCAGAGGGATCCCACTGAGTCAGACAGGAAGCAGGGAGACCAGTATTAGGAGCCTGCTGGGATAACCCAGATAAGAGAAGGAGGTGGCCCGGACCAGGATGGTGGCCATGAGGATAAAAGAAACGGACAGTTTTCAAAAATATCCAAACAGGTCAAGTAGGAAGACTCTGGCAGTTGATTGGAAGCAGAAGAAAGGGGAGTGGAAGATGACTCCCAGGCTCCTGGCCCAGGCCGTCGGCCCAGTGGTGGAGGGTCTGCCGAGACAGGGCCACGAGAGGAGGGCCAGGTCTGGGCCTGGCAGGTAGACAGAGAGCGCAGGGGGCAGAGAGGATGCTGAAACATTCACAGTGTGCAAAGCAGCATGTTACTCTATGCATTTGAGGCATCTGCTGTGGAAGGGGAGAACCAAGGCAGTGACAGAAGGGATGGTTTGAGAAATATTTAGGATGTTAAGTCAACAAGATCCGGTGTATGCTTGGGTTTTTGAAAAGAGGAACAAATCTGGGATAATACCCAGGGGGGTGACTGGGAGATGATGGTGCCTTTTACTTAGATGATGAGTACAGAGAAAGGAGGAGATTTGGTGGGAAGATTCATGTATTAATTCGACAATCCTCAGTAGAGCACTTAGTACATGCCAGGTAAGCAGGGACAAGAGCACTGCCCTTATGAGACTTCCACATTCGGTGAGGAGAGATAGGTAATAAATAAACTAGTAAGTATGTCAGCTGGTGGCAAGTGCTATGGAGGAAAACAAGGTGGAGGTGGGCTGCCTTTTTTTTTTTTTTTTTTTTTGAGATGGAGTTTTGTTCTTGTCACCCAGGCTGGAGTGCAATGGCACGATCTCGGCTCACCGCAACCTCCACCTCCTGGGTTCAAGTGAGTCTCCTGCCTCAGCCTCCCAAGTAGCTGGGATTACATGCACACAACATCACGCCTGGCTACTGTTTTTTTTTTTTTTTTTGAGACAGGGTCTCACTCTGTCACCCAGGCTGGAGTGCAGTGACACAACCACAGCTCAATGAAGCCTCGACCTCCCAGGCTCAGGTGATTCTCCCACTTCAATCTCCCGAGTAGCTGGGACTACAGGTGTGCCACCACACGTGGCTAATTTTCCATTTTGTTTTTTGTAGAGACAGGGTTTTGCCATGTTGCCCAGGCTGGTCTCAAACTCCTGGGCTCAACTGATCTGACTGCCTCAGCCTCCCAAAGTGCTAGGATTACAAATATGAGCCACTTGGCTGGGCGTGGTGGCTCACGCCTGTAATCCTAGCACTTTGGGAGCCCAAGGCGGGTGGATCACGAGGTTGGGAGATCAAGACCATCCTGGCTAACACAGCGAAACCCCGTCTCTACTAAAAAATACAAAAAATTAGCCGGGCGTGGTAGTGGGCGCCTGCAGTCCCAGCTACTCAGGAGGCTGAGGCAGGAGAATGGCGTGAACCCGGGAGGTGGAGCTTGCAGTGAGCCAAGATCCTGCCACTGTGCTCCAGCCTGGGCGACAGAGCAAGACGTCGTCTCAAAACAAAAACAAATATGAGCCACTGTGCCTGGTCGGGGGTGCCTTTTTAAAAGGCATGACCAGGGATGAACCCATTGCAAAGGTTTCAGATCTCCTCCAGAGATCTGGGGTGGAGCAGGGAGAGCATTTCAGGCAGCGGTGATAGCAAGTGCAAAGGCCCTGAGGCAGGAATGTGCTAGGTATGTTCTAGGAACAGCAAGGAGGTCAGCGTGGCTGAAGCACAGGGGAGGGTGGCAAGCTATGGGATGAGAGAAGTAGCAAGGCAGATCCCTGGGGTCTTCATGGGAGATGTCAACCAGATATCTCAGAGTAAAGGCAGTTGGATATATGAGTAGCTGACCTGGGGGGTGTACACACTTGAGAATGGTCAGAATACAGCGGATATTTAAAGCTGTGAGACCAGATGAGCCACCAAGGAAGCAAGTGTGGACGGAGGATGAACCTGGGAGTCCTCCACATTGACAATGAGGGCACAATCGCTGCTACTGTTCAATTGATGTAACTTTTTTTTTTTTTTTTTTTGAGACAGGGTCTCACTCTGTCACCCAGGCTGGAGTGCAGCGCTGTGATCTTGGTTTCCTGCAAGCTCTGCCTCCCGAGTTCAAACGATCTGCCCACCTCAGCCTCCCAAAGTGCTGGGATTACAGAAGTCAGCCATCCCGTCCAGCGATGTAATTTTTGAAAAACCTTGAGGAAAAGCGCATTCAATTTTTCATGAGATCTCTCAAACATTTGAAGTCACATTTCTAGGTCACATAATTGGGACAGGGTTTGGGAAGACCCCAGCGCTGGATAAGCACGGAGAACAGATGGGTAACCAAAGCCGAAGCCTTTGCTGATCCAGAAGCATGCACAGCTGGGGGAACTTTCACATCAAAAACAGGCTTTAAGGATTATGTGAGTGACTGCAAATGTATAAAAATAGTTTAACAAAAGGCAGCAAAGAAGCTAAGACGATGGGTTTTAAAGCTGGACTCACTACTGGTCAAGTCAGGCCCTGCACAAGTATAACTGTGCTGGGCCACTTCTCTCTGGCCCAGCTCCTCATCTGTAAAATGGGAGCATCTTAGTGCCCCTATCACAGGTGTTGAAAGAAGTGAACAAGGCCGGGCGCGGTGGCTCATGCCTTGCACTGTCATCCCAGCACTTTGGAAGGCCGAGGGGGGCAGATCACGGGAGGTCAGGAGTTCGAAACGAGCCTGGCCAATATGGAAAACCCTGTCTCTACTAAAAATACAAAAATTAGCCGGGCGTGGTGGCACATGCCTGTAATCCCAGCTACTCGGGAGGCTGAGGCAGGAGAATCGTTTGAACTTGGAAGGAGGAGGTTGCAGTGAGCTGAGACTGCGCCACTGCACTCCAGCCTGGATTGCGCCATTGTACTCCAGCCTGGGTGACAGAGCGAGACGCTGTCTCAAAACAACAACAACAACAACAACAACAACCACCAAAAAAAAAAAAAGAAAGAAAAGAAAAGGAGGCTGGGCACGGTGGCTCACGCCTGTAATCCCAGCACTTTGGGAGGCCGAGGTGGGCGGATCACAAGTTCAGGAGATCGAGACCATCCTGGCTAACACGGTGAAATCCCATCTCTACTAAAAATACAAAAATAAAATTAGCCGAGTGTGGTGGCAGGCGCCTGTAGTCCCAGCTACTTGGGAGGCTGAGGCAGGAGAATGGCGTGAACCCAGGAGGCGGAACTTGCAGTGAGCCGAGATCGCGCCACTGCACTCCAGCCTGGGCCACAGAGCGAGACTCCAACTCAAAAAAAAAAAAAAAGAAAAGAAAAGGAAAGAAAAAAGAAAAGAAGTGAACTAGACAATGCTTTACAAAGTACGCAGCATAGTTCAGGCCCATAGTCAAGTGTAGCTATCTAATTGACAAGGAGACTAAAAGAAGAAGAAAAAAGATTCAGAATAAAATAAAGGGGAGATGGAGAGGGGCCAGAATCAGTGTGCTGAGCAGGACTGCACCCATGGGCATGGGACCCGTACAGTCGCACAGCACCCTGCTCTCAAAATAGGCCTAGCATTTGGTTGAATGCTCTGCATTAATTTCTGTTTGAATTTCAACATCTTGAAATTCTTCATCATTTTATATTTGAACTTGTGTTTTATAAAGGAAGTCCAGTGGGACAAAGAAGCATATGCACCAGCAGGCTCAGACCAGCAAGGATGACAGGCGGTGAGCAGCAGAGTTACCTAGCAATTGGCCTGGCCACCTTGTGTGCACCCACATGGCTGGACAGTTTGCGACACTGTGGGGCTGTGTGGGGACAGTGGGGGCCAGGATCTGTGCCCAGATTGGTGGCAGCAGCAGAAGAAACTGGTGGGGGTGTCACAGCTCCATGCCATTACGGGCTCTGTGGTGGGAGAAGAGACTCCACGTGGAACAGCCCGTGCCTGTAACATCTGCACAAATATAGCTCACAGCCTAAATGCTGGGACAGGTACTGCCAGTAGTCAGGCAATAAACCTTGTCAGTAAGTTATTACAACGTGGAAACATACACATGGATGTCGCAATAAAGCACATCAGGGAGCTGTTAGGATTCTTCAAAGAGTTTTAGAATTTTTGGTTTTCGCCCTGGCATCCATGGGGATGCTAGGAAAAAAAAAAGAATCTCTGGTTTTGAAAATTGCTGCAGGCCAGGCACAACGGCTCATGCCTGTAATCCCAGTACTTGGGAGGCTGAGGCACGAGCATTGCTTAAACCTGGGAGGTGGAGGTTGCAGGGAGGCGAGATCATGTCATTTCACTCTAGCCTGGACAACAGAGCAAGATTCAGTCTCAACAAACAAACAAAAACAAAAAACAAAAAAGTCTGCTGCAATATTGCAAATATCCACAGTCTTAGAAATATTCTACAGAAAATAATTCTATTTTATGTGAAGCTTACTCTGAAGGCAGTTTTAAAGCTAAGTTTTCCTTGTAATCGAAGACCCAGCAATCAAATGCATAAACAGATCATTAAAATTATATAGAAATCATGAAGTAACTTTCAGTTTCTTGTACAACCTTCACAAGTTATAGAAAATGTCAAAGAAAACATTAAAACATCGTTGTATAAGTTTACATTTAAAATTAAATCAGACACATATGAAACTGATATATACGAATAGTTAAGTCTTTTTTTTTTTATTTTGAAATGGAGTCTCACTCTGTCGCCCAGGTTGGAGTGCAGTGGTGCAATCTTGGCCCACTGCAACCTCTGCCTCCTGGGTTCAAGCGATTCTCCTGCCTCAGTCTCCTGAGTAGCTGGGATTACAGGTGCACACCATCAGGCCTGGGTAATTTTTGTATTTTTAATAGAGATGGGGTTTCGCCATGTTGGCCAGGCTGGTCTGGAACTCCTGGCCTCAGGTGATCCACCTGCCCCAGTTTCCCAAAGTGCTGGGATTACAGGTGTGAGCCACCGCGCCTGGCCAATATGAAGAGCTAAATAATTTTTAAAAATTCTTTAAAATCATGAATTTCTCCTACTGTGACAGCATATAAAATACTCTCAGCAGCTACAGCGACAATTGCCTTGGCAGAAGGAGCCTTCTCAAAATAAAAAGTATAAGAAATTATTTGTAATCTTCCCTTTGCCAAAAGTGGCTGTTGTAGCTTTCAATGGAAAATGAAGTTGTCATAAGTATAAATTTCAATAATATAATAAATGAACTTGCAAAAAGAATGAGCCAAAAAATCATATGACCAATCAAGAAATCATATTAGTAAGCCATTATTTTTGTATTATATAAAATGACATCAAAATATTATTATTACTATGTTATTTTTTTTTTTTTTTTTTTTTTTTTTTTTTTTTTTTTTGAGACGGAGTCTCGCTCTGTCACCCAGGCTGGAGTGCAGTGGCGCAATCTCGGCTCACTGCAAGCTCCGCCTCCCGGGTTCACGCCATTCTCCTGCCTCAGCCTCTCCGAGTAGCTGGGACTACAGGCGCCCGCCACCACGCCCGGCTAATTTTTTGTAGTTTTAGTAGAGACGGGGTTTCACCGTGGTCTCGATCACTTGACCTCGTGATCCGCCCGCCTCGGCCTCCCAAAGTGCTGGGATTACAAGCGTGAGCCATACTATGTTATTTTTTGAAAGGGAGTCTTGCCCTGTCACCCAGGCTGCAGTGCAGTGGCGCGATCTCGGCTAACTGCAACCTCCACCTCCCTGGTTCAAGCAATTCCTCTGCCTCAGCCTCCCGAGTAGCTGGGATTACAGGCACACACCACCAAGTTCAGCTAATTTTTTTTTTTTTTTTTGTATTTTTAGTAGACAGGAGGTTTCACCACATTGGTCAGGCTGGTCTCGAACTCCTGACCTCAGGCAATCCACCCACCTCGGCCTCCCAAAGTGCCGAGATTACAGCGTGAGCCACCACACCCAGCCTATTATTGTTATTATTATTATTTGAGCGGGAATCTCGCTTTTGTCGCCCAAGCTGGAGTGCAACGGCATGATCTTGGTTCACTGCAACCTCTGCTTCCCAGGTTCAAGCGATTCTCCTGCCTCACCCTCTTGAGTAGCTGGGATTACAGGTGCCCGCCACCACACCTGGCTGATTTTTGTATTTTTAGTACAGATGGGGTTTCATCACATTGGCCAGGCTTGTCTTGAATTTCATACCTCAGGTGATCCACCCGTCTCAGCCTCTCAAAGTGTTGGGATTACAGCGTGAACCACCTCGCTCAGCCCCAAAATATTATTTTTTATAATCTTAAATTTATGCTGTTACTCATGTGTTACTCTTACTCCTATTATATTTTATATGTAATATTTTATAAGTAAAGCGCTTTATATTTTAGTATTTTTATTTCTATTTCTATTTATTATTATTATTTTTTTGAGACAGAGTCTCTCTCTGTCACCCAGGCTGGAGTGCAGTGGCGTGATCTCGGCTCACTGCAACCTCCACCTCCCGGGTCCAAGCAATTCTCCTGCCTCAGCCTCCTGAGGAGCTGGAATTACAGGCACGTGCCACCATGCCCGGCTAATTTTTTTTTTTTTTTTTTTTTTTTGGTATTTTTTGTAGAGATGGGGTTTTGCCATGTGGGCCAGGCTCGTCTCGAACTCTGGGTCTCAAGTGATCTGCCCGCCACAGTCTCCCAGAGTGCTGGGATTAGAGGCGAGAGCCACTGCACCCGGTCAAAAATTACGCTATTTTTAAATATTGCTTTTTGAACAAGAGGCCCTGCACTTTCATGTTGTACTGGGCCCTGCAAATCATGCAGCAGCCCTGATTCTGAAACCTAGTATTTCTTTGAAATAGTTTTCATATTTCTCTGAATTGTCCTGAGTCAGTTAAAACCCTTTCAGGGTTTAATGACTTCCCTTAAGTCCAATGAAGGCCATTTCATTACATTATAACTTTTTTTTTTTTTTTGAGAAAGGGTCTCACTCTGTCACCCAGGCTGGATTGCAGTGGTGGTGATCATGGCTCACTGCACCCTCGACTTCCTGGGCTCAAGAGATCCTCTCCACTCAGCCTCCCAAGTAGCTGGGACCACAGGCTCAGGCCACCATGCCTGGTTAATTTTTGTATTTTTAGTAGAGACACTGTCCTCAAACTTCTGGCCTCATTGAGCCATCCAGTTCAGCCTCCCAAAGTGCTGGGATTACAGGCGTGAGCTACCACGCCCGGCCCTAACTTATTTATTAATTTATTTTTAGGTGGAGTCTCGCTCCAGGCTGAGGGAGTGCTCAGCCTGTCACCCAGGCTGGAGTGCAGTGGAACGCTCTCTGCTCACTGCAACCTATGCCTCCTGGGTTCACACGATTCTCCTGCCTCAGACTTCCGAGTAGCTGGGATTACAGGCACCCACCACCACGCCCAGCTAAATTTTGTATTTTTAGTAGAGATGCTGTTCTCCAGCTTCAGCCTCCCAAAGTGTTGGGACTACAGGCGTGAGCCACCGCGCCTGGCCCTAACTTTTTTTTTTTTTTTTGAGACGGAGTCTTTCTCTGTCGCCCAGGCTGGAGTGCAGTGGTGTTCCATCTCCGCTCACTGCAACCTCCGCCTCCCGGGTTCAAGCAATTCTCCTGCCTCAGACTCCCGAGTAGCTGGGATTACAGGCGCCTGCCACCAAGCCCAGTTAATTTTTGTATTTCTAGTAGAGTCAGGATTTTACCATGTTGGCCAGGTTGGTCTCGAACTCCTGACCTCAGGTGATCCGCCCTCCTTGGCTCCCAAAGTGCTGGGATTACAGCATGAGCCGCCGTGCCTGGCCCTAATTTCTTAAGGACCACATCGCAGCGTGGAGCGGGCCGCTCTGAAAGGCTGACATACTCCACGGGGCTCAGACGCCCCAGTCCATCCCCCATCCCTTTTGGGGTGCTGTCCTCTCCACCTGGGAGTCGTTCTTCAGCGTCCGACAGGCGGCAGGTGCGGGGCCTTCGGATGACAGTTTCGGTGTTTGGGGTCTCTGGGCAGGGGAGGCACGTGACGGGCCTTTGGTGCCGCAGAGTGGAGCGAACACCTGAACCGCAAGGACGAAGACCGGAAGTGGACAGGGAGGCGGGAGTGGCCGCTAAGGGATGACAGCGACTCTGCACACGCGGCCTGCCCTCTGCGGACCACAATGACGTTTCACCTCCTTGAAGACTGGAGAGGGGGGCCATCAGGTGAGAGGGGTCAAGCAGAGCGGGCGGCCTGACCAGCCCCAGCAGCCCCGGTTTGGAACCCGACCCCGCTGTCCTCCAAGGGTCGGCTCCTCTCGCAGAGCAGCGGCTTCAGGGTCGGCCTTCAGGGTCGCTCGGGCTCCTCGGGTTGCAGGCAGCCCCGGCCTCCTAAACGGGGTCAGAACCTGGGTGTCCTGGAACGGAGCCCCGGAGTCCCTCACCCGCCCCGCCGCGCTCCTTCCCTCCGAACCGGCTACTCCTCCGACTTCCTGCCGACTCCGCCCACCCCCGATGACCGCAATCCGATTGGCTTAGCATCTCTCTCGCCCGCCCCTCTCCCGAGAGTGGGCAGGGCCAGTGCCTTAACCGACGGGCCATGCCCAGGCCACGCCCACTTGCTCCTCCCACCCGGCCTGGGCTCCAGAGCCCTTTCTCATGGGAATTTTTTTTTTTTTTTTTTTTGAGACAGAGTCTCGCTCTGTCGCAGGCTGGAGTGCAGTGGCGCGATCTCAGCTCTCAGCTCACTGCAACCTCTTCCTCCTGAGTTCAAGCGATTCTTCTGCCTCAGCCTCCCAAGTAGCTGGGACTATAGGCGCCCATCGCCACACCTGGCTAATTTTTTTTTTTTTTTGGAGACAGAGTTTCGCTCTTGTTGCCCAGTCTGGAGTGCAATGGCGCCATCTTGCTCACCTCAACCTCCACCTCCGTGGTTCAAGCTATTCTCCTGCCTCAGCCTCCCGAGTAGCTGGGATTACAGGCATGCACCACCACACCCGGCTAATTTTTGTATTTTTAGTAGAGACAGGGTTTCTCTACTTTGGTCAGGCTCGTTTTGAACTCCTGACCTCAGGTGATCCGCCCGCCTCGGCCTCCCAAAGTGCTGGGTTTGCAGGTGTGAGCCACCGCGCCCAGCCACACCCAGCTAATTTTGTCTTTTTAGTACAGACGGGGTTTTACCATGTTGGCCAGGATGGTCTCGATCTCTTGACCTCGTGATCTGCCCGCCTAGGCTGCCCAAAGTGCTAGGATTATAGGTGTGAGCCACTGTACCCGGGTTAATTTTTTGTTTTGTTTTGTTTAGACACCGGGTCTCACTATGTTGACCAGGCTGGTCTCGAATTCCTAGGCTCAAGCAATCCTCCCACCTTGGCCTCCCAAAGTGCTGGTATTACAGGCATGAGCCATGGCACCCAGCTGAAGGCCAGTAAATTAAAAAACCATGTCTTGTAAAACATGTGTATGTAAAAGCATGGAAATGGTCTGGAAGGAATGAGGCCAAGCACCTAATCTTGTTTACTCCTGGGGGTTGGGGAAGGCACCAGGATAGGAAATGGTGATGGGGCATGTATGTGGACATGTGCACATGTAAGGTAAGAGACTCTGGCTTCAACTGTAATGATTTTCCTTTTTTTTTTTTTTTTTCTTAGACGGATTTTTGCTCTTGATGCCCAGGCTGGAGTGCAACGGCACGATCTTGGCTCACTGCAACCTCTGCCTCCCAGGTTCAAGTGATTCTCTTGCCTCAGCCTCCCAAGTAGCTGGGATTACAGGCACCCACCACCACACCCAGCTAATTTTTTTTTTTTTTTGGTATCTTTAGTAGAGACAGGTTTTCACCATGTCGGTCAGGCTGGTCTCGAACTCCTAACCTCAGGTGATCCACCCACCTTGGCCTCCCAAAATGTTGGGATTACGGGCATGAGCCACTGCACCCGGCCAATTTTACTTTTTAAAGAGATAATATGTTCATAGGTTCATTGTGTAATGAAAAATTAACAAACAATAATAACCAAGTAAGACATGGCCTGTCTAAGGAGACAAACGGGATGGAGCATCCAAGCCAAATGCAGAATGAAGAACAAAGAAACACGGTGACACGCTTGCAATCGCTGGTGGGTTCTGAGTCTTCACTTTATTACTATGTCACCAGAAGTCACCACCTTCACTTGGTTCACCACAGATGGATGGATGTCATAAAGGAGGGTGCCACGGGGCCACTGGATTCACTCGAGACTTAGCCAGGTGGTGGGGGGGCCTAGAGTGGGGGCCCAGGATGGGGACCGCCCTTCACCGCACACACACGCGCGCACACACACACACAGATATATTTGTGGAGCCTTATATTATACATCTTATATATAGAAAATATATATATTTATACTATACACAGGCAGTAACGCTGCGGGAGGGGCCGGGGCACCGACAAGGGTTGTGCGCACCAGGACATGGGGAGTGTCAGGTCAAGTGCATCGCTGGGAGGCAGCCGGCCCAATCCCTTCTCCCATAAACTCCTGGGAGGGGCATCCCCCCTTTCGTGCTCCTTAGAGAACCAAAGGGGTCTTGGGCCAAGGTTAGGGGTCTTCTAGGGCTAACAGGCAGGGGCTCTCAGTTACATGGGGAAACCTGGGATCCCCGAGGTTTTGAAGATCAAGAATCACCAGGGAAGGATGGAGTAGGGAACTAACGTCAGTCCCCTGGGAATTAGCCCCTCAACTGCGACACTCCCAGGTGGATCAAGAGCCGTGCAGGCAGGACAGTCTGACTGCCCAGGATGAGTCAACTCAGAAGGCAGAAGACCTGACTCCTGAATCTCTCCCTCTGTGCTTGACCTTGAACAAGTCACTGTCTCCCTACTCCAGACTCTGCCAACTCTAAGCGTCCTTGCGACTCTACACTTATGTGAAACCTTTTTTCCTGGGCCCTCCCTTGTGCTTGATGGGGAGGAGGGAGCCACCCTGCAGGGTCCAGCTGCAGGAGGGCCCTTCTCCAAGGAAAGCTTTGGGAGCAGGGGAGGGCAGCTGGGAGGAAAAGGGATACCAGACAGAGTTGGGCCTGGGGTCCCCCAGGGGCTGTCCTCTGCCAATAGAAGGAGCAAGCTTCCCCATGAACCTTCCAGGGCAGAGTCAGGAGCCCTGGGTCCCATCCAAATCCCGCCCTCCATCTCTCACCCTCTCTCCATCCTGGGCAGGTCCCTGCCAGAGCCCAGCCTGATGGGGAACATCATGCCTGGGAGGGCTTCTGGGCTGAACCCGGGAAGAGTGAGGGATTCTTCGTGAGATGACTCAGCACCCCCCAGTCCTGGCAGGAGTCTTGACAACTTTCCCTGCCTAGGGTGGCAGACAGGGCCTGTAACAAACACCCAGGATGGAGTTAAGCTTACCTGGTACCCTGCCCTCTGGCTGAGGATCACCAGCAGCTGGCTGGCGCCCAAGGAGAAACAGATGGGCAGTACCCTGAGGTCTCCTAGTGCCCATCAGCAGGACAGGCTTTTGGTAGACAGTAGGTGAGGGTCAGAACATCTCACAGTCTCTTGTGGTGGGCACAGAACTTCACGCTGCCATAAACACTCCCGCACTCACTCACACCCTCGCCTTTGGCCTGGTACAGGTTTCACTCTTCAGGCCAACAGATAACCTGTCCCCATGCTGGTCCCATTTGGGCCACCTGGGGGGGGCGGGCACTGTGGACAGAGCCCCTTCCCCGGATTGGAAAATGAAGTCAGCAACAACTAGCTGTCACTCAGCTGGCTGGGGTCCTCTCCATCACTGCTGTCCCTTGGGAGGACTTGGACAGACCTGAGTTTCGATCTGTGTTCCATTGCCAACTTGCCTATGCTTGCTGGGCCTCAGTTTCCCTCTGTTAAATGGGGACAATGGTGTTACTTCTCTGCTTAGGACTTCCTCCTCTTTCCCTTAACTCTGGCCCGGCTTTAGGGCCATCGAAGCAGAGACCACCCATGCCCTTGGTATCCCCAGCATAGGGGCCGGATAACTGCTGAGTGAGTAAGCAGGTGAGGGATTGCCTGCCTCTTAGGATTCTTGGAGGGGGGATGGGGGGATGGTGGTGGAAACACCCAGCACTAGGCCTGTCCACCACCTGCTCTGCTCTGCTCCCTGAGGGATGGGCCAGTGGACACTGGGTGGACAGGGGGATGGGCCCCCAGCACTCTCCCACACCTTCCTGTCCCTTATGGCTCAGTGAAGAGCCCACCTTGTGCAAGAATCAACCTGCCCCCACTCAGAAGAGATTATGACCTCCTCAGGCCCCTTTGTGCCTTTGGGTCACCTGCCACCCTCTCCCCTACAGCCCGTGGTCTTCCCCGGGCCTCCCATGCCTCCGGGGCTCTTGCCTGTGTCATCCTGGGGGCAGTGTCTCTCCATGGCTGCAGCCGAGGAGCTGACTTGGCTGATTCCAAAGCCCTGTCCTTGCTGCTCTGCCTCCCATAGGGAGGCTGGCTCCACAGTGGGCCTTCTGGAAGGCCAAGGAAACACCTCTCATGTGCTTGGCTGCTGCAGCCTCCGAACCCTGACTGACCCCAGATGAGAGGAGAGGTGACATAGTGTCCCAGATCAGTTCTGTTTCCTGGGAGGTCACAAGGGCAGGGAATCGAGGCACCTGCTGGGCAGCTGGGGCCAAGAAACCCGGGCATCAGGGCCAGCTTTGCCACTCACTCACCGTGACCTCGGGCCAGTCACACCCTCATCTGTGCCTTGTTGTCCACCCAGCCCTAGGTAAGGGCTTAGTGAGCCCTCCTAGAGGCAAGGACAGCGATCAGTCCTTTGAGAGACCACGAAGGGGTTTGCTGGAGCCCCCTGGAACAAGCGTCTGTGGGACACGCAGAGCACAGAGCAGCACCCGGGGCGAGCCCTCTTGGAGGAGGCCGAAGGCCAGGGGTAGGACCAGGGGGGATGTAGGTGGAGGGACCCGGAGGTGGGGCTGTCCCCAGGGGAGGAGGAACAGCTGGGGCAGAACAGGCCCTTGGCTTGCAGCAGAATCAGGGTGTCTCAAGGGGCTGAGGGCCCCAAGGCCTCCCAGAATGACAGTAACACTGAGCAGGGAAGCCCCAAGCGTGGGGATGGGAGGAGGTGGGTGGCCAGGGAAGAGCACGTGGTCTGCAGTTGGGCAGCCTGGGCTTGGCCCCACCTCTATCACTAGCTGCCTGAGTGATTCTGGGCAAGTAATCTTGACCTCTCTAGACCTCAGTTTCCTCAACCATAAAGTGGAGATGGCCCTGACACTCTTAGCAGGACTGCCAGAGCAGGGTGACAGCCCCCAGTGTCCTGTGGGTGTTCACACTCACCCTATGACCAAGCCACGGTGTAGCCACACTTCCCAGCATTATCTGGGTCTGTCTTTCCCACCATTCTGGCCTCTGGTACCACCAGGGCTTCCTCCACAGCTCATCGCTCCCCCTTTCCGGTGGCCATTTCTGCCAATTTCATCACCCATGCCCAGCACAGGCCGGATGCCCAGTAGGCGCCCAAGGAATGCTTGATGACACAATGTATGAATGCAAATACCCCTGGCCCCCACCCTCTAGGCCCCTGTGGGGCATATGCCCTGGGATACACTTGCACACACGTAGACAGTCCCCAACACTGGACTGCCCCACCCCTGCCCCGAGCTACCCTGGACCTCAGTGGGACAAGGCAGAGGCTGATGAGGCTCTGGGCAGGGCAGCCTGGGCGGGAGCAGGGGCTGGATGTGGAGGGAGGGGACAGATGGGGGAGGAGGCGGGGGCAGGCGGTCACTGTGGCTCAGTAGCCCTGCGACTGGTAGCCCTGGGGCTCGGTGTCGAAGGCGTTGGCCGGCTGCTGGTAGGTGCCGCCCATACCGGCGGGATCCGGCCCAGTGTTGGGCTCCACGTAGGGCGCGTAAGGCATGCTGGAGTCCTGGCTGGGGTCCATGTAGTCCTGGGAGAAGAGGGCCGAGTCGGCGCCAATCTGGTACCGCTGGAAGGCCAGCACAGCCTGGCCCGCCTGGGGACGGAGGCCGGCGAGGACAAGGACAGGCGGGAGGGGGTGGTTAGGGGAGAGACAGACAAGAGCACTGGGTTAGTGGCGGTTAGTTCACAGGACACAGGCAGGAGAGGGTTAAAGATCCTCAAAGCACCAAACATGAGACCAAGCTTGGCTGTGGAGAAGGCAGGCTGTTCTCACAGCCACGCCCGGAAATGCCGAGAACCATATCATCCAGCCAGAAAGTACCCCAGAAGTCACCTGCCCCGTCTCCCAATCCCAGAGGTCAGTCTGGGCTACCAAAAGTTCTAGATCTCCATTATGGAGTGTTAAGATGGCTCAAAGGCTCACAACAACCTCCTTAAAAAAAGCTTCTCAGTGGGACAAAGGACTGTTGGCATCTCCTAAGAGCCACTCTTTTGTCTCTCTTGCAGCTAGGCATGGCCATGTGACTATGTTTCGGCCAATGGGGTACCCTCATGTTCTTTGTCCCACCCTCTGACCTGATGCCTGGAACGCAGATGTGATGGCTACAGCTCTAGTTGCCACGAAGACCATGAGCCAAGCCTGTAGGAATGAAAGATGCCTGGGGGCCAGGCACCGCCGCTCATGCCTGTAATCCCACAACTTTGATAGGCCAAGGTGGGAGGATCGCTTGAGGCCAGGAGATCAAGACCAGCCTGGGCTAGAATATGCATCTCTGGCATACTGACTACGTTGAGTTAAAGGCACTTGAAAAACAGCAGGCACAATAACAATCTGATCTTCTTCTTGAAAGCAGGAGAGGCCAGGCGCGACAACTCATGCCTGCAATCCCAGCACTTTGAGAGGCCAAGATGGGCAGATTACTTGAGGTCAAGAGTTCAAGACCAGCCTGGCCAACATGGTGAAACCCCATCTCTACTGAAAATAGAAAAAATTAGCTGGGCATGGTGGCATCACCTGTAATCCCAGCTACTAGGGAGGTGAGGCAGGAGAATCGCTTGAACCCAGGAGGCGGAGGTTGCAGCATCCTGAGACAGTGCCACTGCACTCCAGCCTGGGCGACAGAGTGAGACTGTCTCAAAAAAAAAAACAAAAAAAGGCCAGCTTGGGCAACATAGCAAGACCCCATCTCTACCAAAAAAATCCACAAAAACCAAATTAGCCGGGCATAGTGGTGCTGGCCTGTAGTCCCAGCTACTCAGGAGGCTGAGGTGGGGAGATTGCCTGAGCCTATGGGTTCGAAGCTGCAGTGAGCTATGATCCAGCCTGGGCAGCAGAGTGAGACCCTGTCCCTAAAAGAAAAGGAAAGATGCCTGGGTCACCGAAGACCTCTGGAGCCAGTATGCCAGCCCTGGACCACTTCCACAGCCTTGGACTTTGTTGAAATCACTTTTATTCGGGATTTCTGTCACCTGCTGCTGAGCCTAATTCTAAGTGAGAAACTGAGTTAAATAGAGTAAAACAAGTTTCAGGATCATCCGACTTGGCAGAGCCCTGACTATTCAATGTGACCGCGCCTAGCCTGAAGCCCCCCCCGTTTTTTTTCACAGATCTCAGATTGGGAAAGACTTGTCTACAGCACACATGCATGGTTAGGAAGTTATTTTTCAATAAAAGCAATTACATTGTTATTAAGGACAATGACACTGACCACACTGAGCTAAGTCAAAGTTTAAGTAAATCAAACTTGTCATTAGAAAAGCAGCTTAGACGTTTATTGCAAAAGCCTTCTCCAGAAACTTTCCTGGCCCGGGGAATCTGCCTGTGATGGGAATGTGCCGATACTCTCCAGACCCCTGTTTTAGGGCTGGGAAGACGGAGGCCTAGAAAAGGAAGTGCCCATGGCAGAGTTACTGCTAGAACCCATCCCTAAACATGGGGTCCTACCCCTTCCCAGGTCAGGGCACCCTCACCTCCTTCCCTTTGATTAGCCCCTGACAAGGCACTAAGTCAACCAACAACCTAAAAGAGCCACTTAGTGAAGAGGTAGAGAGTGAATATACCTAGTGTTTTATTCCACAAAGTTCCAGAAACCTAGTGACTGGGCATTTCCTTTTTTTTCTTTTTTTTTTTTTTGAGACAGAGTCTCGCTCTGTCACCCAGGATGGGGTACAATGGCGCAATCTCGGCTCACTGCAACCTCTGCCTCCCGGGTTCAAGTGATTCTCCTACCTCAGCCTCCCAAGTAGCTGGGATTACAGGCACCCACCACTACACCAAGCTAATTTTTGTATTTTTAATAGAGACGGGGTTTTGCCATGTTGGCCAGGCCGGTCTCAAACTCCTGACCTCAGGTGATCCGCCCGCCTTGGCCACCCAAAGTGCTGGGATCACAGGCATGAGCCACCACGCCCAGCTAGGGCATTACCTTTTGATTGTACTCACTGACCAAAGTTCTGAGGGGAAGCACTTTCTGGAAGGTGGGCATTTAAAGCAAAGTGCCAGCGCCTTGGGAAAGACAGACCAGGTCTAAAGAAATTGGGCTAAGGGATAAGGTGTGGCCCTCTGGGGTTTCCTACTATGTTGGCATGAGGTCCTGGCTGCTGGGGGCTCGGACTCCAGAGCCTGAAGAAGCAGGGGAGGTGAAGAGTCTCCTGAGGGTACACTTGAGCCCTGGCCAGCCCACGGGGACTGACTGAATGAACCTGGAGAGCAATGTCTGTAGACTCGGTTCTCCCCCAGCTCCCTGGCTCTACTATCCAGGCTGGTTTCCTGTACAGAGGCAGAGGGCTGGAGCAGATGACCCCTACTGATCCTTCTAGGGAGAAGCCTCTGGCTGTAGGCACTCATACTGTCTCTGTGGTCAGCTCTCTGCCCTCACTAAGTCAAAGCTTCATTTGGGCAACCAGTTTAAGGGGCCACAAGACAGGAGCAAAGGAGAGGCCTGGGCCCCCGCTGGCCTGGGCTGCAGAGAGAGGATGGGAGTTCTGCTGAGAGCCCAGGGACCTGGTGGTCCCCTGGCCCCACTTTCTCAGTGTAGGTGCCCTCTCTGCAGCATCTCCAGCGTGCAGCAGGCAGTTTGCGTCTGCACTGGGATGCCTCCAGTGCCAGGAAGCTCACTCTTGGTGTGCTCAGGCCCTCACAGGGTTGAGGCGTTGCTTTGGGGAACTGTCTGTGCTCCACCAGCATGCTCAACTCCAGCAGAGAGTGGAGGAATGGGTGTGTTCCTGCCCAGGCAGCTGGGGGCCCCAAGGAGGAAACCTGTGTAGAACCAGAGACCAAAATCCTTTGGAGGAACAAGGATTCATCAAATGAGAATTACTCTCAAAGTAGAGATTCTGGAGGTGCCCTTGACTCTCTGGAGAGAAGAATGAATGAATGAATGAATGAATGAATGAATGAACAAAAGAGCTGACATTTATTGAGCATGCTTGTGCTAAGCCTTGTGCTGGCCTTTGTTTCATTGGCACAACAGCCTTGAGAGGTTTGTCCATTATCACCCCTCAGTTCAGGTAAGTGGACTGAGGCTGAGAGAGGTGCAGGGGTTTGTCAGGGTCACACAGCACATGAGGACAGAGCCAGACCAGGAGTCCTCTGACATCCTTGGCCAGGATGCGCACCCTGAGGACAGTGAGGTCACTCTTCACACCGCTGTGAAGGGAGAGGCTATTGCTCTGCACCCACAGCTCAGCAACGGGGACCATGAACGCCTCCAGACAGCCCATGTATGGGGCCACTACCAACCTGGTAACTGTCCACGGCTGTCCATTTGGAAGAGATATTGATGTATTTGTTTTCTCCTCCCCAGCCTGTGGGCTCCTGGAGCCAAGGACCCCACCTAATTCATCACTAGGCACAAAACAGCTGCTCAATAAATGTTTACTGAATGAATGAACGCATGAAGAATCAACGAAGGAGGCAGTGAAGGAATGAATGAGTCAGTGGAGAACCTGAATCGGTTCCTCAAGCCAGCCTTCCACTGCCCTGCATGCCCTGGCATCTTGGACATTTCTGGCACTAGGCTGCTCCTGCCACCTCACCGCCAGGGGTGATACAGGGCTGCCGGCCTCTGCAAGCTGGGGAGGCCTACGGCTGTGCCGAGGCGGGGAACAGCGTGCTGTACTCCTCCTGGAAGCTTAGGTCCTTGAATCTCCGCACGGCCAGGGCTGCGGTCAGGCTCTGCCAGGAAAGAGCAGGGGTGAGGCCGGTGGGGAAGAGCTGCAGAGGTGCCAGGAGGGAGGCTGGCTTCAGGGGGCCGGGCAGGCACCTGTTGGTCAGGTACTTCAGACCCATGGCTAGAAATCATCCACTACTCCTCTGTGAGCCCCGCCCCTAAACTCCTCCCTGTAGGCTGGGTGGTCCCCACTCCTGGGGCACCTTCTCTGGACTGAGATCCCCTGGGGTCACCTGTTCTTCCTACCCAGTCTTGAGGACACCGAGGGCTGGAGCAGCCAAGGCTGGCCCACTAGGGCCCGAACCACGGGTCTCCCCGCCCAAACACTATCTTCTAATACTGTTGGGGAGATGGGTGTACCCCCCAAAAATGGATATCCAGGGGCCCTCAAAAAGAAAAAGACGTCAACCCGGGGCAAACCCAGGAGGATGGGGGAAACAGGGACAGCTGGTGGCCTGTATGTAGCCTCAAGAGTCTCCTTGCAGGAGGCTGGGCCCAGAACTGCTGGCCGGCCCAGAGGGGAGGCAGCTGTGGGTTATGGGGAGGGCTCTTGGGATGGGGCTATGGAGGTGATGTGACCCTAGATCTCTGCAGAAGGGTGACTAGGAGAGAAGAAACAGAGATGACCCAGACCAGTGGGAAAGAGGGGCCAGCCGAGCTGTTGTGCCACCTGGCCCTCCAGCCTGCCAGCCCAGGGCCTGCTGGGCCCAGAGACATGCTTTGTTTGACACACACAATATATTGTTTAAACCTGAATAAACTTCCAACATATCAAGAGCAGATTTCATGTAAAAATTCAGACTTCTGCCTTCTCTAGGTCCCTATTCCTTCTTGGCAGCTGAGCAGAGGTACCCTCTTAGGATAGGCACGCATGTGTCACCCGGCCCGCTCACAGCTCTCAGGCCCTGCCTGGCCCATGCGCATCTGATGTCGACACCTGTCTCCCCCAAATTCTACCCCCTCATTTTACGGATGGGAAGACAGAGGCTAGGAAAATTAGAGGCAGCCCCGATTGGAACCAGGTCTCCTGACTCCTAGGCAGGGCTCCTTCCCAGCCTCAAACCCGGTAAGCCTCACCTTCCTGTCTAGGCCTCTGCTTTCTCATCTGTGAAAGGGGATAATAAACACCATTCACCCAGAGTGGTTCGGGGGGGTGGTTCGTGACCCCCAGGAAGGCTGCTCTGCACCACAGTGAGGGTCTGCCATCTCCAGTGACCGTGCTGCCCCCAAGGGCTGCAGCCTCCTTGCTGAGGGAGGCAGCACCACTGTGAGCGCCGCAGAGACAGGCAGGCAGAAGAGGGAGCGAGGGTAGTGTGGGCTCCCAGAGGCAGAGTGGGTCCCAGGCTAGCGAAAGGCCACCCGTCCAGGGGCTCAGTGGGGAAAGGGGGCAAGTGTGGGCTGGTGGGCAGTGGCTGTACTCACCCAGGTGAAGATGGAGAAAAAGGAGAAGGCGATGGCGGCCCGGGCTGCGTCTGTCCCTTCGTTCAGCGGGTTGTCCTTGGGCTTGGAGACCTGCCACTGGTTGGCCAGGTAGCAGAATCCCACGAACCAGAGGAAAGCCCAGAAGGCTGGGGGGTCCCAGGGCCAGGCAGAACGGGCAGTGCCATACATGGGGGAGAGGGTGAGTGGGGAGAAAATGGGGAAGCCAAGGAACAGGGGGACATTCAAGAGCGCATCTCCCATGCTCCCCCACCCCCAAAGGGAGAGGCAAAGGGGATAGGGGAAGAGAGAGGGAAGCCAAGAGAAGATCCAGGCGAGAAGAGGGAAGCCAGCCAGATACAGGGGGGAGGAGGCCACAGACAGGGCAGGGTCAGGGCCAGTCAGAGGAGAGCCACGCGCAGTGAGAGGGGAGGATGGAGGGAGAGACAGAGAGAGAAGGCAATCAACTCAGGCCAAATTTCTGCAGCCTCTGCCAAACCCCCATCTCCAGCCACACCCCTGACGTGGGCCCCCCCAGTCCACCCCTGATGCTTGCAGCTCTGCAGGCAGGAAGACCCCAACCCCCAGGCTGCCAGACAAATGAGGTGTGGGGAGGAGGATGAGGCTGGGGCAAGGATGGCAGCTTGGCTGGGTGAGTCTGGGCTTTGACTTTTAACGTGCTGCGACCCCACAGAGCCCCAGGTTTAGCAAGGGGCCCACTGAGAGCCGAGCCTGGGGGCATCAGCAGTGGGAGCCTCATGACCACACAATCTCCTGTGAGTGCCCAGGTCTCCCAGAGAAGCCCAGACCTGCTCAGGACAAGGCGTGCATCTGCCAAGCAGGTGGGGTTCCCAGCTGGGGCCCAGCCCACCTCCCAGAGGCACTGCCAGGGAACCCTGAGGCTCTGTGGAAGTTTGAGAACCATTCATTTAGTTCTAGTTCCTTCTAAAACTAGGCCTCATGACCTGTCTTCAGCCTGGCTTATCCTGAGAGCTCCAGGCTTAGAACTAGGGGTTGGTCCCAGTCCGGGGACCCAAGCCTCAGAACAGCGAGGCTGAAGCCTCGGGTTCAGACCCGTGACTGAGAGCATCCACCAATCAGATCCCTGGAACTCACAGGGCAGAGGTCAGAGTGCCTCTGCCAAAGGCTGCTTCTGAAGCGCAAAGGGCAGCAGGTCAGGTTGGCTCCACAGGTCCAGGCCCTGGTCCTGCCAAGGTCTGGCTGGGAGGCGTGGGGAGGCTGAGGCTCCAGGGCCCCTGCTGTGCACTGGGCACCCAGTCACCACCTTGCTTAGTCCTCATGAGGCTGCCCCAGGGAGGTGGCACAGAAGAGGCCACTGAAACATGGGCCAACCCACGGGGGCTGGCACATGCCCAGTGCCATCCATGGGTCCCTTAGACTAGAAGGAACTAGAATCCCATCCATGCTCCCCTGCCTGTGGGCAGCATGGGTTATTTTGGGGTCCCAGGCCCTGTCCTGGTCCCATCCTTCCTGCAGCCAGCCATGTGACCCTGAGTCTGTCCCTCCACCCGCCTGCACCTCATTTCCTCATCTGGAAAATGGGAAGAAGGGTGGCAGCCGCCTCCTATGGCCGGGACAGCCCTCTGCAGACTCTGTGCAGGGGGTACCCGTTGGGTGGGGGCTCACCCGAGACACCGATGTCGGACAGGACGGCTTTCTTGCGGTCCTTGACGCTGCTGATCTGCGGGAAGTACACGTCCAGGGCCAGGTACAGCAGGCAGGTGAGGAAGGCGAGCACGCCCACGGCCACGCCATAGCTGCAGGCGTTGGGGTTGCGGTTGTAGATGCAGAACTCCTCCCCCTCGGAGGCGCTGTTGAGGTAGCCCTCGTTCACGATGGAGCCGAACACCACTATGGAGAACAGCTGTCGGGGGTGGGGCCACACCTTAGACCTGGGCAGACCCCTGCCTCACACCACCCAGGAGACAGGGAGGCTGCCACCCTCACCTGCTGCCTGGCCCTCCGTGAGCTACAAGACCCAGGTTAAGCAGGCATTTCAGAGGGGGGCCCCCAGAGAGGGAGGGCAATTGTGTGGGTCACACAGCGCAGGTGGGGGTCATTCACTTCCTTCCTCAGCCACAGGCACTGAGGACTCTCTGACCATAGATGTGGCCCCTTCCAACACCCCTCAGCCAGGTCCTAAAGGTCTTCCTGGGCCCTGACACCAAGATATCCTGGGACTGGACCGACTCTCAAAGAACAAGGAGCCACAGGCCCTCCTGGGCTGTGGACCTGCCCAGCCCCCACCCCCAGGCTGACTCCTCCAGATGCTGGCATGTGCCGGGCCCCATCTTGTGTTCTCCTTCCCTCTGCAGAGCTGTGGGCTAGTCTGGGATCTCAGGTCCCTACCCAGGCCTGGCAAGTGGATGGAGTGATGAATGAAAAAATAACAGTGGGCTGGGGGCAGTGGCTCATGCCTGTAATCCCAGCACTTTGGGAGGCCAAGGTAGGAGAATCACTTGAGCTCAGCAGTTGGATACCAGCCTGGGCAACATGGCAAAACCCCGCCTCTACTAAAAATACAAAAATTACCCAGGTATGGTGGTGCGTGCCTGTAGTCTCAGGTACCAGGGAAGATGAGGGGGAGGATCTCTTGAGCCCAGGAGGCGGAGGTTGTAGTGAACTGTGATCATGCCACTGCACTCCAGCCTGGGTGACACAGAGAGGCTCTGTCTCAAAAAAACAAAACAAAACAAAACAAAAAACTCTCGGGCCGGGCATGGTGGCTCACACCTGTAATCCCAGCACTTTGGGAGGCGCAGGCGGGTGGATCACGAGGTCAGGAGTTCGGGACCAGCCTAGCCAACATGGAGAAACCCCGTCTCTACTAAAAATACAAAAAGTAGCTGGGTGTGGTAGCACATGCCTGTCATCCAGCTACTTGGGAGGCTGAGGCAGGAGAATTGCTTGAGCCCAGGAGAACCGTTTGCTGGGCCTGGGCAGAGGTTGCAGTGAGCTGAGATTGTGCCATTGCATTCCAGCCTGGGTGACAGAGCGAAACTCCATCTCAAAAAAAAAAAAAAAAAAAAAAAAAAAAAAAGGGCTGGGCGTGGTGCGCGGTGGCTCACGCCTGTAATCCCAGCACTTTGGGAGGCCAAGGTGGGCAAATCATAAGGTCAGGAGATCAAGACCATCCTGGCTAACATGGTGAAATCCTGTCTCTACTAAAAATACAAAACATTATCTGGGTGTGGTGGCACGCACCTGTGGTCCCAGCTACTTGGGGGGCTGAGGCAGGAGAATTGCTTGAACCCAGGAGGTGGAGGTTGCAGTGTGCCAAGATCATGCCACTGCACTCCAGCTTGGGCAACAGAGTGAGACTCCATCTCAAAAAAAAAAAAAAAAAAAAAAAAAAAAAAGAATGGATCTACCCTCAATTGAGCCTTCAGATGAAACCACAGCCCTACTTGATAATGTGATTATAGCCCTGTGAGAGACCCTGAGGCAGTGGCACCAAGCTTAGCAGATTCCTCACCCACAGAAACTGTCAGATAACAAATATTTCTTGTTATAAGCCTTACGTTGTAGGGCAATTTGTTATGCAGCAATAGCTTGCCAATACATCCTGCACCATCAGCATTTTGCAGATAAGACAGTTAGGGCTCAGCTATTGTTAACATACCCAAAGTCACACAACTGGTCAGTTGTGTGGCTTCAAACCCAGGGTACCTGACTCTAAAGTTCACGCTTTTTGGCTGGGCATGGTGTCTCCCGTGTGTAATCCCAGCACTTTAGGAGGCTGAGAAAGGAGGATCACTTGAGTCCAGGAGTTCAAGACCAGCCTCAGCCTCCTGAGTAGCTGGGACTATAGGCGTTTCCCACCATGCCTGGCTAATTTTTTGTATTTTTAGTAGAGACGGAGTTTTGCCGTGTTGGTCAGGCTGGTTTCAAACTTCTAACCTCAAGTGATCCACCAGCCCCAAGCCTCCCAAAGTGCTGGGATTACAGGCGTGAGCCACCATGCCCGGCCAGAAACTATAATTTCTTTTCTTTTCTTTTTTTTTTTTTTTGAGGTGGACTTTCACTCTTGTTGCCCAGGCTGGAGTGCAATGGTGCAATCTCAGTTCACCATAACCTCTGCCTCCTGGGTTCAAGCGATTCTCCTGCCTCAGCCTCCCGAGTAGCTGGGATTACAGGCATGTGCCACCACACCTGGCTAATTTTGTATTTTTAGTAGAGATGGGGTTTATCCATGTTGGTCAGGCTGGTCTCAAACTCCCGACCTCAGGTGATCTGCCCACCTCGGCCTCCCAAATTGCTGGGATTATAGGAGTCAGCCACCATGCCCAGCCTCAGAAACTACAATTTCAATGTCAGTTGAACACACTTTCTTCCTGGCTGATGCCCAGGATGGGTAATGATTCCAGGACAGGTATGGGAAAAAATATGAGAAGCATTCTTAATATTATCTTATCTCTGTAAGATGCCTATAGTTTACATGGATTTTATAATGCACAGGATATATTAGTACAGTAGTAGCATATATAAAACCAATAAATCTACATTGAATGGGAGGATTGGTGCAAACATTTTTCCTGAAAGGAGCATGATTAAAAGTTTAGAGACCGGCCGGGTGCGGTGGCTCACACCTGTAATCCCAGCACTTTGGGAGACCAAGATGGGTAGATCACTTGAGGTCAGGAGTTTGAGACTAGCCTGGCCAACACGGTGAAACCCTGTCTCTACACTAAAAATACAAAAAATTAGCTGGGCATGGTGGCACACACCTGTAATCCCAGCTACTTGGAAGCCTGTGACAGGAGAATGGCTTGAACCTGGGAGGTAGAGGTTGCAGTGAGCTGAGATCGTGTCATTGCACTCCAGCCTGGGTGACAGAGCGAGACATTGTCTCAAAAAAAAAAAAAAAAAAAAAAAAATGAGGCCAGGCACGGTGGCTCATGCCTGTAATCCCAGCACTTTGGGAGGCCAAGGCAGGCAGATCACCTGAGGTCAGGAGTTCGGGACTAGCCTGACCGACATGGAGAAACCCCGTCTCTACTAAAAAAATACAAAATGAGCCGGGTGTAGTGGTGCATGACTGTAATCCCAGCTACTTGGAAGGCTGAGGCAGGAGAATCACTTGAACCCAGGGGGCAGAAGTTGTGGTGAGCCAAGATCATGCCATTGCACTCCAGCCTGGGCAACAAGAGTGAAACTCTGTCTCAAAAAAAAAAAAAAAAAAATGGTTAGAGACCTCTGGGTTAGGATGTTGTGTGTTAAGGGGGATTCTGACCTAAATGTGCGCAGCAGATGAATGGGGGCACAAAGTGTGGTACATCCATAAATTGGACAATTTTTCAGCCATAAAAAGGAACAACCAGCATGGGCAACATTGTAAAACCGCATCTCTACAAAAAACACCAAAATTAGCTGGGTATGGGCCAGGTGCGGTGGCTCACACCTGTAATCCCAGTACTTTGGGAGGCCGAGGCGGGTGGATCATGAGGTCAGGAGATTGAGACCATCCTGGCTAACACAGTGAAACCCCATCTCCACTAAAAATAAAGAAAATTAACCGGGCATGGTGGCATGTGCCTGTGGTCCCAGCTACTCGGCAGGCTGAGGCAGGAGAATCGCTTGAACCCGGGAGGTGGACGTTGCAGTGAGCCGAGATTCACCACTGCACTCCAGCCTGGATGACAGAGTGAGACTCCGTATCAAAAAAAAAAAAAAATTAGCTGAGTATGCTGGCATGCACCTGTGGTCCCAGCTACTTGGGGGACTGAGGTGGGAGGATTGCTTGAGCCTGGGAGTTTGAGACCAGCCTGGGCAACATAGCAAAACCCCATCTCTACAATAAATAAATTATAAATTATAAAAAAAGAAAAAAAGTACACTGAATTATACAACATTAAAATGGTATGTTATGCTAATATGGCCACAGTAAAAAAAAGAAAGGATTCTGAAGCTGTGTTCTGGTTCAGCCATGGGCACAGAGGTGGGCAGTGGTGTCTGTGAGCCACCATTTGCCAGTCCTGATTTGGGAAGACCCCATGACCATGAGACTTCAGACCTGTGAGGGCATCGGGGCCCACAGCTCTGCCTCCCACAGGCTCTGCAGCCTCACCATCACCCCTCGAGTGGAGAGGGCTATTTGTACTGTTCCCAATTGGCAGAGTAGAAAAACTAAGGCTCAGGAAGAGAAGGTGGCACTGTTGTCAGCAGCAGAGGCTGAAGTTGAACCCAGGTCTCCTGATTCCCAGACCTGTGTTCTTTTCCACCTGACCAAGCTGACTCTCAGCCTCTGGAGGTGGGCCCTGAAGAAGGGGTGGAATTTACTCCCAGAGACCCAAGGGATCAGGCAGAGGACCAGCAGGGAGGAAGGCCGGGAAGGTAGCCTCAGTGTGACTGGGCATCAGGCGGCTCGATTCAGTCTCAAGTCTGGTGCTCAGAGGCACAGTGGGGAGCACCTTTGAAGTCAGGACTTCAGAGCCATTGTCAAAGGGGCTCCTGAGCTACTAACAAACCAAGACAAGCAAGACAGACTCTGAACACTGGGAGATGTGCAGTACATGGCCAGCTGCTTGGGCCGTGGACTGCACAACTCCAGGGACTGCTAGTCACACAACCCCTTGCACTGGTGTACTGCAACAAGTCCAAGGCTCCCACCAGAAAACTGTCAGGTTGGGAATCTGAGGCCCAGTCCTGGATGTCACCAGATGCCACCAAACCAGAACGGAAAAGCCTCCTGATCAGAAGGAGACTTCAGACACTGAGGAATCATACAGACCTGCCAATTCAAATCCAAGGCCTGCTGCTTATGCTGGGTAGCCTCAGGCAAGTGACTTAGCCTCTCCGAGCCTCAGATTGGTCCTCTGTAAAAATTAACATCCTCTCTGGGGCTGATGGGAGAATTAGAGCAAGTACCCAGAGCAGAGCTTTGGAAGCCCCATAGGGGCTTCATAATGTTCATTTCCTCTCTAGAGGGCCCAGAAAAGAGGAATCACACCAGGAAGGCCCCTCTCGAACACTTACTAACAGACACGTGCTCCCGGGGGCTGGAGGAGACTCCACTGCTGCCAGCGCTGAAAATAAGTGTGGATCTCCTTCCAAAAACAGAACAATATCAGGCTCCCTGAAGACAGAGAGGAGGTGGGAGGGGAAACAGGCAGGCAGAAGCCTGGGCCCTGGGGACAGCAGAGGAGGAACCATTAAGACTGGGCTCTCTTGGGAGACAGAGGCAGGGAGTCCTCAGAGAGGCCAGGAGGAAAGTGCTGGAGAGGATGTGTCCCCAGGAGGGTGCAGAGCAAGAGCAAAACAGCGTCCGAGGGACCAGGCGGGGCCCTATGGCCCCAGCAGACACCCGCCTCGATCAGGCATTCATCACAGGTCACAAGTTTCTCGGCACCTGGCACTGCGCTGGGAGGGGAACCAGGCGGTAATTCAGTCCAAGAGACCCTGCTGTGGGAGCCGATTGCGTGGGGAGCAGGACTCTGAGTCAGATGACCTGGGGCCCGCTGAATCCCAGTGT
Organism: Symphalangus syndactylus; assembly: GCF_028878055.3. Taxonomy (NCBI): domain Eukaryota; kingdom Metazoa; phylum Chordata; class Mammalia; order Primates; family Hylobatidae; genus Symphalangus; species Symphalangus syndactylus. Next base: position 20,418,702 of record NC_072440.2, read on the forward strand.
GGCCACTTGACCAGTGGGGTGACCTAAGGCCACTGACTTAATCTCTTGAGCCTCAGTTTCTGCACCTGTCAAGTGGGGGCAACAATAGCACCGAAACCAACGATGCATTGTGAGGAATCAGTGAGGTCATGCATGCAAGGAAGGGCACGTGGCCTGGAGTAAGCAGCTCCAGAAGGCTAGACTGCCACTAAACTCGTGGAACAGATCACAAAGGCAATGGCGGTCCCTGGCAAATGCCGGGAGGGAGCAGTGGTGGCCAGGGAAAAGGGCCCTGAAGCAGGGCTTCTGGGTGGAGACAAGAATGAGCCAGGCCTGCAAAGATCTGGGGGAAGCATGTTCCAGGCACAAGAACAGGAAGTGCAAAGGCCGAAGGCAGAAAAAGGTTTTGTACGGTGAGGTGGGAAGGAATATGACTGGAGCAGTGACCCGGGAACTAAGTACATGGGATAGGCAGCGGGACAAGGCCTGGTGGGCTGTGGTGGGGACTTTTTTGTTGTTGTTGTGGTTTTTCGAGACAGGGTCTCACTCTGTTGCCCAGGCTGGAGTGCAGTCGTGTGACCTCGGCTCACTGCAACCTTTGCCTCTTGGGTTCAAGCGATTCTCCTGCCTCAGCCTCCCAAGTAGCTGGGGTTTCAGGCGTGCGCCACCAAACCCAGCTAATTTTTGTATTTTTAGCAGAGACGGGGTTGTGCCATGTTGGCCAGGCTGGTCTTGAACTCCTGATCTCAGGTGATTCGCCCGCCTCGGCCTCCCAAAGTGCTGGGGTTACAGGCGTGAGCCACCTCACACAGCCTACAACCCAAGCTTCTAGGGCTGGGGTCAAGGCCCTTCATGTGCTGGCCCCACCCACCGCTCCTGGGGTCTCACCTCCTTCCACTCCCCCTACCACCTGCCTCCCCAACTTTGCACGCCCCAGGCCCCTTTCCATGTTTTCTTCCCTGGAAGACTGACTGTCCCTACTGCCTGCTACAGGCTGAGCTACAACCTACTTTGCTGTTTGTTTGCTGGAGTGGAGTGAGTGAGCTGCCTGCCCTGCCCTGGGGCCTGGGAGGCCTCTTCTGGGGCTTGACATCAGCCGTTCCTTTACTCCACATTTCCTGAGCACCTAGTATGTACCAGCCCTGTGCAAGAGGCTGAGGACACAGTTGGGAATAAGATGTGTGAGGTCCCTGTTCTCACCGAGGGAGACAAGTGTCATGAAGAACGAAGCAGGGCAAGAGGAGGAGGACTGGGGGCCCAGGGAGGCCTCTGATGCAGTGACCTTTGAGCAGAAGCCTGACTCAGTGAGGGACCCGAGCCTAGGGAAGAAGCAGCCACAGGTGCCAAGGCCTTGGGTGCAAATAAACTGGGTGTGTTCAGGAGCGGCATGGAGGCCCGCATGGTGGGGGCCAAGCAAGTGAGGGAGACACCAAGAGGCGAGGCTGGCGAAGAAGATGGGCTGGCCTCAAGGGCCAGGGCGAGTTCAGGAGACACTGCAGGCTGAAGAGCAGCTGAGTGATTTGATGCGACTTAGGTTTGAGAAGAATCAGGCCGGCTGCTATGGAGCGAAAAGACTGTGGTGGCAAAGGTGAAGACAAGCAGCCCAGACAGCAGCTACGACAGCACCCAGGTGAGGGACGGGCCTGGGGCTGGTGCAGGCAGTGGAGATGGGGAGAAGTGGTGGGTGCTGAATATATATATATATATATATTTTTGAGATGGAGTCTCGCTCTGTCGCCCAGACTGGAGTGCAGGGGCACAATCTCGGCTCACTGCAACTTCCGCCTCCCGGGTTCAAGTGATTCTCCTGCCTCAGCCTCCTGAGTAGCTGGGATTATAGCCGTATGCTCCCACATCTGGCTAATTTTTATATTTTTAGTAGAGATGCGGTTTCACCATGTTGGCCAGGTTGGTCTCGAACTCCTGACCTCAGGCAATCTGCCCGCCTTGGCCTCCCAAAGTGCTGGGATTACAAGCGTGAGCCACCATGCCCGGCCTGAATATATTTTGAAAGTAGAGCCACTAAAATCTGCAGACACAGCCGACGTGGGGAGTGAGAGGAAGAGTGAAGAAGCTGGGGATGGTGGCTCACGCCTGTGATCCCAGCACTTTGGGAAGCCTAGGTAGGTGAATCACTTGAGGGTGAGTGATCACTCCTGGGTGAGCCCAGGAGTTTGAGACCAGCCTGGGCAACATGGTAAAACCCCATCTCTACTAAAAATACAAAAATTAGCCAGGCAGAGGATGCTGAGGCCAGAGGATTGCTTGAGCCCAGGAGGTGAAGGTTGCAGTGAGCTCTGATTGCACCACTATACTCTAGCCTGGGGGACAGAGGGAGACCCTGTCTCAAAAAAAAAAAAAAAAAAGAAGAGGCTGAGCGCGGTGGCTCACGCCTGTAATCCCAACGCTGGGAGGGTGAGGTGGGCAGATTGCTTGAGACCAGCCTGACCAACATGATGAAATCCCGTCTCTACTAAAAATACAAAAATTAGCCAGGTGTGGGGAAAAAAAAAAAAAGAAAAAGAAAAAAAGAAAAGAGTAGATGGGGGAGGAAGTCGTGGGGTTTAGGCTCAATGATGATAATGGGGAGCAGAGCCGTCCCCTGCAAATGCCACATCCCTTGCAGACTGCTGGTCCACAAGTGGGGAAACTGAGGCTCGGGGAAGGGAAGGAACATCACTGAGGACACAGAACCAGTCCCTTACAGTCTCCTGAACCCCCTGCAGGACTGTCAGCTGCCCTCTGTGTCAAGGGTTTAACTTCTCTATTTAGCAGCTGTCCCCCACCCCGAGTGGGAGCTCCCCCAAAGCACGACACAAGCCTCAGGTTTCTGCTCCTCAGCCACTCATAGTACACGGGAGGAGGAACAGAGACTTGCCCAGGGCCTGCTGTGTGCCCAGAAATGTATGCTCTTGACTCCACCAGCTCAATATTCTTATTCCCATTCCCATTTTAGAGCCGCTTCTAGGGACCTGCCCAGGTCTTGCAGCTGGGCAGGAGTGGAGTTGAGGCTTGAACCTGAGTCTCTCTGGATCCAAAGCTGGTGCCCTGTGCCAGGCAGCATCCCTGGGTCACTTGCTAAGGCCAGATCTGCAGAGACAGCAAGGAGCACACAGAGCAGCCTCAAGGAGCCACTGGAGAACCGGAAATGGAACCAGAATGAAATTCCACACTGGCCACAGCAGCCGAGACACTGGGGAAAATTCATCCAACAAGCGGATCTGCTGCGGGGAAGGGAGACAGGTCTTTAGAGGCAGAGCCAGAGGCCCAGAAACAGGAGAGGATGGAGGGTGATGGCCAAGGGAGGACCCAGGTCACCAGCAAGCAGAGGGAAAACAAGCTTCCCTCGAGCTAAAGCAAACGCTAAAAAAAAGGCACCAACGTAAACCTGCCAAGCCTCTTTGGTTTTTTTCCGCCCTCTTTAAAATCCAATCCTGAGTCTTTTTTAAAAACGGATTCCAGATGGCGCTTGGTGGAGATCTATGTCAAACTCAGAAAAACAAATCAGAAGGAATCTCAGAATCTTGGATTTCAGGATCCTTGGCTACTAGATTCAGAGACACATAGAAACAGAGACCCTAGAAGCACCAAGCCCTTTGTGGCCTACCCTGATCTCATCTGTCCCCCTCCCCACCCTGCGCAGCCACCACAGAGGGCTGAGGGTGGGTGGTGTCCTCAGGCTGTCTGACAACTCTGCACCTGCCTTCCTACCTTCTTCATCTTCAATGGGAGCGAACTCCTCTTCGCTCTCTGAACGCTGCTGGGATATAGTGACTCCCAGACACCTTCAGGGACATCCCACTTCCCGGTCACTCTTTCCCACCCTGAGCCTTGGGCACTTCTGGCTGGGACCTATTTACAAGTCTGTTTCCACCCTGAGACCCTGAACCAGCCCACAGCCTCCCTGGAGCTGGCACCAATGGAAGAAGGCACCTAAATCATCTCTTTTAATCCCCATAAAAATCTGCAAATCATCCCCACAAAGCAGTCTTATAGTTAGAGCATTTCACAGTCAGGGAGGCTAAGGCTCAGAGAGGCCCCGCCTCTGGCTGGCCCACAGCAGGTAAATGGGGAACCTGCCTCACATCCGGGCCTGCTCCTCCAGCTCACCCACGACCTCGGTGTCCAGCTGCCTATCCATGAAGGATGGAATTCCAGAATCCCAAACTCTAAGGTCAACATGAGACCAAGGAGGCACGCCAGCTGGTTCTGAGCCCTGTGTCCCGCAGTGCAAAAGGGCATTGGGCCCACTTCACTTAAGGGGAGATGGTATCTCCCCTCTGCAGACAGACTACCCAGGGTGTGCCTAGGACCCACTGCAGGGCGTTGGCTAACGAAGGCTCAGGGCGAGCTGTGCCCAGCCAGCATGGGGGTGGCTGAGATCACTGTTACGCTGCCAGGAACCTCCTAGAGGCCTGGTTTTAAACATCTTTAGACAATGCTGGCTTTCCCCAGATAAGCTGCAGAGAGATGACATCTGGAGCCCACGGCACTCTGTCCTCCCAGCTCCAAACGGAACCATCTACTTCGCCCTGCGCAGGAGCATCCCTGAGCTGGGCGGCTCGGGGGAGCCCTGGTCCCTGCCCTGCGGTGCAGGCAGCCAGGCAGCTGGCCCCTTCCCATGTCCAGGTGCCTGACACCACCACAGCCTCCTCTCCAGCCTCCTCCAGGCAGTCCCCAGGCAGCAGCCAGGGCGATATCACCCACTCCAAACCTCAACAGTCCCTCCGCTGGCTGAAGATAAAGTCCATCACCCTAGAATGGCCCTGAGGTCCCCCTGCTTGGGCCATGAGTCCTTCCTCCAGTGCCCCAGGCTCTCTCAGCCTCCCCAGTGACCTCTCTCAGCCTCCCCAGCACCAGCTGCTGGGCCCCAGTCCTGGGTTCATACTCGACCCCTCCAACCAGTCTGACATTCGGGCCAGCTGCTTCAACCTCCTCCCAAAACTGTCAAGTCCCTCCACCCTGGGGCAGGCCACTGTCACCCCTCTCCAGACAATGACAGCAGCCCATATGTCCACTTGCACCCTCACACTCTGTCCCCTCACAGCAGCCAGACAATCCCCTTAAACCCAAGTCAGGTCATGTCACCCCCCAGCTCTAGACTCTTGGACTGATGCTCACCCACCGCCCCCTGCCCAGGTAAAGCCCTTCCCCCACCAAACCCCAGGGCTCCTGCCTTCCTCTGAAGCTTCCCAACACTCTCCTCGCAAGCCCTCCTGAGTTCATCCCTGCCTCAGGGCGTTCACACTCGGCTCTTTCCTCTGCCTGGGATGCCCATATTTCTCCAGATCTTCCTTCAGCTGGCTCCTCAACATGCACATCTCAACACAAAAGACACCTCCCCAGAGAAGCCCTCCAGACCAGACTCCAGATCTAAAGTATTCTCCAGTGCCTCAATTAATTTTCTTGGTAACATCACAATATAACTTCTTTCCTATTTGTTGGTTCAGTTGTTGGGTGTATGTCTCTCCCCCAGACCCAGGGAGAGGGTCAGGAAAGGCTTCGAGGGGAGTAGACAGCAAGTCTGATACTCAGAGAGGCCCAGGCAGCATGGGGGGGTGGGCAGGAGAATTATCCCCTCCTGAGCGTCCTTGGCTGGCACCTCCGCTTGTACACCCCTGTGCACAGGGAGCTCACTCTCTGAAAAGGGGGCTGCTGAGCCCTCTCCCCACAAGCTGAACCCAGCCTTCCTGCCCTTGTCCTGGTGCAGGCATCCATCCCGCCTCCTGGGGAAAGGCTGAGGGAAGAAGGGAGCGGTCACACTTTGAGAAATGAGTCAGGCTGCCAAGGGCCCCCCTTCACAGCAACAGGGCTTTGCCTCCCCCCAGGGTCATGTGAGGAAAACGGCTGAAGCCTCACAGACACATGATGGGTGTTGAGCAGCCCCTTGGCTTCCTGAAGAGTCTCGCTCTGGGGAATAGGCGGGGGTGGGGCAGGTGGGGCTCCGGTCCCCTCCCCCATCCCTGCCTCACACCAGGTTGTGCAGCCTTGGAAGTGACCGGCTGGGGATTAGATGTAATCTCAGCAAGCTGTCGCCGCAAGTGCTCGGTGGTGGGGGTGGAGTGGACTCCGCTGGGCAGGGCCTGGGCGAGCAGACCCCTGCCTCCCCAAGGTGCTGAGGCTGGGCCTGGGTGATCTGCAGGCCGCTCCCTCTCTCCAGAATGCCCCATGTTCTTCTCCTCTGGTTGAGTAACCTCAAGGGGGCCTTGGAGCCTCATGAAAAAGGGGGAAATTGGCCGGGCACGGTGGCTCACGAGTGTAATCCCAGCTATGTAGGTGGCCGCGGCAGGAGGATCACTTGAACCCAGGAGTTTGAGACCAGCCTGGGGAACATAGTGAGACCTTGTCTCTACAAAAAAAAAAAAAAAAAAAAATGGAGAGAAGGGAGGAAACGAAGACTCAGAGAGGGCTCGCTTGACTGGCCTTACTCTCAGTGGCAGAAGTATCTGGACTGCCATCCCCATAATCCTGTACCCCCCAGGGCCTTCTTCACCCCAGGTCTTATCACCTCTGCCCTTTCAGAGGCAGGGAAGAGGTGGGAGAGGGGAGCGACATCCCCACCTGGAAAGGGGTGGAAATGCCAACCAAACACTGCAGAGCCCTTCAGGGCTAGACCTCATTTACATGCCCCAAGACTCCTGGGGTAGGCACTGTTGTACCCATTTTATAGATGCGGCCACTGAGGCTCTGTGAGGTCTCTCAGTTGATAAGAAGGGCAGGATTGGCCGGGTGTGATGGCTCATGGCTGTAATCCCAGCATTTTGGGAGGCAGAGGCGGGTGGATGACTTGAGGTCAGGAGTTCGAGACCAGCCTGGCCAACATGGTGAGATGAGACCCCATCTCTACTAAAAATACAAAAAAAATTAGCCAGGCATGGTGGTGGATGCCTGTAATCTCAGCTACTTGGGAGGCTGAGGCAGGAGAATCAGTTGAACCCAGGAGGTGGAGGTTCAACCCAGTGAGTTGGGATCGTGCCACCGTACTCCAGCCTAGGCAACAGAGTAAGACTTTGTCTCAAAAAAAAAAAAAAGGGCGGGGTTAACCATCCAGTTCTGTCTGCTTTTCCTCACCCCAGTGCCTGCCCCTGCCCTGCCAATCCCTGCATGCCTGAGGTTGTTTGGTTTCTCTCCTGCTGTGCAAATTCCAGGTCATCAGGGAAATAATCTGGTCCCAGGCCCTGCCTCACCTTCTAGAGAAGAAAGGCACAGAAGGGGAAAGCTCCCTGCTTTGAGATTTCTGTCAGTCATCCCCACAGAGCCCAAGGGAAGCAGGGAGGAGAGCGCAAGCTTGGGAGAATCCAGGAAGGCTTCACAGGGAGGTGATATTTGAGCAGGGCCCTAAAGGCCAGGTGGGACACCTGAAGAACAGTGGCTAGAAGGAAGACCCATCGGTGCAGTTCCCGCCACATCCATCCATAGCTGGGTCCCTTAGGAGATGCCTGTAACCAATCTAGTCCTGGGGATATGACAGATGCAGTTCTCACCCTCCAAGCATACACCTCAGCAGGGGCGACAGCCTCGTCTCTGCTCTGCCAGGCCGTTCAGCCTTTGCCCTCGCTGTTCCTTCTTCCCTCTTCTCTGCCTGGCTGGCTCCTGCCCTCTCAATGCTGACTCAACGCTGGTGTCACCTGCCTGTCCCTCTCTAGGGGTCTGTGCTCACCTCCATATTTTAACTGGTTTCCGCCACATTTCCCTCCACTAGACTGTCAGCCCTCCCTACAGACCAGGCACCTCATCCGGCCTGTGCTCACCATGTATATTAAAGAGAGGACGAGAGGGGTGAGGGTGTCCACATTCTGCGGCCGTTTGGATTCAAGGGAGGATGCATAAACCCCTCATGGCTGCCAGACGCTGCTGAGAGATCCATCAATGACAGTCAGCCATGAGACTGGCAATGTGAAGGTCAGGAATGAGCCGGAGAAGATGGCGAGGAGGGGAGAGAGAGCCTGTGGGGAGTGCGTGTGGGAGACCGCAGAAGAAACCCTGGAGACGGTGACAACTCTTCTGAAGGACCAGAGAAATGGGTGAGGGAGTGTCTTCCTGAGATGGGGAATCACGCACATTTGCAAGCTGATGCGGAAGAGCCAAGAGTAGAGAGGGCGACACTGAGGGTGGAGGAGACAAAGAGAGGGAGAGAGAACTGATGGACGTGTGTCCTTGAGTAGGTGAGAGAAACAGGCTCACGAGGCTGCAGCCAGGCTGGCCTGGGCCACCAGAACAGGGGAGATAGTCTAAGAGGAGGGGGGCAGGTGTGAAGATGCCTAGGACTGAATTTAACCAGAGCTGTGCCAGGCGAGTGTGATGCACAGAAGGGCTGGCGCTGCAGCATGTGGCCACTAGGAGGTGGGGAGGGCGACAGGAGGGACCAAGGGGTGGTGAGGGCCAGTGCACAGGGGAAGATCAGTGGTTCAGAGGCCCCAGGCCCAAGGACCTAGGATCAGGGGAGAGAGAGGGAGGTGGAAAGGTAGGAGGGTTGGAGGAGACGCCTGGAAAGAGGATCAGGGAGTGCGAGAGGCTACTGGGAAGGCACGGCCAGGCCTAGCTAGGGTCCAGCTGGTGACAGTTGGCTAAGGCTGGCAGACAAGACCATGTGGGGAGAGGAGGCCAGGTGTGGAAAGGGTCACAGAAATAGACACTCCAATGACCAGGACTGGAGCAGGAGTAGTGCTGGAGAGGGCTGACACCGAGCTAGGGTGGGCATCTTTTTATTTTTTTTTTTGAGACAGAGTCTCGCTTTGTCGCCCAGGCTGGAGTGCAGTGGCGCAATCTTGGCTCACTGCAAGCTCTGCCTCCCAGGTTCATGCCATTCTCCTGCCTCAGCCTCCCGGGTAGCTGGACTACAGGCGCCCGCCACCACGCCCAGCTAATTTTTTTGTATTTTTTTTTAGTAGAGACGGGGTTTCACTGTGTTAGCCAGGATGGTCTTGATATCCTGACCTCGTGATCCGCCCGCCTTGGCCTCCCAAAATGCTGGGATTACAGGCGTGAGCCACCGTGCCCGGCCTGGGTGGGCATCTTTGAAGAACGGGCAAAGTGGCCTCGAGCCGGCTCATCATGAAGGGGAGTGGGCGACCCAGTGCTGGTGTGAGATTCAAAGCTGGGGGACAATGGCCTGGAAGGGGCCTCAGGAACCAGAAGGACCCTGTCGACCTCTAGGCCCAGCAGAGAGAGGGTCTGAGGGATAAAGCAGCCCCCACTGAGCAGGCTGCAGGAAGCAGGGTCTGGGGGAGGCCAGGTTACGGTGCAATTTACAAAAGGTGTCAGGGACATTCTGGGAGGGGCTGAAGGCTCAGGGACTCTTGCCCCCGGGACTGTGAGGTACTGGAGGAGCCCCAGCTTGTTAAAGCTCCTGCATGACTGCAGCTTGGGTCTGACAGCTTGGGGCTGCCCCAGCTACGCAGCCGCCCCTCTCTCCAGGTTCCCTTCACCTGGCCCCTGCTCCACCAGCAGCGGGGAGATGAGCAAAACTCCGTCCCTGAAGGGACGTTTCTCCCAGAAACACAGGGCATGACTGCCCTTCCAGGCTCCAGCTGATGCCGTCTGCTCTGCTCCCATGCATAGACCTGGGGCCCAGGGCCCCCTCTGCTGCAGGCCCCCACAAAGCATGAGGGGATGGCTCCAAACATCACTTTTTTTTTTTTTTTTTTGAAACAGTCTTGATCTGTTGCCCTGGCTGGAATGCAGTGGTGGGATCTTGGCTCACTGCAACCTCCGCCTCCTGGGTTCAAGTGATTCTCGTGCCTCAGCCTCCAGAGTAGCTGGGATTACAAGCATAATCGTAGACACCACCACACCCGGCTAATTTTTGTATTTTTAGTAAAGGCAGGGTTTCACCGTGTTGGCCAGGCTGGTCTCAAACTCCTGACCTCAAGTGAGTCAACCACCTCGGCCTCCCAAATTGCTGGGATTACAGGCGTGAGCCATCGCGCCTGGCCCCAACATCACTTCTTTAAAGACTGACGAGTCCAAAGTTCCCAACCTGGAGTCCACTAGGAGCAAGAGTGGGGTTCTTCAAGGGTGGAAAGGTCGGGAAGCACCAGAGCAATCCAACTATCCTTTTCCCATTTGACAGATGGGGAAACCAAGGCCAGGAGAGCATGGGCCTCTTGCTCCAGTCACACAGCCAATCACTGGCAGAGAGGGTGCAGAACGCAGCCTCAGGTCTCCAGGCCAAGGCACTCCTCAGCGCCTACCCTGCCTCCCCTCCCACCTGACAGCTGGTTCTTCCGGTCTGGGTGCCAAGTGTGGCTCCCTCCAACAGCCCTGCCATCTGCCTCTCCCTTCCTCCCTCCCTCCTCCTCCTGGCTTCTCCTCCTCTCTTCCCTTCCTCTCCCAGGCTCTGTTTTTTCTCCCTGGGGCTGAGGCCCGCCCAACAGCTTTGCGCGCACTGCTCATGTGGGACTCCCCATGTGGCTGGGGACTCCCTGGAGGAGGGGCCATGGTTGCTGATCCCAGCGACTCCAGTTAACCTCTCTGGGCCTCAGCTTTTCATCTAAGGAGGGGATAACAAAACCCACCACAGCAGAGGTACGGCAGGCCTTTTAAACTTGCATTCAGGCCAGGCGAGGTGGCTCACACCTGTAATCCCAGCACTTTGGGAGGCCGGGCATGCGGATCACTTGAGGTTAGGAGTTTGAGACCAGCCTGGCCAACATGATGAAACCCCGTCTCTACTAAAAATATAAAAATTAGCCAGGTTTGGTGGCAGACACCTGTAATCCCATCTACTCAGGAGTCTGAGGCAGGAGAATCACTTGAATTTGGAAGGCGGAGGCTGCAGTGAGCTGAGATCATGCCACTGCATTCCAACCTGGGTGACAGAGCGAGACCCTGTCTCAAAAACAAACAAACAAAAATAACTTGCATTTTCTTTTCCTTTCTTTCTTTTTCTTTTCTTTTTTTCAAATGGAGTTTCACTCTTTTAGCCCAGGCTGGAGTGCAATGGTGTAATCTCGGCTTACTGCAACCTCCACCTCTTGGGCTTAAGTGATTCTCATGCCTCAGCCTCCCAAGTAGCTGGGACTACAGGCGCGTGCCACCATGCCTGGCTAATTTTTTGTATTTTTAGTAGAGATAGGGTTTCACCATGTTGGCCAGGCTGGTCTCGAACTCCTGACCTCAGATGATCCACCTGCCCCTGCCTCCCAAAGTGCTGGGCTTACAGGCGTGAGCGTCCGCACCTGGCCAAAACTTGCATTTTTATAAGCTCTCGAGGCCTCCCCAAACCCAGGCCCTCCAATCCCACGTTACAGATGAGGCAACTGAGGCTGAAAGAGGTAGGGGTTTTCCAAGGTCCCGCTCTGATGGCTCTGCTCCTGATGCCCTGGGCTTTCTCAGGCTCTCTAGGCCGCCCCTGGGCTGTCCCTGGACATGAGGAAGTGCCCAAGACACAGCAGAAATCTATCACCTCCCGGAAGTCTCCTTGCAGCTGACCCTGTCCTAGATTTGAGAGAGAAGAAGTGGCAGAGGAGCCGGCCACAGGAGGTGAAGAGGTGAGAAAGACTCCAGGGTGGTCAGCAATAAATGCCAAATGAGGGCCATGGGCCCACCTTCCTGTCTAGGTGACAGGGCTGTGCCCGGTACTGGGAGAGGACAGGCTGGATGTGAACACACATTTCCAGCCACAGAGCCCTCTCCAAACCAAGCTTCCACAGGAGCTTCCGAAATACCCTTGACCCTCTCTCCAGCTTCCCACTGCCCTCAGAGGAAGTCCAGCTTGTGAGTCTGTCATCCAAGCCTCTCCTGGTCCACCCCCTGGGAATTCCTTCTTGTAGTGACCCGAGCCTCTGGGTTGGTGCTTCCCACTCAATCCTGTTCTCGTCACTGGAGCGAGGGTGCCTTGGGGTGGCACTGAGCACTCAGCTGGCACTGAGCAGGGGACTTGTGGAATGAACAAATGAACATCAGAACTGGCCAGAGGTTCTGTCTCTACCCTGGACCCTCTTCCCCCAGAACTGCTGGTCCCAGAATTTTCCTATGGCTCTATGGCTGGCACATGGCAAGTTGGTTGGGGGAGGTAAGGGGTCTTATCTTGAAACTGCTGTGTTTACAAAAAATGTTCAGCTATTTATTTATTTATTTTCATTTGAGACGGAGTTTCACTCTTGTCACCCAGGCTGGAGTACAGTGGTGCGATCTCAGCTCACTGAAATCTCCGCCTCCCGGGTTCAAGCGATTCTCCTGTCTCAGCCTCCTGAGTAGCTGAGATAACAGGCGACCGCCAGCATGCTCAGTTAATTTTTGTATTTTAGTAGAGATGGGGTTTCACCATATTGGCCAGGATGGTCTTGAACTCCTAACCTCAAGTGATCTGCCCGCCTTGGCCTCCCAAAGTACTGGGATTATAGGCATGAGCCACCTCACCTGGCCAAGTTCAGCTTTTTTATTCAGTGTTCACTTGGGATGATGGGGGGTGGAGTGGGGGGTGGGTGGATAAAACCAGGGGAATAAAGCCACCCCCCTCAGGCCACCCCTTGGTGCCATGGAGATCTAGGCAGGGAACCCCCAGGGAGTACACAGAACATGGAGCCCGGCAGGCCAGGTTCAAACCAAGGCTCTGACAAGCCCAGGCCTTGAGCTAGCACAAGTCATTTCTCCAGGCTGAGCCTCAATTCTGTCATCTGTAAAACGGGGGGGAAGATACCCACCCCACTTACAAAACCATGTGGTATTATGGCCAAAGCCCTTAAAAAATGAACCCTGAAAATGGCAACATTTCAAACATTTTATCATTTTCATTTTGTCAAAGTAGAGAATTAAAGAAACACCGACAGCGCGGTGGCTCATGCCTGGAATCCCAGCACTTAGGGAGGCTGAGGCAGGTGGATCACTAGGTCAGGAGTTTGAGACCAGCCTGGCCAAGATGGTGAAACCCCGTCTCCACTAAAAATTAAAAAGCTGGCTGGGCATGGTGGCGGGTGCCTGTAATCCCAGCTATTCTGGAGGCTGAGGCAGGAGAATCACTTGAAACCGTGAGGCAGAGGTTGCAGTGAGCCAAGATTGCGCCACTGCACTCTAGCCTGGGCGACAGAGAAAGGCTCCATCTCAAAAGAAAAAAAAAAACAAAAAAACTCATCTACCAGCACTGATATTCATTCCCTATAGTCCCTTTTAACCCCTGCAAAAAAGAATATAAACTCCAAATAAAAGGTGGTCCTTTCTATTAAATCAGTTTAGCTCCTTGCTGTAACTCCTTTTTTTCCCATCTGGCTTTAGAACAAAGAAATGAGTCACTGACAGGCGGCAGTCACTGCGCAACAGATCAGGCACTTCTGACCCAGCCCAGTCCAGTTCGGGTGGGAAGACTGAGGCACAGAGGGTGGGGAGGGGACACTTACTGAAAGTCACAACTGTGGCCTGGGGGTGCCAGGAGTGGCAGCTGATCTGCCACTGGGGCGATGACACCAAGAGGTGAGAAAGCCTTAGTCAAGAGACAAGCCATGCCGGATGCAGTGGCCCACGCCTCGCCTTGTCGTTCCAGCTACTCAGAAGGCTGAGGTGGGAGGATCACTTGAGTCCAGGAGTCTGAGACCAGCCTGGGCAACACAGCAAGATCCTGTCTCTAAAAAAATAAGAGACAAGCCAGGTCCCGGAGGCCCTGCTTCTGTGCAGGCTGACCCAGGGGCTCGGAGGGCTTGGGTTCCAGGATGGGTCCAGGTTGGTGAGGCCCTGAAGCTTACATGATTTGGGGGCCCTCTTTTGGAAAAGCATCAGAAAAAAAAAATCTTTCTTTTACAATTTTTTTTTTTTTTTTTGAGACAGAGTCTCGCTCTGTCGCCCAGGCTGGAGTGCAGTGGCGCAGTCTCAGCTCACTGCAAGCTCCGCCTCCCGGGTTCACGCCATTCTCCTGCCTCAGCCTCTCCGAGTAGCTGGGATTACAGGCGCCCGCCACTACGCCCGGCTAATTTTTTGTATTTTTAGTGGAGACGGGGTTTCACTGCGGTCTCGATCTCCTGACCTCGTGATCCGCCCGCCTCGGCCTCCCAAAGTGCTGGGATTACAAGCGTGAGCCACGGCGCCCGGCCCTTTTACAAATTTTACAAAAATCCCAGGTCCATGCCAGGTGCGGTGGCTCACGCCTGTAATCCTAGCACGTTGGGAGGCCAAGGCAGGTGGATCACCTGAGGTCAGGAATTTGAGACCAGCCTGGCCAACATGGTGAAACCCCATCTCTGCTAAAAATACAAAAATTAGCTGAGCGTGGTGGTGTGTGCCTGTAATCCCAGCTACTTGGGAGGCAGGAGCAGTAGAGTTGCTGAACCTGGGAGATGGAGGTTGCAATGAGCCGAGATGGCACCATTGTACTCCAGCCTGGGCAACAGAGCAAGACCCCATCTCAAAAAAAGAAAAAAACAATCACAGGTCCACATGTGCATGCTGGTAGGGCCCCTCCAGGGCTGTGGTAGCGGTCTGGGTTGTCCAGGAGTCCTGGACAGGGTGACTAATTGTCCCTGTTTGTCTGGACTGAGGGCCTCTCAGAATGCTAAAGGCAGGAAGTTCCAGCACACCAGGATAAACGGGTCACCCTGGTCCTGGAGCTCAGGCTTCACTTGCTCTGCCCTGTGGTGTGAGGGCCAACAGCAGGCGCCAGCTGCATCCCCCGCAGCTCCTGATGTGTTTAAATGGCTCAGCACGCCACACAGTTTCGAAAAGACCAGAAGGAGACAGCACTACATTCACTGCAGCCCTCCCTAAGTGGTGGCATCACATGATTACCACCCCCCACCAAACTTTTTCTGTTGTGGTAAAACACACGTAACATACAATTTACCATCTTCACCATTTCAGTGGTGGTAAGTACATTCCTACCGTGCAACCATCACATGTAACTTTTATACTTTCCAATAATTGGCAGGTATTACTTTGATCAGGAAAAAAAGCTACTTTTAAAGGTGTCAATCAGCCTGTATCAGACACCTCTTGATTCGACAAAGGTAGTGAGCGCCTTGTATCCACGTGTGTGAGCAGGGCTGGGAGGTCGTGGGGTCGTTTGAGCATTGGTTGGTCCAGGTAAACTTTGTGTCCTTTCCAATCCTGACATTCCAGGATTCTGGACTCTTCCCTGCCCCAGGGGGAGAACTATGCTTTGGAGACAGGAAGACCTAGGCTCAAATGCTCGTCTGCCACTTACATGCTTAGTGACCTTGGGCCAGGCACTTGGCCTCGCTCGCTGAGCCTCAGCTTCCTCTAGTGTTGGGGAACCAGCTAGGTAGCTGTGTGTGGTCTTGCACCCCATGGGTGCTCAGAGGGGCTGATCCTTCCTCCTGCTTTCCACGTCCTCTCCGCTGGATGTGCACATGTATAAACCCTCATCCCACCAGGCCCAATCTGACATCACCTTCACCATGAAATTTGATTCCACAGCAGGGAGACCCCTCTCCTGGCTCTTGTGGCCTCTGCCTGGGGGCACCTGGCTCACTCCCCAGTGGGACTGTTGCTTCCTGAGAACAAGGGCTGCTTCTGAGTCATGCTGCCTTCCCTCAGGGCCCAGCAGATTCAATAAAGCTTTGCTAAATGAAGGCATCACAGGCAGAAATGACCCAAGCAGACAGAATGCCCATGCCCCCTCACAAAGCCAGTGGCTTCGCCCTTCCAGGCCAGAGGCCTAGGGGTGGGCAGACTGAAGCAGTGAACACAGCCCACCCGCCTGATCCGGCAGGTGCCCCCCAGGGCTCCCACCTTTGCCAAGGGTCTGTTGGGGCATCTGGGGAGCAGAAGATTGGCACAGATAAATGAATTCAGAGCCACAAACACAGATGTGCTGGAGTGCCCAGCTCTGTGCAGGCACTGACACAAGGGCTAAAGGAACTGGGCTTTCCTGCCCTCAAAGAGCTCCCGCCTGACGGCATTTGAGAAGAAACGGCTTTAAATGGGGTCATCTTTGGCATGCCAGGGATACATACCCAAGCCATCCTACCAACCAGACCCTGAAAACCAAGGAAAGGAGGAAGCTTGGGCACGCTGAGGTCACAGCTGGCCTTGGGGTAGCCTCTGGGGTCCCTGACAGTGCCCCTGCCCAGCATCCCCAGTCCAAGCCCTTCTAGTCTAAGCCCACCAGGAATGGGCCCCAGGCCTGCAGAGGCCAGAACCTCGAGTGGGAGTTTCTGGGATACAGCCAGCCAACCCCAGGGAGCTCCAGAAACCCCCTCTCCAGACCTCAGCAGGGCTTCTTTCCATGGGGTGCCACTCAAGGCACCTGAACCCCTCCCTCTGTGCTCACTGTCTCTGACCCATCCTCCCCCTGACCACCTGTCTGAACAAGAGCCCCACTCAGCCCTCTGCACTGAGGGCCCTGCCCCCCAGCTAGGCTGGAGGCCACCCTGGCCTCTTCACTGTGGGAGCAGACCTTTCTCCCAGACACCCGCCTTGGGCATCCAGGTGCATGCTGAGTGGGAGGGGTGTTACCGGTTCATGTAATGTCAGAGCCCAAGGGGGCCTCCAGAAGGCTCCTCCCACCTTGTCTATAAATTGGGAAACTGAGGCATGAGAGAGGAGATGGCACTCCCCACCTCGGAACTGAAGTCCTCATTTCTCGAGAACATTTCCTGGGTGGCTCCCAGCCCAAGGTCACGCAGAGAAGGAGAGGTAGTTCCCGCGTGGAAGAGAGGTACTCAGTTCCCGACTCATCGCTCCACACGGGCCGGGCTAGGCAATACGAACCCTGCCCTCTCCTCCTCCAACGTCCATAGCAGGCGCGGCGTGCACCCCAGCGAGATGGTCCACGCCCTGATCCACCCCCCAAAAAAGGCCACATTAAACCCCGGCTCCGTCCCCACGGTCCCCAGTCCGCCCTGGTGGCCGCGCACAATCCGAGCCTTTAGCTGCATAGCCGCGGCCTGGAGGTCACAGCAATCGGGGCGGGAAGGGGGGCGCACGAACCGGGGGCCCCAGGAAACCAGGGCTCCGGGAGCCGGAGCGGCGTCTCCCGCGAGCGCCAGGGCTCCCGCCCGCCCCGGGCCCGGGAAGGAGGAGCGGCGGCAGCGGGCCCCGCAGGCAGGACAGCTCCTCGCCCACCGCCGCACCGCCGCCGGGGGCCCGTTGGGGTCGGGGTCGGTCCGGGCGCGCCGCCCTTGCCCACACCCCCACCCCAGCCTGGCGGAGCCGCCGGCCAGTCCGTCCTTACCCAAGACACGACGCGCAGGATGGTGTGCGGCTGCCGGACCAGGGTGTAGGGGTCGAAGGCGCCCCCGGCTTTGCCCGCTCCGTACGCACCCCCTTCCATCGTGGCTGCACCCGCGCGGTGCCCCCCGCTCGGCGCGCGCCGCCGGCCCGTGCGCGTGCGCGGCGCCCCCGCCCCCTCCCCTGCGCGCGCGGCCGGCGGCCCAGGGCTCCCGCGAGGGGGCGTCGTGCGCGGCGGGCGCAGCTAGCGGGGCGCGGGCGGGGGGCTGGGCGGCGCGCGACCTCGGGCGCGGGGGCGCGCGTACTGCGGCCCGGGGCGCAGGGCGCGCTCGCAGCCAGTGCGGTGACCTCTTTGCAAAGTGTTGGGGGGAGGGCGGTGCGTGTGCAGCAAGTGTGGGCCGTGTCCCTGCCCCGCATCCCCGGTCCCCTGCCCCGGCCGCAGCCCCTCCGAGCCGTCGGCTCTGCTGAAATCATCTTCATGCTTGATTTGTTTAGCTGTTTCCTGCCGCTTTGTCGGCCCCAAATATAATGAGAGGGCAGGAGCCGTGTTCGTCCTTCTTAGAGGGTGCTTGGTACACAGTAGGCGCCGCATGAATATTTCTCAAATGAATGAATGAACCACGAGTGAATGACCCTCTCTTACAGCCCTCCAGAGCAGCCCCCACCTCCCAGGACCACCCTTCCCCTGCCTCTTACGATGACGTCATGTGTGTCCCTGTGCCCGCGCACCCTCCCACCCCCAGCCTGGAGGGGCCTGGCACAGAGGGGGCGGCTGAGACTTCCTCTTCCCCATCCCCTCCTACCCCAGAACGTTGCCCCTTTCCTGAATCTAGCAATTAATTACGCAATCGTTTGTTCATGGCCTCTTCTGCTGCTATTCTGTGAGCTCCCGAGGCGCAGGTGTTGTCTAACTTATTCAATGCCTTACCCAAGGGCCTGGCATACAGTAGGTGCTCAGTAAACAGAGCCTAGTCCCCATCACCCCATCACAGCTTGGGCTAGACCTCCAGGTTTCATGGAATCGGAGGCTAGATGGACGAGTGCTCCCTGCAGGGGAAGGGCCACCTTCTAGGGCTAGCTCTCCTGCTGCCCTGTAGCTCTATGGCCTCTCTGTGTGTGCAGTGACTTCACTGGTTCCAGGAGCAGGTTGGATGAGGATATGGGTGGAGGCTTTTGCTTCTCTGGTATCCTGCCATTCTGTGATGACAGGACACAACATCTGTGTGGAGGAAATGTGTGCTGGGCCTGAGGGTGCTCCTTATAAAAATTACATAGTCAATGTCCATCTTAGGCTCAGCTGATTGTTTAGTCTCTACCAGGCCTTGTGCTAAGGGCTTTACATACATTTTTGCATTTAATCCAGCACACTTATAAGGTGTCTACTATGACTATATAAAACTTTTGGCCGGGCGCGGTGGCTCACGCTTGTAATCCCAGCACTTTGGGAGGCCGAGGCGGGCGGATCACGAGGTCAGGCGCCTGTAGTCCCAGCTACTCGGAGAGGCTGAGGCAGGAGAATGGCGTGAACCTGGGAGGCGGAGCTTGCAGTGAGCCGAGATTGCGCCACTGCACTCCAGCCTGGGCGACAGAGCGAGACTCCGTCTCAAAAAAAAAAAAAAAAAAAAAAAAGACAAAAAACAAAAACAAAACTTTTGGAAGAAAGCACAAGAGAAGCCCGAGCGCAGTAGCTCATGCCTGTAATCCCAGCACTTTGGGAGGCCAAGGCGGGTGGATCACAAGGTCAAGTGATTGAGACCATCCTGGTCAACATGGTGAAACCCCGTCTCTACTAAAAATACAAAAATTAGCCAGGCGTGGTGGCATGCTCCTGTAGTCCCAGCTACTCGGGAGGCTGAGGCAGAAGAATCACTTGAACCCAGGAGGTGGAGGTTGCAGTGAGCTGAGATCGTGCGACAGCACTCCAGCCTGATGACAGAGCGAGACTCCGTCTCAAAGAAAAAAGAAAAAAGAAATCGTGAAGAACATGATTCATAAAAGAAACAATTGATAAACTGGACTTTATCAAAATTAAGAACTTCTGCTCTTTAAAAGACATTGTTAAAAGAATGTATGAAAAGACAAACGATAGTCTGGGAGAAAATATTTGCAAAGCATAGATCTAAAGAACTTGCATCCCAAATAAAGAACGTTCAAAATCAATAATAAGGAGAGGACCCACTTTTTAAAAAATGGGCAAAAGATTTGAATAGTTATACACCTCACCAAGGAAGATATACAACTCAGCACATAAAAAGATGCCCAACATCCATGGTGGCTCACGCCTGTAATCCCAGCACTTTGGGAGGCCGAGACGGGCGGATCACGAGGTCAGGAGACTGAGACCATCCTGGCTAACACGGTGAAACCCCATCTCTACTAAAAATACAAAAAAAAAAAAAAAAAGCCAGGTGTAGTGGCGGGCGCCTGTAGTCGCAGCTACTTGGGAGGCTGAGGCAGGAGAATGGCGTGAACCCAGGAGGCGGAGTTTGCAGTGAGCCGAGATCGTGCCACTGCACTCCAGCCTGGGCGACAGAGCAAGACTCTGTCTCAAAAAAAAAAAAAAAAAAAAGAAAGAAAGAAAGAAAAGAAAAGATGCTCAACATCATTAGTCAGAAATATGAGCTGAGTGTGGTGTGTGCCTGTGATCCCAGCTGCTTGGGAAGCTGAGGCTGGAGGATTGCTTGAGCCCAGGAATTCAAGGCTGCAGTGAGCCAGGATTGCACCAATGCACTTCAGCCTGGGGAACCGAGTGAGACTCTGTTAAAAAAAGAGAGAGAGAGAGAAGTACAAATTAAAATTAGAATGAGATACTTCTACACATCTATTAATATGGCTAGGCTGGGCACGGTGGCTCACATCTGTGATCCCAGCACTTTGGGAGGCTGAGGCAGTGGATCGCTTGAGGTCAGGAGTTCAAGAACAGCCTGGCCAACATGGAGAAACTCCGTCTCTACTAAAAATACAAAAAAAATTAGCCGGGCGTGGTGGTGGGTGCCTGTAATCCCAGCTACTCGGGAGGCTGAGGCAGGAGAATCACTTGAACCCAGGAGGTGGAGGTTGCAGTAAGCCGAGATGGCACTGCTGCACTCCAGCCTGGGCAACAGTCTCAAAAAAAAAAAATGTGAAAAGTTTACTCACAGAAAAACCTGTACAAAAGTTTTATTTCTTTTATTTATTTATTTATTTTTGAGACTGAGTCTCGCTCTGTCACCCAGGCTGGAGTGCAGTGGTACGATCTTGGCTCACTGCAACCTCCGCTTCCTGGGTTCAAGTGATTCTCCTGCCTCAGCCTCATGAGTAACTGGGATTACAGGTGCCTGCTGCCATGCCTGGCTAATTTTTGTACTTTTAGTAGAGATGGGGTTTCACCATGTTGGCCAAGCTGGTCTTGAACTCCTGACCTCAGGTGATCTGCCCACCTCGGCCTCCCAAAGTGTTGGGATTACAGGCATGAGCCACCGAGCCCAACCCTGAACAGAAATATTTGGAGCAGTTTTATTTGTAATAACCCAAACCTGGAAACAACCCAAATGCTCCTCAAGTTGGGAGGGTATAAACTGTGGTACACTACTCAGGAATTAAACACTACTCAGGAATTAAACACTACTCAGGAATAAAAAGCAACGAACAGTGGATACACTCAATAATATGGGTGACCCTCAAATGTATTATGCAAAGTGAAAGATGCCAGACTCAAATGTCTAGAGACTGCAGGATTCCCTTTATGTGACATTTTTGCAAAGGCAAAACTGTTAAGGACAGAAAAAAGATCAGTGGTTGCCAGGGGGATTGGTGGGCAGAGATTTACTACTAAGAGGCACGGGGAAATTTGGAGGCATGATAGAATCATTCCATATCTTGTTTATGGGAATAGTTACACAATTAATAAAATTGTTAATTTATTTTATTAACAAAACATGTCTTATTAGTAAAATAAAAAATGTTTGTCAGCTGGGCGCGGTGGCTCATGACTGTAATCCCAGCACTTTGGGAGGCCAAGGTGAGCAGATCACGAGGTCAGGAGATTGAGACCATCCTGGCCAACATGGTGAAACCCCGTCTCTACTAAAATACAAAAAATTAGCAGCCGGGCATGGTGGCTCAAGCCTCTAATCCCAGCACTTTGGGAGGCTGAGGCAGGTGAATCACAAGGTCAAGAGTTCAAGACAAGCCTGGCCTGTAATCCCAGCTACTCGGGAGGCTGAGGCAGGAGAATCGCTTGAACCCAGGAGGCGGAGGTTGCAGTCAGCCGAGATCGAACCACTGCATTCCAGCCCGGGTGACAGAGTGAGACTCCGTCTCAAAAAAAAAAAAAAAAAAAAAATTAGCTAGGCATGGTGGCGTACACCTGTAGTCCCAGCTACTCAAGAGGCTGAGACAGGGGAATCACTTGAACCCCAGGAGGCAGAGGTTGCAGTGAGCTGAGATCGCGCCACTGCACTCCAGCCTGGTGACAGAGCAAGACTCCGTCTCAAAAAAAAAAAATTGTTTATCAAAACTTGCAGAACAGGCCAGGCACGGTGGCTCATGCTGTAATCCCACCATTTTGGGAGGCCAAGGCAGGTAAATCACTTGAGGAGTTGGAGACTAGCCTCACCAACATGATGAAACCCTATCTCTACAAAAAATACAAAAATTAGCCAGGCGTGGTGGTGTGTGCCTATAATTCCAGCTACTCAGAAGGCTGAGGCACAAGAATCGCCTAAACTGACCGGGAGGCACAGGTTGTAGTAAGCCGAAATCGCGCCACTGCACTCCAGCCTGGGTGACTGAGTGAGATTCTGTCTCCAAACAAACAAACAAACAAACCTTGAAGAACTATCCATACAAGAGGTGATTTTCATTGCATTAAGTTACATCATTTTTTTTGGAGACAGGGTCTTGCTCTGTTGTCCAGGCTAGGTGCAGTGATGCAATCATAGCTCACTGAAGCCTCGAACTCCTGGGCTCAAGCCATCTTCCTGCCTCAGCTTCCCCAGTAGCTGGGACTACAGACTTGTGCCCTCGTGCCACTGAGCTTACTTAATTTTTTTTTTGTAGAGATGAAGTCTCACTATGTTGCTCAGACTGGTCTTTCAGTGACAATATTCCTCCATTTATTTATTTATTTATTTATTTATTTATTTTTTGAGATGCAGTCTCACACTGTCGCCCAGGCTGGAGTGCAATGGCACAATCTCAGCTCACTGCAACCTCTGCTTCGCAGGTTCACACGATTCTCCTGCCTCAGCCTCCCGAGTAGTTGGGATTACAGGCGCACACCACCACACCTGGCTAATTTTTTGCATTTTTAGTAGAGACAGGGTTTCACTATGTTGGCCAGACTGGTCTCGAGCTCCTGACCTTATGATTCACCCGCCTTGGCTTCCCAGTGTGCTGGGATTACAGGTGTGAGCCACCACGCCCAGCCTCCTTCATTTATTAATTCAATACACCTTTATTCGAAGTCCACCCCACATTAGGCTTTGTCTTAGTCATAGGGGTATATGACTGAATAACTGGACTGTCCTTAACCCTCTGCCCCTAAGATTTGATCGTACTAATACATTAAATCTCAGAAAGCATGGTGTTTAGCATCCTGAATTTCAGATTCAAATATTTTGGGGGGCAGATAGAAGCCTTGGCTTTCCTTATCCTCACTCACTGTGTAACCTTGGACAAATGGCTTCACTTTTCTGAGCCTATTCCCTCATCTGGAAAACAGAAATAAGCATAGTACCTACCTCGGAGGATTATTGTCAAGATTAACTGAGAGAATGCGTAAGAGATGCTTAGAATGGTGCCTGATACAAACAATGGGATCAGTAAATGTTATTAGCTGCACCATCATGGCTGGTTTTCAAGGTGGGTATGTACTGACAAAGATTCTTTGCATTGCCAAACTTTAGTCAGGCTTCTGGATCTTCTATTAAGCCCCCCTATGCACTTCCTTGTAAAATCCAGTTTTAGCAAGGAACCCTCCTAAGTCAGTTTAGCAAGAACCCCTCATCCTCCACATGGGATCACCTCCATATCTGATCAGGTTTCTCATCCTCCACTCCTGGTGGTGTCTGATTACCCAGGCTTGTCTTCAGCAAGAATCCCGTTAGGTCAGTTTAGCCAGAATCCGCCTTACCACTGATGCTTCCTCTTAGTAATTTCCCATCCACTGGCCCCCACACTTGGCCATGTTTGGAGTTAAGCCCAATCTCTCGCTCCCATTGCAAGACTTCATTGCAGTGGTTCCTGTGTCTATAACGATGGTCTTGGGTAGAGTCTTTCTGATCATGCTTTAACACATATCGTTGAATAATTTTTTCTGTAACAGTATAACAAGGTATGTAGGCATTTTCTTAGAAACACAAAGCTATGAATGGTGGGTAGGTTCTCAGGCTCACCCGTGAACCTCTACTTTATACCATTGCGAAGTATATAAATATACTTTATGTCATTGCAAATTGTAGAAACATCCTCCTCTACCATCTGGATTTATGTGTTCTGTGTTAGCGTTGAGGCCAAAGGAGAAAGTCAGGCTGGTCTTTGCAGGACAAGCTTTTGCAGACACAGAGCTGCCTGCACCATGCCCGGTAGTTCAAATTCCTAGCCCCAGCTGAACTGCAATGGGCCTTTGCTCCCTCTCTCCTGCCCTCTTGAGGCTGGTTTGGCATCCAGGGTGCTAGTTCTGCTTTCTGTATGTGAAGTTTGAGTTGCCTGAACAGAAGGGAGATGCATTCACTGTATTTTAGTGCATGGGCCACAGCATGATTATAATCTTTTTGTTTTCTTTTATTTTGTTTTTTGAGACCATATCTCGATGTCGCCCAGACTGGAGTGCAGTGGTGCTATCACAGCTCAATGGAGCCTCAACCTTCTAGGCTCTAGTGATCCTCCCACCTCTGTCTCCCAAGTAGCTGGGACTACAGGTGTGTACCACTACACCCAGCTAATTTTTTTCTTTTTATTTTTTGTAGAGATGGGGTCTCGCCATGTTGCCCAGGCTGGTCTTGAATTCCTGAGTTCAAGGGTTTTGCCCTCTTCAGCCTCCCAAAGTGCTGGGATTAGAGAAGTAAGCTACCACACCCAGCATGAAGATAATCTTAAAAATTGACCAGTGGGACTGGGCATGATGGCTCACGCCTGTAATCCCAACCCTTTGGGAAGCCGAGGTGGGCGGATCACCTGAGGTCAGGAGTTCAAGACCAGCCTAGCCAACATGGTGAAACCCCATCTCTACTAAAAATACAAAAATTAGCTGGGTGTGGTGGTGCGCACCTTAGTCCCAGCTACTTGGGAGGCTGAGGCAAGAGAATCACTTGAACCTGGGGGGCGGAGGTTGCAGTGAGCCGAGATTGTACCACTGCACTCCAGCCTGGGCGACAGAGCGAGACTCCCTTTCAAAAAAACAAACAAACAAAAATAATAATAACAAACATTGACCAGAGATACCCAGTTGGAGAGCTGCTTGGTAGTGTGTTTCAACTGACTGAAGAATGTGCCATTTGACCCAGCAATCCTATTCTTTTTTCAAAGAAGGGAAGAAGGGAGTACACACAGGATGTAGTTGGCGGCAAGCCTATGTGACATCACTGTGAGCCAGGTTGTTGAAGATCCCTGGGATCCAACAGTGACATTACACATGATCTCTGCCCTAAAGGATCTCAAAGTCCTGGGCGGGGGCGGGGGGATAATAATAAGCAAGGGTAGCAGGTGAAATATGGCCACAAATTCCTTGAAGCCGCTCTCTTTGAATATGGGGAGGCTTGTGATTGATTAGCAGAGCAACTTTGGGCCGTTTTCCTGGCCCAGGCATTAAGAAAATATTTGCTTTAAATTTTCATCTCTTGGAACACTCTCAGTCCTGAGCTGTCATGAAAGAAATCTTGAGACCACCAAGACCTCGTGTAAATACTCTAGCCAAGAGGCCCAGGGGATTCCAGCCTTCTAGCCATCACCACCAGCATCTTGAGGTCCCGAGACTAACTTGTGTAACCAACTGAATACCAAAAAGTGACCTCAGTTGATGCCACTTTGAAAATAAGAATCACCCAGCTGAGACTTCCCCAGATGAAGCACATCATGACTATAATAGAATAGAATATCATGTAATATAATATACAGGCCGGGCACGGTGGCTCATGCCTGTAATCCCAGCACTTTGGGAGGCTGAGGCCAGTGGGTCATTTGAGGTCAGGAGTTTGAGACCAGTCTGGCCAATATGGTGAAACCCTGTCTCTACCAAAAATACAAAAAATTAGCTGGGCATGGTGGCGGGACCTGTAGTCCCAGCTACTCAGGAGGCTGAGACAGGAGAATTGCTAGAACCTGGGAGGCAGAGATTGCAGTGAGCCAAGATCATGACACTGCACTCCAGCCTAGGTGACAGAGTGAGACTCTGCCTTTAAAAAAAAAAATATATATATATATATATATAAAAAATGACTGTTGTTTTGAGCCACTAAGTGTTAATTTGTCATTTGCAATGGAATACATAACAAGCCTAATAAGTCAACAGAAACGTCTGCGTGTTACCCAAAGCAATTGCAGATAAAACATAAGGCAAAACTAAACAGACCAAGCCATGCTCAAAAATGAGCAACTCTGTGGAGGTGAAAGCAGGGAAATGGCTGAAGCCATGGGCACTTGGGCACTGGGTCCACACAGCCACCAAATCTTCAGCTTTTTTAGGGTAATGAGATTAAAATGCTCCACAAGAGACAGAAGCCAAGTTAGCCTCCTGCCTGAAGCCAGCAACAGGGGTGGCGCTTCACTATTGGGAATGGAAGCAAAAAATAAAACTGCAGGGGATCTCTGCCTGGGAATCTGACTTAGACAAAGTGCTTGGTTCAGGGAGGGAAAGACAGATTTCGGCGGCCCACAGGATGCTGAAAGAAACCTCCCTCTGAATCTGCCACTGAGGCTGCAGTGTCCCCAGTGTATCTATGGGAAGGGGCCCTAGACATCATTGTGAGATGGGTTTCTGGAAGCCGGGTGGAAGCAGGAGTAACTCTGCTGGAGAGGGAGGGTGAGCACACAGGGAAGGGAAAGGATAAAGAAAAACAAAATCCTCCCATTGCAGATGAGGCTGCAACCCAAACTTCAGAAGCCTTGTTGAAATTGAGAGGCAGCAAATTCACCAATCACAACAAGCAGAAAACGAAGTAACCGCAGGCCTGGCATGGTGGCTCACGCCTGTAATCCCAGCACTTTGGGAGGCCAAGGCAGGCGGATCACCTGGGGTCAGGAGTTTGAGACCAGCCTGGGCAACATGATGAAACCCCATCTCTACTAAAAATACAAAAATTAGGCGGGTGTGGTGGCAGGCACCTGCAGTCCCAGCTACTCGGAAGCCTGAGGCAGGAGAATCGCTTGAACCCAGGAGGCCGAGGTTGCAGTGAGCCTAGACCACGCCACTGGACTCCAACCTGGGTGACAGAGTAAAACTCCGCCTCAAAAAAAAAAAAAGGAAGAAAAGAAAAGAAAAAGAAGGCCGGGCGCGGTGGCTCACGCTTGTAATCCCAGCACTTTGGGAGGCCGAGGCGGGTGGATCACAAGGTCAGGAGATCGAGGCCATCCTGGTTAACACAGTGAAACCCCGTCTCTACTAAAAAATACAAAAAATTAGCCGGGCGTGGTGGCGGGCGCCTGTAGTCCCAGCTACTAGGAGAGGCTGAGGCAGGAGAATGGCGTGAACCCAGGAGCGGAGCTTGCAGTGAGCCGAGATTGTGCCACTGCACTCCAGCCTGGGCGATAGAGCAAAACTCCGTCTCAAAAAAAAAAAAAAAGAAAAAGAAAAGAAAAAGAAAAAAGGAAAAGAAAATGAAGTAACTGCAGATGAGATGAATTTATAGAAAGATAAAAGACTAAAATAAATGTTTGGAATCCTCAAAGAAAGAATCTTTATGAAGAAAAAAAAAGAACAAGACTAGCCATATGGAAGTCTAGATAGCTGAAAACTTTAAATGCTAGGGGAGAAAAATGAATGGACAACAAAAAGCACAAAAAGGAAGGAAAGCATGAACCCAGACAAATGAGTGAGCCCTGAAGGCACAGCTTCCCTAACAACTGTTGCTCCCTAGTACCTTGAAATTTTAATAGCCTTGGCATGGCATGGTGGATGCCTATAATCCCAGCACTTTGGGAGGCCGAGGTGGGAGGATCAGTTGAGCCCAGGAGTTTGAAACCAGCCTAAACAACAAAGTGAGACCCCTGTCTCAAAAGAAAAAAAAAAAAAGGGAATATTTTCCTAGTTTTATCTTAGTTTAAGAAAAAGTTCAGACCAATCTCACTCATGAATGTCAGTGCAAACAATGCTGAGGAAATATTAACAAACTTAATCCTGGAATGTATAAAAATAAAATACATTATAAACAAATTGGGTTTATCCTAGAAATGCAGTTTGGTTCATTATTAGGAAATCTATAAATATAATTTATCATATGAATAGATTAGAAGGGAAAAACTATATGATGATCTTAGTAAATGCAGTAAAAGTACATAGAAAAATCAGTACACTCAATATAAAAGCTCTTACTATGCTAAAAAAAATCCTCAGCTTAATAAAGATTATCTACAAAATTCCTGCAGAATGAATATGCTCAATGGAAACATTAAAAACATTCCAAATAGAGAAGGCCAGGCACAGTGGCTCATGCCTCTAATCCCAGCACTGTGGGAGGCCGAGGCAGGCAGATTACCTGAGGTCAGGAGTTCAAGACCAGCTTGGCCAACATGGTGAAACCCCGTCGCTACTAAAAATACAAAAAATTAGCCGGGTGTGGTGGCATGCACCTGTAATCCCAGCTACTTGGGAGGCTGAGGCAGGAGAATCACCTGAACCTGGGAGGCAGAGGTTGCAGTGAGCCGAGATCCTGCCACTGCACTCCAGCCTGGGCAGCAGAGTGAGACTTTGTCTCAAAAAAATAAATAAATAAATAAAACCAAAATAAAAAAAATTAGCTGGGCATGGTGGCGGGCACCTGTAGTCCCAGCTATTCAGGAGGCTGAGGCAGGAGAATTGCTTGAACCCAGGAGATGGAGGTTGCAGTGAGCTGAGACCACGCCATTGCGCTCCAGCCTGGGCAACAGAGCAAGACTCTGTCTCTAAATAAATAAATAAAAGAACATGAAATAATAAAAGAGAATCAAGTAGAAATATTAAGAATGGAAAATATAAACATTGAAATAAAGAATGCAATAGGAGGAGAAAACAGTAAGATGGATAGAGCTGAAGAATGAGCTGGGTAATCAGAGTGATGTAATGCGTTGAGATACGTTACTGTGAACAAAGAAAGAGAGAAAGGAAAGGAGAGAGAGGAGAGGGAATAATAGAATATTTTTATGATTTGGGGATAAGGAAGGGTCACGTGATAGAGAATAGAGAAGACACAAAATTGAGTGCAAATCTTTTTGTTGTTGTTGTTAAGACAGGCTCTTGCTCTGTCGCCTAGGCTGGAGTGCAGTGGCCCGATCTCAGCTCACTGCAACCTCTGCCTCTGGGTTCAGGCAATTCTCCTGTCTCAGCCTCCTGAGTAGCTGGGACTACAGGCGCCCGCCACCACGCCTGGCTAATTTTTGTATTTATTTATTTATTTTTAATAGAGACAGGGTTTCACCATATTGGTCAGGCTGGTCTCAAACTCCAGTCCTCAAGTAATCTGCCTGCCTCGGCCTCCCAAAGTGCTGGGATTACAGGCATGAGCCACCGCGCCTGGCCAATGAACAGGCATTTCAGAACAGAGGGCCTAAGAATGGCCAGTAAACACATGACGAAGTGTTCAATCTTATTAGTAGTCAGGCAAATAAAAAATAAAACCACCATGAGATACCATTTTATATCCACCATATGGGTGAAAATGCTAGATTCTGAGGCTGTAGAGCAAGAGAAGCTTTCAAACTCTGCTGGTAGAAAAGAACAACATGAAGACTAGTGTTGTTTTGTTTTGTTTTGTTTTGTTTTTGTGAGATGGAGTCTTGCTCTGTCACCCAGGCTGGAGTGCAGTGGTGTGATCTTGGCTCACTGCAACCTCCACCTCCCAGGTTCAAACGATTCTTCTGCCTCAGCCTCCTGAGTAGCTGGGACTACAGGCGCACGCCCCCACACCTGGCTAATTTTTGTATTTTTAGTAGAGACAGGGTTTCACCGTGTTGTCCAGGATGGTCTTGATCCCTTGACCTTGTGATCCACCCGCCTCGGCCTCCCAAAGTGCTGAGATTACAGGCATGAGCCACCATGCCTGGCCAGAAGATTTATTTACTACAGTTTCATTCTTAGGTATATACCCTGGAGAAACTCTTAACCTGTGTATAAAAACGTCCATGAAAAATTATGAACAAATGTTCATTAATGTTCATTAATAGAATTGTTATTGTGATTTTTCATCTTCGGGAATAATAGAATACTGAACAGTAGAATGAGTTTGAGGTCCATGTATCAGAATGGACCCAAATATATAATTCTTTATTCATTTAATCAGTATTTATTGAACACCCACTATGTTCCAGGCATTGTTCTAGGGACTTAGTTTCCACAATGAATAAAACAAAAAGAAAAACCTCTGCTTCATGGAGCTTATGCTCTGTGTTGAATTTTTTAAAAAGTAATTTTGAAATAATATAGTTTGATATCATTTATGTATTTGAAGCAGTGGTTCTTGAGCTTTTTGGTCTCTGGACATTTTTATACCTTAAAAAATTATTGCCGGGCACGGTGGCTCACACCTATAATCCCAGCATTTTGGGAGGCTGAGGCAGGCAGATCACGAGGTCAGGAGTTCGAGACCAGCCTGGCCAACCTAGTGAAACCCTATCTCTACTAAAAATACAAAAAATTAGCCGGATGTGGTGGCAGGTGCCTGTAGTCCCAGCTACTACTCAGGAGGCTGAGGCAGGAGAATCTCTTGAACCCAAGAGGCAGAGGTTGCAGTGAACTGAAATCATGCCATTGCACTCCAGTCTGGGTGACAGTGCTAGACCCTGTCTCAAAAAAAAAAAAAGAAGAAAAAAATTATTGAGCATCCCCAAAGAGCTATCAATACTTACCATATTAGAAATTAAAGCTGGCTGCAGTGGTCACATCTATAATCCCACAACTTTGGGAGGCCGAGGCAGGAGGATTGCTTAAGCCCAAGAATTCGAGACCAGCCTAAGCAATATAGTGAGACTCCCATTTCTACAAAAAAATTTTAAAAGTAAAAAAAAAAAATAGCTGGGCATGGTGTCACACGCCTGTAGTCCCAGCTTCTTGGGAAGCTGAGGTGGAAAGGATTGCTTGAGCTCAGGGTTTGAGGCTGCTGTCAGCTGTGTTTGCACCACTGCACTCCAGCCTGGGCAACAAAGCAACGCCCTGTGTGTTAAAAAAATAAAAAAGAAAAATTAAAAATTAAATGGAGGTGATGTCCTTGATATAACAATAAAAATTATTAGTTAAATCTCAACCTTGGGAATGGGTCTTTTTTTGAGATGGATCTTGCTCTGTCACCCAGACTAGAGTGCAGTGGCACAATCTCGGCTCACTGCAACCTCCACCTCCCGGGTTCAAGCGATTCTTCTGCCTCAGCCTCCTCAGTAGCTGGGATTACAGGTACATGCCACCATGCCAGGCTGTTTTTTTTGTTTTTTTGAGATGGAGTCTCGCTCTGTTGCCCAGGCTGGAGTGCAGTGGCACAATCACAGCTCACTGTAGCCACGACCTCCCTGGGCTCAAGTGATCCTCCTGCCTCAGCCTCCCAAGTATCTGGGACCACAGGCACAGTATCTGGGATTACAAGTGTGAGCCACTGCGCCCAGTCAAATGTAACATCATTTTTATTTGAAAGAACAACTGATAGCCAAACTGTGGCTTTACAATTTTCTCCATTTTAACTTTTTTTTTCTTTTTGTTCTTAGAGTCGCATCTTATTCTGTCACCCAGGCTGGAGTGCAGTGGTGCTATCACAGCTCACTGCAGCCTCAACCTCCTGGGCTCAATCAATCCTCTTGTCTCAGCCACCTGAGTAGCTGGGATCATAGGCACGTGCCACTGTGCCTGGTTAATTTTTAAATTTTTATTTCTTGGCCGGGCGCGGTGGCTCACGCTTGTAATCCCAGCACTTTGGGAGGCCGAGGCGGGCGGATCACGAGGTCAGGAGATCGAGACCACGGTGAAACCCCGTCTCTACTAAAAAATACAAAAAATTAGCCGGGCGCGGTGGCGGGCGCCTGTAGTCCCAGCTACTCGGAGGCTGAGGCAGGAGAATGGCGTGAACCCGGGAGGTGGAGCTTGCAGTGAGCCGAGATTGCGCCACTGCACTCCAGCCCGGGCGACAGAGCGAGACTCTGTCTCAAAAAAAAAAAAAAAAAAAAAATTTTATTTCTTAATATTTTTGTAGAGGCAGAGTCTCGCTGTGTTGACCAGACTGGTATCCTGCCCTTAATTGAGCCTTCTGCCTTGGCCTCCCAGTGGATTGGGATTACAGATTACAGGTGTGACCCACTGCACCTGGCCTCAAAGACATTCTTAAGTAAAAGTGTTTTTTTTTTTTTTTTACTTTTATAGCAGGGAGATGAAGCATATCATGACCACATATGTAGTTTGTGCCACTGCCTTGTCATACTATGGAGCCAGAAATTTTACCTACAATTATTTTGCATCATTAGTTTAAATGTCAACACAGGGAAAAAGACAAATAATATCTTGGTATTATTGTGAAGATAATTTTGACTTTGCAGTTCGCTTGAAAGTATCTCAGGAACCCTAGGAGTCTGCAACCCACACTCTGAGAACTGGTGCTTTAACATTTGGTAGGAAAACATTATTTATATATTTTCAGTTATGTTAAATTTGTTGGCTGGGCCTGGTGGCTCATGCCTGTAATCCCAGCACTTTGGGAGGCAGAGGTGGGTAGATCAGCTGAGGTCAGGAGTTTAAGATCAGCCTGGCCAACATGGTGAAAGTCTGTCTCTACTAAAAATACAAAAATTAGCCTGGCATGGTGGCGTGCACCTGTAATCTGAGCTACTTGGGAGGCTGAGGCAGGAGAATTGCTTGAACCTGGGAGGCAGTAGTTGCAGTGAGCTGAGACCGCACCACTGCACTCCAGGGTGAGACTCTGTCTCCAAAAAACACAAAAATAAATAAATGAATAAATAAATAAACAAATAAATTTGGCCAGGTGCAGCGGCTCACGCTTGCAATCCCAGCACTTTGGGAGGCTGACGCAGGTGGATCATGAGGTCAGGATATCGAGAACATCCTGGCTAATGTGGTGAAACTCTGTCTCTACTAAAAATACAAAAAAATTAGCCAGGCGTGGTGGCGTGCACCTGTAGTCCCAGCTACTCGGAGAGGCTGAGGCAGGAGAATGGCATGAACCTGGGAGGCGGAGCTTGCAGTGAGCCGAGATTGCGCCACTGCACTCCAGCCTGGGCGACAGAGCGAGACTCTGTCTCAAAAAAAAAAAAAAAAAAAAAGAACAAATAAATAAAAATACAAAAATTAGCCAGGCATGGCGGCCGGTGCCTATAATTCCAGCTACTCGGGAGGCTGAGGCAGGAGAATCGCTTGAACCTGGAAGGTGGAGGTTGCAGTGAGCCGAGATTGTGCCATTTCACTCCAGCCTAGGTGAGAGAGCAAAACTCCATCTTAAATAAATAAAAAGTAAAAAATAAAAAAAATTTTAAAAAGGGGAGGCATGAATAATCCACCCCTTGTTTAGCACATAATTAAGAAATAACCATAAAAATGGGCAATCAGCAGCCCTGCTCTGTCTATGGTGTAGCTATTCTGTTATTCCTCTGCTTTCTTTTCTTTTTCTTTTTTTTATTTGAGACGGAGTCTCGCTCGGTCGCCCAAGCTGGAGTGCAGTGGTGGCGTGATCTCGGCTCACTGCAAGCTCTGCCTCCCAGGTTCTGGCCATTCTCCTGCCTCAGCCTCCCGAGTAGCTGGGACTACAGGCGCCTGCCGACATGCCCGGCTAATTTTTTGCATTTTTAGTAGAGATGGGGTTTCACCGTGTTAGCCAGGATGGTCTCGATCTCCTGACCTCGTGATCCGCCCACCTTGGCCTCCCAAAGTGCTGGGATTACAAGTGTCAGCCTCCGCGCCCAGCCCATTCCTCTACTTTCTTAATAAACTTGCTCTCACGTTACTCTATGGACTCACCCTGAATTCTCTCTTGCGCAAGATCCAAGAACCCTCTCTTGGGGCCTGGATCTGGACCCCTTTCCCGTAACAATACCATTGAGGCAGAAATTTAAAAGTAAATATGCATTCATTCACTCTAAGAAAAGTAACAGGCAAGGCAAGGTTAAAAGGAAAATAACAAGTTTTCCTCTGCCTAGCAAAGGAAAGTACAGCAAGCTCACTTCAAGGACAGTTATATGATAACACTGTTTGAGAAGCCAAGGCCAAAGGAGTGGGCTCCAGACACCTCCCCTCCAGGGCAAAGTTGAAGGAAAAAAAAGAAAGACAAATTATGTTACTGTTACTCCTTTCCCTGGTTTCTTAAGCATGATTATGTTTTACAAATGTCTGTATTTAGCCAGTTCTTGTTTTTCTTTCAATGCAGCTACAAAGCCACCGGCTACGCAAGGCCGTAAGTTATGCTATACTACAGATTATGTGACCTATCATATGATTAGCTGCCTTTCTTTTACTTTTGTAAGCCAGCTTATAAAAACCCCGCTCTGTCTTTGTTCTAGGCTCAGCTTTTTGGATGTGAGTCCACTGAGCTGGTGCATACCTGAAATAAAAAATCCTCCTGTACTCAGATCGAGACCATCCTGGCGAACACGGTGAAACCCCGTCTCTACTAAAAATACAAAAAATTAGCCGGGTGTGGTGGCACTCGCCTGTAGTCCCAGCTACTCGGGAGGCTGAGGCAGGAGAATTGCTTGAACCCGGGAGGCAGAGGTTGCAGTGAGCCGAGATCGTGCCACTGCACTCCAGCCTAGCGACAGAGCGAGACTCCGTGTCAAAAACAAAACCAAAAAAATCCTCCTGTACTCTCATATCATTCTCTCCGTTCCTCAGTTTGCCCCAACACCATCACACTGGTGATTAGGTTTCAATATATGAATTTTGGGGAACACAAACATTCAGATGATAGCAATAACATAGCAGCAGGTTCTGGTTGGATTAGAAACATGGGGCTGGGTGCAGCGGCTCACGCCTGTAATCTCAGCACTTTGGGAGGTCGAGGAGGGCAGATCACCTGAGGTCAGGAGTTCAAGACCAGCCTGGCCAACATGGTGAAACCCCTTCTCTACTAAAAAATTACAAAAATTAGCTGGGTGTGGTGGCGTGCGCCTGTAATCCCAGCTATTCAGGAGGCTGAGGTTGGAGAATCTCTTGAACTGGGGAGAGGCAGAGGTTTCAGTGAGCTGAGATCATGCCACTGTACTACAACCTGGGAGATGGAGCAAGACTCTGTCTCAAAAAAAGGAAGAAAAAGAAACATGGAACATGGCCATCAGAATTCTAAACAGTAAGTACGTGGAAGGAGTCTCAGGCCATCTTTTTTTTTTTTTTTTTTGAGACAGAGTCTCGCTCTGTCACCCAGGCTGGAGTGCAGTGGCACGATCTTGGCTCATTGCAAGCTCTGCCCCCCGGGTTCACGCCATTCTCCTGCCTCAGCTTCCCGAGTAGCTGGGACTACAGGCACCCACCACCACGCCCAGATGATTTTTTTGTATTTTTAGTAGAGACGGGGTTTCACCGTGTTAGCCAGGATGGTCTCGATCTCCTCACCTCGTGATCCCCCCGCCTCAGCCTCCCAAAGTGCTGGGATTACAGGCGTGAGCCACCGCGCCCGGCCCGAGATGGTGAATTTAATTGATAAATGTGTGTGTTCTGACTCTTCTATTGACTCACCATTTCTCTGTCTCTTTCCCTCTGTAGGGCAGCCCTATTTTCTGAGACACAACAGTACTGAAATTAGGACAGTTGATAACTGCTCAATGGCCTCTAAGTGTTCAAGTGAAAGGAAGAGTCCTGTCTCTCAGTTTCAATCAAAAGCTAGCAATGATTAAGCTTAGTGAGGAAAGCATGCCAACAGCCGAGACAGGCTGGATTTAGGCCAGTTAATAACCCTACAATGGCCTCTCAGTGTTCAAGTGAAAGGAAGTGTCACATGTCTCTTGCTTTAAATCAAAAGCTGGAAATGATTAGGCTTAATTTGGAAGGCATGTCAAAAACTGAGATACCCTGAAAGCTAGGCCTCTTCCACTATGCAGCTAGCCAACTTTTGAATGCAAAGGAAAAGCTTTCGAAGGAAATTAAAAGTGCCACTCCAATGAGTACGTGGATGATAAGAAAGTGAAACAGGCTTATTGCTGATGTGGAGAAAGTTTGAGTGGTCTGGATAGAAGATCAAACCAGCCACAACATTCTCTTAAACCAAAGAGTAGGCCGGGCCTGGTGGCTCACACCTCTAATCCCAGCACTTTGGGAGGCTGAGGCAGGAGGATCACCTGAGGTCAGGAGTTTGAGACCATCCTGGCCAACATGGCAAAACCCCATCTCTACTAAAAATACAAAAAATTAGCCAGGTGCAGTGGTAGGCACCTGTTATCCCAGCAACTCGGGAGGCTGAGGCAGGAGAATTGCTTGAACCCGGGAGGCAGAAGTTGTAGTGAGCCATTGCACTCCAGCCTGGGTGACAGAGCGAGACTCTGTCTCAAAAAAAAAAAAAAAAAAAAAAAGACAAAGACTAACCCAGGGCAAGGCCCTAGACCCTAGCTCTCTTCAATTCTATGAAGACTGAGAGAGATGAGGAAGCTGCAGAAGACAAGCAGAAGCTAGCAGAGGTTGGTTCATGAGGTTTAAGGAAAGAAACTGTCACCATAACATAAAAGTGTAAGGTGAAGCAGCAGGTGATCATGGGGAAGCCACAGCAAGTTATCCAGGTCTAGTTAAGGTCGTTGATGAAGGTGGCTACACCAAACAGTAGAGTTTCAATTAGATGAAACAGCTTTATATCAAAAGAAAATGCCAGGAAGTCTTTCATAGCTAGAGTGGAGAAGTCAATGCCTGGCTTCAAAGTTTCAAAGGACAGGCTAACTCTCTTGTCAGGAGTTGGTGTAGCCCTGGTGAGTTTAAGTTGAAGCCAACTGCTCGTTGATAATTCTGAAAATCTGAAGGCCCTTAAGAATTATGCTACGTCTACTCTGCCTGTGCTCTGTAAGTGGAATGCCAAAGCCTGGATGACAGCACATCTGTTTTCCTTTCAAAATATTACTGCTTGTTGACAATACACTTGGATACCCAAGAGCTCTGATGGTGATGAATGTGGTTTTCTTTTTTTTTTTCTTTTGTTTTTGTTTTTGTTTTTTGAGACAGAGTCTCGCTCTGTCACCCAGGCTGGAGTGCAGTGGCGCAATCTCGGCTCACTGCAAGCTCCGCCTCCCGGGTTCACGCCATTCTCCTGCCTCAGCCTCTCCAAGTAGCTGGGACTACAGGCACCCGCCACAACACCCGGCTAATTTTTTGTATTTTTAGTAGCGACGGGGTTTCACCATGGTCTCGATCTCCTGACCTCGTGATCCGCCCGCCTCAGCCTCCCAAAGTGCTGGGATTACAAGCGTGAGCCACCGCGCCCAGCCTCTTTTGTTTTTGAGATGGAATCTGGCTCTGTCCCCCAGGCCGGAGTGCAATGACGCAATCTTGGCTCACTGCAACCTCCGTTTCCCAGGTTCAAGCAATTCTCCTGCCTCAGCCTCCCAAGTAGCTGGGACTACAAGCACGTGTAATCCCAGCACTTTGGGAGGCCGAGGCGGGTGGATCACTTGAGGTCAGGAGTTCGAGACCAGCCTGGCCAACATGGCGAATCCCAGCTACCCTGAATCTGTTCTCTGCCCGGCAGCCAGGGGGCTCTTACATCACAGATTAAATCGCTTTATTCCACTGATTAAAATCCACCAGTACTAGGGGCCTAGAGGGATATCGAGCTGGGTCTTGGCACATTCCTCCATCTGCAGTTCCTTCCTCCACTGAACTCTTGTTTGTTTGTTTTAAGACAGTTTCGCTCTGTCACCTAGGCTGGAGTGCAGTGGCACGGTCTCAGCTCACTGCAACTTCCACTTCCCAGGTTCGAGCGATTCTCATATCTCAGCCACCCCCCTTCACAGGTTGTAGGTGGACGTACCTTTTTTTTTTTTTTTTTTTTTCTTCAGACAGGGTCTTGCTCTGCCCTAGGCTAGAGTGCAGTGGTGCCATCTTGGCTCACTGCAGCCTTGAACTCCTGGGCTCAAGTGATCCTCTCTCCTCAGCCTCCTGAGTAGCTGAGACTACAGGTATGTAGCACCATGACCAGCTAATTTTTTAAAAATAGAGATGAGGTCTTGCTATGTTCCCCAGGCTGGTCTCAAACTTCTGGGCTCAAGTGATCCTCCCACCTCAGCCTCCCAAAGTGTTGAGATTACAGGCATGAGCCACCATGCCTGGCCTTCCGTATACATTTTAGAATCAATGTATGAGTCACCCCATCCCCCGACCTCTTGCCCAAATCCCTTGGGATTCTGGTTGAAATCCTAATGACTTTACAGATTACTATGGAGATGACTATTTTATTTTATTTTATTATTTTATTTTTGAGATGGAGTTTCACTCTTGTCGCCCAGGCTGGAGTTCAGTGGCACAATCTCGGTTCACTGCAACCTCCGCCTCTTGGGTTCAAACGATTCCCCTGCCTTAGCCTCCTGAGTAGCTGGGATTACAGGCGCCCACCACCACACCCAGCTAATTTTTGCATTTTTAGTAGAGACAGGGTTTCACCATATTGGCCAGGCTGATCTCGAACTCCTGACCTCGGGTGATCCACCCACCTCGGGCGATCCACCCACCTCGGGCTCCCAAAGCAGTAGGATTACAGGCATGAGCCACTGCACCTGGTCACGACTGACATTTTATTTTTATTTATTTATTTATTTATTTTTGACATAGTGTCTCTGTTGCCCAGGCTGGAGTGCAGTGGTGCGATCTCGGCTCACTGCAACCTCTGGGTTCAAGCAATTCTCCTGCCTCAGCCACCTGAGTAGCTGGGATTACATGCATGCGCCACCACGCCTGGCTAATTTTCGTATTTTTAGTAGAGATGGGGTTTCACCATGTTGGTCAGGCTGGTCTCGAATTCCTGACCTCAGGTGATCCACCATCTCGGCCTCCCAAAGTGCTGGGATTACAGGCGTGAGCCACCGCGTCTGGCCTGTTTATTTATTTTTTTGAGACAGAGTCTCACTCTGTTGGCCAGGCTGGAGTGCAGTGGCATAATCTTGGCTCACTGCAACCTCCACCTCCTGGGCTCAAGCAATTCTCCTGCCTCAGCCTCCTGAGTAGCTGGGATGACAGGCGTGTGGCACCACACCTGGCTAATTTTTGTATTTTTAGTAGAGACAGGGTTTTGCCTTGTTGGCCAGGCTGGTCTCAAACTCCTGACCTCAGGTGATCCACCCGCCTTGGCTCCCAAAGTCCTGGGATTACAGGCGTGAGCCAATGCGCCTGGCCACAACTGACATTTTAAAGACATGTCAGGCCATCCATGAATTGGTGATGTCTCTCCATTTATTCAGGACTTCTTTTATGTTCTTTAATAGAAAAGAGGTGGCCGGGTGTGGTGGCTCATGCCTGTAATCCCAGCACTTTGGGAGGCTGAGGTGGGCGGATCACCTGAGGTCGAGAGGTGGAGACCAGCCTGACCAACATGGAGAAACTCCGTCTCTACTAAAAATACAAAAATTAGCTGGGTGTGGTGGCGCATGCCTGTAATTCCAGCTACTTGGGAGGCTGAGGCAGGAGAATCGCTTGAACCCGGGAGGCAGATGTTGTGGTGAGCTGAGATCGCGCCATTGCACTCCAGCCTGGGTGATAAAAGTGAAACTCCATCTCAAAAAAAAAAAAAAAAAAGGAAGAAGGTTTTGTGCACTATTTGTTCAAGTAATTA
Organism: Symphalangus syndactylus; assembly: GCF_028878055.3. Taxonomy (NCBI): domain Eukaryota; kingdom Metazoa; phylum Chordata; class Mammalia; order Primates; family Hylobatidae; genus Symphalangus; species Symphalangus syndactylus. Next base: position 20,457,692 of record NC_072440.2, read on the forward strand.
GAGGGGGAAGAGTATGCTACAATTCACAAATGACACCTTTTTATAGATCCCCTCTCCTCAGAGTCCTATTATCTATATTTTGCAGGAAAGGGAACTGAGGCTGAGAAGGGTGAAGGAACCTCCGCAAGGATACACAGTAGTGACAGGGCTGAGACTAGGTCCCCCAGCCCAGCCCCTGGGATGCATGTGTCTTGCATACTGGGAACAACCCACCTTGCCCCTCGGCCCAGTAAAGGCCTAAGTGGACAGATCTGTCGCCATTCTATCTCCCCCTGACAAAGCTAGGCAGGGAACATACCGGGGGCCGGCCCACAGTTAATCACCTTATTTTAAGCTCTGCACGAAGAGAGACATGGCACAGATAAACAGAAGAATGATGAGGAGACAGGTCGCCTTGAGCTGCTGTGCGAGGGCCTTCTTGGATGAAGACTTCAAGGTCATCTTGCTTGTCCTACTGCTCCGGAACCTGGTGCTAAGGGATATGTTGGTGGCCCCATAGCCACAGCCTTCTTCTCCCTCGCTGGCATCCTTGACCCCAACCACTATGAACAGGCTCATGAAGGCTGGTGAGAGCCTACTCATGGTGGCCGGGTCAGGTCCGGGGAAGCGCTGGCTGAAAGGGATGGTGGTTGCTGGGAGGATAGTGGTGACTGCATCCAGGTCTGTGGAGGCTGCCCAGCACAGCCTGGCCCTCTCCAGGGGTTGCAGGCCACAGCCCCACACGGCCTGGGCCACCCATCCCACGGCCACCCACAGCCTGTCCAGGCAGCAGGCCAGCAGGGACATGGCCATGTGCTGTAGCACGGCCTGCAGCAGCAGCTCCAACACCTTGCTGTTATCGTGGCGGAAGCCCACCGGGCTGTAGTAGGCCCAATGGGCCACGGAGAACACGGCTGGGCCGGCCTCCCACCGCAGGTGTTGCCGGAGATGCGAGGTGCAGCGGCAGGCTCCATGGATCAGGGTGGGGAACAGCTGTAGGTTCCAGATCTGCACAACAGTCAGCTGCTGCCACAAGGCCCGCTGGACAGGCAGCATCACCTCCATGCACAGTCTCCGGGACAGGATGAGGATGAGACCCCCAGCCACTGGCAGGCTGCTGCACCACAGGACGCAGATGCCCAGCATGGAGACCGAGAGCCAGTGGGAGGTTGGATTTGCCATCTCCGCCTGCAGCCCCAGCAGGGATGCATACAAGTTCACCAGGCCTAGGCCACACAGCAGCAGGAGTGGGAGCAGGACCTGCCAGACCTCCCTACCCAGCCCGCTCCCATTCTGTGGGGCATTTCCCCCACAGCTCCCTGTGGAGAAGCACAGCAAGGGGCCTTCACGACCCAAAGGCTGTGTGCCCAGGCTCCTGCCCAGGGACATGAGGCTGCATTCATGCCCCAAGCTCATATTAGCTGACCCTCTGGACCAAACATTCTGTCATCTGGGCAGGGTAGTTTTGCAACAATCAATGACAGCACAAAAGATCAGGATATGAACTTATGTCCAAGAGAGGGCATAACTGCTTTGCCCATAATGGGCAAGGCAGGCAGCCATTGAGAATGCAGCTGTAGGCCAGGCACAGTGGCTCATGCCCGTAAACCCAGCACTTTGGGAGGCAGAGGCGGGTGGATCACCTGATGTCAGGAGTTTGAGACTAGCCTGGCCAACATGGCAAAACCCCATCTCTACTAAAAGTACAAAAATTAGTCAGGCGTGGTGGCGGGTGTCTGTAATCCCAGCTTCTCGGGAGGCTGAGACAGGAGAATCGCTTGAATCTGGGAGGCAGAGGTTGCAGTGAGCTGAGATCGCGCCATTGCACTCCAGCCTGGGCAACAAGAGCAAAACCCTGTCTCAAAAAATAATAGTAAGTCAGGCGCAGTGGCTCATGCCTGTAATCTCAGCACTTTGGGAGGCCGAGGCGGGCAGATCACTTGAGGTCAGGAGATCGAGACCAGCCTATCCAACATAGCGAAACCTAGTCTCTACTAAAAATACAAAAATTAGCTGAGCGTGGTGGTGGGCCCCTGTAATCCCAACTACTCGGGAGGCTGAGGCAGGAGAATCGCTTGAAAACGGGAGGCGGAGGTTGCAGTGAGCTGAGATTGCGCCGTTGCACTCTAGCCTGGGCAACAAGAGCAAAACTCTGTCTCAAAAATAAAGAAAGAAAGAAAATGCAGCTGTAATGTCCTCGTTTGGTTCCACTATTTTCATGCCCTCATCTGACAAATGCGACTCAGCATCTTCTGTATGCTAGGCTCTGCCTGGAGGCAGAGCACATGGGGAGGAGACACATGCTTTGCCAACATGAAGCCTCCAGGCTAGTGGGGGAACACAGAGCTTTAAACACCATCAAGGCAAAACTGTCGTCCCACCCAACTCCTCTCTTGCCCTCCTGCTTCCTCCATTCTCCTCCTCCTCAAGTCCTCCTAATCTCCCACAAAAGTTAGAGTACACCTTGGGTTTTACCTGGCAGCAGAGACCATCTGCCCTTTAGGTATGTGAGCAAAACCTTGGAGTCTTTGCTGCTGCTTACTACAAGTTCCGTTTTGGAAAAAAAAAATCGGTAGGAGTCTCTTTGTAAATAAAGTTAACCCATTTCTTTTCAGACTCTGGATTTGATTTTTGCATTAAACTGGCAATCAGTGATCATATCATTTAACCCGCTCACTTTGGCCTCTTGTAAACAGCTCACACGGATCAGCATGTCGCCGTGAGTTCTTTGGCCTGCACTAAGCATACACGGCCATTGTGTGTTCACTGTGGGCTGATGTTCCAGGCATCATCGGCTGTACCACCCTGGACCCTTGAGGAGGACCCCTGGGGAAAAATGTCTTTCAAGCCTTATTTCAGGAACAGCAGACTCTTTCTGGCCACTGGTTTGCTTTTATCATGTGGATATTGTGAACCATGTTTAGCCATATTCATCTTTTTTATTTGGCTACACAGAAACTCCAAACCAAATGAGAGGACCACCTCTGGCACAAATACAGAGATCCATAATGTGTATTTTAGACGTGATCCCACTTCCGGCTTCCTCTTATATCCCTCCATCATGCCCTTACTTTTTTTTTTTTTTTTTTTTAAGACGGCGTCTCGCTCTGTCACCCAGGCTGGAGTGCAGTGGCCCAATCTTGGCTCACTGCAACCTCCGCCTCCCGGGTTCAAGCGATTCTCCTGCCTCAGCCTCCTGAGTTAGCTGGGATTACAGGTGTGCACCACTACGCCCGGCTAATTTTTGTATTTTTGGTAGAGACGGGGTTTCACCATGTTGGTTAGTCTGGTCTCAAACTCCTGACCTCATGATCCACCCGCCTTGGCCTCCCAAAATGCTGGGATTACAGGTGTGAGCCACCGCGTCTGGCCATGTCCTTACTTTTACCTCGATGAATTGCATATGTCTTGGTATGTAGCCTTACATCTGTACTTGAAAGGAGGAAGGATATAGTTAACCCCATAAATGAATCCATCCCTACACATATAAATCAAACTCTGCCTTCTAAAATAACACCACATACCCAATATCCAAAATGGACATCCTGATTCCCATACTTGCTGCTTTCTGTCCCACCCACCCTGACTCATACAAATAGTTTCCAGAGCCTGTCCATTCTTAACATCTGATTCATCCCCTTTCCTTCCTTCCTTCTTTCCTTCCTTTCTTTCTCTCCCTTTTCTCCCTTCCGTCCTTCCTCCCTCACTCCCTCTTTCTTTCTTTCCTTCTTTCTCTCTCTCTCCCTCTTTCTCTCTCCCTTCCCTTCCTTCCCTTCTTCCCTCTCTCTCCCTCTTTCTGTCTCCCTTCCCTTCCTTCCTTTCTTCCCTCTCTCTCCCTTTCCTCCTCTTCCTCCTCCTCCTCCTCCTCCTTTCTTCTTCTTCTCCCCCCCCTTTTTTTGAGACAGAGTCTTGCTCTGTTGCCCAGGCTGGAGTGCAGTGGTGTGATCTCAGGTCACTGCAACCTCCACCTCCCAGGTTCAAGTGATTCTTGTGCCTCGGCCTCCCAAGTAGTTGGGATTATATGCCTGCACCACCACGCCTGGCTAATTTTTGCATTTTTAGTAGAGATAGGGTTTCGCCATGTTGGCCGGGTTAGTCTTGAACTCCTGAGCTCTGTGATCCGCCCACCTCAGCCTCCCAAAGTGCTGGGATTACAGGCGTGAGCCACCGCACCTGGCCACTCACCCCTTTCTTCTGTATATTCACCTTCAGTGCCCTTTGCCAGGTGCCTATGTTGGTGGCTTATGCAGAACAGTGAAAACTCCTTCCATCCTCTCCTAATCCAGCTGGCCCCTTAAAGTCACCCTTCTAAAATGCACAGGTGCTGATCTGGCATGCTGGCTCACACTCGTAATCCTAGCACTTTGGGAGGCCAAGGCAGGAGGATCATTTGAGCCCAGGAGTTGGAGACCAGCCTGGACAACATAGCAAGAGCCTGTCTTATTATACAAATAAAAATAAGTGCACAGGTGTTCATAGGCTTTCAATGCATTCCACTGGCCTCAGGATGATGTTTTCCAGCTGGAAACTTTAGGTCTGAACTCTACCTATCTTCCTAAACTGGCCTCCTGCCACTGTCTTCTAGTCTGGCTGTGCCAAATCACAGCTAGTTCTGCAGGCCACTGTCTTTTATCCTTTCTGCCTTTGCACACATTGTTCCTACTGCCTGGAGAGCTGCTCTTTTTGCTTGACAAATAAAAATCCTTTGAAGCCTGGTTCAAATGACATCTCTGTGGTTGAGGCTTCCCTGATGACCCTGCCCATAAATTGGGAAATTCACCAGTTCTTTTTGCACAGGCCTCTGTTTCATAGCTATGATGTAGGTAGACTGATCTCTTCCAGGGCAGGGGTCCCAACCCCACCTCTGTTTTATTCCATGTTGCAGAGCCCTGCACGGGGCTAGGCAAAGTAGGCTCAGTACATATTTGTTGAATGAATGAATGAATTCCTCATTTGACAGATAAGGAAACTGAGGCCTAACCCAATGTTGTGCTGAATCCCTATTTTTATTTTTTATTTATTTTTATTTATTTATTTTTGAGACGGAGTTTCACTCTTGTTGCCAAGGCTGGAGTGCAATGATGCGATCTTGGCTCACTGCAACCTCTGCCTCCTGGGTTCAAGCGATTCTCCTGCCTCAGCCTCCTGAGTAGCTGGGATTATGGGCATGTACCACCACGCCCGGCTAATTTTGTATTTTTAGTAGAGACAGGGTTTCTCCATGTTGGTCAGGTTGGTCTCGAACTCCCGACCTCAGGTGATCCGCCTGCCTCAGCACTTTGGAAGGCTGAGGGAGGAGAATTGCTTGAATCCGGGAGGCAGAGGTTGCAGTGAGCCAAGATCGTGCCACTGTGCTCCAGCCTGGGTGACCAATCAGGATTCTGTCTCAAAAAAAAAAAAAAAAAACAACGCCAGGCGTGGGGGCTCATGCCTGTAATCCCAGCACTTTGGGAGGCCAAGGTGGGTGGATCACCTGAGGTCAGGAGTTCGAGACCAGCCTGGCCAACATGGCAAAACCCCATGTTGGGTAGCTGGGACTACAGGCGTGCAGCCACCACAACCCGCTAATTTTTGTATTTTTAGTAGAGACGGGGTTTCACTGTGCTGGCCAGGCTGATCTCAAGTTCCTGACCTCCGGTGATCCACCCTCCTCGGCCTCCCAAAGTGATGGGATTACAGGCGTGAGCCACCGCGCCTGGCCTGTATTCTGAAATTTTAAAAACCTTCTTAAATTATTTGGCAGCAAAAAGTAAACTGATGCATTTTTTTAGCAGCAAAGTCAGCCTTGAACTGATGTGAGTCTATTTATATTTGTCCCACTCCATGTGAATATTCATGTTTCCTTACGGAATATTGTTTTTCTTTAAAAAGTACTGAATTACATAATATACAGTATGTGCACCATATTACCTTTCTAAAACTCAAGAAATGCTGAATTTTGAAACATATGTGGCCCCCAGGATTTCTAATAATGGATTGAAGATCTATCAGTTATGTCCTTTGGGAATGGTGTGAGGATTAAGCGGGATAATTTTTTGTTTTTTTGAGACGGAGTCTCACTCTGTCGCCCAGGCTGGATTGCACTGGCGCAATCTCAGCTCACTGCAAACTCCGTCTCCCGAGTTCAAACGATTCTCCCGCCTCAGCCTCCCAAGTGGCTGGGATTACAGACACACATCATCGTGCCTGGCTAATTTTTGTATTTTTAATAGAGACGGGGTTTCGCCATGTTGCCCAGGCTGGTTTCGAACTCCTGACGTCAGGTGATCCGCCCGTCTCGGCCTCCCAAAGTGTTGGGATTACAGGCGTAAGCCACCGCGCCCGGAAGAGAGAATGCTTTTTAAACGACGGTGGGAGCAAAGGCCAGGCCCAGAATTAAAGAAGATGACAGGGTTGGACGGAGGAAGCAGGTGATATGAGAGCGTGTGCTCTGGCGCAGCCATGAGGCCGAAGTAGACGGTTAGGGGAGCGTCTTTGGCGGCCGCTGAAGTTGATGCTTAATTCCGAGGAAACGAGGCGCCCATGGAAAGTAACGAGATACTTGATTCTTAGAAAGATTTGTAGGGGGCCGGGCACGGTGGCTCACACCTGTAATCCCAGCACTTTGGGAGGCCGAGGCGGGCGGATCACGAGATCAGGAGTTCAAGACCAGCCTGGCCAATATGGTGAAACCCCATCTGTACTAAAAACACACACACACACACACACAAAATTAGCCGGGCACGGTGGCGCATTCCTGTAATCCCAGCTACTCGGGAGGCTGAGGCAGGAGAACTGCTTGAGCTGGGAACCGGGAGGCGGAGCTTGCAGTGAGCCGAGATCGCGCCACTGCACTCCAGCCTGGGCGACAGAGTGAGACTCTGTCTCAAAAAAAAGATTTGTAGGGGACGAGCCTGGAGGCAGGGAATCGGTCAGGATCCGAGTCACCCTGGAGCCCAGGCAGAGATCAGCGAAAGCCCTCGCTGATCCAGAGGTCTGGAAGGCGTGAGGCTCCGGGAGGCTGGGCAGCTGGACTCGGCATGACCCGAGGTCGTGAGGCCGTTCCGCAGGCTTGGGACGCTCCTGAGACCCTCAGAATCAAGCGCGGGCCACTGCGTTAACATGGGAGAAATGACAGAGATAGGGCTTGAAGGAGGGATGCCTGAGATCCAAGGTATTAAAGGTAAGTTGGTGTCGCGGCAAAACCAGCGTGGGTGCCAGGAAACGAGAGTTTCAGTCTTTCTTCGCTAATTCCAGACATAGCTGCATATCACAGGAGGAAAAGCGACGCAGCCATTTTTCTTCGTTATTATCAAATTTGGCTGCTGCCGGACGCCGTAGACTTGTGGCACATCAACCCTTAGCCCACGTCTCCGCGGCTTTTCACTAAGTTTGAACCCGACCCCTCGCCGTAGAGCGCCTAACTTCTGTCTCCGAAGCTGACGTCCACCTCTGAACGGAAGCTAGGAGCGGAAGAGCGGGCGCGGAAATGGCGCTCGGTACGCCTCCCCCGACCCGACGTCTGCCGCGGGGGCGCGCTCGCACGCCGGAAGGGGCGGGGCCAGATTTGGCTTTATATAGCGGGCACCGAAGGCCGACCGGCCTCTACCGGCGGGATTTGATGGCGTGATGGTACGTGTTGTAATGGCGGCTGTTTCATTGTCACCGGCGTCGGCACGGCTGAATCCGCGACGCATCGCCGCCATCCCGTCTTGGCCGGCGCCGGGGGCTTGCTCTAGGGGCACGGGCGACCCAGCGGGGACTTCAGTCTGGCCTATTTTCTGGAAAGTCGAGAGGCTTGTGGAGAAGAGCGCTTGGAGGACTGGCCTTGGGCCTGCGGGTCGGCCGGAGAGAGGCCGTAAGGGTGGGAGCAGACTCGGAGGCCCGGCATTTTTAAAGCCCTGAGTCATTTCTGAGTTTTGATCTCACCAATTCTATCATTAATTGGTATTACGGCCCATAAGTTGCTTGTCTGGGTAGAAGGACCTTGGATGGGGGTTCTCGGCGCCGTTCTGATTGGGAGGTAAAGAAGCTTGGGGGAGGGGAGTGTTGCGGAGTCCTCCTGAATATCTGGGACCGCTGGTGCACTCCGAAGGCCTCTGGAGCTCCCAGAAACCACAGATGATGAACTTATTGACGGGCGGACAGAAACTGTGTGCTGATTGTCATGTTCTGATTTGGCTCTGCCGAGTTCTCTGGCCTACGTGTATCCGTGTAATTCGTGTCTGGGCGCCGGAGGCAGCCCATAGCGTAGCATTGCTACCTGCTACCCAGCGTTTGTCCCAGGAGTCCCTTTCTTTAGCGGTCAAAACCTTGCTAATTGGCACATAAACTGTTAAGCAGTTTTTAGTGCCACTACTTAGTGTATTTTTGTGTAGTGTTAGAGAAAAAAATGGATGGCTCGTTTTCTTACAGGTTGAGAGGATTTGAAATAAGATTCAGCTTAAATTTTGTCGAATACAAAAGCATTCTTGACATGTGCGAGCCTGGAAGAGATAATGACTTTTTACTTGGCTTGTTGGGTGTCTGGTCAGGATTCAGTATTGCTGAGATTTGGAACTTAGGCCCCTGGGAACTAGAGAAGGGGGCACTGCTTTGATATGGGTGCTGACGGTGATTTTTTTCCCCTCTAGTCTCACAGAAAGTTTTCCGCTCCCAGACATGGGTCCCTCGGCTTCCTGCCTCGGAAGCGCAGCAGCAGGCATCGTGGGAAGGTGAAGAGCTTCCCTAAGGATGACCCGTCCAAGCCGGTCCACCTCACAGCCTTCTTGGGATACAAGGCTGGCATGACTCACATCGTGCGGGAAGTCGACAGGCCAGGATCCAGTATGTACAGGCATCCTAAAAGTTGGAGGAATAGGAGTGGAGGAGGAGGGAAACTGTAGAGATGGAGTCAAGCTGCTAGCAGAGGGCAGACTTGTTTTTAAGCAGGAGTTACAGATTGTCAGAACTGCTGTGACAGCAGAACGGGAATGCTCAACTTCAAGACTAATGTTCCAAGGCTACAGATGGCCAGCACTGTTTGCTTTAGGTGCGGTGTGGGGTATTGGTTTCAGAGCATAGTAAATTTGCCAGGAGCCTTAGCAAAGAGAAGTAACACTAGTGTTGGGGGTTGGAGCTGCTGAGGCTGGCATAAGAACTGCCTCATGTTTTGCTTGTTCACGTGAGTTTCACCTGAAAGCTTGAATAATGGCCACTTACCTGTGTGTGTTCTAACAGCACTGGTTGCTGAGCTATGGAGACATTAATGTTAGGCAGTTGATATTGACTAATCTTTGAGCTCAGAGCTATTTCTGTGTCCCAGTTATATTTAGGACACTGAATTTTCCAGATAAATAGCATTCTTGTCTGCCTCCAGAGGTTTCTGTAGAAGAGAATTGAAGCTGGACAGGTATTTGGCTGTCTAGGGTCCTGATATTTTTTGTTTAAAGAACATAAATGTGCTTTGAATGAGAAATAGGTAGTAAGGACAGCCCTGTGAGTCCATGCTGCAGGTGTGGGGCCCAGTTGCCCTTCCGGCCTAAATGGGCACTTTGCATTTTTCTAGAAAACATTACACCCCTTGCTTGGGCTCCTGCCAAGTCTGACTACTGCTTTTTTTTGCAGAGGTGAACAAGAAGGAGGTGGTGGAGGCTGTGACCATTGTGGAGACGCCACCCATGGTGGTTGTGGGCATTGTGGGCTACGTGGAAACCCCTCGAGGCCTCCGGACCTTCAAGACTGTCTTCGCTGAGCACATCAGTGATGAATGCAAGAGGCGTTTCTATAAGAATTGGTAAGGGAGGAGGCCATGTAGTTCCTAGCTTGGGAGCTGGAGAGCAGGGGGCAGCGTGTGTGTGGTTTCTCAGCTCTGTAGCAGGCAGGGAGCTGCTGTCTCGGGTTTAGTTTGCCTCTTGAACAGAAAAATACCTGGGATCAGACTTGGCCAGCCATCTGGTTTCAGCCGGAAGCTAACACCCTTATTCTGAGTCCAGGCTAGTGGATGGTGGCTGAGGACCCAGTTGGTTGAGGAGTCCAACTAGAAACCAGGAGAGGTAGCAGGATAATTCCACCCCTATAGGGGTGGCAAGGGCCTCTGGCCCTGGGTGGAATATCCCATTTCCTCCATCACTGAGTGGGTGCTCCCCCAAGGCAGAAAGGTTGCTTCCTCCCGGAGCAAGAATTTTGTTAGAATGCGTGTAACTTACATTAACCTTGTGGACCTCTGCTCAGCTCCGCTCGGCTCTGCCCGATGAGCTCCATCCAGGCTCCGCTTGCCGGTGGAAAAGGCTCCTTAGAAGCCGGCAATGAGCCCCATCCCCCCGTGGTGCCAGTGTGCCTTCCGCTCACCCCTCGGACGGGTGATGAAGGCCTGCACCCGGTCCCCTCCCCAACTCTGCTCTGCTCCTGAAGGCATAAATCTAAGAAGAAGGCCTTTACCAAGTACTGCAAGAAATGGCAGGATGAGGATGGCAAGAAGCAGCTGGAGAAGGACTTCAGCAGCATGAAGAAATATTGCCAAGTCATCCGTGTCATTGCCCACACCCAGGTGAGCGCAGTGCCCCAGGGTGGCTTGGCCTGCCACTTAGAAGTGACCTATGTGATCATGGGGGTCCCGTGCCCGCATGCTTGTGGGTAGGCTTCTCCCTTGCCAGCAGAGGGCACTGTGTCCTTACTGGCCCTTAGCAAGGGAACCATTCCCCTTTCAAATTCAACTGGCTGACCCAACTGGTGACTCACCTGTAACACTGAAATGCCTGCCTGAAAGTCGGCTGTGAGGTACTGTACTGGCTGCTCTCCGGGAAACCTAGTTGGTGAGCTGAGCAGGCTCTTTATTGACTTGGTTAGAGTGGGTGCCTCTTGCTGTCCTGTTGGTTATCCTGGCTGATCTCAAGTGCTGAGTACAACCCCACGTGGTGAGGGCCACAGATGAGAGTGAATGTCCACCATTGAAATTTTGTCAGGACATTGCTAGGCTGTCCTTGAGTGAAAGCTTTATGCTTAAATGCATTTTTTTTTTTTTTAGAGACGGAATTTCGCTCTTGTTGCCCAGGCTAGAGTGCAGTAGCCCTGTCTCAGCTCACCGCAACCTCCGCTTTCTAGGTTCAAGCTATTCTCCTGCCTCAGCCTCCTGAGTAGCTGGGATTACAGGCACGCGCCACCACGCCCTACTAATTTTGTATTTTTAGTAGAGATGGGGTTTCTCCATGTTGGTCAGGCTGGTTTTGAACTCCTGACCTCAGGTGATCTGCCTGCCTCGGCCTCCCAAAGTGCTGGGATTACAGGCGTGAGCCACTGCGCCCGGTGATGCATTTTCTTACTTAGAGCTTGTGCTCTCTTAAAAGCAGGCTTGTCACTAGGGCAAGTGTAGGTGGCTGAGGTAAAACCACTGCAATACTCCAAAAGGAACTGACCCAAAGGACAGCCATAGGAACATTGGGCTGGTAGGTGCTGGGATCTGGTTGTTTGCCTGTGGTGTGGGCCTTGTCCACTCATCCTGACAGTAACTCAGGCACCAGTATCCAAAGTTAAGTTGTTGCTGTTGGCAAAAATGAAAGTTCCTTCCTCTTGGTGAGGTTCAGTGACTTGTTCAGAGTTACTGGCTTTTTGCCATGTGCTTGACATCAATCAGGCCGCATGGAGCTGCAGTTCCTCTACTGTGGGAGGAGCGCTGGCAGCTGGAGCTGAGCTGTGTCTACCCCCTCCTAGATGCGCCTGCTCCCTCTGCGCCAGAAGAAGGCCCACCTGATGGAGATCCAGGTGAACGGAGGCACTGTGGCAGAGAAGCTGGACTGGGCCCGCGAGAGGCTCGAGCAGCAGGTACCTGTGAACCAAGTGTTTGGACAGGATGAGATGATCGACGTCATCGGGGTGACCAAGGGCAAAGGCTACAAAGGTGAGCTTTGCAGTGGCTTGAGTTGCTGTGCAAACCTTGGGGAGAAGTGGTTTCAAGCCTAGCTGTTCGGTGATGAGGCTCAGAGTGAGCGCTGGGCACAGTGCCCGAATCAGACAGTGTGGAACCATTCTCTACTGCCTTCCTTCTGAGAACAGCTTTGTGGTCAGAAGTGGCTGGGGTAGCAGAGGGCCAGGGGACAACTTCTTAACATGTTCCTGGACCCTTTGCTCTTCGTAGCCTACTGATAACTGCAAAGGGGAGCTTGGAATTATGTCAGTCCCTGTGGATGGGGGAGCTTAAACTAATGGATGCCTTAAAAAGCATCCATTCAGAATTGAGTTCAGGGTTACACCCCCAGAGCCTATCCAGCTTGACAGGGGAGACCTGTGGGTAATGCACATGAAATAATCTTACCACTCCCTCAGATGACCCAGCCATGGTTGGTAATTGTTGAGTGGCAGGAAGGGGTCAGTGGGAGGTGCTGGGCACTGAGGTGCGATAATGTGTATCCATTCCAGGGGTCACCAGTCGTTGGCACACCAAGAAGCTGCCCCGCAAGACCCACCGAGGCCTGCGCAAGGTGGCCTGTATTGGGGCGTGGCATCCTGCTCGGGTAGCCTTCTCTGTGGCACGCGCTGGGCAGAAAGGTTACCATCACCGCACCGAGATCAACAAGAAGGTGAGGTTCTGAGAGTGGCTCCCTGGGGGTGGGAAGATGACCCCATGATGGGGAGTGGGGTTTCTGTGCCTGTCGGTGCTGCTTCATTGACTGTAGCTTGTGCATCATGTGGACATCAGTGGCTTGCTTCTCATGGGTCTGTTCTGGCCCATCTTGATTTGTAAGGTGCCATCCTGTAAAGTGGCTGTGGTGCGGCTGACTTGGTGTGGCTGGGGATACTAGCCTTATTGGTCCCAGATGCCACTACCAGGGGGGTGACAGGCCTCCTGTGTTGTACAGCAGGATCTTTAGTTTTAGTCCAGCCACCTTACAGAAAGGAACCTGGAGGGCCAGCCACCTTTTTGCTCTGACCTTGGGATACGCTGTGGCTGGGACTGAGGCCTCAGCTGCCTTCCTAGAGTGCTTTGCAGGTCAGCACACCGGCACGTCTGGGTTATTTGTCCCTAATGCCCCAGCCTTACACCCTTCTTGTTCATTCAGATCTATAAGATTGGCCAGGGCTACCTTATCAAGGACGGCAAGCTGATCAAGAACAATGCCTCCACTGACTATGACCTGTCTGACAAGAGCATCAACCCTCTGGTAAGTAATGGGTGTTCTGCTCTGTGAGGCGCCACCCCAGGCCTCGTGCTTTTGGGGATAGGCTGCTTCCTAGGAGCTGCTAGCAGGATCGTTAACTGAAGCCAGCACAGCACCTAGCTGTGTCCCTTGTAAGTGGCATGTTGTCATTTGAGTCCACTCGTTGGGGTTGGCTGGTGAGAAGTGGGGTCTCAGGCTCAGCTGTTCAGTGATGAGGCCTGGAATGTGCGCTGGGCACAGCGCCCGAGACAGACTGCGGAACCGTTCCTTGTTGCCTTCCTTCTGAGAACAGCCCTGTGGTCAGGGAGGGCCTGAACCTGGAGGGGTCATCTGCACAAAATCCCCTCCTGGGCCTGTGCTGATCCGATGCCCTTGTTTTCCAGGGTGGCTTTGTCCACTATGGTGAAGTGACCAATGACTTTGTCATGCTGAAAGGCTGTGTGGTGGGAACCAAGAAGCGGGTGCTCACCCTTCGCAAGGTGAGGCAGGTCCTGCTTTGTCATGGGGGGGCTCTTGTAGAGGGAGGATCCAAGGCCACAGACGCTGGTGGCCCTGTGGTGGGAGAGGAGAGGAAGGAGAGGGTGTTGGCAGTCCTTTCACACTGGCTTTGAAGTCCTGGGATGAGGAAATTCCCAGGCTGGCCTTGCTGGGCTGTTTGCTGCTTTGAGTGTGTCCTCATCTGCCGGGTGGTGGGGGAGGCTGAATTGATCGTGTGCCTTCCCAGATGCAGGGGCGCTGTGAACCAAGTGCTGAGGAAAGCCTGGCTCCTCATAATCCTAAATCCCTTCCCCTCTTGGCCCACAGTCCTTGCTGGTGCAGACGAAGCGGCGGGCTCTGGAGAAGATTGACCTTAAATTCATTGACACCACCTCCAAGTTTGGCCATGGCCGCTTCCAGACCATGGAGGAGAAGAAAGCATTCATGGTGAGCACCTCTGCCTGCCCACCTTGCTGGGTGCGGTGGCTTGGCCAGCCGCTTGCCTTTGGCTCCAGCCGGGGTAGGGGTGGTCTTGATGCCTTAGGCTTCTCTTGTGGTTGTGGAGACTGGCCCAGAGTCTTGGTCCCCTCTAGAGTGGGCATCTGCTGTCACCTGCCATCTTCTACCTCTGACCACTGCCTCTCTCCTCACAGGGACCACTCAAGAAAGACCGAATTGCAAAGGAAGAAGGAGCTTAATGCCAGGAACAGATTTTGCAGTTGGTGGAGTCTCAATAAAAGTTATTTTCCACTGACATCTTGCCTCTTTCTTCAGGAGAGAGGCGGGGACTGGGGAGGCAGATGGGGGCCCTTGAGGTGCCTTGTGCTCCCCAAGGCCACTGCCCTCCTTTCTGTAGTTTCGCTGGGTTTGCCTTCTGGCCTCCCACTCTGTCCCCCACCCTCAGTCCCTGGAGGGAGGTAAAAGCTGGGCCTGGTTCTGCCGCTGAGCTGTAGAAATCCAGCTTGGAGCAGTGGGCATTGTGCAAATGTTTGTCACCAGGGTGAGGCAGCTGGGTTTCTGCTGTTTGCACAGCTTGGGTGATGCCAGTGCTGTGGAGACAGGGAAGGAGACAAGGAGGCCTGGATGTTCCCTGGCGCCTTTGATGCTGATGTGCAGGCAGACCCTGGGGTCTGTTACTTGTTTAAAAAGTTCATTTGGTTTTAAATTAATCCAGGGAAGGGTGGCTTCCAGTTAAGGCTTGTTCAGGTGCTTTTGTAATCTGCACCCCAAGTCTGGTACTGGGAGAACATGAACACAGGCACAGAGGTTAAGGGACTTGCCCGGGCTCGGCAGCTGGAAGCCTAGTTGGAATGTGTGGCAGAGGGCTGTGTCCCCTGTGGGCTGGGGTCTGCCCTCTGGGACTTGGCTGGTGCAGTCCCTGTTCCCACTGGAGATGGCCCCTCTACCCCAGCCCCCCTGGGCGCTTACTTGCTTTCTTGACTTGCATGTTGAGTGCTTGCTGCCCTCAGTCCCTGGAGCCCAGGATGCTGGGGTGCGGCTGCTGTTGTAAGCTGAAGGAAGCCTCCAGGCTCTGGGCTGACCCCTGTGACCTGGCCTGGAGGCCGGTGATCTCTGTGAAACCCAGCACAGACCCTGGTGCTTGGACCCACTTGCTGACTCCCCATCTTTGCTCAAGCTGCACCTAGGCTCTACCAGTACAGGGTGTGGAATATAGGTTCCCTGATGCCGTCGAAGCTGCTCCTTCAGACTCAGGTGCTGTGGCTGTGTGCAGGCGCTGTGCTGTACTCCATCCCTCACTGAGTTATTTGTGGATAGAGTCTTCAGCTTGCGGCAGCTGACTGTCCACCCAGCGGTGTCTGGCAGGCCTGCTAGTCGCCGGGGCCCTAACTGGATTGGCAATAGCTGTGATCTGAGGATCAGCGTGCAGGGTGCACCTGTGGGCTCGGGGCGTGTGTGGGACTGCGGGAGAACAGGTGGGGAGATGCCCAAGTTGTCGCTGCCTCCCTGTGGATCGAGGGTGCGGGGTGGAGCACTAAAATATCTTGAAGTCGGCTGGGCGTGGTGGCGGGCGCCTGTAGTCCCAGCTACTCGGGAGGCTGAGGCAGGAGAGTGGCGTGAATCCGGGAGGCGGGGCTTGCAGTGAGCCGAGATTGCGCCACTGCACTCCAGCCTGGTTGGCAGAGCGAGACTCCGTCTCAAAAAAAAAAAAAAAAAAACTTGAAGTCATCCAGGTGCAGAGCGGATAAGTGCCACGTGGGTCCTGAGGCAGGGCCAGGTCAGAGTTGAGTTGTGTGCAGCAGGAACCTTCCCCACGTGTGTCTCCACCCTGTTGTCTCCAGCCCCGTCTGAGCTTGGCTTGAGGCAGCTGGTCTCAAGGCAGAACCCTCCTTCCTGCAGCCCCTCCCATCCTTGGCTCTGCAGCCTGGGCCTAGGTGACTGGAGCTGCACTTCAGGTTGGAGCCACCAGGGGGTGAGTGCGGCACGTGCCCTGCAAGAGGGCCCTGTTAGGGGTTTTGGACTGGGCAGTGTTCCTTTCTGCATCAGGGTCTTTGGATGCCCCATAGTCATGGGAGTCAAGTGCACAGCTGGAATGGGTCAGGACCTGTTGTCCCAAGGCCACCAGGCACCTTAGTGGCAGGGCCAGGTGTGAGACCTGGTTGCCTGGTCTCCTGGGTGCTGCCTCTTGTCAGTCTCCCTGGTTAGATCTCGTCCTGGTGGGGATGCTGAGTGGGCAGGGGTCCCAGCCTGTCCCCTCCCTTCCCCATCCCTTAGGCTGGGCCTGGAGCCCCGCTGCCCACCCAGCCCAGAAAGGAAAGGGTTTGCTGGTCTGAGATGTCCTGGCCGAGCCTTGCTGCCTGTCCAGGGCTCTGTACCCAGTTGTGGGGTATGGCCAGGATGACAGGATGCAAAGAACAAAGGCCCCTAGGGGTAGTCTGTCTATCTGCCCCCAGGCTCAGGACACACACACAGGCATCCAGTACCACAGACACACCTGCAGGCTGCAAGTGGAGGCTGGCATCACACCCGTACCTGTCCACATGTGCCCAAATGCACAGAAAGCCTTTCTCACGGGCAGCCTGGATTGACTGGGGGCTGAGCCTTTGCTGTTGACAGCCCCACAGCCCTTCCTTGCCTGCCATGTGTGGTGGCTCACATCTGTAATCCCAGCACTTTGGGAGACTGATACGGGAGGATGGCTTGAGCCCAGGAGTTTGAGACAACATAGTGAGACCTGTCTCTACAAAAGATTTAAAAGTTAGCTGGGTGTGGTGGCACGTGCCTGTAGTCCCAGCTACTTGGGAGGCTGAGGTGGGAGGATCCGCGTGAGCCTGGGAGGTCAAGGCTGCAGTGTGCCATGCATGATTGCACCACCGCACTCCAGGCTGGGTGACAGAGCAAGATCCTGTCAAGAAAAAACGCAGTTTAATAGTGAAGATGGCTGTGAGGAAATCAAACAGGTCACTGGGATGGAGTCATGTGGGTGGGGTCGGGGAGGCCTCTCAGATCTGAAAGGTGTCAAGGATCTTGCCCGTGGAGCCCTGTGCAGGAACACTCACTCCCGGCAGGGAACGGTGAGTGCAAAGGCCCTGGGGTGGGACAAGGCTCCTGGGCTCCCGTATGAGCTCCTGAGGGAGGGGCTTCATGATATGGGCTCGTTCCCAGCTGGATCTCCTGTCTCCCTAGTATGGAGTAGGTTTGTTGGGGGTCTCTGCGTCTCTGGGCATCGTCTGTATTGTGCGTGTGCCCGGCTGTCCCGAGCGGAGGCCTGTGGTGGGTGGGGCGGCTGCCGTTGCCTGTGCATGTCACCGAGGGTACATCTCCAAGTGCCTGCTGGCATGCGCTTTCTGTCACGCTTTTCTCTCACCAGAACCCCTAGACAGGTCTCGCCGGAATCCTGCGGTGACAGAACAAGAAGTCTCATTCCATTCCTCCTGAAAAAAAGAAACAATACCTGCTGGGAATTTCTGAGCAAGTGGGAACAGGGAGGTGGTGGCGGGAGCTGCCTTTGCCTTAAAAGGTGTGACGGAGCCAGGGACTTGGCTCAGCTCACCTGGGGACGGCCACGGGGTGTGGAGGGGAGGGCGGCTGGCCGTCACCTTGTGGGCTCACCCCAAATTGCTCGCTGCCTAGATCCTCGTTGACAGCCTTGCTGGCAGGGGCTGTGCTGCTCTCTGTCCCCCTGCCCAGATGCAGCCCCATGCAGCTGGCAGCTCACCCTCCTCCCCTTGGTTCTCAACCCCATAGCTGAGAATGCAGCTACTTGCAGCTTCTGGGGATCCCCCTGCCCTGCCTCCTGGGCAGTTCCCAGGAGCCCAAAGTCCCTTTCCCTTTCAGGAGCAGTCTTAGGAGCCCAGTCCAGGCCACCGACAGGAGATGGGCCTGATGCAAACCTCACAGGAGGCAGGAAATTACAGTAGCCCCCCCTTATCAGCGAGCCTACCCTCCAACACCCCCAGTGGATTCCTGAAACCGCGGATAGTACCGAACCCTCTGTGGATTAGGCTTTTTCTCTCTGATCACCAAGAGGGCTACAAAGTGACTCACGGGCGGGAACGCCTGCAGTGCGGAGACGCTGGACAGAGGAATGAGTCACGCTCATCGCTGCACGATTTCATCACCCTACTCAGAATGGCATGCAATGTCAAATTATGAATTATTTCTGAAATTTTCTCTTCAATATTTTCGGGCTGTGGCTGGCTGCTGGAAACTGCAACCAAGGAAAGTGAAACCACAGATATGGGGCGCTGCGGTAACTCCACGGGCCTGAGAGTGAGGGAGAAAGGGAGCATCCAGGAACCATCCAGAGCCCAACCTCACCAGCTGCTCACCCACAATCAGCAGCACTCACAGGTCAAGGCAGTGCGCAGGACAGCAGGCAGCAACAATTGTGAGCATCTTGCTCTGTATTAGGCACTGAGCATTTCACACAGAGAAAGTCATCAGGCTCACTCCTTGAGGCAGCTTCTGTTACGATCACATTTTACAGTAAGAAACTGGGGCTTGTGGATGAATAACTTCCCCAGGGACACTGTATGATTGGTGGGGTTGGGACGTGAGCCCAGACATCTCTTCACCCTCACTCTAGGCTACCAGGGGTCGGTAAAGCCAATGAATGCTGGTTCAAGGGAGGAGAGGGCACATCTGTTGGGCACCTACGGTGTGCCAAGGTTTGTACTCAACTCTTTCAGAGTTACCTTATTTTTATTTTTTGAGGCAGGGTCTCACTGTGTTGCCTAGGGCTGGAGTGCGATGGTGCGATCACAGCTCACTGCAGCCTTGACCTCCCAGGCTCAAGCGATCCTCCCACCTCAACCTCCCGAGTAGCTAGGACTACAGTTGTGTGCCACCATGCCTGACTAATATTTGTATTTTTGTTTTTTAGACGGAGTCTCGTACTGTGGCCCAGGCTGGAGTGCAGTGGCATGATCTTGGCTCATTGCAAGCTCCGCCTCCCGGGTTCACGCCATTCTCCTGCCTCAGCCTCCCGAGTAGCTGGGACTATAGGCGCCCGCCAACACGCCCAGCTAATTTTTTTGTATTTTTTAGTAGAGACGGGGTTTCACCATGTTAGCCAGGATGGTCTCGATCTTCTGACCTCGTGATCCGCCTGTCTCGGCCTCCCAAAGTGCTGGGATTACAGGCGTGAGCCACCGCGCCTGGCCTAATATTTGTATGTTTTGTAGAGACTGGGTCATGTTGCCCAGGCTGGTCTCGAACTCCTAGGCTTAAACAATCCTCCCCCCTCAGCCTCGAAAAGTGCTGGGATTAAAGGCGTTCAGCTACCTTGCCCAGCCCAAATTTACCTTATTTATTTATTTATTTTTTATTTATTTATTTATTTTTGAGACAGTATCTCACTCTGTTACCCAGGCTGGAGTGCAGTGGCGCAATCTCAGCTCACTGCAACCTCCACCTCCCAGGTTCAAACGATTCTCCTGCCTCAGCCTCCTGAGTAGCTGGGATTACAGGTGCGCCACCAGGCCTGGCTGATTTTTGTATTTTTAGTAGAGACGGGGTTTCACCATGTTGGCCAGACTGGTCTTGAACTCCTGACCTCAGGTGATCCACCCGCCTTGGCCTCCCAAAGTGCTGGGATTACAGGTGTGAGCCATTGAGCCCGGCATCACTTCTGTTTTCACAGGGAGGAAATTGAGGCTCAGCAAGGTTAAGTCACAGTCTCTAGGCCGGGCGCGGTGGCTCACGCTTGTAATCCCAGCACTTTGGGAGGCCGAGGCGGGCGGATCACGAGGTCAGGAGATCGAGACCGCAGTGAAACCTCGTCTCTACTAAAAAATACAAAAAAAATTAGCCGGGCGTGGTGGCGGGCGCCTGTAGTCCCAGCTACTCGGAGAGGCTGAGGCAGGAGAATGGCGTGAACCCAGGAGGCAGAGCTTGCAGTGAGCCGAGATTGCGCCACTGCACACTCCAGCCTGGGCGACAGAGCGAGACTCCGTTTCAAGAAAAAAAAAAAAAAAAAGTCACAGTCTCTGAGGTCAGACTCTTAGGAGCTGTGAGGTGGGGATATAAAATCCAGGCTCCAGACACGAGCACACAACCATTCACACCACGCTGCCCTGGCGCAGGAGGGCTGCGAAAGCTCTGGGCGAGGACTGGAGGGACACTGTTTCCCAGCAGCCACTGCGACCCCCAATGCTCCTTCGCCCCCTACCCTCTCCCAGGCTCCTGCAGTGGGCCCCTGCTTCTTTATGGATGAGGTCTCCTGGAGCCTGGTACCACAGCCAGCCCCACCCTCGCTGGGCCTTGAGCCTGCACAGCTGGCCTCCAGGTCACTGGGCTTCATGTGACTATGGAGAAGTGGCCCCTCCCCACCCGGTCCCCACCAGAGTCCCGCTTAGCCTGGCAGAGGAAAACGGCTGTGAGGGAAGGCACTAAAGATAGCTGCCTCGCCAACTTCCCCATCCTACTGGGCGCCATCTCCTCCCCAGTGGGCTTCTCCAGCAGGCCTCCACCCCAGGCCGTCCTTGAGCCTGGTCAGCCAGCCCGGGGCATGAGCAGGGACCCAGGCGATGGTCGCCACCATGGCCGCTGTTACTGAAGACTTACTGGCCCCAGGCACTGGGTCAGGCAGGACTGTGTGCCTTATTGCACAGAAACCCCTCAACAGGGGGCAGCAAGGAGCTGCCTGTCACCCCCCACTTGATAGATGGGGATCCAAGCACAGAGGAGGACCAGCTGGTGTGAAAGCCCCAGCTCATCCCCATGCCAGCACCTGGGAACACACCGGGACATTGACACGCCACGCCATCTTCCCCCATGGCCCTGGGGCCTATGGACACACTGGCATGGCAACACCAGGGCCTAAGATGAAGACACCATGTCATCCCCCAACCACGTGTGACACCATCTCCACCCACACCGGGAGTATTTACACCAGGGAAATAGGCAGACACTAGAGATCAGGGCTGTTCCTCCAGGGAGCTGCTTGTTAGACATTTACCAGCACAGCACCGACCCCAACCTTCTGTTCTGCTGGTGACACTGATGGCTGAACCCAGCTGGAAGTGGCAAGGGAGTTGGGTTGATATGGGCCCCAGAAGTCAGCATCCTGGGGTACAGAGCAGTGGGTGAAAGGGCGACTTGAGGATCTGGAGTGACAGACACAAGATCCAGCCCAATGCCCAGTGCTTCACTCTTGTTTCCTGGGAACCACCATTCCCAGTGTTTCACACATACATTTAATCAGAGGCAGGACCTCCCACCTCAGCAGCTTCCCTGGCTCCACATTGCACATTCATATACAGCTGACCTGTGAACAATGTGGGGATCGAGGCAGTGACCCCCCATGCAGTAAAAAATCCAGGTATAACTTTTGACTCCCCTAAAACTTAACTACTGGCCGGGCGCGGTGGCTCATGCCTGTAATCCCAGCACTTTGGGAGGCTGAGGCGGGCGGATCACGAGGTCAGGAGATTGAGACCATCCTGGCTAACACGGTGAAACCCCGTCTATACTAAAAAAATACAAAAAAATTAGCCGGGTGTGGTGGTGTGTGCCTGTAGTCCCAGCTACTTGGGAGGCTGAGGCAGGAGAATGGCCTGAACCAAGGAGGTGGAGCTTGCAGTGAGCCGAGATCATGCCACTGCACTCCAGCCTGGGGGACAGAGTGAGACTCTGTCTCAAAAAAAAAAAAAAAATTTAACACTCAATAACTTTTTTTTTTTGAGACTGAGTCTTGCTCTGTCGCCCAGGCTGGAGTGTAGTGGCGTCATCTCGGCTCACTGCAACCTCTGCCTCCTGGATTCAAGAGATCCTCCTTCCTCAGCCTCCTGAGTAGCTGGGACTATAGGTCCCCGCCACCACACCTGGCTAATTTTGTATTTTTAGTAGAGACAGGGTTTCACCATGTTGGCCAGGCTGGTCTCAAACTCCTGACCTCAAGTGATCCGCCCACCTCAGCCTCCCAAAGTGCTGGGATTACAGGCATGAGACCCTGCACCTGGCCTTAACTACCAATAACTTACTGTTGACTGTGAAAACAGTTGATTAACACATATTTTGTGTGTTACGTGTATTATATACTATAGTCTTATAATAAAGTAAGGTAGAGAAAAGAAAATGTTATTAAGATAATCTGGCTGGGCATAGTGGCTCACGCCTGTAATCTCAGCACTTTGGGAGGCCAAGGCAGGTGCATCACTTGAGCCCAGGAGTTGGAGATAAGCCTGGGCAACCTAGACCCTATCGCTACCAAAAAAAAAAAAAAAAAAAAAAAGCCAGCCGCAGTGGCTCATGCCTGTAATCCCAGCACTTTGGGAGGCCAAAGCAGGCGGACCGCCTGAGGTCAGGAGTTTGAGACCAGCCTGGCCAACATGGTGAAACCCCGTCTCTACTAAAAATACAAAAATTAGCCGGGCATGGTGGCATGCGCCTGTTATCCCAGCTACTTAGGAGGCTGAGGCATGAGAATCGCTTGAACCCAAGAGGTGGGGGTTGCAGTGAGCTGAGATCGCGCCATTGCACTCCAGCCTGGGGGACAAGAGTGAGACTCCATCTCAAAAAAAAAAAAAAAAAAAGAAGTGGAAACTCCAAGTCCAAACCCGTGTTGTTTGAGGGTCAGCTGTATTTTTTTTTTTTTTTTTCTTGATCCAGGTTCTTGCTCTGTTGCCCAGGCTGGAATGTGGTGGTGTAATCTTGGCTCACTACAACCTCTGCCTCCCACGTTCAAGAGATTCTCCTGCCTTACCCTCCCGAGTAGCTGGGATTACAGGCACAGACCACCACGCCCAGCTAATTTTTGTATTTTTAGTAGAGTTGGTGTTTCACCATGTTGGCCAGGCTGGTCTCGAACTCCTGACCTCAGGTGATCCACCCGCCTCGGCCTCCCAAAGTGCTGGGATGGCAGGAGTGAGCCACCGCGCCCGGCCTTGAGGGCCAACTGTATTCATATGTCACCGTTACCAACCTTTATTAAGCACCCACAGGCATTCAAGGCTCTTCACTAGGCAGCTGCAGCCTGCCAGCTCATCCCAGGCTGCTGTGCCTCAGCTGTGCGGGACCACCAGAGTCGTCCTTCCTCCTGGCTGTGCCTCGGTGTCCCCGTCTACAGTCCTGGTGTGGTGCGTGGAAAAGAGCTGCCTGGGCTGGAAATTGGCAGCTCAAGGGCCAGCCCAGCTCGCAGTTATGCTTTGTTTGGTCCTCAGAGTTGCAAAAGAAAATTAAAGGGAGCTGACCTTTCTAAGTGAGGACCTTTCACACAGAACTCACATTTCCAGCTTCTTTGGGCAATAGGGTGATCTGGCGGCAACAGGCTGGAGCTGCAAAGCTGCTGCCCTCCCACCATGGCCCCTCCCCAGCCTCTGTCTCAGGGTTACCTCGGCAGGCCTGGCAGCCAGCAGGGTCCAGCACACAGTAGGTGCTCAGTGAAGAACTGGGAGGTGGAAGAGACTGGGACAGAGGGACGAATGAAGCACCTACTGGCCACTCCTATGAAACCCCTGTTTGGGTGAGCTTGTTTTACGCGAGGCCTTGAATTCAGGAGTTGGCAGACTTTGATCTTTTTTTATTTTTTATTTTTGAGGCGGAGTCTCGTTCTGTTGCCCAGGCTGGAGTGCAGTGATGCAATCCTGGCTCATCACAGCCTCGACCTTCTGGCACAAGTGATCCTCCTGCCCCAGCCTCCCAAGTAGCTGGGACTATAGGCGCATGCCAGCACGCTTGGCTAATTTTCTTTTTCTTTTTTTTGAGATGGAGTCTTGCTCTGTCACCCAGCCTGGCGTGCAGCCATGCAATCTCAGCTCACTGCAACCTCTGTCTCCTGGGTTCAAGCAATTCTTCTACCTCAGCTTCTTGAGTAGCTGGGACTACAGGCGTGTGCCACCATGCCCAGCTAATTTTTGTATTTTTAGTAGAGATGGGTTTGACTATATTGGCCAGGCTGGTCTCCAACTCCTGACCTCGTGATCGGCCCGCCTCAGCCTCCCGAAGTGCTGGGATTACAGGTGTGAGCCACTGCGCCCAGCCCTACGCCTGGCTAATTTTTAAAAAATTATTTTGTAGAGACAGGGCCTCACTATGTCACCAAGGCTGGTTTTGAACTCCTGGGCTCAAGCAATTTTCCAGCCTCGGCCTCCCGAAGTGCTGGGATTACAGACGGGCGCCACCACACCTGGCAGCCTCGGCCTCCCGAAGTGCTGGGATTACAGACGGGCGCCACCACACCTGGCAGCCTCGGCCTCCCGAAGTGCTGGGATTACAGACGGGCGCCACCACACCTGGTCACTACACTTTGATCTTTAAAAACCTGATCAATAGCAGGAGCCTGGAAATCATCCAAAAGCCCACTGGCCCTGAGGCCATCATGCACAGCGTTGTCTCCTCGGCCTGGGAGCGTCATGCGGCAGTGCAGGTGGAGCTGGAGTCACAGGCGCCCCTCACGGAGGGACCTCTCGGTGCAGAGCAAAAAGGGCAAGTTGCAGAGAAACTCCCATGGTGCAGCGAGATAGCTGTTCCCTTCTTTCAGCATCTGTGAAGGATTTTATAATTCGTTAAAAACATGCAAATGGGGCCAGGCTTGGTGGCTCACGCCTGTAATCCCAGCACTTTGGGAGGCTGAGGCAGGTGGATCACCTGAGGTCAGGAGTTCGAGACCAGCTTGGCTAACACGGCGAAACCCCGTTTCTACTAAAAATACAAAAATTAGCCGGGAGTGGTGGCAGGTGCCTGTAATCCCAGCTACTCGGGAGGCTGAGGCAGGAGAATCACTTGAACCCAGGAGGTGGAGGTTGCAGCGAGCTGGGATTGTGTCACTGCACTCCAGCCTGGGCGACAGAGCGAGACTCTGTCTCAAAATAATAATAATAATAATACAATAAATAAATAACGAATGGCACACCCAGTCTGCACTGGCTGCGTGGCATAGTGGACAGTGAACGGGCTGGGCACTGGGGTGGCCTCCTGTCCCAGCTCCCCTGAGAACTCATGATGCGGGCTTGGTGAAGCCTGTCTGGGCCTCAGTTTCCTTGTCTGTGGCATGGGGGCTCAGGCTGGGGGAGGGCAGGGTTGCACAATTTCTCAGAGCCCTTTCAGCTCTGAGGCTGGGACTCCAAAGTTCAAAGGAAGTGCAGAGTGAAAGACTGACAAAGAGAGATGCTGTGGGCTCTAGCAATCAGGGAAGGCTTCCTGAAAGAGGGGGGCTTGAGCTGAGCTGTCTGTGAAGGCTGAGTGATGCCCTGCCAGGGCTAACCTGAATAGGAAGGGTGGGCATTCATGATGCCAAGGAATTGATTGATGCAGGACAAGAAAGGGCTAGCCAAATTAGGGCTTAGCCTCGGAGGGTTCTTGGCTTCTCCCGGGAAAGAATTCAAGGGCGGGCAGGTGGTGTTAAACAGCACCTTTCACTGAAGTGACAGTGTACAGTAGCAGCAGAGGTCTCACTCTTCCTGGAGCAGGGCTACCCCATAGGCAGTGGGCCCAGACCAGCAGCTCAGAAGCAGGATTGCCCTCATATTTATACCTACTTTAATTATATGCAAATGAAGGGGCGGGTTATCAGAAATTTACAGGACATGGGGGCAACTTCTGGGTTGTTAGGTCAATGCTGTGGAAGAGGTTGGCAATTTCTGGGTGTTGCCATGGCAATGGTAAACTGATATGGCACACTGGTGGGCGTGTCTTAGGGGGAGGTGCTTCCCCTGACCTGTTTTAGCTAGTCCTCAATTTGGTCCAGTGTCTGAGCTGTGCCTCTGGAGTCAAGTCCGACCTCCTACCTCGGAATGAGTTTGTGAGAGAGACTTCAGGCACAGCAGGCAGTGAGTTAGGGAGAGATTTGTGGGTGGGCTGTGGGAGGCCTTCCCCGAGATCCTCCATTGGACCTCATCCCAGGGGGCTCCCTTCTCCATCCTGGATGGGTGGGTGGGTGGGTGTGGGAAGTGATCTCATGGCTCGTCGCGCCCCATGAACCAGGCATTGCACCTGCTCTTGTCACGCATGGTCCATTTGCTCCTCACACCTGAGGAAGGGGGCGGCAGGCACAAAGGTCACCCCCATTTCACAGGAGAAGAAACTGGGCTCCACAGCCAGGCTCCTCTGGGCTCGTCTACCTGGGGAGGTAGAGGAGAGGAAGCCCCTTGGGGAAGCGGGAGGCCAATGCTCAGAGCTCCTGTGTGGCCGTTCTCCCTGCCTGGAATGCCGTTCCCTCTTGTCTGTGATGGGAACCCCAACTTGCCCTTCTGGGCTTGGCTGCAATGTCACCTCCTCCTGGAAGCCTTCCCTGACCCCCACCTGCATCAGGGTTGCCTGATGTTTGCTCTTTTGCACTCTCTGCTTCTCCCTCCCCACTTTGTGCTCCACGTCCATCTTCCCAGCCAGGTGGCGACCTCCTTGGGTCCCGGGTTGTGTCTGTCTTGCTATTCTTGTACCCTCTGCACCTAGCACACTGCTGAGCACATTGTAGGAGTTCAATGAACGTTTGTTGAAAGAACCATTGCCTGAAGGCACGCATAAACTAAGAATGAATGAGGTGACTTGCTCAGGGTCACCCAGATGGTCAGGACTGCATGGCCCTGGTGGAACAGCAGCGCGCCCAAGCCCCTCTGGCCTCCTGCTTGGTTTCCCGCTTCTGTTCTTTTTTTTTTTTTTTTTTTTTTTTTTGAGACTGTGTCTCCCTCTGTTGCCCAGGCTGGAGTGCGTGCAGTGGCGCAATCTTGGCTCACTGCAACCTCAGTCTCCCGGGTTCGAGTGAGTCTCCTGCCTCAGCCTCCGGAGTAGCTGGGATTACAGGCTCCTGCCACCACACTTGGCTAATTTTTTTTGTTGTATTTTTAATAGAAACGGGGTTTCACCATGTTGGCCAGGCTGGTCTCAAACTACTGACCTCAAATGATCCACCTGCCTCAGCCTTCCAAAGTGCTGGGATTACAGGCGTGAACCACCGCGCCCAGCCCCACTTCTGTTCTTGACGCTCACATCTATCCTTCACCCGGCGGCCAGAGTCGAACAAACCCCCATCAGATTACACCCTGCCTCTGCTGCACACCCTCCATAGCTCTGCTGGATGCAGAGTGAGAGCTCAGGCCACCGCAGTGCACAGGGCCCGCTCCTCCCAGGCCTCATGGCCACACAGGTCTCCTCTCTGTTCCTGCAATGCGGCAGGCTGGTCCCCGCCTCGGGCGCCTTTGCACTGGCTCTCCCCAATTCTTGCAATGCTCGTCCCTAGAAATTTGCAGAGGCCACTTTCTCAGCTGCAACCTTGCTGCCCCAGGGCTCCTGACCCTGCACCCCACTCTGCCTCCTCTGTTCCAGGCACTGTCGCCTGCCGCCGGCAGCAGGATGCACTTCTGTGTCATGGTCACTGCGTGTCTCCCCGACTCCCGCTAGGTCAGGGCCCTTTATTTGGGTCTCTGTTCCCCAGGCTTCCAGAGAAGGGAGGGCTGGAGAGATGTGGTCTGGAGCTCGTGAGAGACTGGGGAGAACTCCAAGGCGGCAGCAACTTCCTCAAAGCAAATTTAGGAAAAGCTGAAGTGAAAAAGGCTTGGGCAGCTGCGTGCTTCCTGCAGCCGGTCCGGGGCCCAGGGCATGTGTCTGGGTCTGTGTGTAACTCGTGTGTCTGTATGTCTGTCTGTGTGCGTGTCTGTTGTGGGGTGGGGGGCAGTGGATTCTGGAACCAGGGACCTCTCAGAGCCTGAGGGGGCAGAGCAAGGTGGTTTCTGGCCCAGGAGTTCCAGACGTGGGTTCCCCAGAGCTGTGGGGCTGGGTGCTTCTGTCCTTTTCCCCTGGGGCAGAGTGACCTAACAGGACAGGATGCGCGTAAACTCTGGAGCGGACTTTCAGGGTTCCATTCCCAGCTCCACCACTTCCTGCGTGACCTTGAGGAAGTGATTTAACCACACTGTGCCTCAGTCTTATCATCTGAAAAATGGAGATGCTAAGGCTCCTGCCACCATGCTTGGTTAATTTTAATTAACAGGCCGCCTCCTGTTGTTGCCAGGATTTGATGAATGAAGGCGTGTGAGCGGCTGAGACCCACAGTCGGCCCTCAGCTCACATTCACCACGGGGGTTAGTCTAAGATCCAGTGTGAGCGAGACCCAGGCCAGCCTCAGGAAGGGGGCGCCAGGCAGAGGGAGAGGCTGCCAGTGCTGAGCAGTGGTGTGAGGGCTGGGGAGGCAGGCTGGGGAAGGGTCCCACCCCAGGCAGGGACTCCTGAGGAAGGCGGTCTCAGGGGAGGCCGAACAGGCCAGGAAAGAGGAAGAAGAGAAAGTGGCCACAGGGACGGGGCAGCGAGGGCCAAGCCTGCAGAGGGAGAGATGGACGGGTGAGGGCTGCGAGAAACTCGGGGATACCCATGCCCAGTGGGACCAAGGGATCGGGCAGCCACAGGTTCCACCTCCTGCAAGTGCCAGGCTGCATTGGACTTTGTCGGAGCAGCGCAGAGCTGTGGGAGGTTTCGGAGCAGGGGCTTGGAGGCCTCAGCTCATGGTTTCCATCTGGTTCCAGGCTGATGGGGAGGCACCATCACAGCCCAGGCCAGGAAGGTGAGACACTCATACCAAACACTTAGAAAACAGGGCCAGAGGCCGGGTGCGGTGGCTCACGCCTGTAAACCCAGCACTTTGGGAGGCTGAGGCGGATGGATCACCTGGGGTCAGGAGTTCGAGACCAGCCTGGCCAACATGGTGAAACCCCGTCTCTACTAAAAATACAAAAAATTAGCCCGGCATGGTGGCGGGTGCCTGTAATCCCAGCTACTTGGGAGGCTGAGGCAGAAGAATCCCTTGAACCCAGGAGGCGGAGGTTGCAGTAAGCCAAGATTACACCACTGCACTCCAGCCTGGGCAACAAGAGCGAAACTCCATCTCAAAAAAAAAAAAAAAAAAAAAGCCAGAGCTCCCGGCTCGGTGGCTGAGAAAGTCTTAAGGGGCAAAGGGGCCTCAGGAAGGGCAGCCTGTGAAGGTTTCCTGGAGGAGGCCCTGGAAGTGAGCCTCAGTGGAGTCAATAAGAGACCTCCTCAGCCTGCTGAGTGACTTCAGGCAAACCACTGCCCTCTCTGGTCTCAGCTCCCACCTGCCCTGGCAGGGACTCACCCGGCCCCACCCCTGTGTCTCTCTTGGGCTCTGACATTCCATGATCACAGATGGGGAAGACTGGAATCCGCCAGAGGCAGATTCAGATTCTTGATTTAGACGGAGATTCTGCCTCGGTTTCCCCCCTGCACTGTGCTGGGGGTGAGGCAGGGAGGACAATCGCGTTTGATTGTCAAAGACCTTGCACGCCTCAGGGGCCAGCTGCCAAGGATTGTTTTCCATTCCTGGGAGGGTGGGCCCTTCCTGCCAGGAGAAAATTCCAAACTCCCGCCAGGAAGGCGAGAGCTCCTGCTACCCCCGGTGACCACACACCCGCCGCCCAAACCCTGTGGCATCAACTGCGTTTTTTCTCTTCGGTTCCTCTCTCCTGGCCAAGGTGGAGGGAGCCTCCCTGGGCCTGGAGGAGAGGCCCTCAGCGCCTCCGGTTTGCTCAGAGGTGCCCTCTGTCTTCCCCTGTCCCTTCCCGCCTTCTCTGTTCCAGGTGCAGGCTCACAAGGTACAGGCCTTGTGAATGGCCCCCAGCCAAGGCGCCTTGCTCTGCTCCTGGGTGTCTGTTACTCTGGGTGGTGTGAAGAACACGGGGCTTCTATCCTCTGGGACAATGGGATTGTTACTTGGGAATTAAGAACCCTCGCTCCTAAAATTATAAGTCCTAGTTTCCATGGTCTGATCTTTGTAAGATATGCATTCCTGAAATTACTTAGTTCTAAGAATTCTTGGGACTAGAATGGAAAATATCCCAGTAGTCGATGGTCCTGGAATTTTCTGGTTGTAAGAATGTGTCGTTCTAGGATTCTGTAGTTCAAAGCACTGTGGTTCTGGAAGTCTGGATCCAGCTGTCCAGAGTTGAGATACCACACTGTGGGCCGAGGGCGCCGCAAGAGCTGGTGGGGCCCAGGGAGGAGCTGGGAAAGGGGTGGTGGCCGGGTGGCAGGGTGGCACAGGGCAGGCCAGGTGTGCTGGTGTGGGTGTTGGCGGCAGCTCCAGCGCTGACAGCTGGAGAGGGGCCGCTGCCTGAGCCCATCGCACCTGGCCCTGACCCAGGAAGGGGAGGGGGCAGGGACAGGAAGGGGACTCAGAAGGGGCCTGGCTGAGAGCCTCCTGGGAGCTCTGCCCTCCCCTGCCCTCCCCTGAGACTCCTCTCCGGTTGCCCACTGAACTCCCAGTGGCTGAGCATGCTGGGGCCACCTTGGGCAAGTGGGGCGTCGAGGCACAGCCAGGGGCAGGGCCTCCTCCCGGTCTCACTGAGAGCTGGGATAGCCCAGGACTCCCGGCCAGTCTGGGGCTCTTTCCATGGGTCTCCTGTTAATCGGCCCTTAAACGCCCCCGCTTCATCCCGGAATGTTTGGTCTCTGGTCACAGCCAACCCTCTCCCCATGCACTACTGGCCGCCTCAGGTCTTTGGCCTGGGAGGAGTCAGGAGCTCAGAGTTTGCCGTCAGGAGGCCTCAGTCTTCCCATCTGGGTGCTGGGAGTGGTGGGCCATCAGGCCGGCCCTCCCGCCCTGTCTCCACGCTGACTTCTTCCCTTGTCCTGCCGTAGGCTTCCCGTGCCCTCCCGGCTCCTGCGAGGAGGGGCTCCCTGCCCTTCCCCAGCCCTGCCTGGCGGGCTCCCAGCGGCCCGTGGGAGCTGGAATTCGGAGCAGTCCCTGGCGTGTGTGCGCTGCCTCCCGCCTGCCTGCCGGGGCACCTCCTCTGACTCGGGGCCAGGAATTCCTCCCGCCTCTTCCCCACCAGCCCCAAGGGAAGGGGTTGCTGTGGGAAGGACCAGGCACATGCTGGAAGTCTGGACTGAGGGAGAGTTGGGGAGGGAGCCACGGCCTGGGGCTGGCAGAACAGGCTGGGGTGGGCTGGGGGAGAATGGGGGATGGGTTCTGACCATGCCCCCAACCCTTCTTTTCCTTGCATGGGCACCGATGATAACAGGTTTAGAGTCCTGTGCCCTCCTATGGACTCATTTGCTCAAATATTTACTGAGCATCTACTATATGCCAGGCACTGCACTAGGTGCCGGAGAGACATCATGAGTGGGACAGAGAGAAGTCCTGCCCACACCACACGGGGCTTCCAGTCTAGCGTGAGGACAGACACAATCTGGAAGATTAGCACAGAGAGGTTTGTGCAAAGACACAAATCCAGTGGGTGCTGGGTCAGTGAGTGGCTGGGCTGTTTCCACAGGGAGATGGGGGGTGGGGGGATCTGGAGGGTCTCCTGGAGGAGCCGTCTGGCGGAGGCTTGTGTAATGAGAGGCCAAGGAGAAGGTGAGAGGCTGGAACTGGCCTGGAGGAAGGCACATCAGCCAGGACCCCCTGTAGCTAAGGGATAGGATAGGGCAGGACTTTGAAGCCAGGCGCAGCATCTTTGTTTTATTGTTTTGTGTCATTTATTCTTTTTTTTTTTTTTGAGATGGAGTATCGCTCTGTTGCCCAGGCTGCAGGGCAGTGGCGTGATCTTGGCTCACTGCAAGCTCTGCCTCCCAGGTTCATGCCATTCTCCTGCCTCAGCCCCCTGAGTAGCTGGGACTACAGGCGCCCACCACCACGCCCGGCTAATTTTTTGTATTTTTAGTAGAGACGGGGTTTCACCATGTTAGCCAGGATGGCCTCAATATCCTGACCTAGTGATCCGCCCGCCTTGGCCTCCCAAAGTGCTGGGATTACAGGCCTGAGCCACCGCGCCCAGCCTTGTCATTTATTCTTTAAGTTTAGAAAGGTCTTTCTGGGCTGGGTGCAGTGGCTCACACCTGTAATCCTAACACTCTGGGAGGCCAAGGCAGGAGGATCGCTTGAGCCTAGGAGTTCCAGACCAGCCTGGGCAAAATAGTGAGACCCCCGTCTCTACAAACAAATAAAAAATTAGCCAGGCAAGGTGGCATGTGCCTGTAGTCCCAGCTACTCAGGAGGCTGAGGTGGAAGAATAGCTTGAGCTTGTGAGATTGAGGCTGCAGTGAGCTGTGATCATGCCACTGCACTCCAGCTTGGGCAACAGAGTGAGACTCTGTGGCTGCTGGGTGGAGAAAGGGCCTTGGGGAGGCAGAGAGGTGAGCCAGGAGCAGCTGCAACAGTCCAGATGAGAAAGGGTGGAGGACGGGGTGGAAGCGGGGAGATTCTGGAGACAATCCAGAGGGAGAGCTTTGTGGATGGATAGGACAAGGGCAGAGGCATGTTGGTTAGTGGTTTTTGTTTTATTGTTGTTGTTTGTTTTTTTGTTTTGAGACAGAGTCTTGCTCTGTAGCCCAGGTTGGAGTGCAATGGCACGATCTTGGCTCACTGCAACCTCTGCCTCCTGGGTTCAAGTGATTCTCCTGCCCCAGCCTCCCGAGTAGCTGGGATTACAGGCACCCACCACCTCGCCCGGCTAATTTTTGTATTTTTTGTAGAGATGGGGTTTCGCCATGTTGTCCAGGCTGGTCTCGAACACCTGACCTCAGGTGATCTGCCCGTCTCAGGCTCCCAAAGTGCTAGGATTACAGGCGTGAGCCACTGCAGCCCTTCCAGTTAATGTTTAACAACTGGCTCTCTGGGCAGGGTGGGGGCTGGCTTAGATCCCTAACTTGCCACATTTGCCAATTTCTGTGGTGTAAACATACCCACCATGGGTAAGTTCAAGTTAGAAACCTGAAGTCTCTGCATTGGGGGTTGGGGAGAGGGGCATGTCTCCCAGCACAGATCCACAGATGTAAATAACCTCAAAAACATAGATACGTAGGAGAATGTGGTCAAGTAATTGGGGATGATGAGTTTTGAATGTTTATTGAAATTGTAAGTTTTTTTTGCTATTGTTGTTTTGCTTTTTTGAGACAGTCTTGCCCTGTCACCCAGGCTGGAGTGCAGCGGTGCGATATCGGCTCACTGTAACCTCTGCCTTCCAGGTTCAAGTGATTCTCCTGCCTTAGCCTCCTGAGTTGCTGGGATTACAAGTGTGTGCCACCACGCCTGGCTAGTTTTTTGTTTTGTTTTGTATTTTTAGTAGAGACTGGGTTCCACCATGTTGGCCAGGCTGGTCTCAAACTCCTGACCTCAAGTGATCCACCTGCCTCAGCCTCCCAAAGTGCTGGGATTACAGGCGTGAGCCACCACGCCTGGCCCTGAATTGTAAGTTTAAATACTTTGATGTCTAATCATGGCTGTGTTTTGAAGCCAGTTTGCAAAATTCCTGAAAATGCAGCAGTTGCTGAGGCACCAGTTCCTGGGCCTGGTGAGGAGACAGGGCTGCGGGAGGAGCATGTTGGGGAAGAAGATGAATTCTGAGTTGTGCTCCCTCCCCCTCCACCAGCCTGTCTCCCTGGGGGCATGGACCATCCTCACAGCCTCAGGGGCCCCTCGTGAACACAGCCCCTGCCTTCTTCCACTTTCCCATCTCTTCCACCACCCCAGCCCAGCAGTGCAGGAGCAGAGTGGCCCTTGGCTGGGTGAGACAGAACTTGGAGGGTAGACAGAACACTGTTGGGAGGGAGGAGGCCTGGACCCCTCTCCTGCATCTGCCCCTCACTTGCCGTGTAATCCTGGGATAGTCAAGACCTGCCTCGGGCCTCAGTTCCCCTACCTGTAAAATGAGGCACTTGTACAGGAGGTGATGGGCCGCCTTCCCCACCCTGATGGCCTCTTGCTCTGGTTTCCAAGGTGTGTGAGGCCCAGCCATCTTCTAGAGGTCAATGGCCGCTGATGGGGGTTGGCCCCCCCGGCTAGTGACGTATTTCCAACCGCCCACCTGGCCCCCGCCTGAGCTTGCGTGGTCCTCCAGCTGTGTGCCCTGCCCATTCTGGCTTGCTAATGATGTCACTGCTGGGGAGACAGTGACTTCAGGTGGGGGTTACCCTGCCCCAGGCTCCTGTGGCTCAGCACCAAGCCTGCTTCCTCCGGGGAGCCTTTGTGGGTTGCTCTCCTATTCTGAACACCTCCCAGCTCACCCAGACCCTCACGATAGGCTACGTCCTGATTTGGGTGTGAGCCTGGCCTCCCCATGCCAAACTGGCACACCCAGAAGGTAGTGCAGCGGCGTCCAGTGCAGAGCGAGGAGTCCTGGCCCAAACCTACCAGCCGAGTAACCTTGAGCCAGTCATTCTCCCTTGCTAAGCCTCAACTCTGCTTCTGAAATAGGGGTCTGTTTCCAAACCAGTCCTTCAAGCACCTCACAGCGGATAGGGGGGCAGAAGGCCTGACCTGTAGCATGTGGCCCTCGATTTTGCAGCAGCAAGAAACGATTCCATCAGTGGCATGGCCAGCTCAATAGTACTCAAATTCCACGGCTTGAAATGCCGTTGATGAGCTGATGTTGCCTGACTTTCACCTCCAACCCCAGTCCTGGGCCCAGCTGGTCCGCCACACCTCCTAGAACTCTGGATCCCCGCAGCTGTCCCCAGCCCCACTGTCTACCTGCTGCTTAAGGTAAAAGCCCACTGGTGACCCTGGCTACAAGCAGCAGCAGGGGCAGAGCTCATGCCAAGTGCAGAAAGCCCATGCCTGCAAAAAATCACACGCCGGTCTCACTGACACGGAGGTCCAGACCGGGCGGGGTCCTGGTGATGGGAGAGTGGTTACCCTTGGGGGCAGGGGTGGGTACTGACCAGAGGGAGAGCCAGGGCAGCTTCTGGAGGCCGGAAATATTCTCTATCTTGATCTTGGAGCCGGTTTTACTGGTATGTTGAGTTGAAATAATCTTATCATCAGTCTTGATTCTTCCCGCATCTACTTCATACAGCAAAACAGATAAAAATCCCAACTCTCATAACACCTTCCATTCTAGCGGGGGTGATGGGAGGGCAGACATTAAACATGAAAAGCAAGTAAATAAGTGGGAAATCACATCATGGGAAGAACCAGAATACGGGTGCAGGGTCAGGGGGAGATGGGTGCTGCGTGCTGGGGTGGGCGTGGAGTTGCTATTTTTATAGGGTGGTCTTGTTTGAACAGGGCCCTGAAGGAAGCAAGGGAGAAGCCCTGAGGCTCTCTGGGGGAAGGGTGTCGGCAGTGGGAGGCAACAGCGCCTGCAAAACCTCTTAGCAGGGAAGTTCAGTAGAGTGACTCTCTACTGATGGGCACGGAAGTGGGTTAGAACTGGCCCCGTGTGTGCTAAGGAGAGATGGAAACCAGGGGTGGGGAGTGGGAAGGAAGGGGCGCTTGATATTTTAGACTCAGCGGCCCCCTGGTTTTTTTTTTTTTTTGAGATGGAGTCTCGCTCTGTCGCCAGGCTGGAGTGCAGTGGCGCGATCTCAGCTCACTGCAACCTCCTCCTCCCGGGTTCAAGCTATTCTCCTGCCTCAGCCTCCCGAGTAGCTGGGATTATAGGCGCACGCCACCATATTGGGCTAATTTTTATATTTGTAGTAGAGATGGGGTTTCACCATATTGGCCAGGCTGATCTCGAACTCCTGACCTCGTGATCCCCCGCCTCAGCCTCCCAAAGTGTTGGGATTACATGCGTGAGCCACCGAGCCCGGCCGACCCCCTGGTTTTATGACCTGGAGAGTGCATATTATCTGACCCATCTCCCTGAAGGCAGGCTGTCCTGACTCCTCACCCTGTTTTTCACCTGTATCCTAGCCCAGTGCCTGGTCTAGGGCTTGGATCCACATGCTGGGTGAATGAGCAAACAAAGGCCTACCCGCTTCAGCAGACCAGCCTGCCTTTGTGGAGCAGGGCCCTTCCCCTCAAGGCTTTGTCTGGATACCACTTTCTCCCCTGGACACTCCCTCGGTCCCTCCCACCCCGGCAGGCTCTGCCCTGTACTGTTCCCTGCAGGAGGTGGAAAGCGCGTGGGCCGGGCTGGATCTCGGCTCACTGGCTTCCTCACTGGGTGGCCTTGGCAAACTCCTCCCTGCCCTGAGTCAGCTTCCTGGTCCTGTGCGATACTGGGGAAATTCACACCCAGCAGGGCTGCTGGGCCCCGTGAGGGAGGCAGGGTTGCAGGGGCCGGCACAGGGCCTGGCCCACAGCAGGTGCTCGGGAGGCAGGGTCTAAGCTGTTGAGCCAGGGTGCCCCTCAGCCCAGGGGTGTAGGGTTGGGAGGAGGAAGGGCTCTTAGGGAAGAGTCATTCGCTGGGGGTCCAGGGATTTGGATTTCGATTTGGATTTGGCCTGTGTGACTTGGGGCAAGTCACTTCCCTCCTCTAATCCTTGCTTGATTCCAAGAAAAATGGCAGGTGCCCTTCAGGGCTGGGGACTGGGAGAGGGGTGCTTGGGCTTGTGGAGCCCCACCCGGGAATGGGAGGCGTGGGGATGTGGCAGAGGCCGGGGGCGGCGGCAGCTCAAAGTGTCTGGGCAGACAATGGGCACTGTGTGCGGGGAGCAGGCAGGGCGGTGCGGGTGGCAGAGTGGCTCCCCGGCAGGAATGTGCCCGGGAATGTGCCCGTCTGGGAATGCACACGGCTCCCCTGTGGTGGGCTCCCTCGGCTGGCAGCCTGCCCCCCCCGCCACGCGGCGGCTCAGAGCCTGGAATGGCCCAGGGGGGCGCTGGCTGACTGAGCCTTCCTGGGTCCCCACCCCCTGCAAGCCTGAGCAACCTCTGTGGGGCCTTGGAAGAGTGATGGGGGCGGGCGTCGGGGTTCCCTGTGCCACCAACTGTCGGGGCCTCGTCTGTTAAGGGGTCTCTGATCGCCCTGTAGGGTTTTCCTTGGATTAAAACATCTCTCGCTGCCCAATTCACCTCCTTCACTCTCCCTCTTTCTCTCCTCATGGAATGGGGTCTTGGGCTGTCTTGGGCACCACTGTGTCCCCAGGGCTCAGGACGAAGCTTGGCTGTGCTCAGTAAGAGCTGGCTGTGAGGGCATTCCCATCAGGCCCCTCCCCGCGGGCTGTGCCCTGAAGTGGGCTCTCTGGGCAGTGGGGTCGGCCGGGGGAGGCGCTGCAGACAGGGGTGCCATGGGGAGAAGTGGGGTGTCCCCTGCTCCCTCCTCATCCCAGCCGGCCCCTACAGCTGTAGCTCCTCTCTCAGCCTTCTTTCTGCCTCCAGCTCTCGCTGGCTGTCAGAGTCCTCGGCTCCGGGATGGAAACAGCTCCTGCCATTAGCATAGCTTGGATCTAGTCCCCTCAGCCAGGTCTCTAAGATCTTTTCCTCGCATCCCCCTTGTCTGTTTCCTGCTGAGACACTGATTTTGTCCTCCCAGCCACCAGGCCAGGCAGCTCTCACCAGCTCCTTTGACAGATGAGAAAACTGAGGCCCAGAGAGGGGGCGTGAAGGGGTCCAAGCCTCAAGGCTGGGGAAGGTCAGATTTGAGCCTGTGTCCCTGTTCCTCCAATGTCTGGGGCCTTGGGTCATGGGCAACACCATTTGTCACCTTTCTGATGAACACAGTGATGAAGCTTTGGCTGCTCAGGTGGGTGCCCCGCAGATCATAAAAATGATCACAGTGTTCCCTGACTCCCTCTCCAGCCAAGCCCTGGGCCCTGCGCCAACACCGCGTTCGAGGTGTCTCCTTCACTCCTCTCCGTGGTGGGGCCGCGAGGAAGGCGCTGGGCGGGCCAGGGGCCTGCTCCTCTGAGGCCTGCAGTTGGGGCCGACAGCGTTGAGCCAAGGGCTGGGAGCCTCTGAGGTCATGCTCCATCCACACCGGCGGCTGCCTCTGTCCTGCAGCCAGGGGAGCAGACAGCTGGGGAACTCCCAGGCCGGTGAGACCAGAGGCCAGGACAGCCTCAAGAGGTGGCCCCGGCCGCTGGATGACTTCACGGGTCTTTCCCGCCCTGAGTCACCGGGTTTCATTGACCCCTTGGGCACCTTTGGAGGGAGGGGCGATGGCCGGCTCAGCTGGGTGGGCTGGTGGGAGGTGGGGCTGGGCTCTGTTACCTAACAGTGGAGGAGCAGCTGGGGAAAGGAGCAGGGTCGTGGCTCCCTGCCCATGGTGTTGCCTCTGGGGTGCTGTGCAAGGGCATCCATCTTTGCTCCTCTCTGGGCCTTGGGACCGTATCACCCCTTCTGAGGGTATTGGTTCATCTTGAATCCCTCCCCGTTCCAGCTCAGGCCTGCTGGAATGGGCTGCCCCAGAGCGAAGGGAGGAATGGTCTCTGTCTCCTCCCCACCCGCGCTCCACACAGGTGTGAATCAGCCCAGGTGAGGAAGCTGACTCATCTTCCCCACCCGGCCTTGGAGAAAGGGACCCTTTCTCTTGCCTGGGGGTTAGAATGAACTTGACTGTTATTTTCGGAGGAGAGTGGCTCTGACCCGAGGAGGCACAATGTGAAGACTTGGGGGGCCGGGCCTCTGGGAGGAAGTCCTGAGCACCTACTGTGCGCTGAGCTCGTGGACAGTGCGGACGTCCTCTCTTCCAATCTGCAACCACGTGCTATGAGTGCCTTCCTCTGAAACGAGGTTCAGAGTGGGCAGTGACTCGCCTAAGGCCACACAGCCCAGCCAGTGCCTGTGGAGGGAAGCCCAGCTGGGGCTGGTTCTTGCTCCTGGAACTTTCTGGCCCATGTAATATGCCTCAGGCCCCTCACTGTGAGCTCAGAACCCCTCCTTGGGGACCAGGAGAGGCTGGGGATGGTGGGGGGACAGGAAGGAAGGGGTGGGGTTGCAGAGCCAGCCTCCATACTCCCTAACCCATGTCACAGAGTCCAGGGGTCGACAGGGACAGGGAAAGCTCCCCTTCCGTGCCCCTATCATGAGTTAAGCCATTCTCCCACCGTTCTGCTGTTAATCTTTAAATGGCCCAATGATTAATTAATTACCCAAGACCCACAGGGACTCGGCTGAGTGCCCCTGGCATCTGCGACCAGGGTACCCACCCTGCAGTACCCCGGTCTCCCAGCCCCTGATGTGAGCAAGGAGAAACACAGACGAAGCCTGCCAAACTCACAGGCACAGGCAAGGATGTGACTGTCATCGGTCCAGCAAACCCTGCTCTGTCCTGGGCCCTGGGCCACAGCACAGCCTGCAGGAGACAGGCAAGGCACCATCAGGAAAGAAGACAGAACCCCAGAGGCCAGGCGGGGCTAGGAGGGCTCCTCCCAGCCCCAGTGGACCCCGCCGCGGGACACTGGGGAGTCTGGTGTCTCTGTGTCCTTGGGGCGCTGGCGGGGGGATCTGAGCCTAGTGTCTGCTGACTGGTTCTTACCCCCTCTGCCCCTCCGCCAGCCTGAGTCTCAGTTTCCCTCATCTGTGCACAGGGCTGGTCATTTCCTGCTCCCCTCGCAGGGGGAGCTGGGGAGAATGCAGAGCCGCTCTGGCAGAGGCACTGGGGCTGCCCTAGCGGGTATGGAGGAGGTTGGGGAGGTTCTTGCTGAGCAGCAGTGGGACAGGCCACATGGTTCCTAATTCAGGAGGTGACCCTGGCCAAGCCCTTTCTTCTCTGTCAGCCTTGGTTTCCCTATTGATAAAACAAGGGGTTGGAGGCCTGGTGTGGTGGCTCATGCCTGTAATCCCAGCACTTTGAGAGGCCGAGGTAGGTAGATCACTTGAGGTCAGGAGTTTGAGACCAGCGTGGCCAACTTGATGAAACCCCGTCTCTACTAAAAGTACCAAAAATTAGCCGGGCGTGGTGGCGGGCGCCTATAATCCCAGCTACTCAGGAGGCTGAGGCAGGAGGATCACTTGATTCCACAAGGCAGACGTTGCAGTGAGATGAGATTGTGCCACTGCACTCCAGCCTGGACAACAGAGCAAGACTCTGTCTCAAAAACAAAACAAAACAAAACAAAACCAAAAATGAGGGGTTGGGATCTGTGACTACCCAGGACCCTTGAGGAGCCTATCATGGGCAGGTGGGCCGCTGGTACCAGACAGAGCCCCCAGTCCACTGTCCCCCACTCCCTGGCCCTGCCATGCTCCAAGGTGCCCAGCTCCTATCCGGAGCAAGTGCTGGGCTGGGAACGTCGGCCATCACCTCGTCATTGACTCAGGTAGGCTCACCATCTGGAGGCCTGAGGATGCCACGGCAACTTCCAGCCTGGTCAGCAGGGCAGGTGTCAGAGGCGCCCACCCTGCCATGCTGACCATTTCCACCTCATTGCCAAGGGGCCCCCCTGGGCCTCCCAGAAAACTGGGGACATTGACCCTGGGAGGCAAAGGATCTTTGAAGACAACTTGTCTTCTGGGATTTTAGAACTTTTTGAAAGTTAAAATGAGGTCAGACACAGTGACTAATGCCTGTAATCCCAGCACTTTGGGAGGCTGAGGTAGGAGAATCGCTTGAGGCCAGGAGTTTGAGACTAGAATGGGCAACATAGTGAGACCCTGTCTCTAAAATAATTTTAAAAATTAGCCAAGCATGGTGGTGCACACCTGAAATCCTAGCTACTTGGGAGGCTGAGGAGGGAGGATCGCTTGAGCCCAGGAGTTTGAGACCAGCCTGGGCAACATAGTGAGACTCCATCACTAAAAAAATAAATTAAAAAACATTAGCCGAGTGCGGTGGCGAATGTCTATAGTTTCAGCTACTCAGCAGGGCTGTGGTGGGAGGATCATTTGAAACCAGGAGGCCAAGGCTGCAGTGAGCCATGACTGTGCCACTGCACTCCAGCCTGGGTAACAGAGACCCTGTCTCAAAAAAAAAAAAAAAAATTAACCCATTTATGCCTTAGGTTGCAATTTTTAAAACTTACAATCAGACCTTGGCAATGACCTTTAGCAGCAGGATAGAAATAACTCCCAATAATGGAACACTAGGCATAAATGAAATGATACACAAATAATACACAGGTCCAGAAACACACCCTCCTTGCAGCAGGACCAAATGATAGAGAAGACACATTGGCCTTCCACATTGTTGTGGGTTGAACAGAGTCTCCCCAAAATTCACATCTATTCTGCACCTCAGAACATGACCTTATTTGGAATAAAGATTTTTGCAGATGTAATTAGAGTATGGATCTCAGAATGAGGTCATCCTGGGTTGGGGTGGATCCTAAATCCAGTTAGAGTGTTCTTACAAGAGAAAGGGATGGGAGATTTGCAAACAGAGACTCAGGAGAGGAAAGGGCCCTGGGAAGTCAGAGGCAGGGATTGGAACAATGTGGTCACAGGCCAAGGAACCCGGGGGTCCCTAGAAGCTGAAAGATTGCCCCCCCTGGAGCCGTGGCGGCAGCATGGCCCTGTAGACACCTTGATTTTGGACTTCTAGCCTCCAGAGCTATGAGAATAAATGTCTGTTATTTCCACCACCGAGTGTATGGTAATTTATTACAGAAAACCAGTAGCCACCTGCCCCACGGCCCTGCTCCGTCTGCAGCTCCTCCCTCCAGGGTTCCTCTCTGCTCTCCACACATGACTGTGGCATGCTGAATGCAGAAGTTTTGTTTTGAAATGTGGTGTTTTGAATGCAGAAGTTTTGTTTGTTGAATGCAGAAGTTTCATAGGCACATACCAGACGCGGTGTTCCGTAAACGTTCCATAAATGGCTCTGGCTGTTGGTGCGGGTGGGGGCAGCTCCCAGTTTTCCTTGGTTACGCAAGAAGCTACTGTGAACACTTTTGCCTCATCTCTTCTGCACGTGCTTGATGATTTCTGGAGGCTGGAAGTTTCCTTAGAAGGAGAATTGCTGGGTCAAAGGGTAAGCCCGTTTGCAATTTGACTGATGCTGTCAAATTGAGTCAAAACAGAAACTCAGAATCTTAAGAAGGAGAGGAGGCTTGGTGCAGGGGCTCATGCCTGTAATCCTAGCACTTTGGGAGGCCAAGGTGCGAGGATCGCTTGAGCCCAGGAGTTTAAGGCCAGTCTGGGCAACATAGGGAGACCTCGTCTCTACAAAAAATACAAAAGTTAGCCAGGTGTGGTGGCACATGCCTGTAGTCCCAGCTACTTGGGAGGCTGAGGTGGGAAGATCGCTTGAGCTCAGGAGTTCACAGCTGCAGTGAGCCATGGTTGCACCACTGCTATTCAGCCTAGGTGACACAGTGAGACCCTATCTCAAAATAAATAAATAACTAAATAAGAAAAAGAGAAGCAGGGAAACAGACTTTTGGATTTTACAGTATGGGGCACTTCCAACCCCAGATTTATAAAATTTTAGGAGAGGGGACCTCAGGAGAGCATCTATTCTGGGGTGTCACTTCAGGACCCAGGAGTGACATCTCCCAAGCCCTGTCTGGGTTTCTGTTTCCCTGGAATGGGCTTGGAGAAAGCAGAGGAGATAGGACCCAGGAGCCTGGAACTCTGGGGCTCCACAGGAGCTGTGGCAGGGGCTGAGTGAAATGCCTTCCCCACCTGGGCACCCAGCTCTTCTACCCAGAGGCTGCCCCTTTCCAGCCGAGGTGCCAGGCCAGCTGGGCCTCTGTAGCCACACACAGTGGCCCCTCTGTGCTTGGCACACACACAGAAAAATGTGAACAGAGCCTGTAATCCCAGCACTTTGGGAGGCCGAGGCAGGTGGCTCCCTTGA
Source organism: Symphalangus syndactylus (assembly GCF_028878055.3). Taxonomy (NCBI): domain Eukaryota; kingdom Metazoa; phylum Chordata; class Mammalia; order Primates; family Hylobatidae; genus Symphalangus; species Symphalangus syndactylus. The sequence goes on from NC_072440.2 coordinate 20,500,068, forward strand.
GACCAGGAGTTCAAGACCAGCCTGGAGAACATGGTGAAACTCCGTCTCTACAAAAAATACATGAAAAAAGAAATTAGCTGGGTGTGGTGGTGAATGTCTATGGTTCCAGCTACCGGGGAGGCTGAGGTAGGAGGATTGCTTGAGCTGGGGTGGTTGAGGCTGCCGTGAGCCAAGATTGTGCCTCTGCCCTCCAGCTTGGGTGACAGAGTGAGACCATCTCAAAAAAAAAGAAAGAAGAAGAAAGAAAGATAGAGAGAGAAATAAAGAAAGAAAGAAAAAAGGAAAGAAAAGGAAAAGAAAAGAAAAAAAGCCGGGTATGGCGGCTCACGCCTGTAATCCCAGCATTTTGGGAGGCCGAGGTGGGCAGATCACAAGGTCAGGAGTTCAAGACCAGCCTGGCCAACATAGTGAAATCCCATCTCTACTAAAAATACAAAAAAAGAAAAAAATTAGCCTGGTGTGGTGGTGGGCACCTGTAATCCCAGCTACTGGGGAGGCTGAGGCAGGAGAATCACTTGAACCCGGGAGGCAGAGGTTGCAATGAGCAGAGATAGTGCCACTGCACTCCAGCTTGGACAACAGTGTGAGACTGTCTCAAAAAAAAAAAAAAAAAAGGAAAGAAAAAAATGTAAAGGAAACGAGCAGGGGTGGGGGGTGGTCTGTGGTCTGCACTGGGCTGACTCGTGGCCCTAGCTGGAGTTCTGAGGTCTGGAACAGGGCAGGAGGCTCTGCATTAGATACTGGTTGCCTGCCTTGGAGTCCCCTCCATTCTTATTCTGGTGGTTTTAGAACATGCTCTCCCCCCAGTTATTTGACACTCCTCCTCTTGAAAGATGGGAGCCTATGTACTTTTTCCTTGAATCTGGGCTCTGTGGATGCTTGATCAATATGTTGCCAGTGAGGCTGTGTCAGTTTCTGGACCCAGGCCATGAGAAACTGCAACTTCCGCTTCCCACCTCTTGGGACTCAGCCACCACGCTGTGAGGAAGCTCAACAGCCCCATGGAAAGGCTGGTGTGGGAAGGAACAGAGGACCCTCCACTCCTGCCAGCTGTCAGCCCGAGTAGAGCCAATGGGACCTCCAGCTCCCACTGAAGTTGCCCCAGCTGATGCCTCATAGAGCAGTGCTGTGCCTTCTTGTGGCGCCTGGCTTGACTTGCAGATCTGTGAGAGAAACAAATGATTACTCTTGTTTTAAGCCACTAAATTTTGGGATCATTTGCAGCATAGCAATGGATAACTGGAACACCCTCCATGACCAACAAAGTCACCACCAGTGCCTGCAGGCTGGGTTAGGAACACGGGCTTTGGGATCAGACTCACCAGCCACGTGTCAAGGCCCGTCTTTGCCTCAGGGGCTTCATCTGCACGTGGTGACCGTAGTAGGACTTGCCTCATAAGGTTGTCATGAGGATGAAATGAGACGACACACATGGAGCCTGGTGCCGAGGAAGTATGTGGCAAATGGGAGCTGTGACAAAGGTTTACCGCCATGGTTGTTATTTCCCTAAGCAGAGAAAATTACTCAGTCTAAGCTGGGTTCATTCAAACAAGCAGATCCTTCCCTGCTTGTTCCTTCAAAGACCCCCTCCTCCAGGAAGCCTTCCCTGACCACCCTACGCTGGGCCGCCACTCCTCTGTTCACCTCCAGCCCTCTGTGCTATGCCTGAAAGAACAAGAGTCCCATTGTGCTCATTGCCTGTTTACAGCCGCCAGACTGGGACATCCCTGAGGGCATCGTTAGCAGGGCCAGCAAGGAATGGAAGTCTCTAAAGCTGTCACTCCGTGTGTGCACACACAGGCGGGGACCCGGGGCTGCTTATGTCGCTGAGTGACCCTCAGCCAGCTGGTGTCCCCGAAGTGTACACCTGGGTGGGCCTTATGTGCAGGCCTCTGTGTATGTCAGCGTGCCTGTGGGAGGTGGGTGTGCACATGTTTGTACACACGTGAATAGCAGTTGGTGTGTCTGTGTAAAGGCGGGTGGAGTGAGCATGTCTCTGTACACGGATGTGGGCACATGCTCATGTGCACACCACTGCACATTCACGCTCATGTGTATGCTCGTACAGTTGGAGTGTTCTTGTGCGTGGGTGTGTCCACATGTGTGTGCCTTCATACTGGGTGCGTGCCCTGTGTGCCAGGCTGGGCTGTGTGGTAGGAATGTAGGGTACCAGCTGCTACATTTGGGGCCCACTCAGGAACTAAAAATAGCTCATGCCCAGCCCTGTCCCGCCGGGCAGGGGGCCGCCGGGCAAGCTCCACGGGGGCACCCCAGCCAGGCTGTTGGCCTCATCCCTTCTTGGGCAGCCGCCCTGCCTGCCCTGCCCTGCCCTGCCCTGCCTGGGGCTCCCATGAGCTCATGCACACCCTGCCCAACCAGGGCAGGGAGGGAGTTGAGAGGTCCAGAGTCGTGCCTGCTAGGCCGAGGCCCTGCCCACGTCCCGGCAGCTGGACACCAGCAAGGCCTGATAAGGTCAAGTGTGGAGTAGGGTCCGCCCCCTCCCTCCGGCCAGGGACAGCCGGGCGGACATGAGTCAGCACAGGGGGCATCAGGCAGCCCAGGCCTGACCACTGGCTGGTGATGGGGCAGCCCTGGGGCGTGGGACCGCCTCCTTGGACAGGCCAGGGGCTGGCCAGGAGGAATCACCTGCCGGGTCGGCCAAGCCCTGACTTCATTCTCCACCTTGAGGAACCCCACCTCCACTTCCGCCCAGAAAGCCCCTCTGGAGTCCCCTGGTTGGCTTCCTGCCCTGGCCTGGTCATTGCTGGGCCTCAGGAGGGCTGATGGCCACTCCTGCAGAAGGGCATTTCCGGGCTTAGCTGCACGGCCCCAAGGGTTCCATATGCCCCTTCCTCGGGAAGTCCTCCCTGGTTCCCCAGGCTGGATGGAGCGGGGGTGGGGCTCTGAGATCCCAGCTCCCTCTTGGAGCCACTCTCTCTACAAAGTCAAAGCCTGTTTACTAATGTCCAGACCTGAGCTTCTTAAGGGCCAGGAAGTGTGTCATTTCCATCTCTGTTTACATCTTACTCCCTCGCTGGGTCCCCAGCACAGCCCAGGAGGGGTCATTGTTGTCTTCCTTTACAGGGGAGGACTCTGAGGCCTGGCATGGATGGTGACTGGCTCACAGTCCCCAGCCAAGGGGTGGCCATTGTGGAGGCTGTTCCCGGATTTCCTGCTGTCCCCATCACTGTGCCACTGTGATCCTTCCTCCTGGAGCCCCTGACCTCAGAGGCTCTGATGACCCAGCCCAAGCACGCATGACTGATTTTTCATTCTGTGAACCTGGTGCGTGTGCAGCTTGGGCTGGACCTTCCCTGGAGCTCAGCTCTACAGGGCAAGCCAGGCAGGGCCTGACACGCTGATCACAGCTGAACGTCAGGGTGGAGTCTCCCGCTGTGTCCTTTGCCTCCCCGCAGGGCCCTGCCAAGAGGACAGGAGAGGACACCAGCTTGGCACAGGGAGAGCGCATTGTGAGGGAGGGACCATCAGATGCTCCATTTAACAGAAGAGGACACTGAGGCTCAGAGAGGGGATGTGATGTCCGCGAGGCCCCACAGTGAGGAACGGCCTGGGCAGGTCTTAGGAAACACTCCCTTGTGCTCATGGACACGCTCGTGGCACTGTGTGTCATAGTGAAAGAGGAAAAATGGTCCTGGATGCCTGCCAGTCCTCTGTGAGCACCCTCCACACAGAGGGACACGCAAGAGGGGGTTGGATCCATGCTGACCAGGTGGGGCTCCACACCAATGAAGAAGCACACTTTCTAACACTTCAACACGGTCGGGCACGGGGTCTCACACCTGTCATCCCAGCACTTTGGGAGGATGAGGCAGGCAGATCATCTAAGGTCAGGAGTTTGAGATCAGCCTGGCCAACATAGTGAAAGCCTGTCTCTACTAAAAATACAAAAAGTGGCCAGGTGTGGTGGTGCACACCTGTAGTCCCAGGTACTTGGGAGGCTGAGGCAGGAGAATCGCTTGAACCTGGGAGGTGGAGGTTGCAGTGAGCCGAGATCATGCCATTGCACTCCAACCTGGGTGACAAGAGCAAAATTCAATCTCAAAAAAAAAAAAAAAATTAGCCAGGTGTGATGGTGCACGCCTGTGGTCCCAGCTCTGAGGAAGCTGGGGTGGAAGGATCGCTTGAGCCTGGGAGGTCGAGGCTGCAATGAGCCGTGATCGTGCCACTGCACTCCAGCCTGGGTAACAGAGTGAGACAGTTCAAAACAAAACAAAACAAATGTAAATTCAGAGGAAAGTGTTTTTGAGCCCACACTGTAACTGCATTAGTTTCCTATCAGTTTCCTATCGCTGCTGTGAGGAATGACCACAAATGTAGTGGTTTAAAATAACAGGGATGTGAGCTCTTACAGCTCTGGAGGTCGGAAGTCTGAAGTGGGTCTCGTGGGCTAAAGTCAAGGTGCGGGCAGGGCCTGTGCCTTCACGGGCTCTCCTTTGCCTTTGCAGCTCCTAGAGGCCGCTCGAATTCCTTGACCTGGGGTTCCTTCTGCCCCTCAAAGCCAGCAGCACAGCGTCTTCCATTCCCTCTGACCCTGACACTCGCTCTTCTGCCTCCCTCTTGCACATCCAGGGATTCTTGTGATCGTGCTGGGCCCACCCAAATCATCCAGGATGATCTCCTTATTTTACATTCAAGGTGCTGGGAACACAACTCAGTGGGTAACACAACAGACACTGTCCTTGTCTCATGGGAGACAGACAGTAATTCACATGTAGCCCTGTGACACGTCTGGAGGGGTAGATGCTGGGAAGCAAAGTGAAGCAGAGGAGGGGGATGGAGAGCAGTGGGGAGCCTCATCTGCATAGTATGACTCCTTTCCAATGAGAATGGATTTGCCATATTTGCATATTTCTTTTTTTTTTAATCTCGCTTTGTCACCTGGGCTGGAGTGCAGTGGTGCGATCTCTGCTCACTGCCTCCTGGGTTCAAGTGATTCTCTTGCCTCAACCTCCCGAGTAGGTGGGATTACAGGCCTGTGCCACCACCACGCCCAGCTAATTTTTGTGTATTTTTATTATTTATTTATTTATTTGTTTATTTATTTATTTATTTTTTCCCAAGATGGAATCTTGTTCTGTCACCCAGGCTGAAGTGCAGTGGCACAATCTCGGCTCACTGCAACCTCTGCCTCTCAAGTTCAAGCAATTCTCCTGCCTCAGCCTCCCAAGTAGCTGGGATTACAGGCGCCTGCCACCATGCCCAGCTAATTTTTTTGTAATTTTAGTAGAGATGGGGTTTCACCATGTTGGCCAGGCTGGTCTCAAACTCCTGACTTCAGGTGATCTGCCCATCTTGGCCTCCCAAAGTGCTGGGATTCAGGTGCGAGCCACCACGCCCGGCCCTATTTGCATATTTCTTCCATAACCCAAAGCAGGTCTAGGTGACTCTGAATAACAGCAGTTTATCTTCCTGTCCATTGGCTGTGTGACTTTAACCTAATGGTCTAATCTCTCTGGTCTCTTCACAGGAGTCAATGGGGTGCCAAACTCCTCCTGGCGATGCTGTGAGATGCCCGAGGGGACGCCTTGAGTTCTCTGGGTATCCTGCCTGCAAATCTCACCTTGGGCAGGAAGTACCGAGGGATTCCCAGGCACAGGCTCCATGGGGCGGGCAGGGGTGTGTGTGCAGCCCCCAGCTGCACCGGAGGTTTGGGGTGGAAATGCCTCTGGATGGAGCCCAGATGGTCTTTGGACCTGGGATGGGACCATTCCTGGAAGGAATCCAGCTGCTTCAAGCCCAGCTGAGTAGGCAGGAGTGTGGTGGTGCCACTGGGGCCAGAACTGCCCCACTAGCTCACCAGAGGGAACGGGAGAATGAGCCTGGGGCCTGGAGCCTGGGTTGGGCTGTGACAGATCCCAGGCTGTGGATCCCCAACTGAGAAACGGGAGGGCCTGGGGAGGAGCAGGGGTGGGCCTAGGACCTGGCCCCCAAGCTCCAAACAGGCTTCTATAACTTCTGGTTGTGTGACTCAGTTTCCTCATGTGTAGACGGGGATTGTAACTGTTTCCCATTCTAGGGTGGTTGTGAGGACCAAGTGTACTTGTGCACACAGGGGTGGGTGGGTATTTGCAGGGTGGTTGGCACACAGGGGGTCCCATCCAGGCTTAATTCCCCTCCCCAATTCTCTCCAGCTCCCAGGGAGTTGGCTCCGGGCCCCAGAGACACCTGCAAATGCCCCTTCCTGTCCCAGGCTCAGAATGAATTGAGGGAACAATGAAAAACAAACAAAACAACTATTTACTTGCTGAAGAGCGAATATGTTCACATGTCCAAATAATCAAAATACTCAAAGGATATGCAGTGAGAAAGAAGTCCCCCACCCACCCCGTTCCCCCGCCGTTTCTTGAGTATTTGAGTATATTTTTCCAGAGATGCCCTAGGCGGGTACGCGGGGAGATGCACTTGTATTCTCTTCTCCGCCTTAAACACACCCCGTGAATGGCGGAGTTTTTTCTTGGAGAATGGCAGGCATCAGTACAGAAACAGCTTCCTTGAGCTGCGGTGTATGGGTGGGTGTTCCATTGTTATTTGACGAGGCTGTAAAGGGAAGGGTTGTTTTTTTTCAAAGCAAAGGAATAGCTTCATGGAAGCATCCTTCCTGGAATCTGGAATTCGGAGACGAGCTTGAGTCTGAGCTGGGCTACTTACCACTCGGGGACTGCACGTGTTGCTTCCCCCGAGCCTCAGTGTTCTCATCTGCAAGATGCTGCTTGTGGCTGGGCACGGTGGCCTACACCTGTAATTTCAGCACTTTGAGCTGCCGATGCACGAGGATCGCTTGAGGCCAGGAGTTCAAGACCAGCCTGGGGCCAGGCGCAGTGGCTCACGCCTGTAATCCTAGCACTTTAGGAGGCCGAGGCAGGAGGATCACCTGAGGTCAGGAGTTCGGGACCAGCCTTGGCCAACATGGTAAAACCTCGTCTCTACTAAAAACACAAAAATTAGCTGGCATGGTGGCACGTGCCTGTAATCCCAGCTACTCAGAAGGCTGAGGCAGGGGAATTGCTTGAACCCAGAGGTGGCAGTGAGCCAAGATCACACCATTGTGCTTCAGCCTGGGTGACAGAACGTGACTCCATCTCAAAAAAAAAAAAAAAAAAAAAAAAAAAAAACCAGCCTGGGAGACATAGTGAGGCCCCATCTCTACCCCTGACCATCCCCCCCAAAACCCAAAAAAACAAACTTAGCTGGCCATGGTGCTGTGTGCCTGTAGTCCCAGCTACTCGGGCAGCTGAGGCAGGAGGATCCCTTGGGCCCAGGGTGTCTGGACTGCAGGGAGCTATGATCATACCACCATACTCCACCCTGGGTGACACAGTAAGACCCTGTCTCTACCAAAAATGAAAAAAAGTAAAAGATAAAAATAAAAAAGTCAGTTGTTGTACCCATCCGGGAGATAATGTTGCCCATGGGTAGCCTGCAGGCTGTGCCCCGTTTGTGGATGTGTTTTGCTCATAAAACTTTTCCAAACTCTGGAGATTTCAAATTATAACCCAGATTTCTGGCTTGTCTTGAAAAATCAAAAGTCTGGCATTGCAGGCTGGAGCCAAGTAGCCACTGCCCACTTTGGAAGGGCCAGGGGTGCTCCCTTTGGCCTCAGGCCTCACCACTCCCTATTGCTCATGTATAGCCCCCGACCTGGTCGTCCTCCTCCGCAGAAGGGTGTGCTGGGCTTAAATTCATGCAAACAGAATGCGCAGGGTTCCCAGCGCTCGGCACAGGCCTGGCTTCACTCTCTTGCTGGATACTTGGGGTATCTGGGACTCAGTAGCCACAGCCATGGACGATCCAGTCCTGGAAACCCAAGCCCTGAGCAAGCGGCTCCAGAGTGTCTCCTCCACCAGAAGGGAAGCTGAGATGCCGGCAGCATGTCCGGGAAGGGCTCTGGGCTGCAAGCCAGGCGGTTTCATCCCGGGAGGCGGCGGCCGAGGATTCTTCCCTAGGCTGGAGCCGGAAGCCGGGCTCCAGGCACCTGGAGTTCCCATCTCCGGGTCCCCAGGATGTAGATTCCTGCGCACAGCCCCCCACGCCTTCCTCTTCCCTACCTACCTTTGGCAGCCACATCCTGCCTTTCAGGGGTGGACCAGGACTGAAGGGGAGGCAGGGAGGTGGGTGGGGTCCCAGGAGGACCTCGGGGACATCCTCTGTTTGGGGTGGTTGCAAACTCTTCTTGGCCCCAGGGTGCCTTGGAGCACAGTTTGAAAACCACTGATGGAGCCCTTTTGCTAGATGGGAAAACAGAGGCCTGGAGTGGGGAGGGGTAGGAGGGTCAGAGGCCTGGAGACCTTAGAGTGCCCCCTGCCCAAGTCTACTACAGAGCCCCAGCATGTGGAACTGAAGCTCACTGAGCCCCCAGCCAGCCTCCCTGGGAAGGCTGCCCCTCACCCTGCTGTTGTCTGTCCAGAAGGCCAGGGAAGTATTGGGGCTCCTCCTTCTCCAAAACTCGAATTGCCTCCTCTGCCAAGTGCCCACCTTACAGGGTGGTTGTGAAGAATCAAAGAGATGAGAGTGCAGATAGCAAGAATAAGAACCACAGTAGCTCCTGCCTCCTGGGCTTGAACCGCAGGCTGTCCATCCTGGACTTGGACGAGCCCATTTTTTACAGCACTTTCTTGGGAGAGAATTTACATACCCTAAAATTTACCCACTTAAAGTATATGAGTCAATGGTTTTCAGTATATTTACAGAGTTGTACAACCATGACCACAATCTAATTTTAGAACATTTACATCATCCCACAAAGAAACCCAACACCCATCAGCAGCCACTCCCTGTTCCCCTCCTCCAGCCCCTGGAACACTCCTCTGCTTTCTATCTCTAGAGAGTTCTCTGTTCTGGACATTTCGTATAAATGGAATCATACAATGTGTAGCCTTTTGTGACTGGCTTCTTTCAGTGAGCGTCATGTTGTGGCATGTGTCACTCCTCCATTCCTTGTTGTTCTTTGTTATTTCTTCCACTAGAGCAGCCGGAAAGAACATTCCTTTTCATGGCCAAGTAATATTCCATTGTAAGGACATACCACAATTTGTCCACTTATCCATTGATGTACATTTGGGTTGTTTTCACCTTTTGACTATTAAAAATAATATTTCCGTGAGCATTCTTGTACATGTCTTTGTGTGGACGTATGCTTTCATTTCTCCTTTGTAAATATTTAGGAGGAAAATTGCTGGGTCATGTGGCAGCTCCATGTTTAACATTTTGAGGAACTGCCAAACTGGTTTCTAGAGGGGCTGAATCATTTTGCATTCCCACCAGCAACCTGGGAGAAGTTCAGTTTCCCCACATCCTCACCAACGCTGGCTTCTGTCTTTTTGATCACTGTCTTTATGCTAGTGGGTGTGACATGGTCCCACCACTGAAGGGACAGGTTTCCATTTTCATTTCCGTAATCAGCAGTCATGTTGAGCATCTTTTCATGCACTTATCAGCCATTCATAGATCTCTTTTGGAGAAATGTCTATGCAAATGACAGCCTGTCATTGAATCCTCACAGCCACACGGTTGGAGGAAACTGGAACTATGGTCAGCCACACTGATGATGAGGAAACTGGGGTTCCGAGGAACTCGTGCTGGGACACTGCGCCTGGGGGGCAGGGTGTGGGTGATGGGGGAAACAAGGAGATATGAGGACCCCCTCAGCACTGCAGGCTGGAAGAACTGAGCCCTGATTCCTATTCCTCTCTGCCTCTGTCTCACTCTGGGACCTCGGGCAAGACACTTCCTACCCTGAGCCTCAGTTTCCCCACCTAACAATGCCTTCATCCTGCCGTGGGAATCAGATTTGGTGCTACACGTGAATGTACTGAAAGCCAGAGCAGGGCCCTGGTGTTTCCAGACCTGGGAATCACTCACCCTCCAGTCGCTGGCCCTCCAGGGCTGGCTGTGAGTGAGGCCTCTGCTCTGGTTCTCAGGCCAGCCTGCACTCTTGGCCACCAAGCACTAAGAGTTCTGGGCCTGCAAGGAAGGCTTGCTCAGGCTGGGGCTGGGCAGAGAGCACGCAGGCAGTGTCTGGGCTGCTAGTCTGTGGGATGCAGCACATTTGTCCCTGAGCAAGAGCCTCCTCTGCACTGGCCACCTGCAGCCCTGGCCACCTGCTGCATCTACCTGGGGCCAGGGCGGGTGCGGGGCATAGAGCTATCAAGGGAGCAGAGTGGGGGACAGGTTGGGAGGAAGCTAGGCTGGGAGCCCCTCCACTGGGGAGAAACTGGGCAGATGGATTCATTCACTCATTCATTTGCTTACTCACTCATTCATTCATCCAGTGGTGTGTGCTGGCCTCTCATGGCCCCCGTACTTTCCTGAAGGAAGCGCTGACTGTAATGCAGCCATTCCTCAGGAAACTTGCTGAAGGAGTGGACACCATGAGTGTGGGACCTGTGTTGAGAGTCAAATACCTCCAGCCCCTGCCTTCACGGCATTCTTGGCGGAGGAGGAGGGACAGATGGAGTAACAACGGCAGCACCTTAGAGTCTCTGCTAGGGACCAGCCACTCCCCCAAGTCCCTTACCCTTATGGTAAAATCATTCTTGTTTTTTTTTTTTTTTTTTTTGACAGAGTCTCACTCTGTTGCCCATACTGGAGTGCAGTGGCGCGATCTCGGCCCACTGCAACCTCCATCTCCCGGGTTCATGCCATTCTCCTGCCTCAGTCTCCTGAGCAGTTGGGATTACAGGCGCCCACCACCATGCCCGGCTAATTTTTGTATTTTTAGTAGAGACAGAGTTTCACCATATTGGCCAGGCTGGCCTCAAACTCCCGACCTCGTGATCTGCCTGCCTTGGCCTCCCAAACTGCTGGGATTACAGGCGTGAGCCACCGTGCCCGGTGATAAAATCATTCTTATCTCCTTTTCATATATTGTGAAACTGAGGCTCAAAGAGGAGCAGAGACTGGGTCAAGGTGTCACGGTGGTTAGTTGCAGAGCTGGAGGCAGAAACCTGGTGTCTGGTTCCCAGCTGCAGACTCTCGACATGATTCTACCTCTTTCTCTGCACTCCCCAACCCACCCCTCTGGAGTTTGGACCTGGTGCTTTCCAGCCCTCTGCCCCCTTCTCTTAATATTTGACCCGTATTTGAGAACAGCAGTCTGGCGTGCTCCCTGCAGCAGCCAGGAGATGTGGGTTCAAGTCCTCCCTCAGCCATCAAAATGCTGTGTGACTTGGGCAAGACCCCCAACCTCTCTGTTTTCAGCTTCTTCATTGGTCAGCGAGGGGGCTGGACCGGGAGCTTTTGAAGGCAGCTAGGCTGAGGCCATGTCTTAGGGCAGCTCTAGGGAGCATGGGGTGGGTGATGGTGGGCTCCCCAGGCAGGTTTGGGTGGCACCAGGCTTGCGGAAGGGGCAGTTGCAGTCTGCAGGCCTTTTTCCAGGGGACGCTGAGTGGCCCGGCTTATCACCCGCCTGTCTTGGGCCACTCTTCCGAGTGGCTCCTCGGGTTTCAGCCTGGAGTCTGCGATAGCAGGGACTGTGGGAGACCTGGGGGGCAGGTGGGTGGCCCTGTTGCTCGCAGGGCTCCGGGCACCCCGTCTCCTCCGGGTTATCTCTGCTCTGGGACAGGCTGGGAAAGTGAGAAGCTGTGCTATCTCCTCCACTTCCCTCCGGAGATAGGGCTACCTCAAAGCCCTCTTGTTCTGCACCCTACAGTCCCCTCACATCCACTGGCCCCAGAGGAAGGGGGGCACAGCCTGTAGTGCTGAGGTGCCATTCCCTCATGGGGGCTGCAGTGGGGAGCACAGAGTGAGGCTGAGGAGTCACTTTTCCAGCCCGCTGTGCCTACTGAGTGCCTACTGTGGGCCAGAACAGGGGAGAGCATTTCCCACCCAGCAGGGCTGGTGCTGACCAATCGGGTGGCCTGGGGAGCCCCTGTTGCCACAAGCAGTGACCACTAGTTACTGGTTCATGAGGAAGCCTGGGGGCTCTGGAGGGTCCAGGCAGTGCGAGGGGCATTTGGAGGCCTGAAGCAGAGACTAGTTACCATTGGTTCAGCTGTATTTCAGGATTTCTTTTTTTTTTTTCTCTTTTTGAGACAGGGTCTCATTCTGTTGTCCAGGCTGGAGTGCAGTGGTGCCATCTTGTCTCACTGCAGCCTCCATTTCCCTGGTTCAAGCGATTCTCGTGCCTCAGCCTCCTGAGTATCTGGGACTACAGGCGCCCAACACCATGCCCGGCTAAGTTTTGTATTTTTAGTAGAGACGGGGTTTTGCCACGTTGGCCAGGCTGGTCTTGAACTCCTGACCTCAGGTGATCCACCCACCTCAGCCTCCCAAAGTGCTGGGATTACAGGAGTGAGCCACCGTGCCTGGCCTGTATTTCAGGATTTCAACGGCAAATCCTGAAATGGCTTCCTGGTGACTCCCACCTAGGGGCAGGGACTCCTAAGTGCAAATGTAGGTGTGACTATGGGGACTTCATTCACCTCTCTGGGCCTTGGTTTCTTGTCTGTAAAGTGGGTTTGAGGGTGGCTTGTTCTGCACAGACTGTTGTTCGGCGGGGGGCGAGGTCCTTTGGGTAAGCTTTGGCGTGGTGTGCCTCATGCAAGTTAGGGTGGACCTGATGAAACAGTGATTTGACCATTTTTCACAAGAATGGCTGTTTCCCATGCCGAGGTTAGGGCAAGTGCTAATCCATGTTGGAATTCGGCTATCTCAGGCCTTGTTCTAGGCACTGAGGGCATAGCAGGGATGGAGGCTGGCCTAGCCCTGCCGTTGGGGAGCCCAGATCCAACAGGGACACAGGTGATTGTGGGCGTGAGGTGGCTGGTGGCTTAAAGGAAGGTAGATAGAATAACAGCCCCCTAAAGACACCCACGTCCCAATTCCCAGAATCGGTGACTATGCCATCTCACATGGCAAAAGCAATTCTGCAGATGTGATTCAGGTGCAGGCCTGGAGATGGGGATTATCCAGGCAGGCCTGCTGTGATCACAAGGTCTTTCTAAGAGGAAAGCAAACTGAACTGTAACTTAAAAATGGTAAAATAGGCCAGGTGTGGTAGTTCACGCCTGTAATCCCAGCACTTTGGGACGCTGAGGTGGGTGGATCGCTTGATGTCAGGAGTTCCTGACCAGCCTGGCCAACATGGTGAAACCCCGTCTCTACTAAAAATACAAAAATTAGCCAGGCATAGTGGCAAGCACCTGTAATCCCAGCAACTTGGGAGGCCGAGGCAGGAGGATTGCTTGAACCTGGGAGGTGGAGGTTGCAGTGAGCCGAGATCATGCCATTGCACTCCAGCCTGGGCAACAAGAGCGAAACTGTCTCAAAAAAAAAAAAAAAAAAAAAGATAAAATAATAAGGGTTACATTACATATACTTTACGATAATTTAACAGGTTAATAATGTAATAAACCAAACCTACTGAACTGTACACTTTAAATGGATAAATTATGTGGTATATGAGTTATATCTCAATAAAGCTGTTTTTAAAAATCCAAAAGGGGCTGGACATAGTGGCTCATGCCTGTGATCCCAGCACTTTGGGAGGCCGAGGTAGGTGGATCACCTGAGGTCAGGATCCGAGACCAGCCTGACCAACATAGTAAAACCCTGTCTCTACTAAAAATACAAAAATTAATCAGGCATGGTGGTGAGTGCCTGTAATCCCAGCTACTCAGGAGGCTGAGGCAGGAGGATCACCCGAACCGGGAAGTGGAAGTTGCAGTGAGCTGAGATTGCTCCAGTGTACTCCAGCCTGGGTGACGGAATGAGACTTCGTCTCGAAAAAAGAAAAAATAAAAGGAGGTGAGAGAGTCAAAGTCAGAGAGGAAATGTGGCAGAAGGAGAGATCAGATGAGAGTTTGCAGACGCTACACTGCTGGCTTTGAAGACAGAGGAAGGGGCCACAAGCCAAGGAGTCCAGGCGGCCTCTAGAAGCTGGAGAAGGCAAGGAAACGGTTCTCCCCTGGAGCCCGCAAAAGGAACTCAGCCCTGCCGAGACCTGGGCCTCCAGATCTGTGAGATAAAAAGTTTGCATTGTTGTAAGTCACCATGTGAGTGGTAATTAGTTACAGCAGCAATGGGAAACTCGCAGAGGGCAAGGAGGTGATACTGATGATGATGGCCACAGTGATGGGTACTTTGAGTGCTTAGGAAGGGCCCAGCCATGTTCTCCAAGCACTTTACGTAGGTTAACTCAGTTAATTTTCAGACATTGTTCTGCGGGATGATTATTATCCCTGTTTTATAGACAAGGACACAAAAGCACAGAGAGGTTAAGTAACTTACTGAAGGCCACACAGCTGCAAACACAAAGGGGGATTCTCACCCAGGCAGATGGTGGCTGAGTCTATGCCTGTGACCACCACCCCCCACTGCCTGGCAGCAGCGTGTGTGTGAACTCTGACCCCGTTTGTTCAGGGCTAGGCCCTTTACAGAAAGGATTTAGTTTAATGTCATGACCGTCCTATGGGGTAGATGTTCCTGTCATTCTCCATTTTACAGGTGGGGAAACTGAGGCCCAGCAAGATGGAGCCCCTTGCTCAGGGTCACAAGGCCAGAGAGTGTTCCCCAATGCTGCCGCCTCCTTGCTGGGGCTGGAGGCGGGGACTCATGTTACCTGCAGTGGATTCCCACTCTGTGGCCCCCTTGCACCCCTGCCCTCTCCGGCCCCCATCTCCACATTCCCTGTGCTCCCTGATTGGGAATGACGTCCCGTCAGATGTCCCCACACCACTGCATGCCAGAGGCTACAGGAGGCTTCATGCCTCTTGGCCCCATTGTTTAGTCCAGGAAGCCACCCCCTCCCTCCTTGGCCAGAGGAGACAGTCTCTGGGGAGAGGGTTCCTTCCCAGAGAAGCAAATGGCCAGGAAGCAGGCCCTGGCTGGGCCCAGGACAGAGATACATGCTGGCCCTTTAAGGGGAAGGGGCCGGGGTGGGGGCTGCACCACTGGGTCCCTTCTTTTGTTGTTGTTGTTGTTTTTTCGTTTTGTTTTGTTTTTTTGAGATAGTCTTACTCTGTTGGTCTGGCTGGAGTGCAGTGGCACTATCTTGGCTCACTTCAACCTCCACCTTCTGGGTTAAAGTGATTACCCTGCCTCAGCCTCCAGAGTAGCTGGGATTACAGGTGTCCGCCGCCACATCTGGCTACTTTCTGTATTTTTAGTAGAGACAGGGAGGGGAGTTCTCACCATGTTGGCCAGGCTGGTCTCGAATTCCTGGCCTCCAGTGATCCGCGCCGCCTTGGCCTCCCAAAGTGCTGGGATTACAGGTGAGAGCCACTGCACCCGGCCCTGGGTCCCTTCTTATCAGGAACCCTTAGAGGGGGTGGACCAGGGCCAAGGGCAGCTGGTGGCAGCAACTGGAGTTAGGGTCAGGGGCTCTTGCTGAAGCCACGGCCTCTTCCCTCCCTGGGCTGAGTTTCTTCAGCTATAAAATGAGACGGTGAAGCTGGGGTCTCTAGGCTCCCTGCATTCTGTAAGCCCATGACCCCGGGGGTGGGTCCTCCCCTGTTCATTAATAATAAGATGACCACTTACTGGGGTGTCCACCGGGGGCTGTTCCCGTGAAGCCTCACAGTGACCCGGGGGGAGGAACTCCGCTACAGTCTGTTTTAGAGGTGAGGAAGCCGAGGCACAGGGTGGTTAGGAAATGCCTAAGGTAGGGTGAAGCCAGTGTAGGGTGAAGCTGGGGTTTTCTGGGCCATCCTAGGCCAGCAGCCGTCCTACTGTCCTGCAGTCACTGCTGTTTCTTCCTTTCTCTCCTAATCCACATGGAGCTGAGGGGTGGGAGGTGGCTGCGGTTTGGAGTGCGAGCGGGGGGAGTCTCCCGTCGGGGGCAGTGGGAACTGGGGAATGTGTAAGTCACTGGTGCTGGTGCTCTAGTCTCTCCCCCCCAGTCAGGGCCGCACCTCTCTCTGGGCTGGACCGGGGCTCTGAAGCTAGCTGTAAACCCTCTCTGGGGTCAGGGAGGGCTCCCTGGAGGAGGTGGCGTCTCAGCTGAGCAAGAGTAAGCATTAAGCAAGTAAAGACAGGAGGAGAGGGCGTTCTGGGCAGAGGGAGGCTCTCCTCAAATAGGAAACCTCCAACCTGACTTTTGAGCTCTGGCTCCCAGGCCCATGTCCACAGTGGTCTTCGACCTCTGCTGCCCTGGGGACCCTCTGAGCTGCCCCTGGCTGCAGTGGGGCAGTCTGTCCCCCTGCAAGGGTCTCCCAGTACCTGACAGTTTTCCCACTGGACTGTCAGGCAGGTGTGGCCAAAAGCCTGGACTCGGGATCCAGGTTGCTCTGGTTCAAATCCTGCCCCTGTCCCTTGTAGCTCTGTCACCTCAGCCAAGTGACTTCATCTTCTTGTGACTCGTCTCCGGATTACAACCATTAACATCCCTCCAGCCGAGTCAAGAATGGCCATGGACCGAATAAATGTGTTTAGAAAGGAGGGCCAAGAAGCTCAGTGTGGTGTGTGTCAAGGTAGCCAGGTCGGGCCTGGGCAGAGGGGGTGCCACGACTGAGCTCCAATCCCTGGGGGCCCTCTGGGACCTGGGCCCAGTGTGGCCAGGCCTACAGAGTGTTTAGAAGAAGTCAGAAATACAGACTCTTGTGAAATCTCCCAAGTTTTAAGGGAAGGACAAATGTCAGAAAACAGTTTGGGGCTGAGGAAAACCAGGACCCCGGCCTTAGAGCTGCTAGATGTCACCCTCTGCCGGCCCACCTGTCCCCAGGTGGGATGCAAATGAGAAGCCATGCAAACGAACACCTCACATTGCATATAACCAAATGCGGAGGTGGGTGAGGATGTGCCCTTCTTCCCATCATGCCTTGTGGTGGAAACGCCTGCAGGGCACAGGCTTTGACTGTCCATTGCCGGGTCTCTGGAGCCTGGACCTGTGCCTGGCACACAGTGGGTTCACCTTCTCTGTTGAATCGAATGAATGAATGAAAATGATTAGACGGAAGCGTGATGACGGAGATAGGCGAGGGACAGAGGAAGGAGCGTGAGCATGGCTGACTGGCTGAGTGGCCATGAGCAGTGTATGTCACCTCCTGGGGCTTCTCTGCTCCTCTGTAGACCAGGCATGGCTCAGGTCCTTAGAAAAGCAACTGGGTTGAGTCAGAAGCATATCACACATGGCTTGCTGACCCAGGAATTCCATGCCAGCCAAGGAGCAACCCCTAAATATGGAAAAAGGAAAGCTATCTGTAGAAAGATATCAATCGAAATATATTATTTATAGCTTCGAAAAACTGGAAATAACTGAGATTTCCAACAATGAGGGAACGGCAAAATAAACCATGGAATATGGTTTGACAAAATATTAGGCAGCCAATAAAAACGAGGTTGGGAGAAGAGGAAAAAGAAACGAGATTACAGAGAGCGAAAGAACTAGAAAAGTGCCCATGATATAATGGCAGGTCAAAAAGGCAGGATACCACCTTTTTTTTTTCTTTTAATATACAGTATGACCTCAGCCCCATTTTTTTTAAGTCCTCAAACAAAAAACTATGGAAGGAAATACATCAAACCTTAACAATGATTGTCTCTGGGTGGTGGGGCTGTGGGTGGTGATTTTTCTTCCTTATTTTGACTTTTCTGCAATTTTTAGATTTTCATAAATGAACATGTATTGTTGCTTTTATGGTAAAGATATTAAAAATGATTTTTTTTGATGGAGTCTTGCTCTGTCGCCCAGGCTGGAGTGCAGTGGCACGATCTCGGCTTGCTGCAACCTCCACCTCATGGGTTCAAGTGATTCTCCTGCCTCAGCCTCCCAAGTAGCTGGGACTACAGGCATCTGCCACCACACCTGACTATTTTTCTTTTGTATTTTTAGTAGAGACAGGGTTTCACCATATTGGCCAGGCTGGTCTTCAACTCCTGACCTTGTGATCCGCCCACCTCGGCCTCCCAAAGTGCTGGGATTAGAGGCATGAGCCACTGTGCCCAGCCAAGACATTAAAAATGAAAAAAAAAAAATCAAAGGAATTCGGGGTGAGGATGGGGTGGATGCTATCTGAGCTCTGCCCTCGAGTCTCTGAGAGGGATTTGGCATCAGGGAAGGTTCTGGGCTTGGAGGTGGCAGCCAGGTGTCAGGGGCTGCCTGTGTGATCCTGGGCAGATCCCTTTAGGCCTCAGTGGCACATCCTGTCAGATGGGGCCTGGTCACCTCCTTTTTTTTTTTTGTCTTTTGGAGAAAGGGTCTCATTCCTGTTGCCCAGACTGGTGTGCAGTGGCGCGCCATCATGGCTCACTGCACTCTTGACTTCCCGGCTCAGGTGATCCTCCCACCTCAGCCTCCTGAGTAGCTGGGACTACAGGTTTGTGCCACCACACCTGGCTAATATTTTGTATTTTTAGTAGAGACAGAGTTTCACCATGTTGCCCAAGCTGGTCTTTGAACTCCTGGCCTCAAGTGATCTGCCCACCAGCCTCCCAGAGTGCTGGGATTACTAACGTGAGCCACTGCACCTGCACCCGGGCCTCTGGCCACCTATTTGACAGAGCATGTAGCAAGAACAGGAAGGGAACGTGGCTGAAAACAGTATCCTTGTTAGTTCTTAGGAAGGCCAGTTCTGTTTTCAGACACCCGGAAAGATGTCAGTGTTCTTACTGGGGTGTCCCTGGGAGTATTTTTAGTCCCAGAGGTACAGATGTTCCTGACTCATTTTGGAAAGTAGAACTGGGGTGATCTCTAGACACGCATCACTCTGTGGGGGAGGGGCATGGCCAGGAAGTCAGAGTCCCGGGTTCTAGGGCTGGCTCTTCCCATACTGCTGTGTGATCTTAGACGAGTCACTCAGCCTTCCTGGGCCTCAGCTTCCCCTGTGCAATGGGCTCTGGACACAGAGATCACTAAGATGAATAAACTCTCTGTTTAAACGAGGCCTTCTCCCCCAGGCCCTAAGAGGCAGGAACCCAGGAGTCTGAGAGTGAGCCCCTTACCGGCTGTGGTCCCCAGAAACTTCTTTTTTTTCCTTCTTGAGACGGAGTTTCGCTCTTGTTACTCCAGGCTGGAGTGCAGTGGCACAATCTCGGCTCACTGCAACCTCTGCCTCCCGGGTTCAAGCGATTCTCCTGCCTCAGCCTCCTGAGTAGCTGGGACTACAGGCGCATGCTATCACGCCCGGCTAATTTTTGTATTTTATTAGAGACGGGGGTTTCATCATGTTGGCCAGGATGGGCTTGATCTCTTGACCTCGTGATCCACCCGCCTCGGCCTCCCCAAAGTGCTGGGATTACAGGTGTGAGCCACCGTGCCCAGCCTCCCAGAACCTTCATATGTGTCCTGTTACCTTATTTCCAGCCACCCTTCCCTAGGGGAGTGTGTATGTGTGTAAGGGTATGTGTGTGTGGGTCTATGGAAACTCAGTTCACCATGATGGGATCACCCTGTTTCCCTGGACCTTCTCAATGGTATTCCACTGCTCGGAGGGTCCAGTGGTGGGGGAGGACGGAGGCTGCCTTGGAGCAGGTGGTGTGTCCAGGAAGAGAGTGCCTGTGATGGATCGGGCGCCCGTCCGTGTGCTGTGCACACACATCCCCAGCCTGCGCGAGCAGGGAGCTGTGATGGGGCCCGGGGAGTTTCTGGCTACCCTTGTCCTTGGTGCCATGAGGAACCTCAGAAAGGACTCAGTCCTGAGCACTCCCAGGCTCCCACTCTGACACACGTAGTAGATGTGTGAGGCAAGCACGTCGCGTCCCCGTGGACGCGGCTCAAAGCCTAATCGTGGTGCATGCACTTTCTGTGCTTTCCACAGGCTCGGCTTTCCACAGAACCAGCGCCAGGAATCTTCAGAATGATTCTGTGAGACAGGCACTGATTCTCCTCAGCATTTACTGATGGGGAAACAGAGGCTCAGAGAAGTTAAGAAACTCACCCAAGGTCACACAGCAGCAAGTGGCAGGCAGGATTCGAACCCAGGCTGTCTGGATCAGGCCCACACTGTGACTCACACATACACTCTTCCAGCTGCTGCTCTGGCGGATAAGGAGAAGCCCAGCGGAGACCGGTGGCTTTCCACAGTCACGTCGCAGATTAGTGCAGAGCCCAGGCACACTCCAGGCCCCTGGATTTGGGAGTGGGTTCTTTGCCCATGAACGTGAGTGGAGCCATCTGTCAGAGTCCTGGCTTCTGTACCCAGCACGGGCCAGGCAAGCAGGCCGGTGGAGAATGTGTCGATTGGAGCTGAATAGCTTCCCTGTTCACCCATTTATCACCAGTCTATTCTGGTGCCAAGCCCTGCACCAGGCCCTGGGGTACAGAGACGAGCAAGACTCATTTTCTGCTCGTAATCCAGGGACTTCCAGAAGGAGGTGACGTTGAGATTTGGTCAGATGGAGGAGGGCAGACAGGGCGTTCCGGGCGGGGGAAATGTCTGATGCATCTGGGGAATCTCCATGGTTTCTGGGAGGGTTGGGGAAAGCGAAGGAGAGGAGGTTTCGAGGGTGTGACGCTGCTGGGGGCAGGCGGGTGGGTCAGGGAGCGGGGACAGCTGTTGAGTCCACTGAGGTTCTGGAAGTGTGAGGCCCACCCTGGGGAGGGAGATGTTGTCTAGGGAAGGACGTGTCCCCCACTTCTGGGTCACAGCTGGAAGGGGAAGTGGGGGCTGGGCACAGGGTCTGAGGTCACAAGGCGGGGACAGGGAGATGGTAGAGCAGTACCCCAGCTGGTCCCTCAGAGGCGGGGTGGGGGGAGAGGGAAGCAGACCCAGCACCCCGGTTCTCTGACCACAGCTCCTGCGGCGCCTCCTCACTGACTTCCCCAATGTGACAAGCTCGTCCCCGCCACAGGGCCTTTGCACCTGCTGTTCCTCCTGCCTGAAACAGCTCTCTCCTTTCAGCCACTTGCCTCCCCTGAGCAGGCTCCAATTTGCTCATTTGTTCACTGTCTGTTCCTCTCTTGGGACATGGGCTCCATGAGGGCAGGCTTGGTCTGTCTTTGCCACTGAGTCCCGGCTCCAAGCACCGTGCCCAGCACACAGTGGGCCCTCAGCAACAGCACTGAGCACTTGCTATGTGCCAGGCACGCCTCATGGGCAGTAACTCATTTAATTCTCAAAACAACCCTCTGCGGGGGGGACTAGGGGCCTGAAGCTGAGTCAGTCTCGAGATCTTCTTCCAGGAAAACACATGATTGTGGGTATGAGAGAGGCAGGGTGCCTTGGAAGGGGCCGCGCACGTGAGGCGTGCCAGAGCTTAAGAGTCAGGAGCCAAAGGGCAAATCTGCCCCTGCCTTTGGGGTGGGGGGTAGCCCCATGGTAGATGCGAGGAAACCGAGGCACAGAGAGATTAAGTTGCGCCTTTGGCTTGCAAGTGGCAGCCCTGGGATTTGAACCCAGGAGGTCTGGGTTGAAAGACCCCAGGAGATTTGGATGCTATATATAGCTTTAACTCAATCAATATTTGTTGACTATGTGAGTGACTGGTTAGGCCTTGACAAATGATTTACCTTCTCCAAGCCTCAGTTTCCGCATCTGAAGCATGGGATGTGCCTTAAACAGGCAGGAGAGCAACCCATCTTGAGGGGCTCGACGCCCCTTCTCTTACTCTCTCACCCACTGGGTGCTATGGTTTGAATATTTGTTCCGTCCAAAACTCACGTTTTAAGGAAACTTAATCTCCAGTGTGGCAATATTGAGAGGTGGGCCCTGTAAGAGGTGTGGGGTCAGGAGGGCTCCGTTCTCATGAACAGATTAATCCATTTGTGGACTAATGGGACAACGGGTTATCATAAGAGGGGAACTCTTCTAGAAGAAGAGGAAGAAAGGCCTGAGCTAACCCGCTCAGCTCCCTCACCATGGGATGCCCTGCGCCATCTTGGGAACCTGCAGAGAGTCCCCACCAGCAAGAAGTCCCTCACCAGCTGAGGCCCCTTGGACCTCTCAGGCTTCACAGCTGTAGGAAATAAATTCCTTTTCTTTATAAAGCATCCAGTTTCAAGGCCAGGTGCGGTGGCTCACACCGGTAATCCCAACACTTTGGGAGGCCGAGGCAGGCGGATTACAAGGTCAAGAGATTGAGACCATCTTGGCCAACATGGTGAAACCTGCCTCTACTAAAAATACAAAAATTAGCTGGGTGTGGTGGCAGGTGCCTGTAGTCCCAGCTACTCAGGAGGCTGAGGCAGGAGAATTGCTTGAACGTGGGAGGCAGAGGTTGCAGTGAGCCGAGGTCGCAACACTGCATTCCGGCCTGGCAACAGAGCAAGACTCTGTTTCCAAAAAATAAAAATAAATAAATAAATAAAGTATCCAGTTTCAGGTATTCTGTTATAAGCAACAGAAAGCAGACTAAGCAAGGGTTTCAACTGGGCGGAAAGGTTCTGGTGTCCTTCATTCATTCAACAGACATTTGAAGGTCTATTTTGTGCAGGGCCTGCTCTATGCACTGAGGATAAAGCGGTAAAAACGAAGTCCCTGTTGGCAAGGGCTCATATAATGATGGGAAGAGGTAGACAACAGACAATTGAGATCTAATTTATCACCACCATGAGGAGGCGGGGCATTCAACAGAGAGAAATCAAGCAGAGGAGGACGGGAACTTTGGTGGAGGGGAAGTGGGGGTGGGGAGGCCTCCCCAGGGAGGTGATGTTTTAGCTGAGAGCTGAAGGGCTGAGGGATGGAGCCAGCCAGACACCTGGGGGAAGACAGCTAGGTAGAGGGAACGGTGCTGTCAATGGCTCTGAGGAAGGGAAGTGCTTGGTGAGTTTGGGGACACAGCCAAGAGTCCTGAGGGGCTGCAGCAGAGAGAGGTGGGGCGAGTGGGCCAAACTGAGGTCAGATAGGTTGTGGGGCAGGTCTTGTTGGGCCTGTGGGTCACTGTCAGGACTTGAGTGCCATGGGAGCCACTGGAGGGCTCTGAGCAGGGTCATCTCTGCCCTGTAGCCCCACTTGGGCTGCTGTGCAGGAGACAGACTGCAGGGTTGGGGCAGAAGTCAAGAGGCTACCACAGCCATCCAGGCAGGAGGTGACAGTGGCCTGGATTTGGGTAGTGGGTGGAGATGTGAGACGGGTTGGCTTCTGGGTTATTCTGAACTTCAGTCCAACAGGATTTGCTATGGGTCATGTTCTAACTAGCTACTGCTGCATAACAAACCAACCCCAAATGTAGTAGCTTAAAACAACAAGAATCACTGGATCATTTCTCACAGTTTCTGTGGGTCAGGAATTTGGGAAGGGTTTAGCTGGGTGGTCTGGCTTGGGATCTCCATGCAGTTGAGGTTGTAGTTGGTGGCTGGACCGGGTGCAGTGGGCATTGGCCGGGCCTCTCTCTCCTCCCCTTGTACTCTCTGGGCCCCTCTTTTGGGTCTCTCCATGTGGGCTGATTGAGCTCCCTCACAGCATGGCAGCTCAGGGCTCCCGAGGCAAGTGTCCCAGGAAAACCAAGCAGAAACAATATTGCTTTCGATGATCCGGCCTCAGAGGCCACAGAGCTTTGGTTCTGTGGATTCCAGTTTATCTGGATTCAAGCAAAGGGAATGCAGACCCCACCTCTCCACAGGAAGAACATCAATATGCCATTGCAAGAGGAGCGTGTGGGATGTCAGGCATTGTTGTGGTCCCTGCTGGAAAATGTAGCCTGCCAGAGATTGAGAAAGCTGAATTTTTATCCTGTCACTGTGTGTCCATGGGCAAGCTGCTCAGCCCCTTGATATCTCTGTTTCCTCATTTATAAAAGAGAGCAGAGACCAGCTGCCTCCTCAGATTGGGATTCCATATGGGCCATGCCTCTTGTGGGGATGAGCTCAGACAGACTCAGCCATGAGCTGCCATGCTGTGAGGAAGCTCAACCAGCCCACACGGAGAGACACAATAGAGTGGCCCCCAGAGTACAAGGGGAGTAGAGAGAGGCCTGGCCAGTGCCCACTGCACCTGCTCTAGCTACGAAGTGCAACTGCAATTGCAACTGCATGGAGACCCCAAGCAAGCCCACCCAGCTAAGCCCTTCCCACAGAAACTATGAGAAATGATCCAATGATTCTTGTGAACTTCCCTTCCCTACTTTCTGCCACCCACGCCTGCTCCACTCTATGCAGCCTAGAGAATGTCCTCCACAGGGAAGGTGGAAACAAACGTGAGTGGAGTGGCTGTGCCTTGTGGCAGCATTGACTCTGCACCATCTGCCTGGGTCTGGACTGCTTGCTCCGTGAGTGCTTGTGTGTGCCTGTGCATGTGCGGGTGTGTGCACACTTGTGCGCTCATGGGCCTGTGAGCGCATCTTTCTCTTGCCCACACCAGAAGCTTCTCCGGTCGTCTTCTCTGGGAGGCACGCCTTAGGCTCTGAACAGCAGCCTTGGCAGGCAGCCCTGCTTAATCCTCACCTGGGCCTAAGGGCTCCTCCTGGATCTTTCTTTTTTTTCTTTTTTTTGAGACGGAGTCTCGCTCTGTCGCCCAGGCTGGAGTGCAGTGGTGTGATCTCGGCTCACTGCAAGCTCCACCTCCCGGGTTCACACCATTCTCCTGCCTCAGCCTCCCGAGTAGCTGAGACTACAGGCACTTGCCATCACTCCCGGCTAATTTTGTTTTTGTATTTTTAGTAGAGACGGGGTTTCACCATGTTAGCCGGGATGGTCTCGATCTCCTGACCTTGTGATCCGCCCACCTTGGCCTCCCAAAGTGCTGGGATTACAGGCGTGAGCCACTGCGCGCAGCCTACTCCTTGATCATTTTTGATGCAGCCCCTCCTTTCCCTTCCTGGGCCAGGCTCACCATGGTTACCTGTCCCCTGTGACCTCACCCTGAAAGGTTCCTCGCTCCTCCGTGGCCCTCCCCAACAGGGCCCTATTGGAGGCCCACTGGGCAGCCAGAGCAGCCTATGCAGATGCAGGTATGAGAGCACCACTCTCCTGCTTATGTGAAATGCTAGAAAAGGCAAAATTCAGGCCAGGTTTGGTGGCTCACGCCTGTAATCCCAGCACTTTGGGGGGCTAAGGCTGGGGCGGATCACTTGAGGCCAGGAGTTTGAGACCAGCCTGGCCAACATGGTGAAACCCTGTCTCTACTAAAAATACAAAAATTAGCCAGGCATGGTGGTGGGGCCCTGTAATCCCAGCTACTCAGGAGGCTGAAGTGGGAGAATCGCTTGAACCGGGGAGGCAGAGGTTGCAGTGAACCAAGATCATGCCTCTGCACTCCAGCTTGGGTGACAGAGCTGAAAAAAAAGAAAAAGAAAAAGAAAAGGCAGAATTCTAGTGCTGGAAGGCAGGTCAGTGGTGCCCAGGGCAATCGGGAAGGGAAGGACCTGCCTGGAAAGGAGCAGACGGGACCTGGAGTGGTGGTCACGTGCTCTAAAGGTTCTCCATTCTGACTGAGGTGGTGGCTACTCAACTGTGTCCCAGAGTTTGGACAATGGGTGAGTTGTATTGTGTGGAAATTACACCTCGCAAAGCTGACAACAACAAATCCCTCCCAGGCTCCTCATTCATTCCAGGGCCTGTTAAATGTCTCCCGTGTGCCTGGCCTTGTTCCAGGCTCAGGGGTGCAGTGTAGACAAAACAGACAGAACCTCTGTTTTCACAGGCCGGGGAGTTGGCCAAGAATATAATGACACGGGACATTACAGCAGGGATGCTAAAGATGCCAAGGGGACAATTAGAGCAGCCCAGGAGACAGGAGAGACCAAGCCCTGAGGCCTTTGACCACTTGGACGCTCTCCATGCACCCCCCACCCACCCTGACGTCTCTCTTTGAGGCTGGGTCCCTTAGTGGTCTGGGGTGGCCCAGACTGTGGGAGAGAGGGGCCCTGGTGACCTGTGCCCACCATCCAGCAGAAGGAGATGCCAGTGAGGTGGAGACACAAGGACATGCTCCTGCCGGGCATGGTGGCTCCTGCCTGTAATCCCAGCACTTTGGGAGGCCGAGGCAGGTGGATCACCCGAGGTCAGCAGTTCAAGACCAGCCTGGCCAACATGGTGAAACACTGTCTACTAAAAATACAAACATTAGCCGGGCATAGTGGTGCATGTCTGTAATCCCAGCTCCTCGGGAGGCTGAGGCAGGAGAATCGTTTGAACCCGGGAGCTGGAGGTTGCAGTGAGCGGAAACTGCGCCATTGCACTCCAGCCTGGCGTGGAGAGAGACTCCATCTCAAAAAAAAAAAAAAAACCAAAAATCAACAATGACAAAAAATACATACTCCTGCTCCCCGATCAATGGCAGGGGTGAGGGGACAAGCTGCCTCAGGTCCTGTGTGCGTCTCCTGGGCTCTCACACGAGGTCAGTGGTATGCACTTACCAGGCCTGGCGCACATGTCTCACTTGGACACTGGTGCACAGACACCTGGGCTGGGCTCATGAGCAAATCCACGCCACTTATTTGGTGCCTGATCTCTTTCATGCACATCCAATGGCTTCCACACCCTGGGATCACCACCTCTGGGCACAAACACACACAGGCTGGTGCACACACACATGTACACACACGCATACTTGTGCACATGGCAAGAGCTCATGTTTATTGAGCACTTACTCTACGTATTTTATTTCTTATTTATTTATTTATTTATTTTTGAGACAGGGTCTTGCTCTGTTGCCCAGGCTGGAGTGCAGTGGCACGATCATAGCTCACTGAAGACTCGAATGCCCGGGCTCAAGGGATCCTCCCGCCTCAACCTCCCAAGTAGCTGGGATTAAAAGTGCACCACCACACCCAGGTAAGTTATTGATTTGTGAAGATGGGGTCTTGCTTCACTGCCCAGGCTTTTATGTATTTCATCTCAATCTTCCCAACAGTCCTGTGAGGCAGGTACTATCTTAGCCCATTTTACGGATGAGGAAACCAAGCCACTGAGGGTTTGTTATCTTGCTCAAAGTCTGAGACTGATAGTGGCAGAGATGGGATGAGAAGTCAGGCTTTCTGGCTCCGGGCTCTGGTGTTGGTGGCTGTCCGTAGAGACCACCAGGTATGGGGGACCCCCATGTCCAGTGTCTCCTGCCCCGCCCCATCGGAAGTCCTGTGCCCCACATGTGCACAGCACCTCACAGCTTACAAAGCGTCCTCGCACCCTGTGAATGGGGGGTAGGGGGGTTAATCATCCCCGTTGTTCAGAAGCAGAAACCAAGGGACAGAAGACAGTTGCTCAAGGTTGCTCAGGGGTTGATGGCAGAACCAGGACGAGACCCCACTTCCCGGTTGCTTGTGCGTGGCTCTGGCTCTGTCTTGGGGAGGGAATGTGGCCTCAGGGACCTCCAGGTGCACTGCCCTCCTGCTGCATAGACACAGGAATATTCTGGAGAGCCAGGAGCAAGTGGAATCTGGAGAGGGATGGTGCAGCCCACGCTGGGTTGGAGGGGCCTTCCAAAGAGGTGGGATGTCCAACCTGGTCTTGGAGGGGCTGTGAGGGATGGAGGGCGTCTGAGCCAGCCCCTCTGAGGGGCCCCACCAGCCATTCTTGAGACCGGCCTCTAGGTGCCTGAGCACAGCAGGTGTGTCTCATCTATGTCTGATGGGGCCTGTCCCAGCCAGGGGACAGGGACTACTGAGGATTCTAGAATCCGGACCCTCTGAGGGAGAGAAGGGCTGAGGCTGGGGGCGAGAGGAACCCGAGGAGGCTCCGTGCCTCTGTAAGACGGAGGGCAGAGCCCTCGGCACCTGTCTGGGGGCGAGGAATGCTGGCCCAGGAAGTGCAGGGCCCCTCCTCTCCCAGCTCTCCATCCTCTGCTCTGTGGCGAGGCTGTGCCTGGCCAGGCATTGTTCGAACGTTTGAAAATAAAGGCTTCTTGGCCTGGCTCTGCTGGCAGAGGGAAGGGGGCAGCTCTGGCCCAGGCCTGAAGGATAACTGGCTGCAAAGGGAGGTCCCACCCAGCTCCACCTCCAGTACGGCTGGGAGTGTCAGGGTCTTCGGAGTGTCCTGGCACCCCGGCTTCTGCTGCCTGGTGAGTCTGGGTCTGGGGCCTTCTCCTCCTCCAGGAGCTCAAGCTGCCCCTTCCCCACCAGAAGCTTCCAACAATCTGGGGCTGGTGGGGGACAGGTGCTCCCCCCACGCCTTCTTTCACCTACCAGCAGATAACTTAACAGTAATGATGTCCCCATTACCCCAGTGGGGTAGGCACCACTGTCATTACTGTTAGACACATGAGGAAACCAAGGTTCAGAGAGGTTGAATAACTTGTCCAAGGCCACAAAGCTGGCCAGCAGAGGAGCCGTGGCTCAAGCAGAGGTCTGCCTGGCTCCTGAGTCAGAGCCTAACCATGTACCCCACCACCCCTCGCCTCCCCACTATTCCATCTCCACTGGGCTCCCCTTCCAGGCCGTCCCTCTGGCCGGCAGAGCAAAGAAGCTTTCTGCTTCCCCTGAGTGGCCAGGGCTTGGGGATACCATGTAGGGTGCTGGGGGAGGGAGGGAGCCAGCAGAGAAGGGCTTGCGGTGGGGTGACCATGTCAGCTCGTTAAATTCTCACACCCAGCCCTCATGCAGGGGCGCTGTCTGTTTTGTAGATAAGCAAACTGAGGCCCCGAAGAGATGGGATTTGAACCTAGATCCGTTTCTGTCCAAAGCCTTTCCTCACACTCAGTGTCTGAAGGGCCAATAGGAATCCTCAACACAGAACACTACCCAGCCTCTACAAGGTCCATGTGTGAACCAAGAGGCACCAAAGGGTGGGCTGGGGGCACTGTTGCCCGGGCACAGGACGGATGGCAGGTAGAAAGAGCAGGTCAGGAGCCAGGGAGCCCGGGCGGCTCCAACACCCGGACGTCCCCCATCCAACTCAGCAGGCAGGGCCCTGCCTTCCTCCGGTGGCGCATGGCTGCCAGCCTCCCCTTCCAGACGAGATCCGGTGATCCCCCGTCCGCCCCCGGGGCCTCTGCTGAGGCTGGCACACTGGTGCTGGCACCGGAAAGCGACATTCCAGAGTCCCCCCCCAACTCCCTGCCAAACCTGGATTCTTGGCAGAGCAGGAGAGCAGGGGCTTCTGGGAGATGCTCAGGGCAGGAGTCTGGGGAGAGGGCTGTGGCTGAGGAGGATTGTGGGTGGGACCAGAGCGGGCACACCTGCCCGCAGGGTGTGGGAGGGACCAGGGAGGGGACAGGGCAGACCCCCCCACCCCCCAGGAACTAGGCATCTCTGGGCTGCTTCACCCCCACCTCAACAGAAACCTGGATGGGGTGACAGCACAGCCTCCAGACTTGGGGGAGCTAAGCCAAGGGCAGCATCTCAGACGTGGTGTTCCTAAAAAGACACATCCTTCTCAGGTGGTCAGGTACCCCTCACTCCCTCCTGTCGAAGGTTTTCCAGGCAGAGCTCTGACTTGCTGTGTGACCTTGGGCAAGACACATGCCCTCTCTGGGCCTCAGAGACTCATGACAGGGCTGAAACAGGCAAATCTTGAAGGTGCCTTCGAGCAAACGACTTAGGATACTTGGTTTTTATTATTCCAAGGTCTCGTGACTTTAGCCTCCTCCCTGGCCTCCCCTGTCCCATCTCTACACAGCGGCAACGGCTCTTTGTAAAACTGAGTCAGAGGGCTCCCCTGCTCAGCACCCTGGGGGAGGGAGTGCCTCTGGCTTCGTTCCCCTGCCCCTGTGCCTGCCCCGTCCCCTGCCTCCAGTGCACTGGCCCCTCCTGGACAACTTTCTTCTCTCCTGGGGTGTCTGCCACTCACCCCTCCTCTGGCCCCACCCAGATCTTTCAATAGTTCTTTCTGGTCATCCAACGCTCAGCTCAAGTGTCAGAGAGGCCTTCCCTGACCCATTTCCTAAACTTCACCCTTCACCCACCCAGTGTTTGTGATCACATTTCTCTGATTTATTTGCTTTATAACATTTTCTCTCAACTGTGGTCTTCTTGTTCATTTACTGTTTACTTGCCGATTGTCCTTTTTGCCTCTGGACTGTCAACTCTGAGCGGGCAGGGACGCGTCTCCGGTCCCTAGCTCTCGGCAGGCTCTCTCAGTCTTTCTGAATGAGTGACTCTGAGACTGTGTTTCTCAGAACAAGCCCGAGCTCCTGGTTCTTCAGCTTGAGATTCCTCCCTGGGGGCTCACTGCTTCCTCCCTCCGTGGCCTCCCCCATCCCAGGCTGGTGGCATGTTCCTGGGTCCTCAGCTCTGGGACAGGGTTGCCTCAGACCCTGGCTATGGGGCCCAGCAGCCCAGGGGCCTGGCAAGGCAGGACAGGGTGGGAAGGAGGGAAGGCCCGTGTCCCCTGGTCCCCATGAAACCCTGTTCCCCAATTGCAGGAGAGCAGTCCTGGGCCTGGAAACCCCCGGGTCTGGCTTCTGGGGCAGGCAGTTCCGGGGTGACCTCATCGCCTTGAAAGGAGGGCAGCAGGGGCAGGAAACGGAGGACGCATCAGAGAGACTAAATTTAGAGCGTTTGATTCAGCCCGGGCGGGACAATATTCCTGGAGTCCCCATTGTTTGTGAGGGGCCAGAGGGCAGGCTGCCCGTTGAATGCTGGGGCTGAGCCATGCCAAGCTGTCTGGGCATGCAGGGGTCGCAGGCGGTGGGTGCGGTGAACCCCCCACCTGGAGAGAAAGCTGGGCCAAGGGTCAGGGCAGATGAGGTGGGGTGCGAGCTCTGGGGGTGCTGCCGTTCTGATAAGGCCAAAGGTGTAGAGGGGGATGCCTCACAGAGGAAGAGGGGTCTTTGCTCTCCTGATAACACGCCCTCTGCAGGGTACCCCTCATAATAGCCGGGACAGGCGTTATCCTCCCCCTCCTCTGCCATTGCCTAGGCAGGGGTCTGAGGCTCGGCTGGGAGACTAAGTTGCTGAAGGCCACGTGGAGGATAATGCCCCAGCTCCCAGCCCAGGTCAGCAGCACCAGCTGTGCCCCCCGCCCTTTGTCCTCTGACCAGGACAGGCCCTGCCCCCACACATCGCCCTGCTGCCCCCCACCAGGCCTAGCAGCTGCGGGTGGACAGGAGAGGGTGACTTGGCCTGCACAGACTCCAGAACCCATTGCCATGGCAACCTGGGGTCCAGGCTTGTGATGCTCTGGAGATGAGCCCGGAGCCGAGGACGTGGGTGAGGATGCAGGGGCGCTGGCTTTTGCCCCCTGGCCTGCAAGCACCAGAGATGGGCCAGCAGCCCGGCCAAGCTGCCTGGGCTGGTCACACTGGCTTGGCCGGAGGTCTTCCAGGGTGTCCTGTTTCTGTGCCCACGCTTCAGGCCACGCTGCAGCAGGCGCCAGAGGAGGCTGCGGATTGTCCTGGATTCAGGGCCACCCTGGTGGGTGACGGCTCTGCAGTCCCTGTGCTCAGGACCCTCCTGCTCCTGTCCAAGCCCCCTTCCTCCCTTCCTGCAACTCCCTTTGAAGCTCAGGGAACCCCTTGGGCCATCTGCCCTGGAAATGGGGAGAGGGGACTGGAAGTTCCAGTGGGCTGGTTCTGTCCACCACTGTGTGTCAGGCACAGGCAAAGGCCCCAGGGATGTTCAGAGCTCACTCCCGCCCTCCTTTCCTCTCTCCAGCTGCAGGAGGACCTGGGGAAGGAAGGCAGCCCCCCTGCGTATGCCAGATGAGTAAACCGAGGGTCTGAGCTGGGAAGAGGCCTGTCTGGGACCAGGCACAGGGCAGCAGCTTCACCCGTCAGCCTGGGCCCTGCCCAGGTCCCAGGTCCCTCGCGGTCGCTCCCTGCAGCCCACTGCCCTGCCGGGGCGGCGGCCCGGGCGCTCGCTGCTCCTGTTGATTTCACGTCATGACTCATGTTATCATGTTCTCAGGAGCTGAGTAACCACCTGGGTTATTTATACCCTGGCTTGGCAGGCTTCCTTCCCTCCTCCCAGAACTCGGGCAGGGAGGACGGGGTGGGGGTGGGGAGGAACCTGGGAGGGGGATGTGGACTAGAAGAAGGCAGCTGAGCACCCCCACATCCCCTCCCCTGGGGCACCACCCCCGTAAGGCACCCCAAAATAACCGTGCCTATTCCAGCATAACAGGATGGGCCTGCCTCGATGGCATGGACCTATAGGTGTTATGATGGTCTGGGGAGGGGGGAATTCCTTTCCCGAGCGAGTCACCCGTCTGGAAAAATAAAGAAGGAAAAAGCTGAAAAATTTTCCTTCCATCAAAACAGGAAGGAGCTGGGGAGGGGGATGGACAGGGAGATGAGGCTTGGAGGCTGAGGTGCATCCTCCCCTCACCCACTGGTGGTCTTTAGGGAAGGGAAGCCCCGGCGCCTGGGGTCTCTAGCCTGCTCGGCTGGGGCTGGCGCCCTGGGTGTCTCCCGAGTGGGACATTGCTGGCTGCCAGGGGGTGTTTTCATTCTCCTTTCCTCCGGGGCCTGTGTACATTGGTTTACACCCACAATGCCTGTGTGCACGCAGGCCCCCCCAGTCGCCCTTCACACCGCGTCACACAGGCACGCTCACCCTCCCTGCACGCCCCCATCAGATCCCACATGGGAAAATATCTCACTCACACTGGTGGGTGGGATGGGGGGGATGTGTCTTTCTGGCTTAATTCATTCTTCCCTCCCTTTGAGCACTTTCCTGGGAGTGCTGTGACTTAAGTTCAAACCCAGCTCCACCTCTAACCAACAGGGTGATGTTAGAGAAGCCACTTTCCCTCTCTGAGCCTCAGTTTTCCCATCTGTAAGAGAGATATGATCCTTCCCATGCTGCTTGCTTCCCTCTGAGACAAATTGTGTGACTGAATGAGGTTTGTCCCTCAGGTGCCTCAGCCAAGTGGGAGGAAGGTAACCACAGCTCCCATGTATGGAGTGCTCCGTTTGTGCCAACCCCCTTCATTCATTTGCTAGATTAACCTCATCACCAAATGGGGCAGGTTCCAGAATCACACTCACCCAGGGTCCCAAAGCCAGGAGGGGGCGTGGTGAGCACTGTTGTTATCCAAGGAAGAACAGGGAGGTCCCCTGGTGCCCTAAGGGGGAAGGGGCAGAGGAAGGCCCATCCTCCATGGAACACCCCTTCCACCTGGGACCATCGATGATAACTCTGTGGCTTCAGCAGAGATGTGCCCCATGGCCAGAGCACATGTGTGCCCAGGGAGCGCGTACTATGCCCATGGCTGCGGTGGTTCCTATTAAGACTCTTAGTCACTCACGCCGGCTGCCCTCTGTTTGCTTATTGACTTATATAACCACGGCCCCAGGGTGTTTGTACAGTCGTCTGGGTCTTTCCGACTGTCTACCTGCCTGCCTGCTTTGGCCTGCAAGCCCCCCTAGGGCAGGGGGCTCCAGAGAGGTGAGCTGGTGGTGGAATGGCCAATTCTTCCCGAGAATAACCCCGGAGGCGTGCCATGCACATCCGCACACAC
Source organism: Symphalangus syndactylus (assembly GCF_028878055.3). NCBI lineage: Eukaryota > Metazoa > Chordata > Mammalia > Primates > Hylobatidae > Symphalangus > Symphalangus syndactylus. The sequence continues at coordinate 20,533,234 of NC_072440.2, forward strand.
TCCCCACAATCAGATCGTGTCTGGATATCCATTCGACAGACGATGACACTGAGGCTGCGGACATTGTTCCTCCAGGCCCAGGACTAAGTTTTCATGCCTGTAAAATGGGGATAACGTATTTTCCTCTCCCTGGATTGTTGGATGGTTCAGTGAGTTGATGTATGAGTTTGAAACATATAAAATCACAGTGTTTAACTTTTTAAAAAGTACTTTTTTTTAGTACAGTTTTCACTTCATAGCAGCAGTGAGAGGAAGGCACAGAGATAGCCTGTGGGAATCTATGGGTGAGTGAGGGTGAGGCCCCAGTGAACCGGGCAGGTGTGTTTTCATCTTTGCCCGCCTCACAGATGGGTAGAGAAGTGCAGGGCAGCGATGTTGGCACTGAGCTGCCTGGGTTCAAGTCCCGGCTCTGCCCTCAGCCATCCCTGACTTTGGCAGGGCTGTTGTGGACCTTGGTTTCCCCATTTGTGAAATGTGGGTGGTGAGAGCTCCTCTCGTGCCTACGTGACGTGCAGCTCAAATAAGTTCTTGCACCTACAGGTGTAGAGCTGGCTGCCCAACTGCACGGCCAAGGCTACACAGAGTTTGCTCTTATGAATACTGGTGGAAAGTTTGTGACATTTATCTATCTATTTATTTATTTATTTATTTACTTTGAGATGGAGTCTCACTCTGTCGCCCAAGCTGGAGTGCAGTTGCGTGATCTCGGCTCACTGCAAGCTCCGCCTCCTGGGTTCATGCCATTCTCCTGCCTCAGCCTCCCAAGTAGCTGGGACTACAGGCACCTGCCACCATGCCTGGCTAATTTTTTGTATTTTTAGTAGAGACGGGGTTTCACTGTGTTAGCCAGGATGGTCTTGATCTCCTGACCTTGTGATCCACCCGCCTCGGCCTCCCAAAGTGCTGGGATTACAGGCTTGAGCCACCGCGCCTGGCCGTGACTTTTATTTTTTTTTGAAGCAGAGTCTCACTCTGTTGCCCAGACTGGAGTGCAGTGGTGTGATCATGGCTCACTGCATCCTCAACCTCCTTGGCTCAGGCGATCCTCCCGCCTCAGCCTCCTGAGTAGCTGGGACTACAGGTGCACACTACCACACCAGGCTGATTTTTGTATTATTATTTTTTTTTTTTGTAGAGATGGGGTTTTGCCATGTTGCCCATGCTGGACTCCAACTCCTGGGCTCAAGTGATCCACCTGCTTTGGTTCCCGAAAGTGCTGGGATTATGGGTGTGAGCCACTGCTCCTGTCTAAGTTTGTGACTTTTATACCGTGGCTGGCTTCCCATTCTTTTGATAGGCCCACCATGCTTCCTGCAGTTACAAGCAGTCTCCTCTAGCAAGCTGGGATCCCCACCAAGAGGGGTGCCTGCTCACTGCCTGTCCGTCTCTGCTTCCCAGCTCCATCCCTTCCAGAATCCCCAGTCAAACCCTTAGAAAGCAACTAAAAGGATGCCCTGATTTGGAAAGGGCTGGCTAACCCATACCTATTCCATTGTTTCCCACCTGTGGACCCCACCACAAGCAAATGGCTTCTGTCTCTGGGGTGGGGATGGACCCGGGGCCCCCCACCCGGAATCCTTGGGCCCACTGCCTCCAGCCCTGCATAGCCTCTCCATGTAGTCTGTATAGTTTTGTACGTATGCATCATGGCATGAAGGCAGCTGGGCAGCTGCCATCCAGGCACACAGGGAGGCATCGTGTGGCTGGGAGGTGGCAAAGGTGTGGGCTTCGGCATCACAGCCTTGGATCAAATCCTAAGACTGCTGCTTCCTTGCTGGGTGGCGCTGGGAAAGCCAGCATGCTTCTCGGAGCCTCAGTCTCCTCTCCTCCCCCAGATGAACAGATCAGAGCACCAGGAGTGGGTCAGGGCTCAGCCAGCCTCCCTTTCCTTGCTGGTCAAATGGTAATCACTGTCCTGCCTCCTTCCTCAGGCTGTCAGCTCAAGAGCACGACTGGCCCAGGGCGAATGCTCTGCAAGGGAGGCTGTCCTGATGACGGGCTCACTCCAGGCCCAGGAGGCAGGCAGCAAAGGACGCTGTCAGGATGGGCCTTCTCTGGGGAGAGCCAGCCTTCAAGCATCACGGTGGGGGGGGCCCAGACCCCCCGATGGGGTCATCTTCCAGCCCATCTGGCCCAGTTCCCCTCACCCCAGGACGGTTTCACTCCAATTCCAGCCAGCTTGCGGGGCAGGTAGGTCCAAGCTGCCCCGTCCAAACATCCTCTTCCTTGTCTGGAGCCTGGAGGAGCTAAAAATGCATCGGCTTTGGGAAAACAAACACTGCGCTTCCCTCGCCTTTGTATACAGGACAAGGCCCAAGGCCGCAGGGTGGGCTCCTCCAGGCTGGCTTAGGCCTGGGGGTCCGTCTGTCTGCCTTCCTGGGGGTCTCCTCTCCTGCCTCCCTGGCACTCACAGGCCAGTGGCCAGAGCCTCATTAGGGTGAGAAGGTCTGAGAGAAGTGGCAGGGGTTCTATGTAAGAACAAGCTCCACCCTCTCCAGGTGAAGGCCAGTGGCCAGAGTCTCATTAGGGTGAGAAGGTCTGAGAGAAGTGGCAGGGGTTCTATGTAAGAACAAGCTCCACCCTCTCCAGGTGAAGGCCTGTGGCCCCTCTCCTAGCGCTGGCTCTGGAGCTCAGAGGTGAATTTGCAAGTGAGTTGTATATGTGTGTGTGTGCGTGTGTGTGTGTGTGCGTGTGTGTGTGTGCGCACAGCCTGCAGCAGTAATAACCATCACTGTGATGACCAACATCTGTGGGGTGCTCACTCCAGGCTTTATCACTTCAGGTGAATTAACTCCTTTAACCCAGTGAGGCAGGGACTATTGTTAACCACATGTTACAGAGGAGGAACGTGAGGCTCAGGAAGGTTAAGGAATTTGCTTAAGGTCACAGAGCTAGAAGATGGTAGGGCAGGGCTTTGAACCCAGGTGGTCTTTGATGGGAAGCCTAGTCCCTTGCCCTCTCTCAGCCTCACTTTCCTCATCTGTACAATGGGCACATACGACGGCAATGCCTTCTCCCTGGGCAACTGTGAGGGTGAGGCAGGCAGAGGCGAAGGAAGTGCTTTGTGGACAGCCAAAGGCCCTGTAGACAGGGAGGCAGGGGATGGGGCAGCAAGGAGCATGGGGTTGCTGATGAGGGCCACATGGAGCGGGGTAGGGCTTGGAGTCTCAGACCATTTGTGGCATGGTCTTGGACAGTCTCCAGCTTAGAGCCGCACTTCCTCTCCATCAAGTACGGAGAAGCAGAGCTGCCTGGCCCAGGTGGTGCTGGCCCCTCTCAGTGGAGGGAAGGCCCCCAGTGATCATTGCTCTCACCTTTCTGGACTTGAGGGCGTGGGTTTGCCCCCGGGATGGAACCCAACTACTTCCTTGGTATTTCTTCACCACAGCCAGTGCCCTGGACCCCTACGCCCAGGGTGTAAGCTGCTCTTCAGGGATGAGGGCTTGGATAGCTCTGAGCACACAGTCTAAAAAGCCCCTAACCTTGAGCAGCACCCCCATCCCCCAGGGCTGTGGCCACTCTTTTTCCCTTCGGCTCAGATCTGTCCTGGAGTGGAGGGTAGAGAGTTATGGGGGTGTGGGCGCCCCCATCCCTAGCTCTGCTGGAGAACCTTATTTCTCAGTTGCCTGAATGCGAAGATGGGCGGGGGCCTTCCCAGTTCTCTCATTCAAGTGCTCCTCAGACCCGACCCTGCTGAAGTTCCAAGGTCAGATGAGACCACATGCATTCAGGGTGGTGTGGCTTCAGACCCTTCCCAGTTCTGATACCTCAAGAGGGGGTGCCCCTCAGGGGCCCTGTGCTTCCAAGCTTAGAGGCTCATGCTACAAGTCCCTCCCCAACTCTTTCCACCCTTTAGGAAGGGCCTGGCATCTCTGCAATAACTGGTCAGGACTCAGAAATAGAAATGGGCAGGATTTTAATCATTTATTCATTCCTTTAGCAAGCAGGCACTTCCTGAGCAGCCACTGTATGCTAGGAGCTGGCAGGAGGCCCTTGAACACTCTGGACTCAGTCTAGTGCTAGATTGATGATCGGGCCATGACGATGCCAGGTGTGCATGCTGTGGGAGCCTGGAGCAAGTGCCAAGCCTGGTGGGCCTTCTGGAGGAGGTGCCTGCTACACCCAGCCTGGCAGGAGGCAGAGGAGTAGGTGTTCTTTATTAAAAAAAAATTTTTAGGCTGGGTGCAGTGGCTCATGCCTGTAATCCCAGCACTTTGGGAGGCTGAGGGGGGGCAGATCACTTGAGGTCAGGAGATCAAGACCACCCTGGCCAACATGGTGAAACCGTCTCCACTAAAAATACAAAAATTAGCTGGGCATGGTGGTGGGCACCTGTAGTCTCAGCTACTCGGGAGGCTGAGGCAGGAGAATCGCTTGAACCTGGGAGGCAGAGGTTGCAGTGAGAAGAGATCGCACCACGGCACTCCAGCCTCAGCAACAGACTGAGACGCCATCTCTGAGATGGCTCACTGCGGTCTTGAACTCCTGGGCTCAGAGGATTCTCCCTCCTGACAGCCTCCTGAGTAGCTGGGGCCACACTCAGCTTTTTTTTTTTTTTTTTTGGTAATTTTTTTTAAGAGATGGGGTCTTGCTATGTTGCTGAGGCTGGACTCAAACTCCTGGCTGCAAGTGATCCTCCAGCCTCAGCCTCCCAAATTGCTGAGAATACAGGGGTGAGCCACCACGCCCGGGGAGGTGTTCTTTACAGACTGCTCCTCTGCAAGGAGAGGATACAAGAAAGGGGTGCTTAGCACAACATTCAGGCCCAGGTGTCATGCAGGTGTCATGCAGCATTCAGGCCCAGGTGTCTGCTGGGCCCTCTTCTGCCACTTCTAACCCATGTATTGCCACCTGCACTGCAATGATTTGTGTCTATCTCACTGACAGCATGGGAAGTCCCTGAGTGCCAAGGCTGGGACTCCTTCCTCATTCCATTTCTCAGAGCTTCATACAGGGTCTGCAAACAGTAGGCGTTCTACGATGCTGCTCTGAGTAGCCTTCCCTCTCCCCCAACTTGTACCTAAGTCAGAGTTCATATGGGTCCAGCACTTTTTAGCTGGCAGAGCAGGTTCCCATATATTAATGCATGTGGTGCTCACCAAAGCCCTGTGTCAAAAGTGTCATCGTTGTCATCAGCATCACCTGCCAGAAAACTGCACAGCATGGGTGGTCTCAGCATGTGGGCTCTGTAGCTGGACTGCTCAGATTCAATTCCTGGCCTTACCACTTACAGGCTGTGTGACCTTGAACAAGTGTCTTGGCCTCTCTGTGCTTCCATTTCCCCATCTGTAAGATAGGAATAACACATCTCACAGGAGCATGGAGAGGCTACAGGTAGAGTAAGAAAAACACTACCTACCACATAGTCAGCTCACTAATCATGGTAGTTGTTACCATTCTATTTATAGGGGACACAGAAGGTCAAGGTCAAGATGACCCAGCTGTCCGGTGGAACAGGGTTTTTATCTCTGAGTCATTAGACTTCAAATCTAGTGTTTGGGGGTTATCTCCTCGTCCCGCTGCCCCATCTCCCTTGTCACCCTGCCTCCTAATTTATGTGTTTATACATCTGGTTGTCCTTCTCAATGGGGCTCTTCAAAGGCAGGGGCCTGCATTAGGCTGGTTCACACCTGTCTCCCCAGTGCCTGGAGCAGTGCGGGGCCACCAGTGAACTTGAAGGCTGCATGGAAGGATCCACGCGCTTGCTTCCTGCTAAGGTGTTCTACTGAGCGCCTCCACATGGAGGACCTCATGGGAGCCTCCAGCCTACTCCAGGAGGAGGGTAGAAATTCTCTACAACTGCACTGAGGTACAACAAACCGCACACATTTTGTTCTGATGTACGTATACACCCATAAACCCATCACCACAATCAAAAATAACAAACATTTCCATCACCCCTAAAATTTTGCCATGCCTCTCTGTTATCCCTCGCTCCTTCCCATTATAGATTTATTTTTATTTCTTTAGAGATAGGGTCTTGCTCTGTTGCCCAGGCTGGAGTGCAGTGGCACAGTCACAGCTCACTGTAGCCTCAAACTCCTGGGCTCAAAGCGATCCACAGCCTCCTGAGTAGCTGGGACTACAGGTGCTTGTCACCACACCCAGCTCCAGTTTATAGATTCATCTCCAGTTTATAAAGGAGGAAACCAAGGTACTGAGAGGTTAAAAAACCTTCCCGGAGACACTTGTCCAGCAAGTGGCCACTCCAGGATTTGGACCAAGGTGATGTGTCTTCAGGCTGCCTCTCTGCCACTGTGCCATGCTGCTGGGTGGTAGTCAGCAGTGGGTGGGTGCCTGCAGTGGTCTGTAAAGACCACCTGAGATGTCCTTCCTCCTCTGTTCCACCCTGTCCAGGTCCAAGAAGACAGTTTATGAAGAGAGAGCAGGTGTGACTCTCAGTGTGCTCCTCTGTGAGAAGCAGGCTGATGTCTCAAAGGGAAGGGCGGATAACAGAGCCAGTGCAAGTGGAGGAGATAAGGGTGCCTCAAAGCCGGGAGGCTGGGTGATGCAGGAGCCTGCGCCTCCCGAGGGGGGTGCTGGGCCCAGTATGAGTACGTGTGACTGTGACTGAGACAGTGTGACTGCTGAAGGCAGGGACATAGCAGCTCCCTGACTGGGGGCGGAAGGCGTTAACTGTGTGAAGGCTGATTGTGGGTGGGTGGGCTCTGGGCCTCGAACTCGGGGGCTGAGGGAGATAGTAAACAGCAGGGTGACTGACGGGAGGATCATGTTGGTAGCCCTGCGAAGATGCTGCAGGGCTGTGGGGGTTTGTGTGACTTTGCAGTTCAACAAATTCAAATTCAGCCAATGCTGGCAGGGCCTGTTGTGCCAGGCAACCAGCTAGGAGGAGGAGGAGACTCGGACCCAGCTTGCAGCTGAAGGGCGCTGGCTGCCGGGTTCTGTGGGTTCACCTTGCGGTGCCTTCCCTTGCTGGCATGAAGTCCTTACAATAGCCCCATCTCCAGGTTGAGGCTAGATGGAGGGGCACAGAGGGAAGTGACTTGCCCAAGGTGACCCAAGCTCCCGAGTGCCAGGGCACGATCTGAATTCAGGCTCTCAGGCTGCAGAGCCTGAGTCCCTCCCTGTCATGCCTGTGCCAGGGTGGAAATGTCTGGTCCTGGAGGGGAGCTTGGACTCCTGGCCTTGGCTCTGGAGACATACCCCTAGACCACGTGGGCTCCTAACCTGTCCATGGTCACTGTGCTGAAGGGCGGGACGGTGGGTTGCCCCTAGTTCTTTTTTCCCCGGGGCCAGATTCATGGACTGAGGGGTTGCTCGGCTCTCAGAGACCCCCTAAGCGCCCCGCCCTGGCCCCAAGCCCTCCCCCAGCTCCCGCCCCCCCCCCTCCTGGTGCTGACTCCGGGCCAGAAGAGGAAAGGCTGTCTCCACCCACCTCTCGCACTCTCCCTTCTCCTTTATAAAGGCCGGAACAGCTGAAAGGGTGGCAACTTCTCCTCCTGCAGCCGGGAGCGGCCCGCCTGCCTCCCCGCGCACCCGCAGCCTCCCCCGCTGCCTCCCTAGGGCTCCCCTCCGGCCGCCAGCGCCCATTTTTCATTCCCTAGATAGAGATACTTTGCGCGCACACACATACATACGCGCGCAAAAAGGGAAAAAAAAAAAAGCCCACCCTCCAGCCTCGCTGCAAAGAGAAAACCGGAGCAGCCGCAGCTCGCAGCTCGCAGCCCGCAGCCCGCAGAGGACGCCCAGAGCGGCGAGCGGGCGGGCAGACGGACCGACGGACTCGCGCCGCGTCCACCTGTCGGCCGGGCCCGGCCTAGCGCGCAGCGGGCACGCCGCGCGCGCGGAGCAGCCGTGCCCGCCGCCCGGGCCCCGCGCCAGGGCGCACACGCTCCCGCCCCCCCACCCGGCCCGGGCGGGAGTTTGCACCTCTCCCTGCCCGGGTGCTCGAGCTGCCGTTGCAAAGCCAACTTTGGAAAAAGTTTTTTGGGGGAGACTTGGGCCTTGAGGTGCCCAGCTCTGCGCTTTCCGATTTTGGGGGCCTTTCCAGAAAATGTTGCAAAAAAGCTAAGCCGGCGGGCAGAGGAAAACGCCTTTAGCCGGCGAGTGAAGACGAACCATCGACTGCCGTGTTCCTTTTCCTCTTGGAGGTTGGAGTCCCCTGGGCGCCCCCACACGGCTAGACGCCTCGGCTGGTTCGCGACGCAGCCCCCCGGCCGTGGATGCTCACTCGGGCTTGGGATCCGCCCAGGTAGCGGCCTCGGACCCAGGTCCTGCGCCCAGGTCCTCCCCTGCCCCCCAGCGACGGAGCCGGGGCCGGGGGCGGCGGCGCCCGGGGGCCATGCGGGTGAGCCGCGGCTGCAGAGGCCTGAGCGCCTGATCGCCGCGGACCCGAGCCGAGCCCACCCCCCTCCCCAGCCCCCCACCCTGGCCGCGGGGGCGGCACGCTCGATCTACGCGTCCGGGGCCCCGCGGGGCCGGGCCCGGAGTCGGCATGAATCGCTGCTGGGCGCTCTTCCTGTCTCTCTGCTGCTACCTGCGTCTGGTCAGCGCCGAGGTGAGTTGCCACGGCGGCTGGGGCTGGTTCTTCATTCATTACCTTCGCCCCCACCTTCTGACCGCCCCCTCCTCTCCCTGCAGTGAACTTTGGACCCTTGCAGCCCGTGAGCCTGACGCCGGGCGCTGGGTGACCTCCTCGGGCTGGGAGCGAGGTCCGGGGGTGACAGGCTTTAAGCGAAGGCAACAGCGGTGGCTTTCTTTCCAACCGGCGGGCGAACCTGGCTCCCTAAGCCGTTCCGTGTCGGGGGAGGGTGTGTGTGGCCCTGTCCCCCACCCCTTGGGAACCCGAGAACAAGCCCCTTCCCGGCCGGGGGAGAGGGGGTGGGGTGGCGCCCAGGGTGCAGAAGGCAGCGCGTCCTCCCGAGCCCACTTCGGCGCCAGCCTCGGCTTAGGCTCTGTCCTGCCATCGGCTTGCCCAGGAGGTGCAAGCTTGCGCACCGGTGCCATCCACGCCGACCTTTGACGGGGCTCGGGTCCCACCCTGGCTCCCGGTCGGGGTCCGGGTGGACGCCCTCCGGCAAGCGCAGGGCATGCCCGGCCCCAGAGCACGGTCTGGAAGCAGCTTGTGTCTTGGGCGCGGGATTTGGGGCGGGAGTAACAGGGAAAGAAGGAGAGAGAGAGAGAGACGCAGGTAGGTTTCGGGCACTTGGGTAGGGGGAGGACTGGGGCCTCTGAAGGAATCCAGCCCCCGGGGCGGTGTGTGCCTGAGGCCTTGCCGTACCTGTGCCCGCGCCCTGCAAGAGGAAGCACCTCTCTCCCCCGCATGCAGGGTGCGGAGCGCGCCGCCTGCAAAAGCCTAGCTGCACGGGAGATGGGGTATAAAAACATCTGCGGGAGCGCTGGGGTCGGAGCCGTCCCCACCCCTCCCAGCCTCACGTAGCCGTGAGTTGGCAAGTCTACCCGGAATCCAGGTGGGAAAGGGGGCGGGGCGGGACGACGCGCGCGGTGGAGGGGCGGGCAGCCGGGAGCGCGGCGTGACTGGGTCCCGTCCCACCTCCGCCCGGCTGCGGCCGGGAGTCCGCACCTCGCCCGCACCTCGCCGGCTCCCGGGGAGGGTCGGCCCCTGCGGCCTCCAGCCAGGCGCAGGAAGGAGGCAGCGGCGGCGAAGGGGTTAAGGCGGAGGGCTCGGAGGCCGCGGCCCGGCCTTGGGCTGCCGCCAGCGCAGGTTGTTTTGACCACGGAGGAGCCGTCTCCTTTTGTTCTCGGGCCTCCTCGAGGGCCGCAGGCCGCCCGCCCGGGGGCCCCGCCCTTCCGCGGCCGGCCCCGCGGCCCGCACCCGGGAGGGAGGACGCGGGACTCGGCCGGGCCGCCTGCAGGCCCCTCCCGACGCCCCCTCTCCGCCTCTCCCGCAGCCCCCCGGGCCGCGGCCAGCTGTTGGGGAGGGGGTGGCCGGCCGGCCCCAGCTGCCGCCTCGCCTCGCCGTGGGACCTGGGGGCTGGGCCCGGTGCCAGGGCGTCCTGGGAACGGCGGCGCCCCGTGGCTGCTCTCCGCAGCCCACCCCGCCCGGGCCCCCGACTCGCTCACTCACCCCACGCATGCACACTCCTGGCCGGAGGCGATGCTGCGCTCCGGCAGGCGGGCGCGCAGAGCGACGGGCACGCACTACCGCGGCCAGGTCGCGCGCCCGCCGCCGCCACGCCCGTGCACACGCGGGACACACGCGCGCGCACCGCACACAAATGCACGCACGGCCCCTGCACGCGCGGCCTGAGCACACGTGCGCGCACACCCACGCACGTACACAGGCACGCACGGGCCCCCGTGCACCCAGAGCCTGGTGCTCGCCCCCGCGCAACAGGTGGGCCCTCCGTGGGCCCTGGCACCTCACCACCTCTGTAGCGGCCCCATTTCCTTCCTGGCGTCCTGTGAGGGAGGGAGAACCTCCCATCAGCTCCACAGCACCCACTTTTTTTTTTTGCCTTATCAGCCCGACGCCCCTCAAACCTTACCCATCTGTGACTCCTTTTTTTCAACCACCTCCGCGTGGTGGAAAATGGTGGTGATGTGACTCTGAGGGGCACTGAGCTGTCCAGACCGATTCCCCCTTCACATGAGCCTTCATTTGAACCTGCAAGACTGGAGGGACCTGGCGTGTGCAACCGCGGAGGGGGCTCCCACCCCTGGCTGTTGCATTCTCTTGGCTGATCCCAGCGTGCCCCGGGGAGGCCGCTGACAGCTGGATGTTTCCCCAGCCTCTCCTTACCATTTCCAGCTTCGTCCAGCACCTCCTCCTCCTTTCCCACAGCTCCACCGGCTCGTGTATCTGGGGTGGAGGCTGTGGCACAGAAACTGCCTTTCTCCTCACTTTAGTCACAGCATTCTTGAACACATGGCCACAGGCGCGATGTATGTGGCACTTTGCAGTTTATGAAGCACTTTGCTGCTAAGCCTGAGTGAGCCTCAGGCTGGCCCTGGGGGAGGGGACCTGCATGGGGATGGGACCATGCAGGGGTCAGTCCAGGAACGAGCTGTAATGGCCAGTGCTAGGAGAGTCAGGGCAGGCCTGCTGATGGAGGTGGCCTTGGAGCTGGCCACGTCCTGGTCGTGCTTGGACTAAGCTTGCAGCAGAGGGCAGGCAGCCGTGAGGCAGGGCTGGGCGGAGGGCCTGCTGAGGCCTCTGAGGTGCCATCTCCACCAGCTGAGCTGGCTTCCAGGAGGGCGAGTCCCACTGTCACGTGACATGTCTGGCCTCAGCACCCTTCTTCCGGGAAAGAGTGAAGGGCCCCACAGCCCTTTGCCATCCAGCTTCCTCTGGGTTTGCTAATGGCCCTAGAGGGCAGGAGACCAACTGCTGGAATCTTAGAGCCCTGGAGGTGTGCAAGGGCAGGTTAAACAGAATTTGGAGGATCTGGTGCAAGAGCCAGGAAGAGTGTGTGTGAGTGTGTGTGTGTGTGTGTGTGTGTGTCTGTGTGTGTGTCTGTCAGAGAGAGAGAGAGAGACAGAGACTGAGCAGGAATGGTGAGATGTTTATCATGGGCCTCATAAGTACCTCTCCACGTCTTGTCTTCCCCTCCCGCATTGAGGAGCCTTTTCTGTGACAACTCTTCCTATGTTCGGTTTATTTCATTGTTTATTAGCTGCTTTCTCTACTGGAGTGTCAACCCCATTAGAGAGCTTTCCTCCTGGTCCCCACTTTTAGAACAGTGCCCAGAGCCCTGTGGACAATCAGTAACTATTTGTGCAAAGAACAGTTAGTGCTGGGGTGCTGGGGAGGGCAGGACCTGGCCCCCTGTTGCTTCATGGACCCACTGACTCCTCGCTTCACTCTGCTCCGAGGGCAGCCCCACTTTTCAGTCCTCTGGTAGGCATCAGTCTTTCAAGGCCCCCCATCTTGAGAGAGAAGCATGTCTGTCTCTCCTCTATCTTGGGACTTGGGCTACCAGGATTAGACAGGACAGAGGAGAAGAAACAGAAAGAAAATCAGACTGCAAAGGTTCTGTGTATCTTTAGCTGCGGCTAAGTTTCTGCCACCTTAAAAAAAAAAATGAGAGAGAGAGAGAAGATTGGATTAGTGCAAAGTTCCCGAAGAACAGCAGAATCCCCTGGCCCCATCCCCTGGCTGGGATGGGGATGGGCAGTGATTGCCATGGTTGCCAGTATTATAAATGGCTGCACTGGTTCCTCTCTTCCTGCTTTAATTTTCCTCTGCTCCTGCAAGAGGTGGGGAGGCCAGGGTGCTGGGCCCACGTGAAGGAGCAGAGGCTGAGCGGGAGGGTCCCAAGAGCAATAAAGAAGGGGAATGCTAGGTGGGAAACACTGGTTCTAATGGCTTCTGTGGTTTGCCCCAAGAGGGCTTCTTCAAAGGGGTTGGTTGGCTTTGGCATTTGATCTAAATAAGGCCTGCGACTCTCAGGCAGGCAGGCTCTGGGAGGCCTCATCAGCTTCTTCCTCTGCCAGCCACAGACAACGCCCCTGGTTGCTTGGGCCTGTGTGTCCCTCGGTGGGAACGGCAGGCGGGCCAGGGGAGTGTGTATCTGTGTGTGTGTGTGCTGGGCCCAGGAGGAGGGTGGGGTTCAAGCCCCTTTGATCTGCCAGCCTGGTTGGGAGCAGATCACTCACCTGGCCTCACGCTCGCTCGTGCCCTTCCTACCTGCTGCAGCTGGCGTTGGGGGCGGGGTCGGAGGAGGCTGTTTACCTTGGCTCCTACGGCTGGCTTTGCCCCAGCTGCCTCCTCGCCACGCCCTCACTCTGCCAGAAACCCCAGGCCTGAGATCTTGGGGCAGCTTCCTCAGGATGCCAGGCCTCCTTTCCCATCTCTGAAGTGAGCTGTCCACCTGGAGGCCTGCGGTACCTGTGTCCAGGAAAACCAGGCTCCGGGCGGCTCACCTTCCCATACCAAGAAGAGCCTGTGACTCCCATCAGGTGCTCATGCTCGTCATCCACAGAGCATTGCATCTTGGAGCTGAGCACGTGCTGAGTGTCCCCCCACCCTCACCCACCCCCAGCCCCGGAAGGGCCCTGCCAGCCCACACGGCCCAGGCTCTGCCAGTGTGGAGGTAGGGTACCATTTCCTGTGGCCCAGCACAAGGGATAATGCAAAGTCACGCACTCTTTCATGGGCGGGCAGCTCTCCACCCACTCCTTGTCATCCTCAAAAATGTCCTGTGCTGCTGGCCCTGAGCACGTGTGCCACTCGCTGCTGCCCACAGAGGAGCCATCCGGAAAGAATTAATGATGATGACAGTGACAACTCATTAAGCACCCATTATCTGCTGGCAGCTCTGCTCTGTGCAATTATGCCTCCCAGTAACCCCGGGCGAGGTATTATTAGCCCCATTTAAAAGATGCAGAAGCCGAGGTTTTAGATTGTGACAAGATTCCAAGAATCCAGGTTGCCCTGGCATCTGGTGCCCTTGCTCTTTCCTCTGCTACAGGGTTTCTCAGCCTCTGCACTCCTGACGTTTGGGAAGGCTGTCCTGTGCCCTGAAAGGTGGTGAGCAGCATCCCCAGCCTCCCCCAACTTAGATGCAGTGCACACCCCAAGTTGTGGCCACCAGCAGTGCCTTCATACATTGCCACTGTCCCCTGGGGGCCCAGTGGGCCCTGGTTGAGAGCCTCTGACGTGGGACATGCTGCAGAGTAAAGAGCCAACATGAACCTTGTGTGATGCTGAGGGCCGGTGGCCTCAGAACACAGGAGAGGGAGGCTGAGACGCCCCATGGTGGGCTGGAACAGGTGGGCACTCTGGAACCTGGGAACGACCCAGCTCTGCCACTTGCTGATGGTGTGGACCTGTTGCTGCTTGTTTAATTTTTTGTAAGCTTCAGTGCTCTCATCTGGAGGATGGGGATACAAATACTGCCAGCCTCTTAGGATTGGTAGTTTCTACGGTGTTTTTCTCAGCGTGTGGCTTGTAGCTGGCATTCATAGATGTTAGTTGTGGTATTATTACCAAATCCGGGTGGCTTATGGGGAGTTCTGGGCATCTAGTGGCCACATTACCAGAAGCATCTGCAGGGATGGCCTCCCTGCTCAGATTAAAAGGGACTCTAGGAGCTCATTTGCCTAGGGTTGGGGAAGAATATCCCAGGTGGCCTTCCTGGTGGAGGAGGTGGAAGAATCATACTGGACAGAACCTGGAGAAGGGTAGACTCCTTCGTGCATTTGATCAGTATTTACTGAGGACCTATTATGTGCCTCTCTCTCCTCCTCAGACCCTATCCTGGGCTCTTTCACACTCAGCCTTGGAGGGTCATCTCCTATGTATCATGGGCCTGGGTCTGGGGTGTCCACTTGGCCTGTTCAGGGGTCTGCCTTCTCTGCCGTGGCTGGCAGCTGCAGCCAGCTCTCCAGTGGGCAGGGAGATCTTGGCACAAGCACTAAGTGCCATTTGCTACTAGGCCTTTGGGCCCCTCCCCTGGGGGGTTAATTGAATCTTTACTCCACAAATACTTCTTGTTCTCCTTCTGCCAGTGATCCAGGGAGGCCTGGCTAGGCACCCGGCTTTGGCGTTTTCTCTGCCCCTTCTAACACCTCCTGGCAGAATTAGAATTGAATCGAATGTTCTCCAAGCCCCTCAATTCACAGATGAGAGCCAGGACCATAGGGGCAGTGACTAGCCGAGGTCACACGGCAGTTGGTCCAAAGGCGTGGGATCCGGCTCTCTGGCCTGCCAGTTCTGGGTTTGACAGAACTCTCAGGGGAAGCGGCTTTCGCTGGTGTTCACTGGAGACCAAGCCCTCTGTTCTGTGGGTTGGGTACTTTGTCAACATTTGGAGAGCACCAGAGGCGTGGTCTCTCTTCTGGGGTGGAAGGAATGAACTTGCTTGAGGGTGGGAGGAGGCAGAGCCCGGAGGAGATGGGGGCCGAAAGTGAGGGGCAGCGGGGCCCACACCCTCCTCTGTCTCGCACGTGCAGCCCCTGGCTTCCCGGATATTGAAGGAAAGACCCCAGTTCTCAGCCAAGCCCTGCCACCTTTTTTTCCTGGAGTTGCCCAGCAGCCCTTAGACATTGGGCGGGGTTGTAAGCTCCATGTTCAAACAAAGACATGGAGACTCAGGGGTTTCGGGGAATGATGTAGCTTTAAAAGTGGTCACCCCCACCCCCCGTCCTGAGTCTTCTGGCTCCCGGATCGATGTGGGTGGCCAGAGTTGGTCATGGCTGAACCCCTGGAGATGTTCCTAGACTTCATGATAAGCTGGAGGAAACAGAGCGTTTGGGGAGAGCCTCCCGAGGCTGGCCACAGGGCTGAGACGACCTCTTCTCCTCTCTCTCGCTCCACCTCCGCCATCAGGCAGTGAGAAAGCAGCATCCCTTTTGTGAAGGTAGCCTGCACCGACCCCCTCTGAGCCCCCCGACCTTCCGCTCCGGGAGTGTAGAGTGAACCAAGAAGGGCCGGAAGTCCTCCCTTCTTAATCCAGGGAAACTGAGGCAGAGAGTAGTTTGACCCAACGTTCTATAGTACTATGCCAAGCCTATTGACACCCTCTCCAGGGCTGTCTGTCCAGACTGTGCAGCCCGAGTGCCTGTGCCTGCACGTGTGTGTTTGCACATGTGGAAGTCCGGTCCCAGCCTTTGAACATGCAGTGACATCTTAGGAATTTTCTTTGCTTCTCAGTGGCTGGTGGTCTGGATTGTGATTCTCAGTCTCCCATCTGCCCTTGCCTCTTTCTTGGGATCTCTGGCATCAGCCCCTTGGATCTCCTGGGACTGTGGGGGACGTGGCTGTGACCTTCCTACGGGGCTGTTCTTGTGTCATTGTGGGACCTGCGGTTTCCCTGGAGGAAGCCCGGCTCCGAATGAGGCCTGTTGAAGTGTTATCAGGTTTCGAGTGTGTTTGGCAACAGGCCAAAGGGGCTCTAAAAATAGGGTTTGGTTGGGCACAGGGCACGGGTAAGCTTTCAGGTTTCCCGGCCGTGTCCGAGGATTCCCTTTTTGACTCTTTCGAGTGAGAGACTTCATAGATACCACTAGGACCTGGGGCCTTCTGAGGCCATCGCACTCTGCACGCATTTATTAAGCACCTCTTGGACCCAGGAGCCTGGGAGTACGGGCTCTGTCATCCCAAAGGCATTGGTTTGAATGCAACTTTTGCCAATAATGGAGCCTCTCTTTGAACCTTTGTTTTCCCCTCTGTAAAATGGGGGTTAGATTGGCCATGGGAAATGCTGGCTGTCTTCAGCTGTGAGGTGTGGAGTGAGACTCAGAGAGAAATCAGATTTTGGTTTATTCCCAGAACATGTAGTTTGGTGGGGGAGACAGACATAGACAAGCAGGTCCAACTCAAAGCAAGCTGGGGTTCCTGTTGGGGGTTGAGGGTGCAGGAACTGAGCTGGGTCTCAGAGGCTTTGGCAGGTCCAGGCCCTGAGGCCTTTGTGCTTCTGATCATCAGGCCTGGATCCTGCCTGTCCTTCTCCCTGTGACCTTGGAGCTTTCCACAGGAGAAAGCGAGAAAGTGTGTGGTGGGGGAGACAGCCATGCTGGAAAGCCCCCACTCCCAGCTCACTCAGCCTTTTGGTGTTTGCCCGGCAGGGGGACCCCATTCCCGAGGAGCTCTATGAGATGCTGAGTGACCACTCGATCCGCTCCTTTGATGATCTCCAGCGCCTGTTGCACGGAGACCCCGGAGGTAAATGGAATCTTCGCCCCGCACTCCGGCCCTCCGAGGAGACTTTAAGGAAGCCGGGAGGGGCAGGACAGGAGGCATCCCTCCTCCTTGACGTCTGGGGAACCAGAGGCCCATGGCAGCCCAGAGAGAGCCCGGCCACACCCATCCAGGGCAGGGCCGAGTCAGCAGGCGGGTTGGTACCTGGGACCTGGGGTGTGGCAGGAGAAGCACCCACGTGTGGCTCCGGCTTGGTGCCGAGGGTGGGGTGCCGGGAGGAGGGAGGGCGGGGAGAAGGTGCCCAGGGCATCTGCCGAGTATGTCTCCAGGTGTGGGCCCAGACAGGGAGGGTGGCACTGGAGGAGACATCTCCCCGCCCCTCTGGCTAGGGGCCCGGTCTGTGAGGTCCCCTGGGGACACCTGGCCTTGACCAGCAGGCAGCCCTGCCCGTGCCCCAGAGCTCACTCAGCGAATGGGCACGTGCTCGGTGGCACACACGTGGCGGGGCTGGCGGGCTGGATTGACAATGTATTTATAAACGCTGTCTTCAGAGCAAATTCCATTCTATTCTAACCTCTGGCCTGTTCCCTGGAGCCCTGGTCAGCAGCCCCCCTGCACCCCCAGGTCCCCTTCCCTCTGGGGTTCTGTCTCTTTGTCACTTTGTAATCCTTGCCCAGACGCTATCTACGGGGGAACAGCATTTCCTGCCTTTGTTTCCTCTCCCCGTTGGGCCCCTGGCTCCCTCTCAAAAGCATTCTCGGGCCCTTTCAATCCCGCCTGTGCTGGGGGGCCGTGAGGCAGGCAGGAGGGGGCCCCAGCTGGGCCCACCTATTGTTCGCCAGGGCCCCCACCCGATGTCTCCCACAACCCCCACCCTATGCCCGACTGGCCGCCCCTGGCCACACACAATGGGGCAACTTCCAAATTTAGCCTTTCTACCATTTCTTTCCAAGCCTTTACGCCCCCACCCTCAGACGGCCCCTCCACACCCCTGGTGGGGGTCGGGATCTTGGAGATGAGGCTTTCAATAGCAGGCCTGTTTCAAGGCAACCATGTGGCTATTTTTTCCTAATCAACTTAACCTTTCCACAAAGCGCATCTTTTCCCCATCTCCTCCCCACCAGGGACATTCCAGAGATGGCAGGGAGAAAGGAAAGGAGCCAGAGGGACAGATAGGCTCGTTGACGTAGGGGCTGTCAGGCTGGACGGAAGCGGACTAGTCATCAGACTCCCTGCAGTACCCGGGACGGACAGGCGGCAGGCGCCTTTGTCTTGGATGGGGCCAGTGGGTTGGGGCCTGAACTGGAGCCATGGGGTGCTGTGTGGAGGTGGCAGGAGCGTGTTCCCAATGCCCCTTAGTTTATTTGTGGCTCCTCACCCATGAGAGAGACAGAAGGGTCTTTCCACGCCTTAACATCCAGCTTGGAGGCCTCCCTCAGCCCTCACTTCCCAGCAGCCAGCCTCCAGCCATGGGCTCTGGAAAGGACCGAGGTCTCCAAGGAGTGCTGATGGGACTGAGATGGTGCCCAGGCTAGAAAAGGGAGCTGTCATTTGTGACCAGAGGAATCAACAGACGGCTGGGGGCAGAGGTGGGGCAACAGGTTAGAGAAGGGGAGGGAGACACGCAGATACGGTGTGAGGGGCCCGGAGCTAGAGAGACCAGGCCCTAGAAGGGTGTGTGGCAGGGACTCGCCACCCCCAGCAGGCCCAACTCCCACCCCTCTTCTCCTCTTCTCTGTCTTCAGCTCCCACCCCCATCCCTCTCCCTCCCTCCCTCCCTCCCTCCATCGCTCCCGCCTGCCCAGTGCGGCCATTGTCCGGGGCTCCAGAGGGGCTGTGTTCAGGGCATGCGGTCCCCCTGGGGCTTCTGGGAATTTCTCCATTCAGCACTTCCTATGGGAACGCTGGGTGGAGGGGCACTGGAAACTGGCCTTCAGTGCCCCAGGTCCTAGCCCCGCCCTGGAGGCCGAGGAGAGTTCACTTACAGTAGCAAAGGAGAAGGGTTATTTTTAACTCCACTGACATGGGTTCTGGCCAAAAATGTGGCTAAAGAGCCAGGGATGCAGTCAGGATCCTGGGCCTGCAGCTGTCCTGGGGGCTGCTTGGAGGGTCCCTGCTCAGGACCAGGACCCGTGCGTTTATGGGGGCTGGAAGGAGGGACTGTTCTCTGGAGTGGGGAGAGGCAAACCTCCTGCCTGCCCAGAGACCCTGGCGGAGGGAGCCCCTGCCCGAGGTGGGGCCGCCTTGTGTCTGACTGTGACTTCTCCTGCAGAGGAAGATGGGGCCGAGTTGGACCTGAACATGACCCGCTCCCACTCTGGAGGCGAGCTGGAGAGCTTGGCTCGTGGAAGAAGGAGCCTAGGTAAGACTGAGACACCCAACAAGGGTCCTTCAAATTAGGATGGGGGCCAGGGAAAGAGAACGGGGGCGGGCGGCCAGTCGGAGGGCTCCGAGGGTCCTCTTACAACTCCCTTTCCCCCCACATTCAGGAGTGAGCGAACTGAGAGAGTAAAACCATCCTTAAATGCCTGTGTTGAGTCATCACACCCCCTCGCCCCCACACTATCTGTTTTTTAAATATAGTGCTGCAAAGCTCATTCGTTCCTTATTTCAGTCCTGGAGGTAGATATTATTAACCCCATTTCGCAGAATTGGAAACTGGGGCCCAGAGAGGGTAAAGAACTAGGTGAGGTCACACTGCTAGGAAGCAGTAGGGCTGAGATCCCAACCTGCTCCCCTCACTTGAACCCAGCATGGTCCCTGATGGGCTATGGGTCTCTCCTGTGGCGAAGGGCTGCGGCCTAGGCTGGCAGACCTCGAGCAAAGCCTGGAACTGCCTCCTGCTCCCTTGCAGAGACCTAAAGGAGACCGTAGATCATTAGGTCCCAGAGAAACCCTCCCAGCTGAGGCACATGTCCACTCAAACCCCTCCTCCTCTTTGATAGCTGGAGTCCCCAAAACACCGCAGTTAGAGGCTGGGCGAACGATGGATAAGAGTCAGGTGGCCTGGGCTGGGCACGGTGGCTCACGCCTGTAATCCCAGCACACTGGGAGGCTGAAGCAGGCAGATCATGAGGTCAAGAGATGGAGACCATCCTGACCGACATGGTGAAACCCTGTCTCTACTAAAAATACAAAAATTAGCTGGGTGTGGTGGCGGGTTCCTGTAGTCCGTGCTACCTGGGAGGCTGAGGCAGGAGAATTGCTTGAACCAGGGAGGCGGAGGTTGCAGTTAGCCGAGACCACGCCACTGCACTCCAGCCTAGCAACAGAGCAAGACTCCGTCTCAAAAAAAAGAAAAAAGTCAGGTGGCCTGAGTTCCACCCCCAATCTATGAATGTGGGTGGGCGGGATATTCAGCCCTCAGAGCCTCCTGTCCTCTGTACGTGGATAGCAGCGGTAACCTCAGTGCTTGCTGTAGGCCAGGCTTACTCACTTTACACCTAGATCCATGTGGGAGGGAGGCGCTGTTATTATCCCACTTCATAGAGGAGGAAGCTGAGGCTTTGAAAGCAGCAGTGATGCGAGAATCCATGGCACCATAAGACAGCAGTGCACGCGTGGTTTCGAGCTAATATGGTACCTGCATAACAACCACATGTTGGGCAAGCCCATAAATGTGTAAAATCATAAAGAAGAATAAAATAGTTATGTGCCAGCAGAGGGAAACGGACATTTGCTAAGCATTTACAACATGCCCCACACTCTGAATTTTCTCACTTGAAACCTACAGTGGTTCTTGGGTGTAGATCTCATTGTCCCATTTTCAGATGGGGAAACACAGGCTTAGAGCGGCTCAGCCATCTGCCCAAGTCCCACGGCTAATGACAGCCAGGACTTGAAACCTGAACCCCGGGGTTGAAGGGCGTGAGAAAGAGCGGTCCCGGGGGCACCCACTGAGCTCCCCTGCCAGGTGGGGGGACTCTGGGCAGGCCCACGCTCCTGACCCAGGTTCCCTCTCCTCCCAGGTTCCCTGACCGTTGCTGAGCCGGCCATGATCGCCGAGTGCAAGACGCGCACCGAGGTGTTCGAGATCTCCCGGCGCCTCATAGACCGCACCAACGCCAACTTCCTGGTGTGGCCGCCCTGCGTGGAGGTGCAGCGCTGCTCCGGCTGCTGCAACAACCGCAACGTGCAGTGCCGCCCCACCCAGGTGCAGCTGCGACCTGTCCAGGTGCGTAGGCTCCGCAGCCCCCCGAGGCTGGTCCCGGTGGTGGGTGGAGACCACTCTTCTGGGGCTCAAACCTGACCAGGCTTCCTTGACTGGCCAGAGTGGTGTGTCAAAGGACATTCCTGATTTGTTCCTGGGCTCTGTCCAGAGAGACCCACTCTTGGGAAGCTCTTCCTAGGCAGGTGGACTGAGGCCAACCATGAGTCCTCTGAGGTGGCCCAGGCCACTGTAGCCAAAAGCCACAGACAGACCCCCCAGGCTGGGCGAGGTGTGGAGCCAACGTGAAGTAGGGATGTCACCTCCTTTACAAGGACAGAATTGCAAAACGTCCCTTGAAGAGACGTATCCTCAAACATTTGTCTGACACTCAGAATGTTTTGGGCAGCGGCTCAGGTTCCCCCAAAGCTCTCCCTGTTCAGGGCTGTCTTGAGAAAGGCTCAGGTGGGTGGCCCTGCATCTTTGACACCTGCTCGTCTCTCTTTGACAAGCTGTGTCTTTAATAAGGAGAATGCAGAGAGGCCCACCAGGTGATAGACACTGCGGAGCTGGGGCAGGTCCCCTGACAACAGTGGAATGCAGATCCTGGCTTTCTTCGGAGGGACGGAGGGACGAGGGATACGTACAGTGAACTCAGGGAAAATTCTAGAGTAGAGGCTGTCTCAGGGAGCACCCTGGTCTCTCCCTGGTCGGCGCAGAGTCAGAGAAGCCGCTGCTTCTGCTTCTTGTGGAAAGATTCCTGCACACCCCAGGCCAGCCTTGCCCACAGGCTGGGCAGTGCGCACTTCTCTAGCTCAGCACCGGCCCTTGCCCGATGATCTGCCTGTGTAGCCGCACTTCCTTCTCCTGCCACCAGCCCGTGGCCTCTCCTCCTGCCCACCTTCCCTCCCTGGCTTGGGCCCCACACCTGAGACTACGAATGTCACTCCGCCCCACTGTCCACTATCGTGGTATCTCCTGTCCTCAATGCTTGCAGCTCTATGGATGGACACCTGACATCTGACCTCCCCGTTCCCACCTCCCTCCTAGATGAAGCCTCCCCCCACTTCCTTCCAGACAACCATCTCCCGCCTCTGCCGCAGCCCTGACCTTGGCTGGCGCTCCGGGAATGAGGATACCGCAGGCCCCAGCTCAACCCGGAAATGCCTTTCTGGCTGTCCCTCTCTGGGGGCACTGAGGGGGGCCCCAGGTCGGGAGGGCTTGTTTTGATGGAAAAGCTATGAGAAGGGCAGAGGTCAAGGTCCTGCTATTGTTTGGGCCAAAGCATTTGCCCCACAGCCTGCTCTCCCGAAAGCCGGGAGAAAGCTTTCGGCTTTCGAGGAAAGATTGCTGCAGGGGACACCGAGGTGGGAAGCACAGGCCATTCGGGCTTCCCGGGCTCCTGGCTGTGTGGCCTCTACAGAGGCATTTTGTGGCTCTGTCCTCCAGGTGAGAAAGATCGAGATTGTGCGGAAGAAGCCAATCTTTAAGAAGGCCACGGTGACGCTGGAGGACCACCTGGCATGCAAGTGTGAGACAGTGGTGGCTGCACGGCCTGTGACCCGAAGCCCGGGGGGTTCCCAGGAGCAGCGAGGTAACCACTTTTCCAGGCTCAGCCCTCAGCCCCTTTCCCCTGCAGCAGCTGGGGGCAGGGGCCGGTCTTAAAAATGGAAATGGGATCAGGCCTGCCCCTGGTTAAATTCATGGGAGGCTTTCTTTCCATCTTGCTGAGAACAAGGCAGGTTCCTCCCTGGCCTGAGAGCCCTACATGAGGATTAGCCCCTGGCTGGCTCTCTGGTCTCTGCCAACCAGTACCCTTCACCTGTGCCACCCCCGCCGGACAGGCCTCTTTCAGTAACTAATGGAGTTTCTGCCTCAAGGCTTTAGCACACACTGCTGTGGCTGAAGAAGACTTCTCCCAGCTCACCACAAGCCTATCTCCTTCTCTTCATTAGAGTCTCAGCTCAGAAGTCACCTCCTCCTAGAAGTCTGCCCTGACTACCCCGTCCAGAGCAGCCCCATTTCCAGTCTTGCTACCACAGCCCCCTGCTTTGTTGGATGTGGGGATGGGATGGTGGAATGAATCTGGGCCTGGATGAGAGAAAGCTCCGTGCACATCAGCTTCAGATAGTGAGCAGCTTGTCCTGGGGATGAGAAATCAAACTAATTTCTCGTACCCTTGAGTGGGGGAACCAGGACCAGTGGGGAGAAGCCGCTGGAGAGAGATTTTTAGCTGCATATGCAGAACAGCTAGCTGGTGATCAGTCAGGGGTGCAAGGTGGAATTGGCAGCATTGTGAGGCATCTCTACAAAAAGTACAAAAATTAGCCAGGCATAGTGGCACACGCCTGTAGTCTCAGCTACTAAGGAGGCTGAGGTGGGAGGATCACTTGAGGCTGGGATGTCGAGGCTACAGTGAGCCGTGATGGCACCACTGCACTCCAGCCTGGGCAACAGAGCAAGACCCTGCCTCAAAAAAAAAAAGATTAATATGATTAGATGAGCATTAAAAAAAATCACATAAGTGATAGTTCTTTTTCAGTAACTTTCTATTGTTAGGGACAGGACAATCTTTTCATTCTCATTTCTTATTAACAAGACCCTGAAGACGGAGCCGTTTCTTGGCATCTGTGTCTTATTCCCAGAGCGGAGCTGAGTCGCTGGATGCCCTGGAAAGGCTGATCATATGACAGCTTCAAACTGATGTGTTGTAAATTATTGAGCTAACATGGAGGATGATTTCTCTATTAAAGGAAAATTTTATATATATATCTATATATAAAACATATATATATATATTATATATACATTTGAGATAGTTTCACCCTGTCACCGAGGCTGGAGTGTAGTGGCACAATCTTGGCTCACTGCAACCTCTACCTCCTGGGTTCAAGCAATTCTCCTGCCTTAGCCTCCCGAGTAGCTGGAATTACAGGCACGTGCCACTACACCTGGCTAATTTTTGTATTTTTAGTAGAAACGGGGTTTCACCATGTTGGCCAGGCTGGTCTTGAACTCCTGACCTCAAGTGATCCACCTGCCTCAGCCTCCCAAAGTGCTGGGATTACAGGCATGAGCCACCATGCCCAGCCTCTTTCTTTTTTAAGAGACGGGGTCTCTCTCCATCACCCAGGCTGGAGTACAATGGCATGATCATAGCTCACTGCAGCCTTGAACTCCTTCCTGGGCTCAAGTGAGCCTCCCTCCTCAGCCTCCCGAGTAGCTGGGATTACAGGCATGTGCCACCACGTCCAGCTAATATTTTAAGTGTTTTAGAGATGGGGTCTTGATTTGTTGCTCAGGCTGGTCTCTAACTCCTGGGTTCAAGTGATTCTCCCACCTCAGCCTCCCAAGGTGCTGGGATTACAGGCATTGAGCCACCACGCCTGGCCTTCTTTATGTTTAGAATGAGTTACTTCATGTATTTGTTTGACACAATTTTCTAAACCAGTTTCTTGGGAGGCCCATTATACCAGTGAAATGTAGATGACGTAAAGTCCCATCATTTTAGTTCCAGTATTTTGGTTGAGTGTGACGGTGTTTCTGTCACCTGTCCATGCGCCTGGCTAAGGCTTGGTAGTGTGGCTCTCTGTGGTACTGTGGTCAGTGTCAGACCTCCTGGGCTCAGATCTGCGTGCTGTCACTTGAGCTGTGTGGTGACCTTGTGCTTGCCTGGGCTTGGTATAGCCCAGTGTCCTGCTGATGGCCCAGGCTCTGGGGAAGAAACTCCTTGGGCCCTTCAGTGGCCCTCCTGGTGTCTTCTGTCTGAGGGGATCTGAAGCCCATCCAAGTCCCTGAACTGCTAGAAAATTTGCCCATTTGCAGAGATGGGATAGCTGCCTCGTGGGAGCTGGTGTCTGTAAGGTGGGAGGTCAGGTGTCAGATCCCGGCAGGCTAGGAGAGCTCAAAAGGCTCCCAGGAAAAGGCTGGCCTTGAGCTCAGCAGACAGAGCTGTCCCTGCCAGGGCGGCCACCTGGGAACCCAGGAGGGAGAGAAGTGTGTAAGAGCTCCCCTTGACTGAGGCTCATAGGCACTGTCGTTTGTGCTGAGTGGTTGGAGGTGTGCACTCTAGAGGCAGATCCCTGAGTTCAAATCCCAGTCTCTCTGCTTCAGTTTCCTCATCTGTAAAGTGTGGGTAACAGCACCTGCCGGTAACAGTACCTGCCGTGAAGGGAAATGAGCATAGAGCAGCACCAGGTGCATGGTAAACACTAGCTGGGGGGTTTCTGGCCATTTCCATGTATTGTCTCCTAACGCTAGGAGGTCAGGGCTGCTGTCTTCTCTGCTTTAAAGACGTGGAAATCGGCTGGGCGCGGTGGCTCACGCCTGTAATCCCAGCACTTTGGGAGGCCAAGGCGGGTGGATCACTTGAGGTCAGGAGTTAAAGACCAGCCTGGCCAACATGGTGACACCCCATCTCTACTAAAAATACAAAAATTAACTGGGTGTCATGGCACATGCCTGTATTCCCAGCTACTCGGGAGGCTGAGGCAGGAGAATAACTTGAACCTGCGAGGTGGAGGTTGCAGTGAGCTGAGATCGCGCCACTGCACTCCAACCTGGGCAACAGAGTGAGACTCCGTCTTAAAAACAAATAAATAAAGATGTGGAAATTGAGGCACAGGGCGTTTAAGTGACTTGCTCCAATGTCCACAATACATGGGAGAGCCCAGATTTGAGCCCAGGTGGGTCAGACCCACAGCCTGAGTTGTGGCCCATCCCACTCTACCGCTTCTCAGAGTGGCAAGGGGCAGGTAGGTGACAGGCACAACTGACCCGAAGGCCCAGCTTCATGGTAGGAGTGTGATTCTGGCCAAGAGCCCAGTGGCCTCCACACCACGTGATTGGACGGGGCCAAGAGGTTGGGAGGAAACCTCAATAGTAGGTCAAGCTAAGGAAAATAAGAAAAAAAAGTGAGTCTTAGCAGCTGCCATGTGCTGACCACTTCATACTCGGAGCTTTTTATTATCTTTCCCAGGTCTGGGGATTGACTGGGCTCAGCTGGGCGGTTCTCTTGGCCCCTCGACTGGTTGCAGTCAGCTGGCGGCCTGGGCTGTGGTCACCTGGAAGCTCAATGGGGACAGCTGGGCCTCTTTTCCTCTCCCTGTAGTCCAGGGCCTCTGGCTCTGTGGGGAAAGCCAGTCTCCACCTGGCCTCTCCATGTGGCCTGTCCAGCAGGGTAGCCAGACCTGTTATGTGGCAGCCCAGGGTCCCCCAAAGCATGAAGGTGAGAGCTGCCAGGCCTTCTTAAGACCTCTGCCTGGAACTGGCATGGCACCACGTCTGCCTTTTGTTGGTTAACCAGATCCAACTCCAGGCTAGATTCAAGGGGCAGGGAAATAAACTCTACTGGTCAGTGGACGATGACAAAGAACTTGAAGCCATATTTAATCTACCCGGCTCTGTGTCCAGTACTGTGCAAAGAGCTTTGCCAGCATACTGTCGTTTATTCCTCCCACCAGTCCTATGAGGTGGGCAGTCCTATTACCCCCATTCCACAGATGGAGGCACCAAGGCTCAGAGAGTTTCAGTCATTGTCCCCAAGGCACATACAGCTGGTGAGCAGTGGAGTTGGGATCCAAACCCAGGACCCTGGTCCAGATTCCCCTTCTGTCCCTTTCCTGAGCCCAGGAGGTCCGTGGCAGGCCTTGGTCAGTGGGGAGAGACCACCCCAATGGTCCGCATGCTGACGAGGTCTTTCTTTTTCTTGTGCAGCCAAAACACCCCAAACTCGGGTGACCATTCGGACAGTGCGAGTCCGCCGGCCCCCCAAGGGCAAGCACCGGAAATTCAAGCATACGCATGACAAGACGGCACTGAAGGAGACCCTCGGAGCCTAGGGGCATCGGCAGGAGAGTGTGGGCAGGTGAGGGCCGGGTGGGGAAACTGAGGCCCAGAACCCTGTGTTTCCTTCTCTGTGGTCTGTGGATGGGGTCAGGGGAAAGGATTTTTCTGTACAAAATCCAGCCTCTGAGCCTTGGTCCTCTCTGTCTGGTTATCAGCTGGGGCAGGATGGGTGGCGGGCTTTGGAGACCCCAGCCCAGCTGTGTCCCAACATGCCCTAAGAGAATGGGAGGTCTAAATCTCAATCTTCCCAGCCCCTCAATGCCCTCAGCCCTGAGCATTGTTGGAAATCAGGGGTGGCTAGTTGACCCCAGCTCCCTGCCCCTGGCATCGGGGACATATGAACATGGGATGGACCCTCTAGGCTGTCTCTGACCCCCGTGTCTCTCTGCTTGGCCTGCAGGGTTATTTAATATGGTATTTGCTGTATTGCCCCCATGGGGTCCTTGGAGTGATAATATTGTTTCCCTCGTCCGTCTGTCTCGATGCCTGATTCGGACGGCCAATGGTGCTTCCCCCACCCCTCCACGTGTCCGTCCACCCTTCCATCAGCGGGTCTCCTCCCAGCGGCCTCCGGCGTCTTGCCCAGCAGCTCAAGAAGAAAAAGAAGGACTGAACTCCATCGCCATCTTCTTCCCTTGACTCCAAGAACTTGGGATAAGAGTGTGAGAGAGACTGATGGGGTCGCTGTTTGGGGGAAACAGGCTCCTTCCCCTGCACCTGGCCTGGGCCACACCTGAGCGCTGTGGACTGTCCCGAGGAGCCCTGAGGACCTCTCAGCATAGCCTGCCTGGTCCCTGAACCCCTGGCCAGCTCTGAGGGGAGGCACCTCCAGGCAGGCCAGGCTACCTCGGACTCCGTGGCTAAGACCACAGACGGGCACACAGACTGGAGAAAACCCCTCCCACGGTGCCCAAACACAGTCACCTCGTCTCCCTGGTGCCTCTGTGCACAGTGGCTTCTTTTCGTTTTCGTTTTGAAGACGTGGACTCCTTTTGGTGGGTGTGGCCGGCACACCAAGTGGCTGGGTGCCCTCTCAGGTGGGTTAGAGATGGAGTTTGCTGTTGAGGTGGCTGTAGATGGTGACCTGGGCATCCCTTGCCTCCTGCCACCCCTCCTCCCCACACTCCACTCTGATTCACCTCTTCCTCTGGTTCCTTTCATCTCTCTACCTCCACCCTGCATTTTCCTCTTGTCCTGGCCCTTCAGTCTGCTCCACCAAGGGGCTCTTGAACCCCTTATTAAGGCCCCGTATGATCCCAGTCACTCCTCTCTAGGGCAGAAGACTAGAGGCCAGGGCAGCAAGGGACCTGCTCATCATATTCCAACCCAGCCACGACTGCCATGTAAGGTTGTGCAGGGTGTGTACTGCACAAGGACATTGTATGCAGGGAGCACTGTTCACATCATAGATAAAGCTGATTTGTATATTTATTATGACAATTTCTGGCAGATGTAGGTAAAGAGGAAAAGGATCCTTTTCCTAATTCACACAAAGACTCCTTGTGGACTGGCTGTGCCCCTGATGCAGTCTGTGGCTTGGAGTGGCCAAATAGGAGGGAGACTGTGGTAGGGGCAGGGAGGCAACACTGCTGTCCACATGACCTCCATTTCCCAAAGTCCTCTGCTCCAGCAACTGCCCTTCCAGGTGGATGTGGGACACCTGGGAGAAGGTCTCCAAGGCAGGGTGCAGCCCTCTTGCCCGCACCCCTCCCTGCTTGCACACTTCCCCATCTTCGATCCTCTGAGCTCCACCTCTGGTGGCTCCCCCTAGGAAACCAGCTCGTGGGCTGGGAATGGGGGAGAGAAGGGAAAAGATCCCCAAGACCCCCTAGGGGTGGGGTCTGAGCTCCCACCTCCCTTCCCACCTACTGCACTTTCCCCCTTCCCGCCTTCCAAAACCTGCTTCCTTCAGTTTGTAAAGTCGGTGATTATATTTTTGGGGGCTTTCCTTTTATTTTTTAAATGTAAAATTTATTTATATTCCGTATTTAAAGTTGTAAAAAAAAAAATAACCACAAAACAAAACCAAATGAATCTGCCAGAGGTCTGTCTGTTGGCATTGTGTGTGACAATTAACCTTTCTGCCTTGGCAGGATGTGCCGACAGCTTGCGGCGTGTTCCTCTCACTCTGGGAGCCTCAGGCGTGATCACACACACTGGCGTGCACACACACACACACACACATACATGCTCACACATGCGTGCACATACACGCAGGCCTGCGGCTTGGGGGAGGCCTCTGTCTGGCGGGAAGAAGAGACACGCAGGCCACTCTGTCGGTCTTGCTCCTGGCGCAGCTCCTGACACGTGGACTTGTGCGTGTCTCTGGCAGTGACGAGAGATGGGTTTCTGCAGCCTGAGGGTCTCCATAGAGGAAGTGGATCTTCAGCATCGTGGGGTGGGCTGGCTGTGGGAAGGGAGTGCCCACTGCGGGGAACACTGGAGGAAGTCCCAGAGGGGATGTGGGATTTAGAAGGAAACAGTGATAAGCCGGGTCTGCGGTCTGGTCTCGGCTTAGCCCTTAGCCAGCTGTGTGGCCTTGGGCAAGTCACAGACCCACTCTGGCCAGAGAGGATGAGGAAAGGTGCGTGGGCTCCAAGCTCCTGTGTTCTGCGCTTTCTCTTGCTCATGAAGACTTGGGTACCAGCCCATAAAAAAGAGGCTAAATGTATTCTAGGTCCCACCTGTAGCGTGGACTGGGGCTGAGAGGGACCCAGAAGCTAAAGATCTGGCTCGTAAGGGCAATCTAAAACTAAAACCATTTATTAT
The DNA here is from genome assembly GCF_028878055.3 of Symphalangus syndactylus. Classification (NCBI taxonomy): domain Eukaryota; kingdom Metazoa; phylum Chordata; class Mammalia; order Primates; family Hylobatidae; genus Symphalangus; species Symphalangus syndactylus. The sequence continues at coordinate 20,562,561 of NC_072440.2, forward strand.
GACAATTTCACCTGAAGTAGTGAGCTCCCTGTCACTGGAAGTGTGTAAGCGAAAACTGGGGAACAATGTGGCTGAGGTTAGAGTGAATAACATTTGGGCTCCCAGCAATTGATTGATCAATGGACTGATTCATTCCTTCACTCACTCACTTTCTTGAACCTCTGACATGTGCCTGTCACGGCCAGGAGCTTTTATAGTCATTTTATTTGAATTCATCCTGGGGTTCCTAGCCCTGCCCTTGAGAAGTGGAGTCTACCCATGGTGGTAGTGGGCCGTGCACATCAGAGGCATCTGTTTACCTGGCAGCTCCTACCCCTGCCTGCCCAATCCTGACTGGGGCCTTCCCTTCTCCCCTAAATCCCCAGTGTTCTCAGTTTCCGGGGCACAAGAGAAGGTTCTGGCTGGGAGGAGGAAGAGACAGCTCCACCAGGAGATGGACATCAGAAGTCAGCTGGAGAGCCCAGTGCATGCAGCATCCTGGCAGCTACCAACAGCTGGTCTGTGCCACGGATTGCTGCAGGCACTTCCCAGGCCTGGGTGCCCATTCCCTGGGTGCCATCCCATGCAGCAGCCCAGCAAAGTCTGAGGGCCTTCCAGGGGCCCAGTGGGCTTTTTCAAGGTCTTAAAATTGCCAGGCTAAAATGGCATTCTTCCAGAAACCCCTTTGCTGGAGAGAAAGCATTCTTTTCTTCATGCCTTTCCACTGCACTGTTGGCCGTAATACAGATGTGATGTCTGGTGCTCAAGCAGCCATGTTGAGCCATGAGGTGAAAGCCAAATGCTGAGGATTATGGAGCAAGATGGAAGGCAGGGTCCCCAATGCCTGGGCTGCCTCGTTCAGGAGCTTTCACGGAAGAAAGAAAGAAACTTCTTTCTGTTTGAGCTACTCTGGTTTGGAGTTTTCTGTCCCTTGCAACTGAACCTAATCCTAATAGATAGCCCCGTTTACTTTGGGAGAGAGAGGACATGGCTGCTGGGCTGGTCCTTTTCTCTCCTACCCTCCTCAGGCACTCAGCTTCATAGGAACTCTCCTCTGTTCACTCAGATCCTCATTTCCCCAAGGTGTCTTCTTGGTCCCGGCCCTCAGCCTTCAACCAGAGCGTGGAGCTGTAGCTTTCTTTGGACAGCAATTTCTGCTTTTGTAAAATAATAAAATATGAAACATTTACTGCTACTAAAGTAAACTATCCGTGAACTCCTAGTACACATAAGACTATTTTTGAGGGATGAAGGAGATAACAGACAGGACAGTGACAGCACGCAGGCTTAGGGAGGGCACGCAGCTGCTGGTGGCTGGGTCCAAGCTCCACCCTCTCCTCCTGTGCTGACACCATGTCTGGTGTGTTTCCAGTATTTTAAAGTGTCAGCTCCGGAACCCCAGAACCCCAACACCTGTCCATGTACTTGGGTGGCAGCCTTGACCCGGCCACATTGTTACTGATGATCCTGGGGAAGTCCCTGCTTCTCCCCAGTCTCAGAGGAGCTATGACTCACCCCTATGCTGCCTTCAGGTGTCCATGCAAGTGACACCCATCCTGTCCAACCTGCCCCTGCCGCAAGCCCCCCTTTCTCACTCTGCTCTGTTGATCTCTGTAGCACCTGGCCTCATCTGGCTCACTCCACGTGTACGTCTCTCTTCATCTCCCTTCTCCACTCCCCATGGAAACTCCACCTGGAGTTACCTTGTTCACTACTCTGTCCTCAGAGCCTGGAACAGTGCCTTGTACCTAGTAGGCACTCAACAAGCCTGTCAAATGAAGGAACATACAAATCTGTTATTGGAGCAATCAAGTATGTTGGCTCCAAGTCACAGCCTGCCTGGCTGGTCTTCATCACACACACTATGGTGTGGCTGGAAAATGCAAGGCTCTAAGTGTGTCACTAACTACAGATAAAATATTTCAACTTCTTGGCAAGCTCCACACTTAGCACGCCCTCTTCCTTGATTGGGAAATCCTGGAGGGTTGGGATCATGTTTAATTCACCTTCTAAGTCTATCTAGCCGTTATCTCTCTCCATGTCTATACTTCTTCATCTACCCACCTGTCCATTCACCTACCCGCCCACCCACCCATCTGCCCATACACCCACCCATCTGCCCATTTATCCACCCATCTGCCCATTTTTCCATCCATCCATCCATCCATCCATCCATCCATCCATCCATCCGTCCATCTGTCCATCCATCCATCCATCCATCCACCTGCCCATCCACCCACCCATCTACCTATCCGTCCGTCCATCCATCCATCCACCTGTCCACCTGTCCATCCATCCATCCATCCATCCATCCATCCACCCATCCATCCACCCACCCATCCACCCACCCATCTACCTATCCGTCCGTCCATCCATCCATCTACCTGTCCACCTGTCCATCCATCCATCCATCCATCCACCTGTCCACCTGCCCATCCATCCATCCATCCATCCATCCATCCATCCACCCATCCATCCATCCATCCATCCATCCATCCATCCATCCATCCACCCATCCATCCATCCTCTTTCTTCCTCCCTTTTCTATTTTTCATCCTCACTTACTCCCAGGTTCTGTTGTTGTCACCTTGTTCTATTACCTCTGAGGAGCTTGGTGCCACAGAGGAGACAACACATCAGATCCTCATTCATTGCTCACTCCGTGTGACCTTACAGAACTACTGCACAGGTTAGAGACATGAGGATTGAGCACTGCCCCTGGCACATATTTGGCCTTTGGTCAATGGTAGGAGCTGTCATCTTTTTCCTCTCAGCATCCTGAAACTGGCTGATCACAGCATGGTGGACTAAAGATGGAAACAATGGAAAGAATGAACACAAAATCACAGAGGGATTAAGAGCTCAGCTGTGGTCAATGTGTGCGTGCATACTCAGGCACTGTCCCATTACTCTACTCAATTAAGCTGATGATACTTGTGATGTGGGGCAAGTGAGCCCCAAATTAGGGCTTACCCCAGGAAGCTTCTTGGCTTTGCTCAGGAAAGAATCCAAGAGTGAGCTGATGGGGGAAGAAAACATCTCTACTGAAATGGCAGTGTTACAGTTCCGAGACTGCTCCTGCAGAGCAGGGCTACTCCATGGTCAGCATGCTGAGGGTAGCAGCTCAGGAGCAATTATGCAGTCATATTTATACCCACTTAATTATATGCAAATTAAGGGACAAATTATGCAGAAATTTCTAGATAAAGGGCAGTAACTTCCAGGTCATGGGTCGTTGCCATGGAAAGGGGTGGTAATGTCTGGGTGTTGCCATGGCAATGGTAAAGTGACAAGGCAAACTGGTGGGTGTGTCTTATGGAGAGGTACTTTGCCTCTTCCCTGTTTTAGCTAGTCCTCAATCTGGTCCAGTGTCGAGTCCTGCCTCCTGCCTCACTTCCAGTCCTCCTGTTACAGAAGAAGAAACACGAGAAACAAGGGCTCAGCAAGGTTCACCCCCACCACCGGCTTCCCGGTACACAGTTATTTCTCCTGTAAATGTGGTAAAGGACCAAGTCCACAGTCCCCCTGTGGGGAGATTCACGGCGCAGACTCCAGGTGTAACGTCAGGTCTTCCTTCATTGAGTGAGGTCTGGGTTTGCAAACTAACTCGGGTCTGGGACTGGGGGAGGGACTGCGTGCCTCTGTCCGGGGGACAGTAGGGGAGGGGGTCTCAAGTCAGGCCCCCGTTTACCAAACCCAGGCCTTTCTGGTTGTAAAAGCCACAGGTCCTTGTAGGGTCCCATCCATTTTTGCCCTTGGGAACTTGTGATCCATTAGATCCACCAATCCCTGTTGGTCAGGCTGTTGGGACAGCAACCTGGTCTTGTGCCTGTTTTTTCTTTTTTAATTATTATTATTATTTTTTATTATACTTTAAGTTCTAGGGTACATGTGCAAAACGTGCAGGTTTGTTACATAGGTATACATGTGCCATGTTGGTTTGTTGCACCCATCAACTCATCATTTACATTAGGTATTTCTCCTAATGCTATCCCTCCCCCAGCCCCCCACCCCATGACAGGTCCTGGTGTGTGATGTTCCCCACCCTGTGTCAAAGTGTTCTCGTTGTTCAATTCCCACCTATGAGTGAGAACATGCCGTGTTTGGTTTTCTGTCCTTGTGATAGTTTGCTGAGAATGATGGTTTCCAGCTTCATCCATGTCCCTGCGAAGGACATGAACTCATCCTTTTTTATGGCTGCATAGTATTCCATGGTATATATGTGCCACATTTTCTTAATCCAGTCTAACATTGATGGACATTTGCGTTGGTTCCAAGTCTTTGCTATTGTGAATAGTGCCACAGTAAACATACGTGTGCATGTGTCTTTATAGTAGCATGATTTATAATCCTTTGGGTATATACCCAGTAATGGGATTGCTGGGTCAAATGGTATTTCTAGTTCTAGATCTTTGAGGAATCGCCACACTGTCTTCCACAATGGTTGAACTAATTTACACTCCCACCAACAGTGTAAAAGTGTTCCTATTTCTCCACATCCTCTCCAGTATCTGTTGTTTCCTGACTTTTTAATGATCACCATTCTAACTGGCGTGAGATGGTATCTCACTGTGATTTTGATTTGCATTTGTCTGATGACCAGCGATGATGAGCATTTTTTCATGTGTCTATTGGATGCGTAAATGTCTTCTTTTGAGAAGTGTCTGTTCATATCCTTTACTTTTTGATGGAGTTGTTTGTTTTTTTCTTGTAAATTTGCTTAAGTTCTTTGTGGATTCTAGATATTAGCCCTTTGTCAGATGGGTAGATTGCAAAAATTTTCTCCCATTCTGTAGGTTGCCTGTTCACTCCTATGGTAGTTTCTTTTGCTGTGCAGAAGTTCTTTAGTTTAATTAGATCCCATTTGTCTATTTTGGCTTTTGTTGCCGTTGCTTTTGGTGGTTTAGTCATGAAGTCCTTGCCCATGCTTATGTCCTGAATGGTATTGCCTAGGGTTTCTTCTAGGGTTTTTAATGGTTTTATGTCTAACATTTAAGGCTTTAATCCATCTTGAATTAATTTTTGTATAAGGTGTAAGGAAGGGGTCCAGTTTCAGCTTTCTACATATGGCTAGCCAGTTTTCCCAGCACCATTCATTAAATAGGGAATCCTTCCCCCATTTCTTGTTTTTGTCAGGTTTGTCAAAGATCAGATGGTTGTAGATGTGTGGTGTTATTTCTGAGGCCTCTGTTCTGTTCCATTGGTCTATATCTCTGTTTTGGTACCAGTACCATGCTCTTTTGATTACTGAGCCTTGTAGTATAGTTTGAAGTCAGGTAGCATGATGCCTCCAGCTTTGTTCTTTTGGCTTAGGATTGTCTTGGCAATGTGGGCTCTTTTTTGGTTCCATATGAACTTTAAAGTAGTTTTTTCCAATACTGTGAAGAAAGTCATTGGTAGCTTGATGGGGATGACATTGAATCTATAAATTACCTTGGGCAGTATGGCCATTTTCACGATATTGATTCTTCCTATCCATGAGCATGGAATGTTCTTCCATTTGTTTGTGTCCTCTTTTATTTCGTTGAGCAGTGGTTTGTAGTTCTCCTTGAAGATGTCCTTCACATCCCTTGTAAGTTGAATTCCTAGGTATTTTATTCTTTTTGTCGCAATTGTGAATGGGAATTCACTCATGATTTCCCTGTTTGTCTGTTATTGGTATATAGCAATACTTGTAATTTTTGCACATTGATTTTGTATCCTGAGACTTTGCTGAAGTTGCTTATCAGCTTAAGGAGATTTTGGGCTGAGACAATTGGGTTTTCTAAATATACAATTATGTCATCTGCAAACAGGGACAATTTGACTTCCTCTTTTCCTAATTGAATACCCTTTATTTCTTTCTCTTGCCTGATTGCCCTGGCCAGAACTTCCAACACTATGTTGAATAGGAGTGGTGAGAGAGGGCATCCCTGTCTTGTGCCAGTTTTCAAAGGGAATGCTTCCAGTTTTTACCCATTCAGTATGACCTTGGCTGTGGGTTTGTCATAAATAGCTCTTACTATTTATTATTTATATTCTTATTATTTATATTCTTATTATTTATATTTCACTAATCCCTGTTGGTCAGGCTGTTGGGACAGTGACCTGGTCCTGTGCCTGTGCCTATTTTTTTTTTTTTTAATTTTTATGTTTTAGACAGAATTCCATTCTTGTCACCCAGGCTGGAGTGCAATGGTGCGATCTCGGCTCACTGCAACCTCCACCTCCTGGGTTCAAGCAATTCTCCTGTCTCAGCCTCCCAAAGTAGCTGGCGCCTGCCACCATGCCCAGCTAATTTTTTGTATTTTTAGTTGAGACAGGGTTTCACCATGTTGGTCAGGCTAGTCTCGAACTCCTAACCTCAGGTGGTCACCCTCCTCGGCCTCCCAAAGTGCTGGGATTAGAGGTGTGAGCCACCGCACCCAGCCCTGTGCCTGTGACAGTGATGCACCCCCACCACCCCTGGCAGTCACTGCCGCCTCGGGCTTCTGCCATCTCAGGTCTTGGTTTCCACTCCAGAAATCCAGAGGCAGGCCGCTGGCCGGACACCTTCCCTGGACACTAAGACATTCCGAAGGGTGTTGGGCCCTTTGCGAGGTGGCTCGCCGTGTGGGTGTAGGGCCGGTACTTTGGGCCCTCAGGCATTGTGGTAAAGGGTCATCCATGCTCAGTCCACTCCTCTGGGTCTGTCATGCCTTGGCATCTCTGTCATCTCCAGGTGGGGGGGCAACCTCTGCGTTGGCCTTCACCTCACCTGCCAGCCGACAAAGCAGCGGTAGAAACCATCAGGGCCGCCCCCCGCTGATGAAGTTGGCACCTTGGATGCAGGGCCCCCTGTTGGTGGAGCAGCATGGATCAATTCAGCCCCACCCAAAGCTGCATTCGCTCCTCCTTGGCGTGTGTCCTCAGAACCCACTCACACATCTCCCCCAGATGTCTGATGATAGGAAATGACATTCTACACCGGTTTGCGTTTGAGATTGCTATTTAATCTTGCCCCTCAGGGCCTCCTGCCATCTGACTCCAGCTGAAGACTCTGAGGATGGGGGCCACATGAGGGTGATTACAGGGTCCCTGCTTCCGCAGGACCAGCCGCATCAGACAGAGAAGAGGGGCTGCTCAGCTGGCAAGGGGACTCGGTGGGGAGTGAGGGTCCAGGGCGTTCCCATCAGCCAGAATCCTCCCTAGAGCTGGTGAGGCCATGGCATCACTCATGATGTAATTCACCATTCTGTAGGCTCCAGTTTTGAGTTTCATTTTTGGCTACCTCAGCCTTACGACAGTGAGAATTAGGAAACATTTTTACTGCAGTCATAGAAGTCCTTCGTTTTCTTTCTTCCCTTATTATTTATTTATTTATTTTTGTTTGTTTTTAAGACAGGTTCTTGCTCTGTCACTCAGGCTGGAGTGCAGTGGTGTGATCAAAGCTCACTGCAGTCTCGATTTCCCGGACTCGAGCCATTCTCCTGCCTCAGCCTCCCAAGTAGCTAGGACTACAGGTGCACACACCATGCCTGGCTGATATATATATTTTTAAACTTTTTAGTAGGAAAAAGTAAAAATGGGGTCTTTACTTAGTAGATACGGGGGTCTCACTATGTTGCCCAGGCTGGTCTCGAACCCCTGAGCAAAAGTGATCCCCCTGCCTCAGCCTCCCAAAGTACTGGGATTACGGGCATGAGGTACTGCACCTGGCCTAGAAGTCCTCAGTTTTTGATCTGGGTCTTGAGCCAAGAATTTAGGAATTTAGGAGACGGGCTTCTGCGTCTCTAACAGTCCAGTGCTGTGACAGCCCATTCAGTCTAATTCCTCATTCCTTTCATTCTTTTCTAAGGCAATGAATTCTCAATGAAGCTTTGTTTTCAAGGGGCTCTTCCTTCCCGGTGACTCCAGGTGGCAAATCTGACATTCTGCTTCCCCTGCATGCCATGGCTTCCAGATCTGAGCCCTTATGAAGTGCTGAATTTTTACTGACTTCAGCCCCAAGCAGTCCAGATAACCAATTCCAGCTTCTCGGAGCTTCCTCCAACATACACTGCCTGTAACCACTCCTGACACTAACTTCTATATAAGGCAGGGTTCTTAGTTGCAGGCAACAGAAATCAGCTCCGGTTAACTTGTGAAGAAATGGATGTTCAAAGAATGGATATTTAAAAGGATATTCAAAGAATTCCAGGTGACTCATGCATTGCTGAGCAGGCTCGGAGACCTGGGTTTGTGGTATGCAAACAGGATCAGTCCTCTCCGATGCAGCCTGAGGTCAGTGCTCTGAACACCTGTTTGACACTGCAGCCTCTGTGACTGGCACCTTCCAACTGAATACCCAGCACTGGGCACTGTGGCTCCACAGCTCAGCCAGGGAGACGCTCTGCTTCTTTGCAGCACTAATTTTGTTGTTCAGTCTTGAGTTGGTGTGACCGATTGGTGAGCCTCACAGACTTCAGCTGTGTCTGTGAAAGGGCGTGGTGGGGATTTTTAGTTTCTAGGTGGGCGGGGTGGGGGGGGGTGGTCCCTGGGTCCACAGCCTACAAGGTGCAGTTCAGACAGTGTGTGGTCAAAACAACGAAACATAAGTGGAATGTCTGTTTCATTCTGTACCACGTTTCTTCCGTTTCTTCCAGCTGAGCACACGATGAGGCTGCCTGCCCAGATAGCTGTCCTTTCTGACTTAGGATCTCTTTGGCTGTACATTTAAGGATGAAGAAGTGTGTAGCTGTTTTACCTATGACTGAATTCCCAGATCCCAGCGGAGTTGCGGGCACACCATGGGCACTCAGTTCATGTTGTTAGGTGATGGAACATGTCTTGTGGGGACAGGACTAAGGGTGAGACACCTGCCCCAGGTGCAAAGGTTAAAGGGGCACCAAAAATTCTCAGTGATCAAAATAAGTCATCATTTCATGCAATATGTATATATATTTTTGAGGCAGAGTCGCGCTCTGTCACCCAGGCTGGAGTGCAGTAGCATGATCTCAGCTCACTGCAACCTTCGCCTCCTGGGTTCAAGCAATTCTTGTGCCTCAGCTGCCTGAGTAACTGAGACCACAGGCACGTGCCACCACACCTGGCTAATTTTTGTATTTTTAGGACAGATGGTGTTTTACCATGTTGGCCAGGCTGGTCTCAAACTCCTGACCTCAAGTGATCTGCCTGTTTCAGCCCCCTGAAGTGCTGGAATTACAGGCGGGAGCCACCACACCCAGCCTCATGCAGTATTTTAAGAAATCAAAATTAATGCAAACAAGTTCACCACGAGCCGGGCTGGGCGTGGTGGCTCATGCCTGTAATCCCAGCACTTTGGGAGGCCGAGGTGGGCAGATACTTGAGGTCAGGAGTTTGAGACCAGTCTGGCCAACATGGTGAAACCCCGTCTGTACTAAAAACACAAAAATTAGCCAGACGTGGTGGCGGGCGCCTGTAATCCCAGCTACTTGAGAGGCTGAGGCAGGAGAATCGCTTGAACCTGGGAGGCGGAGGTTGCAGTGAGCTGAGATTGCACCACTGCACTCCAGCCTGGGTAAGCGAGACTCCAACTCAAAAAAAAAAAAAAAAAAAAGAAAGAAAAAAAATTTACCATAAGCCAAAATTTCAAAATTTCACTTCAAGACGGGAGCTGACCGAGCACTTACACAATGCCTCGCTCGCCTCACTCTAATCTTGGCTTTGTCAGATCCTGTCTTGTTTTAAAATGCTGTGCTCCGGGTGGGGGCCTGGCTTGCCTCCCGGGCCTTGCTGACCCAGCTCCGTGTTCACTGTCCTTTCTTCTTCCTTCTGTGGCCTTGGTTTTGGGTACTCACTCTCTTTTGACCCAACCATTGAGAAACTCCTCTGGGGTTCCCTCTCCTCACCCCGGACTATCCCACCATGGGCCGCGTCACTCTCTGCTGCCCCCTTAGGCTTCTTGACGCAGAGTAGTCAAGCCACTCCCTTGCTCATAACCTTCCATGGCTTCTGACCCCAGGCGAGGTTCACACTCACCAACAAGGCATGCAAAACCCTCTGTGGGCAGCCTGGGGAGGCTTCTTCCTCCTAAGCCTCCCCGCCTGTCACCTGCCCTCCTCCTCCATATCCAGGCTGTGCCTTTCTCCACATCTATACTTCACTATCTTCAAAGTCAACCTCAAATTCACTAGAAAACCGCCCCTGGAGGAATGTAAAATGGTGCAGCCACTGTGGAAAACAGCAGGGTGTTTCCCCAAAAACATTCACACAGAATTATGATATGACCCAGCAATCCCACTTCTAGGTAGACACCCCAAAGAACTTAAAACAGGGTCTCGAAGAAATATTTGCACACCCAGGTTCACAGCGGCATGATTCACAATAGCCTGTGATCCCAGCACTTTGGGAGGTTGAGGCGGATGGATCACCTGAGGTCAGGAGTTCGAGACCAGCCTGGCCAACAGGGTGAAACCCTGTCTCCACTAAAAATACAAAAATTAGCCGGGCATGGTGGTGGGCACCTGTAATTCCAGCTACTCGAGAGGCTGAGGCAGGAGAACCACTTGAACCTGGGAGGTGGAGGTTGCAGTGAGCCAAGATCACGCCACTGCACTTCAGCCTGGGTGACAGAGCGAGACTGTGTCTCAAAAAAAAAAAAAAAAAGGAAGCAACCCAAGTGTCTACCGAAAGATGAATGGAGAAACACAATGTGGCATATAAATGGATACACATGTGTTAGTTCATTTCTGTATTGCTAGAAAGAAATATCAGAGGCTGGGTAATTTATAAAGATGAGGTTTTGTTGGCTCACAGTTCTGCAGGCTGTACCAGCATGGTGCCAGCGTCTGCTCCTGGTGAGGCCTTATGGACGTTACAATCACGGCGGAAAGCAAAGGCGGAGCAGGCATGTCGCATGGTGAGAACAGGAGCACAAGAGAGAGTGGGGGGCGGGAGTGCCACAGACTTCTAAAAAAATTTTTTTTCTTTTGAGATGGAGGCTTGCTGTGTCGCCCAGTCTTGCTCTGTTGCCCAGGCTGGAGTGCAGTGGCGCAATCTCTGCTTACTGTAAGCTCCGCCTCCTGGGTTCACACCATTCTCCCGCCTCAGCCTCCCGAGTAGCTGGAACTACAGGCGCCCACCACTACACCTGGCTACTTTCTTGTATTTTTAGTAGAGACAGTTTCACCGTGTTAGCCAGGATGGTCTCGATCTCCTGACCTTGTGATCCACCCACCTCGGCCTCCCAAAGTGCTGAGAGTACAGGCGTGAGCCACCGTGCCCGGCGGGTGCCACAGACTTTTAAACAACCAAATCTTGTGCGAACTCGCTCATCACCAAGTGGATGGTGCTAAACCACTCATGAGGGATCTGCCCCCATGACCCAAACACCTCCCGCCAGACCCCACCTCCAACACTGGGGATTACATTTCTTTCTTTCTTTTTTTTCTTTTTTTTTTTTTTGAGATGGAGTCTCACTCTTTTTGCCCAGGCTGGAGTGCAATGGCACGATCTCCGCTCACTGCAACCTCTGCATCCTGGGTTCAAGCAATTCTCCTTGCCTCAGCCTCCTAAGTAGCTGGGATTACAGGTGCCTGCCACCATGCCTGGCTAATTTTTGTATTTTTAGTAGAGATGGGGTTTCACCATGTTGGCCAGGCTGGTCTCCAACTCCTGACCTCAAGTGATCCGCCTGCCTCGGCCTCCCAAAGTGCTGGGAGTAAAGGCATGAGCCACCACGCCCAGCCTACATTTCCACATGATTTTGGAGGGGACAAACATCTAAACTATATCAACTTACAATGGAATATTATTTAACCTTCAAAAGGAAGGAAATCCTGGGATATGCTGCAACATGGAAGAACCTTAAGGACATTCTGCTGAGTGAAAGAAGCCATTCACAAAAGGGCCAGTGCTGTATGATTCCACCAGATGATATAATTAGAGTAGTCAAAATTATAGAGACAAAAAGTAGAGTGGTGGTTGCCAGAGGCTGGGAGGGGGAAATGCGGAGTTAGCGTTTAATGGATACAAAGAGTTTCAGTTTTACAAAATGAAAATACTTCTGGAGACAATGGGGGTGATGGTCACACAATGTTATGAATGTGCTTAATACCATGAACCGTACACTTAAAACGGTTACAATGGTACATTTTTTTTTTTTTTTTTTGAGATGGAGTCTCACTCTTGTCGCCCAGGCTGGAGTGCAGTGGCCTAGTCTCGGCTCACTGCAACCTCCGTCTCCCAGGTTCAAGCAATTTTTCTGCCTCTGCCTCCCGAGTAGCTGGGACTACAGGCACACACCACCATGCCTGGCTAATTTTTGTATTTTTCATAGAGACAGGGTTTCACCATATTGGCCAGGCTGGTCTCGAACTCCTGACCTTGTGATCTGCCTGCCTCAGCCTCCCAAAGTGCTGGGATTACAGGCGTGAGCCACTACACCTGGCTTACAATGGTAAATTTTATGTTATGTGTATTTTAACACAGTAAGTGCAGGCGTGGTGGCTCACGCCTGTAATCCTAGCACTTTGGGAGGCTGAGGCGGGTGGATCATTTGAGGCCAGGAGTTCGAGACCAGCCTGGCCAACATGGTGAAATCCTGTCTCTACTAAAAATACAAAAATTAGCCAGGCATGGTGGCACATGCTTGTAATCCCAGCTACTGAGGAGGCTGAGGCAGGAGAATCACTTGAACCCAGGAGGTGGAGGTTGCAGTGAGCCAAGACTGCACCACTGCACTCCAGCCTGGGCAACAGAGAATGAGACTCTTGTCTCAAAAAAAAAAAAAAAAAAAAAAAAAAAGAAAAGAAAGAAAAAGAAAGAAAGAAAGAAAATGAAAGCAGAGACATCTGTCCCCATAGACTGTTGTGAGGATTAAAGGAGCCAGGAGCTGTGAAATTACTCTGTAGACTGTGAAGGCTTCAGCTGAGGAGGACTAATGTGGCCTTTCTCCCGGAGACCAGGGCTCCCTTGAGTGAGGAAGAAATAAACTGTAGCCAGAGAGATGAAAGCAAGAGGCACGTTTTGGAGCAGAGCCCCGGGCCCAGCTGCTCCCTCACCCGTTTCCGGGGCAGGAGACATGGATTGAGGGCAGCATGATGGTTGGTTAATTGCTCAAACTCTGGAGCCCAGCTGTCTCTGCTCCTCCTTAAGCACGGCCACAGACTGCGTATCCCCTCCTCGGACCCCCACAGCTGCCCACGTGCCCTCATCCCCTCAACAGAGCACTCGTCCCCACCCTAGGTTGTCATTGCCTGTTTGCCTTGTGCTCCCTGAGACAGGGACTGAGGGTGTCCTCTTCACCCTCACACCTGGCACAGTGAACTTGACCTTGAGGCTGGCCAGACTGCAGCAGGGAAGTGAGCATGGCCAGGACAGGAGGCAGGACAGGCAGGACCATGTCCTGGGAGAAGGGCGGGGCAGGCTGGGGAGATGAGGGTGCAGGGGTGAGGGGTCAGATAGTGGCGCCTTTGAGTGTGTGAGAGAGGAGGGGCTCGGTGCCCTGGGTTCTGGCAGGATGGCAAGACCACCTCTCCTCTCCTGAAGAATCAGGCAGTGACTTGGAAGCTGGTTCAGGCGACTGGAGGAGTGACAGCAGGACCATGATCCTGTGGGATGGTACCTGCTAGGTACCAAGTCCTGTGTTCGCTCTGGGGATGCAGCTGTGCCCCGGACAAGGATCCTGTCCTTGGAAACTCACAGCCTAGCGGCGGAAGAGGGCAACGGAGTGGATGGAGAAATACCCCCCTCACACTGAGGTTCAAAGGTGGTAGGTGCCGAAGGGCACTCACTGCAGACCTACTGTGCGCCAGCACTGCTGAGTCAGGATCTCCGTTCTCTGGGAGCTCAGCTGCGGGGAACAACACTATGTGTGCCTGTTTGCACTCCCTTCTCTGTGGGTCTGTAGTGAGTGGCCAGTGTGTGTTCGTGTGTGTACAGCTGTCTGTGGGTGTGGCTGGGAGCTTTTGCACCTGTGAGTTTGTCTGTGTTTTGCTGGCAGTATTGTGTGTGTGTGTGTGTGTGTGCGTGTGTGTGTGTGTGTAGGAAGAGAGCAGGCATCCGTAGCAGAAGCTGAGGTCTCAGGTCTTGGGGGCTTCTCCCACACACCTGCCCCTTGGCCATGAGGTGGGGTGGGGTGCCCCGAACGCCCTGATACTTTGTGGGAAGAAGGCTGGGCACAGCGGGAATGTTTGGTTTCCTGGGTGAAGGCGGAGCTGGCCATCTTCCCATGACAGATGTAGGAATGTTTCTGCTATTCAAGGCGGAAGCAGGGGTGTGGGGGCCGCCTGAGGCCTGCCCCAGCCCTGCTCCAGGCCACCTGTCTATGGCCTGGGAAGCAGCTGGGCACTGCTAGGGAGAAGCTTCCAGACCTAGGGCTGACCCTACTCTCCAAGCCCCATCTCCCCAGGAGTCTCAAGTCAGGCCCAATTCACCTCCCTCCCAGCCCCCCAGGACAGGAGAGGAGAATGGAGTCCAGGGTTCGGCCCAGAGGAGGACTCCCATGAGGAGGGGGCTTTTCCCATGAGGAGGGGGCTTTGAGGAGGGGGCGTCTTTCCCTGGCAGCTAAGGGGGGGCAGCAACAGGGGAACAGGGGGAAGCATCCTTAGAGGTCCCCCCATCAGTAAGCCCAGCTGCAGACAGCCTCAGGGTACCCTCATTTTCTTTTCTGAGTCCTGGTATAATAGAGCTTCAGAGGAGTCAGCAATGGCAAATTCCTCAAACGGGGAAACTGAGGCAGGGGTGGGGTGCCGACTTGCCCAGGTCGCCCCACCCCCAGCAGTCCTGACCCCAGACCCCCAGCTCTCCCAGCGCACCTGCTGCTCACTCCATGGAGGTTACAGCCTAACACGACCACCAAAATCAGCGGTGACCTGGCCTCCATCCTCTGGAAGCCAGCCCTCCAGAACACCCAGCTCCTCCCTGGATTTCAAATCCTGCCTTGTGCCTTCCAGGCTTCCGTCTGTGAAGCCAAGTGACTCTTCCCACTCTGTCTACACAGCCTTCCCAGGGGTTGCATGTAAAGAACCAAGTGAAGGTTGGGCGTAGCGGCTCATCCTTCAGTCCCAGCACTTTGGGAGGCCAAGGCTGGTGGATTGCTTGAGGCCAAGAGTCTGAGACAAGCTGGGCAACATGAAGAAACCCCATCTCTACAACCAAAAAAAAAAAAAAAAAAAAAAGGCAGGCGTGGTTGTACATTCCTGTGATTCTAGCTGCTTCGTACTTGGGAGGCTGAGGCAGGAGGATCACTTGAGCCCAGGTGATTGAGGCTGAAAAAAAAAAAAGTGTGGGTTGGGCGCGGTGGCTCATGCCTGTAATCCCAACACTTTGGGAGACTGAGGCGGGCAGATCACCTGAGGTCAGGAGTTCGAGACCAGCCTGACCAACATGGAGAAACCCCGTCTCTACTAAAAATACAAAATTAGCTAGGTGTGGTGGCGCATGCCTGTAATCCCAGCTACTCGGGAGGTTGAGGCAGGAGAATTGCTTGAACCTGGGGGACGGAGGTTGCAGTGAGCCGAGATCGCGCCACTGCATTCCAGCCTGGGCAACAAGAGCGAAACTCCGTCTGAAAACAAAAAAAAAAAAAAAAAAAAAAAAAAGAAAGTAGACCTGGGTATTTGAAGACTTTGTATCTAGGCCAAGGAGGTGTTGGGGCCAGGTGGTTATTGGTGATTGCTGGCTGCAGTCTGAACAACCCACATCCCCCACGAAGCCACTGGGAGGCTGTGGGTGGTGAGTGGGGGTGTCCCAGGAGTGTGGTGTCCTGGTATTGTGTTTGTGAGGGTGTCACTTTCCCCTACTATATCTTAGTGGCTTCCTCCCCTCCAGCTGGAACCTGGGTCCAGGAGGCAGGGGAAGAGCCCACAGGGAGGGGAGCTTGTGAGAGGAGGAGGGCCTTGGTGACTTGGTGCTGATGTGCCTTGTCTTCCAGGCTGGCACAGGCAGGACATCCTGGATCCCCAGCCCTGACCCTGATTGTCCCTCAGGCCCCAGCTGGACCCAAAGTCACTTTCTTAGGTTTGGCTTTGAGACATCTCTTCTCCCTCTCCCTTTTACTGTCTCTCCCCTACCCTGAAGATCTGAGAGGAGGGATGTGCCTGTGAGTCACCCTCTGACTCACGGGAGGGCACAGCCAGGGTCCGGGTCCGGAGTATGTGCACTTGGCCAGTGTGCATGTGCATGTGTGTGTGCACGGTCACCACATGTGCATAGGCAAGTGTTCATGCGTGTATGCTTGTGTGCATGTGTGCATGTTTTGTTGGGGGTGCTGAGCTGGGGGAGGGGGAGAAGACATGCCTTGGCTTTCTTACCTTTAAAATGCATGAGCTCTGGCCGGGCGCAGTGGCTCACGCCTGTAATCCCAACACTTTGGGAGGCCGAGGTGGGTGGATCACCTGAGGTCAGGAGTTTCGGACCAGCCTGGCCAAAATGGTGAAACCCCATCACTACTAAAAATAGAAAAAAATTAGCCAGGTGTGGTGGCAGGTGCCTGTAATCCCAGCTACTCGGGAGGCTGAGGCAGGATAATCACTTGAACCCAGGAGGCGGCCGTGTCAGTGAGCTGAGATCGTACCACTGCACTCCAGCCTGAGCGACAGTCTCAAAAAATAAAAATGAAAAAATAAGTAAATATAAAAATAAATAAAATAAAATGCATGAGCTCATGAAAGCTGCCCCAACCCGAGGGGGCCACTAAGTCACAGCCAGGATGGGGTGCTTACCTGGGGCAGGTGCATAAGGCTTGGTTATATTGAAAGCGTGAAGAAATATCAGATAGGGCTAGCAAAGCCATGCTGCATTCTAAATATTTTACATTGATCAAACTAATACTTCTGACACAACTACCATGCAACTGCCGTTTGTAGACCCATGTTTGGGTCTACAAAATCTTGAAAGTTGAAGTAGATCTTTCCTGAATACGAGGCCCAAACTCACAGACCTCCTGGTCTAGGGAGGTTAACAGGACCCTCGGAGTGCAACCAGGAGGCCACAGAGGCCGTGGATGAAGGGAAGGCAGGGCGGGGCACTGGCTGCTCTAGCTGAGCTAGGAGCACCGTGGCAAGCACCTCCGTGTCTGTTGCATTCGTCCCTCTTCCCTCGCCATCTAGAACAGTGCCTGATGCACAGTAGGCTCCCAAAACAGGTGGTTGGATCAATGATGACTGACTGCATGTCCCAAATATGGAAGATCTCAACTGGGCCATGGCTGCGGGGATGGCGGGAGGCAGCTGGGCAGGGAAGCCTGGTTATCTTTCCCTCCTGGTGCTGCTGAAGGCCCCCTTTCCTCCAACTTTGACCAAGTGAAGATGGGTGGAGAGCTGACGCCTGGGTTCTAATCCTGTGATAGACAGGTCACTTCCCTTCCCTAAGAATCAGTCCCCTCCCTTGTCTGTAAAACAGGGATGCACCAAGTTCCACCTTTGTTGTTTCTGGGCAGCATCGGACCATTCTCTGAGGTCTTCTCTAGCTCCAGGATCCAGAGAAAAGGCTTGGGAGGCCTGGGCACAGTGGCTCATGCCTGTAATGCCAGCACTTTGAGAGGCCGAGGCGGGTGGATCACTTGAGATCAGGAGTTTGAGACCAACCTGACCAACATGGTGAAACCCTGCCTCTACTAAAAATACAAAAATTGGCTGGGCGTGGTGGCAGTTGCCTGTAATCCCAGCTACTCAGGAGGCTGAGTCAGGAGAATCACTTGAACCCGGGAGGCAGAGTTTGCAGTGAGTTGAGATTGTGCCATTGCACTCCAGCCTGGGCGACAGAGTGAGACTCTGTCTCAAAAAAAAAAAAAGAAAGAAAGAAAGAGAGAGAGAGAAGAAAGAAAGAAAGAAAGAAAGAAAGAAAGAAAGAAAGAAAGAAAGAAAGAAAGAAAGAAAGAAAGGAAAGAAGGAAAGAAAGAAAGAAAGAAAGAAAGAAAGAAAGAAAGAAAGAAAGAAAGGGAAAAAAAGAAAAGAAAAGAAAAAAGAAAAGGCTTGGGAGAAGGGACTTCTGGAGTAACAGGGGACTTGGAGACAAAAGGAACAGAGGAACAGTTTGTGCTACGAAGATGAAGCATTTCCCAGACGCAGGGGTTTCACAGTAAGAACCCACAGGGAGCATCTGTGCAGTCCCACGTGGATCAACACACGTGGCCCATCCTGACAGTTTTCAAGCCAACCCCATAATTTGGTCTCGTGTATTCAATCAGCTATACCTCCCCTCCACCACGCTAGGCTGCCAGTCAGCCCCGATTTTTTATCTGAGCACAAGAATGTCCGAGAGTGATGTTCAAATGCTGTAGCAACATTTACGTCCAGGGTTCCTGGCTTTTCCCTGTGTTTCCCAGCCCAGTGGCCCTGTACAGACCCAAATGTTCAGCCACCACAACTGCTTCTTAGAGAACCCATGTGGGCTCCTGGTGACTTAGGTACCCACCCTGGTCCTCTTAGACCATCTGTGTCCTCCTCCACCCTGGAAGTCGGCCAGGGCTTGATGTCAGGCTCACCAGTTTATATTTTCTGTTTTCAACAACAGTTCCTCCTTTTCAACCTTTCTTTCTTTCTCTCTTTCTTTCTTTTCTTCCTTCCTTCCTTGCTTCTCTCTCTCTTGCGCCCTTCCTTCCTTCCTTCCTTCCTTCCTTCCTTCCTTCCTTCCTTCCTTCCTTCCTTTCCTTCTTTCCTTCTTTCTTTCTCTTTCTTTCCTTGAGACGGACTCTCATTCTGTGGCCCAGGCTGGAATGCAATGCTCCAATCTCGGCTCACTGCAAGCTCCGCCTCCCAGGTTCAAGCGATTCTCCTGCCTCAGCCTTCCTAGTAGTTGGGATTACAGGTGCCTGCTACCACGCCCGGCTAATTTTTGTATTTTTAGTAGAGACGGAGTTTCACCATGTTGGCCAGGCTGGTCTCGAACTCCTGACTACAGGTGATCTGCCTGCCTCGGCCTCCCAAAGTGCTGGGATTACTAGGTGTGAGCCACTGCGCCCGGCCCCTTTTCAACATTTCAAACATTTGCCTGCCTTTAGCGTCTGGCTCCAGTTCCCATTCTCTGAGTTTCCTCCAAGATGATGGCAGTGGTTCCTGGCTCCCTGGCTGCGTCTGGATGCTCTCGGCAGCAACTTGGTCTGTGGAAGCTGGGCATCCTCCGTAGCTTTCATGGAGTGGAGGCTAAAGGGAGGGGAAGAAGAAGGTGACTCTGACTGAACATTGTTTATTTTGATTGCAGATATTTATTAAAATGGAAAGGCATTGTTTAATCTTCTGTGCCAGTGAGAATCCTTCAAGCTGCCTACAGCAAAGACCGCTGGGAAGCTGAGGCCGGGGAACGCCTGAGCCTAGGAGTTCAAGGCTGCAGTGAGCTGTGATTAGGCCACTGCACTCCACTCTGGGTGACAGAGGGAGACCCTGTCTCAAAAAAAGAGAGACTCTTAGCCACGTTTCCACATTTCAATTTTTTTTGAGACAGAGTCTCACTCTGTCACCCAGGCTGGAGTGCAGTAGCACAACCTCGGCTCACTGCAACCTCTGCCTCCTGGTTTCAAGCAGTCCTCCTGCCTCAGCCTCCCAAGTAGCTGTGAGTAGAGGCTAGTCTTTGTATTTTTAGTAGAGACATGGTTTTACCATGTTGGCCATGGCTGGTCTCAAACTCCTGGCCTCAAGCAATTTGCCCACCTCACCCCTCAAAGTGCTGGAATTATAGGTGTGGGCCACTGTGCCCAGCCTTTTAGATTTCAATTTATTTATTTATTAATTATTATTATTTTTTTTGAGACGGAGTCTCACTCTTGTTGTCCAGGCTGGAGTGCAATGGCGTGATCTTGGCTCACTGCAACCTCCATCTCCCAGGTTCAAGTGATTCCCCTGCCTCAGCCTCCCGAGTAGCTGGGATTACAGGCGCCCACCGCCACACTTGGCTAAGTTTTGTATTTTTTAGTAGAGACAGAGTTTCATCATGTTGGCCAGGCTGGTCTCAAACTCCTGACCTCAGGTGATCCACCCACCTTGGCCTCTCAAATTGCTGGAATTACAGGCGTGAGCCACTGCACCCGGCCAGATTTCAGTTTAAATTGTACTGTGGATATAGAATATCAGATCTTTTCTTGTCATCGATAAACTTTTTTAAATTAAACTTTTTATTTTGAGATAATTGTGGATTCACATGCAGTTGTAAGAAATAACACGGAGTGATCTTGTGTATCCTTTACCCTGTTTCCTGCAATGGTAAATAACATCTTGCAAACCTATAATAAGATGTCACAACCAGATTAACATCGACTCGGAACATTTCCGTCACCACGAGGATCCCTCCAGGCGTCCTTTTATGGCCACGCCCACTTCCCTCCAAGCCCAGCTCCTCCTTAGCACCTGGCAACCCACGGCTCTGTTCTCCATTTCTGTAATTGTGTCATTTCAAGAATGTTATATAGGCTGGGTGCGGTGGCTCAAGCCTGTAATCCCAGCACTTTGGGAGGCCGAGGCAGGTGGATCATCTGGGGTCAGCAGTTCCAGACCAGCATGGACAACATGGTGAAACCCTGTTTCTACTAAAAATACAAATATTAGCCAGACATGG
This sequence comes from Symphalangus syndactylus, assembly GCF_028878055.3. Taxonomy (NCBI): domain Eukaryota; kingdom Metazoa; phylum Chordata; class Mammalia; order Primates; family Hylobatidae; genus Symphalangus; species Symphalangus syndactylus. Next base: position 20,583,012 of record NC_072440.2, read on the forward strand.
TGGTGGGTGCCTGTAACCCCAGCTACTCAGGAAGCTGAGGCAGGAGAATCGCTTGAACCCGGGAGGCGGAGGTTGCAGTGAGCTGAGATCGCACCACTGCAATACAGCCTGGGCAACAGAGACAGACTTTGTCTCTAAATAAATACATAGAATGTTATGTAAATGGAAGCACGCAGCGTGTAAACTTTTGGGATTGGCTTTTCTCACTCAGTGCAGTTCTGTGGAGGGTCATCCGGGAGTCGTGTGTATCAACAGTTCATTCTTTTTTATTGCTGAGTAGTTTTCCATCGCCTGAATGTTCTATAGTTTGTTTAACTCTTCATTTGTTGAAGGACATCTGGGTTTCTTCCAGTTTTGAGCTATTATGACTAAAGCTGCTATAAACATTCCCATACAGGTTTTTGTGTGAACATAAGTTTTCATCTCCCTGGGATAAATGCCCAGGAGTGCAACTGCTGGGTTGTATGCATGGTTCTTGCACGTTTAATTTTTAAAGAAATTGGCAAACTGTGGCTGGGCGTGGTGGCTTATGCCTGTAATCCCAGCGTTTTGGGAGGCTGAGGCGGGTGGATCAGGAGGTCAGGAGATCAAGACCATCCTGGCTAACATGGTGAAACCCCGTCTCTACTAAAAATACAAAAAATTAGCCAGGCGTGGTGGCGGGCGTCTGTGGTCCCAGCTACTGGGGAGGCTGAGGCAGGAGAATGGCGTGAACCCGGGAGGCGGAGCTTGCAGTGAGCCGAGATCGTGCCACTGCACTCCAGCCTGGGCGACAGAGCAAGACTCCATCTCAAAAAAAAAAAAAAAAAAGAAAAAAAAGAATTTTTTTTTCTGTTTTCCAGAGTGGCTGTACCATTTTACACTCCCACTAGCAATGTATAAGTGATCCAGTGTGCCAACACTGGGTGGTGTCACGGTTTTTTATTTCAGCCATTCTGATAGGTGTGTAATGCGATCTCATTGTGGTTTTCGTTTGCATTTCACTAACGGTTAATGATGTTGAACGTGTTTTCATGTGCTTATCTGTCATCTGTATACCCTCTTTGATGAAATGTATCTTCGTGTCTTTTGCCCATTTTCTAATTGGATTTTTTTCTTTTTTTTTACTGTTGAGGTTTGAGAGTTCTTTATATGTTCTAGGCTCTTTGTCAGACAGTGGTTTGCAAATATTGTCTCCCAGTCTGTAGTTTGTCTTTTCATCCTCTTAGCAGAGTCTTTCACAGAGAGAAAGTTTTAAATTTTAATGAAGTCCATTGTATCAGTCTTTCCTTTTATGGATCATAATTTTGGTGTCAAGTGTGAGAACTGTATGCATAGCCCTAGATTTCAAATATTTTCTCCTGAAAGTTTTATATTTTTACATTTTACGTTTAAGTTCATGATCCATTTGTGTTTGTTTTGTGTAAAGTGTGAGACTTAGTTTAAGATTCCTTTTTTTTTTCTTTTTGCCTATGGTTGTTCAATTGCTCCAGCATTCTTGGTTAAAACATCTGTCTTTCATCGGCTGAATTGATTTATACTATTATAAAAACAAAAAATCAGCCAGGCAGATCTTTGTGGAGTCTTTTCTGAGTCTTCTATTCTGTTGCCCTGATCTATGTGTCTCTCCCTCTGCCAATACCGCAGTCATGATTATTATAAATATATTACATAATAAGTCTTATATATCTCATATCTAATAAATCAGGAAGACTGATCCCTCCCTCTTTGTTCTTCTTTTTAAAATTTGTTCCAATGATTCTAGTTCCTTTGTCTTTTCATATAAGTCTTGAAATATGCTTGTCTATATCTACAAAAAATCTTGCTGGAATTTTTATAGGAAGCACATTAAATCTGTATGTCAATTTGGGAAGAATTAAAATATTTTCTATGTTTTGCAAAATGTATTAATGTGGTGTGTCTCTCCATTTATTTATTTTTTATTTCTTTCATCAGTGTTGTGTAGTTTTCAGCACACAAATCTTGTCTACATTTTTTATAAGATTTATACCTAAGCAGTTCTTTTTTTTTTTTTTTGAGACAGAGTCTTGCTCTGTTGCCCAGGCTGGAGTGCAGTGGTGCGATCTCGGCTCACTGCAAGCTCCCCCTCCTGGTTCATGCCATTCTTCTGCCTCAGCCTCCCGAGTAGCTGGGACTACAGGCAGCTTTTCCTCTTTTATAATATATGCATTTAGTGCTATATTTTCCTGTCAGTGCTGCTTTAGTTGTGTTCTAAAATTTTTGCTATGTTGTATTTTTATTTTCATTCAGTTCCATGTATTTCTGGATTTCCTTTGAAAATTCCTCTTTGATCTGTGGATTATTTAGAAATGTTTTGTTTAATTTCCAGGTGTTAGGAGATTTTTCTGTTACCTTTTCATTGCTGATTCCTTAATTCCACTGTGGCTTAAGAACATAGTCTATGTGATGTCAATTATTTTAAATTTACTGAGTTTCATTTTATGGTCCAAGTCTATCTTGATATATATTCCAAAGACACTTGAAAAGAATGTATATTCTGCTACTGTTGGGTGGAGCGTTCTATAAATGTTGATCAGCTCCTGTTAGTTGATGCGCTGTTCTATATTCTTGCTGATTTTATGTCTCGTTTTTCAACAATAAAGGGAAGATCAAAACATTCTTGGATAAAGAAAAACTAAGAGAATTTGTCACCAGCAAAGCGACCCCAAGGAAACTAAAGGGAGGGCCGGGCGTGGTGGCCTCCCAAAGTGCCAGGATTACAGGTGTGAGCTACCGTGTCTGATGATCCTTTTACTTTCAACCTGCCTGTATTGTTATACTTAAAGTGAATTCCTAGCTGGGCACGGTGGCTCACACCTGTAATCCCAGCACTTTGGGAGGCCAAGGCAGGCAGAACACCTGAGGTCAGGAGTTTAAGACCAGCCTGACCAACATGGTGAAACCCCATCTCTACCAAAAATACAAAAATTAGCTGGACATGGTGGCAGGCACCTGTAATCCTAGCTCCTCAGGAGGCTGAGGCAGGAGAATCTCTTGAATCTGGGAGGCAGGGCTTGCAATGAACCATGGTCACACCATTGCACTCCAGCCTGGAGGACAGCAAGAGACTCTGTCTCCAAAAAACAAAACATAACATAAATAAAGTTAATTTCTTACAAGCAGCATCTAACAAGGTCGTGTTTTAAAATCTGCTCTGTTAATTTCTGTCTCTAATTAGCATATTAAGATGATTAACACTTAATATAATTATGGATATGTTAGGGCTGAATTTTTTTTGTTGGCTGGTTCTCTCTTTTTCTCTTCTCTGTTTCCATTGTCTGGCCTTCCTGTGGAGTACTTTAACATTCTTTAGAATTTTATTTTGGTTTATCAATGGTGTTTTCAAGTGTATATTTTAATGTAGCTTTTTAGTAGTTTCTCTAGTTATTACATTATATATACGTAACTTATCACAATATACTGATGTTGTCATTTTACCAGTTTCAGTGAGGTGTATAAACCTTACCTCCCTTTAAGTTCTTTTATCTCTTCTGTCATTATATAATTGTCTTAAATATTTCCTCCACATACATTGACAGCCATATCAGAAGGTGTTAACATCTTTGCTTCAACTATCAAACATGAGGGGAGAAGTCTCATGGTTACCCAAACCTTTTCATGCTATGTTCTTCCTTCTTCCTTCCTTTCTGTTTCCAGATTGATGTCTTCTTTTATCATTCTATTTCTGTTTCGAGAACTTCCTTTAGTTTTTTAGAGCGGGTTTGCTGATGATAAATTCTCTTAGATTTTTTTTTCCAAGAATACTTTGATTTGCCTTTTATTCTTGAAGGATAAATTTTCTCTGGACATAGGATTCTGCGTTGACTTTTTTTTTTCAGCAGTTTAAAAATGCTATACCACTTCCCTCTGAACACCATAGTTTCGGATGAGCAATCCACCGTTTTTCTTTAATTTTTTACCCTATAGGTAAAATGTTTCTCTCTTGCTGCCTTCCAGATTTTTTTGTTTTGTTTTGTTTTTAGTTTCCAGGAAAGTTTGACTATCATGTTCCTTGGTGTGGATTTCTTTGGGTTTATCCTGTGTGTGGTATTTGCTTAGCCTGTTTTTTTTTTTTTTTTTTTTTTGACAGGATTTCACTCTATCACCTAGGCTGGAGTGTGGTGGCGCAATCATGGCTCACTGCACCCTCCAGGAGGTGGAGAACTCCTGGGCTTAAGTGATCCACCTACCTCAGCCTCCTGAGTAGCTGGGACTGCACATGCACATCACCATGCCTGAATACTTTTTTTGTATTTTTAGTAGAGACGGGGTTTCACCATGTTGACCAGGCTGGTCTTGAACTCCTAGGCTCAAGAAATCTGCCCATCTTGGCCTCCCAAAGTGCTGGGATTACAGGCATGAGCCACTGCACCCAGCCTTGCTTAGCCCTCTTGATTCAGTCAGCTTATGTCTTTTGCCAAATTTGAGACAGATTTTCAGCCCTTATTTCTTTTTTCTTTTTCTTTCTTTCTTTCTTTCATTTGTCCCTCTTTTTTTTTTTACAGTCTTGGTCTGTCGCCAGGCTGGAGTTCAGCAGTGCGATCTTGGCTCACTGCAACCTCTGTCTCCAGGGTTCAAGCAATTCTCCTGCCTCAGCCTCCCAAGTAGCTGGGATTACAGGTGCCCACCACCATGCCAAGCTAATTTTTGTATTTTTAATAGAGACAGGGTTTCACTATGTTGGCCAGGATGGTCTTGATCTCTTGACCTCATGATCCACCCACCTCGGCCTCCCAAAGTGCTGGGATTACAGGTGTGAGCCACCACGCCCAGCCCCTTATTTCTTTGAGTACTTTTTCATCCCTGCCCTCCTTTTGTGACTTCAATGACATGAAGTTAGATTTTTTCATTATAGTCAAACAGCTCCCTGAAGCTCTATTTGTTTTTTTTTAGGTCTGTTTTATCTCTGTTATCCAGGTTAAATGATTTCTCCTGCTCAGCATTCCAGTTCATGAATTCCTTCCTCTGTGCTCTCCATTCTGTGTTTCAGGCTCCTCTTTATATTTTCTGTTTCTTTGCTGAGGATTTCAATTTTTTCACTGGTTTCAAGTGTGTTTGTAACGTTTCTGCCAGCCTGGGCAACATGGCAAGACACTGTCTCTACAAAAAACACAAAAATTAGCTGTGCATGGTGGCATGTGCCTGTAGTCCCAGCTGCTCAGAAGATTGAGGTGAGAAAATCACTGGAGAATCACTTGAGCTGGGAGGTTGAGGCTGCAGTAAGCCAAAATCGTATCACTGCGCTAAAACCTGGGTGACAGAGTATGACCCTATCTCTAAACAAAGACAAAACCACCATCACCGCCGCCAACAACAAAAATTTCTATTATCTTGGTGTTGGCATCTATTGATTACCTTTTCATTTGGTTTGAGACCTTCCTGGTTCTTGGCCATGAGTGATTTTTCAGAGTTTTTTGTTTTTGTTTGTTGTTGTTTTTGTCTTTAAGACAGGGTCTCACTTAGGCTGGAATGCAGTGGCATGATCACAGCTCACTGCAGCCTCAACTTCCCAGGCTCCAGCAATCCTCCTGCCTCAGCCTCCTGAGTAGTTGAGACCACAGACGTGTACCACCACACCTGGCTACTTTTTGTATTTTTTTGTAGAGATAGGTTCTCCCCACGTTGTCCAGGCTGGTCTCAAACTCCTGAGCTCAAGTAATCCACCCATCTTGGCCTCCCAAAAGTGCTGGGATTGCAGGCGTCAGCCACCGCACAGGGCCCCATGAGTGATTTTCTATTGAAACCTGGACATTGTGGGTATTCTGTTATGAGACCTCTGTATCTTATGAAACCTTCTGCTTTAGCTAGTTGCCTCTGATGCTGCATTAGCAGGGGAAGAAGCAAGGATGCTGCCCCATTACTGCCAGGTGGGGTTCGAAGTCCAAGTTCTCGGGCCAGGCTCAGTGGCTCACACCTGTAATCCTAACACTCTGGGAGGCCAAGGCAGGTGGATCACGAGGTCAGGAGTTGGAGACCAGCCTGGCCAACATGGTGAAACCCCATCTCAACTAAAAATACAAAAATCAGCTGGGCGTGGGGGCGCTCACCTGTAGTCCCAGCTACTCGGGGGGCTGAGGCAGAATAATCAGTTGAACCTGGGAGGCGGAGGTTGCAGTGAGCTGAGACAGCGCCATGCACTCCAGCCTGGGCGGCAGAGCGAGACTCCATCTCAAAAAAAAGAAAGAAAGAAAGAAAGAAAGAAATCCAAGTTCTCCACTTGGCCTTTGTGGGCGGATGAGCTGGCGGAGTGCTTTGTTACTGCTCAGGTAGGGATGAAAGTCCCAGCTCCTTACTTGGCCTTCTCTGATGGTGCCCTGGCAGGGAGGTTGGAGAACCTTGTTGTAACCTGTTGAGGGCGGATGTCGAGGCTCTCCACTCGGCCTTTGCTGGCATGGGCACGGACACAGATTTTTCTGAGGTGCTTGGCTACAGTAGAGTAATTATTGTCTGAAAATTTTCTGTCTTGTCAGGCTGCCTCTTTTCTGGTTCTTTGGCAAGAAGGGCAGGCCTTTGTGGAGTTTTTAAAAAATATCTATGCCCCTTGGTGTTTCTGGCTGCTGGCGTCTTCAGCTCCAAGTCGAGGATACAGGAGGCAAATTCAAACAAACAAACAAAATTCCAGCAAACTCATCCCATGGTGTTCCTTGGGTCCCGGGGGCCTAGCAGATCTGCCTTCTTCTCCCCTCCTTTCAGGTCTCCTCCTGCTTGTCTTATATATCATGCCTAGAGTTTTACATTATACTTGGTGGGAGGCAGTGTCTATTACATCTTCCCAGTAGCAGTCAACTTTTGAAATTTAAATTTAAGTTTACATTTTTATCTCTTGTGGGGATTGTTGAGATAATTTTGTTCCTTGGTTCGTAGTACACTTTCATTGTTCATGCAAAGCCCTCCTTTATTTTATATAAACTATATGTGTGATCTGGGTGCAGTAGCTCACGCCTGTAATCCCAGCACTTTGGGAGGCTGAGGTGGGAGGATCACTTGAGCCTGGGAGGGGGGAAGGTTGCACTGAGCCGAGATCGTGCCCCTGAACTCCAGCCAAGACCCTGTCTCAAAGCGAAATAAAACAAAACCAAAAAAAATATATATAGGTGTATGTATGAGTACAAAAAAAAATCTCTTTTTCACTCCTGGGCCAAACTTCCATTCCTCTCTGACCCCCACACAAAGGCTTCCACTCTAATGTACTCAATATGTGCCCTTAAATCTGTGTGTATCCTCAATAAGTGTATAGCTTTTTGTCGTTGCGTGTATGTGCGCATTTTAAATTTATACAAATTCTATCATGTCAGGCATCCCATTTTATTTATCTCCCTTTTTACTCAAAGCTAATCAAAGCTAAGTCTTTTTTTTTTTTTTTTTTTTTTTTTTGAGACGGAGTCTCACTCTGTTACTGTTACCCAGGCTGGAGTGCCTCGGCTCACTGCAAGCTCTGCCTCCCAAGTTCAAGCGATTCTCCTGCCTCAGCCTTCCCAGTAGCTGGGATTACAGGCATATGCCACCATGCCTGGCTAATTTTTGTATTTTTAGTGGAGACAGGGTTTCACCATGTTGGCCAGGCTGGTCTCGAACTCCTGACCTCAGGTGATCCGCCCCTACTGGCCTCCCAAAGTGCTGGGATTACAGGCGTGAGCCACTGCGCCCGACCTCAAAAAAGTCTTTTTGGTTTGACCCATGCTGCCCTGCAGATGTCAGGGCCTCCTCTCTCTATATGTGTATCTGCCGCTTTTTACTTATCCTAGAGGGGGACCCCTGGGTTGCCTCCAACCCTCAGCTGCTGCGGGAACCTCTCAAGTATGCTCCCCTGTAGACCTGGGTGCACCGTGCTTTGGGGTTGACACCGCGGAGTGGGGCTGCTGTGGCATGGACACCCGCTTTCGTAATTGCTCCAAGCTCTGGCAAATCGCTTTCTGAGAGGGCAGTACCACTTTACACTCCAGCCAGCAATGTCTGGGAAATCTTCCTGGGAAGACGAAATAAAACAACTTTGGGAATTTTTTTGGTAAAGCAGAAATTCTTTTGGCAAACTGAGCAGCTGCCCCCTAAATCATGTTTGGGCTTGTGAAGAACAAGGCAGTATAATCAAAGATGGCCCTGGATTTCTCCTGGTGATCAGAAAGGTGTCCTGGCCGGTCCCATGGCAGACGACTGAGGTATGGGATTAGGGAAACATCCAGAAGCAGAGAGAGACTTGAACCTCAGAGAACTCAGGAGAGCAACAGCCTGCTGGGGATTTGGCATGAGTGGAAGGCAAAGGACACAGCTTCTAGTTTAGAGCCCAGTACATAGTAGATGCTCAATTAATATTTGTCAACAAAATGAATGGAGGAAGGAACGAATGATTGGCCTGGGGCTCTGGGCACTTGCTGGAGGTCTGTGCTGCTGGGAATCCCAATCTCTGTCTCCCACATTGGCTCAGCCAGTTGGAGGCACACACCTGTGAAGGCAACCACTGTCCAGGGGGCCCTCAAACCACTCTGTCTGTGGTCGCTCTGCCCTTCTTTTCCCTTCATTCATTCATTCATAAAATGCTGCCAGATGCCTAACTGGGCCAGGCCCTGTGCTAAGCTCCTGGGGATTGAGAAACGAATGACCCAGTCTGTGACCCCAGGTAATTCACAGTTTAGTGTTCTCAATTCAGTGTGGATCCCTCCGCCTCGGGAGTTCCTCCCACTCTTGGCCTTGCTCCTCTTTGATCCCTGGGTCTCCGCACTGGGGGCCCGCCCTGATCTTCCAGCATAAACCAGCACCTTCCACCTCCCCATACCCTGCCTTCTCCTCCAACGGATTGCCTGGACTTTGCTTTTGGAGGCTGTATCACAATTTGTTAGCATCTATTTATTTTTGTGATATTTTAAATTGTTTAAATTTAATTTGTCAACTTATGACTGTTAATTCACAACTGCATGTGTCTGGCATATAACCAGCACTCACTGAATACTGGTGGAGTGACTGTCAGATGAATAAGGGCTGCAATGGAGGTGCATATGGCTTCCCAAGGAAAGAGTGACCACACTTCTGTCTGGGGCCAGAAGGGAGGGCTTCCTGGTGGCAGCGACCCCAGAGCAGATTGCCAACTGGATAAGGATGTTCCAGGCAGAAGGAATTGCACGGCATGTCCAGGGAACTGGCAGTAATGCTGTAAGGTGTGTGGATATGACGATGTTGAAGACAAGCCAGTGAGAACTGACCCTGGGCCAAGTAGGCTTTTTTTTTTTTTTTTAACTTTTTATTAAAGAGTAACATATGTGGCCAGGCACAGTGGCTCACACCTGTAATCCCAGGACTTTGGGAGGCTGAGGTGGACTGATCACCTGAGGTGAAGAGTTCGAGACCAGCCTGACCAACTTGCTGAAACCCCGTCTCCAATAAAAATACAAAATTAGCCGGGTGTGGTGGCGCATGCCTGTAATCCCAGCTACTGGGGATGCTGAGACAGGGGAATCGCTTGAACCTGGGAGGCAGAGGTTGCAGTGAGCCCAGATGGCACCACAGCACTCTAGCCTGGGTGACAGAGCAAGACTCCATCTCAAAAAAAAAAAAAAAAAAGAGTCGGCCAGGCACGGTGGCTCATGCCTGTAATCCCAGTACTTTGGGAGGCTGAGGCAGGCAGTTCATGAGGTCAGGAGATCGATACCATCATGGGCTAACACAGTGAAACACCATCTCTACTAAAAACACAAAAAATTAGCCGGCCTGGTGGTGGGCACCTGTAGTCCCAGCTACTTGGAAGGCTGAGGCAGGAAAATGGCATGAACCCAGGAACCCGGGAGGCAGAGCTAGCAGTGAGCTGAGATAGCGCCACTGCACTCCAGCCTGGGCGACAGAGCCAGACTCCGTAAAAAAAAAGAGTAACACATGCAAACAAAAGTAGTCATATCATGTCTCCAGCTTGATGAATTTTCACCAGTTAAACTCAGCTGGGTAACCAGTGCCCAGGTCAAGAGGCAGGATGGTACCAATCCCTAAGAAATCCTCTCGTGCCTCCTTAGGCGTAATTCCTCCTTCCCCCGCAAGAATAAGCACTATCCTGACTTTGTCTGTTTTTGAAGTTGATATAAATGGAATCACACAATGTGTGCAATTTTCTTTGTTAGTCTGTTGCATCGCTACAAAGAAATACCCAGGCCGGGCGCCATGACTCACACCTGTAATCCCAGCACTTTGGGAGGCCAAAGCAGGAGGATCACTTGAACCCAGGAGCTGGAGACCAGCCTGGGCAACAAAGTGAGACCTGTGTCTACAAAAAATACAAAAATTAGCCAGGTGTGGTGGTGTGTGCCCATAGTCTCAGCTACTCAGGAGGCTGAGGCAGGAGGACCCCTTGAGCCCAGGAGGTCGAGGCTGCAGATAGCCATGTTTGTGCTATTGCACTCCAGACCGGGTGACAGAGTGAGACTCTGAAAAAAAGAAAGAAAGAAAGAAAGAAGGAAAGAAAGAAAGAAAGAAAGAAAGAAAGAAAGAAAGAAAGAAAGAAAGAAGAAAGAAAGAAAGAAAGAAGGAAGGAAGGAAAGAGAGAGAGAGGCAGAGAGAGAGAGAGAGAGAAAGAAAAGAAAAGAAAAGAAAAGAAAAGAAAAGAAAAGAAAAGAAAGAAAAGAAAAAAGAAATGCCTGAGGTTGGATAATTTATAAAGAGGTTTAATTGGCTCACAGTTCTGCAGGCTATACCAGCATGGTGCCGGCATCTGCTCAGCTTCTTTTGTTATTTTTACTTTTTAAGACAAGGTCTTGCTCTGTTGCCCAGGCTGGAGTGCAGTGGAATGATCATAGCTCACTGTCATCTTGAACTCCTGGGTTCCAGCGATTCTCCTCCCTCAGCCTCCCAAGTAGCTGGGATCACAGGCGTGTGCCATGCCAACATGACTGGCTAATTCTTACATTTTTTGTAGAGATGGAATCTCACTCTATTGGCCAGGCTGGTTTTGAACTCCCAACCTCAAGAGATCCTCCCTCCTCGGCCTCCAAAAGTGCTGGGATTTCCTGCATGAGCCACAGTTACCTGGCCCTGCTCAGCTTCTGGTGACCCCTCAGGGAGCTTTTACTCATGGCGGAAGGCAAAGCCAGGGCCAGCGTGTCACATGGCCAGACAGGGAGCAAGAGAGAGGGGGGAGGTACCACGCACTTTTAAACAACCAGATCTCATACGAACTCAGAACAAGGACCCACTTAGTACCAAGAGGATGGTGCTAAGCACCTTCATGAAGGATCTGCCCCACGATCCAATCACCTCCCACCAGGCCCCACCTCCAACATTGGGGATTACATTTTTCTTTTTCTTTTGTTTAATTTTTTTTGAGACAGTGTTTCCCTCTGTCGCCCAGGCTGGAGTGCAATGGCACAATCATGGCTCACTGCAACCTCTGCCTCCTGGGCTCAAGCGATTTTCCTGCCTTGGTCTCCTGAGTAGCTGGGATTACAGGCATTTGCCACCATGCCTGGCTAATTTTTGTATTTTTAGTAGATACAAAGTTTCACCATGTTGGTCAGGCTGGCCTCAAACTCCTGGCCTCAAGTGATCCACCCGCCTCAGCCTCCCAAAGTGCTGGGGTTACAGGTGTGAGCCACTGAGTCCAGCCAAGGATTACATTTGAACATGTCCAAACCACAGCACCTCATGTGTAGTTTCTTCCTCTTGACACAATGTGAGACACACCCATGTCACTGTGTGCACCTGCACCTCACAAATCTCACTCATTCCCAGTCCATTCTACTACTGATGGAGATTTGGTTGTTCCTAGTTGTTGGCTGGTATGAATGAAGCTGCTGTCAGTGTTCCTGTGCATGTCTTTGGGTGGACATATGCATGCATTTCTGTTGGACATCTACCTAGGAATGGAATTGCTGAATACAGGCTGAACATATGTTCAGCTTTAGTAGATAATTTTCCAAAGTGGTTGCACCAATTTGCACTCCCTTCAGTAGCAATGTTCTGGGAGTTCCAGTTGCTCCATATTCCCACCAACACTTGATATTTTTTATGATTTTCGTTTGAGCAGTTTTGGTAGGTGTGCAGTGGTATCTCATTGTGGCTTTATCTTACCTTCTTCTGATGAATAATAACACTTTTAAATATTTATAAACCTTTTTTTTTTTTTTTAGATGCAGTCTCACTCTGTTGCCCAGGCTGGAGTGCAGCAGCGTGATCTCAGCTCACAGCAACCTCCACCTCCTGGGTTCAAGCAATTCTCCCTGCCTCAGCCTACTGAGTTGCTAGGATTACAGGTGTGCACCACCATGCCTGGCTAATTTTTGTATTTTTAGTAGAGATGGGGTTTCACTATGTTGGCCAGGCTGGTCTCAAACTCCTGAACTCAAGTGATCTGCCCGCCTCAGCCTCCCAAAGTGCTGGGATTATAGGTGTGAGCCACCGCACCCAGCCTGGAGAACCTCTTTTGTGAAGGGCCTGCTCAAAGTCTCCTGCCCCCTTTCTACTGGTTGCCTCTGTTTTTCTTATTGATTTGTAGAAGTTCTTTACATATTTGGGATATGAATGCTTTGTCAGGTACTCGTTTTGCAAATATTCACAGAAGGATTCTAAACTAGGAACTGATGTGGTTGAACTGCATATCTGAAAGCTCCCTCTGGCTGCGGTGTGCAGCACAGACTGACTGTGAGACAAGGAAGGGGTGGCGGGGCGACCAGGGCAGCAGCAGCTATGGGGCTAGACAGAAGGGACCAGCGGCAGAGCTGACAAGAAACATCTGCCACATCGTGTCATGACAAGAAACAAGATGTACATGGTGACAAGAGAGGGGGGCAGCAAGGCTGACTTCCAGGCCTCTCTGGCTGGCTGCTGAGCTGACGCACGCTCTGCCACCCGGCCGCTGGCAGCCAAAGGCCGCTTTGTCTATGCAGGCCCCACCCAGGCCTGCTGGTGGAGATGCTCTGGGGTCACCGTCAGGACACTGGAGAGAGTGCCTAGTGTTGAATCTAAGTCTCCCGTGGCAACTGGGGGACAAATAGCCTCCCCTATTGCAGGCGGGTCCCTAGAAGACCCTGTCCCCCAGATGGGTTGGCATCTGTGGGATCTGGACACAGTCAGGCTGGACAATGACCTCCTGTCTACAACCTCCTTGCCCCTGCTGAGCACAGGCTCAGGGGACAAGAGTTCTGTTCCAGTGCCAGGGGAAAGTGTGGGAGCAGGTTCTGGAGTGCCTAGGTCCCTGCTGAGTGGCAGGAACAGCACTGAAGTTCCTGCGCCCCTGGTTTATTTCTTGGGAAACACCCCCCACCCCTACTCTGGTTTTCAGCATTTATTTGAAAGGGTCCACCAAACCTCTGCTCTCCACAGCATTGGGTTCACACGTGAGCTGTAGTGTTCCTGCCTTGGTGTGGTAACTAAGCCTCAAACACCTTCCTTCCTTCATATGAGAAATGTCATATTTTCCCTGTGCCCGGTGTGCTAGCTGTTTTCCACGTGTGATGTCAGTCACTTCCTGCATTCGTTCCTTAGCATTCCTGCTAAAGGAAGCATCAGTTTCTTCATTTCGCAAATGAGGATGCTGACTTGCCCAAGTTCACCCAGCCAGAGTGGGGGAGGCAGGACTTGAACTTGGGCCAGTCGGACCCAGCAGCCCCTTTCCTGTCCACTCCCCTGCCTCTCCAATAGTGGGGGCCGTGAGGGATTGGAATGGCCTCCCCAGTGGCGGTGACAGGAGCTTCACCGTCACCATCACCTTGCTGCAGGAGTGGGCACAGGTATGGCTCAGCTCTGCTGCCGTGGAGTGGGGGTCCTGGGAGAGCTCAGGCTGATACCCTGGCTTTGCCCACCTCACGGTGACCTTGGGTGAGTCACTTTTCTCAGGGCTTCAGCCTCCCTGCCATAGCAAGGGAGTCATCCCTACTGAGCCGTGCTCCGGAGGGTAGTGGGGGAGGAAGTGTGCGGACGTGGAACACAGCCAGGCTCAAACGGAAGAGTCATCTGCTTTTGTTATGTGCTACCTGTTTGGATTCCTCCTGGCACCTAGGTTGACTCTTTCTGTTCCCTTTTTTGGTGTTAAGGAAGCGTCAGATCACTTCCCCGTCCCAGTCTTCTCCAGCCTGCACTTTTCCCAGCTTAATCAGTCTCCACCTGCCCAAGCGTCCCAAGCAGGCCCTGGGTTCCCACCAACAGTGGCTGCCCGCATCCCGGGGCTCCAGGCCGGGCCAGATGGGCAGCTGGTACTGGTGGCAGGAAATAGCTCTGATGGGGAGACTGCCCCCTTTCTGGAGCTCAACCACTTCCTCTCTGACAGAGCATAGAGTCTCCAGAAGGTTCTACTGGGTGGAGCCAGGGACATGCTTTGGGTCTTCATCCATCCCTTCCTCTCTCCCAACAGGACCCAGTGTCTCCCAGCCCAGGGTGGGGTAGATTCTGCCCCGCCCCAGGTGGGCTCTCATTGGCCTAAGACAATTACTATATCCCATCTGGTGGCCACTGCGATTGGTTCAGGGATGGCTACAAGGCTGAAGTCAGGCCAATCAGAGCAAAGATATCTGAGCTCCCCAGGAAGAAGACTGTCTCTCTCTCCACTGAACATCGAGAGAAGGACAACATCTACAACCGGATTGGATCCTGGGCAACATGGCGAAATCCCGTCTCTACAGAAAAATTAGCCAGGTGCTGTAGCCTCAGCCTATAATCCCAGCTGCTCTGGAGGCTGAGGCAGGAGAATTGCTTGAGCCTGGGAGGCAGAGGTTGCAGTGGGCCGAGATCATGCCACTGCACTCCAGCCCGGGTGACAGAGAGACCCTGTCTCTAAAAAAAAAAACAAAACAAAACAAAAAAGAGGCTGGGTGCGGTGGCTCACACTTGTAATGCCAGCATTTTGGGAGGCCGAGGCAGGTGGATCACAAGGCCAAGAGATCGAGACTATCCTGGCCAACATGGTGAAACCCTGTCTCTACTAAAACTACAAAAATTAGCTGGACGTGGCGGCACGCACCCATAGTCCCAACTACTTGGGAGGCTGAGGCAGGAGAATCGCTTGAACCCAGGAGGCGGAGGTTGCAGTGAGCCGAGAGCTCACCACTGCACTCCAGCCTGGCAACAGAGCGAGACTCCATCCCCATTCCCCCCCAAAAAAAGATCTAGACCGATTGGGAGCCACCTGAGACCCCCATGGGAGAGCCAGCCTAGGAGAGGAGCCAAGAGAGGGAGGCAGAGAAATGGGTCCTGTCACTCTGTTTCATGGCTGGATCGTTTTGCTTGAACCCTCAAATACCCCCATGCTTTTTGGTTGCTCAGTAGCTCGGATCCTCAGTAGCTCACACATTCCGATTGTTTGTTTTTTTGTTTTGTTTTGTTTTTTTGAGACGGGGTTTCACTCTTCTTGCCCAGGCTGGAGTGCAATGGCGCGATCTCGGCTCACGGCAACCTCCGCCTCCCGGGTTCAAGCGATTCTCCTGCCTCAGCCTCCCAAGTAGCTGGGATTACAGGTATGAGCCACCATGCCCGGCTAATTTTGTATTTTTAGTAGAGATGGGGTTTCACCATGTTGGTCAGGTTGGTCTCAAACTCCCGACCTCAGGCGATCCACCTGCCTCAGCCTCCCAAAGTGCTGGGATTACAGGCGTGAGCTGCCACACCCAGCCACATTCCAGTTGTTAAAGCCACCATGAGTTAGGTTTTCTCTTCCTTTGAACCTAAGAGTCCTGAGCAAGTCCTATTGTATAATGCGGGCCAGGCCTCTTCCTGCATCTCCAGCAACCAGGATGGAGCCCAGGGCTCAGCCTAGCATCTGTCCTGACCACAAGCAACGTGTGTGTGTGGAAATACGACCAAAAATGTCTCTTTCCTGTCTGTAGCCTCAGAGCCAGAAGCCCACTTAGAGACCTGAAGTCCAATGTGCCCATTTTTCAGGTGAGAACACTGAGGGTCACCACTCTCCAGCCCTCTCCTAGTTGGCCGAATGTCTAAGGAACAGGCAGATAGAGAAGGGGCTGAAGGTCCAGCTACACCCAGAGTCCCCAGGCCTCTGACCTGTGGCCAGGCTTTCTGGGGAGACCTCTCTCCTCCTCATACCCCAGTTCATCCAAGGATGAAGGCTGCATTCTGCATTGCTAAGTCCAGAGTGAGCCCAGCCTATGCACGGAATGTAACATCTCTTACTGAAGGACCCTCAGTAGCTCCCGGTTACCTACAGAGTCCAGTTCACACAACTTTGCCTGACACCTTAGGCCCAATCCCCTCTACCTTTCCTCCTCCATTCTTTCTCTCCTCACTTGCAGCAAGGAGGGGAAACCTGCAGCGACTGTGCAGCCTCTTGTCCCTGCAGAAATGCCTTAGATATCATTTGGCTAAAAAGGAGTGTCATTTTAAATTCACAACCACAAATCTCAGTTAGTCCTTGGCATTTATTCCAGTTAGCTATTTCTGCATAATAAATTAAAGACTTAAGACAACAATATTTTTTATTATCTTTCATGGATTCTGTGGGTCATGAACTTGGGAGAGGCTCAGCTGGGTTGTTCAGGGTCTCACAGGGTGACAGACAGGTGGTGGCTGGAGCATCTCTCTCCAGGTGCTCCGAGAGCCTTTCCATGTGTAGGGGCTGGTTGGGCTTCCTCACAGCATGGCAGCTCAAGGCACCAGTCTGAGCACTCCATATGGCAGAAGCTTTGATAACCTAGCCTCAAAAGTGATGCATTGTCACTTCCACTGGAGTCCATTGGTAGCGCAGTGAGTCACAAGCCTGCTTAGGTTCTAGGGGAGGCGAAATTAGACTCTACCTCTTGGTGGAGGAGCGAAAGGTTCTGGAATAACTTGTGGGGTGGGAGATGTTGTTGCAGCCATCTTGGAAAATGCAATCTGCCAGAATGTTGCTGGGCAATGCCGCTGCATTTCCTGGGTCTACACGCTCCCCTCTGAGAGGGCTCTTCCACACCTTCTCCTTACCCCTCAGACCTCTAGGGCCTTGCTGCCTTTTCACTGAGAAAGCAGAAGAGGTCCTGGGGAACCTCCCTGTGCTCACTGTGCCCCCCTGCACCCACTGACGCTGCCTCCTGCTGCCACTATGATGGAGGGTCTATGTGTCAAGGCGGGTGGACCTATCCCTCCCACCATGCACAGCCCCCTCCTCCTCCCGCAGTGTCTGCTCTTCAGGATCATTCCCCAGGGGAGAATGCGCATTCTCCTTTCTTCTTAAAAAGAATAGTAACCACTGGCTGGGCACGGTGGCTCACTCCTGTAATCCCAGCACTTTGGGAGGTGGGTGGAACTCCTGAAGTTTCGGGAGTTAGAGACCAGCCTAGCCAACACAGCAAAACCTCGTCTCTACCAAAAATACAAAAAATTAGCCAGTCATCATGGCTGGCCCTTGTAATCCCAGTTACTCAGGAGGCTGAGAGGCAGGAGAATCGCTTGAACCTGGGAAGTGGAGGTTGCAGTGAGCCGAGATTACGCCACTGCAGTCCAGCTTGGGCAACAGAGCGAGACTCCATTTCAAAACAAACAAACAAACAAACAACAAAAACCAGCAACCACTAAAAACTGAACCGAAGCAAAAAGAAAACCCTCTCCCTTCACCTCTCCCCTCAAGCTGTCTGCTCCCAGCTCAGCCCTAACATGTGCAGGGCTCGGGCCCAGAGCGCAGATGGAGGCCTGCATGCTCTGAGGCTAAATATCAAGATGTTATAAATACGTGAACAAACTGTTAAATCAAGTATTCTTTCTTCCTACTAGCTAAGTAGATTTTCTCAATGAGGGCTGGATTTAGAATTCTCCGGCTCCTGGGACCTGGCTTTGTGGGGAGAGCCAGCCTTGGCCTTGGCCTTGCTCCACAGCACCCCCCTTCTTTTCTGCCCCCCAGCTCTCATCCACACCTTGAATAGCCTGGAGCACTGGTGCGTGAGCACTCAGACCAAGCTCTGCCCATCACCCTTACCCCTGCAGCAAACAGCCACCTCTTGGTCACCCTTGAGAGGGGGAGCCATTGGGGACAAGTGTGGGGCCCTCGAGTCGCTGCAGGGAGAGTTCTTTCTCCTTGCCTTTTTCTCTCTTTTTTTTTTGAGATGGATTTTCACTCTTGTCTCCCAGGCTGGAGTGCAATGGCGCGATCTCGGCTCACAGCAACCTCCGTCTCCTGGGTTCAAGCGATTCTCCTGCCTCAGCCTCCCCAGTAGCTGGGATTATAGGCGTGAGCCACCATGCTCGGATAACTTTTTTGTAGTTTTAGTAGAGATGGGGTTTTACCATGTTGGCCAGGCTGGTCTCGAACTCCAGACTTCAGGCAATCCACCTGCCTTGGCCTCCCAAAGTGCTGGAATTAGAGGCGTGAGCCACCATGCCCGGCCCTCCTTGCCTTTTAATGTCCTCTCTCCTGTCCTTTTTGCAAGTCTCCCTCCCCATCAGGCTGTCACCTATGGCTCTGCGGAAGCCTCATTTGTGGCTGTTCCATCTGCTGCCTGCAGGCACCTCGGCTGAGGCCCCGCCCTCCTGGGCCTCCCTCCTCCCCGATACTGTATCTCAGGCTCCCCTGCCGGCCACCCTCATCTCTAAATGTTGGCGGAGGAGCGGGGGTGGGCAGGGCTCAATCCTTGGAGCTCCTCTTTGTCTACACCCTTCCCCAGGGTGGTCTCATCCTGCTCTAGGGGCTGATCCCCACCCACGCGCCAGTGACGCCCGACAAGTGTCCCCAGCGGGCCCCTGCCTGCTCAGCTCTGCCCTGTGGAAGTCTTGGATTTATCACCAGGCATCACAACCTCGACCTGTCCAGCCTCAGCGCCTGTTCTCCCTGCTCCATCCCACCCCAAACCTGCCCTCCCCAGCTGGCCCCATCAGTTTCAGTAGCTCTGTCCTTCAAGTGCTAGGGCCCAAACATTGGAATAGGCCTTGACCTTCTCTTTCCTTTACCACCACCCTTCATCAAATAGGCCGTACTGCCGTTGGCTCCGCCTTCTCTTCCTCGCCCTCTCCATGGCTGCTGGCCCAGCCTAGCCCCACCAGCTCCCCTCCTACAGGCTGCTTAAGCCTAAGTCAGATCATGCGTTTCTCTGCTCAGACCCTCCCCAGCTCCTGCTCTGGTCCTCACTCAGAGCTGCAGCTCAGGTCCTTACAAAGGCCCGCAAGGACCTATGGGATTTTACCCTGACTGTCTGCTTGGGCCGCCTCTGCTAACAGCCCTCCTCCTGCAGAGCCCGACCTCGGTGGGCTCACTCCCTCACTTCCTTTAGTCTGTGAGGCCCTCCCTGGCCACCCCACATCAAGCTACCCCCACCTCTGGACCCTGCATCATCCTTCTGCACATCACCGACTTCTATTCCCTTTACTCATTGGTTGCTTTCCTGCCCGTTTCCCTGCATTTGAATGGAAGCTGCAAGGTGCCTAGGATGTGGTTGGTATTCAAGAAGTAATTGGTGAGTTGAATAAATGAATGAGTGAACGAATGGCTGACCAATCCCTGTTCTTTCCTGAGGAATGCCCACTTGGCTAAAAATCTCTCTCCACCCGGCACTCCAGACTTGTAGTGAGTTGAAGCCAGCCTATCTTCCCCCCGCTATACTTAAACTGAGCTGCAACCAACGGATCCTCTTAACTGCAACCTTAAACTGCAACGAACGGACCCTCTAACCACCACCTGCCATATTTCCCACCAGGACAACATCCCCTCTCCCCAGCCTCTGTGTGAGCAGTCACCTCCTCCCTGAAGGCCTCCTGATTAGTCCATGTCTCCCTCTCTCGGGTGCCCTCCTGAGGGGGACCATGTCCTACCTGTGTCTGTGGGCCTCGTGACTGGTGACTCTCCCACCCTCCTGATGGACAGTTAACTCGCCAAGGGCTCTGTCTGCTTCATTTCTGTAACCCCAGCACTCAGCAGAGCCTCCGCACACAGCAGGCGCCCACTCAGTGTTTGCTAACTGGAGTTGAACATTTGCCTTAGTTTTACGTTTAGTCTTTTCCGTTGGCCTTATTTTATTTCTTTTATTTATTTATTTATTTTTTTGAGACAGGGTCTCACTATGTTGCCCAGGCTGGTCTCAAACTCTCAGGCTCAAGTGATCCTCTTGCCTCAGCCTCCCGAGGAACTGGGATTACAGGTGTGAGCCACCATGCCCAGTGAGTTTATTTTATTTTAGTCATGTTCATTTGTTTTCTAGTTCATCTTTAATTTTATTTTTACATTTATTCTCTTTTTTCTGATTATAAAACGAATGCGCTCATTGCCAAAAACATTGAAAATACACCGTAAATACACAGGAAATAGGAAATTACTCATGATTTGGCTGCCCAGAGATCACTGTGATTAGCATTTGGTGGGTCACTTTGACTTCTTCTCATTGTGCACTTTCTCTTTTAGTAAATCTTACATCGGGACCATTTCTTATGTCCTCACTCTTCTTCAAAGGCATCGTATTTGATGGCTGCATAATATTCCATTTCATCATTATTTAATCAAGCGTGCCACACACAGATGATCGTGACACCCCCTGTGCCCATCCTCCTCCACAGACACAACCCCTGCCCACCCCTGCATCTGTAAACACACCCAGCCATGCCGCAGTGGCCCGTAAGCTTCACAATTGTGGTGATTTCCCAGAGAAGGCTGAACAATGCCCTGGACATGTGGACCCAGCAGGGTGGGGTTCCAGCCTTTTCCTCCTACTGTCCCTCAGACAGACAGAGAGACAGACAGATGGCCAGCCAGACAGACAGGCAGACAGGACAGGCGGGTGGGACAGGCAGGCGGGACAGGCAGGCGGGAGGCACCAGGGGAAGGCAGAGGCAATAGCGTTGGGGGTGTCTGGCCTTTCGGGGGGTCAAGTGGTAGGGGAGATGGGGTCCTTGGGAGCAGGGCCCTGGCCTGGATGGGAGCTGAGTTCTGCGGGGTGAGTCCTAGAGAAGAGCAGGTAACAGGGAGGGACTTCCTCTGCTTAATCCTCTCAAGGGCATGCAGAAGGAAGTGACTGATGGTCTCAGAACCAAAAAGTTGAATTTCAGAATCCTGGGACCACAGAGGACTGATGGGGCTGGCCCCGAGGACCACATCCTCTAACCCTGTGATGGTCAAGTGGAGATGCAGAGGCCCAGGGACTTCTCAGGACTCCTGACTCCAGCGAAGAGCTGCTCCTGCCTCTCGCTGTGGCCTGGACCAGGGTGCTCTGGTCTCTGTCCCCAGAGCCACCGTGAGCTGTTGAAGTGGGAAACGGGGCCTGCAGTGCAGATGGAGCTAGAGTTCCCAGGACTGGGCAGGGGCTTGGGGTGGTCCTCGAGGCAGCAGGAGAGGGGAGGGAGAGGGTGGGAGGCCAGAGACTGGCAGCCTAGATGCATCCACCCCACTGCAGCCCCTCCTGCCTGTCCCCTCTGGGCCCTGGAAGACTCCTCCAGGCTCCCCAAGGTCAGAGGGCAGCATGGGGAGCGGGCTTGGTCTCCTGCGGAGTGGAGGTCTCTGAAGCCTCCAGCTCCCGGCTTCTCCCCAGACTGCTCTGGGCCTGAAACTAGGGGGTGTTTGCAGAAAAACATGGAAAAGAATTACCCTAGTTTCTAGTGGTTTTGTGGAACAAGTCCCTAGATTCCCGGGTCGGCTTGACCGAGCTAGCTGTGGGATCTTGGACAAGGACCCCTTTCCTCCTAGGACCCCAAAGTCACTCCCAGGGCGAGGGCTCCAGAGCCTGACTGCCCCCAGGCCCTCCCCTCTGAATGTTCGAATCCTGCAGACCATGGCTGCGTGGCCGTGGGAACCGCTATAACCCACCAGGCCTGGCCCAGTGCGGAGAAGGGATGGGCTCCTGCCCTTGGCCAGAGGCACAGGCTCTGCAGAGAGGCAGTGATGATGCCATAGAGCGTGACAAAGGCAGCAATGCTGGGGTTGCCCAAGGAAGGGATCAAAGCCTCCCATCTTGCAGATAGAGATACTGAGTCCCAGAGAAGGGAAGTGGCTGTCCAGGCACTGGAGACTAGAATCCAGGAGTCTTCTACCTCTCCCCTCTTCCGGCCCTGCCCCTCAGAGCTTCCCTGGGGACGGTAGGTGGGCTAGGGAGCCCCATAATGTAGAACTGAAAGCAGAAACTCCTCCCCTGTTAACTGACTCCTCCCAGAGCCCCGGAATCTCTGCTTCCAGGGTTGGGGTTCATTTGCTTCTGCGATAGTCTGGGATGGGTGGGACTGGCACAAGATGGGTCCCCTATCACCCCAAGTCCAAGGGGCGCCCCAAGTGGGGTGCTGCTGTGCCGTGTCGGGCCAGCGTGGCAGTAGGCCAGGGCCCCCGGCAGCGCCGAGGCAGCTGGACAGGGCAGACGCCAAGAATGCCAGGAATGCGGAGCGGCCGTGTCCTTCCCGCTCCTCTTCCTCCCCCCGCCAGCCCAGAACAGGATATTCCCTGTCCAGGGAAGCCCAAGTCCGGTCCCTTTATGGGAAAACCATGGGGCATCTGGTGGGCACTGTTCCTGCACTGGGACGGGTGTTCAGCATAGGGGAGCCCTCAGAGACGGGGGCATTGGGTGCTGCTGCGGAGGATGCAGGGGTCTGTGGGGCTGGCTGTGCGTGGGTTCAGCACACGTGAGGGCCTACTATGTGCTAAGGGCTTCATGTGAATTAACTCACTCAGTCTCACATCAACCCTGGGAGCTTCTGCTTTGCAGATCAGGAAACTGAGGCTCACCGAGGCTAAGGAGCTTGCCCGAAGGCCCTAGCTAGCAAGCGGCAAAGCCAGTCAGACTCCGATACCCAGACTCTCAGCCATAGGCCAGGTGGCCCCAACTCAACTGTGGCCATGGGGGCATGGCCTGTGCCCTCACATGGCACCTGTGAGGGAAGGGCATGTTGTTCCTAGCTGGTCCGTTTCAAAGGTGGCAAAGGTTTGTCTTAGAGATGCAGGGTCTGCCCCTGCCCCCGGGGCTGTTCTTGCAGATCTCAGCACCATGGAATCCCGGAGTTTGATCAGGATACAGACCATTGGCACCAGGTGGGGCTCCTTTGGACCCTCCCTAATGAGCAGAGGAGGCCGTCACTCTGAGGGTCCAGGGATAAGAGGTGGGGCTCTGAGAGAGCTGAAGGGGGGACACACGTGGAGGCAGAGAGCGGGGCTAGCTGCACCGACTCCAGCCCTGGGATCCTAGAGGTGCCGTGCCCCGCCCTGGGCTGTACACCCATCACCTCCCTTTGAGGCCAGCCCACCTCGGCCCTTTGGTTTGGCTACAGGTCTGGGGCATTACCCTAGCAGGGTCAGGTGCAGGCAGAGACGTGGAGACCCAGCCTTGGATCAGGCCTTTGGCGGGTGGAGAACGGAGAAAATGCAGAGGCACAGGCTGTGCTGCCACCCTCGCAACCCCCGAAACCAGCCCAAAGTGATTGGAGACCAAGGGACCATCTACACGAGAAATTCTCCCCATTTAGAAATAGGGGAAAGTGAGGTACAGGGAGGCCATGTGGCTTGCTCAAAGTCATAGAGCTGTCACGCTGTCACCTAGTAGAGATGTGATTGGAATCCTGGTCTTTCTGTCTTTGGCCCCCACCTGGGGGCCCCTCACGGTCCCTCCCTTCTCCCCTGCTTCCCTAGCCCCCCAAGTCTGGCTGGTTCTATTCCAGTGTGTTGTCCTGTAAGGGCTTCGGATCCCCCGGGGGGCCAGGGTCAGGTAAACAGGATCCCAGCCGCATTCCCTGACCTTGTTTACCTCCCAAAAGAATGTGAGGGCATTCTTCCCCTTCCCGGGCTGTGAGTCAGCTCTCAGCAATGCGCTGGCTGGCTGTTGGCTGCCCTTCCCCCATGCAACCCCCTCCAGACCCCTGCCCCTTGCCTTCTCACCCGGTGACGTCACTGATGTCACCCCTCCCCATACCCCCATGGAGCCCACCAGGCCTCCAGTTGCCATGGCGACGGCTCACAACAGGAAGCACGGCCCCATCGAGGCCTGCGCTGGGGCAGAAACACAGGAAGCCGCGCTAAGCACTGAGCAGCATTGTCAGCCCCGTAAAAAACAAAACAGGACAAAAAGATTTAATGAGAACAATCAGCCCAAAGAAAAAGGAAAAAAAAAAAAGACCAAAAAAACAAACAAAGCCAAACAGCCTGAAGGCAGGGGGCTGGCAGGGCTCCAAGGACCCCACGTTTTCCCTCCCAACACAATGTAGGCTCAAAAATACTTCCTTCTCAGAAGGAGACTCCTGGGGGTAAGCAGTGGCTGCAGCAGCTCCAAAGCTACCCTTGGCTATCCTTGGTAACCCCAACCCAGGTCCAGCTCTGTGCCCTCTACTGAAGGCTTTGGGGGACTGGATAGGCTAGTCCTGCCCCCACCTCCCCAAGTATTACCCCTCCCAAGTCCTGCTAGGAGACGTATTCAGTTCAGTGGAAGAAAGAGCACAGGCTCCTGGGTCACCCAGATGGAAAGTCTACTCCTGGCCCAGCCGCTGCCTGATTGTGAGATTCTGTGTGAGTGGTGCTGTCTCTTGCACCTCACTGTCCTCATTGGTTTTGCAACCATCACTGTCATCAGCATCTGCCTTCACACCTCACAGAGGTGTTGCAAAGCTCAGGTGAGCTGGCACATCAACTAGCACCCAGTAGGTGCTCAATGCGTGCAGAAGGAACTCATAGAGGATGAATGAATGGGGCCGAAAGTCCATGGAGGCAGCTAGCTCAGCTCTGAACTAACTATCAGAGATGGACAAGATGCCCCAGGGGGTATGGGGTTCTCCATCGCTAGACGGGACAGGCTTGTGAAGGCTTGGTGGGACCTTGTAGAAGGGACTGAGCCCTGGAACAGGGAGGGTGTAGGGGAGGAGCAAAGCTCCCTCCCTCCAGCAGAAGGCTCTGGCCCAGTGGTCCTGTCTGGATAATCCCATTTAGTCTGGAATCTGGTTGATGCCTGCGCCGTGACTGTGGGAAGAGACCCTACAGTGTCACTGGGGCAGTTAGTGGTGGGGGGACCCCTGGCTCTTTCTCCATTGCCTGGAGAAAGTAGGGTCCCGGGGCAGAGGAGGCCACCATTCTAGTCCATTTAGGAATGTGACGGATAAGAATGATCCCCGTAGGACAGTGGCAGAGCTGGACTCTGACCACACGGGCAGGTCAGGCCATCCCCGGCCATGTGCATTGGTCCAGCATCTGCTGTTGGCCCAGTGGTTCCTGCCAATGATTGGTGATAGAGCTGGCCTTGCAGGGCCTGGTCGGGGAGTGGGGGACGGGATGCTTAGGTGAGGAGGCTGACTGAGGTTCAGAGCCTGGCTCCAGGTGGTCAGAGAGGCCACCTGGGGGAAATGGGCCAGGAAATGCATACGGGACTTTGTTGGGTAAGGACAAAAATGGTAGCTTTTCCACTCAAGGGCATAGCAGGAACACAGGCGTGGCGGTGAGAAAGCCCAGGGTGTTCTGGCCACGGGACCCAGATCTGTGCACCTGTAGTCGAAGTTGGTGTCACAAGATAGATCCCATGGAAAAGAGGCTGGAGCCAGATCACAGAGGGTCTTGAGTGTCACTGCCAGGAGTCGGGAGCTGACACCCTAGGCACCGGGGAACTGCTAGGGGCTTTTGACCAGGGTAGCGATATGTCCAGCTGGGTAATTTAGGGTGATGCCTCTGTGTAGATTAGGAGTGGAGGACGCACCAGGAAACAGCATAAGATGGGAGGTCAGGGAATCTGGGGTCTGCTGAATTGGCTTCTTTTCTTTTGAACTTAATAATAATGAGACATAATAGGTGTTCAATCAGGCCGGGCATAGTGGCTCACGCTTGTAATTGCAGCACTTTGGGAGGCTGAAGCAGGCAGATCACCTGAGGTCAGGAGTTCGAGACCAGCCTGACCAAGATGGTGAAACTCCATCTCTAGTTAAAAAAAAAAAAAAAAAAAAAAGTACAAAATTAGCCACGCGTGGTAGCACACGCCTGTAATCCCAGGTACTTGGGAGGCTGAGGCAAGAGAATTGCTTGGACTCAGGAGGCGGAGGTTGCAGTGAGCTGAGGTCACACCACTGCACTCCAGCCTGGGCAACGAGAGTGAAACTCCATCTGAAAAAAAAAAAAGGTGTTCAATCAATATTTATAGAATGAATGAATGGCAACCACCTTATACTGTGATATTTATTTTGCATACATTGTCTTGTCAATTCTCACTGCAACGCTGCGAAATAGGCCTCATTCTTCCTGGTTTTACAAATGAGAAAATGGAGGTTCAGAGAGGTTGAGAGACCTGCTCCAGGCTGCACAGCATGCTGTGGTGGAGCCAGATTCCAGCCCAGCTGAACCCACCCACCATCTCCCACTGCAGAGTCTACCCCAGCGCCAGGCCTTGGGGACACAGATAACCG
Organism: Symphalangus syndactylus; assembly: GCF_028878055.3. Lineage (NCBI taxonomy): Eukaryota > Metazoa > Chordata > Mammalia > Primates > Hylobatidae > Symphalangus > Symphalangus syndactylus. The sequence goes on from NC_072440.2 coordinate 20,609,232, forward strand.
AGCTCCAACCATGTGTCTGAGTAGCCCCCAGATTAGAGGCCTCAGTTTTCCCAGCTGTGGACTGAGGGCTGGTGGAGGAGTGCTCAGGGAGGGGGCTGCCCCGGGCCCAGCTGGGGGAAGACAAGACTGAGACGTGGGAGGAAGGGAAGGGTGCCCTGAGAAGAGGCAGGATAACTGTGGGGCGCTTGCAGGAAAGGAGCAGAGGCCAGGGCTTGGTAAGGGGATGAGGGGAGAAGCAGACGTGCTGAGAGGCAGGAGCAGGTGGTCAGAGGCTGGGAGGAAATGGATCTCGGCCGCAGCCCCGGGTCCCAAACACAGGCAGACGGGGGATGGTGCGAGGGGGCTGCACCTGGGGTCTCAGGTGGGACCAGGAAAAGACATGACTGCCCACACCTCCTCCTGCCCCTCTATCCTCCATCCGGCGCCGCTGGCGCACCTGCCCCTCCGGCCCCCATCCGGCCCGGGGGTGGGAGGGATGACGACCTCTTCCAATCCCTGGTGGAAATCCTCTCGGGGGCTGTTGAAAGGGGCTGTAGGAAGGGTTGTAGTCTGTGGGTGGCTTCGGTCTGGAGCAACGGAGGAGAGGGGAGCTGGGCAGAACAGGGAGGCTCCTGGGAAAAGCCCACGGGAGGGTGGCCGGGGCTCCTTGGACAGGAAGGGACAAGGGGTTTCCCCGATGGCGGAGGAAGGGGTGCTGGCCTCGGAGCCACCAGGCAGAAGCCCTCATTTTGGTTCTGCTCCACACAAGGGGTGGATCCTCAGCAAGCGATTCCCCTCTCTGGGCCTCAGTTTCCTCATCTGTAACAGGAGGGGATCTGACCCCAGGGAGGGGCAGCAGGCAAGCCCAGTGCTTAAGAGTGTGGGTCTGTTTGGGACTGGACTATCTGGGCTCGATCCTGGCTCCGGTGGCCGCGCAGACAGGCCCCGTGGTGAGCGTCTTCAGAAAACAGAATGTGACCCAGCCTGCAGGTGTGCAAATGTCTGGCTCCATCACCCGATAGCTGCTTTGCAAGACGCTCAGCCTTCTCTTCCATTTTCCCGTGACACACCCATCATCCACCCTCCTCCCTGTACTGTGGAGGGTGCTGATGGTGGACGCTCAGGCAAGGAAAGCAGATGGGGCATGTACCCTCAAGGACCTGCTGTGGGTCCTGCAGGCTCTACCTTTGGCTTCCCTGGGGCCCCATCCACCCCAATACTCGGGGAAGCAGGGACCTAGCGCTGGGCAGCCGGACGCCTGGGATCTGGCGCCACCTGGTGGGCAGAGAGAATCCTGCTGTCCTCCAGGGCTCTGGATGGGAACTGGGCACCAGGGGTCCTGTAGCCATCCTTCTCTATTTTTTATTCAACCGGGGCTGACCTTTTTAAGATTTTAAATTTAACTTTTTGGCCAGGTGTGGTGACTCACGCTTGTAATCCCAGCACTTTGGGAGGCCAAGGCGGGTGGATCACCTGATGTCAGGAGTTCGAGACCAGCCTGACCAACATGGTGAAACCCTGTCTCTACTAAAAATACAAAAATTAGCTAGGCATGGTGGTGCGCACCTGTAGTCCCAGCTACTAGGGAGGCTGAGGCAGGAGAATTGCTTGAATCTGGGAGGCAGAGGTTGCAGTGAGCCAAGATCACACCACTACACTCCAGCCTGGGCGACGGGTGAAACTCCGTCTAAAAATAAATAAAATAAAATGTTAAATTTAATTTTTTTAGGGAAGGAGTCTTGCTATGTTGCTCTGGCTGGTCTTGAACTAGGCTCAAGCAATCCTCCCGCCTGTAGCTGGGTCTATAAGGGCACCTCTGTAACAGCTTTCCCCACTCCCGCTGCATAACCCCATCTTCTGCCCTCTCCCTGTGGCTTGCTGAAGGCTAGCCCCTCACTGGGCCTTTATCTACTCAAACACAGGACCCCTATTGTGTGGGTGGCCCCAGGCAGAGCACTAGGCTGGTGATTGAATCAGGCAGTTCCCTGTCCCTCCCAGAGGAGCTCCCAGGCTGCTGGGGGAGACACGCACACCACAGCAGGACCAGGGCTGTGGCTGAGGGGATCCCAGAAGTTTTGGTGGGGGCAGGCAGAGGGGTAGCCAGGGGAGGCTGTGGAGGAGAAGCTGATCGGGCTTCGTTTTGAAAGCTGAAAGCAATAGTGATAGTGGAAACATTTAGTAAGCAGAGAGCAGGTGGGGAGGTGTGCCACTGCAGAATGGCCCTGAGCTGAGAGCCACCGAGGGGTTGTTCTAGGGAGTGGCGTGGTCAGTCCACTGCCAGTGTGAGATGGTGGAGGTGGCTGAAGTGAGAGGTGCTGGTGGCTATGTCTTGGAGGGTGGGCGGTGGTGGCTATAGAGACTGGGAGAAGGGGATGGTGAGAGGTGGAGGGAGGTGAGCCAGAGGAAGACCTGGAACACCCGGGGTACCTGGCTTGGCTGGCTTAGTTCACCTGGACAGGTACTGGAAAAAGGGGAGGAGAAGGGAGAGCGGGAGGAGGAGGGGGAAGAAGAAGTGACCTGGGAGAAGAAGAGGGCGGGGTGCTCAAGTCTGGGTATGTTCCATCTGAGAGGTCGTGGGACCTCCAAGAGGAGTCATCCTGGGGGCAGTTGCAGCGGGATGTGCGATGTAACTAGGGAAGAACTCGCAGTACCTGGTGACCTGTGAATTAGGGGGAAAAAGTCTAGAATGTTCCCTTGAGATAGCCTAAGACGGTGCTTCTCACAAATAAACGTGCAGATGAGTCCCCTGGGGGTCCTGCTACACTGCAGGTTCTGACTCAGTGGGTGAGGGGTGGAGTCTGGGAATCTGCATTTCTGACAAGCTCCCGAGTGAGGTTGATGCTGCAGGTCTCAGACCACACTCTGAGGACAGAAGGTCTAAGATACTTAGAGGATGGTGGCAGTTGTCCTTGAGATCAGGAATCCAGATAGAGGTGGAGGTGGGTCCGAGAGTTTGGGGTTTTACAAGCTCTACAGATAATTTTGATGCCTGAGCAGGTAAGGCAAGCCAGACATGGGTATAGACATACTGGGGTGGGGGGGGGGTAGGTCTAATTTCCTGTATGAATAACTATCACCATTTATTGAAAAGTGTATCCTTTACCCAGTGACTGCAATTTTATTCTCTCTCTCTCCTTCTCTCTCTAAGCTCTCATTGTCATTCCTTTTTTTCTATTTGTCTAGTCTTGAACAATAGGACATTGTCTTATTTGCTATAGCTTTATGTCTTTTTTTTTTTTTTTTTTTTTGAGACAGAGTCTCGCTCTGTCACCCAGGCTGGAGTGCAGTGGTGCAATCATGGCTCACTGCAGCCTGAACCTCCCAGGCTCAAGTGATCCTCCTACCTTAGCCTCTAGAATAGCTGGGATCATAGATAGGTACATGCCACCATGCCCGACTAAATTTTGTATTTTTAGCAGAGATGGGGTTTTGCCATGTTTGCCAGGCTGGTCTCGAAATCCTGACCTCAAGTCATCCTCCCGCCTTGGCCTTCCAAAGTGCTGGGATCACAGGCGTGAGCCACCGTGCCCAGCCAAAAAAGTAAATTTAGATCTTCTTTAATGTCTTGCAATATAATTTTATGATTTTAGTCCATAAGGGCCTTGCACATTTTCATTAGATTTATTCCTAGATATCTTACATATTTTTATTATAATAGAAATAATATTTTACTTCATTTTCTAATTATTACTGGCATATGGAAACACAAAACACAATAGGTTTTTGTCTGTTGATATTTTATCCAACAATTTGCTAAATTTTCTTATTAATTATAATAAATATTCTGAAGATTTTAAAAATTTTCTACATAAAATCTGAAAATAATGATGGTCTTCTTTCTTTCTTTTTTGAGACAGAGTCTCACTCTGTAGCTCGGGCTGGAGTGTAGTGGTGCGATCTTTGCTCACTGCAACCTCTGCCTCCCAGGTTCAAGCAATTCCCCTGCCTCAGCCTCCCGAATAGCTGGGACTACAGGTGCAAGCAACCACGCCTGACTAATTTTTGTATTTTTAGTAGAGATGGGATTTAGTAGAGAGATGTTGACCAGGCTGGTCTCAAACTTCTGACCTTGTGATCTGCCCACCTCAGCCTCCCAGAAGACTTCACCTATAAGCTATTGAAGGCCTCCCAAAGTGCTGGGATTACAGGCATGAGCCACCACGACTGGCTGATGGTCTTATTTCAAATCACTTCACCTTTCTTTCATTTGTTGTCTTTTTTTTTTTTTTTTTTTTTTTTGAGACAGAGTCTTGCTCTGTCACTCAGGCTGGAGTGCAGTGGTGCCATCTCAGCTCACTACAACCTCTGCCTCCCAGGTTCAAGCAATTCTCCTGCCTCAGCCTCTCCAGCAGCTGGGATTACAAGTGCCCACCACCACACCTGGCTAATTTTTGTATTTTCAGTAGAGATGGGCTTTCACCATGTTGACCAGGGTGGTCTTGAGCTTCTGACCTAAGGTGATCCACCAACCTTGGCCTCTCAAAGTGCTGGCATTACAGGAGTGAGCCACTGCACCTGGCCTCATATAACTTTCAACTCTCCCAAAACTTAACTACTAATAATCTACTGTTGATTGGAAGCCTTACCTATAACAGAAACAGTCAATTAACGCATATTTTGTATGGTATATGCATTAAATACTGTATTCTTACAATAAAGTAAGCCAGAGAAAAGAAAATGTTATTAAGAAAATCATAAGGAAGAGAAGATACATTTACTCTTCATTAAGTGGAAGTGGATCATCAGAAAGGTCTTCATCTCTTCATGCTTTGTAGGCTGAGGAGAAGAAGGAAGAGGAGGGGTGGGTCTTGCTGTCTTGCCACCTCCCAGAGGTGGAAGAAGGCTCATGAATAAGTAGACCCACGTAATTCATACCTGTGTTGTTCAAGGATCAACTGTAATTTAAAATTTTCTAAAATCTTCATTAAAAATTAATTTATAGGCCGGGCACGGTGGCTCACGCCTATGATCCCAACACTTTGGGAGGCCGAGGCGAGCAGATCACCTGAGGTCAGCAGTTCCGTACCAGCCTGACCAACATGGAGAAACCCCAACTCTTCTAAAAATACAAAATTAGCCAGGCATGGTGGCGCATGCCTGTAATCCCAGCTACTCGGGAAGCTGAGGCAGGAGAATCGCTTGAACCTGGGAGGCGGAGGTTGCAGTGACCCGAGATCGCGCCATTGCACTCCAGCCTGGGCAGCAAGAGTGAAACTCCGTCTCAAAAAAAAAAAAAAAAGAAAGATGAATTTATAACATTTTATTTAACCCAATGTATCAAAATATTATCATTTCCATATGAAATCAATATCAACTTATTAATGAGGCATTTTACAGGTTTTGGGTACTAAATCTTTGAAATCTGGCCTGTATCTAATTTTATTCTTATGTCTGAGTTCGAACTAGTCACATTTCAAATGCTTGACAGTCACATGTGGCCAATGGCCACCACAGTGGGCAACAAAGATTCAGGATATCCAGTGTGACGTTTAATGGAAATGGGGATTCATCCAATCTTGCCTTGTAACCGATCTCAAGGGAATGTTTTCCACATTTCAACATTAATTAAGATATCTGCTGTAGGTTTTTTGTAGAGACCTTTACAGGATAAAGACATTCTCTTGTGTTGATAGTTTGCTACAAGTTTTAAAACAAACAGATGTTGAACTGTTTCTGCATATACTGAGATGACCACATGTCTTCCTCCTTTAATGTTTTTTTTTTTTTTTTTGAGTGAAGTTTGCTTTGTTGCCCAGGCTGGAGTACGACGACACGACCTCGGCTCACTCCAACATCCGCCTCCCGGGTTCAAGCGATTCTCCTGCCTCAGCCTCTGGAGTAGCGGGGATTACAGGCACCCGCCACCATGCCTGGCTAATTCTCCTATAATTTTTTAATAAGGCAAATTATATTGACTGGTTTTCAAATGTTAAACCAACCTTGCATTTCTGGATTAGACCCAATTTTACCACAGTGTCATATCATTTTTACACACTGCCCAATTTGATTTGCTGTTTTATTTAGGATTTTGGTATCTATATTCATAAGTGACATTGGCCTGTAATTTCTCTTGTGCTGTACTTGTCATATGAAGAATTGGGAAGCAGCCTCTCTTTTTTCTATTATGTGGAAAAGTTGCGGGTAGCATTGGAATGAGTTCTTTCAAGAGCTTATAGGTGAAGTCTTCTGGGTCTTAGCTTTCTTTGTGGAAGCATTACCGATTCAGTTCCTTTAATCATTATGGGGAGGTCTGATGTCCAGCTGGTGCCATAGGACTTCAGGTTGCTCAAGTTCCAAAATAATTTCATACCAATTGGTATGCAGCCGCTACCATCAACCTCCTAAGTGCAATGACTCTTCCAGGGATGCCCCAGATCCCCCAGACCTTCTGATGACACATAAATCACGGAATTAGTGCCTGGATAGCCTTCTGGACCCTGCTCCGTGTGAAGGCTGGAAAGTGTTTTAAATGGTCAGTAACTGGCTATGAACGTATTTCACAATTTGGTCCTATGACTAGGGATGGTACTCATTCAGGTTTTCTCTTTATCTTGCGACAGTTTTGGTAAGGCCTATTTTCCTAGGAACCTGCCCCTTTCATTTAAATTTTCACGCTATTGTAATGAGATTATTCATAATATCCTCTTTTATTTTCCTTTTTAAAATGTCTACAGGTTCTTTAACTTTTAATTAGTGATATTAGTTAATTGTGTCTTCTCTTTTTCTTGATCAATTTCAACAGGAGTCATCCATACCATTAGTCTTTTCACAGAAATAATGTTCGGTTTTGCTGATCCCATTTCATTATTTTCTCTTTACCTTTTCTTCTTCTTTTTTCTTTCTTTCTTTTTTTTTTTTTCTTTTGTGATGGAGTCTCACTCTGTTGCCCAGGCTGGAGTGCAGTGGCATGATCTAGGCTCACTGCAACCTCCGCCTCCAGGGTTCAAGCAATTCTCCTGCCTCAGCCTCCTGAGTAGCTGGGATTACAGGCACAAGCCACCAAGCCCGGCTAATTTTTATATTTTTAGTAGAGATGGAATTTTGCCATGTTGCCCAGGCTGGTCTTAAACTTCTGACCTCAGGTGATCCATCTGCCTCGGCCTCTGAAAGTGCTGGGATTACAGGTGTGAACCACTGTGCCTGGCCTGTTTTCTCCTTTACCTTTACTCTTGCCTTCCTTTCATTTTCTTTGATTTATTCTGCTGCTCTTTTTCTAGCTTCTTGAAACGAGTGCTTGTTCATTACTCTCAGCCTTTTCTCTTTCCTAACATAAGCACAAAAGGCAATAAACTTCCCTCTAAGTAGTGCGTTAGCCATAGCCTGACATTTTTACTATGTAATATTTCCATTGTCATTCAGTTAAAAATATTTTTTTCATGCTTAAAGGCAAATGTATTCGGTTCCTTTCCATGCAGCACACAATAAGGTTATCTATGTGCTTATTTCTTCTCCAAATCAACAGTTTGAGACAACCTTTCAGGGTCCGCTCATCCTCCATGGCGACGTGATCTGGTAAGTGTCTTGCATGGGGGAAAAGGAACCTTCTTGCTGACCTACAGATTGGCCAAGTACGGGGTGTATGGGAGGAGAGCTAACAACTATTGTCTCTTCTGCCACCATCAAGCTCATGGTAGGGCCACGTTAACTTTTTTTTTTTTTTTTTTTGGAGACGGAGTCTCACTCTGTCACCCAGGCTGGAGTGCAGTGGCGTGATCTTGGCTCACTGCAACCTCCACCTCCCAGGTTCAGGCAATTCTCCTGCCTCCTCTAGTCTCCCAAGTAGCTGGGATTATAGGTGCCTGCCACCACGTCTGGCTAATTTTTTTTTTTTTTTTGTATTTTAGTAGAGACGGGGTTTCATCATATTGCCTAGGCTGGCCTTGAACTCCTGAGCTCCGGCAGTCCCCCCGCCTCGGGCTCCCAAAGCGCTAGGATTACAGGCATGAGCCACCGCACTCGGCCAAGGGCCACATTAACTTGTACCAAGAGATGCTTATAGAAGCCACTCGGATTTGCTACGGCAGGGAGGAAGGCACAGGAGAAGAGGAGGAGAGACTTGATTTCCTATGATGGAGTGGAGAGGCTGCTGGATGGAAAAAAACAAGAACAATGAAAATAAGGTCATCTTCCTTAGGATGCCATGCCAAGCAGAAAGCCTCTGAAAAATTCCCCAGTCACTAGAACATTCTTCACAAATGACACCACCTCCTCAGCTTTGCTCCTGACCTTGGTAGGTATCTGATTGCTCTTAAGGGAACTTCAGCAGCTCTTTGGCTTTCTTTATGTCTTTCTCACTCGTTGCCAGTCAACTTTGATGCACCCAGTATGATTTGCAAGCTGAAAGAGGAAAAAAAAAAAAAAAAAAAAACTCCTCCCAAAACTGTTACAGCCAACTTTCCAACCTTCTGGAATATGAAACCTGTGCACCATTCAGTGACACCCCCAATGAACGGCTGGGTTGCCACCCTATACTTTTTGGCGAAGGTCCAGATTCCTGCCCGAACAGCTTACACCACCATGGCTATTTCTTCGCAAATTCCACAAGGTCCAGTGACTCAAAATTTCCCTCAAAGTTTGCTTGACTGGACTCGGCCATTTCATTGAGCTTGTCTCGCGAGGACACACGCAGAGGATCCGCACTGTAGGACGCGGAGTGGCGCACAGAGTCATCACCACCGGGTGGCTTCTGGCACGTGGGACAGATTTCCATTCCCACGGCGACAGCGGAAGAGCAGTTAAAAATATTTTATAATTTCCATTACAATTTCTTTTTTTGAACCATGAGTTAACATAAAAACGTACTTCTTCGGTGGCTCATGCCTGTAATCCTAATCCTAGCATTTTGGGAGGCCACGGCGGTTGAATCACGTGAGGTCAGGAGTCCGAGACCAACCTGGGCAACATGGTGAAACCCTCATCTCTACTAAAAAGACAAAAATTAGCCGGGGGTGGTGGTGGGTGCCTATAATCCCAGCTTTTTGGGAGGCTGAGGCAGGAGAATCGCTTGAACCCGGGAGGCAGAGACTGTAGTGAACCGAGATCGTGCCACTTCACTTCAGCCTGGATGAAGGAGCAAAACTCCGTTTCAAAATAAATAAATAAATAAATAAATATAATGAAAAACAAAAACAAAAAAAAACCTATACTTCTTACTTTCCAAACATATGGGGCTTTTGAAGTGAACTTTTTGTTATCCATCTCTAGCTTATATGTGTTGTGGTCAGAGAATGTATTCTGTTATTTCTGACTTTTGAAATGTATTGAAATTAACTGTTTTTCTAAGTATTCCATATGCTTGTAAAGGGGAGTATTTTACCATTGTAGGTAACAGTGTGCTATAAAAGTCCATTAGTTAAGTTTATTAATCACGTTCAAATCTCCTATATACTATTGAATATTTTTCTTCTTCTCCTACCAATTATGGAGGGATGAGTGTTAAGATCTCCCACTATAATTGTGGATTTGTCTATCTCTCCATCTAGCTGTCTTCTTCATGTTTCTTATATTTTAAGACGATGGTATTTGCATACAAATGTGAAATTTTTCTATTTTTCTGGTGAATTGGACACTTTTCATTATGAAATGAACTTATCTCTAGTGATGTTTTTACCTCGATATTAAAATAACTGCACTAGCCTTCTTTTTGTTAGCATTTGCATGGTATTTTTCCCCCATGTGTTTATTTTTGACCTTCACTAGCTTTATGTTTTGGAAGTGTCTCTTGTGGGTTTCTCTTGTAAACTGCACCTAGCAATTTATGCATTCTGACAATCTTTGTATTTTAACTGCAATATTTAGTTGCATTTATTGAATCACAGAATATTCGAATGTATAGCTATCGTCTATTTGTCCCCTCCCCGCCCCGTCTTGTATTTATTTTTCTCTCCATTCTTGCCTGCTTTATGGTTGTTGTTTGGGTTGGTTCGATCATTCTTTTTCCTCCCCCAATAATTTGGATAACTATACACTGCATTTCCAGTCCTACAGTGTTTATCCCAGTAATGACAATCTGTATTCTTAAATTCGTCAAAGTGTATTTGATATCTATCTTTACCTTTCTCCTGAAGAATATAAGGATCTTAGAACACTTTAACTCCACTCACCCAAGTATATGCCATCACTGTTGTGTATTTTAAATGTTTTTATCCAGAAGACATTGTTATTGTTTCACACTATCAATGTTCTTCATTTTTCTTTGTTACCAGTTGCATCAGACCTCCGTCTGAGATCATCTTTCTCTTGCCTGAAGTTCCCGCTTTGGAATCTCCCTCCGGAGGGTCTGCCAGTGGCAAACTCTTAAGTTTTTGTATTTGTAAGTGCTATGATTTCACCTGCGTTCTGGATACATCTGCCTCATACTGGGTACATAATTCTTGAAAGATATTTTCACTGAATATATAATTCTAAGATGATGGTTATTTTCTCTCTGGCTTCCGTTGCTCTTGATGAACAGTCAGGTGTTAATCTATTATTCTCTTTTTCTATGTGCCAGAAAGAGGTGTTGGATTTTATTCTGAGGGGAATAGGAAGGAAAAATTTTAAGCACAGGGTGACCCTGTCAGATCTGCATCTTAGAAGCACACTCTGGCACTGTGTGGCTGAGATCGGAGAGAGGGCAGCTCCGCGAGGTCTCTGCTGTGGTCCAGAGAAAAGACGGGGCCCGAACCTGGGCGGTGGGTGCGGTGAGGGCAGGCAGACCCGAGTCCCCGAGGGAAGGCCGGAGCGACAGGAGTTGGGGTCAGTGCAGGAAGGAGCAGGGACGACTCCGGGCTCCCAGCGAGGAATGGAGGCGCGTTAGCGAAAAAGGAAGGGGGGGTGGGGAATCAAGAGTTCGTCTCGTGCCACAAATGGCTGAGCCCCCACTCCGCGCCGAGCGCCCACTGCACGCGGGGCTGGGGAAGGCTGGGGCAGCGCGGCGGCGAAATCCGTCCCCGTGGCACCTCAGCTCCACTGCGGCCGCTCCTGCCGCGAACGAGGGCCCGGCCCGGGAGCCCTCGAGGCAGCGCCCGCGTCTGACCCGCGCGTCTGGGCACCGACCACCGAGGGTCGGGTGGATGGACAAATGGAAGGGCGGATGGAGGGGTGGGTGGACGGACGTGGAGACACTGGCCAAACTGCGCCGCGGCGAAGGCCGGATTAGGGAGACCTCGGCCCTGCGACGTCCGGACACGGTGTGAAGCCTTTTGGGTCCCGGCTCTCCTGCAACTCGAGGGGCTGCGCCTCAGGCCCAGTCTCCTCCGCTGCGGGAGGTGGGCAAATGGCCTCTCCGCTCTGAGCCTCGACTTTGTCGTCGGCTCCACTGGGCCCTGCCACTTCGGCCCCTGACAGTCACCGGGAAGCTGTGAGGCGCCCGCCTGGGTATTAAGGATCACGTCCCGCCCCGGCGTCACAGTGAGACGGGGCGCGCGACCCTCCGCCCCGCCCCAGCCGGGGCCCGAGCCAAATAAGTCCCACGGCCGCGCTCGCAGCTCGCGGCTCGCGGCCTGCGGCCCAATCGCAACCCGGGGGGGCGGATCCCAGGGGCGGGGCTCCCACGGGGGCGGGGATAGGGGGCGGAGCTGACCCTCAGGGTGCGAGCCGAGCCCGCGGCCGGCCCGCGCGCTGCCGCCCCGCCCCCTGCTTGCGCGCGCTCGCTCGCTGGCGCCGAGGAAAACGTTGCGCAGGTTCAAAAATGGAACGTCGGCGGCGTGAGGGAGCGCGAGGGGGTGTGCGCGCGTGCGCGTGCGCGTGCGCGCCCGGACGAGGGTGACGGGGACCCCGCCAGCCCCAGCATCGCGCGCCGCAGCCGCGGCCCCGCAGCTCCGCCCCCGGCCCGGCCCGGCCCCGGGCCCGCTCGCCCGCCGCCCCGCATGGAGCTGTCAGCCATCGGCGAGCAGGTGTTCGCCGTGGAGAGCATCCGGAAGAAGCGCGTGCGGAAGGTGAGGCTGCCCGGGGGCGGCTCCCAGGACCCCAGTGGGGTCCCTCCCGTCCCCAGCACAGCTCCCTCCACGCTGGTGCTGAGGGGGAAAGCGGGGCGCGGGGGCCCCGGCAGCCCTGCGCTGCTGGGCCCGTCTCCCCAGCCCGTGCCTCAGTTTCCCTGCCACCGTGTAGGGCGAGTAGAATAAAAGTTGTCGCTCCGGGATGCTAGTGGCGGCCGAGCCTGCCTGAGCTGGAGATTAGTATCGGACGTGGGGATCCTGAGTGCCATCCCGCCTCGCTCCCCGTTTATTGTAAATATGGGGAGACTGAGGCCCAAGTTGAAAGGACTTGCCTAGCGCGTTAGCGTCAGAGCTGGGTCTTGAACTCGGGACTCTGGACGCTTGGCACCAATCCTTTCAAGTTGTAAGTGGAGCTTTGGAAAAGTCTCCTCCGGCCTCTGAAGTTTTCCTGCTGGACTTTGGCCTTTTCCGATCCCGCCCCCTCTACCCCCATCCGAGCACATCCCTATTCCCCGCCCCCACCCCCACCTCAACTCCTAGCCCAGGCCAGGGCTGTGAAGCCCGTCCCCTGCGCTGGGGCATCCCCTAGTCTCCTACCCCGTCTGTCTTCTCCTTCAAAACATACATCCTGCAATTTAAGGTTTCTGTTCTGTTGGTTTCAGAACCCCACACTTTGGGGCTGGACTTCGTCCCGGCCTGGCGTCTACACCTCCCGTACACTTGTTTGGCGAGGGGGCTCGCCTAGGGCTGGGGAAATCTTTGGGGAGAATTTCCTTTCCTGGTATTCACTACTGTCCTTCCTTTGTCTCCTCCTCCCTGCAGCCCTTTGGGAGGCTCCAGGCCGACTGGGAGGGGCTTTAGGGGGTCACCTCCTCCCATTTAACAGAGACAAAAACTGAGGCCCAGGCAGAGGAAGTGACCCGCTCAAGGTCACCGAGCGAGTTAGAGAGAGAGGTAGAGCAGGAGCTCAACTGGGCTGATTGCCAGCCTATCTTCTTTCTCCATAGAGAAAACTCAGTCCTGGCATCTTGGGCCAAGGGTGAAGGTCAAGGTGGTCAGGAGCATCTTTTCTTCCTCCAGCTGTGCTTGGGGTTTTACTCTTCTGATTGAGGCAGCTGTTCCTCCTCCTTCCCCTTTTTCCTAGGGTTTCCTCCACTTAAAAGAGAATTAATTTATTCCACAAAGCTCAGTGCTTTTCGTGCTGTGTAGCCTGAAGCAGGCACAGCACTGACTCCCTCTACGATGGAGCCCGCAGGGTAGCACAAGAGGGCGAGATCATCATTCCTTCGGCCAGTCACTCAAAATATTTATTGAGGATCTATCAGGTACCAGGCAGCAGTCTAAGCCCCAGGGATCCATCCCTTCCCTCAGGGAGCTGGCATTCTGCAGAGGCGGCACACAGTGAATGAGGAGATACAGACAGATGCCTTCAGTTGGAGCTGTGTGCTCTGCAGAAATAGAACTGCAAGGTGCCAGTGGAGACAGCATGGGAGAGGGTCACCAGGGAAAACCTCTATGAGGAGGTATCATATTTTGGTCTTAAAGTTCTGGTGTGCAGGGGCTTCACTCACAATGGGGTTGGACTGTAAACTTTTTTTTTTTCTTGGCACCAAGGCCTCACTCTGTCACCCAGGCTGCAGTGCAGTGGCATGAACATGGCTCACTGCAGCCTCAACCTCCCCGGCTCAAACGATCCTCTTGCCTCAGCCTCCTGTGTAGCTGGGACCACAGACAAGTGCCACCATGCCCGACTAATTTCCTTTTTTTCAGAGACGGGGGTCTCACCATGTTGCCCAGGCTTGTCTCAAACTCCTTCCTGGGCTCAAGCGATCTTCCAGCCTCAGCCTTCCAAAGTGTTGGGATGACAGGCTTGAGCCACTGTAACTGTAAATTTTTAAAGCCTGTGAGGAAGGGAGGGGCCTGGCTCTACTTTCTAACAACCACAGGGCTCACCACCCCTTCTGAAGGTGGAGACTTCGCCAGTCTTCCATGGGGTCCTGCCAGGGTCTTTCGAGTTGAGAGTCGTCAAGTCACTGGCCCATTACCTCTGAGCCAGAGGCAGCCACTCAGAGACTGAGAGGAGACTCAGCAGATGGGGGAGGAGCGTGGGGACTACCCCAGAGAGGAATGTTTTCGTATTTGGCGACTCTTCCAATCTAAAAAAGAAAGTAAGCGTTCCGACCTGTGCACGGGAGCTCTAGACACTGTGGGTCTTTGGCCACGCGCGCACACCTCCATGCAGTCTCAGCTCCCAATGTGTGATGTGAGGCCTGGGCTTGGGCCTCAGGAGCCTCAGAGGTGGTTGGAGCCAGATGCACTCCTGTGCTGTCCTAGGGAGGGCAGTATGGGGTGGTCATGCAGCAGTCACGGTTATATGGGTTGTCGAGGATCTGGTGGACAGTCCCTGGATTGTGTTTGTGTGTTGGGGAGACACCTGTCTGCAGATGGGGTTTGGGTTGGGCTCCTTTGGGCCTTAACTGTCCTTCCGAGTGGCTGTAGGGGCAACCACGAGACTCACTGTGTCTGCTTCTCTCTCTTCTCAGGGTAAAGTCGAGTATCTGGTGAAGTGGAAAGGATGGCCCCCAAAGTAAGCTCCTTCATGTATGTGTGTCCGTCTGTCTGCCTACCGACCCGTGCATTCCTCCACCTGCCTTTTGCCCCCTCCCCTGCCTAGCTTTTAGCTCCAGCTACTCTTGTAACTGGACAGCTGACCTTGATTTAATCATCAGTTTCTCTGGGCCTCAGTTTCCCCCTGGACCACAGGAGGGTCAAGGTGGGTCTCCAGCTTCTCTTCTCACCCTGCCCTCCTGAGTGTTGAGCTCCTCTGCTGGTTGGAGCTTCTGCTCTCCCTCCTCCCCTCCCTGTGGCTTTTCTTGGCAACTGGGAGGTGAAGGCCCAGCATCTGGACTACTGGAGATGGCTGCTGGACAGGAGGAGGGGCCCCCAGCCGCTTTAAGCACAGAGCTGCATGAGTCCTCAGTGCTGTGTGGCCAGGGGCAGAGCCTGAATCCCCCTCGCCTCTGGACGGCACTTTCCAGTCTACAGAGCAGGTTCCCATACAGCTTCGTAAGGTAGGTGTGATCAGGCTCTCTCAAGGTGAGGAAACAGGCTCAGAGAGGGTAAGCAGCTTGCCTTAGGTCACACAGCAAGTGGAGGCAGAGTTGGGACTTGAACTAGGCCTTCTCCTTTTCAGGTGTCTCCTCTGTGCCTTCCCAGCCTCCCATCTCAGAGTTGGGAGGCAGGGAGTTGCATCTAAGACCTCCCAGCTTCTCCACCTCTCCTGCTGAGGCCCCATCAGGAACCCACCAATGCCCTCCAGCAGGGAGTTGTTGGGAGGGGGAGGGAATGAGCTAGTCGTGGGGCCTCCCCATTAGTCTGTGGGTGCCCCACCCCCTGCCCCGCCTCCCGGAGACTGACTCCTGGAAACCCCCTCTGCCCAGAGCTGCTGCTGTCGGGCAGGGACTTTCTGCTGTGCTGGTGGGGGCTGACCTGGTATCGTGTCCTGTGGGCATTCTGGGGTGATGGTGGGGAGAGACAGCAGAGAGGAAGACAGCCCACAGTGCCTTAGCTTCCCTCTCTGCAAAATGGGTTCAGAAACCCAGGTCCTGCACTCGTCTCACAGGCTTGGTGGCCCTGTGGGATGAAAAGCCAGGGCTTTTGACCTGTGGATATCCCGATGACAGGGGTTGGGAGCTGGCAGGCCGAGAATACACTCCACCCCTCACACCAACCCCCACTTCTGTTCTCCCTTCCCAAATATTCTGAGGGCTGAAGGAGAATCCCTCCCCCGCTGCACTCGGCTGCTAGAAGGTGGGCTTCCAGCCTGAGTGAAGGGGGCAGTAAAAGGGAGTGACGATGCCCAGAGTGGGCAGCAGGAGCACCGCCTCCCTGGGTGCGCACACCCCTGCCTCTCTCGCTTCACACCGGGAAGCTGTGGCCACCAGCTGTTAGCCTTCAGGACGCTATTGGCAATTTTTCCTCCCCTGGAGACTCCACTCTTTGGAAGATTCTCTTCTGTAAACAGAGGCTGTTATGAATGAAAAGTTCCTTCCCCAACTTTGATTTATCCTGGATGTGAATCCATCTGCCCACTGCAGCTCGTCAGGAGGGAAGGAACGAGGCTCTCAGAGCAGAGGCCCTCGATGCTTCTGTTGCGCTGTGCCCCTAGCCTGGGGACCCATTTGTTTCTTAACATGCTGAGGCCACCAGATGGGCCCCTCATGGCTGCCTCTTCTCACCCCACTCCACTTTTGTCCTGGGTTCTAGGCCTGGCTGCCCACCCTACACGGGCATGAGCCCTGGGACAGGGGCCCACCATGGCTGGGTCTCTGCTTCCTCATCTTCGAGTTGAGATAGTGAATCCTCCTTTGCAGGCTGCTGTGAGGGTGAGAGGGTGGATGTAAGTTAGCGAATGCGTGTTCAGCCCAGTCCAAGTGCTTTAGTAAACGTTTGGTTTTAAGACTAAGTTAGATAGATAGCCTAGCTGTTCTTTTTGTTTTCCCCAGTCAGGAAAGGGACCTAAGGGATTCCATTCTTTGATCAGGAGCTCAAAGTATCCTTAGAAATCATTTAGGCCAGTCCTCTCATTTTTCGGATGGGGAAACTGAGGCCCAGAGAGGGTTGGTCCTTAAAAAAATATAACTGCCAACCCCATGCACTGTGGTGCCCACTTCATGCCATCCACAGCGCCACCACGGTCTGGGTGTGAGGCAGGTATGGCTGCTAACCATCCCCACCTCACTTGGGGGAAACAGAGGTTCACTCCGGGGAGAAGCGGGGGAGCCAGCTCTGTCTTCCCCTCCTCAGGGGGCCTTGCTTGGAGAAAAAGCTGAGAAAGAAGGTGGGGGGTGGGGAGTTAGGCAGGCTGTGTCCTCCAGGCCTGGGAGCCTTGGCTGGGCAGTGCCAGCCTGGGTGGGGGTAGTCATTCTCCTGCCCAGCATCTGCCCTCTAGGTGGGAAGACTTACATTCTTCTCAGTAACAGGAACCATGATTTAAGTGGACACTCTGGGACATGGTGGTTCATGCCTGTAATCCCAGCATTTTGGGAGACTGAGGTGGGCGGATCACTTGAGGTCAGGAGTTCCAGACCAGCCTGGCCAACACAGCAAAAACTCCGTCTCTAACAAAAGCATAAAAAATTAGCCAGGCATGGTGATGTGCGCCTGTAATCCCAGCTACTTGGGAGGCTGAGACAGGAGAATCACTTGAACCTGGGAGGTGGAGTTTGCAGTGAGCTGAGATCGTGCCACTGCACTCCAGCCTGGGCAACACAGTGAGACTCCGTCCCTGCTAAAAATAAAAAAAAAAAAAAGTGGACACTTTGTGCCAGGCCCAGGCTAAGCCACTACATGCCTTGCCTGTTTTATCTCCCCAGCAAATAAGTGTGGCAGGGGGGCTCTCTTGCTTCTTCTGGAAAGCACAGCAAATGGCACAGGGAGGGGCTCGGGGCCCAGGGCAAGGAATGTGACACTGTCAGGTACAGGTACCAGCTGTGCCTGAGGCCTCCAGATAACATTTCAGCCTGTCCAGGGCCCTGCTGTTTCCCCTTCCAGAATGCCTGCCTCTTTTCCCCACTTGTGAATGGTTCTCCATCGTTTTGGAAGGAGTGGCTCTATGGAGTTTTAGGAATGCTATCAGTGGTCACAGCCATGGCCAGGCTGTCAATTAATAAGTCCCTATTATGAATCAGGCATTGACTCATTGAACCACTCATAGCAACCCATTTTGCAGATGGAGAGACAGAAGCCTACGGCAAATGAGGCCTTGCCCAGGGTCATAGAGCTGGGAAGATGTGAACTACGGGCTGCCTGATACACAGGCAGCTCCACTAGAGGTGACTAGGACTCTTGCCTGCTGGCCTTTTGGCCAGTTCAGTGAGAGGTGCTGAGGCTTTCCGCCTCTGAAGATTTACAGCTGTGTGACCCAGGGCAAAGCCCTCAACCTCTCTGTGCCTCACTTTCCCCACCTATAAAAACGAGGCCCTAACCTCACAGGGCCCTGCTGAAGATTGCCTGAGACAAGACAAGATCCATTAACACCCTGCCAGGGGCAGAATGGGAGCTGTCTCCACCCAGGCTGGGGAGACTGGAGTTAGGAGCCGCAGACTTTTACGCTGCCTGAGCTTTTCATTGATTTAACTTAGGCTTATTTGCCTTCACTGTGTACCACACTGATCGAAATGCTTTCCGTGGCTTAACACATCTAATCTTCACAACAGCCCTATACGACTGGGGTTACTGGTGGGCCCACTTTAGGATGAGGGCCCAGAGCGGTGGCGTCTCTCCTGAGCGAGGCCGCACCCCGCAGTCTGGACCAGAGCCCGTGCTGTTTCTCCTGTGGAGCAGCTTTAAATCGGAGTGGGGACTGGGGCTTGGGGTTGGCCTGGCTCTGCGGGGTTCTGGGTAGTTCCACCTGCCCCAAGGCCGCCTGCGTCACAGCTCAGCAGCGCCTCCAAACCCCGCTTCCCCCGGCCCCCCGGGAAAGGGGGGCGGGGGTCCTGCACCCGCTGCGCCCCTTCCCACTCCGTTCCCTCACCGCAGCAGGGCGAGCCCTGCGCGGCGGGGCTCAGGCTGAGCGGCCGGGGCTTGTTTACCCGGCTGTGGGGCGGGGCGGGGCGGTCACGTGGCCGTGTTTATCTCGGAGCCGGCGCGCGCCGTCCCTGTCCCCGCCCCCGCCCCCGCCCCCTCGGTTTGCCGGTAATCCCGGCGCGCGCCCCTCCCCGTGCGTGCGCGCGGCCGGCGGGGGCGGGGCCTGGGCGCTCCGCCCCCTCCCACGGGGTGATCGGTTCACGCCCCGCCGGCGCCGTGAGCCCAGTGCAGACCCCCGCAGTCCCCCGGTGTCCACGCCGCGGTCCACGCAGCCCAGGCAACGAGCGTGTCCTCAGAGCCCTGGCTCCTTTCCACTCTCCCTCCCCTGGTGTGGGAAGGGTGTCCTGGGGCTTGCGGGGGTCCGCTTTCCTCCAGGCACCCGAGGGTCTCCGATGATCGTGGGGTCTAATCCCTTCGATCCGCGGCGCCCACGCTAGTGGCGCGCTCCGGGGTTGCCAGCGCCCGGCTCTTCGGAAGCGCGTTCCCCTCGGCGCCTCTGGGCTCCTGCACTGCGGAGGGCGCGGTGCGGCGCGGCGTCCCCCTTACCGGATGGGTCCAAGCAGTTAAGACGCTGGTGCCGCCCCTGCCCCCAACTTGGGGCTGCACTCGGCCGCCAAGTGCGACCTTGTTATCTCAGACCCAGCTGCCCGGGCTGGCAACCACCCCTTCTTCATCCAGCCGAGGCTTTCGGGGCGCCCGCTGTGCGCCGCGCCCTGCGGTCTGACACTGAGGACCGGGGGCGGGCGACGCCCCCTTCCCGCGGGCTGCACATTCGGGGGTCCCAGACGCGGTGGCCTGGGAGGAGCCTGAAGGCGGAGTGTGGCCGAGAGCCAACACGGGCCGGCCACTGACTGGCTCAGTGACCCTGGGCTGACTGCCCAACCTTCGTGTCTCAGTTTCTCCATCTGTAAAATGGGGGTAAGAAATAAGCACCTACCTCGCCAGCGCCTTTTGAGGATGGATGCGGTCCTGGCGGTCCCGGCCGCACACCTGCTGTTACTGTAGTGGTCATTATTCTTGAGATGAGGAAACTGAAGTTAAGAGAAGGGTTGGGACCTGCCAGGATCCACACAGCAGGGACATCAGCAAGCAATGGGCAGGGCGGTGCGGAGGAGCACGCTGTAGAGAGAGGAGCACGAAATTCCCCTTCCTACCAGTTAGAGCTGAGGAGATCAGCCTTTTCCGGGGGGAGGAAGGGTTAGAGTGTCTGCCAGCCTCTGGTGGCTTCTGCTGTAGTTTCGCTTTCGGCATTCTGCAGGGGCTCCCCAGCCCTTCCCAGAGCCCCGGGGAGTCCTGAGCGGGCCACTTTCTGGGGGCTCTGCCGGCCAAGGTGTTTCCTGGTCCATTAGTGATTATGGCCAGGGCTAGGTATAGTTGTAAGGAGGGCGGAGGAGGGGCAGGCTCGTCCTGCTGGCAGTGGGACAGCCTGGGAGGGATGTCAGGGAAGGCTACAAATCCCTGACTCTTAAGGGTCAGCTAGGAGTTGACTGGAGGGATGGGGCACCCAAAGGGAGGGAGGGCCGGCTGGCAGGGGGCACATGGGAAGAGGCAGCCCAGGCTTAGGGCTTCACTGCGAGCCCACAGAGGCCCGACACTAAGTGGGTGTGCCAGAGTGTTAGAGGAAGCAAGGAGGCGAGCATTCTGTCGTTGGGCAGCATTTTGGGACTGAACTAGCATTAGGTGGTTCCCAGGATAGCGTAAGGTAGAGGCCTCAACTCTAGGGACTGGGAGGCAGCAGGGCAGGGGCTCTCCCAGGCTCTTTCTGCCTTTTAACCCCTCACTAACGCCCATTGCCTTCCGTCTTACCTAGCAGAGCCTCTGGCCAGGACCATAGGGCATCGCTTTGCTTTTGTCTGTATATATTTTATACACAGTCACATGTCGGTTAATGACAGGGGTACATTTTGAGAAATGCATTGTCAGGTGATTTCACTGTACAAACATCAGAGTGACCTTAGCCACGCCTAGATGGTACAACCCACTGCACACCTGGGCTGTGTAATAGAGCCTGCTGCTCTTCAGCTACAAGCATGCACAGCATGTGACTACTGAATACATCCAGACGTAGAAAAGGTGCAGTAAGAATACAGTGTAAAAGATAAAACTTGGGACACCTTCTAGAGCACTTCCCAGGCACAGAGCTTGCGGGGCTGGAAGTTGCTCTGTCACCCAGACACATGTCATTCACTCAGTGAGTGGAATGTGAAGACCTGGTCTATTGTAAACATTGTACACTTATGCTACACTAACTTATGCAGATATATTTTTCACATTGAATGCTTACACTACACTAATTTATACAGAAATATTTTTCTTCAATAATAAATTAACCTGAGCTTATAGTAACTTTCTTACTTTATAAACGTAACTTTTTAAAACTTTTTGTCTCTTTTTGTAGTAACACTTAGCTTAAAACGTAAACATGTATGGCTGTACAAAATATTTGTTTTATATTCTATAAGCTTCTATTTAAAAAAAGTTTAATTTTTTTTACTTTTAAAGTTTTTAAAATTTTTTTAAAAAATATTTTTATTTTTATTTTCATTGTTTTTGAGCTGGAGTCTTTCTCTGCTGCCCTGGCTGGAGTGCAGTGGTATCTCGGCTCACTGCAACCTCTGCCTCCCAGGTTCAAGCGATTCTCCTGCCTCAGCCTCCTGAGTAGCTGGGATTACAGGCACCCGCCGCCATGTCTGGCTAATTTTTGTATTTTTAGTAGAGATGGGGTTTCTTCATGTTGGCCAGACTGGTCTCAAACTCCTGACCTCAAGTGATCTGGCCACCCAAAGTGCTGGAATTACAGGTGTGAGCCACTGTGCCCAGCCTTAAAGTTTTATTTTTAAAACCTAAGACACTGGCCTTAAAGCTTTGTTTTTAAAACCTGAGGCACAAACACACGTATTGGCGTAGGCCTACACAGGGTCAGGATCATCAAGACGTCACTAGATGACAGGAATTTTTCAGTTCCGTTGTAATTTTATGGGTCCACCATCACATGTGCAGGCCGTCATGGACAGAAACGTTATTCGGCACTTGACTGTACATATATTGTTTTTAATGGAAAAGATTTTCTGTTTGCATCAATGGTGAGTGATACTGGTTTTTCCATTTATGGAAGTCATAGTTTGCTTTTAAAATAATTTAAACCAAAAAAGCTGCTGTAAAGGCAGATACAAAGTAAACAGGAGTGCTAGTGGAATGAGGGCGTGGTGGGTGTCACCACGGTGGTTCCACAGATAGGTGAGCTCTGGAGCCGCTGCGCTGACATCACAGGGTCTGCCCCAGTAGGAGGGTGCTCCCTGGCTGGATGGTGAGGGTAGAAGATCCCCTGTAGCATTACCCAGGGGGCCTGCGCTAGGCCTGCTGAACCATTCAGCCACTAGACATTTACCAAATACCTGCTGTGTGCCAGGCCCAGAGGCAAGGGAACTTCAGACCTGGCTGTGGCCTGGGTGGGGTGCACTGAAGAGGGAGACTATGCGGGGGATGGGGCTGGGGTTTGGAGGGCGGGGAGGAATAGCAACAGCAGCAAACACAGTGCACTGACGACACATCAGGCACGCTGTTACTCTTGTAACACCCTCTAAACACCTGGAAGACACATCTCATCAGAACAAGAGTCCTTTACAGATGGGGACATTGAGGCACAGAGCTGTTCAGGAAGTTGCTCAAGGTCGCACAGCTAGCTAGGGGCAGAGCTGGACTTGAACCCAGGCCGTGAGCGTGTCCCCAGAGCCCTGGCTCCTTTTCACCCTCTCTTGCCTGGTGTGGGAAGGGTGTCCTGGGGCTTACAGGGGCCCTCTCTCCTCCTGGCACCCGAGGGTCTCTAGTGATCGTGGAGTCTAACAAGGAGTTGGACCCAGTCACATTGTAGTGTGATATAAACGAGGGCAGCTCTGGTGTCGTTGGAGCCCTCAGGAGGCCCAGGCTGGGCCTGTCCTTGAAGTAGGTGACCATGACACCTTACCAGGACATGGTGAAGGCACACTTGCAGTGGGCCCTGGGTCAGCAGCGGTGGTCTCTGCTGGTGCACCTGCCCAGTAGAAGCGATGGCTCTGACCTTTTTTTCTTTTTTTTTTTTTTGAGACAGAGTCTCACTCTGTCACCCAGGCTAGAGTGCAATGGCGCCATCTTGGCTCACTGCAACCTCCACCTCTTGGGTTCAAGCAGTTCTCCTGTCTCACCCTCCTGAGTAGCTGGGATTACAGGTATGCACCACCACGCCCGGCTAATTTTTGTATTTTTAGTAGAGACGGGGTTTTGCCATGTTGGCCAGGCTGGTCTTGAACCCCTGACCTCAGGTGATCCGCCCACCTCGGCCTCCCAAAGTGCTGAGATTACAGGAGTGAGCCACCACGCCCAGCCCCGACTCTGACCTTTCATTCCTCTCCCCAGGTACAGCACGTGGGAGCCAGAAGAGCACATCTTGGACCCCCGCCTCGTCATGGCCTACGAGGAGAAGTACGGTGTCCTCGGCACCGCCGGGTGGGGCTTAGGGCCGGCTCAGAGGCTTCCCAGGAGCCTGCTGCTGGCTTGGCAGGGGTTGTTGGGGCAGGGTGGGTGTGTCCGATGGGGCAGGCCAGCCCAGCCTGCAGCTGGGTGAAAGTGGTGGGCACTGAGTCCCCGGGCAGCTGAGGACCCTGGGGCCCTTTCCTGTTGTTGGGTGATTTTGGTCACTTCCTTTACCCACCCGGGCCTCAGTCTCTCTGCTGTAAAATGGGCCACGCTGAAGAACACACCGATTTCCCAGGGTGAAACCTCAGAGGGGCTGTAAGAGGTTTCTGTTCCAGTGAAGAATGTTAAAATGCTTCACAAAGATGCCGTGTGCTAGGAGGCGGCACTGCCAGTTGTGCGGGGGTGACAGATCAGAGACGGTGTCTCTAGAGGACCTCTTAGGGCAGGAAGGAGTGTCTGACGAAGCTCAAAGAAGGCTGGGCAGGAGCGTGGGCTTTGGGGCTGGGATTTCTGAGTTCTGGCCTGTCCCCCTGCCACCTCCTGTCCAAGTAGCCCAGGAAAAGTCAGTCTCCCACCTCTGCCAGTGCCCCTCAGAGATGCTGAGCACTCCCTGACTGTTCCCTGTGCCCTCTCTGGCCGCCCTCCCCACCAGCAGGCAGCCCAAGTCCCCTGCCTCTCCCAGCCCGCCTGCCTTGTGCGGCGTGGGACCATTTCACAAAATCATTTGTATTTGGCCCCTATGGCAACCTCCTGAGGCAGGAATGAGGGTTTTGTTTGACAGAGAAGGAAACTGAGGCTCTTACCTGGAGCCTCAGAGCAAGGACCTGGCCAGGGCTGCCACCTCCAGGTGGGGGCTTTTCCGCTGCCCCTCGCTGCTGGGTTCTCGTGGCTCCTCCTCCAGGAGATTTCCTGCCGTGGGTTCAAACAACAAATTTTATTGTTCTTTCCTTTTAAAATCAGGGCGTCCCCATCCCAGGGTTTCTTTCTGCCTCCCAGGTGTGTGGTGGGGCCTTGGTCCAACAGGGCGCAACAGTTGGGGGTCACGTGGAGCGTGGTAAGGAGGGCAGTGGGCAGGTAGCAAAGGCCCGGATTCTAGTCCTCCGCCAGGGGCCCTTTGCCTTTGGTCCGTTGGTGTCCTGCTGGGGATGGATGGTCAGACATTTGCAATAGATGCCGTGGGGTTCATTGGTGTGTGCTAAGCTCAGAGTAAGAGCCTGGCCCAAGGTCACACGAGGCCTCCACATTCTGTTGTCCACGTGGCCTCTGTACTGGGGGCTGCAGAGAGTGTGGATGGAAAGAACTTAAGTGGGAGGCAGGATGAAATGACTGAATCTCTCCATTACTGTCGGCAGTTGTTTGGAGTCTCTGGTTGTGTTGTCTTGTGTGTCGTGTGTAGCTTTGTGGCATTGTCATGTTGTGCTTTTTTTTGTTTTGTTTTTTCGAGACAGGGTCTCACCCTGTCTCCCAGGCTGGAGTGTAGTGGTGCGATCTTGGCTCACTGCAACCTCTGCCTCCCAGGCTCAAGCAATTCTCCTGCCTCAGCCTCCTGAATAGTTGGGACCACAGGTGTATGCCACTGCACCTGGCTAATTTTTGTATTTTTGGTAAATGGGGTTTTTTGTTTGTTTGTTTGTTTTTTCTTTTTTTTCTTTTTTTTTTTTTTGAGATGGAGTCTTGCTCTGTCGCCCAGGCTGGAGTGCAGTGGCGCGATCTCGGCTCACTGCAAGCTCCACCTCCCAGGTTCACGCCATTCTCCTGCCTCAGCCTCCCGAGTAGCTGGGACTACAGGTGCCCACCACCACACCCGGCTAATTTTTTTTGTATTTTTAGTAGAGATGGGGTTTCACTGTGTTAGTCAGGATGGTCTTGATCTCCTGACCTCGTGATCCGCCTGCCTCAGCCTCCCAAAGTGCTGGGATTACAGGCATGAGCCACCACGCCTGGCTGGTAAATGGGGTTTTGCCATATTGCCCAGGCTGGTCTCAAACTCCTGAGCTCAAGTGATCCACCCGCCTCAACCTCCCAAAGTGCTGGGATTACAGGTGTGAGCCACCATGCCTGGCCTGAGTTGTACTTTCTGTGTGTTTTTGATACATGGGAAGGCATCTGCTGGGCACTCAGAACAGACTGGTTTTCATCCTGTCCCCCAACAAGATGGGACAGACACGGTAGGAGCCGGTCCGCTTTCCCAGGTTCACAGAGATCCCAAATGCGGGGGAGTCTGTGCAGAGCTTTGCTTGCAGAGGGACTAGCCATTCCTGTCAGCTCTCCTGGGACATTCAAGGTAAATTGGATAGACAGGCTTCTGTATTACTCCCCTAGGAGGAAAAACTGAGCCACGTTTTTAGGGGGTCCTTAGGAGCATGTAGAGCAGAGCCCTCACATGGCCCCGGAGCCCCGTAAGGACCCACTGTTTTTGGAGATGCTGCAAGCTCCCCCTCAGCAGTTGCCCTCCATGTTTGTCAGATGGGAAGACCTTGGCCCTGGGAGTTGAACATCTGACCCCGTTGTTATGGCCCCAGCCAGGCAATGGGGAGGATTGGTGGGCAGGCCTGTGGGGAGTGTCCCCTCCCTGACAGACAGCAGAGGGCGGGCGAAGCGGATGCCTTCCCTTCCCTTAGATGTCACCAGTGTTTCCTTTTCTTCTGCCACCTGCTTCACACCCCAGGGAGGAGAGAGACCGAGCATCGGGGTATAGGAAGAGAGGTCCGAAACCCAAGCGGCTTCTGCTGCAGGTAACCGGCCTGCCTTTGTGCCTCCTTTTTCCCCCTGCCCAACCCCAAGTCCCCCTCTGCCCCTTGGTGCATTTGCACGGGCTGATTGAACTGATCTGCGTCCTCTCCCCTGTACCACCCAGGGCACTGTGGGGTGGGGCACTTGGGTAAGTTTTGATGGGAGGAGTTGGGAAAAGCCTGCGTGTGGGGCTGGTGCCCAGGGAAGACAGCCTGGGTCGGAGGTGCCACCCGGGAGGGAGAGTAGGCATATGGCCAGTGGAATCCTAGAATTCTCAGAGCTTAGCATCTTGCTGTAAGGAAGCCTTGAAAGCTTTGAGCCTTTCGATGCTCAGAATCCCTAAACACAAAATTGTCATTGAGAATCTCAGAAACATAAACTTTAGAATTGAGGAAACATGAGAGGCTGGAGTTTCAGAATCTAAGAAACAGAATCTCTCTCTCTCTCTTTTTTTTTTTTTGGTGAGACGGAGTCTCACTCTGTCACTCATGCTGGAGTGCAGTGGCGCGATCTTGGCTCACTGCAAGCTCCACTTCCTGGGTTCACACCATTCTCCTGCCTCAGCCTCCTGAGTAGCTGGGACTACAGGCGCCCGCCACCACGCCTGGCTAAGTTTTTGTATTTTTAGTAGAGACGGGGTTTCACCGTGTTGGCCAGGATGGTCTCCATCTCCTGACCTCATGATCCGCCCACCTCGGCCTCCCAAAGTGCTGGGATTACAGGTGTGAGCCACTGCGCCCGGCCAGAAACAGAATTTTAGAATTGTAGAACTACAGCCTTGGAACGTCAGACCCTTAGAAGTGTGTCATTTTTGAGTGGGCCTCCTATTCCAGCCTTCAGTCAGTTGGGGACCCGAGTCTCTGCAGCATCCCAGAGTACCCATGTCGTGGGTCTTGGGGGCCTTTGCTGACCTCAGTGCTTTGCAGTGACAGGCAAGTGGATCTTGGAGCAGCGCAGTCACAGGTTGAGTCTCCCTGACCCAAAATCCAAAATGCAGCCAGGTGTGGTGCCTCACGCCTGTAATCCCAACACTTTGGGAGGCCGAGGCGGGTGAATCACCTGAGGTCAGAAGTTCAAAACCAGCCTGGCCAACATGGTGAAACCCTGTCTCTACTAAAAATACAAAAATTAGCTGGGGATGGTGGCGGGCACCTGTAATCCCAGCTACTCAGGGGGCTGAGACAGGAGAGTCACTTGAGCCTGGGAGGTGGAGGTTGCAGGGAGCCAAGATCACGCCATTGCACTCCAGCCTGGGTGATAAGAGTGAAACTCTGTCCCCCGCCCCCCCAAAAAAAACAAAATCTGAAATGTTCCAGAATCCAAAACGTTTTGAGCACCAACATGATGTTCAAAGGAAGTGCTCATTGGAGCATTCTAAATTTCAGATTTTTGGATTGGGGATGCTCAGCTAGTAAATAGAATGCAAATATTCAAAAATCCTAAAAAAATTTGAAGTCTGAAACACTTCTGGTTCCAAGCATTTCGGATAAGGAATGCTCTGCCTGTGTGTGGTTGTAGGTAAGCCTCTTCACCTGTAAAATGGGGATGAAGAGAATACCCACTCTCTTTAATGTAATAAGACCCACCAGGCAGGATATTGGAAGCTAGAAAGTCAGGATTCTTGGTCCACTTGTATGTGGTCCATGTCAAGCGTCCTTGGCCACTCCTGATGATAGCCCACGGAGGCTTTCGCCAGAGGGGGTGGGCCTCCCTTCATGCAGTGGACATGTTCCATTGGGTTTGGCATGAATTGAGCCTAGGAAGGAAAGTAACATCTCCTGGACGTCTGTGTGCCAGGCTCGGTGCCCAGTGTGCCTCACAGATGAACACACTCCATCCACATACTAAGCCTACAGGGCAGGTGTGTTCGTTATCTCTTCCCCTCTAACATGGCAACTCAAAGCAATAAACATTGATTATTTCCCATGGCTTCTGGGGGTCAGGAATTTGGGAATGTGCTAGCTGGTTCTTCAGTGGTTCTAGTCTGAGCTGCAGTCCAGGTGTTGGCTGGGCTACAGTCATCTGCAGGCTCGACCAGGACTGCAGGATCTGCCTCCGAGGGGGCTGCTCACGTGCCGGCGAGTCAGGGCTGGGCGTTGACAGGGACTGGTCCTCACCATGTGGACCTCTCCAGAGGGCTGCTTGAGTGTCCTTACAGTGCAGCCACCAGCTTCCCAGAGTGGGTGACCCGAGAGAGACAGCAAGGAAGAAGCCACAGTGTCTTTTATGCCCTAGCCTGGGAAGCCACACACCATAGCACTGGGTGTGGGAACGGACTGCGCGTAGGTGTGAATTCCAGGAGGTGGGTGTGGTTGGGGCTCTCCTCAGAGGCTAGCTCCTACAGTCTCTTCATTGTTTCGCTGAGAAAGAAACCGAGGCCCAGGGAAGCCGGTAGCTTACCCAGGACCTGACTGTTGGTACCCGCGTCCCTTTAGTAGCTGTAGTTCTCTCGTGATGAGGTTGCCAAGGACGTAGTAGAACCTGCCTTGCAGAATGGCAGAATGTACTGGGGCTTTTTTTTTTTTTTCCAGACAGAGTCTCACTCTGTCACCCAGGCTGGAGTACAGTGGTGCGATCTCTGCTCACTGCAACCTCTGCCTTCTGGGTTCAAATGATTCTCCTGCCTTAGCCTCCCAAGTAGCTGGGATTATAGGCGCCTGCCACCACGCCCGGCTAATTTTTGTATTTTTAGTAGAGATGGGGTTTCGCCATGTTGGCCAGGCTGGTCTTGAACTCCTGACCTCAGGTGATCCGGCCCCTCGGCCTCCTAAAGTGTTGGGATTACAGGCATGAACCACTGTGCCCGGCCCGTACTGGGCTTCTGATGGCCTGTGAGCCCGCTGGGAGGAGTGGGTTTTGAGTCAGCTGCCTACAGGACATGCCTCCCAGCCACTGCAGTATTTTCCCAGTCCCCTCCCAGTTCAGCCCTCCTCCCATCACTGCAGCAGCCCGCACCTGGGGACATGTGATGCCGTTAGCAGGCACGACTGTGAGTGGGACCTGCGTGTGTCATCTCTTCCCTCAGCTTGGAGGTGTTGGACCTCACAGGTCCCATCTGCTGGCTGCACTATCTTCCTGGGAGCTCCTGGCCTCTGGTAGCAGGTGGCAGGAGAAGGTACTGTCCCAGTGATCCAGAGTCTCCCTACATCTTGGCACCATGGATCTTTTGTAGATTCATGTAAATTCTCCCCAAGTAACTAAGATAAATCCCGAAATTACAAACTCCAGGGGTGGACGGACTTGCCCTTCAGCTCCAGATGTGTTGCGGGCAATCAGCAGAGCGGGCTGCATGAGGTGGCTCACAGAGCCCAGGAGCCCCCTGGAGGGGTCGGGGTGCATCTGCAGGCCAGGTGGAGCCCTGTCCCTTTGGCTGGGTAGCATGGGCATCCGGGCTGTGTGTGCTGCTGGCCTGGCTTTGCCCCAAGCAACTCCAAGAGCACACCTTTGCCCTCTGCCTGCACTGTCTCCCGGGTAAGCTGGCAGTGTCAGTTTTGGAGGTGCTCTGGAAAGCAAAGGTGCCTTTCCTAAAACGAAGGCTAACTCTTTAATGCATCCAGATTTGTTTCTCTTGGCCAGTTTTCAATGTGTCCTTTTTGTATGCTTCTCTGCTGGGTATCAAAGGAGTAAACGCTGGGATGAGAGTGCTCTGTGGGACCCAGAGGCGGGGCTGAGCTGGCAGAGCCTGGGGTTGCCCGGGGCCCACTCTCTGGGCTGGGGTGGGGTGGGGTGATGGCCAGCCGTGGCGTGGGGAGGAGTTGAGTAGGTAGATGTGGGAAGGGCACTCCGGGTGGGAGGAACAGCATGAGCAAAGGTGTGGCGGGTGGGAGGGTGGGGCTGACCCGCGCTGCCCTGGCTTGCCCCCGCAGCGGCTGTACAGCATGGACCTGCGGAGCTCCCACAAGGCCAAGGGCAAGGAGAAGCTCTGCTTCTCCCTGACGTGCCCACTCGGCAGCGGGAGCCCCGAGGGGGTGGTCAAGGCGGGGGCACCTGAGCTGGTGGACAAGGGCCCCTTGGTGCCCACCCTGCCCTTCCCGCTCCGCAAGCCCCGAAAGGCCCACAAGTACCTGCGGCTCTCACGCAAGAAGTTCCCGCCCCGCGGGCCCAACCTGGAGAGCCACAGCCATCGACGGGAGCTCTTCCTGCAGGAGCCACCGGCCCCAGACGTCCTGCAGGCGGCTGGCGAGTGGGAGCCTGCTGCGCAGTCCCCTGAAGAGGAGGGTAAGGCAGCCCCGGCCCAGAGACCCTCAGAGCTGGAAAGGGCCCAATGGGTCATCAGGTCCAGCTGGTTCAATGTCCAAAGAGGGCCTGTGGTGCTTTGTGGGGACAGTCGGGTCTGGGCTCAGGGCCCAACACTAGCCCAGGGCTCCTCCTGTTGTCCCGCTCTGGCTGAGCTCTTGTCTAGGCGGGGAGGATGCACCCAGCGCCCTCCTCCCGTGTCCAGCCCTGTGTGAGGCCCTGAGTTGACTGAAGATGCAGAGACGAGGAGCTGGAGTTGGGGTGAGGTTGGGTGGTCTGCATGGCTTCCCACCTTGTCAACGCTGCCCCCATCTGTCTGTGTGTCTCACGCTGCAGCAGATGCCGACCTGGCCGAGGGGCCCCCTCCCTGGACACCTGCGCTCCCCTCAAGTGAGGTGACCGTGACCGACATCACCGCCAACTCCATCACTGTCACCTTCCGCGAGGCCCAGGCGGCTGAGGGCTTCTTCCGAGACCGCAGTGGGAAGTTCTGAATCACCGTTTTTACTCTTCTTAAACTGTTTTCTTTTGGGCTTGGGGTGGGACTTCCAGAGATAGAGATGGGTTGGGGGCGGGGTAATTATTTTATTTAAAAAAATAGCGAGCAGCAAAAGGGGAGAAGATCCCACTGCTCTCCCACCACCTGCCCTTTCTCTGAGGGACGTTTACCACGAGGCCTCAGGCTGGGGATGGAGAGAGTCGCTCTGGGAGTTGGGGTACCACCCCCAGGGCAGGATGGGGACAGGGTCACCTGCCCGGGACACCACCATTATCATTCTCCGCTAATGACGCAGCAGCTGGTTCTGGGAGTAAAAGGAGCATTGGAAGGTCCAAACCCCCTCCCTTGAGTGGCCACCCCAGCCTGGTTGGCTGGTTTTCCTCTTTTCTTCTTGTTTCGATTGGGTCTTTACCTTGAACTTTCCTTTCTGGCTTTGCAGTGGGCTGTGGAGGCTGGTTTTGACCAAAAGTGAGTGGGGGGGGAGGAAGGGGCAGGAGGAAGGGTTGAGGTTACTTGGGGCGAGTCCCTTCCCCTTCAGAGAGGCTTCTATCCTTCCCAGGGAGGAGGCGCTGCTGAGACCCTTCTGCTGAGAGCTCTGCCCTCCCCTCATCACCTGGCCTGTGCAGAAACGCTCACGCACACCTGGGTGCACAGGTGTGCACGCATTACCCTTCGCATGTACGTTCCCATGTGTCCCGTGAACGCATGTGTGTCTGCAGACGTGTCCACATGGGCCTTGCGAACCTGGTTTAGAAACCCTGGCCAGGCGAACGTGGGGTGATTCACAGCACAAAAGAACTCACCACCACACCTGCACTCACCCAGCTTGCATGCACCTTGCTACCTGCTTGCGGCTTTCAGTGGAGGGCAGGGATCTGGCATGGGTGCGATGGCACCCCTTGCTTCAGGCATGCAGATGCGGTTTCTCAGCTGCACCGGGCCAGGCTGCGGGTGTGCAGGCATCTGCTAAGTTGTGTGATGTATCAGCACAGGCTTTGAGACATCTGGACCCTGTCCTTCCTCCCCCGAGGGGTTCTTATTCTTTCTGACTCAGGTGACTTTTCAGCCCTTCCAATTCCCCTCTTTTTCTGCCCTCCCCTCCAACTCAGCCAGCCCAGGTGTGGGCAGTCAGGGAGGGAGGGAGTGTCCCACCACGTTCTCAGGGCAGCGCTTGACTCCTAAGCCCCTTCCTCCTTCCATTCTGCATCCCCTCCCTATCCAAGCTAAATGCCACAGCTGGGGCTGAGCTGTATTCCTGTGGAGGGACCTCTGCTGTGCCTCCCTGAGGTCAGGCTGTGCTGTGTGATGGGTAGGCTTTGTCCCAGCCCACCCCTGGCAAGGTGCACTTGTTTTCTGGCTTGTACAAGGTGTCCTGGGGGCCAGTGGCTTCCCTGCCAGTAAGGAGTGACTTCTCCCTCTCTTCCAGTCCTGTAGGGGAGACAAAGCCAGATTGGGGGGCCTGAGGGGAGCATGGAAAAGGCCGGCTCCCCTGTCTTTCCTTGGCTGTCAGAGTCACGGTAACACACACCAAGAGTGGTGGGAGTGTGGCCGGCAAGTTTGAAATCTGCCAGCCCTCCCCACAGCTCTGCTCTGTGTTCTCAGGAAGTCACAGAGTCTACTGAGGCAAGGAGAGGGTGATTCTTTCCCCAGATCCCTTCTTCCCTAGTTCCCAAACCAAAGACAGCCTGCAGCCCTTTGTGCATGGGGTGCTCTGTTGACAGGCTTCCCAGATCCCTGAGTCTCTCTTTCCTTCCTCCTCGATCTTTAGTTGTCCACGGTCAATTCAGTGCTTCCATTGAGGGACAGTCCCCTCCGGGATGACCTGATTCACCTCCAGCCCAGGGAATGGAATCTAGAGGAATACGTGGGGCGGGTCTGGACAAGGAGCGGCAGGAATCACCACCCATCTCCAGCTGTGGCGCCCTGTGGAGGGGAAGGGGAAGCCTGGGGTTCAGAGAGAGCTCTTCCAGGAGAGGGGTGCCCAGCGGAGGTAAAGGTGATAGAGGGTTGTGGGGGGTCTCTAGTTGAATGTTTTGGCCCGTGGCTTTGGAACATGGCTGGCAGCTTCCAGCAGAAGTCACGCTCCCCATCCCCCAGGGGACATGGGACCTTTCTCCTGCTTCCTGGTCACTTTCAAAGAACTATTTGCGCAATCTGTGGGTCTGTGGATTCACGGGGCTTTCTGTGTGGGTGCTGCAGTTGCTTTTGTCTGCAGCAGCAGGACACATCTTTCCTCTTACTCAGCCCTTTATGGCCCATGGGGAACTCTGTGGCTCAGGGAGAGCTGAACTCCAGGGGTGTGACCTGGGACAGGTGGGCCTGAGGTGCCCAGCTCAGGGCAGCCACGTGGCTCATGGGCTGTAGTGAGCCAGCTCCCTGGGGGAAAAGGCTGTGGGCCATTAGGACCATCCTCCAGGACAGGTGACCTCTATGAGGTCACCTATGGTTGTGGCCGTGCAGGCCTCCTTCCAGCCCAGAGTGGCCCAGTAGAGCAAGGCAGACAGCGCCCTCCACCCCCGCAGCCCTCTTAAAAGGCCAGTACTCTTGGGGGTGGGGGGAGGGTTTAGAAAGCATTTGCCCACCTGCCTTTCTTTCCCCCAGCCCCCATCCGCTTTGAATGTAGAGATCTGTGGGCACTTTTCCTCTTGTGGTGGGGGGTGTGGAGGAGGTACCCCCACCCCTGGCATGGCCGCCTGGAATGCAGGGCTGTCACTGCTGTTCGGGTGATGACCTCGTTGGCAAGCTCCTCCTCTCCTCTTGTTCTGGGGGCAGGCGCTGTGCTTCTGTGAGGTGGTTTAGCTTTTGCTTTATAAGTGGCCAGCCGTGGCCACCAGGTCTCAGCACAAGAGCGCTTCCTTTGCACAGAATGAGCTTCGAGCTTTGTTCAGACTAAATGAATGTATCTGGGAGGGGTCGGGGGCACGAGTTGATTCCAGGCACATGCCTTTGCTGAGTGTGTGTGTGCTGGGAGAGTCAGAGTGGATGTAGAGCGCGGTTTTATTTTTGTACTGACATTGGTAAGAGACTGTATAGCATCTATTTATTTAGATGATTTATCTGGTAAATGAGGCAAAAAAAATTATTAAAAATACATTAAAGATGATTTAAAAAAAAAGAAAATTCCTGGGCATTTGGTCATTCCTTCTGGTGGTTGTCAAGCGCGTCCGTCCACCAACAGGCTTTGTGCGAGCAACAAGGCTGTTTATTTCACTTGGGTGCAAGTGGGCTGAGTCTGAAAAGAGTCAGCCAAGGGAGATAGGGGTGGGGCAGTTTTACAGGACTGGAGTAAGCAGTGGAAAGTTACAGTGAAAGGTGGTTAGCTATTGTCAGCAGGGGAGGGGGTCACAAGGTGCCTGGTGGGGAGATCATAATACTCATTGTCCGGAAGAAGGTCACCAGGTCGATCAGTTGGGGCAGGGCAGGAACAAGTCATAATGGAATGTCATAAGGTTGGTCAATCAGTTAAGACAGGAGCTGGCTGTTTCACTTCTTTTGTACTTTTGGGTTGCCCCAGACTTCTTGGCTCCTGCAGGCCATGTGGATGTATATGTGCAGGTCACAGGGGTTACAATGGCTGAGCTTCAACTCAGAGGCCAGACAGCGGTGTCCCCACTGTGCTGAAGAAAGAGCTCCAGCCCCTGGCAATGCCTGGGGTTTAGGTCCCAGGTCTGCTGGTCACTGGCTATGATCTTGGACAAGTCTTTCCCTTCGCGGAGACCCCAGATGGACAGAGAATTCACTGAGGTGATGGGAACAGGAAACTGCGGGGTGTCTCTGGGTGAGGCCATCGCCGTGGTCTGTAGTGTGTTGTCAGAGGCCTGGAAGTGCTTCTGGCACCTTTTATCTGCTTCCCCCCAAGAGTCCTTTATTCCAGAACCTTGGAGTGGTGAGCATCCCAGGTCTCTGCAACTGCAGGTTCTGGATCGCAGGACTGTCATGGGGCTAACGCTCACCTACTGTGTGTTCAGCCAAGCTCAGCACACACGTCTGAACGTTGAGACAGGTGGTCAGAGCCAAGGGCAAGTCCTGGGAGCACGTCTGCATTTCAGTGCATCACGGGCTGCAGGGCCGGAGCAGGCAGGGCTGATGGTGGGGAGAAGAGTTAACGAGTCTGTTGCAGCCATGCAGGTGGAGGGGGATGGTGGCTGCAACTGTGGACATGTCAGTGAAAGAGAAACAGATAGACTGGGGGTAGATTTAGGTGGTGGAAGCGTCAAGATGTGGCCACTGAATTGATGCAAGGGAGGGATCAAGAATATGCCTGGGACCTGGCACAGTGGCTCACGCCTATAATCCTAGCACTTTGGGAGGCTGAGGTGAGTGGATCACCTGAGGTCAGGAGTTTGAGACCAGCCTGACCTATATGGTGAAACCCTGTCTCTACTAAAATTACAAAAATTAGCCGGGCGTGGTGGTGGGTACCTATAATCCCAGCTACTCTGGAGGCTGAGGCAGGAGAATCTCCTGAACCCAAGAGGTGGAGGTTGCAGTGAGCCAAGATCGCCACTGCACTCCAGCCTGGAGACTCCATCTCGAAAAAAAAAAAAGGGAGGGGGAGATTTGGACACAAACACATGCTGTGAGATGACTGTGTGAAGATGGAGAAGATGCCATCCATAAGCCAGGAAGAGAGGCCTGCATCAGAGCCTTCTCTCCAAGCTCAGAAGGAACCAACCCTGCTGACCCTTGATCCTGGACTTCAGCCTCCACAACTGTGAAAGGATACATTTCTGTTGTTTAAGCTTCCTGGTCTGTGGGAGCTTATTACAGCAGCCATAGCAAGCTGATGCAGCATCCATGAGAGCAGAGTCTAAGGCGGGGACTTGGGTGCACGTAGTTTATTTGGGAGGGGGTTCTAGGAAGCAAGAGTGGAGACAGGGCTGGGGAGGAGGGAAAGCCAGGGTAAGGGCACATTATTGAGGTGGGTACTGTGGGAACAGGAGCTCGATTCCACCTGGACTTTCGGGGAAGGGTTCGAAACGCCTCCCGAAATTGTCCATCCAACTGGGGATAGGAACGTATAGCCACTCTCCCATCCTTCACATTCCATTGCTGAAGCTGCTCTGGAGTGTTGACTTCCTGCACTTCTCAGCTGGGTCCATGCAGAGGCCAAGGCACCCCCACCTGGCATCCAAATTACCCCACTAGGCAGAAAGTGAAGACTGGACCCTGGCCATGGCTAAAGACAGAGATGAGGATGGCAGGGTGAGAGCTGAACAAGCGGAAACACCTGGCAGAGGAAGGCGTGGCTGGGCTGGTTTCACTGAGTTCAGAGTGTGTGTGGGTTGGCAGTACAGGTGGCTCTAACACAGTGCCATACACCGGAACACAGACATTCATTTCTCACAGTTCTGGGGGTCGGGAAGTCCAAGACCACGCCCGGCTAATTTTTGTATTTTTAGTAGAGAGATGGTTTCACCATCTTGGCCAGACTGATCTTGAACTCCTGACCTCATGATCCACCCATCTCGGCCTCCCAAAGTTCTGGGATTACAGGCGTGAGCCACTGTGTCCAGCCTAAACTTCTTATTGTGAAAAAATTCAAACATGCAGAAGTAGAGGCAGCAATATAAAGACCCTCATGTGCCACTCACCTAGATGCCACCATCCTCAGTGCTACCCCACACTTGCTGGGATGCAGATGCTGGGGCCTGGGCACATAGTGGTAGATAAAGCCACAGGTGGGGGAAGGGTCAGAGGAGGAAGAAGGCGATGTGCCTGTGTTTGGTGGTGGGCAGATCTATGCATGCCTGCCCCCAAGACCAAGGGAGCCAAGAGACCAAAGACAGAGGCTGACAAATCCAGTTTCTGAGAAAGAAACATTTAATGGGGACTTAGGAACAGAGGCCATGTCTCCGACAGCCGAGAGATGGCAGATCCCTGCAGCCGCCCTCCAGAAAGTGTTCTTTATATAGCAGGCTTTTGGGGTGAAACGTGTAGCTGGTCACGTCTTCAGACTTTGTTGTCAAGACTCATGAGCACTGGGGAGGTTGGATAAGCATCTTTACAAGGGGTCATCTGTGTGATGGGCATTGTTTAAAGACCTTGCTGCAGGACACATTGTTATGCAGGGGTCAGACACCAGTCCTCATGGCAGTTACGCTTCAAGGTGGCATCACTCCTGCTGTTTTCCTATAGCACGCTCGTGTATGTGTGTGCGCACGCACGCACGCACATGTGTATGCTCACGGGTGGTAACACGAGGGCTGATTCTGCCTCCTCCTAGTTTCCTGCACTGGGGGTAGAGTCTGGCTCTAGTCGCTTGCTGGCAACTCCTTGGTGACTCTCTTTAGGAAGTGGAGCACTCAGGGCCGGGCGCAATGGCTCATGCCTGTAATCCCAGCACTTTGGGAGGCTGAGGCAGGCGGATCACCTGTGGTCAGGAGTTTGAGACCAGCCTGGCCAACTTGGGGAAACCCTGTCTCTACTAAAAATATAAAAATTAGACGGGCGTGGTGGCGTGTGCCTGTAATCCCAGCTACTCGGGAGGCTGAGGCAGGAGAATCACTTGAGCCCGTGAGGCAGAGCTTGCAGTGAGCCGAGATTTTGACACTGTATTCCAACCTGGGTAACAGAACGAGACTCCGTCTCAAAAACAAAAAATAAAATAAAATAAAATAAAATAAAATAAAATAAAATAAAATAAAAAGTGGGACACTCAGCGTGCTTTGTCTTTAGCTTTAAGCCTTAACCCAAATTCTGAATCCCCAAGAACATGTCATGGCTTTGTATGGTGGCTCAAGCCTGTAATCCCAGCGCTTTGGGAGGCCAAAGCAGGTGGATCACTTAAGGCCTGGAGTTGGAAAGCAGCCTGGGCAACATAGCGAGACCCTGTCTCTATGAAAAATGAGAAAAAATTAGCTGAGTGTGGTGGCATCTCTAGTCCCAGCTACATGGGAGGCTGAAGCAGGAGGATTGCCTGAGTCCAGGAGGTCATGACTGTAGTGAGCTATGATCATGCCATTGCACTCCAGCCTGGGTGACAGAGTGAGATCCTGTCTCAAAGGAAAAAATGAAAAACAAGAAAAGTCTCAGAATTGCCCTGGTACACGTGCTCAGTATAGCTCTCGTGTATGTTACCTGCATGCTGACGACGGCTCTCTGAGGTAGGTACTATTGTTGCACCTGTTTCTGTGAGTGGAGACAAGTGGTTAGAGAGGCTGCGGTTAGTTATTCAAGGCTACACAGCTAGGATGTAGCAGAGCAGAGATTTGAACCTGTATCTGGCACCAGACACCTCATGACTAATCTTTCTACAGCAGTTCTCAAACTTTTGGGTTGCTGAATCCATTTACATTCTTAAAAACTGTTAAGAACCCCAGAGAGCTTTTGTGTATGTGGGTTATAGCTATCAATATTTATCATATTAGAGGCCAGGTGCGGTGGCTCACGCCTGTAATCCCATCACTTTGGGAGGCCGAGGCAGGTGGATCACCTGAGGTCAAGAGTTTGAGA
Organism: Symphalangus syndactylus; assembly: GCF_028878055.3. Taxonomy (NCBI): domain Eukaryota; kingdom Metazoa; phylum Chordata; class Mammalia; order Primates; family Hylobatidae; genus Symphalangus; species Symphalangus syndactylus. The sequence continues at coordinate 20,647,092 of NC_072440.2, forward strand.
CCAGCCTGATCAACATGTCGAAACCCCATGTCTACTAAAAATACAAAAATTAGCCAGGCGTGGTGGCAGGTGCCTGTAATCCCAGCTACTTGAGAGGCTGAGCCAGGAGATTCACTTGAACCCAGGAGGCAGAGGTTGCAGTGAGCTGAGATCGCGCCACTGCACTCCAGCCTGGGCGACAAGATCGAGACTCTCTTAAAAAAAAAAAAAAAAGTAATGGCTTCATTATTTTTTAATGAATTAGATATTTTCAAATTTCATATATATATATATATATATTTTTTTTTTTTGGAGACAGCCTTGCTCTGTTGCCCAGGCTGGAGGCTGGAGTGTGGTGGCACGATCTCGACTGCAACCTCTGCCTCCTGGATTCAAGCCATTCTCCTGCCTCAGCCTCCTGAGTAGCTGGGAATACAGGTGCCCGCCACCACACCCAGCTAATTTTTGTGTTTTTAGTAGAGATGGGGTTTCGCCATGTTGGCCAGGCTGGTCTCAAATTCCCGACCTCAGGTGATCCACCTGAGCCTCCCAAAGTGCTGGGATTACAGACGTGAGCCACCGCACCGGGCCTGAAGCCATTACGTATTAACATAAGTAACACATTTTATGAAAAATATATTTTCCAAAACAAAAAGATTCAGTGAGGACAGTTGGTGTTGCTTTACTGCCCGCCGTGTCCCCCTCACCCCCCGTTGCCTCTTCTTTGTTTGGCTTAATAGGAAGGTGGATTCTCATATCTCCTGCTTTAAAACCTGTTGCAGTATTGCATGGCATGCAGCCTCTGGAAAATTCCGCCGTTCATTGTGAGAACATGAGAGTAGGAAGACAACATCTTAAACATGATGATGAGAACCTTGGACCTTACAGGCCCTGAAAAGGCTGGGCACACTTGGAAGCCACCGTCTTCTTCCCTGTAGCTCGCCTGGGCAGGTGGCCACAGCTAGCCACCTGAGGCCGGTCCGTGGTCCATTCCTGGAAGGCGTGGCTTCTGGCCGGTGCCCTGGTAGAGCTCATTGCCTGGAGATCCCCTGTCAACGCCCCGCTTCACCGTCCCCCACGCTTCACCGCCCCTCCGCTTCACTGCCCTCCCCCGCCCCCACCCCAACCCCTCCGCTCCCCCCCCCCCCACCCCGCCCATCCCCAGCCGCTTCACCGTTCAGTCCGGATGCCTCCTGGAAAGAAAAGCCATACAGCACGAAGGAAAGCAGGCACGGGAAAGTTCCTGTGAAGCTGGAGGGGAGAGGAGGGGGCGAGAGGGAAAAGCTGCAGAAAGAAAGAGGAAGGAATGAAGGCACGCGGGGGAAGGAGGGGATGGCCGGCGCTGGGGGCAGGGGAAGGCCTACGCCTCTTCCACTGTCCTGAGAGGGAGGAGGCACAGAGGAATCTGGCCCCAAGGGCCGGGTGCCATGAGAGGGAGAGGGAGAGGAAGAGCAGCACCCCAAGAAGGTGGAACGAGGGAGGGCGGCCGCCCGGCTGGCCTGGGGTGGGGCAGGTGCAGCCTTCCCGGCTCCCCAAATTGCCCAGCTGTCCTGAAAATAAATCCCATGGGAAAGCAGGGAAGAAGCTGCCCGACCCCCAGACCCCCAGGACCTCCCTGTCCTCCTCTTGACTGCACCTTTGGGCCCTGCCTTTTAGATGGAATCCGATGGGGTCTGATCCCCGCCTGCCCCTGCACACCCTGCCTCCTTCCTCCTCGTGCTCCTCCGCTGGCCTCCTCCAGTGGCTTCGGTGCTTTCTCACCTCACTGGGTCCGTTCTTATTAATTAATTATTTATTGAGGCAGAATATTACTGTGGTTGCCCCTGCTGGAGTGCAGTGGCACCATTTTCGCTCACTACGGCCTTGACCTCCTGGGCTCAGGTGATCCTCCCACCTCAGCCTCCCAAGTAGCTGGGACTACAGGTGCGCACCACCACGCTGGCTAGTTTTTTGTGTTTTTGGAAGAAATGGGGATTCACCATGTTGCCCAGGCTGGTCTCAAACTCCTGAGCTCAAGTGATCTGCCCGCTTCAGCCTCCCAAAGTGCTGAGATTACAGGTATGAGCCATCTCGCCTGGCCTCACTGGGTCCGTTCTGACTTTGGGAGGGTGTGGTGGGATTTGGGCCCCTGCCCGCCACAGACAGGAGGTGGGAATCTTTCAAGGAAGCCAAATGGCTGGGGGGATGCGGGGAGGTCTCCTCTGGAGAAGGAGGGCCAGGTTCCGGTTGATGGCCAGGTCAGGGCAGTCAGGCCATTGGTAGTGCAGGCCATTGTCCCTGCCTTGCTGGAGGGAGAGCGCTTTGCCAGAGAGGAAGAGACTACGCCTCTCACCTGTCCATTTGGGGGCTCGCTTTTCCCCTGCCTGATCATCCAGCTGACACTGTGCATGTCCTGTTCACCTGGGGTTGTAAGGTGAACAAATGCATGACCATCCTCAGAGGGCCTGCTTCTGTCTGGTTTTGGCCTCTGGCTTTGAGGCTTTAGTTACTTGCAGGCGATCTTAATTTTAAGTAATAAAACAGATTTTTTAATAGTTGCTTTATTCAAGATATTTTTATGTATGGAGAGGAATACTCATTAACATTGGTACTTCATTGCTCAATTTATTCAAGTAATATAACTCTGAAAATCAATTTTCCTTAAGCATTTAAACATTATTAATTTGATTAATTATAAATCTAGTATTATAAATGTAGACTGATTCTTTTGAACACTCCAGACATCTTAACTAGCAGGCCAGACACACACAAATACAGTATTTCAGACTGATCGAGATGGCGGGATCTGCGCAATCTAATGATAGATTCTTTACAGAGGTGCACAAACCAAGGAGATTTAAACGGAGACCTTTCATCATTAGGCTGAGTCTCTTTAAATCATGATAACAATGTTTATTTGTGGCATCTGGGGCTAAGCTTCTCTTTGCATAGGGTGCTATTGGGGTACCTGTCAGAGTGGAGGAAAATGATGTGCAGCCACTAGAGGGCCCCTAAAATTTATTCTTTATATTTATTTATTTATTTTTAATTTTTTACAAACTAGAGCTGCGGTCTCTCCATGTTGCCCAGGCTGGTCTCAGACTCCTGGCCTCAAGTGATCCTCCAACCTCTACCTCCCAAAGGGCTGGGATTACAGGCGCAAGCCACTGTGCCCAGCCTAAAATTGATTCTTCTTAGTTATTATTATTTTTGGTGGCAGAGCAGAAAAGCATTTCTAAGTATATAAATACCTCTGACTTGACTTTTTACATCATCCTACCTAAATGTGTTGTTGTTTTACTGACCACTAAGAATTTCTCTATATTACACACACACTCACACACACACAAGCTCTCTCTCTCACTTAAATGAACAAATGAAAATATATTGTGTATAATTTCTTTTTTTGAATGCAGTTTATTTCATTTTGACTTTTTTCTTTCTTCGTTTTTTTGTTTTTTTTTTTTTTTTGAGACGGAGTCTCGCTCTGTCGCCCAGGCTGGAGTGCAGTGGCACCATCTTGGCTCACTGCAACCTTCGTCTCCCGGGTTCAAGCAGTTCTCCTGCCTCAGTCTCCTGCGTAGCTGGGATTACAGGCGTGTGCCACCACACCCGGCTAATTTTTGTATTTTTAGTAGAGATAAGGTTTCACCATCTTGGCCAGACTGGTCTCAAACTCCTGACCTCCACCCGCCTCAGCCTCCCAAAGTGCTGGGATTACACGTGTGAGCCACCTTGCCCAGGCTTCTTTTTGGTTTACTCCTCCCTGCTCCCCCCATCCCTTGTTTCTTCTCTCCCACTTCACACGGCTCTTCAGATAACTCATGTAAATGATCTTGGAATACAAGAAATATCCTCCATGATCATAGAATTTCAAAGGAACATAGGTACTTGTGCATGAGCATATGTAGCTTTTTTCATTGTTTTATAAAAACAAGATCACGTGATGTATTAGGATTCTCTAGAGGGCCAGAACTAATAGGATCTATCCATCTATCTGTCGATCGATCGATCGATCTATCTATCTAATAGGATCTATCTATCATCTATCTATCTATCTATCTATCTATCTATCTATCTATCTATCATCTATCTATCTATCTATCTATCTATCTATCTATCTATCTATCATCTATCTAAAGGGGAGTTTATTAAGGAGTATTAACTCGCAGGATCACAAGGTCCCACAACAGGCAATCTGCAAGCTGAAGAGTAAGAAAGCCAGTCCAAGTCCCAAAGCTGAAGAACTTGGAGTCCGATGTTCGAGGGCAGGAAGCATCCAGCATGGGAGAAAGATGTAGGCTGGGAGGCTAAGCCAGTCTGGCCTTTTCACGTTTTTCTGCCTGCTTTATATTCTGGCCTCGCTGGCAGCTGATTAGATGGTGCCCACCCAGATTAAAGGTGGGTCTGCCTTTCCCAGCCCACTGACTCAAATGTTAATCTCCTTTGGCAGCACCCTCACAGACACACCCAGGATCAGTACTTTACATCCTTCAATCCAATCAAGTTGACTCAGTATTAACCATCACACATGATTATACACATCATTCTGTCCCTTTTCTCAATAATTTCTTGTAGAAATTTTGGCTGCATACTAGTCAATGGTGTGAATGTACCATAAATTACACATTCATCCACCAGTGGGAATTCACTTTATTTCCAATTTATTTACCCTGTAAACAGCATTACACTACTGATGACAAGCAGGCAACTGCGTTGGAGAGGGAGGTCATCATGGCTGCAAGGAAGGGACTGGACCCATACAATATACTACCCCTAAAGGCAGCTTCAGATACCAAAGAAGACCCTAATTTAGTCCTCTCTATCACCAACAAGAGAATAGTGGGCTGCATCTGTGTAGAGGACAACAGTACCATCACCTGCTTTGGGCTGCACAAAGGCGAGACCCAGCGATGCCCCAGCTATGGAACCCATTACAAGCTGGTGCCCCACCAGCTGATGTACTGAGCACCAGCACCAAGTTACTCAAAATGTGCTGAAAGTTTCTTCTTTCCAATAAAGACTAGCCATTGCATTGGCTCCTTCTCCCATTAAAAAAAAAAAAAAGAAAGACAGGGCTGGGCCCAGTGGCTCACGCCTGTAATCCCAGCACTTTGGGAGGGGGAGGTGAGTGGATCACCTGAGGTCAGGAGTTTGAGACCAGCCTGACCAACATGGAGAAACCCCGTCTCTACTAAAAGTACAAAATTAGCCGGGCTTACTGGCGAGTGCCTGTAATCCCAGATACTCAGGAGGCTGAGGCAGGAGAATCGCTTGAACCCAGGAGGTGGAGGTTGTGGTGAGCAGAGATCACACCATTGCACTTCAGCCTCTTCTCAAAAAAAAGAAAAAGAAACAAAGAAAGAAAAGAAAAAAGGCCAGGCATAGTGGCTTATGCCTGTAATCCCACATCTTTGGGAGGGTGAGGCAGGAGGATTGCTTGAGCCCAGGAGTTCAAGACCAGCCTGGACAACATAGTGAGACCCTATCTATTAAAAAAAAAAAGTCACATGCAGATTTTTTTTTTTTTGAGATGGAGTTGCCCAAGCTGGAGTGCAGTGGGATAATCTCGGCTCATTGCAACCTTGGCCTCCTGGGTTCAAGCGATTCTCCTGCCTCAGCCTCCCGAGTAGCTGGGATTACAGGCACACGCCACCACACCCGGCTAATTTTTGTATTTTTAGTAGAGATGGGGTATCGCCATGTTGACCAGGCTGGTCTGAAACTCCTGACCTCAAGCGATCCGCCTGCCTTGGCTTCCTAAAGTGTTAGGACTACAGGTGTGAGCCACCGTGCCTGGCCTGGTTGTCTATTTTTATCTTTTCCCATACAAACATTTCAGATTTTATGTAATCAAATAGATCTATATTTTCGTTGAAGGTCTCTGGATTCTCTCTTTTAATTATAAGGATTTTCCTAATTTCTGTTTTGTACATGTCTTCTGGATTTTTTTCTAAGATTTTAATTTTTTACATTGAAGCTTTGAGCCATCTGGGATTTATTTTTGCATGTAGTATGAAAAAGGACTCAATTTTCTTCCAGATGGATAGCCAGTTGTGCCAGCACCATTTATTAAGCAGTCCAGGGTGTCCACCGAAATTAAGGCTGTTGAGGCAGAAATAATTTGATAAAGGTTTATTGGAAGCCAAATGTGATGATCGACCCAGGAAGACACGCCAACAAGGTTGGGGGTATTTCAGAGTCTGTCACAAGGTTTTTTTTTTTTTTTTGAGACGGAGTCTCGCTCTGTCGCCCAGGCTGGAGTGCAGTGGCGCAATCTCGGCTCACTGCAAGCTCCGCCTCCCGGGTTCACGCCATTCTCCTGCCTCAGCTTCTCCCAGTAGCTGGGACTACAGGCGCCCGCCACCATGCCGGGCTAATTTTTTTTGTATTTTTAGTAGAGACGGGGTTTCACCGTGGTCTCGATCTCCTGACCTCGTGATCCACCCGCCTCGGCCTCCCAAAGTGCTGGGATTACAAGCGTGAGCCACCGTGCCCGGCCACAAGGCTTTTTTTAGGAAAGTTTAAAAGAAGGAAGGGGGAGCTGGGTGCAGTGGCTCATGCCTGTAATCCCAACAATTTGGGAGGCCGAGGTGGGTGGATCACCTGAGGTCAGGAGTTTGAGACCAACTTGACCAACATGGTGAAACCCCGTCGCTACTAAAAATACAAAAAAAAAAAAAAAAAAATTAGCCAGGCGTGGTGGCGTATGCCTGTAATCCCAGCTACTTGCAAGACTGAAGCAGGAGAATTGCTTGAACCCAGGAGATGGAGGTTGCAGTGAGCCCAGATTGTGCCACTGTACCACAGTCTGGGTGTCATGAGCAAAAATATATCTCAAAAAAACAAAACAACAACGACAAAAAACAATGGAGGGGGACTCCTGTCCTTAGAGGGTACAATACAGAGGTTACCATCATGGGGTACAGATGACATCATACAGGCTAAGAATGTCTACACACAAGACAATCAGTCGAACTTCAGACTTCAGCTCACCTTAAAAGAAATCAGTGTCCTATTTAGTGTCTGCAGGTTACACACTGATCAGTACATCAGTCATTTGAGAAATTTATGATAAGTTTCTTTAGTTGGAGATGGAATGTCACCATCGAGTCAAAAGACTGTTGCAGAACCTCAAAGGGTAGGTTTGAGTACCTGACACGCTGTAAGCCAAACACTGACACGTGGGCGCTTAGGAGCAGAGAAAGGTTTATTCAATTTGGCCACAGCCTGAGGATGGGAGAGCCAAACTCTCGAATCTGACCTTCCTTTTTAAGGTAGGTAGGGCAGGAGGTGAGATTCCCTCATGATCAAAGTTGTTTGCGTCCCTTCGCCAATCAAACTTCTGGACATCGCCAAGGAGGTCGCATGACCTCAGGATCTTCGTTCTTTAGAAGCAAAACAAGCTCATGAATCTGGCAGGCAGCCTCCAGGGGGCAGAATGTGAAGTTAATCAATTACTAGTGAATTGGTGAACACCCTCTATTTAAATGACCACATGTGGAGGAAGAAAAGAACAGAGAAGAAAATAAGTAACAAACATCTTATGGTTGTTACAGCATAGGCTGGGTTACAGCTCCCAAGGTGGATTACTTTGGAAGCCTGCTTACTGTTAAACGTGACTTGAAGGTTATCAACAGTTATTCATTCAATTACTCATGAATTTTCTGGGCAGCGGGTGGGGGATTCCCTGAACTGAGGACTCGTTCCCATTTCGGACCATATAGGGTAATGTATAGATGTTGCCATGGCATTTGTAAAACTGTCAAGGCACTCGTGGTAGCGGTAGCGTCTTTTAGCACAAGAATTAATTTTAATTAGCATATGATGAGCGGTGAGGATGATCAGAGGTTTTGGCAGGTTTGGTCCGGGCCTCTTGACCGCATCCTGTTTTATCAGGGGGTCCTTGTGATCTGTAACTTGTGAAACCAGCCCTGCCGAACTACCTCAATATGAAAATAGTCTTAACCTTTGAAAAGAAGCCTACAGTTCTAATTGATAGTCATATTTCCTGGTAATAATGTTGTAATCAACATCTTTGTCTATTCCTTAAGCACTTAAATACTTAAAAAAGGGGGCTGTGTCAACCCTGAAGAGGATCGTTGAGACTTTACTCATCTCCGTTTTGCATGATAAAAGAAAAATAAATCCTGTTATTCCAGCAAATTTATTTTTTAATTAAGAGATCAAGGCCGGGCATGATGGCTCACATCTATAATCCCAGCACTGTGGGAGGCCCAGGCAGGTAGATCACCTGAAGTCAGGAGTTCTAGACCAGCCTGGCCAACATAGTGAAACCCCGTTTCTACTAAAAATACAAAAATCAGCTGGGCGTGGTGGTGAGTGCGTGTAATCCCAGCTACTCGGGAGGCTGAGGCAGGAGAATCGCTTGAACCCGGGAGGCAGAGGTTGCAGTGAGCTGAGATCGCGCCACTGCACTCCAGCCTGGGTGACAGAGTGAGATTCTATCTCAAAAAATAAAAGAGAGAGAGATTAAAAGTCTTAGATTTGCCTGTCTATTCCTATGCCAATATCTGTCTGTCTATCTGTCAACGAAAAGAGTCAAACTCTGTAAAATATTTGAATAGATTTATTCTGAGCCAAATATGAGTAAGCATGGCCCATGACACAGCCTTCAGGAGGTCCTGAGAACGTGTGCCCAAGGTGGTTGGGGTGCAACTTGGTTTTATATATATATTTAAGGAGGCATGAGACATCAATCAAATACATTTGAGAAATACATTGGTTTGGTCCAGAAAGGCAGGACAATTCGAAGTCAGGGGGCTTCCAGGCTATAGGTAAATTTAAACATTTTCTGCTTGACAATTGGTTTAGTTTGTCTAAAGACCTGGGATCAATAGAAAGAAAATGTTGAGGTTAAGATAAAAGATTGTGGCTGGGCACAGTGGCTCACACCTGTAATCCCAGCACTTTGGGAGGCCGAGGCGGGTGGATTACCTGAGGTCAGGAGTTCGAGACCATCCTGACCAACATGGTGAAACCCCCGTCTCTACTAAAAATATAAAAATCAGCCAGGTGCAGTGGCGCGCCTGTAATCCCAGCTACTCGGGAGGCTGAGACAGGAGAATCTCTCAAACCCAGGAGGCAGAGGTTGCAGTGAGCAGAGGTCCACTGCACTCTAGCCTGGGCGACAAAACAAGATTGCGTCTCAAAAATAAATTAAAATAAAATAATAAAATAAATAAAATAAAATAAAATAAAAAAGATTGTGGAGACCAAGTCTCTTTTGAAGTCTCATAGTGGCTGCCCTTAGAGACAAGAGAGGACAAATGTTTCCTATCAGACCTTTAAAAGGTGCTAGACTCTCAGTTACCACCAGTAACACTCTAGTCTGGATGACAGCAAGTCTCCTTCTAAAAAAAACAAAAAACAGAAAACAAAAAACCACCTCTGATCCCCAGGTTTTCAGTGAGACTGATTTGAGTAATAATAAAATTCCAGTCTCCTGAACAGCCTGCTCTGCGTGAATTACTCTTTCTCTATTGCAATTGCTGTGTCTTGATATAAATCAGCTCTGTCTAGGCAGTGGGCAAAGTGAACCCCTTCAGCGATCATATTGGAAAGTAAGTCATGAAACAGAGGGTTAAATAAAACTCACTCATCTGATGAGAATTTATAGTTTATAGGGCATTACTCCCCAGACCCCTTAGATAGGAATTTGGGCAAGATTTAAAAAAAAAGCAGAGCTTAGTCCTCAGATCTACCTATCTATCTATCCATCCATCCATTCATCTATCCATCCATCTATCCATTATCATCTATCTGCTTCTGAGACCTGAAAGGCTAGTAAAGGTAATCAAAATATCCTTCTTTGATATATTTTGAGATGGCTGCTCCTGAAAACAGAAGCAGCCCTGCAAAACGGTCTTCTATTATTATTATTATTTTGAGACTGAGTTTCATTCTGTCCTCCAGGCTGGAATGCAGTGGCATGATACCTGCTCATTGCAACCTCCGCCTTCTGGATTCAAGCGATTCTCCTGCCTCAGCTTCCTGAGTAGCTGGGATTACAGGCACATACCACCACACCCAGCTAATTTTTTTTTTTTTCTATTTTTAGTAGAGATGGGGTTTCGCCATGTTGACCAGGCTGGTCTTGAACTCCTAACCCCAGGTGATCCGCCCACCTCGGCCTCTCAAAGTGCTGGGATTACAGATAGGCTTGAGCCACTGTGCCCGGCAAAAGCGGTCTTTTGTGGGGGAGATTTGCATCTGTAGAAAATCTGCATTGCTGCAGCCTGGTTTTCTCCGAGGCCCTCCCTTGTCCAGATCTAGGAAAAAGGAACTGAGAGTCTGACACCCTAAAACTCCGAAAGAAACATTTACCATCTTTTTTCTCCGAGGACTGCTACCTGTGAGGTTTCATTTACATAACAAGACCACCTTTGCCAGTCAGACCTCCTCTTCTCTCTTTCCCATAACCTGTTTTGCCAGGATCCAAACCCCAAATCTTTCTGTCACCTCAAGATGGTATATGAGCTGCTACAGCTCTTTGTGGGGTTGGAGTGCTCCCTCTGTCATTCTCCCTCATGGACATGTTAATAAATTAGTATACCTTTTCTCCTATTCATCTGCTTTGTGTAGACTAAGCTCTGGTTTTTTCAGCTTGCACAAATTCCTATCTAAGGCGTCAGAAGAGTCATGCCCTATGGTTATAACCGAGCGAGTTAGAGAAAACGCTACACTTTGAGACGAATTAAGGGTCCTTTATTTAAGCCGGCGGCCAAAGAGACGGCTAACACTCAAAATTCTCTTGGCCCCAAGGAAGGCTCTTGATTTACTTTTTTACCTTGGTTTAGGAAGGGGAGGGGAGCTCAAATGCAATAATTCTACAGAAGTAAAAACATGCAAGAATCAAAAAACAAATGGTTACAGAGAAATAAACAATTTAAAAGACAAATGGTTACAAAAAAAGCAACAGAACCAGGTGCGGGGCTCTAAATCCTTCCTAAGAGTTAGATATGGATGCTCCGCTGGACACAGACTCAAGGCTTTATGTTGTTACCTTTTTGAGCAAAATCCTGGGACCTTCATACATTGTTTGTTCTAGTACCTTATCAGTTAATTGGGCTCCTTTGAAATGCTAAGGATCTGCTTACACAGGTTAACTCCTTGAGGAAGTAAGGGGCCCTTAATATCTTGTAAATCAAGGGGCCAGATGGAGTTCGTCCGGCTTTCCCAGCTAAGGGAGAGTCTATTCATAAGGGAAACAGGGCTAGGTAATTAAGGAGACGAAAAGGGAAAATTTAAAAATAGGGTTAGTAAAAAACAAGGTTAGGCATTACACTACAAACCCTAAATTCCGGAAGTGCTGGGAGGTGCTTGGAATATAGGTGTGAGCCACTACATCTGGCTTCTTAACCATTTTTAAGTGTACAGTACACTGGGTTTTATTTATGTATTTATTTTTGAATATAGGGTCTCACTGTGTCATGCAGTGGTGCGATCTCGGCTCAATGCAACCTCCACCTCCTAGGTCCAGCGATCCTTCCACTTCAGCCTCCCATGTAGCTCGGATGACAGGCATGCGCCACCATGCCCGGCTAATTTTTTTTTTTTTGTATTTTTGGTAGAGACAAGTTTCACCATGTTGCCCAGGCTTGTCTTGAACTCCTGAGCTCAAGCAATTCGCCCTCCTCAGGGAGGCTGGGATTACAGGCATGAGCCACCTCATCTGGCCCAGTGTTGTTAACTATACTTACGTTGTTTGCTGACAGATCTCTGGAGCTTTTTCATCTTGCGAAACTGAAACTCTATACTCATTGAATGACAACTCTCAGTTTCCCCCTCCCCTAGCCCCTGACAGCCCTCGTTCTACATTCTGTTTCCTTGAGTATGACTGTTGTAGGTATCTCAAGGAGGTGGGATCATCCAGTATTAGTCTTTTTGTGACTGGCTTATTTCACTTGGTATAGTGTGCTCCAGGTTTACCTATTTTGTAGTGCATGACAGAATCTCCTTTTTCAAGGCTGAATAATATTCTACTGTGTGTATATACCACCTACTTTGTAGCATATGACAGAAACTCCTAATATTCTACTGTTTGTATATACCACATTTTCTTTTTTAAAAATACTTTATTTGGCCGGGCACGGTGGCTCATGCCTGTAATCCCAGCACTTTGAGAGGACGAGGCGGGCAGATCACGAGGTCAGGAGATTGAGACTATCCTGGCTAACATGGTGAAACCCCGTCTCTACTAAAAATACAAAAAATTAGCCAGGTGTGGTGGCAAATGCCTGTAGTCCAAGCTACTCTGGAGGCCGAAGCAGGAGAATCACTTGAACCCAGGAGGCGTAGGTTGCAGTGAGCCGAGATCATGCCGCTGCACTCCAGCCTGGGCGACAAAGCGAGACTCCATCTCAAAACAACAACAACAAAAACAAAACAAAAAACACTTTATTTTTTAAACTTTTATTATAGGTACAGGAGTATATTTTTAAACTTTTATTATAAACTTATAGGTATGACAGAATCTCCTTTTTCAAGGCTGAATAATATTCTACTGTGTGTACATACCACCTATTTTGTAGCATATGACAGAATCTCCTAATATTCTACTGTTCGTATATACTGCATTTTCTTTTCAAAAATATTTTTTAAACTTTGATTATAGGTACAGGGGGATGATGAATGGTTTGTTACATGGGTGATGAGGACTACACTGTGATTTTTTCATTTTGCTCAAATTCCTATCTAAGGGATCTGAGGGATCATGCCTTACAAATCATAAATTCTCCCTGGATGGGTTTTGTTTAACCCTACATATCGTGACTTACTTTTCAACCTGACTCTGGCATAGCATTACGAGACAAGGAAGAAAATAAAAATATTTTATCTTAGAACACGTTTCTTTGCCATATCTTGAAATGGCCCTGCAAAGCTGTCCTTTGTGGGGGAAAATTTGCAACTGTAAAGAATCTCTATTAATGTAGCTAGATCTTTTTCTTCCAGGCCCTCCCAATCCTAAACAGATTAACTAGGATTCTAGCACCTTTAAAAAATCTGAATAGGGGCCGGGCGCGGTGGCTCATGCTTGTAATCCCAGCACTTTGGGAGGCCAAGGCGGGCGGATCACGAGGTCAGGAGATCGAGACCACGGTGAAACCCCATCTCTACTAAAAATACAAAAAATTAGCCGGGCGTGGTGGCGGGCGCCTGTAGTCCCAGCTACTCCGAGAGGCTGAGGCAGGAGAATGGCGTGAACCCAGGAGGCGGAGCTTGCAGTGAGGCGAGATCGCGCCACTGCACTCCAGCCTGGGTGACAGAGCGAGACTCCGTCTCAAAAAAAAAAAGAAAAAAAAAATCTGAATAGGGCCGGGCGGAGTGGCTCACGCCTGTAATCCCAGCACTTTGGAAGGCCGAGGTGGGTGGATCACGAGGTCAGGAGTTTGAGACCAGCTTGGCCCACATAGAGAAACCCCGTCTCTACTAAAAATACAAGAAATTAGCCGGGCATGGTGGCGGGCGTCTATAATCCCAGTTACTCGGAAGGCTGAGGCAGGAGAATTGCTTGTACTCAGGAGGCGGGGGTTGCAGTGAGCCGAGATCATGCCATTGCACTCCAGCCTGGCGACAGTGCGAGACTCCATCTCAAAAAAAAATCTGAATAGGAAACATTTGTCATCTATTGTCTCTAAAGGCAGCCACTATAAGACTTCAAAAGAACCTTGGTCTCTGCAATCTTTTTTTTTTTTTTTTCTGGACTGGGGGATTACAGGCACCTACCGTCACACCTGGCTAATTTTTGTATTTTTAATAGAGATGGGATTTCACTATGTTGGCCAGGCTGGTCTCAAACACCTGACCTCAGGTGATCCACCTGCCTCAGCCTCCCAAAGTGCTGGGATTACAGGCACGAGCCACTGTGCCTGGCTGGTCTCCACAATATTTTAACCTGAACATGTCTTTTCTATGATCCCAGTGATCCCAGGTCTTTAGACAGCTCAGCTGTTGTAACCAAGCGAGTTATAGAGAAACGCCACACTTTGAGACAAATTAAGGAGTCCTTTAATAGCCGGCAACCGAGAGGCAGCTAACGCTCAAAATTCTCTCGGCCCCGAGGAAGCGGCTAGTTTTGTTTTTATACCGTGGTCTAAATAGGGGAGGGGGAAGTTTAGCTGAGGCAGTTTTTACAGAAGCAGAACTGGCAAAAAGTTAAAAAAATTAATTGGTTACAAATGTGGTTACAAAAAATAAACAGTTCCAGGTGCAGGGGCTTAAACTATCACAAAGAGATAAATACAGGGGTTTGGGGTGCCATCCACCATGCACATCCCCAGGAGCTGCTAGTGCAGCTTGCCTCGCTATCTTATCTGTAGGTGCATTCCTGGACGTGCTGTGAGTCAGTTTACACTAGTTATGCCTTAAGGGAGGCTGCAAGTGAAGAAACTAAAATGGAGTCTGTCCGGCTCTCTTTCTGCTAGGAGAGAGTTACTCAGGTTAAACAAGGTAGGGTATCCCAGGCAAATTGTCAACCAGTGTTGCAGGAATCAAAGGACCAAAGAGACCAAATGGGTGAAACAGGAGGATTTTATTAAGGTGTGCACCGACTCAGCAGATTTGCATCCAAAAGGCTGAGCCCTGAACAAAGACAGGGCTTGACTTTTATACATACAACTGAGGGGGTTGGCCATCTAGTTGCATGAAGCTTACAAGGCAGGCAAGCGGACTTACAGAGGCAGAACAAAGGCAGTTAATCATACAGTGACAGGTTTTGCAACTTGAGGAAAAAAACAGGAACTTATCAAACTAAGGCAGGATTTACCGCTGGTACATGTCTTACCTGAGCATGTCTGATGACCTTGTTATGTTACACAGAGGAGAAACAGGGACTTTGTAAAGTAACCTTGAGTTTCACTAAGGAAGGGTTACTAAGAGGGGAGTGGGGAGGCGGGATAGGAGAAAAACCTGTTTTCTCATCCTGGCCCATAACTGGGAGGGGAGGGGGCTCTGGAGCACATCCTTTGAGGGCTCTGGTTTTGCAGATAGTTATCAAATCGTTGCCAGAGCTCTGCTGCCTATCACCAGGTCTTGGAGTGGGACAGCCTAGCAAGAGAAAACTTGTTTTTCTCTTTTAAACCCTGCTTCACCAGAAAATGTTTAAATTTATCATAGCCTGGAAGCCCTCCTACCTTTGAGTTGTCCCACCTTTCCGGACCAATCCAATGTATTTCTTTTTTTTTTTTTTTTTTTTTTTGAGACGCAGTCTCGCTCTGTTGCCCAGGCTGGAGTGCAGTGGCACGATCTCGGCTCACTGCAAGCTCCGCCTCCCGGGTTCACGCCATTCTTCTCCTGCCTCAGCCTCCCAAGTAGCTGAGACTACAGGCACCTGCCACGATGCCTGGCTAATTTTTTATACTGTTAGTAGAGACGGGGTTTCACTGTGTTAGCTGGGATCGTCTCGATCTCCTGACCTTGTGATCCACCTGCTTCCGCCCTCCAGAGTGCTGGGATTACAGGCGTGAGCCACCGCGCCCGGCCCAGTGTATTTCTTAAATGTATTTGATTGATGTCTCATTCCTTCCCGAAATGCATAAAACCAATCTGCGCCCTGACCACTTTGGGCACATGTTCTCAGGACCTTCTGAGGGCTGTGTCATGGTCCATGGTCACTCATATTATGCTCAGAATAAATCTCTTCAAATATTTTACAGAGTTTTGCTCTTTTTATTGACAATGAACTTGTGATATGGGGGTTTTTGTACACATTAATTCATCACCCAGGTATTAAGCTCGGTACTGATAAAAGAAAAACTTCAGCTGAATTAAATTTAAAAGAGTTTTTTAATTTTAATTTTTGTTTTTTTTAGAGACTGAGTCTCACTCCATCCCCCATGCTGGAGTGCAATGGGTCAATCTCGGTTCACTGCAACCTCCACCTTCTGGGTTCAAGAGATTCTCCTGCCTCAGCCTCCCTAGTAGCTGGGATTACAGGCGCCTGCCACCACACCCTGCCAATTTTTGTATTTTTAGTGGAGATGGGGTTTCGCCACGTTGGCCATGCTGGTCTGGAGCTCCTGACCTCAGGTGATCTGCCCACCTCGGCCTCCTGAAGTGCTGGGATTACAGGCGCCTGGCCCAAATTTAAAGGAGTTTAATTGGACAATGAACAATTTGCGAATCGGTCAGCCCACAGAATCACAGCAGTGCAGCTACGTGGTGGAAAAAGATTTATAGACAAAAAAGGGGAAATGACATACAGAAATCGGCAGCGAGGTACAGAAACAGATGGATTGCTTACAGCTTAGCGTTTACTTTATTTGCACACAGTTTGAACACAGCAGTCTATGAGTGATTGAAGCATGGCTGCTAGGATTGGCCCAGCCTCCGTTATTGTTACAGGTGCATACTCCTAAATGAGTTTTTAAATTTTGTCTGACTATTAAGCTAGGTTACAGTTCATCCACAAGGACTCAAATATAGAAGTATGGAGTCCTTCTCAGGCCATATTTAGTTTACTATAACAATCCCCCTCCTCTTTTTTTTTTTTCCAGATGGAGTCTCACTCCGTTGCCCAGGCTGGAATGTAGTGGTGTGATCTCAGCTCACTGCAACCTCCGCCTCCTGGGTTCAAGTGAGTCTCCTGCCTCAGCCTCCTGAGTAGCTGGGACTACAGGTGCGTGCCACCACGCCCAGCTAACTTTTTGTATTTTTAGTAGAAAAGGGGTTTCACCGTGTTAGTCAGGATGGTCTCGATCTCCTGACTTCATGATCCACCCGCCTCAGCCTCCCAAAGTGCTGGGATTACAGGTGTAAGGCACCACGCCTGGCCAATTTCCCCCTTTTGATAATTTTCTCAATTTGAGAGATTGACGAAAACATTAGTCATTGATGTCACTATTACCATCATAAATGTACTTATTTGGTCTTGAAACCCACTGGGAAACAGTAAAACAGTAGGTTTTGTGAGGAAGGAACAAGGACTGAGTAGAGGGTACCCCTTTATGCTGGGATGTTCTGTTTACAGGAGAAAAACAAAACCTGGTGTGTTCTAGGATCTATGTTTCCTTAAAGTCTTAGTTTGATTATGTCACATTTAGCACGAGTGACTCCATTTTGTTTGGTTTGGTCTGTTGAGGCCTAGTGTATGAGCTCAGTCCAAAATAATGGCCTTCCTTAATTTTGTTTTAAAAATTCCCCCTTTTTGGCCAGGTGACCAAAACTTAGGGACTTATCGCCACTCTGTTATCATTTTGGGTTGTGGGTCTCAGCATGTCATTCATAGGTCATGGTGACCTCATGGTCACACATTTCTTTTAGCTTTTGTCATTCCAGTTGAAGAGAGACCATTTGATGTTTTAGAGCTGGCTGTGTACAAACATTAAAAACCTTTGAGAGAATACAGCACATCAAGGAGACTATTACGACTATCGGGAGGATAATACCAAGAATTTGGAGTACCCAGGGTCCCCATACACCAAACCTTAAAATTAAATAGAGAATGAGCTGGATGAAGAGTCTACTGTTCATCTCGACTAAGTAGTCTTTTCATTAATCCCCTACAATTGAATTTGTATTTGATGTATTTCTCCACAGGCCACAAGTGTCAACAGCTGCCCAGGTACTTTTCTGTTTCGTGAATTCTATTATTCAGCATAACTTTGACGAGAGAATTTAAAGTCTGTTGTATAATGATACCCTTTAAAGTAGACTCTGCTGGCTGGGCACGGTGACTTATGCCTGTAATTCCAGCACTTTGGGAGGCCAAGGCGGGAGGATCACTTGAGGTCGGGAGTTTGAGAACAGCCTGGCCAACACGGTGAAACCCTGTCTCTACTAAAAATACAAATACTAGCTGGGCATGGTGGCACATGCCTGTAATCCTAGCTACTGGGGAGGCTGAGGCAGGAGAATCGCTTGAACCCAGGAGGCGGAGGTTCTAGTGAGCCAAGGTCACGCCACTGCACTCCAGCCTGGGCAACGGAGCGAGACTCCGTCTTAAACAAAAAAAGGGTCAGCTGTGGTGGCTCACGCTGTAATCCCAGCACTTTGGGAGGCCGAGGCGGGCGGATCACTTGAGGTCAGGAGTTTGAGACCAGCCTGGCCAACAAGGTGAAACCCCATCTCTACTAAAAATACAGAAATTAGCTGGGCATGGTGGTGGGTGCCTGTAATCCCAGCTACATGGGAGGCTGAGGCAGGAGAATTGCTTGAATCCAGGAGGCGGAGGTTGCAGTGAGCCGAGATCGTGCCACTGCACTGCAGCCTGGGTGACAGAGGGAGACTCTATTCCTGCCCCCCCCCAAAAAAAGTAGAATCTGCTATAGAGCCTATTGTGAGGGATACATCTTAATTATTGCCACTTTTATTCTAAACCATGAAAAAAGGACCTAACATATGATGTCCTTCTAGAAGAGTAAAGGCAGTGTTTTCTTTTTTTCTTTCTTTTTTTTTTTTTTTTTTTTTTTTTTTTTTTTTTTTTTTTTTTTTTTTTTTTTGTGAGACAGAGTCTCGCTCTGTCGCCCAGGCTGGAGTGCAGTGGCATGATCTCCACTCACTGCAAGCTCCACCTCCCGGGTTCACGCCATTCTCTTGCCTCAGCCTCCCAAGTAGCTGGGACTACAGGCGCCCACCACCATACCTGGCTAATTTTTTGTATTTTTTGTAGAGACGGGGTTTCACCGTGTTAGCCAGGATGGTTTTGATCTCCTGACCTTTTGATCCGCCCGCCTCAGCCTCCCAAAGCGTTGGGATTACAGGCGTGAGCCACCGTGCCCAGCCGGCAGTGTTTTCTTTAACTCATGTTGTGGGTTAAGAGACGTGAATGAATATTCTGTGTCTGACTTATTATGAGGCAACATATGTACCATTAAAGTTTTGCACCTACACTGGGCCTTTATCTTTTATCTATTAAAGTATAAGGTTATTCATATATAAGGCTGGCTGCAAACTCCTTTACAAATAAAAGTATACCCCATAAGTGCACATAATAGACCCCTTTTCCACTTCTATTGTTCATAGAGTCATAAATAAGAAAAAATATTCAAAGATAAGAGTCTCATGATAATACAAAAATCTTTTTTTTTTTTTTTGAGATGGAGTCTCACTCTATTGCCCAAGCTGGAGTGTGGTGGCTCGATCTCGGCTCACTGCAACCTCTGCCTCCCAGACTCAAGCAATTCTCCTGCCTCAGCCTTCTGAGTAGCTGGGATTACAGGCTTGCACCACCACCATGCCCGTCTAATTTTTTATATTTTTAGTAGAGAAGAGGTTTCACCATGTTGGCCAGGCTGGTCTCGAACTCCTGACCTCAAGTGATCCTCCCACCTCAGCCTCCCAAAGTGTTGGGATTACAGGTTTGAGCCCCCTGCCCTGCCTAGAGAAGTCTTGATCCGTGATCTTGGGAAAAGCTGTTCACATTAAGGATGCCATCTTCTTCTGGGGAGAGACGTCTCTGGTTAGTTTTACTTTAAGGGTTCTGGTGGGTGAACAGTTCCAAGAATGTGGAGGGACGCTTCTCAGTTGTGAGGTTATGAACCCAAATTTCAAGGTTCCAAAGCTTTGCTGCAATGTGGATGGCAAGGACAGTCTTCCTCTGATGTTCGGAAGATCCATTCTTCGGGTTCTGGATTGTGAAGGGGTTGTCCTCAGTGAATCACACAAAGCTTTCTTTATCTGGAGAAAATACACTGTAGCATAATAATCTACTGTTACAACATTAGCCCTCTTGCATATATAAAAAGCTTTTATACAACCAAAAAACAGGCATTGAAAATGACAATCGAATGAAATCCCTTTATAAATGTTTAAATGGCCCATCAGGCATCCAAATGTACCTGAAGCTTTGATTGTCTTCCCAAGAATATGCAACCAAACATTGGTTTTAAACTATTTCCTTGGCCGGTCGTGGTGGCTCATGCCAGTAATCCTAGCACGTTGGGAGGCCTAGGCAGGTGGATCACCTGAGGTCAGGAGTTCAAGATCAGCCTGGGCAACATGGTGAAACCCTGTCTCTACTAAAAATACAAAAATTAGCTGAGCGTGATGGCAGGCACCTGTAATCCCAGCTACTCGGGAGGCTGAGGCAGGAGAATCGCTTGAACCCGGGAGGTGGAGGTTGCAGTGAGCTGAGATTGTTCCATTGCACTCCAGCCTGGGCCACAAGAGTGAAACTCCATCTCAAAAATAAATAAATAAATAAATAAAAATAAACTATTTCCTCAATGTGTAAGTCCACATATTCAGTTTGGATTATTTCATCTTTTCCATGACGACTCATGGAATACAGAACCTTTAATAACAGAAGCTTTAAGGACTCAGGAAGGACAAGGCGGCCGTCCTGGTTCTCCATGAGTCCATGCTTAACACTGGACTTATGTGCTCTTGAATACTAGCTGCTTCTCCAATTTAGGTGCATAGCAGTGACAACTAATGGGTTATCGTAGGTAATTTGATTTAGACCATAAAGTTCATTCAAATTGTATATCTAAACAATTTTAATATTGGCCAATTTAGCATGATAATCTGGCAAAGTTTTTTGGTATTTCGTTAATTTTTGTTTTACTTGTGTTAGCAGTTTTATAAACCAGTCAGTTGTTTTCTTTCTTATTGACGCAACAGGAATTCTTACCCAGTCCAATACTTGGGGATTGTGGAATTCATGGGAAATTCTTACCTATGATATGATCTTTCAAAACTTATTTATTTTTACATGATATGATTTTAAAGTTACTAGCAACCTGTATTCAAGGGTGCTTTTCAGAGTCCTTTCTATCCTTTTATGAACCTTTTAAAAGATACCATATTCTAGGATTTTGCATGCTCGTGAAGTTTTCAGAAACTGTGTCAGCCTTAAGCAATTAACTGTGGAAATGACTTTAAATAATTATAATTTTTATTTATTTTATTTTATTTTGAGATGGAGTCTCGCTCTGTCACCCAGGCTGGAGTGCAGTGGCGTGATCTCAGCTGACTGCAACCTCTGCCTCCCAGGTTCAAGCAATTCTCCTGCCTCAGCCTCCTGAGAAGCTGGGGTTACAGGTGTCCACCACCACACCTGGCTAATTTTTTTTGCATTTTTAGTAGAGTGGGGTTTCACCATGTTGGCCATGCTGGTCTCGAACTCCTGACCTTGTGATCTGCCCACCTCGGCCTCCCAAAGTGCTGGGATTACAGGCGTGAGCCACTGCACCTGGCTGTTTTTTGCTTTTTTCAATCAATTTTATGGGCACCTCTGCTCCATAGAGTTTGACCTTATTTATTTGAACACAGATACTGAGAAGGGACAGAGGTTACCTGGACTACAAAATAATGCAGTGATTCTAGACTCAACAGGGAATCCTTCAATAGAGCGTTGTTGTTGTTGTTTGTTTTTTATTTTTATTTTTTTGGTGCTGTAGAATAAAATCCTTTGTACTTTTTTTTTTTTTTTTGAGACGGAGTTTTGCTCTTGTTACCCAGGCTGGAGTGCAATGGCGCTATCTCAGCTCACTGCAACATCCACCTCCCAGGTTCAACGATTCTCCTGCCTCAGCCTCCCGAGTAGCTGGGATTACAGGCATGTGCCACCACGCCAGACTAATTTTGTATTTTTAGCAGAGATGAGATTTCTCCACGTTGGTCAGGCTGGTCTCAAACTCCCAACCTCAGGTGGTCCACCCGCCTTGGCTTCCCAAAATGCTGGTATTACAGCATTTTGGTGAGCCACCGTGCCTGGCCTTTTTTCTTATTTTTTTTTTGCGATAGAGTCTCATTCTCTTGCCCAGGCTGGAGTGCAGTAGCGTGATCTCGGCTCACTGCAACCCCCACCTCCTAGGTTCAAGTGATTTTCCTGCCTCAGCCTCCCAAGTAGCTGGGATTACACGCGCATGCCACCATGCCTGGCTATTTTTTGTATTTTTAATAGAGACAGGTTTTCGCGATGTTGGTCAGGCTGGTCTCAAACTCCTGACCTCTGGTGACCCACTCACCTCGGCCTCTCAAAGTGCTGGGATTATAGGCATGAGCCACCGCGCCTGGCCTTAACTCAGTATCTTAGTCCATATGTCCTATAACAAAATACCACAGGCTGGGTGATTCATAAACAATATAAATTTATTGGCTGAGCATCTCAGCCTCCCAAAGTGCTAGGATTACAGGCGTCAGCCACCGTACCCGGCTGGATTTATAGACTTTAAAATTATCTTTATTTTTCCAATTATAAAATTATTCACCCACTTAGAACAGAAAGCATTATGGAAAAAGGAGGAAAAAAAGGTCTTCTGTACTTGGATGGGGCCAGGTTTGGGGCAAGGAACCGGCACTGTGGAGCTTGGTGCTTGCTCACAGGACCAGCAGGCTATGAGGCAACTGACATGCCCCAGGGAAAGTCATCTTGAGTTGCCTCTTGACAATGAGGGGATACGGGTCCAAGCTGCAAACTTCTTAAGCCATTCTCTAAAACATCCACACTCCGGGACTGCTGAGAGAGAAAGAGAGAAATTAGGAGGTACCAACTGGTGAGACACCACAGGGAGGAAGGGAGGGAGAGGTGAGGATGAGATCATTAGGAAGAGAAACGAACTGGCACCAGAAGGGCCAAGAAAGGGCCTGGAGAAAAACAGGGAGGTGACAAGAGCATCTTCAAAAAGGGAGATTGTCTGTTTACTCTGTTGATAGTTTCTTTTGCTGTGCAGGAGCTCCATTTAATTAGATCCCAATTGTCAACTTCTGTTTTGGTTGCATTTGCTTTTCAGAATTTAATCATAAATTCTTTGCATAGACCAGTGTCCAGTAGAGTATTTCATATTTCCCAGGTTTTCTTCTAAGATTTTCATAGTTTGAGGTCTTACATTTAAGTCTTTAATTCATCTTGGGTTATTATTCTTTTTTAAGCAAAGCCTCACTCTGTCGCCCAGGCTGGAGTGCAGTGGCACGATCTCAGCTCACTACAGCCTTCACCCCCCTGAACTCATGCAATCTCGCATTCACCCTCGCGAATGGCTGGGACCACGGACACATGCCACCATGCCTGGCTGATTTTTGTATTTTTTGTAGAGATAGGGATTTGCCATGTTGCCCAGGCTGGTGTTGAACTCCTGGGCTCAAGCGATCCACCCGCCTTGGCCTCCTGAAGTGCTGGGATTACAGGCCTGAGTCATCATGCCCAGCACATCTTGAGTTAATTTTTTTTTTTTTCGGGACAGAGTCTTGCTCTGTTGCCCAGGCTGGAGTGCAGTGGCATGATCTTGGCTCACTGCAACTTCCCACCTCCCGGGTTCAAGCAATTCTCACGCCTCAGCCTCCTGAGTAGCTGGGATTATAGGTGCAGAGATGGGGTTTCACCATGTTGGCCAGGCTAGTCTCGAACTCCTGACCTCTTGATACGCCTGCCTTGGCCTCCCAGTGCTGGGACTACAGGCGTGAGCCACTGCACCTGGCCGAGTCAATTTTTGTATATGGTGAGAGGTACACATGGACATAAAGATGGAAATAATAGACACTGGAGACTCCAAAAGAAGAGAGGGTGGGAGGGGGGCCAGGGCTGAAAAACTACCTATTGGGTGCTATGTTCCAGTAGATTGGGTGACTCAAACCTCAGCATCACACAATATATCCATGTAACAACCCTGCACATGTACCCCTGGAATCTAAAAGAACAAGAGGGAGCCCCTGGTGCGAAAGGAGAACACAAAAAAGAAACAGGTAGTGGGGCGGGGCATGGTGGCTCACACCTGTAATCTCAGCACTTTGGGAGGCCAAGGCGGGCAGGTCACTTGAGACCAAGAGTTCAAGACCAGCCTGGGCAACATGGTAAAACCCTGTGTCTACTAAAAATGCAAAAATTAGCTGAGCATGTTGGCGAGTGCCTGTACTCCCAGCTACTCGGGAGGCTGAGGCAGGAGAATCACTTGAATCCGGGAGGCGGAGGTTGCACTGAGCCGAGATCGCACCACTGCACTCCTGCCTGGGTGACAGAGTGAGATCTTGTCTCAAAAAAGAAAAGAAAAGAAATGAAAAAAAGGTAGGGGTAAGGGCAGTGGGCAGAGGTTTGACTGGGTATGGGGCTGCGGCAGGCGGTGAGGAGGTCGGGGGCAGCAGGCAGGACAGTACCTCACCTTTATCTTCTCAAGCCGTCGCTTTACGGCTCGACTGTTTTTATCTAGCTCCTCTAACATCTCAGAGGGGTTGAAGGAAAGAGGTTCCTCGTGGTCCACAAAGTTTTCCCAGCAGTCAGCAAACTCTGAGAGGGAAGAGGGAAACCAGCCAGGCCCCAGGGGCAGCAGCTGCAGTGCCAGGAGCTCTTGCTTCCTTTCCCCTCTCTTCTCTTCCTCTCCCTGGACATGGCTCTGTCTGGGGAATTCTCTCTCCAGGGTGGTGTCGGATCTTGGGCCTTGACTGAGCCACAATCCTTCCTTCCTGGCCTCCCACAGATCCCCGCCTCCGTTGCCCCCCGCCCCCCGCCAACCTCCTCCAACCCCCGCCCCCGGCCCCCTGCCAAGCCTGTGCCCCCGGGGATTTGCACTCTTGGAAATGCAAAGCCTCTTTCCTACCTGGGAAGCCCATGACCTCCACCGGGACCTGGGATCCACACAGAAGCCGCAGCCCCTCCTGCTGGCGCCTGCACCAGTGGTAGTACAGGCGGGAGGCGAAGATGCGCAGGTTCAGATGGTCGTGAGCCTTGATGAAGTCAAACAGCTCCCGGGCACAGGAGGGGCAGGGGCTCCACGTGAGGTAACAGGTGATTTGGTAGCACTGCGTTTCGTCCAGTCCCATGGACTTGATCTTGTTAATAAAGCGAATTTCTGCATGGCGCTTTTTCTGGGGAGGGTCCCAAACAGAGAGAAGGGAGGTGAGAAGAGAGGGGCCAGGAGTCATGTGACTGGGGGCGGGGGCCGGGACAGGGGCGGGGATGGGGGGGCGGAGGGGTCTGTCCGGTGAACTTTCTAGTGCGTGGCCTGGCCTAGTGCAG
This sequence comes from Symphalangus syndactylus, assembly GCF_028878055.3. Classification (NCBI taxonomy): domain Eukaryota; kingdom Metazoa; phylum Chordata; class Mammalia; order Primates; family Hylobatidae; genus Symphalangus; species Symphalangus syndactylus. Next base: position 20,671,963 of record NC_072440.2, read on the forward strand.
GGCAAGCACCCGCTTCCTGCCTTCCCTGGTTTATAGGGCCCTGCACTCACGCACCCGTGTGTTAATTCATCTGTCCCAGGACTTCCACAGCTTTCTCTAAATTGGACAAAGATCCCCGTGTCCAGAGGAGGAGACAACACCTCCACGCCCCAGTCCCGAAGCTCTGTGGACCCGGCCTTTGGACACCCGCCTGGGAGGCTGTATCCAACCCGGGATGATCCTAAACAGCAGGTGAGAGCCGGGGCGGGGGCGGGAGGGGGGGAGGCAGGGCAGGTCGGGGCTGGCAATAGAGCGGAGAGGACAGGGGTGTGATGGAGTTGCACTCAGACCGTGACACGGCACCTCGGCTTTCCCGAAGTAGTGACTGAGCTGAGATCGGGAGAATGAGTAAATGAGAGGGGCAGAAGGAGCATTCCACAGAAGGGCTGGCCTCTTCAGAGGTCCGGGGACGGGAAGGAACGGGAGTGTCCTGGGGAAGCTTGGCCACTCAGACCCAACTAAGCCAAAAGCCAGGCAGGCACCAAGGGTTAGGAAAACACAGAGGGTGTTAAATCAAAAATTTAGAAATTCATAGGCAGGCATTTCATGTATTTTCTGCACACATCAGATGCAGTTAGCCCCTGCCGGCCCTGTGCCCAGAGAGCCCGTGTGGCACCTTGTTTTTAAAGTAGCCTCTGGTAGGCGTGGAGCCATTCTGCGGCGTCAGCTGGTAACACAAGAGGGCCTTCCTCGGGTAGTAAGGCTTTGTGACGCGGCGCTTGTTGTTAAACTGTAACCTGAATGTTTTGGCTGTTAGCAGAGCCATTGTGTTTCTGTGCAACAGAAAGGGGAAAACCAAAGATGAAGGGAGCGTCCTCTGGAGTCACCTCAGGCTCAAGCCACTTTTCAAACCCAACTCTTTTTTGTTTTTTAAGACAGAGTCTCGCTCTGTCACCCAGGCTGGAGTGCAGTGGCGCGATCTTGGCTCACTGCAACCTCCACCTTCCAAGTTCAAGCGATTCTCCTGCCTCAGCCTCCCAAGTAGCTGGGATTACAGATGCCCACCACCACACCTGGCTAATTTTTGTATTTTTAGTACAGACGGGGTTTCACCATGTTGGCCAGGCTGGTCTCGAACTCCTGAACTCAGGTGATCCACCCACCTTGGTCTCCCAAAGTGTTGGGATTACAGGCGTGAGCGCCTGCGCCCAGCCAAACCCAACTCTTTCTGTTCACTTGGGCCCCTCCCCCTTGGTGAGGAAGGGTCTCCCCTTTAGTTGTGGCCAGGAGGACTGCAGTGGAGCAGGCGGAGGAAGGGCTGGCAGGAGGGCAGGAGGAGGGGAGTGCTCCCTCCCACCTTGTCTGCTACCTCCATCCTCCCATCTGGGAGGGCACCCGCTGCTGCCCACAGCTGAGGCTCTTTGCATGGGGATGCCCCGAGCTCGTCACTATTCTTCCTGGGTTGGGTGGGGATCCCCTGCCTGAGAACTGTGGGTGTGCCTTTCTGGCTCCCGTGGGCTCAGACCTGCTCTGAGCTGCTCACACGCCTCTCGCCTGAGTCCCAGATCCCTCTTTCCAGCTGCAGTTGGACACCCCCGCCTTGAGGTCCACAGGCCTCTCGACCCCTACATGTCCAATACCAGAACCCTTCTCCTTGGGGAGTGACGGGGTGGAAACTGGGGCTTCCTCTAGCACTGTGCTCTTTGCTCAGGTGTGTGTTTGACAAGTTTGTCTGCACAAAACACAGAGTTGAGTGAACACAAAAGCTGTTGTCACCAAGGGAGTGTTGTGACAGATTTTTGGCTGAAGGAATTACATAGATTTTGCTCTCCTGAATTCTGATTACATTCTACAGAGGATTCAATGTTGGATTTTGCTTTTTTTTTTTTTTTTTTTTTTTGAGAGAGAGTCTCGCTCTGTCGCCCAGGCTGGAGTGCAATGGTCCAATCTCAGCTCACTGCAAGCTCCACCTACCAGGTTCAAGTGATTCTCCCGGGTTCAAGCAATTCTCCCGCCTCAACCTCCCAAGTAGCTGGAATCACAGGCACCCTCCTTCATGCCTGGCTAATTTTTGTATTTTTGTAGAGATGGAGTTTTACCATGTTGGCCAGGATGGTCTCGATCTCTTGACCTCGTGATCCACCTGCCTTGGCCTCCCAAAGTGCTGGGATTATAGGCGTGAGCCACCGCACCCTGCCAGGATTGTGACCCATTCGCTCACTTCCTGTCTCCCTGAGGGCCTGAGCTCCCTTTCTTTGGCCTCTCTGATTGGTGGTTGCCCTTCTACTTTCTATTCTGCTTTCTGGAAAACCCCTGAGCATTTCAAGCCTCCAAGTCCTGAGAATTTCTGCAGCTTTCCCAAGCAGGAAGACCAGGGAGAGGAGAAGAGAAGGAGATGCTGGCAAGGGCAGCAGGGCCGGGGTGACCTCTCCCAGCTCGGGGCCCCAGCTCTGGTCTTTCCAGGGATGGATCTCCCATCCTCCCAGTATTTCTGCCACCCATCCTCTAACCCATTAAAAATAAGAAAAGTGAATAAAATTCTCCACTTCAAAATAAGAGCTCTTAATATTTCAGTTCAATTAATTCCTGGAATTTTACCTATTGTAAAATATATGTTATTTAATTTTATTTTTTTTTAGTTTTAGTAGATAAGGGGTCTCCCTATGTTGCCCAGGCTGGTTTGGAACTCCTGGCCTTTAGTGCTGATCCTCCCCTCTCAGCTTCCCAAAGTGCTGGGATTACAGGCATGAGCCATTTCGCCTGGCCAGGCTGGAGAATGGCATGAACCCAGGAGGTGGAGCTTGTAGTGAGCCGAGATTGCGCTCCAGCCTGGGCGACAGACTGAGACTCCCCTTCTCAAAAAAACAAAACGAAACAAAAAATCAGGGTAGCACTTCCATCCCCAGGCTCAAGCCACTTTTCTAAGTGCTAAGGGGATCTGAGCTCATGTGAGGTAACCTGCCCAGGCCACGGAGCTGGGCCCCTTTCCCGGCCAGCCCTGTCCAGCCTCTGCATCCCGGGCCTTGCAGGAGGGAGCCGTTGGAGACCAGGCTCTCTTCTTACTAAATTTTAAAATAAAAGCATTTCTCCTGATCATTGAGTTTTTCCCTATATTCCGTGTTACTGGTGTCGTTATAAACGGTGAATGCTGATCGTGGAGGAGGAGCGTGTGTTCAGGGTCGTCTGCGTCCTCCTCTGCCCACAGTGGAAACATCCCTGAAGAGATGATTTGCCTTGTGCTTCAGAGACCATTCCCTCCCCACACCTTCTCCTAAGACTTTGTATTGAAACAAAGTAAATCTTACACACAGTTCATCAAAGCGCTGTGAACAAAATTCCAGATTGCTCCCATCATCCTTTAGTTCAGTTCTCCCAGTTCCAGAGCCCAGGAATGGCAGGAAGCACAAAGAGAGAGCACCCTCCCAAGGTGGGGAGCAGTAGCCCAGCCATGACTTTTAGGGGAGAGTCTCAGCAGGGGGCTTGGGCTGGTGCAGGCTGGGGAGGTGGCCCATTCAGAAGCAGCAGTGGGGTGACCACACAGCAGGGCAAAGAGCCTGGGTGGGAGTGGGGACAGCAGGGAAGCCAGGGGGGAAGGAGTCCAGGGCTGGGGTTGGGGCAGCGGGAGGCCAGGGCTGAGGCCAGAAGGGCTGCCAGGCAGGAAGCGGCAGCAGAGGGCCCAGTGGACAGTGTGGGCAGCAGTACCTGATCTGTGCTTCTGGCCACAGCTTCCTTGGCAGACTTGCCCCTGCTTGTCTGGGGCACTAAGTTTCACTTTTGGCAGCTCTCCAAAAGTCACAAAACGTCACCTCCCAGGGCTTGATGAGGGTGGCTCCACCCTCTTCCTTTTGGGGCACTGGAGTGGGAGGGCCCTGGGGTGCTTCAGATCCCTCAGGCTCCTTTCTTTCTCTACTTTCCTCAGGCTTGGCAAGGAAAGTCTGATGGAGGCAGCTCACCTCCCATCCTCCCATCCCCAATTCCCTCTCCAGGTACAGCCAGACCCAACTTCCTCCCCAGGTATAGTTTACAAAAGAACAAAGGCCAGATGCAGTGGCTCACACCTGTAATCCCAACACTTTGGGAGGCTGAGGCGGGCAAATCACGAGGTAAGGAGATGAAGACCATCCTGGCCAACATGGTGAAACCCCATCTCTGCTAAAATACAAAACATTAGCCAGGCGTGGTGGCCTGCACCCATAGTTCCAGCTATTTGGGAGGCTGAGGCAGGGAAATCACTTGAACCTTGGAGGCAGAGGTTGCAGTGAGCCGAGATCACACCACTGCACTCCACCTTGGCAACAGAACGAGACCCTGTCTCAAAAAATAAATAAATAAATAAATAAATAAATAAATAAAAATATAAAAGAAAGAAAAAAGAAAGGAATTGATGGCAGCTCACGGTGCTTGTTATCCCAGCACTTTGGGAGGCTGAGGCAGGTGGATCACCTGAGGTCAGGAGTTCAAAATCAACCTGGCCAACTGCACTCCAGCCTGGGTAATAAGAACAAAACTCCATCTCAAAAACTAAACTAAAATAAAATAAATGAAAGGAATAGCCACAGAGAGGAACAGGGATCCAGACCAGGGCTGACACCATAGACCAGATGCCACTTCCATGGTGGACAGGGCAGGCTGCAGCCCCCTCCCCACCACCCCACTGACCTTTGTCATTCAGCCTCCTGGCAGGACCCTGAGGCTGATGTGAAATGAGCACTGGGGTCAGGCTCAGGACTGCATCTCCAGCGGATCCAGTGCCCATTACCTAACCCAGTCCCCAGATAGCACTGGGAGGGGAGGACAGTGATCCTGAAGTCGGAGGAGGTCCCAAGCACAGAGAGGCTAAGATACTGTCCCCAGGTCACACAGCAAATCAACAGCAGAGCTGGAGTGCTGGCCAGGACTTCCTGTGTCCCATCTGCCCCACAGCTAGCTACTTTGAGGTTTTTCATTGCTCCATGGAAAGGAGCAGGAGAGGAGACACGAGGGAGGGGACTTACTGCTCCTAAAGGGCCTCCCAGGTCAGAGATGAAGGACCTGGACTTCACATTTGCATTCTGGAACCTGTGTCCTCCTCTTCATGCATATCAACCAACACCCTTCAGATCATAAACACCAAAGAGCCAGGCCAGGTGCCATGGCTCATGCCTGTAATCCCAGCACTTTGGGAGGCTCAGGCAGGCTGATGACCTGAGGTCAGGAGTTCGAGACCAGCCTGGGCAACATGGCAAAACCTCGTCTCTACTAAAAATACAAAAATTAGCCAGGCGTGGTGGCGGGCATCTGTAATCCCAGCTACTCAGGAGTCTGAAGCAGGGGACTCATTTGAACCCAGGAGGCAGAGGTTGCAGCGAGCCGAGATTGTGCCACTGCACTCCAGCCTAGTCGACAAGAACGAGACTCTGTCTAAAAGAAAAAGAAAAAGAAAAACAAAAGAGCCCCTAGGAAAGTTGAATCCCAAGGGCGAGGACTAGGGGCAGTCACTGTGGAGTCTAGGTTCCACACCAAGGAGTCCCACTGAACCTTGCCCAGCTTGTCCCCCCATATCCTCCCGCCCTGCACACCCCGACCGCCCCCTAGACCCTGCATGGCCCCTGGGGACACAGGAGCTTGGGTGGGAATTTAGAAGGTTCCTGGGAATGGTATCCCTTCCACCCTATCTGTCCTAATGTTGGGCTACAGTCCATGGAAGATTCCAGAATGAGCGGGGTCCTGCCAGGAGAGATATCAGATCTGCACACTGTAGTGCTGGTTAATCACAGAGCTGAGTCTCCCAGGCTGAGAAGCAGGGAGGGTGGAAAGGAAGGCAGAAGCCTTTCCTGGTCCTTCCCTCAGGCAGCATTCCCACTGCTCCTCCAGAGAATTCCTGCAGCAGAGACCCTGTGGTGTCTAGGACGGGCCTGTGCTTAGGTGTTGTCTCCAGGAGGAGGGGAGGTTTGGCCTGGTCACTGTGGCCTGTGTTTGTTGCTGGAAAAGGGGACCCGATCCGGACCCCAAGAATGGGTTCTTGGATCTCTCACAGGAAAGAACTCAAGGTGAGCCACAGGGTGCGGTGAAGTTGTGATCATTTATTAGAAGCTCCTGCACTACAGACTAGGGAGGCCTCAGAGGCAGAAGGAAGAACGTCCCGTCTTTGTTTTAAGCTTTTTCTTTTTTTTTTTTTTTTTTTGAGACGGAGTCTCGCTCTGTCACCCAGGATGTGGTGCAATGGCGTGATCTCGGCTCACTTCAACCTCTGCCTCCGAGGTTTAAGAAATTCTCCTGCCTCAGACTCCCGAGTAGCTGGGATCACAGGTGTGCAGCACCACACCCAGCTAATTTCTGTATTTTTAGTAGAGAGGGGATTTCACCATATTGGCCAGGCTGGTTTCAAACTTCTGACTCCTGATCCGCCCACCTCAGCCTCCCAAAGTGCTGGGATTACAGATGTGAGCCACCACTCCCGGCCTAAATCTCCCCTTTATAAGGACACCAGATTTACTGGATTAGGAACTACCCCGATGACCTCATCCACTGTGCCTGGCTTAAACTCTCCTTATATTGGAATCTTACCATTGTAAAACCTAAGCCATGTCTACATGCAAGCGAGCTGACAGTGTGACAAAATTTATTACTTTGTTGATTTAAAGAAAGTTATCCAGGGCCTGGCATGGTGGCTCACACCTGTAATCCCAGCTCTTTGGGAGTTCGAGGTCAGCCTGGCCAACATGGTGAAACCCCATCTCTACTAAAATTGCAAAAATTAGCTGGGCGTGGTGGTGGCGCACCTGTAATCCCAGCTACTCGGGAGGCTGAGGCAGGAGAATCGCTTGAACCCAGGAGGCAGAGGTTGCAGCGAGCCTAGATCCTGCCACTGCACTCCAGCCTGGGCAACAGAGCGAGACTCAAAAAAAAAAAAAGATATCAATGAGATATGCATATCTTATTTAAAGTGTATGATTTTTAAACCATGGTCTTTTGGTTTAGTTTTAAGAACAATAGATTGGGCCGGGCACGGTGGCTCATGCCTGTAATCCCAGCACTTTGGGAGGCCGAGGCGGGCTGATCACCTGAGGTTGGGAGTTTGAGACCAGCCTGGACCAACATGGAGAAACCCCGTCTCTACTAAAAATACAAAAATTAGCCAGGCATGGTGGCGCATGCCTATAATCCCAGCTACTTGGGAGGCTGAGGCAGGAGAATTGCTTGAACCCAGGAGGCAGATATTGCAGTGAGCTGAGATCAAGTCATTGCACTCCAGCCTGGGCAACAGAGCAAAACTCCATCTCCAAAACACAAACAAACAAAACAACAACAACAAAAACTCCATCTCAAAAAACAAAACAATAGTTTGAATAATTCCTATAATGTTTGAAGATGTTACAGGCTGGAGTCCCAGAAAATATCTTGGCATGCCTTTGAACTTCGATTTCATTTGTAATTCAGTTTTTTTTTTTGTTTTTTTTTGAGACAGAGTCTCACTCTGTCACCCAGGCTGGAGTGCAGTGGCATGATCTTGGCTCACTGTAGCCTCCGCCTCCCGGGTTCCAGCAATTCTCTTGCCTCAGACTACCGAGTAGCTGGGACTACAAGCGCCCGCCACCACACCCAGCTAATTTTTGTATTTTTAGTAGAGATGGAGTTTCACCATGTTGGCCAGGCTGGTCTCAAACTCGTGACCTCAGGTGATCCACCTGCTTTAGCCTCCCACAGTGCTGGGATTATAGGCGTGAGCCACCGCGCCTTGCCTGTTGCTCAGTTTATCTAGGTAATTTAGTTTGACATCAAATACACAAAAGCACAATAAATGCAAGCACTGATGGGAAATAAAGTAGGTGTTTACCAGGAAGGATGATAGCTTTCTCCAAATGAGGGGGAATCACCTCTTCCAAACTTGTCGAGGTCCAGACCTCACAGCCCAGATCAACGGGAAGAAAATAACCCTCCTAACAGAAAATCTCCCAAACAGGAAGGGGAAGACCCCTTCCCAACCTTATCCCAAATGAAAAGGAATGCAAACCCAGTTCTGGAGTTTTGTCCAAGAAAGATCTGCCAGGGGGCAGAAGAGATTACCAGTGTGGGTACCTCCCTCCTTCGTTCTGTGGGCTGCTGAGTCCCCTGGAGGGAAGTGAGAATTGGATTCCACTTCTGACCCCATGTATGTTGAAGTCAAAATAAAACTATGGAGAGAAATTTCTAAATTTAATGTTTTATTTGGGAAGAAGAATTGCAATTCAGTGTGTACATGAAGAACAAAGGGAAGGTTAAAGATTTTACAAAAAGGAGAAATATTTCTGTTCCTCTTTTCAGACAGTTCATGGGCCCTAGGAAGGGTTGGGAGCTGGCAGGTTCCATTGATGAGGCACTGTGGTAGGCATCGTGAGTCCCAGAGTTGCAGCAATTTATCTCAGAAACTACAAGTAAAGCTGGTTTCAGGGTACAGTGAGCAGTTTCAGCCATCAGGCTTGTGGAAGCGATGTTCTGTAGCCCGATCGGTTTCCCCTCCTGGCTCCTGGGCTCTGTTTGAGTTGGGCATGACAAGAATGACCCAATACTTACCATTAGTTTTTTACAAAAGGTGTTTCTCAAAACTGAACTTTCACACTTATGTATATTTCTACTACCTATTTATATAAGTTCAATGACAAGATTTAGGTACGATGAGGAGATGGAAGGAGCCAGGCTAGGGGCCACCAGGATGGGAGGAAGGAGACTGGGGGTTGGATGGAGGTTGCTCTGGAGGCAGAAAGCAGCCTCTCACAGGCAGGGTCAGGAAAGTGGGGAGGAGGCAGTGAGGTGGGGGCCACTGAGGGGAGGTACTCAGGGCAGGAGCAGCTCAGAAGGCCCAGGCAGGGGTGAATCTGATCCAGGACAGAAGGAAGGCATCAGGAGGCTGAGCAGGACCTGAGAGGAGCGAGGGGATCAGCTGTGAGGCTCCCCTCCAACTTGGTGACCGGAGATGGGTAGTTTTCACGCTGTCCCTTGCAAGACTGACATGGCGCATCTCTCTTGTACACAGTCTTCTCAACAGTGTTCAAATTCTGAGATAAAAGAGGGGAAAAAGAAGTCAGGCCCAGCAGACCTCTCTCCCCTGACCCTGGGCCTGCCCCTCCTAGGTGTGATCTCCTGGCTGTCAGTGCTGGCTCAGTCCCTGCAGGGTCTCCTGGGACATCGTCCCAGTGGCATCCCAGACTCCCCTGCCCCTCATGCTGTCCCTCCCCCCCACACCCCTCAGGCCCCAACCTCTCACCCTTAGAAGACGTGATCTGCACACGTGCCCCTTTGTCCTGCAGTCTACGAAGCCCATGCTGGAATCCCGGGTCACAGTCGTGGTAGAGGCGGGCGGTGAAGATGCTCAGCTTCACTTTGTTGTGCTTGGCCAGGAACTTGGCCACTTTCACCACATGGTCCGGGCTGGGGCTCCAGGATATGAACCAGGCGATCTGGTAGCACTTGTAAGGAGGCAGCGCGTTGCAGGTCAGGACAGGAAGCACATTTCTGCTCCGTGAGACCGGCTACTTTTGCCCTTTCTCACTGCAACGTCAAGGAGAGGAGATGCCTGCCAGTGGTGGCTCACGCCTGTGATCCCAGCACCTCGGGGGGCTGGGGTGGGAGGATTGCCTGAACCTAGAAGTTCAAGACTAGCCGGGGCAATATGGAAAAACCCCATCCCTACTAAGCACACACACACGCACACACACACACACACACACACACGGAAATTAGCTGGGTGTGGTGACGCACGCCTGTAGTCCCAGCTACTTGGGAGGCTGAAGTGGGAGGATCGGTTAAGCCTGGGAGGTTGAGGTTGCAGCAAGCTGTGATCTTGCCACTGCACTCCAGCCTGGGTGACAGGGTGAGACCCTTACTCAAAAAATATATATAAATAAAGAGTGGAGACGGATGTCTACAGGCAAACAGGCTCCCTGATGACACCGACCTCTCAAGGGGTGTGCCTTGCCCCTTACGCTCCTCTCTGCTCAGGGCCACTCTCCCACTGAGGATGCCCTTCGAGGACTCAGGAGCCTTCTGTGTTCTCAGAACCCTCCGACAGGCAAGGCCACATCCTTCCGTCCTGCAGACTCAGGGCGCCGGTAGAAGGGATGTGACTCAGAAAAGGTGCCAGTCTTGCCTGCCTCCCCACTGTCCCCCGAGAAAGCCCTGTGCACCGTTAGGCAGGTGTGGGGGCAACTTTTTCAGACTTTGACCATAGAGGCCACTTTACCCCTGACCCAGGTGGCTCTCTGGGAAGCAGTGCCTGCCTGGGGTGGTGAGGGCTGGAGAAGGCAGTGGGAGGAGGATAAGGCCCCATCCTGGAGGGCGGCTGAGGTACAGACCCTGAGGGGCAGCAGGCACCTTCCACAGCAGCTCATCCTATGCCTGTGGGTGCCAAAACCACAGCGCTGCCGGTGGCATCACCTCTCCGAGGGCTTCCTGGGTGGAGGGGCTGGACCAGACCTTGTGGGCAGGAAGACTGCCATCACGTCAGGCAGCTTGACTCAGGGAGAGGAGGAGACTCAGATTGGCCCAACGCCTGGTGCGTGCCAGGTCTGTCCCAAATCCAGCCCCCACTGCCCTCCAAGTGCACAGTTGAGAGGGAGGTATAATTGACCCCACTTTACAGATGAGTAAAGAGAGGTTTCAGGGGAGGTGACGTGCCGAGGTACCGCACAGTGGCAGGCACAGTGGGCTCTTAGACCCAGGCTCGCCTGCCCGCCCACCAGTGCTCTGGTCTCCACTCTCCAGGTCCCCATAGAAGTGTGTGGAACCATTACCCCCTGCCCCAGAGTGACACGGAGGGTCACAGTCTCTGTCCAGAATTTTCTGATGGTCACAGGGCAGTCCTGATGGTGGGCAGTCTTCCCACCCAGGGAACGTGGCCACAAGCTCACTCCACCCTGGCCAGCTCCCTGAAACACACCAGCATCTTGATTAAGCAACAACCTTCCCTTGCTGTCTCCGGATGGTCATTCATTCTTCCATGGGTAGACAATTTGAAAGAAAAAAGCGGTAGATTTTGAAAATCTGTATTTGTTCTGAGGGTAGGGTAGGCGGATGACATTCACCAAGAATTGACTGGAATCATGATCTTATTCCCTTGGACTTACCCAGGAACTGCTCAGGGCTGCTTCTGCCAGTCTGTCCAACCATCATGAGACTGCATTGCCCTCCATGCTGGGATTCTGATGGGTTTGTTTTGTTTGCTATGTGGAGTGGAGTAGAGCGGAGTGGGTGGCAAAATGTCCAGCTTTTCCCAGAGCATAGCACAACAAAAGTTCATCATGATTGCCCATGACAGACACAGCCTGGGGCCTGGGATCCGATCTAAAACTAGCACTCACGGATGGACACGGTGGCTAACGCCTGTAATCCAAGTACTTTGGGACGCCAGGTGGGCGGATCCCTTGAGGTCAGGAGTTTGAGACCATCCTGGACCAAAGTGGTGAAACCCCATCTTAACTGAAACTACAAAAATTAGCTGGGTGTGGTGGTGCACACATATAATCCTAGCTACTCGAGAGTTGGAGGCAGGAGAATCCTGGAACTTGGGAGGCGGAGGTTTCAGTGAGCTGAGATCGCGCCACTGCACTCCAGCCTGGGTGACATAGCGAGACCCTGTCTCAAAAAAACCAAAAACAAATAACCACAACAAAAAACAAACTACACTGTAAAATGCTTGTAGATAACACTGATAAAACACTGTGCCTCCCGGAGACACTTCTAAGCACAGGTGACAGGGGTCAGCTCCTGGGGACTGAGCCCAGGAAAGGTCCCCGGGGACAGGAAGGAGCTGGTTCCCCATGTGGGCGGCAGGGATGGGAGCAGGGAGAATGGCCTCCTTCACAGGTGCAGGCTTCACCTGAGATTCACCCTGGTCCCCTGTAAGGGGGGACAAGGCAGGCACGCAGCTGGGGTCCAGACTGCCGAGGGAGAAAGCAGGGTAGAGGGACCCTGGGCAGGTGCCGGACTGTACAGCCTGGGTCACCCTGGGACCAGAATGGAGGTTTCACTTGGGTCTGGAGTCCATGCAGCTGTGTCCGGGGTCCCGGCTCTGCCACTACTGTGGGGGCCCCGCCTCCCTACAGCCCAGAGGGACCACAGGCTCTCAGTTCCCAGCCCAGGTCTCAGCAGTGTCATGGGGCTGTGTCCAGTTCCCATCCCAGGACCCACAGCGTTCCCAGGTCATGGGCAAAGCTGTGAGTTGAGGCCCGGGGGACAGGGGCCTGGGCCCTTGGAAGGTGGGGTTCTGGCCTCCCTTACACTGGCCCCTTTCCCAGAATGACCGCATATTTTTCATCACGTGCTTCAAACAGTGGAGTTAGGGCTGTTGTCAAACCCAGAGACACAAGCAAAGGGCAGCTTTGACAACCTGGTCCTTCCCACACCCACCCCTGCGTGGCAAACCCCAAATTCCTCAGCTCAGGGCGGGGCTGGGGTGGGCCCCGGAGAGCTCTGGGGCACCTGGAGGAGGTTTCTTATTGTCAAGTCTCTGTCACTGTGTGTGCGTGTGTGCACGTGTGTTGTGTGTGTTGTGTATGTGCATGTGTGTTTGTGTGTGTCTTGTATGTTTGTGTGTTGTGTGTAGTGCAAGTATTGTGTGTGTGTTGTGTGTGTTGTGTGTAGTGCGAGTATTGCGTGTGTGTGTGTGTGTGTGTGTGTGTGTGTTGTGTGTGTCTAGGCCAGGGAAACAGTGAGTCATTTCTGCCCAGGAGCAGCTGCGTGTGAGGCCCGTTCTTGGACTTATAGGCGGCTTCTGAGGACTTTCTAGAAATCATGAGGTGGGAGGCACCTGCTGTAATCAGGCACATAAATAACACATCCCAGAGTTGGGAACCAATGCAGAACGCCCTGGACAGACCCCAAGCTGAAGCCACAGCCCTGACACCTGCCGCCCTAGCCCTGGGCTCCGTCTCTGCCTCCGGAGCCTCCTGCCCCCGGGATTTAGCTGCCATCCCCTCTGTGGCTGGGCTCTGCCTCCTGGGCTGCTCCTCTCCCCAGCGCTCTCTCTGGGCCCAGCCTGGACACCTGCCCCCTCCCTGGGCTCCTTCCCCCGACTGGGCCTGTCCTGGGTCTCAGCCATGGCCT